>NC_045771.1:17421612-23195613 GCF_008692025.1 Phocoena sinus
GACCAGAAACTTGGGGTGCTGGGCCCGGCCATCAGTGACTCTGACACCGGCTAGCCTGAGAACCACTGCTCTGGAGGAAGAGAAACACCAGGTGTCTTTCCTGACCCTGGAGCTGCAGCCCAGCCGTGGAGCCCGTGACGCCAAGCCAAGGAGAGCCCGTGTGACTGGTAAGTGTCATGGCCAAACTGGCACTTTGAATTCTGACTCTGGAGTTATCCCGGAGCTAGTGCGTTGCTTCCCCGATCGCCGACACTCCAAACATCTTAAAAGTCATTTTCTGGTCAGATTCTGCCTCCTGCTCCCGTGCCGGGTGGATGGAGGCCGGGCTCCCAAAAGGATCAAGGACGATCACAGACTAAATGAAGCCAATCTTCATAAAGTGCTCGGACGATGTCTGGACCTTCACAGTCCTCAAAACCATGGACTCAGGGCTTCCCTAGTGGCGCAGTGGTTGGGAGTCCGCCTGCCAATGCAGGGGACATGGGTTCGTGCCCCGGTCCGGGAGGATCCCACATGCCGCGGAGCGGCTGGGCCCGTGAGCCATGGCCGCTGAGCCTGCGCGTCCGGATCCTGTGCTCCGCAACGGGAGAGGCCACAGCAGTGAGAGGCCCGCGTACAGCAAAAAAATAAAAAACAAAAAAAACAAAAAAAAAACCATGGGCTCCCATTCCTTCTTGCTTCTCACATCTCTCCTGAGCTCAGCACATCCTGATCCAATTCTTCTGATGTCCATGTGAATCACAGACCCTCCATAAATACCTAATCCAGCCCTGGCAGGGCACAACCTTTCCCCGTGAGAAGACATCCCAAATCACCGTGTTGTCTAATCACCCAGCCCCACCGAGGGCTCAGAAACCACGTCAGTGCCTCATTACTACGAAAATGTACAGTTTGACACTTTCAGCACAAAGACAAAGCCACGCCGGAAAAGCACCAATCTGGTGACTCGCTTGTCAGCACAGACGTGGCAATCCCCAGGAATCCCTGCATAAGGGCAGAGGGAGGGCCGTGATCCGTGGGTGATCTGCCTGTTTTCTATTTAAGGGATGAGTGGGAAGTCTTGGCTTAAGGGCCTCAAATTTAAACTCATTCCCCCGTTAGATGGGTCTTCAGCGAGCACCTCCGACAGCGCTAGATGACATTCTTTGGCACAAGTTGCCTAGAAACGGTGGCCCATGATGCCAGGCAGCCAACGAGGCCGAGAGAGCCCGTCGGGGGACAGCAAAGAGCGAGGTACCCACGGCAGGGCCTGTGGGCACCGCTAATGACCGAGGTCTACTTGTGGCCGGGATTCAAGGAGGTCAGTGGGGTAGCTTCTGTCTCCTGCCTGGCGGAGGAGGGGTTCACCGGCAAGTTAACTGCGAGGGGGAGCGGCACAGATGTCACCTCTGCCCACCACACTCCTTCCCCCGCAACGCAGAGCCTCCGCTCATCTGCTTAATTCGCAGGCCTCTGAATTCTCCAGATGTTAGTCCGCCACGTTTCTCCTTCGGAAGGGACGGCCGCGAGGCCTGGGAGCAAATTATCTTTAATGAGCCTGGAAGGATCTCATGGGGGCCAACCTGCTGCTCTCCACATGCCAAAGCCCCGCCACAGAGAGTTCCCCTCCCCCTCAGTCCCCAGAACCACCTCCTGTTGCATCGCATTTAAAAGGCAAACAGCTTCCAGACTCTTCTATCTCATATTCTAAGCTCATTAACGGAGACCAAAAGGGACTGAAAAAACATCACCGGATACAATACATACTCTCTAAAAGTATGTATTCTCGTGTCTTCTGCTTAATATTCGCTCACACGTGGGCACAAGCATTCAGCAAGCTCTCCGGCCTCCCCAGCAGAGCCTCATGGGAAAGAACAATTATTCATTCAGTAAATGTTTAAACCCCACATCCACGAAGCCAGGCATTGTGCTAGGTGCTGGAGTTACAACGCTGAGCAAAACTGCTGTAGTCCTTCTCTCACTGGACTTCGGTGTAGAAAGTAGACAGGCATTCAGCAAATAAATACATCTAATTAGAATCCGTGTTAGGTGCCGAGATGAGAGGCTCCCAGGGAGCTGCTGGGCCCGTGGAGCTCTTTAGGCAGGTTTTGCAGGATGTGGTGAAATGGAGTGACACAGGAAAACTTGGAAATGTAGAAGCAGTGCTTTGCAGAGGCCATCTAACCACAGCTGAAGCTTGAGTGGGCCCAAAAGATAACACGTAGCACAGAGCTGGAGTAATCCCCACTGTGTCCTTCTGCCCTTGATGCCAGAAACAAAAGTGGCTGTGAAGCCCCGTTCCTCTGCTGGTGCCCACAGCCTGTCTCCCATCCTCCATGAATGCCCCCCACCCCACGCCTGGTCTTAGACTCCAATATATCCATGTACGGAAGAAGGCTTTTAGATGCTTCTCCTGTATTTCTCAAGATACTGAGAAAATGCCTAATTACATATAAACCAGCCAAAACCAAAACACACACACTAATTAGACTGCCAGGCCACTAATACACCTGGTGTGAGAATGCAGACCCCAGGGGCTTTCCCAGAGAAAAGAGAAGAGGGGCCGGCGTGCAGTCTCTGGGCCGGTGCAGAATCCAGGCTGCAGTGTTCTCCTATCTTCTTCCAGGGGACACATTAGCTGTGTGGTGGGCACGCACAGGGCTGCCTGTTCCAGTCTCTGGCTACTGCACTGGTCCTAACTCACCCACTGTTAGCCCCCTGGGAGGCTCCTGATCCCTTGCATTTCTTAAACCCCCTTCATTAGCCGTTGGGAGATCAGAGAAGGAACAGTGTGTGAGTTTATTCGCTTCAGTCCCCCTCTGCAGACATGGCAGTGGTTTGGTCCCCCCCAACAAAAGCCCTTTGGCAGAACTAGATGTCACTCCCCTGTCAAAACCCTCTTGCAATCTGCCAGTTTTTTTCTAGACAACTCCAGATAGGGAAGGAGGGAGAAGGAACCTTTCCAAGTGGCCTTCTGTCCAGGCAACTCCAACGCAAATGTCTGATGAGCGATCACTGATACCACCACCAAGTTGAGGGTGCAAGTGCCAACCAAACACAGGGAGTGGCTGTCAGTCACCTGTTCCCTGTCCCACCCAAGATCTGACAAGGAGACGTGCCCCATGGCACTGGCTGACTGCTGCTATAAGACATCCCGACTCAAGGAGCGACCCCAGCCAGGAAGTGTCAACTTCACTCATCAGCAATTGGTATTGATAGAATGAACCTCATAAGCAAGGGAATCCGTGACACCTGCCAGAAGCTTCTTCTTGGTTTACGCTGCTCTGCCCCTCCGCACACACACACACACACACACACACACACCTACATGTATACACACACACCTCCACACACCCCATACACACACTCACACACACCTACACCCCTCCCCCCTCAATCACACATACACACACCTATCACAGGCCCAGACACACACACACAAGCACATACACATTGACTTTCTGCTATGCAAGTGATGTCAAGGACTCAGCATTAGAAAAGCCTGTGTTTTTGCTGCTTTCCAGTAGAACCAAGAGGTTGAGGGTATATTCTACAGGTGGTGCAAATTCAGTTACGTGCACTGTGGGTGGGAGGTTGGAGAAAGAAAGAGAAGGAATTGCAGGCTGATTTGTTGTCTGACCTACCAGGGACACCCGAAGCCCACCGCCGGCTTCAGTTCCCACCTCTTACAATGTGAGTGGCTCCCAGGGCTGACGTAGGGTGACCAACTGTTTGCCAGGGATTTGGGGGTTTCCTGAGGCACAGAACTTACAGCACGAAAACCAGGACCGTTCTAGGCAACCGGGAGAGTTGGTCTCCCTAACAGCGTGATTCCTGTGCTGAAAAATCATTCTCTTTGGGGGAGGCTATATGTAACATACCATGAAATCACATTCGTTATACTCATATGTGGTGTAAATTGTACTCATTCCTATATTCTTTATACTCATTACTATATTCTATATGCTGGACATTACTGTCTCCATTAGACATTCTTACCAAATAATTTGGCCCAGGATTTTACACACATAATAGTTTCATGGTGATATCAGAGATTTTTCAAAGACGGTTTTGAATCTGAGACTCTTACCTTATCTGATGACTCTGAAGCACATGTAAGGTGCAAGCCCACTGCAGAGGGACTGGGCCACCTAGAGCCCACAGTAAAATCTACAGGCACAGAAGAATGTCATTTTGTGGGACACCCCGACTGGGCTGTGCACAGCCAAAGCCATTCGTGGCCCAGGCTCGCCCCGGACACGGCTCTTCCCAGCCAGGCTAACTGCGGCCCAGCCGCCCACCCCTGTGAGGCTTGGGTAAGGTACTGACCCCTCTGTGTTCTCGGCGGCTCCTACCTTTAAGACAGTTGCAAACACCTGACTTCACACACTGAGACATTTGATACGAAAGGCTTTTTACAATGTTAAAATGATGCCATTTCAAGGAAGCAAAGCCCCGTCCCTCTGCCTGCCCCTCCCCCCAAGCACCCCACACCCAAGTGCTCACCAGCGTGAAGGTCAATGACCTATGAAGGACAGGGAAGAATCAGAGTGTGAAGTATAAGACCCAGGTGGGCAAGCTGGGTCTGTTCACGGCTCGGAGCTCCTGCCGCTCTTGGGGGAGGGAGATTGATGAGAAAGAAGCTGGTGCAGAGCAAGTCCAAGGTGAGCTACTCTGTCTCTGAGAAACCCACGCCGCCGACGCTGTGTGTGCAGGTGGTGTATCTGAGCTGCATTTTGAAGACTGAGTAGCGTTAGCACCTGGGACCTGAGAGGGGAAGCATATTGGAGGCAAGGCAGCAGGGTGACTCACAGCCAGGACAGCACACGTTTATTAAGCGCATGCTTTGCGCAAGGTGACCGTGCCAGATGCTGGGGTGACAAACAGGCACAGGGCTGGGCTGGACCTATACCTGTCCTTGTCCTCAGTGTCCTGGCCACTGGTCCCTCCCCCTCCGTTCCATCCCAACTGCCAGCATCAGCTTCAACCCATCACAACTGCCTTGAGAATCTCCTGCAACTCCTTTGGCTTTTGGGGACATATGCAATGTCCTCAGCACAGCACAGCCCCTGGTCGGCTGCCCCCTCCGCACCTCCTCACATGTTTTGCTCACACCCCTCAAATATCACCGACATCACTCATTGGTGCCTTTACTCCATTTGATGGACAAGGACGAGGTAGAGAAGTGGTGGGGAAAGGGGCAGGAGGAAGGGGGACACTGAGCTGGGCATCTGGGAAATTGCTTTTAGGACTCAGCTCTGCAGCTGCTGAGCACTGGGGCCTTGGCAGGTCACCTCACCTCTCAGGCCCCAAACGTCCTCACCCAGAGTGGGAGGGGTGTGGCTTTCCCTGAAGGCTCACTCAGTTCAAACACTGGACATACTGCTCTTGTCTCTTCACTTAATTCTCACAATGCCCGGTGAAGTAAACGTGACTGTGTCTGTCTTACTGCAGACACGAGTGGGTTGAACTACGTGATCTCCAAAGGTGCTTTCAGTTCTAATATCGGTGACTCACGAAAGAGTTTAATTCTGAGGCTCCACAGCAGAGAGAGGACAAGCATGCTCCCTCTGTGCATCTCTAGCTGCATCACAAGTTACTCCAAAACTTTGCAGCTTAAAGCGATAAACATTAATTATCTCGTAGCTTCCATGGGTCAGGAATCTGGGAGCGGCTTAGCTGGTGGCTCTGGCTCTGCACGTCTATTGGGAGGTTGCTGCCACTGCAGACTGAGGCTACACAATCTGGAGCTGGAGGAACCCCTCCAAGCTCAGTCACATGGTTGTTGGCTGGCCTTCATTTCCCCCTGGCTGTTGGCTGGAGGCCTCAGTTCCTCGCCACGTGGAGCTCTCCAGACAGAGGCTCACAACCCAGCAGCCTGCTTCCCTCGGAGTGAGTGAGCGATCCAAGAAAAGAGAGAAGGCGAGACGCCCCAATGACTTTTATGACCTAGTTGCTGAGTCACACATGATCATTTGCACCTTATTCTGTTCATTACAAGCAAGTCACCAGGCCCAGCCCCAGGTAGAAGGAGGGAAATTAAGCTTCACCTCTTCAAGGAAGGAGATCAAAGAAATTGTGGTCATCTGTTTAAAAACAGAACACTCCTCTTTCCAAAAAGAAGACGATGCACAAAGGTAAATCCAAGGGGCAAAACATTCCTAACTATGAGAGGAAGTAGATCTAGTGGTTAATAACATAGGCCTTGAATCAAACAACCTTGGGTTTGAATCCCAGTTCCCAGTTACTTAACAAACGTACAACCTGGGGCAAGTCCCTCAACCCCTCTGAGCTTTAATGTCAGTGTCCTCATCTGTAAAATGACAACAATAACAACGCCTTCATGTGGTTATTGTGTATAGAAAATGAAGTGATGGTTGTAAAGCTAGTGGACCATAATAAGCACTCATGAAATAGTAGTTATTATCACAAGAGGTTCACACACAGTAATCCTTGCCCATCTTTAACAATAGAAAGTTACTGGGTTAGAAGAACATGAGGCACTAGGAGAAATATTGATACATTTGGGAGGGGGCAATGAACCCAGATAATTGGGAATTTGATTAGTAAGATTGGGCTCATCTGGATCCAATTATCCACATTTAAAAGACTGTATTTTAAAATCTGTAATCCTTCATTACGTCTGTGAAGTTCCCTTTGCCATGTAATTCAACCTATTCTTTCAGAAGTGCAGGGATGAGGCCATGGACATCTTTGGGGGCCATTACGCAGCCTACCACAGATGCTAAGTGGCCTCCCTGAACCGTGATAGAACCACCTAGATCGTCAACAGGGTATAAAAGCCAAGAGAACTAGCCAGAGGGTTTGGGTTCAGGGACAGGACCCCAGACCCTGAGAAGCACTGACAAGACCACCTCGGAGTCCCTGAGACAGGACTAGCAGGTAAGTGAACTGGGCAGAAATTCTAGACTGAGATGACGAGACAGAAACCAGCTCCCAGAAGGGGCACTGAGTGGACACATAGCTCCTGGTATAAGGCAGAAACCCAGTTACTCTACCCACAAGGTCAAAGCAGTCTGGGGCAAGGTTGGCTAGATGTTGAGTCTTCTGGGCTCCTGAATTGGGGTCCTTAGCATCTCTTGACCGAGAATTGGGTGTGTTCCAGTGTCTCCAGCTGGAAAATTTTTGATTTGAAGAGAAAGAGCTAGGTAAGTCCTCACAGACCTCTTTCTGCAAGCTCAATGCAGAAAATTTGGCAGGAAGAGCGGGGCATAATTCACAGATGGCCTTGTCTTAGCAATATTTCCCCTCTGCATACATTCAAACACCAAAAGGTGGAAGAATCCTCTAGTTAATTCACGGAGATGCCCATCTGCTTTCTTTGTCTTTGATTTGTGTGTGTCTATGTGTGTCCTTGATTTTTACAGCTAGACCAGTTCCTTTTATCCCCTGGACCTGATGAGATGTTAATTACAGTACTGTATGTTACAAAGGTGAAAAATATAAAGTCCACAATCCAACAGAAATATAAGGGGCAGCAGAGCCCTCCCTAGAGTATATCGCCTTGGTGTAATTGTTTTGGGTCACATCACTCAGACCATAGCAGGTTGGTGGAGGAGGTGATGAAGGGAACCCCCAGCCTACATAGAAAAAGCCCATCTCCTAGCACTATCTCCCCTGTCACCAAAGACAGAAGGGCGACAGTGGTTTTGGCTTCCAGAAACAACTGGGCTTGTTCTTTTCTATACTTTCCACTCCCACTCCCTTCCTCATTCTTGAGACTGCTTTTCCTTCTAGCTTCTCTCTTGTCCCCCAGAAATTCTACTGATGGCCAATCCAAATATGGGCTCTCTCTGTTTCGATGTTGCTGTGAGTATTTAACTGGATTTTCCCAGAACAGGAGGACTACAGGTCAGAGAGGGATACCCTTCCAGTCTGGTAGGTCCTGGACCTACCAGTGCCCTTGAGATGTCTCTAGAACCCCAGTGTGAGATGTACTTAGCAATCACTGCAGGTGGCAAATCTGGCTCTAACTGCCCAAGTCCAAAAGCCCTTCCTGTGAATTTCCTCAACTCGACAGCTACACGAGGCAGAGGTGGACAGAAATGAAGCCCCAAGTATGGGAATGCTGTGTAACCCGCTGATCAGAGTTGGTGAGATTTTCAGAAGCAGGTTCTGTGACAAAGCTCTCCACTCTGCTCCTTCCCGAGAGGAAGTTGCTTGTGGTGGGTGGTGCTTGTCTCTCCCTAGACACCGGATGCTGTGAATCTAGCTTAAGCCCAAGGTCCTCCTCCAGCTCTGCCAGGAGCTCACTGTGTGACCTCTGGCAGGTCATGTCATCTCTCTGGAATTCAGTGCATTTGACTGTAAACGCAGGGATTTGGATTAGATAAGTCTCCTAGCTCAATGAACTTCAGAACTTGCATTCTTACCTCTAATCCTCAACAAAACTTATGGACGGATTAAGGTGCAGGAAAATAAGTGAAATTCGAAGCTAAACACACACACACGCACACACACGCACGCACACACACGCACACACGCACACACACATGCACACACGCACACACACACAGTAGAAAGACCCACCTAGATCCTACTCCCTCCATCTTTTTTCCAACATGGGCTCTACATAATTCTTATTAACTTGATAGAACACAATGCTGCGGAATGACTAAAATGCCCATCCCCAGCTGGACCGTGAGCTCCTCAAAGGCAACAGTGGAGTCATAATCCTTTTGTATCCCCACTGCACTTACCATGGTGTAGGGTTGTGGTTCCCAAACTCATCACAATGAAAAATGCAGATACCAGGACCCCATCCCAGACTGACTGAACTGGAGTCTCAACGAGGAAGAAACTGTCCTTTATTAAAGCTCCCCGGATGATCCTAATCCCTGAATGAAGCCAGCATTAGAAACCACTGGCAGGGCACAGTGTGTAGTAGGTACTCAATGTGTTGAAAGCACAATGAAATCCAGCCGCCCAGAAAAAGAAAGAGTGTGCTAAAAGCGAGACACATCTAGCTGTCCGGATCCGTGGGAGGAAAGCCTCGCCTGGCTGATTCCTGTCTTCCTCATTATCAGGTTAGTTTTTTCTGGAATGGCTAGATTTGCCCTTCAGGATAATAATTATTATTTATGGAGTGTCAAGCATACTAAATTAAGAACCCAATAGTGACAAATCCCTCCACCAGCTTTAAGGTACAGGGAAGGGGGCTTGGCTCTTAAGGGTACAAGACCAGCCCAGGAATAGGAAGATACAGCTATTCGTGTCCTTGACCAGTGGAACTTTGATCATACATGCGTTCTGGATTCACGTCGGGTCCACAATGCAGTGACGTGACGGGGAGGGGGGCGGATCAGAAGGAAGGCAGAGGCGGGAAGGAAAGAGGACAGGACAGAGGGAATTCTTAGGTTCCTTTTTCTAGTCTCCTTCCTCCTGAGAAGGGAGTCATGCTTGGCCCTTGGCCCTCGGCCCTCGGCCTGCTAATATTGATCATAGAGCCCTTGATCTAGACGAGACTCACAGCTCAAGACACGGGCAGGAGATATGATATCGCGACCACTTTCCCCCTTGTCTCTCTCCCCGACAGGCATGTGACATGTGACGGCTGCCAAAGAAAAGGGAGAGGCAGCCGCCAGCTGCAGAGGCAGGGAGGAGGCCAGGAGGGAAGGGCAAGGCTCCAACGGTGATTAAGACATTTTAGATCAGGAGAGTGGGACACAGATGTCAGAGCAGCTCCCATCTTGATGGCCGCCGCAGCAGCAGCTGGCAGGAACTGGTTTAGTGGTAGAGGGAGGCTAGCGGGCGACAGCTCGATTCCCAGGCTGCTAGGGTGGCCCTGGGCCATCTCGGGGCGGCCCTTCACCAGGGGAGGGGAGAAACTCTGCACTTCAGCCAGGCGGGAAGGGCCAACAGCATGGATGGCCTTAACACACTCAGTAGTTCTCCAACTTGAGAGCACTTCAGAATCACCAGGGGATCTTGTTTAAACGTTAGATTCCTGGGTCCCAGCCTCCGAGGGTTTTACCTTAACCACCAGTCTTGACCCAAAGACCTGGAGTTCCAGTGGGTGGAAGCTGGACTCTCCCTTTTACTCTGTTTACACATCCTAGCACTGAGCCCACTTCTTGGAACCCTAACAGGCATACCCACCTGGGCTCGCTTTGTCCCTAACTGTGATGTAGCGGACCCCCGGCAGGGCCCAGCTGACCCAGCTGCCCACCGTGTATTCAATAGGTTGCAGTCAAGCCCCACCCACAGGAGCTCCTTTCTTGCTCTGAAATGGTCAGCCAGACTGGGCTAGCCCATGGGGAAAGTCAGCCCTGGGTATGTATCAGGAAGGCTGCTGATACTTGAGAACTCACTGAAAATGTGACCAGGATTAGATTACCCCCTTTGAGCTGGTCAGGTCAGATTTCCAGATGCAGGGAAGGTCTCCTGGGGACAAGGCTTCAAATGGCCTCCCCCATCATAGTGTTCTACTTCGGACCATCACACTGCCCTGCAAAAAAAGAAAGAGTGCACGTGTGTGTCTATGTGTGTGAATGTGTATACTTAGGAGTAGAGGCGTATACTAGCACATACAGCAGCTGTGGACTCCCTGGATGTACATGGACAGGACTCTTGGAGATCATTGTTTATTTTTTTCTTCCTTTTGTCAAGTTTAAGACCTTTGTGCTTCAGAAGTATTGACTGAGCAGCTCCTCTGTATTAAGCACCATGGGAGATCCAGAGGTCCTTGCACCATCAGAACTTACAGCCTAAAGAATTTTCCCAGAACGTTAACTGTTTCATAAGAAATGAAGGAGAAATAAAGTCCTTTTGAATTTTATACCTCTGATGCTGCCATACAATCTATGGGATTTCGAGCTCTTTGAGGGACAATGATTTCTATTAACTTGGTCCCCACAAACACCTAAGATGTCAATAATGTTATTAAGTAACGTTTGCTGACAAAAGGGAAATTGAAAAAAATTCAAAGATATTTACTCCGAATATGTGAACTTCAGAGGATACTAATTTTTCAGTGATGTCTTGCATAATTTTTAACCTCTTTCATAGCAACCTCAGTTTGCTTTTCTTTATATGGCAAAACCCCTCTTTAATGTTTAATGAAAAAAACACTCCACTCATGGAGCCCAGGCCACTCTCATGCAGCCAGTATTTACCTACCCCTCTTACGTGCCCAGTATTGGGCCTAGAGCTGTGGGGTAAACAAAGAAGCATAATAAAGTAACTGGGGAGCCAAGTTTATTGCACAAAAGACTAATTGGAGAAGAATATGAGACAAACCTATGCCAGCAACGCATACATAACCCAGAGATCTTTCTCCCAAATCACAGTTTTTCTCAAACTAGAGGAATGAATAGTCCCCTAAAAGGAAACCTTTTCAGGGACCTTCCAATTTGACCTAAACATTTTTATAATGGTTTTTTTTTTTTTTTTTTTTTTTTTTGCTGTACTCGGGCCTCTCACTGTTGTGACCTCTCCCATTGCGGAGCACAGGCTCTGGACGCGCAGGCTTAGCGGCCATGGCTCACGGGCCCAGCCGCTCCGCGGCATGTGGGATCTTCCCGGACCGGGGCACGAACCCATGTCCCCCGCATCGGCAGGCGGACCCCTAACCACTGCGCCACCAGGGAAGCCCCTATAATGTTACTTCAATATGTATAAACATAAAACTGGGTGTAAATTTTTAAAATTTATAAGTACCAAAGCAAATTTAAAATGACACCCCCCAAAAAAAAATTTCCTGAAAAACCAATAATATTCAAATTAACACCAATGTAATGATACTGTTTTGCTGAAACCAAGTTAGTGGTGTTGGGTTTAATAACAGAAAGACAGAGCCTCGGGTCTGGTTCTTTATTTAATCGGCTTGGCTTTGTAGTTTGACTTCCATAGTACTAATTCAGAGAGGGCCTGTTTACATAAGAGTGCTAGTCAAAACTATATTCATGGCTTTAAGGCTTTGTCTGCTCATTCAGAATAATCAGACCTCATACTTAGCCCAAACTTGCATGCAATTCTCAAATGCCTGTGAAGTTAAAATTCAGTTGAAGATAAGATTAACATTGTGACACTCTTGAGTCTACATTAAATTTAATCTGATTATTGACCGTATTAGAAGAAGAATTCTGTATTGTAAATTTACTACTATACTTACTTATAATAAACTACAAGTTGCAAAGTACTCAACTCAACTGAGCCACACAATATATCTGCTTATATGCTGTGGTGGTCAATTTTATGTGTCAGCTTGACTGGGCTAAGGGGTGCCCAGATAGCTGGTAAAACATTATTTCTGGGCGTGTCTGTGAGGATGTTTCCAGAAGAGATTAGCATTTGAATCAATAGACTGAGTAAAAATAATCACTTTCACTAATGCAGGCAGGCATCATCCCATCCATTAAGGGCCTGAATAGACCAAAAATGTGGAGGAAGGATGAATTCGCTCTCTGCTTGAGCTGGGACATCTATCTTCTCCTGCCCTCCAGTATCTGTGCTCCTGGCTCTCAGGCACTGGGACTCAGATTGGGACCTACACATTGGCTCCCGTGGTTCTCAGGCCTTTGGGTTTGGACTGGAACAGCAGCACCAGTTTCCTTGGGCCACGAGCTTGCGGTTGGCAGGTCATGGGACTCCTCAGCCGCCATCATCCATGAGCCACTCCCTCATAATAAATCTCTTTCTGTGGATCTGCACATACATCCTAGTGGTTCTGTTTCTCTGGAGAAGCCTGGTTAATGCGCACGTGAAGCTGCAACGGCGCAGGTGCAGTTCTCTGGCATCGGCCTGCACCATGTGAGCCAGGAGATGATTCAGGCGTCCCCCCTCGCTTCCTTATTTGAAGCTACAAAGCTTCATTCCTACCACCGCTGCAATTTCATTTGGCTTTCACTTGGTGCAAGTGGAGATTGGGTACAAAAGTGTAAATGCAAGCATGAAAATATTATGACAGTTTTGGTTTAAAAATGGTCATTCAGAAGATCTTAGATTAGCATTTTCAGATTTTCACTGAATTAAAATCCTAAAGTTAAAAAATGATTGTAAAGAAGCCACAAACCCTTCAGGGGGCTGAGGTATACTCGTAACCCTCCATTCTGACCTTCCCTCTCCCCTACGACTTCATGCAGGGCTGCACAGGGTGTGCTCAGAAGAATTAGGTCCATTAAAAAGATGAACTCAATGTTGGAGGAGAAGGGATAAAGCCCATCACTAAGTAAGTGGGACTTTCCCAGACTCCAAAGGGACAGCATCTAAAGTGTTAATGTCTCCACATAGGTGCCCCTCAGGGGTGCACACTTAGTCCCTAACCTGGCTCCCAGACATAGAATTCCCATATCTCTCTCAGAATTCCCATATCTCTCCTCAAAGCATCTTCTTTCATCAAACCTCCCGAGCTGGAATCTCCAATGACCTTAGGGGAAAACCAGATCCTTGTACGCCAGAAGGGACCATGATGCCACCACCACCTCCTTTCTCCCCGCTAGTACATTTCCCAGGTCTAAATCACTTAATCTGAAGGAGGGTTCTGAGACTTCTAATTATCACTGATGTCCACTAACACCCCAGATCCCACAGAGCATCCAGTGGTTACAGCTTTGGAATGCCTGCTTTCCTTGTGGGGCCAGAAGGGTCTTCTGGGTCAGATTGCCTTTGCGTCTCTCACCTGAACGGGTTATAGGCATGACTGTTTCTTTAACTGTTGCACCTGTTGAAACAGGTCCACTGACACGTGCGCATACACACACACGGCACAAACATTAATTCTCAGAGACAGTAGCTTCTACTAGGAAGGAAATATTTCCTGTTCCATAATCTCCACGGTGCTGTCTCCATCCATAAGTTTAGAACATCCTATGATTATACTTCCAGCATGTATTACTCTGCAGGCTTACAGAATGGGAAACAGATTACATGTTCCTTAGTAGCTGTTCCCTCAGGTACAGGAGAAGCTTTGCACTGACCATTCTAATGAGGACTCATCTAAATTCTCTGCTACTGGCTTTGTCCTCTGGAGACTGGTCACTGAGGGAAGGGAAGGTTGTGAGACTCACTTCCACTTATAAGTATTACAGGTTCTCACGACAGTCAAACATCCACGTTTTCTAGAGATACCAAGGAGGCTTCATGGCGAGCTGAGGGCTGAGCAGAACCTTGCAGGGTAGGTAGGCTCAGCATAGGTGGAGTGGAGACAAGGAGTGGGGCAAGTGGGTAGGGAAGCAGGAGTGAGGGGCAGGAATCGGGAAAGGCCTGGAGCCTGGTAGGGGCCAGAGTGTATGTGGGGACATGGGGGCAGGAGGAAATAGTGGGAGATGGGAGTAAATAACTAGGATGGGACAAGTTATGGAGAACCACTGTATTTCCTTGAGTAGAGAATAGAAAATTCAGAAGTGAAATGGTGTTTGGGACAGATAAATCTGGCAATGGTGGGCAGGATGTGTCGGTCTGGACGCAAGTTAAGAAGTTATTGCAATAATCCAGGTGATGAAGCGTGATTGTTAGACTTTAGTTCCACATGCACAAAGTGCTGGATGAACCCAGAGTCTACGAGTGCACCTCACATGCAGGAGTTGCTCACTTCTTCAACTAAAGAGGCTAATTCAACTAAAGAGGGGCGATTCCAGGGCTTGCAAGTTAGTTACAGCGAGGGAAGCACTGACAGGAGACCTCAAGTGGACGGGTCAGTGCCCACATCTGCGCCGAGCTAGATCTGCGCCTATAATTTATCTCATCTGAGCAGCACTGCTTCCTGCGAATCCCTGCAACTTACAGCAGGATTTCATTGTGGCTGTGAATCGGTGATGTGCAAAGGGTGGGGGAATGGACAGCACAGACCAGAGGAACAGCAGGGAGCCATGAATTCAGAAGCACCGTCTACAGAGAGATCTCTGACACCTTCTTTACCTTCCATTTGGAGACAGAGGAACCCTTTGGTTACTTACGGGAACTGAAGGATCAGCTATAATTTCCTCGCCTTCGTCTGTGAACCTAAGACTCACAAGCTACCGGGCCTGCAGCAGGACTGGGGGTTTTCTACTCCCCTTCCCCAGGAGCAGAAATAATTCATGCTGACTCACATGATCACAGAGATGGATTTGTAAGGCAGCAGGCCGGTGACTTTGACCTTAGTGTTGCTCAGCTGAAGCCAATCGCCCTAATGTGATAGATGACAACGTGCAGATGAGCCCAATTCCCCCACACTGGTCAGCAGTCAGCATTTTTCTGACAGTCCCCTTCTCCTAAGAAGAGAGCGCCATCTTGTGTAGAAACACTGAAGTTCAGGATGTGCCAACCCATTCTTTTCTTCTACTTCACTAAACTTTCTACCAGGTCTGCACCCTCCTGTTTCATTTCCAGAGTACACTGAGAGGTCGCGTTATAAGAAATGAAAGGTGTCCCTGAGCATGTTAAGCTGTTTCCAGGTACAAAAGGCTAAACACTAAAGATGTACCTGGTCCCCGGATGGTACCTTTCAAGTGTAGTTCTGAAGACCTGTTACTTGTCTTCCTCAATTTGGAGCTTAATAGAAGTGGAAAATCTGCCTACCTGAAATTCTCCACTTAGCACATGTCTGTGAATTAAAGGTTTCCTACGAGCACCTCCATTCAAGTCTGGAACATTCTATTGAGTTTTCTCCAGCCACAGTGTTGCTGTGAGCAAGCCAGTGGTGGGGCTGGTCCTGTTTTCCCTGCTGCGAATACTTCTGCGACGGCCGATCTCAAGGACCAGACTGACGTCACTGGTGCCCCGCTGGGAGGAGATGCAGACCATGGGCTCCAGCAGGGGGCACAATCTGGCTTCAGCACACCACCGGCTCGCAGACCTGGGTCTTGTGCTCATCTATGGAGTCACATTCACCGCTCAAATGTAATTAACTGTCAAGAGGGACAGAAGGGCTGATGTAAAAAGACCAGGTTTGGGGACCCAAAGATCTGCAAAAGTACCAGGCAAGGCCAGAAGGGGGTTGGGATGCAAAGAAAAGTTTTTTCTCACCCTTTTACAAAGACACAGAATTCTGGGGACAGGGTCTGGGATGCTGTGTCCCAGAAGCGTCGATTTTCACCAGAGCAATAATCCGTGGAGGTGCTTCAAAGAGTACCTAACATACGGGATGTGCTCAATAAGTTGTTGTGTCTTTTGTTAAGACTGAAACTTTCTGGAATGTCCCAATAGCCCACATATCTTAATTTCTTATTTTCTTCAATTGAGCTCCAAGGGGAATAAGTGTATCTTTTTCAGCCTCCAACAGATATACCCCCAGCATCTCTGGAAGGCCCTATTTATTTTCACTTGAAAAGGGCCCCTAGTGAGCCTGGCAAACACTCCTTCAACCAGACAACCCTCCTGAGGAAATAGCATCTATTGAGCACCTAATACATGCCATCTGATTAATATCAGGTCTCATTTCTTTCTTACGGCAACTCTGTAAAGAGGTGCGATCATTTCCCTTTCACAAATAAGGAAACTGGAGTCTGACGTTACGAGAGGTGTCCAGGGCCATTTAACGAGGCGATGACAGAAATGGGATTATTCAAACTGGGATCTTCTGGGCTCAAAGCACATCACCCTCTCCATGCGTCCATACTGCCCATGAATGAGAGAAGGCAGAGCTCAAAAAGCATTTTCATAAGGTTGCAAACCCCATTTTGCATATCACATCACAGTCCGTATGAATGGGACCCTGGATTTGTGCAGTGCACAGCCTGTGCACCCTGATGTGGCTGTGTGTGTATTTCCCTTTCCTCCTCTTTTTTACTTGTACCACAGGGCCATTTTCTCTTCCCCAGGTTACACCAAAGCGGAAACAAAAGTCCAAAGAAAACGGACTTCCACTTAAGTGAAAGACAATGATTTCTTCCTCAGAGGCCTGAGGAAGGGGAGAGAATAGACGGTGGCCACTGAAAACAGGAGCGGAGGGTGGTCTGGACTCCAGAGGGAAGAGGAACACTCCAAAGGGGAGAAAGGAGGCCTTTCTGCAAGAGAGGTGCAGAAAGGAAGACGAGCTGCCCCAAGCAGGAGGACCCAGCTAAGTTCTCCTGGAATAACATCCTAGACATAGGTAAGTCCCCCTGATCTGCAGGTGGGGAACCAGGGTAAGGGACACTTTCTGTGGGGGCAGAGAGGGACAACTGGGTCCCTGACCAAGGGCTCTCAGAACAGAATCAGTCAGGGCATTTCCCTGTGAGCAGGGACAGCACGGAACCCCCAGCTGCCTCCTGAAGGGCCACAGAGCCCACCACTGTGGACAGGAGGTACACCATACAAACAGTATAATCGATGCTGGGGGTAAAGTTATCATCTTAAAGAGCTGTCACCACATCTCTCTTCAAGCAGAAACTCCTTGTCTGGAAGAGTAAGCTGGGGACGGCTAGGGCTGCAAGGTGAGCCCTTGAGGGTTGTGGTTACAGTGGGTGCAAGGGCTTCCAAGGAGGGGGGCCGGGGCGTCTGCTGGGGAGGAGGCAGGCGGGGTGTGGGGTTGGAGGGGAGGAGGGAGAGGCCAAAAGAAAGACAAGAAAGGAGACAGCGAGAAGTCAGAAGATGACGGAAGGCTGCGTGGAGAGGGGCGACGCCCCCTCTCTGTGAGCACCCAGCTCTAGGAAACATATTCAACTGGTCTGAATGGGCCTTTCTGGCCGCTAAAGCAGCAGCTGTTGTCACATCTGGGCAGCTGAGCACATCCAGAGACTTGGGGCCCTGGAGGCTGCAGTGACCCCGAATACATCAGCCTCTCTCCACCCTGGAATTTGAACAGGGGATTCCAGCCAAGTGTAGCTCTACGGTGTGACACCGGGGGGCGGAGGGGGGGCCAGCTGGCATCCGGCTTACAGAGGGTTCAGTGTTGGAAGGTAAAATGTAAATTCCACGCAGGAAGCTCCGAGGTCATGTCCTGGAGCAAGCATTGACACAGCATTTGACCTTCGTTAGCCAAGAAGCCACTTCAGGACATATGCTCAGAGGCCCTTCTCCTCACCTCACAAGCTGGATGTCACCCTGCGCCGTTCCTGTGGAGAAGGTCAGGTGCGAGAGGGAGAGAAAGGCAGGTTCCTCCCTGGTCCTTCAGAAAGTGTGGAAGAGCTCAGGGAGAAACGTGGGGTGGACAGTTGAGAGAGATTGTCCCCGCTCTAAAAGGAAGCCTGGCTGGGTATGTTTGCCTTTAATCAAATGACTTCTACATATGCAGAGGGCTAGAGGGCTGTTTACTTTACCATTTACAAATAATTGGAAATTTTCTTTATTTACATTTTGAAGGCTCGGGGATTGAGAATTTACCCCCATGCTATTGGAAGTCTGACTCTTTTGGCAATGTCCACATGTAAGTGCTTTAAGTCACCCCTCTGCCTAAGGCTGATAAAATCATTGTGGTATAACTAACACTGGATCCATTCATTCGGAAATGCAACTCCAACCAGTTGGCTGTTTGCAAGGATAGCACATGGTTGGCACACACCAAATATCTGTGGAAAGAAGGAGGGAGTCCCCATGAGCTGAGATAGACAGCAGTCATGAACTTGGAACCGTGAAAGAAAAGTCAAGGGTTTTGAATGCAGAGGTCACTGTACCCTAGGAGATGGAAGACGGCACTTGAACAGAGAGCATCTCTACTTTGCTGACTGCCAAAGCAGGACTAAAGGGCTCAGACCCAAGCATTCCTAGGCAACCCAGATCTGCCCAGCCCGCACAATGGGTTTCTTTGGGCTGCTTGTTTGCTTTCTTTTGATTCTGCTGTTCAAAGGAAATAGGATGTGTTGATGTTTTGGATAAAGAATGTGCCTTCTGGGTGATCTAATTCATCTTGCAGAAGAATGAAAAGGAAACAAAAGGGCAGAAGGAAGAAAGACTCACGGAATATCTCAATAGAATGAAAACGTTCTATTGGGATGAATGAATTTTTTATATACTGTGAACACACAGCAGTTTATGTTCTGTGAACAGGGACAGGTCATGCTGCTGTGCTGTGTTCTCCACCTTTTACCCCTAAACCATGGACCACAAGATACAACTGGTGTGAAGAATAACTTTTACATGGGGTGGGGATGAGTGGTGGGCGCACGGGGAACTAACGTGCTTGACACAGAAAAGAACTAACTACACACCCTATCTCGTTTAATCCTCACAACAGCCCAAAGGTAACTGGTATATAAGCAAATAAAAACAAAACATACCAAAACAGGCTCATGAAGAAAAGTCACACAACTGGGAAGTGTTAGGTTCAAGACTTGGGGGTCCAATTCGGTCTAATGCCAAAGTCCCTTCTCTTCCCACCGCCTCCCAAAGACAATGAGGACTCTGAAAATTACAAAGAGCACTGCTGCGTGTGGAAGCCCCTTGTCTATTCCAAAAGTACTTACTCCTGGAAATCACCAGCTTAATAGAGGTCTCAGTTTTTTAGACGATGCGGTATGGATGAGATATTTTCAGCTAGCTACTTCTATCAATCTATCAGGCTATATTCTTTCCAGTTTAGTGATGGACGGGGTGAGTCACGGGATTTTGTTTTTAAGAAGTGAAATTTCCACATCTAAGTAGCTGTGGTATGTCGGGATAAGGGAATTATTTTACCCCCTTACGCCAGAGCTGAGAAAGCCGTTTACTGAGGCTGTGCAAGTCAGTACATGCCCGAGTCCAGAAGCTGTAAGCAGTGGCCAGAGAGGTGCGCCCAACAAGCAGGTGTTAGACTTTTGCCCCATTCCCCACCCTCCCCATTCTCATTTCATTCAACTTGGATTGGTCTTTAGTCAGAATCTGCATTGATACAAGAAATAAGGAGGTTCTGTACTCTACACAAGCCTAAAACAGAACAGTCAGCCAGTCCACTTTCTCTCTGCGGATGCCTGTGGTCTCTGTATTTGCTGAGTTTTTCATCTTCATCTAACTGTCTGCGCCTCTGTATGTTTAATGCGCACAGGCGCTAGGGTTCCCTTAGGGCCAAACATTTGGATCATAAACCATTGAGGGCATACACACCGTTGGCTTTTCATTCAGATATTTGGCATCGTGGAAAGACAGTTAAGCGTGTTCCAGTCTTCGTAGTGTAAGAAGGGAACTGCTCCACTCAAAAGTGCTAGAAGGTTCCTCAAAAAGCTAAACAGAGAATTACTGTGTGACCCAGCAATTCCATACCTACGTATATACCCAAAGAATTGAAAACCGGTAGACAAACAAACACTTGTACCCAAACGTCCATAGCAGCACGATTCACAACAGCCAAGTAGCCACTAGCAAAGGAATGCATAAAGAAAATATGGTGTCTCCACACAACGGAATATGATTCAGCCATAAAAAGGAATGAAGCACTGATACGTGCTACAACATAGATGAGCTCTGAAGACAGGCTGAGTGACAGAAGCCAGACACAAAAGGCCATGTATTGTATGATCTGACTTCTATGAGAAAATCTATAGAGACAGAAAGCAGATCAGTGGTTGCCAGGCACTGGGGGGCCAGGGAAAGGGAAGTGATTGCTTAATGAGTACACGGTGTCCTTTGGGGGTGATGGAAATGTTCTGGGACTGGAGGGGATGGTTGTACAACACTGTGAATATACTAAGTGCCACTGGATTGTACACATTCAAATGGTTATTTATTTATTTTTGGCTGAGTCGGGTCTTAGTTGCTGCACGTGGGATCTTTCGTTGCGGCGCACACGCTCCAGAGCACGTGGGCTTTGTAGTTGCAGCACTCAGTCTCTCTAGTTGTGGCGCGCAGGCTTAGTAGTTGCAGCGCGCGGGTTTAGCTGCCCCGTGGCATGTGGGATCTTAGTTCCCCGACCAGGGACCAAACCTGCGTCCCCTGCATTGGAAGGTGGATTCTTAACCACTAGACCACCAGGGAAGTCCCGTTAAAATGGTTAATTTTATGTTATGTGCATTTTGCCTCAATTCTTCTTCTAAGTGCTGGGAGCATGGAGTAGGGACTAAAGAATAAATGGGCAGAAGGCATCTGAGGAAGCAGCACAGTGGTGAGAGGAGCAAGAGACCAAGATACAGAGGATGTAACTCTGCTACGAGCTGTGTGACAGCAGGTGAATCACCCACCCGCTCAGGGCCTCCATTCTCTCCTCTGTGAGATGGAAGAGACTCAGAACAGCCAGCTCTGAGTACATATTGTGTCGATGTCAGCTATGGTTGCAAATGTATTGTTAATTTTATAGATACATACGTTCTTCTCTAACGACCTTCTCCTAGATGCATCCTGGTTTTTAAATCAGTTCACTAGTTCAATCCTCGCCAACTTCCAAGAGAAAACTCAGTATTCAGGAAGCCAGAAGAGCCCGCTGTTCTGATAAATATTCTGTGTTGAGCAAGGGGAAGTGAAAGGCAGAGCAGAGCCTGCAATTAGCGAGTTAAGGGAGCAGATGACATCAATGCTTCTGGCCAAGGTTGTCAAAGAAATATGCGTTTTCACTTCACCACCCTGCAAAGCTAATAAACAACCCACTGTGTATGATTTAATATGACACTGTGTGTAAACTCGAAGGCTGTCTATTCCAAGGGAAGATCTGATTTGTAACCAGGGGAGCATCACAGCTGAGCACATTGGCCGTGATGAAGCCGGTGTCCCACCCCTGCTGGGTGCACCCAAGGTGACGGCCATGCTGGCCAGGAGGCTGTGGGGCTGTTTTCTCCATGGCTGCCGTCCAGACAAGAAGGGCTGAAGGCAGTGGGGGGCCCCACAGGATGCAGCCCCAGACACATCTGCAAGGCTGTAATCTCCAGGGCATCTAGAGGGGTGACGTCACACCCTGCTCCACCTTCCAGAGAACAAAGCACCAGTCTCTCCTCCTGCTTCTGTGGACCACCCAACAAGGAAGGACTCCAGCTGCCCTGAGCAACGCTGGCGTCAGCAATCCTGCAGGGTAGGGCAGACCATCACTGAATGCGAGACTCCCCTGCAATGATGGATTCTTCTCCAGGGTTTCACCCTCTCTTGCCTGCCAACAGCTGACGAGCTCTGGGGCCTCTGTGCACAGGGAAGAGAAATGCACAGATTCATCTAGGTGTATTCTTCTAGACGCCCTGCATTCTGATGCTGCCTACACGGGCTTTGCCTTGACCAAAAAACTCTCCTATAAGGAAAAAAACCCAAGTATTGTCGCCTGGGGTCCACACTGCATTCAGCCTTCTCAATATGCCAACTCCTATACTAGCAAAAATGATCCACACGGGTCTCTTTCACGCTCAAACACTTATTAGTATCAACTGTGTTAGCACACTTCTGCTTGGCACAGTGAGAGGTTCAGAGTAAACAGAAGGCCTGTTCTCTGCCTTAGGGACTTAATTTGTTCATTCCTTGATTCATTCTGATTTTGAGCCATCTATCATGTGCCAGACACTGATGCCAGCAGTTCAACGTCAACAGGGAGGAAAAGTTCTCACACCTAAAACAGCTAGAGAATAATCTCAAACAGACATGGCATGTAGGCAAACCACGACAACTGCTGACACTATAATTTTAGCCATTTAAATTTATCGTTATATATGTATTCCGGCACTTACGAGCTAGAAGGAGCCCAAGTCATCCCTGGGTCCAGTGGAATGGTGCCTACCCAGGGACTGACTACAACAGGACCTCCTGGACAGCTTCTTAAGCATACAGAGTGTCCCACCCATCAGGATTGGCAAGGATGTGGAGAATCTGGGACCCTAAGGCACTGTTGGTGGAATGTAAAACACTGCAGCTGCTGGAGAAAACTGTATGATGGTTCCTCAAAAAATTAAAATAAATTACATATGATCCAGCAATTTCACTTCTGAGTGTATGTCCAAAAGAATTGAAAGTAGGGTCTCAGAGATATGTGTACACCCATCTTCATAGCAGCACTATTCACAATGACCAAAAGGTAGAAGCTACCCAAGTACCCACCAACAGATGAATAAACAAAATGTGTTCTATACACATAGAGGAATATTATTGAGCCTTAAAAAGGAAGGAAATTCTGACACCTGCTACAACATGGAAAAACCCTGAAGACATTATGCTAAGTGAAATAAGCCCATCACAAAAAGAAAAATACTGTTATTATGAGAGTAGTCAAATTCACAGAGACAGAAAGCAGAATGGTGGTTGCCAGACGCTGGGGGAGGAAAGAATGGGGAATTGTTGTTTAATAGATACAGAGTTTCAGTTTTGCAAGATGAAAAAGTTCTGGGGATTGGTTGCACAGCAATGTGAATATACTTAACACGACTGAACTGAACTATTAAAAACAGTCAAGATGCTAAAATGTGTCATGTGTATTTTACCACAATTTTTTTTAACCTCTCTATTGGAGTATAATTGCTTTACAATGCTGTGTTAGTTTCTGCTTTATAGCAAAGTGAATCAGCTATACATATACACATATCCCCATATCTCCTCCCTCTTGTGTCTCCCTCCCACACTCCCTATCCCACCCCTCCAGGTGGTCACAAAGCACCGAGCTGATCTCCCTGTGCTATGTGGCTGCTTCCCACTAGCTATCTATTTGACATTTGGTAGTGTATATATGTCCATGCCACTCTCTCACTTTGTCCCAGCTTACCCTTCCCCCTCCCCTTGTCCTCAAGTCCATTCTCTAGTAGGGCTGCGTCTTTATCCCTGTCCTGCCCTTAGGTTCTTCAGCACCATTTTTTTTTAGATTCCATGTATAAGTGTTAGCATACAGTCCTTGTTTTTCTCTTTCTGACTTACTTCACTCTGTATGACAGACTCTAGGTCCATCCATCTAGTGATGGATGTAGTCCATCACTACAAATAACTCAATTTCATTTCTTTTTATGGCTGAGTAATATTCCATTGTATATATGTGCCACATCTTCTTTATGCATTCATCTGTTGATGGACACTTAGGTGGCTTCCATCTCCTGACTATTGTAAATAGAGCTGCAATGAACATTGTGGTACATGACTCTTTTTGAATTATGGTTTTCTCAGGGTATATGCCCAGTAGTGGCATTGCTGGGTCATATGGTAGTTCTACTTTTAGTTTTTTAAGGAACCTCCATACTGTTCTCCACAGTGGCTGTATCCATTTACATTCACACCAACAGTGCAAGAGGGTTCCCTTTTCTCCACACCCTCTCCAGCATTTATTGTTTGTAGATTTTTAATGATGGCCATTCTGACTGCTGTGAGGTGATACCTCATTGTAGTTTTGATTTGCATTTCTCTAATGATTAGTGATGTTGAGCATCCTTTCATGTGTTTGTTGGCAGTCTGTATATCTTCTTTGGAGAAATGTCTATTTAGGTCTTCTGCCCATTTTTGGATTGGGTTGCTTGTGTTTTTGATATTGAGCTGCCTGAGCTGCTTGTAAATTTTGGAGATTAATCCTTTGTCAGTTTCTTCATTTGCAAATATTTTCTCCCATTCTGAGGGTTGTCTTTTTGTCTTGTTTACGTTTTCCTTTGCTGTGCAAAAGCTTTTAAGTTGCCATAGGTCCTATTTGTTTATTTTTGCTTTTATTTCCATTTCTCTAAGAGGTAGTTTACACTTTTTTTTTTTTTTTGCGTTACGCGGGCCTTTCACTGTTGTGGCCTCTCCCGTTGCGGAGCACAGGCTCTGGATGCGCAGGCTCAGCGGCCATGGCTCACGGGCCCAGCCGCTCCACGGCATGCGGAATCTTCCCGGACTGGGCACAAACCCGTGTCCCCTGCATTGGCAGGCGGACTCTCAACCACTGCGCCACCAGGAAAGCCCTACCACAATTTTTAAAAATACAGGTTCCTGGGCCCTGGTCCCAAAGATTCAGACTCAGTAGGTCTGGTGCAGGACTCTGGAATCTGTGTTTCTAAAGCTTCCTGGGAGTTGCTGATTTGTAGCCAGTTTGGACACTTCCAATCCAAGTCTTATTTTAGAGAGAAGGAAACTGAAGTCCAGGGAAGTAAAGTGATTTGCCAAAGGTCACTCAGCTCCCTAGTGATTGCATTTGGACAAGCCCAGACTGGTGGTTTCTAACCCTGGCTGGACATCTGAGTCACTCACTGGGCCCCAACCCAGACCCACTGAATGAGGATTTCTGGGAGAAGCGGCCTGAGCAACTTGAATTTGTAAACACTCCTTGAACTCTTAGAAGTCTGATGTGTGGCCAGAATTGAAGACTCCTAACCAAGTCTTCTGGTTCTTTTCACTCTTAAATGCTGGATACCAGATTTTGTCTGGGAAGTAGGGATCATGTGTCTGCTGTTTGAGTGGGCTGCTACCAGCAGAGCTTCCAGCCAAATTTGGTGGTTTAGCAACAGTAGTTCCTCCCTACTGCATATTTTGCATAGTTCAGGGTCTAGTACACTGCCTCTGTTTCCTCAGTGCAAAGGAGAAAACAGCCCCCCGAGAAATACACATTGAAGAAAGGGCACAATGTAACCACTATGCTCCACTTCACTAGCCAGGGATGCAAAAGAAAATCACATTTCTTGTTTTTTTTTTAAGGAAAGGTAAAATTGTATTTCTTCTCAAAGAGTATAGAAATGGAGCCAGGCAGTATATACTTTTTTTTTAACAGATCTTTACTGAACTATAATTGCTTCACAATACTGCATTAGTTTCTGTTGTACAACAAAGCAAATCAGCCATATGCACACACATGTCCCCATAGCCCCTCCCTCTTGAGCCTCCTCCCATCCTCCCTATCCCACCCCTCTAGGTCATCGCAAAGCACCAAGCCAGTCTCCCTGTGCTATGCTGCTGCTTCACACCAGCCAACTATATTACATTCGGTAGTGTATATATTTCGATGCTACTCTCAGTTCGCCCCAGCTGCTCCCTCCCACCACATGTCCTCAAGTCCATTCTCTATGTCTACCCCTTTATTCCTGCCCTGCAACTAGGTTCATCAGAACCATTTTTAAATTTTTTTAGATTCCATATATATGCATTAGCATATGGTACTTGTTTTTCTCTTTCTGACTTACTCCACTCTGTATGACAGACTCTAGGTCCATCCACGACTCTACAAATAACTCAATTTCATTTCATTTCATGGCTTAGTAATATTCCATTGTGTATATGCACCACATCTTCTTTATCCATTCATCTGTCGATAGACATTTAGGTGGCTTCCATGTCCGGGCTGTTGTAAATAGAGCTGCAATTGAACACTGTGTTACATGTCTCTTTCTGAATTATGGTTTTCTCAGGTATATGCCTAGTGGGATTGCTGGGTTATATGGTAGTTCTATTTTTAGTTTTTTAAGGAAACTCCATACTGTTCTCTATAGTGGTTGTATCAATTTACATTCCCACCAACAGTACAGGAGGGTTCCCTTTTCACTACACCCTTTTCAGCATTTATTGTCTGTAGATTTTTTGATAATGGCCATTCTGACCAGTGTGAGGGGATAATTCATTGTAGTTTTGATTTGCATTTCTCTAATAATTAGTGGTGTTGAGCATCTTTTCATGTGCCTCTTTGCCATCTGTATGTCTTCCTTGGTGAAATGTCTATTTAGATCTTCCACCCATTTTTTAACTGGATTGTTTGTTTTTTTGATATTGAGCTGCATGAACTGTTTGTATATTTTGGAGATTAATCCTTTGTCTGTTGTTTCATTTGCAAATATTTTCTCATTCTGAGGGTTGTCTTTTTTATGATTTCCTTTGCTCTGCAAAAGCTTTTAAGTTTAATTAAGTCCCATTTGTTTATTTTTGTTTTTATTTCCGTTACTCTAGGAGGTGGGTCAAAAAAGATCTTGCTGTGGTTTATGTCAAAGAGTGTTTTTCCTATGTTTTCCTCTAAGAGTTTTATAGTGTCTGGTCTTACATTTAAATCTTTCATCCATTTTGAGTTTATTTTTGTGTATGGTGTTATGTAGTGTTCTAATTTCATTCTTTTACATGTAGCTGTCCAGTTTTCCCAGCACCACTTATTGAAGAGGCTGTCTTTTCTCCATTGTATGTTCTTGCCTCCTTTGTCATAAATTAGGTGCCCATATGTGTGTGGGTTTATCTCTGGGCATTCTGTCTTTTACCATTGATCTATATTTCTGTTTTTGTGCCAGCACCATACTGTCTTGATTACTGTAGCTTTGTGGTATAGTTTGAAGTCAGGGAGCCTGAATCCTGAAACTCAATTTTTCTTTCTCAAGATTGCTTTGGCTATTTGGGGTCTTCTGTGTTTCCATATGAATTGTATAATTTTTGGTTCTAATTCTGTGAAGAATGCCATTGGTAGTTTGATAGGGATTGCACTGAATCTGTAGATTGCTTTGGGTAGTATCGTCCTTTTCACAATATTGATTCTTCCAATCCAAGAACATGGTATATTTCTCCATCTGTTTATGTCATCTTTAGTTTCTTTCATCAGTGTTTTATAGTTTTCTGAGTACAAATCTTTTACCTCCTTAGGCAGGTTTATTCCTCGGCATTTTATTCTTTTTGTTGCAATGGTAAATGAGAGTGTTTCCTTAATTTCTCTTTGTGATTTTTCGTTGCTGGTGTATAGGAATGCCAGATATTTCTGTGCATTAACTTTGTATCCTGCAACCTTACCAAATTCATTGATTAGTTCTAGTAGTTTTCTGCTGGTGTCTTTAGGATTTTCTATGTGTAGTATCATGTCATCGGCAAACAGTGACAGTTTTACTTCTTCTTTTCCAATTTGTATTCCTTTTATTTCTTTTTCTTCTCTGATTGCCATGGCTAGGACTTCCAAAACTATGTTGAATAAGAGTGGTGAGAGTGGGCACCCTTGTCTTGTTCCTGATCTTAGTGGAAATGCTTTCAGGTTTTCACCATTCAGTATGATGCTTTCTGTGGTTTTGTCATATATGGCCTTTATTACATTGAGGTAGGTTCCCTCTTTGACCATTTTCTGGAGAGTTTTTTTTTTTATCATAAATGGGTGTTGAACTTTGTCAAAAGATTTTTCTGCATCTGTTGAGATCATCATATGGTTTTTATTCCTTAATTTGTTAATGTGGTGTATAACATTGATTGATTTGCGTATATTGAAGAATCCTTGCATCCCTGGGATAAATTCCACTTGATCATGCTATATGACCCTTTTAATGTGCTGTTGGATTCCGTTTGCTAGTATTTTGTTCAGGATTTTTGCATCTATGTTCATCAGTGATATTGGTCTATAATTTTCTTTGTAATATCTTTTTCTGGTTTTGGTATCAGGGTGATGGTGGCTTCGTAGAATGAATTTGTGGGTGTTTCTCCCTCTGTAATTTTTTGGAAGAGTTTGAGAAGGATTGGTGTTAGCTCTTCTCTAAATGTTTGATAGAGTTCACCTGTGAAGCCAGCTGGTCTTGGACTTTTGTTTGTTGGAAGATTTTTTATTATGGTTTCAATTTCATTATTTGTGATAGGTCTCTTTATATCTTCTAATTTTTCATAGTTCAGTCTTGGAAAATTGTACCTTTCCAAGAATTTGTCCATTTCTTCGTGGTTGTCCATGTTATTGGCATATAGTTGTTTGTTGTAGTCTCTTATAACCCTTTGTATTTCTGCAGTGTCAGTTGTGATTTCTCCTTTTTCATTTCTAATTTTATTGATCTGCGTCTTCTCCCTTTTTTTCTTGATGAGTCTGGCTATGGCTTTATCAATTTTGTTTATCTTCTCAAAGAACCAGCTTTTAGTTTCATTGATCTTTGCTATTGTTTTCTTCATTTCTATTTCTGCTCTGATCTTTATGATTTCTTTCCTTCTACTGACTTTGGGTTTTCTTTGTTTTTCTTTCTCTAGTTGTTTTAAGCATAGGGTTAGATTTTTCATTTGAGATTTTTCTTGTTTCTTGAGGTAGGATTGTATTGCTATAAACTTCCCTCTTAGAACTGCTTTTGCTGCGTCCCATAAGTTTTGGGTTGTCGTGTTTTCACTGTCATTTGTTTCTATGTATTTTTTAATTTCTTCTTTGATTTCTTCAGTGATCTCTTGGTTATTTAGTAGTGCACTGTCTAGCCTCCATGTATTTGTGTTTTTACAGTTTTTTCCTGTAACTGATTTCCAATCTCATAGCATTGTGGTCAGAAAAGATGCTTGATACAATTTCAATTTTCTTAAATTTTCCAAGCCTTGATTTGTGACACAAAATGTGATCTATCCTGGAAAACGTTCCATGTGCACTTGAGAAGAAAGTGTATTCTGCCACTTTTGGGTGGAATGTTATATAAACATCAATTAGATCTATCTGGTCTATTTTGTTATTTAAAGCTTGTGTTTCCTTATTTATTTTCTGTTTGGATGATCTGTCCATTGGTGTAAGTGGGGTGTTAAAGTCCCCTATTATTATTGTGTTACTGTCAATTTCTCCTTTAATGGTTGTTAGCATTTGCCTTATGTTTTGAGTTGCTCCTATATTGGGTGCATAAACATTTATAATTGTTATATCTTCTTCTTGGATTGATCCTTTGATCGTTATGTAGTGTCCCGCCTTATCTCTTGTAACAGCATTTATTTTAAAGTCTATTTTATCTGATATGAGTATTGCTACTCCAGCTTTCTTTTGATTTCCATTTGTATGGAATATCTTTTTCCATCCATTCACTTTCAGTCTGTATGTGTCCCTAGGTCTGAAGTGGGTCTCTTATAGACAGCATATATATGGGTCTTGTTTTTGTATCCATTCAGCCAGTCTGTGTCTTTTGGTTGGGGCATTTAATCCATTTACATTCAAGTTATTATCGATATATATGCTCCTATTACCATTTTCTTAATTGTTTTGGGTTTGTTTTTGTGGGTTTTTTCTTCTCTTGTGTTTCCCGCTTAGAGAAGTTTCCTTGGCATTTGTTGTAAAGCTGGTTTGGTGGTGCTGAATTCTCTTAGCTTTTGCTTGTCTGAAAAGCTTCTGACTTCTCCATCAAATCTGAATGAGATCCTTGCTGGGTAGAGTAATCTTGGTTGTAGGTTTTTCTCTTTCATCACTTTAAGTATATCCTGTCACTCCCTTCTAGCCTGCAGAGTTTCTGCTGAAAAATCAGCTGCTAACCTTATGGGAATTTCTTTGTATGTTATTTTTTGTTTTTCCCTTGCTGCTTTTAATATTTTTTCTTTGAATTTAATTTTTTTTAGTTTGATTAATATGTGTCTTGGTGTGTTCTTCCTAGGGTTTATCCTGTATGGGACTCTCTGTGCTTCCTGGACTTGGGTGACTATTTCCTTTCCCATGTTAGGGAAGTTTTCAACTATAATATCTTCAAATATTTTCTCAGACCCTTTCTTTTTCTCATCTTCTTCTGGGACTCCTATAATTCGAATGTTGGTGCATTTAGTGTTGTCCCAGAGGTCTCTGAGATTGTATTCAATTCTTTTCATTCTTTTTTCTTAATTCTGCTCCTCAGCACTTATTTCCACCATTTTGTCTTCCAGCTCACTTACTCGTTCTTCTGCCTCAGTTATTCTCTTATTGATTCCTTCCAGTGTATTTTTCATTTCAGTTATTGTATTGTTCATCTCTGTTTGTTTGTTCTTTGGTTCTTCTAGATCTTTGTTAAACATTTCTTGTATTTTCTCAATCCGTGCCTCCATTCTATTTCCAAGATTCTGGATCATCTTTACTATCATTACTCTGAATTCTTTTTCAGGTAGATTGCCTACTTCCTCTTCATTTATTTGGTCTTGTAGGTTGTTACCTTGCTCCTTCATTTGTGACATTTTTTTTTGCCATCTCATTTTTTTCTTTTTTTTTTTTTTTTTTAATGAATGGGATTCTGTTCCTGTCTAACTGGTTGTTTGGCCTGAGGCTTCTAACACTGGGGTTTGTAGGCTATTGGGTAGAGTTGTGTCTTGGTGCTGAGATAAGGAACTCCACAATCCCTCACTCAGATGAATATTCCCTGGGGTCTGCCCGGGCTCATGAACTAAGATCCCGTAAGCCACCTGGAGTGGCAAAAACTAAACAAAATACAACAATAACAAAGTAAAAAATAAAATTAGACTAGGAAATTAACAGATATGTTAGGGAGAATATAAAAATAAAAATATAGATGAATCAACAACCAGAAGGTACATCAGTACCACAATAGTAAAAAGAGGGAGAGGGAAAAGAAAAAAAAAAGGGTGGGAAAAGGCCTTGGCTGTGGAGGGTGGGGCCTAAGCAAGGTTTGGGCTGTGGGTGGGGCCAATGCTCAGGACCCACAGGGCTGGAAAAGGCCCTGGGGGCTGTGGGGGGTGGGGCTTAGGCTTAAGGAACAGAAGGGGCCCAGGCGTGCCCCCTACCCCTGGTCTCAGAGGGGGGGGGACCTCACCTGGGAGCCCAGCAGCCTTCCTGGACTCAAGTGGGTGGGGCAAATACCCTCCTGTCCTCTCCTGCTCCTCCAGTCTGGGAGGGTCCCTCCTGGGAGGACCCCTCCCGCCCTTCTCTCCTGATCTCCCAGCTTCCCTCCTATGCTCCCAAGGACCCACGTGGCCTGGAGGGGGCTTTGGAGGGCAGGGGATTGGCCTGGGAGCTCAGCAGGCTCCCCAGGCCCGGGTGGGCAAGGCAATCGCCCTCCGCTCCTCTCCCGCTCCTCCTGGAGAGTCCCTCCCACCTGCCTCTCCTGATCTCCCCAGCCTCAGGGGCACCAATCCTGTCTGACCTCCACTTCTCCTGCCCCCTCAGTCCCCCTATGTCCTACCGGTTCACTTTGGGGTTCCTCCCATCTCCTTGGGCATCAGAGTCCTCCACCAGCTGCTGGCAGACACCTTAGTTGTGGGGAGATGCTAACTCTACACGGCCATCTTGACCCCCAACTCCCACATTTCTTATAAAGTTTCTAAGCCCCTAGCTGCCTAAGTTAGTAAGAAATCAAGATGTACTTCCAGAACTTCCTTCCAAAAACCATTCCAAAACCTCCCAGGCTTGCCTATGCATACCAAAGGGCAGTCCCACCTACTCTCAGCCCATAGCAGCTAAGCACACAGCTTTCCTACTTAAAGCAGATCTGATTCCAAAGGGTCATTAGTCTAAATTTAAGAAGCCACCTCTGGATTCACTGCCATCAATAGGACTGTGATTCAACCACGTGAAGCTTTCACACCACTTGTGGATGATATGTGTCCTTTGGGGCAGTCTTCTCTAGAAGAAACCGATGTGGTCATCATCAAAAAGACAAGAGGAGGGCCTCCCTGGTGGCGCAGTGGTTGAGAGTCCGCCTGCCGATGCAGGAGACATGGGTTCGTGCCCCGGTCTGGGAGGATCTCACATGCCGCAGAGCGGCTGGGCCCATGAGCCATGGCCGCTGGACCTGCGCGTCCGGAGCCTGTGCTCCACAACGGGAGAGGCCACAACAGTGAGAGGCCTGCGTACCGAAAAAAAAAAAAACCAAAAAGACAAGAGGTAACAAGTGTTGGGGAGACTGTGGAGAAAAGGGAACCCTCGTGCACCTCTGGTAGGAATGTAAATGGTGCAGCCACCATGGAAAACAGTATGGAGTTTCCTCAAAAGATTAAAAATAGAATAACCATACAATCCAGCAATCTCACTTCTGAGTATATATCCAGAGGAAGTGAAAATAGGATCTCAAAGAGATCTGTACTCCTATGTTCACTACAGCATTATGTACAATAACCCATACATGAAATCAACCTAAATGTCCATCAACAGATGAACAGATAAAGAAGACCTGGTACATATACACAATGGAATATTGTTAGGCCATGGAAACAAAGAAATCCTGCTGTATGCTACAACTTGGATGAAACTTGAGGGCATTATGCTAAGTGACATAAGTCAGGCAGAGAAAGACAAATACTGTATGATCTCACGTATCTGTGGAATCTAAAAACACTGAACTTAGAGAAACAGAAAGAGGAATGGTGGTTACCAGAGGGTGGGGTATTGGGGGAAACGGGAAGGTATTGGTCAAAGAGCACAAACTTCCAGTTATATAAGTAACAAATTCTAGGGATCTAATGCACAGCATGTGATTATAGCTAATAATACTGTAACATATATTGAATATTGCTGAGAGAGTAGACTTAACTTATTATTATTATTATTTTTGGCTGCATTGGGTCTTCGTTGCTGTGCGAGGGCTTTCTCTAGTTGTGGCGAGCAGAGACTACTCTTCGTTGCGGTGTGCAGGCTTCTCATTGCAGTGGCTTCTCTTGTTGCAGAGCACAAACTCTAGGCGCATGGGGTTCAGTAGTTGTGGCATGCGGGCTCAGTATTTGTGGCTCATGGGCTCTAGAGCACAGGCTCAGTAGTTGTGGTGCACGGGCTTAGTTGCTCCGCAGCATGTGGGATCTTCCCAGACCAGGGCTCGAATCTGTGTCCCCTGCATTGGCAGGCGGATTCTTAACCACTGCGCCACCAGGTAAGCCCGAGAATAGATTTAAATGTTCTCATCACCAAAAAGAAATATTAATTTTGTGGGATGGAAGTGTTAGGTAATACCATCATGGTTATGATTTTGCAATATCTAAGTATATCAAAAGAATACGTTGTGCATTTTACTTTTTTAAACTTTGAAAGAAACAGTTTATCACTTACAGATCCTGGAAATTACACAGCACACAGGGGGTCCACACAGCGAGGTTGCAGGTAGAGAGAGAAAGAGCCGTTGTGCATGTTAACCTTACACAATGTTATATGTCAATTACATCTCAATAAATCTAGAAAATAAATCAATAAATAGGCCAATATCACCTACACTGAACACCTGTTGTGGCAGGTAATCTCCCCCCACTACCACCACCCCCGGATGATCTCTGCAAGTATCCTAAGAAAATCCTTGGTATCTGTGATATCTAGGCCAGTGTGTCTGCAGTCAGCCCCTCAAATTCTCTCTTTGACGCGGAGCAGATTTGAACAGGCCTTGAACCTATGGACCATGTGTGGCTTGTGATGGTTCAGGAGAAGCATTTTACCACCTATTGGCTTTAAATTAAGGTCCTGAACAAACTCCTCGCTCTCATCTGAACCAACATTAAGCCAAGACTTCCGACAATGGTGTTCATCTCATCACAGAGGCAAATGTCTCTGATTTCATCAGTTGCTCTTCTTGCTATCCTGTGACTTGACAGATACCTCACGTGTTGCTTGATCTACGCTTCTAACCATCCCTACTGTCTTGTAATAATTCACTATACATATGCAAAACACACTAAACTAAAAAACAGTATGGCTGCTATGAAAGGACATTGTGTGACCTCCCCTCCTGCCATCTGTTGGGGGCAGGCCGAGCTGGTGCACTTCAGCTCTGAAGCAGGGTTCTGCAGGTGGAGATTTGAAGGTGGAGAAGCTTCCGTGCTCTACTCAGTACCCCCATAGTTCCATTCTCCATCCTTGATGCCTCTGCTCCTAAAACATGATATCACCTCCAATACAAGAGGCCCAACAGCCCAGGACCTGCCCATTCACCTAAGGAGTCATGAGGGCAACGTAGCAGAGACTGCAATCCACAGGGATAAAGCCACCCCAAGGCACAGTGTTCCCTGAAGCTGCAACCATGCAGGGGCTCCTCATCCCCCAGCATTGCACCCAGCATCCCATGGTGCATCCTATGAAAGGGGGTGGGAACGTGGACTTCAAATGTTACAGGTCCAATAACCCACTCTTCCCATCTGTCCATGCAGGAACACACACACACACACACACACACACACACACACACACACACATTTATTTTTTCCCTAAAATCATATTCATGGCTCCAAGATAGTTGGATCTAGAGTAGTTCCTGAAAAGGCCAAATACTGTGGCTAAAATTAGCCCTCTCCGAGTCCTAGGCCAGACTCCCCAACCCTCTGGTGAGCTTTCTCTCAGAGTCTTCTGTTATCCTTTCTTGCCATCTAACCTGCTGGGCAATTCAATTTATAACATGTTCTAACAACATTAAATTTCCTGAAGAGGGAATAAGGGTCTCAAACCATTCCCTCTCTGGAGACACCTGGTGCTCCATATATAAATATGCCCAAACTCTCTCCATTACAGTGAACTTGCTCTGCACCTGTATTACTGAAGAACCATTCCATTAACTTTCCTGGCACAAGACAAAAGAAAGAGTTGGAGATATAAAAAAAATTGGAAAGGAAGAAGTAAAACATCACTATTTACAGGTTCTATGATGATACACCAGACGACCCCAAAAAATGAACAGAAAAACTATCTCCAACAAGAAGAATATTTAGTAAGGTAGCAGGCTCCAGAACTAGCAAACAAACAATAACCCTCTGAAGATATAATGGGGAAAACAGGTGCCATTTACAAGAGGAACTAGAGAGAGAAAAGATAAAATTAACAAAAAAAGTTCAAGGCCTATAGGAAAGAAATTTGAAAACGGTTCTGAAAAGAAACAAAAGAGGATTTGAACAAACAGAAAGGCATACTATGTCGTGATATGTCAATATTTTATAAAGGAACTAGTACATTTAATATATCAATATAAATACCAACAAAGTTTTTTTTCCTGGAGCTAGACAAGATGATGCTAAAGTCCTCAGAGAAAAATAAAGTAGGAAAATTCTGAAAAGAACAATGAGTAATATTCACATTAATGTTATTAATGATCACAGTAGTATTACCAAAACTTTAATTTAGCATTACTAGTGTATAAATAAGCAGACAGACTAATGTAACGGTAGAAAATCCAGAAATAGTCTCAAATACATGAAGGAATTTGGTATATAATAAATCTGGAAAATCTGTGGGGAAAACAAGGACTTTTCAATAAAAGGTATTATTACAACTAGTTAGGCCATCTGGAAATAGTTTGTAAGCCATACCTTATGCCATAAATGAAGAAAATTTTCAAATGGATCAAGAATTTAAATCTAATGATAAAAAAATCAGAAAACAGAGAATTCTTTTAAGGTTATAACCTTAGAATGGTTAAGACATTTCTAAAATGATTCAAAATCCAGATGTCATGAAAGAAAAGATTAAAATTTTTTACTTTATAAAAATTGAAACTTCTGCATGAATAAAAACAAATAGCCAAAAGAACTATTATAAACAAAGGCCAATGACAAACAGAAAAATATTTGCAACTCACATTCCATATATACAAAAGGCTCTCACAAAATGACAAGTAAAAAGATCAATGGCCTAAAGTCACATGGGTGAAGGATAGCCCATAAAAAGGAAATACAAATGCTCTACCTCACTCATAATAAAAGTTGTAAATTAAAGACACTGAGATACCATTTTCTTAATTAACAAATTGGCAAGAATCCAAATGTTTAATAAGGCAGAAGCCTGCAGAGGAAACAGGTCCTCTCACTTATGGCTGGTGGGAGTTTAAATTGATACAATCCGTTTGGAAGCAATGTGGCAATATCTATTAAATCACAAAGACATGTTCCCTTTGACCCAACAATTCCACCTTCAGGGATTCATCCCACAGTCATTCTTTTACACATGCAAAATGACCTGTGTACAAAGTTACTCACCGAGGCATTGTATGCAAGAGCAAAAGATTAGAATCAACTTGGCTGTACCTCGATAAGAACCGGATTAAATAAATATGGCGCAGCTTAGATAGGCTGGGACCTGGGACCCTTTACCGGAATGCTGCACTTGTGCCTGTCTCCATGGGCAACAGAATACAAAGAAACTATAGGAATTAAAAATACACGCATGCGCAGTTGGGGCAATCATGAACAATAAGAGACAAAAAGGCCACAAACCAATTGCCATTTCAGAGGTGCTGGGAGCAAAAGTAGAGTACCGCCCAAGATCCCTGCACACAGCACCACCGAGGCGGCGGGCAGACCACCTAAGCCGCCCCTCCAGCCTGACCCACCCCTACCCTCAACGCATTTAAGGAACGAGGCTGCCCTCCTCCTCAGAGAGCGAGCAAGGGCACCTGTTACTTGTTTTCGCTCTTTTGTGCTAGAGCACGAGTCCCGATAAAGCTTTGCCTGAATTTCTCACTTTGCCTCATATCAATTTCTATTGATTAAAGAGTCCAAGGACCCGAGTCAGTAACACAGCCACAAAATGGAATATTATGCAACTCTAAAAAGGAATAGGAAAACTCTTAAGGAACTGATATGGAGAAGTCTCCAAGATAAGCTGGTAAGAGGAAAAAGTAAGGTACAAAATGTAGGGAACACTATTAGTTGATTTTTAAAAGTTGGGAGAGGAAAGGCTGTATATTCATATTTGTTTGTACCTGCTTTAATAATACCTCTTAAAGGATGCCCCAAGAAACAAATAATATGGGATAGCTGCTGGAGGAAGAGAAGCTGGCAGGACAAGGGAGAGAATTGCGAAGGAGCCATTTTACCATATCTATTTATAGTTTTCATTTTTGAACTATGCAAATGTATCGCCTATTTAAAAAAAGAAAATGGTAATTTTTTAAAGAATATGCTGAACACGGGGGATTAAATGGTATTTCCTTTGATTAACACAGGCTGTTAAAGCCATTCTCACAAACATAAAATTAGGCTACTCTCTGCATATTGCCTAGGGGGCCACTGTGCTGGCATTCCACTCCCAACCCGTGGGTCTCAGCCCCCAAGGTGGGGACAATGAACTGTCAGCTCACATTCCCTGTTTTGGAGCCAAACCCTAACCATCCCTGGATTAGTGGGGGGGAAAATGTAAAAATAGATAGCCTGGCCCAAGAAAGTCTTTCTTTGAGGAACTAAAGCTTATTTCCCAAACCATACAGTAAATTTTTAATGAGTTTATGCAAACTCAATACTCATTATGGAGCTACAACTAAGTAATCTGCAATTATATTTTAAGATAGAAATTGCTTTTAGGCGAGAACACAAAAGAATAAAAAGCCTAAATGCACCTGATACCTCCCACTGGTTCTCCATAATTGTACTTTTTTTTTTTGTGGTATGGGCGTCTAACTGTTGTGGCCTCTCCCGTTGCAGAGCACAGGCTCCGGACGCGCAGGCTCAGAGGCCATGGCTCGTGGGCCCAGCCGCTCCACGGCATGTGGGATCTTCCCGGACCGGGGCACGAACCCGTGTTCCCTGCATCGGCAGGCGGACTCTCAACCACTGCACCACCAGGGAAGCCCCCATAATTGTACATTTATACATGACAGTGGTGGTCTACAATTCTCTCAGAAGCAACATTTCATGCTCCACCACTTGTGTATTTACTATTTGATGTGTTAAGGTCAGTTCTTTTTTATTTTTTTTTAAATTAATTTATTTATTTTTGGCTGCTTTGGGTCTTCATTGCTGCGTGTGCGCTTTTTCTAGTTGCAGCGAGCGGGGGCTACTCTTTGTTGTGGTGCGCGGGCTTCTCATTGAGGTGGCTTCTCTTGTTACTTCTCTTGTTGCAACAAGAGAAGAGTAACGCGAGCTTCTCGTTGCTTCTCTTGTTGCGGAGCACAGGCTCTAGGTGCACGGGCTTCAGTAGTTGTGGCACACAGGCTTAGTTACTCCGTGGCACGTGGGATCTTCCTGGACCACGGCTCGAACCCATGTCCCCTGCATTGGTAAGCGGATTCTTAACCACTGTGCCACCAGGGAAGTCTCAAAGGTCAGTTCTCATCTCTTAGATACCGCAACATAGGCAGGTTTTTGAATTACTTTCTTTCCATTAGAACTGTGGCTATTTAAGCAACAGTGTCACTCTCTGAGTTAAAATGGGGGAAGTGCAGGCCCTTCATGACAGCCCACTGTTGACATATCTATTCCCTTGACTTGTGCGCAAAGCAAGAACATGTTTGGAAGTTCTCTGGGGCCAGAAGCTGTGCCGCCTTCTTCTGAATCCTCAAAGACTGAAATGTATCACCTGGCACACAGTAGTGCTCAGCAAAGGTTTGATAAACGAATGATGAGGTCAGAGAGAGGAAACTGACCTACCAATGGTTAGGAGACAGCAGAGTCCAATTTTTCTTCTACCATCAGATAGAAAATACAGGAGGATTATTTAGGAAGCCTGAGAATTGCCCAGGGATGTGGGTGGTCCATACAATTCAATCTCTGGTGGCAAATCTTTAAGTGGATCATTAACTTTCCATGGACAGTGGACATGACCAGTAGGAGAACACTGGCACCAGCATGTTTCCCCATAGAGCTCCTGAGTCATAGAAGCTGTACCCACAGGGGTTGAAGAAGCTCAGAAGACTGGGGAGGAAGGTGTTACTAATAGCAAAGGCCCCGATGGGAAGCTGAGTCTCAAAGAAAGGAAGTTCAAGACCTGGATTGTTGGAGAAGATGGGGAAAGAGTGGACAGAGGTAAACGGCAGGGTGGGTAGGACGGCTGGTCACAGAGGTGGACATGAGCCTCTCTTTCCCTGACACCTTCTTTCTCTTTCCCTTACTCCTCCCTTGAAAAGCTGGGCTATGACCTAGAGGGGGAACCTAAAGTTGAAGAATAAAGCCCACACAACGGGTAACCACAAAAAAATTAATTTGAACAGGTAGAGCGAGAGCCAGCCAAGGAAAAACAGGTGGAGGTGGCAATCAGGAGCTATTGTGAGCTCTTGGGTAAGGAGATGCAAAAGCAACGTGTTGATAAGATCAGTCTGACAGAGACGTGCAAGACCTCTTGGGAAGATGCTAGACTGATCAAGGGCGCTCAGTGAAGTGCTGTTAGAATGATGGGAGTTGGAGTGAGAGTCAAGGCAAATATTTCATTTCTAAGGAAGAAGATAATTGCCGCCTGGAGGACCGATTAGGGACCAGGTGTGAAGTGCAGGGAAGTTACCAGAGAAGATTCTGAGACATCTGAAAAACAGGCAATGAGTTCCCCTGGTAGGAACTGGGCAATTGGGAAAGGAAGCTGGGATTTGGGATGCGAAGATGATTAATGAGGGTGAATAATGAGATGAGTAAGATTGTGGGCAGTAGCCCATTGAGGTGACGGCAGAGTCATCTGTACTAAATACCCTCGTGTGGATCTTCACCTGGAGGAAAGACCCCGGCCTGTGTTTATGGTCCACGGTACTGGACTTTCCCACATCAGAACGTGTTTTCATATTTCAACTCAGTGACAACTTCTATGATATATGATTTTTAAGTCCATTGCCTATAAGCTCAGAAAAGGCGTAAAGGCCGTCATTTGGGGGCTCGCTCTCTTTGCACTCAGTGTCATCAAGTTCAACGAACATCAGATTTACAAGCCCTGAATGGGCTGCTCTCAGGCAGCTCTGCTCACCCATCTGCCCATGGGCCCATTTTACCTTTCGGCTTTCCCGTAATTACGTGTGTGTGTGTTTGCCTGGCTCACTTCACACCACTGACAGGACCCTGGCCTTTGATTGAGTTTGTGAGCTCAAACTTGGTAGAACTCACAAATCTTTTCCTACTGAATGTCTCATTGAAGGTAAGTGTTTTCAGGTTGCCTTACTTGGAAGGAAAAAGCAGCTCAGACTAGAAATCTCCTTCTTGCAGAGAAATAGACTGCCCTCCCAAATGAAGTCAATATGAAGAGGGAGTCCCTGGAAAGAGAAGGGCCCAGAGTGGGAGTGCGTGAGGCGGAGGCTATTTTTAGGCCCTGATGTCGCCGCCTGATGGCCATTGGCGTCAGTGGACAAAGGAGGTCCGGCCCATTGGACTGTGTTCCTTGGCCGACATTCCAGGAGCTGCTGGCTGAGGAAGGTTATTTTCTGCAAGGAAAAACACACTGTCCAGACGAATGGTGGGTTTGTCTGAGGACTTGCCGAAAGGTCTTGGTGTATTTTAAAAGCAATCCTGGCTTCAGTGAAGCAAAACTGAAGAGCTTCACTTCCAGGCCCGCCTGGGCCTCCTCCCCCCACATTCCTCTCTCCTCCTTTCTTCCCTGTCCTCCTTTGCCTTCCATTGTCACCTGCCCTCCTCCCTTCCTTATCCCACCAGACAGCTGCCTTGGTAAGGAGGGAAGGGGGGACAGACGCAGGAGCCCTTCAACAGGCGACAGGAGCAGCTGCAGCCCACAAGTCACAGGATCCCTGCCCGGACACGTGGCCGGAAACTGGGTCTTTCAGGACAGGCAGGACCAAGTCTACTGCCTTTCACGCTGCTTGAGCCCAATGTGACCTGGTACACCTCTCAGATCACGTCCTAGTTTCTGGAATAAAAAGTAGTATGTTGGGCTTCCCTGGTGGCGCAGTGGTTGAGAGTCCGCCTGCCGATGCAGGGGACACGGGTTCGTGCCCCGGTCCAGAAAGATCCCACATGCCGCGGAGCGACTGGGCCCGTGAGCCATGGCCGCTGAGCCTGCGCATCCAGAGCCTGTGCTCTGCAACGGGAGAGGTCACAACAGTGAGAGGCCTGCGTACCGCAAAAAAAAAAAGTAGTATGTTGGTATGATGTAGTTGCAAAAGTACAAGAAAAAACAAAACAAACCTGGAAACAGGGGGATTGATTTGAACAAGACTAAATTCATGTCAAGCCATCTAATTTGAGATTTTGGAGTCCCACATTTCCTTGCCTCAAATAGGGTCTGGCTCAACTCCAGAGCACAGCAGTGGACTGAGAATGGCGATGGAGCCTGTCAACTGGGCCCCCACTGTTGGGATGGCAGCTCATTCAGGGCTTGTAAATCTGATGTTCATTGAACTTGATGACACTCAGTTCAAAGAGTGAGCAGAATTCGGATGGTCAGGAGTTCTTTGTGATGACTATCCAGGACGTGGGCAGGCCTGAGGATACCTGCGCTCCTGACTCAGGGTCCCCTCATCTCTCAGAAAAGCAGGTAAGAGTCCTCTTGCCAAAAATGGTAGGCAGCCAGGAGCCTAGCCTATAGAATGTGTCTATTGTGAGGCTCACCTGTAAAATATCTCAGCACATATATGTATCCCTGAACGAGTCTTTGTTTGGTTTTCGCAATTTTGGAAACGTTATAGAAATGGAGTCACGTGTTCATTCACGAATGGTTCCTTTCACTCAACATAGTTGCTGAGATTTTTTCCCCAAGTTAATGCGTGAGCTGTCATGCATTCATTTTTCAGTGTATATAGCACAATTTCTGCATTCATTTTCTCCTGGGTGGGTATTTGTGTTGTTTCCAGTTTTTTTCTTTTGTTTTTAACAACAGTTCTGTTACAAAGATTCTTGTGCCCCTCTCCTGGAGTTTGTATGGAAGAATTTCTCTAAGGGGTACATAGTGGAATTTCTGGGCTATGTGGCATCTTTAGCTTTTCTAGATAAAGCCAATTTTTTCCCCAAAGTACTAATTTACACATCCACCAGTAGTGCTTTGCTCACATCCATGGTATTGTCTGAATTATTAATTTTTGCCAGTCTGGTGGCATAAAATAGTATTTCCTCCTTGTTTTAATTTACAGTCCATGTTTAATCATGAAATTGAGCGTTTTTTCATACGTTGTTATCCGTGTTTCCTTTCCTATAATGTTCCTGCTCTCCTATTTTCTCTATTTGTATAGTGTGGTTTACCTGTTTCTTAGTGATTTTTAGGAATTATTTGTATATTCTGGATAATAATCTCTTTTGTTTATATGTGTTACAAATACTTTCTCCCTGCCTGGAGCTTTTATTTTCACTCTTTTTGTAGTCTTATAGCAGTTCTTAAGGTGGTAGAATTATCAGTCTTTTCCTCGCCGCCTTGCACTTTTGTGTAACATTTAAGAAATCCTTCCCTACCCTGAGGCCTTAAAGATGTTCTGTGTTTTTTCTAAAAGGGCTTAGAATTTTGTCTTTTATCTTCGAGCCCTTAATCATTCGGAATTGATTTTTGTACATGGAGTGATACAGAGTTCCAATTTTGTTTATTTTCCATATGAATAATTACTGAATAGTGTAGCACTTCCCCAGTTTTCTGTAATGCCACTTTTTCCATTTATCAAATTTCCAAATATGCTTAGGTCTGTGTCTAGGCTGTTTTGTGACAATGGTCTTTCTGTCTATCCCTGCACTAATATCTCACTCTCTTTATTATTATTTTATAATGAGGCTTGATAGCTAAGAATACAAATCCCTCCTCTCTGTTCTTTTTTCTTGTAGACTGTGTTGGCTAGTCTCAGACTTTTGCCCTGCCAAAGTTAGAGCCAGCTTGCCAACTCCCGTGAAAAACCATGTTGGTATTTTTACTGGAAATGCATTAAATCTCGAGCTCAAATTTGGAAAAATGGACATATTTTCCTTACATTTTTATTGCTATTATAAATGATAACTTTATCAAATTAAATTTTCCAAATGTTACTGGTGTGTAAAAATGCAATTGCCTTGTTTATAATAGGCAACCTTGCCAAACTCTTATTATTCTAACAAATTGTCTATGACTCTATGCAAACAATCATATCATTCTGTGAATAATGGTAGTGTGGTGTCTTCCTTTCTAATCCTTATACCCTATAAATCTTTCTTTTTTTCCTTACTGTACTGGCTAAGAAGTGATAAAAGCAGGGATTCTTGTCTTGTTCCTGCTTGCTAAAGGATCTGCTTTCTCAATTTCATCATTAAGTGTGGCATTTGCTGTAAGTTTTCTTTGTACACTAATGTTCTTTATCTGGTTTAAAAAATTCCATTCTATTCCTGATTTGTTGAGAGTCTTTATCATTAAGTTAATGTTGGATTTTATGAAACAGTTTTTCTGCTTTTACTGAGAGAATGCATATAGTTCAATGACTTTTTACCAAATGAACACTCAAGCAACCACCAACTAGGTCAAAAAATAGAATATTACATGTACCCCAGAAAACCCCTGAGCATCCCTTCCCATCTCTATACTATCACCCCTCCCCAAAGCTAACCATTATCCTGACTTCTATGGTTATCTTTTCCTTTTTTCATAGTTTTAACTCCAAAGTGTTTGCCCCTAAATACAACAGTTTAGTTTTGCCAAACTCTTTTGCTTTTCTGTTTGTTTATAAATGGATTCATACAGAGTATATTCTTTTGAATTTAGTTGCTTTCACTCAACATTAGGCTTGTGAAATGCATCCACATTATTGTTTATAACTAGAGTTTGTCTCCATTGTATAAATATATCATGATTAATTATCATTCTACTCTTAATGGACATCTGAGTTAACGCCAGTTTGGGGCCATTATGAATAATGTTGCTATGAATAATCTTGTAAGTCTCTTAGTGAATATGTGCCTGTATTTCTGTTAATTATACACTTATCAGTAGAATTACTAGCTCAAAGGGTATGAGGAGAGTCAACATGAGTAAATAATGACAATTGTTTTCTAAAAGGGTTGTACCCAATCACACTCCACCAGCAGTGTAACTACTACTCTACATTCTTATCAACATTTGGAACTGTTTTTCTTTTCAATTTTAGCCATTCTGATGAGAAGGTAATAATTCCAATTTGCATTTTCCTACTTATAATGCTGTTGAATACCTTTTCATGCGTTATTCTCAAGAAGAAGAGAATATTAGCCACTGTTAAAGAAAGAATTAGTAAACTGGAAGATAGATTTGGAGAAACTATCCAGAATACAGCACAGAATGGGGGAAAAGATGATTAAATAGAAGTTAAATGACGTGAAAGATAAGGTAAGAATATTTACCTTAAGGTAAGAATATTAACATATAATTACTTGGAATTCTGAAATAAAATAACATAAATAATGGGAATATCTCCTCAACGTTTGAGGAGATATTAACTGAATTTTTCAAAGAATTGATGAAAATCACAAATCCTCAGAATCAGGAACCTCTATGAATTTCAAGAGATGTAAAGTTTAAAAATCCACACTTTTTTTAGTCAAAGAATACCAAAGAAAAAAAGAAGATCTTAAAAGCAACCAGAGAGAAAAGAAAAATTACCTATGATAGAATAACAATTCGATTTACTTCTGACTTCTGAAAGCAACAAATAAAGCCAGAAGGCAGTAGAATAATATTTTCAAAAACCTAAGAGAGAGTCTTAGAATGTTGACTTAGAATGTACATCTAATGATAGTTCCTTTTAGGAACAAGGATAAAATAAATATATTTCAGACCAGCAAAGAGTGAGAAAGTATACTAACAGCAGACTCTCAATAAAGCAAAAGACCAGATCATTGGCTAAATGTTGTGGAAGCCATTAAAAAACAGGAAATTCGGGCTTCCCTGGTGGCGCAGTGGTTGAAAGTCCGCCTGCCGATGCAGGGGACATGGGTTCGTGCCCCTGTCCAGGAAGATCCCACATGCCGCGGAGCGGCTGGGCCCGTGAGCCATGGCCGCTGGGCCTGCGCGTCTGGAGCCTGTGCTCCGCAATGGGAAAGGCCACAACAGTGAGAGGCCCACGTACGGCAAAAAAAAAAAAAAAAAAAAACCCAGGAAATTCATAGGGACCAAAATAGAAGCTATAGTAGATAACTTTGAGGTATCAACTCAATCCTCCTCCCCTTTTTTTTCTGAAAACTAAAAAAAAGATAATGTTCAAAAAGTTAACAACATGCCTCTCGTACAAATACAAAAGAAACATAGGTCAAGATTTGCCCACTTCATTTCTGAGGAAATCAGCAGCATAGTGAGGCTGGTTCAAAGGAGAAGTATAAGTTAAAAGAATAGACAGTCCTTAAAGAAAGAAAATGTTGGAATAATATTGCTAGGTTAGGTACAAAACTAGTTAACATGCTTATGGGCAATAAAACCAAAAACTTTGGTTATATTTCCTACCAGATAGAAATCATTTGAATATCTGCTGGACAAAATCTGTTAGTTATCATGTCATTTCAGAGTCTTGGCCTTTAATCAGTAGGAGAAAGTGAGTCATAGAAAGACACATTCCCCTAGATAATTAAAGAACCCTAAGGTGGTTGAGCAGCACTCCAATATGACATTGAAAGGACAAGCTGTCTTTCTTTTGCTTTGTTTCCAAATCTGAGATAATTTTTCTTAACAGGGTGAATCCCCACCTAATGAACTAAACAATGGCAGTAATGCTGGTATCCCATGACTCACAGCCTAGGTCACAACTGACCCAACCTGCACTGCTCGGCTTCTCTACCAGGCGCTGGGAGTTGGAACACCATCCTCAAGACTCCCCTTTGAACTAGGGAGCAAAATGTGCCATTTTGTGGCAGCCATGTTTATCCACGCTCATGCCAAAGAAGTAAAAGCTGGTCTACAGACAGAAAGAAGCATGGATCATCCTTGAGAAAGAAGCAAAGAGTCCAGTTGGCCCCACGTGAGAGACAGAAAAGGGAGAATGAAATAACTACTAGGTTCTTGATGGCTTTCCACTCAGTTCCTAGTTCCAGCCTTTCATGAAGCTCAGGCTACAGTTCTTGGCCTTGATTCTTGAGATACTCCAGTATTCATCCAATAAATTCCATTTTGTGCTTAAGGAGAGTTAAGTGACTTTAAAAACAAGAACAACAACAAAAGAGTAATCCATGATTTGAAAACCCAGAGAATCAAGACAGAGAGCAATGAGAGACTTTGTCCAGTCAATGCAGATCCACAGATCCTGGGGCAAGAGCCCTTTCCTGGGTCAGAAGACATCGTTCTTATGTGTTTCCTGTTAACCCAGGATAAGGGTTCTCTGCTCTGCAGCTAAGTACCACATAGCAGACAATTAGCTGGGACTTCTGAGCCAAGAGCTGCCATGGGCTAAGCCCATGAACTCATTTACATGACATATGTGGCAGATCAAGGAAGACAGTCACATCTCTGTTCTTTCCAGCTCCTTACTGGCCATTCAGATAGCTTACAGCTGACATCTCACAGCATGTGGCATGTCCTCTCTTGCTTATATTGGTATAAAGAAAAGCACAAGAAAATCTCTGTAGCTCTTTAGTTTGATTTATCAGGGGGGTGCAATTATGAAATTAAAATACCGACATCTCCAGTGGAAATTCTCGCTTTTATAGTGAATTTTGTTTTTATATGTTCAAGCTTCCAAGCTAATAATAGACACTAGGCCCTCTCTAGAAAGATGCAAAGAAAAAGGAAAGAGAGCCACAGGGAGGAGGGAGGGAAGGGCAGTGATGAATGCATGGGAAGGTAGCTGGAGCAGGACAGGACCCTGTGAGAGAGAGAAAATAGGGCCGAAATGACATAAATCAAATCTGATAATCTATGGCAAACATGGGAAAACCAGATATCACTAATTGTTTGCCCTATATAAATCTTTTAAAATTTACCCTGGTGTGTGTGACAAGAAATAAGAAACTGGAAAGGGGCTTTTATGAAAAAGCTTTTCAGAATATGTTAAATAACAAAAGGTCCAGCTCTTTTGTGCAATCACATCAGATAGAAACTCAGCAGGCCCGAGGGCTACTGCTGCTTCTAATTAAGGCCTCAAGGTAAGGCGGCCCTTTAGGGGGTATCATCCCAGCAAAACATTAATTCCACCTCTGTCTCTAGCAGCAGAAGGCTGGCTGGGGCTCAGTGTGCTGTGTTTGTTCTCAGCTTGCATTAAACGTGGCCGGCCTCACCTGCCTTCCAGACAGCCTGCAAGCAATTATTCTAACGCCGATGCTCTTGTTCAAAGGACTCAGAGCGTGGGTAACAGATGTTAAATAGAGGAGGAATGAGAAGCAAAGCATTTGTCCTTTTTATGTGTATTTTTGTGTGCCTGTGTGTGTGGAGGAGGAGTTTCATACGTGAAAGAATTACTACTGCTTTCCTTTGCAAAAAAGATGCCGCATCTGTCACACAGGTGTCAGTGCTGAAATCGTAGGCTGCGGTAGAGGGCCTTATTTCAGCCATGGGTCTCAAGGAGAGGGGCTCTCAAAGTTTAGTGATCACTAGAATCCCCTGGACAGCTTGTCAATCAACAGATCACCAGCCTCACCCCCAGAGTTTTTGATTCAGTAGGTCTGAGGTGGTGTCCAAGAATTTGCATTTCTAGCAATTTACCAGGTAGGGCTGATGCTGCCAGTTCAGGAACACCACTTGGAGAATCACCGTTCTAGGAGAGCGAAGAGAAAGTGAAAAGGCGAAGGATCACCCACTGTGGAACCTCAGGCCCAGCCTGATTGATTTTTCGAGACACAGGGGGTAGACAAAGAAAAGACAGCTGTGTTTAGACCTGAGCAGGTATGTGAAACGGCAAGCTGACAGCAGGCAAAAGAGAGTTTTTAAATGATTGCCAAGTGTGGAACAGTTTGCATGAGGAGGGGGTACTTAGCCAGAGGGTGAGTGGGATTCACGTTTACGGCAGGAGGGGGTGTGGGTCTTCTTAACCCCTGCCCCAGCTTCCTAGGCCTCTGTCAAGGCCTTGGGTGGGACCTAGCTCTTCATTTCTTCCCTCTCTTAAACACTGTGGGTGTCCGGGCCCCCCAGGCCCAGCCCTGCCCCAGTTATTGCCACGCCTCTTGCCCCTCACTGCCTGTGTCTCCCTTCATAGGAAAACCGGGCTGGTGAGAAAGGCCCTTCCTCCCCTTGGCTCCTAGTGAGGGAGGACTGAGAAAGCAGCTGGGTTTTGGCCTGAACTGCAGGGCACTGTCTGCCTCCAGACTCATTCCCAGACAAGCACCCCTCACACCCAGTCAGTCCTGCCCAGGGTGGGTCATTTTGTCAGCTGTGGGTGCAGGGAAGGGGCTCTGTCTTACAGAGGGTGTTAAAGTAATCAAACAAGGAGGCCATTTGACAAGGCTCTAATGCCATGGCAGCCTGCTCAAACCAAAGTCTAATCCTGTAAATGCCTCAAAGTCACAAAGTCAAGATGCTAAGGACAACCAAAGGACAAAACAAACACCCAGCCAGGCTTTACGCTACAGCCAATCAAATAATTTCTTTACTCTGCTTCCCCACTTTCTCTCTATAAGTCTCTCCCCAGCTCCTGCCTGTCAGAGAGCTCCTAACCGTACGTCCAGTTTGGTGCTGCCTGATTCCAATCGATTTTCTTCTCAAATAAACTCTTAAAAATTTTAATATGCCTCAGTTTATCATTTAATATGGGAAACAGGAATACAGCATTCATTTTTCCACATGGTTTTCCCTTCCTCACTGACCACCCCTCCACCAGTTCTCAGTGAGATAATACAGGCTGTACTAAGGAAACAGCCATGGCTCCTGATCTCAACCACAGGTGGTATATGAGTCATGGCAGGACTACCTACCTAATTTTCAGGGCCAGTGTAAAATGAAAGTGCAGGGCCCATCTAAGAATTTCAAGATGGCGCCCGCAGAGCATTAAAGCAAGCTTGAGGCTCCTCTCTGTGTTGGGCTCTGAGCAACGATGCTGGTCGCATGTCCATGGGGCTGGACCTGGTCATGGATCATCTATGGAAGACTTAGCATTCAGGTAAGAAGCTCTAAGCTCTCCCTAAGTGTGGCTGCTGCCCCCACTGGGCTGGAGGGAGCCTATCCTGTGGAAGGAATGGGAAGGAGAGTGAAGTCAGACAAACAGGAAATGCAGTCCCTGACCTCAGAGACTCTCTGGGGCCCCGGGGGAGGCAGACACCAACTGCTGAAGAACAGATTCTTGGAACAACTTCCCATGGCCAAGATGATGTGGCTGACTCTATATATCTAACTCGGCTTGCTGGTGCTTTTCCAGCAAGTTTATCCAGGAAAGGTAAACACAGGAGACCACTCACTTTCAAGGGCAGGAAAGGTGAAGCTGAAATTAGGAGGCTCAGGTACTTCTGTATGATCACGGCATTTTGATGTCAGTTTCTGGAAGCCTCTGCCAGTATTCAGAATTCTCATGTGCACATCAGAGAGCTGAACTACCTGATCTCTATTCTCTCCCAGCTCTATGAATACGTGCCCAGCCTTCTTTACAACAAAGTTCCAGGTATCTATTATAAACCAAACTGCCCCCAAAATTAGTGGCTTAAAACAACCACCACTTTACTAGCTCGCAATTTTGTGGGCTAGAAATTCAGAGAGGGCTCAGCCATTCAGATTTTCTGTTCCACATGGTATCGGTGAAGGAGACCCAAGACAGCTGCACTCACACGTCTTGTGGCTTCATGGGGATGCCTGGAAAGCTGAGCCCAGCTGGAACTGTCCTCTGGAGCACCCATATGTGGCCTTTCAAACCAGGGGAACTAAAGGTAGTGAATTCTTAGATGGCAGCTCCCATGAGCTTCCCAAAGCTCAGGGCTCCCAGAAGAGCATTCCAAGGAGCCCAGCAGGGAGTTTAAAGTCTAGACATGGAATTCCCAGAATGCCACTTCCGCTGCATTCCGTAGGTCAAGAAAATCACCAAGGTAAGCTCAAAGCAAGTAGAGGAGAATTGGATTCCACCCCTCAATGGAAGGAGCAGCAAAGGATTTGGGGGCCATTATTGATTCATTAAGAATGCTGTTTATATAAGAAAGAAAATAGAGAACTACAATCAGCATCCCCATGGTCAGAGAAAAAACCTAGGCTGAATATCAAAATGTTAGGGAATGTACATTTTATGTTTTAAATTAAAATGCTTAAGATACATAGGTCCTATTTTTTTTTTTTTTTTTTTTGCGGTACGCGGGCCTCTCACTGTTGTGGCCTCTCCCGTTGCGGAGCACAGACTCCGGACGCGCAGGCTCAGCGGCCATGGCTCACGGGCCCAGCCGCTCCGCAGCATGTGGGATCTTCCCGGACCGGGGCACGAACCCACGTCCCCTGCATCGGCAGGCGGACTCTCAACCACTGCGCCACCAGGGAAGCCCCATAGGTCCTATTTTTATATTGATTTGTCAACTTTTTTTTCTTTATTTTGACCAATTGTATGGGATAATGAAAGTTTGTAAAAATTCAAGAACTTAGATCCATCAAAATTTCTTATTTGTCCTTAAGGATTGAGAGCACAAAGCACAGCGTGTGCTTGCTAATTCAGTGCAAAAACAAAACAATGGGTGCCCACTGTTTTTTGCCCCAGAGCTTCCTGCTACAGCCTCCGTGGTTCATATTGTGAGGCTCCATTTCCTAGAGCTAAATTGCCCTTGTTGTCAGCCATCTTCATGCCTTTCCACTTCATCTTGGCTGAACTTGCCATTTTCCAGAGCACATCTCAGCCCCATTCCTCTCAAACACATAGACTCTCTTCCTCTGACTGCTTCTAACTTAAGCTGGGTAATGCTCCTCCCTCCAGAATTCCAAGGAAAACCAATGTTTTCCTAACTCCGATTTTGAAATACCCACCATCTACCAACCCCTCTCTGAAGTCATTGCTGCTCAGTTTCACTAACAATCCAACCTCAGGGGCCATCACATCCTCAGCTCCTACAGACCCAATCAATGGCCCATCAGACTCTGCACACCTCAGAGTCCTCTCATCCTTTTTTGCCCTCTCATCCTCTTAACGATCTCTGGGCTTCCCCGCACGTTTCTCCACACCTAGGGTGCCTTCTCCAATAGTCTCTGGCAAAACAGTACCTACACTTTCAGACTATCCTTCCCCATTAAGCCTTTTCCAATTAACTTCACCCATGGCTGTCCTTGCCTCACTTTAAATCCCAATAATCCTTCAGCCTGTGCTCCACACCACCTCTCTCCCTGTGGCCTGTGCATATCACAGGCAGACTGCTTCCAGCTTGGGACACGTCTCTTGTCATTCCCTCCAAAATACAAACACACTGAGAGCAGAGACTATGGTTTATGGGCGGGGGGTGGGTAGTTATTCCCGTTATTCAGTGTAGAGAACAGAGTTGGGTTTCACAATATATACTCTAAAGATGCATATTAACATTAAATGTCTAAAAATGTACATCTTTTATTTTTTACTGAAGTATCTGATTTATACAATATTGTGTTCGTTTCTGCTGTAGGGCAGTGATTCAGGTTATATACATTTTAAATGTATATAAATTGTGCCCGACACTGGACCAAGCACTCTATGTTATCTAATTCACACAGTTAATTCTCACCCTATACCACTATTCCTCCCTCTCAGGTCCAATTTTAACAAAATTCCACCCAAAGGAAAGAATCTGGATGCCCCACGTAGTTCAGTAGAATGGGATTTGGCATCTGGGACAAGCACGGCTCAGGATGCCAGGTAAGGGCATGACCATCATCAGGTGGGGTCGATGGCAGTGACTTCCCGGCAGGTGAGCTGCAGCTGTGTTAGGAGGGACATGGCTCCGACTGCAGACAGGGAAGGAAACATAAGCCTGAGCCATGGGAAGCAGGCATTTATGAGCAGCAGGCAAGAAGCAGGTTTCCGGGCTTCCCTGGTGGCGCAGTGGTTGAGAGTCCGCCTGCCGATGTAGGGGACGCGGGTTCGTGCCCCGGTCCGGGAAGATCCCACATGCCGCGGAGCGGCTGGGCCCGTGAGCCGTGGCCGCTGGGCCTGCGCGTCCGGAGCCTGTTCTCTGCAACGGGAGAGGCCACAGCAGTGAGGGGCCCGCATACCACAAAAAAGAAGCGGAGGAGAGGAGCCGGGTAGGAGTTGTGTAAGTGGTGGGTGGACCTCTAATCCCACACCCTCCAAAAGGTCAGACTTTGTTTTATTATATATTTTACCAAAATTGGAACCAGGGAGAAAAAGAACAACCCACAGAAATCCATTCTTGGCTCTTCTCAGAAAATTGAGCGGCAAACCACAATCCTAAAGTCTGTTTGCTATTGAACATGCAATTCAAGGACCAAAAGGCACTGGCACATCTAGTGGGCTTGCTGGCTCAGTTGCCAAGTTGGACGACTGGGGACATCTGTCAGAAGCCTGCTCTGGTACACTCTGTTCCTGTCCAAATCTACTGCAGTAATTAGCTTTAGTTTCAAGTAAATAATCTCCTTGTCACAGCTGGGATCCTTTATCAGAACAGTGGACATTAGGGTTTGCAGAAGCAAATGATTTTTTTCCCCCTGGAGTTCCCTGGAACACTAAGTCATGACCCAGAGATCTGAATGAGGCAAAGAAACTCCCAAAGATGTCTAACATTCTGAGGAATAGCTCTGCCTAAAGCGTGGAAGCATCAGATATTAAAAACAAATGAAAGACAAAAACAACAAAAACCTTTGAGATGGATATTGATCTTTCCTTCAACTCAGTTTAGGTTCAGATCAACAAACATGCAGAAGAATCTACTACATGCCAGGAAATGTAGTCTGGCCCTCAAGGAGCCGAGGAGACTGATAAGGAAACTGGTAATAAATGCACTGATAGCGTTAATGCTCTGATAATGCACAATGATAGCAGAATGCACAGAGAGAGGGCGCCCTAACCCAGCCTGGGTCTTCAGGGAAGACTTCCCGGACCTGTGGCTCCAGCACTGATTTAAGATGGGAAGTAGCAGCCAGGAGCACCTCTGCAAGACTTGCACAGGAGGGAGGCATGGGGTTGATTCTGAGCCTTTTAAAACAATTGGCAAAACACATGTTCTCAACCTTTTATCCCTTGGTATCCCATCATTATGCCCATTTCAAAGGAGAAAGTGAAAAGAGAGACTTCAGCTCTGTCCTTGGATTGCCTGTGGTGTTGGGGTTAGGAGGACAGTGCTGGCAGGACACCCGCCTGCCTCAGGTAGTGCCCCATGGTGGCAGAATATCCTGTCCCTGAACCTTTAAGCCCTGCCCCCCCACCAAGCATTGCCAGGGGCACCTGCAGCACCCTTAGTGCCAGAGGCATGGTCATTGCCAAAGAGGGGTCCAGACTGCTTATAGCTTCAAAGCCTGCCTGGGCCAGAGCTCAACACCAAAGCCCATTCTCCTTTCAGCAGAGGCTCACTGTGGAATTCAACCCAGAGCTGCCCGACAGAAGAAAGGAGACATGGGTAGTCAGAGGGCAAAAGAGGTATGTTTTCTCTTAGGTTGATTGGAAATCACAAGTTGGGGAGAAAAGGCGAAGAGGTAAATAACTGCATGGTGGTTAAGAGATGGGCTTTGCAATCAGACAGTTCTGGGTTTAGGCACCAGCCCTGTTACTTCCTAGCTGTATGAGTACATTCCCTGATCTCCCTGCACCTCAGTTTCCTCATCTGTAAAGTGGTACAGTAGTAGTTACCCCAGTGGGTTGATGTGAGAATTAAATGTTTACATGTAAATAATACATGTAAACATGTCATGCAGTGTCTGGCACATAGTAGCTACTCAATAAATATTAGCCATTGTTTCTTCCGTCCATTTGCATCCCCCATGTCCATGCACAGGATGCTTGGATCCACTAAGGTTTTTACTGGAATCATCTGGATGATTGCCTTCATTTAATCATTTTGGAGATAGCCAGTGATTTTTCACACTAAAGTATTTTTTTGTAACCAGAAAATTAAAAACTACTTTCTAGTAGCAAAGAAGAGTTCCTGGGGAAGACTGGAGCTAGAACAAACAAGGGTGTCCACCAGGAAGCAGTTCTCATGTCCTTTTAGGCAGAAGGGATTCATTCAATGGGACTTTGCCTTACTGGTGGTCAGCCCTGGCTCACGGGCACATTTAGTGATGTGTGGTGTCTCAGAATGGACAATTCCTTTGAATCCACAGTGGTCCTAGTCCTGGGGTGAGATGAAACAGAGAAGAAAGGGCCTTTGACATTTGTTCATCTGAACTAATTCATGTCACTTTTACTTTGATTAGCAGCTACTTCATTCAAGGCACTGCTTTAGAAATCACTGTCTTGGTCAGAGACAATCAGGGGCCAAACAGACTGTCCCTTGATTATGAAATTAACACTCTCCATCCACAATTATGATCACAATCACCAAACTATACTTACTTAAAGCTGCGTACTAGCTCAGCATTTGAAATTCACATTCATATCCATGACCTTCCCACGAGAGCAGCAATCCAGGATTTTTATCCCTATTTTACAGAGGAGGAAACAATCTCTCTGAGAGCTTAAGTACTTGTACGGCTCCATTCAACCAGAGAGGGGAAGAAACCAGGGCTTACCTCCTGGCCTCCTGATTCCAAAGCTCTTATTGTCACTACATCAGGCAGCTTTTGCCACATGGAGAGGACATGCTACACATTTTTTATCCTTTGGAACCTAGAGGACACATTTCTAGGACATCTGGCTCCAATCAGAGTGCAGGCTATGCTCCTGGAACCACTAACCCCCATTTATGTCATGATCTATCCATCCATGGAGAGAAGTTTGCATCCAGCTGCATCACACTCCAAATTCTGCTGTTATCAGAATTAGAAATAGTATTCAGTCAGCTGGCCAAGACTGGGCAGAGGGCAACCTCGGGGACTTACAGACATTTTAGGGGGAGCAGGAATGTTCACTCTCCGTGGAAAGTTGCAGGCATTGCTCCAGCTAGCCCACCTCTCTGACCTTCAAGTCATCCACTGTATCTTTTCTCAGGCTTTAGTCTTCAGGAATAAAATGGTACTGAATTGACTGTGGCAAAAGAATTCTTTGGGTAGGGGAAGCAAGAGTTGTGACTGCTGCTCTCCTGGAAAGTAGGTTTTGGATGGAAGGCTCAGCAAAAAGTAATCCTGTGTCCAGAGAGTCTACTGAGATCCAGGCACCAAACTGGACCCTGCAGTGTTCTTGGTACCCTCCCAAATAGAGGGGAAGACAGAAGTGGCACCTAGATGGGCTCAGATATCTGTGGAGGAAATGAAACATTCAACCACTTCAAGAGGAATGGTGCTGGAAAGCACAACATCAGGATGGTGGACTTTTCTCCGGGTGGCAAAGAGAAAGGCCCAGAATGCCAGAGCTATCTTGAATGTGTTCCAGTGATTTTCTTCCGGGCCACTGCAGCTTACTGAACACCAAGCCCCTTGACCTCCTCTACTGCAGGCTGACGGACGTTGCCCAGATCCCAGATGACACGCTCAAGCACTAAGTCAGCCCATACTGACTACTCTGGACTTGCTGTCATGTGAGGAAAAGAAACCCCATAAGGTTCAAGCCACTGGATGTGAGTTTTCCCTTCCCTGCAGCCTAATACACTCCTCCCAGCTATAGCCAGGCAGAGCCTTCCTTCTCTGTGCTCTCACTTGTCTCCTGGCACTTGGGAGGAGAGTCAAGAAAACTAAGTGGAGCCAACTGGCTCCCCGACTCACACAGAGGAGCAGGCCAGGAACTCAGTGCCCTGACCTCAGCAATACCCAGCCCAAATGTGTCTGGAAAGTGGAGGATGCTTCTGTCCACAGAGCACCGGCAGAGATGGTAGCAAATAAGGTAGGTAGTTTCACCCCGTCCCCTCCCCTCTGTCTCCTCTCCTCTTGTTCCTCCCCTCTCCCCTTTCCCTTGTCCTCCTGAACTGCCCAGACCCTTAATTTCTAGGCTTTTGTCATATTCTTCCTCTGTGGGTCAACCTCTCTATCTCTCTGTCCCCCAGAGAATTGTCTGGCCTAGGATCCAACAACCCTAAGACCCTGCTCTCAGCCAAATGTGTGGTTAGGAAGACTCTAAGGAACTAATTCAATGAGAAATAACTTTCCATTGTTTATAAGTTTATTTTAAAAAAAAAAAGGAACCAATTCATTCCAAAAGGCTAATCACTTAATATGTTTTGGTTCTCAGGGAAATATGCATTTTTTAAGGTGACGGTCATTAACCTTAAGACTTATGGCAGACGTTTGGGCATTAAGACAGGCATTGGGGAAATATTTTGCAGCAGGGGCTGTATCACCATCATGGGGCTCCCTGGTGTGGTAAATCTCCCCTCCCCCTCTGTCCAAAATGGCCAGCCCTAGGGCACCCAATTTCCTCTGAAATCAGAATCCCCTCATCCAGCTGCCGGGAAGAGAGAACAAAGCTGCCAAAGGATTATTATTCAAGAACAAAGCAGACCATTTATTTTAGTAGGTTCAGAGCCATTATCTCCCCAGGACACATGCTCCAGTCAGTGTGTGCTAGCTTTTATCCAGCCATGTTTCCTTCTGTCCCCAAATCCTTAAAGACCGAGTTGTGCCTCTTGCTAGAGCAAGACAAAAGGGAACTGGAGAAAGAAATTTGTGGTAGCAATGACCTACAAACGCTGTTCTGTCCTTCCTCTACTGCCTGGACATCTACAAGGCAATAGGATTTCCTGTAAACGCTGTTCTGTCCTTCCTTTACTGCCTGGATATCTACAAGGCAATAAGATTTCCTGTCTCTTCTAGAAACCCCAGGTGAATGAGAGAAGTTAGGAGAGAAGAGGACCGGGGCAGCCATCTCCCATCTGATACAGGAGCAGCACGATACCCTCAACATCAGTACCGTTATCAAGGATCCAGACTTCTGTGCTGCTGAGGGTCCCAAGAAAGGATGCCAGATAAAACACAGGAAGCCTAGTTAGATTTGAATTTCAAATAAACAGAATAATGTTTTTAGTATGTAATTATATCCCATGCAATACGGGGGACATACTTATACTAAAAAAAAAAAAAATCATTCATTCTTCATCTAAAATTCAAATTTAACTGGGCGTCCTGTATTTTTGTGTGCTAAATCTGGCAAACTGATCACATCATCCCTCCCCACCCCCATCTCCTGTACCCTCCCCCACAGCTGGCTCTGGTCGCCACACAGTCCTGGACCGGTCACCTGCAGATGAGAATTTATGTGCGTACACACCAGAGGCATATAAAATGATAGCATCCAGGTTCAGCACTGAGGAGCATCGGAGATAAATCTCTCTGGGAGACGTTTCATGTCTGGCTGCTTCAGACTTGCTTGCCTAAGGTCATCTAAAAAACCAATAAATATGTTCTATGCTCTCAGAGAAAACAGGGGCCACTTCTCTAGACGAAATGGTGAAATTTCTGAGGGAGGCCTCCTGCTTGCACATGTCAATCTCACTGGGCCCAAGCTAAAAATTGTGAGGTTTCGACTAGATTCCTAAGACCTTTCCAGTTCGAAATTCTGTGAGTCTGTGCACCCCTGCTGGGCTGGAAAGTCCTGTCTCCCTCCCTGATGTGCTGCCCAGACCTGCTCAAGTCCCAGGGCACCCAGGGGGCCAGCTCCTGCCCCAACTCCTCTCTCAATGGCAGTCCCAGAACAAATTGCTCCCCAGCTGTTCCTGAAACCTCTGACACTTGTCCACCTTCCCAACCTCTCCCTCCCATCTCAGGTATGGGTCCCGTTCAGAGGTCCTCTTTTGAGTTGGGACCTCAAGCCTTCTGGCTCTCTCACTGGTCTATCTCACAGGTTTATCTCCTGCGTCCCCAAGAGCAACTGGTCAAAAATAAGCAACAGTCATTATCCCTTAAAGAAGATGTGGAACATATATACAATGGAATATTACTCAGCCATTAAAAAGAATGAAATAATGCCATTTGCAGCAACATGGATGGACCTAGAGATTATCATACTAAGCAAAGCAAGTCAGAAAGAGAAAGACAAGTATCATATGATATCACTTATATGTGGGATCTAAAATATGACACGAATGATCATACCTACAAAACAAAAACAGACTCACAGACATAGATAACAGACTTGTAATTGCCAAGGGGGAGGCGGATGGGGGAGGGAAGGATTGGGAGTTTGGGATTAGCAGACGCAAACTATTGCATATAGGATGGATAAACAATAAGGTCCTACTGTATAGCACAGGGAACTATATTCACTATCCTATGATAAACCATAATGGAAAAGAAATACATATATATAATATATAGATATAATATATAGATATATAAAACTGAATCATTTTGCTCTACAGCAGAAATTAAACACAACATTGTAAATCAACTATACTTTAATAAGATTTTTAAAAAACAGTCATTATTCCTGATAGTGACCTACTAAAATTTAGGCTGAAGAGCAATCATATAAATTCCAACACTGTGAGGCCAGACATGAGGGCTCTATGGTAGGGTCCTGGATGCACTTCAGCAGCTTAGCAGAACTCACCTGTAAAATCACATTAGGCCAATAGTACCCAATCATTCTTCTAACAAAATCATTCTTCCCTCTCACTGCCCTTTCTTTATTCCCCTTTCTGTCCTTATTTCTGTTTGTGTCCTCTTTCACCATTTACCTTCAAGTCAATTTGTCCATTTGAATTAATTGGCCAGTAAGGTCTTTGGAAAGGTCTGTCCATCTTTTTTTTTAATTAATTCCCCTATGAGATCCATGTAACCAACAGCTTATGTTTTCTCTCCGTTCCTTCCATTTTTATTCTGCCCAAAGTAAACCATAAAGTTCCAGTGAATTTCGAGGATCCAGAATCTTAAAATTCCCTGGGACTTATATTTTATAACTTTACATATAAGGTCCTCTGAAATCTTTTTTTACTTTCTTGGGGGGTTTTACCAAGAAGAACTCTACCTTCTCATGCACTTAATTGTTTGGAAAACAGACACACAAGAGTCTAGTCACCTGCCCAAAGACAACGTTTGTGAAAATTTCTGGGATTAAGAAAAACAGTAAGATAGGATTTTGTGGTAGAAATGTTTCCTTTTATACTTTACATATGACTTTTCCCAATGCGAAAATTTTGTGATGCCATCACAAAAATCCTCCCGTGGCTCTCCTGGCTGCTAATGGCAGTATTTAGGGGCTTTTTGCAAGAAGGAAAAGAAGCCACATAATTAAGCCTGGAGCACGAGGAAAGGAGCTCAAGGAGAAGATGCCTCTGTGGAGCCAGGACAGTGGATGACAAAGCAGATGAAGAGGAGACCCCCCCGTCCCTCCGATAGAAGGTCATGAAGGTCAGTCTCCTGCCCCTCCGCCAGCCACTGCCCAGCTGATGTTTAATATGATACAGGTTTCCAGGGAGTGGAAGTTTAAATTTCAGTGTCTCCCAGGGAGTTGGTTCATTTGTCCATTCAAAACCCTTTATTGCATATCTGTCACCCGCCAGATACTCTGCAAGACACAGGAAACATAAAGGGGGATCGGACCCTGTCTGTGCCCTCAAAACACTCACAGACTAATACCTGAACAGCTCTACAAAGAGGAAGTGCATCACGGTGCATCTTTGCGTGTTGAACTGAAAGCACAGGCTCTGCATTGCAGTGGTTCTCAACCACGGACTATTCCATCCCCCAGGAGATATTTGGCAATGTCTGAGGGCATTTTGGGTTGTCACAACTGGGTTAAGGGGTGCTACTGGCATCTACTGGGTAGAAGCCAGGCATGCTGCTGAACATGCTACAACGCATCGAACAATGCCCCTCAACGAGGAAGTATCCAGCCCAAAATGTGAGTAGCGCTGAGGTTGAGAAGCCTGGTCTAGTGGGACAAATATGCAGTGGTCAGTTCTATCCAGTTGGCTCAGGAATTGGAGTCCACGTGGCCACTTGTGTTCTTTTCCTGGTTCAGCCACTGAGTGGCCTTTACCCCTAAGCAAGTTACTTCACCGCTTAAGTTTCCTTATCTATGAAATGGCCCTGCAGTCTCTGATCTCCACCTTCCTTCCTGCATAAGAATCTATGGTCTCACAGGGTCAGTATTTGTACTTTCACTGAACTCTGCTCCTGTGAGAAGAATGCCTTGACCAAGGTCTGTTGACTCCGCTCCTAGTCAAGGAGCTAAGCTGGCTTCCTGTGTGGATCCTGAATGTAAATCGGGGAGGGCAAGTGTGCCCTCTGCCCGAGGAATGCCATTAGGATGTCTTTATCTCAGAGCCTAAGTTTTCCCATCAGCAAACAAGAGACACAACTTGTCTGCCTCCCTGTGTCCAGAAGAAAGGATGGAGTAAGTGAAGCAAGATGGAAAACTACCCAGCTGCTGCTCTGGTGACCAGGTCCAAACCATACACCCCACTCTTCCCCCTTTCTGGGGTGCTCTGAGGAAGTGAAGTGGTAGGAGAGACCATGCTTAGAGCTAGCTCAGTGGCCTGGGCTGCTGAGGGCAGGAGAGGCATCAGGACGTCTTTACAGGTCTCTGGAACTGCCTGAAGGAGGGCCTTTGTCATTCGTCTCCCTACAGGGTAGTTAGACTTGGATTCTTAGCCACATATTTTAGGCACTGGGGCTGGGTGTGAGTCAAGTGCCCTCAGATTCATTCTCTCTCTCTCTCTCCCTCCCTCCCTGGCTTCAAACTCATTCACCAAACAGAAAGAGCCTTTCAGGGCTGTTGGGCTGGAGGAGCCCAAGAGCAGCTCTGGAGCACAGCGGGAGCAAGCTCCTTGGAGGAAGGAGAGAGGCTCGCATCTGGCCCTAAACACAGGCCTTTTCACAGCTCCCACAGTGCTGGCTGTAACCAGAAAGGCAGGAAAGGGAGACAGGGCAGGGCTGTCTTTGGCAGCTACTCTGATTTCTGTGTTACTGGGCTCCCTGTACTGGCAGAATCCAATCAGGTCTGCAATTGGAGTCTTTGTGTCCTCCCCTTGCTAGACCAGTGCCATCCGACGTGGCAGGTTCTGTGTGCAAGGAACAAATGAAACCTTTTTTTTTTTTTTTAATAAAAGAAAAACTAAAATTCAGAGATATTAAGTAACAGGCCCAAGTTACTTAAACTGCTAGGTCAGGGGACTTCTATTAGTGTTGCTGGCTATTCAGTTTCCTTCCTTGAGATTATTAACAGTAAATGTTCCTTAGTCAGTTAACCACATAGTTCCCATTCTGTATTGTTTGGGTTTTTTTTTTTTTTTTTCCTGGCATAATTTACATTCAGTAAAATGTACAAACCTTAAGTATACAGCTCAACGGCACACACATACACACACACACATGCAGCATGCATCTGGATAAAAATAGAAAACACTTCCATCATTCCAGAAAGTGCTTCCATGCCTGATTCAATAGCCACCCTGACCCCAAGGAGTAAACGCCTTTTTCTTTTTTCTTCTGTCACCATAGTATAGTTTGCCTATTCTCGAACCTCTTATCAACCTCGTATTCTTTTGCTCAATATGGTAATGTGTTTTAGGTTCATCCATGATGTATCAGTAATTTGTTCTTTTTATTTCTGGACAGTATTCCATTGTCTGAACATACCACACTTTGTTTATCCATTCTCCTATTGATGGATATTTGTACTGTTTTCAGTTTGGGGCTACTATGTTCATGTGGTTTTTTTAATTAATTAGTCTCATGTGCCTATTTTAACTCTCCATTCAAATGAACTTTAACGAGAGTCACCCTCCGTGGGTCACAGCATGATGAGAGAGGAAGAGGTACCAGCTGACCTTGACAGTCCTTTCAGCCCTGAGGTCCTCTAACTCAGCCTCTTCTCTAAGAGCTGCTATGGAGCACCTACATTCACATGGGTCATGACAGTGTTTGCTCTGAATTGCAGAGCGAGAGTGTTTGTTTCCTCATAAACAGAGATATGACTCCTGCACCTACGAGTTCACCAACAAAGACAACAGGTCTTATTCAAGTACAAGAAAGACACCCATTTCTCTTCACCAGATGACATCTATGCACGAAGGAGAGATGCTCTCCTGTTCTACCCACTGGAGGCTAGTTGAGAGGGGCCAGCTGCCATGGTGAGGTGTAAGCAGGTGTCTACTTCAGCCAGCTCTCCTGTCTTCCACAGAAAACTACAGCAGTTTCTCCCTTGAGGTATGTGGCAAGGCTCACAGCGGGAATGTGAACTGGGTCTCCAAAGCATTTCTGGCAGATGGAGCTGCTGGACCCTTCAGAGAATTCCCACCATCATTCTTCTTCCTTCTGCTGTTTATTTTGTCTAACACTAGCTTTAAACATGTCCATACTACACCTTGTGAGTCTAACTGCAGTGCACACTGAAACTCCAGCACAAGGTCAGGCATCCATTTAACCACAGAAAGGGTCTTTCTTGCCCATACAAAGAAAAGATTGGGGCGGGGGCGGGGATTTCTCTGGCAGTCCAGTGGTTAGGACTTGGTGCTCTCACTACCGTGGCCCTGGGATTTAATCCCTGGTCGGGAACTAAGATCCCGTGAGCCACGTAGCATGGGCAAAAAAAAAAAAAAAGAGAGAGAGAGAGAAAGAAAAGAAGATTGGGAACAATCCTTTGGATGATACACATAAGAAATAACCACTTTGCCTTAAGGTTTATTCAACAAATATTGATTGAACCACAAAGACACAAACTGCTAATGGTCTGAATCATTACTGTGTTAACATCCAGCCTGGGTACCTACCAGTGAAGTCCTCCCTCCTCACACATTCCTGGGACAGAACATACCACAGAAAGGGTGGTGGGAGGTGGCGGGGGCGTGGGGGGGGGCGTGGGGGCGGGGGAGGAGACACAAATTGCAGCTCATTCCCTCTTGGGCTTCTCTCATACCTCCTAGCTCAGACCTTGATCTCTCCATTCTTCCACACCTCTCCTCTTCTCTTCCTAATTAGTTCCATTTCTCTACTGATCGCCACTCTTTAGGGGTTCATGAGAAAAGGGAAGAGGACAACCAGGTGTAGATGTCACAACTAAACAGCTTTTATGAAAGCTTTCAGATCCCCCATCTCCCCTTTAAGCACTGCTTGTCCCTCAAATTACCCAGCGTGTACCCCAGGAATACTTCATCTGCACCAGCTGACCTAATACATCACTGTTTTCCCAGCTCCTTCAAATCAAGACACATACCTCTCACCTCCCACCCACTTTGCTTTTCTAAGATAGGAAGCAAAACAGTTCCCTGGGATCCTAATGATCGGGTCCAGGCCCCGGAGCTCACATGTCTCTCATCCTCAAAACAGGCAGGGGTGGTGCCTGTCTGTTACTTGACTCCTCCTTCCTTTCCCTAGACTGGCCTCCCCCTTTTCTTAAAGTGACAATACTGTGTATAACCAGCTGCCGACAGCCTCATCCCACCCCAATCAGCCTTATCCTAGCCCCTGGCCGGCTCTAGCTCTGACGGCGCCATCCAGAAGCCAAGGTATTTTTCTAACCTCTCCCCGCCCTCCACCCACCTCTTATTCTTTCAAGAACAAATTCTCCCCCCACCCCAGAATTTCCAAATAAAGAAGAAAAGATAAAAGAGTTTCTTCCATTTTGAGAGCTGATGAAATAAACTAATTGTCAGGTTTTGTTGTCTTTTTCTACCAAAATCTGGTTCAGAAATGAACCAGTCCTGAAATGGGTTTGGATTTTAAGGACAAACCTAAAAGGGCTTCTGAGGTATTTTTCGAAAATTCCCAAAAGTAGCCAGGAGGTGAATTTGCTAAACTGTGATTATTGGCATGAAGGACTTCGAAGGCAGGAAATTCCCTGCATAACTAGCCTCTCTTACTGAAGCCTGCCGAGATCAGGAAACTAGACTCCTCCCCCGCTATTTCTCCTGGCTTCCTGGCCACCCACTGGCTCTGAGGGGCTGGGCCGATGGGCCACTTACTATAAGTTACAGCTTCGCAGTGTATTTTCACATCCACTTCATCAAATCCCTTCCAGGCGAGAGTTTAGGGGGGATGATGGGATTTAACTTGCAGAGACAACGACTTCTTCTTCCATAAAGTCTCGGCACTATCTTCTCCTTCTATGGAATCGAGTCAAAGAGCAGCTAAGATGCCCACCCCACAGAACTTTCCACTCTGAGAAACTCCTTCTGGATCTCTGATGTCTATTCCTACCTCTCCACAACACACACACACACACACACACACACACACACACACACACATACACGCATACTACATTAGTCATGTTACAGTCTAGCTATAACAAACGTTCCCAACATCTCAGTGGATTGGCATACCAAGGCTTATTTGTCTCTTACATTTAATACCTGTTGTTCTTAGCAATTATTGCCTTGATTGTGAGTTTTTTTCTAAATTCTATGTCTTGCCTTCTAGGTCATAATTCTTGGAGGAATTGTGACGTATACATTTTTATGTAACAGATGTCCCTCTTCACAGTTTGTAGTACAAATGGCCTCAACCAGGTTCCAGAGTTGGTAGTAGCTAGAAATCCAGTCTGAAGTTTTCAAAACCCCAAATCCTTTGCCTCTTTATATCCAAAGATATCTGACTTCTGATTAGTACATAGGTAGGGGATAGAGGGAGAAGATGCAAAGGAACTGAGAAGCCTCGGGAAGGGGTCGAATCTTATTTAGTCTTCTCCAGCTGTGCCAACAGCAGTGGCAGGCCGGTGGCTGGAGAAAGGTTTTACTTCCCTGGGTGTAGAGTCAGGATAAGCAAAGTGCCCCCTTGGAAGCCACCCTCTGGCCTATGCTCAGTCAAGAAACTACACCAGGGAGAGGGAGAGTTGGAGGAAGGTGGTCAGGAGATACAAAGTATCAGTTATAAAATAAGTACGAGGGATGGAATGTACAACATGACAACTGTGGTTAACACTGCTGTATGATATATAGAAAAGTTGGTAAGAGAGTAGATCCTAAGAGTTCTCATCACAAGGAGAATTCTTTTTTTTTCTTTTTTTTATTGTATCTATATGAGATGATGAATGTTAACTAAACCTATTGTGGTAATCATTTCACCATATATATTAGTCAAACAATCATGCTGTACGCCTTAAACTTCTACAGTGATATATGACAATTATTTCTCAATAAAACTGTGGGAAAAGAGAAAACTACACCAAAAATCTGAGCTCCTCTCCCAAGGATTCCTTTAGCTGTTTCTCAGGGTGAGCCAAACCCTGGAGAACTGGGTCAGGATGGGTACCGGCAAGCACCTCGTGGACCCAGAACCATTGCCCCCTTCTCTCCAGCCTCACTCAGGTGGACCCATCAGATTTTTTTTCTCTCTCTCTCTCTCTCTAACTTCCTGGTAACCTCGTTTGGGGAATCCACTTGCCCATCTCTGCAACTGGGCATGATCAGAGCTGCCTGATGCCAACAATGATCGAGCTCCCTAATTCTGCAGTCACATGCTCTGCCCCTGAGCTATACCCCCATCTCCCTAATTATGAACCTCAGGAGGAAGGCGCAAATAAATATGGCAGGTTGTATTAATGTTCACCACATATTCCATTTTTCCATCCTATGGAGAATTATACACCCCTGCCCTGCTGAACTCAGGAATTGCCCCCTGACTTGTTTTAGCCATTTACTGATAAATGTGGGAGGAATTGAAATATGGGACGTGTGTCACTCTGGAGCAGAAACTGTAAGAACCAGAGTGTGGTTTACATGAATCTTTTCCCCTCTGCTATGAAGACCAAACAGTGCTTCATATAGAAGCTGCTCCACTATCCAGGATCCCAGGACAAAGACAACATGGAGTAAAGCCATGGCCAGCTCAGGGTGCATATGTCGCATGAGTAAGAAACAAACCTGTATTATTGTTGTTGTGAGCCACTGAAAGTCTGGGGTTATTTGTTAAAGCAGCGTAATCTTGCAAATCCTGACTAATAGAGTTAATGTCCAGTCCTTCCCTCACCGAATACCCTGGGACTCCCTGTGCAAATTAGACCACCTTCTCCCCAGAGCGTTTCACACCAAAAGAGGCTTCTCAGAGAACTCATCTTGCCTCTCCTCTCGAGGTCTCCCGCCTGCCTTATATGTGTTTAGTAGATGAGGAGTCTCGGCATCTGCGCTGAGGTGCCCTTCTGGTTCAGCTCCTACAGGAACTGTTTGGTTGCTAAAAAAGGAAACAGTAGTCACCTCTCAGAGGGCGGAGCCACTGCGTATGTTTTCCCCAGAGTGGCTTGAACATGGTGGGCACCAGTGAATGCTTGTCATCTGGGAAAATTCTGAGGGGAATTCACAGCGTTCTTAGCATAGTCAGAAAACCCGAGCAATGGATGGGAACACCGAGAACCTGTTCCGTCCAAATCTCTACTCGTGCCATGTCTCTGCTTTAGCAACCTCCCTCAAAAACAAACAAACAAACAAACAAAAACCCCTAGAAGCAAAGGGTATAATTGGCTATTTTTAATCTGAGAAAGAAAAAGATCCTGGGCTGGGCAAGTCAAGCTACCTGATGGAGGATGGAGATGAGGCAGTCATCAGGTCTATACAAAGCCAAGTAGATGACCCGATCACACTGCAGATGTTTTAGTGACACGTAAACCCAGCTCCAGAGGCTGTGCCAGTACAGCCTGGTCTTGACGGTATTTCCACCAGAGGAGAGGTCTGGCCCATTTTGTTCGATTGGCCCATCAGTCGGTGGGCCACCTTGACTCCCCTGTATCACTGCTCCAGCTGGCAGAGCCAGCAGCACCTGGCTATTGAGGGCCCAGGTCAACACAGGAGCTGAATTACCCCAGTGTTCCTTTTGCTCGGTGCACGTTGCAGGGGGACGGCCTGGCCGGCCTGGCACAAGCCTGCATGTACGACTGAGCCACTCATGTTGGCAACCCTTGAGGGCCGACGACATTTCTGCTTCGGAGGCTGGCACTTCATAATTACAGCTGTGTTTCTGTAGTTGTACCAAATGACCTCACTTAGAGCCTTAAAATAGAATCCAGCCTAAAGGTTCTGACTGAACAAACAAAGAGGGAGGCTTCTCAAGACTCAAAACCTGGGTGCTAAGCCAGAGGGCAGGGCTGCAAGCTCGACCCCAAAAGTCCTAACTGTGAAAATCCTATGACTCCTCTCTTCTCACCTAGTGATGGAGACAGGGCAGTGCCACAAAGTCATCTGCTCCCAAACTAGAAATGCGAATTAACTTGCAGTTCTGTCTCCATCATGCTCCCCCTCATTCATTCACTCATTCATTCATTCATTCAATACTTTATTTACTTCCTCTATGAGACCTCCTCTCCCTGCCCTCCAGACCCAGCCTCTCTGCTCTGTGTCTAGGAGGCTGACTTCTACAGACCACATCATCAAGATTCCTTGCCCTCTGGCTGCCAGATGGGTTAGGCTGATGGGAGCAGGACATGGAAATTAGAAAGTGGGAGAGGTGAGAGGTCAAGGCCTTTATTCCCCTGTTCCCTCCCTGCTCGGCCAGGGTTTGCAGTAGTTGCGTTCTTCTACCTGGGCCATAGCTCCTGGCAGGTGGCCCTTCTGCTGCAGATCATTGCAAATGGTTCATTTCTTTCCCTTGTCCCTTCAGGACCAGAAGTGGTGTATGAATTTTCCAGAGCTGCTGTAACGAAGTACCACAAACTAGGTGTCTGAATCCAACAGAAATGTATCGCTTCACAGTCCTGGAAGCTAGAAGTCTGAAATCAAGGTGTAAGCAAGCCCATGCTCCCTCTGAAACATGTAGGGGAAACTTCCTTGCCTCTTCTAGCTTCTGGTGATGGCCAACAATCTTTAGTGTTCCCTGGCTTATAGGTGCATCACTCCAATCTCTGTCTCCATCACCACACAGCTGTCTTCTCCCTGTGTGTCTCTGCCTATGTCTCCTCTTATAATGACACCAGTCAGATTGGATGAGGACCGACCCTAATGACCTCATCTTACCTTGAATACATCTGCAAAGACCCTATTTCCAAATAAGATCACATTCACAAAAACGGAGTTAGGACTTCAAAACGTCTCCTTGGGGACTTCCCTGGTGGTCCAGTGGGTAAGACTCCATGCTGCCAATGCCAGGGGGCCCAGGTTCGATCCCTGGTCGGGGAACTAGATCCCACATGCTGCAACTAAGAAGCCTGCATGCCGCAACTAAAGATCCCACATGCCACAACGAAGATCCCACGTGCCACGACGAAGACCCAGTGCAGCCTAAATTAATTAAGAAACATAGGGACTTCCCGGGTGGTTCAGTGGTAAAGAATCCGCCTTCCAATGCAGGGACGTGGGTTCAATCTCTGGTCGGGGAGCTAAGATCCCACATGCCCCAGGACAACTAAGCCCTTGTGCCACAACTACTGAGCTCGCTCGCTTCAATGAGAGAGCCCGCGTGCCACAAACTACAGAGCCCACGTGGCCTGGAGCCCGTGCGCCACAACTAGAGAGAGAAAAAACCCGTACACCACAACTAGAGAGAAGCCTGAGCACCACAACGAAGAGACCACACGCTGCAACAAAAGATCCCGCATGCCTCAACAATTTGACGCAGCCAAAAAAAAGGAAATATATATATCTCTCCTTGGGGGACATACTTCAACCCCTAACAAGTGGTAACAGCCTCCCACCATGGCTAGTCCCTGGACTGCTCCCTTAATCCTTTCACTCCTTTATAAATAGTCCCTTCATTAGAGTCTTTTCAATTCCTTTTCAGAAAGTGCCCCCTGTTTCCTGCCAGGACCTTGACTGAGACCCCTACTGCCTGGCTGCCCTAGAGCACCTCGTAAGTGCCAGAAGTTCCTGGGAATACGATGGTGAGCAAACGTTAGCACAGGGAATACGACGGTGAGCAAACGTTAGCACAGGGAATACGATGGTGAGCAAACATTAGCACAGTCTCTGCCTGCATGGGGCTTACCGGCTGCCATTTAATTGGCTGAATCAAAATATCACAGAGTAAAATTGCAACTGGGATGCGACACAAAGGAGAGGTTCACAGAGCCCTGAACATGCTTAATCGGGGAGTCACTCTAGTCAGGGAGGGCTTCCCAGGGAGAGGACACCGGAGCCAGAATGTGGAGGATGAATGGAGTCAACCAGATAAAGAGGGGATCTTAAGGTACCCCCGCCCCCAGCTAAGGGAGAAGACCCAGAAGGAGGAAGCCAGTGTCCCTATTTCCCCCCAAAGGCAGATCTACCTTCATTCATATCCTAATCCATCCACAGGTGACTCTTCTCTCCAGGAAGAACTTACGCTCTCTCCTGTCCTCACAGCTGCAGACCACAGCAGAGAACCCCAGTGCAGAAGACAGCACCCAAATCAGAGGGCAAGAGGCCGTCCCCAGGGCTACGGGTAAAGAGCAGCGGCACGTCACAGAGGGCATGGCAGGGAGCACGCACCCTGGAAACCCAGGAACAGAGACGGCCAGCGCGCGCGTGAGCCTCAACACACCCGACGCCGAAATCACAGCGTCCGCGAAAGCAGCGCCTCCCGCTCTGTGTTCCCAGACTCACTGGGGACACCCCAGCATGTCTCAGCTGCTCCCCCTCTCCCTCGCTCCGCTCCTCCTCTGAGAAATCATTGTGCGTTTCTGACTTTACCTCCTCCATCTTTCTCAAACCCATGCCTTCCTCTCCTTCACCACTAGCTCCTGCCCTGTTTCAGGTCCTTCCGTCTCTCCCTAGAACTTTGCATCCTCTCCTTCCCTGACTGGTCTCTACCCTGGCGAATCCACCCTCAACAGCACAGCCACAAGAAAGCCAACCACCTCGCTCCCCTGCGGGCGACCCTCCCTGACCACCTACTCCCAGGAGGGTATAGTCCAGGTGTGACCGGGCCCTGCCTTCCTGCCAGCCTCTCTCCCACTGCCCATCCCTGATCTTCTAGCAAAAGGCCAGACCCCTTAACTCCTCATACACATCAAGTCACCTCTCCCCTTCTGTGCCACTTTTCAGGTTGTCCCAGCTTTCACTGTACCCTCTCCCACAATCTAGTGAAATCCAGCTCATGCCTAAAATCTTGATTCAGGTGTCAACCCCTCCAAGAAGCCTTCCCTGACCCACCTCCTCTCTCATTTCCCACCATAGGATCCTTCATTAAATCTAATATCACGTGCTCTAAATCTCTGTGGAGCTATTTCCCGCAGTAGAATGAAGATCCTTGATGGCAGGAACCATATCTTATTTGGTTTCCTATACCTATTGCTCCAAAAGTAGACGAATGAATGAGTGGAATGACAATCGAATGGGGATGGACTGGGCCACTTCTGTGCTAAAGTCAGATGCCCTCAAAATGAACAGAATTGCCCCCGCCTCACTCACACACAACTATCACTATTGCATGGGTCCCCGCTCAGCTCTCCCTCTACTGATCATCTTCCAGCCTACAGAAGCTGCTTTATTTGTTTCATCTCAGTCCCTAATAGGCAGTGTGTGGAAGTTTCTACCATACAGAGTTGTGTGACCTTCGTTATTTGTACTTTCTAAGCTTCAGTTTTCTGTAAAATGAACTCTATTACAGCATCCACCGAACAGATTTGCTGTGAACATTGAATGAAATAAGGTGCATGGTCAGAATTCAATAAACGGTAGATGTCACTAAGCTGGAAAATGATGCTGACAAGAGATACACAGGTAGGCGCAGTGGGAGTTCAGAGGTGAAGATGGACTTGACAACTGTTGCCTTAAGGAGAACATCCCTCCCCACAAAAAAGTATTTTACACATAATCAGTAGCTGTGGGAAACTCCACTGTTGTGGGTTTACTGTGCTGTTACAAAAGGCAGTGCTTGCATTCACTTGTCAGTCTTACCCAGCGTGCATGGAATTGCAGCAAGACCAGGAAAAACGTGGAGAGAGAAGGAAATCAGTGTGTTAGGCCAAGGTTTCCCAAGACCTCCATCAGGCTCCTAGAGAGACTGAACGCGTCCGCCTCCTGCTGCTGGGGTGAAGTGGTGGGAGAGAGGGCCTGCCTTATCAAATGAAAGGAGTAGCAGACACATTTGTCCCCAGCCCAGATCCAAAAGCTAATCCTCATCCGAGCTTAGCAATTAGTAGGTGACAGTTTGATGATTTGCATTTGAAGATGAGAAAGTCCAGGACTGGAGACCAAGACTGTGCTTTCTGGTCCTGGTTTCCAGGACGAGTGGCCAGGCCAGTCATGTCCATCTTCCCTCCCCAGCAACCTCCTCGCTCATGGGAGTTCTCCTGGCAAGAGAACAGGGGGAGTGGAAGCTTTCTCAGCTTCAGCATCAATCAGCAAATATTCAAGGTGCAACTGCAAAGCACCCAGTCCTGTGCCAGGTCCTTTGGGCAAACCCTGCAGATTTAAAAAGGAAGTACACTGAACAGCAAAGGAAACCATCAACAAAATGAAAAGGCAACCTACGGAATGGGAGAAGGTATTTGCAAATAATGTATCTGACGAGGGGTTAATTTCCGCGACATATAAAGAATCCATACAACTCAATAGCAAAAACCCAAACTGATTTAAAAATGGGCAGAGGAACCGAATAAACGTTTTTCCAAAGAAGAAGTACAAATGACTAACAGATACATGAAAAGATGCTCAGCATCACTAATCATCAGGGAAATGCAAATCAAAACCATGAGATATCACTTCACACCTGTCAACAATGGCCATCATCAAAGAGACAAGTGATAACAAGTATTGGTGAGGATGTCAGGAAAAGGGCAGCCTTAAGCGCTGTTGGTAGGAATACAAATTGGTGCAGCCACTATGGAAAACAGCATGGAGGTTCCTCAAAAAATTAAAAATAGAACTTCCGTATGATCCAGCAATCCCACTTCTGGGGATATATCCAAAGAAATGAAATCACTATCTCAAAAAGATATCTGCACCCCCATGCTCATTGCAGCATTATTTACAATAACCAAAACCTGGAAACAACCTAAGTGTCCATCAACAAATGGATAAAGAAAATGTGGTATGTAAAAATATAGTGGAATATTATTCACCTGTAAAAAAGAAGGAAATTATGCCATTTGCAACAACATGGATGGACCTTAAGGGCATTATGCTAGATGAAATAAGTCAAAGAAAGCCAAATACTATATGATCTCACTTATACATGGAGTCTTTTTTTATTATTAATTAATTATTTATTTATTTTTGGCTGCATTGGGTCTTTGCTGCAGTGCATGGGTTCCTCACTGTGGTGGCTTCTCTTGTTGCGGAGCAGGGGCTCTAGGCACACAGGCTTCAGTAGTTGTGGCACGTGGGCTCAGTAGTTGTGGCTCACAGGCTCTAGAGCACAGGCCTCAGTAGTTGTGGTGCACGGGCTTAGTTGCTCCATGGCATGTGGGATCTTCCCGGACCAGGGCTCGAACCCGTGTCCCCTGCATTGGCAGGTGGATTCTTAACCCCTGTGCCACCAGGGAAGTCCCTATACATGGAATCTTAAAAAACCAAACTCACAGAAACAGAAAACAGTTTGGTGGTTGCCAGAGCTGGGGGAGGGGGGAGAAATGGGTGCAGGTGGTCAAAAGGTACAAACTTCCAGTTATAAGATAAATAAGTTCTGGGGGTGTAACATATATCATGGTAACTATAGTTAATAACATTGTACTGTATATTTGAAAGTTGCTCAAAGAGTACATCTTAAAAGTTCTCAACACAGGAAAAAAAAAAATGTGTGACTATGTGAGGTGATGGACGTTAATTAAACCTACTGTGGTCCTCTGGCTGCAGAACCTGCCCTCTTACGTTCTAGCCCAGCGCTGCCCAATGCAGTAGCCACTGGCCATCTGCAGCCATTACTTGAAATGTGGCTGGCCTGAATTGAAATGTGTTAATGTGTGAAATACACATTGGATTTCAAAGACTTGGTATGAAAAAGGAATAGAAAGTTGTATTGATTACATGTAGAAATTATAATATTGTAGATATATTGGGTTAGATAAAAGGTATGAGTACAACTGATTTCCCTGTTCCTTTTTACTTTCTTGACATGGCTGCTAGAACATTTTGAATTACATTTGTTTCTTGAATTATATTTCCATTGGAGAGTGTTGTTCTATATGGACCTCATAGTTTGTTTCAAGCATTAAATCAATGAATACAATGAGAGCACCTAGCACAGTGCCTGGAGCAAAGTAAGCACCCAACAGCGACATTAGAAAGATCCTAACATTAGAAAGATCAGTGTTTCGCAAATGTTGTAGCCAAGTTTTCTTTTTTTCAAGCAACTTCCTCTAACAGATAAAAAAGCTCTTCTGATTGAAGCAAAGGGGTGTCCTTTCCAGCAGCTCATTCACCCTGGCACCACCTCCACAGCTTGGAAACCCACAGAGTGAAACCAACTTCAAATATCCCGCAAGTTTTAGCATTGTACGCCTATAATTTCAGAGAAGGCGAGGAAGTGGTATTGGACAAAATCAAGGTGTCTATGGCAGAACTTTAAAAATGGTCATGGATCTTAAAAGTTCTCACCACAAAAAAGAATAATGAAGTGGTGCAATGAAGTTGGTTACTCAAGCCATGGTGGTGATCATCTTGCAACAGAGAAGTGTATCAAATCGACACGCTGTACACCTCAAACTTACACAATGTTATATACCAAGTATATCTCAATAAAAATTAATTAATGCCAAAAGAATGATCTTGGAAAAACACTACCATTTTGCTTGAGAGGATCAAAGTGATTTGGTACCAGATCTAGACAGTCCAGAAATTGGGGTGTCACGAATGTGAATGAGGTCACCTGTGGGCCCCTGGATCATCACCTGCCTGTACAATACCCAGGCGCCACGGCAGCTCTCTCCTGCTCCTCAAGGGCTAGCTGCAGGGAAGGGAACGAGTGACGCTCAGCCCAGACACCACAATGACTCTGCCGTCCTGAAGGCAATTCTGGGCTCAGTCGGCCCCGGCGTCTACCAGGCAAGCCACCTGGCTCTTGCTGCAGCCCTCGCCCCGGGCGCTGGTGTGTGCGTGTGTGTGTGTGTGTGTGTGTGTGTGTGTGTGTGTGTGTGTGTGTGTGTGTGTGTGTGTGTGTACGGGGACAGCAGCCAGGTCTTTGCCGGGCTCTCTAACAAGTTCTGCAAGTCTGTTAAAGAAAAATTCCAGTGGGTGCATCCAACACATGGAACTCAAGTACAGAAATTATATTTATCCACCCCACTGCCAAGGAGATCACATGCCCCATGAGTCACTCCAGATGTGCTCAAAAACAGAGTCTCTCTGTGGAAGCCCAGTGCCCCAATCCCAGAGAGAGTAGGATTAACAGAAGTCCCGCTCCTGTCCTCCCCAGGAGGCAGCCCTTGCCTCTACCCTTCTGAGGCAGGAGAGGGCACCTCTGCAGGTCTGAAAAAGAAGGGGAGGTAAGAACGATATCGTCACACTGGGAGGACCAGTACGGGCATACCTGTAGCTCCTGGGGTCCCACTGGGTCTGAGGGCGATTTTTCACCTTTTTGGAGGAAAAGATGTGTTGGAAGACGTTGCTGCTTCTGCTGTTGTATTACGACGCTCAGGCCACCCTGTCGCACAGGTGGAGCAGGGGTGAGTTGCTTTTAATTTATTTGTTTGATGCTCATTCTTCTTTCTTCGATACAATTAGGAATTTGGGGGGAAGAACGGAGAGAGCAGGAAGAAATTAGAAGCCCTGCACCCTCCTTTTATCTCATCTCTGCCAATTGCTTTATGCCTCTCGACATGCTAGAAGGTATTAGAAGGTGATGGGGGAAATGACACCAAAAAAATCAAAGTTGCTGAGGGAACTGGGTCGAGGGGGAGAATGCAGAGAGCATCCCTTTCTGACAGGCCAGAGGGAAGTCATCTTTGCTTCGTAGAATGTGGACAGACTCCCTTGAGTTCTCCCCAGGCTGCTGCAGCTGGGCAGGGCGTGCGGAGAACAGGTGCTCAGGACTGATACTGACATGAAGGGACTGGGGGTGCTGACCGGCAAGAGGCCTGCTACCTGGAGGGAGTGGGGTGTCCACGTGGAGGGCTCCATGCTGCTTCCTGAGCAGCAGTGGACGCATCTTTCCAGCTGGGGAGAGCTGGTCCAGCAGCAGGAGAGGACGAGTAGCCCCTCAGCACCCTCATGTCTGCCCGGCTGCTACCGCCCAGGCCAGCCCCCTCGGAAAGGAAGGAGCCCAGCAAGGCTGCTCCCCACGGCCGACTTCCTTGCTCTCGGGACACAGCTTCTCAGAGCCGGCCTGGCATCGTTTATGGCTCCCGTGGGCAGACGCTGGTGGCACCTCCAGTCAATGAGGGTCTATCACTTAGGAAGCAAGGGACCAATAGTGCTGACTGCTCCACACTGATCTGAACTGAGATCTCTCCACTGCCTAAAGTCAACTGAGGTCTCTCTCCTGGAAAGAACTGGAAAAAGAAGTCAGGCTCACTGGTGTTTCCAGAGATCCAAAATAGGGTGACGACTGCACAGCAACAAAAGGATGAGCCCCCTGGTTCTCAACGAGAGTGTCAGGGAAGGAAGGGACAGCCAGCTGGGGCGCAGAGCAGATGCGAAACCGGGGAAAGAAAAAGCCAATGCACTTATTAGGGTTTTTATTCCCTCACACACACATCTCCCTGCTCATGATGTGCACAAACTCTGGGGGCAACACTCGGAAGCACAGAGCAAAGAGACCTTGGCGCTGTGTTCTGCCACTTACCCTGTGTGACACTGGGGGCCTTCCTTAACCTGCCTATTAAAAAAGGATGATAATATCCACTCTTTAACGCACAGGCTGTTAGAAAGCCAAACGAGACGATTTGATTTGTTACAAGGCTTGTAAACACAATAGACACATAATGAGCTATCCTGCAAGGAACTCAAAGATTTAAGTTCTGCCTCTAATTCGCTGTGTGATGTCTGGGAAGACTTAACCTCTCTGAGCTTTAGTTCATGAACAGATAACATATTAACAGTAACAAAAACTGACCCTCACTGTGTTGTCATGTGAGGGTCATATTGAAAAATGTAAATAAAACGCTTTGTAAATGAGGAGCTATATAAATGTCAGCTATTACCTACCACTTAAAAAAGGAAAAAATTTCATTAAAGAAAGTCTGAGGTTCTCAACAGAAAACCTATCGGTTCTATAGCAACGCCCTGAGAGCGGCTGCTCTGGCTGCACCCCTCCTCACTGGGGAGGGTCTGCCCCCCAATAATGATAACAATCTGTATAAAGACACAAGGCCAACACAGCTGAAACAGAGGCCATGGTGAGGCAGCTGATGTTAAGTGCTGGATTAGCCATTCATATCAGTGTTCGGGGCCAACAAATGATGCGGAGCCCTTCCAACCATCATCAGAAGTCTTCCACGTAGTTGATTTTTTTTTTTTTTCGTTTTCAACGTTTTTTTCTAATCGTAAAAGGAATACACAATTGCCCTTTTTTTATGACGGAATGGGAGACACACCCAGAGAAAAACCAATTTTTCCAAATGTATTAACTGTTCCTTTCACCTGCATCCTTACCCCAACCCTGCCCCCCCACCCCAGTGCTAGGCCTAATTTAGAAGAATTCCCTCTGGAAACAGTCAGAGGGCAACTTCTCCCTACAAAACTCCTCCTCCATCCCCCCCAGCACCACCCCCTGCCTCCACGGGTAGAAGTGTGGAAATAAACCCAAAAGGAATACACCCTGCCGTCAGGACATCTTTTTTTTTCCTACCATTCTCCCAGCCTCTCCCTCGGCGCTCTCTAGGATTCCACTCTGGGAGGCAGCTCCCTGTGCCAGGATGGCTGCTCCAGCCCCACCGCCTTGATTAAGACCAAGGGACCCACCTGTGGTTAGCGAGGCTGCTGGGAAGTGGACACACCTGGCCCAAGTCCCAGCCCCGCCCAGGTCCTGCCGGCACACCGCCTGGGGGGGCTGCAGGGAACTAGCCAGTCTTAAAAAGAAAAATACATGTATTAATTCCTATAAGTATCTGATTTTTATTAAATACATATGTTATTTCTTTGACAAGCAGTTTCATAAGGGTGGCCCTGCAGTGGTGGAATGTATGTCATCTTCACGTGTCCAGTTTAGTGCTGTGTGTGTTTTCAGTCGTCCATTTCTGTGAAGGGAAGGGTCCCGGGTGGGTGTTTTCAGTAAGTGTCAACTGACTCACTGGTCCAGCGTGACTAAGCGGCCACCTCATTCACTCCATGGTCACTGCCTTAGGAGGCGTTATTCTGACCACTAACAGGTAAGAAAGCTGGAGGATGGGGGAGAACTTAGCACTCCCCAGATCCCTCAGCCGGAAGCTTAGAGCTGGATCTCACTCCCCCAGCCCAGTCTGCAGAGGCAGAGTCTCAATGTCCTCACTCACGCCCCTCCATCCCTTCCAGGTGCTCCCCCTGGGCGGTGGCACATTCTGGCCAAGGGGAGCCAACACACAGCAGCCCTTTCAGAAGCACTCCAGGGGACCCCAACACACGGGGCCAAGGTCCTGGCTACCTCAGAACATCACTGTGTTTCTGAAGGGCTGGCTCAGGAGCAAAAAAGTAAATGACGGGCTTCCCTGGTGGCACAGTGGTTGAGAGTCCGCCTGCTGATGCAGCGGACACGGGTTCGTGCCCCGGTCCGGGAAGATCCCACGTGCCACGGAGCAACTAAGCCCTTGCGCCATGGCTGCTGAGCCTGCGCGTCCGGAGCCTGTGCTCCACAACGGGAGAGGCCACAACAGTGAGAGGCCCGCGTACCGAAAAAAAAAAAAAAAAAAAAAGTAAATGACATCAGTAGGATCTGGCAAAAGACTTTTTATAAATGAGAGCTTTTCCTTTCCACACCCACAGTCATTTCCATAGAGTTGCTTCAACTGATTCATTAAAAATATGGTTGTATTTTGGTATGATATGGTCTACAGTGTGAATCCTTTCCAATAAGCTCTTTGGTACAGATGCTGTGCACAGTTACATGGAAACCATGGTCAGCCTTAATATTGTTCTGGTTTTTTTTAACCTATTTGGGAGATGGGAGGGAAGAAGAGATTTTTATCCCGGGTTATAAAAAGTCAAAGAGAAGATCAGGCTCAAAGCAAAAATAGGCTCTTCCATTTAGGGAGGCTTCTGCCTGTACATCTGGGCAAGAAAGCTTGAAGGAGGTAAGGCTTGGGGAGCAAGACAGGTGCAGGTGCAAGCCTTGACTGAGATAATTAAAAGTGGCTTCTCTGGGTATGAAGGGAACCCTTCTTTACAGTTGATGGGAATGTAAACTGGTGCAGGCACTATGGAGAACAGTATGGAGGTTCCTTAAAGAACTAAAAATAGAGTTACTATATGATCCAGCAATCCCACTCCTGGGCATATATCAGGAGAAAACCATAATTTGAAAAGTTACATGCAGTTCAATGTTCATAGCAGCACTATTCACAATAACCAAGACATGGAAGCAACCTAAATGTCTATTGACAGATGAATGGATAAAGATGTGGTACATATATACACAACAGAACACTACTCAGCCATAAAAAAGAATGAAATAAAAAAAAAAAAAGAATGAAATAACGCCATTTGCAGCAACATGGATGGACCTAGAGATTATCCTACTAAGTGAAGTAAGTCAGAGAAAAACAAATATCATACGATATCATTTATATGTGGAATCTAAAATATGATACAGATGAACTTATTTACAAAACAGAAACAGACTCACAGACAGAGAAAACAAACTTATGGTTACCAAAGGGGGAAAGGCATGGGAGAAGGATAAATTCGGAGTTTGGGATTAGCAGCTACAAACTACTATATATAAACTAGATAAACAACAAGGACCTACTGTACAGCACAGGGAACTATATTCAGTATCTTGTAATAACCTATAATGAAAAAGAATATATATGTATAACTAAATATATGTGTGTGTGTGTATATATACATATGTCTGGATCACTTTACTGTACACCAGAAACTAACATAACATTGTAAATCAACTATACTTCCATTTAAAAAAAAAAAAAATCGGTTTCTCCTAGACCCAAACAGGGGTTCCTCATAGATAAAGGGAGGGTGTGATGGAGACAGGAGACAACATCTACTTTCTGATAATTATCCAGAACCTGTAACTGCAAATAAGTTCCAGAATCACCCTGTTAAAAAGAGAAGGATTTGGTGAGGCACTCTGAAAACAATGGAGTTGAGTAACAAGGAGAGTGAATGTGTTTCTATGCGATTGTTTATTCATTCAACAGTCACCGGCAGGATTTTAGGCACTGGGAATACAGCATCAACAAAACAGACAAAATCACATGCCCTTGTGAGCTGACGTCCTAGTGAAAGGAAACAGACAATAAGCACATATAGAAATAAAATATCTGGTTCATTGGATGGCAATAAGGTTGGGACAGACTAGAGGATATAAAGGGTCACAAGTTTAAATAGGAGAGTCAGGGAGGGTCTCACTGAGGAGGTGACTTGGGACCTGAAGGAAACACAGGAGTGAGCCATGCAGTCTCCAGGGAAAGAGTATTCCAGGCACATGGAACAGAAGTTCAAAGGCCCTGTGGCAGAGGCATGCTTGGTGAGCTCAAGCAACAGTGAGGAGGCCTGCAGCTAGAGGGGCATGAGCCAGAGGATAATAGCAGATGAGTGCAGAGAGGTAGTAAGAGGTCAAGTCGCGCAGTACCTGGTGGCCATCTGAAGATCTTTGGCTTCTACTCTGAGGGAGATGGAAAGCCAGAGAAGTTTCTGGGCAGAGAATTGACATCATCCAACCTATGTTTTCACAGAATCCCTTTACTTGCTGTGTTAAGAATACAATGAGGTGGACTTCCCTGGCAGGTCCAGTGGTTAAGACTCTGCGCTTCCCCTGCCAGGGGCACGGGTTCAACCCCTGGCAGAGGAACTAAGATCCCACATGCCACGTGGCATGGCCAAAAAAAAAAAAAAAAAAGAATACAATGAGGAGGATGAAGTTGGCAGCCAAGGATGGAAACAGAGACACCATTAGGAGAAATGTTCAAGGTTTGGACCGGGAGGCTAGCTGGGATGTGGTAAGAAGTAGCCAGATTGCAGATCTATTCTGAAGGTAGAGCCAGCAAGATTTGCTGATTAGTGGGGTGTGAGATGTGAAAGAAAGAGAAAAGGCAAGGATGACTGACAACTCCCAGGTTTTGACCTGAGCAGCTACGAGAGATGGGAAGACAGCAGACAAAGCAGGAGGTGCGGAGCAGGTGTGATGGATGGCAGGGGTTGGGACTGGGTTGGAGATCAGGAGAGACAACTATTACGAATGCAAAAGGAGACTGTCCCGCAGGCAGCTGCATATCTAGAAGTCAGGCCCAGAAATACACAGCAGAACATCCGTACGAAGTCAGTGTGGCTAGTGAGAGGGGAGAGACCCAGGCTGCGGCCAGGAGTCTGCAAGGTGAGGAGACGGAGGGGAAGGAAGAGCGGCCAGCAAGGGGGGATTTTTTTTTTAAAGAAGCAGCAGCAACGTGTTTTCATGCTGCCTTGAAAGATCGGTAGAGAGGGGAAAATTAATGATGTGGGAGAGAAAAGTGGAAAGGTGAGCAACAACTTTATTGGAGACCTCGTGCACGCGGGGACAAGTTGGCTCGAGATGAGAGCAGGGACACAATAACAGAAGGGAAGTCAGAGGACCTGGGCACAAGGCCGGTAACTGGTTTGAGGAGAAAGGAGGAGGTGTGAAATCATCATCCACTTCACGCTGAAATAGAGTGAGGGGAAGCAGGAAAGACGGGTAATGGTCAGGCAGCATTTTGGGCCCCTCCTGAGAATAACGATCACGAATTTCAAGTGAGACCACTTAACCCAGGTGCAGAACAGGTAAAGAGATGGGGTGTGCTTTTGCCTAGTGACTGCAAAGGAACGAAGAGGGATCAAAGGAGACGAGGATTAGTGCAAGAGAATGATCATAACTTGACCTTGTATATCACATTATCAATCAAAGGTAGAGATTTGTTTAAATATGTGTGATTCATTTAAGAGTATGTTTTATACCATATGCATTCATTCATTCCTAACTAACTACGTGTATCCTTCCCGTGGTTACACACAACTGAAGAACGCCCAGTCTTGGGGCAGATGCACCTACAAAAAGATAGCGTGGTTCACCCTATTGGTGAGATTGGGGGTTTTTTGTTTGTATGTTTGTTTGTTTTGTTTTTAATTTTTATTATTTATTGGAGTATAGTTGATTAACAATGTTGTGATATTTTCAGGTATACAGGAAAGTGATTCAGTTATACCTATACATGCATCTATTCTTTTTCAAATTCTTTCCCCATTTAGGTTAGTACGGAGTATTGAGCAGAGTTCCCTGTGCTATACAGTAGGTCCTTGTTGGTTATCTATGTTAAATACAGCAGTTGGGTTTTGAAGCCCTTGAGACCTGGATTTTAATCTCAGGCCTATTACAAACAAGTTGGGTGGCCAAGGGCAAGTTTCTTAGCCTCCAAGTTTCTTCATCTATAAAATGAGATGTGAATGTTTACCTCACAAGGTACATAAGGAAAGCACCAAGCATGCTGACTGACCCACAGTGAGCTCATAAGCTGTTAGGATGTCCGGGCTCCACATCTGAACAACTTTGGCCTGAGGTCCAAATGCGTCTCTCAATAGAAGACACGGACAGAACATGCTAAGACACGTGAATCCCTGGATCCAGTTCCTGAACTAAATTAGTGCATGTGGCGTGAACTTTAGCAAGTAAATTTTTTGTTCCATGCGGGTTGGTCCAGTGTTTCACAATGTCCCCTGAAGGCTCATGAGTCCGGGGGCTCGGGGAGGAGGGGCTGGCCCCCCTGCCCGAGGCTGGCCGGCGCAGCAGACCTTCATGCAAGGCCATGGGGGAGTCTCTGGAGTCCCCTGATCACACCGAGTGGTCCTTGTGGGCATGTTCACAACCTGAAGAAACAGCCGGAGCGTGGGCTGGGTGTGGAGCGTTAAGTGAAAAAGGAAGAAACAAATCGGCCTAGTTTTACACCAGGCAGAAGACACACAGAGTCAGTGATCTTAACGACACTGTCACAGCAGCCTTCCTGCCCAAGGCTCCACACTCAGGTGGTGCCCAAGAGGGAGTGGGATCCTTCTGCCCGTCTCTGGCCTCCCCACCCCGTTCGCCTCTCTCCCTTCTCCCTCCGAGAGGGTGCAGCTGCTAACAGCTGTCCAGCGGGAGGATTCAGGCCTCAGAACTGTCAGCCTCACGAAGACTGGGCCGCCCAGAGCCGCTTATAATCGCTCACAGCGAGGACGGAGTCGAACTTAAAATGACCTCATACATTTGGGAGATGGCGCAGAAGGGAAAGGAAGGAAAAGCAGCAAAGCCTGAACTGGAGAGTCTCCAGGGATGCTCTGTTTTGTTGTTTTAATGCCTAGTTTATTTATTTATTTATTTATTTTTTTGCGGTATGCGGGCCTCTCACTGTTGTGGCCTCTCCCGTTGCGGGGCACAGGCTCCGGACGCGCAGGCCCAGCGGCCATGGCTCACGGGCCCAGCCGCTTCGCGGCATGTGGGATCTTCCCGGTCCGGGGCACGAACCCGCGTCCCCTGCATCGGCAGGCGGACTCTCAACCACTGCGCCACCAGGGAAGCCCCCTAGTTTATTTTTAAAATCATTCCAAAATATATATTGAGACTGCACTCGGTATATATATTGAGCTCTGTGCAGACACTGAGGTCAGAAGCATAAAATTCATTCCCTCCCAGGAGCCAGCAATAGACAGCAAGACGTGAAATGTATAGAAAGGATGCAAGAAGAAGATAAAAAGAGAATTAAGGAGATGGAGAAGGAGCACAGCAGTGTACGGTGGGGTCCCAGGGAAAGGCTTCCTAGGGGCACAGGGCCGCTCTTCTAACGACGTGGGAGCCGGTCTGGTTTAAAGGTCTGCGTGTGTACCTCTTGGAGTTGGTCAGCTCTTGGTCGGGTCATTTGCATTCTGGCAGGGTCCGGCCTCTGTCATTATGGACAAGGACATCTGGAGTGGCTAGTCGTTTAACTTCTTACCTGAATGTTTCGACGTGGGCAAGACACAGCTTATCTCTCGCCCACCACCGGCAGCATCTCCAGTGGGGATGAATCCAGGTCTCCAGACCTAGCCTCATGCACAGGAAGTCAGACACGGGCAGCTGCCGAGACGCCTGCCCCAGAGCTGGCTGCACGTCACAGCCCAGAGGGCCATAAAAGCCCCTCCCACACACACACACCGTCAAAGCAGCCACAGCAACGTGAGGGGTACCCGTGGAAGGTGGGAAGAAGGGGGAAGGGGTCCATCTGTGAGACTCCGGTGCTCCCCACGTATACTTTCTGAAGCAATGATCAGCCCTAGTCCAGAGGCTGAATTGTTTTTTAACAATCTTCCCCAAACTGTGTTATTATTTTAAAAATTATGAGAACAAGGCCTCCTAGAAGCAACATTTCCATTATTAAGCCCAGCTTTGCATCAGGAAGTATTTTCTTCCCAACTCTTGAGAACTAGGGGTCCACCAGGGGTGTGCATGTTAAAGGAAGTAGCTGTTCGCAGAGAAGCAATTGAGTGAAGAGCGTGTAGGTCTGGCCTTGAATAACTTCCCGGGAGGCAGCAGAAAGGGCCCTGTGCCAGGACCTTGTTCCCTCCTATCCCCTTCACCTGCTGCAGTGTGAATATTTTTAAAGGGGACAATACCTTTCACTTCACAATAACAGAGAAGACATAAAGGAGTTGCTTGAAAAGGGGTTTCATGGTAAGAAGGAATAGGCCGCATCTTGGTCCAGGACCAGTTCCGGTCCTAGTGTCACCTCCCACCAAGGAGAAAGTAGGGTCAAAGTACGCCCCTCCTTGTGCCGCCACTCTCGTCTCCGAGAACACGAGGGCCTTGGTCTCTTCAGATGCCCCTATAAGGCCTCATCGGATGGGAATGAGCTCTGAATTCTAGCCGGGCACCAGCTGCTTGGTGGTGGGTCTGGGTAACCCAGTGGTTATGGACACTGCCTGCCCGTTGTAACACCAGGGAGCTGTCAGAAGTCCCGATGCCTACATCCACCCCAGAGATGCCCATGAACTGGCCTGGGAGGCGGCCTTGGGTGTGTAGGTTTATAAAGCTCCCAGGTGATTCTAATGCAGTCAAGGCTGAGAAGCATTGCGCTAAATCGGGAGTATCCACTCAGCAGGAACAGCTCCTTCTACACAGGCTTGGGTCAAGCACCTTCTGACTGGCAACCTAGGCTGCCATTAGAAGTACCTAGGAAGCTTTCAGAAAGTTTACTGTCTCAATCACATCCTAGTCACTTAAATCAGAACTACTGGAGCGGAACCCACACACCCTGGGTGACTCTAATGTACGGTCAAGGTTGTGAACCTGTGGAGTAGGAAGGAGATGCCTCGCCCTCCTGAGCTCCACCTGAGACCAGAGGCAGAGGCTGTGAGTGAGCAGAGGCTAAGGCCTTCTCAAGTCCTAAAATCTATGATTCTGTGGGAAATGGGCACTTTTCTGGCAAAGAGAACAAATCCTGCTAAAATTCTGGGCCAGGAACTATTGCTCTGGAGTTTGTAGGCTCCATCCCCCAAGATGGTCTGCAGAAGCAGGGCTACCCCTCTGCCCGTCAAGGCCCCCATCAATGCAGGGATGCGGTCTGCCAACAACTGCACCTTGTGTGCACCCTGGAAACCTGCCAGGCTATGCTGCACAGGGATAAACATGAAAGCACATTGATCCAAGCCCCTGAGGAACTTGTGGGCTAGATAATAAACGGATTACAGAGAAAGCAATATCACAGCCAACCAGCTTTTCCGGGAGGTGGGAGATGCCTACCAGTGTCCTTTACGTTGAAGATGTTTCATTCTTATCACTTCTAATAGAAATCCTTGCTTATGCAGTTCCCTTCTTCAACACAGTACTCTGGACATCACTGGACACTATCTTGATGGCCCAGGGGAGCCATTATCAAGAAGCAGAGCTGTCACGTATGGTTACGTAAATTGTGCTTTGCACAACTTCCGGGGGCCCTACTTACCTCGAGGTCTCACCAGTTTTTACAGTTATTGCCCAGTTTTCTGGTAAATCACAACCAAGTGTCTTAAAGAAGCTGCCCCTTTTTCTCGCAGCTCCACCACCACGTGGAGTCAGTCACTTTCAAGACTGGATGGCTAACCTTGGGGTTCACCCACGGGAGAAGCCAGTGCACGCTGCAGCCTGGCGAGCTCACTCTTTTTCTCTTTCAGCAGTGCTCTTCCCTGCCGCCCACCGGCCAAAGAGATCCTCGTCGGTGCCCTTGAACCCCGTCCTGCAGAGCTCCCTGGAGGAAGTAGAGCTGCTCTATGAGGTAGGCAGAGGGGAGAGTGGGCCACTCAAGTAACTCAAAAGGCATTGCTCCTTCTCTATATTTTTTGGAGAAGTGACCTGAGCCCCTGAAAATGAGTGACCTCTGTTGCCCGGGGAACTGGCCTAGACTTGTGTGTGGAGGTAGTGGAATCCTGCCCATCCCAGAGGAAAGTGTTCTTCGCACCCCCTTCTCCTTTCCCGCATGCTGTCCCAGGGAAGGTTGGCATTAGGGGTTTAGTCGAGGCAAAATTAGAGATTTAGGCTTGGCCCAGAGGCGCCTCCACCTGCACCCAAGCAACAGAGCGGGGCAATATTCCCCAGCCAGAGCTTTAAACCAGGACTCACCAGCAGTGCCCAGGCAATGCCAAACCTATTGTCTGAGTGGAGTTGTGTCTCAGTAACCTCATACTGTGACAGCCCCATTTTTGAATCTGGGGCCGCCCCAAAGGCTCTCTCCCTCTGCCTCTCATACCTCTGGCACCAAGACGCCATTTCTCCTCCAAACCACAGGTAAATTTACCCAAGGCCGCTTGGTTTGGTTCAGTGAAAAAATTCCAGGTTCGAGACCTAAGCTTTAGTTCTGGTTCTGCCGCCCATCAGCTATGTAACCTTGCATAAGCCACCATTTCTCCCTGGGCCTGAGTCTCCTCAGCTGTTAAATGAGGGACTCCAAAGATCGCCAAAGTTCCCCTCCTGTCTGGACGCCCTCTGACATCCTGCATGTACTAGAACTGTCTGACTAAGAAGGAGATAGCCTGCCATGGTCAAGCAGCTGAGCCAGGCAGAAGATTTCAAATCCTGCCTTGGGGAACAAACTGGAAAATGCATAGCCTCTGCCAGGTCATGAATATGGGAGTCAGAGCAAGAGACCTGTTTTAGGAAGATAACAGACAGTAGCATGCAGGATGGATTAGAGCCGGGGGAAGCCGGAGACAGAGGGGAGAGTTAGGACTCAGTCTAAATTGTACTGGTTAGGTTCCTGATATGAGCCTGGCACCGAGCAGGGGGTGCCTATGACAGACCTCACCCCTACTCTTATAGAACAGTCAAGAAATGAGGACAAATCTCTGTAGCACACTTAATTCCTAGCACAATTCTCTGCATCCTTCTAATTCCCAGCTTCTGATTTTAAATTATCCAAAATAGTCAGTCTGCGCTTTAGAAGATCTTTGGTGGGTGGGAGGGAGGAAGGAGAGAAGGGGGTGATTCGGGACACTAGAAACAACAAAGTGTCCCTTAATTGTGGCTTTGTACCAGGCACAGTGATAGATGTCACTCATATTTGTCTTATTTACTCCTCACAATATCCCAGTGAAGTATTGTTGTTATTAATCATTCCACAGAGGAAGAAAAGGAGGCTGAGAGAAGTTAGGTGACTCATCCGAGGTTACACAGGTAGTGGGAAAGTCAGGACTCGGACCCAGGTCTCTTGATTCCAAAGCTCTTTGCAAGCCACCTCCCTACATGAACGCACGTGATCATGAATCCAGTGATGTCTTCAACAACGAATGCCTCATGCTTTTCCACACCCCATGTTTCCCCCCAGTTCCTTCTGGCTGAACTTGAGATCAGCCCTGACCTGAAGATCTCCATCAAGGACGAGGAGCTCTCCTCCCTGCGGAAGGCCTCGGACTTCCGCGCCATCTGCAATGATGTGATCCCCAAGAGCATCCCAGACATCCGGCGGCTGAGCGCCAGCCTCTCCAACCACCCAGGCATCCTCAAGAAAGAGGACTTCGAAAGGACAGCGCTGACCCTGGCCTACACAGCCTATCGCACAGCCTCGTCCCAAGGGCATCAGAAGGATATCTGGGCCCAGTCCCTCCTTAGCCTTTTCCATGCCTTGAGGCATGACTTAATGCGGTCCTCATGTCCCAGAGCATCTCCCTGAGAGACTGGCTGGCACCAGGACCAGGGAGCAGGGACCAGCACACAGTAAACCAGAAATTCTTCATTCTCTACTCCATTTACAGAGACCAGCCACAAAACACATACCACCAACTCAGAGCAGCAAAGATAAAACAAGAAACACCGATGCTCTTTGCCCCTTGTAACTTCTTGACAAGCGTAAGACAGTGATTCATATCATAATGTGACCTGGGCTGGAAAAAAGGGCTGGAATGGTAATTCAAGATGCCTCCAGAGGCTGAATGTTTTGCCTGGTGAATTGCAGGAGTCTAAGATATGCTTTAACATTGAGTGACTGTAACACAAACACCCAAGAGTGAGGACAGAGCCAGGAGAGACATAACAGAAGTCTGGGCATGGTGGGAAAGTGGGGGACAGATTTCTTTGGTCCTAAGGGATCAGGGTGCTGGATTGAATGAACACCTTTCCAAAGTTCTGTAGTAAGATATAAAGAAACTAGAGCTATAGCCAAATAAATACATTGTTAACCAAGGATATACTTCTCAACTTTTCCAAAAGTCCCCAAAAAGAATCAGTCAGAAAATCAGTTATGACCTATATATCTAGACTCTTCTTTCCTGAAGGCTGGTCTAATGTAGAGGAGAAACATGAAGGGGGCCAACAGAAATGCTACTGTCATGCCTTGCCTTTTGAACAGAGAAACCAAGCTAATGCAGAGAGGGTCATCCTAACGAAAGAGGTGGCACCAGTGCCACGGCCTGCCTATCCTAATGCTAAAATTATTGAGCATCATCAGAGAGTTAAGTGCTCCAAACAAAAATGATTTTCAGATGACAGAATTTTACCCTTTCAAATGCCAAAACTTTCATTTTAGCAATACTGACTGGATATATATGAAAGCCAGTAAGGTTGAATTTAGTATCTTGGAAACATTCTAATGAAGGAGTTAGATGAGATGATCTCTAAGATTCCTCTACTTCTGAAATGTTCACAAGCATTTAACTAACTGTGAGATATCACAGGGAGGACACCTGGACCTGAGATGTCTCTGCTGGACTGTTTGTATCAACCTGAAAGGTCCCAGGCTTTCTTTTTTTTTTTTTTTTTTTTTTTTTTTGCGGTATGTGGGCCTCTCACCGCTGTGGCCTCTCCCGGCGCGGAGCACAGGCTCCGGACGCACAGGCTCAGTGGCCATGGCTCACGGGCCCAGCCGCCCCAGCGACATGTGGGATCCTCCCGGACCGGGGCACGAACCCGTGTCCACTGCATCGGCAGGCAGACTCTCAACCACTGCGCCACCAGGGAAGCCCAGTCACGGGCTTCCCTAACTCTGAATCCGGTGTGAGTTTTTCCGTTGCCTTCCTCACTGTCAGGCGATAAAAGTAGCATTTTCTTTGCTACCAACATAACTCGCCCTTTGCAATTTGTTCTTTCTTACTGGGCATCGCCTGAAAAATAAGATAGCAAGTCTTGTTATAATTCCACATTAAATAAGAGTTAATAGATGAAGGTCCCTGCTAGGAGTAAAGCACCTGGGTCCTAATAAAGATTCCTCACCAGCTCAGAGATCTTTCCAGCTTCTCTGAGGTTTACAGCTGGGTTCTGGAGGCTAAAGCTGCAGGAAGTCTGATCTTTGAATAAACAAGGATTCACTGGGCTAAATTTTTTATTCTGAAATGGGAATTTAACAATTGTCCCTGAATGAAGACGAAAGCTGGTCTGGACTTCTTTAGGATCTTTGAATAAGTGAGCCTCGCCTAGCAGCCCACGCTGCATGATCTTTTGTAGTAACACCAGGATGCAGGAACAAGGTATTTACCATCAGAGAAAAATCCCACTTTGCATCCCGATGTCCTCAGGCTCAGAGGACTAAGCCTCTCTGGTTCTCACTCCCTGTGGCTATATTGCTCTTTTACCTCCCTCAAATACAGACTCTGATATATGCTTTTGTGTTCGATTTTTCTCTTTCTAAGATTGCATGTTCTCTTTCATGCAGTCACTCCACTTGCCTCTTTCTTTTCATTGCACTTGGTGTCTCTGCTGTTCTGTCTTTGGGTCCGGTTCTGATTATCTTTATATCCATTCCTCAAGGCATCTCCCAGTTTCTCCTGCTTGACCTCTCGCTGCCTCTACTTGCCCGTACTCTGTTGCTCACTGACTCCTTTGGGGATCCCTGTCTGATTAAAACAAAGTCAAGACAGAGGTACAGACAAGTTTGGGATTGCCCAGAAAGCAGATAAGCCTCACGGCCTACCTTCAGTATTTGTGCTTTTCCTGGATGTGGGCTGGAGAGGGGGTCAGCAGGGCCTCAATCCTTAGACACTGGGCAATACTCTAACAGTCAGAGTCCTGCATACACCCTGGCGCTCCACCCCTATCAGAATGGATCTGAGAGCTTTCTTCTAGGCACCAGGAGGAAAGACCCACCCTTGTCGTCCCTGCCTACCATGTCAGGATACACATGCTCCCAGGGGTAGGAGATCCGTGAATGGGAGGGTGGTTCCCCGGACCAGTGATAGCAATGGTAGTTCATTCACCCTGCCACAAAAAATTAAAGGCACTTTTGTACTGATAAATTGGGTCCATACTTAGGTGGCAAGCAACTGAAAAAATAAAAGAAAGAAGAAGGGCACAACCTTTTTAAAGACAAATGAAAATTTCATGTTTAGTAACTAGATACTTCAACACTATTTTAGGCTGAATACAAATGAATTGTTTACCCACAAAAAGTTTTATAGCACTGACTTCATTTACAGCAAAATCAAACATTCTCCTCACCACCACCACCCCAAAACCCGACTCTGCCCAGTGAGCAGTGAGGGAGTAGCCTGGACAGCAACGGACTCTCCCATTTTGCCTCATTAATGCCGCACCGTACACACCCCCATCACACCCCAGTCCCATTTTGTCGTATTTACTCAAAGAATAATTCAGAGTGTGACATAGCAGTGGAAGCTCGCCTGTGACTCAGTGGAACCCTTCTGCCATTTCTAGACTGCCGGGAAATTTTAGGATCTAAAAATTCTGGAAGTTTCCTCTATAGTCGGCATTCTCATGGCTACCTCTGGTGTCACTCAAGAGACACTGAAAAACATCTATATGCTGAAGCCTTCATAAAGGAGAATCACGTAAGTGGTAAATCACATAAGTGGTAAAGGCCAGAGCACTGGCCTAAAATTAAATGCTTGTTAAATGACTTTACATGGTGCCCCTGACTTTCCTAACCCATTTTAATATCTTTCATTTTTTTTACTGTGGTTAAAAAACACATCGTATGAAAGTTACCATCCAAACCATTTCTAAGTGTACGGTACCGTAATGTTAACTACATGTACGCTGTTGTGTGACAGAGCTCCAGAACTTTTTCATCTTGCAAAAACGATACCTATGAAACCACAACTCCGCTTTTCCCTCTCCCCCCAGCCCCTGGCAACTACCATTCGACTTTCTGTTTCTAAGTGTTTGACTACTTTTGTTACCTCATATAGGTGGAATCTGTCTTACATTTCTTAAGCAATGTATAAAATTTCCTTAGGAAAATGTTTTCTTTATCTAAAAAGTGGATAGAGTCCTGAAGGAGAACTACTGGTCTTACTATGTCACTCACATAGTTTTATTTAACAAATATTCACTTATGGTGTAATAAAAATGTCATGATTGAGTTTCCAGGCTTAATGGAATCTTTATTATCTCATACTATCTCACCAAGGAATTTGAAGTGGCTCATGGGTTTAACAGAGAATGTTGACTTCCACAGCTGTTTACTTGTACCCTGCCTCTTTAATATTTGCCACCAAAACATCACACATGTGCTTTTGCCCATTCTGAGTTTCCAAATCATCCCAAAATGAGGACTGAATGTAGTAAATACAGTAGCCAGTCTTTAAAATGCACTTAAAGAGATGAGTCATTGTAGCGCATCCTACAATGGCAAGAAAATTTCAAACTGGGTCGTCCACAGTTGCTCCTGCTTTAGAGGTCAAGAAGAACTGGTTTTCTAGAGTCACCTTTTTGGAGTCACTTTGCCTTTAGCCTGGGGATTATTTCCAACTGGCATAGCTGCAGACCCTAGAATGCCATTCCTTGCGTTCTGTGAATTCAAGCGAACGTGAATTTCATAACCCTTGACTCTGCTCAGCATCTCTCAGATGAAGGCAATGCTGCCAAGGACCACCAAATATAAAAGTTTGGGGGCTTTCTCTCTCTCTCTCTCTCTCTCTCTCTTTTTTTCTTTCTTCCTTGCCCCATATCCACATGACTTTTCAGAGAAAAGAGAATGCTTCTCCTGGCCTGTAAGCAGCAGAAATTCCAGCGTCCAAGGGCTGCAAAGGCCCTCTTCCTGCACCCATCCATTTTTTCCCTGCCCTCCCACCTCCTCCCTGCACACCAGCCAAAGGAAGCCTCCTGCTTCTTTTTTGGTAAAGAGCCTCAGAGAGGGACATTGGAACACCTACTCCAGCCAGAAAGACCACAGATGTCTGGGCTCCAAGGGCCTCTGAAATGAGACTGGCATCTAGATTTTTCCAGAGAGGCAGTACCCTTCCCATTCTCCCTAAAAGGGTCTGTGGTCTTTCTGACAGGCTAACATCCTCTGTTGACTCATGCTTTGTATTCACCCGGGTGCTGAAGCAAACAACTTTGCCACCAGGGAAATCTAAAAGACTTAATATTCTATACTCTGGGGTAAAGTTCTCCAGGATTAATATTTCATTTTCTCCCTGCCACCAGACATTTCATCTTCCCAAGGACTAGGTCAGCAAGCGGCCCTCCCAGAGAAAACTCAGGGTCCTATGCTTTGCAACGTTAAAGCAGTGCTTGAGGAAGTGGGATTCTGTTTACGGTGATGGTCATCACTCCAGCCCCTAGGATGTTTGAGAAACAAAAACAAGCTTTGCACATTGCTTAGGTTCTGCAGAATCAGCAGGCCCCTGCTGGGACCAATCCTGAACTGCCTTTGGAAGAGATACTGACTCATTCTTTCCAACGTGCTGATTGGCTGTGAGGAATGGGCGTGGCTACTGCCTCTGTCCTGCGTCCCATAGGTGAAGAAAAGTTAAGGTGGGCCTCCAGCAAGAGTTTGTCCCGTGACAAAAAGGAATGTCTTGGGGACTTTTTTTTTTCTGCTTTGGAGGCCCAGGCTCAAGGCAAATTATAATGGGAAACCAATTAGAAGGAGAGCAATTTGAACAGAGTTAAAGTGCCAGGTCCTGGGAGGAGAGACCAGCCCTATTTGAAGTCTCCATGGTCTGCTGACAAACTCGGGGGTTTGTTTTAAGGGAAGAGGGGGGACTAGATTTTTTAAGGAAAGGGGGTACAGCCAGCACAGGTAGAGAGCGAAAGTGGTACTGCCCAAAACAGGCCATCCGAGAGAGGAAAAATGTTGGAGGGCACAATAGACGGCAGCCGGACAGCTGCAGCAGAGGTGCAATCTTGATTGATTAAGGGGGCCTTTGCTGAGCTTTGGAATGAAGTTACTCCATTACTGATCAAGCAAAGAGAGAGCCATTATGCCCCCGTTTAGCATCCTTTCCCGCTTCCTTTTCGCTGGGCATGAAACTATGCTCACCAATCCCACCTAAAACCGAAGGCGAGGAGGCCGGCCTTCGTTGCAAACAGAGGCTCTACCTGCCCTCCTGTTCTGCTCTTAAGACGAGAGAGGACTCTTGGAAGCCGAGAAAGGTTGAAGGAGTGTTTCTGGAGGGAGGCGAGCGTCGCCAGCAGCACAGGCACTTGGCGGGCGCGGGCTCCAAGGGGAGGAGGTCCAGGATGGGCTTGCTGAAGGGCCTCCACCGAGCCAGGAAGCTGCTGCTCGTCATCTTCGTGCCGCTCCTCCTGCTACCTCTGCCCATGCTTCACCCCAGCAGCGTGAGTACCAGCCGGTCCCCTCCTGGGGCCAGGGGGTCAGGTGGGAGGTCAGAGGGGAGGTCGGTGGAGGGAGCGGGGTGCTCGTGCAGCGCCTCAGCATTCTTCTGTTGGTGTAAAGAAATGGAAATGCTTTCCTGGAGGAGGCTAACATACTTTCTGCCTAAAAACCGCCATTTTCATCCCTTCACCCCATTCCCAGTCCCCCAGCCCCACGGCCCCTGGCCAGGACTGAGATAAGAGGAAGGGCCGATGGCTGGAGTGGCTGATCTGTGTGACACAGAGCAGTGGGCCAGCCTGCTCGGGGGCAGGGGCCAGGCGGACACCCGATAAAGAGAAGGGCGCTCTGGAGAGCCGGTATTTGCCAGGAGTCAACATGTGACCGTCCATATGGGAGAGCAACTGGACATGCAGGAAGACCTCCCAGATGGGGGAGGGAGGGGACTGTGGACCCCAGCCTGAGGTGCACTGCGGTGGGGGTCCCCGGCCGGGCTCTTGTGCATCTAGCCAGGGTCTGTGGGTGACCACGGTGGGCTCTGATAACCAGGACTTGAAACTCTTAATCCCTCAAGTTCCTTCTGAACTTTAAGTTGAAAGCGCAGCTTGGCAGCCTGCCCTGGTCCCATGCATGTGGCCTTTTGATTATTTGTATCCTCTGTGTTTTCTTCTCTGTGCTCTTGATGGAGAGACAGCAAATGACTCGATAAAACAGAATAAGAGCCCCCAACTCTAGACTGTGGCCCAATTTTTTGTCCAGGTTTGTGTGAGCAGAAGAGCCTGGGCTCTGCTTCTGAGACCGTCATTTGCCTTCCTTGCCTTCCTCCAGCTCCTTTTCTCCCTGCCCCCCCCCCCTTCCTCCCAGTGGCTTTACCCCTTACCCTAGCTGGCACTACCCTTGAGACTTTAGGAAAAATAAGCTAAGAAAGGTTAATCTTGTTTGTGGGAGGGGAAGGGTGTCTTCCACTCAGCTCCCAGAGTAACTTCGTAACCAAGATTAAATTACACAGTTAAAGGGGATTAGGATGGTTTCTTAAAAACAAGCTGGTTTAAATCTTTAGTAGAATAAAAACTCAGAGCACCAGGGAGCTGCTGATGAAAACCGGGCTGGGATTAGCAGACAGTGATTGGTGCTGAAGGTTTCCCGGCGTATGCACTAGTCCATTTCCGGCTTTGTCCCAGTAGGCTGATTTTCTTTCCTTTTCATGTTTTTGTTTTGTTTTACTGGGTGTCAGATGGGTTAAGGGAATGCCAACCAAGTGGCACCTGCTCTTCTCATTAGCAGCATCAGGCACCCCCCGCCCCGTGTCCCCTGAGTCAGCCCCATCTCTGGTGACCATGACTCTGGGGGGGTAGTGCTGCCATTTAATTCTGGGAGCCTGTCTTGGAGCTTCTCAGTTACCAATGACTAGTGAGAAGTATCCACATGAAGAAGAAAACAAAATAACAAATTACTGAAGTAGACAAAAAAAATCTATAAATGTGACAGAAGAGGGAGGTTGTGGAGAAAAAAGAAAAGAGGAGCGACAAGGGAGGAAAGGTAAACCTCTGCTCTGTTGAGGTCTATCAAAATTCTTGAACAGGTTTTTAAAGATGGACTCACTGAGAGCAAGAGACCTTGCCGTTCCTTGAACTAGCGCCTTCTGTCCAACTGAGCTTCACCTTAGGGCGGGGTTTCTCAACAGCCACACTAGTTACATTTGGGGGGGAGAGGGTTCTCTGTTGTGATGGGAGGGCCGTGCTGTGCTGTGCATTGTAGCATGGTTAGCAGCATCCCTGGTCTCTACCCATCAGGCGCCAGCAGCACACAGGCACCCCCTGCAATTGTGACAGCCAAAAATGCTTCCAGATATTACCAAATATTCCCTGGGGGGCAAACTTGGCTCCAGGTGAGAACCAGTGCCTTAAGAAAAGAGAAATATGCTACCTCAGAGCTTCCCAGTCTGTGCTCATGGGTAGTCCTCGGGACAGCTAGATGGAGCCTGGGTGGCCAAAGCCCTCAGACCTGGATGCAGCCTGCTCACCACTCGCCCCAGTGTGCCCTGCAAAGATCATTCCTCCGTGTGTCCCAGTGTCAGTAAGACGCTTCTTCTCCTTCCTCTGCAATGACGCAGAAGCACCTTGAGGTCACAGTAGGCACAAACCACCACGGGGACTGGCTCTCATCTATTCGGCCCCCTTGCATCACACTTAGATTCTGATATTTAATCCTTAAGATCCCTAAATAGCCTTGTTTGTTCTGGGCTGGAACTGAGAGAAGTGATCTGGGCAAGAGCTCCTGGCCTGCGGTTCTGATGCTTCTTCAAAGTGACAAGCTGCAGCCGCATTTTAGGAAGGATTAGTGTGACCTCCCGTTTTTTCCTGCCCAGCTCTCTAAAGCCAGGGGCCCAGACTTGATTTCCCATACACAGAAGAGGAAGGTCAAGAGCGGGGCTTCTGCAGCTAAGCCCAGCTTCAGCATCCCGGTGGGATAAAAGTTACACCCAACTCCCAAGCTAAATTTTCAAAAGCCCTTCCAGTCATTTATGACACCAAATGACGTGACCTCAAGCTCCTTCCAGTGGAGTCTGAATGGTATTTCATCGGGGTGGTCAGACTGTAGGGAAAGAAGCAGATGCAAACATCAGTTAGTAGCAGGGTCAGGGAGCATCCGCTGTGGGGAAATGCCACTTTTGAACTCGCTCCTTTATTTGTCAACAGGAGCAAAAAAGAACTGACAACACTATCCCTTAAAGGCACTGCCCGAGTACACGCTATCCCTTAAAGGCACTGCCCGAGTACACACTATCCCTTAAAGGCACTGCCCGAGTATGCACCAATCCCTACATTCCTGCTGACCAGTGGCAGTGATAAGAGGCTGCGGGTTTCCAGAATATTTTCTCCAGTAGATAAGAGAGACCTGTTAGCCAGCAGAGGAGCCCAGTTCAGTTCACCAACACTGATTGAGCTACCTGCCAGACCACGGCCAGATGCAGGGACACAGGAGCCTGTAAACAAACTTCACAGAGTATTCTGGGTTATCTGAATATAAGCTTCCCTACTGAATTTTGAGACAGTTGAGAAGGGGCAAAAGGAAGTTTATGTAAATTCCATGGGTGTACTGAGTGCGAAGTAGAATGGAAAGGCTGTCTGAAGGTGGTCTCTTGGCCATTTTTCTAATGAAAGTCAGAAAGCTCTAAGGAAAGTTCAGATTAAAATGATGGTAGTTTATCCTGTTCTTAATACTGCTGGATGAAGGTGGCTTGGTGACTTCCTCCAGTAACTTATTCTAATTCCTAACAATAGTTACAATCAAAAAGTTTACCTTGGCTTACCCAAATTCTCCTAATTCAAACCAAAATGATGCATGGTAGAAAGAAATAGCTCTTGCTCTCTCTCTCTCCCTTTTCTCTCCTTCCTTCGCTCCTGGACCTGTAATGACCAAGCCAAGAAAGACTGAAGGTTCTTTGTAAGGAATAAGGGCTTCTCAGTGAGGGAAAGACATTCTATCTCCTTTGCTTCAACTAGAAACAACACTTGCCATTCTGTCTCTTTCCCAGGAAGGAGATGGGAATAAGTGAGCTCAAGTGGGCTGAAGGGCTTTGAACTCCTTTAGGTATTTTTATTTCTGCAGTAAATGGAACATTTCTCTAAACTGCATTCTTTTTCAAATGGAGCCCTTTTCCCCAGCCCAGTATTGCTTCTGTTGTCTTATCAGCACTTCCAAAAGCTTTAACTTCTCTCTGATCTTTTGGCCCCAGAGGAAATCTCAGTGGGAGCTACAGTCAACAATTGTTGCGCCCAGTTCCCATTTCTCAACCCCCAACCCCATAATCCATGCGTATCAGGAGGGAACAAGGTTCCATCCAGCCAGGCTGGGTTAATCACTCGTGACGCCCCTCACTGATCGTGGCGACCTTTTGTAACTTTTGTGTAAGAGTTTGAGGACGCTTGTTCTGAACCCAAGGGAGAGATAAACAGAACAAGATTTGTCAGGTTCCTTGATCACCAGCCAGCCTCAGGGCAGGTCAGACCTGAGCGCAGTGGGTTTAGAACTAGGTATAAACGGAGGAGTCCACAGCCAGCTTGGATCTTCTATTCACTGGCCCTCCGGAGTCCATTGTTAAAACCCTTGGACAGTGACCTCTCCAAGAGTAAGCCAGTGACCTTTCTTACCACCATTAATCAGCACCATTCGGGGCAACCAGGATTACTGGAGCTAAGGTTAAGGAGGACTGATTTTTTATAAGAATGTTGTACTTATTTATTCTGTGCACCCCACGGTTGTACAACCAGCAAAGGGAGTGGGCTGGGGAAAACCCTGGTAAATTTCCAGGCCTTCCCTTCCAGATAGACAGCACTCTTACTCTCTTTGTCAGAAGGAAGTTTCCATGTACATCAGGCAGTAGAGTGTCCCAGACACTGGTTAGGGCACCGGTTCTCAACAAGGGATGATTCCCCCCGCCACCAACGGACATTTGGCAATGTCTAGAGACATTTTTGGTTGTCACAATTGGGGAGGTGCTACAGACATCTAGTGGGTAGAGGCCAGGGACGCTGCTAAACATTTGACAATGCGCAGGACAGCTCTCCCCCCCAACCCAGCAGCCCCAAACGGGCCAGTTTCAGAACTCACATGTGAATCAGTTACACAAATTAATCCCCACCTTCAGCTACCCCAAGAACCTCTGGTATCTGATCAATCTGACACCAAAATATCCTGCCTAGACCAAGTTAAAACTGTGAACTCCACCTTAGGTACATGATCTGGACACTGCAGTTAATTTCAGTCCCTACCCTGCTCAGTTTCAGGAACCAACCGAGCTGTGATAGCATAACAGTCCCGGTGGCCACCCTGCTGCAAACCAGTGCAAACCACGTGCAAGGCATCAGTCGCCCCAAGGAGCAGCCATAACTTCACCCACCAAAATATGATGACATGTATCCACCAAACTTCTCTGCCAAGTCCACCTTTGCACCTCCCAGAGCTGTGTTCCAGTGCCCACGTTTGAGTCCGTGTGCCTCCTGCCTCTGCCCTGGGTCTCTTTTGGATCCTTGGTGGCGGTGGCTGTCCCTGTGACCAACCACCCACTTTCCTCCCCTTCCAGGAGGCTGCGTGTGCTTACGTGTTGATCGTGACTGCTGTGTACTGGGTGTCCGAGGCGGTGCCTCTTGGAGCTGCAGCCCTGGTGCCTGCCTTCCTCTACCCGTTCTTTGGAGTCCTGCGATCCAGCGAGGTTAGACCATTAGCAGCCCTCTGCTCGGTCCCTGCTGGGCCAGTGAAAGAGGGCTCAAGGTGAAGGGAGACTCACAGAGCAGTTGGGGCCGGGGGGGGGGGGGGGGGGGGGGCTTCTTTCACCCTCTGGGACAACCCACTAGCACTAAGCCTTTGCACCTGCTCTCCTGGACCCTGAGCTTCTTTCCTTCAACCCATGACCTTCATCTCTGTCAAACTGCCTCTTTCAGGAAGGCTTTTGGTTAATTACATCCAATTGTTCCTTCAGCCTGAAACCCTTTAGCAACTGTATGATTGGCACATTCAGCCAGACTGCTGTGATTCTTTCTCTGTTCTTCTGATTGTCCATTAAACTCTAAGCGCTCAAAGGCAGGAATCAGGCCTCCCAGGTCCTTGGAATCTCATGACGAAGCTGAGTCCGTATGGAGTAGGTGCTCAATAAATGCTTTGCCGACAGAGAAACTTATCGCGTTTCCCTGAGTCCTGACAATGTCTTCACTTTCTCTAAAAAACATTTCTGTCCCTTCTTCCCCAACTCAAGATTACTGCATATTCTTTCCCCGACTGCTGTCTACCTAGAATCTGTCCTCTGTTCACTCTCTCTCTCTATGGCATTCTTAAAATTCTAACAGAAATTGTCAACAGGAAGCCCAGGGTGGTGCCAGTGCAAACAGTTAAGCCTACCACAAATAGGAAAGAAGAAAATCACAGCCAGAAACCTGGAGCAAGATGAAGAACGGTCTTCATTCATTAACACCTGGTTCCATTTGGATTATCTCCTTATAGCACCTGGTCTCCGCTTAGGGTTTCTGAAGGAGATTGAATGGTAGAGGTTAGTTAAGGACAGAGGCACAGAAGAAAGAGGAAAGGGAACTAATGTTTGAATTCCTACTGAGAATCAGGCACTACACCAGAAGTGCTGTATTAGTTAATACTCCCAAGATGTCTACAAGGTAGATATTAATATTTCCATTCTACGGATGAGGAAAGAGTTTCACAGAGTTAAGAAACTTACCCAAGATCACAAAGTAGGAAATAGCAGAATTGGATTCAAACTCATACCTGTCAGGTTTCAAAGTCTATGCACTTGCTTACTGTACCATAAGAAAAACACTCCATAATGTATTATGTAGCTTCATGGTGAGTTAATACTAAGAACTGTACATCTCTTCACCTGTGTGATGTGAGGAAGGAATAATGAGCCTGGGTCCATGGGATGCCTTAACCATGGATAACAGAATTTTTTTTAAAGTCCGGAGATAAAAATTAGGCCATCCCCTAATTGCTGTACTTGACTACAAGTTAACAAGTTGTCCTTCTACTACATGGACTCAAATGGCTGGTTTTTGTTTGTTTGTTTTGGTTTGGGGCAGTTTGGTTTGGAGGCTGTTGGTACATTAGTTCCTTTGTTGCCATTTAGTAATCATAATAGCCTCAGACTCTCCAAAAAGGATAGCATCCCCAAAACCCTCAGCAGTGCTTTGATTCCTGGAGATGGGTCCAACACCAATATCCTGGGGACCCACATAAAAGCTAGCCTGGGACCTGAAGCACTAGGCAATCACTCCAATTATCCCCCTTCCTTTGTGGAAAGAGAACAGGTAGTCTGTCTGGGTCTGTGTGCATGCCTAAAGGAACAAGCACCAATATTACTTTTCTTTTTTTGTTTTTTAACATCTTTATTGGAGTATAATTGCCTTATAATGGTGTGTTAGTTTCTGCTTTATAACAAAGTGAATCAGTTATACATATACATATGTTCCCATATCTCTTCCCTCTTGCGTCTCCCTCCCTCCCACCCTCCCTATCCCACCCCTCCAGGTGGTCACAAAGCACCGAGCTGATCGCCCTGTGCTATGCGGCTGCTTCCCGCTAGCTATCTATTTTACGTTTGGTAGTGTAATATTACTTTTCTTAAGAGAAACATAAATGAACTTGTCTTGCAGATTTCTCTTTAAAATTGTGAAAGCGAAAGCCAATGAGTCGGGAGGTGAAAGTAGAGAGCAGAGGAAGAAGTGAAGTTATAGAAAGAATTGAAACTTAAGTAACATTTTTAAAGTGAGCTAACTATTCATTAAAAGACTAATATCTTTGTATTTCACTACAGGCAGCCCCAAAGCCAACAGTATGCCTTAGTCTTAAAGTAGATGATGTCTCTATTTCCCCAAGGGCCTCCTGCAGCGGAATCTTATAGACAGGTGGGCCAATCAGCCCCTCCACACACTAGGGATGTTGCTAGGCAACAGTTCATCCTAGGGCCTGCCCATCTGCACAGCCAGGAAGGCTCAACCTATAAGGAGTCTAGGGAGGCAGTTGTTTTCAAAGGCAACAGGACTTTGTAAGGAGAAAAAGAAGACTTTCCAGGGAGAGATTGGGTGTTGCTATTGCTGGAGCTGGAGGTGGAAAACACTGGAGAAGCCAGGGGCCAATTTTATCATTTGAGGTGAAAAACCCTACCCCATCTGTCTGATAAAGTGGCTTTGGTTGGTGATATTTAACAGCTGAGCTCCAGAGAGCAGTTTAGGCCAAATATAATCTGTTTAGCTAGCCTTTTAAACTCAGATTAAAGGACATGCCGATCAGGTAGAGGACATGGGTTATAGCCCTTTGTGAGCCAGTTGACTTTGCAGACAGAGAAAATATCTGTTCCACAGCCACCGACTTCTCCCCTACACCAGCATGTGCCATGGCTCCCTGGGAAAAGCTAGGCTGGGGGTCTGCAGGCGCCCCCTACTCCAGACAAATCATCCACTTGTCACTCCCCAAACCCACCTTGTGCTTGCCCAGCTCCTTGCCGGGACTCAGGCCACTCTTCCACTTTGGAAAGTTCTCTCCAATTCCTTCAGCTTGTAAGATCCTACCCAATTACCCTGTTGGTTGAAGCCTTTCCAAAAACCTCAGCTAAAAGAGTTGTTCACTTCCCTTGGAGCCCCCTGATACCTCTGTCCTTTAAACGGTACATGAGATACATCAGATATAAACTTGCTGTGGACACGTCCTCTCTCCACCCAGATTTCACGCCCTCTAGGATTTACGATGTCTTATGCTTACAGGCCATTCTTGCACTAGCCCTTAGTTCACGTTTCTTGATTGCAATGTTTCTTGATGGTGTGTCAGTAGTGTACTCTCCATATGAAGGAAGGCATGTGAATAGGATCAGTGTGACCCTGAATCTGTGGCTTTTGTCCCTCAGGTTATTCAGTCAACATTCAGAAAAATATTTTGAGTGCTGTACCTACCATGTGCAATACAATATGGGATGTTACAGATACCTTGCAGGTGACAAAAATGAAAAAAATATATAATTTCTGGGACTTCCCTGGTGGTCCAGTGGTTAAGACTCTGCTCCGAATGCAGGGGGCACGGGTTCAATTCCTGGTCTGGGAACTAAGATCCTACATGCTGTGTGGTGCAGCCAAAAAAAGAAAAAAAATTTTTTTTAATATATCATTTCTGCACTCTTGAATCTCATAGCTAATGCTTTGAGTTCCCCCTAGGGCTGGATGTGTGCATATAAATGGTTAAATTGTACAGTGATGAATTGTCAGTCTGCAGGTATTAAGAGTTCACTGTGTGCAAAGCTTAGACTGTCTTCTATCAGCCGAACTCAGATGCTGAAAAGAGATAGAAAATGGTCAAAATGGCTCCTGACCTTGAGAAGTTTCTACTCTAGCAGAGAGAAAGTATAAACCACATGGAATAACACAGAAGACCCTATGCAGTAATGCCTTTTTTTCTGGCCTTGCAGACCCCAATTTACACAATTTCACATGAGGCAATGTTCTATATAAATGAAATTTACCCTGTCGTGTGCCCAAACTTTATATTGACCACTTTTTGACTGAGGTCTTTCCACAAAGCTTTATAATTTCCCTGGTCTTTTGAACAAATGTTGCTGAACATAAATTAACTTTTTCTTTGGAGCCTTCAATATTTCCAGGGATAACAATTTCTCAGTCAGAGAAATGTGGGCTGGACGACAGCACAGTTGAGTAACTTGAGTGCTGGTTGAATAGCTGAACCGAAAGAATCTGAGTAACATGTTGGCATCGCGCTGGAGAGAGAGCACAAATGGAAATAAGAAAGGCATGTTATCGGATTGCAGATGACTCAAAGCTAGATGGACTAGCTAATGTACAGTGACAGAATCAGTGCTGCCAAGAAGAGACAATGGACTGGAAGGGAAGTCCAGGCAAAATGAAGCTTAATAAGGATAAATGTTAGCAGTGTGTGTGAAAAAGATCTTTGGCTTTCAGCTGAGTATAGACACAGTGGGAGTCAGCTCTCTGTCCAGGGTGGCCGCCAAAATGCCAAGCCTTTACCACATGTCAGGCGCAGTGGGAGGTCCTTTACATGCACTGTATCTTTTAATCCTCTGTGAAGTGGCTATTATTTTTATCTTTGTTTTACAGAGGAGGAAACTGAAGTTCAGAGAGGTTAAGTAACTTACTCAAGGTGATACAGCTCGTAAGTAGTAGAGCCAGGACTTGAAGCCCGAATTGCCTGACCCCAGAACTTTCACCCTTAACGGCTAGCCAGGATGTACTGAAATCTGCTCAATTAATAAACGTATGTGTTCAGAGCAGGAAATTCTGGATAAGGAGCTCATTCAGAGGTAGGTAGCCAAGGTGTCTGAAATCTAGAAGCTAAGTCACATGAGGAATGAAGAAAAGCCTCAAGAGGGGCATGATTCCTGGCTTGTACAGCTCAACATACCAGGCTCAAAGGGTCAAACCAGAACCAGAGTCAAAGCACCATAAGGTAGATCCCCTCTCTGGGAGGGAGGACCCTGAAATGGGGGCCACACGTGGTCCTGGTGTTCCTGTCCCCAGAAGCACAAGCCAGATGACCACGTCAAGGATACTAGAGGTAGACTGTGTGCCTCGGGAGAGGGGCTGGGCTCTAAGGGCCCCTTGACTTTAGGATTCTATCGGCTTGTAAGCATCCAGCTTCTGCTCCCCTCTGCTGGTGTACAGAGCTCAGTCCTGTATTTCCGATTTGTTTTTAGGTCTGTTTTTTTGTTTTGCCTCCATTGTGACTCTCGTTACTGTCATCATATAGGCCTTGAAAGTCCTCTAAGCCTTTCTACTGTGTTGCCGTAGCTGGGGACAGTACCTGTGTCAATCAAGTGAGCTGAGATTCACTGTTTATAGGAGAATGGCATAGATGTGGGGACCAAGCAGCTCTCTGGGGAACTAAAGAGCATGGTTTGAACACTGGGATTTGTAAGGAGCCTCAGAGATGCCCAGGGTCAGGAACTACTTCTGGTAGAGATTACACCTGCTCTCTATCTACCCCCCCAACACATGCACCCATGCGCGCACGCGCATACAGACACGCTCCTTCTGCTGTCTCAGTGGCCCTGCACTGCAGGCTTCTAGCAAGTCTAATTCAGATTCTAGCTCCTGCCAAGGCAAGAGAGGCAGCAAGGCAGCTCCAGCTGGAGAAACAAAACAGCCTCTACAGCCAAGTGATACTTGAGTCTGATGTCATGAAATCTGCTTCCCTGTTTGCTCTTGATCTTTCTGACCCACTGGATTCCTGACCAGTGCCTAGACCCTGACTTGCTGTGTGTAAACCTGGGGGCATTTCATATATCACCTTCCACTCTGCCTTTCTGGCCTCTACTCACTATGGAGGCTGACACCCCTACCTCCACGCCCCCAGCCACACATACAGGCCTGTGAGGATACAGGCTGAGCATCTGTGCCCAGCTACCCACCCTCACCCACAGCCATCCAGACACAGCCCAGAGCTGAGCGCACACCCAGGCCATACGTGGGCCCGATACCAGGAACCCACAGATCTTGCAGCCTTTTGAGGCCAAGCTGATGTTTCCATAGGAAGAGCTACAGGGGCAGATCATTCAGTCTTGAAGAAACTGGGGACACCTTATGAGTCAGCATTTCCAAGCTCTGCAGGAGCTGGGCTGACTTCGGGTCAGGTCAGCACCCATCTGGGTCTCTCTGCTTTAGACATCTCTGGGGTAGGGTTTACAAAGAATGTTTTTTAAGCAACAAAACCTTTCCTTTAAACTAAATCTTAGGAAAATCAATACATGAAGCAGATGGAAGGGGAAGTCCTACTTTGATTAGGCATGGGGGCCCAGAGCCCTGGCTGCCCGGGCCCTTCCCTCCCAATGCTTCACGGCCACCCTGTTCCCACAGCTGCCGCTGAAGTTTCAGAGGCAGTGAGTGGTTTGAAAACCTCTGTCCTCAGGGAATACAGACAGGTGGTTAGGAGGGTGTCTGAGCCCCCAGAGACTTACCAGCAGAAACAGCATTCCTGCCCCCAGGGAAAGGCGGAGAGGCAGCCACGCAGGACTTGGCTGCATTGCCAGGGTGGCGGTTGGAATGGTGTAGTGAGGGGCTTCAGCTCTGATGGGGGTTTAGCTCAGCCCAGGCATCCCATCCTGGGGTCGCAGCAAAATTGTTCAGATGAACCAAAAGAGCTTCAAAATAGGTCCGTTTCCAGAGACCACCACTGGTCTCCTGAGGGAATGCCACATTCCTGCCGCGTGAAGAGCCACAGCAACTTGCAAGGAGAGCCTAGGTGTGTCCAGCCAGCAGCAGCGTGCTGATTGGCTGCATTTCTGACGGGGCCCATACAACGCCACCAATGCCTACGTCAGGACACGTTCAGATCCACGCATTCTGCCAGTCTCTGGCTGCCACCACTATAAGCAAGGACACTGGCAATGTGGAGAGGGTCAGGATCCAAGTTGGGAGTAGGGTCGAACTGAGTTTGAATCCAGTTTTCTCACTGACCAGTCTTGAGCAAGTTGTGCGTTGACTGAAATAAAAGTTGCAAGTTGAGTTTTATTTGGGGAACTTACTGAGGACTATGGCCTGGGAGACACCCTCTTAGGTAACTGAGGTACTGCTCCTAAGAGGTAAGGTAGGAGCCAGGAAATATATGAATTTTTTTTTCCTGGAAAAACATGTAGTCAGACATCAAAAGACTACTGCTAATCACAACAGCCATTTCAAGTTAATGATTTTAGTGCTTTTCTATCTATGGGAAGAAGTAAGAATCTGGGGTCATTGAAATGATCCCTTAGATATGCATCTTAACTATTTAGGGCCAGTACCCAAAGTACAGAATGCTTCCTGTTTTTCTCCATCCTGAATTCCCCTCAGGGTACACGACTGCAGTGGCTAATGGCTTGATCCTTATAGAACTGGAATGGCGGGCAACATTCTTTTCTTTACGTGTGTAACCTCTCTAAACTTCCATTTTACTCATCTGGAAAATGAGAATAATAGGCATACCCACCTCGTGGGAAGCTGTGAGGATGTTAGACCTACCTGAGTGACAGATCACAGCACCCAGCTTATCTGCACGAATGATTCACTGGTCCATCTGTCTTCCTCTCTGACGATGGCCCTGTTCTTAGTGAGAAAAGCACTGAACTGAGATCAGCATCCAGATTTCCATTCTCCTCAAACTTCTAGGATTAAAGCCACAACTCCCCTCACCTTCCCATTTAAAAAAAAAAAAAAAAACTTTGTAAAAAAAATTAAAACCTGACATATCCAGAGAGCAACAAATAATTCCGTGACCAAAGAGAGTGATGTTTTTAAAAGCTCATCACTAACAGATGTCACCTGCAATTTACTAACAATGAACTAGTTCGTTAAAAGACTACATTGGTCAACACTTCTGTCCTTGTGCCTCTCAATCCAGGCTGGGTTAGAAAACTCTTGAGATGTACTCACCCTTCACTTAAGAAAGTTTGGGGGAAACTTTGTCTTTTAGGTCCACCTTGCTCCTTCTTACTTCATTTCTTTCTCTTATTCCCCCACGTGGTCATGCTGGCATACATGATTCCTAAGCCTCTATCTCATCTTGAAGCGTTTCATCTTTTCACTTCTTTAACAATAATAATGGACCATTACTGAGCACTTCCTATGTGCCAGGCCTGTCTTGTATCATCTTACTTAAGGCCCATACGGATTCAATGTGTTGTGTATTACTACTTAAAAGGTTGAAATGATGGGGGAACAGGGGTTCAGTATTTGGTCCAAGAACATACAACTCATCTGTGGGGAGCAAGCATTTGAACCCAGGTTGAGTTCTTACTTGCTATCCTCTGCTCCACCTTTTCAGAGCGGCCTCCTTGAGCCCATCTCTTCTTAAACACAGTCCAGAAACATCTCTGCTCTCCAAACTTGGGGTTTGGGCACACTGAGAAAAACCACAGAGCAGAAATGCAGTAAAGGCGATAACACTGCCAACACAAATGTCACAAAATCCATGCAGTCTAGCCATGGGAGGAGCACTTGTTTTAGAATCTAATTTCTCTTTGCAAATAGTTCTAACAATTTTCATTATCTAGTTTCCCAACTCACAGAATATTAGTCTTGGAAATTAGATAGTGGGGAAAGGAATGCTCACGGCAAGTGTGAGGACGCAACACATTTTAGAAAACGATTAAAATAATCCTCAAGAATCCTGGAACTCCCAGAGGGGTTGTAAATAACCAAGGTTTTATTGTAAAGAAAAAAAAAATCAGTGGGCTAGAAAACTAACCAACAACACCATTGGACAGGATTTTATTGATTGCGCCTGGGCCCTCTCTGTATGCTAACAGCCTCAGACCAGGTCAGCCTCTGTGTGGACCACATAGTAACAGAAGAGCCACCAGGAACCCTGGCTGTCAATGTGGCGGGCCACGCTAGCTGGTTTGCATGTGTCATTTAATCTTCACAACAGCTTTACAGAAGATTGGGACTCATATAATCCTCATATATTTTTTTAGATGAGAGAAATGAAGCCCAGAGAGGTTGAATAACTTGCCCAGCATACAGCCGAGTCACAAACTACACCCAGGCTACATCACCAAACACTTGGCATCGCTTACAAGGGGGCAGGAAGGACACATGAACAGACCTGAGCACACCAAACACCAAATAAGAAAACATCACAGGGCCAATATCCTACCAAACCTGGGCCTGGGGCTTTCACTGGACCGGGCCCAGGTATTTGGGGCCAGTGTCAGGACTGTGAGTATGAAGAAAGATGAGGAATGTGGGCTGGCCCGTGCTGTCTGGGGTACCCAGAATTTCCCCTGGAGTTGAATTAGATGAGTGTTTCTACTTGGCCACCCTGAGTGGCATGTCGAATAGTAGCTTTAGATTCAGATGGACCTGGATTGATATCCCAACTCCACACCTCACACTGTGACCCTGGAAAAGTTCCTTAACGTCTCTGAGTCTGTTTCCTCACCTTAAGTGAGAAAGTGAATGCAAAATACATTTCTGGCATGTAAAAGGCACTCTACCACATGTTGGTTCCTTTCTCCTTGCCCTTGAGAGGAACCCCGAGAAAGTAGCCCCACCTCTTGTGCAGGCTCTGATCCCCCTAAAAGGCCATCACCAACTGGGGTCTATTAGGATATGTGCCAAAGAGGCAGAAAACTAAAATGTTGTCAGTCAGTCCCCTGGGAAAGTACCTCAGTGGTAACACTGAGTCTTTAAAAGCTTCCCAGAGAGCCATGAGTCATGGGGCCAGTGGGGGACCATCACCCAGGAGGACAATGGTGTCTCAAGTCTTCTGTGGGTTCCTCTCCTTGGTAAACAGATGAAATTAAAACACCAATTCCACCACAAAGCTGCCTCTCAGCTGCCTAGGAACATGAGTGGGCAGTGAGGAAGGTCCTAGGCCCCCAGTTCAGCCAGCCCTCCCATCCCAGCAGTGCTACCACCTCCCACTAGGGGGCAGCACCTCCACCCACCGTCAGGGCCCGAGGCCTTCCTGTCCCTCCCAATGCGGACTCTGCGCCAGAGTCACAAGCCCAGCACAGCTTCTCTGCCCTCCGGGAGCATTACTGACAGTGTCCATGAGGACTGGGGTCGAGGACGAGGACTAGATTAACCAGAAGCAGAGGCTTCTTACCCCAGGAAATGGTCTCAGAGAGGAGAGATGACCCTTCTGTTGCACAGAACTCATCAACCAGACACAAGGAAATCTCTGTGGGGAAAAAGTGAGAAGGGAGAAATGGAGCAGGTTACCTTTTTGGGGGCTCTTATCTTACCAAGGTGTTCCGTGCAGAGTTTAAAACTCAAATAAGGGCTTCCCTGGTGGCGCAGTGGTTGGGAGTCTGCCTGCCGGTGCAGGGGACACGGGTTCGTGCCCCGGTCCGGGAGGATCCCACGTGCCGCGGAGCGGCTGGACCCGTGGGCCATGGCCGCTGGGCCTGCGCGTCCGGAGCCTGTGCTCCGCGACGGGAGAGGCCGCGGCAGTGAGAGGCCCGCGTACCGCAAAAAAAAAAAAAAAAAAAAAAAAAAAAAACTCAAATAATACTGAAAAGGTCACAATGAAAAAAACAGCAGACTCCTTCCCCACCCCTCCCTCCACCAAATCCCACCTCCCCTGACCCAGAGTCAATAACTTAACTTTGTTAACTGCTTCTGGTATTAAGCTCCAAGGTCCTATATGATATTCTTATATTAATTCTTGAGTTATCACTTTTAGACATTATCAGTTGACTTCTGATTATAGCAGGTGAGGATTTTGTACTCTTACATCACCCAATTCTCCTCCCTCTACCTTCCCAGTACAGGCATATAATTCAATAATCAAAGTTTAACAGTATGATTATATAAGTTCTGTCTACTTCCAACACTGCAGATTTTACTATATTTGTATTTCCTTCCCTGTTCAGTTTTTATTTTTCTTGCAGTTAAAAATGTTCTTGTTTTCTCACTTTAAGACGATTTCTAAGTTAGGAGTTAAACTTTTCTATATCTTTTCCTCCCAACTTATATCATGGTTGCATTGTTGGGAACAACTCTCTTGTATGTGACAAGTATTTATTGAGCATCGACTTTTCCGTATTATCCTATTAGGTGCTAAGAGATACAGAAACAAGAGAGAGACACATAAAAAAATAAACAGTACAAGCATGAAGCAACAGTTCTAGCACTGCCCTATGTGCTCTGTGATGTGTAGAGTTAATAGTACCCACAAGGAATGTTCTGGAGTCAGAGGTTAGAGTCACAAGGAAGGTTTTCTGGACACCACCAGGCCTGAACTGGGCTTTGAAGTCTCATCAAAGTGGAGATAAGGAGAGAATGTTCCAAGAGAGGGAATCAACGAAGAGTTGGTCCTGGAGCCCAAACATAGGAAACACGTTTGAGCAGGACTAGGTCTCAATTACCTCGTCATTAAAAAGCAAGAAGAAGCAGCTGGTAACTGGTGCTACGGTTGTGTGAGAGAAAACGCCTAATCTTAGGAAATAAACATTGAAGTGTTTAGGGATAAAGGACCAAAATGTATATGACTTACCCTCAAGCGGTTCAGGAAAAAAAAACAAAAACCCATACACACAGTGGATGGCTATCTCTTGCACTATTATCATTTTGGAACCCTTTGGAACTCTGGAATTATTTGGAGTTAAAGAGTTATTCAAATATAAAGTTTTTTTTAAAGGTTTAAGGCAGGTTATAAAGACACCTTCAAGAACTCTGTCCTAAGGAAATAATCACATTTATATAAGCTGAAAATTATTCTTTGCTCCATTTGCAGCAAAGATAAGAAAAAAAGAAATCAACTTAAATATTCAACAAAAGGAAAACGGCTAAGTAAATTCTATGGTGCTTCATGCTGTCATTAGCATGAATTTTTTCAGCAAATTTAAGTCTCATAAGAAAATGATCAGGGTACAATGTCAAATGAAAAAAAGAAGCAGGATATAAACCAGTACATACTGTATAAATCCAATTATGTATCTATATAGACATTAAAAAATTGAAGAAAATATACCACAGTACTAACAGTAGTAGGATTAAGGGTAATTTTATCTTTAATTTTTCTATATTTTAAAGTTTTCCATAATGAACATGTATTAACTTTCCAATAAAAAAATGAACGTAATTTTCTAAAAAGCTAAAGAAAATGAGATTAGTTGACAAACCCAGAGTTATTTTCATAATTTTTAAGAATGAAGGTAAAATTGTAAATACGTTCATTCTTTGAAATCGTATTCATGTCACAGTGAGAATGGAGAAGAACATCCACCCTCCAGAGTTGCTGGCAGGATTAAATGAAATCTTTGTAAAGTGCATAGCACAGTACCTGCCCAAGGTAGTATGTATGTATGTACGTGTACATAAATTTTTTTAATTTAAAATTATATATATATGTAATATACAACAACTGGCTATTTTAATAACCCTCATCTCCCTGCTTTTTGCTTGCTAGCCTCCGGTTGAGCTTGAGTTTAGTCGGGCGGGGGCCAGGCCCCGGGTCGGGTAGGGGTGACCCGAGCTGGCCTCTGCAGGTGGCGGCCGAGTACTTCAAGAACACCACGCTGCTGCTGGTGGGTGTCATCTGCGTGGCGGCGGCTGTGGAGAAGTGGAACCTGCACAAGCGCATCGCTCTGCGCATGGTCCTGATGGCCGGAGCCAAGCCGGGCATGTAAGTCACACTTAGTGCATCCCCTCAGCTCCCAGTGGGCCCCCTGGACGGTCAGAGGGACGTCCACTTGAGGCTCTCTACCAGTGGGGATGGGAGGACACCAGGGCCTCAAGGCTCCCATCTCCCCCTCCAGTGAGAGGGCCTGTGACCATGGAATGGAGACTTGAGTGGGTGACTTTGGTGTCCTCTAATAACCTGAGTAACCTAGACTGCCGGGGCAGCAGGTTACAAGGGCTAAGGGGCTCATCTGGTAAAACAAGAGGGACCAACATAAATTGCTTCCCAACCTTTTTCCCTTGTATCAGGGAACAGGCTGGATGAGGAAGTGGTGTCTTCTCCTCTGTCATTTAAGGAGGCATGGAGGTTTCCTCCCATCCACCCTGAGTTCTTGTCGCCATTGGTTTAGACCAGAGGCCTGTCAAATGTGGCATCTGACCCGGCATCTGCAAGGCACTCAGGCCCTCAGCTGCTTCCTCTTTTCTCTCTGCTGTCAAGAAGGCCGCTCAGGAATGTGCAGGAAGGTCAGGATTGATGGTTTTGCGTGAACTCATTCCCGCTCTGTTGGATAACACTGCCCTTATCTTCCCTTTGGAATATCGTCCTCACCTCCTAGTTTACAACTTTCTTGCAACACTTTTTATGTAAGCTGCCCTGACTCTCCTGGGAGTCCAACAGAGCAGAAATAAATAATATGGTGTTAGTTTTCATCCCTAGTCATTAGATGAAGACATGTTATACTTAAAAAGACGTTCCTGTCTCCCACTTAACCACAGCCTAACTCAGGGCATAATCACTCAGTAATAACCTGAGATGTTGTACTCCACACTCGACCTCCTAGACACACAATGGCATTTCCCCACATCATGTTAAGGCTCGGCGGCTCTTTGAAACCCCCGGGTACTATCGTCAAGAATTTTTATCCCATTGCGTTTCTACTCGTCTCTATTTACTGCACCCTCCAGCAAGTTTCCACCCACCACGGGGCCCTCTGTTTGCCGGTGCACGTCCAGGGCGAACAAACTCATGTCTCCATCAGCCTAAACAGAGACACCATCAGGGCTCTGGCACCTACCCGGTCATGATCCACAGGACAGCTGTGCTGGCCCCAAACTGTGAAAAGTCAATGATCCCACCTAAGGTGATCAACACGGGTAGTCTTTACGCTGGCTTCTCTTACGGAAATAAGAACTATATCTGTACAAACACACAGTGCATGTTTTCAAAGTCAAGGAGAACTCGAGAGTTATCTTTGTGTTTTCCCCCAAGTGTCAACTCATAGACGCAGCCTTGAAAAAGTGCACACAGTGCAATGGGACACTGCTGAGCCGTTGGGGGCTATGCTTTCAACGGTTGGTAGTGGGCGGAACTGTAAGCTCTGTCCGTTAGTCTCTATTTGGTCGCTAATAACTGCGGTGACTTGGCTGCAAAGCAAGGAATGGGATGGTACTCGTAGGACTGCTGGCTGCAAGGGCCGAGAAAAGAATTCCTTTATACACAAAAAACACACATCATCACCAAGCTAATGTCCACGGACGAGAGCAATCAGGAAGTCCATGCCCTGTGACCCTACCACCAAAGCTATTCTTTGCTTAAGCAAGGGCTTTTCTTTTTCTTTTTCTTTTTTTTTTTGGCTGAGGCCACTAGCCCACGAAGTGTGATGCATTCATTCAACACATCTTTATTTAATGTTTACTCTGTACCAAGCCCTGGGAGTACAAAGCTGAACGTATGACATAAAACCCCCAGTTTCTGGATAAATGCCAGCACCAGCAGGCTTGCAGGAGGCCCCGAGGGAGCCCTGCGAGGTCGCAAGTTGCACCCGGGGAGGTGGGCATGCTGTGATGCTCCCCCTGCGCCTCCCTGCCTTCCAGGCTGCTGCTTTGCTTCATGTGCTGCACCACGCTGCTGTCCATGTGGCTCTCCAACACGTCCACCACCGCCATGGTCATGCCCATCGTGGAGGCCGTGCTGCAGGAGCTGGTCAGGGCCGAGGAGGAGCAGCTCGCGGCCGGCAGCTCCAGCGCCGAAGAGGCCGAGCCCATCAGTACAGTTTGCTAGAGTTCATCTCCCCTTTGCTCCTCCGCCCGAGTGACACTGCCCAGCTCTGCGCCTGCCCCCACTGACCCTCACCTGCGTCCCGCCTCTCGTCTCGCCTCTTCCCCTTCCTGGCCCCTTACCCCGTACCAGCCCTGTAACCTGAAGCTCCCCTGTGCCCCCCATTCCCAGCTCTTCCTTCCTGCCCTACTTAAAGCAGCCACCGCTGCTCCTTTCCCCCAAACGCTCAAGGATTACGACAAGACCCCAGGCCTGTCTGTGTCGCTGAGTCCCACTATGCCTTCCGAGCGGAGGGAAGGGGAGTCGTCAGGCACCAGGCCCAGCAGGAGCCCTGATGCCTTTGTTTCCTTATCCAGCCCCAGCCCAGAGCCCCTGCCCTTCAGGGTCAGGTCCAGACTCCACATCTCACTTCCTGCTTTCCTTTGCTACCGTAGATCTCGATGTAAACAACAGCCAACCTTCCCTGGAACTCATCTTTGTCAATGAAGAGTGAGTATGACCTCCCTCCTCCCAGACAGGGCCTCTTTCAGCTGCATGGGCCAAGCTCACATCTTGCCACACCACCACCTCCCCCCATCCCACTCTCCTCTCCATACCAGGGAGCCACTTGCCAAGATCCTGAGGGAACCTCCCTTAACCACCGGGTATCGCAGGGCTGAGGGAAGAGCGGAAAAGACTACACTGAATGTGAGGGAGTATGTGGACTATCTGTACATCTACCAAGTAGCATTTCAGCTAAATTGATGTCCCTCTTGGGAGAATAATATATTTAATCTATTAATGAAAAAAGGCTCACAGTTTAGATGTCACTGGAGATTCTTAGAGAATCACAAAGTATTTTTTAGATATTAGATGTGGTCTTACTAGATTCGGTCTTATTAGATATGGCAAAGAAAAACTAGGTGGCAGGTAGGGGATTCGAGGACAGTTGGTGAGACAGCCATGTGCTGATGAAAAAAGCAGCTTTTAGAAAAGGAGAAATATCGCCTCAAACACCCATGTGGGGTAGATCCATTAACAGCTGATTTCTTTTGGAGATCTAATATCAAAATGTGGTCTTCAAGGAATACTGGGATGAATAGGACATTTGGAAAGTTGGATTTGTACTAGAGCTCAGTTTTGCGATTTGCTCTTTTCACTGAAAAATGGAGAACTCACACTGAGTGAGACCAGCACGATGTGAAGGGACAGAGGCAGAAGGGTGCCATCAGCTTATCTTCCTCCCGTCACTGGCTCCAATCATAATATACTGGACTTTCCTCCCCAGCCCTGACCATATCTTAGGCAAATCCTATAGCTCTTCTGGTTCCTTTCAGATATTAGAATGATCTCGTTTTTAGATACTCGGCAGTCTAGTCCAGACTCATAGCAAAATTTCAATCCCTCGTCGGAAGCTTCTCCCCGCCTCCTCTCACGCTCTCACCCAACCCCCCTTCAGCCCAGGCCTGCAAGATAAGAGGTAGAAGTGAGCAGGTGAGACAACTGACTTTTCTCTTACTCTTCCCCCACACTCCTTCCTCTCCCCTCACCAACTCTGCGTCTGAATTCTCCAGGGTCAGGGCAGAGGCTGTAGCGAGCAGGAAAGATAAAGGGGCAAAGAGGGTCTTGGCTGGAGGTATTCCAGAGTGCGGTCAGTGCCCTGAGATTCAGGCCCCAACTCTTTTACACGTCGGGCACTTACCTTCAGGGTCTTCGGAGTGTCCCCTTGAGGCCACCTCTGCAGAGCCTGGGCCTCATGGCACGAGGTGCTCTTGGGTGACCGCTTGGGCTCCCTCGGTTCTGTGCTCTGGTGGCTTGCTCCCCAGCCTCTTTATTTTGGGGACGCCTCTGGCCTCTCGGGCAGGGCCTTTTCAAGGTGGCAGTAGCCCAGCCACCTTCCCTGTGCCGCCCCCAATGAAGACCACTGGTCATTGAGGGCACAGCCTGCTCCCAGTGCAGCGGGCCTTTTCTCCTCACTCTGGTCTCTTGGGCAGCACACACTGGCCTCTTGCCTTTGTTCTTTTCTGGATGAAAATACATGTCCCCAAACTCCAAAGCCAAAGCCCAAGTTGTCCCGGACTTCCTCAGCGGCATGCAGGGGGGATCCAGGGCTGCCACGGTGTGAGGCTGGCGGTCTTCTTTCACGCCAGCACCTCCCATGCTGTCTGAGGGGTTCCATGCCAGCCTCCTCACCCGATTTGGGAAGGAAGGCGGGGAAACATCACAATACTCCCCCCAGCCTAAAGACTCTCTCCCGTGAATGCTTCCGGAGCCCCGTCAACGCCTTATCCTTCCCTGATAGAGCCTGGAGGTGGGTGACGACCCCAGGACCCCACTTCCTGCACGTGTGTCCAGCCCCTCTCACTGGCCTTCCCAGCAGCTGAGCTCATAGCACCCACTGTCCTCAGAACTAGGACAGACCAGAAACATGCATTTAGTGCTCAGTGTAAGTCCGTAATGCTGGTAGTTAAATCCCCACCTTCCTCTCTCCTCAAGGCAAAGACTGGGGACCAGTAAGAGTGGGAGGGACTCAGCACACGCGTTGCCTGCCACCCTCTGAGGTGCAGCTGCTGATGAGAAATTCACCCCCATCTTCTTGCTCTCACATGCTTTTTACCATGTGTGGCCCTGGCCCTCCCTGCTCCTGTCACCTTAGATAAGCATTTCATGTTTCTCCTTCTAGAAAGTGAGCCAGTGAGAACAAGGTCAGGGGCCCAGGCTCTCCAGGCAGAGACAGAGACAGGTTCCTCTCTGGCACCACCACTTAGCACCCGGTGCCCTCGGGAAGTTAGTAACCTCTCTCTGCCTAGTTTCCTACTCTGTAAATGCAGGTGGTGATACCCGCCCCTTAGATCTGTCGTGAGGATTAAAGCCCATATTTGAGTGATCAGCACCTAACAAGCACTCCATGTTAGCTATTATTAGGAGTCTCAGTTTCCCTCCAAAGGAAATGCCCTGCCCCTGTTCCCACAAATCCTCACCACATCTCTGGAAGGTGAGATTTCGTCTTCTTCTAGGTGTAGCATAGAACACCTGAGTCTAGAAGGGTCACTAATACCAAACACCATGGGGGAGAATTCCCATCTCATCAAGTCTGGGCCACTGTTGTTTTTCCCACTTCCTTTGCTTTCTTCCAGCACGTCGAATGCAGACTTCAGTTCTCTGATGCAGAACAAGGTATGGCCCTGGGTTTCTTCTGTGCTTTGAGATACCTGAAAGACCCTCAAGATAACTCAGGGCCAGAGAAGCCTGGCAGCTTATCGAGGGCCCAGCAGCCTTCTCTGATGTGAGGGCACAGGGGTGCTCCCCTGAGCCTGGATGCGTGAGGCTTTGGGCAGTTCTGAGCCCCAGCCCTGAGTACTGGGCTTAGCTTCACAAAGGACAGGTTAACCTTTCCTCGCATAAACCCAATAATCAGCCATCCAGATATTCAAGAGCCACGTATTCAGCCTCAGGATCCCTTTCAGGAGGGATTTGTTTACAAAAATCTTATTATAAAAAGGGGACACGTTTATAGGGGAAAGCCAAGTTTGCCTGCACACTCTACGTGGCCTCACCCCCTTGCCCAGGGCTGGTTTTACATCTCTTCTTACCTCAGTCCCAATGGATGGGCTTTGATCCGTCCAAACTGTGGACTTGGTTGTGTGCGATTTTTTTTTCATGTTCTTTGTGTTAAAGAAAAATGAAGGGTTCTTCGTTAGCTAATGAAGTTCTAGAAAGCCAAGCTCTCCCATAAGGACAGAGCCATGTTTTTCCAAGTTTCAAAAGCCTCTTCAAATGGGGAACCTGCAAGAAGGAGGCAGGCACAGTAGGGGTGGCTCTCTACCACCTGCTCGCCCTGCTTCTGGTCTCCGAGTCCCACAGGGAGGGGGCGTGGGTGCCCCCAGGTGATCAGGTGGCTTCTTCAGGCCCCACAGTCTCCTCGTGATAGTGTGACGGTCTGTGTCCCGACAGAACCTGAATGGCGTGCCTGCCATCACCAGCTCCGCCAGAACAGCAAACCACCAGGACAAGAAGCAGCACGCATCTCAGGTAATGGAACTGCACCGCCTCATCCTGTTTCCTACATGAAGTGCCTTGAGCTTCCCAAGGGGCCCTGCTCGTGAAGCTGTGAGGGTGTTAGGCTAGCGGGCTGTCGCCAGGCACACTTCATCCATCTGTGTGTCTGGCCTGCGTGTGCCACGGAGATAAGACATCCCACTCACTGTTGACTTTGGCAAGTCATTCCACTGTCTGAGCCCCAGTTTCTTCAGCTATAAAAACTGAGACTTGGTCTAGATCAGAGGTGTTCAAACTACTCCTCAAAGGTGCTTCAGGGGCACTGCAAATATTTTATTCGAGTATCCTGAGATTTTAAGGCAACTGCTTTTCTGTTCCCTGATTTTCCTGGTACTTTATCACTGAAACAAAATGCAGAAGTACAATGGACGTCGAAGAGGTGGTGTTAAATTGCAACCGTTATTTATAGCCCTTGATTTCAAATTTTTGTGTTCATCAAAATCATCTCAATTACGTAACACCCGTATCATCATAAATAAATGCCATTGTTTATTAAACACCAAGCGCTGGGCTGAGCATTTGCTCTCTAGTCTTGGCTCAGAGAGGGAGCAACTTTGAACTCCATTTTGACAGAGACGCAGAGAGATGAAATCATGTACCCAAGGCCTCAGAGCTAGTGAGAGGAGAACCTCGATTCAAATCCAAGTCTCCCTGACCCTACGTGTATAATTTCAGTTAAAAAATAGATGTTTGCCCATTAAATGCTACATTTGTTTTCTCTATTGGAGGTCCATGTAAATTTTCATTAGGAGAAAGGATTGTGGAAAACCACTGGACCAGAGAATCTCTGAGGTCTCCCCCAGCTCTTATAATCAATGAATCTTTTAGGAAAATGTGGTGGGATCCAGCCTTTTCCGGGCCCTCCTAGGCAGATGGGGCAGTGGTTACGGGCTTTGAGAAATGTGGCAGGGTGGTCTCTTCCCCTTGGTTTTCCTATGACCTGGCCTGCTGACATTTGTACCAGGCTACTCCTAGTTTCACAATTTGGGGCCAGGCCTGGCAGGACAGAGGGGCACTTGCTTCTTTAGTCCACAGTTAGACCAGAGGTCAGCAACCGCTGACCCTGAAAAGCCGTCACATGGACCACGCAGGGCCTGAGAGGACCATGGCCAGGCTGAGGTTTATATGCTGACCCTGAAAGGCCGTCACATGGACCACGCAGGGCCTGAAAGGACCATGGCCAGGCTGAGGTTTATATGCAAGGGGGAGGGGAAAGCGGGAAGGAAAAGCCAATAGGCAAGAAGGGAAAAAGTGAGAAAGAAGGGAGGAGAGAATCACACACTTTGACTCTCCGCCCAGTGAAAGCTGGACTCTTTCTATAATGCAAAGCTTATTTTTCAGTCATCTCCCAACCAGGACTGTATTTTAATTCCACGTAGAATAACCACCTTCTATTTGGTATTTAGACACAAACTGGAGAGCAGTCAGTTTTACTGGAATTCAAGCGAAAAACAGAATGTGCTGTTAATACCCATAACAAAAATAATAATAGCTTACCATTTGTTAAATGCCAGGAAGTGTTCCAAGTGCTTTCCATGTACTTTTCAAAACAATCTGGCAGAGAAAATAGGATTTTCCCCATTTTACAGAAACTGCAGCTGAGATGGGGCTGCCCAAGTTGGTAAAAGGTAGAACTGGGACTGGGATTTGTTTTTCTGACACCCAAGCTTTCCACTGCACAATGGTGCCCCTGTTTTTCATGCTTTGTGTGCCAGACAGCCCAAGCTGGGTTGGAGAAATTCACTGATTTTCCTTTGGTAGGAAAAGCCACCAGTCCTAACCCCCAGCCCCAGGAACCAGGAACTCAAAAGAAAGTACAAGTCCCAGCATGACCAAATGATCTGCAAATGCCTCTCTCTGAGCATCTCTTACGCCGCCACCATTGGGGGCCTGACCACCATCATTGGCACCTCCACCAGCCTCATTTTCTTGGAACACTTCAATAAGTAAGTAATTCACTCGGTCAACAAATATTTACTAACCACCCATTGTGTGTCAGGGACAGAACCAGGTGCTGAGTATACCACAGAAAATCGAACCAGAGCAGTTTCTGTACTAAGAGGGAAAAAAGATGATCAAGTCATTACAGTTAAATGTGACAAGAAGGGTGGGATTCTGCTGGGGGAGCCCTGCTGAGGGACCCCACCCACTCTAGAGGGAGGAAATTACTTCCCAAAGAGGTGACGATGAAAGTGGAGACGTGTAGGCCAAGCTGGAGTTAACTAGATGAAGGGAGATCTTCCAGACAAAGAAAACAGTGTAGTAGGCTCAGAGGCAAGAGAGCAGAGCACGTAAAAGAAAATGACAGAGGGCAAAAGGAGGCCAGGGAGGTGGATGCGCAGATCACAGAGGGCCTCGCAGGGCCCACTAAGGAACTTGGACTTCGTCCGAAAGGCCGTGAGAAGCCTTTGAAGAATTTTAGGCAGGGAGTGAGGTTATCATATTTACAGTTTTGAAAACTCATTCTGGATTTTAAAAATGGACAATGGTTTGGAACAGAAAAGGCAGGCAGCAGGAAGATAATCCAGGGCATGGCTACAGATGCCCAGGAGAGAGCTGATGGTGGCCTGGGCAGCAGTGGGAGGAGAAATGGCCAGATCTGAGCAACATTCAGAGGGAGACTCGACCAGCCTGGGTAGGGTTAGGAAGAGCCTGAGAGAGGGAAAGCCCAAGTCTCATTGTCAGGCTTGGGGCTGCAGCAGCTGGGGAAACAGAGTTGCCCTTGACGTAAATGAGGGGAAAGACGAGGAAATGTTGATACAGAGGTTGAGATGACCAGGTGGACACCTGGGCTGGGGCCACAGCTCTGCCCAATGATGAACAAGTAGTCCACCAGATAACCTCCTTGGCCCCCTAAGACCAAGGAGGCCCCCTAAGCAGTGGATGTTGATAACAGATTTGGAGATTCCAAGCCATGGTTCTCCTGTGGGCAAAGTTCACATCTAGAACCTTCACGAGGCTCTAGAGACCGAAGTTCTCCAGAATTGATGCCTTGTGTCCCCCAGTCAAAACACATTCCTTGGGGGCTTCCCTCATGGTGCAGTGGTGAAGAATCTGCCTGCTGATGCAGGGGACACGGGTTTGAGCCCTAGGCCCGGAAGATCCCACATGCCACGGAGCAACTAAGCCCGTACTCCAAAACTACTGAGCCTGCGCTCTAGAGCCCCTGAGCCACAACTACTGAGCCCATGTGCTACAACTACTGAAGCCCATACGCCTAGAGCCCGTGCTCCACAACAAGAGAAGCCACCGCAATGAGAAGCCCACGCACCGCAACGAAGTATAGCCCCCACGTGCCGCAACTAGAGAAAGCCCGTGCGCAGCAATGAAGACCCAACGCAGCCAAAAATAAATTAAATAAATAAATTAAAAAAAAAACATTCCTTCAGTGACTTTATAAACAAAGTACATCAGATTGCCTCCTCTATTCTGTTGTCTTGAAATCCAGATCAGAATCTCTACATAAATTAAGAGCAAACAGATCCAGAGTGATTCTCCTGAGTGCAAAGTATATACACTTCAGTGGTATCGATTTTGGTTGCTTGGATGCTTTTTTAGCTTATTTCATAATTCTTGGCAGGGCTCAGTACAGTTGCAGCTGCCAAGTGAGTTCTAGATAATGTTTTACCATATTTTTATCATTATCTCTACCATTAGCTCTGCTCTGTCTTCTGAAGGACCATTTAGCTTATTACCCCAAAATACCAAATGGAAATCCACCCTTTTCCAATCACTGACCTGGTTCTTTCCCCTCCAGCCAGTATCCAGCAGCAGAAGTGGTCAACTTCGGCACCTGGTTCCTCTTCAGCTTCCCCATCTCCCTCATCATGCTGGTGGTCAGCTGGTTCTGGATGCACTGGCTGTTCCTGGGCTGCAAGTGAGTCCCAGGGCCCTGCCAGCAAGGCTCTCCTGTCCATCCAGGGCCATGGCACAAGCCCTGGAGGGTGCCATCCAACAGGGAGCTGCCAAGTAACCACAGAGGGTGCCCGGAGGATGCAGTGGACTAGATGAGGAGTCGGGCATCACGTCTTCCAGACACTCTGAACATACATGGACTCTGCACTTCACTATGAGCTCTGCAATGAAATGTTCTTAATTTCAACCAACTGGTCAGGGGAAGTGCTGGATTCATAAAGAGTCTGAATCGGAGAGTGTTTAATGTAGTTCCATACAGAGTAATTTGAACTAATTTCTAAAGAAATGATGCCAAGGACTTCCCTGGTGGCGCAGTGGTTGAGAGTCCTCCTGCTGATGCAGGGGACACGGGTTCGTGCCCCAGTCTGGGAAGATCCCACATGCCGCAGAGCGGCTGGGCCCGTGAGCCATGACCGCTGAGCCTGCGCGTCCGGAGCCAGTGAGAGGCCCGCGAACCACAAAAAAAAAAAAAAAAGAAATGATGCCAAGTAGAAGTTCCCTTAGGCTTAATTTTATAGACATGACTGATTTATACTTAGTAGCTGTATGAAATATGCTCATATCCCTCAAAATAATATTAGACATTCCTCGTGCAATATTATTTCTAATATTAATTTGCTTAGCCAGCCTTTTACCCATTACGGATGCTTACTCCAAATTTGATCAGCTCCGAACACATAAAGGGAAGATGTATATGATGTTTTGCTATTAGTCCGGAGACCCAACATTCCCATTGCTCAGGGAATGTTCTCTGAGTTGACTTTTTTTTTTTTAATAACTCAGAGACAATTGTCAAATCAAAGATAACTGTATACTTCTATGCCTCCAGTGTTGCTAATTGAAAAGTAACACCCACTTTCACCCCAGACAAGCCTTGTCTCTAGACAGATACACATGCACGCACCTATGTGTGTATGCAACACACAAATATATAAGCATCTATACACATATGCCGCGTCACATCGATTCTCACTTATGTAAAGGACGAGTGTGTAGAGACTTCCCTGGTGGTCCAGTGGTTAAGACTCTGCACTTCCAATGCAGGGGGTGCGGGTTCCATCCCCGGTTGGGGAACTAGGATCCCACATGCTGCATCGAGTGGCCAAATTTAATTAATTAATTAATTAAAAAACCCAACTGGGCAAAAAAATTAAAAAGACAAGTGTGTAGAAACAACCTCACACAAGTACACTTGCACAAGTCCATGAGACATGACTTTACATTTCTATGCCAGATATACCCGAAAGGCTGGGGAGAAGGCTGATGAGAGGCTGTGTAACTTGGCAGATCAAGAGATCAAGTCGCGTGATAGGTGGGGCGAGTGGAGAGAAGCGCCATCACAGCCAGCCAGCCAGTAGTTTAGTATTTGCTTAAGACCTGTTCTCCTCCGGGCCTCAGAAGTGTGCTTCCTTTATTCTTTTGCTCATTCTCCCATCTCAGTTTTAAAGAGACCTGCTCTCTGAGTAAGAAGAAGAAGACCAAAAGGGAGGAGTTATCAGAGAAGAGGATCCAAGAGGAATATGAAAAGCTGGGAGCCATTACGTAAGAATCAGCCCTTCACCCTCTCTCCTTCCCCAGGAGAAAGTGTGGCAGGTAAAGTGTGCACAGAAGCAGGCTTGTTCTCAGCGGTCCCTTGAGCTGGGGGAACTTTCCTCAACTATGAATCTAGGTATTTAGAGGTGCTACTTAATGCCAAAGTCAAGCTGGCCCAGACTCTAAGGGCCACCCTTCCCCTCTGCTGTATTCCAAGTCCAAGTGGTTAAGCAGTAGCTGCGTTTTAGGTCTCCACTATTGGAGCTCTGCATACAGGAGCATCCCAAAGCAAAGTTTGAAAGCTAACAGAAACTTCCCAGTTCCTGGAGTGGGTCTGTTTTCTTTTATAGCTACCCGGAAATGGTGACTGGATTTTTCTTCATCCTGATGACGGTGCTGTGGTTTACCCGGGAGCCTGGCTTTGTTCCTGGTTGGGATTCCTTCTTTGAAAAGTAAAGGATATTGTCTCTGAGAACAACCCGCTCGCTAACCCAATCCCTTCAGGCAGTACCCGCCGGTGTCCCCTCCCAGATTCTTCGGGATAGTCGTGAACCCAGGAAGCACTTTGTTCCCTTGAAAGTCCCCCTTTTTTAGGGAAGCTGCAGTGTGGAGTCAGGAAGAAAATAGTCTTTGGAGTCTGAGTCCAGGCTTGGGATCAAGAGCTGCCACTTACCATCCACATGACCTTGGTCTTGTTACTTAAGCTCTTGGAACCTCAATTGTTATGAGAGTTAAAGGAGAATATGTCTGTAGAGTAAAACACCACCTGTAAAGACCATGGCCATCGTGGCCGAGGCCTGTCCCATCCCTACATATTCCCGAGGGCCAGGGCCACAGGCCACAAGCTCTCAGTGCCAGCTAGTGACCCTCCCAGGAAAGAGAACTCATCTTTTTCTAGTCTCCTTTATCTAAATAACTCCTGACCACTCCTTTTAATAGGTCCATAAATTCACACTAAGACATCTACCCTAACCAGGCCCTGCCTCCAGACATTAACTGTTGCCCATTAAATCCACCACCGGACAGCATGGCAGCAACTGGCAAGAAGGAAGGTTGATGTCCCCTCTAGACTAGGTCAAGAGAGGCACTGTGTTCAGACAGGCTGTCCTGAGACACTGTGTTACCCCTGGGCTTCCTGACCCTCTCCCCAGCTTTTCTTGTCTCTTCGCCAGGAAGGGCTACCGCACTGACGCCACAGTCTCTGTCTTCCTTGGCTTCCTCCTCTTCCTGATTCCCGCGAAGAAGCCTTGCTTCGGGAAAAAGAACGATGGTGAGAGGAGTTCAAGAGAAGAAGTTGGGGCTGGCTCTGGTCAAATAATGGTCGAAGTCAAAATTTTGGGAGGAGCCTTACCAAAGCCCTTCCAACTCCTCCCAGAATAGCAGAGTATCCTCTGGTTCATCAATTAGGCCCCTGTCTCCACAAATCACACCCATTAGGGTTCATCTGGCTCTGCCTCGCTGTCTACCTGTGATCCAGGGGAAGACCAGGAGCCCTCACCGGGGACGGAGCCCATGATCACGTGGAAGGACTTCCAGAAGACCATGCCCTGGGAGATTGTCATTCTGGTGGGAGGAGGCTATGCTCTGGCTTCTGGCAGCAAGGTAACCCTTGAATCTGTTCTTATTGGGTCCAATGTTTTTCCAGCAGCTTGACCTAATGAGTCATTATGGTGCCGGGAAGGAAGATTCAAAGGCGCTGAGAGGTGAATGTTCACCCAAGTCACTGGGAAGGGAAGCAGTTCAGCCAGGAATGGACATCCTGTCCCGCCTTCTAAGCTGGCACTACTGGGAACAGAGTTACAGATAGCTGTGCCACAGTCACGGCACACAGGCATTCACACCTCACTTATGGGCCCACACTGCTACAAGCAAAAGATGTACTGGACTTTGTAGGCATGTCCTTCTGGAGTTTTGACAGTGGTGATAGGTGTAAGGTGTAAGGGCCCAGAGATGCTCCAGATTGACTCACAGCAACTTGTGAGTCCATATGCATATGGACTCCATATGCATATATTGAGACCCTTTGGAGAATGTATGCTAAAGCAGATGTAAATGCCCCCCACTTCCTGACTGGGAGGATTCGGGATGAGATCTTTTAAAGGGGGCTGGTGGGAAATAGTTGATTTTCCTAGATTGTTAGCCCTTCCTGAAATAAACAGTCCTAAGAATCAAGCAGGTTAGGGGTCTCCCTGTTTTCTTCCTCTAGCTCGTCTATCTACGTTCACCCATTCTAAACTTGGCTCACTTTTCACTGCCCATTCATTGTGGGCCTAAATGCTTTCTGCATCAGTAACAAAGTCACAGAATCCTCCACTTGGAAGGAGCCATGGAGCGACACTGAGTCCCATCTTCCCACCCAAATAGAGATTTCCCTCCAGGACACCTCCAGTGACAGGGCAAGCCCTGCACAGCCAACAGAGAATATTGTTCTTTACTTTCAGTTCAGGTCTTCTGGATGTCTTCCACTCTTTGTTCTGGCTTTCTTCTCAGGAACCCTCTCCTCTCCTGTAATAATTATTAAAACAACAAAGACAATCAGGTCCCTTGAGATCATTTTTTTCTTCCAACTAAAACTCCCTAGTTCCTTTAACCATTCCTCATAGTAGTGACCCCTTACCATGCTGGTCTTTCTCCTTAGGACCACTTTGCCTTTGCTCAAACACAGTCCAGGGGTGGTCGGTCTAGTGCAGGGTAGAATAGTTAATTACCCAAGCCCCATCCTGTATCTTTATGGAAGCTTTTATAAGGCTTCATTGTCATTCATGTCAATATTTGTATTGAAACTGCAGTCAACTAAAACGCTTCATTCTTTTCATCGTTAGCCACTATTAAGCTTCAAGTCCTTCAACCAACCCTGTATATATGCTGTCAATATTTTTGATTCCAAGTTCACAATATCATATTTATCTTTGTTGAATTTCAGTGGTTAGTTTTGGTCTCTGAGCCTAGCCTGGCAAGATCTTTTTTTTTTCTTTTTTAACCAAAATTGTGCATGTATAGTTGGTATAACTGTAGAACCTACTGACTACTACTTTAATAATATAATTCAGGTACAATATGTGTGATTCCTACTGAATTTCAAATAATTTCAGTCTTAACATTAGTGAGGAAAATCCAATAAAAAATGTTTTCATACCAAGGGTTTAAAAAATTAAGGTTTCCTTTGTTGTGGTTTTTTCCCTAACTTTGCAGTCTAATTTACCAGTTTATTTCATTATAGTATCAACTAGTTGTTCTGAAAAAAAAAATTGCCATTATTTCACTTTACTTACAAGTACTATGTGGAAAACATGATAAATAAAAATCCATTTCTTTATAAAATATACTGTTTCCACTCAGCTAACTGCTCTCCCTCCCCTCTCTTTGTCCAGAGAGCAAAGTTTAATGTGTCACAAGAGATAACAATTACAGAGTTCCTGTAGGCCTCGAGACTCTGCACCCACCATTAATTGAGGTAGTCCCCACATACTGGATTTATAGCTCTCGGTCAGTTGAGAAAAAAGAAAGGGAAGTGGTCCAAGGTAAAAATGGCTACATGAGAGAATTCTGAAGCCCTTTGGTCATCAGTCGTCTATGAGCATGTCATGAAGTGGCCAGGGTGCTGTGGAGATCAAATGAGGTTTTGATGAACTTGGAAAAGAGGAGAAAGGGTGGCCTGCTGACAGTGTAGTAAGGCAGTCTTTAACAGTAGAACATGAGTAGGGCTTACAGCTTGAGGAATCATAAAATGTCTCACCTTGCTTTCTGCCCTACTGCCCATTTCTTTATTGCATTTGCAATCTAGAGGGTAAATAGGAAAAGTCAGAGCTTGTCAACCACAGAAGGGAGAGGAGGGAGGGTGGGGAGAGCTGGTGAAGGCATATGGCAACCTGGGGTTTTTTAAGAACATAAACTCATTTGTGCCCTTCATTTTTAGGGGAGGGGGAGAGCCCTCATCATTGGCAGTTTTTAGGGGAGGGGGAGAGCCCTCATCATTGGCAGATGAACATCTTCCAACCTAATGAATTATTCCAAATGGTAATATGCCTTTATATCGTGTTGCCAAAAAGCATGGGCAGATGGTAGATCCTGATGTCAGCCATGATGAGATTTGAACCTAACACAGGTTGAGACTGAATGACTGTTTCTAGGCCAGTGATGTGGCACCTTCCCCACTACGTGGAGATAGAACTGTAATCCCTCTCTCCTTCATTACTCATGTAAAACTTCTAATGTTCAGTCTTGCCCATTCAAGGCCCCCAAAACCAGAGGAAAGGTTACTATCCAAACATGTTGATAATTTTTCCCATTTCACGGGTGATAAAATAAGAGAAATAGATTTCAAAAGCAGGATTAAGGATTACACTTGGCAATCTGTGTAAAGGGCATTGTTGACTGAATGCACAGCATGAGACTGTCAGAGGCTGGAGAAAGAGTAACAAGTTTGAAGTTGAGGGGCTCATCACCCCAAAGATCTCCAATCCCTGCCAAGTCATATCAGGGCTAAGGAGGATCTCAGCAAGTAGAGGCTCTCCATGCCCTGTGACAATGACTGACCAGGAGGCCCTAATTAGACTGAAGGGTGTACAATCATTTAAAAAAAAAAAGAATTTGCTGGGCTACATAGTGATCTAACCATAAAAAATCAGGAATGCCTGTGGGTCCAGTCTGCCTGAAAACAGGGAAGCAAATTAGATGGCTCCTGGTGGTCCCTTTCAGCCCCTCACCATCCCTGACCTTCTGGAGGCTAAGAATTCCACTGGGAGTGGCCTTTCCCGCTTTCTTCTCACTGCATCACCTTGTCTCCTGCAGAGCTCCGGCCTTTCCACGTGGATCGGGCACCAGATGTTGTCTCTGAGTAGCCTCCCACCGTGGGCCGTCACCCTGCTGGCGTGCATCCTGGTGTCCATTGTCACAGAGTTTGTGAGCAATCCGGCCACCATCACCATCTTCCTGCCCATCCTGTGCAGTCTGGTGAGTAGAGCAGGGTTCCCAGATATCCAGACCGGCTACCACAGGAACAGACAGGGGCAGGCCCGGGCCCAGGGGCAGTTCCATGGCTGGACTCTCTCTTCTGGTCATTGCCACAGCCTTCACTGATTGGTGTTCAAGCCATAGTTTGATAAATGAAGTCCATTTCAAATAGTAACTGATAAGTAAATAGATAATTAATAACAGCAAGAGTTCTAGAAACCCTTTTCCAAAGGACTAGGCTTAGTTTAGGGGCAGCCCTGAATGGAAACAAGAGTGGACAAGATAACCTTAAAACCCTAGGATTCTAATTCCCCACAATCATCATCAACCTTTCTCTCCTAAGATGAGACCTAACAGGAGGGCGGGAGAAATAGCTACAGAAAATGGAGGCAAAATGCTCCCAGAAGTACTCTCGGCTGCAGAGACCAAAACCACAACTCTGTCATCAGCGCCTCCACCCAGCTTCTCTGTCCAGGAGATTCTGAGAATTATGAGCAATGCCAGCCTCATTCCACGGTCTCAGAACAATTTGTTATTAATGGAATAGGGGAGGGAGCAACTGCCAGATCTCAGCCTGGCTAAGCAGCCCCACAGGTAATGCACCAAACAAAATGCTGCCTCTGTCCCATTCTGTGAGGTGGAACCTGTAAAAAGAAGGCTCCTTCTCATTGCCAACAAAATAATGTCTTCCTGCTCCTTCTAACCCCAACTCCTCCCGGCCACTCTGCTCATTGCTCAGACGACTCCCTCCAACTTCTCCCTTCCGTCACCCTGCCTGTGCGGGCATGGGAATGCACTTAGTTAAAACTTGGCAGCATTGAGGGTAAGACCACGGGCTCACGTCCCATGTAAGGCAATTATCTTACCTAGGAAAAAAAAAAGCTTAATTCTGCACCCCAAGAGCGAGAGATGCCTACTCCAGTCAAAGCAGCTTATTCATGAGATTTGTGTTTGAAGAATTTCTCAGCTAAAGAATCAAATTTTAAAACCACTTCCTTAGACCAGCACCAAGAAATGAAACATCCCTTCTGGGAAGTAACTTGGAGCCCGTGTTTCCATGGGAAGTGAGTGAGCAGCGGGAACCCGTCCAAGTAGCCCAGCACTACATGCTTTTGAGGGTGTGATTTAACTGCCCCCAGCACATGGTGTCCAGCCAAGGTTAGCCAACACGGCCATCATTTAAAGCACATTCATGAGAGTAAGCACAGGAAATGCAAGTCTAATCTCAAGGCTAATGGTTCTGTGAATTCTCTCTTCTCCTAGTCCGAAACGCTGCACATAAATCCACTCTACACCCTGATCCCAGTCACCATGTGCATCTCCTTTGCAGTGATGCTGCCAGTGGGAAACCCCCCTAACGCCATCGTCTTCAGCTATGGGCACTGCCAGATTAAAGATATGGTGAGTCGCGGGTGTCCTCTTCCTGCCAGGCCCACCTGCCATGAGGACACGGCTGACTGGCCCCACGGCCTTCTCAAGTTTATTATTTTGTAAGCGGTGCCCTTGACCTGTCATAGCTCAGTCTGCTGTGGCAGAAAGAACGGTCCTGGTAAAAGGTTTCTGTATGGTCCATGCCCACCAAGAATAGCAAAAATGTGCTCTTCCCAAAATCCTAATCTGGGAGAAAGTGGGAATGTGGACAGAAAAAGCTGGGACAGACACGGGATGTGACCCAGTTCCAGAAGGTAAGAGCTTGTTCTAGGCTTTGCCTCAGTTTCTTCATTGGACTGTGGGGATATTCACTCAGAGTTGCTGGTTTATTCACAGAAGGTTAAGTCTGAGACATTGCATGAACCTAGGGTGATAAGAACAGGATCCTTCTATTCAACTCTCTCCCCCAAGCAAGGAACCCCCGAAGCAGCAACTACAAAATGAAGCACTCAGCTCATTTCTTAGTTTTCAGCGAGGCTCACGAGAGACGGCTCTGAGGGTACATTCTGCCGCCGATTCTAGTGTGCAGCACATCCACTCTCCACCCCTCAACCTATGCGCACTGCTGTGCTTTTTAATACCCAGGGCTGACGGGGCTGGGAAAGGAGGAAAAAACTAATACAGATGACTGGGCCAGGCTGACTGAAACCCGGCCGCTTCACCCTTGCTGAGGGCCTATTTACTTTTCACTCAGATCCAAACTTGATCTCAGCAGCCCTGTAAATATCAAATGAAGAAAAGGAAGAGCTTCAGGCTGGGAGCAGATATTCAGATCCTTTCTACTTTCAAACTGCTCAGCTGAGTCATCTGTATTACTTCAGGGAAGAGAGGTCACAGCCACCCCTCTGTCCCCCTCAGATCTTACTACACAACCCTGTCTGCCCCTACTGAGCTCTGCCCCAACGCCCCTGTCCCCACGAAGACCACCCCCGCCGCTTCTCCCCGGCCCGCTCCCTCTGCCATGTGCTTCCCCTGATCACCCCTGCCTTCTACCCTGGAATCCAGTGATCAGAGACAGTCTTTTTTTTTTTAACATCTTTATTGGAGTATAATTGCTTTACAATGGTGTGTTAGTTTCTGCTTTGTAACAGTGAATCAGTTTTATATATATACATATGTTCCCATATCTCTTCCCTCTTGCATCTCCCTCCCTCCTACCCTCCCTATCCCACCCCTCTAGGTGGTCACAGAGCACCCAGCTGATCTCCCTGTGCTGTGTGGCTGCTTCCCACTAGCTATCTATTTTACATTTGGTAGTGTATATATGTCCACGCCTCTCTCTTACTTCGTCCCAGCTTACCCTTTCCCCTCCCCATGTCCTCAAGCCCATTCTCTACCATCTGCGTCTTTATTCCTGTCCTGCACCTAGGTTCTTCAGAACCATTTTTTTTTTTTAGATTCCATATATATGCGTTAGCATACAGTATTTTTCTCTTTCTGACTTACTTCACTCTGTATGACAGACTCTAGGTCCATCCACCTCACTACAAATAACTCAATTTCATTTCTTTTTATGGCTGAGTAATATTCCATTGTATATATGTGCCACATCTTCTTTATCCATTCATCTGTTGATGGACACTTAGGGTTGCTTCCATGTGCTGGCTATTGTAAACAGAGCTTCAGTGAACATTGTGGTACATGTCTCTTTTTGAATTATGGTTTTCTCAGGGTATATGCCCAGTAGTGGGATTGCTGGGTCATATAGTTCTATTTTTAGTTTTTTAAGGAACCTCCATACTGTTCCCCATAGCGGCTGTATCAATTTACCTTCCCACTAACAGTTCAAGAGGGTTCCCTTTTCTCCACACCCTCTCCAGCATCTATGGTTTGTAGATTTTTTGATGATGGCCATTCTGACTGCTGTGAGGTGATACCCTCGTTGTAGTTTTGATTTGCATTTCTCTAACGATTAGTGATGTTGACCATCCTTTCATGTGTTTGTTGGCAATCTGTATATCTTCTTTGGAGAAATGTCTATTTAGGTCTTCTGCCCATTTTTGGATTGGGTTGTTTGTTTTTTTGATATTGAGCTGCAAGAGCTGCTTGTATATTTTGGAGATTAATCCTTTGTCAGTTGCTTCGTTTGCAAATATTCTCTCCTATTCTGAGGGTTGTCTTTTGGTCTTGTTTATGGTTTCCTTTGCTGTGCAAAAGCTTTTAAGTTTCAGTAGGTCCCATCTGTTTATGTTTGTTTTTATTTCCATTTCTCTAGGAGGTGGGTCAAAAAGGATCTTGCTGTAATTTATGTCATAGAGTGTTCTGCCTATGTTTTCCTCTAAGAAGAAAGAGTCATTTTTAAAGGCACTGGATGATGAGCAGTGAGCCGGTCCTGGGTTCTATTCCCAGCCTGGGCACCGACTAAAGACTTCAGTTTCCTCACCTGCTAAGTGAGGAGGTTCAAACTAGATGCTCTATGTGGTCCCTTTCAGCTCTAAAACGGCCTTAATTTAGCTCCTTTAGAACCTGCCTCCTCTCATCTGCTAGGAAACATGGTCAGTTCTCCAGGCCAAAAGGCCCAGGAGGCCAGGGTGATTAATAAGTCCAGGCCTTGAGCCAGAAGGCAGAAAGGCACATCTAGTCATTGGCTTAGAACAATTTCCTGGCATTCATTTTTCCCTTGCAACTTTCCCAACTCAGTCCCAGCTAGTGGACTTGTGGTGACACGCTGTATACTTGGTCATCACCTGGTAGGATGCCAGCCATCCTTACTGTACACTTTTCCAAATGGCCCTGGCTCTGCCATCCCTCACGTCCCCTTCCGCCTGGTAGTGTCAATGCCATGACAGAAATGGAAGGGGTCAGAGCTGTGGAGGTGACATTCCCTCAGGAGAAAGCAGCAAAGGCCCCATGCCAGCCAGGGTGCCTGTGTCACCTTCCTGTGGAAGGGCTGGTGGGAAGGCAGCTGATCTGTTGCCCCAGGTGAACCTAAGGTACACTACTTCCATGAGCTGTTCCTTGGGGGAAAAAAGGTAACAGTCATAGAATACAGGCTCTCCTATGAGTCGTATGTATGTGTCAGCACATTAAAGGCTCTGAGAGGTTCCTGCTTTACAAGCTCTGTTTAATCTTGATGAACACATTCCCTATTATGTAGCTACAGAACCCTTTTTTTAGCGTAACTTAACATCCCAAGATCTGGTGTTCCAAGTACATAGCTTCTAGGCCTCCATGTAATAGCGAGAGTGCTACAAACACAGAGAAGGTTCTAACGGCCGTCTCCCAGCCCCAAGTCCTCCCTGCTCTCCTGTCCTCAACAGTCCTGTGCCCCCTACGAGGCACCACTAGGGCACCCCAGGCAGTCACTGGAACAAATCGGGGCCAAGCAGGTGGGCTGTGATCACATCGGGGGTGAGGTTCAGGCAGGGGACACAGGTGGGGAGCATCTGGGGATCTGTGCTGCTGCCTGCTCAGTGACTAGTCTGTGTGTCCTGCTGCTTTGTCTCCTGCAGGTGAAGGCTGGTCTGGGGGTCAATGTCATTGGCCTGGTGATAGTGATGGTGGCCATCAATACATGGGGAATTAGCCTCTTCCACCTGGACACTTTTCCCGCCTGGGCTAAGGTCAGTAACATCACTGATCAGGCCTAACACAAGTGGGCAAATGGCCCAACCAAAGGAGCTGCCAGCACCCGGCAGAATCTGACCAACAGGCCAAGCAAACCACCAGGAGTGCAAAACCCCCAGCAGAAGATTCCGCCAGCTACCACCTCGAGTGAATTGCAGGGAGCCTCCAACAACCAAATGCACAGGCTCGGATGTTAGTGTCTTCTGCTCTGCCCTCCTTCCTTAGCACCACAGCTCAAGGAAACCTAAAACCGTTCTCACTTCCTTGTATCTAGTCTCTCCAATCAGCTCTTTCTGAAGACAGGAAGAAACAAAAGTCTGTCTTTGTTGCCCCTCAGAGGCTAATCCTCACAAACTGACTAGTCTCACTGGGTTTGATGTTATTCTTAATTTCTCGATCCGTTTTAGGAGTAGAAGGAGAAATACAAATCATCCTACCTATGCACAGAGAGTGACACCAGTGACTGCTCTTTGGGGGAAAATCTCACCTACAACTTGAGACCTAATGTTGCCTCCTTTCTCTCAAGTGTTTCTATCGTAAGTTTTCTCCACAAAAAGGCAGTTCTTAGTAAGTCCTCTTTGTGGCAATCAGTACTCTTTTATCACTACTCTGATTCCTTTTTAAGTGTCTCTCTTCAATGGCTTCTCTATACCTTGGCACCAAATTCCTGTAAAGAAATAGTCCCCTTCAGGAAGAGGCTGGTGCTGTTCTCTCTAAGGAAAAGGAAGTAGAGAAAGAAGACACATTGAGATTAGTGTCTCTCTCTTCACTCATCACTAACCATCAATACCACCGTGCTGGTTAAGTGTCGGGAGGGAGAAAAAACGTTCATACTTGTCTTATTAAGGAGGCCGAAACTGTGATTAAGACCATAGCATTATTAATGATATTTGATGGACTTTCTTCTGGAGGTAATAAGTAGTTCGTCCCTGAGAAGACAAGCACAGAAAGGTCCAAACACATCAGTCACTTTCTACAAGTTAATGAGCCTCTTGAGGGGAGGGGAGATGTCTTACGTCTCCTAAAGTCCCCAACAACTTATATAGTAAACTGTACCTGCTCAATAAACGTTTCCTTTGAGAAAAATCACTTTGGAAATCCAGGCCTCCTCCTTCCTCCTGTACTATACACCCTTTCCCCCAAGACAGAGGTCCTTGCTATAGGACTGGATGAAGCTCCCAGGCCCTCCAGTCTTCAGGCATTACACATTTCTGATTTCTACCATCAGTTACTTGCTAAATACACCTTATGGGAAAAGGAGGACCCCATAGTTGCTGCACTTCTTGAACTGATTTTAAGTTAGTATTGATAACACGTGCAGTTTTCCCATAATAATTAATCAATAAGTTACTCCCTTAGTTTACCAAGTATCTGTGAGTTATAAAATTCTTTTGTACCAAACTTGCACCAGGTTTAATCAGGAATATTACTGCTTCTGCCAATTAGCTTAAGCCAAATTATCTGGCCACTTATAAAAGTGAATGAGCCCATGTGAAATACCAGTATTAGGTACACTACGTCTGGTTTGACGAAGCCAGATCACTACAGTCACGTGGCTTTAAAATGTTCAGGGAGCGGGGGGGGCTTCCCTGGTGGCACAGTGGTTGAGAGTCCGCCTGCCGATGCAGGGGACACGGGTTCGTGCCCCAGTCCAGGAAGATCCCACATGCCGCGGAGCGGCTGAGCCCGTGAACCATGGCCTGTGAGCCTGTGCATCCGGAGCCTGTGCTCCGCAATGGGAGAGGCCACAACAGTGAGAGGCCCGCATACAGCAAAAAAAAAAGTTCAGGGGCTTCTCTGGTGGCGTAGTGGTTGAGAGTCCGCCTGCCGATACAGGGGACACGGGTTCATGCCCCGGTCCGGGAGGATCCCACATGCCACAGAGCGGCTGGGCCCGTGAGCCATGGCCGCTGAGCCTGCGCGTCCGGAGCCTGTGCTCTGCAACGGGAGAGGCCACAACAGTGAGAGGCCCGCGTACCGGAAAAAAAAAAAAAATGTTCAGAAGAGTTAGAATGTCACTCCTAATGTCAGGGTAGCCAAATCCTCGAATGTCCGACCTATTACGGAACCTAGACACCAAGCCTTTAAGTCAGACAATAAGACAAAGGCACAGATAAGATGATTCTGGGAGTATAAATAAGTAAAAAGAGAAAGAAAAGTTGACTTAGAATCATTGGCCCCTGTTCAGCTATTTGAGACCCTGACTCACTTCGAAAGGGAAAGCAGTGGAGCCCCCCTGCAGCTGCTGCCAGGTCCGCCAGTCAGCTAAGCAGCCAGCTCAGAAAGGGTGTTTATTTTGGTCTGGTCAGTAGCCTGAACAGCACTGTTCTCTCCCCAGACCACAGATTCAGGCCAAAGAATACTGCTCATTCCAGACATGACTAACAAATGGTCAGCTATGACTAACAATTCTTTGTCTTCTAAAATCACTCTGCTGTTGGACAGGAACTACAATAATAGCTGTACTTACTAGTCTGGTCTCTTGCAAATATATTAAATTTGATTTTATCTTCTCGTATCACAACTCTACACGGGCAGAAAAGCTATAAGTGATCATCTTATACCAGCTCATTTTATAGATGATGAAACTGAGAAACACTAAGTAGAGTTGCATCTTATTCTCGATTATACATCAAATTTGCTTAAAGTTGTCTCTCAAATTCCTTTAAGTCACCCATGAAGTACAGGGTATACTATCTTTTATGTTAGTATTTACATGAAAAAGACACACATGCCATCTTAGGAAGCAAAAAATAGCTAGTTTTTCCTCCATTGTCAAAATAGAACCCTGTTTATTTAGCTGAGCCCAAATAAAGCAGGTGGCTTTAGGACCCTGTTTGAAAAATACATCTGAACACTAGAATCACCCTCATGCACTGCTGAGATATCCAAACCATTAAAAGAGAAAGGGAACTGACAGCACCCGAGGGCACAGGGAGCCGTCCTGGGGCTGTGCTCACAGAAGGATCGTGGAGCACGCTGCCCGCACTATTTACAGGGCACCTTCTGCTTGGCCCAATCCTGTACAGCTGTACAGCTAAGAACCAGGCAACCTCACTGCACTTTTCCTAAGCAGGCGCAGAACTCAGAGCAGGCGCAGAACTCAGATTTTGCAATGTCCCACCCTGCCCCATGCACTTTCCACGAATCTTCACCGTTGGGTTGTTTCTCTCCCAGTGCCTCAAAACATGCCATCCGCTAGGTCTTCAGTACTTGACTATGTTGCACCCAGATTTAGGAAAGGTATAAACTGAACATTGGAAAATCCAAGTCTCACAGACTCCCTATTAAGACCAGGCAAGGTCTCAATATATTTCCCCTTCACCGCCCTGTTCCTTTCCATAAGGCAAGGCCCTAAAAGTCAGTAGGGAGAGAAGAACTCATTCATCTGTGTAAGGCATGGAAATGGTACGTGCAAAGTCCCGAGCCGGGAAGCTGAAGGAAAGCCTCATATGCTCCAGTACGGTATATAGTGTTGCTTCAGGAGGAGTAACAGAAAAAGCATTTAAAATGTGAGAGAGCTCCGCAGAAAAACAAACATCAGCATTAGTACCTAGGGAGTGAACTGCCCAGTGGAAGTGAAAACATGATGCATGTTACATGCTCCATGAACCCGTTAAGTACAGACGACTGGAAAACCCACACATCCTAACTTTTCTCTAGAGTCACACAAATGAAAATTGAGTAAATGAGTTAGAAAGAAGAGGCTTCCCTGGTGGCGCAGTGGTTAAGAATCCACCTGCCAATGCAGGGGACACAGGTTCGAGCCCTAGTCCGGGAAGATTTCACATGCCATGGAGCAACTAAGCCCGTGTGCCATAACTACTGAGCCCATAAGCCACAACTACTGAGCCCGCGTGCCACAGCTACTGAAGCCTACGCGCCCACGTGCTCAACAAGAGTAGCCACTGCAATGAGAAGCCCACGCACCGCAACGAAGGGTAGCCCCCGCTCACCACAACTAGAAAAAGCCCGTGCAGCAGTGAAGACCCAATGCAGCCATAAATTTTTTTTTGAAGTTCACTATGAGTTAGAAAGAAGGAAATAAAATTGTCCCTTTAAATCAAAACTGCTTAACTGTATAAAACACTAAATCAGAGAGACATCTAAAGACATCAACTGGTAACTTCAACTCATAAAATACAGTGCCTTTTAACAATTTTAAGTGAAGTTCTTTTGTTTTTTTCTCTCCCTTTGGTTTTTTTTTTTGTTTGGGAGGGTTACAGTTTAAGAATAAGCTTTCCAGTTCAATGTATTTTTTAGGTTCCCAACATAAACCCTGAAGTCTTATTTTTCACACATGAGTAACCTTCAGTAGAATTTTATGTAACACTCTTAAGGTCAGGTGTAGCAAAAAGTTTCCTTAAGTCACATCAGCAGTTGTTTTCAAACTTTTTTAAAAGAAAAAAAGGCATGTCTTGCAATGGTTCTTCCCATCCCTCCACTGCTTTGTAAGGCAAGGGCCTCTACAAAACACCCAGGAAATGTACCTTTCAGTGCCACAATCACAATAACCACACCCCTTAAAAGCCATGATGGTTCTGGGTTCCTCCAACAATATATCTCAGTGAAGATAATCCTGCCTGAGAACTCCGAGCTCCTTTTCACTCCTGCAAGAACCTAAAACTAGGAGAGGGGCTCTGAATGGTGACCAGGAAGTCAGCCTGCGTTCACTGTGTAGCAGTTTACACGGTGAAGGTGATTTGCTGGGTGGCTCCCACTGGCAGAAATGATCCTGTCATCGAGGTAAGTGTCACTCCTGAGGGAAGCTCCAAGTCCAAACGAGCTTTGTTTACAATATATAATTATAGAGACCTAATTTTCCAACGTCCAAGTGACCCTCAAAGAAGCCACTCTGGGAGAACACACGCACAAATAACAATGCTCCACGGCTGATAACAAGGGATGCCTCTTTGGAAACAGTTTTCCAAGCTTGTGGCATTTTGAATACCCTCAAGGATGGTAAACCTCTAGCCTTCGAGGATTTGGTCGTTCAAGATCAAACCTTGTAAGCCAGGTGGTATGATCAAGGTGCATACTATAGATTTTCATCAACAAAGAGAGTGACCATAGAATAATGACAAATTTTGCACAGTTCATAAACTGGCTCCAAAAGTGAGTGCAGAAAAAGTATTCTGACCAAAAGCAACATATTTGGACTAATATCTACTATTTATTGGACAATTTGCAAAGCAATGTGCTACACATCACATACATTATTTCTACTGTTTCTCATGGAAGCCCTGTGAGGTAGGTATTGTATCCACATCTTACAGAGAACACAACAGTTTCAGAAAAACAAGCTGCTTGCCCCTGATCACATTGCAAGGGAGAAGCCAACCATAATATGATCCTAACCTGTCTCACGCACCAGTACAACCTGCAGGGACAAAACTTATCTCCATGTATGAAAGATCCATGTTTCCAAAGAGAAGCAGAATCACTTTATTTTATAATCACATTTAGTATCAGTGGCATCACTGTCTGAAAAAAACAGTCTCTAAACCATTCTTCCAGTTTACTAATTCTGCTAAAATGTCTTCAGAAATGGCATCATCAGTGAAGCTGCCCAACAAGCCCTCTGGAACCAAACACCCAGTGAAATGGGCCTTTATTTATATTTAGTGCAAAATACTCTTCCAGGACTTTAGCTTGGAGCTATCCCCCTGCAGAGATATGTATAATAACGTTAGGTTCAAGGTCATCACTGTAATAGCAACAGACAGGAAACAACCTAAATGTTCCTCAGGAGCAGATTAAATAAATTATGGTATATTCATTCAGTAGAACCTTATGTAGCCAAAAAAAGGAAAGTTTCTTTGTTCCTTACCTACTGATACGGAATGACCTCCACTGGGGAAAACACTGTATATAGTTTGTTATCATTTGTATAAAAACTCCCATGTACATGTGTTTGTTCAGGCACAAAATCTTTTGCAAAAGGATACAGGAAACTAGCGAGTGCCTGACTCCAGGGAGAAGAACTAGGAGCTGAGGGACAACACAGATCACTTTGTACTGACCCAGGGGAAAAGTTAGGTATTTAAACTTTTTTATCAATTAAAAAAAATTATGGACTGATTATACACTTGAAAAATTACAAGAGTAATTTACGGTTGCAGAAAGAAAAACACAAGAAGTCTTCTTATGAGAATCACTATAAAGTTATAATTTAAATATTTTTTAATGTAAAAAGGCATAAAATTTCCTTTATAGACAACTTCTCATTTATCTACCATGTAATGTCAAATGTGCCTGTAATCCCATAAAATAAGTATGATTCTTATGAGAGAACAGAGCCAGATCAAATGCATCATTAGGAAAAAACATGCATACTAGACTATGAATTCTACTGAGGACAAAGGCCATTACTTTAAATACTTTTCAATTCCCCAGTTCCTGACAGGGTTCTCAGAACAGAGTTTCTTGGTTAATGAATAGCAAATTGATTTACTGGTTAAATTAGCAACTATGGAGCTTCCTGACAACAACATAAAATTAGTGGATAACTCACCAGAAACTGGCTTCTAGATTTTCATTTTAATTACTATTTTGAAACAACATAATTTAGTACCAAAGGTTTAAACACCCAATATAATTTCTAGACTGTGAAATCAGCATTATTTATATCTCATCAGCTATACAAAACTCATCAATTTTTCTTTTGAAAACGGTAGTACAAACCCCAAAGAATAAGGGAGAGACTACTAATTAAAGGTCACGTTTACTAATCTAGCACCATAATTCCATTCTCAGGACCTCCCAAGTGGCTGGAAGGAGGAAGGGAAGAAGTGAGGATGTTGGAAAAGTAAGGGCTGTTCTTAACTTGTGGCCCCATTTGTGCTGTAAGGCAATGCAGGGTCTAGCAAAGAAGAAAACTGCTGAGGCTGGAGATGAAAACAAAAGCTTTTGGTTCAGATGGTAAAGGAGGCCCTCAAGAACAGTAGAATCAGTTTATCCAGGAGGCAGTGCTGGAGTCACCCTCATGAACTAGGGGGTTTCTTCTTGGCATCCACGTCCTTTTTAATTTCTTCAAGTTTTTTAGCCAGGTTTGGTATCTTTAAAGAGAAAAGAGATTATTATCATTTCTCATCTACCTAATCAATATTTTTTCATTTCTCTTCCTCTAAAGATAAATGGATTTTTTACTTTTCCTCTAAAAGAAACCTGCTCAACAGTGGTCTTTCTTGGCCTCATAACTGCCTAAGAAGGATACCAAAAGATGTAAGTTAAAGTAGGCTCCCTCCCCAAAAGCCAGAACCTGACTTCTACTTTTATATACCCACTCAGCCCCTCAATCTAGTGCCAAGTAAAAGTTGTACATATAAACAATAAATGTGACATAAATTAACAAGCACCTGCCTAGAAAACCACATGACTCAGGTGAAGGTTGACAAAGGGAATTCCCTTTATCACACTAAAAGCTTCACTATAAAACAAATCAAAAGTTAATATCATGTTTCCCTTCCATATCTCTTTAAAATAAGCATTACCTTTTAGGATCCCCATTCATGGGCATTTGTGTCACCTGATTTTCAACTTCCCCATCTGTAAAGTGAAGCTAATACAACTCCCTACTTCACAAAACACTGTTCTCCTTAAATGTGCTGCACTATATGAATCCACCTCCAAAGTACTCAGTCATCTCTACTACTGGGTAGGGTGCTGAAAAGATTATCCAATTTAAGTATCACTTGATTTTCCATAGAACTGTAAGAATCTAACAGTGTTACTCTATGCTAACAAACCCAGCTCATCAGGATCACCATGAGACCACCTAAACTGATGGGATTTTTGCACTCCTATGGTGACAGGTGCTTCTGTGAGTTCTGTTATTTTTTCAAACAGTGGAAAATCTTTCTACAAAATTCAGGACTTTTTCCTCAGACCTATGGACCTTGTTTGCTGGAAGGCATACCTTACTTCAGCAAACACAAGTCACTATGTATTAGCTACGTGAAATCAAGGAAGACGTGAATATGGTCACTTACGTCATAGTTCTGAGCCAGATACATTCCCACCACGTTGCCAAGAGTAAATCCAAGCTGTAAGGATAGAACAGGAAGAGTCACACTGGAGACGGAGCTCTGTGCTACCCGATACCACACCAGACTACATGGATAATATTCTCCTAAGGAGCGCAGGACAGTTATAAGACCCCGGCGTCCAGGCTAGGGCCGTGCATAGCATGAAATTCACATCTTTCTTCTATAAAATAAACTCAGAAATATCCTCCCAAAAGGTTAAAGAGTACACGAAAGAATATACAGTAGCACTAAACACATCGACCTTATAAATATTTGGCTGTAAGTTCTAGAAACTCAAGCCAAAATTCCGATTTTTGTTGTTAAAAGCCAGTTTATTTATTTTTATGGTTTTGAGATTTTTTATTTCTTGCTACATCAAGTAAAAAGTATTCAATTTTAAAAAGCATTCGGCTAAATCGTAGGATCTTAGAAAATGAAGGGACCTTCACAGTTCAATCTCTTCATATTTCAAGAGGCACCTGAGGCCTAGGACATGGCCATTCATAACAGGAGCATAGGACAACCTAAATTAGATTCACACTCAAACACTAAAATATACAGTGAGATAAAGCAGGAAGCTGACGTGCAACTGAGACAGCACATGGTTTAGCACTCTGCCCTGGATGGAGTCTAATGGGCAGGGCACTTAAGACCTGCAGAGAACACAGGTCCCCTAACCATCTCTTAATCAGTGACAAGAGAGACAGGCACGATTTTTAGAGAACTATAAGTGTTTATGCCACTGGGTGACTCTTCCTGAACAAAACCTGTTTCATGAAAATTTAAAGCACTCCCTTCACACCAAAAGAGTTTCAAAGTTCCTTAAGATTGGAGTCTCAATGATGATCTATAATTTCCTGGGTTTTTTTCCCCCAATAATAAAAAATCTCCAACTGAACGCCTAACTTCTAATGTTATAAATGTGAACTGGCATCTGATTTTTTTATCATTTTCTTTAATCAGTGTCACTCCTATTCAATACACAGCAGAGGTTAACAGAGAAAAACAAAGCGCAGCACTTAACACTAATGGTCATATGTGGTGTGGTCAAATCGTCTTCAAGTTGGAGAACAGAGAACAAGTTGGAGAACAGAGAACAAGTTGGAGAAATTCAGAACACAGCTGGATCCTTAATAAGTTTTAAGCTTACTAAGCTTTAAACACCAAAAGCATAATTTAAATAGGTTTGTTGTAAGTTAAGAAGCATAAAAGAGGCTATCAAGTCTAACCATAGACCATCTTCTGATCATTTGATTAATCAAACATATCTTGTGAATATTTTTACCAATGTGCACCAAGAAGCAAAATGATTTTTTTCACTCCTATGGGTTGAAACCAGGCAGTAAGAGGTTTTCCAAATCCAGAAAGAGTATTAAATTTGCTTAAAAGAAGAGGGGAAGGGCTTCCCTGGTGGCGCAGTGGTTGAGAGTCCGCCTGCCAATGCAGGGGACACGGGTTCGTGCCCCGGTCCAGGAAGATCCCACATGCCGCAGAGCGGCTGGGCCCATGAGCCGTGGCCACTGAGCCTGCGTGTCTGGAGTCTGTGCTCCGCAACGGGAGAGGCCACAACAGTGAGAGGCCCACGTACCAAAAAAAAAAAAAAAAAAAAAAAAGAAGAGGGGAAAAAAATCATCTAAGAATGTTAGCTCTAACACCAAACAGAAAGAACAGAGGGTTGAAAAATTTCAAGAAAAATAAATTAGAGTTCTGGTTCTACCACTGTCTAGCTGTGTACTTTTAGGCATGACACTTAACCTCCTTGGCGCTTTGCTGATCTGAGTTTCCTGATTTCTAAAACATTATACTAACATTGCTCCTTCTAGCTCCAACATTCTAGGATTCTTGGTTCTTACCGCGTGTGTCTCAAAATAAATATGGCATATCTAATGTGTCTTCATTTTGGCAATTCCACGAAGCATCAGGGCACATGAAAAAAATAGCAGTTATTTTAAAACACAAAACAAAAACCATGGGTCTCTAGACAAGTCATATCCAATTCCAGTTTCAGAATATTGCTAGGTCTACCAATGGGATATTGTAAAATTACATAAACAACATGAGAGAAATGGACACATGAAGAGAAATGTGAGGAAAATGCATGACACCAGAAAAGCATTTATATGTTGTTCATGGGATACTCAATAGACAAGTTTAGACAGGTAAAAAATTTTAATCTGAATAAATAAAGGATCTCAAAAAATAAAATCTAAATCTGAGGAACAGGGACTCATTAGTCTGAGAAGTTAGACTGGAACCAGAGTATAAAACGTCTCGAATGAGTCTGAAGCCTCTCTGCAGGCCAAGAATGCTTAACCTCCTCCAGGCCAAGACCTGGAAGCCTCCTCAGTGGTCCATCCGGATGGCTGGATGCTATCACCATGGTCTTCCTCCACATCACAGGGTCCCCCCATAGTACTCCCTGCAGACAAGACAGTGCAGAAGGAAGGGAAATGCCTTCTTCCCAAGCTCAACACTAAATACGTCACTATTATGTCCTCTCTGCCATCATTTTGAAACTTTAGGAATACGTAGCTTCTTCTCACAAACATATTGGGGACAATAAATGGTAAAACACCAGAAGTTTGGGGACTGAGGAGTGACATGAGCGAAGTAATGTAAAGGACAAACAGGTGAGAAGAAATCTGAAAAAAATCCTCCCACATACATCTGGCCTCCAAAGGTTTTGATTAAAGGATTACAGTCCCTTATATCCTGAAAATCAATTTCATATCCAGCCCTGTGAAAAGATTATAAAATGGTCTCTATCTTAAAGAATTTATATGATGTATAGACAGAAAAGCCACATATAAGTAAAATAGTTATATAACAAGAGAAAGCAGCACCCAGCACAGGATCTTGAATGTAATACATGCATGAAAAACCAGAACTGAGTCATGAATTAAGTAACAAAATGAGTGACACAGAAGTGATTCTTTTAAGAAACCATACCTGAAAGAGATCGGTGTACCTCAACTTGTTATTAAAGGCTCTAAAGATGCTGAGGAAGTGTTAAAATTTAAACTGGAAAGGGACGTGACTGTAGAGAATCAAGGTACAAGATAGGAATGACAATGTGATGACCTGAATAAAAGAAATAGGCCCAATTAGAAAAGTGGATTTGAAAAAAAAAAAAAGAAAAGTGGATTTGAACTAAAAACTGGAGAGAAATACTAGTACAGAGAGCTGGGCAGGGCTAGCTGGTGGACTTCAAAAAACAAGCAATGGAGTTTAGTTCATTTACAAAACGGTGGGGAGCCACTGACTGCTCTTTACCAGCAGCAACGTGATGAAAGTCCTGCTTTGTAAGCACTCACCTGACAGCTGTTCCCAAAAAAGGCCGAAAAAATACAGATTAGAGAAGGCACACGGGATAGCAAGCAAACACGAATGAATTGTTTTTCTTCTTTAAAATCAATGAAGATCAATGGAATAGAATAAAGGGTCCAGGAATAAACCCTTACATTTATGGTCATATGATTTTCAACAAGGGTGCTAAGACATCCAATGGGGAAAGAATGCTGGGACAACTGGATATCCACATGCAAAAGAATGAAGTTGGACCCCTACTTTACATCATAAACAAAACTTAACTCAAAATGGATCAAAGACCTAAATGTAAGACTTAAAACTGTAAATCTCTTAGGAGAAAACATACGAGTAAATCTTCATGATCTTGGGGTAGGCGATGGTTTCTTAGATATGACACCAAAAGCACAAGTAACAAAAGAAAAAAATAGATAAATTTGATTTTATCAAAATTTAAAACATTTGTGTTTCAAAGAATACCAACAAGAGGGCTTCCCTGGTGGTGCAGTGGTTGGGAGTCCGCCTGCCAATGCAGGGGACACAGGTTTGTGCCCCGGTCCAGGAAGATCCCACATGCCGCGGAGCGGCTAGGCCCGTGAGCCATGGCCGCTCAGCCTGTGCGTCCGGAGTCTGTGCTCCGCAACGGGAGAGGCCACAACAGTGAGAGGCCCATGTACCACAAAGAAAAAAAAAAGAATACCAACAAGAAAGTGAAGAGAACCCACAGAATGAAATAAATATGTGTAAATCATATATCTGATAAGGGACTTGTATCCAGAATACATAAGGAATTCTTATGAGTGAATGATAAAAAGGCAACCCAATTTTAAAACAAGCAAAGGATTTGAATAGACACTTCTCCAAAGAAGATATACAAATAAACGGCCAACAAACACATGAAAACATCATTAGTCATTAAGGAAATGCAGATCAAAACCACAATGAGGTGTCTCATCGCACCCACTAGGGCAACTTAAATCCAAAAGATGTATAAGTGTTGGCAAGGATATGGAGAACCTTCATACATTGCTGGTGGGAATGTAAAATGATGTAGCCACTTTGGAAAAGTCTTGCAAATCCTCAAAAAGCTGTGCACAGAATTACCATCTGACGCAGCAATTCCACTTTAGGGTATATGACCAAGAAAACTGAAACATGTACCTACACAAAAACTACATGAATGTTCATAGCAAGATTATTCATAATAGCCAAAAGGTGGAAACAACCCAAATGCCCATCAACTGGTCAATGAATTAACAAAATGTGGCATATTCACACAATGTAATAATAATCAACCATAAAAAGGAATGAAGTCCTGATTCATGCTACAACATGGATAAACCTTGAAAACATTAAGCCAAGTGAGAGGCAGTCAGAAAAGACCACGTATTGTATGATTTAACTTAAAGGAAATGTCCAGAATAGGCAAATCCAGAGAGAAGACACAAAATCAATTAGTGGTTGTCCAGGGTTAGGTGTGAGAGGAATGAGAAATGAATGCTAATGGTATGGAGTTTCTTTGTGGGGGGCAATAAAATATTAGATATAAAAATTAGATAGTGGTGATGCTTGCACAACTCTGTGAACATACTGAAAAAACACTAAATCCTACTAAATCCACTAAATCCTTAAATGGGTGAATTGTATGATGTGTGAACTAACTGTATCTCAAAACTATTAAAAAAAAAAAACAGTAAGATTTGGGACCTCCAGGGCTTCCCTGGTGGCACAGTGGTTGAGAATCTGCCTGCCAATACAGGGGACACGGGTTCAAGCCTTGGTCTGGGAAGATCCCACATGCCGCGGAGCAACTAAGCCCGTGCACCACAGCTACTGAGCCTGTGCTCTAAAGCCTGCGAGCCACAACTACTGAGCCCATGTGCCACATCTACTGAGCCCACGTGCCACAACTACTGAAGTCCGCGTGCCTAGAGCCCATGCTCCGCAACAAGAGAAGCCACTGCAATGAGAAGCCCATGCACCACAACAAAGAGCAGCCCCCGCTCGCTGCAACTAGAGAAAGCCCACGCACAGCAACAAAGACCCAACACAGCCAAAAATAAAATTATAAATTTATTTTTAAAAAATGTCCATGTGTGTTACAATGTGTAAGAATACTGGAAAGCACTGAGGTGCAGTATCCAAAAGCCGAGGGAGGAGGGATTAAAGAGGTGATTAAGAGTACCAGGTGCTGCTGCTCTGAGAGATAGGAAAAGCAATACATTACCCCAGTAACAGTACAACAGGCAGTGTACACAAGCCACGAGCAGTGCCCATCATATCAGGTTTCCCTTTAAAAGCTTCAAAAGTTTCCTTACACCAAACTGGCTAAACCATGCTGCGATTAAGGATGCTACTGCAGTACAAGCAAGGGGAAAGACGCAGCAGGACCACAGGAGCAAGTTTCGATATAGGGATGATGGGCAAATATTTTAATCCAAGGAGAAATGAACAACATCTGAGTCCTTACTGTCATTGTTTCAAGTACTTTAATGTATTAACTCATTTTTAATCCTCACAATAAAACCATGAAGTAGGCTCCCATTTTCAGATGTGGAAACTGAAGCATAAAGAATTTAAATAACTTGCCCAAGTTCCCATTGCTTAAAAATGATAATTCAAAGGCAGGAGTCTGATTCTGGAATCTGACCTCTTAAGCACTAGGACATGATGGCTGGTCACAGGTTAAAAGCTCGAGGAGATCTCAGGGATCACCTACATCAACCCCATTGTTTTATAGATGAAATGGCTGAAAGCAAGGAGAAAGATTCGCCCAAGTTCAAATGAGCTGGTAAATCATTTGACAGAGTTAGAATCAAGGTAAAGTTATGCTATTACTTCTTTCAACAAATGCAATGAGGAGGTGGGAGAATATCCGTGTTACTTCTGAGCTAGGAATTTAATGAATGGCTTCGGTATCTCTCCTTAAATGCCGAGAATTCTGAATTTGCTTATCAGTCACATCCATATTCATACACAGCAAAAGTTTATTTCAAAACCAAATAAAGTCACTCTGCAAAGGTACTTAGAAAGTTAAGTGTAAATGAATCCATGTGCTTCCTCCCAGTTATCAATGAGCTACGGCTGTACCAGAGACTCAATTACATCATCTCACACTTCGGGGCTGACATTGTTTTTAACCTGAGTGTTTCCTACAACCATATGGCAGTAATTATTTCTATTGACTCCTAAGCTAATACCCAGTTAGGACACTGGAGAAACTTCCAGAAGCAGAGGTGTAGCCATGTCTTGTTTAGGCAGTTTATGTCAAGGATACTCTCTTTCCGGCCTAGAGATTGAAAAATTAATTACCATCTCAAAAAGGACAGAGGGGCACTTTTTCTTCTTTAAACTCTTTCATAAAGAACGTAACATTTGGGAAAGTATCTCATCCCAAGAGCACTCAATTTCCATCGGTCACCTGGAAGGTATTAGAATACCTGCCTCTTACCAGAATCAGAATTTAAACATCCAGTTTTGAAGGCGCGAAAACCCGGAAGAAAGACTTTCACCTGTAAGTTTGGCAAGTCCTTCTGAAACCTTCAACCAGGCAATCTTTGAAACACATGGGGCTTTGCCAGAAAACCCGCTTTTAACTGAAAGACCCATGAAAAATAATTTGTTTACTCATGGTAAGAGTCGTTTTACCCTAGAGTGAGCATTTTGGAAAAATTATTTGTACACCAGGGCCTGACTCAGGCCAGCAACCAGCCATCCTCCGTCTGGAAGCTATAAAAGGTCTGATGAGGGCTCCCCAGGCCTCTAATTCTGGCGGTTTACTCCTTTAGAGTTTATTCCTGGCCCTCCAACGTTTTCAAAGACGCCAACCAGCAGGGCTCTAAGTCGACGGGATATGTGTCTACGTCAGGGGGTGGCAGCGCAGAAAAAGTCATTAAGGACCCCGGGAGCCTTAACTCGAGGAATACACAAAGCACGCGGGCACGTCACAGAAGAGCTTTGAAAACGCACGCTCTGACCCCTCAAAAGTTTTAGGGACTTGAAGGGAGGCAGAAAAATGCCGGCCAAAGGATTTGGGTGAGGCAGAAACAAAACCCCGCAGCCCACCCCGCCAGGCGACTAGCAGGCGCGGGGGGCAGTGGGACCCGAGGGACCCACGCCCAGGGCTCCCAGCTCGCTCCTCGGCAGCTCCACTCACCAGGAACTGGAGCATAATGTCGGCAAGGAAAACTCGTAGGTCAGCTGCAGCTCCGTGGGCCGTCCGAGAGTGCCTCCTCCGGCGCGACGGGCGGAGCCCGCGGCCGACTTCCGGTTCACGCCCCGCTCCGCCCCTTTGGCACCTTCCGCCTCGCCTCGCCTCAGCCGGAAGCGGCTCCTGGCGCCCCCTGCCGAAGCTCCTCGGGATCACCTCCTGAACTCACCGCCCGGCGCGAGCGGGCGGGGCCGGCTAGGAGCAAGTCCCAAGCCCCAAGCCGGGCTTGCATTAGCTTTGAACATTCAGATTCCAGGGCCCAGTCCTCAAATCCCGCTTCTGTAAAGCTGGGTCGGGGCCCAGGAATCTATATTATTAACCGGCATCACCACACTTACGATGCACAGCCAGTCTTAGAACTCCCTGGCCTAGAAGGATCACAGGAGGCGGTGGTTCCCATCCCCACGTGCAAAGCGAATCACCTGTGGAGCTTTTGCGATATACTCCACTGGGGGCCCACGCAGAGTTGTATTTTTCAAAAGCTCCACAGATAATGCTGTGTAACCTGCGTTGAGGATCTGTGATAGAGGTTAAGATGGAGGCCTTTGGAGTCTGGCACAGCTGGGTTCGATTCATGACTGCCGTGCACTTCCTGGGGCAGCCAGAAACGAGTTACTTAACCTCCCTGAAGTTTGCTTTTCTTCAGTGTAAATGGGGCTAGCACCAGCTCCCTTGCTGAATTGTAGGGGGATCAAATGAGACAAAGTAAGGGATCCATAAATGCTTGTCTTGTGTCAGGTGTGGACAGTGAGCTCTGGAAGACCTCTTCCTGGCCTCTCTGCACACAGAGCTGCCACCTCCTACTCCTGGTCTTCGAATCCCTCTACAACCTCCATCAACACACACACTTACAAAGTAAGACCACCGTCTTCTCTTTGCTCTCAGCCTTTTGAATTCACCCTTATCTGCTATATTAAGTAGAACTCTGGTTTCAAATAGTAAAAACAAAATCATATTAGCTTAAACCAAATGAAAGTGTATTATACAGTAGACAACAAGGAGGAATAGGAAAGCTATTAGGAATTAAGCAGCATTTTCTCTCCATTTCTGCCCTTCTCCATACATCTGTCTCATTGTTCTCTCTCTTTGCTTTATGTTTTTTTTCTGCTTTCCAGAATATGGCCACTGTTACTTAAATTTACTCATTAAATGGTCCATCCAATAGAAAGACTGGATCACTCTTTCATTACTATTTTCAGATACCTGGGAAAGGAATGATGATTGGTGTCAGTTGCTTTCCAATCAATTGTAACTAGAAGGGACAGGGTCTCTTTGAACTGAAGTGGCTGCCAAGAGGAAGGAGATGCTGGTAGATGGCTGTAACACACTCTACTTTCCAATATGTCTAGGTTAAAACTTGAGTCAGTCAAGTCTTGACCAGGGCTTCTCAAAATTAATGTGCATTCAGATAACCTGGGGATCTTGTTAAACTGCAGAATCTAATTCAACATATCTGAGTTGGGTCCTGAGAGTCGGTATTTCTACTAAGCTCCTAAGAGATGCTGCTACTAGTGGTCTGTGAACCATGCTTTGAGTTACAAGACACCAGACTATAAGCTACATGAGGGTGAGGACTGTATTTGGTTCACAACTCCATTCCTAGTGCCCAGAAAGTGAACACAATATTTATTGAAATTCCTTGTATAAAACCTTGTCTCCTTACAGATAAAGCCTTAAATGAAGTCTGGCTTTTCCCCTAAGGCCTTTTCAAAGGCTCTCTCTCCATAACCCCAAATAACCACGAGGCATGGAAAAGGCAGGATTCTTTGACTACTTTCAGGTTATTACTTAAATGTTCTCATATTTTAAAAACCTCCTTTAAAATTCATGTCTTCCCTCTACCCCTTCACAGTGCCTTAACTTACTGACTTCCTTAGGCAGTCCCCCCATTCACTGAAGGTTTGGCATCTAACAGCCTTCCATTCAGTCGACTCCAAGCTATCATCATCATGGGTGACTTCAAAGGCCATGAACATTTGTATGTTCAAAGAATCCTTACCTCTAATGACTTTGATCCTCACACCACTTCAGCAATCCACCATCATGTTCATAACCCACACTTTGTCACCTCCTGGACCTGCTCCACCTGTGAAACATTACATTTCAAAATCCTACCTTCTATCCTATCAACTCTTTGACCTTAGCCAGATGTCCAGTCTCTCAGCTGTTCCATATTCTCACAAGCTATGAGCTTCCTCCTGGCTTCACCCTTTTCTGTCTGGTCTAAACCCCCAAGAGATCAGAACTTCAATCAAGGACCATTAGCCTCAAATTTCATATCCATTGCCATTCTGTGATACTTGCATTTCAAAATTTTAATTCTTGATCAGTCTGCCTTTTTCAGTTCCATACCAGTGATTCTGAGCATCAAACACGTATAACATGGATCATTCAACAAATGATATTGATCTAATGAGGTTCACTGTTATTTTTCCACCTGGAAAGAATAATGTTGGGTTCCTACTTCACACTTTACACATAAATAAGTTACAATAAATAACAACCTAAATAAAACAAAGCAAAACAAAAAAAAATATTAATATCACTAAAAAGGGAGAAATTCTTTTATAATTTCCAAATTTGAAGGTTTTTCACATGACCCACATGGTACAAAACCCAGAAGCCATAAAAGAAAAGACTGATAAAATCAACTACATACAAATAAAAAATTTTCTGTATGGCAGAAAGGAAGAAGGAAAAACATTATTTGTAAAATAAGTGACAAGGCCTAATTTTCTTTATGTAAAGAGCTCCCACAATTCATTGAGACCAACAATCCAAGAAAATGTGGTCAAAGGATATGAACAGCTCATAGAAAAGGAAATACAAATGGCTCAAACATATGGAAAGATACTCAGTGACATTCACACTAAGAGAAATGTAAATTACTACCATAATGAGGTGTCATTTTTCTCCTGATTAGCAAAAATCAAAAAGCTTGATTATACACTGTATTGGAAAAAGTAGGGAAACAGGCATAGCCATACAGTACTAATGGGGATACAAATTTTTGTCGTTGGTGGGTTTTTTTTGGCTGCATTGGGTCTTTGTTGCTGCATGTGAGCTTTCTCTAGTTGCGGCGAGCAGGGGCTACTCTTCGTTGCGGTGTGTGGGCTTCTCATTGCGGTGGCTTCTCTTGTTGCACAGCACAGGTTCTAGGCGCGTGGGCTTCAGTAGTTGTGGCTCGCAGGCTCCAGAGCACAGGCTCAGTAGTTGTGGTGCACGGGCTTAGCTGTCCCGCAGCATGTGGGATCTTCCAGGACCACGGCTCGAACCCGTGTCCCCTTCATTGTAGGCAGATTCTTAACCGCTGAAGTACCAGGGAAGTCCGGAAACAAACTGTTAAAAACTTCTGTGGAGGACAATTTGGCCAAAACTATCAGAAGTGTAAATGAGCATATCCTTTATCTCAGCAATCGCATGAACTTGTGTATATTCAAAAACATTCATCATGGCAAAAAAAAAAAAAAAAAAGAAATGTTAATAAGTAACTGAGTAAATCATGCTATGTACATACATTGAAATACTGTGTGTATATGTGTGTTTGTGAGAGAGACAGAAAGAAAGGGAGAGGCTTTATATGTGTTGATATAGAAGGATCTTCAGTATAAGTGGAAAAAAGCAAAGTGTTAGTATGGCAAATAGAAAAAGAAGAAAGAAAGAAAAACATCATTTGTACCTATGACAAGGGACTAGTTCCTTTATATAAAGAACTCCTACATATCTGAGGCATATGACAGAGGCAATATTACCGATCGGTGAGAAGGCACGGGCTATTCAATGAATCATAAAAAGAAAACTGGGAAAAAAGTAAGTAAAGTAAAACTAGATCATGGACATCCACATGCAAAAAATGAATCTAGACACAGACCCTTCACCAAAATTAATCAAAATGGATCATAGACCTAAATATATAACACAAAACTATAAAACTCCTAAAAGATAACATAGGAGAAAACCTACATAATCTTAGGTATAGTGGTGCCTTTTTCGATACAACACCAAACACACAATCCATGAACGAAATAAATGATAAGCTAGATTTTAATAAAATTTAAAACTTCTGCTCTGCAAAAGACATTATCAACAGAGATAGAAGACAAGCCATCAACTGGGAGAAAACATTTGCAAAAGATGAATCTGATACAGGACTGTTATCCAAAATACACAAAGAACTTTAAAACTCAACAATAAGAAAACAAACAACCTGATTTTAAAATGGATCAAAGACCTTTACAGACACCTCACCGAAGAAGATATACAGATGGCAAATAAACATATGAAAAGATGTTTCACATCATATGTCATCAGGGAAATGCAAATTAAAACAACAATGAGATACCACTACACATCAATTAGAATGGCCAAAATCCAGATCACTGATAGCAGCACCAAATGCTGGAGAGGATGTGGAACAACAGGAACTCTCATACACTGTTGGTGGGAATGCAAAATGGTACAGCCACTTTGGAACAGTTTAGTGGTTTCTTACAAAACTAAACATACTCTTAGCATATGATCCAGCAATCGTGCTCCTTGGTATTTACCCAAAGGAGTTGAAAACTTATGTCCACACAAAAACCTGCACATGGATGTTTACAGCAGCTTGGATCATAATTGCCAAAACTTGGAAACAACCAGGATGTCCTTCAGTAGGTGAATGCATAAGTAAACTGGTATATCCAGATAACGGAATACTATTCAGTGCTTAAAAGAAAAAAAACAAGAGCTATCAAGCTATGAAAAGACATGGAGGAAACTTAAATGCACATTACTAAGTGAAAAAAGCTAATCTGAAAAGGCTACTTACTATATGATTCCAACTATATGACATTCTGCAAAAGGTAACTATATGACATTATGGAGACAATAAAAAGGTCGTTGGTTGCCAGGGCGGGTGGAGAAATGATTAGGCACAGGCAAATCGCGGAGGATTTTTAGAGCAGTGAAAATACGATGTACGATGTTACAATGAAGGACATATGTCATTATGCATTTGTCCAAACCCATAGAATGTACAACACCAAGAGTGAACCCTAAGATAAAAACCATGGACTTCAGCTGATTATGATGTGTCAGTGTAGGATGTAGGAACATCCTTGGTAAAAATGTACCTGGTGAGTGATGTTGGTAACAGGGGAGACTATGCAGGCGTAGCTATAGGGAGTATTTGGAAAATCTCTGTATCTTCCTCTTAATTTTGTTGTAAAACAGAAATTGCTCTTGGGGCTTCCCTGGTGGCGCAGTGGTTGAGAGTCCGCCTGCCGATGCAGGGGACACGGGATCGTGCCCCGGTCCGGGAAGATCCCACATGCCGCGGAGCGGCTGGGCCCGTGAGCCATGGCCGCTGAGCCTGCGCGTCCGGAGCCTGTGCTCCGCAACGGGAGGGGCCACAACAGTGAGAGGCACGCGTACCGCAAAAAAAAAAAAAAATTGCTCTTAAAAAAAGTATGACAACTGGAAGTGTTATCAATGGTGTGGACGAACAGGAGCTCTCCCTATGGGTAGGAGAAAATTGGTACGATCCCTAAGAAAAATATTGCAATGTCTAGTGAAATTGAAGCATTTAATCTCCAACTCAGGATTTCCATTTCTATTTGCATAATCCAGAGAAGCCCTCTTATATGTATGATAATCATTATTGCAGCACTGATGGTAATAGCAAAATATTGGGAACTTAAATGTCTACCAGCTCACCAATAGTAGAATGAATAAATTAGGGTATTTGTAAAATGCAATACTATAATTCCATAAGTATAATAAATGAGCATGAGGGATTATCAAAAACACAATGCTAAACAAAACAAGAAAACCAACCTTCAAATTGCTTCATAATATGATGACATACTACGATGACACAGACAGTCCAGTTGTCAAGACTCCACGCTTCCAATGCAGGGGGCACGGGTTCCATCCCTGGTCAGGGAACTAAGATCCCGCACCGCATGCAGTGCAGCCAAAGAAAAGAAAAAAAAATAACCTGATGATACACATATATAAATTAACAACCTGCAAAACAATACTTTGTAATGCCTATGAATACACATATGTAGTGGAAGTATAAAGCATAAATGGGAAAGAACAACAACGAATGCTTGATAATGTTTATCTCCGAGAAGGAGGGAGGGGAATGGGATCAGAGAATTCACAGGAACCTCAACTGTATCTATATATTTTTTTAATTGAAGTATAGCTAACTTACAATACTGTCTTAGTTTCAGGTGTACAGCATAGTGATGTGATTCAGTAGTTTTGCAGATTACATTCCATTATAGGTCATTATAAGATAATGGGTATGATTTTCTGTGCTAAACCATATATCCTTGTTGCTTATCTATTTTATATAGTTTGTACAATATCTGTTAATCCCATACCCCTAATTTGTCCCTCCCCCTCTCTCTCCCCTTTGGTAATCACAGGTTTGTCTTCTGTATCTGAGTCTGTTTCTGTCTCACATATACATTCATTTGCATTATTTTTTAGATTCCACGTATAAATGCTAGCATATATTTGTCTTTCATTGTCTGACATTTCACTAAGCATAATATTCTCTAGGTCCACCTATGTGGCTGCAAGTGGCAGTATTTCATTCTTTTCTATGGTTAATATTCCATTGTATATATACCACATCTTCTTAATCCAATTGTCTGTTGATGGGCACTTGGGTTACATCCATGTCTTGGCTATTGTAAATGGTGCTTCTATGACCATTGGGGTGCATGTACCTTTTTGAATTAGTGTTTTCATTTTTTCTGGATATATACCCAGGAGTGGAACTGCTGGATCATATGATAGTTCTATTTTTAGTTTTTTAAGGAAATTCCACACTGTTTTCCATAGTGGCTGCACCAATTTACATTCCCCATATTTCTTTCTTTAGAAAGATCTATAGCAAATATAATTAATTTTAAGATTTGATAAAATTAGCTGTATGAAATGATAGAGTGAACAGAACACCCAGATGGGCGTTTATTACCTTGACTATATTATTTGTATGATTGAAACAGTATGCAATTTAATAAAAATATTTAATTGGAATGAATGATAAAAGCTATGGTTGAAAGATTTTTTAGAAACAAGATATTCATGGTCTCAGCATATCAAGCCACAGATTACTCATTGCAATGGGAAACAGAGAACCTTTACAATAGAGACGGTTTGTCGAATACTACCATAACCAAATGATCAAACAATATAATGGGACAAACTGATACGTACCTCCTGATATGACACGCCGAGGCATATCACCTGAATAATTGCAGTATTCTTGACAAAAATGTTTAACCTGAATCTAATAAAGAAAAACCAAATACCCTTTTCAAAACAGCTAAAAAAAGTTAATGTTGTAAAAGACCCTCTCCTCCCCCAAAAGACAGAGGAACTGTTTCAGAATGAAGGACGCTAAAGAGATAATTAAACGTAACGTGTGATAATTAAATCCTGGGTTTAAAAAAAAGTTCTAAAAGTACATTTTCGGGGCAACTGAGACAATGTGAATATGGACTAAACATTACAAAATATTGTTGGGAATTCCCTGGTGGTCCAGTGGTTAGGACTCCTTGCTCTCACTGCCAAAGGCCCAGGTTCAATCCCCGGTCAGGGAACTAAGATCCCACAAGCTGTGAGATACAGCCAAAAAAATTTTAAAAGGTAAACATCTTTAAGTGTGATAATTGTACTGTGGTTAGGAAGGAAATATCCTTGTTCTTACCTGCTGAAATATTTAATGATAAAGTGTCATGATGTCTACGACCTACTTTTAAATAGTTAAGGAAGCAAACCAGTATATATACATATTAAAAAAAGAGATAAAGCAAATGTGCAAAATATTGATAACTGATGAAGCTAGGTGAAAGGTATATGGGTTCATTACTTTTCTTTCAACTTTTATGAAGATTCAAAGTTTGTCAAAATAAGTTGGGAAAACAAGAGACAAATACTTAGAAAAGACTAGATTGTGTATGACTGCGTTTATAAATAGCTCAGCTAAAGCTCAGACAGCTATATTTAAACATCACTAATTTATCAAAACTAAAACACTAATAACTAGGAAGAAGGTACTCACCTCTTTTTGATTTTCTAATTCCACCAAACTAATTAACTCAGTAAAAACAACATATTAAGATCCTATATTTATTATTGTTGAGGAACAGATGAATCTACCTTTAAATGCTAAAACATTTTTAAACAAGCCATCTAAAATCTCTTTCAATCTCCTTTGCTTTGCTGAAGAGCACATGCTGCATCCAACAGCCTCTCTCCACGCCCCAGGAAACAGTGCTGAGTCAGGCGGCGTGTGCCTTGAGTGCTAGCCTCTCCCCATCGTATTTATTACACAAACAGCATTTCTGGTCAGTCTTTTAAAGTAGCATACGTGCAGCTGCAATCCTTCCTTCTCCTCCCTCCCACACACTTCTCCACTGCCCTAACTTTTGACCCCCAGTCTGCTGTAATTTTGGAAGAAATGATGGGAAAACAAAATAAAGAAGCTTAGTAAATCCCAAATCTTAACTAATTCCAAATTAGCTAATATCTCTGTCCTGCAGAAGGCTTCACACTTCAGAGGTTTATAAGATGCTTTGAATCTGTGCCCCAGGCTCTTTTTGATTATTTCTGTGTTCATGCCTGTGTTCCACAGGATAAAGTTTACCATATGCCTCACCAGTGGAGCAACAGCCAGTATTACTATATCTTGGACCAGTTAATTATTCATTCACATCCCTCTAAGAATGCTCTTTATTAATAGGATGCTTTACAGCTAAGGCTTGATATCTATAAGTGGTAGGCAGTAGATTAATTTCAAAATACAATAACAATGACAAAGCCTTTTATAAATGCTTAAAAAGCCATGGAAATTTTATTATAAGGGTAAAACCTCCATAACACCATAGAACTAAGTGTTAATCTTCTGCCACTACCTTAGAGTCAAGACTCTTTCCCCTCTCAGCAGTCTCTTCTATATATCAGGCTGAAATAATTTTTGGCTGGAAACAGGAAAACGGACTTTCAGATGAGGTAGTCACATGCACATAAATACTATCAGGCAAGAAACAGAGTGGTGATTGGGTAAATTCTTTTTCTCTAACTGCAGCCATCCTATTAACTATATGAGAAATACAGGCAGATGATTTATTTGAAAAGTTCCACAAATATTTTAAGGAACAAATGCAAGTGATTATTTCATCATTTACATGCAGAAAAGAAAAAATAATTTTAATAAAGAGATGGCTTGACTTTAAAGAGCATTATCATAAAAAGTGTAACGTAGGGCTTCCCTGGTGGCGCAGTGGTTGAGAGTCCGCCTGCCGACGCAGGGGACACGGGTTCGTGCCCCGGTCCAGGAAGATCCCACATGCCGCGGAGCGGCTGGGCCCGTGAGCCATGGCCGCTGAGCCTGTGCGTCCGTAGCCTGTGCTCCGCGACGGGAGAGGCCACAACAGTGAGAGGCCCACGTACCACACACACACACACACACAAAAAAAAAGTGTAATGTAGCTACAAAGAGAGAAGAAATTAGAATTTTCAGACCATGGCTTTAATTTAGCATTCCGAATAATACCCCTGGGGGGAAACCATCACTGTGGAAGGATTATTTGTTAAATTCCTGATAATATTAACCATATTCTAGATAAAATTTCAAGAGACTGACCACATATTTGTTTTTTTTAAAAAGTATTTATTTATTTTTTACTAGTGAGGACAAAACCAGGCAAAGAAGTTTACAGAAAAGAAGTCCATATATAAAGAAAGAAATAGCAAAATATCTTTTGGTCATAATTTAGAAAGAAACTATAAAAAGGAGACAGTTTTCCCCAATTCCTCTCTTCCTCAGAAGAGCATAAGCACGGGCTCTCAGTTCCGTGATATCCTCAGCAAGCCTCGGATACGTCTGACAAGAGCTTGTATGAAACTATAGCGAGATCGAACTTTTGAATACAATCCTTCAATGTCCAGAAGTTTCTTTTGTAGTGATTCTCCAAAAGCACTGATGGCATCAGCCTGAAGCTACAGGTAACGCAGGTGACATTTCATTATTAAGTAGTCTCAAATATTTCTTTTATTCTATGTCTTCCTATTTTAAATACCTTTGAATTTTTGTAATGTGGTCCTTTCCCATGTGCCAAATTAACTCAACATTCACATTTTCCACCCTAGAATTTACTGGTATGATACTAATGTTTTTCTTTCTTTCCCTTGTTGTATAAATGCGTAAAACTTAAAATTTGCTTTAAATAGCAATAGCTATTGATATACGGAGTTTCCAGGTCATGATGCTTACCTTTACTGAACTCTTACTATGTTCTAGGCACTACCCTACGAGTCTCACACATGAAGCCTCATTTAATTCTGACAAAATGCTTAGAGGTTGAATTATCATTCCCATTTCTGAGCTGAGGAAATGGAGGCTCAGAAGCTAAGTAAATTGTTCTGAGTCACGTAGCTAATAGGTGCCTATGCTAGAATTCAAACCAGGTCTTTGGATGCAAACTTGAAAACTATTATCTTACTAATATACCAGGCTTTCCCTTTTTACTTTCAAAAAAAAAAAAAAAAAAAGAGTATGAGAATAGAACCTTACCTGGTCTATATCATGTTGGCTCACTATAGTCAGCCCACTTCTAAAATCCAGATTGCTTTCTGAAGCGAAGGAATCTAGAGATAAAGACACAGTCAAACCAGCTCTGCAGGTGTGTGTCAACTACACAATGGAAGAACCCGATGACAATGAACCACAGCACTGTGAAAAGCATGGGTCAAGACTGAGAACTCTATTTCAGCCTTCAGTAAATGGAAGCCCCTAGGAAGCACTTCACTGTTCTAGGCCAGGGTTCTCAAGCTTTCCTTCTGTTTCTTGCCACCTAAGGGATCCAATACACGCTCATCAGTCACAGAAGGTCCCTCAAGCAACAAGAATCATGGCCTAGGCTGACCCATTTCCATTCTTCTGGAAAATTATTTGTGACCAGAGGACTCTGGACCTGGGTCAGCCATTAACTGCAAGAAGCTGAGAAGCAGCTGAAGGCAGCCTCTACAATGCTCTTGTGCTCCACACAATTTCCCATGGACAGAAGGGAAAATACAAAACATAGCTATGCCTAGTAACTAAGTAGCTCTTGATTACCTAGTCCACCCTGTGACTGTTCAGTAACCTGAACAGTAAAAAGCAGATTAAATGTAACTAGTTTTTTAAGGTGCTAAAATCTATAGGCATTTATGGTTCACTAATTTTCAGAATAAAGTTTACCTTGTAGCCTTCTGCTTTTAAATAAGGTCCTGGAGGCAAATAAGGAGTCTTGAGAATCCGTGGGTGTGCAATGTAACAAGTAGTACTCCAGATGGCGCCAGAGAATAAACAGGCAGGTCTCTGTGATAACTATCGAGAGCTCAGATTAAAGGAAAACAATCTCATCACATGATTTTGCAAAACAGTTTCTGAGCAGGAGGGAAAAGAAGAGACTGCACCATTCAGTGATGTATCACAGCCTCAGTCTAATAAACTGGACGTAAGGTCTCTCCAGAAAGCAGCAAGATGTGCTGAGAGGAAGGAGGTGGAAACTGTGGGATGCTGTGCCAGCACAGCCTTCAGTGTCCTTGTCTCCTGTCCGGACAGAACGTGTCTGTGTATATTATGAGGATTACTAGTTACTCTAAAAGGTAAGAAAAATATTTTCAATTTAGAAATATATCACACATTTAACTAGAAAAAAACTAACAGTAATTATGCCCCTTTCCATATGATTTTGATACCCAAATAATGTGAAAATAAGTAAACAGTTCCCACATTTGAAAATTCTCTTAAAGGTCACCCTTCAAGCCCCACTATGATTCCATTAAGGATACAAGAACAAAGGGAAAGCAGTTTAGCTCGATTGTTGATCAGCTTCACCAAACGGCGTCTTGCTAGAACATATTTCTGGGTAGTGGAGATTTTATCAACACCAGCAGGCATCACAGACTGACACAACTAAGAAAAAAAACAAACACAGTATTAAGAATGACATATATTGTAACAAAAATTTAATGAAAATCTATATACTGTAAGTAGTCACTTGTGATACGTACTGTGAAAAACATTCAAATAAATTTAAACATCCTTGCAGACAAGAGTTAATTATCTAATTAGGAAGCTAGTTATTTTAAAAAACGAGAGCCAAAGAAGCAGTTGAATTCACAAATGAACGTTCATCTGCTGCTTTTTGTAAGTCCAGTCCCTGAAACAGACATTTCCAATCTGCTGAGGGGCCAACCAATCCTGAATTTCTTGTCAGATTAAAACAAAACAAAACAGTGGGATTTCCAAGCAGTAAGTGTCACAATGCCGTGTGGAGAATTTCTGTAACAGCTGTCGGGTATCTTCTGAAGAAAATGTGAATTAGACTTGTAGAGCATAATAAATATATGATCATCAACCAGAACCTCCCCTGATCCCTTCTCCATCTGGCATACTTGCAAGCACAGTGGGTCAATTTAATGTGCAGACACTGGGTTTGGCAGCAGGTGTTCTACAGTGGGACTGGTGGAGTGCCACATGCTTTACCGTGATGCTGCAGCTCCTCCTGTGTGTACTAGCATCACCCATAAGCTGTGCACGACGGGGAAGGACTGCCGGGTGTAAACTACACAATTTCAGGGGTTACCTGAACCCAGTCAATAACACCTGCCTCAACCTGTACTTGCTAGCTGTGTGGCTGTGGATAAGTTAGCCTGTCTTTCAGTGCCTCAGCTTCCTCATCTGAGAAATGGGAGACACAACAATATCTGCCTAAGGTATTCAGGTAGAATATGTAGCTCATGGCTTGGCACATCATAAACTCTCAATAAATGTCCCCTAGAATTATAAGAATGGTAAAAGGGAGTAGGCTCTGACTACTCTTAAGAGTGACATGGTGTTTTTCAGAAAACCTGGTGTGAACCAGGAATGGCAAAATGGCTCAACATGCAGGCTGCCACAAAAGACACCACGAAGCTTCAGCACTGGCCAAGCGAAGCCTTATAGCTCAGCTGTGCCACATGGAAAGAAAGAGCAGGCCCAGTAACTCAGCATCTTTAGTTACAATAAGTGCCAGGGTATGATTCTGGATCATTGAGAGAAGGCAGTCAAGTCTGATACGCCATCTCATTTGTCTGAAAAATTCACTTAACAGATACTGAAAATGCTGAAGGAACAGAGACATCTTACCTAAGGAGTCACTTCTAACTGAAAAAGCACCTGCACCTAAGTTTCTCAGCACAGATTTTTAGAGTCTAAATTACCAAACTCTTTATGCAAAGGCCAGCTACCGAAATTTCTACTGAATAGCAGGTGGTTTTCTTGAACAGGTACAACTTCCTGTCACTCAGTCAAGAGTTTCTATGCTCATGAAGTGTGCCGCTTAGGTGAGGAGCTCTTCTTCAAGCCACACAGAGCTCTGAGTCATTGTAATTCCTTTCATCTCACTGCACGCATCATCTTTACCTACAAGTCTGACACCAGACCCCTGGTCCTTATCAGTAAAAACAATGGCTTCTCAAAAGTCTCCATCGCTTGGGACTTCCCTGGTGGTCCAGTGGTAAAGAATCTGCCTTACAATGCAGGGGGCGCAGGTTCCATCCCTGGTCAGGAAACTAGGATCCCACACGCCGCGGGGCAGCTGAGCCCGCAGGCCAAAACTGGTGAGCGTGCGCCTCAACTGGGGAGCCTGCGTGCCGCAAACTGCAGAGCCCAGGCGCTCTGGAGCCCACGAGCCACAACTAGAGAGAGAAGGCCTGCACACCACAATGCGAGAGGCCCGCACACCACAACGAAGAGCCCGAGTGCCGCAACTAAGACCCGACGCAGCCAAAAATAAATAAAATAAATAAATAATAAAATAACTCTTAAAAAAATAAAAGTATCTACCGCTCATTATAAGATTTATACCTCTTTTATCTCATCTGGGGGAAGTTGCTCCACGTTCTGTAGCTTGTTGACACTCCGTCGATGACTGTCATAATAGCTGAAGAAATCATTAGCGCTCTGTTTCAGCAGGTAGACAATAATGCCCAAACCAGGTAGGCGCCAGTATGGAACCACTGGAGCTTGGGTATCTAATAGAGTTGATAAAAAACAATGTTCTACTTATAGCCATTTCATATGAATCTCAAATGACCTGTTTTTTTAAAAAAAGGAAAGCCCAGGAATTTAAGGGCATGTAAACTATTATTAAAACCAATCCAAGACTACTTTTAAATACCACTGACAGTTCAAAGGAGTGGTTAGGAGCTACTGTAATGAGGTAGGTACATAAGGCTGGAGCCTTGAGACAATAAGGAGATCTGGCTGATGGACACTGAGACAGCTTACCCTTTACTGGGTGAAGACCTCTTTGAGAACTCTATAGAAGTTATAAACCTTTACACCTGTCTCTCCACCACCCCACACCCCGTGCACACAAATACAGTTTATAGTTTCCTGACCCCAGGTGAATAACTCCTGCCTCGCCCTGTGGCTCTACTTATATGGACTCATTTCCAGTCTGCATCTTTCTGGTTGCTGAGTTCCCATATCAAAGTTATTCTTCCAAAGAGACAAGGAGAACGCTAACAAATAGTTAAAAAATAGATAATTAAATTTAAAGTTTAGTGAGTCTTCTACCACAATAACTCCATTTGGATAGCAAAACAAAATGATCTGCCTTTTACTTGACGACTTTCTGATGAAGGTATAAAAGAAAAACGTGATGTTGGAAAAGCTGTTTGTAGAGGGAAGAAAAACAAGGCGAGCAATAATGTTCCTATTCTATTGATAGAGATGGTTTGTGTGGTGCAAGTAAAGCAATTTCCTCTTGTGAATGAGGGATTTCTTTGAGAAACACCTTGGTAATTTCAGGTTTAATTTGGAGATAATCTTTGTTTAATGGCCCCAACTGCCATGAACACTGAAGGAGAGATCTACATTTGCTTCCTTCACTGCCACCCCCTTGAACTTTGCTCCAAAGTGCAATCTCATAGACCTTCATGTGGAGGGGAAAAGAGAAAAGAGTCCCTTGTCAGTGGATTCTGCCACCAAAAAAATATCCTATACTCAACTGATTTGCCAATTCTCCTTCACCAGTCTCAGTGAAGATATGACAATCTTTATGATACAGGTCATCACAGAGAGCCTTCTTCTAGTGAAATTAGGTATGCCGGTCCCCAGACAACATTTGTGTGACCTCAACTTGGTAGGAAGCTATCCATAAATATGATGGTCTAATGCTGAGAGTATTCCAAATCACTTCAGGAGTTCTTATATACTAACTTGCTTAAGCCTAGAAAATATTAAGAGCATTCAGAGGCACCAGACTTAGACATCAGATGAGGATGGCCCATGAGATATCTAACTACAGAAACAGATTCTGCAGAAAAGACCATGAAGTCAAAGAAGTGGAAGTGCTACAGAAAAGGGTCCCTTGATCACAAGTAATAGTAAATATACTAGAGGATAACAATAATACAAGAGCAATAATAAGAATAATAATAGCTAACATTGATGTCATGCCAAGCACCAGGCACTTTACACATATTAACACATTTAATCCTTACAATAATTCATCAGAGGGAGCTTGTTATTACTTCCACTTTATAGACAAGGAAACTGAGGCACAAAGAGATAAGTCATTTTTCTTAAGTCACTTGTAGCACTGGGATTTAAATCCAGGCAGTTCATCATCAGTCTGTGCTCTTAACCACTAGGTTAAACTATCTCTCTATAACTAAATATTCTAGAACCTACAAGATACTTACCCATTCATATGTCTAGAATTGGCAGAGAAGAATATGCTTATTAACCCTTAAAAAAGTCTGAAGAAAAATAAAGACCAATTTATAAGGTTTCATAAAGTTCATCTTTAAGTATTAAAGATCAAAAAACAACATGGTATGCAAAAGATTGGCTCAAAATGATAAGAAACTAATGAAATTTTAATAATTATTAGTGATATTAATGTTTTGAAGAATAAATGACAAAATTACAATTTCGTTTAAAAAATCTTATGCTCAGGTTAAATTTGTTTTAAAAAGTTAGATTCAAAGGGGAAGAAAAGGATTGCCCTCTTGAGGCAGTTAGAGGTCTGCATCAAGCTATAGACCTACAGGGATTAGTAAACAGATTCATGCTCATTTACAAACTCCCAGACAGAAAGGGGACACAGCAGGTTAAATGTCACTGCTATGTGGTAGGAAAACCACTCTTCTGAATGAAAAGGGGTCTCTGAGTAGGATTCCCAGTCATTCCATGCCCCTCCAAGTGAAGAAGACCTCCTTTTTCCTATTTGCTGAGCCACCTGAACTAGCACTTTTCCCGCATGCCGGTGAGGCTGAACCTTTGTAGTCTAGTGATCTTCCTGGCAGCAAACTTCTTGAATATAGGAGAAAGCTAGAACTATGTAGAATTAATTTGCTTAACTAAGTCAAAGAAATTGTTTTATATATCCAGTTTGAATGATTTAAGCACTTTACTCCATAAAATATTACTATAAATCTTTATTTTTTAAATTTCTTTAAGAAATTAAAATTTAAGAAATTTAAGAAATTAAAATTTAATTTCTTTAAGAAATTTCTTTAAGACATACTCTCACCCAAGGCTACTCCAAATGAATCACTGAATAACAGGTATTTTTAAGTAAAGGTATCTTATTAGGTTTTAAGAACTTCTGTTCCCAAATATGTCAAACTAAGACCATATCAGACAACAGCCCACTCCCTGCTCATGGCAGAAAATAAAAAACCTAGACATAACACAAAAAATAACTACCTAAAGTTACCAAAGTAAACAGAAGCAGACAGATGCTGGTAGGGAGTGCAGGCGCACTGGGAAGAGGGCAGATGGAACCGGTACAACTCTAAGCTCGCAGCTCATGGCCTTCGGCCTGGGGCTAAGTACACCCAGCAGTAGCACAAGCAACACAATGCAGAAGCAGGAGTGCTGATGGAAAAAGCACAGTCATTAACGCCTGACAAACCGAAAAAACAGCAGCTGAGAAGCCGGGAAACCATGACCAGTGAAGAAAGTTTTAGGGGAATCCCAGAAGAGTAGAGAGGGGATCCCTATAGCTACCCACATCACTAACTGACCCCTGAACCATGCACGTAACACACTCAAAACATCTCAGCTAAAGGCAAAAGACATAAACTGACGCAGCACCTGTCACCCAAGAATCAGTGTTCACAGGTCAAAACAGCCAAGGTAATTAAGCCAAAACAAAAGAAAAACACCATACAGGGAAAAAATAATGGAATCTAGAACCTTCAAACCTTTGTAATGTTCAGTATACAATTTTAAATACCTAACATATAAACAACTAAGAAAATGGAACACATTCTCAAGAGACAAGAAAACCAAGCAAGTCTAATCCCTGATAAACCAGATGTTGGTAACTAATGAATGAACGTTTTAAAGTAGCTATTATAACTGAGGGAAAACAAACAATGAAAACATAGTTAATCTCAGTAAAGAAAATAAAAATGAGATAAGAGAATCAAACAAAAATTCTAAAACTGAAAAATACAATTTCTGAAATAAAAATATTCACTGGATATATTTTGCCAAATAGAGCTTATTGAGGAAAGAATAAATGAACTTGAAGATAAAGCAACTGAAGTGATCAAAAAGCACAAACTTCCAGTTTTAAGATAAATAAGCACTAGGGATGTAATGTACCATGCAATAAATATAATTCACACTGCTCTATGTCATGCATAAAAGTTGTTAGGAGAGTAAATCCTAAGGGTCCTCGTCACAAGGAAAAAAATTTTTCCCCTTTTATTTTGTGTCTATATGAGATGATGGATGTTCACTAAACTTATTGTGATAACCATTTCATGATGCATGTAAGTCAGATCATTATGCTGTACATCTTAAACTTATACAGTGCTGTATGTCAATTATATCTCAATAAAACTGGAAGAAAAAAATTCCAGTCTTCCATTATCTGTAAATATAGTTGCTAACGTAAAATTTACATATTCATGATACCAAGATATAAACAAAAAATTACAAGGAGGAATGGTTGCAAAAAATAAATGATCTGCCCATTACATTTACCTTCAGGGCCTTGAAATCATGCTAACATACATAAAATGCAATGCAACTTTACATGAGATAGTAAATCAAATAATTAAAAAGTATAGCAGGGGCTTCCCTGGTGGCGCAGTGGTTGAGAGTCTGCCTGCCGATGCAGGGGACACGGGTTCGTGCCCCGGTCTGGGAAGATCCCACATGCCGCGGAACGGCTGGGCCCGTGAGCCATGGCCGCTGAGCCTGCGCATCCGGAGCCTGGGGGGCTCCACAAAGGGAGAGGCTACAACAGTGGGAGGCCCGCGTACCACAAAAAAAAGTATAGCAAATGTTCTCATCCTATTTCTTATAAATAAAGAGCATTACAAAAAAAAAACATAGTATCAAATCATCTAATAATATATGTTTGAAGAGAATGGGGCTGAAATATTTGAAGAAAAAAAGAGTCAAAATTTCCCCAAAATTGTATAGATAAAAAATTCTCAACAACACTAAACAGAATAAAAACAAAGATGCCCACACCAAGGCACGTTAACAGTCAAACTGTTTAAAGAGGAAGAGCACATCTCAAGAGCAGCAACAGAAAAACAACACTTTACATATAGAGGAACAATATTCCCATCAATGACTGACTTCTCATTATAAATCATGGAAGACAAAAGAAAGTGAAACCATATCTTTAAAGTACAGAAAGCACAAAACTACCAGCTCAGAATTCTATATCCAGCAGAATTATCCTGCAAGAATGAAGGCAAATCAAGACATTTTCAATAAAAGAAAGTTAAGAGAATTCATCACTAACGAACCCATACTTATGTAAGAAATTTTTCGGCCTGAAGGGAAATGGCACCACGTGGAAACTCTGATCATTGAGAAAGAATAAGGAGCATCAAATGTGTTTAATATCTAAATAAATGCAAAAGACTTTTTTTCCCTTTTGTTCTTTACTTATAAAGCATTAAATTGTTTGAAATAAAAATTATTGTCTAAGGGAATTTATAGTGTATGTAGATGTAATACATGTAACAATTACAACATAAAAGAAGGGGGGAATGTGGGCCTATACAGTTGTAAGAGTTGTAAATTTTGAATGAAGTGGTACTATATTAACAATAAATAGGCTGTGAAAAACGATGGCAATTCCTAAAAAAAAAAAAAAATAATACAAAGAAGTGTAGGTAAAAACCCAATGGTAAAATTAAAATCAAATTCTATAAAACAGACTTTTTTAAAAAGCAGGTAAGGAAAAACAAAAACAAAAAAACAGAGAAAGGAGGTAGAAAGCAATTAATAAGTAGAAAACCATTAAATGATAGACCCAAGTCCAATCATATCAATAATTATATTAAATATTAAAGGACTAAACACACCACTAAAAGCAGAGATAGTCAAAATGGATTAAAGAAAAAAAAGACTCAACTCTCTGCTGTGTACAAGAGATGCACTTTAAACATAAAAACATGGATAGGATGAAAATAAATGGACAGAAAGAAATAAACCATGTAAACCATAAGATATTTTGAAAAAGAAGAACAAAGCTAGAGGATTTAAACCACCTGATTTCAAGACTTACTGTTGATATAAAGCTATTGAAGAATAAGTATATAAAGACAGTGTGGTATTAGAGAAAGAACAGACATACAGATTAATGGAACAGAATCGAGAGTCCAAAAATAAACCCAAATTTATGTGGTCAATTGATTTTTGAGAAAAGGTATCAAAGTAATCCAAACAGAAAAAGATAATGTTTTCAACAAATAGTACTAAAACTGGACACAGGCTCATCACTAGTCATCAAGGAAATGCAAATTAAAATCACAGTGACATATCACAACACAACCACTAGAATGGCTGACAAACCAAGCATTGGCAAGCATGTGGATCAGCTAGAACTCTTATACATGGCTGGTAGGAATGCAAAATGACTGTACTTTGTAAAACAGAATGGCAGTATCTTATTTAGTTAAACATACCACAGAAGCCAGCAATTGCATTCTTAGGCATCTAATCAAAAGATATGAAAACATTATGTCCACATAAAGATTTATATCCAAATATTCATAGTGGCATTATTCACAATAGCTAAAAATCTGGAAATAACCCAAATGTCTATCAACTAGTGAAGAGATATATTATGGTATATTTTTAATATGGAATACCAGCCAGAAATAAAAAGGAACAAAATAGTAATACACACATGGATGGATTTCAAAAACACTGAGCTAAATGAAAGAAGTTGAAACACAAAAAACACTACATTATTGTATGATTCCATTTATATAGAATTCTGGAAAAGGCAAAATAATAGACACCTTGACCAGGGGTCAAAGGAAACAATCACATGCAAAGGGACAAGAAGAAACTTTTAAGGATGAGGGAATTATTCTATATTTTGGTTGTGGTAGTGGTTACACACTGCATAAAATTACAAAAAGCACTCAAACTGTACACCTAAGATGGGTATATTTTGTTGTATGTAAATAAAAAACCTCAATGAAAACATTTTTCTTAATCCCACTTGCTAGGACATTTTATAATGGAGTTAGACAAACAAGAGTTCTTGGTATAACATATTTTTTCATAATATTATTCTATTAAATAGATATTTTACATGATTAAGCAATTTTCAGAGAAAATAAGATCCTGAAGACAATGAAAATGTGACAAAATGATTCACAGAAATCTCAAACATAAGGTTTCTTGAGATCATCACCAGTCCATCACAATACAACCACCAAGATCCAAACGGGCTTTGGCTTTTGAATGTCCCATGGGACAAAAGCTTTAACCAATCCATAATCCGGCCTCATATTCCTAATCTTCCCTACTGGGTCACTAGGGAATCATAGGCTACATCAGTTTACTAACTATCGAAATTTTACTTTGCTATGTTACAGAAATTTGGAGCTAAATACAAAACCTAACTGAGACACTAAATTCAGCTTAACATGATTTAACATACAAACTGTCTATTTTCATACTTTTCACCTGGCTAGTTTACTCTCCAATCCTAGAGCCTTTTGGGTCTCACATGCTACATAAAACTATACTCTCCCCACACGGCTCTTCCAGATTCATCCTCAGAAAATCTTAAATTTCTCTATTCTTTCCAGTTCTCCAGCTGTATCCACAGGTCTGACAAGAGTACCTCTTCATCACTCCTTCTTAAAGAAGTCGTTTTAAAAATTTCCCATTCATTACTCGTGGTAAAAAAAAAAAAAATTGCATCTTACTGGGGCCAACTAGAGCTTGTCATAATCCTGGCAACTTAATTCCTCAAATACAGAAAGAAAGAACTAGCTAGCTCACCTTGCCGGGGCCCATCTCTATTAATGGTTTCTGACAGGCTAGGGGTGAAGAGACACACAGCATGCTGAAAGGTAGGGGAACTCTGTAACATGAGTGACTGGCAATATTCCATGACATTGGCACAAATCTACAAAGGAAGAACAAGCAGTAACAAAAATATTAGCTCCCCAAATGCCTCATATCATGGAAATCCAGATTTGAAGGAGAACAAAGTTATAGATCAGTTTGTAAAATTACAACAAAGTTACAAATCAATTTGTAAAATTACCCACATCTATTATTTTCCTCAAATATCTCCAAAAACATAAAAAGCTTAAAGAATAGCTATACAACTCTCACTCCTCTTACCTGCTGCATAGCCAGTTCGATCTCATCTTTCTTGCTCACTCTATCTCCCTCCACATTATCATCTTGAAATTTAAACTGACGCAGTCTGTCGGAGCCACCAAAGCGACTTAGTAGTCCTAAGCACTGGCGCTAAGGAAAGAAAAGATACTTTCTTATTCATATCTAGTTGTATATGTTTAAAGTTAGTGACCTATCTTTCTTGAGGGAGATAAAAAAGAAAAACTCAGTGGGGAGTGAAATCACTCTTTAAAGCATCTAATTTCTTACTTCCAACTGACTCAACTAAAGTTAGCAATATTAAAATTTACCTTTCTGCAAATGTATTTACTTGGCAGACAACTCATTAAAAGAATATTAATTCTTTTAGCAGTTAACCCTGACTAAAATCTAAGTGCTTGCCAAAGATTTTTTGTATCACACCAAATAATTCCTTAGTAGATTCCCATTAAATAAATACTAATCAATAAACAATGAGAAGCAAAATGAGATGGCAAACAGAAGCAGATTTGTGATAATTTTGTCTACTAAGGCTCAAATTTAAAGGCTCTTACTCCTGTGGCTGCTTCTGGGGACTTCAGAAAGGAGTTGGGAACACAGAAGAAACCTTGGCAGATAAATCGCAAAGCTCATTTGTTTGAAATGTTGGTACTTTTCACCTGAGAATATAATTGTTCCTAAGGTTCTCAGTGGGAAAGGACAAGCTTTGCAAAATTGGCAGTATGTCCAGAATCAGAGATGTGGGTTCCAATTACAGGTACATGACTTTTTGCTATATGTCCTGGGACAAGTTACTTAACTTCCTCAAGCCTCTGTGTTCATATTTCTAGAGTGATAATAGCAATTCCTACCTTATAAGATTATTGTTAGGATTACCTGAGACATTGAATTGTATTTAAAGTGCTTAGTACAGTGTTCTGCACATAGTAAGTGCACAATAAAAACACGTTTAAAACATTGGTATTACACATACACACATTCACCCCTACATATATACATCCATATATATTATATAATATCTAACTTAAACTGATGTTAGTTTAAATAATAAGTATGGATAAGGCAAAACATACTAAGGAGATTATAATGTAAATTTAATTTGTCAAAATACTCTTTTTAAATCTTAAAACTGGCTGTTTGCTATTCTTACAGACAAAAACAGATGCACTATCACATTTCCAGAGGCTACCTTATGAAAGATGCATCAAAAATATTTTTTTCTCCCCACCAATGAAAAAAGTTAGAAGGCTTAAAAAAACAAAATAAAACAGAGTATTTTGGCTTGGTTAGAGAGAGTACAAGCCTTTCTGGAGTGCTATTTGACAATGACTCAAAATGTACTACTTGTATACCCATGCACGCAGTGATAACAATTATGCTGATGGCAGCATTTTTCTTTTGGAAACTTGAAAAACAGCTCATGAAAAGAGGACTGTTTAAGAAAATTACTGTATCAAAAATAATGGAATATAAATATAATTCTTCTGCAGCCAAAAAAAAGTGAAGGTGTTCAAATCAAAGCAGGCCAGGAGGCTCCCAGAAAGACTGCGATAAAATATCTAATTGATAAGCTATCTACTCTGTTTGAATATATTGAAAAGAGATTACATAACTGGAGGAGAGTTTGGGAATAAATTAGAAATATGTACATAAAACCAAGCAAATAAAAAAAAGAAACACTCTAGGAAAAACAATGTTGTATAGAAAAGTAAAATATGGTCCATCCATGGCTTATTCATAAATGACATTTCATAGTAATAATAATATAACACTAAATATTAATCTAATCGAAATTATGATATGATTAGAGTTGGGGGTGGGGACACGTTACAAGAGAGGTACGTATTGTATGACAGAAGAACGGGAGTAAAGAGATCTAAATTCTCATCCTTCTCGATAGAAGGTCAACAGATGACTCTTAAAATTGGAAAATCAAGTAGTAGTAACATAAGCATATTATTTAGAGATATGAAAGAATCAATTAAAACCGTCGCTGGGTTTACCCAAATTCAGGGAGCAGAATGGGGAGGATCAGTGAGAGGACTGTTGTATTTTCTTACAAGTCTTATAGCTGCTCTTTAAAGAAGTAAAAAAAAAATTTTTTAATTTAAAAAATAAAAAAGAAGTAAGAAAGAATCAGTTACCTGGAATCTTCCAATATGTCCTTGTAGCTCCATTAGAGATCCTTCATTAACATCAACATCAAGTTCACTTAGTATACCTATAAAATTTGGAATGCTTTTAAATGTAGTGTTATAATCAAAAAATTAAAAACATTAAAAAACCAGGAATGGTAGTTTTACTATTTTATATTTATATATGTATAAATATATATATATTTATATATGTATAAATGTATATATTTATATATATATATGCATAAATAGACACAGACTCTGCCATGAAGGAGGTTTGAGAAATACGACTTTACAAAGATTGTGTACCACCACACGATATGTAAGTGTACCACACCACATATTCAGTCATATGCAAGCTAAATCTAGACTGAATCAGTAATTCAAAAAGGCACTTCAAAGTTTTTGAGAAAAATCGACTTTTTATTTATAAACATAGAAGTTAAAATTTTCTAAACTCAGCAGTAAATTACTTTCTCATGTAACAGTTCAGAATATAAAACACTAAAAATGAAATGCATTTTTTTCTTTTATCTCGTCTATGTATTGTACCATTTGATTTTTTTTCTTTTCCCTTAGGCAAAGTACAGTTTACATATACACAAAAAAGTTGCCATTCAATTTCTCAGTTTGGACCCATTATGAAATTCCTAAAGCTGATCAACCTTTTATAGTACCATGGACTCCCTTTATTTCTATTGAGCCCTCCAAGCAAACCCATGGGTCATTCTCTCCACTGGTTTATTTCTTTGTTCTATGACTGTAGCCATGAGGAGAACCCAGCTGATCCTGTCCCAGCCACCCTAACTATCCATGTGTTTTCACAATCCCTTTAATCCATTTCTTACTTCCAAGCATACACTCCATAGCACATAACCTGGAACCTTATCCTTTGCTCCTTATAATGACAAGCCTTCCTCCTTTTAGATTTCTCAGCCCATCAACCTCTACACAAACCTACAGAAAATACTCATATCACTTGGCACATGCTGGCTTGTTACCTCACCTGCGCCTCACTGCTCCACTAGCTCCTTTCCCTTTCCCACCTCCACCTCCACGGGGAGTAGGCTCCCAGAATCACTTTATTTAATTACTTTCTAAAATTTACCCTACCGCAGAGGATTTTTCTGCACTATCTACAAATGTGTTCAGGTCTCCCTTGTACTCCAAAACAAAACAAAACCAAGTAAAACCCTGGTTAATATCAAATTCTTGAAATATTTTTTTCTCCATTTGTTGCTCGTGATTCTTATGCCCTCCTTTTTCCATCTTAACCCCTTGAAAGCTGGAGTTTGCACTTAACACTACCATGGAACTTTGGCTTTTTCCTGTTTGTCCTTAATCTTTCTGATCTCTGCAACCTGTGTTGCTGTTCCCCAGTTCTTTCATTCCTCCTGCACACCAACTGCTGCCTCTATTTTAAAAAACTAGCAATTCTCAGATTCTTTTTTCTTTTGGCAGCACCGAGTGGCACGCGGAGCTTCCCCAATCAAGGATCGAACCCGTGTCCCCTGCAGTGAAAGCACAGTCTTAACCACTGGACCACCAGGGAAGTCCAATTCTCAGATTCTTAAGACCTTTCTGCTACATGCCACCTGAGTGCTGTGGACCATATATATCATCCTCAACTCCAAAACACTTTACAGAATATCTGTGGGTCACAGATAAAAAATTAACCTGATGATAAGTAGTTGAGGAGGTACAACATATCTGGTACTGGGCTAAGCATTTAAGACAAAACCATATAGTAAAATTACAGGATAATACAAAACCATATGTAATCAAGGGCTGAACTGGGCAGAGTAGGGTTAAGAGGAGTATAAATTATTTTTTAAAGTTATTTTAAAAAATTAGGAGGGTATTTGGCATTATCTTTTAAAATTATTTTAAAGTGTGTGTGTGTGTATATATATATACACACACATATGTAATGGTATATATGTATGTACATATATATATAGAGAGATATATATATAGATATATATAAAAGTATATTTATATCTGACAAAGCACTGCCAGGAACTTACCAAGCCTACCAGCTCAAATATATAGAAATGTATATGTATACATACACACACACACACACACACACACACACACACACAAAGTTATTAAATGCCATACTGTTTGACATTTTTAAAAAGATCGGAAACAGTCAACGTGTCATAGGGGTCTGGGTAACCACCTCACAATTGGAAAACTATTCCACCAATTAAAAGAGTCAGGTAGGAACTATACATGCCGATGAGAAAAAATCCCCAAGACACAGTGTGGGGAAAAATTTACAGAGCAGTGTGTATGGTATTTCATTTGTGTAGGGAGGAAAAAATTTTTACACCACGAGCAGAGAAACTGCTAGAAAAACAAAGTATAAATTGATAATTGGTTCCTTTTAGGGAGCAGGAATTGCTGGTCAGGGTGCTTTATTCTTTTATTTTGTTTGAATATACCATGAGCATGTTAAAATAAACTGTGCCTTTCTGAAGATAATTTTAATACAGTGACAGGGTTAAATGCTGCTATTAGTAAAATACAGAATATTTCAAGTATTTTTAAAAAGTAACGAAAGGGGACTTCCCTGGTGGCGCAGTGGTTGAGAGTCCGCCTGCCGATACAGGGGACACGGGTTTGTGCCCCGGTCCGGGAAGATCCCACATGCCGCGGAGCGGCTGGGCCCGTGAGCCATGGCCGCTGAGCCTGCGCGTCCGGAGCCTGTGCTCCGCAACGGGAGAGGCCACAGCAGTGAGAGGCCCGTGTACCGCAAAAAAAAAAAAAAAAAAAAAAAGAAACAAAAGGAAAATTCATCGATAAAATCACCTTGCCAGAGGATCTGATAAAAGGTAAATTCTCTCTGTACTAACTCAGGACTTCTGGATTAAGATGGCAGAATGAAGTAGTATCATAGAATGTCCCTTCTATAATCAACCTACAAATAAATGAAATTCACCAAAAAGGGAAAGGGGCCAACTTACACCATAAATACTAAAGCATGGTGGTGCTTAAGGGAAAAAAAAAGGGGAGATGAAGAAAATTCCAGGGGAGTAAGTAGCATAATTCAACTCATGACCCTCATCCCACCCCTCAGAAGCAATACAGATAAAAGAAGATAAGCCAACAAACTCTTGCAAATTCTCATGGAGACCCCACAATTTGCGAAGAAGCACATTCAGGTGATTAAGTAAATTAAGTAATTAGGAGAAACCAAGGTAAAAACCATTTGGAGAAGAACCACTACATAGCACTATGGGACCTTAGTAAAGGCAAGGGTGGCCTGTCTTGGTATCATCTCAGGACACTGGAATGAAGTGGGGAAATGAACATAATAAGCACACAGGACTAAGACACTCCAAGGCTGGGTGGAGTTGACCCTGGGATCTCCACAGAATGAGCACAGTCTCTAAGTACCTTAATATGCACTGCACTCTGCCCTTCCAAACTCTCTCCTTCTCCCAACACAAAGGGCTCAGGCACTGAGGCATGCCCAGAGAGGAAAAAATATTGCGGGTGTTGGGGCAGAAACAGAAGTTGGCCTCAGACTTCTCCACAGCAATATAAAGATGGAGGTAGTATAGGCTAGTAGTTAAGCACACAGACTCAGAAGCCACACTGCATGAAAAACCCTACAGTATTATTTGTGTGACTTTGGACAAGTTGACCTCTCTGTGCCTCAGTTTCCTCATTTGTAAAAAAAATATGACATTATTATTAATAGTAGGCCATGCTTTCATTCAAGAATAAAGGCAACCTTTAGATGTTTGTAAACATTAGAGAGTTCAGGGAAGATTATATACTTTTTCTTAGGGGAGGAGACCTCAATACAAATTAAAAACACCAAGAGATAAATCAAAAGAAAGAACTCAGAAATGGTGAAGCTATAGGAGGAAAAAAAAGAATTGGTGTTTTTCTGTGAATCCATGTAAATATACAAGTATAACTAAATAGCTGAAGTTATTATGGTTACAAGCCTGAATATAAATGATATTTACTTGACAAAGTAAAAATAATACAAGCAAACAACATGAGGGTGGAAGAAGAAGTGTAAAATAACTCATTACTTCATCTTTCACATCAGGAGTTAGTTGATTCTGTCTAAATTTTTTTTTTTTTTTTTTGCCACACGTGGGCCTCTCACTGTTGTGGCCTCTCCCGTTGCGAAGAACAGACTCCGGACGCGCAGGTTCAGCGGCCGTGGCTCACGGGCCCAGCCGCTCCGCGGGATGTGGGATCCTCCCGGACCGGGGCACGAACCCGTGTCCCCTGCATTGGCAGGCGGACTCTCAACCACTGCGCCACCAGGGAAGCCCCCTGTCTAAAATTTATACGTAGTAAAAAAAAAATTTTTTAATGACCAAAATATCTTAGTAGTTTATCATAATCTTTTTTTCTTCTTAATCATAATGATCTTTTAAGAACTAATATCTCTTGTACACTTGTAGTAAAGAAACATTTGTCTGGAATTCATCAATGTCTTCAGTTTCTCTTCAATTAGTTTTTCATCTGTAAAGTTCACGTAAAATTAAATAGCTGTTTTCTAAAACTGAATGTAAAAGGTATCCCATTCTCGTAAAGTACCTCTGTATGTCTGTTTCTCTCCACCGCCCCTCCCCCGCACCAATATATACATCTACATAGAGCAATGTTTGAAAAGCTACTTATCTATGTTAACATTTGATAATTTCTAGATAGTGGGATTTGAGTGTTAATTATTTTCTTGAACTTTTTGAATTTTTTATACTGACCATATATCACTTTTATAAACATATTACTTCAAATAAAGGCAGTTAAGGGGACTTCCCTGGTGGTCCAGTGGTTAAAAATCCACCTTCCGATGCAAGGGACGCAGCTTCAGTCGCTGGTCGGGGAACTAAGATCCCACATGCCGCGGGGCAACTAAGCCCACATGCCGCAGCAGAGGATCCCACATACCGCAACAAAGATCCCGCGTGCCTCGACTAAGACCCGACGAAGCCAAAAATGAAATAAATAACAATAATTTTTTTAAAAAAAGGCAGTTAACTCTGTTAGTTCCAATCTCAAATAAGTCATATATAGCTGCAAAGTAATAATAACCTCATTCTATTAAGTGTATGTCAGTCTGTAAAGCACTGGTAAAAATCCATTCAACATAATCAACTCACCAGGAAGTGCTGCTTTACTTATAATTCCTGTCAGCAGAGCCAATTCCTGCAAAGACCCAGCACTAACATCCTGACAGCGCAGGATTGCTTGTATGGTGTCAGAATGAGAAATGAGAAACTGCAACACCTAAGACGAAGAAAAGGAGGGGAAATGGAAAAACAGAGGTGGAAGAGTAGAAAATTGTATTATAAATTTATATCCATCTGTTTAATAACATTGAAGCAAGTAATTTAATGTAATGAAGAATATTAGATAAGCAGTTGTCTTTTGCATTTACGTAGTTTATTTCTTCAAGAAGCAAACATCTAACTAAATTTCGTAAGAAAGCTAAAGATAAGGATTATTTCAAAGTTTAGAGATTAATACATTTAGAAGCTACTATAGAAGAGTATAATATAACTTGGAACTACTGTATGAAAACTATTATTTGACCCCTATTTTTTTAAATTTTTGTCTAAATGGAACTAGAACATGAATTTAAAATGAGTGTGTTCAGAAATGACTTACTGGGACTTCCCTGGTGACTCAGTAGTTAAGAATCCACCTGCCAATGCAGGGGACATGAGTTCGAGCCCTGGTCCGGGAAGATCCCACATGCCGCAGAGTGACTAAGCCTGTGCGCCACAACTACTAAGCCTGCGCTCTAGGGCCCACGAGCCACAAATACTGAGCCCACGTGCCACAACTGCTGAAGCCCATGCGCCTAGAGCCCGTGCTCTGCAACGAGAAGCCACTGCAATGAGAAGCCCACACACTGCAACAACGAAGAGTAGCCCCCGCTCACCGCAACTACAGAAAGCCTGCGCGCAGCAACGAAGACCCAATGCAGCCAAAAATAAATAAATTTATTTTTAAAAAATGACTTACTGAATTCAAGTTTGCTCTGTGAAAGTCTGACTAGTGTGACATGGGGACAATCACATAAAAGCTTTTGTCTAACTCTCCTTTTTTATATGATGAAAATAAATGAGATACAAATCTTGACCTCTAAACTCTGCCCTTTCACCTTAGCATTTTACAGTGTACCACCATAGAAGACTCTACTCATTTTCACATTCCAACATCTTCTTAACTGGATTATAGATTCCCTGAAGGCAGGGACTACACCACAACTGGCTGAACATTTGAATCTCTCAGGAACTGTGCCACTTTTATTTTTTAATACAAATTCCTGGCCATCATTGTTGGACATGTTGGACATTGTTGGACATGTTGGACATTGTTGGACATTGTTGTCCATCATTGTTGGACATGAAACTCAGTAATCTGTATTTTTTAAAGAACCTACTCAAGTAATTCCACTATGCTCAGTATAAGACTGGCCTTGTATCACAATGTCCCACTTCTTCTAAAAAACCTTAATCTCGAGAAAGTAGAAGACAAAGTTTTTGAGTGTTAAAGAACTGACTCAAAGGCCGCATATGAAAGGGGTAGAATGTCACTTAGACTAACGCAATATAAAATCAGGTAGCACACTAGAAACAGCAGCATTCTATCTTGGGAAGGTATGCCTGAAGACTGATGGCAGGGAAAGCAGATAAAATCACCATAAATTATTAGGATGTGTCCTAATTCCTGAGGGTATCATAATTATAGAGCAACACAATAAAAAACTGCAGATTCTTAGTGATAAGCCTAATTAATCAGTAAAAGGTTAAATTGTATATTGCATTATTAGTCTAAGAAACAAACATATTTTTGAAGATTTCACTGAAAAGCAGTGAAAATAAAACTAATTTATGGTGTTTGAAGGAAAAATATTTTATTAGAAACTCACTTATTTAAATTACTCATTCTTTAAACATCACAACTAAATGTGGCATCATCATCTATCTTTTGTATTTTCTGCAAAGTCTAATAAAGGAACAGCATTCTCTAATAAATACCTGGTTAAATTACATTTTAGAAGACAGCTTATTTCTATCACAATAAGTGCTTCCTTTTGCACAACAACAAATTTAGATCTCTTGCCTTCTATCTCACTATTCTATTAATTAGCTGTGGTGTTTCATTCAAACAAGAGTACAAAAACAGACCGATAAAGTTCAGAGCAAAGTGCAAGGGGTCTATTTTCAATACCCAGCTCTGCCACAAACGGAACGGTTAAGGTAAATTCACGTTAAGCGTTCTATGCCTAGGGCTTCTGCATTTGTAAAATAAAGATTTTGCACTTGATGATTTCTACACTAAGGATTCCTCTTACCTGCCCTGCTGCCTGCAAGTGCTGGGCCATACTAGACGTGAGGATGACCTGGCACAAGCGAAGAGCTGGAAGCAGAATCTGGCGGTATCGGTCCACTGGAGTAGGGATGAACACTGGGGCATCTCTCAGGCCAAACATGCTTGATTTGCATCCAGTGAACAAGGAGAGAGCAACAGTCCAACAGTTAAAACAGTCCCCGACCATCTCCACGGCAAACAATCACAGGTGGCTAATTAAGATGTGATGCTACTAATGAGGACTCTGTATCCCAGAGGTACAGTTAGTGAAAAAATCTGAATTTTTAAAAATCTTCGTAAAGAATAATTGCATAAACTTGAAAAGACAGTGCTAAAATTCCCCAAACATACTTATTCTACTCTAAATATTCCCTTGGGCCACAGAGACTATATGTGAGAAACAGACAGAAACAAAAGTTACTCTCCCCAAATTTCCCTCTTGTACACCCAAAGCCAAAAATGAATCTACATTGTCCATTACATAAAATAAAACAAGATTTTAAAAATTAAAATGAGATTGTAAAATCACTTAACCTTTAAGATGAGGTCTCAGAACACTATTAATAAACTATTATTTATTGTAAATATTTCTATTTAAATTTTTGAACAAAAAAAATGGTTGCCTGTTGAAGAGAAGAGAATGAAAGCAGAATATGGAAATAAAAAGAAATAACAGAAAGGCTTTCCAAAGGCAGGCAATAATAATGTGTCATGAACTGAGGAATACAATTTACTCAATCCTCTTCACCTAAGGTGAAAGTAATAACTCTCGTGTTTAAAACCTTAGAAAGTTATACTAAAAAAATTTTCTTTTCTAGAAGTAAAGTATTTCTATAGTTAAGCCTGAAAAACTCAAACATACAATTTGGCAATGGATCTTTTGAGGAAAATTACTCAAACTGACCTAAATTGTTATTTAACAGTAGGAGGGTATGCTATAGGCCCTAACAATGCTGCAGCCATGTAGACAAAAAAGAAAAAATTTATATTCAAAGTCAAATGAGAAATCTGCTAGAAAGTTTGAAACTTAAAATAATTTCACTTGAAGCTTTCAAATTAGCAAGCAGTTGGTAAAATGTTAAAATGAGAAAAATATAAAATACTATTCAAGTCATCAAGAAAAGAAAATCCACAACAAATTATAATTTTATTACAATACTTTAAAAGACCAGTATAACTGAAAACATGTACTTCTACTAAACAGAACAATAAAGTTGGGAAGAAAAACGTCTAACAAAATGCTCTCCCATTTCCCTCTTACGTTACTGCTCTAAAATGGAAAGCACTAGGTCCCTACCCACTTTTACCCTTATTAGCAACTTTCATTTATTAGTTAATGGCAGGGGTATATGACCAAACAAAACCATCAAGATGAGAGTACTGCGCCAACAGAATTATAAACGGCAAAATTATGTTTGAAATTTTTTTTTTTCCCTTAATAATCCTTTACTGGTAACTTTAAAAAAAGCAGCACGGGGTGGGGATGGTGGTGTGATGAATTGGGCAATTGGGATTGACATGTATACACTGATGTGTATAAAACAGATGACTAATAAGAACCTGCTATATAAAAAAAATGAATAAAATTAAATTTTAAAAAAAAATAAAAAAAATAAATAAATTGATATGGATGCTTACCCCTGTGGGTCCATTTCTGGGCGCATGTCATAGACTTGGCATTGTGCCAGCCTCACAATCACCCCAGACCTCAGCAGCTCTAAAGCGCCCTGTTGTATCTTGGCCACTCTTGTGAGAAATGCCTAAGAAGTTATGAAACAAAAATCATCAGTACAGAGATCAGAGCCAAGCGTCTCACATTAAAATGAGACTTTCTCATAGCACATTTCTGATCTGTAATCACCGGTGAAGAGAAATTCTGAGCTAGCTAGGAAGGGGCATATTATACCACCTTAACCATAGGATTTTTATGAGGAGTAAATGGCACAACGTATCTGAAGTGCTACATACGCCTTGCAAGGATTAAGCATTCAACTAAATCATCATGTGGGCTTATGGAGGGCAGGGAAGATTGTTTTGCTCACATCTCTACTACCTAGTGCCATACCTGGCATGTAACAGATATTTAATAAATACTTGTTGAATAAATGAATGAAGGAAGGAAAACAGAATTAATGAAGAATCTAAGACTTTAGTGCTTCTCTTATTGTGACATTTGTGGTATTTTTAAGCAGGAGGAAACAGAAATTAAAACAGATTTGGAGGAAAGGAAATGAATTATATACACTGTACCGAAAAATCCTGTGTTTAAAGTAGAAGCAGCACATCTACACTGGAATTTAAACAGGCAACTAACAGTCTGATTTTCGTTGCGGAAGGACATTTTTGCTCACTCTTCTCCTCACAGACCACTGGGTGTCATGTGGCTTTGCCACCACCAGCAATCGAAGTGAGTAAGCAGCAGTCTCAGTACCCAACTAACCCTCTCAGGATCATTTCAACTCAAATTTGGCATGCTCAGAAGATACAGTTCTAGCACATGTGCCCAAATTTAAAACTCCTTAGAAATGATTACAGTTTGTATGATAGAAACATGCAAAATGCAGGCCACGTTAATTTTCTTTAATATATCCTTAACCTCAAGAGGAAGTGACCTGTTGATCTAACTTCAAGTGAATATAAAGCCTTACCATTTTGGATTCGTATGTATAAAGGGCTTTTAAAAGGGGAGGCTGTGGAGTGAGTAAGCTCTGCAAAGTACGGTCATCTTCTACCAAGCTGTCCACAAGCACCTTCAAATAGCCACTGTTAGAAAGATACAGAAGCCACTGCTGCTGCTTATCTACGGAGACAATCCGATCAAGTAGAGCCAGTGCCAGCATCTGACGGAAGAACACATCAAAATCCAAAATGTGGAGATGGCTACCAAAATCAACAACAGTAACTCCCTTTATCTGGAAATGTTTAAAAGTTTTCTTACAAGGAGAATGGTTGCCTGCAATACAATTCTCTCTTTTTTTTTTTGAGAAAAATGTATGTATGTATCCAGAATCTTGATTTATTAATAAAAGAAAAAATTTCAGGGTAAAGTTACATTTCTGAAACAAAACCTAACACATTAAAATAATGGCATTAAATATATTTTAGCAAAATCTAAACATTACTTGCTGGAGGAAAGGGATTTTTAAAAATAGCTTTTTCCCCCCCTAATTGTAAAGTTTCACATGCTCCTTGTAGAAAACAGAAAACTTATACAGAAAATACATTATCTGAGAAACACAGATTACTTTGTTCTATGTCTTCCCAAATATTTTTTTAACATAATTGAGAGCGTACTACATGATTCAAATGCTATGTAATTTTCCACCAGCAGGGAATTATCTTCTCACTGTATTATCACCAGTATGACATAATATTTTAAAGACATATAAATGCAAATACTCATTGAAAAAGCAGAGAAAGATACACTCAGTATAAAAGCTACGTATCCAGTATTCTCTTATGCCAAGATCTTGATTAACCAGCATCTCTGCTGGTTAATTTCTACCAGTGTAAGGCAAATCTCAAAATTAGCAAAAAGATAATTCTGAGGGTACAGTCTGAACAAATAAAGGATTCTGAACGTAAGTAAACAAAACATATGAATGAACAAAACAGAAATTCAAAATTATAGTAAATAAGAAAATTCACTAAAATATATTACAGAAAATAATTCCCAATATATAACATACATTTGAAAAGCTGATCCAGTTTATGCCTTAATAAGTCAAAATATCTATCCAATTATAATACTAAGCAGGAGTTACTGTACCCTTCCAATCTCATGACCATCACAAGCATCTCGACAGACCACTTCCATGAGGGCAGCACCATAGCTCTCAATGATGGCTATGTTTTCTCGCTGTAATTTACTAAACACATCTTCAGGGGCGGTCAGCCTTTCCCACATGGTTTTCTTGGCTAAAGGGTTACAATAGAAGACATATAAAACACTCCAGCAAAAAGCAGTTTGGTAACTGAGTAATTACACCTCATACATGACGACAACAGAAAAATCCTTCCATTATTGCCTGCACACAAAGACCCATCAACCAATGAGTCTAGGCAGGTAAACTTTAAGAACACAATGCACTATGCCATGCATGTACACTGAGAACAATGGTATTAGGAAAAGGATAAACTATCCTTAAAGAAATCAAAATGAACTATGAAACCCCAGGAGAAACATTCCTGTATTTATTCCACTAATCAATCTGGTTTTATCTTTTACTGAGATCTATGAGAATTTGGCTACAAAGGAGCAGGTACAAAGTAGACAAAGATCTGCTTCCAAAAAACAGATATTTTATTCTTTTATATTTTTTAATTGAAATATTTATTAAAAAGAAAAGGTATACTCATTATGAAGATAATTTAAATTAATTAAATTTAATTTAATTCAAGGAACACTGATAAAGATAGGATCATATGCTTTACATAGATTCCTGTAAACCTTTTAGAAAAGTTTCATAAATACACTACATAAAGCAATAATCTGTATTTGAAACTAATCTTATGACTTTTCCCCAACTAGCACATGGTAGCAGGTTTTTTTTTAACATCTTTATTGGAGTATAATTGCTTTACACTGGTGCGTTAGTTGCTGCCGTATAACAAAGTGAATCAGCTATACGTATACATATATCCCCATATCCCCTCCCTCCTGCGTCTCCCTCCCACCCTCCCTATCCCACCCCTCTAGGTGGTCACAAAGCATCAAGCTGATCTCCCTGTGCTATGCAGCTGCTTCCCACTAGCTAACTATTTTACATTTGGTAGTGTATATATGTCAACGGTAGCAGTTTTTAAACTGAGGAAAGATTCTCAAGACAGGGTGATCAGAATGGAGGGCAAAACAAAGCAGGTTTAACCATGAAAAATAAAAATAACACACAAGGGCTTCCCTGGTGGCACAGTGGTTGAGAGTCCGCCTGCCGATCCAGGGGACACGGGTTCGTGCCCCGCTCCGGGAAGTTCCCACATGCCGCGGAGTAGCTAGGCCTGTGAGCCATGGCCGCTGAGCCTGTGCGTCCAGAGCCTGTGCTCCACAACGGGAGAGGCCACAACAGTGAGAGGCCCGTGTACCACAAAAAAAAAGTACACACAAGGTGGCCTATATTCCACTATAAAGTTTGCAGCAGTCAAACCTTCAGAGTTTTTTTTTTTAATTTTGTTTGTTTGTTTGTTTATTTTTTCCCTAAAATATCTTTACCACTACTCTGATTTTATTTTAGTCATAGTTAATTTCCAATAGTGTCAAAGCAGGGTATGAGATTATTTTCTCAACCGTGTCACTTCCTTTGGTCACCTGGTCCCATCTACTTCTATTTCACCTCCCTCCACTCTCCACCTCCACCCCAACGCTGCCGCCACACTAGCCCTCAAATTCAGCACTTCCTTCAGTCTCAGGATCTTTGCACTAGCTGTTCTTTATATTCTTCCCCAGATCTTAGCATGACTGCCTCCTCTTCATCATTTCAGCCTCTATCAGATATCACTTCCTCAACTACATCCAGCTTCCCTCCTCCTCCCACCCCACACACAATATATCACAGTACTATTTTATCTTCTCCACAGTACTTATTTATCAGATTTACTCAAATTATGTTATTTTTTAGTTTCCATGCTTGTATCTCTGTCTCCTCACATCGAATGTAAGCTTATTAACAATGGGATTCTGTCTTGTCTACCACTGTTTCTCCAGAATTTAGCACAGTGTCTAGCACACAGTAGAAGCTCAAATATTAATTACTGATTGATTGACAGCTTAAAGGCAAGTTTAGAAACTTTGCTCCAGGGATGCCACCAGATGCTCTCAGGGTGGGGTACCATGGTGGGTGGGTTTTCAGGAACCCAGCCTGAGGAGCTATGGCATCTCCTCTTCTGTTTTACGCATAGGACTGCCACAAAATTATCTGAATAAGGGCTTTGGACAAAAGTCTGAAAGCCACCACTTTATAGGTTTAACATTTTTTAGCCATGAATTCCTTAGTTCAAACATTCTTATGTAAATGCAACCCCACCAGAAGAGTCCAGCAAAACTCTTAATTTCCTTTCTCTTCTTAACTCTTATAAAACTTGTAATTTATACTTGGGGTTGGCAAACTAAGGCTTGTGGGAAAAATGTGATCTCCCACTTGTTTTTGTAAATAAAATTTTAATGCAACATAACATACGTCTCTGGCTTCTTTTGCACAATAATGGCAGAGTTGAGTAGTTGCAACCGAGAACATATGGCTTGCAAAGTCTGAATTAGTTATTATCTGGCCCTGTACAGAAAAAGCTTGCTGGCATCTGGTCTATATCATCCAATTTAAGGCTTATTGTTTTATAAACACATATATTGCCATTTTTACTAGGATAAAAGATTTTATGAAAGCAAGAACCCAATTAATGTTTCCTGCTTCCTGGAACAACTAAAAATAATCAACCACCAAATTATTACTGATTTTTGTTTGTATTGTAAAAAGGGGAAATAATCTAAATGTCTAAAAATGGGTAGGCTAAATAAATTATGGTATATCCATAAGTGGCAAAATCTATACAGGTATTAAAAATGTTACTTAATGAGGCAGGAAAAGCTGATAAATTACTAAATATAGAGAATAGGGAAGATTTAAATCAATAAAAAAAGATGGCTGGCTATAACCAAAATGTCGTGATAATTATCTTAGAAGGTAAAATGTGTGACTTTTCCTTTTGTTTATTAGTGTGTTCTAAATTTCCTATAATCAATATTTATTTTTAAATAAAAAAATAAAAGCTACAAGATTTTTTTTTTTTTTTCAGTATGCGGGCCTCTCACTGCTGTGGCCTCTCCCGTTGCGGAGCACAGGCTCTGGACGCACAGGCTCAGCAGCCATGGCTCACAGGCCTAGCCACTCCGCGGCATGTGGGATCTTCCCGGACCGGGGCACGAACCCGTGTCCCCTGCATTGGCAGGTGGACTCTCAACCACTGCGCCACCAGCGAAGCCCTAAAAGATATTTTTTAAATATCTGATTATGAATTTTTAGCCAGGTTCTAAGGTTCTAGGACCTGACTCGGGTTGTAAAAAAAATAAAAGGAGTGGTGAGAAATGTACATCTAAATTCACATCAAGCATAAAGCCTGCACCCACTACACACATATATATAGCCTCAGCTGGTATTTTAATTTTTTTTTTATTTTTATTTTTTGGCCACACTACGCAGCATGCAGGATCTTAGCTCCCCGACCAGGGATGGAACCCACGCCCTCAGCAGTGAAAGTGCGGCGTCCTAACCACTGGACTGCCAGGGAATTCCTGTAGCTGATACTGTTTTGTTTTGTTTTTTTGCGGTATGCGGGCCTCTCACTGTTGTGGCCTCTCCCGTTGCGGAGCAAAGGCTCCGGACACGCAGGCTCCGGACGCACAGGCTCAGCAGCCATGGTTCACGGGCCCAGCCACTCCGCGGCATGTGGTATCTTCCCGGACCGGGACACAAACCCGTGTCCCCTGCATCGGCAGGCAAACTCTCAACCACTGTGCCACCTGGGAAGCCCCGGTACTGTATTTTTAAGTCACTTATTGGAGTCAGATTCACAAGAACGGAGTTAACAACAGGCAAGATGCTCTATGAAATCCTTTTAGTCCCACTACTTTATGACTAAAATCAGAGGTGTACTTGTACTATAATTCTAGATCATACTAACACCTAGACCATAAAAACTGAAAATCTCATGATGGGATCCTAAAAAATTTAATAATGGCAAGAGATTATCTTTTCTAATCTCTTTTAAAAAGATGATTGGATATTATGGTTTCATAAACAAAGAACAAAAGGAATATTCTTGATCAAAAGTCGCAATAGCCCAGAAGAATTATGAGCAGAGCAGAAAATTCTTCATTCTTATTATAATTCCTAATTCTTATTTATAAATAAAAGATACTACCGAGTACCATTAACTCGTCAAACTTAAAAAGAAAAGCCAGTTTAGAAGAAAATAGAACATATGAGAAAAACTTATAATAAAAGTACTTAAAATTACAATTAAAAAAATTTTTAAATTAAAAATTCTGACATCTTCCATACAGCTATATCAATCAACTATAAATTAAAGTTGAATGATAAGCTCCTAGAAAACAGAAAGTTAAAAATGAATCTGTTTTAAAAACAATATAATCCATTTTACTGAAATTACAACAAAACATACAAACAGGGCTAATCTCACAGAAATAAAATTAAGGAGGATGCACTATATCCTCTACACTGAGGTGTTAGCATAACTTTATAGGTTGGCTTTATAAACTTTTATTGAAAACATTAATCTGATTAAAAATATGCTGAAAAGTATATATTTTTGTCATTATCAATGTTTTTAAATGTGAAATATTTTTATAATACCAGAGCTTAAGGAACAGATCAATAGAGAAATTAAGAACATAATAATTGGGGTTCACATTAAACATTTAGGCTCTGGTCAAATTATCCACTTTTTCTTTCTAGTGGTCACTGGTAGAAAAGAGAGAGAATAAAAAGGTGAAAAAAATACAAAGAGAGATATTTGTGAGGTCAATGGCTGTCAACTAAGCCCCAGGAATTACATATGCAAAAACAATATCAGATTTGAACTACACTGTTCTTAATTAAGGAAACATGTAAGATCCTCCAAATAATTTTATCAGAAAAAATATTGGGTTGGCCAAAAGGTTCATTTGGGTTTTTCCGTATCATCTTACAGAAAAACCCAAATGAACTTTTGGGCCAACCCAATATATGCTTTGGTTCCTCCCCAGATCTACTGCATTGCCAGCTCAAAGTGATAGGATCCACCCATATGGATTTTCAGAAAACTAACTATATGCTTAAGAGACATTTGAATTTCCTTTTCCCTAAACTGCTCATATCCTTTGCCCATTTTTCTGTTGGGTTATTGATTTGTAGATGCTCTTTATTTATTAGAAATTAGTCATTTGTGATATGAGCTACAAATACATTGCTGATACTGAATTCTAATTCTCAGATCTGTCAAAAAGAAGCAAGTCACTTAGCCTCTCTAAGTCAGATTCCTTTTATACCAAACAGGGAAAATGGCTGCCCAGTATTCAGTACATATGTTTATGTAAAAATAAAGAAAAAGTGGTATGAAAAAATAAGTATATAAACATTAAAAATTCAGTTTTTGTTTTAAAACAACAGAAAATAGGTACACTAGCACAAAAGTATGTGCTCAATAAATATTTATTAAATATAATATTTCTAATTTGAAAATTAAAAACACTAGTATCTAGGGAATAAAGTACTTTGCTATCTATCTAAAACAAGTCAAAATAAGCAGTAATTACGACTAAGAAAAAAAAGCTACTTAAGGGATAAAATTGCTCTAAAAATAGATCATTTGAAAATTAAAAACAAAGGAGAGGGACTTCCCTGGTGGCACAGTGGTTAAGACTCCACGCTCCCGGTGCAGGGGCCCGGGTTCTATCTCTGGTCAGGGAACCAGATCCCACATGCATGCCACAACTAAGGAGCTGGCGAGCCACAACTAAGACCCGGAACAACCAAAATAAGAAAAATAAAAATAAATAATAATAAAAAGATAACAGATTTTTTTTAAAAAAAGGAGAATCTTCTTTTATGGTCACACTGCTTTTACCACATCTTGATAATGACTTCTTATAAAGCACGTTGTAGAGCTCCACCTAGTGGTTAAGTGGTGATTTTTGCCAATTCAACTAAATACAACGTTAAAAACTTTTTTTAGTCAAGAGGAAAATGGGGGAGGTGTATTGGCAGATTATCTCTCTTAAAAAAAGATCCTACTTCTTTAAAAAGTTTCTCTGAACTATTATTTTTAACGACCTTAAAAATATTTTTGTGTATTATTTATGCTGGTAGGAAATTCCTATAAATACATCATTTGGCTATTATTACATTCTAAGAGAGATATTATACAAAAATATATAGCCAGTAATGAATAATATGAGATAATCTAAGTCTTACACACAGAGTGGTTTTTAAGAATCTGTGTTCAGGACTTCCCTGGTGGCGCAGTGGTTAAGAATCTGCCTGCCAATGCAGGGGACACGGGTTCGAGCCCTGGTCCGGGAAGATACCACATGCCACGGAACAACTAAACCTGTGCACCACAACTACTGAGCCTGTGCTCTAGAGCCCGCGTGCCACAACTACTGAAGCCCACGTGCCTAGAGCCCGTGCTCCGCAACAAGAGAAGCCACCGCAATGAGAAGCCCACGCACTGCGAAAAAGAGTAGCCCCCCGCTTGCCACAACTAGAGAAAGCCCACGCGCAGCAACAAAGGCCCAACGCAGCCAAAAACAGATAAATAAATTTATAAAAAAACAAAATAACAAATACTCATTAAGGTTCTCAGAAAGCACAAGGAGCCCATTATGAGAATGTACTTATGACAAGTTCTTAAATAGCAGAGTAACTCTGGCAAAGAGTATTATACGCTGGTCTCCTGAATAGTTAAAAACATCTTTCACATTTGGCAATGAAAGAATCCATATTATTAACTCTTATTTAAAAATGCTAACTATATGGGAATTCTTTGGCAGTCCAGTAGTTAGGACTCCGTGCTCTCCCTGCCAAGGGCCTGGGTTCAGTCCCTGGTTGGGGAACTAAGATCCCCAAAGCTGAGCGGTACAGCCAAAAAAAGATAACTATAGTTTACAAAGTTGATTTATCATTGTTTTAAATACACAGATCTTTGACCAAGAAATTCTACTCCTTGGAATTTATCCAAGAAAAACTTCACATTAGTACAAAAAGACATATGTATACTACTGATGAGAATTTAAACTGGTAGAAGGCCATTTGGTAGAATCTATTAAAATAAAAACGTGCACCCTCTTTCACATGGAAATTCCACCATGAAGTATCCTTCTTGAGAAATATATAGGCATATAAAAGAATATTTGATGCAGCTTTTTTGTGATAGTAAAAAATTAGAAACAATTTAAACACTTATGAATAAGGCAAATGGTTAAACAAATGGTACTTCTATACTATGGAATAACAAAGCTATTTTAAAAGATATGTACTGTATGTATTGTTCAATGGGACCAGAGGTGAGTGGGAGTTACAAAAATATATAAGCTAAAGTAGTATTTGAGGGTCTGTGCTTACATTACTTTTGTACTATTGTCACAATTTTAGAAAACTAAACATTCTTCCTTGACTTTAGAGCAAGCACTTTGATTCCATAAAGACTCATTTATTATAGCTTCGCTGAGCCAAAAGATGAAAAGGTGATTTATTTTAAAATTTAAAGTAACCAATCTCTAAACACAGAAAAGACAGAAATCTAATTCTACCTGCTTCTAAGGTGTCTGGTTCATCCGGTCTCTGGGCAATCTGTAAGTAATAAAGCAGAGAGCCATACAGGTGTGTCCTCACTCGCTGGAATCCGCCACCTAGGAAAATATGGTAGCGTAAAAACCTTTTTTCAAATGAAGTTAAAACAAATACAGAAGTTGTAAGTTATAGAAAATTTAGATGAAAAAACCTGTCTTCAAAATGAAGTCTAACAGTTTCTTCAATATGATATGAAGTGAAGAATCTCCAATAGAAGCAAACCCCACCACTGCATTCTCTGCAGGCGGAGGTGAGGTGAAAGAGTTATCAAGCACAAAAGCATAATGAGCCTCTCCGGGTCCCAAGACTACTGGTTGCTTCTGTTCTGTGCGAACGGCTTGGCTTAGGTGAGCGGTCAGGGTGAACACAGCACCTGCTACCACTGGCATTAACTCCTGTGCTGCTTCATCATCCAGTATCTTAAAGCAGAAAGACAAATCAGAGTGAGCACCCTGCTTTCAGCTACAGTCATTAACATGTCTTATACATTTAGCTTTTCAATTACCATAAGAATATAAGAATGGAATTGTATTGTTCAAAGACAGTAGAAGCTAATACACAAAAAGAAATTTAAATAGAATGCTGGGTAACATGTTCTTAACCAGAAGGGAGCCCTATCCGAATTCCCTAGAGGTTTTTCATGGAAATTAACATAATGGCCTCACCACTAGAGTCTCCCATTCAGTAGGTCTAGGGTAAAATGTGTCATGTAGATTTTTTAAAAGCTTCCTAGAAAATTCTGATACACACTCTGGTTGAGAACCATTACTGTACAGAGTTAATACCTTTTCTCAAGAAAAGTCTTAACACTGGCATTGCACAACTCTGTTTACTCCAAATGGGAAAAAAAGAGTGGCAACCTATATGTTTAAATGATATAAATATTCATTTGGCAGTATAAAGTAACTTATGAAGCATGTCACCTTATCATGCACATCTTGTAAAATATCACGAATAATCAGCTGTCGATCCTCTGCCTGAATGAGGTCCTGAGGGCAAGCTGTCAGTATAATTTCTACCAGCTGCCTCCATGACTCCAGAGCATGCCGTTTTGCATGAAGACACTGCAACAATTTGTTTCTTCCTACCACGTACTGAAGTATAGTGCTGATTTCCTAAAGCCGCAGAAATTGAATTGCAAGGTTAACACACAGGCAAATAACGTCTTTTAACCAACAGGTTCCTATTTTTAACACTGTCAGTTAATCCGAAAACATTTATAGAATACTCCGGAAACCTTCCACATGCTTGCAAGTCAGCAGATAACTTTTCACATTATACTGGTAGCCAGAGCTATGAAAAATAATAAATAAGGCTGTGTGTGTATGTGCACGCACGTGCGCATGTGTAAGGCAGAGGGCAGAGGTGATGTGCGTGGAAATGAGTTTTTAACCCCATCTTCTTTCTTCTTGCAACTGTCTAGTTATACTTACTCTGGAACACTAGAGTTCCCTAAAACCCAAGTTCAATGGCATGTTTCCTTGATGTGTCTTTTATTTCTTTGCCTCTTGCTTTGACCTCACCAACTGTATTTCCATGAATGTGGTTCTTCCCACCTGCTCTCTGACCCGTATCTCCCCATTTGGGGTGACAAATGACTCCTTCCTCGCTGATAGGGAGCAAGTGAACTCTATTACACAATATGAAAAGGTTACAAAATCCTCAACTAACTTAGCAGAAAAGATGTTATTTCTTCTGGCATCCAGACATTAACTTCAGTTCAGCTTTTAACAGTCACAAAGTCAAAAGTGAAAGATACAATTAAAATTTCACAAAGTCAAAAGTGAAAGATACAATTAAAATTTAACTTCTAAGTAGTTTACTAATAATGAACTGGAAGTCAATTCACTGTTTTGTCTTCTAACTGGCAATTTAAGTAGTTAAGTAGTTAAAAGGTTAAAACTAACATATATTCAACAGGGCTTACCTCCATTAGTAGAGGTCTCTGTCCTATGGCTGCCATACCCTGAAGGGCATTTACTTCGGCTACAAGAACTCTATGAAGAAGCTATATAATTGAGAAATGAGAGAAAAATAAGACCATTTCAGACACTGGTAGAACAATAACCTAGCAATTACTCTAAACTGCCCTAGACGGAAAAGTTTCAGATACCTTTATATATAATCTAATAGTGGCACTGTCCAAGTTTCTGTCAAAAACAGTATATCCCTCACATGCCGGAGAGTGATACCAAAGAGCGTCTATGGCAGGAAAGTTAGTGGAACTGCATGGGATAGCTTCTTCCTACTAGTGAGGTGATTACCATTTACCTGGTAGAGAGTTAAATGGGTAAAACCACTCCATTGTGATAGCTGGGTAGCATGACTACTAAGAGGTAGGTGATAGGGAACCTTTTATAGAGGCAAAATTAGTGTGGCCTATTCAGTTTTCTTTCCTGACTGTTTGAAAAGTGAAAACCAGTCCAATAAACCAATATCTCTATTAGAAAATAAAAAGTTATTTTTTTCCTTAACGACTCAAAGTCTGAACCACTTGATACTGCACATGCTCTAAAGCAACGCTCACCTTGACATTGCAGACTGTCTGTCCCCGTAAATTCTTGTGTTCACAGTTAGCAATAACTTGTTCAATCTGGGCCCGATCAAAGAAATCCAATTGCAAAGGCTCGGGGATCTCCTGACTGAAGTCAATGGAGTCGAGAATACTGAGAATTTTTCGACGTACTAGAAATAATAAAAAGTAGTTCTATTTCACTTGGGACACTGAAGAGAAGAGCTAACCACCGTACTTAGCTCACCCTCTAAGGCAGCACTATGTTCAGAAAGGACATCAGTCTGGAAATTGAAGACTGTATTGAAATCTAAATTGGATTTTATTTCTAATACATTCATTCGCAAAAATATTGTTTTCCCATACTATCATCTTAGTTATAAAAAAAATTTTTTTGATGACAAACAATCCTTTATATAGCTTTTCTACATCAGTTCAGAATTTGCAGATGCAGGCATTAATTACTTCTTGAGATTTTATGCAATTTAATATATACGTATCTACAAATTTATTACAAATTCAAAGGGCTTTACCTTTTGTAGTAGTATCAAAGTGCAGGAACCCAGAGACAGACCGATTTTCATCTTCTATTCCTCCTTCCCCATCTGTTGGAGCATCAGTAATAAAAATCAGAAAAAGAACAACACACTTATAAAATTTATTTGGAAATAACAAACATAAGGTATTTTATTTCTAAGTCACTGTTTCTAGGTCAAAGAGCCCCTTGCAAACGGATAATTAAAATGCAAAGATGATGAGGACTTATCAACAACATTCATCTAATTCTTTCCGTCTCTGAGATCCACTTCACAATTGTACAGAGCATAATCAGAACTCCAAGAGAGGCAAGACCCAACCATGCCAGTGAGATGACTAGAAAAGCGTATGCTTAATTTGCATGTAAAATACGTATTAGAATATCTTGGGTCATGCTGGCTCAGTGTGACAAACTCCACTGTGTATCTGTGTCTATGAATACAGCAAAATGTGAATGCTCCAAACAACAATAAAATTGCAATTATGGGTGATTTTGTGTTTTAAGGAAAAGAATTCTAAAGGCAGAAAGAACTTGTTTGGCCTACAATCACATACTAACCATAAGGTTCAGATTTGTGCTTGCATTCACACAGACCAGTCAGCAGCATAACAATACTAATGCCAACACATGTTCACCTGAGTAGGGTTTCACTGGCATGTCATCCAGTAGGAGGTGAAGGAGCCTCTGGGTGTGTGACCGTTGGCGATTCAGAGAAGTCACCCTTAGTTCTATCGAGGCAGTCTTCATCAGCCATGACATTTGGTTCAGCATAGATATTTCATATTCTGCAATTGAAATATGAATGTTTAGTTTCCCAGTATAATAACACAAGATCAGAACAGACCTAAAATCCATAACTCACCAGATATTTTCCCATGTAACATAGTCAATATTTTATGAAAATTGGCACCATAATAATTTATCACTCTAGAAAATTAAAAAAGAAAAAAACAGATGCCAAGGGAGAAAAAATAAACTAGTATATGTGTATGAAAGTTGAGCAAAAGCAACTGAAGAACAAAAAAGAATCAAGTTTCTGTCAACAGAATAATTTCACACAGACGTAGAGGATTCTGAGTCTACCATACCAGATGCAGGCCATCAAGTGTGTGGTGGCAGGAGACGGCGCAGTAGGTAAAGCTTGCCTCCTCATCAGTTACACGACCAATGCCTTTCCCGGAGAGTATACCCCACTGTCTTTGACAACTATTCTGCCAATGTTATGGCGGATGGAAAACTGGTGAATCTGGGCTTGTGGGATACAGGTGGACAAGATGATTATGACCTATTACATCCCCTATCCTATCCGCAAACGGATTCTTAATTTGCTTTTCTCTTGTGAGTCCTGAAAATGTTCGTGCAAAGTGGTACCCTGAAGTGTGACACCACTGTCCCAACACTCCTATCATCCTGGTGGGGACGAAACTTGATCTGAGGGATGATAAAGACACGATTGAGAAGCTGAAGAAGAAGCTGACACCCATCACCTACCCACAGGCCTTGGCCATGGCCAAGGAGATCGGTGGCATCAAATGCCGCTCGGCGCTCACGCAGCGAGGCCTCAAGACAGTTTTTGATGAAGCTATCTGGGCAGTTCTCTGCCCACCTCCCGTCAAGCAGAGAAAGAGAAAATGCCTGCTGTTGTGAATGTCTGGGCCCCTCCTGCCTGTCCCGTTCCCCCAGGACACTTTGTACGCTTTGCTCAAACGGTGGAGACTTTGCACTCAATGCCAAGTTTTTGTTACAGATTAGTTTTTCCATAAAACCATTCTGAACCAATCAGTAATTTCCAGGTTTTGTTTGTTTAAAGTACTTTCACATTCTATTAAAGTTTAGCCCTAAAATGACAAGCTTCCTTAAAGCCTTATTTTTCAAAGCCCCTATTCTTGCTCAGATTAAGAGTTGCCAAAATACCTTGTGAACTAAGTTGCACTGCTGGGCTAAGAACACTAACCACTAAACTGCTTAAAGACCTTTGTTTGGAAGAGACTGTAGCTTCTGAGGCAGGAGATGCAGACGCTCGCTACTGAGTTTCAGACGTGAAGAGCAGTACTGCCTCCTTCCTGAAACGCTGTCATTTAATGCATCCTGATTTACCAGTCCATGTTCACTACCTAACATTGTACTTTACATCATAATGAATGAATGTAACAGCTCAGCTCTTTGGATCAATCTTTTTGATTTCATAGTGAGATTTTTTGAACAAATTAGTGTATTAGCTTTTGTGAGATTTTGAACAGAGCTCTTACTCCCATGCTCCCTCCGATGAAGTATTCTGCTCTGGCCGTGGGTGCACTGGGTGGAGTGTGTGGAACACTTGTGATCAGATGAAGACAATATTTTAACAAAATATGGAAATTTACACTACATTGTATACGTAATAATTAAACTATGAAAAGTGTCACAGGTAAAAGTTTTAAAAGGTTAATTTCTGTCAAATGCAGTAGGTGATGAAGAAAGGTCAGTATTATCAGTAAGTGTTTTCTTAAGCTTTTCCTTTTCTTTAAACCTGCCTATCCCTCCTGAAATTGGGCATTTAATGCATCTTTGATCTGGTCATTCTCATAGTTGCAAACTTAGTATAAGTGCTTTTCTTATAGAACCCCCCTTTTTTTTTTTAACAAATTTATTTATTTTATCTATTTATTTTTGGCTGCATTGGGTCTTCATTGCTGCTCGCAGTCTTTCTATAGTTGCAGCGAGCGGGAACTACTCTTTGTTGCGGTGCGTGGGCTTCTCATTGCAGTGGCTTCTCCCGTTGTGGAGCACGGGCTCTAGGCATGTGGGCCCAGCAGTTGTGGCTTGTGGGCTCTAGAGTGCAGGCTCAGTAGTCGTGGCGCACAGGCTTAGTTGCTCTGTGGCATGTGGGATCTTCCCAGACCAGGGCTTGAACCCGTGTCCCCTGCATTGGCAGGTGGACTCTTAACCACCGCGCCACCAGGGAAGCCCCTAGAACCCCTTCTTAATGAGCAATATGCCTCCTTGTATTATAAAATCTTTCTGAATATGCATTAAAAAATTTTTTTGTAGATTAGTAAAAGTACATTCCCGTTTTCAGGTTACTTTATTCAAAGCCAATAAGTGCTTTCCTTGGTCTTCTAGTAACTAGGTATAAAAATCATGTGCTGCAGCTTTACAGTTTTTAAAATACTTTAGATATTCTTAAACTGTAAACCTTGCCAGATCACCGACACTGCACCTGGACTAATAACACTGATCCCCCACCGCTTGCCTCACTGAGTGCACACACACTTCCTGTCTTTGCCCGAACGATGTTCCTTGGGGTCTGTGAGGCTCTGTAAACCCTGTGCTCATGCTAACGAAGTTCTGCACAACTTACCCACTGGCAAGAATATGAGCTTGGACCTTTCAACCACTAGAACAAAATCGTTTAAGCTGACAGTTGCAGAATGGTGGAGTGTTTTTACATTGATCTTTTGCTAATGCAATTAGCAGTATGTTTTGCATGTATGACTTAATAAATCCTTGAATCATGAAAATAAAAAAGAAAACTCAAGTAATTCGCAAATATTTAACTTGTTAAAAAAAAAACTACCATAAAATTTGATTCTTATTTCAGAAACAAATACATTTTTAAAAACTAAAATAAATCTAAATTGCATAATTTTATGATGTCTTGAGATTATGAAGGACATTTGGTCTAATATATAATTAGGACTGGGAATCCCTTATACAATATAAGTTTTTGAATCCAATATTATTTCAACATGCCTGGCTTTGAAGTCCTAAATTATGACAGTTTTATAAATATAAAATTCACCAAACACTACTACTACTGCTAGTAATAATGATTACAAGCAAAGCTAGATCAATTTTTAAAAAGTAGAAAGCATAACAGGCAAGATATTAACTGTTTTTTTCTAATTAGGTATTAAAAAGGGTTTCTTAAAAACCTTATAAACAAAATCTTAGGGCTAAAAATAAAATACACTTATTATGAAAATGAAGTGAAAATTTTCTACCACTAGGTAATTCCCAACAGTCTCTCACACCATACTCTAAAAAGTAAATAGAAGCTGATAACTACTAGTAATGGAAATTTATTACAAAATTTGTGAGCCTAGATTTCCTAAAACATAAAGAAGATACAAAATAAACTTTAAAAAACCTCAATAAAACCACTACTGTCTGGATATAATATGAACTCAGAAAACTTATAACTTGATCAAAAAGAAAATTATATAAAATAGAATCCTATAAAACATAGGTAGCCTGGGATAACTGTGTTGATCAGGCCAATAAACTAAAGTTATAGTTTCCATCGTAATCAGTTTTCTATTTTTCATTTCAAGACCTGAATTCGTTTCAATACATACACAAGAAACAAAAGTAAAACAGATTTTTATGAAACAATTTCACTCAAAAAAATCTAAATTTCCAGAATCTTCTTATATATTTTCTTATCCCTTCAACACAATTTTAAATTTTTATTTGTTAGTAAAAGGATCAAATTCCATCCTTAACAGGCTATTTTAAAATAATTTTATGCTGGCAGTTAAAACATCAGGTTTCTCAAGAACAAATTACAAAAGCAACCCAAAGGAACACAGAAGCAAAGTAATAAAATGAGAACAGAATTCCACAAATTCTAAAACCGCTACCCCCAACTGTTATGAAATTAAAAATCACTCAACACATACTTTACAGATTTGTTTTAATAATAAGGGAAAATAATGTCCTACCTTTGTTAGAAAATGGTAAATGTTGCAACTGAGAAAATAAGAAGTCCTGGCTGGTTCTCAAGTATCTCATAGTAGGACCAGATGTATCAGAGCATGCACATAACTGATATATCACCTAAAGAATTACAGTAAAATAAGAAAACTGCCAAATCAGCTTTTTATATTATACATTTTAAGAAAAAAGGCAAACTTAAACCTACTAAGTAGAAACTAAGACCCATTAGCAACTAAAGCAAAATGGATAAACACATGTACATATAAAATAAAAGCTCAGAGTTACAAGCTGTTCTTGGCACACTAACTCAAAATATACTGGAATACAATTGGAGAATGCTGACAACAGTATTATGGGACTAATCTTGAAATCACCCTAAATATATTAATATTGAGTTGGCCAAAAAGTTTGTTCGGGTTTTTCCGTAAAACGTTTTGAAAAACCCAAACGACATTTTTGGCCAACTCTAATATATATACATGTAGTTAATTAACAGTTTTAGTATTTTAACTATTATTAGTAGCAAATTACTCAGAAGTAACTTCTAAAAACCAAAGTTATGTATTAATCAGTTGATAAAAACTTTGGGATCAGGCAATCCCTTGCAGGCATCTAACTCTATGTATTCCCAAAGAGCAATGGTTCAGTATTCACCAATTCAGTGTTCGCTGTGACTATACAACTAGTAACGACAACAGACTGTAAATTCAATTTGTGTCTAGAAATACAGTCTTAAGAAAAATATAAAATAACAAAAGGTAACTAAAGATGTTGAGTAAAGCAAAGTAAAAAGACTAGAAACAACCTAATGTAATTTATACTGTAGCAGCATAGAAAGTTTACGGGGGGGTGGGGGGGACACAAAACTGTATGTCTACCGAACATACCTAAATAAATAACATGTATACCCAAGGAAAAGATAAGAAGGGAACACAAGGTAAAGCTTAAGTACTTGCAGATGTATGCTTGTCTTTCAAACAGCTTTGATATTGTTTTTGACACTCTATAAATACTGAACTTCTCAAAACAAAACCAAGTTATTCATATTAGATGGTAAGTTAAGAAGATTCAAGAACAGATGCTCAAATATGCTCAGATATGGGAGAGGTAATACTATTAGAGGGAGAAGGACACAACAGTGAGTTCCAAAAGCATGAAGAGCCACTTTGCAAGGGTTTGCGTGATACATTTCCTAGTTCCCAAGACCAGGTAGGAAAAATTTCCATCGTTAAAGTGAAGAGAGAAAGGCACAAGATTCAGTGTCAACTCTTCAACCAGAAGACCTCATACTGCTGGATGATGAAAGTATCAGTAAGGCCCAAATTATTTCCCTTCCATATGATCAAATTTATTTATTTATTTATTTAGATCAAATTTGTTTTTACACTAACAAGCTCTTCTTAGAGGTTTAATTTTTTCCTGAAGCATAGTGAAGTATAAACCTAGAGGTTGGAACTTCCCTGGTGGCGCCATGGTTAAGAATCTGCCTGCCAAAGCTGGGGACACAGGTTCGTCCCCTGGTCCAGAAGATCCCACATGCTGCAAAGCAACTAAGCCTGTGCGCCACAACTGCTGATCCTGCGCTCTAGAGCCCGCGAGCCACAGCTACTGAAGCCCGTGCGCCTAGAGCCCGTGCTCCGCAACCAGAGAAGCCACCGCAATGAGAAGCCCGTGCACCGCAAGAAAGAGTAGCTCCTGCTCGCCGCAACTAGAGAAAGCCTGCACACAGCAACGAAGACCCAACACAGCCTAAATAAATAAACAAGCAAACAAACAAATAAATAAATAAACCTAGAGGTAAAGGAAGCCTCTTTCATTAAAAATGGAGCAGTGCTTCTTGTTAAAATGCAGATTCTGACTCAGCAGGTCTGGAGTGGGGCCTGAGATTCTGCGCTAACAAGCTTCCAAGAGGTGACGCTGATGATGCTGGTCCACATTTTGAGTAGCAAAGTCATAGAGCACGTGTAATAAACTGGCGGACTGCTGGTTTAGACATGTTGTTTGGCCAGTACAGTGTTTCGAAAAGCAGAGGATCTGGCAAACCAGGGCCTGCATCCCAACAGGGTAAAAATGAGCAGGGGCTGAGTAGCAGGGCATGTGCTCTCCAGTCTACCAGATTCTCCTCTCCCTCCCCTCCCCATCTATTTGTCTTAAATCTGGTTTCATTCACTTACTTCACCTGCCTAACTCCTTTAGCCCAGATGATTAACCTTATCAATTGCTTCTACTTAAATATGTCAAAATCTGTAACACTGTGCTAAAATATACATCAAGTTTATTCCCAAATTAAGGGATTCACAGGAAGACCTAGCTGTAGTACTCAGAAGTGAAGGGCTGTTTGGATAGCTAGAGGATAGAGGAAAACAGTAAAGAATTACAAAAAGAAAAAACAGGAAAATAACAAAGAAAAATCTCCATGTTACTAGAAGTTAATGACGCATTTCTTATCATGAAAATGAGAATCAGGGTGTCACTTAAATTGAGAAATTAGTCGTATCTTATAAAGCCTAGTTCTTAAAATACTTATAAAATGAATAAAACAAGAAATAAACAAAAGAATAAAACACAAGACAACAGTTCTCATTACAGTTTAAACTTACATTAATTTCACTGTCTACCACCTTACATATAGCTATAGGGCTGCATAATTTACATGGTTCTTAAAAAGTACTTTCACTTACATTCTTGCATTCTCATGTAAGTCTCACAACAGCCCATTTCACAGATTTAAAAACTCAGAGAAGTTTCATGGCATGCCCAAGGTGATGTAGATAGTTAAGGGGCAGAGATAGGAACCAGAGGTCTTCTGACTCAAATCTACTACTCTTATCACCAAAAAGAAACAACTTGAAACACAGCATCCTTGAAAAGTTCCCACATTATCTGGTCTAAATGCATCCAACTTCCCTTATTTTTCAAGTGATCAACATATAGGATCATGTAGATCTACAGGATTTTTATCCATAAATGAAAGGCTGGTCAAACCGCTAAATGAAACTCATTTCAATTCAGTCATACTGTTATACTTTCATATCTGCGATGGAATCAAACATCTAATTAAGCTTCTTCTCCTAGGTGCTACAAAATGCAGCCTCTGTATACCTGGTAACACAGCTCAGCGAGTTGAGGAGATTCTCTCACTGCCACCGGGCCTGTTCTCCCTTCAGTTCCCTTCTCCAAGATGTTTAAGATGGCATGAAGGCAGGTCCGAGGGCAACCTAACACTCCTGCATAAAACCAAAAGGAAATTCAGCTTCTCTTTTCAAATTTCTGCATTAAAAACCTTAATACCTTTATGAAACTTAAATTCCATATACATATACCCTACCATAAACATCCTTTCAAATATTGATACAGAAAATGTATTAAATACTAACTTTTCAAGGCTTAGTTTGTCCACACTTGATGTAAGTCCTAAAGATTGGCCCATCACATTACCTTTCATACATTATTTCTTTCTTTCAATGAATTATCCCATGAGCCTGGAATTCAATAAATGACCATTTAGCAACATAAATATGAAAAGAAATAAATGCCTATGTGTCTTATGGCTATACCTGGGTCTTGTAGGTTTGTGGTACTGACAGGTTTCTTCAATTCAAAGCCCAATAGGTAGAGAGCAAGATTTGGTGGATTGCGTTCCAAAGAGGTGATGAGAAGATTCAAGATGTGGATTCTTGTTTCATGACGGATTCCAGCTAATTTCTTTTCAAGTTCTGATCCTTAATGTGGAAATCACAAAACAATGAAAAGTTAACATATAACAAATGGAAAAATATAAAACTTGTATCCCAAACCTCCATGTTTTCTTTAGTTTTAGTTTACTTGATTAGCTATTACATTAAGTTCAGATTTAAGAGGTTTCCCAAAAGCCTTATATACTTTTATGCTAGCAAATTCTCAAATTTCTCTTACATCACCACTAGACACCCAACAGTTTTCTTTACAGTAAGCATTTACATAAAATAAAAAATATACATGTTAATCTAAGACATACCCTCTTCTAGACGTACAAATTCTTCTGTATCTTCACTATCCAAACACTCCACAAATCCAGCCATCAGCTTCTGACTTACACTCTGAAGTCATATAAAGATTTTAAAATGACTAAATATTAGAGAAACTATGATAAATATGATATATATTTATAAACATTTTTCTATAAAGAAAAAAGGCAAATCTGCTCCAAGGAAAAGTATTTAGGTTTTAGTTGCATTTTTAATTAATATAAAACTGAGTTCCTTAACTGGGTGCCATTTAGCTTGCTATAGAAATAAACAAAAACTTTTAAAGTTTATTGGTTTTAAAACTTGCTTCACTAATTTTCTTTCCCAAAGAATCAAACTAGTTTTTTTAAAAAATAACATTAAATTGCTATTTCATAACTTCTTCATTATATACTCAATGCTATCAGATCTTAACTAAAATATAAAATAAAATTCTCATCTTCTCTCTTTAGAAATGTACACATACACCAGTTTTATATTTCTGGGCTGAGAGACTAGATACTACTTTACCTCCTTTAAGAACTCTAGCAGGAATGGGGACTTCCCTGGTGGTTCAGTGGTAAAAAATCCGTCTTCCAATGCAGGGGACATGGGTTTGTTCCCTGGTCGGGGAACTAAGATCCCACATGCCGCAGGGAAACTAAGCCCGCGCGCCTCAACTAGAGAGCCTGCATGCCACAGACTACACAGCTCACATGCTCTGGAGCCCGTGCACCACAACTAGAGAGAGAAAACCTGCACGCCACAACTAGAGAGAAGCCCGCGTGCCAAAACGAAGAGCCCGTGCGACACAACTAAGACCCAACGCAGCCAAAAAAAAATAAAAATAAACAGATACACTTAAAAAAAAAACAAATAAAAAACAAGAACTCTAGCAGGATGCTAAAATTGGTAATAACAATTCATACTCGAATGCCAGCAAACTGAAAATCTTCATTCAACATCCCCTAATTAATTATGTGGTTTCATGAACTTCATCCAAAAACCAGATTAGACATCTATATTTTACTATAAATAATGGTTCTCAACTTGGGCAGTACTGCCACTCCAGAAGGCACTTAGAAATATGTGGGGGCATTCTGAGTCATCACAACTAGAGATTACTACTGACAGACAGTGGCAGGGAACCAGGGATGCTAAGAGTTCTGCAATTTGAGGGACAGTTACACATGAAATGAAGATCTGTCCCACCCAGAATGCCAGAAGAGTCCCTGTTTCAAAACACGGAAAGACAATAATATTCTTCAACTAGCAAAAGCAGTGATTACCAGCATAAAATACAAAAGGACAAATGTCTATAAAGAGAAAGAAAAACAGCAGATTCCCCAATTATAGCTATTCAGTGAATAGAAAGAGAACTATTATAAATTGGACTAAAAGAGGAAAACATCTAAAAACGTTCTCCAGTGTATCAAATGAAGTGACACAAATGTGGGTCACCAAAAAGCCATAGAAGTAGACAACTCACAACAGTGAAATCAGAATTGCAGAGGCTCACTCACCACTGAGGAAGGGTGAAACAAAGGATGCAAAAAACAAACAGAAGTTGCACTTACAAACCTAATAATCACTTTAATGTGCCTGGAGTAGCAACAGTCTCATTAGGCCATACAGTCACATACCATAATACAGAGTATAATCACATACTATAGTGTATGTAGTATCACTGGGAATGGTATTATCGTCAAACACAAATCACAGCCCAGCACATGGGTAGGCTTTCATCCATCATATACAGATATATTTACTCTCAGAATTTTTCCACATACAAGAATAAGATGTACTCAGGAAACACCAAAAAATAACAACAACAAAATCAGTTACCTGGTCATGTGTGAAATCTCCAACCAATTTTATCTGAATATTGGAATTGCAAGAGATACAGCAGAGGATCTTGGCACTTTCAAAAGCCAATTCTGGATTAGTATTGCCATGATATAGGTATCTTTAAAACAAGAGAACATTTGAGGAACTATGTGATGAAATTTTTGCTTCTTACTATTCTCAATACAGAACATTTAGGATCAGGGCTTCCCCTACTCATACAGCACTTTTGGGTAAATTAGACAAAGGTTTCCCCTTCTAACTAGATGTAACCTGTCACAGGTTGAATCATGTTTTCCCAAAGTTCATATGTTGATAGCCAAACCCAGAATGACCTTATCTGGAAATAGAGTCTTTGAAGATATAATTAACCAAGCTAAGATGAGGTCATCAAGGAGAATCCTAATCCAATGACTGATAACCTTATAAAAACGGGAAATGTGGACACAGACACACACACAGGGAGAATGCCATGTAAAGGTGAAGGCAGAGATTGGGAGATGCTTCCACAAGTCATGGAACACCAAGCACTGCCAGCAAACCACCAGAAGTTCAGACTATACAATGAAAAGTTTGCTCCCCAGTCCTATCCTCCAAACATCCAATTTCCCAAGAGGAGACAAATAATATTAAGATTATGTCATTTTGTACTTAGAAATTTTTAGGACATAGAGTAAGTTAGAAAGGGACTTCCCTGGTGACGCAGTGGTTAAGACTCAGTGCTCCCAATGCAGGGGCCCTGGGTTCGATCCCTGGTCAAGGAACTAGATCCCAAATGCATGCTGCAACTAAGACTTCACATGCCACAACTAAGGAGCCCACAAGCTGCAACTATGGAGCACGCCTGCTGCAACTAAGACCCAGTGAACCAAATAAATAATTTTTTTTAAATGTACTTTAAAAAAAAAAGAGTAAGTTAAAAAGAAAAGAAAGATTATAAGGTTCAGAGTAATTAAAATCAGAGAAGCAAAAGAAGATAATAATAAAATGAGACAAAAAAAAATTTTAAGCAATGCATTAGGGATCTGACCAGATTTGGAAATCAAAGCTAGAATGCCATCTCATTCATTTCATCATTTCTCTACCTACAAATGCAACTTACCTGGCAATGTTCACCACATTATCAGCCTTCTTAGTTCTGGGATTGATTCCCTGCAATAGCTGTTCTAAAGGACAGACTATTAGAGCCAGCTGACTCTCTCTTAGAAGATCCATAAAGAGGTTTTCCTTTTGCAGAGTAAGATTGAGAAGTGCAAGGCAATGTTGCACTGCTTTCTCCAGGTGTTTCTTCCCTATAGAGCAAAATCAAAATTAGAAAGTTCTACATGAATCTTAGAAACTCATAATCAATTCTTAGGAAAACAAGATAAAGGACAAGTTCCAGATTCAAAAAGACCTCAAGTTTTCAAACCTTCAGCAGTAAGTTTACAAGACTCCTCACCCAGACAAGTCATGGTAACTTTTGTGACTCAGATTACTTTAATGCAATGGCTTCTCAGTAATTTTTCCTGTATCCTTTCCCTGATTATTTAGAGCAATGGTTCTCGGATGGGAGTGAGCTTGGCCCCAGAGGACATATAGCAATATCTGGAGACACTTTAGGTTGTCACAACAAGGGATGTGCTGCAGGCATCTAGTGGGTAGAGGACAAGAGGACAGCCTCTACATTAAAGAATTATTCTACCAAAGGTGCCAATGGTGCTGAGGCCAAGAAACTGATTTAAAATAATACATAACCATTGTGGAAAATCTGGAAAATAAAGAAGCAGAAAATATAAACAAGAGTCACCTATAATCCCACCATTCAAATTGAAAATACATGTGCTCTGGAGCCAAACTGCCTAAGTTCAAACCACAGCCCTGACCCTGGAGAAAGATGTGAAACCTCTTTATGCATCAATTTCCTTATTCATTACATGGAAATAATATCATCTACCACATAGGGCTTTTGTACAGGTTAAATGTATTAATACATGTAACGTGCTTTTAAAATTGCCAAATGCAGGGCTTCCCTGGTGGCGCAGTGGTTGAGAGCCCGCCTGCTGATTCAGGGGACGCGGGTTCGTGCCCAGGTCCGGGAAGATCCCACATGCCGCGGAGCAGCTGGGCCCGTGAGCCATGGCCGCTGAGCCTGCGCGTCTGGAGCCTGTGCTCCGCAACGGGAGAGGCCACAACAGTGAGAGGCCCCCGTCCGGCAAAAAAAAAAAAAAATTGACAAATGCATAGTAAGCACTCAATAAATGATAATAACTACTAGTAATAGTAAATGAAATTTATTGAACACTATGTACCACGCCCAATAGCAAGGGCTTTTACAAATACTGTGAAGAAAACAAAACAAAGACGAAAATTTAATTAAATTAATTAAATTAAAAAATTTTAAGTTAGACATGTTAAAGATGTTAAAGTGTTAAGAGATAATTATGATTACCTACCAAAGATCCTGCAATAAGACAGTTATAATGAGAGTCTCTGTACTTTAGTCTGCTTTCACTTTTAATATACTTTCATTGTATGACTCACTAAAACAACACTGTAGATACAGAGAAAATCTTACAGTGGAAAGGAAGTTCAGAGGTCATCTACTTCAAACCTTCAGTTTACAAAAGACAAAACCAGCAAAACTGTTTTCAATGTATGAAGACATTCAGGCACATACCAGGGAAAGGAGCATAGGTATCAAGCTGCTTAACGCCTTCCTCCAGTAAACTAAGAGCAAGCTCCAACATTGGTGACTCATTCAGAAGATGATACATCAGACTAAATCCTGGTGGCTTATAGGCTATGATTTCTTCTCCTAAATAGAACATAACATAGTGCAAAAGATGGTGAATTAGTATTTTTGTCACACCCTTGATTTCTATGAAATATGTGAGATTTGTAAATTAAATGGTATCTAAACAGATGAAGGCAAGTTTCAATTTAGAGACAGTGACACCAACTATATACAGTGGTAATTTCCAAAAGAGCTGATCTGCACATAGCAGTTAGTTCACATGTTATATGTTAACTCACTAAAGAATCTGTAAGGCAATGTTCTTACTCCTCCATTCAGTGAAATTTTACTTTATTTTATCTTGCTCAGAACAATCAAAATGACTTAAACAATGCACCAAAAAACATAAAATTATAATTTAACTTATAACCAGAAACAATTTATAGCTTATGTATAATAATTTATAAATTATAAATAGGTTTATAAATAGCTGACACCTTGTTTGAAAGTGACAGAATTAAATTACCTTGTAGTTCCACAAACTGGTCTACAAAATCTTCAAGTTGAGGTTCATAGTCTCCGAGCAATTTATAAAACACCGCCAAAACAACCTCAGCGACTTCCCACTATAGAAAAACATAAATATTTCAATAACAGTAACAGTTCAAGGTGATAACCTTGCTAAGTTTTTCACTCCTCCTACTTTTCTCTAGAAAATGAGTGAAGTCCCCTTTCTATTTTATTTATGCTAAGCAATATAGAAATCCCAGTTCATTTTGCTTTGTTTTGCTAAAGAACAATGGATTGGTTAATTTTTCAAGGTAAAACATTTGTAAAAGCATTAGTCTAAAAGAAACATTTCTATAGCAGATATTTGGGCTTTGTTAATAAATCTAAAGCACTCAGTATCTAGCCATAGTCAATTTATAATTAAACAACACCAGATTTGAACACCTCTCCAAAGTGTCAAATATTTCAGTTTCTCTAAGAATCTCAGCTGGACAGGATCGGAGAAATCATCTCATTTAATCAACACTTATTTTGCAGGTGAAGCAAGTGAAGCTCAGAGCAGTGAATGATATCCCCAAGACCATAAAGCTTGGAAGCAAACGTGCTGGAGGTCCAGCCCTGCACTTCTAATTCCCAGACCAGTGTTCATGGCTCTAGCCAAAGTTAAGAATCAAAAAAAAAAAAAGTTAAGAATCACTGGTAGGCTTCCCCTAAATGACCTCATTATCACCTCTTTGTTTAAAATGTTTTTAAAAGCTAAGTAACAACAAGGAAAAATATTTATGTCAAAGGGAAAATATATATAACTGTACAGACAATAAAATTAAACTGCTTAAAAAATCCACTGCATAGAATTTTAATGAGGCTGAGTTTGGTAACTGTACATGGTGGTTTTTTAAATATTACTTTAGTCATTATTTCCACTGCACATTATTTTATCATGGCTGATTTTGAAAATTGGGATAATCATTTTTAAATTATTTTTAAAAAATTATTTACTTTTCTCTATTTTCCAAATTTTTCAAAATAATTTGTTTAAATGAAAAATGCTTATCACCACATAATAATGGATTTTAGGATTAATAAATATACACACTGCCTCTAACACTCTGTTTATAGTTATTTATCTCAATCCAAAGCACTGTTTTTGAGAAGCTAGTGTTCTAAAATACAAAGATGTAAGTTAAACCTTAAGAAGACTTCCTAGTGAAATAAATTCACAAAATTGAGGGAAAATTTCTTAGGGTAATATGTGGGGAAATAAATGGTAGCTGGGAAGAGCAGCAGTGCTAGAAATATAGAAATGCATGGGTGAAAAATAATAAACACGGAAACAAAGTTGCTGACTAAAGCTCTAAACCGTTAGGTCATAATGACCTTTGTAAGAAAAGGCAAATAAGATATTTAAAAGAAATGCCAAAAAGTATCAGAACATTTTGTTGAAGAGATTGCAATTATCAGCATCCATTATTCATCTGAAATGACTTCTATTAATGAGGCATGGCTGCTGTTATAGTTTTCATCCAATAAGGAAACATATGTTAATAAGGTAATTCTAGGGCTTCAATAAAATGTATGCCCCTCTCAGTGTTTATTTCTACCACATGAGAAGCAAAACTTCTAAGGCAACTGACAAAAAATAAACTTGTTATTTGGGACTAAATATTAGAAACAAACTATGTCCAATGATACGGCAATGAAAAATAAACTATGCTAGATACAAGTAATGATTATGCAGTCATTAAAAAGACTGTTTTCAAAGAATCTTTAAGAGCATGAAAAAAATCCTCATAATACTATATTTGTGGCCAAAAAGGGATACAAGCTAATGCAGCTCATTATCTCAGTTTAGGTAGATATGCATAAGAAAAAGAATAATAGTTAACCTTCCCTTGGCAACAGGATTATGGGTGATATAATTTCTTCATATATTTTTCTATATTTTCCTAATTTCCAAAATTAGCATGAACTATACTATTTTATAGTCAATAATACAACAAATAAACCCAACAGGTTCAAAAACAGCAAACTATAAAAATAAAGCAGAAAGGTCCCTACAAGATATATCCAAGGGTAGTCTGTGAACCAATAAACAGTATTATAGACTAAAGTGAATTACATCAGAACCTGGAAGGGTTTCTTACATAGCTTAGTGGTTATGAGCTTGGATCTGGAATCAGAGTCCTAGGTTCAAATCCTGGTCCTGAACCTTAACCAAGTTCCTTAACTTTGCTAAGCCTCCATCTGTAAAATGGGAATATTAATAGTACCTGCCTCACAGTAATATTAGAATTACATAAGCTGATATATACATTTAGCTCAGTTGTGAGTGTACTGCAACCAGAGCAAATATGTACATAAATGTCAGTGCTCCCTCAGCCGCTATCCACGGCAAACATACCTAATGAATCACAATATGCCTTTCCACTAAACCAGACTCCACAACCCAGAAGTGCTACTAATCATTAGAAATTAGTGTGCAAGTTCAAACTCATTTCAATCCCTAACCAAAATCATCCCAATAAAGAATAGTGTGTTTCCAACTGCCAACGGTGTAACACTTTTGGTTCAATTTTGGTCAAAATTTGTTCAATTAAGGATCTAAATGACTATGACTTCATATTAATTAAATTACTGATCACTAAAAAGTCACTGCTTTGGTTTTAATGCCTTAATTTATTTTTTAATGCATATAAACCAATCAGACCATGGATATGTCAGTATAAGACTATGAATTTTACTAACTTTCAAAAGCTAAAATGAGCTTATAGCATCTTGTACCTCTAATAAAAGAAAAAGCAGCAATAAATGAGTAAGGAGACAAAAGTTTTTCTCTGAACATAACCTTTTCAGCTGCTCTCCGGTAAGCTCTTGTACGGAATCGGAGAAACACAGAATCTCTAAGGAACTGCAAATAAGGGTCAAAGCCGGGAGGCCGCAGTCCAGCGCCCAAATTAGAAGGAAAGGAGCTCTCCACCAGGGTACTAATTAGCTGGCAAAAGGCACGAGTTAATGGGTATTCTTCACATCGGGATTCTATCTCATTTAGTTCCACCTTCCAAAGAAAAATAAAGGAAATTTGGTAACATAAAACCATCAGCTATAAAGTGCAAAGTATTTTTCAGACATTAACTCATTAATATCGGTATAATATCACACCCAAAGACCCACACAGATATTATCATTTTTTATTTAGAGGTAAAGACACAAAAGTTACATATGGAAACCTTAAATGTTTCTTTAAAAAAGAGGAAGGGAGCGTACAGAGAAGAAAAGAAACGAAAACAAGTAAATCCTCACTTTAGGGTTGACCCAAGTAGCCTAATTAAACTGAGTTCAAACCAAACTTTCAGTTTGGATGGCTGCCATCTAACATGCCTTTCCAACTCTGAAACCAAAAGTATTTTGATTTCTTTCATAAAAAGTTTCATCTCCATTTCAACACAAAAAACCCTCAAATGAAAATACATTAAAGTTGAAAATTACAGAACCCTAATAGGGTAAGAATATTTTTTCTTAGTCTTTTTATCATGTGAATGTATGAATATAGCATTTAAACTAAAAGGAAAGCTTTACCTCAATACCAATAGCTTGCCTCTGGCTTGGAACTCTTACGGTTTGCAGTACCTTAAAATAATAAGAATTAGATGTTAGGAGCACTCATTTATCAATGAAAAGAAGCAGCTTTGCAATAATAGTCATATACAACACCCACCACATTCTACATCTTACAATGTCGATCAGAAATGACAACTGAGAAGTCTCTGATGAACTTTCACTAGCAATTGCGTCCAGGTTCAGGGAGAACTTCCAATTACCTGGGCTTCAGAAAACTGGTAATTTCTAAGTGCACATAAGATGTGTTTTCAGCAACTTTCCTCTCAGATATTTCAGGGATGAACCTTAAAAGGATTTATGAGAGGAAACCTCACCCAAACACACTTCATCTTAGGTATAAAGAAGCACTCAGGACAATTAAGTACTGACACACTCAATGAATGAAAAAATGAAGTATCAACACTAAACTAAAAGTGGCCAAGCCTCCAGCACACACCAACTCCCTTAATTTTTGTTTTTATAAAGTATCACTAACATCTTCAGGACACGTATGTCACAAAACAACTAGAATACTGCTTCAAAACAGTAGTTTTACCAATGTGTCAGAATCATAGGCTCCCTTATGTGGTATTATTTCTAAGACAAACATATATTCCTCCTAACCATTTTACTAGAAAAATCTCTATAGGACACATTCTTATTTTCCTTTTTTTAACTTTACCACATATAGAATAACTCTATCTTGACATAAAAATTCCAACAGGCCTTATAACTAAAGAAATAAGAGTTGATAGAGACACTTCACTCGTCTGCTGTAAGACAGGAAGGGCACAGAAGGAAGCAGCAAAACAAATAGGCATCTCCCACATTTAATGAGTACAGATGACTTCGGAAGCCTTCTACCAGCCTAGTGTCAAAGACAGAGTTGAGGAATTTATTAATCTTACAAACACTGAAAAATAAAGAGAAGAACCAGTCTCCAGTAACCCAGTGAAGCTGTCAGCTGATCCAAGAGAAAAACCCAAGCCTGTTAGTTTCTGACGCTATGCTTAGTACCAAAATCATAACTTTCTATCTGTGAAGTTCGTGGTATACTATACGTTTCAACTGGATGCACTTGCTTGTACAATATTATCAAATCTCACTTCCAAACTGTAATAATGTAAATAAGAGAGCTCATAATACTACCTGAGTGTATTCCAACGACTGCCAGAGAGAAGCAGCAATTTCAGGAGATTTTCCAAACGCTGCAAGTGTCTTCAGTAGTTCGGCCTTTAATACAGGAGGGATACTGCATTGCAGGAGTCCCAGAATCACCACCACGGGGGTCCACTGAGGATGTTCACAGAGTGCCAAACGAGCATTTTCACTCTGAGTATTGAATTGAAAAGAACAAGAGAGACTTTCCATTTTCAAAAGCTAAGAAAAATGACCAGTAATCATCTAAACTGCTAACACTTACACTGAGTATTCATAGGCTTAATACACACTAAAACAAAGATAAGCCTACGGCAAATGCTTGAACTCTACCAGTAGATCAAATCAGATCACTAGCTCAGTCAGTGTAAAAAATGGAGAAACGATAGCCTTTGTAGAATTACTTTGACAGCTCTAAGAATGGAAAATAATACATACAAACAGAGAAAGTCTTCCAGGGTCACATAAATCTTACATAGGCATTTAACATCTTTTCTGGAACAATGTTAGACATGAATGAATAAAATACCTTGTCCTTTACTGAGGAAAAAATGGAAATACACACACACGCACACACACATGCACACACGCACACACACGCACACACACGCACACACACACAGTATCAAGTACCACTCCATTTTAATTCAACAAGAAATAATTACAAACTTTATGTTTCGACCTTTAATACTATTTAGCATTACTGGGAAAACCAGTAAGTTAGAAGACACTCTTCCTATCCTCTGGAGAGAATGTCAGACTAAGGAACTTAGCTTTGCTCTAGTGAACAAAAGAAACAACTAGAAGAGCAAATGGGACCTAATTAAACTTAAAAGCTTTTGCACAGTAAAGGAAACCCTAGACAAAACGAAGACTACCTACTGAATGGGAGAAAATATTTGTAAATGATATGACCAATAAGGGGTTAATATCCAAAATATATAAATAGCTCACACAACTTAACATCACAAAAACAAACAACACGACTAAAAATGGGCAGAAGTCCTGAAAAGACACTTCTCCAAAAATGACATGCAGATGGCCAACAGGCACATGAAAAGACGCTCAACGTCACTAATCATCAGGGAAATGCAAATCAAAACACCTCACTCCTGTCAGAATGACTATCATTAAAAAAAAGAACACAAAGGCGAGAATATGGAGAAAAGAAAACTCTCCTACACTGTTGGTGGGAATGTAAATTGTGCAGCCACCATGGAAAACAGTATGGAGGGTTCTCAAAAAACTAAAAACAGAACTACCATATGACCCCACAATTCTACTCCTGGGTATACACTCGAAAAAAACAAAAACACTAATTTGAAAAGATACAAGCACTCCAATGTTCACAGCAGCATTACTTACAATTGCCAAGATACGGAAGCAACCTAACTGTCCATCAAAAGATAAATGGATTAAGAAGATATGATATATATATATATATATATGTATATATGAGAGAGAAAAAATATTCAGTAAATTTTCTTTTTAATTAAAAATACTCTTTATGTGTATATATATATATGTATATACACAAGAACCTATATATCCACACCTATGCTAGGAAACCTTCTAGAAGGATGTGTATCCAACAGCTCATTCTTTTTTTTTTTTTTGCAGTATGCAGGCCTCTCACTGTTGTGGCCTCTCCCCTTGCAGAGCACGGGCTCCGGACGCGCAGGCTAAGCGGCCATGGCTCACGGGCCCAGCCGCTCCGTGGCATGTGGGATCTTCCCAGGCCGGGCCACGAACCCGCGTCCCCTGCATCGGCAGGCGGACTCTCAACCACTGCGCCACCAGGGAAGCCCCAACAGCTCATTCTTATTTGCCCTTCTGATTATTTTCTTTCAGGCTTAGGCTATTATTTTCATACACATTTATGGCAGTAAGCAGGGGCTACCAGAACTATACCCTCTAAAGGTGAAGAAACAAAGAACTTAAGAACAGAATAGCATAAAATACTAACCACAAAAAAAAAATGAAAAAACAGAACGCCAAATATACATGCTAAATTTATCACTCATAAACTTTAAGCATTATAAGGAAACTTGGGGGCTCCTTACAATGCCACTGTGTTAGAACACAAAGTTACATTCTCACATGCAGTGGGTGGGTTACCTACCCAAGTAATGATGGTAGATGTGAGCTGTAAAAAAGCAATCAACCCGTCCTGCTCCTTCTGGGTGATGCCACGTGAAGGAAGGTGACGGTACTGGACACTATCTGCACTCGGAAGATCCTTCCGGAGGTGTTCATGGTAAAGCATCAAGGAGTGAAAGAAATGTTCCCAGGAAACAGGACTGCCGCCTGCCCCCTGAATATTTTCAACTGTAAAGAGACACAGCATAGAATTTCCTTTCAAAATTGTCTAAGCATTTGCTTGGAAATGGAGGAAGAAAATAAATTTAAAACAATAAACTTTGTTTGCCTTTGTCCTAGATAAGCTGTGTGTTGAAAATGGGTTAGAAACCCTCTTTAAACTAAACTCTGGATCAATTTATCCCTGGGACTAAAACTGGGTGGTGCCCATGTAATGCAAAGGTAAATTACTTTGGATGTCAGTTACCTACTTCGAATCCAGGACAGTACTCTGTGTTGTCATGTAACTATACAAGGCTGCTTTTCCCATGAGTAGTTCCCAAATGTTGAGCTTAAATTAAATTCCCAAAGAGAGAGAGAACTACAAACTAGATTTGCAAATTACAGTACTCTATTACATACCAAGCACTGAGAGCAAAAGCCGAGCAGATAAGACAAGGAAGGCTTGACAGAATAGTCAAAACACAGGTCTTGGAGCCAGACAGATCTCAGTTCCAATCATGGCTTCCCTGTGACTCGTGACCTTCGGTAAATTACTTAACTTTGCTAAACCTCAGTTTCCTCACATGTAAAAACAAAGTAATAATATCTACCTGACAGAGGTGTTTAATAAATATTTCTTTCTCTTCCCTTTTGTACTATTTTTGGTGTAACCAGACTCCAGTCTGAAAATTAAGTGAGGAAATTGGGAGAGGGTTGAGAGAAAAACTGTAAGAACAGAAATTTAGAAAATAAGGACTTATGAAGATAAAGAAATCAAACTTATGTAGCAAAGGTGTATATTTTGCTTTGAGCACCAGATATGTTCTTAAAAATGTATATTAATTCTCATTTCTTAAACTGAACTGTATTTTATAAAGCAAATGGTAACTCTCCAGTCTGTGAGACCATAATCAAAGCATTCGCCATACATAAAACCAGCAGTGGGCTTCTCTCTGTTATAAAAATAACGTATACGCCCAGTAGAACCTAGCACGTATAACCAATATGCTTTAATAGGTAGAAGGATACTGAATGTCACAACAAACTTAGACAACAACTAGATTTTTCTTACCGTGACTGCTACCGTTGACTTTGAGTAGACTAAAACAGTAGTGGGCACACTGGGGCCCATTAGCCAATCCCTGGAGCATTTTCAAATAAGGAATATAAATAGTTGGAGGCAACAGGTCACCCATTTGCCTAACAAACTTTGACAAGACAACCTGAAATAGGGAAAAACCAACAGTTTACATAAAGCATATCTTAACTTTAAGCCAACATGGACTAGCTAATAAAGACTACATATGAACTAAAATGAATTATGTACTCTCATTTAACTCCCCACCCAAGACAAAATAATCTGGTATTCTATTTATGAAAAATTGCATTTTCAAGTTTGTCATTAGCAATTTAATGCAATTATAGAATATCTTTGTGAACATAAAGTACATTTTTATAAACATTGTAATGTCACAAAACGTAAGACTACTCACATTCTAAATATGTAAAACAACTGAAGAAATTTACTCATTTAAAATTAACTAGCAAATTCAAAGGTACACTTAGAACCCAGAGTTCCTAAATCCCAGTCAAATTTAGTATGAAGATCTAGGAACCTGAAATAACTTTTTATAGTAACCTAAACATATTCTGTTTTGTGTTCTGGCCAATACATGTTCCTACACTCCTGTTCTCTAAGTCTACTTCTTAGATTTCTCTTTTCTCTTGCTTATGCCTTAAATCTATTATCAACAACTAAACATATTATTCAGACTAATTAGTTGGAACTCAGAACCAAAAATGTTACAGATCTCTGGAAATTATTGTTAAATCTGTTAGGTATAACAATTTTATGATTATACAGAAAAAATATCCTTATTTTTAAGAGATACTAACTTAACCAGTGAGAGGTGAAAGGTCATGCTGCCTATAATTTACTTTAAAATAACCCAGCAAAATAAAAGCAGTAGAAATAACAAGAATGGAAGTGAACATGGCAAGATGTTAACAGCTATTAAATTAAGATGTTGGGGAATTCCCTGGTGGTCCAGTGGTTAAGACTCCATGCTCTCACTGCTGAGGGCCCGGGTTCAATCCCTGGTTGGGGAACTAAGGGACCACAAGTCGCAAGGCAAAAAAAAAAAAAAATTCTTCTGGGGAAATTCCCTGGCAGTCCAGTGGTGAGGACTCCACCCTTCTACTGCAGGGGGCACAGGTTTGATCCCTGGGAACTAAGATCCCACATACCGCAACGCAGTCAATAAATAAATGATTAAATGGAAAGGGGCATTTGCTGTAAAAAAATAAAAATAAATTAAGATGTTGGGTGTTTATTATAATTATTCTCTCTTCCATATGTTTGAAAATTTTCATAATGGAAATTTCTTTTAATATTTATAAACTTTTAATAAACCCTTCTCCAAAACTTTTTAAATGGAAAAAAGTGAAACAATAAATGTAAGAAATACAGTTAAAAAAAGGGGGGGTCCTGATCTTAGACCCTAGCTAGCATAAATGAAAATTGTATTATATGGCATGAAAACATCTAGAACAGAAAATCCCAAAGAGATGAAGACAGATATGGCAATCCATCTGATTTGCTGCTGCACAGCACCCTTTAGTTACTACAGGATATAAAATGGACTTTTTCCTACATTATCTACTGACTCATAGGCATTCTGTCATTAATTATAACTTCTAAGCCTTTTTCCTGTAGTATTTTTACCTCTCCTATGTTCCTCAACTTGCTAAGAATGATGTATATTCTTTGTCATGCCTATAGAGGACAGAGTAAGTTAATAAATACTAATTAAATCCAAGTAAGTGACTCATAAAGAAACTAGACACTTTTCTGTGTCTAATGCTTCGATGCATAGCTAGTATCTAATAAAAGGCTGACTATATAAATTCCAAAATGATCAGATCAATTTAAGAGTTTCAATTTCCTTAAATAAAAGGAAAAAGTATAAATGTCTAAAGGTTACAATAGTGTTCATTTGCACGAACAGCAATAACAGCAGGAAATACCATTTTTCATGTTTTTAAGATTTCCAGTTACCATCCCACAGTACAAAAGCAGAAAAACTAGGAGCTCACCTGGCGCTGAGGGGGTCGCTGATGAGCCACCCCAAGGTAAGAACCCAGGATAGTGGAAGTCTGAAGAGGCTCTGAGGGACACCAGTATTCTAGTGCAAGCTCCAAATTAAAAGGATTCTTTTTATATAGCTCACCTATCTGCAAACAGTAAACAAAGACTGTGGGAAAATGCCTGTAACTCAAATTACTTTTAAATAAAAATTTACATTTTTATTGAATTCACTTGTATATTTAAGATATTAGATCTGAAATTTTCCAAAGGTAGGGAAAAAATAACGGAGAGAGGGAGATGATAGTCCATCCAATATAACAACTTACCAAGAGCATTAATTGTTCCAGATCCCTTCTAAGTGAAATGGGGGGTTCGTTGCCCATCTGCATACTCATGTGAATCATTCGAGCATCTTCATCTGCCCGATTCCTCAACTGCTTCACCTATTAAATTTATTATATAGTTTATATGTAAATTTATTATATGGGTTAATAATAATGAAATGAGAAAATCAGGCAACTGTCTAAAAGTGATTACATAAAAGAAAAATATTGTTTAAATATCTATTCCACTTTAATAATGTGAAGAAATATGCTAGGAATTTTACTGCAATATTAATCATAATTTATAATATCTTAAGACTTCAATGCATTTTCCACTACAGATAAGTTAATTTTAACTAAAGTGTTTCTCAATTACTGACATTTTGGGTAGGATACTTCTTCACTAGGTTGGATGATTCTAAACATTACAGGACATTTAGCATCCCTGGTACTACCTACTAACTACTAATACCACCACTATAGTCATGTAATGAGCAAAACTAGCTCCCTAAACATTTGCTAATTAAACAATGTACTTGTAAATAACTCAGCAATCAAAGAAGTCTCAAGGAAAACTACAAAATACATTAAATAGAATAAAAATGAAAACACAACATATCAAACTTTGTGTGACCCAGTTAAAACAGAAATCACAGATAAATTTATAACATTAAATGCCCATAGTAGGAAAAAATAAAGGTTTCAAATCAATAATCTAAGCTTCTGTGGTAAAAAACTGAAATGATTAGGGCAAATTAAAACCCAAGCAGAGAGGAAAAAAATAATAAAAGCAGAAATCAATAACAGTGAAAGAAAATATAAGAAAATCAATAAAGCCAAAGGCTGGCTCATTGGAGAGATCAATGAGATTGATAAATCTCTAGCCAGGTTAAGAAAAAAGGGAGAAGACACAAATTAACCAATATTAGGGATGAAAGAAGAAACATCACTACAGATCATACAGACATAAAAAGTATGATATTAGGAATACTAGGAATAACTTTATGCCAATCGATTTGATAACTGGAATGAAACAAATTCACTGACAGACACAAACCTTCAAAGCTCATTTAAGAAGACATAGATAACCTAAATAGTACTGTATCTATTAACAAAATTGTGTGAATAAGTTCATTGTTTACCCTATTCAAGTCACATATGACTTTTGTTTATTCAAACTCCTCTCAGCCTTTATCTTTCCAGATGACCACTATCTTTCCATAGTAAAAGTCCCTTCTGGACTAATAACTAGGAAAAAGTTAAAGCCTTAACCCTTTCTAAGGCTTCATTTCCACAAATGTAAAATGAAAGGATTTCTTCCAATTCCAAAATTCTATGATGTTCATCTACCACATCCTTCAAGGCTGATGAGGTCTCAAGTTACCTGTTAAACACTCCTTGACTATTCCAGTCCTGAGTGAGCTATCCTTAGCCTAAGAAATCCACTGTAATTTACTGTCTATACCTGTCATTTACTTACTGTTACTACCTGTATTTTTCTGTGTATATCTCATTTCTCCAATTAGACACCAGGGGTCCCCAACCCCCAGGCCGTGGACCAGTAGTGGTCCGTGGCCTGTTAGGAACCGGGCCGCACAGCAGGTGAGCAGCGGACAATAAGAGAAGCTTCATCTGCCGCTCCCCATCGCTCGCATTACTGCCTGAACCAACCCCCCCCAACCCCCTCCCCCCGCTTCCGTGGAAAAATTATCTTCCACGAAACCAGTCCCTGGTGCCAAAAAGGTTGGGGACCGCTGAACTTGACTATATATTCTTTGCTGGCAGGGAATCAATCTCCTACTTATTTGTTTTCTTCACAATTCCTAGCATGGTTACCTGGAATACAGGAGAAACTCAATGAACACTTGATTCATTATATCATGAGTAAGCACTTCATTCCTTGTTTGCTACCATTCTGGGCAGTTTTTCCATTTGCCTTATGTTTTTCAGTAGGTATGATATCAGAACTGCACATTGGTATTACAAGTGTAGACCCTTCGGGTGCTTTTTTTATGCACACACACACACAAAAGGCAGTTTTATAGGACTTTACCCCCTCCTTTACTTCCTGCCACCACTCTGATGGCTTCCTTGACACAAAATGGCACAAAGAACATACGCTATGTAGGAACTGTCTGAAATGGCTCTAAGAATTCCTTTTTGGATCAAAGTTATAGCTTGAGCACTTTATTCAAATGTAACCTCACTAAAGGTAGGCAGGGCCCCTGGGCCCTGTTATTAAGAAAAAAAGTAACCTTTGCATTAGTGTCTTAAACCCATCACTTTACCCGTATCTATGTGGAGGTCTATTTATACACTATAATTAAGAGTCTAAACAATTATCTATGAAACTATAAAACTGGAGATTCTCCACTATACCTCTTCCAAATCATGTATAAAAGGCATTAAATAAGACAACCTTAGCACTGATTCTCCAGGGTAGCATGAAGTTAATAATTTTCTCCCCACAGAAGCATTTTCATTTGCCTATTATTTTCTCACTACAAACAATTCTCAACGCCAAATGTCTTCCTTTTAGCTTGTTCTCAGTTAATGGGTCTTACATTATTTCATTTTCATGAATCACAAACTAATTCACAAGCTGTAACATAACAACTACTGCCAAGTATTAGTCTACAGTAAAAGGTTTTATTAGTTTCCAAAACATAAAGTTGGTTAATTAGTCAATTTTAAATTATTTTATAAAATTCTTCTACTACTTTTTACTCATCCTACATTATTACACTTACCTTCATTGGCATAAGTGCCAGGAAATCTGTAATGAGATTATGGATTCTACGAATATAAAATTCCTCCTGATAGAAGTTTTCTGACACCACTACGGATTCAGTGAGGAACAGGAAAACACTGTCTGCAATTGCAAGCTCTGCCATTGCTTCATCTGCTTCTGTGAATTCAGCCAGAGCTAGGAACATATTTAGAAAAACAGCACATGGAGGAAAAATTACTAAACTAGATTATAGTATCTCAAAATATTCTGCTGATAGTTCAAAATTCAGATCTCTTCTCAACCTTCTAATATGTTCTGTACACAAAATAAGACAGTGTGTAACTGTAACTGACTCACAAACCCCAAAGAACTACAGAAAAAGTACATTAGAAAATCATCTACTCTTCACAATAACATCGAGAGTGATAAAAAAAATTACTTAAGGGATTTTCCTGGTGGCGCAGTGGTTAAGAATCCGCCTGCCAATTCAGGGGACACAGGTTTGAGCCCTGGATGGGGAAGATCCCACATGCCACGGAGGGACTAAGCCCGTACACCACAAATATTGAGCCTGTGCTCTAGAGCCCGTAAGCCACAACTACTGAGCCTGCGTGCCACAGCTACTGAAGCCTGCACGCCTAGAGCCCATGCTCCACAACAAGAGAAGCCACCGCAGTGAGAAGCCCCTGCACCACAATGAAGACTAGCCGCCACTCGCCGCAATTAGAGAAAGCCCGCACACAGCAATGAAGGCCCAACGCAGCCAAAAATGAATAAATAAATATATTTTTTTAAAAAATTACTAGGTAATTTTGTGATAATCTGTCTTTGAAAAAGAAATGTTAAATAGCTTATTCTGCTTCACTGTCATAAAGACCAAATACATTCTGTTACTTAAAGTACACTTTCAATGCCTTGAAAAGGGTCAGGAATAGATATAAACCAGGATAGTCTCAACCAGAGGAAAAGAGATTGGTTGGTTTTTCCTTTTTTTGTTTATGTGTTGTTTTGCATTTTGAAATAAAGCCTGCATATCTACCCATATCATACAAACTCCTTGAGAACAAAATAGTTTCTTAATTCTTTATTACTACTAACAGTAATGATTACTAAAATTATTAATTATTAATATTAATTAAATATTAATAACTAGTTCCAAGCCTTCACTTGAATTCAGAAATACTGAAATTAAGAACTATTTCTTTTTCCCGATTTTTTTTTTTTTAAACATCTTTATTGGGGTATAATTGCTTTACAATGGTGTGTTAGTTTCTGCTTTATAACAAAGTGAATCAGCTATACATATACATATGTTCCCATATGTCTTCCCTCTTGCAAGAACTATTTCTTGAAGACTACTTACTTGGGTAATAAAGCACACTAATATCTTAATGTAAATTGAGTTTTATCATCTCAAAACAGTATATAAAAATTTCAATCAGTTTAGTAAAATTCAAAACATACTTTTTATAAAATAATGTAATAAACATATTTTATAAAATGTCCAGAAGTCTACAAAAAGAGTAGGAACTAATTTTTCAAAATTCACATCTTTGTTAAAACTCGTCTGGATTATTTCAAGAAATGACCATTTCTGCAACATAAGCTATTCATCTTTTCTAGTAATTTTTAAAATATAAATTAACAGATTAAAATGTATACTTTAAAATGTTCATTATAGCGAATTCTCTGGTGGTTCAGTAGCTAGGACTCCACGCTTTCACTGCTGAGGGCCTGGGTTCAATCCCTGGTCAGGGAACTAAGATACCGCGAGCCATGCAGCACAGCCAAAAAAAAAGAAAAACATTCATTATAATACCCCTAATTTTAAAGATTATAAAAGGGTATGAGCATGTAAAACTAAAGAGATTAAGTAGCCAAAGATCTAGGACTTGAAACTAGGTCTGGATTCCTATTCTTATCTAGTGAAGTATATAGTATTTTCTACTGTGCCTCTCAAGATTAGGCCAATGGTACAGTAATTTACAGTATATGAATTTGATTAACTATCACATAGCTACTTAAAAGTATACAGTAATTTTATGCCAGAAAAGTACTGAAATAAGACTTGTAAATGAATAAGAGGTATAGCTGAGAAACAGAATTTGTACATGATTGTAAATGTCTAATTCTCCATCTACCAGCTTTAATATAAAAAATACTTGGCCAGGGACTTCCCTGGTGGCTCAGTGGTTAAGAATCCACCTGCCAATGCAGGGGACACGGGTTCGAGCCCTGGTCCAGGAAGATCCCACATGCCATGGAGCAACTAAGCCTGTGCACCACAACTACTGAGCCCACATGCCACAATTACTGAAGCGCATGCACCTAGAGTCCATGCTCCACAAGAGAAGCCACTGCAATGAGAAGCCTGCGCACCACAGCAAAGAGTAGCCCCCACTCCCCAAAACTAGAGAAAGCCCATGCACAGCAACGAAAACCCAATGCAGCCAAAAATAAATAAAGAAATAAATTTATTTATTAAAAATTTAAAAATACTTGGCCAAAGAAAAACTTGTAACACAAAAAAAACTTTCCACAGCAGTCTTGAGAGAAAAAAACGGAGCTGGAGGAATCAGACTCCCTGACTTCAGACTATACTACAAAGCTACAGTAGTCAAGACAATATGGTACTGGCACAAAAACACAAATATAGATCAATGGAACAGGATAGAAAGCCCACACAGAAACCCATGCACCTATGATCAACTAATCTATGACAAAGGAGGCAAAGATATACAATGGAGAAAAGACAGTCTCTTCAATAAGTGGTGCTGGGAAAACTGGACAGCTACACGTAAAAGAATGAAATTAGAACACTCCCTAATACCATACACAAAAATAAACTCAAAATGGATTAGAGACCTAAATGTAAGACCAGACACTATAAAACTCTTAGAGGAAAACACAGGCAGAACACTGTATGACATAAATCACAGCAAGACCCTTTTTGACCCACCTCCTAGAGAAAGGGAAATAAAAACAAAAATAAATAAATGGGACCTAATGAAACTCAAAAGCTTTTGCAAAGCGAAGGAGGCTACAAACAAGATGAAAAGACAACCCTCAGCATGGGAGAAAATATTTGCAAATGAATCAATGGACAAAGGATTAATCTCCAAAATATATAAACAGCTCAAGCAGCTCAATATTAAAAAAACAAACAACACAATCCAAAAATGGGCAGAAGACCTAAATAGACATTTCTCCAAAGAAGACATACAGATGGCCAAGAAGCACATGAGAAGCTGCTCAACATCACTAATTATTAGAGAAATGCAAATCAAAACTACAATGAGGTACCACCTCACACCATTTAGAATGGGCTTATCAGAAAATCTACAAACAACAAATGCTGGAGAAGGTGTGGAGAAAAGGGAACCTCTTGCACTGTTGGTGGGAATGTAAATTGATACAGCCACTATGGAGAACAGTATGGAGGCTCCTTAAAAAACTAAGAGAATTACCATATGACCCAGCAATCCCACTACTGGGCATATACCCAGAGAAAACCATAATTCAAAAAGACACATGCACCCCAATGTTCATTGCAGCACTATTTAAAATAGCCAGGTCATGGGAGCAACCTAAATGCCCATCGACAAACGAATGGATAAAGAAGATGTGGTACATATATACAATGGAGTATTACTCAGCCATAAAAAGGAACAAACAGGGTCATTTGCAGAGATGTGGATGGATCTAGAGACTGTCATACAAGGGAAGTAAGACAGAAAGAGAAAGACAAATATCGTATATTAACGCACATATGTGGAACCTAGAAAAATGGTACAGATGAACTGGTTTGCAGGGCAGAAATAGAGACAGATGTAGAGAACAAACGTATGGACACCAAAGGGGGAAACTGGCCGGGGGGTGGTGGTGGTGGGATGAATTGGGAGATATGGATTGACACATATACGCTAATATGCATAAAACAGATAACTAATAAGAACCTGCTGTAGAAAAAATAAATAAAATAAATTTCAAAAATTAAAAAAAAAAATCTTTCCACAGCCCACTTGGGAACAGCATGAGACTAGAGAACAAAATGTTCTGGAATCATACAATTGATAAGATACTGGAATCTGCTGACACTCTAAGACTAGGAAACATTGACATGGACTGTAAACTTTAATAAAACCTTTCCAGATTTACAGTAGAAACCTACAGAAGTGACAATTTTCGGGCCTTCAAATTACAACAAAAGCATAGCTCTCATCCTGTTAGAGTAAACCACTATTAGTATGATAATTACATGCACGTAAACAGCAGAAGAGGATATGCTATAGTGGGTAACAGATTGTCAGAAGTCAGATTCCACATCCATTATTGACTGAACCAAATATCACCTAATATACTGTAATTTAAAATAACAGTAGTTTTTAATCTGACACAATGTAAGAAAAATTAGTCTGTCTGTGAACAAAACCAAAAAGAAAAATGTAAAAAAAAGATATTGTTATACTGTCATTTCAAATTTAAAACTCTTAAGGAAAAAAAGAAGCTAAAAGAGAATTGTCAGTGGCTGCAAGAAAGGGAAAAAAATTTTCAAATAATTTCTTTTGGGAGACAAGAAAAAAGGAAAAGGTCCGTACTTCTCAATACAAAATTTCAATTACCACAACTCTAGGTATCTTCCTAGGCTCATGCTTATACATGTCAAAGATAACACCTTTTCCTTACACGGCACAGTCAAAAAAAAAAAAAGATAACACCTTTTCTGAAATGCCATTAAACGCTGATATGTCATTTTCTCATAACAAAATGACCTACAATCAGTTTACCTGTCACATCAGGGAGCTGAGATATCCCCCTCAACGCCAGTGCCCAGGCAAGTCTCACAGTGGCTTGCAGACCCGGCAGTTTCCAAGGCTGTGAGTCTTGAAGACGAGAGTGAATTGTTGCAATGTATTGTCTCTCTGTCAACAGTGGAAGTTGATGAATCATATCTGAAAACAAAAATAGACAACTATACCAAAGTAGAGAAATTTTCACTTTTGATATATAGGAATAATGTCTAAGAATCAGAAAGTCAGAGTATTCCCATCAAAAAATTATGACTAATTATAATTAATGTTTGAAATAATAAGTATACTATCATAAAAACAGACTACACCTACTTAATTCTGTGATTCATTTCATTCAATACAGGAAATCTGACCAATGCATTAACTGGCAGCATTCCTATATGAGAAGCACAGGTACTGCTTGTTATGTGACACACAATGTACTATGTGACAATTCAATTGGAGGTAAGGGGTAGTTTTATTTTAAATAAGCCTTTTGTAATGGCTAAGGATGATCACCAAAGAGGAGTGGGAAGTGTCTGGTCTCCTCACATACCTAACGAAAGGAGACGGGGATGATACAATCAAAAGCGGACAGCGGACAACTGTTGGAATAATTATAAATATTTATGACATTAAATGGCAATAAGCTTCCTTTGTGGGAATCATTTTTGAGATCCTCGGTTCTAAGCAGTAACTGTTTACAAGGTTACCAAGAGAAATTTTATCTACTTCACAGAAAAAAAGAAAGTTAAAGATAATATATTACTAAAAATTATAGTTATCCTCCCTTAGAATGAAAGGTTTAAAATGTGAATAGTAAAGAAACAAGCAAGTGGGGGACTTCCCTGGTTGCGCAGTGGTTAAGACTCTGCGCTCCCAATGCGGGGGGCCCAGGTTCGATCCTTGGCCAGGGAACTAGATCCCACATGCATGCCGCAACTAAGAGTTTGCATGCCGCAACTAAGGAACGGGAGAGCCACAACTAAGCAGTCCACCTGCCACAACTAAGGAGTCCATGTGCCGCAAATAAGGAGCCCACCTGCCGCAACTAAGACCTGGCACAACCAAATAAATAAATTAATTAAAAAAAAAAAACAAACAAGCAAGTAAATTAGGCATGCCTAACTCAACAAACATATTGCAAATCCTTTAGCACGTTCCCATTCCAAAACCTCAAAAGATAACAGAAATATCTAACGGGGCTGCAATTACTCTAAAAATGTGATCTTATATCTAAATATTCAAATATGGATGAATTACACACAAAGGAATAAAATATACTATTTTTATCTTAGTTGTTAAAAAAATCACCCTTCTTAAATGTTATCTCCACAATTAAATCTGATTTTTGAAATAAATGTATTAATAGGTACAAAATCCAATACCATCACGTTCCTCTGTGCTTTGTTCTATAAAACTGATATCAAAGCAGTACAGAAGTGCCATAAGAAGAGCCAGATTCACTGCATCCAACGAGCCATTAGCCTCAACAGTCACTCTTTCCAAATGTCCAATAAGGAGCAGAGTGTCATCTTTGCCTAAAGGTGATTGGCAAGCCCAGGCAAAAAGGCTTTCTGCCAGAGACTGCCTGCACTCCTTGATGAGATCAGAAACCTAGAAATAAAGATGAATGATTATCGGTATAAATAAATTACACTGAAGCCTGATCTTATTCCAAAATGTAAACTATGTATCATAAAGGCAAACTATATAAATGTATCTGAATCCATTGGCAACCCTAAAATCTCACCTCTGCAATTCTGAACAAACCCTACTATTAATTCCTCAATCTTAAGTCCCAACCTCCTCTATAGGACAATTTCTTAAAGGCCTCGGGGCTTCCCTGGTGGTGCAGTGGTTAAGAATCAGCCTGCCAATGCAGGGGACACGGGTTCAAGCCCTGGTCTGGGAAGATCCCACATGCCGTGGCGCAACTAAGCCCGTGCATCACAACTATTGAGCCTGTGCTCTAGAGCCCACGAGCTGTAACTACTGAGCCCGCATGCCACAACTACTGAAGCCCACGAACTTAGAGCCCATGCTCTGCAACAAGAGAAGCCACCACAATGAGAAGCCCGCACACTGCAACAAAGAGTAGCCCCTGCTCGCCGCAACTAGAGGAAGCCTGCGCACAGCAATAAAGACCCAACGCAGCCAAAAATAAATTAAAAAAAAAAATTTCTTAAAGGGCTCATTCCAGAAAAAGTGCTAGCATGGCACATAGTGCCTAGAAAGAGGCTGAAACAAGTGCAAGTCAATTTCATGGACACAACTGCCTATACACTTTCCTAGGCATTGTTAATTTTCCTATGCCTGTATTAGAAGAATGTTCTAAGTGACATGACTTTTCTGCCTCCAAGATGTGACACAGACAACCCGTGAATTGATGTCATTGAACCCTTGCCTCTTTTCGATGTTTTTCACTGCCTAAACCTCTCTCACGCTGTAGTTTCTCAAACTCGTTGTTAACATCAATCTGTGACACAAGAGTAAGAACTTTGTAAGTCAATCCTTGCTCCATCAGCTCATCAGTAAACCGTGTTGTCATGGAAACCAGCTCTGGACTGTAATGAAAATAATCAATAAAGTTATAATGAACAGTAATGTTTATACTTTCTCATCACATGGATATAGCAAACACTCTTTTGATGATAATGTTAGGTTACTGGAAACAACCAGGATAAGTTATAACCTAGCTCTTGCCATTCTTTTTAGATTTTTGTGTTTCAATAAACTTCTAACCATAAATAACTGAATTACCTTTCATTTGTAAACAAAATAAAGCAGGTTTAAACTGTTGTGTCATTCTTGGCAGAATAAGGGAGTGATTTATTACTCAACTTAGGTTATACACTTAAATTATACATACTAAAGTGAATTTTTGTTTCTAAAATTATAATTCTTCAAGCAATTTCTAATTAACCCCTTGAAATCCTAGCATGCAAACAGACCTGAGTTCGAGGGTCCATGTCTTTCCTCGTCGAGACTGTATCAAGGCTTTCAGGGAATTTGCAATGCACCGCTTTCCATCCCAGTATAAAAGAACAGCTACTAAGCCTCTGGTGAGGCCAGGAAAATGTGGTTGCTGGTGCTCTCCTAGGAAAGGAAGTTGAGAAATAATTTAGTAAATAAACACATATGTGTTTAGGCTGAGACAAAAATCACTATACCAATGTTCAGTTCAAAGAAATCACAGAACCTTAGGGTTTAAAGGGTCTTAAGAGTCCTCTACTTGGGCTTCCCTGGTGGCGCAGTGGTTGAGAATCCTACTGCCAATGCAGGGGACACGGGTTCGTGCCCCGGTCTGGGAAAATCCCACGTGCCGCGGAGCAGCTGGGCCCGTGAGCCATGGCCGCTGAGCCTGCGCGCCTGAAGCCTGTGCTCCCCGGCGGGAGAGGCCACAGCTGTGAGAGGCCCACGTACCGCCAAAAAAAAAAAAAAAAGTCCTCTACTTCAAACATCTACCCATTGTTTTATCTCTTTCACAAAAAGTCTTTCAAATATTTGTATGTTTCTTCCCCTAGTAAATTAAATAACATTTTCATATGTTTCAGCTTTCACTGGCCCTTTTTTTTTCGGTACGCAGGCCTCTCACTGTTGTGGCCTTTCCTGTTGCGGAGCACAGGCTCCAGACGCGCAGGTTCAGCGGCCATGGCTCATGGGCCCAGCCGCTCCGCGGCATGTGGGATCTTCCCGGACCGGGGCACGAACCCATGTCCCCTGCATTGGCAGGCGGACTCTCAACCACTGCGCCACCAGGGAAGCCCTACTCGCCCTTTTAAACTGCTCTCCTTTGAATAAGTTCTACTTTGTCTTTTCTGAACTACGTTGCCTATAGTTTGTTTCATTTCCTATGGTAATTTTCACCCCTTGGCCCAATCGCTCTTACACTCTACTCCCTTCTGTTCCCCAAATTCATCTCACTGCCTCACACCTCTTACAGGCGATTTCTTCTGTCTAGATGCCCTCTGTCTTCCTGAGTGCACACCTACTCCACCTGACATATGCCTACTCATTTTTCAACAACTACCGTAAGCCTCGTTATCTTTGTGGACTTCCCTGTACAACCTGAGGTCAATTTAAATGCCTCCCCTCTGGACCATCCCTAAACCAAGCATTAATCTACTTAATGGTGGCATAGTTATTGGTTTCCATGTCTTTCTCAATTACTAGACCATGAGCTCCTTTACACTAGTTGAAGTTTTATTCATCTTTATATCCCTGGAGTCTTAACACAGTGCCTGGCCCATAATATGCACAGAAAAAATAACTGTTAAATGAAGTTTTGAGTTAAACTCAAAATTCAAGCATGTCCAGTTAACATCTGCATCACAGAACGGGAAAACGACCTTAGTCATTCTCAATATCATATTTCTTTTAATGCAGGCTTAGGTCAAAAAGGATTCTGGCAGCCACATGCTATCTTCAGACATATTAGACTTTCTTTCAATTAAAATGCCCACCTGGCTTCTTCACATGGTTCCCTTGCTATAATTAAAATGAACTGCTTATTTTATGGAAATTTCAATCTTTTCTCTCTACAGCAGCCAGAGAAATAATTTCAGTTATTCTGGATTCTGCAACTCCTGCTTAAAGCCCCTGCCAACAGCCTCCCACTGTAATTAGAATAAAATCCAAATAATCTTCATGGCCTGCAAGACTATGATCCAACTCCTGCTCTGTCCTCGTCTTCCTTCATTCTCCCTAGTTCTGATGTTCCAGCCACAGTGGTCTTTGTATCCTTCAGCAGGCCTTTATTCGCACCTTGAGCTGTCTGGAACACCCTTCCCCAACAACTCTGGTATCTTGTCATCATGCAGGTCGCAGATCAAATGTCCCAATCTCAGAGAGGCCTCCCCTAAGTACCCTACTTACAGGTGCCCCCTATCATCCCCCATGTCTCTATATCCCACTGCCTTGTTTTATTTTCTTCCTAGAACTCAGTATTATCGAAATTATCTTATTCTTTACTCATTATCTGAATCACTCCCTCAAAACGAAACTCCAAAAAAGCAGTGACCTTACCTTCTTACTCATTATATGACAATAAATGCTTTCAGCTACAAAACTTCTGAGATGCAGTCATTCTTTGCTAGCCAATTACCATGAAAAAGTCTATCTTAAAACAGTTAAATTTCCTTTAACAACTCTAATCACTAAACTAAAGCCTTCCCATTAGTCAAAGATAAACAAAAGGAAACACTGTGAATATCAAATAAACTACACCTTTAGAAACTATTTTGGAATCTAAATGATATAGTATTTTAAATTACAAGTGAATAATTTTACATTTATGTACTACCTTACCATAGGTTCAGTTAAATGTCAACCTACCAGCAAGGAGAAGCTCAACAGCTGCCAATTCACCAATATCAAAAAGGTCACTGAGGATAAAGGCTTCTTTAATAAGCTGTTCAGGAAGAAGTCGGGTTCCCTGTTGACCCTGGATAGCAACTCCTTCTGTACTGGCTTTCTGAACCTTCTCATGTTGTTGAACATTTCTGGGCTACAACAATAAAAATAAATAAATAGGATCATGTAATGACAATAGCACATGGAGACAAGGTAAATTGTTACCTAGAGAAGTTTATTCACACGGCAGTCTGGTAAAGTGACAAACAGGAGTATTGCTTATTAGATAAAGGTCTAACTATCAGATATAGTTAGACCTTTATGAGGTAACATTTTACATCACTTTCAACTTTTTATACTGTTATTACCTTCTCAATAACTGCTTCTGCTAAACTCTGAACTAAAAAATGTTGAGAAATCACACAGAATAGCATACTATTTTTCAAATGTCTAAGAAACTTTCCAAGTATATCTTTAATAAATATAAAAACAATAAATCTTCAAGTGGGAAATAGCAAATCAAAAAAAATTATAGAATTAATTAGTAGGGCTAATGATAGCTTATTAGTATGTTACTTTAAAATGTAGTCTTATTTGCAAAAAGGCTTACTTGGTGCAAATATTTAACAAATAACATATAGTATAGAATTACTTGATAGATCATAAAATCTTAGGTATTTACACCTTGAAAAATGCCATACAGTCATTTAATTCAACTGCTCTATTAACAGAATGGGAAAACTGATGCCCAGATAAGTCAGGTGACTTGCCTGTGGTCATACAACTCTTTAGTGGTAGAGCCAAGACTGGAACTCAGCTCAACTGGCTCCCAGGCTAGGGCTCTTAAATAGTTCTTAGATGGTCTTGCTGGTCTATAAAAAAAAATTGTCAAGCAGCAGGGAAAGGAGCTTCCAAATATGAATCCCTGCCACTGAAGTACTCTACCCCTGGTTGAAAAGTACGTCAAGATGCAGTGATTAACAATATGTAAGAATTAACTGCTAACACAACTTACATAGCATTATGAAGAGTTAAAATGTTGAAGTGTACCTGGGAATAAATAAAATAATCAATCTTACTAAGCTTAGACAGATTAACTATAAGTCAGAAATTCCAAGGAGGCTCATATTTCTGAAATATACGGAACTTTCTAAATTGTATTCAAATACTATTAAGATATCTCCTAGCTAGAGATAAATACAATATTAACGTCTATGGAGAAGAGAAAAAAGATAATAATTGCTCCCAGGAAACTTCCATTTTTAGAAAAAACTTGAATCAATGGACTAGAACAAGTAACATTTCATTTACATGCATTAAGAATTTACTTGCTCCTTCAATCTTTAAAGGAAAAAGCAAATCCAAGAAGCAAAAAAAGAAAATTTCCTACTGGGTTTCTGAACAATGAGATGAAGTCAGGTTTGTGTTTCTTCAAAATCATGTCAAGAAGGTGAACAGCTTCAGGTTGTCTTCTCCAAAGAGCATTTCCCACAGTCTGCCAAATGTCTTTGTAAGGACCCCACAGACTAGCAGCTTAAAGAAAAAAAATAAAAATCAGCATCAAATAAAACATATATTTGGAAAATAAGGTAAGGTTATCGTCTATACATTTTAGTCATGCTCACAGCTCCTTTTTTTTTTTTTTGCTCACAGCTACTTTTAAATATAAGGAGTTATATACACAAACCAAAGATTAATATAAAAGAATATTAGAATTCACAAGCAATAATATAAATGTCATTTTACCTAACTTAATATAAAGTAAATCCTGACTTTAAATTGGAATATCAGCTGAACCTGGTTTTCTCACTTAATATTAGCTATGTGACATGGAGTGAGAAAATAACCTCTTTGAAGTTCAGTTTCCTTTTATATAAAATGGGGAGATCACCTGCTTCATAGGGTTGAATGAATTAAATGAGATAAACTAGGTAAAATATACAATATAGTGTCTGGCATATCATAGTCACTCAATAAATGTAACTGCCTTTCCTTCCCTCCCTATCATCCAGAGAAAAAGCAAGAATCAGGGGGAAAAAATCAGATTCTATAAAACTTGGAAGCTGAAAAAATAAGTTTTTGTTTTGGCTGGGACACTAGCTATTAAAAAACAACATAGAAATATGGAATTCTTTTGTAAACTCATATAAAAAGGATCACATTTTCCTTTGTAAAGGTAATAACAATAATAAGTAATACTTAGAGAGCTTTTGCTACTAAGCATGGTTAGAAAAACACGACCTGGAAGCCCAAAGTTTCTGTTTGCAAACAATCAGATATGGCACCCCTGTGTTTATAAAGACTCTGAAAGAGAAACTAATCAAAACCACTCACTCACTCAACAGATGAACTAACAATAGCTTAAACCGTAAAGGGTGGTCTGCAAACATGTTTAACTGCCATCTGAGAAAACACAAATCCCACTAAAGTCACCAGAACAGTCAGAATGACATGCAAGATAACCTAACTAAATGCATTACAATCTTATGAAAATGTTGTCAGAAGAAGGCAATTTACTGGGCAAATTTTTTTTTTTTAAAAAGGATGTGCAGGGACTTCCCCAGTGGCTCGGTGGTTAAGAAACCACCTGCCAATGCGGGGGACATGGGTTCGAGCCCTGGTCCGGGAAGATCCCATATGTGGTGGAGCACCTAAGCCTGTGTGCCACAACTACGGGAGCCCACGTGCCCAGAGCCCGTGCTTCGCAACAAAAGAAGCCACCGCAATGAGAAGCCCATGCGCTGCAACGAAGAGTAGCCCCCGCTTGCTGCAACTAGAGAAAGCCCGTGCACAGCAAAGAAGACTGAGCACAGCCAAAAATAAATAAATAAATAAGTTTTTAAAAAAAAAAAAAAAAAAAAGGATGTGCAGGTTGGGCTTCCCTGGTGGCGCAGTGGTTGAGAGTCCGCCTGCCAATGCAGAGGACACGGGTTCGTGCCCCGGTCCGGGAAGATGCCACATGCTGCGGAGCGCCTGGGCCCGTAAGCCATGGCTGCTGAGCCTGAGCGTCCGGAGCCTGTGCTCCGCAACGGGAGAGGCCACAACAGTGAGAGGCCCACGTACAGCAAAAAAAAAAAAAAGGATGTACAGGGAGAGGATAGACTAAACCAGTCAAGCTGGATCAGCCATTCACTCAACAAACATTTACTGAGGGTCATGCATGTACCAGGGACTACAGAGCAAGCAAGACAGACAGGATCCCAGGCCTCAGAGAACTAAAGATTGACAAGAAAGACAGGTATTAAATGCAGGATTCAAAACACAACTAACTACCAGGGCTTCCCTAGTGGCACAGTGGTTAAGAATCCGCCTGCCAATGCAGGGGACAAGGGTTCGAGCCCTTGTCCAGGAAGATCCCACATGCCACGGAGCAACTAAGCCCGTGGGCCACAACTGCTGAACCTGCACTCTAGAGCCCGCGAGCCACAACTACTGAAGCCCGTGCGCCTACAGCCCGTGCTCTGCAGCAACAGAAGCCACCGCAATGAGAAGCCTGCGCACTGCAACGAAGAGTAGCCCCTACTCGCCGCAACTAGAGAAAGCCCACGCACAGCAACGAAGACCCAACACAGACAAAAATAAAAATTAAAAAAAAAAAAAAACAACAGAACTACCAGTCTAAGGGAGAGGTACAGAGTGCTATGTGAACATATAAAAGGAAGACTCTAACCTAATCTGAAGGGCAGAGCAGGAAGTTTTGCATCAGGTCTTTGGTGTGGGGATGTGGAGGAATGGGAATCACCATGTCTAGACCTTACATAGAGACAACCAACCAACTCCCTGCTTTGCTTCTCCTGTTTTGATCCTAAACTTGCCAATCTTCTAATGAAAAATGTAGCTTGTCATATAAATTTCTAGAATTAAAAATGTGCTGATGAAATGAGTATCCATGCAGATGTAATTCCCACTAAAGATCAATTAATTGACATACTGGTTTATATATCTGTCTTTTCCCAATGTGATCAGAGAACATCAATTCCATAGTTGGAATCTACTCAACTGTGGATACACTAACAAACATCACAGTTCCAGGCCTGCCAAAATGAGGACCTGACCCTGGATCCTGGTGACTGCCTGTGAGGTGCTAGTTGGATGGTGACTAACTGACTTCCCTAGAGATCATCTTCTTGGCTCTTTCCAGCCGCAAAGGACAAAGTAGGTTTGAGCCTTGTATTCCTGACCAAGATGGAAATTTTCCTGTTAGTAAATGGGAATGTTTCAAGTAGTAGATGACAAAATGAAATTGGACAATGGTGTGACCAATGGACTAACTAGAATATGAAGTGTCAGGACCCAAGGATGTTGGGTAGTAAGCTACTCATGAGGTGATGGAACCTTAACCAGGATGAGGGCAGTAAAGTAGAAAGGCAAAGTCTGTTGGTAGAGTCAGAACTGGTAACTGATTGGCACAGGGGATGAAGGAAAGTTATCAAAAACGACTTGTAGGCAAATGTGAAACTTGCCTTACCACAGGTATTTTTAAATCCTGACAAAAAGCGAACAAAAGTAAACTGTCTATAAAAGTAATACTCAATAGAACCCCTGAAGAATAACTTTCTTTGCACTATACATACTTAGTTTGAATAAGCTCAGTGAATTCTAGAGAGAATTCCACTTCCCCCCATTTGTGGGGAGGCATCCAATAACTGATCAAAAATCTACACTAAAAAACCCCACAGATACCAGCCTCCTGAGTCCATCATTAACATCAACACATCACAGAAGGTAGTTGCAACAAAGATTTATATTCATTATGTCTTTGGTTTGACTAATTTTGGTAAATATCTCCCTGTTATTGATTACAGATGAAAGGAGGCTATAATTTTTCCAAATTACTAAACATGTATTTTTAACATAAGTCATTTGCTTGTTTGAGAATACATTTACTTTCCTAAATTTTAGGAATACCTCCAGCAAGTCAAATTTATTCACTCATTCATCATGTACTAGGTATGGGTAAGCTCACAGCGTAGTGAGGAAGCACATTTACCATATAGTCATACAAAAGGGCAATATCCATTATGGATGTGCTATGAAGGTGAAGTACCCAGGGCAACGATCACATAATAGGGGAATGTGACCTAGCCAGGGAGATCAGGAAAGGGAAGGATTCACTGAACAAGTGATAACTGGGCTGAAATGTGAAGGATAAAAGTAGGAGTGGGAGGGGCTTCCCCGGTGGCGCCGTGGTTGGGAGTCCACCTGCTGATGCAGGGGACACGAGTTCGTGCCCCGGTCTGGGAAGATCCCACATGCCGCAGAGCGGCTGGGCCCGTGAGCCATGGCCGCTGAACCTGCACGTCTGGAGCCTGTGCTCCGCAACAGGAGAGGCCACAACAGTGAGAGGCCCCCGTACCGCAAAAAACAGAAAAAAAAAAAAAAAAGTAGAAGTGGGAGGTGGTGGATGTACACTCCAGGAAAAGAGGAGTTCCCGAGGCAAGAGGAAATGCTGCACTCTCAAACCCCTGAAAATGCCAAGAGAGCAAGTACCAAGAAGGGATCAGCAAGGGAGGCAACTGCCATACCATGCAGGGCTTACCTGCCCATGTTAAGGATTTGGGTCTTTACCCTAAAAGATCAAGGAGATAGATTTCAAGTGTCTGGTGGACTTAGTGAAACAGAAAAGCATGTAAATGTTGAGAGCTGTTCAGGAGGATGGGAACAGACTAGAGTGGGTAGAGGAGGAGAAGGTATGGCAACAGAGTCTGAACACTGATGTATCTTTGAAAGGTTTGACTGTGAAGAGGAGCAAGAGGACAGTAACTGGAATGAGGCATGAGATCAAGATAAAGATTTGGGCAATTAGTGGAAAGAAGAGGAACAAAAGAGAGAGGAGGGGATAATGGGGAGAAGAGTGTAAAGGGCAGGATTTACCTTAGACAGGAAGATACAGGGAAACTGACTCGAAAGAGTACAGATATATCTAGGTTTGTAGGTTCAAGGGTGAAAAAAAGAGTTCATGCCTGTTGGCTTTTATTTTCTCTGTGACTAGGAGACTGAGGGATTAGTTGGAGCTTAAAGATTTGAGGAGTGTGGAAAAGGTCTGAAATACACAATGCTATGAACAGGACAGGGGTTACCAGACAGCCATCCAAGGATTGTCAGTGTAATGGTTGCTTACTCACAAGCCTATAGGTCTACTCAGCCGGGCTGCTACAGGTCACAATACTAGTAAATCATGCCACTGAAACTCAGGCATAGGCCTTCAAACTCTACCTCTACTTTCTTCCCCTTCTACAACTCTGAGATGTTTATTTTTTTTTTAATTATGGTAAAAAAAAAAGCGCATAACATAGAATTTGCCATCTTAAAAACATTTTGAAGTGTGCAGTTCACACTGTTGTACAACAGATCTCCAGAACTCTTTCATCCTGCAAAACTGAAATTTTGTACCTGTTAAACAACTCCCCATTTCCCCCTCCCACCAACCTCTGGCAACCAACATTCTTTGTTTCTATTACTTTCAATCCCTCATACAAGTAGAATCATACAGTATTCGTCTTTTTGTTACTAGCTTACTTAGCAGAATGTCTTCAAGGTTGATTCATGCTGAGCATGACAGGATTTCCTTCTTAACGCTAAATAACATTTCATTATATATCTATAGACCACACTGTTTACCAATTCATTCATCAATGGGCATTTGGGTTGCTTCGCTGCACATTTACTTTTTTTAAAAAAATATTCTCCTGACTGGGCTCTTAAAAATGTTTCCTTTCGGGCTTCCCTGGTGGCGCAGTGGTGGAGAGTCCGCCTGCCGATGCAGGGGACACAGGTTCGTGCCCCGGTCCGGGAAGATCCCACATGCCGCGGAGCGGCTGGGCCCCTGAGCCATGGCCGCTGAGCCTGCGCGTCCGGAGCCTGTGCTCCGCAGCGGGAGAAGCCACAACAGTGAAAGGCCCGCGTACCGCAAAAAAAAATGTTTCTTTTCTATGTAGCCAATTAAACACTCCTGCCACAAGGCCTTGTTATACAATGTATACTCTTTGCAACTGTTGGCAACTCCTTTTCCTTCAATGATTTATGTTTAATGATAGTAACTTAAGACAAGTACATACTAAAGTATATAACCACACATACTAAAGAAAAGTATATAACCACACATACAACACACAAGCCTTGTTTTAAGTTTACATCTGTGTGGGAGGGCAGGACAGCAGTACTAAGGAAGTAATTTCACTACTAACATTTAGATATATGGAAATATTATGTAATGAAATGAATTAGGTTTTGCTTAAGTAGGAGCATGTAGACGTTTAAGTATCAAAGACTGGCTTCAAATCATTAGCTGTATAACCTTGGAGAAGTTACTTAACCACTCTAAGACTCTATTTCCAAACCTGTAAAATGGGGTGTTTAATAGCAGCTACCCCAGAGTTGTATAAAGGGGACTAAATAAGATGAAAGTACAATGCTTAGTCCAGGGGCTGCGAAAAAGGAGGTACTTGATAAACATAATCATTCATTATTATAAAACAATTTATCGTAGTGTTTCCGAAATGGTTTGATTTGCAAAAGTCAGGTTTAGACAAGTTTTCAAGAATATCAGTCGTGTGAAAAGAACAAACTAGCAACAAAAAGACTGTATAAGGATGGAAAGAAAAGGCGCCCAGAAAAGACTCCTCTTGAGTGAGATCCTCTACAAGCATTTACCACACAGACGTGCTCTTAACCGCCCATTAAGTTTAGTACGGCTCAATCAAGGCATTCTGAGCAGGAAATTCTTCATTTTCAGGCCCGCTCCGGCCGCTGTAGCACTGTTGGCATCCTTGGCCCGCCCACGAGGAGCCAGCGGTGCATCCCAGGAATTGTGACAGTCAAAATGCACCCACTCTTTCAAACGCCCCGATGGAGACGGGGGGGTTCCGCCCCTGATAGAGAATTGCCCAGAGGACCCAATCCAAACCTTCCAGAGTTTCTTTACTCCCTTCTAGATTCTGCCCCTCCCCGAAGATCTACAGCTCCGAAGGTACAGGAGCATCCAGGGGCGGGCCACACACGCAGAGCTGGGAGTCACGGCACTCCTGGGCCACCTTCCGGATTGCAGGCTTCATAATCAAGGGGCCTCTCTTCCTGTAGGACCCCACCCACCCACCCAACCTCCAAGAAGGGCCCCAGTGTCCATTTTGAGGTGCGAGTTTTCAGCCTGCGCTCGTGGCTGAAAAATATCTCAGGTCTCCCGGCCTCATTGCCGGAGAACTGCAAATCCTGCAGGAATTCGGACCGCAGACACATAATGGGGTGGGGAATGGAAGGGACCAGACTCGGCCCTGGGCTGCGAGAACTGCACGCCCGGTTCCAGGGGACCAAGCCTCCGTGCCTCGATCCTTAAGCCCCAACGCTAGGGCTAGAGCCGCAGCGCCGACGCGCGCCATTCAAACTGGGGAGGGGCGGGACTCTAGGCCCAAAGCTAGGGGGAAGCGGGAACTATGCACAAGTGCGGACCTGGACTCCGAGGAACCTCACTGCCCACGTCTCTGCCTGAAGAACGGACCAGCACCCTGCCCCACAGCTTGCCTTCTCGCCCGGCCGTACCTACCCGAATTTACCGCCAACAGCGTCGCCATCTTGGAGGCGAACTAACGGAGCCCTCCCGCCGCACGGAAGCCCCAGAAGAGGGTGAGGCTGCCCGGGGCCACGCCTAATCAGAAAGATACCACGCTGTCCCTTCCGAAATGCACGCTCGACCGACACAGGCGTACAAATACTCCAAAATCTGTTCTAAGTCACAGACGTCAATTTTCGCCGGGATTGACGAAAATTCCCATTTAAGTCAGGCAAGGGTAAGACCCGAGGTCCTCGAGTGGACGTTAATCGTGCAGTGCATCCTGGGACTTGTAGTTTATTTCTAGTGATTCAAGTTGGTTAGCTGGAACAGAAAAAGACCGCTTATTGAAATGACGCCCACTTATGATATTATGAAAGCCGTAAATCCAAATAATTATCTCCATTTCAAATTAAATCTTCCTTGCGTTACTCCCTTACTTTGGGGAGTGGAGTGGGGTGTAAGGTGTCTAAACCTCAAAACTCCATTTGATGGGTTGCAAACTAAGTTCATTACATTTCATCTACTGTATATACCAGTGTATTGCGTCAATATAGTTGCATGCAGTTAAACAATCATAACTTTTTATTATGAAAATTTCAGATGTATACAAAATTAGAATAATGAACGACCAGCTTCAATAGCTGGTCAGTTCCTGTTCCTCACCCCCAACACAGGAGATTATTTTGAAGCAATTTGCTGACATATCATTTCATAAACACCAAATATTTTTCTACCTAAGCACCCCAAATAACTGGACCTACTTTTTTCACTTGCTAAATTTTAGTTTGCTAATTTTCAAACTAAAATACAGTCATTAGCATTTGCTATCATATGCCAGATAATTATTAAGAATTTATTAAGAATTTGCTTTCAAACAACAGGTCCTACGGTATAGCACAAGGAACTATATTCAATATCCTGTGATAACCATAATGGAAAAATATAGGAAAAAGAATGTATGTATATATGTGTATAACTGAGCCACTTTGTTGTACAGCAGTAATTAACACAACATTGTAACTCAACTATACTTCAATAAAAAATAAATTAAAAATGAATTTGCTATCATATACCAGATATTTATTAAGAATATTTGTTAAGAATGTTGTTGTTGTTACATTATCTCATTTAATCCCTGAAACAATCCTACTAGGGAAATATAATTATAGCTGCTTACTTCATAGATGTTCCATGTACCTCACAACCTCACTTTATCAACTCCTCCAACATTCCACTGAGATTGGGAGAAAATAGAGTTTATAGTCTCATTTCACTACTGGAAATCAGAATTAAATAATTTAAACAAAATCACAGAGTACATTGTTAAGAATAGCAAGCATATTCGTTCTTCTGAACAAATAATATTGAATGACACAATGTCCATTAGGTGGAACACAAAAGTCACGGGTAATTTTTTTGAAAGTCACTGTTATATAGAGACAAATGCCGGATTACAGTGAAAGTGGTCTTAAGGAGTGAAGGGGAAGAGAGAATGAAAAGGTAAAGGGATTTTTTCCGAAGTTTAACATGAAAGTGAGAAAAATATTGAGCAGAAACTTGGCAGGAAGTGGCATTCAAAGAAGATTTTCTTTCTCAGCACAACTATTATGAGCCTTCCCCTCACACACTCTTTAAGCCCACACATTTCCCTCTTGGTAGATCACTTTCGATGAAGGAAATCTAACTTCCTGCAACTCCCCCTCACCCATCATCTCACATAACAGGCATGCTCTCGCTTGATTGAGGTTTACTCAATCCACAGCAATTGGGTTATTAGCTCCTCTAAAACGGCTCTCAGCATGGTCACCAGTGATCGATTGTCAAATCCCACAAGCACTTTTCCGAATACCTTAGAAATTCTTTTCTCCCTTGACTTATGGGGCACCACCCCTCCTAGTTTTCCTCCTGTCTTTATAGTTCTCCTTTTTAAGTTTCCTATATGGCCTTCTCTTTCTTTTAAATAAATTTATTTATTTTATCTATTTATTTTGGGCTGTGTTGGGTCTTCGTTGCTGCTTGTGGGCTTTCTCTGGTGGGGCTACTCTTCATTGCGGTGCGCGGGCTTCTCATTGCAGTGGCTTTTCTTGTTGTGGAGCACCGGCTCTAGGCGCGTGGGCTTCCGTACTTGCGGTATGCAGGCTCATGTAGTTGTGGCTCACGGGCTCTAGAGCACAGGCTCACTAGTTGTGGTGCACAGGCTTAGTTGCTCTGCAGCATGTGGGATCTTCCCAGACCAGGGATTGAACCCGTGTCCCCTGCATTGGCAAGCCGATTCTTAACAACTGCGCCACCAGGGAAGCACCTTCTCTTTCTCTTCTCATCATTAAATGTTGTTCTTCCCTTTTGGTCATTCCCAGCCTCTATTCTACCTTCTACATGCTTCTGGGATCTATGGCTTCTTACCACCACCTAGTTTGTTAATGAATTTTGTACTTGTATCTTTAATCCAGTCCTCTCTCCTAGGATTCAGATTTGTATATCCAACTTGTCTACCCACAACTTCTATTGACTGTCATACAGGCATCTCAAAATCAATTGATCCAAAGCTTAAATGAGCACTTTTCTCACAAAACTCAGTCCCCTGTATCTACTCAGTTGCCAAAGTTGGAAACTTGGGATTCACTCCATATTTTTCCTTCAATTGCCATATCCTATTCACCTTGCCTCATAAATATTTCTGGAGTCCTTTTTCTTTTCTCTGCTCTCTATGCCACTGTTCCATTGATGCCTCATCTTCTTATACCTGGTATTTTGCAATAGCTTTCTCAAGGGTCTTCCTGATTTCCATCTCACCCCTTCTCATGGTCTCCCAAAGTGATATTCAAATACACAAATCATATCATGTACGTGCCCTAATCAAAATTTTTCTCAGTGACCTAGTTCCTATGGGTAACATTTGAAACTTCTTAGGAAGCACTCATGCCACTTCCTGATCTGGTTCCGCCTCCTTCTTCAACCTCCTCACGCTTATTCTCCTCAAGTGCCCTTTACTCTAATCACTCTGAACTATTTGTTATTCCCCAGGTACAACATGCTTTCTGGTACGTACTTGTACATCTGCTTTCCTATCTGCCTGGAATACCTATCTTTCTTTCTATGTCCCTCTGTCAACCACCCACAAATTTACCACCACCCACGTCCCTGAATTCAAGCCATTATGTAATCATCTGCCACACTGAATCTGGGTGGGCCTTCTGACTTGCTTGGACCAAAACAGTACAGTGGAAGTGGCGTTGGGTGAGTTCCAAGCCTGGCATTTGAGAGGCCTTGCTGCTTCCACTTTTGCTTTTTACTGCCCTGAGATATCATGAAAGGAAACCCCAGCCAGCCTCCCTGAGAATGAAAGACCAGGAGGAGAGAAGCCTAGCCAGCCTCCAGCCGTTCCAGCTGAACCAGCTGAGATGCTAGACATGAGTGAGGCCATCTCGGATGCTCTAGTCCTAGTTGAGTCATCACTTGACTGCAGTGGGTAAGTGAGTCCAGCCCAGAGTTCGGAATTGCGAGCAAGTAAAAGGCTGCTGTTTTAGACCACAGTTTTGTGGTTTGTTATGTTCAATAAACAATTGATTTACTCCCAGAGAGCAACAGCTATGTCTTTTTACATTTGTATTCCCTGCTGCTGCCACATCCCTGGCTTACAGTCACAATTCAGGAAAAAACAAGTAGCACACCTTGGTGCTTGCAAGATCTACGGGCGGAGAGAGAGGCCACTTGTATGCGATTGTGGCTAAGAGCACAGACCCTAAAGCTAGGCTTCCTGTATTCAAATTCTGTGTCCCTTACTTATTAGCTGTGAAACCCTCCTTAGTGGCTCAGTTTTCTCATCTCGAAAGGCGGGTGATAATATTAGTATCTACACTGTAGAGTCATTAAGAGGCTTATTCATAAAGTGCTTAGACTGTGCCTGACATTTAGTGCTCTGTGAGTGCTGTTTAAACAAAAATAAACTTTTTCTAAGGCAAAATAAGTGCTAAGTGGAGGTATACTCAATTAATTAGGAGGAGTTTAACCAAGTTGTGAGAGTGCACTGCAAACATGGAAGTAATAGCAATTAACCAATTTGTGATTTATCTGGGGTGAGGGGTAGAACTGTGCCCTAGTCTAATTGATCCATTGTTTGTAACTTCCTTCATTGCTCCAATTAATTGTTTTAACTGTATACACAAAATTCTTTGAAATCTTAAAATAAGAACAGTTAATTCTTTTTTCTTTCTTGAAAAAAATGAAGTATAATTACATACATTACATTATTTTCAGGTGTACAGCATAATGGCTCAACACTTGTGTGTACTGCAAAATGATCACCGTATAAGTCTAGTTAACATGGTCACCATACACAGTTATAGAATCCTTTTCTTGTGATGAGAGCTTTTAAGATTTACTGTCTTAACTTTCATATGTGCAATACAGTATTATTAACTATAGTCACCATGCTGTAATTCCATCCCAGTGGCTTATTGATTTTATAACTGGGAAGCTTGTATATTTTGACTCCCTTCACCCATTTCACTTATCCCCCAACTTCTGCCTCTGGTAACCACCAATCTGTTCTTTGTATCTATGACGTTTGGTTGATTTTTGTGTGTTTTTTTTGGCTGCACCACATGGCTTGCGGGATCTTAGTTCCTGGACTGGGGATTGAACCCTGGGCTCCCGGCAATGAAAGAGCTGAGTCTTAACCACTGGACCGCTAGGGAATTAATTCCCTGTTTGCTGTTTTTTTTTAAGACTCCACATATAAGTGAGATCATATAGTACTTATCTTTGTCTGTCTGACTTATTTCACTTAGCATAATGCCCTCAAGGTCCATCCATGTTGTTGCAAATGACAAGATGTCATTCTTTTTTTTGGGGGGGCACGTTGTTTCCATATCTTGGCTGTTGTAAATAAGACTGCAATGAACATGGGGATGTAGATATCTTTCCAGGACAGTTAACTCTTATTTGGAGTCCAGGAAATAAAAATTGGAAAATTACATGAAGGAAGTGGCACATGAATGGACAGATGCTAGAATTTTACATGGTCACGAGAGCGTATGGGGGCTGGGAGTGGGGGAACAGATCAGTGAAAAAGTGACAAAGTCCAAGGTTTCACATTTACAGAGCTGCCAGAATTCCTCTGGACAAGGCTTAGAAATTTAGGTGAGTTTCAAGTTCTGTGATTTTCCATATCCTGCTAGTGGAGGACTCCAGGCATGACAGATTCACCGTCATGTTTGCCCCCAGTCAGTGGCCAGCTGTGGGTTTGCAGTGGCAGAACTACTGGCCTTGGAACACTGGCAGTCTCTGGTGGAGTAGGAAACAAATTTTCCCCAGATTTTCCCTGAGAGAGTCGCAACCACAATGCAGCAAATGACTCTGTGTAAAAGCCTCCCTTCGAAGGCAGGATAATTCCAACAGCCCCCTAACTGGTCTTCCTGCCTCCAGTCCCACTCATTTCCAGTTTACCTTCCACAGTGTGACCAGAGGGTCCACTTCATCCTCCCCCTAAAACCCTTCAAGTTCTTGTCACTATCCTGAGGACAAGTCCACACTTCTTACAATGGAATAGAAGGCAGTTCTTGACCTGGTCCCTTCAGACCTCTTCAATTATACTTACACCTACTCCCCTTAGGCGCTTTAGTGATTACTGGGTTACTTAGATACACACTCTGAGCCTCTTCAGCTCCTGGAGCCCTTTACCAGGGCAGCTCCCCTCTTCATGGGGTATTCCCTCTAGCTGCTGGAGCCACACCTTCTTCCCTCCAAATCTTTGTTGGCACTATCTTCTCGTTCAGGAATAACTTTAGCCCCTTCATCTGGTTACTCTTCTCAGGCATCACTTCCGCCCCGCCCCTCCTACCTCAGCCTGGACTACACACCATCCTGTGCTCTCCAATAATGTACTATAATTTCCCAAAAGTTTGTCTGTCCTTCTGGACTGAAAGCTGCACGCAGAAGAGTAGAGGCAGCTAGTAGCCAACAAACGTTTGTTGAATGAATAAAGGTAAGGAAAGGTCAAGCTGCTGCCTTCTACCCATTGCCAGACTATACCGTGGGCTCCTTGAAAACGGCTTCATATACCACCATCTCTCTTGCAAGTGCCTGAAAACTCTTGGAAAAGAAGGCTGGTCCCTCTTTTCCTCATGCATGGATTGCCAATATGGACCTGAAGGGGATAGGGTATTCCATACTTCACTATATGAAAAACACCAGGGCTCCAGCTAAGGAATTAGCTGGTTGAATCCTCTTGAGAGGTTTTCCTATACATACATGTGAGAACTTGTGTCCTGACAGGAGGCATGTGCCACAGAGATGTGTGACATAGAACAGGAAAACGAGCAGGAGCAAAGGAGTGTAAAAGTGCTGGTGCAAAGTCAATTTACCGATCAAAAAAGAGTCTGGGTTGTATTCTGGAATTAGCATGAATACTTGGCTCCAGTCTTGCGGCAGCAGTGTGTGAAGGACAGTGGGAGTTACTGAGGAAAGCAGAGCTCTGTCTGAGTGTTGATGAAAAAGCAGAGCATTTCATCCTATCAGAAGAATACTCAAATGAAACTATGTACAAGGAACAAGAAAGCATTAATTGAAATAAACTACCATACTGTTCAGGACATGATGTAAACTCAGAAGACAAGGAAATAGGAAACATTCCCAAGTGCAAACAAAATGCAAAATAAATAAATTAGAGAAAGAAGATTTTAAGACACCAGATTACCGTGAAGCTGTTGTGTGGGTCATATCTCTGCTTCCATTTGGCTAGGGCCATTCTTCAGGTGATGTGTATTGTGTATCTTCTCTTCCTGCTTCATGGAAGAGCTGAGATTTTAGGAAGGAACTAATCAGCAGTGTAAGGTTTACATGCTGGTGGAGTTGAGGAGAGACTTTTGAGACAGGTTGCCCTGAATCTAAATTTCTACCTTGGCTTCCCTGATGGCGCAGTGGTAAGAATCCTCCTGCCAATGCAAGGGACACAGGTTCGAGCCCTGGTCCGGGAAGATTCCACATGCCGTGGAGCAACTAAGCCCATGCACCACAACTACTGAGTCTGCGCTCTAGAGCCCAGAAGCGACAACTACTGCGCCTCAACTACTGAAGCCCATGCGCCTAGAGCCCGTGCTCTGCAGCAAGAGAAGCCACCTCAATGAGAAGCCCACACACCACAACAAAGAGTAGCCCCCACTTGCTGCAACTAGAGAAAGCCCGTGTGCAGCAACAAAGACCCAATGCAGCCAATAAATAAATAAATTTACTTAAAAAAAATAAATCTTAAATTTCTACCTTGCCAGTGACTCACTGTGTGATAGTAAGCAAGTTTTTCAACCTCTCTGAGTTTCCTCATCCATTAAAATAGAAATAATACTTTCCCTGAATTGCTGTGAGGATTCAGTAAAATAACATATGAATTTAATATAAAACACTTAGAAGATATTCCGCTGTTGTCATAGGACAATCAGTATAAAGAACAATGAGGGTAAAATATGGCGATTAAATAAAGAAAAAAGGAGCCATTGAATGAGTGTCTGATAAAGATACATTGTATTAATTGCAGTCAGCCCTCTGTATCCGTGGGTTCCACAACTAAGGATCTAACCAACAACAGATCAAAAATATTGGGGGAAAAAAAATTACAGAAAGTTCTAAAAAGCAAAACTTGTATTTGCCTTGTGCTGGCAACTATTTGGATAGTATTTACATTGTATTAGGTATTACAAGTAATTTTAGAGATGATTTAAAGTATGGTTGGGGGGAGGACATGTGTAGGTTATATGCAAATTCTATGCCATTTTATATAAGGGACTTGAGCATCCTCAGAATTTAGTATTGGTGGAGGGTCCTGGAACCAATCCCCTGTGAATACCCAGGGGTGACTGTGTTAATAATAGCATAGCATCAATGAACTCTTTTAATGAGGCTCTCATGGCAGCGTTAACTCAGCCATGTTGCATAACCTTATACATTTTAATTTACACATTTCATTTAATAAGCATATAAGTAGTAATCCGGCTAATTTAGATGCTTTTAAATTAGACAGAAAATTAATGTCGCTTCCTAGAACTTAGTTGAGTATATTGTGATTTTAAGATTTTTAAAGTATATTTATTTATTTTATTTTTTGGCTGTGTTGGGTCTCGTTGCTGCGCGCTGGCTTTCTCTAGTTGCACGCGAGCGGGGGCTACTCTTTGTTGCGGTGCGAAGGCTTCTCACTGCAGCGGCTTCTCTTGCTTCAGAGCACGGGCTCTAGGCACATGGGCTTCAGTAGTTGAGGCTCAGTAGTTGTCGCTTGTGGGCTCTAGAGCACAGGCTCAGTAGTTGTGGCTCACGGGCTTAGTTGCTCTGCGGCATGTGGAATCTTCCGCGGAGCAGGGCTCGAACCCATGTCACCTGCATTGGCAGGGGTTTCTTCTAACCACTGCACCAGGGAAGTCCTGATTTAAGATTTTTAATCTCCAGTCATAAGCGTGACAATGCCAAAGCAAGATAATCATTTTTTAAAATGTAGTTTTTTTTAAAAAAGGTACTTCTAGCATTAAAATATTGTGCTTCTTGGTTTCTAAAGTACACCTGCACAGCACCTAGACCAAGTCTGGGTATTCATTATTTTTAATTGTGATAAAATAAACATAACCTAAAATTATGACCATGTTTAGGTGTACAGTTCTGTGGCATTAAGTGCATTCACACTGTTCTCAAAGCATCACCACCATCCATCTCCAGAACTTTTTCATCTTTCCCATCCAAACTTTGTTACCCATTAAACAACTCCCCTATTCTCCCTTCTTCCCAGCCTATGGGCAACCACCATTCTTACTTTCTGATTCTATGAATTTGACTACTCTAGGTACCTCATATAAGACGAATCATACAATACTTGTCCTTTTGTTACTGGTTTATTTCACTTATCATAATGTCAGTGTTTCATCCATGTTGTAGCAGTTATCAGAACTTCCTTCTTTTTTTTTTTTTTTTTTTTATGCGTTACGCGGGCCTCTCACTGCCGTGGCCTCTCCCGTTGCGGAGGACAGGCTCCGGACGCGCAGGCTCAGCGGCCATGGCCCACGGGCCCAGCCGCTCCGCGGCACGTGGGATCCTCCCAGACCGGGGCACGAACCCGCGTCCCCTGCATCGGCAGGCGGACTCCCAACCACTGCGCCACCAGGGAAGCCCCCTTCTTTTTTAAGGTTAAATAATAGCCCCTTGTATGTGTAGACCACATTTTGTTTACCCATTCATCTGTTGGACACCTGGGTTGCTTCCACCTTTTGACTATGGTGAATAATGCTGCTATGAACATGGGTGTACAAATATTTCCAGTTCCTACATTCAATTATTCTGGAATTATACCCAGAAGTGGAATTGTTGGATCATATGGTAATTCTGTGTTTATTTTTTGAGGAATCACCATAACGTTTCCACAGCAGCTGCACCATTTTACATTCCCACCAAACAGTGCACAAGCTTTTCAATTTCCCCACATTCTCATCAATACTTGTTATTTTCATTTTTTTGATAATAGCCATTCTAATGGGTATGAAGTGGTAACTCATTTGGTTTTTATTTGCATTTCCATAGTGATTAATGATGTGAAACATCTTTTCATGTGCTTATTGGCTGTTTATATATTTTCTTTGGAAAAATGTCTATTCAAGTCCTTGGTCCATTTTTTAATTTGATTTTTTGTTGTTGTTGGATTTTTAAAGTTCTTTATATATTGTGGATATGAATCCCTTCTCAGCTATTCATGTTTTGGTTTCATTTTATATGTATTTGATTTTTTACTGCATTATTTTAAAAACTATCATCACTCCACAAGTGACCAGGAAAAGTTGTTAATTATGTTCACAGTTGTTGGAGAGTCTCCTTACTTTGTTCATTTTTCAAACAGTGAAAGTATAAAAGAGAAAGTTTAAATCAGCATAATCCCAGAATTTTTTTTGTTGACAATGTTAGGAAACCTTGGTTATGATTCAATCCTAAAGCTAGCCAATGCTTATGAAAATTCAGTCCATCTTCCTGAGTTCAGACAGAACAAGGCATAAATACGACAGAGAAGAACACATCTCCCAATAAATACCATCTCTCTCAAAAAGATGATTATAAATTTAGGAAATATATGCAGACAGGAGGTTTGAATCTACTGTTTAAGTATAATATAAATAAGAGGCATTAAGTACTTTTTAAATGTAAAAGTCACTGGTATCATTTCATAGTTGTAAATAAGTTCTGTAAAGTCAGAAGGAGATATAGGAAGGAAATAGTATGTCAAGACTTCAAAAGGAAGGTGACCCTTTGATAGGAGTAAATACAGGCCAAATCATAAAATAGTAACTCCTACTAAAATATATGTTCTGTGTGGTCAGGGATACTTATTTTATTCACTCTTGTCTCTGAAGTACCTAGAACAGTACCTAGCACCTCACAGCAGGCAATCAATAAATATTTGTTGAATGAATGAATATACAGTAGAAAAATGTTGGTGCACAAGGCAGAGTGAGATTGAGAGAGAAAAAACTACTGAGAAGGACCCAAGGAGAAAAAAATCACAAGCAAAATTAGAAGATACTTTAAACCGAATGAAAGTTAAGCATGTCTTACTCAATATTTTATAATAACCTACACTATTGGTGGGAATGTAAATTGCTGCAGCCACTATGGAGAGCAGTATGGAGGTTCCTCAAAAGACTGAAAATAGAGTTACCATATGATCCAGCAATCCCACTCTTGGGCATATTTCCCAACAAAACTATAATTCAAAAAGATACATGCACCCCTATGTTCATAGCAGCACTATTTACAATAGCCAAGACGTGGAAACAACCTAAATGTCCATTGACAGACGAATGGATAAAGAAGATGTGTTTTATATATATATATACAATGAATACTACTCAGCCATAAAAAGAATGAAATAATGCCATTTGCAGCAACATGGATGGACCTAGAGATTATATACTAAGTGAAGTAAGTCAGAAAAAGAAAGATGAATATCATATGATACTCTTATATGTGGCATCTAAAAATTGATACAAATGAACTTATATTTACAAAACAGAGAGAGACTCAAAGACATAGAAGACAAACTTATAGTTACTAAAGCAGGTAGTGGGAGGGTGGGGAGATAAATTAGGAGTTTGGGAGTAACATATACACACTTATATATAAAATAGATAAACAACAAGGTCCTACTGTATAGCATGGGGAATTATACTCAATATCTTGTAATAACCTATAATGAAAAAGAATCTGAAAATGAATATATACATGTATAACTGAATCATATTGCTGTACACTTGAAACTAACACATTGTAAATTAACTATACCTCACTAAAAAATAAAGAAAAAGAAAAGAAGAAAGAAAAAAAAGGAAAGGTATAAAATCCTTTCAACAACGAAAACCAGTCCAAGACCTGAACATAGATGTGAGTGGCAGTACTACCTACAATTATGCAGGGCGACATTTCTACTTAGGGCCAACCAAAAGAGATTAGAGTAACAACACCTGCATCTGGGCCTCCCCAGAGGTCACTCCTGCAACAGGCCTTCTTGGCCTTCTTGACCTCTAACTCATCTCAGCATTATCGCCCCTACCCCTAAACTGCTCACTGGTGGGTGACCTAACGGAGCTCTGGGAAGCATTTCCCTTTTTGCTGTTCTGGTAGGAAACTTGGATCAGTAGCAAGCGGAAAAATCTCCAGGGAGAAACCTCAATTGCAGGGGCTGCTGCTGGCCTCCTGGCTCCTGGGTGTTTCAGATCATGACTCTAATTTGCAGAATCCTCATTTCACCCGCAACCCAATCAGTCCTGGACATCTGCTGGAGGTGGAACTGCGTCCTTATAGCTAACCTTAATTTGCTGAATCTGAAATATGGAGCTGAGTAGCACAGTTAAACTTTGGGGCATAGGCTGTTAGCTGCACAGGTGACTCATTCTCTCATTTTGTCCTACCCGGAGTGAGAAAGACCACTGTTGCTCAACAGGGTAAAGGCAAGGTGAGGTTGAGGGCGGAGGCAGTTCAAGCAAGGTGCTACCCATCACCTAGGGCCTGAGCAGAGACCGGGAAAAAACTGCAGCAAGGGAAGGCCCCCAGCAGGGTTTGGAGGATAAAGGGAGACAGAGCCTGGGGCCATTGCCAGGAAATGTGAAAGCCAGGAAGTTGTTGCAGAGGGCAGCTGGCAGCCTAACCCTGAATCTAGAGGTGCTACCGATGCATCATCCCAAACTGGACCATCACAGTGTGATGCCAACTAGCATTAAGATGATTTGACTCTGATTTTGAAATTGCAAGCTGTCACACATTAGTAGATCTTGAAATCAATTTATTGGGCCTATGCCTCAATATTTTTTTACTGAAAAAAGATAGAATGCAACAAAGTATCAGTGTCTCATGAGTAATAAGGGTATGTTCTGATTTGTAAAAATTTTGTTTCAGCTCTATTTTGCGTGGTGTAAACTAGGTCTCCATGTAAAATGTACTTCCGACTAGGGGTCATGCCAGCAAAGTTTGCTAGCAATGGCTAATTCCCCTCGCTCTGATTTTTTGCAATCCCGTCAAATAATCTATTGACTTGAATTTAGCTACCCATGTAAAAAGATGACATTAATCAATAAACACAAGAATTCAGTTGCCTGACTGTTTTATTTTTCATTGTGAATTAATAAATGGCATTTTGATTCTACTATTATCACTCTCTTGTGAATTTTTCTAGCATGAGTCAACTCCTTACTGCCCACATTCCACTGCGTAACTAATAAAACAGATTTCTAAGTCAACCAATGCGAGGACTCTGTATCAGAACGGGGTTATTTCAAAGCAATCACATCCTTACTGATCTTTTCCCTGCCCTCTGACCTGCCTCCCATCTATCTTCCACCCAGCAGCCAGGGTGATTTTTTAAAACATAAATCCAGTCATTGCAGCCCCTGCTTAGAACTTTTAAAGGTGTTTAACTGCATTAAGTTGAACCAAGTGAAATAGAAATCTAGCAGGACTCTGTGGGGCTCCTGGGCTCAGAAGCCTTTCTGTGTCCCCTGTTACTTGTTTATAGGGAATAGAATCCAGCCTCCATGACCTTCCCTGAGTCCCAAAGGGCAGATTGGAAGGGTTGCTAATCAGAGAATGGAGGGGATGCAGAGACACAGCAAGAGCAGCCAGAAACAATAGTGCAGCCTTGGGACAGGGTCCTGGTTCAGCCTCAAGGGATACACGTAACAACATCTTTGAGCTCTTTACAGGACTAAAATCCCCAACAAATAGAAGATGTTATTATTCTTCATTCCAGAAGAAGACCACCTGAGGCCAGATTAAAGGAGTGCAGGCGCTGCATACACCCTAATCTTTATCAGCAATCCCGCCCTTGAACCATTGCTGTAAAACTGCTCACCAAATCTTCCCGGGTTGGGACACACAGTTTTGAGGGGCACGAGCCTGCTGTGTCCCCCTTTGCCTGACAAAGTAATAAAGCTATTCTTTTCTACTTCATCCAAAACTCTGTCTCCAAGATTCAGTAGGCACCGGTGCACAGAGGCTATGTTTTCAGCATCAAAATCACTGGTCAAAAGTGAAAATCAACAATTTTATGTTGATCAATCTAATAAAAATAAAACAGAGGGTTTCCCTCGTGGCGCAGTGGTTGAGAGTCCGCCTGCTGATGCAGGGGACATGGGTTCGTGCCCCGGTCTGGGAAGATCCCTCATGCCGCGGAGCGGCTGGGCCTGTGAGCCATGGCCGCTGAGCCTGCACGTCTGGAGCTTGCGCTCCGCAACGGGAGAGGCCACAATAGTGAGAGGCGCGCGTACCACAAAAAAACCCAAAAAACAGAAACTCCTCGCCTATAAGGACTTGTATGATCTGGATCCAATCTTGTCTCTTTGTTTTACACATGTTCATATCTTCATCATGCGATGGTTTTCCTTTTTTTTTTTTTTTCTTTTGACAACCCACAATAAGAAATACATTTACATCATCATCCAGGATCCACATGTATATAAATAAGAAAATGTAATGTGCTTCTGGCCTTGATTGCAACATTACTTCCTAAGAGAAGTTTTCTTTAACCAACTTATGTAAATGGATCCCACCCCACCCTTGATTCTCTATCATTGCATCCTATTAATTTTGTATAGTACTTAGCATAATCTGAAGTTCCACATTTACCTACTTACTTGTGAGAAAAAGTAGCCCCCTGATATCCAGGAGCTGGTCAGATATAATCACTTAGGCCTTGGTGTTGCTGTGAGTTGGCCCAGTGCTCATAACTAGGTCTTGATGTTTTCCCACTGAACATAAACAATGTCACACAATATCAACAGCAGATAAAGGCACTCTGTGACCATGATGAATCAAGACCAAACTAAGACCACTCTGTAATCACATCTGAATAGGAGAGAAAATGATAACATTTTCCAAGCTATAAAATGCCAAATATCCTCCCTCCAGCTAATGTGAGTGACTGTCACTTCTTTCCCAGCTACAGTTTTAGCCTTACTCCAGTCTGCCCTCCCTATAGATAAGACAGATTGATATGATGAATCATAGAATTATTCCTGCTTCCTGAAAGCACCCAATCCAGACCAAACCTCTGTTTCCTTGAACCCTCCCCCAAATTACCCAAACAAAATCCAAATCTTTTAAGTCCTTTCTAAAACCTTCTTACTGAAACGACCCTCGTTTCCCCATGGTGTTATTAACCCATTTGCAACAATAAGTTAATAAACTCAGCTTGTTCAGCGATACCTGTGTTCCTGGTATATTGTTCACCAATATATTCCCTGGACTTTTCACAGTGCCTGGTACTTATGAGGTGCTTAATAAATATCTTAAGTAAATAAATAAATGAGAATAATTTGTTAGTTTCCACCTTCCTGGGCAGAGGTGGGGGACCTGTCTGGGTGACTGGCTGACCTTCCCAGGACACTGTTCTGCATTGCTGTGTGACTTCATAGCTGTTAGCTTTTCCTAAACTATTGGTGCTCTCTTCTCTGATCCTCTGTCCTACATGACAGAGGGGTTTTCAATTCTTTTAAACATGTTCAAACCAAATTCTTCCATGATCTTGGCTTTCTGAGTTCTCAGTGCTTAAATATTCTCTGGATGGCAACAGGCAAAGCCCAGCTCTCACCTCTGGGTCTGCAGAGTGGTCCACTACAATGCTCTTTCCAAGCAAGAATTTTTTTGACAAACCTCTCCTGACTCCCTCACTCACCCAACCTGGTTTCTAGTATAATAGTTTATCTCTGTGTTGAGGTTCACTGTTATGCATCCATAATTTTAAATTATTTTTTTCTGATTGTAACAATAACACATGCTCATCGCTGAGCATTTAGAAAATACAAACTAGTTCAAGGAATAAAAACTGAAATTAGCTGTAATCCCATCGTTAGAGAGCTTGCTTTAACTCCAGCTGGACATATTGATATTAATATAAATTATTAATACTATGCATTTACATTGTTTCTTATGTGTAGTTTTTTTGAGGGGCTGAGCAGGATCCTAGTTCCCCAACCAGGGATCAAACCCAGGCCCCCTGCAATGGGAGTGTAGAGTCCTTAACCACTGAACTGCCACTGAAGTCCCTCTTATGTTCTTTATCATTAAATATTCTTCGAAATCATCATTTTCAACTTTGTCATTCTGCTCAGAGAACATTTATGTACTAAGAATTCAAAAGCCAGTGTATTAATCCAGTGCATGGATATACAGTCCTAAATTTATGTAGCTGAGCTTCTAATACTGAATATTTAGATTTCTTCTAATTTTTCATTGTTATAAATACTTTGATGAATATCTTTATGTATGAATCTTTGTCCATATTCTTTAGAAAGGTTTCCTAGCAGTAACATTATTAGTTTAACATGCATGAATTCTTTAATGCTCTCAATAGATATTGCAAAATTGTTTTAAAGAATTTACTTTCCGGGCTTCCCTGGTGGCGCAGTGGTTGAGAGTCTGCCTGCCGATGCAGGGGACGCGGGTTCGTGTCCCGGTCTGGGAAGATCCCACATGTCGCAGAGCGGCTGGGCCCGTGAGCCATGGCCGCTGAGCCTGCACGTCCGGAGCCTGTGCTCCACAACGGGAGAGGCCACAACAGTGAGAGGCCCGCGTATCGCAAAAAAAAAAAAAAAAAAAAAAAAGAATTTACTTTCCTTCCATAGAATGAACCTGATTCTCCAACCTTCACCCACACTAAGTATTATAACTTTTAAATGTATGTTATTAGGTAGTTTTTTTTTAAGTGATATCTAATTTTAACTTGCATTTTTTATTGCTGGTCAAGTTCGGTAATTTGTTGAAATATATTTCTTTAGGAATCCAAATAGTCTCCCTACCTTATGTTTAAAAACATAATTAAATAAATCATAATACCTTAAAAATAATGTCAGCTAGTCATTTTCTCACATAAACTATTTATTATAGGACCCCCGTAAATATAAAACAAAAAGGAAACAAGTCTGATACTGAGATAATATTTTAAATCAAAACTGTGGTGGAAAAGTCAGGATATGCAGTTGCCATATTTATATTCCATGTTGAATTCAGAATTATTGGTGGGGGAAGAAATTGCCAGGTCGTAATTTCAAGGGATGAGGATTTAGAAAAAGACTTCTATAAAATTTGCATATTTATTATGTGCTACTGGGTTAAGCTATGACTAAGATTAGAGACATGAGGGAAGAGAAGGAAGTGTATTCCAGACAGAAATACAACTCTGCCAAAGGTTCAAAAATACCCAGACATTTCCCCAGTGGTGTTTTGCAATTCTTCATATTTGCATTTTTCTCATTACAAAGACCCTAGCCTGCAGCAAGAGCTATTTTACCCCCTCAAAATTCTCTGAACAAAACTGCCTGGATCCAGATCTCTATTTTTACCCTCCCATGAAACTCTTTTTGAATAAATCACTTGATCTAAGTGTGTGAAATACGCTCTGAGCTCTGAATAGCTTCAATTATATTACACTCTATTCAGGTAAATTCAATCCAACAAACATTTATTGAGAACCCACCATGAAAAACAAACAAAAAAAGAGATCCGTTGGAATAACAGATATATCGACACATAACTTCAATACACCATGACTCTCTATGTGATACAGATGGAAATAAAGGACCATAGAAATACAGATAAGGGACAGAAAGAAAAACTCCTCTTACCTCTTTTCCTTTTGTCGAATGGGTGGTTCAAAGGTTTTTCAGGAAGTAAAGGAGAGAGAGAAGAAACAGAACAGGGTAAAAAGGAAGAAAACAATTTTAGTTTCTTTCCCATACCCACAAACCTACCCCTCTCACAATTTAAACCCTAGTTAGGCCTCTGAGATTGATCTGGAATTGACGTAAGTAGCCAAAGCTTTGGGGCAGATGGCTGAGGATTTATTGGGCAACATGAATGGGCCACAGGAGTGACCAGCTATGTGGAAAACTAGATCAGATATTCTAAGAGGTATATTCATGTGGTTGTATTTCTAATTTTCTTACCACTTGGTTGAGATATGATTCATATGTAAAAAGCTGTACATATTTAATGTATACAACTTGATGAGTTTGGGTTAAGTATATACCTGTGAAACCACCACCATCAAAGTCATAAATATATCCCACATTTTCCTCCCACCTCCCTCATTAGTATTATTATTGTTATTTGTGTGTGTATGTGTGTATGTGATAAGAACACTTAAGGATTATCCTCTTAGAAAAATATGGAGCTGGAGGAATCAGGCTCCCAGACTTCAGACTATACTACAAAGCTACAGTAATCAAGACAATATGGTACTGGCACAAAAACAGAAATATAGATCAATGAAACAGGATAGAAAGCCCAGAGAGAAACCCATACACCTATGGCCAACTAATCTATGACAAAGGAGACAAGGATATACAATGGAGAAAAGAGAGTTTCTTCAATAAGTGGTGCTGGAAAAACTGGACAGCTACATGTAAAAGAATGAAATTAGAACACTCCCTAACACCATGCACAAAAATAAACTCAAAATGGATAAGAGACCTAAATGTAAGACCAGATACTATAAAACTCTTAGAGGAAAACATAGGAAGAACACTCTTTGACATAAATCACAGCAAGGTCTTTTTTGATCCACCTCCTAGAGTAATGGAAATAAAACCAAAAATAAACAAATGGGACCTAATGAAACTTCAAAGCTTTTGCACAGCAAAGGAAATAATAAACAAGACGAAAAGACAACCTTCAGCATGGGTGAAAATATTTGCAAACAAATCAACGAACAAAGGATTAATCTCCAAAATATATAAACAGCTCATGCAGCTCAATATTAAAAAAAACAAACAACACAATCCAAAAATGGGCAGAAAACCTAAATAGACATTTCTCCAAAGAAGACAGACAGATGGCCAAGGAGCACATGAAAAGCTGCTCAACATCACTAATTATTAGAGAAATGCAAATCAAAACTACAGTGAGGTGCCACTTCACACCAGTTAGAATGAGCATCATCAGAAAATCTACAAACAACAAATGCTGGAGAGGGTGTGGAGAAAAGGGAACCCTCTTGCACTGTTGGTGGGAATGTAAATTGACACAGCCACTATGGAGAACAGTATGGAGGTTCCTTAAAAAACTAAGAATAGAATTACCATATGACCCAGCAATCCCACTACTGGGCATATACCCTGAGAAAACCCTAATTCAAAAAGACACATGCACCCCAATGTTCATTGCAGCACTTTTTACAATAGGCAGGTCATGGAAGCAACCTAAATGCCCATCAACAGACGAATGGATAAAGAAGGTGTGGTACATATATACAACGGAATATTACTCAGCCATAAAAAGGAATGAAATTGGGTCATTTGTAGAGACGTGGATGAATCTAGAGACTGTCATACAGAGTGAAGTAAGTCAGAAAGAGAAAAACAAATATCGTATATTAACGCATATATGTGGAACCTAGAAAAATGGTGCAGATGATCCGGTTTGCAGGGCAGCAATTGAGACACAGATGTAGAGAACAAACGTATGGACACCAAGGGGGGAATGCAGCGGGGCTGGTGGTGGTGATGGGACGAATTGGGAGACTGGGATTGACATATATACACTAATATGTATAAAATAGGTAACTAATAAGAACATGCTGTATAAAAAATAAACAAAACTAAATTTAAAAATTAAAAAAAAAGAATTACCCTCTTAGCAAATTTTAACTAATCAGTAGTTACCTATAGGCACTATTCTGTATAGCAGATCTCCAGAACTTAATTATCTCACATAATTGAAACTTCGTACCCTTCAACCATTACCTCCTCATCCCCCTCTCTCCCCGGCTCCCAGCAATCACTTCTACTCTCTGCTTCTATGAGCTTGACTATTTTAGATTCCACATATAAGGGAGATCAGCTGTATTTCTAATTGAATGGATCTTTACAGGTTACAAAGTCCTCCTTCCTTCCTATGTATTCTCATCTGTCCTCGTAACAACTCGGTAAATGAGGAGTTTTATTTATTTATTTATTTTATTTATTTATTTATTTTTGGCTGTGTTGGGTCTTTGTTGCTGCGCGTGGGCTTTCTCTAGTTGCAGTGAGTGGGGGCTACTCTTCGTTGCAGTGCGCGGGCTTCTCATTGCAGTGGCTTCTCTCGTTGCAGAGCACGGGCTCTAGGCCCGTGGGCTTCAGTAGTTGCTGCATGCGGGCTCAGTAGTTGTGGCACACGGGTTTAGTTGCTCTGCAGCATGTGGGATCTTCCCTGATCAGGGCTCAAACCCGCGTCCCCTGCATTGGCAGGCAGGCAGATTCTCAACCACTGCGCCACCAGGGAAGCCCAAATGAGGAGTTATTATTCTCCAGTTTTACAGGTGAGTAAACTGAAGATCAGACAAATTAGGTGACTTGCCCAAGACCAGAAAGTCTTGCCATCCAGAAAGTGGCACAGCCAGGCATGAAACCTAAGTCTTCTGACTGCAAGTTGAGTGCTCTTTCAAGAAGCGGAAAGCCAAAATACATTAGAAGTCATGCTGGTATTATCCATGCATGCAATGGCTCCAGCTTCTATCATTTTAAAGATCCCTTTTAAAACCTGTACTAAAAGCTGGACTTCGAGAACTTCCCTGGTAGTCCAGTGGTTAAGAGTTTGCTTTCCAATGCAGCAGGTGCGGGTTCGATCCCTGGCTGGGGAGCTGAGATCCCACATGCCTCAGGCAAAAAAAAAAAAAAAAAATGAAACTAACAAACGTAAAACAGAAGTAAAATTGTAACAAATTCAATAAAGACTTTGAAAATGGTCCACATCAAAAAAAAAAAAAAAACTTAAAAAAAAAGCTAGACTTCAAAGGGGAGGAAGTAAGGAGGAAGTTTTTAGTTATACCACGGATTTAGGCAAAAGATGCAGGAAAAACATAACACTCTAAAATGCTCTAAAATTTTCACCTGTCTCATAAAAGGAGAGGTAAAGCTGAAGAAGAGAGCTAGATAAGATCAACTACAACAGAGACTTCCCTGGTGGCACAGTAGTTAAGAATCTGCCTGCCACTGCAGGAGATACAGGTTCGAGCCCTGGTCCAGGAAGATCCCACATGCCACAGAGCAACTAAGCCCATGCTCTGCAACACGAGGAACCACTGCAATGAGAAGCCTGCCTGCAACTAGAGAAAAGAAAGCCCACGCACAGCAAGAAAGACCCAACGCAGCCAAAAATAAAGAAATGTATATTTTTAAAAAAACGATCAACTACGACAGTATTATCATATTATCATCCTACTTTCAATTATTACTTATTATTAAGTAATAATACTAATACTCAAGTAATACTCATTATTAAGGCTCTTAAAATGTACTTACAATATTCCAGGTACTGTTTAAGTAACTTAGATGTGTAAACTCATTGAATCCGCACTACGACTCTAAGAGGCAGGTACAATTATGATTCCCATTTTGTAGATGAGGAACCTGAGGTACAGAGAGGTTAAGTAAGTTGCTCAAGTTCACATAAGCAGTAAGCGACAGAGATCCATGATACAGACCCAGAAAGCTGGGCTTCTCAGGGCCACTTAACCACTATACTGTACTGCCCCTCTGGTGCCTGCAAAGCTCCTCCCAAGAACAGCCAGACTTCCATTTGACATAGGCTAGGGATGTTCCTCCACACTGTGCTCCCATAATGCCCTTATACATTCCTGGTCAAAATACTCCTCACATTTTCTGTTATCACGTGTTTAATTGTGTCTTTCTCCGTCGTCTTAAAGTTAAGGCGGCAGATTCTGTGACTCTCTTATTAACCACTGTAACCCAAGCATCAGGCTCAATGCCTGGACCATAGTAGTTGCTCAATGCATATTTGTTAAACTATTGAGTTAAATTAATCTAACAAGCACTTCTATAATGTTTACTATGGGCCAGGCTCTGTTCAAAGAGCAAATATTAACACCCTATGAAGCACTACGTACTATTTTACAGATAAGGAAACTGAGGCACAGAGAAGTTGAATGATTGGAACAAGGTCACACACTAGTAATAAGTAACAAAGTCAAGATTAAAAGTCAGGCAAAGGCACAGGGATATTAGCTCGGGGCTTTGGGACAGCCTGGAGGGTTGGGAGGGGGAGAGTGGGAGGGAGGGAGACGCAAGAGGGAAGACACATGGGAGCACATGTATATGTATAGCTGATTCACTTTGTTATAAAGCAGAAACTAACACACCATTGTAAAGCAATTATACCCCAATAAAGATGTTAAAAAAAAAAAAAAAAAAAAAGTCAGGCAGTCTGACTCCAGAGTCCACATTACTACTAAACTGAATAAATACATAAATGGATGAATGAAACATCTATCTGTATGCACTATGTAATCTGGGACTGCTGTTCCTTAGGCTTTTGTGGTCAATTAGCTTTCCTAGTGGCTTCTTGATGGCTCACACTTATTTTTCACTGGCTTCCCCCAGTGGAAAGATGATGAACATTACAATTGCAACTTGGCTGAGTAAAGTACCAGATATTTCTGTCTCAGTTACGCTGCTTTTTATTTAGTCTCTACAAATGTCCCAAGGTGGAAATAGTTGTCTAAATTTTTGGAAAAGAACTAAAGAACTGGATTTTCATAGCATTGCTAGATGTCAGTAGAGTGCCAAATGGGAAAAAAAGGCTAAAAGAATGATTTTATTTCCAAACATGCAGCATTATTTTGCTGAAATCCCTCAGGTCCCAAGTAAATTTTGTGATAAAATGTTGAAACAAAATTAAATATACATATTTAAAATATTCAAACAAACTTCTATGACATTTTCTGCAGTTTATTACTTACTTGATTTGTCCTACAAAAGCTTGTGCCATGAAAATAGGATCTGGGTTTCTTAAAAATTATTTAATACTTACTGGAATATTGGGAGGAATAAAAGCCATAGTTTGGAAGTAAATGTGCCTGAACATAAAAAAATTTTTTTTAATTCTTGAGTCTCTTTACTGGTATTTCAAGGACTTAGAATGAGAAAATCACACAGAACTGTGTTCTCAGTGATGGAGCAAGAGTTATTATAGTCAAGTTTATATTTTCTCCCACTTTATTCTCATCAGAATATGAAACCTGTTTGCAGCATATGGGTCACTTCAGTGTGTAGCACTGGCCCTGGTATCCCCACAGGTGTTCAATAAATACTTGTTGAAGAGAGAGTAACATAGAAGGTTAGATATCCAACTCCTGTGTTCTAGAATGGCTCTTCCAAAATGCAGATCAGCTTCTCCAAAGAGATAAAAGTGAAACCCCAAATCCTGTTTTCCCCAAAGTTTTTGTGGCAATCAAACCCAAATGAGAAATCAGAAACCATGAACCCAAAGTCTTTAAATGGAGTTGTTTCTCAAGGTCTTTCAGATGAATCATAAATTATTATGGTTTTTGTCTCTGTGTCTGAATTTCCCCCAAGTAGAAATAATTTATTTTATTTTGGTACCACATTGAGCATGAAATGAAAAGAATCTCTCCCTCTCACCTCTTTCCCCAGGCAACAGATTCCTTCTCCAGAGGGAATTACTATTACTAGTTTTTTATATATCCTTCTGAAGACATTCTTTGCACATACATAAAATGTTTTTTCACAAATGATAATATACCATACACATACTTCTTGTCTCTCTTTTTCACATACCAGGACATGATGGACATGGCTCCACACCAGCATATATGGATCTATATCATTCTTTACATGAACTACACAGAGTTCCACTATATGAATATACTATAATTTCTTTAGCCAGTCTACTATCATTGGACATTTAGAATTTTTATAAGCAATTACCAGCTATTATAAACAATACTGAAAAGAATGTACCTAAACATACAGACCACAGATGTTTCAGAGGGAAAATAATACTAGGTAAACACAGGAAAAAAAGGCTCTTTGAAATCCTTTTAGGGGTACTTATTTTCAAATTTTTAAAAAAAGGAAAAAAATTTAAATCTCTAGTAATTTAGTAGGACATTGAAGTATAATAGAAATTAGAGGTTTGTAACATGCAGAAGAAAACTGGATTTTTTTGGAATGAATGTTCTCTTTATGAATAGGTTGGTTTAAGAGTTAAGTGAAGGGCTTCCCCGGTGGCGCAGTGGTTGAGAGTCCGCCTGCCGATGCAGGGCACACGGGTTTGTGCCCCGGTCTGGGGAGACCCCACACGCCGCAGAGCGGCTGGGCCCGTGAGCCATGGCCGCTGAGCCTGCGCGTCCGGAGCCTGTGCTCTGCAACGGGAGAAGCCACAACAGTGAGAGGGCCGTGTACCGCGAAAAAAAAAAAAAAACAGTTAAGTGAAGTGTTTGGATAGCAGCACAAGACGGTTGAAGTGAAACAACTTTAGCTACATGTGTGCAGATTTTTCCATTGTACAAAAGCCTTAAAGCTGGAAAAGGTATAAAACGTGGGACTACAAGTTTGAAATGATTAAGGCTGGGAGAAGGGTCTTAGTCATGAAAACAAAGTAGAATGAACAGGTTCAAATAGTTTTGCAGAGAAGCATGGCAAAGGGAAAGGCAGAGAACAAGAGCAAAAGAGTTATAATGGAACTAAGGGCAAGTCTTGAGTTGAAAAGAAAGGCTAACTATCCAGAGGATGGCTATACAATGATCAGTCCAAATAGGGTCAGCATGAAATCCATGGAAGGCTCTTTGCCAAAGTGATTTTGCATCTCCATGACCGATCCTGATTCTTTCAACTTGGAGGAGTATCAGCCAGGGGAAGCCAGTGGCAACAAAGCAAAAATACCAATCAATATGCCACCAAGTTTTGCCTGAGTATCTGGACAGCTAAAGACCATGCATGTGACCTAGGGTCTGCAATTAGATGCTCTTTCTAGGACTCTGAGTGATGCAAGGAGGAAGGGTTAGTCAGATTTACTTGTGGCAGTATGCAACAGAGGCAACAGAGCAATGGTGATGGATGCGATGCCCGTGACATTTGTGTTCTTAACCAGACTGCTTCAGCTGCCAGCCCCCTGGTTCCTGCCTGTTTTCTGCATTTCCAAGCCAGCTGAGTGAGTCATCCAATGTTCTTCTAATACATTTATTTTCCACTTTTGTTAGCCAGGACCCATCACTGTTCTTTGTCTTCAAGAACCCCAACTGATACAGTGAACGTGAAATGATTGGGGCCAGCCTCTGAAAGAAATAAGGACAAGGGCAGAGATCCCCAGAAATGGGTCCTAAAAGGGAAAACCTCTGACACTGGGCTATAGACTTGGTCTCAACATGCAAGGCCAGAAAAGTAAAAAGCAGGGCAAAGGTACATAAGGGCTGCACTGGTCTCTGGGGATTAGATAACGCTCCTTCCTTCCGATGAGGTTATTAAGACTATTGGAGGATAAATGTCTGAATGCTCTTCTCTCCAGCAAATGGGAGCTGGTTGCATGCAGGAGAGGGGAAGGGCAGAGAGTGAAGAGGAAATTGATGAAGATATCCAGGGTAAAACTGCAGATTCCAAGTCCAATTGTTCAAGGGGAGCTTGGTGGAAGGCGGCAAAGGATCTCTAACTTGGAAACAGTAAGACGCTAAAAGCAGGCTGAGTGATTCTTTGTGAAACTAGTACAGAGGGAGTTGAGCCCTTGAACTCATTTGCTTTCCTCGCTGCCATATCCTCAGTGGTGCCTGGCACATTGTAGGTCCTCAATAAGTATTTGTTGAATGAATGAAAGAATCTTTAAAATTGGACACCCACCGTTAGTTGGCACTTCATCAGGGCACCTCATGTAGGTAGGATGGGATAATATTTGGGGTTTCAATCTAGACCTGTCTGATTCCAAAGTCCAAATTCTTAATCATTGGTATATATTATTTACTTCTTGGACTCCAGCAGCAGTAATTGCTCAGGGTTTTGCCACCTGCCAAGCCACGTGAAGGCTCCCATCATGGCTACTAGTACTCACCAAGCTGTCACTTGCCGTAGTTGCCATCGCCTCCCTCTCTGAGCATCATCATGGAAGATAGGCTGGATTATTCAAGGTGCCAAAGCTCCTCTGCATTCTGGGCAAATGTGCTTTGGATGTCATGCTTTATGAATGAGTATTAATGACATGATATGCTCGTATATCAATGTCTCACAGAGATTTTAGGGACACTGCTCTTTCAGAGTTGACTCAGCTCACACTTCCTCCTCTCCCTGGTACATACACCTGCACTTGGGTGCCCACATTACTCAGATATGAGTTTATGGAGGGGGCTGAACTGGGACACAAATCTGAGTAACACACATGAGTCAGTATCATCCCCTGTTCCTCCAATGACTAAGGCTCTGTTACAATCCTGTATACCAGGTTCTTCCCTGGAGACTCATGTCTCTCAGGAGATTTTTGGGGATCTTCTACAGGTAGAATTCTGGTGGCCATCCCTCGGTCTCCCAGAGGCATCATACTTGTATGAATCCTAGCAGTAGATACAAATGAGATTCTCCTTGGGGTCCTTCTTGGACAAAATTAGCAGTTTCAATCACATATAATAAATTCTCTTTAAACTTCCATGCAATAAAATCAATAAGATGAAAAAAATTTTAAATCAAGTTTCCATTTTATATGAAAATATGTAAAAAGCAAAATGATAGTTATAGAAAGCAGGTCTGCAGTTGTTTGAGAATTGCATAGGAGGAGAGGATTGACTGCAAAGGGGTAAGAGGAGACTTATTAGGGTGAGGGCACTGTCCTATATCATGATCCTGCTGGGGGTTATATGATTGTATATCTGTTGTATGAGTTTAGAGTCTTCAGAAGCGGACCCAGAGGTAAGAACTTGGGTGAAATTAGTCATGTGGGAGATGGTTCCAGGAAGTGCAGAAGTACAGGAGAAGTATAGAAAGTAAGAGAGGAAAGAGAGAAAAAGTGCACATTAATGATCAGTTTACCGTAGTGGGCAACTGGTGCTCAATCCTGCTTTGTTTTGACTTGAGGTATATTCCGTAATCTCTCAGTGTTTCTTAGACATTTTAATTTAAACATTACCTTTAGGATTAATTTAATTAATGTTAGTTTCCTCCAGAGGATTTTTGTTTTCTTCTACCAAGTACCTGATGGTACTAGAAGTCAAGGGCAAGACTGGGTTACTGAGATGACCCACTGAAGGGTACCTACCCTTTTTACCTACTTTTTGAAGTAGGGCATTTCAGGGCCCCAGCCAAGGGCAGAGAGTCTCCACCCTCAGATGTGTTGAATTCCAACCCCTGTTCCTTAAACCCCAGGTGTCCATGAAGCTACTCCACTTTTCAGCTGTTCCCCTCAGATTAGCAAATGGCACCAGGGTAAAATCAGTAGCTCTTTAGCATATTTAACAAGAGGGGGATCTTTTTTTAAAAATTTATTTAATTAATTTTTTTGGCTGCATCAGGTCTTAGTTACAAGCACGCGGGGTCTTTGCGGAGGCATGTGGGATCTTTCGTTGCGGTGTGTTGTGTGGGTCTTCTCTAGTTGCAGCACATGGGCTCCAGGGCGCATGGGCTCTGTAGTTTGCGGCACGTGGGCTCTCTCATTGAGGCGCATGGGCTCAGTAGTTGTGGCTCGTGGGCTTAGTTGACCGACGGCATGTGGGATCTTAGTTCCCCGACCAGGGATTGAACCCGCATCCCCTGTATTGGAAGGTGGATTCTTTACCCCTGGACCACCAGTTATGTCTTTGATGCTTTTTAGTAAATGCTTCTGGTATTTATCCAACTTTTTTTCAGTTGCCTTTAGTGAAGGGATAAAGGGAATCATATCTAATGAGGCCCCAAAAGCCGGGAAGTAGAGTGAAGAGAGGCAAATCTGGATGGTCCTAGAGGTTCATTCCTGTCCCTCTTGCAGTATTGTGGTAGATTAGATTACTGTTCAGCAAATATTCATTCCACCCAATAAGAGGAGTCTACTTCCCAGCCCTTTTTTGTTTTGTTTTTAGCAGAGCAGCATGTAGGACCTTAGTACCCAGACCAGGGATCCAACTTGCACCCCCTGTATTGGAAGGGTGGAGTCTTAACCACTGGACTGCCAGGAAAGTCCCTTTCCCAGCTCTTTTGATGTTGAACTTGGCTGTGTGACTTGCTTTGACTACCGAGATGTTGCCAAATGTGTTTGCACATTTGGACTTGCCCTCCTGCATCTATCTCCCCAATTGCCATGAGAGCTTTCCTCAGGAAGCTGCTGCCCCTTCAGCCTGGGCCCCAGAATGAACACACATGAAAGCAGTCCTGAGCCCAGCCTACAGAAGAGCCAGCCCCAAGTGGACTTGCAGCTGAAAGCAGAGCCACCCAGATGACCCCGGTTTAGATACATTGACCCCAAGCTGACCTATAGTTGTATGAGAGAAAACAAATGATAAGTCTTTTAAGTCACTGCATTTGTGGGTGGGGTTTGTTACACAGCACTTTTGCTGCAATAGATAATCATACAGGCAGCCTAACACGAAGCTGGCTCAGCAGATGCAAGTTATCGCAACAGATTAAAAAAAAGGCTATTATCGGAATCTGAGCTCCAGAAGCTTTACTTTTCTCACAGGTCATTCCCCAACCAGGAGGTTCTCATTGTTACATAATTGCCTAGATGCCCCCCATTTCCCATTTTGTATAAGTAGTTAAAACATCAGAGGAGTGTGGTCCCTCACCTGGAAAACTCCTTTTCGGGGTATACCCACTCTATTTATGCCAGGCTTAAGCATGCGCCCGTGCGGGATAATGAGGAATAATGCTCGCGCTGCATCTCCAGAATGTTTTCCCCACTAAATCTTATTTTGTATTTATACTACACAGAACTAGGAGTGTGTGTGGGCCTCTGCTCACTTTGCACAATAAGGGGAAAGGTTGGTCAGAATCGTCTTGTATGCTGTTACCAAAAACCAGAAATCCCAATCTCTCTGTTGAAAACCAATCACCCAAATTTAACAAATATCACGGTTTTGTCATGTGCGTTTTTTGCAGTTTCATATTGATATTGTTGATATATAGGAATGCTGCTGATTTTTGTATGTTGATATTGTATTCAACGACCTTGCTGAATCCTCTTTAGTTTTCATTGTTCATATATTCTCTTGAATTTTCTATGCTGACAATCATAATATTTGTATATAATGAGAGGGTTTTTTTTCCTTTTTCTTCCTAGTTCTTGTATCTCTTGTTTCATTTTGACGTCTTTTTGCATTGGCTAGATCCCCCAGTATGATGCTGGATGGTAACTATGATAACAGGACATCCTTGCTGTGTTTTAAAGAAAATGCTTTAAAAATTCCACTATTATGTGTAATGTTTGCCGGAGGTTTCTAGTGGATTAAGGAAGTTCTTTTTTATTCCTGTTTTGCTAAAGTATATATTTTAATAATTGAACATTGCCTTTTATTGAGAGCTTTTTCTGCAACTATTAGAATGATCATATATATTTTCTATTTTAATCTGTCGATGCGGTAAATAATACTGCATTTATCTCCATAAGTGAAGGAGTTGAATAAGAGAGGCATTATCGATTTCTTGAATGATTGGCAAAATAAGCCTGTAAAATTATTCAGACTTGGTGCCTTTCAGCAAGGGAAACCTGATTACTATTCAATTTTTTCATGAGTATGTCCCTGAATAATATAATTGTTTTCACCGTGAAAGAAATCACACAAAGGAGAGTACAAAATGCATTTGCATCTCTTAAAAATAATGGTAACATGAACACCTGTAGGTCTACAAGATAGATTAAGAAATAGCATCAGTTCTTTAGAAGTTCCCTGTGTAACCCTCCAAGGTCATGTCCCTTTTTCTCCGTGTAGGGATAACCATGTCCTGAATTTTGTATAAAATATATTCTTATTTTTCTTTGTAATTTTAACTCTACCTATGTATCCCTGGATAATATTATTTAGTTCTGCCTATTTTTGAACTTCATATAAAATGTATCATACTGTTATATATTCATCTGTGATTTTCTTCCTTTGCCCTATATCTTGTTTCTGAAATTCATTCTTTGAAATTGAAATGTATACCTGTAGTTATTCCTCTTTTTTTTGCTGTATAGTAATACACTGTATTAAATTACTCAATTTATCCATTTTACTATTGATTTACATTTGAGCTATTTCCAGTGTTCTTTAAAAAAATTAATTAATTTTATCTGATTATTTATTTTTGGCTGCTATTTTCAGCAAAGAACTTGCCAGCCAGCTACTTATCTTGGTAAAAAAACTTTTATTGGAACCAGGGCCAGAATTAGTGGGAGGAAAGGGAGGCAGGGTTGTGTAAAACTCAGGGTCAGATTTTGTCTTTATTTTACATTTTAATATTTTGTTCATCATGGATTTGTTTTGCATTAATGTTGATTTTTAAAAAGTGTTCTATCAAAATGTTATTTACCTTGATGACTGCATCTTTGAGTGCTTGCTTAAATTTTGTGCCCAAGGCAAGTGTCTCCCTCACCTCATCCTAGTTCCAGCCCTGCCATAGTCTAAACTACTTATTATCTCCAGGCGGTACTTTTGCAATCGCTTCCTAACTGGTCTCTCCACTTGTATATTTGCCACCCATCTTTGATCCATTCTCCGTGTGGCTGCCCCCCTTGATCTTTTGAAAAGACAAACTGATTATGTCACTTCTCTTTTTCAAACCATTCAGTTGTCTCTCTCTTTTTTTTTAAATTAATTAACTTATTTTTGGCTGCCTTGTCTCTTCGTTGCTGCTTGCGGGCTTTCTCTAGCTGCAGAGACCCGGGGCTACTCTTTGTTGTGGTGCGCGGGCTTCGCATTGCGGTGGCTTCTCTTTGCTGAGGAGCACGGGCTCAGGCGCGCGGGCTTCAGTAGTTGTGGTGCACGGAGTTGTAGTCGCTCCGTGGCATGTGGGATCTTCCTGCACCAGGGGTCGAACCCGTGTCCCCTGCATTGGCAGGCAGATTCTTTAACCCCTGTGCCACCAGGGAAGTCCCCAATTGTCTCTTTTTTTTTTTTTTTTATTAAACATCTTTATTGGGGTATAATTGCTTTACAATGGTGTGTTAGTTTCTGCTTTATAACAAAGTGAATCAGCTATACATATACATATGTTCCCATATGTCTTCCCTCTTGCGTCTCCCTCCCTCCCACTCCAATTGTCTCTTAATCTAGAACAAAATCCAAATTCCATGTAAAACCCTCCTTCGTCTGGATTTTACCTTCTTCCCTAACTTCATCTCCTACCACTCTTTTGCACAGGCTCCGGACGCGCAGGCTCAGCGGCCATGGCTCACAGGCCCAGCCGCGGATGTGGGATCTTCCCAGCCTGGGGCGCGAACCCGCATCCCCTGCATCGGCAGGCAGACTCTCAACCACCGCGCCACCAGAGAAGCCCCTCCTACCACTCTTTGAATGTTACAACTTCACTGGTTAACTTTCCATTCCTGGAATATGCTAAATTCCTTCCTGCATTGGGGTCTTAGCCCAGGCCATTCTTTAAATGGGTGATCCCTTCCAATTTCATATTGTCATCTCTTTAGAGAGGCTGTCTAAAGTAAATTCTTTCCTGATATATCTATTACTCTGTTCTTTTTCCTTCTTAATCCAACAAATAAGTAGAGTTTTACTTGCTTATTATTTAACTTATATTCTGTGTTTTCTCTTAAACCCTAAGATCTTTGAGGGAGCTTAGCGCTTTGCTCACTTACATATACCCAATATTTAGCACTCAAATACTAAATAATTAAAACTAGAAAAGATAAATAATAACAATAAAACTCCAAGCAAATGGATTTTTGGAAAAAAAGCCTCACATATAAAGTGGCATTAATATTCATTAATATTAAAGCAATCTGGTCATAACAAGGATCATAAAACTGATCATTTCCTTTGGCCCAGTAGGTCTACATTTGAGACTATATCCTAAGAATATAACTTGAAATTTTTATTTATTTAAAAATCCATATATTAATAATTTGTGAAGGTTGGAAAAATGGGAAACAACCTCTGTTTTCATTCTCCTTCTCCAGCCTAGATAAGCCAAACTGTAAGTTGTTTCTTTGGCAGAACCCAAGCAGAAAAGCATTATTAGAGAAAAACCACTAAGTTGGGCAAAATACAATCAGCATGAATTTAAGTTCACCAGTCTCAGATGGGCAATCATTATTTCCCTGAAATGCTGTTGTTTTTCTGATGAAGCTGTTCTTCTCTCTACAGATGCTATTTTAATAGTCACCATTCTCCTTGGACCAAAGAAGCCACCATCTACAAGGCCATTTAAGTCAGAAAACATGAGAGCTATTCATGGGAACGCCTCCTCCTTATCTATTACATCACCAAGTCCTATTGTTTCAACCTCACGAAATATCTCTTGAACTCATCACCTCTCTTCTATCTTCACTGCCGCCACAATCAGAACCAAGAATATTCTCTTAATTAGTTGCTCCATTTTCATTCTTGCTTTACTTCTATCCATTCACCACACAGCAGAGTGACCTATTTTTTAAATGTATAAAACTAATTCATACACATAATAGATCAATATAGCAATTCATATAGGCAAAGTTGTATACTCCCTCCACCCCTTTCCAACTGCAGTCCCCCCAAGTAAGCAATCACACACAAAATATTTGATGTGTTCGTATTCTCCCATTCTTTTTTCTGTGCTATACATAAACATTGATTGATTCTTTTTTATTTCTAAAAAAATGGGTAACATTATACACAATATATCATGTTATAATTTACTTATTTATTCTTTACCTAATAACATGTCATGGACATTCTTTCAGGTCAATATATAGTTCTTTCCCTTTCTCTTTTTCATATAGCTATGTATTATTCCAGAGAATGGAAATACAAAAATCAAGTTAATAACTTCCTCAGTGATGAACATTCAGTAGCATGTTCTTCTAAAAATGTAAATGAGATCATGCCTCTTTCTTCAAAGCCTTTCCTTTTCCCATGGAAGAAGATCCACATTTCCTACCATGGCCTGCAAGGCTCTGGAATGATAAGGCCCTTGCCTCTATTTAATCCACCTTACACCCCACCTCCGCTTGCTTGCCATAACTCACACTAACATTCTAGTAAGGTTTTTTCCACCTCATTCATAATCCCTGCATATTTTCTACTCTTAACCTGTAAAGATCTTCCCTGACTAGCCTCCTCTTGCTCACCAATCTAAATTAGGTTCCCCTCAAAATAATTCCATTTGCAGCAACAAGGATGCAACTAGAGATTATCATACTAAGTAAGTCAGAAAGACAGGGACAAATACCATATGATATCACTTATATGTGAATCTAGAACATGGCACAAATGAACCTATCTACAGGGCAGAGATAGACTCACAGACATGGAGATTGGACTTGTGGTTGTTGCAGGGTAGGGAGAGGGATGGACTGGGAGTTTGGAGTTGGGAGAGGCAAACTATAAAAAAAGAAAAAAGAAAACAAATTAGGTTCCCCTCTTAGACAGTCTCATAACATCTTGTAAACACCTTCACAGTACTCATCACCAGTTACAATAATCTATAAGAAATTATATGTATATACTTGTATTTACTTATTTATTTAAAATTTATTTATTTATTTATTTTTGGCTGCATTGGGTCTTCGTTGCTGCATGCAGGCTTCCTCTAGTTGCGGGAGCTACTCTTCGTTGTGGTGCGTGGGCTTCTCACTGTGGTGGCTTCTCCTGTTGTGGAGCTCGGGCTGTAGGTGCACGGGCTTCAGTAGTTATGGCTCGCGGGCTCTAGAGCGCAGGATCAGTAGTTGTGGCACACGGGCTTAGTTGCTCCGCGGCATGTGGGATCTTCCCGGACCAGGGCTTGAACCCACGTCCCCTGCATTGGCAGGCGGATTCTTAACCACTGCGCCACCAGGGAAGGCTCACTTGTATTTATTTAAATGTCTGATGATTTCATCTCTGCCTCCTCCACGAGGCACCCTGCTCTATGAGGACAGAGACAGTGTTTTGCTGTACCACCATCACCTAGCACAATACTCAAAGGTAAAAAACATTTATGGAGTGAATGAATGGTATGTCCTACACCGAGGAATCATTAGGCAGCTAGAATTGCATATTAATTAACCTTTTAAATGATATGTGTTACATGGATGTCTGTATGAAATTACACATACAACATACACACACATATATAGGAAAAATTTGTAAAACAGTGTAAAAGGAGCATTGGCCTGGGAGGATAGTGGCTCTGTCACTAATTAGGTGGTGACCTAGGAAATGTCACTTCCTTACTGTTAGTCTCCAGGAATAAATGACTGTCAGTAGGTATGGGATTGCCCCCTAGTGTTGGATACTCTGAGAGGTACTATTGACCTTTAGAGGGTAGGGGCCAGGTAAGCTAGACTTTCTGCAAAACAGGGGACTGTTCCTTACATGAAAAATTATTTTGTGTCCCTCATGACTTTTAAAGAGGGCTCTTTTTTTAAAATTAAATTAATTTATTTTTGGCTGCGTTGGGTCTTCATTGCTGTGTGCAGGTTTTCTCTAGTTGCGGTGAGTGGGGCTATTCTCTGTTGCGGTGCGCGGGCTTCTCATTGGAGTGGCTTCTCTTGTTACGGAGCACGGGCTCTAGGTGTGGGGGCTTCAGTAGTTGTGGCACGTGGGCTCAGTAGTTGTGGTTCGCGGGCTTAGTTGCTCTGGCATGTGGGATATTCCCGGACCAGGGCTCAAACCCGTGTCCTCTGCATTGGCAGGCAGATTCTTAACCACTGCGCCACCAGGGAAGCCCATCCCTCATGACTTTTAAATGCCCCCAGTGCAGGTGAGAAACCTGTATATATGATCCGTGCCTAAAACCTGACCTATTTTGCATATGAACACAAAGCTGTTTTAAATTATTACAGAACTCTAAAAGTGAGTGTTTTAGGAATGCATCTACACTGGACACTGAGGACAGATTAGTGTTGTCACCAGAGGTGGTCAATCACCATACTTGTGTCAGTTGGTATTTGGAGCTTTCACATTCATGGGGATTTATAAGTGCCAGCAAATGAAGATTTGATTATATTTTCTAGAATTGTCATGTCTGAGCATTTATATATTGAAATACAAAACATTGTATTATAAATTACTTTTATATCATATATAGGACATTATTTTGATTTAAAACAAGATCATGTATGTAGATGAAATTCATAAATTATCCATGAATTTCATTTTAGGCTAATACAAGAGATATTGTAAAGATACTGTTCTTAAAAAAAGGTGTGTAGGATAAGATGATGGATTAGATGATGATTAAGATCCTTTCCAGTCTTAATGTGGTGCTTCTTATCTTTAATAATGGTAAGGATTCTGTTTATTTTGTTCTTTTCGTTACTTGGTTTACATTTCACTGTAAAATTGGTAATATAAAAAACACACATTAAAATAATACATGTCTCCTATACTGAATGTTTAAATAGTTACCTAAAGGTGGTGAATCCAAATGATTTCCCAAGTTTCCTTGCTAGGTAATAATCTCATGATTCTACAATTTCAAATTTTTGGTGAATTGTGAGTTTATTACATATTTTAAGTTTTCACCAAATAATTGACTCTAGGCTTTATAGTAAAGCACAAAGAACTAATGTATTGTTAAAAAATGAAATGAAACTTCTCACTATGAGATTAAGTTCACAGATTTTATACTGAAACCTTCCCCTATTCTCCTTCTGTTTAGAATTTTTCATCAGTTACAATATACTATGCATTTCAATCATATGTTCTATAAATTGCCTCATCTCCCTTTTCTGTCACCCCAACACACACACTAGAATAGACACAGGAATTCCTAGAATAGGAACAGGGAATTTTTTCTATTTTGCTCACCGTCTCCTCCCCATGTATAGAACAGTGCCGGGCACACACGAGGAGCTCAATGAGTATTTGTTGTATGAATGGGTGAAGAATACACACAATAAGCAAAAACGACTGCGTCGAGCGCCACTTCCACCAGAATTCTAGGAGGCATGTGGGAGGGACCAGTAAATTGACTGATTTTTTTGTGTATGTGTGTGACTGATTTTTGAGATTGAGGATTCCTCGGCGCTCGTAGAAATTGCTAACGCGTTCTTATATTTGTTGGGATGTATTGATGTGTGAAGGGTTTGTGAACTCCGCGCGCAGAGCTGTGCGGGCTGGAAATCGAACTAACAATCTGCAAAGTCCGCATACTGTTCTCAAATTTATATCATTAGAAACACATTTTTGTAAACGCGTGGGTATTCCCTTCTCTTGTACTTCTGTAAAGGACAATTTAGGATATCTCTTCACTGGAGATTAATGGTGAGGACTGGATCAAGAGTGGTGACTCCAAAACGCGCAAACAGTGGCAACGAGTTAACACTTTTCTTAAACAAACGCCAATTCAGTATCCAATTCCCACTCTAGATCAAATCCCGCGCTCCTCCTACCTCCAACCTGACTGTACCCCGCCCTCTTTAATACCCATGGTGGGCAGAGCAGAGAACGGTCTCGGTTCCCCCAAAATTGGTTACGCCCGCCCCGAGTTTTGGTCTCCCATATTTGAGCAAACACCGAGGAAACGGAACCACTAACGACGGCCGCCGACCAAATGACAGCGGAGCAGCACACGCGGGTCAAGAAGGTAGCAAAACACGAAGAAAGGCAATAGTGTAACAGGCACGTTAGGTGGATGATGCCATCCGCCCTCGGAGTGAGAACACCAACTCCCGGCTTGCCTCTGGGCTGTTACCCTCCGAGGACTACAACTCCCAGGATGCTGCGGGAGCAGCACCCCCCCCCCGCCGCTCCTCCCGCCCCTCCCCCGCCCCTCCCTGTCGGATCGGCGTGCGCCTGCGCACCGGAGGCCGGAGGAGTCTTACCCTAATGTAAGATGGTGGCCCGTCTGGCTGTGGAACCCACCGAAAGCTGAGAGTCTCTCTCTCAGCCGTAAAGGTCGGACTCGCTGAAGCAATCAGGCCCGTTTCTGAAGAGTTTTTTCCCCGACACTCGTTCAGTGGTCTCTTGTGAGGACGCGGCAACGCGTGGAATCGGATAAGGGAAAAGCGAGGCAAGGCAGGCGGGTGAGTCTGTGTGGGGCTGGGCTTAGGGGAAACCCGGGGCTCACCGGCTACGAGAGAGCGGAGGCTTCGCTGGGACTGTGCAGGCCGCACCCCCCTTTCTCCCCACCCCCCGCCTCATCTTCAGCCGCCTTCTCGGTCTTCCTCCTCCTCCTCCTCTTCCTCCCTCTCCCCTCTACGCCACAGCAGTTACCGCCGGGAAAAGGGAGCGGGGCAGAAGGCTGCGCGGCGGCGAGCCTCGACTGCTTCAAAAATCTCTTCAATTGGGCAGCCGAGGCGGCTGCTCGTCTTCAGTGCTCTCCCCTACGTTTTTGTAGGGGCAGGAATCTTAGGTCTCAGGACTCCCTGTTTTCCCAACCCCCTTGCCCCTCTCTGATGTCCTTCTCCAGTGGCTCCCGTCTCCCAAGACCGAAGCCATCACTTCCACTGTGACCCGTGGTGCTCATTAATCCCACTGCTCGTTGCCCACTCGGTCCTGCCGCTTGTTTTTTGCTCCGCTGCTACCACTGTGGAGTTAGCCTTTGCTCCCCCCTGGTGCTTGCCATTAGTCCCCAGCCTATCTGCTACCCTAGAGCTTCTTCCGATTTGCAGTCTTTCCTTTAACCACATCTGTCATTTTAAAGCTGCCCCTTAAGTATCTAGATTATGCTGCTGCTCGTTCTGACCCACCTGTTTCACAGCGTTCTTGGGTATTGTCCGTTCCTTCCCTCTTTCCTATACAGATTCTTTCAGCATACACTTCCAGAAAAAAAGGGATGCCCCGTGTTGGCCCCTGAAAAGTCAAGGAAGTTGGGAAGTGAATGAAGTGAGGTAGGATACTGTTAAACATTTTGAGTGAAGCTCGTTTATTCAGGCTACTCCGGAGAGGAGCGTCTTCGTTTTGCTTTCAATGATCTATTTGTGGATTATTCGCTCTGTTGGGACGTGTTTTTTTTTTTTTTTCCATTTTGGACCGGTTTCTCCATGCTACCAAGCATTCTTCTGAATTGAGTCTCCCCAGGATACTTAATGTGGGCTCTGATTATACCAACAAATATTAGCCTGGGCATTTAAAAATAAGATAAATCTGGCACACAACCAAATTCATCTGTGAGCTCCACAAGCAAATATAAGTGGTGTTCTGATTATATGCAGGTTATATGTGGGTTACAGATTCCTTCCAAATTGAGAATTGATTATTGACTCAGTTTTATTGATGTTCAGCTTAATTGATGACATTTTATTTATAGTTTGAGTGGAAATTTCCTCTCCAGCTAATATCTGACTGACTTGATATTTTTGGATTTGGGAAGTTCTTTCTTTTAACATATCTAGAATGGTAGGTATCTGAATAAATTGTCTTCTCTTGAAAACCATTAGGTCTATAAGCAAAGGAAAAATCGATTTTTTTTTTCAAAACTAAATCTCATTTTTTCCATAGAAAAGAAGGGGGCTGGGAAAGAAATGACAAAGCTGTGCACATAAATGCATTTGGTAACACTCAGTGTCATTATTATTTACATTAAAAAGCAGAAAACTAGAAGCCAGTGGTGGCTTATGATGTCTGTTTTGTGAAGAAGGAGTTTTTGCTATAATCAGACTACTGTGAAGTAAAGAATTACCAGAAAAACGAACAGGATTACATAGATCAGATACATACATCTCAAATTTAAACGTAAATAAGACATTGTGTTCTTAAGATGTATGTAAAAATATTAAGTCGTAGTAGCAATCTCATGCAGCAGTATACCTCTTATTTGCAAAAGTAATAATACCTCAAGTGTAAATATAAATACATATAGTTGTCCATTAAATCACTTTTGGATATTACTGTATAATTGTGATTTTTTTTTTCATAATTGTGATTTTTTTACAGATTTTATCTGTAATACTTGATGGAATCTTACATTTGACATTATATTCACTTGATTGTGATAAATGGTCTGTTTCATCAAATGTAAACCGAGGTTAGGAAAGCTGTTTATAAAACTTCATTTTTCCTTTCAGCCACTTACTTAAGCCACAATTTGGGGAAACTAAATAAATCCCGACTTTTCTGAGAATTGGAAGCAATTTATATAGCAAACCTTGTCCTAAGTTATGACCTGAGATTTTTTTTAAAAAAGTATTACTTACTTTTAGTTTATCAGTAGGAATATATTTAATACAATTGATCTTCAACTCTAAGCAAAAAATATATTTCATTTTTCTTTGTAATACACTGGTGGAGAAGCTTTCCACTTTGAACAAGCCTAACACACGGGTTTAGAAACCCTTGGCAGTCATACTTGGCTGAATTGTAAGCAGTGTGTTCTAGGAGAGGACTGTTTGTCTGGCAGAAGAGGGTAAATGATTTTAATACATCTTTTCTTTTGTAAAGATATTTTGCTTCAATAAAAGCATTCTCAAGTAATTTTCTCCACTCTATAGTTTTTTTCCTGCCATCATCAAATTCTTAGTTTCAGCACTGTGAAGTCAAAATGAATTTACTTTGGGATCTTTAACAATGTGAAGAAGATATCTAAAGTTCTTTGATATTTTGATAGGAAATACAGAGCTGAGAGTTCAAAGTATTTTTGTATGGTTTAACTTTTTTTTATTTTTATATATTTATTTATCCTTGGCTGTGTTGGGTCTTCGTTGCTGCACGCGGGCTTTCTCTAGTTGCCGTGAGTGGGGGCTACTCTTAGTTGCGGTGCGCGGGCTTCTCATCGCAATGGCTTCTCTTGTTGCCGAGCACGGGGTCTAGGCGTACGGGCTTCAGTAGTTGTGGCTCGCGGGCCCTAGAGCGCAGGCTCAGTAGTTGCAGCGCACGGGCTTTGTTGCTCCGCGGCATGTGGGATCTTCCCGGACCAGGGCTCGAAACATATCCCCTGCATTGGCAGGCGGATTCTTAATCAGTGCGCTACCAGGGAAGCCCGTGTGATTTAACTTCTTAAATGTAACATTTTGAGTATTGTAGCTTCATAATTTCGTGGGGTTCTTTTTTTTGGATAGTTTGGAATACTTTCTGCCGGTTTCAGTAGTTGAATTCTTCAATTGAATAGATTATTTCTACAGAAGCGTTTTTGAACATGAGTTACTTGAGGTTGACTTGTTATGAAATTTGTTTTCATAAAGTTCCATAGACAAATCTTTAATTTTATTAGGATGAGACAGTTATAATCAAATGGCAATATACAGAAAAATTGTTTTGTAATGCCCTTCAACTTCAGTCTGATTGGAGCACTAGTGATAACTTGCAGTTTATTACTTTGTAGAAGAAAGAGGGCATTGCTTAAGGATGAACTCCTTGCATTAGGGGAGTTTTATTTTTAAAATGATGTTATATGTATCAATATAATGAAAACATATCTTCTCAGTTTAAGCAGTATGATTTTAGAAATCTTCCCTCTCTCTCCTTCGCTACTCCTGCTTTAAGGTTAAGCTACACTCTTCATTAGAAAAAAGTTTCTTTTTTTTTGGTGCCTGCAGATAGCACTTGATTGAATCTATTTCAACTCAATGTTATTATTATTTTTAAAAATTTTTTTTAAAGTTATTTATTTATTTGTTTATTTATTTATTTAGGCTGCATTGGGTCTCCGTTGCTGCATGCAGGCTTTCTCTAATTGAGGCAAGCGGGGGCTACTCTTCATTGCGGAGCGCGGGCCTCTCGTTGCCGTGGCTTCTCTTGTCGTGAAGCACGAGCTCCAGGCACGTGGGCTTCAGTAGTTGTGGCTCGCAGGCTCTAGAGCGCAGGCTCAGTAGCTGTGGTGTACAGGCTTTGCTGTTCCCCAGCATATGGGATCTTGCCGGACCAGGGCTCGAACCCGTGTACCCTGCATTGGCAGGCAGATTCTTAACCACTGTGCCACTAGGGAAGCCCAATGTTATTATTTTTATAGACCATTCAAATGAAATAGAAAGTTTTAGTTTATGAAAACTTAAACCTCTGCTGAAAATTCAGTTAGCTTTCTGTCATTAAGTATAGTACTGTCTTGACTTTTTGTGAAGGAAGTTACATTCATCTCAGTTAGTTCTAAAGAAAAACAGTAGGGAAATAGGTTATAGAGATTTTTAGTGCTCTAGAAATAGTGTAACTAGAATGTACTACATACTTTTCTCAAAGGATTTCTTAATCTAAGTGGAACTTGTAAATGGTTTTCATCCCACTGGAATAGCATGTATTGGATAAAACTTGTTAACACATTTTGAGATTTAAAATATTTTGTGTTACCTCAGAGATATTAGGAAAAATCTGCAAATGCCCATTCTTATATAAAATGTGGCAATACCACTGATATTTTAAAGAGAGTAATATTTTTTTCTCAAAAGTTGAGAGTACACAAATTATAAAGATGGCATAATTTACTCACTTACTTAGTGATGCAATGAAAGAAGATAGTGGGACTGTTAATCCTATATTTAGTGGTTTTCTGAAAAACCTTTTTTCAGAATTGTTTTTAATCTGATATTTATGTGGCCTTCTTTATTAGAAAAGATTGTGTAGTAAATGTCAACTTTTTCACGTGTAGTAATATTAATCCAATGGGTTTTGTCACATTTCTTTTTTGTAGCATGATTCTTTTATTTTTTAATCAGAAAGTAGTTTATAGAAGAGAAAATTTCAACACTATTTTGGCCCCTTAGATTAGCCTTACCGTAACTGTTTTTCTTTTACTAGAAGAGAGAAATTACATGCTACTAAAAAGAAGATGATTACTTTCACTTGCTAGGAAAATGAAACTTTAAAGATAGGGCAAGTACAAGGCAATTTGAGTATGAGTTTATTTTTCTCCTAAGGAGTTTATTTGTGAGGATGGTTTCATTCTTTCTAAACTCTGTTTATACAAGAGAGTTGTCCTGTTTTAAACTTTAATTGCATTGGGTGACGGGCAGATGATGTATTGCTATTGGGATAAAGCTTGCTATTTGTATACATCGGATATCTGTTCACAATCAAATATGTTATTTAGTTATGGTATCTAAAACCTCCCCTCTTGAGTATTTAGAGAAAATATGGAGAAGGGGAAATCAGAATAATCAGATTGGTTTGTATATATGCCTAAAACCAGTTTTGGGGAAAAAAAAGTCAAGGCAAAGAAGCAGTGTAATTAGAAGACTAAAATGCCAGCATTTAAAGATAGATGTTTGTATCACTGCTTTTGGAAGGAATTAGTGAACGATGATGTAGGGAAATAATGGTTGAATTTTGAAGAGTAGTTATAGACTGAAATATCAAAGGGGTGGAGCTATATGTTCTCATTAAGCCAAATATCTGGAATTTCTTAAGCATATTTTTCAGTTCTCAGAATAAAGAGGAAGTGCTAATTTTCCTGATTATTTAAGAACCTACTAAATCAATCCCAGTTAAGGGCAATTGGTGTCTTCAGATAGTGAATTTCTTGAAATAACATTGGCTGATTCGGGTTATTGAACATTGATTTTAGCAACTTTTTTTGTTTTTATTTTCTGCCTTTCATATTATGCTTTTTCTTTTTTTTTTTAACAGTGTTTTGTGATTTTCAGCTATTGTTTGGGTGGACCCTTTTGTGAATGCTGTAATTGAATGAAAACTTGAAATATAAGCAGTATTGCTTTTTTTTTTTAGCATCTTTATTGGAGTATAATTGCTTTACAATGGTGTGTTAGTTTCTGCTTTATAACAAAGTGAATCAGTTATACATATACATATGTTCCCGTATCTCTTCCCTCTTGCGTCTCCCTCCCTCCCACCCTCCCTATCCCACCCCTCTAGGTGGTCACAAACCACCTAGCTGATCTCCCTGTGCTATGCGGCTGCTTCCCACTAGCTATCTATTTTACGTTTGGTAGTGTATATATGTCCATGCCATTCTCTCACTTTGTCACAGCTTACCCTTCCCCCTCCCCATATCCTCAAGTTCATGCTCTAGTAGGTCTGTCTTTATTCCTGTCTTACCCCTAGGTACTTCATGACCTTTTTTTTTTTTCTTCCATATATATGTGTTAGCATACGGTATTTGTTTTTCTCTTTCTGACTTTCTTCACTCTGTATGACAGACTCTAGGTCCATCCACCTCACTACAAATAACTCAATTTCGTTTCTTTCTATGGCTGAGTAATATTCCATTGTATATATGTGCCACATCTTCTTTATCCATTCATCTGTTGATGGACACTTAGGTTGCTTCCGTGTCCTGGCTATTGTAAATAGAGCTGCAATGAACATTTTGGTACATGACTCTTTTTGAATTATGGTTTTCTCAGGGTATATGCCCAGTAGTGGGATTGCTGGGTCATCTGGTAGTTCTATTTTTAGTTTTTTAAGGAACCTCCATACTGTTCTCCATAGTGACTGTGTCAATTTACATTCCCACCAGCAGTGCAAGAGTGTTCCCTTTTCTCCACATCCTCTCCAGCATTTATTGTTTCCAGATTTTTTGATGATGGCCATTCAGACTGGTGTGAGGTGATATCTCATTGTAGTTTTGATTTGCATTTCTCCAATGATTAATGATGTTGAGCATTCTTTCATGTGTTTGTTGGCAATCTGTATATCTTCTTTGGAGAAATGTCTGTTTAGGTCTTCTGCCCATTTTTGGATTGGGTTGTTTGTTTTCTTGTTATTGAGCTACATGAGCTGCTTGTAAATTTTGGAGATTAATCCTTTGTCAGTTGCTTCATTTGCAAATATTTTCTCCCATTCTGAGGGTTGTCTTTTGGTCTTGTTTATGGTTTCCTTTGCTGTGCAAAAAGCTTTGAAGTTTCATTAGATCCCATTTGTTTATTTTTGTTTTTATTTCCATTTCTCTAGGAGGTGGGTCAAAAAGGATCTTGCTGTGATATATGTCATAGAGTGTTCTGCCTATGTTTTCCTCTAAGAGTTTGATAGTGTCTGGCCTTACATTTAGGTCTTTAATCCATTTTGAGTTTATTTTTGTCTATGGTGTTAGGGAGTGTTCTAATTTCAGCAGTATTGCTTTTGGTAGTAAGATTAATTTTTCTTTTGATGGAGATCCCCTCCATTTCGATTAGATTTTTTCCTTTAATTTTAAAATTAATTCTTAGTTGAGAATTAGCTCTTACAAGTTCCCTGTCAAATTAGATCTTTCCAGAATTCTTTTTCATACTTTAAATGGGGACTTAGGTATTTGTTGGGTAAAGAAAAGTGTTATGATATGCCTTGGTTTTGTCATTTAAAATGAAGTAAAGACATTATTAGTGTTAAAAAATTGACTTATTAACAAGAAAAATTTTAAACAAAAGTAGACACAAATCTCTATGTGTGTGTCACTTCAAAGATCATCAACTCATAGTCAATCTGGGTTTACCTATGCCCCCACTTAGTTTACCTATGCCCCCACTTAGTTTACTCTTTGACCTGGATTATTTTGAAGCAAATTCTCGTCATCACAATTATTTCATTTGTACTAGAACTCTTTTTGACATATAATATCCTTGATTTTTTAAAAAAATCAGGATTATTCAATCAATTTTTCAAATAGTCTTTAAGTACTTATTATAGACCTACTTCTTGGGAGATGGCCCAGCCTCTTCTAAGAGTTTATTATCTTGTTGGGTATACTTTCATAATAATATAACTAGCACTATCCAAAGCATTATACAACTAACGCTTTGATACATGGGTCTGAGTCCATTATGTTAGTATAGGGTTATCTAGGAGTAGGGCTTCCTTGAGAAAGTGGGACTTGTATAAAGAATATGTACTGTCTGCATAGGCAGATCATCTTCAGAAGGAGAACATTCCATACGTTCCATGTGGGGCTTGGAAGCAGGAGCAAACACTTGGTGGGAACCAGCATGATGTGAGAGAGGTGTAAGGAGTCTGATCTCAGTAGAATAAGGTGTTAATTTCTGAGAATGGTGTCAGAGAAATTAGTATGCTAGAGTAGGGCTAGATTATGAGGTGTATTCAGTGTCAGGTTGAATCTGATCAGCTACGGTAAGGAGCCAGTAGTTGGTTGGGGGCAGGAGATGACATGATGAAAGTACTCTTTAGAAAAAGATTCCTTCTTCAGTAGTGTGCAGCATATTTTGGGGTTGACAGTTGAATGTGAAAAATTAATGAGTAGGCCATGAGTAGAGATGTTGGTGTGGATATTCTACACGATTTGGCACCTAATTGATTCCATCTTCTCTTCAGTCCTTATATCCAGAAACGACAACAAGGTTTTGGAGAATAGAGGACTGAAGAAATGTCTATTTGTCTTTGGTAGTAAACTGCAATTTGTTATCCAAGCCCAGCTTTTGAAAAGGAAGTGATGCATGATTACTCAAATAACAATCTCAAGAAAATTCAGCAGAAAATAGCTAGTAGTGTTTTCAAATAATTTTAGATATGTATTCACTGGGAGTTTGGAAAATAAAGAAAATCTTTATTACATGATAATGAGATGGAACATATTTCATTTGTAAAAGGGAAATTGATGCCTCATCTGCTTCTTATGTGTGTAAGAGTTCAGAAGAAGTATTAGGAAATGTATATTTGAACAGCTTGTAACCAGTATATATTACTGGATAGCTTTAAAGTTTAATAATGACCTGATTAATGCAGAAGGAATGGCATAAAATTCTGATGAATAGGGCACTAATATTGTCAGCCCCAACCTCCTTTAAGGATGGATAAGGATAGGTCAGCAGGCCAAAGAGGAATGTAGGGACATTATTAAGTGAGAGTTTATTCTTTGATTTATTTTGATATACTTTGTTTTGCAAAGGTATTATTAAAAACAGATCTGGTTACACAAAAGCCATATTTATTTTATTTGAAAATGCTTTTTTAAGTTCTCAGACCCTTGAAGTTATTCTTTTCTTTGTTTTGGTTTGTTCACTCTTCATTAAACCAACTTCCTTCATCTATTGTGTATTTCTGGATAGCATGCTTGCTTTGTTTTGTGAAGGATAGTTTCATTTGTTATCTTAAAGCAGCAGGGGAAAAGTAGATTTCTTGTTTCTGGCTTTGTAAATATTAGATGAATAATACTGTATTGCCATTGTTCTCTTCCTGCTTCCCTCATTCCCTTTCTACAATATTTAGCATGTGGATCTCAAGAATTCTTATAGTTGAGTCTGAAAACATATCAAGCTTAGGTGCTTACAGCTTCAAAATTTAATTTACCTTAATTTACCAATCATTTTCTTTCCTATTATTATAAAAGGTATAACCTACAATAATGCCATGGACCTTTCGGGTACTTGGGAAATATTAATAAGGATAAAGATAATGATGCAATATAGTGCATTGTTGGGAAATATGTGTTTTTCATGGATGTTCCCTCCATCCTAAACCTCCTTAATCCTGGTGATGTGACAGAACTATTTTTCACATTTTTTTCCTTTATCTAGCGGGTTATGCGTACTATCTAATATGGTCACTGGAATAGAAAGCTATTGCCTTCTGCTTGGGTATGTTTTAACAGAGCCTTTAATATTTTAATTGTGGATTTAAGATTGAATTGCTGTCGCCTTTGTGCAGGAGAATCTTGAGGAGGATTATGCTTCTTTCTCATTACCACCCAGTGTATGTGGGAAGGAAGTAAATATCAAATATGCAGTATAGGAGAACCTTAGTATTTGAGAATATTTTCAGTGGTAGCTGCTAATCCATTCTTTTCCCCAAGAACTTTTAATTTAATGCCTTGAGTGTGGAGCCGCTTGAAAGTGTCACAGTGGCTCGTGGAGGGGAGAGGAGAAAATGGTTCCATGCTCCAAAAATCTCTCCCAGATTTTAACAACTTGAATTAATCTCAAATTATTAGTATTTTGCATAGTTTTATTCATGAAATTCTTGGGAGGGAGCCCTTTTGTGTGAGTGGCTTTGGGGTGTCTTGGGTAGCTGGGAGGGCAGGTGCATTTCAAACCTAGGAAAAGGGAGGAGAGGCAGAAAATACAGTGAAACACTTCAAATTCTAGTAATGACCACGGTGCATTTTTGCCTAAGGCATTGATGGCACTGGCTCCTTTGCTGCCTTTGGCTACATACTTTAGGTTTTCTTTTCTAAGTTAGGCTTCTAGTTGGGAAGGCTACAGACTTTAGCCTTTTCTAAGTCAGACTAGCATCCTTGTCCAGGCTTGTGCATTTTAACCTCTCTAGCTCAAAACCTGACCATTTTTGTGTCTTTTATCTGCCAGAAGGAAGGGGGAAATGGGAAAGAAAAGAAAATGATATGTGTGATACTCCTCATTTTGCTCATGTATTGGCGTAAGGTTATTCTAAGATTGTTTTATAGAAGAACCTCTTCCTTTCATTTTTAATTTTATGTAATCAGTTATAAAGTAGTTTCATGAATTTACTAAATTAATACTTAGAAATCTTTTAAAATGTCCTTTAGCAATAGAGTTGGTGATAGGTTGAAGAGTACTGATGTTAGATGCTTCGTGGTACTTTCTTGGAATTTCTTGCTTCTACTAAAATCTTTTCTGTTGTCCTGGACCTAGTCCTAGATGTGAACTTTGCTTCTAAAAAGTAAAGCTAGTAGTCTTTTTTAAGGTCGTTACCATCCCTGCACTGTATTCAAATCTGTTTGATCCTAATGAAAACAAGTATGACAGTAAGATACTTTAATATAGCTGTGCTAACAAAAGAACATTTGTTAGTCATGTGTCGCCCTCTATTTTTTTGTCATGCCTAGCAAGTTTTCAGCAGCTTTGGAGAACTCTGAATAATATATGATGTGTTTGTGTTTACAGATTGTGCTTTTTATTATATACTACTAAATTCTGTAGTTTTTAAAACTTGACATTATATTAAAGGAAATATTGCTCTTGGAGTAACGGGCTAACTTAAATGATTTTTTTTATAGTTGAACATAGTTTTCATTGGTCTATAGATTTGCTTGCCAGCCCTTTCAATTCCCCCTATTTTTATTTATGGCTTCTGCTGGGAGCATGCAGTTTAGTATGGAACCAGACTGCCTGAGCCTGAATCTTACTCCTACCACTTCTTGTCAGACCTAGGGCAAGTTACCTTATGCTGTCTGGACCTCAGCTTCCTCATTTGTAGAATGCAGCTATTAAGATTGTTGTGTGGAATAAATGAGTTAATGTATATAAAGTGCATGGAATAGCGTTTGGCATATAGTAAGCCCTGGATACGTGTTTGCTGTTTTTATGTTTGAAAGAATTTTTTAAAAATCTGTTTTTGAAGACTTATCTTTTATTCAGTGTACTTTTTAATGTCTGGGTAGTAGACATATGTTTTTAGTAGTTACTTGACCAGCTAGAAACACAGGTAATGTGTTTTAGGGGGTAATCAAAGGACTGACCTACCTGGAATTCTTTTGAATCAAAGAGTAATGGAAAATGAACCTGGACAGGTATGATAGAAAATAATTATGGAGTATTTTGAACTAAGGCAGAGAAATTTAGATGTGGTTGATAAGAGGGGAATCATTGCAATCACTGCAGGTTTGTTTGTTTTAAGTCAGGAGTGTGATGTGTTTAAAATAGTATTTAGGGGAAGATGGTTTTGAGTGTCCTTGGTAGCATAGAATTATTTGATTTTACGTGGATAAGAGGATTTTTTTTTTTGGTCTATTCTGTTCACTGATATATCCAAAGTGACCCAAATAGTGCCTGGTAGATAGTAGGTGCTCAATAAATACTTATTGGATGAATAAACCTTAAGGGGGACTGAGTTAACAGAGACAAGCACAAAGGAAAGTAAGCTTTTGGATACCTACCTTTAAAGGGGTAGAAGTGAAAAAGTTTGTTCTTTTAAAATATTTGTTTATTTATTTGGCTGCGTCGGGTCTTTGTTGCAGCACGCGGGATCTTCATTGCGGCACGCAGGCTTCTCTCTAGTTGTGGCGCACAGGCTCCAGAGTGTTCAGACTTAGTTGCTCCACGGCATGTGGGATATTAGTTTCCTTACCAGGGATCAAACCCATGTCCCCTGCATTGGAAGGTGGATTCTTAACCACTGAACCACCAGGGAAGTCCCTGAAAAAGGTATTATTAAAGGAACAATTAGAGAGGTAAAAGGAAGATGGAAAAGTTTGTCTCAGAAAACAAAGGAAGAGATTTTCTGGGAGAGAGAAGTCACGGGAATAGGAAGATCTAGGATGATACCACTTCAACTTCAAGAAGAAAAAAGGAATTTACATAGTTCAATGCAACATTCAAGCAAAATGAGAATAGAGAAAGCCCTTTGGCTTGTGTGTGACAATCACTAATCACATGAGAGCGCTTTCAGTAGACTGAGAATGTAAATCAGATTGGCGGGAAGTTAAGAAGGATGTTAAGTAGAGACTGTAGCTAAAGACTATTCAGTAGTAGGTAATGACTATAAAAATGGCAAGAAGACAAATTATAATAGCAGCTTTCACAGTTATTGAATGTGTAATATGAGAGATTCTATTTATTAGAAATGAGAAAACTTGAGGCAGTCTTTGTGCTGAATGTTCTTAAGTTTCACAGTACAGAAGACTTATTACACATGCTGCTTCAGGGCTCTGCTACTTGCTAACTCTGTAATCTTGAAGAAAGTTGCTTAATCTTTTGTGCCTCAGTTTTGTTCCTTGTGAATGATGGAGATCTATTTCATAGATCTGTTATGTTCATAGATCTATGTTATTTCATAGATCTGTTAGATTACTTAATCTTTTTAAAACTCTTAAAACAATGCTTGGTATATAGTAAATATTTGATAAATATTAGCTGTTATTATCATCCACTGCTGAAGTAACGTAGAGAGTAGGATTGGACAATAGAAGAGAAGAAATAGAAAAAAAAATAATAAAATTATTGCCAAGTAGTGGTAAGAACTAAATGGAAAAGCCTTAGAATCTTTGCTCTGACTGTCCCTCTGCCTGGAGAACACTTATCTAATTACTACATAGCTGTCTCAACTCCCTCAGAACTTTGTTCACATGATGTCCTTTTCACTAAGGCTTGCCCTATTTATTTACAGTTAGCATCCAGGCCCCTCTCCCCTAATATTAATATTTGCATTTTAAAGCTTTTTTTTCTATAATACTTATCTCCAAACATATCATATAATCCACTTAACTCATTATATATGCTGTTAGTTGTTGATCTCCATCTACTAGGATGGGGATGTTTGTTCTTTGATGTAGCCCAGGTTCTTGGAATAGTACTTGGTACATAGTAGGTGCTCAGTATATGCTCATTGAATGAGTAAATTATTTTACCATTGAAGTGGGGTGGATGGGGCAATCAGTTTAAGTGGTGGTGGGGATACATTTTTGGAGGAGAGCCAATTTTCTGAGATTGATGGACACTACATAGAAGTTGATCTCAGAGGCTTTGTCTTCTCCAATGGGTTTTCTGAGTCCATTTTGGTACTGGTTTTCCTGGAAATCACTTGGGATACTCATATAGCTGAGGAAAAAAAATGTAAGATGTATCTCTTTTTTTTCCCTATAATAATTATATTTTATATTTGATTAACTAATAAAAGCTTATATTTGTGTGCTTATTAGAATCTAGGAACTGTTCTAACTTCTTTATATTATTAATTTTTAAAAACTCTACAGCCTTACAAGTACATTACAGTTTCCTTGTAAGCTGTCATTAGGGGTGAAGGAAAAGCCCTTTGCACTGAGACAAAGGGCAGTGCTTCCCCAGATTTTTGTGTTCCACTGACAGGGAGCTTCTGATACCTCCCTCTAGTAGTCACAGCCTAGACACTACTGCTTGCCTAAAGTCCATCAGGACTAATCTCATTATATCTTTTATCCCTTTTTATGTCAGTTACTACCATCCTCCCAGGTGACAGTTCATGTCTCACACTTGAATCCTCACAATTTTCTGAATATTTCTTATCTTTTCACTCCTCTCCATCATCAGCAAAATTTCTTGTATCCTTGTTTTTTTTTCCTGAACACTTCCTCTACTTTCTACTTTTCTGAAGACACTGCCTTGTACGTGTTGGCTATAATGTTTTTCATTTTTTTCTTATATACTATCATCAGGGGTCAGTGAGGAGTCCTTGCACTGAGATTTAAGACTGCATTTCCCATTCTGACCTCTTCCATGGAATAGGAGTCAAAAAGTGAGCCTGGTTATATTGTTCAAAAACCCTTATGTTTGCTGGCATTTCTTGCATTCTGAGTTACTCATCTCTTCTTCACTTCTAGATCTTAACTTACTGTCATTCTTGCTAGTAACACTATCCCTTTTTTTTTTTTTTTTTTTTTTTTATGGTAAGCAGGCCTCGCACTGCTGTGGCCTCCCGTTGCGGAGCACAGGCTCCGGACGCGCAGGCTCAGCGGCCATGGCTCACGGGCCCAGCCGCTCTGCGGCATGCGGGATCCTCCCGGACCGGGGCACGAACCCGTGTCCCCTGCATCGGCAGGCGGACTCTCAACCACTGCGCCACCAGGGAAGCCCAACGCTATCCCTTTTTAAATTCTTGGTAATTTCAACATATACCATCTGTGTTGCTTCTATTACTGTGACCTCTTAAGTTCTAAAATTCTTTAATGATCTTGCTCTCCGCCCTATGTCAGTCACCACTCCATGGTCATATCTTTCTTTTTTTGGCCACACCTCATGGCATGTGGGATCCCAGTTGCCCAACCAGGGATCGAACACATGACCCCTGCAATGGTAGCACAGAGTGCTAACCACTGGCCCTCCAGGGAAGTCCCCATGATCATATCTTACACCTTGTTATTACCAATAACATGAACCCCCACCCCACCATGACTTGCAGTTCATGCAGCCCCTCTCTGACCACCATCCGTCTTTTCAGCTCCTTCCACGTACTTCGCAACTCAACAAGCTTACTATCATTAGGACCTCCAGTCCAGTTTCTATTCCCTTTGCACTGTCCTTTGCCACCCTTGATTTCCTTTCTTCCCTTCTTACCTAGTGTATTACATTCATTACCTAGGTATCAATCATTATATTCATTTGCTTTCATTGGCCTCACCTCTCTTGCTCCTTTCTTGCTTCTTCATACTTTCTTGGCGAAACCTTAACCCTAGTTAAATCAGATTCTCTGAGTTCTTCATGTCTGCACCTGTGCAGCCGACAGGGACTAAAGACTGAAAGTTACTGAAAAGCCCTTAATATTGTCTGGAAATTGTAGTCTATTTCCTTAGTCCATTTGGTTTCCCCTCTCCTAGATGACCTAGTTTATACCTTTGCCTTTCTCCTCAAACTTCCAACTGTCCTCATACTCACTCTCAGTTTTTGGACCTGCTTTCTACTTCATTGAGAAAATAGAAGCAGTCAGAAGAATATTTATAGACTCCACCACCTATGTACCTACTGATATGACATTGCCTGCCTTCTATTACTATGGATGAATTGTCTTTGGTTCTGTCTAATCCCAGTTCCTCTGACTAATGCATTAGATCCCATCCCCTTTCATTTACTTTAGACAGTACTCCAGCAATTCTCCTCCCTCTCTGTACATCCTCAGTTCTTCCTTCTCTTCTGGATCATTCCCATCAGTGTACAGGCATACTGTTTTTCTCATCATAAAAATATCTTCTCTTGATCACTATTCCTTGCTCTTTTTTATTTCCATTGCTATGGAACCTCTTAAAGCATTGTCTAAGTGCACTTGTTCTAATTGTTTTCTCATGTTCTTTCTTAAGCCTATTCCAATCAGGCTTTTGCCCCTACCACTATACTAACATTTTTTTGTTCAGGTCTCCCAACAATGACATTATTAAATCTAGTAGTCAGTTCTTTGTCTTATGCAATCAGTCTACATTTGACAAAGTTACTTTCTTCTTCCTCTTTGATACACTTGTTTCACATGCCTTTTAGGATACCACATTCTTTTGGTTTTCTTCAAAACTCATTGGCTGCTCCTTCTTAGTCTTTCTTGTAGATCCCAGGCAGGGCTTACTCCTTGATTATCTTTATCTGCTCTCACTCCCTTGGTGATCTCTGCTAGTTTCATGGCTTTGAATTCTAAATATTGATGAGACTCAAATTTATTTCTCTAGTCCAGACCACTCTCCTGAACTCCAGATTTGTATGCCCAGTTGCCTACTCACTATCTCCGTTTGAATAATTATTAAACATCTCAAACTCAACATGTGCAAAATGGAATTCTTGCTCTTCCCCCCACCAAGTCTGCCCTTTCATACCTGCATCACCCACAAAGCCTTCCTCATCTTAGTTGTTGGCAGCTTCAAGTTGCTCAGGATAGAAACCTTGGTAAAATCATTCTTGATTCTCTTGTTCTCACATCCCACATTCATTTCATCAGGAAGTTGTTGGCTCTACCTTTAAAACATACCCGGAATTCAACCAGTTTTTCCCATCTCCATAGCTGTCATCATCTCTTGCTGGGTAATTGCAACAACCTTTTAACCAACTTCCCTGCTTTTACCCTTTTCTTTATAGTCTGTTAACTAACAGCTGTCAGAATGATCCTTTGAAAACATAAATGAGATGGCAAGATTTGCTCTGAGTTTAAGAAATTTCATGAATTGATAAGATTAGAGATTATTCTAGTCTATCTTATCTTACTAAATCTTGAAGGCACATTTAATGTAGTCTTTGATTATGCCAATTTTTATGGCATAAAATTGGATGGGGAAGTTGTCATTGCTGGATCATGGCCTGCTGCTTTTCTCCTCACTAACCCTCCTCTCCTCTACCCTATACACAGAAAGACTTGACACCTATCTCCCAGAGGAAATTGGAAAGAGAAGCTATGAGTTGGTTGCTATTGCAGAAAGTTGCTTTGAGTAGAAGACTGGACCACCCTTTTAAAATAGAGATCTGTGGGGACTTCCCTGGTGGTCCAGTGGTTAATTCTCCATGCTCCCATTGCAGGGGGCACGGGTTTGATCCCTGGTTGGGGAACTAAGATCCCAGATGCCACGTAGCGTGGCCAAAAAAAAAAAAATAGAGATCTGTTGTTATTTCACTGCTACCTCTAACCTCCTTTAGCAATACTTGCTTTCTCCCCAACCCCTGCCAAATTAAGTGTCCACCCTCTACTCCTGCCCTTTCTGTTTTTCCCTACTTCCAGATGGATATATTGTATTTCTTAAGACTTTTGGCTCTATTTGAATTAGTATTTTATACTCTAAACTCTTTTCAGATATCTTGATAACCCATTCTTAAGTCTCTGATGTGAGTTGGTTTTACTTTTATTCATAAAGGTTCCAGCAGAATGATGCTGAACATGACAGTAAAAGGGAAATTGGTACAAATAGGTGAAGACATCATGTGTAAAATTGTGGGGAAAATGAAAGATATGTTTTTTGGGTACTCTGAATGCACTTGTCATAATGCTAATGATTTCTAGAGGAGTTACACTGTAATGCAACATATAAAGAAGCTTGGAGATTAGTTGAAAAAAGAACTTCACAGTTCATTTCCTTTATGTCTTTACTTCTGTTCTCTGAAGGCAAATGTTCTTTAATTAGTTTTCTTTTGATTTCCTTTCAGAGTGTTCTCTTATACTGGGATCAGCAATGATATTACAAGTTGTGATATTGTGTATACATTACTACTGATATCAGATCTTTTCTTATTATGGTGCATAGTACCATAGATTGGTACCAAGAGATTGGTCTGAAGGTAGATACATGCCTGTTTTCTCAAGCTGTTTCATAGACTTGTGTTGTTCAGTATGGTATTTACAAGCTACATGTTGGCTGTTGAGCACTTGAGATGTAGCTAGTCTGAATTAAGATGTGTACTCAGTGTAAAATAATGATTACATGTTGAGTTCATAATATTTTGGATATATTGGGTTAAATAAAATTAATTACTGATTCTTTTTTCTTAATGTGGCTGGTAGAAAATTTAAAATTCTGTGTATGGTTTACATTATATTTCTCTTTGACAATGCTGTCTTATACTTACCTTTCTTTTTGTCCTAACACTTTGAGTATTTTAACTCAGTTAATAATCTGTTATGTATTCACTAAAAATGATTTTGGTATTATGTATTATAAAGGATTTTTTCCTGAAGTTTAATACTTTTATGTTGCTATCCTTCTTAGTATTCACTTTCTTAAGCTCTGAGTTGTCTTTTTTTTTTTTCAACCTTTTGACTTTTGTCATACCCTTCTCATGGTACTACATAGGCATAAGTGATTCTTTCTGTATATTGCCTGGGAAAATTTTGGAGGAATTTAAAAGTTGATCTTTTATTTACTTCTTAAAATAATATTAGGACTACTAATAGTGTATTTTACAAATCATTCTGTTACTAATGTAAAATTTTAAAATTTAAAGTAAAGGCAGTTTGTATCTGGTAAAAAAGAAAATGGATTGAAAATTTCACATGTGAGGAAAGACTGATTGAACATACAAATAAATTTGTATGATTGAGCAAACAAATAAACAAGCAAAAAATACCTGCACTGACTTAGTCTGTTGTTACAGGTTTTTGTTTTTTTTTTTTTTTTTTTTGGCGGTACGCGGGCCTCTCACTGCTGTGGCCCCTCCCGTCGCGGAGCACAGGCTCTGGATGCGCAGGCTCAGTGGCCATGGCTCACGGGCCCAGCCGCTCCGCGGCATGTGGGATCTTCCCAGACCGGGGCACGAACCCGTGTCCGCTGCGCCGGCAGGCGGACTCTCAACCGCAGCCCCACCAGGGAAGCCCATGTTATAGGTTTTATACACTTTCATAAACTTGGACCTTAGCATCATTACTATTGTTTTTCCCTCCGTGTTATAGTCCTTTAAGGATTTAAGCTTATGATTTTATTACTCTTACCTTTTTTGATCTGTTGAAAAAAAGATTCATACTGGGTTCAGTGAATCCTTTATTTAGGGTTAAGCCTTGAACTGTGTTTAAACCCAAGTGGTGTATAGCTCAGATCTGGGTAGTTTTTAAGTGAAAAACTGATTTGGGTAGCTGTGGATTATTTAAAGGGGGATTTTGATTTCTGAGCTCCAAAATATATTTCAAAGTAATCCATGATATGTTGTTACCATAAAGGTATTAATAAAAATGGGTTTGTTAGGCATTTGAAAATAACTTATTTACTGGAGAGCTATTTTATTAGTTTCACCTACTCAGAGAGTCCACAGCACCTAGGTGTTGAAAATTATGTAAAAGCACATTCAGAAGAAAGTGTATAAGAAACAAGTTTGGGCCAAAGGCTTGAATTTTTTAAAAAATTTAATTTAATTTATGTATGCATCTATTTATTTTTTTGCGATACGTGGGCCTCTCACTGTTGTGGCCTCTCCCGTTGCGGAGCACAGGTTCCGGACGCGCAGGCTCAGTGGCCATGGCTCATGGGCCCAGCCGCTCTGCGGCATGTGGGATCCTCATGGACCGGGGCACGAACCCGTGTCCCCTGCATCAGCAGGCGGACTCTCAACCACCGCGCCACCAGGGAAGCCCCTAATTTTATTTTTTATACAGCAGGTTCTTTTTTTTAATAAATATATTTATTTTATTTATTTTATTTTTGACTGCATTGGGTCTTTGTTGCCGTTTGTGGGCTTTCTCAAGTTGTGGTGAGCGTGGGCTACTCTTCATTGCAGTGTGCAGGCTTCTCATCGTGGTGGCTTCTCTTGTTGCGGAGCACGGGCTCCAGGAGCGCTGGCTTCAGTAGTTGTGGCACGTGAGCTCAGTAGTTGCGGCACGTGAGCTCAGTAGTTGTGGCTCGCAGGCTCTAGGGCGCAGGCTCAGTAGTTGTGGCGCACAGGCTTAGTTGCTCTGCGGCATGTGGGATCTTTCTGCACCAGGGATAGAACCCGTGTCTGCTGCATTTGCAGATTCCTAACTACACTAATATGTATTTTATACATATTAGTGCATATATGTCAATCCCAATCTCCCAATTCATCCCACTACCACAAATCCCGCCCCCCCTTTTCCCCCTTGATGTCCATACGTTTGTTCTCTACATCTGTGTCTCTATTTCTGCCTTGCAAACTGGTTCATCTGTACCATTTTTCTAGATTCCACATATATGCGTTAATATATGATATTTGTTTTTCTCTTTCTGCCTTATTCACTCTGTATGACAGTCTCTAGGTCCTTTTTTTAATGACTGGAATTGATAAAAAGTAGGTTTGAAAATGACAATTAGGGGAGAAAAGATAAAAGATATCTAGGGAGAAAAGATAGAGAAATAGAGATAATAGGGATTGTGGGAAAGAAGAAGAAAAGTGAGCTCACTAAAGTTCACATTCTTAGATGCTCAGTGGAAGGATAATTTTGATAGACTCTTTGATAGAGTGAAACAAAGATTTTGCTACCTGTCAAGTTTCTGTATCTTAGAATACCCTATTAACCTGTTTGGTTCCTCCTAAGTTTTGAGGATAGGCCTGATTTCTGTTGGCTGTGCAGACTTAGATTTGGGTTGATCTATAAGAATAATTTGTGAATCCATCTGTGTTGTTTATATCAAATGTTTGTACTTTTTTATTGCTGAGTAGTATTTCATGGTGTGGATATATCACAGTTTATTCGGGTTTTCAGTGTTTTTGGCTTTTACTAATTGAGTTGTTATGAACGTTTGTGTACAGATTTTTGCGTTAATAGACGTTTCCATTTCTCTGGGATAAATGCCCAAGAGCACACTTATTGGATCATCAGGTAAGTGCATATTTAGTTTTAAAAGAAACTGTAAGACTATTTTCTAGAGTTGCTGTATGATTTTGCATTTCCACAAGCATTGTATTAGTGATTCAGTTTCTCTGCGTTCTAATCAAAGTGGGTGTGTGTTAGTCCTGTTTTTTATTGTAGTCATTCAGATAGATGTGTAATGATATCTCATTGTAGTTTTAATTTGCATTTCCTTACGGTTAAAGATGTAGAACATCTTTTCATGTGCTTATTGGTCATTTGTAATCCTCTTTGGTGAAATGTCTGTTGACGTCTTTTGCCCATTTTCTAATTTGAGGGCTTTTTTGGCCTTGAGTTGTGAGAGTTCTTTATATATTCTAGATACAAGTACTTTGTCAAGTATGTGGTTTGCAAATATTTTTTCTCAGTCTATAGCTTGTCTTTTCATCTTCTTCATAGGGCTGTTCACAGAGCAAAAGTTTTAAATTTTGATGGGGGCCAGTATGTTAGTTCTTTGTTTTATGTATTGTGCTTTTTGTGTCAAGTCTAAGAACTCTTTACCTAGTCCTAAGTCTTGAAGATTTTCTCTTAAGTTTTTTCCTAAAAGTTTTAGAATTTTACATTTTATGTTTAAGTGTATGATCCATTTTGAGCTACTTTATGTATAAGATATGAGGTTTAGGTTGAGGATTTTTTTTTTTTCTTTTTAGTCCATTTGTTGGAAAGGCTGTCTTTCCTCTATTGAATTGCTTGCATACTGTTGTCAACAATTAGTTGGGCATATTTGTGTGGGCCTATTTCTGGGTTTTCTGTTCTGTTCCATCCATCCATATGTCTATCTCTCCATCAGTACCACACTGTTTTGTTTTGTTTTAATTTATTTTTTTATACAGCAGGTTCTTATTAGTTATTTATTTTATACATACTAGGGTTATATGTCAATCCCGATCTCCCAATTCATCCCACCACCGCCCCCCTACCCTGAGTACCACAGTGTTTTGATTACTGTAGCTATATAGTAAGCCTCAATATCAGGAAAAGCGATTCCTCCCACTTAATTCTTATTTTTCAAAATTGCTTTAGGTCTTGTAGGATCTCCTCTCCATACAGATTTTAGAGTAAGCTTATTTATACCTATAAAAAATCTTTCTGTGACTTTGCTAAGAATTACATCTATATCAATTATGGAGTATTGTTCTTTACTATGTTGTGTCTTCTAGTCAGTGAACATGCTAAGTCTCCAGTTCTTTAGGTCTTCTTTGATTTTGTTTATCAGCATTTTGTAATTTTCAGTATACAGACCTTGCACATTTTGTTAGATTCATAGCTAAGTATTTCATTTTCTTTGGAGTGATTTTAAATGGCATTGTATTTGTAATTTAGGTTTTCACATGTTTATTATTAGTATATAGAAATGTGGTTGATTTTTATGTATTAATCTTGTATCCTCTGACCGTGCAGAACTCACTTATTAGTTCTAGGGCATTTTTTGGATAGATTCCTTGGTATTTTCTAGGTGGAAAGTCATGTCATCTGCAAACAGGGACATATTTTTTTCTTCTGTTCCAATCTGTTTGCCTTTCATTTCCTTTTCTTAACCTTATTTGCTAGCTGGAAATTCCATTAACTATGTTGAAAGAGATTGGTGAGAACAGCCATTCTTGCCTTGAACTTGAGCTTATGGGGGAAATACATAGTTTTCACTGTTAAGTTGTGATATTAGCTACGGGGGAAGCATGGAAACTATTAAGTTGTGATGTTAGCTATGGGTTTTTTAATATATATTCTTTACCAAGTTGAGGAAGTTCTCTATTCCTAGTTTACTGAGAATTTTTGTTTTGAATTTGGTTAAATGCTTTTCTCTCAATTGATATGATCATATAATTTTTCTTCTTTAGCCCTTTTATCTCGTGGATTACAGCGATTGATTTTCAAATGTTGAACCAGCCTTGCACCTAGAATAAATCCCAGTAGTCTTTTTATATGTTTCTGGATTTTATTTGCTAACATAGTGTTTAGGATATTTGCATCTAAGTTCATGAGGAATAGTGGTCTGAAGTGTTTATATTTTTTGGTACCGTGTCTGGTTTTGATGCCAGAGTAATATTGGCCTCATAAAATGAGTTGGGAAGTGTTCCTTCACTTTTCTGGAAGATGGTATAAAAATAGAACTAATTCTTTAAATTTTTGGTAAGATTCTCCAGTGAAGCCATCTGGACCAGGGGATTTCTTTTTCCTGAGCTTCTGAGCTATGGATTCAATTTTTTTTTTTTAATGCTTAAAGGATTATTCAGATTATCTGTTTCATCTGTATTGAGTTTTGGTGATGTGTGGTTTTTTAAAAAATTGTTTGTTTTTATCTTTTTTCTTTCCGTTTTATTGAGATATAATTGACATATAGCACTGTGTAAGGTTAAGGTGTACAGCATAATTTCACTTACATCAGAAATGATTATCACAATAAATTTAGTGAACATCCATCATCTCATGTAGGTACAAAATTAAAGAAATTAAAAAAATTTTTTCCCTGTGATGAGAACTCTTAGGATTTACTCTCTTAACAACTTTCATATATAACATACAGCAGTATTTTATTCATCATGTTGTACCTTACAACCCTAGTATTTATTTACCTTAAAACTGGAAATTTGTACCTTTTGACCACCTTCATCCAGTTTACCCTCCCCCCAACCTCCTGCCTCTAGTAACCACAGATCTCATCTCTTTTTTATGAGTTTGTTTGTTTTTGAAGTATAACTGACTTACAATACTACTTTAGTTCCTTTTATACAACGTAACGATTATATATTTCTATACACGTCAAAATAATCACCATGATGTCTAGTTATGATATGTCACCATACAAAGATATTTACATGGTTGTTTATTGTATTCCCCACATGATGTATGGTTTTTTTTTTTTTTTTTTTTTTTTTTTTTTTTTTTTATGCGTTACGCGGGCCTCTCACTGTTGCGGCCTCTCCCGTTGCGGAGGACAGGCTCCGGACGCGCAGGCCCAGCGGCCACGGCCCACGGGCCCAGCCGCTCCGCGGCACGTGGGATCCTCCCAGACCGGGGCACGAACCCGCGTCCCCTGCATCGGCAGGCGGACTCCCAACCACTGCGCCACCAGGGAAGCCCTGATGTATGGTTTTTTAAGAATTTTTCTAAGTTGTTGAATTTATGAGTATGAAGTTGTTCTCAGTATTTCCTTATTGTCCTTTTAGTGGCTGAGAGATCTGTAGTGATCCCCTGTTTCCTTCTGATATGCTTCCAGTCTTTCCTCTTTTTGTTAGTCTTGCTAGAGGTTTATCAGTTTATCTTCTGTTTTCAATCTTACTGATCTCTGCTCTTTATTTTCTTCCTTCTGCTTGCTTTAAGTTTATTTTCCTCTTCTTTTTGTAGTTTATTGCAATAGGAACTAAGATTATCGACTTATGGCCTTTTTTCCCTAGTGTAAACATTTAGCGCTATAAATTTTCCTCTGGGCACTGCTTTAGCTGTGTTTCACACATTTTGATATGTTGTATTTTCATTTTCACTTAGCTCTATGTATTTTTTAAATTTTCTTTGAGTCTTCCTCTTTGGCTCATGGATTATTCAGTAGTATCTTTGTTAAATTTCCAAGTGTATGGAGATTTATTGAATTCCAGTTGGATTCCATTATGGTCAGAGAACATAATCTGTATGATATCAGTTCTTTGAAATTTGTTGAGGTTTTATGGCCCAGGATATTATTTATCTAGATGAATGTTCAATGGGTCCTTGAAAAGAATATATGTTCTCCTACTTTTTTAAAAAAATAATAAATTTATTTAATTATTTATTTTTTGGCTGTGTTGGGTCTTTGTTGTGGCGAGTACGGGCTACTCTTTGTTGTGGTGTGCAGGCTTCTCATTGCAGTGGCTTCTCTTGTTGCGGAGCATGGGCTCTAGGTGCATGGGCTTCAGTAGTTGTGGAGCGCGGGCTTCAGTAGTTGTGGCTCGTGGGATCTAGAGCTCAGGCTCAGTAGTTGTGGCGCACAGGCTTAGTTGCTCTGCGGCATGTGGGATCTTCCTGGACCAGGGATTGAACCTATGTCCCCTGCGTTGGCAGGTGTATTCTTAACCACTGCACCACCAGGAAAGTCCCCTCCTACTTATTTTTGACTCTACATAGTCTTACTGGAATACCACCTACCTCTCCCTATGCAACTCTCTTCTTACTCCCTGCCGCATCCATTCTGTTTGGTTCATGTTCCTTATTATTGGTTTGTATAGCATCATTAACATTTATTCTTATTTTCTCCCTTTATAATTTTTTATTTCTCATAAATTCTTTATTTTTATGTACCATGTCTCATTTGATGTTTTCTGTAGTTTTAAACAAAATTTAATATTCTTTGTTCTAAATAGTCACTAGTTTTTATGTTGGCAATGTAATTTGTGCTTACACTAGTGGCAAATTGACCTTGAAATGTTACTACTTCAAGGTGAAATATGGTGTGTGTTTTTATTTTTCTTTAAAAAGGCAATCACAAAGTATGATTCTGTGGATAAACTTAGACTGAATAGGAATTATGTGCTAGGCATATTGCTCTGCATTAAATGGGAGGAAAATTTGTGTTCTCAAGGCACTTCATGGGGCACAAGATGAACACTTATGCAATGTTTCTAATAGTATAAGACAGCAGACACCAGCTGCTTAATGGAGAAGTACTATAGAAATTCAGAAAAGGAGTAATTAAAGAATGTGGGCAGGATTAATTTGTGTGGTCTTGTGAAAAGAATAATACGATTGACCCTTGAACAATGTGATGGTTAGGGACACCGACCTCCATGCAGTCGAAAATCCACATATAAAGAAAATTAAAAAAAAAGAAAATCGTGTATAATTTACAGTTGGCCCTCAATATATGCAGTTCTTCCATTTCTGAGATTTCTCTTTATCTGAGGTTTTGCGTTTGCGGGTTCAACCAACAGCAGATCATGTAGTACTGTAGCATTTACTGTTGAAAAAATTTGCATGTAAGTGGACCTGTGCAGTTCAAACCCATGTTGTTCAAGGGCCAACTGTATTTCAATGAGTGGTAGATGGAGTGGGAAAGGAAGTTGTAGTGAAACTGGGGAACATTATATAAGGGGACTGCTGAACAAAAATGAGTATGACCTGTGAGAGAGAGTGAGGGGGACGTTTTGTGAGGCAGTGGGTTATTCAGTAGTTGACCATTGAACAACTTGGGGGTTTGTGGTGCCTAACTTTACAGTTGGCCCTTCATATCCCCAGTTCCAAATCCGAGGATTCAACCAACTGCAGATTGTGTACTGTAGTATTTATTGGAAGAAAATCCATGTATAAGTGGATCCCCAGTTCAAACCCATGTTGATCAAGGGTCAGCTCTACTAACAAGTAGGGGGAGGGTTCCAAATACAAGAAAGAGCTTCAATTTGAGCAGGAGGCAATAGCAGATTTAAAGGTTCTCATTCTGAAGAGTGACTTGAAGAATGGAGTATAAAGCGTTGGCATAACTTGAGAGCTTGTTAGAAAAGCAAATTTTAATACCTTACCTCAGACCTACAGAATCAGAATCTACATTTTTAAAAAAAAATATTTATTTTGGCTGCACGGGGTCTTAGTTGCAGCATGCGGGATCCTTAGTTGCGGCATGCGGGATCTAGTTCTCTGAACAGGGATCAAACCCGGGCCCCCTGCATTGGGAGCACAGAGTCCCAACCACTAGACCACCAGGGAAGTCCCAGAATCTACATTTTTAATAAGATATTCAAGTGATTTGTATGCATGATCAAGTTTAATAAGCACTGGTCTGAAGGGAGGTTAATCAGACAGAACTGTGTGTGAATTGGATTCTAGAGGAGAGAGATTTCATGTAGATCCTATATTAGTTATCCAGTTGAAATGGCGACCAAAGGGCATATAAGAGAGTCTTATTAAAGGAATACAATCAGTAGAATTTAATGACCTTTTTAAAGGGTTTAGAGAATGGAGACTGCTAAATTGAAGATTATGATCAAGTTTTGGCACTGGGCAACTGAAAACTGGGTGGGCCATTGACAGGAAATAAAAAGCCTGGGTGGCATAAAAAACTGATTATTCTTTGGTCTCAGGCTACTAGAACTTTTTGTTAATGGAAAATCGGCATAATAAGTAACACTGGAGAAAATCTTGAAGAACGAATGGAAAAAACTTATAATTACAAAATCCTAAAATAAACAGCATTTTCATTATTTTTGCATGTTATCTTGATTTTTTATTAATATGTGAACTTGTTTTTGTATTGTTGTATACTTTATTTATTTATTTGTTTGTTTATTTATTTTAACTTTTGGCTGCGTTGGGTCTCTGTTGCTGCACGGGGCTTTCTCTAGTTGCGGTAAGCAGGGTCTACTCTTTGTTGCAGTGCGTGGGCTTCTCATTGCAGTGGCTTCTCTTGTTGCAGAGCACGGGCTCTAGGGCACGTGGGCTTTAGTAGTTGTGGCGCATGGGCTTAGTTGCTCCGCAGCATGTGGGATCTTCCCGGACCAGGGCTCGAACCTGTGTCCGCTGCATTGGCAGGCGGATTCTTAACCACTGCGCCACCAGGGAAGTCCCTGTTGTATACTTTAAATGTTTATTATATAAATGTTTTATATTTCTTCATAATTTAATTAATTTAAAGTACTTTTCCCATTATAAAATACATACTCTCACCCAAATTTTTAAAAATGCAAATTAAAAATAGCAATGATTCCAGTATTTACATTTTAGATTGGTAAGGATTAAAATGTTTGGTCCTAATAGGCTTTAGTGAGAATATAAATTGGTGCAACTTTTATATATACATACACACACACATTTACTTATTTATTTATTTTTGGCTGCATTGGGTCTTCACTGATGCGGGCAATCTGTCTCTAGTTGCGGCAAGCTGGGGCTACTCTTCGAAGCAGTGCACAGGCTTCTCATTGCGGTGGCTTCTCTTGTTGCGGAGCACAGGCTCTAGGCATAGGGGCTTCCGTAGTTGTGGCACATGGGCTCAGTAGTTATGGCTCGTGGGCTCTAGAGCGCCGGCTCAGTACTTGTGGTGCACAGACTTAGTTGGTCCATGGCATGTGGGATCTTCCCGGACCAAGGCTCGAACCCATCCATGTCCCCTGCATAGGCAGGCAGATTCTTAACCACTGCGCCACCAGGGAAGTACTGGTGCAACTTTTTTTTTTGCGGTACGCGGGGCTCTCACTGTTGTGGCCTCTCCCGTTGTGGAGCACAGGCTCCAGACGCGCAGGCTCAGCAGCCATGGCTCACGGGCCTAGCTGCTGCATGGCATGTGGGATCTTCCCAGACTGGGGCACGAACCCATGTCCCCTGCATCGGCAGGTGGACTCTCAACCACTGCATCACCAGGGAAGCCCCGGTGCAACTTTTTAAAGGGCAATTTGCCAGTGTTCGTCAAAATTAAAAATTGCACATACCATTCTTGATCTAGCAATTTCACGTCTAGGAATGTGTTCTGCAAATATACTGTGTCTAGTTCAGTTAATCTACAAGGCTGATTTGTCACATACACCAATTCTTTGTATCTATGTATTCAGGAAAATATTTTTCTAATGAATATAGACAAAATAGCATTTTTTATTTCATAGGAGAATTTTTCAGTTTACTCTGATTTCTTTCCAGTCCTTTGAAGAGTTATTTTATGTTTCTTTTCTAGCATTTTGATATTTTTAGGATTCTTTTGTCAGTTTCAAAAGGCATTTACCAGGCTTGGGTTTTATGTATTTGACTAAAATTTACAGTTATTTATATTGGATGGAATGATTTTAATAGCTTTCGAAGATTTTTGATGGGATTTGGTTTACAGTTTTTCCCCCATCATTTTAAGGAATATTGGAAGCTAAGGGTCATAGGTTAGTTGATTTTTATGAATACATTTAATATTCAGAAAAACATTTCACAATCGGTAATTATTACTTCACTGTAAATCTTACATGTATTTTTCAGATATCTGAAAAATATCTAGAGCAACCACATCAGTAAGAAATGCTAATATCTTGGTTATTAATCGCTATAAAAATTAAGATTGTCTTCATTGAGGCCTTGGGGAATAATAATAAAATTACCTAAAGACTGGAATAATGAAATATTTCATTCAAACAAGCGTGTGGAAGAACTTGAAAAAGTGGCCTAAATCTTGCCACAAAAGACAGATTAGTAAATTTAATGACTAGAAATACAAAACTAACAAATCTGTTTATTAATAAACATAAGATACTTATAGAAATATTTATAAATAAGTATGAGATATCTATATTTATTATATTAATAAATATACGTATTCTTACATATAGATAACTGTAAGTACAGATATATCTATTAAATTAAAAATAATTTATACATACAGGCTATACTATAAATACATATAACAATGTATTAGTCAACCAATATGGTATATATTAATATAAAATATAATCAGGATCATGTGTCTGATTTGTTCAGATCATTGAGATGAATATATAAATTTGGCAATTTCAGTGAATTTATTATTCAGCAGACTGAATTTTGGAGAATTGGTTGGTTTCTGATATACTAACATACTGGAACATATGTTCAAGGGTGTATATTGCAGTATTGTAATACCAAAAGACTGAAATTAATGTCAGTAGGGCTTGTTAAATTATGTGTGCATCTATATGATGGAATATGTTGTAGCCATGGAAAGGAAAGAAGTAGAGATATATGTATTAAGATAGAAAAATTTCTAGTGTCTGTTAAGTGAAAAGGGAAGGTTCAGAACAATGCACACAGTCCTTTTCATTTTCAGTTTAAAAAGGAGATGCATATGAGTATATGCTTATATATACATTGAATATATCTGGAAGAATACATAAGAATTATTTACAGTGGTTGCCACTAGGGCCCTAAAAGGTGGAAACAAAATTAATAGGTACCCTTATTGTGTTTTAATTTTGATCAGTTTTACTAACTAGTAAAAGTAAAATTAAACATTTACAGCATATATTCACTGTAGAAAATGTGAAAATGACATGTAGAAGTCTCCCAAAGCTGACGCTTGTTAAAAATTTTGTTTTACTGTGTTTCCTTTCAATCTTTTTATTTTCTCTCTATATATTTTTTGTATTAGTTTATTTACTGCAACATTAGTGTTTGTTGTATACACTTTACCATACTTTCTGAAATAAGATGGGGATGTAAAATAAACTTATAAGAGCCAGTATTAAACATAATATTCCATTATGTTTCTGATGGGAAGGCAGTATGGTTGTGTATGTTACCACATTGATTTCCTGGGTTGATGGCTGATCTTGGTGGGTTGGGTGCGTAATGTCTTCCACATGGTTGCATGTATGTCACTCTTAAAGCTCCCTAGTGGGTTGAAGACAGAGCCTCCCGGGGTAGGAAAACTTTCCCCTCATTGGACTTCTGGGTATTTCTGTTTTTGATGTTAGAGTGTACCCTTTTTTTTTTTATACAGAGGTTCTTATTAGTCATCAGTTTTATACACATCAGTGTGTACATGTCAATCCCAATTGCCCAATTCATCAAGAGTGTACCTTTTTAATTGAGTATCATTTTGACCCAGTGGACATACTGATCCTCCAAGGATACTGCAAATGCAAGCGTTTCAATCAGTTACACCAACATGAATGAATTTTAATTAGATTATTTTCTGTGGAAAACTGTATTAAATCATTTAAATTTATTGGCCAGTTTCTTACATAGTGACATTAAAATTTGTTTGACTTTCTTTTTCTAGGTTTTTTTTTTTACTCAAATTATTTTTACTGGGATTTATTCTTTTCCTTTTACACTTTAGAATGAACATACAATTTATTGATTAGATTTTTATTCTTAATTTTGAGGATTATAGCTTTGGTATTTGTTAGTTTTCATTTGAAGTTGCTTCTACCAAATTCACTTTTCCTACATTTTGTACACTGAAATTTAGTCAAGAAGAGTTGACCCATCAGTTTTTAGTAGGATGTTTTACCATGTGCAGTTTTTGTCATGGTCTGCTTAATTTTGTTTATTAACTCTGCCATTAATATTCTTTATGAATTGGGCAAAAAGCTGATGCTGTATTTCCTAGCTAATCAATGAAAAAGTTGTAAGCAACTTCTGTTTGATACTATAGGACTGCTAACTCTGTGATGTTCACTGAGTCTCAGAATTCTTTCAGTTCTTTTGTTATTTCAGCTCTTCTTCACCCTAAAAGCATTGGGCATGATTTTGACCTTTTATTTTGGAGGCTTCCTGTTCCAATGATAAGATTTTAAAATGTAGAATTCTGTCTGCATGTGACTTATTCATATCTTTGATAAAGTTTTGTTCCGTAGTTGCTATTGGTTATTCTACCACATAGATAAAGCCTTCGGAGTAGTGCAAGACAGTTTCGATCTTGGAAATACTGATCTTCACACTGACTGAAATCAGACTTCAGCTGGTTTAAATTGACTGCAAAATTATATTAACTGGACTCTCGAGTGCTAGGCAAGGTCGAAACAACTTATATTTCTTTTAGCTAAATTATTTGCCTAAGCTGTGTTTCCAGACATGAAAATACTGGAGCAGAGGACATCATTATATAAGGCTTTTGCATTGTCTTTGCATTGTATTCAATCCTATTTTCAAAAGGATTGAATCAATTTCTAATGCCATCAGCAGTGTATAAACACCTCAATTTCAATGTATTTTCTTTAGAATTAGTTATCATTATTTGAAAATATTAACTAGGAGTAAAATGGTCTTGTGGAGTTATATTTTCATTTGATTTGTGTAGAAATTCAATAGGAACAACAAATTAGAAGCGGCATGGGAAAATGTTAACTCCTAACTAGAGCATTTGGTTATGCAGCCTTCACTACATTATTGTTTTGAATCAAAACAGCTTTAAAAGTTAAGATTGGTTATTAGCATAATGAAAGAGAGTGTCCCTGGAATGAATGTCATGAAGAGTACTGTTGTACTGTTGGAACAGAGGAGTTCTTTTGTCTTATGTCCCTCTAGGCTCAGAATAGAATAATATGCTTCTTTTATCCAGGAGTTTGACAGTCACTGTGCTTAAATCTGTCTGTGTGTCTGCTTGGTTCAGTCAATTAAAAAATAACTGTTTGTTTCTTTGCCAAGTTAGTAATGCCATAATATAATTTGCAAGGAAGTGAATAAAAAACTATTTTTGTCATGTTTTAATAGCTTTTCTTGTTTATTCTTTTATATTTAACAAGAAAATTAGTGTACCCCCACTTTTATTGTTTTTGAATGTAGTTTTTAAAACTATAAGTAATTTAAGAGAAACTTAGAAATAATCTTTTAAATTCAGCACATCACTACTTCAGTTGTTAGAAGATAAGGAATACTTAAATAGGTTAAGTGAATACTTTTATTTACTTTCCCATTTATGACACTTTTAAGACTTATTCAGCCTCCAAGCCATCCAACAATTTTATTAAAACCTGATTCTAAGGCAGGTTAATCACTTTTTTTAATATTAGCAAGATAAGAAATTATAATTGCATCTTTTAAAAGATTTATTTTTAACTGTTGTTTAAAATTTCTTATAATTTGTGAGGTGGATACTTAAGTTTCTTTTTTTTTTTTTCTCTGTTTAATTTCTTGTGGAGCCAATCATTATCTTTAGAGCTAGTTTGAAAGGGTTGCTTAAGTGCTATTAGATGCTTTCTGCTATCACTTACTTGTAGTGAGGAACCTTTGATATGCTATATAACAAGAGCTCATTTGGCTACTAAGTGTGCCTTCCAGCTCTGTGCTAGGTGTAGGGACACTGCCTTCAAGGCACTGGCATGTAGGCTAGCTGAATTACAAGATTCACAGATATAACGTAAGAAAATTATGAGTAATACAAATCATTGTGTACATAGGAGCTGAATAAAGAGAAGGAAAAGAAAAATCAATAATTTACTTTCACGGCTATTTTCTACCTTTAACTTTGCTTATCCCTTGGTGATTTTGCTTCCCCAAACATAATTTTATCAGATCTCTTTAAAATTAGTCTTAACATGATTTTTTCGTAAGTACTTAACTTATTTACAATTTTAGTACCAGTTGTGAAGGTGCAGCTTCTAGGCCTGTGTCACTACTCTCATAATAATTCATAATTGCAAAGTATTCTATAGTTTAATAATTTTTTTGAGGAATCTCAAGTTTTATAAGATAGGTGTCTTATAAAGTCACTTACAATAGAAAAGTTTCTTTAAAATATCAAGTTTTTCCAGTAGTTTGAGTGGTCTCTGATTGGTCTTGCATGCATAGCGACTTTTTATCAACTAGAATCCCCTATCTCTATTCCAGTCCACAGACCAATGGTACGTGGGCCTCTCACTGTTGTGGCCTCTTCCATTGCGGGGCACAGGCTCCGGACGCGCAGGCTCAGCGGCCATGGCTCACGGGCCTAGCCGCTCCGCGGCATGTGAGATCTTCCCGGACCGGGGCACAAACCCGTGTCCCCTGTATCGGCAGGCGGACTCTCAACCACTGCGCCACCAGGGAAACCCCTAAGTGGAATAATTTCTTGTACTTAGCATAATGCTTCTGAGATTGTGCATGTCGTTATCTATCAGCAGTTCCTTTTTACTGCTGAGTAGTATTGTAGTATTCCATTGAATAAATATACCGCAGTTTGTTTATCCATTCATATATTGGTGGACATTTGGGTTGTTTTCAGTTTGGCAACTGTGAATAAAGCTGTTTATGAACATTCATGTATAAGCTCTTATGGACATGTGTTTTCATTTTTTCTTGGGTAAATATCTAGAATTGGAATTGCTAGGTTATATGGTAAGTGTCTGATTAAAAAATGTTTTCCCAAGGCCAGTGTTTAGAGGGGAATGGAAGTGAGAGACACCTTAAAAGGCCATACCATGGGGCTTCCCTGGTGGCGCAGTGGTTGGGAGTCCGCCTGCCAATGCAGGTGGCGCGGGTTCGTGTCCCGGTCCGGGAGGATCCCGCGTGCCGTGGAGCGGCTGGGCCCGTGAGCCGTGGCCGCTGGGCCTGCGAGTCCGACGCCTGTGCTCCGCAGCGGGAGGGGCTGCAGCGGTGAGAGGCCCGCGTACCGAAAAAAAAGTCTATACCATGAATGACCTTCTAGGTCATATTAAAGAAGATTTATCCCGAGTACAGTATAAAGCCATGGAAGGGTTTAAGAGGAGAGAGTAAAATTATCAAATATATAATTTTACTCTGACCGCTCTTTGAAGAGTGGATTAAAGGTGAGGCTGAAGAAGGAAGATCTTGTGAAGAGGACTCTTTTATTGCAAATGACATAAAACTTGACCCAAACTGGCTTAAACACAAGGAGAATATTTTGGGTCACATAAATGAGAAAGCCCAGGTAGTATCATCAAAACCTTAAATATTAAATATGTATCTGAGTTTAAAATTTATATTTTAATAGCCCTCATATCACTGAACTCTAGATAGGGTTATTCAAGTGACCCCCATGCTTAGGAAAGTGCATTGTGTATATTAGATGCTCAGTAAATATTTTAATGAATGAATAAATGTTCTTGGGCATCGCTGAGAGTCATACTGAGAGTCATTCTTAAAACCTCTTTCTCTTCCTTTCTCTAACATCTAGTCTATCCTCCTGCCAGAATATTTCTCAAACTTGTTCACTTTTCTCAGTCTCTACTGTAACTATGCTCTTTTTTCTCCTGCCTCTCTCTCGAGTATCTTCATGGTCTTTATATACATCCCTTTCTCCACTGCAGTCTCTATAAGGTTGGAATCACTCTGGTCTTGGTCCTGTGGCCTCATTTCTTTCTCTCTGCCCTTCCCTGGGTAAAAGGTAGATTTTTTAAAAAAGGAAGGTTAAAGGTGTGGTATTTGGAGTAAGGCATGGGGTTTTAAGTGATTGTGATATACAGTGAGCTACATACTGATTTGCTTTAAGGAGAAAGTAGAAAATATACCAGTGGTTATTATAAAACTTCAGGGAAGGAATAGATATGTAAAATTTGAAGGAAAATTTCTAGTAGAGTTCTTTCTGGTTTGCTTGAGAATTGGGAAAATATATTATTTCTTTGCTTTCAGTCTACAAATTAAATATCCAAAATATAATCTTAATGTACATATCAAGTAATCTGTAACCATTTTATTTTTCCAAGCCAATAAATGACTTTAAAATCTGTAAAGGAGATGAAGAAAAGAAATGTGTGCGGCCTAAATCAGTTAAAGTACCAGCATTTATACTTTCTTTTTGCTCTTGACTTCATCATTACCACTCCACCCTTTATTTTCCTCAGACATTCAGATTTTCTGGAAAGTTTACATCTTTACATCACAGACTGTTAACTAAAAAGGGTTGACTCATAGTGATGATGGGGAAAATCACAGCAGCATGGAGTAGACAGAATTGCACAGTAGTTTGCACAGCTATGTTTAGAACATAGCTGATTTATTTTTAAATCTGGAAGAACCTGAAATTTGCCTGTGTAAATAGAGTAAAGGTCATTGAGTGTATAATAAATTTATTAGTCATTACTTTTTCTCCCCCAAGCAACAACTTCATTATGATTATCAACATCATCATCATCTTCTTCAGTGCCTAGCACTGTATCTGACACATAGTAGGTACATAGGATTTGCTGCTCTAAAAGTGATGAACTTCAGTTCCCTGGAAAATTCACAGATGGTGAAAGATAAAGTAAACACTGCTAAAAATGCTCAGTCCTAGAAATGGAAATGTATTTTAGGGAGGAGTAAGAATTTGGTCTAAATATCTAGTCTATATAAAGTTCTTTTTTTTAAAATGTGAATTTATTTCTTGTCATTTATCTTTTTTCTAGACATTTAAATATAGCATGTAAACCTGCCCCAACCAGTGATCATTGTATTGTAGTAATACGACGTTTTTCAAGTGTATTTTTCTGAAAAACTTTGTACTTAAAAATTAAAAAATTTACCTTTAGTCACACAAGCTATGAATTTTTAGAAAAATTCAAACTGTGCAAATAAAGCAAAGTCCCTCTTAATTGAACCCCACTGCCCTCTGCCCATCCAGATCACTTAGATAGCTAACTCCTCTGGTCAGTTTGGCATTTATACTTCTGAGATTTTATACATACACACAAATACACACACTTAAAAAAGTGTTTAAAATTATAGTTTCCCTTATGTGAGTTTTAGGAAGCTTTCTGCACTTTCTCATCTGGTTTTATTACATATATGATACAGCACTCTTGGTTTATGTAACCAAGTCCTATCCTTTTATTTAAGATTAATTTACTAAAACTAGACAGCAGCAGCCTAGAAAATAAGCCAGACTTATCTAAGAATCTGCTTTAGTAGCCAAGCTGTCTTCCATATCACCTTTGGTAATTTATGCCATCAATAGCAATCCTAATGTATTAGATACAGTGTGTATACAAAGAAGTACTCTGCTAATTCAGACTCTCCTCCAGTCTAAATTAGGAAAACTGTTTGTATAGGAAAAACTTTTTTTATACAGTAACTTTTTAGATTTTTCTAGCTATTTAACACTAAAATTAAGAGCCATTTATTAACATTAAATGTCAAAACATTGGGCTTTATTAAATAAATCTTACAATTTTCTTGAGAATGGTGACAATTTTGAATTTTAGAATCACAAGATGCTGGATTATCAGTAAATGTTTCCTAAGTAACATTTTATTTTATTCCTATTTTTGGCCATTATATAATCCCCTTAAAATACTTTGTGCTTAATTGTAGGAGGTTTAATCAATTTGCATTTTTAGAATTTTTAGAACCAGGAGAGACCTCAGTGATTTATCTAATACAGTCCCTTTATAATACAGACAAAGAAGCCTTAGGCCCCTAGAAAGTCAATAACTTGATCAGTTTCCCAAAACTAGTTATTGTAAGAATCAGAACTGTAACCTAGATCTCCTGCTATATATACCTTATTTTCTGACCCTTTCTAACTTTGAGTTTAATTGAAATAGAGAATGAGCTCAGTATTTGCATGTTTGTTTCTTTAATTGGTAAGAAAATCTGCCAAAACCTATAACGGCCAAAAGTAGTTTGGGAAAGTGAAATTTCCTGTGAGAAAGAGTCTTAAGTCTTTGTCTTAGTGATATGTGGTTGATAATTATCCAGTCTTTTATTATTCCATCTCTTTTTTACTTCTCTCCCTTCTCCTTTCTCTCTTTGAGTGCAGATAGCAAGACTGTAAGTAGACCTATTATAGGGAGATTGGACCTAGGGAGACAGGGTCAAACTGGAGTAGGTTAATTATGTTTTGTAACTTTCCATACTGGTTCTGATGTTCCAGCCCAGTCACTAGAAACCAAAGGAACCAAAACCAGATTTTTAGAAGCATCCCCGACTTAACCAAAGTTGGCAGTGTTATAAACGTATTGAATTCTCTTTCCATTAGTTTTCCAGCCTACACCTGTAAAGTCTATCTTCTGTGTTTTCTTTTTTAAAAAACTCCTTTTATCCTTCTTCAAACATTGTTTGCTTAGTAATTTTTTTTTTACAAAGGAACATAAAATATAAAGTGAATATACTCATAAGGCAGATATTCTTTTAATTCTTTGAAAGGTCACTGGTAAACAACTTACTTTTTAATATCATCTTTATTGTATTTCTTCCACTTGTTTTTTATAAAGATTTTATAGGTAAAGCGAGGACACGCTATGGAATAAGATGGGTACAATTAGGTGACAATGTTTATTCTTATAGCTGTGAGTCATTATGTAGCCACGGTTGGGAGTACAGTGTTTGTTGGCAGTAGCCTTTCAAAGAGTATCTTCTGAATATTTGGTAAAAGTAGTTGAAGAGTTATGAACATTAGCAAAACCACTGATTCTGATATGCACCTTTAAAATTGTTCATCTGTGAACAAACTGTGGCCTGCAGACCAAATCCTGTCCACGGACTGTTTTTGTAAGGTCCATGAGCTAAGAATGGTTTTTTAACATTTTTTAAAGTTTGTAAAAACAAAACAAAACAAAAAAAGAATATGCAATAAAGATTGTACGTGGCCCTCAATGCCTAAAATATTTACTATCTGGCCTTTGAAGAAAACAGTTGTCGATAGCTGAACAGAATCATAGAGAAGGCTCTAAATGGTCATAAAGAACCATTTTAAGCCATTCAGATTTACAGTAAAAATAATAGAAATGAAGAAAATCGGGGCTTCCCTGGTGGCGCAGTGGTTGGGAGTCCGCCTGCCGATGCAGGGAACATGGGTTCGTACCTGGGTCTGGGAGGATCCCACATGCCGCGGAGCGGCTGGGCCCCGTGAGCCATGACCGCTGAGCCTGCGCATCCGGAGCCTCTGCTCCGCGGTGGGAGAGGCCGCAGCGATGAGAGGCCCGGTACCGCAAAAAAAAAAAAAGAAAGAAAGAAAGAAAGAAAATCAACACAGATGGACTGTTTGTTATAATATTGTTCACAGTAATAAAAAGTTGGAAACAAATTTTTAGTAACGGCACTAATTAAATTACAGGACATCTGTATAGAAAAATATTACACATTGAGTGACATCACCCATGACTTATGCAAGGGAAGATATGAATTGCATTAAGCAGGGGGCTAGATTCCAGAACAGTGTGCAGGATGATCCTCCCCCTTTCAAAACACACAGACATTTATAATATGTACTTCAGGTGTGTGGGTACAGAAAACTTTATATACTAGAATATTGGATTGTGGATGACTTACACATTTTTTTTTGAATTGTTGCAGTTTTGTAACTGCTAATTATTTTATAGTGAAATTAAATAATTGACTTTTTGGTATAGAAAAAAATTAAACTTGAATAGAGTTTTAAGTCACAAAGTTCTAGAAGAGATAATATATTAATATGTAACCTAGTATTAGAAGTATGGATACTCTGATGAAACTTAGAAGTCTTTGGACAAATGAAAGAAAATAGAACTGCTGTCAAAATCCTCTTAATATATTATCCTTGGACAGTCAGTAGGCTGAACATGTAACAATGGCATTTCAATGGGCTATTCAAAGAAAATAATACAATTTTGTATCATAGAGAACACTCCCACAAAAGAGTTGTTGGTGTCCCTAAATTTTGATTTAGACCATGAAATTTAGATTAAAATGGCACTTCTTTCCTTCACCTCCCTTTTCTTCTTTTCCTTTGCAGAGTGCATAATTGAGGGACAGTTCATATAAAAGTAAACATTTGACCTTTTACATATGTGTGCACACTTGTCTCCGACACCCAGATCAAGATATGGAACATTTACAGTCACTTTAGATAGTTCACTTTTGCCTCCTTCCAGTCAGTATCACCGTTCCCACTAAGAAGCAAGCATTCTGACTTTTGATTAGCTTTGCCTATTCTCAGACTTTCTGTAATGAAACCTTGTACCCCTTTGTGCTTGGCTCCTTCCTCTCGACATAATACTTTTGAGATTTATCAAAGTAGTTATTTGTATTAGTAGTATCTTTTCTGTTGAGAAGTAGTATTCCATTGTATGAATATAGCACAGTTTATCCACTCTTCTGTTGATGGACATTTGAATCATTTCCTTTTTTCGTGGGGGAAGGAGGGGAAGCTATTATGAATAATGCTATGAACATTCTTGTACAAATCTTTTTGTAGGCATATGCACTCATTTCACTTGAATATATATCTAGGAGAGGATTTTCTGGGTTATAGGGTAGGTGTGTGTTTAACTTTATTAAAAACTGCTAGTTTCCAGAAATAGTTGTCCCATTTTATGCTCTAATCAAAATATGGCAGTTTTTTTAAAAAATTAATTAATTTAAAAAAATTTTTGGCTGTGTTGGGTCTTTGCTGCACATGGGCTTTTCTCTAGTTGCGGCGAGCAGGGGCTACTCTTCGTTGTGGTGCGCGGGCTTCTCTTGTTGCAGAGCACGGGCTCTAGGCGCGCAAGCTTCAGTAGCTGTGGCACTTGGGCTCAGTAGTTGTGGCTCGCAGGCTCTAGAGCGCAGGCTCAGTAGTTGTGGTGCACGGGCTTAGTTGCTCTGCGGCACGTGGGAATCTTCCCGGACCAGGGCTCGAACCCGTGTCCCCTGCATTGGCAGGCGATTCTTGACCGCTGCGCCACCAGGGAAGCCCAAAATATGGCAGTTATAGTTGCTTCATGTCCTCACTAACACTTGGAATTGATTATAGCTATTCTGGTGATTGTGTAGTGATGTCTCAATGTAGTTTTAATTTGCTTTTCTCTGATGACCAGTGGTGTTGAACATATTAAGTGCTTATTGACCATTTGTGTAAATTGTACTGTCTTTTATTATTAATTTGTAGGAGTTCTTTATGTATTTTGGATATGGATTCTTTGTTAGATGTGTTGTGATTGTTTTCTTGCAATATTAGCTTGCCTTTTCACTTCATTATTGGCATCTTTTGATGTGCAGAAGGCTTTAATTTTGATGAAGTCTGTAATATCAATTAAAAAGTTTATGTTTATTGCCTTTTGTGTGCTGAGAAATCTTTTCCCTGCCCCAAAGTCATGAAGATATTCTCCTAAATATTCCTCTAAAAGCTTTATGTATATTCTCATTTACTTTTTAATTGAATTATTTGTTCCTTTATTTTTTGTAGGGATTTTTCATACAGTTGAGATACGAGTCTTATGTCAACAATATATATCAATAGCTTGGCACTCAAATTTAAATCTGTGATTCACCTGAAATTAATTATGTATATGATGTTAGGTAGAGGTTCACTTTTTCCCACATCGATATTCAGTTTCTTCAATATCATATATGGAAAGCACCTGTCTTTCTCTGAATTTTATTGGTGTCTGTCCAAAAATTAATTATCAAGAATGCCAGCACTGTTTTTACTTACTGTAACTTCACACTGAGTTTTGAAATCTGGTTGTGTAAGTTCTCCAACTTTGTTCTTCTTCAAGATTGCTTGAGTATTTTAATTCCTTTACATTTCCATGTAAATTTTAGAATCAGCTTGCCAATTTCTGTTTTTAAAAAGTCCATTTGGATTTTGATTTGGATTGCATTGAATATATACATTAATTTGAGGACAATTGATATCTTAAAAATATCATGTCTTCCAATTCATAAACATTGTGTATCTCTCCGTTTATTGAGGTCTTCTTTCATTTCTCTCTGTAGTATTTTGTGATTTAATGTAGATGTATTTCACATCTCTCGGTATATTTATTCCTAAGTAATGTTTTATTTAATTCTATTATAAGTGGTGTTGTGGTTTTACTTTATGTCTCTATTGTATGTTACTGGTATTTAGAAATACAATAGATGTTTGTGTATTCCTTTTGTATCCAGAGGTCTTGGTAAATTCACTTAGTAGTTCAAGTAATTTTTCTATTCCTTTGGATCTTCTACGTATGAAGTTACATCATTTGCAAATAAACAATGGTTTTAGTTTAACAATATTTGTTTGTTTACTTTTCTTGTCTTGCTGTACTGGCTAGGACTTCTAGTAAAATGTTTGAATAGGTAAGTTGAAAGCAGACTGTCTTGACTTGTTTTTGACTTCAGGGAAAGTGTTCAGTGTTTCACCATTAGGTATGATGTTAGCTGTAGGCTTTTTATAGATACTCTATCACATTGAGGAAGTTTCCTTTAATTTGCTGAGAATTCTTATCATGAATAGATGTTAAATTTTCTTACTTTTCTACATCTTTTGAGGTGATCATGATTCTTTTTTATTTGGTTAATGTGGTGAATTCCACTGACTTTTTGGTGTGTATGTGAACTCGTAATGTTTATTTCACAAGTATTGTTTGTAGTTTTTAAATACCTTTTTGTCTTATACTTTATAAGACATTTATAATATACATATGGATGAATAAATGAGGATGAATGTAATGGGTCATTAGAGCCCACTGATAATTCAAGGTTTATATCCAAGCAGCTTTATTCTGATTCCGTGTTCATCAAGCAACTTCATCTTCACATGAACTTGCTCACTGAGGCCGTGGGTTGTGCAGGCCAGTCTTCACACCTGGTCTGCTTGACATTATATTCTATTCTTCAGTGTCACTGGCATCCTGGTATACTCTCCTTGGCAGTTTGTACACTTATCCACTGACTAATTTTTGAATGTTAAATTAATTTTGCATCCCTGGGATAATCACAGTCATGATATATTTCCTTTAATATATTTGCTATATTTTATTTGTTAAGTTTTAAAGAAATTTTTTTTTTTGGTCTATGTTCATGAAGATTCTTGTTCAGTAATTTTCTTGTCATGATTTTGTCAGGTTATGATAACAGTGTGCTGCCTCACAAAATGCCTTGGGAAGTGTTTTCCTATTCCACTCTTCTCTAAAAGAGTTTGTCTAAGTTTGGTATTACTTATTTTTAAAATATTTTGAGGATTCACCCATGAAGCCATCTGGGAAGGTTTTAAAATATATATTAAATTACATTAGCCTTTAGAGGACAATCTAGATTTTCTATTTCCTCTTGAGTCCGTTTTATTTATTTATTTATTATTTTTTGGCCATGCCCCGTGGCTTGTGGGATCTTCATTCGCTGACCAGGGATCAAACCTGTGCCCCCTGCAGTGGAAGCGCGGGGTCTTAACCATCGGACTGCCAGGGTCAGTTTTAGAAACTTGCATTTTTACAGAATCTAGGCATTTCCTTTTATGCTTTTACTTCCTCTTATGGTATCTGTAATAATGTTCCCATTTCATTATGTTATTGGTAACACATGTTAGTCTTCTACATTTTGTTTTTAATTGTTCTTTACATATAATAATATTGCTTAATTTTAAATTTTTATATAGCATTGACTACAACTTCTGGAATAATGTTAATAGTAATGATAGCATCCTACCTTATTCCTGATTTTAGTGAGAATCCCTTTAACATTTCATCATTAGAATGTATTGGGGTAGATATCCATTATGACGTTATAGAATAATCTTTTTATTCCTATTAAGAGAGGTCATAAGGACAAGATAGTGAGTTTTATTAAGTGACTTTTTAGTATTTCTTGAGGTGGACAGTTTTTTTGTTTTGACCTTTTGAGGTGATAAATAATTCCCTATTATGAAGTCCTTGCACTGCTGGGAAAACTCTACTTAGTTTAATATTGTTGAATTTGCTAATATTACACTTAGGATTTTTGTATTTATGTTTTCATGAGAATGATCTGTTGTTTTCTTTACTCAGATTTTGATATTAAGCTTATGATATAGTTCCCTCTTGTGTGTTTTATCCTTTTCTCCTTCCCTCCCCATTTTATCGAACTTCATCCTTCTCTACAATTACACCTACAGAGCACTTTATACTTGTTCCTTACTGTAAGACTAATTTGCTTATTAGTTTTTGTTTAGGAGACATAATCTTATAAATCCAATTTTGCTACTTGAGCAATTTTTTTTCACCTAGTAGGTTGTAGTCTAGGTTGCTACTCAGAAGCTTCAAGCTAGTTCTTCTCTGATTCTTAGTTTGATGTAGATTTCTGCTTGGTTAATGTATTCTTATACATTTCTATTGCTTTAAAGCAGAATTTTCTTTTTTAAAAACAATTCTTATTTTGTGCATTAAAGCTTCTAGGAGCATTGTAGGTGTTCCAAACAGTTTACTGTAATTTGCCTCGTCCCACCAAATTGGTGGATAAGTGCTGAAGTTCTAGCCATTATCAAAAGTTAGACCCTTTCACAGGTTATAAGTGTAGTAACAGAGTTTACAGTTATGTACAGCAGTTTATTATGCATGCATATTATTGATATTACCAGCTTGATTCTTAAACTTTCCCCTTAATAGGTATACTGTGATTTTTACAATAATTGGAAGGTAATGGTTGCATACTTCTATATAATGACTACAACTCTGTTGCAAAAATGATTGGAGGTGGATTGTAACTAAATGGTGACTTAATTTTAATGTTCTATTTTGATTATTTTCTTTTTTATTCCCTATTTCTCCTTGCATCCCTCACCACCGTTATTCATATAAACTGTTTTCTCTTTAATAAAACCCAGCTGCTTCCTTTGTGATGCTAAGCTCAGTAGGCTACCTTTGGCTATTCTTCTTTCTTGTTAAAACATAACTTAGACTCTAATAATTTTTTAATCTCACTTCCATACCTTTACTTTCTTTGCTCTTGCATTTTTCGGTGTTCATATTTTATTTTCATTATTACTCCTTTTTGCACCCCCAACAGAATTTCTTCCTTCTATGAAATATGAAACTGTACCCAATTCTAAACTTCTAGATAACTTTCTCACTCTTTGTATTTTTATATACAGATAGTATGAGTTTTTAGAATTTTACTGGGGCCCTCAACATCAGGAACATTTTGTAAACGTTTAGTTAGTGCTGGTTAACATCACTAGGGACAGTTTTACTTAATGCTTCAACATGTATTATTGAGAATGATCTTGGTTTCATTGTAGTTGTCATGTGGTAGGTAAGTATTTCATGTCAGTATTTCTCAGTTACTGTATTTATTTCCTGAATTTTGTCTAATTGGAAAACAAGGCTGTGACCCCGAATTATTTCAAGTTTGTGAAATTTTATAGTTAAGAGTATGAAGATGCAGAAAGAAATGTTTTTTTTTTTGCCGTACGCGGGCCTCTCACTGTTGTGGACTCTCCCGTTGCGGAGCACAGGCTCCGGAAGCGCAGGCTCAGCGGCCATGGCTCACCGGCCCAGCTGCTCCGTGGCATGTGGGATCTTCCCAGACCAGGGCACGAACCCGCGTCCCCTGCATCGACAGGCGGACTCCCAACCACTGTACCACCAGGGAAGCCCCGATCATGAACTTTTAAAGTATGTGTATAGAGTGTACTTATATGTGCAAATTAATTAATTATATTTTATTTTTTGGCCGTGCTGTGCGGCTTGCGAGATCTTAGTTCCCCAACCAGGGATCGTACCCAGGCCCCAGCAGTGAAAGCGTCCTAACCACTGGACCACCAGCGAATTCCCTTATATGTGCAATTTAAAGATTACTAAAACAAGCACATTGGAAACACAGCCTTTGAGTTGGTTGAATGAGTTTCCATTTCTATGCAGATTTGAAGCCACTTTTTTTTACATAATTCTTTTCTTGGGGGGTAATGATGTGTGTTTTACTATTGTATTGGATCTAATGTCGTGTAACAATGGTCCTTTATTGTTTATAAAATGTTTTATTATTTAAAACATTCCAACACACACATTCTCTTTGAGACTTTCTCCAGAAATACAGTTTGCTTAACATTTTCTGTTTGAAGTAGGAATGAACTAGTTGTACATGTACAGAGGATTCTGAACTATGTACTATTTTTACTTGGCTTTATAGTGTAAAACTGTTACCATTCTGGATTTTACTGCGTCACAATAGAAGCAGGACACATGTCGAGATTAGGGAGGAAGAAAACAAATTGAAACATTGATTTTTGTCTTCTTTTTAAAGGAGAATTATTAGCTATTATTTCTATATCTTAGGCTCCTTAAATACCCTTATTATTAATCTTTTAATTTTATCCTGGGTGGGGTGCATGGTAATGTGTCTAGAAGTACATAATACTGACAATTCCGGGAGTATTCATATATAAGCTTGATTCCTGTATTTGTTTAGCATTAATGTTTAAAATTCATTTTTTCCATTTAAAAGGCACTTTTAAACCAGACTATCTCATATCTTTCCTGTCTACTGTACCCTTCTGTGTCTCACCCAGACAAAAAATTGAAAGGATGTACTTCCTTATTAGTCGGTGCATAACATGAAGTGGGAACACCAAAGTGCTGGCAGGATAAAAGAACTTAGGGATGGTTGAATTGGAAATGATCTCATGGTGGAAGAGGAGCATTTGATTGGCACCATGTGATCTGGGATCAGAATTGAGGAGATGGTAGAATCTAGATTTGGGTAAAGAAAAGGTCACACTTAACCATGCTAATAAACATTATTATTTATTTATTTTTTAATTCTGAGAGGATGATCCTGGCCCTTGCACTTCAGTTTAGTATTTCTCCTTGGATTAATTTTTTTCTATCTTATCTGTTACTACTGGTATATTGTAAATTGATATACAGAAGCCTCTCTAAAAGAAGTAATTTAATAGGTCCAGAGTGACTTGGAGGGTTTTAAGTTTTTGGTACCTGGATGCATTTGTTTCAGATAGTCTCTGGGTCAGTTCTTAAAAACTATAAAATAGGCATACACTTCTACTAGGCACCTTCCCCCAAATAGATCTGTTCTTTTTCCTGAATTGAAAATACGTTGATGTAGGCAACTACTTCTGTTAACAACCTGCCCAAGTATGACAGAGAACTAATTGGCACATTAATGAGTCTCTGCTTTGATTTTATACAGATTTGATTTTATCTTATTAATAAGACTTTCATCAGGCCTTTAATTTTTTATACTCCTAGCCTTCTTCTGAGAGAGCATTAAGTTAATAGGAAACACATTAATGCTAATTCTCTAATTATACATTTAAAAGTTTTTTCATCTCATCACTTTGTTTCTTTTTATTTGTCAATTGTACCTAGTTTTTAACTAATTTAAAATAGCTTTTCCCATTGTAAATATAAATGTTTATTTTCTAAAAATTGGGAAATAGAAGAAAATAAAAGGAAGAAAAGAAGCTACTTATAACTGCTCTACTAAGTGATAAAAGTCTGCTACTTTGGTATATTTCTTTTGAGTCACTCTTCCATATCTCCCTCCACCTCTCCCAGTTGTGGGAACCTATTATTTGCTATACATTTGCCCGTGGTACAGTGTTGAACACAATAGACACAATCTTTAAACGGAAAGAATTCAAAGTTTAATGTCCCTAAAGTTATTTTTAAAAATTAATTTGTTGTTATAGAGAAATGCATAAATATAATCTGTCTTTACAAAAATCATAGACAAGGCTCAAGTTTCCAATCCATCCCATTTTCTTCATTGTTTCATAGGTGTAGCCACTATTACCACCTTGTGTTTAATTTTTTTATGTGATTTTGCATATAAAATTATATATTTTCCTTGACTTATTATGGGATTATATTCCAGTAAATTGAATATCTTGTCAGTCAAAAGTGCATTTAGTACACCTAAGATGCTGAACATTATAGCATAGCCTAGCCTACCTTAAATGTGCTCAGAACACTTACATTAGCATACAGTTGGGCCAAAACACCTAACAAAACCTTTTTTATAATAAAGTGTTGAATATCTCATGTAATTTATTGAATACTGTACTGAAAGCGAGAAACAGAATGGTTATCTGGGTACAGAATGGTTTAAGTGTATCGGTTGTTTACCGTTCTGATGGTGTGGCTAACAGGGACATGTGGCTGACTGGGAGTTGCGGCTCACTGCCGCTACCCAGCATCACAGGAGAGTTTTGTACTGCATATCGCTAGCCTGGGATAAGATCAGAATTCAGAATTCGAAGTATGTTTTGTCTTCTCCGAACACACATCGCTTTTGCATAATGATAAAGTTGCAAGTTGAACAATCATAAGTTGAAGACCATCTGTATGTTTGTATATAAAGAAAACATATGGTTTCTTTTTAAATGTAAAAACTGTCATATAGTACCTGCAATTAGCTTTTTTCATTCAGTATGTTTGTATGTACAGATCTACCTTAGTCTTCTAAATTGCTGTAGTATTTCATTTTGTTGATATGCCATAAATTTGCCATTTCCTATTGATGGACTTCTTTTGTGTGTGTGGCCTCACTGTGGCATGCGGGATCTTAGTTCCCTGACAAGGGATCGAACCCATGCCCCATGCAGTGGAAGCGCGGAGTCCTAACCATTGGACCGCCAGGGAATTCCTTGACGGGCATTTAGATTTCCAGTTTTTTTGCTGTTACAAACAGTGCTGGAACTATTTGTACATGGTGCCTCATTAAAACGTGCACTGGTTTCTCTAAAAAAGATAAAAGGAAGTGCAATTAGTAGATCTTAGAGAATATGTGGTTATCCTTGAAATTTTACTATTTGTATTGCTCTCAAAGTTGGATCTTATAGCAGTTTATCTTATATCAGTCCCCTCTCAACTGCCATGTTGTTGTTTAATGTTTTATTTTATCCTTGTTAAATCCAACAAGTTATATTATTTTATACAGAAATAGAATATTCTATAGAAATATGATTCAATTTACATGTATTTTTACTATATTCTTTCCTGACCATCTTCTTTAATCTCTGACTGTTCTTCTGAGATCATTTTCCTTCTTCCTGAAGAGTATCTTCACAAATTCCTTTAATGGATGTCTCTTACTGGTAAACTGTCTCCATTTTTGTTTATTTGTTTTAATTTTAATTTAGCCTTATTTTAAAATCAGTTATTTTTATCATGGAAAATTTTAAGCATATGTGAAAGTAGACCAAATAGTGTGATGAAACCCAATTATTTCCATCCCTCAGTTTCTGTAGTTACAGACTTTGGCTATTCTCATTTCATCGCTTCCCCATTCTGTGCCTCCTTTCCTGCTAAGATATCATACCATGAAGTCTGTAAATACTTTAGAATGTATCTCCTCTAGAAGAGCTTTTTAACAAAATAAACACAATACTACTATCATATTTAACTAATGTCTTCTAATAATCAGTCCATGTGAACAGCTCGATTATCTCAAAAAATGTTGTTTTATCATTTACTTTCATTCTTAAGGGTTATTGTTTTCAAGGACCAGAACTGTAGGTTGACAGTATTTTCTCTCAGAATCTTGAATATTGTCTTTCCCTTCTGGCTTCACTTGTTGCTATTGAGAAATCTGCTGTAAAGTCTAATTATCATTTCATTGGGTGAACGGTTCTTTTTAAATGTTTGCTTTTGAGATTCTTGTTGCCTTTAGTGTTCTGCAGTTTTACTGTCTTGTGTCTGGGTGTGGATTTATTGATCTCACTTGGGTATGTTGCGCTTTCTGGGGCAGGGGGTTGTTTATAACCATTCTGGGAAAATTGCAGCTATTATCTTTTCCTTTTAAGACTTTGAAAAAAGTAAGAACTGTATATTCAGAAACATAAAACATATACATGTAAAACATGTAGACTTTAATTATATAGCAAACATCTTTGTAACCATTTCCCAGGTCTAAAATAGAATATTTCATTGAAGGTGAGTCAAAGAAGGTGAGCAAAGTCAAATCCCATGCTCTTGGATTGAAAGAATTAATATTGTTAAAATGGCCATACTACCCAAAGCAATCTAGAGATTTAATGTGATCCCTATCAAAAATATCCATGATGTTTTCCACAGAACTAGAACAAATAATCCTAAAATTTACATGCAGCCATAAAAGACTCAGAATTCCCCAAAGCAGGAGGCGTTACCCTCCCAGACTTGGGACATTACTACAAAGCTACAGTAATCAAAACAGTGTGGTATTAGCACAAAGACAGACATATGGATCAGTGGAACAGAATAGAGAGCCCAGAATAAACCCACACACCTATGGTCAATTAGTCTTCGACAAAGGAGGCAAGAATATACAATGGAAAAAGACAATCTCTTCAACAAGTTGCGTTGGAAAAGTTGGACAGCCACATGTAAATCAATGAAGTTAGAACACACCCTCACACCATACACAAAAATAAACTCAAAATGACCTAAAGACTTAAATATAAGGCATGACACCATAAAAATCCAAGAAGAAAACATAAGCAAAACATTCTCTGACATAAATCGTACCAATGTTTTCTTAGGTCAGTCTCCCAAGGCAATAGAAACAAAAGCAAAAATAAACAAATGGGACCTAATCAAAGTTACAAGCTTCTGTACAGCAAAAGAAAACATAAACAAAATAAAAAGACAACCTACAGACTGGGAGAAAATGTTTGCAACTGATGCGACTGACAGGGTTTAATTTCCAAAATATAAAAACAGCTCACATGTCTCAAAAACAACAACAACAAAACAACCCAATTGAAAAATGGGCACAAGCCCTAAATAGACATTTTTCCAAAGAAGACATACAGATGACCAACAGGCACATGAAAGGATCCTCAACATCGCTAATTATTAGAGAAACGCAAATCAGAACTACAATGAAGTACCACCTCACACTGGTCAGGATAGCCATCATTAAAAAGTCTACAAACAACAAGTGTTGGAGAGGGTTTAGAGAAAGGGAATCCTCCTACACCGTTGGTAGTAATGTAAGTTGGTGCAGCCACTATGGAAAACAGTATGGAGGTTCCTCAAGAAACGAAAAATAGAGTTGCCATATGGTCCAGCAGTCCCATTCCTGGGCATATATTTGGACAAAATTATAATTCAAAAAGATACACGCACCCCCTATGTTCACAAAAGCACTATTTACAATAGCCAAGACATGGAAACAACCTAAATGTCCATCAACAGATGAATGGATAAAGAAGGTGTGGTACATATATATACACAATGGAATATACTCAGGCATAACAAAGAATGAAATAATGCCATTTGCAGGAACATGGATGCAGCTAGAGGTTGTCATACTAAGTGAAGTAAGTCCGAAAGAGAAAGACAAATACCATATGATATCACTTGTATGTGGAATCTAAAATATGACACAAATGAGCCCATCTACAAAGCAAGTAGACTTGCAGACATAGAGAACAGCCTTGTGGTTGCTGAGGGAGAGGGGAGTGGGGGAGGGATGGATTGGGAGTTTGGGATTAGCAGATGCAAACTATTATATATAGAATGGATAAACAACAAGGTCCTTCTTTATAGCACAGGGAACTATATTCAATATCCTGTGATAAACCATAATGGGAAAGAATATAAAAAAGAATGTATACATATGTATAACTGAATCACTTTGCTGTACAGCAGAAACTAACAACATTGTAAACCAACTATACTTGAATTAAAAAAATAGAATATTTCAAGTACTTCAGAACACACACACCCCGCCCCCCCGCCAAGCATACACACGTCTTCCTGTTCATCTCTTCATAACCCTCTCCCTTTCACCCAGAGGCAATCGCTGTCCTGACTTTTTATCACCTTATGTGCATCTCTAAAAGTTTTCTTTTATCTGTTGAAATTTATATGAGCACAGTTATATTCTACTTCTTGCTTCCTTGTTCAATACTGTACTTCTGGGATTCATCTTTGTTGTGTAGCTATAGTTCTTCATTTTTATACCATTGTTTCTTCAAATATGTTTCTTCTTTTCCTTTTCTCTCCTTCTAGTATTCCCATGATGTGTATGTTGACGTGCTTAATGGTGTTTTACATTTCTCTGAAGCTCTGTTCATTTTTCTTCATTTTCCCCCCTCTGTTCTTTGGATTGCTTAATCTCTATTGATCTATCTTCTCTTTCACCAATTCATTCTTCTGCCAGTCTACATGTACAGGCTTTGAGTGACTTTTAAATTTCAGTCATTGTACTTATAACTCCAGAATTTCCATTAAAAAAAATAGCATCTATCTCTTTATTGAAATTCTCTATTTGATGTGACATTGTCATTATATATTACTTCTTTAATTATGGTTCCCTTTAGTTTTTTGAACATACTTAAAATGGCTCCTTTGAAGTCTTTGTCTGTTAAATCCAACATCTGGTGGCTCTCACAGGCAGTTTCTGTTGCCTGTTTTTTTCCTGGCGTATGGGTTATACTTTCTTGTTTCTTTGCACAGTTGTAATTTCTGGTTGGAAACTGGACATTTTATATAATATTATAGCAACTCTGGGTACTAGTCTCCTCCTACCCTTCCCAGGGTTTGTTATTGTTATTTGCTTCTTTGTTTAGTGCCTGGGTGGATTAATTTAGTGAAGTCTGTTTCCCTCTTGCAGTGTTAAGCATCTGTTGGTGTCCCTGGGGTGTGCAGATTTGGGTATGTCCACATGCATACTGGGATGACAGTGTTTCGGGCAGGACCCTCTTCCACTGTCTCTTTCATTGACCACACCCAGATGTTAAACTCCGCACTGACTGCTCAACAATGCCCTAGGACATAAATTGCTTCTCAGCCTGATTGAAAAAAAAATTGAGCTCACTTGAAGGCATAGTTCTTGAGGTCAGAGCTTGAAATTTGTTCTGACCCCAGAAGGGTTCATCCAGCAGTTAAGAACCTGATTCTCCTTATTCTTTCCTGCAAAGTAGCTGGTTTACAGTTCAGCCTGTGTCTGACTCTCCTCCCAGTTGTCTTTCACTACAGCCTTTGTGGTTTTGAGATTGTGCTTGGGTTTGGACTTCAGACACCATTACAAATGAAGTCAGTTTTTTGGGAAGAGATTCAGAGCTATCTGTTTTAAGACCTGCTTTACCTTCCTGTTAAAATCTGGCTAAGCTCTGGCATTGAGTAGGGGGGGCAGTGGTGCACTTTTTTCTCCGTGTGACACTCCCAGTTTAGTAACTGAGCACTCATTGGAGGGGTATACAGTAACCTCAAGTCTCTTGCGTTTCCTGGTGCAGGACCCCAGCTTTATGAAGTAGCTGGTTGGAGGGCAGTCTGGGGTCATAGTATTTTCAACATGCAGCAGCAACATAGGTCCTCTTTCCCATGAGTGGCAGTTGGGTGGAAGAGGGGAGCCTCCATCTATCGGCTGCACTTAACGTGGAACTTTAGCTTCAGCATCGGGTAGCTTTGGGCAGGATGAGAAATGCTAATATCCTGCCCCTCCTAGGAAGATGGTTCTCTGAGTGGTAACCCTGTGTTCTTGGCAGCGCCAGCCTGGAGTGAAGTTTGAGTCTCACTGAACTGAGATGGGGGAGGGAAGGAGAGAGGGAACAGTTTTTAGTCAGATACCACATAGTATTGTTGTTTTTCCTGAGTTTTAGTAGATTTTCTTGAATAAGCATTTCTTCATTTGCCTTATGCTCTTAGCATCATTTCTGGATAGTTTAAATGGTTGGTTTTAAATAGTTTTCAGCAGTTTTGCTGGGGAATGAGCTCATGGAGCTCCTTACGCTGTCACGTTGGAAGTGGAACCCAGAGAGATCTTTTGAAAATATAAGTCAAATCCATTGCCATTCCTCTTTCTAAAACTCTCGGGTCCTCTTCATGTATTTCGCAAAGAAAGCCAAAGCTATTCCAGTGGCCGATGATGAACCCTTGCCAGTTCCTGGACCTCCACATTGCTCTGACCTTATCTCAAATTGTTCTTCCCTCGCTTATTCTACTGTAACCACTCTGAATTTGCTGTTCTTCAAGCATTTCAGGCAGTTTCCCTTCTTGGGATCTCCCTACTGATTTTTTCCTTGCCTTGTCTGTTCTCAGTGTATGCATGGCTTACTCAGGTTCCTCTGTTAAATATTACCTTTTCAATGAAATCTACTCCAACTGGCCCACTTAAATTGCAGCCTGACTCTGGTACCTTCTCTCACCTTTTATCATACTTAATTTACTGACTTATTATGATTTTTGTTTAGATTTTGAATTAGAACAGGAAACAAAGGTGGAGATATTTGCCTGTTAGGGTCACTAAAGTATCCCAAAGACCTAGACTAGAATTTGAAACAAGGGCTTAATAACTATTTATTGAATCACTGAGTGAATGAAGGTAAAAACAAACTCTTAGATGGCAAAAACCTTCAGTGGCCAGCCATCTAAGTTTTCTAATAAAGTTAAAACTTTTTACCTAGAGAGAATAATAAGTAATGTTATTGGTATACTGGGTACAATTAGAATAATCAGCTTTCTTGATAAGAGAGCCTAAATGTGCTCTTTTTTTTTTTTAAAACTCTCTCCCCCTTTAAAAGACTAATCATTGTTAAGTTCTGTCTACTATGCTTTTCATGGTAGAGATCTTTACCAAATTGGCTTGAATTAGATATTTTTACTTGAACCATTTTAAATGTGTTTGAAAACTTTATTTAAAGGAAAGTTGCCACAAACCTTTTTTCTTTAAAATTGATTTTTCACAAAATGTTCATCTTCAATTTTTTTTTATACATTTATATTTTCATAGTGTTAAGTTTTTGAAAATATATTTGTATGCAGCAGTTGCATTTCTTTATGGCTTTGATTTAAATGGTTTGTCATCTCTGTTGTCTTTGTACAGCTGATAAATCGGTGGATTTTGGTGAACAACTCTCCCAAATCAACATCACATTGCTCTAACTATGCAAATGAATACTACATGCAAATTAGGAATTACTTTTTTTAGTAGTGTTACATCATAAGAAAATAGAAAAACCTTTGCCTTTTCAGTGAGGCATTCACAGAAGTCTGTTACTATGTCTAATGTGTATTTGCTACATGTAGACTTGTAAAGATTAGCACAGTTTTGTTCAGTGACTCTTACAATATGTGCTTGCACATTTATGGATGAATGAATAGGTACTTCCCTTTCCTTCACTCCCTTTCTTCCTCCATCCCTTCTTTCTTGTTTTCCTTCCATTTGACACATATTTGTTAAGTGTTTGCTATCTGCCAAGAACTCTTCTAGGATTTTTGGATACGCTAGCAAGTGAAACAGTCTCTGTCCTCATGGAGGTTGCTTTCTATTGGAAAAACATTTTTTGTCTCCTTCCACCCTTATCTATCTACCCCTTCTCCTGCAAAAGATACTTAGGGGACATGATATATTATGTGAGATGACTTGTATGCTGATTTTTATTTACATCTTAAGAATATAAAGTACAGGGAATTCCCTGGAGGTCCAGCTGTTAGGACTTGGTGCTTTCACTGCCTGGGACCAGGTTCAGTTCCTGGCTGGGGAACTAAGATCCCACAAGCCATGCAGCGGCCAAAAAAAAAAAAAAAGAATATAAAGTACAAATAAGTTAATAAATAAAGAACAAATTGGTGAGGAGGTAGAAAGCAGCCCCACATAATCGATTTTTTTTGTATAACTGCAACTTAACCTTTTATGAGAGAGACTTTAAATTCTTAGGTAGATTTTTTTTCTATGAGAAAATGTCTAAACGAGATGTTTATTTCTATGAGAAAATAAATACGCTTTCCTGCCTTCCTAACTTGGGTATAGGCAGTCTTAAGTTCCGTTGTAAATGTACATTCATGGTATATGTATATTGGTATTTTGGTATTTAATTTAAAAAGGCGAAGAGGTATTGGTGCTGATATTTAGTCAGTTGACTTACCTTGCTCTTTCACTTTCAAACTGTTCATAGCTACTGTTCAATCTGTTTTTGCCTTTGTGTAGTTTATATGAGTAACATGCTTTGTGAAGTATATGCCTAATACAGAAACAGTGAACAACCTGGAGCATTGTTTCCTACTTTTGAAGAGTGTTGTCAGCCAAAACTGACATATAACAAATAATTCTTTCCTCCTTTTATTTATTATTCATTCATCAAATGCGTGAGTGCTTACTATTTACCCCCAGTCATGTTGTAGCTGCCTGGTATACCATCGTAAATGTGATGCACCAGTTAACTTCTCTCCTGGAGCGTCCATTGTATTGAGAATGGACTGATAGTTAAAGAAACAAGAATTTCTAGTTATAAAACATTGGCTAAGTAAAATACAAGCTGTGTGGTATTGTACGTAAATTTATTATAGGTTTTTAAAAAATGTTAGTTTCTAGTTATATGTATATATTGAATTTATGGTTTTTATGGAAACTTAAGATGCTATTCTAGTTACCATTCAAAGTGTGTGTGTGTATATTTCATATCTATAAATAGCTTTTCTCTTATGTGTAATTATAATGTACATATAATTTGAGGTGTATAATGTATTCAGGAATGTAATTTCTATGTAACTATTCAGTGGAATTGCATCATACACACATTTATCACAAATTCACTGCCACATTGGCAGAAAATTAAAGGATTAATTAAATTAAGCAACCAAGTACTTAAGTTTTTACAAAAGTGCTGTTTATTACATATTGCATTTAAGTGTGTATATTTTCATTTAAAATTTTTATTGTAAAATATTTGTAACGTAAAACTTGTCATTTTAAGTTTTTTTTTTTCTTGTGATACGTGGGCCTCTCGCTGTTCTGGTATCTCCCGTTGCGGAGCACAGGCTCCGGACGCGCAGGCTCAGCGGCCATGGCTCACGGGCCCAGCTGCTCCACGGCATGTGGGATCTTCCCGGACCGGGGCACGAACCCGTGTTCCCTGCATCGGCAGGCGGACTTGCAACCACTGCGCCACCAGGGAAGCCCCCATTTTAAGTATTTTTAAGCGTACAATTCAGTGGCATTAAGTACATTCACAATGTTGTGTAACCATCACCACTTTCTATTTCTAAAATCCTTTTATCATCCCAAACAGAAACTCTGTACTTATTAAACAAAAACTTCCCATTCTCCCTCCCCCTCCCAGCCTCTGTTCTGCTTTCTGTGTCAATGAATTGCCTATTCTAGTTACCTCGTATCGGTGGAATCATACAGTTTTTGTTTTTTGTGACTGGCTTATTTTACTTAACATAATGGTTTTTTTTGTTTTTGTTTTTGTTTTTTTTATGGTATGCGGGCCTCTCACTGTTGTGGCCTCTCCCGTTGCGGAGCACAGGCTCCGGATGCGCAGGCTCAGTGGCCATGGCTCACGGGCCTAGCCACTCCGCGGCATGTGGGATCCTCCCGGACCGGGACACGAACCCGTGTCCCCTGCATTGGCAGGCGGACTCTCAACCACTGCGCCACCAGGGAAGCCCCTAACATGATGTTTTTAAGGTTCATCCACACTGTACCATGTATCAGAATTTCATTCTTTTTATGGCTGAATAACATTTCATTGTACGTATACACTGCATTTTGTTTATTCATTCATCTGTTGATGGACACGTAGGTTGTATTGTGAATAATTCTGCTATGAATATTTGTGTACAAGTTCTGTTCAAATCCTTCCTTTCAATTCTTTTGGTATATCCCCCAAAGTGGAATTGCTGGATCAGATGCTAATTCCATGTTTAACTTTTTGAGGAACCACCAAACTGTCTTCCATAGCAGCTGCAGTTCTTGACATTTTATAGTGTTTTTTTCTTTTCTTTTAATTTTTATTGGAGTTTAGTTGATTTACAATGTGTTAGTTTCAGGTGTATAGCAAAGTGAATCTGTTATACCTATACATATATCCATTCTTTTTTAGATGCTTTTCCCATATAGGCCATTACAGAGTAATGAGTAGCGTTTCCTATGCTATACAGTAGTGGCCCTATGTTTTGGTTTTTTTTTTTAACATCTTTATTGGAGTATAATTGCTTTACAATGTTGTGTTACTTTCTGCTGTATAACAAAGTAAATCAGCTATATGTATACATAGATCCCCATATCCCCTCCCTCTTGAGGCTCCCTCCCACCCTCCCTATCCCACTATAGTGTATTTTATACAAATCTTTTGAACAGGGTCCTAAGTACAAAACCATGTATACAGCACTTTATGAGTGATAAGGAACTTTTGAGCATGATTTTGAGTGTATGATTTTTATTTTGTACACTTACTACATGGGAGGTTTTTGGTGATGCAGGAGCATTTTTATGTATGTCAGAATTTGTACTGTGTTGTCTGTTTACAATAGCCAGGACATGGAACCAACCTAAATGTCCATCCACAGATGAATGGATAAAGAAGATGTGGCACATATATACAGTGGAATATTACTCAGCCATAAAAAGAAATGAAATTGAGTTATTTATAGTGAGGTGGATGGACCTAGAGTCTGTCATACAGAGTGAAGTAAGTCAGAAAGAGAAAAATAAATACCGTATGCTGACACATATATATGGAATCTAAAAAAAAAAAAAAATGGTACTGATGAACCTAGTGGCAGGGCAGGAATAAAGACATAGCCGTAGAGAATGCACTTGAGGATCTGGGGTGGGGGGAGGGGAAGCTGGGGCGAAGTGAGAGCACCATCGACATATATACACTACCAAATGTAGAACAGTTAGCTACTGGGAAGCAGCAGCATAGCACAGGGAGATCAGCTCGGTGCTTTGCAATGACCTAGAGGCATGGAATAGGGAGGCTCAAGAGGGAGGGGATATGGGGACATGTGTATGCATGTGGCTGATTCACTTTGTTGTGCAACAGAAACTAACACAGTATTGTGAAGCAATTATACTCCAATAAAGATCTATTAAAAAAAAAAAATGACCGCTTAGAGTTGAGCCCAAGAAAAGTCTGCCCCAACCAACACATGCTTGCTACCCTGTTCTCTGTCTCTGGCTCACTCTTAACCTGAAGTGGAGGACTGCCCTTCCCCCAGCTCAGTGTGGTCCCCCTGCGCGCCACCCCCCTCCATTTCTGGGATTTCTAAGTAATAAATCTTGTAACTTAAAAAAAAAAAAAAGAATTTATACTGTGTTGCGTTATTAGTTGCAGGTGATATAGAGAACAAGAACTTAAATAATGAAGTAGAGATTTCCTGTAGAATTTAAATTTTTGAAAGAGTAATGTCACTTTTACTTTGAGGACATTTGCACTATATACCGAAGAATATGCGACCGAGCCTTCAGTAATCATAACTTCTGTCTTACCATATTGGAAAGGACATGGGCTTTGAAGTTGGCAGTCTTACTTTTGCATTCTTTAACACTCCTCATTTTATTTATTTGTTTGTTTGTTTCTTTTTGAATTTTTATTGGAGTATAGTTGACTTACAGTGTTGTGTTTCTGCTGTACAGCAAAGTGAATCAGTTACTCAGTTATACATATACATATATCCACTCTTTTTTAGATTCTTTTCCCATATAGGTCATTACAGAGTATTGAGTAGAGTTCCCTGTGCTATACAGTAGGTCCTTATTAGTTATCTATTTTATACATAATAGTGTGTATATGTCAATTCCAATCTCCCAATTTATCCCTCTCCCCCTTTCCCCCCCTGGTAACCATAAGATTAAACCCCTCATTTTATATATGAGGAAACTGATAGTGGCAAAACTGTGTCTGCAGACCAGGATTCCTGAATTGTTTATAAATACATATACCATTTTTTTCTTTTTAAGAAGCTTATATTTTGAAATAATTATAGGTTCATAAAAAGATATTTCATTTTATTTTTCTTCTAATTATTAACAAAAGTCAGATTTAATTTTCCTAAAAGAGATGAAAATAATTTCTTTTTTTAAGTTTGGCCATTTGAATTGCAAAAATGTTTGTTGTAGCAATACAGATAATACAGATTTTCAAAATAAAATTAGTACCTCCATTTTGTCTTTTGTGATATGGATAACATTTTGGTGTATAACCTTCAATGTGCTTTATTTTCTTCGAGAAACAAATCAAATATATACGCATAGAGTTTTTATATTTACGTGGAAGTAGTTACATATTTACGTTATTCTCCAATTTACTTTTACAAATTAAAAAATCCTATATAATAGACATCTCCTGATTCAACACACATCAACCTTACGGCTATATCATTATTTACTTAATGATTTGCCAACTGATGGATAGTTAACATTGTTTGCAGTTTTCTACTCTTATGAACAATGCTGCAAAACATATAGCAAAGTACTTGGTGCACATGTGTGAGTATGTAGGATAGAGTCTAAGGTGGTTTAAGGGAGTGGTTAAAAGCACAGATGTGGGGCTAATTCCTGGAATGAATCCAGGCTGCACCACTTAATAGCTGTGCAATTTAAGGCAAGGTACTCTTTGTGCTCCCATTTCCCTTTGTAAAGAGGAACTTAGATCAGTGATAATCTCTGCTTTGCCGGGGGAGACTAACTTTGACAGGCTGGTGGGGGAAAAATGCTACCTCACTGTTTACTAACTAAAGAGGTTGATCATCTTTTCATATGTTGTAATCATTTGTAATTCTTTTGTGAACTACTCATCATACTCTGTTCTCATTTTTTCTTTTGACTTGTTTGCCTTTTAAAAATTGCTTGTAAGATTTCTATATATTCTGGATAGTGACTCTTGTATACAGTGAATATATCCTTTACTCTGTTGCTTGCTTTACTCTGTTGCTTTAATTTGTCTGTTTTTTTCTTTTCACATTGCTAAGTTGATCATATCTATCTTTTATGAATTTCTGTTTCTGCTTAGGAAGACTTTCTGTATCCCAAGATTTTTAAAAATTCTATTTTCTTCTAACTTTAATAGTTTATTTCAGTGTATAGCTCTTTAGACAGATCATACGGGATTTGTTTTGATTGCAGTGTGAGATAGCTATATACTGTTTCTTTCTTAAAATGGATAGACCAGGACCCTGTTACTGCTTTTAAATTGGGTCCATCCTCACCATATTGATTTGTTATGTCCCCCCACACCTTTTTAAAATAAATTCATTTATTTATTTTTGGCTGCGTTGGGTCTTCGTTGCTGTGCATGGGCTTTTTCTAGTTGTGATGAGCAGGGGCTACTCTTCATTGCGGTGCATGGGCTTCTCATTGCGGTGGCTTCACTTGTTGCAGAGCACAGGCTCTAGGCGCATAGGCTTCAGTAGTTGTGGCTCGTGGGCTCATTAGTTGTGGCTCACGGGCTCTAGAGCGCAGGCTCAGTAGCTGTGGCACACGGGCTTGGTTGCGGCATGTGAATCTTCTCAGACCAGGGCTCTAACCCATGTCCCCTGCATTGGCAGGTGGATTCTTAACCACTGCGCCACCAGGGAAGCCCTTGTTATGTCCCTTTTATCAAATATTAAAATCTCATTAGTTCATGGTTCTGTTTATAGATTCTCTATTTAATTTCTTTGATCTTTTGTCTGTTTTTGTACCGATATCAAATTATTTGTTACTGTAGCTTTGTAGTACAGTTCAGTATCTGATAGTGCAGATCCCCACATTTCTTCCACAAAAGTTTCAAAGCATGTCTCATGCATTTACTCTTTCATGTAAACTTTAGAATTAGTTTGTCAAATTATGTAAACAAACAAAATATCTCCGTTATTTTGACATAGCGTTTTAATTTAACAGTGACTTTAGCCTGAAAATTTTCAATTCTCCATAATCTAAAAAGATAAATTATTTAATTTTTAAAAAGACTTTGAGGCATGGATATCTATTTGTTCTCTTCCCCCTTTCTGTAGGCTTTTTGTAGCATTTCTATAATAAAAAGGAATATTTTAATTTTGTTTAATACGTGTGTATTTTCCCAGAAGTGAATTTTTCATTGGCATATTAATACATATTTAATTGTAAACAATTAGGTTCTATGGCATTTTTTTTTCAAGTCTTATGTTTTCTGTGGTAATGGTTTGATATTAACATGTAATTACAGGTAACTGAAACTGCTCTCCTTCATTAGTTTTATTTTGTAAATTAGGACACATTTTAGACTACCATAATACTCTTCTAGTTATGTGGCAGTATTACTACTAGCTTTTAGGTGAAAGATAAGACAGTGTAGAGTATGTTTTAAGGTGAAGATGTTTCTGCATAGTATTTATTCCCCTAAAATATGCTATGATTAGTACTGGTTAGTATTAAATGTTTTAGCTAAAAAAAGGAAGTTCTTTTGTGTTTCTGTTGAATCAAAAAATTTAACAACCTCATGCCTTTTATCTTGACATGAAGAATATACAGAATTCCATCTTCTGAGATAGCAAAAATTGATCTGTTTAATATTTTTCAAATTTTTTATGAAATTTGATTCTTGATCATTGAATATGCCATATTTTTTCAGTAGTAAGCAGTATATTTTGTTTTTTCTTATGCAGGTCTTCGAAGTTCTACAGTTTAGTTCCTAGCGCTGAACCTCCTTCTCCCTTAAATTATTATAAACTTTTGCTGCTGTTTAATAAACGTGAAGATGTCTCGCAGTCCTGATGTGAAGGAAGACCCTGTGGAATGTCCTCTTTGCATGGAGCCCTTGGAGATAGATGATATCAACTTTTTCCCTTGCACCTGTGGCTACCAGATTTGCCGATTTTGTTGGCATCGAATTCGCACTGATGAAAATGGGCTTTGTCCTGCATGCAGAAAGGTAAATACTCCAAAATAACTTTGTGTTTAGTTTTTTTCCCCATGCCTATGAGTAAGTAGATTTAAAAGAATCTACAAACCTCAGATGAGATAATGTGTAGCATTGTATTTTTAAGATTTAATGAAGTGGAAAGAACACTGCCCTGGGAGTCAGAGTCTCGCCTTTATTGTTAACTAAGTATATGACCTTGGTGAAGCCACATAACCTCTCTGGTTGGCCTTAGTTTTCTTATCTGAGGAGATTGACAAGGTTGGTGGTGCTGGCTGTTTAATTGGATTAGGAGTAGAGAGAGGCAGTAGATTTAGGTAGGATGGTGTGAAATTGGAAAAGCACTATCAGGATTACATCTGGGGGGAAATTTGCTTTAGTTTTCTAGTACAAAATAGTAGAGAAGTTTTGATGTTTACTAAAAAAGATCATGAGTTAAAATGAAAAGAGAAATCCTGGTTTAGAAGGTAATACTTAACTTCATTTGTTGGTCCTTATGGCAATCCTAGGCTGATAGTGCTATCCCTATTGTATGCTTAAGGAAACTAGGCCTTTTAAGTAACTTATCGAAGGCATCAACTAATGGGTAGTAGGTTTGGGGGTCAAATGCAAGTCCTTTGAATCCTTTCTAAATCTAAAGTATCTATGATTTTTAAAATAGTATTCTGGGTTTTGTTGTTTTTATAAGCAGATGCAGCAGTTACAGTGTAGTAAGTGACCTATTAGGGTGAGTAGGATTGCTGCATCTCTGTTTTGAAGGACTTTGTTACCACCTTAGGGATTAATGCAAATAGCTATTTTTTGCCTTATCTTTAATGTCTGTTTGTATGATTTAAACTTTCTTTTGTTTACCCATTCAAAGAGCTCTTGGTTCATTATTACCAAATTCTGAGAATTGGAAATGTGCTTTAGATACCTAGGTTATTAAAAAAAATAATATCTCAGAAGGCAATGCATTGTCCAGTATTTTTTTTAATCTAATGGGCAGTTAACGTAGATTATATGAATGAAAAAAGGTGAGCTCTACTTAAATGTTAATTAATGTAGTTTATATATATATATATATATATATATAAGTTATATAACAGGTGTTTATAATGTATATAATATCTTTTTATATAGTTCATATACTTTAAGAATGTGAATGGAAAGGTAAATGAAAACGATAACATTAGCTTTTTAAATTTGTGTTAATGAATTTTAAAACATTCAGTTGTATTTAAAAAATCAGTTTCCCATCATTCCATTAGAGGACAATTGTACTGAACTCTTATGTTGAAAGTGGTAACTTTCAGGATAACCTAAGACTATTTGATGAAATGGCAAAGAAATTCATTTCAGTTTTAAGGGATTACCTAGAATCACCTCAAATCCTTAGAAAGTGGAGCAAAAAATAGAAAAAAATTTAAGATTAAAAACTAAACAGAGTAACTTCAGCAAAGCTGGTTGTTAGTAAAAGGGTTCCTTTCTGGGAGGACTAGTGTGAGGAATCTGGAGGGCAGAAGGCCATTGGGATCAATTTAAAGAAAAAGTGTTAACTCAAAACATATTCAGGAGAAGACTTGAAAAAAGGTAATAATAGTGGTGCTTCAAGATCCTCGGAAAACTGTCAGTGTGGTTGGTTGAGTACAGAGGCATTGGAACAACAGTCCAACTATTATGCCAGGTAGCAGGTACAGATGCCCTCTGGGTGGAACACTGATTATAAATTTAGGTCAGAGCCTTAAAGGGGATAGAAATACCCTGGAGGAACTAGGACCTCCTATGCTCAGAAGATGAACTATTAGCCTACCCCTTTGAGCTGTTTTTCCTCTCTGTGGTCACAAAAAAACATCCTGCAAACAGAAATAGTATTTTATAGACTGGTTGACAGAGTTCTTACATGTGCAACAACCAAGAATCAATAGGTATTTCAGGAAAGCCAACATTATGGAAGAGAAGCACAAAAATCAGTATATAGAAGAATCTAACATAAGTAAGCAAACAGAAAGAAACTTTTTCAAGTGTCATTGGTACCTCTCATAGAGGTAAGAGAGAATGACATATTCATGTAGAAGGAACATTTTTTTTAAAAAAAACAGAGATCTTCAAAATAAACAATCCTATAGATACGTTGAAGAAAAGAATGAACACAGTTCAAGAGCAAATTAGCGAGTTGGAAGATTGTGCTGAGTATTTTTTTGCAGGATATAGTGCAGAAATTTAACAAATAGAAAGCATGAACGAAAAGTTAAAAGAGAGATCTACTGGTTCTAATCTCTGCTAAGAGAAGTTTTAGAAGCAGTGAGCTAAGAATGGATCAGAAGAAATAATGAAAGAACTAATAGAAGAAAATTACTCACTATGAAAAGCAGTTGTCCTCAGATTAGAAGGGTTCTGTAAGTATGAAGCAAGATGACTGAAAAATACCAACATCTGTTTACATAATTGTGAGATTTTAGAATATCTAGAATAAAGACAAAGTTCTGAAAGTCCATGAGAGAAAAATACATAGATCACAAAGGAACAAGAATAAAACTGACGTCAGTGTTTTTGTTTTACAACCATAGAAAAGAGAACACAAACGAAAAATTTGTTTTTCCAAATTTTTGAGTGAAAATAAGTTTTAATGAATTCTCAATTTCATTCAGATTTGAAAGCATAATAAAACATTTTACAGACATACAAAGATTAATCAGGTTTAATATCCACTATACAATACAAGTAGAAGAGTTGAAGATGACTGCAAGAATTTGAACTGAGCAACTAGAAGTAGAGAATGGCCATTAACTGAGATGGGGAAGACTGCTCTTCTAGGAATAGGGTTTTTGAGAAGATCAGGAACTCGGTTTTAAACATGTTAAGTTTGAGATTCCTGTTAGAGACTTAAATGGAGATATTGACTAGACAGGTGAATATTCAAGTTTGGTTTGGGCATGGAGATGTAAATTTGGGAGTTAATCAATATATAGAATATTTTTATAAATTAATGACACTGGATGAAATCACAGAGAGGGTCAGTGGAAAAAATGAGAGATTGTCTAAGGATGAATACCAAGGCTCTCCAACATTTATAGAAAGAAAAGAAAAAAAAATCCAGATTAAAGAAATATGAGACAACCTCCTTTTGAGTCTCCAAGTTAGAATCTTTAGCTGAGGCACTTATTGTTAATAGTCAGACCAGGAGGTTTTTTGTTTTTGTCTTTGTTTTTTAATTTCTTGTTGGCTTAATATCCACTTAATATCCACAACTCTTAGAACCTCTCCTTAGTCTCTTAACTACCAGACTTTGCTCATACCTGTCTCATGGCATGAGTCACGGAAGGCAGACAGTGCAGGACACACAAAGTCTTGGAATCTGGCTTAGCTTTGCTAGAGAGTGCTGAACACACATAATTATGAAGCTGCCCATCTCAGTCAGGGACCAGCAAATCTTTACATCTCTGGAGCCCAGCCTCAGTGGTTGTGTTAACATGGAAGGAAACCACAAGTGTTTCTGGAGAGGACCGTGAAGCTACAATTTAGATACAGCCCAACCCTGCAGGGAGAAGCCTGTAGAAGGCGTTCTGTGAGATGTCAAATTGAGATGATTTAAATAAACTTGGAGATGCAGGTGGCGCTAGTTGAAGCCAGCTCCTGATTTTGGCTCACAAGATGAAACCTGTCTGCAGAAAGGGCCTCTTTTGTTTTAATAGCTTTGAAAAGCAGAGAGAGAGGCAGGTTTTAAAAACATATGAAGTTGAATGTTTCTCTTTGGTCCTAGTTGCTGAGCCTAGTGGAGTCAAAAGGACCTTAGTGCTTCCCTAAACAGGTGCAGGTCATTCCTTAGACTGCCTTTGCATGTCCTTTTAGTGCAGCATGTCTGAGAAGAATATCTGGTGGAAACAGCAGATGTGGGAACATGAGTGGTTTACTGATATAGCACCATACAACATTGGCTCACATGGAAATTAGAGACTGGCCAAGGAAATGAAAACTTCAACAAGGGTATTATTTTCACCTCAGAAATAATAGAAGATATTGAATCCATGAAACAAGAACAGTATGGTATAAAAAATTCAGTGAATAAGAAACAGTTATTGAAAATTAAAATATGGTAGCAGAAATAACTCAGGCAAAGAGTTGGAAGATGAAGTTGAGATGATCTCTTAACAAGTAGTGCAAAAAGGCAAAGGAGAATGTATGAGAGAAGAGATAACTTTTATTTGAGGATCAGTCCAGGAGGTCACATAACAAATAAGTTAGTATTCTAGAAAGAGATCACAATGATACAGAGGAAAATTGTCTTCAATAGTATATGATTGAAGAATATTCCCAGAACCAAAGGACATATTTTCAGATTAAAAAGGCCCCAAAGAATACGAAAACATTAATTCAGAAAGATATATGCACTGTTATGTTCCTTGTGGTATTATTTACAGTAACAAGATATGAAAACAACCTAAGTGTCCATCAATGGATGAATGGATAAAGAAGATGTGTATTCCACACACTGGAATACTACTCAGCCATCAAAAGGTGGAATCTTGCCATTTGTGACAGCATGGATGGACCTTGAAGGGTCCATGCTAAGTGAACTAAGTCAGATGGAGAAAGACAAATACTGTATGATTTCAGTCATATGTGGAATATACAAACAAAACAAAATAAATGAACAAACCAAATAAAAACAAACACATAGATACAGAGAACAGAGTAGTGGTTACCAGAGGGGAAGGGGCGGAGGGGGAGGGTGAAATAGATAAAGGGCATCAACTGTTTGGTGACAGATAGAAACTAAATTTTTGGTGGTGAGCACACTGTAGAGTACATAGAAGTAGAAATATAACGTTGTACACATGAAACTTACAGGTTATAAACCAGTTACCGCAAAAAAAACAAAAACAAAATACAAACCACCAAAAAAGCAAAAATGCCCATCAAGTGCCAGGCACAAACTTTTATTTTTAAGTATCAAAATACCAAAGAGAAAGAAGTCCTACAAATTTCCAAAGAGGAAGAGGTAGGTTGCACATAAAAGATCAGGAATCAGTCATTTCAGACTTTTCTAAATCAAGTCTTAAAGCTAGAAGACACTTCTGAAGGAAATTTATTTTCATTTCAGAACTCTGTATCTGCTTGACTGTTAATTAAGTTTGAGGGAGTTATGAAAAGACATTTTCAGACCTGAAAGTTCTCAAAAATATTTTACCTTCTGTGCATTCTTTCTCAGAAATTTACTAGAGGGTATGCCCCATCAATATAAAGAAATGAAGAAGAGAAAAAAAAATACATGGGATAGAGGAAATAGGTAATTAAACATAGACAAGAAGCAGTGGGATTTCTTGGATGATGGGGAAGGATGAAAGATGTGACCTGTAGAGGGCAGTTAATCCAGAATGTGGCAAATCAGAAAGCTCCAAGGGGAATCTCTACAAAAAGATCAAAATGAAAGAATACTTGGTGTTTTTAAAGAGAAATGTCTTGTGAAACCATTTCAACAAGTGGAGGAAATTTGATGGTTGAATTAGTAATAAACACATAGAGATCTAATCAGACAAAACACAGTTATTAACTCTATGGGAAACAAAAACTTGTACAGAAAAAGTAATCATATTATGCTGCAATGGCTCAGATATGAAGTAGGAGTTGAGATTTATTTTTTTCCATACAGATATCCTGTTGTTACTGCATCTTTTGTAGAAAAGACTGCCCCTTTACTTTTGAATGGTTTTGGACTCTCATGAAAATCAGTTGCTGATAAATGTGTCAGTCTATTTCTAGAGTCTGTATCTCATCCACTGATGATTATGTCTATCTTTTTGTCAATACCATACTGTCTTGACTACTCTAAATCTTCAAATCTGTTATAATAAAAGCTTTCAAATTTGTTATTCTATTTAGAATTTATTCTGTGTATCTGAACCTTAGCCTTTCCACATAAATTTTTTAATTAGCTTGTTATTTTGTACAAAAAGACTACTGGAATTTTGGTTGAGATTGCATTGAATAAGCAGGTCAATTTGAGGAAAAACGACATCTTGAAAATGTTGACTCATATAGGTCATGAATAAGTTTTATCTTTCCATTTTTCTAGGTTTTAAACATTTCAGAAACAATGTTCTGTAGTTTTTATGTACAGAGTACAGCATATTTTGTTATATTTGCCTATAACTTTTTTTAGGGGGGGGGGAATTTTTTTTGTTTTTTGGGCCACACCACGTGGCATGTGGGATCCCAGCTCCCTCACCAGGGATCAAACCTGTGCCCCCTGTAGTGGAAGGGTGGTGTCCTAACCACTGGACCACCAGGGAGGTCCCTGTGATTTTGAGCTTTGGCACATGATACTGTTTTTAAAATTCCATTTTCCAGTTGTTCATTGTCATTATGTAGAATAATTGATTTTTGTTAAATAGATTCATTAGGACTTTCTTAATAGATGATCACATCTTCTGTGGATAAAGACAGTTTTATTTCTTTCCAACCTTTATTTCTTTAAATTGTTTTTCTTGCCTTATTGCAGTGGGTAAGCCCTACACTATAACCTTGGATAAAAGTGGAATGAACACATATCCTTGTTTGTTCCCAATCTTAGTGAGAAGACGTTGAGTATTTCACTATTAAGTATGTCACTGTTTTTTTGTAGGTGGTCCTTATCAGGTTGAGGAAGTTTGCTTTTATTCTTTGCCTACAGAGAGTTTTTATCGTGAGTGGGTGTTGCATTTTATCCAGTGCCTTTTCTGCTTCTATTGAGATGATCGTGTGTTATCTCCTTCGTTCTGTAGAAACAGTGATTTAGGTTGATTTTTTAAATCAACTTTCCCTCCCAAGGGTGAATCTCATTTGATCATGATGTATTATCCTTTTTATTTTCAATTTGCTAATATTTTCAGGAGGAGTTTTGCATCTGTGTCATGAGAGGTATTTATCTGTGGCTTTCTTTTATGTTGTTTTTAGATTTGGTACCAAAGAAATACTGGTTTCAGGGGATGTTTCCTCCTCTATATTCTGAAAGAGTACATGTGACTGGTGTTCTTTTTTATTTCCTCCCTAAATTCATTGTTTACGCTCACTGTATCAGGGTGTCTTCAGGAGGGCTGTTATGAAAACTGGCTACCACAGGATTCCTGTATGTAGATTTCTGGAATTCTTTTTGTACTAGTTCCCCCTGTGTGGTATCTTGCCCCATAAATTTCAGTTGCCTCAACGTCTTCAAATTTTGAACACTGTCCCCCTGTGCTCATTGAGACCGTTGGACCCAGTGCCAATGTCCAGTAAGTGCCAGAAGAGCAGAAAACTGGGACACTTGTGGTTTTCATCTGTCTTCTTTCTTTTCTCTCAGAGGTCATAGACCTGCTGTTCACTGTCTGTCGTTCAGTGTCTGAAAACAGTAATTTCATATATTTTGTCTAGTTTTCTAGTTGTTTATGCTGGTAGCCCTAGTCTGTTACCACCTAATCTGCCATGGCTGGAGGTTGAAGTGTATAAATAATATTTGAACTTCATAATAATGTAATTGTGACCCTTGACCTAACCAAAGGTTGGAAAGTGGGCTTGGAATGTATGGTTAGGCTGGCTGAAAGAAATCTGAGTCTTCAATTTGCATAATGTAATAATATTTAATACTGAAAAATCAGGAAGTAGCAATACAAGCATGTTATTTAATGATGTGATAGTAAATGACAAAAGAATCATCTGAAAGAATAAGCAGATTATTTTTAGGGAGAGGCAACTGTTGAGGGGGAGGAAGGATATGGGGGACTGCTCTTTTTCCTAATAAACCTTGTAGAACTGTTTGACTAGGAACACATATAAGAAAAATATCAGTGAAACTAGGGGAAAAACGATAGAGTGGGCAAATGGAAATCATAGGAAAGAAAATATAATAGTACTGATATTGGTTAGTCATAATCAAATTCAAGATCAAACACATTTTAAAAAGATAAAGAGGATATTTTTCTTACTGATGAAAGTCACAAAACTTTTATTTACTTAACAGAGCTAAGAAGTATATTGAGCTGATGTAAATACCAGGAGAAACTGCACCTACATGCGTAATGGAGAGACTTCTAATTTCTTTATTTTAGAAATATATGAAGTACACAATAAAAAGGAAATGGAAAATTTGATTAACACAATTAGCAAGCATGTGTGTGTTTGTGCATGCACACAACTCTGTACAAATAAATTTGTACAAAACTTTAAAATACAGATATAGTGGGTACAAAAATTGACTGTTAGGCCACAATGGATATATTAATCAGTTCCAGAAAGTAGAACTCACTTGTGTATTTCTATTTATTCTTCTTGGGGTTTGTAGGGCTTCTTGAATCTGTGGATTTGGTGAGTTTCATTAGTTCTGGAAAAAATTAAGCTGTTATCTCTTCAGCTGTTGCATTTATTCTCTCTCCTCTTTTTCTGAGACTCTGATTAAATATTTTCCAGGTCTTTTCACTATCTGCCATGTCTTTTAATCTCTTTTCTGTTTCTTTCTATTTCTTCCTTTCATGCATTAATGGATGATCTCTTCTGATCAATCAGAATTTTTTCTTTTGGGTCTAGTCTACTGAGTTTTTAAATTTTGCCATTGTGTTTTCCATTTCTAGAAGTAACGTTTGTTCTTTTTTGATACTTGATTTTTTAAAAAGCTTTTTATACCATGCAGATATTTTCAAGTTTGTCATATATTTGTTTAAACAGATTAGAATTATTGTTTTAAAATCTGTCCAGTAATTCCAGAAGCTGAAGTCTTGTGAGGGATGTTTCTGTTGGTTGTTGTTCATGTTTTTTTTTATTTCTTTATGTGATTTGTTGTCTGTATCTGCTTCATGGTTGTCATTGAATTATTTGTAAGGTTCTCCAAGGCCCAAGATGAATTTGCCCTCCGATAGAGAGGCTTTGATTTGGCTTCTGCTGGATCCTGTAAACATTGCCATTAGGGATGCCTTAAACGTAAAGGTCTTTTGTTCTCCTGGATGCACATCTTCCCTGGGATTGGTTTCAACTTCTCTAGGATGGTTTTCTTCACACCCTTTTCCTTTTTTCTTATCGTGTACTGACCTCTGTGTAGTTTGTACTTACCCTGAGACAAAATGAGTTCTTTGAGGGTGGGCTGGGTCTCACCTTAATGTGGGAGTGATCTCCCCCAAAATTCTTCACCTTGATTTGGCCTTGGACTTTTAATGCTGTCCCTCTTCCCCCATTTGTTCCTCTCTCCCATTTGTTGTTACTCAGACTTCCACTTATCTCTCTGGGTTTTGACTTTTATCCAAAAATTGTCTTGGGACTTCCCCACTGCAGATCATTATTGTTTTTAAGATGTTGGTTAGGAAAAAGTTTTATACAGTATTTTTCGTTGTCTTTAGCAAGAGGAAGAGATAAAGCTGTAAATGCATTAATTAGAAAATGAAGAACAAAAATAGATGAACTTATTTCCAGGTTAAGAAACCAGAAAAAGAATAAACATTGCGACAGTGGAAAGTAGGGATTAAGTAGAATTTAGTGAAATAGGAAAAAAGCAATATTTCAGTAACGGTTAGAGCTGGTTCTTTGAAACAACGAATAAAATAAAGTCCTGGTAAGTCTGATCAGAAAATAAAACAGAAGACACATGTAAATACACATGTAAATTAGGAATAAAAATGGAAACATAACTACACATATGAAAGGAATTAAATGATTACATTAGAGACTATAAACCATCTTAATTAGTAGTTTGGCAATTTGTTTGCAAATTAACACCATTAGAAATATTTTACACATTAAAAATGCTTCTCCACAGGTGTCCTATTTAACACTAGTTTGTAACATGCAGTAGTACCTTTAAAGAAAAATTTTTTACTTGTAATTTTTATTTGATCATATATTCCTAGAAAATTAGGTTTAACCTATCTGTTTCAGTCAAAAAGTAGACCAGATATATTTTTCTTTATATTCATTTTTAGTACTATTACTAGCTTTGTGGGTCACGGTCTCTTTCTGCAGCTATTCAAATTATGTGTTTTCATATCCCATCTTTAATCTACCTCCGTTCCTCATCTACTATATGAGCTTATTAACTTTCTATTATTGGATTTGTAGAGTAGGTTTTTATGGTGGTGTGTGTGTGGAGGAGGAACCATCATGGAATTCATGGTAAACTAATTTGTTCTCCTGTGTTGGTATCTTTCTGTATTGGTATGTGTAATGTATCACTATGTAGCAGTTATATTCCAATAAAATTGACTTTAAGTTGACTTTGAAGCCTTATGGAAGTATATTTCCAAAGAAAAAACTTGGAATAATATAGAAGAAGATTGGGGTAACCAGTGTTATATACTCAACATGGTGGTGCATCAGTAATATACTTGATAAGAAATGATACTGCAACCCGATTTTTGGTAATTGTCATTCTCCATTTTTGTGTGTGTATGTATTTTAATTTTTTTGGCATTTGTATTACTTTGCGTCATCTTTTATCAGGATTTTACAGTGTCAGAGATTGTTAGCAAAGAAAAAAACCAGAGTGTTTGTCAAATCCTTCATGTTTTCAGAAGAGTTGAAAGTTACATCAGTGTTTTTCAGACTATCTCTGATGCAGAACCAGATTTTTTGTAACCCACCCCCACCCCCAACCACAGTCTGTTGGTGACTGATACAGGGTCCTATTAAGCGTGCCTAGTACCCAGCTTGTGTCATGTGATTTACCACCTAAGTTCGATAACAACCACACCGATAACTATCTTATTCTTCAGAGCCCACTGATGAGGTACTTGAATGTTGTGGCAATGTTCAGTTGCTATAAAAGTTTCCAAATGCTTTTTCTCAATTTTTATACTTCTCTTATCATGGACTGGTAAGATCCAGTGCATGGATTAGACTTTGAAATGGAACTAGGAACAATCTATATGCTTGATCCACTCAGGGAGTAGACTATCACCACTATAGATGTTAATGAAGGGCAACAGCTTTCAAATAAACTTAATGATAAACGCTCGGAAAGGAGCTACCCAGAAATCCTGTGGTAGAAAATAGCTTTTCCATGTGCAAATGAAAATTTTAAATGATCTTCTGGAAAGATATTTTAATTGGTTTGTATGTAGTTCATTTTTATACTTGTGCCCATATAGCTTTGAATAGCTTCATGGGATTAAAATCATCCAGGCAGATAGATTAAGATTTGAAAGGAGATAATACAGGTACAGAAGGGTGAGTGGAGAGAGAGAAAAGATTTAAATTGGGAAAATTACATCATTGATTGAAGAATTGAATTTATTGTAATAGATCCTTAACCATTTGGTTCCTCAAATTAAAATGTAAGAACACTTTGAAATAAGTTTGTTTGTTTTTTTAAAGATGGTAGCCAATCCTTTTTATTTATTTATTTATTTTTGGTTGCGTTGGGTCTTTGTTGCTACTCACGGGCTTTCTCTAGTTGTGGTGAGCGGGGGGCGGGCTACTTTTCGTTGTGGTGCACGGGCTTCTCATTGCGGTGGCTTCTCTTGTTGCGGAGCATGGGCTCTAGGCATGTAGGCTTCAGTAGTTGTGGCACATGGGCTCAGTAGTTGTGGCTCACCGGCTCTAGAGTGCAGGCTCAGCAGTTGTGGGGCATGGGCTTAGTTACTCCACGGCATGTGGGATCTTCCTGGACCAGGGCTCAAACCTGTGTCCCCTGCATTGGCAGGTGGATTCCTAACCACTGCACCACCGTGGAAGCCCAACGTAAGGTTTTTTTTAAAAAAGAAAATTAGTAGTGCTAAATTTCCACTTCTAGAGAGTAGCTTGGTATTAAGGTGGCAAATATTTATTGAACCCCTAAAATGTGTGACATAAACTTTATATTTGATCCTGGAGAAAGCCCTCAGGTCATGCAAAAGTCAGGGAAATTACTGAGTCCTCTGTTTTCTGTGCCTCCCACTCACTAGTAAGTTGGAGTATGCCAAGTAGATTCAAATTTTTTTTTTTTTTTTGCGGTACGCGGGCCTCTCACTGCTGTGGCCTCTCCCATTGCGGAGCACAGGCTCCGGACGCGCAGGCTCAGTGGCCATGGCTCACGGGCCCAGCCGCTCTGCAGCATGTGGGATCTTCCCGGACCGGGGCACGAATCCGTGTTCCCTGCATCGGCAGGCAGACTCTCAACCACTGCGCCACCAGGGAAGCCCTATTTATTTATATTTTATTTTTGGCTGCATTGGGTCTTCGTTGCTGCATGCGGTCTTCCTCTAGTTGCGGCGAGCAGGGGCGACTCTTTGTTGCCGTGCGCAGACTTCTCATTGCGGTGGCTTCTCTTAACTGCGGAGCACGGGCTGTAGGCACACAGGCTTCAGTAGTTGTGGCACGTGGGCTCAGTAGTTATGGCTTGCAGGCTTTAGAGCACAGACTCAGTAGTTGTGGTGCATGGGCTTAGTTGCTCCGCAGCATCTGGGATCTTCCCGGACCAGGGCCAGAACCCCTGTCTCCTGCGTTGGCACACGGATTCTTAACCACTGCGCTACTAGGGAAGTCCCCCACTTTTTGTCTTGACGGCAAGATTTCTGTTAATCCCCACTTCTGATATTCTGATAGGCACAGTTTCCCATTTCTGGGATCTCTTCACATTCAGCTTTTAGATATTATTATTTAGTGTGTTCCATCTTCCATTTATTATTAACTGTTTTTTGTAGTAGTTCAGTTGTCCCTTGGTATCTGCACAGGATCGTTTCCAGGAACACCACACCCCACTCCCGCAGATACAAAAGTCCGTGGATGCTCAGGTCCCTTATATAAAACAGTGTAGTATTTGGGTATAACTTACGCACATCCTCCCATATACTTTATTTGTTTATTTTTTTTTTAAGCTGCTGCAAGTTTTTATTTTTTATTTTTATTTTTTTTACCAGAATCTGAAATTTTTTTTTTTTTAAACATCTTCATTGGGGTACAATTGCTCCACAACGGTGTGCCAGCTTCTGCTCTACAACAAAGTGAATCAGCTACACATGTACATATGTTCCCATATGTCTTCCCTCTTGCATCTCCCTCCCTCCCACTCTCCCCATCCCACCCCTCCAGGTTGTCACAAAGCCCCGAGCTAATACCCCTGTGCCTTGCGGCTGCTTCCCCCTAGCTATCTACCTTACTACGTTTGTTAGTGTGTATATGTCCATGACTCTCTCTCGCCCTGTCAAAACTCACCCTTCCCCCTCCCCATATCCTCAAGTCCGTTCTCCAGTAGGTCTGCGTCTTTATTCCTGTCTTACCCCTAGGTTCTTCTCCCATATACTTTAGATCATCTCTAGGTTACATATAATATCTAATACAATGTAAATGCTATGTAAACAGTTGCTGGGTGCTTGGCAAATTCAAGTTTTGTTTTTTTTGGAACTTTCTGGAATTTTTTACCTCAAAATATTTTCAGTCCATGTTAGTTGAATCTGAGGATGTGGAACCTGCAGATATGGAGGGCTCGCTGTTATAATAACTGACTTATTGAATGCTTCTGTGCAGGACACAATTTTAATTACTTTATAAGTGTGTTGTCTTTCTTAATTCTCACAGAAACCCTCTGAATAAAGTACTCTGATTCCCATTTTACAGAATAGAAGACTGAGGCAGACAGATTACATAACTTTGCCAAGGTCTCTTGGTAAAGAATGATCCAAGATTCAAAGCCAGGCAGTGTGAGCCCACAGCTCTTATTCAGGCCATCAGTAGTCTTGGCATTAGCAATAGGAATGAAAACAAAATTATAATGGTGAGAGAGGAAACCATTGTAAGAGTGTAATTACTAGTATTTATTGAGGGATTACTGTGTGCCAGTTACACATAATAATTGCTTTATGAGTGTTATTTTTACACCAGCCTTTAAGATTATTTTCATTTTACTTATGAGGATATGGAGGCATAGAGTTTAATTGACTTGTCTAAGACCACGTGGATAATAAGTGTTGAAGCTAAGTTCAAACTCCTGGGCCAGAGGATCTATGTATTGCTGTTTATTTGCTCATCTGTGTCCTTAGACTGGGAATGTATTAAGGAATAAGTACTTCATTAATCTCCAAGCACATAGTAAGTTTTCATTAAATATTTGTTGATTGTAATACATAAACCCATATTTAGATGAGAGAACTTATACTCTTTGCCTCTTACACAGTACCTTAGAAGCTTAATTTTCCTGTAAACTGTGTGCTAGGCATTGTAGGGAATACCAATATTGTTGTTTTAAATTTTAGAACCTTTGGTGATGTTTCAAATTTCAGCACAATAAGTGGTTTAAATAGTATTTTAAAACAATTCTATATAACATTTAACTTTTATTAAATAAAAACTGAAAAGATTCATAAAAAGGGAGTTGTAACAAAGGGAGATGTGATGTGCATACACATCATCCAGAATTTGATAATTGTTATTCATACAGTTTTCTGTTTATTTAATGCTAACTTCTATACTTGTTTTATGCCTACAGCCATATCCAGAAGACCCAGCAGTTTATAAACCACTCTCCCAGGAAGAACTGCAAAGGATAAAGAATGAGAAAAAACAGAAGCAAAATGAGAGAAAACAGAAAATATCAGAAAATCGCAAACATTTGGCTAGTGTACGTGTTGTACAAAAAAACCTCGTCTTTGTTGTAGGTCTGTCTCAGCGCCTAGCAGACCCAGAGGTAAGTCTTCTTCTCTTTTCTTTCTCAACTTGGCATTTTTTCTTTTTGTATATTTGGAAATAATAGCTGACTCTGCCCAACTGCAGGATTTACCTGAAAATATTAAAACTTAGGAGAAAATGGGAAATATTTTTTTAATAATCACTAAGAAACCAATGACCAGTTGTGATCTTAGGCAAACGTATTAATCTTCCTGCTCATTTTCTTCAGTTGTAAAACTAAGCAGTTGAACTAGATCTCTAAAGTCCCCTTTAGTGCTAATAACCTGTGAAAGTTGGATAATGGTTCTATTTTGCTCTTAAGGCTAATGTGACATGACTACTCTGTGTGTTTCCTCTTCTCTGTAGCTGTATTAAGGACCAACAGTGGAGATGCAGTTTCATGAACCCACCAAAGATCCATGTTTTTTTTTTTTAAATCGTGCCCAAGTAGTGAACCTCGGTTTTAGAACAGTGATAGAACTGTTGCTATACTGTATCATCATTCTTTACTCATTTATTTTAAGCCAGTTTTGGGGAAAGAGGGAGAATTTGATGAAGGGAAACTGTGGACCAGGTTCTTTGTCATTCGTTTGGAGGCAGGGGACGTCTTAACCCTTTTGTTTATTACTTAACTCTTTTCTCTCCTTCCTCCACCAGCCTTATTAGAATAATGTTGAACTCATAACTTTCCTTGATGCCCATGGATGCACATCTGCTAACTTTTAGTTTCTGATATACCAGGAGGTGCTGACTAGATTGTTGGGAAGGCAGATAGAAACTGATTGGCAACCAGAATGTTGGAGAGAGCCGAATTTGGGGGATCTGTCAAAAGTACTCCTTGAGAAGGGTTTGAAGTAATGCTCATGATGGTCGCAATCAGAGGGAGGATTGTAGTGAATATGATTAGGGAGGTGGGAATCTTTGAACTTGGCTAACCGGGCTAAAGGCCCCAGAAGGAGGAAATTTAAGGTGTCTATACATTGATTTTGTACAAATGAGTTTAGAGACAATAAAAAATATTTATTGCTGATAAGTTTACTGTGTATTGAGGCTGTGAAGGGCTTCATGATCAGTAGAGGAGAAAAATCAGGGTGACCTTACTAAGAAGGCTTTATCATTGGTAATAAATGTGGAGGCAGCTCAAGAATTACTAGGACCTGGGTCCAGAGATGCTGGCATTAGTGGGCTACATGATCTTCCGGAGACGTTCTTTCCAAAGTCAGAGGGTTCATACTGGAGAAGACTTTTTTAATAAGAGATGATAAGGAGAGAGCTCATTTTAGGCCTATGACTTAACCTCAGCAGCCACTTCTTCCTTTTTCCTAAATCTAATACTTAACTCCCCAGACAGGCAGAATCCCACTTCACTCTTGAACACTGCCACAACTTTGTCCCAACGCTTCTGTCTCCCTCTTTCAACACTACTTTTTTTCCAACCAGAGAGCATTTCTTGCCTCTGCAAATTTTTTATTTACCTACCTCTATTTATTCCTACTAATTTTTTTTTTTTTTTTTTTTTTTTTTGCTGCACCATGCAGCTTGTAGGATCTCAGCTCCTTGACCAGGGACTGAACCTGGGCCATGGCAGTGAAAGCGTGGAATCCTAACCACTAGGTGACCAGGGAATTTCCTGCTATTCCAGTAAATTAATGGAACTTTTATTTTGGTTTTATAACTCTTGGATATGGATGTACTTGCTTTTCTTAATACAAAATCCAGTCACCTGTGGTACTGGAGGCATACAGAGCTCCAGTACCATACTGGAGCATACCCAAAGGCTGGATAAAATTAAGCCATAGTCTCAGTCTGATGTTTGGATTATAGGTTTCCTACCTCTTCTTTAGAATCTGTGGTTTGTTTTTACTTATGTACAGAGATTTCTAATTTTCATTTCAAATAACATGATGTTAGTAAGATTAATCTGAAGAACTATTACACAGAAAGAAATTAATCTAGGGGTTGGCTAGTGAGAGAGAACATTTTATGATGAGTCTAAATATACTTAAAAATCACTGTCCTGGTTTTATACTTTTGAAATCATTGTGCTTGGTGAGAGGACAGTGAATTTTCTTTTTTTTTTTTTGCAGTACACGGGCCTCCCACTGTTGTGGCCTCTCCCGTTGCGGAGCACAGGCTCCGGACGCACAGGCTCAGCTGCCATGGCTCACGGGCCCAGCCGCTCCGCGGCGTGTGGGGTCTTCCCTGACCGGGGCACGAACCCGTGTCCCCTGCATCGGCAGGCGGACTCTCAACCACTGCGCCACCAGGGAAGCCCGTGAATTTTCTTAAACATTAGTTTTTCTCTCTTATTTCTCTTGAAAGCCTAGGAAGACCAGAGATTAGTGTTTTAGTTATTAAATCCTACTCCTTCTAAATATTATCTTTAAAATTTTTCTTAATGTAACTGTCTAACCCTTTCAGATTGGAAAAGTTAAAGTCAGCTTCATTAGAAAACTCGAAGTTTCAAATTGTTAGGGTAACTTTTGAGACAAAGAAGATCCCTGTGATTTACTTATTTTTGGATGATGACAGTTTGATATTTGACTGAATTCTGATTAGCAAAACAGGAACATTTAGGAAAATTTAAAGCTTGTTTTGAAAATAATTTTTGTACATCTGAAAACTTCATGCCAAGATTGATAGTCAAATGTATTTATTTATCGCTCAATAGAAAAAAAAAACTATCTTAGAAGATATGGTAATTAGAGGTAATGATTAGAGGTAATCATCTCCTAAATCCTAAAAATTTATATTGTCAGAACCTAATTCATTCATTCTATAAATTAACTCTTGAATACTTACAATCTGTTAGGTACTTTGATGTTGGAGATGAAGTGGTTTAGCAAGCAGACAGTCTCTACCCGTACAAGCTTACAGACAGTGGAGAAGACAGAATTAAGTCCTTGTAAGCATGCTGAGCATTTATAAACGGAAGTACAGGGCTTTTTGAGAACATGTAACAGTGGGGAATTTAGCTAGTACAGAGATCCACAAAAAGCCTCCCTGCGGAAAGGATGATTAAAAATGATTAGGAATTAGCTGGGCAGCGAATAAGGACAAGGATGTTTCAGGTTCGTGACTGCGTGAAAGAGCAGCTTGTTTGAGGAACTGAAAGACTTTAAAGACGCAAACATTTCATTTTACAAAAGGGAAACCGAGGCACAAGGAAGTTGAGTGACTTGCCTAGGATCACTCAGCTATTTCATAGCAGAGCCAGGGCTAGAAACCCACCCCCATCCTCCCCTCCCTGGTCTTAGAGCTCCTATTCCAATGTATTTTACACCAGTGAATGGTCTGTTGTTCCTCCATCTGTCCATTTATCCATCCATCCTTCCATCTGCTTACCACATTTTTTATTTTCTCTGTGGTGTTCATGAACACTTGACTGTGTTCTCAAAGAATATATAGGAAGACATTTTACACATTAGGTATGCCATTGGGAATTTATACTTCTATCATGTGGCCTTTTATATGGTAATGAGTACTAAAGTTAGCTCACTGTGAAGTAAATATAGGACATTAAATATATGGGTAATGTGGCGATATGCAGGGAGTTCTGCCTGCTACCCATACTCTTTACCTTTTTTATTTACTAGAGTATTGTTTTGCTCGTTGACTTATGTTCAGACAGAATCTGTAATGTGCAACTTAATATAGAGCGTCTAAATTATTTAAATTTCCCTTGCCTGGGCAAACCATTTCTTATCAGCCATAGGCCATTTTCTAATACATTAAGGCCCACTAGTGTTTTACATCCATGTTATTCTTTTTTTTTTTTTTAAGATTTAGATCTGTATTTATTTATTTATTTGGCTGTGTTGGGTCTTAGTTGCAGCGTGTGGGCTTAGTTGCCCTGCAGCATGTGGGATCTTAGTTCCCTGACCAGGGATCGAACCCTCATCCCCTGCATTGGAAGGCGGATTCTTAATCACTGGACCACAAGGGAAGTCCCCCATGTTACTCTTTTTGTTCAATACTAAGACAGTTTAATTTTTCAATAAGCATTTATTAAGTACCTACAGTGTGCCAGGCATTGTGTAAGACATTGAACATAAACCAATAAAAAGGTAGCCCCTGTTTATTTATAAAAGCAACAGTACACTATGAGGAGTGCTGTGTGCTGTGGAGGCACAAGAGATGGTACCTGACCTTGGGGGGAAGTTGTGTACTCTCCTGCTATCTCTGGGGTAAAGTGCTTCAGGTACAGGAATTATACAAATGCTTCTGGATGAGAAAGAGCTCAGTCTGCAAATGATTTGTTTGGCTGGAAAATTAGAGTGAAATGGTGAGAGGAGGCTGACAAGGTAAGTGGTAAGGGATAATGAAGGGCTTTTAAAACATGCTAACGAGTTTGCACTTTATCTTAAAGGCAATGGGAAGCTATTCACTATTCTTAAGAACAGAATGACATGGCTAGATTTGTGCTTTGAAAATATTATTCTGGCTGCTCAGTGTAATTATGTACAAATCTTATGTTGTTATGAAGGTGTTACTCAAATACTGGCCAGAATTTATTTCCATAAGCCAGCTTTTAACCTTTTCAGACCCACTTTTTTTTAAACTTATATTTTATAACACCCTTTAAGTTTCATGCAATGACTTCTTGATAATATCTGTCTGTGTAGATACATAATTTGAAAAAAATGAAGGAGAAATTAAAAATTATAAAAAGACTATTTCTGCATGTAAATACTTCGGTAGCTCTGCTCTAGAACCTTGCTACTCAAGGTGTGGCCGCTGGGCTGGTAGCATTAGTATCACCTGGGAGCTTAATTATGCGGACTCTCAGGGTCTGAAATATGTATTTTAACTAGATTCTCAAATGACTTGTATGCATATATAAGTTTGTAAAGTACTTTTTTTCCAGTATGTTATAAAATAGGTGCTTGCATCTGTTTGTAGAATCACTGTGAATATGACAACTACAAAGGCAGATTGTTACAGGTGTATGTATTGGCACCTCAGGTACCATGAAGTGCCAATGATGTGATTTTTCTGAAGCAATGCTTAGTAAAATTTCAAACAAAGCACTTGTGGTAGTCCCTTAATTACACACTATTTGCTTTTAAATTCAACATATGTCAAAACTGTGGGGAACTACTTTATGTTTATAATTTGTTTCTAGGTTCACTTAATTGTAAACAGGCCTCTCAGCTAGATGAATGTCTTGTAGAACATTCAAAAGTGGTGCAGGACAATTCTTTGTGGTACAGGGCTAGCCTGAGTGCTGTAAGCTTTCCCTGGCTCCCATCCACTGAACACGAATAGTGTCTCCCAGTTACTTTGACAACCTCCCCTAATAAAAGCTCCCACAGAGTTCCACAATGCTCCAGCTTCCCTTGATGCTGCCTTTATTGAGAACTACTGCCGTAAACTTGGATATGATATGAGCTGCTGATGCAGCACAACTTGTAACCAGCCTGAATCCTTTGAAGCAGGTATTTTGGCTGAGGCCTTTTGCTGAGTTGGTATGCATCAAGCTGGAATATTGAATACAGTTCTGTACTCCACTGGCCAGAAAGCTTTTCAAGGTATACTCTTCCCTAACCCTCTATTCTAAGACTTTTTTGTGAACAACCCAAGAGTCATTGCCTTTACCACACTTACCGCCATATCCCTTGGGGGATTTGGGTAGAAGAAAGATTGAAAGCCAATGTAGTCACTTCACCTTCTAATCCATTAAAATTGGCTGTAGAAAACATAAGGCCTAAACCCTATACTTATAAAGACCTAAAATAAAATAAGGTAAAAAATTTTAAATAAATCAAGTTGAAAACTGTTAAGAATTAATGACACCCCCAATCACAGACTGTTTCACAAAGCTTTGGTTCTGTCAGATGCAGAACATATTAGCTAAGGTGCAAGTATGTGAGAATATTATCAAGAGTGTAAGAGTATTTGAAAAGGATACTTTGCACACACTTGAACAGATATGTGCATAAAGCTTTCATTGAGTGGGAAGCAGCCTCATAGCACAGGGAGATCAGCTCGGTGCTTTGTGACTGCCTGGAGGGGTGGGATAGGGAGGGTGGGAAGGAGGGAGACGCAAGAGGGAAGAGATATGGGAACATATGTATATGTATAACTGATTCACTTTGTTATAAAGCAGAAACTAACACACCATTGTAAAGCAATTATACCCCAATAAAGATTTTTTAAAAAAATAGCTTTCATTGAGAGAGAGCTTGCTATTTGGAGAGATTGTAGGAACAGTAGGTCTATAGATGAATTCTAGGAAAAGAACAAATTTAATTTTGAGGTAGTTGCAAATCATGAGAGAGGTTTTTGTATCAGGTTAGCCAAGGTTAAGTAAGTTTTAGAAAAGCTAAGTGAATGCATATAGTGATCACATAATAAAGGAGATGACACAAGTATGAGGGAAAATGACCACAAAGAAGTAACCAGGTAGTAGAGAAAATATTGTATAAATTTGTTTCCCCAGTTTTTTTTTTTCATCCATAACCTCACATTTGTTATTTATTAGGAAAAAGAGAGAAAAAAAACAGGAGACAGTTGAGAAATGGTGAAATTGACATAAGGAAAATTTATTGACACACACAGAGTAATAAAGCATAGAAGTTTGAAGAACATTCTGTTACCATATTTGGAATGCATAACTTATAAACAATGCTTTAATATATATAAAATATTATATACAATAGATTTATGAGTAAAGACTGTCTCTACTGGTGTCTGTTCTTGAGTTTCTGTTTCTGTTTAATACATAATCTTGGTCATTGTTCTGAGAATTACTTTCTTATAATGATCATCTATTAATGAAAATGTGGTTAAGATATTTGATCTGTTTTGTGTTTAAGAATACTGTGAAGCTAAAATCCCTTAGATTATTGGTGTAGATATTAGAATGTAATAGATAATACTGAACTTAGTAAGTCTCAGTTTCTATTCAGTGGGTCAATAAAGAATAGCTTTTAGACTTTGTTGATGTTTTCCTGTAGGTTAACCACACAAATTGTAATTAGGAAGTAGTCACATTTACTAGAAAACTTTAAAAATTATTTTATTTTCACTGAAGAGGGATGGTATATGTCCCCATTGTAAGGATAAAGTTGATGAAATGGAGACAGTTTATACCTTATTTCTTCTTCTTTTATAGGTTTTAAAACGACCAGAATATTTTGGGAAGTTTGGTAAAATACATAAAGTTGTCATCAATAATAGCACATCATATGCAGGCTCACAGGTAACTAATTATAAAGGGATTTTTGCCTTTCCTCCCTATGGTCTGGGCTTGACCTGGGCTGCTCAGAAGGAAAACTTGCTTTCTGTGATTAGAAAGCTTAAGGGTCAAAGATTTAAGCAGTGTAGTGACCTCTGTTGGTGGGGTGGGGGAATTTTTGGTGCTTATTTGACCTTTTCAGGACTTAACTGTGAATTGATAGTAATAAGACGGAAATAGTAAAACATAGATCTAGTGGTGGTTTGAAGGGGAGGGGGAATTGAGTCTATTATCAGGCAGTTAAATTATATAATGATTTCTAATTAATAATGTTTTGAGATATTGTGAACTTAATACAGCATCTTTGTTATGCTGGTATTAGCAGATAGAATACGCTTACAGACTGCATTTATTTTGGGGAGAACATAGTTTGACACTGTCTTCAAATCTTATTTTTTTTTAATCTAACTTTCAAAGTATGTTTTATTGTAACCTTGACGAGCCTGTCAGATGACTTTTTAAAAAAATAGATGCCAAGCCAAAGATAATATTTTATTCATATTTATTTTAGTCTACTTAAAATCAGATAAAATTCATTAAGTATGATTATCTTAAGATGAACTAGTATATGGTTTAATCAAAGCTACTACTACTTCTAATCATTGTCATTATTATTAATGAAAGTAGTAGTAAAGGCCTTTAGAATTCCTTAGGCAGGTTGCAAGATAATTTTGTTGTTGTTAAGTTTTTGTTGAATTTGATACTAATAACAGTGGGTTTTCACTTTAGGGTCCAAGCGCCAGTGCTTACGTAACCTATATCCGGTCGGAAGATGCTCTCAGAGCCATACAGTGTGTCAACAATGTGGTGGTAGATGGCAGAACACTTAAGGTAATACGGTCCTCTTGATTTTTTTTTTTTTTTAAGGGGGAAGGGATAACATGTATTAACTAGAGAAGAGCGTAGCTTTTACATATTACATGAAGGGAGTCTAATTTGAAGATTGCTTCTTAGGCATCCATTCCAACCTATGACAGCTAATTTGTTTATAGCTGACCTATGTAGGGTCCTGTTTTACCAGCTAGGAGTAAACACATTCATTATTAAGGGATAATCTTTAAAAATCTCCTTATATTTACACATATTTTGTGAAAATGGATTTATTACTCTCCTTGTCAGAAATAGATAATTGTTCTGATTTGTTGTCCTTAAATATTTGGGCATTGATCAGTTCAGGTTTGCATGAAGGGTCCCCCCAAGCAATGCTTTTAAGTAAGTGGAAGAAGGATGGCATAATTAGAAAAAGGAATTTGCCTTATGTGCCTAACCACTTGAGACATGGAACAGTCTTTCTACTCTTCTGACCTCTAGGGGAATAATCTGGGTGCTCAAGCTCTGGAAACCATAGGCCGAGATTTTTTTTTTAGTTCTTTTAAATGATCATCATCTTTAATAAATCCTGCTAATAATAGTTTAGATCTCTAGTATTCACAGACATACTTTGTTTTGTTGTGCCTGTGCCTCATTTTAGGTGAAATGAAAACACTAAATACGGAAATTTTCATTGTGGTGTCAGTTCACATTTTGGGTCTTTTTCCCTTCCCCCCTCCGCTTTCCTCCTCTTGCTGCAGGCATCTCTAGGTACAACAAAATACTGCAGTTACTTCTTAAAGAATATGCAGTGTCCAAAGCCTGACTGCATGTACCTACATGAATTGGGGGACGAGGCGGCCAGCTTCACAAAAGAGGAAATGCAGGTAGTAAAGTAATGTGAATTATCAACTTTGCAGAAAAGGAAGTATTTTTCTTTATAAGTTAAAATTACAAAAGCAAAAACTAAGAATTTTCTTTTTCTTTAAACTGGTATTACTTTAAAGTAGCATTTTCCAAATACATAGTGTTCCATGGAATATCAGTTCTGCAGGATATTGTTACAATAAAAGTGGTTCTGTGGTCCACTAAGTTTGAAAATGCTTGATTAATGAAGATAAATAGATTCCCCCCACCAACCCCAGCAACACTTCTTAGAGTCTTTAATATGTTAATACATATCCCAGAGGGTTATGTACAACCAGGACTTAATTGACCAAGGAAAGCATTTTGGTAAATGCTACTTTAGGGGAAATGTCAGCAAAATGAAAGCTAAGTGGGATATTGTAATTATGAGGTCCCCCACCCCATCTCTACTCTTCACAGAGTATGCTAGAAAATAATACTCTATTAGATGCTGCTGAAAAGCTAACATTATTTTTATAAAATGATTCTTCCCATGAAAGTATCCAGTGAGTCAGTGTCCTGTAAAGGGTGAATTGAAGGCTTATTTTCCTGTGTTCTTTTTTACATTTCCTGTTCTCCTGTCTCCTTTCAATTTGTAGTATAAACATGCCTTTACAAGTAAAAATGTTGACCATACGGCATATTAAATGAGGATTATGCCAAAGCACAATACTGCACTTCCCTGTTATAGGTGAGGACTTCAGATTGTTGCTGTGGACTTTTGCAGGAATACTTCTCATTTAGAAGGTGGGGGGCATTGATTACTGCCTTTCATTCTCCAAGTCAAACTAGAGACAGTCTAGGAGGGGCTCCTTTCAGAGCAGATTGTTAAATGAAATGAAATATTACCTTTTTTGACTTGGAGTTACTACAGATTAAATCCCATTATAATAAATATATTGGGATTTCTTGACAGTATGTATTGTCTTTATGATCTAAAAACAGTGTTAAAATAAGTTCTCTGTGATATTTAACGGGGATGGATGACTTACTTATTTCTTGCTTATCCAATAAATGCATCTTGATTTTTTTCTTATTTTGGATGAAGTCTAAGGTTGAACCATTTCATGCTGAATTTTGACTAGTGGGAACTGTGCTTTACCTATGGGTACTATTACAATGAAAATCTCTGTCAAGGAATTTCTAAGCCCCAGTTGATCTCACTTAAGTATTATTGAAGAGTAAAAGGACATGGATGGACAGTCCCTTAGAATTTATTTGTAATGGGATTTAACTTGTCTCTATGAACTGCCCCTGTTAAATCATTTGAATACCAATTTGAGCTCTTTGTGGCTAACGAAAGCCATAATATCTCCTGAAGTATTGCTTGCAGAAAGAATTTTCAGGGCTTTTTATGTTTTAAAGATGTAAAATCCGCATCTAAACTGTGTTTTTTCTTAACAATTTAAAATTCATTTCATATTGTTGTCCTGAATTCATCTTGCTCTTCTTTATCTTAGTTCAGAATTACTTTGAAAAGGGGTTTCCTCGTTAAAACACTTTGTCAATGTAGAAAGGAAACTTGAGCAAATTATATCATGGCAAAAACCAGATCTTTCCTTGTTACTGCATAACTCAAAATTTAGTACCATATGAAATATTTATAGACCCAGGTGAACAGGCAAGAGCCCTCTCAGAACAGGGAGCAATGCATTGTGCAATATATATGATACAGTTGTGCTCAATTAGATGATACTGCCCTTGTTTTTATTGTTTTGTTTTTGCTTTGATCTGTTCTGTTCTGGTTTTGGTTTTCCCATAACATCTATTTAGACCACACTTTTAAAATAATTAACAACCCTGCAGGTAAGTAAAAAATGTCATTGCAGTCATAATATACATGCAGGTAGTAAAAAGTTATTCAGAGTAATTTCATTGTATTGTAATTTATTTTTTGTATGTGCCTAGTTTCCACAGTCAGTCTTTCTGATTTATTCCATCACATTTGTGACACTGCCTTCTGATAGACAGCTACCAACTCCAGTAAATACAGAGTTGTCTTTGTTGTGTATAGAGCAGGGATTCACAAACTTTTTATGTAAAGGGCCAGTTAGTGAATATTTTATGTTTTCTGGGAATATGATCTCTGCAGCAACTACTCAACTTTGCTGTTGTAGCACAAAAGAGGTCATAGATAACACATGAATGAATGAGCATGAGTGTTCCAGTAAAACTTTATTTATAAAAACAAAGTGGCTGGCTCTAAATTGCCATCCTCTGGTCTAAAGTTTAAAATATATTAACTTTTATGTAAAAACAAATTAATGTGCTAATTAGTGTTAGTATAATGAAAAATATAGTAAAACTCTTCATCTGTGTGTTACTTACCAATCTTCTAAAAAGAGAGACTAATTTTTCAGTGATTTTCAGAAAATTCTGTAATGACCTGTTAGAAGACTTAATTCTTATGTGAAAGATGGGGAAGTAAGTTTAAAAGGGCCCCTCTAGTTTTTTAAACTAGCAAAAATGTTGTCTGTTAATATTCTTTTCTCCACATAAAGTGGGTGATGAAATGCCTTAGTTAATGGAATATGTCTCCTGTAGTTTTGTTGCAAGAACTTTCATTGGTCTAGAAGTTCTGTGACATTTTCCTCACAGGTTTCTCTGACGCCATGACAAATCCTTATGTGTTTTATTTAGAATAGCTTTAGTAATTCATAAAGTACATCAGCATTTTATACCAGCCACTTTGTGAGTCCCACTGCAGTTTTAATTTCTTCTTCTACTAGGCGGGTAAACACCAAGAATATGAACAGAAGCTACTTCAAGAATTATATAAATTAAACCCCAATTTTCTTCAGCTGTCTACGGGTTCAGTTGATAAGAATAAGAACAAAGTGACACCACTGCAGAGGTATGATACGTAAGTACCGATATTAGTGTAATCAGATACCTTACCTTCACGTCTGTCAATCTTCTCTTTTCATTCTACATCTTTTACAGGCAGGATCCTTCTTGACAGTGTCTGTCATTTGTGCAGAATTGTTGTACTATATAGGAAATGTTGAGTCACAATTTCTGGGTTTGAATATTTGCTGCCTGCTGCTCCCTCGTAATACTGCAGATGAGCCTCTTGATGCTGCCCCTTTGCATTGATTTGCAGACTACCCTGAGCCCTGGGAACACTCTCCTTGATAAAAAGGAAATTAAGAGACGTGGGCTATTTAAAAGGCTCTTGTCACCTAATTGGGGTTTCCCTCCTGATGTAATGAGGGGGAAAACACTGTAAAAGGGACAGTGGGCGTTATCTGAAGCATTTTTTGTTGGGGATAGAAGTATTCATGGTTGTCTAGTCTCAGGAATCACCAAAGTCTTATGTCCTCTGAGTGAGGAGGGTATCCCATATTCAGATCTTATTCATCTTGGAGACAACTTATTTTTGCGTAGACCTATATTCTGTTGATGTTTAAACAAATTTATAATTTTATGTATTGAGTCTTATTCTGATATGGTGATCTTCACATCTTGGATTGTATTTGGTTATGGCCTGTGAGAAAATGGTATGATTAATAAAACGATAATTTGGGGGTTATACTTTATTCTGAATGTACCTTAAGTTTGATGTGTCAGGATCTTTTTTTTTTTTAATAAGTCTGACTTCTGTAAAGTGAATTCATTTAAAGTAAATAGCTGTAATTAATTTAAATAGGTCGATTTTCTTTTTAAAAAAATTTATTCCAAAGTTAAATTCGTTTAAGTGATGTTTTAAATGTCTGGTTATTACATAGTCCCATTGTAGTCCCATGTTTATTTAGCACTAAAATAATGTAAGGGCCATTTTTTAAACATAGCTAATAATAACTACATGAATCGTTATCAGAGTCAGTTTCTTCAAAACTTATTCTTGTATTTAAATTCTTGAAGTCCTTGTTAAGTTTATTCACTTTGATAGTAAAGATTATTTATAAAGGCAATTCAAATTTAAATACTTCCTATTTATTTGCACACACATATGTACATGTGTATATAAATATATGAGGCCATAGAGCAAAACATAAAATTACTATATAGTAAACTATGTGAAACTTGTTTTATCAAAGCTAAGGATAAAAGCTAAGTTTAAAATCTTTTTGGGTTGATAAGCTTTGACCCTTTCCGTTGATCTTTTTGTCCCCACCCTGTATGTTTATTTTATTACGAACCTATGCTATTATTTACCTCATTGGTTGCTAACTCTGTAGTGCATTATATAAGAATGAGGTTATTGTAGTAAAAATTTATTTCAGATGCTTTTAAATACACATCTTTATTCTCATTAAAAGTGTTGTCATTCTAATTAAAGTCATATTCTGGTTTAGAGCCCCTTGAGAATTCAGAGCAGAAACGTAAAATTTAGATGATCTCTTTGCTACATTTGTTATTCCCTGAATATAAAAGTCATGTTTCTATTGAAGGAAATCTGAAAAATATACAAAAGCATAAAGAAGAAAGTAAAAATTGCATGTGAGCTCAATACTCAGACGTTTTCACTGAAAATGATTTGATGTATCTTCCTTGCAGTGTATATTTCCTTGTAGTCCTTTTCCTTCCTGTGAATGTATATATACACAAAACACATTGGTTTGTTACATTTTAAAACTTAATACCCATTATTATGAATATTTTCCCATGTTATGAAAGCAATTTTTATGACTGTGTAGTATTCCATTATATGTGAGTATTTAAAATTTATTAAACCAGTCTCCTGCTGATGTATATTATCTTACTTTCATTTTGGTGCTATTATTTATAATACTGTGATGAACATTTTTTCATGTAAACATTTTGGTTATAGTTTTGATGCTCTTAGAACCTCTGAGTCAATGATTGTGAGTACCTGTTTACTTGAATTGAGTATTTTTTTTTGCACATTTACCAATTCGATAAACAAAAAATCTCATTTTGATTTATAGTTGATTAATATAGTGAACTTATGCATTGTGAATTCGTATCTCTTTGCCATGTTTTATTGGTATTTAAGTGTTTTCTGTGCGGTATATAGACTGGCTTCTCCCATTAGTTGACCAAGTCTGTTTGTTTCAAAATACTTGAATTTATAGATCAATTTTGGGAGAATTTATATTCTACAGTATAACATTGAATCCTCTCAACCATTAATGTGGTATATCTCTCTATTTAAGCCTTTTGTGTCTCTCAGGGAAGATTTTTTTTGGTCTTTTCCCTGCATTTTAAAATCGGATCTCCCACCATCATCTCTGCCTACTTGAGAATCCCTAGGCTAAAAATTAAAGAACAGTGTTAGAAAGTGGTGGTAACAGGCATCCTGTTGCATTACTTTTATAGAGATCTCTCCAGTGTTTTATTCACTCTTAAATATGATTTTAACCATTTATTTGAGATAAATTTTTAATCACAATGGGAAAATATCTTGCTATTTTTAATTTATTGAGCTTTTTTCTTTAGATTGGAAGTGAAAATTGGAATTTACAAATGTCTTTTTAGCGTTTTAACAGTAGTTAGCTTTCTTTATTTTTTGTGTGATCCCTTATTAATAGATTTACTAATATTTTATTGACTTTGCCTTCATATAAAGTGTAGTCAGAGCACATTTGTAACTGTTTCAGTAACAGGAGAGGAGTGTTATAGCAGCCACAAGTTGTAGAGGAAAAAAAGAAGAAAAAGGGGAATTTAAAACAGTATTCCCATTTGATAACTTTGCCCAAAACCAGTGCAACTGAACTTCAGCAGGGACCAGAATAAATTTTGACATAGTTACCTTTGCTTTTCATAAGTACATGATACAGGAAGGTTTTGGGGGGAGGGAGAAGGGTTGTTTTTTGTTTGTTTAATGCAAGTCCCCCAAATTTATTAAGGACAGTTAATGGCCCAGGTTACAGAGAGTTGTGGGTTTGTTGTTTTGGTTTTTTGGCAGCTCCTATAGTTTGTTTTCTTTCCATGCTAACCCCTGTAAGAGAGTAAGTTTGACTGTCAGTATTACTGAAAGTCTGCTTTGGTCTTCATTTCTACGTTGCCACCATACAAGGTACAGTGGTAGGGATGAATTTGTAGATAAGTTTGTATAAAGTTATATAAATTTGTAGATAAGTTTAGTCTGCCAAGTTAGAAAGATGAGCCGTACAACTCTTTCTATGGTCCTACCCTACAGAGAACATTTTTCTTATTCAAGATAAATTGAGAATTAGACTTTCCAGGGACACAAAGAAAAAGAATGGTTCCTTTTCCTCTTTTCTTGGCATTCCTGAGTAGTGAGTAGCAGTTTTAGAAGAATTGCAAGAAAGCAAAACTTGGAACTTTATAGATTGACATTAAACTTAAAATGTACTTTTTTCATTTGTAATTAATCCAGAGTACAAATATTAAAAGTATCATAGCTACTAATCGTCACTGAACCCTGACATGGTCCCATGATGCACATTAATATTAGTAAGTGAAATTTTCTATAATATGTCTTATTCCTGTCTCACTTGAATAATAAATTAGAGGATGTGTGTCATTTGTTCTTCACACACACATCCCCATTATTATGAGTTTGAGAGTGTATTAGTCAGATTGAGTATTGACTGTAGATATGCTGTTTTTCTATATTAGTAAGTTACTTTGAAATGATGACTACAAATGTAAAGAATGGGGAGTAAGGGAGCCATGCAGTAGTGATGCTTGTGGACTGGATATTTTGTTTTTAAGTTTGGGGCTTTGAGATACCTTTATTTACATTGAGGCACTATTTGTGCACCAACTGTGAAGACTGAGACAGGAATAGTAGTAGCTAGATGGCTGCTGTATGCCCAGGACAGTGCATAGGCCTACCTACAAGTATGTGGGGGACAGATTATGGGGTGTGCAGATCACTCAAGGTAAGTGGTTCTGACTTTATGTGGCTCAAAGAAGCCACCGTTGAAGGAATCAAGATGTTCAGCTTTAGATTTAGGTAGAAAGAGGGTTGAACAGAAATTTGGTGTCTTCTGTGTTCATTTAATCTCCTCAGTAGTCCTCTGTGGTAGCCATCATTGGTATTTTACTACTGGCAAGAATACTAAGTCTCAGAGAGTTTAGGTAATTTACCAGTATCCTACACAAATAAGTGATAGACCAGATTCTGACCTAAAGTCTCTGTCACTTTTAAGCCCAAGCTCATTCTCCCACTCTGCCATTTCTTAGTCTAGAATAGGTGAAATTTAAGACTCTAACATGAATTAAAAACTCTGACATGAATCAAACTAAATCAATTAAATGAAACTATGCCATAACTGTATGTAGTTTGACCTTAAAGGTCTCTGGTACTTAAGGCTTAAATATAGTGGATGTACTATAAATTCCAAGGAAGGTTAAGCAAAACCTTCCCTAAACCACAGATTGGTGGCAGTAGAGGATAAGCTAAAGAAAAGATGAATGGAAAACTTCTATAGAAATTTGTCAGTTTTTATCACATTGAAGGAAAATGTACATCTTTAAAAAATATATACAGCTATATTTTTATTGAAAGTCAAATATAAGCTCTGATAGACGGAAACCATAGCCAGAGTGCCTTATTTATTTAGCAGAATGGGGGTAGTCACTGCGTGAATCCTGTTCTTCTGTCCTAACATCATTTGGTAAATCCCTGAGATTTAGAAAGGATATGGTCCAGAAACTTGTACAAAATAGTCTCAGTAGAGCGTGTTAAATCACGCATAGGCTTCTGAGTATCTGTGAACTCTGAAATTTTATGTAAAATGTGTGTGTGTGTGTGTGTGTGTGTGTGTGTGTGTGTGTGTGTGTGTGTCTAAATTTTTCTGGAGGAGGAGCAGTGTAAAGCAGTAATTCTCAAAGTATGGCCAAGTGCCATGAAAGGTAGCCTACATTTTTTTTTGTAAAATGGATCCCCAGAAAGGCATTCCCATTTTTGAAATAGGTAAATGATTTGCATTTCCCTACTTTTATTTTTGTATAAAACTAAGGGCTGCTTACTAGTAAATTAAGTAGATAGTAAAGTTTGCTAAAATTGGATATTTACATTAAAATTCATGAATTATGAGATTTTTCTGAACTTATTTCTCAGTCTTACCTTATTTTTCTTAAATTTTATTCCCATGATGTATTTGGATATATAAAGTTACTGCACATGTACACATACATACTTGGAAAACTAGTAAGTCAACTCTGGTATCTTGCTCCACCTAAGTAGAATATTTTCAAAAAGGATAGAGAGCTACTGGTATTTTTTCCAGAGGGTGGGTGTAATGAGGGAGGGGAAGGGAGGGGAAGGGTTATGTTGGGAGGGATGGGAGGAAACAGTTAGAGATAGAGTTTTTGGTGCCCTTATTTCTTAGAATAGAAGAAAAGGCACATCAAATGAGCAATTGTGTGTTTAAATTCAACTTAGTATCTTTTTAAGATCAAACTTTATTACTGAAATACAAAATTATAATGAATAGATGGAAATTTTTCTGTTGTTTTTGAAAGCTTGCCACAGTCTTATGATACGTTTAGGATGGTGGATGTCCATCCTTCAGTTTTAATATTAATGATAATTAATTTTTTGTGCTTACTAGTAATCAGAACATTTATTTTCATTCATATTTAGTATGTCCTGGAGTTATGAGAAAATTCCAGTTAGAATCATATTTGCCACCTACAGTTAGTCTAGGTTTATTGAGGCATTTTTTTCTTGCCATGTTAATTGTGTCATGTTACTTAAGATGTGGCCATATTTTAGTAGCAAAGTGATATTTTCAATGTTAATGTATATTTGAAGCCCCTGTATCAAAATAAATTCTATAAAAGCAAGCTTCCTGTCTATAACTTAAATTCGTCCTTTGCAGTAGCAAATGTTTATCTCAGTTATTTAAGACTCTGGTGAGCATGAAAAATTAAAATGAATTATTCTCAATAAATATGGGAATATTTAGGAGCGGTGTGAATATGTACTTGGGTATATAGTAACATGACAGAAATTTGGAAATGTCCATTATATTGACATCTGGCTTAAATTTTACCTTATATTCAAATGCAACAAAAATTAGTACAACCATGACTACTATTTTTATCTTGTGAAAGTGAGAAACAAGGGAACTAGACTTCCTCAGTATTTTTCCTATCCCACTCCCAGTTCTTAAAAATGAATTTTTCTTTGATTCTTCTACTATGTGACTACTTGTTTTATGTTGCAAATTTTAGAAAGCAGCCAAGAAGACTATATTTAGGAATTTGGTGCTGTCGCCACCAAGGAAATAAAAGGAAATCAAACTCAAAACTGCCCAAAGGGCCAGTTAGAAGGTAGCAGAGTTGGCTGAGCATCTGAAGATCCAAACAGAGGCACAGCAGTGTCACACTACCTGCTTCAGATAGTTGCGAATTTTGGTTTCTTTATCTGTAAAACAGAGTATTTCAATTTGATATTAATGATTCCTTCTGGCTCTAAAGTCTAATAACTTCAGAGACTTTGAGGAGACTTGATGCCTTTTCACTGTGTTCCTTTTGCACTAGTGCAGTGATCATCAGACACCAGGTATCTCAATTTGGACTAACCGAATCAGAATCTCCAAGGACAGAATCTAGATATATATATATACTCTATACTTTCAATAGATAAATATAAATATTTATATTTTGAAAAGCTCCATAGCACCAGATTCCAACTGTTGGGTTAGTTGGAAAATATTTAATCCTGAGAAATCTGTAATTTCGCCATAGGTTTCAGAACTATTTAGGACTAGAACTTAAAAAAGATTTTTAATGAGACTGTATGAAAACACGTTTACAAATTTTTATCTGCAGGGATTTATACACACAGCATTACCTTCTGGAAATAATATCTTGATTGTTATGAACCCTAACTACCTATTAGAATTTCTCAATCCCACTTGAAGCCATTGCTTTTCAGTCAACTGTGTGGTTCAGGGGTCTCAATTTCTCTATCCCTTCATATTATTACTGGACAGCGATGATTCCAGGGCTAACATGCTATTCTTCCACTTCTTAAACCAACTGAACTATGAGTGTGGATGCAGCCAGGACCTTGCGTGTTTGTTACCACAGCACAACTTGCAAAAATTCTGTTGGGACATTCTGGCCTTTCCTCGGGGCCATACCTAATTGGCTGAGACAATCTTTGATCTCTTTAATTCTGATCCAGGCTCAGAGGGCTCATTCGGAGCAAGGAGAGGCAGACCTCGAAGCACCTGTGGAAAGCCAGCAGCATGAGATTGAATCCTGGACCCTAGAATTAAGGGCTATGATGGAGAAGCTGGTGAAATCCATCAGCCAACTGAAAGACCAGCAGGATGTCTTCTGCTTCCCATGTAAGACCCAGACCCCAGTGAGAATACCCTCTATGGGCGCCCGTCAGACCAGACAGCAGCAGCTTTTGCAGGAAATTCTCAGTGAACTGGACTAAAGGAGAAAGGAGGTGCTGGATGCCTCCAAAGCACTGCTAGGCCAATTAATCACCCTAATTAATGGAAGGTCCAGCAGCAAAACACCTGCATTGGAGCCCCCCTGGACGATGGGTTGAATCAGCTGGAGAAGTATTCACAGCTGGAGCAAAGTTGTTCTTTCACCTGAATCAGCTGCTGAAGGAACTCAGTTGCCTGGTTAGCTATCAGGATGACCTTCTGACTAAAGGGGTGGACCTGTGGAAGGCCCCATACACAGAGTTGCTTTTAGATCTGTTCCTAGCCTTTGTGGTAGAAACCCAGTGCTGTGTTTCCTAAACTCCCCATTGACCCCTCATCCTCAAGATGGGGAGGAAGTTCACTGTCCAGACGAGGCTGCTGATGAGATTCCAGGAAGACAGTGGGTCACTGACTGCAAAAGTCTCCACTGACTGTAAGCTTCATCAATTACAGTCATCCTTCAGTATTCACGGGAATCAGTCCCTTAGGATAACAAAATCCTCGTATGCTCAAGTCCCTTATATAAAATGGTGTAGTATTTGCACATAACCTACACACATCCTCCTGTGTACTTTAAATTATCTCTGGATTACTTATGATACCTAATACAATGTATATGCTAAGTAAATAGTTGCACAAGAGAAATTCAAGTTTGCTTTTTGGAACTTTCCAAAATGTTTTCTCCTCTGAATATTCTTGAATCTGAGGATGTGGAACCCATGGATATTGAGGGCCAACTGTACAAAGTTTCCAGAAGTTCAACATTCTGACTTCAAACCAGAAAACTTTGTACCCCAAGAAGGAGCAGAGTCAGGCTTTAATTTGGTACTCTGGCTGCCTGACTGGTGGAGCCGTGTTCAGGTGGTTCTGGAAAGGGCAACAATAGGGGACTGCTGGGTGCAACAGGAATCACACATTTATCAGCTTCATGGTCGGATACACCTACCAGGATCTGAAGCAGGAGCTGAAGACAGATACCCTCTGTGTGGTGATTATTTCTAACATGAACCTACTCTTGATTGCCTGGTCCTTAGTTCTCTGGTTCAGTCTGGTCAGCTCACATCCCTAGAATTGGCAGTTCTTTTCCAACACCGCCAGGAATGCCAGCTGCTGAAGACCATCTCTGATACCTTTCTGTTGCACTTAAGTGAATCATTGGGAGGGGGTATTACCTGTTCTTGGTTGAACGATGATGAAGTGCAGCCCTGCACCAGGGGGTACTGCAGTCATTCGTGCTAACTGAAGTCCACCACTACCAACCTCTTACTGAGGCGGACTTACCCGAGAACCTGCTGTACTTCCTCTACTCCTGAAGCCCCAGGGATGAGGCTTTTGGGTGCTACTACCAGGAGAGAGTTAATCTTCAGGAACAGAGGAAATAACCTGAAACATAGGCTCATTCTGGTCTCTAACAGACAAGTGGATGAACTAGAACAACCACTAGAGCCAGAACTTGAGTCATTAGAGGTGGAGCCCACACTGGTACAGGGGGCCAGAGCTAAGCCTGGAGTTAGAGCCACTGCTTGAGCAGGGCTGGATCTGGGACCAGCACTGGAGCCCACACTAGGCATGGTATCACAAAGAGTGCCAGAACCAAACCCAGGACCAGTACTAAAGCTGGAGCCTGTTCTAGAGCCATTCCCAGGGAACCCCAGGAAATAGGTTTCTATCTTCATTAGTAAATGTGATATTTATTAAAGTTTGCTTTCCTTTCTTAACCATCTTGGCATGATAATGGGTGGATGGATGTTGAATGTAAAACAACAAATTTGTTAGTATGACAGAGCTTAATGGAATTTGGACACCTGATGCCAGGAGAGTTGTGAGAACTCTGACCTGTTAGTGGTAGCTTTGAGATACGTGTTTTCTGTTCAGCCATCAGAGTGCAAGAAGTTCACATTTATTGCAATTAGACTTCAAAAATACACCTTTTCTTTCTTTTGGGTTTATACATTCATTTGCAGGGAGTCCCCCATCTTTATTTGCCATTTTTGCACTTATAGTTGCACTTACTATGGCAGGTTTAATTTTAATTGACCTTTTACCTAAAAAATAAAACTTTCTAGTTATATCCTTATTTCTAAAGCTCTCATTTATTATTCCTTGAATTTGTTAATTCTTAAAATAAATTGAAGAATATACTAAAACTGAATGGAACTTAAGCTTACTAATATCTTGCCCTGATCCTGATTTTTCAGCAGCTGTCTTTGGATTGATGACAGTGATCTAGAAATTTTGATCTAGAGATCTTTGATAAAACCTTCCCAGGTAAAGCGTTAAGTGTCAATGAATCACTGCTTATGAAACTGCAGGTGGCATGGTGGAAAAGATGATATAAGTTATCCTAATTAGTTGTAGTCCAGAAACAGTCTCAAGATTTAATTCTGAATGTCATAATATTTTCATATATTGCCCTTGACATTAGCAAGATTGACCTCATCTATACTGAAAATTATTATTTAGTGTGTTTTAATGGTGGCGACTGAGGAGGTGAACCAAGATCAAGACACTGAAGTTCTTCCTATGTAATAGCTTGATTTCATCCATCTGTTTCTATGACTACTCCTTCCTCTCAACTTGAAGCCTGTATTCCCTTATTATAAGAATAGTGCAAATTTGGGGAAGGTGGCAGAGTAGATAGCCCCAGGAATCACTCTCCACCTGGACAACAGTTGCACTTGCATAATCTGTCTGATGTAACTATTTTGGAACTCTGAGGTCTTTTGAAGGCTTGCAACTTCCAGGGAAAGACTTGGCAGTTAACTTCAGTCAGTATCAGCCTTAGCACAGTAGCAGCTACCCCTCCCCCACCCCCAGCCACATGGCAGGTGCTATGTACATGTTCCTGGAGCAGCCTGCATATAGCTTGCGGGAGACAGGGTGGAGAAAGAGGACCGTGTTCTCAAATATTGAGGATCTCTGCTCTGAATGCTGATTATTGCTTCCAATCACAGGTGCAGACGAAGAGGCAGGCAGTCATTGTTGCACCTTACCCAAGGTGCAAGTCCCTTCCTCTCTGAAGTGATTTCAGGGGATTTAAAGGACTGACACCCTCCTGCCATACTCCTTTAATTTTTGCTTTTTCCCCTTTTGGGAGCCAGACACTAAGACTTAGGACATTCAAAAACAACCACATATAATGGGGAAAATTAGAAAGTGACTGCATGTCCAGGGAAGGCTCAGAATAGACCTGAGAAGACCTTAAGTTTACACCTAAGACCGATTCTCAGCACAGAGACAGCCTACAACAATCAAAAAAAGAAAAAAACAAACAAAACAACAACCAGTAACAAAAAGAGCAAACACTGGAGAAGGGGAAGAATCTGATTTCCAGAGGTACCACGTTACTAGATAGATTTCAAATGGCCAGTGTTAAACAACAAATCAGACGGCATAAAAAGAAACAGAAAAGAATGGTCCATTCAAAAGAAAATAAAGCAACAGAAACCATCCCTGGAAAAGACCTAATGGCAGATATACTGGACAGAGTCTTTAAAACAACTCTCTTAAAGATTCTTAAAGAATTAAAGGAAAATGTGGAGAAAGTCAAGAAAGTGATGTGTGAACAAAAAAGGAAACATCAATAAAAGGTAGACTTCCCAGGTGGTCCAGTGGTTAAGAATCCACCTTCCAGTGCTGGGGCCATGGGTTTGATCCCTGGTCCGGGAGCTAAGATCCCACATGCCGCAGGGCAACTAAGCCCACATGCTCTAGAGCCTGCGTGCCACAACTAGAGAGCCTGCGTGCCACAACTAAGACCCGATGCAGTCAAATAAATAAATATTTAAAAAAATAAAAGGTAGAAATTTTTAAAAGAAACTAAAAAATTCTGGAGCTGAAAAGTGTAATAATTGAAATGAAAAATATTCTAGAGGAGTCATGCAGATTTGAGCAGGCAGGAGAAAGAATCAGCAAACTTGAAGATAGGGTGATGGAAATTATCTAGTCTGAGGAACACACACACACACACACACACACACACAAAGATTGAGGAAAGGTCAGCAGAGCCTAAGGGACCTGTAGGACTCCAAGTGGACCAGCAGATGCATTACTGGAGTTCCAGGGAGATGAGAGAGAGAAAGATGCAGAGAGAATATTTGAAGAGATAATGACTGAAAACCTCCCCAATTTGCTAAATATAAACATCCAAGAAGCTTAACAAATTCTAATTAAGGTGAATTCAGAGATCCACAGTGAGACACTGAGACATGATAATCAGGACAAAGGAGAGAATCTTGCAAGCAGCAGAAGAAAATCATCACATAGAAGGGGATCTTCAGTAAGATTATCAGCAGATTTCTCATTAGAAACTTTGGAGGCCCGAAGGCAGTGGGCTAATAGACTCAGAGTGCTAAAAGGAAAAAAATACATATATACACCAGCCAAGCATCTTCTGTACAGCAAAACTGTCCTCAAAGAGTGAGGGAGAAATTAAGACATTCCCAAATAAACAAAAGCTGAGGGAGTTCAGGACCTCTAGATCTGCCCTGCAAGAAATGCTCAAGGAGTCTTGCAAGATGAAATGAAAGGACACTGGATGGTAACCCAAAGCTGTATGGAGAAATAAAGATCTCAATAAAAGTAAATAAGTGAGCTGTTATGAAAGCTAGTGTTATTATAACAATGGTTTGTCACTATACTTTTTTCTTTCTTTATGACTTGAGGTTAGTACATTTAAGGTCCAGTACTTTAGTGTAAAAGCTGGTATTACTGAAACTTTGGTTTGTGACTTCAAATCTTGTTTTCTACATAATTTAAGAAATTGCATTTAAAAGAATTATTGGGGGCACACAATGTATGAAGGTGTAATTTTGTGACATCAGTAACCAAAAGGGATAGGGATGAAACTGTAAAAGAGCAGAAATTTTGTATATTATGAAACTTAAGTTAGTATAAATTTAAGGTAGACTGTTGTGACTTCAGAATATTAAATGTATTTCCCATGCTAACCACAAAGAAAGGAGCTCTAGAATATACACAAAAGGAAATGAGTAAGGAATTTAAACATTTCACTACAGAAAAATCAAACATAAAAGAAATGAGTGTGGAGGAAGCTATAAGGCATATAGAAAACAAATAGCATGATGACATAATAACTCCATATCACTAGTTATGTTAAATGTAAATGGGTTCAGTTCTCCAATCAAAAGACAGAGATTGGCAGAATGGATAAAAATACACTATCCAGCTATATGCTGTCTACAAGAGACTCACATTAGACCCCAGAACACAAACAGGTTGAAAGTGAAAGGATGGGAAAAGATAATTCCGTGCAAATAGGAACCAAAAAAGATCAGGGGTGGCTATACTAATATCAGACGTCATGGACTTTAAATAAAACAGGATTATATGAGACAAAGAAGGACATTATACATTAAGAAAAGTTTCATTACAGCAAGAAGATAGGACAGTGATAAACATTTACATACCCAATGACCACCAAAATATATGAAGGAAAAACTGACAGAATTGAAGGGAGAAATTGTTCTGCAGTCATAGCTGGAGACTTCAGTATCCCACTCACAATGATGGATAGAACAACCAGACAAAGCATAAGGAGAGGATTTAAACAATACAAACTAACTAGATCTAACAGACATATACAGAACACTGTACCCAACAACAGAATACACATTCTTCTCAAGCGCACGTGGGACACTTTCCAGGATAGACCATATGTTAGGCCACAAATTAAGATTCAGTAGATTTAAAAAGATAAACATACCAAGTATCTTTTCTGACCACAATAGGATGAAATTAGAAATCATTAACAAAAGGAAATCTAGAAAATTGTGGAAATTAAACAACACTTTTAAACAACTAATGGGTCAAACAAAGAAGAAATGACAAGGAAATTAGAAAATACTTAAATGAATGAAAATGAAAGCACAACATACCAAAACTTCTGGGAAGCAGCAAAAGTGGTGCTAAGGGGGAAATTTATAGCTATAAGTGCTATTATTACATTTAAAAAAATAAGAAAGATCCCAAGTCAACAATCTAACCTCACAATTTAAGGAGCTAGAAAAAGAACAAATAAGCCCAAAGCAAGCAGAAGCAAGGAAATAATAAAGATTCGAGCAGAGATAAATGAAATAGAGAATAGAAAAACAGTAGAGAAAATCAATGAAACCAAAAGTTGGTTCTTCAAAAATATCAACAAAACTGACAAAGCTTTAGCTAGGTGAACTAAGAAAAAAAAAAGAGACAGCTCAAATTACTAATATAAGAAATTAAAGGGGGAACATTACAGATTCTACAAAAAATAAAAAGGATTATAAGAGCGTACTGTGAACAGTTTTATGCCAACAAATTGGATCACCTAGATGAAAGAGACAGATTCCCAGAAACATAAAACCTACCAAGACTATGTTACAAAGAAATAAAATACATGAATAAATGTATAACCAGTTAGGAGATTGAATTAGTAATCAAATATCTCCCAACAAAGAAAGGTCCTGGATCTAATGGCTCCACTGGTGAATTCTACCAAATATTTAAAGGAGAACTAATACCAGTCCTTCTCAAGTTTTTCCCAAAAATTGAAGAGAAGGGAATGATTCCTAACTCATTCTTTGAGGCCAATATTCCCTGATAACGGAAGCCAGACAAAGACACTGTAAGAAAAGCAAACTTTGAACCCCTAATGAACGTTGATGCATATATCTTTAACAGAACATGAGCATACAGAATTCAGCACATTAAAAGGATTATGCACCAAGACCAAGTGTGGTTTATTCCTAGAACGCAAGGATGGTCTAACGTGTGAAACTTGAGCAGTTCAATATGCCACATCAACAGAATGTAGCATAAAAACCACAGGATCCTCTCAATAGATGCAGAAAAAGCATTTGACAAAATTAAACACTCTTTCATGACAAAAACAATTAACTTAGGAACAAAAGGAAGCTACTTCAGCATAGTAAGAGCCATATATGAAAAACCACAGTGGTTTTTCAATGGTGGAAGGACTGAAAGCTTCTCCTCTGAGGTGAGGAACAAGGTAGGGATGCCTGCTTTCACTACTTCTGTTCAACACAGTATTGTATTTTCTAGCCATAGCAATTAGCCAAGAAAAAGAAGAGGCATTTAAATTGGAAAAGAATAAGTAAAATTGGACTTCTCTGGTGGCACAGTGGTTGAGAGTCCACCTGCCGATGCAGGGGACACGGGTTTGTGCCCCGGTCCGGGAAGATCCCACATGCCGCGGAGCGGCTGGGCCCGTGAGCCATGGCCGCTGAGCCTGCGCTCCGCAACGGGAGAGGCCACAACAGTGAGGCCTGCGTACAGTAAAAAAAAAAAAAAAAAAAAAAAAAAGAATAAGTAAAATTATCTCTTTTTGCAGATGGTATGGTTTTATATGTAGAAAATCCTAGAATCATACACACACACACACACACACACACACACACACACACCTGTTAGAACTAATAAGTGAATTCAACAGTGTAGCAAGATACAGAGTCAACACACAAAAATCATTTGCATTTCTATACATGAACAGTGGACAATCTGAAAAGAAATTACAAAAGCAATTTCATTCACAGTAGGATCAAAAGAATAATCAAAATAACCAAGGAAGTGAAAGACTTGTAGAAGAAAACTATGAAACATTGCTGAAAGAAATTTAAAAAGCCACATAAATAAATGAAAACAACATCTCATGTTCATGGATTGGAATACTTAATATTAAAAAGTCAATTCTAGGGCTTCCCTGGTGGCGCAGTGGTTGAGAGTCCGCCTGCCGATGCAGGGGACACGGGTTCGTGCCCCGGTCTGGGAGGATCCCGCATGCCGCGGAGCGGCTGGGCCCGTGAGCCATGGCCGCTGAGCCTGCGCGTCCGGAGCCTGTCCTCCGCAACGGGAGAGGCCACAACAGTGAGAGGCCCGCGTAACGCATAAAAAAAAAAAAAAAAAAAAAAAAAAAAAAAAAAAGTCAATTCTACCCAAAGCAATCTACAGCTTCAATCCCAATCATGTCAGAAATCCCAGTGACATTTTTTGCAGATAAAAAATCCATCCTAAAATTCATATAGAATCTCAGAAGACTCCAAATAGCCAATATAATCTTGAACAAGAAGAATAAAACTGGAGGACCCACACTCCCTGATTTCAAAACTTATACAAAGCTGCAGTAATCAAAATAGTGTGGGATCTACATAAAGATAGACGTATAGACCAGTGAAATAGACAGCCCATAAATATTAACTCACAAATATGGCCAAATGACTTGACAAGGGTACCAAGGCCAGACTACTGGGGAAAGGACAGTCTTTTCAACAGATGATGCTGGGAAAACTGGGTATCTACATGCAGAAGAATGAAATTGGATCCTTACCTAACACTGTATTCGAAAATTAATTCAAAATGGATCAAGCACCTAAATTTAAGACCTAAAACATCCCCCCCCCCAAAAAAAACCTTAAGAGAAAGTATAGGACAAAAGCTTCATGACATTGAATTTGGCAGTGATTTCTTGGATATTACACCAAAGGCACAAAAGAAAAAATAGACAAATTGGACTTCATGAAAACTTAAAAATATTTGTAAGTCGAAAGACACTATCCACAAGCTACAGAATGGGAAAAAATATTTGCAAATTATATGTCTGATAATGATTATTAACCAGGATATGTAGAGAGCGCCTAAAACTCAACAACAAAAAAATCAAATAACCCAGTTCAGAAATGGGCAAAGGACTTGAATAGACATTTCTCCAAAGAAGATATGTAAATGGCCAATAAGCATATGAAAAGATGCACAACATCACTAATCATTAGGGATGTGCAGCTCAAAACTACAATGAGACATCTCCTCATACCCATTCTCCTCCCACCCGTTAGCATAGCCACTATCAAAAAAGCAGAAAACAAGTGTTAGAAAGAATGTGGGGATATTGGAGTCCTTGTGCACTGTTGGTGAGAATGTATAATGGTACAGCTGTAGTGGAAGACAGTATGGCAGTTCCTCAGAAAATTAAAAGTAAAATTACCATATGATCCACCAATTCCACTTCTTTATATACATGTAAAAGAATTGAAAGCAGTATATTAAAGTGATATTTGTACCCTTACATCATAGCCCCATTACTCACAGTAGCTTAAATGTAGAAGCAATCTCAGTGCTCATGGACAGATGAATGGATGGACAAGCAAAATGTGGTACATATATACAATGTAATATTCAGTTTTAAGAAGGAAGGAAATTCTGCAGTATGTTACAACATGGATGAACTTCGAGAACATTATTTATGGAATAAGCTAGTCACAAAAAAGACAAATACTCTGATTCCACTTATATACAAGGCATTTAGAATAGTCAAAGTCATCTAAATAGAAAGTATATGGTAGATGCTGGAAGGAGGGGAAGATGGGGAGTTGTTGTTTAGTGGGTATAGAATTTCATTTTCATAAGATTAAGAGTTATGCGGGTGGATGTTGGTGATAGTTGTACAACAAGGTGTGTGTATTTAATACCACTGAAATGTACACTTAAAAATGGTTAAGATGGTAAATTTTATATTAAGTGTATTTTACCACAGTAAATTTTTTAAAAATATTGCAAGTTTATCTCAGATTATCTGAATTATATTCCAGCCTGTTCTTCATGGTATCACCAAATTAATCTTTCTAAAACACTGCTTTATGTATTACATAACATTTCTGTGCTCAAAAAAATTTCCATTGGCCTCTGGTGTCTTACCTTTCTATCCTTACCTCCCATTGTTAAAATCATCCTATATGTTAGCTAAACTACTTACCTTTCTCTCAACCTTTTCTATGACCTTTTGATTCTTGAAACACTTGCTCTTCCTACCTTTAATGCCGTTTTCCCCCCTTTCCCTTCCTCCTCCCAATGTGCAAATCTTTTTAAGGACCTAGTTAAATTTGAACTTCCCTAGGAGACTTTTCCTAATTGCCCCACTTGGGGTGGCTTATCTTTCTTCTAAAGATTTATGGCATTTAATGTTTAAACAGTTCATTTAATAGTTGACACTGGCTGATATTTGTTGGTGTGTACCTGTTTTGTTTCCCCAACTGCCTCTAAATTAAGTGGGCTCAGTGCTGTATCTTAAAATTATTTATATTACCCACTTGACAATATTATGAATTGATTTATTGATATACTGTGAATAATAAGAAGTAAATATGCTCTTCAAGTAAATTTCAGACTTACCAATCAGATTCAATAGCATCTGGCAGTGTTTCTGCAGAAGATACACTTGGTATTCAGGTTGGGTTCTTGTTAAATTTTTCTAGAACAATTAAATATGGTACCAGTAAGTTGTCTATTTGTAAGGTGACTTTGTATATGTTTCCAGGCAATAAAATAATTTTGAGAAATTTGGAATCTTAAATTTTTTTGCTATAATATTGTATCAGAAATAAGTATTAGTGTATGGGTACTAATACTTATCTTTTGTTCATGTGCTGGGTTAAAGTTAGTTGTAGAAATGACTTGCTAGGTCAGTGTTATTATGTTTATAAAGATTTTTGTTTTTAAGTCAGATGAGTTAAAATGGACTTGAAGTTAGCAAATCTGTGTTACTTTACTGTGATACTGCATTTTCTCTTGTGGAAGTCAAGTTTTACTGTTTTAGTTTGAGGCAATAGTTTGCACAAAAGTTTCTTTCTGTTAGTCTCGTGTGTGTGTGTGTGTACACTTACATATGCCTTCTCTAGGGTTATGATTAGGATATTGAAGTATTAAAGAAAGGTATTGCCTTTAAGAAATGTAGATAGCATTTCAGTAACTTTTACGCCCTCCATTCAGCACCTAGAAAAATAGGTGAGTATTATTTCAAGAATTTTAATGGGGAATGTGTTTATCATGGGCACAAAACTAAATAATGGATTAGTATCCATTTTAAGCAGTACTTTTTTTTTCATAAGCTATTGTTTCACCCGTTGTTTTCTGAGAATCTAATTAGACTGTAAATTGCTCAAGGATAGAGATTTTATCTTATACTTCTTTGTGTCCCCAGCATCTAACCTAATGTCTTACATCAGAGTGCTTCAATAAATGTTAAGATGATAAAATGTCTATTTTTCTGGCTTTGGTTGTGGGGAGTAAATGTACTCTGATTTGATTTTATTTTTTCCAATTTACAGCCCCATTGACAAACCTTCCGATTCTCTCAGCATAGGGAATGGTGATAATTCCCAGCAGGTAAGATTTTGATACTGTATTCCTTCATTTATCTGCCATCTGCTGAAACAAGACATTCTATGCGAGTGAGTTTTCTAGATAGTGAAAAATACTTTAAATATTGAAACAATTTAAAAACACTTTTAGTGGGCATCTTTGTTAAATGTATTAGCCCTCTTTTTCTCCACAGAATAGAGCATAATTTAACCCTTTCTTGATGACTCAGAATTATCATTATGACCATATGTTATTGTACTGTGTGCCAATACATTAGTGTCCTTGGAGTCCCTGATATTCTTGGTCTTTCTGACCCTACGTGAAATGGTCCCAGACTAACATGCCTTCTGCATTCTTGATTTTGAGTTGTTTCTCTGCCCCATGCTCCCCTTGTCCCTTGCTGTCAACTTTAATTTTCTTTTCTTTTTTTTTAAAATTTTATTGAAGTATAGTTGATTTACAATGTTGTATTAATTTCTGCTGTACAGTACAGTGACTCAGTTATAAATACATACATTCTTTTTCATATTATTTTCTACTGTGGTTTATCACAGGATACTGAATATAGTTCCCTGTGCTATACAGTAGGACTTTGTTGTTTATCCATCCTATAGATAATAGTTTGCATCTGCTAATCCCAAACTAACTTTAATTTTCTATTTCTCTCGGTGAACTTGACCCCAAGTTTTACCCCTTCCCTCAAATGACTTTTGGCTTTGAAATGATGAACCAAATAGTTAAGTTCAAAGTTGCATCCACTATGATACAGAATGAGGTCCTGATCTTTAGAGCATGCCTTGTATCATCTTGTCTAGTTGCTAGCTTTTCACTACTTAAGTTTCTGTACACCTCTTCCTTTGGTTTAAAAAAAAAAAAAGTGTAGTTTCTAATCTCTTCCGTAAAGAACAGCCAGTTCCCCACAATGTGAGAAACTTAGAGATCTAAAATACATTGTTTTTCTAAACTTGTTGTTCACAGTTTCCATGAAAGAATTTGAAAATCTTTATATCCCCTTGTATATTTTAAGTTAACATGAAATTTTTTTCATAATAAGTTAAAAATAGCTGCAAAGGATGTAATTTCCAGCTTATTATAAATTTTGGTATTTTTAAATAAACATGCTACATTGGGTTTTAATAAGTATCTGAGAGATTTAAGTATCAGAATGTTTTGTTACTCCCTCATCCATTTACACAAGCTATTCTTTAGCAATCAGAAATTTTACATCATTACTTGAACTCATTTTTTAATTTTCACTGGCATTACAGAATTTTTTCTTAATGCAATATAGTTTATGCTTGGGACTTCCCTGGTGGCTCTGGTTAAGAATCACCTGCCAATGCAGGGGACACGGGTTCGAGCCCTGGTCCAGGAAGATCCCACATGCCACGGAGCAACTAAGCCCGTGAGCCACAACTACTGAGCCTGCGCTCTAGGGTCTGCAAGCCACAACTACTGAGCCTGCGTGCTGCAACTACTGAAGCCCATGTGCCTAGAGCCCGTGCTCCGCAACAAGAGAAGCCACTGCAATGAGAAGCCCGTGCACTGCAACGAAGAGTAGTCCCTGCTCACCGCAACTAGAGAAAGTCCATGCACAGCAACGAAGATACAACACAGCCAAAAATAAATTAAATTAGATTAAAAAATATATATATATATATATATATAGTTTATGCTTGATAGGCATTCTCTCAAATAAAAGTAGACATATAAATTTTGAATTGGAAATAAAAATATTTTGCTGACACAATGCCAAACTTCTTTCTTCTGAATTTATTTGTAGTATTGATTTGATCAAAGCAATATATATATAAGTATAGATTTTGATTAAAATATTAATCATTAAACATAAACACTAAAATTGTATTGGAAATTTACCTCTTAATGAAGTGGATAGGGCATTTTAAAATTAGTTTTTTTGTATGCATGGATGAATATTACCTATTGGTACAAGGAGATGTTTCAGCAGTAATCTAGCCATGTTTTCATTTTTCTAAATACAGGTGCTGAGACATCTTGTTCATATAAATAAGTAGGTGGAAGAAAGAGTTATTATATCAGTATCACTCAAATTTTTGAACTCCTTGTGAATTAAATACCTAAGAATCATATTAAGATTTCTTATAAAAACTATTTTTAATGATGCTTTTGGAAATAGCTTGATTAGATCTTCTTTCCATTTTGTTTAAAACTGAAGTATTGGGAATCATCTAGTTTGCCAAAGAATCTAGTCATTAGAGTCAGTCACTGTGTCATCACTAATCTTAATATTTCTAATAAAGTTTTGTTTGGCTCCCAGAAAGTTTTCACACTTGGGCAAAATACTATAGTTAGATCCCAGAGAGTGAGAAATAGTATTGTCTTTGTAAAGTAAGAGAAATTAGGTTGTAAAAGGAGAGGATACTGGCTGTGTCTTTTCAGGAGGGTCAGTTTTATAAAAGAGTACATATGTAAGTTGATGGAGTTTTTTGAAAATTTATGCTCTCATAAAAAAGTCTTTAAGTACCCCAGTTTTTGAAAATCACTATTCTAATACCTTTCATTGCAAGCCTTTTAAACTATGGCTTATTACATTGTATAAACTTATATTGATTATTCTTTTCTTTTTCCATTTTATTTAGATATCTAACAGTGATACACCTTCACCACCACCTGGTTTATCAAAATCCAATCCAGTCATCCCCATCAGTTCATCCAATCACAGTGCACGGTCTCCTTTTGAAGGGGCAGTAACTGAGTCACAGTCATTATTCTCAGACAATTTTCGCCATCCCAACCCTATCCCAAGTGGGCTTCCTCCTTTCCCCAGTTCCCCACAGGCATCCAGTGACTGGCCTACAGCACCAGAACCACAGAGCCTCTTCACATCAGGTATATAACAATACTATGTGTGTTAGTAATTATACTCAGACTAAAATGAGACCTTTGCTGGATGTGTTTTTATCCCTTTTTTGTCCACTCCCTTTTTCATAAAAATGTAAACTTTTAAATGGCAAGGAATTGGATGGTTAGGTAAGTAGTTCTGTGACCTAGAACTTACCATGTTAACAGACAAACTTCTCCAAAAATCAAGGGTTAGATCATTTTTCCAATAATCGAATGCTTATTCCTCTAGGAAGTATTAAGGGCTTACAATTTTTAATTAGATTTATGTTTGTGTAGTTATATTTTTTAAAATGTTTCCCCAGCTGACAAAGAAGTATGTTAGTTAATTTTTAAAGTTACATTTTGAGACATTTCCAATTTCATTCATTGTAAGTTCTCATTAATGTGAAGGATAACACAAAATCAAGACAATTTTTTAAGACAATTTAAAAATATACAGATTAAATGGATACTTTTTTCATTAAGTTATAGTAGTAGTATGTAAAGCATATATTCAAACTTATACTTCATCTTTGATAAATACATTTCAAAAATAAACTTTACTAATTGAATTCTATTATATTTATTACTTTATTTCATTTAAATGACTTACTTTGGGTTTTGATGATGAATAGTTGAGAGTATAATTTGGGTTTCAAGTAGTACTTTGTTTTCTTTGATCAGCAAAATCAGTCTATATCGTTCAGTTTTTGAAGTTAGTAACTTATGGATGAAATCATTGCTAGAAATATCTGAGGCCTTTTGTAATTTTACAATCGTAATGTTCTAAGAAATTATGTAGATTTTGCATATATTTGCCTTTGTGTTATAGTATGATGTTGCACTAGTGTGGAAGTGAGCTATATATTTTAAATTCATCACTCATTCTTTTTCCCACCAGAAACAATCCCAGTATCGTCTTCTACAGACTGGCAAGCAGCATTTGGCTTTGGTTCTTCTAAACAACCAGAGGATGACTTGGGTTTTGATCCCTTTGATGTCACTCGAAAAGCCTTAGCAGACCTGATTGAAAAGGAACTGTCAGTCCAAGACCAACCTTCCCTTTCGCCCACATCTCTTCAGAACTCCTCTTCACACACTACAACCGCCAAAGGTCTGGGCTCTGGATTCCTGCATCCTGCTGCACCTGCAAATGCCAACTCGAGTCTCAATAGTACCTTTTCAGTCTTGCCACAGAGGTTCCCTCAATTTCAGCAGCACCGAGCGGTTTATAATTCATTCAGTTTTCCAGGCCAGGCAGCCCGCTATCCTTGGATGGCCTTTCCACGCAATAGCATCATGCACTTGAACCACACAGCAAATCCCACCTCAAATAGTAATTTCTTGGACTTGAATCTCCCGCCACAGCACAACACAGGTCTGGGAGGGATCCCTATAGCAGGTAGGTTCATTTATAGCCTTTGAGAATTTGTGAATAACTCATGCCTTTAGGTTGTTGGGTGGGTAGGGAGGGAACTTTTGAATAACAGAAAGTATTTATCATCAGTCTTGGAAATTTCAATGGGAAAAACTATCATAATCTAAAAAAATTTTAATTGGATGGATGCCTTGTAATAGTGAGCTTTATAAGGATGGTGGAGTATTATACCTAGTTATTGCTTGGAAGCATTTTACTTAATAGAATAGTTACCAGACTTTCTTATGGCATATAAATGCAAAAAGACAAAGAAGAAAGAAGGGCTCTGAAATTATGGTGCCATAAAGTCCAACACCATGGTAAAAATTCTGATTATACATTCTAAAAGTAAACTGGTTCAAAAAAATTTTTTAGAGATGGTAATTAGTGAGAGCATGAGGGATAAAGCCACTCTCTTAACTCCTTTTGACAACTTACTTATTTTGACTGATAGACACGTACAAACACACACACACACACACACATCAAAACTGTGCTATATGTTAATAAAGGACTTAATATTTGAGAACTCTCATTATTAGTGTTTCACAGACATATGTGTATAAGTATACTTTCTGTGAAAAAGAAATTGTTCAAGGAGAGATATTTTTCCTTTTGGTCTGTCATGTTTTTATTTCTGGGGTAAATATTAGGTTCCTGTAAGTGATGCCAGAATACTTCTGGTTTTGTACTGCTACCCTTGAAGGTTTCAGAACTTTTGGCTTTTAAGGTCCCATATGATATTTATTAGATCAAGTGACCTCTATATCTAAAGGAATCTTTCTTATTAATAGTTTTTTAAAATTTAATTTGGGCTTTAGATATGACTGGTTAAAGAGTTTGTTCTCTCCTGATTCTCTCAAGTAGAATAGAATAGTCCTTCACTCTGTTACATAACTTATAAAATTTATTTTTATCCCTCTTCATGGCCTTTGTGATATGACATGGCACAGCATTATTGTAATAATGTGCTGTTACCAGCAAAGCGTTCGTTCTCTTGTTTTTAGCAAGGTTGATAGATAAATTTACAGAGATCCATCAAAATTCTTTGGCTCTATTCTCTTTGTGACCAACAACATTTCATTTTCAAGACAAGTAGTTGGGTTAAGAGAGTATGGTTTGTGGCTGTTGATACAGTGAAGTTAATTTACATATAAGCATGATAGCACCTAATGTAGTGGTTTGCACATTGGTGGGACTCATGTTATTTGTTCATCTGTTATGGTAGTTAGTAGGTAATCGAGAGTGACATTTTTCAGTCCTCTTCTACATGATATTCACTTGTGAAACGCTAAGTGTTCAGTTCCTGGTACTCTTTTTTTCATCCATTGTAGACAGCATATTAGAATGTAATTGTGTTTTGTTTTGCTTTGTTTCAACCATTTAGAAATGTGGCATTTAAATTACTAGTAGTGTATCTCATAACATTATAACACTAAAAGTTAAACTTAAGTTCCCCTAAATATTCTAAACATTTAACAATAAAATATTAAACCAATACTATAAATATTTGGGTATCTGTTTGCCCAACAATGAACTGGGCCATGTGGATAATACAGAACAAGTATAAAATATGGCTACTATTTCCAGGTACTGTACAGTATAGTTGACGAGATAAAATAAGACTGTGTATGAAAGTGGTAACCATATGATACTGGAATCCAAAACACATCAATGGAGCCTATAAATTGTTGGGGAGGCTTCATTGAAGAAATAGGAATTGATCTGTATCCTGGATTTGGGTTAGCAGGAGGGAAAGGAAAAAACCTTTTATGTTGATGGAAACTCCTGAATGAAGGCATAGAGGCAGGATTTAGTATGTCATTACATTAAGAAGCATTAGAACTGCCTTCTATACCAGGCGGTCCTTCATATATTTTATACATAGAATGGATGAGAGGACGGAGAGCTCTGATGGTGAGGCAAAACAGTATGGACTTGATCTGATAGGAAGGAGGATGCCTTTGTGGGACTAGTTCTTAGCTGTCTTCATTGTGTACTTTTATTTGACTTATTACATGACCATCTTCAAAAATTATCTGTTCTTCTGATTTCATAGTTATCATATTATCCATTAGTACAAAATGAGCAGTTTTAAACCAGATATTTCAAGCCAGTATATATTCTGGAGATGCCACAGGGGTGATGAGTAATCACTGATTTTTGAGTGTAGTTGTCCTCATGTTAGTCATTTGAAATCTTCATCTAAAGTAGGTGCTTTATGAAAAAAATGTGGCATTAAATTTTGGTCCTATCTTGCTGGGCTTTTCTTTTAGCATATACTCAACCATAGAGCATAAAATACATTTTTTTCCCAGAAATTCTAAGAATGAAGTCACCGACTATAGGTTCTGAATCATTGTTGTATTTTGTGGGAGGTGGGGAGAGTTTGTTATTTCAGATTTTCAGTTTTTGACTATGCATACTAGCTTGGTATTTAAATGGTGACTTATGATTAAGCTTATTGTTAGATTACTTTTAAGGCTCTCACGACTAGAGAAATTTTAGTTTTAATGTACCAAAATATTTTAAATTGTTATCAAGAGTTATAGAATCCTTCCATGGCTTATAAATATTTGGCAAATACCTCAGAAAGCTGAATGTGCTGAGCCTCAAAACAGAATAGTTTTATAATTGTAGCCAGATGATTGAGGATTTTCAGTAACAATTAGAAATGACAAAGTAAAATTATGAAAAACTGTGTACATCTTAACTGTGAATTATTTGAAGCAATTTAATAGGTAGGCAATATCTGCCTCCCACCCCTAGCTGTAAGTCAGTTGTACTTGAGTTGAACTATTGAAAAAGGCCTAACTCTGTATTCTGCAGTGAATATCATGGTATCTTACACAGGTAGCTGTCAAGTGCTTCATAGTGGAGAGTACATACTGTTTTAGTGAGGCCTGCCACTTTAAGATATACTTAGACAGTATTCAATACTAGAAAAGGCATGTATATTTATTCTTTAGATATGTAGAGCAAAATGAGGTTCCTGACCTTTAGGAGTAAATACTCAGAGGTGTCAGTCTTCTGTGTATCATACAGAAACTATGTCTATATTTATTATATATTTGTATTTAAATTTTAAGTTTTGGTTTGTTTCAGTTAATTATTAAAATTTGATACACTGAAACCTGTCATGGGAAGGACAGTTGCCAGAGGTTTGACAGAAACATGGTTTCCATTTCCTCTGCCAAATTGAAATCATTTTTGTGTTTAAAATTAGTTATTTCCTTAATTAAGTGAAATCTTTTTAGCAGCATTTTCTTGGCTGCATATTCAGTTTGCTAAATTTAGAAGGATTTTTGGAATAAATATTCTTGAGGGGAAACTTGGATCAGTGGGCAGTAATAGTGAAGTCCATTCAGACCTTTTTTATTATTGGAACCACGTGCTTTTGTTTTAAAAAGTGACTTTTCTAGTCCTAAAAATTGACCTACCTTGTTCAACTCCTTCATTTTAGGAATGACAAAGCTGTGTTCTGGAAAGGTTAAATAATTTGTTAAAAGTCACACATTCAATTAGTAGTAGAATTAGGATAAGAACCCAGATCTCAGATTTAATAACTAAAATGGTTTTTCATTACAACATTGATGTTCTCTTTCATAAATGAAACTTACTGGCATTTACTTTAACATGGCTTTCTTCCCATAGTAAGTAATTTTTGCTCTCACACAGTTGGGAGGTCCCTTTTTATCAACAGTATCTATTCATGCGACAATTGGCCCATCTCAGGAATATGACCTGTAGTTACAAAATAGAATGAATTTCATTGACTTGATGAAAATTAATCTCTTGCTTAGTTCTTCTAAGTACCACGTTCTCACCAAGAACTCTAGTCTAAAATTTCCTTTACACAGCCTCCTTCCTATGTATTTGGGATTTATAGAATCTTTGCCAATTTACTGAAACACTATGAAATAACCTGTTCTAAAGACTGAAAGTCTTTGTCTTCATGTTATCAGTTAAGCTGTCTTTCCAAGTGTAACTTTGCAGATTTGTTTTTCAAAGGACTCCCTGCCAAGATGTTTTTATTCCATAATGCTAAAAATTATCTGGAAGACAAATAATAGTCTAAGTCTGTAAACATTGTTGTTTCGGAATATACCTAGAAAAATATTTGAAACTGTTTAGGATTAGATTTTTGTTCGTGTTTTTGTTCATTTGAATTTTGCTTAAGAGAGGGCATTAAAAAAAATTCTTAGTTTCTGAATTAACTGTTTTAACAGTGACTTGATTGAATTTTGAGTCACGTGTGAAACAAGTCACTTGTAGTCATTATCAATTATAATTGGGAGAACTGATCTCATTTCATGTACAGTTCTCTGACCTAGAAGTAGTCATCTCACTTTCAGTCAATTGGATCATTGTATTGTTAGCATTTTACTATTTGCTGATTACTTCAAAAGTGCACATTGAATTTTCAGGTGCTGTATGGTAATTTGCCAAATTAATATTTACATCTTTTTATTTCTTTTTTCTAAACATAATTACTGCTTTTAAAACATGGATTTGTCATTTTTCCCTTTTAAAAAATCACATTTTCACTTCTGTGAATTTAGTTTTAATTTTTTCACAAAATACTGCTTACTATTAGGAGTGTCTAAATATATAAGGGGTCCAATTGGCTTGGAAAAGAATGGCTTTCCTGGTCTCTTTTTTTTTTTCTTTTTGTATATTTATAATTCTAAATCTATTATATTTGTTCTTAAATCTGACAGTGTTAAATTTAAGGGTGTGATTGGAGTATAACTATTTTCTAGGTACTTGATAAGTTTATATTTTAAAATTCATGTCTTGTTTCACACCCGCATTCCAGCCATTACGCATGTATTTTATATATGTATCAGTATTCCAAATATTGAAGTCATTTTTAAAGGGACTGTTAACAAATCTAGTCACCCATAACTAGACCATGACTGACTTTTCCACAGGGGAAGAAGAGGTGAAGGTTTCGACCATGCCACTGTCAGCCTCTTCCCATTCATTACAACAAGGACAGCAGCCTACAAGTCTCCACACTACTGTGGCCTGACAACAGAACTGAGAGGAGAGGATTAGACTCTGGGGTGCTTGCATGGGCAACCGGATTTTTGCATGATTCCTTTCTGATTTTGCATTTAATGTATACACCCAAAAGAGCCAATATAAACGTTCCTCATGCCTACAACTAGTGTGTTACCTCATAGTTGCTAAAGTATTTCTTCATTAGGCCTTTAACACAGTTTATTAGCATAATAATTTTGGCATTGTTTCTCATGAGTGATACTATTTTTTAACTCACACAAATAAACTTGTAGTACTATAATTAAGATCCCAGATGAGATTAGCTAGAATTGTTATTTTGGCTCTATTAATTGAAAATATTCAAAGATAATGGTAGTTCCTTGTTTTCTGATTTGTGAAAAAATGGTAATATCCTAATATATTCATGAAAATTTGAAAATTAAGAAGATAATGTCTTGCATTCTTTGAATACTTGAGAAGAAAGAATACATATAAAACAAAATTGGTGGTGTCATTTAATGCTCAGAAGAATGTTGTCAGCAATTGTTTGTAGTTGTATGGATTTATCCTATATTATGCATTACATGTTTAGAAACTGTCTTTGTTCTCTCTGATTTGCACATTTGCACTTTCTTTTTGAATGGTTGTTAATTATATAGAGACGCTTAAGAGATAATTATTATAGACTAAATGCAATATAATCTCTTTTCTAATGCACTGCCTAGTATACCGGGAAATTGCCTCAGAAACAGAATTTCAACTTACAGTTGATTTATCAGAAACTTGAATATGGGGTAAATATTGTATGTGAGAAGCAACCATAGTAGTGTAACATTTTTATTGGAAAAACGGTAGTTCTGTGGGATATTTGTTTGGAAATTTCATTGTTTCACAATTGAAGTGTGATAATAAAACTATATTACAAGTACCTGACCAGAATGAGACTAAGGTGGAAGAGAAGAGATTGGGGATCCTCTAAAATTAGGCCACGTAAGTTGTCATAGGTAATTTTAGTTAATCACAGAGAATAGTGGTGTACTTTATTAGGATATAATGTTGAAGTGATGTTTTTGGATAATAGACAATTTCTTGAAATAGTTCTAAAGCTGATAATGAAAGAAAATAAACTGAATTCAGTTCTAAGCATTAGACAAAAGCTGGTTCAGAAAACATGACTATGTTCTGCCTAAATTAAGCATCTGGGAAAAAAGGGGAAAGTCAGATCTCCTCTTGAGATTTAAAAAAAAAATTGTGATATAAAACATACGCCTTAATTTAAAAAAAATATTAAAAGAGTAGCATGAATACCAAAAAAGGAAGCCTAGAGATTTAAAATAATAATAATAATGAAATACCTTACTAGGAGTGATACTTAATATCATGTTGGAGTTGGAGTTTTCAGGGTTCCCTCTCTATGTAAAGTCTAATAACTTTCTATTAGATATAATACACAAGTTAAATGGGTTTGTCCTGAGGTATAGTGGGTAAACTAAAATCTATTCTTAGATATCCTTCAATTTGGTTAGCTGAGGGTGTAGAAACAACTAATTATCTAGCCATTTTAATTATTTTTGTAAAATTCTGCATAAATGATAATCTCTAACTTCTATCTAGAAGTGACTTTAAGACAGCGTTATGAGAAATTTAGAAAATACAAATAAAATATTGTAGATTTGTTAGCCTTTTAGCATGTGTTGAATATGAAGTCTTTTAGTATGTGTTGATTATGGTTTCATTTTTGCTGTGAGAGGCCAAGACATCCACTTAATGTCTCCTGTGGTGCTGAGGCTCCTTGGCTTTGTGAACAAACTTGGGCTCCCTGTAATAGGGCTTACTAGCGCATAGTTTTCTCCAGCCTTCAGTGCAAGCCTTTCATCACTCAGATCTTCTTACAAAAACATGAGGTGGTTAGCTCCCATTTACTTACTGTTTTGAGAGATATACTTGTTAAACAAGGCTTTTTTCCTGTGGTAGCTTTCTCTATCCTTTCTCATTCCTGGCCATTGCCATAAAACTGTCAGGTAGTTTACCAGACTTGCTAGAGCCCAGGACTGTCTTTCTGCCTGCTTCCCCTTCTGCCCCCACCCCCACTTTCCACATACACACCATAATGGGAAAAATGCTTTCTTGGGTAATTAGGCTTCAACTTAGATATTTTCACATATACTAGCTAAAGATTATCATTTAACTAACTGTAATTCCAAGACTTTGTGAGCCTAAACAAGTAAGCTTCGCTGTTTTGCTTACTTAATATATATATTATGGTTTTAAAAAGTGAAGTCTTAAAATCAGTCAGAATTAATTATACTAAAACACAGAAAAAGTTACACAACATGTGAAAGAAAGTACTGCTTCACTTAGCAAGTAAATTGATGAAACCAAATGACGGTAAAGAATGAGAAATTCTAAAAACTTCAAATTAGTTTTTGATAAATTCCTTCCTGATTGATCTGTCATACACAAGGGAAACTTTATATGCTTTTATATCCTTAACTTTTAAAAAAACATTTCAGGGCAGCAGTTCTTAGTGCCAGTGTGTAGGATATAGACCTGGGTTGAATGATTTTGATCTTATGATGAATGTCAAGTGCCTCTTTTTAATTTCTTAAAGATTCCATTAGAAAATATTTTCTGATTAATAATACTTTCCTTTTCATTCTGCTGTTGCATTTTGTTTTTACAGGTGGTGCTTTTGTATACTCTCCTCTTATTTCAACGAAGCATTAATATTTGAGTGCCTATTCTTTGTAGTGACTTGAGCTAGATCTTGAGGGATACAAGGCTGAATAAAGTATAGATCCTATTATCAAGGATAACAGTCTAGTGACAGTTTTATTTCAATTATTTCTATAGGGTCAGCTCTTGATATATTTTAACCACAGGAACAGCCAGAGCAGTCCAGACTCATTTCATTATTCATTGCTCTGACAGTGGCAACAAAGGGTATTGAATACTGATATTTGAAATTTTAAAATATATGATAATTTGGAGAGAGTGAAAAAAATTTTAACGGGAGAGACATACATTCATTATTCTAATTTAAGTATTTCTCAGTCGTGTGTGTGCTCATGTCTTACTCTTAGTGTTGTGGCGATTAAGTACAGCTTCCTCTATATATGTTCTTTTAAAGAAAACTTTAGGGCTTCCCTGGTGGCGCAGTGGTTGAGAGTCTGCCTGCCGATGCAGGGGACACGGGTTCGTGGCCTGGTCTGGGAAGATCCCACATGCCGCGGAACGGCTAGGCCCGTGCGCCATGGCCGCTGAGCCTGCGCGTCCAGAGCCTGTGCTCCACAACAGTGAGAGGCCCGCGTACAGCAAAAAAAAAAAAAAAAAAAAAAGAAAGAAAACTTTAATGCATTGTGTGCACATTTTTACTGACATGGCTCCTATTTGTACAGTATTCCAAGCACCTTCAAGACTGACAGAGCTCTCCTCTGCTGTGATACAGGTACATAGGGAGCTACTCCCACAGAGGCCTTACCTCAGAAAGCCAAGAGAAAGGAACGAATTACAGGTGCATTGAATGAAATCTTACGAAATGAAGACCACCATGTTATTTATGCATATATAAAAACGGGGGGACATTTTATCCTATATTGAGTTGTAAGGTTTTAGATTCTTTTGTTTATTTGATCATGAAGCTTTCCCATATTTGCTTAAGAGATGTATATCATACAATTGAGAGCACAATAACTTAAAAATGTTTTTTTCTTTTAAAGAGGTAATATCACAAAATGATGATATATATGTCTTTTTCTACAAAATATAACCAAGTCAATTACCTGGTTTCAAGCTAGTCCTTCTGCCATTAGTGCTATCTATGTCTCTTCTCTCAGTCTTTTTATTTGAATATCTACTACATTGTCTCCTTGTGCTGAATAAATGGTAGTAGTATATACAGGTATTCACACATGAAATGTTTAGTGAGCTAATCAGATACTTTGCTGATACAAAAGTAAAAATAGGAGTTAGAGAAGTTACTATGAGCAGATTCAGGGAAAACCTTCATAAAAAGTGTGGGGCCTTTTGCTTTTGAAGGATGGCTTGAAATTAAATGATGGAAGTGGAAAATACAGTAAAGGCAACATATTGAACAAAGAATCGGGAATGGAGATTAGCGTGGTCTGCTAAGGGTCAGGAGGGAAGGATAGTAAGGAGATGGACTCGTCTGAGGTATTACAGGTCATATAGGAAGGTGGGATAAGTGTGCAAAAGCCTTGAAAACTAGGAAGAATAGTTTAGTCTTGATGTGGATGTGGTCAGTGTTAGAGAACTACACGTTCTTTGGCAAAGATGTAACTTGATTGTAGCATTTTAAGAAGATTAATTCTGTAATACATTTGCTTGAAATTAGGACCAGTTAGAAAGCAATTCCAGTATGTCATTGCAAATAAGATGGCCTGGGCTGGAATAGTAATAACTAGTAGGATTGGAGAAGAAATTATGAATTAGAAGTCAGAAAGAATGAGATCTAGGAAACGGGCTTTGGGTTTGGCCAAGTCTCTAATGACCTTTAAAAATGTTACTTTCAGGGGCTTCCCTGGTGGCGCAGTGGTTGAGAGTCCGCCTGCCAATGCAGGGGACACGGGTTCGTGCCCCGGTCTGGGAAGATCCCACATGCCGCGGAGGGGCTAGGCCCGTGAGCCATGGCCGCTGAGCCTGTGCGTCCAGAGCTTGTGCTCCGCAACGGGAGAGGCCACAGCAGTGAGGGGCCCGCGTACCGCAAAAAAAAAAAAAAAAAAAGATGTTACTTTCATAAAAAGATACAGATGGAAAGCAGATTTCTAGGATTCATGAGGAAATGTCAAGGATATGGATACAGCAGTCATTGACTGAAGGCCTTTGGCAACAAAGGGGAAGAGAAAAACAAGATGCTAATTAGATGGGTGGTAGATCTTAGAAGGCATTGCTTTAAGATAAGGGAAATAGCTAAGTATTTAAAGGCAGAGCATATAGAGTCAATTGAGAGGACACCCTAGACAGTGCGGAAGAGAAGATAGGCTAACCAGTAGAGTAACACATTTCTGTAGGTGCTGGGAGGAGATAAACTCCTGAGACGGAGTTAGGTTATGGGTTTGACTTAAAAGAGATGGGATATATCTTCTTTTGCTATTTGTAAAAACAATCAGAAAATCTAGCAGAGAGAATGTGAGATTAGAGAAAATGAGAATAGATGAAGGTGCTCATATCAGTAATTATTGAATGCATATTGTGTGAGAAAATGGGGGTGAAAGAGTGGAGTTGGGAACCTATTAAAAAAAAAGAAAGAAAGAAAGTAAATAAGTCTGTGAGAATAAGCCTAGAAGTGCATCGGAAAGAAACTTAAGAATTGCTGGGACTTCCCTGGTGGTCCAGTGGCTAAGGCTCCGCACTCCTAATGCGGGGGGCCCGGGTTCATTCCCTGGTCAGGGAACTAGATCCCACACGCTGCAACTAAAGATTCCCACATGCTGCAACTAAAGATTCCCACATGCTGCGACTAAGACCCAATGCAGCCAAATAAATAAATAAAATAAATTTAAAAAAAAAGAATTGCTGAGTCAAGATAAGAATCAAATTTAAAATTTTAGTGTCCAGATATATATGGTTTTGTATGTTCCAGCGATTCAACACAAAGCATCAGGAGTGGACAAAGCAAATATGAGAGTTTGGTTAGAGGGTGAAGAAGGAAAGGACACAAAGATATTTAAGAAGACAAAACTGATATAACCTTGTGATCAGGAAGAGTCCAGTAAGGCAGGAAATATCCAGTGGTGTGAGTGTGTTGAAGGGAGTTCACTGATTTTAGGTTTTGATGAGGACAAAGAACAGGCATAGTATTGTTAAGGGAAGGACAAATTAGGAGACTGTGGTCAGTATGATAACCACTCAGTGCTAAATGATGAGTGAGAACCAGAGAAAGGATGGTAGATAGATGTCTAACATTAGGGCTAGAGGTTGGAAAGAAGGCAAGCTTTCGTTACCCCTGTGGTCTTTTCTCTCCCTGCTTTCCCTCCAGTCCTTTTTTGAGAGTAGGAAGTCAGACTGTGTGAGAGAGAATTGCAGAAAGCATGGTATTGCCTGGGGGAACCTGGATCACGTTTCCTGTAAGTTGAAGGTGATTCAAAGGAAAACGTCCCACAGTGGAGTAAACATTGCTTCCTCAAAGCACAGTAGGAGGATGTGAACGCAGAGTGCAAGGGAATGCCTGGGAAAAGCCAGAGATGAGATTGGACAGGTGTACGTATGCCCAGTGAGTGTGTTACTTATGACATGAAAGGTTTAGACAGAGGGGGTAGGTGTGCCATATGATGAGTCTGCTAGCTTGAGGAGCCCATATTACAGGTGTGAACTAGTTTCTCCGAAGCTTAAATGCAAACTGGAAAGAATCAGCTTTCCACCTACATAGGGAAAGCATCTCTTCTTAGTTGGACTAGGTCATTCTGCTTTAATTATATGACAAGTTGGTATTAAAAGCAGTAGATTGGTGAAAGTAGAGAGAACTTAAGAATTTTATTATAACAGGTTATAAAAATATTTTGACAACTTTCCCCAAAAGAGAATGTGCTTTGTAAATAGACACAAACCTACAAGTTATTGAACTCAGAGATGAAGATACAAATATATAATATATATTTTTTCTCATTCAATTAATAGCAAACATGCCTAGTTTGAAAGCATCCTTAATTTCCTGACTAAATTAAAATCCTGCCTGAAGTCCTACTAAAATATTTTTAAACTCACTGGACTTGTTCCGTATATGTCAGCTAAGATATCACCTGTGACATTTAAAAATGATAATGCTTCAAAGTACAAGTTATTGCTTAAGAATGCTAAGTTTGTGGAACCATGTTGATGGATTGAGAAGCCGCTGCTCCTTGGATCTCCTTACTGCCCTGTGATTTATTAGTCTTAGCGACCTTGTATTGCTAGGCATATTAGACCACAGCTTCTTTAACCAGGAGCTTTTTCTAAAAAAATCACTCTTGGGAATTCAAGATTAATTAAGGTGTATCTACTCTGTTCTGGTGCTTTGGGGAGTATACCCTGGGTTTGAGTTATATAAAAATCTAGTTTATACCTATCAGGTACCTAGAATTGAAGGCAAGCTTAAGTAATATAAGCTGCTTGAGAATTGGACAGAAGTACCTAGAAGTTCCATGAACCAGCTGATAATTATTGTACTTGAGAGCCAATCTATTTACTCCAGCTTCCTTCACACCAGCCTTCATAAGGCACTATTGACTTGACTTTGTTCTTAGCCTGCCTCACATTTTATGGTTATTTTTGAGGTTCCTGGAAGCTCCAACCCAACCCCTAAGAACATACTGTGCTTAGAACAGTTTTGTTGTTCCAGCTCCAGTTTGGTCCTAAGACCCACTATTGTGTAACACCCCAAAAGTTTTTTTTCCCCTCCATATAATTTATAAAGCCTTTAAAGCACCCAGTACCTTTTTTTTTTTTTTTTTTTGGTGAAATTCACATAACATACAATTAACTACTTTAAAGTGAACAATTTGGTGGCCCAGTAGGACTGTTCTTTAATTATCTTAATGTTAAAATTGAATAAATAACCCACTGTGGCTGTGAGAATTTTGGCCTGTCCTTGTTGGGGCTGTGTGGTAACAGCTGCATCTAGACTCGGGTAAAAACGTTTAAAGCAACTAACTATCTGAATAGTTCTTAAGTGGTAATAATAGTCCTTCTGTCTTCATGACATTTGATTAGCACATCACCTAAGAGAAAGCTTACTTAGCAAAGGAAATAAATAAGCGTGGCTCTGTGTCTGGGGGTGAGGTTGAGTGTTGTGTGTGTGCATGTACATTCGTTTATATATAGTAATTTTCATTTAAATCCTCCACTTAGTGAATGTGGCAGGTGAAAAAATCTCAGACCATCTCTCTGTGACTTTCTCTAAAGGTTTTTTTTTTAAAAAAGAAATTAAGACCCTGTTTAAATGCAGCAGGGTTACAGTACAGGTGCCCACTTCACCCCTGGTCATGCTTTTATCTGAACAAATATTTTCATAGCTTTTTCTCATCAGTTTTCACTTCCACTACTAAGCATATCCATCCCATGTCTTACTCTTTTGGAAAACCTAAGGAAAGGATAATAAGAAAAAGACGTTTTAGAATCATGAAATTTCAGAGCTATGAGACATACAGTCTTCAACAATCCACTTTTAAAGACCAAATAATAATAACGCTATTAATAAACAAGGCTCAGAAGGATTGTGATTGCCCATAATCACATTCTAACCACAGTTTTATGTTTTCCTAGCCCTCACCATGTGAATATGCTTTTGTATATGTAATTCAAGGAGAAAAAAACTTCAAGATTCAGAATATATCTCTTCTCTAAACTTTGTTGTGTCTTACAGTTTATTTTAGTAGTTCTCACAAGTCAAGGGCTTTCAACTGTGAATATCAGTGCAAGTAATGAATTGAAGACTTTCAGATTGTGTATCTGCTGGCAACTGTTATTACAGATCCTGTAAGTTGTTAAAACAGCCTTGTGTTAAATGTGGCCCAATGATCTTGGAGTAACTTTAGTGGGGGGAAATTGTAACCTTGCAGGTACTCTTAATGTAGACTTAAAGTACAAATGTCAGAACCAAAATAAACAGTAAAACAGGTGGAATTACATTTACCCAGCATTTTTCTGCAGTGCCAAAGAGCATTTAAGGATCAACATGCATGACCACTAGACTGGTGATATCTCTAATGTTACAAAATGAAAAAAATGCTTATAGTAATGGCACCAAGATGTACTACACCCACACTAAAGGGGTGATTTTAGATTCATCTTTGAAGAGCTACTATATGCTACACTATGTAAAATGATAGCATATCTGCTGATTTTTTTTCAATCAAGGAGGTTGTTGTTTTCAGCATAATGAAAAAGAGGGAAAGCTCCACAAGGATTTAAAGATGATAATACCATCATCATCTCCAAGAAGAAATGCAGGAATGCTGACTGCAATCAACTTTTGTAGCCTAGTGATGTTTCCTAATATGGTGAGATCTCTTCCCAAGGACTATACTAGCGTTTATACTCTGTTATCAGTCTTGCGTACTGAAATAATGTGTCTACGGAGCAGAACATAGTGATCTGGAACATTACTGGGATGTTTTTAAACATTGTCGTTTTATATGTTGGCATTTGCAAGAAGACTGACACCCTGAAACCATTCATTTTTTTCCTTTACTACATCTATAAATTGAGTATTCAGCTTAAGGTAAAAGGAGTTCCTGGGTTATGACTTCATCAACAAAGTAGGAAGGTTTATTATTGGCCTTAAGCTGAGTGTTGGGCTACATACCATTGTTGCACTTATGTTTTATTAAAATACATTTTTATAAAGTTTGTGATTATGGATTACTGATATATATATGCCCTATTTCCTCATCCCTCACTTAGGGTATGATTTGCTACCAGGTATGGGTTTTTTTGGTTTGTTTTTACATCTAAACTATTAGCATTCACTAATTAACCTAACAGTGGCCTTCCCCAGTCCCAGAGTCACAAATAAGAGCGACATTTCTTGAGTCTTAGTGTAGTCAATGCTGCAAAACCTCACCTGTATTTTAAATGGTAGGTGATTGGAATGAAGCTTATTACTAAAGTAAGCAAAGATCTTACATAATTTCCAAATAAATACCTACAGCCCTGCAACCTTTGTTTTAGAACATGCTTTCAGGTTTTAATTCCTGACTAGCTGGAGTCTTATTCTGATAGTTTGTACTCACCTCTCTATCCAGTTTCTTTTTCTTTCTTTGGACAAACAAGAAATTGTTTCTATCTCTGTGTAACTTAACCACAATTAGAGGGGGCGGTCTTGACTAGATCTTAATGTGCGCTACCTGTGTGATTACCCTACAGGATCCCTGACAGGCCTGAATTTTCCCATTTCAAAGGAGAAGAAAGTGCTCTGTCAGGCTGCTGTTTACTCAAGAGTTTCTGGTCATTTACCTCCCAATTTCCTTCTCAGTATCTGGTCTTATTTCCAAACTAGCTTTTGATTTTAAATGATCATATTATTTTTTTCTTCTCTCTTTTAAATCAAAACAGCACATTTAAGCAGAAAGCACAGTCTGGGTTTGGAGTAGATTGAGTAACAAGTGTCAAATTGGTAGACTTTTGACATTGTAAGATTGGTGTTATTCACTTTCTCCTACTTCTAAGTTATTCTAGCTCTTTAAAAATACATTCTAGACAATACTACTAAAATTCAGTGCTTCACAAATATGTGTGATTTTTAATAGAACTAATTTTTTTTTCAGTAAAATGTTCTAGTTCAGTATAAACCTGGATATGGTGAAATAGGAATTGTAGTTTCTTATTTATATTTAAGATTGTGTTCATATGATCTTCCTTCCCTCGTTCCTTCCTGCTTTCCTTTCTTCTACACTGATTGAGATTTGGTTCTGTCAAGACCATCTCTGGCATTCTTTTGCAACTGAACTATAATAAATCATAGCGAAGGATGAACACTTAAATAAGTATATTTCAAAAATGATTTTTAAACTAAGGCCCCTTAGTGAACTGATGGTAAGCATATAGCTCTTTAAATTCATCAGCATATAGGCCTTTTGAAATGCTTTCCTCCACAGGAGTATCGTCTTTTGTAGTTCTGGAAAGGATGCAGTCTTACGTTAAGTCTTTCTAAATTGAAGCATAATTTGAAAATTGGAGGCAAAAAGTTTCTGTATTTTCCCCCAGTATAAGAATAAATAGTAAGGAGGAAGAAGAAGCAAAATAGTCTTATTTTTTCTTAAATCATACATTTCACATAGCTAAAAAATAAGTAAATTTCAAATTTGCATTCTTGTTTTGAAAAATCAAATGTTTATTTATAAAACAACCTCAAAACAAACTTTAACAAATATCTCTGGTTTGTGAAAATAGTGAGGGAGAAAGATGTATGCTTGGTCAGTTGGGTTGGAAATGTTTATTACCATGACTATACCCATATCTATGTTATTTAGTTTCAGGATAATGAGGAATTTACTTCATTTCCTAAAAATAATCTTTTTTCTAAAATTAAGAAACAAAGCAAATGATTATTTTAATGCCTAAAAAGATACTTTCTAAAAATAAAGCTCAGAGTTGGGTTATGAAGAATTTGTCCATTAAAATCATGTTTCAGAGCATGGATAATTTTATCTTCTTTTGGGGGGATTTTTATGTCTTTGATATAAACCCTTAAGATAGGAGCCATCTTTCAGAAAAAGATGAGACTGATCTTCACTGTCAAAAGTGAGCTGTGTAATCAAATGGAGTAAAAACTGGCTGTATGTTTTTAAATAACTTTTAGAAAATTTAGAAATCTTTTAGTTTGGAAAATTATGACCATCAGAAACCTTAGGACTTTCAGTAGACATATAACCATATGGGGATTTGCTGCACAGGTAGCAAAATACTTTGGTCTTAGTGCAAGTTCCTCTTCAGCCTGGAGAGGAACTTATACTCGCATAAAAATATTTTATTGGCACTGAACGATCAAAAGCTATCACTGCTTTGTTCCGAATAGCCAAACTCCAGGGATCCGTTGAAGAAATACAAAACAAGCAGAGCAGCAAGACTTCTAGGAAGCTGCTGTAAAACGTTATAGCATCAAGCCCCAGAGAAAATAATAGAGTAGATATTCGATAAATGTTTGTTGAATGAAAACTCATGGTTGAGAGAGTAATGTTAGTGTCTGATTATTATTTCTGGAGGTCTGCAAAGCCTGGATCTAGATCTGCTTTGTGTTAAATCTGGACTTCTGGAGACCTTAATTAGATTCGTTTCCACATGAATTATCTCACCTCTTGGGTGAACTGTGGCCTTCAGTTCAGTGTTAAGATTCCCCTCACCATTCTATGATCAGTCCTTCTCTTCTGTCTTCTTTACCTCTGAACTCTGGAAATTCAGCTCTTGACTGATCCTTATTTTCCCAAGGATCACACACTGCTCCCTCCCTTCACACACACAAACTTTAAAAAATTTCACCTAACCAGTACTTTTCTTACCTCCAATTTCTCATTTGTGATACTCACAAATATATATATATATACACACACACACATATATACACATACATATACATACATATGTATACGCACAATTCAGAAAGTCTTTCTAAATAAATACCTTATTTTCCAGAACTCTCTGTGTGGGTAATGAAGAACTGTTTGGGGAACTTAATACTTTCCTAAGTAGGGAGCTCTCTTTAGGGAACTTACAATTGTTAAAGAATTTTTTCTCTTGGCTAAACCAAAGTCTTTTTCCCATTTACACTTCTTGTCAAATATGTGAAGGCAGTTTCCGCTTGTCTAGTAACTACTAGACCTCAGTGAAACAAACTTAGTCCTTTTAACCTTTTTAACTAGAAACATGGTTTCTAGTTCTCTCTGTAGCCCACTTCTCCTCTACACATATTTTGGCATGACAATGAATGCCTTTTTTAAAAAATTTTATTTATTTTATATGTTTATTTTTGGCTGCATTGGGTCTTCGTGGCTGCACGCGGGCTTCTACTAGTTGTGACCAGGGGCTACTCTTCGTTTAGATGCGCATGCTTCTCATTGCGGTGGCTTCTTGTTGCGGAGCACAGGCTCTAGGTGTGCGGGCTTCAGTAGTTGTGGTGCACGGGCTCAGTAGTTGTGGCACACAGGCTTAGTTGCTCCGCGGCATGTGGGATCTCCCCGGACCAGGGCTCAAACCCGTGTCCCCTGCAATGGCAGGCAGATTCTTAACCACTGCACAACCAGGGAAGTCCCTGAATGCCTTTCTTAAAATATGAAGCTCACACTTTAATAATCCAGACGTGATTAGATAATCTCCTTTTTCATTAACACTGTTCTTATTACTAAAGTTTGTATATTCCTTTAGAGGTTACAGAGTCTTTTTATAAAAATATCCTGTGGGGGGCTTCCCTGGTGGCGCAGTGGTTGAGAGTCCGCCTGCCGATGCAGGGGACACGGGTTCGTGCCCCGGTCTGGGAAGATCCCACATGGCGCAGAGCGGCTGGGCCCGTGAGCCATGGCCGCTGAGCCTGCGCATCCGGAGCCTGTGCTCTGCCGCAATGGGAGAGGCCACAACAGTGAGAGGCCCGCGTACCAAAAAAAAAAAAAAAAAAAAAAATCCTGTGGGGTTATTATCCCTATTTTGTAAATGAGAAAACTGAGGCTCAGAGTGGTTATCATTTGTGATTTGCTCAACGTCATACCATTGCTAATTTAGACACTTTAATGTTACCTATTTAGAAGATCCATTACCCAATTGTTATATCAAATGATATAAGTGAAACCACTAAACCTTTTTTCATAGACATGACTGGTTAGATCTCTTCCATCCTACACTTTGCTAATGAATTTTTAGAAATCTGAATGTATACATGTTAAATTTTATGTGTTTGGATTTGGTGTAGTTGGAGTGTATCCTGTTGTATATCACCATCTTACAAGTTTATCATATGAAAAACTACATGATTATAAAGTGATAGATAAATGTTATTAGTAACAGTAATAACATTTGTGTGAAGATTTTAAGAATTTTAATTTAAGAATAGGTATAATTTTAATTATTGATTCTGTCCTCTCTAGAATTAGTTTTCTGTTTGCATATTTAAATAAACTTTGTAGGTTTTGTTAAATATTATAAAAAGCATGGAGTCAAAGATAAGCCAAGCACTATCTCAGGAACTTTCAGGCTAACACACAGTATCTTAAATTCTGTGACAGTTCATCTAAACACTTCTGTCATCCATGCTGTACTTTACTATCATATACCAAAAGGTTACCACTAGAAAACTTTCCAAAAACTGCTGAATTCAACATCTGTAGTATGACATTGTAGTTATGACAATCCTAGAAAGCCTGTCCAAAGGATAAATTACTTTGATGTGGTTGGTTCTTTATGGAAATGCATTTTGGCTTTCATTGATCACTCTATTCCATTTGTTTTATGGGATTGATGTGTCAGTGGGTTGGAAGTGGAGTTTAGCTGCAAAGTTTTTGAGTTTGGGCAGGCAATAGAAGAAGAAAGGAAATGGACCATAGCATTTAGAAGGAGGACATTTCCAGTAGAAAACGATTGTCAGTAGAAGCTGCCTCCATGACTGCTGTTCCACCTCAAAGTTGAACTTCCTGTGTATTTCATTTGGAAAGGAGCTGAGGTTTTAGCCAAAATGCTACATATTATTTCTCACAAAAAATGCCTGCAAACGTAAGCTGTAGAGCAGTGCTTGCTAAACCTATCATATTCATTTCTAAAGAAATCCAGCTTCTAATCTGTTTCCGAATTTTCCCAAGAACTCATTTTATATTAATTATGTAGCTTCTAGAGTCTGCCTTTTCTTCCTTTCCCGGCACTTCTCTTTCTTTTTTTCTTGGCTGCGTCAGGTCTTCATTGCTGTGCAGGGGCTTTTTCTAGTTGCGGTGAGCAGGCTTCTCATTGTGGTGGCTTCTCTTGTTGCACAGCACAGGATCTAGGCACGCAGGCTCAGTAGTTGTGGCATGTGGGCCCTAGAGCGCTCAGGCTTCAGTAGTTGTGGCACAGGGGCTTAGGTGCTCCGCGGCATGTGGGATCTTCCAGGACCAGGGATCATACCCGTGTCCCCTGCGATGGCAGGTGGATTCTTAACCACTGCACCACCAGGGAAGTCCCGGAACTTCTCTTAACAGTGGTTTTGTGATGACATCTGTGAGGATTAACACCCTGGAATAGAATCCATTTTGCACCTGGAAATTTTAAACCTATTTAAATTGAATAGATGTTCTTTTACTGTCTTTGCATCTCTTCTGACTTACAGTTCTCTCTCCACATTGCTTAATCTGTCCTTTCTGGTTTGAGGATCATGCTGTTTTATAAAGAAGATGGAAGGAAGCAAAATGAAGATGGAACTACATAGTTCTGGCTTTTCTCAGGACTTAGCATTATGACAGGCTGAGCAGTGGCTTTTCCTAATTTTCTCCTTTTCCAAACTTAGCTTTTTTTTGCCTTCAGCATTTTTCACAAGCTTCAGATCATTATGGATTCTGATTTTAATCCTCAAGGATTATGATACTCTTATCTACAGGTAGGTTACATAACTATCCAGCTTTTCTAAGCTTTCTTTTCACATCTTATCCCATGAGATTCTCCCTGCACAAGAACTGGTTTCTTTAGATTTCACCCCAATTTCTTTTCCTTATTAGAATTATTTATTGCATAGTCAGAATGTTCATATTTTAGCATCCTCTGTGGCCTATGAATCACTGTCTCCTGTAACCAGGGGACCATCCTGACCTACCCTTCCTTTTTTTTTTTTTTTTAAACCTTCTTTGGAAAGACGTTTTCTCAAAAAAACCTGGAAGCAAATGTTCAGGGCTGTTCATTTAGGAAACATTAAATACCTCTTGAGGTTCAGGTTCAGTAACTATTCACTATATACATAGAGGATTAAATCAAGGCCCTTTCCTGGAGGAGCTCACAGTCTAGGCAAAAGAACTAATATATAAACCGGTGAATGCAGTACACTCTGGTGATTGCAAAAGTAGCCAGGATGCCAGCCATCCAAGAACTCAATCTAGTTAGTCTCATTCCTTGCTTCTTAAAGTCCTAAAATTACGTCACATACTCTTAGGGCTTCTGTTTTTTAAAAAATAAATTTATTTATTTATTTGGCTGCATTGGGTCTTCACTGCTATGCGCGGGCTTTCTCTAGTTGCGGTGAGCGGGGTCTACTCTTCGTTGTGGCATGTGAGCTCATTGTGGAGCATGGGCTCTAGGCACGTGGGCTTCAGTAGTTGTGGCATGCGGACTCAGCAGCTGTGACTTGCGGGTTCCAGAGTGCAGGCTCAACAGTTGTGGCACATGGGCTTAGTTGCTCTGCAGCATGTGGGATCTTCCCAGACCATGGCTCAAACCCGTGTCCCCTGCATTGGCAGACAGATTCCCAACCACTGTGCCACCAGGGAAGCCCTTAGGGCTTCTATTATTTTCACAATAGCCAGCCTGTTCTTTGTTGGTCAGAAGTCCAGAATAAAATTTTCCCTCCTTGTTTCCAACTTGGGAAAGAAGGGTGGTCAGGAGGTGAATTTTCTCAGGTTTATTTTCTTCTGGTAGATTTAGATCTCAGAGATGTCAGGGTGGTTGACATCCTCCATGTCTCTGCAGTTTTATAATTCAGTGAAATCATATTCTGGTGGATCTGTATATCTTCTCCTGGATGATAAGTTCCTTCAGTCATCCTTGAATGTCCTCATGGGGCTTTTGTTCATAGTTCTCAGTTTTGTGCTCACCTAAATGCTTTCCTCCAAGCTTCCAATTTCAGATTTTATAGATTTCTTATAATGGATTTTTGTCACTCCCCATCATTTAGTTCTGTTTCTTGCTTCCATCTAATCCAGATTATAATGCTTCTAAGAATGTATTTATCGGGGCTTCCCTGGTGGCGCAGTGGTTGAGAGTCCGCCTGCCGATGCAGGGGACACGGGTTCGTGCCCCGGTCCAGGAAGATCCCACATGCCGCGGAGCGGCTGGGCCCGTGAGCCATGGCCGCTGAGCCTGCGCGTCCGGAGCCTGTGCTCCGCAAAGGGAGAGGCCACAACAGTGAGAGGCCCGTGTACCGCAAAAAAAAAAAAAAAAAAAAAAAAAAAGAATGTATTTATCTTCTGCATTAACTTTTAAGTTTACTTTTTCTTCATTCGATGTACAGCTTTATATATAGACTTCTTTCCATAGGTATTTTTTCCTGTTTTTTTTTAAATAGATTTTACTTCCTTAGATCCTTCATAAAGCAAACATCTAGATGTTTTCCTGGTTCTCATTAGATGGTCTGATTCTTCCCCCAAAACAAACATAGATCCTCGTAGGAACATTCTAGAAGAGAAAAGTACACATTGTGTAAAACACATCTACGTATATCGTGCAGTGTTCCTACTGTATTTTGTGATTAGCTGCTTCTCCTGCTCTCTCTGTACGGAATGGCGTTTCCCTTTTCCATATCAGCTTCTCTTCCCTTGAGCTTCTCCAGTCATCATTTATCCTGCATGCAGAATGGCAGAATTGTTCATTTTCTTCTTTGTGCCCCGCAGGACTTTGTTCATACCAGAACAACACTTGGTGTAGTTGTTTAAATGTGTCTGACCTCCCCTTCTCTTGGCCCATGAGTCCTGCCAGGACACGGACTAGTTGGTAGTGTGCTCAGTGGTGAGAACAAACACTTTGGAGTCAGAATGGATATGATTACTGACTTCAGCACTTTTGAACTATATAACCTTTGGCAAATTCTTTAAACTACCAGAGTCTACTTAGTCTCCTCATTTGTAAAATGAAACTACTACTTACTTAGTTCATTGTATTGTTGGTACTAAGGTAATCAAGTACATCAAGTGCATAGTGAGTGAATGAATAGTGTCTAGAGTAGAAAAGTGGATAGAATGTAGCTAATAGGCCTGTTTACTATCCTGTACACATAATATTAGAATATCTTTTTTAAAAAGCATTCCTTATTTATTTTGGTGCATTGGATTTTAAAAATTATATTTGCTTGTGTTTTGGCATCTCAAGCAGTATTGAAAACAGCATTTTAGTGGCCTCTTTTTTCAGAGAGGCCTTTTGGGCCCCCAAATTTAGCTCATTCCTGCCGTCAGAAAGATTTGCATCTTTTTTGAGAGAACAGCTTGATTCGTAGCATTATACAGATGTGAAATAAATAGGCTTTTGGGGGGAAGGTGGTTTTTCAGCTCCTCTCAAGTTGGATCTTTGACTCAGCAGATATCTTGAAACACATCAAGTTTCTAAGACACTGAGCTGCATGCTCAAGTGTCTATAAAATAGCCTATTGCAGGCCTTTCATTAGAGTTGTGAGAGAAGATGTGAGTACACATAAAGGTGTACATACTGGATGTCACAGCGCAGTGTGTGCCACATGAGTGTGGTTCAGACCACAGTGCTGTCATCCAGAATGATCTGAGCGGAAGACTTGGACTTTTGGAAGATTGAGTAAAAATTAGTCAAAGAGATTGGGAAAGCATTCTAGACAAAGAGAAAGGCAGGAAGTAAAGACAGAGTCCAGAAAGCCTAAATCATATTTAGCTAATCCTCAAGGCCTCTCTTTTCCTGTTTATGTCATTTCTACTTCCTTCTGCTAGTGGGAATAAAATTTGTTTTTTGTTAATACATTGTTCAAGTTCTTCTGTTCTCAGAACTCTTTTTCATTGAGTTCTTAGAATTTTTCACATAGTTTAATCTCTACTTTCAGATCTATTAAATCCTTAAGATTTTGTGCCCCAGCAAATCTGCTCTGCAGTAGTGGTCTATCTTGCTTTTTATAATAAAGCATAATCTTAGAAATGTGAGGGTCAGTTCTTTTTAAGTAGAATAACATTTTTTCACAAACTGATTTTATAAATCTGTTTGAAAGAATTCATTCATATTTTAGTTAATAAGTTGAAATGATTTTTGTGACTGTCCTAAAGGACAACATGCCTATGTCATGTAGGGTTTAAGTTCTGATAGGAGAAATTTTGTGTGCTCTTTTAAAGTTTGGTTTTGCATATAGGACAAGCATAATTCATTTATATTTGAGTTGCTTAGAGATATGTTGAAGTTTGAGAAAGTTTAGGCTTTCTTGAAATCATATACTGGTGGAGATGGACTCTGTCCCCAAACTCACAGGAATTAGTATCTAACAGGGCTGGGGGCAGAGTGGGGAGTGTAGTGAGGGGTAGAGTGGCTGAGACAGGCTGTACTGTATGTCCTTCTAAAAATGCATGAATATTTGAGAGTCTAACTGGTAAGAACTAACCATAATGGGAACTAGATTTCTGATGGACCCCTTGTACCAAGAAAGATTTGTTTCACTAAGTAACCTACCTGTTGGAAGTAGCCTCTGGCTTCAAACTGTAAAGGACAGCGGTAAAGAAAAGGAAGATAAATCTTGTGAGAAAAAAAGATCAGATTGAAGACTGAGGCTTTGGTAAGTAGCTATGAGATAAGGATTAAAAACGGATGAACAGAAGAAACTCTTTCAAGAATATTTTGTGACTGGAACGCTCAGTGACTACTTCCCAGTTGGCGGAGACTGCTACCAGAAATATATAATAACTTGAAATAAGAGGTCTCTGGTCCTAGGGACTGCAGTCGGGAATGGAGTAGCCTAAGGATCAGGGCCGAATATGTGAGCCAGTTGTCCCTGCCCAAACATGAAAGTGGACAAATTGGTGGATTTGTGACTGTAGTTACATCTAGCTAGTTTAATTAATAAGGCCTATGTGTTTATAATAAAAAGACCATGTGGAGGAGATACCAAAAAGAAGGTAGAGGCAAAATTCCAAGCGGAGACAGAATCCCGACCTGGTGGTGTAAACTGTATTAGAGGAAGCAAAAACTTGGAATAGCCTTTTGTTTTAGGGTTCCCCCTTAAGTGTGCTTTATTTCACTGTGTTGTCATTATACATAGATCTTCTGTCTTCCCTCTTAGCAGATCTTGTTTTTCAAATGGAATCTTATTGCTACCCTAAAATGGAAATAGATGAAATCAGGAGGTGGGAAGGATGTGTTGTCCTACTACCCTGTCCCCTTCCTCCCCAGTGGCTCCTGAGGTGGTTTTGCAGTCCGTGAAACCAATTTGAAAATTGTTCTTTTAGGTGAAGATTTTATGCAAGCCAGAAAAACTCATTGGCTTGTCAGCAGTGACAATTTATCACAAGGAGCAGATTTTCCACAGTCTTGTTCTCTGTAGCAAAATTTTACATTTTATAACAATATATTGCAGTTAATCTGAGGAAATCCACTTGGCTGCTGTAATGTGTGCTCTTGCCTAAGCCATTCGTCTTTTCCTGCTTTATGATTTTCTGTGAAAGGCCTGATGTCAGACACAGCTTCATTTTATTTTGTAATATAATCATTGCTTATAAAATGTGTATGTATATTTCCTAGTAAGTAGTTAGACTAGTTTAGTGTTATGTAAAAATACCAAAGATAGTTTTAACCTGTCGTGGGGTTTTCAGGCTCAGGGCGTCTACGAATTTTAACTCCATGAACTTAACTCCATGAATGAAAGACTGCAACTCTTGTTCACCCACCAGCACATTTCCACACGTGTGCCTAACTAGCCTCTCTTTTTACTAAACTTTTATAGCCTTTATTAATCATGTACAACCCCGTGACATTTCTTCTGTTGGTTTTTCAGGTTGTGGTTATTGAGTTTTTCCCATATTTGCATTGTCTCACCATCTAGACTTTAAGCTCCTTGAAAACAGGAGTCATGGCTTAAGGGCTTTGTCCTCCTTAGACACTGTAGGCATTCAGTAAATAGTTGCTTTGACTTTTATCTTGGCAGCTTTAACACATACATTTTTTGTTGTTGCCACTGTTGCTAAAATGTAGACTTGTCAGCTGCTTTGTGAGCGATGATTGGCTTGTTACGGACTGGGTGTTAGGCTACCAGCAAACTGGCAGAATTTTAACCATAATTTCTTCTTTAATAAAATGTGTTCTGTGCTAGGTAAACTGAAGGATACTGGTACTTCTTACACAATGAAATATGAGAGTGTGGTATATGGCATCTTGAAAGTACTTTAAATTCTGTCTTTGAGTTCTACTCTGAAAAATAAAACTACTACAAACAACTTCACCTGCTCTCCTGCCCTCAAATTATTTAGAACCGAAAACAGTGGTTTTGTACATATTTGGAAATTATAAATTAAAATTAATTTTTTAACATCATAAAACATTTAAACATATTAGCAATCCTTTAAAAATATACAATCCTTCCCTAATGTATTACACTACTACTAATTAAATACTTTAAAAATAAAATTAGTATCATTTAGTATAAAGTGTGTTCAGTGACTTGATTTTCATTGTAGTTTGCTTATGGAAAGTTTAAAGGGCTTTCTATGTCTTCTTTGTCTTTGTACTGTGTTGGCGGTGAGAAGGCTTGTTAGTTAGATTGACTACACAGTACCTCTGTGAGAATATCGGGTATTATCCCTCCATTGCTAGGAGGAGACTGTTGTGCCCAGAGCTAGTTCCTGGCAAGTGAGAAATCTTCTTAGCTTGGCTTTTTGGAAACTACTATCTATTCAGTATTGAGTATTAGAAAAAAATTGTTGTTAGGCACCTATCAAGTAATAGATGGTCTTCAAATTGCTTTCCCTTCTCTTATTTTATCCTTACGAGAGAAGAAAGCAGATGTTATTCTTACTTATGAAGCATACTAAGAGACTTACTTACATGCTCAAGGTTATATTAATTACAAGACTTACTTACATGCTCCAGGTTATATTAATTACGGTTGCCTTATACAGCCCATCTGCAATTTTCAGCCCAGTGTTTTCTCCATTAAGACCTACGGACTTGTACATAGTGAATCGTATGCCAGTGTGAAGTCCTATATAAATAAAGGGAAATGAAGTTGCATCAGGTTGCATCCAGGTGTCCTGTCCTGGTACTATTTAAAAGGAAATGTGTATTCGAGTGGAATTATTTAGAGCCCTGGAAACAAAGGAATCAGCTTCCTTTGTGTCAGTGGTTATCAGCCAGGGATGATTTTGCGCCCGCCCCCCCAGTAGCCATTTGGCAATGTCGAGACATTTTTCATTGTCAGAACTGGGGGTGGGGGGGTAGTTGTGCGCACACTGCGGGCATCCAGCGGTGCTGCTAAACATCCTACCGTGCACAGAACAGCCCCCTCACGACGAGGACTGAATTACGTAGTCCAAAATGTCAGTAGTGCTGAGGTTAATCAACCCTGCTGTATGTATTGCAAGGAATGGAATTACCAGAAGCCCTCTCAGCCAAAACAAATTTGGGTCAGAGGTGGGGTGGGAGGGTGGGCAGGGAGGTAGAGGAGGTGATTTCAAGTGTGGCTGTTGAAATTTTCATGGGGTTAGGATTTATCTGATTTCCTTTTTCTTGCCCCTTCCTTGTGCCAACACTTGGCATAGCAGTAGTAGAGAAAACAGTGAAGAAAACTTCTTTTCTTCTTGTAAACTACTTAGAATAGTGGTCCCATTCCCAGAGCTAATGCGTCAGTCCAGTTCCTAGTGACACTCACAACTCCACTATAAACCAATCCTCCATGCTATCAGGCTCCCAAGATGTCTAGGCACATGACTTTGTTTTTGGCAAGATTGTGAGAATTATAAGCTAGCTAATTTATTCCCCAGGGTATCTTATAATCATAGTTCACCTGGGAGGATCTAAGTTTCTCACTGTTTCTATATCATGTGCCATCTGTGAATGTCTTTGGCTAACATACTCTTGCTTGATTTCATTAGCCTAAAACCAGAGAAACAAATATCTGTTTTTTAAATAGATGTTATTTTTTTAGAGCAGTGTTAAGTTCACAGCAAAATTGAGTGGAGAGTACAGAGAGTTCCCATATATCCCCTGCCTGTGAACAAATGTCTTTCGATTTTATTGTAATCTTGATTTTCAGATAAACTTTATATAAATGCAAATGTTATTCTGTTAATGCAAAGTTCCTTAGTTCCAGTTCTCACTAACTGTAAAGCAAAAGTAAGGAGAAAATGGGTTTTACTAAGTTACGGGTTTTTTTCTTTTTCCCTGTGCAGTGAAAGAGGGAACCTCAAATCATCCGCATAGGCTTCTTATTGACTTTGGCTACCTAAAGTTCAAGAGCATTAATCTTCCTTAAAATTTTCCCATGTAGTTGTACATCACCTTTTTATATCAGGGAGATTTTATTTCCCTCCTGTGACGTTTTCCTTGTTTAGAGTTCAGTTTTTGGTTAATTGAAAACAAGTTAAGTTATTCAGTCTGACAGTGTGACTACTTTAAAGGTTAGAATGTAGCCACCGAACCTTCCTGTAATTGGGGGTATTCTAGGACTTTATTAATGTCATCTTGTTAATGCCTCATGCAGCTGGAGTGGACTAGGGGGTGGGGGGAATTGATGATTCTCTTGTTGATTAGAATTTTTCTCCCCTGGCTGCAAATTCCAGTTTGTTCCTCTAGCGAAATATTTCTCCTACTAGTCATGGCTGATGGACATACTATAATGTTTCCGTGTTTCTTTTTTGCTTCCTTTTCATCATGGGTCTCACAAGCCCCTGGGATTTGCCTTAAACATTTAACCTATTAAAAAGCCAGTTAATTGTCTATACAAATATAAAGTAAATAGTCTATATAAGAGTGAGAGCTCGGTGTTACTAAAAAAAAAAAACAACTCAGGTTCTGGGTTTCAGGTCCTGATGGTACAAGTCATGTGACATGTGCAAATTATTCTAGAGTCTATTTCTTTATCTGTTAAATGCACACTATTCCCCCTGCTCTGCCTATCTCACAACATGAGGATCAAATGAAATAATAATGGACTATAAGAGTGCTTTGTGAATTGTACAACACAATGCAAAAGTCAGATAGGATGCAAATAGAAGGGTAAGCTTCAGGAAACTACACTGATTGTGAATTGGAATTCGGTTTGAAGAATTTATTTTCTTTTCTATTGACTAGTCTGTAGTATAGATTGTCTTTTCTTCATCTAAGTAAATTCAGAGATGACTTTTGTTGCATTTGGTTGTAGTTTTTTGTCTTTTTATAAATAACATCAATAGGGTCAAAAGCTTCACTTGCTGAAATGTTATAATTTGGCATAGGTTAGTGATTGGTGCAAAGGAAACATTATAAAAAGAAAACTGTGAATTCACCAAATAGCATAGACTGTACCTGATCGAATACCGTTGTCATCATCGTCATCATCATCATCATCATCAGTGGTGATTGCTCATCAATTCTGTAGAACCAGAAATAATTTTCTATGCTCTTCTCAAAAACCACAGTTAGTAGTTTGACCTACTGTCCTATTTTCAATAAAGCAGTTATTCTAAGTAGTAGTTACACTTTACGCTTCCCCTCCCCTCCCCCCAGCCGATTAGTTATATACCATGTGGATTCTGGATGGCAGTAGATCAAGTGAGTTTAGTCACATTTATGAAAGCCTTTTTATCTTGATAGTATTTTATCACATTTGATGCTGTTTGTAAATAGAACCAGAGAACTAACTGTAGTACTCCAGGACTTATGTTTTAAATGATGGGTAGAACTGTAAGAACAGAGTGGGCAGACTGCTGGAAATGATTCCATCTAAAAGGTAGCTTCGCCCTTGTCTCCTTGGCCTTTGTGACTAATGGAAAAATACTCTTTTCAAATTCAAAAGCCTATTCATTACTGCCTTTCTCCTCTGAAATACATGATCAGTTTTATAATCAGAAAGAACGTAATTATTTTTATTTTTCTATTGTCTTATGTTTATTCTTCATAAAATGACTTTTCTTGCACTTAATGGGCTCAGAATACACTCCTGTATTGAACTTTACAGCCTTGCTTTTTTTTATAGCGTAAATCAGCTCAGCTGGCTAAATGCCCCACTAACTGAAACTTTATAATGTAGCTGGAACTAAATTGTGCTCTGGAGCATTGAGTCTTTAAACTGGATTATTGACTTACAAGTGAAAATGGTAAAGAGTCTGTAAGAAGGACAAAGATCCCTCTCCTGATCCTTGAGCAATTTTTTCCTCACTTATCTCAGGGGCTCTGAGCTCATGAGCAAAATCCTAACCAAGTTTATCTTGCTAGGAAAACCCATTTTAAATGCTCAATAAAGAAAGAATAATTCTTCTCCCGCTTAACCACTAAAGAACAACATATGTTTCTAACGTCAGCTTTTTATTTTTTTTTTTTTTATCTTTCATTTTTTTGTTGGTAAATCTCCCAGACAACAGCAGTTCTGTAGAGAGTTTAAATATGAAGGAATGGCAGGACGGGCTAAGGGCACTTCTACCCAACATTAACATCAACTTTGGTGGACTGCCCAATTCTTCTTCCCCCTCCAACGCCAGCCACAGTGCACCAACGTCCAACACTGCCACCACCGACAGCCCGAGTTGGGACAGCCCTGGCAGCTGGACAGACCCAGCCATCATCACAGGTAACTTTCTCACTCCTTCAGCTCCACTGACTGCCATCAGTTTGGTTTTTAGCACAGATTAACTAAAAACAAGAGGTCTCTTCAACGTAATCTTCCCAAAGCCACAAGTGTGTGGTAGCTTGTTTCGTTCTCCGGGGGCACGTAGCCTCAGTTAACTCTGTTGGCCTAGTTGTGTAACAAGGCATTTCGTACCTAGGTTGCTTCTTTTGGTGTAAGTAGGTGCTAACATCTGACAGAATGTGTGTATTTTGTAGGTCTCAAAGTACAAAAGGATCTGACTTATCCTCTCAAAGGAACATACTCCACTTTAAAAAATAAAGCTCTCTATTATAAGGCTATCTTGTTTATGTATCCCTATTAGAGAAGGAGAAGCACAATTGGGAAATAACATCATGCAATCCTGGGGACTCATTTTGGCAACTCTGCCTCTGTGACACTGGGGGATGATGTCTGTATAGTTGAAGAGGAGGCATGGGTTTGTGTGACAATAAATCGTGGTCATTGTGGGTGGGGAATAAAAGGAACATAAGACTGAGACGGTATTATTTGGAAGGAGTTTAAAATTGTAATTCTTTGTTTCTTTTTGGAGAAACTAAGCGCCTTAAAATTTTTTGTTTGATGAAATTCTTATGCTTTCTGCACAAACTCACCATTTTCCTTCTTGTTTTCTTTTCTCTCCTTAGGTATTCCAGCATCTTCAGGAAACAGTTTAGACTCTCTTCAAGATGACAATCCTCCACACTGGCTAAAATCCCTTCAGGCCCTCACAGAGATGGACGGCCCCAATGCTGCTCCATCACAAACCCACCACAGCGCCCCCTTCAGCACACAGATCCCTTTGCACAGAGCCAGTTGGAATCCCTACCCTCCTCCTTCAAATCCTTCCAGCTTTCACTCGCCACCCCCAGGCTTTCAGACAGCCTTCAGACCCCCCAGCAAAACCCCCACAGATTTGTTACAGAGTTCAACACTGGACCGCCATTAGGGAAAGAGGAGAATTCATTAGAAAATGCAGGATTTGTCCCACCCTGTTTTCGCCCTCTCAGCCGACCCACAGCTCCCTTCTCATCTCTTATGTTCTGAAGAATCCAGCTCCTGATCAGTTTTGTTTCTCCCTACCCCCAGATGCAATGCGATCGCAGGGTCATTACCATCTTTTTTTTTATTGTAAAAGTTTCTGTTGATCCAGCATTTGAGTGACACTGTTGAATGTTTTCTAAAAATGCCTTTTTAAGGAGGAAAGAAAAGAAATCAAAGGGCAGTCTCGATACTTAGAAAATTACTGCTTGTCTGTTGCGCATAATAATGACATAATCTGCTTAGCAGAAAATGATGATTAATTTATAGGGAAGGTGAAGTAAATGCATTATCAACTGCAGAAGTTTGAAAACCAGGTTGATTGAAATGAGATGGCTAAATGCATGGGGGAAAGCAGTGATCCTGGCATCCATCTTGTATTCGACTTATCACTATTGCAGGGAAAATGCTTTTAATTTAATTTTTAATTCTTTTGGCAAGTTGATGGAGAGGACTCGATTGTGTTGTTAAGCAAAAGAATTTATCGGAAGTTGATGGAGAGACAAATTGATCTGCGGTAGTAACTGGCCTGTTGCTAAAGAGTTTATAAGGAGGGGAGAAGTGATTTTTTAAAGGAGAAAAAATTTTGGCTTTAGATTTAAAGTAAATTCAAATGTTTTAAAGAAAAGTATTCACAGATTTAATACCTATGCATAATATAAGTGCTGAAATATAAGTGATTTCTTCAATCTTTCTCCTCTGTCAGAATCTTTTTTTCTTTTTACCTTAAATTCACCTGACTAAGGGCACTCTGAGATAGCGTTGCTCTGGGGCCATCTGATCACCATCAGGAGCAAATCTCTGACGACCTCGCCTGCAGCTTTTACTTAACCCTGTGGTTTCTGGACATTTGTGCAGTATTGAAAAGACAGGAGAAAAGAAAACAGAAACCTGGTTATAACCTAATGCTAAAACTAAAAAAAGGAAATGTACCTCTTTCTTCAGAATTAAAACTAAAATCTTAAATAAAACAGAAAACTTGATGATGACCCTTGGGTTGTTCTTGTTTTTGTTTTTCCATTTTATTGCATGTGAATTTGAAACATTTTGTGGTGACAGTCGTCAGGTGTTTCCATTGATTTTGCATCTTCAGCAATAGGGAGGATGGGTTAGAAGAAGAAATCAGAAAAAAAATTCATTTTACTGTCGGTCGTTGCCATCTTTGAAGGTCAGCCCATCTTATCCTCAAGAATTCCTCTTCCGGTGGCTTTCAGTAGAAGATGCTTCTTTGTGCTGTTGTGTTGTGCAGACCAGAGCTTTCCAACTCAGAAGCTTCTCAGCTTCCCAACTGAGAAGCCTCATGGGCCACGAAGGAGCAGATAGGCTGGGTTGTGCTGAGATGTTGGTTGTCTCGGGGAGACCTGGCAGCCCCAGCAGTCAGGGTGCCGTACAATTAGCAACACGTGTGAGTGCCGCGACGGGAAAGAGATCAGGAAATACTGATAGAGGAAACCCACAGAGAATTCTTTCGTGACCAACCATTCATTCTAGGGAGTACCTAATGATGGAGAGATGGTCACACCACTAACCAAAAGAGGGTACAAGGTTGCTAGGAATCTGTATGATTTGGGTTACATTCAGAAGTCCAAAGCTGGAGTTGGCATATTTCCAGCTACATCCATGAAGGGAATCTTTGTAGGATGAACTAAGTAGATCTTTTAAATTTTACATTCTGTGCTTTCAGATTGATTTTCTCCTTCTTACATTTACTCTGTACTTCAATTTGCTACCAAAAACAAATTTTTAACATAGTTTTTGAAAAATGTAAAGCAGATTGTCTCAAATAAATGTCTCTACAGGCTAGGCTTTCTCTGGTCTGTAGGCTTTGCTTCAGTCACCTGAATCTTCACATTGTACTGGAAAGTGGTGGCCCAACACACAAGCAATATCAGGTAGTAGTGAATTGTAATCAAGGCTTTGGGGGATTGTAGGGGGCGGTTTGGATATTCCTGACATCGGTATATCAACAAAAATGTGAAGGGAGGGAAATTCTGTTTTGCATGGCTGTGCTGTGATTGTGTGTATGTTTAATGAATCATACAGAAGACTTTATAAAATACGTAAATATCATTCACAGAATAATAAAACAATAAAAATCAGTGTGCCTACCACCCAAGTTAAAAATAGAACCTATAATATCTTGAAAGACCTCCTATCTGTTCCTTTCCAATTTTATTTCCTTTTCTTTCCTTACCATCCACAAATCACCATTATCTTGATTTCTGTGCCTGATCTTTCTTTAGAGTTTTGCCACTTACATATGTACCCCTGGATAATGCATTGCTTTGTTTTAAAAAGCTAAGTAGCAAATCAAAACTTAGCTGTGTAAGTGAAGGGCAGTATTGTCACTATCAGATCAAGCCTTTTAGGAGAAGATAAATTGAACAGATTCTTTAGGTCATAGTTTGGCTTTAGTTTCTCTGATAATTTATAAAAGCCAATTCTGGGGAAGACAGTGTGCAAGGTCATGAATGAATCCTGGAAAAGAGGGTCCAGTGCAGTCAGGGCATCCAACAGGGCTGTTGTGAGCCCGATCCTGGATGTCTGGCAGAGTGGTCTGCTCTCTGTTTCCTGTGTCTAAGCTCTCCGTGGCTTCCCTCAGCCCTCTGGAGTTGATCAAAGCCCAACCCCTGGGAGTGGGGTGGTTTAAAATAAGCGTCAGCTGATCAGTTCACCAGGGCGTGGAGGGGAGAACAGAAATTTCATTAGGTTTGGTCAAAATCAGATAAGTACAGAAAAGAACCTGGACCAAACTGATTTAGGCAGTCTGCTGGTATTAACAGCAGTGGGAATCTTGGTCCTGACAACCCTCGATGTCTGTCTCGCTCACAGTACTCAGATCTGGTGCACAGCTGACGTTCCCAGTATTTCCTTTCACCTCTCTCCTTTCTTGGGTCTACTTTCCCCTGTATTTCTATATGCCATTTCTTAGTCTTTTTTTTTTCTTCTTCTTCTCTGATTTTGTTGAAGTGCATCCTCCAGTAACTTCTTGAGAAATGCATGTGGGAAATATTTTAGTAATTTGCATATACAAAAAATTCTGTTTCAGTTGATAGTTTGGTGGACAGACGATTCTAAGTTGTAGATATTTTTTCCTTTAGAATTTTGAAGGCATTACTCTATTGTCTTCCTGCTTCCAGTATTGCTGTTAAAAAGAAATCCAAAGCCACGCTGATCCTTTATATGTAATCCTTTTGTCTCCCTCTCTGGAAGCCTGTAGAAATTGTTTTCTGTGTTCCTTGGTGTGGGTCTATTTTAATTCATTGTGCTGAACACAGTGGATGCACACTAGGTTTTTAAAATCTGTTGGCTCCTGTCCTTCAATTCTGGGAAATTTTCTTGACTTTTTTCACCAGTGAATTTCTTGCAATTATTTTCACTGTTCTCCGTTTCTAAAAATCCCATTATTCTGGACTTTCTCCTATTCTTTTATCCAGTTTGCCATCTTTGTCTTTTGCTCTTCTTTCTATGAAGTTTTATCTCAACTTTGTTTATAGTTTTATTCTCCTTGCATTGTTTCTATTTCTTCAAGTTGGTTTTATCTGTTTGTTTTGCTTTGATCTCTATCTTCTATATTAAGAGACTTCTCAGGGGCTTCCCTGGTGGCGCAGTGGTTGAGAGTCCGCCTGCCGATGCAGGGGACAGGGGTTCGTGCCCCGGTCCGGGAAGCTCCCACATGCTGCGGAGCGGCTGGGCCCGTGAGCCATGGCCGCTGAGCCTGCGCGTCCGGAGCCTGTGCTCTGCAACGGGAGAGGCCACAACAGTGAGGGGGCCGCGTACTGCAAAAAAAAAAAAAAAAAAAGAGACTTCTCAGATCCCTGGTAGTCCTTGATACCTGCTCTTGAATAAGACTAAAAAGCTGATAGGAAGTTTTGTAAAACCTGAAGCCATGCCAACTTTGAACTTCACTGTTGGAAGATCTGGATGGGCTCTGTGTTGGGGAAGCCCTAATGTCAACGTCTTTGGGCTTTTTCTCCTGGGCTGGTCAGATTCCGGTCTGACTGCCGGAGCTGTCGCGGTGGTCTCGGTATTCAGTATGAATATATTTACTTCATCCCTGTTTTCAGTCCTTTTCTCTCCAGAGATTGTCTCCAAATATCTGCCCACTTAGAAGTGTGGTTGCACTATGGTGTGGAGTTGGGGAATGAATTTTGGGAACTAACTTCTTAAAACAGCTTTCTCAGTAATCTTTATTTTAGCCCCACCCTGCAGAGTTTATCCTTGGTTCTAGGGATACCTGGCACTGTCAGTTTATGTGCCCTTGAGGATTCTGTGGTGTGAATTGTGTTGCATCTCAGCTTTCCCCGCTGTTAGCTTGAAGCTTCTCAGATCAGCCAAGTGAAGCTCAACCCGCTGCTTTCTCGGTCACCGCATTTTGTTCTGTCGTCTGCTCTCAGGGTTTCCCTACTTTTTTCTTTATTCTAATTTTAAGTTAAGTATGTAGGTTTAAGCTACCACCTTAGTGCAGATTTGTGCTCTGGTTTTATAAGCTAATAGGCATAGTTTGTCGGGCAGTAGAGGGAACTTCTTGCTATTGACCTTGGTTTGAATAGCACCTGCCCACGTGTTTGTTTTGTTGAACTTGAAGTGGTTTCTCTCCTTTTAACATCGTCTTTTCCGATGAAGCTCTTTTGATTTACAATCAACAGTTTGTTTTCCAAAAGCTCATCATACAGGGTATTGTATTAATGGTTAAAATTTTAGTCGAGATGTTGAAGGCAACTTTTACTGCAGTCTTAGGGGAGGTTGCAAGTCAGATGGCTGTGGGTCATTTTCTAGGCGACATTGAGTTAGAGCAATTCCAGAAACTGCAGAGGAGGAAAGAATAGCCTATCCTTAACTCTATATGAATTGTATTTTGTGAACAGGTAATAAGTGTCAACAGTGTGTTTCCACCAGGATTATGCTATGATGACCAAGACAGAGCTGATCTCCACCAATGCTTGCCCAAATTTGAAGACATGGCATATACACTGCACTTGTTATTGGAGTTTTCTATCAAGTTTTTACCAACATCATTTGATTTAAGGTCCTTATTATATTTAGGGTGTGTAAACTTTCAAGAGCTGACAGCTTATGTACCTTAAACATAATCGTGAGACATATCCTTTGTCACATGTGGCTATTTCCGCTCAAGTGTTCTATCCAAGTGAAAGATGACCGAGGACATTAGCATGAATTCTTTAAAAAGCCAAATACTTACTTTGTCACAAAAATCAGTACTTAATTCTTTGTGCTGAACGCATTATTAACATAGTCTAGACATAGCCTTTAGACACACAGGCAATTTCCTACCAGGAAGAGCCGCCTTTGAAAATTCATTTCTAAAATTGTTTCTGAACAAACTGATTTAAAGAAATGAGTACATGATTAGAAAAATATCCCTTTAAAGGGTAAGATAACTGTTTCTATTGGTGGTAACCCAAATAATTTGGGAAAGAACATAAACATTGGCCCAAATGTTCAAGGCACATCTAATAAGAATTGGTCATTTTAAAGAATATATTCTGCATTTGATCCATCTCTGAGGGAAACTGGGTGTGTTAAGCAGCTGTTTGTAAGTGGAGTCCTTGCACTTCCTTCCACAGCTTCCCTTCAGAGTTGATGGAAGTAGGTGTATAAAACCAATAGAGGTTAATAGGCCATATAGAACTTTTTTTGTGTAGGCTGGGTGATTTTAAAACTCTAAGGCTCATAAATAACTCTTAAGAGAATTTAAAGAAACAATGATCTATGGCTTTTTTGTTTTCAGCTTTCGTATTTGCAAAACTGAAATACAATTGATAAAATGCCTAAGGTCCAGAAGATTACATATAGCCCAGAAGATTTTTTTTTTAATGTTGTTTCAGTGGTGTAAATTCCTCAGCTTTTATCAGTCTCCGTAATATGCAAAAAGTAGGTAAACAGGCCCCAAAAAGTTGGGTTTTGTCCTGGGTCACAGATTTAATAGCAGAGCTAAAGCTAGTTGTTAACCATTCTCAGTTACATTTATCCAGAACTTTGGTCATACTCCCTTTCTGTTCCAAAGCTCCAAGTGCTTTGCCACCTCTCTTGTGTACAAGAAATGACTAAGAAATGTTTACAAGAAATGACTAATTGTAAACAATTTCTTGTTTACAAGAAATGACCTAAATGACAGGGTGAGATGATTTGTTTCCCTCTTATTTTAGCTAAGTGGTGGTAGAAGAAAGGGTATGAAGAGATGCTGCTTGCCCCAAATCATAGAGTGTGAGTCGAAGGTTAGTTGGGAAATAGAACCCTTAGGGACTTCTTGACTATCTTGTGCTTATACTGACTGTTGTTGACATTGAATTAGATCACCAAGTTAGCCAGGATCTTCTGGATTTTGTGCAGATAGGGAAAAAGGGACAAGGTAATCGTCTTCAGATATTTGAAGGACAGTTATGTAGGAGAGGAAAAAGCATGAAGGACACAAGTGGGACTAAGATGTGAAAGGGAAATTTGAGTTTAATTTAGTCTAACATTTTTTCCAAACATCTGCTTTGGGCTGGGCATTATGCCAGGTGCTTCAGGAGGTACAAAGATAAGATGATTCCTACTCTCTTACTCTGAAAAAGTTTGGATAATCAACTCTAAAACTAAGACCGGATGTAAATGTCTGAAGTACAAAATGTCAAAGTAGCTCAAAGAAGTGAGAGCTTTGGATAAGCTGAGACTTGGGTGAGGGGACAGCCTGAGCAAAGAAAGCCCTCGTGATGAGCTTGCGTAGGGCGTATTTGGGGGTTGCATCTCAGTTTGGAAGGAACCTGGGTTTGTGCAGGGCACTTTTGAGAGAGAAGGCCTGAGGGTGTACTGGGCACTGCTTTTGTTGAAAATGGGCCACGGACAGTTTCTGTTTCAGGAGAGAGACATGATAGGATTGTGCTTTATAAAGACACAGCACTAGGCAGGAATGGTGAAGATGGGAGAGACACTGAGGTGGGGTTCTTTAGGTTAATGAGAAACCCCAAGAACCTGGAGTTTGGCCTCAAAGGGACTGTTGATGACCCCCTGAAATTTTCTGCAAAATACTGTATGTGCATGTGTGTTTCATCAAAACATAAAAAAGCCCATGATGCAATAAAAGGTCTAGCTAGTAAACTAGAGAAATAGTCCAGGTGAATGTTACTGGTTGATAAGGGGGGTGGGAAAGAGAAGGGGAAATAATTCAAAAGGTATTTCAGAATCTTGAATTTTTGCAAGTTACAGGTAAAGGATTTTTTTTTAAGGTATTTCAGAAATGTGTTTAGGTTTCTTCTAGATCCTCCACTGGACTTTAAGCTCTGAGAGCAGGGAACACATCTACCTGTTAACCATTCTAGTCCCAGCACTTAGCAAAGGGCCTGGCATATTGTAGCATCTCAATAAATGTTTACCTGAATGAGCGTGAAATGTAGTGTGCCTGTGGTTTTCAGCCAGATAACTGGAATAAATAACTGTATTGTGCTTAAAAGAACTGTGGACTCATGAAAAGGAAGTAGTTTAAAAGGAAGGCTATTCCTTTTTTTTTTTTTTTTTTTTTTAAATAAATTTATTTATTTATTATTTTTGGCTGTGTTGTGTCTTCGTTGCTGCATGCTGGTTTTCTCTAGTTGTGGCGAGTGGGGGCTACTCTTTGATGCAGTGTGCGGGCTTCTCGTTGCAGAGCACGGGCTCTAGGCGCGTGGGCTTCAGTAGTTGTGGCACGCAGGCTCAGTAGTTGTGGCTCGCAGGCTCTAGAGCGCAGGCTCAGTAGTTGTGGCCCATGGGCTTAGTTGCTCCATGACATGTGGGATCTTCCCGGACCAGAGATCGAACCCGTGTGCCCTGCATCGGCAGGCGGACTCTCAACCACTGCGCCACCAGGGAAGCCCTAAGGAAGGCGATTCTTATCGAATTTGTTGAGTTAGAGGTTTCAGCAGGTCATCCAGGTGGAGGTGTCCAGGAAATAATTGGAAATTTGGATGTGGAGCTTAGGAGAAAGGCTAAAAGTAAAAAAAAAAAAAAAATATATATATATATATATATAGTTTTGGAGTCATCTTTACAGTGGAGAGAAGTGAGATAGAAATCTTGGGAAAAATAGAGATTAGTGGTCTGACATGAAGGAGAACTGAGTATATGGTGTCGATGTAGGACCATTTCTAGGCAAGACTTATTCAAAATGGCATCCTGTATCAGGGTTTCATCAGGAAATCAGGGATGTTACAACCACTGGAAGGGCTGGGAGAGGAAAGATCAGGAGGACCTCGCTGGCTTTCAGGAGATATGGAAGCGCTGTGGCCCCAGGAAAGCCTTCGCCAAGGAGCTTTCCCTCAGCTGCCTGCAGCGCCAACTTGGTGATTCTCAGGAAGGCTCTGGAAAGTAGCTACCAAAACCCCACGTTTGCCAGTGGCCACCCACCGCCCACAGCTGCCAATTCTAGGAGTTAGACTTCTTCTTTCTCACCTTACAAATTTTACTTTTTTAATTAATTTATTTATTTTTGTTGTGTTGCGTCTTCGTTTCTGTGCGAGGGCTTTCTCTAGTTGTGGCAAGCGGGGGCCACTCTTCATCGCGGTGCGCGGGCCTCTCACTATGGCGGCCTCTCTTGTTGCGGAGCACAAGCTCCAGACGCGCAGGCTCAGCAGTTGTGGCTCACAGGCCTAGTTGCTCCGCGGCATGTGGGATCCTCCCAGACCAGGGCTCGAACCCGTGTCCCCTGCATTAGCAGGCAGATTCTCAACCACTGCGCCACCAGGGCAGCCCACAAATTTCACTTTTGTGCCTCTTATCTGCAGGGTCTAACCTGGGATCCTGTTGGAGGGAACCTGAGAACTGTGTTGTGGAAGGGAGGGTAGCAGGATGTAGGGTTGATGATTAATTGTCAGCAGACAAGCTAGCACCTGCGGTTTAGAGCATCTAAAATGGGTTATGTCACTTCCCTTCAAAACTCTCCAAAACCCCCCACCCCCAATACCTTCATAGTGAAGTTTAAGTTTTGCTAGTGTGGTACCCAGGGCCTTCTCTTGGACAGACAGTGATACTCTCTGTTTCATGTGACTGTCTATCTTTTCCACACATTTCTGTTCTCTCAACCTGGAATGGAGAACACCAGTCTTATCCTCACCCTGGTAATCTCCTTGAAGACGTCTCTCAAATTTAGGTGGTCCTACTCCTGTTGTACCTTTTGTATGAAGAAGGGATGTTTTGTTTCTTTCTGTCCGCGTGTTCCCAGGGCTTAGCATACTGCCTGCCATCCTGTTTGAATAAATGAGGCAAGGAAGGAAACTTTGGGTGGTGGGGTACTAGTAAATTCTACAGGTAGGCGATCAGTAATGATCTTCCAAGAACTGGTTTTAATCCAGAGGAGGTACTGAAAGCCTGTGGCAGTAGGTTGAAGAATGAAGGATGAATAGGAATTAAAGGATTAGAGATAATGTATGGCAAAGATGTTTGATGAAGAGATGGTGACAACACAATCTGAGAGGCAAAAGCAGAGTCAAGGCAGCTTCCTGCCCGCCCCCGCCCCGCCCCGCCCATCCCCAGGAAACCGTAAGCCTGTTAGAAGTCAGAGAAGACAAAACTATTGGGAAAAGTAAATTTGAACAAGAATGCCAAATTGACTCAAGAGCACACATGGAGGTTTACTCTTAGGAAGAGGGATACTTTTTCCTCCAAGATAGTAGCAAATAAGACAGAGCGTTTTGAGGTAAATACAAGAAATCTTAAGGGAATCCATAAACTCAGTATAATGAGGAGGCCAGAGGTAGAATCAGGATTTGGAGCTTAAGAACATACAAAACGTGCAACTAGCACTTTGGAAAATGTAGCAGGAAGGCAGGAGAATGCATAAAAAAAAAAGTGGTAAACAAGTAGCAAGGGCCTAGTTGAGGTTAGCATAGATCTGAAATAGACCCCATCAGAATAATTTGATGCCGCCCCAAAATACTTATCAGTCTTACAGCAAAGACAGGAAAGGAGGTGGTGGAGAGTACCAGGAGTTTTAATAAATAGACGTGGCAAAAAAATCCTGGGTTTGGGGCTTTGGGAGGGGTGAAGGTGTCAAAGTGCCCTCACCACCAGGTTTGGGCCCACAGAAGGCTGACAGTAGGGGGTGCTCTTGAACCATGCTTCAGTCTCCTGGGACAGGGCTTGGTGTTCATGAAGCTGTACACAAACTAAACAGCCTGTTCTCGGGGCAGAGCCGTATGGGGGAATGCCACACCAGCTCAGAAGTTGGACCTCTCTATGATCGCTAAAGGTTCTTCCAAAATTCAAGATCTTATCATTATTTTGGGATGGCTGTAGAAGTTGGCAATGTCCAGAATTCAAAATTAAGTGTGAGGGCTTCCCTGGTGGCGCAGTGGTTGAAAGTCCGCCTGCCGATGCAGGGGTCATGGGTTCGTGCCCCGGTCCGGGAAGATCCCACATGCCGCGGAGCAGCTAAGCCCGTGCACCACAACTGCTGAGCCTGCGCTCTAGAGCCCGTGAGCCACAACTACTGAGCCCGTGCTCCGCAACAAGAGAAGCCACCACAATGAGAAGCCCGCGCACCGCAACAAAGAGCAGCCCCCCCGCTCGCCACAACTAGAGGGAGCCCCGCGCGCAGCAACGAAGACCCAACGCAGCCAAAAATAAATAAATACAATTTTTAAAAAAAGAAGAAGGACCTTTCTTTTGACACAGTGAAGCCTGCTGACACGGGCGGAGCTTGCAGCCAGCGTCTCGGCTGGGGTCCTGTACTTTTCCAGCCATCCTAGAAGAGGTCTGGATTGGGCCCCCCGGGGGATGGAGAAGGCAGGACAGATGGCCGTGAGGGAGCGACAGTTCCCATCTCCGGCCTCACTCATCGCAGAACCCGGAGGAATGCCTCCATCCAAGGCGGCCGGCATCTTGCTGCTGCTCCTTCCGGCTCTCCCGGGGATCCCAGGCTCAGGGGCCCTCGTGGAGGTGTGTCTTCCGAGGTCTGAGCAGCAGGGCGGGCCGCTTGGCCCCTGAAGCAGGTGGCTGCGTGTCGGAGCTGCCGGTAGGGCCCCTGGTGCAGGCTCCATCAGGGGAGACTCTGGCCTGCCTCTTGGCCTGAGGAGACATCCCTGGCCCTGCAGAAAGCAGAAAGGAGAGAGAGAAAGAGACACGAGGGGCCCCAGACAGCATCGGCTGGGTCCTGCGGCAGGGTTGAGTGGGTGGCTCTCTGGCTTTGCGTCCGCCGCTCTCTTGCCCTGTAGACACAGGTGCTGCCTCTGCCCGTGGGGGAGTGTGAGCCTCCTTCCCTAGTCTTTGCTGCTGTAGGGGAGCGGCACTTTCTCCTGTGATGTGTCCCTTCACTGCTTTCTTCCTGCCTTTCCTCATAGATGGTAAAAGCCAACAAGGGCAGAGTCTGCTACCCATTCCAGCCATTTTCCAGTCACACACTCCCCCTCCCCACTACTACCATCACCACGGAGATATTTACCATCTAATGAGAGGCACTGATTGGCTATAGGAGTGAGGTCTGTTCCTGCTGTCTCCCTGGTGGCAAGGTGAGCGAAGTCCATGTAGCCCGTCATTGGGCATGAAGTGGGAGGAAGGGCATTTTCAGGGACAGGCTGTGGAGTGGGGCCTGCTGCTGGGCCCCCGCTCAAGGCCCAGGCGCCCGCTGAGAGCCCGGCTGCACAGGAGGAATCTGCGAGAATCCCGGGCAGGGCAGGAGGTGCTCCAGCAGGTGAACCCCACCTCTGTGGGAGGCTGAGTGTGTACTGGGCCTCTGACGAGGAAAAGCTGGGCTGGAGGACTCTAAGGCACTGGCAGAAATATGGGGGCAAGAAACAAGTTTCTGAGTCCACGGTCTGGACCACATTCAGCACCCTCATCCCGTCACTCCCCAGCCTGAAGCAACAATTCCAAGCTGGTGATGGGGCCTCAGTGTGACCCGGACCGCCCCCTTGGTGGGCTGCTCAGGCCTCCAGGCCCAGAGATCAGGGTGTGGTCCATCTGAGAAAGTACCTCTGAAAACCGCAGTTATCGGGGTGAAAAAGCTATCAGGGTAAAGGGCAGGAAGGTGACTCTGTGTCCCCAGGCCAACCTCGTCCATCAGCCCCACGTGCCTCCTCCCGTGTAGGGCCGCCTTCCTGGGTGGAGAGAAGTGGACTGGTCCTGGGAGAGGCACTTGGAGCCAGGTGTGGCTTCGTGGGCTTCCCTCGAGGCAGCAGAGGTCACATGTCAGGCCCTTCCGGCACCTTCCAGTCAGCTTGCCTTTCCTCCCACCCTGGGATGTCAGCACCACGGACAGGACTCAAGCCCAGTCCTGGGAAGGTGAGATCTGTTCAGGATTCGGGCCAAGCAGAAGGCAGGCCAATTCCCGTCTCCAGGAAGGAGAGAGATGGTGATGATTCCTCCACTGGGTGTCACTGCTCCCCTCGTTCTCTATCACACAGGCTCTGGCAGACTGCAAGGTGATAAAGCGAAGGAGGCCCCAAGTAGGGAACAGGGAAGGAATTGTCTGGGTCAGTCCAGAGAACGCTGGCTGGGAGCGCAGAGGTGGGTTTTAGTCTTCGAGTGCTACTTACCAGCGACCCCACTTGCCCTCAGTGGTAAAACTAGGGTCGGGGACACTCCCTGCTGGCACTCTGCTTGCAGCAGTTCCCTGCAGCCACGATGCCCCCAGCTCTACTGTCTTCCTATCATACCTACCACATCCCCTGCAAAATCTGAACAGGGAGACGGGCATGAACAAGGAGGAGTGTGGGAGACCTTGTTCCCCTGCTTCCTCGGGGCCATCCACCCACAGGGTCAGCACAGGCGAAGACAGCGGAGCCAGCCAGGTGAGCGCCCACGACCGAGGCACTCATTGCCCCGTGGAAGCCATCCTCAGAGGGCTCAGAAGTTCCACGAGAGCTGAGGGTCCTGGTGTGTCCCCCTTGCATGGAGAGAGTTCACAGTGTGCTGGTGTGCTGTGTGCTCACCCTCTGGAACTCCAGACTGCACCACTGTCCCCAGGGACAGGTCAGCACAGTGCAGCCTGTTAGCTGACAACCACCATTCAGCATCAGAGCCCAGAGAGTGGCCTGAGCCTGCCTTGATGATGTCCGGCTGAAAAGGAGAAGGGCAGCGGCCTGGGTCCTAGGAGTCCTTAGAGAGACTCCGAGGAGCTGCCCTGGAATTAAGAGAACTGATGCCAAGAGAGAGCGCCCCCCAGTCCCGCAGAAAACATATTTCGGGGCAGAAACCCCACATGGCATTTCTATCACAGAACATCCCAAATGATCTCCGTGAAGTCACCGACAGTTCCCCCGTCCCCAAGTTGGTATATGGATCTGTTTCATCTTCCGTTGGGCATCCTAGAGTCGAGTGAAGCAATTCCCTTATCTCTATGGCAGGAAGCAATTACGGAAGAAAGTGTGTTATCAAGTGTAAAATCAACCAAAGTGCCATCCACTGGAACCATGACATGGTTTCGCCCCACAGAACCATCCTGTGAATGGCAACGGGGGCCGCTTCAAGGGGATGCGGGGGGCGATGACAGAGAGGGCAGGCGTGTAACCTCTGCGCCTTCAGCACCAGCCCCTCCGGTTCTCCCGCAGCATCCCTCCCAGCCCAGCCTCCTTTACGAAGCCCTCCCTGACCGAACAAGATCCGGCACAAATGCAACCCGCCCCGCAGGACGTTTTTCTTTGTTCCCTCCCAAAACCATTTTGTTGGATTCGAATCATCTCCTTTGTTCTCTAAAGGGCTAAGTGCCCCATCTGGGTTCCCAGAGCGGTCATTGGTCTGGGAACACATTCTAGACTAATTATTGGAGGCATGGTGACAGTTCGGGGGGCCAGGCTGGTCACTTTTCAGTGTTGGGGAGCAGGGTGCTGTGTTGCATTAAAACAACTAACTTTGGGTTCAGGAAATAACGGGGTCAGGGCTTCACTGAGGGGAAGGATACCTTGTGAGGGCTGGTGGTTGCCATTTCTGAGACAGGAGGGAAGGTAAGACCTGAGCGACAGGTCCATCAAGAGGCTCTTATTACAAGGGCTGTCCTGGCCTGGGTCTAGGTTTATTCAAATGCTTCTGTCATGACTTGATCATTTTATGCCAAGACTATTACACTGTACTTCGGATTCGCCAGCTTCTGAGCCTCCACATACACTTATTTTAAGCCTAAAAAAATTTTTTTTCGGCCACACAGCATGTGGGATCTTAGTTTCCCGACCAGGGACTGAACCCACGTCCCCTGCAGTGGAAGCGCAGAGTCCTAACCACTGGACCGCCATGGAAGTCCCTGAGCCTAAAATATAACATGTCTGCCCCAAACAGCCACCGCTGAACCTACCATTACGGTGCCTTTCGATTTCTACCTGCCCTGCTCCACCATTTCAAGTTTATCATTCTTCCCCTGCCCCCATCCTCCAAACACACACCCACAGCACCCACCAGAGCCCTCTCTCTGGTCAATGAGGGTGTCCTGGCCACTGCAGTCACTTTTACAAGACTGCCTTAGAAGAAATATGCTTGACCTGGTGGCCCAGGGCCTCTTAGACCCCTTCTGGGGACTTCTGAGCCTACCCCCCAAATTCTTCTGAGTGTCAGCCCAGCGAGTGGAGGTGCTCAGGAAACTTATTCACATCCCCTGCAGCAACCGGAGCGACTTTTGGACTTTCCCAGGACACAAGACACAGGGCAGATAAAGGTCCAGCCCTTTCATGATCCTGGGAAAGAAAAAACCCCAAACCAAAACCAGACAGTATCAGGAGAAGTGTGTGTAGACTTATACAGGTGTGCGCAAGTTTCCTGCAAAGAAAATTCCGTGAGACACGGAACTGACTAGACCTCTGAGCTCAGCGTTGGGGGACTCACTCCTCAGTCGCCCTGACAGAAGGACCCCCTCCCACCCCCCCCTCCTGTTTATAGTTCTCAGAGCTGTTAACGCAATCCCTTAATATCTTCCTTCTCCACAAATCCAAGTCGCTAAGCCTCATTGTGCTGCTTTTTTTTCTTTTCTTTTTCCTGCAGGATCTTAGTTCCCTGACCTGAGACTGAACCCATGCCCTCGGCAGTAAGAACACCGCCAGGGAATTCCCTGTGCCTCTGCTTTGATAGCAGCTGTATCCGCCCCCCACTTCCCAGTTCTCTACACGCCTTGCTCCAGCCCAGAGCAGATCTGAGGGAGGGAAGGAGACAGACATCAGCAAGGACTGACCTTTGCGACTGTCCAGTTTGATCCCAGACCAAAAGCCAGGTGACTAAGGAGCAGGTGACTCAAGCCGCAGGGACCCTCCCGGGCTCTAAGCCGTCTTGTAGCCAATTTCTTCTGAGCTCTCTGGCACCTCTCTCCTTCTACCTCCACTCCAACATCAGTCTATTTTTTCTCACCAAACTGCAAATCTTGTTTAAAAAGGATGGCAAGGAAATGTTTTATTTAGGACTCACTCCTCTCTCCCAGAAGCCTTCCATGGTCCTTCTCCATGAGCCATTTTCATGGAAGAACAGACTTCTGGGGTCATTATAAAGGGGATGGGAGCAAAGGTAGCACCCCCGAGGAGCTGCTCTGGTGAGCGGTGAGACTGTGAAACACTTAAAACCTCTCCATCTAGTATTGTATTAACTATAGTTTCTTGTTTCCTGGCATTTGGGGCTCACTGGCCAGAGAAAGACTGCCCTTCTCAGGGCTAGCCAATTCTTAGAGATAGCAAATGACTCACCTGTGAGTGTGCCTTTCATATGCTAACCATCCAATCCAGAGCGTACCCTCAGCCACCTCCTTCATCTGGCCAAGCCACCATCCATCCCCCTGCCCTAATCCTCCCAGGGCAAGATACCACACGAGTGGTGACAGCACCTAGGCCCCAGAGCCCCCCAGAATTATTCACACTAACCCATCTTAAGCCTGTTCAGCTACTTACCCTGCCTCACTCATTCCTTCCTGCAAAAAACACAAGACAGGCCTTTGCCCAAGCTTTCCCCTCCCTTGTTCTGCTCCGTGACTGACACAGGTGCTTCTCTGTGTGGCCCTACATGGTGGGCCATGCCCCGCTTCTTGGGACCTGTGAGTAACAAGCTACCTTTTCAACGGCAGTCATCTCCTAATCTGTCAGCCTCATCTTACCTGAATGAAAGTAAAATCCCAGGTACATTTTAAAACCAGCATGGAGGCCAAAGACCTTGGTTAAGCTATGCCCCTTTCTGAGGGACGGGCTGTGTCATCCTCTGAAATGGAGATGAGATTTCTAAAGTTTTAGAGAAAACCCAGCCCAGTTCCTCCCCGCTGTGACAGCAGCATCTCATGCCCTGGGGGGCTCCTCGACCAGTAGTCCATCTCATGGTGTCAATCCTGGGCTCAGGTAGAGAAGACTGGAACCTGTGCTTCCAGGCATCCCCTATGGTTTTGTAGCCAGAACCTGTGGACTGTGGAAGGGGAGGTGTTGGAGTCCGCCTCTTTGTGGACAAGACCTGGCCCAAGAGTTCACAGCCACAAGTTATTGACTGAGACATAGTGAACAGGCCTGGATGATGGGATTCAATCCAACTGCTTTTCATGGAGGACCTACTACTGTGTGTGCCAGACACTCTGACAGGGAGCAATGGGGCTTGGAGGAGCCAATCCTGAAGGACATCATAGGCCAGGCTAAGTGTTCATTTGACTGTATCTGCGGGGCATGAGTGAGTAAGAGAGAGTTTTAAAAAGGAGAATGACACGACTAGACTTATGTTTGAAGAGTTGATGTAATGAAGTTGGCTTAGATGAAATTAATATACTTGCTACCATTGAAGAACTGGACACACATGCGATATATTTATTGTAGAAGATGAATTTGGTAGAACTTGGGAAGACTTGCAAATGGTGAACTGAGCTCTGGCTTGGGTATTGGTGGATGCTGGTGTCATTCACTGAGATGAGGTGTGTGGACCAAGCAGCTTCCCTCCTTCTCTGGACCTTAGTTTCTTCTATAGATCCTTTCAACTTTCGTAATCTAGAATTCTACTTCCCTGAAAGAAAAGAAGTTGGAGGCAAAAAAGGGAGAAGCAATGTTCACACTAGTAGGCCCTGAAATCAGCCTTTGAACTTCTTGCCAGGCTGGCATTCAGTGGAGGACTGAGTTCACGTGGGTCTTGGTCAGAGCTGGGCAGAAACCACCCATGACGGTCACCTTGTGTGCCTCTCAGGAGAAGCATCTTTAATGTGTAGCCCAAGCTCCACTGCTACTCAGACCCCTTAGAAATGATCGATGAGAAGACGGATACCACGCGCAAAAAGTATTTAGGTCAAACTCCTATTGAGAGAAATTGAACGAAGAAAAAAGCCCAGAGGCCAAAGCCACTCTCTCCTTGTAAACCCAATCACAAGGGAATTCCACACATACCAGATTGTCTTACTCTGTTTGGGCTGTAATAATAGAAATACCATAGACCAGGTGGCTTTAACAACAGTTCTGGAGGCTAAGTCCAAAATCAAGGCGATGGCAGTTGCAGTGTCTGGTGAGGACCCACTTCCTGGTTCATAGAAGGCCATCTTCTTGCTGTGTCCTCACATGGCAGAAGGGTCGAGGGAAGTCTCTGGTGTCTCTTTTATAAGGGCATTAATCCCATTTATGAGGGCTCCATCCCTATGACCTAATCACCTCCCAAAGGCCCCACTTCCAAATACCATCACATTGGGCATTAGGATTTAACATATGAATTTGGGGGGAGCACGAACATTCAGCGTATAGCACAGATCTTGGAAGGTCTCCGGCCCTGGGCTCCCACAGCTGCTGCAGCTGGTTCACAAAGAGGAGCCGGTGCCCACACTCGAGTGGGGAAGACATACAGGAGCTGGGTGGGGTCCTCAGACCTGGGCTCCCACCCCCTCTGCTGCCATCAACCCCTGGATAGCAGAGGAACTACGATGGAGCCCAGTGCCAGGACACCACTGTCTCCAGTACAACGCTGGGGATGGTGCAATGGAGGGCCAACCACGATTTGAGCACGGAGGTGGCGTGTGGGGAAGACAAACACTGACCCTGCTTTGCCCGTGGCCCACACAGCCACAGCTGCTACTGCTGGAGAAATGTTCTACTTATGCAGGGGCTCAGCCTTCCTTTCTCCTTACGGTGTCCGTAACAAGTATGAATTTCAATCAGAAAAATGCAGGTGGGCCCAAAGTAGAAAACACTCCTTTTTATTGTGCCCCTCCATTCTACTGGGATGGCAGAGGTTTAACCTTTGGATTGGGGTTTCCCCCTTTCCTGGAGTTCGTGGCTAAATTGGGGAGCACATTGGTAGTGCCAAGGCTTTAGGGAAGGCCCCATTTGGCCCAGGGTCACCTGTGCTCTCAGGTGTCCCCGGAGGTGTCTATTGTCTCTCTGGTCCATGTTCTTCAGTTCACGTAGGTCCCCACAAGAAGGCGCTTGTCATTTCAGGCCCATCAGCCATCATGATCACCTCTGATTCTCTGATTCTCTGGCTCGAGGATCCAGGAATCCTTCAGCTGCTTCAGTGACCTGGGAGGGTGGAGTGTGGGTCCCTGCCACTTGGACCCGTCATGCAGATGGTCCCTTCTGGGTCTTGCTGTCCTCTTGCTGAACTCTCCCTCAGGAAGTAGGGCTCAGCCACCTCTTGAAGGCGCCCCCCCAAGGCTCTGACTGTCTCCATTTCCCCTCATCATTGACCCCCTCAACTACCTGCAGGGGAAATCCTTCCCTTTATAAATAGTGATTTTTTTTTTTTTGTTTTGGCCTGAGGAATCTAGCACTATTATTAGTTCCAAAACATCATTCTTCCACAGCGTCTTCCTATAAGTCTTATGTCCCAACAAGAAGGGGGTAGGGGGAGCAGACACTGGTTCTGCCCTGCACAAACTGTGCCTGGCTCTGTGGGTGAGCCACTCCCCAGGGTCTCTCAGGACAGCTGGCTGAGACTGGATCCTGGGCAAAGAGCTCTCCCCTCTGTCCTGGCACCGTGCCCACCCCTCCTCCTCTCCTTCCCACCCAGGGGCCCAGCAGAACTTGTCTTGAATCTGGATAAGCCTCTGAGTGTCTCACCTGAAGGGGGTGCTTTATTCCCTGGGGTCTCGGCCTCAAAGGCAGCAAGTAAACACGGGCTGCTTCCTGCCCCCAGTCTCCAGCCGCATCTGCTTCTTCCAGTCATTTTCCCTGGGCCTCAGCTGGCTGCCATCACAGGGGTAGGGGGTCAGCTGGGGCTAGGATTGTGTGGGACCCTCATGGCTCCTGCCTCTGGGCCCCTGGTCCTCCTGAGACGTTCCCAAGCACACACCTCACTTCCACACTTTTAGCTGAGAGCTCATGAGTCTATGGGTCAAGTTGCCCTTGAAATGGCAGAAACTCCTGGAAGCACAGAAAAAAAAGGACCCTCACAGGCCCTACATTGTGAAGAGCTGTCTTGGAACTATGCCTTATTTGCTCCAGCTTTGCTGTGGGTTCAGAATCCTCCCCCGTACTCAGTTTCTGCATTGGGTCCGGCCCCTACCATTTGGTGGGCACCGAGGGCCCCTCCAGTAAAGTGCCCCACTTCCCACCTGATGGTCGGTGACACCTGCCTGGTACCAGCCAGTGCCACGTTCTGGTAAACACCCCTCTGCCCTAGAGGCCTCTTGGAATGGCCCCTTCCCTCTGCAGGAAGAGGGTTAGTTCTTTTAGAAATTCCAAGTCTGGCATAGGGGGCTTAAACTTCATCCTCCATGCCCCTCTTTTTCTAGTCTTTTCCTGTGTATCAGGATTGAATCTGGTCCGCAGCCTGTAACAGTCTGCATCACCCCCCTCTTTGTCCTGCCGTTGTCCCTGGATCTGCTCAAGCCATTTAGTGTTCTGGGGACCCTCCCCCTCTTGCAGCCTGGGGAGTCACCCTGGACCCTGTCCTTGAGAGGCTCCACGTTGCTGCGGGTGATTCTATCCGGCTCCCCATGGCCGTGAATGGCGCTCCTTCGGGTCTGTGATCAGTTGCCTCTGTCTGAGGAGCCTCAGCCAGCCGGGGGAGTTCCCACACTGGAGGGCAGGACTCTCAGTCTGGAAAATCAGAGGGTGCAAGAAGTTAACTGTGTTGTTCTAAAACCTCATCAGTTCAGGGTTCCTGCCTGCCTGCCTTAGAGCTGTGTCATCTAGAATAGGTGGAGAGTGGGGAGCGGAAAACATCTGCACAGAAAACACGCATTAATAGTGCAGAACCAGAGTGTACCAGCTTCCGTAAGCTTCTGTTTCTTGAGGTAGTGGGGAGGGCAGCAGATAATCCCCTTCCAGGTGTGTGCTTAGTGGCGGGTAGAGGTGGAAAGCACTTCTGCATGGCAGGAGCATAGAAGCAGGGCCACGCCGCTGTTGTATTGCCTACTGACCACATGGCCGGTTCACTTGCTGCAATAGCCCAGAACATGCGTGGGAAGACTTGCTGGGCTCCCCCACCCAGGATGTTCCCTATCGTGGTCACGGCGCCGAGTGGCCGCCTCCTCCCTGCATCTTCCTCCTGCCTTTCTTCCCTTTCCTTTGGAAAAACTGCCCCTTCCCCATTCTACGCCTCCCAGAGAGCTGCCAGCTGCAGGACCCCACCTCCACCCTAATGCTGTGGGCTGCCTTCAGGGGTGGGCACATAACCCAGGCGGGCCCAATCAGATCCCGTCTCCTTGGAGTCTGATTTCTGAGTGATGGCACAAGGAAGAGACGGTGGATGGGGCTGAGTTACCCGAAGGTAATACCCCGAAAGAGAAAGTCCGTGTTCCTTCTGCTGTGACCCTAGACCCACTACTGCTATCCTTCCCAACTCCTGGTTGGTCAACTCTTCATTCAACTCTTCATTGAGCTACCAGCGCTCTTTAAATAACTGCCCGTTTCTTGCTTAAGTTGGGCAAAGTCAGTTTCTGTTGCTTGCAACTAAGAACGCTAGCTCATAGCCTTTGATTTACACCTACCAGGCATCCTCTGATTTCCCAGATCCTCTAATGGCCAGGCAGTAGCAGGGTGAGTTATGAGTTGCCAAGAAGGGCTCTGGAATATTGCCCTCTGGAATATGTGGGTCACAAGGTGACCCAAGAAGTCTGCAGAATGGTGCTCAGGCCTGGGGAAAAGGTCAGATAGGGCACTTCAAGCTGATGGAGTCTGTAAACCCAGGACCTCCCATGCCAGAGGTGTCTCTGCATGAGAACCTATCTGACTTTCATTGGTCTCTGCCCATCCAGCCCCACCCTCTTCTCCAAGTCTCATTGACCTGGCAGCGGGGGTAGCAGAGGGTGCTGTAGGAAGAGCTGGAATGAAAAAGACACCAAAGCTGGCTGCAGGGCAAGGGGCAGCTTGGAGCAGCCACTAAGTTTTGGCAACCTGTTTTCTAACTTTGGAATCTGCCTGGTTGTATTGGAGTAATGGTTTTCAACCCCACTCTCCAAAAGCTGGTTTCAGGTTTTGGTTTTACAGTCAGCAGCCCCCAGGTCAGTACCATCTCATCCAGGAGTCCAGCCCTGTCTCCTGGGACCCCACCTGGATATTCTTCCCTGGGCCTGGCTTGCCCAACAGAAGGACATGGACACAGAAAGACAGAGACAAGCTGAAGGGTTAGCAGAAGGATTTAGTTACACAAGAACAGAGAAAAAAGAAAAAAGCAGCCCTGGAGTCATACCTGGGCTCTGGAAGAGTGAACTCAAAGGAAAGCTCGTAGTATGTTGAGCTTTGGAAGAGAAATGCAAATACTGATATCAACTGAGGAAGAGAAAATAGGGCAGAGACACACTACTATATATAAAATAAACAGCAAGGACCTACTATGTAGCACAGGGAACTATATTCGATATCTTGTAATAACCTATAATGGAAAAGAATCTGAAAACGATATATAAAAAAAGAAGAGAAAATAGGATTTTTGAAAAAGATTTATTTTTGGCTGCATTGGGTCTCCGTTGCTGCATGCAGGCTTTTCTCTAGTTGCATCGAGCGGGGGCTACTCTTGTTGCAGAGCACGGGCTCTAGGCGCGTGGGCTTCAGTAGCTGTGGCACGCGGGCTCAGTAGTTGTGGCTCGCGGGCTTAGTTGCTCCGCGGCATGTGGAATCTTCCCAGACCAGGGCTCAAACGTGTGTCCCCTGCATTGCCAGGCAGATTCTTAACCACTGTGCCACCAGGGAAGTCCAGAAAATAAGATTTTAAAAAAGTTCTTAGTTATATTTTGTTTAAATTTATTTATTTAAATCATACCTCCATTGTATAATTATAGATGAAAAAGTATACGCTGAAGATGTTTAAAGTGTTTGGACTGGTGTCCTAGAGCAAGAATCCGCAAACTTTTTCTATAAAGGGCCAGTTAATAAATTATTTTAGGCTTTCTGGCTTGTCACAACTATTCAACGCTGCCCTTGTTACACGAAAGCCGCGATAGAGAATATATAAATGAATGGGCGTGGATGTGTTCCAAGAAAACTCTATTTACACAAATGGGCCGTGGGCCAGGTTTGGCCTATGAGTCATAGTTTGCCAATCCCTGCATTATAAACGGGGATTTAATTAAGCATGAGTATGGGAATTATTTAGACCAGGAAGTCATAAATTAAAAGCCACAATCCACTTGAGGCAGCTTTCCCAAGCTGCACATATCAAAATTTGCAGTAAATAAGTTTGCAAATACAAACCTAAAATTCTACACCTTCAATTTCTGTTAAAACAAGTCAGAGCTTGATAAAGATTTAGAAACCCCCAGCCTCCACCACTAATGCTGGTCTCTTGGCCTTTCACATCAAAAGTATAAGATTAACGAATTAGTTTTCATTTGAATGAAGCATCTCAGAGACAAGTAGTCTTTAAATTGTTTCCTCAGTACTCTCTTGGGTTGTTTTTGTCACATTTTAGACAATTGATTCTGTTGTGCAGAAGTATGTTGAGGGCGTCAGCATTGGAATCGATGTTTAAGTTGTTTTTAATCGATGTTTAAGTTATTTTTAACGCCCTTGAAATTTAACAGTCATTGTTGGTGAAGGGTAAATAGTTGGCAAATGTTGTATAAGTTATTCTAGAACCAGTCTACGACTGGAGATAAAAGTATAAGTTGTGGATTGGTTTTTTTGGTTGCAAATGACAGAAAACACAAATCAAATTTGTTTAAGCCAAAAAGAGAACTTTTTAGCAATGGTGTATGGCTTGATGTATAGATTCAAATATCACTGGGACCTAGTCTATGTATCATGAGATGGCTGTCAGCAGCTACAGACCAGCATCCTTTAGGTTCAGGTTTAGTGAGAAAGAGAGAATGCCTCTCTCCCCAGAGGCCCAGCAAAGTTCCATTGCATCTATTGTCTCTGGTTGGTTGCCATGACCATTGCTAATCCAAGGCTGTGGCCAGGAGTTTGCAGTGCTCCAGCTGGCCCCTCAACCTCATGCAGGGCACCACAGGGCAGAGTAAACCCTGCCTGAAGCCCACGGACTGGTTGCTGTGGGTCAGGATGGTTCCCAAGAGGAAAATGAGGGGAGGCTAAATGGATTCTCAATGGCAAAACCAAGGGGTGCACCCTGAGTTTAGCTTGACCTTCTGAGAAACGCTGCTGGCCTCCTTCATTCTTGCTGTCAGGTGTGACTTGCCCTATAGCTATCTCTTGGCAGATTCCCTCCTATGACAGCCAACAGCCAATTTAGCTGCCCTCAATGGTGAAAAGGTCCAGGTCAAGCCTCCCTGTGTAGCTTACTCCACACAAAGATGGTGCTTTCGGTGGGGCCATTATGCATTACATATGGAGGGGTCCAGTGCCTTTCTCCTCCCAAAGTGGCTGGGGCCTGAGGAACTGCCTCAAATTTGGGATTAGAAGTTTATGTGTGCAAATGTAATGGAAGAGTTTTAACTCTTTCATGTGTTTGAGGAAAGATCATGGGTTCCCAGAGAGACTCCATGTTCTTAAAACCAATTTCTCTCATTGCGAGAGCTAATTATTAGAACTAGATTTCCGTAACTTGAAACACAGCGTCATAAATAATGATCACATGTGAATGTGTTGGGTGTGTGTGGCGAACCTCAGGCTGGTGTGTGTATGGGGTAGCAGGATCATTCCAGCTGGGGCAGCTGAGACCGTGGGAGAGTTGCGGGTACCACCGTGGCTTAGGGGTGAGAAATGGTAGCAGAAGCTGAAACCGCACAAATCAGATGGGACTTGAACCCAGCCAAAACCCAGATTGGGACTTGAACCCACTGTCTTTTAATTAAAATCACACACCTGGTCTCAGGACCTGCTGAAGTTCAGGTTCTTTTTATTTATTTATTTATTTATTTTTCGGTATGCGGGCCTTTCACTGTTGTGGCCTCTCCTGTTGCGGAGCACAGGCTCCGGACGCGCAGGCTCAGCAGCCATGGCTCACGGGCCCAGCCGCTCCGCAGCATGTGGGATCTTCCCGGACCGGGGCACGAACCCGCGTCCCGTGTATTGGCAAGCGGACTCTCAACCACTGCGCCACCAGGGAAGCCCGCTTCGGGTTCTTTATGTCTCAGTGCAGAGAGAATTCAGTGAGAGACAAAGCGATAGGTAAGAATTTATTTAGAGAGATACACATTCCATAGAATGCGGACAGTCTCAAAAGGCAAGAGTGGCCCCAGGGCATGGGGTCATCTCGGAAAGTGAGAGCAGCCATGGGAGAAACACACTCCACGGACAGAGCGTGGGCCATCTCAGAAGGCGAGAGGCCCCGAAATATGGGGTGGTTAGTGTTTATGGGCTGGGTAATTTCATAGGCTAATGAGGAGGAGGATTATTTCAACTATCTTGGAGAAGGGGCGGGGATTTCCAGGAAATGAACCACCGCCCACTTTTTGGCCTTTTATGGTCGGCCTCAGAACTGCCATGGCGCCTGTGGGTGTGTCATTAGCATGTTAATATATTATAATGAGCGTATAGCGAGGCTCAAGGGCTACTGGGAGTCGAATCTTCAGCCATCTTGGACCTAGTAGGTTCTAGCAATTTTATGTCATATCCTTAAGGGCTATGTCATTTGTTTAAAGGCTGTGCCCTGCTCCTTTCTCTCCTGTTTCAAAGCCGGGCCTGGCTAGTGATGAGTCGAGGGACTAGTCTGTGGAAGTGACTTTTTTTTTTTTGGCCGAGGCGCGCGGCTTGCGGGATCTTGTAGTTCCCTGACCAGGGACGAAACCCGGGCCCTCGGCAGTGAAATTGCCGAGTCCTAACCCCTGGACCGCTAGGGAATTCCCTGGAAGTGACTTCTAAGGCGTGGAAGGTGGAGGAAGAGGAAAGGGACTGGCTCGGCTCCGCCTCCGAGCTGCTGAGCAAGGTGGGGACAGCGGCAGTGACCGCAAGCCAAAGGGTGAACGCTGGGAGGACCTGTACAAAGAACCGTGTGGGACAGAGTGTCAGGCTCAGAAGAGAGAACCCGAGGATAAAGAGGGAGGATGGCTCTGAACACACTGTACAGGCAACCAAACGAAGTGGTGACAGGAGACCATCTTTCTGCTTTGCCTCAGTTGTGTAGCTAACCCTGCACCATTTTGTCTCAGGTTACAGCGGAGTTTAATTGTACACCCCAGCCAACGGCAGGGAGAGGAAAGGGCAAAGTGGAGTGAGGAAGGACCTTCAGTGTGGGGAGGGCAGAGGCTGAGAAGCCCCCCACTTCCGTGCCGTCCCAGAAGGTGACGGGGAAAAGAGATGACCAGCGTGACCTCAACTTTGCCTGTGCCCACAGGTCTGTGAGGGTAGGGGGGCTGGGGGTAGTGCAGGCAGCCCCCGCTCGGACCCCCGCACCCCCCAGCCTGGCCTTCCTGGAGCAACAGCCGAAGCTCATGGTCTTCACTGTCCATTGAATGTTGGCACCAGGTCTCTCTCCTTACCTCCTGCCTCACCCGCCCTGGGAACTGCACACTTAGCGTGCCCAGGGGACCCCGACAGCTGCAGGACCCATGCCTCCTGGAGCCGAGCAGCCTCACCTTCCCTTCTCAGGTGAACTTGGAGCCCCTGGTGCCTTTTGTAGAGGATCTGTGTTTCCTTTCCAGGTAGCATGGGGAAGCCCCTCCGGCCACACTCCCTGGACCATCTCCTCCGAGCCCCACCTTGTGCATCTTCAGACCCAGGGCGCTTGCCTGTCTCTGTTGGGCATCTCCTTGAGCCCCGTGGGCTGTGGAACAAGACTGTCTGGGTTTGAATCTCGGCTCCTGTATTTGCTATGAATCTTGGGCAAATAGCTTAACCCATCGACACCCAAATTTCTTAATCTTAAAAAAACCTGAATTTACAGGATTTTTAATTCTGTAAAATAAGGATGTGAATGCTAGTTTGTTATGCACATTAAGATTAAAAAAAAAAAGGGGGGGGACCTCCCTGGTGGCGCAGTGGTTGAGGGTCCGCCTGCTGATGCAGGGGACACGGGTTCGTGCCCCGGTCCGGGAAGATCCCACATGCCGCGGAGCGGCTGGGCCCGTGAGCTATGGCCGCTGAGCCTGCGCGTCCGGAGCCTGTGCTCCACAACGGGAGAGGCCACAACAGTGAGAGGCCCGCATACCGCAAAAAAAAAAAAAAAAAAAAGGTGTAGTGCAGTGCAAAGTTAAGTATTCAGTAATTACTGACCTTTGACTGTCTTCCTCTAACCTTGGTTTTTCTGTTACAGTCTACGTCAGCTCTGTCCCCTCCCTTGTCAGACTTCTCATTGTGTTTTTCAGGGCTTCCTCTTGGACCGACTCCCATCAACGTCTACGTGTGTCCCACTGTGTGTTTACCAAAACTTGAGACCCAGTGCTACCCATTCCAGAACATTCCATCATTATGAATAGCAGGTATTTGCTTGCACTGGACTTCATAGAGTGGGGTTTATTGAGAGTTTTGGAGGAGCGTTTTAGTGCCCTGTGTAGAATAAGAGCAAGACTATACCTTCCTGGACTTGTCTCTCTGAAAGGGGGGTTATTAGAAGTTTCTGGGTATTAGGGAGACAAGCACCCAAGGATTAGAAGCATTTTTTTCCTCCGTCTCTCACATGAGGCCTTTGCTCCCGCCATGAGCCTTAGTGGCCTCTCCCAGGTCAGCAGTAATACCTTTCCGTTTCTAATGACTGCATTAGTACATCTCAGGGGCCATGCTACTTGCGCTACTTTTGCAATGCTTTCATTCCGGCTCAGCCGGTTGCTAGAAATCAGCTTTAGAACACAGAAAAGCCTCTATGTTCAGCCCAGAGCCTCACCCTCATCCCCCTCATTTCCTGCCCCTGGAAACCTGGCTTCCGGAAAGTGCTCTCCTGCCACATCCCAAGAGGCTGCACCCTGATTTGTTTCCTTGGTACCAAGAGGGATCATTAACTTCTCCTGCAATTACCCATACTTATCAAATTGTGAAACATTCCCTGCCACTGAAGGCACCTTGGTCCCCTCAAGAGGGCTGGAGGGGGAGTCTGTTGCAGACCAGCAGGTGGGGCTTGGAGGCCCCACCCTCCCCGGAGCTGGCCCAGATCCTCCTCTTTCTCTGATTATATTGGCAGGCGGTGAGAAGTTAATCTTCCTCTCCTGGAGCGGCTTCTTTTTTGTTCTGAGAGGAAGCCAACAGGAGAAGACCCTAAGCGGCCATGAACTCTGCCATCATCAGCTGTGAGCACCCCGAGCCCTTGGTGAGCGCTGGTAGAAGAGAGGGAAACATAAGGGGTGGGGTGGAGTAGCAGAAAGGAGGAAGGATGCCTGGAGGGGGTCCCAGCATGAAGTCCTAATGCGGGTTCATTTTTAGTGCTAAGGACATTGACTCATGTTCTAGGTAAGACTTTGGATTATTAGAGCTGTCCTCCCAACCTCACCCTCACAGAGGCAAAGATTCCTCCCTGGGTGCCAAACTCTGTGAATGAATTACAAAGGAAGAAGGGAGAGCTGAAAAGTCCTCTTTGCTTTACTCTGTTGAATCTAAATGTTTGTTTTGTAGGTTTCTCAGCATTATGATTTCTTTGATCAGAAGCCCTTTCTGAAGCAAGACAGAGGGAAGCAGAGAGAGAGAGAGAGAGAGAGAGAGAACTAACATTTACTGAATAACCAGTATGCCCCAGGCACTTTATATACTTTGTTTTCTACCTTCAAGCCAATGAAGCGTGCACCTCTGTTCCCATTTTACAGATGAGGAAACTGAGGCCCAGAGAAGTAAAGTGACAGTAACCCATCTGGAGGCCTCTGTAGCTCATCCTTGAGCCCTGGTCCCACCATTCTCTCCAACCTATTTTGGCCACCTAAAAACAACAGGGGGGACTGAGTGGGGACCCTCTGCCCACCGTAGCCAGAAAGAGCCTCCCCCCACCAGGCGCAGCCATAGTGTCTGTGGGACAGGTGCCACCCATGAGCCTAGGCTGGGCCCTCAGAACTATCGCCTGGAGCCAGGCTGTCAGACCCTGCCCACTGCTGGTCAGCCTTCTGGTAAAGAGACCCTGACCATCTCTTCTGGAATATTGTGGAAGACACCTGAGAGAAATCTCCTGTCTTCTCCTCAGAATTCCTTCTGTTAAAAAACAAAATTCAGTGGAGTAAATTTAAAGCTCTAATTGACTTTATTCAATGATTTATGAAACAGGCAGCATCCCATCATAGCAAATAGAAAGGAGCTTTGAGGAGCTGTACAAAATGGAAGAGTTTTATAGGCAGAAGGAGGCAGGGCAAGGAAGTTATTCTATCAAAGAGTGGATTGTTTCAGGTGAGGTCACTTTCCTGAAAGCAGGTGTCTACCAGGCAGATCAGCTCACTAGTGCTGACCAGGTAATTCGACTGACTGGTTAAAGGTTACATTCCTGGGAGAGACTGAAACTGCAGTTAGGTGAGATATTAAGTCTTGGTTTGCCAACATGGGGCTTAGCATAAGTGACTCCATTTTGGGCCTTTTTTTTTTTTTTTTAAACACTTCTGTCACTACCTTATGGAAGCCAAAAAAAAAAAAAAAAATCTTGGGAAATAAGTTGAAGCCTCCATTTTCTGAAGGCTGTGATGTTTTCCACCTCATTGGTCACCTGAGGCCAGTGGGGAGTGGAGGAGTCTGGACACATCTGATTTTTTTTTCAGTGGCCTGTCTTGTCATATTCTTCAAAGCCTCAGTTTCAGCACCCAGATTAAGAGGCCGTTTTGTGAGATGTTTTTGGTTTTCAAGTGCATATTGCTTTGCTAGAATCTTCTAGGGATATAAACATGGGGAAGACAGCTTCCCCACCTTGAAAGCTTATGGCCTAGCTAGGGGAAAGCGGGGTATAAAAAAATATTTCTGATACAAGGGAGAAGATGGTGAATTACATAACAGAGCGACAATATGTGTTGGGAGTACAAGGAGGGCAATCATATGGGGTGGGGGAAGCAGAAGAGGTAAAGGAAAAGGAGGCATTGAGCTCTTTGAAGGTGGGTTTAGGGGAAGCAGGGTCGTGGGGATCAGGTAGGGAGCACAGGGTGAGCAAAGGCACTGAGGCAGGACAATCGAGGCCACGTTTGGAGGGATATGGTCAATCCCATTGGCTAGAGTCAGCTGAATGGAAGTGTTAGGAAGCAAAGCTAGAGGGGCACATCAGGGAGTGGGAGGCGGTATGGGGAATGGATGGAGTCAGAGGGCCAAGGGATTCACTCCCCCCCGCCAGGCACCCTCCTTCCCACTGCTGCTCCCTCTGCAGCAGAGTCTCCTGCTGCTCTGCTGGGCTGCTCCTGGGAGCTGGCAAGCTGTCCCTGTACTCACAGGGCAGCACCTGCCAGCAACTGCCCTCGACACCGAAAGAGGAGGGACCTCGGACAAGCCTCAGTCTCCTCATTGTAACCTCCCTGAGCCTCAGTCTCCTCATCCTTAAACCGGGTTGTGAGAATCAAATGAGAGGATGCATTGGAAGGTCTTTGCAAACTGTGAAGCACTATAAAATGCCAGGCCTCAGCACAACGCCTCTTTGGAGCAAGGCTTTTGGCGAAATTACAGCTCGTGCGTTGAGTTGATAGACAATTCCAGCCAGGAGACTTTGTGGCCCCCCCCTTCTCACACCAGTGCTCACTGGCAGGGAAGCTTCGTTAAGAGTTCATTCTTCCTTCAAAAAGGGATTTGTAGGCGATCTTCAGCTGCTCTAAGACTCACAGAATTTTCCCGCCCAGGGATTCTCCTGGGATAAAGGCGCTTCCCGCATCCGGATATGCCCTGAGATGGGACTTCTTCCACCTCCATCTGAGAAGCCCCTGCTCTAAAATACCTCTGGGATGTCACTTGTTTCTATGTGCGTCTTTAATATGCTAGTGACTCATCTCTGACACACAGGAATCTCAGGTACACTGTGTACCTTCTTATTTTATTTTTTGTCCCAGTGCTTTGCATAAGTGATGTAAGGTAGTTTACAACAAAAGATGTATTTTGATCAGGCCCTATGCTTTCTACCAGCCATGACTGACGGGTTTCACAGAAGTCGCACTTATCAGAAGCAAAGAACCAGCCGTTCTCAACGAAGACAAGTTTTTCCCCACTCTCAGTTCTAGTTTTTTTTTTTCATGTGGGACCTCATACAAGGTCAATTTCCCAGAAAACTGTTTTAAAACGATTACAGAAGTGGTTTCCATAACCTTCAGATGGTCCAAGTTGACATCTAGACAGAACTTAGAACATTCAGAGGTCATCAGGTTGAGAACACTCTGAGTCATTGACTCTTAATAGGAAAAAAAAAAAAAAGACCCCAAACTAACATTTCCCTCAGTGTTTCCCTCCCCATCACCTTTCTGAGAATTCCGAGGGGTCCTGGGAGAAGGTATGAGGTGAGTTTGCTGGCAGCTGTACCTGCCCCAGCCCGGTGAGCTCAATCACCGGCGCACGTAACAGGCAGCCACACAGACTTCCAGTATTTTTGCAACCATCCCAGAGTTAGAAGGGGACACCGAGGCTGGGAGAGGGAAAGTGAAGTGCCTATGGCTGCCAAGCAGGGGAATGACAGACCACGTCTCCCCCACTCCAAACTGCGCGCTCTGCTGTTCTGTGTAGCCTACCCAGCATCAATCAACCAACCAGCCAATCAGCCAGCCGCTCTTTCCTTCTGCCCCTCCTCTTTTTTCCTCAGCCTGTTCTCCCACGCTTGCTGTCGTGCTCACTGACTGTGCCACACCTTCACTAAAACCTCGCGTTAAGTGCTCCAGACTTCCTTCCAGCAGCCTCCCGGCCATCTTTGGCTTGGCGTTGACCTCCTTAGGCAGAGCCAGCCATCCTTCTTGTGCAACCCAAGTACCAAGTAGCATCAGTGCCTCCTCCTTTTCAGGAGTCTAAATAAGATCAGCGTGTTGTTTCCAAAGAATTCTAACCAGTTAAGTATTTATTTTTTTAAATCCGTGAGAAGAGTTCTTTATGGTCATTATACGTGGGTTCATTTATTTTATAGCTCAACAGAGAATGCTGTGAGCACTAACTCTGTGCTAGAGGTGGAGTAGTTTTGGGGCTTTATGGCCTTTAGGACGAGAAGACAAATGATGGTAGTGAGGTGTGTTCTGGGCTGTAGTAAACATGCCTCTGAGGAGGGAAGGCCTCGTCTGGTCTGAGGCCGGGGTGGAGTGAAGTCAGGGAATGCTTCCTGGAACAGTTTTGGGATGCTTGTTCCCAGGCATTGCTAAATAGATGAGTAGAGACAAAATCCTTACATTTAAGTTTCAGAAACTCAGCACAGCAAACGCTGTTCTGAGGCCCAGGAGCAATGTGACTCTGCAGAGCTGTTCTGTGGCTGGCTCAGTCCACCCACGATCAGCAAGCCTGACCACGGCCCTGGGCTCCTCCGGCTGCCTGGAGGCTCAGTGTGCTGGGCCATTTTCTCCATCGCCAGTGATGTGGGCCCCGAGTACTGGGAAGGAATTAGGATCAGATTTGCCAGTGCTCTACCCCATGGAGGAGGAGGACTGGCTCAACTATGAAGTAGATGTTATTGACATTTCTGTTATATAGATCAGAAAAATGAGGCTTAAAAATATTAGTAATTTGCCCAAGTTTGGTAAACTATATAGCCAATAAGTTGGAGGAGAAGGTTTATGATTCAAAGTTAATTGGGGGTTAAACTGGTAGGAATATAACTTGGCTATTGACCCTAGAGCGTTCTGTATGCCCTGCACTTATTTACATTTGTGTTATATCTATTCTTTCATCCGTACACTCAGACTGTTCAGACTGAGCACACGGACTATTCTAGAAGCTGGGTCAAAAAGAATAAGGCACAGTGAATGCATTCTAGGAACTCACACCCCAGCAGAAGAGATGGATAAGGAAACAGTCCATGCGTTATAATCAGCGTGCTGTGATGAGGGCTTTGGCGCAAGGCTGGCCTGTAGGAGTGTATGCAAGGGCAGCTACACCGTTCTGGCCCAGAATCCCCATTTACCTGCCCATTTCCTGACCATGGAGTTGACCCCCATTCCCTCCTCCACAAAGTTTCTTCTCTGCCAGGGCTTCAGGCAAGGCACCCACCTCTCTTGATTGGCCCCAGACTGCATGTGGAGGTCTTGCTGCAGATGTATAATATAGAAAATCACTGGTCTTTTGACCTAGAAATCCCAAGCAGGCCAGCAGTTATCTCTATCCCATCGCTCTTGCCTCTGGAAAGCTGTCCATCTGTCTGGTTGAAATCAGAAAGTGAAACTGAGCAGGACCCTAGGGGGCTCCTGGGCACGGAAGCCTTTCTGTGTTCCCTGTTCCTTGTTCGTAGGGAACAGACTCCAGCTTCCATGACCTTCCCTGAGTCCCAAAGGACAGATTCAAACAGTTGCTAATCAGGGAAGGTAGGACTTGCAGAGACAAGGGAGGAGCAGCCAAGAAACCATAGTGCAGCCTTGGGACAGGGTCCTGGTTCAGCCTCAAGGGATACACATAACTGTATCTTCTGAGCTCTTTATAGAACTAAAACCCCCAATAAATGGAAGATGTCAGCATTCTTCATTCCAGATTAAAGGAACCAGAGAAGCTCTTCAAGAAGACCACCTGAGGCCAGATTAAAAGAACCACAGAAACTCATCAGATTACCTGAGATCAGATTAAAGGAGTGCAGGCCCTGCACACACCCTAATCTTATCAGCAAATCCACCTTTGAACCGTTGCTATAAAACTCCTCACCAGATCCTCCCAGGTTGGGACACGCAGTTTTTTAGGGCAGGAGACCACTGTGTCCCCCTTTGCCTAGCAAAATAGTAAAGTTATTCTTTTCTAATTCACCCCAAACTCTGTCTCTGAGATTTGATTCAGTACCGGTGGACTGAGGCTGAGGTTTCGGCATCAAAAGTCCACTTGATTCCTCTTGAAATGCTCAAATGTGTTCTTCTCTTGTTCTCAGCAGAAGGGTGATGGTGTATTCAACTCCCATGAAGGTGGCCAAGGCAGGAAGAAGGATGGCCAGCCTAGGGGTCTCAGCAGTAACCACCTGGCTTATAGCATCCTGGATATCCCACCATGGTATCTCTGTATCTTCTTGGGAGTACAGGTAATGCCACCCATAAGCACTGGGTCCGAAGAAGCTCTGCCTCAAAAGGCACATGAACACACACTTAGGTCAAATTGCTGATATTCTTGGCTTCCATGTTGTTGATATTCTTGCCTTCCGTGTTGTTGACCTCCAGGGGGCTCAAGGCTCCTCCAGTCTCTCTTTCTCTCTAGGAGTTTGGGGTTGGGGCATGGAGTTAAGGGAGGATTCTCCCCCATGCTGAGCTAATAGGTCACATAAAGGACACCAACTGGGCCATTGCGGTGTTGGGTTTTTTTTTCAAGATACCAATTATAATTTGTTTGGCAACAACTAAAGAGTTTGATAACCAATGCTTGGGGAATATTGGGAAACAAGCACTCTCAAACACTTTTGTTGGAATGTTATTTGGTGCAACTTTTCTGTGAACATGTAAAACATATATATTGTTTAACCGAGTCGCTAATGCATAAGAATTTCTCTGTAGGGAATACCCCAGTGGTCCAGTGGTTAGGACTCTGTGCTTTCACTGCTGAGGGCGGGGTTCAATCCCTGGTTGGGGAACTAAGATCCTGCAAGCCGTGTGGCACGGCCAAATTAAAAAAAAAAAAAAAAAGAAGGATTTCTCTATAGATATGCTGGCAAGACTCATTAAGGTAAGTACAAAGATGTTCTTCTTTTGTTAATAGTAAAATCACAACAAACAAAACCCTAGAAACACCCCCAAAATATCCATGTTAGAGAACTGTGGCACATCCTAACAAGTAATTCTTTTATGTAGCTGTTAGAAAGAGAAAGATGTATCTACCTTGCAGTTAAAAAATGATCACCAATATATATTAAGTGAAAAAAGCCAAGTAAATAACTGTGTATAATGTGACCTTTTTTTGTGTTAAAAACTAACAAACGAAAGAGAGATAGAAATAAGTATATGTAGTAATTTTGCATGTTTTGAAGAATTCACAAGAAACTAATAGAGGTATTTAGCCTTGGGAAGAGAAGCTAGGAAAGGAAGGGTGGCTTTCAACTTTTGCTATTTATTTTGTAACTTTTGTAGCTTGAATCTTCTAATCTTATAGATGTGTTTCTTTTAATTTTACAAAGAGTTCAATGTGGGGTACCAGGGATGGGATACACTTTTTTGTTAACTTCTTTGTGCTTTTCTACAAAATAAGAAGAGCAAATGTCATACTATTTTAAAAAATATTATTATGAGCCAATAAAATGGATAATGTAGATATTTTTATCATGAAAGGATGTTGAATTTTGTCAGATACTCTTTCTGCATCTATTGAGATGATCATATGATTTTTGTCTTTAATTTTATTAATGTGGTGTATCATAGTTGTTGACTTGTGTATATTGACCATTCTTGCATCCAGGGGTAAAATCCTGCTTGATTATGGTGTATGACCCTTTTAATGTGCTGTCGAATTCAGTTTGCTAGTATTTTTGTTGAGAATTTTTACATCTATATCCATGAAGGATATTGACATGTAGTTTTCTTTTCTTGTAGTGTCCTTATCTGGCTTTGGTATCAGGGTTTATGCTGGCCTTGTAAAATGAGTTTGGGAGTGTTCCCTCCTCTTCAGTTTTTGGAATAGTTTGGGAAGGCTTGGTACTAATTCTTCTTTAGATGTTTGATAGAATTCACTGGTGAAACCATCTGTTCCTGGGCTTTTCTTCATTGGAAAGTTTTGATTACTGTTCAGTCTCCTCACTACTTATTGGTCTGTACAGATTTTCTATTTCTTCATGATTCAGTCTTGGTAAGTTGTGTGTTTCTAGTAATTTATCCATTTCTTCTAGGTTATCCAATTTGTTGGTGTGTAATTGTTCATACTAGTGTTTTATGGTACTTTGTATTTCTTTTGTATCATTTCTAATTTTATTTGAGTCTTCTCTCCTTTTTTCTGAGTTTAGCTAAGGGTTTGCTTATCTTAAAAAACCAGCTCTAGTTTTGCTGATTTTTTTCTGTTGTTTTTCATTTCATTTATTTCTGCTTTGATCATTGTTTTTTCCTTTCTTCTTCTAACTTTGGAGGTTGTTCTTCCTTTTCTACTTCCTTGAGGAATAAAGTTAGGTTGTTTATTTGAGATCTTTCTTTTTTCTTAATGTAGGCATTTATTGCTATAAACTTTCCTCTTAGAACTGCTTTTGCTGCATCCCATTAGTTTTGGTATGTTTTGTTTCCATTTTCAGTTGTCTTAAGATATATATATATTTTTGTGTGTGTGGTACGCGGGCCTCTCACTGTTGTGGCCTCTCCCGTTGCAGAGCACAGGCTCTGGACGCGCAGGCTCAGCAGCCATGGCTCACAGGCCCAGCCGCTCGGCGACATGTGGGATCTTCCCGGACTGGGGCATGAACTCGTGTCCCCTGCATCGGCAGGCAGACTCTCAACCACTGCGCCACCAGGGAAGCCTGTCTTAAGATATTTTTTGATTTCCCTTTTGATTTCTTCTTTGGCCCATTGATTGTTCAGAAGTGTGATGCTTAAGTTCCACAAACTTGTGTCCAGTTTTCCTCCTGTTATTGATTTCTAGTTTCATACCATTGCAGACAGAAAAGATTCTTGGTATGGTTTCAATCTTCTTAAATTTGCTAAGGCTGTTTTGTGACCTAACATATGATCTGTCTTGGAGAATGTGCTCAGGCCTTCCTGGTCAATGGTCTTGCCCTCACCTTGTGCCTTATTTTAATAATGAGCCTCTTGCCTTGTTCTTGTTCTTAAGGCCCCCTCCTTGGTTCATGTTATATCCTCCTGTGCTGTGTCCCTGCCTTGATTTCTTACCTAGAACATCAGTTCTTGGCAGTAGGGTCCTGCCCTTGAACCCCAGACCTTCTGGCTGGGTCCCTGCTTCTTGCTGCCAGGGCTTCCTAGTTCCTTCCCACTGCTTGCCTGGATCTCGCTGCCTGTCACTCAAGGCCAGGCTCCTCTGAGACCAGAGATGGAGCTCTTGCCTCAGGCAGTAGGAATAGGAATGAAGGTAGAGTAGGCAACTACAGCATCTCCAAGCCCATCTCCTCTCTCTGCTCTGCCCACAGCACTTCCTCACAGCCCTGGGGGGACTCGTGGCAGTTCCACTCATCCTGGCCAAGGACCTGTGTTTGCAGCATGACCCCCTGACCCAGAGCTACCTCATCAGCACCATTTTCTTCGTCTCTGGCATTTGCACTCTCCTGCAAGTATTTTTAGGAGTCAGGTAGGTAAAACTCCTCCCCATGGATTTTGACTTTTTAAAAAAAATTTATTTATGTTTGGCTGCATTGGGTCTTCATTGCTGCTTGTGGGCTTTCTCTAGTTGTGGTAAGTGGGGGCTACTCTTTGTTGCTGTGCACAGGCGTCTCATTGCGGTGGCTTCTCTTGTTGTGGAGAATGGGCTCTAGGCTCGTGGGCTCAGTAGTTGTGGCTCATGGGCTCTAGAGCACAGGCTCAGTAGTTGTGGCCCACGGGCTTAGTTGCTCTGCGGCATGGGAGATCTTCCCAGACCAGGGCTCGAACCTGTGTCCCCTGCATTGGCAGGTGGATTCTTAACCACTGCACCACCAGGGAAGCCCTGGATTCTGACTTTTACCTGCCAGGGTAGCAGCAAGGTTTGCTTGGCTTGTAGCCTGAGATGAGTTACATGAGTGGCATGATAGAGGGAGCACAGGACCAGAACTAAGAGCCTGGGTTCAAGTCCTAGCTCCAGCACTTACTGTGTACATTAGCCAGGATTCTTGATTAAAGTAACACAAATAGCTACAGACAATTATGCCTGAAACCTTTTACTTTTGCAAATTACAAGGCATATGGCTAGTGAACACATTGCGGGGCCTCCTCCCTGGACTTCAGAAGGAGCGGTGCAAGTGAGGGGCCCTTCCCTGGTAAATCTGCTTTGACCTAATCCGTGCCAGGTCTGTGCTCAGCCCTGGAGTTGCAGAGGAAAGTGTAAAACATTCCCAATGATGTACTTCTGCCCGACCTGTCTTAAGAGAAAATGACTTGACAGGAAAAATTAATGTCCATTTATTCTTTTTTTCCCTTCCAGTTTCATTGAGATGTAATTGACAGACAGCATTGTATAAGTGTATGGCATAATGATTTGACTTACATACATCAAGAAATGATTAGCACAATAAATTAAGTGAACATCCATCATCTCATATAGATACAAAATTAAAGAAACAGAAAAACAATTTTTCTTGTGATGAGAACTCTTAGGATTTACTCTTTATCATTTATTTATTCTTTATCAATTTTCTGAATCAAACCACACAGGCGAAGGCTGATGCAAGGTAGCCAATTATTTCCAGGATAGGCTGTCTGTAGACAGCATCCAGAGAATACTCATTCCTTGTGTGGTCTTCTTGCCTAAACCAAATCAAAGGCACTTTCCAAAGTGCTTCTTTTGCAAGTCATTTCCAGGAGATATGCCAACGCTTAAGTTCTCCCATTTTCTGTCGAGGAGAGGGGATTAGTGCCTGCATCTTTGTCAGGTTATTTCCCTTCTCTTTCTTCCTCCTTCTGTCACCATCTCTGAGAGCCAAGATTTCTTCTGAATCCCCCACCAAGGACTCAAAGAGGTATAGGGTTTGGTCTGGTCTCTTAGGCCCCTAAAATCTGGGACCCCTCCCACTTTTCCAGAATCAGTCCCTGGAATGTCAGATGCTGTGGTAGCATCAGCGAGGCCTTGCAGCCACCTGCCTGGATACCCAGGAGCAATCCCCCTGGCTGCCCCATGGAGAGTTACAAACACAAGGCTCTTCTGGATGGGGAAGCACCTCCTCTTAAACTGAGATGGTGTTCACTATAATTATGGAAAAACACTGATCTTGGAAACTGGGGGCCTGAATTCTAGTCCTGGCTTCTGTGCTGTGGGAACCTGCACAAGCCATTCACCCTCTCTAAGTCTCAGTGTTCTCATCTGTAACATGAGGGAGTTGAAGTATGTTATATTTGTAAGTCCCTTCCATCTCTAATATTGTGGACACCTGTGATGCTGACAAAAGATGATACAGTTCCATATTCCTACTGGAATCTCAGTACTGAGAGTGCCTGTGGGCCTAGCCTTCTGGTAAACCCTGTGAGAGACACAACAAATCAGGAGTTAAGAGTTCAAAGAATCTATAGCCTAATTAAACATACAAAGAAAGAGGGAAATAAGATTAGGAAATAAAACCATGCTAATGTCCTTAAACTAAGGTGGGGACAGGAATACACTTGAGTTTGGTTCCACTCATGGAAATGGACTTCCTGCTCAGTGGCTAATGAGTACAGTAACTGCCTACAACATTAGAGATTATAAAACTAGCTGATAGCCTGTGTGAATCAAGTATATGTGATTATTGATTATCTGGTAACCAGTATTTAATTATGTACTTTTCTAGACTGCAAACAAAAATGCTGGTACAGCAATGAGATTTCAGATCTTAATGATTAAAACCATCTTAAATAGTCAAAGGGAATGATAAGAGGTAAAAACAGCTTCCCTAATAAGAGCTAAAGAGCGTAGTGTCCATTGTGGGGTGGGCATCTGCAATCCTTGGCGGAGGGGTGGCTGCCTCCCTGGTGTGAATTTCGGGGTCTTGGGTGTGTCCCCCAAGGGCCTTCCTCACTTAAGCGCTCAGTTCCAAAATTCATGTAAGGGCGTACTTCATTATCCGTTTCAAAAGAAAGCATTAAGTTTAAATGCAATCACTAGAGGAAATTATTATCGACTATGTGTAATTCTGGGTCTTAACTCCATCTCTGGAATTATTCATGATTTTTACCCGGGAATTTCTTTTTCTGGAGTGGTTTCAAGTGATATATCTCCCTTTTCATTTTCCTGGGAAAGTCTCATGTGTGGAGCAAGTACTTCTGCCCAAAGTGCATTCAAATCTGGGTTCTGTGTAGTCTTGCCCGAATCAGCCTGCCTGGCATTTGTCCTTTTCTTCCATGGACCTCCCTGCGGCCAAGCCCTGATCTGTCCTAGCTCTGCATCTGTTACTGGTTCTGCAGAAAGTCCATGCCCATCGCCAGAGGTCTGCAGCCATCTTGCCCGTGCCCCATTGAAAACTAGGCACCAGATGTGCCATCGGAGTTCTGTTTGGAACAGAAACAGTGGTGGCTGTTGGCAGTAGAAGAGTGACCTGGTAATCAGTCACATCAGAGGAGGGAGAGGGGATGATGTGTCCCAAAGAGGGGCCTGGTGCTGCTTCTTCCTCTGGGTTTAGGTTGGGTAGTTAACTACACGGAAGGTGCGGGACGTGCTTTCCTACAGGGTAGCAGGCTCTTACGTGCTTGGGGTAGGAAGCTCAGTAAAAAGATGAACACTAAGTGATCTTTGTCCAATAGTGAAGGAGTTGGGGTCTGAAGGTACGCAGGGTTTCTCACAGCAGAGCGACCCTTTTAAATTCAAGAATTCATCAATCCCATTCGACATTCTTGAGGCTCTGCTCCCCATTCTGAACTATTTCAAAGAAAATCCGTGACATCACCCTTTGCCTAATCATTGGATTGACTCCAAAAGGGAACATCAAAATGATGACACAGGTGAGGTTGGATTCCAGCAGCTCAAGCTCCAGATGTCTCTGTCCCCAATTGTTGACCTCTTCCCCAGAAGCCCCTCATGCTCTACACGTCCCAACCCCAGACCCCTTCTGGGGGCTTATCCTCTCCAGGTTCCTGGGTGCCCAAGCTGTATTGCCTTACCTAGGGGAGACTTAATTCCCCCTCTCCTTTCTACCCCTGACAATTTTTGCATTAATGTTATCTTGGAGTCCTCATGTGGTTTTTTTTTTTGTTTTTTTTTCAAATATTTTCTCTGCTTTTCATTTTTAAAAAAAAATATTTATTTATTTTAGGCTGTGTTGGGTTTTTTGGCTACGCATAGGCTTTCTCTAGTTGCGGCGAGCAAGGGCTGCTCTTTGTTGTGGTGCGCGGGCTTCTCATTGCGGTGGCTTCTCTTGTTGTGGAGCACGGGCTGTAGGGGCACAGACTTCAGTAGTTGCAGCACGCGGGCTCTAGGGCACGTGAGCTTCAGCAGTTGTGGCGCATGGGCTTAGTTGCTCTGCGGCATGTGGGATCTTCCCCGACCAGGGATCAAACCTGTGTCCCCTGCATTGGCAGGTGGATTCTTAACCACTGTGCCACCAGGGCAGTCCCTCGTATTTCTGTGAAGAGGAAATTAAAAACAATTTTACCAAAGCCATGATAATTAAATTAGATAATGTATGTAAAGTGCTTAGCTCAGTGCCTGGTACGTAAAATTTATTTTTCGCACCAAGAAAAGGGTATTACCATAAACACAATTTTGCACCCTCCCTCCCTTTGCAAATTATTGAAAAAAATTTAAATGTGGTTAAAAAAAACTCCTCCCCCTCCTTTTTAAACATACACAATACATTATAAATATCATTCCATTTCAATAAACATATTTCCACAATAGCACTTTTAGAAAAATATCACTTAGTATTCCATATTCTAGAGTACATAATATATTCTAGTTTAACCATTTCCTATTAAAGGACATTTAAGTTGTTTTGAGCTTTTCAGTATCATAATAGTGACCAACATAATTCATAATTATGAGAGATATGCATCTTATGTGTCCTGATAATCATTTATCTAGTTAAAGACAGAGAAGAGACTTGAAGAAGTGTTAAAGGTTATTTCTGGCTGGTATACATTGTATAGGAAAGGTATATATTATATGTGTGCTGATAAAGTTTATCTAGTTAAAGATTAAAAAAAGATGAGAACAAAATGTTGATGATTATTTCTGGGTTATAGAATTAGGGTGATTTATTCTTTATATTTTTATTTACCATTAATTTTTCTTCAGAGTCCATGTGTTTCTCTATAACTGGGAGAAATGAAAACCATTAAAAAATTTTTTTTAGAAAAGTATCAGGATATGTTTTGTGAGCCACACCCTTTGAATCTTTGCCTGAGAGCAAAAGTGCAGTAGGCTGCCCATTACCATCTTGGAAGGGGGCTTGATAGGTAAGGCTCAAGGCTACAGCCTTGAGACAACTTCCTAGATTCTTTGTCACTTCACCTGCTTTTATCTCTGTTTTCCCTGATGTGTTTCTCTGTGGAGGTCAGCATTAAAGCCATTAAAAAAAGAAAAAAAGGAGAGTTATACTTGTCTTTGGCGCAGATCAGAAGGGAGGACTAGAACAATGAGGGTGGGTATCAAAGGTACACTCAAGGCAGTGGGTAGTGATGGGTTTAAAGAAGGCAGACAAACAGCCTTCCCCTACCAACCAGAGATCTCCCCCTTCTCCCCTTTCTTCTAGGCAGAAACAAGCACTCTCATCCCTCCAAGCTGATTATTTAGTTATTTTCCACCGTCTCTAATTAATGCACTTCTGTTTTAGGCACTATTGACTGAAGTGCCAATATGGATGACTATGATTTCATTTTCTTTCACAGCCCCTCACTCCCACCACATACAAGCATATTTTCCATCATCCTATTCTCATACCCTCCCAGCATAGGTCAATATTGAATGTACACATTATAATGACTGGGATGCTATTCAGAGCTGAATCACAAAGTGATTCCTTTCCTGCCCAACTTTTTGTTTTCCCTGAAATTAATATCTTTTTAAAAATATTCTTTAGTTTCTGTTTGTTTTTAACTCAATGATAAACTCCCTGCCTGTTGTCTAAATCTCTTCTTAATAATTTCATCACATCAGGTAGCCTATCAACTTCATCTTCTTGATGTACTACCTCCTGGGGCTCTCTGACTTGCTGAAGTCTGGAGCAGTCGCTGTCTGTGCCTGGTATACATTAGATGTGTCATCCTGAGATGCCTCTTTACCCTTATTCTGGGAATTCCCTTCATGTCAGTTTTCAAGTCTAGATCTCTTGTTCCCATGTCTTCCTCTTTTTTTGGTGGAACACGAATATGCAGTAGTTTCCTGAGAGAACACATGGGAGGTAAATTCTGTAAGACTCTGCATATGTGAAAATGTCTTGATTCTATTCTCATACTTGATTGATAGCTTGGCTGGGTATAAAATTTTAGGTTGGAAATAATTTTTTTTCAGAACTTTGAAAGAATTGTTCCCTTGCCTTCTAGTTTCCAATGTGGTTTTAAGAACTCCAAAGCCTTATGTGACGTTCCCCCTTCTGCTGCAGAATTTTGTACAGGCCCAAGCTGTGCTGAGTCTATTTATCATTTAACTGGGAGAGATCTATTTATTTATAGTGTCTAACATACAAGATCAACTATGATCATCCTATTGCTAAATCCAATAGACAACTGTTCAACTAGACTTGACTTTTGAGCTTCCATGTTGGTCTCTGCATCATCCAGTTTTAGCAAGAATCTTGCTCAGTCACTGTAGCCAGAATCCCCACCCTCACTCTCTGATTGGTTTCCTCATTTTTCACTATCCACAGGTGATGTCTGTTCACCTTGGCCTGTTTTCAGCAAGAATCCTGTTCTTACCCCTGATGCTTCCTCTTAGTAACTTTCCGTCCACTGAGCCCCACCCTGCTCCTTGGCTATAAATTCCAAGTTTTCCTTGTCACATTGGGAGTTGAGCCTGATCTCTCTCCCCTACTACAGAACCCCATCGTAGTAGCCCCCCTTGAATGAAGTCTGCCTTAACGTCTTTAACAACCATCATGTATATCATCTTATGAAGAGTACATGAGAGCTCAGAGAGAAGCGTTGAAGCTTAACTTCCCAATACTTCCAAAAGGTTAGCTGTTTCTGTTTTATGGGCCCAAATGGAACTACTAAGAGATGAGAAAAATTCCCCACACAATCATTAGCATAAACTGTCGAAGAAGTTTGTCTTTCCACATGCCCTCTTATCAGTTCTTATAACAAACACACTTTTGCAATTTGGCCCAGTGACTCAGACTTTCTGATCAGGGCTCTGCACTTCCCAGCTTAGCCCTGCCACTGGCACCTGCCCCCAGCATCATTTTCCTCATACAGAGACAGTGCAGTATTGTCCTACCCACCCTGAAGTACTCTTGGGATAATTATATGAAAATGCTATGTAGTTTTAAAATACTATATAAACTTAGATGTTGATAGTACCCCCACGACACATTTCTGTGTCTTTGACAACCTAAAATATCAATCCTATCAAACTTCTAAGAGACATTCCTGAGACTGCAGATTTTGACATTTTACATGCAAGTTGTTGTTTTAAAAGAAAATGGTGGGGAGTTTTCTTCTTCAGACTTGAGTATACAGATGAGATGGTAAAGGGTGAAGGGAAGAGGAAGATGGATAGGGAAGGTCTTAGGAAACAAATCTTGGAGAACCAACCTGCAAGAAATGGGAATGCCAGACAAGAACTTAAAAAAAAAAAAGTCCATACTATAACATCTGTTATTTGAGGAAACATTAAGAAAATGTTTTGGGGGCTTCCCTGGTGGCGCAGTGGTTGAGAGTCCGCCTGCCGATGCAAGGGACACAGGTTCGTGCCCCGGTCCGGGAGGATCCCACGTGCCGTGGAGCGGCTGGGCCCGTGAGCCATGGCCGCTGAGCCTGCGCGTCCGGAGCCTATGCCCCGCAACGGGAGAGGCCACAACAGTGAGAGACCCGCGTATTGCAAAAAAAAAAAAAAAGAAAATGTTTTGGTGTACACTACCTTTTCTAGAAGTAGCCACACATTGCAGAGGGAATAAAAATGAAAATTACTCTATTTATTGAGCTCTTCTCTTTCCCAGGCATTGTGCTAATCACTTACATATAGTTTATCTTCACAGCTACTCCTTGGGAGAGTAGTATTATCTTTATTCTGTCAAAGAGGACACTGAGGCTTGCAGAAGCTGGGCAACATGCCTAGGTCACACAACTGATAAGGTAGAGCCTGATTCAAACTCGCCTTTGGTCTACACCATGTTCTTAACTGGTGTTACAGGGCAGTGGTGATAAGTAAGGAAACCCAAGCACTCATGCTGGTTAACTCTAAGACCTTGGGCTCCAAATCCCCTATCTATAAAATGACAAGGCCAGGCTGGATACGCTTCAAATGGCTCTTCTATTTCTAAAATGTTGAGTTTTAAAAATCAACAATCTACAATTTACAAGAGAGACATTTAAGTCAGAAGGCGTATGTATAATAATAGTGAATCATACTCATGGGAAAATTTTAAAAATAGGAATTACCATCATGCTAGCAGATGAAAGTAACTGTGAAATTAAAGCAGCACTGAGATACACATTAAGGTCACCACGAAAGGTAAAAGATACATAAAGCAATAAAGACTTGTAGTGATACTGAATGCACACATCTTAAACATGTACCAGGAAAGTGCGTAAAAGAAAAACTAGCAGAAATGCAAGAAATATATGTAGATCTCTCTCCCTCTCTCAAAAAGGTACCAATGAGAAGTTATGAGAAAGAAATGGGAATGCTAACAAAATGAGGTGGGGAGGCGGAGAGGAATGGATGGAAAATGGGATTGGAAGGTCTGAGTACAGAATAATGAGGGAAGAATTTATGGATACATTGTGTGAATCTAAAGGTAGCACATAAGAGTACTCTCTAGGGCTTCCCTGGTGGCGCAGTGGTTGAGAGTCCGCCTGCCGATGCAGGGGACACGGGATCGTGCCCCGGTCCGGGAAGATCCCACATGCCACGGAGCAGCTGGGCCCGTGAGCCATGGCCACTGAGCCTGCGTGTCCAGAGCCTGTGCTCCGCAACAGGAGAGGCCACAACAGTGAGAGGCCCGCGTACCGCAAAAAAAAAAAAAGAGTACTCTCTAGTAAATAAATGGAAAAAATTCATCTTGCTCTTGAACATAAAAGGTATTCTTAGCAATTACAAAGACATAGAGGGAATTCCCTGGCAATCCAGTGGTTGGGACTCAGTGCTTTCACTGCTGTGGCCCAGGGTTCAATCCCCGGTCGGGGAACTAAGATCCTGCAAGCTGCGAGGCGTGACCAAACAAAACAAAACAAAACAAAAAGGTAGAAAGTCCATATATCACATTATCCCAACTACATATAATAATCTTGAAAGGAACATGAACAGAGTTAGAAAAGTGCTGAACTGCTTGGAAATTTTGAAGTGCTCCCTTAAAGAAGTTCTAAGTTGGGGATGAATTCCTGCATATACTAACAAAAAACATTTTTTTCAACAAACATAAAGCTCACCATCATAAAAATTGTTATAAATATATTTTGACAGTATCTAAGTTCTGTGTAACGAGTAGACAGTTTATAGACAAGGAAAAACATATAAAATCACACGAATGAGTGCACATCTTTTATGACTTAATGAAATGCAAATTAACATTTGTTAGAGTTTCATTATATACCTGTTAAACTAAAAAAATAAAATAAAATAAAATGAGAAAACCCAATATTCATAGGTTTTTGCAGCACTAGGCTCAGTGCTGGAGAGATGGAAAAGAAAAATAATCATCCCTGACCTCATGGAACCCAGTAATACTGAAATGGCTGCGGCAATGGTGGCATAGTAATGGTGGAGTGCTTTTAAGCAGAGTCATAAGGTGTTTAAAGAACCCCTGAGAGTCAGTTACTGTAAATGATTAGTTTGTTAGTACAAGGGCTAACAGAGAAATGTGTAACTAGAATATAAGTGGTGTTTTGTCTCAGTCACCATTTTTATCCCCAATACCTGGCAATCAGTGCGTCTCACAGAGCAGGTCCTCAGTAAATATTTGTTGAATGAATGAAATGTGCATATGGGATTACAGCAAAAAATTAAAACACAATTCTTGTATTATATACTCTGTACATATGATATGCAAAGATTTCTATGTTCATTTTAAAAGCTCAAAAGGGTTTTGCAGTGATAAAAGTATAGCATGTTTCCCTTCTCTGTCAAGATACTTAGCTTCATAATTTCTATGCATTTTAATTGAAGTATAGTTAATTTACAATGTTGTGTTAGTTTCAAGTGTACAGCAAAGTGATTCGGTTATACAAATATATATATATATATATATGTATGTGTAGATATATACATATATACTTTTTCAGATTCTTTTCCATTATAGGTTATTATAAGATATTGAGTATAGTTCCCTGTGCTAGTGCTATACAGTAGGTCCGTGTTGTTTACCTATTTTATGTATATTAGTGTGTACATGTTAATTCCAAACTCCTGATTTATCTCCCCCCCATAATTTCTTAATTAAAAACATTATTCACGCATATCCATTCCACCACCCATATGTTCCTGCCCTGTGTGTGCCATATATTCCAATCTGTTTTGGAAGCTTATGGGTCTAGATTTATGAATCTAGATTACTTGTTCTCAGCCCTGGTTGACATTAGAATCACCTGGAGCTTTAAGCCCTCCCCATGCCTGGCTGCACCCTCTTGACAAGCCCACTAACTCATCTGAGGGTGATGCCCGGGCATTGCTGATTCCTACGTTCAGCCAGGACAAAGGCCACTTAGGCAGCAAAACTTTATATTTTCATTAAGTAAAATGTGTTCAGTCTTTCTCAGAAATAACCCTTTAAGCTGTCTTCATGGAATCCTGAGTTCAAAAATAGCCTTCTAGTATTGTTAAGAAAAAGTACCTAAACTGGGTGTGCTATAGTGACAAATGCAAGCACGAGGCTGACATCCCTTTTTTCCACCCGCCGCCCCAAATTCTAATATGCAGGGCAAAGAGACTAGGTGAGCCTTGATAGCTTCTGACCTTCTAGTAAGAGAGGGTTATTGGAGGTTGACTTATCAGGCTACATTCACCTTGAAGGGAGACAAGTCAGATGGGCTAGAAGTTCTGCTAGAAGTTCTCACAGAGGCCAGAGTGAGACACCAACGAGGAGGGAGAAAGACTGTGGGTGGGGGATACGCCCTGATAATTGACCTCAAGCCTGTTCAGTCCAGGTGATAAAAGGAGCCTGAAGGTAGAGGTCTGGGATTGCTGTTCATTTCTGAAGAGGCAAAGGAATCTGGCCGCCCAGATTCTAGGCTGTGCATCTCTTGTCAGTGGGTGGGACTCCACATGTGTGAGCTGTGCTTTGATCCTGGGGTCTGGGGAGGATTCTCTGGGACTGAGGAAGACAATGGCACCCACTCAACATGTTCCCTGAGCTCTGTGCTACCCCCAAATCGTTTCCCAGCACCTGACTCTCTGCTGCTCCTGGGCTTGTATCTCCAGGACTGGGGTTAGGTCTGCTTGCTTCCCCTCTCCACCTCTCCTACCCGTCCAAAGTCTGGCAGGGTTCATGGGTCTGACTTGGAGCTTGGCAGGAGTTCCCTGTAAACTGAGAACTGCAGGGGTCATGTGTCGCCTTGAAACCAAGGTAGGACTTGGGATTAAAAGGCCTCCACTGGGGCCAGTGACAGACCAGCGCTTAAAGAGCTGATTGGTAACTCTCTCCTTTCCCCTCCTCCAGGCTGCCCATTCTCCAGGGAGGAACATTTGCTTTTCTGGCACCCTCCCTGGCCATGCTGTCCCTTCCCACCTGGAAGTGCCCCGTGTGGACACTCAATGCCAGCCTGGTGAACACCAGCTCCCCTGAATTCACTGAGGAATGGCAGAAGAGGATCCGAGAGGTATTGGGGTGAGGGGGATGGGGTGAGAGCAATGGAGTGGTCCTCAACAGGGGCTCCTGAGTTGATTCATTTGTTCAACATTCATTGTTCAACTCATTGCTGAGCAAGATTCCAGGCTTTAAGATACTTGGCCCTTGCTTAATTCAGTTTTATCATCCAGGGAAAGAAACTAGTGGCCTTGAAGCAGGCTCTGAAGTTTGGCCATGCTCCAGGTTGGCTTATCTAAACGATAGATAAGGAAGCCAGCACACAGGATTCTTGGCAGAGAGCATACCCATACCCTCAGGGACAGTAGACCTGCTGGCTTCCAGACCCCAACATCCTCACCTGACCTCCTAGGTGAGGGGTCAAGGACGGCCCATGGGTGGGGTACTGTATGAGAGAGTGAAGGTCACTTGAGATTTCTAGGAAGCCCAACCAGCTTCCTCCCAGCTTGACCTTAAATATGTAGGCCTGGAGTGAGGCTAAGGACCACCTCCTCTGGAGCAGGGGCAGTCACACAAGCACTGTATGGTACTGGGTTTCCAATACAAGGTAGTTTGCTCAGGCATGAATCCAACTTTCGCTTAATGTCTTCAGCACTAACTCACTAGAACTGGACCAAGGACATTCCTGAACTCAGGGCTATGGACCTAGAGCAGAGTTTGTTCCCTAGATATCCTTAGGAGTTAAGCTAGGAAGCCTTAGCCCAGCCAGGGTCCATCCTGCACCCCACCCAGGCCATGTTCAGCATCCTCACAGCCTCATGGCTGCAATAAGGGTCACATCCGCTGTATATGAAAGACAAAGAAAGAGGGAAGACAGAGGAAACATGGTAACAAGATTCCTATTCTTACCCAGAGTTGACCCATGAGAAGGAGTACAATTGACAAAACACTCCAGTGGGGGTGAGGGCTGGGGCAGAAGGACAATGGTGTAAGTCCTAAACTGATTCCAAATACCTGAGAGCCAGGAGTGCTGATGTCTGGGGGCAGGAGAAGGTGGATGACTCAGCTCAAGCAGAGCAAATTAGCTCTTCTGCTTTTTGGTTATGTGAGGCCCTCAAAGGATTGGATGGCACTCACCCACATTGGGTAGCGCCGTCTGCTTCATTCAGTTCACACCAATTCAAATGCTAACCTCTTCTGGAAACATCCTCACAGACACACTCAGAAAAAATGTTTTGTCAGCTATCTGGGCATCCCTCAGCCCAGTCAAGTTGACACATAAAATTCACCATCACTGTATATTATGTATATGTTCAACTTAAGTAAACACTAGCAAATACATTTGCAAAGTGTATGTTCCAATTTACACTCCCACCAGCAGCGTGTGTGAGTTCCAGTTACTCCAAATTCTCACCAACATTGTCTCTTTTTCATTTTAGCTGCTCTGGTCAGTGTATGATGGTAAACTTGTGTCATTCTTTTATGATGTTATTGAATGATTTAGAGTTCACTATAAATGTCTGTCCTCATCTGGTAGGTCTATTTGACCACCTGGGGTCATTTTTGCTCCTATGCTTACTTACCACATTAGCTGGTGACTAGAGGTCAATATCCCAATATGGACTTCGTTATTTATCATTATTTCCATGACTTCCATTTCATTGAGTATCATGTAAATGACCTATGAATTAGTCCATGACCCATTTTAAAGTTCAAACAGCAGACCGTGCCCTAAATATGCCAGCATCATAGTAGCTTTGGCTACTTTCACAGTGTTCATTCCTCATTGTCCATCCAGTTCAGCACAGTATGCTCTGGGTCTAGTTTTATTAGATGTGTTTCAGTTTGGTAGAATCAACTGTGATGCCAGCATCCCTCATTCCAGATTGAAGACGTATCTAGAAATATGGCTAAGAAATCATTTTCTTATTTCCAACATTTTAAATGCAACGGGCAAAAGTAGCATTATTCAATACCATAATTTGGTAACTCCAGTTCTTCCTGCCGCCATCTTTCTTTCTGCCCACTGTGAGCCTTTCTTAACCCATTTCCTTGCTCCTGTTGGAAGAGGAGGTGCTGAGTCCTTCTCCGCTAGCCTTTAAATAGTGGGCAGGAAAGGTAACACTGTTAAACCCTCCTTGTGTGTCCTTCCCCAAGGTACTTTCAAATGATTTAATAAGTATATTGTCACTGTAGCCCCTCCACTGGGTAGGATGCATCCTGAAAAACACCAGACTTGCCAATCCAGCCCATAAATACCATCAGAATTCCAACAAGTCAAATTAAATAGATTCTTATTATTCCTATCTTAGGGAACACAACCAAATCCCTAGTCCTGGGAAAACAGGGTTTCTTTACCTTCTCATTTCCCAATCTGTCCTTTACAAACTGCTCCACTAGTGACTCAGTTTGGTGCCCCACTTGTAGCTTGATCTTACAGTATCCTACCCTGCAAAGCCTGCCCTTCGTGCCTTTGTCGCCCACATTTTATTGCTTCAAGCACACATTCTAATTTTGCAATAATTTCACTGCTTTTGGAAAGTGACATGAAATATGAAAAGATCACTTGATACTGTATTTCTTGGTCCATTCCTGTCTTGTTCATGCTGTGAAAAGTGATCCTTGAGCTGTTTGATACATAAGTTGATCTTCATGCTGGTGGGCAATCTGGGTTGCTAGTCTCTTTATTGTAGCCTGCGCCAGGGCTTCAGTGGCAGGATAGGCAAAGCTCAAACCAGAAACACTGTCCATACCAGTTTAAAAAAGTGTTAAAACCTCCCATGCTCTGTGGACTGTCCAGTACAGGCAGCCTGTCAGTTCTGTGGTGGGCCATTTATCCTCAAATTCTCCCACCAGAGGCACCTGTGCCCATCTGTTGGCACCTGTTGACAATCTGGATCATCCTGGGCAACGCAAGTGACTTCAGAGAGAGATGGAGATTATGTAGTTTGTGAGCCCGCATATGCATGGCTTGTGGCCCGAGGTGTCATCTTGTGGGCCCTAATGACTACATTCAAAATCATACTTCCCTCCTCTTTTTAAGACATAGGGGCATCTACGTGAACCACCAGTATTTGAGATTTGACTATAAAGTCCTGTCCCATAAAAGGTGAAATTTCAGTAGAGCCTCTATGATCCCCTTGCCAGACCAAACTGCTAGTCCATTGGCCACAGCCCGAGAAGCTATATAATTCTAAAGGGATGACTCGGGGGGTTTATGTGTGTACTGTCAGTCACATCACACACAGCTTGGTCCTTTGGCTGGACTTAGACTTGCCTTCCTTCCTCCATCAAGATCCTTCTGTTGCAATGTTACATTCTTTCAGTCTCAGTCTTTCTCAGGTGGGTGAGCAGCCTTTAGCAAGACTCCAAGCAGTGCTTTTTTTTTTTTTTAATCAATTTATTTATTTATTTAAGGCTGCATTGGGTCTTCGTTGCTACAGGCAGGCTTTCTCTGGTTGCGGTGAGCAGGGGCTACCCTTCGTTGTGGTGCGCAGGCTTCTCATTGCCGTGACTTCTCTTGTTGTGGAGCACAGGCTGTAGGTGCATGGGCTTCAGTAGTTTGGCATGTGGGCTTAGTAGTTGTGGCTCATGGGCTCTAGAACGCAGGCTTAGTAGTTGTGGCGCACGGGCTTAGTTGCTCCACGGCACGTGGGATCTTCCCAGACCAGGGCTTGAACCCGTGTCCCCTGCATTGGCAGGCGGATTCTTAACCACTGTGCCACCAGGGAAGTCCCCCCCAAGCAGTGCTTTTTGAATTCAAAGATCCACATAGTGGGATCCAAGTCTCTGTTGTTAGAGATAGATTATCTCGTGAGGTAGTGTCCACCCAGGGGAGGGGGACTGTCACTTACTCATGGATCCTATGAACGCCTCCTTGTGTAACTGCCTTTTCTTTTCCTGAATATAACGATTTCCCTTTAATTAGCACATTCTGTTGATGATCCCCTGCCTTATTTGAATGTCTTTCTGACATCACTCAAGATACCATTGGGATCTCTGATCTTGGAGTTATTTGGTGCCATTCAGTAGTGCTCTAATTCCAAATAGTGCCCAGTAGCAGACGAGTTAGGAATGGTCCTTCAGAGGGAGAGTAGTTGAGTGGCTGCTCTGGGCCGCCTCCACACCAAATGCCCCACGCAGAGCTGAAGCGCCAGGCATCTGCCAGGGTCAGTCCTCATTCAGCATGGACAGAACCACTGATGCTTCTGATATCTCAGGAGCACTGTGGTGGTCAGGACACCACTCTGAGACCAGTCTGAGCCATAACTTGTGAATTTCAGCCAGAACCTTCTGCTGTTCTTCCCTTTCAAAAACAGCCTTTCTGCATGTGGCCGTGCTCTGGTATACAGTCCAACAGTGCACCCACATGTGGATGTACTTCAATGACCTATCAAGTTCTTGTGCTTCCTTTTTTTCTCAAGGTGGACCCAGAGTTAACAGAGGTTTTTAATGTTTAAAGAGCTTTTCCATGTAGTTCCAGACCAAGATATACCTAAGGATTTCATTTGTCAAGCGGGCGGGCCCTGGATTTTTGCCAGGTCCGTTGGCCAGTCTTCAAATGCTGTGTGTTGTACCACCTTTTCCAAAGCAGGATGTATTTCTTCTTCAGTGCAGCCTAGTTTTATTATATCATCGATAACATGAATCACAAAATACATGTGGTCTGAGGTTTTGGGGGGTCTTGTTTCTGCTGTCCCCCAGGGAGCCAATACTTGGCTTTCGTAAATCCAAATTAAAACTAAGCAAAGAATAAGAAGTGGATTTTGTCAGCGAAAATTTAATTAACTATCAAGTTAAGAAGAAAAAATTGGAATTTTATTCGAGCCAAGCTGAGGATTATAAACCCGGGAAGCAGATCCTCAGGAAGCCCTGGGAACCCTTCCACCTGTTAGAAGTTGAAGGCACAGTCATATACATTTTTGAGACAAAGGATCGAACATCAAAATGACACACTGGTACTTTACATAAAGTCCACCAAGGATACATTGTCCAGATAAGCAGGTACAAAGTGAGCAGCCAGTCACCATGACCCCCTACAGAGCTGGGAGGGAACGCTGTTCTTTTAAGAAATTACATTGCTAGCATCAGAAGAAAGAAAAACAATTGATCTTTACGGTTGAGCAGGCCCCTTATCTTTGAGGAGCTCTGGTTAATGTGTAATGCAGGTTCACACTGCACATTAGGGAGGGAGGAGGCCCAAACAAACACACAGAGAACTTTATGTGTAATTTTTTTACTTGCCCTGCCTTAAAATATAAGTTTTATTTCATCAGTTTCCTTACCCTGCTCTGCTAGATGCCAGGGGCAGGATTTCCCTTCCACTTAGACCTACTGAGAACTATAATTTTTTGTGCAGGAATCTCTTGCCTTCGTGCTATCCAAGAGGAAAGATCTGACAAGTTAATTCGTCTCTTCTCCTACCTAAGCACTCTGCTGCTTGAATTCTTCCTGTGTTCTCATGACCTGTCTGCCTCAACACTGCAGTGGTCTGAAGCAGTTACTTTGTGTTTTGAGGACACAGTGTTAGTAGTGAGAGAGGATGTTTAGGGATGTTCAGGTCATGCTGTGCCTGCACTGAGCACAGGATCCCAAGTTACAGACACAACCATGTTTTTAAAAGACATTTACCATTTATTTTTGTGTTTGTGAGTCCTCTAAAGCAGGAGTCAGTAAACTATCGCTCTTGGACCAAATCCAGCCTGTAATCTGTTTTTTACTGCCCACCAATTAAGAATGGTTTTTACATTTTAAAAAGTTGTTTAAAATTTAAAAAAGAATATGTGACAGAAACTATATGTGGCCCACAAAACCTAAAATGTTAACTATCTGGCTTTTTACAGAAAAAGTTTGCCAACCCCTGCTCTAAAGCACAGGCCCCAGGGTGGGAGTTCTCTTGCCCAGATCTAAGACTGTAGCCTCCACTATTTTTTTCCCACATTGCCTTCAAGTGTCCAACAGTGAGTAAAAACCCAGAGTCTTATTTGTGGTATTTTAGCTCCATCTGCTGGTCCAGTGTTTTTCACCAGTGCTGTAAACAAGGGAAAGTTCTTTCAAGTTTCAATCTTCTTTTATTAATTGATGGATTGGTTTAATTCACTGGGCCAGCCTATTGGAATTTAAGGTAGAGTTTCCATGTTTCACTAAGTTAAATTTGTTCACACACATCTCAAGGCTTGAAGCCACCAATGGTTAGCAGTCCAACTCTACATCACGATACTAGCCACAAATGAAAGTGAGGCAAATATAGGACCAATAGGGGTGTCATTACTTTCTGGGAGATAAGAAGTAATAAAGAGGACAAGTAAGTAATGATTATATTTTTAGAAAGTGGTGGTAGCAGAAAATGTAGAAAGCTCTGGGAAGAGATAGCAAGCTCAGTTTTCAACACATTAGACCAACTTAAACTTCACCTTCCAGTATTATGGTGGTTTTAAATTTTTTATATCCTTGCGTATGCTTATGTATACGTGAAATGAATGACAGCAATGATAAAAAGGCTAGGTCGGAGAAATTAGGATTGCTTTGTTACTATAAAGTACTCACGCCACTCATGATGTGGTATAGTGTTATTTGAAAGTGAACTTGGGAGAATTCCTGGGTGGTCCAGTGGTTAGGACTGCGCTTTTACTGCCAAGGCCGTGGGTTTGATCCCTGGTTGGGGAACTAAGATCCGCAAGCCATGTGGTGTGACAAGAAAAAAAAGGGGGGTGGACTTGGATTAGCTGTAAATGTACATTGCAAACTCTAAAGGAAAAAAAAAAGGATAATGGTTATGCTAAGAAAGGAAAGGGGGAAAAAAAGCTCAGTTAAAACCACAAAAAGAAGAAAACCAGTAGAAGACAAAAACAGAAATGAAGAACAAGGGCAACAAATAGAAAATAGTAATGGTTATGGTGGATATTAATCCAACTATATCAATAATCACTTTGAACGTCATTGGTCTAAAGGCACAGAGATTGTCAGAGTGGATCAAAACACAAGACCCAACTGTATGTTGTCCAGAAGAAACCGGCTTTAAATATAAAGACACATGTAGATTAAAAGTAAATGGATGGAGAAGAATATACCACGTTAACACTGATCAAAGGAAAGCAGGAGTCAGACTTCTTTCTTTTCAGAAGAGCAGACTTCAAAGCAAGGAACATTTTCAGGGGTAACATGAATAACATCCATATTAGCAAAGTAGAAAAGGAGAAGTAAAGTAAAACTCAATCAGTCCAATAGATCAGGGGTTGGCAAACTACAAGCCGTGAGCCAAATCTGGCTAGTTGCCTGTTTTCTGTTTGTTTGTTTGTTTGTTTATAGCCCGCAAGCTAAAAACGGTTTTATATTTTAAATGGTTGAAAAAGAATCAAAAGAAGAATGATATTTTATGACATGTCAAAAGTGTACGAAATTCAAGAATAATATTTTATGACATGTCAAAATTGTACGAAATCCAAGAATAATATTTTATGACATGTCAAAATTGTAGGAAATTCAAATTTCAGTGCCTATCAGTGGAGTTTTATTAGAACACAGTCAAGCTCATTTGTTTCCATCTTGCCTGGAAAAGTTTCAGCTGAGCCTGCACGGTCCACAGAGCCTCAGCTATTCACTCTCTGATCCTGTACAGAAAACCTTTGCCAACCTCTGCAACAGGAAGTAGGAAAACAGAGACAAATAAATCAGCAAGATGTTCACTACATAAGTGGGTGATGCCAGTATTACGAGTCATCACATTATCACTGTGATCAATAGATAACCCTGAAATCTACTTCCTGAAAAACTTCACATTAGGTGAAAATGTCCAACAGACAGTTGGAGATAGAGGACTGGAGAGAGGAGTGAGGTCCGAGCTCACCTTCCCTCAGTTCCTCTGGGGTCCAGCTTTGCCCCTGCACTGCCTCTGAAGGTACCACCAATCTGGGTGGCCCCGCCACAGGCTCCCAGGTGCTGAGTCCCGTGCTTCCTCTTCAGCTGCAGGGAGCCATCATGGTTGCTTCCTGTGTCCAGATGCTGGTGGGCTTCTCAGGCCTCATTGGCTTCCTCATGCGCTTCATCGGCCCCTTGACCATTGCTCCGACCATCTCCCTGGTGGCCCTGCCTCTCTTCGATTCTGCGGGCAATGACGCCGGGATCCACTGGGGGATTGCTGCCATGTAAGCACCCTCTGGGGAAGGTGGGCCGTCTTTGGAGGAAGATTACCCAGTAAGAAGAGTGAGTCCTGGATATTGGCAAACTCTGGTGGTTTACAAATACTTTCACAAACATCACGATACCTTAAAAGCAGTGAAATGGCTACTTAGAATGTATTATTACTATTTCTTATGTTATCAGTCCTCACAGACAGTAAGTTCATCACAGGCAGGGTAAAAACATACTTAGCGTAGCGTTCACAGACAGCTGATGCTACTCGTCCCCTGCCTCCTAGGTTTTCACTGAGCAAATATTTGTAAACCTCCAGCACCTGGGAAGAATGCAAAGACATGGCCCCAGCTCTCAAGCATTTTGTAGCGTAGTAGAGGGATAAGACTTGTGTCCAAGTGCCTGTGACACCAGGAGACAGTGATGAGAGTCACAGTGTGCCGGCTGGTTCAGGGGATGGGGTGGTGACAGCCAGCTTGCCGAGGGTGGGGGGTGGTGTCAGGAAGGCTTCCCAGAAAAAGAGGCCCTCAGCATTTAAACAGAGCTTTGAAGGGGCTTGGGCATGACCCTGGACACGCTCATTCACTCTGTCTGTTGTGGCCTGACCGCGAGGACCTGCAGGACCACCTGGGAGAGAAGGTGGTCTGACTCTGGCCTCACTGGCTTCAGTCTGGATCTGTGCAGCTGCCATGCTTATTTCTCAGGCCCCTGCCCACTGTTCCTCTTCAGCCACCAGCAAGCAGCCTCTGAAAGGGGCCTGCCCACCTTTTCAGAACTGGCAGGATGCTGCCTACACTGCAGAGCAGGGCCTAGATGGGGACCCTCCCAGTACAGCCACTGCCCCATAGTCCCAGAGACACATGATGGCACGCCTTCCCGGACCGTCACTCGTGATGAGCCCAAGTTTGCCAGGTTGGGTGTGGTTTGTTTCTGTTTCAGGACCATCTTCCTCATCGTGCTGTTTTCTCAGTACCTGAAAAACATTGCGGTGCCTGTGCCTGTTTACGGAAGAGAGAAGAAGTGTCACACCTCTAAGTTCTACCTGTTTCAGGTCTTCCCTGTAAGAAGCGCTCCCCACCCTCTGCCATTCTTAGTTGACTCACCTGGAGAGTGAGGGACAGCCTGTTGCTCTCCCAGATGGCCCCCAAGTCAAATGCTCTCCACCTGCAGCGGCCTCTCCTCCTGAGCCCCCCTTAATTGCCCCGCGCGTGGTGGGAGCCTTGGTGTAATGCCATCCCAGATCTTCCCTCATTGCTTCTCTCCCAGGAGTAGAGAACTCGCCCCAGGTTGCTGCCCTGGGCACCGCTGTGGGACAGTCTTCTCGTGTCCCTGGGCCGTCCTCATAGCGTGGCACGGGGGGAGACAGCCAGGCTCACCGCTAAAGGTGCAAAACTAAGGGCCAAGTTGCTTAGATCAGGTTCTTTCTCATTGGCTCCTGGATAATTCAGATCCTGCCGACAATGATGGTGTCTCCTTTTTCAGAGCCTTCTCTGTTGAATTTGCTCCACTCTGTCAAGTAGGTGCCATTGCCAACCGCACAAATGTGTTTTCAGGTTCAATTTATCTGTGAAATACATTCTGCATTATAAAAAGTTACTTCCACATAGTGATCTCATTGATCCCTCAGCAATCCTGTAGGCCAGTGGTTCAAAAGTTCGGTATGCATGAGAATCACCTGGGGACATTGCTAAAAGTGCCGATGTCAGGGGTTCTACCATCAGAGATTAAAAGTCAATATATCTGAGGACCTCACTTTAAGAAATCCTGCCTCAGGCTCTGCAGAGCAATGGTTGTCATTCCATTGTACAGATGAGGACACTGAGGCTCAGGGAATTTGATCCAGGGTCATGTGACCAGCAAGCAATAGAAAGGGAGTCAGACGGCAATCCTTCTGACCCAGGCTGTGTCCACTTTCCTAGACATTTCTGCCTCTACTTGACACAAGGTCTCCCCACAGTTTAGTTTCTCTATTCCTGTAATGTGTTCATTATCCACTGACACAGCGGATTCCTGTTGTCACTGGAAGGGTTTGTAGCCCAACACTTCCTCATCTCAAAGAGCTTGCTCGACTCCCTCCTTCGCCCACCCTCTCTGGGAGGTGTGGGCAGGTGCAGGGGTGGGGCCCAGTATGAAGGGCGCCTCCCTCCCTCTGGCAGGTGTTGCTGGCGCTCTGCATCTCGTGGCTGCTGTGCTTCGTGCTCACAGTCACCAACGCCCTCCCTTTGGCACCTGCAGCCTACGGGTACCTGGCCCGCACAGACACCAAAGGCGACGTCCTGAGCCAGGCTCCGTGGTTTCGCTTCCCTTACCCAGGTAACGAGACGCCGACGCCTGGGGCCCATCTTGCCTGGGGCATATGCTTCCCAGGACTGCCCGTGAGGCTCAGGCACCAGAGGGGGAAATGAGTAGAGCCGGGACAGGATCTCCTCCAAGGGATCTGGCAAGGAGGGACAGGCCCCACGGAGTCCATATGAGACCCCTAAGAGAGGAAGGAGACCCTTGGGTGGTCCTAAGAATGCTTTGGGGGTGGTAGACCAAAGGTTCCCTCTCCCAGACCTACCTCCTTCCTGGCCCGCATGCCTCATCCCCTCCTCCACATTGCTCAGGCCCCATCCACTGGGGGTGGGGAAAGCACAGAGGGATCCTGACCTCTTAGCCAACCTTTGGGTCTCCTCGTGGAACTGGTGGATCCCACACAAGGGAGGCTTGGGACTGAATTAGAACATTTCTGGGTTGCTGGTCAAGGGCATCTCCTTTCCCTGCAGTTCTTGGATCAGGGTGTGAGAATAACCACGTTCCGGTTGTGGGGGTGAGGAGGTCCTGGCCTCATGGACTGGGGAGCCAGGACCTCCCTGAGTAAGAATCCTGGAAGCCTTCAAAAGGCTTCAAGGCCCTCCCGGAAAGAGGCCCAGTTTCTGGTTCTTTTTGTGCACTGTGACCTCAAGGTCAGGGCCTCTGACCTACCCTCAGGGAGGCACGGGAGGGCTGGAGTCTGAGACAAAGCTTCAGGACAGCTGTTGGGTTGGAAGACATGTTGCCTGGTCTTTAAAGCCTACCGGAGAACCCTCTGGCAAGGGAATTATTTGGGGTCCAGCAGCCTGTTATCTTCCGGATGAATATTCCCTCTGCGCTGCAATTTCAGGGCAGTGGGGCCTCCCCACCATCAGCCTGGCTGGGGTCTTTGGGATCGTCGCGGGGGTGATCTCCTCAATGGTGGAGTCCATAGGCGATTATTATGCCTGTGCCCGCCTGGTGGGGGCACCACCCCCTCCGAAGCACGCCATCAACCGAGGCATCGGCATCGAGGGCCTGGGCTGCCTGCTGGCAGGGGCCTGGGGTACGGGGAACGGCACCACCTCCTACAGCGAGAATGTCGGCGCTCTGGGCATCACCAGGGTAAGGCTGCTGACGGTGGCCCCGGGGGTGGGGTGGTGGGTGGGCAGCCTGAGTACCTGAATCTGTCGTCAGTGTCTTAGCCTCTTATTGCTGCTGCAACAAATTATCACAAACTTGATGGCTTCCGGCAACCCAGACGTATTATTTTACTGATCTAGAAGTCAGAACTCCAGTGCGGGTCTCACAGGGCTACAGTAAAGGGATTGGCAGGGCCGTGTTCCTTTCTGGAGGTTACAGGGGAGAATCCATTTTCTTGCTTTTTCCGTCATCTAGAGGCTGCCCACATTCCTTGGCTATGGCCCCTTTCCTCCATCTTTAAAGCCAGCAACGTGGCGTCTCTCTGACCTTTCTTCCTTAGTCACATCTCCCTTTGACCACAGCTGGGAAAGATTACCTGCTCATAAGGATGCATGTAATTAGGCTGGGCCCACCTGGATAACTCAGGCTACTCCGTCCATCTCAAAATCCTTAATCACATTGCAAAGTCCTTTTGCCATTAAGGTAACGTATTCACAGGTTTGGGCATGGACATCTTTGAGGAGCCTTTATTTTGCTTACTATACCTGACCTTCTTGGTTGTGGTCACCTCCACCTGAATGTCCCAAGGGTACCTCACACTCAGAATGGCCTCTATTATGCTGAGTCCATGCCCCCATCCTTACTTCTCCCGTAAACCTTGTCTTCATGAATTCACCCAGTCATCCTTAACTTCTCTCTGTTGTGTGCTTCTCACAGTGGATTCTGTTTTCTCAGCATGCGTGCTGCCCTCCTGTCCTCTTGTCTCCATTCCCAGTATCACAGCTTTATCATCTCCCACCTGGACATGGCAGTATCCCTAACTGTCTCTTGCCAGGATCTTGCCCATCTCTAATCTAGCTACCACATGGCTGCCCAAGGATCTTTCTAGAACCCAATTAAATTAGTCCCTGCTTAAAATCTCTTCCAGCCTCCCATTTTCCACAGGAAAGCCTCATAAGGTCAGCAAGAATTCTTCAAGATGGTGCTTTCTTCTTCTTACTATTATTTTTTGGCTGCATTGGGTCTTTGTTGCTGCATGTGGGCTTTCTCTAGTTGCGGCGAGCAGGGGCTACTCTTCATTGCGCTGCGCGGGCTTCTCATTGCGGTGGCTTCTCCTTGCGGAGCACGGGCTCTAGGCACGCAGGCTTCAGTAGTTGTGGCTCACGGGCTCTAGAGCGCAGGCTCAGTAGTTGTGGCGCACGGGCTTAGTTGCTCCGTGGCATGTGGGATCTTCCCAGACCAGGGATGGAACTCGTGTCCCCTGCATTGGCAGGTGGATTCTTAACCACTGCGCCACCAGGGAAGTCCCCAAGATGGTGCTTTCTAAGGTGACTTAGAAAAGAATATTATTACGATGTTGCTTTCCTGTATGCTTCAGTGCATAGGTACACTGTTTCCCAGCACAAGTGAAGTGAGCTTTGGAAAGTACTCACTTTCCTCCACCCACATCCCCACCCTGTATTTTCTGATAGCTCCCTTGGACCTATCTACCTCTGTACCCTGCATGGCCTCTGGCCCATAGTGAGAGTTAAAATCTGTAAGCAAACAGCAGAGCCAGCACCCAACCCTACGGCAAGTTCTATGTGCTTGGACACTGTGGACTCTTTGACATTTCCCCAAAGTTTCAAGACCTTCGGTGCAAGTGAGAGGAACATTTTTCCACGTGAGGGCCACTGGCCCACACAGAAATGTGGGAATGGCCTGTGTAAGTATAAAGCAGCAAATATTTTTCTTGCTGAAGGGAAGATATCTCACGCAGAACAGAAAATTATATTCAATAAACAGAACAAAAAATTTTTTGATGTATCATTTCTAAATTAAGACCCTTTACAGGAGAGGGAAAGAGCAGGCAAGAAAAGATACACAGACACCAAACAGGCTACAAATCCAGCAGACCCATTAACTCTGGTTTGGACTCACACCTCCCCCTTGTGGCCCCGTGTTGCATCTGCATTCATGGGCTCTGACCTATTCTTGGTTCTCCCCTGGTCAGTCCGGAGAAATCAGGCTGAAGGCCAAAGATCTCCCATCACTTTTCTAGGGTGTCATGGCTCCCAGCCCAGATGTGAATCCTGAGACCAAAAGATGCCCAGGGCTGCATGATAAATTCTGTGGTAGTAGGATTGGGGGTGACCTGCCATCTTTATGAGACCATTATTACATCCAAAGGGTATTGGTTGAACCTGACAAGTTGATCTATTGTGCTTAGAAGCATGCCTTTGTTCCCACAAAGGCACGGTTCATTGCTAGGGTTGTAAACAAAAGAAGTTATTTTGATGTGGTTAATTCCTATCACTTGCCTTCCAATGAAGACAGTTAAATAAATTAGCTCTTAAACTGGAAAGAAAAATAAGCAAAGGCCGAATCTGCTACTTTATTGCTGCATTAATGGACTTCAAGTTGTTGACACTAGAGTATCTTAAAAAAATGCTTAAATTGTGGTAAAAGACACATAACAGAAAATCTGCCATCTTAATTATTTTTGTGTACAGTTCAGTAGCATTCAGTGTATTCACATTGCTGTGCAGCTGATCTCCAGAACTTTTTCATCTTGCAAAACTGAAACTACACTAGAGTATCCTTTTTCTATTTTATTTTTTTTAACATCTTTATTAGCGTATAATTGCCTTACAATGGTGTGTTAGTTTCTGCTTTATAACAAAGTGAATCAGTTATACATATACATATGTCCCCATATCTCTTCCCTATTGCAAGATCTGTATTCTTTTTTTACATCTTTATTGGAGTATAATTGCTTTACAATGGTGTGTTAGTTTCTGCTTTAAAGTGAATCAGTTATACATATACATATGTCCCCATATCTCTTCCCTCTTGCGTCTCCCTCCCTCCCACCCTCTCTATCCCACCCCTCCAGGCAGTCACAAAGCACCGAGCGGATCTCCCTGTGCTATGCGGCTGCTTCCCACTAGCTATCTACCTTACGTTTGGTAGTGTATATATATCCATGCCTCTCTCACTTTGTCACAGCTTACCCTTCCCCCTCCCCATATCCTCAAGTCCATTCTCTAGTAGGTCTGTGTCTTTATTCCTGTCTTACCCCTAGGTTTTTCATGACATTTTTTCCCTTAAATTCCATATATATGTGTTAACATACAGTATTTGTCTTTCTCTTTCTGACTTACTTCACTCTGTATGACAGACTCTAGGTCTATCCACCTCAGCCACTATGGAGACTAGTATGGAGGTTCCTTAAAAAACTACAAATAGAACTACCATATGACCCAGCAATCCCACTACTGGGCATATACCCTGAGAAAACCATAATTCAAAAAGAGTCATGTACCAAAATGTTCATTGCAGCTCTATTTACAATAGCCAGGACATGGAAACAACCTAAGTGTCCATCATCGGATGAATGGATAAAGAAGATGTGGCACATATATACAATGGAATATTACTCAGCCATAAAAAGAAACGAAATTGAGCTATTTGTAATGAGGTGGATAGACCTAGAGTCTGTCACATAGAGTATCTTTTAAGGACTGGGAGTAGAAACAAATGCATGAGAAGAGGTCCAAGAACTACCTAAACACATTCATTGATAATAGACTTATGATGGGATATTCAGACATTTGCAGCACAACTCCAGCTTTTGAGGATGAGGCTGAATGCTTCGAGGTCAGAGGTCATTTTGGTCTCACTGGTAGCTGTCACTCAAACCCTAGATACAACCCTTGACTGGCACAACAATCATTACTGTCCAGCGTGTGACAGCTGTGTGTGCCTGGTACTGGGATGGGATGTGGACCAGAGCCCATAATCTTCACAGCATAGTGGTTTTTTTTTTTTAACCTTTGTAGAAACTTTTTATTTCCAGATCTAATAGCTGCTCTAAGCGGGTGAAACGTACTTCTTTAGCATTCCCAAACTCCTAGCTGCTCGAGAAACCCTATGCAAACCAGGTGATAGCAATTAGTAGTGACTCTAGCACAACTGATCCTTGACTTTGGACCAGTTAATGCTGTATAATACCATGGGGAGGAGCCTTGTCTCTGTTTTGTATCTTAATAAACCTCCAGTAGATGAAGAAGGAATCATAGTTTACACATAATCCATGATAATTGCTTGTTGAGAAAATCTAATTTGTCCTAATTGAGAAAATATATCAATTAATAATAATGAAGTGACTTATAGAGGGAACTTTTAAAAAAACTTATTTGATTGAAGTATAGTTGATTTACAATGTTGTGCTAGTTTCTGCTATACAGCAAAGTGATTCAGTTTTATATAACATTATTTTTCATATTCTTTTCCATTATGGTTTACCACAGGATGTTGAATATAGTTCCCTGTGTTATACAGTAGGACCTTGTTGTTTATCCATTCTATATGTAATCGTTTGCATCTGCTAATCCCAAACTCCCAATCCATCCCTCCCCCACACCTGCTCCCCCTTGGCAACCACAAGTCTGTTCTCTATGTCTGTGAGTCTGTTTCTCTTTGGTAGATAAGTTCATTTGTGTCCTATTTTAGATTCCACATATAAGTGATATCACAGGGTATTTGTCTTTCTCTGTCTGACTTATTTCACTTAGTATGATAACCTCTAGGTCCATCCATGTTGTTGCAAATAACACTACCCTTTTTAATGGCTGAGTAATATTCCATTGTATACACACACCACATCTTTATCCATTCATCTGTTAATGGACATTTAGATTGTTTCCATGTCTTGGCTATTGTGAATAGTGCTGCTGTGAACATAAGGGTGCATGTATCTTTTCAAATTAGAGTTTTGTGCAGATATATGCCTAGGAGTGGGATTGCTGGATCGTATGTCAACTCTATTTTCAGTTTTTTGAGAAACCTCCATATTGTTTTCCATAGTAGCTGCACCAATTTACATTCCCACCAACAGTGTAGGAGGGTTCCTAGAGGGAACTTTTTGAAATGTAAATCACATCATGTCACTACCCTGCTTGACACAACTCTACTGAGTCTCCTTTGTCTTTGGATTTGTTATTTTTAATTGTAGTAAAATACATGTAACATAAATTTAGCCTCTTAACCATTTCTAAATGTATAGTTCAGCAGAGTTAAGTACATCCAAATTGTTGTGCAACCAATCTTCAGAACTCTTTTCTCTTGCAAAACTGAAATCTGTACCAATTGAACAACAACTCCATATTCCCCCCTCTCCCAGCCCCTAGCAACCACCATTCTACTTTCTGTCTCTATGAATTTGACTGCTCTAGGTACCTTATATAAGTGGACTCATACAGTATTTGTCTTTTTGTGGGTGGCTTATTTCACTTAATGTCCAAGTTTTATCCATGTTGTGCAGGTGTCAGAATTTATTTCCTTTTTAAGGCTGAATAATATTCCATTGCATGTATATACTACGTTTTGTTTATGCTTTGTCTTTGGAATTTATCGTAACTCCTTTCCATGGCCCTTAAAGTACTTCATGACAGAGTCCCTTCCTTGCTTTCCATCCCATCTCCTGTTTCTCACCCTGCATCACTGTGCCCCAGGCACATCAGTTCCCTCCCCTAGGTTTATTGAGATACACTTGGCATATAACATTGTGTAAATTTAGGTGTACAATGTGTTTATTTGATACACTTATATATTACAATATGATTACCACCATTAGCTAACACCTCTATCACATTACATAATTACCATTTCTTTTTTGTGGTGAGAGCATTTAAGATCTACTATCTTAGTAACTTTGAAGTATACATTTTTGTTAACTATAATCACCATGTTGTGCATTAGGTCCCCAGAACTTATGCATCTTCTAACTGAAAGTTTGTACTCTTTGATGAACATCTCCCCATTTCCCCTGGTAACCACCATTCTACTCTTTACTTCTACAAGTTTAGCTTTTTTAGAGTCCACGTGTATATGATATTATACAGTATTTGTTTTTCTCTGTTTGACTTACTTCACTTAACGTAATGCCCTCAAGGTCCATCCGTGTTGTCACAAATGGCAAGATTTCATTCTTTTTTATGGCTTAATAATATTTCATTGTACATACCACATCTTCTTTATCCATTCATCTGTTGACAGACACTTAGATTGTTTCCATACCTTGGCTATTGTAAATAATGGTGCAATGAACATGGTGGGGGGGTGCACATATTTTTTTGTTAGTGTTTTCATTTTCTTTGGATAATCCCAGAAGTGGAATTGCTGGATCATATGGTAGTTCTATTTTTAACTTTTTGAGGAATCTCCATACCATTTTTCATAGTGGCTGCACCAATTTACATTCCCACCAGCAGTGCACAGGATTCCCATTTCTCCACATCCTTGTCAGCACTTGTTACCTTGTGTCTTTTTGATGATAGCCATTCTAACAGGTGTGAGGTGATATCTCATTGTGGTTTTGATTTGCATTTCTCTGATGATTAGTGATGTTGAGCATCTTTTCATGTACCTGTTGGCATTTGTATGTCTTCCTTGGAAAAAAAAGTCTATTCAGTTCCTCTGCCCATTTTAAAATTGTTTGTTGTTGTTGTTGTTATTGAAGTATATGAGTTCTTTATATATTTTAGATATGAAACCCTTATCCAACTATACAGTTTGCAAATATTTTCTCCCATTTAATAGGTTGCATTTTCATTTTGTTGATTGTTTCTTTTGCTGTACAAAAGCTTTTTAGTTTAATGTAGTCCCACTTTTGGATTTTCACTTTTTTAAAAAAAAAGATTTATATTTATTTATTTTTGGCTGAGCTGTGTCTTAGTTGCAGCATGAGGGATCTTTGTTGCAGCATGCGGACTTCTTAGTTGTGGCATGCCTGCAGGATCTGGTTCCCTGACCAGGGATCGAACCCAGGCCCCCTGCACTGGGAACACAGAATCTTACCCACTGGATCACCAGGGAAGTTCCTGATTTTCACTTTTTTTGCTTGTGCTTTTGGTGTCATATCCTAAAAAATCATTGCCAAGACCAATGTCAAGAAGCTTCCCTGTGTTTTCTTCTAGGAGTTTTGCAGTTTCCAGTTTTACATTTAAGTATTTAATCCATTTTTAGTTAAATTTTGTGAGCGGTGTTAAGATAGTGGTTCAATTTTCAGTTTTCTGCATGTGGTTATCCAGGTTTCCCAACACTATTGAAGATACTATCCTTTCCCCATTGAGTTTTCATGGCTCCCTTGTCAAGTATTAGCTGACCATATATGCATGGGTTTATTTGTGGGCTCTCAGTTCTGTTCCATTTGTCTATGTGTCTATTTTTATGCCAGTACCATAGTGTTTTGATTACTATAGTTTTGCAGTATAGTTTGAAATCAGGACGTGTGATGCCTCCAGCTTTTTTTCTATTTTTCTTTTTCAGAATTGCTTTGGCTATTTGATGTCTTTTGTGGTGACATAAGCATTTTAGGTTTTTTTTTTCCTACTTCTGTGAAAAATGCCATTGGAAATTTGATAGGGATTGCATTGAATCTGTAGATGGTTTTGGGTAGTATGGACATTTTAACAATATTAATTCTTCCAGTCATGACATGGGATACCTTTCCATTTATTTGTGTCTTCTTCAATTTCTTTCATCAGTCTTATATTTTTCACCTCCTTGGTTAGATTCATTCTTAAGTACTTCATTGTCTTTGATGCTATTGTGAATGGGATTGTTTTATTTCTTTTTCAGATGTTTTATTGTTAGTGTAGAAAAATGCAGCTGATTTCTGTATGTTGATTTTGTATCCTGCAACTTTACTGAATTCATTGATTAGTTGTAACAATTTCTTGGTAGAGTCTTTAGGATTTTCTATATATAAGATCATATCATCTGCAAATAAAGATAATTTTACTTCTCCCTTTCTGATTTGGATACCTTTTTTTTTGCAGTATGTGGGCCTCTCACTGTTGTGGCCTCTCCCGTTGCGGAGCACAGGCTCCAGACGCGCAGGCTCAACGGCCATGGCTCACGGGCCCAGCCGCTCCGCGGTATGTGGGATCTTCCCGGACCAGGGCACGAACCTGTGTCCCTTGCATCGGCAGGCGGACTCTCAACCGCTGCGCCACCAGGGAAGCCCTGGATACCTTTTATTTCTTTATCTAACCTGATTGCTATGGCTATGGCTTCCAGTAATATGTTGAATAGGAGTGGTGAGAGTTGTCACCCTTGTCTTGTTTTCTGATCTTAGAAGAAAAGCTTCCAACCTTTCAGCATTGAGTATGATGTTAGTTGTGGGCTTTTTGTATATGGCCTTTATTGTGTTGAGATGCATTCCTTCTATATTTAATTTGTTGAAAGTTTTTTTATCCTGAAAGGATGTTGGATTTTGTCCAATGCTTTTTCTGTGTGTATTGAGATGACCATATGTTTTTATCTTTCATTCTATTAATGTGGTGTATCACATTTATTGATTTGCACATGTTGAGACATCCTTGCATCCCAGGGATAAGTCCCAGGTGATCACGGTGTATGATCCTTTTAATGTACTGTTAAATTTGGTTTGCTAACATTTTGTTGATAGTTTTTGCATCTATATTCATCAGGGATATTGGTCTGTACAGTTGACCCTTGAACAATGTGGGGAGTGGGGTGGGGTTAGGGGCACCAATCCTTGCAGTCGAAAATCCGTGTATAACTTATAGTTGGACCTCTGTACACGTGGTCCCTCCATATCCATGGTTCCATCATATCTGTGGTTCCACATTCACAGATTCAACCTATCATGGATTGTTTAGTACTACAGTATTTACTGTTGAAAAAAAATCTGCATATAAGTGAACCCACACAGTACTTTCTTTTCTTTTCTGTCCTTATCTGGCTTTGGTATCAAGGTAATGCTGTCCTCCTAAAATGAGATTGTGAAGTAAGTGTTATTAATCCCACCTGGTAAATTTGGAGGCTGACATTTTGAGAGGTTAGGTAACTTGCGTGAAGCCGAACAGCTAGTTAGAGGCAGAGTTGGGATTGGCTCTCAAACCCCATTCTTAAGCATTGGGCCACTCCCTCCCAAGAGAGACTTCTTGCCTCACTATAAAGTCTGCCTAGAGAAGGAGCATTGGAGTCAGGACTTGAAGACATGTATGAGAGCAGCAGAGAGGAGAGGTGAGGGCAGAGGCTGGGACCCAAGGTCACACCTTCATGCTTTCGCCAGCACCATGTGGGAGTAGAGGGGGGCCATTTCTGGGTCAGTCGATGCTGCTCCTGTGGGTCCCCTGGAGCCATTGTTTGTGATGCCCCAGGAGCAGGGCAGAGGCCTCCAGGGTGTGTGACCCAGCTGGTGCTGAGCTCCTCGTCTCTCCCCCATCTCCCTGAGTGCTACAGGTAGGGAGCAGGATGGTGATTGTTGCGGCGGGCTGCGTGCTGCTCCTGATGGGCATATTTGGGAAGATCGGGGCTGCGTTTGCCACCATCCCAACCCCTGTGATCGGAGGCATGTTCCTGGTGATGTTTGGGGTCATCACTGCCGTGGGGATTTCCAATCTTCAGGTGAGGCAAGGCACCCTTAGGAAAGCAGCAGCATTGCATCTCCTGAAAGGAGCCCATGGGGATGGAGATGAATGGAACAGGGTGGGGACAAGGGAGGAGGGGAAGGGAGTCCTCAGTCCCAGAAACCGCACTGGCCCCAAATGGGAGAAAGAAATAACCAGAAGCACCCGAATTTCTGAAAAGCAAAATTGCATCAGTTTGAATTGGATTATCCAGACCACTCAGCTCCCAGGGTCAAGTGGGAGTCGGGACTTGTCTGAGAACCTGTGCCCTCTGAGCCCAGCCTCCCCCTCCAGTCTCAAGTGGGGGGGGGGGCGCTGGCTGGGCGGGTGTTTGACTGACGTGCAATACAGGTACTGATCGTTCCGGCTCTGCCGTGGCGGCCTCTCTCCTGCAGTACGTGGACATGAACTCGTCCAGAAACATCTTTGTCTTTGGCTTCTCCATCTACTGTGGGCTTGCTGTTCCCAACTGGGTGAACAAGAACCCGGAGAGGCTCCACACAGGTGATTCTCCATCCTCTAGACTGTGACCACTCCAGGGGCAGAGCTGGTGGGGTCCCTGGTCCCTGGGAATTCCTGTCACTTTTTAAAAACATTAACTATAGTCACCATGCTGTACATTACATCACCATGACTTATTTATTTCCAGTTCTATTGAGATATAATTGACATATGTCACTGTATGAGTCCCAGGTATACAGCATAAAGGTTTGACATACATATATTGTGAAACGACTACCATAATAAGTCTAGTTAACACCCATCTCCTCATATAGACACAATAAAAAGAAATGGGGAAAAAAATTTTCTCCTTGTGATGAGGACTCTTAGGATCTACTCTCTTACCAACTTTTCTATATATCATACAGCAGTGTTAACCATAGTCGTCATGTTGTACATTTCATCCCTCATACTTATTTATCTTATAACCAGAAGTGTGTCCCTTTTGATCACCTTCCTCCAGTTCCTCCTCCTCACACCCCCTGCTTCTGGTAACCACAAATCTGATCTCTTTTTCTATGAGTTTTTTTTTTAACAGTCTATATATAATAAGTGAGATCATACAGTATTTGTCTTTCTCTTTGTGATTTATGCCACAGCATAATGCTCTCAAGTTCCATCCATGTTGCTGCAAATAGCCAGATTTTATGGCTGAATAATATCCATTGTAAATATATACCTCATTTTTTTTAGTCATTCATCCGTTGCTGAACACTTAGGTTGTTTCCATATCTTGGCTCTTGTAAATAATGCTGCAGTGAAGGTGGCTGTGCATATATCTTTTTGAGTTAGTGTTTTCATTTTCTTTGGATAAATAACCAGGAGTGGAATTACTGGGTCATATGGTAGTTCTATTTTTAATTTTTTGAGGAACCTCCATACTGTTTTCCATAGTGGTTGCACTAATTTACATTCCTGCCAACAGTGCCCAAGGGTCCTTTTCTCCACACCCTTGCCAACACTTGCTAGTTCTTGTCTTTTTGGTAAAAGCCAAACAGGTGTGAGATGATATCTCACTTTGATTTGCATTTCCCTGATGATTAGTGATGTTGAACACCTTTCATGTACCTATTGGCCATCTGTATATCTTCTTTGGAAAAATCTCTATTCAGATCCTCTGCCCATTTTTTAATCCCTGTCACTTCTGTCTTCACTCTAGGGATTCTGCAGTTGGACCAGGTCATCCAGGTGCTGCTGACCACGGGCATGTTTGTTGGTGGATTTCTGGGCTTTCTACTGGACAACACCATCCCTGGTAGGGCTCACCTTTGCTCTGTAAGCTGGCAGTTCGGGTAGATGGTCAGCATTTGGGTCACCCACATTGCTTCTCTAGCCCCAGTTCTCATGTAAGACTGGCCACAGCATACCCTGAGTGGGCCCTGCACCTGGGTGGGGTGTATGGGCCTGTACTAGCTTTCTAGGGCTGCCATCGCAAAATGCCACAGACTAGGAGGCTTAAACAACCAAAATGTATTTTCTCACAGTTCCAGAGGCTAGAAGTCCAAGAACAAGGTGTTGGCAGGATTGGTTTCTCCTGGGGCCTTTCTCCTTGACTTTCAGATGGATGGCCTTTCCTTCCTGTGTGTGCATCTCTGGTGTCTCTCTGTGTGTCCTAATCTCCTCTTCTTATAAAGATACCAGTCAGATTAAATTAGAGCCCACCCTAAAGACCTCATCTTTACGTCTTTAACTAAATCACCACTTTAAAGATTCTATCTCCAAATACAGTCACATTCTGAGGTTTGTGGGGTTAGGGCTTCAACATGATTTTTTTTGGGGGGGGACACAATTCAGCCCATAAAAGGACCCTAAGGTGAGAAATACACCAGAAGCAAAAAGCAAAAGACATAGCCCCAGCTCTCTTAGAGCCTGCCGTCTAGTTGACGAGGGAGAGAATGCATGTGTTCATTTATTCATATTCCAATAAAAACCACAGCAAGTACACTGTGTTCCAGATGCTCTGTATTGAGGATACAAAGGGCTGCAAGACATGCCCCCCTGCCTTCTAGAAACTCACAGGCTAGTAGGGGAGAGAGACACGACAACAGACCATTACAGTACAGGGAAGTAAGTGTGATGATGAGCAAACGAAGCCCATAAGCGCTGAGGTGAAGAGCGCAGAGCTGCCCTCACTGGTGGCTTTCAGTGCTCCGTTCTTGATCCTCCCATGGCCCCTTGAAAGGACCTCTGTGATAGCTCCTGCTTCATGGTATTCCATTTCCCACATTTCTTCTCTCCACTAAATGTAAAATGCATCTGCATTCCAGAAACAGTGAAATATAGAAAGGTCCGCTCTGGAAGATGAGGAAAGAACAGTGGTTCATAGAAGGTCGTACCCCGGAGCTCAGGGAACACCTGATGATGAGCTGAGTTGAGCTGAGCTGATTCTTGGAATGGGCTTGGATGGGGAGGAGGGGCTGCTGGCAGGTGCAGGGCACTGAGACGAGGCCTCGTGAGTGCCTGCAGGGGGCACCAGAGGCTTCCACCCCCTCCCTCAGGGCCCAGGCTTGACTGCTTGCTGGCTCCCTTTAGGAAGCCTGGAGGAGAGAGGCCTCCTGGCGTGGAATCAAATCCAGAAGAAGTCTGAGGAGACTACGAAGACCTCGGAAGTCTACAGCCTCCCCTGGGGGATTGGCACCAGGTTCTGCGCATCCTCCTGCACCCGGTGCCTCCCCTTCTGGCCCAAGCTGGAACGTGGTGGGAGAGGTGAGGTGGGGGTGAGCCAGCTGACGCTCTGCTCCCGGGACCCCTCAGAAGAGCAACCCAAGGGCGCCACAGACACCAGGATGTAAGAACGCTCCTTCTGCACGTCCCAGAGGCTTCACTATCCCCCCACCCAATGTGCTGAGCTCCCCACTCACGTATGGAGGGGACCCTGCCCTCTCGAGTACCTCTGCACCCCGCACGTGGTGGCAGCCAAATAAGTATTAGATTAACACCATGACAAGCATGCTTTGACCCAGTCACTTTAGTCACCGAGGTCTGGCCTCAAGCTGCTTCCTTCCACCATGCTCCAGCCCTCCCATCTCCAGTGTAAACCAGTCCTCTTGGCAGTATTTTGATGCATCGGGAGGAAGAGGCTTTGGGTGGGGCAGGTGACGGAGATGGGGCTGTTTGCTGAAAGGTGACGGGAACAGTTCTCTTCCTCCCCAAAGAGGCTGGAGGCCCTGCCAGCACCCCCAGGCCATTCTCTTCCAGACGCTTCTTCTTCAGGCCCCTCCCCTGCAGGTCCCTCCCTGCCAGGCCCCTGCCATTTGTGAACACCGAAGGGCCAGCAAAGCTACAATCCCTGCACAGCCCCAGCGCCAGTCCTTGGGGTCAGACTGTGTATCACAGGACGGTATAGTGAGGCTGTGGGCCCTGGCACTGTGGAGTCAGGACCAGGTTTGGATCCTAAGACTTAACCTGCATGTCAGGTTCTCACAGGGACATGAAACAGTCAAAGCATTTGAGAGGCCTTCAGTGGAGCGGAGCCACTGTTGTTATGATATATAAACTGTAAAGAGCCAGGCGAACCTGTTCTCTACGCATCCTCAGTGGATTAGTCAGGATTCTCTAGAGAAACAGAGCCAATAGGGGGTGTGGGTGTGTGTATACACATACATGTCTGCAGAGAGATATATACATGTGTCCACACACACACATACATATATGGGGGTGGTGGGAGGGCAGGGCAGGGAGAGAGATTGACTTAAGGAATGGACTCATGTGATTGTGGAGGCTGGCAAGTCCAAAGTCTGCAGGGTAGACCAGCAGGCTGGGAAGAGTTACAGCTGGAGTCTGAAGGCAGTCACTGGCAGAATTCCCTCTTCCTGAGGGAGGTCAATCTTTTGGTCTATTCAGTCCTTCAACTGATTGAATGAGGCCCACCCACACTATGGAGGGTAATCTGCTTTACTCAAGCTCTACCGATTTAAATGTTAATCTCTTCTAAAAAAATACCTTCGTAGAAACACCTGGAATAATGTTTGACCAAATACCTGGGTACCATGGCCTAGCCACGCTGACATACAAAATTAACCATCACACCCAGTGTACAGGCCCAGGGACATTTATGCACTCTTTGCCCAGGGGCCTCACCAGAAAGCACTCAGAACACTGTGGGATCTGGCTTGGACTCCGTTCAGGAGTCTTTATTATCAGAAAAAGCAGATGTAGCTGATTCTACCTTGATGTCCTGGAGCACAGGGTTGAGGTCAACACTGTTCCTGGGCTCCTAGAACATGCCGGATGTGTGGTGGGCTCCAGAACTCTCTAGAACCCATCAAAACAATGCCCTGAGTGCTGCAAGTACCTGGTGTCATGGGACCGATCCTGCCTGTCCTGTTCTTGAAAGGCTCGTGGCCTGGGCCTCAGGTGCATCCGGTACCCCCTGAATAGGAGCACAGTGGGAGCAGGTGTGTGCCCTGCAGCAGGCCAGCACCTCATACCAAACAACCCTGAAAGACTGACACGGGGCCACACTCCTCTTAAATACTTTATAATAATCAGAAACTACAACCATCAAAATGCTTTCAGGACAGCCCATTCCAAAACGTCCTGCAAGGCTGAGGCAGGGGCAACCTGGGCTGTGAGCATTCAAACTTGGAGACTGCCCGCCCTCCTTCACCCCTCCTGCTCCCACTGCATCACAGATCTTCATCGTCAAACGTCTCCGTGCACCTCAACATTACTGTCTCATCGTCGAAGGGAAGGTCTGGTTCCTGCAAAACACAGGTAGAAAAGGATTCAACTTTATTTAAGGGCTCTGGGCCTCAGGCAGAGGAGAAGGCCCCATCATCTCAGACGTGCCCCCCTCCCTCTGTCTCTCCCCCACGTCTCTTCAGTGGTATCTTCTTCTCCAGCTTCCAGCCAGGAAGTTAAAAGCAATGGGGGGCAGGGAGTCCATTTCTATTTCACTCCACTCAATACTCTGTCATCTCCAGAATGGCTTCTCCTGGATTCAACAGAACTGACTTCTTTCCTTTCCTGGAGATTTCTGGGATGCCGTAAGAGAGACGGGGGCAGTCTTAAAGCTTTATCCAAATGCCCTCAACAGAGGATGGTGAATTACACCATTATGCACCCACCAGCTATTTAAAAAAAAAAAAAAAGGAATGAGATCCCTCTCTATCCGTAGGATAAACTGTTTTAAAAGGGCAAGGTACAGAGCAATGTGTATAGTAGGCTACCATTTGTGTTTGAAAGATTACATAAATATCTGGAGAATACCTTTGGATGGCTGTACAGAAACTGGGCATGGTAATTGCCTTCAGGGAAGGGAATGCGATAGTAAGCAAGGGACAGTGGTAGGCGAAAAGACTACGTTTTCTTTGTATATCTTTTGGTAACTTTCGAACTTTAAACCATGTTCATGGGTTAGCTGTTTGGAGATAATTTTTTAAAAGAAACAGCGCTATGTCTGTTTAGCAAGGGTTTCTCAGTCCCTTAACAATGACCCCAGCCAACCTCTCTGACTCCCCATTACCTCTTCCCCTAACCGTACATTCCTGGGTTTATGTTCTTCCTACCTCTCCGCACCCCAGCAGAAAATCAGCCCTGTAATTTGTTAGCCCTGATGGTTAGGGGTTGATCCCCTTGGGCCCCGGGAAGCACCCCTAATCCAGCCAACTATCTTATAAACATGGGACCTGGTCCCCAGGGTGACGGCCAGATTGGGGGTGACTGCAAATGAAGCCTCTCCAGCTCTGGAGAACGGTCCCCACCTGCTGTGCTCTACTGATGGGGGAGGGGCGCACGAGAGGCAGGGGATCCAAGAGGGGGAACAGCTGGTAGAAGGAAAATCACCCAGACCTGTTGTTCAGGGTGAGGATGCGGCAAAGGTTGAGAAAAGTGGGAGTCGGTGCATAGTGGTTGCCCGGAGGCCAAGCGTCCTGGGAGGGAACCACACGCTGGAGTCTCTGTCACACAGAGTGCTTGAATGTCATTCCAAGTGTTCTACTTCCTTAAGCCTCTGAAAACGGTGATGAGGCATTTTTAAGCTGCAGATTTGTGAAAGCACTAGTCTGTGAGAGGTGTTTGCTGGAATTGGGTGCTGACATGTGTTGAGTGGTGTTCCCTCTAATTCATATCCTCCTGAAACCTACTGGGAAATAGAGTCTGTGCAGATGTAAGATTAGTTAAGGATGTCAAGCCGAAATCATCTGGATTCAGGGTGTGCCCTCAACCCAAATGGCTGGTGTCCTTACAAGATGAGAGGGACGGAGAGATACACAGCAGAAGGCCATGTGAAGACAGAGGCAGTGACTGCAGTGATGCAGCTACAAGTCAAGGGATGCTGAGGATTGCTGGGAGCCACCAGGAGCTAGGAGAAGGCAAGGAAGAATTCTTCCCTAGAGCTTTCAGAGAGAGCATGGCCCTGCCAACACCTTGATTTGGCCTTCTGGCCTCCAGAGCTATGAGAGAATAGATTTTTGTTGTTTTAAGCCACCAAGTTTGTGGTAATTTGTGACGTCAGTCCTAGGAAACCAATACAGGTACTAATTAAGTTTCATCCAACCACCTCCCATGAAGCTGATAGCGGGGGACAAACGGGGAAGAGAATGCAGTTGCCCTCTTTACAAACCATCTACCAAAGCCTGAGGCCTCCTGCACGAGGGCAGCCTGTTCAATATACAGATTTCTGGGGCTGCATCTCGCAACACTGGATGGGAATCTTGGGTGTGGGGACATCAGGAGTCTGCATTTCCAATGAGCTCCCAAGGCGATTCAAGTCTGAGTACCTCTGCTTTCCATGGGTGCTCCAGCCCTGCCTGTTCTTTCTTTCCTGCCATGTGTAGAGAAAGGAAGCAGGGGAAGCAAAGACTGTCCCATCGATCCATTCTCAAGGCCTTGGTAAAGTGAACTGACTTCACTGTGTCGAGAGAAAAGGACACAGTGGTCAGAGCCGGTGGCCAAGGGTTGGGAGGTGGAGAGCAAAGCGCAGGGAAGGGCCCTGGCTCCAAGTGGAGATTCAAAGTGGTCTTGGCAGAGGGAAATGAAGGGTTAGCGGGAAGAGGGCCCCATGGAAAAGCTGTCCGAATTATTTGAGACATTTTCACCCCTATCACTTACCTTTTTAATGAACAGCTATAGTTTTGCTAAATTCGTGAGATCATCAATGGCTATGAACCTGAAAGGGCCTGTCCCCTTGGCAGCTCAGGCGTAACCCTCTCCCCCCGTGGAAGCTCCCAGGAATGGACCTTCTAACCAAGACCCCCCACGGTGCATGTCCCCATGGGCTGCACAGTCAGCTTTTTGGAAGCAGAAATTAATATCCTTCAAAAGCTGGCAGCAAATACTACCCCGGGGTCTCCGAAGACGATGAAACGGCCCGGCCTCTTAGAAAGGTATCAAGGAGTCACACAACACGTAGGAATGCCTGCGAAGGGCCAGGCCCCTGAGGTCTGGTCCCGGCATCAAGGGACTCCCAGGCTCAGGTCTGCCCTGAAGAGCATCCCTCTGTCTCTCCCCTCCATTTCCCCGGACATCCTCCGTTTCACAGGAAGCATTAGGCTGAAGTCAACCACCCGTGGAAGAACGTCCCCCCGCCAGGGTGTGAACTGGGGGGGCTGTAGCCGGGTCTCCCTCCAGAGCCCTTCCCACCCTCCGAGGGGAAGTGAGCCAAGACCTCACTCTGCTCCGTCCTACCTGTTTGAACTGAGTGTTAACACAGCAAAGGCCTTTAAAAAAATTGACGATCTGCAGGTAGAGCTGAAACTTCTCCTCGGGATTTTGTGGGTTGCAGACAGCCAGCACGGAACTGACAGCAGAAAGGAGGAAGAAACAGCAAACCTTTAGAATCCTAACGTTTTACCTCTGTTTGTACTCACTAAAATATTTGGATTACAGTGGGAGCCAAGCACTTTGAAGCACGCAGCCGAGCCCTCCATGGAAGGTTTGCATGGCCCCAGTTCCAACATCGTGTCTGGAACGTGCTGGGAAAGTGAAACTACAGGGAGGCAGGCCCGCGTGCCTAGCTTAGTGTTCTGAGCTGTGGCCTGTGGAACAAGGAGCGAGATTTCCTCTCCTCCCAGAGTCAGGCTCGTACAGCAACGCCATACGGTTCTGCTCCCACCGGTGGTTGCCCAGGCTCAGGGGGCTCAGGGCACGATCAACATCAGCCCCTTGAGATGCCTCCACTCAGGAGGTCTAACACAGAACACGGGCCTGGCGCAGAGGGCAGGCTGCTTTGCAGATTCCTTTCCTGCTGCTTCCTGGGACAAGGGGAGAAGCCTGCCAACAGGACCGTGAAATCAGGCCTGGACAGCTGACTTCCTGTTGGAGTGAGGTCTCACAGTCAGCGTGAGAACCCCTGGCAGCAACCCCTGCCTTTTCTAGGGAAAATAGAAAAAAAAATTTTTTAATTGGTTTTTGTTCCATCAGTAGAGTGGGGAGTTCCAAGTACACTTTGCCCACTTTTCAACAAAATCGTCTTCACAGCCCAAGCCCAGCTCAGAAACAGGAGCGTCTGTCTCCAGCCAGTTTCAGCCAAATCAGACTCCACACACAGCTGGGAAGAGCCTGAGTCACCAGGGAAAAGTGCTTTGAGATTTTGGGCAAGTCTGGCTGGGCTGGGGGCGGTGGGTTGGGAGCAGAGGAGCAAATGTGTCCCCTGACCTGCCAGCAGGCGGCCAGGGCTCCAGGCCGTAGCCACAGGCCTCCGGGAGAATGGACATGTTCTTTGGGATCACGAGGACATGAACGTCAGCCTCACTCCCAAGGCAGAAAAACTAAATTTTCTTGCTTCTTTTTAGCCAGCTATGCAAAGGGCCTGTGCCTTCAGGCTGTAAGACCACAGCTTTTCAAAGTAGCAAGGGAATTTCCATCCTAAACTTTCTTTCTGAGAAAACACACCTGTTTTCTTTTTTTAAAACAAGCTCCTTCTTGTTTTAACATCTCCCCAGATGCTCTTCTCACTTCAGGGCGTCAGCCATCCCCTCCTCCCCTCCTTCTACATCCTTCCCATCAGCACTGTGAAAAGCAGCTTCTCCCCTTGTGCGACTCAGAGCCCAGGGCACCGGGCCTGTTTCCACGTTGGCCCCGGCTCTCTGTGGCCCAGAGCCCCCCCGCCCACCTCCTGGACCAGACCGACTGCTGTAACCTGCCCATGGCCACCTCACCCCGGGGAACAGTGCAGCACAAGCCACCTGGAGTTGATAACCTGGTGTGTCTCAGCCCTGGGCCACGATGAGAGGCTCGTAAACACCCCAACAGGGGTGCCCATGCACACACACACTTACACACTCATATACACACACAGTCTCACACCCCCTTCCTCACCTGGAGCTAGATGTACTTGGAACCTCACTTTTGTCCAGGAAACTTGCCACATCGAAGGCATCTTCCAAAAGGATCTGAAAGGAAGCACAAAACTTCATGTGTCAGAAATACCCCTACACTTTGACGTTTGCTCTGGGCGGCTGGGGGAGAGATGCGTAGAAAGCCTCTCTACCCCTCAGCCCCAAATGGGTGCATGTTAAAGCTGAGGCCCAAATCCTGGCTCTCTGCTTGGTGACCTTTCCAGAGGATGAGTATTAAGTTCTTGCCCACCCAGAACAAACTCCCGACCCCAGAGGTGGCTGAGAGACGGGGAAGCACCGGGGACCATGGTCTCATTTTAAAGAAAGCAGGAGCTCAGGTGCGAGATGCAACAGCCAGAGGTGAGCCTCAGTTTACACTGGAAAGGGCTCATCTACTCCTCCCGAGGGGCAGAGACTGTCTGAGCCCAGGATCCACAATCTAGCGGTTTCATGCCAGGGCAGCTGGACAGAGGTTAAGGGGGCTCTGGGGTTAAGCTGCAGGAAAGCCGAGTCCCAGCCCTGCCACTCACTAAGCTGTGACTTAATTTCCCAGATCCCAAAGGGAATCACAACAGTGCCTACCCATAGGGATGCTGTAAGAATTAAATGATGTATGGGAAGCACCTGGCACAGAATAATGGCTCAAATACGCTAGCTATCATTGAACACCACGTGCTTTGTAAACGAAACACAGGTTCATCTTGGAAATTGTGGAAAACAGAAACAAAGTTAAAGTCACTGAGAAACAGTCCCACCCAGAGATGTCCATTGTTGACATACTGATCTGTTTCCTCCAGTCATTTCCCAGGGCATATTATAGCATAGATTTCCTAGTTTGGAATCTTGCTATTTAGAAAGTTCTCAGTTCTGCTTTTTAAAAATTTGTTGACAAATATTAAATATTCCATGGGAACATGATATGCACTTAGCATTGCAGGATTTAGTGAATATACAGGATATGCTTGGTTAAATTTGAATTGTACATAAAGAATGAATAATTTTTTGGCATACAAATGTCCCAAGTATCGCATGGACACTCTTATATGAAAATTTTAACTAGCTGTGCTTTTTACCCCTTCTATATGGGAGTCAAGAGGGCATTCTCTGATCCTAGTTGGCAGGTTCTAGCAGGTTCCCCAGGGTCTCCTCCCCTCTTACCTGGGGACACATTGCTCTTTGTCTGGGGGCCTTCTGTCTGCCCTTCGTGTCTTTTTTTTTTTAAGCTTTTTTTTTTTTGATGTGGATCATTTTTAAAGTCTTTATTGAATTTGTTACAATATTGCTTCTGTTTTATGTTTTGGTTTTTTGGTGTCAGGGCATGTGGGATCTTAGTTCCCCAACCAGGGATTGAATCCGACCCACTGCATTGGAAGGCGAAGTCTTAACCACTGGACTGCCAGGGAAGTTCCCCACTTCATGTCTTACAATTCACTTTCCCGGAACTGAATTCCCTGGGACTCTGGAATTGTGAATTGTACTCCTGGCTTTCTGGACATTTTCTGGTGTCCTTCTTTTTGATATCCCTTTGGTCACTTCAAAGAGGATTTGGGAAGGGGTCACTGAAAGGCCTGGGCTCCTGTGTCCATCAGCACAGAAGCCCATTGTCTCCGTGTTCCCCCCCAGCAGGCCTGAGGCAGGGACGCAGGACCTAAATTCCTTCCCTCAAATCAATCAGCCCATCACAATCACAGGCCACATACCATCCTCACCTGTGCAAACCCCTCTCACAAGCCAGCTCTTGGGGGCAGCATGGCCAGGCTCTGAGGTCCTTCTGCGGCACCCAGCACACTTACGGGGCCGCACCTCTCAGAAGTGAGGGGCCCTGTCCACCTGATCCCGAGTCCAGGGGTTGGCCCCAAACGCAACTGTTCCACAGCAGAACCTCTCAGGTGGACCAGGAGCTGCAGAGGTTTCACTGCAACTCATTTAGAAGCCACAGCAGGAGTAACTGGCTCTGTACCTACCCTATAACTGTCATCTGTTCCACTCACCTTGTCACTCAGCCCTGGCCTGGCCCAAGCCTGGGCACGGCGTTGCAGGCAGAGCCCTGCTCTGGGCATGGCTAAGAGACTCTGCTGCCAGCTTCCCTCAACACCAGAAGAATGTGAGCCCTTAGCCCTTCCTGAAAAAGCCCAGACAAGCTGCTTCCGTGATTTGGAGACATTGGATTCTGAAGTTTTCTCTCTGGGTCTGCTCCTCCTTGAGGAAAGGTTTGTGCTGCAAACACGTGTGCAGTCAGCTTACAGTTTGACAGAATTTTCAAGCATTTGACATACGTTTTCTTTTGCCTTCTTTGTTGTGGGACCCCAGGGCCAGGCACTTTGAGGCTACAAAGACATCTATCCTGGCTGATGCTTGCCTTGGGTTGAGGTCTTTTGGGGCTGGTTGGCCCTGCTTTGGCCATTATGGAGGAGAGCTCACATCCTCTCATGGTGGACCCAACATTCGTGGATAGATCAGAAACCATAGTCCAGTGGCGTGGCGAATGGGGGGTGGGGACGGGGCATGGGTGGTAGCGGTTGACTGTGGCACATCTGCCCTGCGAATTCCCTCGACTAACACCCGCAGTCATCAGTCACCTGGGGTGCTTGTTCAAAATGAGATTCTGAGCCACCCCCTTGGGGACTCGGATTCAGTGGGTCTGGGGTACTAGCCAGGCACCTTTTTTTTTTTAAGATTTATTCATTTGGCTGCCTTGGGTCTTAGTTGAGGCATGTGGGATTTTTTTTTTTTTTAAGCCTATGCTGTCGATACTATTCCTTATTTTATTTTATTTAGTTATTTAGTTATTTATTTTGCGGTACGCGGGCCTGTCACTGTTGTGGCCTCTCCCGTTGCGGAGCACAGGCTCCGGACGCGCAGGCTCAGCGGCCATGGCTCACGGGCCCAGCCGCTAAGCGGCATGTGGGATCTTCCCGGACCGGGACATGAACCCGTGTCCCCTGCATCGGCAGGCGGACTCTCAACCGCTGCGCCACCAGGGAAGCCCTGGGATCTTTAGTTGAGGCATGTGGGATCTACTTCCCTGACCAGGGATAGAACCCGGGCCCGCTGCCTTGGGAGCACAGAGTCTTAGCTTCTGGACCACCAGGGAAGTCTCCAGGCACCTGCCTTTTAACTAAACTCCACTTGAGAAGCATCAGGGGAGATCACGGAGGGTAGAGCATAAACAGGTGACCAAAGGGCAGAGACTTGAAAAACTCTGTGATGAAGGATACAATGCTTGAAGCAGGAACTATGTGCCCTGAACAAGTCCTGCCACATGCTAGGCCTTGTCTGTGAACTGGAAAGGCTGGACAAGGTGACCACTGCTCTCCAGGCCTGGGCCCTGGTGGCTGGGAAACCTCCCAGAGAATCGGGCCTCCAGGGCTGGCCCCCAGCATCAGAGGCACTTGGAGGAGGTTCTCTGGCTCTAAGACTCCCCAGAGAGACACTGGACGTCCCCTCCAAGGGACCACCCGCGGAGGAGTATTTGGAAAGTCAGGGCAAAGCAGGGGTGGGGTCCATGGAAGCTAAATGTCCCGCAAAGCACTAGACAGGCGCGGAGAGGAAAGAACTGCCCTCCCCGTTAGACAAGGGAGGGCAGATGCAGCCGCATGTGGTAGCAGCAGCCTTCTGAGGCTGTCCTAATTCTGGAAGAGCAGCTGAGGGGCCCAGTTTGAGCTCAGCGCTGAGCTGACCGCTAACCTAACGCCACCCAACGCGCTCTGCGTGGCTCACCATGGCTGTTCTTGCTGCTTGAACGCGGAGAAGCACATTTACGGCAGAGGCGTGGTTGCCTCCTCTGCGTTCCGCTACGCTCTTTGGGGTGGGAGCTGACCTGCTCTCAGGGATTGGGCCTGATTGATCCTATCTCGATTACTCATTGGCTCAGTAATCTGGCAATCTGGCCAATTCCGGCCAATGAGAGGGCAGGAGAGGTATGGTGCAAATTTCTGGGAAAGTTCTTCCTTGACCCTTAAGAAAGAGGAGCAGGGAATGTTTTCTCCTACCTGGTGTAGAAAAGGAATAACAACTTGATTGCTACCAGCTGCCGTTCCACAGTCACCACATGGGGTGGGGGAAGTGGGGTGGGGAAGGAAGGTGAGATGCCGGCCTTGAGACGAGGCAGAGCTGGCAGACGGGAAGAGCCCAGTCGGCGGCGACGACGCAGGGAGACGAAGCGGAAGTCCTCCTGCCTCGGGCCCTCCCTGGGTGTGCCGAGTACATTTCCTCTTGGTTTAAATAGCGAGTAACTTGAAGCCGAAAGAATCCTAGTGCGTACAACCTTCTAAACCTTCTTTTCTGTAATCCCCATGGAAAGGCCAGGAAAGTAGCAGGGGAAAAATAACTGTGGTTCTGTGGTTGCGTATATAATGTCGGGAAAATCAGAAACTTACCGCGCGCGCCAGAATCCAAACAGCACCTCCAAGTTACTGTCTGACCCGGGCACCTCCCTGGCATCTCCAGGCAAAGGTGATGCCCACCCTCCACCCCACCCGTCGGTCCGCTCACCTCCTCAGGGGTGGAGACGAGCGAGCAGCTGGCCCCCTGGCTTTCCACTCCGCTGTCCTTCACGCTGCCCTCGGCACAGGCCGGCTCCTGACAGGCCCCCGCGAAGCCCAGGAGGCCACTGTGCTTCTGCGCCCAGGCGTGCTGGAGGCTGGCCTTCTTCTCCTCGGAGAGGGTCTGCCACAGGTGGGAGATGGCCGCAGACATGATGGGGAGGGTCACCTCCTGCGAGGAGACGATCCCGTTCTCAGTCAGAAGGTCCACCGTCTGCTTGTAAAAGTTGAGGTACCTGCAACAGAAAGGTCAGCAACTCCCCGACCTGAAGCCGGTGGCCCGGGGTCCCGCCCAGGCCGGCTCCTCGGGATCCCGTGGTGGCGGGGAGAGGGGAAGCGAGCACAGCACACAGGCCTTGCCCGCGCTGTGCTTCACCAGGGACTCAGCCTCACTGGCCGCGGCCTGCCCTAACACTTGCATGCAGAGTAGAAGCTATCTGGGGGGCCATAGGCGACTTAGCTTTGTGCTTTGGGGGGGTCCCTCCCCAAGTCCTCCCAGTGCCCCCTGTGAAGCTCTCTGCCGGACAAAAGAGAGGACGGGAGGCAGGGCAGGCTCAGCTCTCCCCCCAGGGGAAAACTGCTTCAAGTTTAGAGCCCAGATGTGTGCAGATATGATATGACCTCGTTTTAATTTGGAAGCTGTGGAGCGAGCCTCCTTCTACTGGGCCCGCCCCTTCCACATGGATGTGGAGGGCCTCAGGTTTGTGGAGGAGCGGTGAGGGACAGGGGGAATCTGAGCCATCCATCCACTGCCTTTCTTACTCCAAGATTAATTAGTAAGGCTGCTGAAGCAGACCTGTGGTGTGTGTGCAGCAGTGGGGGTGGCTTTAGCTCTCATATCCCACCCACAGGCCCCCCAAAGTCACCCCAAATAAAGTCAGTCTAAGGAAACACAGTTCATGTGCTATGCAGATGTGGCTTCAGGACTATTTCTCTGGCTCCTCTGCCAACCTCATCCCTGAGCCCCCGCCACGTGGAAATCCTGGAGCTTCCATGACTCGGGGCCTGCAGGACGCCCCAGGTGGAGCACCTGTCCCCCTCCCCACAGAGGCCCAGCTCTTCACACCGTTCAAATTCCAAGAGGTCTGGCAGCAAGGTGACTGAGGAGTTGAAGAGCTCCGCGTTTTTCTCCTCTGCCTTCTCCTCCTCTGCCTCGTCGTCTTCCTCGTCGTCGTCCTCCTCCTCTTCTTCCTCCTCAACCTCCTTCCCGACTGCCTCGATTGGGCGCCAGCTGTTGGAACCTTTCTGATGAACTGTATTTAATATCAGACTGGGGAGGAAATGGAAACAAGGTAATCCCTCATGAACATCAAGACTGAAATTCTTGACACAGTTTTAGCATATATAGACTAAAGAAAAAAAAACCTATATGATCATCTCAATAGGTGCAGAAAAGCGTTGGCAAAATTCAACATCCATTCATGATGAAAACTCTCAGCAAACTAGGAATAGAACGGAATTTCCTCAGCCTAATAAAAGGCATCTACAAAAAACCTACAGCTAACATCATATTTAACAGTAAAAGACTGTTTCTCTGCTAAGATCAGGAATAAGACAAGGATGTCCTCTCTTACCACTTCTATTCAAAATTGTGCTGGAGATTAGAGCCTGTCCAGTAAGGTGAACCAAAGAAATAAACGGTGTACAGATTGGAAAGAAGAAATAAAACTGTCTTTATTTGCAGACAATGTGATTATCTATGTAGAAGACCCCAAAGAATCTACAAATATGTGACCAGAACTAAGGAAGCAAGGTTGCAGAATATAAGGTCAGTATACAAAAACCAATAGTATTTCTATATACTAGCAATGAATAATTGGAAATTGAAATTTTAAAAAGTACCATTTACAATAGCACAAAAACCCATGGTTAAATACTTCGGTTTAAACTAAAACTCCATCTAGAAAAGAAAAAAATGAATAAGTTGGGCTTCATAAAGTTTTTAATTCTGCTCTTCAGAAGACAGTTTTGAGACTGAAATAACATGACACAATTTGGAAAACCAGGACTTGTACCCAGAATCTCTTTATACTGATAGGAATAATCCCCAAGGTATCAGATTGAGTTAAAAAGCAAGTGTGCCAGAAGAAAACATAGGAGAAGTCTCAACCCCTTTTTCTCTCTCTCTAATCTCAGAGTGGAGGAAGTCTTTCTATTCACCCAACATCAGGTGCCATTATAGATGGACAGATTAGACTTCATTTTTGCATGGACAAAAGAAAAAACAGAAACATTGAAACCAAAATAGGAAAACAACCAACCAAGGTACAATTGTTTGGAATCCATATACTAGAAAGAGGGCTAATTTCTTATGATACATAAAGCCCTTCTACCACTAAATAAGAAAAAGACCACCAACCCAACAGGAAAATGGGCAAAGAATAGGTTAAAAAAAGCTCCCAGGAAAGGAAATACAAATGATCCTGAACAAAGGCACTTAAGTTCACTCATAATTTAATTAATTAATTAAAATATAATAATTATAAAATGTAATTAATCTATTCCTCTGCTGGTACCACAGTTTTAATTATTGTAGGCTTATAATAATTCTAGTGAAAAAATCCTCCCTAATTAATATGATTCTGAAAGAAATTTAGTCATCCTCATGTGGATAAGTGATACAAGTATTAATAAGATTTTAGTATGTGATAGTGGTCGTATGTTAAATCAGGAAGGAGAGGTTGGCTTATGTAATAAATGTGGTGGGATCAGTAGCTAACATCTGCCTCACTGAGATCATCTCCCAGGCTGATTTCCAGGTGGGGCTAGTCTGATTTGTAAAACGTGGCCACAAACACCCTGCCACGTACACTCAACACACACACACACACACACACACACACACACACACACACACACACACGCACCCCACTCTTGCTTCCGCCCCCCGACGACCAAAGCAGTGCAGAGTGTGATTATAGGTGATCGTGTCCTTCTAATACTTTTCTGTATTCTCATGTTGTCTACAATGTGAATTTAATTTAATAATCTATCATTTTCCCCTGATTATTTCCCTTAGGATATAATAATACACATTTATTGTTTTAAAAAATGGGAAAATACAGAAAAGCACAGAGAAGAAAATAAAATTCATCAGTAGTAACCCCACCGAAAAAAGAGGAAACAGCATCACTTCACCTCGGCAGGCTCTCAGGAGGTTCTGACAGTAAGCAGTTCACGGTCCCCTTTTCACAGTGAGTAAAATTGTTTATACACGTACTTCTGTGCCTTTTGAGAGGCCAGCCTGAATGTACACTGTGCTGGGCACGCCCTGGGGCCACCAGAGGTGATGAGGGCCCAGCCATTGTCCCTAAAGTCCAGGCCGCTCTCGAAGCAGCTGTGCAGGATGGTGGTACAGGGCCTGGGTCATCCTTTGAGAGCACAGCAAAGACTAAGTCTACAAAGTACACATCAAAAAGTGCGAGAGTTAAATGTTCAAAATGAGATCATAAAAGTACGAGAAAGACATTGTTCGTATCAGCCTCTCTTGTCTGACTGTGACATTATAAAGGAGGTTCCCCTTTCAGCATCTGTGACACCTGAGTGTACTACTTTTCCTTTCCTCTCTGAAGTTCAGTTTGGTTTTTCTCAGGTTCCTACGAAGCTTGGAAAGTAGGCAGAGATTTGGATTTTCATATATATCCTCAATAAAGCCATTAGGTGAGTTTCTTTAAAAGCTATAACACGATATGAATACTATGATCTCATTTCTCTACAAAATAATGTGCAAAATGAAAAAAACTAGGATATTCATTAAGATTAACATTGATTTTCTTTGAGTGGTGAGATAATATGTATTTTAATTTTCTTTTTTGGGCATTTCTGTCTTTTTGACATTTTCTGTTAATAAGTAGGATTTTCATAATCGGGAAAAAATCCAATGCATGTGATTCGAATAAAACAGAAAAGAAATCTCTCCAGCACAAGACTGTTCTAAACAGGTAAGCAGCACCTCTTCCTCGGTTCTGTGTTCTGGAGGGGAAAGGTGGGCTGTGGAGCTGTAGCAGCACTGTGGTAGTAGAACAGCAGATTCTAGGTCTCCTGTGCTTGGGTGTCTTACCTGGGATTTCTAGAGTACATGCTGGCATATTCTTCCTTGACCTCCTCTAAGCTGTTTACATTCCCATCCTCCAGGTTGAAGGATTCTATGAGGGAAGTTGAAGTCAAGGGTCACACAGGATAGTTGGGACTTTGTCCAGTCTCTCCTGCCTTTCTGGCCTGGGTGGACCATGGGTGGTCGCTGAGCCCACCCAGGTTCAGTGTTAGGGAGTCAAGAGCCGAGTTCCACGTCTCCTTTTAGTTGTGCGGGGAGAGCACTAGAACAGGGGAGGAGTTTCTTGAACTGGACTTTCTCAGTCAAGACACGGAAAGTATCCCTTTCAGAATTCGGCTTTCACTAGCTTATGAAACCCAAATTCCCAGCCAGCCATGTCTCCCAGCCTGTGCAAGGAAGGGAGACAGCTTCTGCCCTTTGCTTTTGAGTTGGACAGGCCCCAGTCCACTTCTCTGGCCTCTCTGACCTGAGGAGGTCAGGCACCCTTCAACAGCACCTAGGAAGGAGCTCATCATGCTCACACAGCCCGCTGACATCTGTCTGTCCTGCCAGACGCTAAGCTCCCTGAGGACAGGGTCATGGGTCTCATCGTACCCCTGGCCCAGGTGCAGTGCCTGGCACACAGTAGGCTCTCAATAAATATATGTTCACTTGGCTTAACCCAATCTCCTTGTTTTCAATAGAAAAACAAGCCAGCCCTTCCCTGGGAGGTAGAGGGGTGGTAGGAAGGGATCTCTCACCTTTCAGCTTCAGCAGAGTATCCAAGGATTGTTCCAGTTCCTGAATATGATTCTTCGCCTTATTCAAAACCTGCCACTGAGGACAGAGACAGACAGTGCGGAAAAGCCAGGCTCCCACCACAGAGAAGGTTTTGCGGACACAGGAGCCCCTTTCCTGGCCTGAAGCCACCCTCCCTTGGGGGCAAAGCCCCAGTCCTTGACGCTGTCAACAGAAAAGGTAGGAAGTTTGTTCTGATCCACAGAAGACATGACATTTACTTTGTATTCTGGAAACGGTTCTCACAGAAATATCAAAGTATCTGGAAACAATTAAGCTGAGCTCAGCAGACAGCTAGGGTCGCACACTACTGTATATGCTACATGAAGTCGGCGTGGACGGTGACGGCACAGGTGGCCTGATGGTCAGAGCTCCAGGCGGCACGAAGGCCAATTAACTTCTGCTCGCTTGTCCCAGTGTGCGACCGGCAGGTTAACATTAAACGTGCTAATATTGTTTGTTTGCTAAATGCGTACAATCTAGTTGATCTAAACATTTATCAAGTGCTCTGTCAACTTGAACTCTGAATTTCCTAGTCTGCAAGAGTAGAATCACAAGCATTTCTGCCCTCACTCCCTCCCTCCCTCCTTTCCTTCCTTTTGTACTGTATGTAATATTACTACAGTCAAAATGGTAACCGCAAGATTATTCAAAAGTGAGAAACGCTAAATGTTGTTTATTATGCAGACACCCGATGCCTGTCAGGAGTCCCACACCTTCATCAGGAATGTATGAGGGCAAAGCTGTGTGCTTAGCCCGGGGACACAGAGTAAACAGGACAGCCCTGCTTTCAGGCCGCTGACATTCTAACAGGGAAGATGAGCGTGGAAACAACCACTAAACGCACAAAACACATAACAACCGCGTGTAACAAGCGCTAGAATTCAGTAAGCACCGCAAAGGGCTGTGGGAACGCACGGCAGCGGGAGGAGGGACCCATCTAACTGGAGGGCTCCATGGAGCCGGGCTTCCGGGCAGCTGAGCTCAGCTGAGCCCCAGAGTATGCATGGACTCTGAAGCGCTGGGGGACGCAGGCCTCGCTCAGGGAGCTGCGGAAAGAAAGGAAATGGGGAGGTGGTGGGAGAGGATGCCACACCAGCCAGGGGCCCACAGCCCAGGGGCTGCCATTCTAGACTCCCACTGCCCTGGCTGGTGCACAAGAAGACTTGAGGAACCTCAAAGCACAGCACTCTGAAGACCCAAAAGACAGCGACAGGAGAACACAGTGGGCTACAGGATCTCCTTTAGAGCAGGGGCCACCTGCTGTCTTACACCATCTGCTGCCCCTGTCCCACCCCGGCTTCAGGATTATACCGTTGGGTCAGCAAGGACTCTGTCCCCTCTTTGGACACGAGGGGCTGACAGGTGGCGTGAACCTCAGGCTTGTTCTCAGGGTGAGGCGAGGACTTTCTAGTCCTCTGGTCCAGGCTGGTCACCTGTGTCCGCACAGCCGGGCCACCCCACGCTCACCTCGCAGTCTCACTACGTCAACGGGACCAGCACAGAGCCAGGTAAGCCAGGTGCAATTCATTGAAATTCTGTTTCTAGAATGGTTTTGGCAGGCTGATTTTCTTAGGACCTTTGTCTGGGTTGAATTGTGTTCCCCTAAAAAAGATATATTGAAGTCCTAACCCCCAGACTTGTGAGTGTGACCTTATTTGGAAGTAGGGTCTTTCTAGAGGTAATCAAGTTAAAAAGAGGTCATTAGGGTGGGCCCTAATCCAGTATGACCGGTGTCCTTATAAAAAGGAGAAATTTGAATGCAGAGACAGACACACACACACAGGGAAGACAATATGAAGACACAGGGAGAAGACGGCCATGTAACTGGAGGGATGGCTCTGTAAGCCAGGGAACGCCAAGGATTGCCAGCAAATGCCAGAAGCCAGAGAGGCAAGGAAGTCTCCTCCCCTAGAACCGTCAGAGGGAGCACGGCCCCGTGGACACCTTGATTTTGGACTTCTAGAGGCCAGACCTCTGAGACAATACATTTCTGTTGTTTTAAGCCACCTGGCGTGTGGTATTTTGTTTTGGCAGCCACAGACAACTAGTAACACCTTGCTACCACGCATACGTGCATCTCACTCCTGTAGAACAAATCCTTTCTCCGTGGACATTACAAATGCAAAATTGAGGGTTGTTCCTCCAGCACGAAAGAGAAAGAAGGAGAGGACAGAAAACATCTGATTTCCAGACCGCCCTCTGGCTGTGCCATTCCAGGCAAACTGTCTAACTTTCTGGAGCCTCACTTTCCTAAGTGATACTCCTAAGTGATACTAACATTCTAAACCGCATACGACCATGCTATGTTTTTCATGCTACTATACTGCAGAACTCCACAGCAGGCCTCAGGAAGCCATGACTGTTGTCCCTGTTTAACAGGTGTGTTAACTGAAGCTTAGCGAGTAACCTGCCTCAGGTGCACCGAGGCCAGTTAACATCCAGGCTCTCAACCACCACGTCGTGAGGTGTGAGTTTTAGGGGCTGCAAAGGGTTTTCCTCTAGATTCACTTCCACTCCTTACTGCCAGCCCTGAGTACCTGTTCTTTCTTCAGCTGTGCTGCAGTCTGTGCACACGTCTTCACTGGCCAATGACAGGGACTTTGGGGTTTTCGTCACCCAGGGGACACAGAGCAGAGCTGTGCTGGACAAGCTCTTTGCTGAGAAGCCCAGATGTGGACTCTCTCTCCCCACCCTCACCTGAGTCCCGAGCCCCTGCGCCTGGCTCAGCCAGGGAGTAGCCCTCCCCATACCTCTCCCGCTACAACTCAGAGCCTTCCAGAGGAGCACGTGGGACCTCTGTTGATATTCTTCCAGCCCCAGTTGGAGCCCTGCACGAGGGCGGTCTGGGCGCCTTCCTGGAATTTCCACAGAGGCCCTGGCCCTGTGCCCACTGAGGGGCTCTTCTGTGTGCCTGCCCTCAGCAAGGCTCCGGTGCCAGCTCCGGAGGCAGGATGCTCTCACCCGTCAAATGGTCCCTCTCCATAAGTGCAGCTCTGCTGAAAGCACCAGCCCAGAGGGAAACCTATTGTCTGGAAGCAGTTGCAGGGCATCGGTCTGGTCCAGAGAGATGGACGGGGAAAGAAGGCCAGGTCTGGAGCCCGAAACCAGGCCTCCTCCTGGATCTGCCACCAACCAGCTGACAGGTCCTGTCTGGAGTCCAGTTCCCTCCTCTTTTTTTTTTTTCCCCTCCTCTTTTAAGAGAGGGTGGGGGGACTTGAGGCTGTCGGGGACCTCTCCCCTGTCGGAGACCTCCTAAATGCTTCCTGCAGTGATACCCACTCCATTCTCCCACCACCACCCTAACCCACCCGAACCTTCTGTGCTCCACCAGAGGCACTGATCAGCAATGAAAAAGCTGCATAAGAAGAAAGGCAAAATTAAGATCAGGAAAAGATAAATGCCTACCTGGAGAGCCCTGTCGCCTAGGGAAAGACCTGGTTGATGCATGAAAACTGAGAGGCACACATGGGCATGTACTGGGTGGTGTGCTTTGGGGTATGTGTGTGTGCTTCGGCTGAGGACATAGGGTCTGGGCAGCTGCTAGAGGCTCACCACTGCCCGTGAGAGGGATGGGCATTGCAGTCACTGGCTCACCGGGCCTCTCGGGCCGTCACTTCCCCTCCAAGGCCAGGCTTGTCTGCAGCAGGTAGGTAAGGCCCGGCTCTCAGGCTTTATCCACATGCAGCAGCAGACAGTGCCATGAGGGGTCCGCAGCTGACCGCTGACCCAGCCAGGCCGCAGCCCTCGGGGGCGGGAGCTCCAGGCCAGTCCCCATCTCGGCTCCACAATCCCTCCATGCGTGGGACCTTTTCCTCCCTACCCTAAGGTCCCCGTACCTTTGAGGCTGTGAGATCAGAGTGGGAGTAAACGGTCTTCCTGAGGCTGTTGAAGAGCCCTGCCAGGGTGGCTCGGTGGCGGGCCTGGGACAGGCGTCTGCGGGCCACCCGCGGCTCGACCTTCTGCAGCTGTGCCAGGGACCAGGGCATTGCTCTGCCGCTGGGGTTATTGTCTTCTCCAGAGGTCTCCATGAGAAGCTGCAACGTACCAGGCTTTGTTTGGCCCTAAATAATAAAGATACAACATTAAAGAAAAAGGAAAGTGGATTGAAGCAGAAAGAAAGGGAAACAACTCCCAAGTAAAAGGTCCCAAACCAATGAGTCTAATCGATGACAGATACACAATAAATAACAGATGATACAAAATCTGTTATTGAAGCTCGACTCCTAAAACACAAGGTGCTCATATCTGACTTACAGCTGAAGGGCACAGCTGCTTTACACCAGGAAGTCTCCAGGACCTTGCAGGTACTCACCAGACACTTGTTAATTGACCACAGTGGCCAAGGAGAGCAAGCCGTACCCTGAGATCGCATTCTTTACAGTCTGTCAGAGGTGGAACAAGTATGTGTCCCACCCTTTGAGGTCTTTCCTACTGTGAGAAGGCACCCCTCTTTGAGTTGGGAAGTAGTTACACAGGTTTATGTAGTATGTGAAAAAAATCCATCAAGGTGTATTCTTTAGATTCGTGAACTTTTCCGCATGTATACTGTACCTAAAAAAGAAGAGAACGCACTCTTCTACATGTGAAAGCAAAAAGGTACGTGATGGCAGAGAAGTGGAAGCTGGTTTGCCTTGAACTGCTTCCAGTGGGTTCTGAAAATGATCATTATGTTGTCCTTGGTCACATCTAACTTTACAAATCAGGAGCCCTTCTCTAAGAGAGGCGGTTCTAAGGCTGATAATGTAACGATTTTAATAAAAGATTGAGCCATGGATGGCTCTGCCTGCAATTTGAACAGGGGGCTGCATTGTCATCACCTCTATACTCGCAGGAGGTACTCAGCACTGGGGTTTGAGTGAATTACGATGGGAGTTCTCCGCGGGGCCCACTCTCCCCTGAGCACAGTTCTGCTGGGCAGAGACAATGCGTGACCTGGGTCGGTTTTGATGTATGTCAGCCACCTGGCGAGACCAATGAAAATACACACGCCCAGGCCCTGCCTCAGAAACACTGGATGTGCATCTCCTGGGGTGGCCCAGGCGTCTGTGTAGGTGACGTGCTGCCCAGACGATTCTGATGCTTTCCCGGTTGAGCCACGACTGGGGCACAGACAAGCAGCCCCTCTCTCAAAGCACCTCAGCTGACAGCAGCTGGGAGCAACATCTCCTTCGAAGAGGGAATATCAGGGAAGGAGGTGGAAGAAAGCTTTCTCACTAAGTTCTAGGGGGAGAACTGGCCACAGAGACCACGAACCCAATGAAGTAATGTGGGATTTTAAAACGTCTTTTAGGTCAGACAGCAAGTCTCCTGTCACCAATGTGGTCTTCACTAGGGTGTCCACTTTGCCTTGGTGTGCTTCTCAGGACAGTGGTGGGAAGATGGTAAGTAGGTGCCATTTTTGTTGCCTGCGCTGGTCCCTTTCAGCTCCTGTAACATTCATTCCCAGGAGTTATGCCATCGGTGTGGGGAGGACAGCCACAGAATCACAAAGGCCCATCCAGCCCGAGGGCTAGGTTACATCAGAGGCCACACTTTTATAGTCTCCAATTTCCAGACATCAACAAATCTTTAATAGGGAGTGAAGTAAAACAGTGAAGGTTTTGAACTACCTACAGAAAAACAAGAAACTTTTGAACCAAAGAACATAGGTCTTCTTTACCTGTTTAAATTAAAGAGAAATGCACGTGCATGGACACCAGGGAATTTAGGTGGACAAATGGAGGAAAAAATACCAGGATCCTCCCAGCATCTCAAATTCTCTAGTAGTCTAGGAACAAGAATACCAAAGGCCTTTGGGCTTGTGGGGAGTCTGGAGTTCTCCCAGTGCCCATGCTGATAATTTGGGTTTCCTCCCAGGCTTCTACCCAAACACATTCCTCAGGAAATATCTGGATGGCTATGGGGACTGTTGAGTCACTGAATAAGGCTGCAGCCCTCTGCCTCTCCCATAGCCAGCAGACACTCCCATTACTTGCTGCCTCTGAGGGCAGCCTTCTCTGCCTGCTGCTGGGGTGAGGATGGCACCAGAGCATCTGCCCAGCTGCCGGGTGCTGTGGCCTCCATCTCAGCCTGCCTGTCTCGGGCGCCCCAGGTCAGGAGCTGGGAGATGGGAACACTGCAGTAAAAGATGGGAGATGATCCTTCCATTCTGCTTTCAGTGGGGAATCAAGCCAAGGATCTAATCAAGATGTTAACCTTCATCAGACCTTGTGCAATTTTAAATATCCTATTCCTAGATGCTCCATCGTGCTCTCCACTAGGGATGATTTGCTATGATCCCCCAAAGCCATTCTTTCCAAGTTATCTTTATTGACTTGCACTGTGGACCCAGCAGGAGCTTAGGTGGATACTTTTCAGACAGAGCCTCCTGTTACAATAATACAGTTGGATCTGTCCCATCTGCATCTGTGATCTGTGTGAAGGGGTGCTCGCCCAGGACAAGTACCACAGAAGTCATGTTCTTGGATGCGGGAGGGGAGGGCAGGACCCTCCTCTGCCTTCTTGCAAGCTTGGCTCTTTTGCTAGGAATGGGGGAATTAACGGTAAAAATGAGATCAATAAGCGATCTTTTATTTCAAAACAGAACAAACCTTTTCTCCTAAAGGTCCTACGCAGATACAAAGTGTGTTAAGGAAACTGTCCCCAGCAGTAGACATTACTGCCCTGCCCACCAACCCCTATTCTGTGGCCCATTCTCTTTCCTCCTACCGAGAATGCCTCCCTGCCCCCAGTTTCTACCTCTCTAGAGTCAGCTTGTCCTTCAGTTCCCAGTTTAAGTCCCAATTTCTCTGAGAGGTTTTTCAGCCCCAGTCCACACAAATTTCTCATTTCAATCTTGTTTTGCCAACAAATCGGTACGATCCTTCATCAGGATCCATGTATCCAGCATCTAAAGTGTCCTTCCTGGGGTGCATGAGAATAGGAATAACACAGGATAGCATTAAGAGAAAACATTGGGGGCAGGAAATAATAGCGAGTTCAACCCTGACCCAAAAGACCTCTCTGGATCTTAAGCATTTACAATCTCATGAATTTAGCTCTTGACAAGGTTCACAGTGAGAAGCACATATTTGAGAAGCTGAAAAAGAAAAAGCCTTTGAAGGTGATCCTGGCCCATTGCCATGTGAGACAGGTGGGGAGGGATTATACAGGGGCAAGAACCTGGGTATCCTATTCTGGCTCAGGAAACGGGGCATGTTTGGAGGGTGAGTGTGAATTTCCGGGCATCTGAAAGGTGTAAGAATTGGGCGAACTCAGTACAGGGATAGTTGGTGGAAGGGAGCTAGTCCTACAAATCCACGGCGGGTAGGATGATGCAGGGATGCTCCCAGAGATGGTACCCGACCAATGAGATGAACCAGTGTGGGAAAAGGCAGGATGGATTATAGATTGGCTCAAGACCTGGGTTGTAACTCTTTGTTAACCAGCAATGTGACTATTTATGAGCCAAGAAACCTGAAATCTTAATTTCTTTATCTGGATAAAGGAGGTGAAAAAGTCCTCAACTAGATTATAGTTTAAACTTTCCACCCCTGGAAGGTCATTGTCACAATTCTGTGACTATCCGGAACAAGGGCAAGTAGCACAAGCCGCTCATTTTCCAACAGAAGTGGACGAAGGAGCATACAACAGCATGGGAAGCTGCATGTGAAGGAATTCTGGGGACTGCAGCTCCGTAAACAAATGTTTACTGGGCACTTTATGCAAAGCCCATTCATTCTGAGGGAAACTGGGGCCAAAAATAATATTAGGCATTTCAGAATGGCCATAACTCTGATATCTTTTCCTTTCTAAAAACTTTTTACTGTGCTCAATTCTGTTCATTAGATCAGCCTGCCAAGCGTAACCTTCAGTCTCACAAAGTTAGAAGACAGCTTCATTGATGCATTCTTCTCAAAAGGCATTTTGTGAAGGTTCATACTATCATGCCATAATTTTTATCACCTCTCATGTCTAAAGCAAAGTATACTTTCACTACCAAAGACTTTCCAATTAAAACACCACTTAGTACCCATTTAGGGCTGACATTTTTAAAAACTCCCTAGGCTGAACTTTCAAAAACTATGACTTCACCCTCTCCAAGGTTCAGAGTAACTCAATCATTTTTTTTTTGCGGTACGCGGGCCTCTCACTGTTGTGGCCTCTCCCGTTGCGGAGCACAGGCTCCGGACGCGCAGGCTCAGCGGCCATGGCTCACGGGCCCAGCCGCTCCGCGGCATGCAGGATCTTCCCGGACCGGTGCACGAACCCGTGTCCCCTGCATCGGCAAGCAGACTCTCAACCACTGCGCCACCAGGAAAGCCCTCAACCATTTTAAAGCATCAGTCTGCAAAACATATGAGTGTGATCCAGTCTCATTAGCAAACCCTAAGCAAACGCATACAAGATACTGGATAATGTTTTGCAACCCACTAGCAGCTTCCTTTGGCTCCCTATGCTTAATAGATCATGTAAAAAGAAAATCCAAAATCAGTCTCAGAAATATGTAGGGTGTCAAGATGACATGTACAAACGCTCCTATTAAAGTCTGGACCCAGACCTAAATGTTCACCTGTTTGGATCCAGGGTCTTGAATCAACTGCATGTACATAAACACCCAAAAGGACAAGTGCACCTTTATGGAGGAGCCAGCCGGCCGGCGAGGTGAGACGGTCAGCCCCTACCCTCCACAGCGTTGAGTCGACTCTCACCCTCGGAGGCAGATGGGCACCCAGGCACACGACGTCCCCACTCCCGGAACACGCGGGTTGCCAGAAGGCTTGACAGCGGTGGCAGCGGTCACCGGCCTCGCGAGCCAACCAGAGTGGTGACCGTGTCTCCACCCGGGCCAGACAGACCCAGCACCTCGGCACTGGTGCAGGGACCAATCGCAGTGTGTCTCCAGGCTCACAGCCAATGGGGACGCGCGGTGGCCAGCCAATGAGGGTGCAGGCAGTGGAACAGTGTAACATTTTGTCTGAAGACTACACAAGAAGGCGGGGAGAGAGGGGGAGGGGCGGGGCTGAACTTCTCACCTTTGCCCGATGGCTCCTTTCCAAGCGGAGGCCCAGGGGGCAGGGAGGGGATACCTCTGTCATCTCAGGTGCCCCAAACTGCTTGTATGTGCCCACAGAGAACTGAACGGATGTCCTCCGACTGGGTCTGCCCACCTGACCTGGAGCCCCAGTATCTTCATCCCTCAGATGGGGCTCTGACACCTGCCTTACGCGGTTATCCTGAGACTTAGAGAAGAGGAGGTCAATAAAGGGTCTAGAGCGAAGGCTCCCTGTCTCAGGGGAAAAGATGAGAGCATGCAGGCGTGAGGAAATAGAGCATGCAGGCGTGAGGAAATAGACGCGTAAAAGGGGGAACCCGGGAATGATGTTTTAAACTAGGGAAGAAGAAATGGGGGTGGGGCTTAAGAGGGGCTGGGCAGAAGAGGCCTTTAAAAGAGGGGATCAAAATAGCAAGAAGAAAAGAGAAAAGGTGCTGACTCTTTGAGACAAGAGGAAACATATTCTTCCAGCTTAGGGAAAAAAATTCATTTTACCCCAAATATAGATAGACTCATGTGTCTAGGTTTTTTTTTTTAACATCTTTATTGGAGTATAATTGCTTTACGATGGTGTGTTAGTTTCTACTTTATAACAAAGTGAATCAGTTATACATACACATATGTTCCCATATCTCTTCCCTCTTAGGTTTCTTTTTGCTTGAATTCTTGCACCCCTGAATGTTTCAGGATGTGGTGTTCCCATGCCTTCAGTTTTACCCTAGGAAGCAGCAGCCAGACCAGGTGCCCCTTGCTGCTCTCTGACCTGGGGCAAGCTGCTTCACCCCTGGGCAAGGGTGAACCTGAGGTCACACAGCCTCGCTGAAGCAACCTGGGCCTGGTGGCGCTCAAATTGGGGTTCTGATCCAGGATGCACCTCAAAGTGGCCGTGAGGATCACAAATGAGTTCTACCTAAAGCAGACAAATAGGGCGCCTGGCACGCGGCGGACACTCCTGAAATTCAACTTCGGGTCTTTGTGGAACATTAAATTAAACGTTGTGTTATGTAGAAAGAAACTGCCACGCGGAAAGCACCCAATAGGAGCAAATTCTCCTTCTCCCTTTCAAGGTGAATGTAAAATGTTCATATTAAAATCAAATTCTGCCTAGGTTGAGGCCCTGTCCCCGCTGGCTGTCCATGACCCAGGGTCACGGAGGGTCCCTGAGGAATGGCTTTTCTCCCCTCCCCCACTCCCTGGTTTCTCTTCCCTGGGAGCAGAGGGCATTCAGGAGTCTGTGTACCTCTGTCTTGGAGGGCCTTACGTTTCCACCGAGAGGGCACACAGAGGTCCAGGAACCAACCTGCCTGGCCTTCATCTAGTCATCCCCGCCCCCCATCAACCACCAACACACACTCAGCTGCCTCACTGGATGAGGCCCACTGGGGAGCAGATCTGCACCCAGAAGAAATGCAGTCCTGGGGTGGGATGTTGCTAAGAGGGTTCCTTACCTGCCGCAGCCTGATTTCTTTATAGAAAATGAAGATCTCTGGTCCACTTAAGTCAACCTTCCCCGCAGCTGTGAGGCAGGAGGCTCTGCTCATGAACCCTGGGACCTCCGGGTGGTCTCTCACCAGCTTCGGATACAATCAGAGTTCTCCACGGCAACAGCCAAGGACACCCCATCACCTTCTGACCCTGACCCCTCCCTCCCAGTACCAGAGATCCTGCCCTGTACATGCCTCCTCAAGGTAACATAGATCCTGCCCCCAACGCCAGCCCCCTAAGTAGCATAGATTCCTCCCTGAAATACCCCTGCCCTCCACCAATCTGATAGCACTTCCTCCCCTCAGATCCAGCTCCACACCTGTCCCAATGGGGAGCTAACATTCTTGCATTAATGCCAACCCAGTATGGCCACCCGTGTTCTGTGTCCTCGGCCTTAACTTTCTGGTTGGAGAAACAGCCTTCTTCACTTGTTCTCCATTGTTGGAGATGACGTATTTAAGATCATTTAAAAATAAAAATGGAAGAACTGTGGTTCAGGCGTATCCAATGGAGCCGGGTGGCCATTGTGGATGTGGTTTCAGACACATTCTTGCATCAACTCCTGAATTTTCTGAACTGTCTCAAACTCAAGGACATCATCAGCTGCTTTCAAAACAATATCTGCTAGCAGCTGCCAGTTGCAACCTTATGGTCTCAGGGTCTCCCCTTGTAGCTATGCAACCATTTTGGGCCCCAACCAATCCGTGCTTAACAAGCACCCTTACTTCGTGCCAGCTCCAATCCTAATTCTTGGCAAACAACTTATTTAATTTTATGGGTTTTGCATATATAAGCCTCCTTCATTTTGTGGTCCGGTGGAAGACAATTCAAGTGCTTTTTGAATCTGTGTCTCCTGGACTACAGTCCTCATTTTGGCTCACATGAAACTCTCCTCTATCCCTTATTATAAATTGTTTATTGATTATTTACATCAACATTGTTTTCCATCCATTTCATGTGATGAAGGGCAGGGGGTCTCAGACTCTATCTCCTCCAAACAAAATAAGAGTGATGGATTGTGTATTGAGCACCTACTATGTTCCTAATCCTTGTGGATGACCTTGTGAAGCGTCTTCTCTTGCTCATTTTATAGATGGGGAAGCCAGCTCAGAGAAGGGCAGTGACCTGCCTGAGGTTTAAACACCTAAAGTTCTCACTGGTCTTCTGCTCACCACACCTCCTTGGGTGGCATTTAGTGAAAGGAATATTAACTATTTTTGACCAGAGAGAAATTTGCACGATTTTGTAAGTTTCAGAGCAAAAGACCCTCAGCTGTGAACTGAGGTCTGTGGACAGTAGCTTATAGGGAGGGATGAGGAAGGCAGAGATCCATGGAGAGGTACATTCTCTGACTCCAGTTAGGAGCTCCCAGCACTGCTGCTAAGAGGAACCTTGGATGCAATCTCAGATGGGCTTTTGCCCTCCATTTCCTTTGCACAAGGGCAGATTCTGGCTTCCAGGAGAGGCTGGGAATATAGTAGGCTCCTTTATGGGGAGCAGGTATTGCTGGGTCAGCATGGCTGGGCACTTTCTGCTGTAGAAGAGCAGATACATGACTACCAAGACATGTCCCAGGGTGAGAGTACCCATCCTCCCCTGACCTCCAGAGTAAAACTCCCAAAGGCTCAGGGCCTGTCATCACGACTCAGCGCCAAGGGACTTCCTTCTGGGGTTTCTGTTTTAAGGGTTTAATGTATATGAAAGTGTTTTGAAATGTAGAAAGAGCTATACAAATACTGATATAGAAAGTTGAGGCTTGAAACTATAAAATTCCTAGAAGAAGACATATGGGAAAATCTTCATAACATTGGTTTTGGCAATGATTTCATGGACATGACACTGAAAGAACAGGCAACGAAAGCCAAAACAGACATCAAACTAAAAGCCTTCTGCACAGCAAAGGAAACACTCAACAGGGTAAAAATGCACCCCAGAGAATGGGAGAAAGTATTTGCAAATCTTATGTCTCATAAGGGGTAATATCCAAAATATGTAAGGAACTCCTACTACCCAACAGCAAAAAAACAAATAACCTTTTTTATAAATGGGCAAAGGACTTGAACCGTTTTGAAAAGAAGACATACAAATGGCCAACAGCTATATGAAAAGGTGCTCAGCACCACTAATCATCAGGGAAATGCAAACCAGAACCACAATGAGATATCACCTCACACCTGTCAGAATGGCCATTATCAAACAAACAAAGTCTGGCAAAGATGTAGAGAAATTGGAACCCTGTGCACTGTTTCTGGGAATGTAAAATGGTGCAATTATTAGGGAAAACAATATGGAGGTTCCTAAAAAAATTAAAAATAGAACTAACATATGATCCAGCAATCCCACTTCTAGGTATTTATCTGAAAGAACTGAAAGCAGGATCTTAAAAAGATGTCTGCACGCATGTTCATGTCAGCATCGTGCACAATAGCCAAGAGGTAGAAGCAACCTAAATGTCCACTGACAGATGAGTGAATAAAGAAAATGTGGTGTGTACATACAATGGAGTATCATTCAGTCATAAAAAAAGATGGATAAACCTTGAGGACATTATGCTAAGTGAAACAAACCAGTCACAGAATGAGAAATACTGCATGATTCTACTTATATGAGGTATCTAGAGTAATCAACCTCACAGAAACAGAGAGTAGAGTGGTGGTTGCCAGGGGCTGGGGGAGTTGCCAGAGGGAAATGGGGAATTGCTGTTTAATGGGTACAGAGTTCCAGTCACAGATGAAAACTTTCTAGAAATCCCTGTACAACATTGTGCATATAGTTAATAATACGGTACTGTACACTTATGAATTTGTTGAGGATAAATCTCATTTTATGTGTGTGTGTGTGTGTGTGTGTGTGTGTGTGTGTGTGTGTGTTTACCACAATGGAAAAAAAAAAAAAAGAAGAGGCTAAGTGATTTACTCAAAATTCAAAAGCTAATCAATGTGGTCTCATTTTGGTTTTTTTCCCATTATTATAGTGTAACTCATGAAACTTTGTGGTCAAATATATTCTTTACTCATTCAATAATTTTTTTTTTTTTGGCCACACTGCATGGCATGCGGGATCTTAGTTCCCTGAGCAAAGATCAAATCTGCACCCCCTGCAGCAGAAGCATGGTGCCCTAACCACTGGACTGCCAGGGAATTCCCCATTCAAGAAATATTTATTGCAATGTCCACTATGTGCCAAACATTGTTTTAGGTGCTGGAGATATGACCATGAACAAAACAGACATAAATGCTGATCCTTGTTGAATTTTAATTCTAGTGCTGGGAAGATTAAAAAAAAAAAAGACAAACGTGTTTATAGTATATTAGAAGGTGATAAACTAAGCCCACATCCCATCTAGCCAAGTGACCCCTCCACACCTTGCGCTAAGGTTTCAAGAGACCTCACCGAAATGCCATGTCAAATGGAACATGCCATGGAAACCATGATGTTCACGTTTCACAAATCTGCTGGGGATAAAGTCTACTTTACAAAGGAGGACCTGAGGATACTCATGGAAAAGGAGTTCCCTGGATTTTTGGAAAATCAAAATATTGAAGGATCTGGACCCATAGTAAGATGGTTAAGTGGGCTTCCAGAGCTTCTTTTTGCTAAATTCTGGGCTCACTATTGCGTGCGATGACTATTTTGTGGTACACATGAAGCAAAAGGGAAAGAAGAAGGCAGCATGGAGCCATTACTCCCACCATGATTAGAGTTCTCCCACTGGGGCACTTAAGGAATCTGTCCCATAGCTTCCCCCTGTATAAGGATTTCATGAGCAGATACGGCCCCTTAGAAAATGTACAAATGTACATGTACAAATAAAATCCAACTCCCATTTGACAAGCAGAGAAAGCAGAGTCAGTTAAAGCCAGATAAGCTTTTTTAAAAAATAAATTTATTTATTTATTTATGGCTGCATTGGGTCTTCGTTGCTGTGCACACGCTTTCTCTAGTTGTGGCGAGCGGGGGTTACTCTTTGTTGCTGTGCATGGGCTTCTCATTGCAGTGGCTTCTCTTGTTGCGGAGCATGGGCTGTAGGCGCGAAGGCTTCAGTAGTTGTGGTTCGCAGGCTCTAGAGCACAGGCTCAGTAGTTGTGGCACACGGGCTTTGTTGCTCCGCGACATGTGAGATCTTCCTGGACCAGGGATCGAACCCGTGTCCCCTGCATTGGCAGGTGGATTCTTAACCACTGCGCCACCGGGGAAGTCTCAGATAAGCTTTTTTTTTTTTTTTGCGGTAGAAAAAGGACATCAGGGTTGTTTCCAGTTTTTGGCGATTAAATAAAGCCGCTATGAGCACTCACGTACAAGTTTTTATGTGAAGATATGTTTTCATTTCTCTGGGACAGATGTCCAAGAACTTGATGACTGGGTCATGTAGTAATTGTGTGTTTAATTTATAAGAAACTGCCTAAAATTTTTTTTGAAGTGTGAATCATATTTTTTTTTTCTTTTGGCCATGCCACGCAGCTTGCAGGATCTTAGTTCTCAGACCAGGGACTGAATCCGTGCCCCCTGCAGTGAAACCGCAGAGTTCTAACCACTGGACCACCAGGGAAGTCCCTGAATCACACATTTTTAACATGTAGTGTGAATATTTCTCTAAGTAATAAAGTAGGCTTTGCAAAAAAGATTTTAAATGACAACATTATATTGCATGGGATGGGTATAGCATAATTTATTTAAGCTTTTCCCTAATGTTCAACATTTTGGTTGTTTCAGATTTCTCTTTCCCTGTAGAAATCATGATTAGACGCCTGCATGTGCAGTTGGTGTGAAGAACAGGCCGGCTGGAACTGTTCTTGCCGTGCCCAGTGATGAGAAGATTCTGAAAGATTGATTTGTGCTAACTTCACTGCACAGGGGCCTGAGGGAGACATCAGAATGCCACCCATTTTGTCGTTCAGTAAGGAATACAACCATCGCACACACAGGGAGTGTGCATGCTACCACTGGCATAAATGACATCCCCTTTGGCTGTGTTGGAAGGCTAACATAATTGTAAACTCCTTTTTAGTTTACCAGGAGAAAGACACCAGAATGCCACAACTCTTCCTGTGATCAAGTGCCAGGGTGATCAGATGGTCCCCTGGTGAGCTTGGAACCAGGAAAAGGGTGGACTACTTCTAATGGCTCCATTTTCGTGGTCTAGTGCCTTCTTCTCATCTTGGGAATGGTCTTGTCATAGAACAGAACTCAGGATATCTGCTGGCCGAGATGCACACGAGGGCTTCAGTGGGCTCTCTCTGCCCATGATCACTCTCTTGATTTCTGCATGTCTGTGTGCAAAACCTCTTCTGATGGACACAATATTTATTTTGTGAATTGATGCCCTCAATCAAGTCCTGTGAGCCGGTAGCTTTTCTCTCTCCTTCCATTGACTGTGTCTTTGGTTTTTGATCCATTTTGGGTGGATTCTGCCATTCAACACTCAGTGGGAAGTGCAGTTTCCTCATTCCTAAGTTCTTGGAGGATACTTTACCGTAGCCTCTGAGTACTTCCAGCTTCTACTATTATAAATAACTTTCATTATTACAAATAACTTGCGCTCTTACAAACAACCCATTCTACATGCATCTTGTCTTTTTAAAATTATTTCTTTAAGGGAAATTTTAGAAGCGTAGTCATTGGGTTCAAGAGTATGAACATTTTTTGTTGGTGGCAGTGATCATTTATAATGCCATCCCTAGAAAAGTATAATAGCTCATTCTGGAGCTCTGTGAGAACGCCCACTTCATCTTATGTTTATCAATACTGGTCAGTAGATGTTTTAATGCAAATTTGGTAAGTGAAAAGGGCATCTGTTCTAATTTGTATGTCATCGATTTTCAATGGGCTGAGAGCTAACATGTAAACAGCCTGCCCCCTAAGGCAAGGCCAAGGGTTATCAGCAGGGTTGGGCCACTTCCAGTTTTCAGAAGTGCTCAGAACTTTGTGTGGCACTGACCACAGTAAGAAAAGATTCCTCTGCTGAAGGCAATGGTGATGGAAGCTCTGTACTGAGCATGTAACTTGGAGTGCCAGGCAGTACAGACAGGTGGGCTTCATTCATTCATTAATTCAACAAACAGCTCTTGAGTACCTCCTTTCAAGGGGCTATGCTAGGAATTGGAGGATCAGCCAGACACACTCTCTGCTCTCAGGAGTTTATAATCAAGGAGATGAGACAGACAGATAGTTACAAAGCAATGTGATAAGCACAAACAGGGTGCTAAGCCATAGGAACAGAGGGAGGGAAACACCAAGTGCAACCTGAGGGGTAAGGCCAGGGATGACTAGGTTGAGTCTTTTTTTTTTTTTTACTTTTCTTGAACATTCTATTTCCATTCAGAGCTTAGCAATTACTTTAGCTTCACATTATTCTGTCATAAATGATAACCAAATGGCCTAAGTAGCTAAAATCATAGAACTATTATAAGCCAAGTCAATGGTATATATATATAAAGTTAATATAACATGACAACTATACGGGTACACATTTGTTTTGAACCTTACTAGAAATATGCCAAAATAACAAGTTTTATTAAAGAATGAGGTCCTTGGGCAGAGGCGGAAGAAGAGTCATATCATCAAAAATTATTAGGAAAACTGTAGGTAAAAAGATATCAGCCTACAATTTTAACCAAATAGAGGAGGCAAGGAGAGTACATCATCAGGGGCGATGACAGTTCAGGAAAATACATTTACCATCCATCACAAACTTTCTCACCATCTCAAGAGCTCAGCGCAAGGCTCTCCAGGCATTGTTATTTTCCCACTAAGTTTCTTTATGTGGAACATAAACCTACATTTATGGTAACAACAGGATATTACACTGCTGTTTAACCTGACAGCAAAAAACAGGAAAAAAACTTATTAGGGCCAGACTGACCTCAGACCATGTCAATACCCCTGAAAATAGGGGCAAGAAAATGAATCATTAAGAAACAGTATCCAAAGAGCACCGTATTATCTAATGTGACTTATAAGACAAGTAAAATTCAGTAATCTTGGATGGAAAAAGCTTTAGGAATGTTTTGATGCTGAATTTTTACTGAAGTGGTACTCCAAGCCGTGAAGTTGGAACAAATTCCAAACTCACAGGTGGTTGCATCACCTCGGTTTCATAATCCAGTAAAGGACAGAAAAGGACACACAATGAAAACGGCGGCTTTGTTTGGCTCCCTCTGGATAAAATCTTCAGTTTTCCCATGGTTTGACCTAGAAATCCAGGTGTAGAATCAAACTGTGGATCCATTTCAGCTAATAATTTATTCTGATGTTTAACTTCATGGCCTATTTCAATGGAAAGAGATTTTATAGCAGTTACTTTGTTTCTCAGACTTTCTTGCTTTTTTTTTTTTTTTGCCGTACGCGGGCCTCTCACTGTTGCGGCCCCTCCCATTGCGGAGCACAGGCTCCGGACACGCCGGCTCAGCGGCCATGACTCACAGGGCCCAGCCGTTCCGCGGCATGTGGGATCTTCCCAGACCGGGACACGAACCCGTGTCCCCTGCATCGGCAGGCGGACTCTCAACCACTGCGCCACCAGGGAAGCCCTCTCAGACTTTCCGTGAGTCTCTCATTTTCTTCTTCACAGGCACTATACCCACTATTAGGGTAGCCATAGTTCCCATAGTTGCCAGGAGGTACTCCTTCACCCAGGCCTGCACGCCTCATCCTGCCAGAGGAGCGGGGGGAAAAGGCGGGCGGAGGGGTGGGTAGGAAGGGGCCAGGGGCCACCCGGACCGCGTCCTCAGTACCAGGGCCCGGCGAAACACCAACTTCTTCCCCTAAAGCGCCACGACAACAATGTAGTCTCTAGGTTGAGTCTTAAAGGATAGGAGTTCAAGGGAACAATCACAGGCAGAGTCAGGCAAAGGACTGTGTGAAAAGAAATCTCAGAAACTGTGGGTTAAACAAAGGGCAGCCCAGAACATCAAGATTAGAAGTAAGGGCAAGAGGTGAAATTCTAAGGTACCCCAGAACCTTAGAGAGCTCCAGGTGCTCTTATACCTCTGATCTGTTATCTGTGGTACCCAGGGTTAAACTGATTGATCCCTGCCCCAGGCAGAATGCTCCAGCCATTAAAGAGACCCTGCATGGTGAGTCTGAGCTCCAGTACTCTTCAGAAGTGGGGTGTATTCATCCTCATTCAGCCACATGGCCTGTCTCACAAGTTGACTGATTCAGTGATGCTGCTGTGAGCACTGGTGGACTTGGAATCAGAAACGTCAACTTGAGACCTTGAATAAATCATTTAGTCTTCCTGAATCTCAGTTTTTTGTTTCTAAGATGAGGGGAAAAAGACTTCATAGGGCTGCAAGAGGTTCAAATGAAATAAGGCATGTAAAAGTGTTTTGTAGCTACAAATATTATGGTTATTACTATTACTATGAAGCTTAACATAGTCATTTAGTCATGGAAGCTCTGTTAATTGGCAGCTGATCCCGTCTATCCTCCTCTCAGACACATGTGTTCCTAAGAATCCCCTGGAACTTGGTCCAGCTGCAGATTCCCAGGCACCATCCCAAGCAATTCTGATTGAGTGGGTCTGGGTTGGCCCCGTGAGTTTGTAATTTAACAAGACCTTGAAGTAATTATGATGCAGGTGGTGACACAATCACACGCTGGAGAGACGGGAACTGAGTTCTACTGGGTTGGCCAAAAAGTTCGTTCAGTTAATGAATATGTTGTTCGATAAAGTTCTTGGTGAAAATGAAAAACGTGCCTTTTATTTTTACTTAAAACTGAATGAACTTGTTGGCCAGCCCAATACAGTCGAATGTAGCAGGACTAAAGCCTCCTTCACCATTCTGAACTGAGTCTCCAAAAATGCTTCTGAACGCAACTGGTACAATTAAGTTTGAGACGCCTGTAGGATACCCAAGTGGAAATGTCCCCAGGTATTTGGGTAGCAGCTCAGGAGAAAGGTCTGGGTTGGAGCTAAGATTTGGGAGTCCTCAGTGTACAGGTAACAGATGAAGCCTTCATGAGGGTGGGGTAGGATAGCCGTGCTTCAGGTCCCAGCACTGCTTACTGTTTATGGGTCCCCATTTGTTTTAGCTTCTACCAAAAAGAGTGTGTCTGGATGTCCCATGGTCTCCTCTTCCGGAGTTCTCTCTGCCCACAAATGGCACGATCAGATGCCCAAGTCAGAAACCTGCCAATCACTATCTCTGCTCCTCACTCATCTTAGCTAATTAATCACCAAGTTGAGCTGATTCCACTCCTCCATAATTCTCAAATCCTCCCCCTGCCCCTGCAATCTTCATCCCCACTGCCACCGTCTAGTCTCATCTCTTGCTTGGAGTGCCACAGGCTCCTAGCTGACTTCCATCTTCCTTCCAGCCCTGTTCCCATCCAATCCAGCCTCCACTCTGAAGTCATCCTGCTCCTCCAACCAGCCAGAGCTAGTCCTGAGGGCAGACACCCTGGTCTTGCATATAATTGTGTCCCTGACAGCTAGCACAGTGCCTGGCATCTAGTAGGTGTTCATTAAATGTTTACCCCTCGTCCCATCCCCATGCTCCGTGCCCTCCCTTCTCTCCCAACTCAAAGCCTCAAGGGCAAAGAGAGATTTTTAGATTGGAAGAAAAGATAACTTGTGGTTCACCTTGTGGGCACCCGCATACTTTTCATTGTATAACGGAACTGCTGCGGGCCCCAATAGCACCTGCTTAAACGAACATCAGTCTACCTGTTACTTTCATAGCAGGCGTCAGAGCATAAACAGTAAAGGCTTAATCAGACACGCTGGAGCTGATGAGTGAGCTGGAGAATCTAGTGCCTTCTCCGGTTACATAAAGACAACTCAGTTAAATGTCTCCAAAATTTTTGAAAGAGAGAGTAAAATGGTAGGAAGGGAAGATGGGGGAAGAGGAATGCTTTGGACAGGAAACCGGTCAGAAGCCTACAGAGCCTACACACTGGAGTGACCCAAGAGTTTACATTCCCTCTGACTGGGCTGTCCTGCTTGAATGTGGTGGGTCCACAATGAATTTGTCCTCATTTATAATTCACTAAATTTTTATTGAGGCTGTACTATAAGCCAGACACTGCTTTAGGCAATGGGGATATAGTAACAAACAATTCAGACAAAAATGTCCGTTCTCATGAAGCATGTATTTTGAGGGGGGAGGGGGACAGACAACAAATAAGAAAAATATCTAGTTTGTTGGATGGTGATAAGTGCTTCGGAGGAAGACAGAGCAGGGCAAGGGGGCTAGGAATTCTGGAGGTATAGAACTGCTATTTTGTACAGGATGATCAGACATTTCTAAGAAGGTGACATTAGTGCAAACGTGTGCAGCCTCCTTTGTGTGTTTGCTCAAATGAGCTATCCATATGGATATCTGGGAGAAGGCATACCTGGTAGAGGAAAGAGCTCCAACTAAGGCCCAGAGGAACTGCATTTCGTTGATCAGAAAACCAGTCTTAGTTGGTTTTATAGGCTCTGGTCGGAAATTGCCATGGCAGTTGGAGGTGCAGGAGGTGGGAGCTGTGGCTTCAGCTTCAGGCGCCTTTAGGGGAATCTGATTCGCAACTTTCCTGTAGGGGGAGGTTTGGGCATTGGATGCTTGTCAGGATTTCCCAAGTTCACTTTTGAAGATCTGAGATCCCAGTCAAAATAGGATTTGCCCAGGTTCTCAGTTATCACAGAGGCGACTCTTCTTGCCTGCGCTGTGTGGCAAGGCTGTTTGCCTGGGGTAAGCTTACACCTTTGGAGACAGGTAAAGCAGGCAGAGTGGAACAGGTCTCTACCTTGTCTTGCCACGGGTTTTGCTTTTTGTTATATTTTCACGTTTCTCTAGTGCAGATCAGAATGCCCTTGGGGCTAAATTTCCATGCAGTAGGATTGGAAGATCTGAGCAGAGTGGCAGTAATGATTCTGAGTAGTATTTTGACAAATACACAAAGCCATACCATTAGAGGGAAGGAGAAGGGAACAAACTGCAATTTACTGATGGGCTATTCACTGTGCTAAGTGTTTTCCATACTGATACATTATCTAAATACATTTTCATTATTACTCTGGAAGGTAGGTGGAAAGTGAGGCTCAAAGATATTGACTATTTCCCTGCTTACAAAAATATATGCACTTTATAAAAATGTCAAAAAACCATAAAAAATAGGAAGTGAAAGTCCCTCAGAGTCTCACCTCTTAGAGGAAACAACTACAGGCGGTTAGTGTTCAATCTTCCTGAATTTTAAAAATGTACACACAAGCACATACGCATACCTTTTTTTTGCCCCCCAAGAAACTGGGACCATATTATACATATTGTTCTGAAACTTGCCTTTTTTTCTCAGAACAGTGTGCCTTGGTTATCGTGCTGTGTTAATAAATCTTATTAATGAAAGCAGGCTTTTTGGGGACGTAGAGCTCTTTGATAACACAACACCTGGTTGTGTGACTTCACACAAGTCACTTTGCCTCTTAGGACTACAGTTTCCCCCATTTGTAAAACGAGGGCAGGCAGATCACAGAGGATTCCGCGAGGTAATGCCAACGAGCAGGTCACCTCAGCCCCTCGCCCGCCTCGTGACGATCTGGGATAATCTCCAAGGTCCAGCCCTACTTGACTTGGACGGCAGCCGCCACTTTCAATAACTCAGATGACAAAGCCGCTGCCAGCGCTGCCAGAAAACCCCGGCGGGCAGTGCTTCTTTCATTCGCTCTTGGAGCTGGGTGATGGTGTCGCGGGGCGGGGCCGGGGCGGGTCCACAGACGCGCGGCGAGCGGTGCGTGCGGACTGGTAGGCCGGCCGCGGCGTGACGTGATCGGCGACCGCGCCCGGCCCCGCCCCGCGCGGCCTAGGCCCCGCCCCTCCCTCCCTGGGCCGCCGCGGTCCCTCACGGCGCTGGCGCAGAGATGGCGGAGGCAGTGGAGCGCACAGACGAGCTGGTCCGCGAGTACCTGCTCTTCCGCGGCTTCACGCACACGCTGCGGCAGCTGGACGCCGAGATCAAGGCGGACAAGGAGAAGGGGTTCCGGGTGAGGGGCCGGCGGGCGCGGCGCGGGCAGAGGCGGCCCCGGGGGAGCCCGGAGCTGGCTCTCCCCCAGCACTGCCTTCCGGGGCGGGAGCGGCGCTGTCACCGCGCCAGGGGGGCCGTCGACATCAGCGCGTGCGACAGTCGCTTGACAGATGCGGAACTGAGGCCCTGAGAGAGGACGTGACTTGCCTGAAGTTACCCAGCGAGTTAGGAGCATCGCCGAGGCTGGAGCCCAGGTGCCCAGACTCCTGGTCCGGGGCTCCCTTCTCCACCCCCAGCCTCTCAGCAGGTGCTGGCCAGTCATTGGTCAGGATGGCGATGAGGTTTTAGGAGCTAACCGTGGGGTAGATGTTTGGGGTTTTGGCAGCAGAAGTATTCTGAAGTTGGCTTCCAGTGGCATTGGGAACAAAGGGGTCAGCAGCCCAACATGTTAGCTGGGTTCAAGTATCTGTTTGAAACGGCTTTATCAGTGACTCATTGGCAGTTTTGCTTCACGATTGAGGAAGACCTTGTGCATTTGAAAACATACTTTCCCTGCTCAGACATGATTTTCTGTTGAGAAGTTCTTGGAATTTATATGTGTGTGATTTGTGTGTGTATTTGCTGGCTTCAGTTGGTGTTGGCAGGTGAATTGAGAGAGGCAGTGAGCTAGCAGCAAGAACACTGGAGGGGAGTTAGGAGACCTGGGTTCTTGTCTTGCCGAAGTTAGTGGCTACTTGGTGGTGGCAAAACCAAATCATTTCAGCTGTCCGAGCCTCAGTGTTCCTGATCTGTAAAATGGGTGTGTTGGAATGGTATCAATATTCAAAAGCCTTTCCTTCTTGTGTACTCTGGTATGATTGCTCCTCACAAGGAGGTGACTCCTTTGGCTGACGCTCTGAGCAACTGCCAGGACTTGGGTAGTACTTTGAGGACTTGAAGGAGACAGTACATCTCACCACGAGCCTTGGAATCCTGGAATGGAGGAGTTAGGAGGAGGGGCATGGAGATTGTCTCACTCTGTCTTTTTTGCTTAGGAACTGAGACCAGAGAGTTGAAGTGACATTGCCAAGGTGGCTGAGTAAGTCAGAGGCAGATCCAGGCCCTGGACCCAGATCTCCTCCTTCCTGGGCCAGGGTGCTTTTACACCTGCAATTTCCATGCTTGGTAGAGGGTCAAAACACATACCTACATCAGGAAAAAACCTAAAAGCTATTACGTTACTGAGTTTTGAAAGTTTTATAGATTGATAACTTAAAGAAAAAAAAAATTTAACATCCAGAAGCCACAGCAAGAGGAAAAAGCTGTATTAACTCTGTGGAACGAGGAGAGAATTCCCTTCTGTCCTTCAATGCCTTCTCCATCTCATCTTTCTCTCATCAGGTGGACAAGATTGTGGACCAGCTGCAGCAGTTAATGCAGGTGTATGACTTGGCTGCCCTTCGGGATTATTGGAACTACCTGGAACGTCGGCTCTTCAGCCGTTTGGAGGATATGTATAGACCCACCATCAACAAGCTGAAAACCAGCCTGTTCCGCTTTTATCTCGTCTACACAATCCAGGTGCTTTTGGTTTAGGGATTTCTTGGTGGAGAGAGTTCTTTGATCCAGAGATAGATTTTCTTTTAACGCCTAGGGACAGCTCTCTCTGTTACTCCTGGGAGAGGGTGAAACAATCACAGTGCAAATTATTTTTGACTGTTTTCCTACTTTTTTTCTCCTCATCTGTAGATGATTGGACTTGTCTTCCTCATTCCTATTTCCCCTCTTGTTTTAAGCACGTAAGCCTGGGTGGAGTTTTGAAGAATATAGGTAGCTGGGTTAAAGTTTGAGTAATAAAGATTATGGCTGACCTGGGGGAGTAAATCACTTAGATTATTTGAAAATCAACTAGGAATTAATTTTTAGGATGGTATTTATCATCAGGACTTTATTTTATTTTACTCATTAATTTTTTGAAGATTTTTTTGATGTGGACCATTTTTAAAGTCTTTATTGAGTTTGTTACAATATTGCTTCTGTTTTATGTTTTGGTTTTTTGGCCCCAAGGCATGTGGGATCTTTGCTCCCTGACCAGGGATGGAACCCGCACCCCCTGCATTGGAAGGCGAAATCTTATCCACTGGACGGCCAGGGAGGTCCCTCAGGACTTTAGTTTAAACCAGCTTCTTTGAAGTTATGAGGAACTTGAGTGTGATGATTCTTTTGATTTTATAGAGTTTATAGATCATGTTTGGCCACTTACCCAGCAGGCCAATATTCAGAGGCTGTCTGCTGTGCGGTGGTGGACTTCTGTCTCTTCCCCTTCCTTGCTACCTCCTCTGTGTCTTGGCAGACAAACAGAAGTGACAAGGCTCAGGAGTTCTTTGCAAAGCAGGCCACGGAGCTCCAGAACCAGGCCGAGTGGAAGGATTGGTTTGTCCTGCCCTTCCTGCCATCCCCAGACACCAACCCCATCTTTGCTACCTACTTTTCTCGCCAGTGGGCCGACACCTTCATCGTGTCCCTGCACAACTTCCTGAGCGTCCTGTTTCAGTGCATGCATATCCTCTCAGCTGCCCGGGGCTGGGGGCCCAGGCTGCTCTTAATGCAATCGTTTCTTCTACAAAATGCCCAAGGATCCCTGTCATGTGTCACGTGAGGGGGCTGGACAGGTTGTGGTTATTTTGATCAGTAGGCCGGAGATCGTAGGTCGGGAATTGTAATCATTATTACGGTTGTTTAGCAGCTCTGCTGTGGGATGGTGGACATGTGTGGGTGGGGACTGTACTAGCAGTGGGGGGATAGGAGCCCTCAAATAGGGCCTCTCTCAGCAAAGGCAGGGGTCAGTGCAGAGCTGCTTTGCAGCGAAACCGGCCAACCCTGAGAGCACCCTTTGTGCATGCCCTGTGTCCCTCAGGATTCACTTGCCTTTGCTGGGATTAGGTAGCAGGTGAGAACACTTCTAGGGCTGGAACTTCCTCCCTGTGTTAGTGCCTGGGTCACTGTCTTTATAATGACCTTAGGATCCCTTGACTCGTCAGAGGACAGAGCAGCTTTAAGAATATCGGTGGATATTTAAGAGAGAGAGGATGTGAATAATTTGCAGCCGACCGTATTTACCATTTTGTCATGGAAAGCCCAGGACATCCTCCTCGCTCACTCTTGCTCTCTAGCAGGAATTCCACGGGAGGAGAAGGGAGTCTGGTTTGAATGGGGCTGTCTGGTGAGTCACTGATAAACTGGACGTGGGGAGGCCCATCCACCATCTCCTTTTGGCTCTGGGAGGAATGTCTTCTGGTGGAGGTAGGAAGGGAGTGTTTCCTTTTGTGCTGTGGTGAGTGTGAATTACGCCCTTGCCAGGTTGGCCTTTTCTCTCCCCCTGCTGCTGCCCTTCATCCCCAGGGCTTTCAGACAAAACTAACGGGGCGCCCAGCCCAGAGGTGGTTACGGCTTGACCCCGTGGGCCCTCTAGGGAAGTTTGCTTCCCCGGTACTGAGGCCCTGCCTGCTCTGTGCTCCTCTGGACTGAAGCTGTTTGAGGTGGTCAGGCAAGACTGACACCGTGACCTAGAATGTGGGTGCTCACAGGGTGGCAGTCTGCAGAAAGCTTGCTTCTCAGTCTGAACCTCTGCCAGAGAGGCTCAACCTGCGGAGGGGAAAGGCGAGTGGCCAGCCCTTCTGCCCAGCTGGTGGAGCAGCGGGCAGTGTGCCCGCAGAGCCACTGGCTGCTGGGCTGGCTTTTTGCTCCGTGTCACTAAAGCTTAGGCTGGCTGTGAAGCCCGCAGGATACTAGCCCTCTACTGCTGGCATTTGGGAGAAAGCGTCAGGTTTGGATTTATGTCCTCTCTGTGGGCTAGCCAGGCGGGTTGTCATGTGTCCGTGAGTCTCTCTGAAGGAAGTCAGGCCAGGCCCGGTGTCAAGGGAGAGACTATTCATGAAGCTGTGAAGAGTCCACAGCACTGAGTTTTTACTCTGTGTCACGTTCAAGGGTGTTGGTGTGGTGTCAAGAGTTTGGGAAGGGCTTTTAATTGTTTTGCAGGCAGGCTTATTCTTTCTTTTTTTTTTTGTATTGAATTGTTTTATCTTATTGCAGAGTTTGTGATAGAATATATTTTTTGATTTGAATTTTATTTTTTGATTTGAATTATTTTAATCGGCTATTTTTCCCAGCTTTGTTGGAGGATAATTGACAATTAAGAATTGTATATATTTAAGGTATAAAACTTGATGGTTCGGGGTACGTACACATAGTGACATAATCACCACAGTCAAGTTGATTAAGAGGCAGGTTTATTCTTTAACTTGGTGCACCGGTTCCCGTGATCCTGAACTTCGATGCAGAGTGCCAGCGGACCAACCAGGTTCAGGAAGAAAATGAAGTTCTGCGCCAGAAGGTTTGTTGCGAACAATGCTTGCTCCTTGGGAAGTACTTCTGCTTTTCATGTGTAAAATTAGGTCGTAGCCATGGAGGGCTGATTTCAGTAGAGGAAAGCACTGATCTCAGATGAAAGTGAGTCACCAGAAAGGCAGTGTTGGGGATTTGGGGGCCATGTGACAAGTCTTGGAAAACCAGAGGTGAGGTTCATGTTGTAAGTCACGTAGTGCGAACAACACAGTAACAGGAGTGAACTTTTAAGAGGAAAAAGACTATGCATTGATGTCACCTTACATCTAACCTGCTTTCATACGTCTGCTTCCCACCCCTAGTCCTTTTCCACCTGTCCCCACATCTGTATTGTTTACAAACCAGAAATGATTTAATTGTTCTCAGCTAAGCTAAACTAGGTTTCTCTAGTTTGGTAAAATGATAGCTCCAGGGGACCCACATTTGCCTTTACATTTTGCCTGAGGAGCATTTCTCTAACCTTGAGATTGACACATCTTCAGAAAAGGGAGGATTTTTTAGAAGAAGGAAGGTTACAAGCTGTTTAGGTTTGGGGGTTTAAGATTCTTGGGTTTGGGTGTGTGTGTATAATTTTCTTTCAGGCAAAAGGTCAAAAATGCTGACCTTCATTTAAAATTTCTTTTTTCCATTTGAGTTCCAAAGTCTGATTTTGTAGATTCCAAAGAGCAAAGCAGGATCGGGTGGAACTGTTTTTCTCACTGAATTCAGGAAGAAACGAGTCAAATGATAAAAAGAAAAAAAAAAAAAGTGGGTTTTGTATATCTAACGGTTTTTAGTTTTCTCACCTCCCTGTAGTCAAGTACCCGCAGCCTCACCCATTTTTCCAGTCTGCAGAGAGTGAGAGAGGCACTCCAGGGTTGAGGGCGAGCGGCCTTTGAGCCAGTGTGGTTGGGTTTCGGATGTGACGTGAGGCTAATCTTCCTCAGGGGAGGGAAGGCTGGGTGAGATCCCCATCTTACTCGTCCCACCTCTACGCAGCTGTTTGCACTGCAAGCTGAAATCCACCGACTGAAGAAAGAGGAGCAACAGCCAGAAGAGGAAGAGGCCTTAGTCCAGCACAGACTGCCTTCTTATGTCTCCAACATGGACCGCCTGGGGGACTCGGAACTGTGAGTGTGTGCTGCGCCCACTCCGCGCCTCTGTCCCCTGTGCTCTCCCCTCCTTCCGGCCATGATGTGGAACTGCCAGGAGCCTCCCCGGTGCTCACTGTTCTTGTCTGAGCTTTCTGAGTAAGGTCCCCTGGTCCTCTAGTTGTCCCCTACCTCCCAGCCTCTTCCAGGGGCCTGCACATCCAGACGTGTGCAGCCTGGGTTAATAATCACAGCCGCTTTCGTGAAGCCCTGGGAAGTTTCTGTGCCCTGAAAGGAGCGCCTCTTGGATGACACGATTGCCAGCCACAGGTTGGCTACATTTCTCCGTAGAAGCATGCTCTTGTCTCAGGGTTTGGAAAGGTAGGCAGGTTGGAAGAGAGGTGTTTGAGCAACCTTAAAAAAACAGCTAGTTACAGCCGAACACCCAGGCAATGAGAATAATAGCAGTTGAAGAGACGTAGGCACCACGGGTCACAGAATTAGCGACTGGTGGGTCAGGATGCAAACCCAGGCAGTCAGATTCCAAACCTGCATGTGGCCAAGTACTGCAGCAGATGAAACTGCTCTAGTTCCTGAGCTAGCGCCCTCCGCTGGAAATAAAGTGCAAGCCAAAAATCTAACTGAAAAATTTTTAGTGGCTATGTTAAAAAAAGGAAAAACAAGCTAATTTTAATGGTATATTTTAATGATATATTTTATTTAGCCCAACTTTCCCAAAATATCATATTCATAAACAAAGTATTCATGAGATATTTAACACTCTTTTTCATGCTCAGTCTTGAATCCCAGTGTGGATTTTACGCCTCCAGCACAATCTCCATTTGGACTAAAGACATTTCAGGTGCTCAGTGCCACACGTGACCAGTGGCTATTAGACAGCGCTGCTCTGAGCTTTACCACGGCCCTCAAAGAAGAGCCGCAGCCTTCACCATTGTGCCAGTTAGGCTGCTGGCTCCCTTCGTACGAGAACAGCACCAAGCCTCACGCCGCCTTAAGGCCCAGGCGTGCGAACCTGGCCAAGGCCCTGGTCACTGGCAGCGTCCATAGCCTGGGAGGTCTGTGCTCTGGGTTCTCCCAGGTTCCCCCTCCAGCGCTACGACCTTGTGCTGTGTCTGCTTGTCCAGAGCCATGGTGTGCAGTCAGAGGAACGCTTCCCTCTCCCAGTCGCCTCGTGTGGGCTTCCTGTCCTCGCTGCTGCCTCAGAGTAAGAAGAGCCCCTCAAGGTTGTTGCCTGCCCAGGCCCCCCCTCAGGCTCAGAGCTCGGCCAAGAAGGAGTCCTTTGGCAGCCAGGTTAGTGCAAGTCCTGCCTTTCTAACTCTCGCCAGGAGGCCTCCGACATCCCACTCGGCAGGTGGAGACTTGTCCACCCTCCCTTAGGACCTGCAGGTGGAGGGTGGATGGTGACAAGAGGAAGTATGCTCTGAAGGGCCCCTTCCCGTTTCTCGTAAATGTCCTCTAACTCATGAGCGCTTATGACTGCGATTTGTTGACTCAAGTGTGAATTCAAGCAATTCTGGACTTTTAGATTTTTGGTGATATAAAGTAGCATGTCGATAAAAACTGAATTAAAGTTACTTCTAAATCCAGTGTAGTATTTCTTTTACAAGTTGTTATTTCCTGATTCTGCAAAGCAGTTTTGCTATTTTTCACTTTTATAGAAGCTTGCAAGAGAATTTCTTCTATGCCAGCATATGTCCAAAATTGAGGAGTTTTCCGAGCAGAGATGGTCAGAATTCATTGCTTTCAGAAGTGCTGGCCAGAGTGAAACTTCAACAGACCCATAGTTATGCCTTATTGCTCTGGTAGGGACCGTTTCCCTTTTAATATATTTTTATTAGTCGCAGATACAGTAAGTTGTCATCATCTCTGCCTTCCTCTCCTGCCACCCTTGGCTTGAGGACAGGTGCAAGTGATGCAGCAGCGTGGGGCCGCTTGGGGAGAAAGGGGTCCGCCCCAAGGCTGCCATTGGGACGTCGGGGCTTTTAGCACAGCACTTGGGTTTAGTACTGTTGTTGAAGTGCAGACATTGAGCAGGACACCAGGGAAGAAAGAGCATGGGCTTTGGAGTCAGGCAACTGTACCTTGCTTATCATCCTTGCTCAGATTGCTTAAACTCATCCCACTTCACTTGGGATGATGAGAACAGCATTCACTCCCTAGGGGTAGAGTTATTTGAGCTGATACGAGAGCCCTTGGTATATGCAGTGCCTGGCAGGTTATAAGCACGTGATACATTTTAGTTGTAGTTGTTGTAGCTGGGAATGGTATTGGCCTCCTGGGTACCTAAGTCAGTTCTGAGACCTGAAGTGGCAGCAATGCAAAATGACTGCAACCTTAGCATCCAGGGGGTCTGGGGCATCAAAAATCAGTCATGGTTATTCTACGACTGTTTTTTTGAAGTTCAAACCTTAAAATTAGAACTGCAGTTTTGTAGAATATGGTTGAGTAAGTTTTACGGTTTGCTTTGCAAATCTCTTTCACTGTGCAAGCTTTTATAAGTGTAATAGATGACGTATGGAATGCTACGTCCCTTAAAATGTGCATGAAATGATGAAATTCAATTTCATTAACTTAAAAGAAAATACGGAGACGGGGTCTTTGGGCTTAAGCCTGTGGCCTTATGTTTACGTGTTCAGGTGCTAAGGTGTCCTATGGTGAGGGTGAAATGGGATTGGAAATTTTTTGTATGGCTCTTGTTCAGGAGACAAAGGTAAGAATGTGTAATTTGCAGAAAACATGCCTTCCTTTACCTCTGAAATATATTCAAACAAAGCTTGGATCACCGTGTGGCATGTTAACAGAGCAGAGGCAGCCTTCTTTCCATTTCCTGACTGGAGTTGATAAATGTCTGCAATCTGAAAAATCCAGTGGTTGGGTCACTTGTTTTTTTACTGATATATTTGACTCAGCAGTGATGTTTCAGTTCTAAAGATAACTAGTATATTTGAGGTTCAAGAAAAATCACAGAATTTTAGAGTTGGAGAAAGCTTAAAGGTCACCTGCCCCACCCTCCTATTGAGAGAGGGCACGTCCTGTGACTGATTGCCTCCTGTGCTGGGGAGATCACTGCTTGTACATGTGGGACGTTTGCCTGTTTGAAAGTTGTTAGTTGAAACCTCTGTGATTTTTACTCACTGATCTTAGCTTTGCCTTCGAGCTATGAGAATAAGGCTTCTGGTTAGGACAACCCTTCCTGTCCTTTCCAGGCTAAGTACTATGTTCATTCCTTCCTTTCTGCCCAACTGTTTACCCATGTGGCATGATTTCTAGACCCCTCACCATTCTGATTCTCTTCTTCTAGGGGGGACATTCTAAGTTTTAAATTCCTCTCTACAATCGATGGCCAAATTTGAGTTTACAATTCAAGATGCTCTCTTACCAATACCAAATGCAGTTAGCTGTATGATCACTTCCTGTGATTTTAATGCTATACTGCTTTTAATGCAATAGAAAAGGACATTGGTTTTTTAATCAGCCACATGGCTTCGTTAGTGCATATTAAGCTCGTAGTCTTTTCCTCACTACTGCCATGCCAGAGCGCCTTGTTTCTTTTTTACTCTTAATAAGCAAAACAACATGAGTTGTGTTACTAAATTAGCAATACAGGGGCTTCTCTGGTGGCGCAGTGGTTGAGAATCCGCCTGCCAATGCAGGGGACACGGGTTCGAGCCCTGGTCCGGGAAGATCCCACATGCCACGGAGCAGCTACACCTGTACACCACAACTACTGAGCCTGCGCTCTAGAGCTCTCGAGCCACATCTACTGAGCCTGCGTGCCACAACTGCTGAAGCCTGCACTCCGCAACGAGAGAAGCCACTGCAATGAGAAGCACATGCACTGCGACAAAGAGTAGCCCCTGCCCACCGCAACTAAAGAAAGCCCGCGCGCAGCAACGAAGACCCAACACAGCCAAAAATAAATAAATAAAAAATAAATTTGGGCTTCCCTGGTGGCGCAGTGGTTGAGAGTCCGCCTGCTGATGCAGGGGACATGGGTTCGTGCCCCGGTCCGGGAAGATCCCACATGCCGTGGAGTGGCTGGGCCCGTGAGCCATGGCCGCTGAGCCTGTGCATCCAGAGCCTGTGCTCCGCAATGGAAGAGGCTACAACAGTGAGACGCCCACATACTGCAAAAAAAAAAAAAAAAAAAAAATTAAAAAAAAATTTATAAAAAACATTAGCAATACATAAAATGAGAGGCTTTCCTATTTTAAATATTATTTATACATAGCATTGTAAGTTTCAATCACATCAGCATTTTACCCACTTGTGATCAGTCATTGTAACTGTTGTTGTTATCACTGAAAAGTTCATAAAATTATAGATGTAGAGTTATGGCGATACACTCTCTGTGCTCTCACTATGAATCCGGAGGCAAAATTTTAGAAACACATGGAAGTAACTGTAAAACCACAATTCCTAAGCTCTTCTGGGATCTCTGTGACAGAAGCCCCTGTGGGCATCTCCTCAGCAGGCTCCCCCACTGCAGTTTTACCCCATCCTCCCCTCCAGTTATAATTCCACTCCTTCCATAACTACTCAGTCCGTTTGGGACTGTGAGGGGGAATTGTGGTTATTACAGAGATAACCTCTAATTGGCTGTAATGCAAAGAAAGCAAAGCCACCACAGACTTCTGTGTTTGTAACTCTTATTAGTATCAAACTACCTCATAGCTCCCGTGACATCAGCAGTAAGAATGCTGCCCTTGGGGCTGTTTCCATGGATCTTAGCAGGATGGGGAAAAGGGAGCCCTCTTCCCCGTCTTTCATTTTGTAATCTCTGTGTTACTAGGGCCTGTCTTCTGGGTGTCTTTATTTTGTGAATTTTCATTTCGGAGTACTGTCCAGCCCCCAACCTAATGATAAACTGGACAACTTCCTTGCCATCTTGACTTGACAGGGAAGCATTGCTTTTGTTCTTCTTAATGTTGTAATGTATTTGCTGGGGAAGGGTTACAAGTGGCTTTTGTGTCAGCTAGAGAAATTTGAAGTCTATCCTAAGCCTCTCTGTTCCATCAGTTTGGGCCAATTGAATTGAGCACCCTTAAAACCACGTGCTGGAAGAGGAAAAAACACCACTTATCAGGTGTAGCAGGTGAGTAAGGAAAGACAGGTGTGCCACCAAGTGCCTGTGCCTGCTCTGCAGCCTTCCCAGCCTTTGGTTCCAAGGTGGGATACCCCTGTGGTCTGTGTACTTTCTTTGGGAATGCATGCAATATTAAATGGGTTCTTTTCCTTCTCATATATCCAGTTTAAAGATCTCTTGGTCAGGCTGATAAATCTGTCAAACCTGAATCATAGTTGTGCCAGGCTGTTCAAGACTTCCTTGCTTGCCAGGATCCCACTATTTCGGAAAACAGCCGTCAACCCTGGAAACTCCTCCTCCTCTCAGCACCATTTTTATAGCTAACTGTGGAGTTCCCATAGCCACCTTTGAAGTCCAGAAAACATGGCCTCTGCTGTCAGTTCTTCTTTTGTCTTGTCTATCAAAATGTTAGAGCTTTTGGAGACGTGTTTTGGAATTCTTCATTTCTAATTTTATTTGAGTCCTCTTTTTTTCTTGGTAAATCAAGCTAAAGTTTTGTCTATTTTGTTTAACTTTCAGAAAACCAGCCCTCAGTTTTACTGATCATTTCTATTGACTTTTTAGTCTATTTCATTGTTTTGCACTCTGATCATTGTTATTTCCTTCCTTCTACTAACTTTGGGCTTCATGTATTCTTCTTTTCCTAGTTCCTTGAGGTGTAAAGTTAGGTTGTTTACTTGAGGTCTTTCTTCTTAATGTAGGCGTTATTACAAACTTCCCTTTTAGAAGTGCTTTTGCAAAAGTTTTGGTATATTGTGTTTCCATTCTTACTTGTCTCAAGATATTTTTTGATTTCTCTTTTGATTTCTTCTTTGACCAATTGGTGGTTCAGGAGCATGTTGTTCAGTCTCCACATATTTAAGAATTTTTTAGTTTTCTTCATGTAATTGATTTCTAGATTCATCCATTTTGATGCTTGCTATGATTTCAGTCTCCTTAAATTTATTAAGACTTGTTTTGTGGCCTAACATATAATCTATCCTGGAGAATGTTCCATGTGTGCTTGAGGATGGAATGTTCTGTAAATGTCTATTAAGTCCATCTGGTCTAAAGTGCAGTGTGTCCCTAGTGATTTTCTGTCTGAGTGATCTATCCACTGGTGAAAGTAGGGTATTGAAGTTCTCTACTATTATTTTCTACTGCCTATTCCTCCCTTCAGGTCAGTTAATATTTGCTTTATATATTGAGGTGCTCTGATGTCAGGTACATAAATATTTACAGATGTTATATCCTTTTTTTTTTTTTTTTTTTGCGGTACACGGGCCTCTCACTGTTGTGGCCTTTCCCGTTGTGGAGCACAGGCTCCGGACGTGCAGGCTCAGCGGCCGTGGCTCACAGGCCCAGCCTCTCCGCGGCACGTGGGATCTTCCCGGACCGGGGCATGAACCCGTGTCCGCTGCATCGGCAGGCGGGCCCTCAACCACTGCGCCACCAAGGAAGCCTGACAAATGTTATATCCTTTTGTTGGAGTGACCCCTTTATCATTATATAATGGCCTTCTTTGTCTCTTATTACAGTCTTTGGCTTAAAGTCTATTTTGTCTGATATAAGTATAGCCTCCCCCGTGGAATTCTTTAGTCTGAGCAGTTTGCCCTCTGGATCAGTAGATATAGGGAGGAATTAATAGATTTGTGTAATGAAGGTTGGCATCCTTGGATCTCCTCCTAGGGAGTCAACCACCCCCGACTCCACTACCCACCCCGGGACTGTGTGAGGGACCATGGTTACCTCAGGACCACCTCTTACTTTTGGGAAGGTAACAGGAGTCATCTTCCACTTTCTAAAACTGTGGGACCTATTCAGTGTTCTGTGGACCACGGGATACTTCTCAAGAATGGCTGGAAGCACTGAGAGAAGGACCTTATCTTGGTTGTTATTTTGCTCCAGGATTATGACATTTCTTCTTATCTTTTCTCTTCAGTGTCACTTTCTTCCATGTGCTCCCATCATGGTTTTTCTTTCTTCAGGTTTCTCAGAGTTTGGGGCCACTGTCAGATCTGGATGTAAATTCCGGTTCTGTCAAGTTCTCCCTGTGTTAAACGAGTAACTTAACCTCTCTAAACATCGGCTCCCCCTGTTAAAATAATGCCTCATCTTTAAGGGAATGTTTGTAAGGTTCCTAGCATGGCACCTTGCGTATGATAAATGCTCAATGAGTAGTATGTCTTGGTGTTATTATTGTTGTTGGTTTTCTTCTTAGGTTTTTTAAAAAAAATCTTAACTAAGATCTTTACTTTTCCCAAAATAAGTCCGAATTCAGAGAATCAAATACTCTCTCTAGAGAAAACATGTTACAAGCACAAGTAGATACCAATGGAGGTCGCCTCAGTCAGAAAACCAAAAATAACCAATCCTGTGTAGGTCGGCCACAGTTAGGCTCCAGGTAAACTAATAGCCTTTAAAATTTCCTTTCTTAACTGTTCACATGACTCCGGGGTCCCAAGGAACATACGTTAATCATTTTAAGTTGTTTAGTGTTAACATAAAAAATAACCAGTAGAAGAACTAGAAGCCCACAAATAGACTTTGGTTGAGTTTATTCTCTTTACTTAGGACTTGTGTACAAATGATTTGTGAGGAGGTTGGTCTCAAACCAGAGCGGCTGTTTGCATCCTATCCCTTTGCTAAGAGTGTAAAAAAAAAAAAAAAAAAAAAAGGTGTGTGTTGGGGGGGTAGGAGTGTGACCATCACAATTTGTGGCAATAAGGGTGGAATAAAAGAAACCAGCCAGATAATTTGGAAAGGCGATGAGGTGGCAGCTCCTTTTTATAAAGCTCTAGATTAGGAATCTTCAGTCTCTATAGGAGTGGGAATTACTGAGTTCATTTGCTGTAACCTTGGTTGACTTTCTCTCTCTTGCTATGAAAAGGAGCCAGAAGATGCCAATTTCTCTCTTGTCCAATTTATCTTGCTCAAAAGGCCTTGAGTTTCCAACAATTTCTATTAAGACTTTCTGGTTGCCTAGTAGTCATTTCCAAATACCTCAATATTTGTTAACATTGGCTGGTTTAGTCATGCACTTGGCCCAAAACAAGAGGGTACTGTGTTCCTTTTTCCCTCCAGAGGGGTGATTTTATTTTGCATAATTTTTTTTGCTGTATTGCCCAAACATATAATTGCTTGTAAATCTTTGTAACACCCAGCGTAGGGCCTGATCTGCCTCATAATTGTCACTTAGTAAGTGCTAAGCTAAATAAAGTTAACAGTTCCAGTTAGATCAAGGAGATATATATGTATTCCAGGTGATAGGTGTGGCAGGTGGAGAAGTGCTGGGGACCTGTCCTCTCAGGATGCGGGAGTGGGGAACACAAAGGAGGAGGTCCAGCCTGCTTATGTTTTGCCCTTGACTTTGCTCATGGGCTGACATAGTAACATTTTAACTACTTCTCAGCATGGCCAGGGAGGAACCTTGCCCAGGAGTAAGGGGAGAGTCCACTCCTTGGCCCCTGCTCCCCTCCTGGCCCAGGTGTCATGGCCTGGGCCCAGGTAGGAAGAGACTTTTCACAGCCTGGTGTCTCGTCCTCCAGAGCACCAAGGGTAGGGAGCCAGCATGTGCGCCCAAGGACGGGAAGAGCCTCTTCAGCGGGCTGGCCACTGGGGAGTCCAGCTGGTCACAGCACCGCCAGCGGCGCCTGCAGGACCATGGCAAGGAACGGAAGGAGCTCTTCTCCATGACTCTGCAGGTATGGCTTGGCCTTGGCGTCTCACGACCGCCTGCAGGGACACCACGCGGCCACATGGTGGAGGGCCATGGAAAATGGGGGGGGCCTCGTAGGGCCTGCTCTTACCTCTCTTGATTTCTTCTGCTGTGTAGAGTGTGGTTTTGCCTAACTGGGTTTAATTGCTTGCACTTTGGTGGTTTTGTTCCAAAACCACCGGGCTCTCCAGGGATCCCTCTTCCCGATGGAGTGTTTCCCTAAACAGGGGCCTTAAGATGCTGGCCTCTGAAAATGTTCCCGGAAGATGCGCTCTGTGAATAATTGGTTTTGGACCCCTTGCGTGCTCTGTCCTTCCCTTAGGTTAAGCGTGCGTGTTAGCATTGTCACGGGCGCTCAGAGTCGGTGGGAGAGAGACCTGTTTCCCTTGGTTTAACCCAGCATCTCCCAGACTTGCTCAATCACAGGATCACTTTCTCCTGCACTCCCTGCTGGAGCCGCTGCCCCGAGGGCCACGTGTCCACGCCGCGTCGCGCTGCGGCCCAGGGCCCTTGCCGCGCGAGCTCAGGGACTCCTCTCCCTAGTGGATATGGGTTGGGGTCTGCTCTTCCTGGTGGTATAAGCTACTTCTGTTTCGGTCAAATACTCTGGATTGAAGGCAAAAGGGATTTACTGCCTAAGTCACCTTGTTGACCATTTATCTCCTAATTGAGGCTACTTGCCTGTTTTAAAGGCATTTTTTGGCGTTAGCAGCCCTGTGCTGGTTCTGGTTCGATAGCGTAGACCCTTACGGCTCAGATCTCAAATCCTTCTGTGCTGTAGGATTAGAGGCGCACCTGAGCTCAGCCACTCCCGTAAGGTACCTCTCTGAGCTCGGAGGTCTCTGTTTCTCTGTTTATTCTATTCTATTCCATTCTATTCCATTCTATTCCATCCCATCCCATCCCATCCCATCCCATCCCATCCCATCCCATCCCATCCCATCCCATCCCACCCCATCCCATCCCATCCCACCCCATCCCATCCCATCCCATCCCACCCCATCCCCTCCCATCCCATCCCACCCCATCCCATCCCACCCCACCCCATCCCATCCCATCCCACCCCCTCCCCTCCCCTCCCCTCCCCTCCCCTCCCCTCCCCTCCCCTCCCCTCCCCTCCCCTCCCATCCCATCCCATCCCATCCCATCCCATCCCACCTCATCCCACCCCACCCCACCCCATCCCATCCCATTCCATTCCATTTTTGCTGTAGAACTGCTCTTTCTGGGACCCCAAGGAGTGCTTAGAGGAGCCTCAGGAACCATGTGGGTGGTAGAGAGTACCCTGGCTGGTGCACCCTGGCCTGGGTTACGTCTGGGTGAGCAGATAGTAATCGTGATGGCCAACACTTGCTGTCCCAGGGAGGCAGAGACGGGCGGCTGCCGCCCTCCCGGGTGGCAGGGTGTGTCGGGTGCCATTTGGTGCCCCGCCTGGCTCTGGCTCTGCTGCTGTGCTCGGGTCTATCTCTGTGCCTGGCCCGTCGCCCCAGTCTCTCAGTACCCCTCTCCCAGGAGGAGGTGCTGGTTGACATGGCAGCGCACTGGCGAGGGGCCACGCTTGCCTCTGGCTGACCCGACTTCACATCAGCATCCTACCCCGGGCCAGCTCTTGATCTTAGGCAAGTTATTTAACTTTTGCTTTCAGTCTTACTTTCCAGAGTTGTAAAGTGGGGTTAATAGTAGGATCAGAAATGTTTGGGGGGAGCATTAAGTGAGGCAATCAATCATACTCACGTAGTGCCTGGAATGCAGTAGGCACTCATTCACTCACTGATTCTTGTTATCATTGGCCTGGTCTGTCAAGGTGGTGCGTGTCCCGAGTCTCGTCAGCTGTGGCCGGGAGCCTGTGGCCCACACTCCCTCCACAGGGCCTGTGAGAGGAGCAGGGCCTCTAGGAAGGGGCTGCCAGCAGAGCAGGCTCTTGTAGTTCAGAGCTCTTTCTTTTAGACCCTGAGACCACCAGGATCCTCCCCCGAGGGCTGTGGCCTGCGTCCCAGACATCTCGCAGTGTGTCCCCAGACGTGGGGAATGGCTGGGCCCGGTGCAGACCCCTCACAGCTGACTTGTGCCCCCTTTGCTTGGTGCAGTGTGCAGAGAAGAAGCCCGAAGCTGGTGGCCCAGAGGCAGAGCCCTGCCCGGAGCTCCACGTGGAGGTGCTGGAGACCCTGGCGCGGGCTCCCGCCGCAGGCCCTGAGGGTGGGGGGGTCCGGCCCGAGCAGCCGTTCATCGTGCTGGGGCAGGAAGAGTATGCAGAGCACCATTCCTCCATCATGCACTGCAGGTGGGTGTCGGGCCGGCCGGGGCCAGGGCCCTCGGGGGGAAAGGCTGATGGCGTGGGGTTTGGGCTCCCCGGGAAGCCTTGGTTTTCAGGCTGTGCGTGTGAAGGTGTGGCAAGCAGGATGATGAGAGGTAACAGAGATGCGGAGGGTGGGATGGCCCGGAGGGACTGTGGTCACCCCTGAACTGTCAGAGGAGGGCTGGACAGCTGCCGTTGGGGTCCTGCCGAGAGCTGCTGTTGGCCGGGTCAGCCTCTTCACTCCTGATCCTGGGGTGTAACACCCAGAGGGTAGGTGATCCCTTGCTCTGATGGACGTGATGGGCTCTGGAGCCGTGATGCAGGAGGCTCTCAGTCTCTAGAGGCCACACGAGTGCCGAGGGCGGGGCCGTGTGCATCTTGCCCACAGGGCTCAGCACATGGTATTGAATAAACGCTTTGTAAGTAGTTCTCAGACAGACGAACAAATGAATATTTCTAGAAGTAGTTCACGCCCGTCCTTGGAGTGTGGGCATTTGACTCTCAGCAGGAGAATCAGAAAAGCAATCCTATGGGTGCGCTGAAGAGGATGGCGGACTAAGGCAAGGGTGCTAACAGCGTCCCCCTTTCTCTCATCTTAGAGTGGACTGCTCGGGGAGGAGGGTCGCCAGCTTAGACGTAGATGGGGTCATCAAAGTGTGGTCCTTCAACCCCATCATGCAGACCAAGGCATCCTCCATTTCCAAGTCGCCGCTGCTCTCTTTAGAGTGGGCCACCAAGCGGGACAGGCTGGTGAGTGGTCTTGCTTGTTGCTGGACCTGTGGTCTAAGTGAAGAACCCTCCAGGGCCCTCCCCAGTGGCTCCAGCACCACAGGCCTGGTTGGGGCCTCCAAGACGAGCGCCTCCCTTCTCTCTCTCACTGGGAAGGCAGGGACCACACATTCAGGACTGTCCCAGCAGGCTCCTATCTGGAGGTTACTGGATTAACAGGAATTGGAATTAGGCTGCAGTGGGACCCTGTCCGATGGCAGAGGCCTTCTTCCTGCGTGGGGTGGTCTGGCTTGCTTTTCATCTTCCTGCAGAGAGACCGGCTCCCTGCCTGTTCTCCCCCACCAGTTCCTGCCATCCCTGCACATTTCTGACAGCGCACCACGAGCAATCTCAGCTGCGCCCCCTCCTGCTGAGACCCCTCCCTGGCCAGGCCGGAGGGGGTGTGTCCTGTCCTGGGGTTCCCACAGTGGTTAGCATATTTGACATAGCATTTGTAGTTAAGGAGATAAAGTTGATTGATAGTGTTTTTTTTTTTTCACCGTATTCCATTTTGGAGGAGATCATACTCAGCAGCCCAAGGAGCAGACCTTGTTTTTGTATTTTTTTCATTTTTATTATTTTTTGCGGTACGCGGGCCTCTCACTGTTGTGGCCTCTCCCGTTGCGGAGCACAGGCTCCGGATGCGCAGGCTCAGCGGCCATGGCTCACGGGTCCAGCCGCTCCGCGGCATGTGGGATCTTCCCAGACTGGGGCACGAACCCGTGTCCCCTGCATCGGCAGGTGGGCTCTCAACCACTGCGCCACCAGGGAAGCCCAGACCTTGTTTTTAAATAATTTTTGACAACTGCAGGAATTATCCTTAGGGCACTGGGATCTCGGGGCTTGCCCTGTACCAGTGTCAGTTTGCTAGGTGAATGCTGAGGCCATATTCCAGGGAATATTCCTGGGGGACACCCTCAGATCTGCTTCTGGTGCTTTCTTCTGGCGGTCCTTGTTACTGTCTTTGAAGTTTTCACCAAATAAATCACAAGGATAGCCTCCTCTGTTTTTTCTGGAGGCCTTTGTAGGCCCAGAGCCAGAGCTGTCCCCAGGATACACAAATGGGGCTGTCACCCAGCCCAGTGACCAGCTGGGGCCACTGCCCAGGGAGGTGGTGGTGGATCCGGAGCCAGAGGGCAGGACTGGGACAGCTGGAATTTAAACTGGAAGACGGGGGGTGGGGGGGGGGCGGGTTGGGCAGAGGGTCTCATTTCCAGCTCTACCTGAGGTAGCAATAGAGCTTCTATTCCACTCATTCCTTTTGTGGTTTTGCTTCTGTTCAAGGTCACCTGTGACGTCTTTAAATTTTAAATGAGGTCCTTTGTAGCCGGGTTTTTTTCCCTGAACTAGCTGGAGAAGTGGAGGCAGGCCTCACCCCGCAACCTGGCCCGCTGCACAGGGGTGGGCCTGGCTCCCCAGTGGGCCTCCCTGAGCGGGCCTGACCCAGAGCTGTCCTTTGCATCTCCCGCCCTTTCTCCTTCCAGCTCCTGCTGGGCAGCGGTGTGGGGACGGTGCGCCTCTATGACACGGAAGCCAAGAAGAACCTCTGTGAAATCAGCATCAACGATGATATGCCCAGGTGCGCTGGAGGACGCTCCCTCAACTGCTGTGCTCGGCGGGCCTACCTTGGCCTTGGCCAAGCCTCCGTGCCCCCGAGCCCCACTCCCCCTCCCTCTGTGGACGGGCGGAGCACTGAGCCGGCCCCACGTGTGTTGCAGGATTCTGTCTCTCGCGTGTAGCCCCAGCGGGGCCTCTTTCGTCTGTTCAGCTGCAGCTCCGAGCCTTGCTGCCCAGGTGGACTTGTCCGCACCAGACATCGGCAGCAAGGGCACTAACCAGGTTCCTGGCAAGCTGCTGCTGTGGGACACGAAAACCATGAAGCAGCAGGTGCGGGCCTGCCCCGTGGTCTCCCTGGGGTTGGTCACACTCCCGGGCAGGCACACAGCCTGTGCGGCTGCCCGCTGTTTCTGAGGTCTCTTCCCTCTTTGATTTGGGCTCGTCAGGATTTTGATTTGTGAGGAAGTTTCAACATATAAGCGTTGAAAAATAGTAATACTCCAGTGGGGCAGCTTGCCAGCAACTGGAGTCATTCCGCATCTCGCCACAAATTTAGCATTCACACGCAGCCTCTTATCGGGCCCTTTTGGCTTATTTAAAATCTTTTAATTTAATTTTTTTTAATATTTAAAGTTTTTTTTTTTTTTTTTTTGCGGTACGCGGGCCTCTCACTGTTGCGGCCTCTCCCATTGCGGAGCACAGGCTCCGGACGCGCAGGCTCAGCGGCCGTGGCTCACGGGCCCAGCCGCTCCGCGGCATGTGGGATCTTCCCAGACCGGGGCACGAACCCGCGTCCCCTGCATCGGCAGGTGGACTCTCAACCACTGCGCCACCAGGGAAGCCCCAGTTTTTTTTTCTTTCATTGGAGCAGTTTTAGGCTCACAGTAGAATTGAGAGGAAGTTTCAGAGATTCCCCCATATACCCTCTGCCCACACACACGCACAGCCTCTCCTGCTGTCAGCATCCCCCACCAGAGGGGCACATTTGTTATAGCTGATGCACCTACACTGACCATCATAATCACCCAAAGTCCATGGTTATATCAGGGTTCAGTCTTAGTGGTGTACGTTCTAAGGGTTGGGACAGATGTGTAATGACACGTAGCCACCATGACAGTGTCACAGAGGGTGTTTCTACTGCCCTGAAATCGCCCTGTGCTTCATGTAGTCTCCCCTGCCCCCAGCCCCTGGCAGCCGTGGATCTTTACACTGTCTCCATAGTTTTGCTTTTTCCAGAATATCATATGGTTGGAGTCAGACAGCCTTTTCACATTGGCCTCTTTCACTTACTATTACGCATTCAAGTGGTCTATTTTTCAGGAGACAACTAGAGTCCCCTTCTGACTGCCTCTTAACTTACAATTGCATAAAAATTGCAGCAGCAGCTAGAAGCAGTGAGGACACATGCGTGTTCTTAAGAAATGACAGTCTTGAGAAAGCTTGCTCACAGGGCCTGTGACTCACCTTCCCCAGCGCGGAGGATGCCTTCCCACCCAGAACAGGAGCAGATGCTTACAGCTATGATCCTGAATCCCGAGAGCTTCAGTGCTGTTTACACTAACCTGTTTAAAAGGCAGTGGTGTTTCTTGGGAGAATCAGTTGCGGTCAGGCCCTTACCTGCAGCAGCGTGTTTCCTGCTGGTACCGGACACTTGAAGCGTCCCTGTCTTGTTGGTGGCCGGGTCCCGAGTGTTCCGTTTGTGCCTCTCTGTGCCTTCCTCTTCCCAGTTGGAAGCCTCGCAGGTCTCTCCAGCCAGTCAGGGCCACCCTGCCACGTCAGTTCTTGCTCTCTAGCTCCCTCGTCCTGGCAGATGCGTCCCACTGAGAAACCAGGTGTCTTTCTGGAGCCAGCCTTCTCCCTCACCCTGAAGTCAGTCCAGGAGCAGACATTGTCAGTTCCACCTCCAAAACCTGTTTCCAGTCTGAACACTCCTCTCCATTTCCGGGGACATGCCCGCTAGCACCCCTCAGCTGGACAGCTGCTGGACAGCGCCCCCCATGGCGCCCGCCTGCCACACTGCGCCTGGGGGATGGGCAGACATGGAGGCAAGTCCTGCCCCTTCCCGCTCCTCCGGGTTTCCCATCCACACCCCCTGGAGCCGTGCCTGGCCTGGCCCTCCCTGCTGCTCCAACCTCCTGGTGCCTCCTGTCCTCCTCATCCTGCAGCCACACGCCCTCTGTGCATGCTGTCCCCTCTCGAGAGTGTTCCTACCCCACTCCATCCGGCTGACATCTGTCCTCCAGCATCTCGTAGATGCTCCCCTTTATACCCACCCAGTCTGGTTAGGTCCTTTTTAATCTTGTTAGTTTGTGCTAAGAACTTGTCGTGATTTGTAATTTTATGTTCACTTGTTATTTTTCAACTTTTCGTTAAATATTGAATACATAGAAGAGAACATTGAAATCATAGGTGTACGGAATAATGAGAAGAACCGTGAAATGAGCACCTACCTACCATCACGGTTTAAAAGTGGGACATTACCGACACTTTTTATGCCCTGGTGTGCCCTTCCTCAATCTTGGTCTCCTTCCCCCTTTCAAACAGAACCTGTCTTGAAATTTGGTTTATTACCATCTTACATTTTAAAATTTAGTTTGTCCTTTTTCTAGCTCCAGTTCTCCCTGGATCCGGAGCCCACTGCCATCAACTGCACAGCCTTCAATCACAATGGGAACCTGTTGGTCACGGGGGCAGCTGATGGTGTCATCCGGCTGTTCGGTAGGCAAGCGTGCTCACGGCCATCCTGGTCCCCTCCTCAAATGCCCCAGGGAAGAGAGTTGGATTTTTGCCAGCTGGACTAGAGGCTATTGCAAAACCCCAGTTCAAGATGCTTGTAATAGAACTTAACTTTGGTCAGAGTCTGCTGTTTTCAGGACCCCCTAATTACCTTGCACGTGGTCCGTGTCCGTGGACATGGGGAGGCGGCGTGGAGCTTAGCAGTCCTCCAGTCCTGAGCTGCTGGATCTGAGTCCTCATGGCCCGAGTGAGATCCAAGAGGACACGAGAGAGTAATGCCGTCCTGTCCTCTTGGTGTGACCACTTCATTGTCCCCGTGAGAGCAGTAGAACGGTGTGCGTCAGAGTCACTGGCTTGCTGTTTAAAGCTCCTCTCGCCAGGCCTGTTCCAGGAGACCAGAGTCAGAGGGTCTGGGAAGGCCCTGGGGACTGTATCTTTAACCGATCTCCAGGGCTCCCTGGTGGGAAGTTACAGCGCCCTCCCAGGAAGGACTTACGTGTCCTCCTAGACTTATGGGCTCCCCAGATGAGCTCAGGCTCCACCCAGGGATTCCTGAACCTGACTTTTGACCCAGTGAAAGAAGCTTCCATTTAAGATTGGTTAGCGGAAGACTAGGCGCAGTGGAGGAGAGAACTGGTAAAATGAAGCACCCAGTGCCCACTCTTCACCAGGGGTCAGCTCTGTGACTCCTGTCGGGTCTGGGAGGCCCTCTGCCACCCATGGGGCAGAGGGAGGGTGGGAGGTACCTCCTGCTGTGGGCAGATGTCTCCCCAGGGCCTGAGCGGGAATCCTAGTGGCGTCTCATTGCCTCAGATATGCAGCAACATGAGTGCGCTATGAGCTGGAAGGCCCACTGCGGGGAGGTCTGCTCTGTGGAGTTCAGCTACGATGAGAACACTGTGTACAGCATCGGCGAGGATGGGAAGGTAGGTGGGAGCGGGATTGGGTCAGGAAGCTCCCTTCCTCTGGCTTAGGCCTCTGAGATTCTAGAGAGCACCAGAGTAGCATGACGGGCTGGGTTCCAGTCCCGACTGTACTTTTTACTAGCTCTGCGACCTTGGGCCTCTGCCTCCGTTTTGTCATCTGTAAAACAGAGATGAAAATAGTAACCAGTCTCACAGGGTCTTTGTGAGGTTTAAATGAGTTCAGTGGGAGTTGACTATTCTTATGAAAGGGGGAGACCTACATCCTTCCTCCTGGTTGTAGCCAAAAGGACTCATCTCACTGACCCACCTGACTCAGTGGGCTCCCAGGGGTGCCAGGATGTACTTCAGTGAGCTTGGTCATTGGGTGGTCACAGCATGGATATGTAGAGCTTGCCAGGGCTGGGGGCTGCAGACAGTTTCGCCCAAACAGTCAAGAAATGTAAAAAGGAAGCTGGGGAAAAAAAGTAAAAGTTAAGTGCCCCCTTTAGATTCTCCCTGGAAAGATTCGTTAGGATGCTTGGAAAGGGAGCTGGGGCAGGCAGAGCTGGGAGAAAAACTAGCTTTTCATGTGTACCCTCCTATATCTTTTGGATTGTATACTATCCGCTTGTATTATCCAATGAAGACAGTAATTACAAAATGAATTCTTCATTTGAAAACTATGAGAGGGGATTTTTAAATCAAAGCCCTACTTCCTATTTATTTGAGTAGGATTCTCGGTTAAGCGGTGGTCACACCCAGGTAGCCTGTCCCTTGGGTGGGCTAAAGGGCTGTTTGCACTACAAAATGTGAAGCTCAGCTTATCCCTCATTGCTCGTGTTGCATTGATTGCACTGCTGAGAAACTGGAAGTGTATTTGGAACTTGTCCTATTTTTAAGAAGAATCTAGCTGGGTTCTAACCCTGACAGTAATAATAATGACAACAACAACAACAGTAATAGTAACAATCACTGGAGCATTGCCCTCGCTTGAGAGATGGGAATCCAGGCGAAGGCTGTTGCCTGCCTCTTCCCTTTCCTGGAGTCAGGCCAGAGAGAAAGTTCAGGCTTTGACATGAAGTGGCTGACTCTTTCTAGATTTTCTTCCCTTAAGAAAATGCTTAAATTGTGTTGGGAAGAGTCGGGACTGGGTGGTCATCTCACTACCTTTCCCGGGGCCTGTGGACCCACCTCCTCTTTCCTGGGGCCTGTCCTCTCTCCTCCCTGGGCTCTGTTGCCGGCCCACTGAGAATGCCGAGCTTGTGCTTTGCGGTTGCAGTTCATCCAGTGGAACATCCACAAGAGCGGCCTGAAGGTGTCCGAGTACGGCCTCCCCGCTGACGCCACGGGCCCCTTCGTGCTGTCGGGTTACAGCGGCTACAAGCAGGTCCAGGTCCCCCGGGGCCGACTCTTCGCTTTTGACTCGGAGGGGAATTACATGCTGACGTGCTCTGCCACAGGGGGCGTCATCTACAAGGTACCTGGCAGGTGGTGGCAGGGAGGTTCCTCCTCGGAGGTCTGGGCCCGGTTGAGTTCGAGCCTCTGTCCCTGTCTCTGTCCCAATCTCTGTCCCTCCCCGATGGCTGTGGAGAAGGCTTTGACCCGGGATGGACAGCGCCTGGGCCTCCCGGCTGCAGGCCGGCTCGAGGGAGCAGGCGGGAGTGGGCATGAGTGTGGCATGTCCATCCTCTCTGCTCGCCTGTCACTGTCCTTGGACGAGACTCTGTCCCTTTTCTGCCTCCCTCCTTGGGAATAATACCAACTATAGAAACCTCAAGAGCTAGGGAGAAGGGCTGTAGGTTGGTTTGGGGGGACGTACCCCAAACAGGAGGGTGCCTAGGTGGTCTGTTCCAGGCACTCTAATCTGGTGTAGGTTTATTGTTTATGGGAGGTCCTGTGGGTCAAGGACGTTACAATCCATGGCTGGGACAGAAATCCGGGGGGTGTGATTTGTCACACGGGATGTAAGCTGTCCACTCAGTTTATCTGCTTATTTTAATTCTCATGTCACAGCCTCTCTGGTTCATGTACTTGTTTTTGGACGTATGATTGAATGAAATTATAAATCTCTCCTGTTTTACTAGCGCTACCAAATAGACTAGGGATGAGGATTTGTGTCGTGGCCTAAGCACATGGTCTGGTTCCGTGTTGCCACGTGGATTCAGTTCTGAGCCTCAGGGTTAGCTCTCTGCCTGGCGGTGTTTCGTCTGCAGGTAGAGTCATGGAGTGGGATGCTCTTTCTCTGGGGCTCCCCGAGCTCGCCTCGCGTGGCTCACAGCCGGCGGGCAGCCGGTGCTCTGGACGGCAGCTGCCTGCGGGCGTGTCTTGGCCCTGGGCAGTGCACACAGGAGACGGAGAGTGTGGCCCCGCTCTCCTGGGGCTCACGCTCAAGTTAGAGCAAGCACCGACAGTGACCACAGTACAGAGCTGAGGGCCCCCAGGGGAGGAAGCCGGGTGGGGGCCGAGTCCTCAGGGAGGACTGGCCAGGCGGGCTGTCTGTGGATTTGAGGCCTTTGGAGGAGGAGGGGTTGGGAGGATGTGGAGGAAGGTGGGCTTTGGGGCTCCACAGGGCAGAGGGGGGCAAGGGCACATGGTGGGGCGAGGGGGAAGCGGGCTGCTGAAGTGGCAAGTAACGAGGCTTCTGGACTGTTGACCTTGAGTGTGGCACCGGGAAGCCTGGGTTTACTGTCACCCAGGCTCCTCTTTTCCGCAGATGGTGATGATCTGGGTGGCTCTTGCCCTCTCCTTAAAAATTAGTTCCACACTTTATTTTTACTTATTTATTTAAATATATACATTTAAAAATCTTTTAAAAGTTTTATTGAGGTACAGTTGGCAAAAATTGTATATGTTTAAGGTGTACAGTGTGGTGGTTTCATATAAAGCTCCATGATTTCTTGTAATTGCTATCGGGAGATATTGTAAAAAGTTTTCTGTTTACAAGCCTAATTTTATTTTATTATTTAGATTTAGTTGAGTTTCAGGTGGGCTCTCCTTTGCTCTCTGTATGATTGTGTGTGTATGTGTGTATATTATTTTATTTTTGATCGTGCAGGCTTTATCATTTGTCCTGATCAGTTCATATGGTTTGCAGTCAGACTTTCTCTATAACCAATTAACGGGTTGAAAGATTTTCCTCTGTCATTTAAAAAATGTCAAAAATGGGGTCTAATTACTTAAGGAATATAATGACCTTCGGGTCCCAGTTTTACAATCTATAAACAATTCATGATTGTTAAAGATGTTTACCCCGTGAAGGCTGAATGCTTCCTCTCTCTTGCTCGTGGATGTTACATGTAGCTGGATTGATAGTCTGCTCCTGGTTTCCCTTCCTTATCACCTTCTGACCCCTCACACCTGTGCACATGAGCCCCAGCAGGTGCTGGCGGCACAGAGGAGAGCCGTGTTTGTGCCCTGACCCAGGGCCTCCGGTGCCAGCACTGCTCTCTGGGTGTGTGCGGGCCGCACGGCAGAGAATCACCAAGACCCTGCCCTCCTGCCCTCCTGCCACTGGTGTTCCCTGGGGGAAGCAAATGTAAAACAGAGAGGCAGATACATGATACGAAGCTGGGAGCGGTAGATGGTGCTGGAAGAGAACACCGGGCACGAGCAGGAGTCATGGCTCACAGCAGGTTAAAGGTGGCAGGGAAAATTGTGTCTTTCAGAGCATATTAGGGACTTATTTCCTACTTCAGCTGAAGGAGTAACTGTAGTCGGGAAAGTGAAGATATTTTCTGGCCCAAGCAACGAACCTGAGACTTTCTGGAAAGGGGGACCTGTGTGCCTGGGCATGTTCTCAGCTTGGGGTGGCAGCCCCCAGGCTCGAGGCAGCTTGGCCACCGAAAGTGGATAAAGTGGATGTGTTTGTGAGCAGTGCCTGATGATGCAACCTCATCTCTCCTGTCCCCTTGCAGCTGGGCGGGGAGGAGAAGGTTCTGGAGAGTTGTTTGAGCCTGGGTGGCCACCGCGCCCCTGTGGTCACCGTGGACTGGAGCACAGCCGTGGACTGCGGGACCTGCCTCACTGCCTCCATGGACGGCAAGATCAAGCTGACCACCCTCCTGGCCCATAAAGTCTGATGGGGCCCGCCCCAAGGGCCACCCACGGAAACAGTATTATCCTGGGAGGCAGGCAGAGATGGCTCAGGAAGACAGGGCGCTCCCCTTCCGGCTCCCTGCCAGGGTGGGGAGTCTTCAGGGAGAGACTGCCCAGGGGGCTCGGGCACTGTCCAGCCGCCTGACGAGAACAGGAGCCATGTAGAACTGTGGCACGTGTTCCCCAGACATCGGCACGCTGGCTCTGCCAGGAGCAGGCTCCAGACGGTGGGAGGAAAGCTCAGGAAGCAGGAGAAACGTTGCGATGGCTGCTCTGTTGGCCTAGAAGAGATTGAAAGTATTTTGTATATATTCGCTCAGTTTTCTTTTTTAAAAAAAGAATGTTATTGTGGTCACCTGGTGTCTCTTTTTGGAACGTATGCGTGCAGCAGAGAGTCTCCCTTCACCCTTTGCCCTGGCGATGGTCATTGTGAGCTTCGGCCCCGCGCCCCAGTTCTCACGTCACCAGCCATGGGGCTGACCTTTATTGGAGGTTTGCTTGTTGATTTGCCACGGACGTAGGACGTCCTCTCTCTACTGCTCCGTTGGCTAACCAAGGTTTGTGCCGTTCCCGTTTCTTTGGGCTCATGTCAAGGAGGCCATGGTGTCTTTTTTACCCTGAGAGTTGGCAGCTTTTGTTAGGACAGGTGCAGGGTCTGAGGCATCTGCCCCTCTCCATCTGGGTGATTGTGGTTCCTCCCATTCTTTCAACGTCACTTCCCTAAGTTTGAACAAAGCCGGCCTCCAGCGCCCTCTGCTGGTGAGTGGCCAGAGGACAGGAGCAAGTCGGCCAGGTGCCGGCCTGGAACCTAGGGTTCACACCATCCGCGTGTGTCCACAGCCCGGCCCTTTGCTCCCTGGCTGGGGTGGGACCTTGAAGAGGCAGATGCCCTCACAGGGTGGAGAGGAACAGGAAAATGACTCCGTTCTCCCACTTGCATTTCCACCTGAGGCGGTGGGATTCCAGGCCTGGACCTCGGGCTCTGACACTTGACAGGGGCAGTTTGTCACCAAGCTGCTCAGAATAGTTGTTGCAGAGGCTCCAGCCCAGATCCGGGGTGCAGGTCTGGTGTGGGAGTGCTCCCAGTTACCTACTTTTGGAAAATCATGAAGAGATTGGTACTAAAGCTTTGGCTCTGATCTGCTGGGAGTTGGGAGGAAAGCAGGGAGGTGTTTATGTGGCTCAATTATGAGATAACACCAGAGACTTAGTGATAAGTAGTTACTTACACATTGTTACCCATTTCCACCTGGTAATCCTCCTTCAGATGAACAAACTCAAGACTTTTCCATTTATAATTTTTCCCATCTTCTGCATTGAATGAGCAACCTTATTGATCTCTCCCAGTGATTCTGTAGGACATTTAAAAAGTGGTCATGTGTTTCATTTGAGTGAGAGAATTCATTGTTTAGCTTTTCCTCTCTCCATCTCGAAGTTTCTGTCTTACTGCCCATTCTCTCCTCTCAATACGGTCTCCACAGTTTGCTGAAATGTCTTTAAGGTTTGTAGAAAACAGTTGAAGAGCTGTCTCTTCTCTCATTTCCTTTATGCTCTGGGTTGGATACCTGTCTCCCTCTTGTTTTGAGCTTGGCTCATAGCTGATGTGACTGAGGCTCCACCAGGAGGGATTGAGGTGGGGCTTCCACATCACTTTGAAGCTGCCTAAAAGCACAAAACCAAAACACCATTAACCTCTGACCTTTTGAAATTAGCAAGTACGATATGTGCAGGGGGCCACCCTGTCCCCTCCTGGCCTATCTCTCTCTGACCTCCACCCCATACTGAGTGCTTGTCAGCATGCATTCATCCTGGTGTTCCTCCCTGTCCCACTTCCTCACCCCTCCAAGATGAGCTCTCATCCTCCAATAACGCATGTCAAAACTTAAATACAGGGCTTCCCTGGTGGCGCAGTGGTTGAGAGTCCGCCTGCCGATGCAGGGGACGCGGGTTCGTGCCCTGGTCCGGGAAGATCCCGCATGCCGTGGAGCGGCTGGGCCCGTGAGCCATGGCCGCTGAGCCTGCGTGTCCGGAGCCTGTGCTCTGCAACGGGAGAGGCCACAACAGTGAGAGACCTGCGTACTGCAAAAAAAACAAAAACAAAAACTTAAATTCAGGGACTCCCCTGGTGGCTCAGTGGTTAAGAATCTGCCTGCCAATGCCAGGGACACTGGTTCGAGCCCTTGTCTTGACCTCTAGGAAGATCGCACATGCCGCGGAGCAACTAAGCCCGTGCACCACAACTACTGAGCCTGCGCTCTAGAGCCTGCGAGCCACAACTACTGAAGCCCGCGCACCTACAGCCCGTGCTCCGCGACAGGAGAAGCCACCACAATGAGAAGCCCGCGCACCACAACGAAGAGTGCAGCAATGAAGAGCCAACATAGCCAAAAAAAAAAAAAAATTCGCATCTTCACAATACCTGCTTGACATCTACCCGAGAAAGCCAGCAAGACTCCTCCACTAGCTTGGGCAAGGGCAACTAGATGAAAACCATCAAGCCAGTCCAGCCTCAGGCCCCCAAGCCTGCGCAGGTGTAACCTGGCTCTGGGCTGGGCTGCACGAGAACGGTGAGGTGCATTCCCCTAGTCCTTGGGACCTGTGTGCGCTTGCCTGCTTCTGCTCCAAGACCTCAGACTCCCTGAACTCAGCATTCAAAATGCTTCAGGAGCTGACTCCCACCCATTCAAATCCCACAGCTGGGGTTTCTCATCCCTATTTGGCCTTTCACACAAAGTTTTTTATGCAGTTGGGTTTCCTGCTCCTCAGACCCCATTTTTCGGCTGGCTATGGGAGAAGGTTTTTGAGAAAAAGGTGGAGGGAGTGGTTCTCATAATGGCAAGTGTTCTCTGTTCCTTTATTAAAACAAAATGATGCATCTCCACCCATCAGACTTGGATTTGTCCTGGCTCACAGACCGTGGGAGCAGAGGACCCTAGAGGTCAGTGATTTTGGAACCTTTAGGGAATCAGAGGAGAAGCAAATCCTGCCTGGAAGGGTTGGCCTCCTGAAGAGGCTGGAGGCAGAGCCCAGGTTCAGCCCGCAGCTAAATTACCCCAATGCACAGCAGGTTGATTTTGTGACTTGAAATCACTGATTTACTCCTTAAGCCTTGATTGATTTAAACTTTCCTGTACCAGCCTACTTCCCTAGGATTGAGGATTAGTATGGGGTGAAAATGCTTTGCAGAAACCAAAGGCACACACAGTTGGAAGTGAGAACTCCTGGCTCTGGATTCTCCAAACTCTGGATCACACTCCCCTATCCTGCACCTGTAGCATATGGAGAGTAATTATTCTATTATTAGCTGATTTGTTGTAAGTCACATTTCAAATGGCTGTCTTGATAATTTTGCATTTTGGGGGGTAGATGGTTGGTTCTGATCATCCTTTTGCCTCAAAATGTGGTAGAAGTTTCACCATCTGCACTTGTCCTTGTGTTTTTAGTGATGTGTGCCACCTGGGTTTTTTTTTTTTTGTCTGTCTTTTAAGCTACTTCAACCTGTGTGATTCTAAGTTAAACTAGATGCTAACTCCACGTGTAAACTGCAGTGCTCAGCATCAGGCTAAAAGCAAAGCAGTGAGGACATCTGGGCAGCCTCGTGGAGCAGCCCTGTTCACAGAACACCTCTGGCCAATTTGAAATGTAAACAGAATCTTTAATTTCCCTTCCTGCAGCGGGGGGTGGGGGGCTCACCTTGCACCCCCCTTGCCTGGGAGTGCACGCCTCCAGCAGGGAGCACTGCGCCTCTGCCCTTCCCCAGCAGAGCTTTCAAAAATGCAGATCCCCTCCCCCTAATTTCTGGTGGGGGGCGAGGGCTGGGAATTGACACTTTAACAGAGTCTATCCAGCAAGCCTCAAATGGAGCCACGTTTGGGGACTGTTAAAGAAAAAATATTGTTAAAAATTATTTATGACACTTGTTAAAGACAAGTAAGACAAACTTTATTCGAGGGGGCTACTCAGTAGGGTTTTGCAGTGGGGGCGAAGTTGGGCTCAACTCCCAATACAAGGAAAAGTGGCAGGGTGGGGGGGGTCGGTGGATGGATGATTATTAACAGGAAACATAGGAGTAAGAGGGGATTCTGGCTAAATTGACCTAACATGATTCTTGCTGAGGGCGGCGGGGTGATTAGACACCACCTGGAAGATGGTGGCGGGTGAGGATCAGATGCGGGGGATGGGTGGACTTTGGTTAGATCAACTTAGCAGTATTCTTGCTAAAAATGGGCAATTTGGAGATGCACACGGAAGTCCAGAAGTCAGGGCCTAGCTGAGAAGAGTTCAGAGAGGAGCCCGACCTGGATGTGGTCAAGGAGAGACTGTCAGGACCCGGGACAGAGGGCCCGGCGTCTCCCATCAGCTAGGGAGTCAGGGCTCCACAGCCAAGGGCGCAGACAACGCGATCTGCCGACAGGGGGCGCGCCCGGGCCTCCGCGCCCGCGGGCGGCCGGAAGCCGGAAGTGCGGGGACGCGGCCGAGCCGGGCGAAGGGTCACGGTGCGCGCGGGGTCGGAGCCCGGCCGGCCGGGCTCCGAGTTCCGTACTACCGCCCAGAATCAGACTCCCGGACCCGCCCCGGAAGCCAGGAAGGGGGCGCGGGCCCGGAGGCAGGAAACCCTGCTGGAGGAGCGCCGGGGACGCGGGCGGTGCTGTTGCCGGTGAGGCTCCGCGTGGTTGTCGCGCGTCCCCCCTCGCCCTCCTCCTGCAGGTCGGCACCGGTCTGGTCGCGCCAGGACGGCGCGGGGTCCCCGAGGGCTGCGGCGGCTGAGAATCGGGAGCTCTGGGCTGGGCACGCGCCCGCGGGGCCGCGCCGGGGCGTCCCAGGCCCTCACCCACCCCCAGCCGGCGGAGTCTGGAGGACCCGGGTGCGTGTCCCGGCCCGCCATTTCAAACTTTTTTGTGACTTTGTGCATACTGCTCAGTCTCAGTTCCTTATCTGTTAAATACGCTTCAGAATATCTACCTCACGGTCAAATCAGTGTATGCACCGACCGCCGCGCTGTTTGTGCCGGGCGGTTAGCGGTGCTCGTTAGATGTGGGAATGAGTATTAGCACCGCTTGAATTTAGGCAGAAGGCGCCCGCAGCTGCCTTCAGGGTTAACTGCTAAGTGGAGGGTGGAGCCCTGCACCCTTTGAGTCACAGGGTCGGGGCTGCGCTTTAGGAGGAGGGGCTGAGGTGGAATCCAGTGCGGTGGGGAGAGGCCCGGTAAGGTGAGACACTCCCCCCAGCCCGGCGCCCCAGCTTCTGGATTCCTGACCCTACTGCTGGCTGAAATCTGACGGGTCAGAAGTATCTTTGGTGTAAGGGAGTGGGTGTTGGCCGGTGAAACCTCATTGTGAATCAAAATGGCCTTGGAATTTCTTATAACCGCTCCCAGAAGAGGGAATGAGAAGTCTGTGGTTGGGAGAAACAGGGGAGAGATCTTGGAGAGGTGTCTTAAGGGTAGGGTAGTCTGGACACCCTGGGGACCGTGAGCCTCTGCGGTGGAGAGGAGCAGGGGCACCTCCCTCCCTCTTTCCTCCTGGGAGGGTGTTCATGCCACTCCTCCCGTGTGGAATGGCTCAGTGCAGAGGCTCCTGGAGGCGTTGGGCCTGGCTGCCGGTGGGGTCCCTGGGCCCTGCGTGGAGGGCTGCTTCTCCCTGAGCCCCTCGCCTGCCCCTTCATGCCCTGTGAACAGCACATCTGCATCTCTTGGGCCCTGCCCTGACCAGTAATTTCGGCTGACGCCTGGGAGTATTCTCGCTTATTAGAATTCACTGGTCTTTGTTCTTCTTTGTAGGAATTAAAGCTGGACTCCCATTCAGGACAAACAGACCTATAATTCCTGGTGTGATGAGAGAGTGAGATTTGCTGTCCTGAAGTCATTAAGCTTGGGCCCTGGTTCCTCTTCATGAGAGACTAGGGAGATGGAAGACTTAAAATCTGAGAATAAAAAAAGGGTGCTTCCCGCATGGATGACAGCCCAGGTGGCTGAAAAGAGGACGGTGCAGGTGAAGACCCCCAAGAGGAGAACAGCCACGGTGCCAGTGGCTGCAGCAAGGTGGGGCAGCTTCTGGTCCTCCTGGGGAATTAGGACAGGGGGAGGGATTTGGGGCATCACAGTTGCCGGGGCCCACTCTTCCCGTGTTGGCAGAACGGTGAGGTGGGGTGTTTCAGTCCACAGACCTCTCATCAGCTCTCGGGGGGTGCACAGGAAGTGAGCTGTGCCCTCCCAGACTGGCACCGGCTTCTGCCTCTCTTGGTGAATCTCCACCGCCAGACCCTCACTTGTCAGCTCCCGGATAGCGGCTCCCCATCTCGGGACACACACACCAGCCAAGCTCTCAGACGCCAGTTGTCCAAATTGCCAGTCTCTTCTCTTGCCACAGAAATTGTGACCATCCGCTGGGCAAGATGAGTGACGAGGTGGTCCAGGCTCCCTGCGGGTAGATCTTCAGGGACAGGTGGACAAGCTATAGGTTACTGTGCCGGCCTGAGATCAGAGGCCGTGGGGTGGGTTAGTTGAATGGGGGTAATGGCGGGGTTTCTGGGCTGCCACGGAGGGGATGTCCCTGCCCTCTCCCCTCGTGGTCCCAGGCGCTCACTGTCCCTCTCTGCCCTTCCCTTTCTAAGTTGTCTTCATTGGCCAGCCGTGATTTCTGGTCTGTGCAGCCCTCCCTTACTGTGTTCATGCACTGCAGTGGGAATGGGGTGGGTTGTGTCTTGGCTTGTTCGATCTGCTCGTATCCACCGTGTGTGTGAGTTTGACTCTCAGAAGCCGGCCATCGTGCCCTGTTTCCAGATCCTCAGGGGAGCTGGTGGAGGCTGGGATGCCCCACACTGTTGCCCCGAGAACCCCCTGTGCCAGTCACTGGCTACAAGGATGCAGAAGCCACGTTGGTGCCCTGGGGAAGCTGCTGCTCTCACCCCTGGTGGGCAGGCCCTGAGACGCAGCTCTTGCTCTCATTCTCTCCTCCTGGTGCCGTCTCTAGCTTTGTGCTTTTCTTTCAGACTTCCTGCCATGAGGACTGTGTACTGCATGAATGAAGCTGAAATCGTAGACGTTGCTCTGGGGATCCTGATTGAGGTAAGGTCAGCTGTGTCTTTTCTTACGACCAGAAACTCTTGGTGGGCAGAAACTAGACCAGGGCCTGGTTCATGCTAATAAAACAGGAGCCCTGCCTGCTGGGGTGGCCAGGAGCCCGCTCATCCGCAGCCCGCTCCCTGGTTGGTGGGCACCCGCTTGGGGCTGGAGACCTGGGAGGGCGCAGCTGTGCGAGGGAGGGCAGCTCTCTCTGTTTGGGTGACTCTGTGCTGGTGGCGTGGGGACGGGACAGAAGTTGTTAACTGCTCATGTTCTCTGGAGGGTCTCAGTCGGGCGAGGTGACTTCTGAGCGCCATACGGAGCACCACGCCGCTGAGTGTCTTGGCTTCCGGCAGCGAATGCTAACTGTCCCACTTTAGAGTTGTACTTGATAGTACTTGATAGTTGCTCAGGGACTTTTATATATTCCTATCGCATTTATTCCTTGCAATGACCTGCTGATAGATATTATTATTAGTTCCAATAAGTGATTTGGTGCCAGTAAGGGAGAGGCTAAGGCCCGCACTCGGGGTTCGTCTCCTGTGCTCCTTGCATTCTGTCACCCTGCCTTTCCACGTACATTTATTCTAGTTTTCTTTCCTGTGGCGCTATTCCTCAGGCCCCTGCCCCTGCTCTCCCAAGCTGGTCTCTACTCCTGCACCATCTGAGAAGGGGTGGCGGGGAGGGGAGGGGTCGGGTGAAGGGAGGGAGGGGCCACCTGTGATTTGGGGGCAGGGCCTGACTCGTCCTGTGCTGGCTTGACAGTTGCTTCTGGGCATGTTCTGCGTCACCGACAGATAAACCAGCACGTTAGGGACGTAAACCCCCGTCTGTTTTGCCTGCCACTGCTTCTACTCAGCAGGGCCGAAAACAGGAAAAGCCGTTGGAACAGCTGCCTCTGGCAGGCGCTGATAAGCCAGAGCAGTCCCCGGCCAGCTCAGCGCCGCCGTCCCCGAGTCCCCGCGGGAGCAGAAGCGAGGACAGCGAGGATGAGGACTGTGGGGAAGACGGCCCTCCTCCGGGGCCTGCAGCTTCTGACTCGGCCTGCGGCAGAGAACTCGGGGAGGACCAGGATGCGCTAAAATACGTCAGAGAGATATTTTTCAGCTAAGGGACAAACTTCCAGAACTTTCTGCCCAGAGTGGCTGAAGGAAGCGGGGTTTCCCTCTTGGCCTGGGCGCTGCCCTCAGACTGTCACGGCTTCTGCTCCCAGCTTTGCGCCTCTCTGGGCTGCGCAGATTCACCTTGGGAAGTGAGGAATCAGAATGAGCTCCCGTTAGAGATCCTCCCTGCACTGCGCTCTCTCCTCGCTCAGAGGGTCTGGGATCCCCACAGTCTGTTGTGTTCAGCTACCTGGTTCCAGGGAGATGAGGTTGTGGTGGTCAATTTACTGGAACCAAAGAGTCAACTTAATAATGTTTAAAGAAAAACAAGTATGGCTGCTAAGTACACTGGAATTCCTACTGTTTGGCCTCCCTAAGGAGGAAACCTATTTTAAAAATAGCCTTCATCACGAGGCGGTCGATCAGTCTGTGAGCCCTTGCTCGTCCAGCCCTGAACCAGACATCCTGCCACAGTGCTGGGCTCCGTCCAGGAGCCTGAGGCTCAGCGTACAGATTGGGAAGCCTCCGACCAATCAGACCTCCTCCCCCCGAGCTGCCACCTTTCTTCCACTTGGTGGCCTCGGCCTTGGTCCCTGGACAGTCGGAAAGCAAGAGTGGGACAGGAACCCAAAGGAGACACCAAGGACAAGACATCACACTAGAGTCCGTGTTTCTGCTTCTGTATTCAATGTGGCTTTTGACAGGCATAGGATGAGGCAATCACGTGCTGTACAGGTTTTCAATATATAGGTGCTGAAAAATACACAAAGTTCCCCAGTGCATGAGTTGTGCTTGTATCCTTTCTGGGCCCCGGGTGAGAGGTGAAGGGATGCAGCATTCACGTGGATGTGGAACCGTTCAGTCCTGTTCACCTTCCTCTCCTGACCAGGGACCCCGTGTCTTCGGCTCCTGAACTCCCAGGTCACGTGCTGGGAGGGATCTGCCCGCTGATCCCCTGCTCTGTCGGGCTTCAGGGAGCCTTCAGGGAGCCGGGAGCCTTTTCAGGGGAACCTTCAAAGCCACCAAGGCTGCTCTTTGTGCCCATGTGTTCTGTCTTCGGTGAATCCCTCAGATTATTCCTGGGCCTTTGGGAGCGTTGTCGGAGGTGAGGGGCTCATCGCGGTCTACCCGCCTTGGATGGAGATGGGGAGCTTGCCAGGCAGGGCCCCCAGGGACCCTGAGGTGTTTCTTCGTAAACCCTCACTGGGTTCCAGTCTGGCATTTGGCAACTTGTACTGGAAATCTGGCCCCGTGACAGGAAGCCTTACCTCCCCATTGTTCTGAGGATAAAGTAAGAATGGCTTGCTCAGATCAGTTAGTTAAAGCAGGAATTCTTGTGACAATGAGCTGTGTGGTTTTAGGGTGACCTTGGGAACCTTAAAAGTCCCAAAGGACGCACAACCCTACACTAAGTGGCCGAGGGAGCCCTGGCCGCCCTTGCTGCCTGTCCTTGACGTCGGGTGCCCTACCCCCTCCGCGGTGGGTCCCGTCTGCTAGTCTTGAGATCAGCATTAGCTATGAAACAGGATGGCTGAGAAGACACAGCAGCCCGTGAATTCTCTGGCAGCTTCTCTGAGCATAGTTCAAACAGAACCCTTGCAATCACGTAAGCCTTTAGACAGAGCTAGCAGCTGTCAAGTTCTTGTCCTTTGCCCTCTGAGGGAACACGACTGTGGCCATAAGCAAGAGGATGAGTAAGCCCTGGGCAACACCCAGAGCTAGAAACCCAGGCCCCAGGAGGGAGAGCCGGAGCCACTTCCATGTGTAGGTGAGGAAGAGGCCCAGGCCGCTGGCCAGCAGCATGGAGGACGTGGCCAGGAAGCCCACGGCCAGCTGCCACTCTCCCTCGTTACTGTTGCACCAGGCCAGGAGGAGAGGCAGGGGCACGAAGAGGGTGAGGACCAGGGCCCCGTACACGCCAAGCCTGGCCAGGGCCAGGCCAACTCGAGGCACCCCCAGGACCTCCAGCTCAGGGAACTGGTGACACTGTAGGGCTCCAGTGCCCTCGTTCCAAAGACAGAAGTTGTAGAACCCAATTCTGAGATTGGGCAAGTCGATAAGGTTGCCGGCCTTCCAGAGGAGAGCAAAGAACAGCAGGAAGATCACTGTGACTGTGAGTGTCATGATTCCCAGGAAGAGCAGTTGGTTACTCCACCTTGACCTTAGGACGGGCATCTTCTCCTGCGCTTCGCAGGGCGCCTTCCTGGGTACCTGCAGGAAGTCATGCTGTGAGTGTCCATTTCTCCCTGTCTCCCTCCCAGTTTATTCTCAAGCTCCTGCTCTCCCTTCTGGAATTCCATGAAAACCTGTGGCAAACTCCCTTCAAGACAGCCAAACCAAAACCAAGACATCTGGGGTAACCTCCAGGCAGGCTCCAGGGGCTAAGTCCTCAGCTGCCTCTCTGGGTTGAGGTCAGGAGGAAGGGCCCTCCTGGCAGCTTTGAGGGCGGGAAATATCATAACTGAATGACCTTTGGCCTGAGACTTTGCTGAATCTGATTTTTCCTTAGGATTAATATCTAAAACTGCAATCACTGGGTCAAGGGTAGCAATATTTTTTAGTGATTTTACTGCATTTTGCCAAATTGATCTACAGGAAACTTGCCTTCTCTAGTCCCTCTATAGTATATAGTATCGATATATATAGGATGTACCTTCGTCATCTTTTTGGAAAAATCTTTTCACTAAGTTTTTAATCAGAAGGACTTCTCCAAATTGGCCTCTCAAACAGTAATCTGCATACTATGCCTTTATATTTGTAAATTTGCCAAATACGGAACAAGACAGCCATTTCCATCCTGAAGTGCCTAGGAGCACAGGGCCAGAACACAGAGTGGTGTCCTGCAGTGTGCACCCTGCCAGGGCTGCCTATGGTGTGGGCAGTGCAGGGAGTGGTGGCCAGTGGTGGCCCTGGAGATCAATTTCTGGAGGGACCCCTTGAGAGGTGCAGCCCCTCACCTTTCCCAGAGCTGGCTGGAGGGTCTGCCTGACCACTCCCACACTTGTCCTGCGCGTGGAAAAACAAAGCGTGGTGAGAGGGGGCAGGATGTGGAACAGACTGAGGGGGAGGGCAGCGTCAGGCCATGCAGACTGCTACAGCAAATTACCGTGGACTGGGTGGCTTGTCAACAACAGAGACTTCTTCCTCTCAGTTCTGACGGCAAGTCCAAAATCAAGGCACCGGCCGATTCAGAGTGTGGTAAGGGCTCAACTTTTTGCTGTGTCCTCACATGGTGGAAGGGACCAGGAACTCTCTGGGGCCTCTTTTTTAAGGGTACCGATCTAATCACCTCCCAAAGGCCCCACTTACAAATACTGTCTCGTTGGGGGTTAGGTTTCAACATACGAATTTTGGGGGGACACATGTTCAGTCTGCAGTAGGTGGCTGATGAGAATAAAGATTTATCAGTGACTCCTTTGGCAGAGACAGAAAGATTTACCAGGTATAAAAAGAGTGTGTTTAGTCCACGGTATTAGTTTGGTACGGTAAGTTTTAACCGGTGCAGCCCACGGGATGGGAAAAATTCCCAACAGGAACATAGTTTAAACAGTTTTACATATTAACAAATATTTGTAAAAGCCTGTATCTCCATTTTCTTTTTTTTTTGTATTTCCATTTTTAATGCATTTAGGTATTTCGGGGTGTAGGATGGATTTCCAGGACTGGAATCCGGATTTACACCATTGTGCAGTGGGAAATGAGATTTGACTTGCCTCCATGGTCCATTTTGGGAGTTGGGGTGCCTTTGTGTAAACGCTCCCTCTTACTTCTCCTATTTCAAGCCTGTTACACTCAGGCTAAAAAAAAATACATATATTAAGCTTAATGCAAAAAGATTCCTGGGGCTTCTCAGAGGAGACTGCCTGAGCCACGTCAATCAGCAGCTCCCCAGGCACCCAGGGCCTTTGTTTCTGACTTCCTCTTCTCTCTCGAGGTTTTCAACAGAGAGTGAGACAAAATAAATTGGAGCTAGGAAGCCCATGAGCAGGCGTGTGGAGAAGGTGGTAGTCCTTGATTTACTTCCTCTCACCCCTTTATGCACATAGAATTCAGTCCCAACTCCTATGCCTGGTATGTGAGGCTCACCATGATCTGGTACGGCTTAGAACTTGAACTTGGGTTCTCCAGTGAGGCCCAGCTCCCTTTGGTCTTCCCCCCTTGCTTTGCTCAGTCCGGCACCTGCCCACTGTCCCCGCTCCCGACTGCCCACCTGCTCAGGCACTCCACCTCCTCAAGTCCTACCCTGTTCTCTGCCTCTGTGAGTCCTACTAATTTTTCAACAGCTTTCTCAGACTACTTCAGCCCACACTCTGCTATAGCTGAAGGCCAAGATTATGCTCCCACTCGCTGTTTTATCCCAGAATGGTGCGTGATACACAGTAGGAACTCTTTTTTTTTTTTTTTTTTGAATGAAAATGACATGTAGCGCCCTTTAGGTCCTGCGTGTACTTATCTAACAAGATGGCAAAGCTTCTTGAGGTGAGGGGCCGTGTTTTACGTCTCATATATACTCAGTGCTGGGATGGCTCCTCTGTGCTTCCTGTTGGGATGTGGACAGAGAGGTTGGGGGCTAGTCCTAGCTTCTTTTTTCTAAACACTTCCCAGTAAAACGATATGGTTATTTGGTTGGAAAACCCTAGGGTACTCTGCTCTGCCTTCCTAAGAGCTTTACCCTGTTTTGTTTTGTTTTGGCTTTTAACAATCCTAGTATTCATGTTCTCACCACAATGAGCTTTTTAATTCCCTTTAGATGATAAGCCTGTGCTTCCTTCAGAGGGCAGAAGGGGACACTGCTGAGTCACTGTTGCTATTTTTAGGTGAAGTTTTCCTGTTTATAATAAAGTAATGCATCTTGGTTGTAGAAAACTAGAAAAATGCACGAAAGTATGGAGACAAGACTAAAAATCGTCTATAACTTCAAGGTTGTAGAAGTAACCACTCAATGACACATTTCCTGCTATAATGTTGTTTTACATAGTTGGGACCACGTAAATATATGTGCTTGTATCCTGCTTTGTAAACATCATTATAGCATTAATATTTCCTTTTGTCACTAGAAGTGTTTCCTAAACAATATTTTTAACGGCTGCATTAGCTGTTCTATTGTGTATGGTTTATATATTCTGTCTTACGATGTTGTTTTATAATATTAATGCCATGGTGACTGTGTTTGTGAATCAGTTTATCCTTCCACCAGCAGCTTAAGAGAGTACTTATCTCATCCTCCCAGATTGAATTTTCTTGTCTTTTCATCTTTGATAATGAAAAATGACACAGCATTGCTATACTGTTTCTTTTTAATGAGCAAGGTTTAACGTTTTTTAAGTGTTTGTTGACCGTCTCTGTTTTCTTCTCTTGGGAGTGCTGTCATTTCCTTTTTTTTTTTTTTCTTTCTATCATTTTCAGTTTTGGTTTCTGTTTGGTTTCTGTATATGAGCTCTTTATAAATAAAGGCGGCTAGCCTTTTGTCGTCACAACGGTCATCGTAAGGCATAACCCTTTTGTGGCAGTGGGGCCCCTGGACCAAGACACAGATATTGACTCTGAGTGTGTGGAGTGTGTTCACGCTTGTCACCGGAGAGCCCAGGGCAGCAGAGTCCCAGTTAGAGAAGCAGAAGGAGAACACTCCCAGACAGTGCATTCGAGGCAGTTTGTCTGCTTTTGTTTTTTACTTTAAGCACCTCTGAAGTTTTCACATTGATGGGATGATGGCTGAAAGAGGCACAGACATAGTATCCCGATCTTCTAAATTACGTTCTTGCCACCTTCATGTTAAAAGAGGGAAACTTGCATGAGGTCGTGTCTGAGGGAGGGTTGGAGCTCTGGCAGATTGTCGCACTGAAAATCCCTCGGGCCGCCCACGCCCCGAGTATAGGACACCTGGCAGGCAGAGAACGGGTGACCAGAGACCTTTTCCCAGCATAGGTTTCACCCCTGGCCTGCCCCTTGACTGTAAGGGACACTTGAGAAGGGCTGATGGAGCGGGGAGGCCGGCTCTTGCCACCGACACTGGCTTGTTTACTTCAGATGGCTGAAGGCCTACCATGTGCTCTCGAGTTCCAGGGTCAAAGTGGACTTTGCAAACTGCTGCCCGTCGACCTTGTGTTTCCATTTCAGAGAAGGTCTGTAGCTCCAGCTCCCAAGCACTTCTTTCTTTTATGCTAAAATATCTATCAGCTTAATCATTATGCGGCTGCTGTATACAGATGTTGATCACACACTTACTTATAACTTCTGATTCGTCACTGCTCTAATCATGACTTCACATACTATATTTGCATCTTATCCCAACATACGAGATTCCCCACAAAACTCCTTTCTCTACATTGACTTAGCAAAAATACCCACTCCCAAATCACCCACCTCATTCTGTTTTTTCAGTTCATTCTTCCTGCCTGAACGTCTAATGATATTCAGTAAGAAGACTTTATATAGCTGGGGCTTATTTAGTTTCTCGCCATTTTGCCCGAGTTCACCACCTGCACGCCTCTGTCCCGAATGATGCCCCCGAGGGTAGCCTCCTGGAGCACCCTGCACTGTTGCTCATATCAGGGCACCACTCGTCCACCACCGGGGGATTCTGCTTCGTTCATCACGTGTTTAATGAGCCCTTATAGGTGCCCATCGGAGAGGAAGGCAAGTTCCTGTAAGTGTCCCCTTCTGCCCGAGCTCCCGCTCCAGAGGGTGGGGACGAGACCCTGGAACGTTTGAATTCCTTGGCCAGGGAATGATACAGTGTGCTGTGCCCGCAGGTGTGTAAATGTCCTGGAGCTTGTTAACAAGGATGACTCTTGACGCCAAGGGCGCCCACTATCCAGGGACAACATTAACAGTAACTTGGCCTTCTCCAGCTTCTTTTGGATCAGGACTCCCCAGTGCTGTTAGTGCTCGTGTCACCTCCTGGACCTCTTCTCCCGTTATTCCTGCTCTCCACTCCCTCCCCCAGCTTCTGCCACGTTGGCTCCTTTCGCATTTTCCAAAAACTTTAGGCAAGCTTGGGACTTTGCGCTTGCATTCCTCGCCTGGAGTGCTCTTCTGTCATCACGTGTCTGCCTCCGTTGGGTGTCTGTTCTAACGTGTCTGCCTCCCCTGGGTCTCTGCTCAAAGGTCCCTTTCTCAGTGGCGCCATCCCTGGTCGGCATTTTGAAGCCGCAGCAGCCCTTCCGCGGCACCGGCACCGCTCTCCCTGCGCTGCTTCCCTGCTCTTCCTCCTTGCCGTTTTCCACCATCTAACGTGCTAAATGTTTTCTTTTGTCTTCCATCTACAACCCTCAGTAGAATGTAAACTTCATGTGGGCAAGGAATTTTATCTGTTAGGCAAATCAGACAAAAATCTATGGCTGCCCGTCTCTCTCAAAATCTGCCTTTAACTGTTAAATCCGCAACACCCAGGACTACCTGGCACATTATGGGCACGTAGTAAGTATCCACTGAGTGACCTCTGAATGGTTTCGTGAACGTCAGCCATGGCACATAGAGCTTCGTAAATGCCTCCTTCTATTTTTTTTTTTTTTTTTCGGTACGCGGGCCTCTCACTGTTGTGGCCTCTCCCGCCACGGAGCACAGGCTCCGGACGCGCAGGCGCAGGCTCAGTGTCCATGGCTCACGGGCCCAGCCACTCCGCGGCATGTGGGATCTTCCCAGACCGGGGCATGAACCCGTGTCCCCTGCATCAGCAGGTGGACTCTGAACCACTGTGCCACCAGGGAAGCCCTGCTTCTATTTTTTTGACCTGAATCTCTGTCCTGGTTCTCCACCTTCTGTTTTTTATTCTTCCAATTTCCTAAATGTAAGTTTCCTCAAGCTTGTCCCCTCTTTCTCAGACATGTATGTGAGCCTGTAGCTAGCTTCAGGCGTTGGACACTGTGAGGCCCCTTGCCAGGAGGGACTCAGGTGTGGTGAGGCCCCGCCCCGCCCCCGCACCCCCAGGAGCAGTTGCCATGACCTGGCAAAACTTGGATGTTATCATTTTGCTGCTGTCAGACGCTACACAGTGTGCAAGTTTTGTGGAACAGAAGCTTGAAAGAAAAACGGATGGGTTTTTAGTTTGTCGGCTACAAATTCATCTCCCGGCCTTCCTTCTCATTAATGACTTAAGAAAGCTATAGGGGAGCTTGGAGGGCAGAACTTGCTTTGAGAAGTCTTTGTGATCACTGGAGATGTCTAAGAAAGAATCTATTTTGATTGAGGGCTTATTAAAGATTAAATACTGAACTGACCTCAAACTCTTTTTGAGCATTTACCCTGTGCCAGGCCCTGTACTAAGCACTTAGCAGGTATTCTTAAGTTTTCACTATGAGAGCACATTTAATGTTATTATCTTCACTTTCCAGAGGAGAAAACTGAGGCTTAGTGAGGCTCAGTAACTTCCCCAAGTGAGCCTGGTGAGGCCTGTCGGGCAGAATTGTGAAATCACTGTAAGAACCTGAGCCTTGTCTCTCGAGGTCTGGCCCTCACATGCATCATCCCCTTTAATCTTCACGGCCACAGTGGACATCACATTATTCTCCCCTTGTATGGGGGTGACACTGAGCTTAGACTTTGAAGCTGTGTGTCCTGGGTTCAAATCCCTGCTCTACCATTTACTAGCTACCTGAATGTCTCTCTGCCTAGTTTTCTCACCTGCAAAATGGGTATAACAATAGAATGTGTTTTGTAAATGTTATGGAAATTAAGTGAGGTGATTTATGTGCAGCATGTGGAACGTTACCTAGTATTACTTAAATTATTATCATAGAGAGGAAACTGGGGCTCAGAGAAGTGACATTCTTGAGGAGACACTAGTACTGGAGTTCAGAGCTTCCCTGGAGGACCTGGACTCCAGGAAGCTGGCCTCATTGGTGGCTGGCGCCGACGACTCCGGGGTGGTGTGAGGGATGTGGTGGTGAAGAGCGTGGACCTTAGTGTCAGATCACCGGGGTTCAGGCTGCTGTCCTGTCACTCATAGCGCGTGACCTTTGGCATGCCGGGAGTCTACATCCCCGCCCTTAACGCGCCTTTGGGCCTGTCCCTGGGTGCTGTTGTGAGACTGAAGTGAGTTAATTTGATCTGCACAGATGGACTGCTGCCTGCTCTGGTGCCGTGGTGGATGGAGGCTGTGGTCCAGGGGAGAAAGGGGACACGAGGGAAGAGCAGGACAGGGGCGGAGGGCGGGGCTGCGACGTGAAGAGTGGGGAGCAAAGCCCAGGGAAGAAAATACGAGCAGAAGAAAGTCAGAAAAACAGAATCTGACAGAGGAGGGAGCCAGGTTGTCGGAGGGAGCCAGGTTGTCAGAGCGGGCCTCCAGCCCTGGCGAAAATCTGTCTAGCTGAACTGTCTAGCACACCTTATCACTGTGCTCGTGGTTTGGGTGTGGCTCCTGACGAGAATAAAAAGGGAAGAAGAAAGGGAAATGTGTCATATTTGCTTTGGCAGAAACGTGAGCTCAGCTTCTTACTTTTGGAAACGAGGCCACAGCGCTGTTTCCCAAATGTTGTAAGATGGAAGCAGCAGCCTGGGTTTCAGATGCTGCACGGATGGCCGGGCCAGCAGTGGCTTTTTATGGAACACTGTGACGTATGGATTTACTTAATTTTTCCATGTAAATAAAAACAGCTTTGCCAGCAGAAACATGACTACACCATGAGACTGCAGCATGGAGTCGGCGCACTCGCCACCCCCTCCACCTCCAGCAAGCTACTGCAATAGACTGTCTCAGCAGCTCCATTAATATTAACTTGCTGTTTGTCCAGTTGTTTTGTTGCTCATTAGCCCTGCTAGTAAGCAGATGATCCAGCTGGGAACAAAGGTCAAAAAAAATTTAGCACGGGGAAAAATAATCCTTAAAAATGAGAAAACGCCTGCACCTTGGGACCCATCCTCGTTTGGTTTTTACTGGGGGGACTTCACAGTGCAGTTTACGGGGGGGGCCAAGATTCACAGGCCCCAAGGCAGAGTTTGAAGACAAATAACAGTACCAGCAAAGAGTGACGGCCTTTGCTGTCGCCCTAGATTATGCCGCTTCTGCCCTCTATCCTGCACTCACCTGGAGAGCCACTGCCCCCCCTTCTACTGATGAGGCCAGGGTTTCCTCTTGTGACTCCAGCGATCATACATGTTGGACAATTCCCTGAGTCACAGGCCCTGGGGAATCAGTAACATGCGGGGCAAAGCAGGGGCTTGCCTTCCTTGAGCTTGCACTCTGGTTGGGGAGACAAACACCAAACATGTATTTTTAAAAAGATAATTATAATTTTTGAAGAGATTTGGGAAGCAAATAAACAGGGCGATGTGAAGGAGAGAACCTGGTAGAAGGAAGTGATGGGTTTCCATTGGAGGGTCAGGGAAGGTCTGTCTGTGAAAGAGACATTTGATTTGAGGCCTGACGGGTGTGAAAAAGCCAGGGGAAGAGCCTTCTAGAAACAGAGTGCAGTGGTTATAAATACCGGGTTGGGAGAGGAACAGACCAGGGGCTGGGTGACAGCCCAGTTACTGAGGGGACAGGACGAGGCTGGACTGGTGAGCGGACCCAGGTCCCTGAGGACCTTGGAGGCCAGGGTGAGAGGTTTGGATTATATCCTCACTAGGTGCTTCATTAACTCAAGCCCCTGCTCCCCCAAACCTAAGGCGCGAGGCCCCAGGTGGTGGGGCTGAAGGTGTGGAGAGTTCCTGAACTGGGGTTGGAGCAGTGCCAGGCGTTGTCTCTGGCGGTTCTGCCCACTAGCCCTGCTGTAAAACTAGTGAACGTAGTTTGCCCCCAGCAGTCAAAAGGAAAGAAGAGGAGGGAAAGAATGATAGATGGTCACTTAGACTTAGACCTTCAGTTTTGCAAAAGTTATTTTGAGAGTTGGCCGGAAAGGAGGCTGAGTTTTCTTGGATTTCACCTCCAATCCCCACACAGGAGGATACGGTTCTTACCTGGAGAGTTTGTAACGCATATGAAATGGCTTTGTAACTCACTAAAATAACTCAAAGAAAGCAAATCACAGGCAAACGGAGTAGCAGGTGCTATGGGGCCTCTCCCTCCATCCCTCAGAAAGTGAATCTTTCCCTGGTCACTCTTAGCGGGGTGCTGACTGAGGCCTGATGCTTCCTGGTGGGCGGGATGCTGCAGGAAGGGGCCGAGGTTGCTGCTCCTTTGTGTTCTCTGCTCTGCCAGGGTCTTGGCTGTTAGTACCTGTACCTCCCTACTGCTGCTGAGTGGGCAGAAGATCTGTGTCCTCACAGAAGAGCTGGGGATCGGGGGCCTCCCCTCCCAAAGTCTATTCAAGTCTAGATTTTTGGCTGATCAAGTTAAGTTGTATATTGGGACTCAGAAAATGAGGCGGCCCCAGTGGCCCAGCCCAGGTCACAAATCTAAACCCAAGTCAGCCTGCCTGGGAAACACCTGTCAAGGAACCCTAACATACACCAATCACAGTCTTGTGGAATAGGAAATAGGACCTGCTGGCTAGGAGGTCGAGGCTTCATCATAAGCCACGTTGCCTCTTCTAATGCTCTGTCCCACATCCCTAGAAAGAATGCTCCCCCGCTTGTGAGGCGCCATGCTCCCTGGATCTGTGGATTGTTTTTCCTTGAACGAAGGAATGAGTAAACTCATTACTAAATTATTTCAGTTCTGTCATTTTGACAGGACTGAGACAGCTGAGGTGGTGTGAGCCTAGGGGTATAGAATAAAGCCCTGCAAAAAGTCTCAGTTTCTGCGAGAACATACTGTGTATGCATATGTGAAGATTAAACTTCCAAAGATATTTATTATATTAATTAATTCACCTTAAGCTGTAGTTCACTTGAAGAGGCCTAAGGCAGGCTAGAGTCACTGAGGTCATTGCAGTGTCCAGCTCCCAAGTAGAAATAACTGAGGGGGAGGTGGGCCCAATAGAACAGAATGGCAGGGGTACTGGATGGACAGCTCAGAGAGCAGAATGTCTCAGAAAAGCCATGTGTATGAAATTAATACACCATAAAATTGGTGTTATAGTTCAGTGGAAGAAAGGGTTTTCCATTGACTAATGCTGAAGCAACTGATTAGTTAAAACAAAAGAAAACTATTTTAGGGCCTCATCTCACTCCACATACCAAAATAAATTTCACATGGGTCCGATAGTGAAGTGTAAGGAACAAACACAAAAGAAAAAAAAAAGATCTAGAAAAAAGTAAATATTTGATTTATGAATGAGAAAGAATGCTCTGAGCTTAAAAGCAAATTGAAACTACAAAGAAAAAAGCAGTACAGATTTCACTATTAAAATATACATTTTGTACAACAAAATGTAAAATTAAAAGTCAGTGATCATGGAGGGCTTTCCTAGTGGCACAGTGGTTAGGAATCTGCCTGCCAATGCAGGGGACATGGGTTCGAATCCTGGTCCAGGAAGATCCCACATGTCACAGAGCAACTAAGCCCGTGCGCCACAGCTACTGAGCCTGCATTCTAGAGCCCGTGAGCCACAACTACTGAGCCCTTGCACCACAACTACAGAAGCCCACATGCCTAGAGCCTGTGCTCTGCCACAGGAGAAGCCACCGCACCGCAACGAAGAGTAGCCCCCGCTCATCTTAACTAGTTAGCCAGAGCACAGCAAAGAAGACCCAATGCAGCCCCCCCAAAAAAAGTCAGTGAGTATGGAAAAATATCTGCAACAAACATGAAATGGTTAATATACCTAATATAACAAATGTTCATGCAAACAGATAAGAAAAACATTAATCTCCATAAAAATGGACAAGGCATATGAAGAGATATTTCACATAAGAAGGAATGCAAAATAGTTAACTGTAAAAGCTCTTTTGTTTATTTGTACCCTCCACCAAATGTGTGAGGGTTTTTCCCCACCAAGGAATTCTCTGTGACACCTGGATGTCCTATAACTTAACTTAATTCTGACATTATCTACCTGGAGATAGCATCAGATCCCACAGGTTAAGGGGTCAGTGCCACAAGCCGAGTGCTGCCCCCCGCAGTGCAAGTCTAGGATAACTTCGAGTTTCCCATGATCCCCTCCTTGGGTTTGATTAATTTGCTAGAGTGGCTCACACAGAACTCAGGAAAACAGCCTACTTGCTAGAATACTCATTCATCATAGGAGGATACAACTCAGGAACAGCCACCCAGAAGATGCATAGGGCAAAGGGTGGGGGGAAGGGTCATGAAGCTTCCACGCCCTCTTTAGGCCTGTCACCCTCCTGGCATCTCCGTGTGTCCGCCAACCCAGAAGCTCTTGAACCCTGTACTTAAGGGATTTTTATGGAGGTTTCATTACGTAGGTATGATTGATTGAATCATTGGCCACTGGTGATTGAACTCAGTCTCCAGCCGCTCTCACCTCCCTAGAGGTTGGGGGCTGGGGTGGTGGTTTTCCCTGGCAGCCGGCCCCATCCTTAGCGACTTGCCAAAAGTTAACTCAGAGGTGGTTGAAAAGGGTTTGTAATGAATTAAAAAAAAACACCTTTACCTCTGTTATCACTAAGGAAATTCCAAGGGTTTTAGGAGCTCTGTGCCAGAAATGGGGACAGAGGCCAAACGCATATTTCTTATTATAAAACACTCTATCACATTAACTGACATGAAAAAAAGTCTATACCTCATGTAATGTAATCAAAGATATGCCAAGTAAAATAACCTATAAGTTTCCCTATTAAAACTGCAGCTAAAAACACTGATATCAAGAGTGCAGTAAAACTAGCATTTTCACATAATGATGGTGGATGTGAAAATTCTTAGAAACATTCTGGGAGGCAATATGGCAAAAGGCACTAAAAACCCTAAAAATCATCATAACTTTTGGCCAAGTAATTCCACTTGGCAGCAATCAGAAATGCAGTCAATGATTTATATACAGGAATGTTCATCATAGTATTACTTTGGCAAAAAATGAGAAGCAACTTGAATGCCCAACATTAGAATCAAATTATGATGTATCAAGATACTAAAACTCTATGCAGCCTTTAGAAGAACCTGGTCTGAAATCACACTTTATAGTATAACTGCAAGAAAGAGACTAAGGAATTGTTCTAAAATGTTCATGTTTGCCCTGATATCTTTGGCATTATGGGTAAGAGTTCCTTTCTTTTTACATTAAAAATATTTCCAGAATCATGTGTTATATTTACGTAAAAGTGAAATTTAGAAAACCAACAATCTTAGTGATTAGATAAAGCAGGGGGTTAGCTGGAAAGAGTGTTGAGAAAGGGGAATATACAAAATCAAAAGGCGAACGTCATGTGCACAGATTCGGGACTTTGGGAGAGATGAGGTTTAGGAAGAAGATACTGAAAAATGCATTTCAGCTGTCATGAGGGAGGAAGGAAGGACAAATCACATACATACATGTATTTATCTCTTCCCAAAGAGCCTTTGATTTTACAGGTGAAGAAGCATATTGGAAATTATTAGGGAAATAGCCCACATTAAAAAAAAATCTTTTAAGATCACCAACTGAACTAAAATCCCACCATGAATTTCCGTCAAGGTGTGAAAAGCAATGTAGTCTAATAACACAGGGTCTGAAAATCTCTTGTCTTCTTTCTGAGTCAAGAACACAGGTCTTTCTGACAATCTTAGTCCACAGTTCGTATTTTAAGAACTCATGGTGTTTCCTGTAACTACCAGTTTAGCTACTGCGAGTCAGCGATCTGCTTTTGTTTGGTGGCCTATTTCTGATGAAGAATCCACTTCGTGCGTCACAAACCATTATTTGTACAGACTCGGTGCAAGACCCTGCTGCCCACAGTTGTCCCCTGCATTTCTAACCAGTTATACTGACATTACCTGCACCCCTTCTGAGGCCAGAGTCGCACAGTGATGCTGCAGGGAGTAGGGAGAAGGAGGGAAGAGCAGAGCTCACGAAGGTGGGTCTGTATGGGGGGAAGGTCCCAGACCCTGACTACCAGTCGTTTCCTCAGGCCCATGGCTAGAATGCAGGGTCTGAGAGGAAAGCTGACTTGTCTCGCAGAGAGGCAGGCGTCTGGGCGAGCTGTGGGGCATGTAGGGTAGGTACTTACCAAAAAGAAGATGCAGAACCCACAAAACACTCATATAGAGGAGGAGCAGGAAATCATGTTCGCTTGATTCTTCTCTCTCGCTGCGTCCTAATGTCAGGTTCCAGAAACGAGGCCGGTGGAGACGGGAACGATGCAGCCCCGAGCATAAGCCCCGAGCTTATGACTGGCTGGCAGGCGCAGTTGTGCCTAAGTAAACAGCTCTCTGAACTTTGTCACATTTGTGCTGACTGATGACACTATCCCCTGATTTCACTTTCATTTCTTGCCGGTGGCTCCTGACTTTTCAGAAAGAAAGAATGTAAACAACATTGTTGTTCCCCAAACCGGCCACTTTACCCACAGCTGAACCAACCAACCAATAGACTTAAAGAGGCAGGTAAGTGTCTTGATTATATCACACCACAATTCCAGAAAGGAAACTGGCCAAGACACTCTCAAAACTCCTAATGTTTTAAACCAAGATAAATACAACCTAGAATCACTCAGAAGGGACCCTCAAGATCATCTGGTCTGAGATCCCAGACCCAGGTCACCACTGGGGAAGAAGTTATGCATCTGTCCCCTCCTTTTCAGAAATCAGCCTTGTAGGATGACTGGGTATCCCTGGACACAAAACCTTGTCGTCTTAGTGTCCTCACCAGGGTGTTTAGGCCCATGCTGGAACAGCTGGAATATCTTATTTCAAAATAAGAGCAGAACGGAGCTTTTATTTTTGTAATCATAGGGGCTCCTAGCCAGAGTTTAAAAATTGCTTTCTATGCTCACATGACCAGCTGGAAATTCCAATTTGGGGTTAAGCTCGGTTAAGTCAGTAGACAGCTACCTAGTAATATTGCTGAATCCTTCAGGGTTCCTCTTCCCCTCCCTGGCCTTCCGTCAAAGGAGTTCTTTGAACTGCTACATTTTTTCCCCTTTGTAGTTCTTTTAAACTCAAACCCTAGAAAGAGGTGATGTAGGTGATGTGATCTAATAGGAAGGAAGAACAGAAACTCTGGGATTAAGGAGCTCTGCTACAGATTAGTAAATTATTTAACCTCTCTGAGCATCAGGGTCTCATGTGTAAAATGGAAACAATACCTACTTTGCATGGCTGTTGTGGAAATTGGAGATAATGTAAGGTTCTTAGTACAGTACTGGGCACACAGTAATGGTAGCTGTTATTAAAAGCAGAATTTCTGAATATCTTGTCTAGCCTTCATAATAATGCCTTCAAGGCAGAGATAAAATTAATTTTTTGGTACTGGTATAAACTAGTCACGCTGAAACCCGAACACTGGTGAATGAAGTGACACAATATAGAAGAGAGAGAAGTATACATTTAAGAATTTTATTTCAAGTTAGAATGCACATAGTTTTTAAAGAGTCAAGAATTCGTCAAAGTTTGTTATAGAAAACAGTAGTCCTGCACTAGCACCTTCTTTTTCTCCAGGGTAAGCACCTCATCTGTTTTACCTGATTCTTTAGGTGTTTACCTCTGCTCTGTAAGTAACATGCTGATAATGGTACTTCTTGATTTTTCAGTTTCTGGCATAATCTTTTGACTCTCAACTATAGAAGTTGAAGATGTAGCTTTCTTCTTCCTGACCCATGTTCCACAAGTCCTAATTCCCTCTTCCACATTGGTTATTATTTTGTTTAAATTGGTACTCAGTGTCTACAATATTATAACTGTGTAAATACCATATATAGTAGCTGAGCCACACAGAAAATGATGATTTCTTTTCCTTTCCTGCATAATTTTTTGTCTTTTTCTGGAGATGATACTCGCCTTAACTTTTTGTTTGTTTGCGTGGTTTTCTGTGTACTTAACACTAACCCAACCTTTAAATCTTCATAATATCTTTTTTCAAGGAATTTGTAGGCATGGTACTTGATCTCTTCCCAAGATAGTCTCCCCTGGAGCCTTCCCAACAAGTCTGGGCTGATAACACAGCTGTCATCCTGGTATTTCATTTCACTACCACCATCCTGGGGTTCTCATTGCCTCTGTCCAATGTTGGATCTCATATTTCCTGTGTCAGAAGCTTTTCTTGATCTATTCTTTTTTTTTTTTTTTTGCGGTACGCGGGCCTCTCACTGCTGTGGCCTCTCCCGTTGCGGAGCACAGGCTCCGGACGCGCAGGCTCAGCGGCCATGGCTCACGGGCCCAGCCGCTCCGCGGCATGTGGGATCCTCCCGGACCGGAGCACGAACCCGCGTCCCCTGCATTGGCAGGCGGACTCTCAACCACTGCACCACCAGGGAAGCCCTCTTGATCTATTCTTTATTCTATTCTTAAATTTGATAAAAGCTAGAAGAGTATAGAATTTTAGGTTAAAAATAATTTGCCTTTATAATTTTGAAAGTCTTGTTTCATTCCATCTAGCTTTCACTAGAAGTTGAGTAGTTTAGAGCCATTCTGCTTTCTAGCTTCCAAAATGGCCTCTTCTCCGAGTCTCATCCTTGTAGCTTTGTCTTAAAATATAAAATTGTTATTTTAGTAGGTTTTTGAGAAGGAGCATGTGTGTCCTTCTCAAAAGGATTAAAAAAAAAAGGATAAATATGTGTCTAAATGTGTGTCCAGTTTGCCATTTTTTACTGAAAGTCTAATTTTTTTTTTTTAAACCCTTGGAGGACTCTTTTTAGCTGTCTCTTTCACTGGTTCCCTCTGACAACATAGTGGTCCTCTAGTAGAGTTTGTCGCTCTTATCAAGCTACTAGCCTCCTCTTAATTGCTAACCCCCCAAATCTCTGTTGTTTTTGACAGCACCCTTAGGCTTGAACTTCTCCACATTCTGTTCCAAACAAATCAGTATAGGTAGGGAGAACTTCAGAGCCCTTAGTTCTTATGGAATGCCTCTCCTCCTGGGGCAAACTATCTGAGCCACAGCTGTGGAGCTGGGGGTGGAGGCAGCGATCCACTTCTAGAGCGACACCTCTGCTTTTTGAGTGTGGTGCTGGGTGGGGCGGTAGCCGCTGGTCTATTTACCCTGCATGGAACCTCCACCCTATGAACAAGCTTGGGCAAAGGTGACTGGGACTCCAGCTTCTTGGCCTGCTGAATTTGGGGAAGAGCCTTTGTCTTGTCCTCCACCCAGCCCTCTGGTTGGGTGGAGGACAGGAGGCTCTGACCTCTTGGTTGTACTTTCCTGGAATTTAGCCTCTGAAATAAAGGTAGGAGCATGAGAAATGCTAGCAGGCCTGCCTTGCCTGGGGAGAGACCATAGCCCTTGACTGGGAGCTGTGGGAGTGCTATTCCTGTGTCCTTGGTCACGCACTTGCGAGAGTGGAGTTTCCCTCATGCTGAACTGGGGTGAAGGGAGAAATGGGTTGTGGCTTAAGTGCCACAAACTCTCACTGCTCTTACTGAGATTTGGTAGATTTTCTTGAATAAATGTTTCTTCACTTGTTGTGTACCCTTAGGACAATTTCTAAAGACTTAATTTTTGTTTAAAAACCAGTTTTGGTATTCTCACTGGGGAGTGGATGGAGGATTTTCTCAGGTTGCAGTTCTAGAACTGGATTTGTGCCCCTTTGTTGTTTTTTAAAGGGAAAAGTTTTAACCTCATATAATCTAAAGACATTTAGATAGCAAAGAGTATCATGAACAAATCCGAAATGACAAATTTCAGAAAATTACAAAATAAGAAACAGTAACACAATCAGGATATTGCCATAGATATAGTCAAGATATAGAACAGTTCCCTCATGTTTCCCTTTTACTGTCATACCTACTTTCCTCCTTCCTCATCCCCTCCTTAATTCCTGCCAATCAGTCTGTTGTCCAAATTACATAATTTTGTTATTTTGAGAATGTGGTTACCATATGTAACCTTTTGCAACTGGCTTTTTTCACCCAGCATAACTCTCTGGAGACTCATCCAGGTTGTTTTGTGTATCAGTAGTCCATTCCTCATTATTGCTGAGTAGTAGTTCATGGCATGGATGTACCAGTTTGTTTAATGATTCATCCATTGAAGGACATGCGGATTGTTGCCATTTTATCGCTGTTACAAATAGAGCTGCTATAAACATTTGTGTATAGGTTTGTGAACATAAGTCTTCATTCCTCTGGGATTAAGGCTCAGGAGAGCAATTGCTGGGTCATATAGTTGTTATATATTTGGTTTTAAAGAAACTGCCAAGCTATTTTCCAGAGTGACTGTACCATTTTAAATTCCTACCAGCAGTATATGAGTAACCCAGTTTCTTTGCATCCTCGTCAGCATTTGGTGTTCTCACTATTTTTTATTATAGCCATTCTGATACGTGTGTGGTGATATCTCATTGTGGTTTTAATTGCATTTCCCTAATGGCTAATGATGTGGAACATCTTTTCATGGCTTATGTGCCATCTGTATATTCTGTATGGTGAAATATCAATTCATGTCTTTTGCCCATTTTCTAATCTTATTGTTGAGTTTTTTTTCCTACTTGTCTGTTTTATATTATTTTTTTAATTTTAATTTTTTAAATTGAAGTATAGTTGATTTACAGTGTGCTAGTTTCTGGTGCACAGAAAGTGATTCAGTTATACATATATACATATTGTTTTAATATTCTTTTTTATTATGGTTTGTTACAGAATATTGAATATAGTTCCTTGTGCTATACAGTAGGACCTTACTGTTTATTTATTTTATATATAGTAGTTTGTATCTGCTAATCTCAAACTCCTGATTTATCTCTCCCCCACTCCCTTTCCACTTTGGCAACCATAAGTTTGTTTTCTGTGTCTGTGAGTCTAGTTCTCTTTCGTAAATAAGTTCATTTGTATCATTTTAGATTCCACATATAAGTGATATCATATGGTATTTGTCTTACTCTTCCTGACTTCACTTAGTATGATAATCTCTAGGTCCATCCATGTTGCTGCAAATGGCATTATTTCATGATTTTTATGGCTGAGTAATATTCCATTGTATATATGTACCACATCTCCTTTATCCATTCATCTATTGATGGACATTGGGTTTCTTCCATGTCTTGGCTGTTTTAAATAGTGTTGCTCTGAATATTGGGGTGCATGTATCTTTTCAAATTAGAGTTTTCTCTGGATATATGCCCAGGAATGAGATTGCTGGATCATATGGCAACTCAATTTTTAGTTTTTTAAGGAACCTCCATACTGTTTTCCATTGTGGCTGCACCAATTTACATTCCCACCAACAGTGTAGGTGGGTTCCTGTTTTCTCCACACCTTCTCCAGCATTTATTATTTGTAGGCTTTTTTGATTAGTATGTGTCTCGGTGTGTTCCTCCTTGGGTTTATATTGTGTGGGACTCTCTGCGCTTCCTGGACTTGGGTGACTATTTCCTTTCCCGTGTTAGGGAGGTTTTTGACTATAATTTCATCAAATATTTTCTCAGGCCTTTCTCTTTTTATTCTTCTTCTGGGACCCCTATAATTCAAATGTTGGTGCATTTAATGTTGTCCCAGAGGTCTTTGAGGCTGTCCTCATTTCCTTTTGTTCTTTTTTCTTTATTCTGTTCCATGGCAGAGATTTCTACCATTCTGTCTTCTAGGTCATTTATCTGTTCTTCTGCCTCAGTTATTCTGCTATTGCTTCCTTCTAGTCTATTTTTAATTTCAGTTATTGTATTGTTCATCTATGTTTTATTATTTGTAGACTTTTAAATGATGGCCATTCTAACTGGTGTGAGGTAATACCTCATTGTGCTTTTGATTTGCATTTCTCTAATAGCATAGTTGACCATCTTTTCATGTGCCTATTGGCCATCTGTATGTTTTCTTTGGAGAAATGTCTATTAAGGTTTTCTGCACATTTTTTGATTTGGTTGTTTTTTTGATATTGAGCTGTATGAGATGTTTGTATATTTTGGAAATTAAGCCCTTGTTGGTTGCATCATTTGCAAATATTTTCTCCCAGTTTGCATGTTGTCTTTTTGTTCATGGTTTCCTTTGCTGTACAAAAGCTGATAAATTTAAGTCCCATTGTTTATTTTTGCTTTTATTTCTATTGCCTTGGGAGACTGACCTAAGAAAACATTGCTACAATTTTATGTCAGAGAATGTTTTGCCTATGTTCTCTTCTAGTAGTTTTATGGTGTCATTGTCTTATATTTAAGTCTTTAAGCCATTTTGAGTTTATTTTTGTGTAGGGTATGAGGGAGTGTTCTAACTTCATTGATTTACATTCCGCTCTCCAGCTTTCCCAACACCACTTGCTAAAGAGACTGTCTTTTCTCCATTGTATATTTTTGCCTCCTTTGTTGAAGATTAATTGACCCTAGATGTATAGATTTTTTCTGGGCTCTCTTTTCTATTGATTCATATGTATGTTTTTGTGCCAATACCATACTGTTTTGATAACTGTAGCTTTGTAGTATTGTCTGAAGTCTGGGAAGGCAGTACCTCCAGCTTTGTTCTTTATCCACAGGATTGCTTTGGCAAGTCTGGGTCTTTTATGGTTCCAATATAAATTTTAGGATTATTTGTCCTAGTTTTGTCAAAAATATCATGAGTAATTTGATAGACATCACATTAAATCTGTAAATTGCTTTGGGTAGTATGGCCATTTTAACAATATGAATTCTTCCACTCCAAGAGCATGGAATATTTTTCCATTGCTTTGAATCATCTTCAGTTTCCTTTATCTATGTTTTATAGTTCTCAGTGTATAGGTCTTTCACCTTCTTGGTCAGGTTTATTCCTATGTATTTTCTTTTTTTTTTTTTTTGATGTGATTCTAAATGGGATTTTTTTTTTACTTCTGATACTTCATTGTTAGTGTAAAGAAATGCAACCGATTTCTGTATGTTAATCTTGTATCCTGCTACCTTGTTGAATTTGTTTATCAGTTCTAATAGTTTTTGTGTGGAGTCTTTAGGGTTTTCTATATATAGTACCATGTCATCTTGCATATAATGACAATTTTACCTCTTCCTTTCCAATTTGAATATCTTTTATTTCTTGTCTGATTGCTGTGACTAGGACTTCCACTATTATGTTGAATAGAAGTGGTGAGAGTGGGCATCCTTGTCTTGTTTCAGATTTTAGCAGGAAGGCTTTCAGCTTTTCACAGTTGAGTATTATATTGGCATGGGTTTATCATAAATAGCTTTTATTATGTTGAGATATGTTCACTTTGTACCACTTTGGTGAGAGTTTCTATCATGAATGGATGTTGAATTTTATCAAATGATTTTTCTGCATCTATTGAGATGATCATGTGTTTTTTGTCTTTTCTTTCGTTGATGTCATGTATCACATCGATTGATTTGTATATGTTGAACCCTCCTTGTGACCCTGGGATGAATGTAGCTTGATTATGGTGTATGACATTTTTTATGTGTTTTTGGATTTGTTTGCTGATATTTCGTTGAGGATTTTTGCATCTATATTCATCAAAGATATTGTCCTATAATGTTCTTTTTCAGTAGTGTCTTTGTCTGGTTTTGGTATCAGGGTGATGGTGGCTTCATAGAATGACTTTGGAACTTTTCCATCCTCTTTGATCTTTTGGAAGAGTTTGAGAAGGATCAATGTAAGTTCTTCTTCGTACATTTGGTAGAATTCCCCTCTGAAGCCATCTGGTCCTGGACGTTTGGTTTCTTCTTCTTCTTCCTTTTTTTTTTTTTTGGCCACACTGTGCAGCTTGTGGGATCTTAGTTCCCCAACCAGGGATCAAACTTGGGCCCACATGTCGGAGTGATAGCACCAAGTTCTAACCACTGGACCACCAGGGAATTCCCATCTATTTCTTCTTGATTCAGTTGTGGTGGGCTGTATGTTTCTATGGACTTGTCCATTTTTTTCTAGGTTGTCCAATTTGTTGGCATACAATTGTTTATAGTATTCATTTATGGTTTCTTTGTATTTCTGTGGTATCAGTTGTTATTTCTCCTCTTTCATTTCTTATTTTGTTTATTTGGGTCCTCTCTCTTTTCTTCTTGGTGAGCATGGCCAGAGGTTTGTCAATTTTGTTTACCTTTTCAAATAACCAACTCTTGGTTTTATTGATTTTTTTTTCTTTTTTGTTTCTATTTTATTTATTTCCTCTCTGGTCTTTATTATTCTCTTTCTTCTGCTGACTTTTAGGTTTTGTTTGTTCCTCTTTTTTCTAATTCTTTTAGGTAATAGGATAGGTGTTTATTTGTTCATTTTTCCTGATTTTTCTTGTTTTCGGAGGAAGGCCTACATTGCAATGAACTTCCCTCTAAAGACTGCTTTTGCTGCATCCCATAGATTTCGTATTGTTGTGTTTTCATTGTCATTTGTCTCAAGGTATTTTAAAAATTCCTATTTGATTTCATTGTTGACCCATTGTTTTTTTTTGTAGCATGTTGTCTAGTTTCCATGTAATTGTTCTTTCTCATTTCTTTTTGTGGTTGATTTCTAGTTTCATACCATTGTGGTCAGAAAAGATGCTTGAAATAATTTCTATCCTCTTAAATTTGTTGAGGCTTGTTTTGTATCCTAGTATGTGGTCAGTCCTGGAGAATGTTCCACGTGCACTTGAGAAGAATGTACACATTCTGTGTGTGTTTTTTTTTTTTTTGGATGTAATGTCCTGAAAATATCAATTATGTCTAACTGTTCTATTGTATCATTTAGGATCTCTGTTGCCTTATTGGTTTGATGTTTGGAAGATATGTCCATTGATGACAGTGGGGTATTAAAGTATCCTACTATTGTTGTATCCCTGTCAATTTCCTACTTTATGTCTGTTAGTATTTGTTTTATGTATTTAAGTGCTCCTATGTTGGGTGCATGTATGTTAAAGAGTGCAATATCCTCTTCTTGTATTGATCCCTTTATCATTATATAATGTCCTTTATTGCCTTTCTTTATAGCCTTTGTTTTAAAGTCTATTTTGTCTGATATGAGTATTACCATTGTTTTCTTGTCATTTCCATTTACATGAAATTTCCTTTTCCGTCACCTCACTTTAATCTGTGTGTGTCTTTCACCCTAAAGTGAGTCTTTTGTAGGCAGCATATTATAGGTTATGTTTTATTATTCAGTCTGCCACTCTGTGTCTTTTGATTGGAGCATTTAGTCTATTGACATTTAAGCTAACTTTTAAAAAAGATTTTCTATTATTTATTTATTTATTTTTGGTGGCATGCGGGATCTTCGTTGAGGCATGTGGGATCTTTCGTTGTGGCACGCAGGCTTCTCTCTAGTTGTGGCGTGCAGGTTTTCTCTCTCTAGTTATGGCGTGCAGGCTCCAGGGTGCGTGGGCTCTGTAGTTGTGGCGTGCGGGTTCGAGAGTGCGTGGGCTCTGTAGTTTGCGGCACACAGGCTCTCTAGTTGAGGCCCAGGAGCTCAGTAGTTGTGGTGTGTGGGCTTAGTTGCCCTGAGGCATGTGGGATCTTAGTTCTCTGACTAGCGATCGAACCCATGTCCCCTGCATTGGAAGGCGGATTCTTTACCACTGGACCACCAGGGAAGTCCCTAAGGTAATTATTGATAGTTATGAATTTACTGCCATTTTAAACCTTGTTTTCCAGTTGATTTTGTATTTCTTCTTTATTCTTTTCTTTTTCTTTTTCCTTTTGGGGTTTGATGACTTTCTTTTATAATATGCTTTTGCTCTATTCTTTTTGGTTTTTTGAATATATTTTATGTTTTTGATTTGTGGTTACCCTGATTTTCAAGAATGTTAACCCATTACTATATCTACTTGCTTTAGACTGGTAGTCATATAGGCTCAAATACAATCTCAAAAAAAAATCTACATTTTCTTACTTCTCTGCCCCACATTCTATGATTTTGATGTCCTCTTTTACATCTTCATATTGATCCTTTTGCTATTCATTGTAGTTATAATCACTTTCACATATACAAATTAAAAAATTTTTTTTTCTATTTAATCTGTATACTGGCTTATTTAAGTGATTTACTTTCCAGTTGTGTTTATCTCTTTACTGTATATTCTTCTTTTCTATTTAGAGAAGATCTATCAATATTTCTTTTAGCATAGGTTTAGTATTATTCTAATTTTTGCCTGTCTGAGAAATTTTTTCCCCCCTTTGGATTTTAAATTTTTCTTTCTTTCTTTCTTTCTTTTAACATCTTTATTGGTATAATTGCTTTACAATGTTGTGTTAATTTCTGCTTATAACAAAGTGAATCAGCTACATGTATACATATACCCCCATATCCCCTCCCTCTTGTGTCTCCCTCCCACCATCCCTATCCCACCCCTCTAGGTGTTTACAAAGCACTGAACTGATCCCCCTGTGCTATGAGGCTGCTTCCCACTAGCTAGCTGTTTTACATTTGGTATTTATATATGTCAATGCCACACTCTCTCACTTCATCCCAGCTTACCCTTCCCCCTCCCCATGTCAAGTCCATTCTCTATGTCTGCGTCTTTATTCCTGTCCTGCCCCTAGATTCTTCAGAACCTTTTTTTTTTTTAGATTCCATATATATGTGTTAGCATACGGTATTTGTTTTTCTCTTTCTGACTTACTTCACTCTGTATGACAGACTCTAGGTCCATCCACTTCACTACAAATAACTCAATTTCGTTTCTTTTTATGGCTGAGTAATATTCCATTGTATTTATGTGCCACATCTTTTTTATCCATTCATCTGTCGATGGACACTTAGGTTGCTTCCATGCCCTGGCTATTGTAAATAGAGCTGCATGAATATTGTGGTACATGACTCTTTGAATTACAGTTTTCTCAGAGTATGTGCCCAGTATTGGGATTGCTATGGTAGTTCTATTTTTAGTTTTACAAGGAACCTCCATACTGTACTCTGTAGTGGCTGTATCAATTTACATTCCCACCAACAGTGCAAGAGGGTTCCCTTTTCTCCACACCCTCTCCAGCACTTATTGTTTGTAGATTTTTTGATGATGGCCATTCTGACCGGTGTGAGGTGATACCTCATTGTAGTTTTGATTTGCAATTCTCTAATGATTAGTGATGTTGAGCATTCTTTCATGGGTTTGTTGTCTATCTGTATATCTTCTTCGGAGAAATGTCTGTTTAGGTCTTCTGTCCATTTTTGGATTGGGTTGTTTGCTTTTTTGATATTGAGCTGCATGAGCTGCTTGTAAATTTTGGAGATTAATCCTTGTCAGTTGCTTCATTTGCAAATATTTTCTCCCATTCTGAGGGTTGTCTTTTCATCTTGTTTATGTTTTCCTTTGCTGTGCAAAAGCTTTTATGGTTCATTAGGTCCCATTTGTTTGTTTTTATTTCCATTACTCTAGGAGGTGGGTCAGAAAGGATCTTGCTGTGATTTATGTCATAGAGTGTTCTGCCTGTGTTTTCCTCTAAGAGTTTGATAGTGTCTGGCCTTACATTTAGGTCTTTAATCCATTTGGAGTTTATTTTTGTGTATGGTGTTAGGGAGTGTTCTAAATTCATTCTTTTACATGTAGCTGTCCAGTTTTCCTAGCACCACTTATAGAAGAGGCTGTCTTTTCTCCATTGTATATTCTTGCCTCCTTTATCAAAGATAAGGTGACCATATGTGTGTGCGTTTATCTCTGGGCTTTCTATCCAGTTCCATTAATCTATATATCTGTTTCTGTGCCAGTACCATACTGTCTTGATTACTTTAGCTTTGGAGTATAGTCTGAAGTCAGGGAGCCTGATTCCTCCAGCTCCGTTTTTCTTTCTCAAGATTGCTTTGGCTATTCGGGGTCTTTTGTGTTTCCATACAAATTGTGCAATTTTTTGTTCTAGTTCTGTGAAAAATGCCATTGGTAGTTTGATAGGGATTGTATGAATCTGTAGATTGCTTAGGGTAGTATAGTCATTTTCACAATGTTGATTCTTCCAATCCAAGAACATGGTATATCTCTCCATCTGTTTGTGTCATCTTTAATGTCTTTCATCAGTGTCTTATAGTTTTCTGCATACAGATCTTTTGTCTCCTTAGGTAGGGTTATTCCTAGGTATTTTATTCTTTTTGTTGCAGTGGTAAATATGAGGGTTTCCCTAATTTCTCTTTCAGATATATCATCATTAGTGTATAGGAATGCAAGAGATTTCTGTGCATTAATTTTGTACCCTGCTACTTTACAAAATTCATTGATTAGCTCTAGTAGTTTTCTGGTAGCATCTTTAGGATTCTCTATGTGTAGTATCATGTCATCTGCAAACAGTGACAGTTTTACTTCTTCTTTTCCGATTTGGATTCCTTTTATTTCTTTTTCTTCTCTGATTGCTGTGGCTAAAACTTCCAAAACTATGTTGAATAATAGTGGTGAGAGTGGGCAACTTTGTCTTGTTCCTGATCTTAGTGGAAATGGTTTCAGTTTTTCACCATTGAGAATGATGTTGGCTGTGGGTTTTTCATATATGGCCTTTATTATATTGAGGTAAGTTCCCTCTGTACCTACTTTCTGGAGGGTTTTTATCATAAATAGTTGTTAAATTTTGTCAAAAGATTTTTCTTCATCTGTTGAGATTATCTTATGGTTTTTATCCTTCCATTTGTTGATATGGTGTATCACATTGACTGATTTGCATATATTGAAGAATACTTGCATTCCTGGGATAAACCCCACTTGATCATGGTGTATGATCCTTTAAATGTGCTCTTGGATTCTGTTTGCTAGTATTTTGTGGAGGATTTTTGCATCTATGTTCATCAGTGATATTGGCCTGTAGTTTTCTTTCTGACATCTTTGTCTGGTTTTCATATCAGGGTGATGGTGGCCTTGTAGAATGAGTTTGGGAGTGTTCCTCCCTCTTCTATATTTTGGAAGAGTTTTAGAAGGATAGGTGTTAGCTCTTCTCTAAATGTTTGATAGGATTTGCCTGTGAAGCTATCTGGTCCTGGGCTTTTGTTTGTTAGAAGATTTTTAATCACAGTCTCAATTTCAGTGCTTGTGAATGGTGTGTTTACATTTTCTGTTTCTTCCTGGTTCCGTTTTGGAAGGTGGTGCTTTTCTAAGAATTTGTCCATTTCTTCCAGGTTGTCCATTTTATTGGCATATAGTTGCTTGTAGTAATCTCTCATGATTCTTTGTATTTCTGCAGTGTCAGTTGTTACTTCTCCTTTTTCATTTCTAATTCTGTGATTTGAATCTTCTCCCTTTTTTTCTTGATGAGTCTGGCTAATGGTTTATCAATTTTGTTTATCTTCTGAAAGAACCAGCTTTTAGTTTTATTGATCTTTGCTATCATTTCCTTCATTTCTTTTTCATTTATTTCTAATCTGATCTTTATAGTTTCTTTCATTCTGCTAACTTTGGGGTTGTTCTTTCTCTCATTGTTTTAGGTGTAAGTTGGTTGTTTTTTTGAGATCTTGTTTCTTGAGGTAGGAGTGTATTGCTATGAACTTCCCTCTTAGAATTGCTTTTGCTGCATCCCATAGGTTTTGGGTTGTATTTTCATTGTCATTTGTTTCTAGGTATTTTTTGATTTCTTCAGTGATCTCTTGGTTAGTTAGTAGCGTATTTTTTAGCCTCCATGTGTTTGTATTTTTTAGTTTTTTTCCTATAATTGATATCTAGTCTCATAGCATTGTGGTCAGAAAGGATACATGATACTATTTCAGTTTTCTTAAATTTACCAAGGCTTGATTTGTGACCCAAGATATGACCTGTCCTGGAGAATGTTCCATCAGCACTTGAGAAGAATGTGTATTCTGTTGTTTTTGGATGGAATGTCTTTTATATATCAGTTAAGTCCATCTTGTTTAATATGTCATTTAAAGCTTGTGTTTCCTTATTTATTTTCATTTTGGATGCTCTGTCCATTGGTGAAAGTGGGGTGTTAAAGTCCCCTGCTATGATTGTGTTACTGTCGATTTCCCCATTTATGGTTGTTAGCATTTGCCTTATGTATTGAGGTGCTCCTATGTTGGTTGCATAAATATTTACAATTGTTATATCTTCTTGTTGTATTGATCCCTTGATCATTATGTAGTGTCCTTCTTTGTCTCTTGTAATAGTCTTTGTTGTAAAGTCAATTTTGTCTATGAGAATTGCTACTCCAGCTTTCTTTTGATTTCCATTTGCATGGAATATCTTTTTCCATCCCCTCACTTTCGGTCTGTATGTGTCCCTAGGTCTGAGGTCGGTCTCTTGTAGGCAGCATATATATGGGTCTTGTTTTTGTATCCATTCAGCCAGTCTATGTCTTTTGGTTGGAGCATTTAATCCAGTTGTATTTAATTACAATACAATTATTGATAATTATTGATTACCAATCAATTGGTAATATAATTAATTAATAATTAGTATAATTACCAAATATATTAATTGTAATTAACATAATCACCAATATAATTATTGGTAATTATTGATACGTATATTTCTATTCCCATTTTCTTAATTGTTTTGGGTTTGTTTTTGTAGGTCTTTTCCTTCTCTTGTGTTTCCTGCCTAGAGAAGTTCCTTTAGCATTTGTTGTAAAGCTGGTTTGGTGGTGCTGAATTCTCTTAGCTTTTGCTTGTCTGTAAAGGTTTTAATTTCTCCATTGAATCTGAATGAGATCCTTGCTGGGTAGAGTAATCTTGGGTGTAGGTTTTTCCCTTTCATCACTTTAAATATGTCCTGCTAGTCCCTTCTGTCTTGCAGAGTGTCTGCTGAAAGATCAGTTGTTAACCTTATGGGGATTCCCTTTTATGTTATTCGTTGCTTTTCACTTGCTGCTTTTAATATTTTTTTTTGTATTTAATTTTTGATAATTTGATTAATATGTGTCTTGGCGTGTTTCTCTTTGGATTTATTCTGTATTGGACTCTCTGCACTTCCTGGACTTGATTGACTGTTTCCTTTCCCATATTAGGGGAGTTTTCCACTGTAATCTCTTCAAATATTTTTTGAGCCCCGTTTTTTTCTCTTCTTCTTCTGGGACCCCTATAATTTATTTATTTAATTTTTTAAAAAAAATTTATGGCTGTGTTGGGTCTTCGTTTCTGTGTGAGGGCTTTCTCTAGTTGCGGCAAGCGGGGGCCAATCTTCATCGCAGTGCACGGGCCTCTCACTATCGCGGCCTCTCTTGTTGTGGAGCAAGGCTCCAGACGTGCAGGCTCAGTAACTGTGGCTTACGGGCCCAGTTGCTCCGTGGCATGTGGGATCTTCCCAGACCAGGGCTCGAAGCCGTGTTCCCTGCATTGGCAGGCAGATTCTCAACCACTGCACCACCAGGGAAGCCCTGCCCTATAATTTGAATGTTGGTGTTTTTAATGTTGTCCCAGAGGTCTGTGAGACTGTCCTCAATTCTTTTCATTCTTTTTTCTTTGTTCTCTTCTGTGGTAGTTATTTCTACTATTTTATCTTCTAGGTCACTTATCCGTTCTTCTGCCTCAGTTATTCTGATATTGATTCCTTCTAGAGAATTTTTAATTTCATTTATTGTGTTGTTCATCATTGTTTGTTTGCTCTTTAGTTCTTCTAGGTCCTTGTTAAACATTTCTTGTAGTTTCTCCATTCTATTTCCAAGATTTTTGATCATCTTTACTGTCTTTATTCTGAATTCTTTTTTAGGTAGACTGCCTATTTCCTCTTCATTTGTTTGGTCTGGTGGGTTTTTACCTTGCTCCTTCATCTGCTGTGTATTTCTCTGTCTTCTCATTTTGCTTAACGTACTGTGTTTGGGGACTCCTCTTTGCAGGCTGCAGGTTCGTAGTTCCCATTGTTTTTGGTTCTGCCCCCAGTGGGTAAGGTTGGTTCAGTGGCTTGTGTAGGTTTTCTGGTGGAGGGGACTGGTGCCTGCGTTGTGGTGGATTAGTCTGGATCTTGTCTTTCTGGTGGACAGGTCCGCATCCAGTGGTGTGTTTTGGGGTGTCTGTGACCTTAGTATGATTTTAGGCAGCCTCTCTGCTAATGCGTGGGGTTGTGTTCCTGTCTTGCTAGTTGTTTGGCATGGGGTGTCCAGCACTGTAGCTGGCTGGTCGTTGAGTGTAGCTGTGTCTTAGTGTTGAGATGGATATCTCTGGGAGAGTTTCCACCGTTTGCTATTACGTGGATCTGGGACGTCTGTGGTGGACCAATGCCCTGAACTCGGTTCCCTCACCTCAGAGGCACAGGCCTGATGCCTGGCCGAAGCACCAAGACCCTGTCATCCACACGGCTCAGAATAAAAGGGAGAAAGAAAGAAAGAGAGGGAGAGGGAGGAAAAATAAAATAATTAAAATAACAAAAAAAGTTATTAAAAATAAGAAAAATTAAAATGTAATTAAAAAAAAGAAAGAAGAGAGCAACCAAACCAAAAAACAAATCCACCAATGATAACAAGTGCTAAAAACTATACCAAAAAAAAAAAAAAAAGAACAAAAAACCGCACAGACGGAACCGTAGGACAAATGGTAAAAGCAAAGCTATACAGACAAAAGCACACAAAGAAGCATACATATACACACTCACAAAAGGAGAAAAAGGAAAAAAAAATACCATTGCTCCCAAAGTCTACCGCCTGAATTTTGGGATGATTTGTTGTTTATTCAGGTATTCCACAGATGCAGGGTACATCAGGTTGATTGTGGAGATTGAATCCGCTGCTCCTGAGGCTGCTGGGAGAGGTTTCCCTTTCTCTTCTTTGTTCGCACAGCTCCCAGGGGCTCAGCTTTGGATTTGGCCTCACCTCTGTGTGTAGGTCGCCTGAGGGCGTCTGTTCCCACTCAGACAGGGTGGGGTTAAAGAAGCAGCTGATGAGGGGGCCTTGGCTCACTCAGGCTTGGGGGAGGGAGGGGTATGGAATGCCGGGCAAGCCTGCAGTGGCAGAGGCCAGCATGTTGTTGTAACAGCCTGAGGCGTGCCATGTGTTCTCCCGGGGAAGTTGTCCCTGGATCATGGGACCCTGGCACTGGTGGGCTGCACAGGCTCCTGGGTGGAGAGGTGTGGATAGTGGCCTGTGCTTGCACACAGGCTTCTTGGTGGCTGCAGCAGCAGCGTTAGCATCTCATCCCCGTCTCTGGGGTCCGCGCTGATAGCCGTGGCTCGCGCCCATCTCTGGAGCTCCTTTAGGCAGTGCTCTGAATCCCCTCTCCTCGTGCACCCTGAAACAATGGTCTTTTGCCTCTTAGGCAGGTCCAGACTTTTCCCCGGACTCCCTCCCGGCTAGCCGTGGTGCACTAGCCCCCTTCAGGCTGTGTTCACGCAGCCAACCCCAGTCCTCTCCCTGCGATCCGACCCAAGCCCGAGCCTCAGCTCCCAGCCCCACCCGCCCTGGCAGGTGAGCAGACAAGCCTCTCAGGCTCGTGAGTGCTGGTCGGCACCCATCTTCTGTGCAGGAATCTGCTTTGCCCTCTGCACCCCTGTTGCTGTGCTCTCCTCCACGGCTCCGAAGCGTCCCCCCTCCGCCACCCGCAGGCTCCGCCTGTGAAGGGGTTTCCTAGTGTGTGGAAACTTTTCCTCCTTCACAGTTCCTTCCCAGAGGTGCAGGTCCCATCCCTATTCTTTTGTCTGTTTTTTCTTTTGCCTGTTTTTTCTTTTGCCCTACCCAGGTACGTGGGGAGTTTCTTGCCTTTTGGGAAGTCTGAGGTCTGTTGTCAGTGTTCAGTAGGTGTTCTGTAGGAGGTGATCCACATGTAGATGTATTTTTGATGTATTTGTGGGGAGGAAGGTGATCTCCATGTCTTACTCCTCCACCATCTTGAAGGTCCTCCTGTCTAAGAAATTCCTAATCCCTTCTATTCTAAATTATAATCTTGCTGGGTAGAGTATCCTAGGTTATAGGGTTTTCCCTTTCAGGACTTCGAATATATCATGCCACTCCCTTCTGACCCACAGAGTATCTGCAGAGAAATCAGCTGATAGTCTTATGGGAGATTCCTTGTAACTGACTCTTTTTATTTTGCTGTCTTTAGAATCTTTTCTTTATCTTTTAACTTTTGCCATTTTAATTATGCTATGTCTTGGTGTGGGTCTGTTTGTGTTCATCTTGTTTGGGACCCTCTGTGCTTCCTGTACCTGGATATCTGTTTCCTTCTCTAGATTTCAGGAAGGTTCAGCCATAATTTTTTTCACATACATTTTTGATGCCCTTTTCTCTTTCTTCTCCTTTTGGCATCCCTATTATGCATATATTGGAACACTTTATATTATCCCATGGGTCTCGTATACTGCTTTTTTTAAATTTGTCTTTCTGTCTGGTGTTTTGATTGAGTGATTTCCATTATTCTATCTTGTAGATCAATTATTCCTTCTTCTGTATTATTCAGTTTGCTATTTTATTGCCTTTAACTCAGCTTTTGTCTTGGCAAATGCATTTTCTAATTTTACTTGGTTTCTCTTTATAGTTTCTAGTTCCTTTTTACAGTAATCTGCATTTCTATCAATAGCCTTTCTTAATTCCTTCAGTATTTTTATTATCTCCTTTTTGAACTCAGAGTCTAATAGACTAGATAGATCTATTTCATTGTTCTTTCAGGGTAAATTCTCTTGATATTTTAATTGGGAGTGGTTCCTCTGCTTCTTCATTTTACTTACAGTCCTCTGACTCCGTGAGTTTAGAAGAAGCAAATATCTGTTGTGGTCTTGAATGGCTGTTTTTATGTGGGAGCATCCTGTGTAGCTTGCATGAGTCTAATATTTTAGGTTTGAGGGCTGTTTTTTAATTTTTTCCAATATTATAGCTTATTTTTTTTCCTCTTAACAGGGTCTTTCAAAGGGCAAACGCTGTTATTTTGATAAATTCCAACTTATCAAGTTTTCTTTTATGGATCATGCTTTTTGTCCATCTCTAGATTCTGAAGATTTTCTTTTTTTCTAAAAGTTTTATAGGTTCATGTTGTGCAGTTAAGTCCATGGTCTATTTTGAGTTATTTTTTTGTTTAAGGTATGAGTTTAGGTCAAGGTTCATTTTTTTGGCCTGTGGATGTTTAATTGCTGCAGCAAGATTGGTTAAACAGGCTTTTTCTGCTCCATTGAGTTGCTTTTGCTTTTTTGTCAAAACTAGTCAAGGATATTTGCATAGGGTCTATTTCTTGGTTCTTTATTTGGTTCCATTGATGTGTATGTCTGTTCCTCTTCCCATACTATATTCTCTTAATTATTGTAGCTATATTAAAGGTCTTTAAATCAGATAGACTGATTCTTTCCATGTTATCTTTCTTTTTCAAAATTGTTTTTGCTATTTTAATGCCTTTGTATATATATTTTAGGATAATCTTTTCTATATCTACAAAAAATCTTGCTGGGATTTTGATAGGAATTACATAAAACTTGTATATCAATTTGGGAAGAACTGACATCTTTACTCAGTTGGGTTTTCTAGTCCATGAACATGCTGTGTGTGTCATTTTTCTGTTTTGAATTTCATCTCTTTATTATTCCCTTCCTTTTACTTGCTTTGGGTTTATTTTGCTCTTCTTTTTATAGGTTCTTACAGTTGGAGCTTATTCGTTTGAGATTTTTCCTCTTAATGTATGTGTTTAGTTCTATAAATGTCCTTCCCAGCCCTGCTTTAGCTGCATCCCACAAATTTTGATACATTGTCTTCATTTTCATTCGTTTCAGTATGTTTTTATTTCCTTTGAGACTCATGAATTGACTCATGAATTGTTCATAAGCATGTTGTATAATTTTCAAGTGTTCATGAGTTTGTCTGTTATCTTTATGCATTGATTTCTAGTTTGATGCCATTGTGGTAAAAAAATATGATTTATATGATTTAAATTCTTTTAAATATGTAGAGGCTTGTTTTACAGCCAGGATATAGTCTATCTTGATATATGCCGCATGCACACTTGAAAATAATGTATATTCATCTATTACTGAGTAGAGTACACTATAAACGCAAATTAGATTTTGTTGGTCAGTGGTGTTGAATTCTTTTACATCCTTATTCCATTTCCATCTAGTGACTTGATCATTTGTGGATTTGTCTATTTCTCCTTTCAGTTTTTGCTTCACATGTTTTGTAGTTCTATAGTTTTGTGCATACACATATAAGATCACTATGTGTTCTTAGTTGGTTGGCCTTTTTATCATTGTATAATGTCCCTCTCTGTCTCTGGTAATTTTCTTTGCTCTGAAACCCACTTCATCTTATATTAACATAGTCACTCCTGCTTTCATTTATTGTTTTCATGATATATTGTCTTCTATCCTTATACTTTCAGCCTGCCTACACTGTCATATTTGAAATGAGTTTCTTGTGGACTGCATATCACTGGGTAATATTTTTAAATTCACTCTTCTAATCTTTGTCTCTTAATTGTTATATTTAGACCATTTACATTTAATGTAGTTATTGTTATCTTAGGACGTAAGCCTGCCTTTTTGTTTTGTTTCTGTTTGTTCTCAGGTTTTTCTCATTGTTTTCTTTTTCCTGCCTTCCTGTGAATAATGTGAATATTAGGGGGAATTCCATTTTTATTTATCTATAGTGTTTTTGAGTGTATCTTTTTGAATAGGTTTTTGAGTGGTTACTCTAAATATTACATTACATATGGATAACTTATATCTCATGGTGTAATTTTACCAGTTTGAGTGGAGTGTAGATATCTTACCTCCCTTTATCTCCCTTTACCTTCTAATATTTATATTTGTCTTAAATATTTCCTTTACATACATTTAGAACCATATCAATGTTATAATTTTTGCTTCAACCATCAAAATATTTTACAAAACTGAAGAAGAGCAGGAAATCCCATTATATTTACCTGTACATTTGCTCAGTATGTTATTTATTTCCTGATGTTCCTCCTTTAATTCTTTTCTATCTGTTGAGAAAAATTCCATTAGCCATTCTTTTAGTGTAGGTCTTTTAGTGAAAAATTCTCTTAGTTTTCCTTCATCTCAGCGTTTCTTGAGTTCTCCTTTATTTTTGCTGGGTGTAGGATTATGGGTTGACAGTTCCTTTCTTTCAGTAATTGAAAACATCGTGCCACTTCTTCTAGCCTCCATAGTTTTTTAAAAATATTTATTTATTTACGTACTTGGCTGTGTCAGGTCTTAGTTGTGGCACGTGGGATCTTTGTTGCCACGTGCAGGATCTTCATTGCAGCATGCAGACTCTTAGTTGCGGCATGTGAACTCTTAGTTGTGGCATGCATGTGGGATCTAGTTCCCTGACCAGGGATTGAACCTGGGCCCCTTGCATTGGGAGCGTGGAGTCTTAACCACTGGACCACCAGGGAAGTTCCATAGCCTCCATAGTTTTTGATGAGACAGATTGTTTTCCCCTATAAATAAGGTGTCATTTTTCTCTGGCTGCTCCAAGAGTTTTTCTTTCTCTTTAGTTTTCAGAAGTTAAATTTTGGTGTATCTGGACTTCCCTGGTGGTGCAGTGGGTACGATTTGCCTGCCAATGCAGGGGACATGGGTTCAGTCCCTGGTCCGGGAAGATCCCATGTGCCGCGGAGCAGCTAAACCCATGCACCACAACTGCTGAGCCTGCGCTTTAGAGCCCATGAGCCACAACTGCTGAGCCCAGGTGCTGCAACTACTGAAGCCCGCATGCCTAGAGCCGGTGCTCTGCAACGAGAAGCCCATGCACAGCAACAAAGAGTAGCCCCCGCTTGCTGCAACTAGAGAAAGCATGTGCGCAGCAACAAAGACCAACACAGCCAAAAAAAAATTTTTTTAATTTGGTATATCTTGGCGTGGATTTCTTTGGGTTTATCCTGTTAGTGGTTTGCTCAGCTTTTTGATCTGTAGGTTTATGTCTCTTGCCAAATTTGGAGTACCTTTGAGTACCTTCTCAGCCTTGCTCTTTTCTTCTCTCTTCCTGGGACTCTGATAATATGAATGTTAGATCTTGTTTTATAGTCCCACAGGTCTCTGAGGCTCTGTTCATTTTATTTCCAGTCTGTTTTCTCTCTGATGTTCAGGTTGGGTTATTTCTGTAGCTCTATCTCTTCCAGTTCATAGATTCTTTCCTCTGTCCCGTCAATTGTGCTGTTGAGTTCAGCCACTGAGCTTTTAATTTCAGTTATTGTATTTTTCCATTCAAAAATTTCCCTTTGGCTATTACCTTCTATTTCTTTCTTTCCTTCTCTGTCTACCCGCCCCCACTTTTTTTTTTCCCCATTGAAGCTTTATATTTTCTTTCATTTGTTTCAAGTGTGTTTGTGTTTGTTGAAGCATTTTTTATCATGACTGTTGTAAAAATCTTTTTCAGAAAATTCTATCGTCACTGTCATCTCATTGTTTGCATTTACTGATTATTTTCTCTAATCAATTTTAATCTTCTTGGTTCTTGGTATGATGATTTATTTCTGATTAAAACATGGACATTCTCATATTATGTTATGAGACTCTGGATCTTATTTAAACCTTCTGTTTTAGCTTTTTGTAACTCTGCTGTAGCAGGGGTGAGACCTCATTACTGACAGATGGAAGCAGAAGCCCAGATTCCCCACTTGGACTCCACTGACACCAGAGGGGAGGAGCTTCTCATTTCTGCTGGACAGGTGTGGGAGTTTCATTTCCCCACGTAGCCTCCACTGATACTGTGGTAGAGGTGGTCTCATCACTGCTGCGCATTGGTAAAAGTTCTGACTCGCCATTAGATCTACTCTGACACCACCATAGTGGGGAGGGGGAAAGACATCTCATTTTTGTCCAGTGGGTGTGGAAGTCTAGGCTCCCCACATGGTGTCCAATGACACCCTGGGGCGGGGGTCTTTACAGGCCAGTGGGGATGAAAGTCCTGACTTGGTACTTGCCCTTCTTTGACACTACCTACAAGGGGGGTTGAGAGGCCTCATTATAATCTTATAAGAGTGGAAGTCTAGACCTCTCCCTCTACTTCTGCTTATGTGGGTGGGAGTGGAGCCAGTGTTTATCCGTAGTGTTTGGCTAGAGTAGTGCAGTTTTTATCTAAATGTTTTCTATTTTGGTAGGTCATCCTTTTCCTGGTAGGTCTTTTGGTATAATGCAGGCTTTTATTGTCTTTCTTTTTTTCTTGGTCTGTGTCCATTGGTGTTTTCTATGTTGGTGGCTTCTTCAGCTCCAGTTCTTGGATATATAAGGCAAAAAGAAAACCCAGGCCACTCACCACTGTGTTACCATTCTTTGGCTCTTGAGGTCCCTAGCTAGTCTACCTTCTTTTCTCCACCTTTCAGAGTTATCTTATGTTTGTTTTATATGTAATGTCTAGGGTCTTTAATTGTTTTTAGTGAAAGAATAGGGAAAATACATTTACTTCATCTTCCTGGAAGTGAAAAAACTCTCCAATTTGAAAATTCTCGAGAATTTTCATCATTCCCAGATGGAATACCAAACATGAGATTTATTCCTCCATGTTTGACCTCTGACCAATGTTTGATCAGAGATACATTTAAGAGATGTAAATCATTTTGCTAATATGCTATTGGTTAGCAATCCACCTATATATATACCCTATTAATTTTCACATAAGAACAAAACAGTTTAAGTTCCAGTCTTATAATTATATTCAGATTTTATGTCCTTAAGCATGATAATTCTGCAGGCTGTTTCAATAAGTTAAGTAGTCTTTCTTTAGTCGAAACTTGGATTGATGCCTAAAATGGTTTAGCAAAGGTGTGATCTTTTCCTTCTTTGCTTATTCTTACTCTACCCTGTAATCATGTAATAGTATGTCAGTGTGTTGAGCCAGTCAGGTAAAGGATATAGAAAACAGAGAAAAGGCAGCCATAAAGAAATAAGTTGTAAGAGCAAAAAATATCAATTTTGATGATGTTAAATATGTAGTGAGATCATCTGTTAAGAATGGTTTTGCTTTTGGCTTTCCTAATTTTTCTTATTTCCACCTATACCTATATTAGATACTTCTGGAAAGTGTCCAGCCCAGGCAAAATTTTCCCCTCCTGGGAACTGCCTCTAGATCCACAAGGGTAAGGGCTTCAGTCAGCCATGTTTGCAAACTATTTGACCTCTACCCACTGGAATAGTTGCCAGTCAGATTATCTTCCTTATAATTTAGAATTGGGAATGACGGATAGTGAGTCTTTTAAGTGAAACTGCTGTAGGGTACAAATTTGTGAGTCAGGGGTGTGAAGACTTTTCTGCAGAGAGAGAAAAGCAGAGACTGAAGACGGATAGCTTTCCATTCCCAGTTCCAGGCCTTTCCTGAATCGTGCCTGAACTCATTCTCTCCCTTATTTCCATGAATAGCCTTATATTTTCTTACAATTCTTCCCCCTTACCCTATGTTATGCTTTTTGATTAAGCTAGCTTGAATTATTTTGTTACATGTAACCAAAGAGTTCTTAACAAAGACTACCATTTATTTACACCTTCAGGTTCCGGCCAGACCACAATGAGTACATGTCTAGGTTCAAAGTATATAAGGAATCTCTTGTAAAGATAATGCCTAAAAATCAAGCGATGGCCGAATTGTCACCTCTCAGACCCCTTGCTTATATCCAGATTCTCAACTCCTCAGTTTCTTTGCCTAGGTCCATTGTATTTTGTTATTAATTTTCTGATTTTTGATTTTGCTGATATTATCATACTTGATCCCTTGTTTACCTGTACTGTTTGCTTCTCTCGTATCAGCTGACCTATTACATTCAGTTTCTTTCAGGCACTGCCTTCTCCAGCATGATAGCTACCCCATCCCACTAGAAACTGCCACCAGTTGCCTATTTTTGTAGTTTTTATTGACTTTGATGATTATACAGCAAAGAAATAGGCATGGATAAAAATGTAGAAAAAAATCAGGAAGAAGAGTATCATACTCTGCCAATACTCTTTCAATGGTTACGATCATCACTTTGAGAATATGTACTTCCAAAGTTTTTTCTAGGTATATATGTGTTTGAGTATGTACAGTATGCACACATTAAATATATATACATCATATATAAATGCAACCATACCAAATCAAACTGGTCTGCAGCTTTTATTCACTTATATGTTGTGAACATCATTTCATGTTAAAATGTACACTGATATATTTAATAGTTACATAATCTTTCACTTTATGGATGTACTATAATTTATTTAAGCAATCTTCTGTTGTTGGACATTTAGATTCATTTTTCTTTTTCTTTGGCTCTTATAAGCAATACTGAAATGAACATCACTACAGAAATCTTCGAGCCCTTTCCTAGGTTTTTTTCCTTAGGATCAGTTTCTAAAAGTGGAATTTCTTAGTCAAAACGAATGTAGATATTACAGACTTTTCATATATTGTTGGATTGCCTTCCAGAAATTGTATCCATTTATATTCCAACAATCAGTGAATGAACTCTTCCATTGATAGACAAAAATGAAGAGAATTTCATTATTGTTTTAATTTTCACTCCTTGGATTTAAGTGAGATCGAACATTTTAAAATGATCATTGGCCATTTTTTTCTTCTTTCCTTTTGTGAATTTCTGGTTCATAGCCTTTGCCCATTTTCCTATTAAAATATTCATAATTTTATCATTGATTTGTAGGCAGTCTTTGAATATTAAGTATATTGGTCCTCTGTTTTTCATTTATATTATGAAGAGAAATGTCAGAGCATACTGCTGAAGGGCTCTGCAGTCAAAATGTCTAGTTATGAATCCGATTGCTCCCTGTTGTCTGTGTGACCCTGAACAAATTGCTTAACCTTTTGCACTTCAGTTTCCTTATGTGTAGAATGTAAAATGTGTTTGTGTGTGTAAACACAGAATAGTGTGTAGCACATAGAAATACTTCATCAAAATTTGTTGATAATATTAGTATTTATCGTTTTCAGCTTGTCATTGTCTTACTTTTATTTATATGAGTTTCCTTTTGGCCTTAGTGATGGTTCTTTTTTATAATCTTGAAAAGAAATCTGGTCTTATCCTTCCTGCTTTCCTCTGAATATCAATAAGCTGAAGTAGCTCCGGTTAATTATTTCTAATTCCGGTTGCCCCCTAGGATTATAAGGTTTAAACACACCTAAGAAATTTCAAGTCAGGCTGTGGTCATACTTTATTAATGCGTACTTTATTCATAGATCCAAATTAATGAGCGGTTTCACGTAAACAAACAATCAAATAAGGCCTGACAACCTACTCCTTCACATATCCAGTGTTTTCTTAAGGCGTTGGGCCTTTCTCCCTTTGTCAGACATGGTGTAGCTGCCAGTATTTTTAAAAGCCTATGTTTGTTTCTTAGGATGATGAATTTAATAAGCCTTGTTTCCTTATAAAAGAGCATATGTATTAAATAGCTAAGAATGACAAAATGTATTGACTTATGTTGGATTTGAAAGTTGGTTCTTGGATTGAGTGTCTGTTTTCTCTGAGTAGTTTGCACATTTTTAGTGCTTTTCATGATGGGGAGCAAATACTGCAGTATTTCTTGAGTTTCAGCTATTTTTTTTATCCCTGTAGATTCTTTTTTCATCATCTGTCCAGTTTACTCCAGGCTTCTTGCTTTGAAAAGATGGACGTTCTTTCATATTGCTTTTTAAGTTGTACTGCAGATCTGGGGAGCAACCATAAAAATATGTATAGATATATAAACTGAATTGATTAAGCAATTACATATTGAGCATTATCTGCCAAGCATTCTATCTAGAAATTCTTATCCATCTGAAGCTTATACTTTAATTATGAGGCAGAAAATAAGCAAACAAATAAGCTATCTATGTCAGATAATAAAAAATTTACGGGAGAAAATAAAGCTGGGAAGGGGAATAGAGAATTCTTGGGGGAGGGGCTGACTTCTGTTCTTAAAAAGGTGTTCAGAGAAGGCCTCCCTGTGAAGCTTCCACGTCAAAGGAGTTAAGGAACGAGACAAGCAGTCAAGTAGTCAATCAGAGGGAAGAGCGTTCTAGGCAAGGGGAATAGTAAGTGCAAAGGCCCTGAGCTAGGAGCATGTTAGTGTGTTCAAGGAACACCAAGATGGGACAAGTGACTAAAGCAGAATGAACAAAGGGAAAGACATAAGGTAATATGAGCTCAGATAGGTAACTTGGACTTAGTTCACATAAGGCCTCACAGGCCATTATAAGGATTTTGATTTTTACTGAGTGTGAAACAGGGAGCCACTGGAAGGCTTTGAGGAGTGTCACGTCTGAGATTTGCTCTAAGAGGATCATCATGCTGGTTGATGAGTTGAGAACAGATTGAACAGGGGTAAGGGTAAACAGGCAGGGAGATCTCTTAGAAGGCTACTGAAATAATTTAGGAGAGAGGATGGTAGCTTGGACCAGGGTGGTGGCAGTTGCCGGAAGGGTGAGAAGTGAGGGGGGCAGGGAAATATCCTGAATATATTTTGGGATTTTCTAATGACTTAGATGTGGGGTGAGAAAAGAAGAGTGAAATCAGTGGTGGCTCCAAAGCTTCTGTTTGAGGAAACAGAAGGATGGAGATACAGTGAAAACTATGGTAAGAGCATGTTAGAAATCCCTTCTTTATTAGATGATATGAAGGAATTATTTTGTTAATTGTGATAATAAGAGTATAATAACATTAAAATGTGTAGAAAACTGTTTTAAAAAATAAAGTTCATTTTAAAAGTGTTTATTCCACCCCATACCCATTAGGATGGCCATTGTCAAAAAACAGAAAATAATAAGTGTAGGCAAGGATGTGGGGAGATTAAAACCCTTGTGCAGTGTTGGTTGGAATGTAAAATGGTGCAGTCAATGTGGAGAACAGTATGGTGGTTCCTTAAAAAATTGAAAATAGAATTACCATATGATCTAGCAATTCCACTTCTGGGTATATTCCCCGAAGAACTGATAGCAGTGTCTTGAAGAGTTATTTGTACATCCATGTTCATAGTAGCATTATTCACAATAGCCAAAAGGTGGAAGCAACCCAAGTGCCCATCGATGGATGAATGGATAAGCAAAATGTGGTGTATATACAATGGAATGTCATTCAGCCTTAAAAAGGAAGGAAATTCTGACACCTGCTACAACATAGATGAACCTTGAGGACATTATGCTAAGTGAAATAAGCTAGTCACAAAAAGACAAATACTGTATTTGTCTTCCAAATATTTGATTCCACTTATATGGGATCCCGAGAATAGTCAGTCAGAGTAGGATAGTGGCCAGGGGCTGGGAGGAGGGAGATGGGCAGTTGTTGTTTAATGGGTGTGGCGTTTCAGCTTTGCAAGAGACAAAAAGTTCTGGAGATGGTGTGCATGACAGTGTGAATGTACTTAACACTGCTGAACTTGACACTTAAAAATAGTTCAGATGGTAAATTTTATGTCATGTGTATTTTAACACAATTAAAAATAATTCAATATACAGAGGTAGAGAGAGGGGGAAAAAAGAACCCTAAGCCTGAAGGAAAATTTTAAAGGATGTAGCAGTGTTACTTATCATTATGATGCCTAAATTGATATGTAGACAGCATAAGAAAAAGTAGAATATACTTAGAATAAAAGCAAGAAATACATTATGCTTTATCTAGTTAGAGATATACACTGAACTATTTATGGGCAAAACAATATGATTTGCTGACTTTGCTTTAACTACTTTAGCAAAAAAAAAAAAAAAGCAGTGGGAATATAGACGAAACAAGAATAGCAGGATGCTGATAACTATTAAGGGTGGGTGACGGGCACCAGTGGTTCATTATTCTATTCTACTTTTGTTTATGCTTGAAATATCCACAATAATGCTTTTAAAAAAGGAATTATCCATTACTAAAAAGAAAGGAAACAGATGACTAAAGCACTCACTGAATTAAGCTAGACCTGAAAGACAATGATTGAGGGTATGTATGATTACAATATCTGGCAGTGCTGGCAAATAAACTGAATTTACCTACAGTCTCTTGAGAAGCCATTCCTAGGCCATTCAGCAAATACTCATTGAATCATTATTATGTATCCGGCATTATGTTTGGTTTGGTAAATAGGTATGAAAAATATATTCCTTGCCTTTAATATGCCAACAGTTGGGACTAGAGAGAGAGAAGTAAAGCATCAATTAGAATATTTATCTATAGAGATGAGGCAAGGTACTTACTAAAGGACTGCTGAAGAGGGACTTCTGGCCATACTTAGAGCTGGAAAAGGAAATATTCCTAATTCCTAATTAATCTGAGTCTTGATGCATAGCTATGTCAGCTAAGTTAAAAAAAAAAAAAAAGGGTAGTAATCTAGACAGTGGGACTAACATGGCACATTCAGGAAATCACAAGTATGGTTTAGAATGACTAGAAATCAGGTAGGTGTGAATAAGTGGTTCAAAACTAGAGATCTTGTAATAATAGTACTTTTGGGAGATTTCCTGAGACAGGAATAATTTGTGACTGGTAGATGCTTAATGTTTTAAAAATGGAATTGTTAGGAGGCCATTGAAAACCATACATGGAAGTGATACAATTAGATGTGCATTTTTGAAAGATCACGCTGGCAACCAGGAGGATGACAGGTTGAAGAAAAGTGAGAGTTGAGGCAGACAGAGAAGTTAGGAGGCTAATGCAGTAATTCAAGGGAGGCAGAAAGGGAGTCTGAACTAAAGGAGCAGCAGTATGATGAAGAAATGCAGAGTCAAGAGAACCTTTGAGGGCAGATGGATAGAGCTTCTCATTGTTGGATACCAAAGAGATGTAGAAGATTAGGATATGTCTTGGGCTATTATTTAGATAACAGGAGGACGGCAGTATTATTGACTGAGAAACGGAATGCAGCAGGAGAAAGAGATCTGCAGTGGGCAAGTGGTATTAGAAGTATCTGTGAGGAAAAGCAAGGATAATTCCAGTAGGCACAGTATGGAATTCAGAAGAGATGCCTATATTGATGATTAAAAAAATATGATCATGATCAGCAGTTGTTTGTTGAAGCTACAGGTATAGATGAGAGCGCTCAGAAATAAAGTATGTGGTGAGAAGAGGAGAGACCAAAGGATGGAATACTGGGGAATAGCCCACTTAAAATTCAGGCAGAGGAAGTGAAGCCCATGTAGGACACCAAACATGAATGGGCAGAGAAACAGGACTAAAGAGAGAGAAGTTCCACAGATACGTCCGTTGGAGTTGCTCAGTGAATGAAGGGAGAGAGTTTTAAAGCTCTGCAATTAACCAACAGTAGAGAAGTCAAGTATGATAAGAGCTGATGACTTTGGAAGTAATATCATTGTTATGGTGAGAAGCTAGATTGTAGTAGCTGGAGAATTATACAGGTGAGGAGGTGAAGGAAAAGTTATAGCCCTAAATGTATATATTATAAAGAAAGGGACAACAGCAAAAAATAACAAAAGATAACTCTCTGAAATGATTTACTTCAGTAAAAAAGAAGATTGTAGAATTTTTATTCATATGTCATCAAGACTCATCAGGACATGTTTAAAGATAATATAATAAAAAAGCCATGAGAATCTCAGCTCAGGGAAGATGGGAAAGATGAGAAACAAATTTTAAATTAAACAGTGTGGTGGCAGCAGTGGGAAAAACTGAAAAACAAATCTCCCTGTTGCAGCAAAATTCTGTAAATACTACCTGTCTCCAACTCCTCTGCTCCTATTTTAAAATACACTTTAATTAGACTTGTACCTCTGTCATTCTACTGAAATTTCTCTGATCAAGATCCCAAATAAAACCTCCATGTTGTAAAGTCCAGTAGTAAATCCACTTGACTTAATCAGAAGCATTAGACTTGGCTGCTTATTCCCTTCTCTTTGATACACTTTCTCACTTAGCTTCCAGGACAACACATTCTCTTGCTTTTCCTCCTACCCCAGAGGGGGCTTCTTAGTCTTCTTTTGTTGGATTCTTACTCTTTTCCTGATCCATCAGTGTTAAGAGTTCCCAAGGACTTGCTCCTTAACCCTCTTCTATATCTACACTCACTTAAATCTCATCCAGCTTCATGCCTTAAAATACTATCTATAGGCTGAAAATTCCCAAATGCATCTTCAGCCCAGATCTCTTCCCTGAATGCTGGACTCATATATCCAACTGCCTATTCAGTACCTCCACTTCAGTGTCTAAAAGGCATTTAAAAAGCAACACGTCTAACCTGAATTGCTGCTCCACTCGATCTTTGCCATCTGGCGGATGAAAATTCAATCCAGCTAGTTGGTCTGGCCCAACACCCTGGAGTTTCAACAGTTGTAAATACCTGTGAAACCATTACCATAAACAAGATCTAGAGAGGATCATCCCTAAAAGATTCCTGATGCTCCTTTACGGTCCATTCTTTCCTTCCTCCCTACTCTGTCCCTTCCTACTCTAGGAAACCTTTATCTACTTTTTGTCTCTATAGATTAGCTTGCATTTCATATAAATGTGATTTCATAAAGTATTTACTTTTCTGTGTCTGGCTTCTTTTTCTCAGCACAGTGATTTTGAGATTCATCCATGTTGTGTGTATCAGCTCATTACTTTTTTATTCTATGATATGGAAAGGGCATCAGTAACAAGGAGGTGATGGGAATAAGGAAATTAAATTGACTTTTCAAGGCTATATTAAACAAACAATTTTCTTCTATATTCAACTTATATAGAAATTAAATAAGACAAATACTTTACAGAGTCAGGAATAAAATAGCTGTCTATCCTCTGTTTATAAAAAGTTCCCATAATCCAAATTTCTTAGGATTTATCAATATTAATGATGATACAGTGAAAGCCACCTTTGTATATAATATTAAAATCCTAAACAACAACAAAAAAGAAAAACCTTCTGTTGGTATCCTTGTCTTCTAAGTCCAGATGGGAGTTTGTTTGCTCATAGGACACTTCAAGGATGTCACTTTGACACAGTTCCCATACAAATCATTGATTCTGGGCTGAATTGTTTCCTGGACCGGCCTCTCAACGGTTTCTAAAAAATATCTTTGTTGGTCTTTGCTAAGCCTCTGAATCATAGTTTGGGAGCTGAAAGAAATTGGGTACTCTGATTTCAATGTCAACAATGAACTATCTCATCAAGAGTAATGTAATGCCATGTTATATCTGTATTTTACATCTCACAGTATGCAAAGTATTGTTACAGATATTATCTTACTTGGGGCTCTCACCAGTCCTGTGATACAGGCAGGATGGCCAGTGTTATCCCCATCTTACATCAGAGAGGGAATGTAAGGGAATGTTAGGGAATCAGAGAGGTTAAGCTATTTGTTCAAGATAACATAGCTAATAAGGAGGGGCAGGTCTAGAATACATATCTTCTAACTCCACTACTTTTTCTATTACCTTCTCTTATGTTGACATATTATTTCATTTCTTTCCATAGATAAGATAAGTAATATATTTTAAAAAGTTAAGTCTTAGTTTAAATTAATCAATTCTAGATCCAAGTACAGGTATGGCCAAAGATGGTTTCTTAACCTAATTTTCTAGGTTTTGGGGGCTAGAGAGCCTACATATTTCAACAGAGCCATTATTGAGCAGAAACCAAGTTCTTAGAAAAGAGGCCAAGGAAGGGAGAACAGGCATACCATGTTTCTTCTGTTTTGCAAATTCAGTCTATTCTCAAATACCTACAAATCCACTGTTCAGGTGGTTTGTTCATATCATTATTCCTAGAGATAGGGAAACTTACCAGGGGGGCTAGTGGTATAATAATTACCGGTTTAGACAAAACTACAAAGTTTATCTTTGTTATCCCTGACTTCCCTTTCTATTCCTTTTCCAATTTTTAGGTACTAGTATAATCCCTACGTGACCAGTGCTTCAATTGCTATCATAGATAGTAAAACATTTGATAGTATTCATTCTAAGTAACTATCTTATGCCAGAAGTATTTCTATTTAAAAAGAGAAACTCACATACAGCAATGGTGATTGCTTAGAAGAAATAACTGTCTAACTGCAGATGTTAAGGCATCCATTAGGGATACTTTAGGGATACTGAAATCTCAGAACCATTCAAAATGCATCGTATGTGCACTCCTATGTATAAAACTGACCTAGCCACAGATACTATGTAGACTCTAAGGAGACAATTAGCAATTGTTATTAAAACGTCACTTTTAGCTGTTACTTTAATGCAAAATAAAAATCTTATAAGACAGAGGAAAGGGAGTAAGGTAACCTGGTAGAAGAAATCAAGTGTAGTTCTCCTACCTCAAATATCTTTTTAGAAGCCAAGAAGGGGCTTGTCCGGGTATTTTTGCTAAAAAAGAGAATATACCATAAAATTTCTGAACTTAGGTTTTAAGGTTAACAAAACAATTTTTGTACTTTCTTCACAATTACCTCATTCATATATTTAATGGCTAGCTTGAGTTTATCTTCAATTAATCTGACATTATCTCATTCAGACATATGAAATATATCAGTGCATACTTCCTCTGGAAGCTTTTAAATGAAACTGTTTCAAGAGAAGAGCAAACAGTAGAAATACCTGTCCAATAATTATCAAGCGTTTCAGAACTGAATTTTGCATGTCAGGCTCTATGAAGGCCATCTACATGTGTAGTAGGGTGACTAATTTTTAGAGTGCCAACTCAAGACACAGCTACAACAGACCAAAAAATTAGTACAATATGTAATAAATACTTATACACACATGATTATTTTAACATAAAATATATACTAGGCATTTATTTAAAATTATATATTATTCTGTATTATTTGCTTTTTTGCTACATAAATGCCATTATTTAAGAAAAACAGTAGGACTAGTTAACAGTGGCAATTAGTTATAAATAGTGGAACCAATTAAACAAATAGTATGTGTGAGAATAATATAACATTATAAATAGTTTTCTCCTCTGATACAGATTTTAACTCTTTATAGGATATTTACATTTTATAGGCCATATTATGTCTTTTTAAGATACATAAATATAAGACCTTTAAAAAGTTGAATGTAAATACAATGGGGCTAAGTAAACAGACATTACTTATAATTAATAAAAATTGACACTTCTTTATGTCCCATGATAAAGTAGGATATTTTTGCTCTTTGTGTGTCCTCTTCCAGTAATACTTCTCTGAACTGCCTGCAGCCTTCAGGATATCCTTCTTTTCTTTTATGTAGTGGTAAAACTGAATACATTCAAAGTCAAGGCCTCTGAGGTCTGCTCTTATGAAGCCCCACATTATGCTGGCCCCTGGTGGCAGGCCAATGCAATGACAGCAAGTTAGATATCCTGTCAACAAGGGAATTTGATCATGGAATATGACCGTACTTATTAATAGCAGGTTTCTAGACTTGTAAGGAATTAGTTTCCAGCTTTACAAAAATGTCCATCCACTTTATATCTACAGGCTTAATTTAGCAGGCTGGCTTTTGGGCATTTGGCCCTTTGCATCCTTAAATTCATCATGTAGTGTTTGCCATGTCTAAAATGTCCACTGTTTTTAGATACTCTGAAGCACACTGGATATCATTGCAAGTAAACTTTTCTTTCTCAGGGAATAGGTTTTTAAAGCACAGAGGTAATTCGAACTTAAACTGAAGGTGGATTTCAAATAAATTACAGTTTTTAGTGCTGTTTAACTTGGCTGCCCTTTCTGGTGACATATTTTTGACTTGAGTCAGTCTTATTTCCTCCTAAATGTCATTTTTTTTCACTGTATGAGCTTCTCTCATAATCTACATATAATGTCAAACAACTGAGGTGCAGTTCATCGTTTTCTATGCTCCATATGACCTCTTCAAAGATCATCAAACAGAATTAGAGAAACAGCATATAAATTGTTTTACTGTAGCCCTTTCCTCTATTCCCATCTCAAACTATTTGCAAATTAGAGAAAGCCATTCTTCTTGTCCCACATGTTGAAAATGTGATTTAATGGCAGACCAACATTTTAATGTCTTTTCTATGGCTGGCAACAATGATAGCCACCTTATTGGCACAGGTCTAAGGAAACTGCCCTCTTTCATTTCTGTAAAGTTGAAAATCTCATTAAGTGCTGCTTCTGCATTTTTTGAGGAAACTAAAACTTGACCAAAAAATTTCATTATGAAAGCCTCATTATTACATGATAGCAAATCACACTTTTTTTTTTTTTTTTTTTTTTTTTGCGGTATGTGGACCTCTCACTGTTGTGGCCTCTCCCGTTGCGGAGCACAGGCTCTGGATGCACAGGCTCAACAGCCATGGCTCACGGGCCCAGCCGCTCCGCGGCATGTGGGATCTTCCCAGACCGGGGCACGAACTCGTGTCCCCTGCATCAGCAGGCGGACTCTCAACCACTGAGCCACCAGGGAAGCCCCCACACTCTTTTTTAAATACAAGGTGTGCAAGACATTAAAGAGATCAGATCTTTTTCTTTGGTAAGAAGTTGATAGACTGAATGAAATTTGCCAAAATATACATTTTATATTTTCATTGTCAGCCAACCATGCAGATAGATGAGCAAAGTCTAGTTTGTCTTTGGACAACATATTGACAATATTTGGTTTGATGTTTTCTGTGGCTTCACTAAAATCTTCATAGAAATCGATTCTTTGAAACCCCGTTTTTCAAATTAAAGTACCTAATAGCCAGAGGAAATGTTTTTTCTTTTTTATTCCATGTATCATGTGATAACTGTAGAAAACATTATTGTTGGTAAGATCTGACAAAATGAGCTTTACACTATAAGAGTCCAACACATCTGTCATCAAAATTTCCCCTTTGGTTAACCCACAGGGCATTTTAGTGGGAAACTCTGAATTAGGAAATGTAATTTTACTCAGTTTCATCAAGCAATCAAGGGAATTACCTGGTAATCAGTGTTCATTCATGTCATATGCCCAAGCGAATCCACCAGCTATTATTTTTGACTGAGCATTGGTGTCTTTTTGAGAGATGAAAAAACTTTCAATTGATTTAGAAGTACTTCTTGCTTCTCTCATCTGGACTTTTGAGATTCAATCTCCTTTATGACGATCAATTCCAAATTCTTTTCTCTAAATGTACACTATGCTCTGTTTTGGTTATTTATCTCCTTAACTAGTTGTATGTGTCTATGAAGGTTACTCAAAAAATTAAAAATAGAACTACACTATGATCCAGCAATTCCACTTCTGGGGATATATCCAATGAAAAAAAAAAAAAAAGATCTTGAAGAGGTGTCTGTCCATGTTTACTGGAGCATTATTTACAATAGCCAAGACACAGAAACAACATATGGTCAGTCAATGGTCGAATGGATAAAGAAGTTACGGTGTGTGTATGTGTGTGTGTATATATATACACACACACACACCCCCGCACACATACACACACACAATGGAATATTATTCAGCCATGAGAAAGAAGGAAATCCTGCCATTTGGGACAATAGGACCTTGAGAGCATTAGGCTAGGTGAAATAAGTCAGACAGAGAAAGATAAATTCAAAGATTTTTGTCTTTGTCTTTCTGAAGTTTGAATATGATGTGCTAGGTATATGTGTGTGTGTGTGTGTGTGTGTGTGTATACATTATAGGAATTCCTATAATAGCCTTGTTTTTGTCTATCCTGTTGTCTTTGGGGTTCCCTAAGCACCACTTATCAGATAGAATACATGTCTGGCTTGCAGCTCTTTTAGCTGTAAATCACTGTTCTTATACTGGAGTCGTGTTGGTGTGGTGGTAAGGTATGGGGAAAGGGAACATCCTATAATCTTATTAAATCTTAGTCTTTTAATGGGTCTGTGTCCCTGGGCTGTGACCTTAATAGGCATTTCGTAGCTTTTCTTCCCCCTACCTTTCAATGAGACAAGGCGGCTAGGAGGGGCTGGCTGTGGTGGGGGGGGGGGGTAGAGTAAGCATTGCAAACTATCCAGAACGTTCTCCCTAACAAAGGTCTACTCTCCAAATCCAGCCCTTTACATGTTGGAGCTTAAAGCTAGCAGTCCCCTTACTATGCTTACATTATATGTCTATCTTTTCTTCTAAGAGTAGTTTCAGGTCTTACATTTAGGTCTGTCACCCATTTTGAATTAATGAATTGGTGTAAGGAATGAGTCCAACTTCATTCTTTTGCATGTGAATATCTAGTTGTCTCAGTACCATTTGTTGTAAATGCTCTTATTTTCTTCATTGAATTGTCTTGGTACCTTTGTTGAAACTTAATTGACAAAAAATATAAGGGTTCATTTCTGTATTCTTAATTCTATTTCACTGATCTCTGTATCTGCCATTATGCCAGTACCACACTGTTATGATTACTGCAGCTTGGTGGTAAGTTTTGAAATTGGAAAGTATGACTCTTTGAACTTTGTTCTTCTTTTTCAAAATTGCCTTGGTTATTCTCGTCCTTTACATTTCCTATGCATTTTAGGTTTAGCTTGTAATTTCTGTTTCGGCAGAGATTTTGATAGGATTGCATTGAATCTGTATATCAATTTGGTGAGTATTGCCATCTTAACAAGTCTTCTGATTCCTGAATGTAGGGGAATCTTTCCATTTATTTAAATCTTCTTTAATATATTTCAACAGTGTTTTGTGCTTTTCAGCGTGCAAGTATTACACTATTTTTGTTAAATTTATTTCTAAGTATTTTATTCTTTTTGATGTTTTGTAAATGGAATTTTCTTAATTTCATTTTCAGAATGTTCATTGCTAGTATATAGAAATACAATTGATTTTTACAACAGATTTATTGAGATCTAATTCACATACCATACAATTCACCCATTACAACTGAGTTTTGCATGTTGATTTTCTATCTTGCAATCTTGCTGAACTGATTATTAGCTCTAGTAGGTTGTGTGTGTGTATGTATGTATGTTCCTTAGGATTTTCTACATACAAGATCATGTGTTCTGCAAATAGAGGTAATTTTACTTCTTTCCAGTCTGGATGCATTGTATTTATTCTTTCCAAACTGCCCTGCCTAAACCTCCATTCTCTTGGTCCTGATCTTAGGGGGAAAGCATTGTCTCGTACCATCAAGTATGATATTAGCTGTGGGATTTTTTTAAAAATTTATTTATTTATTTACTTTTGGCTGTGTTGGGTCTTCATTTCTGTGCGAGGGCTTTCTCTAGTTGCAGCGAGCGGGGGCCACTCTTCATCGCGGTGCGCGGGCCTCTCACTGTCGTGGCCTCTCTTGTTGCGGAGCACAGGCTCCAGACGCGCAGGCTCAGTAGTTGTGGCTCACGGGCCCAGTCGCTCTGCGGCATGTGGGATCTTCCCAGACCAGGGCTCGAACCCGTGTCCCCTGCATTGGCAGGCAGATTCTCAACCACTGTGCCACCAGGGAAGCCCTAGCTGTGGGATTTTTATAGATAGCCTTTATCAGGTTGAGGAACATCCATCTACTCCTACTTTCTTGCGTATTTTTTTTTAAATCATGAAAGGATGTTGGATTTTGCCAAACATTATTCCTGCATGTACTGAGATGATCATGTGCATTTTGTTCTTTTTTCAATTAATGTGTATTACGTTGTTTAATTTTATTTCTTTTTAAATTAATTTTTATTGGAGTATAGTTGATTTACAATGTTGTTTCTGCTGTACAGCAAAAGTGAATCAGTTATGCATATATCCACTCTTTTTATAGATTCTGTTCTCATATAGGTCATTACAGAGTACTGAATAGAGTTCCCTGTGGTATACAATAGGTCCTTGTTGGTTATCTATTTTATATATAGTAGTGTGTGTATGTCAATCCCAATCTCCCGATTTACCCCTCCTCCACCTTTCCCCCTTTGTAACCATAAGATTGTTTTCTACATCTGTGACCCTATTTCCGTTTTGTAAATAGGTTCATTTGTACCATTTTTTAAGATTCCGTGTATAAGTGATATCATGATATTTGTCTTTCTCTGTCTGACTTACTTCACTCAGTATGACAATCTCTAGGTCCATCTTTGTTGCTGCAAATGGCATGATTTCATTCTTTTTAATGGCTCAGTAATATTCCATTGCATATATGTACCACATCTTCTTTTTCCATTCCTCTGCTGATGGACATTTAGGTTGCTTCCATGTCCTGGCTATTTTAAGTAGTGCTGCAATGAACATTGTGGTGCATGTATCCTTTCAAATTATGGTTTTCTCTGGATATATGCCCAGGAGTGGAATTGCTGGATCATATGGTAGCTTTTTTTAGTTTTTTAAGGAACCTCCCTACTGTTCTCCATAGTGGCTGTACCAATTTACATTCCCACCAACAGTGTATAGGAAGGTTCCCTTTTCTCAACACCCTCTCCAGCATTTATTGTTTATAGATTTTTTTGATGATGGCCATTCTAACTGGTGTGAGGTGATACCTCATTGTAAGTTTTGATTTGTATTTCTCTAATAATTAGTGATGTTGAGTATCTTTTCATTTGCCTTTTGGCCATCTGTATGTCTTCTTTGGAGAAATGTCTGTTTAGATCTTATGCCCATTTTTGGATTGGGTTGTTTGTTTCTTTAATATTGAGCTGCATGAGCTGTTTGTATATTTTGGAGATTAATCCCTGTTGGTCGCTTTGTTTGCAGATATTTTCACCCATTCTGTGGGTTTTCTTTTCGTTTTGTTTATGGTTTCCTTTGCTGTGCAAAAGCTTTTAAGCTTAATTAGGTTCCACTTGTTTATTTTTGTTTTTATTTTCATTACTCTTGGAGGTGGGTAATTTTTATGTTAAACCAACCTTGCATTTCTGGGATAAATCCTACTTGATCACTGTGTATAATCCTTTTTATATGTTGCTGGATTCAGTTTGCTAGTATTTTGCCCTACTCTTCTGTCTTAATTTTTAATAGATTCAAAACTTGGTAAAGAAAAAGTAGTATTTATTTATTTGGGCCCTGGAACCGTAACAGTTACCTTTTCTGAGAAACTTTCTCTGATACTCCCTTATCCCCAAACAACTCCTGTATAATATCATAGCACAGTAAATAGCATTTATCCCGTTATGTTTCTACTGTCTGTTTACTTGTCACTCTCTCTGCTTCTTGAGAACAGACTATATATTTTTTTCCATTGTAGCCCAGTATCTAGCACAGTCATCGGCTAGTATATTGAGACCTCTGCGAAGCAGATAAACATCAGATTTTTAAAAGAACATGAACAAAGATGGAAAGGAGATTGTGTAACAAAGGAGGATTATAAGAGAGTGACTGAGCCACAGGAGAATAGTATCAGGAAGGTTAAAATACCAGATGAACTCAGATATGAAGTATTGAGAAAAAGAAGTAAATTTTACTTAGCTATATTCAGAATGAAAATATATCAAATAATGTTTAGATTTGTTCTGCTGGGATTATTTTAAAATACTGATGGATGACGAAGAGCAGAATCCCTCAGCTCCTCTGTTGCACCTGTCTTTTCTATTGAATAGAGTTTTCTTCTGTTTAGACAGGGGAGAATAAATATTGGTGAGAGATGTCAGGAGTCAAAAGGCTCTGAATGCCTTATCTTCAGTCCCAGACATAGTTCATCTCAAGTAAGGAAAGAATTTTCATATAAATAAGATCACAAAACCATTGACATTAATCTTTTAAGAATTCAAGGAAGTGACTCTCCTCTTGCTGCTAAATGCCTGACTTACCACTTAAGACTCCATCATAATCATGATCATAATTTAAGGATCAGTTCCTTCAGGAAAACATTCCCTGAGATTTCCAGGCTGGATTACATGCCCTTCTCTGAGCAACCAGAGCAATTTGTGCATATCATTATCACTCAGTCTATCTCACTCTTATTGTAATGAACTGTATATGAGTCTTATTACACTTTGATACCTACTCCTTAAATGATGAAGTAGCTTATCTAGTTGAAGAGGGAGAATTATGTTTCAGGCAGAGAAGACAGAATGAGCAAAGGCAACGAGGTGAGAAGACTGATGTATTTTGAGGCCACAAGAGGATCATCATTGCTGCAGTGTAAAGGAAAAGGCAGAGAATGGCGAGAGGTGAAACCGGAGAGGCAGTCGGGCCAGTTCACCGGGAGTCTTGTACGTCATGTTAGGGAATTGGTTTCTCTGATGCAGCAAGTGGCTGTCAAAAGAAATTTGTTTTTAAAGTAACAGCGTTATTGGAAGAAAGATTGTACCTGAAAGCTACTCAGGATGAATAAGGGCTGGATGGGCTAGGTCCCAAATGCTTGGCCTCCCACCGACTCTCACTAGAGTTCCCAACGTGGTGAGTCGAAAAGAGCAGATCATCAACATCAGAATTATCTATGGTACCTTATTAAAAATGCAGATTTGGGGGTTGACAACAAAGGCCAACCCAGAATTCAAAGCTGGGATTATATCATAAACTCCCCAGATAATTCTAAAATTTTAAAACAAGACATTCTATAAGACTGCTGGCCCATAATCGTCACAGTGCCAGTGCTGTGAATGACAAAGAAGGGCTGAGCAGATGTTCCAAATTAAAAGAGAATAAAGGGATATGGCGATTAAATGCAATCCATGAGCCTCAATCAGGGAGAAGTTTTGCCCTAAAGGACATCATTGGTACATTTGGCAAAATTTCACTACAGTATGATACAAAGTAGTATTGTATCAAAGTTGAATTTCCTTATTTTAATGTAAGAGAATGTTCTTGTTCTTGGAAAATATATGCTGAAGCCCTTTAGGAATAAAGGAGCATTATGTCTACAAAAAATGGATTGGGGGGAAAATACAGCTAGGTAGGTAGATAGATATAGCTCTTTGTACTATTCTTGAAATTATTTAAAAGTTGAAAAAAAATTGAAAAGAGAAAGCCTAGAACAAATTGAAGTCTCAGGACTGTGCCAACTTCAACCACTGTTAGAAAACTGGGAATTACTGAAAGGCTTCAGGTAGTGGCATTAATCAGATTTCTGTTTTTGATAGATTGCTTTTATGGCAGTATGAGAGGTGGAATTAGGATGACAATATTGGTGGCAAGGAGACCACTTAGAAATCTGAAGTACTTCTGATAAATAAGCACTGAAAAGAATGATGGTAGTTAAGGTGGAGACAAAAGGGATTATGTGGTAAAATCAGTTGGATTCAGTGGCTATCTAGATATGAATGGTGGAAGTGAAAGAAGAAAAAAGATAACTATTAGGTTTCTAGCTTGGGTAGTTATGTAGATAGTACTGCTTCCAAAGTTACAGTGAATATAGAAGGAACAGCATTCAACGTGGGATTAGATGAATTTGAATTTGGCTATAAGGGACATTTAAGTGAAGACAAACAGATAAAGAAGCTGAAGCTTTGACAAGAGGTCAGATATAGGATATGTATTTATATATTGTATATATGTATAAGGTATATACACATGTATATAGTACAACAATATGACATAATCAAGATCAAGTTCATGAAAGGCTGAATCTAAGAAGACTTAGTTTAACAAGAATAAATTTGAGGGGCTTCCCTGGTGGCGCAGTGGTTGAGAGTCTGCCTGCCGATGCAGGGGACACGGGTTCGTGCCCCGGTCCGGGAAGATCCCATATGCCGCGGAGCGGCTGGGTCCGTGAGCCATGGCCGCAGAGCCTGCGCGTCCGGAGCCTGTGCTCCGCAACGGGAGAGGCCACAACGGTGAGAGGCCCGCCTAAAAAAAAAAAAAAAAAAAAAAAAAAAAAAGAATAAATTTGAGGCTCAGTACACTGGACCAAGATATCAAACCAAAATTGAAGAAGTAGAGAATGGAGGAGACGTAAGTTAGCAGTGGCACTATGAAAATAAAACTTTATAGGTTTGAGTATTTGTAAATCCAATGTCAATATTTTAGGATAATTTTCAAAAAAACGTGTAATCTTAGACTGCATTAATGGAAATCTGGTATCTAGAAAGAAGCAAATGAGAATGATAATTTATTGTATACAGTCAGGCTTCCATATCAATGGGTTCTGCATCTGCGGATTCAACCAACTGTGGATCAAAAATAGTAGGAAAAAAATTCCAAGAAGTTCCAAAAAGCAAATCTTGAATTTTCTGTGCACTGGCAACTATTTACATAGCATTTACATTGTACAGGTATTATAAGTAATCTAGAGATACTGAAGGATATGCATAGGTTATATGCAAATACTGCGCCATTTTATATAAGGGACTTGAGCATCCTCAGATTTTGCTATCCGTGGGGTTCCTGGAACCAGTTCCCCACAGATACCAAGGAATGGCTGTCCTAATTAGATGACATCTGCAATACTGTGTTCAGTTTCATTCAAGCTTGAATAGTGATAGAAAACAATAAAATATAATAGTAAAGGGAATCATATTATGGATGGCTGAAAGAAATGGAAGGAAAGTGTCAGGGAAATGATAGCTTTAAAAAAATATTTATGGTCTGTCATGTGGAAGAGGCATTATATTTGTTCTTATTATTTCAAGGAGAATTAGGGAAAATGAGTCAGTCAGAAATGTTTACCTTAAAGGTCTTTTCATTCTTTTTTGCTTTGTATTATTAAAGAGGTGAATTAAATTTACAGGGATATATGTTTTTAACTCAACATAAAAAGAACATTGCTCTCTAACAATGGAATGAAGTGACTGCAATTTGGTAAACTACTTGTCACCAAGTGTAGTCAATCAAAAGTTGGATGCGCCTGGGTCCTGTCATCAGTAGGAGGTGAGAGTAGGGTGCTCTCAGGGTTTCTCTCTGCTTTAAGATTCAATGAGATGGGAATGAAGAGATGAGACAATGAGATGAATAATATTTTTTTGAAAATAATATTTTTTTTTCGACTCGGTAAAATTACAAGACATCAAGTTGACATACAAGGAAGTTCTACTGTCTTTTACATTTCTAGAGTTAGAGAGAAAAATTAAAATTTGAGATTCAGAATTTCTGGGAAGGTGAATTGTTCTTTGGCTGTCCGATCTGAAGATAATCTTCTAGTTTCTTATGTGTAAATCTTGACCAGATACATATTAAATAGCTTACATTCAGATGATAGGTGACCACACATTACTGTCTATATTCCCATCTTATTCACAAACCTTGATTAGGGAACTGTCTTCTGAAATAATCAAATGTACAGTCATCTGATATATCTGGCCTTGTATCTAGAAAAGATGGTAAAAGTTCATTAGTAGCATGAAAATAGTTCATTGACTCTTTTATATTTCATATTTTTATCTTTTTCTAAATGAAAAATGCTAGCAGATAATATGTAAATAGTAGTTTAGCTCAATGAAATTAATACAAACAGTTCTCAAATCTTGTATGATTTTTGTTGCATTTTTGCTATTTATAGTAAGGTCTAAAAAGTGTTCATACTCTTTGGGTCAGCAGTTCCTTTCTAGGAATCTATTATAAATAAATAAGAATATACACAAATAGGGAGTTAAACATCTTCATTGTTGTTTACAACAGAAAAAAATGTTTAACAATGGGGGTGGCTAAATAAAGGTTCACTAATACAATGGAATACTTTGCCACCATTTACTAACATGTAAAGAAGTTAATAATATCCTGTACTTTTAAATGAAAACATAGGTTGCCAAAAACCCTGAAGATTAATTAATAACCTGTGATTAATTAACATGGAGTGTATGTGTATAGAAAAAAGTCTAAAATAAGGATTCTAAAATGTGTTCTTTAATTTCTGACATTAAATTTAACAGAAGAATATATAAAAGTTACATATAAAAAGTGACTGATTTGCTTGGCTGATCACTATGAGAAAGAATAATTTAAAGTTCAGTGAAGTAACCATCTTAATTATAATAAAATCCTCTCGTTTCCTAGGTGTGGTTCTTACTTCCATTTCTAATTTTAATTAGCCTGCTGTATCATAAACTAAGTGGATTTATGTACTTGTATATATACTTTTAATTAAGTTACCTGAAACTCTTTTTGAAAATAAGTGTGGTATAAATGTATAAAAATTAATATATACACACATAAAATTAAAGAAGTATTTTAGACAAAATTAAAATATTGTTTATATTTTATGAATATTTTTCAAAGGACCTCAAGTAAAGATAATGAGATAAAAATTAAGAAAAAAATATACCAGAAATGTGTAGAGATTCAGAGATTTATGTTAGACTTAGCAGATTCCTACAGAAGCAAATGAATAATCCAAAATTTAATTTCTCTCCTGGCTCATCACAAAAGCACCAAGACGTTTTTTAAAACATAAAATCCCTATATTCTGTTTTGGGAAAAATCTTTCAAATCGGCGATATCTCTCAAGTACGTGGACCACTCAATCCAACCCTCCAGTCTAACTGACCACGCCCTTCTCTGTGCTCCCTTAGAACCCTGTGCAGACTATAAGCATTGCACCTGTAACACCGCACTTAACTTGTTTGTCTCCTCCTATTAAAAGATGAGTTCCTGGGAATAAGAAATGGTATAGTATAGTCTTAATATCCCTAGCACAAAGCACGGTGATAACCTCAAAGCTGTAGCACAAAAAACTGTTTGTTGAGGAAATGAATTAATTGTTTATGAGAGGGTAAAAGCAGAACATTACCTGTCACATCAGAATTTGATTCTTTGTGTCTTTGAACTAAATTTCCTTTTTCACAAACCTAATGGAACACAGAACCAGAAGGAAGGCAGTACTATATTATAAACATGAAAATGAGGTATATTTTCTATGATTTATCATAATTTTCAACATTTCTCATTTTATCCTCATAGATTTAGAATGGACAAAAATAATCTTTTAAATCAGAGCCTTTTACTGTCTTTCGCAACACTACTTTTCTTCTACAACAATGATAGAAGAAAGTATTAATATTGTATTTTGGCATTAAAGGGAGTTTAAAAATATTTTTACTTCATATAGAACTTATTTATGATGAGAAAGGGACAAAAATACATGCTTTATAATCTCACTTAATGAGAAGAATAAAGATGTAGCAAGATAAGTGTGAAATGAGTGAAACTATATAAAACTGTATGAAAAGGTATAAGCAATTACAAAACTATGTTTATATAGAAAAGTTGAAAAAATATTTTCTTGTAAAAAAGCTCAGAGTAAGAAAGATCATACACATGACATTGCTGTCTACCTTGAGAGGAGATACTTGCCAATATGACCCAGTTGGACTAAAAGAGACACAAAACACTGCAGAATTATGACTGCTAATCTTGAGTAGTCTACAAATCATTATGTGATTGTGAAAACATTTTCAATGATTCCCAGCTTTTGTTTCTGCACCTGTGCTATGTGGATGTTAGAAAGAATTTTCCAAAAGGGCCTGAGAAAAGAACTGAAAACATTTTGCCAAGATGTAATGCATAGCAACTCATGATAAAAAGTAGACTATGAAATAGTTAAAAGCTAAAATCCTCTTTTTAGATAAAATTGAATGACAGCAAAAAAAAAAAAAAATTGACATAATCAGGATGAAAATGGGAGGAAACTGTAAAAATCAAAACTTGATTGTTAAAGGGAGAGAGCAAAGGAAATATTCTAGAAAAAATTACACAAAGTTAAGAGTAGCAATATTATATAATCATTATAAAGAATTTGGAGAGACAAGGGGTGAAATTAGGCTGAAAAAAATTCACTTGTAATAAGACTTGATTCAATGAACTCTTTTTTTTTTTTTTTTTTTTTTGCGATACGCGGGCCTCCCACTGCTGTGGCCCCCTCCTGTTGCGGAGCACAGGCTCAGCGGCCATGGCTCATGGGCCCAGCCGCTCCGCGGCATGCGGGATCCTCCCGGACCAGGGGAAAAAACCCGTCCGTGTCCCCTGCATCGGCAGGCGGACCCTCAACCACTGCGCCATCAGGGAAGCCCATTCAACGAACTCTTGATGTCATTTTTTAGCCCTCTTCCTTTGATTGAAATAATGCTATGAACCATAATAAACTATTATATTTATCTCATAGAAAATCACCAGGCCAGTGTCCTTATGAATGTGATCTATAAATTCTAATCACAGTAATCTATAATTATTTGTTTTTGCTTAAAATCTGCAAAATGAATTTTTGAAAGTGTCCAGGTAGGAAATAAAGTTAACTAAAATACTCTAATATTTTTTTAGGGATATACTGATAACAAGCAATCATTTAAAGTAAGAAATAGTTCAAGAGCATGAACTTAAGTTGACCTCAGGCATTAACCTCAGTTAAGATGATACTGTTCACTCTTTCTGCCAAAGATTATTAGTAAATAATAAAGGAGGAAAAGAGAAAAAATTTCGTAAGTTCTTGGGAAATTAGATTCTGTTAATTCAATCCGCATTTAGCAGATGACAGTGTATTTGGTGCTCAGTATCTGCTGAATGAACTTGTGGCTGCTATTAAATTTCCCACTGGATCACTGTTATTAAACTCCAGAAACAGCTGAGTAGAAATCTTCTAAGTCTGGTACTCAGGTCTTCAACTTCTGGGCTCTCTGCAGGTAACAGATGCTTGAAAGATTGATTGATTGGATCCAAGGATGATTTTTTGGATCCCATCTACTAGGGATGTTGTCCTTCGTCTGTGTTTGTCAGGCTTATTTCCCAACTAGACAATTCTGTTGAACTCTGGGTACTAATCTTTCCCTGCTACCCCTTCCATACCTTCTGGAGCTATTTATTGTTATTTACATATTTGTTTCTTTAGTGACTGGCTGGTGTATTTTAGCGAAGTCCATTACCCCCTGAAGTGTTAAACCTCTAATTTGCTCCCTGAGGGGTGCAGACTTGGTTGTGCCCCACTCTCTCTGGGAAGGCAGTGGTTTTGGCAGGGTTGTCTTTGACACCTTCCCTGATCACACACCCCACTGTTAAATTCCACTGATTTCTGGCTGATAGATCTATTGTTTTCAACAGTGCCCTGGGGCATAAATTGCCCTACAGACTAATCCAATCAAATTTGGGCTCTGAAGGAACAGTTTCCCAGGTCAGGGTTTCAGATTTGTTCTGATGCCACCTCAGACTCCTCCCAGCTGTTCCCCTCCCTGCAGTTCTCTCTGGTGAACTAGCCAGCCTACAAGTTTAGCCTGTTTCTCCAATGGATCTAAGAATCTTCTCCGAATTGCCTTTTACTCTACTTCTACTGTTTCTGAGAATGCTGTTAAGCTTGAATTTCTCCAGGATCTGTTGCAAATTAAGTCATTTATTTTGGGAAGACATTAGGAGCTGTTTTACCTGGTTCCCCCGACCAAGGAAAAATATTTGGTCTGTTGTGTCATTTAGCATCTCTGCTGCCTTACTGATTTTCTGTCTAGAAGATCTGTCCATCGATGTCAGTGGGGTGTTAAAGTCTCCTACTATTATTGTATTCCTGTCAATCTCTTCCTTTATGTCTGCTGCTATTTGTTTTATGTATATTTAGGTGCTCCTATATTGGGTACACTTATGTTATCAAGTGTAATATCCTCTTCTTGTATTGCTCCTCTTATCATTATATAATGTCCTTCTCTGTCTTTATGGTTTAAAGACTACTTTGTTTTAAAGTCTACTTTGTCAGATACGAGTATTGCTACCCCTGCTTTCTTATTGTTTCCATTTGCATGAACTATCCTTTTCCATCCCCTCACTTTCAACCTGTGTCTTTTGGCCTAAAGTGAGTCTTGTAGGCAGCATATTGTACTTGTGGGCCGCATATTGTAGGTTCTTGATTTTTTATCCAATCTGCCACTCTATGTCTTTTGATGAGAATTTAGTCCATTGACATTTAAAGTAATTATTGATAGGTATGTACTTATTGCCATTTTAACCCTTTTTTTCCAGTTTTTGTACTTCTTCGTTCATTTCTTTTTTGTTTTCCCTTTTGTGGTTTGATGGATTTCTTTTGTATTATGCTTGAGTTCCTTTCTTTTGGGTTTCTGTGACTCTACTGTACCTTTTTGATGTTTGGTTACCCTGGTTTTCAAGTATGTTAACCCATACCTATATCTACTTGCTTTAAACTGATAGTCATACAAGTTCAAACACATTCTAAAAGATCTTCATTTTTATACTCCCATTCCCTACATTTTGTGATCTTGATGTCCTATTTTACATCCTCATCCTTTTACTGTTAATTGTAGTTTTAATCATTTTTACAATTTTTTGGATTGTTTTTTAATCTATGTACTGACTTACTTAAGTGATCTTCAGTCCTTTTATATCTTTGCCTTTCCTGTTGTGATTTTCCCTTTCCTATAGATACTTGCTTCTTTTCTATCTAGAGAAGACCTTTCAATATTTTTTTAGGTTAGGCTTAGTATTGCTGTATTCTTTTAGTTTTTGCTTGTCTGAGAAATTTTTTATCTCTCCTCCTGGTCTAAATTATAATCTTGCTGGGTAGAGTATCCCAGGGGGCAGGGTTTTCTCTTTCAGGACTTTGAATATATCATGCCACTGCCTTCTGACATGCACAGTTTCTGTGGAGAAATAAGCTGATAGTCTTATGGGGGTTGCCTTGTAACTGACTGCTTTTCTCTATCTGCCTTTAGAATCCTCTCTTTATCTTTTGCCATTTTAATTCCGATATGTCTTGGTGTGGGTCTGTTTGTGTTCATCTTCTTTGGGACCCTCTGTGCTTTCTGTACCTGGATATGTTTCCTTCTTTAGATTTCAGGAATTTTTCAGCCATAATTTTTTCAAATACATTTTCGATCCCCTCCTCTCTTTCTTCTCCTTCTGGAACCAGTATTATGTGTAGGTTGGCATGCCTTATATTATCCCATAGATCTCATATATTGCTTTCACTTTTCTTTTTTCATTTGTCTTTCTGTCTGCTGTTCTGACTGATTTCCATTATTCTGTCTTCCAGATCAGTTGTTCATTCTTCTGTGGCACTTAGTTTGCTATTCATTGCTTGTAGATTGGTTTTTATCTTGGCAATTGACTTGTCTAATTTTGATTGGTTCCTTTTTATAGTTTCGAGATCCTTGTTACAGTGATCTGCCTTTCTGTTGATAATCTTTCTTAATTCCTTTAGCATTTTTATTAACTCCTGTTTGAACTCAGGGTGTAGTAGACCACTGAGGTCTGTTTCATGATTTGTTTTTTCAGGGGATATCTCTTATTCTTTTAATTGGGAACAGTTCCTCTCCTTTTTCATTTTACTTAACTTACTCTGTCTCTGAATTTAGGAGAAACAGCTACTGTGGTCTTGAAGGGGTGCTTTTATGTGAGAATGTCCCTGTATAGACTGTGTGAGTGAGTTCAATATTTTTGGTGTGAGGGCTGGTTTTGGTATGGATGCTAGCCACATCTTTCCTCAGAGTATGCTGGCCATTATCCCCTTGATAGGGGATGGGATTGGTGTTGTGTTGTCCAGAGCCTGCACTCGATTTTGGATGGGGCCTCCTCTTTGCTCTGTGGCTGTCAGAGCCTTGCTGGGGGTGGGGTCTGCTCCCTGATTGTTGGCGTAGAAGCCCTGAGGGTTGGGCTCAGTAAGACTCTGTTGCCCTTAAGTATATGCTCTGTTGCAAAGGAGGTGAGTGCTGAAGCAAGTGAGGCCCATGTAGTCATAGCAGACCTATGTGCCACCATTGAAGGCATCCACAGTTCTTCCCAGAAGCAGCCCAAGGTCTTGTCCGTTTCTCCGTTGTGTTTATCCCAGACCTAGTGCTAGGCTGGTGCTGGGAGCTGGGGTGTTGTGGCTGCAGGAATTGAGGTCATTGTGCTGCTGCCTGGGGCCACTCTCCCAGGACCTGTCCACCCACAATCCAGCTCCAAGCTGGGGTGTGAGGTGGGAAGAACCAGAGCACTCTCACAGGGAAAGGAACCACTGTGTATTCCTCCCCAGGGGCTGTCTGCCAGAGACATGCGATTCTGTGATGCCACGTGGTGCGTATGCCAACAAAGTCCGCTGCCACCGTACCTGTGCCCCACCATGCATGTGCTGATGATGGGCTCCAATGGAAGACTTGTGCTCTGCAATGCAGGTACTGACAATGGGCTCTGAGGTTTGGCCTGGGCCACACCCCAGACTCTCTGGGCTGTCTCTGTGCAGCTAGACTGAGTTCACTCCCAGGGCACGCAAACCCAAGATTCAGTGCCTAGCCACTGCACATACTAGCTGCCCCACCCGGCATGTGCTTCAGGCTGGGAAGTGTGATGAAGTGGCAGCCATCAGCTCTAGTCTCTTTCTGCCCTGATAGCAAGCCAGCACATGCACACAGCTTGGGATCAGAGTCCAGGCCCCTCCAGTCCCTCTATATGTCCTGGTGGAGTTCCTAGCAGTCATGGGGTTCCCAGGGTGAGGGCTTGCCTGTGTGGACCCTCCCTCCTTCACAGATACCTTCCCGGGGCGTCCTGTGTCTTGATGCCTTTTTTTTCCCATCGTACCCAATGACATGGGGATGTTTCTTGCAGCTTTGGTTGTATAAGAGATCTTCTGCCAGTTTCCAGTTGGTTTGCTATGAGAACTGTGCCACATGTAGATGTGTTTTTGAGGGGAAGTGAGCTCCACATCCTCCTACTCTGCCATCTTAATGCACTTATGCAAAATTTCTGATGTGTCTCTGGAGCTGAGAGTGGGGACAGTGGCACTCTTCTCTCAGTGGTACCCCACTTTAGGAGCTAAGATGTAGGCGGAAGGAGGGCAGGAGCCTCAGGTCTTCTCTATTTGCCTCTTCCAGTGCGGAACCAACACCTTACAATCCAAGACGGGCGATTAGGACCAAAATATTTTCAGTGATGTAGCACACAAAGTGTGGAGCCTTCTTTTCAAGAGTGGGGTCTGGGTAGAAAGAAGGGAGCCCCCACCTCCTGACTGCACTTACCTGGAACTTCACTTCAACAACAGGCAGCTGGAGACAGATAAGATATGCAAGCCCTGCCCTTCCTGGGAAGATAGCCCTCTGGCTGGCATCTGTGGGGAAAGTGGACCCTGTGTCCTTGGCTGCACTCTCCTGTAGTAGAGTATCACTGAGCTGGAAGCTGGGGGGCAGGGTGTGGAGAGTCTTGATTCAAATACCCCAGGCTCTCACTGGTTTCTTTTTGGTTGTTTCTTTGTACCCAATTTTAGTAGATTTTCCCGAATAGATGATTTTTCATTTGCTGTATGCCCTTAGGACCATTTCCAGAAACTTTAAATTTTGTTTAAAAAAATAATTTTCTCTGATTTTTGCTGGTGAGTGGGTTTGCAGAGATCCTCATGCTATCATGATGGAAGGCAATCTCTCAGCACCGTCTATTTTATACTCTTGTTTTCCCATTAATCTTTCTTAGTTTTATTTTTTCTTGCTATCCTGGATACATCTTTGTAAGATGCCTCAAATACTTTTCCAAGTAAGTATAAGTGAAATTTAAATATAGCACCATAATAAGACCCACCTCTTATCTGTCAAGATTCTTTTGTATTTTTATAAACAGTAAATAATATGAGCAAAATTTTAATCATTAATTTTACCTGGGGAAAAATCATGAAGTCTTCCTGGGTATAAGAGGAAATAATTTGCCATTCTCGTTTTTTTTTCAATGACTGTTAACAACCGTATCAATGAATATTTACCTCTTGCTCTTCTCTGATGGCTTGCTGTGGTAGAGTTTCTTTCCTTCTTTGTTTTCAGATGTTTTTTCTTGTTTTTTTTCTAGGTAAGAGAATCATATTTAAAATCATTATTTATCAGTATATCAAAGATAGTATGTATGTATGCAGACAGACATAAAACTATCTTAAGACTTCCACTTCTAGGAAGATGAAGTTCTCGTCCTCTTCTTTCCACTAAGTACAACTAATACCCTGGGTATTACATACCAAATAAACACAAGAGGCTCTAAAAGGTGAAAAGAAGAAGGCAGATGATGAGGGACTTCAGGAGCAGAAGAGGAGCATGATGGTGAGTAGTTTCACGTGTTTTCTTTTTGCCTCATGCATCCCAGCCTTAGAGCTGGAGAAGTCAGCAACCCACAAATGCCAAGGAGTGAAGAAACAATGCCTGAAAACTTCCCAAATTTGATGAAAGACAGGAAGGTAAATATCAAAGAAGCTCAGTGAACTCCAAGTAAGATGAAATTTAAAAACCCACAGTAAGTCACATAAACTTTCAAAGTCAAAGAGAGACTTTTGACAGCATTAAGAGAGAAGCAAATTATTACATGCAAGGGAGCCTCAATAAGATCATGATCAGATTTCTCATCAGAAACTTTGGAAGCCAGAACACAGTGCAAAATAGGGAAAAACCCCAAAAAACAGCAGAACTGTCCTTCAAAAATTAGGTAGAAATTAAAGACATTTCCAGATAAACAAAAGCTGAGGGAGTTTGTGACCATTTGACATGCCTTGAAAGAAATGCCCAAGGGATTTCTGCAGGGTGAAATGAAAGGACTCTAGATAGTAAATTGAAGCTGTAGAGAAAAATAAAGGTCTCAGTGAAGTTAAATACATGGGAAATTATACAAGCTAGTAAGTACTATTGTAACAGTAGTTTCAAACTGAATTTTTTGTTGTCTACATGATTTAAGAGAAAAACATTTAAAGAAAAAAAAGCATTTATTAGTATAAAATTAGTATTAGACTACTGTCACCTTGGTCTGTAACTGAACCTTATTTATTACATAATTTAAGAGACTAACACACTTACTTAAAGAATTATTAATTTACGTTTTTGGGCACACAGTATGTAACTACGTAATCTGGTGACATATACAGCTGAAAGCCTGGGAGTGCAGCTGTAAAGGAACAGAGTTTTTGTATGTTTTGAAGTTAAGCTGTATCAAATTAGAGTGTTATAACTTCAGGATATTAAATGTAATCCCCCTGGTGACAACAAAGAAAAGACATATAGAATATACACAAAAGGAAGTAAGAAAGGAATTTAAACATTTCACCACAAAAAATCAACTAAACACAAAAGAAGACAGGAATGCAGGAAATGACGGACAAGAATACTTGTGACAGGAGTCTCTCTTTATCAGTAATTAAACTCTCCAATCAGAAGACAGAGACTGTCAGAATAGATAAAAACACATGATCCAACTATATTCAGTCTATAAAAGACTCACTGAGATCCAAAGACACAAACTGGTTGAAAGTGAAAGGAAGGAAAGAGATATTCTATGCAAATAGTAACCAAAAGAGGGCAGGAGTGGCTCTATTAGACAAAATAGACTTTAAATTTAAAAATGTTACTAGAAACTACTTTAAAAAAGATATGTTAATAAAAGATTCAACACAGCAAGAAGACATAACAATTATAAACATTTACATACCTAATGACAGATCATCAAAATGTATGAAGCAAAAACTGACCGAATTGAAGGGAGAAACAGACAGTTCTACAATATAGTAGGAGACTTCAATACCCCACTTACAATAGGGAGACCAGTCAGACAGAAGATATATAAGGAAAAAGGACAACATAATGAGTCATCAGAACTTAACAGACATATACAGAACACTACCCAACAACAATAGAACACACGTTCTTCTCAAGTGCATATATAGGACATCTTCCAGGACAGAACATATGCTAGACCACCAATTAAGTTTTAATAGATTTTAAAAGATAGATATCATACAAAGTATCTTTTCTTACCACAATGGGATAAAGTTAGAAATAACCTAAGGAAAAATAAAATGTTCAAAAAATTGTGGAAATTATACACGCACTTTTAAACAATGAATCAGAGAAGTCACAAGAGAAACTAGGAAATACTTACAGAGTTGAATGAAAATGAAAACACAACAGAGCAAAATTTATGGGACACAGTGAAAGTAGTGCTAAGGGGGAAATTTATAACTATAAACACATTCAAAAACTAAAGATCTCAAGTCAGTAACCTAACTTTAAACTTAACGAACTAGAAAAAGAAGAAAAAATTAAATCCACAGACAGAAGAGGAAGGAAGTAATAAGGATTAGAGCAGAGATAAATGAAATAGAAAAACTAGAGAAAAATCAATGAAACCAAAAGTTGATTGTTTGAAAAGATCAACAAAATTGATAAACCTTTAGCTAAATGGACAAAGAAAAAAAGTTAAATTACTAAAATCAGAAATGAAAGTAGAGATATTACTACCAATTCTACAGAAACAGAAAGGATTATAAGAGTATTGCAAACAAGTGTATGCCAATAAATTAGATAACCTAGATGAAATGGACAAATGACTAGAAACACAGAACTTACCAAGACTATCTCATGCAGAAATAGAAAATATGAGTAGACCTATATATAACTAGTTGAGGAGATTGAATCAGTAATGAAAATTCTCCCAACCAAAAATAAAGCCCTGGACCTGACAGTTTCTTGGGTGAATTCCACCAAATATTTAAAAAACTAATGCTGATCTTTCTCCAACTTTTCCAAAAAACTGAAGAGTAAGGAACATTTCCTAACTCACTCTGTAAGACCAGCATTACTGTGATACCAAAGCCAGACAAAGACACTACAAGAAAATTATAGACCAATACCCCTTATGAACACTGATGCAAAAATCCTCAACAAAATAATAGCAAACCAAATTCAGCAGCATATTAAAAGGATTTACACCATGACCAAATAGGATTTATATCTGGAATGCAAGGATAGTTTTAACATATGAAAATTGATCGATGTAATACACCAAATCAATAGAATGGAGGAATGGGAAAAAAACACATGACCATCTCAATTAATGCAGAAAAGGCATCTGGACAAAACTCAACACCCTTTCATGATTTAAAAAAACTCAACAAACTAGGCATAGAAGGAAACTACCTCACCATAATAAAAGCCATCTATAAAAAACCTACAGCAAACATCACACTCAATGGTGAAAGACCAAAAAGCACCTCCTCTAAGATCAGGAACAAGGCTAGGGTGTCTGCTTTCACCACTTCCATTCAACATAGTACTGGAAGTTCAAGCCCTAGCAATTAAGCAAGAAGAAGAAATAAAAAGGCATCCAAATTGGAAAGGAAGAAGTAAAATGATCTCTTTTGCAGATGATATATTTAAAAACCCTAGAGTCCACAAAAAACCTGTTTGAACTAATACATTAATTCAGCAAAGTATCAGGATACAAACTCAACACACAAAAACAGTTGCATTTCTATAAACAAATAATGAAAGATAAGGAAATTACAAAAACAATTCCATGTACAAGAACATCAAAAAGAACAGAATAGTTAGGAATTAACCAAGGAGGTGAAAGAATTGTGTAACAGAAACTACAAAACATTGCTTAAAGAAATTAAAGAAGAAATAAATAAATATAAACACATCCCTTGTTCATGGATTAGAAGACTTATTAATATTATTAAAATGCCAATACTGCCCAAAGCAATCTATGGATTCAATGCAATCCCTAGCAAAATCCCAATGATATTTTTTGCAGAAATAGAAAAATTCATTGTAAAATTTATACAGAATCTCAAGGAACTCTGAATGCCAAAATAATCTTGAAAAGGGAGAAGGAAATTAGAGGGTTCACACTTCCTGATTTCAAAACTTACTACATTTCTACAGTAATCAAGACAATGTGGTACTGGTATGAAGACAGACATATAGACTAATGGACAGAATAGAGAGCCCATGAATAAATCTTTGTGACTTTTGACAAGGGTGCTAAAATATTCAACAGGGAAAGAACAGTCTTTCATCAAATGGTGCTGGGAAAACTGGATATCGATTCGCAAAAGAATGAAGTTGGACCCTGACCTAGCACCTTATACAAAAATTAACTCAAAATTGATCAAGGGCCTAAATGTAATACTTAAAACAATAAATATCTTAGGAGAAAACATAGAGCAAAAGCTTCATGACATTGGATTTGTCAATGATATGTTAGATATGACACTAAAGGCACAGGTTTAAAAAAGAAAAATAGACAAACTGAACTTAATGAAAATTTAAAAAATTTTGTGCATCACAAACACTATTCAGAGAGTAAAAAGGCAAAATACAGAATGGGAGAAATATTTGCAAATCACATACCTGATAAGGGATTAATGTCCAGAACTCCTAAAATTCAACAACAAAAAATAAACCAATTCAGAAATGGGCAAAGGACTTGAATAGACATTTCTCCAAAGAAAATATATGAATGGCCAATAGGCATATAAATAGCATATAAATAGATGCTCAATATCACTAACCATTAGGGAAATGCAAATCAAAGCCACAGTGAGATATCACCTCACACCTGTTAGAATGGCCATTATTAAAAAAACACAAACCCAGAAAATAACAAGTGCTGTCAAGCATGTAGAAAAATCAGAGCCTGTGTGCACTGTTGATGGGAATGTAAAATGGTATAGCTGCTGTGAAAAACAGTATGGAGGTTCCTCAAAAAATTAAAAGTAGAATTACCATATGATCCAGCAATTTCATTTTAGGGTATATAACCAAGAGAATGAAAAGCAACGTCTTGAAGAGACATCTGTACAATCATGTACATAGCAGCATTATTCACAATAGCTAAAATGTGAAAGCAACCCTGGTGTCCATTGATGGAAGAATGGATTAGCAAAATGTGGTATAAACGTACAACAGAATATTCAGCCTCATAAAGGAAAGAAATTCTGAAATATGCTACAACGTGGATGAACCTTGAGGACATTATGCTAGATGAAATAAATTACAAAAAGACAAATACTGTATGATTCTACTTATATGAGGTACTTAGTGTAGTCAAAATCATGAAGAAAGAAAGTATACAGTGGTTTCCAAGGGCCAGGGGGGCAGAGAATGCGGAGTTATTAATGGGTATAGAATTTCAGTTTTTGAAGATGACAAGAGTTATGGGATGGTGGTGATGGTTGTACAACAATGTGAATGTACTTAATACCACTGAAGTGTACACTTAAAAATGGCTAAGATGGTAAATGTTATGTGTATTTTTACTACAATAAAAGAATCAAACTCTATGTTTTTGAGGGGGCTACTGGAAAAGAGGGTATCTACCAGACTTAAAGTTGTGAGAATGTGAGGCTGGAATTCCATTTCGCCAGCAAGAGAGGAGAGTTTGAGAATGGAACCAACCCAGAAGAGGCAGAAATGACATTTAAATGGGGAAAAAACTTTGAATCCTAGTGATATCCTTTGAGCCCCTTATTTAAGCCATGGCTAAAGCCAGTCTCGTCCCTAGACTTTTTCCCTTACTAAGCCAACCAATTCCCCTTTTAGCTAAGCCTTTTTTTTTTTTTTTTTTTTTTTTAATTTGCTGTACGTGGGCCTCTCACTGTTGTGGCCTCTCCCGTTGCGGAGCACAGGCTCCGGACACACAGGCTCAGCGGCCATGGCTCATGGGCCCAGCCGCTCCATGGCATGTGGGATCTTCCCGGACCGGGGCACGAACCCATGTTCCCTGCATCGGCAGGCGGACTCTCAACCACTGCGCCACCAGGAGAGCCCAGCTAAGCCATTTTTTTTGAAGAGTTTTTTGTTCCTTGCAATGTATGGAGTCCTGATACATACCTTCAGAACGTGATTTAGTAGGAAGAGAAGAAAATAGTCCCCATGTCAGTAAGTGGAAGCTCCATCTTCAGTTGCTCAGGCCTGGAATTCTGGATACCTCTAGCTCTCCTTTTTACTGTTCAAACTCACACCCAAGCCATCAGCAAATTCTCTAGACTCTGTCAGATATATCTAAAATCTGATCACTTCTCATCCTCTCTACGGCTACCACCTTGGTCCAGCCACCACTTTTTCTTGTCTGGATAACTGCAGTAGCCCCTTAAATGGTCTCCCCTTGTGGTTCATCATTCTACTCTCAAAACAACAGCCAAAGTGACCTTGCTGACACTTAAAGCACATCATGTCATTCCTCTGACCAAAACTCTCCAGACTCACTTAGAGTAAGAAGTGAAGTCCTAAGCCAGGTTTTACATGATTTGTCCCCCTCAACTTCCAACACCTATCTCACTTTATCTCTTACCACTGTTCTCCTTTTTCAGTCTTCTCTACCCAAATTAGCCTCCTTGGTCTTCCTAGAAGATGACAGACATGCTCCTTTCTCATGGCCTTTGCACTTCTAGTTCCTACCCCGGGAATAGATGCCCCTGGACTGTTCCCAAATTTTTACCCTTCCTATTCCATTGATGTTAGATTTGGATATATGACTTGATTTAGCCAGTGGAATGAGAAACAGGGACTTTAAACATACTTTCATGGTTTGGCGTGCCCTCCTGAACTCTTGTGATTTACCATGAGCAGAACGTACCCTAACTGGCTGCTGGTCTTGGGGTGGGGGGAGGAAGAAACAGAATAGATCTGAAACAACCCACAGTCTGGATCCCCTATTAGCCCAGTAGAGCCATAGATGATCCATGAACAGGAAAATAGGTATTTGCTATTATAAGCTACTGAGATTCTGAGAATTTTGTTTTAATGAATAAAATATGAATAGTGTTGAAACTGATACCTAGAAATAGAATGCTGTCCTAATAAAAACCTACATTATGTGGCAATTACTGGCTTTGTGACTGAATAACAACAGGTGGTTATAGGAACCTAGAAAGTTATGTAGAGGTGATACATTTAATAAAACTATCTTCTGTGACAGTGTGAAAGACAGAAAATATACCTAACAGAACTGAGTCATTGGGCAAAGAGATTTTGAGGCAGAAAGTTTTGACTATGAGTTAGTTGTTGCTAGCTTTATTTGATAAGGTGTGCTACAAGAAAGAAATGGGCTCAAAAAATGTGGATAAAAAAACTGAATTGAGAGGGGAAACAGAGAGCCCCAAATTCTAGAATTTGTAGGTTGGCTTCAACATAGCCTTGAGGCAAAGGTCAAATCAAAGTAACGGCTTTTACATCTGTGGTAGACAATCTCTAAGATGACCTCTGATGATCCCCATCTTTTAGTATTCATACCCTTCTGTAATCCTAGGTCACTGGGCTAAACCTAGTGACTGACTTCTACTGAATGGTATATGGCAAAAGTAATGGGATTCTGCTTCTGAGATTAGGCTACCTTCACTGCAGTCTTTTCAGAGACCTTAGATAAAGGAACCCAGATAAGCCACTCCTGGATTCTGGACCCACAGGAACTATGTGATAATAAATGTTTGTTGTTTAAAGCTGCTAAGATTTGGGGTAATTAGTTACTCAGCAATAGAAAATGAATACAACATCTGTCTTGGTCTGTTCACCTGCTATAACAAAATACCTCCAACTGTGTGGCTAATAAATAAGGGACATTTATTTCCCATAGTTCAGGAGGCTGGAAGGTTGAGATGAGGGTGCCAGTATGGTCAGATGAGAGCTTTCTTTTGGGTTGTAGACTGCTTGTTGTATCCTCACAAGGCAGTAGGGATCTCTCTGGAGCCTCTTTTATAAGGCACTAATCCCATTCAGAGGGCTCTGCCCTCATGACATAATCACCTCCCAAAGGCCCCACCTTCTTGTACCATGATATGGGGCATTATAATGTCAACATATGACTTTTGGGGGACAAATATCTAGACAATAGCATTCCACCCCTAATCCCCTCAGATTCATGTCATTCTCACGTGCAAAATTCATTCATCCCATCCCAACAACCCCTAACGTCTTAACTAATTCCAGCATCAACTCTAAACTCCACAAAGTCTTACCTCAATAACATCTAAATCAGATATGGATGAGACTCAAAATATGATTCATCCTGAGGTAAATTTCCTGTCCAGTTGTGAACCCATGAAACCAATCAAGTTATGTGCTTCCAAAATACAACTGTGGGACAGGCATAGGATAAGACATTCCCATTGCAAAAGGGAGAAAAAGGAAAGAAGGATGGGGAATGGGTCCCAAGCAAGCTCAAAACCTAGTAAAGCAGATTCAATGAGATCTTAATGGTCAAGAATAATCCTCTTACCCCAATGCTCTGCCTTCTGGACCCACTAGGGTGGCAATAGCACGCCAACAGCTTGGCAGGGTGCTACTCATGCCTGGCTCTCTGTCTGGACTCTGCCCACACCACAGTGCACAGCTCCAGGCAGCTCACCTCCATGGCCTCTATTGGAAGCCATCTGCCCTGTTAAAACCTAGTGTTAATGGCCCTGATGATCTCTTAGTCACCTTCAGGGCTTTTTAAAATTTGTCTTCATGAAACAAACAGATGGAAAGATATACTGTGTTCTTAGCTTAGAAGAATTAATATTGTTAAAATGTACCCAAGGCAATCTACAGATTCAATGCAATCCCTATCAAAATACCAATGGCATTTTTCACAGAACTAGAACAAATATTTTAAAAATTTGTATGGAAACATGAAAAACCCAATAGCCAAACCAATCTTGAGAAAGAAGAACAGAGCTGGAGGAATCACACTCCCTGACTTCAGACTATACTACAAAGCCACAATCAAAACAGTATGGTACTAGCACAAAAATAAACACAAACATCAATGGAACAGAATAGAGAGCCCAGAAATAAACCCACACACTTATGCTCAATCTATGACAAAGGAGGCAAGAATATACAATGGAGAAAAGAATCTCTTCACCAAATGGGGGTGGGAAAACTACAGCTACATGTAAAACAATGAAATTAGAACATTCACTAATACCATATACAAAAATAAAGTCAAAATGGATTAGAGACCTAAATGTAAGACTGGAAACCATAAAACTCCTAGAGGAAAACATAGGCAGAACACTGACATGAACTGTAGCAGTATTTTTTGGATCTATCTCTTAAAGCAAAGGAAATAAAAGCAAAAATAAACAAATGGGACCTATTTAAACTTAAAATCTTTTGCACAGCAAAGGAAACCATAAACAAAACAAAAAGCCTGCTGAATGGGAGAAAATATTTGCAAATGATATGATTGATAAGGGGTTAACATCCAACATATATAAACCGCTCATATGACTCAACATCAAAAAAACAAACAACCCAGGACTTCCCTGGTGGCCCAGTGGTTAAGACTCTACACTTCTACCACAGGGGGCATGGGTTCGATCCCTGGTCAGGGAACTAAGATCCCACATGCCACACAACCAAAAAAGAAAGAAAGAAAGAAAAAGAACAAGCAAGCAAAAATCCAAACAACCCAATTAAAAAATGGGCAGAAGAACTGAAGAGACATTTTTCCAAAGAGAAAATGCAGATGGCCAACAGGTAAATGAAAAGATGCTCAACACTGCTAATCATTAGGAAAACGCAAATCAAAACCACAATGAGATATCACCTCACACCTGTCAGAATGGCTATCATCAAAAAGAACACGAATAGGGCTTCCCTGGTGGCCCAGTGGTTGAGAGTCCGCCTGCTGATGCAGGGGACATGAGTTCATGCCCCAGTCCGGGAAGATCCCACATGCCGCGGTGCGGCTAGGCCCATGGGCCATGGCCGCTGAGCCTGCGCTGCACAATGGGAGAGGCCACAACAGTGAGAGGCCCGTGTACCGCAAAGAAAAAAAAAAAAAAAAACCACGAATAACAAACGACGGCGAGAACATGGAGAAAATGGAACCCTCATACACTATTGGTGAGAATGTAAATTGGTGGATCCACTATGGAAATCAGTATGGAGGTTTCTCAAAAATAGAACTACCATATGACCCAGCAATTCCTATCCTGGGTATACATCTGAAAAAAACAAGACCCCTCATTTGAAAAGATACATCCATCCCAATGTTCACAGGAGCATTATTTACAATTACCAAGATATGGAAGCAACCTAAGGAAATGTCCGTTAACAGATGAATGGATAAAGATGACGTGTATGTATGTGTGTGTGTGTGTGTGTGTGTGTATGTGTGTATATATATATATATATATATATATATATATATATACACACATACACACACACACACACACACACACACACACACACACACACACACACAATGGAATACTACTCAGCCAAAAAAAAGAATGAAATTTTGCCATTTGCAGCAACATGGATGGACTTGAAGGATATTATGATAAGTGAAATAAGTCAGAAAAACAAATACTGAATGATATCACTTATATGTGAAATCTAAAAAATACAACAAACTAGTGAATATAACAAAAAAGCACACTCACAGATGTAGAGAACTAGTGGTTACCAGGGGGAAGAGGGAAGGGGGGAGGGGCAATACAGGGGTGGGGAATTAAGAGGTACACACTATTATGTATAAAATAAGCTACAAGGATAATTGTACAACATGGGGAATATAACCAATATTTTATAATAACTATAAATGGAGTGTAACATTTAAAAACTGTGGCTCACCCCTTAGGTTCAAACTGGCAGTTTTCCTGCTGGGGTGGCTGATTAGTTCCATGCTTCATACCCACACTCATCTCCTTATCAAATGGTTGGTCCTCCACACACTTAACTGTTCTATTCTGAACACACATTCTCATTCTTTGGATTATGGATGCGCTGAGAATTTTCCAAACTTCAATGTTCTGGGTCCTTTTTGCTTAACAATTCCGTCTTCAGTTCATTTATCTCTTGCATTTAACTGTATGCAGTCAGGAGGAACCAAGCCACTCCTTCAACACTTTGCTTAGATATCTCCTCAGCTAAATATACAATTTTATCACTCACAAGTTCTACCTTGCACAAAACACTAGAACACAAATGCAATTCAGCCAAGTTCTTTACCATTTTATAGCAAAGACTGCTTTTTGTCCATTGTCCAGTAACGTGTTCTTCATTTCTGAGACCTTATCTGTACATGATTACTTATGTATTGTCTAAAAAGATGGACACTTACTCTCCCACTCTCTTCCTTTCTTTCTGAGCTCTCTCCACAATCACCTGCAGAAGTCTCTACATGGCAATATCAGCATATTCTAACATGTACCAATAGAGTACTGTCTTAGCTTGTCTTGGTCACCTCCTAGCACCATCACACTGGAGGTCAGGGTTGGGGCGGGGGCACATTCAGTACTAATACCACCTGAGCTCCCTAATCCTCCTGCTCTGATCTCCTCCTTGGGCACTTCTGATCATCTAACACATCATATATTTTACTTACCAACTAGAGTATAAGTTACAGAGGGAGGGATTTTTGTCTTGTTTTGTTCACTGCTCTATTCCCAAGCACATAGTTGGGGCTCAGTACGTAGTTGTTAAGTGAATGAATGAATGAATGTAGGACTAGCAGTCAGGTGATGTATGTTATGCTACCAACTCTCATTAACAAGCGGTGTGGCTTTTGAAATGTAATTTAGTCTCTCTGGATCTTAACTGTTCTCATCAATAAGCCAGAGTATTAAAAAACCCTATGGTTAGAAAATTCTATGATTTAAGGATATGGTACATAGTAAGAAAATAACAATTATGATACACAATAATTATACAACTGCACACTTTTTTTTTGCCTGATTGTTAGTCATAATAAGGAGAGTACTTATTTGGCATGTCCATATCATAGGCAGAAATTTTCAATCGTACCTGAGAACTTAACTTGAGAAGATCAGTCTGAGAGTCACTGGATTCTGAACTGTCAGAGCCATGGCCACTACAAAAAATAATAAATTATTTTAATTTACAGAATGTTTTGGTGGTATTTTAAGATTTCAACTGTTACTTTTACTTTAGTATCTTATTGGAATGGTAGAAATAGTTCTAATTATAAGAAGAATGTTTACAAAGGTGGTACAGATGTTTAGTAGTTCTAGGCATTATAAGAGTATTAGAAGAATGATGACTGAAATTGATTGGAACACGTCAAATATAAACAAATCTGAGTTCAAAATGATACTCTCTATCTGCAAACAATACAGGGGCACTAACTCAAAGTCTGAAAATTTATAAATAAAGGGGAAGAATCAAACATTTGTTCTGCTTTTCCTATAGGAACTGCACTAAAATTAGCACCTTCCTTCTTCCAATAACATTCCCTTGGCATTAAATTTTGCACTTATTATTCACTAACTTAGATTATTTATATGGCATCTCTATAAGTGTGTCAGTTCTCTGTGGGTAATGACAGCATTAAAAAGACAATTTGAATATGTCTTTCATATACAGTACATAGTGGGTGCTCAATTAATATCATCTAAATAAATGAATAAACGAAGTCTTGATGAGGTCTGGCTAAAGTAATGTGCACGGGAAAAATTTTCCTCCACCTATAGCCAGGATTTTCAGTACAGACTGAAAACTATATCCTCATGTTATTATAAAGAGCATAGTATCAGTAGAACAGCACAGCAAATTACATTACTACCACCATCCTGACTTACCTAGACTCTAGATCCAATGTAATTTCTTTCGGAGAAGTATCTGAATCATCAAGGACTTCTTCCAAGTTTATATGTTTTTCCATTTCTTCTAATTCTTTCAGGCACTGATAATACTAGGGGAAAATGATAGATGAGTTAATTATAAAATAACTATTTCCTAATTAAACTGAATATTTATAGATACCTGGAACATCAAGTACAAAAAACACTAACACTGTTAGGATATTAAAAGGAACAAACTACTGTAGGCCCATAGACAGGTTATGTTATCTGAGAGACTGGAGTCTGATGTATCATCAAATGGACTTTACTTACCTTGGTTCGGTCTGGATCACAGTAGTTCAAGAGAGAATCACAGAAATGATACCCCATCGACTCCAAGTCTTTTGTGTTGAAATGAGTGCCTCTTTTATTACCTAAAACATCAATAAGTTTAGCCACCCTTGAAGGTGACTTAAACATATTTTCTTAGCAGGTGGGCCTAAGTTGCCCAACAAAGTGTAAACAAAACATCTGATATGATTCCATATTCTGTCCTTTGGATTTTCTACACTGGGACAGGTCATTTAACAGCTTATTGCTTTTCCTTGTTCCTTCTCCACCACCTGGACCAAAGGTGACTTAATACAGATTAGTCTGTGTTGCAAAGCAGAAGAAAATTCAGTAAGAAAGTTATAGAATACTTGGTTACCAGTTATAAGCACCCTAGTTATCACTTAGAGGAAAACCTGGGTAAATATTTTAATGTTTTCATCATCATTAATAGTGTTATAAGAATTTCAAGGTGCTTTAAAAACTAGCCAGAAGTTACAAGTGTGGATTTCCAGCACTTTCCTTTGAGTTGATACATTTTCTAATGTGACAATTTCCTTAATATGGGGCATTCTAAGGATAATGTTAAATGTGACTAAAAGCTTTCTTAAATGGAACTAGGGCACACTTTCTAGTTCAAGGAACCAATTAAAATACAAATTGACAAAAAACAAAAACAAAGCCCAGTCTAAGTTTGCCTTAAAAATGGCAAATCTACTAAAGATATTTCTATCCTGATATTTTAATTATGAGCATTGCTTTTTCTTGAAATCATTAGAGTCATCTGTAGGAACCCCTTCTAAAACAAAAACCAAAACCCCAAACAAGCAATTAAAGATTAGTTCATGAAACAACCAATTAGGTATTCTATGTATGTGCTAAAACTTCCTTTTCTAAACAAAGGAAAATGATGATAGAGATATATAGTGGGAGTCTGTTTATTCATCCTATCTATAGAATTGATTAGATATCAGTATGTATCTAAGCAGGAAGAAAGTGCTCATGATCCAGTTGCCTACACTATTAATCTTACATTAAAAACGTCTCTTTGGTTTAAAGCTCTGACAGTCATAAATGAGGACACTTGATCTTACCCAGAGTAGATCCACAAAAAGTGGCCTCCATGGTAAAGCTGTTCCTGATTCCCATTTTCCACATTACCACCCTTCCTATTCCCTCTTTGCTCTTCTGAATATTAAACTTGCAAGCTGAGAATGAAAACTGAAAAGACGCAAATAAAAATGAGACCCATTGCTTTTCTAATCACAATGTCTTTCATAGGAAGTAAGGTTGGAAATGAAAAAGTAGTTGTGCAAAAGCAATAATTCTCTCTAAAGCTTCGGGAGCTTTTATATCCTGACCAATGAAAATAACTCATTTTAAGGATGACATATTTACATTTCTGAGAATTATAGACTTAAATTCTGAAATAAATTTTATTTTTTATCTATATATAACATATGCATTCAAAACCAGCTGATGAATTCTTGATAGTGTTGACTTTAGAAGGCTATAGGAAGGAGCCTAAACATGTTTAGGAATGAAGATCAGTGTTGTAGATTTTCAGAATCGAATAAAGATGCTTTATCATCACATGAAAGATAATTTGAAAGTCGCCCTCAAGGACTGTTATAACATCAGTATCTACAATGAGTTTTTGTCATTTAATTACAATTAAAAAAATTTACTTTGTGTTCCATTCTGTGAATTTTAACACATGTATAGGTTTGTGTAAACACTACCACAAATCAGGATATAGGACAATTCCATCACCTCTTAAAAACTCCCTTGTGCCATCCCTTTGCAGTCACAAGTATTTCACTTATTTTGGAGTGATGGTAAATGATATTCTTTTAAATTTTGGTTTCCAGTTGTTCACTGTGAGTATATAGAACTGCACTTGATTTTTGTGGGTCGACCTTGTATCCTATGACACTGCTAAACTCAGTTCTAGGAGTTTTTGTGGATTGCATGGGTTTTCTATGAACACAATCACGCCTGCCTTTCCAATCTGTCTGCCTTTTATTTCTTTTTCTTCCCTTATTGTACTTGTTAGAACCTCCAGTATAAGGCTGAGTTGAAGGGGTAAAAGTGGATATCCTTGCCTTGTTCCTGACTTCAGGAGGAAGACAATCAGTCTTTTATCATTAAGTATGGTGGTAGGATATTGGGCATTTTTTTTCATATCTCAAATTACTGGTCATTAAACATTTCACACAGTTGCTTTCTTATGGTCAATTTTATAAACCAATCAGAATAACTAAATAAAAAAGCAGTTTACTGACTAAAATTATCCATTTTGCTGTCTTGCATGGGCAACATGTAGTAAAGGAAAAGTCAAAATATTAAAGGCGCTTACTTTATCTGGACAATTTTTGCTCAGCCTAAGTGGAAAGATTCGTTGCTGTAAGTATAATGCTTTACATCTGTCACTATCATCACAGCCATACATGAAGATGTTCTCTTTCTTACTATGGCCATGAAGGTCACAATACAAAATAACCTCTCGTTTCTCCATCAATCTACGAAGAAGAAAAAGAACAAGTTACTACATTTTACCTCTGCATTTTTCTTCTATGGCTGTAATTATGGATTAACAAGTCTAATATCCAAATAAACAGAATTTCTTATATCCTAGTTTTGTTTCTTTTCTTACCTCTTATGATTATTAACATAATTTTTTAAACACCTACAATAAGTTCCTATTAATTGTATATAAAATATGAATGTTTTAGCCTTCCAGTATAAGGACAAAATTTTTACCTTACTCCCAAGACTTTCTCCAAGAGGATCTCTCTGCTTTTTTGATTGTTTTTTTTGTTGTACACAGAAAACAGCTCACTCTTATCTTTGCCTTTTAGCTCTCAAATAGATTCTTTCTGACTGAAGTATCTTCTTTCTTCATCTTTGTAAATGCAAATACTACCCCTTATCCCTCAACACCAACCTCACGTCTCACTTCCTCTCTGACTAGTCAAGCCCACAGACTTTTCTTTTTTGAACTCCTGTAGCACTTAATGTTGGTACCATTTACTTGGCACTTGCCTAGGTAAGTTTTCATATTTTTGATATTTAATCAAATATTTAATCAAATATGGATAGGGAATGCTTCAAAACATCTAAAACAGTGCTATGCACACAAGTACCAAAATATGTGTTTAAAATTGAGTGCCTGACGACTTAGTGCTGAAGCCAATTAATATTTAACTTTTGAGTAATGTGGTGAGTAAATATCATTTTGAGAAAAATAGTACCGAAGTTTGAATTGATTGTTCTTCTGGTAAATTTCTAATAAATAATTTAAAGAAATCATTTCTCAAGAGCACAATTCTCAGCCTGCATAATTTAGGCATTCAATGAATATTAAAGTAATAAAAAATAAGTCCCCCAAACTGGTTGATGAAAATAACTACTAGAGAAGCTTTCAAAAGGTGAAAAAGTGGCGGTGTTAAGGTGGTAGGATTACCGACATTTTTGCCTTTATTTTCAGATCATATTTCCAAACTTCATATAGCATTATTATATTACTTTAATAACTAAAATTACATATACTGTTATATCTGGAAGAATAAATGCCAAATGTTAATAATTTATAGTAACATGAAATGTAATACTTTTATAACAAAATATTAAATCCTAAAATCTAAATATTCAAAGTGTAGCTTCTATCCAAAACAATACTTCTTTAAACTATAGTGAAATCCCAAGCTGAAGTCTGTTACATGTATTAATTTATTGGCCTTTTTCATTTGATGACCAGTAAATTCTAACTGATAACATAAAATTGACATAAAGTCACCAAATGATCATTACAAGTTTTTAGGAAAAGGACTAGATTATAAAGTAAGACTATCAAGTTAGCTCCTTAAATAAGATATGCTGTACATTTTTAAACCATTTCCCCAGTTTTAATGAACATTTGGTTTCTTAAGTGAGTCAGAAGAAACCTCTAAGTAATTAAATCCCAAGGAAATGTTACTACTTTTGAAGTCAAACAGCATAATAGGGTCTCTCATCTTAACACTAATTTAAATCACTTTAGAAACAGTTGGGATTTCTTTCTTAGCCACAGTTAAGATATTCTAAGTACCTTACACTAAGTATCCTATTTTTAAATCGACTCTCTATTATTCTCAAATACTTTAAATATACTTAGTTTTAGACATACTTACAGCCTCTCACCTTTTTAGACATACTTACAGCCTCTCACCTTTCCACATGTATGTGACTGACTTTTATTCCATTTATCTGCCTATGATTAATTAATTGCATTAAAGTAGTTCTCTTTCTTGGAAGTCTTTCTGAAACTTATTGAATAGATTCCTGCCTTAACCTTCTTATGAGGCAATTTAAGAAGAACAAAGACATATAAAATATCTTCCACAGAGACAAGCCAAAGGGCCTTGGCCTGTAATCCATCTTGTGTTGGGCCAGGCACCCTTAATGTCAAAGAGCATTAAGTAGACATTATAAATACTCTAATTGGCATCCCATCAGCTCCCTTTCTATTAAAAAATAAACTTTAAATTTTGGAATAACTTTAGATTTACACAAAACTGGCAAAATAGTAGAGAGAGTTTCCATATATCTACCCCTCATCCAGCTTCCCCTAATGTTAACATATTACATAACCATGGCACATTGTCAAAAACTAAGGAACCAACGTTGGTACATTACTATTAAACTCCCAACCTTATTTGGATTTCACTAGTTTTCCCGATAATGTCCTTTTTCTGTCCCAGAATCCAATCTAGGATACCACACTGCATTTACTCAGCTCTCTTCATTGTGTGCCATCCCCAGGAAAATAAGTTATGGGTTACTCTTTATGACTTAAATATTTACCAAATAATTTCAGAGAATCCTGAAGTCCACATTTGTGAGGGGTATAAAACAAGAGTTTTTACTCATTTTTGTGGGGATAAGCACTTCACTCCCCATGTGTCTATAAAAATAAAAGGATTAACATGAAAGGTGAGGCTGAACTAAGTAACTAGAGCCATGCTGGGTGCTCCTGAAGCCTGCCAGCTCCTCTGAGGGACTGGAGGTATCTTTGAGGTCCTCCTCCTTGAAACAGGGCTCTTATGCTTTTACTAGGGGCCCTGATGACAGAGCTGGATGAGGATATAAACACTCTCTATAATAGTACTTATTATTGTAACATTTGAACAATCCTAAATAGTTTACGAAGAGTTATTACATCTATATCTAATTCATTAACTTCTTTTTTTACATTTGCGGAAACACTGAATACATTTAGAGCTTCCAACGTTCCAGTAATATTGGGCACTTTATTCTGGGCACTTTAGTAGTAATATTCTCATTTAATCCTCTTGTCCGTGAGGTAAGCATTATTATTCCCACTTTATAGATGAGAAAACTGAGGTTTGGGTTTGTTTTTAAATTGCTCAATATCACACAGTTAGCAAATGATATAGCAGGGATTCCAATCTGATATGTTTTCACTCTAGTCTCCACATTCTTAACCAAAAAGGTTAAGAGGATTTGGGTGTTCTTTGACTCCAATAAATCTTTCTACTCTAGCAATGCCTATTCCTGATTGTTATTACTTGAATCTATTAAAGAATTCACCCAGTAATTCAACAAAGCTTTAAATACTACATGCATTTTACTGTTCTGATTCTTTAGAAAATTTAAAGCTGTTCATTTTTTCCAGGGGCAAATAAGACTATTCATGAAAGTTTAAATAAGTATGTAACCTATCATCAAAAGACTCATTACAGAGCAATGTATGGTCAACATACTGTCAGAAGGCTCTGTAGATGTAATTAATTTTCACATATAAGGGATTCAAGGATCCCAAAATAAACATCAGTGCTACCATTAACTTTAGGAAGAAACCAAGTTTTAGGATAGGCAAATGTAACTATACATTTTCACTAAGCCATTAAAATGTTCTAGAGTCTATTTCATTACTTAAAAGAAAGCTAGTGAATGTAGTGGCATAATGCCAGAAAGGTACAGAAGCAGAGTTGGGAAGAATGAGGAAAAAAATTAAGTAGCTATAGTTAAACTATCTGAAGAAAATCTAGAGTAAAATGAGTGGGATTGTGGGAGCAAAATTCTTACTACCAAGTTTACTAAATAAGCATAGGGTAATTTGATGCTTATTTTACCTACGGATCATGTTCCGGGTATACCAAACAGAAGGAAATGACTCCTTCAGGAGAGATGTATAGTTAAGGTTTAAATCCCATCCAGCTAAGGAACACCAATAATTTCCCACAATCACACCATCTGGATTCAGCGTGAGTACCACCTTGAAGATGAAAGTGTCCCGGAGCAACTGTGTATCACTTGAGTCTCCTAAAATATAATCTAGGAAGCCCTTCATGATCCAAGAGCTGTGGTTTCTCCTGGATGTACCCTTGCAGTCAAAATCATGGCCTTTCACTTTCCTGACTGACTGTTCTTCAAGGGGGTAGTAATCGTTAAAACATACACCATGGTCCTAGTAATTGTGTGGTACGAGACACGTATTTTACAAAGCTTTGACTGTACTGGGTCATTATTGATGCTAGAAAGGTATTCTTGCAGGTTTGTGTAAGTGTGTGGATAGCAGTGAGCAAAGTAGCAGGTATCTTTATTGTGTGGAAATTGAAATGCCCATGTAAGAGAAATAATGGCACCCGTCTTGCCCCTGGTTGCTTCTATAATACTTCATTTGGTCTCCTATTCTCTGCCAGCCAATATTATGAGCGTTGGCCTCGTTTTCAGAATAAAACAGTGGGTGCATACCCCGATTATAAAGACTAGCAGGCTTGGTGAAATGGATAATAGTGAATCTGTAGACTATTCCTGCTTGGGTATTAGTGACTTGGAAGTAGTACCACTGGGTGTGTTTATTTGTGAACAGGTCAGGGCACACAGTCATCTGGTATTCATATTCTGCCCTAAGACACAAAAAAAGGAAGGGGAAAAAAAGCACATAAAAATGACATTCAAGTTTAAATTAAATAATAAAAGTAATAATAAATATACAAATAATAAACTACCTGTTCACAGAAAGCTTTTTATTTGGGAAACAACATTTATTTAGGAAATGTCCAATAAGCAAGTAATTGCAAAAAATCAAAGTTTTGAAGCTTTCTCTTTTATTGGATGCAAAACTGCTTCTATGTGAATTCTAAAGTCTTTTTACTCCTTTGTATTCGAGAGAGCACATTAAAAAATGGGCATTTGACAAAAATTATATGTCAACCCAGTTATGTTTCCTATAAAAGAAGTGACTAAAGAGTTCTTAAGTTTTTAAGAATTCAAGCCCAATGTTTCTTTTTTTACTTCAGACGTATATTTCTGTTTTATATTAGATTCTAGCTCTAGGAATCTGAAATACCTATCACTAAGAAAGGTTAAAAACCTATATAAATTACTATGAGCATATGGATTATAAAACTGTAAACTCTGAGAGGACAGGAACTGTATTTCATAACTGTTTGTGCATCCCCCATACCTAATCACTGAAGATACTTAAAGGCAAAAATAATTTCCTGAGTATATTACTTATATATCTAACAATTTTACCTGGTTAGTTGTGACGTTTTTTACCAAGTACTTCCTATTCTATCAGCATTATGCACTTATTCTGTGTGTATATGTGTTTGTGTGTGTAGTTATAAACAGTGAACTAGGAAATGAATGTTGTAAAACCTTCAGAGCCATTGAATCTAGGTGATGGGTATATGATAGTTAATGTAGAATTGTATTATGCTCTGTACTTAAGTGTATGTTTAAAAGTTTTCATAAAAAATTTTTTTTAAAAATATCCTTGGATTGCAGGCATGTTCCCAGGCACGTTTTACAGAACACTCATCTGAAGAACTACTCCATTAAACAGTCTGAGAAGCGGTGTGTGTGACAATTCATACTGGCATACTGAAAATGTACATTACAGAAACCTGTTTAACTTTAATTCATAGTTCTCAAAATTGTTTGAATCCAGAACCTTCCGTATCTACCCCCTTAAAATAATCTCTAAGTAGCATCTATACTTCAAGGAATTATAGTTCAGTAATGGATACTAAAACTAATGTATCTAATACAGGAAATAATAAATAGTTGATAGTCTACCTCCTCAAATAAAAATAATCAAAACCTACACTTTGACTACCGTCTGTAGATTACCACTCTCAAACCTTGCTTCAAACATCAAAGTATCATCACAGTTATTCACAGGCTGCTTCAAGAGTGTTCGGTTGCCCCCAACTTGGGAATACACAAAACAAGGCTCTTTGTAGGCTGATGAGAAACCATAAAGATATCAAGCCATAGCTAAAGTATATAGGCTATTCTGCATAGAGTTTGGAACTACAGTATAACTGAAGTGTCACTAAGGATTATACATTTTAACATAATTTGACACTAGCATATAGGTTTATGTTGAAATAAGTAAGTAAGTATTTAGACTAGAAAAGCAATGCCTGAAATAAATTCATGTATTTCTCACAGTAAAAATACTTACTCTACTTCTGGTTATAATGAAGTAATTGGTCCTGAAGTCATCTTTTCACTGCAAATAACTATAAAACTGGACAAAAAATATGAATTAACTGTTTTCATGCATTTGGACAACACAAATACCAGAACTACATATGGTTCTTGAAAGAAGGTAAATACATGAAATAAGCCCATGTTTAATTCTTGTTTTCTTCCTGGGGGTACTTTTTACCTCTTAGGAAGATGGCACTTAAGGATAGCACAACAGTCATGTTGAGCTGAGGAGGGGAGACTGTTGCCTGGGGCTGCTGAAACTGGTACCCTGGGTACCAGAGAGAAGAACGCTACGTAGAGGGAGGGCTTCAATAGTCTACATGGTGGTTCCCCAGTCTTGGCTGAAGGCTTGGCTCTACAAGCATAGGATAAGACTAGGGAAGGTAGGACAGAGTGCTACTGTGGGACTGAGATACCAGAGGATAAACATTCTAGGATATATTGAAATTCAACCTATCCAGAATACAAGGACTTCACTGAGCACCTCAGGCATTCAATCGTGACTCTAGAAAGGTTGTGTATTAGGCATAAGAACCACATTCAGGAGTAAGGGCCATGACCTAGGACTACGGACAAAATGAAAACAGACCTGCTTTTATAAAAAAATAAACCAATTCCAAAGGAAGCAAAATGATTTACCAGCAATTTAGCTACCTACCAGAAAAAAATTCAGCATAATTTTTAAAAAGAACATAATACAAACTCCTACAACATCTTTCACAATTTCCCACATATGATAAAAAAAAATTATGAAGCACACAGAGAAGAAGGAAATGTGATCCAGTAAATATTTAACAGACCCAGAGATAACTCAGATGGTACGATTAACAGAGAAGGACTTTGAATATATGTTAAAATACTTAAAGGAAAAGATAGAGATAGTGAATAAACAGATCAAGTAATTCAATAAAAAAGAAATGTTAACTATAAAAAGAATGAAATGAAAATTCTAGAAATAAAAAGTACAATAATGGAAATGAAAGATTTACCAGATGGGCTTAAGAGAAACTGAATATTGCAAAGGAAAGACTCAGTGAACTTAAAAACAAATGAATACAATTATCCAAACCCAAGGCCAGAGGAGAAAAAAAGAACAAAGACCCAGTGACATGTGGGAGATAGCTAGAAATTTACCATATGGATTGGAGTTGGAATTCCAAAGGACAGAAGAGAAAGAATATTATGGAGAAAATATGTGAAGAAATAATGGCTGAAAATTTCTCAAATTTGGAAAAAAACAAAGAACACTATTAAATTTTGGATCTAAGAGGTTCAGCAAACTCCAAGCTGGATAAATATAAAGATAACCAAATCTAGGCAGGTCACAGTCAAATTGCTGAAAATAGCCAAACAGAAAAAGATGCATCACATATAAGGAACAATGATATAAATTATGGCTGACTTTTTACTAAAGAGAACAGATGTCATGAGACAATGGAACAATATCTTTAAAGAAAGAAAAATATTTAAAACAAAAAAATGTAAACCCAGAATTCTATATACTCAGTTGTTTGGGGACTTCCTTCTCCTACAGCTACAGGTTTGGAAACCACTCTGTTCTCTTACCCCTTCAGGCCTAGGAGAAATAATGGTTCTGCTCTATTGACAATTCTATGTTGCTTCAGCATCCCTTATTAGTCTCCCTTAATTCTGTCCACCCTTTTGTAAGTTATCCTTTCATTGAAGTTTCTTAAATTACTCTATGTAAGCCATCTACTTCCTGACAAGACCTTGACCGACTCACCTCAACTACTTTAATTTCATATTAGATCTCATTGATGCGTGAAAGTTATGAGGTACATTAGCTGTGTAAGTATTTGAAATCAAATATAAAAAAATCAGAGGTGCTTTTCTCACCCCAGTTGCTTAAAAATGCATGAGTATATGATTTCTGTTATTGCTTACTGTATAAGAAGGAATTCCCGTGAATTTCTCTGTTTTGCCAGCTCTTTAAATAAAATACATTTGCTTCCTGGAAGTCATCTTTAATATATAGTCTAAGATATTAGGTTGGCCAAAAAGTTCATTCTGGTTTTTCCATAACATGTGATGGTGAAACTGTACAGGAGTCCCATACTTCCTTACATTGGTGCTTCAGGAGCAGCACAGTTTAGAATATAGGTTGAGACTTCTACGTTTGATTATTAGCATACTCTATCATGAAGCAGAGATTCTGCACTACCAGAGCTCTCAAGGTGCAATTATTAATCCTGAGTGTTAAGAACACTTTCCTGAGATGTAATCTTAGATGTTATTTGCAATGTGGGATATTTTCCTCTTTTCAAGAATGCAGTCCCAAGAAATGCATCAAACTGGCATAATATGAAAATAAATCGCCTGAAAGACTGCATGAAAATGACCTATAGATGGAAAGGGAATGATAGCTGCAGAGCACTCCGCTGGATTTATCTTTGAAAACTGATGCAAAGCTTAATTCCATTGCAATAAGACTCTTCATTCTCATGGTCAACATGATGCTTTATCTTTTTTTTTTTTTTTTTTTATGCGGTACGCGGGCCTCTCACTGTTGCGGAGCACAGGCTCTGGACGCGCAGGCTCAGCCGCTCCGCGGCATGTGGGATCCTCCCAGACCGGGGCACGAACCCGCGTCCCCCGCATCGGCAGGCAGGCTCTCAACCACTGCGCCACCAGGGAAGCCCGATGCTTTATCTTAAAGTAAGTACGCATAAGCTGCAATATGCACCTTCAAGAACATAATTAGCACTGAATCAACATTTGGATTAATATGTAACCAGACATGTTTGTGGAGTCAGGGACTTCCTGTTAATTTACAATTTCCACTATAAACAGCAGAACAAATATAACTAAGAGATTAGCCCAGGGACCAAGTTATTTTTTATAGCAACATGTCTCATATACCCACCATCTTCAGCTAGGTAAACCACAGGATCCTCCTTGGAGCTTGGATAAAGGGGTTCTATCTCCAGGCCTGTTGGGGTACATTTGCTCAGGATTAGAAGGGGTCCAATCTGGAGAAAAAGAGAAAACAGAGGGACCTTCAAGATGGCAGAGGAGTAAGAAGTGGAGATCATCTTCCTCCCCACAAATAAATCTACATGTGGAACAACTCCTACAGAACACCTACTGAACGCTGGCAGAAGACCTCAGACCTCCCCAAAGGCAAGAAACTCCCCATGTACCTGAGTAGGGCAAAAGAATAAGAAAAAACAGAGACAAAAGGATAGGGACAGGACCTGCACCAGTGGGAGGGAGCTGTGAAGGAGGAAAGGTTTCCACACACTAGGAAGCCCCTTAACTGGCAGAGACTGGGGGTGGTGGTGGGGGAAGCTTCAGAGCCACAGAGGAGAGCACAGCAACAGGGCTGCAGAGGGCAAAGCAGAGAGGTTCCCGCACAGAGGATTGGTGCCAACCAGCACTCACCAGCCTAAGAGGCTTGTCTGCTCATCTGCCAGGGCGGGTGGGGGCTTGGAGCTGAGGCTTGGGCTTTGGAGGTTGGATCCCAGGGAGAGGACTGGGGTTGGCTGCGTGAACACAGCCTGAAGAGGCTAGTGCGTCACAGCTAGCCGGGAGGGAGTCTGGGAAAAGGTCTGGAGCTGCTGAAGAGGCAAGAGACTTTTTCTTGCCTCTTTGATTCCTGGTGCGTGAGGAGAGGGGATTCAGAGCGCCGCCTAAAGGAACTCCAGAGACGGGTGCGAGCCGCGGCTATCAGCGCGGACCCCAGAGACAGGCATGAGATGCTAAGGCTGCTGCTGCCGCCACCAAGAAGCCTGTGTGCAAGCACAGGTCACTATCCATACCGCCTCTCCTGGGAGCCTGTGCAGCCCGCCACTGCCAGGGTCCCGTGATCCAGGGACAACTTCCCCGAGAGAACACATGGCGCACCTCAGCCTCTTAAAACATCATGCTGGCCTCTGCCGCCACAGGCTCGCCCCATATTCCAAACCCCTCTCTGCCCCCTGGCCTGAGTGAGCCAGAGGCCCCTAATCAGCTGCTACCTAAACCCTGTCCTGTCTGAGCAGGAACAGATGCCCTCAGGTGACCTACACACAGAGGTGGGGCCAAATCCAAAGCTGAACCCCAGGAGCTGTGCTAACAAAGAAGAGAAAGGGAAATCTCTCCCAGCAGTGGATAAAATCTCCACAATCAACTTGAGGTACCCTGCATTTGTGGAATACCTGAATAGAAAACAAATCATCCCAAAATTGAGGCAGTGACTTTGGGAGCAACTGTCGACTTGGGGTTTGCTTTCTGCATCTAATTTGTTTCTGGTTTTATGTTTATCTTAGTTTAATATTTAGAGCTTATTGTTGTTGGTAGATTGTTTATTGATTTGGTTGCACTCTTCCTTTTTTAAAATTTATATAGTATTTTTTCCTTTTCTTCTTTTTGTGACTGTGTATATGTATGCTTCTTTGTGTGATTTTGTCTGTATAGCTTTGCTTTTACCATTTGTCCTAGGGTTGTCTGGTTTTTTTTCTTGGTAGTTTTTAGTGCTTGTTATCATTGGTGGATTTGTTTTTTGGTTTCCTTGCTCCCTTCTTTATTTTTATTACTTTTGTTTTTAATATTTATTTTTTATTTTAGTAACTTTATTTTGTTTTACTTTCTTTCTTTTTTTTCCCCTCCCTTTCCTCCCTTTTCATCTGAGCCAAGTGACTGACAGGGTCTTGGTGCTCTGGCTGGGTGTCGGACCTGAGCTGAGTTCAGGATACTGGTCTACCAGAGACCTCCCTGCACCACATAATATGAAATGGTGAAAGCTCTCTCAGAGATCTCCATCTCAACGCAAAGACCCTGCTCCACTCAACGACCAGCAAGCTACAGTGCTGGACACCCCATGCCAAACAACTAGCAAGACAGGAACACAATCCCACCCATTAGCAGAGAGGCTGCCTAAAATCATAGTAAGTTCACAGACACCCTAAAGCACACGACCAGACGTGGTCCTGCCCACCAGACAGGTAAGATCCAGCCTCATCCACCAGAATACAGGCACCAGTCCCCTCCACCATGAAACCTACACAACCCAACTGAACCAACCTTACCCACTGGGGTTAGAAACCAAAAACAACGGGAACTAGGAACCTGCAGCCTGCGAAAAGAAGACCCCAAACACAGTAAGTTAAGCAAAATGAGAAGACAGAGAAACACACAGCAGATGAAGGAGCAAGGCAAAAACCCACCAGACCAAACAAATGAAGAGGAAATAGGCAGTTTACCTGAAAAAGAATTCTGAGTGATGATGGTAAAGATGATCCGAAATCTTGGAAATAGAATAGACAAAATGCAAGAAACATTTAACAAGGACCTAGAAGAACTAAAGATGAAACAAACAATGATGAACAACACAATAAATGATATTAAAAATTCTCTAGAAGGAATCAATAGCAGAATAACTGAGGCAGAAGAATGGATAAGTGGCCTGGAAGATAAAACAGTGGATATAACTACTGCAGAGCAGAATAAAGAAAAAAGAATGAAAAGAATTGAGGACAGTCTCAGAGACCTCTGGGACAACATTAAATGCATGAACCTTCAAATTATAGGGGATCCCAGAAGAGAAAAGAAAAAAAAATGAACTAAGAAAATATTTGAAGAGATTATAGTTCAAAACTTCCCTTATGTGGGAAAGGAAATAATCAACTCCAGGAAGCACAGAGAGTCCCACAGAGGATAAATCCAAGGAGAAACACGCCAAAACACATATTAATCAAACTATCAAAAATTAAAAACAAAGAAAAAATATTAAAAGCAGCAAATAACATACAAGGGAATCCCCATAAGGTTAACAGCTGATGTTTCAACAGACTCTGTAAGCCAGAAGGGAGTGGCAGGACATATTTAAAGTGATGAAATGGAAAAATCTACAAACAAGAATACTCTCCCCAGCAAGGATCTGATTCACATTTGACGGAGAAATTAAAACCTTTACAGAGGTCTTTTCTGGTGGCGCAGTGGATAAGAATCCACCTGCCAATGCAGGACACATGGGTTCGAGCCCTGGTCCAGGAAGATCCCACATGCCACGGAGCAACTGAGCCCATGCGCCACAACTATTGAGCCTGTGCTCTTAAGCCCGCGAGCCACAACTACGGAAGCCCACGCACCTAGAGCCCGTACTCTGCAACAAGAGAAGCCACTGCAATGAGAAGCCCGTACACCACAACGAAGAGTAGCCTCGGCTCGCCACAACTAGAACTAGAGATAGCCTGTGTACAGCAATGAAGACCCAACGCAGCCAAAAATAAATTTTAAAAAACCTTTACAGTAAAGCAAAAGCTCTTTAAGAGAATTCTGCACCACCAAATCAGCTCTACAACAAATGCTAAAGGAACTTCTCTAAGCAGGAAACACAAGAGAAGGAAAAGACCTACAAAAACAAACCCAAAACAAGTAAGAAAATGGTAATAGAAACATACATATCAATAATTACCTTAAATGTAAATGGAGTAAATGCTCCAACCAAAAGACACAGACGCTGAATGGATACAAAAACAAGACCCATATATATGCTGTCTACAAGAGACCCACTTCAGACCTAGGGACACATATAGACTGAAAGTGAGGGGATGGAAAAAGATATTCCATGCAAATGGAAATCAAAAGAAAGCTGGAGTAGCAATTCTCATATCAGACAAAATAGACTTTAAAATAAAGACTATTAGAAGAGACAAAGAAGGATACTACATAATGATCAAGGAATCAATCCAAGAAGAAGATATAACAATTGTAAATATTTATGCACCAAACATAGGAGCACTTCAAGACATAAGGCAAATACTACCAGCCATAAAAGGGGAAATCGACAGTAACATGTTCATAGTAGGGGACTTTAACACCCCACTTTCACCGATGGACAGAGCATCCAAAATGAAAATAAATAAGGAAACACAACTTTAAATGACATATTAAACAAGATGGACTTAAGTGGTATATATAGGACATTCCATCCCAAAACAACAGAATACAATTTCCTCTCAAGTGCTCATGGAACTTTCCCTAGGATAGATCATATCTTGGGTCACAAATCAAGCCTTGGTGAAATTGTATCAAGTATCTTTTCTGACCACAATGCTATGAGACTAGATATCAATTACAGGAAAAAATCTGTAAAAAATACAAACACATGGGGGCTAAACAATACACAACTAACCAAGAGATCACTGAAGAAATCAAAGAGGAAATCAAAAAATGCCTAGAAACAAATGACAAAACACGATGACCCAAAACCTATGGGATGCAGCAAAAGCAGTTCTAACAGGGAAGTTTATACCAATGCAATCCTACCTCAAGAAACAAGAAATATCTCAAATAAACAACCTAACCTTACACCTAAAGCAATTAGAGAAAGAAGAATAAAAAAACCCCGAAGTTAGCAGAAGGAAAGAAATCATAAAGATCAGACCAGAAATAAATGAAAAAGAAATGAAGGAAACGATAGCAAAGATCAATAAAACTAAAAGCTGGTTCTTTCAGAAGATAAACAAAATTGATAAACCATTAGCCAGACTCATCAAGAAAAAAAGGGAGAAGACTCAAATCAATAGAATTAGAAATGAAAAAGGAGAAGTAACAACTGACACTGTAGAAATACAAAGGATCATGAGAGATTACTACAAGCAACTATATGCCAATAAAATGGACAACCTGGAAGAAATGGACAAATTCTTAGAAAAGCCCAACCTTCCGACACTGAACCAGGAAGAAATAGAAAATATGAACAGACCAATCAGACGCACTGAAATTGAAACTGTGATTAAAAATCTTCCAACAGGGCTTCCCTGGTGGCGCAGTGGTTGAGAGTCAGCCTGCCGATGCAGGGGACACGGGTTCGTGCCCTGGTCTGGGAAGATCCCACATGCCACGGAGCGGCTGGGCCCGTGAGCCATGGCTGCTGAGCCTGCACGTCTGGAGCCTGTGCTCCGCAACGGGAGAGGCCACAACAGTGAGAGCCCCATGTACCACAAAAAAAAAAAAAAAAAAAGAAAAAAGAAAAAACAATCTTCCAACAAACAAAAGCTCAGGACCAGATGGCTTCACAGGTGAATTCTATCAAACATTTAGAGAAGAGCTAACACCTATCCTTCTCAAACTCTCCCAAAATATAGCAGAGGGAGGAACACTCCCAAACTCATTCTAGGAGGCCACCATCACCCTGATACCAAAACCAGACAAAGGTGTCACAAAGAAAGAAAACTACAGGCCAATATCACTGATGAACATAGATGCAAAAATCCTCAACAAAATAGTAGCAAACAGAATCCAACAGCACATTAAAAGGATCATACACCATGATCTAGTGGGGTTTATCCCAGGAATGCAAGGATTTTTCAATATATGCAAATCAATCAATGTGATACACCATATTAACAAATTGAAGAATAAAAACCATATGATCATCTCAATAGATGCAGAAAAAGCTTTTGCCAAAATTCAACACCCATTTATGATAAAACCCTCCAGAAAGCAGGCATAGAGGGAACTTTCCCCAACATAATAAAGGCCATATATGACAAACCCACAGCCAACATCGTCCTCAATGGTGAAAAACTGAAACCATTTCCACTAAGATCAGGAAGAAGACAAGGTTGCCCACTCTCACCACTATTATTCAACATAGTTTTAGCCACAGCAATCAGAGAATAAAAAGAAATAAAGGAATCCAAATTGGAAAAGAAGAAGTAAAGCTGTCACTGTTTGCAGATGACATGATACTATACACAGAGAATCCTAAATATGCCTCCAGAAAACTGCTAGAGCTATCAATGAATTTGGTAAAGTAGCAGGATACAAAATTAATGCACAGAAATCTCTTGCATTCTTGTACACTAATGATGAAAAATCTGAGAGAGAAATTAAGGAAACACTCCCATTTACCATTGCAAGAAAAAGAGTAAAATACCTAGGAATAAACCTACCTAAGGAGACAAAGGACCGCTATGCAGAAAACTATAAGACAGCGATGAAAGAAATTAAAGATGATACAGACAGATGGAGAGATATACCATGTTCTTGGATTGGAAGAATCAACATTGTGAAAATGACTATACTATCCAAAGCAATCTACAGATTCAGTGCAATCCCTATCAAACTACCAATGTCATTTTTCACAGAACTAGAACAAAAAATTTCACAATTTGTATGGAAACACAAAAGACCCCGAATAGCCAAAGCAATCTTGAGAAAGAAAAACGGAGCTGGAGGAATCAGGCTCCCTGACTTCAGACTATACTACAAAGCTACAGTGATCAAGACACAGTATGGTACTGGCACAAAAACAGAAATATAGATTAATGGAACAGGATAGAAAGCCCAGAGATAAACCCACACACACATGGTCACCTTATCTTTGATAAAAGAGACAGGAGTATACGATGGAGAAAAGACAGCCTCCTCAATAAGTGGTGCTGGGAACACTGGACAGCTACATGTAAAAGAATGAAATTAGAACATTCCCTAACACCATATACAAAAATAAACTCATAATTGAAGAGCTAAATGTAAGGCCAGACACTATCAAACTCTTAGAGGAAAACACAGGCTGAACACTCTATGAAATAAATCACAGCAAGATCCTTTTTGACCCACCTCCTAGAGAAATGGAAATAAAAAAAAATAAACAAATGGGACGTAATGAAACTTCAGAGCTTTTGCACAGCAAAGGAAACCATAAACAAGATCAAAAGACAACCCTCAGAATGGCAGAAAATATTTGCAAACGAAGCAACTGACAAAGAATTAATTTCCAAAATATACAAGCAGGTCATGCAGCTCAATATCAAAAAAACAAACAACCCAATCTAAAAATGGGCAGTAGACCTAAACGGACATTTCTCCAAAGAAGATATACAGATTGCCAACAAACACATGAAAGGATGCTCCACATCACTAATCATCAGAGAAATGCAAATCAGAACTACAATGAGGTATTACCTCACATGGGTCAGAATGGTCATCATCAAAACAGCAACAAACAATAAATGCTGGGGAGGGTGTGGAGAAAAGGGAACGCTCTTGCACTGTTGGTGGGAGTTTAAATTGATACAGCCACTATGGAGAACAGTAAGGGAGGTTCCTTAAAAAACTAAAAATAGAACTACCCTATGATCCAGGCATCCCACTACTGGGCATATACCCTGAGAAAACTGTAATTCAAAAAGAGTCATGTACCACAATGTTCATGGCACCACTATTTACAATAGCCAGGACATGGAAGCAACCTAAGTGTCCATCAACAGATGAATGGATAAAGAAGATGTGGTATATATATACAATGGAATATTACTCAGCCATAAAAAGAAACGAAATTGAGTTATTTGTAGTGAGGTAGATGGACCTAGAGACTGTCATACAGAGTGAAGTCAGAAAGAAAAAAACAAATACCATATGCTAACACATATATATGGAATATTAAAAAAAAGTGGTTCTGAAGAACTGAGGGCAGGACAGGAATAAAGATGCAGATGTAGAGAATGGACTTGAGGACACAGGGAGGGTGAAGGGTAAGCTGGGACGAAGTGAGACAGTGGCATGGATATACACCACCAAATGTCAAATAGCTAGTGCGAAGCAGCCACATAGCACAGGGAGATCAGCTTGGTGCTTTGTGTCCACCTAGAGGGGTGGGATAGGAAGGCTGGGAGGGAGATGCAAGAGGGAGGGAAAATGGGGATATATTTATATGTATAGCTGATTCACCTTGTTATACAGCAGAAACTAACACACCATTGTAAAGCAATTATACTCCAATAAAGATGTTAAAAAATAAAAAAAGGAAAGAAAAAGAGAAAACATTAATTGAATATGACTTCAAAAGAAAAGAGGAAAATTTTATTGTATATTTTCAAATTATTCATTGGTAGATCTAGGCTCAAATTTAGTGTTTTATGCAAAGCTGGATTTTACCAGGGGTTCATTGAAGGTAACAATGAGCATGGTCACACTTTAACAAAACCCATAACATTTCATTTGCACCTTGGTTCTAAGTTATTATATAGTTCATGATTATTTTGTGTCATCATAGATTTTATACTAAAGTTTCATTTCTCCTGGGTGCTTGATGCCTTTCTAACCTACCTCTGGGAATCTTGCTCCACGTTTTATTCTCCCTTTCCCTGCATCTTCAGCTTCTTGCTTGATAATGGTTGTCCCCTAAGCTTATACACATGGTTCAAGTTTCTTTTGTCTCTCCATAGGGAAAGATATCCTTGGAGCCCCACCTTTTTCCTTATCTATACCAGCTTTCGTACTCTTCGTTATTTTTTTTGCGGTACGTTGGCCTCTCACTGTTGTGGCCTCTCCCGTTGTGGAGCACAGGCTCCGGACGTACAGGCTCAGCAGCCATGGCTCACGGGCCCAGCTGCTCCGCGGCATGTGGGGTCTTCCCGAACCGGGGCACAAACCCATGTTCCCTGCATTGGCAGGCGGACCCTCAACCACTGCGCCACCAGGGAAGCCCTCTTCGTTATTTTTAGGACCAAATTTTTTACCATGATCTATCTGATTGGAAAAAAATGACTTTATGGCCCAACTACCCTCATTTTTCCCACTTTTTAGTGGACAAGAATTGGTGATGACTCATTTTCCTACTTCTCTTTTATTATTGGCTGTTACGTGTCAGACTATGCTTGGCTCTGGGAATAAATATGCTCCAATAGAGGAAGCCAGCCTCTATGATCCCAAATATATTCACTGAAACAATAAACAAAAGAACTTGGTGATGTGAAACAAGTTTCACTGGACAAACATGTTTTTGGGATAATATGTACAACTGCTTTAGCAACAGAAGTGTGTTTGACACAATGAAAAGGGGTCAAGTCTAGCTACAGAAAAAGCATGTACTAGAACATTGATGCAAAGATGCATCAGTGTGCACTGCAGCATTAACTGAACAACACACAACCAAATAAACTGACAATAAACAATAAAGCAAACTAAAATTTAAAAGTGAGATTCTCATTAGTTGAAAACTTAATCACCTCAAACCAAAATTAATCATTAACTGATAATATAGCATTTGTTCTGAAATTTTTGGGAATTTCAGCCATTTGCCTTTTTTTTTTTTTTTTAACATCTTGATATATAAAGCTATATATCTGCCCTTTAAAAAGAGTTCAGCGGGGCTTCTCTGGTTGCACAGTGCTTAAGAACTCGCCTGCCAATGCAGGGGACACGGGTTTGACCACTGGTCTGGGAGGATCCCACAGGCCGTGGAGCAACTGGGCCAGCAAGCCACGACTACTGAAGCCTGTGCGCCTAGGGCCCGTGCTCCACAGCAGGAGAGGCCATGGCAATGAGAAGCCTGTGCACCGCAACAAGGACCCAATGCAGCCAAAAATAAATAATTAATGGAGAAAAAAAAAAAACAACTTTCCTCAACTTGGCCTCCACAGCACTTCTTTCCTCCCAGATACAAAAGCATCTGTTTCCACTCCTAGCACTACATCTTTCCCCTCTAAAAAAAAGAGTACAGACATCTCATTTTATATCTTTGTGCAATTTGTTTGAGGATACCTTTTCTTACTTAGGTTACAAAGTTATTTCATTTTCGTCTCTCTCTCTTAAAAGCAAGAGGAGCCTATTTGGCTCACAGAGGAATTAACCTAATGTCTGTGTTCAAATGGAGCATGATTTGCTATCCCTGTAAACTTCGAGACTACTTCAGAAACCCTGATGACAACTTCCTGTAACAACAGTATTTTCTTAATAGAAATTCTTTAGGCGTTGATTATAAAAGGTGTTCCTGGGGGAGCTTAAAGATGGCGGAAAAGTAAGACGTGGAGATCACCCTCCTTCCCACAAATACATCAGAAATGCATCTACACGTGGAACAACTCCTACAGAACACCTACTGAACACTGGCAGAAGACCTCAGACTTCCCAAAAGGCAAGAAACTCCCCACATACCTGGGCAGGGTAAAAGAAAAAAGGAAAAATAGAAACAAAAGAATAGGGACGGGACCTGCACCAGTGGGAGGGAGCTGTGAAGGAGGAAAGACTTCCACACACTAGGAAGGCCCTTCGCGGGCGGAGACTGCGGGTGGCGGTGGGAGGAAGCTTCGGAGCCACGGAGGAGAGCAGCAACAGGGGTGCGGAGGGCAAAGCAGAGAGATTTCCGCACAGAGGATCGGTGCCCACCAGCACTCACCAGCCTGAGAGGCTTGTCTGCTCCCCGTCTGGAACGGGCGGGGGTTGGGAGCTGAGGCTCGGGCTTCGGAGGTCCGGATCCCAGCGAGAGGACTGGCACTTTCTGCCATTGAATTGCTTTTGCACTTTTGTCAAAAATTACTTGGGCATATTTGTGTGGCTCTGCTTTTGAGCTCTCTATTCTGTTCCACTTATCTATGTATATATCCCTCCACTAATACCACAGGGCCTTGACCACTGTAGCTATATAAAAGTTCTTGAAATCAGATAAGCTTAATGCTCCCACTTTATGCTTCTTTTCAAACTTATTTTAGCTATTCTAGTCATTTTACCTTTTCAGGTAAATGTGTCTATATCTTAAAAAAAAGTCGTGATAGGAATTGCCTGGAACCCGTATATCAATTTGGGAAGAACTGACACCTTTACCAGACTGAGTTTTCCAATCAATGAACATGGTATATTTCTTGATTTATTTAGATCTTCTTTGATTCCTTTCATTAGCATTGTGTAGTTTTAAGCATTGTAGATGTTTTGTGAAATTTACACCTAAGTATTTAAGTTTTCTGAGTGATTATGTTGTATATTGTGGTAGGGGTTTGGATCACACAGATGTATGCATTTGCTAAAATTCACTGACTGATACACTTAGATTTGTGCATTTCATTTAATGTAGAAATTACCTCAAAATAGAAAAAGAATCACAAACAAAGACTGAACTTTAGAGGAGAAATGTAAGAATGTCTACAATTTACTTTGAAATAAATTGAAAGAGGTGTCCCTCTTCTTGCTCTGGGCCCATAATTTGTGGGAGTTTCTGTTAATGAACTTTATCAGACATCTGGTTCTTACTTCAGGACCATCTCACCTGAAATCACTCACTCTTTCCTCTTAAATAAGACATCTTGATGGACTAATGACTCATCAGCCCATGCTCACACATAACTGTGATTTCATGCATTCAGTATTTTTTAATTTTTAAGGGATGCTATGACTCAGCTATGGCCGTCTAAGGCCTTAACACAGTCAAATAAATTGTAGCTGGACTTTAATTGAATATTATTTACCAACATCATCAACCATAAGGTGTTATTCAGTCAGTGGTTACAGGACATAAGGATAATTGCAGACACACATACATGTACACACATATGCATATGAACAGGTAAAGGACCTGTTTAACAAACCCCCTTTACCCCCCACTAAATCCCATACTCTGCATCCCTATAATGCCCTGTCAAGCCCCCAAAACAAGGCAAGAACACGTAAGTACGTAGAATTTAGCCATCTAAACAATAACATGGACAACTTAATGCCCAAGATTAGACAGACCTAGAAAATAAACCCGAATCATACCAATAAACTACTTATTCACCATTTATATAGACAGACATCTCCTAGATCTACCAACCATTTTAATCAAAATTTTAACACTAAATCTAACATAAATCACATAAAACAACTATATACATGTTACTTCAATATGTGAAAACAACTTGTTAATGTAGCTTAAAACCTTAAAGCAAGGCACTGAAAATGCCTAGATGAGTTTACTAACTCCACAAACACATAGGTTTGGTCCCAGCCTATTAGTTTTTAATAAAATTACACATGTAAGCATCCATGCCCCAGTGAGAATGCCCTCTAAATCATTAAGATAAAAGGAGAAGGCATCAAGCACGTTAACACTAGCAGCTCATAACGCCTTGCTTAACCCCCACAGGAAGCAGCAGTGATAAAAATTAAGCCATAAACAAAAGTTCGACTAAGTTATACCAACAAGGGTTGGTAAATTTCGTGCCAGCCACCTCAGTCATACGATTAACCCAAATTAATAAAAATGTGGTGTAAAGCGTGTTAAAGAGTTACATAAAATAAAGTTTTAATTAAGTCATAAAAAGCCATAACTAAAATAAAAGTAGACTGTGAAAGTGACTTTAGTATTTCCTGACCCAAACTGGGATTAGATTACCCCACTATGCTTAGCTCTAAACCCAAATAATTACAAGAACAAAATTATTCGTCAGAGTACTACTAGCAGCAGCTTAAAACTCAAAGGACTTGGAGGTCCTTCACATCCCTCTAGAGGAGCCTGTTCTATAATCGATAAACCCTGATAAACCTCACCAACTCTTGCTAATTGAGTCTATATACCGCCATCTTCAGCAAACCCTAAAAAGGAGTAAAAGTAAGCATGATTATTATACATAAACACGTTAGGTCAAGGTGTAACCTATGGGATGGGAAGAAATGGGCTACATTTTCTACTTCAAGAATACATTTTCACCACATTTTAGTTTTAGTTTATGAAAACGAAAAACCAAAGGAGGATTCAGTAGTAAATTAAGAATAGAGTGCTTATTTGTATGGAAACACAAAAGACCCCGAATAGCGAAAGCAATCATGAGAACGAAAAAAGGAGCTGGAGGAATCAGGCTCCCTGACTTCAGACTATATTACAAAGCAACAGTAATCAAGACAGTATGGTACTGGCACAAAAACAGAAAGATAGATCAGTGGAACAGGATAGAAAGCCCAGAGATAAACCCACGCACATATGGACACCTTATCTTTGATAAAGGAGGCAGGAATGTACAGTGGAGAAAGGACAGCCTCTTCAATAAATGGTGCTGGGAAAACTGGACAGGTACATGTAAAAGTATGAGATTAGATCACTCCCTAACACCATACACAAAAATAAGCTCAAAATGGATTAAAGACCTAAATGTAAGGCCAGAAACTATCAAACTCTTAGAAGAAAACATAGGAAGAACACTCTATGACATAAATCACAGCAAGATCCTTTCTGACCCACCTCCTAGAGTAATGGAAATAAAAACAAAAATAAACAAATGGGACCTAATGAAACTTCAAAGCTTTTGCACAGCAAAGGAAACCATAACCAAGACCAAAAGACAACCCTCAGAATGGGAGAAAACATTTGCAAATGAAGCAACTGACAAAGGATTAATCTCCAAAATTTACAAGCAGCTCATGCAGCTCAATAACAAAAAAACAAACAACCCAATCCAAAAATGGGCAGAAGACCTAAATAGACATTTCTCCAAAGAAGATATACAGAATGCCAACAAACACATGAAAGAATGCTCAACATCATTAATCATTAGAGAAATGCAAATCAAAACTACAATGAGATATCATCTCACACCAGTCAGAATGGCCATCATCAAAAAATCTATAAACAATAAATGCTGGAGAGGGTGTGGAGAAAAGGGGACACTCTTGCACTGCTGGTGGGAATGTGAAATGGTTCAGCCACTGTGGAGAACAGTATGGAGGTTCCTTAAAAAACTACAAATAGAATTACCATATGACCCAGCAATCCCACTACTGGGCATATACCCTGAGAAAACCAAAATTCAAAAAGAGTCATGTACCAAAATTTTCATTGCAGCTCTATTTACAATAGCCCGGAGATGGAAACAACCTAAGCGCCCATCATCGGATGAATGGATAAAGAAGATGTGGCACATATACACAATGGAATATTACTCAGCCTTAAAAAGAAATGAAATTGAGCTATTTGTAATGAGATGGATAGACCTAGAGTCTGTCATACAAAGTGAAGTAAGTCAGAAAGAAAAGGACAAATACCGTATGCTAACACATATATATGGAATTTAAGGGAAAGAATGTCATGAAGAACCTAGGGGTAAGACAGGAATAAAGACGCAGACCTACTGGAGAACGGACTTGAGGATATGGGGAGGGGGAAGGGTGAGTTTTGACAGGGCGAGAGAAAGTCATGGACATGTACACACTAACAAACGTAGTAAGGTAGATAGCTGGGGGGAAGCAGCCGCAAGGCACAGGGATATTAGCTCGGTGCTTTGTGACAGCCTGGAAGGGTGGGATGGGGAGAGTGGGAGGGAGGGAGACGCAAGAGGGAAGACATGGGAACATATGTATATGTATAGCTGATTCACTTTGTTATAAAGCAGAAACTAACACACCATTGTAAAGCAATTATACCCCAATAAAGATGTTTAAAAAAAAAAAAAAAAAGAATAGAGTGCTTAATTAAGACCATGAAGCACGCACACACCGCCCGTCACTCTCCTCAAGTATTATAATAATTTTCTATAATCTATTAGCAAATACTAATCATATGAGAGGAGACAAGTCATAACAAGGTAAGCATACTGGAAAGTGTGCTTGAATAAATCAAAGCATAGCTTAAAAAAAGCACCTAGGGAGTAGGAGAGGGGGAAGATGGCGGAAGAGTAAGACGCGGAGATCACCTTCCTCCCCACAGATACATCAGAAATACATCTACACGTGGAACAACTCCTACAGAACACCTACTGAACGCTGGCAGAAGACCTGAGACCTCCCCAAAGGCAAGAAACTCCCCACGTACCTGGAGGGGATTAAGAGTGCTGCTTAAAGGAGCTCCAGAGACGGGCGCGAGCTGCGGCTAACAGCGCGGACCCCAGAGACGGGCACGAGACACTAAGGCTGTTGCTCCCGCCACCAAGAAACCTGTGTGCAAGCACAGGTCACTATCCACACCTCCCTTCCAGGGAGGCTGTGCAGCCCGCCACTGCCAGGGTCCCGGGATCCAGGGACAACTTCCCCGGGAGAATGCACGGCGCGCTTCAGGCTGCTGCAACGTCCTGCTGGCCTCTGCCGCCGCAGGCTCACCCAGCATCGTGCCCCTCCCTCCCCCCGGCCTGAGCGAGCCAGAGGCCCCGAATCAGCTGCTCCTTTAACCCCGTCCTGTCTGAGCGAAGAACAGACGCCCTCCGGCAACCTACACGCAGAGGCGGGGCCAAATCCAAAGCTGAGCCCCGGGAGCTGTGCAACAAAGAAGAGAAAGGGAAATCTCTCCCAGCAGCCTCAGGAGCAGCGGATTAAATCTCCACAATCAACTTGATGTACCCTGCATCTGTGGAATACCTGAATAGACAATGAATCATCCCAAATAGAGGAGGTGGACTTTGAGAGCAAGATTTATTATTTTTTCCCTTTTTCACTTTTTGTGAGTGTGTATGTGTTTGCTTCTGTGTGAGATTTTGTCTGTATAGCTTTGCTTTCACCATTTGTCCTAGGGTTCTATCCGTCTGTTGTTTTTTCTTTCTTAAAAAAATTTTTTTCTTAATAATTATTTTTTATTTTAATAACTTTATTTTCTTTTATCTTTATTTTCTTTTATCTCCTTCCTTCCTTCCTCCCTCCCTCCCTTCCTTCCTTTCTACTTTTTCTCCTTTTTATTCTGAGCCGTGTGGATGAAAGGCTCTTGGTGCTGCAGCCAAGAGTCAGTGCTGTGCCTCTAAGGTGGGAGAGCCAACTTCAGTACACTGGTCCACAAGAGACCTCCCAGCTCCACGTAATATAAAATGGCAAAAATCTCCCAGAGATCTCCGTCTCAACACCAACACCCAGCTTCACTTAACGACCAGCAAGCTACAGTGCTGGACAACCTATGCCAAACAACTAGCAAGACAGGAACACAACCCCACCCATTAGCAGAGAGGCAGCCTAAAATCATAATATGTCCACAGACACCCCAAAACACACCACCAGACGTGAACCTGCCCACCAGAAAGACAAGATCCAGCCTCATCCACCAGAACACAGGCAGTAGTCCCCTCCACCAGGAAGCCTACACAACCCACTGAACCAACTTTAGCCACTGGGGACAGACACCAAAAACAATGGAAACTACGAACCTGCAGCCTGCAAAAAGACAACTCCAAACACAGTAAGTTAAGCAAAATGAGAAGACAGAAAAACACACAGCAGATGAAGGAGCAAGATAAAAACCCACCAGACCTAACAAATGAAGAGGAAATAGGCAGTCTACCTGAAAAAGAATTCTAAATAATGATAGTAAAGATGATCCAAAATCTTGGAAATAGAATAGAGAAAATGCAAGAAACATTTAACAAGGATTCAGAGGAACTAAAGATGAAACAAGCAACGATGAACACCACAATAAATGAAATTAAAAATAAAAGGGATCAATAGCAGAATAACTGAGGCAGAAGAACGGATAAGTGACCTGGAAGATAAAATAGTGGAAATAACTACTGCAGAGCAGAATAAAGAAAAAAGAATGAAAAGAACTGAGGGCAGTCTCAGAGACCTCTGGGACAATATTAAATGCACCAACATTCGAATTATAGGGGTTCCAGAAGAAGAGAAAAAGAAAGGGACTGAGAAAATATTTGAAGTGATTATAGTTGAAAACTTCCCTAATATGGGAAAGGAAACAGTTAATCAAGTCCAGGAAGCACACAGAATCCCATACAGGATAAATCCATGGAGAAACACGCCAAGACACATATTAACCAAACTGTCAGAAATTAAATACAAAGAAAACATATTAAAAGCCTCAAGGGAAAAACAACAAATAACACACAAGGGAATCCCCATAAGGTTAACAGCTGATCTTTCAGCAGAAACTCTGCAAGACAGAAGGGACTAGCAGGACATATTTAAAGTGATGAAGGAGAAAAACTACAACCAAGATTACTCTACCCAGCAAGGATCTCATTCAGATTTGATGGAGAAATTAAAACCTTTACAGACAAGCAAAAGCTGAGAGAGTTCAGCACCACCAAACCAGCTTTACAACAAATGCTGAAGGATCTTCTCTAGGCAAGAAACACAAGAGAAGGAAAAGACCTACAAAAACAAACCCAAAACAAGTAAGAAAATGGGAATAGGAACATACATATCAATAATTACCTTAAATGTAAATGGATTAAATGCTCCCACCAAAAGACACAGACTGGCTGAATGGATACAAAAACAAGACCCATATATATGCTGTCCACAAGAGACCCACTTCAGACCTAGAGACACATACAAACTGAAAGTGAGGGGATGGAAAAAGATATTCCATGCAAATGGAAACCAAAAGAAAGCTGGAGTAGCAATTCTCATATCAGACAAAATAGACTTTAAAATAAAGACTGGGAGCAGACCTTGAAGATGGCGGAAGAGTAAGACGCGGAGATCGCCTTCCTCCCCACGGATACACCAGAAATACATCCACACATGGAACAACTCCTACAGAACTCCTACTGAAGGCTGGCAGAAGACCTCAGACCTCCCAAAAGGCAAGAAACTCCCCACGTAACTGGGTAGGGCAAAAGAAAAAACAGAGACAAAAGAATAAGGACGGCACCTGCACCAGTGGGAGGGAGCTGTGAAGGAGGAAAAGTTTCCACACACTAGGAAGCCCCTCCGCGGGCGGAGACTGCGGGAGGCAGAGGGGGGAGTTTCGGGACCGCGGAGTAGTGCACAGCGACGGGTGCGGAGGGCAAAGCGGGGAGATTCCTGCACAGACGATCGGTGCTGACCAGCACTCACCAACCCGAGAGGCTTGCTGCTCACCCACCGGGGCGGGCGGGGCTGCGAGCTGAGGCTCGGGTTTTGGTTTTGGACGGAGCTCAGGGAGAGGACTGGGGTTGGCGGCTTGAACATAGCCTGAAGGGGTTAGTGCACCACGACTAGCCGGGAGGGAGTTCGGGGAAAAGCCTGCACCGGCCGAAGAGGCAAGAGACTTTTTCTTCCCTCTTTGTCTCCTGGTGCGCGAGGAGAGGGGTTTAAGAGCGCTGCTTAAAGGAACTCCAGAGACGGGCGCGAGCCGCGGCTAAAAGCGCGAACCCCAGAGACGGGCGCGAGCCGCGGCTGAGGGCGCGAGCCCCCGAGACGGGCGCGAGCCGCGGCTGAAAGCGCAAACCCCAGAGACGGGCGCGAGCCGCGGCTGAGGGCGCGAGCCCCCGAGACGGGCGCGAGCCGCGGCTGAAAGCGCAAACCCCAGAGACGGGCGCGAGCCGCGGCTAAAACCGCGGACCCCAGAGACGGGCGGGAGACGCTAAGGCTGCTGCTGCCGCCACCAAGGGGCCTGTGTGCGAGCACAGGTCACTCTCCACACCGTGCTTCCGCGGAGCCTGTGCAGCCCGCCACTGCCAGGTTCCCGGGATCCAGGGACAACTTCCCCGGGACAGCGCACGGCGGGCCTCAGGCTGGTGCAACGTCACGCCGGCCTCTGCCGCAACGTCACGCTGCCTCTGCCGCCGCAGGCCGGCCCCGCACGCAGTGCCCCTCCTACCCCCATCCCCCAACCCCCGGCCTGAGTGAGCCGGAGGCCCCGAATCAGCGGCTCCTTTAACCCCGTCCTGTCTGAGCGAAAAAACAGACGCCCTCCAGCGATCTACACGCAGAGGCAGGGCCAAATCCAAAGCTGAGCTTCTGTGAGCTGTGAGAACAAAGAAGAGAAAGGGAAATCTCTCCCAGCAGCCACAGAAGCAGCGGATTAAAGCTCCACAATCAACTTGATATACCCTGCATCTGTGGAATACCTGAATAGACAAGGAATGACCCCAAATTGAAGAGGTGGAATTCAGGAGCGAAATCTATGATTTTTTTCCCTTTTCCTCTTTTTGTGAAGGTGTACGTGTATGCTCCTGTGTGACATCTAGTCTGTATACTCTAGCTTCCACCATTTGTCCTAGGGCTCTATCCGTCCATGACTTTTTTTTAAAAATTCTTTTTCTTAATAATTAAGTTTAATTGTAATAACTTTATTATACTTTACCTTCGTTCTTTCTTTCTTTCCTTCCTTCCCTCCCTCCTTTAGACAACGAATCACCCCAAATTGAGGAGGTGGTCTCAGGGAGCAGGATTTATGATTTTTCCCCCTTTACCTCTTTTTGTGAAGGTGTATGTGTATGCTTCTGTGTAAGATTTTCTCTGTATAGCTTTGCTTCCAACATTTGTCCTAAGGTTCTATCCGTCCCTTTTTTTTTTTTTCTAAATATTTTTTAATTCAATAACTATATTATACTTTATTTTATTTTTACTGTATCATCTTTCTTTCTGTCTTTTTTTCCTTCTTTCACTCCTTCCTTCCTTCCTCCCTCCCTCCCTCCCTCCCTCCTTTCTTTCCTTCTTTGCTTCTTTCTTCCTTCCTTCCTTTCCTCCTTTCCTTCTTTCTTTCCTCATACTTCTACTAATTCTCTCTACTTTTTCTCCCTTTTATTCTGAGCCGTGTGGATGAAAGGCTCTTGGTGCTCCAGCCAGGAGTCAGGGCTCTGCCTCTGAGGTAGGAGAGCCAACTTCAGGTCACTGGTCAACAAGAGACCTCCCAGCTCCACATAATATTAAACAGCGGAAATCTCCCAGAGACCTCCATCTTAACACCAGCACCCAGCTTCACTCAACGACCAGCAAGCCACAGTGCTGGACAACCTATGCCAAACAACTAGCAAAACAGGAACACAACCCCACCCATTAGCAGAGAGGCTGCCTAAAATCAGAATAAGGCCACAGACACCCCAAAACACACCACCAGACGTGAACCTGCCCACTAGAGAGACAAGATCCAGCCTCATCCAGCACAACACAGGCACTAGTCCCCTCCACCAGGAAGCCTACACAACCCACTGAAACAACCTTAGCCACTGGAGACAGACATCAAAAACAAAGGGAACTACGAACCTGCAGCCTGCAAAAAGGAGACCCCAAACACAGTAAGATAAGCAAAATGAGAAGACAGAAAAACACACAGCAGATGAAGGAGCAAGATAAAAACCCACCAGACCTAACAAATGAAGAGGAAATAGGCAATCTACCTGAAAAAGAATTCAGAATAATGATAGTAAGGATGATCCGAAATCTTGGAAGTAGAATGGACAAAATGCAAGAAACAGTTAACAAGGACCTACAAGAACTAAAGATGAAACAAGCAACGATGAACAATGCAATAAATGAAATTAAAATCACTCTAGATAGGATCAATAGCAGAATAACTGAGGCAGAAGAACGGATAAGTGACCTGGAAGATAAAGTAGTGGAAATAACTACTGCAGAGCAGAATAAAGAAAAAAGAATGAAAAGAACTGAGGACAGTCTCAGAGACCTCTGGGACAACATGAAACGCACCAACATTCGAATTATAGGGGTTCCAGAAGAAGAAGAAAGAAAGAAAGGGACTGAGAAAATATTTGAAGAGATTATAGTTGAAAACTTCCCTAATATGGGAAAGGAAATAGTTAATCAAGTCCAGGAAGCACAGAGGGTCCCATACAGGATAAATACAAGGAGAAACACGCCAAGACACATATTAATCAAACTGTCAAAAATTAAATACAAAGAAAGCATATTAAAAGCAGCAAGGGAAAAACAACAAATAACACACAAGGGAATCCCCATAAGGTTAACAGCTGATCTCTCAGCAGAAACCCTACAAGCCAGAAGGGAGTGGCAGGACATACTGAAAGTGATGAAGGAGAATAGCCTGAAACCAAGACTACTCTACCCAGCAAGGATCTCATTCACATTTGATGGAGAAATTAAAACCTTTACAGACAAGCAAAAGCTGAGAGAGTTCAGCACCACCAAACCAGCCTTACAACAAATGCTAAAGGAACTTCTCTAGACACGAAACACAAGAGAAGGAAATGACCTATAGTAGCGAACCCAAAGCAATATATAAAATGGAAATAGGAACATACATATCAATAATTACCTTAAATGTAAATGGACTAAATGCTCCCACCAAAAGACACAGATTGGCTGAATGGATACAAAAACAAGACCCTTATATATGCTGTCTACAAGAGACCCACTTCAGAACTAGAGACACATACAGACTGAAAGTAAGGGGATGGAAAAAGATATTCCATGCAAATGGAAACCAAAAGAAAGCTGGAGTAGCAATTCTCATATCAGACAAAATAGACTTTAAAATAAGGACTATTAAAAGGGACAAAGAAGGACACTACATAATGATCAAGGGATCGATCCAAGAAGAAGATATAACAATTGTAAATATTTATGCACCCAACATAGGAGCACCTCAATACATAAGGCAAATACTAACAACCATAAAAGGGGAGATCAACAGTAACACATTCATAGTAGGGGACTTTAACACCCCACTTTCACCAATGGACAGATCATCCAAAATGAAAATAAATAAGGAAACACAAGCTTTAAATGATACATTAAACAAGATGGACTTAATTGATATTTATAGGACACTCCATCCAAAAACAACAGAATACACATTTTTCTCAAGTGCTCATGGAACATTCTCCAGGATAGATCATATCTTGGGTCACAAATCAAGCCTTGGTAAATTTAAGAAAACTGAAATTGTATCAAGTATCTTTTCCGACCACAACGCCATGAGACTAGATATCAATTACAGGAAAAGATCTGTAAAAAATACAAACACATGGAGGCTAAACAATACACTACTTAATAATGAAGTGATCACTGAAGAAATCAAAGAGGAAATAAAAAAATACCTAGAAACAAATGACAATGGAGACACAACGACCCAAAACCTATGGGATGCAGCAAAAGCAGTTCTAAGGGGGAAGTTTATAGCAATACAAGCCCACCTTAAGAAGCAGGAAACATCTCGAATAAACAACCTAACCTTGCACCTCAAGCAATTAGAGAAAGAAGAACAAAAAAACCCCAAAGCTAGCAGAAGGAAAGAAATCATAAAAATCAGATCAGAAATAAATGAAAAAGAAATGAAGGAAACAATAGCAAAGATCAATAAAACTAAGAGCTGGTTCTTTGAGAAGATAAACAAAATAGATAAACCACTAGCCAGACTCATCAAGAAAAAAAGGGAGAAGACTCAAATCAATAGAATTAGAAATGAAAAAGGAGAAGTAACAACTGACACTGCAGAAATAAAAAAAATCATGAGAGATTACTACAAGCAACTCTATGCCAATAAAATGGACAATCTGGAAGAAATGGACAAATTCTTAGAAATGCACAACCTGCCAAGACTGAATCAGGAAGAAATAGAAAATATGAACAGACCAATCACAAGCACTGAAATTGAAACTGTGATTAAAAACCTTCCAACAAACAAAAGCCCAGGACCAGATGGCTTCACAGGTGAATTCTATCAAACGTTTAGAGAAGAGCTAACACCTATCCTTCTCAAACTCTTCCAAAATATAGCAGAGGGAGGAACACTCCCAAATTCCTTCTACGAAGCCACCATCACCTTGATACCAAAACCAGACAAGGATGTCACAAAGAAAGAAAACTACAGGCCAATATCACTGATGAACATAGATGCAAAAATCCTCAACAAAATACTAGCAAACAGAATCCAACAGCACATTAAAAGGATCATACACCATGATCAAGTGGGGTTTATTCCAGGAATGCAAGGATTCTTCAATATACGCAAATCTATCAATGTGATAAACTATATTAACAAATTGAAGGAGAAAAACCATATGATCATCTCAATAGATGCAGAGAAAGCTTTCGACAAAATTCAACACCCATTTATGATAAAAACCCTCCAGAAAGTAGGCATAGAGGGAACTTTCCTAAACATAATAAAAGCCATATATGACAAGCCCACAGCAAACATCATCCTCAATGGTGAAAAACTGAAAGCATTTCCACTAAGATCAGGAACAAGACAAGGTTGCCCACTCTCACCACTCTTATTCAACATAGTTTTGGAAGTTTTAGCCACAGCAATCAGAGAAGAAAAGGAAATAAAAGGAATCCAAATCGGAAAAGAAGAAGTAAAGCTGTCACTGTTTGCAGATGACATGATACTATACCTAGAGAATCCTAAAGATGCTACCAGAAAAATACTAGAGCTAATCAATGAATTTGGTAAAGTAGCAGGATACAAAATTAATGCACAGAAATCTCTGGCATTCCTATATACTAATGATGAAAAATCTGAAAGTGAAATCAAGAAAACACTCCCATTTACCATTGCAACAAAAAGAATAAAATATCTAGGAATAAACCTACCTAAGGATACGAAAGACCTGTATGCAGAAAATTATAAGACACTGATGAAAGAAATTAAAGATGATACAAATAGATGGAGAGATATACCATGTTCTTGGATGGGAAGAATCAACATTGTGAAAATGACTCTACTACCCAAAGCAATCTACAGATTCAATGCAATCCCTATCAAACTACCACTGGCATTTTTCACAGAACTAGAACAAAAAATTTCGCAATTTGTATGGAAACACAAAAGACCCCGAATAGCCAAAGCAATCTTTAGAACGAAAAAAGGAGCTGGAGGAATAAGGCTCCCTGACTTCAGACTATATTACAAAGCAACAGTAATCAAGACAGTATGGTACTGGCACAAAAACAGAAAGATAGATCAGTGGAACAGGATAGAAAGCCCAGAGATAAACCCACGCACATATGGACACCTTATCTTTGATAAAGGAGGCAGGAATGTACAGTGGAGAAAGGATAGCCTCTTCAATAAATGGTGCTGGGAAAACTGGACAGGTACATGTAAAAGTATGAGATTAGATCACTCCCTAACACCATACACAAAAATAAACTCAAAATGGATTAAAGACCTAAATGTAAGGCCAGAAACTATCAAACTCTTAGAAGAAAACATAGGAAGAACACTCTATGACATAAATCACAGCAAGATCCTTTCTGACCCACCTCCTAGAGTAATGGAAATAAAAACAAAAATAAACAAATGGGACCTAATGAAACTTCAAAGCTTTTGCACAGCAAAGGAAACCATAACCAAGACCAAAAGACAACCCTCAGAATGGGAGAAAACATTTGCAAATGAAGCAACTGACAAAGGATTAATCTCCAAAATTTACAAGCAGCTCATGCAGCTCAATAACAAAAAAACAAACAACCCCATCCAAAAATGGGCAGAAGACCTAAATAGACATTTCTCCAAAGAAGATATACAGAATGCCAACAAACACATGAAAGAATGCTCAACATCATTAATCATTAGAGAAATGCAAATCAAAACTACAATGAGATATCATCTCACACCAGTCAGAATGGCCATCATCAAAAAATCAAGAAACAATAAATGCTGGAGAGGGTGTGGAGAAAAGGGGACACTCTTGCACTGCTGGTGGGAATGTGAATTGGTTCAGCCACTGTGGAGAACAGTATGGAGGTTCCTTAAAAAACTACAAATAGAATTACCATATGACCCAGCAATCCCATTACTTGGCATATACCCTGAGAAAACCAAAATTCAAAGAGAGTCATGTACCAAAATGTTCATTGCAGCTCTATTTACAATAGCCAGGACATGGAAACAACCTAAGCGCCCATCATCGGATGAATGGATAAAGAAGATGTGGCACATATACACAATGGAATATTACTCAGCCTTAAAAAGAAATGAAATTGAGCTATTTGTAATGAGATGGATAGACCTAGAATCTGTCATACAGAGTGAAGTAAGTCAGAAAGAAAAAGACAAATACCGTATGCTAACACATATATATGGAATTTAAGGGAAAAAAATGTCATGAAAAACCTTGGGGTAAGATAGGAATAAAGACGCAGACCTACTGGAGAACGGACTTAAGGATATGGGGAGGGGGAAGGGTGAGTTTTGACAGGGCGAGAGAGAGTCATGGACATATACACACTAACAAACGTAGTAAGGTAGATAGCTGGGGGGAAGCAGCCGCAAGGCACAGGGATATTAGCTCGGTGCTTTGTGACAGCCTGGAAGGGTGGGATGGGGAGAGTGGGAGGGAGGGAGACGCAAGAGGGAAGACATATGGGAACATATGTATATGTATAGCTGATTCACTTTGTTGTAAAGCAGAAACTAACACACCATTGTAAAGCAATTATACCCCAATAAAGATATTTAAAAAAAAAATAAATAAAAAAAAATAAAATAAAATAAAGACTATTAGAAGAGACAAAGAAGGACACTACATAATGATCAAGGGATCGATCCAAGAAGAAGATATAACAATTGTAAATATTTATGCACCCAACATAGGAGCACCTCAAAACATAAAGCAAATACTACCAGCCATAAAAGGGGAAATCAACAGTAACACATTCATAGCAGGGGGCTTTAACACCCCACTTTCACCAATGGACAGATCATCCAAAATGAAAATAAATAAGGAAACACAAGCTTTAAATGATACCTTAAACAAGATGGACTTAATTGATATTTATAGGACACTCCATCCAAAAACAACAGAATACACATTTTTCTCAAGTGCTCATGGAACACTCTCCAGGATAGATCATACCTTGGGTCACAAATCAAGCCTTGGCAAATTTTAAAAAATTGAAGTTCTATCAAGTATCTTTTCCGACCACAACACTATAGGACTAGATATCAATTACAGGAAAAGATCTGTAAAAAATACAAACATATGGAGGCTAAACAATACATTACTTAATAACGAAGTGATCACTGAAGAAATCAAAGAGAAAATAAAAAAATACCTAGAAACAAATGACCATGGAGACACGACGACCCAAAACCTATGGGATGCAGTTCTAAGAGGGAAGTTTATAGCAATACAAACCTACCTCAAGAAACATGAAACATGTCGAATAAACAACCTAAACTTGCGACTAAAGCAATTAGAGAAAGAAGAACAAAAAACCCCCGAAGATAGCAGAAGGAAAGAAATTATAAAGATCAGATAAGAAATAAATGAAAAAGAAATGAAGGAAACGATAGCAAAGATCAATAAAACTAAAAGCTGGTTCTTTGAGAAGATAAACAAAATTGATAAACCATTAGCCAGACTCATCAAGAAAAAAAGGGAGAAGACTCAAATCAATAGAATTAGAAATGAAAAAGAAGTAACAACTGACACTGCAGAAATGCAAAAGATCATGAGAGATTACTACAAGCAACTCTATGCCAATAAAATGGACAACCTGGAAGAAAGTCTTAGAAATGCATACCCTGCCAGGACTGAATCAGGAAGAAATAGAAAATATGAACAGACCAATCAGAAGCACTGAAATTGAAACTGTGATTAAAAATCTTCCAACAAACAAAAGCCCAGGACCAGATGGCTTCACAGGCGAATTCTATCAAACTTTTAGAGAAGAGCTAACACCTATCCTTCTCAAACTCTTCCAAAATATAGTAGAGGGGGGAATACTCCCAAACTCATTCTACGAGGCCACCATCACCTTGATACCAAAACCAGACAAGGATGTCACAAAGAAAGAAAACTACAGGCCAATATCACTGATGAACATAGATGCAAAAATCCTCAACAAAATACTAGCAAACAGAATCCAACAGCACATTAAACGGATCATACACCATGATCAAGTGGGGTTTATTCCAGGAATGCAAGGATTCTTCAATATATGCAAATCAATCAACGTGATACACCATATTAACAAGTTGAAGGAGAAAAACCATATGTTCATCTCAATAGACGCAGAGAAAGCTTTTGACAAAATTCAACACCCATTTATGATAAAAACCCTCCAGAAAGTAGGCATAGAGGGAATTTTCCTCAACATAATAAAGGCCATATATGACAAGCCCACAGCAAACATCATCCTCAATGGTGAAAAACTGAAAGCATTTCCACTAAGATCAGGAACAAGACAAGGTTGCCCACTCTCACCACTCTTATTCAACATAGTTTTGGAAGTTTTAGCCACAGCAATCAGAGAAGAAAATGAAATAAAAGGAATCCACATCGGAAAAGAAGAAGTAAAGCTGTCACTGTTTGCAGATGACATGATACTATACATAGAGAATCCTAAATATGCCTCCAGAAAACTACTAGAGCTATCAATGAATTTGGTAAAGTAGCAGGATACAAAATTAATGCACAGAAATCTCTGGCATTCCTATACACTAATGATGAAAAATCTGAAAGTGAAATCAAGAAAACACTCCCATTTACCACTGCAACAAAAAGAATAAAATATCTAGGAATAAACCTACCTAAGGAGACAAAAGACCTGTATGCAGAAAATTATAAGACACTGATGAAAGAAATTAAAGATGATACAAAGAGATGGAGAGATATACCATGTTCTTGGATTGGAAGAATCAACATTGTGAAAATGACTCTACTACCCAAAGCAATCTACAGATTCAGTGCAATCCCTATCAAACTACCACTGGCATTTTTCACAGAACTAGAACAAAAAATTTCACCATTTGTATGGAAACACAAAAGACCTCAAAGCCAAAGCAATCTTGAGAACGAAAAACAGAGCTGGAGGAATCAGGCTCCTTGACTTCAGACTATACTACAAAGCTACAGTAATCAAGACAGTATGGTACTGGCACAAAAACAGAAATATAGATCAGTGGAACAGGATAGAAAGCCCAGAGATAAACCCATGCACATATGGTCACCTTATCTTTGATAAAGGAGGCAGGACTGTACAGTGGAGAAAGGACAGCCTCTTCAATAAGTGGTGCTGGGAAAACTGGACAGCTACATGTAGAAGTATGAGATTAGAACACTCCCTAACACCATACACAAAAATAAGCTCAAAATGGATTAAAGACCTAAATGTAAGGCCTGAAACTATCAAACTCTTAGAGGAATACATAGGCAGAACACTCTATGACATAAATCACAGCAAGATCCTTTTTGACCCACCTCCTAGAGAAATGGAAATAAAAACAAAAATAAACAAATGGGACCTAACGAAACTTCAAAGCTTTTGCACAGCAAAGGAAACCATAAACAAGACCAAAAGACAGCCCTCAGAATGGGAGAAAAGATTTGCAAAGGAAGCAACTGACAAAGGATTAATCACCAAAATGTACAAGCAGCTCAATAACAAAAAAACAAACAACCCAATCCAAAAATGGGCAGAAGACCTAAATAGACATTTCTCCAAAGAAGATATACAGATTGCCAACAAACACATGAAAGAATGTTCAACATCATTAAGCATTAGAGAAATGCAAATCAAAACTATAATGAGATATCATATCACACTGGTCAGAATGGCTATCATCAAAAAATCTAGAAACAATAAATGCTGGAGAGGGTGTGGAGGAAAGGGAACACTCTTGCACTGCTGGTGGGAAGTGAATTGGTACAGCCACTATGGAGAACAGTATGGAGGTTCCTTAAAAAACTACAAATAGAACTACCATATGACCCAGCAATCCCACTACTGGGTATATACCCTGAGAAAACCATAAGTCAAAAAGAGTCATGTACCAAAATGTTCATTGCAGCTCTATTTACAATAGCCAGGAGATGGAAAGAATCTAAGTGTCCATCATCGGATGAATGGATAAAGAAGATGTGGCACATATATACAATGGAATATTAATATTACTCAGCCATAAAAAGAAACGCAATTGAGTTGTTTGTAGTGAGGTAGATGGACCTAGAGTCTGTCATACAGAGTGAAGTAAGTCAGAAAAAGAAAGACAAATACATTATGCTAACACCTATAAATGGAATCTAAGAAAAAAAAAATGTCATGAAGAACCTAGGGGTAAGACAGGAATAAAGACACAGACCTACTAGAGAATGGACTTGAGGATATGGGGAGGGGGAAGGGTGAGCTGTGACAAAGTAAGAGAGTGGCATGGACATATATACACTACCAAACATAAAATAGATAGCTAGTGGGAAGCAGCCGCATAGCACAGGGAGATCAGCTCGGTGTTTTGTGACCACCTAGAGGGGTGGGATAGGGAGGATGGGAGGGAGGGAGACGCAAGAGGGAATAGATATGGGAACATATGTATATGTATAACTGATTCACTTTGTTATAAAGCAGAAACTAACACACCATTGTAAAGCAATTATACTCCAATAAACATGTAAAAAAAAACCAAAACACCTAGTAGATTTCATAATTTATGAATATTTTGAAATAAATCTAGGCCAACACCCCTTTCCATTCTACTAGTACAAGCAAACTAAATAAAACATTCACTCAACATTCAAATTATAGGAGATAGAAATTTAAAATATCCCTGGCACTACAGAGAAAGTACCGTAAGGGAATGATGAAAGAAGCATTAAAAGTAACAAAAAGCTAAGTTTACCCTCTGTACCTTTCACATAATGATTTAACTGATATTCAACAAAGAGAACTTACGTTAAATATCCCCAAACCAGACGAACTACTTATGAACAGTTTATTAGAACAAACTCATCTGTGTAGCAAAATAGTGAGGAGACTCATAAGTAGAGGTGAGAAGCCTAACGAGCCTAGTGATAGCTGGTTGTCCAGGAAAAGAATTTCAGTTCAACTTTAAAAATCACCAGAAACCTTTTATAAATTTTAATGTATTTTTAAACGTTAGTCTAAAAAGGTACAGCCTTTTAGAAATGGGTACAACCTTATGTAGAGAGTAAAAATAAGCAACACCATAGCTGGCTTAAAAGCAGCCACCAATTAAGAAAGCGTTCAAGCTCAACAATAATTTTACCTTAATACCAATAACAAGCAAATCAACTCATAGGTTTATACTGGACTAATCTATTAACCAATAGAGGCGATAATGTTAATATGAGTAACAAGAAGTATTTCTCCTTGCATAAGTTTACATCAGTAACTAATAATATATGAATAATTAACAGTAAATAAATACAACTCAACGTTAAACTATTTATCAAACACACTATTAATCCAACAGCCATGCACCCACCCAAAGAAAGATTAAAAAAAGTAAAAGGGACTCAGCAAACATAAACCCCACCTATTTACCAAAAACATGACCTCTAGCAATAACAAGTATTTGAGGCACTGCCTGCCCAGTGACAACTGTTAAATAGCCACAGTATCCTGACCAAAGGTAGCACAAACCTTTGTTCTCTAAATAAGAACTTGTATGAATGGCCACACAAGGCTTTTACTGTCTCTTAGTTTCAATCAGTGAACCTGACCTTCCCATGAAGAGGCGGGAATAACAAAATAAGACCCAATGGAGCTTTAATTTATCAACCCCCCCAAAAAATAACTAAACCATCAAGTGATAACAAAAATTTATATTGGTTGACAACTTGGTTGGGGTGACCTCGGAGAACAAAAAAGCCTCCGAGTAATTAAAGTCTAGACTTACCAGTCAAAACATATTATCACTTATTGATCTAAAAAGCTGATCAATGGAACAAGTTACCCTAGGGATAACAGCACAATCCTATTCTAGAGTTCATACCGACAATAGGGTTTACGACCTCGATGTTGGATCAGGACACCCCAATGATGTACCTGCTATTAAAGCTTCATTTGTTCAACGATTAAAGTCCTATGCGATCTGAGTTCAGACCAGAGTAATCCAGGTCGGTTTCTATCTATTATACATTTCTCCCAGTACAAAAGGACAAGAGAAATAAGGCCCACTTTAAAAAGTGCCTTAAAACTAAATAATGATATAATCTCAACTTAATTAACAGATACAAAACATCTACCCAAGACTAGGGTTTGTTAAGGTGGCAGAGGCTGGAAATTGCGTAAAACTTAAACCTTTACAACCAAAGGTTCAAATCCTCTCCCCAACAAAATGTTTATAATTAATATCTTAACACTTATTATCCCCATTCTTTTAGCTGTAGCATTCCTAACATTAATTGAACAAAAAATTTTAGGTTATATGCAACTTCGAAAAGGGCCAAATATCGTAGGACCACGTGGTCTAATACAACCCATTGCTGATGCAGTCAAGTTACTCAGTAAAGAATCACTACGACCAGCTACATCCTCCATTTCTTAGCAGAATACGCCATTATCATGATAAACATTTTCCCAACAATACTATTTCTAGGAGCATTCTATAACCCCTATATGTCAGTTATACACAACCAACTTTATCATCGGAACACTATTACTAACAATCTCTTTCCTATGAATTTGAGCATCCTGTCCTTGATTTTGATACGATGAATTAATATATTTACTTTGAAAAAACTTCCTAGCACTAACGCCAGCCCTATGCATATGACACGCCTCATTACCTATTACAATATCAAGCATCCATCAAGAAATATGTCTGATAAAAGAGTTACTTTGATAGAGTAAATAATAGAGGTTTAAATCATCTTATTTCTAGAATCATAGGAATTGATGATTAAGAATTCAAAATTCGTGCTACCACATTACACCGTATTCTTATAGTACGATCAGCTAAATAAGCTATTGGACGCTTACCCAAAAAATGTTGGTTTATACCCTTCCCGTACTAATAAATCCCATCATCTTTATCATCATCCTAACAACCATTATCTCAGGAACCATAATTGTAATAACCAGCTCCCACTGACTATTAATCTGAATCGATTTTGAAATAAATATACTAGCCATTATTCCCATTAAAATAAAAAAATTTAACTCACAAGCTCTAGAAGCATCCACTAAATATTTCCTAACACAAGTTACCACATCAATATTACTTATAATAGCCGTTATTATTAACCTGTTATATTCTGGCCAATGAACCATTAGAAAAATCTTTAATCCAACAGCATCGACAGTAATAACCATAGCCCTAGCCATAAAACTAGGACTTATCTCCTTTCCACTTCTGAGTACCTGAAGTTACACAAGGCATCTCGTTAATAGCAGGCTTCATCTTACTAACATGACAAAAACTTGCACCCCGTCACTATTATACCAAATCTCACCATCCATCAACCAAAACCAAGTATTATCTATAACCATACTATCCATCATAATTGGGGGGTGAGGTGGATTAAACCAAACCCAACTATAAAAAATTATAGCTTACTCATCAATTGCTCACATAGGATGACTATCAGCCATTATACTGTAAAACCCAACTATAACAACCCTAAACCTTCTAATTTATATTACAATAACATATTACAGCTCAGCTACCGCTATACTATCGCTATCACACACATGAAACAAAATATCCATTATTACAACCCTCATCCCCATCACCCTATTCTCAGTGGGAGGCCTTCCACCACTATCAGGATTTATGCCAAAGTGAATAATCATTTAAGAAATAACAAAAAACAACAACATTATTTTACCTAAACTAATAGCTATTACAGCACTACTCAACCTATACTTCTACATATGACTCACATACTCTACAGCACTAACTATATTTCCCTCCATAAATAATATAAAAATAAAATGACAATTTGATTTTGCAAAACAATTTTCCTACCAACAATAATTGTAATATCCATAATACTCCTACCCGTTACACCAATACTCTGAGTAATCGATTAGGAATTTAGGTTACACAGACCAAGAGCCTTCAAAGCCCTAAGCAAGTTTACTTAATTCCTGCTTAATAAGGACTGCAAGACTATATCTTACATCAATTGAATGCAAATTAAACACTTTAAGCTAAATCCTCACTAGATTGGTGGGATTACACTTCCCAAGAAACTTTTAGTTAACAGCTAAATACCCTGGTCAACTTGCTTCAATCTACTTCTCCTACCACCAGGAAAAAAAAAGGTGGGAGAAGCCCTGGCAGAATTGAAGCTGCTTCTTTGAATTTGCAATTCAATATGTAAAATTCACCACAGGACTTGGCAAAAAGAGGACTCAACCCCCGTCTTTAGATTTACAGTCTAATACTCAGCCATTTAACCTATGTTCATAAACCACAGACTATTCTCAACTAACCATAAAGACATTGGTACTTTATATCTACTACTTGGTGCTTGGGCTGGGATAGTCGGCACTACCTTAAGCCTACTAATTCATGCTGAACTAGGTCAACCTGGAACACTGCTTGAAGACTATCAGATTTACAACGTAGTTGTAACAGCCCACACATTTGTAATAATTTTCTTTATAGTTATGCCCATTATAATTGGAGGCTTCAGGAACTGACTAGTTCCACTAATGATCGGGGCACCCGATATAGCCTTTCCCCATATAAATCATATAAGCTTCTGATTACTTCCACCCTCTTTCCTACTACTTCTTTCATCATCTATTGTTGAAGCCAGTGCTGGTACAGGCTTTAGCCAGAAACTTAGCCCATGCTGGAGCTTCAGTAGACCTTACTATCTTTTCCCTGCATTTAGCAGCTGTTGCCTCAATTTTAGATGCTATTAATTTTATTACAATTATTAACATAAAACCATATGCCATACCCCAATATCAAACACCATTATTTGTATGATCAGTTTTAATTACAGCTGTGCTACTGCTACTATCATCACCTGTACTAGTAGCTGGAATTACTATGCTATTAACAGACCGAAACCTAAACACAATCATTTTTGACCCTGCGGGAGGGGGAGATCAAACCTTATATCAGCACTTATTCTGATTCTTCAGACATCCTGAGGTCTATATTCTAATTTTACTTGGATTCGGAATAATCTCACATATTGTAACTTATTGCTCAGGAAAAAAGAGCTTTCTGGGTACACAGGTATACTATGAGCTATAATATCAATTGGACTTTTAGGATTCGTCGTATGAGCTCACCACATGTTTACAGTAAATACAGATGTTGAAACATGAGCATATTTTATATCAGTCAGTATAATTATTGCTATTCCAACAAGAGTAAAAGTATTTAGTTGACTAGCAACGCTTCATGGAGGTAATATCAAATGATCACCAGCCATAATATGAGCCCTAGGCTTCATCTTCCTTTTTACAGTAGGTGGACTAACAGGAATTGTCCTAGCTGACTCATCACTAGACATTGTCCTTCATGATATAGATCACATGGTTGCACACTTCCACTAAGTATTATCAATAGGAGCTGTATTCGCTATTATGGGAGGCTTTGTACATTGATTCCCACTATTCTTAGGCTACACACTCAACTCAACATGAGCAAAGATTCACTTCGTAACTATATTTGTTGTAGGTGTAAATATAACCTTCTTCCCACAACATTTCCTAGGTCTACCTGGAATACCACAATGATATACCTAGATGCATACACAACATGAAACACTATCTCATCAATAAGCTCATTCATTCCACTAACAGCAGTAATATTAATAATTTTCATAATCTGAGAGGCATTTGCATCGAAATGAGAAGTGTTAACAGTAGAGCTAACTAGAATGACTAAACGGATGTCTACCATATCACACATTCGAAGAGCCCACTTATGTTAACTCAAAATAGCTAAGAAAGGAAGGAATCAAATCCTCTTCTACTGGTTTCAAGCCAACATCATAATCATTATGTCTTTCTCAATAAATGAGATATTAGTAAAATTTTCCATAACTTTGTCACAGTTAAATTATAGGTGAAAGTCCTATATATCTCCATGGCATATCCTCTCCAATTAGGTTTTCAAGATGCAACATCAGCCATTATAGAAGAATTACTACATTTTCATGATCACACATTGATAATTGTGTTTTTAATCAGCTCCTTGGTCCTCTATATTATTTCACTAATATTAACAACTAAACTAACACATACAAGTACAACAGAAGCACGATAAGTAGAAACTATCCCAACAAACTTACCAGCCATTATCCTAATTCTAACTGCCCTGCCATCATTAAGAATTCTTTACATGATAGATGAAATTAATAATCCTTCCCTTACCGTAAAAACTATAGGACATCAGTGATACTGAATCTAAGAATATACAGGGTATGAGGATTTAAACTTTGACTCCTACATAATCCCAACATCAGACCTAAAGACAGGAGAATTATGACTATTAGAAGCAAATAACCAAGTGGTATTACCCATAGAAATAACAATCCGAATACTAATCTCCTCAGAAGATTTTTATACTCATGAGCCATGCCTTCACTAGGCCTAAAGACAGATGCAATCCCAGGATGCCTAAATCAAATAACTCTCATATCAACACGACCAGGTCTGTACTACAGACAATGTTCAGAAAATTTGTGGGTCAAATTATAGTTTTATACCTATCATCTTTGAACTAGTACCACTAAAATACTTAGAAAAATGATCCGCACCAGTACTATAAATTCATTAAGAAGCTAAATAGCATTAACCTTTTAAGTTAAAGACTGGGAGTTAAAACTTCCCTTAATGGTATGCCACAATTAGATACATCAACATAATTTATTACTATATTATCAATAATTCTGAGATAATTATAATAATCATAAATTAATGAATTAGAAAACAGCACAACAGAATAAATGTATTCAAACATTGACTCTTTGACAAAACAAGATAAATCCCACTAATATAATCAGGGAGAAGAAAATAAGAATGCACAAATACTTAACATAAAATATGAGAACAGAGAAAAAAAATCTCAGGTTCAAAGGAAATTACAACAATTATAAAAGAATTCTTTGCCTAAAACTATGTAAATAAATTTAAAACTCTCCATGAAAAGCATTATTTTTCTAGCAATATACAAATAACCAAAACTGTCCCTAGAATAGATAGAAAACCTAAACTAACAAAGAAGAAACATAAGTTGTATAATAAAAATATTCTTTGTAACTCTAAAACAACAGTTATGTCCAGATAGCTTTAAGGAAATTCTATCAAACTTAAAAGAACAGTTAATTGCAGTATTATACAAATTGTTCTAGAACATAGGGAAAGGACTTTGAGAAATGTTTATAACAAAACCTTTCAAAATATAAAAGCTAGAAAATTACAAATGTATCTTATCTATGAATATTAAAGCAAAAATACTGTGTAAAATATTAGCAAACAGAATTCAGCAACACACTAAAAATAATACATAATGATTAACTGTAGTTTATTCCAATAATATTGACTTAAGGAATCTACTAGCATAATTCACCAAAGCAATATACCAAATGAGAATATTATGATCCTTTCTCCCCAGAGATGCTGAAAAACCATTTAATAAAATGTAGTAATTATTCCTGGTAAATTTTCTTAATATAAGAATAAAGGGACACTTCCTTGATAGGATTGAAAGCAAATTTATTTCAAACTAGAAGCTTATAGTTTGCTTAGTGGAAAAACACTAAAAGCATTCCCATTAAAATTAGGAAAAGATGAATGTAAAATTATTAAATATTTTTTGAAAGTACCAGTCAATGCATTCAGTCAAGAAAAAAAAATGTGAGGTATTAACAACTGGAAATGAGGAGATTTAATTACATTACTACTAGATGATGTTTATCTAGCACATATATAATAATTCAAAAATTAGAAACCATAGGTAGGTAGTTTCAAAATTAATACACAAAACTTAACTTTCTTCTACAAAACAAATTAGAAAATAATACCTAACAATACAACTTAGAAAACGTGTGGGAAAAAGATTTTAAACTATATTAAGGAAGTTAAAGAAAAACTAGAATGGAATAAACAGTGAGACATACCTTGTTTTTAGATAGGTAGATGCAATATTGTAAAGATGTCACTCTTCCTTAAATTAATCTATAAATGTAATGTGATCACAATAAAGTTACCAATGTTAATTTTGGGGCAACTAGGAAACTTTAAAAAAATTCCATATAGAAATACAATAAGGCAAAAATAGCCAAGAAATTGGAGAATTAAAAAAAAAAGAAAAAAGTAATGATGGGGAACTAAGTCATCATAAAACTTACAGTTTTAAAGCTATAGTAATAAAGGGTTTCATGCCATTATATGAATAGACAAGCTAATAGAATAGAATAGAATTCAAAATCAGACCTAGGAGTCTAGTATATAATAATTGTGGCTTTTCCAATCAGTAGAAAAAAAATAATTTACTTAGTAATCTTGTTGGCACACTTGGCTAGATGTTAATGGTACTAGATTGGGAGCTTACTTCTTGCATCAAAATGGATTGCTGATGAATAAAAATTTAGTCACAAAGAAATACAACTTGAAAAGTGTAAGAGAAACATGAGAATTTTAAAACCCAGAAGTCATAGAAAAACAGTAGATATACTGATTACATAAAAATTAAAATTTTCTAAATGACAAACTAAGAAGAAAAGTATGCAACGTATATGACATAGTAAGCCAATCTCCCGAATATATAGAGAGCACTTACAGACCAAGAAGAAAACAAAAAGTACAACTGACAACAAAATGGGCAAAGTATTTTATCAAACAGTTCACATAAAAAAGTCAGTAAATATACCTGTTGTTCATTTGTATATTTTCTTTAGAGAAATGTCTATTCAAGTTCTTAGCCCATTTTAAAATCTGGTTATTAGTTTCTTTGCTTTTCTTCATATATTTTAGAGATTAACCCCTTATCAAATATATGTTTTGCAAATATTTCTCCCATTCTATAGGCTGCCTTTTCACTATCTTGATTTCTTCCCTTGCATGCAGAAGCTTTTTAGTTTGATGTAGCCCCACTTGCCTCTTTTTGCTTTTGTTGCCTGGGCTTTTGGTGTCATATCCATGATATCATTGCCAAGAACAATGTCGTGAAGCTTTCCCCCTTGTTTATTTCTAGCAGTATTACAGTTTCAAGTCTTAAGTTTGTCTTTAATCTGTTTTGAGTTGATTGTTTTGTATAAGGTTCCAATTTCATTCTTTTGCATGTTGACATCCAATTTTCTCAACAACATTTTTACAGACTGTCTTTCCCCCATTGTGTATTCTTGGCACTCCTGTCAAATATCAGTTGACATATATGCCTGGATTTATTTCTGGGCTCTCTATTCTGTTCCATAGGCCTATATGTGTGTTTTTATGCCAGTACCATACTGTTTTGGCTACTGTAGCTTTGTAATATATTTTGAAATCAGAATGTGTAATGCCTCCAGCTTTGTTCTTCTTTCTCAAGATTGATATGGCTATTTGTGGCCTTTTGTGGTTCCATCTGAATTTAGAGTTGTTTCTTATTTCTGCAAAAAAATGCCACTGGAATTTTGATACGGATTGCATTGTTAACATCAGTCATCTTCAGGGAAATGTAAATCAAAGCCACAGTGAGACATCATCTTGCACCTGTCAGGATGGCTATTATCCAAAAAACAAAAGACAAGTTTTGGCAAGGATAGAGAGAAACTGGAATTGAACTGAAATGTAAGTATAAATACAGACCAGATTTTGAAGACATCATATTAAAAAAAATGTAAAATACTGTGATTATATTTAGATTAAATAAAATATATTTAGAAATCAATTTCACTCCCCCCCACCCTTTTTTTTTTTTTTTTACTGGATGAATTCTGTTTATTTATTATTTATTTATTTGGCTGCGTCAGGTCTCAGTTGTGGCACACGGGATCTTTGTTGAGGCACGTGGGCTTCTCTCTAGTTGTGGCATGTGGGTTTTCTCTCTCTAGTTGTGGCGTGGGGGCTCCAGGGCACATGGGCTATAGGGCGCATGGGCTCTGTAGTTTGTAGTACGTGGGCTCTCTTGTTGAGGCATGTGCACTCAGTAGTTGTGGTGTGCGGGCTTAGTTGCCCTGTGGCATGTGGGATCTTAGTTCCCCGACCAGGGATCGAACCCACGTCCCCTGCACTGGAAGGTGGATTCTTTACCACTGGACCACCAGGGAAGTCCCTTTTTTACCTTTTTAAATGTGACTACTAGAAAATTTTAAATTATACACAAGGCTCATGTTATATTTCTGTGGGAACACACTGTTCTAATACCATGATCCTTCTCATTGAAATCAAGTGTGGCAAAGTAAGTTTGCCAATGTTTGAATCCCCAAAACTGCTAAGAACATACAATATGTTGAACGTTTTCATCAATGACCTCACAGTGGTATGGCCACCGTGTTGGGCTCAGCGGACCAGAAGAGACATCATATAAATCTCGTGGTTCACAAAGACTAGGCACCCATCTCCCTAGCTGATATTCCAATAGTATCTGTGTAGTCCGGGGAAAAAATGGGTCACTAATAGAGTCAGCTGAAAAAGGATTCAAACACAATCATGAGTGATAAGAAGGAAAACCCCAATTCCTATAATTTTTTTACATAGTTTATTTTTTTTCCAATAACATTAATTTATGAATACTTGTGGATATTGTTATAAATATGTTATACTTCATGGCATTAAAAAAAATAAAAGTACTAATGAAATTTTGTAATAATTAGTTTTCACAACAGCTAGAAATTAGTTGTTGACCTCATATACTATAAATTTATGCTAAATTCTCACTGCTACTCCAAAGACATTTGTTTCTTGCAGCTTTTCTAGCAAACTGTCTACTGCTGAGCCTTCTTAAACTTAATCACACTGAGGCAACATTTGTCTAATGCGTTAAATGACACTCACTGACCATAATTCCTCACCACCTACTGGAACTATATTCTCAGAGGCTGCTAGTGAACTCTCAGTTACAACTTCTCAGTTCTCATTCTAGGGCCAATTTTTGACACAACACCAGGAACATAATTTGCATAGAATACAATGGGGCTGCCCCAAGTAGGTAATGCAGTGGCCCTCTTTCAATGGGATAATTGTGGGGCATCAATTTGATGTTGATAATCATCCCTCCTTAAGCTCATTTCCCTTGTTTTTTAATGATGCTACACTTCCTAGTTTTCTTTCTATCTTTCACATACTTGGTTCTCCATTTTGTCTCACTGACTCCTCTTGCTCTTTCACCTCTGAAATGTGGCTTTTTAGCTAGATTTAATTCTTGGCTATTTTTTGTACAATAGCAGATATAGCAACTAGACTAGGAGTCAGAGAAACTGAGTTCTATTCTACCACTTTGTTTCTATATGATTTTGGTTGGCCAATGCAGCCTCTCTGAACATAAATCTTACTATATGTAAATAAGGGGTAATATTACCTTCCCTTGCTACTTCTCAGGATTCTTATATAGATCCATTTATCCAACAGTTATTAATCATCTAGTATTCCATTATGTGAATAGAGCACATTTTGTCTACTTTACAGTATGACTCAAAAATGGCAAGGTAGCTGGGCTTCCCTGGTGGCGCAGTGGTTGAGAGTCTGCCTGCCGATGCAGGGGACGCGGGTTCGTGCCCCGGTCCGGGAAGATCCCACATGCCGCGGAGTGGCTGGGCCCGTGAGCCATGGCCGCTGAGCCTGTGCGTCCGGAGCCTGTGCTCCGCAACGGGAGAGGCCACAACAATGAGAGGCCCGCGCACCGCAAAAAAAAAGGCAAGGTAGCTATTTATGAGTTGGAAAATAAAATTAGATCCATACCTCTTACTATTTGTAAATCATAGAGAAATTAAATACCAAAATTCAAACAAGTAGATAAAAGTACTTAAAGGAAATTTAGATGATTATATTCATGACCTCGGTGTAGGGAAGGTCTTTGTAGCTTAAATAGATAAAATAAAAAGCCACAAATGAATGATAAACTTAACATCAAAATAATTCTAAACAACAGAAGCAACAAAAACAAAATTAACAAAGGATTACCATGAATGGGCAATTCATAACAAGGTGGAATATAAATAGTCAAGCATATGAAATAATTCTCAATTTCTGTAGCAATCAAGGAAATGTTACTTAAAATAGTGAGGTACCTTCTTTCTTCCAATAGACAGGCAAAATTTTAAAGACAAAAAAGTGGGTGAAGAAGTCTGCAAAATAGTACTATAAACTTTCTATGAATATGGGTATAGGTATGTGTATAAATGCAAAGAAAAAGGTCTAGAAGGATACATACCAAACTGAGAATAATTGTTTTCTCAAAAAGGAAGATTTGTTATAGGATGGCGGTGAAAATTATCCAAAAAAAAGGATAAAAACCTTATCTTCAATTTCAGAATATCTTCAGATAGATATGTGAATATTTAGAAGAAATATTTTCATGTGTATTTGAAAGTACTCTAAATGTATAAAATTTAAAAAATCAAGTATACATCAAAATGGCCATATACATTTGCAAATGAATGACTTTAAGGAAACTCTTCACACAGGCATACTTCATTTAAATAAAAATGTACTTCCAAAACATTGTGTCCATAAAAATTTGAATCATACTGTAAATGCATTTAAAGAGCTAATTATTTAAAGAAATGTCAAGGTAAATTCTTTTGTTAAGTGAAGTCCTTTACAATGACCACTTTCATTTAGTTTAATTAAAAATCAAACCTTAAACAAACCTTAAAAGTTTGAACTTCATGGGAGGATCATGAAGACAGAGTAGGGCTTCCCTGGTGACGCAGTGGTTGAGAATCTACCTGCTAATGCAGGGGACACGGGTTCGAGCCCTGGTCTGGGAGGATCCCACATGCCGCGGAGCAACTAAGCCCGTGCGCCACAACTACTGAGCCTGCGCATCTGGAGCCTGTGCTCCGTAACAAGAGAGGCCACCATAGTGAGAGGCCCGTGCACCGCAATGAAGAGTGGCCCCCGCTTGCCACAACTAGAGAAAGCCCTCGCACAGAAACGAAGACACAGCACAGCAAAAATTAATAAATAAACTCCTACCCCCAACATCTTCTTTAAAAAAAAAAAAAAGAAGACAGAGTAGGAGGACGTGGAGCTCACCTTCCTCAACAAATACATTAAAAAAAAAAAAAAAAATCTGGGCTTCCCTGGTGGCGCACTGGTTGAGAGTCCGCCTGCCGATGCAGGGGACACGGGTTCGTGCCCCGGTCCGGGAAGATCCCACATGCCGCGGAGCGGCTGGGCCCGTGAGCCATGGCCGCTGAGCCTGCGCATCCGGAGCCTGTGCTCCACAACGGGAGAGGCCACAACAGAAAGAGGCCCGCGTACCACAAAAGGAAAAAAAAAAAAAAAAAAAAAAATCTACATGTGGCACAATTCTCAGAGAAAACTACCTGGAAACTGGCAGAAGATCTCCTATACAACTAAAGCTGCAAGAAAGATCTCCATGTAACTGGGTAGGACAGGAAAAAAGGCACCAGGTCAGGACCTGTGCCTCTGAGAGGGATCTATAAGGAAGAGAAGGTCCATATGGGCAGACCCTTACCCTGGGGAGGGAACAGACAGACTCACAATCTGGGCATCCATGTCTTGGGGTCCCGCACAAAGGAGACAAGCCCTCTTGCCTGCTGGGAAATCCACTGAGACAGAGAGAACAGCTGGAGAAGCCTAGACTCTACTTGTGAGGAGTGCACGTGAGCTGGCTTGCTAATAATCAAGGTGGAGAGAGCCTTGCACTGGCAGCTGCTGCCTTCCTGCACTTCCCAATTGCAAGGGGTGAACGCCCTGTCTCTGCTCAAACCACACCACAGCCTGGTGCGAGATCAGGGCAAAGATTTGGTCTAACTGCACAGGATCAGACCAGGGTGCATGCGGTGTGATCCAGGCATAGCTGTGGTGACCACTGTCAGCACACACACAAGGCAGTGCCACGGTAACGTGCAGCAGCTACGTGCTGAATCTTGGGCAGACAGGTCCTGGTGAGGAGTGTGAAGCAATCTGTTCCCCAGTGAGAGCACACTGGCTCCGCCCACTCCACGCTGCAGCTCAGCACCAGATATGTGGCAGACAGGTCCAGGGAGGAGTGGGCCACAGAGGCAGCCCAGATCCCAGGCAGCAGCACAGCCACCTCAATTTCTGCAGCCACAATGCCCACATCCTCAGCCTCAGCCTCCTCCACACCACAGCCTTGTACTAGACCTGGGACAAACACAATGCAGAAAGGGATACGACCTTGGGCTGCATCTGAGAGGAACCGCAGAGACCTACACAGGCAGTGCACAGGTTTGCTGTGACCACAAGAGCCTCACTTGCTTCAGCAATCATCTCCTTTGGGGAAGGGCACGCACTCAAGGGCAATGGAACCTTACTGAACCCAACCCTCAGGACTTCTACTCCAAAACCTGGGAGCAAACCCAGAACCCAACGAGGCAATGACAACCACGGAGAAAGAGGAAACCCCACCTCACATCAAGCACAGACTCTAGACACTACAAAACAAATCACACCCCTTATCAAGGGGATAATGGCCCGCAAACTCTGAAGAAAGATGTGGCTGGTATCCATACCAAAACCAGCCCTCGCACCAAAAATATTGAACTCACACAGTCTACACAGGGGTGCTCCCACATAAAAACACCCCTTAGGACCACAGTAGATAACTGTTTCTCCTAAATTCATAGAGACAGAGAAAGTTAAGTAAAATGAAAAAGCAGAGGAACTACTACTACTCCCAATTAAAAAAACAAGAGAACTCCCCTGAAAGAACAACTAATGAAACAGACCTCACTGGTCTTCTAAGCCCCAACTTCAAAAAGGAAGTAATAAAAATGCTGAAGGAATTAAGAAAGATTATCAATAGAAATGCAGATCACTGTAACAAGGAGCTAGACTATATAAATGAAACAGTCAAAATTAGCTAATTCAATTGCCAAGTAAAAAACCAATCTAGAAGCAATGAATAGCAGACTAAGTGCTGCAGAAGAATAAATAAGTGATCTGGAAGATAGAATAATGGAAACCACCCAATCAGAATAGCAGACAGAAAGACAACAAAATGAAAGCAACACATGAGGTTTACAGGATAATATAAAGAGTGCAAACCTACGCATAATAGGGGTTCCAGAAGGAGAAGAGAGAGAAACGGGGATTGAAAATGTACTTGAAGAAATTATGGCTGAACACTTCCTAAAATCTAAAGAAGGAAACCGATATCCAGGTACAGGAAGCACAGAGGGTCCCAAACAAGATGAACACAAACAGACCCACACCAAGACATTATCAGCATTAAAATGGCAAAAGTTAAAGAGATGATTCTAAAGGCTGGAAGAGAAAAACAGAGTCAGTTACAAGGGAACTCCCATAAGGCTATCAGCTGATTTCTCTGCAGAAACTGTGCAGATCAGAAGGGAGTGGCATGATATATTCAAAGTCCTGAAAGGGAAAACCCTGCAATCTGCGATACTCTACCCAGCAAGATTATCATTTAGAATAGGAGGAGAGATAAAAAATTTCTCAGACAAGCAAAAACTGAAAGAATACAGCAATATTAAATCTAACCTAAAAGAAATATTGAAAGGTCTTCTCTAAATAGAAAAGAAGCAAGTATCTATAGGAAAGGCAAATATATAAAAGGACTGAAGATCACTTTAATAAGTCAGTACATAAATTTTTAAAAATCCAAAAAAATTGTAAAAGTGATTATATCTACTATTAATGGTAAAAGGATATGCATGAGGATGTAAAATAGGACATCAAAATCACAAAATGTAGGGGAGGGGAGTATAAAAATGAATATCTTTTAGAATGTGTTTAAACTTGTATGACTATCAGTTTAAAGCAAGTAGATATAGTTATGGGTTAACATACTTGAAAACCAGGGTAACCACACATCAAAAAGATACAACAGATTCACAGAAACCAAAAAGAAAGGAACTCAAGCATAATACAAAAGAAAACCATTAAACCACAAAAGGGAAAACAAAAAGAAGAAATGAACAAGAAAGAACTACAAAAACAACTAGAAAACAAGGTTTAAAATGGAAATTAAGTGCAGCTCTATTTACAACAGCCAGGACATGGAAGCAACCCAAGTGTCCATCGACAGATGAATGGATAAAGAAGATATGGCACATATATACAATGGAATATTACTCAGCCATAAAAAGAAACAAAATTGAGTTATTTGCAGTGAGGTGGATGGACCTAGAATCTGTCATACAGAGTGAAGTAAGTCTGAAAGAGGAAAACAAATACCGTATGCTAACACATATATATGGAATCTAAAAAAAAAGGATCCTGAAGAACCTAGGTGCAGGACAGGAATAAAGATGCAGACGGTAGAGAATGGGCTTGAGGACATGGGGAGTGGGAAGGGTAAGCTGGGACGAAGTGAGAGAGTGGCATGGACATATATACACTACCAAACATAAAATAGATAGCTAGTGGGAAGCAGCCGCATAGCACAGGGAGATCAGCCTGGTGCTTTGTGACCACCTAGTGGGGTGGGATAGGGAGGGTGGGAGGGAGACGCAAGAGGGAGGAGATATGGGGATATATGTATATGTATAACTGATTCACTTTGTTATAAAGCAGAAACTAACACACCACTGTAAAGCAGTTATACTCCAATAAAGATGTTAAAATAAATAAATAATAAAATAAAATAGAAAAATAAATAAGATGGCAATAAGTACACACCTATCAATAATTACTTTAAATGTCAATGGACTAAATCCTCAAATCAAAAGAAAGAGTGACAGACTGGATTAAAAAACAAACACCAACAGTATGCTGCCTACAGGAGACTCACTTTAGGGCAAAAGACACACACAGATTGAAAGTGAGGCGATGGAAAAGGATATTTCATGCAAATGGAAACAATAAGAAAGTAGGAATAGCAATAATCATATCAGACAAAATAGACTTTAAACAAAGGCCATAAAGAAAGACAAAGAAGGACAGTATATAATGATAAAGGGGGCAATACAAGAAGAGGATATTATACTCATTTACATATATGCCCCCAATATAGGAACACCTAAATATATAAAACAAATACTAACAGACATAAAGAGAGAGATTGACAGGAATACAATAATAGTAGGAAACTTTAACACCCCACTGACATCAATGAACAAATCTTCCAGACAGAAAATCAGTAAGGCAACAGAGATCCCAAATGACACAACCAGCTGGACTTGATACCTACAGGACACTACGTCAAGCCCCCCGCCCCTTAATACGCATTCTTTTCAAGTGCACATGGAACGTTCTCTAGGATAGACCACATATTAGGTTACAAAACAAGTCTCAACAAATTTAAGAGGATAGAAATTATCTCAAGTATCTTTTCTGACCACAATGGTATGATACTAGAAATCAACCACAGAAAGAAAAATGGGAGAAGAATGAACACATGGAGACTAAGCAACATGCTACTGAAAAAAACCAATGGGTAAGTGATGAAATCAAAGAAGAAATTGGAAAATACCTGAGCACAAAGGAAAATGAAAACACAAACTTCTAAAATCTATGGGATACAGTAAAAGCAGTTCTAAGACAGAAGATCACAGTGATATAGGCTTTCCTCAGGAAGGAAAAAAAAAACTCAAAAAAACAACCTAACCTACCACCTAAAAGAATTTTAAAAAAAGAACAAGAAAAAAACCAATGTCAGCAAAAGGAAGGAAATAATAAAGTTAAAAGAGGAAATAAATAAATTAGAGATCCAAAAAACAATAGAAAGGATAAAAAACCCAAGAGCTGGTTTTTTTGAAAAGATAAACAAAATCAACACACCTCTAGCCAGGCCTGCCAAGAAGAAAAGAGAGAGGACCCAAATAAACAAAATAGGAAATGAAAGAGGAGAAATAACAACCAATATCGCAGAAATACAAAAAACTGTTAAGAGAATACTATGAGGAAGTATATGCCAACAAATAGTTTCTAGAAACACACAGCCTGCCAAAACTGAGTCAAGAAGAAACAGATAACTTGCGCAGACCAATCACTACAAGTGAAATAGAATCAGCAATAAAAAAAACCTTCCTGCAAACAAAAGTCCAGGACCAGATGGCTTCACTGGGAAATTCTACAGAACATACAAAGAAGAACTTACACTGATCTTTCTCAAACTATTCCAAAAAACTGAAGACGAGGGAACACTCCCAAACTTATTCTATTAAGCTACCATCGCCCTGATAACAAAACCAAAAAGGGACTACAAAGAAAGAAAATTACAGGCCAATATCTGTGATAAATACAGATGCAAAAAATCCTTAACAAAATATTAGTAAGCCAAATACATAAAAAGGATCATACACTATGGTCAAGTTGGATTCATTCCAGGTTTGCAAGGGTAGTTCATCATACGGAAATCAATCACTGTGATACACCACATTACCAAGAGGAAAGCCAAAAACCACATGATCATTTAAATAGGCACAGAAATGCTCGGATCATCTAGACAGAAAATCAATAAGGAAACACAGGCCTTAAATGACACATTCACCAGATGGACTTAATTGATATTTATAGAACATTCCATCCAAAAGCAGCAGAATAGACTTCCTTCTTAAGTGCACCTGGAACATTCTCCAGGATAGATCAGATGCTGGGTCACAAATCAAGCCTCAGTAAATTTAAGAAAACTGAAATCATATCAAGCATCCTTTCTAACTACAATGTTATGAGATTAGAAATCAGTTACAGGGAAAAAACTGTAAAAAAACACAAACACATGGAGGCTAAACAATATGTTACTAAACGACCAATGGATCACAGAAGAAATCAAAAAGGAAATCAAAAAATACCTAGAGACAAATGACAGTGAAAACACGATGATCCAAAACCTATGGGACGCAGCAAAAGCAGTTCTAAGAGGGAAATTTATAGCAATAAAATCTTACCTCAGAAAACAATAAAAATTCTCAAACAACCTAAATCTTACACCTATAGCAACTAGAGAAAGAAGAACAAACAAAACTCAATGTTAGTGGAAGGAAAGAAATCATAAAGATCAGAGGAGAAATAATGAAATAGAGACAAAGAAAACAATAGAAAAGATCAATGAAACTGAAAGCTGGATCTTTGAAAAGATAAACAAAATCGATAGATCTTTAGCCAGACTCATCAAGAAAAAAAAGGAGAGGGTTCAAATCAATAAAATTAGAAATGAAAAAGGAGAAGTTACAATGGACACCACAGAAATACAAAGGAACATAAGAGACTACTACAAACAACTATATGCCAATAAAATGGACAACCTAGAAGAAACGGACAAATTCTTAGAAGGGTACAACCTTCCAAGACTGAACCAGGAAGAAACAGAAAATATGAACAGACCAATCAGAAGTACTGAAATTGAAACAGTGATTGAAAACCTTCCAACAAACAAAAGTCCAGAACCAGATGGCTTCAGAGGCGAATTCTATCAAACATTTAGTGAAGAGCTAACACCCATCCTTCTCAAACTCTTCCAAAAAATTGCAGAGGCAGGAACACTCCCAAGCATATTCTACATTAAAAGGATCATACACCATGATTTATCCCAGGGATGCAAGGATTCTTCAACAACTGCAAATCAATCAGTGTGATACACCACCTTAACAAACTGAAGAATAAAAACCATATAATCATCTCAATAGATGCAGAAAAAGCATTTGACAAAATTCAACACCCATTTATGATAAAAACTCTCCAGAAGTGGGCATAGAGGGAACTTACCTCAACATAATAAAGGCCATATATGGCAAACCCACAGCTAACATCATGTTCAATGGTGAAAAGCTAAAAGCATTCCTTCTAATATCAGGAACAAGACAAGGACACCCACTGTCACCACTTTCATTCAACATAGTTTTGTAAGTCCTAGCTACAGCAATAAGAGAAGAGAAAGAAATAAAAGGAATCGAAATTGGAAAAGAAGAAGTAAAATTACCACTGTTTGCAGATGACATGATATTATACACAGAAAATCCTACAGATGCTACCAGAAAAGTACTAGAGCTCATCAATGAATTAGGTAAAGTTGTGTAAAGTCTGTGTACAAAATTAATACACAGAAATTTCTTGCATTCCTATACACTAACAACAAAAGATCAGAAAGAGAAATTAAGGAAACAATCCCATTCACCATTGCATCAAAAAATATAACCTACTAAGGAGACAAAAGACTTGTACTCTGAAAACTATAAGACACTGATGCAAGAAATCGAAGATGATACGAACAAATGGAAAGATATACCATGTTTCTGGATCGGAAGAATCAATACTGTCAAAATGACTATACTACCCAAGGCAATCTACAGATTCAGTGCAATCCTTATCAAATTACCAATGGCATTTTTCACAGGACTAGAACAAAAAATTTAAAATTTGTATGGAAACACAAAAGACCCTGAATAGCCAAATCAATCCTGAGAAAGAAAAACAGAGCTGGAAGAATCAGGCTCCCTGACTTCAGACGATACTACAAAACAGTGTGGTACTGGCACAAAAATAAACACATAGATCAATGGAACAGGATAGAAAGCCCAGAAATAAACCCACACACCTATGGTCAATTAATCTATGACAAAGGAGGCAAGAATATACAATGTAGAAAAGACAGCCTCTTCAATAAGTGGTGCTGGGAAAACTGGACAGCTACATGCAAAAGAATGAAATTAGAACATTCTCTAACACCATATACACACATAAAGTCAAAATGGATCAAAGACCTAAATGTAAGGCCAGATGCTAAAAAATCCCTAGAGGAAAACATAGGGAGAACAATCTTTGACATAAATTGCAACAATTGTGTTCTTTGATCCACCTCTTAGAGTAATGAAAATAAAGCAAAAATAAACAAATGGGATCTATTTAAACTTAAAAGTTTCTGCACAGCAAAGGAAACCATAACCAAAACGAACAGACCCACAGAATGGGAGAAAACATTTGCAAACGAAGTGACCAACAAGGGATTAATCTCAAATTATACAAACAAAAACAAACAACCCAATCCAAAAATGGGCAGAAGATCTAAACAGACATGCCTCCAAAGGAGACATACAGATGGCCAACAGGCACATGAAAAGATGCTCAACATCACTAATTATCAGAGAAATGCAAATGAAAACTACAATGAGGTATCACCATACACCAGTCAGAATGGCCATCATCAACAAGTCTACAAACAATAAATGCTGGAGAGGGTGTGGAGAAAAGGGAACCCTCTTGTACTGTTGGTGGGGATGTAAACTGGTACAGCCACTATGGAGAACAGTAAGAAGGTTCCTTAGAAAACTAAAAATAGAACTACAATGATCCAGCAATCCCACTTCTGGGCACATATCCAGAGAAAGCCATAACTGAAAAGCTACATGCAGCCCAATGTTCAGCACTATTTACAACAGCCAAGACATGGAAGCAACCTAACTGTCCATTCACAGAGGAATGGATAAAGAAGATGTGGCACATATATACAATGGAATATTACTCAGCCATAAAAATAGTGAAATAATGCCATCTGCAGCAACGTGGATGGATCTAGAGCTTATCATACTAATAAGTCAGACAGAGAAAGACAAATATCATATGAAATCACTCATATGTGGAATCTAATTTTTAAAAATGATACACATGAACTTATTTACAAAACAGAAACCGACTTAATAGATTTCAAAAACAAACTTATGGTTACCAAAGGGGAAACGTTGGGCAGGGAGGAATAAATCAGGAGCTTGGGATTACATACAGACACGACTATATATAAGATAGATAACCAGCAAGGACCTACTGTATAGCACAGGGAACTCTACTCAGTATTCTGTGATAACCTATATGAGGAAAGAATCTGAAAAAGAATGAATATACGTATATGTATAACTGAATCACTTTGCTGTATACCTGAAACTAAAACAACATTGTGAATCAACTATACGCCAATAAAATTTAGAAACCAACCAACAAACAAATAACAATCCAGTCAAAAAATGAGCAGAAGACTTATTTAGATATTTTTCCAGAGAAGACATGTAGATGACCAACAGGCCCACAAAAAGATGTTCAACATCGTTAATTATTAGAGAAATGTAAATCAAAAGCACAATGAGGTATCACTCAAACAGGTCAGAATGACTATCATCAAAAAGTCTACAAATAATAAAGCTGGAGAGGGTGTGGAGAGAAGGGAACCCTCCTACACTGTTGGTGGAAACGTAAATTGGTGCAGCCACTATGGAAAACAATATGGAGGTTCCTTAAAAAGCTAAAAGTAGAGCTACCATATGATCCAGCAATCCCATTCCTGGGTATATATCCAGAAATAACTAAAACTCTAATTTAAAAAGATACATACACCCCAGGGCTTCCCTGGTGGCGCAGTGGTTGAAAGTCCGCCTGCCGATGCAGGGGACATGGGTTCATGCCCCGGTCCGGGAAGATCCCACATGCCGCGGAGTGGCTAGGCCCGTGAGCCATGGCCACTGAGCCTGCGTGTCCGGAGCCTGTGCTCCACAATGGGAGAGGCCATAACAGTGAGAGGCTCATGTACCACAAAAAAAAAAAAAAAAAAAAAAGATACATATACCCCAATGTTCATAGCAGCAGTATTTACAATAGCCGAGACATGGAAGCAACCCATATGCCTATCAACAGATGACTGGGGGCTTCCCTGGTGGCGCAGTGGTTGAGAGTCCGCCTGCGGAAGCAGGGGACGCGGGTTCGTGCCCCGGTCCGGGAAGATCCCACATGCCGCAGAGCGGCTGGGCCCGTGAGCCATGGCCGCTGAGCCTGCGCGTCCGGAGCCTGTGCTCCGCAACGGGAGAAGCCACAGCAGTGAGAGGCCCGCGTACCGCAAAAAAAAAAAAAAAAAAAAAAACAGATGACTGGCTTAAGAAGATGTGGTGTGTGTGTTCGTATATATATATAATGGAATATTACTCAGCCATAAAAAAGAATGAAATATTGCCATTTGCAACAACATAGATGGACCTCGAGAGTATTATACTTAGTGAAATAAGTTAGACAGAGGAAGACAAATATTATATCACTTATATATAGAATCTAAAAAATAATACAAATGAATCTATATACAAAACAGAAACAGACTCACAGACACAGAAAACAAACAGTTATCAGAGGGGAAAGGAAGGGGGAGGGATAAATTAGGAGTACGGGATTAACAATCTACTACATATAAAATAGATAAGAACAAGGATTTACTGAATAGAACAGGGAATTATGTTATCTTGAAATAACCTATAATGGGAAATTATCTGAAATATATATATATACAACTGAGTCACTTTTCTGTATACCCGAAACTAACAGAATAGTGTAAATCACCTATACTTCAATTAAAAAAAAAGTTTGAAGTCCAAAATACTCTTATAAAAGTAAATACATATCTCCTTACCAATAACAGAATAATAATTCCCTATATTATTCACTGACATTTTTTTCCTAGTGCTCTCTCATTTTTCATCCACTTAAGGTATTATCAGAAAGAGAAGGGGGAATATATGAATAATCTCAAACCTGTTAAAAGTGCACACTGATGGATGTCTTCATTTACAAACTTCATAAAGGTATCCTCATCCTAAAACAAGAGAGTTTTAAATTAGTTATCTTTTAAAAACCAGCAGTTTCCCAATCCAGAAATTTTTTACATCTACCTTAGTACTTAGAATTGAGTGTGTCTTTAATCTTTAATAAATGAAAAAATTCAAGGTTATTATTGGCTATTGGTCTCAAAGCACCCAACACTTCAAATATCCTGAAACAAAGTTTTCATCTTTCATTTCTCTTCTTCCACAAGGTAAGGTCATATTAATGATTATAGAGAAGGAACAGTTTAAAGATTCTTGGTAAACCTGGCAAAACAGGTTAAATTACAACTAAAATTAACCAAAAACAGAAGAAAAAAGAAACACAGAAAGCCATTGCCGGGACTTCCCTAGTGACTCAGTGGTGAAGAATCCGCCTGCCAATGCAGGGGACACGGATTTGAGCCCTGGTCTGGGAAGATCCCACATGCCGCGGAGCAACTAAGCTTGTGCAGGAGCAACTACTGAGCCTGCACTCCAGAGGCCGCGAGCCACAACCACTCAGCCCGAGTGCCACAACTACTGAAGCCCTCGCACCTAGAGCCTGTGCTCCCCGGCAAAGAGAAGCCACCGCAATGAGAAGCCCGCGCACCGCAACGAAGAGTAGCCCACGCTCCCCGCAACCAGAGAAAGCGCGCGTGCGCGCAGCAAGGAATGCAGCCAAAAATAAATAAATAAATAAATTTATGGCGGGGGCGGGGGGGGGGGGAGAAAGCCATTGACTTAAAGGGTTATACATCATTTGGGGAGTTTATTTTGGGACCTTAACTTACATAGATAATTTATACTTTACTAAAATGTGAAGGAAATTTCTTAGAAATATGTGCTGGGACCAGACAAAATATTTGTAACTACTGCATTTTGTTTCTCCACTACCCCCTTCTTCCTCCATGTACTTTCCTTTGTTACAACAGTGCCACATGAAACCTATGATGGTGACACACAGTAGGTTTAGAAATAGGTTTCACTATTATGATACACATTATAATGTAACATAGAATTAGTACATATAAGAAAATAAGAGGACATGAATTATAAAAATAAAACCCTAATAATTATTATTACAAACATTTAAATAAAACTCAGAAGAATCTCAGCTGAAATATTTTCTCAAAAAAAACCCAAAATCAATAATTCTCTTTCTAGATAGGGCATACTGCACACATTAATAGCTTTGCTTTCAATCAATTTATTTCCCAACTTCAGTGAAAAGTGATTTAAATACCCAACGGATTTTTACAGCCAACTGAATTTATAGTATTTTTACTGGGAATTTATATTTTATAACAAGTTTTATTTCTAAGTAGGATTAAGTTGAGAAGAACATACTGATTCATCTTCACTGATTGTTCTGTCTGAATAGTCTTCCTTTTCTGAATCTTCTGACATCTCTTCCAATATTTGGCTCGAAATTTATTATGTAGGTAGGCTGTAAAACAATTTGTAAGGAACTTACTTGACAGTTTTCTTTTTAAGTACACACTAAACGTGTACCCCCAAATATATTCAATTTTATTTAATTAACAGTGACAACAGGCTTCTCTAAAATTAAGACACAGCTAATTAAACCTTTAATTTCAAAGATTTGAAGAAATTCTCCATTTTTATAAGATAGAGACAAGTCAGAATAAGACAAATCACGTAAATAATTCAATTGAAAAAGGAATTTCCAGGGTACATAACCAAATCCTAGACTTACAGTTAAATGCCACACAGCGATAGCGAGTTCAGAATGATTCTGACGCACTGAAAAGCTCATGCATCAGAGAAAAATTACAGTTACTTATTCAGGTAGTGAGTTGTAGCAATACAGTTAATTTTTTTTTCGGCTTAGTTTTCATTTGACCAAAAGTTCAAATGACGGTAGGTTTTTTCCTCTATATTTTGGTTAATATTCTGTAGACTGTCTCTGTTCTAATATTCGATCATATTAGTCTTACTGGAATAGTTAACTTACTTCAATAGTTATCAGAAGGTTGTATCGACAATGACCTCTTAAGTGGTAATTAAGACAATGAAATAATAGAAATTCCTTGTCAAGAGTCTACTATTTTTGAGAGACCAAAGGAATTTACTAATTTCGAATCTACTAGTTTATGCTCCTCTCTACAAAAAGTGGGTTTTCGAGCGTGGACCACAAACAATACAGCCCAAGCTCCATAGCGAATAACTTTACGAATGCCACAGAGAAGTCTGTCTTACGGGTGACACCTTCAGTAGTAAGAGACTGAAGTTTCCGTCTGGGGATCACAACTCCGAATTTGGAAAACTGGACTGGCATAAATCTTGATTCTGTTTCCTTACATGAGCGTATGAGGCGCACCAACGTGCTGACCTACTGCGGAGTAAAACCTGAGCTTCAGGAAAGGCACACACACAGATGGATCCAATAAGCGCTCCGTGCGCACCTTCCACGTCAGAAGCGAGAGAGGCCACAGCAGGCGCGGCCTCGCCCAGCGGCGCCGCGGCAGTCTCGGCGCAGGAACGATGACTTCCCTTCTTGGCGGGAAGGACGATGAAGCCACAATTCCTGGTGGCGAAGTTTTCCTCCCACACTCGGCGACACGGCAGTGCAGGGAGGGGCGCCTTTTCTGGGCGCGCTCGTTTCGCGCAGGGACTTTCCCTCTCTGCACTTCACTGTCCCGCCTCGGCCTCCTCACTCTCGCCTCGAGTCCCACGGTCAGGCCAGTAGTCCCTTCCGTGCGCCGGGAGCAGCCGTTCTGCCCGTGATACCTACAGCCCAGCGACTGGAAAGAACGCTGCCGCTGCCGTTTAGCAGCCCTAGCCACGCCCTTCATCACGTAGCGCAGCACTCGTTACCAGGGCAACGGGCTCAACCTCGCGAGACCTCAGACGGGTCAGCTACGCGGGATTTCGGCTGAAGGAAAGGAAAAGCTCGGAGGATGTGGCTGACTAGCAGCAGAGGAGTGGGCGTCAAAGGGCATCCCGAGGGGCGGGAAGGTAGAGAGCAGGGGGCTGGCGGGAAATTTTAGGGGTGGAGGCAGGGCAGCTATTTGTCCCTACGGTTCTGCACATCGGTTGTTTGCCGTATCTGTCCCTTCTTCGAGCAGACACTAGGGCAGACTGGTTAAGACTTTTGCTTTGTTGATCTTCAGTTGTATCCACACCGAGTTGCGTTTTGCACGGTTGTGTGACTAATGATCTTTATTGGATTCGGAAAAAGAGACTTTTTAAATATTTGATGGAAGAGTCCTAGATTTTCTTGGGTGAGCTTGCAAGATTATTATTAGCTCAGAGATTCTTTAAGTATAATAATCGTTAGCTAACGTATCAAGAACATCTTCGGGGACACTATGCAAATCACTTTACATGTATTGTCTCATCTAATTAAATATGATCTTTCCATAACAGATTTAGCCATTATTCCTGTACATCCCACCTTGATTTCCCCCTGGTCTGTAGCTTAGTGGATAATTTATTTAGAATACTTTTCCAAGTAGACCTAAAAATAAGTCTTTAAATGTTTAGTGCCTGCACGAGGCATTATGTGTCATGAGATTTGTAATACTGTAGAAATGGAGATAATGGAAAAGTAAAATAAAGGGCAAAGCAATAGCTTAAACATGAGGTTAATAGCCTCTGCTTAAATTTTGTTAGTTTCCAAAAAGTAACATGTTCTTTGAGGTCAGTGATTTAGAAAATTGGACCTTCCAGAAAAAGAAATAGAGCAGGTATTAGATCACACTTTCTTGAAAATCAATTACCCTTTATAATTGTACCTTGTTTTATGTAATACATATGTTACTAAAGGTGACATGCATAGAGAATTTTTACATACGGAATCTATTTTTCTGTTGGATTTTAGAGTCATGATTGCAAGCCATAGTGTCAGACACACAAGGTGAAACTCCAAGAAATGATCTAACCAGGTTACACAAGAAATTAATGGCAGAGCTGGGACTTAAATCTCAAGATTTTTAGTCCAAATATTTACATGATCATATTTCAAGTAATCCTACAGAGAAAAATTAGTGCATAATAAAAATAGGAATTCAAAAAAACCTTTGAAAATTGTATTTATTCACTCTTTCATTAATTCAACAAATATTTATTCAATGCCTACTAATTGCCAGGGACTGTTCCCAGTGTAATAAAATGGACATTCCTTGTGGAGGTTATGTACTACTGAGAGAAGAAAGACCAATACTTGAAAAAAGCACTCAGGTGATGAAAATTGCTGTGGCGAGAAATAAGGGAAAAATAAAGAGCATAGAGTGCTCTAGTGGGTGGGCCTTGGTAGGGGTGGCTCTCTTGATGGAGTGTCCAGGAAAGTCTCTCTGAGCAGGCTTTTGAGCAGAGACCTGAAGCAAGTAAAGGGATGAGCCACGTGGATGCCTAGAGGAAGACCTTGGCAGGCAGGGGAAACAGCAAGTACAAAGGCTCTGAGAGAAAATCATGTTATGAATTATACTAGGCAGTACTGTTTCGTTGAAGCTTAGCTGGAGTCAGTACATTTTAAGAAAAGAGATTTCATTAGGACCTCTTTCTTCCCCAGATAAATTTAAAATGATTTTCTTAAGCACCTGTTCCTTTTTAACTTTTTTTTTTTTAAACTTACTCTCCTATTCTAGACAGTAGAATATAGTGGAAATAAATTCTTTGCCTTTAAGTGCAAGTGGAAGGAAGACCTGCAGTAAACTTCAACCAGGGACTTTGATGTCGGTCTGAGTTTTTGTTCTCCTTTTCTCTGATCTTATCAGAGAAGGTTATGGGACATACTCCTTATGGAGCCAGCTTCTGCTTCCTGGGAAGGCAGCTTTGCCTGTGCAGCAACCTTTCCTCCTCCAATTTTTTGATGCATTCATCACCTCTAAGCCTGCAGTATAAAAGGCAATATAGTAAGAGTAAGAAAAGAGGAAAAGAAAAACCAAAACAGTACTCCAAAAGGCACAATTATTGGTGTGGGAATCAGGAGGAAAAAGGTCATGTTAGCAACATGGCCAAATGTAAATTGCGTTAGGAATGTGATTTATTTTGTGTGATTATATCATTTTGAATTTGTTGAGCAGAGGCTTACGTGAGCATATGAGGTGACTAGGGAAGTCAAAGTTATTTATGACATCACAGAAGTTAGTGGTTATGTGGCTGTAGAGGCCTTGTCATAATTTGGCTGAGGAAGCCATACTGGATCCTGGGAGCCTTGGGGTCATCTAGTACCCGTCAGGCCTTCCTCAGACTGTCAGGGTCTAGGATGTTCCAGTGTAGGGCCAAACCACTCCAACAGTTTCCAGATCTTAAGATCTGTCCCAGCCAGTCAACTAACCAAGACTTAGCTCAAAGGCCATCCCCTACGTGAAGTCTTTCCTGATCCCTCTATCATTGGTAGAATACTTACACTGTTAGTTTATGTACTATGTCTAAATTTGGGGACTATAGTGAAGTATTATTCTTCTGAACACTTGGAAATGAGGTAGTAAGAATGCCCCCAGCCTGTTCAACAATGAACAGATAGGATAAATCACCTCAAAAGAGAAAGTTGGCTCCCAGGCTCAGGGTGAAGTTTCATGATAAAAAACATGAAATGGTACCCGCCCCCCACTGCCACCAGTAAGTGCACCTGAACTGTGCAACGGTGAAATCCCCCTTCTCATTAAGGACGTGTTGGCCAGATCCCACAACTTTTCAGCCACTTCCTTTCATTTTCATATTTAAGACTTCGTTCTGGTATTTGGTATTAAGTACACTTTAAACTTCAATTTCAAACTTGATTCAATGCCCTCCTCCTCATTACCCCCTAGATCTGTCCCTAGCTCTGGTGACTGAGGAAGTGGGAGGGAATTGGTGTTTTGCTATTTACATTCATCCCCTATTTCTTCTGAGTGCTAGTTCCTTGTTGTGTTAGGAGGAGTAAGGGCTGGGGGGAAAAAGGCAGATATCTCCTTAACTGGGCCAGATTGCAGTCTGCATCGTTGGTCTCCAGGGCTGTTATTGGTCCTTGTCCGTGTGCTTCAAGAGGAGCATGGTGGCCCCAACCTGCCACCTGACAAGGGGCTTTCTTCAAGACATGCTCCTCGGAAATAGCAATCTCTTGTGAGGAATTAGGGAGAACAGAGGTTAGAATCTTTGATTCTTTATTTACTACCTCATAATTAATTTGGTTTGCATAAGGATCCAAATTTCTGTTTCCATGTACTTTTCTTCCAGTATTTGCTTATGTTAGTACTTGGCAAAGGTAGTTTGTAGAAAATAAATGTTTTACTGAAATAGTAATGTTGATTTTGGCAAACACTTTTCTCATTAGGAAGGCAAAGCTAATAGCCATTGCATTTATCCATGGACTCTAGTCTAAATGGACATGCATCTAAAACTAAAGATATACAAAGGTTGAAAGTGAAGGGGTGGAGAAAGTTATATATACAAGTACACACACACACACACACACACACACAGATTGAAAGTAAAAGGGGAAAGTAAAGTTATATCATACAAGTGCTAACCAAAAGAAAGCCATGGTAGCAATGTTAAGAACAGAAAAAATAAACTTTAAGGCAAAAATCTTTGTTACAAATAGAGGGTCACTTCATAATATTAAAAATATTCAATTCACTTGGAAGATAAAATGATTCTAGATTTTGGTGTATGCACCAAAAACATGACTTTAAATATGAAAGCAAATTTAACAGAATTACAAGGAGAAACAGACAAATCCATAATTATAGAGGGAGATTTTCACATTTCCAATTCAGTAACAGCTAGAACAAAGGAACAAAAAAAATCCAGTAATGATATAGAATGTTTGGACAACATGATTAATAAGCTTGAATACAAATAGACACAGCACTCAGATAAAGACCTTGTTAGGCCATCTCCTCACTCCCGTGGAAGAACACATATTTAGGGTCATGAGATTTTCATTTCTTAACCATCCTTCCATTTGGAGCACACATGCAAGCAAGAGTAGAAAAAAAACCCTACAATACAGACCAGTTTCTACATCACACAGAAGACTGTCACATCTTTGAGCTCAAACCCTGAAGACACACAAGCTTAATGTTCATCCAGCCCTAATCCTATCAGTTTGGTATTAGTACTACAGATTGCATTATTTTCATTACTTAATTTTGTGATTGACTTTGATGATAACATTGTCTAAACTTAGACCCCTTCTTGTTAGAATGTAGAAGTCAAAAGTATTAATTATTGGGTTGGCCTAAAAGTTCGTTCGCGTTTTTCCATAACATCATACGGTGTTTTTTAAGTTACCGTAATTTTGTTAACTCGTCAATTTTATGAACAAGATTTAGCGGACTGTTCAGGGCCTCCCGACTCACAATTTAAAACCTTTGTGAGAAAAGCCTCAGATTTCAAGTAGTGCTACATAAATATATAAAATTACTGGGACTTCCCTGGTGGTCTAGTGGTTAACACTCCACACTCCCAGTGCAGGGGGACCGGGTTTGATCCCTGGTCAGGGAACTAGATCCCGCATGCCTCAACTAAGAGCCCGCATGCCGTAAGTAAAAGAGCCTGCATGCCGCAACTAAAGATCCCACATGCCGCATCTAAAACCTGGCGCAGCCACATAAATATTAAAAAAAAATACTATGAAAAAATATCTTTGGATTTAAAGGTAATCGCCAGTGCCTTGCAAATAGTAACTATTCTACAAACAAACAGTATATATTAAATGGGTATTTCTACTGTAAAAGACAATGCCTTTGGGAAAACAGTACTGCCAAAGTAGGTGCCAGAGGGGTGACATGTGACTACACTGGGAATGAGAAGGAGGATGAAGGAACATTTGATAATGTGTTTTTTTGAAGAAGGTTTTCAATCCCCCTTTTCAACCTTTTCTATATATGTTTGATCAGTTGTCTCTACCAGAGCAATTTTTATTTTTTAATAAATTTATTTATTTTTGGTTGCGTTGGGTCTTCGCTGCTGCGCGCGGGCTTTCTCTAGTTGCGGCAAGCGGGGGCTACTCTTCGTTGCGGTGCATGGGCTTCTCATTGCAGTGGCTTCTCTTGTTGTGGAGCACGGGCTCTAGGCGCGTGGGCTTCAGTAGTTGTGGCGCATGGGCTCAGTAGTTGTGGCTCGCGGGCTCTAGAGCGCAGACTCAGTAGCTGTGGCACACAGGCTTAGTTGCCTCGCGGCATGTGGGATCTTCCTGGACCAGGGCTCGAACCCGTGTCCCCTGCATTGGCAGGCGGATTCTTAACCACTGCGCCACCAGGGGAGTCCCTACCAGAGCAATTTTTAATATTTTGTTGGAAAATTGCCTGTAATAAGTATTTAAAAATATGAAATGGCTTTCCTCTTTAAAGAATGAAACCAAGACTCAATCTGAAATATGAATTTTGCTATACCATCATCTTTATTACATCAGATAGAACTCTTGTAATCAATATAGTACATAAAAATAAGTGAGGCAAAGACATTTGGAGGAATTCCATTTATTGTGGATGCATTTTCACAATATATATTTATTGCAGCGATCAATTATCAGTGAAAAATATCGTGTTTATAAAATTTTTAGGAATGGCAGATTCACAGAACATGCTAGTCACCTTGCAGTTTTACTTCTTAAAAAGATAACAGAGAGAATTGTAATCAAACAAGTAAACAAGGAATTTTTCAAGAAATTAAATCCAAACTGAACAAAATTCTAACCCTAAAGCTTATTCCATCCAAATATTGGAATAAAAGTCAGGATCGATCGATATATTCTCTTCTTAAATTTAGACTTTCTAGAAAAAAACATAAAATAGTGATCAGGAGAGGCTCTTATTCAAAAGTACAACAAAGAAATGTTATCTCGCCATAGGCCTTAGTTCAAACTTTGATCCATTTCACTCGAATGCTGGGAGTCAATGCCAACTCAGGCACTGCATGTGAATTCTGGTTCATCTTACCATAGACTCATGTCTACTCTGTCATGGTTGGGTGACTTATGCAATATTGCTGGCTTTACTTTCTTCGGCCCAGATGTGCTAAAAGCTAGAGGATTCAACAACTCTACTGATTTATGAGGAAAATGGACTTTGGAAGGCACTGGTCACTCCTCATGCCAGCCCTACCCTGGCTGGCTCTCCCAGGGGAACACTGTGGATTAGAAAAGAGTCATTTGGGAGGCTCCCTCATTGTGGTAGGAATTGAGACTAAGACAATTTTGGCAAGTCATGAGGTATACGTTTATAGCACTACACTATATGTATATCTCTATGCTAGAACATATTGCCAAGACACTGGAGTACTCTTTTATCATCTATTGTGAAGAACAGATGAACGCTTATTAGCTAAAATAAGATCTGATACCTGGATTGGGTGTGTACAAATGACGAGTTGATAGACTCTTAGGGAAAAAGGTAAAACTAATAAAAATTACATATATTTTTTGAAAGTTCAACACATTACCAACTTATGGCAAGTGCCAATGACTAATAAAGGTAGAAAAGTTTAACTAAAAAGATGTTTCAGTATGTTAAAGATGGAAGTACTGTCATGACTCCTAAATATTGGCTTTTGCTTACTTTTCTGCTTCCAGAGATTACCCAAAGTTGGTCGTAGTACACCTATTCATGGAATTCCAATCTGTACAACTTTGCCACTAAAATTCTCGTCTTTAAATTTTAGAGAAGGAAGAGACCTCAGACATCATCTAAGCCAACCGATTGTGAACTTGATACTTAAGAATGAAGTTTGGAGCAAGCTTTGAGATTTAGTACGATTCACACTGGACTTCAAGACTGCTTTTAATTATAAACTAAATACTATGCTTTATAGAAAATGTCAATTCATTTTGACACTTCTAATCTCTTTCTTATAGGTTATTGGGCATTGGAAACATATCGATACCTATTCTGCCATGTTTCTATTGGCAAATATGAAATATTAATATAATATTGTGATTTTTAATTTTTAAAAAGCAGTGATATTGGCTAGTTACAGGGACATACTGCTAAATATAATAGCCTAGCACATAAAAAAGCCTTCTACCATTAGTGTGTTTGTATATGTGTATGCACATACATACATGATCACGTCATCTAAAATGTGGTTCACTATCACTACCAAAGAAATCCACAAAGCAACCAACCTAAAGAAATCAGTACCACTGTCAGCTAACATCAAAATCCAATTTAGATATTCATCAGCATGAAAAAAGTAATACCTTAAGGTATTACCTTAAGTACATCTTTTTTTTTTTTAAAGACAATCATTATTGTAGTATCTAAAATCTGAAATGGGTGACTTTCACAAAGTGTTATAATTGCCTACTAAGATAATTTCTTCCATGCTTTATTCTAAAGTGCAGAAACAACATGATTTCTGTATTTAAAAAACAAAAAAAAAACACTATGGTTCATTTTTCTGGATACTGCACACATTCCTCAGGCAATTTTCAACTTGAATCCCCTGTTGTTGACTTCCGATGTGGTTAATATCACTGTTCAGACACAGAGTTATGATGATCAGTAGAAAAGTCTCTATTTCACAGCATGGGTTTCTTTAGAAACAGGCTCCTGTGCAAAGGCAATACTTTTACCATGAACATCTCTAGACCGTGATTATTAAATATAGTGATAATATACATGGGTTTACTGGGATAATGAAAAACAAAACAAAAGGAAATGAACCCAATTTAGTAAATCAACATAAATATAAAACAGAGCAAATTAGCCCTCTTCAACTGAGCTGGTCCGGCATCTTGAGCGGCTACTTTGGGTTCTTTCTTGAACTGTCTCAAACCTGCTAAGAGAAGAGAGCTTTAAGTCGTCAGGCCATGGTGTTTCAGCCAGACATTTTGTGTCAGAATTTAAAAAAAAAAAAGATAATATGGCAGGAATAAATGTCTATGAAAGGGAGGATTATTTTTGGCATTCGATTCAAATATGCTCCTCTTCTTTCAGGCTATCCTTTCTTCTGTTGGTTTTTTTTCTTTCCTCTTTCTTTCTTCTTTATATTCCCCTTTTCATATCTTGATCTTGAGCCTTGCTCATAGCATTCAGGGTCAAGGAGGTTTTTTTTAAACACTACTTACTACAAGGGCCAGGACTCTATAATGTGTGTTCCAGGACAGGCACGCATGACTGAATGGCTGTCTCAGCCACATCAAGGCATGATAGTAAACTGGACTATGCTTATCTTTAGTGTTCTCCTATTTTTTCATTTCCTACCTCCTATTCTTATGCCCCTACCCTTGAAACTTATCTGACCAATGGCCTTATTGTACACCATTTCTTTCCCTCAGCTAGCTGCTAAAAATTCTTGCTGAGGTATTCACAAATGTTAAAGTGTTATGAATCTGCAATTTCAAATGTGTTGTATAGTTTCATTTCAAAGGGATTACTGCGTGATACTAATGAATTTGACATTTTGGACCAAAGGAGCTACCTACTTTGCTACCTCACAAACTCAGCTCTGGGCCTGCTGGTTATGTTATTATTATTACTATAGAAAGAGTTTTGTGGTATAGACCAAGGAGGAGGGGGCAGTATGTATGTGTATGAAGTCTCACCCTGCCACCGTCCCACCTTGTACCACACACATTATTGCATAATTCCAGGGAGTACCATTCATGTTGTATGTGAGTGGTGTTCTCTGAGACCTACCATTCCAGATCATATCTTTACTCTACTTCCTAGAACCCTGGTTCAGAGGAATGTTGTCCAGAGGGGATCTATTAAACCTGTGATGATGGCCTATGGACAGCCGACCCCCCCCTACTCAGAAAGGAGGCTATATAAACATTTAGACTGTCATTTCTGAAAGGTCGTTTCGAGAAGGGTCATAATGGCTTAGGCCAACACAAGTTCATTCTTTGTTTAAAAAAAAAACAACTACAAAATGATTCCCCTCCATTCCACCAGAAGAAAATTGTACAAGGAACTTTAGAACTGCTGAATATGCAATCCTAAAAAAAAGCAGCATGTATAAGGGTTAAGAACGCAGGCTCAGAACAGACTGCCTGAATTTAATCCAGGCTTTGCTCCTTATTTGCTGTGTGACTTTGAGAGAGGTACTTAATGTCTCTGTGCCTCATTCTCCTTAACTCTAAATGGGGGTAATAATAATGGTGATTGGAGAGTCAAATGAGATAATGTAGGTTGAGAAGGCATATGGGGATGCTCATTACATTTTAGTGGTTTGTAATGGTGAAAATTATTACTGGTACTTTGAATATATCTAGCAGTTATTTAGAAAACTTAACTAATGGAGAAGATGTAACACACTCAGGAAGCTGCACCAGACTTATCAGCACGTCATAGAAAGTAGGAAAGAGGAAGCAATTCTCTCCCTTTGGTGAGCTGTAGAGATTCTTCAGTTGCCTTTGAGATGTTCTTCAGTCCTGAGTTTGCTTAAAAAGTGCTTCTGGGTATAGAGCTCTACATCAGCCCATAAGCAGTTTATTCTAATCTTACTTATTGTCACTCTCTGATTTTTCTCTTTTCAATTTTCCCTCTACCAAGAGAGAAGAGTGGAATTATTACTTGAATGGGGAATTAGGAGTTGAATTAGCTCCTTGTACAACAAGGGGTCCTATTTTTAGTTTGTGCATCATTTAGATATTGACCACAGGCCACTTTGTGAAGGATGAGCAGAAGGCCAAAGAAAGACAAATCCAAGCATTCTCAGCCATTAGTTTTCATAGGGTAGCAAATTTTGCTAACTTTTGAATATTATTTCAATTTTTTTTGCCATATCAGCCTTGAGTCCTAGGCTGCTGGCAATGTAACCCCTTAGAATGGTTCCAGAAAGCAGCTTTGAAACTACTCAAGGAGACAGACATTCTTTCCTAGGTGATCTGCAAATTCTGATTTCCAAGCCTGGACCTTGTAAGGAAATGTAGACCATGGTTATACCACACAGCCTTCTGTTTTCAACACCCCTACCACTATGGTGTTTCTAGAATGTCTTACTGGGAGCCATCCCACGGATCTAGACTATTCACCTTGTATGACTGACAAACCTACCATGCTGAAGGCTCCGTGACATTGCCTTTCACGGTACCATACACAAGTCTTTAGAAACTGATGGTTACCCAGACAAGACTCTGTGGATCAGCATTATTTCTTTTCTGACCCTGGGACAGCATACTGCAGGATACAGCAGGAAGAGAACCTGTGGAAAACAAATCTTCCGGTAGATTACCTTAGTGGGGGAAGTGACCTTGTCCACAGATTGCTTTTCCCAGAGGTTCCGCTTGCCAGATACGTCTCCTGGCCTCAAATCCTAATGAAGAGAAAGCAGAAAAAAATGATGGGTGGCTCTTCATATTTTCTGGCCAGGTCTAAATAAATCACCACATCTGTTGTTTGTTTATTTGTTTAATACACTTTATCCTAGTCATCTGAAATGGGTTGAATCAAAAGGATCGTTAGCCATTGTTTGTTTGTTTGTTTTAACATCTTTATTGGGGTATAATTGCTTTACAATGGTGTGTTAGTTTCCGCTTTATAACAAAGTGAATCCGTTATACATATACATATGTTCCCATATCTCTTCCCTCTTGAGTCTCCCTCCCTCCCACCCTCCCTATCCCACCCCTCCAGGCGGTCACAAAGCACCTAGCCGATATCCCTGTGCCATGCGGCTGCTTCCCACTAGCTATTTTATATGGACCCTGACCTATGCTGTGACAGGAGAATGGGCTGAAACTATCCAGCATTTAGGTCCTGTCATTCACCAAGGACATAACTGTTTATTGACCAGTAAAATTGGAATATAAGCATATTTAAAATGAGATAGCCAATTTTTAACTTTCTATGTCCTTAGAAGTGAATCGAGCATAGGTTAGTTTTAAATAATTTTGAGGGGGTTGGATAAGGACCTCACCCCTTGCCAATTAACTTTTCTTTGGTGCCTTGCCCATGGCCCCCAGCCCTTATGAATTTAACGTGTACCAGCTGGACTTCCAGTGGCCAACACTGCATCTCTTTGCATGAGGACTTCCTCTGGCTGCAGATGCCCACTTTGCTCCCAGGAGGCAGGCTGGACATCCAGAGAGTTAACACCCCCGGGAGCAGTCTTCAGCCACTCACCCATGAGATTTGGTGCAAGAATATTTCTCAGACTCGCTCACGCCTCAGGTAGGATAACTCGGAAGCATGTGTTTTCTGGTGGCTTTCAGGCTTTCCCAGCAGGATTATGTTTAACAGCCCACGTAGTGACTTGCTTAATAAACATTCTTTATTGGCTGACTTCTTTTCCTGCCTCACTTCCTGTAGTGTTTTCTTCATGTCTCAAGTAAACTACTTGCACACGAACCACTATTTTAGGGTTTGCTTCTGGGCAGCCCAATCTAAGACATTTTTCTAATTGCATTTTCCTCAGATTAGAATCATTTTGTGTTTCCTGAGGAGCAAGGGGTAATTCAGAAGTGTATCAGGAGCACCTAGCCCCGTGAAATTAAACATTTACTACAAAGTGTACCCATAAGAGAAAGTGACAGTTGATGACATATATGAGAACATGTAAAGATCTTGGGAAGAAAACACTAAAATATGGTCGATGACAGCTATATATCTTTGAATCTTTATTTACTACCTCATAATTAATTTGGTTTGGATAAGGATCCAAATTTCTGTTTCCATTTACTCTTCTTCCAGCGTTTGCTTATATGAATACTTGGCAAAGGTAGTCTGTAGAAAATAAATGTGTTTTACTGAAATAGTAATGTTGATTTTGGCAAACCCTTTTCTCATTAGGAAGGCAAAGCTAATAGCAACTACGTTTATCCATGGACACCAGTCTAAATGGACATGTAGTTTTCTTAGTAGATACTATTGAGATTGCAACACCAGAAATGCACTGGTTAAAAACATTACCATGTGAAGCAGTTCAGATTTGCCTTAATCTTACTGAATTTCTGGATTTTCACTGTGACATGGATTCCTGATATTCTATTAGAGAGTTACACCTATTTAACTTGGAACCAGTAAGCAACAAATCAGGTTGTTTTTGAAGAATTCCACTACATACGCCAATGTAAGTAGAAGCTGCCAAATTGTCTGGAAGACTGTTTTAAAAATTTGGAAACTATAATTAGGAACATGCTAATGGAAGCTCTGGAAAGTGGCTATTACTGCTTTATTTATTTGATTCCTATAAGAAAAATATTTTTCTTTCACATGAATACCCTTCTACTAAAGAAAATGAATTGTATTTTCCTTGAATCCTACCTATGAATCATTTGAGATCACTTAAAGAGTTAAAGAGTCCATTTTAAGAAAATATGAACATCTGAGCAGTAAACTGGCATTTTAACTCAAATGGGAAATATAAATGAAATTACCTGACCAGCCTACATTTTAGAGAAAGACCCACTCCAGAAGAAGAGGGAGAAATGAAGGCAGGGAAGCAGGTTTCCAGTCAACCAGAGATCAAAGAATGAAGAAGAAAATTCAGCTGAGAAAGACAATGTTGGGGTTGTTTTTAAACAAAAAGAAAGACAAATTAGCATTTTAATTGCTGTATATAACATGTAGTTTAGACACAAAGAACAGACTAACCAGATACAACAGACATACTTAGAACTGAATTCCAGTTACAAAGTTACACTGAAGTCCTATAAATTCTACCCACAAATAGCAATAGACGTCCCAGTAAAGACTCAGGTGCAGATCAATGTTTAAATAAGTTACTAGTTTTCAGAGACCCAAATAATATTGATTTGACAAGCTTCTGAGCACTTTTAATTATATGAAAATTAATGCATAACTAGTAGCAGAGGATGCTTTTTCTCTTCAGTGAATTTTATTTAGAACCGGATACTAATCCCATGGATTACTCTTTCCCTGGTTCTTGAGGTTTCACTGGGTGAGCACTATTTTGGTAAAAGAATTTCTCTCTGATTTTTCCTTAATGGCCACATGCCATACATCTGCAAACGCAAACCCAAGCTTTCCCTTTCACCCATACATGCCAAGGAATATAAACAAGGGGTTGAGAATAAATCACCTCTGGTCCCAAATTAGAAGGGAGCCTTTGGGAGCCTCCTATTTGCTGCTGTCTTTAGGTAATCCTCTGACATCCTGGGTTCAGGGTCAGTCTGACCAGAATCCCAAGGGTGTCAAACTCACAGGCCTGCCATGAAGGGCCAGGCTGGAAACACATGCCTGAAGAGGCTGGTGTAAGAAAATTAAAAAAAAGAAGGAATCAACAAGTTAAAGAATGCATGCCTCCACACCTTAAAAACATGTTCAAATTATAATTTAAAAGAAGGAATATAGGGCTTCCCTGGTGGCGCAGTGGTTGGGAGTCCGCCTCCCGATGCAGGGGACGCGGGTTCGTGCCCCGGTCCCGGAGGATCCCACATGCCGCGGAACGGCTGGGCCCGTGGGCCATGGCCGCTGGGCCTGCGCGTCTGGAGCCTGTGCTCCGTGGCGGGAGGGGCCGCGGCGGTGAGGGGTCCGTGTACCGCAAAAAAAAAAAAAAAAGAAGGAATATAAAGCACAATGGCCCTGACTACACAGATCTTAGCTGCAAGCCACCAGTGTCACACCCCCGCCGGACAAGACCTAGACAAAATTCTTTGCTTGACCTGTCTTTCTAAACTGCCTTCCGGGACTTAACCTTTTGCCTGACAAGTTTTATGTATCTGCAGGATCCGTCCAGCCCTTTCCAGCAGTTTGGACATTTTCATTTCTTTTCTGCTGGATCCGTAGTGTCTGTGAGTTACCCTCCTGCCTTACTAAATTCCAAGTTATATATTTCCCCAAAGAGACCGCCATACTGCTATTCATGACGTGGCACATTGCTGGGCCTACTACTCTTGGGATGTGCACAAAGCTCAAAGTTATATATTAAGTACGATCTACTCAAACTGCCCTTTTATTTACAACATCAATTACACCTTGCTTTGTTTCCACCTGGCCTTTATTCAGGAAGCCACACTAATGTACCAAATCCAACGGGACCTGGGGAAGAGATCATTATGATGTATACTACTTGCCACATTCTTCCTGCCTTTTCTCCTCTGTCCTCTAGTAGACAGTCTAGCAAGTTACTTACTAAATACTAGATAAAGCAGGCAATGATTTTGTAATTTCCCTGTAATGCCTTTTTGTCCTGCCATTTTTAGGAGGCCGTCAATAACTCCAGAAAATGGGGCTTTCTGTGGAAACCTTGACTCATTTATACCTATTGTAATAATAACTGTATTGAATCTTTTTAACCTTCCCATTAGGGTGACATAGATGATAGGCTTATCGGTTAAAGTGTTGATAGAAGAGTATGGGTCAAGTCCTGAACCAAATACACGAGTATAATCTGGGATAGAAATGAAACAGGCTGCAAATACATGTGTAAAAGTGACCATCTCCTTTAGCAATGTACCATACTCATCAAAGAAGAAGAACATATACCCTTTTCTCTTTATCTTTGCTGTCATGAGAAACCTTCAGTGCGTCCACGAACTTGCTGAACTTGTATTATATGCAGTGTTTTGGGGGAGAGGGTCTTTACATTTCATTAGGTTTTCAAAGGCGTCCATAATTCAAAAAGGTTAATAATCACTGATCTGGAACCACAAAACTTTATATAAACTGCCATTTAAAAGATAATTTCCACTGTTTATGTCACCTGGGGTGTTGGGGAAACTTGAGGCACTAAAGATCACATACCTTGTGGGTATGACCCCTCACCTCGACTGTCTCCTTTTATGGGGCCCCTTTCCTATATCTACTGGGAGAGGAAAAAGATTTTCTTTTCAATATATTAAGACTGTCCAATTGTAAATTGGGTTTACATTAGTTTTATACCTCTTGTAAGACCCATATGCAGAGAAGCTCAAGCTGAATATTAATTGACTACAAGGAATTGTACCCAAGAAAAGCATGGAAATATTTCCATTCTTTTCTTTTTAAATTGGAAAAGTGATAAAACTTTAGTGAATTTGGAGATTAAATATAGAGCAAAGGGATGCAACTAAATGCTCAACAGTGCAGAGGCCTAGGATTTGGAAAGCTTTTCTTCTACCTCTGGAATGGGGCGGTTGTGACAGTTGAGCCTTTGCTGCCTTGGGCACCAACAAAGGTATAAAAGCCAACTTAACAGAGAAGGTTCACCAGTATACAGTAGGGAGCTTAATAAGGTTTTTGATTATAACGATAAATGCAAGGCAATGACCAAATACATTCAATGAAAAGGTTAAAAGAATATTTTTATAGTAAGATAGCCACACTTAATAAGAAAATTTTAAATTTCCAAAAATAACATTCATAACCAGTTTTTATAGTTTCTACTTTTACGGTTGTTTTTTTTTTTTAATGGCTTTCCTTTGGAGGTGTTGACAAGAAAATTACAGCAATTATTTCAACAACTACCCAGTAACTGTATTTTTGTGTTAAGTTACAGAAATTAGGCAAATTAGAAAACATGGGTTCAAATAGCCAACATACACATTCTTTTGGGAATAAGTCTAGGGGTGCTCTTGACAGAGAAATGGCCAAGATAAGTTGACGTTTTCATTTTCAAATTCCTATCTGTAATTTATAGAGTAGAAGCTAAACATGCAGACCAGTTAAGAGTGTAAATTTGAACTGCCTCAACGCTCTGGGTGGAGAGGTGATGGTCCCATTTTACCTTCTGGGTAATTATAGTGCTCGGGACTGTTCTCCCTCAATCTGAAGCCCTCCTTGTTTGTTATTCAGCAGTCACGGCCTTGTTTTTCCCAGACAAATAGACCAACAGCCTGTTTTCTTCTGTTGCTGGAAGCTGAGCTATGAGACAAATTCAGAAGAACCTGGAGCTACTTACAGAAGGTTTGGGAGCAGGTGACTTGTTTCCATCTGGGGTTTTGGTTAGCCATTCATTGATGCGGCTGGAGACCCCCACCTTTAAGCCAGCTGTTTCCTACAAAAGGCCAAGCATCTAATATTAAAGAAAAAAAAAAAACCTACCTGGAAAGAAAATTTCAAAACAACTTCAAAATATTATCCAGTATTATTTCACATAACACTGATCAATTATTGATCATTATATTGAATATTTTGACAAAAATAAACCTTAAACCTGATATTTAAAGAGTATGCTATCTGGTGTTCTTCCCCCTGCACTTCTCCTACCCCCAGCCCCAAGGTCAGTGATTAACTCTGGGTACTGTATTTAGAGGCCTGTGGCCAGAACACAGTGCATAGTCTATTAGCCTCAGGAACACATTCTTCCTGAGCTTGCTTTTTGGTCATTGCAAAAGTAAGTAAGAATTATACCTTTTTCACTGCTTTTGTAATTAACTATGTGATTCCTAAAAAAAAAAAAAGAAAAAAGAAAAACCCAACCTCCAAAATTAAAAGACGGCAATCCTCTGCTCACCTTATTTGGCGTGCCTGATGCAGTGGGTGATGAGAACACATTGCCTTTCTCCCACATGCTCTTGATGTTGCGGACACCTTCGGCAGGAACAGGAAGGTCCGAGGCTGCTGGCTTCGTAGGTTTTGCAGTTTTTGTTCCCTGAAGTATGTGAATTATTTTTAGGATTGGTGCTGGTAAGTTTGCGCTCGTAAAACTATAGTAAGCTCGTCTTCTTCAACACTATCACTTAACAAATTCACTGTGTAAATGCCTTCACCAAAAATGAGAGTCATAATTTCTGTTGTGAAAGTACATTCTGATGACATCTCTACCTCCAAATAAACCATTATATCTACTTCAGAGGATCTTTCGAAAGTGAAATATGCTTTTCATTGGGACTCCATTTCTTGTTAAGGTGATATGCTACTTCATTGCTACAACAGACACTTCTTGAGTGCCTGCTGTGTGCAGGGCACTGTGCTAGGCTCTGGGGGCGTGGTGGGACGCAAGACAGTCCACTCTGTAAGCTGCAGTGGACTGACATTAATAGGAGAGACAGTAATTAGTTATACACTATTATTTCACACTGCAGTAAGTGCTATGAAAGATGAGTGCGGTGCCGTAAGCACGCCAAGAGAGCACACAATAGGACAATGGTACTTAGTTTAGGGGGGCAAAGAAGGCTACCCTGAGGATGTGACATTCAGACCCAGATCTGATGGAAGACTTGAAAGAGGCTGGTGAATGAAGGAGAAAACACTGTTCCACACAGAGCTAACAGTACATGCCAGGGACCAGAGACGGGGGTGTGCTAAAAGACTGAAAGACAGAGAGACCACTGCATGGAGACTGGAAGGAGGAATGAACGGGTGTAAAAAGAAAGGTGTGCATTCAAGATACTTTTCCAGCAGTAGTGATGGGCGTACCCCAAATCATGCAGTTTCTCTCTTGGCCCTGCTTTGGGGCCTGTGGCATGTGTCATCAAGGTGGGCAGCCAGGGTGAGTGGCACCATTGCTGGACTATGTGAAGCCTGAAGCCACAGTTTTGGCTTCATTAACCCTGTTAGAGCTGTGATCAGTTCAACCACAGAAAATAACTATCTGCAATTTGCCTTATAATTTAGCGGCCATTTAATCTTCTGAAAATCTCCTCTTGAATGTTAAGACTTGATTATTCACTTCATAAATCATCCAGACCTCTCTCTTTCTTATTCCCTCTTATCATTTGTTATGAACTATTTTATAGGTATCTCCACTCTGCAGTACAAAGGAGAGGAGAAATCAAATCAAACTGATCCAATTACTTCAGAGCAGGCAACTAAAACCACTGACTAAAGTCTACACAAAGGAGAAAAAAACCAGGATCACATCTTGATCAATGGCACCCTACCCTCTTAGTGTTTTGGTACTTGGAAATATAGTACATTATTTCTGAATAGAGTAACACCCCTAGGTCAACTGGGCGGAAAAAATGTTGGATTAGACAGAAGCATAAAACTATGATCCTTCATATATAAAACAATCAATTTGAAATTCATTAAATTCCAGCTGGCTATCATCTTTATATTAATTTATACTACCAATTTATTTGATAATAAAAGTTCTTATAGATAAAAGAGGACTAATCATGGTTGTAAGGGGCCTGTTTAAAACTATATATGGGAACACCTTTTATAAGGAATTAAGAATATTGAAGATATACTTGTGAACACATAAATAATATATTTAAATAACAATAAACTCATTCATTAAAAAAAGTAACACCTTCCCTAAAGAATACAGGTGGAAAGTAGTAAACAATAATTTATTTAAAAATCTTCTATAATGTGTCTTTATTATTGTTTTCTCTCTAACTAGTTATAAAACATCATTAACATTCTAACACCACCGGACTTGATTATTGTCCTAAGTGTTTCTATGATTATTTATATAATCAGAGTTGATTTGTTTGACCATAACTCTGAGGACATCTCTCACCTCAATTGCACTGGTGTATTGCTCCAGTCTGCTGTCAATCTTGGCGACTACTGCTGCTTGATGAGTTGATTTAACACCACTGCTAAGTAAATAAACACACACATACATACATAAAAACGAGAGAATTTTTCCATACATATCATGGCTGATGATTCTCAATTCAACAATCAACCATATTACCTTTTCTGCACAGATTTATTCAAAAATTCTGCTCGCTCTTCTATCTAGGAATTGGAAAAAAATAAAACCAGTTAACATTTTCAGTTTATAAACAGTGTTTCTCAGCCCATACTACTATCTTCCCTGAACGTGGGGAATAAAAGTACCAAAGAGTGTCAAAGAGTATGAGGGTGCCGTGCACAGCACCTCTGCTAGAGAGGAAAACTACATACAAGGTATTTGATAATGAGGTTTGGGAGACGAAGGTAGGACTGGAAGAAAATAGAGAAATATGAAGTTCTGGAGACAAAGTGGAATTAAAATGCCTCTGAAATAATATAAATCAAGGGCAAAATAATTACATTTCAAGACTAAAACAATTTTTTTTTGCTTTCTGATGGACTTTAAATTTTTTTCCATTATTTTTTATTGAGGTATAAATGACATATTACATTACACTAGTTTTAGGTATACAACATAACGATTTGATATTTATATATATAAGAAAGATAACCAGGAACTGTGAACTATTCACTTACCGCTTAGCCTGATTTTCTAATTTGATAGCTGTCGAACCGACTGCTGAACTTAATTTGCCCTGAATATAGGAGATGGGGGTGGGGATGAGTGAAACTGGGGCACAGCTCATCAGGAATGCTGAGGCCTCTCATGAAGGCCCTATTAGTCCAAGTGGGAAATAAGGAAATAAGCCCAGAGAAACCGCTATGGATATACACTGATGGGCAGTTTAGTCATTTTTAATAAATTCTTTTTTTAAAAGCCAGAAATTTTGCTACAACTAAAGCTGCTAAATCAAACATTATATTTTACTGAAACTGCATCACTCAAATCCAGATGTTCTTTATAAGTCAGCAAACATCTGTTGACTCCATGATACCCAACTCCAGGCTAGAAATAGCCTCTGCCACACGCATCACCCATCATCAGCAAATAGTAACAGCTTCTTCGCATATGACTGCATGCGCAAAGCACACAGGTCCATTTTCTGCCCTGTTCAGGGCAGCCAAGGAATCTACTAGGCTACAGTTATCCTAGGCTGGTGTGGTTGACCGTCCCCTACAATCTTTAAGATGTCATGGCTTTTTCTGGACTGTTGGCCTAGGGCTCATGGATTATTAATAAATACCCTTAAGCTTTTTGGAAAACGTGTTTCACTCCTCATATCAGTCGAATAATACTATTAAAGATGTTAGTTAAGCACTTCATCCTTTCCAATGATTTCTTACAAAGATAAAATCAAACTCATTAAACATAAAACTTTATGCAAAAGAATGCTATAGGTATCCCTGAGTTTATGAGACGTAAAGGGTCTTAAATCTTATTTTTCTGATTTTAACATAAACTTAGAAGTGCATTTCTGGAGAAAAAGTTCCCAGTTGAGTGAGGTAAAACACATTAGAACCACGCAATGCACTGGCATCTTTAATATTATTCACCCATCTATCCATCCTGATTTAACCCTGCCAACCTGTCAGTCAAACAACCAACCAACCAATAAATTATATGTGACTACTATTATATAAAGTTGAACACCCAATGATGTATAAGACAGGGTTCCAGTGATTTAAGGAGTCAGTAGGGGAGACTAGTAGAACACATAAATGAAAAATTTTAAATTCCGTGGTGGGTACCATATTAAAGATAAGAAAATGGGGGAGTTCGAGAAGGCTTTTCAGATGTTCTGGTATTTGAGCTGAGATTTGTAGTTTATAGTTTACACAGCTTTATAAATGAGTTCATGAAAGTGAGGGTGGGAGTGCATGAGTTAGAGGGGAGAGGACATTTCTAGCAGAACAAACACATATACAAAGATTTGGGGAACCAAGAGGCATGTAGAGTGGTGGGACTGAATAATGGAGAACAATTCCCCGTGGGGAAAGGCCGGTGGAGAGGGGAGGCAGAGATGAGACTTGTTCTTTGCAGCACCTCTAGCATCGTTCTGACTCGGGGATCATCATCTTAACCTTGGCCATCACATTTATTCACACTGCAGAGGCTCTCAGGCCCTACCTTCTCCTTTTGTATCTACAATATTCAATATAGCTTGACTTCATTATCACATTTTATCAGGATTTACCATCCATTGCTGATGTACTCTTGTTGGAAAATTCCTGCCCTTAGTGACTCTGGGTAATGTAACAATTTGTACTGAATTTGTAAATTAAATCTCCTGCGTAAGGAGTTTAAAGGGGGAAATTGGTTCTTCTGAAGACCAAGAGGTGGCAGTGTTGTCCCCGTAAAACTCAAGGGAAAACCCCACACATTTCAGCAAACTGGCGCTCTCCTTACTCCACACTCCTTCCACCATCAGTATATGAAAACAATAATAATAAAAACAAAATTCGAAATTTAATTTACTTAAAACTTATTCTTTGCATGTCTTATGTAAGAAAAATCATTCACTGCTAGCGTAATTTAACTATGAGAAACCAGGTTCTGAGGTTCTCAGACAAGGAATATAAGTCGTGAGAAATGAACAAAATACACCAGTTGATAATATCTTGAGGTCAAATATCAAATGTTTCTCCTCCCACTGGCACTTGACACTGTTAGCTTGTGACCATTTATAAAAGTTGCAGGGCCAAGAGTATCAATAGTTGCAGGAATTCAATTGTAGGACATGAAATGAAGTTCTAAAACAAGAACCACAGCAGGTTCTTCAAGGCACATACTATGGACAAAAGCACTAGACTGCCTGTTCTTGAAAGCATGTCTCTGTTACACAGAAATTAAAAATGTGTTTTTTCTTTTTTACATATCAACTTCGATTGCTCACACGTGCCTCTCTACCAGAGTGAGTAGACAAAAGGCTTTCTGGGAACCCAGGAGTCTGGTTGATGGAAACACTAGAGAAGTTAAGTTGGAAACTAGGTAGAGAGATGTTTGGAGGAGGATGGGTTGCATCCATCCTCCTACTACTGACTACTACTTTCCTCATGTTCCCAAGACAGTTCAAGGAAAGCTTAGCTTGAGTGGCATTTGAAGGAAGGTTGAAAGAGAGAGAACATGGTTTGCTTTAATTATTGATGAGCCAGGAATAAAAGGACCCAGACTGAGGAGGGACCTGGTGCCTGCACAGAGATGGTCTGCACTGAGCAGGGTTTGCCTTTCAGCTCTTTCTCCTACAGTAGGCGTATGCAAACTGTGGTCCACTTGCTCATGTCCTCCACCCACCCAAAAGCTAAGAACATTTTCCATTGTTAAATGGTTGGAAAAAAGTCAAAAGAATATTTTGTGACATAGGAAGATTTTACGAAATTCCAATTTCAGATCCATACATGAGGCTCACCTACTCAACAAAGCCTCTCTCTCCTCCTTGTGCCCCACTTAGAGACCTCACTGAGCTGGTAGTCTGCACTTCATTACCTTTGTAATTCTTGAATTCTCCTGAGGCAGTCAATTATATTAGTGCCCTAGGAGCAGTGACCTCGCTTTGTGCTTCTCGCCTTCATAGCACATAGCGCACATTAGATTTGTTATAAATATCAAACATTAAATAAGAAAATGCCCCTGTGGTTCAGTTTGGATTCCCCCTGAAGCCGCTCTTAAGACGAGGGTTCAAGTATAAGGAGTTTATTTGGGAGGAGTTAGAACTATGGTGGACTGGGACCCAGACCATTCTAAAGACTAAGTGAAGTTATCTAGGGATAAAACATACTGTTTTTCATGTGAAACAGGTAATAACTGTAAAACGTCAGTAACTGGCTTTTGATCATTTTAGTGTGGACATTAGACCTCACACACAATGACAGATACACACATGCACACATTAACCAGCTGGAGCCTGGCTATGATTCTATACTGGCTTTACCTGTTGTCAGTGCTTTGTAACCTAGCTAGGTTGATGGAAAATGAGGATAAAATAAAAACTGCTCAAAGTTCCAATCCCTGAAGATTCATTCATTCACGCATTCATTCAATAAATACTTGTTGAGTATTTTCACTGTGTCAGGTACTCAAAACACGCTAACTGTATAAGCAAAAACGTGTATTTGAGTCTGCGTTCTTGTTCCTCCATGGCAACCATCCCATCATCTCCCTGAGTCGGCTCCTTCTTGCTCATTCTCTTTTCTTTCAGCAGCACTTCCAAGTCACTAGGAATTGTGCTCTATGAAGGCAGTAGTCGGACCAAACTCATCCTGGCAAAGGAGCCTATCCGAGTCACATTTCATCTCCTCCCATGATAACAGCTTTAAAATTTGACATGTACCATTTCCAGTTGTGCTGCTCTTAATAATGACAAGGGAAAAAAAATGAACATTAGCATGAAAAGCAGCTTAAACCTTTAAAATATATTTGCCCACTTTATAAAGTTTAAATGTTTCCATTTTTATTTGCTCAAAGTAATAAGGCATGTGGAGGGCATGGGTCAGTGAGATCCAGAGATAATCACCAAAGGTCTTTTTAATGTATACCAAAGATCTAATAAACAACAGACAAAAATTTCTCCACTTTATTTCTCTCCATATCTTGAAAACAAAAAGAAGCTGTGAAATTGCTGAAAGAAGGGGCAAAAAGATAAATGAAGCAAAACTTCGAATAATCAATAACTAAACCAGGGGCTAAAATCACATTTCTATTATATTTTAATAGACATACTATAAGAAGGTTTTCTGGGGAAAAAGTACCTTGAGAGATGAACCTTTAGGAGTGAAACACTTGAAGGGCTTCTTGTCGTCTGATAAGCCATCTTCTGGCATCTTCTGGCGTTTCTCAGCAGCTTCTGCCCTTCGCCTTTCAATCTCTTCCTTTAGCCTCCTCTTCTCTTCCTAAGAGAGAAAGAACAAATAACAAGGACGTCAATATCAGCTTCAAGCCAAAAGGAAAGAGTGCTGTACGGGAAAGCATAGTCCCAGAGGAAAAAGACCCAGGTTCTAGAAAGGATGCTATCCCTTCCTCAAGGGTGGCACCAGAGGTTAAGCCTGAGCTTGTGAGTCTAACTGTCGACAAGCACTCTGGGCTGCCCCTTCTCAACTGTGTGACCTTGGCCATGTTACTTACCTGCTCTGTGCCTAGGTTTCCTCATCTGTAAAATGGGGATAATAATAATATCCACTGACCAGGGCTTTAACAAGGACGAAATGAGAAAGCCCACGTAAAATGCTTAGACTAGTGCTCAGAATGACCATCATCATTGTCATCACCATCCTGTCAAGTCATCTAGGACCGACCTTCCACTTTGTGCACGTAAAGTAAGTATCCCTTCCGCCTGCTTCCTAGGAGAGTTGCGAAGACAAATGAGATGATTTATGTGCAAAGTTAGATAAATGTATGTTACTGTATTTACTAAATTGTACAAGAGACGATTTCATGGTTGTCCACACCTCAGCTGAGCAGGTTAGTTTAGGTGGTTTGACAAACCTGAAATGGTGTTGATATTGCACCCTAGTGGTGAAATCACAGATGTTTACAATCCGTCTCATTAACCCCTCTGTGCCTTCACTCCTGGCCTAAAATACTCTCCCCTGTCTTCTCATTAAACTGCATAACCTCTATGAACATTTTTTGGAGAGATTTATGTAGTCTTTGTAGTTTTCAAACTGGATGTTCTCAAGCAGGGACCGGATGTTCATCTCTCAGAGGATGTTGCAGAAAGATCCTGTGTGTTGTGGACTGAATATTTGTGTCCCCCCAAAATCCATATGTTGAAATCCTAGCCCCCCAAAGTGATGGTATTAGGGGGTGGGGCTTTGGGGAGGTGATGAGATCATGAGAGTGAACCTTTATGAATGGATAGTGCCCTTGCGAAAGAGGCCCCAGGGAGCTCTCTTACCCCTTCTGCTCTGTGAGGACACAGTGAGAAGACTGCCGTCTGTGAACTGGGAAGCGAGGTCTCACTAGACAGAGAATGTGCTGGACTTTGATCTTGGACTTCCTAGCCTCACAACCATGAGAAATAAATTTCTATTGCTTATCAGCCACCCAGTCTACGGCAGTTTGTTACAGCAGCCAGAACTAAGACACTGTGCTTGGTGGGAGGTTAGACCAAATCATCTCCTAGGTCCAATCCACTTCTCAGAGTTCACGTTTCTCTTCTGCTTTCATTGATATTCTGCTCCTCTAGATAACAATAATAACTATGACTTCCTGAGTGCCTCTTATGTACAAGGCACCGTGAATACAATGATTTAATCATCGCCACAATCCTGAAAGTAGATATTTCACAGTTAAGGAAAAGAGGTCTCAGAGTAGTCCAGTGACTCTCCCAAGGTCCCAGCTTGCCAGTGGCAGAGTGCCTGATTCTAAAGCTCTATCATCCCAATTACTTCCTAACCAAAGATCATTGGCTCACTTAGAGCTGGAGTTGAAAGAGACCTTGAAATAATTTATCCAAACTTTCCACAGTTCAGGGAATGTTTGTACAGGATCCACGTCGGAAAGTCATCTAAAGTCTTTTTACATATTTTTTTAATGATGGGAGATCACTATCTCCAAAGGTTTGTGGGAAAAGCTCTAGGCTGAGTTGGAGAAGCTGGGTCTCAGTACCAATTCTATCACTTATTAGTCAAGTAACTTCACACAGGTTACTCGAACTATTTGATTCCCACTTCTTTGTCTGTAAAATGAGAATAATGTACCTCAGGATGAAAGGAAAAAATGCACCTCGTAAACTGTAGCAATGCTTACAGTAGTTGGTTAAGCGCTTGTTCAGTTTTCAAAATTTGCCTTCTTGTAACTTTATCTGTTTTCAGTTCTCTTTAAAGAGACGGAACAAATTCATCTGTTCATAATTACGGGGTTGCTGCTACATGCCTGGCACTGGGCTGGGTCCTGGGTATACAGTAACGAACAGTCCTGTCACTGCCTGTGAAAATCTAGTTACTGACTCTTCCACTTAAAACACCCCCAAAACTATTTTTGAGAATCTTCTCTATAAAACCTCTTCAAATATCAAAAAACAACTATCATGACCATGCGACTCGGCTCTTGTAACCAACCTGCAGGCTTTTCCATCCTTCTCTGCTAACTCTTCTTTATTGAGGGACATTACAGGGTCATGGATTAAGACAAGTGGGACCTGGGGAAAATTACAAAAACCTCTGTGCCTCAGTTTCCTGATCTGTAAAATGGGGATGAGAAGATGACCCATATCAGAGAGTTCTTAGAATTGCATAAACTGATGTGGATAAAAGTTTTAGAACCATGTCTAGCACACAGCAAGCTGATTAATCTTCAAATGTATTTGTAAGAATTCATGTTCAAAAGAGCAGAGGCAGTTCACCTGGGAAGAAACTATTTCCGGGGCTGGAAGGGTCACCAGAGACGCATCCTCAGGGGCTCGGGTAACGTAAGACCCCTGACGGGCCACGCCGCACCCGCCTTACCTCCTCTCTGACTCTCCGCTCGGCTTCCTCCTGCTTCCTCCTCTGCCCCTCCTCCTCCAGGACCTTCCTTCGCTCCTCCCTCTTCTTCTTCAGCTCCTCCAGCTCCAAGGCCGCCTCCTGCTGCTTCTGCTTGAGCTTCTCAAACTCCTCGCTTTCAGTTTCCCCGCGGCGGCGGCGCAGCTCCTCCAGCCGCTTGCCGGCTTCCACTTGGGAAGCACCTTCAGCCTCCTTGGCCTCGCTGGCCCTCCCTCCAGGGCGGCTGCAAAGGAGTTGGACACACGTCTGCCTTCCAGCTCCCCTCCTCCCGCCTTAGGGAGGGGATGTCGGTCTGCAGGCTTTGCATCCCACACCGAAATCTCCACTGCCCTCACTGGACAGTGGATCCTCACACCTGTCCAAGGGGTAAGTTGGGGTCCACCTGGAATCTTCAGGTCTGAATCTGAGTCCCTGCTCTGCCACTTACCCTGGGTTTCCTTGACTGTACAATGGGGGCAAATAGGCACTGTTGGTGGGATTGTAAATTGATGCAGCCACTGTGGAGGCTCCTCAAAAAATTAAAAGTAGAACTGCCATATGACCCAGCAATTCCACTTCTGGGTATTTATTCAAAGAAAATAAAAACAGTGACTCAAAAAGATACGTGCACCCCCATGGCCGTGCAGCATAATTTACAGTAGCCAAGGTATGGAAACAACCCAAGTGTCCATTGATGGATGAGTGTATAAAGAAAACGTGGTAAAAATACATACAATGGAATATCATTCAGCCACAAAAAGAAGAAATCTTGTTTAAATACTCATTAACAAGTAGTGAGGGCATTCTTAACTGTATCTGAACATAGGTAGCCCATTTCTGATGCTTTTGTAACAGATGAATTACTACGGTCTAGTATCATTTATTCCATGTAGAGAATGGCACAGTGTTTCTAGCTATGAAGCAAGAAGAATAAAACAGAAAATGAGTTCAAGATTACACAGTTACCAATATTGATCTTATGTGTACGTCTCATGCTTTTAAAATAATGAGGTACGTCTCATGCTTTTAAAATAATGAGGTAGCTCTGAATAAACTATGTCCTGTAGGACTATGCTTTTCAAGCTGCAGCTTGGAAAATCTATTTAGTGGACTGTAATTAGCCTTTAAAAAATGAACTAGAAAACATCAGAGGGCACTGCATGGAACAAGGGAAGAGACCATTTCTTTTTTTTCTTTTTTTTTTGCGGTACGCGGGCCTCTCACTGTTGCAGGAGCACAGGCTCCGGACGCACAGGCTCAGCGGCCACGGCTGACGGGCCCAGCCGCTCCACGGCATGTGGGATCTTCCCGGACCAGGGCACGAACCCGTGTCCCCTGCATCGGTAGGCGGACTCTCAACCACCAGGGAAGCCCAAGACCATTTCTTGATGTGCTTGTTTCAGTTATAAATATATATGTAGATGTGTAATGGGTTATGATGTAAAATTTCTTACTAGAAGTTGAGGTTAAAAAGTTAAAAAAATATTGTGCTACGTTCTTGATGGTTAAAGATGAACTTTTATTTTTAACTCATTCAAGGTTAGAGCGTCCCTTAAAACTTGGTATTGCTTTTTCAGTCTTAAAGGCCCATAGGCCTGTGACTCCAGAGAGGAACTCTCCCCTTTCAGTTAAAGTCTCTCCATCTTCAGAGATGAGTTTACTCTCTGTGTTCATCATGTTAGTGTTTGGTAGGACTGAAAAACACATGCCTAGAGAAACTTCTCTGGATTCCACTAGGTGTCACTCAGTCCTTATATTGGGCATTCAAATGCCCATCATTAGGGACTGGTTAAATAAATCATGACCCATCCACCCAGTGGGACACTCTAACATTAACTGTAGGCTTATATTCACTGGTATAGAAGGCTAGCTAAGATACATTGCTATGCACAAAGCAAGAATCACTTTAAAATAGAGATTTATAATTATATACACACATACATACTATATGTATATGTGTGTGTGTGTGTTTTGAATGTATATACATAGAGAAAATCTGGAAAAAATGTTACTGGTGGTTTCCTTGGGTGATGGGTACTTAACTTGCTCCTTGAATTGAGATTTTCATGTCACGTTTTAGAGAAAACAATTTAGCTATAAGAAAACAGGTCTATCAAAGGGAACAGTAATTAAATCCAACAAAAGGAGCTATGCTCAAAACAGGAACAAGAGTTCTGTCCACATCACCTCTGCTCAGATATGCAGGCATGCCCTCAGCATTAGGGTAGCACCAATATGGAAATTTCTTCCAGAAGGTTCTTTCCTCTATCCTTGGCTTCGCTAGGTGAAAGTTGAGATGAACATCAGACCTTTCACCATGAACACAGCTTGTTTTCAGTTAGACTATTAGGCACTAAGCTAAGGTAAACAGAAGCTCTTACCCCCTTCCTGGCTCCTCACCTTATTACTATATGGAGCAAAATGAGGCGTCTCTGCTTCTATCGGCGTCAACTTCTAACCGAAACTAAAACTAAGGTATGTTGGCAGCTAAACAAAAACTAACAATATGGTGGCAGCTTGGTTCATTTTTTTTCTGCCCAGACATAGAAAAATTAAAGCAAGAGTCCCATTTACGGGTTCTCACTGCTTAATCTGTTGCCATCCCTTGTGACTTCTCTCTTTGAGTTACCCGGTTATCTGGATTTTCAAACGATGGGCATGTTAATTATTAATTTGAGCTTTGACTGAAGCTGGTTGACAAGTTTGCCGATTGTTAACCAAACTTCTTTCTACTGAGAGATTTTTTTTTAATGTTATTTCTCTTAACAAAATTGTACTCTTATCTACAACACATGTTTTAAACTATCAAGTAATTAAACACTAATATTATTAGGCAATATTCTTTGAACACTTTTTATGAACCTGACACTGTTCTAGGGCTTTAACACATTAAACTACTGGCGCTTCAGCAAGCTCTGCACTCAGCTTATCAGCCTGAATCAAACCTGATTTCTAGATTTTCTATGAGTTGCTAATAAACTTCATTTTTACATCTACTTTCTTGCCAATTCCAAGTAACATATATAGGTTCTACGCTTCTCACTCCTTCACACTTTATTTAGTCTTTGAATACACACCTTTTCTTCCATGTGCTTTCGGCTCTCTTTTGGATAATTGTGACTAGGTTTCTGCTCAAATTTTTGTGTAGAAAAACAACGATATTTACGTAACATCTTAGAGCAGCTGGAAATGTCCATCCTTAGTAGTTCCGTTTGCTTCTGGATGTTACACAGGCTTTGGTGTAAGGAACAGTCTGACTTCCATACAATACCTACTGGGAACTTTCTTCTTTGAAGTGTTCCGGAAAACAGGGTCTACAGGCAAGGCGGCTGCCAAAGAACAGCCCCATGGGAATCCATGTTACGGGGACCCAAGACTCTTTTCCAGAACATCTGGTACAGCAGCCAGTGACGTAACAGAGATTGGAATTTGGCACTAGCGGTTGGAGGGAGTATGTATGTAGGAATGGGGCACAGAGAGTTAGGTAGCCAGGTGTCCGTGGCAGGCTTCTGCAACTTGAGTCCTTCTACAAAGCTGATGGGGGGCTCTCCATAGTCAACGTACCTAGAAGTGAGGATTTGCCTGCATATACTTGTCTATCTGTCCTAAAATCAATCGCCGTAATGGGGGAGGGGATAAGGAGGGGAAGCTGAAGCTCTGCAAGAGGGTTTCCCAAAACTGGAGCATTAGTTGCATGCCCTCTTCCTCCCTCTTAGAGATTCCCAAGGCAAATTAACATCAAGGGCTCTCAAAGTGGTAAAGAGATCTGACTCATTTAGTTTAACCCAATGTTTCCAAAGTATTTGGCCACAGGGAAATCTAAGTTTTATGCAGCAATTTATTTACAACCTTTAGAAAATACATTCTTTAAAATGGTACTGAGAAGGCTCTCTTATGAAGTTGGGTGGACCATACAGAGAATGAGTCAATGACAACTCCAGTCATAATGTTTTCTAATAAACTGATCTTACATGAACATATTAGATCAGTGAACAAAAACATGGCTGCCAAGCATGATCTGCCTTGCCAAATAATGGGAAAAGCAGATCAAACCTTGTCTGAGCAATGCCTGCTGGTCTCCCGTCAGTGACTGATAGCCAGACCTGCTGAGTATCTGTAAGACAATGGCCAATGACCTCACAACAAAAGTAGGTTGCCTGTTAGCACATTTCTGTCTGGAAGCACAGGGTAGGGAGACTGATTATTACTATTATTTTTTCACATGTGAACACAGTCACTGTTAACTAGCCACAACTTCTTACCTGAAAGTATTCTCAGTGTGTTTAAGTTTGTGGGTCATGAATTCTCCATTCTGCGACTTCATTTCTGTAAATCCCTTCTTTCCATCCAAGAAGCTCTTAACTTCTTTGCTTTCTTTGTCCCTTTTAGTCTTCTCATCTTTGATCTAACCAACGGTGCATATCAGGAAGAAACATAATGATAATAATCTTAATTAGGTTTTGGTTGGTATCACCAAATAAGACCCAACATCGTTAGGAAGCCAGAAAACTCAGAAGTAAAACAAACTACCGGAGAATGAAGTGGTAGAGCTGGAATCAGAAGAAATTCTTAGAGCATAAGCTGTGGTCCTCTAGCCTCTGAGCAAGGACCTTGACCACAATTTTAGGAGGTCAGGATCATCCCTTATTGCACTGAGGTTTTATTTTCAAAAGTAGTGGAGGTGTTACCATTTAGAAACTATTGTGTTCTGGGAACTCCACATAAGAGTGGTTGTTTTCAGTTCCCACCGGGAGGAGCAATTATTAGTGTGGCCTTGATGGGAGAATGGCCAGGTTGCTTGGATGAAGGGCACTTCTTTGAGAAGGACACAGGTGTGTTGAGGAGGGAATAAGAAACCTACTGAGCCAGATCTGTCAAGCCAATTTTGGCAGATGTCAGAGGAAGACATTTTAATCAAATGAATTTTAATCAAATGAATTTTATTTTAATCAAATACTTTTGATTAAATATTTTAATCAAATGAATAACTAGGGTCCCCAGGATAGAAGACATAATAACCCTACTTTTAGCGGGATGACTCAGAGACCTGTGGGGCCATGTTTGTAGTCATCTCAACCATTAAAGATAGAATGGAACAGGAAAAATTCCAGGGTTGACTTTGACTTCCATTGAAGGTAATAATTTAGTCTCTGGAAGTGGCTTTATGATTGTTGTGGAAGACAGAGGAAGGTGAGACATGGAGAGCAGGTGTTAGCTTTAATTTTTTTTGTGTGGGTTTTGTGTTACAAGTTCCTCACAGTAAGTGAGACAGATTATTTCAAAGTATACTGAATTTACATAGCTTTTGGGGGGGGTAAAGGAGTTCAAATTACTTGATCTCACGCATTCTTAAAAAATGAGTGTGAAAGCAGGTGAGGCTCATTATTTCTCGTTTCAAGACAAACAGTGACAAAGCACTAACATTATAAAGAAACCTAAGGAGGAGGGTTTGGGCGTACGAACTCAGGGCTTCAGGGACTGCCCAGGATGGTTTCCCCTTACCTCATCACTCACCTCTTCGCAGCTGTTATAGTTCAGATACCTAACCCCCGCCAAAGTGCATGTTTTACTAAGCAGAGGACATTTTTTTGCTATTTACTGAGGAACCTTCAGTAGTCCTTTGCCTGACTGCCTTTGTTGAGTATTATTTGATTAAATTACTATTGATGGACTATTCACTACCATGTTGCCCCAATCAGTTAAGACTTTAATCTTTCTCCAAGGGGCATATATCTAGGACATCCCTTGGACATGCTGAAGAGGGGGGCTGCTATTTTGCCATTCTCTCTGAGAGCTTTGTAATGCGAGTTTTAGTTCTATTGCTGTGTCAACAAACTAGCTGTTACTTTAAGTCACCTATCTTTTCTGGAATGCTGGCTCCATGTACATAAAAAGAGAGGGGTGCACTAGACATCCCTAACTAATCTTTCATCCTGTCATTTCCCTCTTGGCTCCAGATTTGTCCTGAGAGGCGACAGAGAAGAGAAGGAAGCTCCTAGTCTGTCCTACAGCTTTAATAAGGCTCCTTGGTGACTATCCTCGCCTGATGGTAAATCAGTATTCATTGGGCAGGCAGGAGCAAGCAAAGTCTCTTCTCATTTTGACCTACCATTGTTGGGTATAGTTCCAGAAACTATGGACTGGAGTTTATATCCTGGTTAAGAAGTATCTGGGGATACACGTTTAAGGGTGAGGGGGTCCCATTTCAGGGAACCCATGAAAGAAATTGTGAGTCAAATCTCATAGTTTGCGGAGCGCTATACAGAGAGAAATTCCCTTTAACTGGTTTCTCCTATCTTGGAGTCTGAGATATTTCCCAGATACCTCCCATAATGTACTACCTAATTTACCATCCAAAGATGTGTATAAAATAGATTTGTAAAACAATACATGTCTAACAGAAGAAAAATCCCTTTTTTTCAAGCTCTGCCTTTATTGGCAAAGTTATGGTAGATAGTATGCTTATATTCTCTTTGGAAGACTTTCTTAGAAAAATTCCCAATGAAATAATGATAATGATGCTGACTGCAAATTATCTTTTCTTTCTGGGAAATGAATAAATAAAGTAATTCCATAACACTTTAAGAAGCACAGTGGGTTGGATTCTATAGCAGATTCAACCTAAGCTAATGGGATATTCTGAGCCCACTCGGAAAAGCATTAGAGCCTCTAGATCAAAATGTTACCACGAAGAGAATCTATGCTGATGGATTAATATGGGGTTATGTATCCTGAAGGAGCTAAAGTGCTTCCTATACAGATAACACCAGCATGCTCATATTAAAGGCTCTGGTCAAATGTGATCATTGGGATAACACTATGGGTATCTGGGCTATTCAGTGGGATAACACATGGGTGTATGTGTGTGGGGTGGGAATTCCAGTGACATGCCCTTGTGCCAGAGAGACACTCAGAAGGTTGTGAGCAAGTCTGAAAGGACTGAGACGCCAGTCTCTGTGCTGTATCGCTTTGCATCATTTGATTCCAGAATAGTGATAAGAACTGTTGCAAGTTACAGTTTTTCAGACTAAGTTGAATATACTTTTGTTAGATTCAGAAGCCTCAATTCCTTTTCCAAGTCCAACGTCTACCACATGGATATATATCCTTGCTACTTGCTACTGGTCCACGGACAACATGGATTTCACCAGGGAGCTGAGGCTCTACCCAGATCCACTGAGTCAGAGTCTGTGTTTCACAAGTTCCCAGGTGATCAGCATGCACACTGATGTTTAGTGAGAGGCTTTGGCCTACGTGATTTAATATCAGTTTCAATATTATATGAATAGCTCTGCTGGAAACTGTTTTCCTATTAGAGGGCAGAACAAAAAAAGAGCTCTGGGGTCAAGAACTAAAAGGAGGCATTTTATAGCACAGGGAACTATATTCAGTATCCTATGATAAACTGGAAAAGAATATCAAAAAAAGGAATGTATATATATGTATAACTGAATCACTGTGCTGTACAGCAGAAATTAACACAACACTGCACTTCAACTATACTTCAATAAAAAAATTTTTTTTTAAATTAAAAGGAGGCATTTTATAGTTGGGGAAGAGAAGAAGCTAAATCAGGTTTCAAGGTTGCTGGTCACCTGCGATCCATCACCACAAAGAGTTAAACTGCAGTGGGAGAAAGAAGGTTTTTTGAAAGGTATTGGAGTGAGTTCTGCAAATGTTGCTCACCTGACGTTTGTGTTTACCTATCCTACGTAGCTCCTTGAATTCAAAGGAAAGACTTTTTTTGAGGGGGGACACAAAAAGGTGGGATTCGGGGTGGGGATGGAGGAGGGCGTTTAAAATGGCTAAATCATGTAAAATATGATTTAAAGTTATCTACATGAAGCAACTACACAAATAGCTGGAGAGGGGGAAAATCTAGTCCTTCAACTAGTAATTTATGTATGCAATGTTAAAACAGGAATAGCAGATTTTTTTAAGCTTGGGTTGAGGAGCTAATCTGTCCTCGCGTCAAAAAGAGGCCAAGTTTTGGGACACTGGAATGTGCTGGAGGGCAAACAGGGAAAGAGGCAGGTCTGAAATCATCATACCATGGCCATTATTGAACTGGGGCCTTATCTGAAAAGAGGCAAAAGGATGATTGGATGACTGCTGATGAGCCCCTTCTAGCTCACGGACATAATACATGAACACAGAATGCCTTGGTCATTAAAAACAAATCACGTCTTGGTGAACTGAGTTAAATCAGGATGAATTCAAACAGTTATTCAGCCTCTCCTGCTCCACATAAACTTAATCACTGAGTTATGATTTCATGCCCTCTTCCTTCTGGACTGAAAGATATTCCCCACAAAACACTAGCTTTAGAGATGAACCCATGTGGGATATTTCTGTTTGAGTTTAGTCCCAAGGTAATTTTCATTTTTTGGAGATGAATTTGTAGGTGTTCTTCTGTTACAAAATGAGAACAGTGGTTCCCAACACGTTTAACAATTTCTTTAGCTGCTTCATTAGAGCCAAATTCAATTTTCTAGTTATTAGTATTTACTCTTTCTCCTGCTTTTAACTGGGCAGTGTTCACATTCAGTTTTCACTCCCAAGCCACCATAAGTTCTATTAGAAACAGGGAGGAACACATACCGTAAACAAAATAAACATTTTGTTTACGGTATGTGTTAGCAAACAGTAAGAACTAGGAGTTCTTACTTTTTACATGAATCTTAGGAAAAAAAGTTTAAGAAAATAACCATCCCCCTGCTTAATCTCATCTATTTGCTAGATTAGCAATAGTTAAATCTGTGTCTTACTCTATGCCATAATGGGCAGAGAAATGCAGCAAGAGTCCATTTGAGTTGGAGCTCAATAGCTACAATTCAGCCCCACAGGCAGAGTAATTCAAGTCTTTTTACCTTTGATACTTCAATTTTACCATGTTTAAGTACTTTGAACTTGTTAAGTACTGTCATAGTTTTTAGGATTGCTTGGAACTGACATAAGCATGATGGTTAAAACAAGGTCAGGCTTTCTGATGTAGCATTTTAATTATGTCGGGGGCATAATGACATTCTCTCTGCAGCTCTGGTCCACTGACTTGTTTACTTACCTACAGTCAAACACCCTGGCACCAGCTCCTGTGTGTGCCTCAGAAATGCAATGCAGAACACTGTGCCAAACTTCTCTTTTGAAAACCAAATATCATCTTCAGTTCATCAAATTTTTTACTGAGATGTGTGGGAGTATTTTTCCTTTGAAAAGTTAAATCATGAATCAAAGCCAGTTGGAAATATTTCATGATTGAAACAAAAGTAGGATGGCTCAAGGAAAACAAAATAGCACTTGGGAGAGTAGAAAGTGGGTAAGATTGATCAGAGGAGTGTTTTTCAAGCTTTCTGACTGTGACCCACAGTAAATAAAGACAATTTATATCACAGTGAAATACTTACTGGCCATGATGCCGTCTGATATTTTCTACCTATTTCATTTTAAAAATGCAGATTGACACATTTAGCTAATTTTGGGATGCTTTAAGTTGATTTCACCATTCAATGGATCATGAGTCATGGCTTGAAAAACACTGGATTAGAGGTTACAATTTTCATCAGACCTGAAATGTTGTGGAACACTGCTCTCTGTTGCTTTATGGCTAGGTTCTTTCTCAATGATATTTACCTCTTCTTTTTTGAAGGTAGGCTTGTCTTCTTGGGACTTTCCTCTTTTAGCTTGCATTTTAGCCCCCCTTTCTTCTTCCTTTTTATTTTCAAGAATGGTAAGGTCACTCATTTAAAAGAAGCCCTTGCTAGCTTACAAGAGGGAGAGGGTGCTCAGGTCACTCTGCATGTGGCGTGAAGTGACTTCTCTTTGGCTGTCCCAGTGCTCACATTCCCCCCGTGCCAGTGGTTCTAAACAACAACGTGGGATAGTTTCCTCCCCGCAAAATCTTTCCTCATGAGCCTGCCATCGTGCTCACTGAAATCTAGCGTGATGTGGTGCATCTAGTACGTGTGGACAAATCCTGTGTGTGGTCTGGTGCATCTTGTTCCTGATCATCTCAATGGAAGCTGTGTTTATGAGCCCCTTGTAAGAAGCAGGAGTGAAAGACAACTGCAGTGCAAGGCAGACTTAGCGATAGAGAGTTCTCTATGGAAAGGTGGATACACAAGCATTTCTTTTTTCTTTTTCTTTTTCTTTTTTTTTTTGCGGGGTAGATGGTGGTGGTACGGTGGTGGTGGTTAGGTATAGTGCTCTTAATGCAGCCTTGCAGACAGACGAAAAAAATATTTCTTAGCTTACAAATATTCCCCCACCCCCTATTTCCACACTTCCTTGTGCTACATAAATTTGTGTCACCCAGATGGTAAAAGACGCAAAATGTGTTCTCTTAATTGCCAGTCAGTTTTAAGTTGATGCTACCCCAGATGAATGGCTTTCTGCAAGTTTACATTAAGCTCAGGTCTACATGATGGCAAATCAGGGTTTTGACACTTGTTATAAAAGGTCCAAACTGCCCCCTTGCCCTCCCTTATTACCAGTTAATTCCAAGGGGGTGATTTTGCCTCCTTAAGATGATATTTCTGACCATGATTCATCGTGTCAGTTTCCCACCCCAACTTTTAGCATATTTTATTAAATGCCAAACACACAGATAAAGTGAGGAGTTATGGTCCCCCTGCCTCATGTAGACCTGTGGATAGAGATAAGTTGTTAAAAAGGAATGAGTTTAGATGCAGTGCAGAATCATCAGTCAATGCAGCACCACCACATTTGTCATCTTTGGGTTAATTCATTTTTTCTGGTATTCATAGCAACGAAGCACAGAGCAATTCACTTCTCTCTGGTCGTACCAGTAAATTTGGTTGGTGGAATAGTTAGCTATCAATTGATTGCTTTATGCTTGCACATTGCTGTGACCTAAAAAAATGAGCAGCTTGCCAAATGATCAAGCACGTGGGGCTGTAGGAATGTGGCCTCAGTCCCAAATTTGATGTGCATTACATTTCTCGTAAGTTGCAGGCATCACACATTTGGTGCAAAATGTTTACTGTACCTGTTTCTTTTGGACAGCTGTCTGAAGTTTATCTTCTTGTACTTTCTTTTCATTGACCCACTTCCCTTCTGTTTTCTCCTCTACCTTTTCCCCCTTTATCTTTTTCTCTTGCATTTCCCTTTTTTTCTCTTCTAGTTGCTTACGTTTTTGCTCTTCTATCTTAGCTCTCTCTTCTTCCTCTGCCTTTGCCCTCTGCCTCTCCTCTGCTGCCCTTCTCTCCTCCTCCTTAATCCTTTCCCTCTCCTTTGCCTCCCGTCTTTCTCTCTCTTGTGCAGCTGCTTTTTCTTCTGCTTCCTTTCTCGCTTTCTCCTCTGCTATTTTTTGTTCTTGCTCGACTTTAATTCTCTCTCTTTCTTCTGCTTCCAACCTGGCCCTTTCTGCCTCAGCTCTCTCCCTTGCTTCCTGTTCCATCTTTTCATTATGGGGAATCTCATGTGAGCCTTTTTCCCTCTCCTCTTCTGTCTTAGGCTCATCTGTACCAATTTGCCCATTTTTCAATGACATTACTGTTTCCTCCTGGGTTTCCGCTGCTTTCTCTTCTGCCACCACCTCTACCTGATTTTCTTCAATGCTCCCTTGCTTTGGCTTCTCTTCTTCTTCTTCTTCCTCCTTTTCTTTTTCTTCTTCCTTTTTCTCTTCAGCATCCATCCAATCATTCTTCTGGTGGGACTTGGTGACTGTTTCTGTTTCCTCTATCTTGTATCTTTCCCGGCGACTTTCGCTTTTTTCTTCCTTCTCTGCCATTTCATTTTCTGCTGTGTTGTTCTGCATTCTTCTGCTGGGTAGCAACAAACTTGCATCTGCTATTGTTGGGTCAGAATCCTTTTGGCGCTCCAGTGCTTCCTGAAGGCGTTTCTGGCGTCTTTCCTCCCGCCGGGCCAGGCGCTCCAGGAGTGCAGCCTCATCGTCAGCCTCCACCTGAGTGTCTGTGGTGGTCGTCTTGACCTCCTCGTCGGGCACACTGGACAACAGAAACAACAGCAAGGGCAGCTTGCTGATTAATCGGTCAGCTGGACTCATGTGCTGTGCCACATGGGAACATGCAGGTATATACATCTCCCCATATACAACCCCATATTAGTACATTCCTGCCTGGCTTTCAACTGGCAGCATATGCAAATCTTTGCCCATGGTCTTTGTCTGGCCATGGGGAACCTATTCTGCATACTAGAAGTGCTCTGAGTATTAATGCCACCTGGGCATTTTGCCTCAAGCAACAATTGATGAGCATTAATGTGTAAATACCTAAGCTCCCCTCACCTTTGGTATCAGATAGAGCTGAGGTGCCTACACCACAGTGGATCTTAGAGTTCCCTGGTGGAATTAAGCCCCTGATACCCCCAGTGGTAATTTGCTTGGTAAATTACCTTGGTAATTACCTTGCTCAGTAGTGAAACCTTTATTTGGTTGCCTTCCCTTCTCTGTCTCACTTCCCCACACTGCTACCACTTTTTCCTGGGATCATGTTACAAGTAAACTGTGCTCAAATCTTTGTTTCAGAATCTGACTTTCAGGGAACTCAAACTAAGTCAAGAACCAAACTGAAGAAACGAATTCCTCTTGTATCAAGTAGTGTCCCCACATGTTGCCAAGTCATCTGGAATTCCTGATCTGGATTGCTGGAACACTAAACACTTTGAGAGGATGGGAGTGTACGTTATAGTGTGGAGATGCTATACTCAGGCCAGTGACCCCCACGGTGGAGACATCTAGCTGTCCACCACAACTTATGCTCCTCGTTCCTTAGTCACAGGGAAGTGATTGCCTGTCAAGGATTATATTTCCCACCCTCCCCTCTTCCTCGCACTTAGGTGGGGCCCCATGACCAATAATTCCAATGAAATGTGAGCAGAAGTGAGATGTCCAGACCAGGACAAGTAAGAAGCAGCGGTACATTCTCTTCCCTTTCTATCTCTGTCTACTGGCTAGATCAGAGGACTCCAAAGCCCCTGAAGTTGACAGAGTCACAGGAGGAAAGAAGATAGGGAACCAGTTCTACCAGTCAGAAATACCCACGCTGGACTAGTATGTGTTACTGCATCAAACTACTAAAATCTGGGGACTCGTTAAAGCAGCTGATGTTGCCCTAACTAATAAATATACCATCTCCATTCTTTGTCAAGATTCCCATGAATAAAGGGTCTCTTGCCCTTCTTTTCTGCAGTAGACCAAAGGACAGTTAAATTTGATGTTTATAAAAAAAGAAAAAAATCTCTAAAAGCCAAACTGTAGCATGTCCACCATGGTGCTCACTATTGCAGGATGCTGGACACTGCCCATGCCAGGGGTGTTGGTCTTCACTGCAGGAAACAGCCAGTCATGTGATACTAGGGCTGTGACCAGAGTTGGAAGAACATGTCTTGCAATGTTTAGAAACTCCATCAAATTTCATGGTTCATACCAACCTTGGCCCTTTTGAAGTTCAAGTTCACTTAATTTTGGAAAAACATATTTCACATTTAACAACAAGAAATGGCAGACTAAAGGCTAGATTCTAAACTTTCTTGGCCTCAGCTGTTGCTGTAAGACACTGTCTCCATGAATTAGACACATAAGGATTAAATTTCTCTGAAAATGCAAATAGTTTAGAATTTAAGGGGGGAAATCTATATACATAAGGCATTTGGATCAACTGAATTCAAATAATTTTTAAGAGGTACCCCAAATTCCACAATGCTAGCTGGCTTAAAGAACTCGAGTTAAGAAACAACAGACTCTACTGAACCTTTCTTTGCTATTTATAAATCAGGACAGCAGTCAACAGGAGAAGTTGAGTACCAGTCAGTTGTTTAGCCCCCAAGAAGAATACTTATTCTTCTTGGGGCTAATTAGTATGTCAGAGGTAAATCATATGTTATCAGATGTGAATATGCGTGGCTAAAAAAAGGAATTTTGTACTCAATCAATGCATGAAATAACTAATAATAGTACAATGTGAAAAAAGAAGAGAAACACAAGTAGAAGCAAGATTTTAAAAGCTAGAAAACTATAGGCACTAGTAAGTTCTTAAGGTATTGTTGATTACTCACTAATAACCAGATTCACAAAAGGCCTTAAAATGTCATTATTAAACTCTTTCTTTCCCATCCCCTTCAACTCAGAAATAGAAAAGGCAGTGACGCCTATGCAGCCCTGATCTGTAAGACTCTGCTACCATCTTCCTAATAATGGTCAAAATTACTATACGCAAGCACTGTGCATTTTACAGGTATTATCGTCTCATTTAAATTTAACAACATTCCTAAAAGAAAGGTATGATTTTTACTTCCATTGGACTGAAGAAATACAGTTAGTGAAGAAAGGGTCAAGCTGGGATTCAAAGCTAGGTAGTGAACCCCAGAGAACCTCTTTGCTATACTCCCTCCCTAATCAGGAGCTACTTACGGAGGGACAAAGTCTGTTTTTCCACCTAACCGAGAAGCTTCCTGATTGAATCATCCTGCCTGCCAGCATGTTCACTACTGCCTTCAGAAACCCTCTGTGTACCCACTCAAGTTCACGTTAAAGAGGCCAGAACCCTTTCCCTTCAGAATTTCCTACACAGATTGAATGAAGGGGATTATCAAATACAGTGCCCTCCCAACACACACAAAATGAAAGAATCTAAAACCAAAGCCACACAAAAGGTCTTACATGGTGATTGCATTATATTTAACCAGTCCACAATTTAAAAATAAAATTTTTTTTTTCTCCATTCCCCCTCCTCATCTTTTCTATACCTTGGGGGCATATAAATGAAATATACTAACTATTAGCGTAATGCACTGTGTGACCTTGTATGTGTGAACTTGTAAAAGCCCCTTTTGAAAAAGTTGAACTTATTAAGTATTCTCGACTTTCCTGATTTCTACCAGGACTGGTATAGGAAAAAATGTAGTACTAAACTCATGAGCTTGTTTGAATAATTACATTAAATTAAACAGGATTCTGCACCTTGTTGAATATTGTAGAGATCAAAGGATACTGGTTTAGGGTGTGTATCAGGAAAAATAAGACATTTGCAATTCATGCCTACTTCTAAAATTCAAGTATTATCTGCTACTGGTAGGTACAGAGGACTATTAAACGAATACATCTTCAGTTCAAAACAGATAACAATACCCTAAAGAATGAAGGTAAATAGTTTTCCTTATTTAAGCATATAACCCACGATTTGTAGTAAATAAAAAATTTACTAGATTACAAAAGAAAATAAAATCCTTTAACTGGGGTGTGTTTAGGGGATGGGATGTGGGGGGGTGGGGAGAAAGGAGTACTGGTGTCCTAATGTCTAAATCAGATTGACTGTCCAATCTGGTTAGTTGCCTAAAACGTCCACAGAAGAATTAAACAAGCTAGAAAGACGGAAAGAGTTGAATTGGGCTGAGAAGGGGATGCTTTGCCCAACACATTCCTTTCATCAGACAGGCTAAGAAGCACCTGGAAAAATTCTCCCTTCTGAAGAGGACAGTACCTGTTCTGGGTATTGACCTCCACTTGGTCAGTCACCTGTCCCAAGGATTCTTCCTCTTGCTTCTGCCGCAGCCTTTCCTGCCGGGCACGGCGGCGCCGTTCCCGGGCGGCCTCTTCCTCATCATCGTCGTTCCGCTGGTAGGCGATTCTGTAACATCACAAAGACAACTTCTTGAGCTTGCCAACTGCCCACCATCTTCACCAGCTTCTTGGAAGGATCGACACTGAGCTTGACTACTTACTGAACCATAGAGTTCTAAAAGGATGGTTCTGTTCCTTAAGTTTAGAGACCTGATCTGACTAGTTTTTAAACTTTTAAGTATCTGAAAAGCATTAGTCCAGTAGCTACAGAGGATAATTTACAATGACCAAATAACAGCTTAAACTAAAAAGTTTACACAAAAGCAACTGCCTTTGGAGACTGTGGGTTAGCATATTTAGATTTCTTTACTCAGCTGATGACTAGCATGTTAAGATTTAGAAGCAGAAATCCAAAGAACTGAACTGAAAGTACTGAAAACGCTTATTGAAAAGATTCAGCATGTTGTATGAATTATTTGTGGATATGTTGTCACAAAGGTCAGAAAAGAATCAAGTTATGTTACCAAACCAGGACTTTGGCATTAATAAGCCAAATAGCCAACGAAACTCCAGAGCAGGAGATCCTTTTTGCTCGGATTTAATTGTTTTCCTTTTTGTTCACTTTCACTGAAGAAAAGTGTTATTGACAACTGATAGGAGGCTTCACAGTCAGTGCAGTGCCCTCTAAGGCCGTCTCTTTTGTTCTAAAACTGTGTTAGTGTCCCACTACCCACACACTGGACACATCTTGGGAGCCCACAGGTGTGTATTTAGATAGAAACCTAAGGGCTAAGGCCAGTAGAAGAGGCGCAGAGGGTTTCACATGCATATATGGTATTTAGTTTTCCTAGTTTATCAGAAGCAAAGAACTATTTAGGGAAATTATACAATCAATATCACTAGTTAGATACGTTTCCCCTAATATTTATTCCCAAGTAAAGAATCAGAGCTGGGGAACTGCAGATGCTCAGACTCATGAGGAGATAGCCTGCGTGGTCAACCTGGCTGTTTTGGAAGGAGGACTGTGTACTGACATACAGAGTGCTGAGAAGGCATGGCAGTGCTGGCTGGCCCAGGGACAAGCTGGCCTGATGGATACACGGGATGCAATGGAGCTGCATTGTGCAGCAGACTGCTTTTTACCTTGGAGAGTTAACATGCTTTTTCACAGTGTTACTTACATATCTACAAATAGAAATCCAGGTACGTACACGTTTCATACTTATCAATGATGACTAAGCTAAGATAATTTACAAATGAAAGAAAACAAAACAGCAGAATCACATAATTTCTACCAACAAAACGAACCTAATATGACTGATGATGGTTTGCTCATGTTGGATTTACAAACTAGGTATGTTTAGATCCAGTACTTTACTTTACCTATCTTTTGACTTCAGTAATACAAATGCTATGAATGTTTTTGACCTTACAAAAACAAGATGAACAGTTCTGAAGGATGGTTGGTTTGTTCTTTGCTACTTAAGAAACTCTGACTTCATACTTGCTAAAACGTGCTAGTATGCAACATTCAAATGCCAAATAAATAAACTGTCACTTAGTAATTCCATAAAGCTGACTGTTTTATTTCCACAAACACGGAGAGAAGGGCAGTGTGATACAGTTAAAGGACAACTAGGTTAATACTCAGAAAACCGAGTTTCTAGAACTGGCCTCTCCCCAGCTTGCAGCCCTTTGATTAACCTGCATTAAACTGCCTTGTCTGTAAGTGGGTGACAATCAAATGAAATCATGGGTGTATTGTGCTAAGGCATACTACGGTGTAGTATTCTGCTGTTATTAGGAAAGTGCAGTGGAGGAGCTGCTTTGTGAGGAAAGATGGGTTCAATTTTAGACTTGTTGAATCTGAGGTGACAGCATGACATGATTTGAATGTTCCTTTCTAATTCAATCACGTTGTAGTTTGCAGTTGAAAGCCCTTCCCAGTGGTTTGGCTTCAGTCTTCAGATTCTTGGCCTCATATTCCTTTGGCTTATTTCTCAGTAGACAGCTTTAACCACAGCAGGGAGAATGAGTCCTTAATGACTGCTTCCCAAGCTAATCAAACAGAAAGTCTTAATTTGCCCTTCTACATCTCTGGATCAGCCATGAGGTCCTGGCTATTACTTGGGGCCTTGCTTTTCCAAGACAAGCAAAAGACACATAAAAGCTCCATATGGGACACCCTATGGCAACAACAAAACCCTCCCCGCTCCTAGATGGAATCTCATTTGAAGCCCTTAATTTCCCACTATACTTGAACATCTCAGAGGTGCTCCTCTCCCTCCTCCCACCCACCCAATGTGCTTCATGGTGGATGCTGTTGGCTTTTAGTTCTGACACGACCTAGATATGCCATCTGTCTCAGCCAGGTCACGCTCAGTCTTCCTTCATCTTAGGTTTCTCATTGGAGGCGTGGCCTTCCACATTCAGATCACTGCCCCTGTCTCTGCTAACTCTTCTTGCTTCATACTACTTAAAATTTATCATCACTTTGCATCGGTAGACTCTTACCTAGGATACACAGTTGCCAGAGCTAGATTTTTGAGGACCTTTAGTTGCTACTAATAAAGAAACATGTTAAAATTGTTTTTCATAGTTAAAAACAAAAAAGGAGCCAAAATGTTTTCATGGCATTTTGAATCAGAATGTGCCCGGCTGCTGGCTCAATAACATATCAGTTGACTTTGTAAGTGAAATTGTGCCCATGCCAAATGACTTGATATGTGTAGAAATTCTTCGAATGTGAGCCTCCCTACTTTAGTCCTCAGAGGGCAGAGCACACAGCGGTTGCTTAGCTTTCAGGCCTCTCCCACGGCAACTACCTTTCATACTACTACCAGAGGTTTATTACTTTTCTTTCAAAATTGAAAAACCTTAGTTGTTAAATTTTTTCTGATTCTAAAGGTAACATGTACTTATTATTTTCTTAAACCAGACATTAAAAAATGTACAAAAGAGAAAGTAAAAGTCAGTTCCCTAATCCACTACTCAGATATGAACACGATTAACAATGTATTCTACCAGAACTTTTCCTTTGCATGCATAGATATTTTAATTTTTAACAAAGTGGGATAATGTTATATATACTACTTTAGAAACAGCTTCTTTAATTTACCTTATTTATGACTATTTTAACACATTAGCAAAATATAATTTCCAACAGCAACACAGTATTCTATGACCAGATGTACATAGTGGATGTATGTATAGGGATGTACTATAATCTATTTAACCAGACTTCTACTGATGGGCAGTTAAGATTTTTCCAAATTTATGTTCTTATAAACAATGCTGTAAAGGACATCACTATAGATATACTTTTACCACTTGTTCAATTACTTATCTAGGAAAAATTCTCAAAAGTTAGAATTCCCTAGTTTAAGATATGCTCATTTAAAGGCTCTTGTTACACATTGACAAACTGCCCTCCAGAAAGGTATGTAACATCAGCAACGTATGAGTGCTAGTTTCACCATAACAAGAATTTATCCAAAAAGACAGATGAGAACACCACATCCTTAATATGTCCATATGATAGCACAACAACTCTGCTTTAGGCTTCAGTTAAAGACAAAATGTTAACATTCTAACTTTTCACACACCAGACTTAAATGTATTTGAAGTGTTGCTGACTAGTAAAAATCATACCTAACCACCCACTGGGTTGTAATAAAAGCATAACAATCCATTTGTTCTTTCTGTGAAACTTCAGCAGATGCTGGCAGTAACCAGTCTACTGTATTGTACACTATAAAGACAACTGATGTTCCCAGATGATTCAGAAGCGCAGAGGACTCGAAGTTCCTCGGAATCATCTGAGAAAGATTAAACTATGTTGATTAGAGTTTTAATCAAATGCATTTTACTTAAAAAATGAGTAATCCCAAATGATATGTAAAGCACCTTTTATTAAATAAAATGTTCAATCGACTTTCCCACCCAGGCTGGGTGTCAGCAGGTTTACTCTGGAGTATTATGCTTTGTTTCTGGGTAATTGCCTTTGCTCATCTCTTAGAGAACACTTGGGGAAAGGTATGATTGATCTTACTGCAGGAAGCCCAGTGCTGCTGGCAGCAAAATGGCTCATCAGACATTCGGGAGAGAGATGATCTTGTGTGTGTGTGTGTGTGTGTGTGTGTGTGTGTGTGTGTGCGCACACGTGTGTGTGTATCAATAAGTGCTGAACAATCTCAGAAGTCCATAATAATTACATGATGTTATTTGATTGTGTCAGTGGTATGAAAAAAGCAGAAAGGTCTGGCTTTTCTTCCATTCCCAGAACCACTGCCTAAATATCCTGGTGTTATGTTATAAGAAAAAACAGGTCTATGCAATGGGAAAATGCTCTTGGAATGTTGTGGCTTTCACACCAAAGACTTTTTAAGTCTTTACCACCAGACCTCTACTGCCTCAGTGTATTCAAGTAACACTATAATCATGTTACAAGCTGTGCCTTTTAGATAGAAAGTTCAAATAAATAAAAGTATTGCAGACATGGCAAATAATGAAACCACTGAGGACTCAGCGTCTTTACATTTGGCTGGGCCAGGGTCTAAATGTACACTAGATGAGATAAAGAGGAAGTGGCAGAGGCTTCCACAGTAAGACACTGGAGCAAGGCACTAGCTGTCACCTTGCCCCAATGTCCCCCTCACCCCATCTTCTCCAATAAATATTTCTCAAGACTTGCTCAACACTGGCAAAATTCTTACTGTAATTTCATCTACAGTATAGAGTTTTTTAACCCTGTGTTCTCCATAGTGTGAAGAATGTTACTCTCATTTCCTTTCATTTTGTCTGGTTTTTTTTATTTTGCTATTTTCTGATTTGAGACTCCAGTACATGATCCTTAAAGTTTTCAAGTAAAAATGCTGGCAATAACATTTTATTAACAAGACAAGATCTCTTATCAGGAAACCATGTTTAAAAATAGAACAAGTAATAACCAGTTTTATGAGGGGGCTGATTTTATTACAAGTTTAAGAGCACTAAAGAAAAGATTTAATTTTCTATATCTTACAGCAATGGTTACTAACATTTAAAGAATGTGGATCTCTTTAAAATATCAAGAAAAATTAAAATATCATGACAGTTGCTTATAGTTTTGTTATTTATTAAAAGTGTTTTATAAAGTCTATAAACTCAACACTGAATAAAAAAGGAATCTGTATCTTATAAACAACTGTATTTATACATATTTGCAGAGCAGTCTTTCATACCTGAAACAGTTATTTATCAGACTACAGAAAATAAATTTAGGAATCTCTTCCAGTAACTTCACCACTAGAGAACCACTGGTATATAGAAAGAGATTACGAGTGCCACTGAACAGACTCTGACTTGTCCCCTTCAAGCTCTTTTGCATCCTTTAACATTCCTTGTGCTTGGTAAGCACACATACACATACAGAGACACAGACACACACAGAAACCCACAGGTTAAGTGAGGAAAACCTCGGAGAAAATAAAAGGCTCAAGGCACTAAAATGAAGCCCATGTACAAAAGATTTATAGAGATCCCCCTTCAGATCAAAGTTTCCAAGTCTCTCTGTTTTCCTTAATTATTTCTGCAACATTCCTATATTTTAAAAAGAGAATGTTGCACCTAAAATTCCAACAGAACAAATAAATTCGCTACCTGAAAGAAGGACTCCTACCAGTACTTCATCATTCGTGAATTCACAGTAACTTATAGGCCAGCAGACACTTGGCTGAACCCTAAGATCTGCTTTCATCTCCCTGCAGACCCTTGTACCTCTTCTTTCGTGCAAGGAGTCATCCGAGAGAAGGTGGTGCTGGTTGAAAAAGATTCCAGGTTGTAACTGTGACACTCAATCCCAAACACCATCCTGCCCCCAGCTTTCTGCAGCTGTACGTTCCCCATGCAGGCCAGACTCAGGAGGAAGGCTGACTGGGGTTCACGTCTGCAAAGGACTTCTTAGTCAGTTACATTTCTCTGATTTCCATCATTCTTGGTTCTGCCAATGTCATTGTCTTAACCTGGGTCTTAATATGGGATCCAGCTTAGAGTTAAAACATCATGTGGGTTGAAAATGTGGTCATCAGCTATTAGGAGGCAAAATGATTCATACATACTTTCAGTATTGTTTTCCATGTACCAAAAACCCCAGTGACTTTCTTTCATAATATGAAATGCAAGCGATTCTCCAAACATATCCAATTAGCCCTGTGAATTGCTCAAATGCTCTTAGTAAAATTTCAGGCAATGCTGTGATCAGGAGGGAAAATCCTGACCTGCTGAAATGAATCATATTTGCTCTGCAGATTTATTGTATATTTGGAAGTTAAAAGAGGTTTATAGATACATTCCAGGCTCTTAAATATGATTTTGTTTATATATATGTGGTGTCTGTAAAATGTTGTGGTTTCATTTAATGCACATAAGGTCCAATTCTCAATGTTTTTCCCTTGGATTCCTTAAAAGAAAGGCATTAAAAATTACAGTGGAGGAAAAAAAATCAAGAAAATAAAAATATTTTCAGGTCAAAATATGTTTAGAAATGGATTAATAGCTAATAGTCAATCGGTCTATTAGTAATTAATATAGGATAGAATGAAAGGAAGCCCCCCTCATTTAGAATATATGTGTGTGTATATATATATATATATATATATATATATATATATATTTTTTTTTTTTTTTTTTTTCCTGATAGGGAAGGTAAAAATATGCTGAATTTCACTGAAGGATTCATTGCTATGTCAGGGGTGTGCCTTTTATGGGAGTGCAAGCATGCAAGGGGATACATTACTCTGAAGAAATTTACCCAGGAAGAGAGGTATGTCCCACCCCATCTCCCTGTACACACACACATTTGAGAATTACTAAGGTTTGCAAACCAGCCACAAATTTTGGTTCTCAACAGTAAGACACTGTGTGCTTGCACACTTCAGTGTTCTCATATATGTTGTCACCACAAGTTATCACCAGCAACCTACAGTATGCTTTATATAATGGTGACATCACATGAGTTTCTATAACCACAGACCATGGTGGGGAAACATGTCGCGGAGCAGAGTAGAAAGAAACAACATCAGGCAGTGGGAGAAAAACCTCTTCACCTTGCCTCCACACACTCTCGTAGAAGGCTGGTTCTTAGTATCATTATGACTGTGACGTCCTGTCAAACAAACAGATCAGCTCTGATTGATCATGTATGGTTAGAGGGAACTCAGGGAGTAGGGTGAGTTCTGATTCTGACTCAGGGTTGTGTGGCTAGCTAGGGCTTACGGGAACACAGTTCTCAGAATGGTCCTGCTCTGGGACAGGCAGACCCCTAAGCTTAGAGACTCATTGCTGAATTGATACAGATAGTCATTTGTATCAGGAAATTTTAAAAAGATGAATTCTAACTGTTTCGGGTCAGTATTTTAAATTAAAAAGACATTTAGCATGAAATATATTGTACCTATGAATGAGTGTATAGTACACCACCACTTAAAAGAAGAATAATGAACCAAACACCCATGTACCTACTACCCAGCTTAAATAGCACCAGCACTTTGAAGATCCTTATGTGCCCTTCCTCAACCCCATTCCTATCTCTTTTTAAATGCCTCCAAATAACCTCTAACCTGGATTTTAATTGTTCTCTTGCTTTTCTTTGTAGTTTTACCCCCAAGGGATGCATTCCTAAACAATTCATTTTTTAGTTTTGCCTTCTCGAACTTTATGTAATCATACTATATGCATTCTGTGATTAGTTTCTTTCACCCTACATTATGCTTTTGAGATTCATCTATGTTTATATGAATAGGTATAGTTTGTAATAACAGATGAGATACAGGATTTCCCAAACATTTCTTGAGATTATAGTTTGGATGAGATAAATGTCTAACTTTTTATTCAACTGGTGCCATAGATATTCAGTAGAAATGAAATGAATAGAATCTGGATTATTTCTTACTGAATTGCTATTTTTTCACATTTATTTTTTAAAGGAATAATGCATCTGTTAAATCTACTAAACACAGATTTTGGAGGGATAATTTCATGGCAGTTTCCTGAGATAAACTAAAATCTATTTGTTCTGTCACAAACAGGAACGAATTTGCACCACTCCCACTATCCCACCCTATTCAAACGATAAGCTTGGTCATATACAAACAGTTCAGTTTTTAATTTATAAACGTTTAGAAAGTGTAGGTATGGAAAGAGAAGATTGATGATGGAGAAGATATATTTTACTCCTCACTTGATAAGTCGTTAAGCTTTGATTTGAAATGAATGACAAGGAGTAAGAGAAATGTTTAAGTGGCTAGTAAGATAATTAAAATAAAGTAACCAAACTTTCCTCTCTTTTAACTCTGGTTTGAAATTCAACTGGTATAAAATGTGGCTGATACAGGATAAACCGAATTACCACCTATGTTTTCATAAACATTACCTTTTCTTCATCCCCAACCTAGGATTCTTTGTCTAATAAGAGTCTTAAATAAAATATTATCATTAATAAACTTGGGCTTTTAAAAATGTTGTCATTCAAAAGTAAAATCTGATTTGGGGTTGTTTTCTGACTGTTGTATCTGTTAAAGGACAATCTTGGTTTAATGTGCATAGTAGATGTGGACAATAAAACTTGGGCTTAGGTAATTTATTTTCAAGTAAAACATGATAAAACACTTCATCAGACCTGGGTGCCTATGACTGGCAATGCTGCATTCTGCCAGTTCTTTCTCTTGCATGTAGGTCTGAACATGGATATACAGCTGATGAAAAACACTGCCTTAGAGCGGGGTGCAGGTAAACCTCCACATGTCCAACGGCCGACTTGGATGCAACTGCGTCTGACCACAGATGTATTAACAAGCAGATTCTTTACACAGTCAAAGACAAACTCCTAGAAACAGAAACTTCCATCGCCATCGTCAAATGTAAAAAAATGAACTCATTTTAGATGAGTCTTATACTTAGCGTGATCTAGAAATTAAAATATTACCCCCAAATTTGAAATATTTGTGTGATGCAGTACAAGGGTTCATAATTTCATGTGGTGGGGCTTTGAATTATGGTACTGCTATCACATTGCTAAACACTGGACAAAAGAAACAAAGTGATTGGGAAAACAAAAACAAGATGTCCTTAAGTGGAGATTATGAACCTGTGACTAATTAGAAGGAATTCCTGTAAGGGAAAGCGGTATTTCAGACATGTTGACGGAAATGGTACATGGCATGTGGGTACTGCTAACTGAAGTCACATGTCCTGTGTCAGCTGAGAGGATTCTCAGCATCCTCTCTACACAGGCAGTGCTTAATGCAGGGAAATTTATGGGTAATGGATTTTCATAACAGGCCTTTTATGATCTTCTCCTCCCCCAAAAGTGCCCTCTGGAGCTTTCCTGCTTCCACTCTCATTTTTCTTAATTGGAAAAAGATTTAGTATTCATTTCCTCTTTCCCAGTGTTCTTTTGGCTCAATTTCCCTTGGGGGTGGCATGGCCTCCCATCATTCCCCCCCCCCCACCCCGCTTTTGTCCTTCCTCTCTCCTTCAGAAACAGAAAGCTCAAATATACTGATAGATATGACACTGGAGCATTGTTTCCAGCAACTCTGGTGAGTGAAGGGACTGTTATTCTAACAAGAAAGCATACTTTGGGGGTGATTACTACCTCCCCAACTCCAGCAGTATTACACAACCTTACCTAACATCCAGCTGGCTCATAGATAGAACTGCAGAGTTTTGTTTACAAGTGGTAGCAAGCAGAAAGACAAACCTTGAATAGAGACAGGAAATGGAAAAATGAAAGGCCAAATCCTGAACTTTGGACCTATGTGAAGAACATTTATTCTTGTAGGGGACTTGGGAGCCAATGGCTGTCAATGGGTCCAACCTCCCTACTGTTATGAAAAGAATTCAAGGACTCTGCTCTGCACTTGGTGGATCATCTTCCTAAGTCAACAGAAACCTTACCTACGATGGGGCCTCTGCTCCATGTGGAAGGAATAAAGCAGATACCTATTTGTTGTGATTTGGTAAACAGCCAGCCTGACCAAACCAAACCAAACCAAACCAAATAAAGACCTCCATAGTTAAAGTTAATAGGAGACCCCTATGAAAATGTGAACATTTAAATAGATAAAGTAATATTAAATAACTAAGCTCCCACATTTGTGTGTGTGTTAACTGAATTAGATCACCGACAGCTGAAGAATCAGACAGCCGGGGCTCTGAGAGAGAGAAACATGGGCATTAGAGACATTCTTAGATAGCACTTAAATTGCTTGAGGTACCTGTCCTGCAACAGCAGATCGACACCCCAACAATAGAGTATAAACCAATACAATCACTAGTTCTTTAAAATTGTTACCTAGTACAGGAGGCACTGCTTCAGTAGGGGAGATAACTGACTTTACTCTAAAAATATTTTTTTCTAAAAATAAATTACAAAGTTACAGCATTGCGTTGGTTTATAGGTTTCTGATCTCATGTATATTCCTCTCTACAACCAAACCACTGATCCGCGTAGCACCTAGACTTTGAAGGGAGGACAGTTAAATTCAAGTGGGACATCAGAGTGATGGGCTCTGAACAGCCTAGATTCTGAGGAGGTGCTGGTGGGCGATGTACCAGATATGAATGTGGCTTCTTAACTTACAGAATTGGGGTGCTGGTTGGTAATGCTACTCTAACATGCAAATTGACACCTAGGTGACTGGAATTAATGCATTCATCCAACACACATTTATTGAGTATTTACTCTATTCAAGCCACTGAGGGTGGAAACTAAGGTGAAAACCCTGAAAAGAGTTTATAATCTGGTAGGGAAGCTAAGACAGGTGTAAGAACATAATAATAGATAGAATGCGGTAAATATCATGAGATGTTGATAAAGTGATCTAAAGTTTAGAGGAGGAAGAAGACGACTCCAGCTAAGGGATCAGAGAAGGCTTCGTGGAGAAAGTGGTACCTGAGCTAGATCTTTTAGGATTGGGGCTGGGGGGACAGAAGAGGATCTTTCCACATACAGAGAGCTCCAATAGCAAGGCTGCAGAGTCAGGAAATATGGACATGAGAAAGCAAACAATCCAGTCTGGCCGGTGCTTGGAGTACATGAAAGGTATTAGTGAGGCTCCAGTTGTGCTTGGCACATACAGAAGGACAGCTTCCAGTAACTGGAAGAGTAAACCAACCATTTTACAAAGCGTAAGAGGGGTGCTCCTTCCATTGCGGTGGCCCTACGGAAACACACAGGGAGGATTTTCTAGTTTCAGTCTCCACTCCAGGTGTTTCATGTCACTCTGCAGCTTTCCGTGAGAAATAAAGGGCTAGCTACCCAATATCAAGGGCTCCATAAATCTTAGCTGCAAGAGGAGACTTCAGTTCAGCAAATCCTACAATCATTTAGAACAGAAGCACTGTGGAGGATCCTTCAAGAGCAATAAGCTGTGATTTCCAATTTTTCAGAGTGGCATTTATGCCCTTTTTTTTTTTTTTTTTTTTTTTTGCGGTACGCGGGCCTCTCACTGTTGTGGCCTCTCGCTGCGGAGCACAGGCTCCGGACGTGCAGGCTCAACGGCCATGGCTCACGGGCCCAGCCGCCCCGTGGCATGTGGGATCTTCCCAGACCGGGGCACGAACCCGTGTCCCCTGCATCGGCAGGTGGACTCTCAACCACTGCGCCACCAGGGAAGCCCTATGTCCTTTTTTATTCTCCACTGTCTTGTACTCATTTTGCCCACATAGAGTAAATCAAATTTTTACTTATTCTGCTTGTTAATCAGATCCCAGGTGTAATCCACCACTGTGGCAAGCTGGCAAGATAGTAAAACAACAGAATCATTAAACTAGAAGGAATTTTGGAGGTTACTTTCAATCCATGCTACACATGGTAACCTGGGGCTGAAGAGGTGAAGTGACTCAAGCAACTACAAAATCAGAACTAGACCCAGGTCTTTAGATCCCATACTTGTTTTCTTTCTAACCTATGACACTGTATCAGCTTTCTTAGGGTGTCCTGTAGATTAACAAATAGCTCCAGTCATCTAAGCCAGGGATTGGCAAACTATGGCTCAAGGGCCGAATCTGGCCCACATTCTGTTGTTGTAAATAAAGTTTTGCTGGAACAGTCATTCCCGGATTGTCTATGGCTGCTTTCACCCTTTAATGCCAGAGTTGAGTAATTGTGACAGAGTGTATTTCCCACAAATTTGAAAATATATACCATCTAGCCCTTTACAAAAAAAGTTTGCTGATCCCTGATCTCAGCCAGTGGTCCTGAAATTTTTTTATAGTGTACTATCAGTTAAAAAATTTAAGCATATATATATATATATATATATATATATATATGTATATATATACACACATATATGCATATATAGTAACTTATTTATAAATTATATACATGTAGTGCTGTTTAAATGTTTATAGATTTATAACACAGGAAAAAGATATGACAACCAAACAAAACATATTTAAAGTAAGTTTAATTTATTAATGTCCATAAACTCTTTTGTGAAAACTCTTAGTTTAACACACTGAGATAAGTAATTTGAAAATCTGGCTATAAGTTCCATTTATTTTGAAATTTGGTTTTAAATGACAGTAATAACTGAATTTTTTTTAAAAGCCCCTAAAAGATACGTAGAGACAAGTGGAAAGAACACATCATTGGCTTGGCATTTGAAGCATGATACCAATACAGTCAATCTGCCCCACCAACCATGCAGTTTTCTGTAAACTTTAGGAAATGTATGCCTGTCCTGATATCAACTAGTCGTTTGTTCAGTCATCCAAAGGCAGTTTTACATTTTTAATAAACATCTAAACTGAGATGTTTTACTTGGGAGGTTTTTAAATAGATAAGAAAATGTTGGTTCCAAGGTGAGGTGTGAAGATCAATACTCTTAGGTAGGTTACATGTTTACATCTGTTTGGGCAAAAAAAAAAAAAAAAAAATCACAAAGCAATGGGGTCATTTCCCGAAAGATCTCTCTGCTGCATGAGTTTCTTCTAAAAAGCAGTTATATTCCCCGCTGTTTGTGGACAGCTCTCCTTTGCTGAAAGGCACAGGTGAAGTGCGTGGCTCAGAAGCTAAGCGCTCATACACACTCACAGCATTAGTGACAGCTCCACTGCGTTCTCAGAGTCTCCCTGGACTCATGTGGTCAGTGCTCCCTTCGACCTGCAGTTTCTGCAGAAATCCTTTTAAGTCCAGAAACCTGAGTCCATTTCATGAAGGTTAGTTTACTTTAAACTAGATAAGCTATACCATCGGTATATGCACTTACCCAGTTACAGGTAAACTGCAAGGATGTGAAAGGACAGGGTCCGCCCTCCCCTCTGGGGGCGGAACGCCTGCTCTTCCCTCAGGACCAGTCACACATGGTCAGAAATATGGACTTAGCGAAGGTGCCAGGGCCAGAAAGCATAATAAGCATCAGTAGTGCTTCATTTCCAATTAGTTTAACTTCATTTATACTCTCTTGCCTTCTTTTCTTTGACTGTGCTCTCCCCTGCTCTCCATTTTTACCTAGAGGGCTCTTCTTTATCCCTCATGGCCAGCTCATACCTGTGTGAGGCCTTACCAGACGTAATGAAGGTCAACTGGAAGGAACTCTTTCCCTCCTGTGAAATCGTTGCTGTTGTTCCAGGTATTTGTCAATATTGCCTTATTGTTATTTGTGTATCATCCTATCTCTCATACTATGTCATGTCTGTTGAAATCAAGAGTCATGTTTTATACATATTTTTAGCCCTCCTCCCCAACGTGTTTGTAGGTATTTGATAAGTATTTTTAGTAATGAATTCAGGAAAGGCATATGGCATAAGACACTGAGCAATGGCTAATTAACAATGATGAAGCCTAATTCAGTTCGCTGGATATGAGGCGAACTGCCTGAGTTCATATGGATTTAACTGAAACAGATATAGAAAGGACAAATAGGTCAACATGAAGCCATCTAAAAGTCTTAGTGTCGGGGCTTCCCTGGTGGCGCAGTGGTTAAGAATCCGCCTGCCAGTGCAGGGGACACGGGTTCGAGCCCTGGTCCGGGAAAATCCCACATGCCGTGGAACAACGAAGCCCGTGCACCACAACTACTAAGCCTGTGCTCTAGAGCCCGTGAGCCACACTACTGAGCCCACGTGCCACAACTACTGAAGCCCACATGCCTAGAGCCCGTGCTCCGCAGCAAGAGAAGCCACTGCAATGAGAAGCCCACGCACCAAAACATAGACCCCACTCACTGCAACTAGAGAAAGCCCGTGTGCAGCAACGAAGACCCAACGCAGCCAAAAAAAAAAAAAAAAAAAAAAAAGGCTTAGTGTCAAATATAGGACAACAATGCTTCCCTAAAGGACAGATCAATGAAATGTGACTCAGTTTAGTGACTAGGGAAAGGCCAACAATTCTATATCAGGCTCATGAGTATTTACTGAGAAAATGACATTTAAAGTTATTAGAGCATTGTCAGTGGGAGAAGCCACCCCCAAAGGATGTCCCAAAGGCATGTGTGCGGCATACACACACAGTCATTCAGAAGCTTTGTGAGTCTCCAAGAAGGCAGACATTCCACCCTGGTTTGTGAATATGAATCAGGAAACCTGGCTGTGCCCACGGCCATACTGCATTGGCCATGGGACTTGCTCTGACCATGAGTTCCAGTAGCTGAAGCCTGACCATTCACCATGGGAAGAAAGGACCTCTCAAGTCTGAACTTCAACACTACGAAGTGATGGAACAGAGTCATATTAATCTGACCCGGGAGTGCTAGTGGCAGCTTCCATGCTATGCTTGGAGATAGAAGAGGGTTAGCAAAAGATACAGGAGGTAGAACGCCCATACCTCACATTTCTCTCAATTCCTTCCCATCAGAAGTTGGAAACAGCTACCAGCCAAAGCCATCTTGCCAGTGTCTCTGTGGGTAGGTACCTGGAAAATTTAGCTCACTGGCCAAAGATGCCAATGTTTTCATACACTTATTGTAAATTTGTTTCTCGTTCGAATGCTATTTTCTCTGCAGATGGCATGATGTTGCTACTACGTACAGAAAGTCCCCTTGAGCTTAGAGCTGGAAAATGTATGTTGTTCTGGGTAAGAAGAACCAAATGGTTATGGACAAGAAAGATATTTGACTTTTGAATATAGTCAATAATCAGGGACTAAAGTCAAACTGAGTCAACCAGTGTTTTCTAGTCTGTTTGTGGATCCTGGCCTGCTTCAAGAGCTTATGTGTGCGTGAGTAAGTGCACCTGCACACCTGCCATCAGCCTGTCTCTGTTCCTGTCACATCATTGGCCTTGGTGTGGCTCATGAACAGACAGAAACTCTTTGTTTTCCTGTTACTCTGGTGCATGCCTTTCCCCCCATAAATCCCTCTTGTATCATCAACCCTTATAAAGTCCTTATATCCCTCTATATTCTCTCTACTCTCACTATCCAGCCTATTATTGGTTTTGGCCTTTTGCAATGTCTGTGGAAAGCAAAAATAATTCAGTACAAGCAAGTTTGATTTAGCTGGTCCTTTCGAAATATTTTCATGTTGCTCTAGTCAAAACAGATTCTGTAATGCATGGGGTAAATCATTAAGATAACCAAAAATAGCTAATTTCACTGTATCATGGGCAGTCTTGTCATTTTTACTTCTAGTTTCAGAGTTAGGTTTCTAAATTAGTTTAATCTACTTTGTAGCTAACCTAAACCCACCTAGGGATGTATCCAGAAGCGTCTACTGAAGTAATTTTATTTTATCTCCAGACATCTTAACCACTTGCCCAACTGATAAAGACATCCAAAAAGTGAACCAAAAATAACAGTTCAATTTGGTTATTGAATGACTCAGAACACTAGGTTGACTGTTTTTGATCCAAATGTTAGTAGCCATAACCCCCAATAACGTTGTATTATGGTAACATTGTATTATGGGCTTGTGCTCTCTAGAGCTACACTTTGGAACAAAGTGTCCAATGGCCCTTTTCAGACCCCATCTTATTTGACCTCACAGAGGTCTTTGACACTCTTGACAATACCTTCCTTTGTGAAGTTCTCTGTCTACCGTTTATTTTGTAGTTTCCTTTGTGTCTTCCTCAGCGCTAGTCTTTTCTTACTCAACATACTTGCCTTGGATAATCCCATCTATGTTTATTACTTGTTAGTCAATTTTTAGGTGATGATTTTCGAATTTATATTCCTAGCTCAGGCTGTTCTCCTGAATTTCAAAATGACCTTTCTTCTTTGGTAATGAAATTTCCAGTGAGGAAGTTGAGAGTAATAAGTTATTCTGGACATCTGATTAATCCATCACTCTTTCAAAATTCAAAACTTCTCCCCATGTTGGTACTACACCCTCAGATCTTCTTATTTTCAAAGATGGATGGTTTAAAATACTTTTTAAAGATTCCTCAGTCATATCATCCTATCCTTGCTACAGATAGCAATTTCACAGTTTCAGGATGTGAAGCTGGGTTGGTATTAAAAGAAAAGTCAAATGAAGAAGCATTTACTAACTAAATTAAATATCAAGAGATGAATAGCTTGCATGAACACAGAGAAAACATGAAAAATTTAACTTCATTATTTATGCCTTTGAAATGGAATCGCTATTTTTGCTGGCAGAGAATTTCACTCTCTACATGCATGGAAAATAAAGTTCCAATAATACCCATGTGTCTAGAAGTTGATTTTGGTTGAAAGCACAATTCTCTGCTGTTAGGTTTAAAACAACTGAACTGAATTTACCAACCTGAGAAGAAACCTGTCTAACTCGTTTCATATACATATTGTATTTTCTTTAAAGGTTTCAAAGCATCAGAAAGAGAAAGAGGCTGGCCCTGCCCACCGGGAGCTGGATGATACGACAGAGGATGCATCCGGAGCCGTGGTTCTCAATCTTGGCTGCACATTAGAATCATCTGGGAGAACTTTTAAAAATCCTTCTGCCCAAGCTGTGCCCCAGATCAATTAAATCAGACCCGCTGGGGTATAATCCAGGCATTAAAGCTCCCCAAGTGGTTGCAGTCTGCAGCCAGGCTGAGAAATCCTGATTCACGATGAGTGACTGAGGAACCTTTCGGGCCAGATGCAGTCACGTTCAGAGGCAGCGTAGAGCCATTCAGAAAACAGTGGACAGAGGAGTCATGGGCAAGGATTCAGAGATCAGAGTGGAAATAGATGAGGCCACTTGTCCTTAGGATCCTAAACTTTCTTTTTGTTTCTTTTATTATTTTAAATTAGGGTACATCAATATTGGCAAGCAGAAAGTGAAAGTTGATATTTTTGTGCAGATAAATGTTTAAACTTACTAAACATTGGTTAAATACACTGAATGGTCTACCCCTTGTTCTCTCCATGACCAAATTTGACTGAGTCTGAGGTCGCCTTCCTTCTGGTGGCAGCCCCTCAACCTCCTTTCAGGATGAAAACTTCACTCCACATTCCCATCCTTCCTCCATCATGGATGGTCGGTGTCAAGATGATACTCTTAAAGCTCAGCTAAGCTATAAGCGAGAAAACAATTCTTAGTGTCTGTTTTACAGAATTCGAACTGTAAAAAGAGAAAAAAAACTAGTTCGGGAGCCAGCCAAACCAATGAGGTACCTGCCAAACCACACCTTATCCTCCTCGATCAGCAAAAATACCATCCACCGCCTGACTCCTCTTTACCTCACCAATAGGAGCTTGTTCATTCCCTTATTAGGACACTGGCAGTGGCGAGGGAGACTGCTCGTGTCTGAGGCCCAGGGTGGCTTCTACAACATGTGCAGTTCATCAAAAATGAGCAGAGGGTAACAGGCACCGAGGGAGGGGACTGGAAAAATTAAATCCTCGCTGTATGGGAGAAGAATCCATCTTGGTATGCCACAATTATGGTTTTGGATTAAAAAAAATTTTTTTTTAAGGCCAAACCAAAAAAACACAATCCTAATATTTTTTTTAATGCATGTTTTTGGAAGGGTATTTTTGAAACTTAGTAATGAGGTCAAGGGAATTTTAAGTTGAATGCTTCCAGGGTGTTGAATATGTATAATCAGTGAGTATCTGGTCTTAACCTTAAGAAGGGCTGGGCTTGCATGGTCTGTCCCAGTTCTAAGCATACACTTGAACCTACAGATATCATTTGCTTTTTTTTTGAACCTGAAGCGAAATAAAAGCCCTGTCCCCCCCTTCTGTCTTTCTGCTTCTCACCTGTCTACAGGGGTCCCCTTCTCCATGCTCTGACCCTTGTCCTACCTAGCTAAGCACCTTCTTCCTTTGTTCACAATCTTCCACTGCTTAAACCAAGCTTTTTTCTACGATATTAGTACAACTGGGGGCAGCTTCCAAGTCAAAATGAGATGCTGTCCTGTTACGATGTGTCAGCAGGGCTGTCCTGTTAATCCCATCCTGTTTAGTGGCTAAGCTGTTTTCAGAGCCAACTCAGAAACTCAGATCCATCCAAACAATAATTTGAATCACAATTCTAACTTTCTAGAGTTTATAAAACACTTCCATCAGGTACATGCTCTAATTTTACCTTTAGAATGTCAGTGAGGCAGACACTACTATCATTCCTGCTTCGCAGTTGAGGAAATAGGCTCAGAGAAGCTGAGTGACTTATATTCAGAGTCAGGACATCATTATAATTTGGGACTTTTCTGATTGATGCTCTCTTCCGTCTCAGAGATGTCATAGAATTGTGGTGTTCTGCTCAGATGAAGCTCTGAAGCCTACCAGAGAGAGGTTACGTCTTCAAGTTCCCCCAAGGACCTTTAAACAAAAGGTGTTTAGGCGCCTGGGAGACTGTAGGAGGCCCCAGGAATCACTTTGTCCTCTGGGGTTGGGCTGCTGCTAACACCCAACTCTGCTAAATTTGACTCTGTGTTAAAGTTGTAAGTTTAACATTTCTAAGACTAATAATCTAAATACAATAGCCATTGTCCGTTTGAAATAACAACATTGGTGACAAAAAAAGAGGAATGTACTAGACCTGCCAGCCTTGACTGTGAATGAGTGAAGCAAACATACAGATTGTTTAAAAAAAAGTGAGGAAGCTTATTCAATGGTGATAACTCCTATTTGTGCAGTCCAGGCATACCTCGGAGATACTGCAGGTTCAGTTCCAGACCACCGAAATATAGCAAATATCACAATAAAACGAGATACACAAATTTGGGGGCTTATACAAATTTTGTGGCTTCCCAGTGCACGTAAAAGTTATGTTTACACTATACTGTAGTCTATTAAGTGTGCAATAGAATTATGTCTAAAAAACAATTTATGTACCTTAATTTAAAATGTCTTATTGCTAACAATGCCAAAAAATTATAATAGTAATATCAAAGATCACTGATCACAGATCTCTATAACAAATACAGTGATAATGAAAAAGTTTGAAATATTGCAAGAATTACCAAAGTGTGACAGAGATAAGAAGTGAGCAAATGCTGTTGATTAAATGGCACCAATAGACTTGCTCAATGCAGTGCTGCCATAAACCTTCAACTTGTAAAAAACGCAGTATCTGTGAAGCTCAATAAAGCGAAGCACATAAAATGAAGTCTGCCTGTACTGACTAGGTGTCAGGCAATGGGCAGGATGCATTTCATCTAATCCTTACAATAGCACTGAATAGACACGATGGTTCTTATTTTATAGTCTAGAGGAACAAACCGGGCACAGAGAAGTTGAGTAACTTGCCCAGGACCATACACATAGGATCTTAACTTGCATCTGGCCGGCCCCAAAGTCTGGGCTCTTTGCACAACAACGACATAGTACATCCCTTTCTTTCCGGGACTCAGTTCTCTAACTTGGACAGGGCAGGATTTAGAAGTTAAGATATGGAGAAGTTCAAAATTATTCGAAGAGTTTATTTCTTTAAATTGGCATAAGAAAGCCATGTGATTATTAATAACAGTGAAATGAGAGGAGTTGCCGGGTTTTTTTGCGGTACACGGGCCTCTCACTGTTGTGGCCTCTCCCGTTGCGGAGCACAGGCTCCGGACACGCAGGCTCAGCGGCCATGGCTCACGGGCCTAGCCGCTCCACGGCATGTGGGATCCTCCCAGACCGGGACACGAACCCGTGTCCCCTGCATTGGCAGGCGGACTCTCAACCACTGCGCCACCAGGGAAGCCCATGAAATGAGAGGAGTTGCCAGTTTTATGGAAATACCTTTCCACTACGGGGGAAAGGTACATTCATTGCCTCTTTGTAGGGCCCTTAAAGCAATATGTAATCCCCTGGGCTGGTTATTTAAGGTAGAGTCATGAAAGATCAAAGACTCTCACTAGACCACTCCTCTCACCCTGTCCAGCCCTGCTCCACCAGGAGGAGAAGCTTGCTCATCAAGCAGGATCTGATGTCATATTACAGTTGTTGCCAGATTCTCCCACTCAAAGACCAGAGGTTAGAGCTGTGAAAGCACAGGCCGGGAATAACATCCGTTAAGTGTTAGCTGGAGAAAGCAAGGGAGCCACCAGGAGCCAGCTTGGAGCCAGGAGCCAGCCATTACACACCCACACAGGGAGGAAGCGGGCTAGCGAATCAACCTCTCTGGCCTCATTTTCCTCATCTGTAAAATGGAGACAATGGTGCTTAACTTGTAGTGCTGTTGAAGAATTAAATAAACTCGTACTTGTAAAGCACTAGCACAGTGCTTGGCACACTGTAAGTGCTGTATGAGTGTTAACCATCATTATTATTATTGTTACTATTATTATTCTCTTCCTCCTCATCATCATATGGGAAATAGCTTCTGCGCTTAGATGTCTTCTAAGGTATGCTGCTGTTTCCAAGCTTGAAGGGGAGAACTGGGCAGAAACATTTTTCTAACTCAAGGATCTTAAACTCATTTTCATTGAGAATATTAACACCAGAGAAGGCTGAGACATGCAGAACAAATATAGGAAAAAATTCTTTTGTTGTTACTTCCTTATTCCTCCTCTGTTGACTACCCTGTCTCTGTCTTTCTTTTTTGAGCAGTGGAGTGTGGAGAGGAAGAGTAGTGGCTAAAAATGTGCAATAAGTGGAATGCCCTTTATCTCTCATTTTCCCTGTCTCTCTCTTAGTCCATGTCACTTCTCATTAAAATGTGGATGGAGGGCTTCCCTGGTGGCGCAGTGGTTGAGAGTCCGCCTGCCGATGCAGGGGACACGGGTTCGTGCCCTGATCCGGGAAGATCGCACATGCTGCGGAGCGGCTGGGCCCGTGAGCCACGGCCACTGAGCCTGCGCATCCGGAGCCTGTGCTCCGCAGCGGGAGAGGTCACAACAGTGAGAGGCCTGCGTACCGCAAAAAAAACAAACAAAAAAAAGTGGATGGAAATTTACCATCAGACAGCTTTATCTTCCTATGCCAGAAAACACTCGTGTCCCAGTGGAAGAGGATAATCCCCTTTTCTATTCTCCTTTGGGGCTGGCTTAACACCCAAACTTAGTGGAGAATTGATGGTTCAGAACTCTCCGCGTGGAGGTTGGTTCTGAGTGTCACTGGAATGGCTTTAGAAGACAGATGGCCTGGCACTGCCCCCAAATCCTTCAGCCAGCTGGCATTTTAATTGTACTAGAAAACTATCCCACTTACTGCTTATGAATTAAACGATGCAATGTCACATTAGAGTATTTTAAATCTTTCAGTACTTGTTATGGGTTGAAGTGTGTCCTCTAAAAATGATTGGTTGGTTGATCACCTAATCCCCAGGACCTCAGAAGGTGTTCTTATTTGGAAATAAGGCATTTGAAGAGGTAATCAAGTTATGATGGGTTATTAGGGTGGGCCCTCATCCAATAGGACCGGTGTCCTTATAAAAAGGAGGAAATCTGGACATAGAAACAGACAAGCATGGAAGGTACACTAAGTCAAGAAACACAGAGAGAATGTCATGTGAATACAGAGGATTGGGGTGATGGATCTGCATGCCAAGGACGGTCAAACTAAGAGAAGCTAGGAGAGAGGCCTGGGACAGATTCTCCCTTACAGCCCTCAGAAGGAAACAACCCTGCCTGTTAGTTTAAGGCACCCAGTATGTAGTACGTTGTTACAGCAGCCCTAGGAAACTAATACAGTACTCAATTTAAGGATCGAATGGTTCTACTTTGTTAATAATTTTTTTCGACAATTATTAGCACCTTTTACTGTTTATTTAGGTGAGTGGTTCATTACATTGATTTATGTAGTGGCCTATCTGATTTATTAAGATGCCTTCTGTTGTAACTTATAATTTTACTCCCTCATATGTTCAGTTTTCACCTTTGCTGTGTTCCTTTTGCTCCTCTGTTACCTGAGGATCTTGGTTTGAGATTTACCTGTAGCTCTAGGTGGGCTCATAAAACTAGACTTCTTAAGCTTCTAGGTGGAGGGAATGTTTTACAGGGTCTCCCTCCCAACCTGCCAGTCTTCAGATCTAAGAGAGTCAGATTTGTAATGCTTCCCCGGGTCAAACTGAATGTTTGAGTAAGGTCAGAAATTTAAAAATGTATACCAGGGAGGGAGAGTAAGTGGAAAATAAGTCTTTCCCGTAATACTAACTCACATAGGCCTGAGACGGTTCAATCTCTGACTTCAAGGCTGTTTCCCTTGGGCTGAGAAGAGACTGTACATACTTCCTGGGTGTGCTTCACTCACTGAGGTTAAAAAGAAAGCCCCAGTGATGCTTGAGTCTGAGGAGCTTTTGTCCTTTTGTGATCAGGACGTATCCACTACTCAGCAAACTCATATCAGAATACCATTTCCGCATTATGCCTCTCCAGGATGCATAAGGTTTGCTCAACTTATGGAGACCTCAGCAAACTTTAAAATGCAGAGGTAAGGGCCAGGTTTGTTGCATTTAATTCTAGGAACTCTGTATACTAATCTAATGGGTCAAATTGTGTCGTCTCCAAAAATATGTTGAAGTCCTGACCCGCAGTACCTCAGGATGTGACCTTATTTGGAATCAAGATGTAATCAAATTAAGATAAGGTCATGAGGGTGAGCTCCAATCCAAAATGATTGGCATCCTTATAAAAAGGAGAAATTTGGACACAGAGGCAGACAGAGGGAAGATGATGTGAAAAGAAATAGGGAGAATGTCATGTGAAGTAATGGAAGCATTGGAGCTCTACTGCCACAAACCAAGGCCCAGCTGGGGCCACCAGAATCCAGAAAAGGCCAGGAAGAATCCTCCCCCTATAGGATTCAGAGGGAGCATGGTCCTGCAGACACCTTGATGTCAGGCTTCCATCCTCTAAAACTGTGAGACAGAGACAATGAGTTTCTGTTGTTCTAAGCCACCCAGTTTGTGGTACTTTGTTATGGCAGCCCTAGGAAATTAATACAACTCATCACAGTCACTCATGCTTTCATGAATACCTGGAAGGTACCTCAGATTCATCGCCTAGACACCCAGTTAATGCCAATAATTATCACTGTTAATCACCCCACACACATTTTTTTTTGTGTGTGTGTGTGTGTGTGTGTGTGTGTGTGTGTGTGTGTGTGTGGTATGCAGGGCTCTCACTGTTGTGGCCTCTCCCGCTGCGTAGCACAGGCTCCAGACGCGCAGGCTCAGAGGCCATGGCTCAGAGGCCATGGCTCACGGGCCCAGCCGCTCCGCGGCATGTGGGATCTTCCCGGACCGGGGCACGAACCGGTGTCTCCTGCATCGGCAGGCAGACTCTCAACCACTGCGCCACCAGGGAAGCGCCCCCCACACATTTCTTTGAGCACTTACTAAGTGCCAGGCATTGTGCTAACTACTTTACATATCTTTTCCTCATTTTATAGACAAATAAACTAAGAAACTCAGTGAGATTAAGTAATTAGTTAAAGGGTACATAGTTAATAAAATGATGCGACTAGGATTTGGGTCCAACTTTATCTGGATTTCAAAGTTAATATTCTTTATTTATACTCTCCTTACTTATCAAGCTTACTTAAAGATTGGTGGCATCGAAGTCTTTGGCAAACAAACCCCTACTTCTTACTATATCCTCCTTCACAGTGTGTCTGGTTTAGGCCAATTTGGAAAAGTAGTAATTTTATATTTTGCCCCAAGTCTATTTTTAGCAAATTTCTTTTAACTTCAGAGTTATCCAAAGTACAGCAGTATAGGTTATCATTTTTAAGTAGGAAGTAAATGGAGCAATGAAAATCTGAGATGAAGAGCTCCTCTGATTTTTCTAGAGTAGATGGATTTTTTGAACACATGTCAATCACAAACTGAATTCATCTGCCTTTTGCCCCAGCATCAGTTGCTTTGTTGGTGTAAGATATCAAGCCATTTCTCTCCTGGGGTTTTTAGGAAAGGGAGTGCTCAGAGGGAAGGGGAAGGTAGAAAATTTAACACTGCTTAAACATCCACTGTGGTTTACACACCTTCACATAACTAATTCTTTTAATTTTCACTAAACCTGCAAGACAGATACTATAATATTTTCCCCCCACATATGAAGAAACTTAGGCCTAGTGAAATTAAGAGAACTGCTCAAGTCACACACTTAGCAATGACTGAGGTCTAAACACAGATGTGGGAGTCAGGATACCCGACTCTAGTTTTCATGTACCAAGAATGGGACCATTTATTACTTTGAAAGGTGGGTCTGGTCAGTAGAAAGAGTATTGAGACACTTTTTCCCAGCCAACAGTGCTGTTTAGCTCCAGAAAGACTACTGGAGAAATGGCAGAGGTGAGCGATCAGTTTCTCTTTAAAGCCATCTCTTCTGTTCCAAAAGTTCAGTGTACCTAGGCCACCTTGGACCTTAATTTACTCATTAAAAAGTTGTGTGAACACCATTATTTTCAATTCAGTTCTGAGACATATCAGAATAATTCATTAAGTAGCTATGGAAATTACACAAAATCTATAAATATCATGAAATCATATTAAAGGTAGGTTGAAAAAATTACTTAAATTTTATGTATTTCATGTACTTTTCTCTGGAAACTATGCAAGGTAATTATAAACTATGGCCTTTGGTGGGGTATTGCTGATCTGTGTAAAGAATGTTTTCACTCTTTAAAGAGGAAATGTGGCAAATTAATTTTCTTCTTCTTGGGATGAATATAGTCCTTATTTTATTATATTTTTATTTTTTTATTTTTTGCGGTACGTGGGCCTCTCACTGTTGTGGTCTCTCCCATTGCGGAGCACAGGCTCCGGACGCGCAGGCTCAGCGGCCATGGCTCACAGGCCTAGCCGCTCTGCGGCATGTGGGATCTTCCCAGACCGGGGCACAAACCCGTGTCCCCTGCATCGGCAGGCGGACTCTCAACCACTGCGCCACCAGGGAAGCCCTTATTATATTATTTTTTATATTATCTCAGTTGCATACAAAGTGAAAGGTACAGTGATTTGGAGAATCGAGTTCTAGAAAAGGTGAGTGTAGACATTCCTTGTAAATATCAGAAAGAAGTCATGGAAATAAAAGACATGGAGAGCTGATGGAGCAGGCAGAGCTAGCCTGGAAGAGGCAAATGTCTAGTGTGGGTTAGGCCCTAAATAGGAATTAATCAGCATAGAAAATATCAGCCTAAAATACCAGGCCCTAAATAGGAATATCAGCACTTGAAAGAAGCATTCTAATCAATGTCTGCATGAGATGAGGTTTACAATAAGGTTACAAAGAAAAAGTGAAAGATCAGTGAGAAAAGTACCATATTTTTTCTACAAGTTTATTGTTTTAAACCCTTCTTAATAAAGTTATCTCCTTTACTGGTTACTTTTATTTAATGTCAGTTGTTTTTAATAAAAAGCAGTCTTAATAGCAGTGGAAATGAGTGTTTATAAATCCAGTGGGCTAGAGCAGATACTATCAGGCAAAGCATACTCCTTCACAAGTTGGCTCGTGAGTTAAACACCCACCGACCACCTAGTTGCTTCCTTGATTTTACAACCAGAAAAAGTATTTAAGGGCAGAGGAAAGAGGATGACCTGACTGAGCTTCTTAAATACAAACCTAGTTACAACATCACAAACAAATGCCACTCAGATTTTCACTTGTGAAGTTGCATAATATTACAGCCCATGCAAGGATCTTTCCACAACTCTATAAAGAACAAATGGTCTCTCCAAGTTGTTCCTCTGATATTAAATTTTAATCGGGAAAAATAAGGTTATTTAATAATAACTTGCATTTGTTATGTACTTAGTTTTTTCCCGTATACTTTAACGCACGTCATTGTACTGGATGGTCTTACCACTCTGCAAGTTACACCGAGCAGGCATGAGCATCTGCATCTTACAGCTGCGTTGCAGCGAGATGAAGTGGCTTCCTGGAAATCCCAGTCTGATTAGTGAAGGAGCTAGACCAGGATCCAGACCCTCTGATTCCCACCTGAAAAGCCTCTCCTAAACTTCCAGGCTGATCCCTGAGGCAGGCAGCCAGTGTGGTCAGGGTTACCAAGATTATGTAATATGTTCAGTCGTTTTCAAACTTCAGTTTGCAGCTTCTGAAATCTACTTAGTAGTTTATGACTAGCATTTTTTAATTATATATAAAATATAGAAAATCAGAGGGCAAGAAACTAAATCACTATATCAAAGAGATATCTGTACTCTCATGTTATTGCAGCATTGCTCACCATAGCCAAGGTATGGAAGCAACCTAAGTGTTTATCAGTGGATGAATGGATATATATATATATATATATATATATATATATATAATATGGAATATTGTAACATATATAATATATACAGAATAATATGGAATATTATTCAGCCTTTAAAAAGGACACCTGAAACTAACACAACATTGTAAATCAACTATACACCAACAAAAATTATTTTAAAAAATGAAGAAGGAAATTCTGCCGTTTGCAACAACATGAATGAATATGGAGGGCATTGTGCTAAGTGAAATAAGCCAGACAGAGAAGCACGAATACTGCATGGTATCACTTACACGTGGAATTAAAAAACAAAAGTTAAACTGGAATGGTGGTTGCCAAGGGTTGGAGATGGGGGAAATGGGGAGAGGCTGGTAAAAGGCTACAAACTTTTAGTTATAAGGTGAATAAAGTCTTAGGATCTAATGTATAACACAGTGACTATAGTTGATAATACAGTATTGTATAACTGAAATATGGTAAGAGAGTAGAACTTAAGTGTTCTTACCAAAAAAGAAAAAAAAAGGTAAGTATGAGAGGTGATGAATTCGTTAATTAACCTAATGATGGGAATCCTTTCACAATGTACAGATCTATCAGATCACCACATTGTGCATTTTAAACATATTATGATTTTATTTGTCGATTATACCTTAATAAAGCTGAAAAAAATCTACAGCACAACTTGAAAAGAAGAAAATATCAGAGGGTGTACATAGCAAGAGTGAGCACTGTTTTGTGAAATATTTGTTTCAAAGAGATCTGTGTGTGTGTCTGTATATATATGTAAAATACTGAGTCACAAAATAAACTTAAGTTTATTATACTTAAGTTTATACTTAAGTATAAGTTAAAAGAAACTGGTATTTCTTTCAGAGGGTCAGAGGGAAAGAGAAAACAGGAAAGCACTGATGTGGCTAACGCTGATCGGGTGGCTGTACTGCTCTGCTGGCAGCCACCGCCCTGATGGATCTGGGGATGTGCGTATGTTGGGTGATGGCTGCGCGTATGTTGGGTGGTGGCTGTGCGAGGGCTGAAGAAAGATTCCTGCAGTGGGTGGGAGGTTAAAAGACTAGATAATCTTGAAGCCAGAGTCTGTGTTTTGTTCCTTTTTATGTTCTTAGTGCCTAGTCCAGCAGCACTAACTGGCACAGGAAACCCTCAATGAATATTTGTTGAATGAATGCATGGAAATGAGTGAGGTTTACAGATTTTTAAAGGCTCCTCTTAAAAATTCAATTAGGCTTGGAAATGAATTCAGGCAGTCCTACATTTATGAAAAGCTTGTTTCCAAAACCTTAATTTGCAAATTGGATTTTGGAACTTCAAACATTATTATACATGGCAGCTGGGATCTTAGGCCAGCCCACAGCTACCTTTTAAAACCCAGGATATATCTGAAGCTAGTAGCGAGAACGGAAGCTGCATTTCTACGGGATAAAGGCATCCTCGCCGGTCCAGCTAGGGATGCCAGGGGCAAACTGGCCTCCAGATGGCAGAAGAGCACCCTCCCAGCCCCCATTCCTCTTGCCTCAGCTGGCCCTGCCTCTGCAAAGCCATTCTGGGGGGACTGGGAGGGACGTGAGAAGCAGTATGAAGTGAGGGCTCATGTCAAGGATAGAAATAGGTCAAAGGTCAGGAGAGGGAAAGAGGAGTGAGCAATGCAAATTACCTCAACCAGGAAGGAAAGACAGGCCTGTGGCCACCAGGCACTCAGCCCATGTGCTTGTGGCCAGGTGGCCAGTAAGACACACGCGAAAAAGTCGAGACCAACTCCATAAAGATTTGGTGTAGTCACCACTGCAGGAGAGATTCAGCAATATCATTTATAGAGTGCCCCATACGTGCAAAGTACAATTGCCTATTTTTCTGCCATTCTTTCTTATTTTTTTATCCATTAACAGCAAGTAGTAATTTCACCTTTAACCAGATAAGCGGTCCAGTAAAGTCAATCATTTAAAGCCAATCTTTGAACCCAAAAGTGAGTAAAAAATGGCCAGTTTGGTGTACAAACCAACAGCCACAGAAGGTACATGCGCTTTACTTTGTAACAGAGAAGGCACCTGAGTGCTCCACTGCCCAGACTGTTGGCTTTTTCCTTGAACACAATTGTAACAAATGGGGCTTCCTGATAGCCTTGGCTACATCCAAACAGAGTGGAACTGCTAGAGCTGAACGCATTAAGAGCAATTAGGAGAGAGAAAATAAATCAAAGGATAGAGGACAGCACACAATAATTGGACAATTTCTGGATGAGAGTTGTATCCACTGAGATACCACAGTTTCACGGCATGATTTAAAAAACTATATTCATAGTGACAATTCTCAGCAATGGGGAAGTGTTTCAAATGTATTTTAACATCTATTTTAAAGAAGGGAAAGACATAGTTTTCATTACAATTTTTTTTTTTAATTTAGCATGCTGGAAAATTGTAATGCTACATTCCCCAATAAGATTGAATAAATCAGGTATTTATTCCTAAACTTTTTACAAATCTGAACATTTTTACGTGCACGTCTTCTGTATCTTATACAATTATGCCAATTATTGATTTCCCTGACATGTTTTTAACTTAGTTTCTTCAGAAAACAGTGGGATGAACTAAATAATTTCCTATGTTTCTTTGATTCCATGGTTTAAAAATTTACATACCCTTCCACATTTGTTACAAAATGTGACAAAAGCATGGCTGTTTGTAAGAAACCCAAAATCTTGACTCAAGAAGACTTCACAGGGCTTTGGGAAAATGAGAAAGTAAGTGGTGAAAATATTAGACTGCAAGTGACAGAATCTCTCAGTAATCTTACCAGGAACAAATTAAACAGCACCTTGAAATCTAAAGAACTGAACAGCCAATCACAATTGCCCCTGAAAATAACATGGCTCTGGGTAGGTCTTGGCACTCAGGAATCTTAATGCACCTCATAAAAGAAACACTGCCAATCTCGCTCTGTAGGTGATGAAACTGAGATAAATTATCTGATGCAAATGCAGAGGAATTTACAGCTCATTTTGTTGGGCATCTGTTTTGGCATTTAACCTAAAACTTCTTCTAAAGCAGAAGGCACAAAAGCTTTGTGTGTTCTGATGACTCCAATGAAAAGTGTGAACTCAGATGAACTGAGTTTGATTTATCCAGTAATGGGAAAGCTAAAGAATATTTTTTTGAGCATTGGCACTGTGCTGGAAGCCGAAGGTTCAAAGTTCCAAAGTAGTCCCTGCCCTCAAGTGCATTACCTTATATTGCACTGGCATTCCACTAGCCACTTTTGCTCACTTTTGGGTTCAGAGATTGGCTTTAAATGATTGACTTTACTGGATCTCTTATCTGGTTAAGGGTGAAATTACTACCTGCTGTAAATGGATAAAAAATAAGAAAGAGGGCTTCCCTGGTGGCGCAGTGGTTGAGAGTCCGCCTGCCAATGCAGGAGACACGGGTTCGTGCCCCGGTCCGGGAAGATCCCACATGCCGCAGAGCGGCTGGGCCCGTGAGCCATGGCCGCTGAGCCTGCGCGTCTGGAGCCTGTGCTCCGCAACAGGAGAGGCCACGACAGAGAGAGGCCCGCGTACTGCAAAAAAAAAAAAAAAAGAGAGAAAGAAGGGAAGGGAGGGAAGGGAAGGGAAGGGAAGGGAAGGGAAGGGAAGGGAAGGAACAGGCATGCTCACCACTAACTTTAGTTCAAGGTTAATAATAGAAGGGTGTACAAAGGATATGGAGAGAAAAGAAGAGCTGAGGAAGCCTTGTGGAGGAAGGTAGTATTTGATTTGGGCCTTGAAGGACAGGAGGAAGTCAGGAACAAATGAGATAGAGCCCCTCATTCCTACTCTACTCCCCAATCACCCTCCATTGCTTACCCCCCCCACTCCCCATCTCTTTCCTACCCCACCTTACCCTACCCACTCCACCAAAACTTCCTTGGAATCCTAGGTCTCCATGGAACACTTCAGAAACCCCCATCTTTTTTAATGTCTCCATTTCAGAGGGGAAACTGAGGCACATAGAGTGTTCTCCACGTAGGAAACAGAGTGAGCCAAGGAATGGAGGTGGCTTGTACATGATGCGATTGGGGACCAGTGAGTGATCTGATTTGGCCGGAGCAGGGGGAGGTCAGAATGGGAAGGGATATTAAAGGCAGACTGTGGAGAACGTTGAGTGCCACGTTGAGGAGAGTGGGGTCTATCTTCAAAGGTGGGGGTGGGAGGACGGGAGGGGACAGGATCAGAAAGGGGACAGAGACTGAAGCCGGGACCAGATAGGAGGCAACTGTAATTGTCCAGGTGGTGGGCGATAACTGCTGAAATTCAGGAAATGAGAGAGTGATTAGAGAAGAGTGAGAGAGACATGGAGAAAGTAAACTGATAGAACTGTGGGCATGATGGAGCGGGAAGAAACTCAGAACCAGGAATTCTCACACACACACACACACACACACACACACACACACACACACAAACAGAGCAGACTGGGCTCTTTGCCCTGCATTCCAGGCTCTGTTGTTGACCAGCCGTGTACACTGGGCAAGCCCTTCACCCCATGTGCCTCAGTTTCCTTAACTGAAATGGTGGCATTAAATAAGATCAGGGTTTCTGAAGTTCCATGGAGACCTAGGATTCCAAGGAAGTTTTGGCAGAGTGGGTAGGGTGGGGTGAGGTAGAGAGGTATGGGGAGTGGGGTGGGTGTGAGCAATGGGGGTATGACTGGGGACTGCAGCAGGGATGAGAAGCTCTAGATTCAAAACCACCTATTTAATCAGAACATCTCCTTTATGTAACAGGATTCCTTGTAACAGTAAATTTGCTAAAAAAAAACAAAGCCCCCCAACCAGTCTGATAACCACAGGAACATACAGATAACCTCTAACACCCCTTTGTGCTCTCACACTTGAGTGATCACACTTAGAGAAACTGGTTATCCAAGAGATCTGCTAATATAGTGGATGTGGGTCTCATTTTTAGGACCCCATTGAGTTCCTGTTTATTTGATGAGCTGTTGCACAAATGCTGGAACAAATGGAACAACAACTGTCATGCTGAATCGATGCCAAAACTCTCAAAAATGGGACAGATTTACTGAAAGGCCATCTGGTGTTCTTACTCTTGTGCCTTACCTTTTCCCAAGACCCAGTGAGTTTTCCAAACCTCATAAACGTCAGCGTGAAAAGGGCCCTTGCCTGTAAGTACAAAGACACTGGCTTCCCTGCTACTGACTGTTGTCTGGCTTTGGGTTAAGTGGAGTTGCCCCTCTGGGTTCCGTTTCCCTGTCCATAGAAGAAGAGCATTGCAGCAAACAGCCCTAGGGGCCCCTCTAGCTTGAACATTCCAAGATTCCAGGATCCTAAACTTTGGAGCCTGTTATCTGAACAATTGTCTGATCAATAGCACGTGCTCTGGGTCTTGTCCTGTCACAGTCAGATGGTCAGTGTATTAAGGGCTTTGGGCTGTTGACTCTAAGGATTGGGCAATGTATGCTTTAGCCAAAGTCTCTGAGCCCTGCAGATGGATCACTCCGAGCAGAGGGCTCAGGTCTAAATTAACAGCAGATCTTTAGAAACACGATGCTTTGTGGATCGGTATGTGGAATAAGAAAACCCGTGCCTTTGGTATAAACACCCCCAAATGGTCTACGAACCACCAAAATAAATAAATAAATAAGTAACAGAGGAAAACCAATCAGAACCACCACCAAGTTGAGACCAAAAAGTTTCATACAGGTCTGATATTTACACACTCACTGCCTTCCTTTGCCTCCTGATTTCTCCTCTCACCTCCCATTCCCACAACTAAAAGAAAACAAAAAAATTATTTTATTATTTTTTTTACAACGATTCCTTTATGCGAAAGAAGAAGAAGAAGAAGAAAAACTGAAGAGGTGAAGCGAGCACTCACTGGGAGAGCACGGCCAGGCTGCGTCTTCCCTGCGATCCGGATCCCCCGAGCATGTCTGCAGCTGGAAAAGGGCTGCGGGCGCAGAGGTGCTGAGACCCTCTGAGCGGTCAGGGCGTGGACCGGGCCCGCGGAGGTGCCATGTTATTTGTGGCTGAAATGCAGTGTGCAGGATGCTCCCGGGCTCTCCCTTTGTGTTAACACTTTGGTCTGTCCCTGTGACGAAAGTCTGGGCTTGTCCTTTGCCAAATTTACTCCTCCCCACCCTTTCCCTTCGCATAGGATCATCAGAGAGCTGATTGTTATTTTTTACTGTAATCTCTCTAATAGAGGCCCATCATGTTTAGATTTAGATTGTAAACGGCCCAGATTGCTTTGTGATTTCCAGAATGTTATTACTGGGCGGTAGGGGCCAGGATCCCCAGTAGCTTTCATGATGAAGACTTTATATGATCAATTACAAATAATTCTTCCAAGGCAGAGAACTAGTTAAAGGAAAAGACACTGATCTACGTGCTCAGCCTTTTGGAAAACAGTCGACCATGGTATCACTTGCATGCACAATCCAATTCTGAAGAGATCAATGGAAATCAGCCCACCAAAAAGTTCATCCGGGTGCAGTTCTCAGGCCCTTGTTCTGAGCTCTGTTCTCAATTAGCATTGGTGTCAGTGGCTTCCAAAGCAAACAGTTCCCACTGAGAAATCAAATCTGGGAAACTCCTATTATCCCTTTTATTCAGGGGAAGATGCATGATATAAAAATGCATACAAAGGCAAAGGGAAGAGAGCCAGAGGATCAGTGATATGCTGTGTTATACAGGGTGTTTGGTGAAATGAGGGCAACAGCTTGACGAAGGGACATGTTGCAACAGTGGGCCCGGTCTGCCCCCGTGGCACTCTGGTGTGGTGATCTCATCCGCCAGGCCAGGCAAGGGAGCCTGGTCAGCAATAGCTTGGAAAGCAACCAGATTCCAACCCCTGTGGAGGGGGCGGTGTTGATTCTATCTGGAGATGACACTCTATCTAAGCTTGAGTTATGAATATGCTTCTTCATCACTAACAAGCAATGAACAGATTGCTGCTGGGCACCAAGATACTTATGGGACTGGCTTTCTGTTAAATAAGTAGAACAACCCAGATCTCCACAATGTAGGGTTAAGATGATTCTTCTGGTAAATAGCAGGAGAAACAATCAACTTTACACATTGATTCACATCCTTCATATGATGAAAAACATCTTTTGAGATCTATGGCTTCATATCACAAACATGGACACAGAGGCACAGAGCACTTCAAAAGTTCACCCAAAGTCATGGAGAGGAACCAATGCAAGTATTCCTGTGCTCAGCTTGAAGAGGTTTAATTTAGTTAGATTAAATCCTCTCTTCACTTTAACTAACTAGACAATTTTGGTTGTTTTATTGCTTAAGTACTACGCTGTCCTCAAAGCCATAGTTTATAGAGTAATACAGTTTAATGAACTTCAAAATTAATTATCTCTATATGTCATGATGAATATACACCTTTAAATATCCCTTTGATTATATATGTTATCACTCAGCACATATTGACTATTTAAAGTGCATGAGACACTCACTGAGATCACACAAGAGGCTTTAATGAAATACTCACTGACTAGACTTGAGTTTATTGCTCCAAAGCTGTGATAGATACATGTATTGAGGCATTTTGCTATTCCTCTTTCTACCACATTTTTCCCATTTAATTTTTTTCCTTTTAAAATATTCAGTGATTTGCTGTGGCAAGCAGAATAATATTCCTCCCAAAGACATCCATGTCCTAATGCCCAGAACTTGTGAATATGTTACTTTACATGGCAAAAGGGATTTTCCAGATGTGATTACGTTAAAGGCATTGAGGTGGAGAGATTACCCTGGATTATCCAGATGTGCTCAGTCTTAGTCACACAGGTGTTTAAAGTGAGATAAACCTCTCCCGCTGAGGTCAGAGGGAGATATGGGTATAGAATAATGGCCAGAGAGATGACCTTGCTGGTGCTGCAGATAGAGGAATGGGGTCCAGGAATGTGGCAGCTTCTAGAAACTGGAAAGGCAAGGAAACAGATTCTCCCATAGAGCCTCCAGAAAGCAATGCAGCCCTGTCTATATCTTTATTTTAGCCTAGAGAGACCTGTGTTGGACTTTGAACCTCTAGAACAATAGATAGGTTTGTGCTATTTTAAGCCACCAAGTTTGTAGTTATTCATTACAGCATTGATAGAAAACTAATACATTTGCTTATGGGACTCAAATGACCTTGGGAATACGTTTTGCCTCCTGATTTCCCCCATTTCCCACCCCCACTCCAATTCTGAGGTGGCAAGTATAGCTCTGGCATATTTGGAATAAGTTCATAGAATGGAGTAGCCTGGAAAAACTTCAGTGGTTCTTCCAGGCCAGCCCAGACTCTCTCTCTCTCTTTCTCAACACACACACACACACACACACACACACACACGCGCGCGTGCACAGGAGAGCAAGAATTTAGTAATCTTCCACTAATATGCTGACATTCACGCACTGAAAGTCTGCGAATGGCCAGCTGTATAAAAGATATCCACCAAGTTATTTTCCTAGTTGTAAATACAGAAAGAGGGAAATCATGCACACTGTAGTTGGCCCCTTGTTATTAATGTAATGTGTTTGGGAAGTAGCTGTCTGTCTTCAGTTTGTAAAACTAATGGATGTCATAATTCCTGCTACCTAATAGGGTACTGACATGACAATAGTGAAGAGAGGAGTGAGTTTTGGGCGTGGGTCAGACACCAGTAGCGCACAGGGAGAGCACAAAGGACAATAAGAAGGAGACTGGATGCATTTGGAGATGTGAATCATGAGACGAGAGCAGGGCTGGAGTAGGCAAGTGCTCCCAGGTAGGCTTCTGTGGTCCAGCTTCCTGGGGCTGGAGAGGCAAGGTGAGAGGAACTAGGAAGAACATACCAGAAGGTAATTGGTGAACAGTGTCTGTTTCTGCAGAGACCAGCAGGCACATGTGCCGTCACTGTGTAGCACAGACACGGGTACTCAGAGTCCAACTTCCAGAACTGGTGTCTCTGAGAACTGAAGTAGTGATCATTCATTGGCACCATGAACAGCAGGGCCAGCAAGACAGTAGGTGTCATACATATGACATTTCCAGCCTCTTTTACTAGGGGAAACGGAAGTCTGGGCCACTCTCAAATTACTGATAGCACCCTTCATTTCTAGATACTTTGCTTAATTTTTCATCAGAGAGATTCTGGGCTGGGAAGGTTTGAAGGAGGTCAGTGCTATAGAATGAAATAGCTCCCACCACAGGGTGGTCTTTTATTAATAAAATATGATTTAAAAAATAACTTTACTTCATGGAGGTAGGATCTCCATGATCTCTTCCAGACTTTATGGTCTGCAATGGTTGTTTAAGAATAGCTTTTACCTTGGAGCAATTCCCTAGGGAAAAGAGAGGTATGTGGGAAGTGCCCCTTGTACTGCCTTAATGCACTTAAGACACACACATACAGAGCCACTCACCTCCTACAGAAACACAACATAAAGTCAAAGGAAATCTATTCACATGAGAGGCAACCGTTCAAGTAATTTAAAGGGGATGTTTAAAACATCTTGAAGAAATTTTTTCTTACAAAGAAATTCATAGACTCTACACATTTAGAATGAAGCAAAAGATCTTGCCTAGACAACGGCTCACCAAGGTGTGGACAGGAATGGAAACGAAGGGGTTAACTACATATTTGTAGGCTGAACCTCTTTCCTCCTTTCCCTTGGTGACTAGAGTCTTTCCTCCACACCTGAGGGCATCACCCTCCTCCTCACTCCCCACCCCCAAAAGCACTGAACATGTTCACTTAAACTATATTGCTTTGTATTTTCCAGTGATATTGCTTTTTAACAGATCTTCCTAAGAAATCTTCTCATGAAATACTTCTCCCTTTTTCCATCTCCTTCTGCAGAAATTACAGACTCCTCTTCTTTCTTTCCTCTGCTTTCTACCATCCAATAAAGTCTTTTCCTCACCTCTCCTTCCCTATCGTGTCTTTGATAAAGTCTTCGTAGTTCCCACTGTGGAATTGTGTGATGGGCTGGGTGGAGGAGGGGGTGGAGAGATGTATGTACTGTTATAGAAAGTCATTGTTTGTCACGAGAATCTGTATGGCCTTTGCTGACACAATTCTCTGAACTATTCTCTGGTCTGACTCCAGGCCTGTAACACATCTTGAGTTGCTATACTCTCTTGTCTGCCTTACAGTGTTGGCCATATAGTTTCTGTCCCAGCATCTTCCCCTTACTTAACACTATTTGAATATTTACTACAAGCAAGTCGTGGAGTTAAGTGCCATGGAGGGCTCCAAAGATAAGAAGGGCAGTCCCAAAGGGAGATAAGATATGCATACAAATATACTAATGCAAGATGGGGAGGGAAGAGTATTCTGAAAGCAGCGGAGCTGAAGCACCATACTTCTAAGGTGACATCCTACGATCAAGGTCCCAGTGTTTAATCACTCTTATGCTCAATTTATTCTGTGATTGAACTAGACTTCCTGTGGCTGAAATAGAAATCCACTTATCTCTGTTAGGGCCACAGGTATTAAGTCATCCTTCAGTCTGGTCTTTTCTAGGCTAAATGCCAATGCCTATTTTCCATCCTTTTAATATCAGCTTGAAATATAACAACTCTTCAAACGGGAAACCAAAATTGGACATAATAAAGGCTTGACCAAGGCTGAATGTGGCTGGCTGAAGTCCCAGAGCTGCCTGCCACGTTCCTGTTAACACATCCTAACATTGTTTTCACGTTGATAATAGCATCTCTTATAGAGTTCATTCATTAATTTTTGTGCTAAATCCAGGGTGGTTTTTTTTTTCTTCTCCAGATTTGTTGCTTAGTCAGTCTATCTCCAACATTTATCTGTTAAGCTATTTTTGTTGTTATTAATTACCCTTAATATAAAGAACTTCATACTCTTTCCAGAGACTCATTTTTCAACTCTTTCAGGTTACTCTCTGTAGTATTTTTCTTGCCCTCCTGCTTAAAACACAAAATCTGATTTCATGAAAGGAGAAAAAGATCTTTCAGAAAGCATATACCTGCATTTCAGTACCTGGGAATTCTAATGATCTATTTGAGGCAACATAGAGTTCAAGGTCCTCGACTGCACTCAGAGTGTATTTATATATTTCTATCTCCCATTACTAGGCTGTGAGCTCCCTGAGGAGGGGGACTATGTCTTACCCATTTTTGTGCTCCTCCCCTCAGCCCAGTTAGCACAATGTCTGGCAGAGATCAGCCCTTCTGTAATATGTGCTGCATAAGTGAATTAGGGCACCTGGCTTCATAAAGAGCAAATAATGGCCTTGACCAAGTTAATTTGTTTTTTCTGTCGTTGAGTTGAAATAGGAGGATAACTGATTGGTGGCCCGGCCTCAAGTTCAGTTGTGCCTACCACTGGAATTGAGATGCATCTGGGCTTGTGTGACGGTGTGGTGAGGGAGGCCTAGGGAGCCGATTTGCATGGGGGTTTGGAGAGTTATCTGCTATTCCATGCCTTGGAACTGGTCCCTGAGTGGAGGCCCATTGCCATATGTCTGTGCCCTGAGGACAGGGGTGGGCTGCAGAGAAGCGGGAGGTTGCTTCCACAAGGTGTTTGCTGAGTCTAGGCCAAGCTTTGGTGGCCAGGTGACAACGAGAAGCAGAGGAAAGTGTCCCCCTTACTACCTCTACACGAGCACAGCACGGTTTTGGAATTCCGGAAGAGTGAAGCGAACGCAGGGCCACTTTGGAACCTTGAAAGATTGTATCAAGGGCACAAGACAGCATCTTTGACATGGAAGCCCAGGGTCTCAAGTGAGCCCCAGGGCAGTGGGAGAGAGGGGTGAGGGCTTCACTGGGGCAGGGGGCCAGCAGCAAGGAGCCATGGGAGGTTGCACATGGTGGGTGAATGCACCATTCATGAGGTTTTATACGACAGACTTCCAGAAACAGAAGGACTTTTTTAAAAAAATTGATGGTGGGGTGGTAGTCCTGCATCAGCAGAGATCATTAAGAATTATATTACTAGTAAAGTGATTCTGTTGACATCCATAGGCAGATTCTGATTGAGGATATATGGGTGACAGTTATAAGGTTTCTGTACATTTTTAAAATTACATCCTATTCTAAAATCTTTTAGACAGACTAAAAGGAGTAAGAAACTATAATGAAGATCTGTGTGCTCACCATTCAGCTTAAGAAAGAAAATTTGCAAAGTAGGGCTTCCCTGGTGGTGCAGTGGTTGAGAGTCCGCCTGCCGATGCAGGGGACACGGGTTCGTGCCCCAGTCCGGGAAGATCCCACATGCCGCGGAGCGGCTGGGCCCATGAGACATGGCCGCTGAGCCTGCGCGTCCGGAGCCTGTGCTCCGCAACGGGAGCGGCCACAACATTGAGAGGCCCAGTACCGCAAAAAAAAAAAAAAAAAAAAAAAAATTTGCAAAGTAACTTTGTGCCCCATGCGCTCTCCTAGGATGGCCTTCTCTCCCTCTCTACCTGTAGGTGGCTATTCTTCCCCTCCCCTCCTCTCCTCCCTCCACAGCTGGCCCCACCCCAGAGGGCTCACCAGCAATGCCACCCTAGTATGTATTTGGTTCTAGAATGAAACAGGATGGGTGTGTGGGAGTGAGACGTCATTTCACTCTGTCTTGATGCTTCTGTATTTTCATGGTGAAATGCAGGTCCTCTGGTCATGATACCACCGTTCAGTTAAAAAGAGGGCATTCTTTCCTTCCCAAGGCCAAACCTTGAGCCCCAGTATTACGTTGCTAATTCTTCCCCTTAAGAAATCCTGACCCCCAGCTGTACCCCGCTGGCAATCTAACACGTCTTCAGTGCAATGCACCCTAACACTGATCATAAAGGGGACTTTTGTTCAGTGAAAAGATTATTGGCATTTGTCACTGTTTTCCTGGTATCTCCTGAAGCATTCTGCCTTTACCCAACAAAGCTATTCCTTCTCCTTTTCCCTGGAATGGCTTTTTAAACTCCCTATGCTTCTCTGAATTCTAGTGGTTCTTTAAGAACCAGTGTCTGGCTCCACCTCTACAAAGTCTTCCTCATTTTGACTTTATTTCTTTGTAATTTATCATCTTAGGAGGAAAGATGAGAAAGTTTGAACCCACTCTTGTTTGCATGCATTTGAGAAATAGTTATGTTGTCATGTGTGACTCAGCCCTTCCAGCTGACTTGCTGTGAGGCTCCATTTCTGTTTAAACTCTTTTGCAACAATTATTTAGGTCCAGTCTCTAAGTTCTTTTTAAAATCTGGGGGTTTTAGCCAGCTGGACTATTTTCTCTTCCTGGAAAGAAAAGTTTCTATCTTAAAAAGATTGTGCTTCTAACTCCCCTCTGCCCTCCAGCTTGAAACACATCTTTAAAACGATAAGACAGTGCTTGGAAATAGTAGGGTTCTAACAACAGTTTCTTGAATGAATGATTGCTGGTGCACATCTATAAAACTCTGGTTCTGGTCTCAGAAAATAATAGTATATACCTTATATAATTCTAAGAAAGAAGTGTGTACACGAAAGATATGATTTCTGCCTATAGGAAAATGAATTTAGCCCTTGGTGATAATTTTAGAATATAGATTTCTTGTACATAGATACAATTAAACTGTAAAGGAAATTAAGAAACTATCATGGGGACTCTGAGGATGTAATTCTGGTGCAGGGAAAATGTCACATCTTCAAAGGAAGCACGTTAGTTCATAAGCCACAGAATTCTCAGTGTGTATCACTCTTGTTCAAAGTATCTAAATATTTCCACACCATAAATTTATTTTCTGGTGTCCACTTTATGCATCTGGATATTAAATTTACACATGGTTTTTATAGCTCGAATCAAATCCAGATTTTTTTCCAGTGATACCATATAAGGTCTAAAAAAGTATTGATTTCTTTTTTAGGAGGTCAGACCTGGATTATATTTGTTCCTATTGCTAGAGAAATAGTCCAGTGTGTGTTTTGGATACTTTGGATGTAGTGTTTATTATTGGTATTACATAACTGACACCTTTTAAGGTACTGTCCTATTCTGTGATTAACAGATCACATGAATTAGTACATGATTATGATATCTATCTATAGATAGAAATAGATGGATGGATACACAGAGTCTTATTTATTCATTGTTCATGTGTATATACCTTTTCTCACCTGTTTTCTGGCAGCGATGATTCCTAACACCTCTTTTGCAACTGATACAGCTTAAAATAGTGTTAGACATATGGCAGGTGCTCAATAAATACTCATCATTTGCTCTCTGGGTTAAAGGGGGGACAGCAATGGAGTAGAGCTGCTGCATCAAGAAGGCCAGTTGGCTGGTCCTCCCAGACTCCCACAGAGTGGCCTTTTTTGGAGTATTTCTCATGGTACAAGCTCTAGAAGCTCTGCTGCCCCAGCCACTGGATCTTGGGAGTTCTCGGAATGGACAGGTCTCAGAGAGACTGATTGGCTCACAGACTCACAAGAAACTGATGTATACATCAGAATCCCAATTAATGCCAATTAATTAAGATAGTATGGATGACCTCCCTCTTCAGTGCCTGGGGAGCTGTCACTTCCCAACCAGGTTACCCCGATTCCCCAAGCCAGAATGTCAGGAAGCCTCAGTCACCAGAGACTGCTTCATGATGTGGTGTCAGAGCAAAGGGAGGGAACATCACCATGAGGAAGATTTCACCCAAGCCAAGCAGAGATGTGCAGAAACACCTACCTCAGTGGAGAGAATACTTATCATGTCACAGGACTGAACAAACCCTGAGATTCAAGGTCTGTTTTATCTGGATATTCCTAGATGACCAGTGCCAACCCTGGACCTGGCATCCATGCGGACCTCTTCTACTGGCCCATTCTTTTTTTCAGACTTACTAAGGCCATCAATGATGTGGACTGAATGTTTGTATCCCCCCAAATTCATACATTGAAATACTAACCCTGGATGGGATGGTATTAGGAGGTAGGACCTTTGGGAGGTAATTAGGTCGTGAGGGTGGAGCCCTCATGAGTGGGATTAGTGTTCTTATTAGAATAGACATGAGAGAGCTTGCTTTTTCTCTCTCTCTCCTGTGTGAGGATACAACAAGAAGACAACCAACTGCAAACCAGGAAGGGGTCCCTCATCAGACACCGGATCTGCCGGCACCTTGATCTTAGACTCCCCAGCCTCCAGAGCTGTAAGAAATAAATGTTTTGCCTTTTAAGCCACCCAGTCTACGGTATTCTGTTATAGTAGCCCAAACTGACTAAGACAATAGATTACAGTTAGACTCCACTTGCTTATATCTGAGAGACCTAATGTAATTTGACACGCGTTGAATTTATTAGAAATGTTCTTTTGTACACTTTTTGGGCGCCTTTATGGTGGCAGCTTGAGACAAGAGGTTAGAAATAGACTAGGAGAAAGCTCTTCAGCTTTAGGACATTATTTTACTTTGAAGTTATTGAGCAATGAAATCAAGCTATTATTAAGACCAAGGCAGGAAAAACCAATAGAGATCCTTTTTGCTCATTAGTTCATAGAGTAGAATAGAACAGGGAAGGGGTTTTAGTGAAAGCATTTAATTAAAAAAATCATATTCATTTTTCTTATTTAAAAGCCAAAAGCCATCTGGAAAGCTTTTTAATTTTAAGACCTTATGAAGACAACAAAGAAGATAAAATGGATGATACTTACACAAAAAGTAGCATACAGTACACTTCAAATCTGAAAGCCAGTGACCTGAAATATGCATTCAGTTTTCTAAAATATGCTGCAAAGTAAAGAGAGCTGGGGTAATCTGAGATTCCCCTAGGTATTTTAGAACTCAGTGTCTTTCTAGGATAACTTCAAATTATCTTTCTTTTTGACTCTTTTTCAGTGGATCTAAGAATTAAAAATTAAATTAAGATACAATTCTGAGACTATTCTATAGTGCTTCCAAGCCTATGTGTTCTGGGTGTTCCAGCTCATTAACTTCATTTTAATTACAAATTTTATGATAATGAATTAACCAAAGGGTATACTTTTGTAATTAAGAAACTCAATGCCTACTGCAGAATGTGTTGTATCGTAGTCAATGTTTACTAAATTAATCTGAATCTTAGAGTTTTGACTAATAGCTATTTATAAATGCTTCTCCTCTTTCTTCCAAACAGTACTTTTTGAGGTGTATGAACTATTAATAAAAACAAAAAATTCTCCACTTCACCGAAAATAAAGTTAACCCTCTGTATCTTGGTTTAAAAGTCTTGGGTTTTCTAACATCTTTCTTTATTCTTTTTTTTCTTTCCTTGGTTCATCCCAATACTAGAAAACAATGCACTATTTAGACTCTAAACTTTAGACCCAACTTGTGTGTTAAACACTCTCTATTTCAGAAAGAGTGTTGGTAAATACTAGTCTGAGGTTGGCCCTACCCCTAATCTACTTCTGCCCATCCTCCTGGGATTAACTGAGGTTGTTTATGTCTCCAGACCACAAACTTCATCTTTCATTAGAGAAATTTTTGATTATATAGTTTGTTCACTGTTGGACTCTTTGGGGCTTGGTATGAACCCTGTAATTCAATGATTATCTGGTCTTATAATGCAAATGTTAATAGCAAATAACACTAAGAGCTTGAGTACTAGAGCAAATAGGCCAACTAAAGGGAATCTACTCTTACCATATGAATATCACTTGCCTCCATGATGCGACTAAGTAAGCATAATGGTCAAAATTACACGGGGTAGAAGTCCACTATCCTTAATAATCAGAGAAATACAGGAGGTGAGTTTCTTCGTATCTCTAGAGACAAAGATAGGAAGTCAAAATTCCAGTGGCTTATCAGGAGAGTGATGGAACCCCAGGTATGGTATGATGGTGTCAGTACTCGGAGAATACCACAAAGGTCACCAATGTTTCTGCCTCCCGTAAACAGCTTGTCGAAGTGAGCAAAGTTCTGCCTTGGTACACAGATATGATCTGAAGTATCTGTTTGCTCATTCATTTATTCAGCATTGAGTATGCGCCTTTGGGGAAATAAAAGTGAGTAAGATGTAGTTTTGGATTTAGAGTTGCTTTCAATTTGGTGGGGAAAAGAGACATATAAACAAACAAACAATAAAATGGGTGACGATAATTAACATACAAACAAATGCTATGGGAAACCCAAGGTGGGAAATCAGTCACTTGATTGGGGACCTCTGGGAAGGTGTTTTCCAAAGGATGACTGTTGAGATAGGCCTTCAAGGCAAGAGTATACCACTTACAAGAGCTTCAGGAGGTAAGGACAGTGGTGTGGAACAGCATAGAATCCCTATAAGCCTGAGGACTTTTGCTCACTTAGATGCAAAACCAGACAAGTAAGTGACCAACAGCAGGGTTTAATTCTGATTGGGATAAAGCCATCATTTTAAAGTCTTTTGAATTTCCTCTTCAATTCACAACTAGGGGGAAAGGGAAGATAAAATGGCTGCTTCTAATCTGCATTTGAGGTCCTAAGCCCTCTCCAGGGGTGATAGGCTCTGGGGAGAGTGAGAGGTAACACTTTATAGCATTTTCTCTGAGTCAGATTTTTGAAAGCCTAGAATGCCTGAGGGCCAGTTAGATAGCATAAGATTAGCAGAGAGAGAAGTGTGAACTGTCTTTTGAAACACAGTATATGACCAGAATGAAACTTGCCACTACACATAGAGTTAAATAGAAGTGAATCCGATCTAAATGAATCATACAGGTACCCCTACCTGATAAGCATCTTTCATGTGCAGCTCCCTTACACTTTTGATGACATTTGTCCATATCTCATTGAATTTGCTCAGGGACACTTTCGATGACATTTGTCCATATCTCATTGAATTTGCTCAGCCACCCTGAAAAGTGTTAGTTGTACTTTACTGATGAGGAAGCCCAGATCTTCTAAACTTTCATCCAGTATCCTCTTTCTCTTATCCTTGATCTAAAAGGTACTTTCTTTCATGGAGTTAGAGGCAGTTGTAGGGGTTAGCCGCAGCGTAACGCAGAGGGAAAAGCACCGGAACTGGAGTAAATGACAAAGTTTCCGGATTTACTGCTGCCACTGACTGTGTGCTCTTGGACACATAACTCTGCAAGCTGGGTCCAATGATTCGGACTTCCAAACTCTTTCCTGAGAATGCAGGGAAGAGAGTCTTAATTTCTGACCACATAACCCAGTAGGATACTAGGTTATGTTTCCTAGCAGTAATTCCGCATTTCAATCAGAGTTCTTGTGGAAGACTAACTCCTTTCTGAAGGGCGTGCCTCCCTGGTTCACTCGACCATTGCTCTGACAAATGTTTCAGTGAGATAGAACTTATATTCATGCGCCTCTGAAGTGAGGCACTTAGGAATGAAAGGATTAGGAATTTCCATCCTGCCTCAGCCTTGAGTTTTATAAAAGCTTCATTCTGTTCAGTTCATAAGCCATGGAGCTTCCATAGCAATGATACTCCCTGGGTAGCCAGGATATACTCTGAGGGTGCTGGCTCAGGAAACATACCTATATTTGGAATGTTTTGCTTTCCTGGTTAATTAGGTGGGAAGAGTTAAAGGGCTCTTAAAAGGGGACTATCAGGAAGGAAGGGCATCAGATATCAACTCTTTCTATATCACAATTTTTGTCCAAGTCCCCTTAACAGTAATTTCTCATCCTCTTCATCAAGGAAGGAGAAATGGTGAGGGAATGTTAGATCTCCAAAATGGGCCCCCACTAAAAAAAAAAAAATCAAGATATACACAACAGTTTTGATTAGAGAAACAGAAGGACTCTTCAAGGAAAGAGTGGGCAGAGGTATACATCTACTGCAGCTGCCAATAGTGCCTTGGGAAAGATGGAGTGTAATTATACCTGCTGAGGCTTCTGGTCTTCGAACCAGCGTGACAACCCATCATCTCATCATGCTTGTCTGTTTGTTCACTTCCTGCTCAGTAATTTACCATATTAGTCTCTTGATTTCCCCAGAAAGACCTGCCAACAGTGCGAGGTTTTCTGTGGGAATCAAAACTGGTTTGACTCTGTTATGCTAAGCAGTCACAGTAGAGCTACTAGCTCCAGAAATAAAGGACTGTTTCATTACCTAGTTGCTGGGGCCAGCTCTGGAAGTTATCTAGTTTTCATTTGGAGAGCCCCTAATTTTGCAAAATTCCTGCTGGACAATAAGACCCAGGTTACTTAAGAAAATAAAAAGCACACATTGAGCAATCTTCTGGAATCTAACAGTTGGATCCCTAAATGGTACAGGAAGATGGAAGCCAGTGAAGATGTGACACGGGGTAGACCATTTCACCCATAATGGAAAATATGAACATCGGAAGAATTTCCTATTTTAAACAATATGCGATTTAAAGTACACTCTCTGGAGACTCTCCTGAATGGCTGCTATTTATAGTGGCTGATGTGTACTTTAGCAAGATTTTTATTCCACCAAAGGAACTGTATGTGATGTAGGGGGTTATTAAAATGGAAAATAAACCCTCACATTTTAACTTAGTTAATTGGTACTAATCTCAAATGTAATGTCAAATCTCACTAATCTAGACTAACTGAAAGGAAGGTCTTTACAAATTATGCAATATTTTTAAAGAAATTCAGTTTTGAAAATATGTTCAAGCATATCTGGTGACTTCAATCAAACTAAAAAAAATCAGAAACTTGTTTAAAAATTGCATGAATAAAAATGATTTATAATTAGCAAATTAAGCTTTTAAATGCAGGTGAATGTTTCCAGTTTTTTAAAAAGTTTTAAAAAGTTGTGCTCTCAAGTGTTTAATAACTAAGCCATGGAATGTAGCTTGCATATTTAACGTATTAATCAAATCCTTTACTTATAAATAGTTCAAATTTATACTCTTCTATAGTTTCATAAAGATTTAAAGATGGAAGAATCTGAATTAATGAAGATTTATGATAGACTAAAAACTGATTTTCCAGCTCCTGATGAACATTACTTATTACGTGGCAAACTAGTGAAAAGAACTGATTTTATTCACAAGGTATGCACATTATTCCTCTTTAACCTCATTCACGGATGAAAGAGAATCCATTTATACAGCCTCTGTGTCGTTCCAACACGCTCATGTTTCATGTCCAGTAGTACTTTCTCATAACAATATTAAGAACCTTTGGGATAATAAAGGTTAACTATTTCCCTAGAAGACTTCAAAGCAATTGAGATAGATTTCCCTTGAATAAGAATTTGGAATAGTCTGTAATCAATCCTGTCTGCATTCCCACCTGGCCAAATGATAGCTACAAATGCAGATCTCTTATACTTGGCTGGTCAGTGAGAAAACCAACGGGCAGAATAGATATACTCAACATACATATTTGATAGCCTTCATTACACTTTGATTTTGATGAGCATTCTTTGCTGGTAGAGAATTTTTTGTTCATAATACTTCTCCAGGGTTCCCAGCTGTGGACATAGAAGGACTCCTTTTAGAAAGGCAAATTTGTTGCCCTCTCAGAGAACGGTGGGCTCTCATTAACACTTTCACCTGAGTCTGGAGAGAATCTTTGGAAAGCTTTGGGTCACAGGATGCTGGAAAAACTCTCACCTAAACTCATATCATCTTATTTAGAATTTTTTAAAAAAATAAATGAATTTTTCAGAGTTCTGGTTACCTCTGAGGATGGGGAGGCAAGGGGGTGGGATAGGAGAGGGGTCTGCCGGGAGTTTCAGTGATACTGGAAATGTCCTAGGTCTTAAGATGAGTGATAAGTTTATAATGTAGGTATTACGATGATTTATAACCTCTGTATACATTACATAATATTATTTTGTGTGTATTGGCTTTTTCATAATTAAAATGAATAAAATCACTAATTTAGAATAAAATGATTAGAAGTTATTCTGTACAATTTAGGCACATAACTTCCTTTATATTATTAGTACAGTCTTTATGTATGCTGTTAAGAGGCTTTAGGTTCCTTCTCTATTTGTGTTGAAACCATAATTATGTAATATGAAAAAAACCCTGTAATTCCACAAGGCAAAAAAAAACTATTTAGAATATATGATTAATTGAGTATTAGATACATAAATTATTGAGATCAAAACCTTGATATGTTAGACACCAGACTACCCTATATCTTTATCTTGATTTCAAACCAGTATGGAAGATTTAAAAAAAGACTCTTTAAAATAAGGAGGTAGATTTTCTTTTCAACATGGAGACTTCATATCCATAATTCTCCCATCACTTTCAAGGTGATGGCTAGAACAGATTTGAAAGAGAGTGGAGACTGAACACCAAACTGTCTGAAGATGTGGGGACTGTGCACATGCTCAGGGATTCAGAAACCCCAGAAGGCAGCTGGAGAGGTGCCGAGTTTCTTGGGAGATGACTCTGGAGAGGGCTTTCCTGATAGCTCTTTCCTTACCATGTCCTCCAGCCAGCCGAAAAGTAGCAATGACAGGGAACATTCACCATGCACTAATCATATATACATACCATATATATCATATATATATTCTGTCTATCATCTATCTATCTATCTATCTATCATCAGTCATCTATCTACCTAGTGCTTTGTAATCTATATGAACCTTATGAGGCAGAACTGTTATGAGGCCATTTTCCTGATGAGGAAATGGGCTCAGTGAGGCTAAGTAGAGTTATCCTTGCTAACCCAGCCAGGAATCACACCCAAGTCTGCATAATTCTGCTTTCTGGGAGATATCATCATGTCTGTGTCCCACTCCAATCTTCCCCATTCTCCCAAAAGATAGTAGTTATAAAGGTGAAACATGAAATCCTCTTTAAGGAATCGTATCAGTTCCTATCTCTCTCATATTTAGAGAAGAAACTCCTTTGATGAATCTGAATTGCTAAAATGAAACTGGTAAGGATGGAGAAATCCTACATAGTAACTTAGTATCATAATTAAGGTTGGTGTAAAGAAATCTTGCCTAGACAACATATGCCAAATAAAAGACTTCAAAAATTGATGGCAAATGGGGTTCTCTTTGGAAAATCACCACAGTTTTCTTTTCCTTCTTGACTAAGATGGCAAAGTTCGATTCCTAGCTCCTAACAATTAACGGTTTTCATTCTCTATATCTACTTATCTTTCTTTGCTTTTCATCTTACTCACCATGAAGTAATCTGACCAAGTCTCCTTTTATTTTGTAATATTATCCATAAAATGTTTTTTAAATAAAAAACACCCTGCATGCAATACAGTACAGTATACACTATTTCCCCCAAAACATGCTCTACTTTCCTAATCAATAGCCATGGCATTTTCTACAGACAACTCCATTTATTCAGGGGTCTACACTGTGCCAGCAGGCTCTGCCTCAGCTTAGCAGGGTGATCTTGAGGAGGTCAGCATCCCTAGACTTAAGTCTCTTCATATGTAAAATGAGCTTTTAAAATTCAGTAGATCAGGGATTCTTGGCCCAGTGTTCATGGGCCCTGTGGAGGTCTGTGGATGGAGGTCCATGACGCCACTGAAAGGAAGTGCCAAGTTTTGTGGGTGCATATGTACATTTTTCTTGGAGGAGCGTCTATAGCTTTCATCAGACGCTCAAAGTAGTGTGTGGTCCAAAAATGGAAAAGTAACATTCCACTACAGCAGAGTATCTATAAGGTTAGTGACAGCCTTAAGATTTCATGAGTGATGACGTGACTAAGCCCCTGTTCTAATGGTGAGTACAATCTTATTGAAAAAAATCCAGAGAAAAGTCAAGAAGAGTTATGCCAGCAGCCTCCTTTGGCTTGAGGGAGAAAACTTGATCTCCTCTGTTTCTATTTTCCTGTGAAATGGGAATAACACGGGAGATTTTTTGAGGGCAAACAAAACAATGACTTTGTCTACACATGTAAGCAAGTTACCTGAATAAGCATAAAAAACAGTTCAATTAAGTCCAATAGCCTCATTTTGTCTGTTGCCACATAACTGCTTTGAATGGTTTCTCCCCATCTTAGGGAGTTATTTTGGCATTGTAGAGACAATGGACCTTCAGCCAAGACAACCAGTTGAAACATGAAAATTTCTATTGATCAATTTGTTACAGTGAAAAGGTTTTGAGATTTGGGGCAGGCAGAACCAGATTGTACTCCACAGCTGTATGAAGTTGGACATGTAACTTAACCTTTCAGACCTACAGTTTCCTCAACTACAAAACAGGGATAATAATATCCAGGTCTGCTATAGACTGAATGGGTCCCCCCCACAGTAAATTCATATGTTGAAACCTAATCCCCAATATGATGGTATTTAGAGTTGAGGACACTGGGAGGTAATTAGGTCATGAAGGTGGAACCCTCATGAATGAGATAAGTGCCCTTTTTAAAACAGACCCAGAGAGTTCCCTCGCTGTTTCTGCCATGTGAGGACACTGCAAGAAGACAGCTGTCTATGAACAAGGAAGTGGACCCTCACCAGATACTGAATCTGCTGGTGCCTTAATCTTGGACTTTTCAGCCTCCAGAACTGTGAGAAATAAATTTCTATTGTTTATAAGCCACCCAATCTATGGTATTCTGTTATAACAGTATGAACAGACTAAGATAAGGTCATAGGGTTGTTCTGATAATTAAATGACATAATGTATATAAAGTGCATCACCTAGCCTGGCACTTAGCTGATGCTAAACAAATGATGGTTCTTTTTCCTGTCTAACACTGGGTGAAAAATTTGGCTGAAACTTTTTTCTACTTGAGAACTATTTTTGCTGAATTGAACTTTTTAGGTAAAATTCTAAGCTATGTTTTATATGCTATATTTAAAATAAAGACATATAATTAATGAATTAGAAAATTAACTTCATAGCTACAATATGTGATTTTAAAATCCTCATATAGCAATTATATTTGTGTGGTAGACTTATTTGTGACTACAAGTTTTATTTCTTTCCCAACTTTAATAGAAACATCTTAGCAAATATTCAGGTCAGTATAGGAAAGAAGCTTTGCAGAAAGGATGCAACAAATCATAATGACTGAGCTGACAGATGAATGAAAATTCAAATTCAGTAAAATATTATTTTGTACCAAAGGCCTGCCAAAACATTAATATGATTTTAATAATAACATCTAACATTTATCGAGTATATACTGTGTGCCTGTAGTTGTGTTAATTTCCCTACATCAGTTAGTTAGCTTAATTCTTTTTTTTTTTTTTTTCGATACGCGGGCCTCTCACTGTTGTGGCCTCTCCTGTTGCGGAGCACAGGCTCCGGACGCGCAGGCTCAGCGGCCATGGCTCACGGGCTCAGACGCTCCGCGGCATGTGGGATCTTCCCGGACCAGGGCACGAACCCGTGTCCCCTGCATCGGCAGGCAGACTCTCAACCACTGCGCCACCAGGGAAGCCCAGTTAGCTTAATTTTTACAATGATTCTGTGAGGTAGAATAATTATCCCCATTTTTATACATAAATAAATTGAAGCACAAGATATTTAAGTAATTTGTAATGAGGTTACCCAACTGACAGTTGTCAAAGTCAGGATTCGAACTCAGGTCTGTCACACTTCATCACCCACATACTTAACTACAACATTGTCCTGCCTCTCCCCAGGTGAGCGAAGACTAGTAAATTATGAGTCACACATACCGACTGTAAAAAAAATTCAGCACTATTTTAAACTATAAGTGTATTGACTCATATATATGCCACATTTTTTCCAGATAAGAATGGAGTTATGGGTCAGCATGTGAGGTCCTTAAGAATCTAGATTTTTAATTTTTATTGAACAAGTGTCACATTGGGTAGATCCTGGACTCTTGATGTTCTACTGATCATCATAAAGTGGGATACTTTTAGGACCAGAGGAATTGTTAGGTAAGTGGAAATTGGTCCAAATATGCCATTTCCACTGTTTATAATTTGACCGTTTATAAATTGACAGAGGTAATAAATAATGTCTATTTAGAGAGAGAACAAGAGAGGGAGCATATGAATATGTATATATATTGATTCTTCGTGTGGCTGGACACAAATAAATAATTAAAAATCCCTTAGGTGAAAATTATCTACCTCATTTTCCCAGTGCCCCTCCGTTCAAGTTAGGCTGACCCTAAACAATATCAAATAAACATAGAAACCTTACAGCAATATTTTTAAGTCTCTTTCAAATGAATTACTTGAAAAAAATCTTTTAACTTAAAAGTAGAAATGTAGATGCAAATCCTAACATTTTTTTTTTTTGCCCCCTGGAGTGATGAATTTTCTGAGAGACCTAAAGGGAAGTTTTGAGCAAATTTAGCTACTCTAATAATTTAGACTGTTTCCAAAGAATATTTTATTTAACTTCCGAATGGAAAATAATTTTCTGATTACAGAGTAACAAAAAACTGCAATTGAAAAGAGTTTGACTTGAAATTTCAAGGTCACAATGGTAAGCATTTTAAACAAAAGTGTTTTTGTGTAATCGTTGATTGGCCATGCTGTTAAATCATGTAAAAAGTTTCAGTAATAGACTCCTGGGAGGCAACTACTTAGACTCAGAGGACTTTAAAAAATTGTTTGCTTTTTTAGTGAAGTAAAAATATTTACTTTCAAATGTCTAATCCTCAGTATATTTCAGAGGCCCGTAAAAATGTATGAACGATGACAACAGCAAGAGTGCTTTCATTCCCTTTATTTATGTCTATGAGCCTCTGAATCTGATAACAACTGTACAATAGGGTCCTTTCTTCTGATCAGAAAGAGGAACTTACATTTGGGTGGGGAAAGCAGGAGCTGGGAATGCAATGAGTTCACATCTTGAAAAGTGAGAGAGCTGCTCGTGAAAACAAGCCCACCGTGGGGAAAAGTACGTCTCACTGAAGATCTCATCATGGATAAACCATCACTGCAGGTTTCTCAGCAGATACACCAAAGCTCAAAATCCTTTGGGCCAAATATAATAGAAGAGCTCAATTTGAATTGGTGTGAATTCTTCTTGCTGAGAGAGTGTGATCCTCCCTCAGAACTTGTTACCAATCACATCCTCAAAACTCTTCACTCAACAGCAAATTCCTGCTTCTCACCTTCCTAAGGTCACCTTCCTAAGGTTCCTGTATCCTCTGAGAAGTGTAGAAAGCAAGCATTTTTGGGGTACTTGTTGAAAAGGAAGAGAGATGAATATGACCTCTTTGAAAATGCATCCCTTTCCACTACGTTTTCCCCTGTGAAAATGTTATATTCCCCGATGATATAAAAGGACATGCATGCATAATCCAGGGTAGATGATCAGGAAGAGATTGGAATGGAAACAAGTGTATCAAGTGTTGATGAAGATGTACGTGGATCAGGGGAAAACACGTTAAGAAGCACTAAGAAATACAGAGACAAAGGTAGAAAGGGATTGAAATAAAAGAAACAGAAAGGGAAGCTGAATATACCCATTCATTTTGTATTCCCATGAGATAGGTGAAGAATAATAGACAGCAAAACAAATTATTTGCTTGTTCAAATAAGTAACTGATTCAGAAATACAGTTTAATTTGAGATGTGTACAAATAGTATCTTTTGCCTAGAAACAAAGCATTTAGGATTTTCACTGACTACCTGCTCCATCCGTTCTGCCTGCTGAAGTTTTTTTCTTCCCCTTTTAGTCAAGTTGGCTCTAAAGTTACTAATTCATCTATGATATAAGCTTTGTGACTGTTGGGACACTGCCTGGACTGGTGAGAACTCAGCCCTATGGTTCAGTTTACTATCTTGTACCTATTCAATACATTTTTTGGATGACCGAATAAAAGATGCATCGGATGAAGAGCAGGACAAAGAAGGGAAGTATATTTTTGATTTAACCAGGTTCCCAGTCTAGGCTACGGCGGGCTAGGTGATGTGAAACGGACTGGACTGCAGACCCTTAGAATGAGGTGTGTCCACAGGAGTCTCAAGGCAGCTGTGATGCAGTGAATGATTGTCAGTCCCAAACCCAGGAAAGCTAGCATGGCCCAAAATGTACAGTGAGGTTTTTCAATAATCTTTTTAAAAGCTCTATTTCTGAGGAATAAAATGTATAAGAATCTAGTTTATTTTAATTTGTGGCTATAACATCTGGTGAGAGTACAGGTTTTAAGTTATTTATCATTGCAAAGTAGAACAGCACCTGCTCGTCAAGCTCAATAACAACTAATTAAAATAACAGGGTATTTTTATTTGGAAAGGCTTTGTGGGTAAGAAGTCGACAAGTCAACAGTCTCTTCTCTGTGTTACCGTTTCCCCCATGCTCTCTGCAGGGGTACAACATACAAAGGGCATAAGCCATCTTTAAAAATTATCAGGGAATATCAGAGTACATATTACATTTGAGGATGTAAAAGTATAGCTGCTTGATACAGTGTAGTTGCTTTTATACAGGTTGAAAAGCATTAAGCACACTTTTCCCATTTCTGTCATTCTGCTTCTCTGTCCTTGGTGCCCCAAAATAAAGTTTGAAGCAGAGTAGAAGCCCAATAAAATTTTGTTGAATGAGTGACTGAATGAATGAGCCTGCAGCTCTGAGCTTTGGGGCCACTCCAGATCAAGGCTGAGTTTTTTCTTTTAGTTGCATAAATCCAAAGGAGAGTCCATTTTGGCCCCAGGTATTAGGCGTAAGGTCATAGAATCTCATTTTTCAAAATGGAAATCTGCCTTATTGTTTTATTTGTTTTTAAATAAAGTAATACATGATCATTGTAAAAAATTAGACAATACTAAAAGCAAAAGGAAAATAAAAATTGTCACCAATCCCCCACTCCTGTCACAGATGAAGAAGCCAAGTTCTAAAGCTAAAGGAAGAGGGACTTGCCCAGGGTCTTATATGCCCTTTATCTTCAGATCAAAGCCAAAATTTTAGATGGCGTTTAATTTCTGGTTCTGGACATCTGTTTCCTGTACACACCCTGAAATTTCCCATCAAAGTTGGCTGGACCATAAAGCCTGACCTTCACTATTCCCATAAATGATCAGATTTTACAAAATCCTAAAGGGTGAACGTGGACTTGCTTAACAAATTCCAGAATAACAGGACTAAAGTGTTCACCTTGAAACATGAAAAGGTGAACTTAGTACAAATATAAGGAAGTACTTAAGTATTTCTCTTAAAAAAAAGAAAAGAAAGAAAAGGAATCAAATGAAATACAATATCCCCAAAGAATTAATACAGACAGAAATGTAAGTTAAACAAGTGTATTATAAATTTACTTTAGGTTATTAAGGGTACCTAACTAAGCTTCACTGGGTACATTTTTTTTAAAGATTGACTTTAAAGAGAGACATATCCTTCCACACAAAACAAAAAACTGGAAGGAATGAACCACGTAGATGTGTGGAAAATTCTTAGGCAAAATCCTGGTTCTAAAAGAACCTAGTTTATTCCCTGTAATTACAGTATGGGTATAACCACAGTAAGTTAGTTCTATTATTCCTCTCACGTTGAGTCCCTGTTTCCCAATTCACATAGCAAACAAAGAAGCTGAAGATACTGATCTAGCCTGATGCCCAATTTCCTGTCCCTATTCCTGAGTCCCCCAAGCCCCAATTCTGTTAGGCCTGCCCCTGCACTCTGGCCTGGTCTGTTTTCTGATCCTGCTATACTTTGGATTTCTAGCACACCATGAGGGACATAAAGACAGAAACTATGTCTATTTATATTTCCCCATTTTTTCTCACTGTTCCTAGCACAGCGCTGTTGCTGAATAAACATTTGTTGGGAACAGTATTTTATAGACTTTCAGGAGAAACTGAGGTCACATAACACATCATTGGAAAGGATAAGAGGTATGCTCCAGTGGGCCTGGACACCACCTACAAGGCGTCAATGTACGCTCAACAATGGGCGCCCCATACTCTCCCTGGTTCTCCCCACTCGCTGAGTTTGTGTCTCCTTCGACGGTTTCCATTATGTCTTTATGACCTCTCACTCTCTCTCTCCACTTGCTTTCATGCCACTATCACTACCATCCATTTTCTGCTTTTGTGCTACCACTGCCACACTGAGTGTGCCCAAACTGACTCCTCTAATAATAATTTTTCTCCCCTTTTGAACAAAGATTGACAATTTCTATCTCCCAATGCCTGGAGGAAATCTCCAATTGGATGTGGTTTCTACCTGAAATTGAACACTCTCCCCATGCCCACCCAAGAATGGAATACTTCACAGTTTCCCTTTCCAGCTCCTCAGACTTACATTCTGTGGGACAGTCTGAGTTTCTCCATCTCCTGAAAGATTTGCTAATTCTCCCTCTAAAGACGCTCATATTTGATCTTCACTTCCATATTTGCTGCCCTGATTCAGTCCTCATCACCGTGTGCTCAATACTAACTCTTCCAGTACGCCCACACTCTAGCCCACTGTAGATAACGCTCTCCAGTACGCATAGCTCCCCTGCTAAGTCTCTGTCTGTTACCTTTTGTATGAAATAGAAACACCCAAGATGTACGAGTCTAACTCATTCTTCCTTAAGCACTTAACAGGTTTCTTGCACCGGGGTTCTTATTTCCACCTCTGAGTTTTGCAGATGTTACTCCCTCCTCTACATGGCTCCCCTTTTACTCTTTGTCATCACCATTGTTACTCCCTCTATGGCTCTCCACTTCCAGGGAGCTTTTCCTGACTGGTTTCATCACAGGATGATAACTGCCTTTTCTTTTCTTGGTATTAATTTTTAGTTCTGACTATATTGCTCTGTTGTTTCTTACTTGTTTAGCTAATGATAATGGTTAAAAAAATAGTAGCATACCATTTATGTGTCAGGTACTAGGCTAGGCCATTTATGAAGTTCAATAATCTTCACAACAACCACAGAAGCTACATAGATATTATGCCTATTTTAAAAATAAGGCAGCTGTGGCGTAGCGAGAAGTCACTTGTGCATGGCCACACAGCTCATAAGTGACAGTTGGGATTTGAACCTACAGAGGCCAGGTACTGTTCAGGGTACCATGTGTCATATAGCAGCCTACTCCGACCAAGTTAATCAAAGGCAGTAATTTTACCTTCTTCTTTTGAATTCTCCATACCAATAGGTAGATCCTATGCTTCAAATACTTTTTGTTGGGCTTCCCTGGTGGCTTAGTGGTTAAGAATCCGCCTGCCTATGCAGGGCATACGGCTTCAAGCCCTCGTCCGGGAAGATCCCACATGCCGCGGAGCAGCTAAGCCCATGCACCACAACTACTGAGCCCGTGTGCCACAACTACTGAAGCCCATGCCTAGAGCCCGTGCTCCACAACAAGAGAGGCCACTGCAGTGAGAAGCCTGCACACCACAACAAGGAGTAGCCCCCACTCGCCGCAACTAGAGAAAGCCCACGCGCAGCAACGAAGACCCAATGCAGCCAAAAATAAATAAATAAAATAAATAAAAAATTTTTTAAATTAAAAAAAAAATATATATTTCTTGTAAGTGTAAGTTTCTAGTTTTCTTCTGCAGGATCACTAAGGGGTCATCTTACTACCATCTTTTCACTTGCGCACTGGAATTACTGAGGCAAAATTGATTTGCTTTTAAGATCATTGTTTAACATTTTTCTTCCTGTGAATGCCTACTCTGCTTTCTCAAAAGAACATCTGAGTTAAGTCACATTAAATGCCACTGTCTTTTGCTCTGAGGCCTAAAATTTTAAAATATGCATTTATACCCCTTGCCCCACATGTTACTGCTTCATTTCCCCAACCTGCCCTTGTAAGTCACCACAACAGAGGCCTCACACAGCATAGCAGCTTCCAACTAGACTCAGAATCTCCACAGTACCACACTCTACTGGCTATTAACCCATAATATGTGAATTACTGGATTTGGCGGCTGTTCTAATAAGAATAAAACTTTGTCATAAGATCCATCTGGGTCTTATTGCCTTTATTCTTTTAGAGTGAAGACTTCCATTTCCAGAATGGTTTCAACATTCAATATTTGTCATTTCAATATTGTAAGTGCTTTTAAAACTTTTATCCATACACTGCTTTTGTCATTTAAAAATTCTAATATGAAAGACAATGATTCAGTGCAACTATTTGTTTCGTCTGCAATCTCTCTTTTTCTTGATGTTTGTTTGTGCAGAATTTAGAGTCTTAACAGTTTGGAACATTTTCTATAACTGCTTTCGCAAACAGTTCAGTGTGCAATACATTTGGCCCTTGAGGCTGAGGATCTTTGAGGCCTGAAACCAATATTGTGGATAACAGAATAGAGATACCTTTGAACCCAGATCCTTACCTTTCTGCTTCCAGACGCATCTCTTCCCGCTTTTGCCTCCTAAGTTCTCTGCGACGTTCAAAATCATCCATGGTATGGGTTCAGATTTAGGGAGACCAGATAATGTCTGGATCTAAAGGGGAAGAAGTAGAATCAATATCATAGATGAGTTGGAGGATTATTTCCCATGAGTCGCCTCAGCCCCTCACCATTTTTTTATCCCCTTTTCCTTTACTCTTAAGAAAAACACCTTAGAAGATGAGTGAGGTAGCCAGTGATCAGTTTCTGCCTCCCAAGCCAAGCCTTGTCCTTTATGTGTTAAATTCAGTCTCATTCATGTAACTATTAGAGACAAATAAGTAAAATTCCAGGATCACAGTTTAAAAAAAAAGGGGGGGAGACAGAGAGGTCTGAAGACTTGAAATATTGCTGGGATCACTTGAGAGCTACTGAATGGTTTTGTTCTTTGTAACCTGCTGAACTACAGACAAAAGTTATAAAAAAGTGAACAAAGAAAGAGGAAAGGAGAAAAAGAGTGAAAAAAAAAGAAAAGTGGCAAGAAAAGGAATTTGTAGGAACTAAGAGAAAAGTAAAAGTAAAAGAAAGAAATAATATAAGTATCCAGGCACAATTTGCACATCCTAAAAGAATATTAATATCAGAATGATAATAAAGACCACAGCAATAATACCACGAATAAACATAATGCAGCAGCATTTTTAAGAGCAGTTACATATGATCAAACTGTTTTCAGAGCTCAAAAGTAGCAGCTCTTTGTAACCCAACCATTTTATCCTTTCCTACCTCCTCCGTGATAGTTTTAATCCCAGAAAGATCTTCCCTTTCCAGCTCTTCAACTGAGGATTCCGCTTTTCCTGCGTTTCTGTGCCATGGAGTCAAGTATTCCAGAATTCCCCTGCAGCCCCCAAACCCAAAATGACTACCAGAAAAGGGGAAGCGGGCTCTTTTTGTCCTTGCTTTGTTTACAGAGCTGTCAGTGGTTAGTTAAACTCGGCCTGGAATCTGGCATTTAAGGCCTGCTTGAAGATTGTTTCCTGTGTGGAGCGGGAGGCCTCCACTTCCTCTGGAATCCTAGACTCTCTGCTGCACTCAGATCACAAAAAATATTTTCCAGCCCTTTCTGTGCACATGAGACGAGCCATTTGCCCTGCGTAAGAAAATAGGGAGACGTGCAAAACCTGAAGCCATCCCCTAATGGCATCTTTGTGTGAGGGAGTGAAAAGCAAAACTTAGACTTTGAAGCCTAGTTAAGAAACCTTCTTAAATTGTCAGATTCTTTTATTTTTCAAGCATTTTTCCCCTTAAAAAACCCACAAAAACAAAAATAAAATCTCAGCCAACCAAAACAGAATTATACAACGTTTGAATGTTCCCCCCCTTCTTATTCCCTAGGGTATTATTTATACTGCTTATAAATCCTTTACAAATTCAAATTTGGGTGTTTATTTGGGTTTTTTTTTATTTTACAGTGTTTTTCTATCTAACTCTCAGAAAGAGTACTTTCCAAGTACTTTGTTAGTTATGAAGGAAAGAATCAGTTTTCCTTTTTTAAAAATTATTCCATCAACCCTGATAAAATTTCTTTGTATTTTCTAGTCTGATCTCTCCATAGTTATCAGAATGAAAAAAAAAAAAAGTGATTTGAGGGTCTCCTGAGAGGCTGTTTGTCTCCCTGGGGTGGGTTCCTGTTCTGAGCGCAGTGCAGGGTGCATGAGGACAGCCCTGGGGGCAGTGGGACCAAACCTCGATGACTTGAACCCTGGGTGCAGTGAGAGCAAAGGCTTCTCGTTCCTTTCTTCAGTAAAGTCTTTTGTTGTATATAAACCACTTCTGGAATAACTATAGCAACAGCAAACAGAAATGGGAGAAAGAGGTTTGTCTATAAGCAAACAATTTCACTTTTCTTAATTTATCCAAGTAGCTTGAAGAGCAGCCTCTAAGCCTCTGGATCTCGCTCCAACCTCATTAAGCCGAGGAGTCATGCTGGCTGCTTGGTAGCAGTGGCAGCTGTTGCTCAGCCTATACCTCTGGTGCAGGTGCCAATGAATATCCGCAAGCAGGCCGAAGATGCACACGGCTGGCCGAGCCCAGCAGCACCTTGGAGCACTCAGGGGAGGTGAAGCTGACTAACACCGTGTGGCCACTGCGGCCGGCCACGCTCACTGGCTCTCCACCCACACAACTTCCCCCCCCCCGCCCACCCCGCCACCCCGCCCGTTCCCTCCTCCTACTCCTCAGCTTTTATTACTTACTCGAGTGTTTTTTTCCTCAACCATAAAGAAACTCTACCCGGGCTTCCCTGGAGGCGCAGTGGTTGAGAGTCCGCCTGCCGATGCAGGGGACACGGGTTCGTGTCCCGGTCTGGGAGGATCCCACATGCCGCAGAGCGGCTGGGCCCGTGAGCCATGGCCGCTGAGCCTGCGCGTCCGGAGCCTGTGCTCCACAACGGGAGAGGCCACAGCAGTGAGGGCCCACGTACAGCAAAAAAAAAAAGAAACTCTACCCAACTAGTTATCTACTCATGGAATGCTGCTGAGTGTGTATGTGAGGCACTGACGGGGAGGGAGAGAGGGGGTGAGCGCCATATGAAGCATCTACACAGACGGTGCCTTTCTGGGGTCTGCTTGGTGGACATATGGCGGGTGTACCTGAGGGAGAAGAGAAAGCACGTCTGTGTACCGTGTGGTGCGGGATGACTCTCTGCTGGGGTGGGTGTGTTGTGTCTGTGAGTGGGAAGATGTGTGTGCTTGTGAAAATGGCTCTTTGTTGGTCTCACACCAGGATGGAGCAGAGGTCTTCCTTAATCCTCACACCCTTATATCACAGAGCTTCTCTGAACCTCCCTGGCACTGTTCCTAAGTGAGGCGATCCATGTCTGGGGAGAATTGTAAGTGATTTTCCCCCCTCTTTTGGGAGCAGCAGCTTCCATGGCCTCAGCTAGTAATCTCTCATTTCTTCCCCGACCCCCAGTCAATGCTGAATTCCTTCCAGTAACATTGGATAGGAAACAAACTTTCCATCAACGAAGTGATGAAATGTCAAGGCAGAGAGCTTCCGTAAACAGTAAAGCTCACGAGTGTCACAAGTGGACAGAGTAGCCTGAAAGAGAAACGCAGGCAAAGGGATGTATGTATCAATGAATGTGACAGATGGGTTCTTGAAAAGTTTTATGAAAACCCAAATTTTTGTGCTGGGGTGCTTGTAGCCATGCTATTGAAAGAACCCTGATGTGACTCCTTTTGTCAACGGAAGAGAGGCACTTTACAAAGGCAGTTGAACAATTACCTTCTGATATACCTGTCTTTTCAATATGGGTTCTCAAATATCAGATTTTCTTGAAACAGGGCATGCTTATGCTACTGCAACTAAGTAATAAGTCGATGTTAGAGACTTCAAATCACTTAACACGCTGCCCTTCCTTTGGGTAATGACACCACGAAGCCCGTGGCCCAGCTGAATGGCGCCGTGAGTGGACCTCCTGGGTCTCACCTCCACGCCAGACATCCTGAAGCTTCCTCCCTTCCCTATCCTTCTTGCTACTTTTCCCTCTCAGCTTCTTTTGGGGGGAGGGGGAGATATTTATCAATATTTCTTCTGTCATTTCCCTTTTTATTTGTCTCATTCTCTGATACTTTTTTTTTTCCTTCTCCATTTCCCTCCATCTATTGGGAATTAAAGTCTATTTATTAAATCCAATCTAGGATTCTTAAAAAAAAATTGAGTTTAATTTCTGATGTGCATCTTTCAACCAAGAATTCTAACTATTACTATGTTTTATATTCGCAAAGCTCTTTTCTTTTTCCTTTACGGGCATGTGGCCCTCACTAGAGTTATTTTCTGTGACAAATTTATAAGGAGACCTACTGTTTCTGCTTTTGTTTGGGACGTGGTTGGTGTCAGGTAAGAAGCCCTCTTAGATGTGTACGTGGGTGTGCATGTGTGTGTGTGTGTGTGTCTGTGTATGTGTGTGCATGTGTGTATGTGCATGTATGTGTGGGCATGCACATACACACAGGTGTAAATACAGTCGAGGCAGGAAGTGGTGGCATGCAGGCCAGTACTCTGTTATTGGCGGGAGAAATCTGTAGAGAAAGCTAAGCTCTATCTATCTTCAAATCATCATAAACTGAATGGCGAATGGGTTGGAGGAAGTCCTTGGGATTTCAGGGCAGTGCCAGTATTGGTCTTGGAATGCATCAAGAATAAAATCTATTCTGTCAGGGACTCTGAATAAGTTAATGCAACTTCCAAAAGTAACCAACATTAACTGAATATGTGCTATGTGCTGGGGCATTTTTTTAAACTATTTAAAAAAATTAATGGGGTTTATTTCTTAGTTTTAAGTTTAAGGAAATATTGAACATAAAGTACAGAGTATCCATATATTCCCTCTCCTTCACCCCCGCCCAGTTTTTTCTGTGTTTGCATTGAAATGTGTATTCCCCACCAAAAGATATGTTGAAGTCCTACTCCTCAGCACCTCAGAATGTTACCTTATTTCGAAATAGTGTCTTTGCAATGTGGTCAAGTTAAGATGAGGTTATTAGGATAGCCCTAATCCTGTATGACTGGTGCCCTTATAAAAAGGGGAAATTTGGACATAGAGACAGATATACACAAAGGGAAGATGATGTGGAAACACAGGGAGAATGCCATGAGAATATGGAGAGCCAGGAACACCGGAGGCTACCAGAAGCTGGGGGAGAGTTGTTGAACAGACCCTTCCCTGGGGTCTTCAGGGGGACCCTGCTGACACTTTGATTTCTAGCCTCTGGAACTGTGAGATAATAAGTTTCTGTTCTAAGCCACCCAGTCTGTGGTACTTTGTTACAGCAGCCCTGGCAAACTAATACAGCCCATTATTAAAATCTTGCAGTGGTACATTTGTTACAATTCATGAACCAATATCAATACATTATTATTAATTAAAGTCCATGGATCACATTAAGTTTCACACTTTGTATTGTACATTCTATGGGTTTTGCTAAACGCAAAATGTCACGTATCCACCATTATAGCAACAGACAGAATAGTTTCACTGCCCTAAACAGTCCCTGTTCTCCTTCGAGGCATCCTTCCCTCCCTCCCCCACTCCAGCCCTTGGCAACCATTGCCTTTTTTAAAACTGTTTCTATAGCTCTGCTTTTTCCAGAATGTTGTGTAGTTGGAATCACAGAGCATGTAGTCTTTTCAGACTGGTTTCTTTCACTTAGCAATATGTATTTAAGTTTCCTCCATGTCATTTTGTGGCTCGGTAGCTCTGCTGGGCCATTTAAAAATATGTGTTCTTATTTTATCTATCTATTTTATAATAAATCTGTGAGGTAGCTATTATAATCCCCATTTTAAAGAATTTCAAAGTGTGTGCTCTTAACCACAATAATATTCTTGAACTAACCCACTATTCCCCTCTAGGAATTGTTTTCTCTTTCAGGAAGTAGGTAAGGGTGCCTCCCTCCCCCACCTCCTACTGAGAAATTCTGAGAAGACTACTGTCAGTGATCTCCAGTTTAATTCATTGGATCATTTAAACTCAGGTAAGAAGTGATCTTAAAAATTATTCAATCCTCTTCAATTTCAAACCTATTTGGTTTAGTTCAGAGAATTATCATGTCTGGGAGATAACTAAATCAAACCTTGCAAATGTTTATTAAACTTCTGTTATTTTATTGTTACTTCTTTGTAAGATTCTTAAACTAGGATGATCATATCTGGACCGCTTCATTGCATACTTTTCTTTGAAATTTTAGTGCTTCTTCATTTTATACTTTCCTCCTCTTATCCACTGTGTCCTCATCTCCAGCATAAGAATTTCTCTATTATTGCAAGGAACTCTAGTCTTTCAACACTGATAACTGTTATTAGATCCCTGTTTGACTAGTTATCATTGTATACCCACTGTAAAATTACATGGTCCAACTACGTCCATGAAGCCCCACAAAAACATTTATACCATCAATTTTCGATGAGCATTTACTGAGCATTTACTATGTGCCAGGTTCTCTTCTAGGCACTGGAGATATAATGGTGAAGAAGACTGAAAAGGTTCCTGCCTTCCAGGAACTTTTATTTCAGACTTTCTTGCTCTTTTAAACTTCCACCAGGCCGATCACAGCCATCTTCGACCTTGGATCACACCCATCATTTGCTTTCTGGTTTTTGTTCTTGAGATTCAAGGCTTTGTGGGAGAAAGTCAGGGACCATGTTTTGTCTACCCTAAAGGTTTATGTTAACTTCAGTTGGGCCATCACTGCAACTCAGTGATGCCTCTCTTCATCCTGCATGTCCCGGGTGATTTCTGGGTATAACACATGCCAGCAGATTCTCCACCTCTGCTCTTCAAATTATCTTCACTCACCTCAATCCTTAAATTGCCCACTCCACAAACAGTGACCTGGACTCAGACTTAGGAGACATGGGATGACCCTCTCTGAGCCTTTCTTCTCTGTAAAATGAAACGGTTGGACAGATAACGTCCAAGGTTCCATCCTACTCCATGTAATACTACAGTTCTGTATCTGCTCTCCAATCCAGCAAAGATGGATGCATCACACATGGCATATACATGCTTCCTTCTTTCCACATTTGAGTGTTTGGATACCTCTGTGCGTTCTCTTCTAATTTTCTGATTTAGAAAGCATTAACCTTCCTTTCAAGCTGATCATCCCATGGCACCCTAGATAAAATTATTTTATTACCTCTCAAATGTGTTATATAATTTTCTACCTCTGCCCCTTTATTCATACCATTCCATCCATCTGGAGTGAGAGCCCCTCTCCTCTTTATCGTCCATGTTCTATTCAGTTGTGCATTTCTGGCTCAGATTTCACTGCCTTCGTGCCTTTCCTGAGGACTCTAGTTTGGTAGTGATATCTCACTACTTGAATATCCATCATTCACTTTGGTACTTAATAATCTACTGCCTTGCCACCGCTTATTAGTTGTTCTAACTACTACTTAAATATGTTACCTATATTTTACTTTCCACATGCTTTCATTCTTAAGATTCTGCATCTTATGAATAGATACAGTCTTTAAAAAATCTTTTCACTCTTGCGACCTAGCAGGCACTCAGAAATTGCAGCTGATTTGAACCGTTGGATTTTTATTCTCGATTTTACCATTCTGAGAGTGGAAAATGTAACTCAAGCTGATTCATCTGTGTACTTTACTGACTGATCAGTGCTTACAAAGTTAATTAAAGACCTTGGTAATAGACTATATATGAATCTCAAAAGTTATATAAACCCACATTTGCAGTAGTGGCAGTAAATCTGGCAGTGTTTTCTTTCTGACTATAGAAAATGAACTTTTGTCTTTTTCAAAAAAAATCAATTTATCAACCTGCTTTGCTCTTTTCTCAGCTAAACTGTTCATTTGGGAATCAAAAACCAAATAAACACATGGATTCTAACATACCGTTTGGACTTAACTTTAGCTCAACCTTCACCACTTTGTTCCAAAAATCTGTGCTACTTAAAAAAAATGCAATCACCGAGACACATGTGTCAAGACCAGCAACATAGAAATAAGAATGAGTGGGATCAACCTGAGGAGCTCTGCCTTCTCAAGTTGTTTCTTTTCTCTCATCATTGGAATCTAGAACTCAGTGCCCTACTGAGAGCAGGTTAACAGGTTATGGCTTGTTCTTTCTTTCCTCCCCTGCTCAGTCTTTTATCATTACTTTCTCTCTACTTGTATTTCTCCATTTGCCAAACAGGAGAATGGAAAGACTTAACGTAACAAAAGTCAAGGTCTTTGTGGCCTCTCTTCCACCTTAGGAGGAGCAGGTACTGGGCATGTTAGATTTGTGAAGGAATGGTGTTTGTCTACACTGGTTTCCACACTGGGGAAGACCACACACTTAGGGACTTTATGTGTCATCTCCAAGTGTTACCACCCACTTGGAACACTTTAAGCTGTTCAAAACCCCATGGCTATCACTGACCCTCCCAAGTGAGAAAAGTAGATTCACCTCTATTTAAAGAAAGGAGACTGAGACAAATAGGGCTTTGGTATCAGTTCCTTAACCATGACCAATCAGTGGGAAACCAGGCCTGATATTTAGGCCAATCTCTAAGCCAACCTGAAAAGTTTTCTTAGAAGAGCAAGAGAAGTGAAAATTTGGAACACGGTTCCTTTGGCACCCTTTTTGAGAGCCTGAAATTCTTTTCTTTGGCAAATTCCAGGAGAATTAGGCCGAAAGACACAGAACAGAACATATCAAATCAGAAAAGGCATGTGGTCACTGCTGCTCTCTTGGTTCCTAAGGAAGAGAAAAAGCATCAAAAGGCGTGGGAGCGAATCCTACCACAGACAGAAATTCTACACCAATCTGTAAGAAATTTCTTACACCCAGGTAAGAAAATAAATGCATAGCTATGCTTAAAGAATTCATAAATGTGCTTTCTAAATGCACGCCTGATGACAGAGGTTAATTCCGATGTCACATCAGGGTGGGATCCTGACCCCAATGGAACTATTCGACAATGGGTAGGGCTGCTGAGAAAATGTGAACCCCCATTACTGGAAATAGTCTGGTAGAGGTGAAATAGCCATCTGTTTAGGGCTGTAGTGAAAAGATATTTTTTGAGATCCTAAGGCTGTGCTGCCCAATATGGTTGTCAGTTGTCACATGAGGGAGTTTAAATTTATCAAAATTAAATTAGAAATTCAGTGCCTCCGCTTCACCAGCCCCATTGCAAGTGCTCTGTGGCCACATGTGTCTAGTGGCTTCCATGTAAGACCATGCAGAGAACATTTTTGTCATCACAGAAAGCTCTATTGGACAGCCCCCCTGTGAAGCCTTCCAACTCCTAATACAAAATGACTTTACCAAGGAAAGTAATGTTATGCAGTTCAGAGACATGAAGATGTGTAAGACATGGTGTCTGTCTTCAAAGACCTTACAATCTCCTACGGAAGATGGAATACAATGAGGGGTATGGTAGGGTCAGCCTTTCAAAGCACGGATGTGCTCTTTTAATCCTCTCATTAGTAACTTCTTTGTCCTCCTGTGGAGGGTCTTTTGGATCTGCAATCTTGCTGCTCTGAGCACACTTGCAACTGAGAAAGTGAAATGAATGCTCAGTGAATGCAAAAGAAGCTGAGATACTGTCTGAGGAGAGATCACACTTCGAATTGCATAACAAGGCCTAAGAGCGGCTTATTTGGAACAAAAGATCGGAGGCCATGGGTCTTTACCAGTTATAGACATGGTACAGAGGTCATTATATTTTACATAACAAGAGCTTTACTTGTGCATGACTCTGGCCTTTCTGGTCTACTCGGCTATAAAAATATCAGTAACCCATGAGTCTGCTCCTTGTGATTGGTTTTTCATCTAATATTTCCAATTTAGAGATCAACAAGAAGATCCAGAGCCTTAGCCAGATATTCTGCTAATATAAGACATTAGCAAGGTGACAGAGTTTAGATGGCAGGATGCAAATCCATTTACACTGCTGGGAACAATTCAAAGGTATGTCTTAGAGGTACTCTGTTACTGGCAACATTTTTGCACATGGAGGACATGCTATTACGATCAGGGACTATTTATTCCCTAGTAAGTTATCAAACATCTATTCATCATGATCATCAAATGCATTTACTGTGTTCTGGAATTAGGAAGCGAGTTAGAGACTATCTTCTGGGGGTTTATAATCTAAGACGATAAGCTTTGAAACCAAACCAAGGGACGTTATCCCTTATGTCTTTGGACATAATACACAATTTAAACATGTAAATTCGCAAAGAAGTTAAATAATAAATTGAAAAGTGCCTAGACTTCTTCCTCCTTCCTTTCACATGAATCATTTACATGGTAGTTTCACCCACTTGTTAGTTTGGGAATTTCTGGACTTTCCTTCAAGTAAGAAATGGCTCATAGCGCAGGCCTGCTTAAGACTAGCATGAGACTACAGGATCTCTGAACCTTGTACTCACTGATAAGAGTTTGTACTGATACCTATATTATTGGAGTTGGTATTTTAATGACTAAGTATATATCTGTCTTCCCTAGAAGATTATAATCTCCTTGAGGTTATTACTCATTCTTGTGACCCTTCAAAGTTCTTGACTATTTTTTCTTAGAGTCAGCACTAAGTTCACACTTGAATTAAAATGGATTCTGGGGCATTGCTTATTTTTGGATTTCATTGGTAAACAGATGAACTTGGCTAAGACATGATCAAAAGGCCATGCCTCCAGTTGAGCTCTTAGTAACCTTGGGGATGGTGGTTCACTAGGAAGCTCTATTTTATACTGTGATTTGTAGTTGTAGTTGTTTTCTTCTAGTGGAAAAGAAACTTGTCTTAGAAAGACATTCTGTTTTCAGGAAAGAGGGGTATTAGACATTTGTAACTGAGGGAATCAGTCTGTTCTGGGACCTTCAAAGAAAAAGAAGGACAAAGAAGACATATGTTGAATAAGAAAAGAAGAGAATTAGGGTTGAACTGAAACGCCCCAAATTTCCAAGGCCTTTGGAGATGCCTTGCCACTCCTCCATCATAATTAGAAAACACTGACATTCAGAGCTGATTTAAATGCTCCCATCAGTCTAAAAAAGTGTTGCCTGAATTTACTCTGTAACCGTGCTCAGTAATTAGAAACATAAGGCCCTGTTCTGGATGTTTTCTTGGGAACCTACCCTCCCAGGCTTGGTGTCACTACCCATTGGCTACAGGACCTTTATCTTTTCTCACCATCTCTCTTAGGAGCCCCTGCCCAGGTCACAGGAAGAGTGTGAGGTTGCCATGGGCATTCCTGGAAAAACTGGAGACCTCTGGCGCCACCTCAGACTCTAAAATACATGGAAGAAACTCATTTTGCCTGCCTCTTTCCTTGCTGAAGCTCTATAAATCTGTATTGCACTTGGAAGGTAGTAGTTAAAGTACAGTAAGAAAAGTGTTCAAATCAGAAGATTCAAAAGGATCTTTGTGATGACCGGCTTGAAATGACATCTTTGTTTGTTTCGGAAAACAGAAAAGCTATTCCAATGGTTGATTCTAGAGTTCCTCACACTCTCGCTGGGAAACATGTACTTTGCAAAATGTAGGATTAGAATATGATTTAACAAGCAGCAGCAGCAGCTTTTTACTTCTGACAAAATCCACAAAGAAAATGGAAAAATACTTGTAATCAAGGACTTCAACTCAACAGTCACCTAACTTGTCAAATTAAAACATGTGGCAAACACCTGCCAAGCATCTTGAAACAACTATACCTTCTTATTTTTCTACCTGACCTGTAATCTCTTTGGAGCACATTTGCATTTCCCAATTTTTCACACTTAAACAATGCTGTCCACACCATGTATAAAGATGACTAAGCAACTTTGTATTAAGTAACCGAAGCGAGTCCTGCCAATTTTAGAATAATTAAGTTTCTGCAATCTAATATAAACAGTTCCAAGAACTACTTGCGGCCTACCAAAAGTATATATTACAAGTAGTCAACACTGAGGCCAGCTGGCAGACAGATCAACCTATTAAAGTAGAATTGTTCAGCATTCAGAGTATTATTTTTCTTTTCTCCCATTATTTTTTCTGCATCCAACTTTGTTTCTTTGGGAATGTTTTCAAGTATACAAAGCAAGAAAGTAATGTGGAATTGCACCTCTTGTAAATGAATGAGCATTTCTCTTGAGATTCTTTAGAACCCACAAGTCAGTCCCATTTCAACGCTGTCTACACAGGCAGCCAAAGTAAAATACAGCAAGTGAATCCACTTTGTTCCCACTCAAGCTAAAGTGTTGGTAGTTTGCTCGACCATCAGAAAGGTCAACAGTGACCACCAGACAAGCACATTAAGTTATATGCCTATCAGACACCTGAAATATCTTTCTGACTGTAGATCCTTGTACTGCCTCTACCACGTAGCTTCCTGGATCAAAATTTATTACTAATAAGGCTAATGTCATAGGTATAATTCTACCAGGAATGAGTTAACTATTTGAGAGAAAAAAAGAATCCTAAACTATTGCCATGTGTTTTGACATTAATCTTGGCCAGCTACATGGCAGATGTGGGCTGACAACTTTCAGTTGAGAACATAGAGATGGTTAGACCAACCCATCCCGCCATGACCTTCAAGAGAGTGTATGGGACCTAGAGTCTGTCATACAGAGTGAAGTAGGTCAGAAAGAGAAAAACAAATATTGTATGCTAACACATATATATGGAATCTAAAAAAAAAAAAAAAAAAAAGGTCATGAAGAACCTAGGGGCAAGACGGGAATAAAGACGCAGACCTACTAGAGAATGGACTTGAGGACATGGGGAGGGGGAAGGGTAAGCTGTGACAAAGTGAGAGAGTGGCATACACTACCAAATGTAAAATAGATAGCTAGTGGGAAGCAGCTGCCCAGCACAGGGAGATCAGCTCGGTGCTTTGTGACCACCTAGAGGGGTGGGATAGGGAGGGTGGGAGGGAGATGCAAGAGGGAGGAGATATATGTATATGTATAGCTGATTCACTTTGTTATACAGCAGAAATTAACACACCATTGTAAAGCAATTATACTCCCATAAAGATGTTAAAAAAAAAAAGAGAGAGAGTGTATGGCCAAATGAATGGGAGTGTGTCATCACACAAAAAGCCTCTCCACATTCAACTGCATTTTAAGCCCTAATGTCTTCTTCACTGTGTTTAAATTCATATATATTCAAGAGTGGTAAAGGCTCTACAACCATCATCACAATGATAACTTCAATAAGAACATTCAACAAACATTTATGAAGTACCATTTGCTACCTTACTGGGTGTAGCAAGTAAGTTGTGAATGCAACTACCCTGCCCTCACCATGCTTATAGTCTGATGGTGGAGACAGGCAATAAACAAATAAAATACAAACTGCGACAAGGGTTAGGAATGAAAAATACAAGCTGCTATGAGAGAACTACAGGAGTGACTAATGGTTTTCTTTGGGTTAAAATACGATATAAGCAGTAATAGCTTTTTCAAACAAGAATGATATTAATACACTACAGACATGCATTCATAAAGGGAACATAAATGTATGAGACTGGAGTTTGTATTTATTAAATACATATCAGCATCTATTATTTGCCAGGCACATGCTCTTCTAGGTGCTGATAAATCGAACTCTTCTCTACTTTTCTGTCCTAAAGAAGGGAATGAAGAGTAAAGTAGCTAGTCAGGTTTGAGGGATGGTGAACTATTCTCACCCTTTCTCTCCAACCTCAGATCCTGTGAAAGTAATGTACAAATAATGACCTATGAGATACTATCTGCTGGAATTGATATAGACACAGGGAAGCCACTTAAGATATTAACTTCACACGGCTAAAGCGGAGGGTATCTTTCTAGAAATCATCCAGCTCAGTGACCTTCTGACAACAAAAGCATGTTTCTTACCCGCCATCAAGCAGAAATTTGCTGATTTAAATGTAGCTGGCCCACTTTGTTTTTTCAAATTTTGGTTCATGATTCCAAGAAATGAACAGCCCGTAATAAATTTACTCCGGTGGCAGAATATCTCACGACCAGCTTTTCTACTTTGAATACCGCAAACAGACCTTTAATTTGTTGACACGCAGCCCCTGGACATTCATGAAAACAAGATGTTCTCTTGCTGCTTTTTAAGTTAATCAGATTTAAGTCAGGGTCTCAGCCGAATTTCAAAAACAGATGTTCCATAGCAAAAGGGCTGAACTGACCCCAGCAATGAGAGGCTGTTTCACTTGAACTTGAATATTCTTTGTTAGCAGGATGAGCGATCAAATATGCCTGAAACTGGAAACAGGAGCGACCCAAGGTTTACTACTGTCTCCATTCAATGACTGCCCTGGGGATCTGGGAAGGTTGGGCATCCATGACTCTTGGTTTGGGGAATAAGCTGATGCCTGGAAGGTTTAGGTGCCTAGGTTACGAAGCGGGTTAGTGAGGAGGGATGATCTTCTCCCACACGCCACCATCCTGTTTTCCTGTCGACCTCGGAGGCCCTCCATGGAATGGCTCCACTGTACCCAATGCCACTCCTGACTCACACTCACATGCAAACACAACTCACAGCCAGGCCAACTCCTTAGTTCTGCTACAATCCAGCTGGTATTTCTGCCTCTGGGCCTCTGTCCCTGTTTCCTCTCTCCTGTAACCTGAAGTGCCCTCCACTCCTCCTGCAAATCCCATATCTTTTTCTAGAGTGTAGCTCAGTCCTATCTTTATTCCAGAATCATCCTCGCTTTCAACTTCTGCAGCATTGTTAGCACTGGGTTTTTTGACGGTCAATACTATATGACTTTGTTATTCAAATGCTTTATAACCTCTCTTTCTCTTGAGCAAGTGTGAAGCTGCCGAATGTCAGGGTCTGCCATCTCCTCTTACATCCCCTCACAGTGCCGGGTGCTTTGCTCTGCCTTTATAGATGCATGGGAATGGCTGCTGAGTTGAACCATCTCCTCTTACATCCCCTCACAGTGCCGGGTGCTTTGCTCTGCCTTTATAGATGCATGGGAACGGCTGCTGAGTTGAACCATCTCCTCTTACATCCCCTCACAGTGCCGGGTGCTTTGCTCTGCCTTTATAGATGCATGGGAACGGCTGCTGAGTTGAACTTATTGACAAGCTTCTGGCCTAAAAACCCAAGTTCCAAAATTCCACAGCTCTGGCCATTAGTGCCGTTTGCCCCGTGTTCCTGTTTTGCCCCTTCTAGGCACCTTACAGAACTGTACTTTGGGCCTCCTTGTGGTCAGCTGGGGCCAAGTGACTAGCTCTGGCCAATGAGTTGTGAGCAGAAGTGTCATGTCACTTCCGGGGCAGACCATTTGTTGATATTAGACCCTTCAGAGCTTTTTTTCTCTCTACCATGGTAGCCAGCAATATTTCCAGATAGCAGCTCTCAGCCGGGGTCCCCAAGTAAGGATGGCAATGATGTGGACCAGAGACCCCAGCCTATCCAGGGTTAGAGAGAAAGCATGTGTGACCAACCTTTGTTGGTTAAGTCACTGAAATTTTGAGTTGTCCCTGACCCCAGCATAACCTAGCTGGCCATGGCTGACATTGCCTTTGTTAACTCCGTCAGTGATGAAAATGATCTTGCGATATTAGGCAGTGCACATCTCTGCTTCATGAAGGTACTTATTCAAATTATCCTATTTTCTATTTCTGTTCTGTGACATCTAGTATATAAATAGGAATGGGTAGACTAATCAGGTAGGGCCTCAGGGAGTGGAAATGGCTCATTGGTTCCATCTGCCTACTCCAATGAGCCATAAAGCTGCCGCTAACTGTAGCAGTGCTCATGCATTACGTGTTCACTCATTTACACCAGGGATGACAAACTTGGGGAGTGGTGGCCTACGGAGAAATGGAGAATGCATGCATCCCTAAAAGAATTCAAATTCAAAATTTTAAGAAAACCATGCTGGGCAAAGGAAGCACATTTGCAGGTCAGTGTGGGCCTCAGGCTGCTGGCTTGTGACCCCTGATTTATACAGTCCTTCCTTAATGGCTATCATGTGTGAGGACTTACAAGAATAAACTTACAAGTGAATTCACATTAGCACGCACTCTAGATGGAGCTTATTTAGTTAGCCAACGGTTATATAGCACGCACCATGTACCCAGCACGGTTCTAAGAACTTTATAAATACCAGCTTAAATCTTTATAACAATCCTTATTGTCTCCAGTTTACAGATAGAAAGACTAAGGCCCAGAGCAGGTGTGTCATTTGCCCAAGGTCACAGAGCTAGCAAATAGTAGAGCTAGGATTTACATCCAGGCAGCCTAGCCCTAGAGTCTGTGCTTTTAATCACAACACCATGCTACGTCTCACAAGACCTGTAAACGCATAATGTTTACGAGGTAGCTTATGGCGCAAACCCCGTTGATGAAATGATCGTGTGACTGCCTGAAGGCTCTATGCTCCTCTACAAATGCCCCTGACTAGAAGCTGTTTCCTGCCAGGAGGATTTGGCTTGCTTGATGTTAGGGTGAGTCCATATTTGACGTTTATTAGTGAAATAAAAATCAATCTCCTGTTTATATTCATTTGGGCTTTGGCAAACTGATCTATTATTTCATTTAAGTGAGGTTCACTTTAGAAAATAAGCTGAATTTGTCCTAAAACCTTAAAAAAATAAATTACATCACTTCACACTTTGACTATTTCTTTGCTTTTTCATTTAATTAGTTTTAGACAGGAAGCAAAATCATCCAAGATTATATGTTTGTGTCAATCTTAGGGCAGACTCAGATATTGTAGGACCTGAAAATTACTTGGGAGGCCTTTAAGAAGGAGAATGCAATGTTAAATGTAAAAAATTAGGCAAGGGTGTGGCAGAGGTCTGTTCAAGTGAGGGGCCCTGTGGCTTAAGGGCCACTGGTTTCATGGTGACTCTCCTTGGGTCTCTCACCTTTGATTCTTACGAGCGTTCCAATAAAAATGCCACAAACCCTTACTTTGCTCTTAATTTTCAATTATTTTGATACTACAGTTACGTTCACCCCCTAAAAAGTTCTTCATGAAAACCAGAATTTAGGAAATAAATAAGGAAGGGGGCGATTAAGCATTATTCTTCAAAAAGATTTTCAGAAAAGCAGAATTACAAAACACTGCAGTGTTTTGCCTATAAACCACATAATTAGAATGATGGGTGGATGAGAGGGCAGAGAAATGTAAAATATTATGACTCTTTGTCAAGATGAGGACAATGAAAAATAAAGTATCAGAAATCACAATTTACGTAAATGAATATATTATCTGAGTCACTAAATTTTCATTGCATTGAATAAAAAAAAAAAAAAAGAGTCCATTTTATAGGAAGGAATGGAGGAACACCAGAATTGTTAATGCAGCCCAGATCTAATACAGCCCTGGATGGAGAAGTTCCAATTCAATATATAGCTGTAGAGTGAATAAATTACTAAGTGACCTGAATATGTGTGTTTGAGGAACAAGAGAAAGGACAGATGGTGCTAAAGGGGTCACAGACCTCCCCCATCAACCCCAACTTACAACTGCACGTTTTATTTCTAAACCATTAGCCAGCAATCTGGGGGAGGCAGTAGATATGTCCCCAGAGTCTCTCATTATAACAAATGTCTTTATGTTTATAAATCTTGTGAGTCTGTGATGGAATCAGATTCACAATCATGGGTATAATACACTTATTGGAGGAATTCTTTGAAGAACTTGGAGAAAATGCTTTTAGAAGAGCTCCTTCCATCAGAACCACCACATGTTTGTATTCGCTCCCTCTCTGTATCCTCTGGATATGATAAACACACTTTTCCCCAGACTCAGGATGCCCCATTCCACAGTATGTCATTCTTGGTCATTAAATAACAGGACTCGATATTAATGTTGGCCGTCTCCATCCCTCTTTAACAAAGTGTTTTCAGCCAAAGATATTAAACTAGTCAACCTCTCTTTTCCCCTGTCAGAGAAACAGCCAGTATCCTGAAATCACAGCTCATTTGTACCATGCTGGCGTGAATATTCAGACTCCATTTGTCTCCAGCTCTTAAAGGCTGGTGTTAGCATGAATGATAGACATTTTGTTTTGAATTAGCAAAAAGAAGGAGAAAAACCCCCAAATAATAAGTTGGGCCTTAAAATATCTGTTTCAGGGAATGCAGCTCTGCCTTTTCCTCCAGTAAAAGTCGATTTTAAGAAAAACCTAGATTTAATTTGGCAGTAAGTTGGATTTGGGATACAGAGAATAGTAGGAAGGAAAATGTCTCAGTCTTTTCCCCCCAGATTGAGCCTTTAAATCCTATCGGAGGACTGCTGCGTGGACTAGTGCAAGATGTTTACAGCTTTGTTTCGTTGAACATCCCAAAGCAAAGGTTGGGAGTAGCTGAGTCTGTGTCCTTGAACTGTACAAATCCTGTCACAGTTAGAACCTCAGACTTTGGATAGCTTTGTTTGAACGCTAATTAGCACGACCAGTTTTTCCTCTTTACTGCGTACTCACTCATGCTTTTTGAAATCAAAGTCTGGAAAGGAGTTCTAGACAAGAGCTCCTGGCACCATTGTTGGTTTTTCTCCCTGCTATCTGTGCCCTGATCTTGGCTTGCCCACCCTGACACAACCTCTTTCCATCAATAGCTGTGCTAGGCAGGAAGGTGTTCTCCATGGTACAATTAAGGCCTTAACGCCAGGTGCAATTCCCTGGCCAAGGAAACACCATCACTTGGCCAGAATTACAAAATCTGCACATGGTGATGCTGGAATGTCCTCTTACCTTCCTTATCATGAAAGTTTCCAGAATTGGGAAGACCATGAGAACCCATGTTCCTTGTGTCCCCTCAATTCCTAACCACACTTGGGCTCACGGTGTATTTTCCTCTTTATACCCCATGACAAGGACCTGAGAGCAGTCTTCTCAGGGTGAGATGAGGCGGATTCAAGATCTTTTCACATATGAGCCTCATTCTACAGTCACTACCAGAAATCTGTAGAAAAGACTATTAGTGTAAGAAAGACCCCCTTCAGATCCTGCTATAACAAGTATGGGCACATTGAACTAAACAGGAGACTGAACACTTTGTCAAGGGTGTCCAGGGAGGATTGTTCTGCAAAACTCCAGAAAAGCGGAAGGGAAAAAACCCTTCTCTTTCCATTCCACCTGGAGCTTCCACTGACTCCAAAAATATTGGCCCACAGTGGTTATAAAAACACCCATTTATGCTGTTCTAAAACAGGGTAAAGCCTGCTAGGTGCTTACAACTCAAAGCACTTCTTTTACATGCTCATAGGAAAATTATCTTTCTCTCCAAATTCTATGGCTGACTGATATTAATGAAACACAGTCGGGAGGCACCTCTGCTGGCCACTGGCCACTATTCACTTGGAACACCCCACTAGGCCATTCATGGATTGCAGCGCTGTTTTCTCTTGACTTCAGAATTTCTCCTTTCTCATTTTATACAAACAGCAATTTATGTAAAAATCACTGACACAGGTGTCATTGGCATTTTAGGTAACTGAGCGAAAAATGGCATCTTTTTCCTGGCAACTTGAAGAATATCAAGAGGAAAGTATGGAAGTGAGGGGTACTTAAAAAAATCTGATATCTCAAAGTTCATTTTTAAGAAATGGAAGGGAGTATGCAGAGGAGGAGGAAACTTACAGACCTCTGATAGCCTCTTCCACTAATAATCAGACAATCCAAAGAAAGATCAAGGGTTTCTGCTAAAGAAAGAGAACCAATGGAGAAAGAAAAAAAAGCAAGGAAAAGAAATGACACTTTAGAAAATAAAGGAGAAATGAATGAATAGCTTTCCCCATTTTGTTTGCATCAAACTCAGCAGGAAAAAGTTGGGAAATTCAGTGCTGGGGTAAACATGGCCCGATTAGAAATGACATTTGATAGTGGGGCCCAGAGAGGAGAAGCTTGTTATGGCCACCACAACTCATGGACTGGCCTCTCCATGCCTCATTAGCCCCCATTCTGGCCTGGGCATGAAACACGAAAATACTACCAATGCCTTCTTGAGGGCACAGGAGGTATGGGGTGACCAGCAGGGAACAATGGACTAAGGAGGGCGTTCATTGCAAAGGAGGTACACTCCCCCCGACTAAGTCCTTTACTGACTGTCTGGACAAGACGATGTTCCATGGCAACGGAGTCCCAGCCTCCTGACCCTAAAAAGGACCCGCCTTCTGTCTCTTTGGACATTAAGGAGTCTAATCCTGGGGTTCCCCCACTGTGCAGTCTGATCAGCTCTGACTGTGATGAAGAAAATGGTCCTAAAGGAAAGTGTTGATGTATGACATCCCTGGGCATGCAGCTGGAGAGTCAAACACATGCTCATGCGTGAAGTTAGCTAGAGGGGAGCAAAGCTGGCTGGGGCAAGCCCCATAGGAATGGTTTGGGGCCTAGCCCCTAAAGGAGAGGACAGAAGAAGGAATAAAATAGGACCAAAGGAATAAGTGGAGAAAGAAATAGATAGATATCCACATTAGCTAATACACATGTTCTTACAAACCCTCATTAGAAGTAGCATTTAGATTTCTTCCTCTTGGGAGGGTCCCTCTCCTGTTATTTAGCAGGAAAACTTTCTACATGCAATTTCTGGTGCATTTTTAAACCACTGCTCCTCTCGCTCCACAATCTTTCTGGGTGGCGTCACCCACTCTCACGGTTTTAATTCCTATGTATAGGTTATGACTGTGAAAATCTCTATCTCTAGTTCTCACCTGGGCTTCAGACTTGCATATCCCTTGTTTTCTAGACACACACCCTTGGCTGTCCCACAGGCCCTTAAATTAGCAAGTCCCAATCTAAACTCATCGTCCTTCCCTCTTGGCTCCCCAGACAGTGTTCTCACAGAAGAGTGACTGTATCTGGAGCAGGTTCATGCTATTTACTGTCTCCTAACTCTTTGAGGAGCGAGGTAAGTCTCCTGCCATCAGTTAACCATATCTTTCTTTCAGTCCCTCTCTCCAGCTTTGACTTATTTCCACCTCTGGTGGGCCGGGGGGCAGGCAGCAAGTGAGGAGAACGCACCACTAATAATCATCATTTGGAGGTAGTCTTAAAGCAAATAAATTATAGATTCAGAGACTGCATCTTCTCATCTATCCATTCATGTATTCATCCAGTCATTTAATAAGTGCTATTAAATGCTTACCATTTACAAAACCTCCTCTAGTGCTGCCAAAGATGTAAAAGGCACACTCTTCAACTTCAAAAATTATATAATGTAATAGGGAAATGAGAGATGTGTACAAAGGGCTACAACACACTGTAGGAAAACCAAATATTCTAAGAGTGATATAAATGCTAAGGGAGTTCAGGAGAGGAGAATCGGAGAACAGTCCATATGCAACAAACTAAAAATCAGCATACTGAGAAAAAAAAGATGATGGGGTATTATGAACTGAATTGTGTTCCCCCCAAATGCATGTGTTGAAGTCCTAACCCCTAGTACCTTAGAATATAACTAAATTTGAAGACCAGATCATTAAAGAGGTGATGAAGTTAAGATGAAGTCATTAGGGTAGGTCTTAGTCTGATATGATTGTTGCCCTTCTAAGAAGAGGAAATGTTGGAGAGAGAGAGAGAGAGGCACCAAACATGTGTGCTGGCAGTGGGATGGCCATGTGAAGACACAGGAAAAGATGACCAAGAGGAGAGGCCTTAGAAGAAACCAAACCTGCCGACACCTTGATCTTGAACTTCCAGCCTCCAGAACTGTGAGAAAATAAATCTGCTATGTACCCAGTCTGTGGTGTTTTGCTACGGCAGCCATAGCAAAACTTTTCTCCCTACTAGAGCCAACCTCGGAAAAATTGCGAATGAGTGAAGTTTCCTTTAGCCTCTCCATCTACCTTCTGAAATCCCCTCTTTCTGTTCCCCAGGTAGACCTTCTGCTGGTGGAAGTTCTCCCAGGTAGGCAGGATTTGCTGCGAGAGAGGGGCATTTCCTCCTGAAATCACCGGTGTCTGTTCAAAGGTGAGCTTCCTCACCCTGAAGACTGACTCATCATCTCTCTATTCTCTCAAGTCAGCAACATTCTTCTTGGGAAGTGAGAACTTCATTATTGATTGGGGACAGTTTTGCTTAAGACATTATATATGCAGGAAAAAATTTTAAATAAAGCAAAAAATCAGATTACAAAGCAGGAAAACAATTCCTTCCAAACTTGTTAGATTACTTGGTAAGTAAACTCTGAGGAGCGTAGCAGAAAGCTTGGCTCCGCACAATGCATCTTTAGGTGCAAGAACTTAGGAAATCAGGCAGAGAGGCTGTAACTGCTCAGATCAGAGCCCCTCCCCAGCAAGAGCACGTAAACTCTACTCGCAGCTAAGCAATCAGATGTCCACTTGTGAACCTCTGGTCGATCACCAATCCCTATGAATTCGATTGGATGATCTTGAAACTTTTTAATGATACCTGGTATAAAAGGAGGATGGAAACATAAGTGGAATACATTTTAGTTAACGTGGAACTACATATTTTAAAATACAATTTCTCCCTCAGGTACTGTTGTTGGTTAGGACCGTAAAGGGGAAATAAAGCACAGATATAAATAGATATTGTGCATTTGCATTTTAAAGAAAACAAATACAATTATTACAGAGTCAGTCCCTGAATTCTTCTAAATAATGGAGGGGAGAAGGTGGTATAGTTAGTACAAAGCAGGGAGTACTACCAGTGCCAACGATCAAAGACAACAGGCTTCGGAACATAGTCAGAGACACTGCCTTCTCTAAGCTCATGCTCAAAACCTTCTAAGCCTCAGACTTTCAAAGTCTTTTTGGAACATTTGGCTAAAGTTTTCTGCTGTTGATTGTCAGGAACTTGGCTAACAGGTAGAAGAGGAGGCTCTAGAGGATTACAAATAATTATAGAAAAGTACTGGTAGATAATCTAGACTTAACTCTCTTGCACTTGAAACACAGCAATAAATATTAAATATAAGAAGGGCCAAAGACATAATTACCTGGGACAGTAAATCACCATCACACCCCTAAACCTGCCCCAACACGATGTAACAAGGGATGCTAATGGAAAATGCAACTCTGGGTTTTAACGTTTGCCTTTCATTTAGTAGAATAATGGGCTCAAGTGGACCTTAAGAACATACCTTGCTTTCCCCCACCCCACCCTTTGCCATTTCGCATCGGAAGAAAATAGAAGTTCATAGAGTTTAAGGGACTGGCTTGGAATCACACTGCTGGGAATTGATCCTGGATTCCTAGATTCTCATTTCAGTTTTCACAGGTAAAAAACAAAACAAAAACCTGCCTAGCATGTTATCTATGGTTTGTATCCACCTGACGAAGGCTGGTTTGCACACTAGGGATTGAGGAACCTTGAGGGCCTGTAAATTGGTCAGCAAGACAAGGTGCCATCCATTTCCTTATTTCTGAGCACTCACTCAGGCTATCTTCAGCTCCCCTCCACCAACCTCAACCACCTCTTCCTACTTGCCCCAAATGCACTCGTCCAAACAACTGTTGTATTGTCATGCATCTAGCGTACCTAGCTCAACCTAATCAGGATCTGGGGGGCTGGGACCCAGGCATATGTGTTTCTCAACTGTCCCCGGTGAATCTACAGTGCTGCCAGGTTGAGAGTCACTGAGATAAAGATGCAGCATTCTTTTCCAAATCACTGAGCCCTGGGCACATGTGGGGGTCAAGTAAGAGGGCTCCGCTCCAAGCCCTGCTCCTCTCTATGTGCCAGGAACATATTGGGGATATGCCAATGAACAAATAACCATCGTAGCTGGCTTCATGGCACTTATGGTGTACTGTCCCCCTAGAACAGAGGTTCTTAGGCTGGCCACCTATCAAAATCTTCTGGGAGAGCTGTTTTAAAAAATATGACATGACCTCCAGAGAGGTGCCCAGGAATTTGCACCTTAAAAGAAGTTCCCTACATTCAGTTGCTGATGTAGATTAGAGTACCCATCCCACATAGGCCTCCCATTCTTGACTCTCAGGCTTCAACTAAGGCATAGACTAGAAGAAAGCAAGGAGTTATTCGCCTGGATTGTAAACGAACAAACCAAGAGATTTAAACTTGCAGTGAAAAAAATTCACAGTACCTTCCCCAAACCCTCTGGCAGAGTCAGTGTTTATCTGCCTGGTTTCCCTTTCCCTGGTCCCAATTTCCTCAGTTTTTTTAGTTTTTAAATTGGGAATGAATAAAGAAAAAATAAAGAAATCAGGGATCAGGGGAAAATTTTTTTGTTTGGTCTGTAGAGACTCTGCATACGTTTATGAACTACCTTGTTAGTGAGAAAGAGATAAAAAGGCTTCTGAGAGAAACCATAAAGTGAATAGCAAAGTAACTAAATGTAGAGTTTGTCTTCAGATATACTTTCTATTTTCAGATTTACGATGGACGGACAGAAAGGTGATGAAGCCTTTACTCCTTGTTTTAAGATTTTCCTCTACTGTCAGCTACCTTGCAACTTCAAATAGATGCCTGGGCGAACCATTACTCACTGGATCCCTTTAAGCTTTTTATTCAGTGCCCAACACATAGATTCTGACTGACCTGGCTCAGAGGCAGCTGCTGAAATTCTCTGCAGGCAAAGCTAAGTCTAGACCAGACATAGTTAGGAAAGGAACTACCCGAGATGAAGGAAGAGGGGCTGGGAGAGAGAGCTGGACGGTGTGAGGTAAATGAGCCCGTTTCCCTACCGCAGTCCCCCTCCCAGCCAGTGGCAAACAGCCAGGTGCTACTTATTGCTCCTTTGATTGAACTATCTTCTCAGGCATGTGGGGAAATTTGGGTTTTATATGAAAGCATTCACTATGGGAGAATCAGGGTGTAATAAAAAAGGAAGGAGGAATTTCTCTCCTTTCAATAAACTTTCTAGTCCTCCAAGAGGAGGGATTTTCTTAAAACCCTTAGGAAACATCTACCTAAAGCCATTCAGTAGCATGACAAACAGAAACTAGCCCCTTCCTAGGTTACACAAATGGAAAAATATTGACAGTACATATTTGAAAAAAGTGGCGACAATTCTACTTTAAAATTCCTACCAGGGCTTCCCTGGTGGCGCGGTGGTTGAGAATCCGCCTGCCGATGCAGGGGACACGGGTTCGTGCCCAGGTCCGGGAGGATCCCACATGCCGCGAAGTGGCTGGGTCCGTGAGCCATGGCCGCTGAGCCTGCGCGTCCGGAGCCTGTGCTCCGCGGCGGAAGGGGCCACAGCAGTGAGAGGCCCGCGTACCGCAAAAAAAAAAAAAAAAAAAAAAAATCCTACCACAAGCGTTCACAGAAAGATACCAGTTTTCAAACGGGCACCAAGGCGTTGGATAAAGGGGAGGGTCTCAAATGATAACTTATTATAACAGGGAGTTATCGCAAAGGTTAAATTAGGGATCCTTTATAAAAATGAATAACTTTATGGAGTCAGCAAGAAGAACCAGGTTTTCATTAATTTATAATTTTGCCTTGTACAGTCGAGCTAGGATCCTTTGATTTGAACATGAATATTTATACTAAAAAAATCCACCATGACTCTTCTATAACATGCCCTGCTCTCATTATGGAGATATTAATAACTACTGTGTAATAAGGGCTTTTAGTGCCAGGCCCTGTGCTAAGCTCCTTGCACACATCTATCTCATTTATTACTACAACCTAGTGAGATACATGTTCTTAACTTAAGAGAAGCACTGAGAAGTTTGTTGTGTTTAAGACATTTGCCTAAACTCACCCAGCTAGTAAGTAATGAAGCCAGTATTCAAATCCAGGGGCTGACCCAGCCTGATGGGTGTATGGGAAGGAGACATGTCCACATTCATTTATTCATTGAGTGAGTTCTCTAAGCCAGGATGGGACACACAGGGAGGAGCAAGGACTCTGCTATCATGGAGCTTACATTTTGATGAAGTACAGACAGCATACATGTTTCCAACAGTGAGTAAATAAAAGAGCGTGATGTGATAGAGGGCCACTGGAGGGCCACTGAATGGTGAGGGATGGTCTCTCTGAAGAGGAGATATCTAGGCTGAAAATATATTTCTAAGAAAGAGTCACTCATGTGAAGAGTGTTCCTGGAGGAGCCCTTGAGAACCCTAGTGTGAGGTAGAGGGTTTTATGAGATGACCGTGTGCTCTGTGATCATGAAACTCTTCCAAGTTGTTCAGTCCACATGGGATTCAAGCTTATCTGTGTATTAGCAGAACACACAATGCTGAAAGATGTGCTGAACAAAGGGACTTACCAAAAAATTATTCTCAAAGTACCACCTTTGCCAGAAAGCATGAGGGTGGTAGAGGTGCTGGTAATCTGTCCCTACCCATAGGGGAGAGTGCCAGGGATATACCTGGTCACCTGTGCATCCAGTGTCCAGAACGATAGAGGACCCCCTGTGCTCCTGTTCACTTGGTAAACCTGAAGAGAGCTGCCTTCTGTGGGTTTACGTGAGTTCCTTTCAGTCTTGGGCATTGGAGGATAAGGCAGAATATTTCTTAATAATAGAAGAATGAAACACTACAGGATATAATCCTTGGAATGGGAAAGGAATGGTAAGAAGCTACTTCAGTCTTAGTTGGCAGGAAGTCACATAACTTGTGTAGGGATAATTGAAATAAAATATTTAAAAATAGATCTATGGGTTTTAGTCAAAATGTGTCAGTAACAATAAAACATTAATAATTGTCTCTTGTGAATTGTCTCTGTTTTGCATTTATAGCTGAATATGGGAGCTAGGAGTATTTTAGGAGAGAATAGATATGTGATCTCAGGGCATTTGGGTCATTTAAGTAAATACTAATGAGTGAATTGACCTTGACCAAGTCATTTAAGCACTCTTGGCCCCTCAATTTTTTCATCTGTAACATGAAGCATTTGGAATAGATTTTTAAGACCCCTCCAATTCAGATGGTTTATGTAGAATTCTATGGCCTTTTAAGGGAAAAAATGTATTGTATATGTCTCAGTATCTGTGAATGACCTTGTTATGGTTGTGAATAAAATAAGTTCAATCATGTTCACCCTTTTCAGCATCTAATGGGTTTCCCAGAGAAAGGTATTGCTTTCCAGGGACCAGCTACCCTACCCCTTCTCCATTATTTCTAAGAGATGAGTATATTTTATAGCTCTGAGAGAAAGGATAATGTATCACATAATGATATCTATAATCTGTTGAATACCTACTATGTGCAAGGTACTTGATATCTGTTATCTAATTAAAAAGAAAACTGTGAAAATAGTTGTTCTTAGTGTCCTATTTGAAAGTAAGGAGACGGATTCGGATTCACTGTCACATAGTTAACAAGTAGCAGAGTTGACATTGCAGCCCAGATTTGTTTGACTCCAAAGCTCTTTCCATGACTGAACACTTGGAGTAGAAAGGACAAGAGTATATAAGAGAATAGGAAACTAAGCAGAATGTTTCTGAAAAGCACAGCAGAGTTTTCTGTAGTCTCATGGAGCTAAGTAGGAAGAACTCAAAGTTCAAGAAGGAAGAACCATTCTGGAGTTGATATATCAATATCTTAATTGTGATGGAAGTTACACAACTATCTGTATTGTCAAAACTTACAGAACTGTACACTAAAAAGAGTAAATTTTACTGTATATAAATTATACTTTGCTAAAAAATGGAAGCAAGGAAAAAAAAAGAGAAAAGGGTCTTGGGATACAGTCTCAGTTAGACCTTTGTAGAGTTCATCCGTGGAGAAGGGGCAAACTAGAGGTCGATGGAGTTGTACAAAATGGCAGATGAGTTTCAAATCACCTCAGCCCTAATTCAACTAAAGTGAACTTCCCCAACTCTATCAAACTACCAGAAGATAGAGTAACTCAATTTGGAGGAAAGTAACGTCACCTAGCACCTCAGTTGGACATCCACATGGACAAACAGAAAACCAAATCTTGACTTTTATTTAACATCATACGCTCCCCTCCCCCAGTTCCAGATTGACTGTAGATCTAAATGTGAAAACTTACACATTAAAGCTCGCAGAAAAAAGAAGGTACCTCCATGATCTTGGGATACGCAAAGATTTTGTAAACAAGATGTATAAATTATTAACCATAAAGGAATAAAATTGATAAACTGTATTGCATTAAAATTAAGGACCATAAAGAGAGTGAAAAGGCAAGTCACAGACTGAGAAAGTATATATTAGTAAAACATATATCTGACAAAGGATTTGTATCTAATATACAAAGAATTCCCACAAATCAATAAAAAAGATAGATGACTCAACGGGAAATTAAGTAAAGACTTTAACAGGTACTTCACAAAAGAGGATATTAAAACGGCCAAACAGACATATGAAAAAGTGCTCAATCTCATTAATCAGAAAAATTCAAATTCAAATTCCACACCACTAGAATAACTAAAATTTAAAAGACTGACAATTCAACGTTTTGATGAGAAACTATAACTCTTATGCACTGCTGTGGGAATGTAAATTGGTACAATCACTTAGGTAAAATATCGATATTTGGCAGTATTTGCTGAAGCTGAATATTTGTAGATCTGGAGACCTCAAAATCTTACTCCTCGGTGTATACACGGCAAAGATCCATGCATATATTCATCAGAAGACGTGAACTAGAATGCTCATACCAGAACTATTCACAACAGCCGCATACTGGAAATCAACTCAGTGTCTATCAATAGTAAAATGGATAAATTGTGGTAGGCAAATGACGAAATACTGTAGTGCAAATTAGAATAATCTAGGTATCACTCAGGCAATGAATCTCAGAAACACAACTTTAAACAACAAAAGTCGGACACCAAACAAAAATTCTATAGGATTACATTAATATTAAATTCAAAAACAGACAAAACTAATACTTGGTGCTAGAAATCAGAATGATGGTTCTCCTGGGGCAGCGGCCAGGGGTGGCGGGGAGGAGGCATGACTGTGGAAAGGGGCACGAGGGGGGCTCCTGGGGTGCTAAGCAATGTTCTGTTTCTTGATCTGGATGCTGATGACATCACTGTGGTCATTTTGTGAAAATTCATCATGCTGTACAGCTGGGATTTGTGCACTTTTCTGTATGTTACACATCAATAAAACGATTATGTTAATAATGTGAATAGAAAAAGATGACAACAAAAGGGAATTTATGGGCTCGAAATACATAAAATCATGAAAATTCAATATTCCCAGTCATATATTACACTAGTAGGAAAATAAAATAATAAAAAGAAAGACAAACAATGAGAGAAAACAAAAAGGTAATACAAATCAATGTACTCTGCAGGGGGAAACTTGTAGTCGGGAAGCCTGGGATCAATTTGGCCAGTTATTTCTAAATTAAAAGTCAACACTGGATTATTTACCAATGACTTAGTGAACTTTCCACATATATATTTTGGCTTACTATATCTTAGAAGGGAAATATTGAATGTTTTTGCAAGTGGCCCATACCAAAGTTATTCAAATACAGGGACTACTTATCATCTTAAGATGTTGTGAAACCTCGCAGTGCATTCAGCCCCTTGCTTACTAACCACAATTTCCCCTCTTCACTTTCAAACACCACTCTTCCCAAATCTATCTCCAGTGCCTCACATGTGCATTAAGTGCTTGCACTGCACAAAGTTTCCTCTTCACTTGTTTCAATTGTATGTTTCCATTTAAGCTCTTACCTGTGTATCTTGAGCAACACTTGTCTATAGTTTGCTTGAATTTCAGTGTGAATTTTTACAGCTGTGGGAGAATCTTTTGATTTTCATAGGATACATTTTTTCATAGTATCATGGAATTATGCATACGGCCATACACAGATATTTGTATAAACTCGTAGATAAGAGAGACAAGGTGTATTAATAGGATACTATGTCAGGAATTTAGCTACCAGGCAGACTAAATAAAGCGAGAGACTAAGGAAACTGCTCTTATAATTCAAGAAAAAGTCAATTATCCAATGAAAGTAAGAATTCTCTTGGCATTCTGCAACAAACAGATTCACTGGGTTGCTAACAAAACTTTACACTATTCAGTTGGGTTGGACATAGGTCTTTCCCTTGAAAGCAGCATGGAATTGTGAAAGAAGACAGGCTGTGGGGTCATAACAGGTATGACCTTAGGGGAGTTCTTTGTGGGATGTCAGTTACTTATTTAAAAATGAGAATAATAGGGGATTCCCTGGTGGCGCAGTGGTTGACAGTCCTCCTGCCGATGCAGGGGACACGGGTTCGTGCCCCGATCTGGGAAGATCCCACATGCCGCGGAGCGGCTGGGCCCGTGAGCCATGGCCGCTGAGCCTGCGCGTCCGGAGCCTGTGCTCCGCAACCGGAGAGGCCACAGTAGTGAGAGGCCCGCGTACCGCAAAAAAAAATAAAAATAAAATAAAAATGAGGATAATAATAACTGCCTTGAAGGGTTTTTACTCCTCTGTGCCTAGGTAGTTTTTTGTTAATGGCTCTATGGAGGCCTTGCCACAGCGGGCTGTCATTGTATGAGCATGGGCTTCTTGATGGCAAGGACATGGTCTTACCCATAATTCTATCCCAAGCATTTAGCAAATTCCATGACATATAACACGCTCCATAAAAGTTTATTGGTGAGTGAATGAATGAATAAATGAGATAACATATAACCTAGAATGCTATAGGCCCCCAATGAACATTACTCCTCTCTTTTTCTCCTCCTTTATTATTCTCTATCTGGAAAGCAGAATGAATCAACCCTTAGCTTATTTCTAGTAGGTGGCCAGGACTAGCAAAGGTAGCCAAGGAAATTTTTCTGAATTCCCCTTAAAATTTCATGGGAAGCCAAGGATATAGCTTATATTTTTGTTCACAGAGGAGCCAATTTTGCACAAATATGAAGATGAAAAAACATTCTTATTAGAACAGAACAAGATCACATAATAGTACAAAAGAAGGGCTTTGATCTCTTAAAACCGTGCCTATTTGCTGCAGCCTTTCCTATTTTTTCTTGGACAGTTTTTGAATTAAGAATAATCCATGATGCTGTTTGCATTGGCCAAGATTTTTCAATTGTTAATAAAAGAATCAGAATAGATTTTTAGAGGTAAGATATTTTCTGATCAGAGAAGCATTAAGAATGTGTCCATGGCAGGGTGAGGGTCAGATGTTTATTTTTAAGCTGTATGAAAAGTTCTCTACTTCTCTAAAGCAAGTCAGAAAGTGAAAGTAATTTATGGTATTATGAAATTTCTGGACTTCTCATGGGAAAGTGGCTGACATCAGTGTTTGATAAGCTTCCTGTGGCTACAAACATACAAGCCATTGACTCCTAAGAAAAATGTAACATTTCTCTTCACAGAATCATGGTGCGCCTGCGGCTGGAATTTGGTTTAACTGCCTCGCATCAGGAAGAACCTAATGTAGATATTTTTAAATGTCCGAAGCTTGTGGAGATGCAGTCGTAATTGTCTCTGTCACCATCATCATCATCATGAAAGTCAACATCACCACCACCACCATCATTATCATCATCAACAAGCACTGATGTTTGTTTGTATTATTTGTAAGGCACTGTTAAATGCTAGGGTTCCAATGAGTGATAATAAATGGTACAATTAATTTTTATGTATATTAAATTTTCCAAAGGATATAGTCTTCATGGCACTCTTTTGCCTATGTGGCTATGTATGGCTTCTTTATTTTTTAACTGAATATATATTATTTACCAGGTATTATTTTATTTTTAAATAACAGTGTTATAAAGATATAGTTCACTTACTATACAATTCATCTATTTAAGTGTATAATTCAATAGTTTTTAGTATATTCAGAGTTGTGCAATCATCACCACAATCTTAGAACATTTTCCATCATCCCCCAAAAATCCCTATACCCTTTAGCCACCTCCCTCCACTGCTGAAAGAGCCCCTATATCTCCCAGCCCTAAGCAACTACAAATCTATATTTTATTTCTATAGAGTTCCCTGTTGTGGACATTTCATATGAATAGAATCATATGATATGTGGTCTTTTGTGACTGAGTTCTTTCACTTAGAACAATGTTTTCAAGCTTCATCCATATGGTAGCATGTATCAGTATTTCATTCCTTTTTATGGCCAAATAATATTCCATTGTACGGATATATCACAATTTGTTTATCCATTTCGTTTGCTGATGGGCATTTGGGTTGTTTCCATCTTTTGGCTATTGTGAATAATGCTGCTATAAACATTTGTGTACAAGTTTTTGTGCAGACATATGTTCTCATTTCTCTTCGGTATATACCTAGGAGTGGAATTGCAGGGTCATATGGTAATTATTCTATGTTTAATTGTTTGAGGGACTATGAGACATTTTTCCAAAGTGGGTGCACCATTTTATATTCCCACCAGCAGTGTATGAGGGCTCTGATTTTCCTACATCCTTGCTATGCAAGAGGAATAACTTATAAATATATCTCCTGTGCAGTAAACTTCAGGCATATAGAATAAGTTTGATAATTGTAAGTTTACATAAATTGAACCGATTAGTTCCAAGAGACTCTCAGTTTTTTTAACAATCTCAGTACTCAGGAGTTTTGGATATTCACAAAGAAGCAATGTCCTAATTCATTACTTTCTGGTTGAGACTACAGGTAATCAAAGCAATTGGATTATTTATTCAGTTCAGTCAACTCAGTGGAAAATTTGAGCACACTTTATTGATTTAGTGAATTGATTTTCTTGTTTCTGTTATATGTACTTTGTTTAAAGTATTCTTAAAACTTTTTCAAGTGTTAGCTTTGACTACTGATTAAAATTTAAGTACCTGAGAACAGGGCTGTATATTATATATTTTTTATGGCCAGTTGCTGAAGATGAGCAAAAACACAAAGCAAAATAACACTGAAAGTGGAATGATCTTGTCCCTATTCTCTACCTTCTAACCAGCTAGCACTGCCCAACTTTCTCTTCCATGCCAGGGCTGTGTGCCGAGACCTAATCCAGTCACTGTGAAGCACAAAACTCTGACACGGAATCTGAACAGTGGTAGGGCTGTGGGCTCAGGTCAGAACCTAGAATCACCTTGTCTTACCCATGTAACAAAGGCAAAACCATCAATGCGTGTAGCCCTGAAAAAAAATTTGCTGGTTGATGTCATTCCTCAGCATTTAAAAAAAATCAGCCTCTGCATAATTTATTTGCACATTTAACTCAAAGAGTAGCCAGTGAAGGCTGTAATCCCATGGATGAGATACAGAGGCCTTTACACTAGAAAACTGGTAAAACATCACACTCACTCTGTCTCTGCTCATCATCACCCAGTTATCAGAATGTTTGTGGTCTTGGAAACTGGACATCGGCAAACACAGCAAAATAACAATGCACAGGGGACCATTTTGTGCACAGGGCCCTGGGAAGGGCCAGTGGAATTCCTCTGATCAGTCTCCTTTTGACTTTTTCCCAGAGACCTTGTTTCTGCACTGAAATGTCTGGAATGCTTGGTAGGGACGAAGTGGGTTGGTCACAGGGCAATTATGCTACTATCATCAATGAGATCAGCCATTTGTGGACTGATTTCCAAGTGACTAGTGGTATCACCAGTGGGTTAAGAATACAAATGATAGCAATTTTACAGTAAACAGAACTTTCACATTCCTTTTCCCAAGTGATTTTCATGTCAAGCCCGGAGATCAGTAAGACAAACATTATTGGCAACATTTTATAAATGGGACCTAGAGAGTCCTGGAGAGGTTAAATGGTTTACCCAAGGCCTCTCAGCTAGTGGTGAGTAGATCCAGGTCCCCAAATCTGTTCTCTTTGCAGAACACCATTCTGCCTCTTGTTGGTTACTTAACAACCAAGTTCATTCAGCAGGAGCTGGTTATTTTTTATTTTAAGACAAATCAATCACTATATTTAGTTTTAGAAGACAGATGAATCCACTGATTTGATTCCCAACTGCTATCATGGGATAAAACTGTTCAAAATGACAATCCTGAGAACTGATTCTTTGTGACCCTTGCAATTTGCACTGTCTTTGCAGTAATGACATAGTGGGGGGAGTGTTACGACTGATAAATCCTTCAAGTAACCATCCTAACCCCAAAGCATTTGAACATCAAAATAGATCTGTCAAGGTATGGTGGCCCACCACAGTGGCTTTCCACTTGAAGTCTCGATCACAGCGTCATTACCTGTGAAGTGTACCATCAGATATTTGAGGCTTCATGTGATTTATTCTTTTTAAAAACATTAGGAAGGATTCAAGCTTATTTCTATAAACTTGCCTCTCACTCAGCTTTATTCCTGGAATCTTTCTTGAGTGGAAGAAAAGGCTTTCCTATGTGTGTTCCCATGAGTGAGGCTTCCCTGTGAATATCATTCCGCAGGCATGACACGTGGAGAAAAAAATTTTGAGATCTGCTCTTCTTCTATTTCTATATCATGAGACAAAACATCAGGCCCAGTTTGAGATTCTATTTCCAGTTAAGAAGTGGAAGTTGCTAAGGATGTAGCAGAGACAGACAGCGACAAGATTTCTGCCCTCACAGAGCTAACTCCCTAGTGAGAAAATTAATAAATATTAAACTATTTATATCTTATTCACTTTTTTGTTGTTTTTTGGCTTGAGTTCTTTTTTAAAAATTTTTTTTTGTGGTAAGAACATGTGATCTGTTAACATGTGATCTACTCTCTTAACATCTTCTTTACTTCTGTATCCCCAGTGCCTTGCGCAGTTCTGAGCACATATTAGTTTCTCGGTAAATACGCGTTAGTGAATAAATAAATGAAGTTTCCAGATGTCCAAACTTTTCCATTTCTAAATCTTGATTCATTATCCAGTGTCATTCTTTCTGGGACCAGATTGAAACTGGATACAAAGAGGACAATCAGAATCTTGCTGAAGCCTGGTACTAACAATTTTATTGGCAATTATATTAGATGGTTGATGGTAATGTGGACAATATCCCAGCGTCAATCTGTTATAGCCACAAACTTAAACCCAGGCTGCTATCTTTTACAAACCTGTGTGTGGTTAAACAAACGGAGCATGGGGTGAAGATACAGATGGATCAATAAAACCCATTTTCACATTAATACAACATTTCAAATTTAACATCCTACAATAAATTTATCTTTAAAGAACAGCATTTTTTAAACATAGCATCTGTCTTTATTCATATGCCAACAAAAATACCAACAGAAGCCTCATCAGGGACAACATTTATAGCTGAGTTGATTGAATTAAATGAAAAAGATAAATTAGTTCAACAAAACCTTTTGGGCAACCACCACCAAATAATTTCACATCGGGCAGCTCTCCGTGTTTTGAAATGGCAATTCTGGCGTTACGAAGGCACGTATAAGCTGAATAGAGCTGACATATATATAACTGCAAAACACAGGAAAATGTACTTTTCAGAGACAAGACAACAATCCTTCCATGTTTGGAACATAAAATGTGATTGTGACAAATCACTGCTAAAGAATGAAAAACAAATAACGACTGTAACTCAAAACAACTAAGCTTACATACAAATGCCATTCTAGAATATTGGATAGAACTATAAATACATTATGTGAAATATACTACAAGTGTGAGAGAGGAAAACATTAAATTTAGCCAGAATTTAAATGGTATCAAGGCTGCACAGATACTTAGGTTGTTTGGGCAGTGTTTTTTTTCTTCTCTCTCTCTCTGAGCCCTTTCATTTCCTGATGTGCCTCAAAAGGAAAAGCTCAGAGATGAAAGTAAAAACTGTCCTTAGTATGTTTTTAGGCTGTTTGAATCCAGAGGGAAATCCAGCAGTGCAGGCACTTCATCATAAGATCCCTGAGTGAGCAATCACTTTTTTTTGTGTGTGTGTGGTACGCGGGCCTCTCACTGTTGTGGCCTCTCCCGTTGCGGAGCACAGGCTCCAGACGTGCAGGCTCAGCAGCCAGGGCCCCGCCGCTCCGTGGCATGTGGGATCTTCCCGGACCAGGGCACGAACCCGTGTCCCCTGCATCGGCAGGCGGACTCTCAACCACTGCGCCACCAGGGAAGCCCGCAATCACATTTTTATACCATTTACATCCCCATAGCAACTCATGCAGTACTCATCAATTATTTAGTGGCAGGCTGAAATACTGATGCTTTTCAAGACTATTTTTGTTTCTATTCTACTCTATTGCAAAAGGTTCCAGATCATTAAATCTGTAAAGTCAGACCTATCTCTGAAAGCTATATAGTTATACATCTTATTATGGAGAATATACAAATATGAATTTCATTATATTATAGAAAATTTAGAAAATATAGAAACATATGTAGAAAACAATCTTAAAGTCTCTTAATTCCTCCTGCCCTAAGATTACTTTAAAGTTTAAATATATCTCCTTCTGGTTTTCTTCACTAACACATATGATCCTATTTTAAAAACAAATTTATTATGTTATGTGTTCAGCTTTTTCACTTATACACATTTTCCTACACCATTCATTTAACATGATTAATAATGTCATGGTTTATATAATCATTCCCCTATCACTGGACATATATTTCAAGTTTGGGCTATTATAAATAATGCTGTAATGGACATTCTTGTACATAAATCTTTATCCCTAAATCTCGATCACTTGGTTTTTAACTACTAAGTAATGTAGAGGGTGATTCCAAGGGATCAAATTGATCACGTTTTCTTTATGTGAATTCTTGTTTTCAAATCACCAACTGGAGAAGTTGGGACAGTAATTACAGTGTCACCAAAATATTTGTAGATGAGTTACAGCAAATAGTATAGCAAGCCAAAATTGTAAAGGCCTCTGGTATCATCCATTCACTGCCAATATTATAGAAAAACTCCCCCTAAAAGTTGTCTTTAAGAACCTAATTTTCAAGATTAACCAATTTGGGCCTTGAGAGATGAGCTAATTCAAAAGTGTAGCAAATTAAACTATTATAACAAACACATTAGATGTAGATACACACAGTGGAAGGGAAGAGAAGGAATAAGTCCCGGTAATGAGGTGAGCCATAGCATCATGGGAGAGCCACTGGTAGTTTGCGAAGGTCTGGCAAGGAAGTGTCAATAGTGGGCTTAATGCTTAGGGTGCAAGTACTCTGAAGGTGGGGTTTATACTTTACACTTTTGTTTCCTCTCTACAACTCACAAAATATTCAAGAACTGCTCCTTTTTCTTTTGGAAAAAGAATATAATTGAACATAGTCGATAATCCCTGAATTGTTCCCATCTTCAAAAATGGCACCAGCGTTCACTGGGCCGCTTGAGCCCTGACTTGGGAGCCTCTCCAGACATTTCTTCTTCACCATCTATTCTCTGCCACGCCCCATGAAATAAATTACTAAGTCTAGTGATCCTCCCTCCAGAATATTTACTAGAAACAGTCCATTCATCTTCACCATTGTTGCTACCACTCTAATCCAAGCCACTTTATCTCATCTGGGCCATTCAGGAGATGCCTTACTGGTCTCTTTATTCGAATCTGCAAATAATGATCTTTTTAAAAACGTTAATCTGATCAGATAACTGCCCTGCTTACAATACCTCTATATCTTCATAGTGCAGTTAGATTATATATTCAATTATTTATCACAACCCACACTTTTGTTTGTGATCTGGTCCAACATACATCTCCAGTTTCCTCTGGTACCACAGTTTTTGTGATCTGGTCACACTAGCGTTCTTTCAATATCTTGCATAGATCCAAATCTTGCAGGCCATAGAGCCTTGGGTCATGCTGTTTTCTAAGACTAAAATGATTCCCCTACCCTTCCTTAGTAATACCAGCACACTTCTCACTTGGATAATCCTTAGTTTTCCTTAAACCCTCAAAGTCAAAGGTCTTGCAATACTCACAAAACACTGATTTTTGTGTTATAGCACAAGCACAAGATACATGTTAAAAGCTTTAAGTACCCTATCCATTTATTGCCAAGATAGAGCAAATTAAAATTATTGTATTAGATATACAGATTTTTAAGATTGTTTTCCTTTGTGTTATTCTCTTTCATGGCTCTGTTATTTATCTTCATGTACAATTACAATTTGTAATGACATTTATGTTTGGATATCTGTTTATTTAATGGTTGTCTTTCCTACCAGGTTGAAAGCTCCATGAACACATGTCTGCCTTTATTTATTTATTTATTTATTTTTGTGGTACGCGGGCCTCTCACTATTGTGGCCTCTCCCGTTGCGGAGCACAGGCTCCGGACGCGCAGGCTCAGTGGCCATGGCTCACGGGCCCAGCCACTCCGCGGCAGGTGGGATCTTCCTGGATCGGGACACGAACCCATGTCCCCTGCATCGGCAGGCGGACTCTCAACCACTACGCCACCAGGGAAGCCCTGCCTTTATTTTTTAAACCACTGATCCCCTAGCACTTTGTAATTACCTAAGATATAGTAATCACTCAACAAATACGTATAAAATGAACAAATGGACAAGAAACAGTCAAAATATTTCAAAGGAATAACTAGTGACAAGACAGTCAGGGAAACTTTACAGGTTTATCGCCTATTTGCAGAGAGGATATTCATTAAGAGCTTGTCATTGGCTAACTGCTCAATTAATTGAATAAATGAAAGAATATATGGGTGAATTTTTATTAGCTGTCAAGCAGAATATGGTAAGTTCTGAATGAAAGGCAGATACCTATACCAAAGCAAACAGTTAGATAACCTGCTGCTACCACTTTCCTCTAAAAGTGGTTTGAAAGAGAAAGCATGGAAAGCACACGAATATGCTTCCCATCATAATAGTTGAATCATGCATTATTTTATTTGATTCTCATAAGGACGCTGTGAGATAGAGAGTATACCATCTCCATTTGACAAAAATGAAATTAAGTCCAATGTCTACGATTACTCGTAATGCAGTGGGTCCAGGACTCAAACACTGAATTTCTTTTCTTTTTTTTAAAATTTATTTATTTTTTGGCTGCATTGGGTCTTCATTGGTGTGCACAGGCCTTCTCTAGTTGCAGCAAGCGGGGGCTACTCTTCATTGTGGTGCGTAGGCTTCTCATTGTGGTGGCTTCTCTTGTTGCGGAGCACGGGCTCTAGGTGCATGGGCTTCAGTAGTTGTGGCACATGGGCTCAGTAGGTGTGGCATGCGGGTTCAGTAGTTGTGGCGCATGGGCTTAGTTGCTCCACGGCATGTGGGATCTTCCCGGACCAGGGATCGAACCTGTGTCACCTGCACTGGCAGGCGGATTCTTAACCACTGCGCCACCAAGGAAGCCCCAAACTGAATTTCTAACCCTAGAGACTGAGTAATAAGCGCAAGAGTGGAAAATCATGAGATAGCTAATGTGATTTTGTTCTGATATCCTCCTCTGCATCGATGATAAGTTTGGTTGAGCTTTTAATAAACTGATACAGACTTTCAATAAGAAACAAAAAAATACCCAAATCTTCCCAAGTCTTCCAGCTTAAAAACCTGATTTTGGTCTCAACTACTATCCCTAATAATTTTGAGATTGGCAAGATTTTATTTTCCTTTCCAGTCATATTTCAAAATATACTCTGAGTCACATTTGTCTCTATTCCTTTTAAACCAGGAGAAAAGGCTCCCAAGAAAACTGCCTTGGTACAGAAACCTACTCATACACCAGCTGTGATATTGGCTTATTTCCATATAACCTAATATGGCTAAGAAAATGTTTGATTGGAACAGAGTGAGGATTGCCAAACTTAACAACTTTTTAGTAAGAAAATTGCCACAGAGTCCTCTGTTTAGACATCGTGTAGTTGCCGTTCAGATGCTAATGCTTATCCATTCACATCAACAAAACTGTAACAACTTTTATGCAGTAACAAAAATCAGATACCTGCCCCTTTTGCCCACTCACAGGCAAAATGAATGAGAAAAAGCTGCCCAAAAAGGCTCTGGATGATAGCATATTGAACACGTTGCCCTTCTTGGGTTATAAAGGCCCAGTGACTGGGTACACCCAATTCAGGTTCTGCAGGAGGTCCTCTGAGTGTGTATAAAATCAAGTAGCTTCAAACAGAAAAAAGGATGAAAGAAAATTCACCTCCACCATCTCCTATCATGGATTTACCAACATCCTCCTTCCTTTACCACATCTCTGACTGACATTCTTGGTTCTTCTTACTTCTGGTACTCAGATATAGATATCAATATTATCTTAAATTTCACCCCTTCTCTCAACACAAATACAATGAATGGTCATCAAATCCGAGGATTCTACTTGGGCTGTTTCAGTCATGAGGGCTTCCTTGCTTCCATTCCCACTATTGTTTTTTTCGTTCATATACTTTTGTGCCTAGACTGTTACTATTGTCATCTGGCCAGGCACTGCAATTTCTTTAGTTGTTTTGAGGCGTGAGCAAATGTATAAAGTCAGACAGATCTGGGTCTGAATTTCAGATCTGCCACTTATTTGCTGGATGACTTTTGCAGATTGTTTAATTTCTCTGTTAAAACGGAAAGCATCTACTTTGTACGGCTGTTGTGGGAATTAAATGAGGTACCATGCAGTAGTATGGCACCTGACATGAAGAAAACATTCAGTAAATGTCAGCAAACTCCCATGCTCTGCTTCTAGCCTCTTCCTAATCTCATTGCATTCTGTATACTAGTGCTAGATTATTTTCCTAACTATGTATGCAGAAATTGAAGGTGAAAAATATACCCATTGACCCCTGAAATTTGCCTTGGTCACTGAGGAAGGGAGCACTGCCTAAAAATTCAACCTGGACCAAGTTAAAGAAAAACTAATGTCAAAATGTTTGTTGTGCCTTAGAGTTACTAGGGGCATAAGTCTAGGGCAGATGACTGTTTTTTTGTTTTTTGTTTTTGTTTGTTTGCTTGTTTGTCTTTTTACAAAAACCCTGCAGCTAACAGGACACCCTCATCCCTTTTCCTCTTACAAATCTTTTTTTTTTAACATCTTTATTGGAGTATAATTGCTTTATAATGGTGTGTTAGTTTCTGCTCTATAACAAAGTGAATCAGTTATACATATACAAATGTTCCCATATCTCTTCCCTCTTGTGTCTCCCTCCCTCCCACCCTCCCTATCCCACCCCTCTAGGTGGTCACAAAGCACCGAGCTGATCTCCCTGTGCTCTGCGGCTGCTTCCCACTAGCTATCTATTTTACGTTTGGTAGTGTATATATGTCCATGCCACTCTCTCGCTTTGTCACAGCTTACCCTTCCTCCTCCCCATGTCCTCAAGTCCATTCTCTAGTAGGTCTGCGTCTTTATTCCCGTCTTGCCCCTAGGTTCTTCATGACCCTTTTTTCTTTATTCCATATATATGTGCTAGCATACGGTATTTGTCTTTCTCTTTCTGACTTACTTGACTCCCAACAGTGCAAGAGGGTTCCCTTTTCTCCACACCCTCTCCAGCATTTGTTGTTTGTAGATGTTTTGATGATGGCCATTCTCACTGGTGTGAGGTGATACCTCATTGTAGTTTTGATTTGCATTTCTCTAATGATTAGTGATGTTGAGCATCCCTTTCATGTGTTTGTTGGCAATTCGTTTATCTTTTTTGGAGAAATGTCTATTTAGGTCTTCTGCCCATTTTTGGATTGGGCTGTTTTTTTGGTTTTTTTTTTGTTTTTGATATTGAGCTGCATGAGCTGCTTGTAAACTGTTTTGTTTTGTTTATGTAAGTACTTTGACCTTTCTTTGTTTCTGTAAAAGGTGAACAACGCCTCCACCCCTAAGTTGCTTGGGAGAGAATTAAGGCAAAGAGCTAAAAGGCTGATTTCTTTCTCATATACCAGAGTCTCATGTAACTTCTCATTTAAAATACTTCATTTTAAACTGTGATCCAGTCTGGACTATACTGTAAGGTCCCCCTACCACTTCAAACCATTCATCAGAGTCTGTTTTAAACAACATAGCTTTGAGGAATGAGGAAAAAAGGAATTTTTCCATGCTCAGGGTGAAGCCGAGAAAGACAGGAAGGGATGGAAAGCTGTAAGAGGGTGACAGGAATTTGGAACAAGAGGTGACGGAAAAACATAGGTATTCCCACCACTCTGTCTCTTTCTTGGGGATTCCCAGAAATATGGAGGTGGAGGACCTAATAATTTTACTTGGAAAGGAAAGAGTAACCCAGGAAGAACTTTGTCATTTGCAGGTTACATACTTATGAACAATTAATCAACAATCCAAAAAAAATTATAAGTAAAATGTCTATTATCATGATTAGTTTAAGTAATTCAGACAACTGTTGCTGCATAATGAAGAGTACTGGTTAGATGTTAAAAGACCTCAATTTTAGGTTCTGGTGACACTCCTAACTAGCCATGTGACTTTGGGCAAGTCACGAACTCTGCAGACCTCAGTCTCCTCAAGGGTGAAAGGATGAAGGGTGGACTGGAGGAGCTCTGCTCTTTGTGGATTAGACGGGCTGCAGTACTCAGGAAAGGCTTCACAGAGAAGACTGGCTCTCAGAGGAGTTAATATTCGGATAACCAGCAAAAGAAAGGAGTGAGGACATCTCACTCTTGCTCAGGGAAAGAGCAAAGCCATTTGAGCAGAAACACACGAGTTGAATTCATGAGTGAGCATGTTCAAAAGCCTGGCTGGGAGGGTTTGGGGAAGTGGGTTGTATTGATTATGTCCTTGGATGTCCATTTCACACTTTATTCTTTGGAGTAGACAGTGGGGGTTAGGATTTTTTTTATATAAATGATAGTTTGGGAAGATTGAGGGGACCAGCTAGTATGGAAATAAGTTTGGAGATTCTTGAAACCTGAATTAAAATGGTGATAATGAAACTACAGAGGAAAAGACAGTCAATGAAGAATCGAGAAATATGCATTTATTTCCCCCAACATGTCTCATCTCCTCTGGTTAGTCTGTAGAGGTATCCCCTCTCAGATGCAACACTTAACTCTGACCTCTGGGTCTAAGTACTGAGCTATTAATGACTCATAAATCATTTGGGAGATTAATCTACAGGAAGGGCCAAGATCATTTTTTGTTGTAAGTATAAAATGACCTTGGGTTATTTTGCAAGTAGAGGTCTTTGCATTAATTGTATAACTGAATATGATTTTGTAAGTCTCACAAACCAACAATCAACTCCAATTGACTTCACTAAAGGAGAAATCTCCATATTATTCTGAAAGAATATACATATTATACACTAAGCAAACTTAGGCCTGCCTCTGTCTTATAAAGATTCATTTCCTGCTTCTTACATTTATCTTGAAATGCAGCTAAAAGCAAGAGGTTAGCTCAGAAAGAATGAGAAATTTCACCCTGAGGAAGCCCTGCAATGTAGAAAACCTTGATGCTCCCAATCACCTTTCCCTTTTCTTTGACATGGGAAGGTTTACACCACTTGTGCACAACTTGAAACCTAGCTCTTGGGGTTTGATGCTTATCTAGAACGTCATACCACCCTAGTGGTCCTCAAGATGTAGTCCCCAGACCAGCAGCATCAGTGTCATATAGAAATTTATTAGAAATTGTGAAACTTTGGGGCCCCTTCCCACAACTACTGAATTAGACACAGGGGAAGGGGCCTGGCAATCTGTGTTTTACAAGTTCCCCTGATGATTCCAATGCTAAAGTTTGAGACTCACTGTGTTAAAGTAGTATAGCAGGTGCCCTCAGCAATAAAAATGGTTAGCAATAAGTAAAAGCTACAGGGAAAAAAACCAAGAATATACATATTATAAGACTTCTACAAATCTGAAAGTTACATTATGAAATTGTCCTTACACAGAGAAAAAGTGTACTAATTTATCTCCCTCTTTAATACATATATATATATATATATATATATTTTTTTTTTTTTTTTGGCAGTACGCGGGCCTCTCACTGTTGTGGCCTCTCCTGTTGCGGAGCACAGGCTCCAGATGCGCAGGCTCAGCGGCCATGGCTCACGGGCCCAGCCGCTCCGCGGCATGTGGGATCTTCCCGGACCGGGGCACGAACCCGTGTCCCCTGCATCGGCCGGCGGACTCTCAACCACTGCGTCACCAGGGAAGCCCAATACTTATATATTTTATAGCAATTTAAAGACCTTGAACTATCCTAATTACTCATTAATATAAATGATTTAAAAGAATAAATCCAAAATTAATTTTCTAGTAGCATTAACGAATTTGGCAAAGCAGATGTGCTTTAGCTGGGTACACAACATCCTCTTAACAGCTCTATGAACTAGAATGAGACAGCTGGAATCGAAGTCCAAGTCTACCAGAATGTATGACTGGTACATCATTTTCTTTTTCTTTCTTTCTTCCTTTCTTTCTTTCTTGGCTGCGTTGGGTCTTCATTGCTGCGCGCGGGCTTTCTCTACTTGCGGTGAGCGGGGGCTACTCTTCCTTGTGGTGCGCAGGCTTCTCACTGAGGTGGCTTCTCTTGTTGCGGGAGCATAGGCTCTAGGCACATGGGCTTCAGTAGTTGCAGCACACGGGCTCAGTAGCTGTGGCTTGCAGGCTCTAGAGTGCAGGCTCAGCAGTTGTGGCACACAGGCCTAGTTGCTCTGCGGCATGTGGGATCTTCCTGGACCAGGGCTCGAACCGTGTCCCCTGCACTGGCAGGAGGATTCTTAACCACTGCACCACCAGGGAAGTCCCGACCCCATTCATTTTTCTATTCAACTTTGCTCTCATCTTACAAATGTTAGTTGCCTTGCTCTTTTCCCATCTCCCATTCCCTGTTTTATCTCAATCTTGATGCTTTGAAATGACAGTTTCAGGCCAAATAATAGAAGAATCTCTTCACATTATGGGTAGTAAACACTTGGAAAACATTATTTGCCTGCTGGTACTGGGAATATAGGTTCAAGGAGTTTAGAGACATTATCAGATAATAGACTTAAAAGGGCCTCTGAAGGAAAGGAAAGGAAAAGGAGGCTTTAAGATAAAATTAAATTCTAGAGGTTTTAAAAGTTTCAAGGTACAAACTCCAACAATGGTCCCTTCTTGCCATCATCAGAGACATTGGGGTCTAGAATTCAAATTTGACTAAGTGAGATATATCTTAGATTCTAATACTTATAATAGTCTAATGACTTGTATATCAAATAGTCTCCTCATTTTTTTGTTGAGAAGTTATCATTACAAGGGAAGATGGAAAAAGCAGAAGACTCCATGTGAGCAACTGAATGACAACTGGGAAGAAATTTATATTTATTATATACTAAGTGTGTGTCAAATGCCACACATCTCTTTTTTAATGTTTCAAACAAACCCATGAGGAGAGTGTTTTTTCTCTCCATTTATAGATGAGAAAATACAGGCTTGAGAGGTTAAGGAATTTGCCAAGCAGCAGATAGAAGTGAAAGAGTTGGAACTAGAATGCACATCTTAATCTAGCCTCTTGCTACCACTCCAAAGGGAAACACTCGAAAGAAGAAGGAAAGAAAGAAAAGGTTGTTCAGTTACCCAGTTATTTCATTCACTGTTGTTTGAACAGAAGCAATTGATGTCTTAAATCAATCCGATCAACTGCACAAAAACAGGCTGTTTGGATTTTTTTAAAGATTTGATTGAAAACCAGTTGTTTCAGTGGCCATACGTAGACCTGGACTTAATAAATGACCACCTTTGAGTCCCCCAGCTGAAAGAGTACAAAAGAACCCGGAGGCAAATCAATGGCAATTTGCCACCCCAAACAAATTGCAGCATGTAAGCTCTGAAACTTGAATTACCCTTCAAGGATTAAAGTTCAGGACTGTGAAAAATTAAAAATGTTGCCTAGCCTCGGAAATAGCATATGAATCAAAAATATCATTACTAAGCTTAACTGCACTCCTAACCTTCTGCTTTCATGACATCTAAACTGTTTTGTTATTCCTAATGGACCAAATCCCCTTTCTGGTAATGTTCTGGAAATTCTATTTTTGTGGTAATTTAAAAAATCATATGGCATGTTCTTTATATTTGGTTTATGTAGGAGTTAAGACCACTTCAAACAAACTTTTCATTTTTATTCTGATGGCTATTTAATATTGTGTCATTCACTGGTTGAAATAAAAGTAGGTTAATCTGCAAAAATACATGAACACCCAAAAAGGACTGAATTGTATCTTTGAGAAATGATTTCTTTTTTCAAAGTCAGACATCAAAGGCTGCATATTGCAGAAAGTTTATTTTGAGAAGCTTCAGTCAAAACAGTTTGGAAACTATGAAATGAGTCATTTTTTCTTAAAGAAATGTAACTTTGTCTATTCCCACTGCATTTTTGGTTTGGTAGGAGACATCTTTATTCCACAGGATTTTAAAAGCATGTTTAAGATTCCATAGGTTTAGTATTACATCACTAATGGTTTCTAATGAGATCCAGGCAATAGCAAGAAAGGGAAAAAAGAACAGCACAAAAGCTGAATTCTACAACACCAAGTACCATGTAAAATGTGGAAAAGTCCATGCTTTACCTAAGGCTGAAGCCTTCTGGCAGAAAAAGGGGAAAAATTCACATTCTACCAACCAGATGTGGAGGACAAGATACCTAATGTTTGGCAATTTGGAATCAGTTATCTAAGGGGCTGAATGTTTTACTTTTCGTGCAGATATTTGCTGCCCTGTAAACAGTGAAACATGCAAATATCTAGGTACTGTATTCATTCTATTGAGTGCTTAAGGCCTTAGTTACTTGTTTGATTTTGTCCTCACAAACACCTTTTATGTAAAAATTATGCAAATTTTCCTTTTGAGATTATGTCAGTGTATATACATAGGAGGATAATGTGAAAAATAAATTTTCCCCAAGCCTTCAGCAACTCTGGCATTTCAAGGAACATAGATGAGGAGACAGTTGGGGTGGGTAGAATGATCCACAGAGGAGATTAGTTTATTTGGTGAAAGATAATGGGTAAATGAGATAAATGGAGACTGTAGAATTTTTGCTTAAGGGCTCCAAGTTAAAATTTCCAACCTATGGATGGGTGTGATAATAACCACTAACACCAGTTAAAAACTTTATAGTGGGGCTTCCCTGGTGGCGCAGTGGTTTGGAGTCCGCCTGCCGATGCAGGGGACACGGGTTCGTGCCCCGGTCCAGGAAGATCCCACATGCCACGGAGCGGCTGGGCCTGTGGGCTATGGCCGCTGAGCCTGCGTGTCCGGAGCCTGTGCTCCGCAACGGGAGAGGCCACAACAGTAAGAGGCCCGCGTACCGCAAAAAAAAAAAAAAAAAAACTTTATAGTGTCAAAACTTTCACTGTCATGATCACATTTGATCCATATCACAAGCCTACTACATAGGAAGTTTTCTATAAATCTACCCAACAATTTCATCTCAAGGCAACTCAACAATTATTGACCTGAGTCCAGAGCTTCCATGTGTAAAGTACTGTACTAGTCACACTGGAGAGGGAGGGAAACAAAGGTAAATGAAGGCATAGTTTTTGCCTTCAAAGTACTTACAATCTTGTCAGGGAGATAGACACGACCAACTGTATCACAAAATAGAAAAAGCTGAGTATAAAAAATGCAATAAGACATACCTAATTCTCTTCAAATGAAGTAGCACAAGTTGCTTTAAGGTCTGGGGAGGATGTTTGAAAAAGTGATGGTAAGAGGCCCTGTTTTAGAAATTTGAAATACTTTTATACAAGGAGGTATCAATGTCATAAATTATTTATAGTGTTAGCTTTCATTCATATGACAATTATCGAACACCTACAACATTCCAAGAGTATGCTAGTTAGTATTTTTCTTTTAAAAAATGATACCATTAAATTTTGTCAAATTTCTTATGAAAATCACCACATTATGACATTCAACTGAAGAATAAAATCTCCATCAGTCTACTAAATGTCTTGTCTGTACCATGCTGCGGAACAAGTTTGACAAGTGAACTGATCAACCTCATGTCCTGTTTAGACACGTGATTCTAGAAATTCTAGAAAGTCTCTCTTCATTCCATTTACCCATTGTCATTCACCAGACAAATTGTCAGAACAAAGCAAGGAGGTATAACATTTTCCCACATACCTGGCAAACCTCTTTTTGGGCCCAGACATTAGCATAGTAAAAGACAGCTATTGGCATCTCATTAAACAGAAAATTCTAAAAATGAACATTTCTGATTTCCCTTCAAAGTATAACTTCAACTTGGCAAGCAGTACTCTACCTAAAATAATCCAGAGTTGCCCAAGGATGGGCACCATCTTGAGCAAGAATTTGGTGAAAAGTCACAAAGTTGTCAGTTGTTTTGTGATTTTAGTCTTAACTGTTTTGTTAATAGTTTAGGACTTTCCCCTATAATATAAGTGTCTGGCCAATAGGAGAATTTGGTGCGCTGTAGTTTACCCGTTTTTATAAGAATTATTTGCTAAACCTTTGAAGGAAACAAGGAAATGATGGAGGATGGATGGATGGATGGATAGACAGACAGACTGGGGTTATAATTATTGTTGTTTGAACTACAGATGTCATCTTTAGACATTACCTGACTCTCCATTTTAAGACATAGGGAAATTTGTACACTTAACACTTTTTTTTAACTGTCCCTCCTTTCCCTATTTTAAAATAATATCATTATTATTTTTAGTTGTTAAGGTATAATTTTTAACCATAATACTGACAGCTGTTTAGCCTTAGTTTTGTATTTAAATTAATTATAAATGTAGTCTAAGATTAATGTAAAACAACATGTTACATTATTAGTCTTCTTTTAAATTTTTCAAAATAATGGGTATGCTCACATATATTTTAAAGTCAAAACTTCTACAGTTCTCCACCACCCCCTGCTTCTTCCTACCCCACCTTCCAGGAAAAAAATATTTGGCCAATATTGCAAAGTAACACATAGAATTTTTTTTTTAATTGGGTAACTGTGGACATCTAGTGTTTACAGAGAATCTCATTTTAAATTATATTAATCACTAAAGGAGCAAGGTAGACCTTCAGATCATCTAAATATTTCTAATGGATAATACAGTCAAAAAGTCTTCTTCCAGTAACTGAGAAGATGATTTTTCTCTATACTATATACTACTTTCTCTATACTTTGTACTATATAACATTTCCTCCAATATTCTGTATATCCCATAATGGTAACTGAATAGGATCATCCAACATCTAGACTTTCACATATCTTTCAGCAGTCTTTTAGTCCCAGAAGTATTTTATCTGGAAGATTAAATGTGCTCTACCTATTTTTACTGTGACAGATTTCTCCTAGATTGTATTGCTCTTCTTTGCAAAAACAGAACTGAGGACTTCCCTGGTGGCGCAGTGGTTAAGAATCCGCCTGCCAATGCAGGGGACACGGGTTTGAGTCCTGGTCCGGAAGATCCCACGTGCCATGGAGCAACTAAGTCTGTGCACCACAACTACTAAGCCCACGTGCCACAACTACTGAAGCCCGCGTGCCTAGAGCCCATGCTCCGCAGCAAGAGAAGCCACTGCAATGAGAAGCCCACACACCCTCACTCTCTGAAACTAGAGAGAGCCTGCAGGCAGCAATGAAGACCCAACACAGTCCAAAAAAACAGAACAATATTTTCCTGTGGAAACCAACAGACTTGGGAGTAAAATGGCTAAAAGGGCAGCTCTATTCACAGCTTTCAGATTACTGTCCATCTGCACAGTGTTGAAATCATCAGATCAGTCAGTTTAACCTTACCGTAGTGTAGAAAGACCACCCTTATCAGTATGGACTGAAGTTACACTTAGACTATGTCTTAGAAGTTTCTGGTTACCACATATACAGACATGGACTCAAAATTCCCTTTTTAGATCCAAATTCTCATGAAAATCAAACTGAACTGAGCAGAAGGGTGAAACATAAGCACATTAACAAAATTATAAGACCATGTCTGATTTTCACTAGATCCGTTATTTCAGTTCCTGTTCTCTTTTAGGGTATATTTTCAAGTCTATCTTAATCTTTTCTTTAAAAGCATGTGTTTCATGTGTAGTCATTGTGGGGTTCTACAGTGACTGTACACAATAGCTTCTTAGCTGTTTACTGAATTTTACAAAACTTGACAGAGATGGTTTCAACACTATTGGGCTGGGTTGAGGTTCTGAAGGTAAACACTTTTGTTAAGCAATCTTATGTAGTATCCCAAACACTAAGGGTGTGGATATCATTTGGGCCTCGTGACACCAGCTCAAAACAACACATTTATAGTATTCACTATGTGCTAGACACAGTGCTAAGCAAAGAGAATAAAGTTATAAACATGAAAGACATTGTCCCGGTTCTATTAAGTTTGCAGTCTGGTAGGGATATGAAAATCAAATATCACAATGCAGTGTGATAATCTTGCTCTAGAGGAAGAATCGGGCATTGTCACAGCACAGAAAGAGGTTATTAGCCAAACTTGAATCTGTTAAGCTTTCCTAAGGAAGTGACATCTAAGCTGAGACTTAAGGTAGCGGAGTGAGAGGGCATAGAATGGCGTGGAGAATCCACCTTAATTTCCCAGAGAGAGCCATTTATGCCTCAAATGTGTTCTCCATGCTAGGCCCTTGGTTCTTTCTCCTGGGCCTCATCTGGGGCCCTCCTCGCTCTGGTCAGATTCCTTGTCCTCAGCTCCTCTTTCTTTTAGCAACATCAGGAGAGCTCACAGAGGAGAGGGGGAAGAAGACATTTGTCTAGGATTTGGATCTGGATCTACTGCCTTTCCTTTCAAAGAAAGGCCCTCTTTAGAGTGGCCAGTTCAGATTTTCCTCAGTGATTGAACATGATAGAAATCTCTACCACGTACCTCTGGCACCCAGTCTCCTGTTTTTCCCTCCTAAAGTTTTCCATTACAAATAAACAAAAATGTTGGCATGTGGACTACTGCCACTGGTTGACTGCTTGGTTTCGATCTTGGAGTGTGTCACAGACACCAACTTCGCATTGCATCCAGCAGCCTCCTGGAGCATGGCTGTGATCTGACCTGCTTCTGTGGTGACCCACAGAAGCTCTGGCACAGCGGTGGATCATTCAGTTACATTTTCCAGAGAGGAGTGATAATTGCAAGATTTACTGAGTGGAGAAATATGACCCATTAGATTCAGCCTAAAAATAATTTTTGCTCTGAAAAAGAAAATCTAATTACTTTGCTCTTCACTATGAAAAACTGGGTTCATCTGGGTACAGAGACATGGAACCTTCCTCTGAAGTAGACCATACATTCCAAAATATCTCTGGCAGAGTCCGGGGTCTGCTTCTGATTAGATAATTGATATAAACCTCCCTCCAATAAACATTGACTCCTTCAAAAACAGAGGAACCCAAGAATAAAACGTATCTACGTTTTGAGTAGAAAGCCTTCTGTGACAATTAGTTATCAGAAAGCAGTTTACTTTTCCTTTTAACAACCAGCATTAAGACCTAAGAAGCAAAAAGTATGCTGGATGAAATTCTAGTTGAAACTTCAGATCAGTCTTGGATCTATTCTAGACAGTATCGGGTTTACTATTAACCTTAAGGTAGTACTTCCACATTTATGGTGTTCCGTCCTTATCCCACAAAGCTAAATTCATTGCTAATTATAAGTAATATACTTATAATTTATACTTATAAGTAATACTTATAAGTAATATAAGTATTTACTTATCTTCCAGTTGTGAGATAAGTAAATACTAGGGATATAACATAGCTAACATAGCTCTAGGCCCCCGGGCTTCAGTAGTTGTGGCGTGTGGGCTCAGTAGTTGTGGCTTGAGGGCTCTAGAGCACAGGCTCAGTAGTTGTGGCCCACGGGCTTAGTTGCTCTGTGGCATGTGGGATATTCCCGGACCAGGGCTCGAACCTGTGTCCCCTGCATTGGCAGGCGGATTCTTAACCACTGCCCCACCAGGGAAGTCCCAAGACCAAAATATTCTGAGGTGAAAACAATGCTTTACTTCCCACAATTTATATTTTATTAGCAACAAGAAATTATTGCGATATATGTGACCTACAACTCTGTATAAGTTTAAGGCATACAGCGCGATGGTTTCATTTACATATGTATATTGTGAAATGATTACCACAGTAGGTTCAGCTAACATCCATCTTCTCTTACAGATACAATAAAAAGAAAAGAAAGGGGCTTCCCTGGTGGTGCAGTGGTTGGGAGTCCGCCTGCCGATGCAGGGGACACGGGTTCGTGCCCCGGTCCAGGAAGATCCCACATGCCGCGGAGCGGCTAGGCCCCTGAGCCGTGGCCGCTGAGCTTGCGCATCCGGAGCCTGTGCTCTGCAACGGGAGAGGCCACAGCAGTAAGAGACCCGCGTACCGCAAAGAAAAAAAAAGAAAGAAAAGAAAAGAAAGAAGAAAAGAATAAAGGGAAAAAAATTTTCTCCTTGTGATGAGAACTTATAGGATTTACTCTCTTAACATCCCTATATATCATACAGCAGCGTTAGCTATGTTATATCCCTAGTATTTACTTATCTCACAACTGGAAGATAAGTAAATACTTATATTACTTATAAGTATTACTTATAATTATAAGTATATTACTTATAATTAGCAATGAATTTAGCTTTGTGGGATAAGGACGGAACACCATAAATGTGGAAGTACTACCTTAAGGTTAATAGTAAACCCGATACTGTCTAGAATAGATCCAAGACTGATCTGAAGTTTCAACTAGAATTTCATCCAGCATACTTTTTGCTTCTTAGGTCTTAATGCTGGTTGTTAAAAGGAAAAGTAAACTGCTTTCTGATAACTAATTGTCACAGAAGGCTTTCTACTCAAAACGTAGATACGTTTTATTCTTGGGTTCCTCTGTTTTTGAAGGAGTCAATGTTTATTGGAGGGAGGTTTATATCAATTATCTAATCAGAAGCAGACCCCGGACTCTGCCAGAGATATTTTGGAATGTATGGTCTACTTCAGAGGAAGGTTCCATGTCTCTGTACCTAGAGCCCGTGCTCTGCAAGAGAAGCCACCGCGATGAGAAGCCCACACACCACAACGAAGAGTAGCCCCTGCTCGCTGCAACTAGAGAAAGCCCGCACACAGCAAGGAAGACCCAAAGCAGCCAAAAATAAATAAATTTTTTTAAAAAGAATATTTTGGTCTTTACACTCAAGATAGCATAAGTACACCGTGAGAAAAAAACAAAGCAAAACAATTCATGTAAGTGTGTGTGTGTGTCTTGCCTCCTTCTAAAAAAATTGTGATCCATATAGGTACAACTTGAAAACAGTTAACCAGGAAAAAGGGGAAAAGGGAAAATTCCTGTGGCTTCATTAAGATGAGGTTATAGCTCAATGGGTTGAAGGTTACCCCGAGGAAAAACACTGTTTGAAAATTCTAGTCTTGCTGCCACGTACCTGTGACTTTTCAGGCAAATCTTATATGAGGAAATAAAAAACAATATCTTCTGTCTTAAAAGGTCTCTTAAATAATGAAGTGAGTAAGAGAACTCCTGCCTCACTTAGCTTTCTAAATAATTTGTGCCAACTGAGTTCTGCCTTCCCATATGGTTTTACCATTTAGTTTTTGTATACTTCATAAAATGAAACAATAACTCTGTTCTGTCCTTAACAGGTTGGACTTTATGAAGATAATCTTTTAGAAGAAATGTAATTTTTAAAAAGAGCTCAGTTTGGGCTTCCCTGGCGGTACAGTGGTTAAGAATCCACCTGCCAATGCAGGGGACACGGGTCTGAGCCCTGGTCCGGGAAGATCCCACATGCCGTGGAGCAACTAAGCCCATGTGCCACAACTACTGAGCCTGCGCTCTAGACACCATAAGCCACAACTACTGAAGCCCTCATGCCTAGAGCCCCTGCTCCCGCAACAAGAGAAGCCACCACGAGAAGCCCGTGCACCACAACGAAGAGTAGCTCCCGCTTGCTGCAACTAGAGAAAGCCCATGCGCAGCAACAAAGAACCAACACAGCCATAAATAAATTTATTTATTTATTTGTTTGTTTATTTATTTATTTTTGCTGTACGCAGGCCTCTCACTGTTGTGGTCTCTCCCGTTGTGGAGCACAGGCTCCAGACGCACAGGCTCAGCGGCCATGGCTCATGGGCCCAGCCGCTCCACGGCATGTGGGATCCTCCCGGACGGGGGCACGAACCCACGTCCCCTGCATCGGCAGGCGGACCCCCAACCACTGTGCCATCAGGGAAACCCCATAAATTTATTTTTTTAAAAAAAAAAAGCTCAGTTCCAGGTGAGTTTGCCCTGAAAAGTGTGGAGAAGTGCTCAATAAACAACACTCAGGTACTTCCCAGTAAGAAGGTCAGGTTCTAGAGGAAGACTGTGGTTGTTCTGAATTATTTCTTGTTTTAAAAAGTCCTTCCTACGTGAATAAAGTCTGTGGGATGTACCAATGTCGATTTCCTGGATTTTGATATTATACTGTAGTTATGTAAGATGTTACCATTGGGGAAAACTGAGTGAAGGGTTCTTAGGACCTCCCTGCACTATTTTCGTAACTTCCTGCTAATCTATAATTATCTCAAAATAGAAAGTTAAAAAATGAAAATAAATGTCAGTGGTCAAAAGAGCAAACAAAGAAAATTGTCCTTTCTAGCCAGGTACGCATCTGTTGAGACAACAACTGTTTGTTAAATGGAACCCTTCCTTTGACATAGTCCTGTAGGAGTCCTCCAGCAAACTTGTCTACCTTGTACTCCTCTAAAGGTACACTCTTGACAATTTTGACCCTACATAAGACTAGTGATAAAAAATGAGAATAAAAATAAAACTGAAACAATCACAATTCCCTAGCAAATGTAAACAGCACTTCACTGCTCTGGTTATAACATTAACATTCTCTACAACAAATAATCCAACTCGTTGAATCCTGTTTCTACTCCTCTAACAGTCACTCTTTCAAAACAAAAAGTAAATGACTATTTTTAAAGCCAGGAAGAAAACAGATTTTGTCAGGGAAGTGTAAGGAAACTTAAGTTCATTGTTCTACCTTCTGACTCAGCAAAACCTCACCTACTAAAGCCATGGGATTGTCAATGAAATGTGACTTGCATTGGAACAACTGGAATTATATTCTCCTGTATTTGGCAGAAAACACTGATCATATGACTGCACAGTTCATTTCAAAGTGTCCTTACTCTCTAAATTTTACCCATTCATTTGGAGACTCCAAAAATCCTCCGAAACGCCAGTTCAGTCAAAGCAGCAACATAAACATAAATCTTCCAAACTCATTGATGTTGTATATACAAAACAGCCCACAGCTAGCTTAAACTGGCTGAATAGAGAGTTCAGGAATGGTTTTGTTGCTGCGAATATACACGTGATCTAAGAATGACATCCTAAATGGTTTTAAATATCTTGGAGTAGCTTTTCAAATGCAAACTAAATATAATTAATCAAGTTCCATTTTCCCTAGTATATGAAAATTACTAAGTGGAAAATGCAGGAACTCCAGTAATTTCCTTCAATAAATGGCTGTTAACTGTGATAAACTGTGAGACTCTTAGACCGAAAGCGATGGCAGGATCCTCCTGTTCCGCAACCTCATCTAGCTGTGCTGGAAACACAACTGCAGATCTGACGTACACACATAACCAGATGCTGCTACATTGGACTTGAGAGAACATTTTGTTTTACTTTAAAACTCTACAGTTTATGTTTGTGCATATAAGCTTTTGCACTTTTCCAGAAAAATTAAATATTAGGACTGAAGGAAGATTGTCACTGGAAGGAAATTATCTATCTGAACAAAATTATCAAACCCTTAGCTATGCTGGGAGAAAACCCAGGGGAATCCTCAGAACAAAGCCATCCATCAGAGGAGTCCCAGGACTAGGCAAAACTAGTATGTTAGATTGGTCAAGAGAAGACTAGATGAATTCACAGCTGAATGACCCTGGTTAGCACAACTACAATTAAAAGACAGATTCTTAAGCAACTGATATTTCACAAAAGGAATATACTCCAATTACAGAGGTTTAAAAAAATATTAATAGACTTTGTTTTTTAGAGGAAAGATAGTTTTTAAATGTTTGATAAAAAGTTCTTTTGAGAATGTCATATGTTAATCATATTAAGTATTCTATCTCTACTTGCATTCTTTCTACGCATTTGGTTCAAACACCAGATTTCTTTTTTTTTTTAAATGATATAATCTTTTTGAAAAATTAATTAATTAATTTATTTTTGGCTGCATTGGGTCTTTGTTGCTGCGCATGGACTTTCTCTAGTTGCGGTGAAAGGGGGCTACTCTTTCTTGCAGTGGATGGGCTTCTCATTGCAGTGGCTTCTCTTGTTGCAAAGCACGGACTCTAGGCGCGCGGGCTTCAGTAGTTGTGGCTCAAGGGCTCTAGAGCTCAGGCTCAGTACTTGTGGTGCACAGGCTTAGCTGCTACACAGCATGTGGGATCTTCCTGGACCAGGGCTCAAACCCATGTCCCCTGGATTGGCAGGTGGATTCTTAACCACTGTGCCACCAGGGAAGCCCCAAACACCAGATTTTTCAATCCAACTAGTTCACTAAAGTTGTTCAGCCTGGTCAAAACCCTAGACACTGTCAGCTTCTAGAAGCTAAAATAAAACCCTGGACTGGGATCTCATAGTCCTAAACATTCCCTCAACCTTAAAAACCATAAAAAATGATGATGACCCTGAAGGAGCTAGTGAAGATATCACAGCAGCTGACTTGAGGAACACTGCTGGTGATCATGAAGAGCCAGGAGAAGCTAGGAGAACCACAGAGTGGAATGCAGGGCTGGCCTTCTTGAAGGAGGGAGAGAAGGCAGGCAGGTAGGTCAGAAGAGTTTTATACTAGAGCGCAGTTCTAAGAAAGTCAGGCAAGACCCAGGGGAATCCTCAGAACAAAGCCATCCATCAGAGGAGTCCCACATCTCCCAGGAACAAGCCTGACATATCCCTGTCAAGCTCCATGGGACCTGTAGCTTCAGCGAGAACACAGATTTTAAAGTGCAGCTGCTGAGGCATCGGGCAATTACACTCCCAACAGTAGGAGAGCTGAGAGGCCATTTCATAGCCACTGCTGTGGACTCAACTTTACCTTTCATTATTCCTATACATTCACTGTTCACTATCATCAGGTCAGTACATTCTCCATAAAGTCTTACAATAATGTCTGTATTATTGCATTTTAGTATAAATACCTCCATATGACATATTTTTTTCTCTGTCTTAATCCTACTTAATCTTCAAGGCCCAGTTGAAACCCCATCTCCTCCAAGAAATCTTACTAGATCATTACGACTTCCATTTAACCTCTCCTTCTCTGGCTGGGGTCTGACCTCTACTTTCTGTCATTTAACTACATACCATTTTATCCTGTTCTCTGTGGTTTTACGTGTGATCATTTAGCTTTTATCCAGGTTCTAACAATCTCAGAGTCCCTGACTTTACCCTTCTCTATAATCTTCTTAGGGCTCACCACAGTGTGACAAGAAATATGGTTAATTGAAAATAAATATCATTCTTAGAAAGACAGACAATTCTAAATGGAGATTTTAAATCTTATAAGTAAATCTCAGACACATCAAATTCCCTAACCCACCCACCTTATTCCCTGAAGACGTCTCAAGTTGAAGCCTGCTGAAGCTGATTAGAATTACTATTTCCTTACAAAACAAGATGGCACCATTAACTAAGTATACTAAAGGACCAAGAGCAACCGTGAATAATGATTGATTCAGGTTGAGGGGATGCAGCTAGATACTGTTTTTGAGGGCCACTAAAGTTAGACCAGGTAGCTCACCAGGTCATCCTATACACGCCAGTGAAGGGTCAAAACTTGTGCTCAAAGTGCTCTCTCAGAATTTGGCAAGCAGTGAGGTGGGTCAGGAGAGTTGGGGCTTGGTCACTCTATTCATGTACTGGAGTTATACCCAGTTATAGATGATGATGAAGTCCAGTCAGAAAGATGGAGCATGAAGGGCTGGGCTAAGATTGCAAGTGAGAGTCAAGAGTCTAGTGAGTTCAAAACTCAGGAGGGAAAAGTCAGTTGAGGAAAGATCTTGGGTGGGAGCAGAAGCTGCTTCTCACTTTGTTTGCTTTTTTATTTTTTCCAATGCTAAACCTTTAAAGAATTATCATTCACTCAAACCGCCATTCATTTGTTCATATTCCTGAGCTTATTACAGGAGATTGCTAGGACGAGGGACACAGACATGAGCAAGGTGAAGTTCAAGTTTGCAGAAGACTGTGAAGTAAACATGTTATTAAACCTTGGTGAGCTAAGGGCTGAAAAGAAGGAACAGATATCATGCAGGAGTAAACATGGTCTCTAGAGCTTTGTGTGCTCCTAGTAAACAACCCCTCCACAAGCCTCCACTGAACTCTCAGTTGGATTGAAAAAGAAGCCCCAGAATTCTGCATGTTCCTGGAAAGAAACCCCTCCCTCCTCAACAACAGTCCCAGACTTACTATTATAGCCTGAATATGAGATCATCAGGACTGATTGTATCATGCCCTACATTCTTCAAGGCTCCCAAGACTTTCAGATCCTCCTACATTACCCATATTCCATGCCCAACTGGCTCTGTACATCTCCTGTTCTGATCCCCTATCATCCCCCTACCTGATTTCTCTAGAACTCAGGATCAGTCATCAACCAAGACTCTACATTGAAAACTCTTTGATTATTCCCTCCAACTTCATGCTTCATATATCCCCTTACAATTTACAGTCCTTCTGACATCCATACCCTCGTATCACAGAGCCTGGAGGTGAAGGAGGTGTCCTCCTTACTCCTCTTTGCCATTTTTGCCTCGTTTCCCCCTAAAAATACTACCCACTACCCCTTCTTGTTGTAGTCATCTACTGATTCCTGCATTACTCCCCTCTATTTCTAGAAGATTTTAGCTCCTGGTTGTAACTCTTTTCAATATGATGCCTGCCATAATTCTCAGAAATTTCAAATTTCATGTATGTGATCCTTCTAATACCCTGGCCTCTTAGTTCCTTGAGCTCCTCTCCTCCAATGGTCTTTTCCTCCAACGTATCTCAGTCTCCCACCTTCTTTCACAGATGACAGCCCCTGATTCATCACTCTAAACACTACTTTCCATTTAGCAGGCAGGCAGCTGAACCCAGCTGGAGGAAACTCACAGCTAAGCTGACTGGTTTTACTTAAAATTGATTACTACTAATGTTGAGTGGATCCTTAGTGCTACCTGGCAGTTCTACTATGTTTCCCGTCTAAACATCCTCTCTTCTATTAAAACCCCTCAAATCTCCTCTTCCTTTCTAATGCTTAGCTGATAAACTTGCTTACTATTTCACTGAAAAAATGGAGGTAATCAGATGGAAACTTCACAGGCTCCCACCACATTTCCCAATCTACCTATAGCTGAATCCAGATAGTCTACCTTTCCTCCTGCAGTGAGGCCTTATTTGTCCATGTTCCTATCTAAGGCCAAACCTTCCACTTGCACTCTGGGTTCCACCTTTTTTCACCTACCCAAGAGCATTTTTCTAGCAACTGTTACTTCTCTTCTGCATCATCAATATTTCTTTCTCCACTGGATTACTTCCATCATCAAACATGCCTAAATATATCTCATCTTAAATTAAGAAAAGAGAATCTTTATTAAACTCACATGTCTCTCAGTAACTATTCCAGTCCTCTGCTCCTCTTTCAACAAAAATTCTGAAAAGAGTTGCCTCTGCTCACTGTTCCTACTTCTTTTCCTCCCATCCTCTCTTGAATCCATGCTGATCCGACTTTTTCTGCATTTTTTTTTCAGGGTCATCAATACTTCTACATTGCTAAATTCATTGATCAGTTCTCAGTCACTGTCTTACTTAGCCTATTAGTATTTGACACAATCACTTCCTCCCTTTGGAAGTTCTTTCTTCACTTGGCTTTTAGCACATCACACCCTCTTGGTTCTCTTTCTACTCCCATTAGCCATTCTTCTTATTCTCCTTGGATGGCTCCTGGTCTTCACTCTGATCTTTAATTGTCGGAGGACCCCAGAAATTGTCCTAAGACTGTGTTCCTCTATCTAACTCACTGCCTTGATCTCATCTTGCTTCTTGGCATTAAATCTCATGCAAATGCTGATGACTCTCAAATACATATCTTCACCCAGGACCTCCTCCCTGAAACCCAGACTTGTATATCCAACTGCTTATTTAACAGTTCCAATCAGATGCATAACTGTTATGTCAAATTCAAAATGTTCAAAACCGAACTACTGATTTCCACCCTCACAACTCCTTCTACATCTTTCCTGAACTTGGTAAATGAAATTCCATTCTTCCAGTTTCTTAAACCAAAAACCTTAAGCTCATTTTGACTCCTTTTTCCCAGTGATTTGCTGGTAAACATGTAACAGCAGGTTCTCAGCTCTGAAGGGTGGGAGGTAGAGGAAGGTCCAACTTCTCTGTATAAATACTCCCATCATTGTCCATTTCTAGCTACAAATGTCACATCATTGAATACTAAGTTGGTAGGAGATGTATAGTGGCTCTCCATTATGTAGTGTTTCCACCATATAGACACGAAATACATAAATAACTTCAAGAGCATAGGTAATTGTAAAATGTAATAAGATAATTAGGAAATGATGAGTTTTTTAGTATTCATTACTTTTATTTTAATATAACATTTAATTAGAAGTTTATATAATTAATTTGTTATATGGCTTGTATTTAATAACTGTCTTACAAAACTCCTAAAAATTTAGCATTGGCTCTCATGAGCTCTAATGAGCTGGCTCCAGAATACCACTGCCTGTTTCTCTTTCACTCTCAAATTCATTAGCAAATCCTGATGGCTCTACATTCAAAATAAATATCTAGAAGCTGATCACTTTTCACTATCTCCATCACTGCCACTCTAGCTCAAGCCATCATTATCTTTCAGTTACATCAGCTTCCCCACTACCCCACTCTCCCCATACCATTCTGTTCTCAACACAGGAGTCAGATGTAAACTCTAAGTCAGTTCACATCACTCTTTTGATTACAACTTTCTAATTGCTTCCTGTTTTATACAGAATAAAATCCAAAGTTCAACAAATGATCTACAAGGCACTACCTGAAAGAATGGGGAAAAAATGGAAGAAAGAAGAGGAATGGAAGAGAGGTAGAAGAAAGAAAGGAAGGAAAGGAAGAAAGAGAAAATAAATGATAGTGGTATGAACAGGTGGTGCTGTGAGAGCAGAGAGGTACATAACTTAGATAGGGGTGAGGTGAATTTTCCTGGAGGATGGAGCCCTTAAGTGGCACCTGGGATACACAAGTAATTGAGCCCCGATTTTGCATTCTGCTTGTTCAGTCATTCTGTGTAGTTCCAGATTTGGGAGAAGCAGAACTGGAGACTGCATTCTTTTTTTTAATAGAAAATAAAACAACTTTCTACTATACCAACCTAGATTGCTAAAGAGATACTCATAAGAAGCAGGAGAGTAATGGTGGCATGCTACTTACCAGGAACACCGTCCTGTGACATTCCCAGTAACAGTCTGGTCTCAGAAAAATGGCTAATTGCAAATATTTGATAAGTGCTTAAAAGTTTTCCCCAAAGCTCCAAACCCTAGGGGAAGATAGAGTGTTCCCAGGCCAGACTAAAACCTTTTAACCTTAAGTCCCTTAAACATAAATATGTTGCCAAGATGCCGAGTGGATATTTAAATCATCCACTTCCTGTTTCAGTGCTATCTCTCTGTTTTGGAGAAGGACCAAAAATGTTTCATTCCTTTTGGCACTGTTTTCTTCATTTAAAAAGGATTTATACTTCAGTGGTTTTGACTCCATAAAAAAAAAAAAAAAAAAAGGGGAAAAGAGCACATATTTTGGATGTCAGATTCTGAATCTTTTGACCCTTTCAAACAAGAACGCACTACTCTGTAGCCAGTGGGGTGAGAGAATTAGATCAGGGATAGAACATGTCCAAATGGGTTTCTAAAATGACAAGCAAAGAGGGGAAATTGGCCCACCTACAATAACTTGTTTAGGAAACATTAAAAGTAGCCCATCCAAGAAGTAGATTTTTGGTAAATAGTTTTGTTTAAATGTAACTTAAGATAATCTAAGCATTTCCATCGTGCCCAAGCTATCAGTCAATTAAACTTCGAATATGATGAAAACACATCCATGGCTAGTTTTATGAGGTTTTCATTAAAATGAATACGAGTAAATAGAAAGTTCTGAATGGTGTGTCTTAGACAGAAAGGTTCTTTGAAGGTTCTCAACCAGGACGAGGGTTGGAGAGGAATGGGCAGGGATAATTTCAGAACGTCCTGAGTAGCAGAACAATCCACATTATCAGCCTGTGTAGTTTGAAAAAACTCTCCAGCCAATTCTGATTGTACTTGGCAACCCCTCTCTCCAGTTATGAGTCCCCAGGGAGACAGGATAATATCAGAAGTATTAATAGTGTCCGTGAACATTCCTGTCTTCAATTAACTGAATTCAATTCAGCATTTGTTGATCCTTTACTTTGGGCTTGAAGTTGTGATTTGCAGTGGAATTGAGGGTAGGATAGACAAAGATCAATGAAAATTGTTCCTGCCTGATGGTGAAGTAGAGAGAAAAGAACAGTAAACTCTTTTGATCAGATATAATACACAGTGGTTTAAGTCGTGGGAAACTTCTCCTTCCACTCTGGGGCAAGAAGGAGGTGGCGGTATAGGAGTTGAACTTTGGATTATGGATTGACTTTCAATCAGTAGACAGCAAATGGAAAACCACCCAAGGACCAAGGAAACATTCTTCTTAGCTGATGGCTTGTGTTGATAGACACGTTCCTGAAGAATTCTGTATATAATCTGGGTGGTTAGTCATTCCTCTTTGGCCCAGAGGCTGCCAGGAGGCTTGCCCGCACACAGCTAGCAATGGCACTGTCAGCTGAAGGGGGATAGGAGGTACTCTCGGACAGGATGCAAATGCTGAGAACAGAAGGAAGGCCTGAGCCTCACAGACAAACTGTGGCTTTCACTAAACTGCTACTCAATTCAAAAACTGGGAAAGAGAAGGCCTTCTGCCACCACAAAGAGGAACAAGAATGAAGAAGTCAGTGGTTTGGTCCTCTCAATGGCCAACTCAATGCTTGCAGACTGTAGCTCTCACCCCATGGAGCCATTGCAGGGGGCACAGTTTTGACCCACAGTGCTGGACAAGAATATATTGACTACTGGAAAAACAACATGCAAATATCCTACCAATAGTGTGTTCACAGTACATATTCTTATAAATAAACCATGGTATAATTACAACCAACTGGAGAGAAGGAGAATAGACCCTCACTAGGCATAACCTGGCAGTTCAAGGATGTATCAGAAACTGGAAAAATCTAGAAAACACTGATTAAGACAGCTGAGGATAACCCATTGGATGATTTGCCATCTCCAACCATTTGATTCACTTCATAAGGGCAGGGTCTGTCTGTTTGCTGAAAATGCAGGATTGGGCCAATTGAGTTGATTATATAGCAGTTGGCAATTAGTCACAATATGTTCACTTTTAGTAAGCATTTCTGATTCTTAAGTTTATGCTACTTCTGAGAATAATATTAATCAATTTAAATACTTTTATAAAAATTCCATATCTGCTAAGTGTTTTGGTGACCTTACTATGTCTTTAAGCTATCCAAGATTCCTTTTAAAAGTTTATAGCTTTGGTTTTCTAAATATTGTCAAGAGATGGGGAAAAATCTTTAAACTTAAGGGTGTTCTTGTGGAATTTGGCTCCCATGTCCCATTTCTGTCTGTATAGCTTAATTTTTTTCTAGCAATGAAAATATGTTCTCATCACCTCTACAATACAAAGCAAGATGTTGGCTCACAGCCTCTTGCAATTGTGAGTAAGCTGTCAAGGCATTAGTATTTTCATGGCTCCAAAGTTGATTTGAGGGAATTTTAATCTTATTGTCTTTGTTTTCCAATGTGACTACCCTAAAACTCTCTTTTCATGTTGGAAAATAAAGAATGACAGACATGACTAAAACTGACAGTCAAAATATAGACAACTGTACCATGCTGAATGTACATTTTGCTCTAGATGAAGTGTTGTTCTCATAGAAAAGACATGAGCTGAAAGTAACATATATCAGCTTGGTAAAAAAAAAAAATCATGGCTATAAGAGGAGGGAACTAATATTTATTGAACCTCTACAGGCTCTGTGCTACGTTATTTATATTATTTCATTTAGTTCTCATAACGCCCAGCCCTGCTTTTTTACAGATGAGTAAATGAAAGCTTGAAAGGGTTCAAAATTTTACCTATAGGTTTTACAGCTAGTATAGACCCCATGCCTTTTGTACTACACCAGGTTCTCTCTTGTCTGTCAATTCTCATCTATCAGCTTCAGCTGCCTAGAATACTGCATTGAAAAGAATTCTGAAGCCATGAGAAAGAATGCTAGGTTTAATTAGCAATGTCAGTCAAAGGCCAGGAGCAAGATTGGTATCAGGTGTACTACTTGCACCCTGAATATTATACATATATTGTATTGGTAATTTTAGCTTGAAAGTAAGGGCTTGAGGAATATATTATCCTCATGGATTTTAGCCTTAATATCATTTCCTTAGTAAACACAGATGTTCTATAAGTTAGTCTTTCCCATAGTTGTACTATTTTCTTACCATCCTAAACTCTTTAAGTACTTTTTTTTCATCCCTTGGGAATGAGTCTTTAATCACTTATTTTCAAAGAGTTTGCTCAGAGTTATGACCAATGTTCCACAGTTGAAATTTTATATTTAAATACTTCAGTGTATACAGTGTAATCTATACATGTGTGTGGAAGTTAACTCTAACCTGTACCCTAGGAACTGTTGTTTGTTAGTATACGAATGACCCTAGTCAGGAGTATACACACCAGAAAGCATATAAGACTGATGTTTTAAATACCACTATCTAAATTCATACCTAAAGGCCTGTAAATTAGCATGAAGGAAGTATTGAATAAACATAGTTTCTCATTTGGCAAATGAGTGGGTGTTCAATACATGTGATTGGGTTGTGTAGAAAGACTTATACAGGGATCTCATCCTAGTGGGTACAGGTATTAGGAATCTGGCAAGCCCTGCATTTGCAGAAGTGCCATAAATTTAGGATTCTGTTTAGGCTTGTGCCCATTTAAAAATCTGGGCCTGGCTAGAAAGGAAACTGATCCTGCCATCAGAATGTTGTAACATTTGCCAGGGAGTAAACCTTTTGTATAAGGTGCTTGTCAGAGCAACTAAGAGGACAGAAAGAGAACTTCTCCAAGTCTGCAGAACAGATTCTGTAATTGTTTTTATGCCTACTGTCTAATGAATGTTTGCATGTGTGCAGAATTTAGTCTCTGAGACTTGTTTCCACTGTAACATACCTGGTTATCTGGGAGGTTATCTGGGAGCAAGCAGTGCCTACATCTAATAATTGGAGACTACTGACATTAACTATAAAGAGCCAGGCAAATTAACTTAGGTCTTTTTACAACAACCAGTTATTGTGGCAAGTCCAGTAGAGACCTCTTCCTCCTTCTCTCACCTCCCCACCCGCCAGTATTCCAGAGTTATTCACCAGGATGAAGGACGGGAAGTTGTTCAAGAGCCTCAGCCATACAACTCTAAGCCACTAGACTCTATCCTGGGAGTAGAGGTGGGAGCAGAGCTTTGAATCAGATAAGATATGAGATTTAAATTTTAAAATAAACATTTATCTTTCTTGAGTTTGGATGCCGGGCAGAGATGTATTTAAGGGACCCCTTTACTCTGTGATAAAAGAAAGTTTGAAACAGAACAGGTAGGGGTACTAGTAGAAAAAAACATAAAACCATGTTGTCTTTATACCTGCAATGATTTGAGACCTTTTAATAAACCAGTCATTCTATCATGAAAAGAATTTTGTATAGTTGGGCTAATGCTTTAATGTATGTACAATTTAACGTCTCCAGATTTCATATTCCTCATAATCCTCTAGGTGCAAGATTTATATTTCTCCCTTTAGGAGAATCACCTCTGTTTAAGAGGTTGAGCATGGAAAAACAGAAATAAAGAGTAGGGACTAGCTCTTCTAACCATCACGACTGTTCTCTACCTGCACACAAACACAGAATGTTGCCATTCTAAGTATCTTCCTCCCATCATAGCTATCTCAGAGGAGGCACAAATTTCCTTTTAAAATATACTCAAGGCTAAATCTCCAATAGGTTAATTTAATTTTACTCAATTAATAATGCAGACTGAATGAAGAAATAGGTGAAAATTTGAAAGTTAAAAAAAAGTGACAATGATTATTAAGATATTCCAAAGCACTCAGTTTCATCTATCAGATCTACTGTTTGGGAGCCAGTAGAGGGAATTCAAAGACAAAGAGGTTAGCCTGGACTGAAGATGTGACAGATTTCACTGCTAACATGACAGAAAAACTATAACAGAGCTCCTGGAGAAAGCCAAGAACTAGGAAGATGGTGCTCCATCTATGAACAGGAATAGGAATACTCTACCCATGGTAACCTACTAATGGGGAAGCAATCTATCAGCAAGAGGCAAACCCTGGACTGAAAGGGGGAAGACCCCTTTCTGTGTGAAGGAATGGGATCCAAACCTGAATTACCTGCTTAAAACTTCCAGCCAAGAAACTGAAGTGAAACATGATCTAAAACCAGTGAAACTGACAGGGACCAGTGAAGGCAAATGGGAAACTACCCCATGCAGATGCCTCCATGATCCAGTCAATGCCCTAAAACTTCTCAAAATGCTGGAGCTGTGCTTACAATTACCAGGAGGAGATTGTGAAAGTCTTCTTTGGATAAACTTGCTCAAGAGAAAGATCTAGGGCTTCCCTGGTGGCACAGTGCTTGAGAATCTGCCTGCTAATGTAGGGGACACGGGTTCGAGCCCTGGTCTGGGAGGGTCCCACATGCCGCAGAGCAACTAGGCCCGTGAGACACAATTACTGAGCCTGCGCGTCTGCAGCCTGTGCTCCGCAACAAGAGAGGCCGCGATAGTGAGAGGCCCGTGCACCGCGATGAAGAGTGGCCCCGGCTTGCCACAACTAGAGAAAGCCCTCACACAGAAACGAAGATGCAACACAGCAAAAATAAATTAATTAATTAATAAACTCCTACCCCCAACATGTGCTTTAAAAAAAAAGATCTAGAGATATTGGCATTTGATGATTGCCCATTGAAAAAAACTGGTCCATTATCTGCCAGTGGGCCCATCAGTGCCCCTGTACTCAGAGCTTCCAATCAGTTTTTTATTGTCTCACTCCTATATATGGACAGCCAGCCAAGGATCACCAGTATTTTTAGGAAAGAATTAAAGACAGAGACCAGCACAAACAACAAAAAAATAGGAACACAGAGGAAACACAGATGAGATAGGAACAGAAAAGCACTTAAAAGTATAAATGATATTTCCAAGGAGATAGAAGAACTAGCATATCTCTGAAAAAAGATCAGGATGTTATAGAAAGGAACATCCAAAACAACAACAAAAGAACTCTTGGAAATTCACAAAGTATCATGGTTAAAAACAAGGAATATAAAGCCAAAATTAAGGAAGCCTCCCAGACATTAGAATAAGATACAGAGAAGTAGAAAATATTTGGGAAAATATAAAATCAGAGGATCAGTGTAAGATATCCAGGAGAGACAGAGAGAACATGGAAAATGATGAGAAGGAAATTATCACCAAAATGATATAAGAAAATTTCCCAAAGCTAAAAGATGTGTTTTCTAGATTGAACAGGCCCACTAAGTAGTCAACAGAATAAATAAAAATCCAAATAATACCAGGGCACACTGGCATAAAATTTCAGAATATTAAAGATAAAAAGAAAATCTTAAATACTTCCACAGTGGAAATAAATCAGGCAACATACAAATATTCGGGATTCAAAATGGCATCAGATGTAAAAAATCAATATTGGAATCTAGAAGATAATGCAGGCACACTGTGAGAAGTTTTAGGGAAAATGATTTCCAGTCTAGAATTCTATGTCCAGTCAAATAATCAACCAAGTATGAGATAAATGAAAGACACTAAAAAATTTTTGTCTCTTCTGCATCCATGTTCAGGAAGATCCTAGATGATCTTCTTCATCAAAATAGGGGTATAAAGAAAGAGGAAGAATGGGATGTAGGAAACAGGATTCAAATTTCAACCCACATGCAAAGGAAATTCCTTTCAATCCTAGGAAGGAAATTCCTAAGGTGACTGTGAAGTGAAGATTTAGAACAGCTAGCTGTGCAACAAACCTAGAAAATTCCAAGCAGTTTCCAAGAAGGATACCTTTAAAGGAAAAAAAACTGACAAATTACCTGATGTATCTGACTGTATTGAAAAGAGTTTGATGTTTGCTTTAATGATAGAAAACTAATCAGGTGAAAGAAATAGAGTAATTATTAAATTATGAGGAGTGGGGGAAGAAAGGTACTAGTATATGAAATAAAAAGTAATCATAGTATATACCATCAGCTAAGAGCAATATCTATATAACAATAATATTGGAAACATGGGGAATATGATGTCTACTTCTGTAGTTTCTCTTGTGTCTCACAGATCTATTTGTTTATTCTTACACCAATACCAAACTGTTTTGATTATGGTGGCTTTATTAATGTTAGACATTACTTGTTAACTTTCTACTATAGGAGATAAGGAGATAACTAACCTGCAGGTTAGTTACATTTTCAAATAATAGGTGCAATATATCTTATATAATAAATACACCACATAGGGTCTAAAAATTCTGGAAACCCAAGGAAAATAATGTATATACTGTGCTTTTTTAAGATTAATAATTGGACCCATTACTTTAAATTTAGAGATACTTCACTTGAAATGTTGTCTGAAGCTTGAAGAACAAAAACATATTGAGCCAATTACTTTAAAATGTACCTAATTTATTATTTAAAATTAAGTTTGTCCTAAGTTTTCAGAATTTTCAGACATCCTATATATCATCAATAATAACAAATATAATGGATTTATCTCATACATCAAATGATAAAAATCTCTGACTATATTAGACATTTATCTGTATGCTATTTATGAAAGATCCACTTTAAAATAATTACACAGGAATATTGAAAAATGAAAGGTTTAAAACATGTAATAAGTGAATAACCATAGAAAGAAAGACATTATAGCAATATTAATAGCAGGCAAAATAGAATTTAAGGTGAATTAATGAAAGGAATACTCCATCAGGAAGATTTAAAAATTATGAATGTATGTGTATCAAATAACACAGCCTTAAAACATATCAACAATAACAATGACAAATTTTACAAGTAGAAGTAGACAAATTCACAATCACAGCTCTCTTGGTAATTAATAGATTAAGAAACTTTAAAAAATTAATAAGATATAAGATAGTTGAAAAATACAGTTAAAATCAATCAAAAGAGCTTTAAGCATATGAGAAGTGTTAGAGTGTTCATTTTTGCTTCATTAGATAATCTAGCATAAAAGCACCCAGTTTTTAAAAAAATCAAAACATTTGTGCTAATCTATTGACACAAAGTTAACTAACCAGCAACATTTTCACTCTCACTGGCTAGAATTTTCAAATCCTCTTTTTGTGTATAATTATTAAAGTGCTCTGCAATTTACCAAATTAATGTTTTTTTAATAGCTCTGACTTTCTGTACCATTTAAATAGGATATATGCCTCTTTAGTTTAACTAATTCTACTCATTTTCATCAATTCTCTTGTGTTCTATTTTTTTCCCCAGTCCTCTAATCATTTTCATCCTTTGGCCCTTTCCTATCAGATGCTGAAAGCTTTACAAATATTTATGACCCGTCCCTTGTCTTTCCTGATGAAGAAAAACACATATACACCATTTCCACCTATTCACCAGCTATTCCCTCTGTGTGCAAACTGGAATGACTTTGCCTGATCACTGTGATGGTATTTGCTACCAAGTCTTTTATAAATACTAAATGGTGCATTTTTTCACGTTGTGCCCCAAGTGAAGCAGGTTCTCTTTATATACCAGAAGGCCAATCCAAATGATGCATGTTTGCTTTATCAACCTCTGTAAAAGTCTAGTGGTAATTTATATTGATTACATAATAAGAAACTCCATCCCTGGTACAACATGTTCTTTCAGCTGCAGAGCCACACCTGTAGAAATGCTAACTCACATCTGGCTCCATAAATCTCTTCTTTCTGATCCTCTGGAGAGATACTTTTATGTAAACTATATAGCTACATGTGGAACAGGAAAGACCAAAGCAGATGGCTAAACCCAGTAACCATTTCCACCCCATGGCTTGAGCTCTTACTCTCTTCCTTGATTTTGATGTCTTCCTATTTGAGAAGTCAGTTCAATCATTCCTTTTATGGAAGGTGTCTCCTACCAGCTTTATTTATATGTAGATAACAAACTCACAGTGTGCTGATAATGTTGCTATTAAGAAGTTTTAAGGGCTACCTCTGAGTCAAGAATATTAGTTTCACTCACTGATAAGTAGATTCCTTCAATTAATTTTTTGATATGAAGATAACAAGAAGATACCTACATTTCCTCATCATTATCTTTTTAGAAGTTTTTTTTAAGATTTTTTTGATGTGGACCATTTTCAAAGTCTTTTTTGAATTTGTTACAATATTGCTTCTGTTTTACATTTTGTTTTTTTTGGCCATGAGGCATATGGGATGTTAACTCCCCGACCAGGGATTGTACCTGCACCCCCTGCATTGGAAGGCAAAGTCTTAACCACTGGACCGCCAGGGAAGTCCCTATGTATTTTCATTTTTATTGTTTCCATTGCATGTAAGTGTTATATCTCCACACAAAATCAACTTTAAAAGACAAACCAACTGTTATAAATCAAAAAACTGGTTACCTTGAAAGCAACTCATTTGTAATTAGTGTTTGACCTAAATTTAGCTTTTATTCCCCCTTTAAAGTGATTTGCCAGTAAACGTATAACAACATTAAAGAAGTAACCTTGATAGAAAGGACAATAACAAGTCTTATGAAGGGAAGTTATAAAGCCAAAGATCTAAACAACGTTAGAGCTGGGAGAGAACACATCTAGTCCAACCCCTTCATTACAAGAATTGATGCCCCAAAACGTTGAGTTCCCTGCCTGACATCATCAAGTGAATCAAAGGCAGAAGCTGAATTAAACGGATTCTTTCTGCTATTATCTGCTGCTAACTCATATTTCAGAGAGAGTTTGGAAGCTCAGCCCCTCCATAATTTATGTTTTAGTAATAGGTATTTTTCATAAATTGTGGTGTTTTTTGTTTTGTTTTTTTTGCGGTACGCAGGCCTCTCACTGCTGTGGCCTCTCCCATTGCGGAGCACAGGCTCCGGACGCGCAGGCTCAGCGGCCATGGCTCACGGGCCCAGCCGCTCCGCGGCATGTGGTATCTTCCCAGACTAGGGCACGAACCCGTGTCCCCTGCATCGGCAGGCGAACTCTCAACCACTGCACCACCAGGGAAGCCACAATTGTGGTGTTTTTAAACTGGCCAAAACCTATAGATTTCAAGATTTCGGGGATCTTGGATCAGGTCTTTTTTTCCTTTGTTAGTGTCAAAGCTCTTACAAATAACTGTGATATGACACAGCTAAAGAGCAGAGAGTCAGGAGCCGAACAGCCAGGTAAATCCTTTCACTCTAATGCTTCTGCTTAAAACTGTAAAGTGGGAGTGGGAGGTGCTGCTGGATGTTACCATTTGTTTGGGATGACCAATCTTAGTGAAGCAGAGATAGGGTTCCAGCACCTGGCATCAGGGTGGAACAGGCTGAGGAATCTGCTATCAGCCTCAAGGGAAACAAACCAGAGACCAGAGGAGGCCTTGGGTATTTCAGGTGGAAAGTCCTCAGGGGATAACACAGTCTTCACACATACAATAGAGTTCCGTCAATATCTCTAATTATGTACATATAAAAGTTTCACTATATAAAACATTATTCTGTTTTAAGGGGCTTAAAAAATAAGTAAAGGACATTAGGCAAAACCTAAGGTGATCCAAATAAAGTATGGAGTTTTATTAATAATAATGTTATACACAATGTTTCATCTGTTGTGGAAAATCTGCATAGCAATGTTAATGACAGAGGAAACTGGGGTATGGGTATATGCGAACTCTGTAATGTTCTTGCAACTCTTCTGTAAATTTAAAAATTACTATTCTAAAATAAAATTTTATTTTAAAAATAATAAAAATAAACAGTTTGACCCACCCATATGATTGCTTGTACAAGCTTGGCCCAAGCACACTTGCTAGGATCAAACATGCTCTTCTTCTACCCTTCCCCTTAGGTTCCTGGAGCATTTTTAAACTTTAACATATTTGGCTATAGATATTATAATCACAGACATTATAAAGCACAGCACTTTCACATATGTGATCTCATGTGTTAGAAATTTAAATGCTGATGAAGACAATTTTAGTGAATCTGAGGGTGACAAGATTCTAAGATCTGCAATTGTTCACTATGTACTTTGGTTTCAGAAAAGCTTGTAAAAACCTTTTCTGATTACAGTAGAGAAAAGGCTCAAATTGGATGTTAATTTGTCTTAACCATCCTTCTTCAGCACCTTGGGGTTTCAGAGTGTCTCCAAACAAGATGATTGTCAATATTGCTTTTAAAGGCAAGGGTAAAGGAATGTGCTTGTCCCAGAAGCCTTAAAAAAAAAAAAAAAAAGGGAAAAGAAGAAAAGGCTGAAACTGGGGTTGGGGCAGCTTCTCCAGAAGAAGGAGTAAGCTGAAGCTGTCCAGCACAGAATAATTTTTGGAAAACTTCAAATTCTGAACTTTGAATCTAGAGAGTTTCCTTTATGAATGTATGACTTAACATCTTCTCAGAAAACCAACCAGCAAAAGTCTTCATATTTCAAAGGAAAAATAAAAGAAAACTATGTACTAAAGATACTTTACCACCTAAAGAGCCTTTATATTTAAGATCTCATTGCTCCCTACCTGGGTGTTATAGAGAAGGAAAAAGGCTATTGTCTGTTTCTAATTAAGAAGCCTGAGGCACAGAAGTCTGTTCAAAGTCATACAGGTTATCAGCCATAGACATGAAGCAGGAACTGGGGCCACTTTCCTATTAGACCACCCACCTGTAATCTGAGGTATCCACAAAATATAAGAACCAAGATATCAAAACTTAAACCTCATTGCAAATGCTCTCAGGAAAAAGAATTAGCAAGCTAGAAACTACTCCCAGTGGAAAGAGTAATTGTTTTGTTTTAACAGCATATCTAAGAGCAGAAGTATGGAAAGGCATGAAAAATTTTTTTAAATTCTCAAACTCCTATACTTCTCATTCCCTACTTCCTCAAACACAGGTGGGTCAGCAGCTCCAGGCTGGCTGATATAATCACTCTACGCAATCTGGGGGCACTAGAGAGCTCCTTGGTAGATATTTCCATTCCGTCATTGCCATAACTATATACTTATCCTGCAGAGTGTGTTTGAAAATTTTATTTTTCCTTTCTTTATCCTCAATCTTTTAAAGAAGATATATCTAAGCAAGAGAGACATAACGACACCATGGCTAAAGCATATGGCTACCCAACGGCAATAGAACATTTCCAACAGAATAAATCTCAACGGGAGAAGAAACAACAACAACAAAAAATAGAAGAAGGAAATCAGGGAGGGGCTGAGCGCTACCTTGTCGGTGTTGCGCCCGTGCTTCCCGCGGATAAAGCCACAGAATTGAGTGCTGAAGGTGTAGCCCACCCTGTGATCCACCAGGAGGAGTGCGACATGACTAGCCGCTCTACTCATAATCGCCAAAGGCCAGAAATGACCCAAATTGTTCACCAACAGGCAAACTGGCATATAATCGTTCAATGGACTGTCAGCAAAGCAAGGGAAAGATTGAACGACACGGCAGCCAGGGTCATGGGTGAACGGGGGATCTTTCACAGACACACAGGGCGCCACTTCATGAAGTCCAGGAACAAGTGATAGAGGCGACAGAGGCCAGAGCAGTGGTTCCCTAGGCCTGGGTACATTGATGGGGAGAGGGGCTCCAGGGAGCCTTGTGGACGGAATTCGTCTCCATCTTGATCTGGGAAATAGTTATATGGGTATATACATATGTAAAAATTCTTCCAGCTGTACCCTTAAGATTAGCGCACTTCATTGTATGTATATTACAACTGTGTGTACATTACACCTCCAAAAAAGTGAAGGATGTAACAGTTCATCCTGAGTCAGCCTTTCCCATAGGCTCCAAAATCAAACCAGAAGGATTTAGTGGAGATTCTCTACTTTTGCTATAATGAAATCTCATTTTCGAATAAGTTACTCTCTATCATCTTCAAAAAAGAAAAAAAAAAATAGAAGAAGGAGGGGGGAGGGGAAAAGGGAAGGAGGACTAGGAGTGGGAGGAGAAAGGCAGGAAGGAAGGAAGCAGACACTCCCATAAAGTATCTCCTTTCACCGGTGTTCCCCTCATTTATTAATTTTTAGAGTACTTAAAAAAAGGAGAGAAAATTATGATCAAAACTCTTAAATAAGTAAATAAATAAAAGGACAAGAATGGCTTTTTCCAGCGGACACAGTGCTATACTGTCAAGTATTTCAGACATCTAGAGCTTGGTTTCCAGTAATTCGCAAAAGAAAACTATTCTGTCTTTCTCATTTTAGAGTTGACAAGGAGCTTCCTTGCATGACCCTGATTGATAACTGAAGCGATTTTTCAGAATGAACCATAAATTATGACTGAATCATAAAAAGAACTACATTTGAAAGGGTTCTAAGTCAATGCTTATTCTATCTTGTTACCTCAAAGTTTATTTCTACATATGTTAAGCCTATAGCAGCCATTACTAGGCTTTTGGTATATATTACTTTAGAGGCTAAAATAATCCAGATTACTGAAGTCATAATGAAGGCAACGCACAGTCAGCTTTGACTAATTTTTTTTTTCAGGCTATATATTTTCAACTCTAAAAGGGTATACACGTACACACATTGAAAACGTGTCCTGTAAGTTCCCAGACACATATACAGAACATGTCTGTGTGATAGTTCTAGGTATGGCTGCTTATGTAGTATAGAGATTGTTCTAGTCTCTGAGCAGAGGTGCTGAATTGGTGGACAGTCCAATAAAGGGCTCATCTGAGACCCATGTGATGGTCGTGGTGGTTGTGTAACATTTGATAATGGTGGTGGTGGTTGTGCGTGTGTGTGTGTGTTTTCAAGCATGTAGGCAATCTGTCCTGCATGTATTATGGCAGACAAATGTGGCCTCCCTGAGATGCAGTCAAGATTGTACCAAAACAAAGGGAAGAAGAGGAACTCAAGTGGTGAGACAATACCTGGAGTAGAGTGGAGGAAAGAGAAGAAGTGAGAAGGGGATAAGGGAAAACTGAAACTCACAATGACAAAAATGCAAAAAGGTTCTTGGGGTGGAAACAAAAAGAAGAATCAGAACATAAATGGTGTTGCTGTCTCTTTAAGATCCAGAAACAGAGGGAGTTGTTGCTAGGTGAAGTAGGATCTATGGGAGACAGAGAACAGCCATGGGGAGGATAACTGTCCATCCCAAATTACCCCGATAGTCTCCATTTAGAACCGCTTTTTTAGGAAAATTATTAATAGCTCCTCCTTTCCCTCTCAAAAGTGTCCTGGTTTAGATAATAAATGATAGAATCACCCTCTCTCTAGACCACATCTGGCCTAAGACAGAGAGTAGCTGTAAGCGGGACTAAAGCTAGGAAATGGACACCAAGAAGAGCTTTAAGGAAGGGGTAAAGGGAAACAATGGCTAAAGAAAAAAGGAAAAAAGGAGACCAGGTATAATATGTGGACAATTTGTAACCAATTATGCCAAACACAGTTGAAGTTAGAAAGGCCATTTAGAGAAAAAGTGTATAAAAACCTAAGGCTGGATGGGGAAAAGATAGAAGAAAACAAAGACAAAAGACAAATGATTCAGAACACAAATATGTGTAGGCTCCTATATTTTCCCCTGTATTTGGGGATTAGTGGTTATGATCAGCATGTATAAAAATGACTTAAAATGGCCATCCTGGCTTTCCACCAGCGTAGGCACACACAAAGTCCCATCTGTTGCTGCCTCCCAGCCTGCTGCTCCAAAGCTGCCTCACCTCCTCCTAGCGCTCTGCCTCTGAGCCCTGCAGGCTGCCTCGACCAAGCCTTCCCACCAAGCCCCCTCCCCCACTTCTGATGGCCGCATACCAGACTGTCTGCCACTGTGGTTTCACAGGCTTCCACAGATAGGCCACAGTATGTGAAGCTGCATTTCACTGCGTCATTTCAGAGACCTCTTTTGACTTTTTCCTGGATCAGAATTTTGTATTGCGAAAGGCAGAAAGTAAATGTCAAGGGCAAGTTCAAAAGGCTAAGTGATTTCTAGCTAAGCATTCCCTATGCCCAGAGGGAAGACGGACTACCACCGGCAAGTGGGTCTTTCGCACTTAGAGTTTCAGAAAATACATCTTATAGATTTCTACCACCATTTTGAATTGGGGCATATTATGGGTTGAATTTTGTCTCCCTCAAAATTTTTATGTTGAAGTCCTAATTCCTAGTACCTCAGAACGTGACCTTTTTTGGAAATAGGGTCTTCACAGGGGCAATCAACTTACAGTGAGGTCATTAAGGCGAGCCCTAATTCAATACGACTGGTATCTTTATAAGAAGAAGAAATTTGCATACAGAGAGGACGGTATGTAAACATGAAGATGGCCATCTATAAGCCAAGGGGAGAGGCCTGGAACAGATCCTTCCCTCACAGCCCTCAGAAGGAACCAACCCTGCTGACACCTTGATGTTGGATTTCCAGTCTCCAGAACTGTGAGACAATAGGTTTCCGTTGTTTAAGCCACCTAGTTTGTGGTACTTTGTTATAGCAGTCTGTCCTAGGAAACTAATATCCCAGATGCAGTCTGGTCACAGATGGGAGTTACGAGAAGCTGACCAGACGAATTATAGCTTTTCCATTTCTCTAAGAAGACTAAGTAATGCTTCTTTGGTGTATCTGAAAGAATGGGCACTCCCTATGGCAAGATGGGACTGGACGATCCTGAGGAAAGAATTTCTACTGCTCATGCCTCAGTTTCTCCCTCCATGGAGTTGGTTATAGGGCCTGTGGTCTGAAATCCCCACTAGGACTAATTGGTATGGCAAAGGGTGATCACGGAAATATTCTGAGTTTTGAGCAGGAAGATCAAACTTAAACTGTGGAGCCTTATTAATAAATACACTGAGAATGGCTGGCACGGAAGTAGACTTCTTTAGTCAGTAACTTCTTTAGTCAGTCACTGAAGTGGAGGACTTCCCACATGATCCTCATAGAATCAGCTCTGTCTTGGCCTTTCGAGTACCTAAATTTGACATAATCAAACACCAAAACGGCTTGCCGTTTCGGACAAAGGGTTTAATCCTTCAGTACGTAGTTCCAGACTATCTCCCCTTGAGTTGAGTTAGAGAAAAGGGTGTAACCTGCTTGTTAAACTATCTCTGCTCCCAGAAAAGAAAGCACAAAAATATTTCTGCACGTTTCTTTTCTTTTCTTCTTTTTAAAAGCTGCTGTAGGCCTAGGTTCTCATTCTGTCGAACACTCACTTGAATAACCTCTTGAGTCAGTAGTGAAAGCAATGGTGTTTAGCCCCACTTCCTTATACGGCAGGGAAAGACAATGTGCTTGTCTACTTGAACTGCAGTGTGGCTCTCTGACAAATTATAATGACTGGTTATGGAAACCTCCTGTTCTGGTTTCCATCGCTCTCCCCAGGACAGACACAGAACAGACAGCTGTAGGGAAATGGAAAGGGTTGGAGACAGGGAACAGTGTTGAATTTAGCTCTGCTCTTTGCCAGTTGTGTGACCTTGGGCAACTTATTTAATTTACTTTACTGCCCTGATGTAGTTACCTTCAACCAGAACAGTGCTTGACATCTAACAAGTATGCCAGCAAGGTAGTTGAATGAGTTAGCTTACCTTCTCAACCATCTCTAACCTAAAAGGCTTGGGATAACTACCAATCATTTCTATTTGCTCTCCCTCCTAAGTTCAGTACGTTTTTCCCTAGATAAGTCTCAGTCTTCTCCCCTCTCTCATTCTCTCTTCTTTCCTCTCTCCCTCTCTCACTCCATGTCTAAAACACTGAAAACCTACAAAACAACCTAGCCTCGGGAATAATAAAACCCTTTAGCCATACTAGATAAAGATGATTTGGCATATTAAAAGCAGCACAGGGACTTCCCTGGTGGCGCAGTGGTTAAGAATCCACCTGCCAAAGCAGGGGACACGGGTTGGAGCCCTGGGCCGGGAAGATCCCACATGCTGTGCAGCAACTAAGCCCGTGTGCCACAACTACTGAGCCTGCGCTCTAGAGCCCGTGAGCCACAACTACTGAGCCCTCGTGCACAACTACTGAAAGCCGGCACAGCCTAGAGCCCGTGCTCCGCAACAAGAGAAGCCACCGCAATGAGAAGCTCGCGCACCGCAACAAAGAGTAGCCCCCACTCACCACAACTAGAAAATGCCCATGCGCAGCAATGAAGACCCAACGCAGCCAAAAATAAATAAATAAACAAATTTACTCAAAAAAAATAAAAGCAGCACAGCTCCAATGATAAGGGTAGGGGAGAAAACTCTGTGGTTGAAAGGGATGGTGGAGGTTGTCTGACTCTGCAGAGCAGGGTTGTCCAAGGTCCAGAGACTGGTCTAGTTTAGAAAGTGCTTATGCTGACCTGAAACAGGGTTTCCTGTAACTGTATCTATTGGTCCTAGTTCTACTTCCTGGAGAACCTGACATTAAAGAACTTGACATGACTTCATATCATGGGGCTCCTTTTGCTCCATCTACATGATGGCGGTAGAGTAGGCAACTGGGGAGAGTGGGTGGCTAAGGGCATGGGGACTAAAAAGAGCCCCATGCCTACAGATAGCCCCCACAGGAAGCCACGGCTGATAGCTGACGATTTTTAACTTAGTGCCTATCATGTGCAAAGCAGTTTAGGGGTATTATTTATAGTCCTTATAACAACTACCAAATGGAGGAACAATTATCTCCTTTTTATAGGTGGAGAAACAGGCTAGAAAATGGTAAATTTGAGATTCAAACTCAAGTCTTCCTGATTTCAAAGTGTGTTCTCAAGTAAGTCACATCCCCAGAGCCTCACACAAAATCAAATGGAGTAATTAGGCAGCACAGTGTGGTGGTGGAGTACGTGGACTATGGAGCCAGATTATCTAGGTTTGAATCCTGACTCTGCCACTTATTAGCTGTGTGACGTTAGATGTGTTACTTAGCCTGATTGTAACTCAGTTTCCTCATCTGTAAATCTGATTGTTATGAAGATTATTTATTTGATTCGCTACTTGGCCTGTGTCAGGCGCTGCTGTAAGCACTCAGTACTGATACAATTAGAGAGGAATCAATGAATTCAAACATGAATATTGGCTTCAGCTTTCTTATCAAGAAGAAATTATGGACATTTATTCCTTTGCTCATTTAACTCACATATGAGGCACCCACTATATGTGGGTCAAGGCACTTTTTTAGGCTCAAGTCACAGCACCTGAAAAACACAAAGTCTCTGATTTCATGGTGCTTATGTTCTAGGAGCATAGGAATTTAAAAACGAGTGAAGAAATAAACAGGTAGTCATAAGCATACGTTATGAATATGCATGTAACTAAACAACAAAGGTACCCTGATTGGCTCTTCAGGGTAGAGGCTAACTTTACTGACTTGATACCTTAGGGTCAGTGGTGTGCTAGTAAATGTTTGAAAGCAAGCCTTGGGGGTTGGCAGGTGAGGAGAGTCTGATTTGTAGTATTTTCTAATTTCCAGGGTGTAAATACTTCCATCGTGGTTGATCTCAAGCTCCCAACATGACATCCGTGAATGAAGAACTGGGAGAAGAAGTTCTCTTGCACAGCATTTGGTAGTATTTCCATCATATGGACACAATAGATGTAACTAACCTTGAGAGCACAGATAACAGTAAAACGTAAAATAATTAGGAAGGGATGAGTTTTGAGTATTTATTACCATGGTTTTGATACAATGTATTTAACCCGAAGTCTATATAATTTAATTTTTAATAATGACAGTGCGTAACAACTAGTTCTCAAAATCTTAAAAATTTAACAGTTGGCTTTTGGGAGCTTGCGTGAGCTGGCTCCACACACCACTGTTTAGGGAGCATGGAGAGGGAGACAGTTCAGGGGAAAAGGAGACTGAGTCACTGTCGCGTCATTATTCAGATGCGGGTCCTAATCTAACTCCTTTTTAGCTGCTCTTTTCCAGCAAGCTCTGCTTTCCTGTACACAGTGGAAGCGCTGCTCTGTAAACCAAATACCATCGGTACAAATATAGCAACAATTCTGGCTTTCTTATTGGACCAGTTTGCTCATGCAGAGATAGTTTTAGCCCTACAATCCTTAGTGAATATAATTTATGTACTCGGTGCTCTGAATATGGTAGATTCTTCTGCACAATACAGAGGATGTAACTCCTGACTGTTGAGTAAAGGAAGACCCTAGAGGTGGATTTTCTGTCCTGCAAAAGCAAATTATTCCCCCTTTCCATGAACCTGAGGCCTCTTGTCTCTTAGGGCTCACAGGCTTCTGAAAGGGCCACCCAGGGAAGCACCGAAGGCCCCAGCCTCAGAGGAGATGGATGGCAGGAGTGGAGGAAGCTTCTCCCCTATTCCCACTAAGGATTTGTACATTCCTTACCACAAAGTGGAGAAGACAGAAAAACATTTTCTGTTTTTCTTGGTAAGTTAAATATCAAAAGTAACCAATCTTCAAAACATCCTAAGGACAGGAATACTTAAAGAGACAATTTTTCCTCAAGTTACCCCTCCCCCGAAGCCTAAATTTCACTTAGTAATGGTGGCTGGAACAGGAAGTGGAAATACCATGAGAAATTTTATTCTTGCCACATTTTCAATGCTTTACAAAAGCAAACACTGGAAATCTCATCAGAAAGCTTGACCTTGCCGGGTTGATAACTTTGCAGCCAAACCAAGAGTACTGGAAGCTGGAGGAATTTTCAGATAAATATTCTAGCGCTTCTGGAGGGACTCTTCATCAAAACTGATTATTTGGAATAGACAGCTGTAACTTTTAGAAAGAAATTATTTGAAACTAAACAAGTAGGCTTCTGAGGAATAAGTGACTCCATGCATCTATTATAAGTTATTTTAAGCATAGATGTGCAGAACTGTTTCTCAGGCAGGGTGTTTTAGCAGAATCATCAGGGAGTCTTCACAAACTAGACCCCAGTGGATGGGTCTCAGGGATGTATGTTTTCAGAAAATCCTACAGTTGATTCCAATTAAGACGCTGGTTAAGATCTCCTGGATTATAGGCAAATCAGGCTGCATTGTACAATCCAAATCCGTAAACTGTTAAAATGGCACATTCGTGCTATTAGGAGAAACAATCTGGTGTACTGAAAGGTTAACAGTGTGGGACTCAGGAGATGTGTGTTCTGGAACCACCTTTGCCACTAATTAACTGGGCGACCTTGGTCAAGCCACTTGGTTTGTTCTTTCATTCAACAGATATTTACTGGGCTTCTGTGATGTGCCAGACACTTGGTATATATTAATGAAAAAAATAAATGTTTTTTACGAATCTTACTGACATGAATCAAAGAAACCTACAAATACGTGTATAATTTTACTCGGTGTGGCTAAGCTTTAGTTTCTCATCTGCAAAATGAAAAATAGATTACTGGTTCATTTTCTTTTTCAGAGTTTCTTCTCAAGATCCCAAATTTCTTGCCCCAAACTTCCCACACACAATATAATTACATGTTTTAGGTCCACTGATTGAGAAAATACAATACCAAAAGCTACTATGAATTCAATAACTATTTAAAGTAAATTGACATTTGTGTCATCATAATGCATCTATATAATTAGAAAAATAGTAGCACATGTTGTTTACTCAGTTTGTCAAAATCATTTGCTGCATATATGGACTTGTTTACCTATTGCAATAATTTAGTGGCCTCCCAGGGATCCAAGGTGCAGAGGTTAGGAACCTACAGACCATATCAATCATGTGAAATACAAGATACTTGAGTAGCAATGGCCCTTTTCTTCCACAACAGATGTCACTATCAATGACAGCGTTTTTTTGCCCACAGAGAGTTTAAACTCAGCCTCAGAATCCTTCTCAACACAGTATTCCAGATGGTCACTACCAACTGTTTAAAGCTGGCAAACAGAGGAAAAATTATTGGCACTCCCTGGGCTAAATGGCTCCTAAGGCCCTGCGCAGCTTTAAAAAATCTATGAATCTTATGTATTCAGTTTTGCTGTCTGAGAACACAAATGCCTTCTCCCCTCTCTACGTAAAAGTTCTTCAAATGTTTGAAAGACATCCATGTGGCCCCTACATTTTCTTTCCTTTGGGATAAACAGCTCCAGATCCCTTATCTGTTCCTCATATTCTGTTGTCTCGACCACCTCTGGCCTTTGACGCTCACCCCTGTTGGCATATTTGTCAATATTTCCCTGAAGAACAGCCCAGAACTTCTCTCACTCCCCTTGATAGACACTGAGACATGTGTTCAGTGACTGAAAATTACATTGCAAACATTGCCGAGAACTGAAATGTCCTTGATTGAGAGTATACTAGCTTTTATGCATTAAACTTATTAAGTACTGTGATTTACATTGAGATGTAGTTCTTTTCATTTATTAACATTATTAAGTCATTACGTATTTAATTTTAAAGATTGTCTTACTTTGTGGGAAGCCATATCACACCTATGACTCATATGAAAATACTCAAGTGTTTTTCTTTAGAATCTTTCTAAAATGGATAATTCTTATCTTTTCAATTATCGGTGGTACAAGCTTCCAGGCCAACTCCTTCAAGATCGGCTCATCAGGCCATGCCAAAGTGATAATCAGGAACTGTATGACCCTGACAGTGGGTGTTTGCCTCTCTAGGAATTCAGTCACATAAAAATTCAAATGATATTCATTGATAGCTGTTGGATATTTCAGCTAATTTGCTTTCCATGCCTAACTTTCTCTTCTAACTAAAATTGCCCACTGGGCTTTTTTTTTTACTGCAGCCAGACACACTGGTAATTCATCCATAGGCATGCCAGTAACCCTTGATGTTCCCTCTGCTAAGGGATTTGCCAAAGACAATAGTTACTAGCTGAACCAATCAGATTTCCTCTCTCAGAATTTAACCAGGAAGCACAGAAGGAATTTTCCAGTCTGCAGAACGACAAAAAGCAGCAGCCACATGTGCTGCGGCTGAGTTACATTAATGGCAGCACGTAGACCTCTGCTGAGATTTTTTGACCCACCTTGATTCCAGCCCCATTCTCTTTGGACTTTGGTCCTATCTTGGCTTCTATTCTTGGATTTCCTTGTGATTCCATCCCTTTATTGTTCCACATGTATCTTATAGTTCTGCACCATTACTCAAGCTACTGAAGCTTATTAATATAAGGGTCTCTTTGTTCCGAACCCGGTGTCAAGAGCTCTCACATATGTCGCCGTACCTGTCTGTACACTACCTTGCTAAGCAAGCTCTTGGTTTTTAACCTCCTGACTTCTGATTTTTGCTGTTTCTCTTTTTCTTACCTGGCTATAATTCACATGTTAGCCCACGGGTGTATTTTATGTCCATTCTGGCTTAGACCCTCCTGACACCAGTGGAACTAAAGTCCTTGATATTTCTGGCCCTTGGGTCCCTGGCTGGGGGTTCCGGGCTTGTTCTGGTCCTGCCCCTCTTTAGCACTCAGGTGAAATCTGCCTAGTTCCCCAGCTTGAGACAAGGGAGAGGGAATGTTACAAGTGGGTGTAAAAGGAACTAATTACACGTTCCTACTTACTATGTCTTTCTCCAAGTGAGATGACTTCCTTACAGTCAAGTGCTTTCATCCACGTATTCACAAAACAATGCTAGAAGCCTCAGGAAATGATTAAAAAGTAATTTATCATCAAGTTAGCCATCGTTGGTACATATACATTTTTTAAAAGGAAAGCCGTATACTAAAATGAGTGCTTAATAAGAACACCCTATTCACCTAAAATATTCCCCCAAATATTCATTTTCCTTCAGCCATTCCCTCACTGCTGTTTAGCAATCCTGTTATTAAGCTCTTAGCATACACTTAACAGCAGCCATTCCTGAATTCTCCAGTCCCTAAGCTCCTCACAGAAAACTGCTTCTCTAGAGATGATCTCCTTTCCTTTGAAATGGAGGCCATATGAGGTAATCTCCTTCTATATTTGTGTGTATTTACACCTTTCTGTCTTCCTTCCAAAGAATCTGGGAAACAAGGAAGGACACCTCCTCTCATGTTTTGGTCCCATCCACCCTTGTCTCCACTGGGGATCAAGACTTTACCTCACTCCCCACCCCCGACTGCCCCCCTCCACCCCTGACCACCCCCCCCGCTCAAGGGTTTCTCACAGGTCGGTCAGAAAGGCGGGTTCGCAAAGGACCTTGAGGGGTTAGAGTTTTTATCAGGTTCTCGAAGATGTTCAGGAGAAAAACAACAACAACACAGGGAAGAACAGCTGACCGGGCAGCCCCGTCACCTCTTCCTCACAGCCCCCGGTCACTCTTTCCTTCTCCCCTTCGCTCCCAACACTCACCCACCACCAGCCAGCTGTGAGTTGGGGGTGAGAAGCAGAGTGGCTCTTTACCACAGAAATGGCTCTACCATCTCCTCTGTCCGCTCTAACCTTTCTCCCTTGGCCTAAAAACGTGACGACGTGTTCCCCTGCCTCGAACATATCTGGGCTTGACCCTTCTGCTTTCGTCTGGACTTCCTCCTAGAGCCGGGCCACTGCAAGTTGTCAGTGTTGGATCAAGAAAACCCCCTGTTTGGACTGGGGGTGGAAGAACTAGAGAATCTGGTAGAGGCGGAGGCCTGGGGGAGGGAAGTTAGGGATGCCACCCAGGGACAATTACAGGGGACCCAGTTGGGGGTACTAAAGACTGAGGCAAACAGAGACGAGAGGGCAGATCCAGGGAGCAGTCTGGTCTCAATACCAACAGGAACCACAGCCAGGTGCTCCTGATTACCTCAGCCTCCTTACAAGGCCCAGGCTTGACATGCTGGGATTAGTTCCATGCTTTTGGCTGGAGGCAGAGAAGCTGCCTCATTTACTAAGGCCTTTCTGTTGTCAGCACCTTGTCATTGGTCTTCCATTCAACTAGATCTTCAGGTTCCTGGATACGGCCTTATACCATTGACGACCCGTCTTATTGGCCCCCTGATACCTGTGTCCTCCTGGTCTCGGATTACCAAAGCCAAAATTTAGACAACATTGGGGTGGACCAGTATTCCCTAACTCTGGGTTCAGGGTTTTAGAAAGAAGTAGGATCTAGAAGGTGTCACTCAAGGGTCCTCAAATATGAGGAAGGAAGGAGCAGATAATTAGGGAAAATAGATAAGAAGTAGAGATACCAGCCAAAATGAGCATAATGTCCAGAGGACTCAAACTGCAGGCAGTGGAGTATACAGCCTATAGAGAAGAGGGGGCAAACAGCTCCATCTCATTTACACATCTTAACCACTGTTGGAGGTGCGAGAAACATTAGAATGCCCACTCTACAGATGAGGTCAAAGAGTTGATGACTCCCCTCAAAGGTTTGGGCTTTTTAAATAGGGGAACCAGTACTGGGACTGACCTCTCCTGAGTGGAGCCAGAGCTACAAGTAACTCTTTAAATTAACCAACTACTCAGAACCTATAAGCCTCTCTCCAATAATAAACTTGGATTAACTTGATGGATGAAGGACTTTCAATAAGGAGCAAATGGTTCTATTTTGGGGCTTTGAGAGAATCTACCCAGAAAACTCTTTTTTAAAGTCTGAAAATTCTTTGGCAGCATCCTTCTAACCTCCTCCTTAGTCCTACCATGCTATTTGCATACCACTTCGTCAGCATTTTCCCCTGTCTCCCACCGGGGCCTCACCCTACCATGTTTCTGAGACATGTGATAGACTGCAGGCAGGTGGGCAACCAGCTACTCCCTCCTCATGCCCATGTCTAAGTCACTTTTTTGTCTTGCTAAAGAATGACTAACTAGTAACCATCCTACCACGAAAATGACAAATGGAGACAACTGCATGTGCTTCTAAGAAAAGGCCTCCTAAGGTACATTTTACTTATCAGAACAGAAAATATGTAGGCTGGACTCTGGAACTTTCCATGGCTGAACACAGGACCACCCTATACCATCTGCCCCAGAGCAGGAGACCCTCAGGCCAAGGACCACCCTATACCATCTGCCCCAGAGCAGGAGACCCTCAGGCCAATCATAGGAGCCAATCAGAATTGCTAATAGCCTCACTGTCAGGGCATACTTATATGTATCTCGCTTAAATCCTTTAAACTTCAGTTTGAACCTTCTCTTAACTTTAATGTAAGAATTGTGTATTTATTTAAAGCAATCTTTTGATCCTAATTATTTAAATTGTGCATTCTACTGGTTTTGAACAATGGAAACAACCCAGCCTGTTACCTGTGGATCAATTCATAGTACATTCCTTGTGTGTGCTAAGATCAACTTTTTATTAGTGACTTTTTATTCAGCCTTTTGCCATTGTATTTCTCTTTATTGAATGATTTTAATAAAATGAAAATTTTTGCACCGTGGTTTCATGTGCTCCGTTTACCTCCCTATTTGGGGAGATGTGTCCTAGCTAATATTCAACAAGAGGAAAGTAGCACAAAGAGTGGCCTAAATTCCTACGTAAGGTAAAACATCCAAATCCCCCTGTTCCGTCACTATGTACAGCAGAACACTTAAAGCATTATTTCAAAAAAATGGGTTTTTCTGGTTGTTGGGGGTGAGAGACCACACGAGGAGGCTGGGAGAGAGCGGTGGTAGCAAAGTTTGAACTCTCAGGGATTCGGAGATGTTGGTTTCAAAATGGAATTTATCCTCAAATCCCAAGATTATAGATTTCCTTCCAAATTGCATTCCCAACACGGCTTAGAGAACAGTTGAAAAAGAAATTGCTCTCCATATTTTGATTGACATTAAAAACACTGTGAAAATAGTCTGGAACTTGATCTCTTCGAGGGAAGGACAATAATCAAACTATAGCTTTTGCCTGCAGCCTTTCTTTCACACTTACTCAGAACTGTTCCAGGAAAAGAAATTCACAGGGAATTTTGTACTCATATATCACTTCTAGAAGGAGAGGGAGGCATTCTCAAGAAAATTATCCCCAAACTTTTAAATACAAAGAAAGAAGATTAATGAATCGCAACACAAAACCACCTCTATCCATGGAATAAAATCAAACTGAGTCAGTCATTTGGAGCTGGAAACCTTTAACATCCAGGTTTATTTTTTTAAAAAGATCAGATTTGCCCTTCTTGCTACATACCACCTAGTCTTCACTTAAGTTCTAGACATCCATGTCTGGTTTTGCCAAACACATTAGAAGGATTTTACTATTTCAGTTTACAAGTCCATCTGCATAGCCCTATTAATCGAAGGGATCCATGAATACCAAGTACTTTGTTCTCACCCATTTTTTTGACCATGCATTTCATTGCTACAGCACTAAAATTCCCCCACCCTTTACAATCAGCTCTCTCTAAAAGGAATTCCAGGCTACTACCAACTAGCTGCCTTGTACTACTGTTTAAGATGCCCCAATATGTCGGACTATCTTGAAATGAAAGGCTGTTTCCTCCCTTTTCAGAACACACTTGCAACCTACACCTTTTTCAAATTCTCTAGTGACACTCAGGCATGTTTTCAAACAGAAAGTAAGATTTTCTTAAGAATAGTTTGGTCGGATGTTAAATGCGATTTCTAAAAACACACCCTCTAGCACATGCATTCTCTCATTATTAGGTTTTATAGGAAACAGATCACGGGAGGCATCTTCTGTCTCAGCAAATATCATATCAGTTACATTAACCCAGCCGGTGCTAAATGCCAGTGCTCTTCCCCACTCTGACCTGATTTCCTTGCAGCTCTAGAAGTTTAGTCTTAAACACTGGTAGCAGAATAAAATGTAAATGACTTTGGTTACAAATGATCACTTTTTGGCTTCTCATCAGCCTAAAAAGTTATTGTTCTTTTTAAAGCAGAACCTCTTTAAATCTCTGATAATAAAAGATGCAGCAGAGACTTCTGGTGTGAGCAGACAGGCACAGAACGGCTACTGACACTGACCTATGGCTATCAGGTATAACCCCCATGACACTCCTGAACAAAAGGCTATCTTATCAAAGTTGCCAGTGGTCCCTGAATATACGTCTCTATATAATCGCTCCTCTCGTCCCAACTCTAAGAACAAAACTTGAGATCTCATCCTGTTTGTCTTCCGGGAACATCTGCAGGGTAGCAAAGCCCGGTCTGGCTCTGAGAATTTGTATGGTTTACTGGCGTTTACAATCTTGCATCTCCAGCTACCTTGGCCAGGAATGTTGACTGAAACCCGGAGAAAGTCCCCATACTCTCTGGAGGAGATTATAAGAAAGCCCTCTGTGCCTTACCTCTCAGGCTGAAACTTCTTCCCAGGGACTAAGTCGGAAAGGAAGGACTGATTTCTTTAAGCAGAAGCACAGCAAGAGTGCAGGCAGGCAGGCAGCCTAATACACACTGCTCTATTCAATAAAACTCCACACCGCCCTTCCTTAGCCCCTCCCAGAAGTCCATGCTAAGTGAACACATATCCCCTATGTTTACAGTCGGCATCGGTGGTATGCATTGTCCTGTAGTTTTTCTAATAGGCAGCCAATGACGACACCCCAGCCGAGGTGGATGCAGCCTGCCTGTGGAGATGCCTGTCATTCCCTAGGCATGCTCAGGAAATCACTCATCAGAAAAACCAAGACCTAAAAAGCTCTGAAGCTGCGTGCAGGCTGCCAAAACCAGCCTGCTACATGCCCTTTTTTGGTTATCCTTAGCAGGGCCTCTGGAAGTGAATCCATTGTCAGGAACAATCATAAGAAATGTTAATCTTGGAGAAAGAGGCTGTCTTGTAGAACACAAATGGAACTTTAAAAAAGAAAGCACGGTCCATGAAACTTAACAGTCCGTAAGTTTACTGGGGTGGAGGTGGGGAAGGCTTTTTAATTGAGGGATCCTTGATAGCGTATTTCTTTTAAAAGTAGTTGTACATACAAAATGAAGTTAAATTGTGTATGTAATTGTAAAGCCTGAAATGGCTAGGACTCAGGTCTGATGTACAGGCTAGATTTCAACCTGAAAGAGGCACAGCCTCCTAAAATATGTCTACGTGTGTTATAAAAACAACTAATAAAAAAAAACTTAGGTCTTTTTTAGTAGGTAATGTTTGCCAGAACAAGTGTGCTGCCAGAAACTCAGCTAGGCAGGATCCTATGGGCTTGGCTATCCTCATTGGTTTTCCACATCACCTTTCTCTCTCCCTCCCCCTCCTCTTTGTTTATTCAGATTTGGCAACAGAGAGATATTGCTAGAAACTAAACACAACAGAGAGGGTATGAAGGAACCCAGCACCTGCTTTGGAGCTGGTGTAGACGGATGCATACGCCCACAGAGATGACACTGATGTTATAGTGACTTCTCGAAAGGACTCCAACCAACTCTTCCTTGGGTGGGATGTGTGCTATGAGAGGGTCAGAATTAGGAGATGCTGAATTGCAATGAAATTAACTAGCCCGTGTGTATATATACTCTGGGGTCTTATACTTCTCAATATAGAATTCACTCAATTAGTCGATCAGTGCTTAATTCAACAGCAAGAGACTACGAGCACTTCCTGTTTGTCAGGCCCGGGTCTAGGTGCTCTAGGTGCTCTGCCTCATTCACTATGGCTCTGTGTTTAGAGACTGTTTCATCACTGGCTAAGAGGAGTTAAAATATTTTCCCTGGCTAATTACAAGTCCAGAAGCATGGTCTTCAAAAATCTTAGGTTTTGCCGTATAAGCCTTTCCCTATTTATGAAGATCCAAATTAGAAATGATCTCTACTTAGGAAAAAGTCCCTGCCCTTTGTGCCTCACTCAGAAGGCTTGGGAAGTTATTGACCCCTATGGTGGCTTCCTTCCTCAGCCCTGAAGCACTAACAAGTTACCCAGAGACATCTATATCAACCCACACTCATCTTTTTGGGGGAAGGCTACTCTGTCCCCTCTTCCCAACTGCTACTGCAGCACAGACCAAAAAAGCTACAGCAAAGGCTGCCAGGCAGAGGGAGAGGTGAGCTTCAGGCATCCCAAGTTAAAACTCAGAATGCACTTTCCCAGGGAAGCAGAATAAATAATGGCTTGTGGGTATAGGACAGTCAATGCTACATTTCAAGTACGCTGTGGTTCAACCAGGCATGTGTGTTTGTAAAATTGTTCCTATGGGAAAATGTTTTCTGATCCCAAATAGATGATTTGGAAATAAACTTCGGGAACACAACCCATTTGGGCTGCTGGGGACAGGTTGTAAGGATAGAATAACACTTCGCAGTCTGGTAAACTGCTGAGTTTGAAGACATTGTAGGGCAGACATCAGTGAGTTCTGAAAACAACTCAGCTGGTGAAATCTGTGTGAAGATATGACCTGTGTCCAGCGATGTTTGGCGCCTGTGATCTCTAGGCAGTATGGACCGTAACTCAAAGAGGCCTGTTTTAATGTGCTGCTTTCCATGGCCACTGCTGATTACATCCTAAGCAGCATTCTCCCTGCTCGTTTGAGTAATACCCTTTGGTTGAGCAGCATCAGGGCATAATTTGCCATTGATGAATAAAATAAGTACCAGCTTTCCAGAGGAAAGAAAAGTTGTGCTATGAATGGGGAAAATATTATCAGCAGGAAACACGGAAAGGACATGCATTTTGCATGGTTTTTAGGAGATAAATGGCTAAATATTTTTGGATTATGTCTTTAGAAAAGAGACATATGTTTCCCTAGATAAATTCTGAATACAGGGTTTTGTGGATGAGCAATCATTCAGCCTATTTTGTGTATTTGAAAATAGACTTATTGTACAGGAACTCTATAGTTGGAAGAATAATTTAACAAACTGCATGTAATATATACCATGATACAGAAAAATTCTTTTTTCATTTTTTTTAAAAAATAAGCAGGAATAAAAAAGAAATGAAAGGGAATAAAAAGAGAGAAAAGAGATATATGTTGCCAATCTCTGCCATGGGAAACTTTACTTGAATAGTATTCACTTTTTCCAGAAAGTCATTTGTAAGTGACACTAAAAACACAGGATTTATATAGGAAATTTCTGTGGAATTTATTTCCCACTTGGATCATCCCAGATAAAGAACAGCTTGCCTAGCGTAGGATATATCTACCTGATCAAACCATAACAAATCTAAAAAGACATTTGGAAACATCTGGATGATTCACTGTATTTTTTCAGTTCCAACTGAGTATTTGCGATCATGTAGATCAGCAGTAAGCAGTTTTATTTTGCTAGTGTGTCAATTTGGGAAAGTAAAAGCAGGCCATACTTTTTTCATTCAAAATTAAAATCACTTCATTGAGTTCCATGGAAAATATACATTCTTCCGGCTTAAAATATCTACTTTATTGAATTGAACAGATATTTCAAACATTTTAAAAGACAGTAGAACATCACCCCCACCACCAACCCACACACCTTCTGTTCCTCAAATGAAGTATGTCCAGAGACTCAAGTTTATAAAACACTCAGATCAGACTGGTAGACTGTTGATACCAAAATTGGACAACAAAAACAGTAAAAAAAAAGAAAAGAAAAGAAAATTAGACTAAGTGTACTTACAAACGTAGATGAAAAAATTAGCATATTGAATCTAACTGTGCAAAGAAAAAGAAGACAAGGCCAATGCTGTGATGGTCAAAATCTGAAAATCTATTGACATATTATACACTACTAGCAGTTTAAAAGTTTTAAAAAAAATAGAAAAAAGAAAAGAGAAAGATCATCTCAATAGATGAAAAATAATACTTGGTAAAATTAGTAATCACTTATAGAAAAAAAAGCTCTTAAAAAACTAGCAATAGAATCTTTATAAACATAATGAGAGACATTTACCAGAAATATAGAGCAAACATCACACTTAATGATGATATTTAAAAGTATTCCCGGTACAGTCAATGAAAAGACAAGAAGGAATATTATCTCTTTTACAATTAAAAAATGGGCTGGAAGTCCTAACCAAGACAAAGAAATAGTTTAAGAAATAGGAGCTATTGGAATTAGAAAGAAAAACAAATGTCTTTATTTTCTATGACGTGATTATCTATGTAGAAATTTCAGGAGAATCATCAAATATATTAGAACTAATAAAAGAATTTCGCAAGATAATTGGAATATGCAAAAATCCAGAGTTCCTGTAACCAGCCATCTTTCATTTTAAAATATAGTGGGAAAACATGCTATTCATATTACTAACAAAAGTGTGCACTAGCTGGGAATAAATGTAACAAAACACATGCAAGAAAATTATAAAGTTTTTATTTCCTGGATTTAAGGACATAAAAGGACCGCCTAAATGGTGAAATATATCACTTTTATAAATGGCAAACCTAAAAACTATAAAGATGTAAACTCTCCTCAAATTAACCTATGCATTTATTATTCCAGCTAAAATCCCTAAATGATATATTTTGTAGAACTTGAAAAAACAATCCTAAAAGTCATATGGAAAAGTAAAGGTCTAAAAAAAAGGACTAATATATTTATTGGGCAATTCTAATTAACATAAGACAAATAGACCAATAGAATAAAGTAGAAAGCCTAAAAACAGTCCCAAGCATTTATGGAAACTTTTAAAAATAACAGTGAAGGCATCACAGATCAGGGGGAAAATGGTGGACTATTCTATCCATGGTAAGGTTACAATTGATTATGTGAAAATAATAAAATTAGATTCAGAATTCCCACCCACACCCAAAGAAACTAGACTATGTGAAAAACGAAACTTGAAAATGATTAGGAAAAATTGTAGGAGAATACTTTTAAGATAGAGTATGGCCGGATTCTTAAATCATAAAAACCAAAATGTACAAATGAAAAGACTGAAAAATTTTGAGGATACCGTTAAACTCCTCAGATCAAATGCACAACCTTCATTTACTTCTGCCTCTTTCCCAAACCTCATCAAAATAATAATAAAGAAAGAAAAGTCATAAATAAATCCTACAGGGCAAAGAGTGCTGGAAAGGAATCAACATAATCCGATGTCAGCCAAATTCTGAAATATGGAAAATGGATGGATGGTTGATAATTGACTTACCAGAGATGAGAAACTGAACTCTGGCCCTGGAGAGCGGAAGGCCGATGGACAAGAAAGAAGCCGATTCAAGCCTCAAAACCAGGAAAAACTCAGGATTTGGAAGCTCTGGGAAACTCTGAGGGTGAGGGATGGAGCAGAAAACAGGTTTGGTTGAAAATCTGTGTAAGGAACAGTTAGAAACCCAGATACTCCTCTCCCCACCCCACCAGCCAGATGCACACCCCTCCCTGAACCAGACAGAAACTGGAAGTTTATTTTCTGAAGAGAAAGGCTGGCCTCAGAATGTCAGGCAAAGCAGTGGACAGAAAAGATGCCATGTGCTGAAAACAGACTTTGAAATGAACGTCTGCTCAAGGTACACTGAGCCCCGACCCCTCACTCTGCGGGGCTCCAGGACTCTCACAGTCAGGTTTGTACTCCACAGAAAGGAAACTGGGGGATTCCACTCCAGGGAAACTGGCATGCTCACGGAAAAAAATCTAAAGGCACAACATCTGAGGAACTCCGGAAATGTCTGTCTTAACACCCAAGGCCCTTTTGTGAACTGTGCACAGGAACTTTCAACTGGCTGTTTAGCATCTCACTCTTAAATACGAACATCAAGTTAAGGAAAGGCTCTGAAAGAGAGATTAGGACAACAGAAAAAAGAAACTCAGAGGAAAAAGAGGCAGGGTGAGAAACGGAGAAAAAAATTCCAGAAGACTATAATTACCATATAACTTCAAGAAAACTATAATTACCATTCTCAGAGAGATAAGAGAAGATGCTGTAGCCACGAAACAAGAGAAATGGGCTGTAAAAAGGTATTTACAGGGAACAGGAAAGAACTGTTGTAAATGAAAAATACTATGACAGAAATTTATAAAAATTCAATTCAAGAAATGGAGGATAAAGTTTAGAATAATCTTGCAGAAAAGTAGAAGAAAAAGACAAGATGGAAAAAAGGAGAGAAAAGATAAGAACGTTAGAGGATCAATCAAATATCCAACATCTGAGTGTTGCAGAAAATTGTAGGAATGACATTATGAAAGAAATAATACGTTAAAATTTCCTCAAACTGAAGGGCAAAAGTTTCCAGATTTAAAGGGCCCACTGGGCATCCAGTACAATGAATGAAAACATATTTCATTCTGAAGTCATTACGTTCTTGAGATTATATGCTTCAAAGGGGGAAAAACATTGGGGTCGAAACTAGAAACCAAGAAGCTTCGAAGACAAGGATCAGAAAATACAGGATGCAAACCCAGGACACAGGGGAAAGTAGTCCCATGATGATGGTGAAAGAAAATTCCAGGACAATAGCTGGTCAAGAAAACAATCAGTAAAGGTTGGAGGGGAGGACTCCAGGAAGGATATTTTAAGAAAAAGACAAGTAGATAGGTTACCTGACATATTCTTGGGGAAAGCATTTATGATAGGTACATAGGAAATAAGTAAATATAAGAGTGAGGTCATTATAATTTCAGGAAAAATAAAATATTTGTATGAGAAAGGAAAAGTGGTTATTGTATACTATATAGTTCAACTGTGAGAAAAAATTTACACAGTCATAATTATGTAAACACTGCATATTGATTTCACCAAAACAATGATGATGTAATTAGTTTCAGAGGAGAATAAGCAAGAACAGGTTAGTAGGATGGATGATGGTAGATAAGAGAGCTAAATCTTCATTCTGTTTAGCAGAAAATCAATAATAAATGTCTACTATTGAAATTTTAATAAATAGTAGAATTAGTATATTGTTAGGAATATGAAAGTAAATACCAACTCCCCCCACAATAGTTCATTCATTCACTGAACAAATAGTTACTGAGTGTCACCCACATGTCAGGGCATGTTCAAGGCATTCATTGTGAACAAAATACATTTTGATAAAGGGAGACAGATAAACGCATTAGCTAATATATAAGTATGTAATATCAGGAGGTGGAAAGTGCTGTACAGGAAAAATAAGAAAGTGTAGAGGAAGAGAGGAAATCAGGAAGTCCTCTTTGAAGAAGTTTTTCAATAGAGAGGTGAATAAAATGAAGGAGCAAGCAGTGAGAATATATGAAGGAAGGGCATGCCCAACTGCAAGCATAGCAGGTGCGTACTAAAGAAATAAGAAAGATTTCAGAGTAACTGGTGAGAAGTGACCACCAATGGCAGGTCAGATCATCCAGAGCCTTATAGCCATGGTAAGGACTTTGGGTTTTGCTCTAAGTCAGATGGAAAGTCATTGGAAGATGTTGAGCAGACAGAAAAAAGTCACTCTGGCTTCCCTGTGCAGACTAGGCAGAGAGACTGCAAGGGCAGAAGCAAGAGGGAGTTGTTGCCTTCTCATAGGCAAGAGGTTGCTTCCTTGGACTAGGGGAGTTGTGGTTGGGGGACTGAGAAAGCACTGAACTTTGGACACATCAGGACTCACGGATGGTTTGGATGAGGGATGTGAGAAAAAGAGAGAAATCAAGGATATCTCCTTTCATGGTCTGAATAACTGAGTGGTAGTGTTGTTTAATGAAATGGGGACCACTGAGGGAGTTATAAATTTCAAGGAGGGGCGGGAATCACACTAGACATATGTTAGGCATATTAAGATGAACAGAGGCTTCCAAGTGGAAGTACAGATAGGTCATGGGATGTACAAATCTGGTGTTTAGGGGAGAGGATGAGGCTTGATATATACCCATGAGATCCATCCGTTTATAAATAGTATTTTTAAACCAGGAATAAGTTACCTGAAAAAATGAAGCAAACAGTGAAAAGAAGAGGTGTGGAAACTGACACCCCATTTAAAGCCCAGAAAAGGAGACTGAGAAGGAGTCATTGAGAGTCATTGCTTAGTGGGAGGATCAGTTAGTTGCAGGAGTGCGTGAGGTGGATGATGACTGCTTTTTGTTAAAAGCCACGTGTATTATTTGACTTCAAAAATAATGTAGTTTGTAATAGATTGGATTGTTGTAGCCAAGTATTCACTTCCTCTTTGACTGGGATTAAACACTCATGTCCTTTGCCTTGTGTTGTTGCAGTGCTTTCAGTAGGAGGACTTGACCTGGGATTTGCTGTGAACCATGGGATGTGGCTGAAAGTGATGATGGGTCCATCCCAAGTGGAGGATTTAAGAGGCACCACATTTGGTTTTACCCTGGAGTGTCTGCCCTTTGCCATGATAACAATAGGTCCCATGGAATGGGCTGAATGGTGTCCACCCTCCTCCCAAAGGTATGTTCATCCAGAGCCTGGAAATGTCACCTTATTTGGAAATGGGATCTTTGCAGATGCAGTTAAGTTAAGAATCTCTTGATGAAATCATACTGCATTATCTAGGTGGGCCTTAAATCCAATGGCAAGTGCCCTTACAAGAAAAAGGCAGAGGAAGATTTGAGATGTACAAGGGACAAAAGAAAAGGGGCTGTGAAAGCAGAGGCAGAGACTGGAGTGATACATGTACAAGCCAAGGAATGCTAAGGACTGCCAGTGACCACCAGGAGCTAGGAGAGAGGCATGGAACAGATTCTCCCTCAGCACCTCCAGAAAAAGTCAACAACCCTGTCAACACTTGGATTTTGGACTCCTGGCCTCCAGAACTGTGAAAAAATAAATTTCTGTTGTTTTAAGCCACCCAGTTTGTGGTAATTTGTTACAGCAGGGTAGGAATCCAATACAGCCCAGATCGTGGCTGCTCTTTAGCTTGAGTCCCAGAAGAGGAGACACAAAGGGCTATGTTGGGCCAGTGAGCCCAGCCAGGACCAGCAGAGTTGCTACTGACCAAGGAGTAAGAAATAAACGTTTGTGATAAGCCACTGAGATTTTGGAGTATTTTTTTTTTTTTTACCAAGAAAAAGCCAAGTAATATTTCTATACAGTAAGAATTAAACTAATTTAAACTAAGGAAAATTTGGTTACTTCAAGATGTAAAAATTTCTGTTCAACAAAAGCCACCATATACAAAGTACAAAGACAAGCCAAGAGAAGATGGGCAATGTATAAAACAAAGGATTAGAATCTAGAATATCAAAGAATGCCTGAAAATCAGTGGAGGTGGGTGTGGAAGGGAGAGAGAGAGAGAAAGAAACACACACACACACACACACACACACACAGAAACCCAGTGAAAAATGGGAATAGGATATAACAATCCACAGAAGAAAAAATGCAAAGGCCAAAAACCGTGAAACAACGCTCAAACTCATTAGTTACCAGGAAAATGAAAATTAAAACTTTGACACCAGTTTACAGCCGGCAAACTGGTAAAGAAAAAGACATTTAACTTTGAAAAACTAAATGTTGTTGATAATGTGTACACATTTGGATAAGAAAGTAAATTGGTACATCCACTTTGCAGAGTGATTTGGCAATATCTAGTGATGCTTAGCACATGCATTCCCTGCCTAGCAATGCCATTTTCAGGTATATCCTCTTGGGAAGCTTTCATATTATTTAGCAAGGAGACACATAAAAGGCAGCCTTTATACAGTATTGTCTGTAATAGTAACATCATTGGCAAAAATCCCAGCAGCAATTAGTGGGGGAGAGGCTATATAAACTATAGTGTAGAGTGGAATACTACATAGCAGCTAAAATGAATGAACTAGGTGTATTTGATCTCAAAAACAAATTGTATGAAAAAAAAAAGCAAGCTGCAGTTGGAATGATTCTATTCATATGAATTATTTATGAATACATGTAATGGTAGGCTAGAACCACACCAAATTCAACACAGTGGTTGCCCATAAGAAGGGAGAGAAAATGGTACTAGCCACAAAATAAAGAACTTGAAATTTACTGACAATATATAAAAGAAGATCTGAAGCAATTATGACAAAATGATTACATTTGTTAATTCTGCAAAGCATGTACACAGGTTTTGTACTATCCTTAAACTTTTTTTTTTAAAGAAACTGCTGTACAGATGAGAACTCTCTCCCCAGGGCACTAGTATCTGGTCACCTATGGGACACTGGGAAAGGTTACTGCCCCTCTTTGTCCTCAGACCAGTGGTGCCCTTCACCAGGGTCAGCCTGACTAGCAGGGAGAGGGGACCTGCCCTGAATGTGAAGTCCTCAACTTAGTCACACACTTGTATTAAGGCTTTGACACTATAGAAGCAATAGTTACCCTTAAAGAGCTAACACCTTAAGCCATAGCCTGCCTTAGTGCCTTAATGCCAATTTTTTTATGAATACGGTGTGGCTGAAGTGAGAGCCTGCAGTGCTGGGGCAAAGAAGAAAGAGGCGCTGGTCTCTCAGGGCACCAGGTGGAAGAAAAGGGGCATGGTTGTCTGGGATAAGGGTGAGGACCTGACAAAATGGAAAGAGTGTGTGATCAGAGAAGATCCAGTGCGGACGGAAGAAGGACCATCTGAGACAAATGTCATCTTTCCCTACTTCTACCCAACAGGACTGGACAGTTCCCTCAGTCTCCCACAGGAAATCTCTTGTCTCCCTATTTCTTGAGCTAGGGAGGATAACTGATGCCTCTCTGGTTTCCACTCTTCCCTCCGTCATTTCTATTGGATTTGCTCTACCCTCAAAGAAAGCAAAAAGGTTACATTCAAGAGAAATTCCTGTCACTCAGAGCTGCAACTGGATTCTTCTCAGATACTTCTTCATTCATTCAACCAACTCCTGCACACCTATTACCTGCAAGTCTTAGTGTTATGTTCTGTGCCTTCTATAGCCTTGTAAAAACCCTGCCACCTGCCTTTAAAGAACCACCGTTCTGATGGGAAGCTCAGACAAGTACACGAGATGGACTCCCAGATGGCAAGTTCTAAGAGAGACCCTCTTGCTCCACATGTGTTTATTCAGCTGTATGCGTTTCCTCTTCCTGTCCCAGGCTTACCGAAGACTGTCTGAAATCCAACCAACACTGTGTGGTGAGACCTGGTGTCCCCTTTCAACCAGAAAACATGTCTTCTCTCATATCAGGAAAAAAAATAAAAGCAATCTCATAACTGGCTTTGCATTGCAGACATACTTGTGAGGGTGCAAATATGAAAATATTTAAAATATTTGATCTATTTTGGGTGAGGTTTTGTAGCTTTGGCCTGACAGAATGTCATCTGAGAGGCAGTGATTTCTCTTGGGGGCAGGACTATTTTTAAGATCCAAAAAAAAGAGAAAACATATTTTCAAAGAGATAGTTGAGTCTGGTACTACATGGGGAAAGATGGCTGTTTGGAACAAGCAAACTAGCTATGTAACTTAGATGCATCTAATCACTGATCAAGCTCTGCTGGGGTTTGATCTCATTGTACCACCGAGAGAGCGTGTGTGAGACCTGAGATGTTCTTTGCAGCCTCACACGCCTCCTTCACACAGGTTGTCCAGCCGCACCTCACCTCATGCTCTCTCGTGCTCTCATCTTTCTCCACTGGTCAGTGCCCTCTGTCTAAAAACATGTCCAAGGCTTGGGGGAAAATCACCTTTGGGTCTTGTTTCTTTTAGCTTCACTCCTGTCTTTTCTTTCGATGTCAAATTTCTCCAAATAATTAATTTATCATGCAGTCTCCCTCCGCCCCGACTCTTCTTCCATGACTTCCCTTCTTCTTGGCTGTCTCTGATAGCCCCTGCCACTGGTGTCTTACCTCTCCGGCCTCTCTGATTTTCCCACTTGGTCTTTCTTTTCCTACAGTGTGGACATACCCCGGCCTGATCTCTCTCTTAGAGAATAATAATATCTACTTCATGGGGCAGATGTAAGAATTAAATGAGATAAAATGTTTATGAAGTTGGTTTGTGAACTAAACGCTCATTTATTTATTCATGAAGTACCTTCCCCATACTGAAACTTTTCTCAGTCCTGTATAAGGCACTGTACGGCCTCTTCCCGTAAAGGGCTTTGCCTTTTGCTGGCAGACACACGTTCTCAAAGAAACAAAGTAAAGTGGGCAGGTCTTGTCAAAAGAATTCTGTACAGTGAGGGTCACACTGAGCTACCAGAGAGGGAGAGGTCATTTTTATCTTAGTGGTTTTTTTTTTTTTTAAATCTCACTTGTTCTCATGTTTTCAACAATTACCTCTTCTGATATGAAAAATAAAAATACATATTTAGCCCTGAACTTTTGCTTTCATCATGAATTTCCTTGCTCAGAAATCTTCAATATCACCTTACCACTAAAAGGATAAAGTCAAAACTTGGCTTGGCATTTTACAGTGATCCATAATCACCCTCTTCTTGCCTCTCTGCTGATTCTGACACAAACCACTCCCCCTCCCAGTCTGACCTGCACCTCCTGTCTCAAGGACTTCAGTCATCTTGCTTCTCCCCCTTCACACTTACCTGAGCCCCAGGACCCACTGGAAAGCCATCCCTAAAATCTCAGCCCTCAGTCAATAGCCCTCCTTAAATGAGCTACAGAACTGCTGTCAGACCCACTCATTTTCTGTTTATCCATTACTGACTTATTTGATTTGGATTTTTACATCCTATATTAATTAGTTAATGACTGATTAATCAATTAGTTATTTAATTAATAGTTAATTAATTAATAATGAACAATATTTCTAGAGTGCCTGCTATGCCTTGTCAACTCTATTAGGTCCTAGTGATGTAGTGGTGAACAAGGCACAGAACGTTTAAAAACGGGGCCATACATAAAATTATGGGCCATATATTATGCTCATTTTTATCCCCCCCATGCTGACTTTGGGGGCCAGAATTGGAAGTACAAGCAAACCAAACAGTAAGATATCTTGACAAAAACTATTTATGTTCAACTGTATACAAACTCAGGATCAAAACTGAGAATTCGGGCTTCCCTGATGGCGCAGTGGTTGAGAGTCCGCCTGCGGTGCAGGGGACACGGGTTTCGTGCCCCGATCCGGGATGAATCTACATGCCGCGGAGCGGCTGGGCCTGTGAGCCATGGCCGCTGAACCTGCGCGTCCGGGGCCTGTGCTCCGCAATGGGAGAGGCCACAACAGTGAGAGGTCCACGTACCACAAAAACAAACAAACAAAAAAAACTGAGAATTCAAGTCAGTGCTTGGGGCGCGGTGAGTGTGACTGGGTCCAGGCCAGGAACCCTGGAATCTTGTTGGGGCGATCCTGATTAAGAGCAGGTGGCTGGGGGAGGGGAACTCCCACAGGTACATGAATACCAGGCATACCTCAAACAGAGCTATCCATGTACAGAATTTTGGGGACACTTGGTTCTCATGGTTCTTCTGGAAGGCAGGGAAGTAATAGTCATAATAAAAATTACAGACAAATGCATATGACTAGAGTTGATTTAGAAACTAGAGTACCAACTTACTATCTTCAAGTTAAAATATATCCTGAGACAGAAAACTGAGGTGGCCATTTGAACCAAGGCTCCTTTCCAATGGGCAGCTCACCTCAGGACACAGAAGGGAGGTATTAGGGAAAGTTTTGACCCAAAGCCCAGAGGCTGGCCAATTTGGAGGGATGATCTCACTTCATCTCTGTTGGCTGATAAATATTACTAAAGAGGAATATTTCTGTCTGAAGAACAAGACCCCATTGCTGGGAGAACTTCTCCTGAAACGGTACTGGAGGAATACTGGCATATTCTTCTTTCCAAAGCTCTAAAACACCAGGCTTCTCTTTGCCTGTCCTACCATCTACATTGCATTCTTTCAACTTATAGATCTCAAGTTTATGTATTATTTTTAATTGACTATCTCCTCATATTCTATAGGAATCTATGTTCTTAGAAATTATCTCCAGAAAAGGACCACCTCTATATCTGTTAATCACTCTGTTGAATGGATAATTTCTGGAAAGTTTTCATTTAAATTGATTATTCACAGTCTGTCTCCTTCTCTTTCTCTTTCTCTGTCTCTGTCTCTCTCTATATATATACATATATATTTATACACACACACACACAAGCAAGTACTCATCTCTGTATCCCAGTACATAGTATAATACCTAACACAAAATGTTATGTAATGAATGAATGAATTTTAGAGAATTCAACTTCCTATTATCATTCCCAATTTTGGGGATGCTTCTTACTTTGGAAACCGTTAGCTAGGAGAGATTTCAGCAACTCTCCCAAGCCAGCACTCTAACACTCTTCCCTTCCCTTGAAGAAAAGCCACGTTAGGGATTGGTCAAGTTCAAGGAGACTGATTGGGCTAATTTTCTAGGCACTAGGAGCTAAAGCCTTAGAGTATATCTATTTGGGGTCAGATGCTCCGGCTTTCCCAGACCAGAATACTAAGGAGAGCTGGGGCTGTCCTCAGGAGAACACCCAGCCATTCATCACCTCTACTCCCTCTTTACATATCTTCCTCTCCATTCTTCTGGCTGGTGGGCTTCGGGCTAGCCTTTTTTCCTCAATGGAGTGATAAAATACAAGATTCAATTGTAGATTCAATTGTAATCCAGCCAATCTCACTTGGCAGTTATCCTGAATTTGGGGCCAGGTCTCCAGCTAATAGGTGAAATGATTACTTCACCCGACCCTGGATTCTGTACATCATTTCCTTTGAGAAACTCAGAGATGGCTGCCTGATGGTGGGGGTCCAGTTGGGTGCTCCCAGGCACCTGCTAAATACCATCCCTTTAAGATAGTGTGTAAGCTGCAAAGACCTGGTTGCAAATATTTCAAAAGTAATAATAAACCAAAGATACAAATAACGGTAACTATCTGTATCTATCTATATATAAACATATATTATGTATTAATTTATTTACACATAAATAATGTATTAATTTATTTACATATAATGTATGTACTAATTTAATACAATATTATATTACTCAATTTAATATATCTATTATGCGTTAATGTATTTAATGCTTGAATATAATTAAAGACATTTTTAATACATTAAATATATTAATTTATAAAACAAATTATTTATTATTCCGTATTAATTTATTTAGCACTTTTATTCCAAATAACCATTCCACCCATGTTATCATCACTTTTATACATCCCCACAAAGCTAATTGGCAAATGTTATATTTACTTATGGGAAGCAAAGACAGGTGAAGAACCTGCCCTCAGAACACAGAAAGAGTACGAATCACAAGTTAAGCCATCTTAATAAGGCATTTAAGCTGAGTTTTAGTTTTCTCATTTGTAAAATAGCTGCCTTGAAGAGTTGATATGAAGATCAAATAGATTAATAAATGTGAACATGCTTTATAAACTGTTAAAAAAGTACTTAGCTATGAGTGATTATCATTATCAGCACAAAACTGAGATCAAAACCCAAGTGGCCTCCTGGTTGTCAGTTTTATTTTTTTTTAACTTTGAGTTAATCTACCGCAAATTTTCTTCCTATGAGATCTTGACTCGTGATAAACTATGGAACAGTGATTTTAGCAGCCGCAGAACTTTTTCTGATACTTGTCATTCCAAAGAAATTGATGAAATTCCACTGTGTGCAGAGAGAAAAACACTAAAGTTTTTCTTAAATGTCGGAATAAGATATCTTTTGGAAAACTGGGTTGGGGAGAGGGGTGGGGGTGAGGAGAAGCAAAAATAAAAGTCGGTGTTGTTCTCACAACATCCTATCATTTCACTTCTCCCCACTGAAGGCAACCATCCTCTTCTGTTAATTGTGCACTTTTTGTATTACATGCCTTCTTCCAAAGTTTATAAGTATCATTTTGTGTGCATGTACTTCCAGCCACATGGGGATATGCCTAATCCAGTGTCCCATGGGGATTTTTAAACAGCCCTTGATTTGGGGAATTTCCATTAACATCAGTTTCATCTGTGTGAAAGGCCCTCAGACTGGAAGAGAAGGGACTAGAAGAGGGTGCTGAGCTGAGTGACAGATAGCTGACTGTCTTGTGGGTTATTTTAAGCATATATTTCCAGGAAGAGAATGCCAAGCTCTATGTGAACTCGATTTTCTCACATGTCAACATGAGAATAGCAATAAAGGCAGAATCCTTCCCAGCATCCCTTTGAGAAATAATAAATAAATGTGATAGGAAACTGTTTCACAAAATAAAACAGACTTTGAAGTAAAAAAGCAGCCAGCCAGAATTCCACACGTAGCTGGAAACTGTTCCACATTTTAACCATTCCTGTCAGTCTAATGGGTGGCAATCAGTAACCTTTCCACCCTCACATTCTTACAACTGCACATACACACACACACACGCACACACACTCAGTAGGTGCTATGGATATTTTAAAGAAAGGAGAGCTAACTTCATGTGTTTATAAAATATTTGGACTCTTACCCCAAATGATCAGTTCATTTAAAGTTTAAATTTATGTTAATTTTCATTTATATATATATATATATATAAAAAATCAAGTCACATCAATACGGCAGTCATCCCAGTTCTAAAATGAGATGGTTAGACCAGAAGATCTCAAGGCATTTTCAGTTCTAAGAATCTATGAATCCAGGATTTTTGACTTTGACCTTGCATTATCTTACACATGCTTTAAGAAAGAAGAACAGAGTTGCACATGACAGTCTGAATAAGCCAGTATCACTCAAACACAACAGCATATGCAATAGCCCATAGGGCAGCTTCTGGTTGGGTAAATGTAGGCTATGCTTGCACACTGAACAGAATCTCTGTGCCACAAATTTGACTCCAGAAGCGAACTTTCCATTGTCATCAAGCAGATGATCATGCATTGCCAACAGTCCTAAGCCTTGTGTGAGTGAGCAGGCTATCATCCTATATGGCCTTTCTAAAAGAGCTTTAACTATGCTCCATATTTTAAAAGTAGTTACAAAGGAGACTATCTGAACCCTTTTAAGAAAAGTCCTGATAAGAACTCAGATCTGGAAACTGCTAGAAGTCTCTAGGCTAATTTAATGAATAACGTTTGCAGTATGTGGGAGCAGGTCTTCAAGGGCCACAGAGCTGCAGAGTCTAGGCATCTACAAATCAGTAATATAGCAGATAGCAAGGTAGTCAGAGCCAAGCAGCTCTTTCTAATTAGAAAACTATAAGAGAATGGGGGTTGGGGTGGAAGGAGGACAGTACTGTGTACTGCACAACTCCAGAGGGAGTCATCCCCACTCTATTTCATGTAGATAGTGCTATCTGGAGAGAAGGGAAAATAACTACAGTTTTCATTCCATTGGTCCATATGGAAAGCAAATATGGACAATAAGATTTATACTTCAGGTTGTTTATTCTTTTAACAAATAACCAAATAACTAAGTCTTGGATTTAAATAAATCCCAAAGAAAAGAATTGAATTGATTCAAAGTTTTCTGGCTAAGAAAGCCAGATTCAAGCCAATTTCTAATATCATACATTGTAAAGCAATAAGAGCAAAACAGCAACTCTGAATGAAGCAAATCAGTAAAGTGCCTGGAAAAAAGTAATCATAATAATGCTTTTTAAAGTTAAGCCTGGTATTAGCTCCATTCATCCTGCAAATGTGTATTTAGTGCCTACTACTTGTCAGACTGTGCTATCAGATGCATCCTGCGTTTAAGGTTCTCACAGCCCCATGGAAAACTCAAATGTTTTTATCTTTGCACTTTTGTCCCAAGTGATCAATTTAAAGTTAAAAGATATATTTATTCATTTTTATTAATTTACTATGTATGTGGTTAAATCAAGTTAAGAGTTTTCAAGTCAAGCACAGTATTCAGGAAGAAAAAAACAGGTTGGCTGCTTAGCTGGGCACCAGGATCTTGTGTATAAGCATCATGTAAGATCCACCAGTTCTAACTATTTATTTATAAGCGTATCTAGACAGGGGCCTTCAATGTAGGGGCTTTATAAAGATGACAAACAAATTATTGAGATTGATTGACCCTCCTTTCAGAAGTGAGAACTCCATATAATTTATAACACATAGTTTACTATAACATCAAGTTGTATACTATGAATTAAAGCCAGTATTGAGTGGATTTTTATTTTAATCTCAACTTCTCAGTTATGAATAGATAGTGATAACCCTAGTGTAGCTAAATGAACACTTTCTCCAAATATTATTTTAATCATAAGAACAGAATGCAGAACCCCCAGGTGGACTCAGGAGTATAGGAAAAAGATAGTATATAATAAAGGTAGTATTTTAGATAAGGGGAAAGGATAACTATCAATAATTTGTTGGGACTATTGGTTATGGTTATCCATTAGGAAGAAATAATGTTTAGGTCCCTATTTCATGCCATTTACTAATAATTTTCAGATACATTAAAGATACAAGCATAAAAAGCTATGAAAACAATCAGAGGAAATTCAGGAAAATGTTTTATTACCTTTGGTAGGAAAGAGCATTTTAAACAAGACTTAGAAGGCAAACAACACAAAGGAAAAGATTGATAGATATGACTAAAAAATAAATTTGCTATTATGAAAATAACACAAGCAATTTTAAAAGACAGGAGACAGATTAAGGATAAAATGTTTACATAATTCATCACAAACAAAAGACTAAGAACTGCCAAGTACGACTCTCTAAGCTGTACACCGCACACCACCAGGGGAAGCCATTCATGTAGACTACAATGCGAGTGGTGTCCCTGAAGTTGCCTTGATCAAAATCCATAATATTTAAAGCACTCCTTATCAATAAGGAGAAAAGATCAATAAGTCAACAATGGAAACGTGGGCAAAGGATATGAAAAGTGAATTCATAGAAGAAGAAACACAAGTAATAGTAAACATATACAAAGATGTTAAATCTCACTTGCAGTCAAAGAAACGTAAATTGGAACAATAATGAAGCATATTTTCACCATATCAATAATGCAAAAACATTTCACACCAATAAAGAAATACCATTTCAGATTGACAAGATTTAAAATATCATTGTTGGCTAGGACATAGTGAAATGCATTTCTAGTATGAATGTGAAGTATGAATGTGACAATACCCATTTAAATTAAAAATGCGTATACTCTATGACCTAACAATTTTACTTCTCCTGATCTAAAGAAAGCTTCACTCACACATACAAGCTATTCATTGCAGAATTTTTTGTAATCACATAAATTAGAAACATCTCATTTGTACGCAGATAGAGTTTAATAGTTGAGTAGAATGAGATAGATCTATATACAGTGAAATCAAAGATCTCCATTATATACTGTTGGGTGAAAGAAGTAATTTTCATAGTGATACATATGGTATGATACCAGATATATAAAACACACTCTCATACACACACATTAATCAACTTTATAATATTATGTTATATAATTGTATGTATTATATAATATATACATATGTTTTTGTATGTGAATGCACTAGAAGGACTATACCTCAGTTAACAGAGGTACTTCTGGGAGCCAACTGGGATTAGGCATGGAAGTCAATAGTGGGTTTTAGTTTACTTTTAATGTCTGAATTGTTGAAAAGGAGGATATATGTGTTATTTTATTGACATTTTAAAAAATTTACACTTCCAACAAAGTTTGAGTAATTGCCTCATGTTCTCCAGCAAGTTCTGAGACCAACACTGAGTAAGGATACATATCAAAAATAGAAGATAGCAAATGTACTTTAGTGGGGCAACCTGAGTAGATGGAGAGAAGTCAGGAGAAATTAACAGTGATGCCTTTATTGGTGACATTTTAGCAAAGGTTATCATAATATCCTACCCAGCAACATCTGTGACTGACACTAGTGCCATGTTTGTAAATGTAAAAAGTAAAGAACGCAAAACAAGAACAAAAAATTAAAATAAAAAATTTACACTTCCATTCTGTGCTTGTATCTTGAGACAATGGTACTATTAAAAAGTCATGAAACAAGACATGTGGCAGTACTTAAAAAATGACAGTGGCAGTTATACAAGCTAGAGTAACCAACAATAACATTTCCTGCGCACTCCCAGATTTACCTAAAGAAGACTGTATTACCTGTCATTCATTTTTCTTCCCCTCTTCCCTTTACAATGTTCCTCCTTACCACATCTCAGGCCCTCACTCAGGAACCTGGCTCCTGGCCACCTGGGGTTCCCGCTCCCTTTGTTCTGACTTTCCTGGCCAGGATTCAAATCCAAGCTGGTCTGATTCACAATTGCACCACTGATGTCTCCTACAACAAGAAGACTACTATCTACATGGATAGGCTTGACCTCATCCCATCCCATCCCACAGAAGTCACAGGCTGAACAAATTTATTCAGGACTTAATACCTGTGGAGAGGTCCCAGCCTCCTGCCCCAACTGAGAAAGCTGAGTCAGACGCCTGCCTCAAGTCAGTGCAGCTAGAGCAGCTTGCAAAGGCAGCTGGGAAATCAGGAGGCTAGAGTTTGCAATAGAGGAGATAAGCACTCAGAAGGAAAATACACATTTCTAGAGTCAGAGCAGGCTGGGGAGAGACTAGCAGGCACTTGGCAGTTAGAAGCATGAAATTAGAGGCAATAGATTCAAGACAATTTATAGTCAGGAGCTAATGCTACAAGGCTGGAGAATAAAGAGTGTGAGAGGAAACAAGGCAGCAACAATGGGGAAGAGCCTCCCACTATGACCCTAGTTCACATCGTTGCCAATGGACCATGCCGTAGCTCTCATGAGGCAGGAGGCACTCTGGGCAGTTGACCTGAGCCAATGCTTCTCACCTGGTTTGCTTTAAAAAAAAAAAAAAAAATTAGCAATGCCTGGGCTGCATTAGCATTTCTTGGGTAGAGTCAGACATCAGCAGTTTTCAAATCTCTCCAGGTGATTCTGCAGGACTGAAATGCATTGCCCAGGCCCTACAAACTTGGAGTGGGTAATTGGTGGCATCTGGCACAGGTGGGGGTGGAGATTCCTGGGAATCCATTCCCTACAGAACAATTATTTCATTACTTTAGTAAATGAGATGATATACCCATTTTTTGCATTAAGATGCCTTCTCTCATTATTTTCTCACATGAGAGTTCAGGCCCAAGGTTCATAACATCATCATAATTTCAAGATCCTAAGACTAAAAGTTCCCTTTTCAGAGCTGAGGCTACTCTGGACACACTCCACACCGAACCCCAACCGCCAACAGAGTTTGCATCATGGGCTCAACATAACGTTCCATTCTTTATTTTCTCTCTGAAAATAATATATTCAAGATTGCAAAGTGTATTTTTGATGGTTGGTGTGAAGGTTGGATTTATAGTCCAGTCTTACATGTCAGGCTCAAAACCTATTGGCAGAAATGTAAGTCGCATAGTTACTCGGCAGCAGTTACACATACTTGACACGTTTATTTCTAGAGCCTGAACTCTGTACATGCATGGACACATGAAATTCTCCACTCCTGATGCCTCTTCTCTGGCTCTTGGAAGTAGATTTATAAAGGTATCACTGTACAATATATAGTTTTACTTTTATAATTTGGATGGTTTGTGGTAGCCAAGAGAAGTAACTAAACCATTTTATATGCTGAAGTGATCATTTATTCCTTTGAGAGTTTGGGGCTGGATGTACAAATACAAACACAAAATGAAAAACAAATTAACATGGAAATTATTTGGTTGTTTTGACTAGATAACAGATTTCTTTGGCATTATGCAGATAGACTCATTTTCTGACAGTCTCAAGATGCCCTACTTAACCTGTATGAAATAAGCATTCTCTCCAAGTTGAATACCTAAGATGGATCACCAAGTCCTTGAAATCTACTTCCTTAAGCTCTCAGGTCTGCTCTCATGATTCCTCTGCCACTTGAAGATTCCTATTAACTTGCTCCTGGAAATCTCCTCCCGGCACATCTTAAGTTTAAAATGCCGCATAAATGACATTAACTGAAAAGAAACTATGAGGCCTTGGACAAGGAATCAAAGGACTCTATAGCATAGATCAGGAGTCCCCAACCCCTGGACCGTGGGCCATTACTGGTCTGCGGCCTACTAGGAACCGGGTTGCACAGCAGTAGGTGAGCAGGAGGCAAACACGCGAAGCTTCATCTGCCGCTCCCTATCGCTCCCCATTGCTCCCCATTTCTCGAATTACTGCCTGAACCATCCCCCCACCACCATGGAAAAATTGTCTTCCACAAAACTGGTCCCTGGTGCCAACAAGGTTGGGGACCACTGGCTTAGATGATGGGCTTATAGTTTTCTCTACCAACAGGAAAGGCTTGGAATAGAAAGGAAGATGTGGAAGTTGAATGTCCCAATAAAGAGAAGATAACGAGAAATGAGATTTAAAAGACAAAACTATGGCCTTAGGTACTGGGATGAATGATGGATTCTTGGCCAGGGAAGTATATATAACCGGAGTCTGACCTGATTGAAAAACTAAATGAAATAAAGAAGGAGAGGGAGAGTCGCCTTGATAAGCCTATGAAAGTGGTACCTATCGAGGACAACAAGGATAAGATGAGAAGATGAATAAGAGTATGGGACTTGGTGTTTTGTACCCCCAAAATATTAGAGAGCAAATGGAAGAAGGAAAGAATAACTTATAGCCTCAACATCTTTATACTAATAATATCTGTCACTGATTATTTACTATCTTCATATCACTATTAAACTTAGGAACAATCCTATAAAGTAAGTACCATTATTACTTCCATTCTACAGATGGAGACAATAAAGCTTATAGGAGCTAAACTTATACACGCTTAAGAAGCCATGTTCACAAGGACATGCACAGCTGGTTCTTGTGGGAAAAGAAGGATTTAGACATGGGCAATCTGGTCGAGAGCCCACACTACATCATACTGTCTCCCTAACCTGCCAAGTGTCTAGTGTAAGCAAAGTGAGCTTGAGATTATACCATACTGTGATTTTTGAGACATGGTGGAAAGAGATTCCATATTGAAATGCACTGATGGAAGAGCAAGTCCTATTCCTGAACGATAGGCCTCTAATAAGGGGAGACTGAATGATACTATATGTCAAGGAGCTATTCACATGAATAACCTATGAATGGAAACACTGTAGAGTGAGGATGAGTTAGAGAAGAAAAGATATGGCTTGTTTTGGAACAGAAGGAGAAAATTAATTACACATTTCTGACAGATAAAACTAGTATAGCAGTGGGAATTCCCTGGTGGTTCAGTGGTTAGGACTCTGTGCTTTCACAGCCGAGGGCCCAGTTTCGATCCCTGGGTGGGGAACTTGGGGAACTAAGATCCCCCAAGCATGCCATGTGGAAAAAAAAAAAAGAAGAACTAGTAGTATAGGAGTGAGATCTAGAATTGATCACTGAATATACATTATGTATGGTGGTAGACCCATCCTTGACTTGTCTTCACCTTTCAGAAGAAAGTGGAAGTAATTTTTTTGTTGTTTTTTTACTTTTAATTGCTAGGAGTAAAAGAATAAGCAATAATCAAGCATATGCCTTAGACTTTAGGAAGATAGAATTTTTTTAAGTCTAGGGAAGAAAGGCATGGTTCTCCCTTCCAAGAAAAGGTACTTGGAAAGGCCTCAAATATGATTCCAGAGTAATTAATAATACATGATTATAATAGGAAAGAACCAGGTGTTTTCCCGAGGATCTATGAGGAGAGTGTGCCAGTTATTAAGGTGCTACCTCTCAACTCCAGATCCACCCTCCTCTATTCTGCTTTGTGATGCTGGGACTCTGCACAGCACATTTCTGCTTTGACAGCAGGTGCCCTGTTGGACTCTGCCAATAGGGGGCGCCACAGGGAGACTACAGGGCTGAACGGAGGAAAGGAAGGGTGTTGCCTGTTCCTGTATGCTAGCAGGTCTTTAGGTCACCCCAGCAACGTTGTGTCACCCCAGCAATAGCAGTTTCTTCCTGAAGCGGCAGTTGAATCTAATTTGCAGTTTCTCCAAACACTTGCCATATCAACCCTCCACCCAGTCCCCCCAAGACATCTGCTCCGTACTTCCTCCTCAGAAATCTAGATTTCCTGAGGCCTCCTCTCCTCCAAGTTCAGAGATACCAACACCAGCCAAGCAGCCTCTTCTCCTCAGAAATCTGAATTTCATCTCTGTGGAAGCCCTCCCTTTAGTTTCCAAATTTTAATAACCCAACCTCCTCTTTTTGTTCTTTCTATTTTAGGAGTTCTTCCTGCTGTTGCTTCTTCCCTGATACCTTATTTACCCCTTTAGTTACTTTGCTAACAACTCTATATCTCATTAACAGGCTTTAAAAATATATTAAATTCTCTTTGTTCAAATAACTAGTAGGGGTTTTGTCCCCTGCATGGACCCTAACTGGTAGAGAAAGCATTGGGAATATCAAAGCCCTGAGTGAGCAGAAAATAGCAAAAAATATTCACGGCAACCAGTGGGGTTTTTTAAAGGAATTTCCTGATCAAGAGGAAGATCAGAGGAAGGCCAGATGTTTGGAGAGGATGGTAAAGTGGTTGGTGTCATTTTATTGGAGGATTTAGAACTTAGGCTGGATCATCAATGGGCAGAAATGTGCCAGAGGAAGTCATCAATCGGAGAAGTGTTCACTCAGGACTGTTAGGTCTCAGGATTCTGAGAGGCAGTACCCATCCCGACCCAGAGTTCCCAGTGTTCTCACATTATCAGAACAGTTCCTCAGGGTTTCTGAAGGGATCATTCTCTATTTCTTCCTCTTTTCTAGTTCTGGGAGACCTGGACCTATTGGTTCCCTTCTAGAGTGCTATTCTTTACTATGAATTGCATTCCCTAAAGAGGTCCAAGAATCTGCTCTTTCTGTGAGATCAAGAACTTCTTTGGTCTAACCCTGAGCTCTAGAAATTTATGTGTTCTCTAAATTAAACTGCAGAAATGTTACCCACTCTTGCACCTCTGGCACCTCAGAAATCTGTGTATTTCCTCGGCACTACTCAAACTTCTGCTGTCTTCTGGAACTTTGAAAAGCACCCCCTCTGGGGTTGGCTAAACAGAAGCCCCTTCATAAAGCTAGAATGACCACCTAGGTCCCTGGCTGTGGGTGCATCATGCCCTTCTGCATACAGAAGCCCCCCGAGGCTAGATCCACCCCACATCTACCCCGTTATCTCACTCTTTTGTCCCTGTCCTTGAGAGTCCCACTCCTTGCTCTGCACTCTTGTGTCACTTCCATGGTTGGTGCCAGGGCTGACAGGCATTTCTCTGTATTTGTGAAGAAAAATAAACAAGCCTATTTTTTCATTTCTCTGGCCTCATCAGACTAATCTCCGATTCCTCAGATATTATTCATCAACAGCTTCTTCCTTCCCCAAAGTCCAAATATACAGAACCTAAGCTCTGAGACCCAAAAGTACCATTGCTAGAGATTCCAGCCCAGTTAGGCTCTTCGCACGGACTGCCCACAGAATCTCTCCAGTCATCCCAAACTAAGAGCAGTTACTTCATCAAATCCACACAACCATGACAGATAACACTATGTTACAAACTGAAAAATAAATTCCACCATCACCACACCAAAAGGCTTCCCAAGTCTCCCAAAACTCTTGGACACTGAGAAAAAGGACAGGAATTATCTTACCTACTTTCTTTTTTTCTTCATATAATTCTACCACTTGCTCCTCATCTTCTCATTACCTACATATTAAGAACACATCACACCAGGTATTATATAGAACAATTAGGAGATGGAAGGCACTAGGACACTAATAGGAGACAGTATATTTAAAAGTGCTGGGCTTCCCTGGTGGCACAGTGGTTAGGAACCCGCCTGCCAATGCAGGGGACATGGGTTTGAGCCCTGGTCCGAGAAGATCCCACATGCCACGGAGCAACTAAGCCCGTGCATCACAACTACTGAGCCTGTGCTCTAGAGCCCGCGACCCACAACTACTGAGCTCGCGTGCCACAACTACTGAGCCCGTGCGCCACAACTACTAAAGCCCGAGCGCCTGGAGCCTGTGCTCTGCAACAGAAGCCACCCAATGAGAAGCCCGCGCACTGCAACGAAGAGTAGCCCCCGCTCGCCGCAACTAGAGAAAGCCGGCGCGCAGCAACAAAGACCCAACGCAGCCAGAAATAAAAATTAATTAATTAAAAAAATTTTAAAAGTGCTATTTTAAGGAGTGGCAAAGCGACACCCCACCCCACCCCCCCTTTTTAAAAAAATGTAATCAGGGAAAATTTATCAGAGAAGATAGGTCTGAGGAGTGAAAGCTAAGTGGCAATTGCCCCTTGGAATTTAGCTTAAGTTCACGCTTCATGCATATGTTTTGATTTAAAATAATTACCTTTTGTTCAGTTTAACTCTGAACTCCCAAATCTTTCTGCTTTCAATTCTTCAAGTAAGGCACCCCTGAGTACAGTGTGAGGGAGTCAGTTTAATCCAGACTTCTTGAAAACAACCTGGTATTTTCGACTAAATCCAGTAGCAGAATGCGGGCCTAACGGCCCCCCCCAATTTCTCCCACCCAGATATTTTTCCTTTTTGTCCAGCAAAGTGTCATCTGTTCCCAAGGAAGGAAGAAAGAAAAAGAAAAATGTTTACTTAAACTATTACACTCTAAACTGCTCAATTGATTCTGACCAAATTTAAGATGCTTGATACTGAGTTAGAGAAAATAAGGGAAGTATTTATGTGAAACTTAGAAAGTGGAGATTTGACTTTCTTTATTCTCACTTGTAAGAATATTTAGGTTGCAGCTGTGTTACTGCTATGCAGTAGAGCTGGCTTTGGATGCATTTATTTTATTGCTAAACACACACTTACTGTGTGCCTTTTAAGTACGAGGTACTGTGCTAAATAGTGTGAAGACACAAAGTGTGATGCAGATCTTCCTTGACTTACCACGGGGTTACATCCAGATATCGTAAGTTGAAAATGCGTTTAATACACCTAACCTACCAAACAGCCTATGCTAAATGCGCTCAGAACACTTACATTAACTTACAGTTGGGCAAAATCATCTAACATAAAGCCTATTTTATAATAAGGTGTTGAATATCTCATGTAATTTATTGAATACTGTACTGAGAGTGAAAAACAGAATGGTTGTGTGGGTACAGAATGGTTGAGAATGTATCCATTGTTTACCCTCATGATCGCATGGCTGACTGGGAGCTGTGCTCGCTGCCACAGCTCAGCATCAGGAAAGAGTACTAGACCGTATATCACTAGCCTGGGAAAAGTTCAAAATTCAAAATTCAACGTATGGTTTCTACTGAATGCGTGTTGCTTCCACTTCCGTCAAGTCGAAAAATCCCAAGTTGAACCATCATAAGTCAGGGACTGCCTATATATCAGAGATCTTGCCTTCCAGGAGCTTACAAGTCAGATGAGATAAGCAGAAGGGATAAGATGTGAACATACATTGCTATGATGTGGCACAATGAAACAAGTGCCATGAAGAGGTGCAATTAAAGTTCTGCGAGAGTCCAGAGAAAGGCGAGTCACTTCTTTTCTCCAAGAAAGTCTTCCTGGAGGAAGAGGCATTTCAACTGCCCTTTCAAGAGCAAAGAGAGAAGGGCCTTCCAAGGCTTAGGAAGGGCGGGAACTGAGGGGCTTGTCAGGGGAAGGAAGGGGGCTTCTCTGGGGAAATGAAGTGATAGTGACCAGGAAGATGCAGAGATAATATCTTCTGAAGAATCTTGTTCTGGCAAGCTTACTGGGATTGGCTTACTTTGATTTTGCCTAATTTCAGAGTAATTCAGTCAGTGTCTGCATATATAGGTGAACTTCCTGTGCTTTCAACATCTCCAGAATTTCTTATAAAAAATTATGCAATCAGTCTTGCTCTCTCCCTCTCATACCTCCCCATCCCTGAATACAAATATTTCCTGATAGAAGAGAACAGAATAAGTACTTAAAGCCAACTCTAAAGAGGCAAGGCCTCTAATTTTCTCCATTAAATAACTGACCTGAACTCTGAGCTACACACTCATTCTCATCAGAAACATCTGGAGGTCCCTGGTCTTGCTTCCTGGGAATGACGTCAAAAGATTTTGGGCCTGAGAGCAGCTTGATACTTCTTCAGCACTTTCCTTTGCCTAAAAGTGGCAGTTTTGGGTAACACCACCCTTGTCTGCTTTAATAAAAATACTTCTCATTGCTATGAAGTATAATGAACTGCTGCTAGAGAAAAAGTTCCCCATGGGCCAAGGGCTTAACCCTGGGGCTTTGTTCTTTCATCTTTCTGTCTTGATCTTCCCCTTGTTAAAAGATAAACTGCGGCATATCACATTTTTAAGAGTTTATTTGAGGAAAAATCGATTTGAATTGGGCAGCACCAAACCAGATGTGGTTAGGAGTGCTTCACCACTTATAGAAGCTTGGGTCGAGACTTGATAGAGAAAAGGCAGAAGCAAAGCAAGGAAATTACCTGACTGGCTATAGTAGTTGCCTTATTTGGGAAAATTTACTTGGTTATTTGTGATGGCTTCTCCTTACATTGGATTTCTTAACCTTGAGGTGTCTACAGGTTTAGGTTTGGGTTTGCTTAGGTTTGGGTTAGGTTAGGCTACTAAGGCATTAAAGCCACCTTAGTCTAACAGACTTCTTGTTTAATTAACTCCCTCAAACACGGGTGCTGCAGGAAAAGAGGGGCCCATTGTTTTCTAGACCTTAAAACATCCTACTGCTTTTTAAAATGATAGCAAACAACTGATCTGATTGGCTATTTTTCATTAAATTTATTAGAGGACTGTAAGCAGATAAGGAAGGGTCCCCAGAGAAAGAAAACCAGGCATAGCTTTCTTGACATAAGTGAAGCCATTTTTGGCCTAAGCCATTTTGTGATCCAAGCCTGGCCATGCCCTTGAACAAGTCTCAGTAATTAATGATCTCAAGGGAACAAAAGAATGCAGAAACAAAGACTGTTAAGGCAAGAGAGGTAACACTAGAAAAGATAATATATCACATTTAAAGACTCCCAGTTCTGTTTCAGTGGTAAAGACTAGCCTGAAGCGCTCAACCACCAGATCAACTGCAACCTAAGGGATGATGGTGTTGACCTTTTCGGACCCTCCTGACTTCAATCAGCTAAAGCTTGGACTCTGCCTACTACCCAAGCCTTTTCATGAATATGCGTGTACCCTTAGCTTAAACTTCCCCAGTTTTGCTATTCGGGGAAACACAGCTTTAGGAAAGATCCCTGGTGTTCTTCTTACTTGCTGCAGGTAATAAGAAATCCTTTCTTCTCCCGATTTTTGGCTTGGTTGTGTCTTTTGGCTCGACACCCACCAAGAAGTTGAGCCCAGTTTTCAGGTAACAGGACTGCACTGAGGAAATTAACCAACTGCTTGAGGATCATATAAACACTCAATTTATGGGTGTTCATTCTTCTGCCCAAGGGAACAGTGATTTCTGCCATGCCATAGCATAAGTAAACTAGATTTGAATCCTATATTTGTGAGATGCTGTATGACTAAAGTCACGCAAATCTCAAAAGGTGAATTCAACAAAAGGTAAGCAGAAATTAGGCTACAGCACTCTTGCAGATTACATTAGGATGCAGATATTTTAATAACCATTAGAGCTTTCTGATCAGTTCCAAGTTAATATTTTCCAGCACATGCTTGTTGCTTGTTCATTGATAAAATGCTGACCTGAGTGATTGCACAAGCACAGAACATGTCCTTTTGGAAAGAGATGAACAACAAAACAACAAAATCATTTTACCAGGCATCAGAGAAAAGAAGTTAAGTATTTGCTGAGATCTCAGGGAGGGAAATGAACTCCAATCCTCACTCCTCTTAGATTTGCACAGGATTGTCAAGAGTTGAAGAACTTCAAAGTATAACAAACTGTGGCTCAATTTTAGAAATATGAAGCATTTGGAGTAGCTAATTTGGCCAAATATTTATGTTTTGGTGCATAGTTGAACAGCTTATCAGACCTTCAGGAATTCTTTGTTTTTCATTTTTGTGCTTTTATTTCCTCTCCTATCTCCTCCTCCACTCACTAGAAGAAAAACACCCTTGGGCAATGAAAGTTAAAGATGCTTCTCCATAGAGGCACCAAGCCAGGGCCTAGGGGGCTGATCCCCAAGCCACTGCCAACTGCAGTCTAAGCAGTAATTTTCCTTCCCCCTGACTCTCTTCTTGGAAGTCCTGGAAAATGTAGAAGTCTCTAAGGCCTTCTAGGAGAGAAAAAGAAACCTTTCCCCTCATGAGCATTCCAACTCTCCTTGAAAGATCTTTTATTGACAGGACTTTAAAAGGCTGCTGCAGAGGGGCTGGCCTTTGTGTCTGCACCAACAGGCAGAGGTAAGGCAGGAGAGTTCCCAGGAACTTCCAGGGCTGAAGGACCAAATACTTTGCCTCTCTTTTCACTACCAATACTCCTTACCCTTCGCTACCTGGGTCCACAGTTTCTCTTCAGTCCTAACCTTAAAGAAGACTGCTCATTTACAAGGAAGAAGAGTAGGTGATACAGAATTTCTAACTCTCCGTGGACACTGGCGAGAGAGGCATTTGGATAACCTCTGTTGGAAATTATGCTGACATGGTGGATATTTGTAAGAAGGGATAGAGGAACCACTATCTTCCTTCAGCTCCAGCTGACGTCTGCTTTCAGGGAGGCCTGCAGTGACAAGTGCTGCATTTCCTATTAGTTTCTTCACCTCCCAGCCCTGGGGGCTGCTGAACCACACCAGAGATCCCAGGTGGCTCCAGACCAGCCCCTGCTAGCAGAGTCCTACAGCTCCCAGGCTCCACCGCCCACGCTGATTGGAGCACATTCCAGGACATTCCACAGCTGGGAGGCTGGGAGCCTGGGATGTCTGGAACCCACAGGCGGAAGGTGTCCCAGCATGCGTCCCCACGCCAACCACACTTGCCCAAAGATCCCAAAGCACCTTCCAAGGGTGATCTCATGTTCTAACAGGTGTTTATTTCAAAATGTTCATCCCTATGATGGCGATGACTCTCTTTTGCATGAATGTCACTTTGATTTTTTCACATAACCTATCTCATGGTAAGAACATCATATTGGAAACCAAGAGCTCAACTACTAATTAGATGTGGAAACCCCTTTCCAACACACAGGGCTGTGACATTTAACAATGAGGAAGAATGACCCCTCCAATTCCAACCTTTGAAAGAAGAATATGTAATGTGGGGCCCAGACATATTTCACACGTATTATCGTGTGTGTGTGTGTGTGTGTGTGTGTGCGCGCGCGTATCTCCTAGTGCTAGTGTTGATGCAGTCTTCAGGACTTCCATTTCCTTATCTATGAAATGGAGATAACACCAGCTTTACAAAGTTCTTATGATTTTGTGGTATTGCCTGGCACATAATAGATAATAAGTGTTTGTTGATAAATACATGGATGGATGAACAAATGTAGTCTTTCTGGGCTTGCTTCCTTAAACTTGTCATGGTTAATTTACAAAGCAATTTGTAGGATTAAATAACATCAAGTGTTCTCAAAATGCTTTTGACACCTGAAACTAATGTAATGTTGTATGTCAATTATACCTCAATAAAAGAATAAAATGGTTTTGAAAACTAAAAATATATACATTATTATTCATGAGACTACTAGAATAGGTTTCCAGGTATATCAAAACCTCATGAATGGACTTCCCTGGTGGGACAGTGGTTAAGAATCTGCCTGCAAATGCAGGGGACATGGGTTCGAGCCCTGGTCCGGAAGATTCCACATGCCATGGAGCAACTAAGCCCGTATGCCACAACTTCTGAGCCTGTGCTCTAGAGCCCGGGTGCCACAACTACTGAAGCCCGTGTCCCGAGAGCCTGTGCTCCACAACAAGAGAAGCCACCGCGATGAGAAGCCCACGCACCACAATGAAGAGCAGGCACCGCTCGCCGCAACTAGAGAAAGTCCATGCACAGCAATGAAGACCCAACGCAGCCAAAAATTAATTAATTAATTTTTAAAAAAACCAGCCTCATGAGTGTATTTCTCTTCTTATATGCAGCGGGCACTAGACAAATTCCCAGTAGTTATCAGAGAAGAGCTCTGCCCCTCTTGGTTCTTTCTACAACTTGGTTTCTATGTACCACTCTCCTCTCTCTCATTAAAATTATTTATCAAGAGTGCTTAAGGTTGGAGAGTTTCAGAGCTTGATCAGATAGATCGCATATGGGTGAAGAGTAGCAGTCCTGGAGTCAAATTGCCTGAAATTGTGCCCTGATTGCATCATTTACTAAGGAACTTAACCCTACTATGTCTTAGTTCATCCATAAAGGGGAGTCACTAGTAGGATCCATTTCATAGGGCTGCCATGAAGGTTGAGTAAGATAATATATGTCAGACATTTAGAGAAATGCCTTGCACAGGGGAAAAACTCAATCAATGTTACCTGTAACCATTGTTGGTACTATAATTATTAAGATTCCTTTGTTAATGGAGCTCGTCTAGTGCATGAGACAGACTATAGTGCAAAGCTGGAGAAATGACACAAGCACTAAATAGGTCACCAGTGGTATGCTAAGGGTGCAGAGGCAGGGGACATCTTTATCCACCATCCTCATCACCTCCTCCATGGAATCTCTAGTTTGTCACTGTTCCAACATACACAGAGTTTTAAAATTATAATTAAAAATAATACCCCAGATTTCATCTGAGGAGCACAGGGCCTAATGTGTCTCATGATGGTCACACAATTCTTCCATTAAAGCAGTTCAGCTTGTGAAGCCATATCACACTGTTGGCTCAAATTGAGCTTTTGGTTAAATAAGACCCCCAGAGCCTTTTTACATCAACTGCTGCCAAGTTACATGTTCTCCATCCTATACTCTTATCATTCATTTTTGGACCTAAAAACAAGACCTTGCATTTATCCTTATTACATTTCATGTTGCTGGTTTTGGCTCAGCACTGCAGCACATCAAGATAATGAATCTTGATTCTGTCAACTATCTTATGTCTCATTTCTATCCGCTCCAGACTTGTGTCACTAGCACATTTGACCAGCATACCTACTACATCCTCATGCAGGACACTGATAAAAATGCCGACCAAAACAAGGCTAAGAGAATAGCCCAATATTTCAATTGCAGGACCCTCTGCATACTTAAATGTGTCCCCTAATCACTTGGGGTATGACTGGTTAAGCAGCTTTGAACTCATTGAGTGGTGTCCCTATTTCACCATTTTATTCAAAATGCCTTGTTGATATCAAGACACACTGGGTCTACAATATTGTTGAATATCATTTTAAACTTCCCTGAAGTGCTGCCATCTCCTTTGAATTTGATGAGAATAATCATGTCTATATCCAGATTCTCAAAAAAGAACATGGAGATATAGTTTAATAGATTAAGAATAAATTTATGCCATTTAATTATCACTCTTGTAGTCCCATTTTAGGCTTTAATTTGAAGGGTGCATTTGTTAGGGTATGCTATCTACTGTAAACAAAACAAAACAAAAATGTCTCCCAAATCCCAGTGACTTAAGACAATAGAAATTTCTCTCTCACTCACAAGAAGTCATACTAAGTGTACCTGGTTGACAGGCTGCTTTCCATGTGTCATTCAGGAACTGTTTCTTCCATCTTATGGCTTCACCCTTTTCTTGGTCTTTGGAGTCCTCCGCATTCAGCAGCTAATGGAGAAAAAGGAAAGATGATGACAGGTGCCGTGTTTCTGTGGTCCAGGCTGGGAAGTAGTGCACATAACCTCTGCATATATCACTGGTTAGAATTCAGTCACATGACCACCTCTACCTGCATGGGAAGTTGGGAAATGCAGTCTAACTATGTGCCCACCAAAAAGAGGAAATGAGTGAGATGAACAGTAAATCCAACTCTAAAACAGACAGCAAACATAATTTAGGTGGGACCCACATATTATTCCAGATCAAGTATGGGGCTAAACCTGCCAGTAGAGGAGTTTGATGAATCAAGAGTCATAAGAACTGGGTTCTAATACCAAGTCTACCATTTATTGGGTAAATATAGACTTGGACAAGACACAGAACTGTAAGATTTCTGGGTCCATGAGAGCACAGTCTTAGCTCATTTTATCCATTGCTGTACCGCCACCCCTAGCCCAGTGCCTAGCATGTAGTTGGTGCAATAAAGATTTGTTCAATTGTTGAGTAAATTAATGAGTAAACTTTCTGGACTCTTTCCCTTATTTCTAAATTTGCTCTACCTACCTTATAGGTTTTCATAAAGAACAAATGTACTGTAGCTGTAAAAATGCTTTAAAAACTAAGACACTGTAAAAATATAGACTATAACTATTACTCATATTAAGACTGCCATTTGTGTCATATTCCATGGACTGAACTTCTCTGCATTGTTTTCACTTATTGTACATGGTAGAAAGTAGACAAGCTCAAAAAACCATTTAAGCTAAAGCTCTGCCCGCTTACATTTCTCCTGTGACTTGAAGTCCAATCACCAATGTCCCTTCTCTAATTAAATTTAAGAAGGAGGCATTGAATTCCTGTTGGTCAGGACATGTGCTAAGATTTGGGGTAACACAAGGACTAATACAACCCATACTAAAATAGATAAAAACACCAGTCCTATAGTTGGGGATCCATCTGACAGTTGTATATACCAGAGAGTACTTGCCTAATTAATAAGAATGTTCAACAGAGAAAAATGAAAAACTTCACTGAAATCAGTAGAAATTATATTTAATTGGAGGCCAGATTACAGATGATCTTATATGCAAGGACAAGGAAATTAAACTTTATGCAACAGGTCTCATGAAGGCCATTGACTGTTGTTAAGCCGGAAAATCAGATGGTCAAAGTGGTGTTTTAGAAAGTTGCATCTGAGAGATGGTATCTTACACCACTTGGAGGGAAATGCATTAGAGGGCTACTGCATCAATCTTAGCATGAGGACTTAAGAGTATGGGAAAGAAATAATGAAGCATAGATGAAAGGACTTCTGATTATGATAATATGGCAGGCTAACATAACTTGAAAACTCTTCCTTCAGGTATACATAGGATTTCAGGATAAAATATAACAAAAACAATTTTAAAAGCAAACTTAAGATCATAGGAAAGAAGGGGAAATCACAGAGGAGGAAGAATAAAACCAAAGAAGTTAGCATATGAACTGATGCTCCATTTGCCCTCAGAATTGGAGTCACAAATCTTCAAAACCCTTGGAACTTGGGTATTAATGACCACAGGAGATAAACCTGCACAAGATGGGGTGGAAATGAGACTCTCGCAGGAAGCCAAGACCCTTGTAGACCTGAACCATCTGGGAGAATATTGACCAGAAAAAAAATTCCTAACCAGGACAGCAAGATTACATGAAACTTCATTTGTCTCTCTTTGTGGAAAAAAAGTCCTTCCTGAGAATTTGAAACCCTGGACTTGGTCTACACATGAATTTGTTTTTTTAAATTGCCCTACTGGAATGGCCCACAAACTTCCAAGCCAAGAAATTAATGTAAAAACTGGTCCCTGACTAGTAATATTTTGGGAGTGTCTGGCAAAAGCAATTACAAAAACACTCTAGAGAAACATTCCACAATCCAGAATACAGGTAGTTTAACAAAAATAAGCAATCCCCACACGAGATGAGCTCACAATAAAAGAAATTACAAGACACTGGAGGGACAAATCCGTCATGGGCAAGAGTCAATAGAAATTACAGACAACAGAATTCACCTCCATCACCTCCCACTTCCCAAGGAACTGAGCTACTAAAACAACAATCTGAAAGAGAATATAAAATAAGCCTGTTTAGAATGATTATAGACATTACAAAAGGAAAAAAAATCTATGGAAGAAAGAAGGAAAGAAAGGCAGGAAGGCAGGAAGGAAGGAAGGGAGGGAGGGAGGGAGGGAGGAAGGAAGGAAAAAAAGGCAGGTTTAAAGAACCAAGTAGAAAGTCTAGAAACAAAATACATAGTTATTGAAATTAAAAACTCAATGAATGGACAGTAGATTAGACATACCTTAAGAAGAATTACTAAACGAGAAGACCAAGCTAGAGCAACGTACCGGAATGCAGCCCAGGGAAATAATGAGATAGAAAATTTGGAAGGGAAGTTAAGATAGAAAAGGTAGCAAACATGAGAAAGTTCAATTAAGTCTAAAAGGATTTCTAGAAAAGAACAGAATGGAGCCAAGGTAACACTGGAAAAGGTAATAGTGAGAATTTTCTAATTTGATAAAAAACATGAATCCTCACACTGAAGCAGCACATATAACAATTTGCCAAGGACGTCATCTTTGTGATGTACCCTACCTACCATCAAGCACCATCAGTGAGTGTTCTCTGGGGACTTAAGGCCATCTGGACAGAGCTGTCATTAGCCAAATCAGATGGCCTTGGCCGGAGGACGTATTGTTTAATTTTGCTCTTTGAGGAATGGACAGTGGCACTCATTTTGCCTCCCTGTATGAAACACATGATTTCTCTTTGAAGTGTCTAAGACATAAAAGGAAAGGGAGGGGGGCTTCCCTGGTGGCGCAGTGGTTGAGAGTCCGCCTGACTATGCAGGGGACACGGGCTCGTGCCCCGGTCCGGGAAGATGCCACGTGCCGCAGAGCAGCTGGGCCCGTGAGCCATGGCCGCTGAGCCTGCGCGTCCGGAGCCTGTGCTCCGCAACGGGAGAGGCCACAACAGGGAGAGGCCCGCGTACCGCAAAAAAAAAAAAAAAAAAAGTAAAGGGAGGGGTCTTGCTGCTCAGAACCTCCACTTTCCAGGATCAGTCTGGGAGCGTGTAGCACGCGGAGCAGCCCGAGGGGAGTGGACAGAGCCGGGGTGCAATTTTCTGTAGCTCTACACTCTCACGTACATATGTATATATACGATGAGGTGGGGGGGTTTTGAATTTTTTTTTTATACAGCAGGTTCTTATTAGTTATCTATTTTATACATATTAGTGTATATATGTCAATCCCAATCTCCCAATTCAATTTTAAATACATAAATGTGCTGTCCTCTTTGCTGGATCACATCCTAAACTGGAATTTGAGATTCTTTTCACAGGCTTTCACTGATCTTACACCTCCATTAAGAGATTTTTGGACTTCATCCTATCTGTTCAGATATAATTCAGTTATTATTCTCTGCATTTAAGGGAGACATTTGGTTTGGGTTTTTGATGTTGGTGGTGACGGTTTTTAAAGCAGAAAGTGGCCTCTGCCTTCACTCCTTTTCCTTTAATAGGCACATCAAGGAGAAGGATTTACGTTACCATTTCCCATGGCAGGCACCACCATATGCAGGAAGAATCAAGGGCCAAAACCCCCTGAAAAGGGACTTTTTAAAAAGTACTATCACCGACACACCCCATTAACAATTCCCCGGGAAGTAAAAATAGAATCTTTGTAATAGAGTCTGACCGTTTTTTTTCCTTTCTTTTCCTTTGTGCTCTGTCTAGCTTCACTTGCTCATAGGATGCCTCATACAGAGACCTCACACCCAGCACTTCAGACCAGAACTCCCAGTGCAAAATGACCGCTCGGACACCTCAGCTCACGGGCCGTGGGCCGAAGCTCTGCTGCTCGACACTGCAATTCAAGATGGCGGCGACGGGGGAGGCGGGCTGTGTGCAGAGACGCTGCACAGGCGCTGCAATCTGGAGGTGAGCAGTGCAGCTGTGCCAGCCCCTGAGAGCTCCACCCCTCCCCCGGCTGGCGAGATCCCTGTAAAGCGGCCCCGCCCACAGCCTGTCCCGAGAGTGTGTGCGCTAGAGCGTGAGCTCACACCTCTCCATTCTTTGATCAAAGAATAAAGCTTTCCTGGGCTTCCCTGGTGGCGCAGTGGTTGAGCGTCCGCCTGCCGATGCAAGGGACACGGGTTCGTGCCCCAGTCCGTGAAGATCCCACATGCCGCGGAGCGGCTGGGCCCGTGAGCCAAGGCCGCTGAGCCTGCGCGTCTGGAGCCTGTGCTCCGCGGTGGCAGAGCGAGAGGCCCGCGTACCGCAGAAAAAAAAAAAAAAGAATAAAGCTTTCCTTTGCTTCTGAACCGAACTCTGCCTCGTTCTATTGGCTCCAAGGACACAGGACAGGAGGACCCTTGTTGGGGCTCAACCTGAAAGTGTCGGTAACAGTATGACACCACATCTGGTCATTCCTCTCCATTCTGGGGTTTTGAGTATGAGTAGCTCTTGTAGTATCAGTGTTCTGCTGGATTTTTTTTTCCTTTTAGTGGTACTGTCATGAGTTTCCCAGATGGCACTCATCAGTGTCCCCAGAATATTTCTCCATAGGCTACTGCTCAAGGACTCCATCAGACCCCTCATAACATGGACCCCAGCTGTGCTCTCAGGAGCCAGGTTGCAGAGAACTGTACAGAGCTTCCAGATTTACATGCAGCACTCCCCCAGCCTAGAAGCTCACTCTCCCCTGGGTACCACACTCCCCGACCAGGGAAGCAACACAATGCCCAAGAACACTGTCTTATCTCAAGTGACATTTCCTTATTATTCAGTGGTTTCCTCTGAGGGGCTTGTTATATATCCCTACCTCCCAGCAGTGCTCAACCTCAAGCAGCCATGAAATTTTACAAAAAGTTTTAAATTCAACTTTAAAGCCCCTTATGGCAATAGGATGTTGTGTAAATTAAGTCCCAGGAGCAATTCTAGGGACCCCCTACTACTTGGAATAAGTATATAAACTTGTTTCTGCTAAGAGAATCAAGTTCCGCCTAGACACACACACACACACACACACACACAGAGAGAGAGAGAGAGAAAGAGAGAGAGGAAAAGAGAGAGAGAGAAGCCATTCCTTTAGGACTGTTTGACTGTTATTTAAATAAGTGAGCTACATGATATGCACACACTCACCAGATTATATGCATATATGGTATTACCACCCAAGTTTAAGTTCTACGGTTTACTTCAATATTTCACCCCTCTGAACTCAGTTATTCAAATATACTGAATGGTGTTTGTTAATATGCAATGAGTTTTTCCATCAAGACTCTCCAAATAGACTAATGTGTCTAAATGTTGAATTATGTGCTGTGACGAGGTGACATATCAATATTAAGGCACTTCAAAGAGACACATTTGTGCTGCATCTATTTGACACCAAATATCTTAATGAAAGTTGAAAACAGTGAATCTCAAACACTAATTTTCTACATATCCAGATGGTTGGCATTATATGAAGTGTCTGGGTGGTACAAAATGATTCACTCTTAAAAAATAAAATGAGTAAGTTTCCTCATGAGTTTTGGAAAGAAATAAAAATCTGGCCACTTTGATAGGATTTTAAGAAATAACTCCTATGAAAGGAGACATTATTTTATCTGATGATTACCTTTGAACACAGAAAGCTATGTGTGTCCATTTTCTCTGTGAGCCTCCCCTCATGCTATGCAGGCTCAAGAATAATTTGTTTCCCTGTGTAATAACCAGCTTTGCTTCTGTAAGTCTCTGGTAATGTCACCGTTGCCTATTAGTAGCCCTTTAAATTTTAACAATTTAAAATAAATAATTTTATATAATATGTTCTATATATGATATTTTATATTATAATCTACCAAATTTATAATATATAAATTATATAATGTAAAGTATTATATAATTACTGTCACTTACATGTAATAATTATGTCATATAATTTAATAGTATGTAGCAGACATTATGAAGCACCCAATATATGTATCACCTTAAAAGATGTACAAAATCTAGTCCTTGACTTCAAGAAGTCTACAATTTTATCAGAGAGAGCATTTTGAGTTCTTCTGTGGTTTCTGAGAGAGATGTTTTCCCCTAAACACCACTTGGTTCTTGTCCTATCCCTTATTCCTCCCTGGAGAGGAGTGAGTTACCCGATGTAATTTACAGAGCCCTGGCTGGGATGGGCCGCTTACTTCTCGCCCACTCAGAAGCCCTGTGTCGTCTAACCCTGCCTGTGACTGGAGAGGAGTCTGTCACGTTCTGGGGTTTCATGTATTAGGAAGACTGTTGTTGCAGCACAGCAAAGCACCTTTCTTCAGAACCAGTTTTTTAGTAATAAAATGTTGTTTTGATCTTATCTGCCACTCTCTCTCTCCTTCAGTTCAGAACTCAGGTGGAGAGGAGAAGGGTGTAATTTCTTGGGGCTGCCTTCAATCTCAACAAGGGTAAGATTGGTAACAGGTAATTATAATACAAAGCACACTGTGATCAGTGCAGTGTGAGTTCCAACTTGGAGGAGGTCCTTAGCAAAAGAACAGTCACTTCTGTCAAGAGGATTGCAAAGAATCAGAATCAGAGCGGGAACATCCATGCCAGGGGCCTCCTGCTTCAGAACTTCTTCTTATAATTTTATACATATAGCACATAATTTAATCAATAAATTTCATTATCAATAACTAAATCTATACATAAATAAATTGAGTTAGAGTTTTTTGTTTCCTACCACTGGCTGTAAAAATTTAGCATATGATTTTGTGGTGGTCACCAGAGTAAAGAACTGGTGGAGGAAAAAGAAAAACAAAACTGATGGGAAATAAAACTAGAGATATAGTTTGGGGATAGAGGCAAAGGATCCTAAATGTATTGTGTGTGTTTGGGTATTTATGCTTTAGGCATTGGGCAGTCATTAAAAGTGTCTGAACAAGAAAATAACCAGCTTTGATGTGTGCTTCAGGAAGATTAATGTGGTAGTGCTGAGTCAGAATATCAGGTGCTGCCCAGCCCAGTGGGGTGAGACTGGAACTAGGGAAACCTATGAGGAGATTATGGCATTAAATAATGAGAGAGGAAGTCAGATCTTGAACTAGAGGGTATCAGTGGGTATAAAAAGGAAAGAAGAAACACAAAAGATACATGTTTTCAATAAAATTGACAGAACTTGACTGCTAATCAAATGTGGGACAAAAAAGAGGGAAGAATTAAAGATTCTACCAACATTTTGAGCTGGTGCGATTAGAAAACTCTTAATTAACAGAAATACGGAGAAGTAAATGTTCAGGAGGGAAAAGAAAAAATTCAGATTTGAACCTATTAAGATCAACACACTGGGAGAACATACGGGTGGAAACTTCCAGCCAGGAGCTGGTGAATCCAGATGGGAACCATGAGAGTTGTCAGGGTGAGAGAGGAGGCTTCAGAAATGAGTCATAAGGACAGTAGAATTAAAGCCATGAGACTGAATGAGTTTTCCAAGAGGACATATAGAAGAGAGGATGCAGAAGAGGATCAAGGGCAGATTTTTAGGGAAAACTTATCTTTGGAGCTGGAAAAGAAGAGGAAGTGGAGGAGACACAGGGATAAAAGGGGGGATAAGAAAAGTATAAAAGTAAGAATTGTCCAGGCATGGGGACACAGTTGGGGGTGCGGGAACAGGGCCAATCATATAAAGTGACTAAGCAAAATGAAAATAAAACAAAACACGCTGCATTTGGTAACCGGCTATTGACCTTTAACAAATTATTATGGAGGGATAAGAGCTGGAGCCTAATTGCAAGGATTTGCAAGGGAGCTGATGGTATCAGAATGAAGCAGTCGACAAAGACGACTTTTTAAAGAAGTTTTATGTTGGAGAGAGAGTGAAGGTACTTGCCCCAGAGGGGTGGGCAGCGGACGACTGGAGGGCCAGTGGTTTTGTTTATGTTTGTGGGGCTGGTTTTTTCTTTTTATTTATGTATTTTTTGGTTGGTTGGCTGATTTTGGACAGGAGAAACTTGAATGTGATTACAGTCAGGGAGCAAGATCCAGTGGCACAGCCAAAGAGAGGAAAGTAAGAGAGACAGCATGTGAAACAGGGCAAAGCTTTAGGGCAGGTGGAGGAGCTCCAGTCAAGAAACGACAATGGCAGGTCAGCCTAGAAAGAGGCTGCCAAAGGGGCAGGTAGGAGCTGGAGAGGTAGCATCAGAACCAGGGAAGTCTAGGGTGGACAGATGGAACGATGGGGAGACAAGGGAAATAGACCAGATGCTGGAGGTGACAGTGGATCAACAGTGCAGTGGGACTGAGGGGGTAGGATAGGCGGGTGGGGAGTGGGTAAGAGCAGATTTCCTTTGGGTCTATCTACATCTGGAAATCTCCCCACCCTACCCCCCTCAGTCCCTCCCCCACATAAATGCCAGCCTGTCTGACATATAAAATCCTATGAATCATGAAAGCCAAATGTCTAATATAATCCTAAAATTACCTTCTACATTGCTACTTTGTAACTTGTGTTGTTCTTAATTATGGTATTAACCAGTCAATGTTTTTTTATTTTTATTATTATTATTATTTTGCGGTACACGGGCCTCTCACTGCTGTGGCCTCTCCCGTTGCGGAGCACAGGCTCTGGACGCGCAGGCTCAGCAGCCATGGCTCACAGGCCCAGCCGCTCCGCGGCATGTGGGATCTTCCCGGACCGGGGCACGAACCCGTGTCCCCTGCATCGGCAGGTGGACTCTCAACCACTGCGCCACCAGTCAATGTTTTAACATCTTTTTTTAATTCTAAAAGATGGATAAGTCCAAAAAATATATAAATAGACTAGTCTGCAATGCTAGTTTCTGTGTTTCCTCAAAAGAAAGTTTGCCAGATAGAAGACATTTTTGAGATATAATCTGTTATCAGTCTAAGTGCCCAAAGTCTGGGTCTTCTAAGCTTAGATCGTGGTGCGGTGCTCGCGCTGCTACTTGTAAAGCCTACTTCTGCTGATAGTACCTGACTTGCCCGCTGATGAGGAAAGAACTGGGAAGTTGGAGCCATTGCAGGATGGTTTTGGCAGAAGCTTTTCTGTTTTTCTCCACCATTGCCTGGCCTGGTTGGGAAAACGGAAGGATTGCTTGATGCTCTTTTGCTTTAGTTCTCTTTACTTATCTGCTGATGTTTCTGGTTGTGTGATTTATATTTAGAATCAGACACTTTGGATGCTGGGGTGGATGCAGAGGGAGAAAGACCAAGAGACTAAGAGAGAATCAGGATGGGATTTGAATGGGGTTTGGATTCTGGGCTTTTCTGTGAAAGGGACAGTCCCCCAGAACTAAAACTGACTATTTACTTTAAGGGTAGTAAAGTCCCCAGCAGAAACAACAACAGCGACTTCATGGCTTCACATGTATGAATATTTCTGCTTACGTGGTGCTTTGTGAATCTGTCCAGCGAAAATGCTGGAGAGTCCACAGAGCCTGCCATCCTGGTCATAAGTCTCCGGTCGGACTCTCCATTCAGATGTCTCGATTTAATTATGGCCCCAGCAGCTTTCATTTCTCTCATCAGCAACTTGCCTTACTGTTATGCATGTTGCTGACTTTGCTTCCAGTAGGCAGCAAATCATTTTCCGTATCTCCTTAAGCATCACTCATAGCTCCGCTTAGTATCCCCCCTCCCCTGCTTTGTCCTTGGACCTCAAGGTGGCAGACAGAGTCTGCCAGTTTTATCAGGTATGAAAGTAACTGGGGACTTCTTCAGAAGGCAGAGCCATTTGCACAAGAGCGCTAAGGGCGCCCAGCCACGAAGCAGGCAGACCCTTGGCCAAGGGGTGATTTGTGCTGTGCCAGCCTCCAGATCTTTCTCACGTGTGCCCCTCAGAGTCCCCACCTGGACTCAGGACTGCCCTGCATGGGCCATGTGCTGTGCCCTGGACCTGGGCTCCCTTCTCCCTTTAGCAGCATTTACCTGCCCCGTGTCCTGCTCCTGTCACCACTCTCTTAGGTGAGAAGCGCCCAAGGACAGAGGCTAGACAGGTAGCAGTTACAGAGCAACTCTGGGGATCTGAATCACAGCTCTGCCATTCACTGGCTGAGTGACCTTGGACAAGTAATGTGACTTCTCTGCCCCTTTCTTCATCTGTAGAAAAGCAGTAATAATACCCCTATGAAAAGGGCTTTATGAAGAATAGTGACTTAAATTACAAGTGAAGCACTCTGTAGTGCCAAATGTGTGTGTTAGTACCTGAAAAACTTACACCTTCAAGGTGTTAAAAGTGGTCATTGTTTTACGTGTTGTCCCTTCTATTTTTTTAAATTAATTAATTTATTTTTGGCTGCATTGGGTCTTTGTTGCTGTACGCGGTCTTTCTCTAGTTGCTGAGAGCGGGGGCCACTCTTCGTTGCAGTGCGCGGGCCTCTCAGTGCGATGGCCTCTCCCGTTACAGAGCACGGGCTCCAGAGCGCGGGCTCAGTAGTTGTGGCACACGGGCTCAGTAGTTGTGGCCCACAGGCCCAGCTGCTCTGCGGCACGTGGGATCCTCCCGGACCAGGGTCCGAACCCGAACTGGCAGGCGGATTCCCAACCACTGCGCCACCAGGGAAGCCCCCTTCTGTGTTTTGTTTGTTTTTTGTTTGTTTGTTTTTGTATTTTAATGAGAGCCTTATGGAAAGGGTCCAAGGAATTAACTTTAAAGGACAGAACAATAAGGACAAGGTAGAGATCCTCCCATCACTCTTAAATCATACTAATGCAGCTGTCCAAAGCATTGGTCCTTCTGGTCAGATATTCCCTACTATTGATACTTCCTTTTAAGCAAGGAGAATGGAGGCTGCGTGGTTGGGGGGTAGGGCTGCTTAAGAATCATCACAGATTAAAGACTTAATTAATCCAGGAAGCAAGTTGATCAGAGCTAAAACAGGGTTACAGTCATTCTCTACAGTAAATACCAGAGTACGAAGGAAAGAACAGTGCATTTAACTACCTGCCATTCTATTTGTAGATTTTACTTTTCCCATCCTCGATACAAAGGTTGGTAGCCAATAGGATGTCCATAAAGTAACAAATGTTAGTAAAGAAAATCACAAAAAATGGGACGTTAATCACACTGACTTAGATGATTTACTTCCGAGTGATCCCTCACACATCTCAAATATGTCTAAATATGACTAAAATTTATTCATTAGGAATAAAAAGCAAAGGCAGGCTTAGATGGGTGAAAGCTGGGTTCTGAAGAGTAGAAGCTGAGTCACTAATGTTAAGGTCTCCCCTTTGCTCTGCACTCATGGCTCACCAACATCAGTAGAATCTGAACTCACTTTGTCGGTGATTACTATTATTATTATTACTACTATTATTATTACTACTATCATGATTATTTGGCTGCTTAGGTTCTGCACCCTTTTCCAGTTTTGAGAAGATTTGTTTTCCTCTTGATGTTTTCTGGGGCAGAAGCTGAAAACTCCCTCTCCCAGTCTTCCTAGCAGCTGGGATGACTGAGGCTCTGCTGTCCGATGCACCCATTGTAGCCTTTAGCTAGTGGTACAAGGAAGCAAAGGCAAGGAGGAGCCCTGTTGGCAGTTGGCTACAGCAGTGTCAACAATGGGGACTTTCTAGCAGCAGCAGTGGCTGGGGAGCCCCAGCTGCACATGTGCTAGGTGACTTCAGAGGGCAAGTTGTGATGTCCATCCAGCAAATGTTACCTTCACTAGATGAGCTCTGGAGCAAGATTTTGGCTGTGGTCCTGGCTGCTGCCACGCCTCATTTGTTCCTGCTCAGTTTCTAAGCCTGGTTCTGAAGTCTGTGAAAGACACAATATCCTTTTATTAAATTTTTTTCTCACTTAAATCAACCACATCTCTTTCAGTTGTTTGCAACTATAAAACCCTGGCTAATACAACTGGTGAGACAAGTTTTTACTATGATGGCTGGGACTGCCAGCCATCTGCCAATTTTCTCCCTTTCATCTTTTGGTAGCAGAACTCCAGATTTTAGCTTCATCCACAGCAGCATCGGGTCCTGATCTTAGGTCCTGATCTTAAAAAGAAAGGGTATATGCTAATTCTATCATCTGTGTCTTTTCAGGGTCAGTTCAATTGATTGACTTTTTTCCCCCTCATTATGTGTTGTATTTTCCAGCTATTTTGCATGCCTGGTAATTTTCTGTTGGATGTTAAACACTGTGAATTTTACCTTGTTAGGTGCTGAATAATTTTGTATTCCTGTAAACATACTTGAGTTTTGTTATGGAATACGATTAACTTACTTTGGTATATTAGTCTCCTGAGGCTGCTGTAACACATTACCTCAAATGTAGTGGCTCGAAACAACAGAAATTTATTCTTTAGGCCAGAAGATGTCAGCAGGGCATTTCCAGAGGCTCCAGGGAAAAATCCATTTCTTGCCTCTTCCAGCTTCTGGTGGCACCCAGCATCCCTTGACTACAACACTCCAATCTCTGCCAGTTATTTTCCCAGTGCCTTCTCCTCTCTGTGGGTCTGCTTTGCCTCTGCCTCCTTCTTACAAGGACACTTGTGATGGCATTTGGGGCCCACCTGGATAATCCAGGATGACCTCTTCATCTCAAGATCCCTAACATAGTCACATCTGTAAAAATCCATTTTTTCAAATCAGGTAACATTTATAGGTTCCAGGGATTAGGACTTTTATCTTTGGGCCACCGTTCATCCCATCACACTTGGAAACAATTTAATCTTTTTATGTCTTGTTTTAAGCTCTGTTAGGTGGGACCAGAGTAGTGTTTAAGCTAGAATTCATTTTCCCCCACTACTGAGGCAGAACCCTCTGAGAATTCTACTTGACATCCCATGAATTAGGAGGTTTTCTACTCTGGCTAGTAGAAGAGGAGCTATTCTTGCCGCTGTGTGAGCTCTAGAGAATTTTCTTTCTAGTACTCTCGGGTGATGTCTTCCCAGGCCTCGGCTAGTTTCTTCACACACATGCAGTGATCAATGCTCAGATGAGACCCGAGGGTAGGGTTAGGAGGACTCTGCAGATCTCCAGAGTTCTCTCCGTGAAGCATTCTCTTTCCCGGTACTCTGCCCTGCAAACCCTAACCACCTGGGCTTCCTGGGACTCCCAGCCCCACTCCCTCAACTCTGGATTTCCTCATCTTGCACCACACTCTAGGACACCTTCAGGGCTCACTTCATTTGTTTCCTTTCTCTCAAGGATTGTTGTCCTTTGTTGCCTGATGTCCCACATCTTGACAACAATTGTCTCGTGTTTTGTCTTGTTGTTGTTTGGAGTAAGAGGATAAAACCAGTCCCTGTTACCCCATCTTGGCTGGAAGGAGAAAGCACTGTTTTTTAAAAATAATAATCATGACCAAGTGTGCCCTCCCCTTCCCCTTTCTCCTTTCTTGCTCACTGGAATATGGGTGTGATGGTGGGAGGTGGAGCAGCCATCTTGGACTATGAGGTACAGCCCTGCGCTGCCTGCCCAGACTCTTACATACAGAGAGATACATTTTTATCTTGTTCAAACCATTGTGCTTTTAGATCTCTCTGTTTCTCTGGCTTAACTGGTACCTAATTAATAGAATTATTTACAAAACATCGTAGTATCATCTCTTTTTGTCCTTTCTGGCTGAGAGACTTGAAAAATGATCTTCTGGGCCACAACAGCAGTCTACAGATAAACCCTCCTCAACAATTCAAAAATAATTTCTAATGGGAATCAGTGCATATGCATGTGTGTGTACCTTTGTGTGTGTGTGTTGCATAGATCAACAGACATTGTAACTTATTTTTCTTTTAACAAAGTTTCTGAGCACAATAAATAACACTTAATAGCATTATGACGTCTAACTTCTAGTCTAGGTGCCATGAAACTATGACCTGTGGCCTAAATCCGGCCCTTCACTTGGTTTTGTACAACCCACAAGCTAAGAATGGTTTTTACATCTTTTTAAAGAGTAGAAAAACTCAAAAGATTTTTTTGGCATGTGAAAATTCTATGAAATTCCCATTTCAGTGTCTATATGTAAAGTTGTATTAGAACACAGGCATGCTTATTCATTTATACTTGTCTACAGTGGCTTTTATGCTTCAGTGGCAGAGTTGAGGTTGTGACCAAGACTGTGTGGCCAGCAAAGGCTAAGGTATATACTACATGGCCCTTGCCGAGGAAGTATCCTGACCCCTATTTTAGTCCAAAGAACACTTTTTTAAGCTTTAGCTCTACCGCTTAATAGGCATTCGGATGGCATTGGTATGTGATATAAAGAGGATCCTCATGTAGAGCAACAGCAAATAGTAGGCGCAAGTTCACTCAGTTCTGGGGCATGTAAACAACAGTGCGTCCACCCATCACAGTCAATAGCTGTTGGGCATTGCTGTTCCCCAGGCATTTCAAATCACCATGGAGCACACAGCCTAACCAAGGCTTTCTACTCACTCAGCCCACCAGATCTGGAGGTTTCCTCTCACACCTACCTCCAGAAAGAAAAAGGAGATTCATATTTTTTTTAATTTTGTTTATAAATTGTGTATTGGAATATTTCAAGTCTTCAGAATTCAAACTGACCGACAATGCAGCCATACTGTGGTGATATATGTGCCTCTCTCTTTGACATAGAGAAGGGTCTTTCTTCTGTCTCATGCACGGGTCAAAAGTTTCAGAGAACTGTGGGCTAATGAGAGACGGAATGCTCACTTTATTACTGATTCTAGTAGGATTCTAAGTTAAAAACCCCTAAACTGTATGATCTCTCAGGCTCTGTTCATGTCTAAGGGAGAAGTAACATTTGTCAAGCACTAACTGTTAGATATAGGAACACGGCCAACTCAGAGGGTGACGTTAATATCCTGTGGTCAGGCAATTGAGGAATAGTGGAATATTACCCTAAATCTCCCACTTTTGAAGACCTCCCTGAGAGAGATAGGAGTACTGATTATGAAACCAGATAAAGCAATATGTTCTCAGCAGAGCTTGGATCCCATATGCAATGTAGGAGCCAGGGAGCCAGGCTGAACCCAGGGCATCCTTCTTTTGTTCCATGGAAGAGAGGACTGAGGAGGTGTACCTGTCAATCTCTGCATCAAGGGTCAAAAATACTGGATTGAGGGAAGGCTCCACCCAGCAGAAGCAAGACTTGCTTTGAGGCTTAGAGAGGAGCTGGCTTGGGGTCTCCACACAGGTGACTGGGTCAGGCCAGTGGCCCTGGAGGAGGGTGTCTGAGGAGTGAGGAAGAGATGACAGGTCTTCCCAGTTCTGAGGAGCAACATGCGGACCACCTAACCTCAGCATCCTCAGAAGTGGAAGAGAAAAGGTCGGCAGAGGGAGTTGACTGCCTCCACCTCTGAGACTCCTTAGTCAGAAGGAGCTGACTGCGGCTTCAGAAGAGAGAGAGAGGCAGGGGAGCCAGATTCCTGGACAGGCACGGGGCCTTTATCTCAGCTCACTGATGTCCCCCACAGGCACAAAGGCTGATAAATGTCCTTAACGCTGACCAACCACGGCTGGGGGCAGAGGGGTGCGGGGGAGGAGAAGCGGGGGTAGACAGGAGGAGTGTTGAGCACCCCCTGGAGGCCACAGCCAACTGCAGACCAGAGGCATCCAAGGTAGTTTCGAGCTGACCTTAACAACACTCCTTTGAGGTGGTCTAACTGTGTCCATTTAAGCAAGGAAACTGAGATTAAAAAGACTAAGAATTTGGGGAGACAATGGGGCATAGTGGAAAAATCATAGGCTTTGGAGTCAAACAAACCTAGGTGACTTAGCCAGCTATTGACTATATTATGTAACCAAGCTACTTTGAAGTGTTTATGTAAAAATAAAGTGAAATCATATTGCATGTGCAAGAGAAGCATTAAGTCTGGCATATGGTAGTGTGCGGTAATTTTAGTAATTTTTTTCTTCATCCAAGGTCACAGGGTTAGTAAGCAGCTACAGGAGCTGGGGTCGATACCCTGGTCTTCCGGATCCGGAACCCCAGGCATCCTGCCCTCGGTGATGACTTCCTTTCAGCTTCCTGCGAGGGTAAAACCCAGGTTCCCCTTTAAAAGACCTTTCCCAGTTAAGCTGGTTCATCTTCACATCTAAGAAATAAGATGGTTCCCAAACAACCCCTTTTTAGGGCTAGAGTTCTGTTCTTCGCACAACCTCTTCACTCTCACCTCCGGGGAAGTATAAACACTCCTTGGTGAGGCGCTAGAACTCAGAAGGCTGGCCAGCCTTGCCTTTCCCAGTGAGTGTTTTGAGCTCGCAAGGGAAACCCTTGAAGGGAATCCCTCTGAGCAGCAAAGTCCATCCCTTTTATGGACAGATTCTCCTGCTGCTGCATAGCAAACCCTGAGCAAATTGTTTTGGCACGCACAGGGCTACAGATCTTTTTGTCCAAAAGGCAAACATGTTTCTCTGAATTCATAACAGCAGCTCAGTCTTAAAGGTTTTCCAATCCCATTGAATGCCTCCTCTATCCAGACATTTCTCGAACTTAATAAATAGTACGAGGCTAAAGCTAAAAAGGGTCCCCCTATTTACAAAAATGATTTATCCAACTGGCTACTTCTAAACTAGGGTCTTTCAACCTCAGCACTATTGAAATTTTGGATGAGGCTTTTCTTGGCACTGTGGAATGTTCAGCAGCATCCCTGGCCTCTACCTATTACCTGCCAGTAACACTGCCCCATCCTATCCTCCCAAGTTGTGACAATCAAACATGTCTCCAGACGTTGTCAAATGTCCCCGGAGAGTTAAAATCACCCCCCACCTGGGAACCACTGCTCTAACAGACCTGGTATGACATTTAAAATGGGTTTTAAGACTCTGGTTTTTAACCCTTCCTTCCGCACTGGACACCTCAAGTCATTAGTGAGCCAAATGGGAATTTGGGGGGATGCCAAGTATGAATGAATTTAAGGGTGCTGAGAAACAGTGATGCATAGCATACTACAGAGATGTTCGCCATCTTCTTATTTCTAACTCACTTAATGTGAGGACAAGAGGACCAGGGTAGGGCACGGAACCAAACGGACCCTAAACTACACATTAGATGAACAAAGCTTTTCTGAAATATTAAAATCCCAGGCCAAGATACAGAAACTGCATAGGAACTTCAATGTACCCTGAATGCACTTCACCTGAGATCTCATTTAATCCCTGTTAGTAATAAAAGGTATAGGTGTCATATCTTTTTTGGAGGGAACCAAAACTCGAAAAGGTTAAGTAATTTATCCAAGGTCAGTCGGCTGATAACTGGCAGGGAGGGGCTTAATACGCAGAGCGGGACGGGATGATAGTTAATATTAGAGATCAACGAGGGCTCATGTTTGGCCAAGGATTTGAACACATCGATTCTTTTAACCATATTGTTTGGGTTACTCTTATTGTAATATTGGGACAGAGGTCAATTTGGCCTTTCTCATTTAGCGATTTTTCCCATCCTTTCGGGTCAGGCAGCCCAGATGCTGGATTTGTCTTTTGGATCAAACACAACGCCTTACTCTTCTAACCGCAGTCACGCTGACTCCCTCTTCCCTTGATTGGTTAGCATCTAGTGCCCCTGGAGTCACTACGACCCCAGACAGTTGCTAGTTCTCGGCCTGATGTCTCTACATCCAGAGCAGCTAGGTTCTCTGACACGAGCCATCCTATGGAAATTCAGTCCTAGGAGTTAACTGCAAGTCCCATTTCCTACATTCACAGAGAAGTCCATCTGCCCTTCCCATCTTGCCCTTATCTTATTGAAAAAGCCCCGCCCCTCCAGAAGGTACTGTGGATCAATGGAAGTAAAACTTTAGACAATAAAAAGGAAAGGAAGGCAGGGATGGAATAAGAAGTGGTAATGCAGTAAGGAATGCAAAATACTGAAGACTACACAACACAAAACTGGACAGAGGGGAACACTAAAATCAGAAGATCAGGAGAAGGAAAGCAAAGAGAAGGAGAGTGGTCAAAAGATGGGAAAGAAAGAGATGAGAGAAACTGAGCCAGAAGAAAGGAATAGTATAAAGAGAATCTGCCCCAAAGCCATCTTCTTGACTGTTGATTTCTGGTTAGCTTTTTTTTCCCCTTCAATTGAAGTGTAGTTGACTTACCATATTGTTAGTTTCATGTGATTTCTTTTAATTGAGATAAAATTGGTATATAACATCATATAAATTTCAGGTGTACACCATTATAATTCGACACCTGTATACATTATAAAGTGATTACCAGCAAAAATCCAGTAACCAGCCATCACCATACAATGGACCCCCTTCACGCATTTTACCTTCCCGCCCCCCAAGCCTCTTCCCCTCTGGTAACCACCAATCTGTCTTTCTGTATCTATGAGTTTCTGTTTTGATTGTTTGTTTTGGTTTGTTTTCTTCTTTTAGACTCCACATAAAAATGAGATCATACCGCATTTGTCTTTCTCAGTCTGACTTATTTCACTTATTTAATACCCTCAAGGTCTATCCATGTTGTTGCAAATGGCGAGATCTCATCCTTTTTCAGGCAGTGTAGTATTCCATTGTATATATCCACCACATCTTTGTGCACTCATCCATCGATGAACACTTAGGTTCTTTCCATATCTAGGCTGTTATAAATAATACTGCCATGAAAATGGTTAGCTTTTAATTTGAGCATTTACCTGTGAATAAATGGCAAGACGTCTGTGCACAACTCATATAGTAAAAACTTCCACTTATTAGAACCCGACCTTTCTAGATTATTAAATTAGCCAGAATGGTTTAGCGATACTCTAATTTTAGGAGAAAGATGCACACAGAGTAAAAAGCTACTGTTAGGGATTCAAAGAAAAATGCCATGGTGGATCTTCAGTATAGATTCACCCATAGGTAGTGCCAAATGGAACCCCCATCACAAAGTATTGAGGTTGCTTTCCATAAACCACACCAGACAAGTGGCCCCACTATTATAAAATCCTACTTACATGATCAAACTAATCTTCAAACCACTGACTCAAAATCCGTAAATATATAATAGTTGCCATTTATTGATCACTTACAGTTATTCCTACATCAGTGCTGTAAGATGAGGGCCATCATCCCCATTGACAGGGACGAAGACACAATGGCCAAGAAAGGTTGAGTAACTTGCCCAAGGTCACACAGCTAGTCACTGGGGTTGGCTCTAGACCCCTCACTATTTCCCCTAAGCTGGGTCTACCCCTCCCCCTTCCAACTTCCCCTCCCCACAACACTGCCATCTGGTTATAGTCAATGCACAGTTTTTGCTAGAGTAGACCAGTAAACTCAGAAATTTTTATCCACAAAGCCTGAAACGAAATCACGCTTTGTGCTCAATTCATAGAATTGTAGAATTCCAGGGCTGGCAGGGACACCAGGTCATGTAGTTCCCCTCTCTTTTTTTGCAGATGAACCAAACCAGGCTCAGTGAATTGAAAGGTCCAAAGGCACTACAGCTAACTAGAAAATTAGGTCGAATTCCCCATTCTTTAAAAATATCCTATTCCTGAGAGTTTTCTTGTGCCCCTGAGGGCACATTCTTCTCTCCCAGAGGGCTGCTTTGCTGCTCTCACACCTACTGTGGGCGCTCTGGAGCTTCCCAAATGCACCATCTTGCGTCCCTGCAGGGTGGGTGGGGCTACAGTAGGAGCAGCCCCTGGGGTTGCTGCTATGCAGGTTGGGAGGAGCTCCGAGGTCTCTTGGCAGACCACAGCTTTGCTCAGAAGCTATGCGGCAAAAACAAAATCAGCAGTTCCCAGCTCCCTGCGTGATACTATTACTTTTATAATCTATGGTTCCCTTTAAATATTGTGTAACATAACAGGCTTATAATTCAAAACACATTTGTACAAAATGTAAAAGACGTACTCTACAAGCCCATGAATACAAGAAGCAATGTTCCCTTCGGGCCTCCTATTGAAAGCCGACAATACTTCTTCAAACAATCTGACATTTTTTGCCTCTTTGCTTTCACATTCTGCATTATCCACTCACTGTTGTTTTCCTATCGATCAACTCTTAAGTTTCGCCTGGGTCCTCTTGCTGGTATGTGAATGCATGTTAAGCGCTTGTTTTCTTTCAGGACAGACATTCCCCGCTGTGCTTTTCCTGGATTTGGACTATTTTTATTATTTACTTTATGTTGCCATGGAGATGGGGAGATCACAGATGTTCAGAGTTGGAATCTAGGGCCACAGGAGACATTTATCACTGTACTTTGGATGAAGTGGGCTCTTGTTCCCTGTTTCTGCAGAGCCAAGTATTTATTTTGTAGAGAAGTTACTAATGAGGACTCAAGTGTAATGAATAATCCGAAACTCTCCCTCACCTCCACCGCACAACAGTGAGTGATCTTCTTAGAGTGCAAGGTGTGGTTCTTGACAATACAGAGATGAGCAGCTGTCTGTTTTTTCCCTTGTAGGAAACAGTATGATGCATCAGAACAAGGGACCCATTCATCATTCTTTCCCAGCCCCCCAAGAACAGAAACTGTCCCAATTTATTTCAACCAGGCTCTGCCAGGAAACAAAGAACCGGGGGGCTCACCAGGACGCTGCCATCATCACTGATGAACGTTTGCAGAATATCAGTGAACAAAGTGTGAGTCTGAACAAAATAAACTATGGTGGGCAATGCTTACGAGGCTACATGCTAAAGCCACACTGTTTAGTTACTACCCGGAGTGGGGGTAGTAACAGCAAACTTTATTATTTTCAAGGCTCTGCGGAGCTCAGAGTACCACTGAATTGAACTAAAGATAAAAATAAGGACACAAAAACTCACTGCAGGTGAGATCTTTGGAGACTGAACCCAAACATTTTAGCTTTTAAACAAGTACCTTATAGTGTTCATTCTCCTAAGGGCCACCCGAGGTAAATGGCGGTTATCGTCTCTCTGTCCAAACCAGATCGGGGTCCTTAACAGTTCCCTTCTGCACACAGGAAAGACCACTTATGTCTAAAGAAAACAAAGGAGATAAACACAATAATGGCAAAAGACTGTCCCCACTTTATAATATTCCAGGGCGTCAAGCAATCACTCCTAGTTGCCCTCTCCAACTACCAAGACCTCTCCCTTGATCCCCTTCTCTCACTTTTTCTATGGGACTCTGACGACTGCCCCATTTTCTTGGACTCTTGCTACTTGACTTTTTGGCTCCCTGCAGGCTTTACCTGGGCACTGTGCTTGGGATTTTCCACTGATTTGCACCAAGTCCCCTTAACCCGCCCCATAACCTCCTCCTGCTTCCAACCCTTGTTTTAGGGACCCCAGTTCAACACTTACCCTCTAAAAATATTTGGACATATTTTTTCGTCCTTTCTATCTCTCCTCTTTCTTTTTTTCTTTCACCCTCACTCCTTCTCCACCTCTCCCTTTCCTTCTTGTTTGAAGCTCACATTTTCTCTTTAAACAATCATTTTTCCTTTCCCAGTAGCTTTTGTAATTTGGTATGAAAATTAACACATCTATAGCTAAAACATTAAAAGAGGCAATAGTGGCAGAAAGAACACTGGACTAGTTTAAGGCTTTAGTTCTCACATTTACTAGCTGTAGGATATTGGGAGCGTACTTAATGTTCCTAAACCTAGGTTTCCTCATTTGAAAAATGAGAATAATAGTCTACACTAAACAGAACTGTGAAGCTAGCATGGAAGAAAACCCCTGGTAGAGTCTCACTAAAAGGTGATTCATTCATTCAACTGAACTCAAAGATTCATTTGGCAAGTATTATTCATCTAGGTATGACATCTAGGTAATGGTGATGATATTTCCAGAAAGTAAAAAAATCCAGGGCTTCCCTGGTGGCACACTGGTTGAGAGTCCGCCTGCCGATGCAGGGGACACGGGTTCGTGCCCCGGTCCGGGAGGATCCCACATGCCGCGGAGCGGCTGGGACCGTGAGTCATGGCTGCTGAGCCTGTGCGTCCGAAGTCTGTGCTCCGCAACGGGAGAGGCCACAGCAGTGAGAGGCCTGTGTACCACACACACACACAAAAAAAAAATCCAGATACAGTTGTCAAGAACTATGAAGAGTCTGAGATTTTACCCCTCTTATAAGCTAGCAAGTTAACCTGGTGCAGTTGTTTAAGTGCTGGCAGAAGACACAAGACTACTGGCTCAGAGACAGGGGACTTTGTTATTCACAACAGTAACAGTAGTTGTGTTTTGGCATTTTTCTCGTGCCAGATTCCTGAAACACGATCTCCATTGGGCAACATGAAGAAGGCCAGGTGACACCTGCACACACAATGGGTTGTTTTCCAGGAGAGGAACCCTGAGCTAAGGGAACCTGAACCCATAACAGAGGTCCATAAATCATGCCTGCTCTTTTCTACTGGAGGTGACACCGTCTCTACCTTCCAAAGCTGTTTACCATACAAATATCATTGAAAAGATCATCTAGAAGAAAGTCAGTGCCTCTGCTTATAGAACATCCAGAAATGCAAGAGACCCATGGAGAATTGTCTCCAAACAAGAGCAAACTGTTTGCCAAGAATTTGCCTAATCCTAGTGACAAATGGACAGAATATTTGAAATTTGAACGTAAGTTCAAGTCTTCTAGGTCTACCTGCACTACAACAGAATCTATCTTAAACAATGGAAGACTACTAATTGTGACATAAATCTGAAGAGTAATTTACTACAATTTAAAAACAGCTAAGGCCAGGATTCATGCATTTCTAAATATAGAAAAAGTCTTACAGACCATCTTTATTTGGCCACTTATCTCAGTTCCCATCTGAGATAATATCATTATATTAAGCTTTCCTTACTTTCCCATTAAATAAACAGATATAACTATGTAATTTATAGCAGTAGTAACAACTCAAGTTCAGGAGTCAGCCTGCCCAGGCTCAAAATTCAGCTTAACCACCATAGAGGGACCTGGAGAGTTATTTAACTTCACTGCTTTATTTCTGCTTCTGTAAAATGGAGATAAAGTGTTTTCTTTGTAAGACTGATGAGCAGATAAAGTGTTATAATCCATGTAACATGCTTAGAACATGCTTAAATAAACGCTAGTTATTTTTAACAGTGAATATTCACACAATCCTTTGGGTATAGTGTTCTTCCTCAAGTGCCAGACTTTAAAAAATATATTCAATCTAGAGCCTAGGATTTCAGAATATATCCACAAGCACTTATAACCAAAACTGCTCTCCCTGTTTTCTGCTCCTCACCACCAACCTACTTAAGTAGGGTTCTATGTAAATAAGAAGAAAGACAAATTGGTACCAAATAAAAGGTCCACCCTCCCTGAGCATTCATACAGTTAGTTTCAAGCTTTATTTCCATTCCAAGAAGAATGTTCTTTAATAAACTTTATTCATGTACTTAAGGGAGATGAAGAGAATAACATTTATGGATTCTTATCTAGAAATAATCTGAGTTAGTATTATTGTCTTTCTGTTTTAGCTGTAGCCCAAACATTCTATTTAATGACTAAATTGGTAAAATCCTAAGTAGGAATCTTTCTATTTATGTTTTCTTAGTCTTTTTCATTCTTGAATTCTCCAAAGGCAATCAGCACAAGAAATCCTGGGGCTCAAGGAAAATGTTTTCCAATCCACTAAACACATACTACCCTAGTTATAATTATCTGTGCCCTCTTTCAGTTGCAGCTGGAAGGGCCTTTGCAATCATGGCTTCAAACCCTTTGCTTTGTGGACCGGGAACCCAGCCAGCGGAGGCAGATGTTCCCAGTCAGGGAGTGGCAAAGTTGTGAGCTGGGTTCCAGTGCTGTCTGATGCTCTGCATCATACCTCTCCTTCTGCCTCACCACTCTCTATCCCCTTATGTTTCCTTCATTCTCAGCGTCAAAGCAGGTAAATTTAGTTCGTATTGCATGAAATGTGTTGAATGAGATGTATTGAATGGAAACGAAATGTGTTTCATTTTAGTTGCTGGTGCTTTATTCTCCAGTTGTGAGCAAGGTAACAAGGTTACCCTGATTTCCCAGTTGGGATCTTTCAGCTTATTAAAACTACGGTGGTCCTCAGGGTGGTGACACTATCCGGTTTGACACTGTGATGGCAGACACATGATATTACACACTTGTCAAAATCCATAGAATGTACAACACAAGGAGTGAACCCGACTGTAAACTATAGACTTCAATTAACAATACTGTATCAATATTGGGTCATCACTTCCAATAAGTCTACCACAGTCATGCAACATGCTAATACTAGGGGAAACTGTTGGGGAATAGAGAGGTATCAGGGAACTGTGTACTCACTCCTCAGTTTTTCTGTAAACCTAAAACTGGTCTAAAAAAATAAAGCCTGGGAACTCCCTGGCGGTCCAGTGGTTAGGACTCCGTGCTTTCACTGCCGAGGGCGTGGGTTCAATCCATGGTCGGGGAACTAAGATCCCACAAGCCGCACGGCCAAAAATAAAATAAAATAAAATAAAATCTATTATATCTATTTTTAAAAAAACCTACAGCGGTCCAACCTTGTTCTATTTGAGAGATAGTGTGGTAATGGAGTTTCTTTACCAATAAAAATAGCCACAAACAAACAAAGACCAGTAATGTCTTATCTCATTTGGCCTCTGCCTTTGGTATGAAATAGTAAATTCTAGAACTCATTAATCATATTGTTTACATCCAACGTGGAAAGATACAAGGTAAATATTGTTTCTTAATAAAATTGACAATTTTTATGTCACTATTCAATGTGGTTTTGAAAGAAACTGCCATCTTATCGATAGCTGGTGCACGTCTGCTCAACGCACGGTGAACACTGAAATGAGTTCTGTTAATGGTTTTGAACTGTTCCTTCTGAGTTTTTTCCCTCCATTGTTTTCGCACTGTTTGTACAGCTAGCTTATATTTTTGCCAGTTTCTCTGATGGCTTGTTAAAAACCGATCTAAACACCTTAAGATTTCTTCTTCTTTGTGCACATGTCAAAAGTTTTCAAAAGCCATAAATCTTTCTCATATTTGTCTCCATGAACTTATAACACAAAAGTAAGCAAAGCAGAGTGTTGGCCACCGGATCCATGAAGATTTTGAAAATCTTAGCCTTTGAATTAATTCATCAAGCACATTGGGTAATAATTCCTGAATTTTTCACTATACTCTTGTCAGACAATGGTAGTGGTTGAATTTTCATAGTAGCCAGTTGCCTTGTTAGTAATGGAACATTTAACGAGGTTTTCCCTGAAGGAACATTCCATCCTGTCTCCCAGAGCCCGTCTACTTTGAATGATGCTGTGTGTGAAGTTTCATTGTCAGATTTAATTTTAGTTCGTATTCAGTTTTCTAGGAACAGTAATCTCAAGACTCTAAGATGTAAGATGTCAATGGCCTTCTTTTTATTCTCACTATATTCTGTTTCAGAATACCACTGTAACTTGGCAGGCATTGTAGAACTATTTTGCAAATTTTTACTGCATGAAGTACATCCAGTAACTCTTAGCACCATAAAAGGTGAACCCCAGTGACAAATAATAATTACTGTTCTTCTTATCTTTGCATGACTTTATGAGATACTTTTCCACACATGGCCTTCGTTTTCTGGAAAGGTGCTTCATTCTGGTCAGACTTGTCATGATCAGCTTGATCTTTTTCTTGTTATAAACATCATTATTTCATCTTACTATGGGGGGGATAAATATAAACATAAACTCTGTCACAGAGATAGATACATATATATGTATTGTATCTGTAAATAGGAAGATTGAAAAGACAGAAAAATTAATTCATTAAAACTACAATAATATGATACTACCATAATGCAATGCATTACATGTCCACTTGATATTGTACAACTGATTTCCACTCCATGAGGAGAACACGTGCTAAACACATGCACCCAAGCCTTGCCCAGCATTTAATGGAGCGTGGTCACTCCCATGTTAATGGAGGGTATGCACTTGTAATAATTGACCCAAGGGGGCATGCACAGGCCTGAATTCAGGAACAGAGCGGAGCAGAGCTACAAGCTCCGTTCAGAGGAACATCTATCCATAAAACATTCAACTATATACACAGAGACACCAAGAGAAATGCTATTTCCAGGTCTGAATTAAACCAAGCTCACCCAGCAGTACAAATAGTGGTGGTCCCTAATATGCTAAAATCTGGTGCATGTCAAATTAGAGTGTGTGTTTATTGTCATAGTTTCTTTTTTAAATAGTTGAAGTGTATATATTTTAAAAAGAAGCCAGAGTTCTACATTTATGGAATCTTTGCAAGCAGGCATATGCTTGCTCCGTGGATAACGTATGACAATGCAGGAATGGCACGGAGCCAAACAATCAGGAAAATGAAGCCCCCTCCCCTCCTTAGGCAAACATGAAACCACAGCTGGTGCCAGCATGCAGAGATGCAGAGGAAGAAATGGGCTGAGAGAAGGAGAAGCCTGGATACAGCAAGATCTTCTCCATAGAACTTCTCTGAGTGAGAAGCAGACAGAGACTGGCAGAGGAGGGACCCAAAGGGCTGGACAGACCCTGCCAGAGGAGGAGCAAGTCGTGCAGGAGATGTAGGAAGACGGTGACTCTCCAGCAGAGATGGAGCTGGAACTTCTTCCTCTCCTCCAAACAAGCCCTCGCAGTTCAAGACTTCCCTTCTCTCTGCTGTTTGGAGTCATCTGAAATCCCTCCATCTCCACTTCTTTTTTTCACTTCATTAGCTTGGGTGTGTGCCTTTTCCAAACTAGTGTTCTGTGGATCATCATCCCATAGGAAAAAAGTAATTTTTCCACCTGGGATTATTATTAAGTTAAACTAAATGAAATGAGTTTCTTTACTGCAGAATATCAAGCATTTACTTACACTAATGTTTCTTGGGAATTTCCAAGGGAGGATATCATAAGTCATATTTCTCACGTTCATTCAATTGAGAAACGAATTCTTTATTGAGTACTTGTAAATATCTCCCCAAACTCATGTTCCACAGAACACAGTCCGAGAAATACTGCATCTCCTGGAGGCCCCTGCTCTCAGTCACATACACGGTCTGTCATTCACCATCCTCTCCACATCTGGGGCAACTGGATGTTGGGGAGCCAACCACATTGTCAACTAAACCCCTTAAAAGGAAACTATGCTATGGTTATTTTCCAGGTGAGAAGAAACAGGACCCAGGTCAGGTAAGTTTGGATTGGAGTGGAAATTAACAAATCAGTGTAGACTCTAGGCAAGCATTCAATAGAACTCCCAAAGAGGTGTGTCTACAGGGTGCCCAGGGAATGAGGACTAAAAAGTGGGAGAGCGGAAGATGAACACAAATGTCACTTACTTCCCTGTGTTGACTTGCTTGGAAGTAATTTTGGGAAATCTCCAGAACTTGATGTGTCAATGTAAAAGGTGGGCTTAAAGTTCCTCTCACATTTTGTACCCCTTGTGATATATATACCTGAGTGCCTTGCACGTGACAGACTCTTGATAAAACCTTGAATAAATTGCATGAGTGAGTGAGTGAGTGAGAATGATCCTAGGCCAAATTAGAAAATAAACAAAGTTTATTTTCAGGTGTGTTTTCTTGTGTCTTGGGTTTCAATGCCTTCTCTCCCTCTATTATGAAAACTACACTAAGACATGCCTTAGTATGTCTGAAAGTGCTCTTTTTTCAGGGGTAGGTTTCTATCTTGATACAAGTCAAACCTTAACTAAAAGACTCTGATGCTATGGTGGGGAGGATCTCTGAGCATCAGAGTCTCCCCAGACCTTTGCAATACCACCACAAAAGAGAAAACCCACTCTTAATGGAGTCCTGAGGATCCACAAAATGAAGATAATAAAATGATAACCCATCACCTTTTGTTTCTACTTCCATTCCAGAATATCCTCCAGGTATTGTGCCTGGTGGGATGCTTTTCAGAGGACACAGCCCCTGTGCCCTGGTCAGGAATATGGCTGCTTCGTGGGTGACTCCAGAGCATGCCAGGGACAGAAAGCAATGCATGTATCCAACTGAAACCACAGGGGGGAATTCTGGTGGTCAGGGTGTGATTACCCAGCAATCTGAGCATTCATCTTCCCTGTGCCATCTCTCCAGCCAATCCACAGTCAAAGCAGAGCGTTATGGCTGTGCCACGACAGATTTCAGACTAAATACTTTAAGTTAAAAAGGGGATATTGTTGGCCAGACCTTCAAGTGATATAAATGAGAGAGGTGTCTGATGAAGCAGAAGTTTTGGGGGGGACATGGTAAGAGATTTGTGCTTGTTGCTTGATTCTAAAGTATGCAGAAGAGGAATACTTCAGGCATTATTTCAAGGATTAAAAAGAGAAAAGGGCAGCTAGAGCAGTCTTGCCTCAAGCCTCCCTTGGGACTTCATTTTCTCCCTCTATCCCTCTCTCCTGTCTGCCCTCACTTCTCTGCTCCCTTCCTTCCTTCCTCCTTCCCTCCCTCCCTCCCTCCCTTCCTCCCTCCCTTCCTCCCTCTCTTCCTTCATTTCCTTCCTTCCTTCCTTCCTTCCTTTCCTTCCTCCTTCCCTCCCTCCCTCCCTCCCTTCCTCCCTCCCTTCCTCCCTCCCTTCCTTCCTCCCTTCCTTCATTTCCTTCCTTCCTTCCTTCCTTCCTTTCCTTCCTTCCTTCCTCCCTCCTTCCCTCCCTCCCTTCCTTCCTCCTTTCCTTCCTTCCTTCCTCCCTCCCTCTTCCCCTTCTTCCTTCCCTTCTTTCTCCTTTCTTTTATTGGTACTTATATACCAGGAACTGTGTAAAGGCTACAGAGATAAATAGGTTATGGCTTCTGCTCTGAATATATCAAATAACCACCCCCCTTTACTCTTCAACCGATCTTATCTGAGCATTCACCTCTGTTTACCTTTCTCTATTTTTCCTTACACTTTAGATAACAACCTATATTAGTTATGGTTCTCCAGAGAAAAAGAATCAATAGGATATATATATCTGCATATGTATGTATATACATATACATATATATAGTTGACCTTTGAACAAGACAGGGGTTAGGGACACCGATCCTCTCTACAGTCGAAAATCCATGTATTACATATAGTCAGCCCTCCATGCATGAGGTTCCTCTGTATCCATGGTTCTGCATCCACGGATTCAACCAATCTTGGTTTTTTGTAATACCGTATTATTTACTGTTGAAAAATATACACATATAAGTGGACCTGCACAGTTTAAACCTGTGATGTTCAAGGGTATATATATATAATATTTTTATATTAAAATATAAAAATATATAAATATAAAATATATATATATTTTATATTAAAAATACATTTTTTTTGAAAGAGATTTTTAGGAATTGGCTCACATGATTATGAGGGCTGGTAAGGCCAAAATCTCTGGAAGGCTGGAGATCAGAGAAGAGTTGATGTTGCAGTTCAAGTTCAAGGCAGTCTGGAAGTAGAAATCCCTCTTCCTGGAGGGAAGTCAGTTTTTTTCTCTTAAGCCTTCAACCGATTGGATGAGGCCCACCCACATTATGGAGGGTAATCTGCTTTACTCAAAGTCTACTGATTTAAATGTTAATCACATCTTAAAAAAAAAAAAAGAAAACCCATCACAGTGACATTTAGACAGGCGTTTGACCAAATATCTGGGTACTATGACCTAGCGGACACATAAAATTAACCATCACATTGCCCCTCCCACCACCATTGCCAGAATCCTTCCTACATTCTTCCTTCCTCTGAGTCATCTCTGTACCTTACCCCCTCTTGTTTTCCCATCAAACTTCCCCCACCTTCACAGGGACACCGAGGCGACAATGATAATGGCTAACATCTACGGAGCTCTTATAATTTGCCAGGCACTGTGCTAAGCTTTGCATGAATTTCTTATTTAATTCTCACAATAGCTCTATGAAGTAGGCACTGTTATTATTATCTTCTCTCACCCAGAGAGGTTAGGCACCTTACCTGAGGTCCTACAGCTGGTGCATAGTGGGGCAGCGATTCAAGGCCAGTCAGCCAGACACCAGAGCATGTGGTATTAACTCCTGGTCAGGCTGCCTCCCTCAGTATGTGGGATGGCCATGACCAAAGGCATCCTCCCACCCTCCAAGGAGCAGTTCCAGGTTGTCGAAGTCCTCAGGCATGAGAGGCTGGTGCTGCCGATTCTGTTGAACCCCAGGGGACAGCACAGAGAGTGACAGTGGGCCCAGCAGAGGATGCCAGCAAGCATCCCACCATGGGATGTTCTCACCGGAACACATGTTCCTCTAGAGCACAGAAGGTCAGGGAAGCGCTAACCAGCCTGGCCCAGCGAAGGGCTCCTTGAACCCTGAGGCCAGACCACACCAAAACCCACTGCAATGGGTTATTCTACAGCCACCTACAATCATTCAGTAGGAGAATGTTTAATGACACAGGCAAATGTTCATGAGACACTAAATTAAAAAACCAGTTCCTAGCAGTTTGTAAATATGAGCTCATTAAAAGTGTGTATTACATATATTATACAAATCTAACATATAAATATATGTGTATATATATATGTATGTATATACACAGAAAGAAGATTAAAGAGATAGGCTCAAAAATGAAATATGATTATGGGGGATTTTTATTCTATTTTATGCTTTTCTGCATTTTCTAAATTTTCACAAGTAAATATATTTTGTAGAAATGTACAAAATACCATACTTTTACAATGAAACATGTAAACATACTTTGTAACTAAACATTTAAATATATTTTGTAGAAGTGTACAAAATATATACTTTTGTGATTAAAGAATGGCCAATATGAAGACACAAATATTTAACTCTTTCTTGGCAATTTAATCCTACACCAATCTATTTTAAAAAATTAAATCCTACAACTACTAGGCTTAGACAGATCCATATTGAGATTATTGGTTACAGATGGGATGTCAGCCCTTAAAGAGATGAGGTGCCTTGCCCAGGAGGGAGCTTCAGCTCTCCCAAGAGGAACCTAATCCAACAAAGGTGTTTGGCTTAATGACAAGAATTTTCATTGCAAAAATATTTTCCATTCTTTAATCAGAGCCTAATCCAAAAGAAACTTCAGATACCCGTCATGGTACTTTCCATTTAAAATCTCTACCTCCCTCTCATTTCAGTCTCAATAGCATTCCTTTGCTTTGCAAATTAACGAAAAAGCTGGGAATTGTAAAAGTCTCTGTCAAATTGTCACCCTTTTTATTAATCCCTCAAATTGTCCTAGTGTGTAACTGAATTTTTAATCAACATTCTAGGACTAATGCAACAAATGAGAAATGTCTACTTTATGAAGACAAAAACTTATTCCAGTTAACTTTCATGAATCCAAACATTCTGGGAAATCTTGGTGTGAAATTACTTTCACAGCCTATGGGTAGCCATCTAAATGATAATAATAAACAATCATACCATGTATTTATACATTATTCCATTTATCCTCAAAACATCCCCCAAACTTTGTATTACATCCATGGCATGGAGCAGGCCCTGAGCTGTAAACTTATTTGCCAAGAACACAGAGTTGGCAAATGAACGTGGCTTGAGTTTTTGGAAACAGCTATAAGTTATTCAGACCAAAGTCCTGTGACTCAAGGGGATCCTCAATCAATGGCTAAGTCAATGAGGAAATACTCATTGGACACTGTTCATGGAACAGTCCCTGTATGTTCACTCTGAGGAAACTATTAGATGAATAACTAGTGGTCCCAGCTGCCATCAAACTGAGTAATCGTAGTTTTTGGTCAAAAAATGAGGTGTCACTATGATGTAACAAGACTGATGGTGTGTGTGTGTGTGTGTGTGTGTGTGTGTGTATTCGATCTGCTCTGAGGTCTCCATTAGTCTCCATCTCCTTGAAGGTACCAGGGACTTTTTAGTTGTTAGGCACAGTACGATGCTATGAACATAGGTGTGCAAATATCTCTTCAAGACCCTGCTTTCATGCAAACTATTATATAGAGTATGGATAAACAACAAGGTCCTAATGTGTAGCACAAGGAACTATAGTCAATATCCCGTGATAAACCATAGAGGAAAAGAACATGAAAATGAATATATATGTATGTAGAACTGACTGTACAGCAGAAATTAACATGACATTGTAAATCAACTATACCTCAACAAAATTGTTTTTAAAACACACTGCTTTCAGTTATTTTGGGTTTATAGCCAGAAGTGGAATGCTAGATCACATGGCAGTTCCATATTTAATTTTTTGAATAACCACCATACGGTTTTCCATCGCTGCTGTACCATTTTACATCCTCAACAGTACACAGAAGTTCCAGTTTCTTCACATCCTAACACTTGTTATTTTCCGTGTTTTGTTTTTTTTTATAATAGCCATCCTAAAGGGTGTGAGGTAGTATATCTTTGTAGTTTTGATTTGTGTTTCCCTGATAATTAGTGATGTTGAGCATCTTTCATGTGCTTATTGGTCTTTTGTAATCTTCTTTGGAGAAATGTCTTTTCGAGTCCTTTGTCCATTTTTGAATCAAGTTGGGTTTTTTTGTTGTTGAGTTTTATGAGTTCTCCATATATTCTGGATATTAATCTCTTGTCAGATATATGATTTGCACAGATTTTCTTCCATCCTGTGGGTTGTCTTTTTACTCTGTTGATTGTGTCTTCTGTGGCACACATTTTAAATTTTTCTTAAAGCCCAGTCTATTTATTTTTTCTTTCCTTGCCTGTGCCTTTGGTGTCATATCCAAGAAATTATCACCAAATCCAATGTCCTAAAGCTTTGCCCTGTGTTTTCTTCTAAGAGTTTTATAGTTTTAGGTCTTACATTTAGGTTTTTAATCCATTTGGGGTTAAATTCAATCTGCGTTGTTAGATAAAGGTTGGCCACAGGTACTCTTTGAAATTGCAAACATTTTTCTGATATTCCTTTCTACAAACTCCAACAGCTACATAAGTAAAGAGGACCCCTTCCGGGCTTCCCTGGTGGCGCAGTGGTTGAGAGTCCGCCTGCCGATGCAGGGGACACGGGTTCGTGCCCCGGCCTGGGAAGATTCCACATGCCACGGAGCGGCTGGGCCCGTGAGCCATGGCCGCTGAGCCTGCGCTTCCGGAGCCTGTGCTCCGCAATGGGAGAGACCACAACAGTGAGAGGCCCGCGTACCTCAAAAAAAAAAAAAAAAAAAAGATGACCCCACCCCCCCAAATAAACCCCTCATTTTTTTCATATTTTGATTAGCAGGAATAATCACATCTTTCTCACATTCTCTATTCAAAACACCAAATGTCACAATTTCAATAAAATTGTATTTACAAAAGCTTGCCTAATAAATACAACGGCTTCGGAAGAAATGTTGACAGTAGAAGCAGCTGTTACTGCTGAAAATTTTGGGGCTATGTTACTATCTTCTCCTAAACTGGTTCCTCTGGGATGGTCTTTCCTTGTTGTTAAAGAAATGTGCTGTGACTTGTCTGTGCCCATGGAGCGTCCAATCTAGTCTTTAGCACCAGAAATGCCCTCCTGAGAGGTGCATGGATCAGGGCTGCATACTTCTCACCATGTCGTGGGTGCTCATTTCTTGCAGAATGAAGGATGGATATTTTCTCTTTCTGGTCTTGGAAGGTTGGCTATTATGTTCTTTTTTGTAGCCCTTTTATTTTTTGTATTTGCTTCACAGTTCACAAGTCTTGAGTACACCCCCATCCAATCTCTTAAAATCATCCCTAAAAAATCTTTTTTTCTTTGTTGGTCGGCTGGTTTAAAGATTTGTCAAGTCCAAATCGGATAGGGAGACAATTCTAACACATTTAATTCCCCCAAATCATTGATTTGTCTCTGTATTGGGTCATAGAAAATGATGTGCATACTTCACCTACCCATTCATTTGTTTCCACTCCCCAAACACAATAGAACTAATAGCTCTCACATTTTACGAGTTTTCTATGTTCCAGAAAAAAATGTAGGGTGCTTGACTTACATGTTAGTTCATTAAGTACTCAGCGTAACTCTGTGAGTGGATGTTATCAGCCTTAATTTATAAACAAATAAATCTATTTGTAATTAAGTCTGAAGTTTGGCGAAGCACTCCTCAATATCGAAAAGCATATTATTACTTTCATAATTGCTTGAAAATGTCCCATGGCACTTTTCCTATGCTGCAGTGCAGCTTTGGGGTTTGAAAGATGTGAGTTTGACTCTTCGCCTTGCCACTTGCTTTACTGGGACTTTAGGCAAGTTGCTTACATTCCCCTAGGACTGTTTCCCAGGATGCAGTGTGGGCCAGTGGGGACCAGGAACTCCCACTAGCGAGTACTGTGGGCATTAGGGAGGCACTATAATGGAGTGTCTAGTTCTGGGTCAGCTCCTCCCCTCTCTAGGACACTCTGGGAAGGACAAGTGCCAAAGTCTCAACACCCCGAAGAAACCTCTTCTTGGGAGTTAGGGTTTGGTCAGGACTCCCTAAGAGCTGCCTGAGTCATAAGAAAACATGAGTCTCTCATGCTCCCTGAAATACTTCCAGAATGGGTCTCCAGGGCCCACCTCACGCAAAATGCATCGGGGAGGAGGTTCTATGGTTCCTCCATGTTAATCTGCAATATGTTTAGCATGTCCACTTGCTTATTAGCAAAGGGACCTCTTTGCTGGGTAGTTTCCCCTGTATTTTGGGTGTATCCCAGGCCCCTGGATCTCTGGCAGCATTCAAAGTATTACCATACAGTAGTTACTAAGGTGACCCAGGAATATTTAGCCATTATTTTTAAAAAGGTGTTGAATGGGTTTGCAGAAGGGCTTAGCAAAGGGCACTTTGGAGTTTGCAATATTCCGTCAGAAAGGTCTCTGCAAGAACATTACTCCTGTAGGTTCTCGGTTATAAATATTTAAAAGTCTGAGTCCAAGTGTCCATTCTCTACGTCTGCATCTGGGGAGGGTGGGATGAACTGCGAGGTTAGGTTTGACATAAATACAGTACCATGTGTAAAATAGATAGCTAGTGGGAACCTGCAGTATAGCACAGGGAGCTCAGCTCGGTGTTATATGATGACCTAGATGAGGGGAATGGGGGTGGGGAGGGAGGTCCAAGAAGGAGGGGATATATGTATACGTATAGCTGATTCACTTCGTTGTACAGCAGAAACTAACACATCATTGTAAAGCAACTATATTCCAATTAAAAAAAAAAGTCTGAGCACACAGAATGCCAAATTTGTCTATCAGCTCTGCAAATAAAACTACCTATTATTTTTCCATTTAGTACTACACATTTCCTAATTTATACATGCCCCAAATCAAGCTGTTCCTGCCTTATACAGTGGTGTGTCTTCTCCCTGGAGTAGCCTCAAGTGAGCCAGCTGCTAAGAAGACTGATGTTTTTATTTGCAGTTTGTTCTCAGTCCTTGACCTCAGAGAAACTGCTTTCATGAGAGGTTAGGACTCTGCTATGGTGGGAGCAGGGGTGGGGGTGACAGTGGTGAGGGAGCAGCTTCTTCTGGAACAAGACCATCCAAGGCCCCTTCTGACCTGCTCCATGAGGCCTGTGAAGAGTAATGGTCTCCTTTCTCAGGAAGCCTTTCTCCTCATCTTGGCAACACCAGAGACCATGTGTACATCAGCGTTAACACATTTTGTGGGGCAACAGGCAGAAGGGAATCAAATCTATCTTTGCCTGAGGACTTGAGAATTTCCTGGCCCTTTCTTACCCACCCATAAGTATTCCTTATGCCTACTTTCTAGCTCCCTGTGTAGAAGGAAGCAGAGAAAAAAGAACTAGCTGATTGCTGTTTAAAAGTGAGGCGAAGGACCACATCAGTCATTCTGAAATTTAAGCCTAAAGGGAATTCCCTGGCGGTCCAGTGATTAGTACTCCACTATTCCACTGCAGGGGGCACCGGTTTGATACCTGGTCGGGGAACTAAGATCCCACGTGTTGCGATGCAGCCAAAAAAAAAAAAAAAGAAAGAAAAAGAAAGAAATTTTTATTTATTTATTTTGAATTTTATTTTATTTTTTTATACAACATGTTCTTATTAGTCATCAATTTTATACACATTAGTGTATACATGTCAATCTCAATCTCCCAATTCATCACACCACCATCCCCACCCCCACCACCACTTTCCCCCCTTGCTGTCCATACGTTTTTCTCTACATCTGTGTCTCAACTTCTGCCCTGCAAACCAGTTCATCTGTACCATTTTTCTAGGTTCCACATACATGTGTTAATATATGATATTTGTTTTTCTCTTTCTGACGTACTTCACTCTGTATGACAGTCTCTAGATCCATCCACGTCTCAACAAATAACCCAATTTCTTTCCTTTATATGGCTGAGTAATATTCCATTGTATATATGTACCACATCTTCTTTATCCATTTGCCTGTCGATGGGCATTTAGGTTGCTTCCATGACCTGGCTATTGTAAATAGTGCTGCAATGAACATTGGGGTGAATGTGTCTTTTTGAATTATGGTTTTCTCTGGGTATATGCCCAGTAGTGGGATTCCTGGAACATATGGTAATTCTATTTTTAGTTTTTTAAGGAATTGCCATACTGTTCTCCATAGTGGCTGTTTCATATTACATTCCCACCAACAGTGCAAGAGGGTTCCCTTTTCTCCACACCCTCTCCAGCATTTGTTGTTGGTAGATTTTTTGATGATGGCCATTCTAACTGGTGTGAGATGGTACCTCATTGTAGTTTTGATTTGCATTTCTCTAATAATTAGTGATGTTGAGTAGCTTTTCATGTGCTTCTTGGCCATCTGGATGTCTTCTTTGGAGAAATGTCTATTTAGGTCTTCTGCCCATTTTTGGATTGGGTTGTTTGTTTTTTTAGTATTGAGCTGCATGAGCTGTTTATATATTTTGGAGATTAATCCTTTGTCCGTTGATTCGTTTGCAAATATTTTCTCCCATTCTAAGGGTTGTCTTTTTGTCTTGTTTATGGTTTCCTTTGCTGTGCAAAAGCTTTGAAGTTTCATTAGGTCTCATTTGTTTATTTTTGTTTTTATTTTCATTACTCAAGGAGGTGGATAAAAAAATCTCTTGCTGTGATTTATGTCAAAGAGTGTTCTCCCTATGTTTTCCTCTAAGAGTTTTATAGTGTCCGGTCTTACATTTAGGTCTCGAATCCACTTTGAGTTTATTTTGTGTATGGTGTGAGGGAGTGTTCTAATTTCATTCTTTTACATGTAGCTGTCCAGTTTTCCCAGCACCACTTATTGAAGAGACTGTCTTTTCTCCATCGTATATCCTTGCCTCCTTTGTCATAGATTAGTTGACCATAGGTGTGTGGGTTTATCTCTGGGCTTTCTATCTTGTTCCATTGATCTATGTTTCTGTTTTTGTGCCAGTACCATATTGTCTTGATTACTGTAGCTTTGTAATATAGTCTGAAGTCAGAGAGTCTGATTCCTCCAGCTCCATTTTTTTCCCTCAAGACTGCTTTGGCTATTCGGGGTCTTTTGTATCTCCATACAAATTTTAAGATTTTTTGTTCTAGTTCCATAAAAAATGCCATTGGTAATTTGATAGGGATTGCATTGAATCTGTAGATTGTTTTGGGTAGTATAGTCATTTTCACAATATTGATTCTTCTGATCCAAGAACATGGTATATCTCTCCATCTCTTGGTATCATCTTTAATTTCTTTCATGAGTGTCTTATAGTTTTCTGCGTACAGGTCTTTTGTCTCCCTAGGTAGGTTTATTCCTAGGTATTTTATTCTCTTTGTTGCAGTGGTAAATGGGAGTGTTTCCTTAATTTCTATTTCAGATTTTTCATCATTAGTGTATAGGAATGCAAGAGATTTCTGTGCATTAATTTTGTATCCTACAACGTTACCAAATTCATTGGTTAGCTCTAGTAGTTTTCTGGTGGCATCTTTAGGATTCTCTGTGTATAGTATCATGTCATCTGCAAACAGTGACAGTTTTATTTCTTCTTTTCCAATTTGTATTCCTTTTATTTCTTTTTCTTCTCTGATTGCTGTGGCTAGGACTTCCAAAAGTATGTTGAATAATAGTGGTGAGAGTGGACATTCTTGTCTTGTTCCTGATCTTAGAGGAAACGCTTTCAGTTTTCCACCATTGAGAATGATGTTTGCTGTGGGTTTGTCGTATATGGCCTTTATTATGTTGCAATGGTAAATGGGAGTGTTTCCATAATTTCTATTTCAGATTTTTCATCATTAGTGTATAGGAATGCAAGAGATTTCTGTGCATTAATTTTGTGTCCTGCAACGTTACCAAATTCATTGATTAGCTCTAGTAGTTTTCTGGTGGCATTTTTAGGATTCTCTATGTATAGTATCATGTCATCTGCAAACAGTGATAGTTTTACTACTTCTTTTCCAATTTGTATTCCTTTTATTTCTTTTTCTTCTCTGATTGCCGTGGCTAGGACTTCCAAAACTGTGTTGAATAATAGTGGTGAGAGTGGACATCCTTGTGTCGTTCCCGATCTTAGAGGAAATGCTTTCAGTTTCTCACCATTGAGAATGATGTTTGCTGTGGGTTTGTCGTATATGGCCTTTATTATGTTGAAGTAAGTTCCCTCTATGCCCACTTTCTGGAGAGTTTTTATCATAAATTGGTGTTGAATTTTGTCAAAAGCTTTTTCTGCATCTATTGATATGATCATATGGTTTTTATTCTTCAATTTTTTAATATGGTGTATCACATTGATTGATTTGCATATACTGAAGAATCCTTGCATCTCTGGGATAAATCCCACTTGATCCCACTCTTTGATTTCTTCAGTGATCTCTTGGTTATTTAGTAACGTATTATTCAGCCTCCATGTGTTTGTGTTTCCTACATTTTTTTCTCTGTAATTCATTTCTAATCTCATAGCGTTGTGGTCAGAAAAGATGCTTGATATGATTTCAATTTTCTTAAATTTACTGAGGCTTGATTTGTGACCCAAGATGTGATCTATCCTGGAGAATGTTCCATGCGCACTTGAGAAGAAAGTGTAATCTGCTGTTTTTGGATGGAATGTCCTATAAATATCAATTAAATCTATCTGGCCTATTGTGTCATTTAAAGCTTCTGTTTCCTTATTTATTTTCTGTTTGGATGATCTGTCCATTGGTGTAAGTGAGGTGTTAAAGTCCCCCACTATTATTGTGTTACTGTTGACTTCCTCTTTTATAGCTGTTAGCAGTTGCCTTATGTATTGAGGTGCTCCTGTGTTGGGTGCATATATATTTATAATTGTTATATCTTCTTCTTGGATTGATCCCTTGATCATTATGTAGTGTCCTTCCTTGTCTCTTGTAACACTCTTTATTTTAAAGTCTATTTTATCTGATATGAATATTGCTACTCCAGCTTTCTTTTGATTTCCATTTGCATGGAATATCTTTTTCCATCCCCTCACTTTCAGTCTATATGTGTCCCTAGGTCTGAAGTGGGCCTCTCGTAGACAGTATAGATATGGGTCTTATTTTTGCATCCATTCAGCAAGCCTGTGTCTTTTGGTTGGAGCATTTAATCCATTCACGTTTAAGGTAATTATCGATATGTATGTTCCTATGACCATTTTCTTAATTGTTTTGGGTTTGTTTTTGTAGGTCCTTTTCTTCTCTTGTGTTTCCCACTTAGAGAAGTTCCTTTAGCATTTGTTGTAGAGCTGGTTTGGTGGTGTCGAATTCTCTTAGCTTTTGCTTGTCTGTAAACCTTTTGATTTCTCCATTGAATCTGAATGAGATCCTTGCTGGGTAGAGTAATCTTGGTTGTAAGGTTCTTCCCTTTCATCACTTTAAGTATATCATGCCACTCCCTTCTGGCTTGTAGAGTTTCTGCTGAGAAATCAGTTGTTAACCTTATGGGAGTTCCCTTGTATGTTATTTGTCGTTTTTCCCTTGCTGCTTTCAATAATTTTTCTTTGTCTTTAATTTAAAAAAATTAATTTAACCCTAAAAAGTCAATCTGAGGTGCTGGTTAAAATGCATATTCCTGGGCCCTATTTCCAGCAAATCTGGTTCATTAGTTCCAAGCCCCCTGATGATGGCTTCCAGACTAGTTACCAGGGTAACCCTGGCAATTACTTAATCCACCCCAGCTGATACATCCCAAGGTTTTAGATTTCATTGATCCCCAGCCTGGGGCCAAATATCCTGTCACCACTGAACTCTTAGCCAGTCACTGATTCACTGCTCTTTGTTGTAACTCTGCTTCCTGTTCAAGTACATGACCACACAGTCCTCCTATATAACAACAGTTCAAAGTTCCTGTGTTCCTATTCCTTTGTTGTCAGGGACACCCCCATGCAAGGCAAAGGGAAACAAGAGCAGCTGTTTTTCAGTGGAGTGAAAAGGCTCTTTGGTCCATCTTTCTCTCCCAGTGCTTGCTCCCCTGACCCATCCCCTCCTCCAACTGGCATATTGGTCATTTCTCACAATTTTTTAGTAAATAAAATCACAGTCACATCAGAGCTAAGCAGCACCTTTGAAAGGACCTGGTCCTACCTCCTTACTTTCCCAGAAAGTAAACTAAAGGAGAGAGGGATTAAGGGCCTTACCCAAGGTCACACAGCCAACAGGGGCAATGGTGGGGTTCAAACCCAGACAGTCTGGCTCCAGCACTTCTGCTTTAACCTCCATGCTCTATGGTGCATAGATTTAGTGAGAAAGCTGCACTAAGAGTGGAAGACAGGCTGGCATAACCATGTTGGGAAAACACACGTATAGTTCAAGGGCAAGGCTATCCTTATGCTATTCTTGTGATTTTGTTCTTCTGTCAGTGTGTGGGTAGAAAAATAGGCAAACCTGAACACTGTCTTGACTATTTCGAAGCTCTAATTACATCAGAGAGGAGATTAAAACCCAGAATGTAGGGTTATTTGGCCTCTGTCACTTCATTCTTTCCCATAACTCAGAAGAAGAGGCAGGTAGCATGGACAGGACAGGGAGTGCTGGTCGACTCCAGAAGCCTGGGGTTCTACTCCAACTCCCAACTCTGCCTCTTCCTGATTCTGATGGTACAGAACTTCTCTTCTCTGGGCACTATTCCTTCATCTGTAAATTGGAAAGAGGATTCATTCAAGGTGATTGCTGAGCTGCTTCCAGTTCTATGATTGGATGTGTGTCTCACCAAAGAGTTGGCAGGGGTGTTTGTGTTGTCTCTGGGCAGCTGAGGCTGAGGGTAAATGTCTTGGTCACTTGCATTTCTATTGACTGGTTCTGTGTCAATACATACCCTTAGGAATGGGGAGAACCTTCACAGCCTTTCTAACTCCCTCAGTATTCTGCCAGTGAATGGTATTGAATAATACTGCTGAGTGGCTGTGTACAGGGCCAGAGCCAGCTGGGGACCCCCAGAGTCTTCATAAGGCTGCCCTCTATAGAATTATCCTGCTCTCCTCCTCTTCAAGAAGTCACTCTGGAGTTTAGGGGGCTCAAGTATTCAACAAACAGATCTGAGTGACCCTCTGACTCTGTCATCTCATGGTGACTGGGCAGGAAGACAGCCTATCTCTCTGACTCTTGTGAGGCTGCTCCCCTGACCTGTACAGATATCTGACTGGAGGCAAAGGAGCCCTCATTTTGCTTCTTGCTTGGGTTGTCTGGGGTGCCTCAGGGTGTCTTTGACAAAACAGAAAGTGTTCAAAATCTTTAAAGTATCCCCCTATCCCTACCTTTGACCTACAGCCCCGTCATCACCAATAATTAGTCAGTTTCATCTCTTCTCCCATATCCATATCTCCCATATCCCTGGGGTAGGGAGATGGGTTCCATCCTGGTTTCATGATGGAAGGGTTATGAAGATCTGTGTCAAAGCCTAAGACTGTATAAAACCCAACAAATTATTTGCTGAAAAGGAAAGAACTTCTGTGTTTTCATTATGCTATGGCCAGGTAAAATTCCACTTCAACAAATATCATGGTAAATATGCAAGTTTTTTGCATAGCCCAGCTGTTTTCATATTTCTTTGGTGACTTGTTACAACATCCCTTCACAGTTGTCTGAGTCCATTCAGGCTGCCATTAAAAAAAAAAAATTCCATATACTGGGCAGCTAATAAACAACAGAAATTTATTTCTTTTAGTTCTTAGAAGTCCAAGATTAACATGCCAGCAGATCTGGTGTCTGGTGACAGCCTTCTTCATGGTTCATAGATGGACAGTTTTTTGCTGCATTCTCACACGGTAGAAGGAGTAAGGATCTTTCTAGGGCCTCTTTTTCTAGGGCACTAATCCCATTCACGAGGGCTCCACCCTCATGACCCTATCATCCCAAAGCCCTACCTCTAAATACCATCACATTGGGCATTAGCATTTAACATATGAATTTGGGGACAGGGGACACAAACATTCAGTCTATAGCAAGAGTCATTTAGTTCAACAAACTAATTATGTCTCTCTTTTAGATAGAACACATCCTTTCCTCACAAAAGTAACCAATTGATGGCACCTACCTTATAAGAAGAGTAGACCAGAGTTCAGTGTAGTTATGTCTGACTTCAGGGCATTCTTGATCTCCAGAAAGCAGCAATTCCTTTTAACTCCTCTTTTATCTCTTTTCATGCCACAAATCCCACTAACACACCTAAAACCCCCCAAAATTCAATCATACCCTTGGGGATGCATATCACAGTGCTTTCCTCTACTGAGAGATTGAGCATAAAATCTCTTTCACTCCTTACTCCTTTCAGACTATACAATGGTGTCTGGTGGTGAATTGTGTATACATTCCACCAAAACGAGCCAACGAAAAATGGAGTGAAATTGCCTCATTTTTTGCTGTATGGATTCCTGAAAGTTCCATCACATTGTCAAGTAGGCTTCCAAAATGGATAAGCAATGGTCAAAAATCTAGTTGGCAACATTATGTAGAGGAACAAATGCTATCAACAGACTAATGTGTTTCTCCCTTAATTTTACTTGTTAGCTGTGTGAACTTAGTAAAGCAAACAGCCTCTCTGAGTAGAGATCTTCCTCTGTGAGCTGGATGATCTCTCAAGTCTTCCCAGCTCACTGATCCTGTACCTTTATTTCCCTGCTTATTTATAAAGCTTACCTTTTTGCATAGGACATCTTTGTTCTGCTTTTCTAATTTTTAAAAATATTTAATTTATTTATTTGGCTGCATCGGGTCTTAGTTGCTGCACACAGGCTCTTCCTTGCAGTGTTCGGGCTTCTCCCTAGTTGAAATGCGTGGTCTCTAGAGTGCACGGGCTTAGTTGCCCCACAGCCTGTGGGATTTTAGTTCCCTGACCAGGGATCGAACCTGCATCCCCTGCTTTGGAAGGTGGATTCTTAACCACTGGACCACCAGGGAAGTCCCACTTTTCTGATATTTTAAGAGAGTAAAAGTTATTTTGCAAAAAATATTGAACCTCCCAAATTGCCATATACATTATTTTACCTAAAATGTCAATTTCCCTATCCAGAACTGAAAACGTTCATTGATGTAGTCGACCATTCATTTGATGTTATTTCTTTCCTCTCCGCGTTAATGTGAAAGAGCTACCTTTAGCTCATGAGGAAGGAACGACTGTTTCCAAAACTTTGGGAGAAGAATGAGGGAAAGAAGATTTCGTGTTTGTCTTGCTTTTATTTTAGTTTTTCCTCCAGAAGAACTCCTCCTATACTAACTGCACCAGGACCCATCAGAGGGAAGAGGGTCCTCACACCTATGTTCAGATGCACGAAGGGTCTTGGGCACATCATCCCTCACTCGTCCTTCCACCCCAGATTCTCACTGAGGCATGTAAGTCATGTCCTATACGAGAACTCTACCTATGCCCGCAGCCCCTGCTCAGACCCCTCCATCCAGCTGCAGTTGCCTCCCACCCCCCAAGCCTGGGGCTCTGGCCAGGGGATTTGGCTCACCAGGCAGAACCAGCTGGATAACAAATGGTCCCAATTAAGGTGCTCTCTGATCACATTAAGGTGTGAACCTCTCCAGCACTATTTTTATTTTGTCTCACCTAGAGGAGGACTGTCTGAAGGAAGAGTGGGGAAGTGTAAACAGGCAGTGAGGTTGGAATGTTCTGACAGTCCAGTGCCTCCCACAGCTCCTGGACTGAGGCAAGCATGAAGGCTGCCCAGAAAAGCGGGCCATCATGAGAAAAAGCCACTGACCGGAAGTCAAAAAGCCCCATGAAATATGTACAGCGTTGGAGTGCTTAACTCGAAAAGGGAGTGGGGAGCCTCCAGAGTCCCACACATCCCTTACCCCACACAGTGGTTCCAGAGGCACCTCCTTGGGTCAAAATCATCAGTGATCACTTCCAGGAATAATTCCAGGAAGCCTCACTGCCTGCTGTGTGGAGGCCTTGATACCATTCCCTGATAGAAACAGCCAGAGGTGGGCAGGGAGCTTCTGCTTCCTCTACAGAACTCTTTACAACCCTCACTTCACAGTCTGTGCCTCAGCATCCTTCTATCCTCATCCCAGCGGCTCCACCCTCACACCCACACACCCCACCTCCGTCATATCAAGCCATTCACAGTTGTTCACATCCTTTCACTTCTCCGTCATTGGGATGCCTTTCCTCTGGGTGAGCCTCTTCTCAGCCTTTAAAATTCACCTCAAATTGTACCTGTTAAAGCATAACCTTCTCACACTGGCCTGAAGTCTACCCTTCTTGGTCTTAGCTTTGTATTCACTTCTGACTATGATGTTTGCCAAAATAATTTCTTCACTTCTTTCACTTCTCTACTTGACTATCAACTCCTTAAGGTCAGGGACAAGGTTATATACATCTTTCAGCCCCAGGGCTAAATACAGTACCCTTACATATGATAGTTACATTTCTGTGTCACCATGGCTAGCTATGGTGCACAGTTGTTTGGTCAAAACCAATCTAGATATTGCTGTAAAGATATTTTAAAAATGTGATTAACATCTAAATCAGTAAACTTAGAGTAGAACAGATTACTCTCCATGTGTGGGTGGGCTTCATCCATTCAGTTGAAGGCTGTAAGAGAAAAGACTTAAGTCCCTGTAAGAGGAAGGAATTTAGCCTCCAAACTCCCTTCAGACTTGAGTCACTACATCAAACTCTTGGAATTTCTAGGCTGCCAGCCTGTTCTGCAAATTCTGGACTTGCCAGTCACCACAATCATGTAAGTAAGTTCATTCCTTAAAGTAAACTCTCTGCCTCTCTCTGTCTCCATTTCTCTGTCTCTGTCTCTCTCTGTGTCTCTGTCTCTGTCTCTGTCTGTCTCTGTCTCTTTCTCTCTCTCTCTCCCTCTCTCTCTCTCTCTCTCTCTCTCATATATATATATATATATATATATATATATGTATATACACACTATTGCTTCTGTTTCTGTGGGGAACCCTAACTAACATAATGCCTGTTTACTGGACCTCAGACAGACTTAATAGCAAAGAAAGGAATATGGCAAATGGGACTAAAGGCTGAATAGCAGAGGGAAAATGGCTGAAAATATGTGGATACGTAGACAGATTGAATGACCAGAAAGTAAACAACATGCCACTATTTTTGAAATAATGATTTCTACATATATTATGCACCTGGGTACCATATGTGCACAGAAATATTTTAATGCAATTGGATATCCTTAAATTTTAGAGGTTCCCATGTAAATATCAAACTTTAAGGTAGAATGGGATTAAGATATGGAAAAGGGGATTTAGGCCAACATAAAGCACGTATAACAAAGCGTATTCATATTTTGTAGGGGATTTTCTGGAATCTTTAGAGTCTTTTGGGACTGGATTAATTCCCTGGGATTCCTAAACCCTTAGGAGTCCTCAAGCTATTTTCAGCATTTTTAGAAGTCACATTGAAGTCCTACCCCTGCCTGCGAAGACTGCGTAGGCTCATTAAAATGTCAAATTTTGTTTGCTTTCGGCTAGAATTCTCTTAAACCAGTGTGATGACATTGGTTATCCTTTGCTGCTCAATATCTCTATTTGTTAATTGTATATATCTTTGATTAATTTTTTAAAATGGAAACATAGCTCAACTAATTAACAAATATAAGATTTTGATAGCAAAATCTCTTCAGACAAAGGGGACCCAAGAGGTGGAGAAAAGTGGGGAGATAATGAAAGGAGTTTCTGGTGATGGAAAGGTAGGAATCCTCAGACTGGATGATTGCTGAGCTCCTTCAAGGCCCCGGAGCTTAGTGAAGTCAGCTCAGTAGCTTATTAACCACTAGGCTTATGGTGGGCAAATGATAAGTGCCTGCCCTCAAGTTCACATGCAGGTGGAACAAGTAAGATGGCTTAGAGAAGCTGGCCCAGCCAGGCAATGGGTCCAGCTGAGAGGCAAGGTGCTAGAACAGCAACTGCGGTGGTTCTGCTCCTTAAATCTTGACTGTGGGATGTTGAAGCAACACCCCTCAACCCAGACTGCCTAACTTTGAGTCCCAGCTCTGTCCCTCACTAGGTCTGTGACATCTTTGTGCCTCACTTTCCTCATTTGTAAACTGATGATGATGTGTTCTAGATTTGTTATAAGGATCAAATACTTTAACATGCAAAGCACCTGGAACAGTGCCAGGAACAGAGGAAGCCTCCAATAAAACTGGATTTTTGTTATATGTCAGACATTGTATCAAACATTTTGCATACACTTTCTCTGTCTCCAGAATAAGCCCTCAAGGTAGGTACTATTATTATCTCCATTTTACAGATGAGAAAACTGATGCTTAGAGAGTTTAAGAAACTTGTCCAAAGTCACCCATCTCATCAGTGTCAGAAATTGGACTCAAGTAAACCTTGACATTGCCAGTCACTCGTTGCCTGCCCCAGTGGAGTGAGGGTTGTGCCTGTGGGAGACCCCAGAGCTGCTCACACACTGTGTGCCTCTGGGCAAGTCACCCAGCCTTCCCAAGCTTCCATATTTTCATCTGTAAGGTTAGAGGGTTGTTTCCCAGTTTGGATAATTTATTAAGGTTATGTATACTGTTATTATTGGGGAAAGCAGGGTGAAGCACAGCAACCTTATGCACTAACTTTGCAACTCCTCTGGAACTTCTAAAATGATTTCAAAGTAGAAATTTTAAACACTACTGTAGGGATATGCTACTTGGCATTTTTCTTCATGTCAGGCACTGTGCTTTGCATACAAATGGTGCTCACAAATCCTTACTGATGTGATTTATTTGATTTCTAGAAAATGAAATGTGACCAGTACTGAGCAGATTGCTCTGTGTGATACAAAATACAGAGGTCTCTCTGTAAAGTCTTGATTTAAGTAGCAAGAACAAGTAATTTAGATGATGAAAACATCTTATTCTTTAAAATAACATTTTTCATGCATTTAGAATTTTATATTAAAAAAATCCATCACATCCACAAACTAAAAAAGAAAAATCACGTGGTCATATCAATAGATGCAGAAAAAGAATTTGGCAAAACCTAACACTCACACATGACAAAAACTCTCAGTAAATGTACAGCACACAGAATATAGCCAATCTTTTATAATAACTATAAATGGAGTATAATCTTTTAAAATTGTGAATCACTATGTTGTACACCTGAAACTTGTTTATGATACTGTAAATCAACTATATTTCAATGAAAAAAAGTCTCCAAAAACTCCTCCTTTAGCTATCTTGTTAGTGAGTATTTTAATTCTTGGACTGTCTTATGTATTATAAACATTTTTTCCAGTTCATCATTTATATTTGCATGTTTTTGTATATAGTCATTAAACATTTTTGTATACACTTCAATAAAAACACCTCTCAGTAAACTGGGAATAGAGTGGAACTTTCTTAACTTGCTAAAAACTAACTGCAAAACTCTTAGAGCTAACATTATACTTAATGGTGAGAAACTTGAAGCTTTCCCACTAAAATCAGGTACAAGGCAAAGATGTCCTCTCTCACCGGTCCTTTTCAAACATCCTAAAAAATGAAGGAAATGGACTCCATGTTCATGAATAGAGAGACTCAATATTGTCAAGATGTCAGTTCTTCCCAACTTGATCTACAGATTCAATGCATTCCCAGTCAAAATTCCAGCAATTATTTTACAGATATCAACAAACTAATTTTGAAGTTTACATGGAGAGGCAAATGATCCAGAATAGCCAACACAATATTGAATAGAAGAGCAAAGTGGTAGGACTGATGCTACCTGACTTTAAGACAACTTAAAGCTACAATAATCAAGATAGTGCGGTATTGGTGGAAGAATAGACAGATAGATCAATGGAACAGAATAGAAAGCCCAGAAATATATCCTTTTAAATGTAGTCAACTGATCATTGACAAAGAAGCAAAGGCAATACAATGGAGCAAAGGTAGTCTCTTCAACAAATGGTTCTGGAACAATTGGACATCTACATGCAAAATAAATGCATCCAGACACATACTTTATATCCCTTCACAAAAATTAATTCAAAATGGATCATAGACCTAAATGTAAAACACAAAACTGTAAAACTCCTGGAAAATAACATGGGAGAACACCTATACGATCTCAGGCATGGTGATATCTTTTTAGACACAACATCAAAGGCACAATTCATGAAAGAAATAATTGATAAGCTGGACTTCATTAAAATTAAAAAGTTCTGCTCTGGGGGATCCAATGTCAAGAGACTTAGAAGGCAAGCCACAGATTGGGAGAAAATATTCACAAAGGACACATCTGATAAAGGACTGTTACCCAAAAATACATAGAACTCTTAAAAGTCAACAAGGAAACAATTTAAAAATGGGCCAAAGATCTTAACAGACACCTAACCAAAGATACATAGATGGAAAATAAGCATGTGAAAATATGCTCCACATCATATACAGGAACTCTCATACATTTCTAGTGGGAATGCACCAGTGGGGTACAGCCACTTTGCAAGACAGTTTAGTGGTTTCTTACAAAACCAAATATACTCTTACCTTATGATCCAGCAGTTGCACTCCTTGGTATTTACTTAAAATAGCTGAGGGCTTCCCTGGTGGCGCAGTGGTTAAGAATCCACCTGCCAATGCAGGGGACACAGGTTCAAGCCCTGCTCCGGGAAGATCCCACATGCTGCAGAGCAGCTAAGCCTGTGTGCCACAACTACTGAGCCTGTGCTCTAGAGCTCGTAAGCCATAGCTACTGAGCCTGCGTGCCACAACTACTGAAGCCCACGCGCCTAGAGCCCATGCTCCGCAACAAGAGAAGCCACCGCAATGAGAAGCCTGCACACCACAACAAAGAGTAGCCTCTGCTTGCCACAAGTAGAGAAAGCCCACACGCAGCAGTGAAGACCCAATGCAGCCAAAAATAAATAAATTAAATATATAAATTTTTAAAAATAAATAAATAAATAAATAAATAAAAATAAAATAGCTGAAAACTTATGTCCGCACGAAAACCTACACCTAGATGTTTATAGCAGCTTTGTTCATAACTGCCAAAGCTTGGAAGCAACAAAGATGTCCTTTAGTAGGTAAATGGATAAATAAACTGTGACACATCCAGACAATTTAATATTATCTGGCACTAAAAAGAAATGAGCCATCAAGCCGTGAGAGGACATGGAGAAAACTGAAATGCATATTACTAAGTGAAAAAAGCTACATACAGTATGATTCCAACTCTATGAAATTCTGGAAAAGACAAAACTATGGAGATAGTAAAAAGATCAGTGGTTGCCAGGGGTCAGGGAGGGGCAGGAGAGATGAGTAGGCAGAGTCTAGAGGATTTTTAGGGCAATAAAAATACTCTGTATGGTATTATACTGATGGATGTATATCATTATATGTTTGTCCAAATCCATAGAATATACAACACCAAGAATGAACCCTGAGGTAAACTATGGACTTTGGATGATTATGAGGTGTCATTGTAGGTTCATCCTTGGTAACAAATGTACCACTCTGGTGAGTGATGCTGATCTTGGGGGAGGCTATACATGTGTAGGGGGAGGGGTGTATATATGGAAAATCTCTGTACCTTCCTTTCAATTTTTTTGTGAAACTAAAACTGCTGTAAAAAAAATACAGTCTTTAAAAAAGAAAACAACTTAGACGGCTGGATGTAGGGTTGTCTAAGGGTCCTTCCTGGGGTAGGACCACTGTCTGCAATAGAACAAGCCTCCCCCATCAGATTCTCCTGCAGCAGAAGCAGAGGTTCTGTGCACACCCGGCCCATTGCCGCGGGCTGCCAGTCCCGTCTTTCGTCTCATTCAGTTTGGACACTGCCTCAATGGTAAATACTAGCGTGCCCAACCTCCGCCCTTGATGCAATCACTGCTGCCTTCAAGAGCAGCTGGAAATTCTTCCTGCCAGGTGTATTTTGTCTGATAATGTTGGTCACTGTGGAGGTGAAAACAGAACTAAAAGGCTCTCTGTGTTTTAGGGAGCTGTGAAAATCTGGGGCCAGGCAGGTGGGCTCCAAGCACCATTCCCAGAAATAGCAACAAAGGGATTCTTTTAAAAGCCTGGTGTTTTCCTTTTGATTGAACACTCTCTTAGCGACCAGGCATTTTGCTCTGGACAGAGAAATCTGTGTGCCTTTCTTTGTTATACAACAGTCAAGCAGAGCCAGGACACGTCAGTCAACCGCTCTGTGCCTCAGTTTACCCATCTGTTATAAATCACCTCTACTTGGTGGGAAGCATGTCATTTGTACAGTGGGGAGGGAGAAGGAGGGAGGGAAGTAGAATAGAAATGAAAAGCTTCTTTTTTCTTATTTCAGTCCATGGCCAGAATGTAAACAGTAGCCTGTTTCTAAAACTCAGCCGACAGAGGAATAGCAGTGAGCCGATGCTGGCGGGGCCCGGGACCAGCCTGAACAGAAAAGACTGACATGGTTCTATCTTGGTCCCTTCACAAATAGTGCTCACTGGGGGTTGCTCCTCAAGGCCAGGCCTCCTGGGCTGTCCTGGGCGTCAGATGGAAATGATTTGGGCACATCCGGTATGGCCTGAATTTGATCCTTTGGGTAAGATCCGAAAAAGAAAAGAAAGAGAAGAGGGAAGGCAAACCGATTCCCTTAAAAACTATGCATACTGAAAGCTTGATATTTAAGGCTCACCCCTTCGAGCTGTATTCCTAACTCTGGGTTTGTAAGACACAACATGTTTTTCCCCTAATCCTTTCCAAAAATGCATTCCATAAATTGTTAACATCCCTGCCAATGGCCCCAGTAAACTCACATACCAGCTTTAAAGTCAACCCCTTTTAAACCAATGCATCAGTCCTTTGAGTTAAGGGGATATTATTTCCAGATTCCTATAGCTGCTAGCTTCTTTTTAAAGTTGCAAATGATCCTGTTTCTCTGTTGCTGTTAATTTTTAGAGAGAAATAGATACAGTGGCAGCAATACATGTATACAGTAGCTGTGACATCCTCCACGGCCCCTTAGTACCCTAAGATGCTCTGACAACCCCCCACCACCTGCCTCCTTGTTTAATCGCCCCTCTCCTAAGGGCTCAAAACTCTCCTTGTTCAGAATGACCAGAAGTTCCCATATATGGTATTACCATGCCACTGCTATTATTATTTGTTTTATGACAGAGAGTGAAGTGTGGTGGTTTAACACATGGGCTCCAGAGCCAAACCACCTAGGTTTGAAGTCTAGCTCTACCACTTACAGCTGTGTGACCTTAAGCAACTTGCTTAACCACTCTGTGCCCGGGCTTCCTTATCCGTAAAATGAGAATGATGATAGTACCTTCTTCATTCACTAATGTATATAAAGCGGTTAAGCAGGGCCTGCGCAGAATAACTTCCACACGAGTGCTAGTTGCTATCGCACAGTTTTTCTAGGTAGTAAATTCAGCCATCGGGCACGGCTCTGAGTCAACCATCAACATGGAAAACGTCTAGAAAGATCTGGGGACCAGTTAAAATGTATGCGGGGAATACAGGAAAGCAAGCCTCATGACTTATGGCCCCTCAGGGTCACAAAGGCTGCTGAAGGAGAGCATCTTAGACTTTATGGATCAGGGTGGGACTCACAGACTGTCAGGCCCTACCCCTCATCCTAGAGCCTCGTGCTGACAAGTTGAGAGCAAACCTAGTGCCAGTCTCTAGGTCTCCATGCTTTCTTTCCCCAGACCAAGTTTTTCCCATTGCCTGGAGCTGCTCTCAGAGGGGAGAGCTGTCATGCCCCACCCAGGTCCTCATCACACCCAGGCCTTGGGTAGGGGGTCTCCCTGTTTGAGTTTTCCCTGCTCTGATCCCCTTTACATCTTTTTGCCAGAATAGTTTTGCTCAAATACAATTTTTTCTCACTGAACTCCAACATCTAAGGATCTGCAGGTCTTCTCTCCTGTATGTGACGTGCCGCTGATTTTCATGGAGACATAAAAAACCAGTTTCATTGCTTCTCATTTTTTATGTGACTTCTTTTTCTCTCCAGTGCTTAATAATTTGCTTTCCCAAGGGGTAAGTGTTCAATAAATGCTTATTGCCAAAAAATAGGACATTGGGGCCCTGAGATATAAATACAGAGACAGAGATAGAGATAGAGACAGAGAAAGAGACAGGGATAGAGATCCTCTGGCTCCCATGCACAATCCCTGAGCAGAACAAGGTTCATGGAGTATGTGCCTTGCTCTAAAACAGGACTGCCAGATTCTCAAAGCCTCTCTGCGATGTTCTTCCAGGAAAAGCTACTTTTTGATGAACTCAAGGAGACTTTATCCATCATCTAGGCCAATGCAGTTCAAACTGTCCCAAAGTTCGGATGAGGTACCACACAGGCCAGGCGAGGAAAGCGGGGAGTGAGTAGGGAGAGTTCTGGGGCCCTGGCTCCACTTCCAATGGGACAGCTCTGCTTTCATAGTGTCCTGGTTTAGAAAGAAGGAAACCATAATCTAGAGCACTGCCCAAGGCAATTAAGTTTCAGAGATGAAGCAAGTGACCACAGGACATTCAGCTAGTTAGTGGCAGAGCCTGGCATCAAACCCAAATCTTGGGGTCCTTTGCATCTCTCCATGCTGTACCACCAACTGTCTCATACATAAGGTATCTCAAGCATTCTGTGGAATGCTCAAATACTGCTTTTTAAAAAGCATTAGGAAAGAAAGCACCAAAATCTCCATAAAGCGTACACAACACTATCTATTGCCAACAGCCCGAGACAAAGATATCTTCACATCCAGCTTGAAAGTGTACTGTTTTCTCTCCTCCACCCCAACTGAAGATAAACAAGGCCAACGCTTACTGTAATCAGCTAGTCAGTAACTTTGTTTTCCAGGTCTTTCTTCAACATAATGCTTTCCTCTGCTTTAGCACCCTTTTCCTCTGTTAAAGCAGAGAGGAATCTACCACCAATAATTTTACCTGTGGTTCAGTTTACTGACTACTTTTTTCCTTATGAATGGCTGTCTTCAGTATGCTCTGTTCCTTAGTGGTAATTGCTTTAAAAATTTTGTCTCTAATGATTTCATAAAGATTTTTGGTCCCTTATTAAAGGAATTTCAGGCATGTGTGATGGAAAAAGGAAAGATACTTTTTCTTAGTGGTTGGGAAGATCTTGTGATCGTATTAGGTACTCATTCAAGGTACCCTTAAGGTGACTTAGAAGAGGAAATGCTATTTTGATCTTTCAAAGGCAGAAATCCCTACCTAGTCCTCTGGATCTGCATAGAACTTGAAGCATCCCTTGCTGATTTTTTCAACCACAGGCTACCTCAGAAGCCCTCACATGCACATTTGCCAGAATTCTGCCTGGTGGGGAGAGAGACATAGGTAGCTGGGGTGCCCTATTCCCTCTCCCCTTGTCCAACTCCACCAAAAATCTGAACCTTCCCCTGCCTCTGACAACTCCCCTGTTCCAGGAAACGAGGAGTCATTCTTTATTTCTTGCTCCATAAGGGGAGGGCCCCACGTGACTCCCTGTGGAAGGGGACGGTGGGGTGGGGAGGCTGAGTGGCTCCTCGGGAGCCCACAGTGGCCCCGGCTCAGGCATCCTCAGGGAGGACAGGCTCTGTCCCTTGTAGCTCAGCATCGCCAGCCTGGAGACTGACTCCCCTTGGTACAGCCCCACAGCAGTGTCCTCTTTCCCCTCTCGTCTTCCCCACACATTCTGCCTTTACTGAGCTTTCCCCTCCCTCAGCCCCAGGGCTCCTGTTTGCATTCTTTCTATCTTCTGGCATTTTTTTCATGTTGTTTTGCTTTGTATTTAATAATAGCTCCACCTTTTTTTTCTTTACCTGAAATCAAGAATCATGCCTGTATCAAGTGTTCGCTTTGGGAATAAAATTTATGGCAATGTTTGCCATTGGATTAATTGCTTTTCATTAGCTTCATACTTCTTAATGATTACAAATTGTTTTGCCTGTACAAGAAACAGTTCCATCCTGTTCTCTGAATTTACTGGCCTTCAATTGCAACCAGAAACTGGAAGTCTTGGATTGCCCGTACTTGCGGAATGAGGTTCCTGGCTTTTTGCATCAGGGTCTGGCTATACTGAGGGTGGGTAATTCTAGATCTTTAGACTTCAAAGCTCAGATCATGGTCCATAGGCCAAATAAAAAGTGAACTTAGCTTTTCTAAAGCATAGACTGTTCTGTGTCTTGGTTCTCAAATCCATAAAGTGCAGTGAGAAAGACAGAAAGACAAGATATAGATATTTAATAACCAGTTTACATTAAAATCAGTTTCAAAAAACCTATACTTCATATAATGAATGGGGTTTTTAAAAGCAAGCAGGAAAGAATATACCCACCAAAAGGGAGCAGCAGAATAAATCCCAATGGAAAATGTGTGCCTTTCTGTGGTTGGAGTCATTTGGTCAAGAAATGATGAAATTACAAATTTCTGAAAAGGGTGTGTGTTTTGGAGTTACTGAGGTCCAGGTCTCAGCATGAGATTTAGGCAAGGCCAGCATTTAACTTCAATGCAGAATAAAGAGAAGGAAGTGGTCACGACCAGCATTCTTTCCCACCAAGGCAGCACCTCCCTGGTCTAATGTTGCTCATCAGTCTCTTGTCTCCTGAACTTGGAAGCCAGCTCTCTCAGCAAGCCTGTGCGCCCAGCATTCCCTGCGAGATAATTCGTCCTTTAACTCTATATGGGAATGGTTGGTAAAGAGTGAACTGCGGCTGGAGGTGTAGGGGAGCTCAGCCGTCTGGCCCTGCACAGAGAGGACCTGTGTGTGCAGCAGTATCAGCAGCTCTGGGAGCTGAGCGCTGGCGCCGGGGAGCAGCGGGAGTTGCTCCGTGCAGAGCAGCACCGCTGCCCTTGCCCACAGCCCAGCTATTGACTTTAGTCCTTTCAGTAACTAGGATCCGCCTCAGACTAACACATAGGAATAGAGGAAAGTAGACCCAGAAGAACCAAGCACTCCAGACCAATCTGTGTGTTTTGTGCCCATAAGCACAATGTTCACTTATTCAATCATCCAACAAACAATTGAGTACCAACTGAATGAGGAAAGAAGCTAAACTATTATGACAGAGGCACACACTACACTGACACTGGCTTAAGAATCTCTCTCTCTCTCTCTCTCTCTCTCTCTCTCTCATCCCTGTTACATAAATCCTTAACTATTGTTAACCTCTTTTCCCCTAGCACAGTGCTATTCAAAGTATGGTCCAGAGCTCCCCCGGTGGCGCAGTGGTTGAGAATCTGCCTGCCAATTCAGGGCACATGGGTTTGAGTCCTGGTCCAGGAAGATCCCACATGCCGCGGCGCAACTAAGCCCGTGTACCACAACTACTGAAGCCCGCGTGACACAACTACCGGAGCCCGTGTGCCTAGAGCCCGTGCTCCACAACAAGACAAGTGACTGCAATGAGAAGCCTGCACACTGCAACAAAGAGTAGCCCCCGCTCGCCGCAACTAGAGAAAGCCCTTGCTCAGCAAAAAAGATCCAACGCAGCCAAAAATAAAAGTAAATAAATTTATATTAAAAAAAAAAAGTACGGTCCAGGGATGGGCAGCATCAGCATCACCTGAGAGCTTGTTAGAAAGTTCAGTTCTTAGGCCCCAATTCAGAGCTATTGAACCAGTATTTCTGGTGGCTGCGCCCAGGAATCTGTGTTTTACCAAACTCTCTAGGTAATTCTTCTTTTTTTTCTTTCAATTTTTTTTATTGTGGTAAATTACACATAGATTTACGATTCTAGCCATTTTTAAGTGTATAACTCAGTGGTATTAAATACATTCATAATGTGGTACTACCATTACCATCAGCCACTTCCAGAATTCTTTTTATCTTGCAAAATTGAAACTGTACTCATGAAACAATAACTTCCCATTTCCCCAGCCCCTGGCAAGCACCATTCTGCTTTCTGTCTCTATGATATTGACTACTCTAAATATCTTACATAAGTGGAATCATACAGCACTTGTCTTTTTGTGATTAGCTTATGTCACTTAGCATAATATCTTCAAAGTTTATCCATGTTGTAGCATATGTCAGAATTTCCTTCCTCTTTAAGGCTGAATACTGCATTGTATGTATATATCATATTTTGCTTATCCATTCTTCTGAACACTTGGGTTGCTTCCATGTTTTAGCTATTTTAAATAATTCTTCTGTGAACATGAATGTACAAATATCTCAAGAGCTTACTTTCAGTTATTTGGGATATATACTTAGAAGTAGAATTGCTGAATCAAATTGTAATCCTATTTTTAATTTTTAGAAACCACCATACTGTTTTCCACAGCTGCTGTATCCCTAAACATTTTCTGCAGCTGCTGAATGTAAAATTCCCATCAACAGTGTACAAGAGTTCCAGTTTCCCTACATCCTCACTAACACTTGTAGTTTTCTGTTTTGCTTTTGTTTTTGATGGTAGCCATCCTAAAGGGGGTGAGGTGGCATATCATTGTAGCTTTGATTTGCATTTCCCTAATGATTAGTGATGTTGAGAATCTTTTCATGTGCTTATTGGCCATTTGTATACCTTTGGAGAAATGTCTGTTCAAGTCCTTTGTCTATTTTTGAATTGAGTTGTTTTTTTATGTTGAGTTTTAGGAGTTCTCTATATATTCTGGATATTAATCCCTTATCAGATAGGTGATTTGTAAATACTATTTCACACTCTGTGGGTTGTCTTTTTACTCTGCCGATACTGTGTTTTGATACACAAAATTTTTTAATTTTCATGAAGTCTAATTTGTCTATTTTTTCTTTTGTTGACTGTGCCTTTGGTGTCATGTGAAGAAATAATTGCCAAATTCAATGTCATGAAGCTTTCTTCTAAGAGTTTCATAGTTTTAGGTCTTATGTTTAGGTCTTTGATCCATTTTGAATTAATTTTATTTTTTTTTGCGGTACGCGGGCCTCTCACTGTTGTGGCCTCTCCCATTGCAGAGCACAGGCTCCGGACGCGCAGGCTTAGCAACCATGGCTCACGGGCCTAGCCGCTCCGCGGTATGTGGGATCTTCCCGGACTAGGGCACGAACCCGCATCCCCTGCATCGGCAGGCGGACTCTCAACCACTGCGCCACCAGTGAAGCCCCCATTTTGAATTAATTTTTATACACAGTATTAGGTAAAGGTCTAACTTCATTCTTCTGCTGGTGGGTAGCTATCCAGATGACGCTTATGCACTTTGGTTTGAGAAGCCCTGGTCTCTAGCACTGTTCTCACTTACATGGGCCAGGACTCTGGACGTTTTTGTGCCAGCTTGAAGGAAGGGAGGAGAGAAAGTAAGTCCAGGGCAGCAATTCCCTTTTAAGGATGTGAGGGTGGGAAGCTGAACTCTTCATTTTAGCTCACACTCCATTGGTGAGAACTTAGAAACATGGCCACTCGAGCTGCAAGGGAGGCTGGGAAAAGTAGTTTCTGGCTGGCTGGCTATGACCCTACCTGCAGTGTTTTATTATACAAGGAGAGATTGTGTCTTAGGTGGGTATCTAGTGGCCTCTGCCACTCGTGTCATGTGCTAGGCATGGTGCTAGTGGGAGATGATGCTTGCTCTTCAACAAGACAGTCCACGCACTCAAAAGCGGTCTAATAAGGTGTTCCCTCCTGGTGCAATCATTAAATAACAGGGCCTGAGTATGGGATAGTCCCCTCAAACTAGAGTGCACTAAATATGCAAGTCTCTCATCTTTAAAAAATGGTATTAATATCTATGGACATTCACATCCTAATAAGGCCACCAAAGACATTGCTCCAAAGTGGGGATTGGCCAGCTCTGACCAGTGAACCAAATCAGGCCCACTGCCTGTTTTTGTAAAAAGAAGTTATTGGAACACGGCCACACTCTTTCATCTTCAAATAGTCCATGGCTGCTCTTACACTACGACAGCAGAATTTAGTAGTTTTGAGGGAGTTCGTACGACCCACAAGGATGGCCGCATTTACCAGCTAGCCCTTCACAGGAAACGTCTGCCAAGACCTTTACAAGCACTCTTAGTTGTGAAGTTCACAAACCATTCTTGGTGGTGGGTGCTTAGTAAAGGCCTTTCAGGTGGTCTTGGCAGATCCAAGGAGACACCCAAAGTTAGGCTCCCCCGTCATCAAGGGAGAAGAGGGAAGTCAGGTAAGGAAGCTGTTTATTCTAGGGACTGAATGATAATTTCAACTTTCTTTTGCAGCTAAGCACCATGCTAGACATTTAGATATGTTATCCTGTCTAACTCTCACGAAACTCCATAACGTAGGAACCACAGCTGAGCCAAGCTGAGTCCCTTGGCTTCTCTCTTGTGGTCCAGGGCTATGTTTTTAACTGGTCACAGGACATGCCTATGTAGATAATCTATTGACACCTTAAGCCCAACGTATTCAAAATAACTGATTGTCTGTTTCCCTAAACCAGTCCTTGGCTTCTTCTTTAGACTGTAAACTAACACCTATTTCATTGACTTCTTATCATTAGCAAATCCTAGACTGGTGCACTTATGAATCAGTTCCTTATTAATTAAGGTTTTTCTGGTCACTCCTGTTTAAAACCTGCCTTAGTGTGTCTGGGTCTTCCCATTTACTCAGATCCCTTCTAATCAGTCTCCAAGTCCTGTGAAATTAACTCACCCCTCTGGCTTCCCGTCCTTCTGTTGTGATCCTTAAAGCTCAGTGTCAATGATATCACCCTCATGAACATTTTGTGAACCTGCAAATGAGCACCAACAGCATTTTATTGCCGCTGCTTCATGACTTTATGCATATTCCTCCCAGAACCATAGCTAACACGACACTATGCATATTCCTCCTAGAACCACAGCTAACACGACATTATGCATATTCTTCCCAGAACCATAGCTAACACGACATTATGTATATTCCTCCCAGAACCACAGCTAACATGACATTATGCATATTCCTCCTAGAACCACAGCTAACACGACATTATGCATATTCCTCCTAGAACCATAGCTAATGACATTATGCATATTCCTCCTAGAACCATAGCTAATGACATTATGCATATTCCTCCTAGAACCATAGCTAACACGACAATATGTATATTCCTCCTAGAACCATAGCTAACACGACATTATGCATATTCCTCCTAGAACCATAGCTAACACGACAATATGTATATTCCTCCCAGAACCATAGCTAACACGATGTTATGCATATTCCTCCTAGAACCATAGCTAATGACATTATGTGTATTCTGCCTAGAACCATAGCTAACGACAAACTTGAGTTAAGATCCTTAACAGAGAGTAGGCTTCTTGAGGACCAAGAACTTGCCCTGGTATTAGCACTGAGCCAAGATTCCATCCTAGGATCTTTGCTTATAATGTGCTGAGCACGTTTACCTACACTGACATCTGTAAGAGATAACAGCAAGTGAGAAACCATAGCAGAGACCTGTAGAGATTGAGATACTGATTTCCTCCAAATTATGCTTTTCATAGGAGATGTTTGTCTGCTTATTCCCTACAATCACCTGAAAGTATCTCTACCCAAGTCTGGATACTTTGATAATTGCTTGTAAATGATCGAACAGATTTTGACAGAGGGACCATCCTTTGAATTTTAAGAATTTAGTTGGTAATTGGAGGAGATAAGACTATATTAGCAGAACTACTGGCTGAGCTGAAGCCATAATTTCTCTTTTGCTTTGCTCCAAACAAAACAATATAGTCAATATGTACATTTTGACTAGGGGGTCAAGGTAACTTCCATTCTAGACCCAGATTTTTATTTATTAGCAGTTTGATATTTGGCAGGTCATTAAGCTTCTGTGGAGCTCAATTTCCTCCCCTTGCAGTATGGGGATTACATACCTGCCCCTCCTGCCTTACTGGGTTATTGTGAGCAGAGTAAAGTGAAATAAGGTAGGTGAAAACAATGTATAGCACATAGCTTTTGCTGCTGATACCCTAAAACACAGTGGCTTATAATAATAACCATTTATTTAGCTTATGACTTTGCGGATCGGCTGGACTGTGTAGTCTGGGTCAGCTTAGTTGATCATTGCTGGGCTCACTCATGTGTTCATGCTGAGCTGGCAAATTGGCTAGTGGATGGGCAATCTAGGATGGGCTCAATCACATGGTTGCTGTTTGTCAAGCTGTAGGTCTGGGTAACAGGAGTGACTGGGCCATGTGTATCTCATCATCCAGGAGGTCAGTTTGGACTTCGTCATGGGCAGCCTCAGGGTTTTAAGAGAAGACAAGCTCCATTGTGCACATGTTTTTCAAGTCTCTGCTTATGTCACATTTCCTGACATCCCATTGGCTGAGCCCAGAATTATGTGAGAGGGCATTCAAAGTTCCACGGTAAGGAAGCATGGATGGATGGATAAGGGAGGAGAAGAATGTATGGCCATTTTTGCCATCTACCAGACCACTGCCAATTGGGATAACAGCAGCAGAATTTCTAGCACCCAGTGAAGACATGCAAGTTTCTCACCTTTTAAAAATGGTTTTAATATCTATGAACATTCACACCCTAATAAGACCACCAATGACGTTGCTCTAGCGTGGAGATTGGCAAACTCTGGTTTGTGAATCAAATCAGGCCCACTGCCTTTTATTGTAAATAAAGTTTTACTGGAACACTGCCACACCCATTCATTTTCCTATAGTATATGGCTGCTCTCACACTACAACAGCAGAATTGATGGTAATTTTCTTTTAAAATTTTTAAGGAATCTCCATACTATTCCAGCATCATCGGTGGGAGCTGCAGTATTGGAATCCAAGTGGCAGGGCCACTGGAGTCCTTGCTGGAGCCATCCCACACTGTGCTTTGTGTATTACTCTCAGCTGAGTGGCCTTCCAAGCTTAACTCTCTGGCCTTCCCGAAGAGTCTGTGAGGCATCTGATCTCTTTTAATAAATTCCTTTTTTGTTTAGACTAGCTAGAGTGGTTTCTACTGTTTCTAACTAACTAAGGATCCTGACACCGATAGTTTTCTAAGCCTGGGGCTCTATGGCTTGAAATACCCTATGTTGAAGAAGGCACAATATTTTATTTTTTTGCAAATGAAATGTTTAGTTTACCTACTCCTAGGTATGCATTCATATAATCCAATTAGGCGTTCATACACCAGCTCTGGACTCCCCAAAAATCGAAGATGGTTTGAGAAAAGAAGGAAGGCAAACTCCATTTTCTCCCATTTAGAAAAGCAAACACTTCAATTTTGTTTGAAAAATCTAAGCTCACTAGCTCCACTCAGTGTCCCGATGAACTTATGTGGCACCATATTTGTTTGTAAAAGGATGAAAATAGCTTCGTTGGACAACCTTATTCTTTGGCCAGCTTTATAGTTTTACGTCTTACGGTTAGGCATTTAATCCATTTTTGAGTGAATTTTTATAAATGGTGTAAGTGTCCGACTCCATTATTTTGCATGTGGATATCCAGTTTTCCCAGTGCCATTTGAGAAGAAGCTGTTTTTCCCCACTGTGTAGTCTTGGCACCACTATCAAAAATCATTTGGCCATATGTGTAAAGGCTTATTTCTGGACTCTCTATTCTGTTCCATTGGTCTCAACATCTATCTCTTTGCCAGTCCCAATGGTCTTGATTACTGTTGCTTTGTAGTATGTTTTGAAATCAGAAAGTGCGAGGCTTCCAAATTTGCTCTTCTTTTTCAAGATTGTTTTAGCTATTGAGGGTCCTATGAGATTCAGCTTTGAGATTTTTTTCCCTCTACTTCTGCAAAGAGTGCCATTGGGATTTTGATAGAGATTGCACTGAACCTATAGATCTCTTTTGGTAGTATGAACATTTTCACAACATTAAGTCTTCCCATCCATGAGCACTGATAACTTTCCATTTATTTGTATCTTCTTTAATTTCTTTTAGCAATATTTTGTAGTATTCAGTACACAAGTCTTTCTTCTCCTTAGTTACATCTATTCCCAAGCATTTTATTGTTTGTGATGTTATAGTAAACAGAGATTGTTTTCTTAATTTCTTTTTCAGATTGGTCATTATTAGTGTATAGAAACACAAGTGATTTTTATGTGTTGATTTTGTATCCTGCAACTTTGTTGAAATAATTGCTTAATTTTAACCATTTTTTTGTGGAATCTTTAGGGTTTTCCACATATAAGATCATGTCATCTGTGAACAGAGATAATTTTACTTCTTCCTTTCCAATTTGGGTGGCTTTTATTTCTTTTTTGATATCAGAGTAATGCTGCCCTCATAGAATGAATTTGGAGTGTTCCCTCATTTGAAATTCTTTGGAAGAGTTTAAGAAGAATTGGTATTAATTCTTCTTTAAATGTCTGGTAGAGTTCTCCAGTGAAGGCATCTGGTCCTGGACTTTTCTTTGTTGGGAGGCTTTTGATTATTGATTTAATCTCCTTACTAGTTATATGTCTCTTCAGATTTTTAAATTTCTTATGATTCTGTGTTGGTAAGTTGTATGTTTCTAGGAATGTATCTTTTTCTTCCAGGTTATTCAATTTGTTGGCAAATAATTGTTCATAGTACTCTGTTATAATCCTTTTTATTTCTGAGACATTCTGAGTTGCAATGTCCCCCATTTCATTTCCAATTTTAGTTATTTGAGTCTCATTTTTTTCTTAGTTATTCCACCTAAGGGTTTTTCAATTTTGTTGGTCTTTTCAAAAAAAAAAAAAAACAACAGCTCTTATATATCCGGAGAAAAACACAATTTGAAAGGATACACCCTAATATTCATTGCAGCACTATTTACAATAGCCAGGACATGGAAGCAACCTAAATGTCCATCAACAGAGGAGTGGATAAAGAAAATGTGGTACATATATATAATGGAATATTACTCAGCCATAAAAAACGAACAAAATAATGTCATTTGCATCAACATGGATGGACCTAGAGATTGTCATACTGAGTGAAGTAAGTCAGACAGAGAAAGACAAATATCATATGATAGCGCTTATATGTGGAATCTAAAAATGGTACAAATGAACTTATTTACAAAACAGAAATAGAGTCACAGATGTAGAAAACAAACTTATGGTTACTGTGGGGGAGGTGGGGGAGGGATAAATTGGGAGGCTGGGATTGACATATACACTCTACCATATATATAAAGTAGATAACTAATAAGGACTTACTGTATAGCACAGGGAACTCTTCTCAATACTCTTCAGTGACCTATATGGGAAAAGAATCGTAAAAAGAGTGGATATATGTGTATGTATAACTGATTCACTTTGCTGTATGGCAAAAACTAACACAACATTTTAAATCAACTATACTCCAATAAAAATTTTTCAAAAAGCTCTTGATTTTAATTTTTTCTATTGTTTTCTATTCTCAATTTATCTCTGCTCTAATCTTTTTTATTCCCTTCTTTCTACTAACTTTTGGTTTAGTTTGTTCTTTTCTAGTTCCTTGAGGTGTAAAATTAGGTTGTTGATTTGAGACTTCTTCTTTTTAATGTAAGCATTTGCCACTAAAACTTTCTTCTTATTACTGCTTTCACTGTATTCCATACATTTTGGTATGTTGTTTTCATTTTATCTCCAGATAGCTTCTAAATTCCCTTGTGATTTCTCCTTTGACTTGCTGGTTGTTTGAATCAATTATTTATTTCCACGTTTTAGTGGATTTTCCTGTTTTCTTCCTGCTATTGATTTCTAGTTCCATTCCATATGGTCAAAGAAGATATTTTACATGATTTCAACTTCTTAAATTTGTTAAGACTTGTTTTGTGGATTAACATGTGGTCTATCATGGAGAATGTTCCATGTGCACTTGAGAACGTATTCTGCTGTTTGGGGTGAAGTGTTCTGTATGTGTCTGTTAAATCTAATTGGTCTAACTGTGTTGTTCAAGCCCTCTGTTTCCTTATTGATCTTCTGTCTGGCTGTTCTATCCATAGCTGAAAGGAGGGATTAAAGTCTCCTATTATTATTATGTTGCTGTCCATTTCTCCCTTCAGTTATGTCAATGATTCATACATTTGGGAGCCTTAATCTCTCTTTAAATAATATAGGATTTATGATATAGGGATCATATTTCTCAATAGTGGAATGTAAATGTTGCCTTGGGGAGAAAGTGGGTTCATGTAGCTGAAGCTCTTCAGTGGCAGCGAGGGCTTGGGCCACTGGACCACTCTTCTGTTTAGAAGACCTTCTATATCTTCCATACATCCCACCATGGTCCTGTCTGGCTTCTGTCTACTTCTCCAATCCCATATCATGATGCTTCATTGCTCATAACTATTCTCGAGCTATCCTGATATTATCTGTTATGTTTCTTAAACACCTTTTTCTGCCTCAGCACACACACATGCATGTGTACATACACACACATACACACCTCATTCAAGATTTTTGTTACGAAGATATATTTGTAAAGGTACATAAAATGTTAGCTTGATTGATATTTTAAAATATTTGGACAAATAGTATCAGGCCTCATAAACACTCAGGAAGGGCCTGGAGAGAAGTTATATGAACAGAATTAGTTATTATAGCAGAACATTGAAAGCATCTCATTGTTCCCCTTTGGGACATTTAAATTCTATCCAAATAATGGAATGGTATTTATCCATATAGTAAGATTGTTTGAAGCCCATGAAGCATGAAGAAATACTTATGATGAAGAAAAGCATATAAAATCAAATATAAATTAAGAATATATCTATGTGAAAATGCATATAAGAAAAAAATGAAATAGTTTTCAGGATTGTAGGATTAAGGAGTTTTCTGTAGTTATTTTCAAAATATTTATATTGCTACATTTAACTCTATAATTTGAATAAAAGGCAAGAACACAACTCATTAAATAACCTGTTTCCACACCATTATAGCAGCTGCCTATGGAGAAATGCTCTGAGATGAAGGACTACTCAGCCTCACTTGCCTTCCTATCCACCAGCAGCAGGGTTTCCATCTTTGCTTCCATGGATTCACAGTGGGAAGACAGCCACAAAGCACAGTACAGATTAAGACCAAATATCTCTAGACAAGAAATATTTTAAAATAAATCTACAATAAACGGACAGTTTAATGCTCAAGTGAGATAAATTGGGGGGATTCTTTTCTGAAATTTTTTTAAAGTATTTATTTATTTAGTTGTGTTGGGTCTTAGTTGCGGCACGTGGGATCTTCATTGTGGCGTGCGGGCTCCAGAGCGTGCTGGCAGGCTTCTTTCTAGTTGTAGTGCATGGGCTCCAGAGCGCACAGGCTCAGTAGTTGCGGCACGCAGGCTTAGTTGCCCTGCGGCATGTGGGATATTAGTTCCTCTACCAGGGATCAAACCCACATCCCCTGCATTGGAAGGCAGATTCTTCACCACTGGACCACCAGGGAAGCCCCTGGGGGATTCTGAAGAGTAAATTTGCATGACCTTGTCTGGTACCCAGCTTCATGAGGCAGAGAACTTGAATTCATTCTTCTGCCAGTGAAAAGACAAAGGAACAGGTGAGATCCAGCACAGGTAAATCACAGGCATCCATGGGAGGCTAACAGCTCTGAGGGATAAGCAGATGTTAGGCAGGAAATAAAAAGAAGGCAAAGTGGGACAGGCAATGGAGGGGAGATGAATGCCAAAGCAGAGCCTTAAGAAATGACCGTGTCTCTGAAAGTCTGCGTGAAGTTCTGTGTGGTAGATCTTGTGAAAAGTCACCCTGACAAATCTTGGAGAGGATTGGAGAAGAGTAAAAGCGGAGGCAGGAAGATCGTCTAGAAGACTGTTGAAATGTTTAAAGAGAGAAAAGATGAGGATGTGACTCAAGGCCTGAGCAATGGGGACAGAGAGGAGATGAATTTGAAAGGTATGAGGAGAGAGAACCAGCAGGACTCAATAAGTAATCAGAAGAAGGAAGGTCAAGGATGACGGCCAAATCCTGCCAAACATCTGAGTGCATCTGTAGGAACAACGTTGCCAGACAAGTCTCCAGAAACCAACAAGGACTTGGTATTAGTTTGTATTTTAGATTGAAAACTGTCTGCATCTTTCCCAGGTTACAATCCCATGGGGATCCACGATGTTTATATTTACATTTTATGTTTACCTAGGCTGAGCTCTGTAGTTACATAATCAGAGAAGGAAATCCCACAATCAATTCCAGGACTCTTTAGACATTACCTTTTGTAAATAGCCAGAGCTAGGTTTGCAGTCAAACCCAGAGGCATTTATGAATAAATACTGACCCCCAGTGTCTAACTGCAGAAATAAAGATTAAAAATAAAGATAAAACACCAAGACTCTTAGGAGAGTACCTGGAATTCCAGCTACAAATAATGTTCCCTGCAATCCAATTCAGAATCCTGGGGCGCTTCAGAAACAGAAATACTGACTAGTATTTTACTATACCGATGGCTAGTGGCTGCCAGGAGAACTCTAGTGAATGTTCTATAGAATAAGTGTCAGAATGGATTTGGTCTCAATCATGGGTGTGTAACTATGTGATGGTCTTGGCCCTCTCTGCTCCAACGTCCAGGTTTAACTACTCCAAAGAGTCTTCTCACTAAAAGAGTAGATTTTTATGCAATTAATTTGACTGATACAAACTCCAGCTGTGTCTTAATCCCCACCTAGGTCAGCATTACATCAAATGAAGATTCCTCTCAAGTGGATGCAGGACAGTGTGGTTGGTGGATGTGCCCTTTTCAGCATCTGTGTGGCTAGAGTGAATTCATGAGAAATTCTTGAGTAAACTCTCTGCAGCAAAATAGCTCCTTCCGGACTTCCCCGGTGGTGCAGTGGTTAAGAATCCATCTGCCAATGCAGGGGACATGGGTTTGAGCCCTGGTCCAGGAAGATGCCACATGCTGCGGAGCAACTAAGCCCGTGCGCCACAACTACTGAGCCTGCGCTCTAGAGCCCGCAATCCACAACTACTGAAGCCCGCACGCCTAGAGACCGTGCTCTGCAACAAGAAAAGCCACCACAATGAGAAGCCTGCATACCGCAACGAAGTGTAGCCCCCGCTCGCCGCAGCTAGAGAAAGCCTGCGCACAGCAACGAAGACCCAACACAGCCAAAATAAATAAATAAATTTATAAAAAGAAGAAAAAAATAGCTCCTTCAGCTGCAGTTGGTGTCAAATGGTATCTGTTTTTTGCAACTGGAAATGAGGCACTGGCTGTTTGGAGACAAGCTTATGTCACATTCTGGTCTATGCTGAAGTTTTTAAGAACTTGGCTTTGCAGAGAATTAAATGAAGCCGTCTTGAAAAGTTAGAGTTTCCTTCATGAAAACAGGATTGTTTTCGTGAACGTTGTTTTTAAAGTAAGAATAGACTTCAGGCTTAAGTTGTCAACCACAACATAAATAAAAGGCCAATCTTTAGTGCCAACAGAACCTATTTGACTTCTGCTTTGGGCAATGAGAAGCATTCATTACAGGCTATTGACCCTCAGCAGTCTTAGTAGAAGGAAGCATGGAGCAGCAGTAGAAATCATGGCTGCTTTGAGGTCACATGGATTCAAGCTGGGCGATGACACTGAGCTGAGTGACACAAGGGACACGGGAGGTGGCCACTGCAAAGAGCTAAAATCGAAGGAAACGGAGGCCCAGAGATTAAGTAGAGTTTAGGGGCCAAACGGTGGCATTAAGAAGGGATGCCATCCTAAGGTACTAAAAGATTAAAGTAGAAGGTTTTGTATCAGGAGAAATTCTATTTGTTCAGCCACAAGGTGATGGCAATCATAATCCTATTTTTGACTTGTATTAGCAGAGAAGCTAATTGTCTGATACATAACTGTAGCACTAGACCTAGTAGAAAAAAATAAGTGTAGAAAATTTGTTTCTTGACAATACAAAGAAGTTTTTCCTTTACTAACCAAAACTGAGATTTCAAGAATAAAAAGTATAGAAACCAGGCACCTTTATCCAGTCACTGCATATAGCGAAACATGTTTTAGTGACTGTACTTAATACAAGGTTGTTTTAGTTGCTTCTTTGCCAATTTTTTTTTCTCCTGTCACTTTATTTATTTGGGGGGATTTTATTTTGGAAAATGTCAAACCTACAGAAAAGCTGGAAGAATAGTACATTATTAATTCTTTCCTCATCAATTACAACATTTACTATATTTGCTTTCTGCGTCTCTTTAAATATATAGGAGCAATTGTGTTGGCTCAAACATTTTAATGTGAGTTGCAGACATAATGACACCTCACCCTTAAATTTTTCAGGCCCCCAAAATATCCTTTATAACTTTTAATTAAAATATCAAATTAAGGTTCAAATGTTAAAACCCTAATCCCCGGTGTGATGGTATTTGGAGGTGGGGCCTTTGGGAGGTGAGCAGATTTAGATGAGGTCGTGAGGGTGGATCCTTCATGATGAGAACAGTGTCCTTCTAAGAGGAAGAGACCAGAGCCCCCTCCCTCTCTACCATGTGAGGACACAGCGAGAAGGCGTCTTTCTGAGCACCAGAAAGAAGGTTCTTATCAGACACTAAATCTGCCAGTGCCTGGATCTTGGACTTCCCAGCCTCCAGAACTGTGAGAAATGTTTGTTATTTAAGCCACCCAGTCTGTGGTGTTTTGTCACAACAGCCTGAACAGACTGAGACAAATGTTCTATAATCCATTCTTGTTATTCTTTTCTTTCATCTCAAACGGTCCCAGATTTGGCATTTGAAGCCAATTTTTGTGTCCCACCAGTCTTTGGGCATTTTTTTCTTTTCTGACTCAAGATGTTCTAAACTCACCTTATACTTTATCTGCCTCCAACCTGGAATCAACGATTTTCCCAAACATGCCTGGGTCTGTGGAACAGTATTTAGAAAACAAGATCAAGGGAACTACGTGTGCTATTACTAGGTTATGGCTTCTAGGCCCTTTCAGAGCACAGAGCCAGAGCTGGGGTTGGGGGGTGGGGGAAAGGTGGGGTGGCGTTGGGAAGAAAGAGAGGGGAAAATGCACACACATTCCTACAGGTATCTCCAGCTCAAAACTAGTAACACGGGGGTCTTCTTTATCTTCCTCCACTTTCTATCTTTATCTTCCTCCACTTTCTATCTCCCTTCTCCCATTGTGAGTAACCTAATTTACAATGACATCAACAAATTTGCTCAATTTTTTAAATCTATGAGATTCAGAATTACATCCTAGAAACAGTCTCAGGAACATTTTCATCTTTAAACACTTGAATTTAACATCAGCGGTACCATATCATCCCAAATTATTCCGCAGAAGTCGCACAGACTAACAGCTCTTTAAATAGCAACAAGAGATAATGCACCTATATATAGGACTCGAATTGGACAACTTAGCAATGGTTGTTTCTTGAGAGGACCAAAGAGGACAAATTTAGAACAGATTACTGTGGCTTCTGCTTTAATTGGTTGAAGACTATTTGAGGTGTTTTCCTTTTCAAAATTTATCCTGTTTGACGTTTGGCATTTGTTTCACAGCAATCCAGTGGACAGTGTGAGAAGATACACATAATGGTTAATGAGGTGATAGTGGCTGATGGGTGAGTGTTCTTTGTGTTATTTATGCTCTCAGCTTTTGGGGATGTTTAAATTTTTTTATAATAAAAAGATTTCAAAATATATATTCCTGTCAAATCAGAGTAAGCATAAGCTTAAATGGCTAGCCCCAACTCAAATAAATGGCAAATAAGATGTGGCTCTATTATGTGAAAATAGGAAGTATTGATGACAATCTAGCTTATCTTTAAAAAATTGTCTAAGGAACTTTCATTTTTTGGGGGCTTAAGTTGCATGTTTTAAAGGTTAGTCTATATAGCTAGATTATCCTCCAATAAATAAAACTTCACCAATTGTGGAAAAAGATTGACTTAAATTCTGCCTATCATTTTGCCAAATAGCTTTGTCACTAGAGGGAGATTGTATGATTAAAATATTCTTACAGAACGGATGTTTCATATTCCCCTTGGGATCAAAGTCCCCTCACAGACCGATGTGGAAACCATCAGGCTACAGCATAACATGGCATCTGTCACAGCCAGATCTTTTGAGAGGCCAGGCATGATTTAATACAACGAACAGTGTTACATAAGTGAGCCCCAAACTTGCAAAATCCAACCATGCAGAAGACAAAAACAGGAGAAACGATCAGGGTCTACAATGTTAAGGCAATTTGAACATATGAAAGACTTTCCAGGTAAGAGGAAAGCTGAACTTTGAAAAGAGGCTTGCCACTTTTTATGTAAAAGCATAAAAATATATTAAAAATGACGCTGGGGATGATGAATCTTCTGTCTAGTAAAGCTGGTTCCCCTACCTCATTCTGTCATAAACACAAAGGAGCTAGAAAAATAAAAAACTATAACTACATAGTAGGAAAAGGGGAGAAATGTACATGACCTCTGGCTTCTCTTTCCTGAGACTGTCATCATGATCAGGAGGACTTCTGCTTCTGGCCACCGAGTTGCCCAACTGCTGTCCGATGGGGCAGTTGGGTTAACCAGCTCACACACTGACCAAAAAAAAGCATTTTCACAACAAAACTATAGAGCCTGGGGAGGCTTCCCAGGCCAGAAGACAAATAACCACTGCCATTACCGTGCACATGGAGGGACTGCATTTTAATAAAAGTGGTCATGACCCAAGATGAGAAATAGTCTGCAAATCTGGAGCAAAAGAATCTGGTTGAGCTTGGAAATAGCCAGATCATGTTAAGAAATTTGCCTCATACATCTTATCAAGGAAACATACACGACATTATGTACTCTAACCGAGGATGCTTTGTTAATTCAGTGCTCAAATTAGTACTGGATGATGCAAGAACTTCCATTTTCTGAGGCAGAATTTCTGTTCTTTCAGAAAAACAAAGTCTGAGTGTACTGGGATACACTACTCATCTGAGATATTTAAAAATTAAAACTCTAGGAGTAGCATCTTGCTATGGCTCTTATCTTACCACACTGGACCTGCATGAAACAATCATTACAGCCTGGGCAAAAGAGACGTGTCTAACTGGCTCCAGGGCAAGCCCAACCTGGCAGCAGGATGGGCTGCCCTCTCCAAGGACCAAATTTCTGGATAAGCTGTCTATCATTTTTTAAATTTAAAAAAGTCCCCATTTTTTGGTCCCAGCTTGACGTGGTACAGAAGGATGCCAAGATGAGGATGCAGGTTAGGCAGATTTCAAGATACCTACATCAAAAATTCTGGATCCGGGCTTCCTTGGTGGCGCAGTGGTTGAGAGTCCGCCTGCCGATGCTGCCGATGCGGGGGACGTGGGTTCGTGTCCCAGTCCGGGAAGATCCCACATGCCGCAGAGCAGCGGGGCCCATGAGCCATGGCCACTGAGCCTGCGCGTCCAGAGCCTGTGCTCCACAATGGGAGAGGCCACAACAGTGAGAGGCCCGTGTACCCCAAAAAAAAAAAAAAAAAAAAAAAAAAATTCTGGATCCCTTGTAAGCCATGCAAAGAAAACAGATTCACTAGGTGGTCTCAAGGTTGAAGTGCTGGAGTCGTTAAAAATAATTTTACAGCAAATTTTCATAAATATCTCTTCATTTATTTCAGCCAAGATCTCAAAAACCAAATTGTACCAGAAAGTGTCAGCAAAAATTATCCCTCTCTCAGGAAGTCTATAAGATTCCACAGTGACGGGGTGTGAGCACAGCTCTGTGTGCAGGAGCACATCATGCTGCCAGGTGTCCATGGGAGGTGGATATCTAGATGCAGGACAAGGGAAGAATCCAACTCTAGGCTCTTAAGCTGTGTTAAGACATGGTCACTTCTTGGGCTGGAAAATTCAGATGCCAATTCCAGAGATGGAGCCGTTCAAAAATGGCCTGAGTTGAAGCTTAGCCATAGGTTTGGAATTCTAGGAAGATCTGGTAGTTGTATTCTTGGCCCTGATCTCTGAATTATAAACAGTGTTATTTGGTTAGGCAACAGAACTGTGAAAAGAAGGACTACGGCAGAAAAGCCAGTAGTTGGTCAGGAACGTCAAGCATCCACGTTCCATGTCCTTATGCATCACAGATGCAGCCAGCTGTGAGCAAACCAGGTTCATTTCTTCTTTTCAGCTGATGCCCTAAGTCTTGATTTAAGGATCAGTAGAGACCAAGCAAGCAGTAGCAAGGGTTTTAGAATTAGTTTCCTTCTAATGACAGTTTTACTATAAAATGGATACAAATAAACCAATCCACCAATGGAAAACCATGAAAAACTGGTGATATCTGTAACAGCTTTTATAGTTGTAAATTGTTTACATGACTTTATCACTGAAATATATGTCACTTGCTCTGAAATAAGGCAGTAGCTTAAAGAAATGATCACTTACCTATCTCCAGCATCTAAAAACATCCTATATCATTAAGATTGATAAGCAGTCAGTTCTGTCTGTGGCCTACCCTGAATACTATAGACTACGTACCATAATGTTTTGCCCTCAGCAGATAAAGAACAAATGTACATGACAAGGGCGAATATACCATTTCCCCTGTTCAAGTGAATAAAATTACACCCACTATATTCTACCTTCCCCCGACCCGACCTTCAATTTTTAGAGAATTAGGCATGTCTATGTGTTGAAATAAGTACAACTCTTTGTGTTATAGGAAGATAAGAGCAGAGAATAATTCAGCAGCCTATACTTAATATTTATGAATCATATGGAAATTCTTGGGATGGTACCATTTTCAGTCACAGAACTTATTTTTAAATTAATTTTAAAGACCCCAAAATTAAAGTTTAAAACACAAAAATAAAACAAAAAGAGAACACGAACAGCTATAGCTGTCTATATGCTGCTAATTCTAGCAGCCAGAGAGGAATTCCACCAAATGTTATGAGGCAAAGGGCCTTGGTGTTTGTTGTTGGCTGTCTTGGAGGAATCCATCCATGACTCTCCCATTTAATGGGCCTCTGGTCTTAACCTATCAAAGCATCCCTCTCCCTAGAGGAAAAGACTAGTAATAAATACTTAAGTATAGTGTGTTATCTAATGCCCTTTATTATCATCCTAGAAAGTCTCAGTAAATATAACTGTGAACTACTTATTGGAGGAAGTAGTGCCTGTCAGTGGTCACTCTATACTGATTTATTGAATGAGGAATACCTTGAACTTGACCTCCACTTGTTGCTTCCCCATCTTGGAAACTTATGACATTGATTTAGCCCCACTGGTGACTAACTTAGTGACTAATTCAAACGGGGCCGGCAGGGGCTAATGCATAAGGCTTATGACATTAGCACTCAGGCATCCTAAAGCCTTTATCTGGGCCAATATATGTTACCTAGTTACTTACACAAACTCTACCCCACAGCCTAGATCTGGAAAAATCAGGAAAAATCAGCGGGGGAGAAAAAAAAAAAAAGCGAGATCAGCACCTATAACACACCGCATACCACTCCTGCTGCAGCTATCCCTAGCTAGCACGTGGGAAAGATTTTATTTGTCAGCGCGTTTCACTTTTCCTTGATCCTCTACTTTCTTAATGGCCGCTTGGATAGCCTCTTGGTTGCCCAGGAACTGGTGAGGTCCAACGGCATGCAGGTTCTCATCCAGTTCCAGGAGAATGGGGACTCCAGTAGGAAGAGTGATGTTGATAATGTCTTCATCTGAGATACCTGGAGATTAAGACAGGGAGGAGCAAGGCATTAAAGACAACCCAGGAGGCAGCTGTGTTTAGTTAATTAACTACACATTCACTTAGTCCCATATTAACTGCATGTTTGGAACCACACCAGGTACTGTGAGGGATTCCAGCTATAGTTGCTGGAAGCCAAGGGCGTCCCAGAAGTTTTATTTATTTATTTACTTATTTATTTGGTTGTGCCAGGTCTTAGTTGCGGCAGGCGGGCTCCTTAGTTGCGGCATGCGAACTCTTGGTTGCAGCATGTGGGATCTAGTCCCCTGACCAGGGATCAAACCCTGGGCCCCCTGCATTGGGAGCACAGAGTCTTATACACTGCACCACCAAGGAAGTCCCTCAGAAGTTGTTTTTTTTTAAAAATCTAAGACAGAAGTTCAAATTACATTAAATCTTGGGACAGTAAATACCTTTTGGGGCAAACTGTTCCTGGTTGTTTCCTATCTAAATCTTAAAGAAATGAAAATTATTCTCTCCATGCTCACATGTGTGTTACTGGTTTTCCGCAGAAATCAATCTTGAAAAATCTGAAAGTGAACTAGGGGGGCTTTCCGGTTTTTTTCCTTTTATATGTTGTCCCCAGGCTGGCTAAAATTAACCTCAAAATCTAGTTCAATAGGGGCTTCCCTGGTGGCGCAGTGGTTGAGAGTCTGCCTGCCGATGCAGGGGACACAGGTTCGTGCCCCGGTCCGGGAAGATCCCACATGCTGCGGAGTGGCTGGGCCCGTGAGCCATGGCTGCTGAACCTGCGCGTCCGGAGCCTGTGCTCCGCAACGGGAGAGGCCACAACAGTGAGAGGCCTGCGTACCATAAAAAAAAAAAAAAAAAAAAAAAAAAAAATCTAGTTCAATTGATTAGAAAGTGGCTGGTTTTCCAACACTGAGTGAGCATGGGATGCCCTGGGCTAGACCCAGTCAAGGAATAACTCTCCCCTAGGTGCTCAGGAAATACAATCAAGAGGAATCAAAAGAAGGTTGATCGACATGCCTTGTAAACAGGTCTCGTTCTCCTGCTGTCCCTTAACAGCCCAACTGCTAGGAGAGAAAGGTATGTGTAATGGACAAATCACCTTCAATTCTTTTTTTATTTTTTAAAAATTTTACTTACTTATTTATTTATTTATTTACTTACTTACTTATTTTCGGCATGCTGCGCGTCCTGTGGGATCTTAGTTCCCTGACCAGGGATTGAACTCACGCCCGAGGCAGTGAAAGCGTGGAGTCCTAACCACTGGACCACCAGGCAATTCCCTCAGTTCTTTTTAAAATAGCCTGAATCAGGGAATTCCCTGGTGGTCCAGGGGTTAGGACTCCACGCTCTCACTGACAAGGGCCCAGGTTCGATCCCTGGTCGGGGAGCTAAGATCCCACATGCCGTACAGTGCGCTCCCACAAAATTTTTTTTAATAAGTAGATAACCTGAATCATAGGTTGTTCAATTTTGACCAGAAGAGCTGGAGTTGTAGCAAGGATGGTAGCAGCAGTGGTCGTGATAAGGTTTCTATTATTATGAGTGTTTTTAAAAAACAATAAACAGCTAACATGTACTGAGTACATTCCGCATGCCAGGTACTCTTCTAAGCACTTTATGTGTATTAACTTATCCTAGGAAGATATGCACCATTATTTTTCCATGTAACAATTTCTGACACAGAGAGGTTAAGCAAACAACTCAAGGTCACACAGGCAGTAAATACCAAAGGCTGGATTTAAACCCAGGTGTATGTAACTAGTGCACAATGTCTTTCAAGTTCCTCTGAGTTCAAAATGGGCAAAGAGAAGAGAGGAGACCTAAAAAGATGGAGTTAAGCCAATTAAAAGGTGACTGAAAGTATTCAAATTATCTACTTTAAAAACACACTTTTATTATATAGACTTCTAAATTCTAACCATATACTTCTGTTCTTTATTAATAGAAAGGACCCAGGGTAGAGCAAGTTCTGAGGGGAGTGCAAGGGTCCATCTTGGAAGGTGAGAATGGCAGAATAAGTTAGTAGCAGTTAGTTATCAATGCACTGTGTCATTTTTAACTTTGGTCATAACTATGAGCACCAGTCACAGAATCATAGCACTGGATCTCAGCCGCTGGGGTGGTTCTTTATTAGAATTTCATTTCTAGGTTCAGAAGAACTGCCTAAGAACTCTTATGCACAAGCTGTATACTCAAACAGCTATGAAACAATGGAAAGGATCATAACTTGGAAGTCAGGGTCTATTCTAAGTACCCATCCCATCTCCTCCTTTGCTAGTCCCCTTCCAAATATATAACTTTAGGTAAGTAACCTCTCTGGGCCTCCACTGCCTCTGTCTAATTAAAAAAAGAAACACACACTCTTCTCTACCACTATTACAAACCCTGTGGGGCAGGAGGAATGGACTTAAAAGAGAACATACATGAGAAAGTATAGCCCAACAAGTGTTTCTTCTTTCTGTACTACGAATTCTCTTCTAGGTAGAAGATTTAAAGGGTAGGCTACTAAAACACTCCTTTGCCCTGCCAAGCCCCCATCCCCACACTGCAACCCTACACAAGATTACCATCCCAAACTAAAGCTGGCAAGAACAGATAAATTCAGGCCAGACAGCCAGCTGTTTAGCTGGGAGATGACTGCCTGGGATTCTAAAAGCCCTCAGACCCTCTCAGGTCAGATCTGTCAGCTGGCCGCATAGTAGCTGCCACCCACATCCCCTGGAGATAGCCAGAGAGGAATGCAACAGCACGTGGTTTAGAGCCAGGTGACCACTAAGGATATAGAGAAACTGAAATCCTAATACACTGTAAAATAAAATCCTGTGGAATCTTTGGATAACAAGTCTGGCAATTCCTCAAATGGGTAAGCACAGAATTACCATGGGACCCTGCAATTTCACTCCTAGGTATATATACCCAAGAGAAATGAAAACACATGTCCACACAAAAACCTGTACACGAACCCTCACAGCAGCATTATTCATAATAGACAGAAGATGGAAACAGTCTAAATGTCCATCAACTGATGAGTGGGTAAATTAAATGTGGCAGATCCATGCAATGGAATATTATTTGGCAATAAAAAGGAAAGAAGTGCTGATGCATGCTAAACATTGACAACCCTTGAAAACATTATGCTAAGTGAAAGCAGCCAGTCACAGAGTACATATTGTATGAGTCCATTTCTATGAAATGTCCAGAATAGGCAAATCTATAGTGACATAAATAGATCTGGGGTTGCTTAGGGCCAGAGGGAATGGGAGGACTGGGCAGTAATAGCTAGGTATGGAGTTTCTTTTGAGGGTAATGAAAATGTTCTGAAATTGACTGTGGTGATAGATGGGTAACTCTGTGAATATACAACTCTGTGAAAATACAGCTCTGTGAAAAGCCACTGAACTGAACACTTTAAATGGGTGAACTGTATGTCATGTGAATTATACCTCAAGAAAGCTGTTTAAAAAACTACTAAACAGATCCAGAGAAGTTAAATAAAACTCTTCGAGTCACCAGACTGTTAAGGTAGTAAAATTAGACATTTTTTTTAAATTCCCAAATTCCAGGACTTCAACTCTGGTCGTCTGACTTGTCTATGGCTATTTCCACCACAGCATAAGGAGAGAGGAGAATGTTTGTGTTCATGCTCTGCCCTTGTGAAGGGCTGGGTGCTAACTGGACACCAGCACCAAGTGTTCTCATGTTTTCAAGACTAGTAAAGGGATCAACAGATTTGTCTGATCCCCTTGAAATACCTAACACACTGGGATCATGATGGGCCAGGTTGAGGGTTTGCAGTCTGTGGCCTCAGTAAAAAGTTCTGGGTCTTTGGCAGGGGGAGAGGGGCACACATAGAACTCATCTGACCATGGCCTCAGATCTAACCAGATCTAACAAGCCCTTTCTTTAAGAGCACCACTCTCAAGCTCATGCCTGTGGCTTAGATAAAAACCCACTTTTGTGTGGGACCAAATGGAAGAGCCAACTAACAAAGGCCACGAGAACTATAATGTTTCACTTATAAAGAAAGGAGGGCTCAACAAAAATAGAAATGTTTCCAATAAATAAAGCTGACATTCCACTTTAATGACTACTCAAGCCATTCACACAGCAGACTAATTACTTCCAAATATTTAAAATACTTAGACTGGTTAATAATCAGTCAATGAGACTTAAGCGACTGGCTTTTAAAAATAGCAAATGAGGAAAAACCACAATGAAGCCATTATTCATTACTCAGTTTTGGCATAAGCCACATTCTTTGTCCTAAGAGAGTCAAGCAAGCAGAACTCCTAAGGCTAGAAAAATGCATCTGCATTGGATTAAACCAAACTGAATCGATACTATATTATGTAATATCGTATTACAAATTCATTAACTGGAACATCATATGAAAGTTAAAACGCATGGCCAGATATCACATCCTCTGATAATGGCTTAGATTGTTTGATACAGCATCCAGGAACGTTCTGAAGGGAAACATCTAATCCTGCATCAACCCATCTCTATCACTGCCCCTTCACCAACCCCCAACCATTGTCTTTAATTCTTGAATCTTCATGTAGGAGCGTCTGGGAGTTAACTGCTATCCATTTAAATGATTGGGATATTTTAAATAAGAAATAATGAAAATTTGGTGGTAAGTCAAACGAGTAGCTCAAAGCCAAAACAGGAAGAAATTCAAACAACTTCATTTTCTGCATACAGGACTAACTTCAGAAAGTCAAATCTGTACCTTTGATGACTCCCCTGAGTCACTGGAGCAGGAACAGGAACCACAGACAGTAATTAAGATCACTGCACATATATACAGCACTCCCACTCGCCTTCTGTTAGAAGTGGCTGGGCAAATGCTCACTTCTCCCACGGGGATTATAAGGGACCATGTTTTATACATCCTTGTGTCACCCATGCTCTCAAAACAGTGCCTTATATGCTGCAAGACGTTAGTAAATGTTTGTTCTACTGTAAGGAATTCTATCATGTGTTGCTGCTAGGATCCAGAAATGATTTAGCTTTATGATCCAATATTACAACTATATGTATTATATGAATCTACTTCTTACAAACAAAGGCTATTAGGAATAAAATGTTAACTAGAAACGCTAATGCCTAAAGCCTATATGTGAAAGCACTCTGAGGACTTTCTCGGAGGTACAGTACCAGCTAAGTTTCAGAAGGAAATCAAAAGGGAGATGTATGCTCCTCAGAAGTAAGGACTGGGGCTTCCCTGGTGGCGCAGTGGTTGAGAGTCCGCCTGCCGATGCAGGGGACGTGGGTTCGTGCCCCGGTCTGGGAGGATCCCACGTGCCGCGGAGCGGCTGGGCCCGTGAGCCATGGCCGACTGAGCCTGCGCGTCCGGAGTCTGTGCTCCGCAACGGGAGAGGCCACAACAGTGAGAGGCCCGCGTACAGCATAAAAAAAAAAAAAAAAGTAAGGACTTTGTATGTCCAATTCCAGGTGCTGTATCCCTGTACCAAGAATAGTGCAGTACCTGATTTAATGGACCCTTGGCACATAGCTGAAATGAATGAATCTGAACTCTCTGAGCTTTCAAATTAAATCTAGTCCTTTACTGTTGAAGCTTTGGTTAAAGGTTGTGTTTCCTTTATTACCTTATTAAGAAAAAAAGTCAAATTAAATTTGTCGTCTATATATTTTCTTTGGTGTTCTCCAAACTGTGCTCAAAATCTTTGAATATCAGGAAACAGGAGGAAAGATGTTCAGGGAGACAGATCTGTTACAGGACAAGAGGAAACCCCAATTCCATAATGCTTATTTTTGAGGATGACAGAGAGAGAGGGAAAACAGCTCCGATCAAATCATTCAGCTCTGAGGTTCCACCCATGCCCCGCTTCCCTTTCCCAATTGAGTTAGTCACAATCCAAACCCCACCGATGGGTGATCTGTGATAAGAGTACTGTATTCTTCTATTGCCAAAATAAGAGCTGACAGAAGAGATTCTGAATTTCATATATGGCTTACCTATTTTTAATTAGAATTCTTTTAGGTTTGAATGCTCTCCATGTACAACTTAAAGATTGGCTGGGGAACAACTGGAAATGGGTTATTTGAATCATGTACCATGATGACAGTATAACGGCCTCTAATTTAGAATAAGGTAGAGAGAAGAATCCATTCTACATCTAATTTTATAGTTAAGTGGCCTACAACTTTTAAAAATGAAGGTTTCTATAAATCAATTATACTTATAATAAGAGAAAGCTTAGCCACACTACTAGATAAGCATTTGCTTCACAGAAGAGAGGCCTGACTGCTACTTCTGAAAATATCCCACTACAGCATACCAAAGGTGACTGACTGGTCAGTGTCCATCCCCACAGCAAGTCCCAGCTGACCTTTCCTCGAGTCTCTAATTTCACCTCGTCACTTCTTTGCCTTGTTACATGTGCAGCTGCACACGGTTCTTCAGGGGTCAAGTCTGTCTTGCATGCCACTCTTACTCCAAACTTGAAACTGCCTAGTCCTTTCTTTTTTTTTGCGGTATGCAGGCCTCTCACTGCTGTGGCCTCTCCCGTTGCGGAGCACAGGCTACGGACGCGCAGGCTCAGCGGCCATGGCTCACGGGCCCAGCCGCTCCGCGGCATGTGGGATCTTCCCGGACCGGGGCACGAACCCATGTCCCCTGCATCAGCAGGCGGACTCTCAACCACTGTGCCACCAGGGAAGCCCTGCCTAGTCCTTTCTTGAACCCAGACTAAACAATCCACTTCTGCTGGCAAGATGCAGACTACATCCAGTGCTTTAGTTCAGTACCTGGCTTCTCCTTCAATGTGGGCCGGCAGGAAACAAACACGAAGTGACTATGCCAACCGCAGAGAAAGAAACACACACCTGTCTGGAGTGCTAAGGAACAGGGTGTTGTTAGACACTACGCCTGGGTTAGGAGTGTTCGTGGTGGTGCTTCGTGGGAGGTGGGCCCTGCTGTAATCCGGACTTGTTAGGCAATTGTTTATGCTGCCACAAATCAGTAAAGCAGTCCCTTAAGCAGGAATTTTCTCACTATATAATATTTCTTATATCTGTTTTAAGTCTTCTTTATTCTGAAGGGATTAAGAACTACTATCAAGTTAAAAGTAAAGCATTCCATGGGACTACACCAAACTAAAAAGCTTTGGCACAGACAAGGAAGCTACCAACAAACCAAAGGCAGCATTCTGGATAGGAGAACATATTTGCAAATGATATATCCGATAAGGGGTTCATATCCAAAATATACAAGGAACTAATATACCTCAACATCAAAAAACCAAACCTGATTAAAAAATGTGCAGAGGACCTGAATAGGCATTTTCCAAAGAGGAAATACAGATGGCCAACAGACACATAAAAAAGATGCTCAACAGTACTAATCATCAGGGGAATGCAAATTAAAACCACAGTGATATATCACCCCACATCTGTCAGAATGGCTATCATCAAAAAGACAACAAATAACAACTGTTGGCAAGAATGTGCAGAAAAGGGAACCCTGTGCAATGCTGGTAGGATTGTAAATTGGTGCAGCCATTATAGAAAGCAGTATGGAGGTTCTTCAAAAAATTAAAAATAGAACTACCATATTATCTAGCAATTTCACTTCTGGATATTTATCCAAAGAAAACAAAAACACTAATTCAAAAAGATACATGTAATTCCCTGGTGGTCCACTGGTTAGGACTCTGCACTTTCACTGTCAAGGGCGCAGGTTTGGTCCCTGGTCAGGGAACTAAGGTCCCACAGCCATATGGTTGCGGCCAAGAAAAAAAAATTTTTTTTCAAAAAGATACACACACACCGATGTTCACTGTAGCATTATTTATAATAGCCAAGATATGGAAGCAACCTAAGTGTTCACTGATGAATGGATAAAGAAGATGTGGTGCATATATACAATATTACTCAGCCGTTAAAAAAAAGAAAGCTTGCCATTTGTGACAACATGGATGGATCTAGAGGGAATTATGCTAAGTGAAATCAGAGAAAGGCAAATACCGTACGATCTCACTTATATGTGGAATCTAAAAACCAAAACAAACAAACAAAATAAAATGCAAACAGTGAACAATTGCTCAAATGAAATTTAAAAAACATGGCTTAGCTACATTAAATAGCAGAGTAAAACAAAGTATTGAACAAAGTCAAAATACTGAACCATAGCTTTCCAGTGAGTTCAGAGACTTGTTATAGTTCCTACAAGAAACAAGATACATATGTAAAATGCCTAGAACTGCATTTAGCACACAGTGTGCGCTCAAAAAAGGGCCACCTGGTATAGCTATACTAGGGAGTGTCATTCACAGACCACAATGTTAAGGTAAAAGCAATAATGTAAGACTCAATTAGCTGCATGAAATTACCTTTTTATGGTTTACTTGCCAAAGATACTCTTGACTCAGCTTCTCACAACGTACTATTCTGAACAGAATAGATCAACAGAAGGGCTACATTTTAGAAAAAGTTTAAAACAAAACAGCCCAGGCAGTAATTGTGTGTGGAGACTCAGTGAACTGGGTTTAGGCGGAGTTCATGAAGCCAACTACTTATCGCGATCATGGCTAAGCCATCTGAGGTCTGTCTGGGTTTCATTTTCCTTCAACAGCATCTGTCTTCTTTCCCACAAATGGAAGAAGTGTCAGGCAGGACTTGACTGACTATAGGGTAAAATCATAGCACCAAATATTTGAGAAACAAAATAACATCTAAGGAACTAACAACACTCTCCACTGCTGAGGTACATACAATCTAGAGTAAATTAGTAACACTAGTATACTCTTAGTCAAAGATCTTAAGGCACTTGGAGACTTCAGGGTAGACCAATTTCTTAATTAGCTATGTGACTGGGTCATCATTCTTCCTACTTCAAAGTTACAATAAAGTATTTTTATGATAGGACAGTATGCTGTCATTGATTCTATCAGTTACCACACTCCTCCCTAGCAGAAGGTAAGATGCTTGAAGTCTATCAAGCATTTTAAGGACAATATGGGGAAAAATTGCCCACTTCCTTGAAAGATCCTGTTTATATGGGAGAATCTTACATAAACATATCTAGAAAACATGACTAGGAATCAGATCAGTCTACAACGACATGCATTTTTACTTTTGTAATCAATTCAAAGAATTTAGCAACTTTCATATTTATAGGGAATATGCAATCTGGTCACACCCATTTCAAAGATTCATTCTTAATACAGATGAAAGCTAACTTTCTTATAACGTGACCATATAATCCTCCAAGCTGGGCACTTTTGAAAGTGAAAGGAGATGCTGTTAATAATTGCAACGGATAACAGGTATTAACCAGAAAATAGGGGGGTGTGTAGTCATATAAATTCACTATAAAAATAAATTGGCAATTAAAATGTTACATTTTATGACATTTTTTAACACAATAAACACATACACACAAATAAATTAGCCAGTAATCTTTCCTATAAAACAAAAATCTATATTTTCCCCTTAAAGTAAGGGAGATTCACTTAACATTTGGAGTCTTGGAAAGTCAGTATCCAAATTCAATAGGATGTTTTCTTTTAGGTTAAGAATTTGTCAAGTACCACAGGAAGCCTTCATACATGAACTCTCGAAAGTTAGACATGCAAGCAGAAGCAAGAAGAACTAAAATCCTGCAGCCTGTGGAACAAAAACCACATTCACAGAGAGATAGACAAGATGAAAAGGCAGAGGGCTATGTTCCAGATGAAGGAACAGTATAAAACCCCAGAGAAACAACTAAATGAAATGGAGATAGGCAATCTTCCAGAAAAGGAATTCAGAATAACGATAGTGAAGATGATCCAGGACCTTGGAAAAAGAATGGAGGCAAAGATCGAGAAGATGCAAGGAATGTTTAACAAAGATCTAGAAGAATTAAAGAACAAACAGAGATGAACAATACAATAACTGAAATGAAAAAACACTAGAAGGAATCAATAGCAGAATAACTGAGGCAGAAGAACGGATAAGTGACCTGGAAGACAGAACAGTGGAATTCACTGCTGCAGAACAGACTAAAGAAAAAAGAATGAAAAGAAATGAAGACAGCCTAAGAGACCTCTGGGACAACATTAAATGCAACAACATTCACATTATAGGGGTCCCAGAAGGAGAAGAGAGAGAGAAAGGACCCGAGAAAATATTTGAAGAGATTATACTAGAAAAATTCCCTAACATGGGAAAGGAAATAGCAACCTAAGTTGAGGAAGTGCAGCGAGTCCCATTCAGGATAAACCCAAGGAGAAACACGCCGAGACACATAGTAATCGAATTGGCAAAAATTAAAGACAAAGAAAAATTACTGAAAGCAGCAAGGGAAAAACAACAAATAACATACAAGGGAACTCCCATAAGGTTAACAGCTGATTTCTCAGCAGAAACTCTACAAGCCAGAAGGGAGTGGCATGATACACTTAAAGTGATGAAAGGGAAGAACCTACAACCAAGATTACTCTACCTGGCAAGGATCTCATTCAGATTCGATGGAGAAATCAAAAGCTTTACAGACAAGCAAAGCTAAGAGAATTCGGCACCACCAAACCAGCTCTACAACAAATGCTAAAGGAACTTCTCTAAGTGGGAAACACAAGAGAAGAAAAGGACCTACAAAAACAAACCCAAAACAATTAAGAAAATGGTCATAGGAACATACATATCGATGATTACCTTAAACATGAATGGATTAAATCCTCCAACCAAAAGACACAGGCTTGCTGAATGATGCAAAAACAAGACCCATATATATGCTGTCTACAAGAGACCAACTTCAGACCTAGGGACACATACAGACTGAAAGTGAGGGGATGGAAAAAAATATTCCATGCAAAAAGGAAATCAGAAGAAAGCTGGAGGGCTTCCCTGGTGGCGTAGTGGTTGAGAGTCCACCTGCCGATGCAGGGGACACGGCTTCGTGCCCCGGTCCAGGAAGATCCCACATGCTGCGGAGAGGCTGGGCCCGTGAGCCATGGCCGCTGAGCCTGCGCGTCTGGAGCCTGTGCTCCGCAACAGGAGAAGCCACAACAGTGAGAGGCCCGCGTACTGCAAAAAAGCAAAACAACAACAACAACAACAACAAAAAGAAAGCTGGAGTAGCAATACTCATATCAGATAAAATAGATTTTAAAATAAAGAGTGTTACAAGAGACAAGGAAGGACACTACATAATGATCAAGGGATCAATCCAAGAAGATATAACAGTTACAAATATATATGCACCCAACACAGGTGCACCTCAATACATACGGCAACTGCTAACAGCTGTAAAAGAGGAAATTGACAGTAACACAATAATAGTGGGGGACTTTAACACCTCACTTACACCAAGGAACAGATCATCCAAAATGAAAATAACTAAGGAAACAGAAGCTTTAAATGACACAATAGACCAGATATATTTAACTGATATTTATAGGACATTCCATCCAAAAACAGCAGATTACACTTTCTTCTCAAGTGTGCACGGAACGTTCTCCAGGACAGATCACATCTTGGGTCACAAATCAAGCCTCAGTAAATTTAAGAAAATTGAAATCATATCAAGCATCTTTTCTGACCACAATGCTATGAGATTAGAAATCAATTACAGGGAAAAAAACGTAAAATACACAAACACATGGAGGCTAAACAATACATTACTAAATAACCAAGAGATCACTGAAATCAAAGAGGAAATCAAAAAATACCTAGAGACAAATGACAAGGAAAACATGACGATCCAAAACCTACGGGATGCAGCAAAAGCAGTTCTAAGAAGGAAGTTTACAGCTATACAAGCCTACCTCAAGAAACAAGAAATATCTCAAATAAATGTAAGACCGGACACTATAAAACTCTTAGAGGAAAATATAGGATGAACACTCTTTGACATAAATCACAGCAAGATCTTTTTTGATCCACCTCCTAGAGTAATGGAAATAAAAACAAAAATAAACAAATGGGACCTAATGAAACTTCAAAGCTTTTGCACAGCAAAGGAAACCATAAACAAGATGAAAAGACAACCCTCAGAATGGGAAAATATATTTGCAAATGAATCATCGGACAAAGGATTAATCTCCAAAATATATAAACAGCTCATGCAGCTCAATATTAAAAAAACAAACAAACCAATCCAAAAATGGGCAGAAGACCTAAATAGACATTTCTCCAAAGAAGACATACAGATGGCCAAGAAACACATGAAAAGCTGCTCAACATCACTAAGTATTAGAGAAATGCAAATCAAAACTACAATGAGGTATCATCTCACACCAGTTAGAATGGGCATCATCAGAAAATCTACAAAGAACAAATGCTAGAGAGGGTGTGGAGAAAAGGGAACCCTCTTGCACTGTTGGTGGGAATGTAAATTGATACAGCCACTATGGAGAACAGTATGGAGGTTCCTTAAAGAACTAAAAATAGAATTACCATATGACCCAGCAATCCCCCTACTGGGCTTATACCCAGAGAAAACCATAATTCAAAAAGACACATTCACCCCAATGTTCATTGCAGCCCTGTTTACAATAGCCAAGTCATGGAAGCAACTTAAATGCCCATCAACAGACAAATGGATAAAGAGGATGTGGTACATATATACAATGGAATATTACTCAGCCATAAAAAGGAGCGAAACTGGGTCATTTGTAGAGACGTGGATGGATCTAGAGTGTCATACAGAGTGAAGTAAGTCAGAAAGAGAAAAACAAATATCGTATATTAACACATATAGGTGGAACCTAGAAAAATGGTACAGATGAACTGGTTTGCAGGGCAGAAATAGAGACACAGATGTAGAGAACAAACGTATGGACACCAAGGGGGGAAAGCGATGGTGGTGGTGCTGGTGGTAGTCAGCTGAATTGGGAGATTGGGATTGACATGTATACACTGATGTGTATACAATTGATGACTAATAAGAAAACTAAATAAATAATAAACATTAAAAAAAAGTTAGACATGCAAGAAAAGAAGACAGATGCTAGTATTCTTATTCCAGTGAGCACATACGTCTACAATAAATTTTAAAAGGGCTGAAATCTCACTAAATTAACAGAAATGATGGGAGAAATAACACACTATTTCTTCTTATCTTTGGGAAAGTGACTTATGCTTAATTCTTAGAGCTGTGACATAGAATAGTTGGATCTTATTTTTCAGTACACACTGCAAGAGAATTCTATTAGTGGAGATTGGCCTTTAGAGTACCCCTAAAACAAAAGATGACAACTAATGTATGATGTGATCCTAAAATCTAGTCCAGTCTATTTCAGGCACATGAAGTAATTCTTCCATGTGAGGCATGGAAGTTAGTACAGGGAATCTTAGCAACATCAAAGAATTTGATGAATCTTAACAACAGTACCACCAGGGGGTACTATAGGCCAAAAGGGAACAAAGTTGTTCTCCTCCCCAGGATGGCTGAGCTGAGACTACAAACCACTCTTATGTCTTCCTATGGACAAACCGCAATCCTCACTCCACTTCATTTGCTTCCCCAGCTATTCGCTTGTGCCTAGTGGTATATTCTGACTTTTCTGCCAGTTTTTTTCCCTGAATGTCTGCCATCCTCCCTGGCCACCAGCCCTACCATTTCTATTCCCTGTCTCCTGCCCATTCACCTCCCTTCTCCTCTCCTTCAGGCATCTGCCAGCCTCACACCTTTCTCTACACATACTTCCTACTCTTTGTACAATTTACCTCTTCCAGTATGAACACCACTGCTTTAAATCAATTATCCCCCAAATAAAAACATTTTCTAGGGGCTTCCGTGGTGGCGCAGTGGTTGAGAGTCCGCCTGCCAATGCAGGGGACACGGGTTCGTGCCCTGGTCCGGGAGGATCCCACATCCCACATGCCGCGGAGCGGCTGGGCCCGTGAGCCATGGCCACTGAGCCTGCGTGTCCAGAGCCTGTGCTCTGCAGCGGGAGAGGCCACAACAGTGAGAGGCCTGCGTACTGCAAAAAAAAAACCCCCCAAAAAATTTTCTATATAGCCTATTTATAGTGATAGGGATAGGAGTTATAATTTAAGGTTGCTTCTATTTCATTAATCTCTGAAAGTTAATTTAGTTCTGTACATCCAAATTAAAAAAAAAAAAAAGACCTTCAGAAGAAAAGTTAAATGAAGCCTGAGGATAAATGCCTGCTTATTTCTCAGTAATCCCTGTAAACACATTTCTGCCCCACCGTGGTCAAAGCTGTGTTTTAATTCTTTTCTTTATTCTATACTCCACATCCATGCATATCTCCTTTGTTATCTGTCACTTCCACGTATTTACCCTAAACTATTGCTTTCTAGGCCAATGTCAAATCCTTTCATCTTTAAATCTCATTGGTTAAATTGTTTTGCAGCTTTAATGAGATAATTCACATACCATACAATTCACCCACTTAACATATACAATGGCTTTTAGCATGTTCAGAGTTGTACAACCATCGCCACAGTCAACTTTAGAACATTTTCGCCACCCCAGTAAGAAAACCTGCACATATTAGCAGTCACTCTTCAATCCACCCTCTTCCCCTCCACACCAGTCCTAGGAAACAAATCATCTATTTTCTGTCTATATAGATTTGCCTATTCTGGAGATTTTATACAAATATAATCCTACAATACGTGATCCTTTGTGACTGGCTTCTTTCTTTCTTTCTTTCTTTCTTTTAAACAGGGCAGACTTTTTTTAATAAATTAATTTACTTATTTATTTATTTTTGGCTGCGTTGCGTCCTCTTTGCTGTGCGCAGGGCTTTCTCTAGTCGCGGTGAGCAGGGACTACTCTTTGTTACGGTGTGCGGGCTTCTCATTGTGGTGATTTCTCTTGTTATGGAGCACGGGCTCTGGGCATGCGGGCTTCAACAGTTGTGGCTCACGGGCTCAGTAGTTGTGGCTCGCGGGCTCTAGAGCACAGGCTCAGCAGTTGTGGCACACAGGCTTAGGTGCTCCACAGCATGTGGGATCTTCCTGGACCAGGGAGCGAACCTGTGTCCCCTGCACTGGCAGGCAGATTCTTAACCACTGCGCAACCAGGGAAGCCCTGGCTTCTTTCATGTAATCATGATTTCAAGATTCATCCATGTTATAGCACGTGTCAGTACTTCATTTTTTTTAATGCAGAATAATATTTAATTGTATGGACATACTGCATTTAACTTATCTAATCACTTGTTGATGGGCATTTGGGTTGCTTCCACACTGTGGCTGTGGCTATTATGAGTAATACTGCTTTGAAGGTTTGTGTACAAGTTTTTGTGTGGACATATGTTTTCACTTCATTTAGGTATTGTTATGAGTTGAACTGCATTCCCCCAAAAAAGATATGCTGAAGTTAACCTCCAGTACCCCAGAACGTGACCTTTCTTGGAAACAGGTCTTTAGAGAGGTACTCAAGTTAAAATGAGGTCACTGGGGCAGGCCCTAGTCCAATATTATTGGTGTCCTTATAAATAGGAAAATTTGGACAAGAAGAAGAGACACACAGAGAGAACACCAAGTGAAGATGGAGGGTTGCACTGATGCATCTACAAACCAAGAAACGTTACAGATTTCTGGACTTCCCTCGCAGTCCAGTGGTTAAGCACAGTCCAGTGGTTCTACTGCAGGGGGCACAGGTTCAATCACCAGTCAGGGAATTAAGATCCCACATGCTGCACAGCGTGGCCATAAAAAAAAAAAAAAAAAAAAAAAAAAAAAAAAAGATTTCTAGCAAACACCAGAAACTACAAGAGGCAAGAAAGGATTCTCTCCTAGTGTCATTAGAGAGAGCAGGACCCTGCCAATACTTTGATTTAGGACTTCCAGCTCCCAGAACTGTGAGATAATTATCTGTTTTTCTAAGCCACCCAGTTTTGGGTACTTTGTTACAGTAGCACTAGGAAATGAATACAGGTATGTACCTAGGAGTGGACCTGCTGGATCATATGGTACCTCTATGTGTCACCGTCAAGGAACTGCCAGATTGTTTTCCCAAGCAGCTATACCATTTGATTGTTTTTCAATAAACTATTAATGGTTTCAAAACCTCCCTCAAATATAGACAGTCAGCTTTTCTATGTGTTACCTTGCCCTCGACAGGTAGTTTTCCCTGCATCCCTACAATGGTGGCAGTCTTCTTCACCACCATTTGTTAAACCTTCCTATTTCTTTCAAAAATAACAGTAACAAATGGTTAAGTTACCAACACACTAATGGAAGGGGGTATCTAGAATACGCTATGGTCGGGGCTGCAGAATAATCTTAGCGCTCTAAACCTGAAGATGGGTAAATGGTACTAACCAGCAGGAAACTGTCTTTAAAAGGAGGATTTCCTAGCTGAGATGGGGAAGAAAAGAGGATCCTGAAGGAGATGATGGTCTTTTCTTAAGGGAAGGGAATCTGGCCACAAAGAGATCTAAGTCCCATCTCTGGAAAAAAGGAATTGGCATGGAGACAGAGAATACATCTTCTGGCAGAAACTTTGAAATTCTGAATTTCAGTTTGTTGTTGTCCTAAGAGGAGCTTCAACTCTTCTTCAAACAATAAAGTACTATAATAAATCCAGTAATGATGAAGTTATATATAGATATTTAATCAAATACATGACTATTCTGAACAAGGAAGAATAATACCATTTATATAGTTGAGTAAATAAGATATATACACATACACAAACAGATCAAGTGTCATGTCTGGCCAATGATGTTTTAAATAGCCAATAAAGCCTGTAGATTTTAGATCTCTGCACAATGAATGGAGGTCAGGTATATGAGTAATGACTTGGCTCTTGGCCATGTTATAAAAACTAGGGGGAAAAAAAACACATGCTAAAAGGTTTACATTAAAATCTTATAAAGATCAGTTCATTTTGTTAACAATAACCGATTTTCACTTATTTCATGTGCAAGGTCAACTTTTTCATTTTTCACAGCCTCATATAGAAAAGTAAAGCAGAATGAAAAGGGAATGTTGGAGAAATGCATTCTAACGCCAGTGGCTGACTGCTGACAGTGACGATAGACAGGAAAACACCAGACAGAGCAGATCACTCAAAACGCACAACCTTCCGGGATTATTTAGTGAAGGGTGAGAGGGGAGGGAGAAACCCCCTGAAGGTGTCACTGTGCAATCACTGGTGCCCAAAACTGGTGAGCTCAAGTCCTCAGAGGAGTTCATTTAGTTCATGTTACTTAAGAGGAAGGTAACAACACAGTACTTTCTAGAACATAACATCAAGGAATTAAAATAAAATTAAGGCTACTAATTATCTCCAATAAGCCATCTTTTTATTTTCCTTCTCCTGAACTTTCTCCCAGTCGATGACTAAGCCTGGTCTGGAACAAAGAGAAGACTGGAACAAAACAATTATTCAGGAAACCTAGGTCTGAAAACACAGCAATGATTGTTTAAAGTTGGAAGAACGGGAGCAAAACTGGAGTCTATATGATATTACTTAACTTGAAAGACTCAAAAGAAAAAAAAACTTACCTTGCATACCATTTCTACAAAAATTTCTTCCCTCCCTAGCCTCCGTTTACCTTGTGACAACAAAAGCCACAGAATCTTTTAGATCAGTGGTTCTCAAGCACGTGGAGAAGCCCAAGCATTATTATCAGCACCACCTGAAAATTCCTTAGAAACGCAAATTACTGGGCCACACCCCAGACCTACAGACTGAGAAACTCCAAGGGTGCGGCCAGAAACCAGTGGTGGTCCCAGCGCTCCCTCCCTCCAGGTGATTCTGATGCTTGCTGACGTTAGAGACACTGCTTCAGATAACACAAATGTAAAAGGCCCAGGATTTTTGACTGATAGAACAAAAGGATCCTGAAAAGACTGAAAGGACAAAAGGTAATAGGGAAGGAAAGTCTATTACGTAAACTGTGCATTATTAGCTTAGAAACCAGTTCCTTTCTAGATTAAGGCCCAGTAGCAACCTTCAGTAAGTAGTAGCATAAAGATGGTACCTTCCAGATGTTTCAGAAGTGCCCGGCTGCTATTTCCATGAGCAGATATCAGAATGGTTTTACCACTTAATACTTCAGGAGCAATCCTTTCATTCCAATAAGGAAGGAGTCTCTCCAGAACATCCTTTAAGCTCTCAGATCGTGGCAGCTGATCCAAGGGAGTGTCGCACACTTTATATCTCCGGTCGTTGTAGATTTCGTGGTAGTAAGGATGGGACTCCTCTATGGGCGGTGGGGTCACACTGTAGCTCCTTCTCCACAGCCTCACTTGTTCCTCGCCGTGATTCAAAGCCATTTGCTCCCTGTTGAGACCGATCAAGGCTCCATAGTGACGCTCATTGAGACGCCAGGAGCTTTCCACGGGAACCCACTCCTGCCCCAGCTCTTCCAGGATCAGCCAGGCTGTGTGGATGGACCGGTTCAGGATGGATGTGAACACAAGATCAAACTCAAAGTTTAGCTCTTTGAGTTGCTTCCCACAGTTCCGAGCTTCTTCCATTCCTTCACTGTTAAGTTTCTGATCCACCCAGCTACAAAAACGGTTCTCTTTATTCCAAGCACCCTCTCCATGTCTTAACATAATCAGTTTGTACTTGGACATACTGATGGCTGAGCTTCTCTAGTGCTTTCCAGTGGGCCAGTGTTCAGTGACAGCAATACATCTAGAAAGAGAAGAAAAAAAAGTATAAGTTATATTCTTCATTCAACTAACCACCTGGGGGTGGAAGCACAACTTTTCAACAGCCAGTTTCTAAAACACACTGGAATGATTCCTTGAACAGTTTTGACATCAGACATCCGGCAACTCGTACATACTGTGGCACATCCAGGCAGAGTCTACAGATAATTACAGGGAACCTAGTTAGTTGACAAATTTTCTGATGGCTGGGTAGAAAGTTAATTGTATGACACAAAACAACAGAACACTTCACTCTATTGGCATATGCTACACTTCCACCAGATCAAAAGGCAGTTTCTGCTTCCAGGAGACAGGATTTAATAGAATGAGTTTTAGGTGTCTAAAAGGATGACTCGTAGTTGGGAACTCCCAGGTCTGAGAAGCTGACTCGAGACTGAAGGCACCCTTCTCATTTTGTTTCCCCCTCTGGTGGAGAAATAATTTACCAGTCTCGTCTTATTATCGAAGTTATTAAACATGTTAATTCAATAAACCACCACATTCATCTGGTATGTAAATCATTGATTGGTGGCAACTAGCTCTACAATGCCACAGGCTACATCACATACAAGAAAACCTAAGGTTCAACATTTAAACATTAAAATGATTTAAATCAACATTAACACCCAATATGGTACTCACCTAAATAATCTTTCACCTGCCTCAAGATAGAGTTTTTGGCAGGAATAAATTGGATGCAAAACAAGCTATCAAATTAAGCAGCTGAGAGATGCTGCCTGTAGAAACAGATTACCAGAAGCAGGTCTGTAGGAGTGAGAGGAAGCACACTGATAAGGAGGCCCCCCTCTCCTTCTCCCAACCCTTCAGCTGTCCTACACATGCCAGCCACATCTCAGCAGGCGAAGACTCTAGTAAAGAGGGACAGGCAACCCTAAAGTGTTTCTGAACTTCCTAAGTGAAGCTGCCGGCCCAAAGATCTGCTGGGCCCACTCTGTCCCCTGGAGAATCTTCGGACTGGCTGCATCAGCCTGCCTCGCTCTCCTTGCAGTGGACAGATCTACACTGACAAACCCCGCTCAGTTTACTTGCCCAGCACTTTCCACCTCCAGCCCAGCACTTTCCACACTGGAGAGTAGAGATTATATGAACATCAGGGCCTGGGCTTCTGCCATTCTTGGCAACTTCCATTAACTGGAGATTTTCTGTCCCACTTAAACTGTGATTCACCCACAGTTATATAACAATCAATGACAAAGTTAATTGGAATCTAGATCTAATTTCTTCCTTCCTTTAGTAATTCCTAGAGATTCTCAAGGGCGGAAAATGTCTTTAAAACAAAGCTTCCAATTTCAGTGGAGGGCCAACAGAGGACCCAAGGGAGGAAGCAGATTGAGGTGATTTGCAAGTGGCTGAAAGGCTACAATGGTTAGGTTTATGACTTCCCTTTCTCATCAGGTATCAATAAAATTTGACGATTTAGTGCATGTGAAGTGGGGAAGCATCAGGTCACTGCAAGAAGCTGGGCTAAGGACTCAGGTGAAGGTACCTTGCAGAGCTAAGACTTTCCAGAGGGAAAGCAATGTCTCTATTCTCAGCCCAGATGGGCATCGGGTGGCAGAAGAACAGAGAATGGGATGAAAGAACTGGGCAGTGTTTGGCTAGGGGATTACCGGTGCCCGGAAGAGGAATAATCATGAAACTAATGAAGCTCAAGTTTCAGGGCCCCTCACTTGAACAAACTCCTTCTAAGGCACTGGGAGAGACCAAATAATGAATTCACATCGTTGAGGATGTGTGTGTGTGTGTGTGTGTGTGTTTAATCAGCAGAAGACACTTCTGTATTGCTTTTTTTTTGTAAAGGGCCCACCCCAATCCACTAAGTACTAGAAGTTTCAGGCCCATCAAAAACTGGATCCATGCCCACGCAACACTTACTGTTTTGTTTTCCGTGATGGTGAGGAGGGGGATGGAGAAAAGAGAAGTTATCAATTGTTCTCTACCTCAGCCCTTACTGTGTCTTGTCAAACAAGAGTTCCTTAGGTTGATGAAGCTACTTTCCCTTCAAATGAAGAAGGTGTGATAGACAAATATTATAGGCAGAGGCACTTCTCCATCATCTTTTGATTATAAACTATATGGAGGCAACAAAAAAATGTAGCAATAATATCATGAACACTGAGGCAGCTATCACCAAGCTCAGCAGTATTTTAATCTGCTCTATTTGCTTACTTAAAGAAATAAAACAATTTCTGTTTCTTCCCCTCAAAATATATATATTGGAGCACAGAAATAGTGCTACAGCCACAAGGACTCTACAAATAAATACACACCTGCGCTTTACTCCGGTGTACAGAGGGCGAATACAGGATAAGGTACCAAACTGCAGCATCTACCTCAGGTCAGCAGAAAGTCCCTCCCCTCTCTCCTCCTTGCTATCAACTGATCTTTGCCATTTAATTAACTACTGAATATTCACAAAGGAGCTGTTGAGGTTTATAGTTTGCATTCTTTACAATTTAATCATTGTGGGAGTTGGTGTGTCAAGTGTCAACAAACATAACACTGTAGTCAGTTTCATTTAAAGTTTCAGGCAGATCTGTGAGGAGCAGTGCTGCGGGGCTGCAAGGTGGTAGGAAAAGTGCTGAACTGCAGGGAACACGCGCTTCTCTGATGGAAGCAACTCATGTGCATGGACAAAGCATTTGTATAATCTGGTCTCGCTGAGCTAAGGGTACCATTCTAGAACTTTTCTGCAGAACAAGGAGAAGCCAGGGCTGCTGAAAACAAAGACTGGAGAGAATGCAAGACTCAGACCAGACAGAACCTGTGGATTCTGTTTTGTTTTTAGGGTAAATAAATGTCTTTTTTTTTTAATGTGATCATTTCAGCTCTCAGAAGCTCAAATGAAAAATGAAGGGAGTAGCTGCTACTTAGCTCCAGCCCATTTCTCTGTGAGACTGAGGAACTGGGGTCCTCAATCTTCCAATTCTCAAAAGAACTGGAAATGTGAATTTTATGTGATATCTAATACAAATACTAGCAACTAATTTGAATACATTTTAAAAATGTGAGCTAAACAAGACATTTCTGAGGGTAGATTGAGTCTGCTAGTGTATGACTGTGACTTAAAGAGAAACCTCCTCCAGGCCTCAGGTGAATGAGGACCACCACCCCCCAGCCCCGCCTTCCTGCCCCCTGGAGCTGGTCAGACCCCAAGCCTCCAGGCTCTAACCCCAGCCTTCCTCTGTGGTTGTCCAGCACACTCTTTCAAAGGACAGACCCTCTAATCCCCACGTGTGCCAGGCTTCCTTGTCCCTGACCCTCTCTTCACCAAAACTTCGCCAGTGCCCTGCAGAGTCCCAGCTCTGTAATCAAACTCCTACTCAACTTTGGACTCTTCTGGAATGTTTCCTCTAGCTCTCAACTTTAACCAAGCTGAAAATGAACTGAACACCAAACTATTCCCAGGTGTCTGCTTCTCTCTTCAGCAGGGGTGTTCGTGCCTCGTATCCTGTGGCAGGGGCTGCTGATGAGCAGGGTCCCTCTCCCTCCCTCTCAATAGTACTTCCTGTCCAAATGCCTCCATCCCCACCATCTTTTGGGCAGGTGGGGGGGAGCTTTGATTCTGAGCCTTGCAATATTCAGCTGTAGCTCTCTTGCCCTCATATATTAGCTACAAACTTCCTGAAAACTGAGTACCCTATTTAAAACCCTCAGATTACTTCCTGTTGATCTTAGGACAAAGCTCAAAATCCTTAATGCGACCTGCAAGACTTTGGTTTTCTGGCCATGTTCTTTCTGGCCTCGGGACCTCTGCACACACTGTCTCCTACACAGAACCCTCACCCAACCCCCCTCCCCTCGACCCCCATTTCAATTCCTCCCTGCTTTGGGGGCCTGCTAGTTATCCTTTCGATCAGCTATGTCCAATCAAAATGTAATGCAAGCCACATATAATTGGCTTTTTTAAATTTGTAATTTAAAATTTTCTAAAAGCCGTACTAAGCAGCAAAAATAGGTGAAATTTTAATAATACATTTTATTTAACCCTTTAGGTTCAAAAGATTATCATTCTAACATATGATCTATATAAAATTCTCAATGAGGTATTTTACTTTCTTTTTTTCTTAGTAAGTTGAAACCTGATGTGTATTTTATACTTAAAGCACATCTCCATTTCGACTAACCACATTTCAAGGGCTCCATAGCCACACGTGACCAGTGGCTACTGTATTGACAGGTGCAGCTTTAGCTTAAATGTTATTTCCTCTAGGCTAGTCGTCCTCAAACTTTAATGTGCATCAGAATCACCAAGAGGACTGGTTCAAACAGGCTGCTGGGCCCCACTTCCAGAGCCTGAATGAATAGGTCTGGGGCAGGCCTGGGAATCTGTATTTCTAGCAAGCTTCCAGGTGATGCTGAGGCTGCTGGTCTGAGGACAATGCTTTTAAAGCCTCTGCAGACTTCTCTGCCCTTCTTTCCCACCCACTGGGAAGTAGCGAGGTGCCTCCACAGCCCCCTGCTTTAGGACACTAGGTGCCGTTGTGATGGGTCACTTATGACAGATCACTTGTTCCACATCTGTGTGCCCTGTTAGACTGTAAGCTGCAGCAAGGTTGGTCTGACTCACTGCCCCATCTCTAGAACCCAGCATGACACCTGACACATACTAGGTACTTAGTAGGTGTGTTGACTGAATCAAAGTTAGGCAAAAAGGATTAGCTTGTGCCAATAAGGCTAAGGCCTGACATTTTTAGTGGTAACCACCAAAGCAAAAATAGTCAGGCCCGAGACTTTAGGAAGCTTTAACTCAAGAATTCCAATGTATTTGATGGCAAAGGCAGCGCCAAGAATAATCATCCATTATATTTTTCTTTTGTTACAGTTTAGTATAACAACTAGACAACTAAACATGAAAGGCCATAATAATCTCCACAGAGAAAAGAGAGACACTGATTGACTTGTCCAAAAACACAAAGCCACTAAATGGAATTGGAACTGCGATCCAGGTCTGTGCCTCTGACACCCACACTCTTTCTGCCTCACCACGGAAGATTTGTAAGTCTGGGTGTGAGCATCTAGGCTCACTAGGCTTCCCTTCACAGGAGAATCTCCAGTCACAGCTTGTCTCCCCAACCCAGGCAGACATTTCATGAAATGCACACAAACAAGGTGAGTATAAAGGAGGGCTCGGCGTATGACTGCCTGAAGAACCTCAAATCACAAGGTCAAGTCAGGCAATAGTCACCCCCGACTTATAATAAGGTGCCATGCTAAGAATTAAAAACTATCCTTTCTAAAAATCAAGCTTTGTTTTTTTGTGTTGCTTTTGGTAAAGCTCACCACGCTGGAGTTGGTTCTTAAGGGTCCTCATTTATCCGTTGGCAAGGGTTACTGGCACTTGAATTAAGCACTAATTTTAGTCAGTGATTTACTTCATACCCCCAAAGGGCCACACGGGTCACTAAATTACCATACCCCAGGGTTCCTTCCTTTTTAAAGTATGGTGTGGCTGAAAGAGAAAAATTTAGTAAACAAACATATCTTTTACATGACGCTGCATCTCATCTTCCTGCCGCTTCCTCTTGGCTGTTTTTCCCTTCCTTCTGGCCATTACTTTTTTAGTCCTCTGACACCTAACTTATACCTTGCCCACTCTACTGAAATGCTCTCAAAAGACTGCTGATTGGTTACTTCTTACTAAGTGAAGACCATCTTTACTCAGGACTTACACTGCTTTGACCCCTCTGAAGCTATTACTATCAAGGGAAGAAAAAATCTTCTAAGATTTTGGTGCTGCATTTCTCCCAGCTCTTCTATTGTTATGTCCCAGTGTTGAATCTATATTTTCTTTTTTTTTTTTTTTTTTTTTTTTTTTTCCTGTTGTGGAGCACAGGCTCTGGACGTGCAGGCTCAGCAGCCATGGCTCACGGGCCCAGCCGCTCCGCGGCATGTGGGATCTTCCCGGACTGGGGCAAGAACCCGCGTCCCCTGCATCGGCAGGCAGACTCTCAACCACTGCGCCACCGGGGAAGCCCTATATTTTCTTTTTTTTAAATTTAATTTATTTATTTTTTATACAGCAGGTCTTTTTTTTTTTCCCAATAAATTTATTTATTTATTTATTTTTGGCTGCATTGGGTCTTTGTTGCTGCACACGGGCTTTTCTCTAGTTGGGGCGAGCTGGGGCTACTCTTTGTTGTGGTGCGCAGGCTTCTCGTTGCGATGGCTTCTCCTGTTGTGGAACACGGGCTCTAGGCACACGGGCCTCAGTAGTTGTGGCTCACGGGCTCCAGGGTGCAGGCTCAGTAGTGGTGGTGCACAGGCCTAGGTTGCTCCACAGCATGTGGGATCTTCCCAGACCAGGGCTCAAACCCATGTCTCCTGCATTGGCAGGTGGATTCCCAACCACTGTGCCATCAGGGAAGCCCCAGCAGGCTCTTATTAGTTGTCTATTTTATACATATTAGTGTATATATGTCAATCCCAATCTCCCAGTTCATCCCACCAACAACAACTACCCCCCTGCCCCACCACTTTCCCCAGTTGGTGTCCATAAATTTGTTCTCTACATCTGTGTCTCTATTTCTGCCTTGCAAACCGGTTCATCTGTACCTTTTTCTAGATTCCACATATATGCGTTAATATATGGTGTTTTTTTTTCTCTTTCTTACTGAATTTGTATTTTCTGCCCGCCAGCAACAGTACTATGACGATGAAGACAGCATATGACACCATAGCCACTACCTTTCTCAGAGTGTTCACCGTGTGCTTGGGACTATTTAAATCCTCAACCACCATTCTGTGGAGAAGTTACTATGATTACTCCTGTTTTACAGATGCAGAAACCTAAGAGGTGAGGTTAACTTGCCCAAGATGACAAAGACTGTAACTGGCAGAGCTGGATTTCAATTTCAGGCAGGCTGGACCTCAAAGCCTATACATATGCCTTGACCCACTCTGCTCCACCGCCATATTGGCACCCAAGGCTCTGTCCTCAGTCCTTGGAAACCCAACTTTTCTCACTACTTAAATTACGTTAAAATGGATGATTTATACATTGACATTCCCAAATACTCATCAGTCTACCAAGTCTGGTCAATTAACTCATTCTTCAAACGTGTTACAAACTCCATTTGAACACGGCATAATGCTAGGCCTGTGAGGAATATAGAATCCAACATGAATGATGTCTCCAAGTGACTAATGGGGGAAAGGATACGTGTGTGTATCACTAAAGCAGAAATTAACCCACATCATGAGAAAGCAGTTCATGTATATGGGAGATGGAAAAGGAGAGATTTTTTTGTGTACACGGGCCTCTCACTGTTGTGGCCTCTCCCGTTGCAGAGCACAGGCTCCGGACGCGCAGGCTCAATCGCTCCGCGGCATGTGGGATCTTCCCGGACCGGGGCACGAACCTGTGTCCCCTGCATCAGCAGGCAGACTCTCAACCACTGCGCCACCAGGGAAGCCCCAAGGAGAGATTTTTTACTTGAATAATGCTTCATGGACATGGCACTATTTAAGCTGAATTTGAAAAGATGTTTAAGATTCAGATTTATAGAAAAAAGAAAAAGAATTCCAGGATATTTAAGATTCAGATTTATAGAAAAAAGAAAAGGAATTCCAGCCTAAGGGAACAGTGAGTAGAGGGCAAGGGAATAGGTGTTTATGGAGAAATGGTGAGCCATTCAAACTGGTTTGCCTAGAACAGTCTTGCTTTAGGCCTGTTTTCCCAACATACTTATTATAGGGCCCCTTTCACACTTGAAGGTCCCATCTGGAAAATTATATGACCACCTTAAACTAAGTATAGGGTATAACAAGGAAGTAGGAGGAGACTAGTCTAGAAAGATAAGACTGAATAGTGGCCCCCAAAAGGGCCTTGTGCCAAAGAACACAGGTTCTTCTGTAAGTATTGGGACATCATTAAAGGGTTAATAATGTGTATTTTAGGAGGATCAGGCAGCACCTACAAGTAAGAGAGATGGGAAAACCAGGGATTTGAATACTTGTGAGGCTTTTGCAACCATTCTGGTAACATTTAATGAAGACCTGGACAAGCATAATGGCTCTTGAAAAGGGGTAAAGGCAATGATGTGAAAGACACTCCAGCTTAACTCAGGTGGGGGCAACTTTCTCTGTAAAAGGCCAAAGAGTAAATTTTTTAGGCTTTGTGGGCTATGTGGTCTCTGTTACAATTACTCAATTCTGCTGAAAGCAGCCATAAACAATGCATGTATGAATAAATAAGGCTGTGTTCTAATAAACATACTGGAACTTTTTTTGTCTTTTACATATGGACAAAGAAATTAGAATCTCATATAATTTTCATGCACATGAAATATTGTTATACTTCGATTTATTTCAACCATTAAAAACCATTCATAGTTTGTGGACTGTACAAAAACAGGTAGTGGGTCAGAAGGCCTTAGTTTGCCAAACCCTGGCCTAGCTGGGATTATTCAGATCGACTAATCACATCAGCATTTTGAACCTTTAAGCATCCTGTCATGGGATAATCCCAACATTATTAAATCACCTGCTTTCATTCTTGGCCAGAACTGCAAGTGCCTTGAATAATGGAATCCCATTCATAACTGTTTTTATCCCTCACAGAAGATAGTACTGAGCACATTTAAATCAGTCTGAGTAGTTTATTTTGCTTCATCGAATTATTTAATAATGGGTTCAAGATAGAAGAGGGAAAAAATTATTCATCTTGTTAACCAACTTCAAAAATATAATCTGTCATTTTGACATGCATTACTTTTATTAGACATCTTTATAAATGCTTCACACTTCAGGTGAATGTATACCTGCTCAGGAATGGGTGCTATGGAATTGCCTTGGCAAAAAAGAAACAAATAGGCGATTTGAAGAAAACACAATTTGCAGGTGACTCATATTTTCAAAGACCTTTTGAAATACATATACGTATATGCATTTTTTCCCACCTAAATTGGCGACAGGGTAAAAAATATCCTTTCCATAAACGTCACCGTAAAGTCGAGTTATGTTTCAAGATTAGCATCCTTTTGGCAAGGTAGGGATGGAGAGGGTGGGTAGGTAGGTAGGAGACTGGTACACATCAGGCCATTGCATTTACTGAGGTTACTTTTACAATACTTCCAGAATCTCTAGGTAGTATCAACAAATGTAGCTAAAAATCTTGCTGCTGCCTCCTACACCTGCTCCTCATTAAACCATATAATTTCATGTACCTCTCCCTCACCCACCATACCTGAGTCTCGTCCTCTCTCCCAAACCAATGCTCCTAGGACAGTGCTTCCTCCTTTCCTCAGGTGTTTGAAAAATAATAATGTCTAATACTCTAGTATGGCAACTCATGAACAGGTGGGGAAAATTATAGGATAAAGTCCAGTCTAAACAGTTTGTTTATTGTTTTCAAAATTGAGTAAGAAATGTGATCAATGATATAATGTTGAAGTAATATAAAATAAGGCATGCAGAGCCAGAGTTGCTTTGAGCCAAAGCTTACCCTTAAATATTAAATATTCAAATACTACCCACTTGGATGTTTTCCCTGGTCCAAATCCTCACTACATACCTTTGAACAACTCTTAACCTCCGTTGCATTAGGGATCTAACTCTATAAAGATAGATGTGAGGATAGGAAAAAGAGAGGTTAACCGTGTTTCTGATAGATTAAAAAGGAACAGTGGAAATGAAATCTGGAGCTCAGTCCCTTAGGGTCTTAAAATATGCCTTTCCCCAAGCCCAGCTCATTACGAAAAGTTCAAACATGACTATTTCCAAAAGTACCTATTGTTCCATAATCTATTACTTTTCCTAAAGCTTTATGGGAACTGTTCCATTTGTGTTTGCATTATAAGAACAACTCTTTACCAGGAGCAAACGCTATTACTTACAGGTGTTTTCCAGACACTATTACCGTGTCATTCTCCAACTTTATACCTATTAACCACTTGTTACAAAGGTAACAAACCATAGCAGGTAGACCCCTCTTCACAGGAAAGGGACACACGTGTAATGACATATGTGTGTGCCTGGGGCATGTGGCCTGTTCCAGCCTGCGTGGCATCACTGATGTGCACAACACCCACTCATGACACCTCCTTCCTATCTAATTACTATTCTCAAGGGGCTATGAAGAAGACTAAATGAGATTAGGGTGAAGTGGTCTACCAAAGAGTGTGAGGTATTCTGGGTTGAATGGAGCAGACTTTTTGACTAACACATGAACACTGACACAGACCTCAGACCCTTGAGAGTGATCCTGACTTGCTGATGGTATGAGCAGAAGTAAAAGCTGGGAATAAAGCAAAATGAGGGTGGCAGGAAGGAGAAAAGGTTAAATTAGACAGTGGAAGTAGGAATGCAATCAAATGTTGTGTTTCAGGAAAGAGGCGTTGCCAGTAAGATACAGTCCTAGAAGCATACCAAATACTAAGCAATATTCTACAATCCAAATGCTTTAGTGAAGTGGCTAACATTTATTTTACATTTTATAAACTATACTTTATCCATATTTGTGGCCAAGTTTCAGTTAAAGAGTTTTGTTATTAAGTGATACTTTTAGTCCTATTTCCCCATATAAATATCCCTTCACACCAGATTTCATTCCAAGGATGTTCAAGTGACCTCACAGTTCAGACGCTGGCGTGTCCTCTATGCTCTAGGCACCAGATACACAAAGATGAGGGCATGGCTGAATTTAGATGTCATTACTTAAAATGAAACATGTCACTTAATTTCAACCAACCATAGGAGGCAAAAGAGGAAGAGAGACTGAAAGATCTACCCGGACACCAACAGTGGTTGCCTCTGAGTGATGGAATAAAGGATGACATTTTCTGCCACATTATACTTCTGTACAATGTTCATTCTGGACAGAAGCCAAATTTTCTACAATGATCCACTTGGTTTGGTTTAAATATGGACACAAAAGAACAGGTACTACTGTTGTAGCTGGGAACTTTTATTTGCTAACAGGCTGGTTAGGAATTTACTGCAATGAGATTTTGCTGATGTACTTGTGGTGGAAAACGTCTAAGGATCTTTAGTTTAAAACAGACTTTGAACACAGGCATGGACCTTGGAAATAATCCAATGCGACATCCACTTTTTAAAGATGCAAAAATTAAGAGACAGATAACTGAAATGATTTAAGATCACACAAATAGCTTCAAGACTAAAACCCAGGTGCCTTGACTGCCAACTCAGAGCTCCTTCCATGACACCATTTGTTTGAATTATGCTTCTCTCAACCCCACCACAATTGAGTAGCATCTGTGGTGTGTGAGGTGCTACAGGAACACAAAGATGGATCAAACCTAGTCCCCTGGCCTCAGGGAAAACAGTTTTAAAATAAAAGACAAAATGACATGTGTTCAGCTTTCATTATAGAAAACCCTAATAGCTACTGGTGAAAGATAGCATTTGATTTTTTTCCCCAAAAGTGTGCATTCAGTCAGTTAACATTCTGGTACCACTCACAAGCTATAAAGCCTCCATAATTTGGAAGGGAGGTGGTAGGGGAATGAGAGTTACAATAAGTTAACTAACAACCAATTATCCTTAAAACGTTAACTGTGAACTTCACTTCCATTACACATTTCTGTTGTCCTTCTCCAGTAATATGGCCCCCATCCCTTCGAAAGGAGAAGAAATACACTTATTTTTTCATTTGTAGTGGTTCGAAGAACCTGTGATTTAGCTCCAGACTAGAACCCTCCATAAACCATTGCAGATATTCACATTTCTCCTTTCATGACGTTCAAGTTTTTTCTGTCTACTGAGACTTTTAGGGCCAGGTCTGCCATGGCCCTCAATATAGTGGCACAGCCCTGAAAACACACCGAGCTCCCTTCCAGTGGGAGCCCTACTATTTACGGGGCTCTGTCACCCCGTGCCTCAGACGTCCAGGGGAGTTGAGTTCATCACTCCCTTCAATTCCTGTTTATTCTTGCCGTCAAGGTACCTCTACCAAGCGGAATCCTCCTTTCGGCTGTCAGACCAGAGAGGCTTATTCTGACAAAAGGACAGCTGAGCGGGACCTGGGGGATAAGTGAGGGTCGGAGCTTGAGGGGTGGACGCGCGAGTGCCAGACTCCCGTCAAAGACTGAACCCGGGGAGGAAAGGAACTGGCCCTCCCGCACGCCAAAATAAACCACCACATCATTGAGAAATGGAAACGTTCGCAACAGCAATATTAAAACCACTCACCTGCAAAAAGGCCACCAGCAGCAGCCGCTCCTCGGAACCGCCAAGCTGCCAGTACCTCCCAAGACTCATCACTGCTGCCGGCATCGACTCTCTTTTCTAGCCCCGGAGCCACAAGGGGCAGGTCCTATGGCTCTGACTATTGGAGGGTCAAGCTGTCACTCATTCACAGCCCCACCCTACTCCCAGGAACAGGTCGAGGTCTTTTCCGTTTTTCAAATCCCCGGCGTAGAAAGTAAGGCTCTGAATGGCTTGCTGAGGAGACGAGCACACCTTCGGGCCAGTGAAGAGCTAGCTTTGACGCTAGTGGGCGGGCTTCTGCCTAGGGAAGTAGAAAAACAAAGCCGGGAGCGTCGCCACGGCAATTGGAAAACTTCAGGAGCGCTTAAGCGGTCGGGGTGTTAGAAAGTGTTCGGCGTCGTGAAGGAAATACCTGCCAACGTAGAGAAGGGTCGACGGAATCTTGGAAGTGATGAGGTGATGCCTTCCTTTACTCTTGGGAAACTGCAGCCGGCGGATGAAGGTGGGCACTCCTCGCGGAGGAAAGCTCCTCCTTTCCTCATGGTTTTAAGTCCTAAACGGTGATTAAAGCAAAAGCCTTTAAAGTGCCCGATTTATGGGCAGTAACTCGTCCTCACTCTCTCCTAGTGTTGATACTTTTATAGGGATTTCCCCTTAGGCAATCCCCCGAGATTATTTTGGTTGGGGGAAGAACAGTGAACATGGAAGGCACTAAAAGCTTATAGAACAGACGAAGAGAGGATGGAGTGATATGAGAATGATAAATTGGGGGGCCACGGTTACTGAACAAGGGAAATCTATGAAAATACTCGAAGCTGGGCACAGGGCCTTGTAAGCTTCTTCAAGTAGGATTGAACTACCACACAAGCCTTTGAAGCATAAAGTGTCAGAACCTTTGGGTGGGTGTGAAAATAATGATTGGTTTGTTTGCCTGACCACATGGGAAATTCTGCTTCTTGATTTCTAAAAGCTGTCCTACCTAGTGTTTAGTATCCTCTTTTGAGTTTTTCCTATTTCATCCTCATAACAAGTACAGTAGATACGTGATGGCCAAGCAGGTCCTCAGAATAATTAAACATAAATTTGAAAAGCTAATTTCCACATTTTTAACCCTGTGACACATTATGTATTGAATTCGTTAAGATGTAAGCATTGGTAGTTAGTTCTGTATCTCCTCTATCCTTCTTAGAGCATAACAATTCCTCCTAGGATGTCAAAGAACAGACCCTTACTTCTGGGAGAGCACAAATCCAAGGACTGACAGATCCCAGCAGGTGATAGGTACCATCTAGGGACAGTCAAATTAAACTTGTACGGGATTAACTAGAGGTCAGGTCAGAGCAACTGGAGGAGGCGTCTTCCGGTCTTGACTCCCAAGAATGCAGCTTCCAAATCCTATACTCTTACCCACTTCCTCTTCCTTTTCTCTGTACCAGGTGAGGACAAAGTGAAGGGAAACCTTTTCTGCTAGTGTAACATCAAAGCTTCCTACTTAGAGTGCCCACCATCCATACTCTGGAGGATAAAGACAGGATAAAGACAAGTGTCAGTCTTATAGCATTTAGCGATACTTATCTGGACTTAAGGGGCTCAACTGGATTTTTGTTTACTGTTATGTATACCAGTGGAATGCCGGTTTGTCACATAGAACATTAACAACATCAAACATCACCTGCCTTTTAGAATCTCCTTGTACAGGTGAGGAATCTGAAATTTAAGAAGTTTATTCAGAATTACTTAGCTGGTTGGGGGCAGAGCCTGGGCAAGGATCCAAGGTTGCTAATTCATAATTCTGGGAAAATGCTTCCTCTCCTGCTGCCTCTTGCTCCCCACCTAAGACACACACACAAAAGCAATATTTTTTTAAATCAAATTACTAATTTGAAAATTTATTTCCATTGAGACCAGTCATGAAAATTTACTTCTGATGTAGCAAACAGTATAGATAGTACGAAAATAACTCAGGGTCTCAGTTCACTACTTTCAAACAACTTTGGTGTAGTCCCACTTTCATCCAAATAAGAAATGAAAATGCAGTACAGTATTATAGCCATGTTGTCTTTCTTTCTGTTATGTGAGTGTATCAAAAAGGCAATGTTAACACATATAGTACTTTAAGAATTAGTAGCAGATTGTCTTATTCAGGACCTGAATAAAATACAATTTTATGAAAGCCTACATACTGGGCCTAAATTTCACAGCTATTTACACAGGGCCTTTGCAGGTGGGGTTGAGCTGGTCCACCATGCATCAAACATCATCCAGAGACCTAGGCTATTCTGCCTTGGCTCTCTCCTTCCCTCCAGCAAACTCCAGAAAGTAGTTGATCCTATATCCCCTTTACAGATTGTCTCCTTGACAATCTTATCGTTATGATCTGGTTGTTTGCTGCTAGTATCTAGTCTCCCACCACACGCTACTGTCTTTCAGGGTCAGATTAAAATATGCTCCCTGTAATCTAGTGTAACAGGCCCAAAGTGTTTGGCTCCCACCTATTGACCTATTCAGTACACGATCCCTCTACTGAAACCAAAAACTGGAAATGCCCTTTGGGATCAGCCATGTAGAACCTTAGAAGAGACTTTGAAGCCATCTGTCCCTTCATTTTACAGGTTAAAACAGAATGCTCATCTCACAGAGTAGTGCAAAGAATAACTGAGGCCATGTTGAAATATTTTTGCAATCTCTGAAACACCTTACGTCTGCTACTTCTTTGCACTGGGAACTTTGGCACGTTGTCTGACCTCAGCCTGTGTCTTTATCTGTGAAATAGGGATAATATCTAAGTGGCCATTGTGAAAATTAAATGAGATAATGCAGAATGTACCTGGCACAAGGAAAGTGTTCAGTAAATGGTAGTTATTCTTAACAACTACAGTAATGATAAATGTAAAGTGTTTTAACTACTTACATGTACTCTTGTTTTAAGAACTCAAGGAAGTCTAGGCCTTGTGCTTTCCTCCCCTTTGCCTGCTCTCTACTCACATGGAGACCTGGCCTCCTGCAGAGATTACAGGACAGGAATTTCCTTAGTTATCTTGCTGCCACCCTGAGAGGTGACTGTCAAGATGTGAATGCCAAAGAGAGTACAGATGCACTGCGGGGCTGGGAGCCTCTGGTATTGGGAAGTCTGAACTATATGAAATTTCCCTACTGTACAACATGGAGCATCAAGGGGTGAATGAAGTTGTCATAATTTCTCCTCGTGGAGTTGTTTTTCAAATGCTATATCAGATTTATGTATTATACTTTATATTAAAACTATTGTTTATTGCATAAGGCTTAGAAAGAAAAATTTTAAACACCCACATTCCTACCACTTAGAATTTATTGTTAATTTTTATTTCCTTCTATTTTTTCTCTATAAATCAATTATTTTAAAAGACAGGAATCCGGGCTTCCCTGGTGGCGAGTGGTTGAGAGTCCGCCTGCCGGTGCAGGGGACACACGGGTTCGTGCCCTGGTCCGGGAGGATCCCACATGCTGTGGAGCGGCTGGGCCTGTGAGCCATGGCCGCTGAGCCTGCACATCTGGAGCCTGTGCTCCGAAATGGGAGAGGCCACAACAATGAGAGGCCCTTGTACCGCAAAGGGAAGAAAGAGAAAGGAAAAAAAAAAAAAAAAAAAAAAAGACAGGAATCCGTACTATATATACTGGTTCATGGCGATATTTACTTAATTCATTATGAACATCTCCTCATGTCATTTCATATTCTTCTTCGATTAAAATTCCATCAGGTGACTGTGCCTTTGGGTATTATGTCTCACAATTCAACCAGTTTCCTACTCTTGGGCGTTGAGGTTGTTTCAGTTTCTTTCAAAGATTCAGGGACGTAAATGGGCTGCTGCTTTCCTTAAATGACAGGGTGCTCTGGGAATGTCTGTTGAACCAAAGGTTACTGGCTGCTGGCCTTCTCTGCAGAGAGGCTGATAAAGTCGCCAGGCATTCTTTTCTCTGTGGCCTGGAATTGCAGAGCTAAGAAAGCTGAAGCCAGGAAGCCTGAAAGCTCCTGTAGGGTAGCCCCTTCACCCCTGCTCCCCCCAGAGTTTCCTGCTCTTCAACCTGAAGAAAAGGTATTGAGGTGAAAGAAATTGAGGGAGGGGTTGGAAATCAGGGCTCAATTAATAAAACCTCACAAAACTCCTGGCATATGTGTCTCCAATTTACAGATGAGGAAAGTAAGGCACAGAGACAATCTGTGCAAACCTGCACAGCTAATTAGAGTCTGAGTTTGACTTGGTTCTGAAATTTGAACTCTCCCCACCATGCTTCCTACTTCTTCTAAAAACAGATGGCTATAACTTCATTCTTCTTTTTTTTTTTCTGTGAGAAATTTGTTGTCAGTCTCCTAAGATTTATTGGTTATCTGCTCCCTTAAAAAAAAATTCCCTCCTGACTGTCCAAGGATTTCTTCTGCCTCTGGATTTCCCAAGTTGGCTCCCCCTTTGCCAAAAGAATATATCCTCATTCTTTGATAAAGAATCAGACAATTTAGCTTTTGTTCACCCCTGCCCAACATTTGCTAGTTTTCTTCCCAAAGTGTCCTCACTATATGCCTTGGAAGGTCAAACTCATAAAAGGAAGTTCTCATAAAGCCTGCATAAAGTTAACAATGTTACACATAGTTCCTTAGCTTTGGGGATTTATAAAGTATGACTATATAGAGAGCAATAAGTCTGTTTTTCTGGTTTGGTTATAACCTGGTTCTAAACGAATTTCTAAAAGAAACTTTACAAAATTGTTTAGAGCCATGCAGCATCATTAAAATGGGTGTATAACCTACCAATATGACACTTTTAAGGCAGTAACACATATTTGGAAGTGTAATTTCTGGAATGTTTTGTTAAAGGGTCTATATATAATCTAATCAGAATCAGTTTCAATCAAGAAGATATCTTTTCTCGCTCTTTTTTTTTTTTTTTTTAGTATTTATTTATTTATTTGGCTGTGCTGGGGCTTAGTTGCAGCACACGGGATCTTTGTTGCGGCGCACGGGCTTCTAGTTGTGGCACGGGGGCTCCAGAGCGTGAAGTCTCAGTAGTTAGTTGTCCCAGGCATGTGGGATCTTAGTTCCCCAACCAGGATCGAACCCGTGTCCCCTACACTGGAAGGCAGATTCTTAACCACTGGACCACCAGGGAAGTCCCAAGAAGATACCTTTTTTCCATCCTCCCTGCCCCACCCCCCATACTATACCAGTACCCTAGCCCAAACTACCATCACCTCTTGCATGGATTTTCTCAGTAGCTTCCTAACAAATCTTCCTGAATCCACTTTTCCTCTCTTTTAGCCAGGCAGGGTGATCTTTGTGATCATAGTACAGCTAACCCCCTCCTTCCCCCAGCTTGAAACACTGCAATAGCTTCCCACTGTCCCTGGTATTGGCCTTCTTTCCTCTTCCCTATGGCCATTAGACCTTGGCACAAGCATTTTCCCTACCTAGAATGCTCTTCCTTTCCAGGTAGTTAAAGCGCAGAATAAGAACCCAATTTTCCTAATTCCCAGGCTGAATCTCTAATGTAAGTGTGTTCCTGGGGATTAGTTGTTGTCCAGCAGGGGGAAAACATGATTTGGAGGTTCAAAGGAAATTCAGTAGTGCAGGGGTTAAGAGTGTGGGCTTTGGGGCCAGTCCGCCTGGGTTCCAGTCCAGTACTAATGATATGATCTTGGGCAAATTTTTTTTTTTAACACCCTTGCCTTATTCCTTCTGTTGTATAATGGGCCATGGTAAGGTTATCTACCTCATAAAGCTATATTGTTTAAATAAGTTAACACATGGAAAGAGCTCAGTAAATTTTAACTTTAACAATAGTCTCAACAATAGATTAAGGGCCCAGTATAATTTCTTATGTAGAAAGTAAAATCAACCTTGTTAATTTTCTCTTGTTTTCTTCTGGGAAAAAACAGATACAGCAAGCAACTGGGAGGCCCTCCTAGGGCAGCGGAAGGCTGGTCCTAGCAGATAAAGCTTCAGGGTCTGCACTGTGTAGGGAAAGACACATGATTACGTAGTCAAAACAGGTGCCAGGCCACAAATGCTAGTGAGCTAACATGAAGCCTAAGGGATTTAAAAAATACACAAGGAAAAATTAAAGAAATCTAAAATAGTATATAAAAAATCACAATAGCGGACAAAAGATAATCTGTTTACAGATGAAATCATTTTCAGCTTCTAAACTAAGCCCTGTCATAAAATATCTTTTCCATGTATAATAAACATTTTGGAGGCTACCTGAGGTCCCAGAATTTTTTTACCAGAATGTTCTATGGTAGCTTTGAGATCTGTCATTTCTAGGTACTTCTAGGTACTATTTTGTACCTAGAAGAGAGAAGCTACTTTACCTGTAGACTGTTACTCCAGCTTGAATGAGACAAAGTTCTTTATATTCCCCATTTAAATCCTTACAGAATCCTTATTAAATAAATTTAGAAAATAGTTTGACTGCCTTCACTTATTAGTGAGTTTTCAAGTAAAGAGTAATAAGAGTACAGAATTTGTTACCAGTTTGGTAACCATCAGTGACTTCTGGCCACTGGAGTGTAGGTCTCTTTATGCCAGTTGAGTCTCCTAACTAGTCTCTGGCATCATCTCTCTGTGAGGTCAGATAAGAGGAACAGGTAAGTCTCCTGTCGGTAGCCACAGGATATAAAAATTAGCAAGAAAGGCTATTCTCATACGTGGTGTTCTATAGACTATTATTAGACTTACGAGTAATGGCAGAGGCTCTAACACTTGATGGTTCTTGGAGAGATGATGGGCTGAAACTCCGGTTGTTGTGATCCATGATTATTCAGTGACAGCTGGAGCAGAGAACTGCAATGCCAAATGACCTACATTTCTTCGCCTTCGAAACTTTAAGCAATTATATAAAGACCAAGCATCTATAGCTTGCTAAAACTTCCCTACTGTTGAAAATTATTTTTAGGACCATTAGGAAAAAAACCTATGTTCTCAGATTCAAAGTCAGTTATATTAGGCAAAATATTAATAACGGACCAACTTTTAACAAAATATTATGGTAAATATTTCATTTTTTATCCAAAACTGGTAACTGTTGCTTTATATATATTCCTCTTTGCCTAAACACATATATTTCTTTATGCTTTGTTGCTTCTCTACCTTCTCTAAAATGGGTGACAAATAAGGACAAAAAAAGGAAAAGGAAGAAGGGGAAAATAAGTAAAACCTTCAGAAATGCACAGGTCTGGTCCCAACCAGCAAATCAATCCAAAAAGTAACCAATTATTCATTGAATGAAGGAAGAGAATTAACAACACTATTAATGCCTACCATAAGCTGTGCCAGGAGCAAGAGATATTAAGATACATGAAACATGATCTTTATCCTCCAGGAGCATGGCCCAGTAAGAGCGAAACCAACTCATGAACTATGAATCACGGTCCAACAAATACATGTGCAAATGCAATCATTGAGGACTCACAGGGTGTTTTGGTTGGATGGGGGAGGGGGAGTTCTTAAGTGTGTGTGGGGAGGGGCTGGGGGTGAGAAGAGTTGGCAGGGATGTGAGAATTATAGATACATAATGGAAGAGGTAACGTCTGAGCAATGTTAAGAAATGAGTAGACTTCCAGCAAGAATCCAAAACTGGATTGTGGTGATAGTTGCACAATTGTATTAAACTTGCTGAAACTCATTTGGATTATATGCTAAAAATGGGTAACTTTTATGGTATATAAATTATATCTCAAACTGTTTGTTTTTTTTCTTAAGAACACTGGCTTTAGAAACAGACACATGTGGACAGATTCCTGCAATTGGCTTGTTTCAGAGAGAAAGTGCATGAATGATCTTATTTGTAAAGCCACTGCCTTTGCCCAATAGACCTCAGGGTCTAGTGCTACCTGTCTGGGTGGATAGTCAGTGTGTCTAGGTCTGGGGATGGTATTAAGAAGCTTATTGTTGCCTCATACTTGAGCCACATTATCCAACAACTTTATCAGGCATACAGCTGATATTCTACTTCCTACCTTTATGACACCTATTTCTTTCCATACTTAGTTACCAATTTTACAACTTTGGACTGGTGAAAAATTTATGTCGAACTAAATTTAGACTGATAGAAAAGTTGCTGGAATAGTACAGAGTTTCGTGTATCCTTCACCCAGCTTCCCCTAATGTTAACATCTGACATAAGCATACTACAATCGTCAGAATCAGGAAATTAACATTGGTACAGTACTACTAGCTAAACTGAAGACCTTGTACAAATTTTGCCACTAATCTCCCACTAATGTCCCTTTTCTATTCCAGGATCTTATCTAGGATCTCACATTGCATTTAGTTGTTAGTTATCCTTGGTGCCCTGAGGTCTGCAGTAGCTCCTCAGTCTTTCCTTGTCCTTTATGACCTTGATATTCTTGAAGAGTGTAGATGATTTTGCCAAATGTCTCTCAATTTGAGTTTGCCTAATGTTTTTTCATGATTGAACTCAGGTTCTGCAGTTTAGGTGAGAATACCATGAAATATTGTGTTGTCTTCACTGCATCATATCACAGGGTTCATGATGTTGATATATTTTATTATTGGTGGTATTAACCCTGATCACTTGGTTAACGTGGTTTCTGCCAAGTTTCTCCACCATAAAATTACATCTTTCCCTTTGTAATTAATAAGTATGTTGGGGGAGATCTTTTGAAGTCATGAAACTTTATTTCTCCTCAAACTTTTACCCACTAGTTTTATCATCTATTGATGCAATTTGGCTACAACAGTTATTATTGTGGTATTTCATGGTGATTTTATATTTTTCTCTTTCCTTTTACATTTATTAATTCAAGTTCTACCGTAAGGAAGAGTTGTCCCATCTCTACCATTTATTTATTTCATTTATTATTTTTATCAGTGTGGACTCATTTATTTATGGATTATAATCTAATACTATAATTATATGTTTTGCTGCTCAAATTGTTCCAGCTCTGGCACTTAGGAGTTACTTTGCCCCTGTGTTTTGTTTTGTTTTTGGAGCATGTTCTTACTTTCTGGCAAAAGATGTTCTAGTCTCATCTTATATATTACCTGCCTTGGCCCTGGAATCAACTATTTCCCCAAGGAACTCTGGTTCCTTTCATTAGAGAGTGGTGTTTAGAATCCAAGATCTGAGCACAAGGTGTGAAATGGGCTAAGATTTCTCACAATTCCAGGCTGATGAAAATGGGGACTAATTGGAATTCATATGCTTATGGGAATTGGTACAATCAGGTTGGAAAACAATTTGGCATTAGCCACTAAAGCGTAGGTAGGTACATTCCATGAGTCAGTAATTTCACTGGAAGAACTCTTGCACATGTGCAACTGGAGTTGTATGCAGTTTTGTTTAGAATAACACATAACTGAAAACAACCCAAACGCCCATCAGTAGGAGAACAGATGAATAAAGTGCAGTATATTCATACAATGGAATATTCTAAAGCAGTGAAAATGAGCTACAGCTATACACATCAACAGGAATGAATCTCAGATGCATATTAGCCAAAAAGAATACAGACAGTATGATTCCATTTACAGAAAGTTCATCAATATGCAGAATAAAGCAATATAGATATTTGTAGGGAAACATAAGTGATAAGATGATAAAACTGGAAAGAAAAGGTAACGATAACTACAAAATCCAGGATAGTGATTACAGTAGGGGGTGGAATGCATGGGGCTTCAGAAGTGTTGGTAGTATATTTTTTAAGCTGAATGGTGGGTTAATGGGCATTCATTTTATTTAGATCAGACATATATATATGTGAAATATTGCATGATGAAGAAAAAGGGGGAGGAGCTGGGGGAAGGGAAAGAAGAGAAAAGAAGAAAGGAAGAAAAGAAGGGAGGGAAGGAAATAAAAAGGGAAGGATGGAGGGAGGGAAAGAAACAAAAGAGCATTCCTGTACATGATGTCTTAAGATCTGGGTGGCAGTTCAGATTCTGACACCAAATATCTCTTTGGCTTTGAATGAGTCACTAAACTTTCCAGAGCCTCAATTTTCACACCAGTTAAACAGGTAAAATGTACTTTGTCCTGTGTACTTCAGAGTGTTATTTTCAGGAAAAAATGAAAATATGTATAGAATAGTACTTCAAAGAAGTAATATTCTAAAATATAAAAGGAAAAGGAAGTTAATACCTCAAATTACCTTGCTTCCTAATGCCAGAAACCTAGTGTATCTCAATATTTATATATAATTTTATATTCAATCACTAACTTATATCCTGCCCACTCCTTGCTGAACTAACATATCAGGAGGAAAGCAGATACTTTGCTTATGCCTTTCAAGAAGGTTGGTTTGCTCTTCTGACAAAATTCACGAAGAGTGGCTTAACCAGAGCATTCCTGAGGTCTCAGGCTGCAGAACTTAAGGGCATTTCTCACTTGGGAAGGGCAATGTTGATGTGCCATCCGGTGGTCAGAGGAGAAAGCATGTGTGATGAAGGGGTTGGCGATTGGCCTCAGTTTCAACAAATACAATAATAATCAATGTAAGATAAGGGCTACTATGCCTTACTATGGGCCAGACTTTGTTCTAACTTCTTCATTTTCATTATCTCATTTAATTTTCATAACAACCCTGAGAGATATGTCACGTTATCTCCATTTTACAGATGGGAATATAGACTTGAGAGTTGAAGTAAATGACTCAAGGTCACCGAGTGAGTGACGAGGGCAGATTTCCTCCTCGGGGCCACCTGTAGCCAAAGCCCATTCTCGACATCTAACCCAAATGTCTGTTGATCTACTCAGTTCTCTTAGAGATCTTAACATCTCACGGGTATAATCTCTGGGCTAATATGACTTCTCATCACCAGCCAACTTTACAAAGAAATCTGTGATTTTATTAGATATTACTATTTTTTTTTAAATTCCAGCTGTACTGGTAGCACACCAATGGGAGCCTCATGGGGAATACTAAACAGCTTGAATTATTTGTGCTAGGAAGGATCTTCCTGTTGTAGTTGAAGGACCCCTAAGGGAAAAAGAGAAAACAACAGGAAAGATCACCAAATGTCTAATTTACCGACTCAACCCGTATAGTTTAGTTTTCTCACTGTCCCTGTTGTTTGCTTGGAATAACCCTCTTCACCTGTTTTGACTGGACCCCCTGGCTGCTTCTTCAGCCTCTGATTTCTGCTATAATGACTGGCTCCTGACCTTCTGCTCTTTTTAATCTTCTATTCTATTAATAAAATTCATTGGTTGATCACTTTATAGATATTCTAGTATTTAACTATCTTTTAATTTCTGAAGTAAAGCATATTTGGGCGCACTGTGGTTTACAAATATGCCATTAGAATCAGTTGTTATATATTTTATTTATAATTTTTAGTTTATATTTTTTAAGAGGCTGTTCTACAGTTTTGAATGATTCTTGGGAAGATTTTGGTCCTGAGGTTATTCTAACCTTGTAAGATGAATTGGGAAAATGCCTTCTTTTCTGATGCTTTGGAATAATGTGAATATCATAGATATTACCTGCACTCTGAATGTTTTTTCTTTTTTTAAAAAAAAATTAATTTATTTGGCTGTGTCGGGTCTTAGTTGCGGAATATGGGATCTTTTAGTTAAGGCATGTGGGATCTAGTTCCCCGACCAGGGATAGAACCCGGGCCCCCTGCATTGGGAGTGCAGAGTCTTAGCCACTGGACCACTAGGGAAGTCCCCTAAGTGTTTGATAGCATTCTTTTGATTAATCATTCTAGCTTGGAACTTTTTAGAGGGTAGACATTTTTACATACTTTTTACCCTTTCAATCCCACCTCTCACCCCTGGTGCAACCCAGTCTACTAAGGTTTCCTTTTTCTTCTTAAGTCAATTTTTGTAATTTGTGTTTCCTATGTAATCAGACATTTCTTTCAAGTTTATGGCACCAAAATTTTATGTAGTATTCTCTTAGAACATTCAAATATCTTTTTGACTGTACTTACAACCCTTTTGTTATTCAAGATGGTATCATTTCACTTTGGCTGCAGTTACCTCCTGACTAGTCCCCCCATATCCACTCTGACCGCACCCTCTCTATGTGTATCTGCCCCATCTTTTATCATTCCCTGCTATGTCCATCAGTGGCCCAATGGGACTATTTAAGTAGTAAAACAGGGGTAGTTTCTTTCTAGATGATCTGTTACTAATCCTGGCTGTGAGCTGTGGGAAAGTCTTATGTCTATTCTTGGACATCCAGAGTTGTCATTATGTTACTTACATCTCTAGCTCTCCTCACCTATATATACATACACCTGTCCTTGATGGGTCCTTGCTCTACTCAGCCCAGCTGCATCTATCCTATACATCTCCCTACCCTGCCTCCATAGCTCATTTCTGTTACTGGGGAAGGAAATTAAGATGCCCTGTACATGTTCTCTTGGATTCCTAGTATTGTGTAAAGCAACTGAGTACCTAATGGTCAAATGACCATTTGACTACAAGACTATAGTGCTACAAGCAAACCCTCGACCATGTGGCAGCCTTTTACTAAAGAATCACTAAGGAAACTCCAGTTCAGTTCTACTCAGCCTCACCATGAAGGGAGGTAGAAAATAGACAAAGACAGTGTACACTGAGTCTTCACCTCTTCAGAACTTCCCCCAAATCAGCTAAGCATATCCATCTTTTAGAATTTTAGATCCCAACCTGACCGCCTCACACATGTACAGCTCGCTCTTTCCCTCTTCACCTCTTTGCTATTTATGTCTCTGTCTGAGACACCTTGATTCTTATGCACAAATCAGCTCTTTCCTGATCTCTAACTGAAGTTCTATTTCTTGCTTACTCCTGGGCAGTATCCTTAAACACTGAGATTAGGAGTTGAACTATTACCAAAAAAATTTTTTTAAATTTGCCCTTACAGTGCAAACTATTTTTAAAAAAATACAATAGAGTATTTATATTCATAGAAAATATGTGCTTCTTTCAGCAAACAAGGTTATGTATGAAGTCATCAGTTCTGTAAAAGGAAAAGAAGAAAAACAACTAGTTCAAAGAGAGGATTTTCCCCCTTCTTTTTGGTATGCAGTGCCACACACTTGAACAATTCATATTGGCTCAATTCAGTGATATAGTGTGGTGTAATACACACGCATGGCCTGGAGTCAGGAGATTTGGGGTCTACTCCCATGATCTGCTATACTAGCTGTGTGACCTCAGGATAAATTGCTTAAAACTGTTATCCAAGTTATTTGTCTGTAAATTTAAGGTGTTAAACTGCATAACCTTTAAAGATCTTTTTAATATAGCAGTCTTGGATCCCACAGAGTACATAAGTACTTATCCTGTGTTGGGGCCCTGAGTAGTATGGGAGAAATATAGTCTTTATTCTCAAGAAGCATATCGTCTCATGAAAATGTGACTTATTTTAAGTAGTCAGTTATAAGATGACATTTTTCTTTTTTGCTCTTTAGGGTGAATTTGGTTCAAGCCATTTTAGCCCCATTTATAACTAACTTTTCTTCATCTGTTCTGCTTTCTCTCTTTCTAGAAAAAGACACATGATATAATCATGGTCCAAGAAACCAAATCCTGTTATTCAGCACATCTACATGGCTTATTATTTGTTTCTCACTTCTTTTTTCTTCCAAAGTTACAACCTTCAACTGATATAAATTAAAATTTTCTAATGCTTTTCACAGCTAAGATTATGATGGACTAGACAGAATGACTCTCCCACTACGAGATGACTAGAACCTGGATAAATTTCAAACATAGTTTTAATACATCACTGACATACAAGAAATAAGTGGTATCCCCATGTGCCAAAAATGGAAAATGAAAACAGCTAAATTTGGAATGATGAGCAGTTTAAACAAATGGAAAGGCTAGGATTGCCTTGAGGGAAAAATGTCAATACCAGCACTGGGATTAGAAAATTAAGCCTTGGGATTTCTGCAAAGTGGAGAAATAGAGACACAGATGTAGAGAACAAATGTATGGACACCAACGGGGGAAAGTGGTGGGGGGTGGGGGAGATGGTGGTGGGTAGAATTGGGAGATTGGGATTGACACACGTACACTAATATGTATAAAATGGATAACTAATAACTTGCTGTATAAAAAAATAAAATAAAATTCAAAAAAGGCATATTTCAAAAAAATAAATTAGAACCTTTATAAATAAAATATAATTATTGAAATTAATAACTCAGTGGATGAAGTAAACAGCAGAATATACGCAGGTGAAGAGAGAATTAAGTCTGAAGGAAATGCTCAGACTATAATGCATAGAGACAAGGCAGTAAATTTGAAAGAGAGGTCAGTTACATGGAAGATATAATGAGAAAATATAACACATCTAATTGGAATTCCAGAAGGAGAAAACAGAAAAAAAAAAGGCAATATTTGTAGACACAAAGGCTGAGAATTTCCCAAAACTGATGACATGAATCCACAGATAGAGTCCAAGACAGAATAGATACATAAAAAGAAAGTCATACCCAGATATATTTTAGTAAAACCAAAGAATATCAAAGACAGAGAAGATCTTAAAAACAGGCAGAGGGGGCTTCCCTGGTGGCGCAGTGGTTGAGAGTCCGCCTGCCGATGCAGGGGACACGGGTTCGTGCCCCGGTCCGGGAAGATCCCACATGCCACGGAGCGGCTGGGTCCGTGAACTATGGCTGCTGGGCCTGCGCGTCCGGAGCCTGTGCTCCGCAACGGGAGAGGCCACAACAGTGAGAGGCCCACGTATCGCAAAAAAAAAAAAAAAAAAAAAAAAAAACAGGCAGAGGAAAAAGGTAGATAATTTACAAAGGACAACAAGTAGATATCAGGTTTCTCAATAGCAGCTATGGAATCCACAACACAGGAGAATGATAGCTTCAAAGTTCTGAAGAGAAAATAACCATCAACCTAGATTTGTAGGCTTAGCAAAACCTTTTTTCAAGGACAAGGGAAGCAAAGACATAGACTGACATAGATTGAATTTACCTCCAAGAAACCTTCCCTAAAGGAACTTTTAAAAGAATGCACTTTAGAAAGAAGAAAAATGATTCTAAAATCAAGTTCAGGATACCCACATGCAAAAGAATGAAGTTGGACCCTTATCTTACACCACATACAAAAATTAACTCAAAATGGATCAGAGACCTAAATGTGAGAGTTAAAACCGTAACACCTTTGGAAGAAAACATAGGGGTAAATCTTCATAATCTTGGAGTTGGCAATGGTTTCTTAGATATGACACCAAGCGCACAAGCAACAAAAGAGAAAATATACTGGACTTCATCAAAATTAAAAATTTTTATGCATCAAAGGACATTATCAAGAAAGTGAAAAGGCAACCACAGAATGGGAGCTATTATTTGCAAATTATATAAATGATGTGTCTAGTATCCAGAATTTATAAAGAACTTGTACAACTCAACAACAAAAAGACAATCACAAAGTGAGCAAATGAGTTGAATAGATATTTTTCTAAAGAGGATGTACAAATGGCCTACAAGCACATGAAAAGATATTCAGCATCATTGGTCATTAGGGAAATGCAAATCAAAACTGCAATGAGATACCACTTCATGCCCAGTAGAATGGCCATGATTATTTTTTAAATAAAAATAAATATCACAGGGACTCCCCTGGTGGCACGGTGGTTAAGAATCCACCTGCCAATGCAGGAGGCACAGGTTTGATCCCTGGTCCAGGAAGATCCTGCATGCTGTGCAGCAACTAAGCCCATGCGCCACAGCTACTGAGCCCTCGAGCCCGCGTGCTGCAACTAGTGAGCCCGTGTGCCGCAACTACTGAGCCCATGCACTGCAACTACTGAAGCCCGCACACTCTAGGACCCACATGCCACAACTACTGAGCCTGCGTGCTGCAACTGCTGAAGTCTGCACGCCTGGAGTCCATGCTCTGCAACAAGAGAAGGCACCGCGATTAGAAGCCCGTGCACCACAATGAAGAGTAGCCCCTGCTAGCTGCAGCTAGAAGAAGCCCACGTGCAGCAACAAAGACCTGAAGCAGCCAAAAAATAAATAAATAAATAAATAAACATCACAGATATAGAAAACAAACTTATGGTTATCAGGGGGAAAGCGGGGAGGGTTAAATTGGGAGATTGGGATTGACATATACACACTACTATATATAAAATAGATAACTAATAAGGACCTACTGTATAGCACAGGAAACTCTACTTAATACTCTGTAATGACCTATATGGGAAAAGAATCTTAAAAAGGGTGTATATATGTATATATATATAACTGATTCACTTTGTTGTACACCTGAAACTAACACAACGTTGTAAATCAACTAGACTCCAATAAAAATTAAAAAAAAAAAACAAGTATTGGTGAGGATGTGGATACATTGGAACCCTTGTACATTACTGGTGGAAATTTTAAATGGTGCAGCTACTGTGGAAAAATGTTTGGTAGTTCTTCAAAAAGTTAAACGAAGAATTACCATATGACCCAGCAATTCCACTCCTAGGTATATAACCCCCAAAACTGAAGACAGCTATTCAAACAGATAATTGGACACAAATGTTCATAGCAACATTATTCATAATAGTCAAAAGGTAAAAACAACCCAAATGTCCATCAATGGATGATGGATAAATAGATCTGGTGTATCCATACAATAAAATATTATTCACAAAAAATGAATTAAGTACTGATGCTTGCTGCAATATGGATGAATCTCAAACACATGCTAAGTGAAAGAAGGCAGACACAAAAGGTCACATATTGTATGATTCCATTTGAAATGTCCAGAGTAGGCAAATCCATAGACAGCAGGTTACTGGTTGCCAGAGGCTGGGGAGAGGAAGGAATGGAGAGTAATTGCTTAACTGGCATGGATTTTCCTTTTGGGGTAGTGAAAATGTTCTGGAACCAGATAGTGATGATGGTTGCACATCATTGTGAATGTACTAAATGCCACTGAATTGTACACTGTGAAATGGTTAAAACTGTGAATTTTATGTGAGTTTTACTGTAATAAAAGTTCACAGATGTAATTAGCAAACGTGGGTAAATCCCGGCATTGTATATTGTGATAAATGATTATTTGTGTTACTATAATAATAGTACCCAACACAACATGTGAGTTGAGAAAGGGGTAATCAGAGTTAAAGCATTTTAAAGTCCTTATGAGACCCTCTGAGAGCCATTGACTTTCAAGCGCTTTTGACTGTAATCCACAGTTAGAAAATTGCCACCCAGTGCACACACATACATATATGACTGAAACAAAAATTTCATAAAATAATGCTTGCTGTGTTATACGCTGATATTTTCTAATCTAATTAATTTCATTTTTTAAAATGCTGATTGTGTCCCATTTAAGTTGATTTCATGGCCCACTAAATGGATTATAACCCACCACTTGTAAAAACTAGTGTAAAGAGCATGTGGTGACACCCAAGTAAAGATGGGTAAGAAGAGAAAATGAAGAGAAGAAAGGGTCTTGAGCAGTTCAATATGGACTCTAATAACTGTATCCACAAGCATCTGCAAGTGGTGAATTGGCAGTATTTTTCAAAATCTTTTGAAGATATCCCCCTGTTAAAGTGTTGGAATCTCCATGGGGCAAAATATTTCTACTAGTGCACTGGGAACCTTTTGAACAGTTGTGTATTTGTGTAGTATTCAGTGAATTGCGAGTTATTCAGTATGGATGTAGCTAATGGAAAGCATTTCATATCCATGCACATTGCCAAATAGTCTACTTCAATTTGAGGAAATCAGGTCTGAGTGGTGGCCTTTTTTTTTTTTTTTTTTTTAAGAAGATGTTGGGGGTAGGAGTTTATTAATTAATTTATTTTTGCTGTGTTGGGTCTTCGTTTCTGTGCAAGGGCTTTCTTTAGTTGTGGCAAGCAGAGGCCACTCTTCATCGTGGTGCGTGGGCCTCTCACTGTCGCGGCCTCTCTTGTTGCGGAGCACAGGCTCCAGACGCGCAGGCTCAGTAGTTGTGGCTCACGGGCCCAGTTGATCCACGGCATGTGGGATCCTCCCAGAACAGGGCTCGAACCCGTGTCCCCTGCATTGGCAGGCAGATTCTCAACCACTGCGCCACCAGGGAAGCCCCTGAGTGGTGGTCTTACACCTTGTTACCTTGGACAAGTCACTTCATTTCTCCTGGTTTCAGCTCCCTTATCTGTAAACTTTTTCCTAAAACAGAAATCTGTAACTCACTCTAAGTCTACGGAAACCCCTGACTTCACACACTTACACATATACACACAAATGCATTGCATTGAGATGAAGGAAATTTAATGTAAACTCTTAGGAACCACCCATGGCATTGGCAGTAATCTGTTTTAAAATAGAAAATGATGAGAAGTGATGATATATTAAGCATATTTTTTAAACATCTTTATTGGAGTATAATTGCTTTAAAATGGTGTGCTAATTTCTGCTTTATAACAAAGTGAATCAGCTGCTTCCCACTAGCTATCTGTTTTACATTTGGTAGTGTATATATGTCAAAGCTACTCTCTCACTTCGTCCCAGCTTACCCTTCCCCTTCCCTGTGTCCTTAAGTCCATTCTCTACATCTGCATCTTTATTCCTGTCCTGGCCCTAGGTTCTTCATAACCATTTTTTTTTACATCTTTATTGGAGTATAATTGCCTTACAGTGGTTAGTTTCTGCTTTATAACAAAGTGAATCAGTTATACATATACATATGTTCCCATATCTCTTCCCTGTTGCATCTCCCTCCCTATCCCACCCACCCTCCCTATCCCACCCCTCTAGGTGGTCACAAAGCACCGAGCTGATCTCCCTGTGCTATGCGGCTGCTTCCCACTAGCTATCTATTTTATGTTTGGTAGTGTATATATATCCATGCCACTCTCTCACTTTGTCACAGCTTACCCTTCCATAACCATTTTTTTTTTTAGATTCCATATATATGCATTAGCATACAGTATTTGTTTTTCTCTTTCTGACTTGCTTCACTCTGTATGACAGACTCTAGGTCCATCCACCTCACTACAAATAACTCAATTTCGTTTCTTTTTATGGCTGAGTAATATTCCATTGTATATATGTGCCACATCTTCTTTATCCATTTATCTGTCGATGGACACTTAGGTTGCTTCCACGTCCTGGCTATTGTAAATAGAGGTGCAGTGAACATTGTGGTACATGATGCTTTTTTTTTTTTTTTTTTTTTTTTTTTTTTTTTTTTTTTTTAAACATCTTTATTGGGGTATATAATTGCTTTACAATGGTGTGTTAGTTTCTGCTTTATAACAAAGTGAATCAGCTATACATATACATATGTTCCCATATGTCTTCCCTCTTGCGTCTCCCTCCCTCCCACTCTCCCCATCCCACCCTTCCAGGCTGTCACAAAGCACCGAGCTAATATCCCTGTGCCTTGCGGCGGCTCATGATGCTTTTTGAATAATGGTTTTCTCAGGGTATATGCCCAGTAGTGGGATTGCTGGATCATATGGTAGTTCTATTTTTAGTTTTTTAAGGAAGCTCCATACTGTTCTCCATAGTGGCTGTATCAATTTACATTCCCACCAACAGTGCAAGAGGGCTCCCTTTTCTCCACACCCTCTCCAGCATTTATAGTTTGTAGATTTTTGATGATGGCCATTCTGACTGGTGTGAGGTGATACCTCATTGTAGTTTTGATTTGCATTTCTCTAACGGTTAGTGATGTTGAGCATTCCTTCATGTGTTTGTTGGCAATCTGTGTATCTTCTTTGGAGAAATGTCTGTTTAGGTCTTCTGCCCATTTTTGGATTGGGTTGTTTGGTTTTTTGACATTGAGCTGCATGAGCTGCTTGTAAATTTGGAGATTAATCCTTTGTCAGTTGCTTCATTTGCAAATATTTTCTCCCATTCTGATGGTTGTCTTTTCCTCTTATGTTTTCTTTTGCTGTGCAAAAGCTTTTAAGTTTCATTGGGTCCCATTTGTTTATTTTTGTTTTTATTTCCATTTCTCTAGGAGGTGGGTCAAAAAGGATTTTGCTGTGATTTATGTCATAGAGTGTTCTGCCTATGTTTTCCTCTAAGAGTTTTATAGTGTCTGGCCTTACATTTAGGTCTTTAATCCATTTTGAGTTTATTTTTGTGTATGGTGTTAGGGAGTGTTCTAATTTCATTCTTTTACATGTAGCTGTCCAGTTTTCCCAGCACCACTTATTGAAGAGGCTGTCTTTTCTCCATTGTTTATTCTTGCCTCCTTTACCAAAAATAAGATGACCATATGTGCGTGGGTTTATCTCTGGGCTTTCTATGCTGTTCCATTCATCTATATTTCTGTTTTTGTGCCAGTACCATACTGTCTTGATTACTGGAGCTTTGTAGTATCGTCTGAAGTCAGGGAGCCTGATTCCTCCAGCTTGGTGCTTTGTGATGACCTAGAGGGGTGGGATATATACCCCAATATATCCTTTGGGATAGGGAGGGTGGGAGGGAGGCTCAAGAGAGAGGGGATATGGGGATATATGTATGCATATAGCTGATTCACTTTGTTGTACAGCAAAAACTAACACAACATAGTAGAGCAATTATACTCCAGTAAAGATGTATAAAAAAATTTACAGCATGAGAAAGAAATATTATTTTCTTGGAATATAGGCATGAAGTTCCCATTGACGAGAAAGGGACTGCATTGTCTTGCTGGCTGTGCTCTGTAAAGCTCCTCCTCTGACCTGTTTCCAATGTCTTCTATGAAGACAAGCAAAAATTTTCTCAAGCCTCTCTTAGCCTGACCTTCAGTGACTGCCTGGGAGTTGAGGAGAGGCATGCAAGGATCTGTGTGGGAAGAAAGTAGGGCTGCTATCACAAAGATTACAGTTTGTGCTTTCCTTATCTTGCCACCCTTGGTTGCTCTGGCCTTCTGGTTTCCTCCCATTAACAGGAAGCTTAAATAATGTGTTTATAATCAGTTATGCCTCTGAAGTAGATACTTTTGGCACCACTCATATCCTCTTGGCACTCAGTATCCCTATACTGTACAGGATACTGATTCCTGTACACTGATAGCTTTCTATTGCCAGTACCTGCATCCCTTAGCCTGAGAGCTTCTCTGACCACAGGAGCATGCTGGGTGCCAGGCTGACTGGAAGTGCCAGGGAGTTAACATCCTTGGGAACAGCTCCCGTGACAGATGGGAGTTAGTAGCTAAATTCTCCATCTTTCTCATCCTTGGGGTGGGACAATTCTCAGGTGTGCTCTCCACCACCTCCCAGGGTTGCACAATGGAAATGAGCCCCAGTTCCCCATGGTAGTAACATACTTGTGAATGCATCCTCCTCAGGCTGCCTTCCCTTCCCTGGCTCACTGTCCCCTCCCCTACCAATGCTTCTGGAGATCATCTTCCAAATAAACTAGCCTCAATCCTAGTCTCAGGGTCTGTTCTGGAGAAACCTATTCTAGGCTAGTTTAATATCAAGCAAACTAATAAAATAATATTAGAATGAACATATTGGGACTTCCCTGGTGACGCAGTGATTAAGAATCTGCCTGCCGGGCTTCCCTGGTGGCGCAGTGGTTGAGAGTCTGCCTGCTGATGCAGGGGACATGGGTTCGTGCCCCGGTCCGGGAAGATCCCACATGCCGTGGAGCGGCTGGGCCCGTGAGCCATGGCCGCTGAGCCTGCGTGTCTGGAGCCTGTGCTCCGCAACGGGAGAGGCCACAGCAGTGAGAGGCCCGCGTACCGCAAAAAAAAAAAAAAAAAAAAAAGAATCTGCCTGCCAATTCAGGAGACACGGGTTCGAGCCCCGGTCTGGGAAGACTCCACATTACACGGAGCAACTAAGCCCGTGCGCCACAACTACTGAGACTGCACTCTAGAGCCCGCGAGCCATAACTACTGAAGCCCGCGTGCCCTAGAGCCCATGCTCTGCAGCAAGAGAAGCCACCACAATGAGAAGCCCACGCACCGCAATGAAAGAGTAGCCCCCGCTTGCCGCAACTAGCAAAAGCCCACGCGCAGCAACGAAGACCCAACACAGCCAAATAAATAAATAATGAACATACTGTTAATAAATCTTCTAACAGTTTAAATGCTTCACTTCACATCCAGCAATCCTAAAGACCTAGAATTCGCTTCGAGTTTACCTGGTGTTATCCCTGAAGTATTATTGTTAGAGAATTCTTCTCAGGTAAAGATCGAGTTTAAGGAATAATCCCCAAACCAAGGAAGTCTGTCCCACATATTTGAGTTCAGATGGATAGTTAGCTACTTGCGTTCTCAAAGCAAATTCGTATAATGTATATTATTTCTCAGCATATTAAGATACCTCTGTGTATAATAAAAGACATTCTTAACGTATTGATGTTTTGGTTTTACTCACCTTTGCCCATTTTTGGAAACAAATGGAAAGTGAGGATAGCTTTGCTGAAGGAAGAGAGATGGCTGATGCTGGTGTATGTACAGGCATGTGTGTATGTGTGGACCCAGGAGTCCTCAGCATTCTTTGCCCTCCACACACTCTTCCTTCAAAAACATGAATACAATGACAGCTAAAATATTCTGGCTAGTTTAGGTTTATGGATGTGCCATGAGTTAAGTTTGGTAAACAGCTCCACTTAATATTTTTATAGGTCAAGAATCGTAAGAGTATCACAAAATTGAAACATCAGGGTCCCATGGCCCAAGATGCTAGAAATCTTCTAGCACCAAGATAAATTTTACTTTCCAGCCATTAAAATATTTTTTCTTCAATCCCAATCCCAAATCCAGAGATTCAGGCCTGAAACTTAGTTCCGTAGCCCACTTCAAATAATTGTCTTCCAGGTAATTTAATATTAATTTCACTGGTTTTTTTTTTTTAACAGTGTAATTGCTACCTGATAAGGACTGAACCTTATTCTAATTTCATGTTTAATTGAATTAAATATACTCTACGGTTTATATGAAGAAGAAGAAGAAAAAAACTCCTAGTGCCACAGGTTTGTGTCATGATACTTTCAAAGAAATCCTTGAGTCAGCATAGTGCAGTGCAAAGATGCCTACTAGTCCAGTCCCAGATTTTCTAATTCCCCATCTCTTTGCTCATCAATTCACAATGAAAGACTTTGTACGCTTTCTGTAACCAGTATCCTTGTAAACATAACACCTTTCTCATCCTCCCTTCCCCACCCATGTTTTCTTTCCAGAGGAAACTGGGGCAGGCGTTAATAAACATCTATTCTGGTTATTCTTTGATCCTCCCCAGATCCATTCTCTGTTCTCCTCTGCTCTGTTCTTTGTACTGGGACGCTGGCCTCTGTGAACTGTGTCACCCTCTGACCAGTGGGAGGCACCAGCAGTAGACCAGATTGTGGGAGGAGAGAGATGCCAGGGTGTTTATTCCCTCCCACTCACTCACTGCCTCAATGTGGTTCTATCAGTGGCCTCATCACCAGAACTACAGCTGTGGTTGGGTTGGGCAGTCCCCTCTTGACTCCAGCTGTCAACCAGGCTCTGGAAATAGGGTTGACTTCCCCTGCTGTCCAGGCTGGGGATTACAACAGCCCCCTCTGTCCCTAGTCCCTGGGGGAGTCTCAACATCCCTCGCTGGCTCCTCTAACTCTGCCTATATCTCTATAAATAGTTCCTTTATTGAAAAGCCTCTACACAATAAAGTTGGGTATGCTCTCTATTTCTTGCTGAGCCCCTGGCTAACATAGCCTCCGACCTTCAAGTTTTCAGCAGTCCATGACACAGTGACAGATTTAGGGATCACAGTCATTTCTCTGAGCCTGGAATCAAGTAAGTACCTGTGCAAACAGAGACATCACATTTCCCTCTCAGAGGGAAATGATGTCAGAAATTTAGAAAAAGAAAAGAAAAATAGACATGTTTGTCTGAAGCACATTGTGCCATTTGATCTAGAAGCTCACAGAAAAATATACTTGCATCTTTTAGGGTCAAGAATGGTATTTTCTGGGAACTGAAACAGAATTGGGGAAAATCTGGTCACTTGTGTAGCTATTGGTATATATATCAATTAGCTATGGCCCCCCAAATTCTGTGTGACAAACCACCCCAAAGCTCAGTACCTTAGAATAATAATCATTTAATCTCACAAAGCTGCAGGTCAGCTGGGCAGTGGCTCTTCACCCTCCTTAGATGGATGACTAATTAAGACGTGCTCTTATGGTGAAGACAGAGGTACAAGAGGCAAGCCCAACCACTCAAGCACATTTCAAGTCCCTGTTTATGTCACATCTGCCAAAGCAAGTCACATGTCCAAGCCCAAGGTCAAGGGGTGAAAGGGAGAAGGTGTAAATATTTTTGACAATAATCTACCACAGCAGGTAAACTACAGGAAAGTCACTCAAAGGCAGCCTACAATTTGTTCAGTTAAAGGGAGGAGAATTTTGGTTTCAGTTTTCCTCTCATTCATCACAGGTGAACTAGAGTGACTTTTTAAAATAGGCTAAATTTCTTGGCATCTAGAAAGTTTCTTATTAACAGAGATGATATTGCCCTAGAAATAGAGGCATTTGGAGGTTTCAGATATTAAGCAAATGTTATTGTTATGGAGGTTTCATTATCTGTTCATGACTAAACTGGGATTGCCAGACTTGAGACCTGAATCTAGCCTTGTCCATTTTTTTTTTTCTTGCAAGGTTCAGATCCCAAAAGAATTACTCTCATTCTGGATCCTGGGCTGAGAATCAGCACATCCCACTGAATATCCCTGTTTGTGATTCCACAATCTGGATAGCCAAAAAGAGGTAAAAGGATCCAAAATGAATGCTTTCTTATCTACACAGGCTTTCCTTAATTAGTGACTAATTTGCACTTTAACTGAGGTTTATTCAATTTGGAAGGGGTTAAAGTTGAAGATTCTAACAGCTCTCACCAGTTTAGTATCTACTAATCTTTCTTAGCCCAAGGAGAGGGGAAAAAGTGCTTCCCTTGCATAGGATTGAAAAGGAGCAAAAAGTCCTTAGTTATCTTGGTCATCTTTGGGAAGGAAAGAATTGTTTAAAATGGTGAGCCCAGCAAAGAAAACAGCTAGAAGATCTTCAAGAAATCTCCATTATGCTCCTAGCACAGTGTGTGAAGCCAATGAGTGTTTATAAATAAGTTAATTTCAAAAGAAACATTAGCTTGGGATTCTAGCTGTCGAGGGACAGTATAGAAATTCAGAGTAGAGAGATACCAATATAGTTTGCAGTCATGACAAACCATGTAGATCAGATGATACTGGGACTGGACTTGAATAAGTTGGTTTGAATAAAGAAAAAGGAAAATGCACTGGGAGACAGTATGAGTAAAGTTTGGAGTTATGAATAAACATGATACATGGGTTAGTCTGTAGGGGGTAGTGAGGAGACCATCTTGATCAAAATGGGGAAGCAGTCATTAATTAAGTGGGTTAGAGATTGTACTGCCAGGTCGTGAGGGTCTTAATAGGTGAAGGCCATTTCAATGTTATGTGGTGGATATTAGAAGCTGTTGGATTTCTTGGTGGGGAGATTATTTAGTGCAAACATCTCCAGTTGTCACAACAGGCTGGTTTTCCTTATGATGCTAGGACAGATTTTGACTTGATGGTAATGATTGTGGTGGATAAAAAAGGAAATGATTCACATGTATTTTAACTTCTTTACAAATTTGTTTTTAGCCTGAATCATAGGAAGAGTCTCTAGCCTTTTCCCATGGTTTTTGTTGGCAGCAGCTGTATGTTCCCATGGGAACACACATACTTACCTATCCAAACCTTCCTCTTTTATTTATGCCCTCAGCTTCTGTTCACTTGGATGTTTTCATCTTTTCTATGGAGCATATTCACATATAAGCTTAGGGCACAGCCCATTTTTCTTTTGCAACTGAGGATTCATTCTGAATATTTTCAAATGTATAAAACTCCAGGTAGGACTTCCCTGGTGGCGCAGTGGTTGGGGGTTCGCCTGCCGATGCGGGGGACGCGGGTTCGTGTCCCGGTCCGGGAGTATCCCACGTGCCGTGGAGCGGCTGGGCCCGTGAGCCATGGCCGCTGAGCCTGCGCGTCCGGAGCGGCGGGAGAGGCCACAGCAGTGGGAGGCCCGTGTACCGCAAAAAAAAAAAACTCCAGGTAAAACTTCAAACCAAATATGATGGGAGGAGGCATTTGGATAGACCATGGAGTGATAACATCACTTTGAATACCATCTGTGGTAAACATTTTAGCTTTCTTCAGTGACCAGATAAAGGAAAGATGGCTCAGAGTGCTTCTTCGGTAGCTAATTCTGGAAAGCCTTTGCTAAATTTTAATCCAAAATAGTAAGACTCTCCCTCCCTCGTGTTCAAGAAGCTTGCAGTGCTGGGGGTGACACTGCCCTTTTCATCTCCTGGAGAGAAGTTCTCCTCTGACCATAACAGCAAATCAGCAAACACTCACTGAACTCTTTACTCATAGAGGACACACTAATTTCTATGTTACTTTGTTCCTTGCCAAATTCCAATGGCTTGAAATCCAAAATTGATGAAGTTAAATAAGAGCAGTTGTATATTTTCAAGAAACTCTTGAGTTTGGTTACTGGATGTTTTCTAAGATATTGCTTTCCTTAGTTTATACCAAAAACATCTATTGAGCTAGCTTCTAGACTAAATGCTGGTGATTCAGACATGAATAACACTTCCTCTGGAGTGTTTCAGGTAAGACAAATACATAATAAGCTATAATTAAGTTTAATAAGTCCTTCAACAGAAGTGCACAAGTTCTGTGGGAATGCTGAAGAGAACAATTCCGTGGTTCCAGGGTGGCCTTCACAGAGCAGAAGGCATTTGGGCAAGTCTCAAAGGGTGAGCAGGGCCTCCCTAAGTGGAGTAAGAGCACTTCAGGCAGAGAAGAGAATGAATAAAAGCACCAGTACATCAAACTGCAGTGCTGGCTGTTATTTCTTTTCATTCCAGATGACACAAGTCAGGAATCCAGGGAGAGACAAGTGTCTGGGAGGCTGCCCTCCTCAAGGATGGTCTTCTCAGCTCAGCCCTGCTGCAAGCAGAAATTTCACGACTGCAGAATCAGGCTGGTTAAATCATAAGGGTAGGACTTCCTGGGGAGCAAAATATTTGCAAACACTTTCATGGAAATGGGACAATGGACTCAAAATTACTGCAGGTTTTCCAGACTGTCCAGAAACATGATTTCTGGAGGAGGAGCCATACTCTTATAGAAGGAATCTAAGGGAAATGCCACAAGGTTTTAAGAACCTCAGGTGGTCCCAGCCTCCTTCCATGGTCCCAGGAATGCTTCCTTGTGGTTTTCCTGACCATGTATTCTTTACTTTACTAAGCTATGAGTTCACTCCCTGTATTGTTTTCCTAGGGCTACCATAACAAGTTACCACAGGCGTGGCTGAAAACAACAGAAATTTATTCTCTCACAGTTCAGGTTGCCAGAGGTCTGAAAATCAAGGTGTCAGCAGGATTGGTTCCTTCTGAAGACACTGAGGGAGAATCTGTTCCATGCCTTTCCCCTAGCTTCTGGTAATTACCAGCAATCCTTGGCCCTTATAGATGCAGCACTCCAGCCTCTGCCTCCATCTTCAAAATGCCTCCTTCCCTGTGTCTCTGTGTGTCTTAAAGCTCCCTCTCCCCTCTCTTTATATGGATACTAGTCATTAGTTTGGGGCCTATCCTAAATCCTGGATGATCTCATCCCAAGATTCTTAATTACATCTGCAAAGATCCTATTTTCAAGCAAGGTCATATTCACAGGTTCCAGGAATTAGAACTTGGACATACCTTTTGGGGGAGCAGTATTCAACTCACTATGTCCACCCTTTCGTTGCCCACATCCGGTGGCTTCTGAGCACTTGTAGCTGGGTTGTTAGACCTTGTCCAGAACCTGGGTACTGGGATGGAAAGACACAGTACCATAGCTCCCATTGGCGAGGAGTAAAACAAAGGTCCAGATTATCCAGAGTTTTCTTACTAGAATCTTTGACCAGAGGCACATCAAAGATGTGAGCTCTACCTGCAAAAGGTCCAGAGTAAAAATTTTTTCTGGAGAAAGGTGGGGCTAGTTAAAACACACCTTTTTTGCTTTTCACAGTCTGTGGTTGTCATATGTTCATCCTTTTGTGAATGGGAACAGATTATTTACAACACTAACAGTTAAATGGAATGTTGGGTTCTGATCCCTTAGCTAATAGGTAGCTGCAGGGTCCACCAGAGCCAAGAGGCTCAGCGAGGAGGACTAGTTCACAACATTTATTGAGGGTAGAAGGGTTAGCCAATTGCTTCCTGAAAAATCCCAGATCAGTTTTTGTAGAGCAACAAAATTTCAAACTTTCAAAATGGATTGAGTAAAGCTACTTCTACCTTACTTTCCCACAAATCACTTTTCTCTCTTTGCTTATAGCATATTCCCAAGAATCTTGGAATTCAGGATGACTTTGCCAAGAAAATTTTATTTCTTAGCTAATTACTATATAATGTCTTCCTGGAGTAAAACTACAGGTTGGGGGTCATAAATAAAGCCTGCTCAACCTTGGTCAAATCTAATTTCCCCTACTCCATGCCTGCATGCAACAGCTGAACATGGCTGGAGAAAGACCCAACCTTGCTGACTGCTCTCACTTTATATTATGATCACTAAGCTCAAGTGGGCCTTTGGTGCTACTTGGCCATCTCTCTCCATTTCTCTCATCTATTCCCAATCCTGAATGACTGTTCCATAACTTCTCTCTTCTCAGTCCTCCAACAACTCTTCCTCCTCAATTCTCAAATATCAGCTAACTTCCTTGCTTCTGTGAAAAATATTGCAATTCAGAAGAGAATTTCTACACACTCCCCCACTCTCTACATGGCCATAGCTTCTGCCTTCTCTCCATGAACATGTGCTCCTAAGGAAGCCCCCTCCAGTTGTGCACTGATCCCATGTTCCCTCTCATTTACTAAGGATATCTGTACTTTTCCCGCTTTTTCCTGCCTCATCAGTTTTTCCCTCTTGACTGGATCAGTCCCATCAACATGCAAATGTGCTGCAACATTTCCCATTTTACACACGCGCGCACACACACACACACACACACACTCTCTCTCTCTCTCTCTTACACCCCTCTCTTTTGAGCCCCACATCTCCCTCCAGCCACTGTTCAGTTTCTCCACAACAAAACTGTTTGAAAAAGTTACTCTCTTCCTCCTGCTAGGAGCACTTTTTAAACTTGCCTTCCACGACTCCACTCTCTTTTTCACCAGCCTCTCCAAAGTCTCCTTTCCTGGTTTCTTCTCATTTCCTTGACCTCTAAATGTTGGAATGCTTTAGAGCTTTGGACACCTTTTCTCTCTAACCTCACTCGCTTTTGGGGTGATGCTAGATCATTTCATGCTGTGGCCGCCCCACCTGTATCCCTTCAAGACTCGCCTGTACACACAGAAGGCTGCTTGCTGGCAACCTTTCTTCTGAGTCTCCCTGGGTTAGGGGAGGGGTTAATGGCCCCCGGGGCGAGGGGCTCTCCTGTGAGGAAGCTGGAAGTGCTGGAGAGTTAATGCCCCCAGAGCAGCCCTCAACCGAAGATGGACGGTAGTTTGGTGGATAATCAACCTAGCTTTCCAATCCCTCAGTTAGGATACCTGTTACGGAGCCCAAGCTCGCTCTGCTCACTGCACAACAGGCCAATAAATTGGGAGACGAGCTGTTGGGGCAAGGAATAACGACTTGAGTCAGAAAGCCCGCAGACCAAGAAGATGGCAGATTAGTGTCTCAAAAATACCGTCTTCTCTCAGTCCGAATTCGGGCTCCTTTTATACAGAGGAAGGGGGGAGGGGCCCACCGAGATGCCAACCAATGGCTGAGCGGGACTGCTAACGGTCACTTGCTAACAGTTGCTCCGTAACAGTTGCTCACTAACGGTCGCTCGTTTGGGAGAGGGGCCCACTGCAATGCCGACCAATGGCTGAGCAGGACTGCTAACGTCGCTCGCTAACAGCCGCGAGCCTGCCCCACCCCTATTACATTCCTTGGAAGCCTGTTCAACATCCTCTCCCAGAATTCCACAATGGGACAAATTTCAGTTGCCGACAGAGATGACTTCTTTCGTAACGCACATTTTATTGATTCTCTTCCTTTTCCTGTCTCACTTTTCTTCTCTACTGGTAATTCTTGAACTCTCCTCACAGATAAACTGCTTGCGCTCAAATTCTTGTCAGGGTCTGCTTCTAGACAAGTAGACAAACTAAGACAAGTACTGTCTATATGCCCGTGACCACCACACTTATATCTGCGGTCCAAACATCTCCCAGCTTCCAGAATCACTGTTCAATAGCCTTCCCTCACAGCTGTGTGTGGGTGTCTAATAGCCGTGTCACACTTCATGTGTCTCTAAGTGAGCTCCTGGTTTCCCCTCCAAACCTGCACTTCTCAAGCTGAGGTCAGTTTGATGCCACTCCTTTCACATGCACGTATAACCCAACAACGACGTCTGTTGGCTCCATCTTCAACGTAGGTGCAAATCTTACCTCTCCTCTACCTGTTGGCCCTCACCCAAGCTACCTTGCCTCAATTGAGATAATTTCTAAACTGTTTTTTCTCTTGGTCTCTTGCCCCATTAAAGTTTCTTTTCCTCACAGCAGCCACAAGGATCCTCTTAAACCATAGTCAGATCATGTCACTCCTCTGCTCAAAACTTGCCAATGACTTCATCTCAGAGCAAAAGCCAAAGCCCATTGTATGGCATATAAAGCCCTATATGGTCTGCTGCCTGTCTTTCCCTCTGACCTCATCTCCTACCACTCCCGTGCTGTTTCTGTTGTAGGATCATTCGTTGCCTGTGCCCCTAAACATGCTCTTCCTAGGGCCTTTGCACTTTTTCTCCTGCTGGCACATTTTTATTCCACATATCTGCATGGTTTGCTTCTTTACTTCTTTAAAGTCTCTACTGAAATATCACCTTATTTAGAAGGGTCTTCTCTGTGTGGTATGAGGTGCATGTTCTCTGATCACGACCTTGCTCAGCTCTGCTTTCTCCTGCATGCTGCTTTTCTCAGACTCCTATGTTAGCTGGCTTCTGGTCAGATTCAGTCAACTCACAAGCTTGGAGAGTTGGAGGAGGGAAGAGGGAGGGATATTTTCTCCTGTCTCAGCCTGCATCTCCAGGCAGCAGCGTGTCTCTCCTATGGCTCCAGTTCCCTTTGAACTAGCTTCTAGCTTCTTCCAGGGCACTCCAGCCTCCAGGATCTGATAGCACAGTATTTTTTGTCCCTCCGTCATAGGAATGGTAGTGGCTTCCATCTGTTGCTGATTTCTGGGTTCCTTTACTCTTACTTATTTGGCCTCTCAGGTCTTCCAATATCCATGTAACCAATTCTTTGTATTAAATTTCTCTCTTTTAAAATACTCAGAACTATTTCTATTTTATCCATTGAATCCTGATTGACAGCTTGTATCAGTTTCAGTCCCCAAAGGAACTTTGTAATTTGAAGAGAGTTTAATAAAAAGGACTATTTACATAGGTGAGACTATTTACATAGGTGGGAAGAGGGAAGGGGGGGGACAATATGGGGTAGGAGAAAAAAGGGTCATTATGGGATTATATGAAATCATCTGTGTGAAGCTTTTGAAAAGTATGAAGCACTGTAGGGACTTCCCTGGTGGTCCACTGGCTGCGACTCCACACTTGCAATGCAGGGAGCCCGCGTTCGATCCCTGGTCAGGAATTAGATCCCACATGCCACAACTAAAGATCCCGTGTGCCGTGCAGCCAAATAAATAAATATTTTTAAAAAGAAAATTATGAAGCACTATAGAATTGTAAAAATCTTTCATTCAAAAAAAAATAAATAAATACAAATATATAAATACTGGACTGTAATAAGAAATCATGTTCTGGAGATTTAATTAATATATTCTGAAAAAAGTTTTGAGTCTAGCATGTTGGGAAGTTAACAGAGACTAACACTGGTGAGTTATATGGCTCGTGGGTCATTTTTGTTAAGAAAACTACAGCGTATGTCTTTTCTATGGTGTTTTGTTGTTGCTATACTCTGCTGCTAGAGGGGTTTCCATGATTTGATGTTTTGGGCCTTAGTCTGACATCTGTATGTCAGTGCACTGCATTTAATTTTTCACTTAACAAGAATTTTTATATTGTGATAGGCTAGAATGGAGAAAATTAATCTAACAAGATGGAATTTAACAGACATCCTTTACTCAGATCTAGAACAACAAACAGCTGTCCAAGATCTGGGTGGGAGAGAGATGGAAAAAAAAAAAAAAAGGCTCAGGGGTTTCCGTTGGCTAGAAGCTGAATATGAGTCAATGGCAAGTTGTGGCTTCTTAACAAAACATAGCAAAACAAAACCCTAAAGAAATCTTAGCTTGGAAAAACAGAATTGTAGTATCTAGGCCAAGGTGAAGAAACCTTTTTGTTTCTCCTTCACTAATCAGCCCATACCTGGGGAACTGAGTACTGCTTCAGGCATTGCATCATAGAGGAACAGCATCAAGCCACAGGGGTCCAGAAGAAGGGGATGGGAAGGTACAAGGCTCAGACCATCCACCTGAAGCGTGTCCGCAGGAATGGCGAATATAGTGATGGGTATATCTGCGCTGGGCAGGGAGATTCAAGGAGGGAGTGTGTAAGAGATAAATTACTTACTCTGTGCCCCTCCCTTCTACAGAAAAATGATAGAAAGGGAACTTAATATTGAGTGTCTACTCTGTGCCAGGAAGTGATAACCACTTTACACGTGCTGTCACATTACTTCCCTGCACCAACTCTCTAAGACAATTATTGATATGTTTTCAACACCTTAGCAGCATTCTAATGACTCTTCCATTTGAAGATCAAGTATATGCTTGCTAATATGAGCAAGTCTTTTGATACTGGGCTCCAGTATTCAACGTGAAGGTTAAGCAATCAGCTTCAGAAGAAGGCCCTTTGCTTCCAGGATCTGACACAGTGGTGTACCATTCACTTTCTGTCCTCAGACCAGGAGCAGACTGGGACAGGGCCGGAGATGGACTTCAAGGAAAGAGGGACTTATTGGAGGATGCCAAATCCAGAAGCAGTGCCTGAGTAAGAGACACCCGCCTCCTTCCACCTCAGCTGTTGCTGGCTGGTGGACAGAGACCGATCTTTAGGGCTCTCTCTGTTTGCCAGGTCGTTCCCATCCGAGTGGTATGGTACAGCAGTCACCCCCCACCCCACCCCCCCTTCAGTACTCTGCTTCGGCAATTACCTGCCCACTGGCTCCTTAGCAGATTCTTACTCCCACTTGCTCTGTCTTGAGACTCGGTTTTAAAAACAACTTGAAAATCATATTCAGGAAATTCTTTGAAAAATACTAGGGAAAGTATTTGAATTTCAATCAATCACTCCTGTGCCTCCATATGAAGTATAAATCCTGCTCCATGCTGTCCAGGACTCTCCAGGTACAAGTCAAACATGTTTTTTTCAGGCTTAGTTTCCCATGACATCCCTACGTGGATGTACTGTTTGCCGTTACAGTCCTTGTTTCACCTAAATTGAATTTCTCATCCCTAGTAACACACCACTGTGCCTTTTCCTGTCGTTCTACTTGGAAAGACTTCTTTTTATATATCTTTCAAAATCATACTCAGCATTTCGAGTCCTTTTAAATATCATCTGCTTCATGAAAGCTTCTTTGACCAGCACCCCCCATATCATGGGTGAGGTTTTCCCTTCACTGAGCTCCAGACTTCATGGCTAAGACCTTTGTATGGCCCTTATGTCACTACTTCTCAACTTCTAAGACCAGTTCACATATTTTGGTATGCAGATTTAATATATTTTGTTACCTGTGTTTATAAAAACAGAATGCTTAGCGGTTTCACTTGCATAATGGCTCATTGTAGCCCATGTCCTAAATGGAAAAAACAACTCAAAGAACTAGAAGGTAGCAACACAATTTTGCACTTCAACACTTTTTCAGCTGGTCGTTTGAACCATTTATAATTGATAATGTACAATGAGGGAACCGCTCTATTTTTCTTTTACCTTTGCCTTCAAAAACACTGTTGGCTCTCCCTTCACTCTTCTTTGGAGATACCATGGGCAGATCCAATGGCTCCCCGTTCACTTTCTATTCGCTGTTGGGTATTAAATAGTCTGATTTTTCAGGTATTAAAAGGTACTCTCCAGCCGGAAAATTCAAATTGTCATCCATTTCAAAGTGTTTCCCCTCCCTCAGCTTAGAACTGATTTTGGGTTTGAGGATTTACCAGTGGGAAAAGATATGTGGTCTATTCTTTGACTCCCCTTGCTCTTTGCTTTCTCCTCTCCCAGCTTGTCCTGGCAAGGGCACCTGGAGCCACTCCTAATAAACTCCTGGAATATCTCCTCAAAGTTTGGGAAAAAAGGATGCCTACAGTAAATGAGGTGGAGATGATGGAAACTCCTTGGCAGAGGAAGGGGGTCAAAGGCACAGAAAGGCGGGCCTATTAGAACTGACTTACTTGTGCAACACCAGAGAATCACCAGACGACTATGTTCCTCAGGAAGGTGAGTGAACACTCTCTTCACTAAAGTAAGAAGTGATGCTTCGTGAGGGAGACACTAGAATCTTAACAAACTCAGTGTTTTCTGTCCTCTGTAGGCCATGGTTGTAGGCCAAGTAGGAAATACTGCTGGGAAAACTGGGCTCCCTGGTGTCGGGGGGGATGATAGAACTCTGGAGTAGAAGAAGCAAGTTGAGAGCATATAATTGTCAGAGCGAAGGTAGGATTGGTGGAATTAATTTGCTGTGTTAATTGACACAATAAGTCTAAAGGAAGACAGGTTGGTGCGATTATCCTCATGGATAACAAGGTCAGAGTGACGAGCAAGGGGACTTGAACCGCAGGAATCTGTGCCAAAAACTAACTAACAAACAAAATGGTATCCTAGGAACAAGCTATAAAGGCAGGCAATTGCTTGATTTATATATCCAAGACAGATCTTGAGTCAGTCAGTACCACAATGGAAAATCATGGTCTCTTGTCTAGTTTCAAGAGTTGAGGCAGTTTTCAGACTCAGAATCCATTGATTGAAGAGCCGTGTCCCCTTGAAGAAAGTCCCTGAAACACCATAGCAAGTAGTTATCATAGCTATGAGCAATCCTTCCTCAAAAGGGCCTGCAGACATTTACCAGATTAACTACACACTGGGGAAAGTGAATATTCAGGTATTTTGAAGGCTGTGGATAAGTCAACATGAATACCAAGCAACCCAAAATAGCATCAGCCTCTTTATTAGAGTGGGGATGATTAGAGAACAATTGATATATGGAGTCCTCCCCCAAGTCAGGGGGCTGTGGAATATTTAACAACTGGAAGAACCCTCACATTGGTTCTCTGTGGAGTGAATCTTTATAGTAGGAAAGGCTAAGTGGAAACCCCTAAAAGTCCTCCCTGATCCCCATCCCTGGGCAAAGATAGTAAATTGAAAGGACATCCTGCAGTGATTCATGTCACCCTCAACCACTTCAAGGATGCAGGAGTGATGCTCTCCATATACCCCATTCAGTGCACCAGTTTGATCATCACTTAAAGTATATAGATCATGGATGATAATGACGGACCTTGATTGCCTGGACATTCTGGTCACTGGTCCACTCTATTGATGACACCATGCCAGTTGGACCCGGTAACAAAAAGTGGCAAGAGCTTTGAATGCCTAATTAAGAAATGTGCACCTCCGGTGATAGGAAATAAACCCTACAAAGATTCAGGAACCTGACAGATCTGTGGAACTTTTAGAGGTACAATGGTCTAGACCAGTGGTTGGCAAACTATGGCCTGTGGGCCAAATCTGTCTATTTTGTATGGTCCACAAGCTAAGAATGGTTTTTAAAAATCAAAAGAAGAATATTTTGTGATGTGAAAAATATTTGAAATTAAGGGTTAGTATATGTCAATGAAGTTCTTTTGTAACACAGTCACACTCTTTCACTTATGTATTATCTATGGATACATTTGAGTTCCAACAGCAGAGTTGAAAAGTTGCAACAGAGACCATATGTGGAACTCTCATCACTTCATGCTTATCACTCAATGAGTCATAACCCACTCAAAACAGTGTTACAAATGCTAAGCATTTTGTTATACCATTTTATTTTATTTTATTTTGTTCTATTTTACGTTACCAGACATGTTTTCATGTCTAAACAAGAAAAGTGGACTTCAAATGTTGCACTTTTAAATCACTGGTGGAGGGTGGTTTGTTTGTTATTGAATTATATTTATTAGGCAATGACACTATAACTGTGCTAAAATAACACAAGATATATCAACATTTCCAGGTTAAGCACTCATCACAATACCCCAAACTCACAGGAAAGCAACAGTCGGAAAAATTAGGAAATTTAAAATAGAATACCTCATTATAGCAGAATTTCTTCACAAGAATTAAAAATGTAAATGAGGCTGCAAAGAAAGTGAGTTTCTGAGTGGCTCACTTGTTAGCAAGCAAGGAAAGTCATTTACCGATGGCAAGTTAATTAAATTGTGTTTGATCATAGAAGCTGAATAAATGTGTCCAGAGAAAATAAACCTGTTTAAGATGATCAGCCTTTTGGTATGAACAGTTGGTTCGGAGTTGAGGACCTTGGTAGCAACATCAATAGTTAGTTTTTAAAAAAAAAAAAATGTTAATGGTTCTGAGTATTCTTCCTTGTATCTTCATGAATTGACAAGATGGTACTGATGCTGGTCAGCTGTTGTTTACTTGGATGTGTCAATGCCAAGTTTGAAATGACTGAACAACTGGCTTCTATGAACAGTCTGTGTTGAGCTACAAGCAAGAATATTTTCAAAGAAGTTGAGAAAATTTCGAATTTAGTACAACCTGAAGTGGAATCTGCTAAGATGTATACAACTCCTGGTGATAAAAATTGGTGTGGAGCAGGAAAAGGCTTAGTTGGACAAATTTACAAAGCTTGTGGAAAAGAAGGATATTAAAGACTGTGATTATTCTTTGTGTGATTCATCAGCAGATACTTCAAAGGCAATATTTGAATCTATCATGAGTTATTGAACCAATACTGTAAAAAAAATTAACTTTATTCACTCTTGTATACTTACACAACTTCAGTTCTATTAATTTTTGTCAGCAATAGAAGCTGAATATCCTGACTTGCTCAACTAAACAGCAGTTTGATAGCTTAGCAATGGTAAAGTTTGACTGTGTTTTTTTTTTTTTCAGCTTGAAATTTTTCTGAACAAGAAAAACTACCCTCATCCACTATTTAACCCTGAATGACTCTGGGAATTTTTTGCTAATTTTTAGGTGGGAAGTGGTATTAAGAATTCTTATCAGGGGCTTCCCTGGTGGCGCAGTGGTTGAGAATCTGCCTGCTCATGCAGGGGACAGGGGTTCGAGCCCTGGTCTGGGAGGATCCCACATGCCGTGGAGCGGCTGAGCCCGTGAGCCATGGCCGCTGAGCCTGCACGTCCAGAGCCTGTGCCCCGCAGCGGGAGAGGCCACAGCAGTGAGAGGCCTGTGCACCGCAAAAAAAAAAAGAAAAAGGAAAGAAATGTAGAATCCACTACGTAAGAAATGAAAAATTCTCTAGAAATCCTCTACCCTTCAGGGAGTAGAGAAGGGAACCCTTCTGGTTCAGCCAACGACCCAACTGACTGAGAACAGTGTGGTCAAGAGCAGAGCTACCCAGGAAGCAGAGGTACAGGAATTCCAAACTTCCCAGGAGAAGGATGGGAAAGAAGAGTAATTAACTTCCAAAAACTTTTACAAACTCAGAAAGGAGGAAAGAGGTGATGGAGTTTGAAGGGTACAGAAACTTGCCTGAGGTCAAAGGAAGTCAAATTGCCTAAAGTCAGGGTTCTTCTTTCATAGGCCACACATTCCTTTAAGAATTATTATTTTTTTTTAATGAGAGAAAGTAAACAAGTATTCACAAGCATAGAATTTTGCATTTGATTTCAGAGCCTCCCCAAAGCCTGGGATCCATGAGCACTATGTTAAGAACTCCTGGATGAAAATCTTCCTTACAGAAAGTTCACGGTGGAAAATAAATGGCAGCGAAGGTAAGAAGGGCAATTCTGAGTGTGGTTTGCCCATTTCAGGCAATGAGCGCATAGCAACATCATGGATACTTTCTTGCCCTAGGAGGATATACGTGAAACTGTAAAGTACCACGTTAAGGGGAGATTTTTCCCAATGGCCATGTGTTGGAGCAGTCACTGAAATGTTGAAAGCAGCTACTTAACTTGAGAAAGCCAAGTATTTGAAACTAGCTCAGCCAGATCCCAGCTGTCATCTCCACTCCACCCCCTGCAATCACCATTAGTGATTTTTCAACATTCAAACCAATTCAACCAACATTTTGTAGACAATGTGTTGGGAAGTGTGGGAGATGGAAAATATTATTGAAACATGGACTCTAACACAGGGATGTTCATCTCCAAGTGGAGAATGTGAATGGTGCTTGCAACAACCTGGCCCTGGATTCTCTGACCTTCAACTTTATTGTCTTCAGGACATTTTTAGAAGCACACAACCATGGCTACTCCTTTGGTATTGATACTTAATACTCCTCTGTCATCAAGATTTCAAACTCTGAAATTCTGTTAGGCCACAAACTCTTATTTTTCTGTCTTTCTCATACCTACTAATTTTTTCTTTAACCTCACGTGAACTCCAGACCCCTTGAATGCTCATGCCCGAGTATTCAGGTATGAGTATTCAGCTCTGTCTTGGTTTCACTTGCCTCTTCCTAGCTTGGATACCGTGGACATCTGAAGTGACCAAGGACCACCAGGTGGCAGCAGAGTCTCAACTAAACTGTCCACCAACTTGGGCACCAAGTCAGGTATGGTCATTGTTATTTATAATGGGAGCCTCAAGTTTGAAGGGGAAGTGGAATTAAACAAAGGATAGAGCATACAGGGAGATCAGGCAGCAGGGGACAAGAAGATCTTGATCCTCATGTAAGTATAAACCAGAGAAGTGGCTAGACCCAAGCAATGGGGGAGATGGCAGGGTTCTCCCAGGTTCGTTCTGTGTAACCATTTCATACCTATACACGTGGGTAGTCTCCTCCTGCTTTGAAACATCCCTTGCCCAACTGCTCTGAAGCTCTTTCTAGTTAAGGGTTAGTTACTTAATGTCAACAAGCCTCCTGGAATCCTTTGCTCTTAACTGCCTTGCCAATCCCCAGTGCTAGATGGAATCGACCCTCTTGTCTCTCTCCTTCCAGGCGGCCAGGTGCTCCTGCAGAAAGTTACAAAAGTCTACACATTGGATCAACTCTAAATCCATAATATGTAACCTCAGTGGTAACCTCAAGGCTGCTGAAGTTTCCTCTTTTCATCCTTAGTTAATTCCTTGGGGCATTGCTCATAGAAGCAATTCTAAGCCTTCTCCACTCGCTGAAGTCCCTTTCTGCATTTCAGCTCCTCGACCACAGCAGATGACCTCACATCCTCCTTTGTCTGGAGGACTGGGACCATCCATCCAGTCCTCCTCTGCAGGCCCTCTCCACTGTAGACAGAGCACAGGACCTACAGAGTCCTCCATGGTACATTTCTTGAGCTGAATGGGAAAGACATCAGAAATTTCATCCTTTTCAAGGCAAAGTAAGAAATCAGCTAGCCTACATCTCATCTCAGAATCAACTTACTACTCTGAATGATATGTTACTCTCTTAGTCAGCTCGGGCTGACAAAATAACACAGCCTGGGTGGCTTAATCAATAGACATTTATCCTCACAGTTCTGGAGGCCGGGAAGTCCAAGGTCAAGGTGCCAGCCAATTCGGTTCCTGGTGAACATCTTCTTCCTGGTTTGTAGACAGCCACCTTCTCCTTACGTTCTTACGTGGTTTTTCCTTGGGTGCATACAGAGCGAGAAAGAGATCTCTCTCTCTCTCCTCTTCTTATAAGGCCACCAATCCCATCATGAGGGCTTCACCTTCATGATCTAATCTAACTCCTATGGCCTCATCTACAAATACCATCACATTGGGGATTAGGGTCTCAGCATATGAGTTTGGGGTACACAAATATTTAGTCCAGAACAGTTACAAATGTTGATGGCTGGAGTGTTTCCTAACTTAGGACTGGGGTGGCAGCTGTTAAAAATCTCATCTGCAAAGACAGTGCTTTCAAACTTTTCATTGAAAAATTCACAAACTAACATAAAATCTATTCTGTCCAATTTTAATTGACCTTGTTCTTCCTGTGCAATGATTTCTGATTCATTTATTCAGTCATTCAATTAGTAAATACTTAACTGACTTGAGCCAAGACTCCTAACTACTACGTACTGCCAAATACAGACATGTGATGATGAAGCACATTTGTGGCAGATAAAGAATATTTAACAAGAAGAATCATTCATCCAGAATTTGTCAGACTCCCCCTTCAGCACTATGGAAAGAGAATCCACTCACTGGCCCGCAGGCATAGGCCAGTGTGCTCAGCTGGGTGCTCAGTCAAGAGGTAAGTGCCTCAGGATAAGGTTTTTATTATAATCTCTCCCGATGTTCAAGTAGTTTTCAAAGGCTTTCTATTTAATGAAAAGATAATGTGTGACTAGCAGATACATGTATGTTCTAGACTGCATGACGGGTACCTCTCTCAGAACAGTCACTTAGAATCCTGCCTCATTTATCTGTTTGTTATGAACTAGATTATTATGGATTATCCCAACTCAGATCACTTCTGAGTAAACTAACAAAGATGAACTTTTAAATTTGCAACACTGTAGACTAGACCTTGGCTTCAAAATGACCTCACCAATGCACTGGCTGGCATCCTCGAAGGTTCAGCTTGATCCTTCTTGTCTCTTAAAGCTATCAGTACTAAATTAAAGACACGTCCAATTTAAACTGTATTAATTGAATTTAATTAATTTACTCTTGATTTAATATTAAAAATTAATTTGAGATAATGTATTAATAAATTAAATTATTAAAATGAATTCATTCGTTTAATTTATTTTTTGAATTTTTGAATTTTATTTTACTTATTTATTTTTATACAGCAGGTTCTTATTAGTTATCTATTTTATACATATTAGTGTATATATGTCAATCCTAATCTCCCAGTTCATCCCACCACCACCACCACCTTGCCACTTTCCCCCCTTGGTGTCCATACGTTTGTTCTCTACATCTGTGTCTCAATTTCTGCCCTGCAAACCAGTTCATCTGTACCATTCTTCTAGGTTCCACATATATGAGTTAATATACGATATTTGTTTTTCTCTTTCTGACTTACTTCACTCTGTATGACAGTCTCTAGATCCATCCACGTCTCTACAAATGACCCAGTTTCATTCCTTTTTATGGCTGAGTATATTCCATTGTATATATGTACCACATCTTCTTTATCCATTCGTCTGTCAATCTTCTTTGTGTGTGTGTGTGTGTGTGTGTGTGTGTGTGTGTGTGTGTGAGTGTTTTGTGTGTGTGTTTTTTTTGTCAATCTTCTTTATCCATTCGTCTGTATCAATTAATTGGTGATATTTACCCAAAACAACTGGCTATAACATAGGACTATAACAGCTATATCATATACTTGGAGGGTTTTCACAGCATTACCAAGTCCAAACTTGTACTGCTCGCTGCATGACGAGCCAATAAATTGAGAGACAAATTTCTGGAGCAAGAAGTAGCGACTTTATTCGGAATGCCAGCAGGCTGAGAAGATGGTGGACTAATGTCCCAAAGAACTGTCTTACCCAGGTTTGGATGCTAGTTTCTTTTATAGAACGAAGAGGGGGAGGTGAAGAGGTAAAGTAAAAAAGGCAATAAGTTGTTGCAGATATTTCCTGGTTCTGGCCAGACTCCAGAGGGGTTATGTTAATTTCTTCTTTCCGGCAACGATTCACAGGTGGGCCTGGTCAGGATGTTTCCTGTGAGCTAAACAAAGGTTTTTGGTTTTGTTTTTGTTTTTTTTGCGGTACGCGGGCCTCTCACTGCAGTGGCCTCTCCCGCCATGGAGCACAGGCTCTGGACGTGCAGGCCCAGTGGCCATGGCTCACGGACCCAGCCACTCTGCGGCAGGTGGTATCTCCTCAGACCGGGGCACGAACCCACGCCCCCTGCATCGGCAGGCGGACTCCCAACCACTGTGCCACCAGGGAAGCCCTAAACAAAGGTATTTTAACTTAATGCTCATTGCATGGGAAGCAGGGTTCCCAGAGATAGGCCATTATGTATATTTTAGGCAACATCCCTTTAGTGATTAACTTGTAGCAAAAGCAATAGAATACAAAGGTTAAAGTAAAAGAAACAGATCCAATATGGAGTCAGATTTGTTCTTCCTTATTACACAAGGATCAGGATGCTGTGTGGTCACAGCATACAGAATTGAGATCTATAAGTGGAAGATATAGGAAGGCAAATTTTACCTCAGCATAAGAAAGACCTCTCTCAACACAAGATTTTTCTGAATACTAGTGGGCGGAAGTAAATTCTGAATACTAGTTGGCAGAAGAGAAGGCTGGCGTTAGCCAGACTGTGATGTTTGAAGACCTGGAAGACCTTCAGTGCCTCTAAGGCCCCACCAGCATTGATAGCCTGTGAGTCTAGCCTGGCTGGTACCAGGTGAATCTCTTAAATCAGCCCTATCATTTCTGCCACAGCCCAAAATGCACAGCTGCCCTTTAGCCTTGGGGGTCCCTCAGCTGCTGGCTCTGGCCTACCTCATACAACACAGAAGCAGGGCATAACTCCAGGGAGACAAACCTATCTGTTCAGCAGAGCTTGTAGAGCATGCAGCTGTGAATGTGCCACTTATCCACTGGTAGATTTGCAAGCAGAAGGAGAACAAAGAGTGTTTCGCTCACCATCCAGTTCTACGAATATGAACCCACTGCAGTGGCTGACCAACAGTGCATCCCTTACTTCAGACAGAAGAGACTAAGGCGATAACAGGGTGAAAAACTCTGTGCTCCAGACAGAGGAAATGAAGATGATAACAGGATGCTCTGTGCTTCTGAGGAGCAGGCCCCTTAGATAGTTAGATGTATTGTATCTCAGGAAGAACTTTAATGAATCCAGCTTCTTGCATTTTCCCATACATAGTAAAGCACTAAAATCATTGACTTGAGTTACCTGTTCTTCATGACTAGCAGCAATCTTCTACCAAGATGCATACTTGACTGCGCATATTCCCCAGCACCCCCCCAAAAAAAATCATATATGAGCTAGCCTTCCCCCCTACCTCTTCGGAGTACTTTCTCAGAGCTACCAAGAGGCCATAGTCTCCTGGGCTATAGTCCTCAGTAAGAACATGAATATAACTTAACTCACAACCCTCACATTGTGCGGGTTTTTTTTTCAGTTCACAGATTCATACTGGATGGTGTTACACGGTTGATAGTTAGGATGAAGCAAATATTTAAATCCTTGTCTGGGTGCTTGGCTTCCAGCTTACAGGTAGAAATGAAATAAGTTACGGAACATTAGCACACAACAGTTACAGCAGTATTTTCTGCTTTTGAACATCACCTGTTGGTTTAGAAATAAACCAAGCAAATCTGAAAGAAGCTGCACATCTGAAGTTCTGAGATCAGAGAAGAAAGAAGTAGAGGGATGTATTTTCCTGAGATCATTCTTTTTCCTCTGAAATCCTAAGCAGAAATTAAGGAATTAGTTCAGGAGTTCAAGGGCCCTTAGAACTAGCTGGTTTCACATTTTTGCCAGGAAGTGGGAAGTGTGGGATCCAAGAAGAGCTACATCATCTGAGAGGCAGGCAGAAGAGAGGGAGCTTAATTTTGGCACATGTGCAATTATTAATACTTTTGGAAGAGTTGTAGGTTCTAACTTCAATCTATTAACCTGTTTCTGGACTTATAAGAAAATACTCGGTATTTGATTTACTCTGAAGAATATATTTCGGTGATGTGTGTGTTGCTTTATTACAATAACTAACAGGAAAAAGAGGTTGTGAAAAGAAAGAATGAGCTGGGGCTTGTGGATAATTTGATTTTCAGAGGACTGCCGCCTCTGACTCCGCTGCCCTTGCCTTGCTGGGAGAGCGAGCGACAGCCTTGGATCAGAAGGCCAAAGCCCCAGATCCAAAGACAGGGTGAGGAGGATGCATATGCAAAGTCATGGTGTGGGGAACTTGGCCAACCATGTAACAATTGATAAGATTGTATTGATGTTTGGACATGGTAGTGCAAAGTGCAGAGAAACAATACACATAGAAGGCAGTGGGGCTGCTCAAAAAGTGGAACCTCATGACCTTGTTTCTGGTCATGTCTAGAGACTAAGGTCACCAAGACAATAAAAAAGAAAAGACTGATTTTTATTAAAAAACAGAAACTAAAAAGTAGTCCTATGTATTTATTGCGTGCTGAATTCTAGGAGAAATATGTAAAAAAAATCAGTAAATATTAATTCCTTTTAAAATTAAAAAAAACTATTTAAAACCCTGCTTATTGCTATATAAAGGAGTGGCCCGGGACCTTGACAAAACCCTTGGCATTTCTGTGTACTTTGAAAAACATTAATTACATTCTTAATATGCTGTAGAAAGGAATACTCTATTTTTCCATCCCTTTGAGCTTCAGCTTTGCCATTTTGATACATGACCACTGATTTTGTTGAACAGCTCTCCTGATGGGATTGTTTGATGTTTCCTCATGTTTATATTCAAGTTATACAACTTTGGCAGGGATATCAGAGATGTGATGCTAGCTTCTTCTCATTGCCTCCTAGCAGGTGATACATGATTTCAATTTGTCCTATTACTGATAATGTTAAACTGATCACTTGATTAAGGTGGGGTGGTAGGCAGAATTTTAGGATGGCCCTATGACCTTGGCCCATGGTGTTGCTGCCATGATTTTGCTTAGTTATATGGCAAAAGGAAGATTATCTGTGGGCCTAGTCTAATCACATCAGCCCTTACAAAGCAGAGTTTTCTCTGGCTGGTAGCAAAAGGGGAAGTCAGAGAAATGCAAAGTGTGACAGGGATTCAACTCCAGGGAGGTCTACCTTGTTGAGTTGGAGAAAACCTGTGGCAAATAACTGTGATTGGCCTCCAGGATCTGAGAGCAGCCCCCAGCTGACAGCCACAGGGAAATGGGGACCTCAGCCCTACAGCTACAAGGAACAGAACTCTGCCAACAACCTGAATGAGTTTGAAGGAAAATTCTTCCCCAAAGCCTCCCTCCTGATGAAATTCCAGCCTGGCCAACGCCTTGATTTCAGTCTTGGGAGACCCTGAGCACAGAACCCAGTTGGATCTGACTTACAGAGCTATGAAATCGTAAGTGGATGTTGTTTCAAGCCATTTGTGATGATTTGTTACACAGCAGTAGAAAACTAATACCAGAGGTATCTGCCACCTTTCTCCACCGTAAACGAACTCTTTCCCCTCAGTAACTGTTTTAGACAGCTTGGGCTGCTATAACAAGTTACCATGGGCTAGAGGTAACTTAAACAACAGGAATGTATTTCTCATAGCTCTGGAGGCTGCAAAGTCCAAGATCAAGGTGCCAGCAGATCTGGCACTTCCTGGTTTGCAGGTGGCCATCTTCTCATTGTATCTTCATATGGCAGCGAGGAGAGAGAGAGAGAGAGAGAGAGAGAGGCAGGCGGGGATGGGGGGAGGGAGATCTCCTGTGTCTTCTTATAAGGGCACTAATCCCATTCATGAGGGTTCTACCCTCATGACCTAATCCCCTCCCCAAAATCGTACCTCCTAATACCATCACATTAGGAGTTAGAATTTCAACATGTGAATTCCGTAACAAACATTTAATCCATAACAGTAATTAATATAATTTATGATTAGTTATAGAGTCCTTCACAGAATCACTTCAGCGTAGGTAGGTAGGTAGGTAGGCACCATGGGTTGTAACAATTAAGAGACCTGGTTTCAGTTTTCTCATCTGAAACATCAGAATAAAAATAAAATAAAAATAAACAGACAAAAATTCCTGCTCTCATAGAGCTTACATTCTATTAGGTAGAAACAGAACAAGCAAGCAAGCAAACAACAAATAAATAAAACACATAATATGTTAGGTAAATACATGCTATGGAAAAGAGGAAAACAGAGAGGAGAAAGAGGGAGCCCCAGAGAAGATGGATTAATCTTAAATAGGGTGGGGAAAGAAGGGCTTCCTGAGTAGATGATAAATGAGCAAAGACCTGAAGACTATGAGGCAGAGAATCACTCACACTATCCGAGGGTAGATAAAGCATCCCAAGCATTGATTATAACCCGGGCAAAGGCCCGAGGCCATAAACACGGTAACCTCAAACCACCTATCGTGGGTAACTTTTAAACAATGGTCAAAGTCTTCTCCTTGGTCTTTCCATCTCTCCCTAACTGACGTGGGGCCTGACCATTCTGAACCAACAAAAGTGCTTAAAGACAGCACTTCCCTGGAGTTGCTGGGAAAACATTTACCCTACTGACAACAAATGAGAAAAAAACAAACTGGATAGAATTTTAAATACAATGTAATCACATTCCACCGTGTAGTACACTCAGGGTGTTGAAAGACCAACTGAATGAAAATGACTTCAAGTAAAAATGTTTCTTTGATTTGACTTTCCCCATAGGTGTGTGAAATAACTGATTGAGTTGGATCCTTGTTATTTTTTTTAATGCTTAAAAAATGTTTAATGTTTACATCTCTGATTGTAAACATGAATTTCCTATTTTAGAAAATACGAAAATTATGTAAGAATAACAAACATGAAATTCACTGGTTACCACATAGAAAAAAACCCTGCTTACATGTTTATTTTGCTAGATAGATTTTTCTTTTATTTTAAGCTTTATTGATTTGATAGTGTAGATAGCTTGTTATAATTTGCATTTTTGGTTACTAGTATGAATAACTTTTCATGTTGTTTATTGGCCAATTTTCATTCACCAACTTTTCTTTTGACATCTTAGATTTTTCTTACTGATTTGAATAAGCTTTTTTGATTGTAAGAAAATTACTCATCTGTTGTCTGTCACATTCATGGCAAATGTTTTTTTCCAAGATTCTTTACAGCCTATTATTTTTGCATGGTTTTTACGTTCAGTTTTATGTTTCACTCTTATACCCATGTGTACTCAATATTAAAGCAAAAAAAAAAAGCTTATTTCCAACAATGTTCACTGATGAGGGTCCTTTCAAATTTTACTGGAAATTATTTTCTACAGGAACCTCTCTCTAATCTGTACCCCTTTTAACTCTATAATATAGAGCAAAATAGCAAAATCTCACAATAATGCAATAAGTAGGGTACAAAATTCTAGTCATATAAAATGCAATTATTGCAAGTTAATGAATGACTAAAGCAGGCCTGAGAGGTTGCGCATTATGGGGTCTTATTGAGAAAGTCAAATCCCTCCAGGTCTCAGTTGGAGTTTGGTACCATCTGGCTGGCATTTACCAGATCTAACTTAAATACTAATGGGTCCAGTCTAGTCCTGAGACTCCCTGGGACTTGTAGGACAGCAGCAGTGATTCCCAGATTTCCAGTTAGCTGGTACCCATCTTTCCAGCTCAATCCAAAAATACAGGTGGAGAGACATACCTGGGACATGAGGACCCACTCCCTGGTCCCCTACTTCCCATGACAAGCTGCCTTCCTTTTCCACACCCCGCTTCACCATCCTCCCCTCCCCATCACTCCCCAACCTCTCTCCCCATAAGAAAAGGCAAGTTCACTACATAATCACGTAATCATAGAGTAGAAAGAGTCAATTTAACACACACCTGTAGTGTGTATCTTAGACTGGATTCAGGTTTAGCTGATGACTAGTGTGGCTTTATTCCCAGCAATCCAAAATCAGTGAACAAATTTTAGGATGGATTCATTGTCTTGGTTAGAATCGTGAGATTGAAGGGTCTGAGGCCTGCAAAGTTCTCATTACTCGAGATGTAAATGTGAAAAGTGAAATCAGGAAAAACTAGGAAGTTGTTTTTTAAAATATTTCTCTATATCAGCATTTTAATTCACCTCTGTTTGGTTAAATTCAAGTGAAACAAAAAATGTCATATAACTTATTAATAGGAACCTAATCTTTTTATCCTATAACTAAGCTTTTTAATTAAGGAAATCATAATCACATGAAGGAAAATTTTTTTTAATTTTAAAAAACACCCAAAACAATCTCATAGATTATTTATGGATATATAAATAAATAGCAAAAATATAAAAATGTGGATGGGAAGTGTGACACCATACTCTGTCATTTACAAGGCCCATGAGGTAGAAACAAAATGATGAACTGAGACCCCCAAGCTTGTCTTTCAGAGTGCCAGGGAAACTGCAGATATGGAAATAATTTGCTCACAGCCCCTTCCGCTGATGCCCCAGATGATTGATAGTGACCAAGAATGACAGGGCCCAGGGTCTCCCCTAGGAACTACTGGCTCCACTGATATTTCCCACAAGGAGCCCTGGGTAAAAATGACTGTGGGAAATAAGCTTGTTGATTTTTTGATTGATACCGGACCTACTTTCTCTGTGCTAAACTCTAAACTGGCCAAAGCCTCCTCAGAGATAGTGACTGTCTCCAAAACCTCTCCAAAAGCCCTTTTGGAAGCCACTGGAGTGTCAGATAGGAGACTTATTTGAAGCAGTTTCCCTGTACATGCCTGAGTGTCCAATACCTCTGCTGGGACGAGACTTCTTGAGTAAACTAAATGCAAGAGTCACTTTCTCCCAAGAAAGGATGGACATTAAGGTGCCGCCAGAACAAACTTGCTCGCTTCAAGCAACATTACTATAGCTAGGAAAGACTGAGTGCCTGGAATTTCCTGAAGAGATCCTGCAGAAGGTAAGATAGGATGTTTGGGCAGATAGGAGGCCAAGAAGAGCAAAGATGGTAACACCTGTACAGGTGAAACTCCATCCAGGGTCTAAGATCCCGAACTTAAAACAATAGCCCTTAAGGGAACATGCCAGAAAGGGAATCCAGCCAGTGATATCTGCCTTCCTTGAACATAACCTCATCTGCCTCTGCCAGTCACCATACAACACTGGCATCCTACCAGTCCAGAAGCCAGGGACCCACTTTGTACAGGACCTGAGAGCAATAAATCAGATAGCTGAGGACATTCATCTGGTGGTAGCCAACCCCTATACCTTACTTACAACTTTATCCTGGGATTTCTGCCGGCCCTACGGTTTGGGACCCACAAGGCACCTTTTATTGCACACCCTTAAGTCCCGAATCTCAGGATTTTTTGCTTTTGAATGTGATGACCCAGAGACCAAATTGAAATAGCAGTTTTGCTGGATCGTGCTTCCCCCCCGGGATTCAAGAATGCCCCCACCATTTTCAGGAAAGCCCTAGCCAAAGAGCTAATGGACCTACAGTTATACGAGGGAACCTTACTTCAGTATGTAGATGACGTTTTGATTGCAAGCGAAACCAAAGATCTCCCAAGAGCCTTTGAAACTTGGTTCAGCCACTTACAACCTGAGTGGCCTTGAGCAAGTTCCTTGGCCTCCCCATTCCTGCATTTCATCTTCCATAAAATGTGAGTAAGAGTATCTACCTCCAAGGGGTGCTTGCAGGATTCAGTGAGTAACACATACAAAAAGCATTCCGAATAGTGCTGGCACAGGGTAAATTCTCCATGCATGTTGGTTATTATTATTCTTTATTCTTTTAAATCTTCATATCCTCAAGATAGCAGAGTCCCCGTGATCAGATCAGAGGTACAGCTGTGCTCAGACCTGACAGGACCTCACCGGCTGCTCCCCCAGCCCATCCTTAGTCATTCATCTCAGCTCTGAGGTCAGCTCCCTGGCCTGAGAGATTGCAAGGTGCTGGGAAGGGGGAAAAGCCCACAGAAAACTCAGGGACAGCATGAGAGGCCTGGTGAGGGAATCTCTCCCGTCCCCTCCTCCACTGAGAAAACCAGGGCCAACCAGCTGGAATCTTACCTGAAAGTTCTCAGCAATGCGTGCTGGCGTCACGTTGGGAATTACGACGACGTTCCTCCGGATATGGAACCGGATCAGAACCTGTGCAGAAGGGGACGTGGTGTTTCCACTTATCTACAAGGACTGCTCCCTCTACTTTTTTTCAGAAAAATAAAACATCTCTGCCACTCACTGTATCTTTAGTACAACAGCTAGTATTGACTGAGCACTTTATAACTATCAGAAGCTTGTCAGTCCTCTGCCAGTATCTCCCTTAATCCTCACAACAACTCCATAACCTTCCTTTTTTATTTTATTTTATTTTTATTTATTATTTTTTTTTGCGGTACGGGGGCCTCTCACTGTTGTGGCCTCTCCCGTTGCGGAGCACAGGCTCCGGACGCGCAGTCTCAGCGGCCGTGGCTCATGGGCCCAGCCGCTCCGCGGCATGTGGGATCTTCCCGGACTGGGGCACGAACCCGTATCCCCTGCATCGGCAAGTGGACTCTCAACCACTGCACCACCAGGGAGGCCCTCATAACCTTCCTTTTTTAAAAATAAGGAAAGTGGCTTGGGACAGTGTTTGGGGTCATGAGGCTGATAAGTAGTGGAACTGGGATCTGAACCCAGATCTTTTGGCTGTATAGCCATGCTCTTCTTCCTGGACAACAGGACTCAACAGAAGCCGTTAGATGCCATCCTTGTTTCAGTGATAACCATGGGATTTCCTGGAGTTCCAAACAAACAGGCTTTCAAGGAAGGGCCTCAGTGGGCTTCCTTTCCTGTTTTTTTTGCCTTCAAGGAATTAAATGAAGACAGCACAAGGAATAAAACACAAGACTGATCTGCTGGATGGAAAAGAAACTATATACCTTGTACCTGGGCTGTGGATTTTTTGTGCTTTGCAGCAATCTCCTTAATCTTGGGATCCTCCAGTAGGGAAGAGTCCTAGATTAAAGACCCTTGGCCCTAGAGGGAGAAAGATGGCTGGTGTGAATAATCACCATGGCTACCATATGTAAATAAATATTACTCCAGCGATGGTCCCAAGGCTGATCATCAGTCTTCTCCATGTGGGAGACAAGGCAGCAGGATTTGAAAGCTTCACGTCTTACCCATGGGCTTTGAAGCGTCAGTAATTTTGCAAAGGTTGATCCAGTGCTGGGTGGCTGAACTGGAGTAATTCCAGAGGGTCAGGCATGTTGCTGTTTTTTGTAAAGTTACCATATTTTCCCCACTGTTTGAGTATGCCAGGCACATTGCATTACATGTATTTTTCTTTCTGATGGCTTTTTTTAAAATATATATCTTTATTGGAGTATAATTTTTTGGAGTATTATTTTTTCCAATAATCTTTATTGGAGTATAATTTTATACTCTTTATTGGAGTATAGTGTTGTGTTAGTTTCTGCTGTACAACAAAGTGAATCAGCTATATGTATACATATATCCCTATATCCCCTCCCTCTTGAGCCTCACTCCCACCCTCTCTATCCCACCCCTCTAGGTCGTCACAAAGCATTGAGCTGATCTCCCTGTGCTAAGCAACAGCTTTCCACTAGCCATCTGATGGCTTTTCTTAAAGAATGTCAGGAGAAAGATCAAATGCCTCGCCCAGGTCTATCTGGAAAGCCCAGAGGGCTGTAAGCCATGACAGTGATGCCCTTGGACTGGCAGTACTGGATCAATTTCTCCTGCCTGAGGTATGGGTGACACTCAATCTGTAAAAGGGGACAATTCTCATCACTAGAAAAGTCCACCTGCTTTTTGAGCTGCTCATAGGGAGTTCTACACACAAAAAAAGACCGTCAAGCAGAAGCCAAACACTGCCCACTGCTAGCCTGGCTAAACCAGACCCCAAGAGCTGTCTCACATGACCAACGAAGTACCTGATGACTGACCTTCAAATGAGACTCAGTGCAAAGCACTGAACTTGCCTCCAAATGTTTAAGAAGTAATAGCGCAGGACCCTTACCCTTTACTAAACAGAATTTACCTGGTAAGCACTGGTTTGTATTTCAGTCTAGGTTTGTTCAAGAGCCTTTCGATCTGGAAGTGGTTGAAGTTGGAGATCCCAATGTTTTTCACCAGCCCCTCGTCCACCAGTTCCTCCATGGCCTGTCATAGAAAGGGACACCTTTGGGCAGTGCTAGAGGGACCCCAGGGATCCTGGCTTGGCTTAGTCCTCTCTGGGACAGGAGTAGCTGGTACAGGATCCACCGTCGTAAGGATTAACCAAAGCGTGAAGAGGAATTTTCCATTCAGCCCATGGAGAGAGAGGAAAGCAGGAGGAAAGGATTTTCAATAACATTTTGTAACTTGCCTTTTACTAGACTGAACTAAAATGAAATTCATATATGACAATAAAAACGCTCCCACCGTTTTCCAAAATACCTGCTCGCTGAGAACGTCTGGGCCACAACCATTGAGACCACAGTGCTGAAAGGTGGAGCTTTAGGGCTTCCCTGGTGGCACAGTGGTAGAGAGTCCGCCTGCCGATGCAGGGGACACGGGTTCGTGCCCCGGTCTGGGAAGATCCCACATGCCGCGGAGCAGCTGGGCCCATGAGCCATGGCCACTGAGCCTGCACATCCAGAGCCTGTGCTCCGCAACGGGAGAGGCCACAACAGTGAGAGGCCCGCGTACCGCAGAAAAAAAAAAAAAGGTGGAGCTTCAGGATCCATTTCTGACTGCAGCCTTAGCTTTTAACTGCCACGGGGCAGATGGAGCCCACTGATGGGGAACGGGGATGCTAAGGGTACTGCCATGGCTCAATGGAGCCATCCCCACAAAGGGAAAACCCAGTCGAGGTGGGTAAGGTAGCAGTAGCGTCTCTGCACACCAATACTGAGCTAGAGTGTGGATGTTTGTATCCAGGGATGTTATAAAGGCAGCGGGGGAAATGACCAGAGTACTTAGAGCAAAGGCTGGCAGAGTTCCGGGTGCTGACTAAATCCAATACTTCTGCCTGCCCTTGAAGTGCAGTCCTCCCACCTTCTGCTTCACAACCTTCTCTCAGATCTTCTGTTGGATGGCTTCCCCCCACCTCACGCTCGTTCTCGTAGGCATAAGCACAGTCCAAGTGGCGACATCCTATGTCAGTGGCCACTTTCACAGCCTCTCTGACTTTGCCTGGGGTAGACCGGAAGGAAAAAGAAAAGACCATCATAGACTCTTATCCCCAGACCACCTTCAACAGGCTCTCCTATACAGCCCAGCTTCTCCAAACCAAGGTTTCCCTGGGGTCCCCTTTTCCAGGGGACACCTGGGAAGAAAACGTGCTTTGGAAAACTTTTCAAAAGAGAAGGAAGGAAAGTGAATTAACTTTATGATTATAGCCTCATGTCGTATCCTAGCTCAAGCCCACTCCCTTCTAATCCAGGTTCACCCTCCAGCCGGGAGCTGTCTCCAGGTGTGTGGAAGAGACTGCAACCTCTTTCTAATGACCAGGCTGAAGACTGGATTTTGAAGTAACTCAAAGGAATCTTCAGAGAGAAAATGGTCATTACTGCATAAATCCAGGCTCATCGCATACTAGGTGTGTGGCCTGAGCAGATTACTTAACTTCTCTAAACCTAGTCTACAAAATGGGAATAATAACAATAGCACCTGCCTCATGAGGTCACTGTGTTAAGGGCCACAATGAATGTCAAGTTTGCAGCACAGCACTGGGCACACACCTAAGAGTCAATGGATGCAAGGCATTATATAACTGTTGTTTCAGAAAAAGGAGAAATAGAAAACCTTGTAAGAATGGGGTTTATTCCTCCCCCCGACCCCCGCAAGGCAAGAAAGAAAGAAAGAAAGAAAGAGAGAAAGGAAGAAAAAGAAAGAAAGGAAGGAAGGAAGAAAAAAAAGAAGAGAAAGGAGGGAGGGGAGGAAGGAAGGGAGGGAGGAAGGGCATTAAAAATACCACATTCTGTCTAATCTAGCAAAGCCAAACTGAAAAAAAAGCACTTAATACTGATCTTTCACAAAATCTTTTTCAAACCTCTTCTTTCATCATGAAATAATAAACACATTCAGAAGCATCCCTGGGCACTTCCCTGGTGGTCCAGTGGTTAAGAATCCACCTACCAGTGCAGGGGATGTGGGTTCCATCCCTGGTTGGGGAATTAAGATCCCACATGCTGTGGGGCAAGTAAGCCCAAGCGCTCTAGAGCCCACGCTCCAGAACCAAGAGCCCACACACCACGACCTGCATGCCCCAACTAAGACCCAAAGCAGCCAGATAAATACATAAAAATAAAAGAAAGAAGCATCCCTGGATGCCCCTCCCAATCACTACACCCTACTTTACCTTCACTGGTAAACACATAAGCCTTAAAAATTACACCATCCCTACACCTTGAAAATGTTTCACTTCATAATCCTTACATCTAATTCTGAAATTCTGAACATAATTTTTGGGTGAACTTTTTATTTATTTATTCCAATGAAAAATCATTTATTAGAGTAGATCCAGTATTGCTTTGTAGGGCTAGAAGAAGAAATATTGACGAAGCATAGTTGAACTTAGTAATCCAACTTTTAAGTTGTCTTTTAAAAAGTAATTATTGTACAAAAATAAAGACCAAAAGTATATGGTATCTTTGATGAATACTTGGTACCAAATACTTGGCATCACATTGATTATATCTTTATACAATACTGCTTTGAGTGCTATATTCTTTTTTTTTCGAATTTTTGAATTTTACTTATTTTTTATACAGCAGGTTCTTATTAGTTATCCATTTTATACATATTAGTGTATATATGTCAATCCCAATCTCCCAGTTCATCTAGCTTTATATTTTTTCAGATTAGTGGGGGTTTTAAAATAAATTTATTTTTCTATTTTTGGCTGTGTTGGGTCTTCCACACCGTGCGCCGGCTTTCTCTAGTTGCCGCGAGCTGAAGCTACTCTTGATTGTGGTGCGTGGGCTTTTCACTGCGGTGATTTCTGTTGCGGAGCACGGGCTCTAGGCGTGCGGGCTTCGGTAGTTGTGGCTCAAGGGCTCTAGAGCGCAAGCTCAGTAGTTGTGGCGCACGGGCTTAATTACTCTGTGGCATGTGGGATCTTCCTGGACCAGGGCTCAAACCCATGTCCCCTGCATTGGCAGGCGGATTCTTAACCACTGCATCACCAGGGAAGTCCCCTTTTTGGGTAAATTTAGACGAGGTGAGCAGATTCACTGGAGATCTGGAAGTAATTATTTGTCACATCTGTGTCAAAGTCAAAGCTCTGATTTGGAGAAAAGCAGCCCTGTTCAAGCAAGAGAAGCTGGGATGAATCAAGCTGGAATTAATCTGCTCGCCCAGATTATCCGAGAGAGCTTCCTGAGAATGACGCAGTCCTGGGACTAGGAGGGAGCCTACCTACAAACCCAGGAGAGGAGATGAGAAAACCAGGTGCAGAGAAGGACAGAGTCAGAGGAGAAAGACTCAACAGAGGGACAAGAGGGAAGAAGGTAAGTAGAGAACTGGAACTAGTTAGGATGGCGCCATCACGGACGGAAGTGACAGCAAAGGTAGTTAGAAAGTGATGGGAAGACATTTTGAACTTATCCTAAGAGAGGCTCCGCAATCTGCTTCCCTGAGCACTGGGAGTGCCTTTCTGGGTTTTGCCAGCTCACTCTAGCAACACCTGGGGAACCTGAGCTCCCCGACTCCCAGCCCAGGCGCCCCTCTCTCTGGGACCACCCTCCCTGTGGTCACAGCCTTCTCAGACTCTACTATGCTCTGGAGATCGTTAAAGAGCAGGTTCCAACACAGTAGCCTGGGGTGGGGTCTCAGCTTCTGATTCTCAACACTCTCCCAGGGACTGCTGATGCTGCCTGGGCAGCGTGAAGTGCCAGAGCCTCCTGAGCCCTCCCAGCCCCTCCTCCCAACCCCCCAGGCCACAGCAGCCAACCCAGGGCCCTCTTAGTGTCCCAGAGCCAGGGGGAGTTGAGAGGGAACAGCTGCTGAGAGAGAAAGTGCCCAGGAAAGCAAGTGTTTTTTAGTCCCCAAACTGCTTAAAACTTGATACTTGCTAGCAAAGCTCTCACCACTGCTGGAAAAAGCCAGTCTTGGAGCTTTGCAGCCTGAATCAGCCCTGAGAAAGCAAAGGAACCTCGGTCCTGCCTCCAGGGCCCAACATTTACCTCTCCAAACCCTTGCCTCTGAGCTTTCCCTACTGACAGGAGAAAATGTCCAAAGCCCCTCGAGGGAAGTAGGTGTCCAAATCCTTGCATACATACCTTCCAGGTGCCCAGGCCCAAGTTGGCCTTAGTACTGAGCTCCACAAAGGTGGCCACCGTGAGTGCAAAATAGTCGTGAGTGAGCAGATTAGTTGTCTTCTGCCCTGCTTAATGGTGCTGACTCTGGCTGCAGAGGGAGGAGCTAGAGGTTGGGAGTGGGCAGGCATTTCCAACCCTGGAAAGAACAGGAAAGCCCTTTCAGCCTTTTGTAATATTGATTCATTTGAATGAACTTCAAATATTGCAACCTTGTGTCCAGTTCTCCCTGATTCAAAATGCATGGATTATTTTATGAGAGTGACACTTAGAGATTTTATCCATTTTTCTTTTCTTTTGCTAGTTTAATAAATGGAAAATAAAAAAGGTGCATGTATTTTAATCTGTTCCTATCTAATTGCTCAACAGTTGCAAATTTTTTCCCTCAGAACACGGAAATTACAGAAGTATAAGAATATGTTTATCTGTTAACTACCTGGACAGGATGCTAACACTCTTCGTATATTTATTTAGTGATTCTTGTCACTTCCTTAAAGAAAAAAAGCTTTGTGATAACAAAATGATATATGCTCATTATAGTAAAACTAGAAAATGTAGATTATAAGCAAGGAAATATTAATCATCTGTATTCTCACCACTCATGATACCATTACAAGAGTGCATATATAGAGTGCACCATTTCTGTGCATATATATACAGGGAAAAGAGGAAGGGGCTACGTGCTGAGGCTTGTTGGATGTGTGATCAGCTCGTGGACATTCTTCTGATAGGTTGGTGGTGAGGAAATCGGGAGTCGACATCATCAACCTTATTGGTTCCAAATGGTCTGGGGTCTCCATGCTTGTGAGCAGCATACAGTTAACTTCTTATACTTGATGGGGGTTTCAATATCTGGAATCGAGCTTGAAGGACATGGCTCAGAACATTATCTATAGTCCTTGCGGAGGAACTAAAGGTCCTTGACTTTGTTAAATGGTTAAACTATTATTATTTTTTCTTGCTTGACTATTTTCCTTTCTGCATTTTCTCACTTCTCTGATTAAATTTATTCTTTGCCTAAGTTCTTCTACTGACAAGGGACAGGCAGAAGACATGCGGGGAGGTCAGTTCCCAGAAGGCCCCATAGGGTCCTGCTCAGTTACACATATAGTTTTAAACTTAGGACCACAAAATAAACTTTTCTATACATTCATAAATGCTCTTCTTAAAATTGTTTTTACATCAACTATTTTTAGTTGTTGTAAAAAATTCTGTTTTATGGTTTTAATGTACTCAATCATTCTCCCTATTCTTAGACATTTAGTTTATTTCTAGTTTGTTTCTATTATAAATAATATTTCAAGGAATAGCATTGTGAGTAAAGCATTGAACACATTTTGATTAATTTTAGGCTTGTTCTCCAGGAGCAGGATTATGTGGTCAAAGGAAATTTGTTTTAGTTTATCATGTGAAATGTGGTTCGAAATTGAGAGGGTTTTTTTTTTGTATTACCATTTATAGAATAACACACCTTACTGTTTGTGATGTTTCAGTAATTATTTACAACTTTCATTTTTTAATATTATGTTCTTTGTAAAATATAAAAAGAAAAATCAGTGGAGAATGAAGAATAGATTAAGTAAGAAAATAAAACCCATCCATAGTCCCACATTTAGAGGTGATTATTGTTAATATCTTCAGGCATCTGTGGATACCCTATTGAGTTGGGACATCCTAAAGCAGAGGAGAACTGTGCCTCGTTTCCCGGGGTGAGGCTGTGGGGAAGACACCAAGTCTAGGATGGAATCTCCTGGTTCCCAAAGCTGTTGGATCGCCACGACCACAGGAGGTGTCCAGGTGAGTGGGCCTGAGGTAGTCTCAGGGTGTCCCATTGGGAGAACAGCCGGGTTACTGATGTCCACTGGCAAAGTTGGCTGAAAGGAAGTGTAACCGAGCAAGTGGGGCTGTTGCCCTGTGTAACAGCAAGACCAAAAGAGGCAAAGGTCTTTTGCAGAAAGAGAAAGGCTTTATTGCAGGGCAGCCAAGTGAGGAGACAGAAGGCATAGCTCAGCTCTGTCTCCCCAGTGGGCTTTTGAGTGGGGTATTTATCGTGGAAGTAGGGAGTAAGACAGGGAGGCGGCTCGGAAACGATTGGTGGAAAGTTAAGAGGAAGTTTCAGGAGTCCTCTGTGCAGGTGTGAATGTCCTTCATGTCTCTTCATGAGTGGCATGTGCAATATCAGGAGAGTTCCATACGTTACACTTGGTAGATTTTTGGCATATGATGTCCAAAGTTCGTGATCAATCATTCTAGTCCCTTAGTGTGCCTGTGTGATGCTCGGTGGCAGGGGCTGTTAGTGTTTCCATACCTGGTTTCCCTGGTACTCTGCAAGACAAGCTTGGGGGTCTCTGTTAATTATTTTGTTGCTACCTTATAGGCCTTGAGTGTGTAAGTTACAGGGTAAGGTTTCCGAGGGAGTGTGAGCCCCTGAACATCTCAAGGCTGAGACTGTGAAAGTTGTGACGTGTACAAGTTCGTCCTACACATTATATTCAGGGGAGCTGGATGGAGGTTATAGAGTGGGCTGTATGGCTAGGGCTTGATGGAGATAAGGGCATCTTGGATGACTGCACAAAGGGATGGATGATCACACCCAAGCACCGGAGAGATGAGTCATATCTCAGGGGAAGCCAGTGTATAGATGGTGATCCACACCGGCTACCATTCCCACTCTGTGGGATTTTGCAAGTCTCCCCTAAACCCTGCTGATAACTACAGAGAAGGAATCCTAAATGTAGTAGATTTTAATCCTGAAATACAAGGAAATCAAAGTCAAGACTTTGACCTAAAGGAGAAAGCCAGTGTAAGCTGGAGGTGTAACACAGAAAATTTTCAGAAGTGGATATAATCATCCAGAAGTAGTTGCTTGCAGCCCATTTTTTAGTTCATGCCATCAAAAATTAATTTCAAACTCATTTATAAAGAAAAAGTAAGTTTTAGTTCTGTGACGAAACGAGGAATATCTGCTCAGAATTTATCTCACAGGAAGAATGACCCAGGCACAAGTCTTACCTAGCTTAAAACAAACAAGCAAAAAAAAGCCATCATTGTCAGGTGAGGAGAGAGGTGATTCTGATTATGGTTTGCTATTATTGTTATTACTGTTAACAGGCCTGTGCTACATAATATTACATGTATTTGCTCATTTACTCTTCCAGTAGCCTCATGAGGTAGATACGTTTCTTATCTCCATTTCATAGATGAGGAACTGACACATCGAGATGTTAAGTAATTTGTTCAAGGTAAATGGTGGAGCTGGGATTTGAATACAGATTATTGGGCTCTAGAGCCATTTATTTGTTTGTTTATAGTTAGGCACTGTGCTAAGTGCCATACACATTCTCCAATTCAATTGTCACCGTGCTATAAGGTAGATATGATTATTAATCCCATTTTATACCAAGGAGAAAACTGAGAAAGAGGTACAAGGCCAACTGGAAAAGCCAAGATGCAAACGGGCCTTCAGAGTCCAGAGGCTCCACGACTAACTCTTGTGCTATTCTGCTACCCTCACACCCCAATCCCTGTATTCCACTTATTGCTACCCCTATAAACAAACACCAAAGAAGGAGAGAGACTGTAGCATCTGGTGGGGGATGGCACTGGGGATTCTCGGGGACACTAATAACTAGTGGAGGTGGCTGACATGCCCAGAAGTGGTGCCAACGCGTGCAGGTTTTACACACTCATTGGACGGAGTGGTGGTTCCTGGCAGACGGCAGCTGATGGTCAACAGGATGTGTCCACGAGCATGAGAAGGGTATTCTCTGCTGTATTAGTTATCTGCTGCTGCATGATAAGTTATCCCCAGACCTAATGGTTTAAAGCAACAAACATCTATTTTCTCATAGTTTGTGCGGGTTGATGACTTACAATGATCCGTGAGCAGCGACCCAGACGTCCAAACTAATCAAGCACATATTCAACTTCGTAATTAAGGAAAAATGAATCATCGAGAGCATAAGAGAAAACATATTTGGGGAAAAGATTGCCAGAACAGGAGAAGGCTCTCAAGCTTTGTTTCTGCTTCCCAGAAAACCATGTTCTCATGAGAAGGGGTCCTCAGGCATGGGGGTCCCGATAGTGTAGGAGGAAACCAACTGTACTGGATTCCTGAGCTTTTGTCTTTGTTTCCATAAAAAATACACATTTCTAAATATCAGTTCATGTTTTCTCATTCATGTGTTTCTGGGGGGTCAGGTGCATGAACTGACCTCATGGAATATGAACATCATCGTTTCATACAAAGTCCTCTTTGTCTGTTGGGTTTACATATTTATCCTGTTTTATTTCTATCGCTCATGCAGGACATCATGCTAACATATTTGGTCAATGCTTTCATAACGCTTATTGGTATGAAGTGTGCCTGTGTCTGGAGTTTTTTTTTTTTTGCGGTACGCGGACCTCTCACTGCTGTGGCCTCTCCCGTTGCGGAGCACAGGCTCCGGACGCGCAGGCTCAGCGGCCATGGCTCACGGGCCCAGCCGCCCCGCGGCATGTGGGATCCTCCCGGACCGGAGCACGAACCCGCGTCCCCTGCATCGGCAGGCGGACTCTCAACCACTGCGCCACTAGGGAAGCCCTGGAGTTTATATAAACAGTGTTGTGTTATGCACATTTAGTCCACATACTCCACACGGTGCTCCGCCCTGTGCATTCACCACGTTGTGCCTGCAAACTCCATCTTTATCCAGGTAAAGACACCCTTTCTTCTCAAGGAGGAAGACAGCCCAAATGGTAGACGATCCCCTGAGAAAGTCTGTCAGGCAAGGGAGAAATCAGATAGAAGAGGAACCACCCTGGAGAAGGAGAAAAGGAGAGGAGGGATGCGGTCAGCGTGATGCCGAGTGCTTTTGTGTAATTTTCCCATTTAACGTCCAAAGTAACTTTACTGAGTAGACATCATTATCAACCTCTTATGATAGAGGAGGGGGCTCGGAGAGGTTAGGTAAACCGTTCAGGTCAGTCAGTTGATCTGAGGGGACAGTTTGTCACCTTAAAAGTCACACAATTAATAAGTAAAAGATCTTTGCTATAGACCCAGATTAGGCTTTTTCTAGAGCAGTGTTTCTCGACCTTAGCTGTACAGTAGCATCACCTGGAAGCTTCTAACTGCAGACGCCTGTGACCTCCCACCTACACGCACCCACACTCACACCAGACATTCAGATTTAACTGGACTCAGGTAGAGCCCAGACACTGACTTTTTTTTTTTTTTTTTTTTTAGCCTTAAGTATTAATAGATATTTGGTTGAAGTTTAACATACCCTTCAAGACGAGTGCTCAGGCCCTGTGCATAAGCTGGTGAATTTCACACAGTGAATGCTCCCACGTAATGACACCCACAGCAAGCAACTGAACATTACAGACACAGAAGCCCCTCACGCCACCTCCCCGGACCCTCAAGGACAACCATTCTCTGGACTTCTAACACCATAGAGCAGTTGTGCCCCGTTTTGAACTTTACTTACATGTTTTAATGGAACCGTACGTTGTGCATTCTTGTGTGTCTGGCCCCTTTCATCGAAAAGTATGCTTGTGAGATTCATCCATGTTGCTGGATGAAGTTGTAGTTTGTTTATTCCTATTGTTGTGTCGTATTCCACTCTATGACATCTTGTTCCACAATTGATAAGCATTAGGATTTTTCCAGTTTGGGGATATTATGAAGTAGTGTTGCTTTAAACAGTCTTGTATGTATCTTTTGGTGAATATTTCTGGTGGATATTTACATGGGAGTGGAATTGCTAAGTCTGAGGGTAAAACACTGGCATTGTAAAAAGCTCCCTGGGGGATCCTAAGGTGCCCAAAAAGTGGAGAAACCCTTCTCTCCACTAGAGATTATACCTTGAGCACCATGAAGGTACAGTAAGTTCCCTACATACGAACCTTCAAGCTGTGAACTTTCAAAGATGCAAACGTGGAGCTTACTAATGAAGACCTGATGGAACTGGAGGCCCAGAGAAAGGATGAAGAGAGACAAGAGAAGTAACTGAAGAACCAAAGAGATTCACAACGCAGAAAATGGCAAGGGGATTTTCTTTATTTGAGGAGGCACTGTTAGTTTCTGAGGCACAACACCCGAACATAGAACAGTACACGAAGGTTGTAGCAGCTGTTTAGGATGCAATGCAGTGCTACTGTGTTGTCCGTGGCGAGAAAAAAACAGCTACTACCCAGACATCCCTGGATCGTTTTTTCAAGAGGGTAGATAGAATTGAATCCAGCAAGGAACCAGAACCTGTGCCATCAACGTCAGGCATGAATGAAATTCAGCTTGCCCTCCGTCTCCTATTGCTGAGGATCCTTCAGCTCTACCATCTCCCACCTCCTCTCCCTCCTCCAGTCAGTAACTCTTCTTGCCTGTTCACTCGATGCCAGCCCCTGTGTGCCAGCTGTTGTACTGTACAGTTGTACCTTTCAAGGTACTGTACTGTGAGAGTAACAATGTTTCCTTTATTTTTTGTGTTTGTTTTTATGTATTATTTGGGTGAAAAGTATTATAAACCTATTACAGTACAGTACTGTATAGCCGATTGTGTTAGTTGGGTGCCTAGGCTAACTTAGACTTACAAACAAATTGGACTTACAAACACGCTCTCTGAATGGAACTTGTTAGTATGTTGAGGACTTACTTTATTTCTTACAATACGATCTACCAGTCACTGGCACCTAAACCAACTCAAATTCTTGTTAAAAATGAAGATTCCTGCATCCACTGAACCAAAATGTGGAGGGGGGATGTGGTCCTTGGGAATCTAGCTTTTTAACAACCCCCCAGGTGATTCTTACACACATCTAAGTTGGAGAACCGCTGTATTATATCATATTGCAAAGAAGTCAGATCAGACCCAGTAGTATTTCTCGACCCAAGATCTTTTGAAACTGATGAAAATGCAGCAACTAAATGGAATGATGGTTTTAATTGCCTTCAGTGAGGATTTATGGGTAAGACCTACTCCTCTCAGGCATTGTTAATTTTGAAAGTTTGCTACAAGAACAGAGATAGGGCTTCCCTGGTGGCGCAGTGGTTGAGAGTCCGCCTGCCGATGCAGGGGACGCGGGTTCGTGCCCCGGTCTGGGAAGATCCCACATGCTGCGGAGCGGCTGGGCCCGTGAGCCATGGCCGCTGAGCCTGCGCAGTCTAGAGCCTGTGCTCCACAACGGGAGAGGCCACAGCAGTGAGAGGCCCGCCTACCGCAAAAACAAAAACAAACAAACAAAAAAAAGAATGGAGATAAAAACGTTTATAAGCTTTTGTAGCTCATGAAAGCACTCTTTGGTTGGATTGCTTATCTCTGGGGCTGATAAAATATGCTTCATTTACTCAGGTAAAATGAGAGGCATGAGATGGGTCTAAGTCAAGGCCGTAGCAATCTTATCTGTGATGGACAAAGAACACACACAGGTTTTCTGCCAGGAATGATTTTGTGTGTGTGTGTGTGTGTGTGTGTGTGTGTGTGTATGTGTGTGTGTGTGTGAAACACAACCACCAGAAGTGCTTTCCAGGCCTGTTCAGTCTCTACCCAGCCAGAGAGGAGTCTTTCCCTCTGGCATCCCCATACCCTGAGAACAGGACTCTTCTGTCTCAGCTGGTCTCTGCTTCCAGGAATCCAGCTCCCACCTGGAGGTTCCTTTGTAATTGGTACCTAATGCCTTAATTCCTCTGAGCCCAGCTTCTTATCCTACACAGAAAATACTCTAGCTTCCCAACCAGCCCCATTCTATTCCCGCTCATGCAGTTTCTAATTTGCTTTTTACTTTTTTTCCAGTAGGCTGTTTGCCCAGGCTTCTTCAAGAACAACCCCAGGCCCCTTCTTTTCTTAACATCCCAGCTCTGTGTGAAGCTCTTAGCTCATTTCCAGCTGAGCCCCAGCCATAGAGCAGGCCCACACCCAAATTCACTGGGTATTATGTTTCACGCCCACACAGCAAGGACCTTAGTATAACATTTGTGGGTCCTGGACACTTGTGCCTTTATGAGCCCCCTCTCCCATCATATATTTTAAAGTATATTTTATGACTGAGGTGGTATAAAGCCTGGATTTATGATTATATTGGGCTGGCCGAAAAGTTCGTTTGGGTTTTTCTGTAACATCTTAAGGGAAGATGTTACAGAAAAACCCAGACCAATATATGTGTTATTATATTCATGTTTTCCTCCTGAGTTTTAAAGAAATTAAAACATCTTTGTGGGTCCCTAAAAAATATCATGGGCCCTAGACCCTGTGCCTGCTGGGCCTCATGGATATGTGGGCCCTGCACATAGACCGTTTCAAGACGGGACAGCCTCATCCTTATGACATTCTTTTTTTCCTTAATAGGGTTCATTTTGGGGGAAAGTTTTAGGTTTACAGAAATTATCCATACATTATTATTAACTAAAGTCCATAGTTTATATTAAGGTTCACTCTTTACGTTGTACCTTCTATGGGTTTTGACAAATATATAACGACATGTATCCATTATTAAAATACCATACAAAGTATTTTCACTGCCCTAAAGTTTCTCTGTGCTCTGCCCATTCATCCCTACCCCTTTCCCCTCCAACCCCTGACAATCACTGATCTCTTTACTGTCTCCATAGTTTTACCTCTTCCAGAATGTCATATGGTGGGAATCATACAGTGTGCAGCCTTTTCAGGTTGGCTACTTTCACTTAGAAATACTCATTTCAGTTTCCTCCATGTCTTTTCATGGCTTGATAGCTCATTTCTTTCATTGCCAGTATCCATTGTATGGGTATATCACAGTTTGCTTACCCATTCACCTATTGAAGAACATCTTGGTTGCTTCCAAGTTTTGGCAATTCTGAATAAAGCTGCTGTAAACATTCATGTGCAGGTTTTTGTGTGGACCTAAGTTTTCAGCTCATTTGGGTAAATACCAAGGAGCAAAATTGCTGGGTCATATGGAAACAGTATGTTCAGTTTTATTCTTATGATATTTTATTCCTGAAACCTTGCATTTACTTCTTACACACCCAGCACACCTGTCCAAGGTATCAAAACACCCGCTGTGATTTTCTCTGAAAAGTGTGTGCTTGCTCCCACAATGAGAAGGCTTTCCCCTCAGCCCCAGCATTCCTTTTCGACTCCATCCTGCTGACAAGTCCATGGGGCTTCTAACTACATGGCCTCTTTATTGCTGTCTGGGGGATCCTATTTCACTGATGAAAACAGGGGAGAAACAAGATCTAAAGGGCCCATTTCTGTTCAGTCAGGTTTTTGCTAACAGACCTGAATTAATTTCAGAGCCCTAGATCACATAGAAGTGCAATAGAAGTTTCTGTTTGTTCATGGTAAGGCAACAAAGTCAGTACAACTGGAAGTTGGAAAGGTGGACTTCTTTTGTGTTAAAGGATCTCAGCTAGAGGAGAGAGAGAGAAAGGGAGGGAGGGAGGAAGGGAGGGAGGGAGGGAGGCAAGGAAGGAAGGAAGGAAGGAAGGAAGGAAGGAAGGAAGGAAGGAAGGAAGGAAGGGGAGAAAGGGACTCTTCTTGCCTTGTGATTGTTTCCACTGTGAAATGGGGTCTAGAAGAGGAGAGAGGAATAGCAGTGCATCAGTGCTGAAGGTTGCAATTCCAGGCTTAGTTGCGAGACGGCCAAATCGTGATCTAAGTCAGCTGTGACTAGTTGGGTAGTCAGCAATACAGAGGACATGACAGAGACTCATGGCATGGCACAGCATAGATTTCAGCCTGCAGGTAGGGGGGTCTTCTGTCTTTGTGTTCTCCCTTGTTTGTGAGTTGGCTTTGATTGACTCTTGAAGTGAACATTAACCTCTAGACTGTGGATTATGACATAGCTCATTGGAGTCAATTGGCATGATATTTGCACCTATGAACGGAAAATCTTCAGACTCCATTAATGTTTGTTAAATTATCTACTTCAATATCAGGTAACATATGCATGTCTCATAAACCCACTGTGGCCACTGGGTTTTAGTAAAATCTCGTGAATCCACATAGGGGCATCTTACCGTCCCAGCACATAATGATGACATGGCAATGCAAGTATTATTGAATTAGTAAATTCTTTGTGACTCACAGAATACAGAAAGGTGTGTGATCCCTCCTAATATTTCTTCTAGAACCACTTAAACTGTGAGCCAGTGAGAACGGAGATCTTTATTGGACAACTGGGGTTAGGAAGGTGTATCAGCTGTTTCTTCGTCAAATATGAGCTCGTTATAACAACAGCCATTTATTTGCTCATGATTTTGTGGGTTGGCAACTTGGGCTGAAATCCGTCAGCAATCCCGTCTCTGCTCCACGTGGTGTGAGCTGGGCTCACTCACGTGTTCAGCTTCATTTGGCTGCGGGCTGCCAGCGATGACGGCCGAGACCCCCCTCCACACATCCGTCATCCTCCAGGAGGCTAACTTGCACTTGTTCACAAGACAGCAGCATTTTAGGACCTATTCTTAGAACATCTGCCGTGTTAATTCCGCCACATTCTATCAGTCAAAGCAGGTCACGGGGCCAACACAGATTCAAGATGTGGGAAAACAAACTCCACTGCTTGTTGAGAGTTGTTACAGAGAATCTGTGGCTAGTTTTGATCAACGCCAGGAGATTTAGTAAGAGCTTTGATTAGGTACTTTCCAGCTTCATGGTTTTATACTTTTAAGAAACTGAAGTTCTCTTTTATCTGGTCTGAGGAATATGTATTTATAATAAGTTTTACTTCGTGTAAAATAAATACAAGTTAAGAGAAAATTATTTCATAGAAGAATGAGTGAGGGGCAGTGACCATTTTTCACCCTCTGTAATATTCCCACATCAGTGTATCCAAGAGGGAGAGGAAGCAGCAACCCATGTGTCTGTTAGAAACAAGGAGGAAAGAAACAGTTCCAAGAATGGTGAGACACAGAACTTTCTGGGCAGAGGAATAGTATAAGCCAAGGTCCTGCGGTGAGAGACCCTGAAATTCATCAGAGGAAGCCAGTGTGTGGACGCTCCAAGAGCAGAGCTAAGGATGAAGCCAGAGAAGTATAAAGAAACCAGATGGTGCAGAGCCACGAAGTCATGTTCACAGAGGTAGATTTATGATGAAACTTAAGTTTCAGTTGCTCTTATCTTTTTTCTCAATAGATATTTTTATTTATTATTTTTTCAGATTTATTGAGGTATAATTGACAAGCACAATTATAAGATATTTAAACTGTACAACATGACAGTTTGATATATGTATACATTGTGAAAGGAGTCTGCTCATTGAGTTAGTTAACATATCCATCATTTCACATATTTACACTTTGTGTGTATGTGTGTGTGTGTGAGAGAGAGAGAGAAAGAATATTTAAGTTCTGTTCTCTTAGCAAATTTCAATTATACAACAGTGTTATCAACTATAGTCACCACGTTATACATTAGATCATCAGACCCTATTCATCTTTTTTTTCACTCAATGAATGTTTATTGTTATTTTTAAGTAAGCTAAAAATGCTTGTGATAAATGCTAAATTGGAAATGCACAGGTTTCTGGGATAGACAATTCTGGGGCAAAGAGCTGTTACATATCACGTAAGCCTACAGATATTTTTAATTGGAGGAATTTTTTAAAAATTACTATCAATTCAAAAGAGAGCAAAAAAGACCAAAGAGAAAAAATGGAACTAATAGAAAACAAAAAATAAGATGATGAAAATAAAACCAAAATAGCGTTATTAAAATAATCATGACTGGTCTAAAAAACTCAGATATATCATGTTTAAAAGTGCCAACCCTGGAACATAGGACTGTATATACAAAGGTTCTAAATAAAAGTATAGGAAAATATATATCAGAACAAAGCATACAAAGGAATGAGCTAAAGTCTTTCACAAGGATGCAATAATCAAAATCCAGAATATGGGGAGTTGTATAGGAAAAACAAGACAGTTTTCAATAAATAAAATCCATGGAAAAAAAGAGAGAAGTTGGGAGCAGACATCTTAGATTAAAAGAGACATGAGAGATATATTAAGCTATTGCAGTAAAAGGATCTTGTTTGAATTTAAGTTCAAACTAAGCATTTTGAAAGATGAGACAATAAGTGATATTTTAACAATGATGGATATTTGATGATGTTAAGAAATTCAGACCTTATTCATCTTATAACTGAAAATTTGTACCCTTTTAATAACTTCTTCCTAATTCCGCCCCCCCCCCCCCCCCCGCCCAGTCTCTGGCAACCACCATTCTATTCTGTTTCTATGAGTTTGGCTTTTCTCATAGATTCCATATATAAGCGATACCATGCAGTATTTGTCTTTCTCTGTCTTATTTCACTTAGCATAATGCCCTCAAGATCCACCCTTGTTGTTGCAAATGGCTGGATTTCCTTCTTTTTAAAGCTGAATGGTGTTCCATTTCATGTATGTACCACATCTTTATCCGCTCATCTGTCGACACACACTCAGGTTGTTTCTGTAAGTTGGCTATTGTGAATAATGCTGCAATCAACATGGGAGTACAGATATATTTTTGAGAGCCTGTTTCCATTTTCTTTGGATATATACCTAGAAGTGAGATTGCTGGATTATATGATAGTTCTAGTTTTAATTTTTGAGGCGCCTCCATTTCCTTTTCTATTTGGCTGAACCTATTTACATTCCCACCAACAGTGTACAAGGGTTCCCTTTCCTCCACATGCTCACGTTGTGTCCTGTCTTCTTGATGATAGCCATGGTCTCTTTATCTTTGAGTTTTGATAGGTTAATTATAATATGTCTTAGAGAAGGTCATTTTGCATTGAGATAAGGGGTGATTTATTAGCTTCCTGAACTTGGATGTTCATGTTTCTCCTCAGGGTGGGGAAGTTCTTCAGCAATTATTTCTTGAAATAAACTTTCTGCTTCCTTCTCCCTCTCTTCTCCTTCTGGAAACCTGATTATTCTGATATTTGTATGTTTCATTGAGTCCCATAGATCATGTAGGATTTCTTCACTCTTTTTCATTCACCCTTTGTTCCTTTCTGGGTTATTTCAAAGTTCCTGTTCTCTAGGTAACTTACTCTGTCTTCCTTTTGATCTACTCTATTGCATTTTTCATTTCACTCGTTGAACTCTTCAGCTCCAGAATTTCTGTTTGGTTCTTTTTTTATGATATATATCTCTTAGTTAAATTTCTCAGTTTGTTCATATATTTTTGTCCTGACATCACTGAATTGTCTTTCTGTTTCTTGTAGCTCATTTATTTTGTCAGAACAGCTATTTTTAATTCTTTAACAGCTAGATCACAAGATTTTGTGCCTTTGAGCTCGGTTATTGGAGGATTATTGTTATTTTTTGGTGCAACGTTTCCTTGATTCATCGTGTTCCTTATAGCTTTGCATTGCTGCTTTTGCACTTGAAGTAGCAGACTTCTCCTCAGAGCTTTACTAGTTGCCTTCAGATGGGGTGTATTTTTCATTGGGGCTATTACATCTGAGGTTTTCTGTCTGCCTTGATATGGATCTACCTGCTCCACACATCTTGCTCTCTTTTGTGGCAGGATTCTTAAGCTTTTCTGTCTTCTCTGGTTCTTAAAACTCACCTGGCTGGCTGCTGAAACCTCTCTTGTTTCCAGAAGGTGGCGCTATAGCCCAAGTTTGTGGCTTCTCCCTTGCCCACAGATCCTGGTCTGTTTTTCTGATGGCACTGCTTTTACCAGACTCTCTCGCCACCACACTCAGAACCAAGCCAGCAACAGAGTGTTGGGAGGTGTGTGTTTAGTCTTGGGGCCTTGGGGGTGCCTGTGGCTGGTGGAGAGATCCTCAGGGGAGGTGCTCCCAGTGGCTTGTGGGCGAGCTTCCTGCTGGAGTCCTGAGCTCAATCAGCAGCAATTGCATCCCTTAAATGGCCTTTGATGTTTTCATCTGCCCCTTTCCTGATCTCCTCCCTCCCACCCACAATGGAGGTCCTGCCTGTGTGCACTGGGCGCTTCTGGAGAGAAATGGGTTTCTCCAGCTGTGTTCCTCACAGCTAGGGGTAGCTGGGCACTCACTCACTACTCCCCTTTCCCCGTGGGAGAGGTCCCCGAGGGATAGCTCAGCCCCTCACTGTGTTGTCCTGGGGGGAAAAGCAGCACTAGCCAAGTTCCTCTTACCCTCGCCACTGTGTACAAACTCATATATATATATTTTTTAACAGCATGCTGGAATCTCCTCTTGGGAAGGCTGGACTTCAACAAATTCTCTCTCATCTTTGGGTATTTTCCCAAGTCAGCACTCTCCAGGTCTTCCCTGGCCACAGCCAAGAGCGTTTGGGGCAGGATTGCTGGCTCCCCTGGTTCCATGGCCCTTACTGAGGTCTGTGTATTACCAGATGCACAGGTGGGCAGACTCCTTTTGGGTCCCTTGGTGTATAGTGCTGGATCCCACAACTCCCACAAGGCATTTTTATTCATGGATGGATGCCTAATTAGGTGCTTTAAAAAGGGACAGAAAGGGAGGGACATCCTATGCTGACATAAGAATTTTAAAAAGATGCCCACACATTATGTAAGTCAGAGAAAACGTTCAGTTCTCAGTTTTACCGATTTATCTCAACCTTTTTATTTGGGACTTTAAAATATTTAAAAGAAGAATAGAATAATGTTGAAACAAGGTTGTAGAATTTCTTTGCAAACTTTAGAGTAAATTTTAGTCAGGAACTACATCGACTTTTCTTGTTTTTATGACTAAATGCTTTTTATAGATCAACTGACTGATTCCCTCTCAACCTCCTTTCCATTGAAACTGTACACTATGTCCATGTTCACCTGGATCCCTGAAATAGCTCCTAACTGGTCTCCATGGACCTATTCTTGGTTCTCTCAGAGAGTAGTTCTTAGCAGAGTGGGCCCAGCCCAGTATCAGCATCACCTAGTATCTTAGTCAGGCTGCCATAACAAAGTACCACAGACTGGGTGGCTTAAACAACAGAAGTTTATTTCTCACAAAATTCAAGAGCCTAGAAGCCCAAGATCAAGGTACCAGCATGGTTGGGCTCTGATAAGGGCTTGCTTCCTGACTTGTAGACAGCTGCCTTCTCACTGTGTCCTTACATGGCACAGAAAGTGAAAGAGATGTCTCTTCTTATAAGGGCACTAATCCCCTCATGTGGACCCCACCTTCATGACCTCACTGAAACCTAATTACCTCCCAAAGGCCCCATGTCCTAATGCCACCACACTGGGGGTTAGGGCTTCAACATACAAATTTGTGAGGGACACAATTCAGTCCATAGCACCTAGAACTTGTTAGAAATGCAAATTCTCAGGCCTCACCCCAAACCTACTGATTCAGAAACACTGGAGGTGGGGCCCAGCAATCTGTGTTTTCCCTAGGTGGTTCTGATTCATGCTAAAGCTTGAGAACGACTGTTACAAACCATTCTCTTCACTATACCTTTTTAACAATGAAAATGGATCATGTTACCCCCTGCTTAAAAATGCATCAAGGAGTTCCCACTGCACTCACAGTGAAATACAGACTTCCAATAGAGCCTTCAAGGCCTCTGCACTTTGTCCCTTTACTGCCTTTCCTCCCACATCTTGTGACTCTCTCCCTTGGCTTATCATGTGTCCCACTTGCAGGCTTCCTCGCTGTTCCTTAAAGATTCCAAGTTCTTTCCTGTCCTAGGGGTAAAGAAAAACATGTTGCCTGCCATTCCAGTACTACAAAGATCAAACCATTAGCCCCTTCAGTCGCCTTCAGGGGAATTCAGGATGGAGAAAAACGGGAAGCATTCTGTGCTTTGAATATACCGGCCCCTAGGTAGTTAAGATACATATCTAAGGAAAAATGTCCAATGACCCCAGAGTCTTACATTTCCCCATACATAGAAAAGCACTAAAATCATTAACTTGAGATGTCTGTTCTCTATGATTAGCAGTCATCTTTTGATGCCGGACTACATTTTTTTTCCAAGCAGAAAAGAGTTCAGAGACATCCCGGCTCCTCTCTTACCTCTTTGGAGCAGTTCCTCAGAGCTCTCTGAGTGGTTCTCTCCCAGGCTATAGTCCTCAGTAAGCTCCGTGAATAAAATTTAACTCATAACTTTTACATTGTGTGTTTTTCGTTTAGTCAACACAGGGCACAGGCAGTTGCTTTTCCCTCTGCCTGAAATCTTCTTGTCTGGCTCTTAGCAGAGCTGACTGCTCTCTGCCTGTCTCGGCAAAATTGTCTCCTGAACTGATGCTTCCTTCCTTGACCAACCCACGTAAAGTGGCATGATTACCCACTCCCCCCCCAGCTAGTCTCTACCATCAGGTTTATTTCTCACGTCATCTCATTACAATCTGAATTAGTGTGTTTACTTGTTGTTTCTTTCTCCCATCACAAGAATGTAAACTCCACGTGGAAGAAATCTTATCTGTCTTGTTCACCACCATCACTGCCTGGGAGAGTACCTGGTACATAGCAGGTGTTCAGTACATACTTCGTGTATGAATGAATGAATGAACGATTGTGGCTGGTGAATGTCTTGGTCTTCAAGGGAGTGGGCTACACAGCCTGCTATATTGCTTCAAAGTTTTGAGTCAGTGGAATTTTTTTTTTTTTTTTTTTTTTGGAATTTTAAAAAAATAGCCAACAACTCTGTCTTCCTGCTGCTTTACTCTGTATCTGTTATTTATCATTTTTTTCCGTGATCAGAGGGAACTATTTACCCTCTGAAGCTGGTGCTCCCATTTCTTCTCTGTATGCAGCTGCCACCACCCAGCATGGCTGGTAGTGGAAAGTTCCCAGAAGATAAATTTGGTATAAAAGGTGAAGGAAGGAGCAAATAAGAGCAAGAAAGAGCAAATAAAAAACTGAATGAATGAATGGATTGTAGAACACCCAAACCAATAGAAAGAGAAACCATCAGGATTAAAGGAAACTTTTTTAATAGGGAAAAAGTCAGCAAAGCATGACAAAAATAAAATAAGGTTAGATAATAGAAATTTGAAAAGACATTACAATAATATGAATACATTTAAGTTACCTATTAAAAGTCAAAGAAAACTGTCATCTTTATATGGGCAGGGACACTGTCTTATTCGCAATTTATTATTACATAGAATAACCCTTGTTGAGCACTTACAATTCTTCTGGAATTGTGCTAATGCTTGTAAAACAATTCATCTGTACAATAATCCTCTGGTATCTTTTAAGGATTATGCATGATAAATATTTATTGAATTAATATGATTAATTCAGTACATGATCAAAACCTATCAAACTGGGTTAGAAAGCTAAATCTATGCAACATGTTCTTAAGAGATAAATAAGGATGAGTTACAATAGCGAAAGAGCAACACCCCCCACTAGATTAATAAGGAAAACAACAAAGAAGTCACAAATACTTCTCCCCAAAAAGAAAAATCACCACAGATACAGGGGAAATTTTAAAATTTTTGAAATTATTTTACATAATTCCATACAAATAAATTTTAAATTGTGAAATATTTTTATGTATAAGTTGCTAAAGTGTACTAAAAAAAGTAGAAAATCTAAACCTATAACTAACTATGGAGAAAATGAGAAATTTGTCTCTTTCCCTCCCACCCCCTAAAAAATTATAGGTCCAAATGGGTTTAGAGGTCAATTCCCTTCTAACCTTTAACAAACAAATAATTCCTCTATGTTTTGATTTTACCAGAGAAAGAAGAAAAGCTTCACAGTTTTCTCTTATGAATTCATCATGACACTGTTACCAAAACTTCACAAAGATAGTTCATCAAAGAAAACTACAGGCTCTGTGGCAACATGGATGGACCTTGAGGAGTATGACACTCAGTGAAGTAAGTCAGACAGAGAAAGACAAATACTGTATGATCTCACTTATGTGTGCACTCTAAAAAAACCCCAAAAAACAAAACTCATAGAAAAATAGATCAGATTTTTGGTTGCTAGAGGCAGAGGGGGGGTGTCAGGGGAACTGGTAAAGGGGGTCAAAAGGTACAGACTTGCAGTTATCAGATAAATAAATCCTGGGGGTGTAATGTACAGCACCATAACTATAGCTAACATTGCTATATGGTATATTTGAAAGTTGCTAAGAGAGTAGATCCTAAAAGGCCTCATCACAAGGAACAAATTTTTTTTAGTATATGCAAGGTGATGGATGTTAACTAAACTTATTGCAGTAATCATTCCATAAGATATACGTATGTCCAGCTATCATGTTGCACACCTTAAACTTTGCATTGTATGTCAGTTATATCTCAGTAAAACTGGAAGGAAAAGAAAAAACTATAAGCCAATACACATATGGTATTGGTGTAAAAATACAGAATTTAACGATGTTAAAATATAGAATCTAACAACACTTTTTCAAAAATCTACCTTACGATCAAAAGGAGTCCCATTCTTAGATCATGTTTTAATAGGTTAAAGGAGAGAAAAACAGTGTGATCTGGTGGCTGGGAGTGGAGGGGCCAGGAAGAGTGACAGGGTTCCAGCACAAGCCTCCTACAGCTCTCAGAGGACACTGCAGGATTAAGTAGGGAGGAGGCCAAACCTTCTCTCAGACTGGCTGCAGACTGAAGGATTAGGGAACAACTCCAGCCCGGAAGAAGCAAGATAACTCCATGCCCTGGTGCTAGTGGCCCATGGCTTTTAGTATATTCCATAAAACCCTGCCACCCTGATAGTGTTAACACAGGAGATGGGGCAAGATGGTCAGAGGGCAGAGGGTGCCTCGATAGCTGTAGAATGATGGCTGGAGAAGACCCAGGTGGGAGAAATGGAGCAGACAGAGAAACAGGATGTTACTGTCAGGCTGCTCCCCCTCCCCCAACACTTTTGGTAATGATCAAACATTTCCTTTGCTGAGTATCTGAGTTCAATCAAGGGAAGTCTCCTCTTAAATAAATTAAGTAGAGCACTTGACACAAAGGCCACCCCTTCCAAGATGTCAGTCCTCTTGCCCCCTTTACAAATAATTATCGCCTTGTAATAGTGCAGAAGTACAGATGTCTGGGTGTTAGAGCTTTCTATAACCATCACTGGTCTCGTGGTTCAGGCATTTCTTCTGTTCCTGCCCCCATCTCTTCCTGCCAGCCTTCAGATGATATAATTTCATGATAAACTCCCATTGAAATCTGGCTCCACTGTTTCGACTTCAGAAGAAAGGTCGCTTGATCAAAACTATAAGCAATCTACAAGGCCAACAGCAAGCATGCATGTTCCTTCATACTCCCCACTGCCCCTGGCCCTCCTCCCTCAGTCTCTCACTTCCTGTCCTTTCCTGCTCACCTAGCGAAAGATGGAACAGGCACACAGGTGATGGTGCTGCCACTCTCATCAATTCACTTTTTGCCCAACATTTATTAAGCCACTAAGTGTCCACCATGGGCCAGCCACTCAACGCCAGGCTGCAGTCCCAGCCCTCCCGGAGGTCGTGGTTCCCCACACAGGTAGTGGAGGGGGATGAAGGGCTTGGGCCCATCCCTCCCCACAGGCCACAGCATGGCTTTGGCCCCTCAAGGGCTGGAGGCCACCAAGAGCAGAGCTGTGGCATCAGGACAGTGTTCTCACAGAACAAGGCAGGTAGCCTGGACAGGCCAGGGAGCCCAGGGCAGGAGGCCGAGGGCCCCCAGGTGCCTGAGCAGGCCCAGGCTCAGGCTGGTGAGCCTTGAAGTTTAGCCTACGTGACTTAGTGCACTCTAAGAGAAAGCATGGCTTTAAGCTGTTGTTTTGTTCAGAATCTCAAAAACAGGTATTCTTTATAGATGGTTCAGGGACAGTCTTAAGGTCAGAAGAAAATAAGGGAAAAGGCTGTATTTAGGGAAGATTAGACGGCTCCACGGGACAGGGGTCAGCCGTGGGGTTTTGATGGTGATGGTCCTGAGGGCAGGAGTGGGGCCTGGACCCGAGGAAAAGCAGCTGATAAGGACATTTCCAAGGGCCATCCCCACGAGCTCGCCAGCTCTCCAGCTCTTCTCACTCGCCAGGATCAAAGACAGACAAGTGCACTTTTTTGTGTTCGTTTTTTTTCTCTCACAGTTTCGTCCTTACCTCATTCCTCCACTTTGCTCAGAGTTTCTGACCCACTTGACATATAAGGCTGAAGTCCAATAATCAAAGAATCTTCCCTCCTTTCCAACATTCTGCTCAGAAACAAAGTACAAGCAGCAGCGGATGCAAAGCCCTCTTACAACATTTTCCACAAACACCAACCCTGACCTTGGCTCAGGCCACAGTACATGAGCACACTGAAGGGAAATGTGTTGGCTGTCCCATTCTGTAATAACAAGAAATAACTGAAAACTTTATGAACCAAAGCAGAGTATGCTTGCTGATAGGTTTCTTGAAGACCTCATCAGCAGAACCGGTGAGCTTTGCCCTCTCTCCTGTGAGAAGAGAGCGAAGGTGGGTTTATCCAGCAATAAATTCATGCTGATGTACTAGAGGTTTTGTTCAGCTCCCTCTCTGCCTTTCCCTGAGCGGCAGGAACACAGGCAGCAGCCTCATCAGATCTGGCAGCAGGCACTTGGTCTGCACCACAGATGGACTGGTCCAGCCTCTGCCACCGCAATCTTCTCCCCTTCAGTTGTCCCCATTCACTCCGATACGCAAATGTGTAGAATGGTCATGTTCTATCTCCCTGCCTCCTTCCTCATGTTCAAATATAGTTCTAGTATTATTGATTCTTTCTTTAAAGTGTTTCCTATCTCAATCCATACCTTTCTGTTCCACAGAAACAGAACTATATAGAATCACCCAAAACCACTGTCATTGCCCTTTGCTTCTCTCTGAACCTCTCTTCCTTCCGCTGCGATTAGATTATTAGAGAGTTGCCAAAAGCGTGTCCCAGGGAATAGATGTTGTGTGAAAAAAAAAAAAAAAAAGGATGTATTCAAAAGTTTTTGGAAAATTCAGGGTTAAACAAGTGTAAACAGGTCACTTTTGCACAGGACTTGTCAGAGCCTTTAATACATTAATCATGTGCATTGTGAATCTTGAAGTGGAGGTATAGATGTGGTTTTTCTAAACTTTTTTGATCCTGGAACACCATCCTCCCATTTCTACGTACTTTTGCTAGTAGATCATCCTTGACACGAGTTAATTGCAGAGCACACAGTGAGAAACAATACTAAAGAAAACTTACTCCTCAAAAATTATGCTCTAATAGTCCAGGGTGCTCTTACGACCTCCTTAGAATTTTGTGTTGTATGGAAATAGAAAGTATTCTTTGATATTTTATAATAAATAAAAATACATACCACATTTCGTACCTACAAAAAAATAAACATAAAGTATGAATAAGCTATAAAGACTAGATAACCCACAAAGACCTACGGTACAGCACAGGGAACTATGTTCAATATTTTATAATAACGTATAATGTATGTATAAAAATATGAAAAAGAATATATATATAGAATAACATATATACAGAGAACTGAATCACTGTGCTGTACACCTGAAACTAACATGACATTGTAAATCAACTAGACTTCAATCTTTTAAAGAATTTTTTAAAAAGAATAAAATAAAGGATGCTTGTGCCTGCCGCCTCACCTCCACACCCCCAGCTTGATGAACTAAACCAGGGGGCAGAAAACTTTTTCTGTAAAAAGCCAAAACTTATCCAATGAGCAAATTAGCTTGGCCCATGTGGTGTCCACATATTCAACTCTGCTGTGTAGCATGAGAGCAGCTATGAACCATACATAAATGAATTGGCGTGTTGCAAGAAAATGTTAGTTACAAAACAGGTGACAGGGGCTTCCCTGGTGGTCCAGTGGTAAAGAATACGCCTTCCAATGCAGGGGACGCGGGTTCCATCCCTGCTTAGGGAGCTAAGATCCCACAGGCCGCGGGGCAGCTAAGCCTGCGCACCGCTGCTACTGAGCTCGCGCACCTCCCCAGAGCCCGCGTGCCGCCAACCACAGGGCCCACGCGTCCCAGACCCCGTGCCACAACTTGAGAGAAGCCCACGTGCCGCAACGAAGATCCCGTGTGCTGCAACTAAGACCTGATGCAGCCAAAAATAAATAAAGTAATAAATAAATCTTAAAAAACAAAAAAGCAGGTGACAGGCTAAATTTGGACCATGGGCTGTAGTGTGCCAACCACTGCACTAGACCAGTTCTGGAGCGCCTGTGTACACCTGCCCTTTGGCATATTTTGCTCATGCCAAGGGTCAATCCTCTTAATGGACATTTGGTTTGTTACACTTAAAAAAAGATTTTTTTTTGGCTATTTTGAAAATGCTACTATGAAAAGTTTTGACAGTTCTTCTAATACACCTGAGTAAATTTCTTTAGGGCAACGCCTTCCAATGTTTCACGCTTTTCCAAAGAGGATTTGGAAAAAAATATGAACCTTCTCACACTCTTTATGTTGAAATCTAATGTTTTTGTCCAAAGAAATGTTGCAAAATATATAATTTTTGAAAGAGTTGCAGAGGACATAATCCCAGTTGATTATCAATATTGACATTTTAAAACAAAAACTTCACTCCTAAATGTAAGATTTTCTTTAACATTTAGAAACTTTTCATCTTGCCTCTTGCTCCTTTAACTCATAATTCCAGGCTTCCACCCTCACGGAATTTTATCCTAATGTAGCACCTTTTTATGCTCGAAGCATTTTTCTTGTTCACTAGATCATATTTCTCTCCAACGAAAATAGAGATTTAAAATTTTAATATATTTTATTTCCTGTGACCATGAAATTTGAAAGATTAGGAAGTTTTTCTTCTGAATTGAGTTATCATTAGCATTACTATTAGCACAAAAATGATTTTTTTAGAGAAACATAAATATAATTTAAATTTTTTATAAATCTGTAAAATTTCACTGGAAATTCATCTCTAAAGAAGACAAATGGAGACTATTTAAAAAGCAGTTTCTGTATCCATGTGTGCTGTGAGAGTTAACTCCATAGGCCTGAATGACATAAAATAATAAATGTGGCTACGTGGCGTGTGGCTGTGTGTCACTGGGCATGAAAATAATGATTTAATAGTGTTGCTTTGTAACCTTGGGTCTGAGGACTTTCAAGACAGTTCATACCAGTATGTCAGCATTGTTTGCTGACAACAATGAAATCGATGGTTTTACACCTCAGTGTAAATTTTCCTTTACTGCCGGTTATGTAAGCGAGAAAATGCTGATTAAGCCAGTAAGGTATAAGAAGCATTGTCTGAGATCCCATTTGGACACCCTCATTCCAAGGGATTCTGTACATAAGTTGGTGGTTCTTGATTCAGGAGGCAAAGTATGTCCTGGCACAGCCCTGATAGTGGGAGAAAAATGGGAGCTCAGGAGTCTCTGCAGACCCTCTGCTGTGAGGCAGGCTTTGGCTGTGATGGATATTCTTACTTTGATGCTGTTCTATATTGTATCCTTTTCCTACAATAACCTGTAGATTTGTGCGTTGCCATTTTGGATCCTGTGAGTCTAATTTAGCATTTGAACCCCATCTGGCCATGTAAACCCAAGACCTTTTACAAACATGAGGTCACTTAGGGGTCATTGCTACTCATTTGATCTTAGCCTGAGGAACTCAATCTTTCGGGGTCTTCACTTTATTTCCTAACTGTATGAAAACAGTTAGTACTCACCAGCAACAACATGTCTGGAGGATCAAACAGCATTCAGCCCACTCAAAATAAGAGACCTTAAGAGAATTAGGAGCTGGGCTAGGAGAAATGGGCCAGGCAGAATTCATTTTTCATGAGGAAAGACATATTGCAGAAAAAGACCTTATAACATAGATAGGGCACCTGGAAGGCATCCTATTCCAGGGAGGAGGACAAACATAGCAAGTCACCTGGGATGATAACACAGCACTGATAAAATGGGCCCTGTAATTAGGGCAGATATTAAGACAACATGCCCAAACCCAGCAATGAAAACAAGCTGGCAGGTCCACACAAGCTGGGTTATTAGATGTCTTCATGCAAATGGAGTCTGAGGTATCCCAGGCACCATGGCCAGGGGTGCTCAGAGCAGAAGCCGAAGTGAATGCTTGTGAGGGACTTACAGGCTCCCTAGTCCATGAAAATGTTTAATTGGGGAATGCAGCCCATTGAGACCCTCTTTCCCAGAGTCAGCACCATGACTGAGTGCTAACAATTCTTTCCCCCATCGTGCAACTCATGGTAATTGGACACGTTTTATTTACTTCTTTATTTATTTTTGGATAATATCATGCACTTTCTTGACAACTTTTTTGCTGAACAATATCTTGGACATGTGAACATAATAGTACATGTAATATAACAAGGTGTGTACTGGAAAAGTAGTTAGAATTTTGTGTCTAAATTCATATGAGATTAGCCAATAGTTTTCTTTTCTTGCCCTACACTTTTTTTAACAGCATGTTGTTTATGGAATTTAAAAACACAGGCATCAAAACCCATTTTACAAGGTTGCAAATATACTAGGGTGCTGGCCCATGACAAGGTCTGGGAAGGCGACACAGTGCTGGCAGTAGGGTTGAAGGGCAAAGGGAAAAAAATGAAAGTGAGAACAGATGACAAATTGAGGGGCCTTGCATGCACCGGAGGGAACATGCTGTGCACTGAATAATAGTTATTTGTTATTGGGTTTTCTAGTCTGATCAAACAATTGGCTGTCTTCTTTCAATCTCTCTTTTTTTCTTCCCTATATTTTGGAACAACTTATATGACATGACAATGATCTGTTCCTTGAAAGTTTCTAAAACTCATCCTTAACATTGTCTGGACCTGGTGCCCTTTTTATAGGTAGTTGTTTTATTACTCTTTCCACTGGACACATTTTACACAGGACAAGAATGTTTCCCGTAGATCCTGTTGTGGACCTTTCTTACTGGGCAGGAGTATTTATTTAAGCCATATACCCAGAGGAAAGGAATTTGGCTGTGTACTCAAGACTTTCTATTTTTTTACTCAGACATTTTGAATCCTGGAATAACAAAGACATGGCCTCAAGTTCATACTCTGTCGAGAAATAATACATAAGGAATGGTAGGCGAAATAATGAAACCCCCAAAGGTATTCACGCCCTAATCCCTGGAACCTGTGGATATGTTAGGTTACACGGCACACGGGAATTAAGGTTGCAGATGAAATTAAGTTTGCTAATATGCTGACTTTGAGATGGGGAGACTACCCTCGGTTATTCAGGTGGGCCCAATGTCATCACATGGGTCCTTATAAGTAGAAGAGCTTAGGAAGAGAGATGAGAAGAGAATCCGAGAGATGGCAGCACGAGAAGGGCTCAGCCCAACATTGCTGGCTTTTGAAAATGGAGGAAGGAGGCCACGAGCCAAGGGTGCAGGCAGCCTCTAGAAGCTAGAAAAGGCAAGGAAACAGAATCTCCCCTAGAGCCGCCAGACGAGAAAGCAGCCCTGCCAACACCTCGCTCTCAGCCCAGTGAGAACCGTGTCAGACTTCTGACCTATAGAAGTGTAAGATAACAAATTTGCATTGCTGTAAGCCATTAAGTTTGTAGTCATTTATTACAGCAGCATTAGGAAAGTAATTCATATACCATATGCAAAGAGAGATTTTGTTGAGAGGGACAAAAATAATTATAATGTGCTTATATCTGATTCAAATTGTAACCTTATATCCAGAGTATTACTTCCTATAATTCAGGAAGCGTAGATAAAATTAATGTCATTGAAGCTAATGATACTTATGATAATACTGATGATGATAAGCACATTTACTGGGAAATTGAACTAAAGCCCCTGAAGGACATTATCTCTATGGAGGAGAATTGGTCTGAAGATTTAGATTTAATTAACGATTGATTACAGTTCTTAACCATTCAACAGATGTATAGCATAAAGTGCATATAGCTAAAGACCAGGGAGGTAAAAGATTTGTAAAGTTAACTACAAAAATGTGAGATACTTTGTGCTAGAATCCCTGAATGCTTCACCTATTTGTTTAAATCTAAAAAAGAACCCCTCACCGGCTATTGAAAATGTTTGGAATCTGTATGTACTGTTTGATGTCTATCTGATTAGGCAATGTTACAAGGCAAATAAATACTGTCAAACTAAGAGTGTTTGTTTTATCATAAAAAGGCCTTTGACTGCAGATTGGGGGTGGACTGTGCTGTTAGGGTTAATTCCACCAGGCCTGGAATTAGCCTGAACAGTCTTACGAAATAAGAAATGCAGCTCCGTGATGATATGCATGATTTGCCCCTGGTATTGATGAGGCCCCCAGAGGAGTATGGCACGGGGGCTGGTTACATAGCGAGAATGTCTCCATGACCCACTTAGGCAATGCTGGGGCTCCATGAGAATCTGGGAACTGATTCCCTTAAACTATTCTTGTTTTCTCATCCCGTAGAAAGTCCTCATTAGGACCACAGTCATGTCTCCTTTTGCAACGGGAAGGAAGCTTCTCTTGGGTGTAGGACAGCAGAGGGGGGAGGTGGTGGACATGACAGTAGGGTGAAGGAGGTGGTGCTTGTCTATTTTCTCCATGTATCAGTGTCTCTAAACATGCATGGAGATCATCCGCTAAATTTGAAAGGAAAAGTGTTGGTGACTTTAGGAGAAAGGAGAAGGCATAAAACAGTTTTGAAGGAGGGTAAGCAGTAAAAGACAGAGAGCAGAATTGGCCTCTTGGATTTTTTTTTCCCACCAATCAATTTTCTTTTGCCTCTTTTCTCTCTGGCTGCTGGAAGCCGTACTATCTTGTGCTTTTCGTTTTGGCCCTTTTCCCGACAATCGGTCAACAGGTCCCTTGTGGCCTGCTGGTGAATCTCTATTAACTGGGTTATGTGCACAAAGCTTAAGATCACAGCTGAAGTTGCCCTTCATCGTAAGATGGACATTGAAGGATCTTGTTTTTATTATTTATAAGAAGAGGGGTTTCTCATGATCCCTTCCACCCCTGTCTTTCATGGTAATCTTTAAAGGCAAGTCCTGGGGCTTAAATTCCCAGTTCTAGGGTTTCTCAGTGGTCATTACTAGCATTGTCCTTGACAAGGGAAGCCTGGAGACAGCCACAGCTGAGCTGTTGCATTAAAAATAATTAGGAGAGGACTTCCCTGGTGGTGCAGTGGTTGAGAGTCCGCCTGCCGATGCAGGGGACGCGGGTTCGTGCCCCGGTCTGGGAGGATCCCACATGCCGCAGAGCGGCTGAGCCCGTGAGCCATGGCCACTGGGCCTGCGCGTCCGGAGCCTGTGCTCCGCAACGGGAGAGGACAAAACAGTGAGAGGCCCGTGTACCGCAAAAAAAAAAAAAAAAAAAAAACTAGGAGAGGCTGCCCGCTGCCCGTTCTTCCCTCCTTCTGACCAAACAGATTTATTGGGCAGGAGGGGTCGGTGTAGCTCTGAAGGGGAGCTCCATCCTAGTCTTGAAGGGGATTGACCAGCTCCTCACACAGAGCCATGACCTGGACTCAAATGTGAGTGGGCAGATGCCATGTCAGGTTCTAGGGCCAGCTTTTCCACTGTCAACGTGCCCTATCACTTAGCCTCTGTGAGCCCTCAGTTTATTCATATGAAAAATAACAGTGCTGTGGTGATTCTCAGCAGAGAGAAGGGGCTGCCTGCCAGAACAGCTTGGAATGGTATTCTTGTCTCTTGGGAAAAAAACTTCAAAGTCATCCTGACATACCCACCATCCAGTACTAAATGGCCATGAAGGGTTCCTAACAGATCTAACATGTAGTCTGGAGAACCAACTCTGCAATAGTAACCTGTGTTAAAGCTTGAAAATGTGACTATCTAAAGGCTTGATACTGAGTGAACCTACGCGTTTGAAGGACTGAATCTAGTGACTTTGGACGTGGACCCCAAATTGCCCCATCCAGCTGAATGTGCATGCCAGACTTGGCCAGCAGAGGCCAGCACATACCTACACACCTGGCTTTCCAGACAAATCTAACACAAAACTGGCCCTCAGGTATCCTTTCTGGGGAGAGACAAACTAGCTTTAACGAAGCCTACTTGGGTGTATCACTTAAAAGCCATTTAGAACACAATCGGGAACTCAGGCCCAGGTCCAGAGCTAGACCAAGGCCATTTTCGGAACCGGGAAAATCTTGTCTCTGAATCCTCACCACCTCCCGTTTTTGTCTCTCTTTTGCTTCTCAAAGTATGGTTGGGGGCCTGGCAGCATCAGCCTGAACTAGGAGTTTGTCAGAAATGCAGAATTTCAGGCCCCACCCCAGATCCACTGAGTCAGGATCTGCATTTTCACAAGATTCCCAGGTGATTTGCGTTCACATGGAAGTTTGAAAAGCACTAGGATAAACACCCCTTCTCTGCATACACCCCCCACCCAGAAAGCCACCCAGACCCCAGCCTCCCTCCGCACCCTCACCCGCGCACCCTACAGCACCACACAGGCTTTCCTGCTGCTTTCAGGCTGGAAGAGGGCCGGTGGTGTGGCCTGGGGTGAACAGCTGTGAGATTCCCTCTTCAGGACCTCAGAGTGTTTCCACCCATCCAGCTACGTTTGTCTTTAGGTAACTGCTGAGCAGGGGAACACTGGGGCCAGATCCCCAAAGACGTTGAAAGCCTGTCCACAGCCCACAGTCCAGAGCTGGTTTGCATAAATACAGAAATCAATGGCTTATGAGTCCAAAATGATTGCTTTGTGTATTACCACTTGGAACTTTATTCCTTAAAATAGTGGAAAGAAACAAGCCAGCCCCTTTTTCTTCCTTATGTCACCACAGGGAGCACATCCCACACCTTGTGCTTTTCCCCCCCAGTTGCTCAGTGCATCTTTGAGGAAGGAGCTCTGTCTGGAGAGTTCCTCTCCCTGTCCAAAGAAGTTGTCTTTAGCTTGCTGTGGAGGAGAAAGCAAACGGAAGCAAATTCCTTTTGTGGGGTGAGTACTTGTCAGGAGCTTCTTCAGGGGAGATTTGTCTTTCTGCAGAATAAGGGGTTTTAAGTTGTAGCCTCATCGTTACTTTGGTGAGAGAGTGTTTCCCCAGGACTGTCAAATGGGTCCTTGGAGATGGATGCCCGGCCCCGGGACTGTGGGAGAGACCCTTTGGGAAGAATGGCTGTCACTGTGGGAGCTGCTGCTGATACTGTGTGAATGCAGGGAGCTGGCCTGGGAAGAGCTCGGCCTCTCCAAAGGCAGTGTGGGATGAAGGATGCTCCCACAGGTGCGAGACGCTCTGTGCTCACACAACAGAGGCAGGAGCCTGCTGACACCTCCCCAGGCATCTTCCCCCTCATTCCTCCCAGCCCTGCCTTTAGTCTTTGCCTTCCTTCCCTCTCCCTTTTGCGGGGAGACGGGGTGGGGTGGGGGGATGGGGCAGGGGGTTAGAAAAAGAATACAAGACAGGAAGAAAGTCACCGTATGAATTCCCGAATTCCCTTCCTTCAGGAAGTACACGCAGGAGAAGGGGAGAAACTGATAACAGTCCTGCTCCAGGCCCAGACTTGGAGGTATCTGTGAAATAGGAGCACTGCTTTCTTCCTCCCTCCCTCCCTTCCTCCCTTCCCTCCTCCCTTCCCTCCCTTCTGTGTCCCTGTTCCCTCACGCTGGGCACTTTCTTCCCTGTTTCCTCTACACTAAGAAGCAATTATAACATGAACTCATCTTGTCAACAGGGCATGCCTTCGTGTGTCGTTTTCCCCGATCCCTCCTCCCTACAACTCACCTGAATGCTCCAGGTCTCTGAAGCCCAGACCCCATGGGTGCTCTGCTCTCTTCTTCATAATCACACCCACTGGAAATGTATTCACCTTGAGCCATAAATGATCCATGGATCCTTGAGCTACGTCTTTCCGGCTGTTTGCATTTAAAAGCCTGGAGCTGATGGGACTTCCCTGGTGGTCCAGTGATTGGGACTCTGGGCTTCCACTGCGGGGGGTGTTGGGGAGGAGAGGAGGTCTGATCCCTGGTCGGGGAACTAAGATCCCACCTGCCAAGCAGCACAGCCAAAAATTAAAAAAAAAAATCCTGGAGCTGAGTTGAAATCTTGAGGGTGAGTTGGTAGAGAAGGTCTGAGGGGTGAGGCAGGTCTGTTATTCCATCTGCAGAGAAGGCTGGATTCCAAGGGAGAGTATATGGGGAGAAGGCGCTGAGTATGTCACTCATCTCAAGGGTATTTGCCTCTTCCTATGGCCCCTGCTTTTGAATTTTCCCACCTGGAAAAGGGCTGGACCTAGGGTAGGCATTCAACCAATATTTTAAATGAAAAATAAAATGGAATATATAGTGGCAACAAAACTATAGTCACGGTGGTGATGGTGAGTTCTTGGGTAAATAATGTCTATTGAAAAAACTGACGTCGTGAACACTGAATTATTGATATGACATCAGAGATGGATGATGTGCATTACCATCAACATAGCAACCCTGGCCATTGAACCTCTGAGTCTAACAAGATTTGTCAGGGTAAACACATTACTTGTAAACAATCAGAGAAAAGTTGAGAAAGCTAGTTTTAGTGTTTGTGATATTCAGTACTGTGTTCCATGACATGTGGAAGGCCCTGCACCCCCATGACAAACCCATGGCCTTTGCTTCTGTGACTCACACTGACGCCTTTGCATGGCCTTGCACAGCCCCTAACATGACTGCAGCTCTTTAGTGCAGGCCCAGGGCCTCGTGTTCTTTGCTCCCCCTGCAGAGGGCCTGGGACAGGGCCTCACATAGAGTAAGTGCAGTCCTTGGGGAATGAATGGGCCCAGAGTCTTCTGCTTCCTGGGTGAGGATAGATAACGGCCTGTGGGGACTTCCCTGGTGGCACAGTGGTTGAGAATCTGCCTGCCAAGGCAGGGGACATGGGTTCCAGCCCTGGTTCAGGAAGATTCCACATGCTGCAGAGTAACCAAGCCCCTGTGCCACAACTACAGAGCCTGTGCTCTAGAGCCCGTGTGCCACAACTACTGAGCCAGTGTGCCACAACTACTGAGCCCGCAAGCCACAACTACTGAAGCCCATGCCCTACAAATACTGAGCCCGCGTGCCTAGAGCCCACGCACTGCAATAAAAAGTAACCCCCGTTCCCAGCAACTAGAGAAAACCTGCATGCAGCAGGGAAGACCCAATTCAGCCAAAAATTAGATAAATGAATAAAATAAAATTTTTTTTAAATGTAAAAAGAAAAAGAAAACGGCCTGTGTAGGGTGAAAAATGCCTACGAGCAGGGGAGGAGGAGGCATCACTGGGCGGCCCCAGGGTGATGAAGCCACCTGTCGGCTTTGAGGTCAGAGACTGCCTGGGCCGTGGTGGTGACAGTCCTATACCATTGGTGAGATCCCCAGTGACACCTGTCTTCACCTTCCCTACCTGGCAAGGGTCTCTCGTCCGCTAGGTGTAGACACCATGTCTCCTCCCCTGTGAGGCCCTTCCTGACCCCTCCGGGCAGCAGCCAGGAGTCAATCACTAAATCCTTTGTGCTTTCTCAGCATTTTGCTCAGACCACCTGAACCTTGCTAAGTGTATGAGCTTTAGCCTCTTCCACTAGCCTGAAGCTTCCTAAGATCAGGAGCCACACGCATTTACATACTCTCAGCTCAGCGCTCACTCCAGTGAAGACAGTCACCGTTATCTGATGGGTAAATGAACGAGTTAAGAACTGAATAGATACAGTATCCATGGTGGGCACAGTGGGAAAGCAACGGGGGACACCTTTCCAGATGATCTTTAAAGGCTTTACAGAAGGAAACCGGGGAGATGCTGGCAAGGCACATAACGGATCATTCTTCAACCACAGAAGCGCTTGAGGTAGGTACAACCTGTGCTTTTTAGTAAAATCTGTGCACCTTTATGGACCCAGGCTGGGTCTGAATTTCTGTTCTACATCTCCATGGCTCTCCTACTCACTCTGACTTTTATCACATTCATCTCCTGGGTCAGACCTAGTACACCACGTTCAAAGTCATGTTCATAGGCAGGCACAGCACATCATGTATAAGAGCAGCTCTGCTTCCCTTGCCAGCGCCTACCTCCAAGTAGATGCACCCAGACCAGCTATCAGTTCTTCAGAGAGAGACAGAGTAACCTGTGGCTAGGAGCTAACTTAGGACCAGACCTTTCCTGGATGACTCTGCCTTGTTACCGGTGTTACCCAGTGTTGGCTGGGTGTGAGAGCCCTCTTGGGAGGGGCATTTACCTGCAGCCAGGCTAGAGACTGAAGCTCTCATTGCCAGAATGCAAGACGCTGAGCAGGCCTTTCTGGTAGGAACTTCAGGACACCCCCAGAAGTGCCTGATGGCCAGCTCCCAGGGAAAGACAAGTTGGCCTAGGGAGACACTGTCCCCAAAGAGATTGATGTGTTTTATTCATGGGGGATTGTTTGAGGTGTAGAATAAAGGTTCAAAGCTTGAGCCGAAGCCGGCTCTGAGTGATAAGGGCACAGGGAAGAGGAAGTGTCCTCCCCAGCAGCCCTCTGCAGCCCACCGAGTCTGCTCCTCGGGTCAGGGTAGGCCCAATCTGAGAGGCCTGAGCATAGTTTCTTATTATCCAAAAACTGATATAGGTTAACAGAAAAGAGTCGAGAAATGAAAACAGTCCTTTGTCTACTGTAGGATAAAGAAGCAGCTCATCCCTGCTCCCTCAGAAGAGTAAGCAAATAATCAGTGCAGGGTGTCTCTGTAATTCTAGCATCTCTCTTCAGCATATAACCACATAAATTATATGAGCAAAACTAGATTAGGGCTTGGGGTAGAAATCGCTTTATTCTTATAGTAACACCGTGAAAATTGTTATCGGTGCAACTAAGCTGGGTCTTGGGAATTATTATAGATATTATTAGAGATCATTAAATGCAGTGGGATCCTGAGAAAGCATGGTCTGCACCTGTGGGGACCCAGGTAAATGCTGAGGGGGCCTCAAGAGCCTCTGCATGGGGTTATGATCCATTTGCTGGATAAAGCCATAAGGGGACATTTTGGAACCAATAATCAGGTGTAAAAAGAGAAGGAAAGACCAGGCCTCACTTTTGAGGGGCAGTGTATGGGGTGGGCAGGGAACTTTCCTGGGGTAGAAGCAAGTTGAGGTGTCAAGGCTTAGGGACGCTGACTTGATTATGTATTAAAAGAATGACTGTGGTGGGAGAAATGTACTCTCGAGTTGTCCTCCATCTGGACCAACAAAACTAACTCCAAGTTTTAGAAGAGATGTGCTTGTCTGACACTGAAGGATGAGCTAAAGAAAAATCATTTTAAGAAACTAAAAGGGGGACTTCCCTGGCAGTCCAGCAGTTAAGACTCTGCGCTCCCAATGTAGGGGGCACAGGTTCGATCCCTGGTTGGGGAACTAAGATCCCGCATGCCAATCCGGCATGCCACGCGGCATGGCCAAAAAATAAGACACTAGAAGGGAAAGCCCAATAAGGATTTTAGCGATGGCAGGAAGAGGACCCTCAGTGAGCATGGCCATAGAGTGACCTGGTCAACACAATGATGACGACTTTGGAAGGAAGGACACTGGAAGGGAAAGTAGGTCCACAACTGCTGAAGTCCCAAGCAGTGGAGCCACAGCAACACTGTGTGGAAAAGAACACCCCACACAGAAGGTGAGCACATGTCCAGCATCAGAAAATCAGCAGAGCCAGGGACTGACCTAGAGGTCCCAGCAAAACAGAGAACACCAAGAATCCTGGGGACGTTGGAAGAGACGCCAGGTACTTGTCATTAGATGGGATCTGAATCTGAGAAAGCTTTTGTTTAATCTTAAAGGACAAGTTGTCCCCACCAAGCAGGAAGGCTTGAGGACATAGAAGTATTAGCCACGATGACTATTATAGATACTATGGTTGTAAGGCATAACTGCCACAGGATTTCAGAGGTGTAAATTTAGCTGCTCACTTCTCTCTAGGCTTAGTTTGATCACCTGTAGATCAATGAGTTTGACCGGACAATATCTGTTTCCTTGCAACTCTAATAGATTATGATGCTTAGAGTTTGGAAAGGAAGGAAACTCGGTAAAATTGGATCCAATGAAAAAAACATGACAAGAGGCAGCAAAGGAGAGGTGAGCTTAAACTTCTTAAATAAATATGATAAGGTCACTTGTCAGGAATAATTCTTACTAAAGTGTCCAAACTATCTCTGTTTGCCTGGGACCATGGAGAGTTCCTGATCACAGGACTTTCAGGTTTTTTTGTTTTTTAAAATTTTATTTATTTATTTATTTTTGGCTGCATTGGATTTTTGTTGCTGCGTGCAGGCTTTCTCTAGTTGCAGTGAGCTGGGGCTACTCTTCGTTGCGGTGCATGGGCTTCTCATTGTGGTGGCTTCTCTTGTTGCGGAGCATAGGCTCTAGGCACGTGGGCTTCAGTAGTTGTGGCACATGGGCTCAGTAGTTGTGGCTCGAGGGCTCAGTAGTTGCTGCTCGAAGGCTCTAGAGCGCAGGCTCAGTAATTGTGGCACATGGGCTTAGTTGCTCCACGGCATGTGGGATCTTCCCGGACCAGGGATCGGACCTGTGTCCCCTGCATTGGCAGGCAGGGTCTTAACCACTGCACCACCAGGGAAGTCCCAGGACTTTCAGTTTTAAAATCGGAAAAGTCCTAGGTAAACCAAGATGAATTAGCCACCCTACTTAGGACCTCAGATGCCCCCAAAACAATATTGCATGGAGTAAACATAGGAATGAGAACTAGGTAGTTTAATACAAATGAATCGGAATTTGGTAAATGAAGGATGTGTGTTCTTGTAAGAAAGCACACTTAATAGAAAGATAACACTGCACTAAAGAAGGAAAAAGCACACCTGAACAACAAATCTGTGACTCTTAGAGAATATTTGGGTGTGAAAATAAAAGGAGAAAGAAATTGTATTATTCAGGGAGCATGCTTCCAAAAGCCCAGCCAGGCATACAATATGTATGATAGTTTACCAAGGCAAATCAAGAGCTTAAACAAACCCTAAGGTTATTAGACAAATTTTAACAATTCTAAGAGTAAATGCCTTTCTGTGTTGAGTTGAAGGAAGAGGAGAGTAGGGTTTGCTTATTTTGTCTGGGGATCAGGAAAGTTGTATTTCATGGGCTATTGCTAAGAGAGTATTACATTCCAAGTTCAGGATGGCACTGCTGGGACCTTCAACTTTTAGATTGCACATCTGAGGCATAAAGTTGTTGTTATGGGGCTTCCCTGGTGGCACAGTGGTTGAGAGTCTGCCTGCCGATGCAGGGGACGCGGGTTCGTGCCCCGGTCTGGGAAGATCCCACATGCTGCGGAGCGGCTAGGCCCGTGAGCCATGACCGCTGAGCCTGCGCGCCCGGAGCCTGTGCTCCGCAATGGGAGAGGCCACAACAGTGAGAGGCCCGCGTACCACACACACACACACACACACACACACACACACAAAAGTTGTTGTGTACTATGTTTGGTATAAGTTTGTCTCACTGTTTCTCTACTAAGAACTCTTTTTAAATGCGGTTTGTCATTGTAGCACTTTTTACAACGAAACTCTACTTGAACAGTTCCAAACTGTACATACTGTATAAAGCTTCTCCTCTCAGTGGGTTTCTTATTTCTATGTGGAATTTCATATCTTGCAGTGTCATGTAAATAAATGTTCTTGGATTGGAAGAATCAATATTGTGAAAATGACTATACTACCCAAAGCAATCTACAGATTCAGTGCAATCCCTATCAAAGTACCAGTGGCATTTTTTATGGAACTAAAACAAAAAAATCTTAAAATTTGTATGGAGACACAAAAGACCCCTAATAGCCAAAGCAGTCTTGAGGGAAAAAAATGGAGCTGGAGGAATCAGACTCCCTGACTTCAGACTCTACTACAAAGCTTCAGTAATCAAGACAATATGGTACTGGCACAAAAACAGAAATATAGATCAATGGGACAGCATAGAAAGCCCAGAGATAAACTCACACACCCATGGTCAACTAATCTATGACAAAGGAGGCAAGGATATACAATGGAGAAAAGACAGTCTCTTCAATAAGTGGTGCTGGGAAAACTGGACAGCTACATGTAAAAGAATGAAATTAGAATACTCCCTAACACCATACACAAAAATAAACTCAAAATGGATTCGAGACCTAAATGTAAGACCGGACACTATAAAACTCTTAGAGGAAAACATAGGAAGAACACTCTTTGACATAAATCACAGCAAGAGATTTTTTGATCCACCTCCTAGAGTAATGGAAATAAAAACAAAAATAAACAAATGGGACCTAATGAAACTTCAAAGCTTTTGCACAGCAAAGGAAACCATAAACAAGATGAAAAGACAACCCTCAGAATGGGAGAAAATATTTGCAAATGAATCAACGGACAAAGGATTAATCTTCAAAATATATAAACAGCTCATGCAGCTCAATATTAAAGAAACAAACAACCCAATCCAAAAATGGGCAGAAGACCTAAATAGACATTTCTCCAGAGAAGACATCCAGATGGCCAAGAAGCACATGAAAAGCTGCTCAACATCACTAAGTATTAGAGAAATGCAAATCAAAACTACAATGAGGTATCACCTCACACCGGTTAGAATGGGCATCATCAGAAAATCTACAAACAACAAATGCTGGAGAGGGTGTGGAGAAAAGGGAGCCCTCTTGCACTGTTGGTGGGAATGTAAATTGATACAGCCGCTATGGAGAACAGTATGGAGGTTCCTTAAAAAACTAAAAGTAGGGCTTCCCTGGTGGTGCAGTGGTTGAGAGTCCACCTGCCAATGCAGGGGACACGGGTTCGTGCCCTGGTCCGGGGGGATCCCACATGCCGCGGAGCGGCTGGGCCCGTGAGCCATGGCCGCTGAGCCTGCGCGTCCGGAGCCTGTGCCCCACAACGGGAGAGGCCACAACGGTGAGAGGTCCGCCTACAGCAAAAAACAAAACAAAACAAAAACAGAAAAACTAAAAGTAGAATTACCATATGACCCAGCAATCCCTCACTGGGCATATACCCAGAGAAAACCACAATTCAAAAAGACACATGCACCCCAATGTTCATTGCAGCACTATTTACAATAGCCTGCTCATGGAAGCAACCTAAATGCCCATCGACAGATGAATGGATAAAGAAGATATACATATATACAACGGAGTATTACTCAGCCATAAAAAGGAACGAAATTGGGTCATTTGTTGAGACGTGGATGGATCTAGAGACTCATACAGAGTGAAGTAAGTCAGAAAGAGAAAAACAAATATTGTATATTAACACATAAATGTGGAACCTAGAAAAATGGTACAGATGAACTAGTTTGCAGAGCAGAAATTGAGACACAGATGTAGAGAACAAACGTATGGACACCAAGCAGGGAAAGCGGCGGGGGGTGTGGGAGTGTGATGAGTAGGGTGATTAGGATTGACATGTATACACTGATGTATATAAAATTGATGACTAATAAGAACCTGCTGTATAAAAAAATATAAAAAAGAAAAAGATTAAATTCTACCCTTTAGTTCAAAAAAAAAAAGAGTAAGGCATTGGTTTGCGGGACTGGTTATGTTGTGAGGGTTTTTTTTAATTAAAAAAATTTTTTTAATTGAATGAAAGAATCTTTAAATTCTGTAGTGCTTCACAATTTTCAGAAGTTTCACATACATGATTCCATAAAATCCCATAATAACCCTTTTTCCCCCTACACCTATGTTGTCCCTCCCCCTCCCTTTGCCCCACTGGTAACCACTAGTTTGTTCTCTATATCTGTGAGTGTGCTTCTTTTTTGTTTTATTCACTAGTTTGTTGTATTTTTAAGATTCCACATATAAGTGATACCATATGATACTTGTCTTTCTCTGTCTGACTTATTTCACTTAGCATAATACCCTCCAGGTTCATCCATGTTGCTGCAAATGACAAATTTTCATTCCTTTTTATGGCTGAGTAATATTCCATTGTGTGTGTATATATATATATATATATATATATATATATATATATATATATATGCCATATCTTCTTTATCCATTCATCTGTTGAAGGACATTTATGTTGCTTCCATACCTTGGCAATTGTAAATACTGCTGCTATGAACATTGGGGTACATGTATTTTTTCGAATTGGTGTTTTTGTCTCTTTTGGATATATGCTCAGGAGTAGAATTGCTGGGGCATATGGTAGTTACTATTTTTAGTTTTTCTGAGAAACCTCCATACTTATTTTCACAGTAGCTACATTCCCACCAACAATGTAGGAGAGTTCCCTTTTCTCCACATCCTCACCAACATTTATTATTTGTGTCCTTTTTGGTGATAGCCATTCTGACAGGTGTGAGGTGATATCTCGTTGTGGTTTTTGTTTGCATTTCCCTGATGATCAGCAATGTTAAGCATCTTTTCATGAACCTGCTTAATTCTCATTCGGTCATAGAACATACTTTGTATGACTTGAATACTTCTAAATTTATTGAGACCTGTTTTATGGACAAGATTACTGTTTATCTTGGTAAATATTCCATATGCATTTAAAAGAATATATATTCTCCTGTTGTTGGGTGGGGTATTCTATAAATTTTTATTTGATCAAGTTGATTGTGTTGTTCAAGTTTTATATATCCTTACTGATTTTCTGACTACTTGTTCTATCAATTATTACAAAAGGAATATTGAAATTTCGTATAGTTGCAGATTTGTTTTCTTTTCAGTTCTATCAGTTTTTGCTGCATATATTGTAAAGGTCTATTATTGGGTACATAAAAGTTCAATGTTGTTATACCTTCCTGATTAATTGACCTCTTTATCATTATGAAATACCCTTCTTTATTCATGAAATATCATCTGCTCTGAAGGTAAGTTTGTTTGATGTTAATATAGTCCCTCAAGCTTTCTTTTGATTAGTGTTAGCATGGAATATAATTCTCACCCTTTTTCTTCTCACCTAATTGCTTCCTTATAATTAAAATGCTTCTTATAAACAGTATATAGTTGTATTGTGCTTTTTATCCAATCTGATGATCTTTGCCTTTTAATAGGAGTGTTTAGACCATTTTCATTTAATGTGATTATTGAGGTAGTTAGGTTTAAATCTGTTACATTGCTATTTATTGTCTATTTGTCTCAGCTGTTCTTTGTTCTCTTTTTTCTTTTTCTGTATCTTTTAGATGAACTGAGTATCTTTTATGATTTCAGTCTATCTCTTTCATGAGACTATTAGTTAAAACTCTTTGCTTTATTTTTTAGTGGTAGCTTTAGGATTTAAAGTATACATTTTTAACCTACACAGTCTCAATGCAACTTTTTTTTCTTTTTTTTCTGGGCTGCATTGGGTCTTCGTTGCAGCCACAGGCTCTTCTCTGGTTTCGGCACACAGGCTTGGTTGCCCTGGGGGCATGTGAGATCTTAGTTCCCCCATCAGAGATTGAACCCATGTCCCCTGAATTGGAAGGTGGATTCTTAACCACTGGACCACCAGGGAAGGCCCTCAATGCAACTGTTAAAAAAGGTTTCACGTTCACTGAAATTTACCAATGTTAGTTTTAATTTGAGATTATTCTTCAGAGCAATTTATCCAAATGTGAAGAGTATAGCACACTAGCTAGCTTTGTTAAAAGTTGTATTGAATGTTACTATTGTGAACAAAAAAAAAAACACACCGAAGAGTGTTGTTTTAACCCACCAGTTAAAACACGCCAGCTTTAACCCACCAGTTCTACAAGGGTTAAATTGTAACCCACTGCAATTGCCAGACAGTGCACCCTGAGAGGAAGAAGCACTGGATGAGGGCCTCTGTGCTTTGGATAAACAGACCCTTAGTTGGTTGTATCTCAGGAAGAATCTCAATGACCCCAGATTCTTGCATCTTCCTATACATAGAAAAGCACTAAAATCCTTAACTTGAGATATATGTTCTTTGTGATCTTTTACCAAGATATATACTTGACTGCATGTATTTCCTAGTGAAAAAAATTCATATATAAACTGACTTCTCCCCTACCTCTTTGGAGCAGTTCCCTCGGAGCTACTAGAAGCTGTCTCCTGGGCTATAGTCCTCAGTAAGTCCCTGAATAAAACTTAAATTCACAACTCTCATGTTGTGCATTTTTCTTTAAGTTGATACTATAGATATTGATTTTGGATTTTCAACTTAAAAGCTTGAGTTATTAAGTTGAGTTATTAAAGTCACCTGAATGGAACAGACAGGGTTATGCTCTCCTACCTGGCCCTTGCGAGACACTCTGAAGAGTTTGTACACTTTGCCTTTGACAGGTGAGTGCCAAATAATTTTCACTTGCCCCACAACAAAGCCAATGAGATTCAAAGGTTAATTTAATAATTCCTGTTAGACAAATTCATCTGGGGGTCAAGATAACTATAAATACACAGTACATTCAGTGCTTAAAATTAGATCTAGGAAGGAGGGTGAAGTAAGATGATTTGTTTAACATTCCCTTTGGAGATAAAAGCCAGTAACGCACTTTTTCCTGGTACAGTCATTTCAGGCAATTTGCCTAAAAGATAAGATTATTTCGGGTAATCCTAAAAAGATGTGAAACTGCTCCCCACTCCAGTTTTTACCCTTTCCACAGCCACTGAATAGGTAGGTCATAATTATCAATATTATTTAACTTTTCTATTTCTAATACAACATCAGTTTTTTGCTGGTTTACTTGCTTTAAAATTTCATATTCCAATTCCTTATTCCAAGAATGGAAGATTAATAATGGAATAAAGTTTTGCCATTTTTCATCTAAGGGAAGATAAAAATTGTGCTATGCTAAAACTTGGGACCAAACGCAGCACAATGATGTTTGAATCAGGGTTAGGGTTTAAAGACTCTATTGCACAAACACAGGATAGGAGAGATGGAGGGAACTAATTCTTGGAGACCATAAAAAACTGAAGTGTGCTGATGAGAAGGTTAGAAATCATGTCAGACAGAGAATACACTAAAGAAATAGGAATAATACGCTTGGAGAATAAACTGGCCAAGAGATGACACTGTCTTCAGAAATTGAAGAACTATCATACAATATGAAACTTTTATGACCGCAAGCACTAAGACCGAAAAGAAGATATTTCCAGGAGTTCAATGGGGCACAAAATAGAGACATTATGACGTTATGATTGTCCGACAAACTGGCAAGCTACCTCCCAAACCTCTGAACTCGTCATCTTTTCTTGGGTTGGGTGGCCAACCGTGTGGGATGCTGGAAATGATTTCTCATTGAATGGGGAACAGTAGTAGAACTTTGTGGCTGTAGTTCTCAAACTTTTTGGTTTCAGGACCCCTTTATATGCTTAAAAATTATTGAGGACCCTGAAGGGCTTTAGTTTAATGTGTGCTATATTAACTAATATTTGCTATGTTAGAAATTAAAACTGAGAAAATTAAGAAATCTTGATGTATTAGTTCATTAAAAATAACAATAATAAAACCATGACATATTATACAAATAACATATTTTTAGGCAAAAATGACTATTTTCAAATACAAAAATTGAGTGAGAAGACTGGCATTATTTTGCCTTTTTACAAACTCTTTAATGTGTGGTTTAAGAGAAGACAGCCAAATTCTCATATCTTCTGCATTTAACTCTGTTGCAATATTGCATGCCATGTAACCTCTGAAAACTCCACTGTATGCTTGTAAGAGAATGACAGTCAAAAAGGAAAATGCTGTCTTAGAAGTACTATGAAATAGTTTTGGCTTCAGGAACCCCCTAAAAACATCTTGCACATACCAGCCACATTTTAACCCTTTTATTGCCTAATAACATGAACCCACTTTATCAAACAAATAATGCTGCATGAATAAGCCAGCTCTCCTCTTTCAGTGCAGGACTGAGAGGATTCTATCAATACTTTGGAAGAAAGCATCCACATGTGAATTCATCAAAATATAAAAGGATTGTTGATTGATTTTGCCACAATCAAGATGTATCAACCTTCAACCAGAAGTTCAGTCCTCTTGACAGCATCATATCATTGGCTGTTATAAATTCAAATGATTCACCTGTAAAAAAACTATCTAGAAAAAATGTTACAACTGGGTCATGTCAAAGTTGACACATTTATGAGGAAATTTAAATTTGAAGTTGTCCAAAAAGTAATTTCTTGATTCACAAATCTAAAAGCAAAGTGGATTTTCAATTTACAAGTAATTTTCCCTGTTTCCTCAGTTCCACATAAACTTTATTACAATTATTCTGTGAACGTGTTGGGATAAATACAAAGTTAAATTACAACTGAAGAACACTCCATCTTGTACTAAAATTTTTAAGCTAAATTTAAACTTACATGTTTCCACAACACTAAAAATTTTCAGATCATATTTACGAGAATGCACTTGTTTATGCATGACAAAATTTATATTTTTATAAATTTGTAAAAACATGTACTTACACAATATGTGTTAAACCTCTGGCAGATTGAGATGAAAACGTTGTGCTAATTTACAAACAATAAAAGCTTATTTCCACTGAAAGTATTAAACTGACCAGTCTAAATATTTGCTTTTGTGGTACCATATTACAAAAGCCCAATAACAAAACAAATTCCATTTCTCTACTTTTTAGTACTGCTATAATATTTAGATTATTCTCAAAACAATCCAAGTTTATGGCCTAGTCCACAGCTTATTCTTAATAATTAGATAATAATCACAATATTTGTTTAGTAAAAGATGAAGTTGTCTAATCATTTTCCAAAAGGATCTAACTTCCTACACTCCTTTTGCTTCTTCTCATTTGTTGCTAACAATTTCCATGCATCTCTCAAATTCTTTTTTTTACCTAGTCATCTGATTTTTCCTACTATTGCGATCTGATTTCTAGGCAAGGCTGCACATCAATCAATTCAATCGCTTAAAACCTTTTCCCACATACACTTTTCCAGCTCAAACATTCATATTTCTACTAATTTAAGAGAAAGGCTTCTTTGGAATGCTAGGTTCCCAAAATAAGACCAAAACAACCTGCTGATAAGAGGATGCTGACCTGACCGAGGTAAGGGAGAATGCTGCCTCTGTGGAGTCTCATTAGCATCTCAGGGGGGACAGGCAAAGTTGGAATATTTATTGAGACTTTTTAAAAAATATATTTATTTGTTTATCTTTTGGCTGCATCAGGCCTTAGTTGCGGCATGTGGGATCTTTCGTTTTGGCTCTAGTTGTCGTGATGGCTCCAGAGCACGTGGGCTCTGTAGTTGTGGCACATGGGCTCTCTAGTTGTGGTGCGCAGGCTTAGTTGCCCCGTGGCATGTGGGATCTTAGTTCGAACCGGCATCCCCTGCATTGCAAGACTGATTCTTAACCACTGGACCACCAGGGAAGTCCCTTATTGAGACTTTTGAAGTCTGGTCTTTTGAAGGAGGAGGGGGCAGAGGTGGAGCTTGATTAGAACTGGGGAAGAATCAGGATGTAATAGACTAGAATTGGTGGATCCAGAAAGGTAAAGGTTTTGAGGATAGGATTTAAAGATTTTCAGGGTATAAACTGTCATTTAATGTTGTGTATTAATTAAGAGTTGATGGGTCTTTTATTGTCCTGACATGAACAATAATGTTATCTTCAATTTTAATTTTCCTGGACAAGAATCTCCTGGAAGAGTAGGCTGGTGAATAAAGTAAATTCATGTTAATGTAGACATAGACAGGAAGCTGTGTGTTATAGATGGTTTCAGTTCTCAGTGTGATTCTCATTTAAAGAAAACAGAGGACCACAAAATTTTTGTGGAGAAGAGGATGCCTAGTATATAAATATTTTAAATAAATTTTCCATTTTGAATATGTATTATATGTATAAATAATATACATTATAAAAAGAAATATATTTATAAATATGTATTTAGTGAATGAATGAATGAAAACTCTAGGTAGGGAGGAGAAACTGACCAAGCAGCCTGATTCAGTCCCCCAAGTTTCTCCTTCCTCCATGAGTTCTAATATTTAATGTCTTTGTCACCACCATGCCCGATTTCCCTGAGTACAGTTTACAATTCCAGCCAATAAAGAACAAAAATATACTTTCTTCTGAATTCCCTTGGCATAGCTAAGTTAGGCAAGAATTTTAGAAATTGTTAGATACTAAGAAAACATTGAGAGACGTGAACAAAGAAATAACTCTAACATTCAAACAAAAGAATGACAACTATACTAACCAATGGTATGTCCACTCACACCAATCAGTGCTGAGTAAACAGAACCATCCACTTACTTGGTGAAAATTCCATGGTTGTTTCCTCAAGGCAGCATTGCTGATAGCACTTTAATCACTGCTTAGCAATGGACAAACTCTGATTTTCTGAGACAATTCCCATAATAGTGCACATCCACAAGATGAAGTTAAAGCTCCTTTGCTTGGCACTCAAGGCCTATGCAGTCTGGACCAGTCTACCTTTCTGGCCACATTCTCTGTCCCTTCTCTTTCCCCAGTGCCTTCCTGACCACTGATGCCAAGATACTTGCCATTTCCTGGACTCAGCATCTTCATTCATGTCAAGGTAACCACTTCTTATAATGCCCTTCCCAAACTCTCTGTATCATGTTGCCCAACTTACCTAGTACAAATAGGACCCCCTCTGTGAAAACTTTCCCATCCTCCCTCCTGTGCATCCCTACTGCCCTTGCCCCGCCATCTCACCGTTAGTTCTGTACATTTGCTCTAAGCAGGTGGTTGGTGCACTGTTCAACACACATTGGTTGAACTGCATTAACTTGACTTGGTTTGGTTGAATTTAGCTTGACGTAAGCCTGCCACTTTGCACACTTCTATCGTTCTGCTGTATTTTTAACCCCTGTGGTGGTTTCCTTATTGCATTGCAGAGTGAGCAGATGCATGAGAGAAATGGAAAAGAATAAGAACATCCAAGAAGTTCGACTCTAAGTTCCATGACGACTCCCTGTCAAAGCTGTGTTCCTCTTGCTTCTGGTTTCCAGGCAGGAGACGAATAGAATCTTATTTAAAGATAGATATTATTAATGATTACTCTGTTTCTTCACCTAAAGAATGACTATCTCCCACCTGTAGACAATTGATCCTGGATGTTAGGAATTGATCCAGGATGGAGAGCAGATTCCATTTTATGTGGTTTGAGACCCATGAATGGCTCTCTGCCCTTTCCCTCCAGAGAGCTGCCTGGGGTTAGGGAGGCATGTCAGGCAGAAGCGGCCTTCACAGGTTGATCATGGTGTTTCTTACTGTGAAAAAAAAATGTTTTTCCATGTCTCTCATTTCGCCCACCATCTTTGGGAACCCTTGCCTGCCTTACCGGGTCCTATCTCTAGTACTTGTGACAGCCACAACCCCTAGACCCCCTTGCCGATATGTGTATCAAGTATCATCTTCTTAGTGCAGCTGCCGCGTTGGGCAGCCCTGGAAGAGGGTCTAGGGGTACAAAGGGAGGAGTACATATATTATTTATGGTGCTTTGTCTCGGCTGTGGCAGACATGGGATTGGGAAGTGTTAGTGCCAAGCCCAAGTGGAGGGACCCATAGACTGGCCTAGGCAGAGGCAGGCCTTCATTGGGATCACCTAAGCCTTGCATTCCGGGAAGGATACTGTCCCCCATTGAGGCTGAGGGTCTATGTTACACCCATTGCTTTGCAAAATTCCTTCTTCAAGACAGTGAGAGGGGGAAGCTTTGTCTTTAGCCCCATCTCCTACATAGACAAGAAAGTATGCAATCTGAGTAGAACGCAGAGCTAACTAACAATCTAGAAAGGAATCCATTATTTCTCTGTGTTGTTTATCACAATTCATATCCTGTAGTCATTGCTAAAGAGACACTTCTTTTCACTGAGAAATACTATAACTTAATGACTCGAGTACAGATGGCATCACACGTTTTTATTAATCGTTATTACTTTCACGAGTAATACCCTATGCTTATTGCATGTAGCTAGACTTTACTCTTTATTTTTATTCTTTTAGTTGTCTGCCTGACTTTTTTAAAATCTTTATTCCATTACTTATGAATTCTGTCAATTTTTTTTTTTTTTTTTTTTTTTTTTTAATTCTGTCAATTTTTATGGTTTAACTCCTTTGTTAATACTGGTGGAAAAAAGAAAACCCCAAGTTCCTTCTTGCATAGGATAAATAGAAGAGATGATGCCTGACACCTAGAGTGCTTCTGTGACTCACAGTATAAATGGGAAGTGAAGCCTAGAAGAGTGTTGGCTCCGGAAACAGGGAGACCTGGTTAGAATCTCAGTTCAGTCACACAATAGCTTTGTGGCCTTGGTCAAACCCTCTGAAGCTTTCTCTTCATCAGTAAAATGCAGGTGATGAGAAACCTATTTCACAATAGCTTTGTGAGAGCTACATGAGATAATAAGTATCACCCCCTTACTCTATCATTATTATATTAAACCACATGAACTTGACATTTCCTATATTTTAAAAAGCTGAATATTTATACATTTATATAGTTCAATCTTATGTTAGTTAGTATGATGCAAAGCTGTAATCCAAACTCAAGCCTTCTGTGTCCCAGCCCCTTGCACTTCCATACTTTGCTAACTTTTGTTGTCAGTGAAACTTATTTTCAGATGGACATGTAAAGGAAAAAAAATGTCGCCTGTAATTCCAGTTCTACAAGGTTCAAGCCATTAGCCACTGTAGTTGCCCTGAGAGGAATTCAGGTTGGAGAAAAACAGGATGCATTTTGTGCTTTGGATATACCGGCCCTTAGACAGTTAAGATACATATCTAAGGAAAATTTTCAAATTTCAAAAATTTCAAAACTTTCAAATTTCAAATTTCAAATGATAGTTAAGATGCATATCTAAGGAAAAACTTCAGATTCTTACGTCTTCCCATACATAAAAAAGCACTAAAATCATTAACTTGAGATGTCTGTTCTTTGTGATCAGCAGTAGTATTTTTGATGTTTGACTACATGTTTTTTCCAGCAAAAAAAAAAAAAAAAAAAATTCTATTTATCTTGGCTCCTCCCTTATCTCTTCCAAGCTGTTCCTCAGGGCTGTCTGCGAGGCTGTCTCTGGGCTATACTCCTCAGTAAGGACCCCAAATAAAACCTAACTCACAGTTTTTATGTTGTGCATTTTTATTTCAGTTGACAGACAAGAGTTGCCAAGTGGAATTATGGAGCAGCTTAATATAGGAGATGTGTGAAGAGAGCAAATAGTAAGAATGGGAGAGAAAGAGAAGTTATGGGCTTGGTGCAAACATCTAAACTTTACGAATATAATGTTTGCCCAGTTACCCTGCCTCTCATAAGAGAGCAATGAGGTGTATGTGGTGGAAGATCTCCATTATCTTTCTTAATGCCAATGTCATTGGTTAGGTAACGTGATGGTTAATTTTATGTGTTCACTGGACTAGGCCACAGGGTGCCCAGACATGTGATCAACATTAGTTTGGGTGTGTCTGTGAGGGTGTCTCTGGATGAGATGCCATTTGAATAGGTAGACTGAGGAAAGCAGATTGCCCTCCACAATAAGGGTGAGCCTCATCCAGTCAGTTAAAGACCTGAATAGGAAAAAGGGTGGAGTAAGAGGGAATTCTGCCTACCTGACTGCTGGCACTGAGATGCCAGCCTTGTACTCTGACTGGAACCTACACCCCCAGCTCTCCTGAGTCTCCATCTTGCTGACTGCAGATCTTGGGACTTCCATGCAGCCTCCATAATCACATAATCACATTTATCCTTATAATAAATCTACACCCCATCTATCTAGATAGATACATGTAGCTATAGAGACATATTGATATCCTTGTGAGGGTTAAAGGAGATCTTTCTATATATAAATTCTCTCTATTGATCTTGCTAAAGGATCCTGATAAACATCAAAAAGAGAGAGAGACATTTTAGCCTAATTTTTCAGGTTCTTGTGAGGATTAAAGGAGATAATATATAATATACAGTAATATATTTATTATATATTTATGTATATAGAGAGAAACAGAGAGAGTGTGTGTATATATATACAGAGAGAGAGACAAAGCATGTATATGTATCTGTCTATCTATCTATGGAGAGAAATATATACATCCTATTGGTTCTGTTCTTAGCAGAACACTGACTTATACAGGGATGGATGCCAAAGGTTTCCTTTAACAATGCTCTCTGGAGCTGCCATCCATAATTGTGCCTAAGGGTTTTTGTTTGTTTGTTTGTTTGTTTTAAAGATAATGGTGTTAACCATCACTTTTAGATTTAGGTTTTCAAAGTCTGAGCACGCAAACCCCCTAGTCTGTCTTTAGGCAGCAAGCTTTGTTTTGTCTGTGAGGCCATTATGCAAATAGAAACGCTTCCTGTGGGTGAAGAGGAATGTGTCTCAGATTTCAGTGGCAGTGGCAGTGTCCTGGGCAGAGTTTGACATGGTGTGTCATTTGAATCCTGCATTTGAATTCCAACTCTGCTATTTATTGGCTATAAGAAGTAACTTTCTTGAGCTTCAGCTTTTTCACCTGCAAAGTGAGCACAGCAAAAAGTAGCTCCAGAGGGGTCTGGGAAACACTTAAGAGGGCAAGGTATGTGACTGCACACTCTCTGTATGCAGAACTCATTGTAACTCAATAGTGTTTTAAGAACATTAGTTGTTGGAATGGATTCTTGTATGTTGAAAGGAGTTTGGGTTTTGGACTTTTGTACTTAGGTTAGTTAATCTTTTTGAGTGTAAGGATCTTCATGTACTAAAGCTCAAAAAGAGAGAGAGAAAGAGAGAGATTACAGCCTACTTTTGCTGGTTCCTGCGAGGATTAAAGAGAATAACGTATGAACCATCTCTAGCAAAAATCCTGGCAATGCATGTGCTTCCTTCTTCCTATAAACGTATAACTCTTGGGCTTCCCCGGTGGCGCAGTGGTTGAGAGTCCGCCTGCCGATACAGGAGACACGGGTTCGTGCCCCGGTCCGGGAAGATCCCACGTGCCGCGGAGCGGCTGGGCCCGTGAGCCACGGCCGCTGAGCCTGCGCGTCTGGAGCCTGTGCTCCACAACAGGAGAGGCCACAACAGTGAGAGGCCCGCGTACCGCAAAAAAAAAAAAAAGTATAACTCTTTATTAAATTAATAAACGATTAGTTAATGTTACTCTAAGTAACATTATATTATATTTTTTATATTATATATATTTTTATATATTTATATATTATATATATATATTTTAAATATATTTTATATTTATATTTTTAAATAAAGAAAAATCAGAGAACTGCTCACACCCAAGTTCTGGCAAGTGGTGTCTGCATGCATCTTCCACTGTCACCCGTCAGTATCACCTCTTCCAGCTCCACAGAGCTTCTCACCCTGAACCCTTCTTGGCCCATCAAGAACCTGTAACTGTGAAACACAAGGGCCCCAAGATTCTACCACAAGAAACAATTGTTGAGATGTATGGCTGACAGATATGTATTATCTGTGCTACCTGGTACTCAAGACTATCACATAGTTATGAGATTTCACAGGAAGGAGAGATTTCAGCTTTGAACACTTAGATGAGCCAGAAAAAGGAAAAAATTCTAAACTCATCACATATTCATAGCTCCCTCGCCATGATCCTTGTTTATTTATAGATCTTATAACCACTCTTACTGAGAGATCTTAAGGTACAGATCAGTTAATGTTATACTCAACCTGGTTCAAGCTCTTGGAAGATCATTTTCTCCTTGGCAGTGAGATAAGAGGCAAAGAGAAGGGCATTTCTAAAATATTCAATCCTGGCCTCATCCTCTTTTTAGCTCTGTATAGTCTGGGGCAGGTCACTTAACCCCTCTGAGGGTTAAAGACCTCACCTGTAAGGTAGCACCAATGCCTACCTGCAGGCTGAATTAATAAAACCTGAATGTAAGTAGGCTTCACAGAGGAGGCGATTTCACACACTCCCTCCTTCATTTTAGAACCCACTTTAAGAATGGAGAGAAGGGTGCACGCTTGTGACTGAACAATGACTCGCATGTGACACTCCTTTGATGAGATGGGTCCCCTGATCCAAGATGGCCCTTGGTGACTGCCCTTCACACACTGGAAATGCCCGTACGGTGTGGGGCTTCTGTATGGGGCCTCTGGAGTCAGACTACCTGTCACCTCGTCATATAAAACTCTTGGCGCATTGCCTTTCACTCGAGTCATCTTAGCAGGACCTCTTGGTTGTATGTCTCTAGGTTCCACGTTGCCCCCATAAAGTAGGACAGTCTGCCCTCCGGCAGCTCTTTAGAGGACAACATTCATTCCCTTTCACCTGCCCCTTCACTTACTCTTCCCTAAGGGTGGTGGAGTGACTTATTCGGTGAATCTAGGACTTTTCCTGAATTTGAATTGTGCATACTTGGGACAGCCTTTTCCAGATCTTCTCTCTCTCTCTCTTTCTCTCTCTCTCTCTCTCTCTCTCTCTCTCTCTCTCTCTCTCTGTGTGTGTGTGTGTGTGTGTGTGTGTGTGTGTGTCAGAGAAAACAAGCCTGTCTTTGGGTTGCATGCATTTTCCACCAGGTAAATGACTAACCTCTGAAAGGGAGACACAGTGGTCCAGATTTACATGGCCCTGGTGGACACATTGAATCCGGGTGCACGGGGCACATGATGGATCCTGGCTGCAAGGTTCAAACCCTATTCTCCAACTCAGGCTTGTCAGAAACAAAGCTGATATTTGATTTCTGTATCCTTGTGTCTATGGCTCAATGTATTCTCAGCTCAGGAAATGAAGAGCAGTCACCCTCAAACTCCAACAGACTGTGACTAATACATGTTGACAATTACTTTGACTTTTGTTTGCCCAGGGATTTCCAGGCGAGGAACATACAATATGCTATTTTTCTGAACATCAGATAAGTGTTCGCTTCTCAAACAAGTTCTGATACTCTTAAAATAGACAAATACAACTTTCGTATATGGGGGCATTAAATCAGATTATGATTTGGGTAAATATCTTTCTAAGCTTTGCTACAAGGGTAACTCTCTTTGAGATTTTTTATTTTTTTTATAAATTTATTTATTCATTTGGCTGCGTTGGGTCTCTTGCTGCGCACAGGCTTTTCTCTAGTTGCGGTGAGCGGGGGCTACTCTTCCTTGTGGTGCGCAGGCTTCTCACTGAGGTGGCTTCTCTTGTTGCGGGAGCGTAGGCTCTAGGCACATGGGCTTCAGTAGTTGCAGCACACGGGCTCAGTAGCTGTGGCTTGCAGGCTCTAGAGTGCAGGCTCAGCAGTTGTGGCACACAGGCCTAGTTGCTCTGCGGCATGTGGGATCTTCCTGGAGCAGGGCTGGAACCCGTGTCCCCTGCACTGGCAGGCGGATTCTTAACCACTGCGCCACCAGGGAAGCCCTCTTTGAGATTTTTTAAATGACTACTGAGGAGAATTTTTTGCAAATATTGGCTTTTGTTTCTGCCTTTTTAAAATTAATGTCTATATATAGTTTGGGCATTGGCAATGCTACAAAGCTGATCCCTCTTCAATGCCAGAGTTTAATCAAGGCCAACTCTGGGCACATGGTCCTAAATCAGGTTTACCCAGATGACTGATGCCTGTTCACTGGACAAAAGCAGCCCTCTGAGAAAGGCTGTATTGCAGAATGTTAGCAATGAATCCCAGAGTCAGATACCTGCCTTAGACCCTGGCTCCATCTTACTCGCTATGATCTGTGGTACCTTTTAACCTTCCCATGCCTCAATTTCTTCTTTCACAAATTGGGGGAATAACAGTAACCGTCTTGTAAGTTTCCTGTAGGGATTACTTAATTAACAGGCTTGGAATAATGCCTGGCATGGAGTAACAACACTGGTTCTGGAGCCAGACTGCCTGACTCAACCTGCCACCTACTCAACCTCTGTAGGTCTTGGCTTCCTCATCTATAAAACTGGTATAACAATACTTACCTCTTGGGGTGATTACAATGCATAATTGGGAACATCTGTGCAGAGTTTGTGGCAAGAAGTAGCATAAATAAGACAGAAGTTTATATTTTTCTATCATGTAAAAGAAGACTGAAGGAAGGCACTCCAGGTCTGATATGGCAGCGGCACCATTAAAAGAATCTAGGCTCCTTCTATCCTGCGGCTTTATCCACGCTGTCTCATGATTCCATCTGGCTGCTTGAGCTCCAGCATTACATCCACAATCCAGGCAGCAGAAGGGAAGAAGGGGCAAAGAAGGGATGGTATACACATAACCCTTTACTTAGTCGTTAGGTTTACCGAGAAACGTTCTCTTAGAAAACTCAATTCCCTTTGCTTGGTTAGCATGGAATTAGAGCCTTTTCTCTACTATAATTTTACTTCCTATAAAACTTGCTGGGGATTTTTCTGCATTCATAATCAGAACGAATCACATAGTTTCAGAAAACGTTTTCCCCCAAGAAGTTTCATATATACATATATGAAACAAGTTGCATGTGTGTGTAGACATGCTGCAGTCGATGGGCTTATAGTGTATATATTTGTCATTTACATTTTATGGAGGCTGCCCTCTGATAATCTTAACTTTTGGGGGGTCAGAAACCCACCTGAGACTCTAAAAGAAAGCTTGGAAGTCCTCCCTGGAAGAATGCACATAAAAACATACACTCCTAATGGTGCATGTAGTGGGTTTTTATTGCATTGAAAATGTATTTCTTTCTCAGAAATAATATTAAAAATGTACAGTGATTTATGACCCATTCATTCTCATAAATGTTCAAGCTTGGCGAATTGTTTTGACAATGGGCTTTCCTTTGCTCTTAACAAAAGTCCGTGCGTTTCTCGGGAGCGTGCTCCCATTTCTCGACAAAGTCTTGTGATTCTACTGGTGACTCAAAGCCCTGATTCTGAGCAAACTGATGATGCCTGCAGCAGCAGACAAGGCTTCTTTCAGGATTTTCGCAGAGTATTCGAAATTTATAATGCAATGTGGGGCCTCCTCACACCCAAGGAGTCCCTCCCCCGCCCCGAGGCACTCCCCACCCCGTTATTCTTTCAACGTTGTTATCCCTATATGAAATCATCACAGTCGTTTGTTTAATAAATTTATTTCCTTAAAAACTATCGTCTTAAAATCTTATTCATCGTGATTACTGAGCTTTTTGTCTCTGCACCAAATTGTGAGTGAGTGCCTCCCTTGACCCACCCTGATCTTGGCCCTCGAGGTTGGGCAGTTTGAAATAGGTTGGACTGAGGGGTGTGGGGAGGATTTACTCCACAGAAACTGGCAACCCCTGCAAATCAGACCTCCCCCGCTCCCCGCTCCCCAGAGCCCTGGTTATTAAACACTATCCACAGACCACTGCCAACAAGCCTTATTGCCAGAAGCCCTTGTACTTTATCCTCCAGCTCTTCTCTGAATGTTGGGTTCATGAACTTGCTGTAAGTGAAAACCAGCGCCCCCTGGAGGACGATGCTTCCCCTGCAGCTCTCTTAAGAGGGGGGCTGTTTTTCCTCTGCCAGTCTTCATTCCACTGAGCCTAAAAGTGAGGTGAATATCCTCCTGGGATATCGCAGCTTTTCGTTTATTTCCTCTCTCAACATCTCAGATACTTTGAAGTACGTGGCATCAAACTGTAAGCCCCACTGTCCCTTCTACTGACCCCAGGGTCACTCTTCCACTTTTCACCACCCCTTCTGTAACCATTCTCCAAGACTTCCAACATCCGTATAATTCTTGGTGCCTCTGGTATCTCATTTAGTTGAACCCCTTCAATTGTTATGAACTTTTCCTCTCTTTACTGTTACTACCAATACATCTCCTACCATTAAATCTCAAATTTCAGCATCGCATCCTGACCAATACCTCTTTCCCCTGCCTCTAACACTCACACTTCATCAATTCCTTGGCGCCATTAAGACCCCTGATCCACTAATCTTATCTCACTTCACTGTCCATCACCTCCACCTTCCCTAGACAGTCAGCAACCCCTTGTCCTTGATTCCCTCTTTATCCAGCTTAGATTCCATGGTCTATTGCAATAATTGTTCTTCGCATTTATGTTTAGCTGGCAAATGGATTTTTTCTGTTCCCACCAATAGGAGGATCAAAGACATTTTGTATTCAGACAGAACAGACAACAGTATGCATTTACAGATTTTCCCCAGGGCTCAGTTAACTGTCGTTCTTTCTGTTGTAGTTCAAAGGTATCTGGACCTCTGGACATCCCACCTTGATCCACTATACCAATGACAGCATGCTAATGGGACTGTCTGAGCAAGAAATGGCTAGCACACTGGAGACCCTGGAAGGAAACATGTACTCCAGAGGTTGGGGAGTAAACCCCATCAAGACTCAGGATGCATGCCACACCAGTAACGTTTTTAGGGGTCCAGTGGTTGGGGCATTCTGGGACATTCCATCCAAGGAAAGGAAAGCACAAATTATTGCATCTTGAAACTATCATAATGAAGATGCTTTTCTTGGGAAACAGCACGAGTGCCATTAAATGATAAGCTCTGATTGTTGCTTAGGCATTTGGGGCGTCTTGTGCCAGAGGACAAGCAAGCAAGAAGAGTCACCATCCTTCCTTGCTTCTCCACCACGCCCCCTCCCCCCACCCCATGTACACACAAAACAACTCAACCACCGTCAAGGTCCACGGAGGCCTCTTCTCACCTGCTGGAATGTGTCTCTCTAGGTATGCACATGCATCACCTCCCTCTCCACCCTCCTTCCAACGCTGCCAACCCTGCCCTCATCTCTATCCTGATCACCTCCTTTGTTTTCATCAAGTGGCTTAACATTATCTGGCCAGATATTACATTAGCTTGTTTTAGGTATGTTTACTATTTATCTCTCCCCAGCTAGAAAGGAAGCTGCATGTGATCAGAGACTGTCCTGTTTATCTCTGTAATCCCAGGACCTAAAACAGTAACTGTTGGCATTAAACATTCAGTAAATATTTATTGGATAAGTGAATGAGTTTGTTGACTGAATACACTTCTTCCATAAAGGTACCAAACTTGCTAATACTACACGTGCTTTACCTACGCACAGAGATCTTTTCTTATAGCAGATTTTCTCAGGACAGGTATGGTGCTGGCCACTGAGGATGAAACAGGGGCTGGCAGCCAGGAAGTTATCAATCATGTCATCCAAGTCCATGCTCAAGTCCAAGCTGCCTACAAATACCAGAACCTGTGTTAGCAATTCTGTAGGTTCACTGACCTGCACCCACCCCACTCCACCCCTCCAAAACCAGGACCCCAGACAAATGAGGAGACCCCTCAATCTCACCAGTAACCTATTCCTAAATTGGAGTGCAGGAGACTTATTTATCTGCACTACTGTTGCAGCAAAAATAGAAATGAGACTTTTCTGATCAACAAGGAAAATAAGGAAACAATGAACAGGCTGGGGAAACAACATAAACAGGCCTGAAAGAGTTAAGCGATCTTGGTTATTCTTTAGCTGTTACTACTAACAAACACTTGTAGCTAGACTTGTCCTTCACAAAGCTGACTACTCTCTGACTCCATACAAATTACCATTTGCACCTGACATTTCTTCTCCCCCTACACTCCCTTGTAGCACTCTTCATTTCAGAAAGAAGGTCACAGGCCGGTAACTTCAGGGACACCAGACCCGGTTGCTGAGCCACCTGATGCCAGCTTTGGCCATGAATTTGCAGAAGAAAAGAAACGCAAGACCTTCACTACTTTGATCCTTATCACAGACGCCCAGACTGCGGACTGCGAGCCCCACGTATAAAATCTTCTCCGATTCCCCAAGGAGGGAGGCACAGTTCTTGAGGCGTTAGCCTACTGTGTCTTCCCTTGGCCTGGCAAAGAAAATAAAGCGCCTCTCTATTTCTTATCTTCCAATTCTCTGTCTCCGTATTGCTATTCGGCATTGGTGCACAGGGAGCCAGATTTGGCAACGCTCGCTACGCGGCCCATTCCCCTCGCAGTGACGGATGGGTAAGTCTCTCCTCTTGCCACTAGTGTACTAAGTCCCCTCCCTCGGAAAGCAGGAGCCGCAGGCCGCAGAGGTTTTCAGCCACAGGGCCACCCCACCTCGGGATAAAGAATTCATTAATGCCTTAGGCATTTAATACAATGCCTCCCTCAGTCATCTGCTTTCTCTTAGGCTTTTTTGACTGGAAGAAAAAGGGTGGAGTCACTGCTGCAGGGGCAGGAAATTGTGCTGAAGCCCACAGATGCGCACACTGTGCTCTCACGCATGCGCAAGCGCTGTAAGAGTGTGGCCGGCACCGGTGCTCGTGATGTGGATAATGAATGCTCTTTGCGAACAACTCCACCCCTGGGGGTCGGTTCCTTTTTATTTTGATGCTCTTAGGCAATGTGAGGTGAGGGAGGCCTTTGCCTCTATGCGGAATTTAGGGGGAGGAGGGCACCAAAAATCTCAGGAATCGAGATAGATTATATTTTAATGCAATATTTTAAAAATTGAAATTAATGCCAAAAAATCCATGATGAACAAAATTTTAAAAGAAGGCCACTTAACTAACGTGTTGGTATTGGGCCAATTAATATTACCAAACCTCAGTTTCTTCAATGCCCCAAATGGGAAAGGAATAGTCAGTTGTCTTGACCAGGAGGTTATAAGGGTCAAATCAGACAGTGAATTTGAAGTGCCTGATACATGGAAGGCACCCATGGATATTATTATTCACAAGAATTTATTGAACAGTTGTGCTAAAGGTGACACAATGTTTGTTTCTCTCTCTCTCTTTTTTTTGCTATTCTGCTGTATCTATGAGTCTATGAGGAAGGTTAATATTGACAGTTCTCCCAACGATGTTTGCCATCTAAACCTCATCTTGCAAACAAAAATAAATATTGACACAGCTCCCCGACAGACCAGTTCCCTGAGCTTCTTATGTCCAGCCCACTCCATGACAGGAGCTGAAGCCTCTGTCTTTTTCCTGTGACCTCCACGCTCTTTCTCGTCTCTCCCTACTTCCCACTTCCAGAGGACCAATCTCAGGCATTCTCATTCCAAACCGATGATTGCTCAGCCAAGGGTACCGAAGGATGGAGTGGGCAGAGGTGGGGAGAAAGACACCTTTGTTGGCATGACAGGAATGCTCACCCTGTGGATTTCTCCTGGGGCTGCTGTTGTCAGGTGCCTGGTGTGTGGTTATCACAGTTTTGCTGCTACCTGAAATGAGGAGTAGTGGTGAGGGCACGGTATGGATGGAGGGCAGAGTTCCAAACTGGAGACCATGACTCAGTAGTGGACCACGAAATCATTTATCATGGAATCAGGAGTGAATCATGGTTGCAATCAATACTAGAAAAATAAAACAAAACAGAATATGCAATATCAGAGTATGCCACAGATAATAAGGATGAAAATTGTTTTGTGGGTCTTTGGTGTCTGTGATACATATATATATGTGCACTGTGTCACGTATGTGAACGAAGAATGTCACCTGCCATATTGGTAAAAAAAGAATGTTGTGGCCATCAAGCCATCAGCCACTGGCAGCCACCCCCAACGGTGCACCCTGAGGGGATTCAGGATGGAAAAAAACAGGATACTGTCCCTAGATAGCTAAGGTGCGTATCAAAGGAATAACTTCAATGAGCCCAGACTCTTGCATCTTCCCATACATAGAAAATTGCTAAATTCCTTAACTTGAGATATCTGGTTTTCTTTAATTAACCATAACCTTTTGATGTTCCGACTACCAGGTCTCTGTTGCAAAAACTCCTACATATCCTGGCTCCTCCCTCACCTCTTTGGAGCAGTCCTCAGAGCTCTCTGAGAGGCTGTCTCCCTCAGCAAGTCTGCTGAATAAAACATAATTCTCAACTTTTAGGTTGTGCATTTTTTTTTCAGTTGACGCACATAACGTATTTCCTACTGTGAGTCATGGTAAAATAACTTGAAAGCCACCGGTGTAGTGGATAAGAGTTCAGGTGCCATATAGTCAAAGTTCTTGGGTTTAAATCTTGACCATGCCACTTACTTGCTATGAGACCTTAGCAATTTATTTCCCTTCTCTGTGCCTCAGTTTCCTCATGTGTAAAATGGATGAATAATAGTACCCACTGCAAAGAGCGGTTATGAAGATTAAATGGTTTAATGCACACAATGCTTGTAGAATAGTGCCAGGCACATAGTAAACTCAATAGAAATTAGCTATTATATTATTACTATCGGCAACAGCACCTTCATGTAATGTATGTAAAGTGCCTAAAGCAGTATCTGAAACATAATACGGGCTCAATTTGTCCTTGTGGAAGAGACTTTGTTGCTTACTGTATTCTACTGTATTCTCTTCTCCTCTGCTTTCTGGCACACAGGAAGATGACACTTGCCCATCTCACTGAAGATAGGCAGGACCTCGCAAGTAGGTCTGGCCAGTAGATTGTAGATGGAAGTGATGTGTGCCACTTGCAGGCCTGAGCAATTCATTACTCATTTGTGACTTCCTGGTGCTCTTTGGCTCTCCTGAGGCAAACCCTGAAGACTTGGGTTGGGGCAGCAGTGAAACAATGTGGTGGAACCTCTAGCCTGGGTCCTTGAGGGACTGCGAATAGAGCCTACTACCTCCTTTCACCTCCAGCAGCCTGTGTGGACAGGTAGCATGTAACTTTGTATGTTAGTTGATAACAGCTTTATGCAGATATAATTCACACGCCATCATATGCACCCTATTAAAGTGTACAATTTGGTAGTTTCTCATATATTTACAGAATTATACTAGATTTCACAGGACTTTGAATGCCAAGCTAAAGAGTTTATGTTTTAGGGCTTCCCTGGTGGCGCAGTGGTTGCAAGTCCACCTGCCAATGCAGGGTACACGGGTTCGTGCCCCGGTCCGGGAAGATCCCACATGCCGTGGAGTGGCTGGGCCCGTGAGCCATGGCCGCTGGGCCTGCGCGTCCGGAGGCTGTGCTCCGCAGCGGGAGAGGCCACAAGAGTGAGAGGCCCGCGTACCGCAAAAAAAAAAAGAGTTTAAGTTTTATCCTGTAGTTAATAGGAAATTGTCTTTTAATTGCAAAAAATGTTTATTAATGAAATAATCTGACAAAGAGTATCCTCCCTTACATTTGGCTTATTCCTAACTTTATCCATATGTTACACGTTGTTTTTTTCATGTTTGTAATCATGTCCTATTTATGATTTTGTTTTCTACTTTCACTTTAGTGTTATTTCATATACACTTTTCTCTATATCTAAATTGTCTTCATTTTTAATGCCTACACTTCATCTCTTGCTATTATTGGACATTTACAGTTTTACATTATGTGTATAGAACTGTTTTTCATCCATACAGGTGTATGTGTGTGTGTGTGTGTGTGTGTGTGTGTGTGTGTGTGGCTAGACTAGGGTGAGGCAAGTGAAGTGCCAAGGGTAGAAAGTTTAAGGAGGTGTCCACATTCAGGCCTGCAATTTTTCACCTAAGTACCTCACTTGCCTCACCCCAGTCCCAGCCCTATACCTATAGTATGGTGTGTGTGTGTGTGTGTGTGTGTGTGTGTGTGTGTGTGCGCATGCGCGCGCATGCATGTATGTGTGTTTTCGTTTCAAATTATTTCCTCAGGATGAGATTACTGGTTCTCATGATGGGATTATTGGTTTCGAGTACATTAAGATTCACATTGCTCTTAATAGGATTACTAGAATGTTTCTCAGAAGAATTCCATTGATGGTTTTTTAAAGAATAACTTTGATATGTGTACAATGTCATTTTACAAAGATTACAGAGGCAACAGGGCCTATCAAAACAGTATGTTCCAAATACAGTACTATTGTTGCTACAGAAGATCCACAGGTCTGACTTTTTACATTTGATAGCCCAGTCAGAATACTCCATTTTTAGCCAGTTATGCTTTCATGCAGTCAACTTGTAAACTCAATCATCAAAGAAAGAACAACAAAGCCATTCATAATGAATATACGTCCCTAACAGATAGCCCCTCTATGTATAGCAACCTGGTCACTCAGGGTGACTTTGGACAGCAACCTCTATGCCGACAAAGATCTTATGAATGCAGCGTGGGTAGGCTACCGCTGTTCCACCACAAACCAAATTCCCAGCGGTAGGCTCAAATTAAAATTCTCTTATTGGGGGGACAAATAGTATCAGAATTTGCCTACTAACAACAGTTTTTATAATAGTCAAAAGGAGAAAATCTCTGGGCTAGTCTGTTTTGTATAAATTTTTCCTAGGGGGGCACTTTTTAGAAGTCACTAAATGGAAAATCACCAGAATGGAGTTTAGAGAGGTCTGGTTCCTGAGTCATTTACCGGGCAGAGGTAGTTCCCAATCCTGCATAATTAGGGGAAATATTAAAGGGAGATGGAGCAGAAAGATCAAATTTGAGGTAGGGTGCAGCATCATGGAGAAGTGTTGTTGGAAAGAATCCAAAATTGTCTACAAAGGTCTTCCAGCAACTTTCCTATGGTTATCTTGGAAACTAATGTGCTTTCCTACCTGCCAATTAAGGCCGATTAATTTATTATCTAGCACCTCCTAATTCGGAATATTTTGAAGCTACAATATTAAAGTTAACTTATCTTTTGTGGGTTTCTGCCTTATTCATCTAGAGAGCTTCGCTAAGTTACCATGTATGAAATGTGCTGCTTTGATGGAGTCATACTTACCAAAGACTGAATGTCCTCTCTGTGTTCTGGATAAAGCTCATCAGGGATTTCTAACCTCGAGAGATGCTGGCTTTTGGAGGAAGGCTTGCTGAACCACACTCAGTGTGTACAGACAAAGCTCACATCTAGGGGTGAAATTAGCCCTAGGAGGCTACATACAGGCTGGACAAACCCTAATCTCCAGGTGATGTTTTGTAGCAAGATTGCAAGCCACTTCTCTGGCGTGCACCTTTCTAAGAGCAAAGTTTGCTAAACTACAGCAGCAGTCTGTGTGTTCCTACACATTAAAGACCCGGCTTTGGTCACATTCCCAAAGAGCACGATACTGGTCTTGAACAATAGACAAATGTACCCATATGCGCTCTTTTAAAAAATGAAAAAAAACCCTTTCCAGGCTACTTATTTACGAGAAGTCTGTTACTTTTGCTAAAACATTCGCGTTTCCACGCTCCACAGCAGTTAGCTGAGCCAGCTGCCCCGCGCGGGGCGTGGGCGAACCACCGGCTAGAAAAGAATCCGGTCCCGCTAGGACCTAGCAGGAGGAGCTTCCCGGCAGAGCCACCCCACCTCGGGCTAACAGAGGCGCTGCGTCCTGATTGGCGGGCGGGCCAATCAGAAGCCGCCTTTGCGTAGCCGGGCGCCTCTCGTACCCGCCGCTTCTGCGGGCCTCACAGGCTATATAAAGGACCGCGCTACACCCTGCGCTGCATGGTCCTCTGGTCGGAGTCAGCGGAGCTCAGCAGTCATGGCCAACCACCTCGTGCTCTACACCGGCGCAAAGATGCCCATCTTGGGGCTGGGCACCTGGAAGGTAGGTACCCTGAGGAGCGCAGTCCGGGTCTCGCTTCAGGCTCGGCGCGGCCTGGGGCGGGAAGAGACCTACAGTGACCCTGAGCGACCCCGCCGCGGACGCCCCGCCTGGGAGGAGCCACGCTTGGGCTGGCCGGGCCCCCGGCGGGATCGGGCCTGCAGCGCGGGAACCTGGACGCCGAGGCGGGCAGGGCGCTGGCCTGCGGTTTCGGCCCAGGGGCCTTGCGTGGGGGGCTTGAGAACGCCTCATGGGCGGCCGACCCTGTAACCCCTGGTGCTTGGGACCCGCGGGCCGCACTTTGAATCCTACCCCAGCTGGAAGGTCACTAACGGGGCGCCGAACGAAGGGGGCTTCCCGTGTCCCCGCCGCTGTGGCCCCGAGGATGGAGGTCGGGGGCGGGGCCTGAGATGTGGAGGGGAAAGAGCCTTGGGCTCCGGCGTCCCTCGCTCAACGGCACCTCTTACGCCCGCTCCTTTGTCTTTCTTCGAAATAGTTTGTCCTTAATCGTATTCGGTTTTGCTCCCTCAGGAATAAGCGTCCCAAGGTAAGCTCGGAGACTGCAGGTGATTCAGTTAGGCGGCACGAGTTTGCCCAGGACCCGTCTATTTACATGTCCCCAGACGCGAGCCCCGGAGCCCCCCAGAGCCGGGCGTGCCTCTCGGGGTGTAGCGTGCTGGGCGGAGAATCTGGGCCGGGAGGTTCCCGCCCGTGCAAAACTGCGAGCTGCCCTCGGTAGTAAAACTCTTCGGAGACCTCGGTACCACTGAAATCTGTGCACAGAGTCCCCAAGAGACGGTTAGGAGTAAAAAGGGTAATCTGAGTATCTGAAAATTAGCACAGAGGGGTGGTATTATGGGCGCCGAGGGAAACCCAATAATTTTAAGCCGCTTATACGTTAGCTTCGGGTATTGTATATTACATTGCATAGCTGTGGCCAGGGTTTTCCTTGGAGCTTTGAATATAGGATTGGGCATTGGTTATTTACACACAGACAAGGAAAAGAAAACACTGCATGGATTGAGGGCGCCGTGGAATGGTTTGAAGTAGAGCAGCAGATGGTGCTTACCTCAACCCGAAAACCTGCCGTTGAAAATTTGTAAATATAAGGGTGAATACAGGGTCATAGAGTTGTCTCACACAGAAAGTGTTTCTTGGCCAAAGTGATCAGAGTATATGTGACTTGTGTTTCCTTCCAAAAGCCCAATGGTGGCTCTAAGGGTGTAATTGAATTATGACCATTGTACCAAGTTAAATTGCATCTGTCACAGGTTGTTCTCGTGGAATGGATGTGAACAGACACTTTGTTGGCAATGGCAAGTTACAGTTTTTACGATGGTGAACCACCATCACATGTAACTGGAACAAAAGTTCCACAAAACAATACTTAAACCTTACTGGGTGGGATGCATTCCAATATTTTTATTCTAAGCTCGCGGTTTCAGAAATTATGGTCCTGACCTTAGGTTCGTCATTTCAAAATCACGAGGCTGGGGTAAATAAGGAGTAAAAGTTGATAAAAGCGGGTTTTAAATCATTTGCTTGAGCACTTAACACTCCCCCCACCAACCCCAAAGCTGTATATTTAGTTAAGATAGCTCTGTAAATCTGTACATTTAGATCATTCATTCCAGCAGACTAAGTTCATTGAGGGCAAGGGTAGCGTCTACCTTGGTCACAGCTATTTACAGCACTGCTCAAGGTGCCTGGTAAATTGTAGGTGCCCTAAAGATATGTGTTGAATTAATACGAAGAAGTAAGATAACTAGATTTTGGGGGTGGCGAGGAGATGTTGTACAGAATTGTGTAGAGGCGTGGTAGGGGAGGTGACAGTGACATGGTATAAGTATGGGCTTGGAGTAGATTTCCTTCTTTTTTTTTCAAGTAAAAAAGGTATATGAATAGTGTTTTAATGCCTTTCCCCTGTGTGTGTGTGTATATATTCCTTCACAGATGCTGGACAAAGATGGGGTTACCTAAATACCGTTTGCTTATCTTTGTGAGAACTGGGGGAGGCTCTGGGAGTGGGTGCAGCACCTCGTTCCTGAGGATCTTCCATGTGACGGTGGCTGTGTTGTATCCTTCAGACTCCTGGCGGGGCTCTGGGAGTCTCCAATCACTGTTCCTTTGAAGGTCCTCACACTCTCCGTTCTCTCTTTGGAGGTGAAGGTTTCAGGCCGATGGGAGAGCATCTCTGCCTCAGAGCCCATGTGGCTTAGAGGCAGTTTCCCTTGGCAAGCTTGACGTCCCCAATGGACGGTAAATAAGCCATGAGCATTGTAGTGCCAGGAAGCGACTAAAACAGAGATTACTTCTGATGCTGACCAGTGTCCTGTTGCTGATAAATGTTTGGCCCTAGCTGAAAAGTTGATGGTAAATGGCCGTTGTAACTCACCCACATACTCAAAACCTAGGAATGGAGATAGAGTTTCTCCATCTCTTTTCCATTATCTCTGTATCTGCCCGCACCCAGGAGCCTTTGAGACATTTTCCCCTAATTTCTAGCCCCACCCCCCCACCATAAAGTTCAACATCACAGATAGACTGTACATCTGTCTGTGTCCATTGGCTCTTTGGCGGGCCACAAACCGTTTTATAAGCTAAGATTTTTTTTTGCTGCCGATAAACCAGTTTTTGCCTCTTTGAGGGTGATATCACTTCCTTTAAGAATAGGAGAAAATGCTGAGAAAGAACTCAAGGCAAGCTCATGATGGCCTGAGATCCCGGCCAGGGGAAGAGGGGAGAGGGCAGAGGTGCTGGCACTGGGAGCTAAAACAGTAGCTTGTTTTTCTGTTCACCAGCCTCATCTCCCTGCAGGCCTACACCTGGAGCTCTTCAAAGGCAAAGATACTTAAATAAGACCTGCCTGCCCAGGGCCATTCCTGGTCCATCCCCATCTCAACCAAGTGGAGACAGTGATGTCTTGGAATTCAGGACAGATTGATTCATGTTGAGCGGGAGGAAGTTAATCTTGGTTTAGTAAGTTGGTCTGTGTTTGTTGCCAAACCGAGTTATGAGCTTTGGTGTAAAAACCATAGCCAGAATTGACTGTTTTCCTGTGATAAGGCAATGAAAGAGATTCTTCAGCAGAATGCTCTTTATCATTGGAAATTGTGGTTTACATTATTAAACTGTAAAATAAATTTGGACATAGTTGAACACGATAAGCCAAGTGAGGTTGGCTTCTCTGCACCAAACAATGAAAAGCGTCTCTGTTGACGTGAAAAATTGTACATTGTTGCCATTCTCAGGGTTCTGCCAGATGCTTAGGTTGTTGGAGTCTTACGAGTGTGGCAGATTTTAAGCCTTGTTGATACAAAGCTGCCAGACCCAGGTCTCCCAGCTCTGCAGAGTGGGAGCGTTGTGTGTAAGCACAGGGCAGGCGAGAGACGAGCAGGCCCAGCTCGCTCAGGTTTACCCCAAGTTGATCGGGACTGTATTGTCAACTGATTAAATTAGAGCAGGGGCTGAAACCCTTTTAGTCCCCAGAATATCTGCGTTCAATATCGGAATACCTTTTTATTATGGAGGGGCTGAATTGGAAGCCAGAATGTTATTTGTGAATAGGAGTTAGGGCAAATCAAGGCTGGGACTGTTGCCTAATCCCCATTTCTTTGTATGCTTTTCCAGCAGCTCAGGGGTTGGTAAACCACAGGCCACAGCCTGTTTTTGTAAATAAAGTTTTATTAGAACACATCTCATTCCTTTACATGTCTTTTATGACTGCTTTTGTGCTGCTCCAGCAGCAGAGTTGAGCGGTTATGACAGACCATTTGGCCCACAAGGCCTAAAATACTTTCTGTCTGCCCACTTTCAGAAAAAGTTTGCCAACTCCTCTTCCAGAAGATTCTAAGTAAATTAATTGGAACCTGGAATACATTTTGAGAAATTAGGTCACAGGTGTCTGTTTAACATGCATCTAGTTAAAATGCTTTATATTTACAATGAAAAACAGAAAATTATATTGTGACATAGTATTTAAACAAAACCAATAATAAGAAATAAGCTTAGTTTCTTTTTAATGCAGGTTGAGTTTCTCTGAAGAAAAGCTGGTTTAATCAGAAGAGGTTAAACAGTGTTTTTCAGTGACAGCTTTTCCGGAATATGTTAGTTTACAAGGCCTTAGAGGTTGATGCCCTATTTATTCATTAATCTAAGTTCACATCAAAAGTTATGGTTGGGGACTTCCCTGGTGGCTCAGTGCTTAAGAATCCGCCTGCAAATGCAGGAGACACGGATTCGAGCCCTGGTCCGGGAAGATCCCACATGCCGCGGAGCAACTAAGCCCGTGCACCACAACTACTGAGCCTGCGCTCTAGAGCCTGCGAGCCACAACTACTGAGCCTACGTGCCTAGAGCCTGTGCTCTGCAACAAGAGAAGCCACCGCAATGAGAAGCCTGTGCACCGCAACAAAGACCCAACGCAGCCAGAAATTAAAAAAAAACAAATAAAAAAATAAAAAGTTATGGTTATGTGTTTCTTGCTCCAGGGTTACTATTGGCACACTGTTCTCATACTTCTTACCCAGGATGGTTTTTCTTCCCCAAAGTGAAGTTTCCTTTGTTCCCTACCCACCTCCTCCATTACAAAAGCGATACCTGCTAACGAGAAAATTTCAAAAAAAAAAAAATGTCTGAAAGGGCACAGTCCTTTCCTCCCAGAAACCCCCATGTTAAAACTGCAGAGGATTCAATCTCTGAGATACTTTGTTTTTACCAATGACATTGTTTTATAACCTTTCTTCTTTGGAGCTGTGGTGTTTTTGTTGTTGTTTTTTGTTTTTGACTTGCAGAGGGAATAGAGGGAGGGATATTATCTTAAAGTAACGTGCATGGGCTACAAGCAAAGTGGAAGATGATTAGGTTTTTAAAGGGTGAGAGAGAGAGAGAGAGAGAGAGAGAGAGAAACAGAGACTGACAGTAGTTTTCCTGGGAGTGTTATATGAAAAGAAAATAGGCCCAGTTTGTGAAGCTGATGGGGGCCTCAGGGGCAGAGACTTGTCACCACTGTCACTTGGTGCCATCAGCCCAGAACATCATTAAGTTGCTACCCAAGCTAGAGCTTTGGAGCTGTAAGGTCTGAGGGGAATGGGAATAGGTGCATGTGGCCAAGTCACAGGGCAGATTAGTGGCAGAAATGAATTTCAAACATGATTTTGTCTGTATTATTATTATTTTAAAATAAATTTAAAGGATTTGTATAATTTGGTTATTTATTACTTGGGTGTTTCCTCTGCTGGTTTTCTGCAGATTTCCTATTAGATGTATGGAAACAGATCTTTACGATTTGTTTTCTTTTCAAAGTCTCAGTCTGGACCCCTGCCTTCCATGGGCAGTTTTCGATGTGGACATGGGATGGGGAGATGGTGTAATTGTATGTTAGCATTCCCAAGTTTATTGAGTCATTTTTTACCGTATCTTAAAGTGATGAGGGAAGTTACTTTAGTCTCTGTGGGAAGGGCTCTTGATTGAGATAGTATTGAACATAGTTTGTGGATTCTCAGAGGATGATTTTCCAAGCCCAGGAGACTTGTCCTCTCCCTGACCAGTGTCTCACAGCCTCTTGGGGTCCACCCCAGAGTACACAGACCTCTCAGCAGAGGCTGGCTCTCAGGTCCTCGTGCCAGGGTTTGAATCCTGACATCTTACTGCACCATCATGGCCAGTTTCGTAACCTCTCTGCACCTTAGTTCCCTTATCCACAGAGATAACAGTATCTACCAGGGTCGTGGTGAAGGTTCCATTCAATAATACGTTTAAAACTAGTGAAAATGGACCCATAACAAATGGCAGCTGTTGTTATTTTCAGTTTGAGCCATTGTGGGCTAAACACCGCACGGGGCAGGTTCCATTTTGTTACATATCTGCCCTGGCACAAGCCTTCTCGCCACCGGCATGCCTGTCCCAGAGGCGGGCCTGGCCCGGCCAGCCCAGGTGAGAGCCATTGGTTCCCGGCTGTACACAGAGCCGGCGGCCGCAGGCAGCCTTAGTCCCCACTGCTGCAAAGGCGTCTCTGAAAAGGGGAGGCCGGCATGTAGCACCCCTTCGCAAGAGTCTTTTTATGAATTGCCACAGCTTGTACAAATTTAATTTGTAAAATGCATGACAGTCCTCGCTTCTGCTTTGCTTTCCCCTTTGAAAGCAGTTTGGGCTTAGCTTCCCAGCACGTGCTTCTCTCACTTATCAGCCCTCTGTCCGGGGAAGGGTCAGGGAGCTGTAGCTTCTTCGTGACCTTTTGAAGGTCATTTCTGTCCTTGGCTTCTCTATAAAAACATCACAAGAACGTGTTTATAAGTTTTTTTGTCAGTTGTTCAGCAGCCTTGATCATCCTACTCTGTACTCTTCTGGTTCCAAGGAACTGAACAACCAGTTTAATCTTCAGCAGGAAAAAGAATGTGTCCGGGCGGGGATTCATTGCCTTACAAAATGATGTCAGGTGTACCAGATTCAAGGCTATAAAAGATGTGCCCAGGAGCCGTCTCTCACCAACCCTCATCTGTCCCTCAACCCCACTTTCCTTTAGCAGCTCCTGGCTCACATGCTTCCAGCACCGGGACCCCAGCAGAAGGAAATCTTGTCTTGGTAGCATCAGCTGAAGTCCAAAGATTGATTCTCATGGGCCTGGCTGGGGTCACGTCTCTGGCCCTGCGCCAGTCACTGTGGCAGATGGAGCGTGTGGCTGGGCTGGGCCTGGGAAAGGTTCCTGCCCCTCTGCCCAGCGTTGGGGGCAGTGAGGTGCTGGACTGGTACAGTACAGGCCCGCAGAGAAATCCAGTCAGGGCGCCATCAAGCCTGAAGAGAGTTGACGCGCGCCAGCAGCCAGTTCCCCAGCTGGGTCTCTTTACCTGTTCTCTTTCCTGGGGAGGGGTGTGCTCTGCTCTCATCAGCAGCTGTGCCCAGGACGCCACAAGGAGGCCGTGGTACTTACTCCGTTCTGGTTATGCCAAGGTTTCCCTGCTCTGTTCCTTTAACCGAGAAGGGTGGGGGGAAGGCTGCAGGTGTAGCTTCTTGGGTCCTCCAGGGAAGTAGGAGGTTGCCAGATTGTCTGAAGATGTTTTCTGATCTCACACCTGAGGTCAGCATCGCCTATCCACGCCCCCTACTCCCTCCGTGGTGGCCAGAGACCTGGGTGAGGGTCCCCCGCTCCTCTGCCCTGGCCTGTTCACAACAGCCCATGTCAAAACAGCAGATGTCTGCAGCTGCTCATGGCCCTGGGGAGTTTTCCTGGTCATTCTTTTCTACCCCAGCTCTCCAGAGGAATGCGCTGTATGCATGCAACAGTCTGATGCACACGCGTTTGCTTTCCACCTTTCTGGTCTGAGAGGAGCATCGCGGAGATGAGTGTCTGTGTGGCCAGACTGGGTGCTGGGGGTGCTCCCCACACCTGTCCCACTCACTCAGACGCGCAGATGGTCAGGGCAGGCGCGGCGTTCAGTCTTTTTGCCGCTCTGACCACAAACCATATGGTCTTCCACAGCTCCCATTTCCCCCTCCCGTCAACTCATTTCTGTCCGCTAATACCTCTGAGGGCCCACCTCCCACCTCCACCTCTTAAAGCAGATTCTTACACAGTGAGATTGGAGCACAGGCCTTTGAATCTGCACCAGTAATGTTCCTGACTTTGATACACTCAAAACTGCTTAAAAACAAGTGATGGCCAATACCAGAATCCACGAGTGGAAGGGGAAAATAAATCATAGGCATTCACTCACGGAACTCGGGAACCAAACGGGAATTGGAGTGAATATTTACAGCGCTTTTGAAATATTTTGAGCTGTTTGAAGGAAACGGTATCCCTTATTGTCTTGGGAACCTAATAGATCCAGAGAGTGGGGGATTTTTTATACCGTCAATGGGTTCTGAAGAAACAAGGAAGTGAGAGGCTTTGGCCCCTCTAATTAAGGTGATCTGTGCTGCTAGTAAGTGGTTGTCAGATTTTCCTAAAATGAAGCAACATTGCATCTCACCTCAGGATGTTCGGACACTTGCCGTGGCCTGCCTTTGCTAGTCTTAAAAGAAGCAGGAGTCCCTGAGGAGCCGTGGGTTCCTGCTGCCCTTGCTTCTGGGTTGTGTGCACACTGTGTTTTGTTTCATTTTTGGTTTTATCCCCATGCCTTCCATTTCCTGTTTCTTTCAGTCCCCTCCAGGCAAAGTGACGGAGGCTGTGAAGGTAGCGATTGACCTTGGATACCGTCACATTGACTGTGCCCACGTGTACCAGAACGAGAACGAGGTGGGGTTGGCCATCCAGGAGAAGCTCCAGGAGCAGGTGGTGAAGCGTGAGGACCTCTTCATCGTCAGCAAGGTACCCCGCTCTGCAGGGGAGCCTGAGGGAGGGTTCTTGTCCACATTCATCCAGGGGCAGCATTAGCTTAGGGGCCATGACCACGCTCTGGGGCCTCCTAATACAGCTACGGTCATCACCCGGCAGGCAGTTCTTCCAGAGGAAGTGTGTTGACTCAAGGCCATGAGGGCTCTAGGGCTTGCCCGTCTGTGGCCGCCTGTCTGTTGGATGGTCACTCCGCCTGGACCCATTGATTGGAGCCCCTTGCTGATGTGGCCAAAGCTGTGGGTTGGCGCCCCCTTTCCAGGGAGTTATCTTTGAGGATGGTACTTGGTTCCCATCTGCAGACTGATCTCTGCCGCTGGCCACTGTCTTTCACCCAGAGGCTGGTGGTGCCCAAAGGATACTGGGTGGGAGGGTGAGGCTGGCTCCACGTAGACCAGCCTGTGGGAGAGTAGGCCAGAGAGCTCATGTTTAGAGCCTGGGGCTGGCTTGCTGACCTGTCCATTCTACTTGGTGCCTTCAGTTTGGTCCTTGTGAAAGGTTTCCTTGATCTGATCACCCTCCCTTCCTTTGGAAGAGTTAGGATCCACGTGTGAAATGGAATCTTCCTCCCCACTGTTTACAGCGTCACAGTGAAGTGGGTGGGTTGTGGGGAGAGGAAAGCAAGTTCTCTGTCCCCGAGCTGTCTGGCTCCCGGCCGGGAAAGCGCTTCTGGCACGCAGGGTAAGACTTGTTCTCTCGCTGGCTTCAGCTGTGGTGCACGTTCCATGAGAAGGACCTGGTGAAAGGCGCCTGCCAGAAGACGCTCAGCGACCTGAAGCTGGACTACCTAGACCTCTACCTTATTCACTGGCCCACTGGCTTCAAGGTAGGTACCCGGGGCCCAGGTGTAGCCTGTGGCATCACCCTCTCCTGTTAGCAGGTCGTGAGCAGGTACACAGTCTGTGTGTGTCCTTGCTGCTCTGCTCAAGGTATGGTCCCTGGACCAGCAGCAATGGCATCACCTGGGAGCTTGTTAGAACTCAGTCTCAGACCCCACCCAGGCCCTTTGAATCTGAACCTCAGGTGACTCACATGCACGTTTCAGAGTTTGAAGAATGCTGCTCTTTGTCATTTGGTGATTGTATAACTCGAAACTTTGTGACAGTGAACATGGCTCAGGTGACACTCCTGCCCATGGCCATGAGATGTCATCAGTGACCGCCCCCCCACCGCCTCAGGCACCTACACACATACCCATTCATACCCTGTACATGTTTGTGCGTGTTTCTACATTCCACACACACCCCATCCTGCGGAAGCTGGGTAAACCTTGGCAGCCTGCCTCTTCACAAAAAGTTCTAGAGTTATTATGTCCTTTGCCTCCTTTCTAGCCACGGGGCTCAGTTTTCTGCTTTGTCAACCAGCTTGAAGGCATGCAGGTTTTTACCCTGTAACTCTTATTTTATTGCACTGTGGTATTTCGAGGCCTTACTTTCACCCTCTGTTTTTCACAGTAAGCTGGCAAGGCTTGGTGAGGTGGTGGTTTTGTAGGTTTGGATCCAGCCAGGACATGGGCCCTGTGAATCCTGGTTCTGAGTCCTCCCTGCCCACGCACATACTGCCATCCACGGCAGGGTTCATCTCACTGACCGAGAATTGTCCATCTCCACCTGATGGTCAGCACCAGCCCAGGAGTTGTCTGCCGTTTCTTCTTCACACTGACACGGATTTGCTCTTGATTATCCTCTAAAACCGTAGCCAGCTATTGTAGCTTAGAATAATTGTATTAGAACTTTGCTTTCAAAGATGCAGCTCCCCCAGCAGATCTGTGCAGGTCTGTTACTGATTGTCTTTGATTGTTACCACAGCCTGGGAAGGACTTTTTCCCATTGGATGGGGATGGCAGCGTGGTTCCCAGTGACAACGATTTTGTGGACACCTGGACGGTAAGGCAGCCCCTGGCTTGGCCTCCCCTTCCTTGCCAGCTCCCCGGTCTCCTTGCGAGGGGCCAGGTGTGAATACCCGGCTCTGCCATTTCTTTCGCTGTAATCGTCACTCTCTGTTTTTTGCTCTTCCTGTCTCATTAAAGCCAACCTGGCTTTTGTCTTGGTGCCTCTTGTCTTCCCAAAGATCTAATTTGCTATCACCGAATAGGGCAGGACCTGGTAAGTTGTCTGGTGCGAGAGGTGCTTCTGACCCTTGTCCTTTTGGGCACATGTCAGCAGCAAGCAGACCCTCTTTGGTCTCTAGGCCATGGAAGAGCTGGTGGACGAAGGGCTGGTGAAAGCTATTGGAGTCTCCAACTTCAACCATCTCCAGGTGGAGAAGATCTTAAACAAACCCGGCTTAAAATATAAGCCGGCGGTTAACCAGGTAACATCTGGCAGGGAAGCCACTGTGCCTGTTTGTTACTGTGTGATCCTAACAGTTACTTTCTGTTCATGTCACCTGGGGCGCAGCCGGGAGGCAGGTCCCTGGGCGCTGGCAGAGTCCTGATTTATGGCTCAGAAAGATAGTGACACATCTGGAAGTGAAACTTGCAGGAGAGAACGGGTTTGAGCCTGCCTTGTGAAGACTCAGTGTCTTGAGATGCGCTGTGTGCAGACATTGAGCTCCTCAGACCTGTCACAGTTGATAAATGGCCAAAGCCAGAAAAACCCTCAGGGCCCATGGCGACAGTAACAAGATTATTCTCGTTAATGTCAAGGACAGTTGCTGGGAAACAGAGACAGTTGTTAACAGCTTATCTAGGAGTTGGGACATTGGTTACATATAACTTTATGTCTGGGAAGGGAAGGGCTTAGCATGGGGAGACTTCCTGTGTGCCCCATGGCCCATGCCCACAGTGGCACCATCAGCCCTCCTGTTTGCATCTGCAGGTCGAGTGCCACCCGTACCTCACTCAGGAGAAGTTAATCCAGTACTGCCAGTCCAAAGGCATTGTAGTGACTGCCTACAGTCCCCTTGGCTCTCCCGACAGGCCCTGGTGAGTTTCCACGGGATCGTGTTCTCTTGTCAGCTAGTGACGATTAGAAATGGCTACAGAGAAAAATCCAGCATCAAGGAAAATGCTTCTGGGGCTGATGGGCAGACCTCCCCAGGAGCCTCCTGTTGGGTTTCCTGGTTGGTGTTTCCAGTAGCAAGATGCCTACTCTTTTTCTAACGGGTTGGGAGTTTGTAACTGAGCTCTGAATCAGAAGACAGGCAGGCTGCCCTCCAAGGTCGATGAGGGTTAGGGTTAGGGTTGCCGGCTGCCTGGAGTGGTGGCGATGATGGTTGCTCACGCAGACCGTGTTTCTGTCTCCAGGGCCAAGCCCGAGGACCCTTCCCTACTGGAGGATCCCAGGATCAAAGCGATTGCAGACAAACACAATAAAACCACAGCCCAGGTACAGCCATTTCCAGGCGCTCATGACTGTTCCCAGAACTTCCTGCATTCGTGGTGATGGTTCCCATTAGCCGGGGCGGGGGTGGGGGGGAGAGTGACCGAGCCCTGTCAAGCGCTCCCTGGACGTGTGGCTCGGGTCCTGGAGTGTGTGGTGGAAAGGGACTTAGAAGACTGCCTGTGGTCTGGGGATAATCGGACCTGCCCTGCTACCTCCGAGGGCTGGCACGAGGGTCAGCACTCAGCACTGTTTGGGAACACCCGTCTCTGTACTCGTAGAAGGCCGCTCGTGATCAGCTGAGCGCTCCCAAATGGTAGAGCGAGTTCCCAGACAGGGAGGAATGTACCCGGGAGATGCGGAAGCACGTGGCAAGGAGGCTGAGAGCGGGGCTCGGGGGTCAGATCCTGAGTGTCTCCCCTCCCCCTCGCTGGGCATGACCCCATCACCTCTGAGCCTTGGTTTCCTCGCTGTGAAGTTCTGGGGTTTCTTTCTCCAGGTGATGGGTGTGTAAGATTAGGTGAGATGAAAGTGTAGAGCTCCTGGTATACGGACGCACTCGGCACCTCTGTTCACAGGTTCTGATCCGGTTCCCCATGCAGAGGAACTTGATCGTGATCCCCAAGTCTGTGACACCTGAACGCATTGCTGAGAACTTCCAGGTAAAAGGTCCTGGCTGGTCGGCCCAGGGTCTCTTCAGTGGAGGAGGGGCCAGCTCTTCACAGGGCCTCTGGATTGTCGTGTGTGGGCCCCCCCCCCCCCCCGTCTCCTCTTGGAGTGGCAGGGAGCCCACCGTGGACTAGGGACTGTGGTTCCTCTGGGAGGCGGTGCTACGCCCGGCAGGCCCTGGCCTCGGGCCCCACTCTGCATGCAGACACCTGTGCTGAGGCTCCTCGGGGAACTCATCATTTGCCGAGAAATGTTGCTCTTGAGTGATGCTCCCTGGGTTTGCCTCAGGGCTCCGTTAGTTACTGTGCCTCAGTTTCCCCATCTGTAAAATAGTACCTATTTCAAGAGTTGTCATGAAGATTAAAAAAGATGCACCGACGGGCTTCACGCAATGCTTGGTACCTTCATAAGCACTCGGCAAACACTGCTGTGCTGGTAAGTCCGAGGCCTGCACAGACCTTACAGGGCACCAGTGAGGTGTTCTCTCCGAGCACCTGCCAGAGCAGAGCAGGCCTCCTGGCACCTCCTGCCTGCCTGCCTCTCATACCAGTGTTGGGGGCTGGGCTGGGAGAAGAGCTCTCCAGGAGGGTCCCTGCGCCCGTGAGCCTCTGCTGTCACTGAGCAGAGCAGCTCTGCCCGGACCCCCTCTGTCTTCACCTGAGCCCTGGTTCCCAGCAGCTCTTGTTTCCATAGCAAGCAGCTGATTTTTGCCTGTTCCACTGGCCAGGCTGTGGCTGTAACACGTGCTGCTGGTCCCTGGGGCCTGGGGAGGGTGGAGGAGATAAATAAAGCGGTAAAACAGTGACCACGAGAAACACATATCCTGCTAGAGATGCATTTTTTGTTTCATATTTTATGTTTTCAAGGGGTTAGAAAAGAAACATTATAAAATGACTAGTCTCTAGTACTAACGTAATTATTTTGCATCTTACTGTGTAGTCTGCACATTTTTGCACGGTTGTGATCACAGAGTATGCAGCAGGCTTTCTATCTGCACATTCCGCGATCATCCAAGCTGAGGGCCCTCCTCTGGTCCTGGGGTAGGCAAAGTTCTCCACCTGATACGCCTTTCTCGTCTTCTCTGTGTGTCAAGACCTTATCTGGCTTCTTAGGCCCATCTCAAATGGCATCTCCTTTGACCACATCCTTCAGCTTCCCAGCTGGAATTCCTTCCTGATTCCTCTGGATTCCCTGCGTGCTTTGTGGAGCCTCTTTCCTGCAGTGCGCAGCTAATTATTCCCTGTAGCATAGCTGTTGAATTACCTCGTCCTTTGCTTCATTGTAAACTGAGGCAAAGACACTTCTTACCCATCACTGTATTTCCCCTGGTGCTGATCACAGTGGAAGCGGTCGGCAGAGATTTTGAAATGAATGGAAGAGATAAATGGAAGAAAAAGTATCATTTTGTTCGGAGGTTCTGGAAGGGAAGGTCTGTTTTCATTGTTCACATAGTACCCAGACAAAACATGTGCGTTCTCTGAATAGTCATGTAAGAAACTTTCTCTGAGTTTAGTCTACCTTCCTGCCCCTCCGCACTCCGGGCAACATCTCATCAGTGATCCTTCCTGGAGCTGCTTGTATGCTTCCCTATTCTGTGTTTGATAGCCGTTTACAGAGCTTATTGGAAGGTTGGTTTTTTGGTTTTTTTTTTTTCTTTTTAGGTCTTTGACTTTGAACTCAGCAGTGCGGACATGACCACCTTACTCAGCTACAACAGGAACTGGAGGGTCTGTGCCTTGGTGAGGTGAGTCCCGGGAGAGCCCCAGGAGGGTATCGGGTGCTGCAGATGAAAGAATAACGCCTGGAGGCCTCACTGTCCAAGTCCTGCTATTGCAGCGGCTCTGACTTGTGCATGTTACCTTGCCTGTTAACTTGCCTTCTCCTCCGTGTACAGCAGGAAACATTTACAGGGTGTCAGCTGAGCCGCACTCAGCCCCCCGGGAAATGCAGGGAGCTCTGCCCTAGATGTCTTCTCCCGCTCCCATGCACTGTTGGCCTAACCTGCAGTAACCACATATATTGACTTTTAATTTTCAAATTTTAGTGGCACATCTGAAACCAGATGATCCCAGGTGGCTCGTGTCCCGCCTTCTTGGAAAAATTTGCATGTGACTCTTTATCTCTAATGACTAATGAAAGGGTTCTAGTTGGAAGACCATGGTGCTTGGGGCTCAGCTCCCACAGCGATTAAACCATGTGACTGAGGGAATCACTCGGCCCCTCCAGCTATATATGTGCTGGTTCCTTGTATTCCCTCTGACTTGTAGTGTGGAAGCTGAGGGAGATGACAAGCAAGGTTGTTTTTTCTCTTTTCGTTTTTGCACCACTGCATTAACTCCATAAAGTTTAAAACTCATTTTCTGCTTTCAAGAAGAATCTCCCCACTTCACAGTGGAGACTAAGAACCTCCTCTCTCGTGATTTTTATTGTCCGACTTCTCTGTTTCTTCTCTTCTTCTCAAGTAGTTACTCTTCTAAGCAAAATTTGAGCATTCCCTAAGGCCGGCTCGGGTGCTAGCTCTCTCCTTCCAGCCTCTGCTCTCTCTCCCGTTCTGGGTTTGCACCGCTGGTGGCTTCCCACCGCCCTGGCAGGTGTTCGCCAGGTTTGCATCTTGGCCGATAACTCTCTCCTGAGCTTCGTTCAAGCACGTGCCTGTGAGTGTGTTGCTGCCACGCCATGGCCTCAGATTCGGAATAGGCCAGAAGCAGAGTTTACCACTGGCCCTTTCTGATGTCCCTGTTTGTGTTAATGGTGCTTACCCTTTAGACATTAAAATCATTTTTGATCTGGCGGGCAAGGGAGAGAGAAGAGAGAAGTGAATCAGTCGCCAAGTTACATCTGTTCTGCTTTGAGAATCACTGATCGTTCATTCAGTTTCCTTTTCCCTTCCTGCTGCTGACGCAGCATATTGAAGGGCAGACAAACCACAGGGGTTTTCTGTTCGGCCCCTTTATGTATAGACCCCTTCTACTCTCTAGTGCTATTCTAGAAACAGCTGTCAGATTATCCTGCGGCCACTGATGTTTAATGGGTTAGGATCGGAGCGGGGAGGGAGCGGCTGGCTGCAACATCCCCGGGTCACCTAGGAAGCTTTTTCTAACCATATGTACACACACATACGTACATCCACACTGCCACAGTTTGGCATCTATTGCTATACTGAGCCCCTGTGGCTAATGGCAGTGTTATATTTCTCAGGTTTGATAGGATGCCAAAAAAAAAAAAAAAAATCCATGGGGAACTTCTGAATTGCCTAAATATTTGAGTGGGAGTTGTATGCCCCAAGCAGGGTTCACCCTGGGCCTCTCACACTCTGCCCAGCCAGACTTCCCAACGCTGTTGCCATTACATTCCCAACACAGGCCATTGGCCCTGCAGATGGGACTGTGAACCTTGGCCAACACGTACGCCTGCATCAGTCCACCCCCAGCTCGACGTCCAGCCTGTCCCCTCTCCCTGTGTTTCCTGTAGCAAATCCTCAACTACTCTCCTGGCCTCACTTCAGCTCCCACTGGTACCAGGAGGTTTTGGAGGTGACAGTGGCTTCTTGTTCCACGTGTTCGGAGCACTTGCTGTGTCATGCGTGCAGACTTGTTAACATCTCTTATGTTATTATCACCCTCTTACTGTTTAAGGCAATAGGTGCTCTCTGGTCCTGCAACTAGACTGAGTTACCAGGCGGCAGGAATCGTGTCTTGCCGCCCTGCACACCTTAGGCACAGTGCTGGGCACACAGGGAGGGTGGTGTCCATCACACAGGTGCTGATGGATGAGAGCCCCCTGGCAGAGGACTGGAAGGTGGGCCACGACCCCAAGGGCAGACCCAGGATCTGCAGTCTCAGAAGAGACTCGTGCCCTCGGAGGCCTCTCTTTCTACCTAAATGAGACACCATTTCTGGCTTCTTGAAGTTTGTTATGGTCAAAGTCTCTTCGTCAAAAAGCTAATGTGTTTCTGTTTTTTCCTGATAGCTGTGCCGCCCACAAGGATTATCCCTTTCATGAGGAGTTTTGAAGCTGTGGGTGCCTGCCCTTCCCCAGGTGACCTGCTTTTCCCCGCCTCACTTTTATTGTGTGTAGTATAGTTTGGCCTGTGTCCCTCAGCGGTGGGTCAGCGACTTACAGACGAACCAACGAGGGCTCAGCCAGCTTGGTGTTGGGTCCGAAGAGCAGAATCAGTAGATTAGAAGTCTCTTCAGTTTTCTTTGCCCTTCTTCTTGTCCATCTGGGGAAAGCACAACCCAATACCCTTTTCTAAATTGAATTTACAAAATCAAAAATAGTGCCTCTAACAATTGCATTTTGATTGCTTGGAACTGTAATCCTTTCAGCTAGACTTTTCTTTGCCTCAAATAAAATGTGCTCTTATGAGTTTGATGCTGTTTATTTTGTTTTGGTTTGTTGAGACGATGTACCGCCTTCCCTGCCCCTCAACCTTCCTCCTGTTGATACCCATACAGCAGGCCACTCAGCTCTGCAACAGGAGGGAGGACTTGGCGTCTTTACTTTTAGGTGGGGACCCATCACCTCGGTACTTCACCCATTTAGCTTTAGGGGTCTGGGTCTCCTCCTGGCTGCGCATCAGAGACACCTGGGAGGTTTTGAATGCTAGCATGTCTGGCCCTCATCCCTGGAAACTGATCTCATTTGTCCAGGTGTACCCAGGACATCAAGAGTTTGCAGGATCCCTGGGTGACTCTAATGTGTAGCCAAGGCTGAGAGCCTCAGCTCTACGGCTGAGCCAGAACACAAGTCCATTTGTTATTTCACAGATTACTTGGTTGTGCCTCCTACCTGTGCAGGCCAAAGTCCTATGGTTACTAAGCAGCACCACTCACAAGAAACTGCTTTCATGAAGCTCGCATCAATAATTGGTATCAGCTTGGGCCACTATAACAAACTATCGGGTTGGCCAAAAAGTTCGTTTGGGTTTTACGGAAAAACCAGAATGAACTTTCTGGCCAACCCAATACTAGAGACTGGGTGGTTTAAACAACAGAAATGTATTTCTCAAGGCTCTGGGGGCCTGTAGTCCAAGATCAGGGTGCCAGCATGGTCGGGTTCTGCTGAGGGCCCTCTTTCTGGCTGGTAGACGGCCACCTTCTCGCTGTATCTTCAAGTGACAGAGATGGATGAATACTTGAAATAGGGTTACAAAAGTGAAGGCCTTGTATTACTTTTACAAATGCTGTTGCTTTTTAAAAAATTAATAACGTTTCCTTATCCAGAATTAAATTAACAAAGGCCAGGAAAGGGGGTCGGATAGACAAGTGTTGACTTCAAGTTTTACAAAGATAAGTTGCTTTGCTCCTGGCTTTGTTTGTTGGATGATTATAGCCCCTATGGTTAGGTGACAACTGCTTTGCAGGTTATCCATGTGTCAGATGGATAGCGTTTAGTTGGGCAACATTGGTTGCTGGGTCTCACCCAGGGATGCAGGAGAGCAGCCCAGCCCCTGAGCAGCTGGGGTAGAGCCAGGTGGGGGGCGCAGAGCACCAGGCACTCACCGCTGCTCACTGCCTGGGCCCCTCGCTTCCTGGAACCTACTGGTCACTGTGGTCCAGTCCCCACTGCTGGATAGGCAGGTCCCACCTTATCCCAAGTCAAACTGCAAACCTCTTCAGTGACCCTCTAAATCACCAAGAGCAGACTATCATTGACAGCTGTGGCAAGTCCTCTGTGATCTAGTTCCCAAACGATCTCTCCAGGTAGTCAAGAGTTGGCTTAAGTGCACTTTGGAAAAACTTTGGGGTAATCACTAGTAAGAGATTTTAAATCAGATGCCTGCTTTCTAGAGCCCTGCTTAAAAATTCTCTCAAAACAAGACCATTGAGAAGTCAGCCAGGAGCACAAACAAGATAAAGGGCCCTTTGCTAGCCCTCCTCCCTGCATTCTAGAAGACCTCCGATTATATCTAAGAACTGTCCCTTGCCTGGGGTGAAGGAAGAGGAGAGGGCTCAGAGCTGTCAACAAAGGACTGGGGCTGCATTTTGAAGACAAGATAGAGGAGTATTTGCAGCATAAGGCTGGAGCAGATAGACGCCAGAGGGTCTCCATAGGTAGAGATGCTGCATTCCCAGTGGAGAGCCCCTTTCCACCTTCCCTTTGGGGAACTAACCCTACCCCCATCCCCCCTCCACAATCCTGGGCAGGTTGCCTCCCAGCCTCAGGACTCAGGTAAACTGGTCACAAATGTACTGACCCTGCAGGGGCCAAGTCGGTGGGAGTTACAGAACAAGGGTGTAGGTTCCTGCTTTGAGGAGCTCTGCTGGGGCCACGAAATACACTCATGGAACAGTTGGAATTGGACCAAAACAAAGTTCCAGCCAAAGAGTAGAATTGTTAAGATAATGAGACCAACTGAAAGATGGAATAAAATTTGATTGACTCCCACGGGCGATTAAGACTTGCACTTGAAAATCTGCTCTGAACAATAGTGGCCAGGTTGATGGCAGACAGCACAAGGTCTGATTTCACGTTTCTCAACGTGAAACTGTGTCCTCTGTGTTGACACAATTCCCAAACGAGCTGTCTCAGTGCAGTGTCTGTGGTGCTCGCTAACGGAGGGCCCCCTCGCTTATGGTGGAGCTGCCAGCAGAGCCCTGGGGGGACCACCAGCAGGAAGAGCACCGGCCGTGTTGGGCTCAGCCCGGGAAGGCTTCCTAGGGGGACTGTCTTTGGAGGCTCAGGTTCTTGGGGTCCAGCTCCAGGTCACATTTAGTCTTTCTGACCCTTGAAGGCATGTTCTAGCTGTGCTGCAAGGAAGACATTGGGCTCAGGAACCTGAAGGGAAGCTTCCCTTCCTTCCTTCCCCAGAGTTTGGCTTCTCGGGTCTTCCTCCAGCCCAACTCCCAGCTGAGCCTGAGGGAACACCAGTGTCTGTCTTCCTCGCTCTTGTGTCCGCAGTGCCTAGAACCGTGCCTGGGCACACAGTGGGCGCTTGGTAATGGCCGTCGCATGTATGAGTGAGTGGGTGAATGAAGAGCTTATAATGACTATGAAAACCTCCTAGTGTGAAATCAGTGTACTTCAGACCCAAAGAGGGGCTGCTCATTTCTGACTAGTGGCCTAAAATACGTGAGATGGTAGCAAAAAATTGTATAAATATAGACAGACTGAATCTTCATTGTAGCTCTGCTCTTCCTAATCTATGAGTCTGGCGGATCATTTAACCTACCTCTGTTTCCCCAATCTACAAATGTTTCCCCCCTAGGGGTCATAAGGATTAAACGAGGCCATGAGTGTGAAACCAATCTCCCAGGCTTTGCACACAGCCCTCGATACATGCTAGTCATCATTGTTGATGTTGTTAGTATCGTCATTATTATTATAACAAAATGTGGGCAACAGAAGCAAACCCACTGTCCCCCCCAGTTTCTGGATGGTGCCCCAGGGGGTGGAGCTGGGTCCAGTGTGGGGCTCTTTCCTCTGCAGGACCAGCTCTTTGTCCGCTGCCTGGACCCTGTCCAGCCTCATGCACAGGAAGGGCAACTCCTGATTCATTTATCTGTGAGCAGCACCGTGTGAACTTTTGTTTCCAACCTCAGGGATTGTGCTTTCCGGCAAGACGAGCGAGCCCTGAAGAAAATGCTGCCCATGTGTTTGTAAGAAGGTTTTTTTTTTTCATACTGATAGATGGAATCATAGGCTGTCAGAGGTCGTCTAATCCAGTGTGTCCTAATCCAGTGTTTTCAAACATATTTTTGGCAGTGGACTCTTTTCTTTAAAATAAATCCACTGTGTATCCTCAACATATACACTAGATGATGGCAGAGCTGCCGTGGTTTAAGTCGGGGAGGAGGCTGGGAACCAAATCAGTTATTACCCCCATACACAGCCCCCAGCCGGGAGGGCCCCGGAACACAATTTCAAAGCCTTGGGATCCAACCCTTTGTTTTTCTTTTGTTTGTGTGTGTGTGTGTGTTTTAACAATTATAACACTTATTTCACACACTTACTGGAGTCCAGGAATTCCGGAGCAGCTTTCCTGGGTAGTTCTGGTTGGGGGAGTCTCTCAGTAAATACGATGGTTGGGACTCATCATGCTAAGGCTCGGCTAAGGCTGGAGGATCTGATTCCAAGATAACGCACTCAGTCACTGGCAAGTCAGTACTGGGTACTGGCAGGAGGCCTCAGCTCCTCCCCACGAGTACCTTCCATAAAGCTGCTGGAATGTTCCTGACATGGTGGCTGACTCTCCCTGAGTGAGTGATCCAAGAGTGCACAAAGTGGAAGCCACAATGTCTTCATTATCTAACCTCAGAAGTCAGACACCGTCATTTCCACCAAAGATCAACCCCATTCACTGGGAAACCATGGAGGCTGGCTACCACAAACCGCAAACCTAGAACTGCATATTGTTTAGAAAGCATTTCAGAAGTAACTACAAATGTGCAAATGGTATTTCAAAAGAATATACGTTCAGATTGGCATGCCTAGCCAAGCAACACTTTGGTTTTACAACGAAGAAAACTCTGAGGATCGGAGAAGTGAAGCGACCAGCCAAAGCTCACAGAGCAATTTTTAAAATTTTATTGAAATGTAGTTGATTTACAATGTTTTATTAGTTTCAGCTATACATCCTAAAAGAGATGAAATTACTATCTCAAAGAGATATCTGCACTCCCATGTCCATTGCAGCATTATTCATAATAGCCAAGACGTGGAAACAACCTAAGGATCCATCAATGATTGAGTGGATGAATGGATAAAGAAAAGAAAAAGAAATGTATATATATATCTATATATGGAATACTATTCAGCTATGAGAGAGAAGGAAGGCCTGCCATTTGCAAGAACATGGATGGACCTTGAGGGCATTAGGCTAAGTGAAATAAGTCAGACAGAGGAAGATTATCTACTTATATGTGGAATCTAAAAACATTGAACTTGTAGACACAGAAAGTAGAGTGGTGGTTGCCAGGGGCTGGGAGTGAGGGAAATGGGAAGATGTTGGTCAAAGGGTACAAACTTCCAATAGTTCTGGGGATATAATGTACAGCACAGTGACTGTAGTTAACAATACTGTATTGTATACTTGAAAGTTGCTGTGAGATAGAGCTTTAATGTTCTCACCATAACAAGAACAAAATGGTAATTACACAAAGTGAAGGATGTGTTAACTAACCTTATTGTGGTAGATATTTCCCAACGTATATGTGCATCAAATCACCACATTGTGCAATCCCTATCAAATTACCAACGGCATTTTTCACAGAATTAGAACAAAAAATTTCACAATTTGTATGGAAACACAAAAGACCCCAAATAGCCAAAGCAATCTTGAGAAAGAAAAACAGAGCAGGAGGAATCAGGCTCCCTGACTTCAGACTATGCTACAAAGCTACAGTAATCAAGACAGTACGGTACTGGCATAAAAATAGAAATATAGATCAATGGAACAGGATAGAAAGCCCAGAGATAAACCCATGCACATATGGTCACCTTGTCTTTGATAAAGGAGGCAAGAATATAAAATAGAGAAAAGAGAGCCTCTTCAATAAATGGTGCTGGGAAAACTGGACAGCTACATGTAAAAGAATGAAATTAGAATACTTCCAAACACTGTTTACAAAAATAAACTCAAAATGGATTAAAGATCTAAATGTAAGGCCAGACACTATCAAACTCTTAGAGGAAAACATAGGCAGAACACTCTATGACAAAAATCACAGCAAGATCCTTTTTGACCCACCTCCTAGAGTAATGGAAATAAAAACAAAAATAAACAAATGGGACCTAATGAAACTTTAAAGCTTTTGCACAGCAAGGGAAACCATAAACAAGACGAAAAGGCAACCCTCAGAATGGGAGAAAATATTTGCAAATGAAGCAACAGACAAAGGATTAATCTCCCAAATATACAAGTAGCTCATGCAGTTCAATATCAAAAAAACAACTCAATCCAAAAATGGGCAGAAGACCTAAATAGACATTTCTCCAAAGAAGATATACAGATGGAGAAAAGGGAATCCTCTTGCACTGTTGGTGGGAATGTAAACTGATACAGCCACTATGGAGAACAGTATGGAAGTTCCTTAAAAAGCTAAAAATAGAACTACCATATGACCCAGATATAGCTGCTGATTCAGTGTGTTATACAGCAGAAACTAACACAACATTGTAAAGCAGTTATACTCCAATAAAGATGTTAAAAAAATACATGAAACAAAGAAACAAAAAATCATCACATTGTACACCTTAAACTTAAACCCAAGTTATACGTTGATGATCTCAATAAAGCTGGGGGGTGAAAAGACAGTCTCAGGGGAAAAATGCAGACTAAAATTATGACCAAGAAAAAGGGTGGGATTTGGGGTGAATTTTGCTATCAGGGAGGGACATACAAAGGGCTTCCAAGGTACCACTTATTTCTTAACCTGGGTCCTAGGACATATGTGTTTGTTTTATTTTGCTCCTTTAAATGGTATACATCAATTTTATATACTTTTTTGGGTATATGATATATTTCAGATAAAAATTTCCTGAATCAACAAATGATCTCATGTGATGCTTACAACAATCCTGCGAGACTCATGCATCACGATTCCCATTTTACAGATGATGAATTTCATCCAGAAAAGTTCATTGATGTGCCAAATATCTAGTCAATGGTTCTGTTACCGAACCCAGGTCCTGCTGCTTGCTGCTCGAAAGCCAGTTCTCGAGAGACAAGTGTTGGTAGGAAAGGAGAGTTTGCTTTATGTCGGAGGCCGGCAACTGGGGTGGGGGTGGGGGGGGACTCCTGTTCGAGAACCAACTCCTGATGGCTGCTCAGGGGACAGGGACTTTTAAAGGGGAGTTTCAGGGTTGTAGGTGGAGGGAGGGAGCAGAACAGCACAGTCAGACAGTCATCTTGAAAGCAGTAATATGGTGGTCTGATCAGCGTCACTTTGGTTGTTTTAAGTACAGCTAACCTGTAGTTCCTGGGTTTGTTCCCATTTCTTTGAGGCCAGTTCTCAGAACTGCGGCAGCTTATGTCATGGCTTCAGTCGGTCATCATATAGGCTTCCTCCTCCCTCAGTATCTGCAAAACAGCTCACAGGAGATGGCTCAGAATATTATCTATAGCCCTTAAGGAGGAACTAAAGGTCCTTGACTAAGCTTAATGATTAAACTATTATTATTTGGTCTCCTTTGACTGTTTTCCTTTGTTTCTGCATTTTCTCACTTCTCTGATTAAACTTATTCTTTGGCTAAAGTTTTTTCACGGACAAAAGTCAGGCTGAGGACATGGGGGGCAAGGACCATAGCTCCGTTTCAGTTCCACCTTCTCTTTCTGTGATCTATCCACTAAATCGCACTGAAACTAATTTTTATGACTATTTCTGTTGCTATCTTAACTGTACACACAGAAAATCTAGCATGCCGAACTGCAGTTATTGAGCAAAAGAAGTCAGATTCTTCAAACAGAATTATCTTTTAAAAATCAATGTTCTCTCCTACCGTCTTTAATTTTCTATGATGGGTAGATAACATAGCCATTCACTAGTGATAAGCAAACTATGCAAGAGTTGCAGGCCAGGAAGTGAGAGGTGGTCAGACAAGAAACAGATTTTGGAAGAGAATTCTAGGGGTATATGTATTAAAGCTGGGACCCTGGAATGGAGAGTTAGCCTGAGGCCCCAGGCTAACAGAAGCCAGACATGTTTTTGTGGAACTGGAGCACAGGGTCACCAGGGACCAGAGAAGGGGGCACTGACCACAGGGGACAGGTCCCCCTGGCTCAGCATGGCAGGGAGGGCATGGGGAGGCCCAGCACGAGAGAAGGGGGAGGAAAAGCAGAGGGGCTATAAACTCACTCCTGCTGCACGGTTTCACGTGGGTCTGCAGCAGAGGCTCTGGTCCTGGACCTGGGCGCTAAGGAGAATTTTGTGGCCTTCCCTCCCAGTCACCATGAGTCAGCTGTTTTGGACAAGAATGTCGGCTCTGGTAGGGCTCTCAGAGGTCACATGGTCACAGCCTTCATTGTACAGAAGGGACCAAGTGACTCAGTCAACACGAGCCAGCCAATTAGTAGGACAGCCAGGATTAGAACTTATATCTTTGGTTGTTTATCCAGTGTTCTTCTTCTATAGGTCACCTACACTGGTGTCCATCCTCTTAGTCTGGACACATCATTTTGGAAACCCCAAACCCTCAATTGGTAGCATAATCTGGACTAGAGACCAGACTGGCTTGTCAGCCTGTGGGAAGCCAAGGGGTTCAAACTGTGTTTGAAGGAAGCCTGGATTTGTGCACCAGGGCTGAGGTCGGGAAGGGGTGCCTAGGTCTCCTCTCTCCCTCCCACCTCAACTGGAGCAAATTCCTTTTCTTCTGCTTTGTTTGTTGAAATTATAAGATTTCATTTGCAGAAAAGTGTTCTGATCCTTAGGAAAAAGGATCAGAAAGATTAAAATCATTCCATGGAGAACCAGATTATATCTATTGGGGCTCTCTCTGCTCTTTTCCCAAATTTCAGTACCTTTCAATAAAAATTCTTGGAGACCTAGTCACATGTTCAGCTCTGTGGCATGTGCTAAGGGGCACAGAGAGGGAGATCACGCCATCCTCAAGGCACAGATCTACAAAGGATTCCTGGGCTAGTTGCTTGGAGAAGGGAAGCATTTTAAAAAAAATTTTATTTTTATTGAGCTACAGTTGATTTACAATGTTTCAGGTGTACAGCAAAGTGATTCATTTATATATATTCTTTTTCAGATTCTTTTCCATTAGAGGTTATTACAAGAGATTGAATATAGTTCCCTGCACTATACAGTAGGTCCTTTTTGTTTGTCTATTTTATATAGAGTAGTGTGTATCCGTTAATCCCAAATTCCTAATTTATTCCCCCTTCCTTTCCCCTTTGGTAACCATAAGTTTGTTTTCTATGTCTGGGGAAGCATTTTCGAATGATACTTCTGCTTGCCTATTTCACGCACCATGTTCCTACCATCGTCCTATTTAATTGCATCTCATTTCTTTGATGTCCTGGAGAAAGGTTGCAAAGGGACAAGGAGATAAGATCTTGGCATCTACAACTTGCTGACTTTCTGTCACTGTAATAGGGATGATTGCTTTCCATGTGTGCACGGGAGTTCTATTTCAAAAGTTTTCCAGATGATTTTCTGTACAGGGTAACATAAGGCAATAACTTCATCGCAGTAGGATAAGGAAGGACAGAACAGGATGTCCAAGGTTGATGTTCCTAAATTGGGCACCCCTTGTGTACGTCCTGTTGGCTCCTGGGAATATTTGGAGGACAGGTAAAAGTTTAGATAGCAAGAAGAGTTTAAGAAGGGAGTTTGTGAGAGTAAACTGACAAGCTCCCACTGTATCCAGAATTCTTCCCCGGACCCAGTACCCACGCCCCCATTTATATGATTAAAATGCTGCTTGGATATTATGGGGCACACATAAACCGCTGGTCTCAGCCCAATCCCTGGCCTGCAGCCTCACCAGAACATTCCTGACAGTGCTTCTTTGGTTTGGGTGGGCTTGACCCAAGAACAGAGACTGGACACACTTCTAGGCACTGTGGGTCAAACGGAAGTGGGGTGGGCGGCAGAAGGAACCTAGTTCATCTAGTTCATTGCCTGTGAGCAGAGGGAGCACTCCATCCACACTCATCCCTGCATTTTCTTTTCCTCCTAAGCTTACACTGCCATGTGATATTTGCTGCCCCCTGCTGGCTACACATGAGTGAAGACATTTTAGTGACTGCGGGAGCCCTTGTTTACTATTGGCAGTTAGACCTTCATAGTAACCATCACCACAGTACTCTGGCCAATACCATCAGTGGGGAACTTGTAAAAGCATATCAGGCACTGTACAAAGCTTTTTACATACACTGTCTGATTTAATCTTCAAAGTGATTTTGTGAGGTAGGTATTAGTATCCCCACTAAACGGAGAATCTGAGTCACAGAGCAATTAAATGGCTTGTGCAAGATCCATGCTGGGAAATGGCAGGGCTTGGATCCAAATCCAGTTGTGTCGGACTTCAAAGTCCACAGACTGAACCACTCTGCAAATTCACGTTCCCAGCAGGCTATATCGTGGATGGGCTCACCTCTCCCATATTCAGTCAACACAGCCAAGCCACAGACCCATGTGCCTCCTTACTCCATCCATCCACATCCTGGCAACCTCCCACATAGTTTTCTCCTCCATCACCAAGCCCACGACCATTCCAGTCTCTTCTTTCCTTCCTGGTCTTTGTACAATGTGTTTCCCTCCTGCTGACCACAAACATCCACCCAAATCCAGGGAGCTCTGGATAGAATTCAAGAGGTCTCGGAACTTGGACGGGGAAAAAAATTATGTTCTACTGTGAATATAGAAAACAAACAGAAGTGGTACCTGTGATTTTGTTGCTAAAAGAAATCACAGGCATTTCTGTATCATGTCACCATTGTCACAGATATCTCAAAATATCATTTAAGCACATCACTTCTTTGAAATTACAATAGTTACTAAATCTGTCGTTAGACCTGTTATTTAATTATTAATTAAAAAGCATGTGTATTACTATATCACAGATTTGGTTTTTTCAATATTTTGATTAGCATTCTTTCAAAATTATGGAATTTCTTTGTTATACTGTGCATTTAATGTCATGTACTAAAAAATTCTACTTAGATGGGTGTCCAAAGTCTTCTGCAGCCTGCCCAGGGGTCCTGGCATGATAAATGGTTAGGATCGCTGCCCTTGATTCTATGCTAGGTTTTGGGCCTCCTGACCCAGATCACATAATATAGCAGTGACAAGCAGTTGGAGTTCTCCAAATAGAATGACCATGTGATTTATCTTCCAAACCAGGACCCTTCTGAGTTGAAAGGGGACACTATTAATAATTATACTGGGACAAGTGTAAACTGAGACATTTGGTCACCCCACCCGAATAGCATGCATTCTGGAAACTGAGGAATTAGATAAGAAAATGCCAGGTGATTCAATGTAACTTACAAACATCAACATAAAAACTCACCCTAACTTTAAATATTGCTGCTGATAAAACTAGATTATCTCTTAAATTCCAACCAGAAAAAAATATAACGAATATAAAGTATACTGACTTCAAAATAAGTAATTATAGTATGTAATAATAATATAACATACTAATGTACCCCTTACCGTAGACCAAGCACTGTCTGTCCTAATTGGTAGGTACTATTATTATCCTCATCTTACAAAAGAGGAAAACTTGGCCAGCGTCACACAGCTAGAAGGAGGCAGAGCAGAGTCACAAATCCACACACACTGGCTGCCGTGTCTGTGCTCCAAGCCATGGCCTCCACTGCCTCTTTGAGACCTTGTAACATCAGGAAATTTCACGATCTGAATGAAATCCAGGAAAATAGCAGATGGAATACAAGAGATTAGTCTCGTTTGTCTCCAGCACTGTACAGGGTAGAAGCTGCTTTTATTCTAAATCACAAGATCCAGTTATTTGAAAGACATTCCCCAGAGAAGAAAGGGGAATCTGGAAGGTTCCCACAGAGCAATTCCTTTAAGACGCCTAAATTGTAAGTAACTCTTCCCAGGCGTTCACCATTTTCCTTTGATTGCGACCGCTAGCTCCTGTTGGAGAGGCAGTGATCAAGAACATGGGCTTGAAGTTGAAATTCCAGGCATGTATTACCAAGCTGAGCAGCCTTGGGTAAGTCGCGTGGCCTTCTGGCCACACTTTTCTCATCTGCGGAATGGAAATAATGGTAAACCTCACCGGTGTTGGTGAGGAGTCAATGAGCCTGGTCAATATGTAATACACAGCAGCAATTATTACTACCATTATCATTTTATTCCAACCATTCTGTCCCCAAACGTATCTCTCTTTATTACTCTGAGTGTTTCCATGTTGTTCTTCAGCTTTACTTCCTCTTCAACTATTTTTTCCCCATTCTGTAGCTATCTTTGGGTGACTGTGAGAACATGTGCTTATACAGCATTTGCACCAGAACTCATTTGGCTGATGCAACGTAAACTCTGACAGCTGGAAGTGAGACCGGGGTGGGGGGGGTGGGGGGGTACGTGCTCTCAGGTTTACCACATCTTCTCAATTTGCCCACTCCACAATAGCGTTTGTGCCTGAGCTCTTTATTTGCATTTTGCTGAGCTGACATGAATTTTTATAAGTTGGGGGGTGTCTGGAGAATTCTTCAGTATGAATTGAGTTGACAAAAAACGGGATGGATCATTTATCACCTTCGTGGAAACAAGATGAATTTCTGTTTTCAACTGAAATAAGAAATTACGAAAGATTGCTGGGCCTGACTGTGTGAAAAATTAAAATGGTAAAAAAGGAAGAAAATTCAAAATAAAAAGGGAAGACATAGCTTTGGAAATGTTCACATCAATGTGATAAAGGGTTAATAAATATGGTTTTATAAGACCACTTTTTAAAAACATTTTGGTTGCATCCTCCATGAAGAAAAATAACATTTTACATCATGACCCACTACATACATATACACACACACACATTGAAAAAAAAAATTTCACACACAAAAAACTCACTATGTGTGGGATGGTATTTTTATATAATTTTCTTTCCTTTTTTTTTTTTTTTCGCGGTATGCGGGCCTCTCACTGTTGTGGCCTCTCCCGTTGCGGAGCACAGGCTCCGGACGCGCAGGCTCAGCGGCCATGGCTCACGGGCCCAGCCGCTCCGCGGCATGTGGGATCCTCCCGGACCGGGGCACGAACCCGTGTCCCCTGCATCGGCAGGTGGACCCTCAACCACTGTGCCACTAGGGAAGCCCTCTTATATATATTTTTTTTTTTTTTTTTTTTATGCGTTACGCGGGCCTCTCACTGTTGTGGCCTCTCCCATTGCGGAGGACAGGCTCCAGACGCGCAGGCTCAGCGGCCATGGCTCACGGGCCCAGCCGCTCCGCGGCATGTGGGATCCTCCCAGACCGGGGCACGAACCCGTGTCCCCTGCATCGGCAGGCGGACTCCCAACCACTGCGCCACCAGGGAAGCCCTATATTTTTATTCTATTATAATTTTTTCATTAATACTGGTCATGAGCCACTTAATCAATTTCATAATCTACTAATGAATTGTGACTTGCAGCTGAAAAAACAGTGATCTCAAGAGCTCTTATAATAAATACATCATTGGATAAAGAATATACGCAGGTATTTTTATGTGTAAAACAATTTTTTGCAATTTTTAAAATATAGAAAAACCATTTTTAAATAGAGAAAAATCTCAGCCTCAGTACTCACCCAAGACATACAAATTATAAGCAATGATAAAATACAATTTCACCAATTAATCATTACAGTAAAGGTTTTTCTTTAATGCAGTTATTTATTTATACCCCACTTCAATTCAAAACAAATTTGAGGTGGTTTTATCTACCAAAACTGCCAAACACAATGGATGGTAGAATTTATCGATGCAATTTTGAGAAGCAATTTGGTGGTACATTTGTGGAGTCATAAAAATGTTCGTACCCAAAAGTAATTTCACTTCTGGGAATTTGTCCCAGTGAAGCAGCTCAAAGACAAAGAAAAATCTCTATGCACAACTTTTTATATCATTACTTAAGTAGTAAAAAATGAGAAGCAGTCTAAATAGCCAAGAATAACACCCTATTTACATAAGGTATGCTACATCAGTTCAAAATATTTTGCAGCCAATAAGATGATAATCGTGACTATGAAGCAACATGAGTAAATGCTCATGCTAACACATGCAAAAGTTATCAAACAAAACTCTCTGCGCGTTCCAGTTACTATGGCTGCATAAAAAATTACCCTAAAGCTTAGTGGCATGAAACAACCATTTATTATGGATCAGAAATTCAGACAGGACACAACTGGATGGCTTATCTGAGGCTCATTAGATGACATGACTGGCATTTGACACTGGCTGTCAGCTAAAGCCTAAGCTGGATCTCTTGGCCGGGATACCTACATGTGGCTTGAGCTTTCTCAGAGCGTGGTAGCTGGGTTCCAACGCTGAGAGTCCCCGGAGAGGGAGCCCGGCAGAAGTCAACTCACCTTACATGACATAGTTTTGGAAATTATGCAGTGTCACCTCCATCTCCATTCATGGAGACAGTCACAAAATCCCATCCAGTTTCAAAGGGGAAGGAAGAGAGACTCTACCTTGTCACGGGAGAGTAACCAGTTTCTAAACAAGCCTGCAGGACTCGAAATGCTCCTGTGGCTGTTTCTCAGGAAATACAATCTGCTGAAATCTATGATCTGGTTAGAACCACGTAAAAGTCATAAAAGGATTAGGATTAAGACTGGGAAGAAACTTGGAAAAATGAAATCTTGATTTAAAAGAAATCCTGTTGGGACTTCCCTGGTGGTGCAGTGGTTAAGACTCTGAGCTCCCAATGCAGGGGTCCCAGGTTCGATTCCTGGTCAGGGAACTAGATCCCACGTGCATGCCGCAACTAAGGAGCCTGCCTGCCTGCCACAACTGAGACCGGGTACAACCAAATAAATAAACAAATATTTAAAATAAAAGAAATCCGGGCTTCCCTGGTGACGCAGTGGTTGAGAGTCCGCCTGCCAATGCAGGGGACACAGGTTTGTGCCCCGGTCCGGGAAGATCCCACATGCTGCGGAGCAGCTGGGCCCATGAGCCATGGCCACTGGGCCTGCGCGTCCGGAGCCTGTGCTCCGCAACGGGAGAGGCCACAACAGTGAGAGGCCCGCGTACCACAAAAAAATAAAGAAAGAAAAGAAAAGAAATCCTATTATTGTTTTGGCAATGTTCTTTGAGTAATAAGTAAAAAATATTAATAAAATTATATGAACAAGGAATGAAGCTGACAAAGCTTCAGAAATTGTACCCAGGAAAACCCCTGCCCCCCTTGACTCCTCCATTTCTAAAATTCCACTGTTCTCACTTGCAGTTGTCACAGCTTAACCCATTGCATCAGCAATGCCCCTCCTCTTATGAGAAGTGGACCTGAAGTCGAGGCCCAAGCCTCCAGGGGGCAGGTGCATCCCCCTTGCATCTTGCCCTCCCAATCCTTCATCACTGGATGTCTCCCCCGTCGGGTAGCCTCATCTACCGGTGACCTCACTTTTTAGTTAGTAAAGGAAAATGGAAAGGGGGACATGTCTCATGTATTAATAAACCTTTGTCTCCACCTGAGAACACCTGTGTCCTCACTTGTCTTCCTTCCTGGAGATAGAGGTCCCTGCTTCCTTCACCGGGTCAGTCTTTCCACCTTGTTCTCCTGATCCCCTTTCTCATCTTCTCCACACAATGTCCTGCTCAACCATCACACTCCAGCATCCTCTCTCTCTCTCTCTCTCTCTCTTTTTTTTTTTTCTAGCATCTTTAATCTTTTCTCATCGACTGGGTCCTTTCTCTCTACCTACAGTCACAGCCAGGTCCTTTTACTCCCATTCATGCTACCCTCTCACATTGTCATCTGATGTATTCTTACCTGCCTACCCCATTAACAAACCTTCAAAGGAAACACTTACTCTGGCTGTTTCCATTTCATCACTCACTCACTCCTTAACACCAGTGATTTACCTGACGGGTTTCTTTCCCATCACTACCTCACCTGGCCTCTTAAATGTCATCTCCTAATTGTCTCCTAATTGTCAAATCAAATGACCCTTTCTCCATTTCATCCTCCCTTCCCTTTGCAACATTAAGTTGCCTTGTTCACCATTTTCTCCCTATAACCCAAACATCCAGACTTCCCAGCCCCACTCTCTCTAATTTCTCCCTCACATCTTTGACCAAATTTTCTGCTTCTTCAGCTCACTGTTCTCATTCCACTCACATTCCTTGGCTACATCCAACTATTCCAGAGCTTCTACTACCACCTAGTCACTCCTCCATGGATCTGGGTACTTAACTCATACCAGGTCTTGGATGTGCAGTATTAAAAATTCCACTTTCAATGAGGCCTGTAACTGATGAAGTGTAATCAGGTAGGATAACTATAAAAGCCCTTTAGGTGTCCTCAGTCTTTCTTGGTCTAAAATGCTCAGTTGTTCAGCTAGCCTGGCCTATCTCTGCTGGGAGAAGAGGCCCCTGGCCTGGGGTGTGCTGGTCCAGCTCTCCAGTGGGGTCCCTTGCTCTCTAAGACGATGCTTTATTCTGGCCTCGTGTGCTTTTATGGCCTCAGATCTTGAATAGCTGCTGTCTCGCTTGAGTTCTGCTCATTCAGGGCCTGGGGAGGTCTTGGGATGACAGGGCCCCATCTTATTTATTTATTTATGTATTTATTTTATTTTTGGCTGCGTTGGGTCTTCGTTGCTGTGCGCGGGCTTTCTCTAGTTGTGGCGAGCGGGGGCTACTCTTCGTTGAGGTGTGTGGACTTCTCATTGTGGTGGCTTCTCTTGTTGCGGAGCACGGGCTCTAGGTGCACGGGCTTCAGTAGTTGTGGCTCGCGGGCTCTAGAGCGCAGGCTCAGTAGTTGTGGCGCACGGGCTTAGTTGCTCCGTGGCATGTGGGATCTTCCCGGACCAGGGCTGGAACCCATGTCCCCTGCATTGGCAGGCGGATTCTTAACCACTGCGCCACCGGGGAAGTCCAGGGCCCCGTCTTAACTGTCACTGGCCGAGGACTCCTTAGCCCCCGCTCCATCCTGCTTCTCCCTTATATCTCCTGATCCAGAAGAGGGCAGGGGGGCATGCTTTTTCTATACCTCCCTATGTCATATTTACCCTTCCCCAGATTTCCACGTGAGCCTTAAAAACAGGGCAGGAGACTCACTGTTGATGAACCAATGGGGAAAGAGGGAAGTAAAGGAATTTGGTGAATCCTCCCTCAAGATACTATCCTGGCTTGAAGACTCCTGTCCTGCCACATAATCCTATATTGAAAGTCGAAAGTTGACTGTCAACTTCGCCTTTCACTAGGTGATCCTTCTATAAAAAATTCTCTCTCTAACCAGACATACGGCTGCCTTTGGCAGACTGTGTGTAAAAGTCATAGACTCATGAAGACAAAAGAGAAAATCATATACAATTTCAAATCATTCCAGGAGTTATATTCTTTTTTTTGCGGTACGCGGGCCTCTCACTGTTGTGGCCTCTCCCGTTGCGGAGCACAGGCTCCGGACGTGCAGGCTCCGGACGCGCAGGCTCAGCGGCCATGGCTCACGGGCCCAGCCGCTCCGCGGCATGTGGGATCTTCCCGGACCGGGACACGAACCCGTGTCCCCTGCACCGGCAGGCGGACTCTCAACCACTGCGCCACCAGGGAAGCCCCAGGAGTTATGTTCTCGAATCACTAGATCCATCCCGACCCCAGCGGCTTCTCCGACCTCTAGCTTTTACGATCTCACTGCCTATTGGACAGCTGCAAACACCTCTAAAGCCAGACTCATCATTTTCCCTCTACAAACCCCCTGGGTTTGCTGGTAGATCCTCGGGCAAGTTACTTTGTCGCTCTGTACCCCAGTTTCGCCATCTATAAAATGAAGGCTATAATAATACCTTAGAACTGTTATGAGGATTAGGCAAGATAACAGGTCCGAACAGCCCAGGGTGTTGCCTGGCGTGTGCAGGTGCTATGAAAATGCTTCGCATGCCTCAGTCTGGATGGTCGTCAGCAGGAATGATGACTCCTGCACACACAGTCCATTGCATGGGCCCCAGGCCCTTCCCTGCCCACCTCGTGCTCTTCTTTGATAAGGCTAAGTTGTCAGTCACGTCGTCCCTCCAGGGCAAGATTTCCAGCACATGTCCATGGCAGAGATGTGCCTCACTGGGCGGACATGCCCCGTCTTGGTGACTGACTCATGATCCCTCTGCCTGGAATAGCCGCTGCCCCACACCCACCCTTCCAAGTCCTATCCACCTTCACTGGCCATGCTTCCTCACAGCCCAGCCACGGGATTCCCTTCCTCTGGGTCCAGGATGCTCGTGTCTGGATCACTCAGTTGGCCACTGTATGTAAAAAGATACCAAGATCCTGGGTACCAGCAGGTCTAAAGCCAAGATGACCCCAGAAGATGGCCTAGCAGGGATGGGATAATATCAAGACTCAGATGAGGCTTTGCACTCAGGTATCATGCCAGCCAGGCTCTGAGGCAAGCTTTGGAGTACCCCTGAGGGGAGCTAGCTTGCTCTGTTTGAGAGTCAGAGCCTACCTGATGGGGACATTTGACCCAGAGGAAGTACATTTCTGCCAGGCCATTCTGATCTGTCCCACGGGCAGACCCCGCTGTGTCCTATGGGGCCGGCAGGACTGAATTGCTAACCCCAGCTGCTCGTGACCATGGAAAGCCATGCCCTCCAGAGGACAGGTCTCCCCTGGAACCCTCAGTTTCTAGAGTGGCTTGTCAGGGACCATTTCTTTGGGCTTCTGTCTTTTCCTTCCACTTCCTCCTCTGCTGGCCTGGCTCCACCAAGCCTGCCTCAGGCCTACAGTTAGAAAGTGCCTGGAAAGGATTCCATGGACAGGCACTACTGTGGCTTCATGGTCCTTTGGGGGGTCAGGTGCTGCTACAGACCCCTTCTGACCACTAATGTCCCTGCTTCAAGAGCCTAAGACCAATACTAAAGGGTTAATAATCAAAAAATATATAGCAGCATGGCTAGTGGGCTATTTCCTTAAAGTACCAGGGCACCGGAACAGGGCCAGATACTGTTGCAGAGAGAACAGACCTCACACGCCCAGTCTCCCCCGCCCCACCCCGGGCTCTGAGAACATTCTGGGGAGCTGAGCCTGGAGGGCTTCTTCTGCTGGTTGGGGCAGAACTCAGCAGCCTCCTGCAGCATTCAGGCTGGGATTTGCACCCTGCTGCGTGTGGAGTCCTGTGAGCTCCTGTCCCACACATGGATCTGAATTCACAGACTGACTGAAAAGAATTCCCTGGGCAAAAAAGGGATGCAAATTCTAACCTCCATTGTGTCTCAAGAATGAAAAAGCATGTCCTAAAAGTCGAGTGACCCCAGACAAAGCCAAACTGAGAAGCCCTTGGAAGAGACCACTGGGCACATTCTGAGAGAGGAAGAGAGTGGCCTGTGACCCAAGCCAGACCCTGCAAAACCCAGGTGCCCACAGGCCCAGGGCCGGCTGGAGTCTCACCCACACCACCCTGCACACTGGCCTTGAGAGAAATGGCTGTGTGTGTATGTGTGTGTGTGTATGTATGTGTGTATGTGTTTGTATGTATATGTATGCATGTGTGTTTATGTGTGCATGTATGTGTTTGTATATGTGTGTATATGTATGTGTGTGTGTATATGTGTACGTGTGTGTATATGTGTGCATATGTGTGTGTTTGTGTGTGTGTGTAAAAGAGAGGGACACAGAAAGAGCCCTACCCTCAGAGCTGCAGCACCTGTGGCCTGGCCCCCGCCCGCTGAGGAATCCCCTGAGGGACGAGGACAAAGAGGCCACCAGCAGAGCCTCTCACCTTACAGGCCTGTAGGCAGATCTGCCAAGGGCCGTTCCAAGGTCACAGGCACAGGCCACGGTAGGTTCAGGACGTCTGGGGGCCTCGGGCTGCCAGGGGCTTGAGAAGTGCCGGCAGCAAGGAGCCCCCAGGACGGAATCACAAACATTTGTGAGCACTTTTAGCAAAACTCAGAGATACTCAGGGTGAGGCCATCTGCAGGAAGATTGGGCTCCCCAGACTGAGGTGCTGGGCTCAGGGGTGTCGGTCGTCATGTGACTGTAAGCTGCTCGGTGATCCCAGGCTGAGGAAGACTGGGGCCTGGGGTGAGCCCCTTCCCTGTGTTTCCGACCCGTGGGGGTGACCCGCCCTCAGGCTCTGTGGTCCCCATCCAGACGCTCCAGCCCCACTGACAGCAAAACACCCTCCGCTCCCTGGAGAGCAGAGTTTCTGTACGTGGCGACTCTCCTCTCCTCCCACCCCACCCCCATGCCACCTCCCAAGGGGCTTCTGCTCAGTGGGGACGACGGCCTCTCCCCTGGGCTCAGTGAGTCCTCTCTGAAGCCACAGAAGGGCCTGGACTGGCCTGGCCTCCCAGGTGTCTGACGCCAGGTGGCCGGCTCTGTGGTCACGCACGGGCCTTCCGGCCTGACACCTGGGTCACCGGGACAGGTTACTGCTCCTCCTGGGAGGCTGAGGTAGCCGGGTGGTGGATGCAGTTTCTACAGGATCTAACCCTCGGTAATTCTGGGATGACTTGGACAGCCCTAGGAGGCCGCTCAGGACTCCTCTGCCGTGCCCAGCCTGGACGTGGCTTCAGGAAAGGTGCAGGGCTGGGCCGCTTCCCCGCTCCGGCCAGGGCTTGGGGGCCCACAGAGGAGAGTGGGAAGCGAAGACACCAGAGGCCTGGGAGGCGGGTCCCACCAATTCTTCCCCTACCTTCAGTCTGTGCTCCAACCACAGTGGAAATCTACACTCTAGTGGAATGGTTTTTTTTTTTTTTTTCTAAAACCTTTGTGCTTTTTTGGTTCCCTAAGTTGCTGAAGAAAAGTTCCTTTTGGAAAATTCCAGCTCAGTCTCAGCTAAAAAAAAAGGAAGAGGGGTTTTTCCACAAGGGGTTCTGGGTTGATAGGGGCACACAGAGCCTCCAGCTGCCACTTGTCTGAAAGCTGTAAAGAACCAGAAGCTGAGAGGGGTAGGAAGGAACTCCTGGCGGGCACCAGACCTGAGGTCAGCCTGACGACACCTTGCTTCCCCTCTACCGCATCACCTCCCCCAGATGGGGGGAGTCTCACACTCCGACTTGCTCTCCTTCTAAGACCCAGCACTTGGGTTTCATCTGAACCCTAATTACCCAACATATTAAATCAGGTAATAAGATAAAAGCACCCAGTTTGAATTTCTATTCCAAAAGGAAAACCTCTGACAGGGGTTGGTCCAGCGAATCCTGGAACATTCTTTCACTTTCTCTCTACCCACAAGAGCCACTCTGATGTCTTCTCTTCTCCTCTTCCTCTTCCCCCCACCTCCTCTCTTCCTCCTTTTCTTCTCCTCCTTCAATAAGTATTCAAAGGCTTTTAAAAATTGAGATATGATTCACCATTTAAAAATGTACAACGGGTGGCTTTTAGTATATTCAGGATTCCAGGTGGGTTTTTATCCCATTGACGTCCTCCCGGGGAGAGAGAGGAAAGGAGCTGGGGCTGGAAGTTTCCCTGACGTGCAGCAAGGCGGCCCTGGCAGCTGACATCCTAAAGGTTGCTCCAGCCTGGTGACACAGACACACCCCTCTCTAGAATTTCTGGGGAACCTGTCTGTGGAGCTGGAGTCCTGCCATTAACGGGGCAGGTGGGTTCTTAGCTAAAGTTTTCCATGTATCGGAGCCTCTTACATTAGTGGTACCGGGATCAACCCATGAGGGGTTGGAGACCCCCGACCCCGTGACGAAGTCAAGCCCTGGGTGCGAGCTGACCAGGATAGGGCCCCAGATTCGGGGTCTTAGAGCCAATCGCCGTGAAAAGAGAGTCCTGGGATCCTGGCAGAGCATTCAGAGTCATGAGACTCAAGGCCCTCCTCCTACAGATGGGGAAACTGAGGCCCAGAAACCATAAAATTGCACAACTTGGTAATAGCAGACCCAAGCCCCAGCTCTTCTGACTCTGGGCCAGCGTAATTCACTCAACAGTAAATAGTCGTTGAACCCCTCCTATGGGCCAGGGACTTCGTTGGGTGCTAAACAGGAATGGCTGGAAATCTACATTCAGGGAGCCTACATCCTCCCAGCTCTAGGAAGGGGACCAGGGAGGGCCGAGAGAGGTGGCCACTCCACAATCAGCGGAGGGTTAACCCCAAGAAGAAAACCCCTCAGTAAGGCTTTGCTACCTGCCCGACATCTGCCTCAGAAAGTCCTTTCCTGAGAGCTACTCCCATCAGCTCCTGTCAGCAGCCCCCTCTCCTGGCCTCCATCTCTGGCCTTAAGTTAGTGGCAGGAGCTCCTTGACGTAGAGTGATGGTGTGTTGGAAACTGGCTCATACCAGCTTATGAGAGCTGATTTTCAGGAATTTTGCAAAAACACACTCATTTTAAAAATTAAACGATACAGACTTATAATTAGATAAATTATATTTGGAACAAAGGTAATACTCAAAACTCATCGTTTCCTAATCATTTTATTACATTTTACTATTACCTATGCTCTTGGGGTGATTGATGACTAAATCTGTGTGGTGAAACACTATAAGATTTTGCATTTCCTCTGTGTTCAGTGATGTCACATTGCGGCTGGAAATAGGCCACGGTGGGAGTATTTACACCATGGAAATAGGCAAATGCTACAAATGAAGGTTTGGTTTTGTTTTTACATTTACCATCCAGTAAAAATTCCTCAGACCAGCAAACAAAAATCCCCATCCACGTATTCAGCCAGTTGCACATATAGGACCCTGTGTGTGTGTGTGTGTGTGTGTGTAGCAATCTGCTCAGGCATACTTCATTTTATTGCGATTCACAGGTATTGATTGCACTTTTTGCAAATCGGAGGTTTGTGGCAACCCTGTGTTGTCAGCTGACGGTTACCATTTTTTCCATAAAGTATTTTTAAATTAAGGTAGGTGCATTGTTTTTGTAGACATAATCCTATTGCACACTTAATAGACTGCAGTATAGTGTAAACTTAACTTTTATATGTGCTGGGAAACCAAAAAAATTCCTGTGTCTCACTTTATTGTGATATCTGCTTTATGGCCGTGGTCTGGAACCGAACCCGCAGTTCTCCAAGGTCTGCCTGGATTCAGGATTCCCTTTCCCTTCAAGTTTCTGTCTGTTTTAAAAAGTGATCATTCCTCTCCTGCTCATTGCCTTCATTTTCTCTTTTTATAGAATGAGCTCAGTGAGGCTTCAGGACTCCTTATTCATGGGTCTGGTCCTTAATTTTAACTTTCCCCCGACTCGCCCAGGGTACTTGTTAAACATGAAGACTCCCCAGACTCCATCCCCAGAGGGTCTGACTCAGTGGGTCTGGGACAGGAATCTGCACCTTTACCAGGTTTTCCAGGTGATTCTGAGGCATGTGGTATAAGAACAGCAAAATATTTCCTTGTGTCACTGACAAGCTGTAAACAGGAGGGTGTTTATTGCTTTTCCGTCTATAGAGGGTTCATTTCTGCTACTCCATTCCCACTGTCTTTGTCACCCTCACTAGCACAGTTGTTTGACGTTCCTCTGTGTTAGCGTGGCCAGTCCCCGTGAGCCGGCTCCATCAACCATGCTCTGATGAGCCGGGCCTTGGATCAGGTACAGCCCGGTAGCTCTCCGAAGATAATGAAGTTAATGAAAAACCAGCAGTCAAAGCGTCGTTTTCAGTTTCACCACTTGGTGGCGCCATTGTTCCACTTTCCACTCTGGTCAGTTTTTTTGATGGGCGTCCTGAAAATTCCTGCTTAATTTTGCTGATGGCTTAGAGGGAATATTTGCTGTTGTTCTGATGTGTTTTTCGTCCTCTGTTATAATCTTCGATTCAGACTGACAGTGACACAATGAGGAGCCTAGAATGAGGATTGCGTCTTGAAACTCTCACCCTCATCACAGGTTTTGGGGATACATTTTTGATAGAGTTAAAGAAGATGGTCCCAAAGCATCAACAAAGACCAGGATTAGTGACAACCAAGTCGGGAGGGGCGGACACACACATCAGCGTCGTGGGGAATCATTCTTCTGCCTTCCCTCTAGGCGCTAACACAGAGCTTATGTATCCATGTAAGGAAGAGACCAAATAGATTATTTCCTGTGTGCCAAGCAATTTTCATCATCTCATTTAATCCTCACCATAACCCTGTATTTTATGTCTCTCCGGAGGGAAAATGGCAGGCCTGAGGGAGATGAGAATCAGAGAGATCGCTCCAAACCCCACACTCTTTCTGCACACAGCATCATCTCTGTTCGTTCACTGATCAAACACTGATAACAAAGCATATTTGCAAGCAATTCCATTTTGGACAAACCGATGAGGACTTGGGCCTCTGCCTACATTTGGCAGGAAAATATTGAGCCCCCAGCTGCCAAGCAGTGGACACAGTGATTCACTTCTACTGTCAAGGGCGGAGCAGATTAAAAAATAAATGAGAGGAAGGGAAATGTGGGACTTTCTAATGAACGGGCAAACACAGTCCCATCAGCAGCTAAAAGCAATGAAGCAAAATAGATGACTTTTGAGTGAGCAAGTATGAAGCCCAGAGGCCCACGTTGCCTTCAGTTTCCTAAGGACACCTCCTGTCCCTCTCACACTTGCAGACCTCTGCCCCAAAAGGCACTGGAGGGGCGTCCAGCTGGAGCCACATGGGATAAACAAAATAGATGATGTCCAAGCTCTCTGTATCCATCCCTTATCTCTAATGTGGGTACAGGCAGGATGGGGTTCCAGGTACAGATAGAACTTTAAAAGGGCTATATTTGGGAAGTACATAGTGTCATTAGGGGGACAATTAAAAGCGCATCTGATCTGGCAGGATGGAGTCTTGTCTGAGCAAAACCATGAGACGTAACGTGTAGAGACTGTTGAACTCAGGCCAATCCCACAGAGGCTGGAGAAAGCACCCATGTGGTCCTGTTTAGGTGGGCAGCATATTTTATTTTAAATGCCTGCTGGGCTCTTTTGCCTCAGCCGTCTTCCATAAGCCTTCCACACATCCAGCTGGCCACCTGACCCCGCTATGGGCAGCATCTAAGACCGTATCACGCCCTTTCCCGAGACCAGCTTACGTTATTCACATCCCTTTCCTCTGCCTCATGGCAGCCCTACTCTCAGGACTCTAAATCTGCCTAAACAAGGCAAAAAGGGGGAAACTCAGCTAACCAGCGACCAGTTTGGGTGATGTGCAGCTGGGTAACTATTTGATCAATTCGCTTCATACTAAACTATGTATGTCAATGTCATTTAACTGCAGCTTGGAAGGGTTGCACTATCTGGCCTCTCTGTGGCCACTCATGAGCTGGGCCTTTGCTTCCATGTATTGGTCAATGGCCAAATCCAGATGCGGTATCGTCCTGTGGACCCAGCCCACGTGTGCTGGGCACCACTGACACACTCCGTCCCTCACGTGCTCCCCTGGACAAGGGCTGCTCTGCGCCTGGCAGCCTTCTGGGCACTGGAGGTCACCATGGTGGGCCCGACAAGGAGGCCTGTGCCTTCACAGAGCTTGTGTTCTAGTGAAGGGAGACAAAGAATAAGCAAACAAACACGAATCAGGTGGTGATGAGAGCCAGGATGGAAGCAGGGAAACGTGGAGGGCCTGAGCGTGACCACAGGCTTGGCTGAGAGTGGGGGGATCTCTCTCTCGAGGAGCCATGCAGAACTTCCCCACTAGCAGCCTTGCCTGGATCGACTCAGCGCTGCTTTCTGTAGGAGGAAAACCAAGGGACAGGCACCAGGGAGAATGGATGATGTCATTGCTTCTTGGTGATGCTGTAAGACCCTGGGGTGAGGATGTCTGAGGGCACCACCGCTCTCTCTCGCCCTGTGGAGAGGAGGCTAGAGATTGATCGGGGCTGATCCTCTGTTTCCCTGCCTCACAGACTACTCCAGGGCCAGCCCTTCCCTTACAGGGGACAGAACTGAAGCTGGACAGGCAGAGGGCCTTCTCACACCACACAGCTGCCCATCACTTATCTGTTTTCCATTCCTCCCCGGGGGCCCCCTTCTTTCCCGGAAAACTTGACAATAACTTCTTTGTTCTCCAGATTGCTGGCTCCCCTCCCCCCCACCCCCATACAGGGCAGTGCTTGATTCGGCTTGGAAGAGAAGATTTCTAATGCTAATTTTGATGCAGCCCATAATAGGAGGCAGGCCTGTTGCCCTGCATTGGGAAGTGCAGCAGGACCCTAAGTGTCACGATAGCCACCACTTACTGAAGAGCTCCTGTGACAGAGGACGGCGCGTGAGTTATCTCACACCTTTACATCCACGCTTCAAGTTGGGACTCACCTGTGAGGAGTCTGAGGTTAAGGGAGGTTAAGTAAGTCACCTGAAGCGCACACGGAAGTAGTAGAATTGAGATTTGGACTCAGACCTCTTTGACTCCAAAGCTTTGTCTTTTCTCCTACAGCGCGCCAGGGAGAGCGCTGGGGAAAAGGCGAGTAAGGAATTAACCTGTAAACGTTACTCAAGGTACCAAAGTTCTGTGACCACATTGTCACGGTTCTCCGCAAGTCGTGCACTCAAATGTTGGCACCCAGCGGCCCTGCAGCCATGGCCCGCGGCTCCGCTCCCACAGGACGGCCTGGACTCCCCGCTTGGGCCCCGAGCTGGCGTCTGCTGGCCTCCAGAACGGCATCCCTAGAACTCTCCCTGTCTCTCACTCTATTGCGGCCACACGGTCTTTCTGCTGTTCTTTGAACACAGGAGGTACACGCCTACCTCGGGCCCTTGCGGATTTGTTCCCACAGCCTGGGGACAGATTTTTACCCTCGAAATCCCTAGGGCTTGCCCCCTTGCTGTATTTAGGTCTCAGCTCAGATATTGCCTCAGAGGAAGAAGCCTTTTCTCACTATTTGATGGAAACCAGCCGGCCCCTCCTTTTCTCCCACTTCACTCTGCTCCAATTTGCTTCCTAACACTTTTCATCACTAGCTATTATTTTTTAAAATTAATTTATTTACTTTTGTGTGAATTGGGTCTTTGTTGCTGTGCGTGGGCTTTCTCTAGTTGCAGCGAGCGGGGGCTGCTCTTCATTGCAGTGCGAGGGCTTCTCATTGCGGTGGCTTCTCTTGTTGCAGAGGCACGCAGCCTTCAGTAATTGTGGCACATGGGCTCAGTCGCTGTGGCTCACAGGCTTTAGAGCACAGGCTCAGTAGTTGTGGCGCACGGGCTTAGTTGCTCCGCGTCATGTGGGATCTTCCCGGACCAGGGCATGAACCTGTGTCCCCTGCACTGGCAGGCGGATTCTTAACCACTGTGCCACCAGGAAAGCCCCACTAGCTATTACTTTATAACTTTTCAATTATGTCTTGAGCGCCTGTCTCTTCTGCTAGAGCATAAGCTCCCTGAAGGCAGGGATTTGATATATAATCTTTTTCCCACCACGGGATCCACGAAGATCCGCAGCGCCTAGCGTTCTGCAGACTCGACAGCTGCCTGTTGAACGAATGAATAAGGAGCAGAAGGTCATTCTCCCATGAAACACGATGGGTTCTGGAGAAATTGAAGCCTTTTTGGAGGGAAACAGCCCCAGTCACTCTTTGGCTCTCCGACTGCAGTGGGAGACCTGTGTTCATGGCCTCATTCCTCTCCTCAGAACCTCCTTCCAAAGTCCACCTCTCAGCGCCACCTGGGAAGCCTGGCCCCTGGATGCCAGCCTGCGGCGGGATCTCACCTGTCTCTGAAGCCTTCCCACCCCCACCCAGCTCTCAGCTTCCTGTTCTTCCCGCCCACCACCCTGGCAAGGGAGCTGCTTCCCCAGCTCCTGCTTTGGTTCAGGTCAAGACCAGCTCCGAGAAACGTGCGTCCATCCTAGACAGCTTTGTTCTCAATGTCCATCACTGATAATGAGGAGGCACAGCCTCACATGGAAAGGCGGGAGAGGGAAGGACGGACCAGAAAGAAGCCACGTGGAGGTTGACTGCCCCTCTTAGACTCTTAAGATTTTTCCTTCTCCAGCTAAGAAGGTAGAGTCACACTCTACTCCCTCCCTGGGGGCAGGGGTGGGTCCTGATGCGACCCCTTCACTCTTCAGGTTTCCTATTTTGATCTCCAGGTCCCCCTTTTCAGAGGATGGTTCCTGATGATGGCAAAGTCACGACAGACTCCATGTCCTTCTCCTTCAGGTGATGTCAAAGGTGACATTGGGGCTTCCCTGGTGGCGCAGTGGTTGAGAGTCTGCCTGCCGATGCAGGGGACGCGGGTTCGTGCCCCGGTCCGGGAGGATCCCACATGCCGTGGAGCGGCTGGGCCCGTGAGCCATGGCCGCTGAGCCTGCGGGTCCGGAGCCTGTGCTCCACAGCAGAAGAGGCCACAGCAGTGAGAGGCCCGCGTACCGCAAAAAAAAAAAAAAAAAAAAAAGGTGACATTGAATGAATCTAGCAAAGGAGTCTTTTATAAAGCTTCTGATTCTGAAATGGAATGATTCATAAAAGACTGAGCAAGATAGAGACCAGATAACCTAGTCTTCTCGGTTGATTAATGAGGAAACAGGGGCACAGAGATCCTAGTTGTCGTGGAGCTGGTGAGGGGCACAACTAAAGACTTGAACTCTCCTGACCCGCCGTCCAGCCCAGCTCTGAGGGCCCACCAAGATGATGCAAAGACAGTTTCTACCCAGTAGGAAGTCTCGTTTCCAGAATGCACATGGGTTCATTCAACCTTGCAAATAACTCCCCCAAATGGTCAAGCCTGCAAACACACCCCATCAGCCTAAGTTGCCGCTTAAGGATCTGCCACGTTTACTCCAAATTTTCATCCTCTTCCCCTCCTTCGTTTCCTTTCACACTCTTTTCAAATCCACCCCGCTACGCCCAAGCTTTCAAATTACTATTTAGAGTTTAGCCTCAGGCCCTCACTTGTACCAATTCAAGACTTGTGTCCATGTGACACCAGTTTATGGTTGGAGGTTATTTCTTCTCCCAGGGTCAGTGCCCTTCTCTCCCCGCAGCTTCCCCTAAGGTCAGTAACTCCTGGGAGCTCTGGCTCTTAATTTGTGAAATCCTCTCCCCCTGGCAGTGTGTGAAGAGGCCATTGAACAGATGGCCTCACATGGCTTCGCTTCTACAAAGCCAGTAATAAATTGCATTCCTGGAAAATCTATATTTCAGTAGTCACATTATTTACTTTTCTCATTTGTTAATCCTATTAGGAATATTCCCTCCAGGAGAAGAAAAAAGGTGAAACAAAAAAACAAGACAAATGGACAACTCTGAAAAAAAACACCCCATTCAAAAGGCCTGCTGTTTCCCTCGGGCACTAGCTTATGTATCACCTGTGTGCAAAAAGGACGTCTGACTTGTTGCAGCTATGAGGACATCTGCTGCTCAAAGTGGCTTCTGAATCCCCCCACCAAGACCCTGTGATGTCCCAGCCCATGGAGTCCATTTATCAAGGTAAGCTGCAGCAAACGTTTCTTAAGAATGTTGGTAAGAGCCCTATCCAACGTTATAGGAAATGGTGAAAAGACGAAATATGGTTAAAAAAAAAAAAAAAACCAATGGAAGAGCAAGCAAGCAGGGGCTGTTTAGTTGGCTGGTTGGTGATAATAAGGGTACAGTTGGCTAAATATTGACCTGAATTCATCAGCAACACGTTGGATGCTACTGCCCTCGTTTTAGCCCCAAGCCTGGCACTCAGTAAGCCCGGGATTATTGCTAGCCCACAAGCAATAATCATCTGTGGAGGAAACACAGCTCATCCTCAGGGATCAGCTGCCTTTTCTGTTAAAGCATCCCGGCATCTGTGCCTGCTCTAAACTCCTGTTAAATGGGGCTCCACTTCTTTTCCCTAATGTTTGTTAGTTCTCTGCCTATTTTATATCCCTTATTGGATTGTTAGCTCCACAAGAACTGTGATTTTTATTCACCCTTTTTACGAGTCCCATGGCATTCAGTAGGGGCACCATAAATAAATGATGCAATCATGGAGGTTGGCGGCCGCCATATTTTTTGTTTCTTTGTTGTTGGTACATTAGTTTAATTTCTGCTTCCTAACTCTCGTATTGTAACTTTAGAGGTGGGAGAAAGATGCTATAAACCAGATATGCATAGGGAAGGGAAATTCTTTTTCTCACTTGCCTTCATACTTTAGCCTTCTTGGGTTTTGAGAGAATAGAAAGGAACATGGTAAAAAAAACAAAAAAAATCAAGAAGTGCAACCCATTCTTGGAGTATAAAGTAGAGGCATAGGTTTCCAAAGTTAACAATATTTTCACCTCTAAGATGAATTCCTATTCCAACTACCTCACAGGGCTCTCATGAGGCTCAAATAAGATAATATGCATTTGAAAGCTCTTTGCTAGTCGGAAAGCATGATATGGGTGTAAGGTATTATTATCCCTTTAATCTTTCTGTTCTCATAATGGAGAAAATTTTCCAAAGACGAATTGGGAGCTCATTTCAGGCTCTCAGCTGCCTCTTGTTACATCATGTCCACGGCAATTAATGCTGCAGAAGAGTCTGGCTGAATTCAAATAAACAGCACGTGGAGCACATTTGTCAGTCCTCTAACACTGCTGAAGTCAGTGGGATTCTCCTGCAGGCCTCTAGGACTCATCGTGGGCTGAGAACACCACAGATGCCATTCCGGGTAAGACCTTAATTTCACGCCTTCCTGTTTTCTGCCCTTACCAGGCCACCAAGCCTCGTTCTGCAGGAGACCCTGGCTGTTCCCTGGGATCGTAGAACACAAAGTCCCCAGAAGTGAATTTGGAGAGCTCTGCCCAGACCCTCCGCCCGCTTTGGGACCGAGGGACCCGTTTCCCCAGCTGCTGGGAGTCATGGCAGCTGATGGCTCTTCATTAAGTCCTGACCTGGGCACAGCCCTCAGCCTGAGAGTCCCTGTTCCAAGGCCACATTCCCTCCCATACCCAGTGTCTCGTCAGAGTGGGGAGGGGCAGGATAAAGGGCTGGCTCCCTTGTCTCAAAGTGGGACAACTCTGAAGGGCCATCCCTCTCCAGAGCTCCTGCTAGGAACCACTGAGGGCTCTGGGGCAATTTTATTGTCACCCAGCTTCTCCCTTTTCCCAGTCCTGTATCCCTCACCCCTCACAGGTGTCATTCTTGAAAACACTCCTTAATAAATCTCCTGTGTGCTGATCTCCAAGCAACTCTACCTATGAAACGGCTCAAACAGTTTTATGGTGAATGGGTTACTGGTCTGCAGGGATTGGTCCTCTCAGCCCTTGGAGAAGCTAGGTGGGTCCCACGTCAACCCGTGTCCCCCAGCGAGTTGCCTTGTCCATGAGCCGTATTCTCCATTTACCCTACATCACCAAACAAGCCTTATCTTCTAGGTCCTATGATGCTAAAAAGGCTGGGAAGCACTAATGGGATGTGTAGCATGCTCAGAAATTAATAGCTTTAATATAGTATGGCTGCCTTTCCGATACCCATTCCCTCTCTTCTTTACTAACTCTACCGTCATTTTAATTCCAGGCTGTCATTTTCTCAGCCTAAAAACAAAGCAAAACGAGCTCCCCACATTTCCAGCCTCCTCTGCAGCCAGGGAGAACCACATCCGTAGTTCTTGCCCAGCGGAGAGGAGCGGGCACTTGTCAACCCCTCTACCTTCCCCCATAAGGGCATCTCCTCACTTGCTTTTCTGGTCCCTTCTGTGTCTTCCTGCCTGGAACAGGGATGGGAGGCTGGTGAGCGAGAGGAGACCCATGTACTAGTGTATTCGTCATCTATTGCTGCACTAAAACATTTACCCCCAAACCGGAAGCTTTAAACAAACATTTATTATCTCACAGTTTCCGTGGGTCAGAAATTATGGGGGAAGGGGTCATTTTTGTATATTCTCAGGGTCCAACAGCCCAAAGGTGGTATAATGTGGGAGGGAACTACACAAGGCTGTAAATTCCAGGAGGCAGGGATCACGAAGGGCCCTCTTGGAGGCTGCCCGGTGCCATCACCAGCTGGCCCCACGAGACACAGCCATCCAGACGCAAAATATACTCACTCTCCCCCCGAAGCTGCAGATGTCTCGTCCCACTGCTGCATCAACATACAGTTCAGAACCTCGTCCTTTAAGTCAGGTCCAGGTGTGGATGAGGCCTGCAGCTCCTCCAGGGTGGTTCCACCCCACATCCCACGCGTTCTCTACGGCACAGCATTTCAGCCTCAAGCCTTACACATCAGTGTGTAAAGCAGAAGGGAAAAGAAAGATAATTTGGCTGTTATTTCAATCCTCTCTCTTCCTCCCCGTCCATTGCATGCTAAGAATAGAGGGTGACTATATGAACCTGTACACACACACACACACACACGCACACGCACGCACACGCACGCGCACACACACACACACACACACACACACACTTCCTGCAAAGCACATTGTGAGAAATGGTGCTCTAACCAAATAGGCAAGACAAGGAAGAGGGTGCTCGAGCAGGAATACCAAAACTGATATATATATATATTAATGTTGAGCCTTCTTTTAATTAATTTATTTTTATTTTTGGCTGTGTTGTGTCTTCGTTTCTGTACGAGGGCTTTCTCTAGTTGTGGCAGGCGGGGGCCACTCTTCATCGCGGTGCGCGGGCCTCTCACTGTCGTGGCCTCTCTTGTTGCGGAGCACAGGCTCCAGATGTGCAGGTTCAGTAGTTGTGGCTCACGGGCCTAGTTGCTCCGCGGTGTGTGGGATCTTCCCAGACCAGGGCTCGAACCCGTGTCCCCTGCATTAGCAGGCAGACTCTCAACCACTGCGCCACCAGGGAAGCCCCAAAACTGATATTTTTGTGATGAGAACAAGACTGTGATCAGAAATGCTGCTCGCCAGTGGCTGATCTGGCAGAAACCAACCGGGGATCCAAACTCTTCTTCAACCCTCCCCGAAGCTCCCCATAGAAAGTGGTGATGCAGCAAGAGTGGGATGGGACGGGAGATGCTGGCAAGTTTAGGACCGAGGCAGTAAGAGTCGGGAGCAGGAAAGGAATGAATAGTAGAGAAGTTTCTAGGGCGGTGTGCCCTAGGTTAAAACCTTCCGAGGTGTTCTGCAAAGCCCTTTGCAGAACACAGAAACACCCCTTGGTGAGACTATCTTTAGTTGCTGAATTGTTTAACTGTGACCCGAGGTCCTTCTTTCCTATCTCGTTGATGGCACATCTCTGGCATTGCATTAATTTCTGATAACTCTCTCAGGCACGGCCAGCTAAGCACTTTCTTCATTGTGCTGTCTGTGTGAAAAGCCACACTTACATGTTCTCGGAGGATGATTCCAGGTACAGATATAAAAGCCAGCCCTGAATACCAATCTGCTAGCTTTGCTGTCTGTGCAGATGTTCCCAGAGATTCAATCACTCTCTCCGTGTTTTTAAAGTTCATTCTACAAAATTAACATTAATAACGAAATGAAACTCACTTGTGTTTTTCAACTGAGGCCACCAAACCAGATTTGAGGTTCAACCTTTTTCATTCTGTACCGAAGGAGGAAAAATTTAAGAGCATATAGCCAGTAGCTAGCATCAAATCACCTTGGCTATTAGTCTCTATCTGATCCTGGTCCCTCATTTCCAATAATTCCGCCTGCTTTGTTTCATCTGGCCACGCCTTTGCTGTGAGCCTCAGCTCCAACTGAATCCTGGCCTTGGTTTCAAGGACTTCAGCATATCCAAGAATAGGATAACACCTTATCCTGCATCCTCCGAGGACTGAGGTCCCATTTTGGAACCCAAATTCTTGAAGGGAATTGTTGACTTACCTGGCAAAAGTCCCCCCTTGGTGCCTACTTGTTCCAGACTTGGAATCTGGGTTTGTTGGAATCCTAACTGTTCCCAGGTCAAGGTCGGTGGTCTTTCAACCACCTCACAAGTGTCCCTCACTTGTCTGACCACCTGTGAGAAACGTGGCTTTCACAGCTGAAAGGGACTTTAAATGTCATCTAGTTCAACCACTGCAACCTATCTTGCCTGACAATAAACTCGGGAAATTATTCAAACAACTCTTCAGATTCAGAGCTCTCCCCTTGTCATGCTGAATAAGAATGACCTAAAGTCAAATATTTCAAAAAATTTCTCTCTAATGCCAAGGGCCAGGGCTGCCTTGGAGGTCTAGGGATGCTACTGGGTTGGCCAAAAATTTCGTTCAGGCTTACCCGTAAGATGCTACAGAAAAACCCAAATGAACTTTTTGGCCAACCCAATATTTTTCAGATTGTTTTAATAACCGTCTAGCTAATGGGTAGAGGAAGACTGGCCATCATTGTCAGACACATGGAGCCAAGTTTCAGACAGCAAAGAGGGGATGGGCGTGAAGGGGAGGCAACCCCACACACTTTGGACTTCTAGAGCCATGGCCAGCTTGTCCTCTCTGAGATGGGCAGGGACACCCCAGCTGCTCCTAATTCAGTCCTGGGATGAGGCTGTCTCCTCAAATACTGTGGACAAGGCTCTTAACTAAAGAAGGAAGACAACCTTATGGGTTTCAGTTTTGCAGTTTGGGGATGATCTAGGAGTATGTGGACCTGCACTGCTCTAGATGGCCCTTTAAGATAAACAACAGCTTTCCTGACTCATGGTCAGCTCAGGAGCTATGGACAAGCTGTGCAAACAGGCCCCCACCTCCACCCAAAGCTTCAGAGCTTCTTTGCAACTCAACGACTCTCCCAGAATAGTCCTTGTAGGCTCCCCCTCGTTCAGTCACAGAGCTCAACACCGGTCCTAGACCCTGTCCTGGTCCCCATTTGTCTGAAATTGCACCCTTACAGACCAGCCAGGTCACAGGACCCCAGACAGGGTAGATGGCCATATTCATTAGGGGAGGCTGGAGTGTGGGCATACTGCATTTTGTAGACATGGAGAAAGCCCAGTCAACTAAATCTGGGAAACCCATGAAGTGTGGCAGATTTGGGGCAAAGTAGAATCAACAGGGACAAAAATAATTCAGAAGACACCCTGCTGGGAGCTCCAAAGCTTCTAAGAGGAGGCTGCCTGACTGCACCAAAATCAACTTGACTGTCCTGCAAGTCAAGGGCACACTAGGTCATGGTGATGGCAATGTCTGGGCAGAGGAAGAAAGGCATAGAACCACACCACTCCAAAGCTTTGCCTGGGCCACTTCTAGAATATTTATAGAAGCAGGCAGTTTGGAGGTATCTAGCCAAATAGTGTCAAATTACTTAGTCATTCAACTACATGTAAATATATCCCTGGGAAGGGATGGGGTTAACCCAAGACTTTTATAGGGGTTGGGGGAGGGGCGGTGAAACTGTGCAGCTCTCAGCCAATGTGTGGCCTGCCACACAGAGAGCCCTGATGTCTGGGGGCCAGAAAATTCCAGTGGAACCCCAAGCACGGGGGAGACTCCGCAGGGCCTTCTGAGACCCATGGGCAGAGCACACGCTCCTTTCCCACCACTGGCACGAGCAGGGCGTGGAATCGATGGGTCCCTCAGATCCGCAGAACGTAGCAGGGAAAGGCGATTCCAGAAGGAGAGAGCAGGCCTGCTTAATGCCCTGGAGCCTTTGAGAAGATTAATGTGTGGACAAGGGGAAACCAACGAATGTAATTTATTTAGACTTTCAAAACGGCTCCACACTAAGGGCTATTTTTAAAAGTCACCCTGGAATCTCAGTTTTAAAGGACTAGCTTTTTGAGGTTAATGTCAACGAGACACCCACATTTTCCCTCTGCTCCTGCCACAAAATGTGGACGAATCACGACTTTTACCCCATGGGGCATTTCCAAGCAGATTCCTACCTCCTCTGGCCCCTCCAGAAGTGATTTTCGATAGCTTCCTTATGAATTCCCATCTGGTTCCTCTCTTAACGCTTTCCACCTAATGTGTAATTGTATGTGTATATCTCGTCCCCCAACAGACTGGAACCCACCTGAAGACATGGGCAGAGTCTTCCCATTTTTGCATCCCATCAGCCCTCTGACTGGGGTTCCCTCCCCCTGAATCAGAGACGCCACTGTGACCCCAGACCAGCAATCTTAACCACTATGGTTTACGCCTGGGGCTACGTCCCAAGCGCCTCAAATTCAGCATGGCCAGCCCTGCAGCCCTCATCCCCAGCCCGTCACAAGCTGCTCTTCCTGTGCCCCCTTTTGGTTAGTGGCATCGTTCCCCGCCCACCTGGCGGTGCCCACTTCTCTTCATCCTCACTGCACCCGCCTTAGCCGGGGCCCTCACTGCTACACCTGTATTCCGACACCTTCCCACTGGTCAAATCCTTCAAAGGCCAGTGCACAGGGCTCTCCACGTCCCCTCCTGATTTCCCTGTTTCCCCTCCAGGCTCACCTTCTGTCCTGTGTGTGCAGAGCTGGAGCCGCTGCCAGGTGGGGGCCCCTGCAGGTCCTTCACCCACCGTGGTAACTCCTACTGTCCTCCTGTGACCTTCTGCTCTTCCTCGCCTGGCTGCTTCCAGCTTCTTCCTGTAGTGGAATCCTGCTTGTCCTTTATATACCAACTCAGGTGCTGTCTCCTCTGAGAAAATTTCTCCCAATCCCCAGTCTGGGTTTATTGTGTTTCCTATGTGCTCCTTCCTCCAACTCAACAAACATTTCTCGAGCAGCTACTATGTAATAGGCATTATATTAGGCGAAGGTGATAAACCCACCCTCACAAAATGAAACATGGCTTACAGAGGTTCCTACAAAGAAGTAACAGATTGAAGGTAATGCTAATAATGTAAGTACAAACGAATAAGAATTTTCTTCTGAACTGACATTGCCTCATACAAGCTCTTTGTCAACCACATTTTGAGATAAAAACAACGATTTAATCAGACCTGACAAGTAAACTGCCAAAAGAATACAAAATTATCACCAAGCCTTCTTGAAATATGGATTTGCATCCTCTGTCGTTAAGGGCAAACCTTGCCCTATTTATAATTCTCATCTCGATACCTTAGTTAACAGTGATAATGCATGTGTACAATTTATAAATAAATATACATACCTTGGAGTATATACGTAGTGCTCTCTCTCTATAGATATAGATATAGGAGCCTAGAAGGTTTTGCTTATTTATTTGTTATTTTCTAGTTAAGGTGTACAATCAAGACTTCAGAAACCATTCATTCAAGAACTGAAAGAAGACAATATGGTAGAACTGGGGAGTAGAGGAGAGAAATTAATCTAGCAAGGTAAGCAGGGCACATACTTCTATATTAGTACTTATCATACTATTTATAATTGTTTGTTTTAGGGATTCTTAACCTGGTATGTAGGGTTAAATTATACCCAATAATTTATGTGAGCACTTTGTGGAGACGGTGCATAACCTTTGTACAATTCTCTAAATGTCTATGTCTTAGTAAATGTTAACTATTGATTTGGTTAATGGTCTGCCTTCTCCCAACTAAACTGTGTTCCTTGTTGTCAAACACCTCATCTTTATGATCATCATAATAACAGGTATGAAACAGGCATTCAATAATTATCGGATGAATGAACGATTTACTTATTGCTTTCTCTTCCAGCATTGGAAGACAAAGAAACCAGAAAACCAGACGCAGACAAAAGCAGTTCTTTCTCATAGAAAGAGAGTTTTGTAGGTTTTATTCAATACGCGCTTACATAGCACTTACTGTGTTCAGAGACTAGTCTAAGTCTTTGAGCAATATTAACTCCTTCAGTCCTTGTAATTAAACTGAGGATGAAGGTACTATCATGGTCCTACTTCTTGGGTGGTGAAGCTGAGTCACAGAGAGGTTAAGTGGCTTGTTGAGGGAACACAGCTGGTAAGTGGCAGAGGCAGGGGTCAAACCCAAAGAGTCTGGCTGCCGAGTCTGTGCTTGTGACCACCACACTGTGGCATAACCTGCATGTCAGCTCATGGGTAAAAGTGTCGTGTCATCAGAAGATACTCAGTGTAACCTGCCAGCAAAGACACCTGCCGTAACCTCCCTTACTCCGTGGCAAAGAATGCCCTTCGAAAACAAAGTAGGAAAAAGCAGAGCTAGGTTCAAAGGGCTTGGGTTCCCACAGCTATGAATGATGGGGCTTGAGTGGATAGATGTACTTTGTAAGATAGCAAACTGCTGACAAAGTTGTGAGGTAATATTTAAACGTTTGATTGTGGAAATTCTCAAACATATCCAAAGGTGTAGAGAAAAATACAATGACCCTCCATGTACCCCTCACCCAGCCCAACAATTACCAACACGTGGCCAGTCACATTTCGTCCGTACTCTCACTTGCTCCCCCATTTTATTATTTTGAAGTAAACTCCTGATATTGTGTGATTTCATAGTGGGACTTTAAAATATTGTACTACTCACTTAGAAACTGTCTAGCATTGGAGTCAGGAGACTTGAGTTTGAGCCTTGCCTCTACAACTTTCCAGCTGTGTCCTTGGGCAATAACGTCTCTGAGCCTCAGCTGCACCATCTGTAAATTATGGATGATAATACCTGTCTCACCGCATAGTTTTGAGGGTCAGCTAATTCAACACACGTGAGAATAATTTTTAAACTGTAAGGTCTTAATTGAACCTCAGTGTAACTCTGCTTCCACCCTGCCCCACCATGAGAACTGTGATGGTTAATTTTATACGTCAACTTGGTGAGACTATGGTGACCAGTTATTTGGTCAAATACCTGTCTGAATGTTGCTGTAAAGTATTTTTAAGGTGGGATTAACATTTACAATCAGTTGATTTTAAGTAAAGCAGACCACCCTCCATAATATGGATGGGTCTCACCCAACCAGTTGAAGGTCTTCAGAGAAGACTGAGGTTTCCCCCAAAAGAAGAAATTCTCCCTCCAGATCGTAGCATAGAAATTCCCCCTGGTTTTTCAGCCTTTGGACTATAGGCTGCAATGTTAACTCTTACTCAAACTTGCAGCCTGCCACTCGACTATGGATTTTGGGCTTGCCAGCCACACTGTCATGTCTGACTTTAAATTGGGATTTGCCAACGGGAGTCAACAGCAGGCAATTGGAGGGAGAGAGAGGTTGGTGTATTTATTCCCTTGGCTTTCTCCTCATAGGTTGTTCCAAGCTGCTCTTCCAAAGTGGCCTTCTCCACTGTCGAGGTTCAGTACTGCTTCCTCCCCTCCCCTCCAGGTGATGGGGTGACAATGCTCTCCCCACATTGTCCCCAGCCCCAGGTACTATCCCTTGTGGTTTCCTCACACTGTGCCCACACTTTTGCAAATAGTCCCTTTATTAAACTCTTCTCAGTTACCCATTTGAGTACGCCATCTGTTTCCTATAGGGACCCCGAGTGATACACATGGTAGAGAAAGCCGTTTAACAGACAATCACAGGCTAGGTATGTGGATTAAACAAATTCACTAAGAATTCCATTAGGAACACTTCAAGTGCTCATCAGCATCGTTTTTCCGGAGTCCCCAGACTGCCATGTTCCAAGCTCTCCAGCTCTCTGGGAAACTCAGCGCATGCCTCCCCCACCCCCTCCCTCTCCAAGGAGTTCTTTACTGGGAGCTGGCACTCAGATACGTCAAGTCTGCCCTTGACCCTTCACTGCATCTTAGCAGGGGGGGAAACCAACTCCTCCCCTTTCCCACAGTATCACTTCATCTCCTTCCTTCCACGCCAGCTGCATCCTCTTTCCCCATCCTCTGAGCCTTACTCCCTCTGGGACCAGCTAGCCCACAGCCTCTGAAACAGCTCGGTCAAGGCCAGAGTTCCCCATCAATGCCTCACGATGGCCTCCCCAGTTCACCGTCCCTCACATACACGTACAAATACAAAAAACACTTCGATTATTTAGGTTGCTACTGTCATTTTTCTTTTAGATGTGGTGACTCAACAGTTCGGCCATTTCTACAGAACTACACGGTTAATCTCCACGCAGAGCTAATTGGATATCCTTTCATTTCCCCACTAGTCCCCTAGCCTGGCTCCTGCCACCCCTCACTCCCATAAATATTTATAACTTCACTCCAAACATTAGCAGTATGTTTTGAAAAACACATCCAATTATACCAGGAATCTGATATTACATTCGAAGCTAGTCACAGCCTTTCCTTCCTTGGCAGCTTACTTTGAAAACTGGAAAACAAGCTTTCTTTTTTATAAAAAAATTAATAAACACAAAAACTTGAGCTCTATTCACCAGCACAACAGTGTGTGGAAATTTTGCTTTAAATAATTAAAAATATTAATAAACTACAAAGCAAGAGATATCCATTTTAAGGAGACATTGATACAATGTAGTGATTTTGATGTTCCCCTGATTTCATTAAAATGGGATTATGGGTGGGTGGGTGTGTGTAGCCATAAGAACAAACTCAAAGACCAAAAAGTACAAAAGCTGTTTGAAAGCTAGTTAAAATGGCCTTCAGGATTTGGGGAGCAGCAATAAAGTCCACACCATCTCCCTGCCAACCACCCTCTCTGTCACAAACATGCAGTTTGGATTCAGCCAGCGTTTCTGCTTTTAGACTTTATTACTCAGCTGGTGAATGGCCCCTGGACATGAACATCACCCACCTCAGGGTCATCAGTCAGCAGGGCTCTCTTTGACATCTTTCTCCACCCAAACCTCCATTAGACCATGGCACCTGGAAATGGGGGAGCTTCCCCGAGCAAATCCGCCCAGCCCGTGTGGCCAGGGAAGGCTCTTCTACTCAATAGTGGGGAGAAGTAGTGTGGGACAAGGCTGAGAGTCTCTGGGAATCAGGCCTGCTGGGGACCACAGCAGGGACCCAACCCCCCACCCAGCCTGACCCCCTCACCTGGCCTCACTCCCCACCTAGAAGAGGTGACAGAAACCAGAAGGTCCCCACAAGCTTCACAGCTTTTAAGAGGCAAGTAGCTCTTCTTTGTCCTTACAAGCCATTAGCATCCACGCCTTGGGAGGCACTTAGAAACAGTAGGTGAGAAGTAAAGAAATATGCCCAGACTTTCCCCTTCTGCACACACTTCACTATCCTGCTCTCTAAACTCTTCTTCTCCAAACCCGCCTCCTTCACTCACTCCACCGTTTCTCTCAAACCCACTTTGAAAGAGGGTATCAAACAGCCAAAGGAAAGAAAGAGGTTTTGCATGGAAATGTTTGTCTTCCACATTTTCTCTCTGGAATTAAACTCCAAGGCTGTGTGATGAGTGTATCTGTTGGGATGTTCAGTTCTTTCTACTACTCTGTCTTTGCGTGTCTTAGGAGGGGCCTGGGCTTCAGGATCAGGTAGATCTGGGTGCCATTAATTACTAGATGATTTTGCAATAGCATTTAACCTTTCAGGGTCTGCAGTTCCTCATTTGTCAATAGGGCCTCATAAGGGGATAATTATGAAGATTAAGTTTAGTTAATGAATACAAAGAAACTATGGGCAGAACTTAAAATATTTGGGGTCTTCAATCACACAAAAGATACCATGCTATGTACCCAAACCATTACAGGGGCACAGAATTTGCATATTCTTTTCAAATGAATAGTTAAGGTCCATTCTGAATGTAGACAGTATGAGACTTACCAAGGGAGAAACCCCAGGCTGGAAACTCTGAGAAACATGCAGAGCGGCTTCACCCCAATACTCCCATCTCCTAGGTTTCTAAATCTCTCCTGAGAATTAAATTCTCCCCTTGAGTTTGCGTGCTCCCAGCTGCACTGGGCCCCAGTGTCCTCTGTTATTTAAATGGATCAGAAGTTCAAACGCGGGCACTGTCCTGTTTCTGTGTTTAGCTATGACACTTTTTCCCACCAAGTCTGCAGGACTTGCGTCAGGTCTCCCGGTTCCATTCTTGTGCCCACTACAGTCTGCACTCAAGACAGTGAGAGGAAATTTCTTCTTTTTTTGTTTTTGTTTTTTTAACATCTTTATTGGAGTATAATTGCTTTACAATGGTGTGTTAGTTTCTGCTTTATAACAAAGTGAATCAATTACACGCATACATATATCCCTGTATCTCCTCCCTCTTGCGTCTCCCTCCCACCTTCCCTATTCCACCCTCTAGGTGGTCACAAAGCACGAGCTGATCTCCTGTGCCATGCGGCTGCTTCCCACCAGCTATCGATTTTACGTTTGGTAGTGTATATATGTCCATGCCACTCTCTCACTTCGTCCCAGCTTATCCTTCCCCCTCCCCACGTCCTCAAGTCCATTCTCTAGTAGGTCTGCGTCTTTATTCTGTCCTGCCCCTAGGTTCTTCATGACCTTTTTTTTTTTTTTTTTTTTAGATTCCATATATATGTGTTAGCATACGGTATTTGTTTTTCTCTTTCTGACTTACTTCACTCTGTATGACAGATCCATCCACCTCACTACAAAGAGTTCAATTTCGTTTCTTTTTATGGCTGAGTAATATTCCATTGTATATATATGCCACATCTTTTTTATCCATTCATCTGTCGATGGACACCTAGGTTGCTTCCATGTCCTGGCTACTGTAAATAGAGCTGCAACGAACATTGTGGTACATGACTCTTTTTGAATTATGGTTTTTCTCAGGGTATATGCCCAATAGTGGAATTGCTGGATCATACGGTAGTTCTATTTTCAGTTTTTTAAGGAACCTCCATACTGTTCTCCACAGTGGCTGTATCAATTTACATTCCCACCAACAGTGCAAGAGGGTTCCCTTTTCTCCACACCCTCTCCAGCATTTATTGTTTTGTAGATTTTTTGATGATGGCCATTCTGACTGGTGTGAGGTGATACCTCATTGTAGTTTTGATTTGCATTTCTCTAATGATTAATGATGTTGAGCATTCTTTCATGTGTTTGTTAGCTATCTGTATATCTTCTTTGGAGAAATGTCTATTTAAGTCTTCTGCCCATTTTTGGATTGGGTTGTTTGTTTTTTTGATATTGAGCTGCATGTAAATTTTGGAGATTAATCCTTTGTCAGTTGCTTCGTTTGCAAATATTTTCTCCTATTCTGAGGGTTGTCTTTTCATCTTGTTTATGGTTTCCTTTGCTGTGCAAAAGCTTTTAAGTTTCATTAGGTCGCATTTGTTTATTTTTGTTTTTATTTCCATTTCTCTAGGAGGTGGGTCAAAAAGGACCTTGCTGTCATTTATGTCATAGAGTGTTCTGCCTATGTTTTCCTCTAAGAGTTTTATAGTGTCTGGCCTTACATTTAGATCTTAAATCCATTTTGAGTTTACTTTTGTGTATGGTGTTAGGGAGTGTTCTAATTTCATTCTTTTACATGTAGCTGTCCAGTTTTCCCAGCAACACTTATTGAAGAGGCTGTCTTTTCTCCATTGTTTATTCTTGCCTCCTTTATCAAAAATAAGGTGACCATATGTGCGTGGGTTTATCTCTGGGCTTTCTATCCTGTTCCATTGATCTATCTTTCTGTCTTTGTGCCAGTACCATACTGTCTTGATTACTGCAGCTTCATAGTATAGTCTGAAGTCAGGGAGCCTGATTCCTCCAGCTCCATTTTTCGTTCTCAAGATTGTTTGGCTTTTTGGGGTCTTTGGTGTTTCCATACAAATTGTGAAATTTTTTGTTCTACTTCTGTGAAAAATGCCATTGGTAGTTTGATAGGGATTGGATTGAATCTGTAGATTGCTTTGGGTAGTAGAGTCATTTTCACAATATTGATTCTTCCAATCCAAGAATATGGGATATCTCTCCATCTGTTGGTATCATCTTTAATTTCTTTCATCAGTGTCTTATAGTTTTCTGCATACAGGTCTTTTGTCTCCTTAGGTAGGTTTATTCCTGGTATTTTATTCTTTTTGTTGCAGTGGTAAATGGGAGTGTTTCCTTTATTTCACTTCCAGGTTTTTCATCATTAGTGTATAGGAATGCAAGAGATTTCTGTGCGTTAATTCTGTATCCTGCTACTTTACCAAATTCATTGATTAGCTCAAGTAGTTTTCTGGTGGCATCTTTAGGATTCTCTATGTATAGTATCATGTCATCTGCAAAGAGTGACAGCTTTACTTCTTTCTGATTTGGATTCCTTTTATTTCTTTCTCTTCTCTGATTGCTGTGGCTAAAACTTCCAAAACAATGTTGAATAATAGTGGTGAGAGGGGGCAACCTTGTCTCGTTCCTGATCTTAGTGGAAATGGTTTCAGTTTTGCACCATTGAGAACAATGTTGGCTGTGGGTGTGTCATATATGGGCTTTATTATGTTGAGGTAAGTTCCCTCTATGCCTACTTTCTGAAGGGTTTTTATCATAAATGGGTGTTGAATTTTGTCAAAAGCTTTTTCTGCATCTATTGAGATGATCATATGGTTTTTATTCTTCAGTTTGTTAGTATGGTGTATCACGTTGATTGATTTGCATATATTGAAGAATCCTTGCATTCCTGGGATAAACCCCACTTGATCACTGTGTATGATCCTTTTAATGTGCTGTTGGATTCTGTTTGCTAGTATTTTGTTGAGGAGTTTTGCATCTATGTTCATCAGTGATACTGGCCTGTAGCTTTCTTTTTTTGGTGACATCTTTGTCTGGTTTTGGTATCAGGGTGATTGTGGCCTCGTGGAATCAGTTTGGGAGTGTTCCTCCCTCTGCTATATTTTGGAAGAGTTTGAGAAGGATAGGTGTTAGCTCTTCTCTAAATGTTTGAAAGAATTCACCTGTGAAGCCATCTGGTCCTGGCCTTTTGTTCGTTGGAAGATTTTTAATCACAGTCTCAACTTCAGGGCTTGTGTTTGGTCTATTTATATTTTCTGTTTCTTCCAGGTTCAGTCTCGGAAGGTTGTGCTTTCCTAAGAACTTGTCCATTTCTTCCAGGTTGTCCATTTTATTGGCATATAGTTGCTTGTAGTAATCTCTCATGATCCTTTGTATTTCTGCCGTGTCAGTTGTTACTTCTCCTTTTTCATTTCTAATTCTATTGATTTGAGTTTTCTCCCTTTTTTTCTTGATGAGTCTCGCTAATGGTTTATCAGTTTTGTTTATGTTCTCAAAGAACCAGCTTTTAGTTTTATTGATCTTTGCTATTGTTTCCTTCATTTCTTTTTCATTTATTTCTGATCTGATCTTTATGACTTCTTTCCTTCTGCTAACTTAGGGTTTTTTTGTTCTTGTTTCTCTAGTTGCATTAGCTGTGAGGTTAGGTTGTTTATTTGAGATATTTTTTGTTTCTTAAGGTAGGATTGTATTGCTATAAACTTCCCTCTTAGAACTGCTTTTGCTGCATCCCGTAGGTTTTGGGTTGTCATGCTTTCATTGTCATTTGTTTCTAGGTATTTTAAAAATTTATTTATTTATTTATTTATTTTTGTCTGTGTTGGGTCTTCGTTTCTGTGCAAGGGCTTTTCTAGTTGTGGCAAGCGGGGGCCACTCTCATCACGGTGCATGGGCCTCTCACTATCATGGCCTCTCTTGCTGTGGAGCACAGGCTCCAGACGCGCAGGTTCAGTAATTGTGGCTCACAGGCCTAGTTGCTCCCCGGCATGTGGGATCTTCCCAGACCAGGGCTCGAACCTGTGTCCCCTGCATTAGCAGGCAGATTCTCAACCACTGCGCCACCAGGGAAGCCCCTAAGTATTTTTTGATTTCCTCTTTGATTTCTTCAGTGATTTCTTGGTTATTAAGTAGTGTATTGTTTAGCCTCCATGTGTTTGTATTTTTTACAGATTTTTCCCTGTAATTGATATCTAGTCTCATAGCATTGTGTTCTGAAATGCTACCTGATATGATTTCAATTTTCTTAAATTTACCAAGGCTTGATTTGTGACCAAAGATATGATTTATCCTGGAGAATGTTCCATGAGCACTTGAGAAGAAAGTGTATTCTGTTATTTTTGGATGCAATGTCCTATAAATATCAATTAAGTCCATCTTGTTTAATGTATCATTTAAAGCTTGTGATTCCTTATTTATTTTCATTTTGGATGATCTGTTCATTGGTGAAATTGGGGTGTTAAAGTCCCCTACTATGATTGTGTTACTGTCGATTTCCCCTTTTATGCCTGTTAGCATTTGCCTTATGTATTGATGTGCTCCTATGTTGGGTGCATAAATATTTACAATTATGATATCTTCTTATTGGATTGATCCCTTCATCATTATGTAGTGTCCTTCTTTGTCTCTTGTAATAGTCTTTGTTGTAAAGTCTATTTTTTCTGATATGAGAATTGCTATTCCAGCTTTCTTTTGAGTTCCATTTACATGGAGTATCTTTTCCCATACTCTCACTTTCAGTCCGTATGTGTCCCTAGGTCTGAAGTGGGTCTCTTGTAGACAGCATATATATGGGTCTTGTTTGTGTATCCATACAGCCAGTCTATGTCTTTTGATTGGAGCATTTAATCCATTTACATTTAAGGTAATTATTGATATGTATGTTCCTATTACCATTTTCTTAATTGTTTTGGGTTTGTTATTGTAGCTCTTTTCCTTCTCTTGTGTTTCCTGCCTAGAGAAGTTCCTTTAGCATTTGTTGTGGTGCTGAATTCTCTTTGCTTTTGCTTGTCTGTAAAGGTTTTAATTTCTCCGTTGAATCATCCTTGCTGGGTTGAGTAATCTTGGTTGTAGGTTTTTCCCTTTCATCACTTCAGATATGTCCTGCCACCCACTTCTGCCTTGCAGAGTTTCTGCTGAAAGGTTAGCTGTTAACCTTATGGGGATTCCCTTGTATGTTATTTGTTGCTTTTCCCTTGCTGCTTTTAATATATATTTTTTTGTATTTAATTTTTGATAGCTTGATTAATATGTGTCTTGGCATGTTTCTCTTTGGATATATCCTGTATCAGACTCCCCGCACTTCCTGGACTTGATTAAGTATTTCCTTTCCCATATTAGGGAAGTTTTCAACTATAATCTCTTCAAGTATTTTCTCAGACCCTTTCTTTTTCTCTTCTTCTTCTGGGACCCCTATAATTCAAATGTTGGTGCATTTAATGTTGTCCCAGAGGTCTGTGAGACTGTCCTCAATTCTTTTCATTCTTTATTCTTTATTCTGCTCTACAGTAGTTATTTCCACTATTTTATCTTCCAGGTCACTTATCCATTCTTCTGCCTCACTTATTCTGCTATTGATTCCTTCTAGAGAATTTTAAATTTCATTTATTGTGTTTTCATCATTGTTTGTTTGCTCTTTAGTTCTTCTAGGCCCTTGTTAAACGTTTCTTTTATTTTCTCCATTCTATTTCCAAGATTTTGGATCATCTTTGCTATCATTATTCTCACTTATTTTTCAGGTAGACTGCCTATTTCCTCTTCATTTGTTTGGTCTGGTGGGTTTTTACCTCATTCCTTCATCTGCTGTGTGTTTCTCTTTCTTCTCATTTTGCTTAACTTACTTTGTTTGGGGGTCTCCTTTTCACAGGCTGCAGGTTCGTAGTTCCCGTTGTTTTTGGTGTCTGCCCCGAGTGGCTAAGGTTGGTTCAGTGGGTTGTGTAGGCTTCCTAGTGGACGGGACTGGTGCCTGTGTTCCTGTGGATGAGGCTGGATCTTGTCTTTTTGGTGGGCAGTTCCGCGTTCGGTGGTGTGTTTTTGGGTGTCTGTGACCTCATTATGATTTTAGGCAGCCTCTCTGCTAATGGGTGGGGTGTGTTCCTGTCTTGCTAGTTGTTTGGCATAGGGTGTCTAGCACTGTAGCTTGCTGGTAATTGAATGGAGCTGGGTCTTCGCGTTGAGATGGATATCTCTGGGAGAGCTTTCGCCGTTTGATATTACGTGGATCTGGGAGGTGTCTGGTGGACCAATGTCCTGAGCTTGGTTCTCTCACCTCAGAGACACAGGCCTGACGTCCGGCCAGAGTACCAAGACCCTGTCATCCACATGGCTCAGAATAAAAGGGAGAAAGAAAGAAAGAGAGAAAGAAAAAATAAAATAAAATGAAATAAAGTTATTAAAATAAAAAGTAAAAAATAATTATTAAATATAAAAAATTTTAAGTAATAAAAAAATATAAGAAAGAAAGAGAGCAACCAAACCAAAAAACAAATCCACCAATGATAACAAGAGTTAAAAACTATACTAAAAAAAAAAAAACGGACAGACAGAACCCTAGGACAAATGGGTAAAAGCAAAACTATACAGACAAAATCTCACACAGAAGCATACACATACACACTCACAAAAAGAGAAAAAGGGGAAAAAATATATATCGTTGCTCCCAAAGTCCACCTCCTCAATTTGGGATGATTCGTTGTCTCTTCAGGTATTCCACAGATGCAGGTACATCAAGTTGATTGTGGAGATTTAATCCGCTGCTCCTGAGGCTGCTGGGAGAGATTTCCCTTTCTCTTCTGTGTTGGCACAGCTCCCGCGGTTCAGCTTTGGATTTGGCCCCGCCTCTGCGTGTAGGTCGCCTGAGGGCGTCTGTTCTTCACTCAGACAGGACGGGGTTAAAGGAGCAGCTGATTCAGGGGCCCTGGCTCAATCATGCCAGGAGGAGGGAGGGGTACAGAGTGCGGGGCGGGCCTGCGCGTCAGAGGCCAGCGTGACGTTGCACCAGCCTGAGGCACGCCATGCGTTCTCCCCGGTAAGTTGTCCCTGGATCCCGGGACCCTGGCAGTGGCGGGCTGCACAGGCTCCCGGAAGGGAGGTGTGGATAGTGACCAGTGCTCGCACACAAGCTTGTTGGTAGCGGCAGCAGGAGCCTTAGCATCTCATGCCCGTCTCTGGGGTCCATGCTGTTAGCTGCGGCTCACACCCGTCTCTGGAGCTCCTTTAGGCGGCGCTCTGAATCCCCTCTCCTCACGCACCAGGAATCAAAGAGGGAGGAAAAAGTCTCTTGGCTCTTCGGCAGCTCCAGACTTTTTCCTGGACTCCCTCCCGGCTAGCTGTGACGCACTAGCCCCCTTCAGGCTGTGTTCACGCCGCCAACCCCAGTCCTCTCCCTACGTTCTGACCGAAGCCCGAGCCTCAGCTCCCAGCCCCGCCCGCCCCGGCGGGTGAGCAGACAAGCCTCTCGGGCTGGTGAGTGCCGGTCAGCACAGATCCTCTGTGCGGGAATCTCTCCGCTTTTCCCGCCGCACCCCTGTTGCTGTGCTCTCCTCCACGGCTCCGAAGCTTCCCCCCTCTGCCCCCAGCAGTCTCTGCCCGCGAAGGGGCTTCCTAGTGTGTGGAAACCTTGCCTCCTTCACGGCTCCCTCCCAGAGGTGCAGGTCCCGTCCCTATCCTTTTGTCTCTGTTTTTTCTTTTTTCTTTTGCCCTACCCAGGTACGTGGGGAGTTTCTTGCCTTTTGGGAGGTCTGAGGTCTTCTGCCAGTGTTCAGGAGGTGTTCTGTAGGAGCAGTTCCACGTGTAGATGTATTTCTGATGTATTTGTGGGGAGGAAGGTGATCTCCACTTCTTACTCTTTCACCATCTTGAAGCTCCTCCGAGAGGAAATTTCTCAAAAATAAATCAGACCGTGTCTCTCCTCTGCTCATCATCCCCCAGGGGCTCCCATCTCCCTCGGGGTAAAATCCCAGTTCTCCATAGTGGCCTGCAAGGTGCTCCATGACATGGTCCTCCCCCACCCCACCCCTGCTGTCTCTTCTAGCTCATCCACTCCAGCCACACTGACACCAAACACACCAAGCACATGCCAGCCACAAGGCCTTTGCTCTTGCTTCCCTTGGTCTGTAAGGGTTTTGTTTTGTTTTTTTACACCAGAAGTTTGTATGACTTGCACCATCACTTTTTTAAGACTTCTCAAGCATCAGTGAGGTCACCCCTAACCATCTAAAATATAAAATAGTTTGCACACACACACCACACCACACCACACCACACCACACCACACCACACCACACCATACCATTACTTCTATACCTGTGTGTTGCTTTATTCTTCTTCATAGCACACGACATCATCCAACATACTATGACTTTTCAAATGAATAGACTTTATGTTTAGAACAGTTTAAGGTTTACAGAAAAATTGAGCAGGAGGTACATAAAGTTCATAGTTTACATTAGATAGTTTACATTACATAGTTTACATTACATAGTTTACATTACAACACAAACACTCTTTGTGTTGTACAGTTCTATGGGTTTTGACAAATGCATAAGGTCATGTATCCACCGTTACATGTTATCTATCCACCATGTGGTATCATACAAATAGTTCCACTGCCCTAAAAATCCTTGTGCTCCACGCATTCATCTCTCCTCCCTCCCCCAAATCCCTGGTAACCACTGATCTCTGTTCCGTCTCTGTAGTTTTGTCTTTTCCAGAATGTCATACAGTTGGAATCATACAATATGTAGTCTTTCAGATTGGCTTCTTTTACTTAGCAATATGCATTTAAGATTCCCCCGTGTCATTTTGGTGGCTTAATAGCTCATTTATCTTTTTTAAATCACTGAATAATATTTCATTGTATGAATAGATCACAGTTTGTTTATCCATTCACCTATTGAAGGACATTGTGGTTGCTTCCAATTTGGGGCAATTATGAGTAAAGATGCTATAGACATTTGTGTGCAGGGTTTTATGTGGATATAATTTTCAACTCATTTGGGAAAATACCAAGGAGCATGATTGTTGGATCATACAGTAAGCATATGGTTAACTTTGTAAAAAACTACCAAACTGTCTTCCAAAGTGGCAGTATCATTTTGCCCTCCCGCCAGCAACGAGTGAGAATTCCTATTGCTACACATGCTCACCAGCATTTGGTATTGTCAGTGTTTTGGATTTTAGCGTTCTAATAGATGTGTATGATATCTTGTTGTTGTTTTAATTTGCAATTCCCTAATGATATATGACATTGAAAAAGCCTCTGTATTTTTTTCCCTAGTTCATCAGCCCTATGGTATCAAAGACTCCTCTGTTTCACTCATTGCTATTTCCCCCAGGCCTCAGAACAGCATCTAAATAAGGTAGGCTCTTTGTAAGTGTTTGTTAAATTAATTAATTAATTTTAAGAGGAGCGGATTTTATCATTTTTAATTCTCAGTTGCACCTCATGTCCAAGATGACCCCCCAACATCTTGTGGAGACTGGTCTTCCACCCCTAGACCACTGTGGACCTGACATTGTGAGACGGAGCACAGCTCCAGAAGGGGCAGGGTAACAAAGGCAGTCTCTTTTATTTTTTAATTTTATTTAAAAGAAATTTTTTTAGTCTTTTTTATACTGGGGGAATGTGGTGGGCCGAATAATAGCCCCCTAATGATGCCCACAGTTTAATCCCCAGAACCTGTGAATATGTTGCCTTAAGTGATAGAAGGGATTTTGCAGGTGTGATTAAATTGAGGCTCATGAGAGGAGAGTAGCCTGAATTAGCCAGGTGGGTCTAATTAACCAAAAGTGTCCATATATAAGGGAGGCAGGCGGGTCAGAGTCATAAAGGTCATGTGATGATGGGAGCAGAGGTCAGAGTGTTGCAGGGCCATGAGCCAAGGAATATGGCAGCCTCTAGAAGCTGGAAAAGGTGAAAAAGAAGGATTCTCTCCAAAACCTCCAGAAGTAACACAACCACACCGACCTCCAGACCGGTAAGAGAATAAATTTGTGTTGCTTTCAGCAATTACGTTGGTGGTAATCTGTTTCAGCAGCAATAGAAAACCAACACAGGAGGCACCTGCATATAAGAAAATAATGAAATTGTGTGAGAAATGCTAGAATCAAAACTCATCTCTGTGATAGACTGAGCTTGAAGATGAGGAAATGATTAAAACCTCTTTAGACGAGAGCATTGTATTTTCAACAGTGTGCTCAAAAGGCAAGAAGGAATAAGGGGTCAGTCCCCTGGAGCTCGGCCCACCAATGGTGCAGAGAAATTGAGCATTTGTTTCCCACAGACTGTGTGTTGTTTACCTCTGTATGCCCAGAGCCTGCTGAAGCATTAGGCACAGACTAGGTGCTCACTGAATGCGTGTGGAATGCATGGAGTGGCAGGAAATGGAATAGAAGGGAAAACTGGGGCAGAGGTAGAGGTCTTACTGGAAACGGGAGAGATTTAGTTACCGGCAGCTGTCTAGGTGCCATGACTCCTCTGAGCCTATAGAGGCCCCTCCTGGAAGAGGGAAGGGGACAGAACTACAAAGAAGGTCAGAGGAGGTGCTTGTTGAGGTCTGTTTTGCTTCCATTTTCAGTAGTGCCTGGATCGTTCTGTAGTTCCTAAGCTGCACCTACCCTGACCTACAGACCTGTTGAGCTCGTCCTGGGCCCTGATGGGGCACATCCCCTTGGGCTCAGTTTGTATAATCAAGGACCAGGTAGTCAGCACAGGTTTGATTTCAGACAACGGACCTGCTATAGCTATGCAGATGGCAACTGGCCTGTCTCCCCTTCCTTCGTCTGTTTCTGTGGCCTCTGTTTTGCCCAGACTCAGCATATACACAAGGTCAGCCCCCATTCACTGGTTCCCGTAAGAAAGCCAAGCAAACCAAGCATTTTACGGTTTTTAATAATATTAGTGAAGAAGAATCCCACTGTGTAACCCATGATCTCCCACCATCTTATCTTATTCTTCCTCCTTTTTACTCTCCTCTTTCCCATCTCCAAGACAAAATAAACACATAGATAAATAAGGTTTGCTTTCTTAAGCAGAGTAACTCTGGCTCTTTCTCTGAAACCTTGGCACCAGAGAACAGCTATGCTTCAAAGGAATTGACTACACACGTGAGCTTATCACGGCATTTTTCTCAAAAAGGCAAGTCTCTTCCTAAGATAAATTCTTGTATCAGCTACTAAGAGGATAGCATTTTTTTCATCTCATTGTGCCGGGGAACTGCAGCTGAGTGGAGTAAGTCATCTGTCACACAAACCATCCCCTCCTGGCTCGGACCCCAGGTGCTCATGGCTGAGCTCTGCAATAAAAGAGCAAGTCAAATCTCCCAGAGTTTTTCATCATTATCGCCACAGGGCTGTGAGAACACAAGACACCGCCATACTGGTCCCAGCAGCTCTGCAATGGTGGAAGATAGCACCAGGGACTTCAGAAGTGCCACATGAAAACTCCTTTGCTCAGATAGTTAGGCCTTCAAATCAGACATCAGCTAGTGGCAGCCTCAGTGGGGTCCTAGGTGGAGAATTCTTGCCTAGATGTTCCTTTTGGAGTTGACGCAATCTGGCATCATCCAATGAATAGGAAAAGTAAAACTGTGCTGTGTAACCAAGATAACTAATGCATAGAATTCACATGAGACACCCTCACTCCAGGGTGCCTGGAATATTCTGGGAGGAATTTGAGCTTTAAAAAGATTAACTGCCCTAGGTTCTCAACAAGGGGAGCCATTGGGGTCTCTCTGCTAGATTTCTATCACGAATGGGAAATAATCAGTTAAATAAAACATGTGCTTTGTCAGTTTGTCTTCCATGGCACATAGCAGTGTGGCTTATCTTGCTCAAGTTTCTTTAAGAATAACTTCAGGGCTTCCCTGGTGGTGCAGTGGTGGAGAGTCTGCCTGCCGATGCAGGTGACACGGGTTCGTGCCCCGGTCCGGGAAGATCCCATATGCCGCGGAGCAGCTGGGCCCGTGAGCCGTGGCCGCTGAGCCTGCACGTCCGGAGCCTGGTGCTGCGCAACGGGAGAGGCCACGGCAGTGAGAGGCCCGCGTACCGCAAAAAAAAATAAATAAAATAAGAATAACTTCAAAGTGTGGAGGAAAGAGAGCTTGGCTATCTTGGCCCTCTCTTGCCTTCTCTAATGCTATCCTGTCTCTCTTTCTTCTTCCTCTCTGTGGGACACAGATATGGAGACAAAGCTGCTTTTTTGCTGATCCAGGAAAGGGCAGAGTTAGTTCCATCTCTGATTAAAGATACTCATGAATTTTCATAACAAATTCCTTATCCCTCCATCTTTCCCACACCTCCCAGTCAACTCTGTTGATTCATGTGAGCTAAGATCTTGGTACCTTTGCATAATGGATGCTAAAAGCTACTTCTGTATGGTTAAAAGTCCTGTTTCTATAAACCTCAGATCGAGCCAGTGGCTTTATAGGCTGCTCAATCATATAATCATTTTTACAAAGTGTGAGGTAGAGCCCTTTCTTCCACTTACTCAACACTCATTCTGTTGTCATCAATATCCTTCTAATCTCTTTAAGTTGTAAATAGATGAGCCACAAATTGGGGAAGATAAGAAATCTACTGGAAGAGAGTTGAAAGTTCAGTGCTATTGTAAGCTTTACCTGGTGTCAGTACCAATTTTTCATCTAATGATCTGCATGGGAATAAGCATAAAGAGCGCTCATGGTTATAAATCTTGTACTTGAGTTCACAGAGACCCTTTGGTCTATGCCTGACTCTCTCCCATTGCTCAAGGTTGTTTGCGCCTTCCCACCAGACAGAGGTCACCCAGGTGCAGCAGGACCCCCTGACCTCATGCCATCTTCTCCTTCATCCCCACAATTCTGTGTCCTCCCTAGCACAGAGGAATGATGTCCTAACTGGCTTCTCAAAGGCTGGATGTTTTAGCGTCAGCATCCTTTCTTTCTCCCAAAGCTGACTTGCCAGCGCTTCTCTGGACCATCCACTCTACCTGCCTTTTCTTCTTTACACCAAACTCCTATGGATTTTCTCTTCTGTGGGTTTATTAGTATTTTTAAACCAGCATTAATATGTATAGTTTTCCCCCATAGTGTACGTCATATAATTTTTAAATTCTCTCTTGCTGCCCCATCACATGCATACGGTGAAAACATCATACCCCATACTTCACCTGTTAGAATTCCTTTTGCCTATCACACTTATGTATTTTCAACTCATTTTCTACCACCCTGTGATGAGAAACTTAGACTTACCATGACCAAAGTCTTTTATACTAAGTAATATTGGCTACCATTTGTCTAAATCTGTGTAATACCTGATATAGAGACCAGCAACTTGGGAGTCTGTGTTTAAGGGCCTTGTTTAACATTAGACTGCTAGCAAGTGGAGGAGCTGGGGCTAATTTCATGGTCTTTTTGACTCTAGGACACATTTTCTTAACCCATGGCCTGGTTACGGTCCAGAGTATTTGAAATCAGCACTGATAATAACATTTGGTTGTTGTACTACTCCCCCAGACTTTGAGACTCCCCATCTTTCCGTATAACACTTGTAATTTTAGGAAGGTTGGAGGGAACTTGTGCATTCTGTCCCACCTTTATTCTACTAGCCCCAGGCTTCCTGAGCCTAGTCAATCCCACTCAGCGGTTTTACCAAGCCACACCCCCGATCATCAAAACTCCTATCCTTTCCTTCAGATGGTGGATGAAAGCAACCTGCTTTATTTTTAGACCTTAAGTATAAAACAAAACCTACTTGAGAAGCATTCTAGTGGTCACTTTAGAAATTGTTTACAAATGGTAGTGTTTGTCCTTGAACAATAAAGTTAAAATTTGAACACGACCTTCCCGATCTTCCAAGCCTGAAGATGAGAAAAACCTGTGGACTGAAAATAACCAAAAGGATTTGAAATGGCTTGTGTATGCCAAATCCCTTTTGCGATTAAAATAGATTTTTTAAAATAAATAACAAAATTCAGTAAACACATATGATTCCACTTGAATAAGATCCAGAGATATTTATGGTTTAGGGTTTCACTGTTTTTCTGGGCTCGTTGAGGGACATTGAGCAAATTATTTTCAACCTCTCTTTCTGTTGTTTGATTTGGAGGTCTGGGCATTAAAGAGGCAAAAATATCTAGAGCTGGGGCTGAGTAGGGTGAATTCCAGATTAATGACAATTAGTACTTTAATAAGGTATCAGGTTGAATAAGGTCCTTTTTATACTGATGTCACTCTGCTCTCAAAATAGCTTTTCTTCTGAATCTAGACTGTTCTGATGAATTTAATATTATTAGAATGTTTTCAAAATGTTCTTAGCTACTCTCACCTGTTCTCCAGATGAACCTTGTAATTAAATTGCCAGTTTCCCAAAAATAGTCCCATCAGCATATTGATTGGGTTTTTAATAAATTGATAAACTAATCTGGGAAAAAGTAACGTTTTTACAGTATTCAGCCCTGTTATATAGAAGTATGCATATGTCTCCATCTTTTTAAAACTTAAATTTATAAGTAGCGAATATATTTTGCTTTTTCACCTCCAAAACTATACTAATTTTATGCTATTTTTTTAAAAAGTGATTTCTGCTTTTATCTCTGCCATTTTATTCCTTGTGTTTTCCTAACATTTGTTTTAATCTTATTATTTATTTTTTTTAATTGAAGTATAGTTAATTTATAAATATCATATTAGTTTTAGGTGTATAGCAGAACGATTCAGTATTTTTACAGATTATACTTCATTAAAAGTTATTACAAGATAATGGCTATAATTCCCTGTGCTGTACACTATATCCTTGTTGCTTATCTATTTTATACATAGTAGTTTGTACCCTTTAATCCCATCTTGCTTCTCCCCCTTTTCCTCTTCCACCGGTAACCACTAGTTTGTTTTCTATATCTGTGAGTCTGTTTCTGTTTTGCTTTATACATTAGTTTGTTTTACTTTTTAGGTTCTACATATGAGTGATACAGTATTTGTCTTTCTCTGACCTATTTCACTAAGCATAATATTCTCTAGGTCCATCCATGTTGCTGCAAGTGGCAGAATTTCATTCTTTTTATGCCCAAGTAATATTCCATTGTGTGTGTGTGTATGTATACATACATATTTTTTTCCCCACATCCTCTTTATCCATTTGTCTGTTGATGGACACTTGAGTCGTTTCCATATCTTGGCTATTGTAAATAGTGCTGCTATGAACATTGGGGTGCATGTATTTTTTCAAATTAGTGTTTTTGTTTTTTCCAGATATATACCCAGGAGTGGAATTGCTGGATCATATGGTTGTTCTAGTTTCAGTTTTTTGAGGCACCTCCATATTGTTTTCCAGAGTGGCTGCACCAATTTACTTTCCCACCAACAGTGTACAAGGGTTCTCTTTTCTCTCCATCTTCACCATCATTTGTAATTTGTAGACTCTTTTGATGATAGCTATTCTGACAGGTGTGTGGTGATACCTCATTGTGGCTTTGATTTGCATTTCTCTAATAATTAGCAACATTGAACCTTTTTTCATGTGCCTGTTAGCCATCTGTATGTCTTCTTTGGAAAAAATGTCTATTCAGGTCTTCTGCCCATTTTTTGATTGGGTTGTCTTTTTGACATTGAGTTGTATGAACTATTCATATATGTTGGATATTAACCCTTTGCCAGTCATGTCGTTTGCAAATATTTTCTCCCATCTGTAGGTTGTCTTTTCATTTTGTCAATGGTTTCCTTTGCTGTGCAAAAGCTTTTAAGTTTAATTAGATTCAACTTGTTTATTTTTGCTTTTTTTGTCTTGGGAAACAGATCCAAGAAAATATTGCTATGATTTATGTCAAAGAGTCTTCTGCCTATGTTCTCTTCTAGGAGTTTTATGGTATCATGTCATACATTTAGGTCTTTAATCCATTTTGAGTTTGTTTTTGTACATAGTGTGAGGAAATGTTCTAATCTCATTGCTTTACATATAGCTGTCCAGTAACTTACTGAAGAGACTGTTTTTCTCCACTGTATATTATTACCTCCTTTGTGGTAGATTAATTGACCATAAGTGATGGGTTTGTTTCTGGGCTCTCTCTTCTGTTCCATTGATCTATGTGTGTGTTTTTGTGCCAGTACCATGCTGTTTTAATTACTATAGCTTTGTAGTGTAGTCTGAAGTCTGGGAGGGTGATACCTCCAGCTATGTTCTTTTTTCTCAAGATTGCTTTGGCAATTCAGGGTCTTTTTTGTAGTTCTGCATGAATTTTAGGATTATTTGTTCTAGTTCTCTGAAAAAATGCCATGGGCATTTTGATAGAGATTGTACTAAATCTGTAGATTGCTTTAGGTAGTATGGGCATTTTCAACAATATTTATTCTTCCAATCCAAGAGGACAAGATATCTTTCCATTTCTTTGTATCATTTCTTTGCATTCTTATTATTCTTTTTTTTTCTTTTACAAAATAAAAAAATTGTTTGAGTCTCAGTTAACCTATTGGTAGTGCTTTGGCTGCCTTCCATAAGACTTTGTATCTTCATAACTGATCTATTTTATTATTTTTCTCTTTAAACTTTTATTTGGGGTAAAAGAGGATGTGACCAGGGCTTCCCTGGTGGCGCAGTGGTTGGGAGTCTGCCTGCCGATGCAGGGGACACGGGTTCGTGCCCTGGTCCAGGAAGATCCCACATGCCGCGGAGCGGCTGGACCTGTGAGTCATGGCCGCTGATCCTGCGCGTCCAGAGCCTGTGCTCCGCAATGGGAGAGGCCACAACAGGGAGAGGCCTGCGTACCGCAAAAAAAAAAAAAAAAAAGAGGATGTGACCAAAAAATAATAACAATAGTAAAATTACCAATAGCTACTATGTATTGAGTGCTTATTCTGTGACAACCACTATAATAAGCTCGATAAAACTCATTTTCTCCTCACAATATGCATAGAAGGTAGGTATTATTAATCCTCATGTCTTACAGATTAAGGAACCAAGGTTCAGTTAGTAAGCTAGAATGTGATGCCAAAGGTTCTGCATTATGTTTTCAATCCACATAATTTCCACTCATCTGAATTTATTGAGTTTGTCATTATGGTCTCGTATTTAAGTTCAGCATTGGTAATGCAGCATAGGTGCTTGATAGAATGCTGTTGAAACTTACAAGCTTTGAAGTAGATCTATTATTGGACATTCCTTTTGTCCTTATTTATATTGCCTCCCTCATCAAAGACAAAGAGGTTCATTAAAGTCTCAGTGATCGTGCTTCTCTCTGTCTCCTGAATGTGCCTGGAACAACTAAGGCTTTTAAATTTAGTAAAGATCTGCCCCATCACTGAGCCTATTTTCCACAATTTCAATTCTGTCCTTTATTGCCTCCAAAGTGAATTTTTAAAAATTCTTTAAAAATGAATGAATGAATGAATAAATAAATAAACAAAGAAATAAATAATTTTGCCTTTCGTTTCCCTGCAAGCCTATCTCCACTGTCTCCATTTTTATTTCACCCTGTTGCCTTTTCATCTCAGCTTCTCCCATTACTTTATTCTGTTTTGTAGAGCCCATATCTTCTTACATACCACTAACAATATCACATTACCCACTAAAATTTTCCTCTGATTTCAGAGAACTGCCCTCCCACTGAGCCACGGAAATCGCATCCTTCTTTTTCCCCATGTTTTCTCTTTCTCTCTGTTTATCCCAGACTTGGTGCCTGCTAAGAGACAGGGCATGGGAGTATTGTTGGCCTTACTCTCTGCCCCTTTCCTGCTCTGTATTTGGCTTGAGTGTCAACGTGCAGAATCCCTTCCCTGGTTCCTAGGTCCTTCAGGCTTTTTGTACTTAACTTTGCTGAACAGAGATGGGACCTCTGCTCTCCCACTGCTTAACTTTCTTATGCTCTGACTAGTGTGAACAGTAAAAGACAGTCTATGCTTTCATTATGAATAGAGCTCTTCCTGTCTCCACCTTGGCTTCCAACAATTTTCCTCAAACATGGATCCAGAAATCCATGAGTTCTAGGAGGGTCTTAAAATTCTGTCCTTTTATTTTTAAGATAATCCAAAAGCATTTATTATTATAAAGATTAATTTCTGTTTCAGTAATAATTTGCCAATGAAAGATATTTGCATAAAATTAGGTTTCTTTTTTTACATCACAGTTCTTAAAATTATCATGAGTCATTATTAGGATAATTAGCAAGATTGGATTAGATAATAGTATTGTATCAATGTCAGATTTCCTGATTTTTGATAAATATTTGTTATAAAAAGAGAAATTTCTTATCTCTAGAAAATAGACGTTGGAGTAATTATGAATGTGAATAAAGGCTGCAAACTCCTTTCAAATGGCTCAGTGAATGTGTGTGTGTGTTTGTGTGTGTGTGTATGTCGGTAGTAGGTTGGTAGATAGATTGATAGATGAGCAAATGGGGCGAAATGTCAACAATATGTTAACAATTGGTGAATCTGGGTAAAGGTTATATGGGAGTTCTTTGTATGTCTCACAATTTTTAAGTGTGAAATTATATAAAAATGAATTTTAAAAAAGCATCATGAATTTCATGGACCTTGGTCCACTAAGTGCTCTTGCAGTGTACAAGCAAAATTTTTTTCCCTTAAAAGTTATTCAAGTTGAGAAACATGAATAAATCTTCCACTGTCCCACCAGGTTGATCGCTGGATAGACCAATTTTAGAAATCCCAACTATTTTACTTTCCTGCTTGGAATGTCCTGCTGGCTCCTGAGTACCGTGTTCCTAGCCTGGCCTACAAGACCCTCGTGACACAGCCCTTGCCCAGTCCCAACTGAGGCTACTCATTGCATTAATTTACAAACAGTAGGTACTTGTGGCTTCCTGGGAGGACTCTGGTTTCAGTCTTCTGTGCCTTTGGCCAGGTTACTCAAGTTGTGCAAACTGCCACTCTCTAACTTGCTCTCCTTACACACCCTTCTCTCTTTAACGGGATAACTCTTAAGCATTTGTTAAAACCCAATTCAGAGAGTTCCTCCTCCAAGAAACCTTCCTTGAATCCTCCCAGGCTAAGCGTGTCCACTCTGGGCTCCGAGAGCCCCCCGTGGGACCCTCCGTCACAGTCCTCTTACTACTCTCTTGTCTCCACTAGACTGTGAACTCCAAGAAGGTAGAGAAGTCTGCTCTCTCTGTGCCCTCCACACCTAGCACAGTGACCAGGAACAGAGAGGACATCACTTGACCTGAGGAGTAGAGAAGCTTAGCAGGTGGCTCCATTGGTGGGGTCCTGCCATGTGTGCAGGAAGAGAACATAGCTGCTTTGTGATAGATGAGTTAAAAAGTTCCAGAAAAATCTGCCTCCTTCGAATGTCTTCTGTGGTCTTTTTCCCACAGTGTTCGAAATTTCCACCTATTGTCCTTTGTTAGAAGTACTGGTTCTAGAAAGATAAAGTTTAGCTACACTTATGTTTTCTGGTACGGATAACTTATTAGTATGCATTATAACAGCATGGATTATCATCATTAATGAGTGTCCTATAGGTTTGTAGAGAACTTTATGATTTATAAACGATGTAAGTTTCTTGAGGGTCTCAACTGTCTTTACATATATTTTTGTTCCTTCCAGCCAAGCCAAGTCCCTAAACATAGTAAGTGCTCAGTAAAAGTGTGTTGAATAAATAAATGAATGAACGACTTTCACACGTTATCGTAATAGATGCTCACATAAAAACGCAAAGCCAGGAGAGGTCGTGACTACAAACCTCCTGATATCATTTACCAAAAGGACTGCTCTCTTTGGAGTCAGACAGGGGGCTACCCCGATGTGCCACACTTGTCTCATGGGTGTGCATGTTCGCTCACAAACGGAGGCTGGAGAGAGTAAACTCTTTGAAGAGGAAGGACAATGATGCATTTACCTGAGCCCAAAATAGGTGCTGAGATACCTCTTCTGAATCTCGCCGATTCAGCAAGGGGTTAATGGAAGCTTTCAAGCTGGCTAGGTAATTAACAGGATTAAATCTCTGCCTGTCAATTAAGCCAATATATTTGAGTATAATGCTATTTAATTCTGTACCAGGAACAGTGCAATAAATCAAAGTTTACAGATGTCTTCAGCAAGCCCTTGATGGATGAAACACTAACTCAGAGGTGCATAGAAAATCTCAAATAAGATAACCTCCCATGTGATTAATATAGCTGTCTGCATTGGCATTGGCTCCAGCAGGTTCTAATCCAAACATGTTTAACATCACCTAGTTTATTGTGACAGATTTAGACACCTGAACTAACTAACCAGGCAAACGGTGCTTAATTATACTGACTCATTAAGGACCTCAGCAGTAAAGCTGGGACATAGAATTAGGTGTTAATTCCCATCACACACAGTTACATACAGCACAAGCAGCCCAGTGCCCAGAGGGCCTTACAGGGTCTGGTGCACATAGCACAGAGTAGGGGAGCAATCCGATTCCTCTAAGGGACACTTTCCTTCTCTCTGTTCAGTGGTGCTTGTTTGCAGGCCTTGTCCAGACCACCAAATGCGTATTACTGTTCGCAAGGGGAAAGAGCAAGGGGATATGAATGTGTCTACGAACAATTTCCCCATTAAAAAAAAAAAGAGTTGAGGTTCAAGTCTTTTTTTATAAACAAAAGATGGTACATACAAACGTACATATGCATGACTGGAACTCTGTTGTTGAAGAGGCTAAACCAAATGCTTGTCAACCTTCTGGGTTTTTTCTGGAATGCAATTCCAAAAGCATGGCCTTCTCAACAGGTATACAGGTTTGAGTTATCAAAAGTGGGCTAGAAACATCCAGATACAAAACTCAACTCCCAGTCCTATTTCTAAGCTTAACTTACTCAGAGGGGACCTCTCTGTGTCCCAGATGAGTAGCAAAATGTGCATATGATGTTAATTTTTCCAATAGGATCAGGTTGTTGGATTCCATCTGTGCTAATGTCACAGAGTAGCCATGAGGGGAGGGTCTCAGTCATTGCTTGCTGATTGAAGGATCCATCAGGTGTGACAAATGTGCAAAGATGGTGTGGGACAGAAACGAAGCAGAACAATAGTCCCTGCTCTCGGGACATGCTTCATTTATTTGGGGAGAGCAGCTCAACACATACTAAGAATCAGTTATGGTGTTGGCTGTACCTGAAATAAGAATTCAGGGAGGAGACGCCAGCGTGGGCTGGAGTTAACCAAGAAAACCCTCATGAAGAAGGTGAGTCTGAGATGGTTAAAGAAAGCGAAGGGTTCAGACAGACAGAGACAGTGAAATAGGATGTTCAAGATGGCAGATACAACACAGAAGTACGGAAGCAGGGAATGATGTGTTCGGTGAGGGAAGCCATGTGGAGAGCCACTTGAAGAGTGTGGGTTGCCTATTAGTGGTGGATGGGATCCATGTGATTAAACCACCCAGACAGGTAGAAGCACCCAGAGAAGTCTGCATCTAAAACCAATGGCAAGAGAGAGATATTTGATGTAATTAGATAAAGATGTGACAACATGAGAAGCAGGTTTTAAGAACCTTCATCCAGCAGGAGATGTATACAGTGGACTGGAGAAAAACAAGATGAGCCAGAGCAGACAGATGGGAAGTTATTGCAAAATCTTGACCTTGGTAGTGATAGACGAATTAAGACACAAGGGATCAACTCAGGAGAATCAAAAGAAAAAATGACCCAGAACGTCTGTTTCTGTGACTGCAAAATGGAAATAGAGATAATCCACCCAAATGCTCACCTTCTTAAACCTGGCCTAATTGTTCTCAACCAATCATGACAATTTTATCCTTCTCACCAGTGATAGCTTCAGGATTGGGCATGTAACCGCTTCTGGCCAATAAGAAGTAGCTTCTGGGAAATGTTTCCTCTCTTAAATGAGAAACACAAGCTGAGATGATCTCTTCTGGACATCATCCTGTATGGATGTGGTGTCTGGATCTGCTGAACTACCTCGCTATCAGCTTTGGAAAATAATCTGAGTCCTTGATAACATGATTGAGCTGCTGGATGGGCTAGCCCGGAGCCCCGCAAAGCCCCCAGGACCTCAGTAATGTGAGATAATTCACATCCTGACTATTTCAGCTAGTTTGGGTTGGGGGGTTTTTGCTACTTGCAGCCAAAAACATCCTGACTGATCCACAGTTCTATCTTCTTGAGCCGAGGATAGAAAACTTTTGTAATGTACTCTACAAGGAGAAGGTAGGGGGGAAAAGGAGGGGGAAGTAATGATTCAAAAGTTACAACACAATTTAAGACTTTAAAAAATAATAAATTTATTTATTTTTGGCTGCATGGGGTCTTCGTTGCTGCGTGCGGGCTTTCTCTAGTTGTGGCGAGCGGGGGCTACTCTTCATTGTGGTACTCAGGCTTCTCATTGCGGTGTCTTCTCTTGTTGCGCAGCATGGGCTATAGGCACGTGGGCTCAGTAGTTGTGGCTTGGGGACTCTAGAGCACAAGCTCAGTAGTTGCGGCGCACAGGCTTAGTTGCTCCGCGGCATGTGGGATCTTCCCGGACCAGGGCTGGAACCCATGTCCCCTGCACTGGCAGGCAGATTCTTAACCACTGCACCACCAGGGAAGTCCAAGACTTGTTTTTAAGTCATTTCATGAGTCTATTGCTAAACAAAACAAAATTTTAATTATGGTACAACAAACTTAGATTCTTTATTCCTCAGATTCACTAAAATTGGTATCTTCCTTCCATTCCCACCAACAGAGATGCCACTAACTCAGATGGAAATTAGTGCCTTCCTGCTTACCTTGCGGGAGTAATTATTAACGATGGCAACTTATATTTTGATTATTCTTTGTGAACGCTGTGGGATGGTGGCTGAGATTTTAACTTCTAATATTCTGTGTGATTTCAGTTCATTGTGAGCGTTGACTCTAGCTATAGCAAGCTAAAAGCCCACACTGTGCCAGTTAGGATAAGCTAGGTGAAGCTGCAATAACAACATGAATATCTCAGGGGCTTAACAATAAACATTTCCTTCTCACTCACACAAAGTCCACTTCGAATCTAGAAAACTCTCTGGGCAGCTGTCCTCCATGTGGTGGCTCAGGGGTACCAGATACTCTTATGACTCTCCCCACACAGGCTTCCAAGATCATCATGGTAGGAGAAAAGAGGGCTGAAATTTCTCACCCCAGCAAATAAACTTTCAGCCCTGGTGAATGACACCTCAGTTACAGCCCATTGACCAGCACTAAGCGCATGGTCTGCCCAACCGCCAGGAGAGCAAGAACGTGAAACCCACCCACATGCCCCCAAAGAGAGGAGAACTAGGTATGCGTGAGCACCAGAGTTTCTGTCACGCGTCCTAATATGTGATGCACCCTACACATGCTCTTTTTTTTTTTTTTTTTCCCGGTACGCGGGCCTCTCACTGTTGTGGCCTCTCCCGTTGCAGAGCACAGGCTCCGGACGCGCAGGCTCAGCGGCCATGGCTCACGGGCCCAGCCGCTCCGTGGCATGCGGGATCTTCCCAGACCGGGGCACGAACCCGTGTCCCCTGCATCAGCAGGCGGACTCTCAACCACTGCGCCACCAGGGAAGCCCCACATGCTCTTTTAGTTGTAAAGTTCTTTTTGAAATTTTTTTATTTTGTAAAGATTTGTTTCATTGAAGTATAGTTGATTTATAATGTATTAATTTCTGCTCTACAGCAAAATGATTCAGATGTATATATACATTCTTTTTCATATTCTATTCCATTATGGTTTATCACAGGATGTTTAATATTGTTCCCTGTGCTACACAGTAGGACCTTGTTGTTTATCCATCCTATATATAATAGTTTGCATTTGCTAATCCCAAACTCCTAATCCATCCCTCCCTGACCCCCCTCATCCTTGCCAATCACAGGTCTGCTCTCTCTGTCTGTGAGTCTGTTTCTGTTTCGTATATAAGTTCATTTGCGTCATACTTTAGATTCCACATATAAGTGATATCATATGGTATTTGTCTTTCTCTTTCTGACTTATTTCACTTAGTATGATAATCTCTGGGTCCATCCATGTTGCTGCAAATGGCGTTATTTCATTCTTCTTTATGGCTGAGTAGTATTGCATATTGTATTGTATATATGTACCACAGCTTTATCCATTCCTCTGTCCGTGGACATTTAGGTTGTTTCCATGTCTTGGCTATTGTGAATAGGGCTGCTGTGAACATAGGGGTGCATGTATCTTTTTGAATTATAGTTTTGTCTAGGTATTTGCCCAGGAGTGGGATTGCTGGATCATATGACAACTCTAATTTTAGTTCTTTGAGGAACATCCATGCTGTTTTCCACAGTGACTGCACCAATTTACATTCCCACCAACAGTGTAGGGGGGTTCCCTTTTCTCTCCACCCTCTCCAGCATTTGTTATCGTAGGCCTTTTAAAGATGGTCATTCTGATCAGTGTGAGATGGTACCTCATTGTAGTATTGATTTGCATTTCTCTAATAATTAGCGATGTTGAGCATCTTTTCATGTGCCTGTTCGTCATCTATGTGTTCTTTGGAGAAATGTCTATTTAGGTCTTCTGCCCATTATTTGGATTGGGTTGTTTGTTTTTCTGTTATTAGGTTGTAGGCGCTGTTTGTGTATTTTGGAAATTAAGCCCTTGTCAGTCACATCATTGCAAATATTTTCTCCCAGTCTGTAGGTTGTCTTTTCATTTTGTTTATGGTTTCCTTTGTTGTGCAAAAGCTTATAAGTTTCATTAGGTCCCATTTGTTTATTTTTGCTTTTATTTCTGTTGCCTTGGGAGACTGACCTAAGAAAACATTTTTATGATTTATGTCAGAGAACGTTTTGCCTATGTTCTCTTCTAGGAGTTTTATGGTGTCATGTCTTATATTTAAGTCTTTAAGCCATTTTGAGTTTATTTTTATGTAGGGTGTGAGGGTGTGTTCTAACTTCATTAATATATGCAGCTGTCCAAAAGTTGTAAAGTTCTGAAGGGCATTGCCCCATCCTGCTAATTAGGGTCTGAAGAGAACTAAAAGGTCTTTAATGAAATGAACATGACTTGGGAATCTGAACCACTCCCATATGACTCTGGTCTTGATGAACTTTCAAAGTGCTGCCTTTCATTATTATTAGGTCTCCTCACTTGAACAGTTGTCCACCTTGACTGTTGTCTTCCCTGTGACTCCTAATTCCCTGACCTCAGTACCTGTATGGAAAATAGAATCAGGGAAACAGTAAAGACAAGTTGGAACTGAATCTAGCTTGAGTGGGAGGGGTACTGGGAATAACATACCCAAGGAAGTCAGATATCTCAGACTTTTAAAAGCTGTACCACGTGGGAAATGTCCTAGATTAGACAGGCTCTGCTCCACGTTCTCTTATTGACAAACTATGAAATGCTGTCAGTTGCTTTGCGAAGGGACGTAATGCAGTGTGGTAGATTTCCCCCAGATTTCTCAGTACTTGGAGCAAAGAAGCTGTTCAGAAAAAGTCACCTTTCAGTCCTATGGGCTTCACATAAGCAGGAGAATTTCTTTAACCAAATTCTTGAGGCACAGCCTTCAAAATGTCACTTCTACTTGACAGTTAGTTGGCATCATATTTTACCAAAATCTTTGAGTTTCCCTGGCAATCTTTCTTTAAGATGGTTAATAAAAATATAAAATAGTTCTCTCTGAGTTTTGGGAGATTTCACTGTTTATATTTCTCTTAGAGTCCAACAGAAACGTTGCTCAGATATGAGTGTGTGAATGAGCCAGATGGAGGTGGTAAGGGGGGGTCCCTCTGCTCTGCCCCCTCCTCACATTTTCACCTCTGACCTCTTTTGCTGCTCTTACTAGCTCCTCCCCCCCAAGGACTGACCAACCGGAGAATAGGACACTCACTGAGCTGCATGTTGGGATATCTGCATCTTGAGCCAGTATTGTGGGCTCTACTGTCTCTCCTCCTGATTCTTGGGGGCTTAACTAACCATCAATAAAGTGAAAAGCTGATGGAAAAAGAGGCCCATCTTGATCCGTTCTCCCACTGCAAGCAGCTAGCCTAGCCACAGCCTCTACAGAACAGGAAGTAGACAGAAAACTCCCAGAACAATCTCTAAAAAGCATCTAGTCTATGTTTAAAGAAGGTTAATCTGCTGGATATGTCACAAGGATCTACTACAGTGTCTGCCACTTAATAGATGCTCGCTAAACACTTTTTAGAAAACAAATAGCTGAGTAGGTAAATTGGATTTGCATCTGATAATTTTTTCTCTCTCGTAATGTAAACAAGCCTGTTTTGAATCCCAGCAGCACTTTGTGGCTTTGGGGAAATTATTTAGCCTCTCCAAGATGAGTTTTCACTTCTGTAAAGTGGAAATGATGATGATGATGATGGTAAATACTTCCCAGTGTTTTTGGGAGGACCAAATGAGGTAAAGTCTACAAAACTCCTGATAAGTAATCATAGTAATGCTATGATAATAATGATAATAAACCTTAAGTGAGCTCTCCACCCTCTTTCCACAATCAGTGGGTTTGGCTGGAGCACTTTTTGGTCATTCCTTTCAGAGATCCTAACAATAGCAGGGCACTCGTTTATTAGGTGATTGTGAGTTTGCCCCACGCCCTTTGTTATTAGAATTTCAGTTCTGTCATCAGTTATCTGGTAAACCAAGTCAGCTTCTATTTCCTAGGTACCTTTTCCAGTTTTTATTTGACAAAAGAAACCCAGGAGAGAACTAGTCTTGGTTTTGTTTGTTTGTTTCCATTTTTAATTATTTTTAGGTAGATGATACATTGGGTCAAATATCAAAATGAATAAAAAGTCATACATTGAACAAGCTCATCCTCACCCCTGTCCTTGCCCACCTCGTTCCTCAGCTTCTGGCCTTCTCTGGTTATCATTTTTATTATTTTCTTGTATATTTGTTTTTTTCCCTTCCATATACAAATAGTAGCATACTTTATAAAGTGCTCTGAACCTTGCTTTTATCACCTAACAATATATCCTAGGGTTCTTCCATATTAAAACATACAGAGTTTCTGGATTTATCATTATTATTTATTATTGTAACAGCTGCATGGGATCCCACTCTGTGGAGGTACCATGGCTTATTTAACCCATACCCTACTGTAAACATTTATGCTGTTTCCAATCTTTTGCTATTACAAAAAGTACTGAAACAAATACTTCTGTACTTAAGTATTTCATGTTTGTGAAGATAATCAGGAGAAGAAATTCTTAGAAGTGGTTTTGCTGGCCCAAAGGGTAAATGTCCTTACCATTTTGACAGACATTACCAACTTGGTCTTTATATGAATTCTACCATTTTCTACTCCAGTGTCTACAAGTGTGATACAAGCAATATTTGAAGCAATTTCACCAGGGATAAGTGAGGATAAATAACCAAAGTAAGCAAGACCATGGGTAAAGAGAATTGGCACATTGTAGACTAAAATTGCGCTATCTATTAGAAATGGGAAAGTTGTGTGTTGATTGCATGGAAGGTGAGGAGATGAGATTTACAGCCCAAGCAGCACTTATACCACTTTCTGTAACAACAACTGCAGCTCATTTGTGTGGTCCATCACAGCCTACAAAGCTCTCTGTATATATTAGCTCCGTTTGACCTTCAGAACATCACTGTGGAATATTTGAGGCAGGCAGAATTACTATTCCTATTTACAGAAAGGTCAAGAGCTTGTCCAAGTGAAACAGCTGGATCCCAGCAGCTCTGTGACTTAAGCCCCAGTCTTCTCATTCCAGATCCTGGACTCTTTCTTGAAAGAGAATCTAGGTAAAAGCCAAACACTCCTCCCACCACTAGTTCACACCCCCACACACACACACATTTGCCACCCCCCCCCATGCGTCTTCTCATCCAACTACTCACTGACTGTCCTGCCTGCTCTTCATGTCATTTTTTTCCTTGACCCCCAACCATCTTGACAGTGGTGAAGCAGACCCTTTGATGTCCAGGTGCCATCCACTCAGCCCACCTCTGATTTCAGCTGCCGCCTTGGAGGAGGGTTCTGGTGCACGCTGTCTCCACCATTCCCACTTCCAGCACTGCCACGGCTCTTTACTTTTTTGCCTTGGGGCATCTTCTGAAGCCACAGGATCTCACTCAACCTGGAAATGCAGGGGCAAAGCTCTTGTGAGAGCTCCTCAACTAATGGGGGCAGGAGTTGGCAGATCAATACCCCAGCTGCCATCCTTTGGAGGGAAATCTGAAGTGCATTTCACATGGTTCTCTGGAGGACCCCCAGCAGGACTGAGCCCCAGTTGTTACATGTGTAATCAGCTTTTCTCCTTCTTACTCTTATTCTTGCTTCCTGGGATCCCCTCCCTAAGGACCACCCAGAGTCCTTGTCCAGGTTCTGATTTCAGGACAATTTCAACCAAGGCAGGTGGGCTCGTGTTTCAGCACACATCACAATGCATACTGTGATGCATTAATAAACTGGTGAGCTTCTTGGAGTGGGAGGGTTGGAGAGGGAGCTGTAGAAACTTTGGACCATCCTGGGACAGGGAAAAGCATGACCAGGAGTCCAGTAAGTTGAACTATTCTTGGTTTGCCTCTAAATTGTTTTGTGATATTGTGCAAATCACTTCACTTCTCTGAGCCTCAGTTTCCTTGGATGTAGAATGGAGATAATAAATATTCCCTGCTGGAATCTTCCCTGGTGGGGCAGTGATTAAGAATCCGCCTGCCAAAGCAGGGGACATGGGTTTGAGCCTTGGTCCGGAAAGATCCCATGTGCCGCGGAGCAACTAAGCGCGTGTGCCACAACTACTGAGCCTGTGCTGTAGAGCCCGTGAGTCACAACTACTGAGCCCTTGTGCTACAACTACTGAAGCCAACACATCTAGAGCCCGTGCTCCGCAACAAGAGAAAACACCACAATGAGAAGCCCGTGAGCTGCAACAGAGAGTAGCCCCGGCTCGCTGCAACTAGAGAAAGCTCGCTTGCAGCAACGAAGACGCAACACAGCTAAAATAAACAAACCAACAAACGAAAAAAAATTCCCTGCTGCTTCATAGGGCTGTTAGTGGTGTTCCTGTCCCATTTAAGTTCTGCGGGAGTTCAATGTTTTCTTTTTGCAACACCGACTCCACTCTACCCTTTGGGGAGAATGGTTGATCAAGTCAAAACTCATTCCTGGACCCTGAGTTGGAGGGAGGAATTCTTAGGAGGAGGAGGGCAAAAATGTTAAAATTCTTCTCTTTTTAAAAATTTATTTTTTTGAAGAATAGTTGATTTACAATGTTGTGCTAGTTTCTGGTGTACAGCAAAGTGATTCAGTTATACATATATATACATTGTTTTTCATATTACTTTCCATTATGCTTTATCACAAGATATTGAACGTAGTTCCCCGTGCTATACAGTAGGACCTTGTTGTTTATCCATCTTGTATATACTGGTTTGCATCTGCTAATCCCAAACTCCCAATCCGTCACTCCCCCTTGACCACCACAAGTCTGTTCTCTATATCTGCAAGTCTGTTTTTGTTTCGTAGATAAGTTTATTTGTGTTGTATTTTAGATTCCACGTGTAAGTGATATCACATGGTATTTGTCTTCCTCTTTCTGACTTACTTCACTTAGTATGATAATCTCTAGGTTCATCTATGTTGCTGCAAATGGCATTATTTCATTGTTTTTTTATGGCTGAGTAGTATTCCACTGTATATATGTACCACATCTTCTTTATCCATTCATCTATCGATAGACATTTAGGCTGTTTCCATGTCTTGGCTGTTGTGAATAGGGCTGCTATGAACATAGGGGTACATGTATCTTTCTGAATTATAGTTTTGTCCAGCTATATTAAAATTCTTTGCTTCTAAGTGGAGTGCCTTCTTTTGGGGATTGTCTTGCTGTCTTAGAACTGTTCTCACCTTGGATTTTTTTGGCTCTTCTTTTTCAAAGTGGTCTTGTATTCTCTCCTCATGTCCCAGTGCAGTCAGATCAGGGGCTGTCCCTACTTGAAAGGGCCCTGCCTTTGGGAGCCTCAGAGGCCTAGGCCAGTGTCCCATGGAGGGGAGGCAGCAAGTGGCCGATCTGGGCCAGATCTGCTCTGGTCCCTGGAAAGAAGGGGTCAGATGGCTAAGACCATGGTGTATGCCTTAGGGAAAGGGGGCAGGGACACCCTGCAGCTGAATGCAAACTAAGCCAAAAGATCAGGGTACTAATGGAGTCATGAACAGTCCCTTCTGGCCTGGCCCGGCTCACCAGGGAGGAAGAAGGGGCTAGAGCCATCAAGGGTGCACATCACATCCTTGTTACCTGTCTTTCCCTAAGAGACACACCTAGCAGTGAGAATCAGATGAGATAAAGAGCAACGGGGCCAAAAGTGGTGCAAATCTTACTATGGAACAAAAATGAGGAATCAGCGGGAGCTGTGCTCCGTGGGCTGCCGTGTTCCGCTGCCTGCCCCTGCCCCTTAACCCCTGTCCTTTTCCTGCTCGGTTCCCCACACCAGTGAGACCTGCCGAGCGAAAGGGCTGGACCGTGTTTGTGTCTTGACAGATGGAAACTTGTGAATGATCTACGGTTTTTAATATCTGCATGTGGCCTTCAGGTGAGCCTGTGGTAACCCCGCTGTCTTTCCATCCCTGTGACTTCTAGAGAGGGAGAGATGGATGGTGTTTCAGCCTGAGGACCTGGAAGTGTGTGTGAGCCCAGCCCAGCTTGCCCCAGACTGAATCCAGGGTGAGCAGCCAGCTGATGGACTGTTAGGATTGTGGGCATCTGGGATGCTCACGGAGCTTTATTTAACCATCGCATTTCGAGGAATTTCTTCAAAATCTGAGCCCGCCCTTGAGAGTGTCGAATATGTGAATGCCGTTCGTCGTGTGTGTTATGGGCGGCTGCGGGGCAGGAAAAGCTGAGAACTACTGTCTTGGGGAAGGCTTTTTCATGACCTCTTTCCTATATGGCTTGCTCAAGTTCCAGTGGCTGGACCACTGGGTTAGGGTACAGCGGAGACTGTGCCAAGAAGAAAACTAATGGGCAGCAGACTTCCGCGTGAGGGAGTTTGTTCCTCTCTGAGCGCTAGGTCCTGGGGGGCGGGGGCTGTCCTGGTGGGAGGGGCCACTCTGTTCCATGCACTTTCTCCCTTCTTGTTGCCCCCCAACAAGGCGTTGGGTCTGGATGGCCAAAGCTGGGTCACCTCACCCACACGCCAGCTTGCAGAAATTTAGGGAAAGCAGTTTTATTATAACTTTTGCAAACGTAGGGGGACAAATTGCTGTCTGCCACACACACGCCAGCCAGCTATTCCCTACTCCCTTCTCCTTGGTAATTCTGCGAAGGACCAACTCTATTGGTTTAGAAACAGCAGAAACCCAGAGTACTAGGGGTAAATATATTATCATAAGTGCAGAGTGTAGCATTCGCTGTGACCAGCTGTTCTCCATGTGCCAGTGAGAACAGAATATAAAACATAGACTTAAAATTCAGTGCAGAGACACACAATTGATATAAGAAGGGACTGTCCTATTGGAGGGTTAAAACGTGCAAGCTGAGATATTGAAAAAGACTCTCCAATCATCCTTCCTGCAGGCTCTTTCAGAACGCCATTGTTAGTGATCATTTCCGCCTGGAAACCAGAAGCTGAGCAAGGTGACCGCTTGAACTCCCTCCAGATTTATATTATTCTGGTCCCTAATAGCTTGTCACTCCCTGCATACCCCCCAAAAAAGTCAACTTAAAAAATAACCTGTGTAAAAAGAAATGCTGGGCTTCCCTGGTGGCGCAGTGGTTGAGAGTCTGCCTGCCAATGCAGGGGACACGGGTTCAAGCCCTGGTCTGGGAAGATCCCACGTGCCGCGGAGCAGCTGGGCCCGTGAGCTACAAATACTGAGCTCTGCGCGTCTGGAGCCTGTGAGGCCCGCGACAGTGAGAGGCCCGCGCACCGCGATGAAGAGTGGCCCCCGCTTGCCACAACTAGAGAAAGCCCTCGCACAGAAACGAAGACCCAACACAGCCAAAAATAAATAAATGAATAAATAAATTTATAAAAAAAAAAAAAAAAAAAAAAAAAAAAAAAAAAAAGAAATGCTACCAGAGGGAAAAAGAAATCAATTCCTAGATAATTCATGTTAAGACATTTTCTTCGTTTTATTGTTCTGATTTAGACCATTTGCATGGAAACTGAATCACCATGCATCCACTCGTGCTATTTCTCTATGTGTCTGTGTTCTTGTCTGCTCTGGGATGTGACAGTTAGTCACCATGGAGATGCCTGCGTGTGGCAGGAATAGGGAATGTCATCATTTCAGGTGTAGGATGACTCGCTCCATCCTTGGCTGATAGTTTCTGTGATAGTTCTGGCTCTTCAGCTCCTCTTGTAAGAGAAAGAAAGATCTCCTGTTGAAAAGAATTCGTTGGATGAATATTTTGAAAACTTATTGAATTCATATTCTCAACTCGCAGACACAATGCCGTCACTGTAAAGTCGCCGTCACTTTACAGTTGTGGCAATTCCAAATGTCGACTGAAGAATGTCTCCTGGTTTTCAGTCTTGCAGAAAATAAGGTGATGATATGCATCAGAGTCCCCAGGGCTGGGAGTGAGCTGACATCTGGCAGAAGCCGAGAAGGTAACTTATTTCAAGGCTCTGGGTAGATCTCTGTCTCTCCCCCCAAATATTTCTCAATCAGCTGACATTTCATAATTGAAAATTCCTTCTTTGGTCACCTGCTAAAAGGCAAAAGCTGCCTTTGAGCCCCCATCCCCACCCGATTACCTGGTAAGGAGACAGGGAGTAAGGGCTCTAGGGAGTGGGTTTGGAAGGGAAACACAGGAAGCACAGGAGGAGGGGGAAAGGGGCAGCTGGGAATACAGGACCAACGTCCCGTTCTTAGAGTTTTCCTTGAAGGCAAGAAGAATACATGGTGGAAGCTGATGGTGGCCCACCCATATCTCCTCTGCCCACCTGAAGTCACCTGCGACTCAGTGGAAAGTTTCCATACGGAGTGATGGCTGACTCCCTCAAGCACCTGTTACTCTTTTTTATGTTTTGTTTTAAATTGAAGTATAGTTGTTTTACAATGTTAATTTCTGCTGTACAGCAAACTGATTCAGTTGTACATATATGTACATTCCTTTTCATATTCTTTTCCATTATGGATTATCACAGGATATTGAAAATAGTTCCCTGTGCTATACAGTAGGACCTTGTTGTTTATCCATTCTGTACATAATAGAATAGATAAACTGTTAACTCCAAGCTCCCAACCCATCCCTCCCCCACCCCTGCTCCCCCTTGGCAACCACAAGTCTGTTCTCTGTGTCTGTGAATCTGTTTCTGTTTTGTAGATAAGTTCATTTGTGTCCTAGTTTAGATGCCACATATAAGTGATAGCATACAATATTTGTCTTTCTCTGTCTGACTTACTTCACTTAGTATGATAATCTCTAGGTCCATCCACATTGCTGCAAATGGCATTATTTCATTCTTCTTTATGGCTGAGTAGTATTCCATCGTGTGTGTGTATGTATACACATCTTCTTCATCTGTTGATGGACATTTAGGTTGTTTCCATGTCTTGGCTATTGTGAATAGTGCTGCTACTCTTGAAGGCTTTCTCTGACCTCATGCTGGGAGCACACTCAGCTTACTTGTGGGGAGGCCAGAGTGCAGGGAGTTAAAAGGCCAGGCACTAACTTCAAGCCAATAAGATGGAACTGAATAGATCAAAACCTCAGCTTTCTCATGCCTCAGTGTGGGACCGTCCTGAAATCTTATTCATGACTGTGTCACTGTTCATTGTCAAACTCCATTGGAATGCTTTAATTATGTTTGATAAATGTATGTTCATTCTCAGCATTATTTCTAGAAGCTTAACCACTAGGTCCACCTGGAGTTAGACTTCATGGACCATTCTCACGCTTCATCTCAAGCTAAATGTAAAGGGCATTTGCAAAGTTTGGACGAAATTCTGTTTACCCATTTTCAGTTAGGTATGAAGAAAAGTGATGGTATATTTAAAAATTGAAATTGTTCATTTTGTGACTCATGGTCAATTCCAAGAAGAAAACACTTGAGTGTTCCTCAAGTTTCTGGGAGGACCCCAGCGGGACACCCGCCCACAGTGACAACCCTCTCATTCACACGCTTTGCTGGCTTTCCCTCCCGCCATCTCACTTTCCCACTTGCTCGCCATGTTTCCTGGGATCACTTCCCAAATAAACTACTTGTACCCAATTCCCTACTCAAGGTTTGCTTTTGAGGGAACTCAAACCAAGACAGCATGTCTTCTCAAAACAGTAGCTACTCATTTGTTTCCCATAATGCTACCCACCACCCTACATCAATTTCTCATAAGTACCCACAGAGAAACATCTGCTTCAGTCACACCCTTTCCCTAGCTGTTCTCCGATGCCCACTCAGTCCTATCTCTACATCTTTCATCACAGTCTTGCCCTCCCTGGAAGGGTGTTCCAGACTTTCTCCCTGCCTAAGTCCTTCAAGACCAGGAGGCCAGTCCTTGACATTTCTGACAAACAAAATGATTTGCCAACATTGTAAACTTTTTGATGACTTCATGTCATCTACTTTTCCTCGTGACCATCTCTCTGTTCATTGCTTCATTAGATATAAGTCTGTGCCAGTGATCCTATCAGGAGATAGAAAAAAGAAATCCACCCTTGAGTTAACCTGATGACCGATGGTCCCTCTATATACCTCAAAGGACAAATGCTAGTAGCAAAAACAGCGGCACAGACATAGCCTGATTAAAGCAAGGTGGATTGTGCAAGAGGTGTGCATGATTCTCTTGGCAGAAGCAGTAGTGGGTTCTTATTTTCCATCTTAGTGGAAAACGGTAAATTTTACACTCTTGGAGAACAAATAGAATTATGACTTATGCTTCACAATTTATGTAATTGATTTCTTGGATTTTTGACAGCTCCATCATGCTTTCAACAAATATTTCTTTCGTCGCTAGGAAATTAGTCATATGGTATTGGAAGGGGGTGGTTCAGGGGGCCCTGATTATTTTCCTTTCTTTCGATGGCAAGGCAGTTACTGCCTAAATCATTTACTTGGCACTTAGCAGAAGCCATCTTGCATTTTAATTCCTTTTCTACCCACAAAAGCCTAGCTTCCCCAGGCAGGCATCATGCCTTGCACTTCTCCCAGGATCTGATAATTGCCAGTCATCTAAAAATAATTTTTTCTTGTTATTGATGAAAATGTTGACACTTTTCTGAAATATATTATGAAATTCTCTGCCTTCCTCAAGAGAGGTGTCGGCAGAATTGGATCTCAGCGGTTGTACCGTGTGCTGTGAGTCTTCTACACTGAGCTTAGATTTCTGCCTTCTCCCTTAACCAAGTCTTCTGCTCCCATGGCACCCACCCATCTCAAATGCCTCCTCTTTCTACAAGTCCCTTCCCAGTATCCAGATTATAGCCTGCTACAGGCTAGGAATCCAGTATCCCAGCTGGGACTTGGCTTGAAGGGAAGGAGATGTCTGTTCTCTGTTCAGCTCCATGATGGACATGTCCAGTGGTCAGAAATCATCCCCCTCACATCTCCAGGCTGGGGCTGTCAGTTGCAGAATACCTCCCTCTCTATATACTCAGGGCCTTGGGTGAGTCTCGGCAGTGCATGGTCAACATTAAATGCTGCAGAGAAAGGAGTCATTGACATCCTAAAAGCCAGCATGAAACCCCCTGTGCACGGCTGTGACTCATGCAATGCCACTTGGTTTTCCATGATTCCAGAACTGGAAAAAATAAGGCAACTCATTTCCTTAGATTTCAGCAACACCGATTGATCAACAGCAGCTCTGCTCACCCAGGACAACCTTCTTCAATGCTCCCCTCTATTAATTTGCTTTGGCCCACAGCTGGAAGGCAACCTTGGGCAGCCATCTTGGATCCACTACAGAAACTAACTTGAGCCTGTGTCCTTCTCGAGGTGATATGGTAGCATTAAAGTTCCCATTCCAATGAGAAAAGAAATGCAACATACATGGCATTTTTAAATGTTTGCTGTCTCTTTCTTTTCTACAAATGAATTACGTTGGTTGTACCGGCAACCTGCCGTCGCATACAGAAAAAGAGCCTGTCTAACTGAACAACTGGTCTTGTTTGTAATTCAGGATCTTGGGAAATTTGAGCTGCATCATTAGTGGGTATTAGGCTTCTTGGGTTTTTTTTAATTTTTATTTTATATTGGAGTATAGCTGATTAACAATGTTGTGTTAGTTTCAGGTGTACAGCAAAGTGATTCAATTATACATATACATGTATCTATTCTTTTTCAAATTCTTTTCCCATTTAGGTTATTACAGAACACCGAGCAGAGTTCCCTGTGCTATACAGTAGGTCCTTGTTGGTTACCTACTTTAAATGTAGCAGTGTGTACGTGTCAATCCCAAACTCCCGATCTATCCCTCCCCCCATCCTTCCCCCTTGGTTCATTCTCTAAGTCTGTGAGTCTGTTTCTGTTTTGTAAATAAGTTCATTTGTATCATTTTTTATAAGATTCTGCATATAAGCAATATATGATATTTGTCTTTCTATCTCTGACTTACTTCACTTGGTATAATAATCTCCAGGTCCATCCATGTGGCTGCAAATGGCATTATTTCATTCTTTTTTATAGCTTAGTACTCCATTGTATATATGTACCAAAGCTTCTTTATCCATTCATTCATCTGCTGATGGACATTTAGGTTGCTTCCATGTCTTGGCTATTGTAAATAGTGCTGCTATGAACATTGGGGTGCGTGTATCCTTTAGAACCATGTTTTTCTCCTGATATATGCCCAGGAGTGGGATTGCTGGATCATATCGTAGTTCTATTTTTAGTTTTTTAAGGAACCTCCGTACCGTTCTCCATAGTGGCTGCACCAATTTACATTCCCGCCAACAGTGTAGGAGGGTTCCCTTTTCTCCACACCCTTTCCAGCATTTATTGTTTCTAGACTTTTTCATGATGGCCATTCTGACTGGTATGAGGTGATACCTCATTGTAGTTTTGATTTGCATTTCTCTAATAATTAGCGATATTGAGCGTCTTTTCATGTGTTTGCTGGCAATCTGTATGTCTTCTTTAGAGAAATGTCTATTTAGGTCTTCTGCCCATTTTTTGATTGGGTGGGCTTCTCAGTTTTAATGGACTTAGTCATCACAATACTTTATACACATGTACCCTCCTGCAGTGTCAAAACCCTGCCAGAAAAGTTTGCTCTGGCAGAAAGGGAACTGAGAGAACTTTGGTTCTCCTTTGATAGAAAATCCTGGGGAAGTGCCATTTTCATGGATATTTTAGGTGTTGCACATGCCCAGTCAGAAACAACCCCTCTGTGCTGCCAGCGTGCTGGTAGTGAGTGTTGGTGGAAAGTTTCTGCAGCTGAGTGAAGTGAGCTAAAAAATGTCCCATGTCAACCATGGTCCAACCCAGGAGAATCATGGAAAATGGTAGTGAAACCAGCAATTCCTGGAGAAAACTCACCACCTTTTTGGTAGTCTAAAAGGGTATGCATGCATAACAGATAATTTTGCAAATTCAATGTTACACCAAGGTGTTCTTGGAGATCCTGTGACTACAACACTGGCTGATGAGCAACATGGCACCTCAGGTATACTTTGTGTGGACAAAGATGAGGCCAAAGAGCTCCTGTTATAGCTAGAGGCTTTACCCACATTCATTTAGTCTCACAACATGCTGCATAGGTTCTGGGGTAAGTATTTTGTATTCCTATTTTATAAATGAGTCTCAGAAGATTAAAACAATCAGACTAAGCTGACCCAGCTAGTAAGAATCGGGGTCAGCGTTAGAATCTGCGACTTTTCCACTGAAATTACATACACGTTCTGAGGAAGATGTCTGTTTGGAAACAAAGTTGCTGGTGAAACAAATTCTTCTCTGGGTGACAATCAAAATATGTAGCTACCCAAATGCCAGGGCACCAACCAATTGGAAGTGGGCCAGCAGTAAACTATGTATATAACCATATGGGGGCATATCTGCTGAATATCCGCCCCTCCTCAAAGTCCATGAATGAGATTCGGAACTCTCTGGGTGATTATAGAAGAGAGCATGGATGGTCATTGTCATCAAAATATTTTTTATTTCAAATAATATTTTCAATGATGAAGAAATATAGATTAATTGCATAAAATTACAAAACATTTGAAAGCATAAAAGAGAAAATAAAAGTTGCATGTAATTCACCCACCCATACACTTCCACCATAGGTAAGATCTTGCCTTTTTTTTTTATTACATATGTTCCCATGTCATTTAAAAAATCTCTGATGACACTATGTCTATAGCTGCTTAATATTTCATTTTAAGGATGTAATATAAGTGGTTTAATCTTCCTCTTCTTATTTGGACATTCAAATTTTGAATATTTCCAAGTTTTCATTTGTATAAGCAATATTTTGATAAATATCTTTATGCCTGTTTGCCTTTAAGTTTATATCCTTCAGAAAATTCTTAGAACAGTTGCTGGTAATCACCAGTATTATAAACCTGAACTCTAAACTGACTATTATTTCCTCAGTTCACCTCCTCGATGAGGGAAATTTCCCTTCCACTCAATACAGTTACCACCCATGCTAATAGTTATCATCATCACTATTACGGTTATTCCCTTTGTCTGATCTCTCACCTGGGACCTGATCACATTGCATCTCATCCCTGCCAGCAGCCCTCAGTGGTGCCCCCACTGCCATCAGGATAAGGTTCAATCCCCTGCATGAGGTTTCTGAGGCCATGCGTGTAGCTCACTTTGTCTTATCCTTTCTGTCTCACCTCTTGCTCTTCCACCCTTGAACTTCATGCTCTAGTAACATTACCTGACTTACCATTTCCTGAACGTACATGGAGGGCTCCAGGACTTTGTATATGCAGTTTCCCCTGCCTGGGCCACTTTCCTCACCACCTCCTTAACTCCTACTAATCCCCCCAGTTTATGGTTTGACATTCTTTATTCTAGGAAATGTCTGGGACACCACAGTGTGCCCCCTCCCAAGACTGGGCCACCTGCCGCTCCTAAGGCCCCCATTGCATTGCGCTGTGTCCACCCCATCATCCATTGCCTTGTAGTGTAATTGTCTTCCCCACTAGACGCTAAGCTCCTTGAGAACAGGGACTGTGTCACGCTGCCTATTGTATCCTCAGTGCCTTTTGCAGACCTGGCATACGGTAAGCAGGAAATAAATATTTGTTGAATAAATAGAACACCATCTATAAAGTATTGGTTTGCTGCTCTGATTGAATGAATCAGAGAAAGTACTGTACTTAAGAGCTGGGCAGTTGTGGATCTTGAGGAGTTACCATTTTCTTGAAGGATTTTTCCGGATTAGAAAATGATACACTTCAGCAGAAATGGCAAGAAAGTCAAAGCCAAATGTGTAAGGCTCTGGTTAGTGGGAAAACATGGAGAGGAGGGAAGAGTGCGTCCACCCCTCATCACACAATAAATATAAATAGTAGATCTAAATGCTGACTTCAATTCCCCTTCTCACAGATTAACAGTGCAGGAATGGATGAATGATTTCTACTTTTAAAAGCCCAGCCACAATCTGGAGATGATAATCCCATCATGACCTGGAGAGCAAAAAGAACCAGGTTTAGGGAGGGAGCATACTCTGACCTGCCACACCCGCATTCCAGATACCAAAGGGAAATATCTTCCCATGTTTATCCAACAGTTGTGAATCATCCCCCTAGCTTGTCCCATCACTTAGAATCTGGTTGAGCTTCTAGATTCCAGCACTTTCTAGAATCTTCAGAAGAGATGGACTTGTGGTGACTCATTTCTTCATGATCTGCCCATGCTCTTTTCACCCTTGAGCTGATGTGTCAGTGCAAAGACCTTGAGGTTGGTCAGCTTCCAAGCTACCAGAAGTCTTTATAGTGCAATGGAAGAATACAAAATTGGACATCAAATGACCTACATTCTGATCTAAGTTTATAATTAACTTGGTTGTATATTTCTTTATGTGTCTGTTTCCTTGCCTCGAAATTGAAGTGTTTGGGCCAGGTCACTTCTGAGATCCCTTCCAACTCTAGATTTTTCTAATTCGACTCCTGCATAACCCTGTGCTTGGCATTGTTGGGAACTGGTTAAATATAGAACATGATTTCAGTCTTTTGGCAAACTTGGGGAGAAAAGACTACCTGGAGTCTTACTGGAGACTACCTTCACTTATTTTCCCATTTGTGTAAATGCCAAATAAAGGGTTCCCGCCACACTGTCAGAGACAAAGGAATGGCTTCAGGAATGGGTGAGACTTGAGCTGGTGCTTGAAGTGAACCATTCAGCAAAGGCATCTGGCAAGAAACAATCCCTGTGGTGAGCTAGGGGCAGAGCATGTTATAGCATTTACCCTCCATCAGGGTCCTAGAGGCTCTCTAAGAGGGGTGTGTGCTCAGGAAAGCTTGTGGGATGGGATGGGACAGGTATATTCATGTCCAATCTACACTTTACCACCATACTTGGCTATAATTCCTCATTCAGAGACTAAGTGTCTTAGTGCTTTTCTCCGTGGAACCACTACGAATAATACTTTAAAAAATAGCTTTAGCTCAGCATAGGTATGGCATGCCTATATTTGCAAAAAGTGTTGCCATCAGTCCATGGAAATGGAGTCTCCATCTCTGACCCTTCACCTGGGAGGAAAGAGGTTGAGTGAGCTGAAGCTAGTCAGGCGCTGAGTCTGGACTAGACTGCACAGCCCTCCTGTGACCTAGCCCTCTACCGACCTTTCTCCCCATCTTGGCCTCCTGTTACCCCAATGACACCTGCTGCTTCCCTCGTCTGGTAGGTTGGCTGCCTGATGAACCATGGGATTTTAATGGCTGAGAACTTTTCCTCCTGTTCACCGTGCCAGCTTTCACATAAGATCATGCCTCCCCTCCTGTCTAAATTTGGATTTCCAACGGGAAAAAAAAGAGCACAGAGAAATGGAGGAAAGGAAAAGAGAGGGGAAAAAGGGCAGAAGGGATGTTCTGGAATTGTTTATGTGGCTTGGATAGGGAACTGAAACGAAACCCGTGGAAGATTATCTCTGTGCCACTCCCACCGACCCCCATGTCCAGTCTCAGGCTTCAAGTCTCCCTTCTGTACGCGGCTGCCGGGAGCAGCAGCGCTGTAATCTGGAAATCACGTCGTGCGGATTCACTTTCTCAACTGCGTTTTTCATAGGCTATTAAAACAAATTTGGACTTGACCTTATTAAACAACAGGGAACGACCACAGGTTCTTAGTCAAGGGGACTACTTGAATATAGCAGCTTACGTTTTGTATCTGCCAGAATCGTGGCAGGAAACAAATGGCATGTTCCAAGTGGGTGCTTGAAGAATGTTCATTAAAGAGTCTAAGTACAATGGTGTGGGCAGAGAATGGGGAAGCCAGCAAGAGAGAGTGCAGGAGACCAGAAACGGTTACCGCAATAGATGACTGCCTGCTGGAAGCTGTGGCCTCCGCTGGATGAGCCTCTGGTGGAGAAGCAGAGTGTAGCTGGAATGGAGGGAGCGGGAAAGAACCTGGCTCTCACCCTCCAGTCTCCTGCGAAAGCCTCCCATTAGCTAAAGCCAATGTGAGACCCAGTGAGAGGGCAAGGGAGCCCACAGACACCACCCATTCAGGTCAGCTTCCCAGGGTCAGAGCAGGGTGGGGACATGAGGTGCTGGGTCTACAGGGGCAAACAGAGAAGATCTAGTCTACATTTGTGTGGCATATTATGACATCCAGAGATAGAGCTACCTAGATCTGGAGACAGAGATAGATAGAGACCTATTGAAAATGGTTTTAAAAATATTTTACAGAATTAATTTTTTTTAATTATATATTTATATATTTATGGCTGTTTTGGGTCTTTGTTGCTGCACAGGCTTTCTCTAGCTGCGGCGAGCGGGGGCTACTCTTCGTTGCGGTGCGCGGGCTTCTCACTGTGGTGGCTTTTCTCATTGCAGAGCACGGGCTGTAGGCACACCGGCTCTGTAGTTGTGGCGTGAGGGCTCCGTAGTTGTGGCTCGCGGGCTCTAGGGCGCAGGCTCAGTAGTTGTGGCACATGGCTTAGTTGCTCCGCGGCATGTGGGATCTTCCCGGACCAGGGCTTGAACCTGTGTTCCCTGCTTTGGCAGGCAGATTCTTAACCACTACAACACTAGGGAAGTCCCCAGAATTTATTTAAAATTTTTTAAAATTTTATACTGGAGTATGGTTGATTTACAATGTTGTGTTAGTTTCAGGTGCACATCAAAGTGATTTAGTTATACATATACATGGATCTTTTCTTTCTCAGATTCTACTTGCCATATAAGTTATTACAGAGTATTCAGTAGAGTTCCCTGTGCTATACAGTAGGTCCTGGTTGATTACCTATTTTATATATAGTAGTGTGTATATGTTAATCCCAATCTCCTAATTTATCCCCCCCCCCACCTTTCCCCTTTGGTAACCATAAGTTTGTTTTCTAAGTCTGTGAGTCTGTTTCTGTTTCATACATTAATTCATTTGTATCTACTTTTTAATCTCGTTTGATCTTCTCAACAACCTGTAGGACATTCATGATTTTCCAATAAGGTAACAGGCTCTCAGAGATCAAATCATCAACCCAACAAGAGAAGGTATCGAAGTGAGGACATAAGTCCAGGATTTTGACCCTTCCAGATGTCACTCCCTGCCTGTCTCTTTTCATACTCCCCTTCTCCTCACCTACTCACGGTTGACCTGTACTTCAAGTCTAGTTCAAACTTGTATGAATGAAGTAAGTCCATTGATCCTACCCCTTCTGACTGCTGAGAGCCCTTGGTGGTGATCAACTACACACAACTTAGCAACTATTTGTTTATTGACTTTGTATTGTCCTGAGGTGTTGGTCCCTGAGCTACAAAGTCTCTTTTGTTAAGATCAGTGGAAGATTCCTTTGGACGTCAACTTCTGACAGCAGGTGGCACATTCTACCCCTAAGCAGATGACCAATAAATACTTCCCCAATAGAAATCTGTGGTGTGGGAAGGCAGCCAGAAATACATACGTGTATGTGAATGAGCATATGTGAGTCAGGCAGGAAACAGAACCACTCCTGTTGAAAGGGACGGAATATAGGGAATCAGACACTCCCGAAATCGTTGGGCAGGCAGAATAAGGGGCCACCTTTAGACTATTGGTTTCAAGATCAAATTACTCCAGCTGTGATTCCCAGGTCAGGAAGCTGGTATCGCTGATGACACCACACAATTACCTCAAGCTCTGTCTGCTTCTCCACTCTTCATGCAAGTTCAGCTCACTGGCACAACAGGGAACGATCACAGGTTCTTAGTCAAGGGGAATACTTGAATATAGCAGCTTACGTTTTGCATCTGCCAGAATCGTGGCAGGAAACAAATTGCATCTAGAACCCTAGCTCTAAGAAAGAATGAGAAGGCAGCCTCCATGTGCTGCCGTCATTCGGAAATCAAGAGAGTCATGGCTGGGTATCTAGGAATCGGGAGGCTGGGCAAGGTGTATTCTTTTGAGGTATTTTAGATTGAGCACTTTTCTTCCAATTGGTGAAATTTGATGGGGGTCTTCAAGATCAGCCTTGGAGGGACGTGATGTCAAAGAAAGGCAATCTGTAGCACAAAGGGGTGTGTGGAGAAGAAAGGCAAGCATCCTTCCCTTAGAGCCGGCAGGGGTGCAGTGAGGTGCAGCCAGCAAACCAGAGGCTTTTAGGTATGTGAACCAACTGCTCACTAAAATCCCTCTCTCGGAGCCTTCTACCACCACCCCACCACGCCCTCCACCCCACGCACTCTGGCTGCCATCTTGAGCCTTTCTTTCTTTCTTTTTTTTTTTTTACATCTTTATCGGAGTATACTTGCTTTACAATGGTGTTAGTTTCTGCTTTATAACAAAGTGAATCAGTTATATACATACATATGTTCCCATATCTCCTCCCTCTTGCATCTCCCTCCCTCCCACCCTCCCTTTCCCACCCACCCAGGTGGTCACAAAGCACGGAGCTGATCTCCCTGTGCTATGCGGCTGCTCCCCACTAGCTATCTGTTTTACATTAGGTAGTGTATATATGTCCATGCCACTCTCTCACTTTGTCACAGCTTACCCTTCCCCCTCCCCATATCCTCAAGTCCATTCTCTAGTAGGGCTGTCTCTTTATTCCCGTCTTTCCCCTAGGTTCTTCGTGACATTTTTTTTTCTTAGATTCCATATATATGTGTTAGCATACGGTGTTTGTCTTTCTCTTTCTGACTTACTTCACTTTGTATGACAGACTCTAGGTCCATCCACCTGACTACAAATAACTCAATTTCGTTTCTTTTTATGGCTGAGTAATATTCTATTATATATATGTGCCACATCTTCTTTATCCATTCATCCGATGATGGACACTTAGGTTGTTTCCATCTCCTGGCTATAGTAAATAGAGCTGCAATGAACATTGGGGTGCATATGTCTTTTTGAATTATGGTTTTCTCTGGGTATATGCCCGGTAGCAGGATAACTGGATCATATGGTAATTCTATTTTTAGTTTTTTAAGGAACCTCCATACTGTTCTCCATAGTGGCTGTATCAATTTACATTCCCACCAACAGTGCAAGAGGGTTGCCTTTTCTCCACACTCTCTCCAGCATTTGTTCTTTGTAGATTTTTTGATGATGCCCATTCTAACTGGTGTGAGGTGATACCTCATTGTAGTTTTGATTTGCATTTGTCTAATAATTAGTGATGTTGAGCAGCTTTTCATCTGCCTCTTGGCCATCTACATGGGTATTTGTGGGGCCATCCTCTTTGGAGAAAGGTCTATTTAGGTCTTCTGCCCATTTTTGGATTGGTTTTTTTTTTTTTTTAATATTGAGCTGCATGTGCTGTTTATATATTTTGAAGATTAATCCTTTGCCCATTGATTCGTTTACAAATACTTTCTCCCATTCTGAGGGTTGTCTTTTCATCTTGTTTATAGTTTCCTTTGCTGTGCAAAAGCTTTTAAGTTTCATTAGGTCCCATTTCTTTAATTTTGTTTTTATTTCTGTTTCTCTAGGAGGTGGGTCAAAAAAGATCTTGCTGTGATTTATGTCAAAGAGTGTTCTTCCTATGTTTTCCTCTAAGAGTTTTATAGTGTCCGGTCTTACATTTAGGTCTCGAATCCATTTTGAGTTTATTTTTGTGTATGGTGTTAGGGAGTGTTCTAATTTCATTCTTTTACATGTAGCTGTTCAGTTTTCCCAGTGCCACGTATTGAAGAGATTGTCTTTTGTCCACTGTATATCCTTGCCTCCTTTGTCATAGATTATTTGACCATAGGTTTGTGAGTTTATCTCTGGGCTTTCTATCCTTTTCCATTGATCTATATTTCTGTTTTTGTGCCAGTACCATACTGTCTTGATTACTGTAGCTTTGTGGTATAGTCTGAAGTCAGGGAGTCGGATTCCTCCAGCTCTGTTTTTTTCCCTCAAGACTGCTTTGGCTACTCGGGGTCTTTTGTGTCACTGCACAAATTTTAAGATTTTTTTATTCTAGTTCTGTAAAAAATGCCATTGGTAATTTGTTAGGGATTGCACTGAATCTGTAGATTGCTTTGGGCAGTATAGTCATTTTCACAATACTGATTCTTCCAATCTAAGAGCATGGTATATCTCTCCATCTGTTTGTGTCATCTTTGATTTCTTTCATCAGTGTCTTATAGTTTTCTGAGTACAGGTCTTTTACCTCCTTAGGTAGGTCTATTCCTAGGTATTTTATTCTTTTTGTTGCAATGGCGAATGGGATTGTTTCCTTAATTTCTCTTTTTGATCTTTCATTGTTAGTGTATAGGAATGCAGGAGATTTCTGTGTGCTAATTTTGTATCCTGCAACTTTACCAAATTCATTGATTAGCTCAAGTAGTTTTCTGGTGGCATCTTTAGGATTATCTATGTATAGTATCATGCCATCTGCAAACAGTGACAGTTTTATTTCATCTTTTCCAATTTATATTCTTTTATTTCTTTTTCTTTTCTGGTGCCGTGTCTAGGACTTCCAGAACTATGTTGAATAATAGTGGTGAGAGTGGACATCCTTGTCTTGTTCCTGATCTTAGAGGAAATGCTTTCAGTTTTTCACCATTAAGAATGATGTTGGCTGTGGGTTTGTCATATATGGCCTTTATTATGTTGAGGTAGGTTCCCTCTGTGCCCACTTTCTGGAGTGTTTTTATCATAAATAAGTGTTGAATTTTGTCAAAAGCTTTTTCTGCATCTATTGAGATGGTTTTTATTCTTCAATTTGTTATTATGGTGTATCACATTGATCAATTTGCATATATTGAAGAATCCTTGCATCCCTGGGATAAATGCCACTTGATTATGGTGTACGTTCCTTTTAATGTGTTGTTGGATTCAGATTGCTAGTATTTTGTTGAGGATTTTTGCATCTATGTTCATCAGTGATATTGGTCTGTAATTTTCTTTTTTGTAGTATCTTTTTCTGGTTTTAGTATCAGGGCGATGGTGACCTCATAGAATGAGTTTGGGAGTGTTCCTTCCTCTGAAATTTTTTGGAAGAGTTTGAGAAGGATGCATGTTAGCTCTTCTCTAAATGTTTGGTAGAATTCACCTGTGAAGCCATCTGGTCCTGGACTTGTTTCTTGGAAGATTTTTAATCACAGTTTCAATTACATTACTTGTGATTGGTCTGTTCATATTTTCTATTTCTTCTTGTTTCAGTCTTGGAAGGGTCTACCTTTCTAAGAATTTGTCTGTTTCTTCCACATTGTCCCTTTGATTGGCATAGAGTTGCTGGTAGTAGTCTCTTAGGATGCTTTATATTTCTGTGGTGTCTGTGGTAACTCTCCTTTTTCATTTCTAAATTTCTTGATTTGAGTCCTCTCCCTCTTTTTCTTGAAGAATCTGGCTAAAGGTTTACCAATTTTGTTTCTCTTCTCAAAGAACAAGCTTTTAGGTTTACTGATCTTTGCTATTGTTTTCTTTGTTTTTATTTCATTTATTTCTGCTCAGATCTTTATGATTTCTTTCCTTCTACTAACTTTGGGTTTTGTTTGGCCTTCTTTCTCTAGTTCCTTTAGGTGTAAGGTTAAGTTGTTTATTTGAGAATTTTCTTGTTTTTTGAGGTAGGATTGTATTGTTATAAATTCCCCTCTTAGAATTGCTTTTGCTGCATCTCATAGGTTTTGGATCGTCATGTTTTCATTGTCATTTGTCTCTAGATGTTTTTTGATTTCCTCTTTGATTTCTTCAGTGATCTCTTGGTTATTTAGTAACATATTGTTTAGCCTCCATGTATTTGTGTTTTTTACGTTTTTTTCCCTGTAATTCATTTCTAATCTCATAGCGTTGTGGTTGGAAAAGATGCTTGATATGATTTCAATTTTCTTAAATTTCCCGAGGCTTGGTTTGTCACCCAAGGTGTGATCTATCCTGGAGAATGTTCTGTGTGCACTTGAGAAGAAAGTGTAATCTGCTGTTTTTGGATGCAATGTGCTATAAATATCAATTAAATCTGTCTGGTCTATTGTGTCATTTAAAACTTGTGTTTCCTTATTAATTTTCTATGTGGATGATCTGTCCATTGGTGTGAGGTGTCCAAGTCCCCCATTATTATTGTGTTACTGTCGATTTCCTCTTTTACTGCTGTTAGCAGTTGCCTTATTTATTGTGGTGCTCCTATGTTGGGTGCATATATTTTTATAATTGTTATATCTTCTTCTTGGAGTGATCCCTTGATAATTATGTAGTGTCCTTCCTTGTCTCTTTTTTTAACACGTAACATCCTTTATTTTAAAGTCTATTTTATCTGATATGAGTATTGCTACTCCAGCTTTCTTTTGATTTCCATTTGCATGGAATATCTTTTTCCATCCCCTCACTTTCAGTCTGTATGTGTCCCTAGGTCTGAAGTTGGTCTCTTGTAGACAGAATATATATGGGTCTTGTTTTTGCATCCATTCAGCAAGCCTGTGTCTTTTGGTTGGAGCGTTTAATCCATTCACGTTTAAGGTAATTGTCGATATGTATGTTCCTATGACCATTTTCTTAATTGTTTTGGGTTTGTTTTTGTAGGTCCTTTACTTCTCTTGTGTTTCCCACTTAGAGAAGTTCCTTTAGCATTTGTTGTACAGCTGGTTTGGTGGTGCTGAATTCTCTTAGCTTTTGCTTATCTGTAAAGCTTTTGATTTCTCCATCGAATCTGAATGAGATCCTTGCTGGGTAGAGTAATCTTGGTTGTAGGTTCTTCCCTTTCATCACTTTAAGTATATCATGCCACTCCCTTCTGGCTTGTAGAGTTTCTGCTGAGAAATCAGCTGTTAACCTTATGGGAGTTCCCTTGTATGTTTTTTGTCATTTTTCCCTTGCTGCTTTCAATAATTTTTCTTTGTCTTTAATTTTTGCCAATTTGATTCCTATGTGTCTCGGTGTGTTTCTCCTTGCATTTATCCTTGGGACTCGCTGTGCTTCCTGGACTTGGGTGGCTATTTCCTTTCCTATATTAGGGAATTTTTCTAATATAATCTCTTCAATATTTTCTCAGGTCTTTTCTCTCTCTCTTCTCCTTCTGGGACCCCTATAATGCGAATGTTGCTGTGTTTAATGTTGTCCCAGAGGTCTCTTAGGCCATCTTCATTTCTTTTCTTTCTTTTTTCTTAATTTTTTTCTATGGCTGTGAATTCTACCATTCTGTCTTCCAGGTCACTTATCTGTTCTTCTGCCTCAGTTATTCTGCTATTAATTCCTTCTAGTGTATTTTTCATTTCAGTTATTGAATTGTTCATCTCTGTGTGTTTGTTCTTTAATTCTTCTAAGTCTTTGTTCAACATTTCTTGCATCTTCTCGATCTTTGCCTCCATTCTTTTTCCGGGGTCCTGGATCATATTCATTATCATTATTCTGAATTATTTTTCTGGAAGGTTGCCTATCTCCACTTCATTTCCTTGTTTTTCTGGGGTTTTATCTTGTTCCTTCATGTGGTACATAGTCCTCTGCCTTTTCATTTTATCTATCTTTCTGCAAATGTGGTTTTCATTCCACAGGCTGCAGGATTGTAGGTCTTCTTGCTTCTGCTGTCTACCCCCTGGTTGATGAGGCTATCTAAGAGGCTTTTGCAAGCTTCCTGATGGGATGGACTGGTGGTGGGTAGAGCTGGGTGTTGCTCTGGTGGGCAGAGCTCTGGTTGCTGTTGGGTGGGGCTGAGTTCCCTCCCTGTTGGTTGTTTGGCCTGAGATGACCCAGCACTGGAGGCTACAGGCTCTTTTGTGGGGCTAATGGTGGACTCCGGGAGGGCTCATGCCAAGAAGTGCTTCCCAGAACTTCTGCTGCCAGTGTCCTTGTCCCCACAGTGAGCCACAGCCACCCACTGCCTCTGCAGGAGACCCTCCAACACTAGCAGGTTGGTCTGGTTCAGTCTCCTATGGGGTCACTGCTCCTTCCCCTGTGTTCTGATGTGCACAGTACTTTGTGCCCTCCAAGAGTGGAGTCTCTGTTTCCCCCTGTCCTGTTGAAGTCCTGCAATGAAATCCCGCTAGCCTTCAAAGTCTGATTCTCTGGGAGTTCCCCCTCCCATTGTCGGACCCCCAGGTGGGAAGCCTGACGTGGGGCTCAGAACCTTCACTCCAGTGGGTGGACTATTGTGGTGTAAGTGTTCTCCAGATTGTGAGTCACCCACCCAGCAGTTATGTGATTTGATTTTATTGTGATTGCGCCCCTCCTACCGTCTCATTGTGGCTTCTCCTTTGTCTTTGGATGTGGGGTATCTTTTTTGGTGGGTTCCAGTGTCTTCCTTTCGAAGATTGTTTGGCAGTTAGTTGTGATTCCAGTGCTCTCGCAAGAGGGAGTCCACAGTTCCCTTTTTGAAGTTGTGGGTGATGTCCACTGTGTACAACCCAAGATTTCCCTGCTGATCCCTTTGGGGCCCCATTGAGAGGAGGCAGTGAAAGTAGGAGCTGGGTGAACATGGTTCCTTAGCTGTCAGGACTGGAGATATCCATATGCCCAGACCAGCCCCTGCAGAATCCACAGACCCTGAGGACGCGCTCTTGGGAGGGTCTTGCCCAGCAGTGTTAGAATTACTACATTCCATAGAAAAGCACTTTCACCATAGAAATGGGTATAGGGTCAGAAAAGCCATGGACTTTGTAAAGCCTAGATGTAGTGGTATTGTCATACGGCCACACCCTGGGGTCAAGCAGTATCCCTGTCCATAGCCTATTTGTGAAGGGTTTATGGCAATATGAGGAACAGCATATCTCTTAAATATCTTTGCTATACCTCCCCACCTGAAATTCTCCCTGAATAGGATGCCTTCCCATCCCCACTTCTTTGTACAATCGTCCCCAGTTTCTACCCATCTTTATACATCATATTATTTAAGCAAGTCAAAGCAAGCCTTCTTACAAACCGTTTTCTTCTGGAGCCTTTCATTTGCAACTCCAAAACCTGCCACCAGGTGGCGGTGGCACGTCACGTTTTGCAATTCCGGTTCCCAACGGAACAGAAACCTGCCAAGTGTCGGGCACTGCGCAGGGAGTGATCCCTGCATGATCTCCCTTTATTCTACAAGGACCCAAGGTATTACCTACCATCCCCATTTTACAGATGGGGAGACTGAAATTCTGAGAGGCTGACTAACCGGCCCAAGATCACACCACTCATTAGAGGCAGACCTGGAGTGTTGAACCCCAGTCTGGATGCCTTCCAGCCCACAGGGTGTGCACTGAGCTTTGCTGTCAGGGCGGAGCTTCCTGAACAGCCTCCTTACTATGTGCCTGCCGCCTTTTCTTCTAATTTTACATGCCGCACGGTTTGCCCACCAATCAAGGCCGCATCTTGTTTGGCTCTCACCTGGGGACTAGATTGCCGGTTTCCACGTTCTGAACCTCCTGACCTTCCGAGCTAAGTGAGACTCACAGAGGGGGTTGAACGCATTTTGAGGGCTCGCCTGGCATGAGCTCTCAGCGTGGGGGTGGGGTGATTACTGAACTTTACCTGTAGGGGAGGGGGGCTGCCAGGCAACCCCATAATGAGGAAGAGACGAGCAAGGCTGTGCGTGAGGGTTAGCCCTCCAGGGCAGCCTAAAGCAGCTGCGGTCCAGGCCCAAAGGGTGATGCAAAGACCCCCACACACACACACCAGGATCACCATCTTCCCTTGGGTGCCCACAGCTCTTATGAGCTGTGTGAGTCACGCTTGCTTAAGGAAGTGTCTCCGGAGAGGGGTGAAGGAGGGAGAGAGAAAGTCTGGGACCAAAGAGGTGTTGAGCAAGGGGGAGAGATCAGAGAGTGCTTGTCAAGGCTCTCAGTGTTCCAATGGGAGGTGATTACATCAGCTGAAGGAAGGGCAGTGAGAGGACCTGTGAGGAGGGGCAGCTGGGGAAGGAAGAGCCAGGGATGTGTGGGAAAGTGGCAGAGATTCCAGTCAGTGTCCTGGGCACGAAGAACACGGCGCGTGGGACCTCTTCCCGTTCCTGTCCCTACGATCCTCTCAGGCCCAGAGGCTTCTTTCTTGGTTCTGGGTACTGTTCCTGCCCAGATGATCCTAAACAAGCATCACTTGTTCAAATCTCCCATCTCCCCAGAGGAGGGGCAGAGAGGCAGCTAGCTTGATGGGGGCTCCTGCAAGGCAGGTGCATGATGTTTTTCGCTAAGTATCTGGATGATAACACAAGCCGAGGAGCAAATAGAGACCAGAGCCCAGTTTTGAGCAGAACATGGAGATCCAGGTGGTGGAAGGGGGAGCTTACACGTAAGCACACCAGACTGAAAGGACAAGAAGCGGAAAAGAGGTTAGAGTATGGGGCCAGGAGTCCACAGCCAAGGAGGCAGGAGCAGGGCACTGGCAGGAAACAGGGAGGGTCCAGCCCTGCCTCCAGCAGGTGCTGTGGGTCTCACCTCCTTTTAACGTGGCTCACGGGGCCTGTTGCCGGGGAAGCTCAGCCAAGTGTGAGAGGCAGGTGGGACCCCCATGAACGGAAAACGAGGCTCTGGGGGTCAGCCTCTGACAGTGGCCTCCAATCCTCAGAAAAATCCCCCGAATCCAGCCCCCCCCAGTTGTACCGGAGACACCCCACACCTCATGATGTACCTCCGTTAAAAGTGGCCCCAATACCGGGACATGCTGCTGTGCTAGGGAAATCTCAAGCCACGGGGCTTCTGAAGTGGCTGGAATGGGATTTAGCTTGAATTAGATGATGGCGCAGGGAGCAATTTCTTATGAACCTTTTGAAGTAACTGAATGAGAAACAGGAAGAGGACCTGGGTGAGTCTGGGAACTTCGGGAAACATCTTTAGGATGCTTTTGTAGGAATTCTCTGGGATAGAGGTTCTGAGGGAGAGGAACGTTGCAGGGCATTTACAGAGTCCTCACCCGGTCAGGAAACCAAAGGCAACGCATTAGAAAGGCAAAGAACACAAACACCAAACAGGACAGACAGACCCCGACTCACTCCCACCTTGTGCCATCAATACTGTCACCAAAAGAGACCCCCAGAGCCCCTCGTGACTCCCCAGCCCTTTAGCAGTCAACAGCCCTGTTGCCAGAGAGAGAATACTTCGCCCCTCAAAGCAGAATCTCTGATGAGAAACCATACTGTCCGCACGGCTGGAGTGAAAGCATCTCTTACATCATTTCAATCCTACAGGAAGGGGAAAATCACCAGCGTGCCCGCAGGCTCCGGAGTCTGGGTGTAGCTGACCTCTGCCTGCCTCCTGACAATTCACAAAGCCCTTTCACATATGGAATCACGCTGGAACCTCACAACAGTCCCGAAAAGGGGACTTATCGTCCCCGATTTATGACTGAGAAAACTGAGGCTGAGAAACAGAAAGTACCTCTCCCCAAGCCGTGGAACCATGGGTAAGTGGGTCAGGAATTGAGCCTTGAGCCAAATCTTTTAATTCTAAATAACACAACCCCCCACCCCGCCGCTTTTTTTTTTTTACAATCGGGCAAATGATAAAAAAAAAAAAAAAAATCAACCTGGGGAGTTCCTAAAAAGCTACATTTTTCATTTTATAAGATTGTCCGGTATTCCGTGATTTTTTTCCTTCCTGTTTTTTGGCATTAAAATGTCTTTTCTTCATGAAATGATGCTAATTGTGGATGGAAGATTAACATTTTTTTGTCAGGTTTACTTATTCAGATTGAAAGAAATGACAACCCTATGTTAGCCCCCAAAATGTGTATTGGGGACCTTCCCTGGTGTTAGACATCGGAAAGCTCAGGAACCAGCAGCCTGCAGTGCGCTGTTCGCAGAGGGCTACTGAGTCCGTTTACGCTCCTTGCTAACCACTAGAGGGCAGGCGTGTTACGTTACGGCCGAGTATCCAGCCCCGTGCCTGAGGAGTCTTCCCAGCCAAGGCCAAGAGTGGGAGCAACACCCTCTTATGAACGTAGGAAAGCTACAGAGACACGCCCCCCCCGACCCCACCCTAAACGTGACGGGCTTTGGAGTATCCCTGGCACCTGAATGCCTTAAAAACATATTCCTCTCTCCAGAATGTATGGGTCTATATCGAATTAGCAGCAATTCTTCTTACTGCCAAGAGAAATTTCCAGATCTATTTTTACATTGTAACACTTTGGCAATCAAAGTTATTCAAAACCCTTTACGCTCTGGGAAACCTTGAAACTGTGAAAGAAGTAGTTTTTCTTAAATTTCAACAATCAATGCAATATATTTTAATGAATCTCTAAAAGCATCACTCTGAAGGTGAAAACGGGGAGACATAGTTACCATTTTTGAACAATTGTGTCTATTTTCAGCTGTGTGATGCTTACTTGATTGGCACTCGTTGACTGTGTACAGTCTAAACAGCCCATAGAAGATGGTGGGCAAGCATCCATCAGCAGTTCATCACAGGGCAGGCTTTGTCAAGCCTGAATTGGAAGACATTGGTCTGTCCACTAAATCCACATCCACTGTTGTTTGTAGAAGCTTATGTCACCTTCACTGATTATATCAACTTCCTCCCATTTTAAGTTGGAAAAGAGCTGATACATGTGGTACCATCACTTCCAAGGGTAAACGTTATGCAGTCAATGACAACAAAAACTGGCAAAATTGACATCCTTTTATGAAACAGAAGTTATCAAGATAACAACTGCCCGGGCACCCCCTCAAAAGCCACCAGCCAAGATCATCGCTCTGCCCTTCTTTCTTGTCCCTGTAACTTAATCAGCAAGTGGGCTGTGGTGCCCTCCTGACAACTTGTCTGGTCCTGAGAGTGCGCTGAATCTAAGGCTTTATCATCAGCCAGATTTATTTTGCCTTAAGCTTCTCACAGTCAAGGAAAAGAAACGCTCGGGCCGTACTGCTTTCTGGCAAATAAGGAAGCAACGTCCACCAGAGGAGCCTTTCTGGACCCTGTGCTGTTTTTGTGTTTTTGTGATAATATGGCCCTGGAATGTTTAGTGACATCGTTGTGTCACCTACCAAACCACACAGAGCATGTTACCAGCAAAAATGCAAGACTCTTTTTATAAATAATCTTCAGTTCGTTTTGTGTACATAGATCTGGGGTGGCTTACCCTGGATGAGTGGAATTACGTGTATTCTACATTCCACAGGACCTAGCCCTGTGCCTTATGCCAAACAGGTGTGTAATAAATGTTGCACTAAACCCTGGATGGGTTTTAAGTCAGCACATTATAGAATGCCGCGTGGGGCAGACTCCCTAAGAGAATTTCTTGTCATGTTAGAGTTTGGATCTATAGGAAATATGTATGCAGTGCTCCTGAACTATGCCTTCCATCTAAGCACGCGAGAGGAACTTTGAAGATGATCAGAGGAGAGTCATATTGGTGAAGGAAATGAAATCATTTGAATTCCACTTGGCAGTTCCAGAAATGTAAGTTACTCCCAGAGTATATATAGCCCTAGAAGGTTCTAATCCTAACACACCCTAGAACAAGTTGATGGGTTCTGGCTTCAGGATGAATGCAGAGAAGCCAACAGAGCAACTATAGCACTAAGTACATAAATATTGAATATCGTGCGCCTATAAGATGCTGTGCAAGTGGAAAAAGAATTTTCACTATTTTGATCAACCGTTGCTGAAAACTGTGGCTAGTAGCCTAGAGGAGAAATAATAATTTCTTCATGGTTCACAGTTTACAAAATATTTTCACATACCATATCACACCGAATCCTTCAAACAACCAGGTGAAGTAGTTGTTATTTTCAGAGAAGGAACGCTTAGAAATGTTGCAGTTTGCCCAGGCTGGGTGGGAAAATAGTGTCTCAAAACCAGGATATTTGACTCCCACACTAGTTCTCTCCCACTAGGCATGGATTTAGATCATCTGACCCCAAGAAGCTTACTTAAATGAATCAAAAGGACAATCTGGGTGCAAACTCAGTTCAGTTAAAAGTTATTATCTTACATGTTAGTAATTCCAATGCATCGTGGGATTGTTTTGTAGCCTTTCTTGCTTTTTTAGGGAATTCTATCAAATTTTCAGAGATCCTCATGAGAAGTTTCAACCCTTTTCTTCTCTACTTATAATTCATTCCCAGTGAGTGATTCCTGATCTGCCGTATTTGTAGTTGTAAGATATTGGAGCAAACAAAACGTCCAGCCACAAAGGGTGTGTTAGATCAACCTCAATAACTTGGCTTCTCTGCTAGAGTATAGGGAATTCTCTCTCTGTTCACTCAGCTGTGATGTTGTGGAATGTGAGTTCCAAAGCCCGCTGGTCTCAGGAAGCCCTGCTCTCTCAGGCTCTGGAGTTCAGGGGCCATGTGACCACGGGAGTGACAGACTCTCTGCTCAGAATTGCCCCTCCTCACTGCTGGATGGGGGGAAGCCACTGGTAACATGTGTCACTAACACCAAATATTAAGTGCCACACGGTGAAGGGCTAATAAAACATTAAATTGTAAAACAATAAGAACATCCACCCCTTCCCTTTACTAACTTCAGCTGTTGACCAAAGCGATCTTTTTTATCCTAAGCAAGACTTCATACAGTTTTTCTTTTCTTCCTTTTTTTCTTTTTTTTGCGGTACATGGGCCTCTCACTGTTGTGACCTCTCCCGTTGCGGAGCACAGGCTCCGGACGCGCAGGCTCAGCGGCCATGGCTCACGGGCCCAGCCGCTCCGCGGCGTGTGGGATCTTCCCGGACCGGGGCACGAACCCGTGTCCCCTGCATCGGCAGGCGGACTCTCACCCGCTGCGCCACGAGGGAAGCCCCACACACTTTTTCTCCTCTCCTCTCCTATCCCCGTCCTACTGCATCTGTGTGTTGCACACATACATACACACACACATACACACTCATTTCTGAGGTTCAGTCCTCACATGACCAGAAAGATCTAAAATGAAAAAAGGTGGGAGAGGGATGGTGGAGGAAAAGAAACAAGCCAGCTAGATGGACGGGCCTCCAAATCTCAGGGGGACTGGCTAATGTTACTGTAGCTTAGAGACCGCCTAGTCATTCAGTGAAACACAGAGAAGAGAGAGATTCATTTGCTATTCTAAAAAGCCACAAGTCAGTAAATGCAAATGTGCCCTATTGGAGAAAACCAAATTAAAGGAACTGCTGGGAATTCTCTGCATAGTTAAGCAGAACAATTTTCCCCTTTAAGGCCATGTTTACCCTTCAGAAATCACATACCCTAAAGCACAGAAACCTAGACATGCATCATTTTCAGGAAGGATATGTTGCATTAGCCCGGCCTCGTCCTTCAAAGGTAGAAACACAAAATCCATCATTGCCCTGAATGGCTTCTACAATGCTGCAGCTGCAAAGCTGCAGAACTCCAGGGCTCACATCTGACTCTGCTTCCAGGTGACCGGTGTCTGGGTGGTCAGAGACTTGGCCTTCCTCAGCCACAGCTACATTCCAGCATGAAGACAGTTGGAGAGACTGTAGATCAGAGAAGAACCCTCCAAAGCCAGAGACAGGTAACAGGCAAATCAAAGGGGATGTGGAGAGCTCATGCCCCAGTTCCTGAAATTTGTCACTGGGTCAGTTGCAGCGAGTAGTTCAAGATTTATATTTTTTGCTTCAATTGCTAAGGAAATTTTTTCCAATTGTTCTGTCCCTGTCTCCAACCAGCCCCTGTTGGTTTTAGGTTATAGAAATGCACTCAGCCTAGCCCAAGCTAAAAGGGGATTGGTGTGAGGATTCTGAGACTTTATAAGGAAAAACAAAACCAAACCAGAGCGAGCATGGGTGTATCTGCCTCGCTCTGGGTCTCTGTCTCTGTCTCTCCACCACTGGGTCTATGTCACTGCTCTTGTGGGAGTCTCTCCTCTTGCTTTCTCTTCTCTGGCAAGAGACTCATTCCCACAGCTCCCGGAGGATTTGTCCTCAGAGCAGGCAACCAGCAGAGACTGACACCGTCTCTGATTCTCAGTTCCAGATTCCTAGAAAATAGAAACTTGTGAACAACAAACAAAAAAAGTACCACCAGCCTTTATGGAGTTATAATTTAGTAGAGAGAAAAAGATACTACCAAAATAGGCACATAAATTTATAAATTACAAAGTGAGAGGAAGTAGTATGCAGACGTACAGACTGCTATGGTAGAGAAGAATGGTTGGGGGTGTGCTGTAGACTGAATGTTTGGGTCCACCCCCCAAATTCATATCTTGAAACCTAGCCCCCAGTGTGATGGTATTAGGAGGAGCCTTTGGGAGGTGCTTAGGTCACGAGGGTGGTGCCCTCATGAATGAGATTAGTGCCCTTATAAAAGAGACCCCAGAGAGCTCCCTCACCCCTTCTGCTGTGTGAGGACATGGTGAGAAGGTAGCCATCTATGAACCAGGAAGAGGGTCTTCACCAGACACAGGATCTGCCAGCTTGATCTTGGACTTCCTGGCCTCCAGAGCTGTGAGAAATATATTTCTGGTCTAAATAAGCCACCCTGTCTATGGCATTCTGTTATAGAAGCCTCAACAGACCAAGACTGGGGTGTTATATAAATTGGTGGTTCAAATTGCTATCCTGAGGGAGTGACATTTAAGCTGAACTCTGAACAAGAAGTAGGAATTAGTCATTCAAAGGGAAGGGAAAGAATATTCCAGGCCAAGGAACCACACGAACGAAACCCCACAGCAGGGCAGAGCTGAGTTTATTTGAGAACCTTACATGCCAGTGTGGCCAGAGGCTGAATTGGGCTGTCTCAGGACTCAGCTAGATCTCACAGGTGTGAGCTAGATCTCACAGCCAGGTTGAAGTATTTTGCTGGCAGTGCAATGGGGCACAATGACAGTATTTTAAGCAGATGCATCATTTTTTGGTTTAGTTTGAAAGATCATTCTGGTGACAGCATGAACTCGTTACTGGGAAGGAACAGTGGAAACAGGGAGGTCAGTTAGGAGCAACTGAGGGTCCAGAGGAGAAATGTGCTGGCTTCTTAGTCCAAGGTTATGACAACAGAGATGAAGAGAAGAGAAGGAAAGGATTCAAGATAAATTTGGGAGACAGACGTAACAGGTGTTGGGATGTATTTTATTGGGAAGAGGGGTAATGAGATAAAGGGTAGAACTGAGAATGCTCCCCAGATTTCTGCTCTGAGCAACTGGGTGGGGGCAGGTGCCAGTACCGAGACCAGAGCCCTGGAGCAGGAGAAGATGGGGCAGGAGGGGAAAACTGCTCTGCTTCGGACACGTGAAGCATCAGCTTCCTCTGAGACGTCAGAGTTGAAGAGTAGGTCATTGTACATATGAATCTAGTGCTCAGAGAGGGCTGTGGCCTAGAAGGATAAATTTTAGAGCCATCAGGATAAAGTGGGTTTTAAAATCACAGCAGTGGGTGAGTTCACCCAAGGAGAAAATACAAAGTGAGTGAGAACATGGCCCAGGGCTGGGAGTGAACAACTCTAACATCTAGAGCTTAGGTAGAGGAAAATCAGCTAGGAAGTCTGAGAGGCAATGGCCAGAGAGTAATGAAGAAAACCAGACAAGCGAGCTGTCACAGAGCAAGGAAAAGGCAGGAGGTAAAAGCTAGCACAACAGCTGCTGATATAGTCACCTAAACCAACACCAGTTCAAGGCCTATGCATGGGGGTGGTGCTGCCAGTGCCCCAGAATTTGTCTATTACACATAGCTAACGATGGCACTATCCATATTTTCCTCCCAGCCCCTTCCTGCTTTATGGCTATTCTAGGTAAACTTTTTTCTTTTTTTAATTTATTTATTTTTGGCTGTGTTGGGTCTTCATTTCTGTGGGAGGGCTTTCTCTAGTTGTGGCGAGCGGGGGCCACTCTTCATCATGGTGCGCGGGCCTCTCACTGTCGCGGCCTCTCTTGTTGCGGAGCACAGGCTCCAGACACACAGGCTCAGTAGTTGTGGCTCACGGGCCCAGCCGCTCCACGGCATGTGGGATCTTCCGGACCGGGTACGAACCCGTGTCCCCTGCATTGGCAGGCGGACTCTCAACCACTGCGCCACCAGGGAAGCCCTAGGTAAACTTTTAACTGTAAACGTCCAGTCATCCATCTGCCTACCTATCCATCCATGCATCCATGCATCCATCCATCCACCACCCACCACCCACCCATCCACCTATCCCTCCATCCACTTACCCATCCATCCATCCATCCACCTATCCCTCCATCCACTTACCCATCCATCCATCCATCCATCTATCCCTCCATCCACTTACCCATCCATCCATCTATCCCTCCATCCACTTACCCATCCATCCATCCATCCATCTATCCCTCCATCCACTTACCCATCCATCCATCTATCCCTCCATCCATCTATCCCTCCATCCACTTACCCATCCATCCATCCATCCATCTATCCCTCCATCCACTTACCCATCCATCCATCCATCCATCTATCCCTCCATCCACTTATTCATCCATCCATCCATCCATCCATCCCTCAGCTCCTCCTTCCATCCAAGTCTCGGACTTCCCACTAAGGTGCAGGTCACACAAAGGTCCACAAGGAGAAGCCCTCAGTCCCCTTTCTTTTCATTTTTCCTTTTCCTTTTCTACTAGTTTTTGTTTTCTGCCTCTGAAGGAATTGTGCAAGATTTGCCTCACCTTCACACCATGATATCCATCCTGGCATTTGGTCCTCGTAAAGCACCTCGGATCCCAGTTTAATTATTAAGTTGAGTTCGCAGTAGTAACCATAGCAATAATAGGAACACCGTGATTGAACAATCTTTCTCTTAATGAAGAGAAGGAGTATTTCCAGCTTCCAAATTATGCACACTGTGTTTTCACACAGCCTAGATTGCCTCCAACCAATTTAAGGCTCCTCACCCTCAGTTCACTCAGTTTCTTTCAACATTTGCATTTTCTTTCAGCCTGTCAGCATGAAACACTCTTCTGTAGCTATGCCTTAAAGGTCAGCGTAGTACCTTCACAGAGACTGAGGAGTCTCTTTCCTGTTGTGCTACACATGATAGCAAGCCTCATTCTGCCCTTACAGCAGACACTGTCCTGGCTTAGCCGGCATCCCTGGCCGCGGCCAACGTCTTCCCTAATTGCTGCCGCCACTAGAACCACAGGTTCTCCCTTTCCCAGGAGGTCCCTTCCTCTTTCTATCACCTGGACTTGCCTTTTTATAGATCATTCATCCATCCAGCTTTGGAATGATGGCAGAATTCACTTGAACTTCCCCACATAGACGCACAGATTCCTTAAGGACCCTCCGTGACACAGGTTATAAACTAAGACCCTAAAACTTGAGGATTACTTCCTCAAACCTTCTACTGTGTCAGAATTTACCTACTGCCACTTTCTTCTTTCCCTAGACTATTTCAAAGCAACTTACAAACGGTTCTTTCACTCTGCACCAGCTATAGCCCTGGGACTCTCTCTGCTCCATTCCAATTATACAAAGTCCAGCCCAGATGTTCACACACTGAGGCCATCCTTTGTCTTTCTTTAGGGCAACACATCACATAACGGTCAGCTTTTTTACATTCTCTTTTCCTTAAACTCTGAGCCAACTCTATCAGCGGGTTGCCTCACACACATTTTGGAAGTATGTAGGGGTGTAAATCCTTAGAAAAATAGACCCCCTCAGCTTGTTTTTGCTGTGGCAGGTGATGAATTAGGGGGATTAAATCTCTGCAAGCAAGAGTTGTTAACACTGCAATGGCTCTACCAAAAAGAGGTTTCTGAGTGTCTTTCCCTGGGGGTCTTTCAAAATAAAATGAACCTGCTTTAGATGATTCAGGGGGACAGATTAGATAACTTTTCAAAATTCCTTCCGGTCCTGAGTTTATACTATTAATTTCTCCCCAACTCTGCCCTCTGATTTCAGAAGTTATGCCCTGATGGACTGCACCCATCCCCCTACCTGTGTTCTCTGTTGCCCCGATTTTATTGATGGGGTGAGGTGGACATCCTTGTAAATCCATCAGAAACATATCTTGAAGCATACTCTGGGGTCCATATTAAATCTAAGAAACTTATATCCCTTTTACTTCTGTCCCTGAACAAGTTAAGCATCTATTCCCATGCTTGACCATATCTTGGATTTGCTGATTTTCCTTGCCCATTCATCATTCCAAATTTTGAGTGAATGGACACTGCTGAAAGGCATTGAAGGTCTCCTGAGATAGTTAAGCCATGGAATGCTTTGCTTGAGAGGGCAACTATGAACTGAGAAGCATATTCCTGTGAAGGCTTCTAAATTTAAAAGCCAAAGAGGATTGACTCTCGCCGTCTTGCTCAGCACAGGTGCATTGTGTGGATTAACTGGGTCCGTGCTACTCCAGCAATTCACTTGTGCGATGTCCAGAGACATAGCCCAGTGTTGGTGGTGCAGTGGTGAGCACAGCTGCCTTCCCAAGACATAGCATCTTCTATAACAGAGGAAGAACAGAGTGCGGGGAGAGGGAGAACACATGGACTCTGGAGCCAGATACTCCTGCATTTCTACTGCTTCTACCTTCCTTCACCGCTTCACATCCGTGTGACTTTACTGAATTTGCCGGGGCCTTCATCTTGGATTTCCCAGCCTCCATAACGGTGAGAAATAAAGATTTGTTGTTTAATTTTGTTTTTAATTTAAACCCTGCTAAGCCTTGGTTTCTTCCTCTGTGAAATGGGGATAAATGTAAGATTGCTGTATGGGTTAGGTGAGCAAATGAACATGATCAACCACTGTCACCAGTGTCCAGGGCGCATTAAACATGTCATGATTACTCCTGGCCCCTGAATTTAGCTGGGTTGTTTTGTTAAAGGCATGTCTCAGTGCAGGGCTGCATTTGAAAGAAATACCAATTTTGTCACAAAAAGCTGTGGAAGGTAATATATGCCTTTCCTGAAAGTGTCTTAAGGAGGCAGAGAGAGAATTGCTTTTTTTTTTTTAACTTTTTATACAACAAGTTCTTATTAGTCATCAATTTTATACACATCAGTGTATACATGTCAATCCCAATCGCCCAATTCAGCATACCACCATCCCCACCCCCCACCCCCACAGTTCCCCCCCCGCTTGGTGTCCATACGCTTGTTCTCTACAACTGTGTTTCAACTTCTGCCTTGCAAATCGGTTCATCTGTACCATTTTTCTAGGTTCCACATACATGTGCTAATATACGATATTTGTTTTTCTCTTTCTGACTTACTTCACTCTGCATGACAGTCTCTAGATCCATCCACGTCTCAACAAATGACTCAATTTCGTTCCTTTTTATGGCTGAGTAATATTCCATTGTATATATGTACCACATCTTCTTTATCCATTCGTCTGTAGATGGGCATTTAGGTTGCTTCCATGACCTGGCTATTGTAAATAGTACTGCAATGAACTTTGGGGTGCATGTGTGTTTTTGAATTATGGTTTTCTCTGGGTATATGCCCAGTAGTGGGATTGCTGGATCATATGGTAATTCTATTTTTAGTTTTTTAAGGAACCTCCGTACTGTTCTCCATAGTAGCTGTATCAATTTACATTCCCACCAACAGTGCAAGAGGGTTTCCTTTTCTCCACACCCTCTCCAACATTTCTTGTTTGTAGATTTTTTGATGATGCCCATTCTAACTGGTGTGAGATGATACCTCATTGTAGTTTTGATTTGCATTTCTCTAATAATTAGTGATGTTGAGCAGCTTTTCATGTGCTTCTTGGCCACCTGTATGTCTTCTTTGGAGAAATGTCTATTTAAGTCTTCTGCCCATTTTTGGATTGGGTTGTTTGGTTTTTTAATATTGAGGTGCATGAGCTGTTTATATATTTTGGAGATTAATCCTTTGTCCATTGATTTGTTTGCAAATATTTTCTCCCATTCTGAGGGTTGTCTTTTCGTCTTGTTTATGGTCTCCCTTGCTGTGCAAAAGCTTTGAAGTTTCATTAGGTCCCATTTGTTTGTTTTTGTTTTTATTTCCATTACTCTAGGAGGTGGATCAAAAACGATCTTCCTGTGATTTATGTCAAAGAATATTCTTCGTATGTTTTCCTCTACGAGTTTTATAGTGTCCGGTCTTACATTTAGGTCTCTAATCCATTTTGAGTTTATTTTTGTATATGGTGTTAGGGAGTGTTCTAATTTCACTCTTTTACATGTAGCTGTCCAGTTTTCCCAGCACCAGTTATTGAAGAGACTGTCTTTTCTCCATTGTATATCTTTGCCTCCTTTGTCATAGATTAGTTGACCACAGATGCGTGGGTTTATCTCTGGGCTTTCTATCTTGTTCCATTGCTCTGTTTCTGTTTTTGTGCCAGTACCATATTGTCTTGATTACTGTAGCTTTGTAGTATAGTCTGAAGTCAGGGAGCTTGATTCCTCCAGCTCCGTTTCTTTCCCTCAAGACTGCTTTGGCTAGTCGGGGTCTTTTGTGTCTCCATACAAATTTTAAGATTTTTTTGTTCTAGTTCCATAAAAAATGCCGTTGGTAATTTGATAGGGATTACATTGAATCTGTAGATTGCTTTGGGTAGTAGGGTCATTTTCACAATATTGATTCTTCCAATCAAAGAACATGGTATATCTCTCCATCTGTTTGTATCATCTTTAATTACTTTCATCAGTGTCTTATAGTTTTCTGCATACAGGTCTTTTGTCTCCCTAGGTAGGTTTATTCCTAGGTATTTTATTCTTTTTGTTGCAATGGTAAATGGGAGTGTTTCCTTAATTTTTCTTTCAGATTTTTCATCATTAGTGTGTAGGAATGTAAGACATTTCTGTGCATTAATTTTGTATCCTGCAACTTTACCAAATTCATTGATTAGCTCTAGTAGTTTTCTGGTGGCATTTTTAGGATTCTCTATGTATAGTATCATGTCATCTGCAACCAATAACAGTTTTACTTCTTTTCCAATTTGTATTCCTTTTATTTCCTTTTCTTCTCTGATTGCTGTGGCAAGGACTTCCAAGACTATGTTGAATAATAGTGGTGAGAATGGATATCCTTGTCTTGTTCCTGATCTTAGAGGAAATGCTTTCAGTTTTCATCATTGAGAATGATGTTTGCTCTGGGTTTGTCATATATGGCCTTTATTATGTTGAGGTAGGTTCCCTGTATGCCCACTTTCTGGAGAGTTTTTATCACAATTGGGTGTTGAATTATATCAAAAGCTTTTTCTGCATCTATTGTGATGATCATATAGTTTTTATTCTTCAGTTGTGTTTTTTTTTCAATTTGTTAAAATTGTGTATCACATTGAGTGATTTGCGTATGTTGAAGAATCCTTGCATCCCTGGGATAAATCCCACTTGATCATGGTGTATGATCCTTTAATGTGTTGTTGGATTCTGTTTGCTAGTATTTTGTTGAGGATTTTTGCATCTATATTCATCAGTGATATTGGTCTGTAAGTTTCTGTTTTTGTAGTATCTTTTTATGGTTTTGGTATCAGGGTGGTGGTGGCCTCATAGAATGAATTTGGGAGTATTCCTTCCTCTGAAATTTTTTGGAAGAGTTTGAGAAGGATGCATGTTAGCTCTTCTCTAAATGTTTGATAGAATTCACCTGTGAAGCCATCTGGTCCTGGACTTTTGTTTCTTGGAAGATTTTTAATCACAGTTTCAATTTCATTACTTGTGACTGGTCTGTTCATATCTTCTATTTCTTCCTGGTTCAGTCTTGGAAGGTTTCTACTACCTTTCTAAGAATTTGTCCATTTCTTCCAGGTTGTCCATTTTATTGGCATAGAGTTGCTTGTAGTAGTCTCTTAGGGTGCTTTGTATTTCTGTGGTGTCTGTTGTAACTTCTCCTTTTTCACTTCTAATTTTATTGATTTGAGTCCTCTCCCTCTTTTTCTTGATGAGTCTGGCTAATGGTTTATCAATTTTGTTTATATTCTCAAAGAACCAGCTTTTAGTTTTATTGATCTTTGCTCTTGTTTTCTTTGTTTCTATTTCATTTATTTCTGCTCTGATCTTTATGATTTCTTTCCTTCTGCTAAACCTGGTGGGTTTTAGGTCTGGTGCCAAACCTGGTGGGTTTTGTTTCTTCTTTCTCTAGTTCATTTAGGTGTAAGTTTAAGTTGTGTATTTGTGAATTTTCTTGGTTCTTGAAGTAGGATTGTATTGTTATAAATTCCCCTCTTAGAACTACTTTTGCTGCATCCCATAGGTTTTGGATTGTCCTGTTTTCATTGTCTTTTTCTCTAGGTATTTTTTGATTTCCTCTTTGATTTCTTCAGTGATCTCTTGGTTATTTAGTAACGTATTGTTTAGCCTCCATGTGTTTGTGTTTTTTACGTTTTTTCCCCTGTAATTCATTTCTAATCTCATAGCATTGTGGTGAGAAAAGATGCTTGATATGATTTCAATTTTCTTAAATTTACTGAGACTTGATTTGTGACCAAAGATGTGATCTATCCTGAAGAATGTTCCATGTGCACTTGAGAAGAAAGTGTAACCTGCTGTTTTTGGATGCAGTGGCCTATAAATATCAATCAAATCTATGTGGTCTATTGTGTCATTGAAAGCTTCTGTTTCCTTATTTATTTTCATTTTGGATGATCTGTCCATTGGTGTAAGTGAGATGTTAAAGTCCCCCATTATTATTGTGTTACTGTTGATTTCCTCTTTTATAGCTGTTAGCAGTTTCCTTATGTATTGAGGTGCTCCTATGTTGGGTGCATATATATTTATAATTGTTATATCTTCTTCTTGGAGTGATCTCTTGATCATTATGTAGTGTCCTTCCTTGGTTCTTGTAACATTCTTTAGTTTAAAGTCTATTTTATGTGATATGAGTATAGCTACTCCAGCTTTGTTTTGATTTCCATTTGCATGGAATATCTTTCTCCATCCCCTCACTTTCAGTCTGTATGTGTCTACAAGAGGTCTGAAGTGGGTCTCTTGTAGACAGCATAAATTGGGTCTTGCTTATGTATCCATTGAGCAAGCCTGTGTCTTTTGGTTGGAGCATTTAATCCATTCACGTTTAAGGTAATTATTGATATGTTTGTTCCCATGACCATTTTCTTAATTGTTTTGGGTTTGTTTCTATAGGTCCTTTTCTTCTCCTGTGTATCCCACTTAGAGAAGTTCCTTTAGCATTTGTTGTAAAGCTGGTTTGATGGTGCCAAATTCTCTTAGCTTTTGCTTGTCTGTAAAGCTTTTGAATTCTCCATCAAATCTGAATGAGATCCTTGCCAGGTAGAGTAATATTGGTTGTAGGTTCTTCCCTTTCATCACTTTAAGTATGTCATGCCACTCCCTTCTGGCTTGTAGAGTTTCTGCTGAGAAATCAGCTGTTAACCTTATGGGAGTTCCCTTGTATGTTATTTGTCGTTTTTCCCTTGCTGCTTTCAATAATTTTTCTTTGTCTTTAATTTTTGCCAATTTGATTACTATGTGTCTCGGTGTGTTTCTCCTTGGGTTTATCCTGTATGGGACTCACTGCGCTTCCTGGACTTGGGTGGCTATTTCCTTTCCTATGTTAGGGAAGTTTTCAACTATAATCTCTTCAAATATTTTCTCTGGTCCTTTCTCTCTCTCTTCTCCTTCTGGGACCACTATAATGTGAATGTTCTTGCATGTACTGTTGTCCCAGAGGTCTCTTAGGCTGTCTTCATTTCTTTTCATTCTTTTTTCTCTTTTTTTTTTTTTTTTGGCGGTACGTGAGCCTCTCACTGTTGTGGCCTCTCCCGTTGCAGAGCACAGGCTCCAGACGTGCAGGCTCAGTGGCCATGGCTCACGGGCCCAGCTGCTCCATGGCATGTGGGATCTTCCCAGACCAGGGCACGAACCCGTGTCCCCTGCATCGGCAGGCGGACTCTCAACCACTGTGCCACCAGGGAAGCCCCATTCTTTTTTCTTTATTCTGTTCCGCAGCAGTGAATTCCACCGTTCTGTCCTCCAGGTCACTTATCTGTTCTTCTGCCTTAGTTATTCTGCCGTTGATTCCTTCTAGTGTAGTTTTCTTTTCAGTTATTGTATTGTTTATCTCTGTTTGTTTAGTCTTTAATTCTTCTAAGTCTTTGTTCAACATTTCTTGCACCTTCTCGATCTTTGCCTCCATTCTTTTGGAGGTCCTGGATCATCTTCACTATCATTATTCTGAATTCTTTTTCTGGAAGGTTGCCTATCTCCACTTCATTTAGTTGTTTTTCTGGGGTTTTATCTTGTTCCTTCATCTAGTATATAGCCCTCTGCCTTTTCATCTTGTCTATCTTTCTGTGAATGTGGTTTTTGTTCCACAGGCTGCAGGATTGTAGTTCTTCTTGGTTCTGCTCTCTGCCCTCCGGTGGATGAGGCTATCTAAGAGGCTTGTGTATGCTTCCTGATGGGAGGGACTGGTGGTGGGTAGAGCTGACTGTTGCTTTGGTGGGCAGAGCTCAGTAAAACTTTAATCCACTTGACTGTTGATGGGTAGGGCTGGGTTCCCTCCCTGTTTGTTGTTTGGCCTGAGGCAACCCAACACTGGAGCCTACCTGGGCTCTTTGGTGGGGCTAATGACAGACTCTGGGAGGGCTCACACCAAGGAATACTTCCCAGAACTTCTGCTGCCTGTGTCCTTGTCCCCTCGGTGAAACAGAGCCACCCCCTGCCTCTGCAGGAGACCCTCCAACCCTAGCAGGTAGGTCTGGTTCAGTTTTCCCTGGGGTCACTGCTCCTTCCCCTGGGTCCTGATACGCACACTACTTTGTGTTTGCCCTCCAAGAGTGCAGTCTCTGTTTCCCCCAGTCCTGTCGAAGTCCTGCAATCAGTTCCCACTGGGTTTCAAAGTCTGATTCTCTAGGAATTCCTCCTCCCGTTGCCCGACCTCCAGGTTGGGAAGCCCGACGTGTGGCTCAGAACCTTCACTCCAGTGGGTGGACCTCTGTGGTGTAAGTATTCTCCAGTCTGTGAGTCACCCACCCACCAGTTAAGGGATTTGATTTTACTGTGATTGCACCCCTCCTACTGTCTCATTGTGGCTTCTCCTTTGTCTTTGGATGTGGGGTATCATTTTTGGTGGGTTCCAGTGTCTTCCTGTTGATGATCGTCCAGCAGCTAGTTGATCCTGGTGTTCTCGCAAGAGGGAGTGAGAGCACGTCCTTCTATTCTGGCATCACACATCTTCCTGTGTGAGAATTGCTCTTTTTTCTTACCAAACGATGTTATGGAAAAACCCAAATGAACTTTTTGGCCAACCCAGTATAATTAAGAGAGAGCTGGGCTCACCAACCTGTCTGGTTACATCCCTCCCTCCCCTGAATCCCACTTCTTATTCAAAGACCCCGCCTCTCTACTTCTCATAAATCCTCCTCATGCATCCCAGCCCCCCTGGTTCTCATGCTTTCCTCTTTACTTCCAAATCACTTCCAGCTCACCCCAGCCCACTTTCCTGCAACTAGGAAATCTCCTACAGGGGCGTCCTGAGTTGGTTTTAAGCCATGCTAGACACGTATCAGCATTTCTGAGGACTGTGGAGGCCATTAGCTTGAGGGAAGTGATTTTTCCCATTTGTGTTGAACAAGACTTGATTGTAAGCAGAAAAATCTCTGGGAGAATCCCAAAGGATGGAGGAGAAAGCAGGAGAAAGTGGAAGGCAAAGTTCTCCCCTGCTTTGCAAGACAGAATGACACCTGTCCTGCCGAGGCAGGGAGGGCGTAACTGCCCAGTACCTTCACTCAGGAGGAAAGAAGTGTCACAGGTCACAGGGAGATAGGAGTGGCTTGTATTCCAGTCCTCCACAGAGCCTGTGGTTACTCCCCAGCAGCACCACGAGAGCAAGGCTTCCTGCAGGAGTTCTGAGAATGCCATTGAGCACCCCACACCTCTCTCTTCTCTGGGACCCAAGGTGGAAATGCACGTGCCTGACCATGCAGCAAGCATGGAAGAGGGGTGTGTTTGGTCGCTTCACTGATCATCCAGGCTCCCCACACCCAGGTGAGGCTGACTTCCCCAAGGTCATATCACATCTCCAAAGAGGAATGAAGCATTAAAAGATCTGGATTCTAAACGGAGTTGGTGTGCCGTGAGCAGCTGCCCAGAGCCCCCTGGGGGCCCCGAAGCCTCCTGAGGCTGTGGGTTTGATCTGGCCACCGTGAGACCGGATACCTGGAGGCACAATCAGCAACAGCTCTCTCACGCAGGAAACAGAGCCTTCTCCATTAACCTTGGCTGTGCATTTCATCTGATGCCTCTTAAGGTGGACAGAGGGTGGAAAGAGGTTAAAGTTAATTGAGTTCATCCTGTGTGCTGGGAGCTTTACATATATAATATCACTGAATTCTCGGGCTTATTATAGATGATATTATTCCCTTTTACTGGTGAAGAAACAGAAGATGCAGGTTTTTAAACACCTTGCATAAGGTCACAACACCTAATAAGAAGCCGAGTCAGGGTTTGAAGCCAGCATCTGATTCCAAATATGTGGTTACTTTTCCCATAACTCCGCACAGTTTCCCCTTCTTCCGTGTTTTATGTTAAAATTAGAGCCCATTAACTCTTATAGACCAACTTTACGTTCCTAAATTAAAGCTTGATAGAGAGAGCCTCAAAAAAATCATTTGCACACACACAAAATTACACATACTGAACTCAATTAAAATTATCCCTCCACCCAATGCTCAGAATGCTGCCCACATCCTGCCACTTTCATCTCTGGATTTATTTACCTCTGTGCATGTTCAGGATGACATCTGACTGTGACATCTGACATATGAGTCAGATAGAACTTCTCCGCAAATGGAGCAGGACATTCTCTTTTAGAGAACTTTATGGTCCAGGTTTCACCTCAGCACAGGCTCACCGAGGCAGCCGCAATGCCCAAATCACACTGAACTTTCAACTCTGTCATTCACCATTTCAAGAGCCAAAATAAATCTATCTGTGTAATTTTTTCCCACAAAATGTAGCCTCAAACAGCATATAGACCTAATTCCTTCCCTTCTAAAGCACATTGCCCAACGGGCTCCCTTTGGCCACCCGGTTAATGAACTCTCCACACTGCCAGGTGAAGAACTGAAAAGGAAAAAGGATATCTTTGATTAAAAAGAAAGAAGAGGGGTCCCTTCATCATTATCCATCTAGTGTGGAAAGTCTGCACAGAGCATCTGAGGTGGCTCCATTAATGCTTTCTTTCAGAAAAGGTACTTCTTGACTGGTACCTGGCTTTTTTGGTCTTGTATTTCTAATTTGACCTTCTCAAATAACATCTGGGTCTGTAAGAAGATGGCGGGGGTGGGGGGGCGGTACTCAAAGAGAAGGAATAATTTGCAAATCAAGGGAAGTTAATGGGCTCCAGAAACTTTGTTCTTTTATCATTTCTTCTCTCCCTCGTAAGTGGGACCAAGGGCTCTGCCCTTGCTTGCCAAGCTGTTGGACAGAGAAAACCTTCTGCAAAAATGAAGGGGAGTATCAACTCTGAATATCCAAGGCAGTGTTCAGGAGATGGGGAGAAAAAGCCAAGCCCAAATGTCCTCTCTGTCACGCAGCCTCACAGCATGTCCCTGGAGGTTTTGTGTCTGAGACTGGTCCACCCCCCTCACTTATCACTTCCTGGCCACCCACAGCATATGCTCAGTAAATATTAGCAAAGTGAGTTTACTTGATGTATCTTTTTGGTGTCTCAGAATAAGGGAACCTTATACATTGCACATGTAGTTTATGTCTGCCTCATGTTTTTAATCTCTTAAAATTCTTACCCTTACAATAGTCCTATGGGCTTCACTAGTGAACTTCTCTCCAATTTATAGATAGGAACACTGAGGCACAAGATTACAACTCGAGGAAACTTCACATTGCAGGAACCAGATTTAAAGCTAGGGCTCCTGAAATTTTAGAACTATCTTGGGACCCATGGTCATCTCCTACCGGAGTCCAGGTTTTATGTCTATAAGCTCCTTGCCTTCTACTTTGCATAAACTTGCAGAAAGTTGCAAAGGGATTATAAAGAAACTTTTCATGCAGGATTGGATATATGTATAAAGTAACGATCTCATCCTAGGGAAATCTATAAATCCGGGCCAGCTCCCCTCTGCTGATGATCACAGGCACCTGAAGTCCCTGGCACAGGCTGTTTGCACAATATGACTATCTGAGGCAGTGCTCAGAAGACGGGGAGAAAAAGCCAAGGCCAAATGGCTGTATGTCTTGCTGTATGTCTTCGACTGGCTGTATGTCTCGCTGTTCCAAGTAGCCGGGAGAGTGGAAGAGGCGCTTTGCTGCTGTGCTTTTTCAGCCTCCCACCGGGTTAAGAATCTTAATGGCTGGCAATGTGTTTTCCAACCTAAGTTTTCAATGATTGTCCTCAACCTGTAAGTTGCTGAAGCATCAAGAGGATTCAGAGGTTTCTCCCCTCTGGTTCCTTTATTGGCAGGTGTCAGCATCCTTTTCATTTATTGTCCCTAATGCAGAGTCAACAGTATGCCAGGTAGCGATGTGGGAACCTGGAGGAGGCGGACACCATCCTTGGTGGGGGCCTCACGAGAGCTGCACAGGAGATTTGAGAAGCAGAACAAGCAAGTGACTTGTTGTCTTGGGAGATGAGGCCGCCATATGCTACTCGTCATGTGGGGAGCCTCTGAAACCACTTCATTTAATCAAGGGTGGAGTAGCCATAGACACAAAACCTCCAGGGACACGCTGTGAGGCCGTGTGACAGAAAGGCCATTTGGCCTTGGCTTTTTCTCCCCGTCTTCTGAGCACTGCCTCAGATAGTCAGGGAGGTGATGCTCGGCTTTGTTTTTGCAGAAGGTTTTTCTCTGCACAACAGCTCAGCAAGTAAGGGCAGACCTCTTGGTCCCACTTACAAGGGGCAGGAGAAGTGATAAAAGAAAGTTTCTGGAGCCTATGACTTCCTTCAGTTTGCAATTATTCCTTCTCTTTGAGACCCTCTCTCCCCCTCTCTCCTTATAGATCCCGATGTCATTTGGAAAGGTCAAATCATTTGGGGAAGGTTAAGTGTAACATCCAATGACATTACTGCTGCTTGGTGATGCCACAGTGGATGGAACAGGTAAGCCCCTTTCCTGAAGGAACTTACGTTCTAGTCAAAAGAGACATAAAATGTGTGATATATGATATATTTTTAATGTTGATAAATATGCCTTAAAAATAATGAAGGAGGGCTTCCCTAGTGGCGCAGTGGTTGAGAGTCCGCCTGCTGATGCAGGGGACACGGGTTCGTGCCCCGGTCCGGGAAGATCCCACATGCCACGGAGCGGCTGGGCCCGTGAGCTATGGCCACTGAGCCTGCGCATCCGGAGCCTGTGCTCCGCAGCGGGAGAGGCCACAGCAGTGAGAGGCCCGCGTACTGCAAAAAAAAAAAAAAAAAAAAAAAAAGAAAGTAAGGGGCTGGAGGGTAACGAAGTGGCGAGGGTATTGCTCTTGTAGAAGGGTCGCCAGATGCAGTCTGTCTACAATTTGGCATTTAAACAGAAAGCTGAATGCAGTGAGGAAGTAAGTCATGTGGATATTGGAGGAAGGGGCATTCTAGGCAGAGGGAACAGCAAAAGGCAAGTCTCAGCTCTGCTCAGCATCACCTTCAGAAAAGGGACAGAGATTTGCCTCCTCCAGTGAAGGCTGAGAAAGCTGAGGTCCAGAGAGAGAGACAAGGGACCCTGCCCAATTCCTAAGGGTCCAGGGTCTGGAGGGGAGCAGGGTGGAGACCCAGAGGTCTGGCTGTGGTCCCTGGTCCCTGCCGCTCCGGCAGGTAGCTGACAACCTGAGCGTGTGTTCAGAGCTGAGCTGTAGCAGCCTCTGTGGTTTTCTGAGACCTGTATTTCTCGGACTAGGAAGGTTTTCTTTTTTCTGTAAAACAGGGTTGAATTGTGTGTGTCTCTGAAAATGGCAGCAGAAAACTTGGTAAGTGGTCTTACTTATACAAAGCAATCCTCTCGTCCACCTCCACTCTGCCCGTGAGTAGGCAGCAGGCAAAATGTAACCAGGGCTCTGCACTTCATACACAAAGTGCCCATTACCCTCTCACTAAATATTATTTTTTTGCAAAAGCTTTATCTAAATTACAAGCCGCTTTATAGCCTCAATACACCCCACTGTAGGGTATATATTATACTGAGCTATAAAATGTGTTGAGGTTTCTTGGGCTGGGAATAGGTATAAAATGACAGTCTATTATTATTATATATTTCTTTTCATTACTCGTTGTTGTATTTCTTAGGTCTAACCAAAATAATTCTTACTCTGCTGACTGTTTGCAACTGTCAGATATGAGTAGATGGTCCCCGAGTTCCCCCAGATCATCATTTACGGGTCTCCACCATTCAGCTCTTTTAATCTTTCTTCATAAATCCAGTTTTATAAGTCCTCCATCACTCTTGTATCTTTCCTCCCAACACTCCCCCCATTTGTCGGTACCCGGCTGGTAATTAGATGCTCAGAGCTGAGCACAGTCTTCCAGGTGGGGTCTCAGCAGGGTCGTCTGTTTCTCCAAGTATTGCTTTGCAAAGCCATTTCTTTTTTTCCCTGGGCCTCACATTTCACTCCAGACAGGATAAGCCAAAGAGAGCACAAAGGAGAAAAGCACAAATATTATCCCGACCCACTGAATGGGTCCTGGGAGGGAAGACGACAAAGCTGGGCTGAGTTCTACTTAGAGCCCAGAAGCAGTCGCAGGAAGATGGTGTAAGGAGAGCAGGGATCCATTTTCTCCTCCATCTTCAGCAGCAGAGACATTTTGTCTTAAATGTTATTAAACTCTGAATGGGGCTGAGCTTTCTGAGGTCTCTCCTTCCAGAAGTCACCAGAAGCCTCCCCTACAGTGAGGTGAGATGCAGGGAGGAAGGTCCCACCCCACAAGCACGCTGAGGACACCACTCAGCGTTGTCCACACCCCTGACCGCCCCCCCCCCCGGCCCTTCCCCTCCCAAGGCACCTCAAGGGCACTTTCCTAGCTACTCGCTCATCATGATCTGGGATTCATTCATTTTTTCATCAGCAGGAGAGAAAACCACATCAGCAGATACCCTGGATGAGTTCGTGTGAATCAATCACACCTCTCTGGCAGTTTTTTTAGCTCTGTTTTTCCTCTTCTTGGGTGCCTACCACAGCCCCGTATGTAAAATTTATCACAGCGTAGGTATCTGACAGACACTTGGGAGCTGGCCCAAAACAGTGGATTAGAATGTGTTTTTAAACCAGACAGCACTGGGCTTGTTGCCTCATCCTCCTATCAACCATGTGATTTGAAGTAGGTTACTTCACCATCCAGGCCTCAGTTTCCTCATGGATAAGACAGAAGCAAGCATCTCACTGGGATTCTATGAGATGTGAGAGGGCATAAGTAAAGCCCCTGATATATAACTGCCATTTATACAATTGTAGTTTCTCTCCCCTGGAGGGAAACCCGATAACAGTGGCTGGCGCTGGTAGACCTCACAATCCCTCACGCTTACAAAATTTCTGTAATCATCTCTACTTAGGGAAAGTTAGTGTTTGGAAAGGAAAAAAAATTCAAAGAATGCAGTTAGTCTAATCCATTAGCAAGATAGCACAGAAGTTCATAACCTAGCTTTGATCTGCAATTTGGAGGAAGGAGTTTCCAAATACTTGAGGGATCATTTCTCCTCCTTGATGTGATGTTGGAATTTAACTCCCATTAACCATTACAGGCTTAATGAGTCTCATCCAGGGGAGACATACCTTCTAGTGCTTAATGAACACAAAATAAAACATTTCCTTTTATCTTTGACATCTACCAGAGGCGTTTGAATTATGATATTCATATTCATGATGCATAAGACCCTTCCGTCAGCTCAGAATTGACACTGAGGCTTCTATAGAATGCCAATAAGGACGCTGAGATCTTTCCGATGATACTGTGGTATGGAAGCTGTTGCTGCAGATGAATCACGGGATCCCAGGTCAATAGAAGATAAAAAACATTCTACAGTAGCTGTGTCTTTCCACGCAAACCAATGGAATTTGGTGGCCTTGAAATGATAACCTCCAAATAGAGCCCAAATCACCTTTAATCCAGCAGGGACGCTCTACCACGTGATAAGGTAAAAACAGGACAGTGGCAATAGTGAAGGCCATTCCTCAAGCATGAGGTTCTGCAGTTTGCCCAGCTGGGACTAGAAGGGGCAGACTTGGGGGGTTTAAAAAGGACTGGGGAGGTGACCAGCACAAGTAAAGACACAGAGGTGTTACAGGAAGTGGGGGTAGATGGTTCTAGAACAGTGCTGTCCAATAGAACTTTCTGTTCTGTTCTAATGTTCTGACAACGGAAATGTTCTCTAAATCTCTCCAACATGGTAACCACACGCCACACATTTCTACTGAGTACTTGGAATGTGGCTAATGTTACTAAGAAGTGAGTTTTCCATTTTATTTATTTTTAAATTCTTTAAATTTACATAGCCACACAGGGCTAGTAGCTACCAAATTGGTCAATGCAGTTCTAGAAGAAAAAGTGAGGGGAAGCATTCACAGCAAGAGGGCCACAGATCTGACGCTGCACTTTGGCCATTATTCTGTGGGTGATGGGAAGCCACTGAGGAGTGTTAGTCTTGAAATGACTAGTGGTCAGATTTGCACAGCATTGTTCAGGATACACAAAGCACGGGGGGGGGGCCACAGGGGCTTTTAAGCCAGAGTCCCAACCCAGGATGAGGTTGGAGGAACTGCCTGGAAGGTGAGGTCGCACCTGAGCAGAATTGAAGAAATGAGCAGACATGTGCCAGGTGGTTCTAAAGCGAGGGCTTTGGAGACAGAAATAACAGATGCAAAGCAGCAAGGCTGGACAAAGGTGGTCAGCGCATGCTGGGGGAGGCCCAGGTGCTTCTCGTAACCCAGGCCCCATGCATGGGATGGAGAGTATGAAATGAGGCTGGGAAGATAGGGTGAGAAGGGCCCTGGAAGGAAGTTCGGTTTTGGTTTTGTTTTTTCTGTAAAGATATAGGAGATCAATGAAGGCTTTTAAGTAGAGAAGGGAATCTTAGGTAAGTAACCTTGGGTTTACTATCAACCTCTCTGAGCTTCTATTTCACTGTTTGGGGATTGCAAAACTACGCTAATGAGATCCACCTCAAGGATCTGTCTGTGTAAGGACTGCCTGCAGCCAAGTAGTTTCACATAGTCGCTAGTTTCCTAGAATCCCCCAGCTGCCTTGTCAACACGTGGCATCTCAGGATGAGCTGCAGCCTCCTTTCTCAGCTGTTGCTCCCACAGGCCTGACGGTGAGCAGACTAGAACTTCCTCTTTTCAAATCTACCCGCCCCCCCCGCCCCCGTACCACCCTCCACACTGTTGCATGAAACTGTGGGTGTTGGGGGTCTGGGGGAGGAAACCAGTGCTGACTCTATAACAATGACAAAAAGAGCATCTGTATTGTTACAGGGTTTGTTAATAATGAAATGCCGAAACTTTTATTTTTAACAAAAACCCAGACTACAACATTGGTGCCTCAGGGTAAACAGAGTTGATATTAATTCTGGGTTGTTTTGATTTTGCATGAAAGAACTGCCTTCCCTCACCCTTCCCCTTAAGACCAAGCTAAAGCAAGTGAGGTAGGTTTGTTAAAGACGGAATTTTCCAGGTCCACATTCAGAGAATAATTATTCTCCAGCAGGAGATCAGGGACCAATGCTCCACTTTCCAAGGGCATGATGCAACTTTCAGCAATCAGAGCAGTGAGGGGAAAGCAGTATGCAAAAACCACACTTGGAAAAAACACCTGTTGACACATCATCGAAAACTTTGGAAAATATTCTGTGTAGGAACAAGCTTTCATTGTCTTAAAGAGGTGGGTAGGAACAAAAAACCTCCTCTGCCTTGGAGGTCCTCTGGCCACTCTCCTCTCCTCGTTACTGCTCACAGAGTTATTTGTTCTTGATAAGCCATCTGTCGTGGCTGAAATAAAAAGTAGGGCAATCTAAAGCATCTTGGAGGAAATCGGTCCTGGACAAGTAGCTGTCCCATGTGCTGACCCTGGTGAGGCTGTGCCGTTGACGTTAGGCTGAAGCTTAAAGCTCATCTTCCAGTTACCTTCTCTGTACTGTTAGAACTTGTTGAGATCAGTGCAAAATGGAAGAGAAAACTACTTTCTGCTAAAAGTTTTGGAGATATAGACTGTAGCTCTGCTGGAAAAATAAGCCTGGGGAGAATGAACTCTCAGGACATGATCCATAGTGGGAAAGAGCATGTTCACGTGCCAGCTCAGCCAGTAACTGCCCTGGTGCAGGTTATTCAACCTCTGTAAATTTCGGTTTCCTTGTCTGTACCTATAAAGTGAGAACACGTGGGGTCAGCAGACGCTCTGAGGCGGGAGCAGGAACGGGAACGTCAGCATCAGGCCCAGCGGCTGGAGGCCAGACTCACCATACATACCACTCTCTTTTGAAAGCCGTGTGGCTGACAGGGTCTTGGTGCTCTGGCCTGGTGTCAGCCCTGAGCCTCTGAAGTGGGAGAGCCGAGTTCAGGACATTGGACAATCAGAGACCTCCTGGCCCCATGTAATATCAGTGGGCAGGAGCTCTCCCAGAGATCTCCGTCTCAATGCTAAGACCCAGCTCCACCCAACGACCAGCAAACTCCAGTGCTGGATGCCCCATGCCAAACAACTACCACACTCATTAGCAGACAGGCTACCTAAAATCACACTAAGTACACAGACACCCCAAAACACACCACCAGATGTGGCCCTGCCCACCAGAAAGACAAGATCCAGCCCCACCCACCAGAACACAGGCACCAGTCCCCTCCACCAGAAAGCCTACACAAACTCACTGAACCAACCTTACCCACTGGGGACAGACACCAAAAATAACGGGAACTATGAACCTGCAGCCTGTGAAAAGGAGACCCCAAACACAGTAAGTTAAACAAAATGAGAAGACAGAGAGACACACAGCAGATGAAGGAGCAAGGTAAAAACCCACCAGACCTAACAAATGAAGGGGAAATAGGCAGTCTACCTGAAAAGGAATTCAGAATAATGATAGGAAAGATGATCCAAAATCTTGGAAATAGAATGGAGAAACTAAAAGAAATGTTTAACAAGGACCTAGAAGAACTAAAGAGCAAACAAACAATGATGAACAACACAATAAATGAAGTTAAAAATTCTCTAAAAGGAATCAATAGTGGAATAACTGAGGCAGAAGAACAGATAAGTGACCTGGAAGATAAAATAGTGGAAATAACTACTGCAGAGCAGAATAAAGACAAAAGAATGAAAAGAATTGAGGACGGTCTCAGAGACCTCTGGGACAATATTAAACGCACCAACATTCGAATTATAGGGGTCCCAGAAGAAGAAGAGAAAAAGAAAAGGTATGAGAAAATATTTGAAGAGATTATAGTCGAGAACTTCCCTAACATGGGAAAGGAAATAGTCAGTCAAGTCCAGGAAGTGCAGAGAGTCCCATACAGGATAAATCCAAGAAGAAACACGCAAAGAAGCATTAATCAAACTATCAAAAATTAAATACAAAAAAAAGTATTAAAAGCAGCAAGGAAAAAGCAACAAACAATATTCAAGGTAATTCCCATAAGGTTAACAGCTGATCTTTCAGCAGAAACTCTGCAAGCCAGGAGGGAGTGGCAGGGCATATTTAAAGTGATGAAAGGGAAGAAACTAAAACCAAGATTACTCTACCCAGCAAGGATCTCGTTCAGATTCGACAGAGAAATTAAAACCTTTACAGACAAGCAAAAGCTAAGAGAATTCAGCACCATCAAACCAGCTCTACAACAAATGCTAAAGGAACTTCTCTAGGCAGGAAACACAAGAGAAGGAAAAGAGCTACAATAACAAACCCAAAACACTTAAGAAAACGGTAATAGGGACATACATATCAATAATTACCTGAAATGTAAATGGATTAAATGCTCCAACCAAAGGACGTAGACTGGCTGAATAGACACAAAAACAAGACCTATACATATGCTGTCTACAAGAGACCCACTTCAGACCTAGGGACACATACAGACTGAAAGTGAGGGGATGGAAAAAGATATTCCATGCAAATGGAAATCAAAAGAAAGCCAGAGTAGTAATTCTCATATCACACAAAATAGACTTTAAAATAAAGACTATTACAAGAGACAAAGAAGGACACTACATAATGATGAAGAGATCACTCCAAGAAGAAGATACAACAATTGTAAAAATTTATGCACCTAACATAGGAGCACCTCAATACATAAGGCAAATGCTAACAGCTATAAAAGAGGAAATCGACAGTAACACCATAATAGTAGGGGACTTTAACACCCCACTTTCACCAATGGAAAGATCATCCAAAATGAAAATAAATAAGGAATCACAAGCTTTAAATGATACGTTAAACAAGATGGTCTTAATTGATATTTCTAGGACATTTCATCCAAAAACAACAGAATACACTTTCTTCTCAAGTGCTCATGGGATATCCTCCAGGATAGACCATATCTTGGGTCACAAATCAAGCCTTGGTAAATTTAAGAAAACTGAAATTGTATCTAGTATCATTTCCCACCACAACGCTCTGAGACTAGATATCAGTTACAGGAAAAACTGTAAAAAATACAAACACATGGAAGCTAAACAATACGCTACTAAATAACCAAGAGATCACTGAAGAAATCAAAGAGGAAATCAAAAAATACCTAGAAACAAGTGACAATGAAAACACGATGACCCAAAACCTATGGGATGCAACAAAAGCAGTTCTAAGAGGGAATTTTATAGCAATACAATCCTACCTCAAGAAACAAGAAAAATCTCAAATAAACAACATAACCTTACACCTAAAGTAATTAGAGAAAGAAGAACAAAAAACCCCAAAGTTAGCAAAGGAAGGAAATCATAAATTTCAGATCAGATATAAATGAAAAAGAAATGAAGGAAATGACAACAAAGATCAATAAAACTAAAGCTGATTCTTTGAGAAGATAAACAAAATTGATAAACCATTAGCCAGACTCATCAAGAAAAAAAGGGAGAAGACATATCAACAGAATTAGAAATGAAAAAGAAGTAAAAACTGCCCCTGCAGAAATACAAAGAATCATGAGAGATTACTATAAGCAACTATATGCCAATAAAATGGACAACCTGAAGAAATGGACAAATTCTTAGAAGAGCACAACCTTCCGAGACTGAACCAGGAAGAACTAGAAAATATAAACAGACCAATCACAAGCCCTGAAATTGAAACTGTGATTAAAAATCTTCCAACAGAACGGACTTGAGGGTATGGGGAGGGGGAGGGGTGAGTTTTGACAGGGCGAGAGAGAGTCATGGACATATACACACTAACAAACGTAGTAAGGTAGATAGCTGGGGGGGAGCAGCCGCAAGGCACAGGGATATTAGCTCGGTGCTTTGTGACAGCCTGGAAGGGTGGGATGGGGAGAGTGGGAGGGAGGGAGACGCAAGAGGGAAGACATATGGGAACATATGTATATGTATAGCTGATTCACTTTGTTATAAAGCAGAAACTAACACACCATTGTAAAGCAATTATACCCCAATAAAGATGTTTAAAAAAAAAAAAAAAAATCTTCCAACAAACAAAAGCCCAGAACCAGATGGCTTCACAGGCAAATTCTTTCAAACATTTAGAGAAGAGCTAACACCTATCCTTCTCAAAGTCTTCCAAAGTATAGCAGAGGGAGGAACACTCCCAAACTCATTCTAGGAGGCCACCAACACCCTGATACCAAAACCAGACAAAGATGTCACAAAGAAAGAAAACTACAGGCCAATATCACTGATGAATATAGATGCAAAAATCCTCAGCAAAATACTAGCAAACAGAATCCAACAGCATATTAAAAGGATCATACACAATGATCAAGTGGGGTTTATCCCAGGAATGCAAGGATTCTTCAATATACACAAATCAATCAATGTGATACACCATATTAGCAAATTGAAAGATAAAAAACATATGAATAACTCAATAGATGCAGAAAAGCTTTCAACAAATTTCAACACCCATTTATGATAAAAACTCTCCAGAAAGTAGGCATGGAGGGGAACCTACCTCAACATAATAAAGGCCATATACGACAAACCCACAGCAAACGTCGTTCTCAATGGTGAAAAACAGAATCCATTTTCTCTAAGATCGGGAACAAGACAGGGCCGCCCACTCTCACCACTATTATTCAACATAGTTTTGGAAATTTTAGCTGCAGCAATCAGAAGAGAAAAAGAAATAAAAGCAATCTAAGTTGGAAAAGAAGAAGTAAAACTGTCACTGTTTGCAGATGACATGATACTATACATAGAGAATCCTAAAGATGCTACCAGAAAACTACCAGAGCTAATCAATGAATTTGGTAAAGTAGCAGGATACAGAATTAATACACAGAAATCTCTTTCATTCCTATACACTAATGGTGAAAAATCTGAAGGAGAAATTATGGAAACACTCCCATTTACCATTGCAACAAAAAGAATAAAATACCTAGGAATAAACCTACCTAGGGAGACAAAAGACCTGTATGCAGAAAACTATAAGACACTGATGAAAGAAATTAAAGATGATAGCAACAGATGGAGAGATATACCATGTTCTTGCATTGGAAGAATCAACACTGTGAAAATGACTCTACTACCCAAAGCAATCTATAGATTCAGTGCAATCCCTGTCAAACAACCAATTGCATCTTTCACAGAACTAGAACAAAAAATTTCACAATTTGTATGGAAACACAAAAGACCCCAAATAACTAAAGCAATCTTGAGAAAGAAAAACGGAGCTGGAGGAATCAGGCTCCCTGACTTCAAACTACACTACAAAGCTACAGTCATCAAGACAGTATGGTACTGGCACAAAAACAGAAATATAGATCAATGGAACAGGATAGAAAGCCCAGAGATAAACCCACACACATATGGTCACCTTATCTTTGATAACGAAGGCAAGAATATACAATTAAGAAAAGACAGTCTCTTCAATAAGTGGTGCTGGGAAAACTGGACAGCTACATGTAAAAGAATGAAATTAGAACACTCCCTAACACCATACACAAAAATAAACTCAAAATGGAATAAAGACCTAAATGTAAGGCCAGACACTATAAAACTCTTAGAAGAAAATATAGGCACAACTCTCTATGACATAAATCACAGCAGGATACTTTTTGACCCACCTCCTAGAGAAATGGAAGTAAAAACAAAAATAAACAAATGGGACCTAATGAAATTTAAAGGCTTTTGCACAGCAAACGAAACCATAAACAAGACAAAAAGACAACCCTCAGAATGGGAGAACATTTTTGCAAACGAAGCAACTGACAAAGGATTAATTTCCAAAATATACAAGCCGCTCATGCAGTTCAATATCAAAAAAACATACAGCCCAATCCAAAAATGGGCAGAAGACCTAAATAGACATTTCTCCAAAGAAGATATACAGACTGCCAACAAACACATGAAAGAATGCTCAACATCACTAATCATTAGAGAAGTGCAAATCAAAACTGCAATGAGGTAACATCTCACACCAGTCAGAATGGCCATCATCAAAACATCTACAAACAAGAAATGTTGGAGAGGGTGTGGAGAAAAGGGAACCCTCTTGCACTGTTGGTGGGCATGTAAATTGATACAGCCACTATGGAGAACAGCACGGAGGTTCCTTAAAAAACTAAAAATAGAACTACCATACGACCCAGCAATCCCATTACTGGGCATATACCCTGAGAAAACCATAATTCAAAAAGAGTCATGTACCACAATGTTCATTGCAGCTCTATTTACAATAGCCAGGATATGGAAGCAATCTAAGTGTCCATTGACAGATGAATGGATAAAGAAGATGTGGCACATATACAGTAGAATATTACTCAGCCATAAAAGGAAATGAAATTGAACTCTTTGTAGTGAGGTGAATGGAGTCTGTCATACAGAGTGAAGTAACTTAGAAAGAGAAAAGCAAATATCATATGCTAACACATATATATGGAATATTAAAAAAAATGTTTCTGATGAACCTAGGGGCAGGACAGGAATAAAGACGCAGACATAGAGAATGGACTTGAGGACACGGGGAGGGGGAAGGGTAAGCTGGGACAAAGTGAGAGAGTGACATGGACATATATCCACTACCAAATGTAAAATACCTAGTGGGAAGCAGCTGCATAGCACAGGGAGGTCAGCTCAGTGCTTGGTGACCACCTAGAGGGTTGGGATAGGGCGGGTGGGAGGGTGATGCAAGAGGGAGGGGATATGGTGAGATATATATATATACATATAGCTGATTCACTTTGTTATACAGCAGAAACTAACATAACATTGTAAAGCAGTTATACTCCGATGAAGATGTTAAAAAAGAATAAAGTGAGAAGAAAATAATATACCTCTCTAATAGGGGTGTGGCAAAGTAATATGTGAGATGCTATGACATAAAACATCTGGCAAAATACCTGGCACAGGACTGCTGTTTAATACTTGCCAATTATCTTAAAGGATAATTATCTTAATGATCGTCATTCATTTGACAGGTATATTAAGTGCTACTATGTACCAGGCCCTGTTCTCATTGCTGGAGGTGTACACAAAGTCCCTGGCTTCCTGGAGTCTGCTATCTAGTGGAAGACACAGAAAATAAAAAATCTATAAAGAGGTAATTACCATCATGTTAGGTAATGGTAAAATAAAGAAAATAGAGTAGGGCAGGGCTAGATAGAATGTCTGAGGAAGTACCATTGAATCACAAAACTGAATGAAATGAGGAAGAAAGCCATGGATGTACCTGGGGGAAGTGTTCCAGGCAGAAGGAATAGCAAGTGCAAAGGCCCTGGGGCAGGAATGTGCTCAGCATCCTGCAAAAAAAGCAAGGAGCCCAGAGTGGCTGGAGAACAGATGCACCGGGAAGAGTGGTAGATGAGCAGAGGAGAGGTACCAGGGGCTGGGTTATATCTGGAGTGTTCTGAGACGCCTTGGTGGTTTCATGTGTGTTTGTCTTGTCTCTCTGATGAAACTAAAAACCTCGTGGGTCACTGGATCAGAGAAGTTATGACTCCGTTCTCTAGTATCAGACAGATCTGGGTGTTAACCAAATGCACAACTTTATATCACCTTGGAAATCTCTCTAAGCCTCAATTGCTTCCCCTAGAAAGTGGAGATCATAATAGTGCCTACGCCTATCTCACTGGATTTTTATGAAGATTAAATGAGATAATTTGGGAAAGGTGCCCGGCATTCAGTAAATGTTCCATATGTTAGCTATTATTATTGAGGGCAGCAGACCCATTCTCTGCACTTTTCCTTTATCCATCAACAGATCCGTATGAAGCTCTTACCATGGGCAAGCCTTGTGATGTATAGTCCCATAATTCCTAGCATTGTGTTGACCACATAACCCACCGCCTACTGAATTTTTGTAGACTTACAAAACAGCAATAGCTTTCTAACCCAGCAATCAGCTGACTGACAACTCTATTCGGAACCCAAGAACCAGAAGGAAAACAAAATATGTCTTTAAATTCCCCAAACACCTGTTAGAAAGATTATGCGCTAAAGCTATAAACTTGAATCATGCCGAACTCTCTATTCCTAACTTGTTTTTAAACCCAATCACGTGGTCAGTCAGTCGGGTTTCTTAGGTTAGAGAGAGTTGGAAGGGACAGTGGCCAAAGGCCAACATGCTTAATGTAGCTTAATGTGTACAGAGCAACAGTGCAAAAGAAGATCAAATTAAAACCATAAAAAGCAGGGAGGAGAACTCAAAAAAGGAATACAGGAATCTATTCACTCACTCCTTCATTCATTTATTCAATAATTCATTCACTCAACAAATATTTATGGGTGACTGTTGTTGGCGAGGCACTATTGTTGAGAGCTGGGTGCACAAAAGTGGCAAGAACCTCATACTTCCCTCACAGAGCTTGCGGTGTGGCGCGGGAAGATAGGCAAGGAAACAATTTCAAGTGTTCAGTGATAGACCAGGGTGAGCATAGGACACTAGAGGGCGCCGGAGGAGCATCGATCAGCCTTCATCGGGCAGAGTTCGTTTCCGGGAGAAAATCGGAGGTCATTTAGTATCAGGGCGCTCAGAGGCCGTGGTTCATCCAGTGACTCAGTAAGAATCACCACACTGCAATAATGGATGCTCAAAACCACAATGTTCAGTGCACAAGATAAGGACAGTCAATGTTCCCTGTATTAAATGTGATAAAGCAGGGAATAACATGAAGATTTCCATTAAAAATTATTTCAGTACAATTTTCAGTTCTAAAATTGATGCATTATCTGGAAATTTGCTTAGCTGGAATCTTGCCCTTGTGACACTAACATTTACTTCTAGTGATATTATACCTATGAGGAATTATTGTTAGGCCATAGTTTTAAAGACAATGTATGAAGCATACTATATAATATTTTGTCTTGTACCTAAATATTAGATAAAATACTTTGTTTTTGCTTTTTTCACTATCTGGTTATGGGAAAGGGTTTAGGAAGAAGTATCCTTTGGTATGGGAGTCCTGTGAAAGCTTGGCACTATTTTTTTTTTCAATATTTTTCTTGTGGTAAAAAATAATATTTTAATGCAATATTTCAAAAAATCAAAATCAATGCAGAAAAATCCACAATGAATGAAATAACTGTTTTAAATATAGTAAGGTGGGTGAGGTGAATATGCAAATTGAGGGTTGGATCCTGGTGTTTTGTTTTGTTCTTATTGAGGTACAATTGACATAAAATGTTATATTAGTTTCAGGTGTACAACATAGTGAATCATTTGTATACACTGTGAAATGATCACCATAATAAGTCTAGTTGCCACATGTCATCATACAAAGTTACTACAATATTCCTGACTATATTCCCCATGCTGTACTGTGCATCCCCGTGACATTTATTTTATAGCTGGAAGCTTGTATTTTTGATCCCCTTCACCCATTTTGCACCACCCTCCCAACTTCCCTCCCCTCTAGAAACCACCAATCTGTTCTCTATACCTATGAGTCTGGGTTTGGTTTGGTTTTGTATGTTTCTTCGCTTTGTTTTTTTAGATTCCACATGTAAGTGAAATCATGTAGTATTTGCCTTTCTCTGACTTATTTCACTTAGCATAATACCCTCAAGGTCCATCTATGTTGTTGAAAATGGCAAGAAGTCATTCTCTTTTACGGCTGAGTAGTTCTACTGTGTGTGTGTGTGTGTGTGTGTGTGTGTGTGTGTGTGTGTGTGTATAACATCTTCTTTCATCCATTGATGGGAATTTAGGTTATTTCCATATCTTGACTATTGTAAATAATGCTGCATTGAAAAAGCTTGGTACTGTTAATCCTACCAATCTAAAACATGAATCTGAAACATGACATGAGTCAGTCAGTTAACTGGACTATGTTTCATAGCTAAGTCATGACCAATTGTCCACTTCTTCAGTTTACTCAAAAATACATGCCATTGATATTCAGTGAAGTGCTGTTTGTGAGAGCAAAATATTGGAAACAACCTAAAGATCCAACAACAGGGAACTGGTGAAATAAAAGACAGCACATCCATAAATAGAATATTATGCAGTCATTAAAAAGAACAACACAACACTACAATGGAACGTTCTCCAAGATGTATTATTAAAGAAAAAAAATAGTGTATGAGTGAGAAAATCCTACATATTTTGTAGTAAGTGGAAGAATGCACAAAACATTAGTGACGATGGTAGCCTCAAAGTAGGGGTGCTGGGTGACGGAGGTTCAGGAAAGGGAAGGAAATTGTTTTACACTGGTATCCTTTGTGACTTTTGAATTTTGTACTATGTGCATGTGTTACAAATTCAAAAATAAATCTACAAAATAATTTTTTTTAATGAAGAAGTAAGAAGTGTCATCCATCGCAAGGGGAACCTGTTTGGGTGAGACGGTGGAGCAGATTGAGCAGGTGCCAGATGTGGGCTGGGCAAGGACTGCCTCCTTCTCGTCCTGGCTCCGTTGCTTAGGGCGTGATCCGGGGTCAGAAGCCATCAGCCCGCAGAAAGAACCTGGCTCAAAATTCCATGCTTTAAAATGAGAATTCAAAGGTCTTGAATGCACCTTTCTCCAAAGCAGATATACAAATGGCTCGTGAGCACACAAAAAGATGCTCAGTGTCACTAATCATTAGAGACTTGCAAACCAAAACCACCATGAGATACCACCTCACACCCACTAGGATGGCTACTATTTTAAAGGAAAAAAAAAAAAGAAAAGAAACCAGAAAATAAGTGTTGGCGAGGAGACAGAATACAGGGAATCTTTGTGTGCTGTTGGTAGAAATAGAAAATGGTGTGCCTGCTGTGGAAAATAGTATGATGGTTTCTTAAAAAATTAAGGATAGAATTACCATCCGACCCAGCAATTCCACTTCTGAGTATACTCCCCAAAGAGCTGAAAGCAGGGTCTCAAAGAAAAATTTGTACACCCATGTTCATAGCAGCATTACTGGCAATAGCCAAAAGATGGAAGCAACTCAAGTGTCCATCAATTAATGAATGGATAAACAAATTGTGGTGTATACAGACAGTGGAATATTATTCACCCTTAAAAGAGAAGGAAATTCTGACACCTGCTACAACATGGATGAACCTTGAGGACATTATGCTAAATGAAATATGCCTGTCATAAAAAGATAAATACTGTGTGATTCTATTTCCATGAAGTACCTAGAGTAGTCAAATTCATAGAAGCAGAAACTAGAATGGTGGTTGCCAGGGGCTGGGGGGGGGAGGAAGTAAGGCTGAATGATTGTTTAATGGCTACAGAGTTTCAGTTTTGCAAGATGCAAAAAGTTCTGGGGATGATGGTGGTGATAGTTGCACAACAATGTAAATGTATTTAATACCAGGGAACTGTGCACTTAAAAACAGTTAAGATGGTAAACTGTTTGTAATATATATGTTACCAAAATTAAAACTAAAATTTAAAAAGTTTGAATTTGAATGTACCCAGACACGGATTACACCTCCCGATTCCCCAAAAAACCCAATACGTTCTGCACAGTTTCACCATTTACTTTGAAAATCAGTTTCATGTTGACCTCACCTGCCTAGTCCCACATGCATTCAAATTTGTGAGCCTTAGCAAATATAGTTAAACATTTTGACCCTCAGATTTTCTCGTAGGAATAATAATCCGCATCTACCTCACATAATTGAGGGAGGGTGTAGATGGGCTCTGTGCAGAAGCATTTAGAAACTGAAACAGTCACTGTGATGTGCTATGTTCACCCCTGGGGAATAGCAGATCAAAGCGTGTTTCAGCAGGTGGGTTAGTAACGTAGCTTAATGCCTGAGATGGGGAAAAGGTGATGGAACCAGGGTAGGAAAATCAAAATGAAATGACCCCATGGGTTCGTTTTATCTCTCAAAATATTATCAGTTTATCCTAGGGTTGGGGAAGGTGGAAGCATAGTAACTAACTTAGAGACATGTCATACCTGATGTAAATACTTGATTCTCTGACATCATTTTTTTCCTAAAAGTGGTTTAACAGTATCTTTTCCTCATAGTGAGATTTGCCACCTCAATTCAATAGTACAATTTAACAAACATCAATTCAGCAACAATGAAGGGGAAAACTGGGAGGCACACGGTTCAAGTAGACATAGTTCTTGCCACCAGGAGCTCGCCCATAGCCCTGAGCACTCAGGATTATTTCTTCAGGTGTTTAACCTGCTTAGTAGTTTCTACCATAGCAGGTACCATTTTCAACCCCTCACCTGTTTTGCATATGAGTTTCTAACATAGGAGCTGGTTTTCCTAATGGTCCTTCATTCTCCCTCGCTCCCTCCCTCTCTCTCTCCCTCACTCTGTCCCTCCATCCCTCTGTCCCTCCATTCCTTTCTTTCTTCCTTTCGACCTTCCATCCAAACTCAGTGAGCATCTGCTATGAGCCAAACGCCATAGAGATATAGAGGGTACCGTGTCTAATAAGACAAAGTCCTTGACCTCATACCACTAACATTCTGGTCAAGAAAGTTTCCTTCCTGGCCAAAGCTCCATGTGCCTTAACTACAGTACTCTGAAAAAGGTCATCTGTCTTTGAATAACATCCTTGAAGAAGCTAGATCACATAAATCTATCAACACACTGGGGCATTGCTTGAATCTGACCTATGAAACAAGTAACAAAAAAATTTGACTTTATAAATAATACCTCACGTATATTTATAGTGTGCCTTCCCCATGCACAGCTCCAAGCATCTCAAGATTTATGTGATAGAGGAGAAAATCATCCTCACATAATAGATAGGAGAACTTTTTTTTTTTTTAAATCAAGTGACAGATCTCTGTAGGATTGTCAACTTGAGGACACTTGTCAAGCAGTATCCCACAGCAGTCATCTTACTTAATTTTTTGTCAACACCTTGGTTAAGTGGATTTAATAAATGATTCAAAATATGTCTGAGTGGCTGGAGCTAGAAGCAAAAATGGCTTTTAAGACAACCTTGACAGCTTTTTCCTGCTGACAACACAGGAGCAAAGATGACGAACATTCCCAAAGCAATAGGTCCTTCCACGCAAGGGAAGCGGATTGTGCGAAGGTTTAAACACGTTGAGCCCAGCTGCTGTCTAAGATGTCGCTATTCATTCAAAGATGCTAGACGTTTGAACGCAGAGGGGAAGGCAGAAAAAAGCCTGGGAGATGAAGCCTGGCCTGCACTTTGTAACTTTGGTTTTACGATGAAGCAATTAAAATATGGAAGTTGAAATGACCCTAACACCCCCCATCCCCACCCCATGGGAGTCTCAGTTGTCGATTTACAGCCTCCCAGCTCAAAATCCACCCCTCACGGCCCTGCTTGTGATGCTGGAGCTGGATCCTCTGGACATTTCCCCTCTGCCAGGTGGCACAGTGTGGACCTTCGTCATGACAGCACTGCAGGAACACAGCGGGAGGAGGGGCCTTGTCTTCCTGGTTCTGGTGCTTTTTCCTTTCTTCTTGTTCCTGCAGCATATAATAGGACATCCCGTGGCCCTCGCCTCAGTGAGTTCAGTGGTATCCTTCCAGGAGGTTACCAGCAAGTTCTCCAGAGCCCCAGTCAGCTTCCTGGAAAGCTGATGACTTGGCCAGTGCCCCAGCCGGACCCCAGAGGGTGGTTCACGGCTAGTTTTATCAGCACCTTACGGAACTTTTCTACTAGCTAGTGGGCTATAGCCATGCCCTCTTTGGTAAAGCCTGAGTCTCAATTTGCAAGAGAGAAGGCCCTCTTCCAAATTTGTTCCTTTCTTGAGTGGTCTGCTTCATTCCTAGGTTGTAGTTACTATTCCTATAATCTTGGGAGTTTCTTAACCCATTATGTTAAGTAATCCTCTGTTACTGTTAATAATTCTTTATATTAAACTTTCCTTGTTTGTTACTGTATGATTTCTGTTCCTTGACTAAGGACCTTGATTAATCCACTAATATCCAACAGAAATGTGTTTATGTTCACCAAAAGTTATGTACAAGAAATTTCATAGTTGCACTCTTCATAATGCCCAAAATGTCCATCACCAGGAGAGGAGATAAATTGTGGTACGTTCATACAAGGGAATGTTATCCAGCAATGAGAATAAATGAACTACAAGTACATGCAACAACACATATGAACTGACAAACATATCGTTGAGTGAAAGAAGCAGAAAAAAAAGAAAATATTTTGTATGATTCCATTTATGTCAAGTCTAAAACCAGGCAAAACTAATCTCTGTTGCTAGAAAGTAAAAAATGGGGTTATTCCTGGAGGGGATTAGTGATTTGAAGGGGCCACAGGGATCTTTTGGGGTGCTGGTAATGTTCTGTTTCCTGGCCAGGGTATTGGTTATATATCATTGTTTATGCAAATTATTGAGCAGTACATTTTTGATGTGTACATTTTAGAAATGAGTCAAGATGAAAAATATTATATATTTATTGAATTTATGAGGTGTGAATTATTTGACTCAAATAATGAAGTCAAGCTCACTCATTCATTCATTCAACAAAAAGCGTATGTACATATTATATACCAGTCACTGTATATAATGCTAAGGATCTAGAGATGAGTTAGTTATTCTTGGTTTCTGTCCACAAAGGGGCATGGTCTAAAGGGGGAGACCAACATGAACATGTATAACTACAATACAACATGATTCATGGACTGGTTTATGTATGGATGGGGTGCTAGAGATAGAGAGGAGGGGACTGTGAACGGTGCTTTGAAAAACTACACACAGAAAGGTGATGTCTGAGCAGGGACCTTCCCCCTGTACAGTGTAGAAGTATCTACTCACTCCTGTGTCCCCCATTGCCATAAAAGGATGAGTAGGAGATGGCCAAAAAGAAAAGGGTTTTCAGAGCAAGCAAGCATGTGCACAGATGCGAATTTTGAAAGTCACTATAAACTCAGAGAACAGAGCATTTAATGTGGCAGGAGTCCAGGTAGCACTGGAAAGAATGGCAGGAGAGGAAATTACAAACGTAAAGTGAGGCTTGATGGTGACATGTTTGCATGCCTTCTACAGAGAGTGAATTTCACACAAGGAGCCAAGAAACATTGTATAGCTAGTCTTCAAAGATGCCCCTCCCCCCCCACACAGATGATGCCTTTGCTAGTCCCCTCCCACAATGAATCTGGGTTGGCCAATGGAACCAATAGAATTTGGTGCAAGTGACACTGTGTCAGTGTCATACACTGAGGCCACTACAGCTTTTGACCTGATCTCTTGGAACGTTTGTTCTAGGGGGAGCTAGTCATCTTGTAAGAAGTCTGGCTAACCTGAGTCCACAATATTGTGAGGAAACACAGCCTAAGAGAGGCCATGAGGAGAGAGCCATTCATCAGCCCAGTCACGCCTTCGGAAGGCTCCAGCCTTAGCTGGCATCTGACCACAACGGCATCCGAAACTCCAACGGAGAACGGACTAGGTATATGTCGAACGTTGTCAACATACAGAACTGTGTGTGAGAGAGAACAGCTTTTTGTTCTATACTACATTTTTTTTTTTTTTTTTTTTTGCGGTGCGCGGGCCTCTCACTGTTGTGGCCTCTCCCGTTGCGGAGCACAGGCTCCGGATGCGCAGGCTCAGCGGCCATGGCCCACGGGCCTAGCCTCTCCGCAGCATGTGGGATCTTCCCGGACCGGGGCACGAACCTGCGTCCCCTGCATCGGCAGGCGAACTCTCAACCACTGCGCCACCAGGGAAGCCCTATACTACATTTTGAATCACCACATTTTGGAGTGGTTTGTTACACAGTACTGGTAATTGGAACAGACATCATGGAAAAGCAGTGTGACATAAAGAGTTTGAGTTTGTTTTTGGAAACAGTATGGCGACAGCATGGAGGATGAGTTGAAGAGGGAAGAGGCTGAAGGCACCAAGATATGTTAGGAGGATAAGTAGACATCGATGTAAACTGAAAGGCGAGGCTAGAATCTAGAGATACTTGTGAGGCAGAATTGACAGAGTGTAGAGATAAAAGAAATGTGTGATGGGAAGGCAAGGAAGACTGTGAATATCTTTTAGATTTTTGCCCAAAGAGAACAGATAGTGGATAATGTCCTTAGTAGAAATAAGGGCCCTATTTGGGAGGGTAGATAATGAACTGTGTATATGCTGTTGTTGAGGGGTTTACAAGGATTTATTGGTGAAAATGTCAAATAAGCAGTTGGAAACTTTGATTTAAGGCACACAGGAGATTGGGGCTGTACATACACGTAAGATCTCAGTTACATATGGTGATGGTTGAAGTTATGAAGATGAGATAACCAACAGAAAGTGTTCAGGGAAACAGAGGAGGGACAAATGATGGAGCTCTGTTAGGAGAACTCAGTGGGCAGAGGAGGAAAAGCCCAAAAAGAAAACTGAAAAAGATAAGTCAGAGAAGTAGAAAGAGAAACAGGCCGCTCATGTCTTATGAGCAGAGGGACAAGAGAATGTCAAGAGGATTGAGCTTTCATTGTTGAAAGCCGTGGCAAGATCAAGTAAGGTGAGCCTGTGATATTTGGTTTGGACAATTGAGAGGTCATTAGGGCTCTAAATGAGGCTACTTTCAATAACCTGGCTTTGATGAGAGTAAAAAGCAGAGACTGTGAATATAGATTACTCTTTAAAGATATTCAGTGTTAAAGTGAAGGAGAAGGATGAGTTAGTTTGTTTGAGCCTGACTGTAGGCTACAGGGAAAGAGGAGCCTGGGTGGCTGGTTGGCTGGCCCAGAGTCCCTGAGCCAGTGAGACGGGTGGGATGGAAAGGTCTCCAGAGTCAGCTGGTTTATAGGCATGTGCTCTTCCAAGTGTGTTTGACAGATCTGTAGCATCACTGACACCTGGTAACTTGTTGAAAGTGCAGAACCTCAGGCCCCACAGCAGGTCTAGTGAATCAGAACCTGCATTTTAACAAGATCCCCAGGTGATCATAGCTTTTAATCCTCACAACAGCCAGGTAAGATGGGCATTAACTGTTCCCATCCTTACCTATGATGAGAAAGCAGTTGCCTGAGATAGCCGAGCTGATTAGTGGCTAAGCCAAGATTCAATCCCAGAACTTCCCGAGTGCAATGTTCTTTTCAAAAGGTAGAGAAGGAAGTTCAGAGAATATCTACCTTCTCCCAATTCAGGAGAATTTTCAGATACTAGAATACTTCCAACGATCAAGCAATCACAGGTGTGTACCTCTAGTGCCGTCAGCTGTGAGTTTACCGTGAAAGTGCTGGACGAATCCCTTTCAGAGCCCTTGGCGGCCTCTTAAGAAACAACATTAACAACGTTGGAACTTCACTTCCCGGCAAGCCCCGCGGCTTGCTACCGCGCGAGGCATGACGGGCACCTCGCCTGTCTCTCCTCTCCGGTGGAGTTGCCGGGCAGAGGCGAGTTACGACGCAGCCGGACGTACGGGCGCGCAGCATTCTGGGAAGTGTAGTCTGGCCCGGATTCGGACACCCCTTCGGATGAATGGGGCCCCGGCTGACGGCTAACTACAGCTCCTCGCCGGCAGCGTTGGTGGCGGCCGCCGGGAAAAGGGAGACAGCGACGGCCCCAGGAGAGCAGCACTCCGGGACGGTGGTGATGTTCAGTGCCGCGGCGAGGCGGCAGCCGGGTTTCCTGGGGTAGCAGTCTAGGCGGGCGCTTCCTCTGCGCGCTCGCTCCCCTTACCCTGCCCCGGCCATGCGCCCGGCCTTCGCGGTGGGCCTGGTTTTCGCAGGCTGCTGCAGTAACGTGATCTTCCTAGAGCTCCTGGCCCGGTGAGTGACCCCCGCCGGTCGCACTAAAGAAGCCGGGGGAGGGGCGCCCCCACGCGCAGTCCCCCCCCTAGCCGGGCGGGGCCCGGGGTGGGACCGCCTGCGCCCAGTGTCTGCACTGGGCTGCTTGGGACCCCGCTGAGTCGGCTGCTCAGTCATCCTGCGCACCGTCCGCTCTCCCGCCCAATAGTTTCTCAGCATCCCTCGAGGGGAACACTGCGGGTGTTTGCTGTCGTCACCCTCTTTTCACACTCTGGGGGTTGAAGCCTGGAGAGTTTTTTTTCCCAGGGAGCTCGTGGCAGAACCCAAGGGTCCTCCAGCTCTTTTCTTGATCCTGCTAATGCCATATGTATGAAGTGAGCAAAGCTTGGACTTAAAAAGCAATCTGATTTGGTACACGCTGCAAAGAAAGTTTCAGTTGTTTTAAAGTGGGCTGCAAAGAAGTTCTTTTATTGGCCTTAGAGATGGTTGTGAGTACTTTGCCCAGTATGCCTCTCGCGGATGTAGTAGAACGAATTCTTATGCTGCAGGTCGGTCCAATTGACCGGGAATAGCCTTTCCAGCATTAAGATATTAAATCAGGAAGCTTGCATTTTGAGGTGTAGCTTTATAAATCAAGAATGGTTATGACACTTTCCCAAAGGGACACCAGGGTAGTTTTATTGAGGTGGCACGCAAATAATGTTGAGTAATAATGTGCAAAGTTCATTGAGTAGAAGCTGTTAAAGACAACAGGTGGACTCTAAAAGCTCAGGACTGAAAATCTCAGGGGTTCCCGTCTTTGGCTCTGTCATCCCCTGGCTGCGTGACGTTTTCAAGTTATTTAGCCTCTCTGGGCTTCCTTTTTCCACCTATAAAATAATATCTATGGTGCTGTTTAGCACCATGTTTTTAAATCTGCACATTATCTCCATTGACCATCAGAACAATCTTGTGTACAAGATAGGTCAAGAATTATATTCTCTGTTTTACTGAAAGTGAAACATGTCCCAGGAAGTTAGGTCGTCTCTTACTACTTGTAAGTGGCAGAACCAGAAGTGGAATCCAGTAATCTAAACTCCTAGTCCAATACCTTTTTCAACTTTCCTGTTATTTTTGAGCTTGAGCAGCCCTGAGGCTTTGGTCACCAATTTCCTCCTGTGGTGCCTGCTAGAAATGTATTTTATTTTCATGATAACATTGATTAAGTCATTCTGAAGCAACCAGTTTGCTTAAGGTAAACTCTGTGGGATTAATTTTTGCGATTACAGAGCTTGAAATTTTGATGTGCAAAAAGTGTTGATTAAAATCTTTCATTTGTCATTCTCTGGAGTAGGCAGTGAGGGAAGTGAAAATGAAAAAAAAATGTATCCTGTCATTTACAGTACATTCACAGCTGTACCAGCTGTCAGCTGGTACACTTCAAAGAAAGGTCACTTTGGAAATTGGTTTAAAAATATAAAAATGTGATAAAATCAGGCCAGCCATGGAAATGAAGGTCAGAGAATAATAGTGTAATGTTTGTGTTGAATATGCCATTGAATTAAACCTTGCCAAAGGCTGTATGACATCAGAATACGTTATGTTAGTAACTGAGGGCCTTTTTAAATTTATTTTTTAACCAGTTGTGAGCCCTTAGCTAAATTACTTGGTCTCCCTAAGTCTGTTCTCTTAGCTGTGAAAAGGCGGTGATGGCTCTGCCAGCCTCACAGGGTTTTGAAGGATTAAATGAGATGCAGGTGCAAAGCCTGAAGCTCGTAATAGGTTCCCCTTCTAACAACTTTTGTTTCAATATACATACACCCAGTTTTATGAGCTGTTCCTGAAAAGTTGTGGGTAAATCTAACTTTACAGGATGTTTTTCTGCATTATTGGATCTTCTATTTAGAATACTTCGAATAATTTGTTTAAAAAAACCCAAAAAACCCATCATTCCTTATCTTTCTTGTACATCTGAATGTTTGCATACAGCAATGGGTTTTCATGATGTTTACCACATTTACTACATTTGTTAGTTTAATGAGTGGTACCCCAAACTGAATAGCAGCTTTGTCCTGATTTGCTTGGGCAACTCCAACTTATCATATTTCAGATCAAGAAAATAAGAGCTGGTTGGACCAGATGGTCTTTTAAGGTTCTTTATAGATTTGGCTTTCTCATAATTTGTGACTTTATCTTGGGACATCACAGTGGAACGCTAATAAATTTTTATAGAGCAGGAACTGTGCTTCTTATATAGCTTCCTTGGAACGCTAAGTATGAATTGAAATGCTAAACTGACTTGTAGGGAGAAGTGAGCATTTGTAACCATTGTCCCCCAAGTTGGAGAACAAATTTAGGTTTTTCTTTTCTGATTTCATACTTATAATTGGGACCTATAATAAAATATAAAGCGCTCATGCAGTGTACAGGACAGATGTGAAGTAATGAATGAGTGCCTTGATCTCCCTTCTGAGAGAGTTTACATTCTACCTTGGAAACAAGATACGCATCAGCTCACTAACTAGGCGAGGTGTCTTATGTCAGGAAAACAATCTGAAACATTTTCTTTTTCGCATTTTATTTTTTCATCAAGTGCCTAATGTTGAATGAATCAAATAAGGAAGTTTTCTAAATCTAGAATAAGAAATACAGAAGCCATAAACTATCTGCCTAATTCTTTCTCTTCAGAGTTGCTCCTTTTTTAAAAAAGTAAAAATTTGGATTCTTGCCAAAGATAATTCAAAGAGAAACTGTTTGCAGTTAGTGATTATAATACCTGAGGAATAAAGTTCAAGAAAACACAGCTACTGAGCCTGCGTCTGGAGCCTGTGCTCCGCAACAAGGGAGGCTACGATAGTGAGAGGCCCGCGCACCCCGATGAAGAGTGGCCCCTGCTCGCCACACTAGAGAAAGCCCTTGCACAGAAAAGAAGACCCAACACAGCCAAAAATAAATAAATACAGTTATTTTAAAAAAGAATTATTATTAAAAAAAAAAAAGAAAACAAGCAATTCAGGGGAAAAGGATCCAGGTTTGTACTCTGAAGTTTTAAAGTGACTTATTCAAGTTAAGATAAATAGTTCCATTGGTAGCTATACAGCATTCTGTTCTTAAAAAGCTCTGTAAGTTGATTTTTTTAAAAATTGAATTATGTGAGTACATTAGGGAGATATAAAAATCCTATGGAAATAGAGACAAAGTAGATTAGAATTGTCAAGCGTAGGGGGAAATAGGGAGTGATTCCTAATGGGTATGGGATTTCTTTTGGAAGTGTCCTAAAATTAAATGATGGTAATAACTGCACAACTTTAAATATAATACTAAAAACCACTGAATTGTAAAAAAAAAAAAAAAATAATAATAATAATAACAATGATAATAATATGGAGGTCTGCAAACACCATTTATTTGCCAGGTGGCCCTGGGAGACTTACCTAATTCTGTGCCATTTGGCCCTCAGCGTCTTAGCAATGAAATGGGCATAATAATAACTACCTCCATAAATAAAGATAAAATTAAAAGTTATTACGATGGCTTTTATTTTAATTTTTTTAATGTTTTCAATAGCTTTAACTTTTTTATACCTTTGTTGAAGTATATTCATAAACAAAGATTGGACACATTTAACGTATACAAATTGATGAGTATGCATACTCATGAAACCATCATCACAATCAAGGTAATAAACATATCCATCACCTCCAAAATTTCCTTGTGCTCCCTTTTTTTTTATGGTAAGAACACTGAACATGAAATGTACCCTCTTAACACATTCTTAAGTGTGCACTACTGAATTGTTAACCATATGCACTATGATTTTCAGAGATCTTTTGAACTTATTCATCTTGTATAACTGAAAACTTATACCCATTGAACAAGTCCCCATTTTCCCTTCCCCCCAACCCTGGCAGTCTCCATTCTGTTGTCTGCTTCTGTAAGTTTGACTATTTTAGATGCTTCATATAAGAGGAATCATGCAGTCCTTCTGTCATTTTGTGACTCACTGACTTCATTTAGAATGCCTTCCATGTTGTTGCAAATGGTGTCATTTCCCTCTTTTTTAAGGCTGAATAATATTTATTGTATGTTTATACCGCATTTTCTGTATACATTCTTCTGTCCATGGACATTTCAGTTGTTTCTGTATCTTCACTAGGTATTGCAAATAGTGCTGCAATGAATATGGGGACGTAGCTATCACTTCAAGATCCTGATTTCAATTATTTATTTTTAACATTTTTTTAAAAATTGAAGTATAGTTGATTTACAACGCTGTGCCAATCTCTGCTGTACAGCAGTGACTCAGTTGTACACATATAGACATTTCTTTTTCATATTCTTTTCCATTATGGTTTATCCCAAGAGATTGAATATAGTTCCCTGTGCTATACAGTAGGACCTTGTTGTTTGTCCATCCTAAATGTAATAGCTTGCATCTACCAACCCCAGACTCCCAGTCCATCCTTATCCCTCCCTACCCCCCTTGGCAACCACAAGTCTGATCTCTATGTCTGTGAGTCTGTTTCTGTTTCATAGATAGGTTCATTTATGCCATATTTTAGATTCCATATGTAGGTGATATCATATGGCATTTGTCTTTTTCTGACTTACTTCACTTAGTATGATAATCTCTAGTTGCATCCATGTTGCTGCAAATGGCATTATTTCATTCTTTGTTATGGCTGAGTAGTATTCCATTGTATATATCACATCTTCTTTATCCATTCATCCATTGATGGACACTTAGGTTATTTCCATGTTTTGGTTATTGTGAATAGTGCTGCTATGAACATAGGGGTACATGTATCTTTTTTTTTTTTTCACACACACATACACTGTATTTTATTTTTACAAGAGATAAATAAACTGACACCAAGCATTGTAAGTGGATGACCACAACAAAAGCAACAATGATTGCAATTATGAAACACACTCATACTATTGTCATAATATTGACATTCAGTCCAGGAATCCTCCACTGTAACAGCTCCTTTACTTTGCAGTGAAAATTGATTTGTATATTTTTTGCCTTTGAGTCCTTGTGGGATTTTTTTTTTATTCAAACAGAAAGTCAAAAAAATTATAATCATCCTCATCAGTTCACTCAGTCCCATGTAATTAATTTTTTTTTATCTTGATCTTTTGTTAGCACTTTTATGAATTCATCAGTTTTCCATTAGAGTTCTGAAAATGCTTATTCATTCAGTTCAGCCGTATAGTCAGTTACCAGAAACCTGTACTTGTCAGAGTCTTTTCCATGAATTCCTTGAAGATGAAACCCTTTTATAGGAACATTTTCCAAAACCATCAGTACACCCAGAACTGTCTGTAAATGACAAAAGACTTAAAAATGACCACGGTTAAAGATTTGATGAAAGTTCATAATAATGCAATTGACAAGGAAATTTAGTTATTTCTGAGATATACATTTTAAAGTAATAACTAGAATTATGACTTATAACATTATACCACAACATATAAGATTTTTAGAAATTTCATGTAATGTCTGAAACATATTAACATATTTCCATACAAATAACCCAAAGAAAGTTTAGTATTAGTTGTTTTTTTTTTGTTTGTTTGTTTTTTGTACTGCAGGTTCTTATCAGTCATCAATTTTATACACATCAGTGTATACATGTCAGTCCCAATCGCCCAGTTCAGCACACCACCATCCCCCCCCCACCGCGGTTTTCCCCCCTTGGTGTCCATACGTTTGTTCTCTACATCTGTGTCTCAACTTCTGCCCTGCGAACCGGTTCATCTGTACCATTTTTCTAGGTTCCACATACATGCGTTAATATACGATATTTGTTTTTCTCTTTCTGACTTACTTCACTCTGTATGACAGGCTCTAGATCCATCCACGTCTCAACAAATGACTCAATTTTGTTCTTTTTTATGGCTGAGTAATATTCCATTGTATATATGTACCACATCTTCTTTATCCATTCGTCTGTCGATGGGCATTTAGGTTGCTTCCATGACCTGGCTATTGTAAATAGTGCTGCAATGAACATTGGGGTGCATGTGTCTTTTTGAATTATGCTTTTCTCTGGGTATATGCCCAGTAGTGGGATTGCTGGATCATATGGTGATTCTATTTTCAGTTTTTCAAGGAACCTGCATACTGTTCTCCATAGTGGCTGTATCAATTTACATTCCCACCAACAGTGTAAGATGGTTCCCTTTCCTCCATACCCTCTCCAGCATTTGTTGTTTGTAGATTTTCTGATGATGCCCATTCTAACTGGTGTGAGATGATACCTCATTGTAGTTTTGATTTGCATTTCTCTAATGATTAGTGATGTTGAGCAGTTTTTCATGTGCTTCTTGGCAATCTGTATGTCTTCTTTGGAGAAATGTCTATGTAGGTCTTCTGCCCATTTTTGGATTGGATTGTTTGTCTTTTTAATATTGAGGTACATGAGCTGTTTATATATTTTGGAGATTAATCCTTTGTCCATTGATTCGTTTGCAAATATTTTCTCCCATTCTGAGGGCTGTGTTTTCGTCGTGTTCATGGTTTCCTTTGCTGTGCAAAAGCTTTGAAGTTTCATTAGGTCCCATTTGTTTATTTTGTTATTTATTTATCCTTTAGGAGGTGGATCATAAAAAGATCTTGCTGTGATTTATGTCCAAGAGTGTTCTTCCTATGTTTTCCTCTAAAGAGCTTTATAGTGTCTGGTCTTACATTTAGGTCTCTAATCCATTTTGAGTTTATTTTTGTGTATGGTGTTAGGGAGTGTTCTAATTTCACTCTTTTACATGTAGCTGTCCAGTTTCCCAGCACCAGTTATTGAAGAGACTGTCTTTTCTCCATTGTATATCTTTGCTTCCTTGTCACAGATTAGTTGACCATAGGTGCGTGGGTTTATCTCTGGGCTTTCTGTCTTGTTCCATTGATCTATGTTTCTGTTTTTGTGCCAGTACCATATTGTCTTGATTACTGTAGCTTTGTAGTATATAGTCTGAAGTTAGGGGAGTCTGATTCCTCCAGCTCCGTTTTTTCCCTCAAGACTGCTTTGGCTATTTGGGGTCTTTTGTGTCTCCATACAATTTTAAGATGATTTGTTCTAGTTCCGTAAAAATGCCATTGGTAATTTGATAGGGATTGCATTGAATCTGTAGATTGCTTTGGTAGTAGAGTCATTTCACAATATTGAGTCTTCCAATCCAAGAACATGGTATATCTCTCCATCTGTTGCTATCATCTTTAATTTCTTTCATCAGTGTCTTATAGTTTTCTGCATACAGGTCTTTTGTCTCCCTAGGTAGGTTTATTCCTAGGTATTTTATTCTTTTTGTTGCAATGGTAAATGGGAGTGTTTCCATAATTTCTCTTTCAGATTTCATCATTGGTGTATATGAATGCAAGATATTTCTGTGCATTAATTTGTATCCTGCAACTTTACCAAATTCATTGATTAGCTCTAGTAGTTTTCTGGTGGCATTTTTAGGATTCTCTATGTATAGTATCATGTCATCTGCAAACAGTGACAGTTTTACTACTTCTTTTCCAATTTGTATTCCTTTTGTTTCTTTTTCTTCTCTGATTGTCGTGGCTAGGACTTCCAAAGCTATGTTGCATAATAGTGGTGAGAGTGGACGACCTTGTGTCGTTCTTGATCTTAGAGGAAATGCTTTCAGTTTTTTCACCATTGAGAATGATGTTTGCTGTGGGTTTGTCGTATATGGCCTTTATTATGTTGAATAGGTTCCCTCTATGCCCACTTTCTGGAGAGTTTTTATTGTAAATGGGTGTTGAATTTTGTCAGAAGCTTTTCTGCATGTATTGAGATGATCATATGGTTTTTCTTCTTCCATTTGTTAAAATGGTGTATCACATTGATTGATTGGCATATATTGAAGAATCCTTGCATCCCTGGGATAAATCCCACTTGATCATGGTGTATGATCCTTTTAATGTGTTGTTGGATTATGTTTGCTAGTATTTTCTTGAGGATTTTTGCATCTATATTCATCAGTGATATTGGTCCTGTAATTTTCTTTTTTGTAGTAACTTGTCTGGTTTTGGTATCACGGTGATGGTGGCCTCATAGAATGAGTTTGGGAGTGTTTCCTTCCTCTGCATTTTTTGGAAGAGTTTGAGAAGGATAGGTGTTAGCTCTTTTCTAAATGTTTGATAGAATTCACCTGTGAAGCCATCTGGGTCCTGGACTTTTGTCTGTTGGAAGATTTTTAATCACAGTTTCAATTTCATTACTTGTGATTGGTCTGTTCATATTTTCTGTTTCTTCCTGGTTCAGTCTTGGGAGGTTATACCTTTCTAAGAATTTGTCCATTCTTCCAGGTTTCCATTTTATTGGCATAGAGTTGCCTGTAGTAGTCTCTTAGGATGCTTTGTATTTCTGCGGTGTCTGTTGTGACTTCTCCTTTTTCATTTCTAATTTATTGATTTGAGTCCTCCCTCTTTTTCTTGATGAGTCTGGCTAATGGTTTATCAATTTTCTTTATCTTCTCAAAGAACCAGCTTTTAGTTTTATTGATCTTTGCTATTGTTCTCTTTGTTGCTATTTCATTCATTTATGCTGTGATCTTTATGATTTCTTTCCTTCTGCTAACTTTGGGTTTTGTTTGTTCTTCTTTCTCTAGTTCCTTTAAGTGTAAGTTTAGATTGTTTACTTGAGATTTTTCTTATTTCTTGAGGTAGGCTTGTGTAGCTATAAACTTCACCCTTAGAACTGCTTTTGCTGCATCCCATAGGTTTTGGATTGCTGTGTTTTCACTGTCATTTGTCTCTAGGTAGTTTTTGATTTCCTCTTTGGTTTCTTCAGTGATCTCTTGGTTATTTAGTAACATATTTTTTAGCTTCCATGTGATTGTGTTTTTTTACGTTTTTTTTCATGTAATTCATTTGTAATCTCATAGCATTGTGGTCAGAAAAGATGCTTGATATGATTTCAATTTTCTTAATTTTACCAAAGCTTGATTTGTGACCCAAGATGTGATCTATCCTAGAAATTGTTTCATGCGCACTTGAGAAGAAAGTGTAATCTGCTGTTTTTGGATGCAATGTGCTATAAATATCAATTAAATCTATCTGGTCTATTGTGTCATTTAAAGCTTCTGTTTTGTTAATTATTTTCATTTTGGGTCATCTGTCCATTGGTGTAAATGAGGTGTGAAAGTCCCCCACTATTATTGTGTTACTGTCGGTTTCCTCTTTTATAGCTGTTAGCAGTTTCCTTATGTATTGAGGTGCTCCTATGTTGGGTGCATATATATTTATAATTGTTATATCTTCTTCTTGCATTGATCCCTGGATCATTACGTAGTGTCCTTCCTTGTCTCTTGTAACATTCTTCATTTTAAAGTCTATTTTACCTGATATGAGTATAGCTACTCCAGCTTTCTTTTGATTTCCATTTGCATGGAATATCCTTTTCCATCCCCTCACTTTCAGTCTGTATGTGTCTCTAGGTCTGAAGTGGGTCTCTTGTAGGCAGCATATATATGGGTCTTGTTTCTGTATCCATTTAGCAAGCCTGTGTCTTTTGGTTGGAGCATTTAATCCATTCACATTTAAGGTAATTATCGATATGTATGTTCCTATGACCATTTTCTTCATTGTTTTGGGTTTGTTTTTGTAGGTCCTTTTCTTCTCTGGTGTTTCCCACTTAGAGAAGTTCCTTTAGCATTTGTTGTAGAGCTGGTTTGGTGGTGCCGAATTCGCTTAGCTTTTGCTTGTCTGTAAAGCTTTAGATTTCTCCATAGAATCTGAATGAGATCCTTGCCAGGTAGAGTAATCTTGGTTGTAGGTTCTTCCCTTTCATCACTTTAAGTATATCATGCCACTCCCTTCTGGCTTGTAGAGTTTCTGCTGAGAAATCAGCTGTTAACCTTATGGGAGTTCCCTTGTATGTTATTTGTCATTTTTTCCCTTGCTGCTTTCAATAATTTTTCTTTGTCTTTAATTTTTGCCAATTTGATTCCTTTGTGTCTTGGCGTGTTTCTCCTTGGGTTTATCCTGTATGGGACTCACTGTGCTTCCTGTACTTGGGTGGCTATTTCCTTTCCCATGTTAGGGAAATTTTTGACCAATTTTTTTGGTCCTTTCTCTCTCACTTCTCCTTCTGGGACCCCTATAATTCTAATGTTGTTGTGTTTAATGTTGTCCCAGAGGTCTCTTAGGCTGTCTTCATTTCTTTTCATTCTTTTTTCTTTAGTCCGTTCCGCAGCAGTGAATTCCACCATTCTGTCTTCCAGGTCAGTTATCCATTCTTCTGCCTCAGTTATTCTGCTATTGATTCCTTCTAGTGTAGTTTGCATTTCAGTTATTGTATTGTTTATCTCTGTTTGTTTGTTCTTTAATTCTTCTAGGTCTTTGTTAAACATATCTTGCACCTTCTTGATCTTTGCCTCCATTCTTTTTCTGAGGTCCTGGATCATCTTCACTGTCATTACTCTGAATTCTTTTTGTGGAAGGTTGCCTATCTCCACTTCATTTAGTTGTTTTTCTGGGGTTTTATCTTGTTCCTTCATCTGGTATATAGCCCTCTGCCTTTTCATCTTTTCTTTCTGTGAATGTGGTTTTTGTTCCACAGGCTGCAGGATTGTAATTCTTCTTGCTTCTGCTGTCTGCCCTCTGGTGGATGAGCTATCTAAGAAGCGTGATGGGAGGGACTGGTGGTGGGTGGAGCTGACTGTTGCTCTGGTGGGCATAGCTCAGTGAAACTTTAATCCACTTGACTGTTGATGGGTGGGGCTGGGTTCCCTCCCTGTTGGTTGTATGGCCTGAGGCAACCCAACACTGGAGCCTACCTGGGCTCTTTGGTGGGGCTAATGACAGACTCTGGGAGGGCTCATGCCAAGGAGTACTTCCCAGAACTTCTGCTACCAGTGTCCTTGTCCCCTTGGTGAAACAGAGCCACGCCCTGCCTCTGCAGGAGACCTTCCAACACTATCAGGTAGATTTGGTTCAGTCTCCTATGGGGTCACTGCTCCTTCCCCTGGGTCCCGTTGCGCACACTACTTTGTGTGTGCCCTCCAAGAGTGGAGTCTCTGTTTCCCCCAATCCTGTTGAAGTCCTGCAATCAATTCCCACTAGGCTTCAAAGTCTGATTCTGTAGGAATTCTTACTCCCGTTGCCAGATCCCCACATTGGGAAGCCTGATGTGGGGCTCAGAACCTTCACTCCAGTGGGTGGACTTCTGTGGTATAAGTGTTTGCCAGTCTGTGAGTCACCCACCCACCAGTTATGGGATTTGATTTTACTGTGATTGCACCCCTCCTACCATCTCATTGTGGCTTCTCCTTTGTCTTTGGATGTGAGGTATCTTTTTTGGTGGGTTCCAGTGTCTTCCTGTCGATGATTGTCCAGCAGCTAGTTGTGATTCTGGTGTTCTCGCAAGAGGGAGTGAGAGCATGTCTTTCTACTCCGCCATCTTGGTTCTTCCTCCGATCTTCTGACACATTAATGTTGATCACTCTCTTGAGTTCCTCTGAAGATATTCTAATTTTTTGCTGTGTCCAGTGTGCTCTGCAAACTCTGTAACACCACACTCCAGAGGCCCTCCTTTCCACATGCTGCCTCTCCCCTTCTTCACAGGTCCTACTCATGTATCTTTTTGAATTATAATTTTGTCTAGGTATTTGCCCAGGAGTGGGATTGCTGGATCATATGGTAATTCTATTTTTAGTTTTCTGAGGAACTTCCATACTGTTTTCCATAGTGGCTGCACCAATTAACATTCCCAGCAACAGTGTAGGAGGGTTCCCTTTTCTCTACACCCTCTCCAGCATTTGTTATTGGTAGACTTTTTAATGATGGCCATTCTGACCAGTGTGAGGTGGTACCTCATTGTAGTTTTGATTTGCATTTCTCTAATAATTAGTGATGCTGAGCATCTTTTCATGTGCCTACTGGCCATGTGTATGTCTTCTTTGGAGAATTGTCTATTAAGGTCTTCTGCCCATTTTTCAATTGGGTTTTTTTTTGTTGTTGTTCAGTTGTATGAGCTGTTTGTATACTTTGGAGATTAAGCCCTTGTCAGTTGCATAATTTGCAGATATTTTTTCCAGTTCCATAGGTTGTCTTTTCTTTGTTTTGTTTTGCTTTTATGGTTTCCTCTGCTATGCAAAAGCTTGTAAGTTTGATTAGGTCCCATTTGTTTATTTTGTTTTTACTTCTGTTGCCTTGGGAGACTAACCTACGAAAACATTGGTGTGATATATTACAAAGAATGATTTGCCTATGGTCTCTTCTAACAATTTTATGGTGTCATGTCTTATGTTTAAGTCTTTTTTTTTTTTTTTTTTGGCTCTGTTGGTTCTTCATTGCTGCACGCAGGCTTTCTCTAGTTCCAGTGAGCAGGGGCTACTCTTTTCTGTGGTGTGCGGGCTTCTCATTGCAGTGGCTTCTCTTGTAGCCGAGCACGGGCTCCTGGCACAATGGCTTCAGAAGTTGTGGCACGTGGGCTCAGTAGTTGTGGCTTGAGGGCTCTAGAGCGTAGGCTCAGTAGTTGTGGCAGACGGGCTTAGTTGCTCCGGTGTATGTGGGATCTTCCTGGACCAGGGATCGAACCCGTGTCCCCTCCACTGGCAGGCAGATTCTCAACCACTGCGCCACCAGTGAAGTCCCTTTATTAATGTTTTATAGTTCTCAGCATATAAGTCTTTCACCTCCTTGGTCAGTTTTATTCCTTGTGTCTGTGTGTGTGATTTTTGAAAGGTATTGCTCTTTTACATTCCCTTTCTGATATTTTATTGTTAGCGTAAAGAAATGCAACTGATTTCTGAATGTTAATCTTGTATCCTGCTACTTTGTTGAATTCATTTATTAGATCTAGTAGTTTTTGTGTGGAGTCCTTAAGGTTTTCTATATATAGTATCATGTCATCTGCGTATAGTGATAATTTTACCTCTTTCCTTCCAATCTGAATATGTTTTATTTCTTTTTCTTGTCTGGTTGCTGTGGTTAAGACTTCCAATACTGTGTTGAATAGAAATGGTGAGAATGGGCATCCTTGTCTTGTTCCAGATTTTAGCAGGAAGGCTTTCAGCTTTTCACCATTGAGTATTATATTGGCTGTGGGTTTGTCATAAATGGCTTTTATTATGTTGAGATATGTTCCTTCTATACCCACTTTGGTAAGAGTTTTTATCATGAATGGATGTTGAATTTTGTCAAATGCTTTTTCTGCATCTGTTGAGATGATTATTTGGTTTTTGACTTTTCTTTGGTTAATGTGGTATATTACATTGATTGATTTGCCTATGTTGAACCATCCTTGTGAACTTGGGATGAATCCCACTTGATTGTGGTGTATGATCTTTTTTACGTGTTGTTGGAATCAATTTGCTAATATTTTGTTGAGAATTTTTGCATCTATATTCATCAAAGACATTGGCCCGTAATTTTCTTTTTTTGGTGGTATCTTTGGTTTTGATATCAGGGTGATGGTGGCTTCATAAAATGTCTGTGGGAGTGTTCCCTCCTCTTCAATCCTTTGGAAGAGTTTGAGAACGATCAATATAAGTTCTTTGTATGTTTGGTAGAATTTACCTGTGAAGCCATCTGGTTCTGGACTTTTGTTTGTAGGGGGTTTTTTTGCTTTTAAGTTTTTTTTGATATGGAGCATTTTTAAAGTCTTATTGAATTCATTACAATATTTCTTTCTGTTTTATGTTTTGGTTTCTTGGCCATGAGGCATGTGGGATCTTAGCTCCTTGAGCAGGGATCGAACCCACACCCTCTGCATTGGAAGGTGAAGTCTTAACCACTGTGCCACCAGGGAAGTCCCTGTAGGGTGTATTTTTATTTTATTTTACTTTTTAAATTTATTTATTTATTTTTTGTGGTACGCGGGCCTCTCACTGTTGTGGCCTCTCCCGTTGCGGAGCACAGGCTCCGGATGTGCAGGCTCAGCAGCCATGGCTCACAGGCCTAGCCGCTCCGCGGCATGTGGGATCTTCCCAGACTGGGGCACGAACCTGTGTCCCCTGCATCGGCAGGCGGACTCCCAACCACTGCGCCACCAGGGAAGCCCCGTGGGCGTATTTTTAAATTGCAGATTCTGTTTCGCTTCTAGTGATTGGTCTGTTCAAATAATGTACTTATTCTTGATTCAGTTTGGTGGGCTGTATGTTGCGAGAAAGTTGTCCATTTCTTCTAGGTTGTCAAATTTGTTGGTATATAATTTTTTATAGTATTCTCTTATGTTTTTTTGTATTTCTGTTGTATCACTTGAGCTTTCTCCTTTTTCATTTCTTATTTTGTTTATTTGGGTTCTCTCTCTTTTCTTCTTGGTGAGCCTGGCCAGAGATTTGTCAGTTTTGTTTACCCTTTCAAAGAACTAGCTCTTGGTTTTATTGATTTTTTTTCTGTTGTCTTTTAAATCTCTATCTTATTTATTTCCTCCCCAATCTTTATTATTTCCTTCCTTCTGTTGACTTTAGGTTTTGTTTATTCTCCTTTTTCTGATTCTTTTAGGTGGTAGGTTAGATTGTTTATTTGAAATTTTTCTTATTTTTTGAGGAAGGCCTGTATTGATATGAACTTCCCTCTAAGAACTGCTTTTTGCTGCATCCCATAGATTTTGTACGGTTGTGGTTTCATTGTCATTTGTATCAAGGTAATTTTTAATTTCCTTTTTGGTTTCCTCGTTAACCCATTGGTTTTTTAGTAGCATGTTGTTTAGTCCCCATGTAATCGTTTTTTTTAATTCTTCCTCAGTTCTTTTCCTGTGGTTGATTTCTAGTTTCATACTGCTGTGGTCAGAGAAGATGCTTGAAATAATCTCTATACTGTTAAATTTGTTGTGGTGAGTCTTGTGCCCTAGTATGTGGCCATTCCTAGAGAATGTTCCACGTGCACTTGAAAAGAATGTGTGTTCTGGGGTTTTTTTGGATGTAATGTCCTGCAAATATCAATTAAATATAACTGTTCTGTTGTATCATTTAGCATCTCTCTCCATTGATGTGAGCACGGTGTTAAAATCTCCTACTATTATTGTATTCCCATCAATTTCTCCCTTTATGTCTATTAGTATTTGTTGTATATATTTGGGTGCTCCTATATTAGGTCCAAATATGTTGACAAGTGTAAAATCCTTTTCTTGTATTGATCCTTTTATCATTATATAGCGTCCCTCTTTATCTTTATTTATAGCCTTTGCTTTAAAGTCTATTTTGTCTGATATGAGTATTGCAACTCCTGCTTTCTTGTCATTTCCGTTTGCATGAAATATCTTTTTCCATCTCCTCACTTTCAATCCATGTGTGTCCTTTGCCCTAAGGTGGGTCTCTTGTAGGCAGCATATTGTAGGCTCTTGTTTATTTAATCCAGTCTGCCACTCTGTGTGTTTTGATTGGAGCATTCAGTTCATTGACATTTAAGGTAATTATTGATACATACGTATTTATTGCCATTTAAAATTTTGTTTTCCAGTTGATTCTTTGTATCTTCTTTGTTTTTCTTTTTGTGGTTTGATGATTTCCTTTTATGCTTGTGTTCTTTTTGGTTTTTGTGAACCTACTGTATGTTTTTGATTTGTGGTTGCCCTGTTATTCAAGTATGTTAACCCCCCTTCCTGTATCTGCTTGCTTTAGATGGATAGTCATATAGGCTCAAGCATATTCTAAAAAAAAAAAAAGAATCTGCATTTTCTTACCCTCCTTCCCCACATTTTATGATTTTGACATCTTTTTTACATCTTCATGTTTATCCTTTTGCTGTGGCTTGTGTTTATCATCACTTTCAGAAGTAGGTTTTGTTTTTTCTTTTTGATCTGTATACTGGCTGAGTGATTTACTTTCCAGTTGTGATGTCCTCCTTCTTGTATCTTCTTGCTTCTTTTCTATTTAGAGCAGACCTTTCAGTATGTCTTTTAGGATAGCTTTAGAATTGCTGTATTCTTTTAGTTTTTGCTTGTCTGAGAAATTCTTTATTTCTCCTCCTATTCTAAATGATAATCTTGCTGGGTAGAATATTCTGGGCTGCAGATCTTTCCCTTTCAAGACTTTGAATATATTTTGCTACTCCCTTCTGGCCCTCAGTGTTTTCTGTAGAGAAATCAGCTGATAGCCTTATGGGGGTTCCCTTGTAATTAACTCTTTGTTTTTCTCTTGCTGTCTTTAGAATCCTCTTTTTAACTTTGGCCATTTTTATTATATGTCTTGGTGAAGGTCTGTTTGGGTTCATCTTGTTTGGGACCCTCTGTGCTTCCTGTATCTAGATATCTGTTTCCTTCTTTAGGTTTGGGAAGCTTTTAGCCATAATTTCTTCAAATACATTTTTAACCCCCTTTTCTCTTTCTTCTCCTTCTGGAATCCCTATTATATGTAGATTGGCATGCTCTATATTATCCCACAGGTCTCTTTTATTGCTTTCATGTTTTCTTTTTTCCATTTGGCTTTCTGTCTGCTGTTTTGATTGGGTAATTTCCATTATTTTATCTTCCAGATCACTTATTCTTTCTTCTGTATTATTCATTCTATTCATTGCCTTTACCTCAGCTTTCGTCTTGGCAAACGAATTTTTACATTTTTCTTGGCTCCTCCTTACAGTTTCTAGTTCCTTTTTACAGTAATTTGCATTTCTGTCAATAGCCTTTCTTAATTCAGTATTTTCATTACCTGTTTTTTGAACTTGGCGTCTGTTAGACTGATGAGGTCTGTTTCATTGTTCCTTCAGGGGAATTCTCTTGGTCTTTTAACTGGCAGTAGTTCCTCTGCTTCTTCATTTTGCTTGTGTTTCTCTCACTGTGTGAGTTTAGGAGAAACAATTATCTACTGTAGTCTTGGAGGGCTATTTATATGTGGCAGTGTCCCTGCGTAGCTTGTGTGGGTTTAATTTTTTTTGGCGTGAGGGTGGTTTTTGGTTTGGATATTTGCTGTCTCTTTCCTCAGCGTGTGCTGGCTGTCTCCACACAGCCAACCCCAGTCCTCTCCCCGGGGTCTGACCTCCGAAGCCTGAGCCTCAGCACCCAGCCCCGACTCTCCCCAGTGGACGAGCCACCCAAGCTGGGGAGTGCTGGCAGCACTGACCTTCTATGCAGGTCTCTCTGCAGACAGGGTACCGCACCCTCCTCCCAGGCTCTGAAGCTCCCTCTCTGTCCCAGCTGATTTTGCTGCCAGTGAGGGGACTTCCCCGGGTGCAGGAACCTTTCCTCCGTCACAGCTCCCCAAAAGGGGTGCAGATCCCATCCGGATTCCTTTCTCTCTCTTTTGTTCTTTTTTCTTTTGCCCTACTCAGTTATGTGGAGATTTTCTTGCCCTTTTGGGAGTCTGAGGTCTTCTGCCAGCGTTCAGTAGATATTCTGTGAGAATTGTTCCACATGTAGATGTATTTTTGATGCATTTGTGGGAGAAGGTGAGCTCCACGTCCTGCTCCTCTGCCACCTTGATATGATCCTGTTATGATGCCTTTTACAACATCCTATGAAGGATACACTTTAAAGGAGAATCATTTTTTGAAATTGTTTATTTTTAACTTTCATACAGTCCTCATATTCTAGATCATGTGTGCTTAAAGTGAGGCATCCACAGTCATTCAGCTGCTCGGGTGAAAGCCAGACTCGGTGCCCAGAGATTGGTGGTGTGAAGATGAATAAGACAGTCCTCTAACCATCCCCACATGGCACTGGGTTCCTACTGTCTCATATTCCGTGTTTGGTAGGGATCAGGTCTCATTCAGTTGGCAGCTCCCTCTCAGCCAGCAGCTACCTGCACACACAATAGGTTCTTGATAATTACTCTTTAATTGAATTGTCCTAAGCTTTCAGGAAAGAGAAAATAGAAGGGAAAACAAGAAGTATAATGGGCTCTTTTTGGACTAAGTCTTGTGCTTGGCGATTTATGTATATTTTCTCATTGAATCCTATGACGTTAAAAACACATCACTTCTTTTTTACAGGTGAGAAAAATTGCTCAACATAAATGTCTTTAAAAGGGTTCCTATACTTAGATTGAAGGTATCCTAGTGTTTTAGTTTTTGCCTTTTTCCCCCTGTTAAGTGTGTTTCAGGGACTGGCTTATTTACTCTACAATAAACCAATGAGATAGGCCCTAATACTGTTCCCATTTTAAAGATAAGCAAACTAAACTTAGGGTAATAAACTTCTACTGTCATAAGGTTAGCAGCATAGCTGGATATCCTGCATGTCATTGTGTGCTTTTAAGCACTGTGGACTGGCTCTCAACCCTATGACTGGCTGACACACACACACACACACACACACACACACACACACACACACACACACACACACACACACACACACACACACACACACACACACACACACCCCTCCCAGCCCTCAAATCCAGAGCTCCACCCCACCTGGTAGGGTGAGGCTTCTCAGGCTTATGGTTATTAAAGAGCAGCCTAGCCAGGGTTGAAAAGCACTGTGCTAGGAACTGTCTGGAGCTAAGGTTCCCTCTCCTGTCAGTCATACTTAGGCTAATGTTTTTAATTAGCTCCTAGACTGAGGGAAATGTCTTACATGGTTATTTATGGATTCCTGCAACGTTTAGCCCTGTCCCTCAAACATAAGGAGTGCTAAAAGAAAACGTTGAATTGGATATAGAGCAGTAGTTTTCAAGGACACCTTCATAGGTAGTAGAGCCTAAAGCGGAACAGGAGTTCCGCTTCCGATGGTGAGCACAGGAATGGCTTAGGCTTGGCGTTGTTTATGTTTATACCTGATGGGAGCATTTAAGAATGTGATCCTTGGCACTGCTGTTTAATATTAATACCACCAATAGAGAGTGGAGTTGTTTTTAATAAATAGCATTATATTAATATATAATAATACAGTTAAATCCCTCTAATCAGTAGGTTTGGGTAAATGTCTTTGGTTAAGATGAAAATGCAGAACAGGGCACTATATTTCGTAATATGGGATTATGGGTAATGTGGGAACTCTGGAGGCCTCAGGAGAACAAAGACAGCTGGTCACTTTGTCCTTCCAGTGATTGGGCAGTGCCTCAGGGAGGACAAGCTCAAGAAAACCACAATATTTGAAGTAACTAACTTTCACAGAGTGCCTCAAGAGGGATTGATATCAGAGGAACTTTTCTACCTTGTAGATTTGCTCGTAACGGTCACTGTGGAAGATTCGCCAACCCTTGAGTAGATCACTGAAGAGGTTCCACTGAATTCCACGAACGTTTGTTGAATCCCTGATACATTTGTGTTAAGGGTGGTGGAGACTAGTAAGACAGCAGTGCTCCTCAGTCCTGTCTTCATTATTGCCCCTCCTCCCGCCCCCACCAAAGACCCTTTATAGACATTTTTTCCTAATCATCTCTCTGCAGGTACACTGTATATGGACTTATGTGCTGTACGTATAACCCTTGCTTTATACTTAGAAAAATAGTAAGATTCCGCCCCCAGCCCCCCACCATTGTTGCCCCCATGGGGATTCTGTCTAAGGTAATCCCTGTCATTAACACTGGGTAGGAGTCTTTGATTGACAGCAGTCTCGGAGATATCCTGGTTGGGAGGATATGTAAACATTACAGGAGATCTGAGCATGTTTCTGTCCTTGGGCCTTGTGCCCAAGCTGATGAGGATCTGGACTAAAGCCCTCTTGGTTAAGTGAGGATCTCAACGAGAACCTATGACCAACTTCCTACAGTTTACTGGGAAAATTGTATCATAGTTCTAGGAACGAGCGTTATCATTTTTACTCATGGCCTGCTGTACCTGTGCGAGAGTAAAGGAAGAAAGCTGACGTTCTTCTCTGTGGGTGTGTTGCTAAGTGTGTGTGATCCGTGGGATATGAAAACTGAGATAAAGAAGGACAATGGGTAACAGAAATCCATCTTCCCTGTTATTCTGAACTATGAATAAAACAATTCTTAGTGCCCTTTATCTCAGTTTTCTGTGTTTTTTTTTTTTTTTTTCTTTTTATTATTCACTACACAGGAAGCACCCAGGATGCGGGAACATCGTGACATTTGCACAATTTTTATTTATCGCTGTGGAAGGCTTCCTCTTTGAAGCTGATTTGGGAAGGAAGCATCCAGCTATCCCAATAAGGTATGGCACATTGAAGTCTCTTTTTAGCCTTTTTTTTTTTTTTTTTCCTAAGTTAAGAGCTTTTCTGGTACCTATACAAAAGGAATATGAGGCATCGTTTTATAAGATTGGTACCAAATATATCAGTAGAATAATTCATTTTCTGAATTTAATACATTGTGACACTGCAGGGAGCCTATTCTTAGAATAAAATTCCTGCCACGACACTTAAAATAACTCTGATGGAGGCAACTATATATATGTGTGTGTGTGTCTGTCTGGTATATGGTCAAAGGCCTGGTGTGACAACCAATTTTTAACCAGTTATGCATATTTTCCTCTTGTTGGTAAAGTTATCAAATATGTTAAGAGTGGTATCGTTGTTACTTTTAAAAGACTAATGGCTTTTGGAGATAGAGGTGGTAGTTACACAACATTGTAAGTGTACTAAATACCACCGAATCGTTCACTTTAAAATGGTGGATTTTATGTTATGGACTTTCAACTCAATCAAAAGAAAATGAACTGCAAGCTAAGGTAAAATTGTTGCTTCCAGACCTCCATCCATTAGTCCAAATTTGCATAACTATACTCATGGGGCCAAACAGAAAACAGGGCAGATCTTATAACGAACAGTGTATTGAAAACAGCATTCTTGTTGTGAGAGACTTGAAATCAAAGTGTTTTTTTTTTTTTTTTTTTGCGGTACGCGGGTCTCTCACTGCTGTGGCCTCTCCCGTTGCGGAGCACAGGCTCCAGATGCGCAGGCTCAGCGGCCATGGCTCACAGGCCCAGCCGCTCCACGGCATGTGGGATCTTCCCGGAGCGGGGCACGAACCCGTGTCCCCTGCATCGGCAGGCAGACTCTCAATCACTGTGCCACCAGGGAAGCCCTCAAAGTGTATTTTTTAAATTTAATTTTATTTTATATTGGGGTATAGTTGATTTGCAATGTATTAGTTTCAGGTGTACAGCAAAGTGATTCAGTTATACATATATCCATTCTTTTTCAGATTCTTTTCCTGTATAGGTTATTACAGAATACTGAGTAGAGTTCCCTGTGCTGTACAATAGGTCCTTGTTGTTAAATTAAAAGACGGAACCACACACACACCAAGTGTAATCCATCCAGTTGTATTTAGTAGGATAGTGTCACTTAATCCCTTCGAGAGGGACGTTCTGGCGTGAATGCATCCAAGGACTGGCTAAGATTCATTGTTGTTATTTTGCAGCCTTCCTGAGTAGCCCGCTGTAGAAAATCTGGCTGAATTTTGTTACTAATATTGCATTTTTAAATATCCCAAGGTGATGCTAAATATTCTGAATACTTTCCCTTCCCCCATTGGCTTTAGTATCTGCATAAAACGTTCTGCTCCCAAGACCAGCATTTATATCAGAGTAGGAACCCCAGCATTTTTTGATTCCTCTGGTCCTTTCCCTCCTCCTTCCACTATTTCTTTCTTCTCTGGCTGCCACTAGCATAGTTCAGGAACGCATTCACTCTCGCCATGACTTTTATAGTAATAGCCTGGTTGGCTGACCTCCTGCCTATCACCTCTTCATCCCTCCATTTCAGCTTCCTACCATTGTATCACGACACCCACTCCACATGCACTCAGGTCACTGTTAGATTCAAAGTGAAGCCCAAACTCCCTAACCTGCCCTTGGAGGCTCCCCATGAACCTGCCCTAACAACCATGCTCCCATGTGTGCAATTCGTGCCGCTTATTTTATTTTCTATCTGGGAAGACGTAATCAAAATCTTGCTCGTGTCATTCATCCCCATGAGCGATTTCTAGGCAATACTATGTAGGCAGTGATGTGGAATAGTTGGAATTAATTATCCTGAAAGAACTTGATGACCTCTGTCTCCAGATGGCATCTGTTCAAGACTGAACTAGGAAAATTGGGCAAGAAAGCTTGTGAAATCACCAGTAGTATATTATTTATAAGCTGTGAAGTAGTTCTCACCAGTAACTTTGCATGTGTGTATTACTGTGTTCTGCATTCATCGTAAAGCTCTTCAGACTTTCCAGACTGTGTTCTTTTAGCCCTGGTGTGCACGGGCAGATAGCCCCCTACCTCACCAGGAACGCAAAATCGGTTCTTGTCAGGGAAGATAACTTGAGACTCACTGCTGTCACCTTCTCCAGATGTGCAAAGGTGAAAAGGATGGGGATCTGTGCTCAAAGACTTTCGACAATTCCTGAAGAATGTGGAGCCACTTATTCACCTTTGCCCTGCATTCTTTAGCCTTGTACTTCAAATATTATTTTTCCCCTGTTGAATGTATTAGGTTGAATCATATGAAATTGCTGATGTTCAATCCCTTTTGACCTACCAAAAAACGGCATTTTAAATGGTTTAAGCTGATACGTATGAAAGGCATCTTAAAAATTATGTAATTAATTTATTTGTTTATAACTTGTTATTTGTGTTCATCCCTTTATCTTTCTAAATAATTAGAGTTCCTGGATTTCTTTTAGTTTTTGCTTTTTATTATTATTTAAAGACCTATACATTCTCAAAAAACAGGGGCCCTAATTTTAAATACAAATCTATGCAAGTCAAATGATGCCCTCATTAATTTGGAGGCCACTGGTTCAAGGTGGGATAATTTTAACAGTTGCTAGGGTGAAAGTAAGCCTTGACTTAGCACATCTTTTCTTTAGAAACAGTGAAAATTAATAGTATAAACAAGTGTATAGAGGAAATATTTGAGAGAGTTTAACAATTTTTAAGTTCTTTAGAGCTACATGAAAATTATATACAAAGAACTGATACAATAATAAAAATTATCCATTCACTTCAAAAAACCTATTGCTGTCTATCAGGTAACTCTTTTTGAAGCCTCATTTATAGTTGCTGTACGTACTAGAAAAATATTAAAATAGCGTTTCTTGGAACACATTCTATAGTTCAAACTTTTCCCACGTTATTCTGGCTTTGTGAAGTATTTTCATATGTACTTGGTGCTTGACTTCACATGGTAATAGTGATCCGATCTTTTAATCCAGAGGAAATAAGCACAAGACTTTTTAAACCAAAAATATGTATTTCCTTCTCTACTTGGTTTTCTTGAAATCGTGGATCCTGTGTGATGAGCTGTCGTCTCTGCCTCTCAGGTACTATGCCATAATGGTGACCATGTTCTTCACCGTCAGCGTGGTCAACAACTACGCCCTGAATCTCCACATCGCCATGCCCCTGCACATGATATTTAGATCTGTAAGTCTGCCGGCTCGTGTGAACATGTTCCTCTGGAAAATGCAGCACAGTGGGTCCATTAAACACATGACAAAAGTGGAAAGGGCCTGTAAGGAGTAAAGTCTAGGGTGTAAGACTAGGTCTCATGGATGAATAAGCAGAGGCTGGCTTTCATCTGAGAAGTAGGGCAAAAAAATAGGAAAGTGGGTGGTTTACTTTTATTTATCAGAGGTCTTACAGGTGATTAATAAAAGGAAAGTTAAAATTTCCCTGGATAACAGATTTTACCTTTAATTTTCTTCATCTGGTTGGTTTTATATTCGTTCTTGCTATGAATGTTATTTATTTCTCATCACTCTTTGTTTCTTCCATGAAATTACGTTGACTTCTAGTACATGATATAGATACTTCTCTTTTCTGATTTGTTTTGAAAATAGAGACTTCAGATAATTACATAAAAGGAAATTCTTGAAGGTAGCGTTTCTCCCAAAGCAGCAGAGGTTTTCATCTTTGCCTCATGCATGGTGGGAGAGCTAGTTTGTATATAAATAAGAACAGAGTGTTCCCAGAAGAACAGGAAAGAAACTCCAGAGGGAATATAGTTAGGATTGCAGAAGAATGCAAAATAGGTAAAAATTGGAATTATAACTTTTCTGTGTGGCCTGAGATTTTTGTGAGATGGAATGTGCTGTCCCTAAAGCAACTTTCCAGAGGTGATTATAATGACTAAGATGACCTTCAGAGCATTGATCACAGAATAGACTTTCAGTAGACACTTGCTGATTGATTGACAACTTTCCAGACAAGAGACAGATCCCTGCACAACTTCATTCAGTCAAACTGGGCGAGGAGAAGCTTGTTAAAGGCTCCTATAAATCAGATGGGAAATTTGACAAAAATAAGTCCATAACATACTTCATTCCTGCTAGCCCAGCTTCAGCTTTGACCCCTTATTGAGAATTGATCATTTTTATTCTCATTGTCAACTTTAAAATGTTGTACAATTTTACGTGTAGATTGTTACGGTTTGTAACTTCTGCCATCCTAGCAACGTGGTGTACCTCACTCATCATTCATCCTAACCTCCTCCTTTCCAGCTGTTTCCCCCACCTTGCCCCTGTTCATACTTATCTTGACTTGTGTTATCTCCTTTCCCTAGTGCACTAAAACTCTGTTGTCTCTTTTCACAGGGTTCTCTAATTGCCAACATGATTCTAGGAATTATCATTTTGAAGAAAAGGTAAACAATACTCTTTTATATTTTGTGTACAGGAAGGATAAGCTGAGCCCCAGCCATAAGCTCATCTGGATTCCTTTTCTCATAGTGATGATAAGTTGGTGCTTGGCCATCTGCCTTGTTTCTTAGTTCTGTCTGTGACAGTGGTGCTCATTCCTGAGGCAGTGGACCAGGTGAGAGGCCCCACCTGTGGCTTTGGAGCAGCATATTCTCTGTGTAGAATTAATAAACTCCTGTCATTGTTGACTCTTTAGTACCATACTAATCTATGAAGCCAATTGCTCTAGAACTTCACTGTCCCACGTGGTCACCACTGGCTACATGTGACTATTTACATTTAATTTTAAATATTAAAAAGTAAATAAAATTAAATATATAGTTTCTCCATCTCACTAGTCACGTTTTAAGTGCTCAGCAGCCACACGTGGCTAGTGGTGACCGCCTTGGAGAGCCCAGATGTGGGGCGTTGCCAGCTTCCCTGGAGTTCTGTGGGACAGTGCTGTCCTAGGAAGCGTACAACATAATGAGCTAAGAAATAATCATACGTATTATAAAGAAAATTGCTAACAAAGGCCCAAGTGGCCAAACAAGATGCGATGAAAAGTTTCAGGACCGTTCTTTGTAACTGTCACCGGTGGCTCTCTCTGGGTACGGCTGGGAAATATCAGAAGTATCTGGGATGCTGTTGCCAAGCATTTGTCTCTCACCTTCATTCGGAGCCTCACTCCCAGGGAGGAGAGGTGTGGGGCAGAGACAGCCCGTGCAGTCTGGAACACTTCTCAGCGGGAAGTTCATGCTCACTGTTGAGACCAAAATCGTGCAAGCTGGTGCCTGCTTTTCAATGTATTCAGTACCCAGCCCGAAGTATTAAAACTCTCCATACCAGCTTGGAAAGTAGCTGTCAATTCAGTGTGGGAAGCTAGAGTTTTTAAGTAATAAGGGCTGTGTCATGAAAAGGCTCCTTATCATGAGCTGTTTGTCTCCTGAGGCTTGTGTATTCCCCAGATAAGCACCATTGTAGTTGATTTCTTTTCTAGGTTCTCTCTATTCAAGCACACAGAGGTAATGGTCAGGTTCATTATCTTTGAAGGGGGACCCCTGTGCTTCTTGGTAATGTAAAGGTCACATTGGGACAGAGCCGTGGTCTTTCCAACCTTTGATTTTGGCGCATAGCAGGGATACAAAAGAACTTATTATAAAAGGAATGTATTCTCCTGACATACCCCAAATGTCAGGGGGCCTTAAACATTGCAGTTTTCCTTAAGAGCTTGTTTTTAGTCTGTCATCTGGAATCTCTCTAAGTCTTTTTTGACTCTCTCCAGTCTGTATCCCCCAGAGAACAGGAATTTCCCTAAGCTAACTAATATCATGGTTTAGTAATTCTCTCCTTTTGTTTATCTTGAGTAGCACCCGTCAAGTTTATAGTGTGTTCCCTTTTCCAGGATTTGAAGACCAAATCTATATTCACCTTAACCATGCCCTTCATTATTGTTTAGGCCTGAATTTGAGACCTCCCTATCTGATCTTTGCAGACTGGAGAGTTCCCTTACGTTTCTGTCTGCCCGCAGCAGCGCCTGTGTCCTCGCCCGCCCCTCTTCTCTAGTGTGGTGTGCCTGGCCCCTTGCTCTGCCCCGCAGCCAGTTCCGTTGGCCATTTTCTGAGGCGCTGTGACCTGAACTATACAAAGTATTTGAGTAGAAAACTTCAGATGTAAGGTTTTAACTTCTTTTCATTCCTGTCTGAGGCCTTTTGCTTTATCACCAAGAGCCTGAGAGGGACGTTAATTGATACTATTTTAGTTAATGTGAAATGCCACTCTTATTACTGCTAATAGTCCTATTAGTTTCATATTACTTGCTTTATCCAACTATGCCAACATTTCAAAACAATATTTAAGAGACGTAAAGACAGTGCCCTCCCCTGCTGCTTGTCCCTGATATTCCTTCCGCCCTTCCTCTCATGCTGTGTCTCTTCACACTCAGGTCTGGGCCCCAGAAGCCAGGGGAAGCAACAGGCACCCCTTAAGATCTAGCAGGCTTTCATCCGGACTCGAGAGCAGGATGGGCTGTCATGTCTGGTCTGTCTTTGTTTTCTGATGAAACAATCTATTGGTGCACAAACTACGGGAAACAGACTGTCTTAAACACCACCAGAAAGGGCGCTGTTTAGAAACTAGTCGGCATCCTGATTCTTTTCACGCACAGACTTACGTGGACTCTGCTGGGAAGTGCTCCCCTTGATTGCGTTTTGGTGACCTGTACTCTCATGAACCATCTGACTGTCAACGTCATGTGGGAATTTGTATCTGTGCTTTCCTGAGGTGCTCTTTTTCTTATTTTTGCAGATACAGTGTATTCAAATATGCCTCCATTGCCCTGGTGTCTGTGGGGATATTTATTTGCACTTTCATGTCAGCAAAGCAGGTGGTAAGAATCTGTTCACAAATGATTTCTATTCACTACTTGCCTTGGGGGCCCAGGTACTTATTAATGATATAATAAATGTAAATGCTCATGTAATACAAGGATTTAAATCTCTGAAAGAGAAGAGTAGAGGGAAATGGGTAACATAAATATTTCCCTTGTCTTGAGGCCCCTTGAATGTAGTTCTGGTCTCTGTACCTCGTATTTTTTCTTATTTCCTAGACTTCCCAGTCCAGCTCGAGTGAGAATGATGGATTCCAGGCATTTGCATGGTGGTTTCTAGGCAAGTACAGTAATTACAATAAAGCTAATTGCCTCTGCAGTTCTGTTTTCAGAGGTTTCTCCTAAGGGATATGTTTCTTGGCAAGAAGCTTTGGCTAAACAAATTATGCCATAGAAGAGAGAGGCACCTGGGATTATATATCTCTGAACCTTAGTGTTCAAGAAACGAAAAAAAAAAAAGTCTGTATTCATGGTAGCGTGTTCTACAGCATGGATGCTGTCTTGGTTGCCACTGGTGTAGGAAGAAAAGTCTGTGTCTAGTTGCCCATCACACTCTCTGGGAGCAACAGAGTATCATCCATTTCTTTATGATCCGTCTGCTGAGCAGAAGCTTCCACAAAAGGAGGGCACATTACAGCAGTTGACTCTTTAAGTTTCCAAGGGACCCATTTCTAAATCTTAGATTTATTTTCCTCATAAGCTGTTCCACATGGCAATGTTCCCAAACCTGACGGATCATCACAATCTCCTGGGGAGTTTTTAAAAATACAAATCTCTCTTTGTTGAATTAATTAAACAACTCCTATAGAGCTTTGCCCTTGCTGTGTATGATAGAGAGGGGAAAGTTAGTGATGGCAATAAGATATTGAGACTGACCAAATGGAAGAAAAGTAGCAATGAAAGAACTATTCTCCTCGCCTCTTGACTTTGAAACTTTATCTCTTTAGATCGTTGTTCTTAACATAGAAAGCTCTTTATCAGCTATTAGAAAGATACTTTATCCAATAAGAACTTGCAAAAGACATGAACACACAATTCATGGGGACAAAATTAATGTTCAGTAAACTTATGTTCAGCCTTGCTAGTCTAGTAATCAAAGAAATGCAAATTGAAACCAAAATGCAGTACCTTTTAATTTTGGTCTCTTATATTGGCAAGATAATAAATGATTATTCTCATTGCTGCTGAGGATGCAGTAAGGCCACCATTTCCATATAAACTGTTTATGGTAAATTGACACAGCCTTTCTGGGAAAAAAAGTATGTGTATGTATTGAGTTTTTAAAATGTCTACAACCTTTGACTCAGTAATCCCCCTTATGAGAGTGTATCCTAAGGAAATAATCAACATTTTGTTTAAAGATTTATGTACTAGGATGTACATTGATTTTAATGATGAAATAATTGGAAGTAACCTAACCATTCTATTATAAGACATTTAAGTATGGTACATCCACATGATAGAATAATATGCAGCCATACTTTTGAAAAAATTTTAATGAATGACCTGAAGGAAAATCCAGGAAAAAGGTCGTGAAGAAAGCAAGATATAAAATTATATATTCATTATGATCCTGTCTCAGCATAAAATATCTACCTACGTATATACACAGAGAGAGGTAGCAAACTGTTTAGGACTGGATGGTAATATTGTGGTTGATTTTTATTTCTTCTTCAATTTTGTACATGTTGCACATTTAGTGTGTAATGTTTGTAGAACTTAATGTTCTTTAAGAAAAGATCCTGGAAGTTAGCAAATGCAGGCATCTTGTAACTCGATGTTTGCTTTTTAGGTATTGGGGCACTGACTTTCGCTCTTCTGATGTCAGCAAGGATGGGTATTTTCCAAGAGACTCTGTACAAACAATTTGGGAAACACGCCAAGGAGGCTTTGTTTTATAATGTAAGCAGTTTCTTGAACCCAGGGAAGATGAAAATTATTGAGTTGTTATTGTTATTGTAATATGTTATTTCAAATGTGATATGTCATCCTTCTGATGTAGTCGAAGGATCAGATCCAATAAACTGTTTTGGGGCCCACGGACTTTGGCACTTTTAAGAGGCTGCCACAGTTCTCTACACGAGGTGATCATTATCAGTCAGTGTGAACAGAACATGTCTGCCAACCAGGAACAACCCCAAGGGACAAGGAACCCAATGTTCCTATAGATGAAATCAAGTTAAAACCACTACGGAAACCTAGAAAGGGAATAGAAGTTTCAGAAATCCCATGCCGAGGAGAATGTGTGCGGTCAGGCATTTGGGAGAGTTGGGGAAGATGGGATTTGAGGAGTAAGTCCCTCAGATGGGCCTTATTCTTTTGATGGAGAATTTAATTAGTTAATTATATACGCTTTCGCTTCTTGTTTGAAACTGCTGATCTAGAGCCACCTCCTCTAACTTTCCTCTTTCTCCCCCGTCTTTTCTGTTGAAATAATGCCCGGCTCCTCAAGGTCATGGTGATATCATTGCCTCCAGATTCAGTAATCTCAGGGATTCCTTCCCTGCCAACCGTTTGTACTGAAGTTGCAGACAAGCAACTTGAGACATTTACTTAGAGCTAGAGTATGCGGCTGAGAATTTAAAAAATAAAGGAACATTCTGTTTGGTTTCCGTGTTTCTTTTAGCATGGCACCTGGTGTATAGTTAACTGCTTGGTAAATGTTTACTGTGATTCCTTGTTATCGTGGTGGTAGTAGTGGTGGGTTGTTGTCAAGCACCTTACCTTTGCTTACCTATTGTTTCCCCTTCCTCTTCAATCTCTTCTTATTCTTGTCTTCATTTCTTTATCCCTGACTTCATATTGTCCTCCACTCTCTTTTCCCACTAGTTTCCTGAACACCCTAAAATCCGCCTGCACGTTCCATATAATTTTTAAATCCGTTATAGTAAATAGTAAGATGTAGCAGATCCTTTGGGCAGAATGACTGTGTGTTTCAATTTTCCATTCCCTTTTGTTGAGGAAAGGATGCTGGCTCTATTTTTTTGCTTTGTGTGTAATGACCATCAGACTTCAAAGGGCAAGAACTGTAATTTGGGGGTTGGTATCATGCCCTACAATGTAAGTGGTCAGTAGCACTGGATACTTTTAACTTAATAAATAAGTCTGACTTGCTTTTCTTGATATTGCTTGTTAAACAACTTGTAAAACTTTCAATCAGTGTAAAGATACTCTAATTCTTCTATAATGTTTTTGCATTTAAATTTACATGAAATGTTTCTTCCCCTAGCATGCCCTTCCACTTCCTGGTTTCATCTTCTTGGCTTCTGACATTTATGACCATGCCGTTCTATTCAATAATTCTGGTGAGTTTGGGGTTACCTAGTAGAATTACCTAACAGTTTCAGAGGCAGCGTCTTCATTTTACTCTCGACTTGACCACTGCTTTTTTCATGGTCTTATCCAAATCATCTGTCACCCTGGAAACAGTCCCCATTCCACCTTCCTGGAATATAGTGCCATTAATCAGTGGTTGCAGCAGCAAAAGCCTTTCTAGGCACTTCCCAGTCAATGAAGTAAGACAGTATCCTCAGATTTTCTGTTTTGCTGTGGAATTTGTGTTTGCATTTGAACGTGCAATGTATGATGTTCTGAGAATGCAAACAAATAGTAATAATACTGCAGTGACTGGAGCCGTGAGAAGTTGGGCAGCAGTCCAGCTTCTTTACCCCTGTTCTCTGCTGGGAAGGGCAGTCTGCTCACAGATCCAGGCCGAGCTGCCTCTGAGCAAGGAGGAACAAAAATGATGACAGGGCTTTTTCCTAGTTACAGGGCAGATAGGCAGCAGGAGTAAACAAAGTTAGTTCAAATGTCTACAGTGTAAGTTAGCTATTACTTTTTTTTTTTTTTTTTTTTTTTTTTTGAGGTACGCGGGCCTCTCACTGTGTGGCCTCTCGCATTGCAGAGCACAGGCTCTAGACGCGCAGGCTCAGCGGCCATGGCTCATGGGCCCAGCTGCTCTGCAGCATGTGGGAATCTTCCCGGACCGAGGCACGAACCCATGTCCCCTGCATCGGCAGGCGGACTTTCAACCACTGCGCCACCAGGGAAGCCCCTAGCTATTACTTTTTAAAGGGTTTCATAAATTAGCTAATAATTGCCAGTTAACTTCAAATAAATTACTGATATAATCCTATTATCTACTAAAAGACATAGCTTGTTATACAGACAAACGAATACACAAGGAACAAATACACACTTTTAAAATTAAGTCTTCATGTTGCTCAGCCCTAAAATGGTAAGTGTATTTTGTAGAATGACAGTAAGGTGGTGAGTAAACGTTTGTTTGCTATCTGGTCACAGGTTGTGAAGTTGTGACTGTTCTCTGTTTGAGTTTGCAGAATTGCCTGTCCCGTTTGCTTGCAAAAAGTGTGATGGTGGCAATGTGTAAGACAGTTTTTAAGGCTCTGAATTACTCAATCATTTCTGACTTTTTTTTTTTTTTTTTTTTTTGGCAGTATGCGGGCCTCTCACTGTTGTGGCCTCTCCCGTTGCGGAGCACAGGCTCCGGATGTGCAGGCTCAGCGGCCATGGTTCACGGGCCCAGCCGCTCCGTGGCATGTGGGATCTTCCCGGACCGGGGCACGAACCCGCGTCCCCTGCATCGGCAGGCGGACTCTCAACCACTGCGCCACCAGGGAAGCCCCTGACTTTTTTTTATTGAGGTATAATTGACATATAGCTGATTTTTGATGCAGTGGTTTTTAAGGTCTCTAAGAGTCCCCACATAGCAAAGGGCTATGGAAATAAACACATTATCAAATTCCTTAGGATTGATATTGATTTAGTTACTAGAATGCTCCTTCTAAAAGTCACAGGGATGGGTATTTTTTTTTTTTTTTTTTTTATGCGTTACGCGGGCCTCTCACTGTTGTGGCCTCTCCCGTTGCGGAGGACAGGCTCCGGACGCGCAGGCCCAGCGGCCATGGCTCACGGGCCCAGCCGCTCCGCGGCATGTGGGATCCCCCCAGACCGGGGCACGAACCCGCGTCCCCCGCATCGGCAGGCGGACTCTCAACCACTGCGCCACCAGGGAAGCCCCGGGGGATGGGTATTTTTATAAAAAATTTTTTAACGTCTGCTTTCAAAAAATTGAATCTTTAGAATCATTCCTAAGTGTACATTTTTTCCTCTTGCTTAAGTGTCTCAGATGAACGTGTTATCCTGGAATATTCTAAGGGAACTGTACATCTGTCTAAATACTTTATGTCATGCTGATTGTCTTTCCTCAGCAAACTGATAACGGTGAATCTCTGACGTGATTAAACAGTAATAACATTTGTTGACTTTCTTTTCATTTCAATACTTGCTAAGTGTTTCAAAGACAGTAGAATACCAAATTATGGGGATTTCCCACTAGTCCAGACATACAATTTTAATAAATTATTTATATATATGAATTTTTATTTTTCGCAAAAGAAAATTAATGTTCATTTACTAACCAGATCTCAACATCACTTTGTTACACTTTCCTCAGTTATGCTGTATAATTCAAACCCCACAAACAATTTAGCAATATAAAAAAAAACGACCCTTTGAGGATTACTATGTCCTTATTCTCTGATCTTGGATATTTTATTTCCTCCCACATATTTAGTGTGCAAGTCTCACGACATAAAACTACCATAAGAACGTATTTACAGGAAGGAAAGTTACAGTTCATTGCCCTACACGTGAGCTAATTTCATTTTACCAGTTTCCTTCCTGACTCCATTCGCATACGTTCTTACATAGTCGTAGTCCTTGTGTAGATATAATTTTATACTTGCTCTTTCACTTTCATTCTGAGTTTTTTATATGACTATATATAATCTTTACGATTTTTTTTTTTGTCACGTATATAACGCCTCATCTAGTTTGCTTACCTTAGCTTACATAGTCCTTGCTCTATCACTGGACATTTAGATTGATTCAGAGTATTTCCTTATTATAAATATGACTGCAAAATATATAAAACTTTTTTCTTTTGAATTAACTAGGATTAATTCCTAAGAATAAGAAGCAATACTTTTATGGCTCCTTAATACATACTGTGAAATTGATTTTTAAAACAACACCAGGGCTTCCATGGTGGCGCAGTGGTTAAGAGTCCACCTGCCAATGCAGGGGACACAGGTTCGAGCCCTGGTCCGGGAAGATCCCACATGCTGTGGAACAGCTAAGCCCATGCACCACAACTACTGAGCCTGCGCTCTACAGCCTGCAAGCCATAACTACTGAAGCCTGTGCGCCTAGAGCCCATGCTCCGCAACAAGAGAAGCCACCGCAATGAGAAGCCTGCACACCACAACGAAGAGTAGCCCCCTCTCGCCACAACTAGAGAGAAAAGCCTGCGCACAGCAACGAAGACCCAACACAGCCAAAAATAAATAAATAAAATAAATAAATTTATAACAAAACAAACACCAATTTATGCTATCACCCACTGAATGGCTGCTACTTCCACTACCACCTTGCCAGATTAGGATATTATTTATAACTGTTCAATTGCTAACTTAATAGATATAGAATGGTACAGCCTTGTATAATTTAGAATTCTTTGATTAAGGATTGAACATATTTCCAAATGGCATTTAGTTACGGGTTATATTACATCTTGTGTTAACTGTCAGTTAAGACCATATCATTCTGAAGCTCTCTGTGTTTCACACTCTTTCTCTGTAAAGTGGGGTCCTATTCAGGTGAACGGTAAAGAGTTTTTTTTTTAAAGTAAAATAAATTAAATTTAAGAAACCAGTGTAATGACTCTTGAGGCTGGTGTAGCCTCGAATCAAGGCAAGTAAGTAGTGTGTGATCCAAATGTATTTGCAAGAGAAATACCGCTTCTATTTCTATTATGTTCATCTGTGTTACTTTGTTCAAAAAGATGAAAACATAAGCTGTTGGAAGTGATAAAACTCTCTCTCCTCTTAATCTTTGCAGAATTATATCAGGTTCCAGTCGTTGGTGTGATAGTGCCCATCATGTGGTTCTACCTCCTCATGAATGTCATCACCCAGTATCCTTTGCACCCCTCTGCCATATGGCCTTTGCTGTGGTATTTTGGCATAGGAATGTTTATTCCTTTCTTCTAATGGTGCAGTGCCATGAGTTTCGTTTTTGCCTTGATCTCTCCTGCGGTAAGCAGGAGACAGACAGGCCCATCCAGTGAGCTCCTTTGTTGTGGGAAGAAGGGGGGAAGAGATGCTGGTGGTGTGGAGGGTCAGTAAGTCCCAGGGCACCAGGAAGGAAAAGCTCTGGGTGGAGGTGTAGAAATCAATGGGTAATTAAGGGTTAGTGTATGACAGAAAATGTGCTGTGATTTCTACATGGAGTTTTCAGTGTCCTAGGATGTTTCACAAGCTGCCACAGAATCCTGCAAGAAATTTCAAGTTAAGTAAAACCTGATTTTTAAAATGGCTCTTTGGAACCACTGGTAAGTCCATTATAAAAATCGTTGAGTCTTTGAAACAATGAAAGAGATTGAGATGGACCTCATTCCTCTGAAGTCACCTCATTCGTTTGCCCTACAGAGTTCTTTTTGGGAGGAGGTGTGATCACCTTTACCGAGAGCGTTACCTTCTGTCATTACTGGGGAGGCGACTTCTCTGTAAACTCTGGCAAGAATCCAGGATAAGAATAATAGGAGGCTTTCAGGCAGTTTCAAGTTAGGATCCACAAATGGAATGGCAAGCCAGGAATTCTACAGGATATTCTAGCAAGGAAGAGCCTCAGGGCAGCTGTAGCCAACCCCATGTTTTTTGGGTCCTAGAACAGAAGGTTCTCCCACTGATCTCTGGGTTGTCTACAGAAAACCACCTTAACCCTGCCCCTCCAGGTACGTGTGCATCCGGGGCGTCTTCATCCTGACCACAGAATGCGCCTCCCTCACCGTCACCCTCGTCGTGACTCTACGCAAGTTTGTGAGCCTCATCTTTTCCATCTTGTACTTCCAGAACCCTTTCACTTGGTGGCATTGGCTGGGCACCTTGCTTGTCTTCATTGGGACCCTGATGTACACAGAGGTGTGGAATACCCTGGGAGCCACCAAAGGCCAGCCTCAGAAGGAGGCCAAGAAGAGCTGAGGCCTTCCTGGGGTAGAGAGACCCGAGGCTAGTGAGCCAGGGGCTGGCCACCATTTCACCTTGGTTAATGCTGAATCACCCCCCATGTGCCAGAGAATCCTCAGAGGGACGCACTTCTCAGATTTCTCATGCCTATACAGACCAACATTTGTGGACCCTGAATAGAAGCCCCCAACCCTGAAATAGGAAAAAAAAAAAACAGTTCTCCACTATTGAACAGCCTTTCCAGTTGTTGTTTCTACCAGAATTTCAGCACTGTACCTTCTTATTGAAATCTGAGTCCCCAGAGCTACTAGTTTTACATCCACTGTCTTGGACAAGATTATCCCTGTCCTGATGATTCTCTGCTGTAACAGTCTTTATCCTCCTGTGGCCTTTCCCTTGTTCCATTAACCTGCCACCCACAGCAGCACTTTTCAGGCAGACGCTCCAGGCACCCCCCCCCCCCCAACCAGGAATAACCGAGTGGCCCGGTGAACCGACACACCGGGATGCTGGGGCTGGGCTTTCTCCTGTGTGTTGGGAAAGAAGCAGGTGTCCCTGTGCGCCCTGGTGACCCCGGGGCAGGACTGGTGGGAATCCTTTCCCACATTTTTCCTTTTTCTGTTTCTATGCAAAAGTCATATGCTTTCACACCTTTTGCTTTCTGTACTTAGAATAAACCTGCAGCATCTCTGTATGGCACAGTGTTAATAAGGAAGAAAGGTTGTGTATGAATTGGGAAAGAGAGACTTTTTCTGTCTTCTCTCAGTTTTCTGGTTCATTAGCCTCGAGCTAAGATGGTGACGCCAGGATGGCCCAGGAGAAGCTGGCTCTGGGGGCAGGGGCACACAGAGAGCACAGACAGGCACTGAGGGTGGGCTCCACGTGGGGGAGCTCCGCCTGGCAACTCTGATAGTTATGACCAGCCAGGCTAATGAGTGAACCAGTATATTCAGTGGGTGTGGGTGTGGTGTATCAGTCAGGCCAAATCACAACTAAAATGGGAATTTTTTTGGGGGGGGGATGTCATCTTAATGTTCTTGATGGGTATGGGAGTGTGTGTGTTTTATCATATGTATTAATAGAAACATGCCCCCCTTTTGCTAATCATTTCAAAGGTCTGGTTTTCCTCCCATGGTATAACTTTGAGAAAGAAGTGTCAGGATGCCACATGTAGGTGTGTGTGTGCTCTCGTGTGGGTTGTGATCACTTGGGAGAAGAGGAGAGCATGAAAGTCAGTGTTTTTATTCCCTTGTCCTTCACTCAGTTCGGACCTTCATTGTCTCACGCAGGTACGTGCTCTGGAGGCCGTCAGACTTACCAGCCCATCTTTTTGCACACAGACAGAGGCCTCTCCTTCTGCGCTGGGTTCAGGTTGTGTTCTTATATCGAGGTTTGGCTCTCAGGGTCTCTTGAGCTCACCCAGGGTGTGGTGTGTTTATTCTGCTATCTGGAGCTCTTCTCTGATGGGTCTGTGATAAGTACCCTAGAACCACCGGGCTGCCTTGGGGAAGTCCCTTAGGTTGCTCGGGTTTTTTGTTACATAAAATGTGGATGCTGTTTCTCCACCTAGGTCACAGGGTTTTCTGATCAATTTGTGGTTCTGGACATGGACAGCTGTTCAGTGCCAGTGAAGGTCTCTACTAAAAGATGCGGAATTAGGTGTGAACTTGTTCATGGACTCAAAAGGTACTGTAGAGTTCCTCAGACTGATGGTGCTATAAATACCGTGTGTTAAATATCCTCTTAAAAACAAGAACAACAAAAGCTACTTTTCTTATTGTTTAATAGAAGAACCTGTCCCCAGGGGCTATTTGATTGCTGCATATCTGGAGTCTTGACAGGATAACTCCTAACAGGATAGAGCCTTACATGACGTAGTATCACTTTTTTTATGCTGATGGGAAATATTACAATTTTTAGTTACTGAAACAGTGTTGATGTACACAGACAGCATTTAACTGGGTCCACGAGGTTTTAGATTCTGGCTTTAGAGTGTGTGTGTTCCGCAGTCTGAACACCTCTGCTGGTCTTATTAACAGGAGGAGATGTATGGACAGAGTAAGGCACTCATACAGTGAAATAAGCGCATGTAAGAACAGAATGTCTGAAATGCCCTGGGAATTGGTTTTTTTCTCTAGTATTTGGTTATAAGGAAATAAATCTAACAGACACTAGTTAATACTTCTTTAAACAATTTATTCCCCTTGATTAACTTATTTTTCAATCCAAGTTGAAACTGATTTCAATCCCTGTTCAAAGAGCAAAGAAACCATTTTACAGAGGGTCAGACTCATCCCTAACTGGAGGAGAAATGTCTATTAAATGCCCTTCATCTTTCTCTGGGTCGAGACCATGTAATTTTGTGCCCCAGAGGTAGAGGGTTTAGTTTGTTTACACGAGAGATTGGTGTTTAAGGCATCCAAGACTCTACCCTTAGAACGAAGATCAAATAGCAAATGACTAGCCAGAAAATGGTGTGTGTGTGTGTGTGTATACACCTGTGTACTCACTTCACAGCTGGACCAGAGTCGTGAGGTACCAGGAGAATATGGAGGACACTTGAATTATTTTATTTAATGTGTAACAGAACCTTTACCACAGTTCTATTGTCATATTATAAATGTTTTCATTTTTTATTAGGAATTTATTTTTGATCCTTTCTCTTTTTCATCCAGCTAAAACCGTTAATGCATTTGACAAGTTTCTATCTAGTTCTAAAGTATTTAGACACAATCCAAATCGTTTTTTCCTTCTTCGTGCCCAGTTATCCAAAATGAATACGGTACTTTAATTAGGTCATTGTGTCAAGTGAAGAAAAACCACGAAAGCTGAGCTGATCTGTGCCACCCCTACCAAACCCCTTCCATTCTTCTGGGAAGGTCACCTGATCATTCTGAAGGATTCTAAAATCTCGCGGTCATTTTCCTGAGCACGTTTTCCTCCCTTCTGCATGTTTTTTTTCACTTCTGATCCCCCACTTGCAGTTTCTTCAGCAACCTCTGGTCACTCACGTAGTTTTCTACTAATCTTGTATCTGTTTATGCCTCTATTCTTTGGGGCCTCTGGGTGTTTCTCTGTGGATTTTTACAGGGTATACGTATCCGTGTAGCATGTATCTTGTTATGCATTGATACTAGGGGAGTGTGTCCATAAGGATGCGAATATCTGGCACAGTATGTGAATGTACATGTAGATGAATATGAATGGGATTTAATGTAATAATGTAATGTGAAAATATTTATATGTCCTGTTGTAGCTCAAAGTGGGGCTGAGACTCCTTACCACGTTCGTGTCTCTATTTGGAAGCAGTAGTATCTGTATTTTGCTCATTTTTACCCTGCCTCCAGCTGACTTCACTCTCAGTGCCAAATGCCTGTGGTGAGAGGAGGTGGAAAGCATTAGGTCAGGAGGTAATTGTAACCAGTGAATTAGCTCTGGGCTGGTGGACATGCTCATTGGTGGACAGCTGGCATATGAGACAATGTAGCAAAGACCTGAGCATCTCCACAGATGCACATTGAGAGGCACCCCAACGTAGAGATCTGAAATCAAGATCCTACAATTTGTTGTAGTTTGTTTCTCTTTGGCTAGGAGTAAATAGAATTATGAGCATTTTGGTCTCAATCTTGGGTTGAAAGAACTGTCAATATAGATAAAATCCATTTTTATTACAGATGCGTGACCTTTGAAAACGAGTATAAACAGTGTCAGTAAAATAACTAGTCATAAGCATTGGAATATGTTCAGTGTGTACCAGGCTGGGGTGGGAGACTCTGTAGTGTGCTCTCTCTTTCTAGCAGCTTCCTCACAGTGGACCTTGCAGAGAAGGGAGGGACCAGGCTCTGACTTTTGTCCCATGAATAAATAAACCCTTACCAAGAACTCTTATTCCCTCAAGTTTCGGAGAAACCTTCTAATGGTTCCTGATACCCATTCCCACTCTTCATCAGTTGATTAGCAAGAAAACGAATAAGACGAAACATCCCTAAGATTCTAAGCCAGAGAGGGAAGGAAGGATACACACCAGGAGTTGTGGGTATTCGGCTTTTTGTCCTCCGGTTGCATGGTGGGAGGAGGGCAGAGCATTACAAATTTAGCACTTTCCATCTATTTGACGCTCAGTGCCAGGAGCTGCCCTCAGGGGACCATTAAAGATGCTTAAAAGTTTCTGGAGTAGGCTGCCTGGGGTGACCCTTACATCTCCAAAGCTGGTATAGTTGGTTTGCATCAGCTGATGCCTAGAGCTCATTGTCTTTTTGTCTCCTCAGTATCATACTGAGACATTCCTCTGAGCTTTACCTACTTAAATCACTAAGATCCTGCAAGATGTCCTCAATTTTCAATCAAGTAAGGCAAGCTGTGAGGGTACCAGAGATAGGTGAGGGGAAAAGCTTCGTCTACATTTAGAAGAAATAAGACCCATATTTTTTAAGGGAAAAGTTGTAATAATTCTTTGGCACATTGGATTATTTATAGTTTTTAAGATGTAAAGAAGACTCCTGTGAACCGAGAGAAGCAGTAGTTATTCCCCAACGTGATAAAACTGTCTTTGTGTATCACTTGCAATCACAAATCATTTCTGTGTGAGTTGCTTTCATTCCAGAGAATGGCATCATCCTCCAAAGAAAAAGGGGATGGTTTTTAAGTAGGATTTCTTAACAGATTATGTGTTGTGGGGCTGGGGAGGGATGATGGGGATTTGACTTATCCAGCCTCCGAGCTCTTCATTCATATTGTGATTTAAGAACAGAGATGGGGGAGGAGGGGACTAGACAGCAGCAGAATATGTAGAACAGCTAAGACATTAGTGGGTATTCAGATTTTGAGCTGTGTAAATATCAGATGTCGGCTTCCAGCCTTACGAGTTATTTGAGCTGAGAGTTAAGGAGGAAAGGGACATTTTGTGAATAAAATGTTTTGCCAAACAAATTGAATGAGTCTTTTTACTATGATTTCTTATAAAGAGCTATTTTCTACCTTCAGAAACAACTCATCAGACACCTGGTTTTTTATCTGGAATTGTACAATCATTGCTTTTTAATAAAAGTGATAAATTTCTTGCAGGTGTTTCCAGTCACCATTACCTTTCAAGTGCTTGTGTGCAGTTTCAAAAGCTCTACAATTTTTGCCTTGTATAGTGGTGGGACATTTTACTACAAATGATGGTAAGCAACGTGTCTTCTAATGCCTGGCAGCTGGATCAATCACAAACCACTTCTCAGGCTACAGGTCAGTTTCTATTTAAGAAATTTAAAGAGGATCGGCTTACCTTGGGAGATTTTAGAGGTTCATGGCAGTAAGTTTCTGTAGCAAATCTCTCAAAACCTCTTTGCCTTAACAGAAACGTTATTTTTGTAATGTTGCAATGGCCAGCTCTCTTTATCTTCCATCTGTTGCCTTTAAATGAATCTTTTTTTTTTTTAAACATCTTTATTGGAGTACAGTTGCTTTACAATGGTGTGTTAGTTTCTAAATGAATCTTAATGCAAAAGCAACTTTCAAAGCAGTTTACCACACCCAATCTGTTTTTTTTTTTTTTTCAGTATACTCAATTTACAATAATATATTAGTTTCGGGTGTACCACATTGTGACTCAAAAGTTTTATAGATTATACTCCGTTTATGGTTATTACAAAATACTGGCTGTATTCCCTGTGCTGTATATATAATATATCCTTGTAGCTTATTTATTTTATACATAGACGTCTGTATCTCTTAATCCCCTACCCCTATCTTGCCCCTCCCCCTTCCCTCTCTCCACTGATAACAGCTAGTTTATATATCTATATATCTGTGAGTCTGTTACTTTTTTTATTATATTCACTAGTTTTCTTTTTAGACTCCATATATAAGAGATAACAAATAGTATTTGTCTTTCTCCGTCTTATTTCACTAAGTGTAATACCCTCCAGGTCCATCCATGTTGTTGCAAATGGCAAACTTTCATTCTTTTGTTTGGCTGAGTACTGTCCCATTGTGTATATACACATCTTTATCCATTGATCAGTTGATGGACACTTAGGTTGCTTCCATGTCTTGGCTACTGTAGATAATGCTGCTATGAACATTGGGGTGCATGTATATTAATGTTTTCATTTTCTTTGGATATATACCCAGGAGTGAAATTGCTGGATCATAAGGTAGTTCTGGAGCTTTTTTGAGGAACCTTCATGCTGTTTTCCACAGTGGCTGCACTAATTTACATTCCCACCAACAGGGCACGAGGGTTCCCTTTTCTCCACATCCTCTCCAACATTTGTTTTGTATGGTCTTTTTGATGATGGCCATTCTGACAAATGTGAAGTAATATCTCATTGGGTTGTTTTTTTTTAATTGATTTATTTTTGGCTGCGTTGGGTCTTCATTGCTGCGTGCAGGCCTTCTCTAGTTGTGGCGAGAGGGGGCTACTCTTTATTGCGGTGTGTGCAGGCTTCTCATTGTGGTGGCTTCTCTTGTTGCGGAGCATGGGCTCTAGGCACATAGGCTTCAGTAATTGTGGCGCACGGACTCAGTAGTTGTGGCTCACAGGCTCTAGAGCGCAGGCTTAATAGTTGTGGCACACAGGCTTAGTTGCTCCGCAGCATGTGGGATCTTCCCGGACCAGGGCTCGAACCCATGTCCCCTGCATTGGCAGGCGGATTCTTAACCACTGCGCCACCAGGGAAGTCCTCTCATTGGGTTTTGATTTGCATTACTAATCTGATGATTAGTGATGTTGACCATCTTTTCATGTGCCTGTTGGCCATTGTATGTTTTCTTTGGAAAAATGTCCATCAGATCTTCTGCCTGCTTTTTAATTGGGTTGTTTTTTGATATTGAGTTGTATGAGCTGTTTATATATTTTGGATATTAACCCCTTATCAGTCTTATCATTTGCAAATATCTTCTCCCATTCAGTAGATTGTCTTTTTGTTTTGTTGACGGTTTCCTTTGCTGTGCAAAAGCTTTTAATTTTTGCTTTTGTTTCCTTTGCCTTAGGACACAGATACAAAAAAATATTGCTACGATTGATGCTGAAGAGTGTTCTACCTGTGTTTTCTTTTTGGTTTCCAGTCTTACATTTAGGTCTTTAATCCATTTTGAATTTATTTTTATATATGGTGTTAGAGAATGTTCTAATTTCATTCTTTTACACGTAGCTGTCAAGTTTTCACAGCACCACTTATTGAAAAGACTGTCTTTTCTCCACACTTATTGAAAAGACTGTCTTTTCTCCATTATGCATTCTTGCCTCCTTTGTCCTAGATTGTCCAGAAGTGTGTGGGTTTATTTCTGGGCTATTATGTTCCATCGATCTATGTGTCTGTTTTTGTGCCAGTACTATACTGTTTTGATTACTGTAGCTTTGTAGTATAGTCTGAAGTCAGGGAGCATGATACCTTCATTTCCATACTTCTTTCTCAAGATTGTTCTGGCTATTTGGGGGTCTTTTGTGTTTCTGAACAAATTTTAAATTTATTCGTTCTAGTTCTGTAAAAAAAAAATGCCATAGGTATTTTGATAGGGAATGCATTGAATCTGTAGAGTGCCTTGGGTAGTATGGCTATTTTAACAATATCAGTTCTTTCAATACATGAACATGGTACATCTTTCCATCTGTTTGTGTTGTCTTCACTTTCATCAGAGTCTTATAGTTTTCTGAGTACAAGTCTTTTACCTCCTTAGGTTGGTTTATTCCTAGGTGTTTTATTCTTTTTGATGTGATTATAAATGAGATGGTTTTGTTAATTTTGCTTTCTAATGGTTTGTTTTTAGTGTATAGAAATGCAACAGATTTCTGTATATTAATTACGTATCCTGCAACTTTACCGAAATCATTGATGAAGCTCTAGTAGTTTTTTTCGTGCTCTCTTAGGATATCCTATGTATAGTATCATGTCATCTGCAAACAGTGATGGTTTTCCTTTTTTCCTTTCCAGTTTGAATTCCTTTTCTTTCTTTTTCTTGTCTGATTGCCATAGCTAGGACTTCCAATATGTTGACTAAAAGTTGTGAGAGTGGGCATCCTTATCTCATTCCTGACCTTAGAGGAATAATTTCAGCTTTTCACCATAGAGTATGATGTTAGCTGTGGGCTTATCACATATGGCCTTTATTATTGTTGAGGTATGTTCCCTCTATACCCGCTTTCTGGAGAATTTTTATCATAAATGGATATTGAATTTTGTCAGAAGCTTTTTTTGCATCTGTTGAGATGATCATATGCTTTTTATTCTTAATATGGCTTTTATTCTTCAATTTTTGTTTATGTGGTATATCACATTGATTTTGATATTGGACCCATTCTTGCATCCCTGGGTTAAATCCCACTTGATCATGGTGTATGATTCTTTTCATGTATTGTTGGATTTGGTTTGCTAGTATTTTGTTGAGGATTTTTGCACCTGTGTTCATCAGTGATACTGGCCTGTTTTCTTTTTTTTCTGATATCTTTGCCTAGTTTTGGTATCAGGGTGATGCTAGCCTAGTAGAATGAGTTTGGAAGAGTTCCTTGCTCTGCAGTTTTTTGGAATAGTTTCAGAAGGATAGGTGTTAACTCTTTTCTAAATGCTTGGTAGAATTCACCTATGAAGCCATCTGGTCCTGGACTTTTGTTTTGGGGGAGTTTTTTTTTTTTTTTTGATTATTCATTCGTTTAATTACTGATACTGTCCATATTTCTAGTTCTTTGTGGTTTAGTCTTGGGAGATTGTATGTTGCTAGTATTTGTATGTTTCTTATAGCTTGTCCATTTTATTGGCATATAGTTCACACTAATCTCTTATCCTTTGTATTTTGTAGTTTTGGTTATAACTTTTTTTCATTTCTGATTTTATTGAGTTGATGAGTAAGTATAGTTAGAGGTTTGTTACTTTTGTTTATCTTTTCAAAGAACCAGCTCATACTTTCATTGTTCTTTTCTATTGTTTTTTCAGTCTCTATTTATTTCTGCTCTGATCTTTATGATTTCTTTCCTTCTACTAACTGTGTTTTGTTTGTTATTTTTCTAGTTCCTTTAGGTATAAAGTTAGGTTGTTTATTTGAGATTTTTCTTGTTTCCTGAGGTAAGCTTGTATTGATATAAACTTCCCTCTTAGGACTGCTTTTGAGTGTCTCATAGATTTTGCATCTTTGTGTTTTCATTTTCATTTGTCTCCAGGTATTTTTTAATTTCTTCTTTGATTTCTTCAGTGATGCATTGATTATTTAGTAGCATATTGTTTAGCCTCCATGTATTTGTGTTTTTTGCAGTGTTTTTTCTTGTATTTGATTTCTAGTATCATAGCATTGTGGTTGGAAAAGATGCCTGATTATGACTTTAGTTTTCTTAAATTTACTGAGGCTGGCTTTGTGGCCTAGCATGTGATTTTTCCTGGAGAATGTTCAATGTGCACTTGAAAAGAATGTGTATTCTGCTGCTTTTAGATGGATATGTTCTATATATAGCTGTTAAGTCCATGTGGTCTAATGTGTCATTTAAGGCCAGTATTTCCGTATTGATTTTCTGTCTGGATGACCTGTCCATTGATGTAAGAGGGGTGTGTTACTACCATTACTGTGTTACTGTAAATTTCTCCCTTTATGTCTGTTAATATTTGGTTTATGTATTTAGGTTGTTCCAATGTTGGGTGCATATATAATACAATTGTTTTATATTCTTCTTGGATTGATACCTTGATCATTGTGTAACGTCCTTTTGTCTCTTTTAACCATCTTTGTTTTTAAAGTCTGTTTTGTCTCAGATTAAGTATTGCTACCCCAGTTTTCTTTTGAGTTCCATTTGCATGTAATAACATTATTCCATCCCCTTACTTTCAGTCTAATGTGTGTCTTTATATCTAAAGTGAGTCTCTTTTAGGCAGCATATATACAGGTCTTCTTTTTGTGTCCATTCAGTGACTCTATGTTGTGTGATTGGAGCATTTAGTCCATTTACATGTAAGGTAATTATTGATATGTATGCACTTTTGTAATTCTTTTCTGTTCCTTTCTTCTTTTGTTCTCTTCCCTTGTGATGATGACTGTCTTTAGTGTTATGTTTGGATTCCTTTCTGTTTGTGCACGTACTACAGATTTTTGGTTTGTGGTTACCATTAGCTGTATGAATGTAGATATATATATATATTTGTGTATACGCGTAATGTGTATATACACATATATATGCGTATACACATAAATAAATACGATTAAGTTGATTTCTTAATTTTAAACGCATTTTAATAACCCTGCCTTTTTACTCTCCTCCCCTCATAATTACTGCTTTGGGCATAATATTTCACATCTGTTTTGTTTTGTGTATCCTTTAACTGCTTACTGTGATATGTTTTCCTACTTTTGTCTTTTACCCTTCTACTAGCCTTGTATGTGGATGATAGCTTTTCCTTTCATGATTTCATGCTGCCTTTTCTTTTTTTGCTTAGAGAAGTCCCTTGTAACATTTCTTGTAAAGCTGGTCTGGTAGGACTGAACTCTTTTAGTTTTTGCTTATCCATAAAACTTTTGATCTCTCCATCATATCTGAATGAGAGCCTTGCCAGGTAGAGTATTTCTGGCTGTAGGTTCTTCCCTTTCATCACTTTAAATATATTGTGGCCACTCCCTTCTGGCCTGCAGAGTTTCTTGCTGAAAAGTCAGCTGATATTCCTCATGGAATTCCCTTGTGCATAACTTGTTGATTTTCCCTTGCCACTCTTAATAGTCTCTCTTTGTCTTTATCTTTAATTTTTGCCATTTTAATTAGAGTGTGTCTTGGTGAGGTCGTCTTTGAGTTGATCCTGTTTGGGACTCACTGTGCTTCCTGGACTTGGACGTCTGTTTCCTAAGTCAGGAATATTTTCAGCTATTATTGCTTAAGATATGTTCTCTGCCTATTCTTGCTCTCTCCTCCTTCTGAGACCTCATATAATGCAAATGTCAGTATACTGATGTTTTCCCAGAGGTCTCTTATCCTCATTTCTTTTATCCTCATTTCTTTTTATTCTTTCTGCTGCTCAGCTTCAGTTATTTCCACTACTCTGTCTTCCAGCTCACTGATCCATTCCTCTGTATCATTTAGTCTTCTGTTGATTCCTTCCTAGTGTAATTTTTCATTTCAGTTATTGTACGCTTCATCTAGTTCTGTATATTTTCTAACGAACTCTTTGTTCAAAACTTATAACTTTTCACTTGGTACTCTCAAGTTCTTTGATTACCTTTATGATTCTTACTTACCTTGAACTCTTTCTCAGGTACTCTACCTCACTTAGTTCTTCTGGGATTTTTATCTTATTCCTTTGTTTGGAACATGTTCCTCTGTCACCTCATTTTGCCCAACGTGCTGTTTTTATTTCCATGTATGGCAGGTTGGTTACATTTCCCGACCTTGGAGAAGTGGCCCTTTGTAGGAGACTTCCTATGAGTCCAAGCAGTGCGTGCCTCTCTGGTCACCAGAGCTATGTGTTCTAGCGATGCCTCTATGAGGGCTGCGTGGGTCCTTCTGTTGTGGTGGGCTGGCTACTGTGAGAAGTCTGATAGGCATGGCTCGCCCCCGCTCCGCTTGGTTGCCAGGCCCTGCCTCGTGTGGAGGCTGCTGGCCACTGGTTGTTAGGACCAGATCATGATGCAGCTTGCTGGGAAACCCCTGAGAGCCCCAGGGCTAATGCTGGCACACTGGTGGGTGGATTGAGGGTCCAGGAGATCTTGGGACTGATGCCCATCCACTGGTGGGTGAAGTCAGATCCTGGAGCTAGTAGCAGCCTGGGTCCCAGAGTCTGGCTGTAGAGTTTTCGGTTGTGTTGGCCTACTGGTAGGTGGGGCCAGGGCCTAGCAGGTCCCAGAGCTTTTGTCTGCCTTCTGCTGGTAGATGAGACTGGTCCTGAGGCTAAAGCAGGCTTGCTAGTGGGTGAGGCCAGAGCTCAGGCAGTTCTAAGTCTAGGGCCTGTTCACTTGTGTGTGGAACTGGGTCCTCTGGTGGGCAGGGCTGTGTCCCTTCCCAGTTAGTTGCTTGGCCTGAGGTGTCCCAGTACTGGTGCCTACAGGTTGGTGGGGGGGGGGGGGGTGAGGCTGGATCCTGAGGCTAATAATCTAGAGGGAGGATTCCAAAATGGTGCTTGCCAGGACCAGTGTCCACATGGTAGTAAGAGCTCCCCAAAATGGCTGCCACCAGTGTCTTTGTCCCCAGGGTGTCTCCAGTTGCCTCCTCCCTCTCCAAGATCAGCAGGTAGGTCTGCCCCAGGTCCTGGAGCATGTGAGATTTTGTGTGTGCCCTTTAAAAATGGAGTCTATATTTCCCACAGCCCATTATTGGGTTTCCTGAAAGTAAGCACCACTGGCCTTCAAAACCAAACGTTCTGGGGACTCATCTTCCCAGTGCAGGACCCCACAGGGTGTGGAGCCCTCTGTGGGGCTCACATCCCTTGCTCCTTCGGGAGCACCTCTGCAATTGTAATTATTCTCCCATTTGTGGACTGCCTACCCAGGGGTGCGGATCTTAACTATACCGCAACTCCACCCCTCCTACCCATCTGGTTGTTCCTCCTTAATCTCTTTAGTTCTAGATCTTTTCAGGTTCCAGTCTTTTTCATTGATAGTTGTTCTGTAAATTGTTTTAATTTTGGTGTACCCATGAGAGGTGAGCTCAGGGTCTTTCTACTCTTGCCATCTTGAGCCTGTTCCCCAGTCTATATTTAATTATGTTAATTAGTGGACCCTAGGTACAGAACACTAAAAGAATAAAACAAACAGATTGTGCACTAAATATAGCATAAGTAAAATTCATCTCTTTAAGAACCAGCACAGATGGGGGAGACAAGATGGCAGAGTAGAACTCCTCTCATGAGAACACCGAAACCACAACTGCTGAACAGCTATCAATCAATCAACAGAAAAACACTGGGACCTACCCAAAATTATACTGTACATCCAAAGACAAAGGAGAAGCCACATCGAGATAGTAGGAGGGATGTATTAGCAATAAAAGCAAATCTCATACCTGCCAGGTGGGCTACCCACAAACTGGAAAATAAATATATCGCAGAGGTTCGGCCACAGGAGTGAAAGTTCTGAGCCCCACGTCGAGCTCCCCAGCCTGAGGGTCTGGTATCAGGAGAAGGAGCCACCAGAGCATCTGGCTTTGAAGGCCAGTGGGATTTGATCACACGAATTCCACAGGACTAGGGGAAACAGAAGCTCCACTCTTGGATGGTGCACACAGGGTCTCATGCACACCAGGACCCAGGGGAAAAAGCAGTGACCTCAGAAGATCCTGGGCTCAACCTAACTGCTGGTATTCGAGCGTCTCCTGTGGAGGCAGCGGGTGGCTATGGCTCACTGCAGGGACCAGGACACTGGTGGCGGTAGTTTTGGGAAGTGTTCACTGGCGTGAGCCCTCCTAGAAACCACCATTTTGTCACCAATACTTGGCCCCAGCCAACAGCCTGTAGGCTCCAATGCTGGAACACCAGACAACCAACACGGTGGGAACACAGCCCCACCCATTAGCAGATAGGCTGCCTAAAGTCATCCTGAGCCCACAGCTGCTCGCTAAACACCCCTTGACACAGCCCTGCCCACCAGAGGGACAAGACCCAGCTCCACCCACCAGAGGGCAGGAATCCACCCACCAGGAGGCCTGTACAAGCCTCTTAGACCAGCCTTATCCAGCAGGGGGCAAACAGAAGAAGCAAAAAGAAGTACAGCCCTGTAGCCTGCAGAATGGAAACTGCAATCATAGAAAGTTACACAAAATGAGATGGCAGAGGAATGTTTCCCAGACAAAGGAACAGATAAAACCCCAGAACAACAACTAAGTGAAGTGGAGATGACTGATAGGCAATCTACCCAAAAAAGAATTCAGAGTAATGATAGTAAAGATAATCCAAATCTCAGAAAAAGAATGGAGGTACACACTGAGAAGATACAAGAAATGCTTAACAAAGAGCAAACAGAGATGAAGGAATCAATAGCAGAATAATTGAGGCATAAGAATGGATAGGTGAGCTGCAAAACAGAATGGTGGACATCACTGCTGTGGAAGAGAGAGAGTAAAGAATGAAAAGAAATGAGGACAGTGTAAGAGACCTCTGGGACTACATTAAATGCACCAACACTTGTATTGTAGGGGGTCCCAGAAAGGGAAGAGGGAGAGAAAGGACCTGAGATAGATAGTACTTGAAGAGCTAATAGCTGAAAACTTCCCTAACATTGGAAAGGAAATGCTCACCCAAATCCAGGAAGCACAGAGAAACGCAAGGAGGAACACGCCAAGACACCTAGTAATCAAATTGACAAAAATTAAAGACAAAGAAAAAATATGAAAAGCAACAAGGGAAAAGCAACATATAACATACAAAGGAAATCCCATAAGGTTATCAGCTGACTTTTCAGCAGAAACTCTGCAGGCCAGAAGGGAGTGGCACAATATATTTAAAGTGATGAAAGGGAAGAACCTACAACCAAGAATACTCTACCTGGCAAGGCTCTCATTCACATTTGACAGAGAAATCAAAACTTTACAGACAAGCAAAAGCTAAGAGAATTCACCATCAGACCAGCTTTGCAACAAATGCTAAAGGAACTTCTCTAAGTAGAAAAGAAAAGGCCACAAACAGAAAAAAGAAAATTACGAATGGAAAACTTTACTGGTAAAGGCAAACATACAGTAAAGGTAGGAAATCATCTACACACAAATAATATGATATCAAAACCAGCATTTGTGCAAAGGGAGAGTATAAATGCAGGATATTGGAAATTCATTTGAAATTAAAAGACCAGCCAGTTTGTATATACATAGACTGCTATATCAAAACCTCATGGTAACCACAAACAGAAAATCTACAATAGATACACACACACACACACACATACACACAAAGGAATCTGGACACAACAATAAAGTTAAGTTATCAAATCACAAGAGAACAAAAGATGAAGGGGAGGAAAAAGACCTACAAAAACAAATCCAGGGCTTCCCTGGTGGTGCAGTGGTCGAGAGTCCGCCTGCCAATGCAGGGGACACGGGTTTGTGCCCCGGTCCAGGAAGATCCCACATGCTGTGGAGCAGCTGGGCCCGTGAGCCATAGCCGCTGAGCCTGCGCGTCCGGAGCCTGTGCTCCACAATGGGAGAGGCCACAACAGTGAGAGGCCCGCGTACCACAAAACAAACAAACAAAAAATCCAAAACAATTAACAAAATGGCAATAAGAACATACATAGTGATAGTTACCTTAAACATAAATAGATTAATTGTTCTCATCAAAAGACATAGACTGGCTGAATGGATACAAAATCAAGATCTGTATATATGCTGTCTACAAGAGACCCACTTCAGATCTAGGGACACATACGGACTCAAAGTGAGGGGATGGAAAAAGATATTCCATGCAAATGGAAATCAAAAGAAAGCCAGAGTAGCAATTCTCATATCACACAAAATAGACTTTAAAATAAAGACTATTACAAGAGACAAAGAAGGACACTACATAACAATCAAGAGATCACTCCAAGAAGATACAACAATTGTAAATATTTTTGCACCCAACATAGGAGCCACAAAAGGGGAAACTGAAAGTAACACAATAATAGTGGTAGACTTTAACACCCCACTTACACCAATGAACAGATTATCCAGACAGAAAATAAATAAGGGAACACAGGCCTTAAATGACCAGATGCACTTAATTGATATTTATAAAGCATTCTATTGAAAAGCAGTAGAATATACGTTCTCTTCAAGTGCACATGGAACAGTCTCCAGGATTGATCACATGCTGGGCCACAAAGCCAGCCTCAACAAATTTAAGAAAATTGATATCATATCAAGCATCTTTCCTAGCCACAACTCTATGAGATTAGAAATCAACGGCAAGAAAAAAAGAAAAACTGCAAAAAACGTAAACACATGGAGGCTAAACAATATGCTACTAAACAACCAGTGGATCACTGAAGAAATCAAAAAATACCTAGATACAAATGAAAATGAAAGCAGGATGATCCAAAACCTATGGGATGCAGAAAAAGCAGTTCTAAGAGGGAAGTTCATAGCAATACAATCTTACCTCTGGAAACAACAACAAAATCTCATTAAAAAACCCTCACCTTACACCTAAAGCAACTAGAGAAAAGAACAAACAAAACCCAAAGTTAGTAGAAGGAAAGAAATCATAAAGATCAGAACAGAAATAAATGAAATAGACAAAACAATAGAAAAGATCAATGAAACTAAAACCTAGTTCTTTGAAAAGATAAACAAAATTGATAAACGTTTAGCCAAGGCTCATCAAGAAAAATGGGCTTAAATAAATAAAATTAGAAGTGAAAAAGGAGAAGTTACAACGGACATCACAGAAGTACAAAGGATCATAAGAGACTACTACAAGCAACTCTATGCCAATAAAATGGGCAATCTAGAAGAAGTGGACAAATTTTTAGAAAGGTACAATCTCTTAAGACAACCAGGAAGAAACAGAAAATATGAATAGACTAGTCACAAGTACTGAAATTGAAACTGTGACTAAAAAACTCCTAACAAAAGTCCAGGGCCAAATTGCTTCACAGGTGAATTCTATCAAACATTTAGAGAAAAGTTAACACCTATCCTTCTGAAACTATTCCAAAAAATTATAGAGGAAGGAATACTCCCAAACTCATTCTTTGAGGCCACCATCACCCTGATACCAAGACCAGACAAAGATACCACACAAAAAAATTACAGTCACAAATCACTAATGAACATAGATACAAAAATCCTCAACAAAATACTAGCAATCCGAATCCAACAGTACATTAAAAGAATCATACACCATCATCAAGTGGGATTTATCCCAGGGATGCAAGGATTTTTCAGTATCCACAAATCAGTCTGTGATACACCACATCAACAAATTGAAGAATAAAAACCGTATGATCATCTCAGTAGATGCAGAAAAAGCTTTTGACAAATTTCAACACCCATTTATGATAAACACTCCAGAAAGTGGGCATAGAGGGAACATACCTCAACATAATAAAGGCTATATATGACAAACCTACAGCTAACATCATACTCAATGGTGAAAAGCTGAAAGCATTTCCTCTAAGATCAGGAACAAGACAAGGATGTCCACTGTCTGTCACCACTTTTATTCAACATAGTTTTGGAAGTCATAGCCATGGCAATCAGAGACGAAAAAGAAATAAAAGGAATCCAAATTGGAAAAAGTAAAACTGTCACTGTTTGCAGATGACATGATACTATACTTGAAAAATCCCAAAAATGCTATCAGAAAACTACTAGCGCTCATCAATGAATTTGGTAAAGTTGCAGGATACAAAATTAATACACAGAAATCTGTTCCATTTCTATACACTAACAATGAAAGATCAGAAAGAGAAATTAAAGAAACAAACCCATTTACTAGCGCATCAAAACAAAATACCTAGGAATAAACCTACCTAAGGAGACAAAAACCTATACTCTGAAAACTATAAGATGCTGATGAAAGAAATCAAAAACGGCACAAACAGATGGTAAGATATACCATGTTCTTGGATTGGAAGAATCAATATTGTCAAAATGACTGTTCTACCCAAGGCAATTAATTTGTGACAAAGGAGGCAAGAATATACAATGGAGAAAATGTGCTGGGAAAACTGGAAAGCTACATGTAAAAGAATGAAATTAGGACATTCTCAAACACCATATACAAAAATAAATTCAAAATGGATTAAAGGCCTAAATTTAAGACTGGATACTATAAAACTCTTAGAGGAACACAGGCAGAACACTGTTTGACATAGATCACAGCAGTATATTTTTCAATCTGTCTCCTAAAATAATGTAAATAAAAATAAACAAATAGGACCTAATTAAACTCAAAAGCTTTTTGCACAGCAAAGGAAACCATAAACAAAACAAAACAACAACACACAGAATGGAGGAAAATTTTTGCAAATGATGTGACCAAAAGGGATTAATCTGCAATATTGAGCTGCACCTCATGCAGCTCAATATCAAAAAAAAACAACCCAATCAAAAAATGGGCAGAAGACCTAAATAGACGTTTCTCCAAAGAAGACACACAGATGGCCAAGAGGCACACGAAAAGATGCTCAAAATCGCTGATTATTAGAAAAATGCAAATCAAAACTACAATGAGGTATCAGCCCACACAGTCAGAATGGCCATCATCAAAAAGTCTAGAAACAATAAATGCTGGAGAAGGTATGGAGAAAAGGGAACCCTCTTACACTGTTGCTGGGAATGTAAGGTGGTACAGCCACTATGGACAACAGTATGGAGGTTCCTTAAAAAACTAAAACTAGAGCTACCATATGATCCAGCAATCCCACTCCTGGAGATATATCCAGAGAAAATCATGGTTCAAAAGGATACATGCCCCCAGTGTTCACTGCATCATTGTTTACAGTAGCCAAGCATTGGAAGCAACCTAAATGTCCATTGACAGATGAATGGATAAAGATGATGTGGTACACATATACAGTGGAATACTACTCAGCCATTAAAAAAGAATGAAATAATGCTATTTGCAGCAACATGGTAGACCTGGAGATTATTATACTAAGTGAAGTAAGTCAGAGAAAGACAAATAGCATGTGATATTGCTTATATGCAGAATCAAAAAAAAACACAAATGACCTTATTTACAAAACAGAAACAGATTCAGAAAACAAATGTATGGTTACCAAAGGGGAAAGGGGGGAGGAGGGATAAATTAAGAATTTGGGATTAACAAATTCACACTACTATATATAAAATAGATAATCAACAAGGACCTACTGTATAGGACAGGGAACTCAATCTTCTGTAACAACCTAAATGGGAAAAGAACGTGAAAATGAACAGGTATATGTATAATGGAATCACTTTGCTGTACATGTGAAACTAACACAGCAGTGTAAATCAGCTATACTCCAATATAAAATTTTTTTAAAAGAAATCACACAATTAAAAAGAAAAAGAATCAGCACAACTTTACCAGATAGACAGGACTCAATGTTCTTAAATAATACTAAGCCTGTAACTGCATCTTTGGAATGGCCTCAGCTGCTTCTGAAGCCCCTTCACTCTGAAATATAGGCATAGAGGGTGGTGATTCTAAAAAGTTATGAACCACAAGCCTAAAAAAAAAGTAGCCCTTTGGGAGACTAAATCATGGTTTAACTTCCCAGCAAAATGTATGATCTCATCAGTGGAGCAGTCTTCTAGAGCAGGGGTCCCCCACCCCTGGGGAACTCTATTAGGTTGGGTTAGGGTTAGGAACCCTATTAGGAACCAGGCGCACAGCAGGAGCTGAGTGGTGGGGAGGCAAGCAAAGCTTCATCTGCTGCTCCCCATCGCTCACATTGCTGCCTGAACCATTGCTTGCATCACCACCTGAACCACCCCGTCCATGGAAAAATTGTCTTCCATGAAACTGGTCCCTGGTGCCGAAAAGGTTGGGGACCACTGTTCTACAGGGTACCCTGTGATTCCAGTGCCAGCAGCAAGACATAACCGCAGATGCTGCAGCAGTGCCTCAGCCTCATTAGTAAGGGCTCAAGCACACAGGTGGATGTCAGAAAAGATTCCGTTTCTTTGTCCTCGTCTTACATTCAGCATTCAGCTATCAGAAATCAACACAGATGAATGAATGGAGTGTGTATCAAAACTTTTCTTTAAAAGAAAAAAAGCACATCTGGCTATGCAAGTATTTAACAGTCAAAGGTTTTCAGTGATGTTCTTTATCTGCAGATTAACTTAATAAAATCATCCCATCATCAAAATTAAGTTATGTTCATGTTTGATTGTTTTTTAATCAGCACTTCAAGAACTTAGCATCTGGCTTTATTATTGCATGTGACTACATGGTGCACAGATGCTTTCTGAAGCTGAGGGAGCATATGATGATAATTATTGGAGGTTTATTATTTCCTACAATAGCTTCAAGTGAAGTTTACTGCATGAACACACTCCTTTCATGAAGGCCACACATCTATATCAATTTCCCAGAATCTTTAACACTGTTACAATAATGGGTTTCATTCCAAAAATTAAATGGCATGAAATAGTAGCAATAGCAAATGTATATTTACCATGTGTGAGGCACCTTGCTCCACTTACATTAACTGATGTAATCCTCATGACAAATCACTGAAGTTAGAAAATTACCCTAGTTTCTTAGGCACAGAGGAGCTAAGTTGCCTCACATACTCATGTGTGGGATTGGAGTCTGAATTTGAACCCATGAAGACCAAGTCCAGAACCTACACTCTCGTCATCACTACACTATGCTACCCCTAGAATCTTAGTAAGAAACTGACTGAGCTTCCTTTGCCTTACGTCTCTCTGTTTGGTGTTGATCTCTATATGTCAAATGTCAACAGTCAGTCTTGAATCTGTTTTCTCACCCTTATGTTAACCTGTGTCTTTGAATTCATCTTATTATCTACTTTTCCTCCCAAGAGTTTATGACCTGTTCTGTGATACAAGCAAGAACAAAGTATTGATAGTAGAGGGGGATCAGAATGGCAGAGTAGGAGGATGTAGAGCTCACCTCCCACCACAAGCACATCAAAAATACATCTACATGTGGAAAAATGCTCACAGAAAACTAACTGGAAACTGGCAGAAGATCTCCCATACAACCAGGGTTGCATGAAAGATTCTCACATAATTGGGAAGCACAGGGAAGAAACATGAGGTGGGGACCTGTACTCCTGGGAGGAGACTAAGAGGAAAAGGGAGATTGCAGGGGTGGACACACGTCCTGGGGAGTAAGCAGGTCAAGCCATAGACTAGGCATCCCAACCCTGGGGTCCTGAGCAGAGGAGACAAGCCCCCTTGGCTGCTTGGAGAACCCCTCGGACAGGTGGAAAGGCTGAAGGAGCCTAGAGTCCACTTGTCAGGAGTGTGTGGGTGCTGGCTTGCCACCAGACAGGGCAGAGAGAGGTCTGCCCTAGCGGCTACCACCTTGCCATGCTCCCAAATCCAAGGGAAGTGAACACCCCAGCCCATTCATTCCATGTCACAGCCTGGCACTGGATCTAGGGTGGCCAGGTCCTGGGAAAAGATCCAACCTATTGAGGTAAAGGTGGCCCAGGGGCCTGGGGTGTGGTCCAGATGGGGAGGGGGTGGGTATTGTTGGTGCTTACTCAAATATACAGAAATTAGTGCATTTCTACTAATTTAGAGAAATTTAAAAAACAATCCTGTTTAAAATTGCCTTAAAAAAATACCTAGGAATAAACTTAACCAAGTAGGTGAAAGACCTATATTCTGAAAACTGTAAAACATTGATGAAGGAAATTGAAGATGATTCAAAGAAATGGAAAGATATCTTGTACTCTTCGATTGGAAATATTAATATTATTAAAATGGCCATACTATCCAAAGCAATCTACAGATTTAAAAACTCCCTATCAAAATACCCAGAACATTTTTCACAGAACTAGAATAATCCTAAAATTTATATGGGACCACAAATTGCCAAAGCAATCCTGAGACAAAAAGAACAAAGCTGGAGGTATAACCCTTCCAGATTTCAGACTATACTACAAAGCTACAGTAATCAAAACAGCATGGTACTGGCACAAACACAGTCAAATAGATCAATGGGATAAAACAGAGAGCCCAGAAATAAACCCATGCACCTATGGTCAATATGCAACAAAGGAGAGATTATACAATGGAGTAAAGACAGTTTCTTCATCAAGTGGTGCTGGGAAAGCTGGACAGCCACATGTGAAGCAATGAGGTTAGAACATTACCTCACACTATATACAAAAATAAACTAAAAATGGTTTAAAGACTTAAATCTAAGATCTGAAGCCATAAATCTCCTAGAAGAGAACATAGGCAGAACACTTTTGACATAAATCATAGCAGTATTTTCTTGGATCAGTCTCCAAAGGCAAAATAAAAGCAAAAATAAACAACTGGTACCTGATTAAACTTAAAAGTTTTTGCACAGCCAAGGAAACCATCGACAAAATGAAAAGACAACCTATGAAATGGGATAAAATATTTTCAAATGATGCAACCGACAAGGGGTTAGCGCCCAAAATATACAAACAGCTTATATAACTCAATATTAAAAAACAAAACAGTCCAATCAAAAAATGAGCAGAAGACATGAATAGACCATTTTTCCAAAGAAGCCCTACAGATGGCAAATAGGCATATGAAAAGATGCTCAACATTGCTAATTATTAGAAAAATGCAAGTCAAAACTACAGTGAGGTACCACCTCACACTGGTCAGAATGGTTATCATCAAAAAGCATAGAGATTACAAATGTTGGAGATGATGTGGAGAAAAGGGTACCTCGTAAACTGTTGGTGGGAATGTAAATTGGTGTAGCCACTATGGAAAACAGTATGGAGGTTCCTTAAAAAACTGCGAATAGAACCAGCGTATGATCCAGCAATTCCACTCCTGAGTATATATCTGAAAAAAATGAAAACAATAACTCGAAAAGATACATGCACCCAAATGTTCATAGCAGCCTATTTACAATAGCTAAGAAGTGGAAGCAGCCCAAGTGCCCATCAACAGATGACTGGATTAAGAAGATGTGATACACACACACACACACACACACACACACACACAGAGAGGAATATTACACAGCCATAAAAAAGAACGAAATGTTGCCATTTGCAGCAATGCAGATGGACCTAGAGAATATTATCCTATTGCAATAAGACAGAAAGACAAAAACTATAAGATATCACTTATGTGGAATATAAAAAGTAATACAAATGAATGTATATACAAAACAGAAACAGGTTCACAGGTAGAGAAAACAAACTTGTGGTTACCAAAGGGGAGAGTGAAGTGGGGAGGGACAAATTATGGGTATGGGATTAATAGATGCAAATAACTGTTGTTATGTATATAAAACAAGCAACAAGGATATACTGTATAGCACAGGGAATTATACCCATTGTCTTGTAATAACTATAATGGAGTATAATCTGCAAAAATAATCGCTATCCTGTACACCTGAAACTAACACAATATTGTATCAACTATACTTCAATTAAAAAAGAAAAAACCTCTGGGTTTTTTGGCCATAAAATGCTATTTTGTATACCCAGAGTTGATTTTTGAAATCTTAAAAAATAAAGAAGAAAATAAGTACCAGTGAAACAGGACTCTGAAACAGTTCTGCTTCTTAAATGCTCACATCAGAATGTTTCTGTTATTCCTGGTATCTGAAGCACATGACTTTTGGGTTAATCAACATTATCAAATGTGCAGTATGGAAGCATAGGTAATTAAATCACAAAGCCTTTATCAATGATTTGCCTAAGTAGCTGTAATTTACAGAATGTTTAATATATGTGTTAATCATTCTTTTAGTTTCTCCAAGTTCTGTCTCAGAAAGCATTTAAATTATGTTATCTCATCTACCTGGATAAATGCCATCCCTGAATTACACTTTGATAATAAACCTTCAACCATTATAAGAGTTTTATAAGATCATTACAAGAGTTTTCATTTTCAGTGATTCAGTATCTTTGGCACAAATGGAGTTTAATGCATTATCCACTGGATTGCCTAGTATCCCCTTTTCAAACAAGAATAAATGTTATAGTATTGCTCAAATTTTAGTTCTGGAAAACATTTGTCTCTGCAGATGTGTTTGCATATGTAATTTTGTCAGAAAGTAAAAACTTAACTGTCATCCATTTTATACAAATTTTATCAGAATTAGGCTTAACTACATGTAATAGAAACCCAAACTACAGTAACTTAACCTAATGGTTTATTTTTCACAGGGAAGTAGGCAGGTCGGGGCTGGTTCAGCCACTCAAGAAAGTCACCAAGGAAAGCAAGTGGAAGCTTCCATAAAATGGCACGTCTGCAAAAGCCCACGTCTGCCTACTGTCACAGCTATACGGCTCCTGTTTCATTTCTGCCTTACACATCACACGGGTACATGTCATTAGAGGGATCTGTCCCAGAACACTGCTGGCAAAGATTCTGTGGACTGTAGATTCCAAGACTCCCAAACAGGGGAGCGATTAGGATTAGATGGGGAAACAGCTGAATTGCCAGCAGGCAGGCCAGCACAGTGTGTCCCATGGCTGGACTATTAAACAATAATACTTAACTTCCAGACCAACAGTTCGAGTAAAACAGCATGCCTCTGCCCAACACGACGCGACATCCCTCACACAAACGAACACGCGCTCATTCTTTCCCCTTAAGTCCCCAGGTCCATTTCTAGTTTGGTCGAAATTCCCCTTTGATATCCTGTAACCTAAAGCCAAAATTTAAAGTTAACCACCACATGTCTTATGTAAAATGAAACAGGTTGAGGGCTGGGGATTTGTTGCTGAAAATAAAACTAATTTGCTAATGTTAATACACTAACATATTCTTAGCAATGCAAGGAACAACACAGGCAGGCTTACTGTTAGTCCTCATTTTAGCTACTGTTTGTGAGGCCATCATTGGTATTTATAACTTTTTATTCTACTCCTCATGCTATGTTCCCTTTGGTCAAGGGTCTTTACCTTGTGGAATGACCCAAACCTTCATTCCTGAAGGGTCTGAGCCAGCTGCTGCCTGCACTGCTGGTGTCTTCCACTAACTTGTACCTCTGGGCATGTAAACACTAAGAAAGTTTCCCAGAGGATGCCTTGAGTCGAAAACACTTTTTATCTCCATGATGTGGCAGGACCTCTGTTTCCCCTTCACAATCAGGCTCAATCCCCACCAGCAACGATAACATTCCCCTCCTTTGCCTATGGCTTCAGTGACTTTAACAAGTCAAAAGCGACCAGGTGGCAGTCTCAACTTCCTCCTCAACTGAATTTGTTGCATTCCTTGGCAACGGCATTCCTCCCTTGGGACCTAAAACTTGTAGCCCAACAGCACTTAAAGTTGTGAGAACACAAAACACACATTTTACAAGTGTTTGGTTAGGGGTAATGGTGTGAAACCACTTCACATCTACCTCCTAATTCTTGGACCCATGTTTTCTCTCTGTGGGTGGAAAGGGAAGGTGCTAGTTTAAGCAGATACTTGCAGGACAGCAGGTTTTAATTGCTCTTGTAATCAGCCCACATTGAGACTGAACCAAAGGCAAACCAGAGCCTTTTTTTTCTAGCTGTCACACAAGCAGCCAGGGCTCAGGTGTTTGTTCTGGTTTAGAACAGCTTGAGTGACATGGAGTTGGCCTAGCTTAATCTGTCTCTGCATCTTCCTCAAATGCTACTTAAACACATGCAAATGAAACACACTATTTACAGTGTTTCTGGTGTAAAAAATCCTGAAAGTGACATTTTTTCTTTTTCTTTTGAAGGCTCCCCGGTCCCCCCAACCCCCTCTCTTTCTTTGGTGGGCCCATTTTAAATGTGTTAAATCTAGGAAAAGATGTCATCAAAAGGAAGAAAACAGGTGGGGAAGAAAGAGATGAAAACACTCGTTGACAGTTCACTTCTGTTTTGCAGCTGTGAGTGCCGCAGATTTGAATTGTTACCTCCCTCACCAAGCTAATTAATTCTCTTAAAAAAAAAAACAACAACCCACATCTCCTTCCTTCAATCAATGTCAACAGCCAATTACAATCTTTCATCACCCAAAATGCAATAACACAAATGTTATCAAGGAAGGAAACAGTTGGACTGACAAGATTAGCAATTCACTCCTTCTTTCTTAATCTTGTAATCACATGGTAGGCAGCAGTTTACAGTAATATACACCCAAGTTTGCCAGTAAATTACTCTAGAAAGGCCTTGTGTAAATTCCCTGTCATGTCATGTCTACTTTTGGCACGGAAGCACGTGTCTTCCTACAGGAGGCACGGGATGAATTAAGATCAACTCTTTAGAGAGCTTTTTTCTTATCCATTAACCACTGCAGAAGGTTGTTAATTACGTAAAGAGGGGCACCCTTGGTGGAATATATAACCATGAATGGCATTTAGGGGCGTCAGAAAACCAAGACAGCTGACGGTGACAGAAGGTATTTCACCGATGCTAAGACTAGCACTTTGCTGTCATGTGCTGGACGACAGAAGGCTTCCTGCCTTATGGGGATCAAGTATTTGTTGATATGATTTGGGTTTTTTCCCTAACGTCTCTGGGAAGCCCAACTTCGTTATCGGTGCTCAAAAACCACACTCCCCACCATCCCAGGGGGTGTGAGTGTAACGGGTATGAATTTTAGATCACAAGCGAGATTGTGAAAGCAGTTTCACATATAACTGATATAAAGAAATTGACTTAAAGAACTGATTCCCAGCCCCCATCCTGCCAGGCTGGTGGGAGTCCCAAGTTCTGTCTTTGCCGCGGCTCCCACATCTCCCTGGGGTTGAACAAAGACCCAGAAGGCTCATGTGATGTTCAGAAAATGAATGGGGGGGTGTGTTTCTGAATTTCTGGTCATTCTTAATGGTGAGGTCCCTGAAGCCTGGTGACCTTGCATCTCCAGTACCTGCCCTGGAAACCCTGTCTTGGTGTCCCCTTGGCTGTGTTACTCTCAGCATTTCTGTGGGTCCAAATGCACGACATACCTCAGGTGCAGGAGCACAGAGGCTCTGGGGGGGAATTAGAGCCAGGCAAAGGCTTTTAATGGAGGAAAAGAATGGAGAGGCAGAAGCAGATCAGTGCTCAGAGAAACAATGTGTTTAATTGTAGATCCTGTACCTCCTGCCTTGGGAAGAAGGACTGGGGGCTCAGTTTAGAGCCGTCTGTCTGCCTGGAATTCTTCTAGCTTCCAAGAGGACTTAACCACCCTGCCATTAACTCCCCCTACCCCAGACTGGGGATGGTGCAGCTGGTGCCCAGTGGGGTCTGGGGGGCCCCTGGCATCTGCCGATGCATCCACGCCAATTCCTTGATTCTAGATCCTGAAGGAGGATTTCTCCTTCCTGAGTGGCTACAGGAATTTCGGCCAATCTTAGAAGAGCTTATCTGAGAGCAATCACACTGTTTTCGGAGCCGCTCTACTGTGGAAACTGGAACACACTTCTCACTTTCCTAAAGCCCTCTTCATCATTTCTGCCAGGGCTCCTCAACAGCCCTCATGCCAAGAGGACTGTGATCCTAGAACTGAATAGCCCAGGAAGACATGACGATCAGGCCTAACACTAACCAATGCTGGAGTCACACACTTTTGATACAGGATCAGATCTTGGCAGTCAACAGGTAAGTCAACGAAATCAGAATATTTCTTAATGAAAACATATGTCCCAAATCTCTGAATCATCCATAAGTAGCCAAAATAGAACCACTGTAGATAATTTATGGAAGACACGAATTATCTGAGTCAGCATGCGTAGTGCCTTGTGCTTGACAATCTCCCACCGAGAGTGAATGAAAATACATCTATTTCAAATCAAAGATGCACACACTCTGCTGTGGATACCGCATGTTGAGTTCATTTCACACAGCTAAAGCATAGATTCCACAAACACGCTTCACTGAAACAGTTCACAGGCATTCGAAGGTGCTGGTGACAAATCTGCACCTCTGCCATTTCCAGTACCCAGACTGCCCTTGGTGGATGTGGCTGGCGGGGCATGCCAACGGCTTGTTTTGCAGGCAGGAATATATGACGATAAAGGAAGCTTAAAAATACACGATCAGGGCTTCCCTGGTGGCGCAGTGGTTAAGAATCTGCCTGTCAATGCAGGGGACATGGGTTCGAGCCCTGGTCTGGGAAGATTCCCACATGCCGCGGAGCAACTAAGCCCATGTGCCACAACTACTGAGCCTGCGCTCTAGAGCCCGCGAGCCACAACTACTGAGCCCACGTGCCACAACTACTGAGCCTGCGTGCCACAACTACTGAAGCCCACGCACCTAGAGCCCATGCTCTGCAACGAGAAGCCACTGCAACGAGAAGCCCACGCACTGCAACCAAGAGTAGCCCCCACTCGCCACAACTAGAGAAAGCCTGCGCACAGCAACAAAGACCCAACGCAGCCAAAAATTAATTAATTAAAAAATACACGATCAACAAGTTATTGATAATGGACTATGAAGGATTAGGAATTCTTACTAAAGTGTACTATTCTAATTGATTGTTGACTGTCAACAATTCACAAGTGCTGTGCCAAACTGTAAAAATACCAACCTGGAAAACCTTGGAACTAATTTCAAGGCACTTACAGTCTAATGCGGCAGTTATACTTATTGATGGTCCCCATCACCCAGAGACAACTACTGAAAAATATTAGTATATTTCTTTCTAGTGTTTTCTATGCCTAGATACCATATACCAAAATTCAGATAATTAAATGTACAGTTTTATGTCCGTTTTATTTACTTCACACCATTTTGTATGCAGTTCTTATATTCTTTGAAAATGTGCAGTTCTTATATTCTTTGAAAATGGGAGTTTTAATGACTTCATGTCATTCTATTACGTAGATGCTCCATAACTGTTTGAACAAATTCATTATTGTTGAATATTTAACAACAGTTAACAACAGTTTCCAAACTTACTTTATTATAAATAGTGATGGACACCCTTGTATATAAATCTGTCTGCCTTCATCTGATTCCTTTCTTAGAATACATACCTCGAAGTAGATTTATTGGTCCATAGGCTGTGAACATTTCTATTATAGATTCCTAAAGACATATGGCCAAGTTTTAGTGGCTCTGTAATTCACATAATTCGTTAGGCAAGTATTTTTTGAGCAAGCTACTAATGTACAAGGTATGGTACTCCACCACTAGGAGAATATTGGTGAGCAAAACCAACGGAATCCCTACCCTTACAGAACTTACAATCAACTGAGAGTCTAGACCTCACCTGAGAACAAGAATCTTTGTAAATTTAATGTTAAATTTCATGCAGAATTAAGAGCTTTGGAGAAGGTAAAAAAATAACATAAGGAAAACTTTGGCTCTCAAAATACCATTTATGCAAATAATTCCAACAAATTAAAATTTGCTAAGTGCTATAGCAGCTGTCAGATTACTCATAAATTATGTAATTACCCATAAATTATGTGTTCAGTTGGTTACGGTTATGGAAGAATATTAGAAATTGGTTCAACTCCAAAGGATACTCGGAGAAATGAAAAAAATTATTGTACTTTCACAATTTAAAAACGAAAATGACTAACTCATATGTCAAAGGAGTTGTCTATCTTTCCAAAAAGTTATCTAGGAAAAATTGCCCAAAATGCTAGTAATGGGAAAATTTAAAAGGAAGGGTCTATTGGAAATTTCTATATAATGTGATGGGTTGAGCTGACATGGATGAGTCCCCCTCCTGTTCCAAACCCATAGATATTCGGGGGGAAAGTGTAACAAGGACGGGAGGGAGGGAGGAAAGAGGAAAGGAGAAATATTAAGCTACGAACTAGGAGAACATATTTGTTATATATGTATATCCTTTATATATATATAAAATAAAGACTATCCAGCATTTATAAAGAACTCCTGAAGTCAATAAGGAAAAGACAAACAGCAGAACAGAACGACAGGGAAAAAAGACACCAACAGTATTTCGCAGAATAAAAAACATCCATTGGCCTCTAAACATGAAAGGATGCTCAATCTCATTAATAATTAGGGAAATAACATCCTAAAACCAGAGTGATGTATCATATGTTACAGTCATCAGATAGGCCAACTTTTCTGAAAAGTCAGAAAATGGCGTGTGGACAAGAAGTATATCAACAGGAACTTTTTATATACTGATGTGGAGTGTAAACTGGTACAACTGACTTGGAAAAGAATTTGATGTTATCTTTGAAAGCTGAAAACATGTCTGTCCTGGGACCCAGAAATTCCACTCCTGGCTCTACCCAATGAGAAGCTCTTATACATGTGTACCAGCTACAAATCCAAGACTGTTCATGATAGTGCTGCTTGCTTTGCAAAATAAAAATAAAATAAATAAATGGAAAAGATCAAAATTGTCACTGACAAGAGAATGAGAAAATGGAAAAGTAATGAATGAATGAACTATAGCTTTACCCATCAACAAAGATGAATCTCGAAGACATACTGTTGAATGAGAAAAGCAAATCTCAGAAGATGACAAAGTGAATGATAGTATTTTCATAACAACATCAAACAATATGTACTATGAAGAAAACACAAGGTAATGGGAAACTGAAAATTGAGGACTGCCTCAATTTTAGCCCCAGGAGGTTAGCTCTGCCTCCTGGGGCTTACATTTAATAAGGGGAAATAGACAATAAACAAGATAAATAATGAAAATGAATGTTAGATGGTGAGAGTGCTGGGGAGACAAATGAAGCAGGGAAAGGGGGTGAGGGGATGGGGGCTTTAGACAGATTTTACATGGGTTGATCAGAAAGACCTAAGACAGTGATGTGTGAGCAAAGACCTGGAAAGGCGAGGGAGCGAGCAGTGTGGTTATCTGGGGGAAGAGTGTCCGAGATAGGGTTACAGGCAAGTTCTCATCGGTAGCTTAACTTCATATGTGCGTCAGAACCAACCAGCATCCTTCACCTTAAAGCTACCTTGCCTTTCTGTTTTTCCTTCTTTTGTCTAGCTTTCTGAATCATATATTGACTGGGTTTTTAAGGACCTGCCCCCCAAACAAGCAAGTAGAGTTATTATTTAGGTAAAATTATTGGCCCAAGAAACAAATCTTCATTTGGCAGAATTCGTAGTTAGATCAGGAATTCTGCTACAATTTACAAGTACTGTAATTTCAGGAAGAATAGATTAGATCTCTGTACCTAAGCTCAATGATCCAGTAAATAAAGAATTTACATATCCCACAGCGGCAGTTGAGAATACTTCTGATTTTACAATTGGTAGGAAGGTACTATAACTTATAGGAGTTAGAGAATTAGAGGTATGTATTAGATAATAGAATTTTCAAGAGAACATTATAAACTAGGGTGAAAATTAGATTTGGGGCTTTAGTATCTGGGATTCTAATTTAACATGCTGTGAAATTCACCTCGTCAAATTGCTGAACTAATCTCTCATGCCAACAACTGCCCAGGTTAACAAAAAACCTGGAGCTTTTCACATGTTAATAAATAGGAGAAAATATGAAACTGCAGACCTTTCTCCTTCTTAAATGCAAGCAGGAAGTACGTGACCTTAGCTGAGTCACTTTGACTGCATGGAGGCATTCTAATTAGTGGATCAAACTGCTCTCATCTTTCATAGTTCTTGTTCAACACAACTTGCTGCATATGCTTTTCGGAAGCAGTGATACCACAGATTCTGTCTTGGTGCTCGGCTGATTATTATATGGAGGAGCTGTTATTTATATGTTGATTTCATCATCCTTCTAAACAACACCTTTTGCTATCAATACAGTTGGGGATTGGGATGTTTTCATTAACCAGGTACTTCAGGGAAGAGATTTTACACATGTGACCACTTCTCCAAAGAGTATGAACTTGATAATATATGATGCTCATGCACTTGGAGATCTGAGTGGCAAAAATGCAGCATCTCACCAACATTGCCAAAGTCTTTGTGTAGGGGGTTTGATATGGTTTGGGAGAAGAGGGTCAGGTCAGTCTCTGGGTGCCCTCACACCTCCTGCCCCCCACAGGGACTCTGCTTGAGTCCCGTACTGAGAGAAAGCACCTGAGTACAGAATTCTAGGTGGTGTTGGTGTTCAGTGGCTTTCGGTCACAGCCCAGGTTTCATTTTTTCCCCCCAATTCTCTTTTGGTTTTTGGCTTATTTGTTTTATTAAGGAGATAAACATTGTGTGTATATAAAACTATTCCATAAATATAAGCCTATATGTGTGTATTATATACAGAGATATGTATTATTTTAGTGAGTTTTTCTCTATGTGTATTGTTTTGTTTATATTCTTATCCTATTTTGCAGTTTATTTAATCTCTGTGTTCTATATTTTGTCTTTTAAAATGTATTATTACATGTCCTAATGTAACACTTGTAAAATACTTATTTTGAGCTTTTAGTTTAAAATAGTTGTTTCACTTTCTCAAATGTTTTTCATTTAACAAGTCCATGGAGAAAAGTCCACATGGAGACTTTCTACTATGGATTTTTTTTTCTTATTTTAGTTTTTATTTATTCTTATTTTTTGATTTTTAAATTCTTGTTCTTAAGCTTTTATGTATCTCACTAATTCAATTTTTAATCTTTCTATATTTAAATTATTTTATTTCTCACATTGTATGAATAGAAGTGGAAAGACTGACTCCACGTGACCTACACATAGCGTGAGCATATCAATTATTATCTACATTAGGATGCTTTTGAGAACGAAAGGGAGCCCTGTTAAGAATTTTGCTGGCACAACAGGTATAAACTGGGACAGCCCCAAGCAAACTGGGATGCGTGATGACTCAACCCATAAGGGAATTTTTAGGTCCTCCCCCACCTTAGCATTCCTAGGCACCATGAAACACAGCAGCATTTCTGGTTTTCCCTAATAGATTCTTCATATCTTCCAAACATGTGTTGCCGAAAGTACTTATAAAAATAAAAACAGCTAAGATTTATTGAGCATTTATCATTTGACAAGCACTTTATATGAACAGTTCTGGGGGGAAGAGGGTGTGAACTTCCCCTGAAGGTAGATGTAGTTTCTTCCCAAACTGGGATGGTGTAGCTATTCACAGTATGCCCTTCCTGTGCTGATGTGAGTTTCTGAATGCTCAAACACAGTGGTCTCTGATATCCTTCCCAGTGGATTTGGGGTCAGCCTTGCCAACAACATGCTGCCACACAAGAGGGAAAAGTCAGAGGGATGGTCTACAGGCAATGATCGCTCAACAGCCTGGGCTGACTTGGTGAAATAATACATAACCATAGGGAGGTGGCCCCAGAGGGGCCCCTTGCAGGCTGTCCACTTACTCTGTACCTTTTTCTAATTACGTATCCTTATGCTTCTTGGTAGTTTGACTATCCTCCCTGTTGACAAAAGGAATTTCCTGGTACATGCAGTTCTTTCCTCTCATTATAAGGCACCTGGGGAAGATGGCTAATGCAAGGGTTAGCCCTAGTGGGGCTTCTTTTTAAAATGGGAGAACCAGGGACTTCCCTGGAGGCGCAATGGTTAAGAATCCGCCTCCCAATGCAGGGGACGCGGGTTCGATCCCTGGTCAGGGAACTAGATCCCACATGCATGCCACAACTAAGAGTTCGCAGGCCACAACTAAGGAGAACACATGCCACAACTAAGGAGCCCATGAGCCACAACTAAGGAGCCCACCTACCACAACTAAAACCTGGCACAACCAAAAAAACAAAATTAAAAAAAAAAAGGGAGAACCATATATCTGCTGACCACCTTCCCAGACAGAGCCCTAACTGGACAGCCATGGCCCTCTTAGATTGCCAGAAGTTTAGAGGAATCCATCCTACTCCCACAAACAGACCTTAGCTGCCCCTGAGGACAAGCTGGTCTCCTGCAATAATTATCACTATCATATTTTATGGAATCTAAGATGTTACAAATTATACACCATCATTTTATATTCCACCAAGAAAGAAAAACAATGCTGCCAATTCGGCTATGGCATGCCATCAATTTAAAAATGTGCCCTTAGTTTTAAAATATTAAAATACTGAATTAGTTCTAATTTATCAGTTAGAACAGAGGAAACACTTTATTTTTCCTTCAGTTTTCTACCACTTGATTATTAATTTTCCACCAAGACACAACACAGGGGGTTGGAGACTTGAGGCTGGAGACCTCATTCATTACAGCGGGGTTCATTACAGCCCCTACACCGCTACCCCACTCCCAGGTCTGTGAAATGACATCTCCATCAGTCCCTCCATGACTGAGCCTGGCGGTGGAAGAGACGGAGACTTGAGTGAGTTGCCTAAGGTCAGACTCCAAGCTAATGGCTGAATCAGGGGTTGAACTCAGGAATTCTGACAGCAGCCTCACATAACTAATAACCATTATATCATAGCGCCTCTCCACATATTTAGACAGGGCCTCTCAAAAAATTGCTTTTTTGGGGGTGGGATGAGGTGGGTAGGGATTGTGATTTTATATTACACAGTCTACATTGCAGGACATTATAAGAGATAGCTGTGTCAAACTCAAGACTCTTCAAGGCCTGTAAGGTATGGAGAGTGTGGTCCACATGTTCAGACAGCACCCACTTTGGGAAAACTAGGAAAGAAATGTCCCCCGAGTCTCATTACCAAGAAAGGCTGTGCTGCTTCTGGGCAACTACTTGTCTTTATCTCAAGGTCACCATGAATCCTGAACCTGTGGAACTGCTCGTGCTTCCTTCTTTACTTCTTTACTGTGACTACTAGGAAGCTTAATTTTGTGACCCTCCTCCAACAATTAGGGCTTGCACTTGACATATTAAAGCATCATCTTTTTTCTCTTCGCCTCAATATCCTTACTTTTTCATGTGTTATCTGATTGAATTGAATGCACCACTGTACACGTCCTCAAACCTTTTTGGAATGCAGTGGTAGACCACATATACGTACATACATACATATGTTCATCTTTATGAACTCTTGAAAATTTTGTGCTTCCTGCAAATTGAAACGTACATGTCCAGGTTAATATGGCAACATATTACCAGCTACCTATCCTAACTTCCCATTCAATAAATAACGAAACACACTGCCCTTATAAAATCCAAACAAAATAACAGTAACAAAAGTAACTGGTACTAGGAATGAAATCTAAAGTTAAGTTCATATAGAAAGTCTTGGAATATTTATTGAGTGCAGGATCCTGGGGGAGTAGAAAGAAAATATATCCTGGGAAAAGCAGGATAAATATTTTAAAAATGTAAAAAGAGCTCCGTCAGCTCTCACCTCTTGTTTTTCCTACTAGAATACAGAAATAAGATTACTCCATTACTGTAGAACTATTTTCTGAAATGCTTCCCTTCCCTCACTCTCCCTTCAGGCTTTTAGATTAAGAATTTGACAATAAGAAAGTAATCATATAAAAGAATTGGTAGTAAATACTGACATTACTGAAAAGTCCAGAGAGAAATAAAATAACATTAAGTATTGAGTATAAAGCCAAAACATCTCTTAAAGATTTATTTGGGGAAAATAGAAAGAGGGGTGAGGGTCTATAAACTGAGTCTACAATTCCTAATTAAATTTATAACTGTGGGAATGGAAAAGGCAGGGAGAACTACAAACATTTTAAATTCCAAGATATACATCAGGGTAGGGAAAAATATACCTTCCAAATTACTATAAATGCAAAGAACAAAAAAATATATAGCAAAAGACATAAACCAATAAGTGAAATGGTCAAAAAAGAGTCTCAAACTGTCAAAATTTAAGATGAAACGATAGAAAAAGGACTGAGCTCATCAGTATTAAAAAGAAATAAAAATAGTTTTGCTCCACAACGGAAGTAAAAGGCAGAAACCCAGACTGAGTTAAAAAAGAACATCCGGGCTTCCCTGGTGGCACAGTGGTTGAGAGTCCGCCTGCCGATGCAGGGGACACAGGTTCGTGCCCCGGTCCGGGAAGATCCCACATGCCGTGGAGCGGCTGGGCTCGTGAGCCATGGCCACTGAGCCTGCGCGTCCAGAGCCTGTGCTCCGCAACGGAAGAGGCCACAACAGTGAGAGGCCCGCGGTACCACACACACAAAAAAAGAACATCCAACTGCATGTTTCTGACAACAGTGAGACCAAAATCAAATCACATGGAAAGAATAAGAGTAAGAGGATAGCACAAAATGTATCAGGCAAATAGAAATAAGCAGAGGTGACACTGATATTACCAAAGGAAAGTTCAAAGCAAAAAGGATTCAATGAAACAAAAAGGACTCTTTTAGGACCCTTTTATATTGAAACAAGGTGAGATCCATAATTATGAAATAATAGTCCTGAGCATTTATGAGCTGGTTAACATAACATCAAAATCTAAATAGCAAGAAAACTAAAAAACTATAAAAAAGCAAACAAAATAAAGGAAAAACATTTTTATAGCGAAAAACTATTTGATATGTAAGAAGAGACAGAAAACATAAATACAGTGAGATACTACAATACCAAGATCGTTTATGACAGAGCAAATTGATAAAAATAAGAAGATATATTTACTCAGCCATAAAAAGGGACGAAATTGTGCCATTTTCAGAGATGTGGAGAGACCTAGAGACTGTCATACAGAGTGAAGTATGTCAGAAAGAGAAAAACAAATATTGTATAATATCGCTTATATGTGGAATCTAGAAAAATGGTACAGATGAACTTATTTGCAAAGCAGAAATACAGACACAGATGTAGAGGACAAACGAATGGATACCAAGGAGGGAAGGAAGGAGTGGGATGTATTGGGAGACTGGGATTGACACTACTATGTATAAAATAGATAACTAATGAGAACCTACTGTATAGCACAGGGAACTCTACTCAGTGCTCTGTGGTGACCTAAATGGGAAGGAAATCCAAAAAAGAGGGTATATATGTATACATATAGCTGATTCACTGTGCCGTACAGCAGAAACGAACACAACATTGTAAAGCAACTATACTCCAATAAAAATTAATTTTAAAAAAAGATGAGTAGAAGTCCAAACTCGAAAAAAAAGAGGATATATGTAGATAGTTTTAATAATGTAATAAGAAAAATTGAATTAGTAGATGTAGCAAAATTTTATACCATAGACTTTCTTTTCAATCCCATTGATTTTTTAAAATTCAGCACATGCCAAGGCATAAGTTTAAAAAATATAAATTACAAAAGCCATATTTTCATTTCTTCATTATAATCCACCAAAACTAGAACTTATAAGAGAACTCTCAAAATAACTGTCAGCCAAAAAAAAAAAAAAATCCCAAGACTATGAAGATAAACCCTTTAGAATTGTACTGTTCAATGTAGTAGCCACTAGTAACATGTAGTTATTCACATCTAAATTAATTAAAAGTATGTAAAATTAAAAATTCAGCTCCTCAGTCATACTGGACAATGTAGGTATTTTTACATATTTCCATCATCACCGAAAGCTCTATTGGACAAGCACTGCTTTTAGAGAATAGATTTCATGATCATACATAAGCAAACGCTTTATAAGAAAACACAGAGTTAAAATCTTCTCTATTTAAAATAAATCTTCTCTATTTAAAATAAATACAGACCAATGACAAATTGGGATGGATATTTAAAACAAATGGGGACCCCATAGTTAATATTTAATAGACAAAGCTCTCACAAAAATATAAAACACTGACATCCCAGGATAAAAATATAATAAAGATATGAACCAACAGTTCACTAAGATGGAAATACTAATAAAAAATAAGCATATGAGAAATATTCAACCTAATCAATAAAATAGCATTTTTCAACTATCAAATTAGTAATGATAAACAATTATGTGGGAATGTAAACTGGTGCAGCCTCTATGCAGAACAGTATGGAAGTTTCTTAAAAAACTAAAATAGAGTTACCATGTTATCCAGAAATCCCACTCCTGGGCATATATCCAGAGAAAACTCTAATTCAAAAAGATGCATGTACCCCAATGTTCAAAGCAGCACTATTTACAATAGCCAAGACATGGAAGCAATCTAAATGTTCATCAACAGATGAATGGATAAAGATGTGGTACGTACATACAATGGAATACTACTCAGCCATAAAAAAAAGAAATAATGCCATCTGCAACAACGTGGATGGACCTATAGAGATTATTGTACTACGTGAAGTAAGTCAAAGACAAATATCATATGATATAATTTATATGTGGAATCTAAAAAAAATGATACAAATAAACATATTTACAAAACAGAAATAGACTCAGACATAGAAAACAAATTTATGGTTACCAAAGGGGAAAGTTGGGGGGGTGGGATAAATTTGGAATTTGGGATTAACAGATACATACTACTATATATAAAAGAAATGATGAGGACTTACTGTATAGCACAGGGAACTATATTCAATATCTTGTAATGACCTATAATAGAAAAGAATCTGAAAAAGAATACATATATTTTTATACATATGTACAACTGAATCACTTTGCTGCACACCTAAAACATTGTAAGTCAACTATACTTCAATAAAATAAAAATTAAAAAATATAAACATTAAAAAATTATAATATAGTTTATGCTAATAAGGGTGTGGTGAGATGGTCAGTCATCTGCTGAAGACAACAAAAAAAATTGATAAAATCATTCTAGAAAAGCCCCCACTCTATCTTCCAGGAGCAGTGGCTCTCGATCCTGGCTATCCAATTGAATCACTCTGGGAACTTTAAAAAAATACAATGCCTTAGCCCCCATCCCCACAGATCCTTATTTAATTGGCTTGGGATGGAGCCTGGACACTGGTGTTTTTTAAACTTATGGAGAAAGTGATTTGCCAATCCAGTTGAGAACCATTACTCCACAGATAACTTCAAGGTCAAGGATACAATAGAAATCCTACTTGAACGTGGGACCTGAAGAGCAGGGGTCCACTGTTTGGCTTCCCATATGGAGCTCTACCAGGCAGCCAGCTGACTGAGCTCCCAATATATCCATGTTCTGGGAACTCAGCAAAGAAAGAAGACTGCAAGGGTGTCAAGGCAGAGAGGGCCTAAGACAGACCTCTTGACCCAGATTGGCACAGCAGAGCAGTTGGTTTCTTATGTGCTTTCACAAAGAGAAAGTTACATTAAAAAAAAAAAAGTCAACAGTTGCTCCGAGGCATGTGGGATCTTCCCGGACCAGGGCTCGAACCCATATCCCCTGCATTGGCAGGTGGATTCTTAACCACTGCACCACCAGGGAAGTCCCCAGTAAGCATGTTTTTTATGTACCACTAACTTTTCCATGGTCAGCAGGTAATCTGGGAAGGGAGGAAGGAGAAAGAAGAAAGGAAAGAAGGAAGGAGGAAAGGGAAGGGAAAGGAAGGGAAGGGGAGGAGAGGGGAGGGGAGGGAAGGGGAGGGAAACCCAATCATAGTGAGAGGGTGTTTTTTTTAACATTTCAGTATGAGTAAGTAGAAAAAAAAAAAACAAACTAAGAAAACAACAGTTCGGGGACTTCCCTGATGGCACAATGGTTAAAAATCCACCTGCCAACGCAGGGGACACGGGTTCAAGCCCTGGTCCGGGAAGATCCCACATGCCGCGGAGAAACTAAGCCCATGCGCCACAACTACTGAGTCTGTGCTCTAGAGCCCGTGCTCAGCAACAAGAGAAGCCACCACAATGAGCCTGCACTCCTCAACGAAGAGTAGCCCCCACTCACCACAACTAAAGAAAGCCCACGTGCAGCAACAAAGACCCAGCACAGTCAAAAATAAATTAATTTTAAAAAAAAAGAAAATAACAGTTCAAATAATACAATAATATGATTGAATTAATATATACCTCAAATTTTTGTACCCTACAAAGAAAACACCTTCCTTTCAATACTCTTTCATTGTAAAACTCATGGTAAGCCAGGAATTAAATGAAAAAATTTTCCAAAGATTATCTGCCAAAAATCTACAGCAAATTTCACACTTAATAGTGAAACATTAGAAATATTCTTTTTAAAATCAAAAGTGAGACAAGGATGTCCACTATCATTGTTTCTACTCAACATTGTATTGGAAGTTCTCTCCAGGTAAGTTTTTAGAAGAAAAAATAAGGAAATGAAATTTTAAAAACAGAATAATAATAGGAATGTAAAGAAAGGGGGGAAAATTGTCATTTTTTATGATATTTGCATGGAATCCTGAAATAATCTGCAAATATATTGTCAGAATATATAATACACATGATAATTATAGAAATGAATTGCATTCCATACACCAGTCACAGAAAATATAATCTTAAAGAATATTCCACTTAAAATAACCAAAATAAAAGGTACCTAGGAATAAACCTCACTAAAGATACATATATCCTTTATGGAGAAAAGTATACAAATTTATTAAAGGAATTAAAGAAAACGTACAAAAGGAAGCATGTTTAGAGAAGGGGAGATTCAATATCATAAAGAAAACAAGCTTCCTCAAATTTATGAACTAAATGTAATTCTAACTAACTTTAAATAAGGCATTTGCAAGTTTGATAATGTCTAAAGTTACTTGGAAAGCAAAATGTGAATAATAGTCATGATAATTTTGAAGAAAATCAAAGTGCATAACTTGTCCTACCAGGTCGTAAGTCTTATTATAAATGTATAGTAAATAAAACAGTAACATAGAGCAGAGAACCCAGAAACAGACCCAAACATTTATAGAAATAATATGAGAGACAAGGTCTTACAGATTAGAGAGAAAAAGAGGTGGAACAACTAGAAAGAAATTAAGTCCTACCTCAGAGCATACACAAAGCTCTATTGCAGGCAGAGTATAGACCTAAATTGCGAAGGTAAAACTTTTTTGTAAAAAGCATTTAGAATATCTAAGAGACTATAGTTATGACTATGGCATAGGGAAGGAACACATACGACATAAAAAAGCACAAGCTATCAAGAAAAAGTTTGAAAAATTTGGCCATATTAATAACTTTTACTCATTAAAATATAACATTTTTAAAAGGTGAAAAGACACAGCCTTTGAAAAGATGTGCAATTCATATAACTAAAGAACTAATAACCAGAATATATAAATAAATCCTGCAAATTGGTAAGAAAAGATAATAACCCAATTTAAAACTAGACAAAACATATAAATAGGCAACTCACAGAAGATGAGCCATAAATGGCCACTAATCTTATAAAAAATGTTCAACTTTGGAGAAATCCAAAGTACCACAATGAGTTTACATTAACACCTATTGGATTAGCAATAAAAAGATTGTCAATTCCACTCGTTGCTGAAGATGTAGAAAAATAAAAACTCTTACATATTTGTGAGGGCATAGTAGGGTAACCAATATCTGGAAAAGTTAAAGATTTGTATACCTATAACACAGCAATTCCACTCCTATAGAAGAATTTTTTCAGCTGCACCTTTTATAGTAGAAAAAAAAGTGAAAACAAATTTAGCATTCCTCAAGAGGAAAGTGGATAAACTGTGGTATATTCTTACAGTGGAATAGTACACAGCAGTGAGAAACCTTAAAACTAAACCAACACAATGTTCATGGATTAAACCCATAAAGTTGAGAAAAAGTTAATTGATGAATATATACAGTATAAAATAAAGTTTAAAGTCATGGTGAACAAAAGTGTATATTGTTTAGGGATAGAGACATGTACCAAAGTCTTTATCAAATAGAAGAAAGTCTCCTCTATTCCTAGATTTTTATCATGAATGGGTGTTAATCTTTGTTAAATGCTTTTTCTGCATTAATTGATCTGCTCATGTAAATTTTTCTTGTTTAGCCTGTTATTATGGTAGATTACATTGGTTGATTTCAATTAGTGAATCAGCATCCTTGGGTTAAACTCTACTTGGTCATGGTGTATAATTCGTTTTAGGTAGTGCTGAATTTTATTTGCTGAAATTTTTAAAGGATTTTTTGCATCTATGAGTGATATTGGTTTGCAGTTTTCTGTTTTTGTACCAGCTGTCTGACTTTGGTATCAGAGTAATATTTGCCTCAGAAAATAAGTTGGGAACTGTTCCTTCCTTTTTCATTTTCTAAAAGAGATTATGTAGAATTGGTATGAATTCTTTTGTAAACATTTGGTAAAATTCTCCAGTGAAAGCATCTGGGCCTGGAGATTTCTTTTTCATCATTATGAATACTTTAATTCAATTTAATTATTCAATTCCTATAATACATCAATATTTATAGGGTTACTCAAATGATCTATCTCATACTGTGTGAGTTGTGGTAGTTTGTTTTTGAGGAATTGGTCCATTCCATCTAATTTGTCAAATTTATGTGTGTAGAATTGTTTGTAGTATTCCCTATTATCCTTTTGATGCCTTCAGAATCTGAAGTTTCATCCCATTTCACTTATAATATTGGTAATTTGTGTCTTCTCTTTTTTCTGTCAGTTTAACCAGAGAGAGGTTGTCAATTTTACTGATCTTTTCTAAGAACTAGCTTTTTGTTTTACTGCTTTTTCTCTATTACTTTTATGTTTTCATTTTCAATGATTTTTGCTCTGTGTTGTTTCTTTCTGCTTATTTTGGGTTTATTTTTATTTCCCAGGTTCTTGAGGTAGGAGCTTATTGATTTAAGAATCCTCCTCTCCAGTTTCTATTTTTTTTTTTAACATCTTTATTGGAGTATAATTGCTTTACAGTGGTGTGTTAGTTTCTGCTTTATAACAAAGTGAATCAGCTATATGCATACATATATCCCCATATCCCCTCCCTTTTGAGCCTCCCTCCCACCCTCCCTACCCCACCCCACCGAGCTGATCTCCCTGTGCTATGCAGCTGCTTCCCACTAGCTATCTATTTTACATTTGGTAGTGTATATGTCCATGACACTCTCTCACTTTGTCCCAGCTTACCCTTCCCCCTCCCTGTGTCCTCAAGTCCATTTTCTAATAGGTCTGCATCTTTATTCCCATCCTGCCCCTAGGTTCTTAATGACCTTTTTTTTGTTTTTCAGATTCCATATATATGTGTTAGCATACGGTATTTGTTTTTCTCTTTCTGACTTACTTCACTCTGTATGACAGACTCTAGGTCCATCCACCTCACTACAAATAACTCAATTTTGTTTCTTTTTATAGCTGAGTAATAAATAGAACTACCATATAGTTCCATGTATTTTTAACTTCCCTTGAGACCATAGATCTCTCTTTAATTCTCCTAGGCCCAAAGATTATTTAAGACTGTGTTGTTTCATTTCCAGATGTTTGGAGACTTTTCTATTATCTGTTATTAATTTCTAGTTTGATTCCATTGTGGTCAGAGAACATACTTTGTATGATTTGAATTCTTTTAAATTTGTTAGGTTTCTTTCATGGTCCAGGGTATGGTCTGTCTTGGCAAATGTTCCATGAGAACATTCATGAAACACTCTTGAAAAGAATGTTTATTGGGCTGTCACTGGAATGGAACGTTCTATAAATGTCAATTAAATCCTACTGGTTGATGATGTTGTTGAATTATTATATACTCTTGGAGGTTTTGTCTAATTGTTCTATCAACTGTTGAGAAAGAGATGTTGGAATATACAACTGTTTCTCCTTTCGGTTCTGTCAGTTTTTGCTTCACGTTTTGTAGTTCTGTTCTTTAGTGCATACATAGTTAATCACGTTATGTTTTCTTGGTGGATTGACCCTTTTATCCTTATATAATGTACCTCTATATCTTGTAATTTTTTTTCTCTGAAGCCTACTTTATCTGATACAAATATTACCACTCTTCCTTTCTTCTGATAATGGTTGCATGATATATGCAAACACTTTTCCATTCTTTTATTTTCAACCTATGTTGTTAAGTTTCAAGTGAATTTCTTGTAGACATGATATAACTTGGTCATGTTTTTTTAACCCCCTCTGCCAACCTCTGCCTCTTAATTGGTGTATCTAGACCATTTACTCTAATGTAACTGTTGGTATGGTAGAGCTTAAGGCTGCTTTTGGTATTTTGTTTAGTTTTTTGGTTCTCTGTTTTCTATTTCCTGACTTCCTGTGTGTCACTTGAACATTTTTAAAATTCCACTTTTTTTAATCTATAGTGCTCTTGAGTGTATCTCACAAAGTAGCTTTTTAGTGGTATCCTAGGTATTATATTATTCATATATGACTTATCACTGTCTCCCGGTGTTGACATTTTAACCGTTTGAGTGAAATGTGGAAAGCTTCCCTCCTTTTAAGTCCCTTTACTCCTGTTTATAATTGCCTTAAATTATATATACCTTCTACATATATTGAGAACCACATCAGACAACGTTATAATTTTTGCTCAACCATCAAGCATAATTTAGAGAACTCAAGATGAGGAGGAACTTCTATTGTATTTATCCATATTTTCACTATTTCCACTGTTCTTTTTTATGTTTCAAATTACCTTCTTTTATCATTTTCATTGTTTCAAGAATTTTTTTTTTTTTTTGGCCATTCTTTTAGGCTAGGTCTGCTGTCAATATATTCTCTTAGTTTTCCTTCACCTGAGAATGTCTTGATTTCCTCCTTCATTCCTGAAGGACATTTTTCCTGAATAGAGAATTCCAGATTGACAGGTTTTTTTCTCTTAGGACTAAAAATGTTGTTCCATTTCTGTGGTTTCTGGCAGTACTATAGTTTCTGATGAGAAATATGCTATCACTTGATTTGTTGTTTCCTTATAATTAAGATATCGTTTCTCTCTTGCTGCTTTGAGATATTTTTCTTTGTCTTTTTGACAAAGTTTGATTATGTGTCTTGTTGCAGATTTATTTGGGTTTTTCCTGTCTGGGATTCATCATCTTGAATTTGTAGGGTTTTGGCTTTTGCAAAATTGGGGCAATTTTCAGTAATAATTTTTTAGCCCCATACTCTTTTTTGTTCTTCTGGATCTCTAATGACATAAGCATTAGATCTTTTCATATAGTCCTACATATCCTTGGAGCTCACTTTATTTTTCAGTCTATTTTCTCTCTGTTATTCAGATTGGGTAACTAAAATTGCTCTGTCTTCAAGTTCACTGATTTTTTTCTTCTGTCCTCTCCATTTTACTGTTGAGTCCATCCAGTAAGTTTTAAAATTTCAGTTATTGCATTTTCAGTTCTAAAAGTTCCATTTGTTTCTTCTTTATATCTTCTATTTCTTTTCAAGACTATTTCTTTGCTAAGATCGTGTCTCTTTTTCAGTTGTTTCAGTCATGTGCATAATTGCTTGTTGAAACATCTTCATCACAGCTGCTTTAAAATCCTTGTCAGATAATTCCAAGATCTGTTTCACCTCTGTGTCGGCATATGTTGATTGACTTTTCTCATTTAAGTTAAGGTTTTCCTTATTCTTCGTAAGTGTTTTTTTATTATTATATCTTAGACATTTTGGATAGTATGAGACTCTGGATCTTATTTAAACCTTCTGTTTAGTTGACCTACTCTGACACCATGCCAGTTGGGGAGAGAGCACTGAGTCATTACTGCCAGGTGGAGGTAGAAGTCTAAGTTCTCCACTTGGCTTCTCTTGACACTTAGGGTGGGAAAAGTGGGAATGATGCTGTATTAATGCTGAGTGGATGTGGAAGTTTAGGTCCTCACATGGCCTCCATTGACACTGCAAGGAGACAGGTCAGTGGTGAAGGTGCTGGACCTCCACAAGACCTCTGACACCACCTGATGGGAAGGGGAAAAGGTGCGTCATTACTACCAGGTGAGGAATGGCAGTCTAGGTCCCTAAGTAGCCTTCAATGATACTCTGAGAGGGGGTTCTTATTAACACTGAGTGGTGGTAAACATCCTGGCTCTCCACAAAAATTTCCCTGATATTGTCACATCAGGGAAGAGAAGGGGAACATTGTTACAGCTAGAAAAGTGTGGAAGCCTTTGCTAACAAGGGTGAGAAAAAGGATGGGGCCAGAATTTTATTCACAGTATTTAGCTGGAGTAAAGCAGTCCTTGTCTAAAAGGTTTCTGTGTTGCTAGTCTGCTCCTTTCCTAGTCTTTTAGCTAGAAGGAGCAGGCTCTTTGTTGGAAATTTTGTTGTCTGTGTCATTAGTGTTTTGGGGTTTTAGCTTCTCCAGCACCCAGTTTAGGATAACTAAGGCAAAAGGAGAGCCAGGGAAATTACCATTATGTCATTACTCAGGTCCCAGGGTCCTCAGGTGGTCTGCCTTCTTCCTTCTAACTCTCAATCTTACCTTTGTTTTATATATATCATTTCTATGCTTTTAGCTGTGCTTAGGAGGAGAAATTGTTTTTTAAAAGCATCTCTTCCATATTGTTTGAAATTGAAACTATTATTTTTATATCTTCCCTTGTGTCTAAAATATTTTATAATAACTTTTAAAAAGATTAGATGATGCTGGTGAATCCTTGGGGCACAGCGACCCACTCTCCGCACCCCTACTTTTCCAGAGAGCATTGCCTCCCTTCTCCGGCTCAGTCTTGTACTCTCCTCCACGTTCCCCCTCCCAGCCTCTCCTACCCGCCCCAAGAAAAGAACTTTAACCAGCTCCTGTTGAGAACAGGGCTAGGTGGAAGATAGGAGCCAATAGCAAATCGTGTTACATCCAAATTTGAGTTACGGGAAAGGGGATTATCAAAGGAAGTTTTGATGTTTTTTAAAAAGGAAAGCATTAGAGGATTTTGATATTTAAAATATTTAACAATTAATGCCATACTATGGGAAGGCTCTTGTTCCCATGAATCACCATGCACAGAGGATTCAGAGGAAAGACCATTTACCCATCCAAACGGGTGCATTTCAGTGTTTTAACAACCAGCATAGTCTCGCTCACACAAATCAGCCGAATACCAGCCTTGCCTATAACTGCTCAATTCTTCTTCTGCAGACGGCAGGAAGTGAAACCACAAAATCAATGAAAATTGCTTATAAACCTTTCATAATCAGAGTCAAAAAAGGGTGAAATAAAAGAAATACCTGATACTCTTTATTCCTTCATATTGCTAAAGGAATCTGAGGTATCACATTGGTCAGAAGTTAAATGGAACTCTATAATTTTTTTGTAATGAGAAGAACAAAATATTTCAATCCTGTAAAGTATACGCTAATGCTATAAATAATGGACGCATTGAAATTTTAAGAGCACAATCTTCATTGTCTTTATCCCACAATCACTATGCATGTAGCAAGGCAGAGATCTTGCCATCTGATATTTCCGAGCAGGAAGCAGCTAGAACATTCATAGCTGTGGGAAAAACTGAAATTCCATTTATAAAAGCTAAGAATAAGCTACATTTTAAAAAAGATAGACACTATTCAGAGAATCACAAAAGAAACTGAGAGAATTAAGGCATATAGAACATTCTTTTGTAGGTAGTTGGCTGAGTGAGGAATAGCCAGGATCCATGGCCAGGTGAGACAAAGGGACTGGACATGATCAGAGCAAGTTTTCCATGTTAAGATCAAATGTCAGGTACGGGTCTACTTGCGGCCCTGAGGGATCGGAGGGAGGGTGGGTTTGGTGTTGGAACCTGGGCGACTGATGCTTGAGATCGTGTGTCTTCTGTGTTGGAGAGACCCTTTTCCACATGGAAATACCTGTTTATGTAGTGCTGTAAAATATTAAGAAAAAAAAGATACAGTATGTATAGTTAACCCCTTGGTACACTAAACAAAGAAGATAAACATTGCATGATGTAAGAACCAGAATAACTTTTAGAATTCATTCATAACAAACTATAAGAAATAAAGGACACCCAAACAAGAAAAATAAGGGATGAGGTGGAGAATATATCATGTCCGTGGTTGGACAGACCTTGGGCTGGGGAGACTTGCCCAATGACCAGAAGGTTGCTACAGCAGGCAATTCCTATGCTACTCTTCTACCCTGCTCATTCATACCCTCTGTCATAATGCCCTGCACATACTCCTTTTCAATCATATGTGAGTAGACTTAGCACAGACACAAACACACACTCTGAAGTCCTTCCTAGAGAAAACTCATCTAATGCCCTTTAAGACTGGCTTGTTAACCAAGGAGGAAGACACCAAGGATGAACCACAGAGCTAGGTTCCTCTGGGGACTATGGAAGCAAGAGGAGTTTGGAAGATGAGACTGAAGGTGGAAGCATAGTGGCCACAGAGGAAGCCGAATTCTCAGTGGGGAGAAATCAGTGTAGGAGGGATTGAGAGAGTAAGGCAGAGGATTCTACAGCAAGTGAGCAAAATGGAGTGACCTATAAGATCGGGAAGACGCAGCTTATTAAACAAACCAATGCAATCCAAAATGTTAAAGGCAAAATGGACCTTTTTAAGGTATATTTAGAGCAAGAATGGCATACTCCTTGAGAAGATGAGATCCTGTTAACAGAGGACAAAAAAAGATAAAAGGGACTTCCCTGGTGGTCCAGTGGTTACGACTCCACGCTTCCAACTGCAGGGGGCGTGGGTTCGAACCCTGGTTGGGGAACTAAGATCCCCACATGTGGCGCAGCCAAAAAAAAAGAAAAAAGAAAAGGCTCCTCCTTATTTTCTACCTTTTTTTCATCATGGAGATATTTTTTTAAGCTGGAAAGGGTAACAAAAACATCTTAAGCAAATAAAGGCCCCGAAGAAGAAAGAAGACAATAGAAGAGCAGGCCTCCCTTCTACATCAGTTCCCTTGTCCACACCCAGGTAAGCTACCTCCCAGGGTGCTGAAATAACTGACAGAAGTAATTTTAGAGTGTCTGGTCTTTGAGAATTCATTGCAATGAGAAAAGTACTGGAGGCAAATAATACTGCCATTTAAAAAATGGAAATAAAGATCTACAAACCAGCACACCTGACTTTAAACCTCAGCAAATTCCAGTTTATTAAAGAAATGGTTTGTGCATTCAGAAAGAACTGTAGTGAGTGATAAGTGTTGGAAGGGATTTGCAAAGAAAAATTATTTCAAATTAACTTAATTTCCCTTTTACTTAGGCAGGGGTCAACAACCTATAGCACATAGGACAAATCTGGTCTGCAGCCCATTTTAGTAAATAAAGTTTAATGGAAACCAGCCCATGCCCATTCGTTTACATATTGTCTATGGCTGTTCTCACACTGCAATGGCAGGGTTGAGTGGTTGCAAAAAAGTCTATATTGTCCACAAAGCCAAAAGCATTTACTGTCTGGTTCTTTACAGAAAGCTTGCTGACCGCTGAGTTAGAAAATACAGCTGATATAATGCAAGGCACGCATCGCAGTTTCTTGTGTGAATGCACTAGAGAGATGTGAGTAAGCGTCACAAAGCAGGTAGACTCTCCCTGGAAGTCAGTGTCCAAAGACTTGTCACAGGATGTTTCTCTTAGCCAAGTCCTGGGTCCCAATGTTGACAGCAACAATGACAAAGGCATAGGTGGCATGTTTGCTGGCTGAATAGAAATCTATAAAGTAGTAAGTATGGAAGATGAATCAAGACCCCAAATGATCTAATCAAGTTGGAATGTGGGGCTGAAACCAAAAGGATAAAAAAATTGAAGATAAAAGTTGCATTTATGTAAAAAAAAAAAAAAAAAAAATCAACAGCACATATACTGGATGATATAAACTTGGTTTGGCAGTTCGTATGAAAAAAAAAAAATGAGGGTTTAACTGACCCAGAGCCAGTAGTGTGATGTGATTTCTGAGAAAATCACCACAGAAACATGTTGGCAAGATGGCAGGTTAGGAAGCTCCAGGCCCCTGTTCTCCCAGGGAAACATTAAAAGAAAAACTAGAGGGCTTCCCTGGTGGCGCAGTGGTTGAGAGTCCGCCTGCCGATGCTGGGGACACGGGTTCGTACCCTGGTCCGGCTGGGAGGATCCCACATGCCGCGGAGCGGCTAGGACCGTGAGTCATGGCCACTGAGCCTGCGCGTCCGGAGCCTGTGCTCCGCAACGGGAGAGGACACAACAGTGCGAGGCCCACGTACCGCAAAAAAAACCCAAAAAACAAAAAACTAGAGACTAGCTAAAATAACTTAATAGGAGCTCTGGAAATCAGTCAGTGATCTACAGCAACCAAGTGAACGCCCAACCATGAAAAAACCACATTAGCAAGGGTAAGAAATCTCATGTTTTTACTCACCTTTGCCCCTCCCCCCCCCAAGGGGCTGAAGTACAGTTTGGGGGAAGAGAGGCCTGGCTCCCAGTTCCCTCCTGAGAGCCCATCTAGGGGCAGCCTGATTGGCCTCTGTGTCACCTAACTCATAGCCCAGATGGCTAGAAGTGGCACAGCTGGGATCTCAGGCTAGAGGAAGCCATAGGAAGCAGTGGGCAGGGCTCCTGAAAAACCCTGAGGAGGCACAGACCTAAAGACGCCTGGGACAAGAGATTCTTACTTGAGGAACATCACAGAACAGCTAAGGCCCCAAGAAAAAGCAGGAGAAAGATGCTTAGGGCAATTAATACATTCATTTAAAAGCATCTGTGTATACTGGGGAACTGGGGAAAAGCACACACAGAGGTCAGGGAAAGGGCACGCCCGGAAAGGGACTGAAAAGACCCTGAGCCTTCACACTGGACTGACCCTGGGCTCAGAACATGCCCCAGCAGTCAGCGAAGGGCGTCCCCTGCACGGAACCAGTCTACGTCCTGGGAGAGGTAGCTGCTTTTTCAAATGCCCAATTTTCAACACGGGATCACAATGCACATAAAGAAACAGGAAAACCTGGCCCATTCGCATGAAATAAATCTCCAGAAACCATCCCAGCAGAAAACGACCACAATCTTTTATGTGTATAAAAATGTACAATCATAATACCTAGCAGATATCCAGCACTTTACTTCTTACTTACACCATACCCCACCTTGCTGGTCCTGTATTATTATATTATGTATTACATGACAGTATATATATTACAGTAATATAGGATATTACTATATTATTGTGGGATGGATATTATTATTCCTAAGGCTCAGACATTAAGTGATTTGCCCAACACTGTACAGCCAGACAATAGTAGAAATGGAACCAAAACCCAGGTCTTCTGATTCCTAATGCAATGTTCTTTCCACAGCCCTGCCCCACGGGTAACAGCCCCCCTTTGCTCTGGCCAGACTATGTTTGGAATGTAGTTTTCAACTCTAAGTATCCCATTTATAAGGAAGGATACAGGCAGAGGATAGAAAATGAGATGGGAAAGGTCTGGGAACACGACCTGTGGGAAGCCAGAACCATGATGAGCTTTGAGGACATGTCTGTTCCAGGGCTCCTGGGTTCCCTCAGGCTCTGAAGTGGCAGCTCACAGCCTTTAAAAGAGTGCCCAGAACACTTCACACATCCTGTGAGATGACATAGTATGTCTACTTGAGAATTTGGGATTATATCCTGGAACTTGAGTCTTGGGACTTGTAAAAAATTAATAACAGAAACCTCCATGAAGTGGAGCTGGGAGACCAGAAGGGGGAGCCTCTCACGCCCTGCGACCATAGCAGAGCCCCAAAGGAAGAAGTCTCCTCTTCTTTCCTGGCAAGGACTCAGTCAATGAAAAGCCATGGACTCTTGGTTTACTAAAGCTCTCCCAATTCCCTTTCCCTCTCTGTAAGAAGCTTTCTCCTTCCTTTGCCCTGTGCGGCCTTGCATGTGGCTCACTGTGGTTGTAGTCCCCGAAGTGATCACTAATAAACCCATCTTGGCTGGAGAAATACCTGGCAGTCTGTTTATTTCAGGCCAACAGATTCTAATTTATTGCTTCTGTCCTCCCTTATGAGTAAAATGCTGGAAAATACCCTATCTCGGTCAGCTGTCCTGAATACAGCTACACCTGAAGAGGGCGTCCACCTGTGAAATGGTTAGAAGGTGCCTGATTCGGGACCTTCCTTCTGGAGATGCCACCTACTGTGTCCTGTTGTCCCTGGCGACCTAACACGTCTGTACTCTTTCTGGCTCCCGTGGTCACCTGAGGAAGCAGGGGATCCTCAAGTCTTCTTCTGGTCTCAGGCAGACCACCCCACCCCCCGCAGGCTACTAATGGTGGCTTCTCTTAGCCTCCAGGTCCTAGAGAATTCCGCCCAATTTATTCACCCCTCTATCAGTTGCTCACAGAGCCCCATAATGGGTTACTCTCTCCCTTTTCCATTTTCACCTCTAGCCCTTCAGCCTCCCCGCACTGTTTAAGGTCTTTACTCAATGTTCTTTATGAACATTGCCAGAGACAAAAATGCGATGGCCATGCTGTCTGTGCCAGGAGACATGCATTCACAAGTCTGTCGGGGAGCAAGGTGTAAAAAGGAGGTGAATAGGAGGGGCTGGCCTGATCCTTCAAACCCCAAACCGCCAGGATTCTGCCAGACCCCCAGGGCAGGAGACTGGTCAGTGATATGAAAACTTCCCTGCGTTTCTTCACCTTCACTGAATATAGCCCAAGTTGCTAAAACCTCCTTCCGAGAGCACGTGCCCCTCATCCCAGAACACCCCTGCAGGCAGTGTGGCCAGATGGGCAGAGCAGCAGTCCACTCTAAGTAGCTAAGCAACCCTGGGCACATTTCTGATCTTTTTTAACTTTGTTTCTCATCTATTACAATGGGGGATAAATAACCCAGCCTGCCTCAAAGGAGAGATTCTCAACTTTAAACACACATTTAATTAAAAAAAACCAGAAACAGAAAGACAGTGGGAAATAGATATAATTATAATATTAATATTTATATGAGAACAATATGTAAATGACTCATACCTTTTAGTGCCTGATCCTCAATATCACCTATTGTTGATTCTGGGTGTGAATAAATTCTGTCTTCCGGAGGCCGAATAGGCAAGTCTTTTGACCATGGACAAGACTCAAATAATGCAGAGTATTTCATGGAATCACTGGAATCCATGCCACTGAAAAATGAAAAATGAATATATCTTTGAGATGAAATACCATTAATGGCCATATGATCATTGGGTTATCTTTGTCAAATCATTCAGTAGTTTGCAAACATCTCTCTGTTGAGCTAAAGTTTTCAATGATACATAGGTACCAAGACCTATTAGCAGCTGATATGTTAAGTACTGTATATATTAGCATAAACTTCTCATCCATTATACAAAACATCACTGAATATCTTCTAAGAGCAAGGCATCCTGAGAGGTGCTGGAGTCTATAAAACAAGATGGGTCAGGCATGGATCCTAATTCCTAGGACTTCAGAATCAAGTGTAATTTATATAGGGCAGTCCTTGCTATTTCAAGGACAGAGAAAAATGAAAGCGTGTTAGGGGGCCTGATCTGGACCACACATTGGGCACACCTAAGGCTAGTTTTTTGTCCCCCTTTTTAGGACAAGGTTGGGGTGTGACCTGGGTGCCTGAAGTCTCTGTGTCTGGGCCAGTGGGCTTCCTACCAGTTGGCTGCTCTCCTTTGGGCTCCAACTGCTTCCTGGCTTCCTCTGGGGGAAGCAGCTCCACTGAGGCAGAGCTCATCCTGCAGAGCGAGCACTGTGAACAGCTGAGCTTGGTTCATGGCAAGATTAAACATTAGTTCTTGTATTTATTAATTAGCTTTTGTGAACTATTTACCTCTTTTCTTCATTTCTCTTTTGAGGATCTAAATGTTTTCCATATCAATTTATGTGAATATATATGTTATATATTATATATTGAATTATATATTATAAATTAAATATATAACATAAAACATAAATGAATATTATATTCAATATATTATATATGTTACATGTTACATATACTGTATATCATATATAGTGTATTACATGTTATTAATATATATTTTATATAGCTTCCTGTTTTCCTTTTTAATTTGTTTTGGACCTAGAGCAACTGAAAATGTTTATATAATCAAAATATATTCAACTTTTCTTCTGCGATTTTACTCATTTCTTTAAAAACATTTCATTAACACTTTAATCAGCCTACTAAATACATATAGTTAGAATTAAGTCATATAGAAGGGCTTAAAATAGAAAGTAACAGTGACCCCAATTTCATTCTCCTGAGAGCCAACCATTCTTAAATGTTTTTTGATATTCTGACAATGAACTTTTTATTTCTAAATGTCACTTTTATTGACTTGCCAGTTTTAAACATATCTTTGATAGAGATTTCTGCTATGATCAAAAAGGATTTAGCTAACTTAATAACCTCCCCCCATTTTTCTCCCCACAAACAGTTCTATCACTATTTTCAGTTCCTCCATCTTCATGTATCATATTTAAAAATCCCCATTTCTTGTTCCATCAACAGCAGATGATATATACTCACTTGCCATCTCCACCTCCTAAACTCTGTCATTGGAAACTTTTACTGTCAAAATTGATTGTATTAAGGTTTTTTTAAAAAAAATTATTTACTTATTTATTTATTTTTGGCTGTGTTGGGTCTTCGTTTCTGTGCGAGGGCTTTCTCTAGTTGCAGCAAGCGGGGGCCACTCTTCATCGCGGTACGTGGGCCTTTCACTGTCGCGGCCTCTCTTGTTGCTGAGCACAGGCTCCAGACACGCAGGATCAGTAGTTGTGGCTCACGGGCCTAGCTGCTCCGTGGCATGTGGGATCTTCCCAGACCAGGGCTCGAACCTGTGTCCCCTGCATTGGCAGGCAGACTCTCAACCACTGCACCACCAGGGAAGCCCTGTATTAAGTTTTGTATTCATAGTTATGTCTTTTCATAATTTAGCTAAAGGTTGATTTAAAATGTTGAAAATCAGCAGATAATTGTTTACTGCAAAGCCTAGTAGTTGGCTATGATTACGCTTTCTTCTCTGTATTTCCAACGTAATGATTCCCATCTCAGCAAAGAAGTACGAGACTAGGATCAAGTTCAAGTTGACCTCCACTTGTTCACATTCCACATTTAACTTCAGTTCATACGTAGCAGTAGCAAAGGCTGATCCAAATTGGGTCTATTCAAGATAAAGCCTGTCATTTAAGTGAGGGTGTCCACATGTTACCAGGATGATGTTATGACTACCAGAGATGTAAAGGGTAGAAGCAAGTCTCAATGAGGTGTTCCCAGGAGCTCTATCACTGGAAACACAGTACAATTAGCTCTCTGGGCCTGTCCTTGACCCAGGATGAAATACGGTGGGTGGTGCAGGCATACTAAGGGGACACATCCAATGTGTCTGAATGGCAGGCAGAGGCTGCAGCTCTTGGGCAGTAGTTCACGGCTGGAATCCAGAACCAGTGCTCCTGGAAAGCTTCCATATTGCTGAGCATGGACATGGGCTGCTCGCTGGACCTAAGCTTCCTGTCAACTACAGCCAGGGCCAGATGGCACCAACATTCCCAGGCAGGGATACTCCGGGATGGGGCAATCTCCCTGTGCCTATGGGTTCTGCTTAGAAGTTTTGACTACTGGTTATCAACTAGAGAAGTCTAATGGCTTGCTTGAAGGCGGGGGTACCTCTTACTAGGTTGGACAGAGTTCTTGGGTCTGTCTTCCTGTTACTAGACAACAGCTTTTGGACCCCCTCACAGAATGCTAGCCCCCTTCAGGTAGAACACCCATGCTCCTAGAAGACTTTGTTTCCCAATTTCTTGCTTCCATGTAAGGTAAGTGAGCTTGTCCAAGAAGCGCTTCCTAGAGAAGTATATAAACTGAGACCAGTACTGCCAACATCTGGATTTTCCAGTCACTGAACAACTCTTTCCTCTACCCTTGCAGTGGAAAAGGGCCGTGATTAACCCATGCTTGGGGTCTTCTCTCTAGAAGTATGACCAGACTGAGTCTTTCCCCCCGAACACAGACTTAGATGCATTTAGGTTTTATGGGTTACATCTTTTATTCCAAACTATAGAAGCATAAAGATGTTCTTCCTTCTTTTAGTAAAAAAAACAATAATCCATAGATTTTATGGCCAAATCTCTAAAGTGATATAAATAGAGTATGTTGAAGGGAACTTAGAAAGAAAATGGCACCAAAAATTTCACTGGATTTTTTTTTTTTTTTTTGCGGTACGCGGGCCTCTCACTGTTGTGGCCTCTCCCGTTGCCGAGCACAGGTTCTGGACGCGCAGGCTCAGCGGCCATGGCTCACGGGCCCAGCCGCTCCGCGGCATGTGGGATCTTCCCAGACCGGGGCACGAACCCGCGTCCCCTGCATTGGCAAGCGGACCCTCAACCACTGCGCCACCAGGGAAGCCTTTCACTGGATTTTTAATATGTATTTTTATTTGCCTGCTAGGGTTGCCGTAACAAAGTACTGAGGATTGAATGGTTGAAAGTCGTTGTCTCACAATTTTGGAGTCTAAAAGCCCAAGATCAATGTCAGCAGGGTTGGCTCCTTCTGAGGCTGTGAGGGAGAGTCTGTTCCAGGTCTCTCTACTAGCTTCTCATGTTTTGCTGGCAATCTTTGACCATCCTTGGCTTCTGCATCACCCAAGCTCCCTTGCTCTGTGTGTGTGTGTGTGTATGTCCAAATTTCTCCTTTGTATATGGACACCAATTATATTGGATTAAACGTTCACCCTTCCCAAGTCTGACCTCATCTTAACTAAATGCATCTGTAATGACCCTACTTCCAAATAAGGTCACACACTGAGGTACTGGGATTAGGACTCCAATATGTACATTTGCAGGGAGTTGAATTAGGTACACAATTCAACCCAAAACACATATGTTTTGGTCTCTTGTTTTTGGAAAAGAATACCTCTTCATTTAAAACACACACCAAAAAAGGGATCACAGAGCAAGTTCTGCCTTTCAAACGATTACTTTTCTTTTGTATCAAAGGAAGTATTAAGAGTAAATGAAAATGCTTTGAAAGTCAGGAGTCAAAAAGTGGCTGGGTTGAAAGGCACATGTGTTACCACGAGGGAAGGGTCAGACTTGAGTGAACGTCTGACCCACCCTTTTCACTGTGGGAACAGATGATAAATAAGCCCACTGCAGCCTAGTAGGCATTTATTTTATTTTATTTTTTTAAATTCTGCTATGGACTGAATGTTTGTGTCCCTACCCCACCCTGCCCAAATTTATATATTGGAATCCTAACCCCCACTATAATGGTATAAGGAGGTGAGACCTTTGAGAGGTAATTAGGTCAGGAGGTGAAGCCATCATGAATGAGATTAGTGCCCTTATAAGAAAAAACGAAAGACAGCTTGCTTCCTCTCTCTGTTTTCCACCATGTGGGGACACAGCAAGAAGCCAGCCATCTGCAAACCAGGAAGAGGACCCTCGTCAGAACCCGGCCACGCTGGCCCCCTGATCTCAGACTTCTCAGCCTCCAGAAGTGTGAGAAAGAACTGTCTGCTGGTTAAGCCACTCAGCCTACAGTAAGTTGTTATAACAGCCTAAACTAAGATATTCTTCCTCTCACTGTACTCCTATCAGGCTACCTACCTGTACTAAAAATCCAGAGTGTGAATAAATCCTCAGAGATCTACAGTTTCAACACTGTTATTATAATCTGTTAACTAACTATAATCTAGAGTCTCTAGCATCCAGTGAGATGTGCAGACTTGGGTGGCCATTTAGTGGGGCCTGTTGTTTTTCATCATCACATTTAGGAAAGGAAACCCAAAGCGTTACAATAATAAAACTCAGAAATAAAGGAAAGCATTACTCCTTTTTTAAACTGACACTCTCATTATGACACATCACCCTCATAAAACATCTCTTTGCTGTGGCAGACTTTTTAAATGACATATTAATATTTTAAAGTTATATTAATACTTCAAAAATTATAAAATGCTCGTTGTTGAAAATATCGGGAAGAACAAAGAAAATAAAAATTGGCCACAATCCCACCACTAGAAGATAATAACTGATACTATTTTGGTATATATCTTTTTAGCGTTTTTTTTTTCTATACATACACATGAATATTTTTAAACCTATATTATGCTGGATATACATGTGCACCTGACATTTAACACACCATTTATATTATAAGCATTGATTTGTATTTAACTCTTTATAATTTATCTAAAATTTGTTTTAACATATAGAGTGATATAAGAAACTTAATTGTATCTTTAGGACCAATTTTTCCCATTTACTGAATATTTCATCAAATTCTCATGGATTTTTAATAATTTTTTTAGGATATAAAAATAAAACATATATATCCTATGCAGACGATTTAGAAGTTACAGGAAAAAAGAAGAAAATGAAAATAACTGATAAATCTAGAGGAAGACCCACTGCTAATGTTTTAGTGTGCTTGCTTCCAGTCACTTTTGTCTACTTTGTTGCCATGCATTCAGAGAGACCAAACCCACGGACCCCTTCTAAAGAGTTCTTTACTTGATTCTCTGTCACTGCTCCGGCCACAGAGGATTGGATAAAGGATGGTTGCTTGACCTAAGGGCAACAAATCTATATACCAGCCTGTTACCTATGAGGGCTCTGGCTAGAGATTCTACTCAAGAGTGGCACCCGTAGTAGATAGTGATTGACTCAACCAGCCAGATCTTTGCTTGGGAAGTGTGGATTCAAGACCTACAGAGACATAGTCAATGGTAGTGGCAGAAACAGCTGAAGTAGAAATGGAATGTAATAGAATACCCACAAAAGCCAAGCACTAAAATCAGTGGTGAAGGGTCTGATCTGGTCTATAAGGGGTTTAAATATCAAAAAGGGAGTTATTGAAAAGCTATTTGGTAGTTTATAGATTTAATGGAAAACTAGGGAACCAGGTTTTTAAACCTGGCAAGAGCAAAGGTAAGCTAGGTGCCAAGAACACAGCCAAGTTGCAATACAGGAAGAGACTGGTAGACACCATTGCTTGCGCTCCACAATGGATTCTTGATTCTTCCACCACTGGTGACTTGAATGATCTCTAACTGCCCCTGCATCAGTGTGTCACTCCCTCAAGTTTCAAAGTCCCAAAGAGAAGCTTCGTAGGTTCCAGTGAACTTAGGTTATAAGCCTGTGCCCTCCCTAGAGGGCCAGGATCTATTCTATTCAAATTCCATAGTGGGAGTTGGGGCCCTGCTTCCCAGCTTTAGGAATTCCCTGAAGTTTAAGGATGAGTGCGCCATCATTTTAACTAACCAGCAGAAAATAACTTATTCTATCCAATAAAACTCAACTCACCTCTTTTCAGAAGGTCCAAAGGGAGTTTTAAAGTAACCTCCAGGAAGCTCGAAATTTTTCTTTAGTTCTAAGGCTGTAAAACAACGTAGACTGTTGATGACGGGTGCTGGTACTAGACCCCTGAAATTGGAAATTGAAAAAATCCACAGAATTTTGTAATAATACCAAGCGTACACACATGTAATACCTAAATACTGACCTTTACACGTCCCAAGTAAATGCATACGCCAATAAAACCTATTTGGAATAATGTAATATATACACTCATAAGCATTCACGTCAGAGCTTGCCTTAGACACTGGCATTATTACATTCTAATTTGTAGATTAACCAAATTTGTATTTTTCTGAATAAGACATTAATATAGGCAGATTTTCTTCCTACTGATTAGTACATATTCAATTGTAAACGCTCATTCATTTGTTATGTGAAGTCCAGCAATGTATCAACTGCTATAAAAATTGAAATAGATATTTTCCAGTTTTGTTTATAATCTAATGCTTTGAAATAATACCAGAAAATATTTATAAAAATTCTAATATTGTTACTTTCAGCTGAACTCTAGCATAAAATATCTATTTTTCATCTATACTAGCCTGTTTCCCCAGAGTGACTTGAAAAGAATCATTAACTATTTTTAGTGAATAAATCCTACTGCTATTCACTCTAGACTTGCTAAATAGAGTTGCTATGTGCAAAGTAGCCCGACTGCATATAAATGCATGAAAATTCAAAGCATCCTTCTGCCCTAGTATAACCCATTTGGAGCTCAGATTTAAAACAGCTTAGTGTCCACAGTGTTTCAATAGGCATGGCCACTCTGCTGGTGAGAAGTCGCACAGGCCCCAGCTTTAGCTGCTCTGGGGGACAGCGCCCATCTCCTGGCCACCACCCTCCCATCCCCCCAGTAGAACTCTGTATATTCCACACAGCCTGCGTTTTGAATCAGACTATCAGACTATCCAAAGATAGCTTGCCAATGTGGAGAAAATTAACCACACTTTTTTTGCTATATAGCAGACAAAGACAAAACTTAATTTATATTGGTTAAAGATTTTTAACGGATCGCTTAATATTGCAGACAATAAAGAGAAGTGAAATTGAAAAACATTTTTAAATGGCTTTTGTATTGTGCTTCCTCGACTCACCGCACTTTAAAAAGCTCTTTAAGACACTATAATTAAGGTCTTGTCAGTGCTCTTAGTGACTTTCTGAAAACAGGAATTTCACTTTATTACTCAAATTTTCCAAAAGGTCACACAGAAAAGAGAATTCAGAATACTGAAGCCTATAACATTCATGAGAAAATAAAACACAAACATTTCATAAACATCGTGGTTATTCACTTTGAGTAAATCTTAAAGTCTAAATGTGCCTCTTCACATGTAATAATTAATAGTACAATAATTATTATAGCCACTAATATCTATGAAGCCTCTACTATGCATCAGGGACTAAGTGAAACATTGCATATTAAGGAATAAGAATTCATGGCTTAATAAAGATACAATGGTCCCCATCCTGATGGAATTTACAGTTTAATGTGGAAAGGAGACATTAAACAAATGATCCCACAAATCATTAACTACTATTTTTTGAGATTCATGAAGGACAAGTATAGGATATTCAACAGGATATAATTAACCTTCCATCATCAAAGCCTTGGCGAAGGCTGATACTTATATTCAAACACCACCAGAAACATCATTCTTTGCAGTCTTCAAAGACTGCAAAAAACATCAGTTTCTAGTAGCTGTGAGTATATTGTGCCTTTAAATATATTTTATAAATGAAAGGGAAATACAACTTCTAGTACTAGGTTTACTACTGAACCACTGGGTCCATTTTAGTACAAAGGTCCCTGTTTGTGTTGATGATTTAAGATTCATTTGGTATATCTGGATACTAAAAAATCAACTTAAAGATGCCCAGGTGTAAATAAATGTGATAAATCACTACCTTTGAAACAGGAATGTGTGATGAGGAGGTGTCTTTCCCATTAGGGCCTGCCGGGCTGTCTCATACTGTCTCGCCATAGACTCTCTTTCCTAGGCAAGAAATATGATTTAAAATTATATTGAAGTTAAAAATATGTCCGATGACTAAAATAGCTACAATCATTGTCTTCTTGCTAGAGACTGCCAAATGTGTGAAAAGAAAAAGGGAAAAAACATAGGCCTAAAAAACAATATTTGTTCAGTGGAAAGAAAGAAAACTTTATAAATAAAATAGAAATATTTTTATGAAGACTACAATTTAATATGTAAACTTTTATCTGACATCTAAATAATAATGAGGCAATTTTTTTAAGCTATCATGTTTATATATTTTTTTTAATCTTTTTAATGAGATTATCTCTCAAGGATACAGACTATTATTGTCTTTTTAGTTTTACCAGATCTTAGCACACCTAGTAACTAACTGATTGAATATATCCAACGATGTTAAGTATGATCCTGAAATAGGACAGATTGGGAGGTCTTCCTCCCATGTTTCACCAACACCCCATCACTATCACTAAATACTTGGTGAGCATTTGATTATGGGAATACAAAGATACAAAAAACATAGTCTTGGGACTTCCCTGGTGGTCCAGTGGTACAGAATCTGCCTTCCAATGCAGGGGATGCGGGTTCGATCCCTGGCCAGGTAACTAAGATCCCACATGCCGCAGGGCAACTAATCCCGTGGGCCATGGCTAGAGAGAGAGCCCTCATACCACAACTACTGAGCCTGTGCACCTCAACAAGAGAGCCCACGTGCCACAACTAGAGAGAAGCCTGTGCACTGCAACAAAAAATCCTGCATGCTGCAACTAAGACCCGATGCAGCCAAAAAAAAAGAAAAGAAAAAAAAAAAAACATAGTCTCTGCATTCAAAAGGTTTATAATCTGGTGTCAAAAGGCAACTGAAAAGAGGAAAAAAACAAAGATAGCACATGCTGTTTTATAACTATACATGCCGTTGAGAAATTCTAGGTCAAGCTTGTGAAATTGTTCCTTAGACACATGACATGAGAGCTAACATGCAGACTCATTGAACACAGTCTCTCAGGTGGATATTTGATTGCCAAGACCACTTTACTGTTCCCCTGACCATCATCTCTGTGGTTCTGTGTAAGCATAATGAGGAGAAAATGTCTGCTGGGTAGGAGGGAGGGGATTTATAATGGGATAAGAAAGGAAGAAACAAACTCTACTTACATTTCACCACTTAAAAACTGTATTTTAAATAGCTCCATAAATACATCTAAATTGTCTCATATTACTATAAAAGTACTACATATCAACTAAATCCACTGTCTTATTCTCATATTGATTTGTTATTTTTCCCCCAAATCACTCTATACTAATATATACATTTTCTATTGTGATTTTACTTTATACCATCCTTATTTTTTTCTTATATTGATCCTTGATCTAAATTATATCATGACTGGGAAGATGACAGTGGTAGTGGAAGCATAGTTTTTGGACCTTCCAGAATTTCCACGTAAAAACAGATATAGCAACTAAATAGCAAAATGAAAACATATCAAACATTTACAAGAAAACTAGGTGACAAGCTCCCCTCAAATCCCCCAATACAGGTGACAATAACCACAACACCTGCATGGTATCAGTGTCTATGTAAGAGGAAGCCAAAGAAAGAAACAGGGTGACTAAAAGACCTGAGAACAGGAGAGCCCCAAGACAGCTAAGAAGTATTCACTAGGAAGCATAGCAGGACAATTTGGAAACCATGGCTGAAACATAGGAGGAGTTGTTTCCATTCTAATAGTAGGTAAGAATAAGGGGTCCACAGTAAGTTCTGCAGGAGCTGGATCAACTGTGAATTCTTGAAACTAATCCACTGTCCCTTCTAAGACAGGGTTTTACACTAAAAAAAAGCTGATGGGGGTGGAATAAAAATTAATTGGGAGGGACTTCCCTGGTGACACAGTGGTTAAGAATCCGCCTGCCAATGCAGGGGACACGGGTTCGAGCCCTGGTCTGGGAGGATCCCACATGCCGCGGAGCAGCTGGGTCTGTGCGCGACAACTACTGAGCCTGTGCTCTGCAGTCCATGAGCCACAACTCCTGAGCCTGTGCGCCACAACTGCTGAAGCTCACGCGTCTGGAGCCCGTGCTCCGCAACGAAGAGTAGCCCCCGCTCAACACAACTAGAGAAAGCCTGTGTCCAGCAATGAAGACCCAATGCAGCCAAAAATAAGTAAATAAACTAATTTAAAAAAAAAAAATTAATTGGGAAAGAGCAAACAGAGACATAGGAAAGAGGAAATCTAGACCAAAGCGGGAGAGTGGAACAGAACCAGGAAATCTCAGGAAGGAAACTGCCATATACCTTGATACTATTTGAAAAAACCACCTTCCTTCTAAATGTTTGAGAAAATGAATTTCACATAAAAATGAGAAAATTTCCAGTCAAATCCAATGCAAAGTTATTATAAGAAATAAGAGGAAAAGGAGAATAACATCTCTGTACACAATGAAGGGGAAACAGATAAAATCTGTAATCTACTATTTAAAAATAAACTAAAAGACATTAAGAAAATGACACAAAACATTAAGGAACAAATGAATTACAATTTTACAAACTCACAAATGAGGTGCTGGAACTCAGGAAAGAATTAGAATATACAGGAAAAAGTCACTTAGGAAATGAAAACTAAACTAGAAGAAATACAGGAGTGAAAAAGAACAACAAATAATGACTTAAGAGAAACAGAAAATGAAGGAGAAACTTTAAACCTCAAAAAGAAATGAAGAAAGAGGTAAAAAGATTCAAGAGAAAATGACAAATATTTGTCATTTATATAGACATATATAAAGAAGGTCCAACATATCAACAATAAGAGATCTTGATAAAATAAACCAAAACAAAGAAACAGGGGCTTCCCTGGTGGCACAGTGGTTGAGAGTCCACCTGCCGATGCAGGGGACACGGGTTCGTGCCCCAGTCCAGGAAGATCCCACATGCTGCGGAGTGGCTGGGCCCATGAGCCATGGCCGCTGAGCCTGCGCGTCCGGAGCCTGTGCTCCGCAATGGGAGAGGCCACAACAGTGAGAGGCCCGCGTACTGTAAAACAAAACAAAACAAAAAAAAGAAACAGGATAGATACTAAAAACTACAATTCAAGTGTAAAGTGTAACAGACTGTTATCAACAGGCAAGAATGCAGGAAATATTTTTCCCACAGCCCTTTCTGTATCTAGTAGAGAATAAGCTTAGGCAATAAAACAACTAGAGAGACACTGACCTGAGGTCTAATGATGAGTATTAAGTATGAAGGTATTTGATAACTAAGACAAAATGAGAGTTAAAAGGGAGAGAGGATATGAGGGCATGCTCTGATAGTATAGCTATAACATAATCACAAACAATGGCGGGAGGATCATTTGTAAAACCCTTTTTTATAAACTGCTTTCAGTTTTTATAATGGGTGCTGGTGCTGGTAGTATTTAGTATTGTTATTCTGAGACTCTTCTGTGTGTAATGTGGTTAAAACAAACAAGAAATTTAGTAAGATATTATAATTCTATCATCGCCTCTATCTTTGAGAAGCAGGACTCTCAGTGTGGAGAAAAGAAAAAATATGTAACAGAGAAGGAGTTAAGTAAAAATGCTGAAGTCCTGAATCCAAATTGGAAATATTAACTTGAACTCATGAAATATTTTATCTATCCACAGAATAGGCCTAGAAACAATGGCCACCCCAAGAGCAATGAGCATTCCTAGCAACCATGATGTGTTTTCTTGTACAACCATCTCCCACTTGAAGAAACCAAGACTTCTTGGACAAAAGACTGATTCCAGGTCTAGGACAGGTAATGAACAAAAGAGCACAGAATATCTTGTCATACCAACCAGCAAAATGGGTCACGTTAAAAGGACACAGGTGTCAACCTGCAGAAGCTCTAGCTGGCCAAAGATAGAATAATTTGAGTTTCGATAAGGATAAAAAATGCAGTGGGTGGATAGCCTTCAATATGCACAAATCAGAATCATAATGATTACAAATGATATTTAAAAATTAGTTGGTCACCTTCAGAGAATAACAGGAAACCAATTCATTATCTTGAAAAAGGCACTTGGACTGCTGATCCTACATGAACTGTACCACTTGGTAACTAGGTGGCAGATAAGAGAAGTATCTCTTTATAGTGTTATTCCAGCTAATAAATATAGTGTTGAACACCATGCCCTGAAAAATGTACTGAGGAGAAGAAAGCATGTTTCTTTTGGAGTCGGAATAGACACTTCTAAGCTGTGTTATCTCTGACAAGCTCCCTGAGTTGACCTGCCTCAGAGTAGTGAAAGGAAATAGTGCTTAGTAGACGTAGGGCCCAATATTTTGTCATTATAGGTCCACTTTCTCACTGACCTTCAAATCTTTGGGTGCTTTTTGATCGCACTGGCCTTATCTGCCACACACACACATTCACTAAATTGGCTTTGAATGAATTGGTCATTCAGCAATTTTTTTTCTAGAAAAGTGGCTTTCAGTAACTTGGCCTGCCTCAGGAGTAAGGCTGTCCCCTAAGGAGATCAGAGGAGCTGGTTGGAGAAACAGATACAATTGAAGTTCTGAAAATAAAGCTTCTCCTAGAAGGCAAAGATCTACTCACAATAATTCCACAGCAAAAAATTTTCACACGAACACACACATAAATATACACTTACTCAACCAGTTATGACATGTGGCTATGTGACTACCCAGGAATAGGGCTGGTTTTCAGAAGACACACACAAAACCAGCTCTGTTACTTTGTAATCACACCTTGGACATGCACGTGGGTGACAAAACCACACACAGGAAAGAGTAGAATATTAGAATGGAGGGGGGTAAACTGAAAGACCTCACATACGCAGTAAGTTTAAGGTAGGTTTCAGGAAGAATGCAGTGTTCAACATAAGTGGAAAGGGTGCTTTTGAAAGAAACAGGACCAAAAAAAGCATTGACAATGGGAATTCCTATTTAGTCCTTCAGTGTCAAATGGCTCTCTTGATAGTTTCTACAGGTAAATATGAACACATTAAATCTACAGTTAAGACCCCAAAAAAGCACAAACATTTCTATCTTTTTCTTTTTTTGGAAGATTTATGATATAGGTTTTTGACAGAGGTAGTTGCAATTACTTTCCTCAATCCACCATAAAGTTCCAAAAATACACAGGGATTTATGTTGGGAAAGTAAATGAATAACAACATCTCCTAAGGGTTGCAATAAGGGGTACATGAGATAATTTACACAGAAGCCCTTTCCAAACTATAAGTGACATATAAAGGCTATTTATGGCCTCCAATATAATCATAATATCTCATTAAAGCTTATGTGGTGATGATCTTAAAAAGGTTTTGCTCATTTTGCAGCATTATAATGGCTAGGCAAGAGGTTAATAACTTACGAAATATCTCAAAATTTGATAAATACCTAAAATTTCAAAATAGCATTGAATTCATAATCTTTACAAGAAAACGAGGTACTAAAAATAATCTTAGGCAAGTTCACCCCATATACATGACAGTGGCAATTAAGTACTACCTTTGTTCTAATTTTTGAGGGGTGAATCTGTTGGTTCTTGGGGGATTTGATTTGCTTTTCTATGAAACTACTCTGTTACATTATACCTCCACCAGAACTGGCAGGCAAAATTACCAGAACCTCAGGCTGCAAGGGGTTTGAGCGCTGTTGCCATCATGGATGAGAAACTGCCCACCCTCTAACACAGGACACAGTAGATTTCTACACTAGGCCCTAGATGCCCTGGATTATGGGGGCTGAACAGTTTCTCAGGGAGGTGACTACAGGTAAGGAGTGGCACTGGACATTGTCAAAATTTCATGACACGTGGTCCACATACCTGCTCCCCTCCCGCCACCAAGGTGGCCCCTCTACTCTCGCATTGCCTTTTTATCATACCCTCCACTCTCCAGTTCCCCCATACTGTTCATTAGTTTTATATTGAGATGTCGGAGATGAATTACAGCTGAAAACCCACTGTGTGCGTGTTGTGTGCATTTTTCATCTGTTCCTCTGTTCTTGCTCCTGGGTACCTGAGTGCCCTTGACCAGAGAAAAGCTATCTTTAGGGACTTCCCTGGCGGTCCAGTGGTTAAGACTTCACCTTCCAATGCAGGGGGTGTGGGTTCAATCCCTGGTTCGGGAGCTAAGATCCCACATGCCTCGCAGCCAAAAAAACCCAAAACAAAACAGAAGCAATATTGTAACAAATTCAATACTTACAAAAACATGGTCCACATAAAAATAAAATCTTAAAAAAAAAAAAAGAAAAGCTACCTTTAATTAGGCCTGAAAATTTTCTAACAGGTAATATTCAGATTTGTCATATTTAAATAAACCATGGATACCCACTAACAGGCAGAGGGTGTGACTCAACGATGTGCTTCTCATCGGTGTGTGTGACGTTGTACAGCAGGACAGTCTAACTGGGACATGAGCTGGCTCTGGCTGTCAAGACACAGACTTGTAATTAAAGAATAAAGGTGGCTAAGGATGTGCGCTCTGGAGTTTTTACAGTCTGGATATGCCATGTCCCGGGAGATTAAAAGAAGACCTTATATTTGAAAGTCTAAGCTCCAAGAAGCATGAAGCTGTACAGGACAGCAGGTGCAGAGAGAAAGTGGTCGACTGACTTGAAAAGAGCTGGGTTTCCCAGGACTGCAAGGACAGAGGCTGACGGGCTCCTCACGTCGAGTGTGCTCCCAGGGTGTGGTGAGATCTTGGGGGTCGGCACTGGGTGAACACACGAGCGGGAGAGCCCCTGGCTCAGAATGGAACTCAGGGTTTCAGACAAGGAAGATCTCCATGGTAACCATGATAGTCTGGAGACCAGAGGCCCTTCCCTGAGTTTCTAGGATGACACAAACCTCAGGATTCTTGAACTTAATGCAAAGAATGGGAGTGATCCCCACTCCTAATGACTGATATTTGATTTCCCACAGATCCTGGTAGGTGGGAACAATTCCAGAGTTAATCTATTTTGGATAAATAAATAGGGCATTTCCTGTACTCCAGTATCATGATACAAATTTATATTATTTTTAGATGTTTAGAGTGCACCCATCCCCTGCTGCTTCTAAGAGGCCAGAATGTGTATCAAGTGGCCCTGCCTTTTGCCCTGCCACAGGTGACAGGACAAGCAGTTTAATTTGATCTGTGTGGTATGGCTAAAAAGTCCAGCTGTGCCAATTAGATTGCTTTGCTTTCCACAGTATGAATTAAAGAGACGGAGAGAAGTGGCCAGGAATTGTGGGCATAGAGCCACAGGCAGAGAGCCATGGTGAGTCAGGGCTGGCACGTGTGCAAATGAGTTCAAATTATGTGGGAGGGAAGCTGAGTGAGTGGAGGAGGCCAGCCAGGAGAGAGAGGACGACAGAGCACGGGAAAAATAGAAGCAGAGATGAGAGGAACTTGATGCCTTTGGGATGCACTTTCCAACCCTATTTCTGGTTCCTGTGAGATCTGTACTTCATCCCTGCTCCTGATGCACTGTGAATCCACTCATCATATATTTTTTAATAATGGAACTACCTCTTACTTAAGCTGACTTTAACGGGTATCTGTTCCTTGTACTTCAAACATCCCATTCTTATGACTTAATCAGAGCAGAATGTATAGCTATGCCCATGTACACCACGGCCCTAGACTTTTCATCTGAAGTAACCAGTCTGATTCTTGTGACCAATGCCCATGGTTCTGACTTTAGAAGACAATGTGATTATTTGCTTAGAACAGGCAAGGCTTAGGGAAACATGACCAAGGAGTTGACAACCAAATCAGAAGTTCTGTCACTTCTGAGGCAATAGCAACGATTTAGGTCTCTGTGTTCCCAGACCATCACAGAAAAACCATCACAAACAGAAAAGAGCATGATCTAATATGAAGGTAGGGCCAACTTCCACATATCCTGACTTCTCTGAGTTCTCAAAGAACGGGATCTTTTAAGTCATAGGATGGGTCTAAGTACTGCAAGGTTAGAAGACATGGACTCTTTGAGTGGACTCACTTTGAAGGCTCAGCACAAGAACACTCAAGATTATATCCCAACAGTAAAGCAAGTTTTCCCTTGAAATACATACTCTACAGTATTAATCCTATGTAGTTCTTTTCTATGCTTGTTAAATAGGAGAACTGAGCGTCAGAACTTCCACTGGGAGCCTGGGGGAAAGGTACTCAAAAAAATCTACACTGTATATTCTGTTTTTAGAACCCATGCCTATTCTTAGAGGTGTAGAAAGAGGGGGAAAAAACTTGTCTTCAGCCGACACCAGTCAGAGGACAGTTTTGGTGAAACTTGTTAGTCTTGAAATATCCAATGCCCTTTTTGTCTGATTTTGTAATGCTCAGTTCCAGCTTCCCTCACCCCTCTATCCCTTCTCACCGCTGGCGTGTTTTTGCCTGAAAGTTTGGCCCATAATTTCACAAAGTAGTTTCTGTCTGCAAAATCCAGGGACTCAAATTCACTCAAAGCTCTAAACTTCTTCGAAGTCTTTTCAGGTTTCAGCTGAGGTTTCTTAATATCTGCTAGGGAAAAAAGTAAAGTTTAAAATAAAAGGCATAAAATTGGATAAAGCAACTTTCTGAAGTAAGAGAATGTTTTATACGTGGATTTGCCCAAACACAATAAAGTGTATACTTAAAGTCTGTGCATTTCAACTTGAAAGTAAGATAACTAAAAATTTATGTCTCAGAACACGATAACAATAATACTTATTATTGAAAATTATAAAGTCAGCCTGCAGCACCTAGTAGACATGTCCTGGGAGTACCCTTAGTGTTCAAATAATACAGACTTATGAATGGAATTAAAGGAAGTAAAACTTAACAAAAACAATGGCTTTCAGATACTTAAGTGAAAAATCCCCTTTATAATTACTTTCCATTTGACAAAATTGTCCTAAAAGGCTAAAATCATCATCATCATGCAACACTAAGAAAAACCTTTTTAAAAGAATGGAGTGGATGATGAGGTCAGTATTTAACAGAATTTACACATAAATGCTGTCTAATGTTCCCTACAAAACATCAGAATGTCCAGAGGCCTAGAATATAAAGAGTCTAAATTTCTATCACTGCTCATGTACAGCGGGCCCAGGTGTACATACATTGGGATTTATTAGGAACATCAACACTTTCAGTATTGCTACAAAAATGCCAAAATAAATAATCTCCACATCTACACTAGCCAATATGGCTGACTGAGCAGATGTGGGAAGCTATCCCCGCCCAAGACAAAATAAATAGTGGATAACATATAACAGAAACTTGTTTTTATCACATAGCAAAACTGAAACCAAGCAAGAAAAATTTCCAGGTGCTGGAAGTGAAGCGAAGATTCCAAGTCAGAGGAGTGGAAATTGATGCCAAGAGGTCAGAGAGTGGCTCAGGGGCTGAGGTTTCTGGACTGAGAGGCAAGGCCAGTCCCTGTGTGCTTAATGTACGAGACCTGGGCTATTAGGCGAGAAGTTGGAAAGGGAGTGTCTGGAAATCTCAGCCCACAGACCTCAGGACTTAGCCTGGGCACAGTCTCACCTGGACTGAGGGTGGAGACACCTGTGGGAAATCAGGTCTCTACTCCTGGGCTGTGTGCTGGTATGGAATCTGAAATTGAACTCCTACCAAATTGTGTGGCAATCCCTAGCTGATAAAAAGAAGGTACAGGGCTTCCCTGGTGGAGCAGTGGTTGAGAGTCCGCCTGCCGATGCAGGGGACATGGGTTCGCGCCCCGGTTCAGGAAGATCCCACATACCGCAGAGCGGCTCCCGTGAGCCATGGCCGCTGAGGCTGCGCCTCCGGAGCCTGTGCTCCACAGCGGGAGAGGCCACAACAGTGAGAGGCCCGCGTACCACAAAAAAAAAAAGAAGGTACAAGCTGGACTTCCCTGGTGGTCCAGTGTGTAAGAATCCACCTGCCATTGCAGGGGACACGGGTTCAATCCCTGGCTCGGGAAGATCCCACATGCTGCGGAGCAACTAAGCCCATGAACCACAACTACTGAAGCCTGCATGCTCTAGAGCCTGCGTGCCACAACTACTGAGCCCGCGCACCACGACTACTGAAGTCTACACACTCTAGAGCCTGCGCACCACAATTACTGAACCCATATACCGCAACTACTGAAGCCCGCATGCTTTAGGGCCCATGTACCGCAACTACTGAGCCCGTGTGCTGCAACTACCAAAGCCCGCACACCTAGAGCCTGTGCTCCACAACAAGAGAAGCCACCGCAGTGAGAAGCCCGTGCACCTCAACGAAGAGTAGCCCCCACTTGCCGTAACTAGAGAAAGCCTGCGTGCAGCAACGAAGACCCAGCACAGCCATAAACAAACAAACAAACAAAAAAAGTAGGTAAAAGGTGTTGCAGACAAGTAAAAGTATTGAACCATGGTAGGGAAGCCTAAAGCTCCACAACCCAGCACCAGTCTTGAGAGAGGGGGAGAGACTCAGAGGATGCAACAAATGGGCAAATCCACAGCCAAGAAATTCCACGTGATAGAGCATTCTGGAAAGGAACATTGAAGTAATTATGTTCATAACAATCACAGAGGTAATAGGACACGATTATTACGTGGAAACATACTCTGCTAAATCTTCATAATGGAAAAGCCATTCAACCCGTATCGGTTGTGCTCCTACTATGTGCCAGACAGTGCTCTGGGTGTTGGGATAGAGCAGTAAATAAAATGTCCTTGATCTGTGGGACTTACATTCTAATGTTGGAGAAAGACAATAACACCAGATAATGTCAGGTAGTATAACGTCAGGTAGTGATAAGTGTGATGAAGGACCACAGGCAGATGAGGAGACAGAGTGAGAGACAGCATGATGGCCAAAGGAAGTCCTCCCTAAGATGGTGACATCTGCACAGTGATCTGAAGTCATAAAGAAGGAAGGCATCCAAATATCTGGGGCAAAAGCATATCAGGCAGAGAGAGTGGCTTTGTATAAAGACCCAGAAGCATGCTTAACACAACTGAATTACAGTAAAGAATTCAGCATGGCTGAAACAAGGCAAACTAACAACCAAAAAAGAGACGGAAGGGCTGAATCTTATGCTCATTGAAAAACAAACAAACAAACAAACAAAACCAAAACACTTGTCCTCTTGATGGGACTCTAAGAACAGAGCATTGTGAAAAAGACCAGATGAATCTGAAAAAAAAGATGAAATTTAAAGAAATAGAAGCTATATTTATATAATTTCCATAGAAATGACCCTCCCTATGTATAAAAGCTTATTTAAAATATAGTATATATTTGTGTCAGGGTTCCTTCTTCCAGCTTTCTCAGACGTAAGCCAATTGTACTATGATGTAAACAAACCAAGTTCTATCTGATGATACAACGCAGCTGTAATTCAACAGTTTAATGTCTTAATGGTTTCTCAGCAACAAAACAATCTGGGTAAAAATAATGTGTTTAGATTACTATTAAACTACATTGTAATGCTACCACTTTAGGGACTCAGACTCCTATAATAAAGAGTTTCATACAGTTCTTAATATAGTTTCAAATGTCTTAATACATTAATGAACAAGAGATCTTACTTCTCAATAAAAAAAAAAAAAAACCCAGTTACCAGTGTTATAATACCCTGCAACCAAGTTTCTTAAAGTGATCTTATTCAAAGTATCTAAAAGTTAACCTTGAGGCAACATTAAATTATATATATAAGTTACTGTACAGTCCACAAAAATTACCAAGTTCTTCAGTATATAAGCTAGTTACATTTACTTAAACGCCTACAATGAAGCATAAGTGAATTTAACGATGCATGACAGATTTTCAAGTTATTTTATGGATTGGTATCATTACCAAATGTAAGAAACTATAAATGAAATATCTGGAACAACCAGAACTACATCTCAAATTAATTCAAAATAACTTAGACCTTTTGTTTAGAATTATATCTCTTTGCAGTCAAGTGAATTAAAATAATATTCGTATAAAACATTTTAAAAGAATAACCACAGAATCCAACCAAAATAACAAATGCAGTAGAAGCCATGCACCTAAGATAAAACATCTGTGTATATTTCATAACACATTATGACACAGACTATATAGGGTCCTTTACTGCAAAAAAGAAAGGAGAAAATAAAAGATACTGATGATCTGATATTATAGGCACACAGCCATTTCAATAATTAGTAATAAAATTAGAATTTGGGGGTCAGATTGTGTATATTTTGAAAAACAAAAATCCCTATTTTGGTAACCAATTTTTCTACAGCAGTAAGGTTACTTGTATAGCAAAACAACTAAGTCAATCTCCTGTCTAAAAACATGAGACCAAATTAATATTTAAATAAAACTTTGCCAAAAAAAAAAAAAAAACCCCAAAAAATCAGCACCAGTGTTTGTCTCTCTTTGAAAACACTTGGAAATGTATGACTTGGAAGTAGGCTTTAATTTTCATACTAAAGTTCTCAGATAGCCAGAATCATTCAGTTTTTCCCACTCAAATGGGGCTTAAAAAACATGTTTATTTTGGTAGTAGTGAGGTTCTTTTAAATTAACAAGAGTAATTTATACTACCATGATTAAATACATATACATATGTAAAATGTAAATAGCTATAAAAATCCCTGTAAAAGTCTCAATGCTGAAATATGTAACCATAAAAAGGACCAAAAGCAAATTAAAGCATAATAATCTGCTACACAATTTTAAATATTTATTTATTTTTAATAGGATAGTTACATAATTCACGGTAAGGGAAACGCTCAGTTCATTAGAAAGTATTATCACAAAACTGAAGGTGCCAAAAGAAGCCATTTTTTCCAGGACAGAATTAAATCTTATAAGTCTTGACTATCTGTACTTCTGAGAAAGGAATAATAGCAACTAGAAAAATAATCATTTCACATAATATCCATAAAAATTTTCCATAGCAAAATAAGCTTTTATAGTAGAAAGCTATCATATAGTAATAATGTTCATGCTATACATGATAAAATGAATGCACATACTAAACTATTCTAACAGTAAAGTACTATATTCTTGAGTGTCCGATCAAAGGAATAATCAGCTATTTAAACGGAGAACAGATTCTACATCAGGACAAAGGAAGCATGTGAATGTGCCTTCTCACACCGAAAGAATGAGGTACAAAAAGAATGCTTTTTTCCACTGAACTTCATACTTTGAAATGTCTTCAGTAGAGCTGAACTAATGGGTTAAATATTTGGACACTGTATAGAGGATGTCCTAAATAAAACATATAACAATAGTACCATGAATTTCAGGGTTTCTTTTAAATGAATGAGTTTATCATGAAGTAGTTAACTGACACTTTGAAGGAGAGAGGATGTAGGACAGATAAATTTCAAGAGTAGAAACTTGATGCATAAGATTTGGATGCGTACAGAATTTGGGATAAGGAGAGAAGGAAAGGGTAGCTATGGCTGACAGAAAATAGGACAGAAACATTCAGGGAGCTGGAACACAAACTAAAGGCTTCCCTCTCCTTTGAGCGGTACGTTTGATAACTAAATTTCCGATGTGACTTCCACCCAACCCTACAGCTCCACCTCTGCTAAGTGTAGTTTTCGTTTGCAAGAGCTCATCCTTCAAGAACAACATTTTCAAAGATGTTGTTTCATTGGTCACTTCTCAAGCAAAGACATCTTTTGTCTTTCTTCCCTTTGCTATCTTTGTCCTTGGAAACCAAGGGTCTTTAGATCCGGTACCATGTAGAAGCCAGTCTCTGTTTCAACCTACCACAAAGAGAAAACAAAATGCCAGCTATCTGGTAGTTTATTCCTGAGTCAAGTAACTTGATGCCATTTACCATTTAACCAAGATGAAACACAGAATGTAAATGCCTTTGATATTATCAATGACATAATAACAATAAAAATAATAGATAACATTTACTGAGCATACTATGTTCTAGGCGCTATTACAAGTCTCTTCCATGTGTATCACATGTCAATTTCATAATAACCTCGGAACTGATGTCTCCTCACTCAGTTCTCCAAGCTGCAATGCTACCTGTGAATGTACGTGAAAGAATCTCTTGATCTCAGTAACATTTTCCTGAACTGCAATTTCTTTCCAAAATAATCCTAATTCTGTTTAAGGCCCTTTATTCAATTAAGGTTGTCAAAATTTTTAAAGGATTTTCAGAGAAGACCGCACCATTTGCCAAATATTTCCACCAGTCCTTTCCAATTAAGGATAAAATGCTACTGGGACTTCCCTGGCGGTCCAATGGTTAGGACTTCGCCTTCCAATGCAGGGGGGTGTGCGGGTTCGATTCCTGGTCAGGGGGCTGAGATCTCACATGCCTCGTGGCCAAGGAACCAAGACACAAAGCAGAAGCAATGTTGTAACAAATTCAATAAAGACTTTAAAAATGGTCTACATCAACAACAAACAAAAATCTTTAAAAAAAAAAAAAGGATAAAATGCTATTAAAAAAAAATTTTTTTTTACTGCTTACATGTTAATGCTAACAAACACTCATATAAGTACTTACTATGTGCCAGACATTGTTCTGGGCGTTTTTCAATATATTAACTCATTTAATCCTCACAATAATCTTGAGGCAGGTACTACTATTATCTCCATTTTATATTACATGAGACCTTTGTAAACTGCTCAAGGTTACACAGCTAGATTGTACTGGAACTGGAATTTCCAATGAAAATTTTGACTGTTATCTGAAATCATGAATTTCTAAGGTTACAAACTTTTTAAAAAAGGTCTCCAGCTTTTGCTAATCAGGACTGCTCTCTCATCATCACCTTTGAGATGAAAGATTTGGTGGTCTAACATTATTTATCATCAACACAAAGAAACAGTCTCTTCTTATTTTCTTTTCTGAATGCCTGGTCAATAAAGAAATGTGATTTTTAGAATGATGTCTTTAAATTCATTTATGGACAGACTGTGATTTGGAGGAACCTTTATAGTAAAGAGGTGATTTTCAGTGTTGTCGTGAAACAAAAGGAAAGGGAACCAGCTAAGGACTTAGTGGTTAAAACACTATCGATCGAGACTGGTTATTTTAGCTTTACATAAGAACTTTACACTATGCATAAAAATTTTCAATATACCTTACCCAGAGTCCTAACACTGACAAAGAGCATAACTGCTAATACACTGAATCCTTCTGTTGTCACAGAAAATAAATCAGTATAAATCACGCCAATCCATCCCACCTCACTTGAAGGCAACCTGAGCAGGGTAGTACCTGGTCAGTAGGCCTCTAAGAACAGAACCATAGCAAAGCTCCAGAGCACTCAGTACAGGGTTTTTCAAAAACTGCAGGCTGCAGACTAAATTGTGAAATCAGTTTAATAGGTCATGACCAGTGTGTTAAAGAATTAAGATTGAATAGAAGAGAAGGTATCAGAGTTTATCACCACAGTGAAGGTATTTCATTATACCTTTGTTTCCTATGCGTGTAGGTCTGTGTGTAGGTCATGATATTATGAGCTGTATCCCTGGTTACGGGTTTTGGACTAGAAAGTTTGAAAGCCACTGATCTAATGAGTACTAACTCTGCAATTTTCTAGTACTAGGCTCTCTATTTAATAAAATAGGCTGCCGGGTTCTTCAGAGCCAGCCAGTAGAGCTAGTTGTAGTGAACAGATCACAGATTATAAAAGGAACCTTAAATTTCAGCCAGTCCAACTAATCACCCAACCTAAGGAGACTTTCTGTGAGATTCCCATCAGAGAGCATCTAAATTATGGGGAGAGCCTGTCTGCTCCTCTGTACATGACTCTGACTCCTAGAAAGTTCTCATTAAGCCAAATCGAAATAGAATATTAGGGTGCTGCTTTCACAGGACAGCTTTTCATATGTAGGAATTTACTTCTATATAACATTTTCTGAATAAACACAGGCTTGTTGTAGAAAATTTACAAAATACTAAAAAGCATAAAAGAGAAAATAAAAATTACCCATAATCTAACAACCCAGAGCTGACAACTGGAACCATACTAGCTGTACCTCCTTAACCTGCTTTCTTCTTAATAAGTAACAAATATTTTCCTCTTCCAAAATTCTACAACATGATTATAATGGCAACATACAGCTGAACCAGAACTTTTGGCCCATAACTTATTTCTGAAATCCCATTAGCTGGCTTAATTATTTCCAGGTTTTATTACAAAGACATTAATATGAACACCCTTGTACATACCATATTTCCTTATAATTCTTGGATTGGAATTGCTAGGTTAAAGACATGCAATATTTGAAGGCTCTGACAGGTACTGTAAAGCTGTCCCCAGAAAAGTTGTGCCCATTTACCTTCTCAATGATGACAGAGAAAGTGCATTGACCCTGAGCCTCACCAAGAACAGACATTTGTTTTCCATCTTTGCCACTCTGGTACCCAAAAAAGTCTATTCTGTTTTGACTTACGGTGATAGTGAAACTTAAATACTTTTTGACATATTTTTTGGCCATTTTTACTTCCCCTTCTGTAAATTACTACCAAATTACCCTTTGTCCAATTATCTTTTGAGGTTTGAAAAGAATTGATTTAGCTCTTTAAATATTTGAAGAAGGCTCTTGCACCCAGTGGAATTATCATCTCTGTTGATTTGAATACTAAATGCCAGACTTCTTTTAAAAAGCTGAAGATTGTATTAGCTAATAGAATGACTAAAGTCCACAACGTTCTTTTTTTTCCCCATAAAGATCACTTTGCTGAGGAACATAGCATATGAAAGTGATATGAACTTTGTTTGTAAATGTAGATGGAAAATGACAATTTTTAAATATTTATGTTCTACAATTAAAAAGCAGAAGTTCCCCTTATACCAAGAAAAATCAATAATAGCTGTTAAAAACCTCTCACCAAGGGAGGAGTTGGTAATCTTTTCTATTCCTCTCCTTGAACAACAAACAAAATGTCCAGCTGCACTGAATCTGAGATGTTTATACGACCAAAACACAAACACGAACCTGACACCATCATGGACCCCAGGGAAGGGCGTTAGAGCTTCTCCCGAGTCAAAAGATGGGAAATTTGGCATCTCACTTTGCATGAGAACCCTAATGAAAATGCAGCCCCAAATGCCTTAAGGAGCCTCAGAAACAGCTGCCCGAGGAGAAGACCAAGGAAATTTCTAAAGTTTTTCACCCAAGTGAGGTACTAGTGCCTCTAAAATGCCCCATACACAGGTCCTAAAGGTGGGTGGGTATCCTGATTTTCCTCCTCTCTTTCCCAGTCTGCACTCCCGTTACATCCAGTCCAATATCTTGAATCTGCCCGTTCCTGCCACAATGCCTTATTTCAGGCCCTTACTACCTTCCTGTCAGGACCAGTGCAATAGCTTCCCAGCATTCCTGCTGCCATCTAAATTGCCCTCTTTAAAGTGATCCTCTACGCTGACTCGAAACAGATGCCTGTAAGATAAAAAAAATTTCACCATTCAATGGCTCCCCACTGTCAGAAGATCAAGTTTCCAATCTCACGAGCACAGCACAATGTGCCCTTTGGAGCTACGTACGTCTATAGCTCTCCTGACACTTCGGTCCAGAAGATGCAACGCCTGCTCTTCCCTCCACACTTAGGCATATGCTGTTCCCTCTTCTGAGACCTTCCCTTCCCTCCCATCAGTCTGCTGACCGCTCTGCAACCTTGAGGACTTGGCTGAAAGGATGACTTCCTCTTGGAAGTGATTTCTGATCCAGTTCTCACATCCCAGCCTGAATTCGGTGTCCTTTCTTAGTATTCTTATGGCTTTCTGGAAAAGTTAATAAATGAGTTTCCTTCTCTATTTGATGCTAACCCTATCCTAGCGTGCTGTGGGGCCTCCAGCTGCCCTGATCACATGTAATAAACCCTCCTATCCGTCTCCCTTGAGAAAAGAGAGCTCCTTGAAGTGTCCTCACCATCTTACTCTATGTAGAAACTATCACAGTGTCTGGCATATATGAAGTACTTAATCAATGCTTGTTGGGGGACTTGAACTAACTTAAGAAAAATAAGTTATGAGATGTTAAAAAATTCACCTTATTCATTTCGTCTTGGACAAACCAGACAAATCAGAGGATAATTATTAGCATAACATAGGCTCTTCATTATACAAGAAGAGTCCTGCATCCTGGATTATAAAAATATCAATTCCCTCTTCTGCACTTGAAATAACACTCAACATACACACAAGTTTTATGGACACATGCTCTTTGTGTAAGATAAGACATGTTTACACAGGCATGTAGTCATCAGTTACATTTTTAAAATACAGGATGCCAAACCCAGCTTAACATGTACACACAGTAAGTACTCAATAAATATCTTGTAAATTCTCGAGAGTTAAATATTAAACTGGTTGCTCTGCTTACGGTTATTCTCTTTTATGTGGATGCTAGGGTTCACAGGATTGAACCCAGTGAGTATATCGAAATGTGCCCTGTCCCCAGCCAGAGTAAATTGGCTGTGGAACGAGCATCTGACCCACGCTGGGCCAATCAGAATCTTTCCCTGAATATAATTTTTTAAATCTTAGGGACCAAGGAGCATGTGAGTTAATCACTTTCTGGTAGTGGGAGGTGCCAGATATAATACCAAATGTAAAATTTAAGAGCTACTGATGGTCATATTCCCTGCCATGTGCAGAAACTGATATGTAGTCATTTATATCATAGAGATGAAGCCAACACGGAGAAAAAAACAGAGATGAGAAATGATAAGAGTCCTGGAGATGACAAGATTCTAGGAGATGACAAGGGTCCAGCAGATGACGAAAATACTGGAGATGATGACAGTTCTGGTTATGTTCAGAGATGGTCCCCAATCTCTCTGAGGTTCTGCTGCCCCTCTGCCCTCCCCAGAGTTTGGTTGAGTGACATACTCCCCTCCCTTCTAAAAGATTCACATAAGCTGGCTCAGGTTGGATTCCTGTCACTTGCCAGCAAAAGAATCCTGATGTTATGAATAGATAAATAAAAAGTGGATTCGCCTCAGTTTTCTCCCTACTAATTCTTTTAACCAGCTGGTTTGGCATAACGAAAGCATGAGCTAATTTACATGAGGTTCCCCTTCAAAGAGAGAAGGAAGGTGTCCATTTCAAACAAAATAAGTTTCAGGCAGTATAAGCCAATGCAAATCGGAAGCTCTCGATCACTTGTCCTCTTCCCACAAATTAACTGTGGGTTTGCAATGTTTGTGGGAGAGACCAAGACCCAGAAACTGCAAAGGATTCCTTTCTCAGAGTTCTTTTTGCTTCTGGATCCCTTGATAACGCAAGAAGCATGAGAGAATTTTCTAATCTAAAAGTGAATTTTCCTAATGAATAAAAGAAAGCTTAATGGCAATTCAGCACTGCTTCAGCCAGAGCCTGAAGTCATGCTGGAATCTGTCCAAGTCTGGACACAAAGCCTCCTGGCTGGCACCAACGTTTCAGACCAGCTCTCTCTGCTGGAGCAGGGGCACCGCATGCTGGTGTACCCCACCACAGGGCTGCTCTTCCAGGCTGCGAGGGTGAGCCACAAAAGAGGCACACATGTGCAAAGGTTAACTGCCTTCTAATAATCCAACGGGGGGGCCTCCCATCTATGCTGACTAGGGGTTGCCGAGGGAAGCCAGAGTACAGACCACAGCGCCCTGGCCATAGCTTTCCATTCTGGATGGCACTGCTTTAGGGGGCGCAGACGTTCGTGAGCTGGTGGCCCAGGGACGGCTTACACCTTGGTGCTCTGACTGCCCTGAGCTCACAGCCTACCCTTCCAGTTGCCCTGCTCCCCAGCAGACGCCTGATTCTGGGGTGCTCCCCTGTGTTTCCGGGTGCCTCTCTCTTTGGCTTGCTGCCTGGAAGCACCGTCCCTTTGGACAGAGCTCTCTCTGGTCTGACTGGTCCCCTGATGGGCTTGGGTCTCTTTGACAGGCTGCTGGGCGGGGACCACACCATGCCGCTCTGGGGGTCCGAAGCAGCCTCTCCCTTCTGAGACCTTCCCCTTCTATGAACCTCTTTTTTTTCGCCTTGGGTGCTCCCTGGCAGCAGAAGCATCGGGTGCTGACTCTGCAGAGGCCCCCTCACTCTGGAGAGGTCTCCTTTGTGGGGGTTGACCCCCTGGAGTTGGTTGATCACCACTGAGGGTAGTTATATTTTCTTGAGATAATCCTCCAAAATTGTCTCTTTTCAAAGATGGTCCTTTCTTGGACATGGCTACTTTCTGAACCAGGTCATTTGCGAGGAGGTTGGCATGGGCCTTTCTTCTGGAATAATGTACTTTTCCCCTTCTCTCTTCCTGTATCTGGGCATCTTTAGGCAATGGTTCAGCATGGGATGGTTCAGGAATGGCTGGTGATTGGACTTTCCCTCTCCAGTCCCCCTGAGGGCTCCGGTTAGGGTGGCTGGGGGCCTCTGGGGGAGCCGGCTTACTCTGGGATTCTGGCTGCAAGGATGCCTCGTGGCCTCCAGGTGGTGCCCTTTTCAGCTGTGAGGGCCCTTTAGCTGTCTCTGTGGATAGGGGTTATTTTTTTTTTCCTAGCTCCTGTCTGCTGTACTGGCTCTTGGTTTGGGGGCAAGGCCTGTACATCTGGAATCTTCTTGATGGAGGAGTAGCCTGCCTTGGGAGCTTGCCTCTCCTTTGCAGGCCTCAAATCATGAGGAAGGGCCCCTGTGTTCTGAGGCAGCTGTTCTGAGAAGGGAGCGGGAATTTGAGGGAGCTTGACTACCTGAACCTCCCCTTCCTCGGGCGGGTCAGGGGCGGCCTGTGGTGCCAGCTCCTGCACCGGGGGCCTGATAAGGGGGAGCTTCATCTCCCTGACTTTCTCTTCCTGGACTTGCTGGGGACTGTGGCCCGGATGGGGGCTCAGGCTGTGTGGCTCCTTGGAATGGGGGGTGCCGGTAGGAGGAAGTTTACTGGGGTCTCCTTCCTGAGCTAGCGGGGGCCTGGGAGAGGGAGTCATAGTTTGATCTGAGGCTGTTCCGAGAGCCTCCTGTCTGCTGGGTGGGGGGGGAGTTTGGGTGTGCGCCTCCGACTCTGGAGAGGAGCAAGGACCCGGGGCTGGGGCAGCCTGGTGGGAGCCAGCCGGCTTCTGGGAGGCAAAGTCACCGGGTGTTCCCTGTCCTGGGTCTGTTTGGTATTGGCTGAGTCCTGGGGATGCGGCAATTCTGGGTAAGGAGTGTCAACCCGAACAACTTCTGCTTTGGGGATTCCCTCCTCCAGAGGTTGTTGAGAATCTCCCAGAGGTGGTCCAAGCTTCTTGGCCTCGTTGGGACCAGAAGGATCTCTTGGAGGATCATGATGGGAACTGCTGGGTGGGAGACTGGCTGACCCAGTGTCCTCATCCTGGGTTCTCTGAGGACTAAGGGATGTTGGGTCAGATCCCTGTGGAAGTTCAGAGCGGAGAGGGCCAGTGGGGGTTACCTTGGCCTCCCCTGATTCTTCATCCTGTTCCAGCTGAGGGCTGTGGGCTGACGGTGGGTCAGGGTGCTGAGAAGGCCCTTGGGAAGGAGTGATGGCAGACTGCCCCCCTTCACCTGCTTTCTGCGAGATGTCTGTGCCTCATTCCCAGGGAGATTTGTGGTTACTGTTTCTGAAGAAAGATCTGATTGTTGAGCATCCCCTTCCTTCCAGCTTGGGGATAAGTCTTGGGCCTGCTGAGGAATACCAAGCGCTGATGAGCTGGGCTGTGGCGGAGGCAAAGCGCTGACCTGGCTATTGGGAGAAAGCTCTTTTTGATGGGTTGCTCCCTCCTGAGTCAGCTCCTGGTTCCGGGAGGGAGCTAGGCTCTGATTTTCAGGGACCTTTGCAGGAATCTGCATTCCAGAGAGATGCTCTGTTATCTGGCCATCTGCTTGCAGTTTCGCCAAGTGCCTTGGGGATGGAACCAGGTGTGCTGGCACCCCAGAGGAAGTCTTCTTGCTAGAGGCAGCTCCCGCTTTAATATAAAAAAAGTTAGCTAAAAACATCTTAACAAATATGATGATGTAACTTTAGAAATTAATAACCAAAAAGATCTTTTCTTTTTTTTGATGCACCTGGGATCTTGAAAAGAATAAAATTACACATATCGAAGAATTTAACCGTTCCTTCTCCGTGGGGATACTAGTGCCTATAATTCACTTATTTAATGGAATTAGAGCAATTTTTAGTCAACTGAAAACAGAAACTTTTATGAATAAACACAGAGAGGCTTCTTCACAGAACCAAAATTTATATCTAGGTCTGAGAGTGGCCAGAGAATTTTCTAAGTGAATGAGATTTAAAATTTCACCACCTTAAGGGTCAATGCTGCTTTTCATGGTAGAAACTAGGGGATGGACAGCTAAGCCAGATGAAGCCCCATTTGTTTCCTTGTTTACCGGCCTTTCTCCTTGTCCCATAAAGAAACTGCGAGCTCTGTGAGGAGTCATGCCATTGTACCAGTACCTAGCAAGGTGCAGAAGCTCAGCAGGCACTCAGTAAGTAAGTGGTGAATGGAGGAAGGAAGGAAAGAATAGATCTGATGGAATCACAAGGCACCATGGCTCAGGGAAGCTGCTCCTGAGGATCCACCATCCAAGCTGCTACCCCACCCCACCCCCAGGGCAACCACTTCCCTCCAAGTACTACCCTGGATTCAAAAATGGGTCTCAGGGGATTCCCTGGTGGCGCAGTGGTTAAGAATCCATCTGGCAATGCAGGGGACACGGCTTCGAGCCCTGGTCCGGGAAGATCCCACATGCCGCGGAGCAACTAAGCCCATGCGCCACAACTACTGAGCCTGCGCTCTAGAGCCCATGAGCCACAACTACTGAAGCCCACGTGCTGCAACTACTAGAGCCCGCGTGCCACAACTACTGAAGCCCATGCGCCTAAAGCCCGTGCTCCACAACAAGAGAAGCCACCGCAATGAGAAGCCCACGTGCCACAACAAAGAGTAGCCCCCGCTCGCCGCAACTAGAGAAAGCCCTCACACAGCAACGAAGACCCAATGCCGCCAAAAATAAATAAATAAATAGATTTACAGAAAAAAAGAAATGGCTCTCAGAGGCCACTAACCATGCCAGTGTTGCAGAAGGGGGTTGCTTCCTTTAGTCATCACCACTGGAGCATATTCTTAGAGTGATTCTGGTCTCTTGACACAATCGCCCCAGCAGGCACTTGTTTAGGGTAGAAGCCCTGGTATATTCTGGTGACCCGTATATCATCGTAACCCAGTCCTTAGGACACAGCTCTGAAATGCTAGTGGTCACTTCGGAGGCGGCACACCAGTCTAGAACAGCCTTGAAGAAACTAGTCTCAGCTTACTCTTGGGGAGACCTGATACTCAGAGAGTCCAAACCACATCAGACCTCTGCGGTGAGCCCAGGGTGGTCTATCCCCAGAAGCCAGCCAGGCTCCTGGCCACCAGCCCTTCTCTCCCCACAAAGCAGGAGGTGCTCAGACTACTCCGGGTTCTTCCTGAACCTCCTAGCCTGGGAGTGTACCCCGAGCACCCAGTCAAGCCAGATGTCTCCAGGGACCAGGAGGAGATGGGGAGAAAGGAAAACCTTACCACTTGGTGGGGTTTCTGAGCGGCTGCCCTGTTTGTCATTCTGATCACCCTAGTTTACAACAGTTATAAATTAAAACACAAACATAGTCAAGAAACAAGGTTAAAATAAAATGTGAGAACAGTAAAAATATCTAGACTAGGCAAGTTCATAGAGACAGAAAGCAGATTAGAGGTCACCAGGGGGCTGGCCGGGGGTGGGGCAGGGTGGGTGTTGGTTATTTTGCTCAATGGGTATAGAGTTTCTGTTTGGAGTGGTAAAAAATATTTAAAATAGGCAGTGAATACAATTAATGCCTTCTAGGTGTACATCTAGAATGGCTAAAATGGAAAATTTTATGGTTTGTTTTTTTTACCACAATAAGAACGTATCTTTTAACAAAATAGAAAAATATAAGAATAGTGAAATCCAATGCTGAAGGTTCTTTCCATCTAAGCCCTCCTGGTTTCCTATAATCAGACACGAGTTTTTCCCCCCACTTTTGCAATTTAACAATTCACATAACTTGCCAAATGATACCATGACCTTTATTAGGGACAAAGGCACCACTTTATGGACTAGTAAATTGCTCAATTTTCCCCTCTTTGACTCATCATCACCATCATCATTTTTCTCTATCATTAGTCAGAATTCTAAATAATGATTTTCAAATAAAATTCTATTTTATGATCTCTATAGCGAGAACTCAGGGTGGTGGTTGGATCAGCTATTTAAAAGCTTTGCAGGAAGTACTATTCCAGAAATCAGTTGTAAAGAGACGAATGGAGAGTAAAGGCATGCCATATACTGAGTTCTGAATATAGTGAGTTTTTCCTTATTTTATAGACATAATATTGTTTACTCAGGATTTTTAAAAATCTTCCTGCTTTAGAAATGAATATTATCTGCATTGTTATAGGGGAAAAAAAGACAATTCTGTACCTTAACTGATATACATTTTTAATTAACGGTAGATCCTGAGGGTTTATGATCACTCTGTACCCAAAGATCCTGCGGGTTTATAATCACTCTGTACCCAAAGTTACTATTTTATACATGCAGCTAATGGAAATTTAATTAGTCTCTCCTCTGGTGAAGGTTTGCACTTCTGGGTCCAGGCTGATGGGCCGCTGTACTGAAATCTGGATAAACACTGGGCTTTCTTTCTTCACTTTATTCCACTCTCAACATTAAGAGTAGAATTTAAAATTGCATTCTCAGTTACAAATTCGTAACATGAAATTACTACAGATAAAGCTATGTATTATTACTTCAAATGTTTGGCAATCATTTTCACTTTGCACTGACACTGCTTCTATGAAAACAATGCCATTGCCCATCAGATTTCTCTCTGTACTGAAGCTGAATATACAGATGGACGGTCTAGCCTGATTAGGGAAAACCTCAACTCTGGAAGATCAGATTCTAAAATGCTCCAGAACATTATATAGAGTTGTTTGGGTTTTGTTTCTTAGAAATGGGAGTTCAAGTGATTTCTCTAATCAAGTTAATGATTATTGATGAAAGTTAGAATGCAAAACTAAGGCTTCCCATTTCCAGTCCAGTTTTTTAATTGCTCAGACATAAAAACTGGCTTTCATAGAATCTTAAATATTTTTTATTTTAATTTCTTACCTTTGACAGCTCAGTTATACATGAAAATTATTCCAGTATACTAAAATTATGGATTTTTGCTTCTAGGGATCCCATTTACATTTATGTAAGTTATGTAAGTCTTTATGTAGATATAGCTAAACCACAGAATCTAAAATCAGAGTGACCCAGCTCAGAGGGGAGGCCAAGAGTTGACAGCCAGCCAGGCCTGTGGCAGTGACCCTCTGGGGCTCTGGGCCCTCCTCAGGGAGCCACGAGATTCATTTTGAGGTGATTATGGTTGGGCTCTGCTCTCCTGCAGTACACCTGTTAACATCTGGCCCGCGTGTACCTCACAGCCCTGAGACTCAGAGGGGCCGCTGGCTCTACTCCTGGGCCACCAGAGACACTTATAAGCTTATTAATAAGGACTATGTTAATTACAATTTTTAAATACTTGAATAATATCTGGCCTCCACAAAAATCACCTTATGTGCAAATTTATCCTTAAACTATCAACTGAAAAAAAGTAACTTCCTCCACAGATGAACTGTATAAATAAAATAGAGGGTTTGGCTTCTTAAGAAAACACATTAGTTTACAAATAGTAAACTTGTCAGAAAAACTGGCGTCTATTGAGGTCAATGATTTGGTATATTAAGTACAAACCTACCCATCTACTTTTAAAAGCTGGGATTCAATTAGTCAGTAACTGGATGGACCAGTTTCAGGTATTCAACGTATCTGAGAGTGAGAACACTCTTACTTACAAATTCCATAATTCATACTTTTCATTAAATCAGACAGGTCTAACCTAATTAGTCCAAATAAATGAAGTTTCATAAAACCCTTCAAAACAGGAGTCTATTTTCTATGCGCACATTATCTGGTCTGTTAATTTGCCAAGTGGCAGCTACAGCCAGTACTCAAGTGCTCCTGATGGCTGCAGAGCAGGACAAGCTGGGGGCCGCACCCCGCCGCCGTGGAGGCTGAGTCTTGCTCAAGAACCACAGTTGAGAGGCGCCCTCAGTGCTGCTGATGGAAAACCACGCTTGTCTCAGTTGCTCGGAACTGCTCAGGCTCAGGGGACCGACTCAGCTTTCTCCAGACCGCTGAGGGGCTGGTTTAACAGCCACGGCAACAACTTATTAATTCACAATGGGAGATGGGCCTGGCACAGGGATGGGGCAGGCTGCTCTCACCTAGGGGGCAGCCCCATGGGAACAGGTCCATGCAGGGGACCAAATTAAACATCAGAGGTTGCTGGACTAGCAAAGATTTAAAGCAAAGGGAGCCAGATTTCCTCAAGAGAAGCTTCCATGGAGCTTCCATGGAAGCCTCATTAGATACAACTGGACAGGCTCAGCTTTCTAAACAACAGACTGACGTGGAGGAGGAGGCCGTGCGGGATTACCACCACCCAATGCTCATCAGACGTCCCCCTCCGCGACACAGCACAGCCCTCCCTCCGCCAGAGGGGCCTACTTTCACAGCACGCACTTTCTTCTGGTACTTTCCGGTTACTTGTCTCCTAGGAGACGCAACTGGAAGGAAAACCTCGGTCATTATCTGTTGGTTGTTACCATTTTCACACCGACCTCATTCCAGAATTCCATGGGCACCTGATCTGGAGAAATTGTGTAGAGTTGCAAAGCAGCACCGTTAGTTTGAACTCCGGCAAAACCGTGACCGGACCTGCTTCTGCCTGGCCAGGATGCAACCCGGCCAGCAAGATCCTACGTGGGCAGAGTCACAAAGGCTAAACCACACGTACACACAAAGCTGTGGAGCATCTGCACGGCATCGGCACAGCAGCAAGAGTCTTACGTTATATTCTACATTATGTGATACGTGAATGCAGTTCAGTCCACTGGGGGGACACGCTTTTTATTATTATTATAGTGGTGGTAAAATACATGCAACATAAAATTTGCCATCTTAACCGTTTTTAAGTGTATGGTTCAACAGTGTTAAGCACACTCACATTGTTCTGCAACCAATTCTCAGAACTCTTTCCATCTTGCAAAACTGAAACTCTGCCACCATTAAACAATGCCCCTGTTCCTCTCTCCCCCCGCCCCTGGTAACCACCCTCCTTCCTTCTGTGTCTATAATTTGTCTACTCTGGGTACCTCATATGATTAGAATCATGCACTATATGCGTTTTTGGTTATTTCACTTAGCAGAATGTTCTCAAGGTTTATCCATGTTGTAGCGGGTGTCAGAATTTCCTTCGTTTTTAAGGCTGAATACTATTCCCGTGTACATATAAACCATATTTTGTTTATCCATTCATCTGTCAATGACTGCCTGGGTTACTTCCACCTTTGGGCTACTGTACCGTGAATAATGCTGCTGTGAACGTGGGTGTACAAAGGCTGTGCAACATCTTGTTTCAGTTCTTTCGGGTAGATACCCAGCAGTGGAACCACTGGATCATACGGTAATCCTATTTTTAATTGTTTTGGGGAACCACCATACTGTTTTCCATAGAAGCCACACCATTTTACATTTCTAATTTCTCCACATCCTTGCCAGCACATTTTCTATTTTTTGTTTTGTTTTGCTTTTTCATAGTAGCCATCCTAAGGGGTGTGAGGTGGATTTGGGGGGAAACTGTTAAATACATCTCAAAATACTCATGTACTAAAATTCTAATTTAGGGTTTTAGAATTCCTAGATTCCAAGGAGATGCACGTATATATCCCATGTCATTTGCTGTGCATGATTCATGAGGCAGGTGGGGAGCATTAATTCCATCTAACAAGACAGAAGCTCAGAACAGCTAAGCAGCCTGTCCCAGGGGGCAGCAGGGCCGGGACCAGCCTCACATCCCCTGACCAGTGCTCTTCCGTTATACTCTGTAGTGCAACATTTTGAGGACTATGGAAATGCAAAGAAAGGGAGAGAGAATCTCTTGGATTGGGACAATGCTGTCAAGCAGAACACCACCTCAGCCCCCTTAGGAGCCAAACTTCCAGGAGGTGGAGTTCTGAACTGTGGGGCTGACCCATACCTACCATGAGTAGGTACTCCAAGGTACTGCTTAAAGGAAAGTCTTGTGAGGTCCATTATGGTCACCTTGACAAGCAGAGGGACTGGTCCAGAGGGCTGACTCATGCATCTTATTTGTGGGGACCAGAGGAAGTACAGGGATTAAAGAGTCAGAACCAGCCCCATGGGAACAGGTTGATGAGTCCCCAAATAACAACCCACAGATTTGTTTTCCTTTCCATGCCAAACAAAAGGGACAGAGCAGTACCTGTGGTTGGAGCCAAACTCTTGGCAGTTGCCTCCGACAATCCAAGGTATTCTCTAATGAGCTGACTCAAAGTTTGGTAGGCAACATCCAGATCATCTACAGTAAGGAAGAGAATGTATGTTAAAGCAACAGAATTATATCAAAATAGAGCCAATCTGTGGTGATGGTTTTTTAACTAGATCTACTTTTATGAATACTGTGGTAGGCAGAATTCTAAGACCCAATGACACTTCACCCTTGTATAATCACCCCCCCAACACTCGAGGGTGGGCAGAACCTGTGAACATGATGAGCTACGACTCCTATGATTACGTTAGGTTATATAGCAAAGGGATTTTCACGAATGTAATTAAGGTTACTTATCAACTGAGTTTGGGCTAATCAAAAAGGAGATTATCTAGGTGGGCCTACGCTAATCACATGATCCCCATAAAAGGAGGTTTTCTGGTTGCAGAAGAGGAAGGCAGAGACTCGAAGCATGAGTAGGATTTGATGGGCTATTGCTGGCCTGAAGATGGAGGGGGCCATGTGGGTAGGACCTGAGAGCAGCCTCAAAAACTGAGGGTCACCCTTGGCAGATAGCCAGCCAGCAACCAGGGACCTCAGTCCTACAACCACAAGAAACTGCATTCGGTCAACAATAAGAAGGTACTTTAGAGCAGATTTTTCCCCAGTAACCTTACACTTCAAAAATAAAACTTTGCTGAAAGTTACTGACCTGCATTGACTACTGCATCAAAATATCCTGGATATTTCTGATTAATTTTAATATAAAGGTCTACTCTGGAGACAGCAAATTCAATCTCTATACGACTGAATAATCCTTTTCTCCTCAAGTAGCCCTCATATTTTTTCTTGTCCATGGGTACCACCAGGATGTATCGAGGCTCAAAATAGGAATGTTTTAAACTTCTTACACCCTATGCATTTAAAGAAAAGATAATCAGTTAGAAACAGACACAATTTAGAAATCGTTTAGGAGATACGTGACAACATGGGTGTAGTAAGTACTGAGGAATTTATTTTACCTGTATAATTAGCTATTATTTTCCTACAAGTATCCCAGGATTAGGTTACTTCTCTCTGCTCATCAAATATCACATTATCACTGGAAAAATAAGAATTTGTCCTACCTGGTTATCCTCTAACTAATCATTCTAATGCATATGACTCTTAAAAGAGAAAACTGCTAGAGACAAATAGGTATGCTCACTGCATCTTTATTACTGAAAAGTAATTTCAATTCTACATTTCAAAAGGCATCCTTGCAGCCCCAGGAGATAGAGATCTTACCATAGAGAAAGGCTCCTCTGTTACCCTTTTGTCATGGACTTGGGCCCTTCCTGTTCCTAAACCAGCAACCTGGTTGGCTGGTTCCTACCATCTCTCACAGCCTGTACCCAGAGCACGGGAAGGCCAAGCTCATGATACCCTGCTAACCAGGAGCCCACACAACCAGGGAAGCAGTGGCAGGTAGTGCTCTGAGGATCTGGAGGGCTGGGTCAGGGCTGCAGCTCTCCAGCTTCTGTGACTCTGTGCAAATCCCTCAAGCTCCCTGAGTAATCAGGGTCCTTATCTGTGAAATGGAAGAGCTACTCCAAATGGACTCTAAAGTTTCTTCCACCTCAATCCTACCATCAATAATTTAACTTAACGTTCAAAATCTTTGTTTTTAAAAATTCAGGGGGAAGAAATACAGGCTCTTTTCAAAAACAATGTCTACAAGGGTCAATGAGGAGGACAGTTGGGAAAAATGGTTTAGCTGGGAAGAGTCAGGAATAAAGCCTGGTTTATGGACTCAACCTCTTGGAAATGAGTAGGAAAAAACTCTCAGGAAGGAAAAAAGTAAAACAGGGGCCAGAACTCAGAACCATTAAACTGGAAACAGTTAGACACAGGAGCTGGTGAGTCTCTGCACTCAAAGTTCCATTAATTTTTGTTTCTGCCTTGTCCAAGAAAGACATTTTAGGGAAAAGGTCTTTCTTTTGGCTAATTAGCATAGAAACAAAGTAAACCTTCTTAAGGATGTACAACCAATCAACTGCAGAATGATAAGAATTGCAGGATTTTTAAGTTAGGAAAATTAACAAACTGGAAGAAACGTGACCTGTTTCACTGAAGCGAGGCAACACTTAGACCAATACAAAGGGCTGAAAAGGAATCCCAGTCTCCTGCTCTCGGAAGTCAGAGAGGAAAAAAGTTTTAAGGGAGATTCAAGTCGATAGTAAAGGAATATCAAAAAACCAATCAACTGTCTTTGAAGATCTCAAATAGTTAAATAAAGCCACATATTTTTTAAAACAAATGAGTAGGAAATTCCTAGTTTTACTCTGGAGTTGATTTTAGAGAGACTTCTGTATATTCTAATTACAGAAGATCACTGGGGGAAGATACTGGGGAAGAAAGAAAGATCTCCTGAAATCTGCAAGTCTAAATTGCTCAAAGTATGAAAAGATAGTAACCAGTGAGCAGCTGGAATCAAATGGCAGCATGGCCCATGCGTCTTCCCCGGAGAAGGAAGGGACAAGGTCAGTGGCAGGGCCCTGCCACTGTCCTGTGTGGACGGGGAACCAGTTCCACACCCTGTAGGAAACATTTTGTCTGATATCACTTATACAGAGACCAGTGCTCTAAAAAGAAAAACGGATAATTTAGTGAGGAAATAACTTAGAAAATAAATCTTGAGTGGCAGTTTTACTCCATAGCATTTGGGTGATGTCTAGTATTGTAATCTAACTCCTGTCATTTGAATTATTTATATCTTGCTTCCCCTAAGCTAATTACAAACTTAAAATCTCACAAATTTGTATGCATTCCTCTTGGGCCTAGCAGTGTTCGGCCTACACATTGTAGATCCACACACTGTAGCCCCCTCCCCAATCCCAAATATATATACACATTTACACATTAAAAAGAAATCGATTGAATGGAAAGTACTTACTTCTATTTCCATATGCACACAGCTTGCTAAACCATCTCTTGCGATATCTTCTATGGTGTCCCTACTTAATCCATACTTGTGATTACCATAATTAAAGGTTAGAATAAATTTCCCCTGCAATGTAAGAAGTACAAAGATTTTCCTATAACAGCTGCCATCACGGAATTTAATATAAATAAAATGATTTGATGTCTTACTTTTATATGATTCCATAAAACGTACAAATATTAGCAATTGTATAAGGATGACAATGGGTTGATGAAACTTAATACCAAACTGCGATACAGAAATTCATTCAGAATTCCCAGCTGGCCAAAAAATATTAGGCTTTTGGAAATAACCAGCTGACCAAACATTAGAGCAGAGTGAAGGCAGTGAAGCTTATGATAAACAGATCATTTTGCTTACTTACCCACTTCCTGCCAAACCTGCACTATAAACCTTCATTACTGAGAAAGCCAAACTAATAGTTCACCTTTTGCCTCAGCCATTTTGGCTATGCCAGTACACCAGGTCTCCCCCAAAAGCTTCCATTCTCAAGTGCCTTGCATTCCCAGATAAGCCTGAAGGCCATGAATTACAGCGACATCCATAAACCTTTGCATCCTGAGATAAGCGATGAAAAACAGACCCATCCTGCTTTTCCTTATAAACATAGCTTTTTACTGAAACTGCCCCAAATGTATTCAGCATCAGTATTGTGTGCCCTCTAGTCATCTGAGGTACAAATACTGCCTTCTCTCTATATTCTGGAAGCCCAGTTCTTCCTGAAACTGTAGTCTCATGCAAAAAAAAAAAAAAAGCAAGTAGAACACATCTCTCAAAATTGTTTGAACTGGACTTCCCTGGTGGCGCAGTGGTTAAGAATCCGCCCGCCAGTGCAGGGGACACGGCTTCGAGCCCTGGTCTGGGAAGATCCCACGTGCCGCGGAGCAACTAAGCCCGTGCGCCTCAACTACTGAGCCTGTGCTCTAGAGCCCATGAGCCACAACTACTGAAGCCCGCGCGCCTAGAGCCCGTGCTCCTCAACAAGAGAAGCCACCGCAATGAGAAGCCCACGCACAGCAACGAAGAGTAGCCCCCGCTCGCCGCAACTAGAGAAAGCCCGTGCACAGGAATGAAGACCCAACGCAGCCAAAAATAAATAAATAAATGTATTAAAAAAAATTGTCTGACTTTTCCTTTGATGACATTATATTTATTAGACAAGATTTAATCTAAACTGGGACACTGATGACAACAGAAGGAACAAAAATGTGGACATCCTTAGCCACTGTGACTCCTCAGATAACATGATTTTGAAATAAATAATGAAGTGAAAACTCCCAAGGCCAAATCCCATCAATTGAAGCCCAGCAAAAGGCACCGCCGTCATTAAAAACAGTAGCAGTCAGGGGTCTTTGATGCTGCCCTGTGCCTCCTGGCCCAGATGTTCTGGAGATTTGCATGTGTGTATGTTGTGGGGCGGGGGCGCTGCCTGGCGGGGGGGTGTTCGAAGGGTAGGAGACATACGGTGTCCCTCAGGAGGGTGGGTCTCTGGGGGATGTGTCTGTTGCGGGTGATGAGGAAAACCCCCATCCACCATAATCAGAAGACATTTATGTCATATATTCTATAAGTTAAAGACCCAGCAATAAATATCCTTTTACTTTACTCCCTCAATGTCATACTGTGTTCTTTGGGACAAATACTGTGACTCCTTTCCTTTTACTATCTATATGATATCTATATAGATAGACACCTGAGTCTCCCCGTAAGGTACGACAAACTTTATCTTGTTTACTGTGACTCACTCTGTTTTCATAATGCATATTTGAATCACTTTTCAGATATATACTATGAGTTTGTTTACTTGTGTGTACAAGGGCCTCCCTCTGTGGATCCCAAAAACATTTTCTGGAAGGATGTAAGGTTGGGAGAAATCTTGCACTGTACTTGTGTACATAAAACAGGCCTTGTTTAACTGATTTGTTAAGAATTGAGATGAGTGGTCCCCCAGCTTCTGGAGGGTGATACTCCTTTCACCGCTTCCTGCCTGTGGATTTCTTAATAAACAGCAATAATCATATCTCAGAGACCTCCAGATCTGTGATCTTATTTCCACAAGAGTAGAAGAGTCTCTGCAGGTAAGTGACTGTGTATATGGCCTTAAGAAGGGTTCATGCGTCTGTGGGCACATGGGGGGATGATCTTTGTTTTTGGGGGGGTGTGGAGTGTATGGAAGCATGTGCTAGTCTGTGTGTACCTGTCAGAGTGGAGAGGTGTGACTGTCCACAGCAGGCATGCCAGGGTGGGGTGTGCCCGGGCTGTCTGTCAAGGGGTACTGTGACTTGGGAGGGGGCAGGCTGGCTAGGGGAGTGTGCATGGAGAGGGGCTCTGTGTACAGAGGCTGAGTGTGTGGGCGTGGTTTGCTCCCCTGACAATGTGTCACGAGTTTCTAATCTCTAGGTTTGTCTCTCTTCACAAAACAGCCTCAAGCTCACTTGAAAGAAAAGAAGATCTGAAGCAAAATCCAAGTTGAATATGATGACGCCCTTACAGTGAAGTAATATATGTTAGCAGAAGCAGGAAAAATGAGTACTTCTCAAACACACAAGCACTCCCATAGAGGGAGTAAAACTGGAAGACTAAATATAGTACAAAAGTACAGTGATTTCTCAGACTAGGAACTGAACCAGACTTACCTGATTACAGATATGATAAGGTATGAAACATCAGAGGAGCACACGGGGCACGGAGCACAGTGGAACTAAATCAAGAAAAAATGCCCCAGACTCTAACAAGAGAAATTAACATCAATTTGGGGAACTAGCTGTCTTTCAACCCAAAGAGTCCTAAGAGAATGCTTCTTACTAATATCAAGATAACTCCTCAGGTTTCTCTTAACGGCTTTTAGAAATATAAAGTCTCAGAGTACCGTTGGTACATAAAACCGAACTTCTAAAACATAGCCCTAGGAGAGAAACTCATAAAGAATTTCCAAGATGTTCTTTTGACAAGATTAAAGGGAAAATGGCCTAGGGATTATAGGGTTTTTTCACTTGGGTTTCTCTGTGAATGCAAGAGAAAATACGCACCATGTGTAAAGCTGGTCATTCAAAATTAAACTCGTGGCAACTGCAGAGCCTATGCTTAAATGCTCCACAGTTATGAGCACTGAGGTATAAGCCAGGTCCATTATTTAGGGATGGGGCAGAAAAAGGATGGAGGATGGAGAAGGGGAGGGAGGGGAGGAGGGATGTAGCTGTAAGAGTATCACTGGTTAGATGGTAATCTTTCAAAAGCAGAAGCATAGACTAGTCCTTAACCCCGTCCTTCAGGAAGCTTCAGGGGAAAAAACAAAGAGCTGTGTAGGATTCATTTGGTGATAGAAAAAATGGTAATATAAACAAAAATAAGGCCCAAGGTGAAGAGAAAATAAAAGGCTTACAGATTCATCAGTAGTGATGAAGATATGAGATGTTCTTTCTGTTTAACTGAAGTCATGGGTGAATAAGGTTGCCCAGAGCGCCAATGAAATGGACAAGGGCAGGGTAGTTATCCTCACCTAGGAAAGACACAGACCTCAAAGAAATGAGGAAACTTCTCCTGTCTACTGTCGAGAGCTTCCACATGCATTAATGACCTCCAGGACTTAGGACTTCTCACACAGCGATGTTATGGTGGAAGGTCAAGTCTGTGTATGTGTCCAGGGAAGACCAACTGGCTGGGACACACCAGTGCGAAATGGTGTTTAGGGTCACAACAATTAGAAAGCACCAGTGATAACAAACAGAGGGAGTGGTCTCTGGACAGAACGCGCCAACCCCCAACCCCCGGTCAGTGCTCAATTCACAAGCTTGCTGCGACACATCAAGTCTTTGGGAATTGTTTATCTTGAGTAAAATCTGAGCAGTAGAACAGCACCCGATAAACACAGATCTCAAGATCTTTTCACGGTGCTCTTTCTTCCATTTCCTTAAAACGTCTATTTATTCAGTGTCATTGGAAACTTACAATATTTTCTCCAAGATCATAAAATAAAGCAGCATGTGAACAATGATGTATCAAATGGTTTAAGAAAAAAACCAACTCAATAAGAACACATCTCTCGGGAAAAACACAAATATAATTCTCTTTCTTAACACTATTTCCTAATATTTCTACCAGAGAACATACATTTCTTGTGCATTAAATATAAAGAGCAGTCTTACCATGTTTAGCATTTCATCAAAAACTTCTTGAGAGATAAAATGGTAATCAACCCGATCCCCTTCTCGAAAGTAAGGCAGTCTTGTGGTGTGGCAGGCCCTGAAAACAGAATGTAGATAACCTCGTCTCTTTCTATTAATTTGAAGTTCAAAATGGAAAAGGTTTTGGTGTAAAGTATGTTTTCAAAAATTAAAATTGATCCACAAAACATAAAGTAACATTATTCTGAAAACCCTGAGTTCTGGCAGTGCTAGACTACATTCACTTGCTATACTGCATAGGGATTATAAAAACTTTTGGATTATCGACACCATATTTTCACTCATTGTTCCTTATCACCTTCTGAATCACCACCTCTGACATCACATCATAATACTTTAAGAAGTATAACAGTATTTATTACCCATATACTTTCCACCCAAGTGCTTTCGTGCTCTCTCTGATCTATGGGCTTTTTCTGTAACGCTTCCCTCCCCGTTCCTCTGCCAGGTTAGCCCACTTGTCTTCAGGACTCAATTTAAGGGTCACCCCCAAAAGGCCTTTCCTGACTCCCTGTGGATGGGTTCTGCACCTCTTCTTCATCCACGCTGAGCCTCAGTGCCTGCCACCAACTCCTCCCAGCCCCTTATTCAGGACCCCATCTCCTCTGCTGCCTGAGGGCAGAGACCAGCTCATTCCTTATTCCTGCCACACTTATCAGTACTATGTACGAACCTCCCACGGGAAGCCATGATTCCAAAGCTGAATGGCATTCTCAGCTCAACCAAAGAGGCCTTTTCTGCCCACTGCCTGAAATAGCATCCCTACCCCAGCCCACCACGCCCCCAATTACTCTCCATCACCCAAATTGCCTTCTCTTATCTGTCTTTTCCTATCTTCTATAGCAGGACATACAAATCACGAGGAGAGGACTTTATCTTGTTGGTCTTATCTGCCACTGCATTCCCCATGCCTGGCCCCCAGTAGGCATTTGCTAAAGATTTGTAACATGAATGAATTAATCGAACGTGTGAAGTGGATGGCAGCTGTGATGAGCTCCATTTGAAGATGACTATAGAAATGACTTGCCCGAGGCCACAGAGCAGGCCAGTATCGGTTCCAGAACTAGACTATGGGGCTCCCATCTAGACCAGGACTGTTGATTTCAGACCATGCTGACTTCCCAATGTTAAGTTCTGGGAACGCAAACTGATTTTTAGATTATCCTATGGTTTTAAAACAGGAGATGCAAGTAGCTAGACACTTGACATGCTATTTCATTGATTGCTCACAAAAAGACATGAGGCAGGTGCTACTGTTTTTATTTTACAGATGATGAAACTGAGGCACAGCAGTAAAGTAACGTGACTAAGTAACAACCACAGGATGACACCAAAGTCAAGTCCTTTTAGTATCACACTAAGACGGTAAACTCACAACCTCAAAATCTTCTCCACTTCAAAGTCAAAGACAGGCAAACTTCTCTAATTCATACCGCTGTTCCCCTTCTTTAAAATCAAGAATTAGCTATACTATAAATTTAAAGGTCTTAACATTACATTTAAATTGTATACACAGGAAAGAGCACATTTTAAGAGAAGGCTATCAAAACACCATGACGTTTGTTGTGCTGTTTGCATGCACTGGAATTTCTTTATACCCCTTGGCAGGGACATGAGACCTTCTGTCTACTGGTGTCCTTGACAGTCAGGACAGATAACTCGCTGACTTGGCATCCCGTACCACACACCCTTAGCATAGCCTATACACACTGCACTGAATTTGCATTTTCCAACAAAGGAATTGAGTAGCAGGGATTTTTTCAGAACTTCTAAAAGGAAGACAAAGCAAAGAAGCAATCTGAAGCTTCTAGGCAGGTAAACAAAGAGATGGCTTCACTGACATGGAGAAAGCTATGACAGAACCAGCATCCACTACGGAACTTTCTATTAAGAAGGACCTAAGATGACCTGCAGTTTTTTGAATCTGTCATCCAATTTTCACATATAGAAATGTTCGCTGTGTAGTATGCTGCCCAAATATGAATGTCTTGAAAAGGAAATACTTCACAGGGAAAGCAATGTTTCATTAAACTCAGAAAAACATGACGCCAGATTTTAGACGAAGAAATTTGCTTGGGCCACCACCTTCAACATCGTTCCTCTCTCCTGTCTAAATATAATTTCAATTGTAATTTACATTTCCATGAGTTTATTATTTACTAGCTCAATCACGGTAAATTAATTAAATCATGGTTTGTAATGGGAGCCATACTCCCTGTTAGTTTCATTTAACAGACAAAAGAGCTGTGTTCGCGATTAACTTCAGAATACAACACTGGCACTAAAAGTCTAATGGTGAGTCAGACATTCTTAAAGGCCAATTCACTGGCCAGCTGTCACTGAGGATCCTAACAAACCAAGTCCATGGAGAGGAGGAGATGATCAGGAGGGAAAGGAATCTGGAAGGCCAGGCCAAATAATGAAATATTACCAAACCCAGGAAAATGTAAGAGGAAGAAGAAACAATGCCTAAGAAGAGCTAGCAGGCAGCTGAGGAAGTAGAAATTTTTTTAGTGTGATTCAGAAGCATGAAGATTTAGAATCTCAACTCTGGACCAGATTGCTTCAAGAAATAACTTGTTACTGCACATATTTAGGCAGAGGCTTGGCTGTGAGCACACCCAAATTCAAGCACATTTATAGCATGCCATATTGTTAGCAAGGGAACTCTTTCACTGGGTGTCCACAAAAGCCCAGGTATTCCTAGGGCATTTGGTAGGCAAATTAAATTGGTCCCAATGCAAACATATGTCAATAAATTGCTGGATACAGTTTAAGAGATCACGAACAGAGAAGATTCCAGCACATACTGTGTCTGAGTATCAAATTCCAGGAAGCCACTACTCTGTCCACTTTCCCGTAACTGCATACCACTCTCTAATTCATGCCATTATCACCTGTCACTATATCCTAACCAGTCTCCTCATCTCCAGCCTTCCCTCTGAGCCCCCTCCCAAACTGCCCACAGGGGACACTTTCTAAAATGCAGCTGTGATCATGACACTCCCCTGCTTAGAGAACCCTTATGATCAGACCCCTGTCTATTTTTCTGGTCTTCTGCCATCTTCCTCCATGCTTCAAGCTTAGCCACACTACAATGTACTTTCAGTTAATCAAATGTGCCAGGCTTCCCTGGTGGCGCAGTGGTTAAGAATCTGCCTGCCAATGCAGAGGACACGGGTTTGAGCCCTGGTCCGGGAAGATCCTACATGCCGCGGAGGAACTAAACCCATGTGTCACAACTACTGGGCCTGTGTGCCACAACTACTGAAGCCGGCGTGCCTAGAACCCATGCCCTGCAACAAGAGAAGCCACCACAATGAGAAGCCCATGCACCGCAACAAAAGAGTAGCCCCTGCTTGCCGCAACGAGAGAAAGCCTGTGTGCAGCAACAAAAACCCAACGCAGTCAAAAAACTCAAATGTGCCTGTTGTTCTTTCTGCCTGGATCTCAGGCACCTGTTCCCCCCTGCCTCAAATCTCACATCCCACTTATCTTTTATTTCTCCTGTCACAGAGGCTCTTTACTTCCCTCAACATAGCACCCATCAAACTGTTTTGTTAGCATTTACTTATCTAATCTCACAGTAGAGTGTAAGCTGCCAGGAGGGCAAGACTCATGTCTGCTTGTTTTACAATCTTATCACTGGTACAATGCACATGGATGGTGCTCAAGAAACACTGACTGAAGGAATAAATAAACCATTCTACTAGTCTGTCACACCTGTATAAAGAGACATTGGGTCAGATGGCTCTTGGGGAGCTGTAGCTCATACCATCTCATTTAGCTAAATAGCTGCAGGCTTTTATTTTACCATATTATAGTGCTAAAAATAAAATATAGTTAGTAGTCAACATCATGAAAAAGGTTACACAAATAGAGATTGCTATAAAACAGAGATCTAAGGAAGAAGTATACAGTTTTACTTTCATGACTATTCAGATCACTTTCAAGGCCTTAAATCTGGAAGATGAACAGGCATGCCAGTATTGCTTTCTGTTTCTCTCATTACCCAGCACTTTTCTAGGAAGCCACTGATTTGTATGGTACTGTTAAGACTGGAAATAAATGGAGACACTCCGAAGGCAGTAAATGCCTATCTCTAGGCCACTTGTAACTAATACAAGTAAAGAAAGGACATCCAACCTATTTCTAAAACCAAGAACAAATGGTAAAATCAGATCCTTGGACAAGAGCACAATCCCTCAGCCATTCCAATATTTGTTATACCACCGAGCCATGTTTTTAATATTTATACATCGGGATATGCAACTTAGCATGTGAAAATTTCATTGAATGTCTTGGTCTTGGGTGAATGCAATTTAAAAAGGAAGACAAGGGCTTCCCTGGTGGTGCAGTGGTTAAGAGTCCGCCAGCTGATGCAGGGGAAGCAGGTTCGTGCCCCGGTCCGGGAAGATCCCACATGCAGCAGAGTGGCTGGGCCTGTGAGCCATGGCTGCTGAGCCTGTGCCTCCGGAGCCTGTGCTCCGCAACGGGAGAGGCCACAACAGTGAGAGGCCCGCATACCAAAAAAAAAGAAAAAAGGAAGACAAAATGCTGGGAGAAAATGAGATAAATAGGAGGGAGAGAAAACATTCAAGTAAATGGCAGAGAAATGAGACTGTATTCAGCCCTTTTTTTTCCATTTAATTAAAAATCAATAAAATGTATGATGGATAAAGAATAAAATAAAATTTAAACAACAGCAATCAACAGTCCCTCCCATCAGGAAAGTTGCACAAGCCTCTTAGCCTCATCCACCAGAGGGCATACAGCAGAAGCAAGAAGAACTACAATCCTGCAGCCTGTGGAACAAAAACCACATTCACAGAAAGATAGACAAGATGAAAAGGCAGAGGACTAGGTACCAGATGAAGGAAAAAGATAAAACCCCAGAAAAACAATTAAATGAAGTGGAGATAGGCAATCTTCCAGAAAAAGAATTCAGAATAATGATAGTGAAGATGATCCAGGACCTCAGAAAAAGAATGGAGGCAAAGGTCGAGAAGAGGTAAGAAATGTTGAACAAAGACCTAGAAGATTTAAAGAACAAACAAACAGAGATGAACAATACAATAAGTGAAATGAAAAATACACTAGAAGGAATCAATAGCAGAATAAATGAGGCAGAACAACAGATAAGTGACCTGAAAGACAGAATGGTGGAATTCACTGCTGTGGAGCAGAATAAAGAAAAAAGAAGGAAAAGAAATGAAGACAGCCTAAGAGACCTCTGGGACAACATTAAACGCAACAACATTCGCATTATAGGGGTCCCTATAATGAGAGAGAAAGGACCAGAGAAAATATCTGAAGAGATTATACTTGAAAACTTCCCTAACATGGGAAAGGAAATAGCCACACAAGTCCAGGAAGCACAGGGAGTCCCATACAGGATAAACCCAAGGAGAAATACACTGAGACATATGGTCAAACTGGCAAAATTTAAAGACAAAGAAAAAGGATTGAAAGCAGCAAGGGAAAAATAATATACAAGGGAACTCCCATAAGGTTAACAGCTGATTTCTCAGCAGAAACTCTACAAGCCAGAAGGGAGTGGCATGATATACTTAAAGTGATGAAAGGGAAGAACCTACAACCAAGATTACTCTACCCGGCAAGGATCTCATTCAGATTCAACAGAGAAATCAAAAGCTTTACAGACAAGCAAAAGCTAAGAGAATTCGGCACCACCAAACCAGCTCTACAACAAATGCTAAAGGAACTTCTCTAAGTGGGAAACACAAGAGAAGAAAAGGACCTACAAAAACAAACCCAAAACAATGAAGAAAATGGTCATAGGAACATACATATCGATAATTACCTTAAACGTGAATGGATTAAATGTTCCAACCAAAAGACACAAGCTTGCTGAATGGATACAAAAACAAGACCCATATATATGTTGTCTACAAGAGACCCACTTCAGACCTAGGGACACATACAGACTGAAAGTGAGGGGATGGAAAAAGATATTCCATGCTAATGGAAAGCGAAAGAAAGCTGGAGTAGCAATACTCACATCAGATAAAATAGACTTTAAAATAAAGAATGTTACAAGAGACAAGGAAGAATACTACGTAATGATCAAGGGATAAATCCAAAAGAAGATATAACAATTATAAATATATATGCACCCAACATAGGAGCACCTCAACATGTAAGGCAACTGCTAACAGCTCTAAAAGAGGAAATTGACAGTAAGACAATAATAGTGGGGGACTTTAACACCTCACATACACCAATGGACAGATGATCCAAACAGAAAATTAATAAGGAAACACAAGCTTTAAATGACACAGTAGACCAGATAGATTTGATTGATATTTATAGGACATTTCATCCAAAAACAGACTACACCTTCTTCTCAAGTGTGCACGTAACATTTTCCAGGATAGATCACATCTTGGGTCACAAATCAAGCCTCAGTAAATTTAAGAAAATTGAAATCATATCAGGCATCTTTTCTGACCACAATGCTATGAGATTAGAAATGAATTACAGGGAAAAAATGTAAAAAACACAATCACATGGAGGCTAAACCATACGTTACTCAATAACCAAGAGATCACTGAAGAAATCAAACAGGAAATCAAAAAATACCTAGAGACAAATGACAATGAAAACATGACGATCCAAAACCTATGGGATGCAGCAAAAGCAGTTCTAAGAGGGGAATTTACAACAATAAAATTCTACTTCAGGAAACAAGAAAATTCGCGAATAAACAACTTAACCGTACACCTAAAGGAACTAGAGAAAGAAGAACAAACCAAACCCAAAATTAGCAGGAGGAAAGAAATCATAAAGATCAGAGCAGAAATAAATGCAATAGAAACAAAGAAAACAATAGCAAAGATCAATAAAACTAAAAGCTGGTTCTTTGACAACATAAACAAAATTGATAAACCATTAGCCAGATTCATCAAGAAAAAGAGGGAGAGGACTCAAATCAATAAAATTAGAAATGAAAATAGAGAAGTTACAACAGACACCACAGAAATATACAGTATCCTAACAGACTACTACAAGCAACTCTATGCCAATAAAATGGACAACCTGGAAGAAATGGACAAATTCTTAGAAAGGTAGAACCTCCCAAGACTGAACCAGGAAGAAACAGAAAATATGAACAGACCAATCACAAGTAATGAAATTCAAACTGTGATTAACAATCTTCCAACAAACAAAAGTCCAAGACCTGATGGCTTCACAGGTGAATTCTATCAAACATTTAGAGAAGAGCTAACATGCATCCTTCTCAAACTCTTCCAAAAAATTGCGGAGGAAGGAACACTCCCAAACTCATTCTATGAGGCCACCATCACCGTGATACCAAAACCAGACAAAGATACTAGAAAAAAAGAAAATTACAGACCAATATCACTGATGAATATAGATGCAAAAATCCTCAACAAAATACTAGCTAACAGAATCCAACAACACATTAAAAGGATCATACACCATGATCAAGTGGCATTTATCCCAGGGATGCAAGGATTCTTCAACATATGCAAATCAATCAATGTGATACACCATATTAACAAATTGAAAGATAAAAACCATATGATCATCTTGATAGATGTAGAAAAAGCTTTTGACAAAATTCAACACCTATTTATGATAAAAACTCTCAAGAAAGTGGGCACAGAGGGAAATTACCTCAACATAATAAAGGCCATATATGACAAATCCACAGCAAACATCATTCTCAATGGTGAAAAACTGAAAGCATTTCCTCTAAGATCAGGAACAAGAGAAGGATGTCCACTCTCACTACTATTATTCAACATAGTTTTGGAAGTCCTAGCAATGGCCATCAGAGAAGAAAATGAAATAAAAGGAACACAAATTGGAAAAGAAGAAGTAAAACCGTCACTGTTTGCAGATGACATGATACTATACATAGAGAATCCTGAAGATGCCACCAGAAAACTACTTGAGCTAGTCAGTGAATTTGGTAAAGTTGCAGGACACAAAATTAATGCGCAGAAATCTCTTGCATTCCTATACACCAATGATGAAAAACCTGAAAGAGAAATTAAGGAAACACTCCCATTTACCACTGTAACAAAAAGAATAAAATACCTAGGAATAAACCTACCTAGGGATACAAAAGATCTGTATACAGAAAACTATAAGACACTGATGAAAGAAGTTAAAGATGATACAAACAGATGGAGAGATACACCATGTTCTTGGATTGGAAGAATCAATATTGTGAAATGACTGTACTGCCCAAAGCAATCTACAGATTCAATGCAATCCTTAACAAATTACCAATGGCATTTTTTACAGAACTAGAAAAAAAAATCTTAAAATTTGTATGGAGACACAAAAGACCCTGAATAGTCAAAGTAGTCCTCAGGGGAAAAAACAGAGCTGGAGGAATCAGACTCCCTGACTTCAGACTCTACTACAAAGCTACAATAATCAAGACAATATGGTTATGGCACAAAAACAGAAACATAGAGCAATGGAACAAGACAGAAAGCCCAGAAATAAACCCATGCACCTACGGTCAACTAATCTATGACAAAGGAGGCAAGGATATACAATGGAGAAAAGACAGTCTCTTCAATAAGTGGTGCTGGGAAAACTGGAGAGCCACATGTAAAAGAGTGAAATTAGAACACTCCCTAACACCATACACAAAAATAAACTCAAAATGGATTAGAGACCTAAATGTAAGATGGACACTATAAAACTTAGAGGACAACATAGGAAGAACACTCTTTGACATAAATCACAGCAAGATCGTTTTTGATCCACCTCGTAAAGTAATGGAAATAAAAAGAAAAATAAACAAATGGGACCTAATGAAACTTAAAAGCTTTTGCACAGCAAAGGAAACCATAAACAAGACGAAAAGGCAACCCTCAGAATGGGAGAAAATATTTGCAAATGAATCAACGGACAAAGGATTAATCTCCAAAATATATAAACAGCGCATGCACCTCAATATTAAAGAAACAAACAACCCATTCCCAAAACAGGCAGAAGACCTAAATAGACATTTCTCCGAAGAAGACATACAGATGGCCAAGAAGCGCATGAAAAGCTGCTCAACATCACTAATTGTTAGAGAAATGCAAATCAAAACTACAATGAGGTGCCACCTCACACCAGTTAGAATGGGCATCATCAGAAAATCTACAAACAACAAATGCTGGAGAGGGTGTGGAGAAAAGGGAGCCCTGTTGCACTGTTGATGGGAATGTAAACTGACACAGCCACTATGGAGAACAGTATGCAGGTTCCTTAAAGAACTAAAAATAGGATTACCATATGATCCAGCAATCTGACTACTGGGCATTTACCCTGAGAAAAACCATAATTCAAAAAAATTCATGTACCAAAATGTTCATTGCAGCACTATTTACAATAGCCAGGTCATGGAAGCTACCTAAATGCCCATCGACAGATGAATGGACAAAGAAGATGTGGTACATATATACAATGGAATATTACTCAGCCATAAAAAGGAACGAAATTGGGTCATTTGTAGAGATGTGGATGGATCTAGAGACTGTCATACAGAGTGAAGTAAATCAGAAAGAGAAAAACAAATATCGTATATTAATGCATATATGTGGAACCTAGAAAAATGGTACAGATGAACCGGTTTGCAGGACAGAAATTGAGACACAGATGTAGAGAACAAATGTACAGACACTAAGGGGATAAAGTGGCAGGGGGATGGGGTGGTGGTGGTGTGATGAATTGGGAGATTGGGATTTTCATGTATACACTGATGTGTATAAAATGGATGACTAATAAGAACCTGCTGTACAAAAAAAAATTAAATAAAATTAAATTCAAAAAATAAATAAATAAAATAAACAAGAGCAATGACTTGCCCCAAGGATGTGCTTTGGTTTTATCATTTGCTTTAATTAGAAAGTTGCTGCATGTAATAGTAGTACTATCTGACTTTCTCAATGCTTGAAATTACTAGCTCCCTAATACCTTTTCTTATCCAGTGATATGCTCTCTGATCCTTGCTTTGGTGAATGATGTGCTGTTGAACGAGCCCTGGCCTCTGCCCCCATGAGGGTGCCCATGCATGGTTAGGCAAGGCTTCTGAGCCTGTGAGGGAGGTGGATGCATGAGTGTGGGGTATTTATGGGTGTCTTTCCTCTTGCTACTAATCCCATCCAGAGGAGAAAAACAGCAGTGGCAACAGTAACAGTATAGGAGCAGGAAGCTAATTTTAGGATTATGTTTTGTCATCTTGTGCCTCCACACAAACTGCATATGCTGCTAACTAAGGTCTGAGTCCCCTACCAGGTTATAAGTTTCATTAAGGCAAGGGCCTCACCGATCTTGTTCCCACTGTATCTTCAGGACCTATCACATGAGAAGAACTCAATAAATATTTATTGAAAGAATGGATGAACAAATGAATGAATCCCTTCATCTCTCCATGTATCCATCAGTGGAGGTTGGGAAAAACCACCTATGCTTCTTACCACAGTTATTTCCACTAAAATTTGCATATAATACCATTATTTCATTCATCCATCCATTCACTCAATCACTTAGTCTTTCATTTAGCAAATATTTCTCATGCATTTATTAAGTTCCTGGCCTTCTGCTGAACAATGAGAACTCAGTGGTGAACAAAGCTGACATTGGTCCCCACCCTCATTGGGCTTACAGTCGAGCATGGGAAACAGGCATTAAATACATCATCCCAAGCTTGACGGATAGACATTCTAATAGGGGAAAAGCAGGATTTAATGAAAATGAACATTGAGGGGGCCTATCGAGGTGAGAATGTTGAGGCCGACTGGATCAGAATCCTGACGATGAGTTAAAAAACACCTCTAAGAACACATCTGGCCCAGTGTGCCTCAGAGTGCGTATCGCAAACAAATATGAAGGATAGGCTACGAACCATTTGCAACAGAATTGGTGTCAGAGATGTGAAAGGACTTCTAACCAGGGAAAGCTTTGGTTTATGTAAGTCTTTATGTAACCAAAGTCTTCAGCAAAGCTTTGGTTTGCTGAAAGGTTCCAGGTTTACACATTAGCACGATAGTCAGGATACACCTTTTTGCCCTAATTTGGTCGTCCGTTCATTGTGCTCCACTTATCTTTTGAAACAGGTTCAGTACCGCCGTATAAGCATAATGACACTCTGTACTTTTTAATTCTGATATTAAGTTTTAATTTATTTTCGTTGCTTCAGGGTGTTTAGAATATATTAATGAGTAAATTATTCTACAGTATTTGTATTCTGGATTTGTTCAAATGAGGAATGTAATTTTAGATCTCTAGATAACTAGACCTGTTTAAAATAGTATTTACATTGTCTGAACGTGTGTAGCTTAAGGGAAGGAACCTGTATGCAACAGCTTTAGAAAATAATTTGCATTTCTTTTTCTTGCTGTCCTATATATCTTTGCAGTCACATTCTCAGCTCACTGACAAACATCACTAATCCAACAGTAATGTCTTCGCCATACATAAAAAATAAAAGAGGAAACCAGTTTAAAAGGTCACAGCAATAACTAAATCTGAGACCCAGACACCTTTAAAAAGTCTGTAAATCCAGCTGAAGATTTTCTAGGATGGTTCTAGGCTTTTGGACATATTCTGCTATTTTAACTGAGTCATTAGGGAACCACACAGCAAAATATCTGCTCCAGAAAACTGAAAGTGTATTGAATGCTAACCTGAGGGAAAGGAAAAGGAAATCTTTTGCTGCCATTTCTCTTTCCTTCCTTCTGAAATATTCCCTCAAAAGAGAAAGACCCGCGTGGAAATAAAGCAGCTGACGTGCTGGCAGCGTGGGCTCCAACACAGATTAGGAGAGGCTGTCACCGGTGCACAGACCCACCCACCCTCCATCACAACATTGTGATTCATGTTGTCGCACCACACGGCAACAGGAGGAGCCCGTGTTCCAACACCATGATGCTTTATTACAACCACGTGTATTTCCAAACCTTGGGGCGTGATTTCGGCTGTCACTGAATTAAGTAAAACAGTTGGAGGATTAAAGTAAAAAAAAAAAAAAAATACAGTGAATATCACAGTGTAATAACTGGCAAAGAACCTCATAAGCCTTCTATGTACATTTTAATAGCCAACATTAGCAATATCCGACATTTTACAGCCTTACCAGCCAATAAAGAAACTTACCCGTATCTGAAGTAAGTGCTGAACTGTCTGCAGAGGCGGTGAGCGAGTTCTCGTGTACCACATGCTTGAGGACCAGCTAATACCAACATGGGATAAGGGGCATCCAGACTAGGAAGGGTGCTGCAACAGGGCAGAGCAGACATGCATATTAATGCATCCAGTGTGTAAAGTGTCCATGTCACAATCACAATTAATCCAGTAATCCAGCATTTACTATATGTAGACACTCTATGGAAGGATGGTCCTACTTTCCAGAAGCAAGTCGACTGCAAAATAGCAAAAAAATTTACCTTAACAAGATTTTTTTAAAGGAAAAATATGGTAAGAGATATTAATTCTTGGTTGATAAAGTATTCCCCCCAAGAACTTCAAAATGAAAGAAATAAGACTGCCCTGAGAGGTAAACTTTAACATCTGTATCTATCCAATTAGAACACAGATGTGAAACTAACACAACATCGTAAAGCAATTATACTCCAATAAAAAAAAAGAATACTCATGTGCAAAGAAAACAGTAATCACTGAAATTTACCTGAGCAGTTACTATATGTCAGGTGCTATTCTAGGCGTCTTACATGCATTACCTCATTTAATTATCACAGGAAGCTGTCATAACACTTAACACATAAAGAAACTGAAGTACAGAGAGGTTAATTAACTTGTTCAAAGTAACAACTAATAAGTAAGAGCTGATATATGAATCTCGCATGGCTTCTGGTCTAAAAGACCAAAGGACTAATTTATATAAATTCTCTTGCAACATGCAGAGCTGAAGTGTTTGGGTTCCACTCAAGACACAAATTCTAGAAGTATGGAATAAAATATAATATTTTGAAAAAAATCATGGTTGAGGTATAGATTCTGGGAAGAATGGGGGCCGTGCAGCATAATTTTTCAATCTCTCTGAATACTCACAGGAAAACAGAAAAACTTGAGAACAAAAGCCCATGGAAAATGTGGATTAACAAACCAGATGAAAAGCCACAAACCCGCAAGACTTCTATGGCACTGGAAGCTGGGCAAGAGGAAGAAGGAGGAAGCAACGTGCAGCGTCTGAGAACAAGGGAACCCCAAAACAATGGGTATCCAGCAGAAAGCAGGCAGGTTGAAACTGCGATGTCCAAAAGCCTACACGTGAAGGCGCATAAACGCTGTATTTGTAGTAGCCAAAAACTGGAATCAGCCCAGATGTCCTTCGATGCTAATTGTGGTGTATTCATACCAAAGAATACTACTCAGTAATACAAAGGAATGAACCATTGATATATTCAACAGAGGCTAAGTTTAAAAAAAAAAAAGTCAACCCCAAAAGGTTATACATATACTCTATGATTCCATTTATATAGCCTTCTTGAAATGACAGCATTCCAGAGAAGGGGAACAGATTATTGGTTGCCAAACATTAGGGAAGATCAGCAGGAGGGAGGTGGCTGTAGCTATAAAAGGGAAGCAAAGGGATCCATGTGATAAAACTCCTGTATCTTGACTGGAGTCATGCTCATATGAATCTACACATGTGATAAAATCGCATAGAACTAAATGTACACAGGAGTACATGCAAAACTGGTGAAACTTGATAAGGTTGGTGGCTTGTATCAATGTCAGCTTCCTGGTTTTGATATTCTACTTTAGCTAAGCAAGATATTACCACTGGAGGAAACTGGGTGAAAGATACCTAGAATTTCTCTGTATTATTTCTTACAACTGCATGTGAATCTAAAATTACCTCGAAATAATTTTTTTAAGTAACTAAAGGAAAGAATTTTGAGAGAAAGTGACAAATATTGAGGATAGGCAAAGGAGACCTTCTTCCTGAAGAAGAAAACCAAAGCTAAGGAACAAATATTAAAGACTGTCATTCAAGAAAACCTTTCTGAAATTAAAAAAAATAAAATAACACTATACAACATACCTGAGAATATTAGCCTAGAACAACTGGGCTATAAATGGTGTAACAATAATACCAAGACATAGTCTAGTAAAATTACTGGGCTTAAAAAAAGCTGGGGGGATTATTCAGCTAGAAAAAGAGAACACATGATTTATAAGGGGAAGAAAATTAGATTGTCACCAGTTTTTTTGACAGCAATGTTTTGCACCAAAAGAAAATGGAGAAACCCTTCTAATATCCTCAAGGGAAAAAGTGTGAGCCATGGACTTTACATATAGCAAAAATGACTTTCAAGTGTAAAGGGCAGAGAATATTATCAACATGCAAGATTTCAAGAGATCCTGATTCCACATCTCTTCCTAAGGAATCTGCTAGAGAACAAGCTTCATACAACCAAAATGACTCAAGAGGTGGCCTCAGTTGTAAGGGCTGGCAGTGAGCAATAAATATGCCGTTACCCAGAAAAGTAAGACTAAATGACAGCAAAGGAGAAAGTATAGTGTGTGATGGATATACGTTCTGACAATATAAATACAGTACACTATTTTTAAAATGGAGTGATTGATGCTTATATAAAATATATAGAGTAGGCAAATTCGTACAGAGAGAAAGTACACTGGAAATTACCAGGGACTGGGAGTAGCAGGAAATGGGGAGTTATTGCCTAATGTTTACAGAGCTTCAGCTCGGGCTGATGAAAAAGTTTTGGAAACAGATGGTGGTGATGGTTGCACAACATTGTGAATATAATTAATGCCACTGAACTGTATACTTTAAAGTGGCTAAAATGGCAAATTTTATGTGTTTTATATATATATATATTTTTTACCACAATAAAAAACAATGGGGGAATGGTTAATGGGAGGAACATAGGCAAAATATGTTTTTCATGTTTTCAGTAATTATTACTACTGGTATTCTGATACTGTTGTGGTGTAATATGGGACTTTAAAAAAAGAGCAATTATGGGATATTCTAATTCCATCTTCCTCTGTGTCTTTGGTGAGGGAGAAAAGGAGATACAGATGTAACAGAGATGAGATTAAGTAAAAGCTCAGCTACAGTCTTGTAATTGAATTGTACCAATATGAGTTCAGGAGGTGTTTTACTATCTATCTATAGATGGATTTATCTAGATACAGATTAGATAGATATAAAAGACTGAACAGATGTAATAGGTAGGTACAAATAGGCAAGATAGGTGGATGGATAGATAGAAAAAAAGAATAGATAGATGGATCAATGAATGTAGGGAAGGAAAGAAGGAGGGGAGGGGAGGGAGGGGAGGGAGGGGAGGGAGGGAAGGGAGGGAGGGAAGGAAATATATTCCTAGCTCTGTCCACTAAAAGACATGGAAACAATGATCAACCCAGTGTCATGTTTGTCTCTAGCACCCACATTATGATTGGGAAATACCATTTCTCACTGAAACAAACCAGGGCTTCTTGGAGAAATGGCCGATTCCAGAGTTTGGACAGGACTTATACAAGATCAGCCCGGAGAACTTTGTCATAGGTGAGAGTAAGAAAGCTATCACTGACTACCAGGCCAGAGTCAAGGCTCTGCCATGTCATTTCAATATTGGCTCCTCACCCCAATCCCGCCAGAAGAGGGGACAGTGATTCCCCAATATCACAGCCTAAAAGTCCCAAGACCAAGAGTCAGGGTTCCCCTCCTAGAGCCTGACTCCTGAAGCTGCCAGGGAGCTGCGTCCTGACCCAGAGTGGGAAGGGCATGGCACCCCTGCTCCTGCCTCCATGAGCTTTTCAGAGTGAGCCCTGCTCCATCCCAGAGCATCTGGGGCTGCTTGGCCATTTGCTCTTCTCTGCCTGACAGCCAGAAATGATCCAGAAATACGTGTTTATCAGACATTGCTGTAAATTTCTTTGATACATATTTTTATATAAATGTACCCTAAAGCATGAAACAACTAGCAATCTCATAAACTAGAAAAGAAATACAATGAGGACATAAATGCCCTTCTTTTAAATCAAATGTGCTTTTCCAGATGTATGCAAATAAATGATAAATCATTTCACCTAGAGAGCTACCATAAATATATAAAACTGTCAACGTCTACATTATTAAATTACATGTAAAAAGTCATGTCCTGGATGCAAAATAAAACATCTTCTCTCTGTGGGAAACCAACTGTGTGAAGTACAGGAGCAGACCACATGAAGAAGAGAAGCCATTTATAACCAAGAGATTTTACAAGTAATTTTAAAACGCCTTTGGGCATTGATGGAATTTCTGTATTATACTTATAGCGTAAATGGCCATCTGCTCCAACAGATTGTTTAAAAAGATATGAAGAAATCGTGGTAAATCTGTCTTCGAACTCAGAGGTGAGAGATTCTGTTCCTGTGTTCAACCAAGCTGGGTGACTTCTCCCTGCTAGGTTGCCTGGGGCTCAGGGCAATCACTGTAAAGACTGTTTCGGGTTTCCCTCAGGTGAGGAGGGCCTCCTTCTAGGGACTCTCTAACGTATAACCTGCGGTCTTGGGTGCTCTTTGGCAGGGGTATCTAGCATTCACGCACAGCTAAGGAGAAATTGACAATGGATAGAGATCGTCACAATTCTCTGTTAATGAGGCTAAGGTCTGTGGTTCTATCCGACAGCAGAAAAGTTGGCACACTTTCTTTCTTTTTCATTTCACCATCCTATGTCACAGGCTAGCCACCATTCAAGGGTCCAGATGAAAGAGGGAAGTTGAATCTACTCATCGCCACACTTGGGAAAATGCCAACAAGTGAGCCCCATATTCAAACATGTGATGATAATATACTATATCTGAGACTACACAGCCTGTCAAATAAAGACCTGATCCCTTCCCTCAGAGAGGTGAGAAAGGAATGGGTCACAAAACAGAGGGCTAGGGAAATGATGAGGTTGTCCTATGCTGGCTACCCCGTGTTCTACCCAAAGATACCTGTCAAAGATCCTCTGTGGCTGCATCAGGCTGTTGAAAACATGGGTCATGTGATCTTGGGCTGCGACCACTTCTGGGGGAGGGTTGTATTTGTTCACTGCCACGACCTTTTCCAGAATTAGAAATGCAAAGGGAAAAGAAAAAAATTCGTTTTAAAAGGAAGACAAGCCTTAGAGTTTCTTTAATGAAATGTCCTAGACACGTGACCAGGAATCTGTGTTCTGTCTTCATGTCTACTCTAACTTTCCTAAAACCTAAAGAATAATAATTATTTTAAAGTATTGAGCTGGAGTCCCTTGGTCACCTATTTCTTTATACTCCCTGGTTTGAAAGGAAAAAAGCAAAAACAAAATCTAAACGTCTAAAGTCTAAGATGACCTTTAATATAGTAAACATTTCAACTTTTAGTATGAAAAGAAATTCATAGCTCTAGATTCCAGGTAGTTGTTACTGCAGAATTTTTCCTCATGCCATCATGCCAAGAACTATTCCTATGATCTCAAATTCTACTAAACCTCCCCCTCTTTTAGTGTAACTTTCTCTTTTCAAAGATATGGGCCTTTTCCCCACAATGGACAGTTCTCCGTCCCCCGGCCTTGTCATCCCTCTAAATACACTATTCTTGTCTACCATACCTTTATCTAATGCGTGGTTTTAAATGTTATTCCCTTCGCACAACGTTAAAGGGAAAGAGAAATCTAATAAGCGCCTTTGAGTGAGAGAATGATAACAGACTTGCATCTGTAACTATTCTTTAACCAAGATTTCAGAAAGGCATTTATGAACTGGAATATCTGCCTCTTTGCATATTTATACCTGCTTTTTCATTCCCATCTCAAATTTGCATCCAGTGTAAGAAACCCCTCATTAGTGGAGATTTCAGCTGACACCAGTCATGACAGCATGACAAATTAGCTTCCACAGGTATGGAAGGGGCTGGCAGGTGCTAGCATTCAATGTCTGGTTACTCTCAACTTGTGTCCAGAAGAATCATTATCTTAAAGAGTAGCATAAAGGATTTAAAAACCAGAGTATTGATTTATTTGAGTTCTTTTCGATGATGTGTTAGAATGACATTATAATTCGCTTCATTATTAAGTGAACTTTTTGAGTAACACAGATAGGATCACGCACCCTCCAAATATGATAGCTATCATCCAAACTAACAGTCGGCTATACTGCTGCCAGCCTATGTACACGGGGGCTGCTTCTGTTTCCCACAGCCAGTCTCCTCACTGTACCAAGAGCAGGGCTTTCACTGCATTTGTGCTGACGCTCAGCTCTGCGGAGGCTGAAACAGATAGCTCCTAGGACAAGGAAGCGCCCCCTGAATAATGAACGCACGTACTGTTACGCAATCATTTATGGATTGTACTGGCCTTGCAGCAGGCAGCATGAGCTTTTGAGCCTATCAACTCATAAACACAGGAAATGATACGATTACATACCTTTTCTTCCACTCCTATCTTCTTCTGATCTAATTCTGTTAATCGAAGTAGCATAAAAATTACGAAGGAACAATAGTCAGATTTTTCCTGTTTAAAATATCAAGAGGTTATTCCGTTACCTCCCTTTTCCACTAGCAGTCTACTTTCACGAGCTTAGGGCTTTCACCTACTAACGCTGTCATTCATTCACACACACACACCCTGCATAGGTCTTTACATTTTCAGCTTACCAGTCCCCTTATATTAACAACTCAAACACAGACTGTGCCTTGTAACTTATAAAGCTTTTCAAATGTGTGATCTTGTTAATCTCCCTGTGAGATAAGCAGGACAGTTCTGATTATGTTCATTTCTAAAGAAAAAACAACTGAGGCTCGGAGAGGTGAAGTATTTCATCTAAGGTTCTATGGCTAGTGACCCAAACCCTATCTTCTAATTCCAAAGAGTTTCATTAATTTCTCATTATTTATTACTTTGTATTGTTTTATATTAATTTGTATGATTAATTATGAATTTGTTTTACAATAATAAAATGATATTCACTTACAGAACAACCCCCATATTACTCCCTATCATCTCCTGTGTTAGGATTACCTGCCTTTTAGAAATATAGTTACAGTTATTTTGTATTAAGAAGCTACATCTCTTTGAAGGGAAAGATATTAAGTGGGTGATGCGTTCTGAGGATGAGAATATACATGAAATGAATATACAATGGTACCTTTTGTGTACTTCAAAGTGCAAATGTGGGGGAAGTTTATATATAAATGAGTTAACATGTGAAAGGGTTTGTGCTATTTATTTATGCAAACACCTAGATGCTCTTTATGGATCTGGAACTGGGAGGGATGGCCACTTTAAACACTTTCTTTCCCAGGGATGCTTTTAAATTGCCTGCCACTATTCTCATACCAAACATTGTTTTTATCTTTAGATCTTATTTTTCATTTTGATTTTTTGCCTGCCCGGACACATTTCTCAAGACACACACAAAAAGAAAGGTACTCAGAGATACATACAAATTCAAGAGTCTATGGAAAGGCGAGTGAAGGATATAGATAGAAAGGGGAATGAATGACATATGCACAAAGAGGGAGGGACAGAGCTGAGGCGAAAGGATCTATCACTGGGGGAAAAAAAAGAGAATCCTGAAAAAGTCTGAAAGTTTGATATCCACAGGTGAAGAATCAGTAGGAAATATATGACTTTTCTCTATAATCATTTTACAATGCCAATTTTACAACAATCCCCAGGCGAATTTCTTTAAGTGTCTAATCTTAGACTTTCCCCTGTTATAAGATAGGAACCACATTCCATCTACACCTCAGGCATCACGCATTCTTTCATGTAAAAGAACATTGCTCTACAATCTCAATAGCTCCCGCCTGATAATCTTTATTACCACCTGGATGAGTCACAAATGACCACACAGAGTAGGCAACCAGTATTCAGTTTCAGGCTTTACATGCACCTATGGTGGTACATAGGTGCGACTTTGCTTACACCTTCTAATAGAGAATGAAGATAAACACACCTTATTCACATTCCTGATGTTCTATCAAAAGCGCTTCATAAAGAATTTCAAGAAAGTCCTCATCCCTCTCCCCTGCCCCCAACATAAAGGATGTCTCACCCGAATTGGATTTCTTAGAAGACTGAGAACTCGAAGGAGACGTAGGTTTTCAATGTATTCTATTTCACCCAGCTCAGCAATCTGTTTAATCCAAAAACAAACACACACACACACACACAATATAATCAACAGACTAAATGCACCAAGACAGCAGAGAACGTAATATAAGAGGAGCTACTTTGAATCCTTTAAACTCAACTTATTTTAAAAATTGCTCTTGTGACTATCCAGCTTTTTAATGAGAACTCCACAAAGCTACACAGAACAAGGGAATTATTGCATGCTCCTTCAGTAAATGCAAACTCACGGCCACATTTTCTTTTTTCCTCTCTGGATAGACAACAGTGAGGTAGATGTTTCTCATCTCACCCACGTTTATCTTAAGGCAGAAATTAAATAGTACATAGAATCAGAGAAACTGCAAAAAAATGCATGCAAGGGCTACATGCTTCTCCCCATTACTATTCTGCTTAGCCTCCAGCTCCCCAATCTCCCTCCGCAACGCTGCTTCTGCTGGTTACTGTGGTCATCTGTGGCTGGGGAAGCCTTCTTACTGCATGTACATGTGGAGCTCTATCAGTTTTTCAATGAGATAATTGTTTTAATAAAAGGTAAACATGGGAGATTGTATGACATATTTCTTTTCTTTTTTTTTTGCGGTACGCAGGCCTTTCACTGTTGTGGCCTCTCCCGTTGCGGAGCACAGGCTCCAGACGCACAGGCTCAGCGGCCATGGCCCACGGGCCCAGCCGCTCCGTGGCATGTGGGATCTTCCCAGACCGGGGCACGAACCCGTGTCCCCTGCATCGGCAGGCGGACTCTCAACCACTGCGACACCAGGGAAGCCCACGTATGACATATTTCTTGATGTGAATGTTACATGACTATTTACCTTAAAATTCTTTGCTAAACGGTACGTTTATGTGTTATACACTTTTTTTGTCAGGTAATGTTTCATGACTTTAAAAAGTAAGAGGGAAAAAGGTTGCTTGATAGTTCTTTAATTTGAGCAGGGATAGAGCTTGGGTGGCAGCAGGCCTGAATTCTCCACTAAACTAAAGACAAACAGTTTTCCTTGAATGTCCTGTAATTAGCATAATTATAATCTTATTTCAGATGTAGATGCTGAACTTTTACAAAAAATTAATAATCACTTTTTCATTTCTATTTCTCCCTAAGTCATTTCTGCATGCATGGTAAGATCACTCCAACAGCAGAGTCACTAATAGTTCCTGAGTTATCCAATCACAAAATGCAGTTGAGATGTAAGCTATTCCCAAAGCTAAATCAGGGGAGGAACACATGTGCCACGTTCTAAGGATGCCATTTTCAAAGACATAATATGAAAGGCCAATTGCGAGTTACAGTATACAACCTGCACACATTAATCTGGTTACAGCAGTGTTATGCTTTTTCCATAAGATGACTAGACTCTCCATTAAACTGCCATTTGGATCATCTACAAGATAAAAGGATCAATTTTTAAATATTGTGCTATTTGGGAAGGTGGAGGAGTCACTTTGGTTCACACTGCTCAATCAATCAATAGATTGATTCCCCTCTAGCCTACAGCTCTTGTGTTTGGACCTAACACAAATGTTAGCAGGAGATGTTGCCTCGCAGCCAACATGTCTCACCAACGCATCCTGGCCACGTGCACTCGCAGACATCGCCGGTGGGAGTGGATGTGCTACACATGCATAAGCTATAAACCAGCTATCCCACCTTCAGGAGGTTTATACTGAAAAGATCATCAGACAGACGAGAATTAGATACATGAGCATTCGGTCTAACGTTTTGGTAAAAGTTTAAAATTTTCTCAATTCTGAACATTATGTGATTAAATGAGCCATGGCACAGTCCCACAATAGGAACACTAGGCAACCATTTTAGAAGATGGTAACGTCGATGATACTTAACATGGAAAGATCTTGTAAATGCTGTGAACACTATGAATAGAATAATCACAGACTATGTAAAATATTATCACTAAGATGTCAGTTGGGATGAACCAGTCTTTTGAGAGTCAAATGAGAGGGATCCAGCTCCCCTCCCAGTCCTTTCTAAGGTAGGATGAAGTGGGTAAGGGCAGAGGGGAACACATGTGGAGGCACCTGGCTACCAGTGCCCACCTCTGCTGAACTGGTGATGTGCACCAGACACGGGCCATCCTGCATGCGCCGCCCACCCCGTCCTGCAGACCTCACCCGGCAGCAGACCCACCCTCACGTCTTCTCTCTCCAAATGCCAAGACCCAAGGCTGTGTGTGTCACAGGCGATCACAAAAGGTGTACAGACACAACTCCCCCAAACCACCTGAAGTGAAACACTGCCAGAAAGATTATATTCTGAAAGGAACTTCAGCCACGATGCCAAGAATGTCATACCAGCAGCGCTGATCCCCAGATTCCAGTCTACCTTCTTCCCTGATCTCCTCTGCCCCCGTTGGCTACTCCCCACCAAGCAGAAGCCTTTCAACTTCCACTATGTAGGGAGAAGTTGGCTCCTTTCTTTGACATTTCCTTTTAAGCCATGCTCTCCAAGCCTAACCATCCAGACCTAAAGAGGCCTGTTAAGTCTTTTTTGTAAAATACATGCTAGATAGAGAGAGAGATGAAATAATGACACCAAGTAAGACTCAGAGAAGTAAAAGAGCGGTCTCTAAGTAACTCCCAGACCAATATTTTGCTTCTAGAGGAAAAGGCTGAGGTTGTAATAGAGTTAACATTTGGGGGATAAGTTTTAAATGATAGAAATGACTTCAAATCTAACAAGGATTGTAGCGTGGAGAGTGACAAAGGCCCCCAAATCACCAGCTCATGATGAATCTGCAAAAGAACTTAGATGTTCAAATGATCATGTGAAGCTACGGCAATGTTTCAACACCTTATACCAAGTAAATAATACTGATAAAAGTGCTCCCAATAAGATAATATTCCTAACATCAAGTTAACCATATGAGAAGCAATAGCTATGTTATGTTTCTCTTAAATGATAAATCTTCCATCCTTGATACACAGTATTCTCAGTAGTGCTAGAGAAATCTCTGAGGAAATCTCTGGATGGCTCGGCTTACAGAATATTTCACATACTGTTGGTTGTTCCCCAACCTGCCCAGCGGGGAGTGAGGGAATTGTGCCATTGTTACGGACCCAATCGCTTGTTGCCAAAGGATCCCTCCTTTGGGACGTGTGGCCACTTTTTTCTTTTTTAATGGAGTTTCTTCAACATTTGAAAATTATAAACTCTGTTCTTCCCTAATGATCCCCCTTTTTTTCTTCAACTATTTCAAATGTAATTTGAAAAGTCTCCTGGAATGGAAGAGAACACCATACTATTCATGAGGTCTTTCTAGACCTGTGCTACCCAATATGGTAGTTACTAGCCCTATGTGGCTACTTACCACTGGGAATATGGCTAGGATAAATTCAAATGTACTGTGCAAAATACACAACAGATGTCCTAAACGTAGTATGAAACAACAGAATATAAAATATCTCATCAATAATTTTTATAAAGATTACATGTTGAAATGACAATATTTTGGATATATTGGGCTAAATAAAGCAAAAAATTAATTTCACCTGTTTCTTTTTACCTTTTTATTGTGGCTACTAGAAAATTTTAAATTACACGAGGCTCACGTTATATTTAAGCCAGAAAGCACTCTTCTAGATCATGACAACACCACACACTTTTCTGAAGGGAGGGCCATTAGCATTTCATTTAATGTATTAGCCTGCAGGGTTAAGAACACTGACTCTGGAGGCAAATCATTCTGTTTGAACCCTGGCTCTGCTATTCACTGGATATGGTATAACTTTGGACAAGTTACTTAACGTCTCTTTGCTCTAGTTTCTTCATCTGTAGAATAGCGATAATAATAGGGCTATAATGAGGATTAAATGAGATGATATATGCAAAGTGCTTAAAACAGTGCCTTGTGCATAAATACGCAATGAAAATCTCTGCATTATTTTATGACTGTAATTGTCATTATTATTACCATTACTCCTTTTCCTAAATCCTGAGATGCACTGAGTTGAAATGTAATGAGTGCATTCTGCCACTTGAACACCACATGTATGTATCTGCAAACCATTTTAATGGCCATTTCATGAAAAAGACACTAAAACCATATGAGACAGAGATTGTGCTGACTTCATAAGACAGGTGGGACAGTGAACAAAAGTCACCCACTAGAATTAACCTTAGAAGTTAACAAACAATTTAATATGCAAGTCAAGTGAAAATGAGGAGGAACAGTTTTTGCCTGTGATTAAAAATCCACTTCTTCCCAGACCTAAAGATTGCCTCCTTTTCTTGACTTTTAGAAATCTAATAGCTAATGGAAGCTCACTGGAGAAAGAGTCATCAGACCCAGCTGATAAGCACCAACACAGCCGAACAGAGAAATATCTCCACAGGAACGCATCTCACTCCAGCTAGGATCTATGTCTCTTTCAGGGTTAGCCAAAATTTTCATTTTCAAGAAATAACCATTCGTCTTCCTTATGAAATCTTTCCCCAAAACATGAAAAAGTACTCGAGATGAATAAAATCACAATGTAGATCTGATCGCATAAGAGGTGAGTTATAGGTACCAACTTAATACACCATGATTAGGAGCACAAATGCTTTATTAAAAATAAAATGTAATTAAGAGTGAAAGCCGGGCTTCCCTGGTGGCGCAGTGGTTGAGAGTCCGCCTGCTGATGCAGGGGAAGGGTTCGTGCCCCGGTCCGGGAAGATTCCACATGCCGCGGAGCGGCTAGGCCCGTGAGCCATGGCCGTTGAGGCTGTGTGTCTGGAGCCTATGCTCCAAAACGGGAGAGGCCACAACAGTGAGAGGCCCAAAAAAAGAGTGAAAGCCAATTGGTGAAGTAATGTGTGCATTAAGCCAGATAGGGTAATGTGAGTAAGTCCAATCCCCAACTCATTCGGGTTGGGAACGTACCCTATTGTTACAAATAGGATATAAGAATTCACTTCCTGTGTCTCTTCTCATTAAATGGGGCACAGGCAACACCAGCCTGAGACTATTCTCTTGTCTCTAGCTTCCCTCCTCTGACACGTCAGACATTCCTAATGCCATCTTTCTACCCCAAATTTCACACTAATATATCTACTTCACAAAGTCATGTGCACCTGGTTGCAGTTTAAACCTTCAAAACAATGTAATTAGGAATCTTCAAATTTTCAAAAATTAAGAATTATTACTATTTAAAAAAAAAAGCAGTCCTTCAACTGTTGCTCCAGGAGGTTTTCTAGAATAACTTTCCTGAGCTGGCATTGAATGTGATAGCACTTGAGAAATAATTATAGACACTAAAACCAAGACATATAAAGTATAATATGACATTACCTTATTATCCTCAAGGTTGATCACTTCCAAGAAGTCATGACTCTCTAAGCCTTGGAGGCTACTGATCTGATTGTGGCTCAGATCCAGGATCTGCAGGACCCTTAGGTCATCCAAACCTGTGATCTTCTCAATCTGGTTATTGCTCTAAAATTGATAAAATACACTTAATGTCCTAAAGGGAAAAGTGTAATGACAAGTTTTCATCCTGGATACTGCCCCAAACCTCTTAAAATCAGTAAGACATTCTTGTCCCCCCTCCCATTCCCATCTTTCACCTCCCTAAACACATATACATACACCCCAGAAAGAAATCCCAGTCTTTCAGCTGGAAGACTCAGGACATAATATTTTCGCTAGAGGTAAAGCAGATGAATGTTTGAATCAACAGGAAAGACAAAAGCTAGGTAGTATAAGCTTTTGACATTGCTAACCTCAAGCTTAATGGCAGCATGGCTCCTAACTTATCTTTAGAAATGTAAATTTAATGCAATTCTTTCATCACCATCACAGAAAACCACTTGAATACTGTAACTCCCACATACACTCTGTTTTCAGAAATATTCTGAATATAATCACCTCATATCATGAGGACTGTAGTAGTCTGGTACATGCCTCTACTTATTCATGCTCTTGTACAGTTTCCACCTCTTGAATTCAGGATAGACCTGTGACCTGCCTTAACCAAAAGAATATGGCAGAAGTGTCCCGGTTCCAAATCTAAGACTTAGGAAGGCCTGGCAGCATCTCCTCTTGTGTCTTGGAGCCCTAAGCTGCCATGTAAGAACTCTAGCCACTATGTGGGAGAGAATCTGCGGAGAGGTCACCTGGAGAGGAGCCCTGAGACTAAACAGAGAGGAGAAACCCAGCCATTGCAGCGTCCTGGCTGAGCCCAGCCTCCAGCCAATCTGCTAGCTGGACGTGGCAAGACCAGTAGAACCGCCCAGCTGGGCCCAGCTCAGATTACAGAACTGCTAGCTAATAAAATGGTTAACTAATAGAATTTCTCCATGCCACTCCACATGGGGTGGCATGTTCTACAACAATAGATACATAAACAAAGTTCTTAAATAATTCACACGTAAGCATCTTCTTAGACAATACCATGAAACAGAGAAAGATATAAGACTTAAACACTGTTCTTCTTCCCAACCCCCCTGTACCCATAACAACAAATTATAGTGATAACAATAATTTGTATTTTCTTGTACATTTCCCGACATTCTCAAAATTCCTTGGGTTCTTTAGCCTTTGAGGTATAAAACTATGCCGCAGTAAAGTTAAACTTTGAGTTGAGAAGCACAGTAAAGTGTAATTTTGAGATTTCAATTAATGCCACCTTATACCCATCCTTAAACTTTTTTTTTGGCCACACCATGCACGCAAGATCCCAGGTCCCTGACCAGGGATCGAACCTGTTTCCCTGCAGTGGAAGTGTGCAGTCCTAACCACTGGACCACCATGGAATTCCCCCCATCCTTAAACTTTTAAAACTTTTACTAAGCACTTTAGAACTAAAAACTTAAATTATAGTATTCTCTACCATCTATAATATTTTTTCTGGTACATGCTTCCCAAAGTATTTAATAGTAAGAGTTCATTTTCACTCAACTTTTCTAAGATTTCACTTCAATAATGAGCAAGGTTTATGTTCATTAGTATAATTCTATGGCTGTTTAAAATATATTAATAGAAAGCTGATAATCTATAAAACTCGATGATAGTACATGGGGGTTCATTAAACTATTCTTTTTATTTTTATATGTCTGAAAAATTCCATAATAAGAAGGAAAAATACTCATAACTCCATTTGCCTAAGTCAAATTTCCTACTGTTCAAAAAAGTTCTAGAAAGTGTAATAGAAAGGGGAAAGAAAAAACCTACAGTAAACTGAACATAATATCCTTATTAACTTATTGAAATAAGACCTCAATATCCTATTTAAAATATGCCCACATATCAAATTTATGTATAATACACCTCTTCCCCAAAGACCTTTGGAGTGCTGTAGATGTGGAAGATGAACCGTACTTCTTTAGAGTGTCTCTGATGGCTTTCAAAGTGGTAGATGCACAAGAACAGACTGAGGCATAGAAAAGTTTAATTGCATAACCTGTGGTCATAAAAGAAAGCAGAACTGAGAAGTATTATGAATCAGAATTTCAGAGTCAAAGTTATCTAGTAAAACCCTACATCCAATGATGAAAAACTGATACATCTCTTCTCAAAGTGCACGTCTAGTGCCTGCCTGAACAGTTCTTGCTTGTTTTATCATGATTAGCAGGGAAAAGGCGGTCTTTAGAGAGAAACTAAAATGAAACGAGAAATATTCTCGATCTCCCAAGGTGGAAGGGAAAAAAAATGGCTTTTACCAAGACAAAATGATTTTTTAAGTTTGGAATGTATTGTCCTTACTTGCTAAAGGAGGTGGTTGACAGAGCAGACCATAAGTGAACCACATTTCCCCCTAATATTTATGGTAAAAGTTGATGGAAGAGGGACTCTCCTGTTGGCGCAGTGGTTAAGAATCCGCCTGCCAATGCAGGAGACATGGGTTCGAGCCCTGGACCGGGAAGATCCCACATGCTGCGGAGCAACTAAGCCCGTGTGCCACAACTACTGAGCCTGTGCTCTAGAGCCCGCAATCCACAACTACTGAAGCCTGCGTGCCTAGAGCCCTCTTGTTGCTCTGCAACAAGATAAGCCACCACAATGAGAAGCCCGTGCACTGCAACTAGAGAAAGCATGCATGCAGCAACGAAGACCCAACACAGCCAAAAATAAATAATTTATTTAAAAAAATAAAAGTTGATGGAAGAGAATTAACAACTGGTTTGTATAGTGAATTGTTCTTTTTTCTGTAAAGTGTAAAGTGAATTACTTTCAGTAGTAAACCAATTGGATTACTGATACCACAAATCTTTTAAAAAGTATTAAAAACTAATGAAACAAATGAGTATCATTTTATTTTATGAATTTTTTTAATATATGGAAAAGAAAACCTTCCCATTCTCAAAAAGTTTAAGGAAAATGAATGATGGCATATTCTGTATTTTCTAGTTCATTTTGGGTGATGAGGATGGGGGTTGGGAACAATCCACTTAATCTACTTATAGGAAAAATAAGTCCTTTATGCTTCTTCTAAAAGCTACTTGAGATGAAATTATCAACACAGATTATTTATTTAGTTATTGAAACAAAGTCTTAGGATGAAAGTGCTATGTGATGTCATTCTTAATAATCAGTTCAATTCTCATTCCCTTAAGCACACCCCCAATCTCTTTCATATCATGCTCCACTTAAAGTTAATGGGAATGCCAATGCAAAAAGATATGTAAATAAAAGGATAAGGTTCTAACAAGCTGCAAATTAGAATATACTGCCAATAATCCTTCACATTATCATAATTTTAAAATGTGACTTTCTTTTATAATTTTTAAATTTGCAATTCAGCTTACCAAATTCATTTTCATTTATGCTTTGCTTACATGCCTTAGTGGACAGAAAACAGGAAAACTCAAGGAAATTATTAAACCTTTCCATGCTTCATTTCCAACCTCAGTACTGGGAACCAGTACTTTACCCTCACCTAACTCATTTTAAGAAGTGAAAGCTCTTGAAAAAGCACTTCAGGCTTAACACATAGCCAACCTTCAGCTGTCTGTGGTTAAATTAGACAGGATTGTACATTGTATATGTCAAAAATCTGCAGATAACCCAAGATGTCATTTCAAACAACAATGTTCGGGGCTTCCCTGGTGGCGCAGTGGCTGAGAGTCCACCTGCTGATGCAGGGGACGCGGGTTCGTGCCCCGGTCCGGGAGGATCCCACATGCCGCGGAGCGGCTGGGCCCGTGAGCCATGGCCGCTGAGTCGGCACGTCCGGAGCCTGTGCTCCGCGACGGGATAGGCCACAACAGTGAGAGGCCCGCGTACTGCAAACAAACAAACAAACAAAAAAACCCAACAATGTTCAACACTCTCCTGTGGGATAGTTCACGTAAGAAATAAGCTACTAGCCTCATGGCTTAAAATCCCCCCATCCACCTCATGACAGATATAATAAAGAATCCCAAATCCATCCAAGGGTGAGAAGTGAGAAGGAGAAGGAAAGGAAGAAGCAGTAATCCTAGATAATCTACAAACTATATAATCACCCCCAAATTAATGAGCTAGACTGTTATTTCAAAAATACTGTATATATCTTTGGAACAACTATGATCCTGCTGATTTTAAAGTAAATTGTCTGTATTTTCATTCAGTCAGAGTCACACTGTCACACAGCTTAAGGAGCACGCTCTCTATGGGAAAAACATTAAAAATTTTAACTTCTTGATGGGAATTGTTCATTTATTCTCAGCACTAATTCTGGTTTTCTAGAATGGGAAACTGGCACATAGTGATTTAAAAGGACTGCCAAATTCAGTGCCCAGTGCTTCATTTGAGAGCAATGAAGTTTCAACTGCAATAAATATTATGTTTAAATATGTTTAAATGTTATTTCATCAATAAGACATTAAAATGTATTCTATTTTTTAACATCTTCAGTGGAGTATAACTGCTTTACAATGGTGTGTTAGTTTCTGCTTTATAACAGTGAATCAGCTATACGTATACATATAGCCCCATATCTCCTCCCTCTTGCGTCTCCCTCCCACCCTCCCTATTCCAGCCCTCTAGGTGGTCACAAAGCACCGAGCTGATCTCCCTGTGCTAAGCGGCTGCTTCCCACTAGCTATCTATTTTACATTTGGTAGTGTATGTAAGTCCATGCCACTCCCTTAATTCATCCCAGCTTATCCTTCCCACTTCCCACGTCCTCAAGTCCATTCTCTACATCTGCGTCTTTATTGCTGTCCTGCCCCTAGGTTCTTCAGAACCATTTTTTTAAAAAATCCATATATATGTGTTAGCATACAGTATTTGTTTTTCTCTTTCTGACTTACTTCACTCTGTATGACAGACTGTAGGTCCATCCACCAAATTACAAATAACTCAATTTTGTTTCTTTTTATGGCTGAGTAATATTGCATTGTATATATGTACCACATCTTCTTTATCCATTCATCTATCGATGGACACTTAGGTTGCTTCCATGTTCTGGCTATTGTAAATAGAGCTGCAATGAACACTGTGGTACCTGACTCTTCTTGAATTATGGTTTTCTCAGGGCATACGCCCAGTAGTGGGATTTCTGGGTCATATGGTAGTTCTGTTTTTAGTTTTTTAAGGGACCTCCATACTGTTCTCCATAGTGGCTGTATCAATTTACATTCCCACCAACAGTGCAAGAGGGTTCCCTTTTCTCCACACGCTCTCCACCATTTATTGTTTGTAGATTTTTTGATGATGGCCATTGTGACCGGTGTGAGGTGATACCTCACTGTAGTTTTGATTTGCATTTCTCTAATGATTAGTGATGTTGAGCATCCTTTCATGTGTTTGTTGGCAATCTGTATATCTTCTTTGGAGAAATGTCTATTTAGGTCTTCTGCCCATTTTTGGATTGGGTTCTTCGGTTTTTTGACATTGAGCTGCTTGTAAATTTTGGAGATTAATCCTTTGCCAGTTGCTTCACTTGCAAATATTTTCTCCCACTCTGAGGGCTGTCTTTTTGTCTTATGTTTTCCTTTGCTGTGCAAAAGCTTTTAAGGTTCATTAGGTCCCATTTGTTTATTTTTGTTTTTATTTCCATTTCTCTAGGAGGAGGGTCAAAAAGGATCTTGCTGTGATTTATGTCATAGAGTGTTCTGCCTATGTTTCCCCCCAAGAGTTTTATAGTGCCTGGCCTTACATTAAGGTCTTTAATTCATTTTGAGTTTATTTTTGTGTATGGTGTTAGGGAGTGTTCTAATTTCATTCTTTCACGTGTAGCTGTCCAGTTTTCCCAGCACCATTTACTGAAGAGGCTGTCTTTACCCATTGTATATTCTTGCCTCCTTTATCAAAGATAAGGTGATCATACGTGCGTGGGTTTATCTCTGGGCTTTCTATCCTGTTCCATTGATCTATATTTCTGTTTTTGTGCCAGTACCATACTGTCTTGATTATTGTAGCTTTGGAGTATAGTCTGAAGTCAGGGAGCCTGATTCCTCCAGCTCTGTTTTTCTTTCTCAAGACTGCTTTGGCTATTACGGGTCTTTTGTGTTTCCATACAAATTGTGAAATTTTTTGTTTTAGTTCTGTGAAAAATGACATTTGTAATTTGATAGGGATTGCACTGAATCTGTAGATTGCTTTGGGTAGTAGAGTCATTTTCACAATATTGATTCTTCCAATCCAAGAACATGGTATATCTCTCCATCTGTTGCTATCATCTTTAATTTCTTTCATCAGTGTCTTATAGTTTTCTGCATACAGGTCTTTTGTCTCCTTAGGTAGGTTTATTCCTAGGTATTTTATTCCTTTTGTTGCAATGGTAAATGGCAGTGTTTCCTTAATTTCTCTTTCAGATTTTTCATCATTGGTGTATAGGAATGCAAGAGATTTCTGTGCATTAATTTTGTATACTGCTACTTTACTAAATTCATTGACTAGCTCTAGTAGTTTTCTGGTAGCGTCTTTAGGATTCTCTATGTATAGTATCATGTCATCTGCAAACAGTGACAGCTTTACTTCTTCTTTTCCGATTTGGATTCCTTTTATTTCTTTTTCTTCTCTGATTGCTGTGGCTAAAACTTCCCAAACTTATGTTGAATAACAGTGGTGAGAGTGGGCAACCTTGTCTTGTTCCTGATCTTAGTGGAAATCGTTTCAGTTTTTCACCATTGAGAACAATGTTGGCTGTGGGTTTGTCATATATGGCCTTTATTATGTTGAGGTTAAGTTCCCTCTATGCCTACTTTCTGCAGGGATTTTATCATAAATATGCGTTTCTTTCATTGATTGATTTGCGTATATTGAAGAATCTTTGCATTCCTGGGATAAACCCCACGTGATCATGGTGTATGATGCTTTTAATGTGCTGTTGGATTCTGTTTGCTAGTATTTTGTTGAGGATTTTTGCATCTATGTTCATCAGTGATATTGGCCTGTAATTTTCTTTCTTTGTGACATCTTTGTGTGGTTTTGGTATCAGGGTGATGGTGGCCTCGTAGAATGAGTTTGGGAGTGTTCCTCCCTCTGCTATATTTTGGAAGAGTTTGAGAAGGATAGGTTTTAGCTCTTCTCTAATGTTTGATAGAATTCGCCTGTGAAGCCATCTGGTCCTGGGCTTTTGTTTGTTGGAAGATTTTTAATCACAGTCTCAATTTCAGGGCTTGTGACTGGTCTGTTTATATTTTCTATTTCTTCTTGGTTCAGTCTCAGAAGTTTGTGCTTTTCTAAGAATGTGTCCATTTCTTCCAGGTTGTCCATTTTATTGGCATATAGTTGCTTGTAGTAATCTATCATGATCCTTTGTATTTCTGCAGGGTCAGTTGTTACTTCTCCTTTTTCATTTCTAATTCTGTTGATATGTCTTCTCCCTTTTTTTCTTGATGAGTCTGGCTAATGGTTTATCAATTTTGTTTATCTTCTCAAAGAACCAGCTTCTAGATTTATTGATCTTTGCTATTGTTTCCTTCATTTCTTTTTCATTTATTTCTGATCTGATCTTTATGATTTCTCTCCTTCTGCTAACTTTGGGGTTTTTTTGTTCTTCTTTCTCTAATTGCTTTAGGTGTAAGGTTAGGTTGTTTGAGATGTTTCTTGTTTCTTGAGGTTGGATTGTACTGGTATAAACTTCCCTCTTGGAACTGCTTTTGCTGCATCTCCTAGGTTTTGGGTCATCGTGTTTTCATTGTCATTTGTTTCTAGGTATTTTTTTTATTTCCTTTCTGATTTCTTCAGTGATCTCTTGGTTATTATAAAAATATTCTTAATAGTTGCTAAAAGTATGCCTTCCTTTCTCAGTGTTAGTCAATCTTTTAAAAAACGGAATTTGTGTACCAAATTAGGAAATCATTTTAGTTTAGCATGAATTATTCATCACACACACACACACACACACACACACACACACACACACACCACACACACATCCCAGATATGGAAAGGAGCAAACAGCACTAAAGACAATGACATTTCATGAAGGAATTAGCTCTTCATAAAACTGAAAAATCCTAACTATCATTCATAAATTTACTAAGACATTAACTAGTACTTCTATAAAGAATAACACTTTTGTTAGACTCACCAGACAAAGTATTTTGATCGGTAACATTCCTAAGCCATTAATGGTTGTGATCTTGTTCTTGGCCAAACTAAGGTGGGTAAGACTGCTACACAGCTCTAGTCCATTGATTTCAGCTATCTCATTGCCTATCACCATGACTATGTTTAAGGAAAATGGTATTAGAAACATTTGGAAGAAAAAATGAATTAGTGTCAAATCATCATTAGAAAAATCAGACAGCAGCATAAATAAAAAAGTACTCTATGCTAATATAGGACTAATGCTAAATCTTAAAATGATATTTTTTTCATATAGAAGTTAATAGTGCACCAGGTAAAATTTGTTTTTTTATAGGCATAGCTTTTGAGTGTGCTCAGTTGCCTTTGTGTTCATATGTGACTCATTTAATCAGTAAGGAAAAACACTTCAGAGTGGTTCAAAGCTGCCACCTTGGCAGTGTTTTTTCCTTGGTTCCTGAGTGGTCTCCATGAGAAACTCTTGTACTTTTCCACAGGCAGAACTGAATCCAGGGTTGCCCTGGAGAGGCACATGCACTTTATCATCCCCATAACCAGGGAAACAGCCCGGGAGGTGTCATCTGCAGAAAATGGGTGATACTGAGAGGAATTGCCTTTTCTTCTATCTATATTGGCTTCTCTTCTCTTTAAAATAAATGAGGCCTAAACTCAACCTTCTTTTCCTCATCAGTTGATTTTCTAGTTATTTTAAAATTTAACTCTTACCTTTTGTTTTCCATCCTTTATAGTCACCTAAAAATGCAAACTTAAAGTCATCAATTCTACTTACCTCTCTCTGTCCTCAGTCTTTCTGGCAAATTTCTAGGATTTAATATCACTTCTCCACCCAAGCTCAGTTTTCCCTCCCAAGTAGCCTAAGACATCACCATTTTCTCAGCCACTTGTAATCTTCAGGGCATCCAATCATCACCAAAAACCTGGCATATTTTGCTTTAAAACATCTCTTCAAATATGTCCTTCCTTGTCATTCACCCCTCTGCCAACTTAATTCAGCTTTAGCACCAATGGATACCTCTAACATCCATTTCTTCCTGCCCTCAAGTCACCTTACACACTGTAGTCAGGTTAATTTTTTTCAAAATATTGACTGGATATCACGCTTCAATTAAAAAATTCTCACAGGACGAATTCCAAATTCTTCACTCTGGCATTTAAGGCCCTTTACTTTAAGCAAAACCTATTTATTGAATTTCATCCCCCATAATAATCCAGTGAGAATGCTCCAATTCTGCCAGGTCAGTCTTCTCAATAGTTCTGGAATATACCCCTTGACTTTCTTAATTTTTTTAAATACTGCTTTCCTACTTATTTCTAAACCCTACCCATTCTTCAGGACTTAATTTGAAATTCCACTTTTTAAAGTTTTTTCTCTTTTTTAACATTTGCATTAAACCAACATCTTAAGTATTTCTTTTTGACAACCTCATTTCCCTACTTCTATTAGTTTTTAATTACATAAGTAAATACAGGTGACAGACTGGGCGAATATATTCACAACATATATAGTATACAAAGAATTACTATCTAGAAAACATAAAGAATGACAATAACCCAATAGAAAATGGGGCAAGAATATATCCAGGAAATTCCCAGAAGAGCAAATCCAAGTGGCTAACATAATAAACATATGAAAAGACACTCTGCTTCACCTGTAGTCAGGAGAAAGCAAATTAAGATGCTATCCTTTCCCTATCAGTTTGGCAAACATTTTAAAGCTTTTGAAGAACAGATTCTTTCATACTACTGGGTGAGAGGGTTCATTATGGTATAGACTCTCTGGAGGCAATTTGGCAGTGACTATTATAATTGTAAATATCAGAGCAATTCCAATTCTTGGTATCCACTCCAGACAAACTCTTTCTTCCTCAAAGCCTTTTCTGGTCAACTTCTAACACCCCACCTATGGAGATTAATCACAGAATCAACAAATTTTTTAAGAGAAAGGAAGGGACTGTAAGTATCACAGAAACATACATTTTGCCTCATAATTATCTGTAGTTATCCTAACTCTACCACTTACTAGTTACGTGATGTGATTTCTCCCTGCTCAGATTTTTCATCTGTAAAATGGAGACAACATCAGGCTGCCATGAAGGCCAAAAGTTAGATCATGAGAAAAAATTTAGAAAATGTATGTGAGTGAGTTGTACAAGTACCTCACAATTATAAGGCATTGTTATCGTTACTAAATTACAAGCACATGAGGCCAAGGAATCACATCCTCTGCCTCTTGGCCAGCAGCACAAAAAGGAGCATTCAGGCCAGGACTGCTTCTGAAAGAACAAAGCCAGAGACAGAGTTTAATTAAGAAACTAAAAGCAATGATGAGAAAATATTGCCAAATGAACCAGAAATTCCTCGATTTTCCTCACTGGTTCCAGATTCAATCCTTGGGCTGAAGCATAGTTCGGCTTGTTGTCAACATGCATTTCAAAACCACTTTCATAAAGCTTCCTGCCAGACTAGCTCTACAAATAGACACTTATGCTCACAAGCACGACTCTTCTTTCTGCTTCCATTTTCTTTGGGCTATTTAAACAATCACTCTATAGATGAAATAAAATATCCTCAGTGTAGCAATCTTTGGTAAGAAAAATTAAGCACGGAAAACTTCAAATGGCCATGTCTTAATCTAGCAGAGGAAGCAACAGTCTTTAAGTCCTATTTCAGGAGCACTAGTGTCTTGGTAGCTCAGCTTCAACAGAAACGAAGATACTCTGAATTATGACAGAGAGTAAAACAAATGCTTGTGGGTGGCTGAGTCAGGAAGCACTCCCATGGGAAGCAGGCAAGGATTAGAAAACCAGAAAACAGGAATCCGGACACTGTTAAGAGATAATGGGAACTGAAAAGGAAAGCCTGTATACAGTAATTTTCCAAGACATTAGAGGCCGTTCCCTTGGTGCATCCAGCTTACTCTCTAGCTTTGACTAGTAGGGCAAGTCATGTTTTATGAAATTAGTATTGCAAGGGCCAAAAGGAGGAGAAATACAGATGCCCCCCTGCAGTCATGGCTATGGCTTCTGCAGCTGCCACTGCCATCACTCACAGCACTGGGGAAAAGGGTGAGGAGCTGACTGAACATCTCTGCTAAGAAACAGGTTCATTTCACTGAAACCATCTCCTATTTCCCAACTCTTCACTCCCCTTTAAATTTCAAGGAATTTTAGGCACTATAAATTACAGGTGACCCTTGACAAACAGGTCTGAAATGTATGGGTCCACTTATACATGGATTTTTTTTTTTTTTTTCACTAAATACATACTACAGTCGTACACCATCTGTAGAGGTTGGTTGAATCTACTGGTGCACAACCGCGGATACAAAGGGCTTACTGTAAAGTTATGTGTGGCTATTCGACTGCTCTGGGATTGGTCCCCTAACCCCCACCATTATTCAAGGGTCAAACGCAGTCAAGCTCTTAAGTAAAGAGTACTTTTCACGGCTTTTCAATGGCTTCCCCTGCTATTTACAAATGGTCACATCATATGTGACTGCCCGTAATGCCAACAGTCAATATGCAGGACTGGTCCATCCAGAGCTCTAAATTCAGGAATACCTTTATCTCTCCAATCTCCCCTTTTCTTAAGAACCTTCATGAAATGTTACTTGCCCTTCCTCCTAACATTATTCTTTCATGTTCTTTCATAAGTCTTGGGACATTCCGATAAGAAGAAATATAATCAGATAAGCCACTAAACTGTTACAATGAATTAGCTTATTGAGTTAATCCTCTTAGGTTAGTTTAATTTTAAAAGGCTACTATCAGGAGAAAGAGACTCAAAGAACACAAGATCATCATACTGCATTCCAGCTCTAAAATTTTATGATTCTGTGAATAAATCTTTTACAGTGGAATGTTAGATCCTCGTGGAAACTGAGTGAAGGAATCCAAAGGCACATAAGCATAACTTTACAGCTAGGGAAAAGCCCAACAATATATTTTTACATTTGGGCGATGCTGTCAGCAGTTCACAGTGCTTGACATGAATTATTCACTAGTCAGCACTTGCTCTTATTCATTTGTCTACAACCATAAAATACGGGCCGGGTGTACAGAAAACAGTTACTAAGAAATAAATAGGAAATCCATCACAATTCTCTTAGTGGAAAGAACCACAATGATGACTTTAATCAAAACCAATCCTGAAGGATCTATATCACCTTACCAGTGAAAAATGTTCTTCACTATGGGAGTGAATCTCTTTAAGAAATGAAACATGCATACATTTTAAACGGCTATGTGATAAAAGTAGTAATTATTCAATGAATTTTAACATGAGAAGAACAATGGAATGCAGAAGACTAGTCTCAGCTCAACCACTTACCAAATAATATCGGATGTTTCCCTGCATCTCAGGCTCCTCTCCCATAAAATAACAGCACTAGATGATCCCTAAAGTCCTGTCTGGATTTAAAAATTCTATAAACCACTTTTTAAAAACTTCATGATTCTATAATCATGGAATAAATTCCAATGATCAATTAATATTTATAGGTAAAGAATAAACTGCATCCTTTCTTAAGACTAAATAAATATACTAATCCTCGGCAAAGTTTATCATCTTTCGATTTGGGGTGATTATCAATTAATCATCAGTTGCCCACCTACAGAAGGAAAAAATAGCATAATAAGATTAACTAAAAAAGTTGATACTTTACAGTTAACAATTCATTCTGAGGTATTAATCTACTACAATCACATTGTCAGCACTACTAGCTTGATTAATTGATTTGTTTTTAATTTTAAATAACTGCTTTTAATATTGATAATTATACTTCTCTTTTAATTTTATTTTAAACAGAAGTGCAACTTTTTCCCCTCAAATAGAAAACACAGATGCTCACTAAGGAAAGCTTGAATAAATACAAAAAGTTAAAAAAGCCAAATTTCTAAAGCATGTAAAAAAGGACAAATGGAATGGCAGCAAATGAGAAAAGCATGACATTCAAGATATAACAGACAGGACTGATTAGCTTAGAGCTGTGGATCTCAAAGTGTGGTCCTCAGACCAGACAGGACTGATTAGCTTAGAGCTGTGGATCTCAAAGTGTGGTCCTCAGACCAGCAATGCCAGCATCATCCCGGAACTTGTTAGATATTCAAGTTCTCAGGTACCACCCCAGACCTACTTAACCAAAAGCTCTGGAGGGTGGGGACCAGAAATAGGAGGGTGGGGACCAGAATTCCAGGGAATTCTGATAGAGCTGGACTTTGACATTTGGTAACTAACTGTTTTCAAGGAAATTAATTTCTAAGTTTCAAATTTTTAAAAATTTTAATGAGGACAGGCACATCACTGGCCATACATGGCCTGCTTTTATTAACTTTTAAAAATTTGATGAGTATTCTTGAAACCATCACCATTCCCAGCCCAAGAAGTAGAACATTAGCAGTAAGTTACATCTACCTCTGCACACCTCTCCTGTCACGTCTTGACGGCTCCCTCTCAGAGATAACCCCTAGGCTGAACTGCCTATTTCTTCTTCCCTTTCCCCTTTGGTTTTATACCTAAATTATATTTGGTTTGGAATTCCCTGGTGGCGCAGTGGTGAAGAATCCGCCTGCCAGTGCAGGGGACACAGGTTCGATCCCTGGTCTGGGAAGATCCCACATACCGTGGAGCAACTAAGCCTGTGCGCCACAACTACTGAGCCTGTGCTCTAGAGCCCGCGAGCCACAACTACTGAGCCCACGCACCGCAACTACTGAAGCCGGCACGCCTAGAGCCCGTGCTCCACGACAAAAGAAGCAGCCACAATGAGAAGCCCGCGCACCACAAGGAAGAGTAGCCCCCGCTCACCACAACTAGAGAAAGCCCGCGTGCAGCAACGAAGACCCAATGCAGGCAAAAATTGTTTTTTAAAAATTTCTAATTAAAAATTTTTTTTAATTTTAAAAAATTTTTAAAAATTGTATTTTGTTTTATTAATAGTCAACTTTACTGGTGCATGGAGGTATATACAGTTTATTCATTTTCACAACTATATGATAATTCTATTGTATCAGTATACCATAATTTATTTATGCTCTCTTATCAAGGAATATTTGGGCTATTTCAGTTTTTTGCTATTATAAGCCTCCAGGTACACGTATGCTAAACTTCCTATATATAGGAATGAAAGTGCTAGATCATAGAAAACGTGGATGTTCAATTTTACAAGATTGCACAAAACTGTTTTCCACAGTGGTTAAACAAATTTCAAACCCATAAGGAAGAAAAATAGAGATCCTCTTGACCTATGTGTTCTCCAACACATGGCATTTTTAGATTTCTTACATTCTGTCAACTGAATGGATATAGTATATCGTGAGCTTGACTTGCATTTCTCTGAATACAAATGAGGTTGACATGTCTTCATATGTTTGTTAACCTTTCTGATTCATTTTCTATAAAATTATATTTACACATCTTCTCCCATCTTCATATCCAGGAACATACTATATTTCCCTTTAGTCAGGTCTTTAATATCCTTCAATAAAGTTTTATTATGTTCCCCCGACAGGTCTTATTCACCTTTAATAAGATACATATTCTTGTAAATGGCGTTTCAAGATTGTGTTTTCTAGTTGCTTGTTTGTGGTGTAGAGTAATGCAATCGATTTCTGTTTATTGAAGTCATATCCAACTACCTTGTGGAACTCTCAAAACTCTATTATTTCTAGTAGTTTATTGCAAGTTCTTTTTTATATTCTGTAGACAATCATATCATTTGCAAAAAATGACTTTTTCTCCTTATCCATCTTTATACTTTGCTTTCACTTCTTTATCTTATGATGCTGAGTAAGACCTCTTAAACAATGACGGTTAGAAGTGGCAAAGGCGGTTATCTTCTCTTGTATCCTTGATTTTAAAGAGTGCTTAGAACATGTCCCCAGTTAGGATAAAGTTTGTTTCAAATATTTTTGTTGACATTCTTATCAAGTTGAGGAAACTCCCTATTACTAGTTTACTAAAAGTTTTTATTGTGAATGAAGAATGGATTCTATTCAATTTTCTGTATCTATTGAGCTTCTATATCTATTTATCATATGATTTATTTCCCTTAATCTGTTCATGTCGTTAATGACATTTAAAATTTTTCTAATGTTAAACTACCCTTACATTCATGAGATAAACCTAACTTGGTCATGGTATATTATCTTTTACATATACTGTCAGAATCGGTTTGCTAATATTTTGTTTAGGATTTTTACATCTATATCACAAGTGAAATAAGCCTGTCATTTTCTTTTCTCTTACTGTTCCTTGTCTGGTTTGGGTAACAAAGTAACCTCATTAAAATGAATTGTGAATATGCCTTCTATTTTAAACCTTTGAAAGAATTTGTTCATTTTTGAAAGGTTTGTTCTTGAAAGTTGGGTTTTTTTGTATGCAGATTTTTAATTTAATTGATTTTAATTTGTAATGAACTAGTTTTATAGTTATAGGACTACTCAGGGTTTCTATCTCCAAGTCAGTGCTTTGGTGTATAACATTTTTCTAGGGATTTATCCATTTCATCTAAGTTTTTAAATGTTCTGGCATTAAAAAGTTGTTTAGAAATTCTTTTTTATCTCAAAGCTTTTAAGTCTTTTCAAAACTCTAATTACATAATTGTACACAATATGATATGCCTGAACAGAACAAAAGAAAGAGGCATAGTTAGCACTGTTTAAAAATTAGCCTACTCTCTTTTCAAAACTGTAAGCTGTCTAAGAGGTAGTTTATGAAGGGGAGCTGGTTCTGGGTGTTTGTCTTTGCATTTTTAAAAACAAAGATGAGGAATTGTGCCACGGTATTTACATTCTAATTATGTGTCTATGTTCTGAATTCCAATTGGTTCTGATGTAATAAAGCTTTTTACACTTTGGAGATAAGACTCCATTGTTACATCTGAAGTCAAGTTTAAAAAACCCTGATTCTTTCCTCCGTTGACATTTACAAAGTCACAACAGTTCAGCTTTTTACATGGAAAGATAAATTTATGTAGAAATTAAGACTTTCATGATAGAAATGTTTGAAAATGCATCCTCCATTTTCAGTCCAAAATACTGTGAAGTTTTCTCTGGCAATTCCATGCTTGCACATAGAATATTTTCTGGAAGACAGAACTCCAGACTTTCGTGTCACCATTCTCACTCAGGGTGCACTGAAGAACAGAAGGAGCTCTGGATGCTCAATCCCTTTTGTCTGGTTGGAGTTTAGGGGGGCAGCTGACGGCTAGACCAGGGCTCCTCAAGCTTTAGTATGAACTCACATCACCTGGGGGTCTTGTTAAAAATGCAGATTCTGATTTCAGAGGTCTGGGGTAGCATCCAAGAGTCTGCATTTCTAAGAAGTTCCAGGCAATGCTGACACTGCTGGTGGTCCCTGAGGAGCATTATTCTAGATGGCCTGAGATGAGCAGATCTCTGAGCCAGACAGCTTCTGGGCCGTCAGACTCTATCTCTTTCCAAATGAAATATATATACAGTCAAGCATAAAGTGCAGGTTCTACGGACGGGTGCCGCTAATGTGTACTACTTTTAGCTTGTCATCAAAACTTTTCATTTTGATCATTTTCTCGTTCAGGAAAACTTGCTCGTTTCAAGAGCACCCTCTAAATGTCCACTAATTGCTCATTTTCACACACAAGTTCTAAAGAGAGTGATGTGATGTTTTACGCTTTCCATCATATACAAATAAAGCGTTTTTCCTACAAAATATGTCTTCAAGAAAACGTACCTTCTGTTCTCCCCACATCTCAGCCTCATTACTAGTGTGTACGAGCTGCTGCCACATCCCTGGAATGAGGTATCCAAGGGCAATCAATTCGTTCTCCACTCTGCCCTGAAAAATCCTCAGGGGGGTAGAAAGATACTGAGAAAGAGAAGGTGCTGCTTCCTTATCACCCAGAGAACACTGGTCTCTAGGGCAAGGAAGAGATTCAAGCTCATTAAACTCACAGATCCCCAGTCAACCCCTTAGGGTCCAGAAGCTGGAGTGTGTCTATGTTAAGGTAGGTGCTCTGTTTGCACAGGAGCCTGGCTCATGCAACAGATATGTTCTTGAAGTTGGATGCGAATCAAAAATTGTTGGTTTTACTTTTTAAAAATTTTTATGAAAGCGTCATTTGAGATACACTAGAGAGGCTTGCTAGTTAAAGGGAGCTTAGTGTGAATTCTTTTGTAAAATAAATAATCACTAATTTTGGCCGTATCTGGATTTTCAGATACTGAATTTACATAAAATAAGGTCCCAGTTCAAGTAAATTTGAAGAAAGGAGTCGGGTAAAACAGAACTTCTTATCTGGTTCTAGAATTAAAAATAAGCCTATGTTTATCAGACGAATGACTGTCTTCTTAGCTCTTCAGGTGTAAGATGTTCTTGGCAAGCTCTGATTTGCACTCTTACTCCTTGGTCAGTAAAATATCCTCATTTTGTGAATATCAATTCTTAACCGTTTAAATGAGTCACACATCTCTAGTAAAGTGCCTATCCCGCACTATTTCAGGTCATCCAGTACACATGTATTAATGGGCCTCTTAATCAAACTTTCCCCTTTAATCATTCAAAGGATACTGTCCAAAATTAGTTTCGTGAGAGACTCATATGCCGACAAATCACACATTTCTGAAATTTGGTTGTAGGAAAAATCCACCTTCTGATAAGAGAAAGAGAGCAGGATGTTATACTTTCTCACGCATCTTAACCACACAATTACTTGCACAACAAGAATGTATTTTCTGATGAGGGGTTACAATTCACAGTTGAAAATACACTCAGGCTAACGTACTTCCTTTTGTGTTTAACCGCTTCCTAGCTGGGACCCTCGTCTGGACACTTTGAGGGGTACTAAGGGGGAGACCCTTCCCCGTGGCTGGCGTGGACAGCCGTGCAACAGAAACGCTTTCTGTTTCTTCAGTCACTCTCCCCATTTTCAGCACTTATTTTAAACTTTCTTGATCTTCCTTTAGAGCTTACCTCAGTTTCACCCTTACTAACCACCATGTCTTCGTTTTCGCTGACGCCCAATAGCCTGTGTTCATTTAGTTTATATGCACATCTTGCTTCTGGCTTCTTTGCCTTCCGTTTCTGGCTCAATTTACTCTCCTGTGTCACCCCCTAAAGGCCAGAAAAGTCTTTCTTATTCATCCCTCAGGCTATACCTCGTCCACTCAGCACCCTTTCTCAAACTTGACTATCTTAGGAAAGCATTTTCAACAATATTAGTTGTTCCTACTCAAAAATATGAGAAAGAAAAACAACATTAAATAACTTTAATTATTCACCTACTGGCAAAAGATAAAAATATATATATATTTTTAAACACTGCTTTAATGTGCTAGGCACATGGTGATTATTTTCTGGAAAACTATCAAGCAATTATATAATAAGTACTATTGTTATCTTCTTGTGCCCTTTAAAACAGTAATTTTACCTCCCCCAACCCATGCACTAAGATTATTTTTATCAATGTATTAAATACTAAACACTTTAAATACTGGACACTAAAAAAACTTCTTTGAAAACAGCTCAAGTGGCAAGTGTAGAAAATTGGTTAAGTTGATTACAATACAGCAACAAGACTGCATAGTAAGTAAAATACAAGTATGTGAATCATGTGAAGAAATAGAAATGTGCAAACAAATCCTGTTAAAAAAATCAGAAACAAAATTTTATGCACATATAAATTGCAACTATGTAAAATGCATTCCATGACTTAATTAAAAAATCAGTTTGGCATGATAAAATGAAATTTCTCATTCACGTTTTTCTTCTATATAATAATGATGGGCTAGAAATAAACTTATAATTATCTAGGTTTACTTATAGCTGACATTTTTCCATCAACACCTTTCATCCTTGTGCCACAGCTTGTGTGTGATTATGATACCTAGCTAACTACACACCTGTTGGGACTATATGCCAATACTGTGCCCTCCATGCACTTATGATACTGGGCTTGTTGAGAGACCTTAAAAGGGTTATGATATTGCCCTGACTCCCACTGGGAGTTCCACTGGAACCCAGAGCTTGTAAGAAGTGCCCATCAATCAAACGAACCTTCGTCACCTACTAAGAGCAAAACCATTCTAGGAAATACAAAAAGGGTAAAAGTATAAGCTCCTGCTCTTTGGGACATGTATGCTTTCTTTGGTTAGTAGCACAAGGCACATAGATAATAAATGAAACATAAGCAGAGCTTTCCGAGAGGGTGAGACATTATACACAAGCGTGATTTACTGGAAAAATGGGCTTTGGTTCTCAGACATGGGGTTCAGTGCCAGCCCTGTGACCTCCCAGCGAAGGTTAAGTAAGTTATTTAACCTTTCTGTGCTTCTGCAAACTCAGCTGTAAAATGGGACCATCCCAGCTGCCTCACAGTTCTATTGGGAGGATTTAGTAAGGCACTGCATTGAAAACATTGGAAGGCCTCAATCATTCCCCTCCCAGGTTCACAAAGGGTTCACTTAGGGTTCACATAGGGTTGAAGTACCTTGTCAGGGGCACTCTGGAACTTTGCAAGCACTTTCCTAAAGTTACCAATACATCTGCTCTTAATCCTCTAGGAACTTAAACATTGAGGTATCTGCCATAACGATGGAAACACATCACCATACATTTGTCCAAACCCACAGAATGTACAACACCAAGAGTGAATCCTAATGTAAACTGTGGACTTCGGGTGATTATGATGTGTCAGTGCAGGTTTGAGTGTAACAAATGTCTCACTCTGGTGGGGGATGTTGATAATGGGGAGGCTGTGCATTTGTGGGGGCAGGAGATATATGGGAAATCTCTGCACTTTCTCCTCAATTTTGCTATGAACCTAAAACTGCTCTAAAAAAAAAAGATGGGGTATCTGATTTTTGTTTACTTGTGCAGTCTTTTGGGGAGGGGGTGAGGCAAGATTGTGAATGAAAGAAACTCCAGGCAAGTTTTTCCCAAGGAAGGGGGTCACGCTCTTGCCATGGCTGATTTCACTGGGGCTTAGGGCAAAGCAGAAGGCGACAGCAAAGGAGGGAGAATCAAGACAGCTCTGCAAGAACAATTCCTGATGACCTGGAGACCACAAGGCCCCATACTGAGGACAAATAGGCACCTTGTGCGGCTTTTCTGGATAAACAAATGTCACCACAGCAATAACTGTAATTTCAAAGGGAAAAAACTCACTACTGATAAAAATGTAGCAAGTGAAATAAAAGAAGAAAAATTAAGAAAGGTGTCTCACTGACAGTATGGAGGATGTCAGATTCTTAATTTCGAACAGACTTATATTTGTGCAAGATCCAGCAGAATACGTTGGATCTACATTAATTTGCCTTGTAAACAAAATAAAACTAATAGGTAATAAAAGGCAATCATTGATGTCCACTCCTTAAAACAACTTTTTAATGAAATATTTGAGTCCAATAGAAAAATACTCGTCCCAAGCTGCGGCAATGGTTCCCAAATTTGTCAGCACGTTACAGCCACCTGGGCGGGGTCTTTTAGAAATTCCCACACCCGGGCCTTACCTTGGACCACATGAACCAGAATATCTGGCAGTGGAATCCAGGCATCAGTAGTCTTTAAAACTCTCCAGGTGATTCCAGTGTGCAGAAAATCGGAGTACCATTTATCTATGACCTCTCTGCTTACGTGTGGTCCATGGACCAGCAGCAATGGCTCATCAGGAAGGCTGTTAGAAAGCAGGGCCTCAGGCCCACCTCAGACCTACTGGATCAGAACCTCATTTTCACAAGAACGCCACGTGACCTACACCCACGTTCAAGTATGAGCCACTGTGCTCCAGAGCAGAGTGAGCTGCTCCATCAACCACCATTCACAGACTTTCATTCTGCCTCAGAAATGCAAAAGCAAGTGCAGAGAAGCAAGAATGAAGGTCTGAAATCACTGCTTTCTAAACAAAAGTAAAGGTTGGATGAATAAAGAAGGCAAAATTTAAGCCCCCAGGAAATTTTTACAGAATTTTCAGGTATAAAATTGTTCTGCTATAATAAAAATACACAAACAATAACTAGTATTTAAATGAAGCAGAGAAAAGGGAAAGAAGTTAGTTCATTGGTTTGGACACTAGGTTTTAGCAAAGCTTCCGAAAAAGATAATCTCTTGAAAGACTATCTCCCTTTTCTAAAGTAAATGATACACAAATCCTTCTCCTTTTTTATTTCATTTCTCCTCTGTCTTATTCTCTCTGAATTCTCTTTTAGTGCTTTTTTGCTCGTTAATGTATTTCACAAACCAGTTAACACATGTAATTAGTGTATTAATAAAATCTACCTTGAGATTTTTGGGTGGCTTGAAATTGAAGAATGTCGTCAGTTTATTCTGAGAAGCATTAAGTTCTAGAAGATAAGGCATACAGCTCACACAAGACAAATCTGGGGGATAAAATGAATAAAGAATAAGGTAAGTCAATAAAACAAAACTTAGACAAAGTCATTAAAAACAGCATACATTATATCAGAACATTTTAAAACTATACCAGTTGGAAGCACAACTTAATTATTCCAGATGAGTGAAATGAATAAAAATAGGAATATGCAAAACACACACACACACACACACACACACACACACACACACACACAGTGTGGAAAAGGCACCATGAGCCCACAATTTAACCTTCTTCTCCAGGGTCCCCCACCTGTCCCATCCCCTTCCATCATAACCAAGAAAGAAATGACAGAGGCCTCCTTGTGGCCCAGCTCACTCTCCCCTGAGCTGCTAACAGTCAATGCTTCAAAAATGCCAGCCTTGGGAGAGACCAAGATGGCGGAGGAGTCAGAAGCGGAGATCACCTTCCTCCCAACAGATACATCAGAAATACATCTACATGTGGAACAACTCCTACGGAACACCTACTGAACGCTAGCAGAAGACCTCAGACCTCCCAAAAGGCAAGAAACTCCCTCACGTACCTGGGTAGGGCAAAAGAAAAAAGAAAAAACAGGGACAAAAGAATAGGGATGGGACCTGCACTTCTAGGAGGGAGTGGTGAAGGAGGAAAAGTCTCCACACACTAGGAAGCCCCTTCGTGGGCGGAGACGGGGTGGCGGGGGGTGGGGGGAGGGAAGCTTCGGGGCCGTGGAGGAGAGCGCAGCAACAGGGGTGCGGAGGGCAAAGCAGAGAGATTCCCGCACAGAGGATTGGTGCCGACCGGCACTCACCAGCCCGAGAGGCTTGTCTGCTCACCCACCGGGGCGGGCGGGGCTGGGAGCTGAGGCTCGGGCTTCGGGCAGATCGCAGGGAGAGGACTGGGGTTGGCTGCGTGAACACAGCCTCAAGGGGCTAGTGCACCACGGCTAGCCTGGAGGGAGTCCGGGAAAAGGTCTGGAGCTGCTGAAGAGGCAAGAGACCATTGTTTCGGGTGTGTGAGGAGAGAGAATTCAGAGCACTGCCTAAACGAGCTCCAGAGACTTGCATGAAACGCTATGGCTGCTGCTGCCGCCACCAAGAAGCCTGTGTGCGAGCACAGGTCACTATCCACACCTCCCCTCCCGGGAGCCTGTGCAGCCCGCCACTGCCAGGGTCCCGTGATCCAGGGACAACTTCCCTGGGAGAACACACGGCGCACCCCACTCTGCCGCCGCAGGCTTGCCCTGAATCCATACTCCTCCCTCCCTCCGGCCTCAGTGAGCCACAGCCCCCGAATCGGTTGCTCCTTTAACATCGCCCTGTCTGAGCGGGAGCAGACGCCCTCACGTGACCCACACGCAGAGGCAAGTCCAAATCCAAAGCTGAACCTCGGGAGCTGTGCAACAAAGAAGAGAAAGGGAAATCTCTCCCAGCAGCCTCAGGAGCAGCGGATTAAACCTCCACAATCAACTTGATGTAACCTGCATCTCTGGAATACCTGAATAAACAATGATTCATCCCAAATTGAGGTGGCGGACTTTGGAGGCAATGATATATTTTTTTTTTTTCTATTTTCTTTTTGTGAGTGTGTATGCTTCTTTGTCTGATTTTGTCTGTATAGCTTTGCTTTTAACATTTACCCTAGGGTTCTGTCTGTCCAGTTTCTGTTTCTTTTCTTTTTTGAGATAGTTTTTAGCACTTGTTATAATTGGTGGATTTGTTTTTTGGTTTGGTTGCTCTCTTTTTAAAATTATTAATAATTATTTTTTATTTTAATAACTTTATTTTATTTTTTTCTTTCCTTTTTTCTCCCTTTTCTTCTGTACTTCTGAGCCGTGTGGCTGACAGGGTCTTGGTGCTCCAGCCGGGTGTCAGGCTTGTGCCTCTGAGGTAGGAGAGCCGAGTTCAGGACATTGGTCCACCAGAGACCTTCTGGCTCCACGTAATACCAAATGGCGAAAGTTCTCCCAGAGATATCCATCTCAACACGAAGACCCAGCTCCACTCAACAACCAGCAAGCTACAGTAATGGACACCCTATGCCAAACAACTAGCAAGACAATAACACAACCCCGCCCATTAGCAGAGAGGATGCCCAAAATCATAATAAGGTCACAGACACCCCAAACACACCACCTGACGTGGTCCTACCCACCAGAAAGACAAGATCCAGCCTCATCCTCCAGAACGCAGGCACCAGTCCCTTCCACCAGGAAGCCTACACAACCCACTGAACCAACCATAGCCACTGGGGGCAGACACCAAAATCAATGGGAACTACGAACATGTAGCCTGTGAAAAAGAGACCCCAAACACAGTAAGTTAAGCAAAATGAGAAGACAGAGAAACACACAGCAGATGAAGGAGCAATGTAAAAACCCATCACCAAACAAATGAAGAGGAAATAGGCAGTCTACCTGAAAAAGAATTCAGAGTAAAGACAGTAAAGATGATCCAAAATCTTGGAAAGAGAACGTTTAACAAGGACCTGGAAGAACTAAAGAGCAAACAAACGATGAACAACACAATGAATGAAATTTAAAATTCTCTAGAAGGAATCAATAGCAGAATAACTGAGGCAGAAGAATGGATAAGTGACCTGGAAGATAAAATAATGGAAATAACTACTGCAGAGCAGATTAAAGAAAAAAGAATGAAAAGAATTGAGGACGGTCCCAGAGACCTCTGGGACAACATTAAATGCACTAATATTCGAATTATAGGGGTCCCAGAGGAAGAAGAGAAAAAGAAAGGGACTGAGAAAATATTTGAAGAGATTATAGTTGCAAACTTCCCTAATATGGAAAAGGAAATAGTTAATCAAGTCCAGGAAGCACAGAGAGTCCCATACAGGATAAATCCACGGAGAAGCACACCAAGACATATATTAATCAAACAATCAAAAAATAAATACAAAGAAAAAATATTAAAAGCAGCAAGGAAAAAGCAACAAATAACATATAAGGGAATCCTCATAAGGTTAACAGCTGATCTTTCAGCAGAAAGTCTACAAAACAGAAGAGAGTGGCAGGACATATTTAAAGTGATGAAAGGGGAGAACCTACAACAAAGACTACTCTACCCAGCAAGGATCTCATTCAGATTCGACGGAGAAATTAAAACCTTTACAGACAAGCAAGAGCTAAGAGAATTCAGCACCACCAAACCAGCTTTACAACAAATGCGAAAGGAACTTCCCTGGGCAGGAAACACAAAAGAAGAAAAAGACCTACAATAACAAACCCAAAACAATGAAGAAAATGGGAATAGGAACATACATATCAATAATTACCTTAAATGTAAATGGATTAAATGCTGCAACCAAAAGACACAGACTGGCTGAATGGATACAAAAACAAGACCCATATATATGCTGTCTACAAGAGACCCACTTCAGACCTACGGACACATACAGACTGAAAGTCAGGGGATGGAAAAAGATATTCCATGCAAATGGAAATCAAAAGAAAGCTGGAGTAGCAATTCTCGTATCACACAAAATAGACTTTAAAATAAAGACTATTACAGGACGCAGAGAAGGACACTACATAATGATCAAGGGATCAATCCAAGAAGATATAACAATTGTAAATATTTAGGAACCCAACATAGGAGCACCTCAATACATAAGGCAAATGCTAACAGCCATAAAAGGGGAAATCAACAGTAACACAATCATAGTAGGGGACTTTAACACCCCACTTTCACCAATGGGCAGATCATCCAAAAGGAAAATAAATAAGGAAACACAAGCTTTAAATGACACATTAAACAAGATGGACTAAATTGGTATTTATAGGACATTCCATCCAAAAACAACAGAATACACTTTCTTCTTAAGTGCTCACGGAACATTCTTCAGGATAGATCATATCCTGGGTCACAAATCAAGCCTTGGTAAATTTAAGAAAATAGAGATTGTATCAAGTATCTTTTTCAACCATAACACCATGAGACTAGATGTCAATTATAGAAAAAAATCTGTAAAAAAATACAAATACATAGAGGCTAAACAATACACTACTTAATAACCAAGAGATCACTGAAGAAATCAAAGAGGAAATAAAAAAATATCTAGGGCTTCCCTGGTGGCGCAGTGGTTGGGAGTCCGCCTGCCGATGCAGGGGACACGGGTTCGTGCCCAGTCTGGGAAGATCCCACATGCCGCGGAGCGGCTGGGCCCGTGAGCCATGGCTGCTGAGCCTGCGCGTCCGGAGCCTGTGCTCCGCAACGGGAGAGGCCACAACAGTGAGAGGCCCGCGTATTGCAAAAAAAAAAAAAAAAAAAAAAAAAAATATCTAGAAAGAAATGACAATGAAAACACGATGACCCAAAACCTATGGGATGCAGCACAAGCAGTTCTAAGAGGGAACTTTACAGCAATACAGTCCTACCACAAGAAACAAGAAACATCTTAAATAAACAACCTAACCTTACACCTAAAGCAATTAGAGAAAGAAGAACAAAAAAAAACCAAATTTAGCAGAAGGAAAGAAATCATAAAGATCAGATCAGAAATAAAGGAAAAAGAAATGAAGGAAACAATAGCAAAGATCAATAAAACTAAAAGCTGGTTCTTTGAGAACATAAAATTGATAAACTATTAGCCAGACTCATCAAGAAAAAAAGGGAGAAGACTCAAATCAATAGAATTAGAAATGAAAAAGGAGAAGTAACAGCTGACCCTGCAGAAATACAGAGGATCATGAGAGATTACTATAAGCAACTATATGCCAATAAAATGGACAACCTGGAAGAAATGAACACATTCTTAGAAAAGCACAACTTTCTGAGACTGAACCAGGAAGAAATAGAAAATATAAACAGACCAATCACAAACACTGAAATTGAGACTGTGATTAAAAATCTTCCAACAAACAAAAGGCCAGGACCAGATGGCTTCACAGGTGAATTCTATCAAACATTTAGAGAAGAGCTAACACCTATCTTTCTCAAACTCTTCCAAAATATAGCAGAGGGAGTAACACTCCCAAACTCATTCTATGAGGCCACTATCACCCTGGTACCAAAACCAAACAAAGATATCACAAAGAAAGAAAACTACAGGCCAATATCACTGATGAACATAGATGCAAAAATCCTCAACAAAATACTAGCAAACAAAATCCAACAGCACATTAAAAGCATCATACACCATGATCAAGTGGGGTTTATTCAAGGAATGCAAGGATTCTTCAATATATGCAAATCAATCAATGTGATACACCATATTAACAAACTGAAGGATAAAAACCATATGATCATCTCAAATAGAGGCAAAAAAAGCTTTTGACAAAATTCAACACCCATTTATGATAAAAACCCTCCAGAAAGTAGGCATAGAGGGAACTTACCTCAACATAATAAAGCCCATATATGACAAACCCACAGCCAACATCATTCTCAATGGTGATAAACTGAAACCATTTCCACTAGATCAGGAACAAGATAGGTTGCCCACTCTCACCACTATTATTCAACATAGTTTTGGAAGTTTTAGCCACAGCAAGCAGAGAAGAAAAAGAAATAAAAGGAATCCAAATCGGAAAAGAAGAAGTAAGACTGTCACTGTTTGCAGATGACATGATACTATACATAAAGAATACTAAAGACGTTACCAGAAAACTACTAGAGCTAATCAATGAATTTAGTAAAGTAGCAGTATACAAAATTAATGCACAGAAATCTCTTGCATTCCTATACACCAATGATGAAAAATCTGAAAGAGAAATTAAGGAAACACTGCCATTTACCATTGCAACAAAAGGAATAAAATACCTAGGAATAAACCTACCTAAGGAGACAAAAGACCTGTATGCAGAAAACTATAAGACACTGATGAAAGTAATTAAAGATGATACAAACAGATGGAGAGATATACCATGTTCTTGCATTGGAAGAATCAACACTGTGAAAATGACTCTACTACCCAAAGCAATCTACAGATTCAGTGCAATCCCTATCAAACTACAAATGTCATTTTTCACAGAACTAAAACAAAAAATTTCACAATTTGTATGGAAACACAAAAGACCCCTAATAGCCAAAGCAATCTTGAGAAAGAAAAATGGAGCTGGAGGAATCAGGTTCCCTGACTTCAGATTATACTACAAAGCTACAGTAATCAAGACAGTATGGTACTGGCACAAAAACAGAAATACAGATCAATGGAACAGGACAGAAAGCCCAGAGATAAACCCACACACATATGGTCACCTTATTTTTGATAAAGGAGGCAAGCATATACAATGGAGAAAAGACACCCTCTTCATGGTGCTGGGAAAACTGGACAGCTACATGTAAACGAATGAAATTAGAACACTCCCTAACACCATACACAAAAATAAACTCAAAATGGATTAAAGACCTAAATGTAAGGCCAGACACTATAAAACTCTTAGAGGAAACATAGGCAGAACACTCTATGACATAAGTCACAGCAATATCCTATTTGACTCACTTCCTAGAGAAATGGAAATAAAAATAAACAAATGGGACCTAATGAAACTTAAAAGCTTTCGCACAGCAAAGGAAACCATAAACAAGGCGAAGAGACAACCCTCAGAATGGGAGAAAATATTTGCAAATGAAGCACCTGACAAAGGATTAATCTCCAAAATTTACAAGCAGCTCATGCAGCTCAATATCAAAAAAACAAACAACCCAATCTAAAAATGGGCAGAAGACCTAAACAGACATTTCTCCAAAGAAGATATACAGACAGCCAACAAACACATGAAAGAATGTTCAACATCACTAATCGTTAGCGAAATGCAAATCTAAACTACAATGAGGTATCACCTCACACCAGTCAGAATGGCCATCATGAAAAAAATCTACAAACAATAAATTCTGGAGAGGGTGTGGAGAAAAGGGAACCCTCTTGCACTGTTGGTGGGAATGTAATTTGATACATCTACTACAGAGAACAGTAGGGAGCTTCCTTAAACATCTAAAAATAGAACTACCATACGACCCAGCAATCCCACTACTGGGCATTTACCCTGAGAAGACCATAATTCAAAAAGTCGTGTACCACAATGTTCACTGAAGCTCTATTTATAATAGCCAGGACATGGAAGTAACCTAAGTGTCCATCGACAGATGAATGGATAAAGAAGATGTGCTACATATATACAATGGAATATTACTCAGCCATAAAAAGAAACGAAATTGAGTTACTTTAGTGAGGTGGATGGACCTAGAGTGTGTCATACAGAGTGAAGTAAGTGAGAAAGAGAAAAACAAATACTGTATGCTAACACACATATATGGAATATTAAAAAAAAAAGGTTATCGAGAACCTAGGGGCAGGACAGGAATAATGATGCAGATGTAGGGAATGGACTTGAGGACACGGGGAGCGGGAAGGGGAAGCTGGGACAAAGTGAGAGAGTGGCATGGACTTATATATACTACCAAATGTAAAATAGATAGCTAGTGGGAAGCAGCCGCATAGCACAGGGAGATCAGCTCAGTGCTTTGTGACCACCTAGAGGGGTGGGATAGGGAGGGTGGGAGGAAGACGCAAGAGAGAGGAGATATGGGGATATATGTGTATGTATAACTAATTCACTTTGTTATAAAGCAGAAACTAACACAACATTGTAAAGCAATTATACTTCAATAAAGATTTTTAAAAAAAAAAAGCCAGCCTTGGAGGAACTAAAGCCTGGGATATTCCTCTTGATAATTAGCCCCTAAATAACTGCGTTAGGTGTTTTCAGGAAGACTAAAAATGCCACAATTCGTTCTTTGTTATAAATTAAATTTTGTTTTAGATGGACTGAATCTTAAATCTCATTAATTATTTGAAGTGATTTAAATTATTGCTATTATTTTACTGTGATTTTGCACTGCTTAAAAAGTATGTCTGAGTTTTGCATTTTATCCCAAGCCAATGTTCTGGACCTAGAATACTAAGTCAAGGACTATTGTGCTAATACTCGCCTCTAATGAAAATATATACACAACATAAAAATAGTGAAGCATCTTTGTTATGGAGCGGAGGCTAGCACACCGTTGTAAGGCAATTATACTCCAATAAAAAAATAAGAAAAAAAAAGGAAGAAATCATGGATACATGTAAAAAAAGAAAATAAGATAACAGAATAAGATCAAACATACCAGTTTTGATAACCAATATTTAGCTATATAGATAAAAGTTTAACTTTTTAAATAAAATCGAAAAACAATGAGAAAATGATTTTAAAAACACAATCTGGGGACTCCCCTGGTTGCTAAGTGGTTAAGAATCCACCTGCCAATGCAGGGGACAAAAAAAAAGAAAGAAAAATAGTGAAGCATTATGTTGCTTTGTTCTGGGACTTTACAGCAGGTGGAATTTGGGACAGCAGGAGGATTAGGGAAAGGCTCAGAAAGAATCACATGACAAGGATTTACAGCCCCGTCTCTACCTGTAACTTGCTTCTCCACCCGTCTTTTAACTCTAGATCACACAACCAGCGATCAAAGCCCCTCAGAAGATGGCCTCTGGAGGAGAACAGAGCCTCCACACCTGAAGCCCAGCAAAGTGCTTCTACCCTTCACCAGGTGACAAAGTCACTCCCAGGCCAGGAGAAGGAAGCACAGCTGAGTACTGGGGCCCTGTCCTGGAGTAGGTAGAGCCAGAAAGGTGAGGGGCCCCTGACCCCATCCCCCCAACAGCTTTCCTTCTCAGGGTCACGGAAGCCAGAAGATCTCCACCAATTTCTACTTTATTTCTCTGGTCTAAACCACAGCCTTCTTTAGCCTGTCTTTTTTATGAAATTGTTCTAGGAGGAACAGAACACTGAGACATCAACACTTTGGTGGGAATTCATGAGCAAATCCAGAAAGGCTGCCTGTGAGAGGAAAGCTAAGAAGAAACTGTAATTGCTTTAAAAGTTTTGCCTATTTTTTTTTTTTTTTTTTTTTAGTTTTGCCTATTTGTCCCATCTGAGCTCAGCTCCATATCTGTCAACGGTGATCGCGACCCTCTTAATTTCCACGGGCCCCCATACCCCCTTGGAGCTGATCTTTCTGTGGGCAGGTAAGTGCTGTACCATGGAGCTCTTGTCTTGAAGCAAAAGCAGCAGCTACCGCTTGGATGGTGAGTACATTTCACACTTTGTAGATGCTCAGTGCTTTCGAATCACTTTGATAGGAAAAATCCACCTTCTGGGTTGCTGGGCTTCTAACTCTCCCTACTCGGTGTAGTGACCTCCTTGTCCACCAGATGGCAGGAGCTCCTCATGTCTACAACTGTGGTTCTCAAAGTGTGGTCCTGTACTGGCTTCCAGGGAAACTAATCAGAAATGCAAATTTTCAAGTCCCACCCCAGATCTACGGAATCAGAAAGTCTAAGGGTGGGGCACAGGCATCTAAGTTTTAACAGGTTCCCTCCAGGTGATTCTGATGCAAGTTGAAATCTGGTCCATATCAGGTCATCAGTAAAGCTGTTCTCTTGAAAAGAAAAATATATACTGTGCCTTACACACAATAAGTTCTCGAACACTTGATGAGGTAATAAAGGGGGACATAAAAGACTGAAGGAGACTGATCTGAAGAGGAAAGCTTCATTTGCTACCGGGAACTGCTTGCTCAAGGGGCAAGGGTATGAAGCCACATCTCTTTCCCTTTTGCCGCGCACAAAAGATTGCTGGAGTCTCCCCAACCCTGCAATCCCTTAACCAGTAAATGAAACCAATCTTGGAGGTGTGGGGTGTGGGGAGACCGCCTGCCATTAACACTAAAAATTCTTTCCGATGATAACATATCTGGCATTTGCCTTAAATAACCCTGGGAAGGATGGATGAAGCAAGATGGGCCATGGGCTGACAATTGTTGAACCTGAATATTCATTACAAACCTCTCTACTTGTACACGTTTGTAATTTTCCATAAAGAAGTTTTATGAAACTAGAAAAAAATTAACAAAAAGCCTTTCAAACAGTAGCATTTTAAGAATTAAAATATGCTAGAATGCTTCTTAGCCATTGATAAGAGTGAATTTTAATTATTGCAGTCAGATGGGAGGAAGAAATCAGAGAAGTCCATATCAGCAACACTTAATCGTCTTATAAAAACCTAAAGTGGGGCTTCCCTGGTGGTGCAGTGGTTGAGAGTCTGCCTGCCGACGCAGGGGACACGGGTTCGTGCCCCGGCCCGGGAAGATCCCACATGCCACGGAGCGGCTGGGCCCGTGAGCCATGGCCGCTGAGCCTGCGCGTCCGGAGCCTGTGCTCCGCAGGGGCAGAGGCCACAGCAGTGAGAGGCCCGCATGCCACAAAAAAAAAAAAAAAAAAAGCTAAGGTGAACAGAAAGGTGATCAATGAAGAAAGAAGCAGGTCAGAAATTTCAAATAGGGTCAGAAAATTAGAAACAAGGATCAAGGTTTGAAGAAAATGTGACTAATTTCATTCAATGTGAGCAAGGTATCACAACAAATACCTTATATGGAACCACAAATGGCAGAGTTAGACTTGTAAGAACCCACTAACTATATGGAGACATCGAAGAGGGGGAAAAAATTAATTTCTGAATCCCTGGTGTTCAAATAAGAACAGAAGGAGCTAGCCAGGATTAAGATGTAGATGCAAATGCAAAATAAAGAAAAGCATCCATTAAAGGGGGATAAAAGAACTAATTCACTACACTGAATAAACTAAAAGAGGGAAGGAAATGGGAATCATCAAATATTCAGGAGGCATTAAAGAAGTAATGATCCATCTCTTGAAAGGAAAAAGCAAAGCAAACATTCCATCTGACGCTCTTTAATATCACTGAGTGGGTCTCAACCATCGCATAATGTAGCATGTTTGCTGACCTCTGCCTTTTTCTTTTGTCATCAGTTATAGGTGCTTTTTTTCCATGGAAGACAGAGGATCAATGTGTACAGTGATCCACAATAGCACTTATATCAAGTTTGGTAGTATTAAAGTATATTACATTCTGCAAAGCTTAAATTTTGAAATAATTCAGCAATTCACTGACTTACTAGAATGACAGTTACATACCTTCAATTTTATTTACTGAAAGATCCAACTTCTGCAGGTGAATGTATCCACAGAGGATGCTAATATCAATTAGATCAAGATCCTGAGAAAATAAAAGGTAAAAGATTTAATGTTGCTTTAACAGATGAGTACTCAGGCTTCTCAAGACATCTGGAAATAGAGGTCGACAGAAAGAAATCCAGAATTTCCTTTGAAAGTACAGTAGAAGTGAGAGAAGAAAATCTGAAGCCTACTACCAATAGGGTCTCAAAACAGACTACAAACCCCATCCAAAAATGCATTCTTCTGAAGGAAATAATAGCTTGGAAAATTAGTGTTGTTAGCAAGAACATACACAACATGAAAAGGCAAATTAAAGCAGGGTTCATGAAGACCTTTAGAGCGGAGTTTTATATTTTAAAAAACCCACACATAAGAGCAATAAAGCCAAAGCCTTTATCTAGTAGAAGAAAAGAAAAAGCAAATGCCTAGAATTCAAATGAAATGTTCGAAGAGTTCACACCTAATCGAGTGATCATTAATAACAATACTTCTTAGGCTTCCTCAGGCTTCAAAGCTCTCTCCCAATAATCTCATCTGATCAAACAAACCTGGGAGATCTGTAGGGCAGATTATCCCCAGTGTAGGGATGAGGAATGTGAGGTACAGAGAGGTAGGTAAATAGCCTAAAATCACTTAGCAAGTTAGCAACACAAAAGCAGCTCCAAGGGGCTTCCCTGGTGGCGCAGTGGTTGAGAGTCCGCCTGCCGATGCAGGGGACACGGGTTCGTGCCCCGGTCCGGGAGGATCCCACATGCCGCGGAGCGGCTGGGCCTGTGAGCCATGGCCGCTGGGCCTGCGCGTCCGGAGCCTGTGCTCCGCAACGGGAGAGGCCACAACAGTGAGAGGCCCGCGTACTGAAAAAAAAAAAAAAAAAAAAAAAAAAAAGCAGCTCCAAGTCTCCTGAATCTTTGTCCGAGATCCCTTCCATGAAATCTTGCATCTAGTGAACATCACGAGGGGTTGGAGGGGAATTTGGTCCCTTGGAACAAAGACTCGTGTCACTGGTTTACGTTGCGATGTCAGACTCAGAAAAAGCCAACCAAAGTGTCATGATAAGCAAGTTCTCAAATATAAGAATGATAATAAAGGCCTCTAGAACAATAATAAGTAAATTACTGATGACCTACTACATACAAGGCATTAAGCTTGGCATGATGAGAAACACGTACAGTGTTGGGCTAGAGCTACATTTTGCCTTTAAGAAACTTACGACTTTGGGTAGGAGAGAAACTGTGTACACAAGTAATTAGAGAAAGTTAGAAAATTATGTGCAACATAAGTTAAGACATAAGGTGGGAAAAATCACTAACCTGGCTAACCCTAAGAAAGTGTATTCAGTAAGACAGGCTATTAGGGCAAAGTAATTCAACATGTAATATCTCAAATGTAAGGAGGTCAGTGGAAAAGTAAGAAGCTTCAGTCCATCTTGCTGAAATAAGATTTAAAGGATTGTGCTTTCTTGTAGATCAGTTTAAGGCGTAGCACTACGTATATACGTAGAGTATTGATTGAAAAGGACTTGTGTACAGATGTACCGCTACTGGAATTAACTTCCATTCCAGAGTCTGACATAGTGCAATGCACACAGGGTCCCTGTACATTACTGCCTGACTGGCTGAGTCACCCATAAAATGCTGTAAAGTGATAACAGTAAAAGATTAGAGCCTTCGTATGCTGTTCTCAAAGGACATGCCATGAAACCAGCATGGGTAAAAAGGGCTTAACATTTGTTGGACAGTTTACTAGTTCAAATCCAAGATAAAACAGCCTTGCTATGAATTATATATGCTTGAGGCAAATTAGGGTGCTGTAGCAAAATTTCAGTGTGTTTTTTTCACCTACGTATCTGCATTTACTCTGTGGACCTTCAAGGAGCAGTTAATGCTTTACAATACAAGAAAGCAAACGAAATAAATTAATTTTCTAGGACTATAAAGAAACAAAATGAGGAAAGAAGCTGAAATACTGAGTACTCTGCTCTTACAGCTTCTCATGATAAATTTAGAGTCAAGATTCTGTGCTGGACCTACTAGAGAATGGACTTGAGGATACGGGGAGGGGGGAGGGTAAGCTGGGACGAAGTGAGAGAGTGGCATGGACATATATACACTACCAAACGTAAAACAGATAGCTAGTGGACCTACTAGAGAATGGACTTGAGGATATGGGGAGGGGGAACGGTAAGCTGTGACAAACTGAGAGAGTGGCATGGACATATATACACTACCAAACGTAAAATAGATAGCTAGTGGGAAGCAGCCGCAGAGCACAGGGAGATCATCTCAGTGCTTTGTGACCACCTAGAGGGGTGGGATAGGGAGGGTGGGAGGGAGGGAGACGCAAGAGGGAAGAGATATGGGAACATATGTATATGTATAACTGATTCACTTTGTTATAAAGCAGAAACTAACACACCATTGTAAAGCAATTATACTCCAATAAAGATGTTAAAATAATAATAATAATTCAAAATTGATAATACACTTAAGTGTAGAAGATAAAACATTAAGGCCTCTAGAAGAAACTAAAGGGAAATATATTTATGATACTTCTATAGGCAAAGATTTTTAAAATTGGACACAGAAAGCACTAATCATGAAAGAAAAAATATTGATGTCACTCAAATCTAAGAAATTCTGTTCATTAAGAGATATCATTAAGAGAGTTAAAAACCAAGCCACTGGGAGAAGATAATGTGTACATCTGACAAAGAATACATATCCAGAATATATATCCACAAATTAATAAAGATGGACAATCCAATAAATATATGGGCAATAGACTACAAGAGGCATTTATCAAATCTAAATGGCCAATAACATACAAAAAGGTACTGCAATAAAATACCACCATACTCCCAAATATCCTTTTGCCACCGGTTTCATCAAAAAAGGATCCAAACAGGGACTTCCCTGGTGGCAGAGTGGTTAAGAATCCACCTGCCAATGCGGGGGATGCAGGATCGATCCCTGGTCCAGGAAGATCCCACATGCCGCAGAGCAACTAAGCCCACGCGCCACAACTACTGAGCCTGCGCTCTAGAGCCCGCGTGCCACAACTACTGAAGCCCGTGTGCCTAGAACCCATGCTCTGCAACAAGAGAAGCCACTGCAATGAGAAGCCCGTGCACCGTGATGAAGAGTAGCCCCCGTTCGCCGCAACTAGGAAGCCCGCGCGCAACGAAGACCCAATGCAGCCAAAAATAAATTTTTAAAAAAGGATCCAAAAAAAAAAAAAGAAATCTACAGTAAAGAATGTATCAGTATACCATATTTTAGTTAAAGAGAAACATTTCAGAATAATTTGGAAAAAATAAGTGTTTTCAACTTCATGTCATATATAAATGTAAGCAAAATAGATAATATTGATAGATAAAGAAATACATACATACAAAAAAAAAGATTCTGTGCTGGTATCGAAATCTTGAAAATTGATGAATAACAATACATTTTTCTCTTTCATAATAGCTACCTTTTAGAAAGTGAGCTACAGCTCACAGCTACTGATTTCTTGACATACTTAGGGGGGAAAAAGTCAATACAAAAATATTTTGTTCCCTTGGATTCAGACATAAATTGTAGTCCTGGCACTGATCAGAAAGAAAATTCTTAAAGAGTTTTTGATTGGTTTTACATAATCAAATTCAACCTCCTGGAAGGAAAGCACTGATTACTATAAAATAGACTGCTTAAGATGAAAGAAACAGACTGTGAAGGAAATGAAAACAAAGGAACTTGGCGGGGGGCAAGGGGGCTGATTATTGGACTGGCCAGGGCTCTTTGATGTCAAACATAAATAACTCATCGCCATTCTCCATCACATGCAAGACTCTGAGATTTGGGGGCCACCAAAAAAGGTATGAGTACCAGAGAAAATGGATGTGGTCCCACCAGTGTCAAGATGTAGCCAGCCAATGGTGAGCTTCTCATACTCACTGATAAAGTCAGACTGAGGTAGACCTGCTCAGTCCCAGAGCCTGAGCGCCCCAGTTTGTAAAGTTTCTCAGCCACGACCTCCTCTCTCAGGACCCCATCAAATTCTCCCTGCAAAAAAACCAGAGAGGCGGACAAAGAAAGGATTTCCATTAGAACAGAAGTAATCCACCTCATCATATCCAGCACTTATTTACTATATTACATATCTGGGAGCTGAGCCTTCCAAAATTTACCAAAGAAAACTGTGTTGTTGGGACTTCCCTGGTGGCACAGTGGTTAAGAATCCACCTGCCAATGCAGGGGACAAGGGTTCGATCCCTGGTCCGGGAAGATCCCACATGCCGCAGAGCAACTAAGCCCATGTGCCACAACTACTGAGCCTGTGCTCTAAAGCCTGCGAGCCACAACTACTGAGACCACGTGCCACAACTACTGAAGTCCATGCACCTAGAGCCTGTGCTCCACAACAAGAGAAGCCATTGCAATGAGAAGCCCGTGCACTGCAACCAAGAGTAGCCCGCTCTCGCCGCAACTAGAGAAAGCCTGTGCACAGCAACGAATACCCAACGCAGCCATGAATAAATAAAGGAAACGGTAATTTTAAAAAAAACTGTGTTGAAGACCCATACATATTACATATGATTAAGAAAATATCGATCAAAGCAATGTATTGCTGCTGAACTTTCAGGTGGTTGCTTGTATTAGGTATTCAAAGCAGAATTAACACAGTAGCATTAGAAGCATCAATATTAGTGATGACAGCTACGATGATTTAGCACTTCTGTTCTGGGCACTGTGCTAAGAGCTCTCAATGGGTCCACTCATTTAATCCTCCTGACAATCCTGAGGGAGGTACGCTTAGCTCCATTTTACAAATGAAGAAACTAAGGCTCACAGAAGTTAACTTGCCTGAAACCATATAGCTAGAGTGTGACAGAGCCAGAATACAAATCCGAATCTGTCTGACTCCAGGGCATTTCTAACCACTACACTTGACTGCTTGTCCACAACCCAAAGGATGGTTACATCAAATTAAGGCAATTACTTCTCTACATCTGGTATTCTTGCTGGAGAAAACAGGTCCTCAGTTCACTTTGTACTGGCTAATTTTGCTAGGTTCATACAATTTACAAGATTAATTAAAAGGGTAATATCATTTGTAGAAGGAGCTTGGCCCTTAGTGTGTAGACACCATGGGACCAGTGGTGGCCCAACACACCCCTCCCCCAATAATGACAGATAGAACAGATAATAGATGGACTAGTGCTGTGTTTGTGCTGCCTTCAGCTCCATTATGGCCAACACACTAACATCAGCACGAGGACACAAAATACAAGTAACCACGTCAGTCACGCCAATATTACTAACCAATGTAACTGGTACAGGGACTGTGATGGCAAAACACTCTCTCAGGTCTTCTATATTCATCCAAGGACCAATGATACTGCTCAGGCTTCTAGTACTAAGGACAGAAGTATGCAGGCTTGTGCTACTGTAAAGAGCTTTCTTTCCTCCCCCATTTCCACTAACCCAGAGAAGCAAATATCACTCAAACGGAGATACTGCACAGCTGGTTTGAACCCCAGATCTGCCATTTTGGACATATGACTTTGGGAGATCAAGTTTTCTCTGAGACTCATAATTTTTCATCTATAAATAGGATATGTTATTACTTTTTCTTAATGTTTTGGAGAGAATGAAAAATAACTGTGAACATAAAGCTCTTAGCGTGGTGCCTAGAACACAGCAAGTGTCCCCAATAAATGGCAGCTGTTAGCACAAATTGGTGAATTCAGAAATTCCACATCTTATTCATCCATACCAATCAACCTGTTCACAAAATGGGGGAAAGAGATCTCCCTTTCTAAACAAAGTTGCAATTTTTTATAGTAGGCCTGGGAAGGAGTAGAGGTGAGAGAGTGTTACCTTCCCTCCCAAACTTTCCATGTGGCCCACCCCCTCCATTTCCTGGGAACGAGAAACTACCGAATCCCTTATTTACAGTAGGTGGACATCTGTTTTTCAACACAGCCATTGATACAGAGACTGGACACACTGTCAGCACTGTCCCAAAGCCCCAAGGCAAGACTCCTCACGGCCACCCCCTCACACATCCTTTGAGGTTCCTGCCATTTGTCAGTGTCATGTCTCTCCCTTCTGGTCTTTGGTCATCTTCAGACCTTGACCAGCCCTATCTGTATCTTGGGTGGTTTCAGAATCCCTAAGGAGAGCCACTCAACACCCCGACCATTCCAAGTACATGCACACATACATGTTCCTTTATTTTCTCAACTCCAGACACCCTAAAATTGGTCTCTAGCCGACTTCAGCCACTCACTCCCCTGGGCATGCCCTGGACTTAGTCATCATGCTAAACTGCTCCACCCTAGAAACCTCAGACCGCAAGTCTTCCATTGTTCTCGGCTCCCACAGCTGCCCATCCTTCAACCTTTCCAACACCTACTGAACTTGGTCTCTGACCACAACAAAATCTCCGGTCTGTTCAGCCTTCCCTTTACCTCAGAGTCTATCTGTCCCCTCCTGACTATACTTCCTTCTCTACTGGGTCTCCCATGGGCAATTTCAATGTCTCTCTACCCTCAAGTCTCTGACTCCTTGGCCCCTGACTGCAACTGCCCCATGCGTACCCAAACCTGAATCAACTTCACGCTCAACTACTGCCTTGGGGCAGGGATTGTCATGTTCATCATCCATTTGGGATAAAAATCTTCCCAGCGTACGAAGCACAGGTCATCCAAGTACACAAACTACTTCAGGAGTTTGATAAACTACAATAGAGGTAGGCAGGGTGCTTTCACTAGGAGCAGGGCACCCATTTTATGGCCATTTTAGTGGGGAGTAGGGGGTTAGCAAAGACTTCCTCGGTGAGAGAACCATTGAAACCCAAAGTTGTGAGTTATTCTGGCAAAGGGGAAGAAAGGGCAGAAGAGGGCCAAGAGGGTATTGCAGGTACAAGGGGCAACATGTACAAGATCCCAAAGGCAACGGCGAGTATAGCCCGTTGGGGAAACTACAAAGAGTTCAAATAGCGAAAGTGTAAGGTGGGGGGGAGGGATACAGTACCTAATACACGTTTGGTGCTAAAACACGGGCTGAATGAATAACAAGACTACTTCTCCCCCCGAGGGGCTCAGTGGGCGGGAAAGGCCCACTCTGGTGCCACATTCAAGTCAGCTTCTAGCTGGGCCTCGGCGCTATGGTGCTATTATGGTCCCCTTCTTCCTCAGCTGCCTTTCAAGTCCCCACCTTGCTGGTGAGATCTCCAGCCCCGTCCTCAAGCTGTCAGGTGCCTCCACTCCTGTGTCCTCACTCTCTGCAGGGGACCCTCTCAGTCCTTCTCTTCCACTTCCGAGGCAAGGTAGGAATGATCAGACATCAGCCCCTCCACATCGCGCACCTGTCCTGATGCTTCCTGCTGGGGTCTCAGAGGAGGTCAGCTCCTTCTCCACACTCAGGGTCCAGCACCCTCTGTTTCCCCAGAGACCGTGTTCAGGGACCATCAATGCTGCCCTCTTTTGCCTGTGGTTTCAACCGGTCACTCTCCACTGTCATTCTCCAAGTTGTCACTTCTCCAGCTCTACGAGCATGTGAGTCCCTTCTGTCCTACAAGGGCTCTCTTCAGTCCTGCATGTTCCCTTAGCTATAGCTATAGTTTCCCTTAATAGCCAAGCTAGTTTACCCCTTGTTCACCTCCCATTCATGCCTCAACTTGCTTCACTTAGGCTGCTGCCCTCACGTCACAAAATCCACATGGGCCAAGGTCTACAGTGACTGTCAAATAGGCAAAGCTAATGAACCCTTTTTTTTTTAAAGAACTAATTTATTTGAGGCTTAATAATTTGTTGGGTTTATTTTTTAAAGATTTTTTTTTCTGATGTGGACCATTTTAAAAGCCTTTACTGAATTTGTTACAATATTGCTTCTGTTTTGGTTTTTTGGCCGCGAGGCATGTGGGTCTTAGCTCCCTGACCAGGGATGGAACCCACACCCCCTGCATTGGAAGGCGAAGTCTTAACCACTGGACGGCCAGGGAGGTCCCTAATGAGCCCTTTTTGGGCCCCTTCCCACTTAACCTCTTGGAGGCATAACCCATGCCAATGTTCTCAACACCCTTTCTTGCCCTGGCTTCCCTCCTGTTCAGCTCTCTTCCTTCTCCTTTTTCTCTTATCAGTCTTTTCCAGTTTCTTCCCCTGAATCCTCTTCATCTGCCTGCCTCTGAAATACCTGTACCCCCAGGGTTTTTTTCTTGGCCCTCTCCTTCTCTCCTTTCTTCTCTTCCTGAATGATCTCACAGACTCCAATGCTGATGATTTCCAGGTCTCTGACCCTGAGCCCTCCTCTCCTGATTTCCAGAGGCCTACGATTCACATACCCAACTCTTGAATGCACAGCTCCACCTGCCCCTGTTTCCCATGGTGGTTAGTGGCCCTAATATTCCCCCCAGAACACGCCACAGACCTAGCAGTCACCCTAGACTTCCAATATTCAATTAGTAAGTGTTTCATCTCAAATATTTTAAATACGTATTTCTCTCTAGCTTCCTTTCCATTCCCATTGCCTTAATCCAGACTCTTGTCTCTTCCCCAGAGATTGCTCCTCTTTGCACTGATCTCCCTGCCTCCAGGCTCACCATCTTCTTATCTAACCTCCCTTGGCCACAAGAGCAGTTCCCTGCTGTTTAGAGTCAAGTCCACAGTCCCTACAACAGCACAGAGCTCTCCACAATCTGGCCCCCACCTCATCCGTTTTTCTGCTCTCACCTATAACCCACCACTTGGAAAAGCTGCCGTCTGCCTGCCCACACACCACCTCTGCACCCAAGTAAGGGTTGACTTCCTTTCCAGTCTTCCGCCATGCCTGCAACCCGGCTATCATCTGTACACATCTCTTCATAGGATGAACACTCACTCTTATCTCACCTTGAGAGCTGGGACCGTCACACTCTCATCTTTTTCTACCATCACCGTAGCTATTATGTATTACATCTCTAATTTGCTGAGAGCCTGCACTGTATCAGACACTATGCTAAGAACTTTAACATAGACTTTCCCATTAAATTTGACGTTCGTAACTATCCAATGAGCAGGCATTATCATCCACATAAAGTTACTGGAGCGGTTTTCATGCAGCAGAAACATATCACAGGCCCAGACATTTCTTCTGCCCTGTAGAGTCAGAGTACTTCCAATATAGCAATCACTTGTGAATGCTTGTTCAATGAAGGCTAAATTAATGAAGTCACCTGACGGCTGTAGTTAGTAGATAAGAACAGGTAAGTTATTACTTGGATTAGTAACAGTGTAAATAATATATTGTGCTAAGTAGTTTACACATAGGATCTCATTAAATTTTCACAGCTCTCCATGAGGTAGATAGCATTCTAATTCCTGTAGCGCAGATGCGACACAGAGAGTATGAGTAACTTGCTCAAAATCTCACAACAAACAAAAGGCTTTATACAGATCTTTGAATTCCAAAGGCAATATTCTGAACAGCTGCTCTGCCCTAACTCCCTCAAGTTCATTGAGGCTAATTACATTATAGGCACTTAATAATCATTTTGACCATCAGAGCATTATAAATCTTAGTCGGGCTAGGATATGGAAAATAAATCACTGAACATAAAAGCCCAAATGTTTCCTCTTAAAACTTTTTGGTTTATTCAGCATATGAAAACATATGAGACACTATAAAAAGGTAAAAGAGAATGTGAGAACACAAAACAAATACTAATTTTAGAATATAAATAGAAGAAATAATAAACTTTTCCCACACAAAAGCCTACAAGCCAAAAAGGATTAACTAGTTCAAGTCAACCCCCTCCCTCTATGGTTTGTTAATGGCATATTGAAGACAGATTAACAATGCTACTAATGAACCCCACAGCTGAAGAACATGCATTAATTAGAATAACCTGGTGATTCATTTGTTAATTCCTCTGGCGTGGAAGCCATACAAACACCTCAAAGTTGTAAAAACATCGCTACAGTTTTCCAGTAGTCACTGTTAAGCATGGCAAAGTAAATCAACAGAAGGTGAACAAAATAAGTAGTAATTTTCTGTGGTCCACTTTAAACAAAACTGATGTGTAACTAGGCCTTGTAGAAGGAGGTAGAAGAAGACAAAATGGGGGGATGAGGGTGGAAAAAAACGGGCCAAATGTGGAAAGTGAACAAAAGGACATTACAAAAGAAGGGAACCCAAGTGGAGACACAATGTAAGTAGTCAGTGGCAGAATCAGAGTAACAGAAGACACTGCAAGTTACAGAGGGGAGAACAAGAAAAAATAAGACAAATGAGGAATGGGGGTGGTGAAAGAGAACAGGCATAACAAAGAGAAACCTGTTTGGCCTCAAGGGGGAAAGAAAGGTGACTAGGAAAAGGTGCAATGATGCAGAGGGGATGCCAGAAGAATATCACAGAACAGGATGTTGGAAACTTTCTATTTCTCTGTATTATATCTACTTCTGAAAAGAATTTGAAGCAATTTATACTGTGAAGAAGGAGGAAAGGGAAGAGAAAAACCTAATCTAAAGAAAAACTACTGAAATTAAGAAAAATACTGAATTAAGAAAAAAAGTTATGTTTCTTGGCAGGCAAGACAAAGAGGAAAACCTAACAGTTTATCAAAAGAAAGCAAATCAAAAGAGTGGATATATGTATATGTATAACTGATTCACTTTGCTGTACTCCTGAAACTAACACAACATTGTAAATCAACTATACTCCAATAAAAAATTTTTTAAAAAAGAAAGCAAATAATGTATTAGAAAGCCAAGAGAAAGAAGTGACATGATGTGAAGTGGAAAGGGATAAGAAGGCAGGCAACGGGCTAAGGAAGGAACAGGATGCTAATAAGTGTAAGTGGAATTGGGTCATGTTTAGAAGAGGTATTGTAGAAAAGAGGGAATCTGTATTAGTGTGAAAGGCCAAGCTGCCAACTAGGCATTACAGGTGGGAATGTTGGGAACATTCCCCACATCCTGAAATGCTCTCACAGTGAGCAGTGTGTGTTGTTTGTATAATGCATCATATACCCCTGGCAGGAGTAATATATAAAAACTTTCAGGTCACTTGGTCTTTGAGGAAGCACTTAGATTATTTCAAAAGGGTAATTTTTTTTTTCCTAGAGGAAGGAGGATGAAGGGACTCCTTCATCGGGGAGAGTGTTGGAGTATTTCACAGTCATGAGGAAAAGGTGCGGGGGGGTGCAGAAGTAGAAGTCTGTCTATTCACAACACTGTCAAGCCGTAACTCGCATACAAATAGATACTTTTTCCTCAACGATGCTGTGTAACTTGACTCTTAAGAAATCAAATGTGCTAACGAAAAATAAAGGATATACTTGAAGATATTTCAGGCAAAGGGTGAGGAAACCGAGTAACAGAAATGGGAAGGAGAGAGGGGGAGTCTCAGAGCAGTAAGGAAGAGGCGTTCCTGGAGGCAAGGAGCCCTAGGAATGGGCTCTGCCGCAGGCTGGTGAGGGGTCCGACCGCTGGAGAAGGAAGTGAGGGGGTAAGGGGTGGGGGGAAGGCACACCTCAAAATTCAGCATTTCGGACTCTGAAGACTCCTCGAACTCCACTTTGCCCTCGCCCTCTTCCTGGTCTTCGTAATCTCTGTCCACGTCCGACTCTTGAGAGCAGTGAATGAGCTGCTGGAGTAGGTAGGAGGAGGTTTTGCGAAAAGTATTTTTCGGTCTCTGCCCCATGGGAAAAGGAGACCAGGGAGACTGACGTTCGTTTTCTGAGTGCAGTAGTTTCGACTGGGCTCCAGTTCGTGAACTGCTCACGGCTCCCTGGAGACCGGAAGGCTTCGGCAACTGGGGATCGCTCCCGGAGGTCGCCATCTTATTTACCGGGATTGCCTAGGAGACTGACGCCAGGGGAGGAGGCGCCGCAGGGGATTTTGGGGGCTGTAGTCTCCGCCCCTCCCTGGGTCCTCGCTTTCAGCTTCCGGAGCCATTGGCGCACGACTTTCCTTTCCCTTTCCTCTGTGTGTGTGTGTGTGTGTGTGTGTGTGTGTGTGTGTGTGTGTAATCGCTAGCTTTGTTTTTTTTTGCTTGTCTTGCTCGTTTTTCACCTTTTTTCTCTGCACCCCCTTTTTTGTGTTCAACAGTTTTCTCTCAACCTCGAGGCCCCTCTTAGATATTTTTCATCCCGCCCTGAGATCACCGGTGAGCACCCTATCCTACTTCATTCACGGAGGCTCTTTACGCAGAGTTAGTGTTAGGTGTCTCTAAAGCTGTCTGTCTGAGAGCTAATAACACTGAAATTTTACTCTATGCAGAACGCAGTGCGCATAAATGAAATAGAAGGCATGGTTCCTGTCCATATTGCGGATAATAAAGAGAAACTACCAGACAACGACTGAGAGTTGGTTGGCAATTAACTTACATTTTTACACCTAAATGATAAGCCATGTCCTTGGGTAGAAAAACTGGCAGTGGTCTAACAATCCAAACAGAGACAAACGACTGTCAAACTGACACTGTATCCGAAAGCCTCTGTAAAGCTATTAGCATCGCATAAATAATTGTATTAGTCAATGACCTGCATTGGTAATTATTTTTATTTTGTTGCATAGGTTCTCTTTGCAGTTTTCTAAAATACTCTTGCAAGATTTCAAAGCATGATTTTATGCTAGCGTGATTTCATGTAACCCAAATCCCATAGCCTTGAGCTCCACAAAGTAGACACTGTATAGAAAAGCAGAATGAAAATTATAGTAACTATTATTGCCATAGTGATGACAATAGAGATCCTTGTGGGGAAGTCACCCTCAACCTCCTGGCCTTACAGGGCCTTTTCTCCATGCTTCAATGACAGCAGTTGCAAATACAAAATGATCCTGTCAGTGGCTGTCAGGGGAGAAGGAGAAAAAAATTCTTATGGACACCATCCATTGACTGTTATCTTTCTCAGTGCTTGACGGCCCATTAAAACTGACAGAAAGCTTTCAGAATTACCTTCCTTCATTATCTTGCTAGTCATAAATATAAAGGCCATAATGAAAGTATCTCTTTCTGCTAGGCTCATCTTACTGCCTGCCTGCTTCTTCTTTTCCAGTGGCTTAAAAACTCCTCCAAGGGATTTTTCTCTACCCTCATCCCCATAGGACCTAGCTAGCTACCTGACATAAGGACGAAGTATAAAAATGGAAACCCAGTGTGTTTTTTGTAGTTTTCAATAACTTAATCAGCATTTTCAGCAAAGCAAGCTTTGCCAGTGTCATTCTATTGAGAAAAGTGTCTTAAGGCAGAGTTAGTTAGGACCTGCTAAAGAGTAAGTTTCAAAAAGTTAAAAAGAGGGCTTCCCTGGTGGCGCAGTGGTTAAGAGTCCGCCTGCCGATGCAGGGGACACGGGTTCGTGCCCCGGTCCAGGAAGATCCCACATGCCGCAGAGCAGCTGGGCCCGTGAGCCATGGCCGCTGAGCCTGCGCGTCCAGAGCCTGTGCTCCACAACGGGAGAGGCCACAACAGTAAAGGGCCCGTGTACCCAAAAAAAAAAAAAAAAAAAAAAAAAAAGTTAAAAAGATGATTATCATACAAAAATAGAAACACAGGTGAAAGATTTTATTCAACACATTAATTTATGAGGGAACCAGTAAGATGTTAACAGGGTATTCAGAGTCCACAAACAGAGACATTCTGAAATAAGTCCACTAGGTTAGAGATAAAACTGGTTTATGCCCTACAGGACATTAAACTCTAGCCTTTAGAGTTATATATTTCTGAATGTTTCTCTCTTTTCATCTGCACATCTACTCTCTGTCTATCCCCATTCAACAGATGAGGTAACTGAGGCCCACAGAATTTAAATTACTAGGCCCAACGACAAGCAGTGGTGCTGAAATCCAAACCTAGAATGACCAACTCCACCGTCTACCTTCAACTATCGCTTTTGCAGGTGGAAAATGTGAGGCAAGATAAAGGTACACAAGATATCTCAGAAAAAAAAAAAATGTTATCAGCTAGTGTTCTTAAACATAAATAAAAGAACTCAGAGAATAACCCTTTCATATAGAGTCATAGCATGTCAGAACTAGAAAGAACTTAAAAGCCCACCTTATTCCAACTCTCCCTTTTATAGAAGAAGAAATTGACGGCCCTCCAAGGATAATGACTTACCCAAACTCACCTGACTTGTTAGCAGCCAAGCAAGAATTAAAGTCAACACCTCTCCTTGCTCAATCTTTGCTGTCGCTAGTTCACCAAAATCCCCCCTATGCTGGAACTGTATGAATAGAATCCCCTAATTTGGAATTCTGGGCATCAAAATAGAAGGCATTCTCTCTATAAAAGTTATTTTACCAGGTAGAGAAGACAGAATTAGGCAGAGGGAGGAAGGAGAGGGGAGGGAATATTTTGTCAAAAGTCTTCCTATTAGCATAAGACATCAATAATTGCTTCTATTTATTCATTGCTTACTGTAAACCAGGCCTGTGCTAAATGCTGTAGATATGTCTCAGTTAATTATTCCAACTGCTCTCCAAAATAGGAATTGATATCCCCATTTTACAAAGGAAAAGAATGTCGCTCAAAAATGCTAAGCAAGTTGCACAGTCACAAAATTTGTATCCAAACCAAAATTCCAACACAAGTCTTCCTGGATCCAAAGCCCCTCATCTTAACCATTAATACTCTGCATTCTCCAGAAGTATGAATTAGTTTCTCAGGAAGTAATTGTACTAAAGATGTGTGTGTGTGTGTGTGTGTGTGTGTGTGTGTGTGTGTGTGTGTGTGTTGGGGGCCAGGCAGGACAACAACTTAAGATTAAAATGTTAAAATGATGACCAGAAGGGACTATATACAGTCTTTTGGAAGAAGATATGAGGATGTTATGCTAGGACCTTCAGAAGAAGATCAAAGAAGAGCAGAAGGGGGCTTCCCTGGTGGCGCAGTGGTTGAGAGTCCGCCTGCCGATGCAGGGGACACAGGTTCATGCCCCGGTCCGGGAGGATCCCACATGCCACAGAGCGGCTGGGCCCGTGAGCCATGGCCGCTGGGCCTGTGCGTCCGGAGCCTGTGCTCCGCAACGGGAGAGGCCACAGCAGTGAGAGGCCCACGTACAGAAAAAAAAAAAAAAAAAAAAAAAGGAGCAGAAGGAATTCGGGAAGAAATCATCGCAGAAGGGATAGAAAGGAAAGGGCATTTGAGAGACATGAGAATTAATAACCAAAGCCTCCCAATGGCACTAAATAATAAAAACAGAAGGAAGGGCAAACAGAAGTCAGGTGAATGAACTGTGCCAGAAATCCCACCACAGCCACACACTTCAAAAAGCACAACATACTTCATCTAGTTAAGAGCAAGTTTGCAATGGTGGCGCTCTGTGGGAAAGCAAACCATGCAGGCCGTGATGTAAAACACAGGAAATACACAGATCATTATTATCAGCAATTAAATTACACAACCTATGTAAGAGGGGTCTGTTTCAGGTGCTGGTGATATAAAAGTTAAAGTCTGTATCTCTTTAATCAAGAGATTTGCATTATTGTTGGGGCAGCAGGATACAGAGATTTTCTAAATGAATTAGAAGTACACAGGAGAGGGCTTCCCTGGTGGCGCAGTGGATGAGAGTCCGCCTGCTGACGCTCTGCAACGGGAGAGGCCACAACAGTGAGAGGCCCGCTTACCGCAAAAAAAAAAAAAAAAAAGTACACAGGAGAAAGTAAGTCCCACCTGATTGATTTCTAGTTAATGTTACAGGCCCTCAGGGAGGGACTGAGTTGGAGGCAACATGACCACCACTTTCCCTTTACCACTCTTGGAAAATGGGACTCACTCCTTGAGGTGGATAAAGCAGGGCCCCAGCCTGGTCCACGGGAGTGGTCTGTTGAGATCAAATCTGTGTCCCAAGACAGGGATGGCTCAGAAGCTTCATAGATGAGGTAAGAATTGAGTTAAGGTCTTCAAGAAAGGAGGAGAAACACAGGAAGAGGTGCTGGACAGTCCCAAAATGGGAAGTGGCATAAATAGAGGCAAAGAGGCTGGCCTGGATGTTTCAGGAAGAATCTCTGAGAAGTCACTGATATCGAAATAAAACCTGCTCACAGGAAACTGGAAAGATGGGGAAGGATGCTGCCTCATGTGTCAAAATGTCTTAGCAAAGCCTAGGGGATAACACTTTAAAAGAGGGGGAGAAAAGATGGGCCTGGTGAGAGATTCTGACAGCCATGAGGGGAAGGCAGGAACCTTATAATTCTTGTAATGGACAGTTTCACATAGATGATGCTTTCCCATGAGATTGATAGGAGACTCTGTTGGTCTCTGATATACTGTGTATTTTGGGCACTTTACACAACATACATCTACACCTTATGGCCAAACTTCCTTAGTTACCTCTCTTCACTGAGGGTCCCTCCTTTCCTTGCAAAAAGTGCCTTGTCCATAGCAGATGCTTTATAAACATATAGTGACTACACAAAAGCTTGGCTTTACAGTGAGAATACAGAATGTAGCTGCCACTTCACTCCTCCTGAGTGAAATCACATCTGTGTAGATGAGTGTTCGGAATTAAAACAGCAGGAAGCCTGTCTCAGAACAGAGTATCTGGACTCTCAAGCTGCCAAAGAAATAAAAAGACACAAACCAGCATTCAAAGGGTCTAATAGGACCTCTTTAGAGTCAGACCTGGCTAATCAAAGCCAGTCCTCATGCCTGCCTCCCAAGGTTACAGAGAGAGTTAAATGAGATGAGTGTGAAATTGGCCGACTCACATTCAGCCAATGGTGTGAGGGGTAGATTGCAAATATGGCCACCAATTCTTCTTATCCCTGTACACACCCCTTGCAGTGTGACTTGAGCCCCTCCCATCAAGTGGTAGAGTCTACTTCTCCACTCCTAGAATCTGGGCTTGGCCATGTAACTCGCTTTGGCCAACAGAATAGTAGCAAATGTGGCACCAGCAGAGACTTGCAAGTGCTTGGGCTTTGGGACGCTGTGATCACCCTGTGAAGAAGCCAGGGCCAGCCTAGTGGATAATGAGAAGTAATGGCCTAGCTCTCTGGGGCCTTGGCCAGCTACTCCCATTGCCAGACATGCAAATGAAGCCAGCCTCGGTCATCCAGTACCAGCCACCGACCTGCCAACTGATCTAAGATTCCTGAGGGAACCCAGCAAAAACCAGACCAGAAGAACTGCTCAGTCAACTCAAAAAAATCATGAACTAAATAAATGGTCATTTTAAGCCACTAATACCTGGGATGGTTTGACAAGGCAGCAAAAGTTAATATACAGTGCATGAATTGCCTACAGTCTCACCCAACCGTTTAGTGACAGATTGAATTTAGAATCTTTATCTTTGACTCTCATTCAAGTGATTCTTTTCATATTGGCCTTTGCTACTGTCAGTATTATCTTCCATCAAAAACAAATATTTGCTGCTATAAAGCCCAAAAGAGAAGCTGCAAATCTTTCCAACAACGCAGGTATATTAGTTAGGGCTCTCCAGAGAAACAAAACCAACAGGATATTTATATAATATTTACAATAAGGAATTGCCTCACACGATTAGAGAGGCTAGAAGTCCCAAGGACTGAAGTTGGCAAGCTGGAGACTCAGCAGAGCTGATGATATAAATTCCAGTCCAAGAGCAGAAGACAGATGTCCCAGCTCAACAGTCAGACAAGCAGAGTTCCCTCTCATTCAGTCTCTTTGTTCTGTTCGGGTCATTAACTGATTGAACGAGGCTCACCCACATTAGGGAAGGCAATGTGCTTTACCCAGTCTACTGATTCAGATGTTAATCTCAACGAGAAACACTCTCACAAATGTATCCAGAATAATGTTTGACCAAATGTCTGGGCACCCCATGGCCCAGTCAAGTTGACATGTAAAATTAACCATCATAGAAGGTGACACTTATGGGTGGTTTCTAAGTAAGGTATGGAAACAAAGTCCCTTGGAGTCTGTGAAAAAGAACAAATCTCACATCTTTTACTGTTTTTGTACCAACCACCCTGTCCAGCCAAGTGGCCTTGAACATCAGCCTCCATTTCATGTCCCACTGTATGGGAAGCACTCTTGCTTTCCTTAAGATCTATGATGATGCAAACCACTAAGAGTATTAAAAAAGTCTAGGATGCACACAGAAATGATAGCAACAACAACAACGATAATAAAGCCACACTTGCATGAAAACGTACAAGTAGATAAGAGGTAGCTTTGGAATACTTTTCCCTTCAAATGAAACATTATATATTCAAAAGTAGAAAGAAGATGGTAAAGAGAAATCATACCTTGAGTCATGCCACAGGGCTTTTTAGTGAGTCGTGGGACTCTGTAAAGAGTCTTGCAGACACAAACAGCTCTGAATATGCATAGTATTATCATGATAAATAAGTGGAAGCTTAGGGCATTTTTCAAAGTTCATTAATTAGTGAGTTCCCCTCAAGCAGCTCTCACTCTGTCATGTTTTGATTTTTGTTCCTGACCAAGTCACGTTACTAAAGAGTCCATCTTGACTGTGAATTCATTCAGAAAGTGATTTATGGCTTTTATAAAACTCTTTTGCGTAAAAATCACCTTGGAGAAATCTGATTTTAAGTACTGAGTTGCTTTTTATACTATGCCTTTTAAAAAATTGTGGTAAAATACAGATAACATAAAATTCACCATCATAACCATTTTTTTTTTTTTTTTTTTTTTTGCGGTACGCGGGCCTCTCACTGTTGTGGCCTCTCCCGTTGCAGAGCACAGGCTCCGGACGCGCAGGCTCAGCGGCCATGGCTCACAGGCCCAGCCACTCCGCGGCATGTGGGATCCTCCCGGACCGGGGCACGAACCCGTGTCCCCTGCATCGGCAGGTGGACTCTCAACCACTGCGCCACCAGGGAAGCCCCATAACCATTTTTAAGTGTCCAGTTCAGTGGCATTAAGTATATTGACACTGTTGTGCAATCATCACCATCATCCATCCCCAGAATTCTTTTCATTGTGCAAAACTGAAATTCTATACCCATTAAATAATAACTTCCTATTTGTCCCTTACCTCAGCCCTTGGAAATAACCATTCTACCTTCTGTCTCTCTGAATCTGACTAGTCTAGGTACCTCATATTAAGTACAATCATACAGTATATGCCTTTTTGTGACTGGCTTATTTCACATGTCCTAAAGGTTTATCCATGTTGTAGCATGTGTCAAAACTTTCTTCCTCTTTAAGGCTGAATCATATTTCACTGTATGTATAGGCCACATTTTGCTTATCCATTTATCTGTCAGGGGACACTTGGGTTGCTTCCACCTTTTGGCTATCGTGAATAATGCTGCTATGAACATGGGTGTGCAGAGACCCTGCATCCAATTCTTTTGGGTATATACCTAGAAGTGAAATTGCTGGATCATAAGATAATTCTATTTTACTTTGTAGTGAACTGCCATACTGTTTTCCATAGCAGCTGTACATTTTACATTCCCACCAAAAGAGCACAAGTTTTCCAATTTCTCCATATCCTCACCAACACTTGTTATTTTCTGGTTTTTGTGTGTGTTTGTTTTGTTTTGTGTGATAGTAGCCACCCTAATTGGTGTGAAGTTGTATCTCCTTGGGCTTTGGTTTGCATTTCTCTAATGATTAGTGACATTGAGCATCTTTTCATGTGATTATATTGGTCATTTGTATATCTTCTCTGGCGAAGTATCTGTTCAAGTCCTCTGCCCATTTAAAACTCACGTTGCTGGTTTTTCTGTTGTTGAGTTGTAGGAGTTCTTCATATAATCTGGATACTAATCTTTCATCAGATATATGATTTGCTAATATTTTCAATATTTTCTCTCATTCTAAGGGCTGCATTCTCACTCTATTGATTATATACTTTGATGCACAGTTTTTTATTTTGATTTAGTCCAATTTATTTATTTTTACTTTTGTTATCTGTGCTTTTGGTGTCATATCTGAGAAACCACTGCCAAATCCAATGTCATGAAGCTTTTGTCCTATGTTTTCTTCTAATAATTTTATAGTTTTAGGTCTTATGGTTTGGGCTTTGATTCATTTTGAGTTAATTTTTATATATGGTGTAAGGCAAGGGTCCAGCTTCATCTGCACGTGGACATCCACTTTTCCCAACATCATTTGTTGAAAAGACACTACTACTTTTAAAAATATTTTCAATTCTTAAAAAAGAAAAAAACCCGGGGTTTCCCTGGTGGCACAGTGGTTGAGAGTCCGGCTGCTAATGCAGGGAACACGGGTTCGTGCCCCGGTCCGGGAAGATCCCACATGCCGCGGAGCGGCTGGGCCCGTGAGCCATGGCCGCTGGGCCTGTGCGTCCGGAGCCTGCGCGTCCAGAGCCTGTGCTCCACAACGGGACAGACCACGGCAGTAAGAGGCCTGCGTACCGCAAAAAACAAACAAACAAAAACCCCGAGACTGTCTCTTCAGGCAGAGAGCATTAACACTATTAACACTATACAAGATGGGACTGACAATAGGGTAGGCACCACTGGGCACCTGATCAGTATTAATTTAATAATCTGTGAGACACAGACACTGGTTAGTTTCCCTTTCTCCCTGTCCCTTCTGTTTCCTTCCAATCTCTGTATCCCTGGAGGGGTTAACTCCTGCAGACAGTATCACCTGGATCCCTTGCCCTCTGTCTTTTAATTGATTTTGCCCAATGGAGGGTAGAGGATAGGGGACAGGCAAGAGAATGGTCAGAATTTCCCTCACACCTGTATCGCTCTGTGACCGTGGTTCCTGTCCGAAGGTCCCTTTTCATGGCTTCAACTAAGGCATTGTTTATATACCATTCAGCCATAGAGCTATGTTTACAGTTTGGGCATAGAAGTAAACCCAGGGGTGGATTACATTGAGCAATAATTTATATCAGAGGCTAACAAGAGATGGCAGAAATCTGGGACTATCCAAGTATTCTATTCCTTTAAATCTTGCTCCTTTAAGTCATCTCTCAAAGGAATCATGTCTTCCCTTGTCTCCTTTCTCTTCTATGCATTTGAATCTAACTGATGGGCAAACTCAATCCACACCAAAGCCTGCCTCAGTTATTGAACTAATCTGATTGGTCTGGAAAGGACCTCTACTATCTAGCTATCTACTTGAATTAAATCATTCTGTAAACTACCCCTAGAATTTTATACCTTAGGGGTGAATCTTAGGCACATGTAGTCAGTATAGCATTTCCCACACCTACCATCTACCATTATTGCTGATTCAATTCATAAGACAATGCTTCTGTACTTACAGATATCCCCAGCTACCTCCGGCCAGCAGGTATCAGGTTCACACCTTGGAAGAGAATAATCAGTGCACTACTTGTGGGATATTTTGTAAACCCAACCTATTCCAAGGATGACAGTCTTCACAACTTACCAGGTTACAAGGCTAATTCTTAGTCCTTTGCCATCTCAAAAATTACCCTTTATGTTAACATTTTAAAGAAATAAATGGATATGGATCATAGTTATAAATATAGGTGGAGAGATCTTCATGCCCAATCAGTTCATACTTATTCAAATAACGACTAGGAAGTTAGGAGACAGGACCTCCAAACTTGATTCCTATCTCCCCATCCAATCATTTCTCAAAGAAGCTAGCAAGTCTTCTTAGACAAACCCTAAACGATATTTTATATTTTCATTATGCTTGTTTTAAAAAATGAAAGTAAAAAGACAAAGTATTTTTCACCCTGGCAATAAACCTGCACAAGCAGAGAATTAGATGTCAGAATCTTTAGTAGCAGCTGCATTATTTAGCTGATGAATAAAAGGAATTTGTAGAAGAAGAGGTAGGATTTAAAGTTAAAGCTGAATAACAACTAGGTTTTAGTGTCATTAAAATTCTTCTTTCAGCTGCTACTAATTTTCTTTTTGACCACAGAAGACATTAGTTTTTCTGAGTAAAGAGGAAAAAAATCTATATTGTTTTACAACAGTACCCACTGAAGAGGCTGCCACTGTAGTAAGAGGCAGTCGTTTGAATTGTGTAGACAGGAATAGATGAACAGAAGAGAGGAAGATTGAGAAAGGAAAGAATGTGCTGGGATGCTTGTGAATTTAGAAAGCATGAGCAAACTTAGAATGGAAACAGTAATACTGTTTCTAGTGGTAGGAAAACAGATGAAGGAGAGTAAGAAGAAATAGCACCTGGATCCCTACCTTGACATAGGGGGCATTATTGAGAAAAAGATCAGGTGCTTCGAAAGGGAAGACTGGGGGTGTCATGTGAGGCCAAAGACAAGTCCAGTTAATGAGGAATTACAGTGTGGCTATTGGTTTTAAGCCTTAAGCAAATTCCCATCATTCAGATACTGGTTGGTATTTGGTACTTACTCGGGGAGAAGGACTTGGATTTATAGCATGGTTATGTTTTACCACCCTTCCTTCCCCTCCCCCCCAAAAATGCTGGTCTACTATTCATGTTGCCACGACTATCCACCCACCTAACCCCTGATTAGCAATATTAAATATGGAAATGAAATACATTTCATTGTTAAGCAGGTCCATTAATGTATTAATTGAGAGAAAAAGAGCATAAGCATTTTAATTATGTGACTGACTGTAGAATCTGAGCTGTAAGCTGTCAAAATTACAATTCTGAGCTCAACCATTCAAAAACCGAACCATCTAAAGAGAGGAAACACCATAGCATGAGTAATGTGTGGAAATCCCAAAATAGGGACTAGGGTTCCTGCCAAACCTCAATCAAGACTGTTTAAAAAATTGGACATTCTTCTTGAAGGAAGTCTGGTAAACACACAGCTCCTGAAGAAAAGCAGCAAATTGAAGAGAGCTGACTCCATAGCTTTTGATCCACTCTACTAGAATAGAGGAACAAGAACTCCCTCTCAAGGAGCAGCAGTTAAAAAGAGAGTTGCCAAGAGACGCTGAGATAAGAAAGGAATGACTCAGCAAGAAGATGGCAGCCGCCTCAAAATTAAATGTGGGTCAGAGCCTCATTCCTTCCTACCCTTCCTAACGGCTCCTCTGAGGGCAGTTCTGTTAGCTTTGCAGTCATCCCTTAAAGACAAAAGCGAACATTCCACGACCACATCAGAGCATTAAAAGGGGTCACAAGTTAGTTAGCAAATGGCAGTCTCTCTTCAGAATTTACATACTAAACAGAAGCTTCTATTCCTGGAATTTCTCTTAGGGAGACAAGATAAATAAGAAGATGTGCCTATGCTAACCCTTGGTCTAGTAGGAGAAACTTAAGTATAGATGATTCATCAAGATGCGTCAGTTTTTTTTGTTTTGTTTTTTTTTGGCGGTACGCGGGCCTCTCACTGTTGTGGCCTCTCCCGTTGCCCAGCACAGGCTCCAGATGCACAGGCTCCAGACGCGCAGGCTCAGCGGCCATGGCTCACGAGCCCAGCCGCTCCGCGGCATGTGGGATCTTCCCGGACCGGGGCACGAACCCGTGTTCCCTGCATCGGCAGGTGGACTCTCAACCACTGCGTCACCAGGGAAGCCCAAGATGGGTGAGTTTTGTAATACAATGTGAGAGATGCTAATGATGGAGCCATGGACCAAGAGCTAAGGAAAGCAGAGGGGGCTGTGGCTACCTGAGCCCTTTTAGAACCCAGCCATTCTCACTATCGTAGGCTAGTGAACAAGCACCAGTGTCAAATCGAGTGAGGAGAGAAAGGGCATGCCCATGGTTTCCCCTTTGTTTGGGTCCCCTAATTCACAAGACTGATTCTAGATGCCTTCGTTCCTCAGTATTTATGAAAAAATACCTCATTGCCCCTGTTTCTCAGGAGACTCTGTGGAACTGTAAATTATTTCATGTGTTTCCCCTGAAAAATCTAGGATGTCACCCTCCCTAGCAAATTAACAAGTAGCTGGCCCACCCAGTATTGCTACCATTTCTAACACAGCTAAAGGAATTTCACAATAAGGGCACCTGGTATGTGGCAGGCATTATGCTAGGTTCTTTACATACTGTTTCTTAATCTTCACAACAATGGGAATTACTATTCCCATTTTACAAACCAGAAGACAGAGTTTAAGAGGTTAGGTGACTTGCTTAAGAGTGAATATGGCCAGTAGGTGGTAGAGCAAAGAACACAAACCTAGGTCTCTGACCCCAAAGCCCATGCTCTTTCTACCACATTCTGTGCATCCCATGGAAAACTGAAGTATAATTAAGTACCAGTGAAATCTCTTAGAGGAAAAAAAGCTGATTAGTTTAACAAGTAGAATTAAAAACTGATACCCAGGTTGGAGCATACCCTATTTGCAGACCTAGCATCTATTACCCCCAACCTCTGCTGCACCCCTCCTTCCTAACAGCACTTCAACCTCCTGCAGGAACCCTGCCTTCCAGAAGCCAAGTGCTGCTTCCAGGAGGCTGGCCCCATCCAGTGGCAGCCCCTGCTGAGGGCCTTGATTCATTTCAGTCAATCAGTGTCCTGTTCCTTGCTGGTGACTGATTTAGGCTGATCACCTGCCACTTGTCTGGCCAATGGTATGTCTCTACTGGAGGGGCTTCTGGGTCTCCCCTAAAAAAAAATGGTTCAGAGGCAGAGATGGTCTCTTCTTACGTGGACTGGTGACACTCCCATATAGGGCTCTTGGAACTGTGTTAGTATAACATCACCAACCTTTGTAGTGGTGGGATGGGGTCAGACGGAGCCTGGGTTTCCTAAAATGGCCACCTTCTGCCCAGGCCAAGGACCACCTTGTGTCTTTCATTATTTCCCTTGATGACGGAACTCACTCTTGGATGCTTCCAATGGTTAACCTGTTACTTGAGCTATTTAGTGCTTTTTTTTTCCTTTTGGTAGAATCTGGGGCAGTTAATAACTTCCCATTCATTTCTGTTTTGTAATTTAGAGAGCTTTCTCCGTGAAATGCAGAGCAATTTCGCAGAAGCCATAGGAAACTTCTCTCCCCGTGTTCTTTTATAAGATCAAACAGGTATCTGTCAACAAAGGGCAGTCAACTTGGGCTCGAGCTCTTTAATGTGATAATGAGATAATGCCAGGTCTCTGATTTCTCTGGGGCTCTTCAAGGGTCTGCCGACTGCACCCCGCATGTACCTCTTCTCCCAATTTGGTCTCCTCTCAGCGTGCTCCTCTTACTTGTCTCTGTCAAATTCAAATGAATTTCTCAATATTCTCTGTGTTCTTTATGCTCTTATAACTTTTCACACTACAACTTTATGCTCATAGGGCACCCCAGATTTTTATCCTTAAATTCAATTCCACAAATGCTTATGGAGGACCTACTATGTGCAAAGCACTATGATAAGCACGGTGCAAAATACAGCCTGAGGGAAGTCTCTGCCCTCAGGTAGTGTATACTCTAGTAAGCTCCATAAAATACCTCAAAACTTTAAAAATATTCATTATATGTTGAAATGGTAATATTTTGGACATATTGGGTTAAACAAGATATTTTATTAAAATGTTAAATTTTATTAACATTAATTTCACCTGTTTGTTTTCACCTTTAAATGTGGCTACTAGAAATTAATTACTTGCGGTTCACTGTTGCGTATTGGTTTGATATGATTTCAAATCCACTTGCTTATGACAAAGACCCAAAAAAAAAGTTGTTTTTAGAAGTGGTTTTCAAACTGTGCAACTCAGACTGGAACTTGAACCCACGGTCTTTTAAATGAGATCACACACCTGGTGTCAGGACTTAATGAAGCTCAGTTTCTTGTTGTCTCCTTACAGAAAGAATTCAGTGGGAGACAAAGTGATAGGTAACAAGTGGATTTATTTATAGAGGAACACACTCCACAGACAGAGTGGGGGCCATCTCAGAGGGCAAGGGGCCCTGAACTATGGGGTGGTTAGTTTTTAGGGGCTGGGTAATTTCACAGGCTAATGAGGAGGAGGATTTTTCCAACTACTTTGGGGAAGGGGCGGAGATTTCCAGGAACTGGGCCACCCCTCACTTTTTGATCTTTGATGTTCGTCCTGGTAACTGTCGTGGCGCTGGTGGGTGTGTCACTTAGCTTATGCTAATATATTACAATGAGCCTATAATGAGGCTCAAGGTCCACTGGAAGTCAAATCTTCTGGCATCTTGGCAGAAGCTGGTTCTAGCTGGTTCTAACCAATATTTGTCATGTCCAATGGCTATGTCATTCTTTTAAAGGTTGTGCGCTGCCCCCTTCCCTCCAGTTTCAGTTTTGAAATAAGAATGAAGTAAGCTGTGTCCAGATGTCATCATCTCATCTGTTGTCATTGATAAGCACCCTGAGCTCAGCTGCCCAGGGGCCCCGATGGGGGCTCATCAATCAAAACATGAAAAAGCAAATATGGTGAGGGGACATTTAGATGATAATACCCAGAGTTTGTGAGGACCATCCCAGAGTTTTGGTCTGAGCAAGGCGACTCTTTGCTGACCTAAATAGGTCTCCGAATACCCTTAGGGCCATGGCAAAGGTGACTCTTTTAGTGGCAGTGGCAAAAGTCACGCAACCGCTCTTAGAGATCACCTTGCCCACAAACACCATGGCACCATATTCCCTAGAAACATGCTTGAGCCACAAGGGACTTTGCCCTTTGTGCTGGCAGCTGGACGTCAGCTCTTGGTTGGTCAAGTCATCTCTACCGAGTACCAACTCATATAAAGGTACCTCTTGAACTAAATTTGGACTTTATTCCTTTTGTCTCCCCTTGCGTGGAACAATAGTGTGATTAATCTATCCTTGGATTGGAGTATGTTCTTTCTTTATTGGCTTATTACGAGACATTATCCTGTATACTATTGGCTTGTGAAATTATTATAATTCCTGCAGTGAACCTGTGTTAAGTAAAATATTGGCAAAGACGGGCTTCCCTGGTGGCGCAGTGGTTAAGAATCCACCTGCCAATGCGGGGGACACAGATTCGAGCCCTGGTCTGGGAAGATCCCACATGCCGCGGAGCAACTAAGCCCATGAACCACAACTACTGAGCCTGTGCTCTAGAGCCCGCGAGCCTAGAGCCCGTTCTCCACAACAAGAGAAGCCACCGCAATGAGAAGTCCACGCACCTCAATGAAGAGTAGCTACCACTCAGTGCAACTAGAGAAAGCCTGTGCGCAGCAACAAAGACCCAGCACAGCCAAAAATAAGTAAATAAAAAAAAAAATATTCGCAAAGACAATCTCAGCCTCTGAGCATAATCTGTCCGCAAAATAAGACACATTATATTTTTATAATGAGGCAATGAGGTAGTGAGTAGTTTGGGTGACACGCCACCATGGGAGCTCTTATCCACTTTTACTTGGCTTCATAAGTTTTGGTGATGAGATCGTATGAGCTCTGTTCACTTTTACCTGCTTAAGTATTCCTGAATACTTAAGCAAAGGCGTTAAGTATGGTCAGGTATGAGTTAAGTATATTCTTCTACCCTTTACTGTTGAACTTAACCAAGGCTTTTCTTACTCTGCTTTAAAGAAAGTACTTTTTCATTCTGGTGCTAAAAGCATCCAAGGGGTCTTCTTCCCAGACGCTCCTTCTTTTGTTTCTTTCTCCTGATGCATCAGTTAAGAATACTTGATGACCAGAGCTTCCTCTGTCAGAAAGCTCAGTACTCACCAACTAATTAACTCTCCAAAGAAAGCCAAGCTGCTGTGTCTGTCTTTGCTTTCATACTCTCTTGGTGGCTCTACTTCTGCTTCCTCTTTCCTGCTGTGGCCCAAAGAGCAAAGCAGGGAGATCACCCTCAAGGGCTGCAGGGCCTCAGGCTTGAGTTCATGCTTTTGTTTTTCTAGTTGGTAGAGACCTTCCTTGATTAAACAGCTATTAATTTCATTACTTCAGCCTTCCACAGGGAGGGATGACTTTGCTAAAAGCAAGGTTCAAGCAGTTTTTTCCACTAAACGTTTTCTTTGTTAATAGTACTTTAAAGAAAAACAACCCATATTTGAATATATTAGAACAACCTTCAAATGGATTAACACTGTTTTTTTTTTTTTTCACATTTCATTTCTTGTATAGTAGAAGTGTTATTTTTCAGCTGGCTTCAAAATTTCAGTTCTCTTATCTAGGTGAATGATGCCGTATTTTCTTCCAAGCTCAACTGGCTCCTGGACTCCTCTGCTTGGGGCCGTCACAGTCACCCCAAAGTCAGTGTGTACAAAGGAACTGAAACCGAACAGGACATGTGGGGCCTTTCTGTCCCCCGTTTCTTGACTCCAGCCTCCACGATCTTTCCGGAGTCCCAAAGGGCAGATTCCAACAGTTGCTAATCCGGGAAGGGAAGGGATGCAAAGAAAAAGGAGGGGCAGACAGAAAACAATAGTGCAGCCTTGGGGCAGGGTCCTGGTTCCACCTCAAGGGATACACATGACAATGTCTTTAAGCCCTTCATAGAATTAAAACCCAGAAAATGGAAGATGTCAGCATTCTCCATACTAGAGAAGACCACCTGGGGCCACACTAAAGGAACCAGAGAAGTTCATCAAGAAGATCACCTGAGACCAGATTAAACGAGTACAGCGCCCCCTCCCCCCCACACACACCCTAATCTTATCAGCAATCCCACCCTTGAACCCTTGCCGTAAAACTCCTCACCAAACTCCCCTGGGTTGGGACACATACTTTCCGAGTGCAGGAGCCCACTGTGTCCCCCTTTGCCTGGCAAAGCAATAAAGCTATTCTTTTGTACTTCACCCAAAACTCTATCTCCGAGAGTCGAATCGGTACCGGTGTACAGAGGCTGAGCTTTCGGCATCAGAACCCCTCAACTCCCCCCACACTGGAAGGAGTTCCTCACTAAATGTGTAAATGGCACTACTGTCCTCCCAGTCACCAGGCTCAGAATGTTGACAACATTATGGTCAATTCCTTCCTCTCCCTTCCTCTCCACTCACGAACATTTGCCAGGTCAACATAGACTTTTACCTTTTTACTTCATCCCCTCTTCTCTGTTCTGCTGCCACTTGCCTGTGTCAGTCCTTCTTTGCTTCTTTTTCAGATGATCCGCGCAGCTTCTTACCGAGGTTGCTGCTTGCCTCTCATTTCCCTGAGGAGGTGTGGCCAAGTTCATTTTCCCGTGGAGGCTCTGATCAAGTCACTTGGCAGCGTATGACCTGGTTCCCCATGACCTACAGACTAAAGGCAGACGCCTCAAATCACTTCCTGCCCAAGTGGATGTAAAATAAATATAAACACAACATACATCGGCTGAGAAGCAAACTCCCCCAGATAAAAAGTTTCCTGGCATTCCAAACTCTCCATGCCTGACTCTAATATAGCTTCCCCCGCCCCGGCTCCTCTCCAGACTCTTGGTTCCAGTAAAACTGAACTGTAGGATGCTCCAGAGGTGCGAGCACATTCTCAACTGAATAAGCTTGTGCTCTTCTCTCCACCCAAGTTTCTCTTCTCCCATGTCTAAAAATATAGTCCTACAAATCTGTGTTGGTTTGCTAGGGCTGCCATAACAAAGTGCCACAAACTGGGTGGCTTCTTAGAACAACAGAAATTTATTGGGTCACAGCTCTGGAGGCCAGTCCAAAATCAAGGTGTCAGCAGGGCCATGTTACCACTGAAGGCACTAAGGAAGGGTTTGTTCCAGGCCTCTCTCTTAGCTTCTGGTTAAGTTCCTTGGCTTGTGTCAGCATAATTCCAATTTTCATATAGCATCTGTGTGTGTGTGTGTGTGTGTGTGTGTGTACTTTTCTAAATTTCCCCTTCTTTAAGGACACCACTCACATTGGATTAAGGGCTCACCTTACTCCAGTAGTACCTTATCTTAGCTATTTACATCTACAATGACCCTTTTCCAAATAACGTCACATTCTGCCGTACTGGGGGGTTAGGACTTCCTCATATGAATTTTGAGGTGATACGATTCAACCCAAAACATCATACTTATAGCGAAGCTCAGATGTTACCTCCTTATGGGAACATCCTGGATGTACTCTCCAACTCCCTATCCAAGCTTGACATAATCTCTATCCCTCTTTGATGGCCTTTGCCCTAAGTAACCCCTATAACTTTTCTGGGCTTTATGACATGAGCACTGGCTTTGCATCTGGTTCAGGTACTTGAATGGGCTCCAAGCTATATTTTGAAGGGAATGTTGACACTGCTTGCAGGGTCTCTAGTTCCCACGTCCATTTCTCATCTCCCTCGGAAGAGGCAAGAGAAGCCTATGTAGTTCAAAGAGGGCTCTCCTTGGCCCTGGGAACCTGCTGTGTGTGATGAGCGGGTGTCCCAGCGGCAATTCCCTGCCATGACAGTTGTCCCCAAAACCAGTGCTGGAGTTTTTTATTTTGGCTGCATTGGGTCTTCGTTGCTGCGCGCGGTCTTCCTCTAGTTGCGGCGAGAGGGGGCTACTCTTTGTTGTGGTGTGTGGGCTTCTCATTGCGGTGGCTTCTCTTGTTGCAGAGAACGGGCTCTAGGCACGTGGGCTTCAGTAGTTGTGGCATGTGGGCTCAGTAGTTGTGGCTCACAGGCTCTAGAGCGCAGGCTCAGTAGTTGTGGCGCACGGGCTTAGTTGCTCCGCGGCATGTGGGATCTTCCCAGACCAGGGCTCAAACCCGTGTCCCCTGCATTGGCAGGCGGATTCTCAACCACTGTGCCACCAGGGAAGTCCCAGTGTTGGAGTTCTGAAGACAGTACAAGCTCAAGGCTGTACTTCCAGCTGCTCCCACAAAAAACTGAGCTTGCTCTGAGCCATGCCCGCTTGCCAGCAGCTCTCCCAACCAGAGCAGTTAATTTGCTATTTAAGATGCACATCTTGATTTCTCTCCACAGCCTGCCCAGCCACATTTTGCAGTTTTGATTAGGAGATAGCACCCTGTGTGCAAGAACTGGGTCGGGTCACACCATTTAATAAAGTTATCATGACTGACGTGAGCACTACACAAAAAAGGGAACAGGAGTCACACAGCTGTACTTTGTGGCATGAGATCATGCAGCTTCCACTTGGGTAGAGACCTTTTTGATGTCACAGGGTGAGGGATTAAGTCATAATTATGTAGATCTAAATTACCTTCTAGCAAACCCACTGGTGCTTCTTCATTAGCATCCCAGCAGGCTTTAATTCCAGCATAAGACTGATCACCCTTCAGCTGCCCGACATCCAGCCTGCAGAATATGTTTGGAATTAAGCAGGGACTTTGGTTGGAAAGAAAATCAGGTGCCGTTTCTCCACTTTTGTCTCAGACTTGATTTTGATGAATAACTGTACAGCCTCCTTTCATGATAGTGCTGGGGATGCATGTTTGCCGGGCTCTACACATTTGACTTCACTGCCCAAGGCTCACAGCACTGGAATCTGAGAATGCAGTAGTTATTAGGACCTTGGATATCCCGGATCACCTGGATTTTCATTGGAAGGCAGTACAATTCCAAGTCAGATTTCTTCCAGAACCTTCTATGACTAAGGTGGCCAACTGATACAATCATGAACATTTTCTAGGCCCAGTCAGACTCAGAATCAGAGCTGTAACATCTTAGTGTCTTTTTCAGGGGCACTGAAATAACCAGGAGGAGAGACTTAGGGATTAGAGGGATCTGCTAGGAACTTGGATGTTTCCATCCCATATCAGGTTGTGGCAACTGATCCCTGGTCAAAGTGCAGGATGCCTTGGGATTGGTGAGTTGACCCTTGTCTTGTGTCACCCAGGAGCTTGTTTTAGCAAGGATGGCCTATGAGCCAAAACCACTTCCTGCACCTTCCAATTGGGGGAAACCAAGGAGACTGCCTCCCAATGTTAGCAAGATTCAATAGCCTTGTTTTTTTTGCGGTACGCGGGCCTCTCACTGTTGTGGCCTCTCCCGTTGCGGAGCACAGGCTCCGGACACGCAGGCTCAGCGGCCATGGCTCACAGGCCCAGCCGCTCCGCGGCACGTGGGATCTTCCCGGACCGGGGCACGAACCCGCGTCCCCTGCATCGGCAGGCGGACTCTCAACCACTGCGCCACCGGGGAAGCCCTCACTAGCCTTGCTTGAGGAGACTTCAAGGTGGTCCCTGGAAGATATGGACAGTGAGATCTGCTTTTCTCCATTCAGGAGGGAGCTAGGCTTTCTCATACTTACCTTAAGGGATCCATTACAAATCAGTTACAGCGCAACACCTTAAGGTGTTACAGATACATTTTTTTCTATCTGTAACAGGGAATATTCTTCAGTTTACCTTAAATTGGGTAACGTTTAGCCCCTAAGAAAAGCACAGAGGAGATGACAGAGTTGGGAGGAACATTCCAGGCCAGTAGATCCTCCAACCAGAATTAGCTAGTAGGCTTAAAAAAGGAACACACTGCCAGGTCCCACTCTACACCTACTGAGTCAACATCTCCAGGGGTTGGGAGTTGGATTTCTTCTTTAAGCTTCTATCAGGCTTAATTTTGATTGCAATCATTTTCCTAATTCTTCTATGTGGTTTCTGGTCTCTGCTTTTTGTTTTTATCTTAGCTTGTTTATGTATGTGTGTCATAATTCCAGAGTGCTTCAAATTCTTTCTGGAAAACAGATGGCAGTGGTAGTGATGGGTGCCAAATTCTAAGTAAAATTGAAAACAGAGGTCATTCACAAAAATCATCTACCCACTGGAGAAGGAAACCACATTCATCACCTATGATAAGTGGCCATCTATCTTTGGTTGAAACCTTTAAGTGACAAGCAGCTCACTACTTTAAAATGTGACCTGTTCCACTGTGGGCTGCTCTCACTGTAGAAAGTTCTTCCCTGTTTTAAAACAAAATTAGCCCCCTGGTAACATTTCTCTAATGACCTCAGTTCTTTTCTTTGATTATTTTAGAGGATTTTTCCTCTCAGCATGTATTAGTTCCTACTTGGGACATAACAAATCATCCCCAAACTTAGCTACTTAAAACAACAATTTGTGTGAGACACACAGTTTCTGAGGGTCAGGAATCCAAGAGCAAATTACCTGGATGGTTCTAGCTCAGGGTCTCTCATGAGTTATTTGGATGTCAGCTGGTAGTATTTACAGTCAGCTCAAGGCTTGACTGGAGCTTCTGCTTTGCTTCCAAGGTGACCCACTCACACGGTTGTTGGCAGGAGGCCTCAGTTCCTTGCCATGTGGCTCTCCCCATGGGGCTGGTTTGAGGGTCCTCATGACGTGGCAGCTGGCTTCCCCCAGAGCAAGTGATCCAAGAGAGCAAGGCAGAGCCTCAGTGTTTATAGGACCTCATATGGTCACACACCATCACTTCTGCCAGTCTACTCAGTAGAACTGAGTTGCTTACTGTAGCCCAACTCAAGGGGAGTGGAATTAAACTCTGCCTCTTTTAGAAAAACAATTTCTCTCTCTTTATTGATGTTCTCTACTTGGTGGGGCATTATTCTTATTCTTCCCTCTAGTTCGTTACACGTGGTTTTCTTTAGTTCTTTGAACATATAGCTGATTGAAAGTCTTTATATAGTTAAGTCCAACATCCAGGCTTCCTCAGGAATAATTTCTATTGACCGCTCCTTTTCCTGTGCGTGGGCCATACCTTCCTGTTTCTCTGTGTGTCTCATAATTTCTTTGTTGAAAAGTGGACACTTTTGTCTTAAAAATAGTTATTGAGATATATACCATAATATTCACACTTTTAATGTGTACGACTTCAATGGATATTAGTACACAGGCATTCATGGGTGATATTGTGGGTTCAGTTGCAGACCACCGCAACAAAGCGAATATAGCAATAGTGAGTCAAACAAAATTTTTGGTTTTCCAGTGCATACAAAAATTATGTGTCTACTATACTATGGTTATTAAGTATGCAATAGCATTACATCTAAAAAATGTACATATCTTAATTTAAAAATACTGCTAAAAAATGCTAACGATCATCTGAGCCTCCAGCCAGTCGTAGCAGTAGCATCAAAGATAATTGATTACAGATCACTATAATAAAATAATGAAAAAATTTGAAGTATTTGAGAATTACCAAAATGCGACACAGAGACATGAAGTGAGCAAATGCAGTTGAAAAAAAATGGCTCCAATAGACTTGTTTGATGCAGGGGTGCCACAAACCTTCAATTTGTAAAAAATGCTGTTATCTGTGAAGAGCAGTAAAGCGAAGCACCATCTTCCTCCTGGATTATATTAGTCTCCCTGTCGTCCACCTTCCAATTCATTATTCATCTTCCCAGGGTAATATTTCTCAAGTCAAAACCTGATTCCACTCTATTGCTTCAAATCCCTTAGTGGTTACCCCGCATTCCTCAGTGTAAACACTAAAAACACATTCATATCTCCTACGAGCCCCCAAGTCCTTCTCCAACCGCATGTCCCCCAAGTCCCCGCTAACAGCCATAGCTACTTCTCGTTCCTTCAGTAAGCATGGTGCTGAACTTTTTAAAACCTTCTTAAGCTCCTCTCTTCTCATTCCACAAGGAAAATAATGGGGTTTTATTTTTGTTGGTGGTTCTTTTTTATGTGGATTTGAGATGCATTTTAGAGAACTTGGCTCCCTTTAAAAGAGCCATTCATTAAGAAAGGGTAGGTTTGGGGACAGGATGAAACTTTCTAATCAGTAAGGTAAGAGCTAATCATGCAAATGAGGGACCTTTGTAGCTTTACTAAGTCAGAGGCTGTAGCTATACATTATTAATAAGCTATGGGCTAGTGGCATGGCCCTAGCTAGTAACAGGATAAGTTAGATGGACTTTAATTTGGGCATGATAAGGGTACAAAGCTCTACACCCCTGGACAGGGAGCCAGTTTGCACCAACAGTAGGGGTTAGGTTTGGGGGGCTCTCTCTACTAGTTCATGGTTCCTAATTGTAGGCGGCTACAGTGGAGCCCTTCGTGGGTCAGAAAAGCACCATTTCACTGGGGTTGAGCCCAGCCGTGTTTTCTGTGGACCTAGTTAGTGTCTTTGTGCTCTGAGGCAGGTTGGGACTAAAGCCTGGGTCCTGCCTTGCAAATTCGAGTTTTAGGTCCCAAGGTCATATGGACCACTCAGAGCAAAGCCACGTCCACAATTAGGAAAATGACAATCAGTAGATGTCCTGTTGTGGGGAATTAGAAACTGACACTAACGCAGCATCTGCAGGGCGGGATATTAATGAGGGGCAGGATAGCCCGAGCAGGTGTGGCTCCCTGAGGAATGCTGTTCCTCGAGGCCAGACCCCGGGGCATCCTTCCAGAACCTGTTCTCCAGAGATGGCTGTGGCAAACCTTTTAAGTCCTGCCACCTAAATCTGACCAGTACCAGAAGGTCGGTTAATTACCAAGAGAGGGGCTAGAAGTGAGGGGTGAGATGTGTTCAAGACATGAGCCTGGCTGCTGAGGCTTCATAGGCTTTTCCGCCTTCTCATGAATGAATTTAAAAATAAGTAAACCCAGTGCTTGACAGCTGTGGACTTTGGACCCAGTACTTTGGGTCCTCGATCCCCCTTAATTATGGAGAACTATGCCTCCAGATCTGACTAGAAGGTGATTCTGATCCTGCTGTCAAAACGTTGCGTTTGCCTTGAAGTGAACATTCCAATCATGGTGGTGGTCAGAGGGGAGGGACAGAGGGTGGGGACTTTGCTGAACTTACAGAGCACGTCGAAAGACAACTTTTGTCCTCGCTTGCTAAATGCTGTCTGTGGCCTGCTTACTTTGTAGCATACCACCTGCTAGCAAAGCCATGGGGAGGAGGTACTCTACTTACTTCTTATGGTTGAAGGCTACTAATGTGTACCAAAGGAAGCTGACAAATAGGAATATCAAATTGGTTTAGATCCATGCCATGGCCTGAATGTTTGTGTTCTCCCAAAATTTATATATTAAAATCCCAATCTCTAAGTGATGGTATTAGAAGGTGCTTAGGTCATGAGGGTGGAGCCCTCATAAATAGGCTCAGTGCCCTTATAAAAGAGACCTCACAGAGCTCCCTAGCCCCTTTCACCATGTTAGGACACAGTAAGAAGGTGCCATCCATGAACCAGAAAGTGGGCCATCACTAAACACCAAATCTGCTGGTGCCTTGATCTTGGACGTCAGCAGCCTCCAGAACTGTGAAAACTAAATTTCTGTTATAACCTACCAAGACTCTGGTATTTTAGCAAGTCTCAGCCAGAAGAGACTAAGACAATCAGTCCTCAATCGACGGGTGGAACATGGGGCAAATTACTTAGATACCCTTTCTTGCCTTCTAAACTCTGAGTAGGGTTTGGGACAGTGTGTAACCATCACAGGGGTCTGCTGGGGCACGACCTGCACCACAACTAACTGTATCTAAGAAATAAGGAAAGGTAAATGCAAGAAAATTATAACAGTTAATAAAACTGCAAAACTTAAGGATTTCTATAACCTCTGTGAAAATACTTTAACATTTGCTATATTGTAGATGAGCGAATTGCAGCTCTTTAAGTGCCAAAAGGCCTAGTACCTTGTGCTTTATTGGTCTCTTAAAACTGGCTGAGTTAACAGCATCTCAGTGTTATGTTTTCTCTTTTCAAATTGCAACTTCGTACCTCCTTCAAAGCCATTAACATTTACTTCCACTGGAACACCAGAGAAATATAAGGAACTCTGCGCTATTGGAGAAGAGGGTAGAAAAACAGAAAATAAATTTTTCTCCCAGTCTTTTTCATGTTTTGGTGAATGGACCTGTTGTTGTCAGAGGATAAAAACTCAATTCTGGGGACTGGCACTGAATGGCACTGCTATGGAAAGCTTCCAAAGAAAAAAGGGTCTGGTCCATTGAGATGATTAGACCTCAGTGAAAATGTAGAGGTTTTAAGCTTTAATAACTGTTAATTATAACAGATACTAATTTTTCCTCTTTATGCATTGAATATAGAAGCTTTCCTATGAATAGTTAGAAATACTGAACTAAGACGTATGTACATGGTGTACTAATATTACAGGAGTGAAAATAAAGGAGGCAGAAAAAGCAAAAGACATAAATAAACTGGGGGCTCCAGGGTCACTCCTTGAGCGAAAAACACATCCCTGTTGCCTCCTTCTCTAGGACAAACGTGCTGACTGAGCACCTGACATTGGCAAAGCACCACCTCTTCTCCCTTGAGCCTCCAAACTTGGCTCCTGTGCCCATCACTCCACTCAAACAGTCCTCTTCGATGTAATAACTTCACTACATCTTTGATGTAATCCTTCATTAAAACTCCCTTGATCTTCCCGTTCTCCTCATCTTTGTTACGTGCATGATTCAGGATAGGCAAGGTTATGATGCAGTAACAAACACTCCCCACATTTCAATGGCTTAAAACAAGAAAGATTCATTTCAGGCTTACATCACATGTCCACTGCAGGTCAAATGGAGCTCTTCATCTTCCTCCCTCTGGGACCCTAGCACACTGAGTGGTCACCATCTGGAACGTTGCTAGATGCTGTGGCAGAGGGGGCAGTGCTGTGGAGGCTTGCACACAGGTAGTTAAATGCTTGGGCTGGGAAGTGACACACCTCTACTCATAATTCATTGGCCACCTAATCTTATGGTTCCAGCCAAACACAAAGGAGCCAGGAAATGCAGTCCTACCATATTCCTAGAAGGTGGAGAACAGGAAACACTGAGAATCTAATTAAAAATATCAGACTTTTATTTCATATGATGCAGTAACAAACCATCCCTCCAAATGCCGCATCCATGTAATCCCAAGAGATTCAGAGATCCCACATATCCACTGACTCCCAGCAAGGTCTGGAACAAATTAAAGAACATCCAATGTGCTGGGCCTCCTCGCTGACTCGTTTTCCCTCTTGACTAGTTTTCATAACTATACTCTGCTGATCCTTCTTATATTTCTGAGAGTTTTCTTTTTTGCATAATTTTCTTTGCTTCCTTCCAAACTGTAGCATTTGTCAAAATGTACCCCTTCACCTCAAGTCCCCCCATCACTACCCTAACTCTCTACACTTTCTTCAAGACCGTAGTCCAGTTCCTACCCCTCCATGAAGTTGTATCCGGCTAACAGTAGTCTATAATATTATTATTTTCTGAATTCCTCAAGTACTTAGCCTAAACCACATAATGAACTTTCAGCACCACGCTGGCTTGCAATATTCCGTAGTTGAGTCCTGTCTGTTGCCCTGTTCTTTCCATGTGACGGTCATGTGTTTGAAGGCAGGGCCTTGCCTTCTACTCCTTTTCGTGGCAGCCTAACAGGGTGGGGGCACATTTGGGCTCTAAATGCAGGCTCTCTGGAACTGGCAGTCAAAAGACCTGGGTGCTGGTCCTGCCTCAGTCACTAAGCGTCTCTACTGTTCCTTAGAACTCCTCCCCTGACCCCTCAGAAAACTGAGATGGTTGGGATGCAAGCTCTCCAAAGTTCTGTCCAGGTCTTATGAATCCACTACTGGGCAAGTTACTGAGAAATCAGTTGATATCATCTCCTCATCCCCAACTAGAATGAATACTCCCTCCCTCTGCTGCCCTATGGGAAGGTTATCTGGAGCCTGTTCCTGGAGCTCAGCAGGGCAAAAAAAGAAGAGGGAAAGGGGTGGGACTCCCTCAAGCAGGCTATTGTTTTGAAAGGTCTAAGCCTTGGGAAAGGACCTTGGATCTCCCAGTGGCAGAAAGGAGAAGAGATTTTGGCATTGGGAAGAGAGAGGGGAGAATTGTCCAACCTGGAATGTTGAATCCCCCAAAGCTGAGTAGAGAGACGGGGGCCGTAGATTCCATGGTGGCTCCAACCTGCGCCCAGCTCAGTGCCTCCCAGTGGGCAGGACGTGGGTGGGGCTGACGGTGGGGGGATCACGCGTGGAGGCTGGTCACTGCAGCCTCGGAACACTGGAGGGGACCTCCACATTCGGAGCTGCGGCACCTGAGGGCAGCTGGCATCCAGACCAGCAGTGACGAAGAGATCAGGACACAGTGATGACCATATTGTCTTCATGGAAGCCTCCCCTTCCCCGCCCCCAGGAAGAAACCACAAAAAATTACTGAAGTTGGACTTCTGCTAAGAATAGTAAGTGAGAGCTCAGAGCCGGATTTGACTTTTAAAAGTGACCCTTTTCTCACCTCGATTTCACAGACCAATTTGTGAACTTAGAGATCCAGGATCCGACATCCCTCAGCATAGGTGGGCAGAGCGACACACAGCAAAGTCAAAGCCCAGGCAGACCATTTCCTCCGTTAAGGTCCTGGTCCCTAAACGGTACTGGAGCCTTCAGAGTTTAATGAGATGCGCATAATACTTTGGTGGGCAATCAGATGCAAACTCACTAATAGCTGTTGATAAAAAGGAAGCAGGCTTGAGAACCAGACACCAAAGGCAGTTGTCCTGTGTGGGAGAGGGGGCTGAAACAGTGGAGTAACAAAATCAGGAATGACTGTTGGCGGGTGGGAGGGTGGCTCTTCAGGCTTCCAAATCCTGGGCTCCTCCTGGCAAAACCAAGGCCTTTCTAAAAACAGGGCCTGTCAGGGTGGCTGTACTCGTATGCCATATCAACAGGGCAGGTTTTCTACATACTGAGTCAATAGCACCTCAGAGAAACAGACAAGATAATATTATTATTAGAATATTATTTATCATGTATATGTAATACTTATTATGTGCCAGGTATTGAACACCCTCTTTTACTTTACAGAGCAACAGTGTTGGATAGGAGCTGTTATTATTATTATTATCCCAGTTCACAGATGAGGAAACTGAGGCTTGGGGCATTTAATAACTTGTACAATAGCAAACCACTTGTAAAAGACCGAGGTGACCTTCTGAGCCAAGGTAGAGCAGATTCTAAAATCTGAGCGTTTAGCTCTCACCCTCCCGGTCACTCCATCACTTGGCCGAGGTGTGGGTCCTCTCCCATCTCCAGCTGGCTGGGCTCAGCCCCTGCGCCAAATGTTTTTGTTTCCAAGAGTTATGTTGATGTACTGGCCACAGAGGTGGCCTCAGGCAGTGGGGGGCTGAGGAGAAGCAGGGGAGAGAGACAGGTAGCCCCAAATTCAGTCCAGGAATGTGGGTCCCTCTAGGGGCCACAGGAGAGGACAGAGCAAATGGAGGTGTCAAACTACCAGAAAATGTCACTTGGAACTCAAATACAGCACGTGAAGTACCCTCCCTTTGCTACAAGGGATGAGGGGTTCTGGCTCAGGATAGAGAATAGAGGGGTTCCAAACACGGACTCTGGCATCAGCATCTGTCTGGGGTCAAGTCCTTAATCTAAGTCTGTTGTTTCCTCACCTCTGTAAAGTAGGGATGACCATACTACCTACCTCATAGGATTATTTTGAGGATTAAATGGAAGTACGCGTTAAAGCATTCAGCACGGCACCTGACACATATTCAGTCTTCAATAAGTTGTATCTAAAATAACATAATAGCAACCATAAAATAAAAATGGTAACAAAAAACAGGTACTAAGGGTTTCCTGCTCTCTCACAGTAAATAAATCCTCGTGAAAGAGAACTCAGCTTGGTAGTAATTAAATACGTTTGGGATGAGGAGATTGCCCATTTTTCTCCTCCTAGAGTATCTATTTGCAAAGTCAGCAGGAATCTGAGGCCACATTTCTAAATGAGATCGAGTATAATGGGAACTCCACTCACCCGACAGCACCTGACTTTATTTCTTTTCACTTGTATGTACATAAATAAACTGTATATACATGAATAAAATGCATGTGCTGCTTTTACAGCTCATTGCGTTCTCTCTCGGGTTCCTAGGGACCCCCGCTCCAGGTGTGTGAACGTTCTTGGTGATATTTTTAATTACAGACATAAGTCTGTGGCCCAGGTATGTGAAAGCAAGTCCTCAAATCAGGCACATTTCCCTTTGAAAGAAACTTCCAGCTCAGTTCCAGGGGCTTCTGCATCTCTTGATAATTGACTCTGTCTCATTACACCCCCCGGCCCAGTTGGAATAGGCCAAGCTGTTTTCAGATGTGAAGCTGTGGTCGGTTTCCCTCTACACCTTCTCAAAATTCCAGGCAGGTCTTGAGCCTCAGCCAAATTAGGACAACCACCTCCAGCTGTGTACATCTCATTACAACTTCCATCTCAGGAAGAATCTTGGCTGTATTTCACATCTGGTCATCCGCTTATTAATTATGTACTTCTTAGAACAACTGTGCCTAATTAGGACAGAGTGGAGACCTTTGCTTTCTTGTTCTCGGTATCTCATTTCACTCCCTCCAAATTATGCCCAGTTTGTTTTCCATCCCTGCCACATTAAGACAATTGCTCTCAGGTATGTGTATTACAGCACACGCTCTGCTTTTCAAAGCTCCTTGTTTTCACATCCTGCTAGAAGGACGGCCACTTCGCTGGTTTTCTCATTGCGTTTGTCTCCAATGGAGTGAGTCTAGCTTGCGCTTATGGGACCCTGGTTACCCTCTGTTGTTTACTGTGAATTTTCTGTGCCCTGGTCCTGGGGAAGCAGCCACAGCTACGTCTCAGAGCAAGAATCCTGAACGCAATGGCATTGGTACATTCATGGAAGCTGTGAAGCGGGAATCCATTTGTTCCATCAACTTCCACACTCTTTGCTGGTTAAGGAGGGAAGAATGAATAGTGAGATACAGCCCAGGGCTTCCGGAAAGGCAAAGCTCAGAGAGAGTAGAAGAGGGTTGGGCTGAAGATTTCAGTCCTCAGTCCTACCAGATGTCTTCCTAAATGAAAGGGGAGCCTTGGGATATATGGGCTCTGACAAGGGCAAGATCAGAGTGGAAGTACCAGCGCCATGTCACAAGGGACTGTCTCTTTTGCTTGCCATTGCATGAATCCGTATCAGGATTTGTTATTGCTGTAACCGGCAATCACATCCTTTTGACAATGAATGCCTTAGCGCTAAGACATTCGTGGATATGACTTGACAGTAAGAATGATCAGGCTTTGGTTGCCAGTTCAACTTGGCTGTATTTGAGGTTTTCTTCTCAAGCTATCTGAAACATAAATTAATGACTGTCAGGCCGAGAAAACATTCAGGCAAGAACGATGTCCTGGAGAGAGGCTGGGGCTTCTGTGAGTGAGGTCACTCTGCCCAGGGCTGTAATTCCAGGTGGAGAGTCCCGGCCAGATCCTGCATGACAGGCTGTCTCAAGGGTCTGGGCTGTGGGAGCTTAGGCCCGGTCCTACCACTGAAGTTGAGCTGATTTGCCTACTCAGAAATGAACTTGTCTTTCAGAGCCTGGAAGCAGGGGTCCTCTTCGGCCAAGGGCTGCACGAGGAACGTATATCCTTGTTCCTCATCTAATCAGCAGAGATGTAATCACGTGTGAGAGGGAAAAAGTTCTACTTGGGCAATACGACTAAAAACACCTCATTGTGAAGTAGGAGTAAAAACACTGTACAAGGACGAAAGTCCCTGAGAGAAACTAACCATAGCACAGGTGTAAATGAGGGCTCCTGGGGTGAACGGTACAATATTATCCAGAGTATCGTTTACAGATTAAGAGGTGTACTGATAAGTGATAATAAGATAATCAAAACTAAGAAAACACGGCAGAAGAAGAAACCACTGTCAGCAGGCAGTTCTGGGAACACGATTTACCAAAATCTATCAAGAGTTGGATCCTATCCTTTGAATGAGTACCTCTTCTTCAAGGAATTTATTCTAAAGGAGGCTGAGTTGGGAGAGACTCCTTTCATATTTTCCAATCCCTTGAAAGAAAGTAGTACTGGCGACATGGTTGTGGGACAGCATGCCAAGTACCAGAGAGTAGATGACAGTGACGGTAAGAGAAGGAAGCTCTCTCTGGGGCTGTTCTTGCTTGTGGAGCTGGTTCTCTGATGACTGGGCTGGATCTCACCTCAGGGTCCTCCTTCCTCGTGCTCTTGTCTGTTCTCCACCTCCAGACCCTTCCTCATGAGCCCTCTCCATGGTGCTGACAGTGGTATAGACAGTCACCCACGCATGTCCATCCCATTTGTCGCTTTGTAGAAGAGCGAGATAACGGTTTGCTTTGGCTTAGTGCCCTTTCTGGGGAGGCCTATTTTATTGGCCTTTTTAGCTGCAAAAGCACATTTATGGAGCGGTCTTCATGGCTGGAAACGAACTCTTGTGGCTACATATCAAGTGTCAGTTGATGCTGGACCCCGCCCTTGGCAGACCCTGGCTCTCTTTAGTGATGTCCGGTCATGGCTGTGAACGGCACAAAAGCAGTCTCACAAAACATCCCCAAAGTAGGACCACAACAAGTCAAAATCTTCACTGTGTCCCAGAAGGGGGTAGGTCTTGAGGTAGCTGTGCCATCTCCATGTGCATCCATGTGACCATCTACCGAGTGTGTCACTGGCTAACCTTGACCTGTTGAAGAATAATGACTGATGCACCATCTTGCATAGAAATTCGGGACAAAGAACCCTAGATCGCTTTTTCTGTGCAGAATTGACCTTTTTCAATCTTATCATCGTTGTAAGCAAAGCAGGGATTTCACTTTTCTAAGCGCTCCCCCGAAGCAGCTCATGTGGTCATTTGTCTGCCGGTTCCCAGTGTGTTTGGCATTCTACTCTGTCCAAACCCATGTCCCTTCCCACATCCAATCAAATGACCCTAAGCACTCCCTCATCCCACCCTGGCTCTTCTGGCCTCCCTATCACCACTCCAAGGTTCTTTGTCTAGAGTGGACAGGAAGGGGAAGAAAAGGCACAGGGGCTCTGTGGGCAGGCCACGGCCACTAAGGGGAGGCTTGCAAACCACAGTGATCAGCTCTGATCTCCCCTCGTCTCCCTCTTCCCACCTGCACTTCTCGGGGAGACTACTTCCAGTGATGCTGTTTAGGGGCAGTACATTTTTCCATGGTCGTCTCCCATATAGATTCAACTTCTCCCCAGTTGGGCATCTGAAGCTACGCAGATTTACAACATTCCTTCCAGAATCTCCTGGAAGACCATCTTCCAGCTGCCTGTTGAGTTCCCTTCACAGACGCCCCACTGGCCTGATTTCTAACCCAGCCCCGAGTGCACATCTCTTACGATTTTGGTTAGACTCCGGTTCCCATCCCGTCTTAGAGGTAGGTAATAAGGGTGTCCTCATTACTGAGGATCTGCCCCCCTGCCCAGCAGCATTTGGTACATGTTAGGCTCTCAGGGAATGTTTGCTGAATAAATACAAGAAAAACAATACTCAACATTTAAGTTTCTCAAACCATTTTTTAATTTTCTGCTTTTCCCAACAAGACCTAAGTTGTACAAACAGGTGTAAAATTCTGAACCATCAGGGCATAAGGCATGACCTCATGTGGTCCAAGTTCTTTCCACTCTCCTTTCCACATGTTTTCAAGTTGTGTCCCGGTCAGGACATTGCTTTCTTCTGTGATATATGAGCCATAGGCAGGAAGAGGGCTTGGGGATATGGGGACAGTGGGGAAGGCGAGTGTGCCAGGAGCAGCGAGCTCCCACACCAGCCCGAGGGCAGCCTCAGCTGGTGGGTGCACAGAGGAGGAATGTCACGGCTGTTCCGGCTTCCTTTCACTCAGCTGGCAGGCCTGGGCTACTTTCTAAGATGAGAAAGACCTAGGGGCTCCCAAGGAGAGTAAGCATTGAAGAATCATTCACACCCAGACAATGTTTCAAGTGAGATAAAAAAATTCTCTAACCATCATTTTCTCTTGGAGAACAGAGGAGAAAAATCAAGAAGAGGGTTGAATCGCCTTTCCTTCCTTCATTTTCGTCATTAATTTGATGGTGCTTGGTTTTGATACAGCAGAAAAAAAAAAAAAAGGCATCAAACCAACCTATCTCCTGGGTCCAGGCTACTGCATACAAAACTCTCCCAAGGATTGAGATAAAAGGATTTTTTCTCCCAATCCCTGAAGAGGTCCTGTTTCAGTCAGGGAAATTTGTTGAAAACTGCAGGCAGCTGAGAAGCCATTGGCAATAGAGACAGAAAGCAATGCACATACACTTATCGAACTGTAAACTGACAAGGCCAAGACAGTAAAAATCCTACTGTTTATGTAATAGAACCCCATTAAGTGATTTTAGGGAGGGACTAGAACTTAGGAACAATCCACTTACCAAAGATTGCTGGGTATTAGTCATTCATGCATTCATTTTTGGCAGAGTTCAATTTGACACAACCTTCCACCCCATCCCACCCTAGGCCCTTTGGAATTGACTGCATCAAAGTAAATGTTCAATCCAAACATTCTGTACTGCGAAGTCCCTTTACAGTTTATATGAAAAACCAAAACTAAAGAGAAAAGAACCCTTACAACTTCTCTCCACTCAAGCATCAGTGCAGAGGAAACTAAGTCAGCTCAGAATATACAAAATAACATACCAAAGAAAGGAGTATGACCAAGGAAACAAAATGACCAGTCCCCCGTCCCCTCCCGTGGTGCACCCCATTACACCGTAGTTATTTTCTTATCCTTGGTGGCTTGCTTGATGGCTGCCTGCTCGCAGATGATCTCCTTGAGCCGCTGCAGCCGCGTGTTCTGGGTGGTCTGGTCTCCCACCCCCGTCTGGCTGCGGTGCAGCAATGTCAGGGCATGGATGTACTCCAGCTCTGTGTACTTCACGCCCTGGTCCACTACCAGGTTCAGGAGTTCATCGGCCGTGTTGTACAGCATCTCGTAGTACTGCCTGAGAAAGCAAGACACAACACTGCTCACTGGCTCCGTGGTCAGCAATCTATGTGGTTTCAGTGGTGATGAATGTGCTATTTATAAACTACTTAGTTTATCTATTCAATAAACATTTATTGATCACTAGACATTGTTCTAAGCCCTATGAATGTAACGGAGAACAAGACAGACGTGATCTCCATCCTCTTGGAGCTCATTTCATGAGAAGTCTAAATGAAGACCCAGGGAGACCTGTCATCAAGGTCTCAGTTCACTCAAGACTTTCTCCTAATTTTGCATTTGCCTCAGGAGATCAAAAGAAAGAGAAGTTGGCGTACAGAAGCAAGAGAGAGAAATATGCATCTGGCGGGCATTGCTAGAAGTTTCTGTCCCATTCAATCCCTCATTCATTGACTCATTCATTGGAGGCTCTGTGAAATATATGGTTTTCTCCATAAAGTGGGATAATAATCGTATCTCTGAAGTTACAGTACCTCTTAGGTTGTTGGGAGAATTAGTTAATCCATATAAAGTACTTAGAATGGTGCCTGACCCAATTCTACCTGCTCCATAAACATTAACTATTATTACTGGAAATATATTTATAATAATGTATTAATAATAATGCAATAAAAATAATAGTAGCATATAATGATGAGCAAGACACAGCCCCTTTCCTCAGATAGTTCAGAGACAAGTAGAAAAAGGTAATGAAAAGCACAGAAAACTGCTAGCAAAGTTAATTTCCATGTACTGTGTCATGTAACCCTCACTACACCTAGGGAGCTATTACTCCTTTTTCTCAGATAGGAAAACTGAAGCCCAGGGAAGTTATAGGACTTGCCCAGTGTCACAAAGACATTTGTGGCTGTGACAGGATGAACCCAGGCTTCTGGCTCTTAAGTCCAACAAACTCTTCCTCACGGACAAAGACGAGAATGTCCCAAGCGCCCGGACTGAGGTATCAATGGTGTGAATTTCCAGCAGAGGAAGGAGGAATCACACCACGTTGAAGGGAGGTGAAGGATCAAGGAAGACTTCAAATGGGGTAGGAGACTGTCAGGCAGTGCTTCCAGGAAGGAAATTCTAGATTAAAGGAAAAGAAAAGAGATGAGCAAAGGCAGGGAAGAGTAATCTGGTTAGCCTGGGGAGTGCAGCTGAATAGCGGAGAGTCAGGGGAAAAGGCGGTGAAGGACAGAGGTAGAGAGTCTAACATCAGGATAGATAAGTCAAGAAAGCACCCCCCATCTGGGGCCCCAAGTTCTGCCGAGAACAGAGGCACCATTCCAAGTTGTGCTTCCGGAAGGTTAATGTGACAGCAGTATGTAGGATGGTCTGGGAGGGGACCAGGTATAATTCTAGCAAAAAGGAAGGGCGTTGAGAGCCATTTGGCCCAAAGCCATTGGCCCAGGTGATGGAGAGAAGAGTAGTGCCTTCTAATGTAAGGGAAGCGGGCATTAGAGTGAATGTGCAGTGCAGAGAAAACATGAAGCTGGGAGCCGAGGACGGAGAGGGCTGCCACTTGCCAATCTTTACACCAACATGATGGCACTACAGTCCTCACCGAGTCTACTGGGCTCTGAGGCTATGACTTGCCCAGCTACTACAAATGCCCCGGGAGGTAGAGTTCAGTGCAGGCTCTGAGCCAGTGATGCTATCATAGCCAAAGGACCGAGGAGCCTCCCCAGGGACAGTTTACTTCCTCTTCTCATCCTCACAGCAAAGGTGGCTCTTCCAGGATTGAGGGGACAGAACAAGGCAGTTTGCCCAAGGCAACTTGTGGGGGCGGGTGAAGGGACCTTTCAGGATCACTTGCCCAAAAATCTTGTACTATTGGACTTGGAGCCTTGGGATCTTGGATTTCTTCCTCAGGAACATCCTGAAAAAAAGACTATCCTATGGGAGAACTAAGCCGTCTTTATGGTAAGCAATACATTCTGGGAGCTCGGTAATTTCAAGAATACTTTATAAACTGCTGCTACAAATGGGAAAGTGGCAAGAGCGCTGGCATCTTTTCACGTGGCTAGTTCATTTTCCTGCTTTGCTAAGCCACCTTTTCCAATTAACACTCTTTTTTTTTTTTGCGGTACGCGGGCCTGTCACCGCTGTGGCCTCTCCCATTGCGGAACACAGGCTCCGGACGCGCAGGCTCAGCGGCCATGGCTCATGGGCCCAGCCGCTCCGCGGCATGTGGGGTCCTCCCGGACCGGGGCACGAACCCGCGTCCCCCGCATCGGCAGGCGGACCCCCAACCACTGCGCCACCAGGGAAGCCCTAACACTCTTTTTAAATGGGGGAAATAATGCTCTTTTATGACTACTTCCTAAATGGTGGCAGGAATAGCAGGTGCTCGTCTTAAATTGGAGAGTTTTTGAGTTACTCCTGGCAGCAAATAGCTCGATATCCTTGTGTAAAGGGTCTTCTTGGGGCTAGTCTTCTGTAGTGGTTTCAAACGAGTGTTCACTCTAACCTCATGGGACCACATATTTAGGAATCACTGGTCAACGGTAACTTTGAACATAGACAGAGGTACTTCTGAAAGAATAAGTGAATGAACTCTAACTTCCAGAGGTCTTGAAGCCCAACATTAGCTACAGTCAAGAATTGTTTCGAAGCTTCACATTGGCATAAAGCTCATGTGAACTATTCCTCCTCCACAATACCTCTGCTGGAATTTAAAAAATACTATTTTTAGGAAAAACTTGCTGCTGTAGGCGAGGGCATCACATTTATCCCATGGCTTCACATGTCCCCTGGCACACCTTGGCTTCCTCCCCCATACCAGCCCCAGTTTTCAGAAACGAGGCCCTACATCCTCTAGTTCTTCTTACCTTAGATGCACCGTAGAGGGAGAGAGCTGTCCATTTAGGAAACTACCTAAGCAAATGTTCAAAACACTGTTCCAGAAAAATACATGTTTGAATCTAGAATTGCCACATGGAGTGAGAGAGAACTGGGGACTCATGGTTCTTTCAAAGCTAGAAGGGACTTGATAGCTGCAGTTCCAGAATGGTAATTCTCGAACTACAGAGTTACTGGGAACTTATGAAAAGTACAGATTCCTGAGGCCCCATCCCCAGATTCTGTGATTCGCAAAGGTTTGGAACCAGCCAGGACTCTGAGCCAGAGTTTGTTTGATGGGGGAATGGTTACAGACCCATTCCCATCTGCTTGAGCCAAGGATCTAAAAGCATTAGGGAAGAAGACAGAAGCAGTAAGTGGGGTTGTGATGCTTTTCGCTGAGATTAAACCAAAAGAATTGGGTTTCTTTGTATTATGATGTTGATATTTTCATCATTCATTTTAAGAAGTAACACTGAACCCATTAGACCAAACGAAATTGGATTTCTTTTGAAAATCTGATGAATTGTTTCCAGGGATACTGGCTGGTTTTCTACAGAGACCGCTGTTCCATGCTGGGAGCAGACAACAAAACAAAGATGCCTGGATTTCTAGTCCTGGAGCCTCCAGCGTGATAAGTGATAAAGGGCATGCCACTTAAGTCCTTAATGTTTCAATATCCTCTGTGCAATGAAGACCTTTATAAATCCCAGGATGACACTCTGAAGTGGACTGAGAGACTAAAAGAGTCCTCAAGAGCCTCAGATGAACCGTGCCCCAGAATTGCAAAGCTGAGTTATTAAACAAAATTGACAGGTAAACTGATGGTGTATTTTCTATAGTTAGGGGAAAAAATCCCCATAACCATGATGATATATCAGATCATAAAGAAACATAGATATTTAAGACAGAATGCAATTCATTCATCTTTCAGAAGAGTACCTAGGAGCAAAGACTATACTAAATCAGCAAAGCAACAGTTGTACTTGGAGGTGGAGAAAGGGTGCTACAACGTGCTCTAAGGAGAAAATATTTAGGAAAATGCCTCAAACTACACAATTAGAATGAGCTTCCATGGTAAACACTGACACACTGAAATGAACATGTAACCCAACTGGAATAAATAATTTAAACACTGACACACTGAAATGAACATGTAACCCAACTGGAATAAATAATTTATCAGGTCCCAGGGAAATGAAAGCTTGATCTTTATCATCACAAATTAAAATAGCAGCCATGGCTTCCAGGGCACCACATTTTATATGAGATAGCACTTGACTTAGCCGCCTGGATGGGACCAGTGAACACATATTTGATTTAAGCCTTTTTTGGCTCATGACTTGTAGAGCAAGTTTCTTCATAGCCTGTGATATTCAGGGTCCAGTTGCTAGACGTGGACCAAATATCCCATTCCAGAAACCAGAGATCCATGTCCCCCTTAGGGATGGAAATTTCTGTGAGGAGGTGGTTCTTCCCTGTGGTTTCTCTCTCCCTTTGCTGTGGGCCTTTGGGCAGAGTTCCCAAAGTGGAGAGGGAGGGGAGTGCAGAGATAGAAAAGTGATGTCACATAGACTGGTCTCACAGTCTATAACATGACAACGTTTAAATTTTGTTCGGGTCCAAACAGATAATTTTCTCATAGCTTCCTCATGTCTCCTTTATCCACAGACTGTTCTTCCTTGTGTTTTTATCTTCTTATTTTACTTCAATGGTATTGCACTGCAACTTTTTCTCCCCAGTGATTCTATCTGAAAACATTCATACCAGTAAGGATATGAAGGACATTTTGATAAGTTGGGCAGATCTTCTTTTTAAAGCGTAAAAATAAAGTTTATTTTGTTTTTCTGTGATTGGAAAATTAATACACGTGTCATATAAGATATACAGACTATTCAGAAAGATTAAGCAGAAAAAAAAATTACTCATATTCCATCATAAAGACATACCACATTTTGGCATTTCCTTCTAGATTTTTTCCCCCACATGTAGTAGCCTACCAATTTCTTTCTTACAGTTGAAATATTTCGGCTGACACACTATTGGACACTTCGGTTGTTTCCAATTTAAAAAACTTGCTTTCCTGAGGACAGATTTCCAAAGCAGAATTAGTCAAAAGATGAGTATATATTTTTAGGACTTCGGCAATACCACCAAATTGCTTTCTAAAAAACTTGTATCAATTTATCTTCATACCAACAGCATACGACAGCACCTAGCCCCTCATATTCTTTTTTTTTAAATTAATTAATTTTTGGCTGTATTGGGTCTTCGTTGCTGCGTGCGGGCTTTCTCTAGTTGCGGCGAGCGGGGGCTACTCTTTGTTGTGGTGCGTGGGCTTCTCATTGCAATGGCTTCTCTTGTTGCGGAGCACGGGCTCTAGGCATATGGGCTTCAGTAGTTGTGGCACGCCGGCTCAGTAGTTGTGGCGCACGGGCTTAGTTGTTCCACGGCATGTGGGATCTTCCCAGACCAGGGATTGAAACCATGTCCCCTGCATTGGCAGGAAGATTCTTAACCACTGCACCACCAGGGAAGGCCCCCCTCACATTCTTTTAATTTATATGAGGTTGAACAATTTTTTATCTACGTATCAGTTTTTAACGTACATGGGTATACACACATGTATAAGCAAATTGTCGATATCTTTGTATCTTTTGCGTATTAGTGTTTTTCTTACTTCTATTTCAGAGCGCTTCATAAATTTTTACAGGTACGAAGCAAGGAGTACTCTAGTCTCTCATCCCTGGTTCTCCCTCCCACTTTGCCATACTCAAAGTTATCACTGTATCTCTAAAAGCTACTGGAAACAGATTCAGTTCTCTTCTTTGTCAAGTGAGGGAAGAAAACCCTAATAAGACCAGTTATTCCCAAGCCAGGCACGCCTCATTCCTATACCTGTAGGAGGCGCATAAAGTCTGCGTGTGGGGATGAAAGGAAGGCACTGACTGGGGGACTGTTCACTGACTGGGGGACTGTTCACAGCTCCACCATCTGCCCCCCTCTACTGGATGGTGTTCAGATTCCTAGATCCCCAAATGGAAACTACATTTTCCACAGATATACAGCTATGTCACAGGCTGGGTTTTAGAATTCGTCTTGATCGTAGTAATAGTTAACAGTAATGTTGAACTTTTAGACGCATTAACGTATTCAACCCTTTGAAATAGCTTCTGAGATCACCCCCATTTTACAGATAAGCAAACTGAGTTTTAGAGAGTGTGAGTGATTTGTTCAAGGCTTCAAAATGAAGGACTCTGAACCCTATACTTGCTCTAAAGTCACTGTAATACAGAAATATTTGAACCTGTAAAAAGCGGAAGTACTAATTACAAAGGATACTTGTCTAGCTAATTCATTTTTAGTCAGGATTTAGGAAATATAAATTAAATAAAATTCACATTCAACTCTGCCTTCCACTGTAATGGAACAAACTAGTATTGTGGCAATTCAAAATTCATTTATACAATTCACAGTAATATTTGAATAACACTGGATTTGATCTGAGAATTCACTGCTCTAAACCAAATAATGAAGTCATGTTGTATATTCAGCATTCAAGAGTTACAGGAGGGCTTCCCTGGTGGTGCAGTGGTTGAGGGTCCGCCTGCCGATGCAGGGGACACGGGTTTGTGCCCCGTGTCGGGAGGATCCCACATGCCACAGAGCGGCTGGGCCCGTGAGCCATGGCCGCTGAGCCTGCGCGTCCGGAGCCTGTGCTCCGCAACGGGAGAGGCCACAACAGTGAGAGGCCCGCTTACCGCAAAAATAAAAAGAGTTACAGGAAAGACTTTTGGCTTTTTCATTCTGTCACCTCTCTCTACTTCTCCCTTTTTGCCCCTCCAATCTGGTAATGGACAAGGTGCCCTTTCTTTCCAAAAGTTGGCTGCCTTTCTGATTCATTACTTCCTGGAAGAAGGGGGATAATTAAGTCATTTCATTGTGAAGACTTTCTCATCTAGTCCTTCCCGAGATAACGATAGTATTAATGTCAATAAGAGAATTAGGCTCTGAAGCTGACTTAAAATGTAAGTTTCAAAGGAAGAAAAATTTAAGTGAATATAACTTAGCATCGACTGTAGCCCCCCAAATTCTTTTTAGCCAATAGTTGCAACATTATGAGCAATTTTATAAAAACCCAGGAGTTGATGGGTCACTAAATTGTCAGGTAAAACATTCAACTTCTGTTTTCTCTACTCACTCAATGGTATACATGGTAATAAGCAGGGAGATGGAAAGAGAAAAGAAAGGAGCTGAATAATCCATAAACCAGATAATCATCCCATGAATAACTGAGAGGTAGTTACAGCAGAAAGACTTAGAGAAGTAAATACTCAAGAGATCAACTAAGCTCAGATTCTGGTTAAGTCTTTCATTCCTCCCTAACTAGCTGTGTGACCTTGGACAATTGCTGTCAGCTTTTCGAATCTCTGCCTCCCCCCACGTGAAAAACAAAGAGGTTACAGCAGATGTTATTTTAGCACTGGCATTAACACCTTTACAGCATCCTCTGCTTAGTCCTTTAAAATCACGGGCTTCTAGCAGAATTAGTTGATGCTGATTTTCCCTAAGCTATGGGAAGCAAGATGCAGTAGTGATTGATTCGAAAACATTCTGAGCAAGTGTAAACTTAGCTCAGATGTACTTTCCAGACCAGTAATAAATGGATGGTAATTCTGTGTGTCAGAAGAATAAATGTTTATTAAAAAATATAACATAATTGCTCTCATTTGTCTTCCCCTTAAAAGAGCTTAGAGTTTATTACAGACATGATTGAAAATTCTAATTTGAAAGAGTTGAAGTTATTTCTCAGGAATGAGAAAACTAAGGTAGAGAAAAGCTAAATAATTTTCAGAGCATCAGTGGCAGAATTAGATTTGTATTCTGTATGGGGATAGTTATTAACACTCCTTACAAGAAGCTGTGCAGGTTTTTTGTTCTCACCAGGACAGTCTGAAGAGAGGTAAAGAAGGCCAAGGTAAAGAGGGGTGAAGAGAGGTAAAGAATGGTCTTTAGAAAAAAACAGTGCATAAATTCCCTCAGCTGGTGGCAGCAGAAACCCATTCAAGAGGTAAAGAGAGCCCGGGAGTCTGCTGCTGTAAGGCTTGCAGAGGCTTCTTTGATGGGCCATCTACCTACATTTTCTCTGTACAATGAGGCACACACACCACTGCCTCCATCAATGGCACCCATGCTTCAGCAGGACTAGGGGCGGGGTGGCAGTGGCTCTCCAGGGGAGATGTTAAAATTCAAAGTCAGCTGCCTTCATTCCTCTCAGTAACGGCCCCTGATTTTTTTTTTTTTTTTTTTTTTTTGCGGTACGCAGGCCTCTCACTGTTGTGGCCTCTCCCGTTGCGGAGCACAGGCTCGGGACGCGCAGGCCCAGCGGCCATGGCTCACGGGCCCAGCCGCTCCGCGGCATGTGGGATCTTCCCAGACCGGGGCACGAACCCGTGTCCCCTGCATTGGCAGGTGGACTCTCAACCACTGCGCCACCAGGGAAGCCCCGGACCCTGATATTTTTGATAGCAGTGGCCAGAGCCTTGCTTTATTTCTCTTCAGAAAATAAAACCACTCAAAGGAATTCCTCTGAGAACCAGCCCTTTTGTGATGATGACCCTCTCCCCAGCTCAGTTACACTTGCTGATACGGGAAGAAAATGTCTTTTTGTTCCCTTCGCCAGAAATTCTGCTCCCCAACTTTGGAACACATTCTGAATTTATAAATATCTGCGGTTAGAATTTTCTCCTCAACAACTTAAGGATTCACATGTCACTCTCTGCTACATCAGATAATTTTTTAAATTAAGTTTTCTAAAACAGGGCTAGAGGAAGAGCTGCATTTTAAATTCAGTACAATTAAAACTGTGTCTCTTTGGTCTGGCACTGCCTTTGGTCAAACCCCATTTGTATGAATAATTATTCAGTCCGTGAAGAAGTCTGCTCAACTCCTTCTCCCATTGTGAAGGTTTTAATAAATCGTGATCAGGTACATTTTTGTTTGCACTTGCCAAAGCAATTCTGATGGAGTCATCTTCTGATGTTATCAAATAATGAAATATGAAAGAGTGAACAGAATTATCCTCCTGTTCTGTGATTTTTTTATTTACGTCCTTCATTTTACTTTCATAATTGTGTTTGTCTCATACTCCTGTAAATGCTCTTTTGATTATCAAAAGGTGAGTCCAGGTTAAGGAGAGCTATGCTGTGCTGAATATCACTTAAGAGAGTCTTTTCCGTTAAAAAAATATAATTTATTGAATATCACTTTAGAGTCGTCTCAATTAAAATAATAATTTATCTAATATCATAGGTGGATAAAAGGACATAGTATTATGCACTTTGGTGGCCTCAACACTACAAACTCTCTACCAATTAGCACAAGGCCCTTGTGTTGGATATTATCTATATTTCTCAGATTAGCAATCCGGGAAATAACTGCTGAGATATGCTGAATAAAAATAATTCAAAGGCCCTATGGCTTTCTCAGTTTTAAGTAATGAAATGGAATGATCAACTTTTCAATAAATAATGCAAAGGATCTCTTCAAAGGAAAACCCAGTATTATTATTACTAATGCTTAGGAAGCTCTAATAACATTTTAAATGCTAATATAATATACAAAGGTATAGTCCTTGATTTCAAGAAGCTTTTTTTTTTTAATCTATACTTGAAAAAAAAAAAAAAAATCCAATCCAGGCCCAGATCAAAGGTCTCTAAGACACCAGGCAAACGTTTTAATTTAAAGTAAAATAAGTCCTGGGCTTGCTAGCCAGCCTGCCTGCTAATTGTGCTACTCTCTTTCGGTACATGAGAAAGAAGAGCTGAAGGGCCCTAGACAAGGTACAGAAACCAAGGTTTCTGCTTCAAGTGATGGAGAAGTGGAGCGGTAACAGGTGCTGGGTTACTGTATTTATAAGATGGAGATTCTTCTCTACCTGTACTGCTTGGGGAGAAAGGTCAGTGAGGATAGGCATGGACTGTCTGGTCTGATGGGAGAACATGCCCATTAGACTATTAAGCCGATGAGGCCAGGATGATGGATTGATTCTGGTAAGTGCCAGTTAGCTGTATTCTTTAGCTACTGACTCTGACCCTAGCCAGCTACCTCACCAGTGTGTTAAAGACAAAAAAAACTCGGTGAAGCTGAATGGACAGTTCACTGCAAGCCATTATCCCTGCTGGGGGCTTAAGATGCAAAGATTGCTATTCAGCCAGCAGTCCGCTGAGTTACTCAAACCCTGACTCCTTACCCTTTGGTCCTAGGCAGAGACCCTACTATGCCGCTCACTTTTGTTACAGGAAATTTCTCTACTTTGCCAGGACAAAAGACTGTATCTTTTAGGACTGAAGGGCCAGAAGGGAAAACGGTTTTGGCAGAGGGACCAAAAAATCAGGGGATTATTTGAAAATATGAGCATATGCCAATCAGTAGGTCCCAACGGCAAACACTCGAGGGGGTATTTACTAAACCCTTAGGTTATTTATGAAAGGGAGAAAAGCTAAACAAACCAACGCTACAAAATGGGCCACCTGAGATTCATGGACATGTGACTCAGAACGGATGTCAATTAGAAAAATAACAGACGAAATCAGAAGGAGCTAATGGAAATATGTACCGTAACCAGCAGGGTTTAATTAAAGACCCAAATACTCTGACAAACATGATGGAAAGCTTTGGATAGCAATATGAATTTGGTGGATGTAAAGACCACTGTGGCTGATATATATTTGGATGTCAGTGAACCATTTTATACAGTGCCTCTAAAAGACTATAACTAGCAAAATGAATTTATTCTGAATGGCTACTCCTGATAGGACACAGACTGAAAAACAAACAAAGGATAACAATGAAGGCAAATCAAATTCAGAAGAGAAAGCGTCTACTGAATGCTAAGGACACTGCCTTATAACAGTGATCTCACCTAATACTTTAATTAATGTGCAAGAATTACAAAGAGTGTTGAAAAGGTCAAATGTTACTAAGTGGGGAAAGGCCGGGAACAGCAACAAAGTAATAGAAATAACGTAAAGGACACCAGAGAATTTAGAATTATGGGCAGCTAATAACGAAAGGAGATTTATCTTAGAAAAACCCAAGTGAATATGTCTGGAAGAAATTATGATCTCCTATATTCAATAGTTGGGAGAAACTTTAGAACAGGACTGGTAAAAATGGTCCATGAGGGTGTGCGGGGGGGTAAGGGCCTTGAACCAGGGCATTTTTTTTTACTTACTATTAAAAAAGTACCCGTTATAGGGCAACAAGGTGATGATAATCCCTACCTTTGTTGTACTTCCTAGTTCTGTGTCGCTTTATACTATAACCCACTTGAAATAAAATCAGAAAAGAGTATCAAATGGGATTAAAGGGACAGAAGACTGGAGGAAAATAGAAGATTAGAAGAGATTCAGTCCAATTTTTGCTCAAATGTCAGCTTATCAGTAAGTGAGGTTTTCCCTGACCGCCTTAGGTAAAATGATACCTGGCCCATCCTCATCAAGCTTTGTCCTTTTGCTTAGCTTCTTTTCTTTTTAGCCTTCATCCCCATCAAAAGATATATATATTTCCGAAATATATTTTTAACATATATGTGGTATATTTAAAAAAATATGTGCATATACACACACACAATTAGAGACACAGCATAATACAGTGGTTAAGATCATGGACTCAGGAGTCAGGGGCCTGGGTTTGAATCTCAGTTCCGCCTCTTACTATTTGTATGTTCTTGGGCAATTTATTAACCTCTCTGTGCCTTATTTTCTTCATCTGAGAAAGGAAAAAGTACATGAGGTTGTTACAAGGATCAAATAATGAAGAACAGTGGCTGGAACAGAGTAAATGTTACGTAAGTATTTATTACATAAATTAACGTCTGCCTCCCATCCTAGAATGCAGGCTCTCTGAGGGCAGGGTTGGATTCTGTACCATTCGTTGTTACCCCCTGGGCATCTAGTGAGTGGTGAATAAATGAAAAGGAAAGAATGAATGAGAGAGCCAACAGTCAGTACATTTCATTAAGTGATAGACCCCAAGATAAAAAAGCAGTCAATGATTCTTTGACCTTGGGAAGGGAGGAACTATGAATAACACAGGTGCTCTGTGTAACAGGCTAAGGGGTATTATTCTGATGTAATTCTGAGGGGGCGATGTGGATGTCTGGGATAACTGGTTGCAGGTGAAAAAGGGGAGGGCACAGAGGGAAGACATCTAGCTAGTCATCTGCAATCCTCCCCAACTATTCTTTCATTCGCTGGCAGAATTAGACATGAATCCCGTATCATTTACTTAACCTGTTTGACCTAAGAAATTTCTTAGCCTGTCTGAACTTCAATTTCTTCATTTATGCAATAGGGTAGATAATATAACATCACAGGGCAGGTTTGAGGATTAAATCAAACAACATGGTAGAATACCTGCTCTGTAAAAATGGTAAAAAAAAAAAAAAAAAAAAAAAAAAAAGCAAAAACAACAACAAAAAAACCACAGGTAACTTTTATTGTACCAGCCACATATATATTCTCTCTTTGGAGCCTACTTTACCATAATTGTGTGAGGCATCCTATCCTCCACATTGAAATGATTTTTTATTAATCTTTTCCTGTCGACTCTTGGCTCAAAAGAGGGGTTTCTTTTCTAGCCTTTTTTTCCCTTTCTTTCTAAGATTGGCCTTATGCTTTTAATCCCAATCCCTCCCATTGCCTTTAGGATCTTGCTGGGGTTTTGTTTTCAACTCCTGTATCTAGTATCTACCCCTTTCACAGGTTCTTTCATGTCTGCCTTCAAATATCCTTGTTTCTCATATCTGGACACAAACAAAACCAAACAAGAAACTCTAAGCCCTTCACGCAATCCTGTGTCCACTCTATGTCTCATCTCGTCTCTATTCTCCCTTTCATTGTCAAATTTCTCAAAAAAATCATTTGTATTCGCTATCCTTCAAAAGCCTCCACTTTGTCTGAAACTATATTCAGAAAGGTCACTGATGACATCCTAGCAGACAAACACAGTGGTCTCTCCCCTTGACAGTTTCCATCCTGGACTCACCGTTCCTGGAGCCACGTGGTTCAGGCTCCTCCCCCAGCTCCCTGAGTTCCTTCCTTCCCTTTAATGGCTCCTATTCTGTCTGCCCACTGCAGGCCTTCCTCCCAGTTGGGGGCTCGCCCTGCTCTTTGTTCTTCTCCCTCTGCTTCCAAAGGTGTCTATATGAGATGGTTTCTCTCTCATGATCTGGTCTCTGAATAGATCAAAGCTTCATTTTCACTGACTTGCAGACATTCCTATCAGATGCCCTTATCAGGTGGCCTCCCTAACTTGCAAGTTTTGCTTCACAGCACTATAGTTTGCAAAACCTCTGGATGTCAATGTCACTTTTGAGTCTTTGCTCTTTATTTCTTTGCCTGATGATCACTAGGTCTATCAGTGCAACATCTTATATATTCATTTCTTCTTACCAACCTCATTATCATAGATCTTAACTATTTAAGCCCCTACCTGCGTCTCTCACAATCAGTAACTCCTCCTAGGTTAATCTTCTCCAGTTCTACCTGCATCAGATCACTATTCTGTGTTAAAACAACAACTTGTGTATTCGCTAGTGCCAACAGGATAAAGTCCGAACTCCTAACACTGACATCCAAAGCCTTGGATTTGGTGCCAATCCCACCTTTTTTCCCCACTTTTCTCCTCTATCAACCTTCTATTGAAGCCAAACTGAGCTATCAATGCCCCTTGAACATATTTAGTTCTTTTTGGCTCTGGGTTTGTGTATTCAAAGCCTAACCTTCAAGATTGCTGAAACCCCTATCCTCTACGAAGCTATCCTGAGCAATTTCTTCCTTCTCTGTTACTTCCGGATGCGTCACCCGTTTAACATGTATCATCCACAGTAGGATCTGTTTACTTAAAGTACAAAACAAAACAGAGCAACTAAGATTCTTCTGGAACTAGAAATGTAATTTTTTAAAAAGGTATCGGGGTATTGAGTTACTATCTGTGTGAACTTGCAGAAGTTACCTCTCTGGGCTTCAGTTTCCTCAACCATGAAATGAGGATACTGACAATATCCACCTCACAGTGCTGTCAGGAGGATTAAACTAGTTAATATCTGTAAAGTGCACATAATACATAAGCGTTTGTTAAATAAACAAAAGGGACAAAAAGCATACAGTGCAAAGTCTCTCTCCTACTCCTGTCCCTTAGCCATCCACCCTGTTTCCTTTCCTGGAGACAATCGCTGTTACAAAGTTGCCAGGGTATCCTCTCAAATACATTTTATATTCAATACATATACAAGCATAGTTGTGTGTGAGTGCACACGCCCGTGTACGTATGTGTGTGAGCTGTGTGTGAGCACGCGTGTGTATGTACCCACACACAGCACACATATTTAAAGAGAAGTGTTTACATGCTCTTCTACAACTTGCTTTTTCCACTTAATATGTCTTAGATGTGGTTCCATTTCAGTACATATCAACCTGCCTCATTCTTCTTAATAGCTGCAGAGGATTCAATTATATGGATATACCATAATATATATTTATTATCTTCTCCCAGAATGCAGCCTTCTTGATGACAAAGACTATGTCTTGTGACTCCCTGTAGCGTCCTCAGTGCTTATACAGTACCTTTCAAAATTCTTTTTTTGTTTATTTGCTCAACAAATATTTAAGCATCAATTATGCACCAGGTAGTATATTGTAGGTACTGTGGATGCAGAAAAGAGTAAAACACAGTCCTTGCTCTCTGGAGATGCAGAGTCTGGTGTGACACTGGCCACGTATTTACAGTAATGTGACAGCAGCTCTAATATAGGTACAAACGAGACGATCTAAGATCACCAAGAGGAAGGGCTGTGTACTTTTTAGATCAGTCAGGGAAGGCTTTTTTGAGGAGGTGTTACGAGGAGGCAAACATGAGGGAAGGAAAGAACTCTTAGAAGGAAGGGAGGCAGAATGTGTGAAGTGGGTGGGAAGGTAGGAAGAATATGGTATTTGGGGGGAACTACAAATGGTTTATCCCTCCCCAGAGTGCAACGGGTGTGTGGAGGGGGAAGGAGGGATGAGAGGTTAGCAAGGTAAGCTAGACCAGATGATAGCGGACCTTGTGCGTCACAGTAAAGACTGGACTTCGTGGGTGGATCAAAGAAAGGGATGCAGGGTGTGACTGTTTTAGAGCTGTTAGCCTTTTGTTTTGCTCAGGTTATTAAGACAAAACTATTATCATCTATTATTACCAGGATTCAATAAAAGAAGGTATTTTAATACTCCTCAAGCAGGAAAGAAATAATCTCAGAGCAAAAGGGACATGTTTTCCTTTATGGGAGACTCACACACTCACTAGACTGTCATTATTTTTCTCATTTTCCTAAGGAAGACAACAGAGGTCTAGCTTCAGTTTCCACGCTGACATTTGGGAACCAAAACTGTAGTTGATGGGGAGGAATCTGAAGAGAGGAGTTTTGGAAGAAGTCAGACATGATGACAGCTGGGTTTTAGAAAGACCTCTCCAGGTCTTTCTGTAGGTGGAGGACGGACAGTTGGAGAAGCTAGAGAGCCTTCAGGCTGTCAGACTACCCAGCTTCTTCTTGGTTTGCTCAGATTCTCCTCTATCAGGCCATATCCATCTTCTAGGTTTCCTCACAACTCCTGTTCCCAAGCTTGTAGCTGAACAAAATCAACCTCAAAGAGAGAGAAGGGCGCCAATACCCTGATAGGAAAATCCAGGCCCTCACCTCTAGTAGCTTTTGTTCAGGTCACGACTGGCATGAACTATTACAATACCCACTGCCGGGCTGAGATGAGGCAGAGAGGAAAGGGAAGACAGGCAGTAACAACAGGAGAAAGCAGGAGGGACACCTTGTACCAGAAGCTACCTTCTATCCCTACTCCTCCACTGGTCTGGTTGAGGGAGCTCAATGTGAGGGAGAGAGGATTTAAGACACTTACTGTAAGGTCGGATCTTAACAAACGGCGCCGCGAAAGAGGAAAGCTTCAAGTGAGCTTTATTAGGGAGCGCTCCCGGGCGAGGTTCACTGGTCCGTGAGAAAGGGGCCAGAGAAGTCGCACGCGGGCGAGGGTTGGGCAAGATTTTATAGGGGAAGAAGGGAAAGGGGTGTGGTGAGTCTGGGAGGGCGCAGGGTATTCCTTATTTGGTGGTCTCTTCGGGTATCGTGGCAATATCTGGTTGCCGGTTGCCTCAGTCTTGGGACAGTTAGTCCCGCCCCTCGAAAGGCGGGAAGGCTGGGCCAGGTGGAAAGCCCCCAGGTCAGTTCCTGGAACTGGGTGGTCCGGAGAGTTTCGGTCTGATGCAATCTGTGAATCTGATTGCGTTCCCCTGCCTCGGGCCAGTTGGCCTTACACTTACAATTACATATAAAATCATAAATTAGGAGGAAGGTCACTATCTTGTTTAATCTCTTGACAACCACACACATTAGGCTCGATAATCTTAGTTGACAGATAAATAGAGGGTCTGAGAAGAAGGTCAAGTTCTCCATGAGACTGACCCTAGATTCAGACCCTGGCCCTTTGGATTCTCTACTGCAGTTATGGGGAGCTTCCGGGAACACTGGTACTGGGAGCCTCAAATTGCGTAGCAAGAACTGGCTGGCACTAGATTCTTAGTTTATAATCGGGATTTGAGTTCCTAGAGGGTGTCTGGAGAAAAATGAGACATAATAGGATAAAATTAACCACAGGGAAATTCATTCTTAGAGTCAGCAGAGAAAATCAGGCCTTGAGGGATGGAATATAGCAATTTTTTTTAAACTGACCCTTTCCATTAAAAAGACTAATAGTAAGACTGATCAACAATGCCTTTCTCCTAAGTCTGTATATATAAAGAAAAGGGCCTTTGATGGGGAAAATACATATAGCATTTGCATTCCTTTTTTAGGAAGAAAAAAGTATCACATTTGAAAAACCTCCCAGAAAGGGCAAGTTCTGAAAGGTCTTTGAGTGTGCTTAATACTTCTATTTAAATGCTAATGTTAACCTATAGCTCTGGACCACACAGAAACTAAAGTTTTCAAAGAGCAGAAAGTGAATTTAAAATGAAAACTTAATTTCTGGAATAAAAGATTTTCTTAAAATTTCTGCAGGGAAGCTAACACACAGAGTCTCGTGACAGGAATACCCCTCTGATCAGAATGGAAACCAGCCGATGACACAGCAGGTGAGTCTAGTGGCCGAGTGAGGGCTGCCTCCATTGTAAATGGGAGTCTCCCCTCAAAAGGTTCGCCTTTGCAGGTCAACGTCTGTCACAAACTGTGCCTGCCCAGAGGTGGCGCTTTTTCCCCCTCCCTTGTAATGGCCCGTGCTAAAGGGAGTGCTGGTGTTTGGAAGGGAAGCTGGAGACCAAGACAGGAGAAGCACGAGGCCTGGGGTCAGGTGGCCCAGAATAGCCGAGAGGACACAGAGTGCACAGCGAGGGGCTCCTGAGAGGTTCAGTATTGCTTTACTTCCCATGGGAACTAACAGTAGTGAATGCAGTGACTGAGGCCCTGAGTGCTGAGGAAATGTCTGTTCTGAAATCAGAGTTCGCAGAGGCTGGGACCCCCACATGGCTGCATGGCGGCTGTGCAGGGAAACGAACTCAGAAAAATAAAATCAACCAAAATCAGGAAATACCTGTCCTGGCGGTAGTGACTAAGAAAGGGGTACAAGGAGGCTTCTGGGGTGATTCTAATATTCTCTGCTTTTATCTCGGTGATGGTTATCTGAGTGTATTCACTTTGTAAAAAGTAATCAAGGGCTTCCCTGGTGGCGCAGTGGTTGAGAGTCCGCCTGCCGATGCAGGGGTCATGGATTTGTGCCCCAGTCTGGGAAGATCCCACACGCCGTGGAGCGGCTGGGCTCGTGAGCCATGGCCGCTGGGCCTGCGCGTCCGGAGCCTGTGCTCCGCAACGGGAGAGGCCACAGCAGTGAGAGGCCTGCGTACCACAAAAAAAAAAAAAAAAAAAATAGTAATCAAGCTGTATAGTTAAGATTTGTAAAGTTTACTGTATGTACATTATACTTCAATAACAACATATTACCTTCCTTTTCTCTCTTCTCTCCCTACTCCAAACAAAAAAGAAAAGACACAGAGAGCAGGCAATAGGCCAAGTGTTGGAGTGGGTACCTGGGTTTTTAATTCAGTCTCATATCCTAACATTAAGACAACTGCTAACTTTATGAACCTTGAAAACATCCTAATTAAAAGCAGCTCATCACACAAGATCACATGCTGTATTTATATGGTACATCCAGGTTAGGCAAATCCACAGGGGCAGGAAGTAGATTAGTGGTTGCCAGGGGTGGGGTGGGGGGATGGGAGTGACTGCTTGTGGGTACGGGGTTTCTTTTTGGGGTAATGAAAATGTTCTAAAATTAGCTAGTGATGATGGCTATACATTTATGACTATATTAAAAAAAGTGAATTTCACAGTTTAAAAGGGTTAATGTTTATGGTATGTAAATTCTATCTCAATAAAGCTGTTATAAAAATGCTAATTTTATGAACTAGAATCTTGACTTTTTTAAAAAATATTTTTTAAAAATTAATATATCTATTTTTGGCTGCATTGTGTCTTTGTTGCTGCACGTGGGTTTTCTCTAGTTGTGGCGAGCTGGGGCTACTCTTCGTTGCGTTGCGTGGGCTTCTCACTGTGGTGGCTTCTCTTGTCGCAGAATACGGGCTCTAGGCGCGCGGGCTTCAGTAGTTGTGGCTCGCGGGCTCTACAGCACAGGCTCAGTAGTTGTGGCGCACTGGGCTTAGTTGCTCCGCGGCATGTGGGATCTTCGTGGACCAGGGCTCGAACCCGTGTCGCCTGCACTGGCAGGAGGATTTGTAACCACTGCGCCTCCAGGGAAGTCCTAGAACCCTGTCTTAACTCTACAGAAGACGTACATCCACAGCCAATACTGTTGTGAAGACTGATCCATTAATCAAGACATTTGCTGCAGTTCCATGGTCTTCTGTGACATTTGCAGAAAAGATTCTGTAAGCTGCCAGATACAGAAACGTTTTCGCCAGCTCACATTTTCATTAAGTGTCCCGAAATGAACTAAAGCCATTTCTCAGGGTTCCACACTTTTGTAGGTTCTGTGACTCCCCAGCATCTTGGCACTAAATGCCTTTGAACTCTCTCCATCCCCATTCTCAAGAATACTTTACGACAACTCATAATAAATAACCTCCACTAGAAAAACAGGTTAGGATTGGGAACAATTCTATGTGTATGATTACAGAGTAACAGAAATATAATTGAGTCAGAGATCCACTAATGATTATACTAATGTTTTTATTAAGGGGAACAATGACTACTTATTTAACCCTTGCTATATGCCAAATGCTTTAAGGTTTACCTGATTTCATCCTCACAATCGAGCATCACAAGGGCTAAATACCTAAGGTCAGCAGGCTGGTTAACAACAGCCGGATCCCTATCCTACCTCCCCCAGATCATTCCAGAAAAACTCTTGAGTTGGGCCATGAGAAAACAATTTGCACCCAGAATCAAGCGTGGGGAGACAAAAATGTTTCCTCATAATCAAGAGACTCATTATGATATTTGTGACAGCCCTATACAAACTGTAAAGGGCTAATGCAAATACACATAGCTGGCAAGAATATATGAATACTATTTTAGCCTGGGCATCAGACGGGGGAGAAAATTAGAAGCAGAGGTGCAGATGACTGCTCTGGGAAATAAAATTCATATTTTATGGCAAGACAAGAAAAACTTAAACATAAAAATTCTCTGCCCTTTGGCCTCCCCCCTCCCCCACTCCACTGTGCATTGAGTATCTGCATTATGCATTGTCCAGACCTCCCCCATCAAGCAGGAATACCTGCTCAACCATAAAGAGCAACGTTCTCCCAGCATCAAAAAGACAACTCCTTAAAAGATACCATTCCGTCTTGGGCTTGTGAGGGGTCACATGTCGCACCATGATGACACTTAGATCTGGATTATGTAAACTGTCAATAATACATCATTTTATGTACAGCCCTCTGTCTCAAAAAGCTTATATGACTGTGCCTTGACTTCTAATGGGTGTAACAGTTCACAGAGCTTTCTGAGATGCTCTTCTCGGGTTATAATCCTCAAATTTGGCTCAAATAAAATTTTCCATTTCTTTCTTAGATCGACTAATTAATTTTCTGTCGACAGCTCAAAGTGTGACTGTTGTGCTACCTTATGCTAAATTAAAGTGAAATTTGAGACTTCTTGCACTCATCTGCTTTTTCACACAGCTGACCTTCAGATCTTTATTCATGGTAACGAGTGACTCCTCAGGGTTGAGCTGAGGCTGTACTAGAAAGGAAGGTGTACGGTGGGATGGGGACAGATTTTACAGAAAAAGTATGTTGATCTATAATGAGAAAAGTCGCAAGTTATTTTAAAAAGCAGCAAGAATAGCCTGGACTCCTGAACCCAGTTTTCCACAAATACTGTAGAATAAAGTGGCAGGAAAGAGTGAGAGGGCTTATTCCATTTCCTCCCATCTGCTACCTTCAGAATTAGTGTCTCATAATTTCCAGGGCTTTCAAAAATCGAATGAACTTCCACAGTGCTTCACGTACAGTCTAGTGGGGCTCTGTCAGCAAGCAGGATGGGGCCTATGATTATTCTCCCGTGGCCCCAGGGAAATGCTGCTTTCGAGACCTGGGATCAGTATAGGAAACGAAATGAGAGGAAGGTGATAGAGGGGAGTGAAATCAAGTCCCCTTAAAACTGAGTTCCCCTAGTGAGTTTATGATGAATCTCTTTTTTTTTTGTTTCTGGCCACACTGTGTGGCACGCAGGATCCTAGTTCCTCGACCAGGGATCCAACCTGCGCCTCCTGCAGTGGAAGCAGGAGTCTTAACCACTGGACCGCCAGGGAGGTCCCTATGATGAACCTCTTCATCTAAAACTTTATTCCCTTTCTTGTTCCGTCCCTGTTCCCCTCAGGATTGAGGAGCATCAAAGAAAAGGGGGGACTGAAACCAAGCAGGGCTCTATGGGGTCCTCCTGGGTACAAAAGCCCCTCCGTGTACTCTGTTTCCTGTTTGTAGAAAAAGGGTTTGGTTTCCTAGACCTTTCCTGAGGTCCAAAGAGCAGACTAAAGCAGTTATCAGTTAGGGAAGTGAGGGAACACAGAAGCAGTCAAGCAAGAGTAATGATAGTTTAAACAATAGTTCAGCGATCAAACAGAGTCCAAGCTCCTCCTCAAGGGATATACATAACAATCTGACACATATCTTTGAGTTGTTCTGTAGAAACAAGGACCCCCACCCTGGTAGATAGAGGAAGGTGACTACATGCTGACCACTAGCACGTAGACTCCAGACTGGACAGAACCAGAGGTTGCTGATTAAGATTCACAAAACATCACCCTGTTACCCCGCCACCAACCAATCAGAAGAGAGCCTATGAACTGCAACTCTCACTGCAAATACTGCCTTTAAAAACCCTTTCCTGAAAGCCATCGAGGAGTTTGGGTCTTCTGAGCACAAGCTGCCCATTCTCCTTGCTTGGGGCCCTATGATAAACGCTGTAGTTTCCTTCATCACAATCCGGTGGCAGAAGACTGGCTTTGCTGCGTCACAGGTGAGCGGACCCAAGTTTGGTTCGGTAACGGGATTATTTGAGGTAATCCACAAGTCAGAAGTAGAGTTATGATTAAGCCCCCTCGGCCTGGACCCCCCAAGTTACTGATCTAGTCACTAGTCCATGCTCCATCATTGATCAGGCCAGTGCTACTAACCAAGGTTAACCTAGATACCCTGCTTGAAGCCAGCACTACAGTGATGAAGCGGCACGCTCAGCAGGGTAGGGTGGCAAAAAATAAGCAAGAAACAAGTAAGCAGGCAGTCTGTCCTTTCGACAGTGAGACTTTCTGGCCAGTCTTCTGTCTCTTCTCTCCTCGCTTCCCCTTCAACACCTTGTCTAAATTCACAGGCACAGGAGGGAACTAACCTGCTTAACCCCCACCCCCACCAAAAAACCCTCACCTAACCTGTAGCACTTCTTCATGTACCTATTATACTTCAAAGCCAAAGAATGCCACAGTCTAAGGTTGTGCTGGGAGATGCTGCACGTTCCTTCTGGGCCTGGAAGGGACTGCCGTGTCTGGAGGTCCCTGAATGCCCCAAACCAGGTAGCTGGGAGTGTCCCTCCCACTCCAGGCTTACGCTTCTGTCGAGAATCTGCTTTACTGGCACCATTTCTAATGTTTTCAAAGGGAAACGTTTCAAGTGTGGGGGGGTGAAACAAACATTGGTTTTGTGACCCAAATGTTCCTGCAAATGTTTTCTCAGACTGGGAGGTGCAAACGTTTACAAACCATTTGGGCAGGGAAACTGCAGTGACATGTTTCAGAAATAGTTGCTTGGGGAAAAAAAACTGAGTGCTACCAAGTGCAACCAGGATGTCCCTAAGAAAATGCCCACGTGGGGGACTTCCCTGGTGGTCCAGTGGTTAAGACTCCACGCTCCCAACACAGGGGGCCCGGGTTCGATCCCTGGTCAGGGAACTAGTGCCTGCGTGCCGCAACTAAGACCCACAGCCAAATAAATTTAAAAGAAAGAAAGAAAGAAAATGCCCATGTGTTCTTTTACAGTCCGTGTGACAGTGCAGACCTGATCTCAGAGGCGTCTATTCTAATCCTGGCCCTGCCACTAGCTCACCAGTGATCATGATCATACCACTTAATCCCACTGTACCTCAGTTTCTGTATCTGGAAAAGTAAATGGATTAAAACTAGAAGAGATGACATTTAAAAACCATCCCAATCCATGAGGGAGACTGAAGTAGGCAGGAGGGGCAGCACTATTAATATTATTTCCATTTTCCAGGGAAAGAAATTTAGGCGTGGCAAGATTAGGCCTCAGGTCACACAGCTAATCAACAGCAGAGCTTTAAATCTGTTTCTCCTAAGCCCAGAGTCTGGAACTTTTCTATCACACCACACAGGCCCTCAACAGTTTTTCTGGCTCGCTGGCTTCCTGGCTGTCTCTATACTGAACAACAGTGTGCCCAGTAATAGATGGCCTACATTTGTTATTTGTCCTCTCACTTTCTTTTTTCCTGTTTTTTTTTAAACCATGCACTGTGTCACTCAATCTGCACTGGAAAAAAAATGTGCTTTTTGACAAGAGCACTGAGCACCCTGGGAGTGCGGTAGATGCGGCTTTATTTCAGTGCATACTCAATGGAAAGTAATAGTGGCTTCATTGTAGTAAAAGGCTTTATTGTGCTTTGTAATGAAGACACAAAGCACTTAGTTGAAATCAGTCTTCTAAATAATCTGCTTTATATTCTAGAGCGGAGTCGCAGATACAAGGGAATTCAAAGTGATTTCTACAAAACAATTTATTCAAAGAAGCCATACTCGGGAACCTCAGTTTTGCCCAGGGACTTTCTCCTGGGTCAGGGTTTCTTATCTTCTCCCTTTTCCTACTGTGTTTATGGTGGGCATTCTCTGATCTTTCTCAGTGTTTATCCTACTTGTGAGAACCGGTAGATTTCCCCATACAAACCATTACATATTATGTGATCTCAATCAGGGTTTAAAAATCCTGTACCACCTACCTGTGTACACACACACACACACTCACATGTGCACACCAGAATACAAGACGGTTAGCTCAGTGGGAGGAGAAGATTTTAAAGTCTTTAAACAAAGATTATAACTGTTGTTGGACTGCACAAAGATACAGAGTAATTAAAAAGGTCTTCAAAGAATGGAATAAGTCCATTAAATCCAGTTAAATAATTTTTCAGAAACACTGCAAGAAACACTTCTTGCTGTTTCGTTCTCTCACAATGAACTGAAGGAAGAATATCTCATTTTCTAAATGGAACTTTATGGAGTTTTCAATAAGTCCCCTCAGCACTTATCTAAATCTTTAATTAGTTCTATAATATACTGATGATATCGAGCCTAATTAAATTTATATAGATAAGGCGCAATGAAATTCTAACCAAGTGAGCTGGAAAGCATATATTAAATAGTAAATTTAATGGTTCAAGCTGATAACTACAATTTTATATCAAAAAATTAAATTCAATTTACATGTTGTATTCAAATTGATTTTGAGTGTGCAAATTATTGGAAAAATCTCTTGAATATATCAGCAAAATTGCTAATCCAGCCTGCTTAAATATCAGTTATTAATGTCTGCATTTGCAAATAAGCCACACACATTTGCATTTTTACTGCATATAGTAAAAAAATTATCTAAACCTCATGCCATTTCATTAAGAATACTAAGTGGTTTTTCTTTTGGCTTCATGCATAAATTAAGGAGGCAAAGAAATGACTATTGGCTCTAAAGAAGAGAGAGTCAGCAATTTATAATACAGCAAGGCAAAGATGATATATATATATTTTGCTGACTAAAGCAGTTTACGTTAACCTTTGGGAATAGCCATTACAATGGTAAAATTCTTCCTTATATAGGATCAACTGGAATGGAACTGTACACAAACGTCTGATGCCATAGTCACAGGTAGAGGTGGATGTATACAAATTTAGTGGTGTTTTCCATCAGTTTGGGGAAGGGAAATGCCTTATGTTTATCAGAGGGTAAAGGTATATACCAGCTGATCTCATTTCACAGTTCAGCCGAGGAATATGCTTCGGAAGCTGTATTAAATATTCACTTGACTGGTCAAAGAGAAGGCCCAGTTACCTATACCATATGCGTTGATTGATGATAGTACCATTCTTGGTTACCATGGGTGACTGCCTACCCCTTAGAAGCATCAGAGTTAAACATGCATAAGACATACAGGTATATTGAAGATATGACAGATAATGTTACTTGAGCCTCAGTGACCTCAGAATTAGCTGTATATTTGTAAAAATGTGTGCAGTGATTACTCTGGACCAGCCATTATCTGCTTTTCCCCAAATATACCTTTTTATTATTATTAGCTTCCATTGGTTAGAAAGCTATCCTTGAAATAATCAAATATTTACTAAATATCTATTATATGTTATGTGCTTGCATTATGGGAGATACAAAAAATATGCCAATGACTGTAGAGAACAGAAAAATGAGTGTCAACTGGAGCAGTCAATCATTTCAAAAAAGGTGTGGGAGGGTGATGCATTTTGAAGAGGAGGAAGTCTAAGCCAGAACAAAGGCATGGAGACTGGACTATAAATCACATGTAAGGAGGACTGTGGGATCAGTGGGAACAGAAGATTCTGGAAGAAATAATGGAAGAAGAAGCTGGCCAGTTAAGAAAGGACAGTGATTAGCAGAATTTTTACTCACACCTGAGAAGTCTGTGCTGGATAGAGTATTTACAAAAAAGTCACTCTAAGGATTGAGCAAAAAATTAATTTCAGGGAGCAGTATCACAAAGGATGACCGAAGGGAAGAGACTAAAAGACATAAACATCAGCTGCAGGATTGTTGCTTTATTCCAGATGTGATATGGTAGTGATGGTGGGAACAGCAAAAACAGGAATCAAACTGAGCACCATTTAGAGGAAGAAAGAGTCAGCAAGGACATGAGAGCTTGCCATGATGGATGGATGAGCCACGGTGAGGTGTCAGACATTTTTGTAATGTAAACTCTAAGGTTCAGGGATGGGGAACAGAATTAAGGTTCAGATTTGGCACACTGTGAGCCGGCTCTTAGAACCAAATCCAAAGTGAATGAACCAATTATTAATATCTGAAAACTTGGAGGAAGAATTGCTAGGACCAGCAAAGAGTGATGAAAGAGAATTAGGAGCCAATGACTAACCAGATCTCCCTCCTGAATGGAGAATGCTGTCAGGTTTAGGAATGGGAGCTTGCTTTATGAAAGAAGATGAGCTCTTTTTGAACGTAAACGCTTCAATTAAGTGAAAGCCTGTGTATTCTGAGACTCTATGCCCATGGTCATTCATTCTACTGGGACAGCTAAGCAAAGCAATATGAATATCTGGGGAGGGGTTGTCAGTTCTGAATGGAGGACCATGATAGTGGGCAGTGAAGAGGGAGACAACATTCTCAGGCCTGGGCAAGTTTATATCATTTCATCATCAGCATGACTGTCTGTTCCGATCCCTAACTTTCTGTTCAGAATGTTCCAAGGATGACAGACGGCCGAAGAGAAAGGATTTAGAATTTCATAGTGCCTTTCGAAAATTTGGTAAAACCATGGACTATCTTGCCAGAGAAAATTAACATCCACATAAACACAGATTTTGCACATAATTTAGGGGTGTTTATGGACCTCCTGAAGCTCCATCATGTACTTCAAGTTAGGATTATATCGTTTATACTCTGAATACCACACATACACACAAATATCTATATCTAGAGAGACACTCATCTTTTCTACACAAACACGCACCATACGCATGTGCATGCGTATCTATCTATGTATCTATCAATATGGCTGCATGTAGCTCTCTTTCACCCACTTCTACTTCTGATTAATCAGGGTCTCTATCCAGACCAGATGGAAGCAGAAGAGTTGGGCAATGGAAAGGTGGGTGGATCTTTCCATGTTGTAGCAAAGAAAATGAAGGAAGAAACCTCAGTATCACCAGAAGTAGCAACACAGGTTATGGGATTCATTTTATGGACACATATATGGATATCTTTTCATGTGCACCTGGAGTGCTTTGAGGCTGCTGGGTAAGCAAATGTTCATTTATCTTGATTCTTAGGGTCCTGACCTAGAGCCAGTCAAGCTCTAGAGAGGTCCTGGTTCAAACATATAGCCCAGGGATCTTACAGAAGCCCCTCATTATTGCTGCTGGTGACACAGACGGGTTGGTAGTGCCCTGTGTTGTGCCTGCTCTGCTTGGTACAGGCCTCTCGCTGCTTACTACCTGGGAAGATGAGGGCTTAGGGGCCCTGGAGAACAGCAAAGGAACATAAGGCAAGAAACAGTGAAAGAAGTAAAACAGAGATGAGAAGGCAGAGATAGGGAGAGGTGCAGAATCAGAATGTTTTGCAACTGATTTCTCAGAAAAGATTAATTTACCCACATAATTTAGCTCAGCACTCTAAGACAAGTTAAAAGATATGGAAGACAAACTAGAGAGGCCAACAACTTCTGAAGAACTGACTACATGCAGTGGTTCTCAAAGAGTAGAAGTTCAAATTCAGATGCCTACAGTATCAATAGAGCACTCGGAAAAAATATTTTTATGCCACAGAGCTGGAATTAATAAAGGCTTAAATCTTTTTATGTGTTCACTGGATATCCACCGGAGAAGTCTCAGGTTGCTACACCTTGGGCTGCACGTTAAAATCCTAAATCTGACGTGTGAAGGTTCAGCAATGCCCGTCCACCTGGTGCAGATGAATGAGTCCAGACAGTCCCCATCTGCCAGATATGCTAATTCTTACACAATCAATACTGTAACTCCTTAGCCTCATCATACTTCTCAGGTCTCAGAAAATGTGATGTCTGTTCCACTGTGCAGCCCACAGTGGGGGAAGGAGGCTGATACTGCAGCGGATTTTGTTCTCATCTTGACCTTTTAAAAGTAGGTAGTGGAAAGACAAGTTAACATATTTTATTTCCTTGTTATTCATGGTGCTAGGAAGTTTGAAAAGAACTCCCTAGGTTCGGAATCCGTTGGTCAGTAGTAAGATGCTGAGGATTACTCTTTTATAATTGGAACATTGGAAACAAAAACATGTGCTTTTTCAAGAACACCTGGGCTACAGGCAGGGAATAACAATGTGTAGAAAGTCACAGGGAGTCTTCAGTTTACTTTGTTGTGACATTTCATTCAACTAGAGCAACTGCTCTAAGGGCATCCAGAGATGAAACAAGAAAGATGATGCCTCCACTCAGGACCAACAAAGCCCCCGAGGAGGGATGGGGATAATCTACGTCCACATTGTGCCTAAAATGTTCATGGCAAAGTATATAAAGCCACGACGCTAAAACTACAGGAACACTGTTCTGCCTCATTGCCTCATTCTACAATGTGAAGAGCAGAAAGTTAAACACCAGGCCCTCATCGCCATTGACTGACGACTGACACATGTTGTAACTCATTGAGATGATATGTTTGAACTTAAATTTTCAGTTTCTCCACCAGGGAAAAACACTCCAGAAATTCAATTATTATTGAATTGTAATCCTATAATGTATTTTAACCATCATCTCATGCTTTTTGATTACCTGAAGCTGATTTCTTTTTATAATTCAAAGTGGAGAAATAAACTCACCCCAGTCGCCTTCTGTGAGGAAACCATTCCACGGAAATCCCCTTCAACGGCGCTCCCTAGGATCCAGCTCAGGTCAATGTGACAGCAGCTTGCTGTCTTTGATTGGGGAAACTTGGTCAAAACCACTGATATCTTCTTTCTTTGGTCTTTATCCTTGCTACCTTTCATCTCTCCCCTTGTTACTATATTCACATTTCAAATGAGAATTAAATTCCTCTACCTTGCCCCCTAATTTGATTCACTTTTCAGTAATGTCTACCAACTCTCAAACATAAAAACTGGGAAACCAGGCACTGGCTACCCTTTTGCATGTTGCACTAGGAAGAAAAAGAATTAACAGTTGCCCATATCCTCCTTATATTTATACTAGGTACTTCTATTTGCAGTTTCATTTAATCCTTAAAATCACCCTAAAATGTAAACAAATCGTTTCCATTTTAGAGATAACTAAAGTGTTCAAAGGTTAAGAAACTACTGGAGGTTATACAGCTACTAGTAAGTGGTAGAGTTGGGATTCAAACCTGGGTTTGCATTTTGTTTCCACTTTACCAAGGTGCAAAACATGGAAGTTTTGAGAAGAGATACAGAATTCTTCTCTCTCTGTAGAATCTACATATTATGTAAAAGCTATGGATTATCTAAAGAGAGGAAGGATATTTTAGGATCTATGAATTATATAAAGCTGTTTAATCAAAGGAAAAAAAAACTCACTTAGCCGTTCCGAGGATTCAGATTTGATACATAAGCCAGAAAGAAGGAACCTATATATCTATATCTCAAGGGAGGATTGCCAAAGAAGGAAATTAGATTGTCTCTATAGTCTTTTATTCTGAACTATGTCTGTAATTGAACTGAGTGCAGAGATAACACAGACAACTTTTCTTAGTCCATTGGTATAAACACTTATCAATTAAGAGAAAGATGAGATTAACAGTTGTCATGCTCAAATCTTAGGTTCATGCTGAGATACAAATTGCCATTTTGAGGGAACTTCTGCCACGTCAAGTCGGCTGACGAGTGGCTGCAGGAAGGCAGCTTTCCATTTTTGTTGCCAATGACTGGTTTAGGGGAGGGTATGTGATGCAGTTGGGGCCAGTAAGACATGAGAGGAAGTCTGCTGAGGGACTACTAGAAATGTTTCCTTGTTGACAAACCTAAAGCATAGGAAGGGAAACATTCTCTTCCACTGGATATTTCTATGATGCTTGGAAATGCAGGAACCAGCACAGGACCGCTGAGGGGGCTGTGGAAGATGAAGCCAACATACCTTGAAGAAGGAAAAGCAAAGAAATGGAAGAACCTGGGTTCTTAATGACGTCAATGGGCCACTGAATTAGCCAACCCTCAAGAAACCCTACCTTGGGACTTCACATGATGGGAGATAAAACATTTTTTTAAATAAATATTTTAAGTTATTTAAGTCAGGGTTTCCTGCTACATGCAGTCAAAAGTATCCTAATAAACCTCTTGATGTGAAAGATAAAGATATAGCTCACCTCTAATACTTCTCTCCTCTTCCTATATTTTATCATTTTAGTGTGAAAATGCGGTTCTATTTATTTATTTATTCATTCATTAATTCTTGGCTGCATCGGGTCTTAGTTGCGGCATGCGGGATCTTCCTTGTGGCATGCAGGATCTTTCGTTGCGGCACAGGGGTTCTCTCTAGTGGTGGCCTGTGGGTTTTCTCTCTATAGTTGAGGCGCATGGGCTCAGTAGTTGTGGTGCATGGGCTTAGTTGCCCCGCGGCATGTGGGATCTTAGTTCGCCGACCAGGTATCTAACCTGCGTTCCCTGCATTGGAAGGCAGATTCTTTACCACTGGACCACCAGGGAAGTCCCTGAAAATGCTGTTGTTAGTAATCTAAATAAACTACCTAAACCATTATTTTTACTTCTGCTGGTTTCCTGCCTGTCCCCACTTTTTGAGATGAAGCTATTAATGACCCTTTTTAAAACTGTCCTCCCGCTATTATCCCCCTACCACCCTTCACTCTACCCCCGTCTTCCATTTTCTCGCAGCTACATTTTTACTGTTGCCTGTGCTGTCCTGCAAACACAATCAAGTCTTTCATGCTTTGTCTACATTATTCATGAAAAACTATAAAAGCATTTACATTATCGTGTGTTCTAAGTACTCTTCTGTGCTCGGCTTGGTGCAGTTAGGGATATTTCCTGCTCCACCAGTCGGCCACAGCCCTTGGGCCTCTCAAAGAGGAGAGCTCTAGAAGTTCACTTTGTACTTGGACCATAAATTTCTTGTATAGTTTTTTATCCCCCGGAAAATTTCCAGTTGACTTTCCTTTTTCTTGCATTACTTGTATTTATCATACTTAGATTTTTTTCCCCCTAGATTTTTTTTCCCCCCTAACTTCTCAATCCTACTATCTATTTTCTTGAGTCTTTCCCCTCCCCAGAGACCTTTCTGAGGAGTTGTATCTTATTACTGCAACTTGGACTGGTTCTCTGCGCCTGCTTTATGGCTGCCCTTTCACTGTTTTTCTGAGTGGGAGCAAGTGTTTTTTAAATACTACATTTTTCTAATTTTTTGGCTTATTTACTCTCTTTGCTCAAACATACACTTAATTAGTTCCTCAGGAAGAAGAACATGAGAAGCAAACTTTCTGAATCCTTATAAATCTGAAAATGTCTTCATCTTGCCCTCAGAATTGGCTGATACACTCTTTGGATATATACTTCTAGGTCGAGATGGTTCTTTTTCAGAACCGAGAAGATACCAGTTCATTATTTCGTAGCACTTAGTGTTGTTGATCGCAAGTCTGACGCCAGCTGACTTTTTTTCCCTCCTTCTCTCCCTCTGTAGCTTTCAGTGACTTTACTTTTGGCCTTCTGATCATTCATGAGGCTGTGTTTAGGTGAGGCTGTTTTTTCATTCACTGCACTGGGCGCCCAATACGCTCTTTTACTATGAAGACTTGTGTCTTTCCTCAGTTTTAGAAAAGCATTTCTACTAATTCTGCAGTACTTTCCCTTCCCCTTCATTTTCTGATCTTTCCCTGGGGCTCCAATTAATTGGATACTAGGCCTCTAAGTACAGGTTCCTAAAAAGCCTCTTCTCTGAGTGGGAGGGAGTTCTGCCTTCCAGTTATCATGTGAGTGGTGCAGAAAGTAGTGTTAACAGGTAGGTTTCTCTTTAGGGTAAGCAGGTAGGGTGCCAACTGTCAGTCTGGGAACCTCCTTCTCCAATGCCACGATGAGGAGGGTCTATCCTGGGGTTCCAACATCCACGCCAGAGCCTTGACTTTCCTTAACTATTTCCTAAGATGGCTCTTTCAGGAATAAATTCTGGATGCCACCATGTTGAAAGGGTGAATAAAAGAGTGCTATATATTTTATCATTTATAAAATTGTTACTAATCCCTCTGTTTTCAGTTTTTCGTGGCACTTTCACTTTTTGTGTGTGTGTGTGTGTGTGTGTGTGTGTGTGTGTGTGTGTGTGGCAGACTGTTGATTACGAGCCTGGAACTTCTCCAAAGCACTCACTGCACTTCCCAGACTGAGGTTTACCCCCACTGGTTTATCCAGTGTCCCATCTTCTTCCCATCTTCCAGAAATCTGTTGACATCACTTGTTCATTGGTAAATCCCTTCCTATTCTTTCTCAATTGTGGATTTATTCCTTTTTGCTTCTCTGTGAATGTACAGGCGTTGGTCTGCCATCTTGAACCCTACATATTATTTAAACTTCATGAGCTTTGTTAAAAATATTGGAGACGTCATTGGCAGTATAAGAGAGTACTTGTTTTGTCACACCCTAAAGATGATCAGATCTTTAATCTTTGCCAGTTTGGGACGTGAGAATGGCATCTCATTTTAAATTTTACTGTTTTTATTTCTAATGAAATTGAATGTTTTTCCTAAATAGAAGAGTCATTTGTTTTTTCTCGTTTGTGATTGTTTGTTTATGTCCTTTTCTGGTCAAATTGTCATTATGATAATTGTGACATTTATGATTTTTTTCCATTTTCCTAGAAGGATGTATTGGAATGCATAACTTTGAGCATAGTGTCTTCGCACTAATACTTGACTGCATGCCAAACTGGCCTGTATTTGAGGGGAAATCAGATGTGGAAGCGTCAAAGAGAACACAGCCGGAGGTCAAGATGTGACTTGTTGGTTGTGACAGTCAGCATCTGGGAAGTCAAGTCTACCCAGAGAGTACCCATCCTCCCTCACCCAGACCTTGTGGGCACCCCATCATCACCCTGAATCCTGCCCTGTCCAGGCAGATGTGTTATAACGCCTGTTGACAGAGGAATAATAAAAATACAACCTGTTGGCTAATAAATAAATAAATATATATATATATATATATATATATATATATATATATATATATATATATATAGGAGATGATGCAGAACATTTAAAAATAACTTTGAACGTATGGCATTGAAATTCAGTGTACGGTCAGGGAGCATAGTATTGCTTGGTTTTCAATTTGCTTTCATCTCCAGAAACAAATAAAGAAGAGAGATGCTGGGTTCTAACATGCCGACTCTTAAAAGTGCAGGATTCTTTGAGTGCCCAGGGCCAGCCCAGGGCCAGCCTCACTGAGAGGCCCAGCTGCTTCCACAGGTAGCAAGGTGACTATCACTCCCCGTTCACCAGTGAAGCGATGGTCTCAGCTGGCATCATTGCTGGGAGGGTGGTAATGAGCAGTGACAGTAAAGGATATCAGACGGCTCTGCGCCTGGGGTTGGTGAACAGCTTCTGCCCCTTGATGTGGCACAGAAAGGTGCCCATCAGTCCCATTAGCAGCAGGATGACAGTCGCAAGGGCAACAGCTTGTATGTGATGGTGATGACAGCAGCCTCAGTGAGAACAGGCTGGCAGCTGCCACAGACACCCCAGTAGCAGCCACTGGACAGTGACAGCAGCTCCAACTGCAGGAGAAAGTGGTGACAGACATAGGGCAACACATACCTAACACTTGGATGTAATAGATTGAAAATCACTTTCAATATATAAAAAATTGCTTTCTAGGTAATGTGGTTATGAAAAAAGACTTCAGTATGCTTAAAGATGCCTCTGACAAAAGGTGCCTCTGTTAGAAAGATGCCTCTTTCTAACACCAACATCAGAGGACCTTATAAAGGGCCTTTGTCACCATCTCTGTAACAAAGATTCTGATTTTCGGCTTACAAGGGGTTAATTTGTTTCTAAAGAGGCTTGTGTTTCTAGATGGGCTGTACTCTTTGTTGTCATCAGGTGGCAATAAAGAGTCATCATTTATAACCCCAGATGGTTTGGGTTACTTGGGAGATCAGACGTTTGGTATTTTAAATCACGACTTTGTAACTAAACTCACTGTCTGCTTGTTAAAACAACCTGAACTGAGAGATGCAGTGAGAAACAAAAACTTAGAAAAGACAAAGCTTCATTGCAAATACAAAACAAAAGAAGGCCCTTACATTTCTTTAGCTTTGCTTAACTTAACGGGTCTATAATGAAGTCTTAGCTTCATTTGCACAGAAGTTTCTTTCTCTTCATTAGATGCATCTATTTTAACTTCCGAGTTGTTATTTCTTCTGTAGCTTCTTGTAGCCCAGCTCCTTTGCTATAATAAGAAAGTCTTCTTCCAGCTGGGATGGCAGTATGTATCAGATTTTGAACCAGTAATACCTGTCTCTTCCCTCCCAGTGTGATCTACTCTTTCTCTACCTGGAAGTTCTTTAGTCCTAATGAGCTCCATCTCCAGGACTAATAAAAGCACCCTCTTGCTACCAGAGGCAGTGTTACAAATTTTGTGTCTGTCTTTCCTTAACGAGAGAGAGAGAGAGAGAGAGAGAGAGAGAGAGAGAGAGAGAGAGAGAGAGAGAGAGAGAGAAAGAGAGAGAGAGAGAGAGACACACACACAGAGAGACAGAGAGAGAGAGAGAGAGAGAGAGATGGAAAAATAAAAGGGTGGGGGGAGGCTCCCTGGCATTCTGTACCACTACTCTCAATTTTTGTTCTTATTGGGGTTTTTTGGAAAGCAGATTTATTGAGATATAATTCACATACCACATAATTCACCCATTTAAAGTGTTCACTGGTCAGAGATATACAGATCCTCCCTGTCTACCTGGCATTTTAAGGCTACTTCTCTACATTATTATAATGAACTCTGGGCTCAGGAGAACCCACGGAGAAATCCTCATTGGAGATGGAAGACTAGTACCAGAGTTAGCACTTAACAAGGCAGTACTGACATTCAAATTTAAGCCTAGGCATCTGCACTGCGCCTACCGGTTCAGGAGTCCAGCCACCCTCCACATTGGGGTGACCTCAGAACCCCATGTTCTCCTGTTGAGGACTTGACTTTCCACTCCTTAGTAACAGGAGAAGTCTCCCCCTACAATATCTCCCTCTCATATAATCACAGTTCTTATATTTTGTTTTGACTTAAGAGTTTAGTGGAATTTAGATGGTAACTAACTGTGTTATCATTTCTACTTTAATTTACTTGAGGAAAAAGATTCAAACTGATGTGGGCAGAGCAGATATTTATAGCTTACAGAGAACATGGCAATATCAATACTGAAAGCTAAGAAAACTAATAATGTTTCTGTGCTTACTTAATAACAAGGACACGAGTATGTGTAGATGATGAACAGAAGTCGTAATTGTTATCACATAGTAATTTCTGTTTATAAAGAAGTGTCCAGCAGCAATGTCATTCTGGTTAGTCTTAGAGAAGGCAAACATTAAGGGGAGTGGGGTTAGCATGACACCCTTAGAATTTTATCAAAAACTGGGAGGGAGGGAGGGTTCAAACCACAGGATAATGTCCCTTCTCCTCCGGTTACCTGTCAACTGCCCTAGGGCATCATGGGTTCCTATGTGAATGTGAACTTATGAGTGCTTTTGACAGTAGCCTGCAGGAAGCATCAAGGTCTCCAGGAGGGAGCCCTGAGTGAGAAGTCAGGAAATCTGGGCTCTAGTCCTATCAGGATCATTTCCTGGCCAGTTACTGCATCTCTCTGAACCAGTTTCCTACATGTTAAAGGAAGTGGCCAGGTGATACCATTTTGAAGTCCTACCTAGCGAAGCCTTTGTAGAAAGGTTTCTGGGAAGACAGTATGATCTGAGAAGTCTGAGAGCTCGTCAGAACTCTTCTTACAAAATTCTATTTCTGTTTTTTTATTGAAATATAGTTAATTTACAATGCTGCATTACTTTCAAGTGTACAGCGAAGTGATTCAGTTGTACATCTATATATATACACACACACATATATATGTGTTCTTTTTCAGATTCTTTTCCATTATAGGTTACTACAAGATATTGAGTACAGTTCCCTGTGCTATATAGTAGGTCCTTGTTGTTTACCTATTTTATATATAGTAGTATGTATATGTTAATCCCAAACTCCTAATTTACCCCTCTCCTCTAACTTACCAAATTCTAAACTTCCCCCTAACCCTCTACTGCTTTTTCTTTTCACCAATCTTATCGAAACTGTAGTCAGTTTAGACAGTTCAGGTTTTGCTACTGTCTCCTCATACTCTTGGTTATCTTTCACTGTCTTTGAGACCTAGACAGGGAGAGCGGGAGCTGGGCTCACTTTCTTTCCTTCCTTTGCACATGAAACAGGAGCTAAATTAATTCACATTCATAGAAACTTTCAACTTCACAGGAGGACTATAAATGCAGAAATACAGATTACTGTTATTTCTGGTAATTTCAGCATTTATTATTGATCCAAGTGACAGAGGACAACAAATGAATATACATTTTAAGAGATTTTCTTTTCTTTTGATAGCAATCACCTTGGAAGTTTTATTTTTGTATGAACCCCTTAAACACTTAAAACACCCACATGCCACATTCAGGGTTAAAAAAAAAAATTCTTCCTTAGAACCAACTAAATCTGAAACTATATAGTACAACACACTATAGTAACCAAACTCTCAGTTTTCTTAAAGGTATAGTTTAAGGAGAGCAGTAGCATTCCAGAACTATACTTTGTAACCTTCTTTTTAGTAGCTTTTGGCTCTTGACAAAGTAACCCTTCAGCCGTCTATAATATCCTCCCATTCCTTCTATATCTCACCTCTTTCAAAGTACAGCTCAAAAACTGCTTCTTTTACATTTTTCTCTAATTATTCCAATCCACTCTGAATAATGTCCCAGCAGCACCTCTGTCTAACTCCTTCCATAAAATAATTTTTAATTGTCTATCTTCTTTGGCATATGATAAACTCCATAACTTTACTGGCCATGCCACTCACTTATTAAATTTCATTCATTCAGTAAACTGCTATTAGATGTAGTAGTTATCTCTTTTTGTTTATCCAGCACCCGTCCCACTTCTTTTGGTAACAGAACCTTTCCTCTTCTCTGGAACCCATTCTATGAGGTCCAGGTTGGGCTGATCAACCCTTCGCAATAGGTGTGGATGCGTGATTGGATTGCCCAATCAGAATGCTCCATTCTCCTGGGCCACAGCAATTGGCTCAGAGATGGATAGGGCCCATCAGAGTCCCTCCAGGAGATTTGCCATATGGATGTCAGAGGAGAGAGGGTATCCCTTTCCCTAAGATTTCCAGCTATGAGTATGATGTAACTTTGGGGCTACTATTTTGCCACATGGGGAGTGAGGCCATACAATGAAAGCCTAGCAGATGCAAACAGCAGCAAGAGTTTGACAGAAAAAAGAAAGATTGAGTCCTGCTGATACGGTTTGAATCCTTGGACAAAATCAAGTCTAAAACCAATCACCCCTTGTATATCCCAGTTTCATGATTCAAAACATTCTCTTTTTTGGCTTAAGCTAGTTTGGATTTGGTTTCTGCTCTTTGCCACTGAAAGAATCCTGACAAATACATGAGATTTTACTGTACCAAGCACTGAACATCTAACCTAGGGCCTGAAGTTTCGATACAGTGCTAGCTAAATTTCAAAGATAACCCCTAATGAACCATGCCTTACCTTATCCATGTCTTTGTGTAGTCTCCGCCTATACTAAGTCTGGGCTAGGCCAGTGACTTGCTTTAACTAATAGAATGTGGTAGACGACATACTGCACCAGTCCTGGGTCTAGGTCTTACAAAGGCCTGGAAGCTTCTACTTTCATGCTTTTGGGAGTCTTCTTACTGTGTAAGAAGTATGACTACCCTGATGGAGAAACCACATGGAAAAGCTACATGAAAGGGAGGAATCTCTGAGACTACATGGGGTAGGGGGAGGGATCCAGCCACCTGAGCATCCCAGCTGAGCCCAGCCTTCCAGCTATCCCCACCGGACATATGAGGCAAACTATCTTGGATGTCCCAGCCCCATGTGCCACCAGATTACAGCCATGCAAAACACCCCAGGATGGGCCAGCAGAAGAACTGTACAGCTGAGCCCTAGTCAACCTTCTAAATCAGGACCAATATAATGGTGATGGTTCTTGGTACTAAGTCTTGGGATAATTTATTATATAGCAAAGGATAATGGAAACAAATGTATAGATCCAGTAATTAAGTTTTCTCAGCTACAGGGAGCCAAGCTGTAGGGCATGCAATCCAGCCAATTTTGTTTTCTTTTTAAAAAAGTAAAATTCTTGATTAGAATTTAAGTATTCTCTATAATTGATCAAGATAAAGAGATATGATGTAATTTTTATATCAAAACTTCAATAGTGATGAGTAATAATGTAAGACTCCAAGGTTTACTGAGGATTGACAGGATTAAAAGCTAAATTTTTTTACTGTGTATGTACGGAACAATCAAGATTCTAAGTTACAGAGACGGAATTATCGAAAGGATTCTGGGTAAGTCACAGATGATTCAGGAAGACTGAAGAATCAGACTTGGAAAGTGAGCAGGGTAAACAATGCTGGCACAGTTGGGTTCGAGGCCAAAATCACTCCAGGATCACTCTTCAAGGACAGTTTCTTGAAGATACCACCATTACTGCTGCTAAAACACCACGTCTCAACTCCGCTGCCAGCAGAACTGGATGCTGACCGTGCCATGGCCACTGCTGCTGCTGCTACCCCAGGTGACTGAAAGTTGCCACTGCTGCTGATACCATGTCACAAGACTCTATATCCCCCCTGCACTCAGAGTCCTGAGCTCCCTGATTTAGAGTTTCAAGTAGGTGCATCTGATCGGCCCAGCCAAGGCTGGGTCCCCATCGAGTGATCAAGCCTGGACTCTGGGTTTTTATAATGGAAGATGGGCTCTGCCTCCCTCCAAGGCCACGTTGTGGGGAATTCCCTAAACACAGAAAGAGGTGTAGAAGCTAGGTGGTCCAAAAATGACAAATATCAATCATATATCACTATTTTACTTTCCTTTAAAAATGACTCGGTTTTCTATCGATAGAACAAAAGATATAACTTCTTTCTTCCCCCTCCTTTCTGAATACATTAAATTCTTTTGAAAAAAACAATAGCTTCTTAAAAGCTATTTTAAGACAATTTCATCAGTCATTGTATTACCATCACATGTAGATGTTTTACTGATACGTTGGGAATTGAGGTTTGCACCTGGCAGTAACCCCTCTCTTCCTGTGCTGTCTGGTCTAGCCTTCCTCCCTGACCTGGACACCCTCTAATGCTGCTGCTGGGCCAGGTCTCTTGGAGGTCCCATCCCCCATCCTGGCCTTGTTGGACCCAACAATGACTATGATCATTCCTAGACAGGCCTTAGGTGCTGTGCTAAAATCCATTCTCATGATCTTTCTGGTTTTCTTTTGTTTATCCCTACAGGCCTACATAACAATCTCTCCTTTCATTTTCCCTCAGGGAAGATAAAAAATTGTTACCCTTCCTTCAAAAGCCCTTTCAACTAGGAATACCCCGTCATCATTGTTCTAATAGAGTCTACAAGATCACTGAGGCTGTGGTATATCTTCTTGAAATACTAATGCATTACATTGTCATGAGCTGTATAGCACAACAGCTAAAATGCAGACAGACCTGGCTTTGAATCATGGTTCTGTCATTTACTAGCTGTGTACACCTGGGGTTATGTAATCTTTCAGAGACTCAATTTTCCCATCTGTAAAACGAAAACTAAGAGCTAAGCACACTAAGTTATTATAAGGATTAAATAAGATAATGTGTATAAATCACATAAGCAGCGTGCCTTACACAAAGCATGTACTCAATACAATAGTTGTTATTAGTAATAATACCAAGAATACAATAATAAACAATATTTATTTTAAGCAATTTGTTGTTACTACCTAGTTTTACTTATGTGTGGAAAAATGAGATGCTGTGACCGAATTACAGAGCTATAAAAACTTTATGACGCGGCGTGAAAAGAAAATGAGGCGTTACAGTTAATCAGATATTCTGGCCTTACTGAGACGTCATATCGAATCATCAATTTTTAAAAGGCAGAATACAGTAAAATATACGTAATGCTAAAACTATACTAAATGCAGTAGTCCTCTTTGATGAGGGACAGGATTTTCCATTCTCAGGGGTAAATATCATTGCACTGAAAAAACACAGAGGTCCCAGGTGGTATGATTTTTCATTCAGAAGAATTATCAATAACCAATTTTTAACTGCTCTTCTATCTGGCTCTAAATATAAATAATATTTCAAAGAAAGAGATTAATATGGGAAAAGGAAAAACAAACTTATTGTTCTAAGAAAAGGACAGTCTGATAAAGGAGACTAAGCAAACCTTTGAAGTTAGGGTTTATAATGGCTCACTGATCTGGCAGGAATGGACAAGACAGATTAGACAGAATAGAAAAACTTAATATTCATTATTTGAGTTAAAAAGAACTGTGAACATGTCTAATGTATAGTTCATATTTTTAGGGGTGAGCCAGCCTCAGCGCCAACAGCAGGATACCTGTGTGTGATCGTTAAGTCACGCTGGCCAGTATCTGCCTGGGTGAGGATCCCTTTTAAGCTAGTTGCCAAAAGGAAATTTGTCTTTCATTCTACAGGTGAGCTAAGGCAGGGGTGGACGTTATCCAAACAGATCTGCACAGGTCCTGTGAGAAGAAAGGGATCTCATGAAAGGAGCTGCAGGTTTTACTGGAAAACTGCATTTTTTTCTAACTTAAAAAAAGGAAGAAGAGTTATTAGAGACTCTTTGGCTTCAGGGCCCAAATTTAAACATATGCCATTGGTGAGGAGCCTCAAAATGCCTGAGAGGACATTCTTTTCCTCTGCACACAACAAAAAGTAAATATTTAAGGCTCATTAGAGGAACTGGCAAATAGCTGATAGCCAATAGCTACAAAATTTAACGAAGGCAATCAGCTCCCTGGCAGACATATGCTTCCCTTGTTCAAATGTTAGTTACGTGTCATTATCACTTCAGTACTTTCATCCCTGGAGAACTAGGAAACCAAGAAAGGAAAAAAAATGCAAAATTTCTGAAAACTGAAAAATAAAAATTCTTCGATGCTATATAATTAAAGTTAGAAACAGACCCACCGCCACATACATGCAGCGGAGAGAAGCTGAAACTTCAAACAACTGATTTATCACAGCAAGTAATTACTTTATGTTTTTCACAAACATTTGAAACCTATTATTACTTTCACAGTGGCACACATCAACAGAAGACTGTCACCTAAGGGAGAAATGGTGAACTGGGCTGTAATTAATTTCTGGTCGAATATATCATGAAGCCTTTAATGTTGTCAATAAAATGCTCTAGCCACTAAAAATCCCCAACCTCTCCCTCCCTCCTCTGTCCCTGTACCCCAAAATGTTTAATCAGCGCCTTTGTGAAAGATTGCCAAAAGGAGCATGAGAGGCGGTATTAATGCTCGCTGCAAAGTTGAGGCCATTGATCCGCTCCTTCCCTTGACCCAGGTATCAAGAGAGAGACGTCAATCAAGAGCTGGCCTCGCACACCCCCCCCTTGTTTTTTTCATTTGACTCCCATCTCCAACTGAGAAAAACAGAAGGTGTGCAATTCTTTGGAGAAATTTAAACATGTGGATACCAGGCAATGGAAATCATTACAGCAGCAACTGAAGGCTATATATCCTTAAAGGTTAGAACACAAAGATTAAGAGTGCCTCCAGGAAAAAGTGAAATGGCTGATCTGAATAAAACCTTTCCATCAATTGGAAAACCACAGCACAGCAAAGGAGATGAAGAGCTACAGCAGATGTGACATTTATATTTTTGAGTACCTACATGTTTATTTTTTGAGTTACCGTTCAGAGTCTTATATGACCTTTATAGGTCATGCAAAAAACAGTAGCCAGCTTCTCTATCTGTCTAACTCCCCAGTACGTGTGGTGAGCAAATGCTACAACCATGATCTTGACTGTGAAAAGAAACAGGCCTACAATGCTTCTTTCTTCATTCATTTCTTTCACACACACATGCATTAGTTTGTCCATCCTGTCAACAAACATTAAAGCGCCTGCTTTACACTCTATACCTGAGGAATCTTTGCAGTATCTTTATGGAATTAGATGGGAGTTAACTACCCTCCTTTTACAAGCCTTTCCTCTGATGGTCTCTTTTGACAGGGGTCGAGGTGGAGCTCTAGACCCCTGAACCCCATCTCTGGCTACACATAGTGCAACTCGGGGCAAGTCTTATCTGCAAGGTACCCTAGAGTTGATCTTCTAGTCAAACCCTTATTTTATAGATGAGGAAACTTCAGCCAAGAGAGCTCAAGGGACAAGTGCACAAGTTTATGCAAAAATCACGGGCTGAATTTGTTTACCAGCCACCCATTAGATAAAAAAATACTATTTTGTTCACCCCGAAACTCCCAAGAACACAACGTGACTCTGCCTCAAAATAATAATGGTGACTCTGTAGGGGTTTTAAATGATGATTTAACCTAATCCACAAACGTGCTTTCAGGTAATTTTTACTTTCACTGCCTGCAGCAGGAGAAGAAAAAAGAGTAATGGGGACTGAAGGGGAATAAGAGGCTGAAAGAAAAATGGCCTGGATATTGTAGAGTCTCAAAGAACATGGGGTTAGGCTAGTATTCCTCCAAGAGTGCCCCAAACTACCTGCAGCAGGATCCCCTGGGCGCTTGTTAAACAAACTGCAGTTGCCCGGGCCCCACCTTCAACCTTCTAAGTTGGAATTTTTAGGAATGGAATCAAAGAATTCCACCTAAAGCAAGTTCTCTAGGAAATTCTTATACCCTCTAGCTTTTGAGAACCACCTGGTTAATCGGCTTGGTGTTTTAAGAGTATAGGCGTATGTACTTGAGATTTATGATAGAGTTTACCAGCGATATGAATCGTGTACTGGCTCTAATTTGCGGTATGGTTCCAAGAGCATGGTCTTGGGTGTCCAGTGCTATTGCTCCGGGACGGTTGTTTGGAAAGTGGGCAGAGGACCAACAAGCAGCACCAAGGACCTAATGGCTGAGCAAAACCAGGCCCAACACATTCCAGCGTGAGAGGGATCCGCAGAGTCCTCCAGTGACACTGCTAATTAAAGCATTAATCACAACTGCCAAGACCAGAGCTCAATGGAGACACACAACCAGAAAAAATAAAGGAAAAGAAAATGTTTGAAAGATGAGAGCCTAATTGAAAAATAAAATCGCATTTTAATTAAACGAAGCAAAACAGAAACCCAGTATTTACCAGATGACAGCCCTGATTTCACATGGTTAAGAACATTCAGAGACTCTGGGGTTGGACTGACCTAAGTTTGAACCCTGAATCTTATTATTTTGTAAACTGGGAATTTACTTAGCCTCTTCAGGCTTTACTTTTTTTCCAACTAGAAAATGAGGTAATAATAGCTACATATATAGTTTCAGGGAGGATTCAGTGAACCAATGTAGGTAGAGCATTTCCTATGGTTTGTGTCATTTACTGAGTTCGATTATATAACAGTAACAATAATTACCCTTTCATTAAAATGGTAATATATCATCATCGTCACTGGGAGAAACTAACTAATTTAAGCCTCTAGGTGATTTACACTAAAGGTACTTGATTTCTAGAAGCTGTCTTTGCTTTAGTGAAAGTTAGTCCGGAGTCAAAGGTTTACAAGGCTAGGTACATGTTTATTTCTTGGTAACCTATCTGTAATTAGCTATGGATGCTCTCTGATACGTGCATGGAAATTCATATTCATCAAACATACTTGAAAACTCAAATTACATTTTTGAACACTTTAGACTGCTTACTATTACGAAGAAGTAAAGGAAAATGAAAACAAAATTCAGAAACCAAAAGCAAGCAAAATAAATCATGGCAACTAGTCACAGGAACTTTATAATGAAGTGGGGAGAAAGAACACATTAATAAAAATTAGAGCTATAAAATATTAAATGATGGGTACAAATGAAGAACCATATTGATATAATGAGGTATTAATTACAGAGTACAGAAAATCGAGGTGGGGGAGGAAAGAGATTATAAAGCGAGAAATCGATATGGACCTGGCTGTTAGGGGGGCTGAGAGAGCAAAAGGGCCTGGCTGGGTGCTGACCACTGAGCTCACTGTGGCCACCTGGCCTCCTTTCAGCACTGTGGTCTTATTCTCTTAGACTGGCAAGTGGTGTTAGGCAAAGCAGGGGGCGGGGAATGGAGAGAAAGGCTTTTTGTAAAAGATGGAACAGGAAAGGGAGTGCAGAAGCAAGTCTGGCCTTGATATGGTTTGTAAGGGGTTGTAGCTCTGCTTTTACCACTGTAGCAATTGTGCCTGTCTCCTACTTTTAAGCATCAAAATTAAACATTCTATCTTAATTTATAAAACAAGACAGGTCAGCTTTCAGCCTCAAGTTTTTCAGTAAGAATTCTAATAGAGTCAATAAATGGTCATTCATGGGCTTTAGTCACAGAATAAGCTTAATGCCTTTCTAGAACAATGCAATCTTTTCCTGGCAGAAAATGGCCTCACTGGGTGAATTAATTTAATTTCCGCACTATGACGACTACAGAGGTAGTGCAGGGGATATAAATAGCACAATTTGATGACAGATTCTGGACAAGTCACTTCTGATTTCTGTTCCTTGGGATCTTCATTGGAAATAATAACACCTGTCATCTATGCTAATCTCTGAATCATTCCAATTCACGACCACTGGCTGCCAATAATCGCGAGGAACCCTAAATTATACATTGACATTACGTATGTACAAGGTATGGTGACATTAATTGAGCGTAATCAAAGGAAATCTTACTTAATCAAGGCCTCACACATCAGACAGTTTATGAGAAATCAAACACCAGTACTGACAGGTATTACTTTTTGAGAGCCTTCTAAGTACTCATTGTTTTATGGTGCTCTTGGGGGATATGAAGACCACGAGGCGTATTCACTTGCCTTCAGAGAGCCCTAATTAAGCAACTGATTTCAATTAATTGTTAGAATGTATGGAACCTACTATAAGTGCAACAAACATAGAAAAAGGAGATCAGTAGAAAGTGGTATGGTTAGAAATAGGTATGGTCAGAAACAAAGTCAAATAAAAGTTTAATTAGGGGGATGTAATGCTATTTAAATCTACTTATAAAGATATTTACGAAAATTTCCTCAGAGATCATGCCATACAAATTTGTTTTGTTACTAAATTTTATTAACCGGCATACTTCCTTAAAGCTATTTAGCCCATTACATTTCCCAATTTACTTGGGTACTTGGGAAAGTCAGGGCTAGTTTTGCATCACCATTAAATTCAAGAGGTATAACAGAATTTTTAGTGGCATCATCATTAAAAGAATTTTGGTAGCATACTAATCTCTCCTACAAAATCAATCACAAATCCACACGGTTAATGATCTTGAGTCAAAAATCTGGAGTATTGCAGGTAAAGGGTGGAAAAGGTATAGGTTACCCCGAATCAGAAAGGCAGTTAAGACTAATGGCACAATAAAGTTGGGGGAAAATGTGCAAATGATGTGAAAAAAGAATTTTTTTTAGAAACAAAGTTGCTCTTCAAGCAAGGCAAGCAAAGAAACTTTTATGAAATGCGGGGGTGTTTCATATTTTCAGCAGAGTCACCTCTGAAGCTTACCCCCCTCCTGACTCATCAGAGTGACAGGGAGTTAGGGGACCACAGGTCTGTCTAGATGTCTGTGGGTGCTTCCAGCAGATGGCAGCATGTCATCGCTAATCCCTATCCATCAAAAAATGCCCTGGTCACTCCAAATAGGAAAACCCATAACTTTTCCTGCCCAAAACCAAAATAATGTTCCTGGTACAACAGGTTTGTAGGAAGTAAGTGTACCTAAGCAGCTCCCTTGGAAGGAATTCAATATTCTCAGCTACGCCAGAGGTCCTTCCTGGCCTTAGAGAAAGTACAAGGTCAAGGATAAAGCAGGGGCCCAAAACTGATATATTTAAGCTGGCTTTGTCACTTGCTCTGTCACCTTGAGGAAAGCACCTGAACCGTTTACCTCAAAGAGGAGTTGGAGAAATTAAAATGAGAAGATGCTTTCATTTACTGAGAAGAAAGATGCTGTATCAATTTGTGGGTAAAGAACTACTGCGGTGCAGGCAGCACGTTCACACGCTGTCCTTTTCTGGCTCTTGTACCGTGGGACCATTCCTTCCCTATCCTCTTCTGGGTTCCTCTTCCTTCTCATGCCCTTTACAGGCTGGTGTTCCGCAGGAGATGGTTCGCCATCTCCTCTAATAGTTGTTTTTTTTTTGTTGTTGTTGTTGTTTTTGGCGGTATACGGGACTCTCACTGTTGTGGCCTCTCCCATCGCGGAGCACAGGCTCCGGACGCGCAGGCTCAGCGGCCATGGCTCACGGGCCCAGCCGCTCCGCGGCATGTGGGATCTTCCCGGACCGGGGCACGAACCCGCGTCCCCAGCATCGGCAGGCGGACTCTCAACCACTGCGCCAACAGGGAAGCCCTCCTCTAATAGTTTTAAACAACGACCCCATGCTGAGGATTCCCCAAACTGTTCAATCCAGGCCCCTCCCGTCCTTCACTCTCCTCCAAGCTTCTAGCTTACACATCCTGGTGCACATGAGCCACCTCCACTCGGAAATCTCACAGGCATCTTACACTTGTCACGTCCACGATGATCTTCCTTCCACAAAGCCTATTCCTCCCTCTTCCTGTAGGGGTATCTTATTTGATGGTACTGGGACCCAGCTGGATAGCCATGTCAGAGAGTGGAGGGTCATCCCTGACTTATTTTTCTTTATCTTCACCATTCAATCGCTCTTTAAATCCTTCACATTTTAGCTCGTTCATACGTCTCAAATCTGTCTCCTCCATCCCCACCAGGACTGATCTGGTTCAGGCCCTACACACCTCTCTCTTTACAATCACCTTCCAATTGGTCAGCAAGGCCTCCAGCTTTATTGCCCTCAAGTCCATTTCCTATACAGCTACTGAAATAATTTTCTTAGAATACAAATCTGACCATCTCACTCTTCTGCTTAAAGCCCTTTAGGTCACCAACAGAATAAAGTTGTCACTCCACAAATATTTATTGAATGCCTACTACATGCCAGCTATTGTTCTTAGCCCCGGGGCTACAAAAGTGAACAAGAGTCCTTGCCTTCTGGAGCTCACAGACAGACGAGGAACAAATAAACAAGGAAATATAAAATATGTTAGATGGTGATACGTGCTGAAACATAGATCAGGGTAAGGAACATAGGGAGTGCTGGTGGGAGAAGAAGGCGTGATTTGAAACTGTAGAGAGAAAGCCTCTGATAGGGTGGCGCTTATCCTGAGCTAGTTCTGATTTCTCCTCAGGTCTCCTATTTTATCACTCCTGCTCCAGTCACTCTAACTGCCCTTTCTGTTCCAAATGGCTCTCTCCCTATCCTGGATAATTTCATTTAAGATTAGTATTAAGTATCACCTCCTCCAAAAATTAATTCTGCCTCCATCTCCTCTCTCTCCAGATGGGTTAGGGGAACTCAAAAAAGCGTTAGATATTTCCTTTATAAAGGTCCCCATTAATGTGAGTAAAAAATTTGGGCTACTTATTTCCTATGACTTAACATTTAGGACTTTCAAAGCTTTAAAGCTCAACCTTTAAAAAAATTGAGGTATAATTGACATATAACATTATATTAGTTTTTCTTTTCTAGAAAAAAAAACCCAGCTTTATTGAGATGTAATTCACATACCATACAATTCACTCATTTAAAGTGTACAATTAAATGTCTTTTAGTATATTTACAAGGTTGTGCAACTGTCAGCACAATCTATCTTGGAACATTTTCATCACCCCAAAAGGAAACCTTGTACCCATGTCCCCATTTCCTTCCAACCCACCTACTCTAAGTAACCACTACTCACTCTCCTTTCTACCTCTATAACTTTGGCTATTTTGGGCATTTCATATGAATGGAGTTAAACAATATATGGTCTTTTGTAACTGGCTTCTTTCACTTAACATAAAGTTTTCAGGGTTCATCCATGTTGTATTATACATCAATCAGTACTTGAGCTTTTAGTTGAATGATACCAACTGTATGTATGGATTTATCAAATTTTATTTATCAGTTGATGGTTACCTAGCTTGTTTCCACTCTTTGGCTTTTATGAATAATGCTGCCATGAAAATTTGTGTACAAGTTTTTGTGGAGATATAAGTTTTCATTTCTCTTGGGTATACATCTAGGAGTAGAATTGCTGGGTCATGTGGTAACTCTATGTTTAATTTTTTGAGGAACTGATGAATTGTTTTCCAAAGCAGCTGCATCATTTTATATTCCTATCAGCAATGTATGAATGTTCCAGTTTCTCCACATCCTCTCTAACACTTGCTATTGTCTCTTTTTGATTATAGCAATCCTAGTGGGTGTAATGTGGTAACTTATTTTGATTTTGATTTGCATTTCCCTAGTAACAAATAATGTTGAGCATCTTTTCAGGTGTATATTAGCCATCTATATAGCTTCTTTGGAGAAATGTCTATTCAAATCCTTTGCCTATTCTTTTTATTAATAATTTAATTTTTCCCCAATAGTTTTAGATTTAGAGAAAAATTGAGAAGATAGAACAGAGACTTCCCATATAACTTACCCCGAGATTCCCTATTATTAACATCTTACATTAGTATGATACATTTATCACAACTGATGAACCAATACTGATACATTATTATTAACTAAAGTCCATAGTTTATTCACACTTTCTTAGTTTTTACCTAACATCGTTTCTCTGTTTCAGAATCCTATCCCGGATACTACATTACATGTAGTTGTCATGTCTTCTTAGGTTCCTCTTGGCTACAATAGTTGGTCAGATTTTCCTTGTTTTTGATAACCTTGACAGTTTGGAGGAGTACTGGACAGGTGTTTTGTAGGATGTGCATGTATTCGAATTTATTTGATATTTTTTCTCTCTATTATATGCATGATTTATGCATGTTGATTCTGACCTTGACTGCCTGGCTGAAATACTATGTGTCAGATTTCTCCACTATAAAGTTACTCTCCCCCATTCCATATGTACTCTCTGGAAGGAAGTCACTATGTGAAACCTACCTTAAGAAGTGGAATGTTTGGCTCCACTACCTTTATTTTTTATAAGTTTATTTATTTATTTATTTATTTAGGCTGCATTGGGTCTTCGTTGCTGTGAGTGGGGTTTCTCTAGTTGCAGCGAGTGGGGGCTACTCTTTGTTGAGGCTCATGGGCTTCTCACTGCAGTGGCTTTTCTTGTTGCAGAGCACTGGCTCTAGGCGCATGGGCTTCAGTAGTTGTGGCACACGGGCTCAGTAGTTGTGGCTTGCAGGCTGTAGAGTGCAGGCTCAGTAGTTGTGGCGCACGGGCTTAGTTGCTCCGCGGCATGTGGGATCTTCCCGGACCAGGGCTCGAACCCGTGTCCCCTGCACTGGCAGGCGGATTCTTAACCACTGTGCCACCAGGGAAGTCCCTCCCCTACCTTTAGAGTACGGTAGCTACATAATCTATTTGGAATGCCTCTGCACAGAGAATGCCTCTGCACAGATTGAATACCAATGTATTCAATCATTTATATCAGTATGGACTTATGGATATTTATTTTATACTTTGGGTTATAATTCAGTACTACTTTATTTATTTTCTTACTCAGATTATCCCAACTTTGCCATTGGGAGCTCCTTCTGTTGGTTCCTGTGCCTCTTTGACACAATGTGCTATGTGTGTGCATGTTTTTAGTACTTCCTTACTTTCTGGTACTACAAGATGCTCCAGGCTCATCTTGTATATTTCCTGCTCCAGTCCTACAATCAGCCATTTCCCCCAAGATCCCTGCTTTCTTTTTTTGAAGAATAGTACTTAGAAACTAGATTCGGGTTACTAGGTATGCTCATTGCTACTGAGATATCTTTATCTAGTCTTTAATTAGATTATTTGTTTTTGTATTATTGAGTTGTAAGAATTCTTTATATATTCTGGATATGAGTCCCTTATCAAATATATGATATCCAAATATTTCCTCCCACTCTACTGGCTGTCTTTCACTTTCTTTATTCAATCTCTTATTGAGTTAAACAAATATTGGTGTATTGTACTTCTCCATATAAACTTATGTCCAGAGGCGGCAGTTCAGGTAAGATTTTTTTTCTCTTTTGGTCCCTGGGTACCAAATGGTTCCTTCTCTACCAGTGAGATTTTTCTGGTATCTTCTGTGGAGATGCTCCTGCTTCACAGTATGGGCACTATACATGGGAGATATAGAGCTTCACTGGTTAAGTCAGCATATATAGAACAGCTTCAAAGCTAACCTGGAGCTGCTGGAAGAGGGACTGGGGCTAGAGAGGGGTGGGGCATCTAGAAGCAGAGAGAGCCCATCATTAAAAACAAAATCACTTGGTTGGTATCCCTCTAAGAGTGATCATAACTCTGCTACATCATGGGAAATAGATGATGAGTACCTATGCTGGGAAGAGCAGGGCTTTCTTAGTAACCATTCAACGAGAAAAGAGAGGCTGCCAATTTGGTCTTTTATACCTCACACTAGAATCACTCTAATTGCGTTTTTGTTTGCTCTGAATGCTTCAGACCCTACCATGGAATTGAGGAGTGAGCAGCTTTCCCCAAATTTGAAGCTTGTCCCTACACTAGGTAAGTTGTATAGGGCAGATAAAGGAATGCAGGTCTCCAAATATGCTTAGAGGTTTCAGTATGTCTATTCACTATCCAACAACGATATGAGAGATTATAATTTTGATTTAATGTGAAACTGGGAAGTGGTAGATAGGGTGTAGTACTACAAATCAAGTGTCATTTATTTAGGAAATGAAGAAAAATTTAATATACTTTGATATTCATTGACAGCTTACAAATTAATTTTCCAAATCCAATATCATCTGTTCCTGAGTTCCATTAAGGTAGGCAGTGCAATTTTCATCAGAGAAGTTCAGTGATTTACCTAAAGTAACACAACTCCAAGCTAGGACTCTAGCACCTTAAGAGTGGTTTGACTTCCACCACAGTGTTCTTGCTAACAGAATCTTCAAAGGTCGAATGGTTTAAGAGGGCAGCCAAGGAAGCCATCTCAATTTTAGTGTGTTCTTGATATATGGATCTAAACACAATCTGAAAAGACTAACCTAATATATTTTTGACCCAGAGTTGACCCAAACCCAATCCTAACTTGCAAAAGGAGGAAAGCTGAAGTTGAAGGTTTGAGGCCATCAATCTTGTTGCATATCTCAGATGGAAAACGTCAGCAAACTAGCCAAGAAAAGGATTACTGAGCAAAAGTGAAGGAAAACAGCTAACAGGTAGGAGTATTCTAGATGTACATAAAAGAGTGTGAGTTTAAATATAATGAAGATCCTTTACATTGGAAAAATTCTCTGTATATGAACTGCCTATGTTTATACACACACACACAGTAATATCTTTTTTTCCAACCAAGATATTCTGAAATTTACATGGAAAACCAGTGCAGGAAACACTGAAACATGGAAAACAATGGAATATTGAGGAATGGCCAACCTTCTCTCATGAGGAATCTAAAAATACAAAATGTGACTGCCTGTATTCTTCAGCATTCTCCAGAGAAACAGAACTAAATGCATATGTGTACATAAAACTATATTACGTAAATACACATATATCTATATCTATATATAGAGAGAGAGTGATTTTTTATTGGGGTTATAATTGACATATAACATTTTATTAGTTTCTGGTGTACAGCAAGAGTCAATATTTGTATATATTGTGAAATGATCACCACAATAAATCTAATTAACATCCAGGAAAAAAAAAAAAAGGTCTTCTACTTTCTAGTTAGTCTGTAGTGATTTTCCAGGACAAAGCCTCTTTTTGAGTCTGAAAACTCAGCGGTGGGTCAAAACCATAGCAGAGAAAATTACCATAGGGGACAGGGTCTCTCTGTAATTCTGGTCATGTTATAGGTTATCTCGATCCTTTGCTTACCCAAGATTTATCCCTATTAGAGATTAGCTGGAGCAAAGGTGTGTATGAAAAAAGTGACAACTCAACAATACCACTGAGTAGTGGTTTACCACTACTCAACAATACCGCTGAGTAAAAGAGTCAGCATAAATGGAATCAGTGCAGATCTCTCATTTCTTTATTATGGAAGGAGTGTTCTATTTTCCACTGGCCGGGAAGGCTATGAAAGTAAAAAACTACAAGAGCCTTGCAACTTCTTGTTAAATAAGTTTTCTGACACATAGCAACTAGTGATTAATTACTGTGTTAGAAGATTACATTCCTATAGAGATTTGCTGGAAATACAGATGCTGTCTATGCTTGATTAGACTTGCTTAAGGAATGCTGAGACACACTGCTGCTACAGTCTATTATTTCTGGCTATTTTGGTATTGCTGTTATATTTACTTTACATAGCTTCACATTCAGTAGAATTGATAGAGCCCATTTCATAAAACCTGTCCCTACCAAAAACAAGAACAGAAAAAATAAGGCTATGAAGTGTGTTTATGTGTCTGTGTATGTATGAGAGCGAGAGAAAATGAAGGAGAAAGAGACTATGAATAGTAGGGATGTAGTACTCCTTTTTGTAACACTTTCTCTCTACAGAGAAAGAATTGCAAGGGAGATGCTCTGTTTCTCATAAGCCAATAAGAAAACTGACCCACATCAGCTGGTTAAAACGTTCAGGGCATTAAAGATAAACTAAACTTTGTCATTATCCAAATTCTTTACCACAAAAAGAAGCCTTGATTTGATACCTAGTCATTCATCCAATACACAAAATGAGCACTTACTCTGGTCCATGCACCGAGGAAACAGAAAAAATCTGGGCTTCCTGGAGCTTACAAGTCTGGTAAAGATGTGTCTTTTGAGCTGAGATCAGGACAGAATCATCCAATGCTATACACTTAAGCTAGCCTATCTCCTCTCATAATCCATTAAGAGTAGTAATAGCAGTACCTCTCCCAAGAGGTCACATTTCAGCTTATACCCACTTCCTTGGATACCACTCCCAAATCCAACTGTGAAAGGCATGGCTTTGCTGAAGAATTGCTTTGCCGGTATATGGCCCATCAATGCCAACCTCAATACCGCCCAGTCAACATTTCATTATTCAGATGCTAGTGTTTTTACTATGTGTTCAGGCCCCATACTGTCTGCCAAAAGCTGTGTTAATTTACTTATTTCAGCTAAATAAAAAAAAATCATTTAAAAAAAGGTTGATTGAATTTAGGAATTATATTCCTCAGAGAATTAGTAATGCTTCTCTGTATCCCTCAGGCCTCCATGTTCTTATCTTCCCCTTGTCAATGTTATTATGAATAGACTAATTCAATAACGAGATCATTCCCCATCAGAGAGACCAAATAAATGCAGCATTCAGTCACACCTGGTTTCCCTAATCTGAGCAAGGAACGCTTTCCAACAAATTTAGCCTAAAATAGGGAATTTAATGAACACAAATAGAAAGAAAGACAGGGAAGGAGGACAGAAAAGCAGAACAACAGGGTAGCAGTGGAACAAATGGAGTGATAGATTGGAGAAGACAGGTTAAAAGTGAAGATACTTGCTTATACGATTTCAAAACAAAGATCCTAGCATAGATGTCTTAATAGCTGTCAAAGTAATATAACATTTCATCATCCCCTTAAGTGTCTCAAGAATTATTTCAAATTTTCTTGAACTTCTACAAGAATCAAAAAATCAAGTGAAAAAACACAGAAATACTAAATATTAGGTAGGAGCATTCTGGACTATTAAAAACAAAAGACTTCCTCGCCATAAAGGAGTTCATGGAATAATTCATCTAGGCATAATCGTCAATAAAGCACCAACACCATAATCATTATCCATCCTGTTAAGTTTTCATTAAAGCTCCAAAGGTCCACTGATTTTAAAAAGGTACGGCTAGTGCTGATACCATATGAAGAGAGAATAAAATTAACTCTTGTATTTGAAAAAGTGTATTATAAGGAAACACTAAAAACTGAGATCAGCAACCCTAGAAAAGAGAAAGTGAAAATGCTATTTAAAAAAGAACCTTCAATTACATAAAGGAACAGTGCGAGCAGTGATGAGTAACCATTTTCCCCCCAATGAAAAAAAGAAGGGGGGATGGGTTTCAACTGGGAAAGATAGAAGAGATGAGGAAAAAGATTCATGTAAAAATATTTTCAACACGTTATTTAGGATGAGAGAAAATGTAAAAGATTCAAATGTCTACAAGTCTGCATATACGTAGATAACTAAATTATGGTTTACTTACTCCATGGAACATTTGTTCAGGTGTTAAAAATAATACTTTCAAGGGATATTAATGGATATGGGAAAAACCATGCTTTCACAGATTATTATTGATATAGGAAAATGCAATTAAACGAGTAAAAAACCCATTAACAATTTTGTAAAGAGAAATGATATGCATGCCCATGAGAACTCACCTAGACACACAGCACATGTACAAAAACCAGGAGAAAGTATATCACATATCATAGTCTCTAGATTAAAAGTTTATGACTAATGTTTATATATTCTTATTTCTATTTTATGTTACATATTTTATGCAATGAGTATATATTACATTTACAATTAGAAAATAAAGTTACTAAAGTTCTGTAGTAAAAGAACTTAGGTTCGACAATAGGAAAAATTACCTGTTTAAGAGTTGTTAAACATCCAATAGAATTTTAGAGAATTACCTTCTCTATAACCAAAGTACATCTATTTGTTCCATTTTTTTCCTTTTTTTGAAATTGAGGTATAATTGACATATTAGTTTTAGATGTAAACATAATAATTCAATATATGCATATATTGTGAAATGATAATCACAATAAGTTTAATTAACATCCATCACTTCTGTTTCTCTTTTTTTTTTGTGGTACGCGGGCCTCTCACCACTGTGGCCTCTCCCGTTGCGGAGCACAGGCTCCAGACGTGCAGGCTCAGCGGCCATGGCTCACGGGCCCGGCCGCTCCGCGGCATGTGGGATCTTCCCGGACCGGGGCACGAACCCGTGTCCCCTGCATCGGCAGGCGGACTCTCAACCACTGCGCCACCAGGGAAGCCCTCATTTTTTTTTAAACTAAGTTTTTAAGTACTAAGAACCCATTTTAAAAAATGACTTGATAGACAATGAGGCCTTGGCTTTGGTACAGGAACTGAGCTCAATCTTTCCACCTACCTTGCAAAGTCCAGGTCTGCCTCCCGAGACATGGTGATGTTGGTCAAATTCTGCTGAAGGACAAAAATGTTCCTACACATCTTCTTGATGCCAGACTCACTGATGCGCCTGAAGTACTGGGCGCCGTTAATAAGGATGCAGGAGATCAGGTGTCCTAGGCCTGAGGGATCAGCACAGGGCAGGTGGGGAGGAAAGAGAAGACAGATTAGTGCCATCTTGCATAAACCGACACGGGATTTCTCTCTTCTACTGCTCAGAAAATTTAAATGACCAAGGAAAACTTATTTCTGATGGTTGGACCAGCTGATCTTACAATGATTTCAGAGTATTTAGACCGTGCCCAAGTAGTTACAAATGGGGAGACTTTCTGCTGGCAAAAAAACTGGTATATCTGCAGCTCCAGCACTGCCATATACAGTTAAAGTCACCATTCCAGGGCTTAGAGTACACGCCAGGTTGTTTTAAACTATTGAAGTGCAAAGAACTCTTGTTTTTCTGTACAGTTATTTTAAAGCGGAGAAGAACACATGTAAATATGATGATCTGTTTGGTCTCCTTTTCCTCCTACAAAACAGGTAGGGGTGTACTTTTGGCTCAAAAGTTGATTGGCAACCTACATAAGTAAAAATAAGAAAATGGGCTATTGGCATTAATGTTACTACACCTCAACACTGACAATGGAGTATACTTCTAAAGTAGTAACTGGAGAGAATGTAATCAGAAACAAAGTGCAAAGGAAAAGCAGAGCATGCATTAACTGTGGAGTTCCTACAAGACACCTGTGCACTTCTCTGGCGTATCGTAAGTGATCTGCTCTCAAGCTCTATGAAATTCAGCAAAGAGCTGGGTAGTACATCAACAAACTAAGAGGTCCCAGTCAGGTTACCCTAGGTAATGAAGTTGAGGAATGCTGGTTCAGAAGGCACATGTGGGTTACCATTCTTAGAAGTTAGACTTTAATTCTAAATACTTGGAAATAAGTAAACCTCTCTTCCTTCTTTTTCTCTTCTTCTTACAAAGTTGGACTCTGGCAAGATGTTCTCCCCAGAATTCTAAAGTTAGTCTGACTAGTCACAAGCGGTCTACTATTTTTGTCTCAGGGCGTAATTTCAGGGTCAATGGCTCCTTCTGTCTTCAGAATGAGTTTTCCCTTGATTCGGACAAATATAGAAAAAGGACAGGAGAAGGCACTGTCTCTTGCTTCAGCTACACTCACCCAGTGTGGCTTCAAGACCACAAATTCGTGTGTATGTGCTACTATTTGAAAGCGAAGTAAAAAGCTTTCCACTCGAAGGGGAAGAAACACACACATGGATTTTACATTTAAAGCAAGACAGTTTACGTGAAAAACCTCTGTAGGTTATTTTGCTGTGATTCTCCTGAGCCCGTAACTTCACGCAGAATTTTGTTCTGCAGTGCTTTAGTGTGGTCTGCCCTACTTGGAGGCTGTGAGGCAATGCAATGCTTGTAGAGAATAATAAATAAAGAAATAAATGTATATACCAATTAAGTATAAGCAATTATAATAATAAACCAATTAAAAGTTGGTCTGCTTTGTATTATCACTATACATCAGGAATTCTAAACAATATCTGTGATTGCAATACTCCTTAAAAAAAAAATTGAATACTCCTTCTTGACACACCAAGAAGACTGAGACCACTGCCACCTCCCCAACTTGGGAAACTCAATGTTATGCCTTTTGAATTTAGAAAGTGATATCACAGAGGGATAGCTAGCTTTTTAAATAGGAATCCTCAAATTTATGATTTTTTTTATAGTTGAAATCTCTTCTATGTCAGAGGATTATACCTGTATCTCAAGAAGATGTTGCTGCCCAGCAGAATTAGATGTTAAGAAATGTCTGGTCAAAATGAGAGGAAACTTCTGGGATGTGAATGTTAATATGTGGGGCTTGAAAGAGCCACTGTCAAGAGCCCGAAGGGAATTCTGTGTAGTCAGGAAAGTGATTTCTTAGATGTGCCCTGTACCGTCAAGCTACAGAGTATTCCTGCAGTCTCCAATTCACAGAGCCATGGGGCTGACTAATAGCTAACCTTTTTTCATACTTTCTGGCTAAAGTCTTTTAGGGATACTCCCCTTCAGAACAGATCTCCATCACTATAATTTAATGGGAAAATAGGATTTTTTTGGGGGGCAAGGGGTCCACATTTGCTAGAACAGAACCATTTCATAAAGCAAGACATGGTCATGCGTTGACACTCTTTCCATCTTTAGGCTGCCACCATCCTTTGCGCTAAGTACATTCTTAATTGTTTTGAATGACACTGGCTCAATTCTGTGAGATGCCACAGATACTTTTGGCCCCCAAGTCTACATATAAACCAAGCAGAACAAGAAATAAAGGGGATATAATTTGAAATCCTAAAAGGGGTCCTTTGGAGGAATTCATCACGAAAATGATTTGGCTGGCGGTGCATTTTTTTAAATGTTGAAGGCGAATGCCTTTGGAAAGTACTGTCTTTCACACCCTTCCTTACTTGCTCGACCCTGAAGGCATTTATGGATGCAGCCTTCTTAAAACTGCTGCTCATCAGAGGTTTCTGTGTTTTTCAGACAACAATTCGTTCTCTGAGAGAAAACTTCCCCTTCCAGTGATAATTTTAGCCAACGAGGGGATCTTTCAGGGTTGTCTCTGTATGGTGTGTGTGTGTTTCTTTTTCCTTTATGAGCTCCTCTTGAGTTCATCTGTGGTCCACTCCACAAATTTACCCAGCTCTCATGAGCAGCATGTCAAGGAGGCAGCCTGGCTGCCATCTGCCTTACCTCGGATTAAATCTCCTTATGAAGAAGGAGCAGATGGAAGCCATACTGTTGCCTACCTAGACACACACACAGAGGCTAGGCACTGCAGCTTTGAACCAAAAGGAAAAACAGACAAAAAAAATCAACAACCTTTTCCTACAAGTTTTGAACTTCAGTAATAGAGAAAATCAGGAGAACCTTCACCTTTCCTTCCTCCCAAACTCCCAGGGACAGAGGCAGGGTCTGACCTTCAAATATATACTGGAACTTGTGCTGCTGGAGGCTGGCACTCATGGCCTCCTCAATGGCGCTGATATCTTTGTTGAGCTTGACCACCAGAGGGTCATAATCCATACTTTCCACATTAGCGACAATGGCGTAGTTCCCCTCCTTCGCTAGAGGGATGAGATAGTGGAAACAGTGAACCCTGAAAGGGAGAGAGATGGAGAAAGCAGTTAGTAATAACTCTTTCTGATGAAAATAACCATCTTCTTGTGACAGAGCACCCGAAAATTTAAGACAGCAGTGGCCCTGTAAATTTTTATGTATCCCTCCCCCTTTTCACCAGAAAGCCTTCTAAGTTATTCTATAGTAAAACTGTGTGATCTCAAACAAGTCAGCTTCTGTGATCCTCGCTTGTTTAATCCATACATTGGGGGTGAGGAGTAGATGAGCTCTAAAATCCTTTCCATGACAAGATTGCTTGCATAGAGTGAAAAGCATTATCTCTTTCAAGCAGATACTGTTGTAGTGAAAATGAGAGGCAGAGGTCACAGATCTTTGAAACTTTGGTTTCAATTGCCATTTACTAGCTATGTGACTTCAGGCAAGTTACTTTCTCTCTCTAGGCCTCAGTTTCCTTATCTGTAAAATGGGGATGATAACAACACATACCTCATAAGGTGCTCCGAGGAGCTACTACATAGAAAGAGTATAGAGCACAGGGGCTGGCAATATTATATTTATTATTGTTAACCTATTACTTAACCAAAACACTTACTGAACATGTATGAGTGTGTTAGAAATTGTGCTAGGCCCTGGGAATGTAAGACACAGTTTGTGCCATTAAAGACTTCACAGCCTAATGGGGATGACCAAGAAAAAAATGACCAAAAGATGACAGTTTCTCACTCAGAAGCATGTGTACCCAGGGTGCCATGGAAGTTTGCAGAGGAAAGGTTCAGAACAGGAGGTGATACCTGTCATAGAGGACATATCTGAGTGAGCTTGAGGAAGGAGTACATTCCTATGTTGAAATGCCCTGAGTCAGTCTGATAATGTAAAACTCTTAGGTTCTTTTTGGTAGGTATCACTAACTGCCAAGGAACTCTGAGATGCGTAAGGATTGGCTACTCCATAACCTCTGTATTAAGCTGTAATGAAAGACGTTGCAGGCCAAATAATTCTACCACTCATACAGGTATTTATTAAAAACAAACAAACAAACCCCCTGCACCATCCATTGGCAGGCATAGTTGAAACAGGTTGTTCTGTAAGCTTAGGGATTGTTTTAGGTTCTCTGTCTGATCTTGACATGGAAGGTTGACTGGGAGTAGACATAATGACAATTCAGAGTTAGGATTCTGTTATGCTTAGAGTTGGCATCAGGTAACAAGAAATATTCCTAAACAAATGGCCACAGCCTTGGGCATCATCCCTAATGATGCAACTATAGGTTTAACCATAATTTTTCTTTTTTTTGAGTCAGGTTTATTGACAGATAATTTACAAAGAGTAAATTCACCCGTTGTAGTGTACAGTTTTATGAGTTTTGACAAATGCAGCCAGTTGTATAAGAATCAGCATAATCAAATTATAGAACAATACCATCACCTCCAGAATTCCCTTGTGCCACCCTTGAAGTCAGCCCCTTCTTATACCCCAAGGCTCCTGCAGCCACAGCTCTATTTTCAGTCCCCACGGTTTTGTCTCTTCCAGAATGCCATATAAATGCAATCATACAGCATGTGGCCTTTGGGGTTTGGCTTCTTTCAGTCTGAGATTCATCCATGTTGCTGTTCATTCCTTGTGATTGCTGAGTGGCCTCCTGCATATGGATGTGCTACAATTTAACCCTTCACCAGCTAACATCTGGGTTGTTTCTAGTTTGGGGTGATTATGAATAAAGCTGCTTCGTGTATAGGTTTTCGTGTAAGTATAAAATTTCCTTTTTCTTGGGTAAATATCTACAAGTGGGATTGCTGCATCATATGGTACATATAAGTTTAATTTTATAAGAAACTGCTAAACTGTTTTCCAAAGCAGCTGTGTGCTATTTTGCTTTCCTACTACCAATGTACAAGAGTTCCGGTTGCTCCACATCCTCAAAAGCACTTACTGCTGTCAGGTTTTTTTTTTAATTTAAGCTTTTTTTTTTTTTAATTTAAGCTCTCACTGTTGTGGCCTCTCCCGTTGCAGAGCACAGGCTCCGGACGCGCAGGCTCAGCGGCCACGGCTCACGGGCCCAGCCGCTCCGCGGCATGTGGGATCTTCCCGGACCGGGGCACGAACCCGTGTCCCCTGCATCGGCAGGCGGACTCTCAACCACTGCGCCACCAGGGAAGCCCTGCCATGGTAATTTGATATCTGTACACCCTGTGAAAGGATTCCCTTCATCTAGTTAATTAACACACCCATCACCTCACATATTTAGCCTTTTTTTTTTTAACATCTTTATTGGAGTATAATTGCTTTACAACGGTGTGTTAGTTTCTGTTTTATAACAATGAGAACATGAAGTACTACTGTCTCAGCAAATTTCAATTATACAATACAGTGTTATCAACTATAGTCATTCTGGTTTACATTAGATCCTCAGACCTTATTTATCTTAGAGCTGAAATTTGTACCCTTTTACCAGCCACTTCCTATTTCCCGCATCCTCCAGCCACCACTTTTCTACTCTGTTTCTGTGATTTTCTTAAAAAAAGATTCCACATATAAGTGATACCATGCAGTAGTTGTCTTTCTTTGTCTAGCTTATTTCTCTTAGGATAATGTCCTCGAGAGCTTATCAATTAAAAAAAATTTTTTTAAGTCATTCTAATAGATGTATAGTGGTGTCTCATTGTGGTTTTAATTTGCATTTTCCTAGTGACTAATAATGCTGGACATATTTTCATGTGTTTATTTGCCATCCATACATCTTTTTTTTTTAAGATTTTTTTTTTATTTGGACCATTTTAAAAGTCGTTACTGAACTTGTTACAATATTGCTTCTGTTTTATGCTTTGTTTTTTTGGCCAAGGGGCATGTGGGATCCCAGCTCCCTGACCAGGGATCGAACCCGCACTCCCTGCATTGGAAGGCGAAGTCCCAACCCACCAGACTGCCAGGGAAGTCCCGCCATCTATATATGTTTGTGTTCACATCATTTGCCTAATTTTTTTATTGACTTGTTTTCTTATCGTTAACTTTTGAGAGTTCTTTATATATGCTGGATACAAGTTGACACGCATTTCGTAAACATTTTCTCCCAATCTTTGGCTCGTCTTTTCATCTTAACAATGTCTTTCAAAGAATTGTTTTAAATTTTGATGAAGTTTAATTTACCAGTTTTTTCTTTTATGGGTGGTACTCTGGGAGTCAGCTTTAAGAAATCTTTGCCCAAACAAAGTTACAAAGATTTCTTCCTGTATTTGCTTCTAGGAGTTTTATAGTTTGAGGTTTTACATTTAGAGCTATGATCCATTTTAAGCTAAGTTTTACAAAGGATGTGCTATACTTTTGTAACCTGCTCATGGAAGGGAATCCAAGTACCCTGACAACTAGTTCATTTTCATGATAGGTGATCACCTTAACGGTTGCTAATCAACTAATGATTAATTTTGCCAATAAAAACTCATTCTGACATTCATGTGCTAATTATTAAAGTATATGGTTTTGTTCAGGATACCAGTAACGGCATCAGTTGTAGTCCCTCCAGAATGTGACATTTTTGATATAATGAAAGTTGATCAACCCTGGAGTGGGATTCACGCCTAGGGAAATTGATTGCTACTGTGGTTGAAATTTAAACTAAGTAACTCTTAGTTGAAAATAGAATCAAGCCATTAATGCTAAAGTATTTTTACAGTAAATTATAGACATTACAACCTCAGACGATGGGAAGACCACATATCAATACAGAGGCATGAGGGTGTGAATGGAGGACCGTTTTAAGGAATGACCAGAAGTTCCTTTTAGAACATACAGATCACATGACAGAGGCATGAGGTGAGCTTGGGGAGATGCGCAGGGGCCAGGTCATCATAAGCTTTGAGCCATCTAAGGACTCTGGACTTTATGTGAGAAGTCACAGGGAGTCTTAAGAGGATTTTAAGAGGTGAAATTATATAATCAGATATGAGCTTTGGCAAGATGCCTCTGCACAGTATAAAGGGTGAATTAATGGCGGAGAATGGTAGAAATTAGAAGTAGAGACTACTTAGGAAATTACTATGAATTGGAGGTGAGTGCTTATACGATCCTGAAGTGAGTGGCAGAGAGGAGAGATAAAAACTGTTTTAAGATATTATCTTCCTCTCCCAAAATGATTAGAGATGAAAAGAAATTAAATTAGTCATTGGCAAATGTCAAATCCAGAAAAAGGATTTTTTTCTTTTTCTTTTGAATTCTGGCATGTTGTTGCTGACCTTAACACAACTCTGGCGTTAAGGTTTTCTGCAAATATTGCTCATTACACAGCGGGATGGTTGATTTCCAGAAAGTGCACACTTAGGATACCAACAGCGACAGGCAGTTACTGTTCAACCCACTTAGAACCCTCCTGATGGTGAGAGAAATCAGCTGATAAAGGTGACATTCTTAGCATCTTAGACTCAAATGGCAACTTAATTTTCTTCTTCTAAAGTTCAAATAGAAAAAAAAAAAACACCTCAACAATTTTTAATGGTCTCACCATGTCTTTCATCTCTTGGGGGTGTCACATGCCTTATGATTCAAACTAAAAAAGCACTGCTTAGTGGTTAAATGTGACCTACAGTGACACAGGTAAAATGTCTCATGCTCTTTGGATGGTCCTTCAACACAGAACCTACTGGATTTGAGAACCCTTTTCGGTTTTTTTTTTTTTTAGTGAAACAAATAAAGTGTTTATTAGGAGGAAAAAGAGTACGTGTGGATAGACACACAGGTGGGGAGAACCCTTTTTGGTTTTAACTTTAACAATGTTAAAGAAAAAGATGGGCTATGGATATAAAATATTTGAGGGAATAAGACAAATTTTTGGCATTTGAAGTTGTTCTGGACTTGCTAGCTTTCCCCATTAAGTTTTTCCCATTAAGTTTTTTTGGTCTATTCTATCTGTGCTCTCTTATTATAGTGGCTTCTTGGGTAAAAGTGCCAGAGACAGTGCCTAACCAGCCACTTCTTCATTGTACCAGCTCCTGGACCACAGGGCCTAAGTTCTAATTCTCCTTTACAGCGGGATGGGAACAAAACAAACAAACCTTAGCTGCTGATGGTGGCAAGGATGATGCTGGCCATGCAGTCTTTGTACCTCTTAAATACATGTCATGGACTGCCAAGTGAAAATGATCTCCAAACCAGTTCATTTTCTTTAATGAGCAACAGGTTTTGTTTGGGGAGCCCACACGTACTTTATCTGGGTTTGATTTCAAACCAGCTAATTCTCGAGAGTCACTGAGCACTTATTATGCAGCAGGACTGTTCCAGGTTCTGGAGCCAGAGCAGTGAAGGAGGCACACCTGATTCCTGCCTTCTATGTGCTAATGGTTTCTTCCACAGTCACCCACCGTGGGTGCCCAGAGCACTTAGCCATCTCCTCTATTCTAGCTTTGGACAACTACATTAGTGATTTATTTGAGATTTTCCTTATTCATTTTCTATCATCAACTGTACAAACAAACAAAAGCTCCTTACTGTGACAAGGAATGAATGAAATGTGTCAACATTCACTATCTGAGCAGTACATGGAGTGTTCTGTCTAGTTTTTTGTACCATACTTGAACAGGAACAAAGACAATTTGGAGCACATTCATAGGAAAGCAACCTGAATGTTGAAACCATGTTAAATGAAGACATAAGGAAATTTAATTTGGAAAAAATAAACATGTTTAGTGTTTTCATTTAAAGTCAGGGAAAGATAATTCTGCATCCGGGACTCTAAAACTCAGTCTTTTTTTGTTATCTATTCTTAAAATGATCTTTTTCTGTTTTTAAACTAATGATGAAGGAGATATAGCAATAGGTGTTACAGCATTGAATGGTTTCTTGTAAAGTTAATAAACAATGACTAAAATATGTTCGGCATTATTAAGAACAGTACTGCCAATATGTATAAAAATAAAAAGGGCAGGATAGACGTCAAGGATTGAAAAGATCTTACTCAAAGACCTTTGGGTAAGGCAAAGATGCCTTGAAAGTATCCCACTTGGAATTGACTACACACTACAGGCTGAGCATTCCAAATGAAGAGCACACCGTGAACCCACACAACCAATGGCATAAATTCCAGGAGCCGTGACAGTAATTAACTTGACGTTCCCTTGTTCTTCTGCGCAGCCCAGGTAACAGAGTCATCAGAGTGTTACTGGGTGTTTTTTTCCCCCCCGTCGATTGCGTTTATCTTACTCACAGAAAATACCCGATTTATTTCACCGTCAGCTTGTAAATAAATAGAAAACAAATCTAACACTTATCATAAAACAAATCAGAAATCATAGAGGAAGAGCCTTTATTTCTCAACAACTGAATGTAAGAAATAAGATCAGAAATAATGCTGAGTAAAACAGACTCGAAATCTACCATGCTACTTCAGTTGCCCTACTCAGGTCTTCACAAGCAATACAGAAGTAACTCACTGGACAAGATAATGAAGAATGCAAAAAGCAAGCAGCATACAAAAGAAGTGACATCAACAATACATTATCAAGTAAGCTTTGCCTGAGCACACCTGCAAGATAGCCAAGTTCTAACAGGAGTCCAAACATATGAACCAAAATCCTATTTACATTTTTAAAACCTAAATCTACTAAAAGACTCGAAACAAAAAGGCAATACTCTATCAACTTTAATAATGTCTCACAGTAATACAAAAGAAAATGTATTACTATACACTTTCTGATCCTGAGGGTTTTGATCCTGATGCTTCAAAACTATATATCCAACTGTCTATTTGACATTGGTACCCAGATGTCTAATAAGCATCTCAAACCAAACATCACCAGAACGGAATTCTTGATTTCTACCCCTCCCCCAACCTTTCTCAGTCCCTCAGTCTCTCTCACTTCACTCAATGGTCTTGGCATCCACATAGTTTTGCTCTGTGGTTTCCCTGGAGTCCTGGCCCCAAAGCTGTGGTTTTCCTGGAGTCCTTTCTTTCTCTCACTGCCACCAGTCCTGCACCCAGTCCAATCTATCAATATATCAGCTCTACCTTGAGAACATGTCCCAAATCCGACACTTCTCACGCCTTCACCTCTGTCATTCTGGTGCTCATATCTGGTCTTAACTGATCCCTCTGCTTCCATTCATATTTCTCCTTGCAATTTTTTTCCCATACGACAGCCAGAGTGATCTTTTAAAAATGTGAATGAGTGAATGAACGAATGAATATCTCCCCCTTGCTTAAAACCTTCTAATAGCTTCTTGAGGCACTTAGAATAAAATATGAACTCATGCTGTACAGCAGAGAATGGCACAACACTGTAAATCAACTACACTTCAATAAAAAAATAAAACAATCCGAACTCTTCACGTGGTCTGTAAGACGCTATAATGAGTCGGGCTCCATGACCCCACGTGATCAGGCTCCAGCCTGCCTCTTTACCTTTCCTTCCATTCCTCCCCACCTCCTTATTCACTGGGCTACAATCATACTGGACTCCTCTCTGTTCCTCAAATCTGCCAGTTTGGTTTTGTCTCAGGACCTCGTGAGTGCCCCTCCCTGCCTGAAACTCTTCTCCACTAGGTCTTTGTACAGATGGCTCTTTCTTGGTACTTTGTCACAATTTCCCTGGCCATTTTATCTATGAAACAAAATACCAGATCTCCCTTTCTCATCAACCCTAGCCATTCTCTACACTGTCCAGTATAACAATAGCTGCGTGTGGCCACTGAACACTTGTAACGTGACTAATCCAAATTTTGACGGGCCGTAGTGTAAAAGATGAAGTAGATTTCAAAGGCTTAGGACAAAAAAATGCAAAATAGATCAATAATTTTTATGTTAATCCCACATTGAAATGATAATATTTTGGATATACCAGGTTGGATAAAATATATTATGATTTACGTGTTTCTATATTTTCAAATGGAACCATTAGAATATTTAAATTATTTATGTGGTTCACATGTGTAGCTCACTTTATATTTCTATTTGATAGCATGGTTTAATTCCATTCTGCTATTTTATTTTTTTAGTTACACTAAGCTGAAATTTCCCTTTTTATTTACTCACTGGCTGTTTACCCCAATTAGAATGTAGCTCTATGAAAGTAGGGACCTTGAGTGTTTTTGTCATTGTTGTATCCCAATTCTTAGACCACTGTCTGGAACAAAGACAGCACTCAATAAATATTTGTTGAATGAATAAATAAATGATTGGAGACTTTCTGGTCTTTTCTTCCTACCGTTTCTAGAGGTGTGATAATAGAGTCTACCAAAGTTAATCAGAATATTCTATACTTCAGGGGAAGAAGCAAGAGTCCAAGAATATCGTATCTTGGAAACTTCTTGAATTATGATTGAACTTAATGTCTTCAATTGGGTTTTAGGTTCTTTTTTTTTTAAATATTTATTTCTTTATTTGGTGGCACAGGGTCTTAGTTGCAGCAGGTGGGCTCCTTAGTTGCAGCTCCAGGGCTCCTTAGTTGCGGCTTGCCAGCTTCTTAGTTGTGATATGTGAACTCTTAGTAGCAGCATGAATGTGGGCTCTAGTTCCCTGACCAGGGATCAAACTTGGGCCCCCTGCATTGGGAGTGCGGAGTCTCATCTACTGCGCCACCGGAGAAGTCCCGGTTTTAGGTTCTTAAAGAAAGGGATCGTGGTTCTAGCATCTGTATACTCCCTTCTTAGTACAGATTAGCATAGTACCTTACTAAAAATATCAATGGCAATAAAGTCATCATAGTCGAAAAGCTACCATATTTTGAGCACTTACTCTGTGGTAGGCATTGTACTTATAACTTATCATTTCGTTTATAAAATCTCTAAGTTAGAAATTACTGTTCCTATTTTTAAGAGGAGGAAACTGAGTTAGTAAAGTTAATTAACTGACTTAAGATGGCCTAGCCAACTAGTATAGACATTCCAATCTAGATCATTCTGATGTCATAGGCCATGCAAACTCCAAACCACCATATTCACAATACAGCATGTGCTTAAAAATTTTAACACTAAAAATCACTTTCAGTGTAAAAAAAAAAAGACATCTATAATACGAACCAAAAATGATAGTGATACTCTCCAGACATCAGTGAGTGATTTATGACCCACAGTGCAATTAAATCACAGTCTTGTGCTTGGCTGTGTCATACCTGACTTCCAGGTGTAGGACCAGCAAGCAGCGGTCAGCCATGTCCTGGAAAGACTTTGCAAGTTCGCTCAGAGTCTGCATGATCTGCTCTGACACTGGCGGGAGATCCACATTCACGTGGTTATCTTGAGCAGGAGACAGATCTGAAAGAAGGGGTGAGGACAAAACACCAATCATTTCATTAGATGCCTACAGATAGTTTTTGAAATGACATATGATTTTGTTGTTCATCATGCTGTTTTTATCAATTTGGCTAATACTAGTGTTGGCAGCATCAGACATCTGAGACATGACAGACTATTTCGGTACTTGATTAAGCATAAAAGCCCAGCTGATTGTCTTGCAGAATGACAGAAACAGGAGCTCAGAGTCGGAAGTGAACTTAGTAATCTAGCCCAACCATGTGGTCTATGCTTGTATTATCTGTACATCTTCAAGTGGCTGTTCAGCTTCTGCTTGCACACCCACACAAATGTTTGTGTAAGGAAACTCAATTCCTCTTGCGGCAGCCTATTCCATCTAAGAAAGATATGACCATCTTACATCAAGCCATGTCTGTTGTCATTGACTTCTAATCATTGGCCCTGGTTCTGCCAACTTAACAATCACTCTTAATTGTGTCAGTACTTCAAGTACTAAAGATATCTCTTTTGGCTTCCCTGAAGTCTTCTCCTTTTTGGGCTAAATGTCCCCAGACTTTCAACTATTCTCCAAATAATCCAACTGAGTCATTTTATAATTCTCATAATTCACCAAAAAAAACCTCCAATTGTTCTATATTTCCCTTGAAATGTGGGACTTAGGACCAAACATAATAAATACCACAGAGTGGTCTGACCTGTCTAGAAAGAGTGATCAATTCCCTTGTTCTAGAAGCCGTGTTCCTTGCGTGTAAGCCTAGAATCTCCTGGGGTGGTGTGGGGCGAGGAACAGGATGTGCTGCATTCTCCTTAACTCAAACAGAGCTTACTGACAATCGGTTAAAAGCCCTAAAAAGGTCTTTTGGGAAAATTTGATAAACCTACCTTCTCTATCTGTTGCAGGTAACTGATAAAATATTTAATAGCATTTGGCCATTTTCTACAGGAAAATACTAAATAGCAAAAATGTGAACTACATTTCCTTATGTCTAGACTTCTGTTGTGTATGCAGTTCCCCACTATTTCTCAAAGATCATCAACAATAATTCGGCAATTTAATTCAAAAGTTCTTTGAGTTCTCTAGAGCCTCAAAGGCTGGCTTTGAGTCCTGTCTCCACTCTTTACTTATAATTGTGACCAAGAGCTAATGACAAATTCCTTCCGCCTCAGTTTCTTCTGTAAAATGGAGATAACATACCTTCAGAATGTTGTTGGGAACACTGAATAAGTTACAGCTGTTGGGAGTATTGAATGGGTTAATGTAGATAAAGTGCTTCGGACAATAGCACGTAAAACTCACTGAATATTAATATAAATAATAAACACAAGTAATAATTATTCTTTAGCAAGCGATTTGTCCAGGTTAAGAGTCCTAAGCTTAATTATAGCAACAAGGTACTTAAAAGATATAATTCCATCCACCTTGAGGTTCAATTTCCATTTATTAGTATCTTTTGCTTTTCCATGTGAAAATTCTTCTCCTTCTCAGAGGATGCAGTGTCATTTGGAAGAAGGGCTCCCTGGACTTAGGGGACATGGGATTTGGCGAGGCACTACTGGCTAACTTGGGAGGTGTCCACCTTATAGAGCAGGGAGTCAACAGACATAGTGGAAGGCATATCTGCAGTTGTGGGCTTTCAGAGCTGCATCTATTCCTAGACTCAGCCAAGCACAGAGACTAGCCTGGAGAGACCGTCAAGAATTAAAAGGTTAAGTTCTCCTCAGTGGAAACAGACTTCAATAAATTAAAATATCATGGCAAACACACACAAAAAAGAATTTTGTTCAAGGGAACAGACGTGTAAGGAGGAAGGAAATATAGCAATGGAGATTTAAACTTATTACCAGTCTTGGCATCGTCTGAGATGTTCACTAACTCGGTCTGCAGGACTGGATGTAGACACTGCTTTCCTTCTAATGCTATCATTATTCAAGTTGTTTGACTGCAATGTGAGATTACTGCCTTAATAATGTTTTCTTTTGGCAGACTGGATGAAAGCAACTATAAGTAACACTAGTCTAATATTTCAAGGCATTTTAGTGCTTTTGATTCCTCTGTTGTGTGACACTACCTGTGCCGTGAATAGCAACGTATATATCAATAAAAAAAGGGAAAGGGGCTTCACTCATGGTGCAGTGGTTAAGAATCTGCCTGCCAATGCAGGGGACATGGGTTCAAGCCCTGGTCTGGGAAGATCCCACATGCCGCGGAGCAACTAAGCCTGTGCGCCACAACTACTGAGCCTGCGCTCTAGAGCCCATGCTCTGCAACAAGAGAAGCCACCGCAATGAGAGGCCCACGCACCGCAACGAAGAGTAGCCCCCGCTCTCCGCAACTAGAGAAAGCCCACACACAGCAATGAAGACCCAGTGCAGCCAAAAATAAATAAATAATATAAATAAATTTAAATAAATAAATAAAAAGGAAGAAATCAGACCCTAAGGAAACTGGGCTCATGGTCCAAGGTCTAAGGCTATACTAATCTCCCAACCTACCAAAGGCATTTTGGACAAATTTCACCAAGTTAAAAAACATTCCCTTTCTTCTTATAGAAATACGTAATTTCATCATGTGTAGCAGCTGACTGGCCAAACTCTGCAAATTAAAAAAAAAAAAAAAAAAGAATCCAAGTAGAATAAGTTAATAGCCAGGAAAGCAGCCTACATAAAACTTGCAATAGTTTAGAATAGCAGCATGCTGTACCTTTAGCTAGACTGTAATCTACAGCAAAAATAACATTTTAGTAAAGCACATGAAAACTGATGCCCGGGGCCCCACTGAAAAGCTGGTCTGAGAATTCCTCAGGGCTCACTGAAATTTATGAAGTTTTCTTAACAAGAAGGAATATACTGTGAAAAGAAGTGCTGAGCATTGCAAAGCCAACACAAAACAATTACCTAGCTCTCAAATGTCAAATGGAAATCTACAAAAAAGCAATGCTGAGAGAATCTGCTTGGGAGATTATAGTCAAGATAGGAGGTTACTGGACACCCACACACATACACACACACTCTTTCAGAGGTTCCTGGCTGTATATTTATATCAGGGATTGCCCTTCACATTGGCGGAGCCCACATATATTAGGCTTTAACAATATTAGTACTTGATTATTTTATTAAGATATGCACTTTAAGCTGTTTTTCTAGTACTGGGGATGGGGCACATCAGATCATTCAAAGTATCCTTGTTCCTCTTACAACCACTGCATAAAAGCATGCATCTTTGAGACGCCTAACTATTTGTGGCAACGTCACTGGGGCTTTCTGTGCTAAATTGGTTGGTTTATATGAGGATGCTGAACCTTGGTCTCTGGGGCAGACACTGCTTGTTAGGTGAACCAACAGATATAGCAAAGTCTCTCTTGTTCACTCCACAGTAGACTATAAGAAGCTAAATGTCTGCATTCCCAGCCTTGCTTGTGGCTGGAGGTGGCCATATGCCACTGTCTGGCCAATGACCCTCTAGGTAGATTCTTCTGTGGCAACCTGATCTAATCCTGGGCTAATTCTGCGACTCATCTTTTGACAGGAAAACAGAACAAAGTACAGACTGTTGCCACTAACATTTTCTGGATTTTAATCCCCCAAAAGTCTTCACTACCACTTGTCAATCCTTCACTAGTACTTGGCTAGTTCCTTTCTCTTTCTCAGCAACTTTCCCAAATTCATGCTGTGCTCCCCAGGCACTTTGTCCTTCCCACTCTCTTAACTCCTCTGTTGAGCACTTCAGATTCTTTTTTTTTTTTTTTAAATATTGTATTTATTTATTTATTTTTGGCTGCATTGGGTCTTTGTTGCTGTGCACGGGCTTTGTCTAGTTGCAGCGAGCGGGGGCTACTCTTGGTTGCGGTGCGCAGGCGTCTCATGTGGTGGCTTCTCTTGTTGTGGAGCACGGGCTCTAGGCACGCGGGCTTCAGTAGTTGTGGCTCGTGGGCTCAGTAGTTGTGACTCACGGGCTCTAGAGCGTGCGCTTCAGTAGTTGTGGCACACAGGCTTAATTGCTCCATGGCATGTGGGATCTTCCCGGACCAAGGCTTGAATCCGTGTCCAGTGCATTGGCAGGCAGATTCTTAACCACTGTGCCACCAAGGAAGTCCCTCAGATTCTTACTAAGACTTCAAAAGGACTGTCAGCATTTGCTTTCTCCATAGTCTTGCCTTCCATTAATTCTTCCATGTGCCATAATCTGATTTCTGCTTTCACCTGTTTACTAAATAATTATTCTGATAATAGTCACCAATGGTATCCTAATTGCCAAATCCATTGGGCACTTTTCAATCCTACTCTAAGAAAGGCTCTCTGCTACATTCCACAGGACTGCCCATTTCCTTCTTGAAATTCTGCTTTCTTTTGGCTTGTATGGCACCAAAATTCTCTGGGTGTCCTTTCACCTCTCTGCCGTTGTTTTAATAATTTCCTTCACTGGATACTCTTCCTTTAGCCCACCCATAAATGCTGGGGTTCCCAGGGATTTTTTTTCTCTATTGGTCTCCCTTGCTTGTCATTCTATATGCTCTCTCTGAGTGAGCTCATCAATTTTCATGGTTTTTTTTTTTTTTTTTGCGGTACGCGGGCCTCTCACTGTTGCGGAGCACAGGCTCCGGACGCGCAGGCTCAGCCGCTCCGTGGCATGTGGGATCTTCCCAGACCGGGGCACGAACCCGTGTCCCCTGCATCGGCAGGCAGACTCTCAACCACTGCGCCACCAGGGAAGCCAAATTTTCATGGTTTTTGCTATTATCTTGGAATTGTTGACTCCTAAACTACATTCGATCAACTGTCTGTAAGCTATCTTTACTGTACATCCTGCAGGCCTCTCAAATGCAATGTGTTCAAAACTAAAGTCTATCTTTAGCATCTGCTCTTTATCCTGAATTCTCTTTCTATTGGTGGTATATAAATCTAGGAAATCTCAGCTGCAAATACTGAGAGTAATCTCCTCTGTCTCCTCTCTCACTCCCCTCAGCAAGGAATAATTTCTGCCAACTTTATTCCCTAAACGTTTTCTTAATATATTTTGTCGTTTCTATATCTGCTCACTTTCTTGGTGGAGCCCTCATCTCTTCCATGGACTACCGCAATAGTCTCCTAACTGATGTCTTTGCCTCAGTGCCTGGCCCCTACCTTACTTCAATCTTCCATATTTAGCTAATTAAATATGTTAAAGTTATTTATCTAAGACACAAAATTTGACTATGTCAATTACTTGTAAAAACAGTATCAATGTTTCCCATTGCTTATATCATGAACCTCCTTAGCAAGGCTTTCCATGATTTTGGGTTTCTGCCCAACACTTCAGTTTTTCTCCATCTTTCATCACTTTCTCCTTCCTCTCCAACTTCTCTCTTCTGCAACTCTGGGCCCTTTGACCTGCCATCCTTTTAAAGCAAATTCCTTAAACATATTATGGTGTTTTAGGATTCTATACCTTTGATGGCTCTTATTCCTCTTTCTGAACTATTCATGCTTTCTGGCTCAGAAAGTCTTTCCCGATTCTCCAGGCAGGGTCATTTGTTCCTCTGGTTGTGTTTTTCACACAGTTCTATTAGTTATCATATTCCATTGATATTATCTGTTTATCAGTATGTATCCCTACCAGATCATTAACTCCTTCAAGTAAGGGATTTTATACACACACACACACACATACACACACATGCACCCACATTTTCAGGGCCAGCAGAATAACAGGAGACATTACAGGAGCTTGATCAAGGCCTTTTTAAACAGAACAAATGATTTAATTGACCAATATAACATGACAAATAATTCATATAATAACAGATCGATAAAGATCAGGCAGGAGAAGGAATGACTTGCCATTTACAACTATAACTTTCACTTTAGTTCCTTGAGTATATCCTAGGGACAGAGTAGGATAGGGAAGTAATTTATTACAGCTGGTTTCCTGGGCTGTCTAGGAATCTTGCAAAAGTACTATTTAAGACAATTCTGGCCAACCCCTACAGCCTAAGTACTTTTTCTATAAATTGTATTGCCTTTAGAAGTCACCTTGATTTCATGAGTCCACCTTCCTGAAGCCAAGACTTGGGGGTCTCTCTCTTCTATTGAAATAAAATCCCTGGCATATCGGATACTCAGCATCTCTCCAGGAAAGCCATATACTAACTGTCACGGAGAAGCAATCAGCCTAGGACATTAGGATGTCTCAAGTGGTTCCACATCCTAATATTAACCAGACTGAAATCTGTTTAGGTCTTAAAATTAGTCAAAATTGAACACATTCAGACCCAGAAGAGCATCTGTTTTCAAGGATGCAGCTGCTACACTTTCAATGGCAACTTACTGTGACTTCTTTAATTGATTCATAGGAGGATGTCCTTTTGCACCTGCAATATTATCTGAAATGGCTGCAGTATTAGCTTACACTAGTATCAGCTGTCACGAAAGTGATCAATTGAAAAGGGGAAGATGCTCATAGCAGGAAAAGTAAGGTTAACTCTGTGAATTCAGACTTTTTAGAAGATGGGAAAAGACAATGAAGAATGATCTCATGAGATTTTCTCACTGGGAAACAGTTCAGAAGATCAAATTTTGGTAGAATCGTTATTTCTGACTGCTCTTCCTGTTTGTACAGATACCACATAAGATCTCTGCTTGAACCTGGGATAAAATTATTTAGTTTTCAATCTTCAGTTTTCCTATTTAGAAAATGGTGGCAATAGGACCGTCCTAACTCCTAGAACAATGTATTATTAGATTTTGGAAATAATTTTGAGATCCTTTGATGCTGTAATCTGGCACACATTATAAAAAAATAAAATGAAGGATGCCAATTAGCCTGTGACACTAAGAACTCCTGGGGCTTACAGAGTCAATGGGGGCTGTGACAGGAGACCTCCATCTAACTTCTATTTTCTCCTTAAATACCTATGGGATATGCTACTATCAAGCCCAACACTAGGATAGGATTTAAAAGTGTCCTACACTATAATACCACAGATCCAAGTTGGAACTCTAATGCCAGCTAGCTCTATCCTCAGCCTTCTTAACTTCTCTGCACCACTATCCCTACTTTTTTTTTTTTTTTTTGCGGTACGCGGGCCTCTCACTGCTGTGGCCTCTCCCGTTGCAGAGCACAGGCTCCAGACGCGCAGGCTCAGCGGTCCTGGCTCACGGGCCCAGCCGCTCCGCGGCATGTGGGATCTTCCCAGACTGGGGCACGAACCCGTGTCCCCTGCATGGGCAGGTGGACTCTCAACCACTGCGCCACCAGGGAAGCCCACTATCCCTACTTTTTATTCATTCCCTTAAATTATTTGCAGCATATGTATGCTAACCTTCCTCCACCCCAGTGCTTTGTACACATTAGGCACTTATAAGTATTTTTCTTTTGCTTAAAAACATGGAACGCTTCATGAATTTGCGCATCATCTTTGCGCAGGGGCCACGCTAGTCTTCTCTGTATCGTTCCAATTTTAGTATATGTGCTGTCGAAGCGAGCACTATAAGTACTCTTTTTTTTTTTACTACAAGTATTCTTAAATTATTTATCTATGAAACCTACTGGCTTCTGGTATGGATAGGTGATTTTCACATGCTAAAGTATCTACTGTCTTATTAGCATCTAATTTGAATTTTCTTATGATAGAGACGTTCTTCCTCCTTAACTAAGCCAATTACTCCAAGCTAAAATTTCATGGTGACTCTTCCGATCACTCTTTCTCTTTCCTGAAACACATTTTTAACACCTAGCTACTCTTTGCCAACAGCCCTAGCGTTAGCCCCTATTATCAAGTCATATAGTCACTCTTTCCCACTCTCCTAACAATTTAGAACCTAGTTTTAAGTTCTTTTCTACATAAGTATGGGCCTTATCTAAGAAACATGTTTGGTAGGTTCTCTCCATTTTGCTTCCTATTTCAGAAGCAATGGTTCTTCTGTCCCCAAACAGTAACTACCTCTTCTCAGTCCCGATTACTTTAGAAATTTTGGGTTTAAACTAGCAAAGTCAATTGATTTTGAAAACCAAAATGCTGACTCAAATTGCTCCTTGACCTATAAAATTATGATTGTAAAGTATGGGGACATATTATGCATTATTCAGATTAGAACTTGTATGTACATGCATACACATGTGTATAACCAGCTCTGGAAATACAGCCTGCTCTATGAAACATCACACCCAAACAACGAATCCTTTTGTATCTCATAGCCATGCAACAAGAATGCTAAGCCTTGGGCCTCCCTGGTGGCGTGGTGGTTGAGAGTCCACCTGCCGATGCAGGGGACACGGGTTCGTGCCCCAGTCCGGGAAGATCCCGCATGCCGCGGAGCAGCTGGGCCCGTGAGCCATGGCCGCTGAGCCTGCGCGTCCGGAGCCTGTGCTCCGCAACGGGAGGGGCCACAACAGTGAGAGGCCTGCGTACCGCAAAAAAAAAAAAAAAAAAAGAATGCTAAGCCTTTTCACTGCTGCTTCTGGAAGGGAGCTCTTTTTTGTCCACCCTTATAGAGGAAGAAGGGCAAATAAAAGAGATTTTTTAAAACTGTAACATGTAAACATGTTACATCTTTTCCCACTCTTAATCATAAGATGATGGGCAATATAAATTCTTAGTGTTCTTTGGAACCTCTCCCTATCACTCCCCTCTCTCTCCTCTGAAATGTCCTATAGTCTCCTAACTATAGATAGTAACTATTTGGGGCTGAAAAAATATGCCTGTCCCACTCACTGCCCAGCCCAATGTCCCAGATGTTCAATAACATTTATTTGGGAATGTATTATTATAAGGCTAAGGCAAAACCAAAACAAAACCTACACCAAAAGAACCCGAAGACCAGCTTTTTTTTTTTTTTTTTTTTTTTTTTTTTCGAAGACCAGCTTTGACAAAGAAATTGCACTTTTGCCATTTGCAGCAACATGGATGGACCTAGAAATTATCATACTAAGTGAAGTAAGTCACACAAAGACAAATATCATATTATATGACTTATATGTGGGATCTAAAAAAATTATACAAATGAAGTTATTTACAAAACAGAAATAGACTCACAGACACTTAAAACAAACTTATGGTTACCAAAGGGGAAAGGGGGGAGGGATAAAGTAGGAGTTTGGGATTAACAGATACACACTGTTATATATAAAATAGGTGAACAACAAGGTCCTACTGTATAGCCCAGGGAACTATAGTCCATATCTTGTAATAACCTATAATGGAAAAGAATCTGAAAAAGAATATATATATATATATATATATATATATATATATATATGAATCACTTTGCTGTACACCAGAAACTAACACAACATTGTAAATCAACTATACTTCAATTAAAAAAAAATAACTTGGGCTTCCCTGGTGGCGCAGTGGTTGAGAGTCCGCCTGCCGATGCAGGGGACACGGGTTCGTGCCCCGGTCTGGGAGGATCCCGTGTGCCGCGGAGCGGCTGGGCCCGTGGGCCATGGCCGCTGAGCCTGCGCGTCCGGAGCCTGTCCTCCGCAACGGGAGAGGCCACAACAGTGAGAGGCCCGCGTAACGCATAAAAAAAAAAAAAAAAAAAAAAAAAATAACTTGCACTTAATTTTGTGGATGATGCTTAAGAGTAATTTTCATCTCTGTGAAACCATACTCTTTTCTATTGTTTCCCAAAGGAGTAAAATTTATTCTTCCACTTTTTAATCACCTCTAGAACACATTTCTTAACAACCCCAAGCCTCGTTTTCCTCATCTCTACAACTCGGAGCGTTGTTGTGAGGACCAAATGGGGAATGTGGTCCCTAACACAGCACCTGCCACAAAGCTAGGGACCGTCCTCTGAACTCTAGTAACTCTCTGCCCCCCTCTTCTGGCCTCACCACTTTCACCTTGCACTGTATTTCCCTGATAGATTGTGAGATCCAGGACAACAAAGGCAATAACTTATTCTTCCTGGCATCTCTCATAGTCTATAGCTCTTCTTTACACTCAGCAGTAATGTCTATTGAATTAAATCTTCAAGTTAAGAACAAAGAATTTCATAATTTTTTTTCCCATTATATCTTCACAATGCTGTTAACCTATGTTTTCCAAATAGTTTGGTAGCCTGTGACATTATTCTATTTCAGGGTAAGAAACTGAAGCTCCAGAAAGCCTATGAGTATTTGAAACTGCAGAATTATGCCAAATGCTGACCTATACAGGGAAAGCAAGGGAGATTTGTGTAAGGCCCATTGTGAAGAACAAGTCAAAAGTAAGAACCAAGGTAAAAAAGGATAGCTGTTTCCTTAGGCTACCAAGGAGAGAGGCCAATTCTGAGCCAACAGTGTATCCTACACACCGCAGAGTTCCATAGTGGGAAAATCACATCCAGTTCCTCACGAAACAGTGCTTGATGGTCACAAGCTTGAGCAGGCCCTGGACCTCCATTACGTTTAGCATTCGACTCCTATCTCCATGCAGTGCAAACGGCACACACACATGGTTTTTACACCCTGGGAATGACAGAACAGACCTCAGTCTCTTTCAGTCCTGGGGGGGAAACATTAAGATTGATTTTTCTTTTATTCCAAATAATCCTCCCTGAGGCTTGGTAAAAACCTAATCGTCTACTAAAAAGGTGTGTGGTATGGCCAATTCAGGTCCTGCCAGATATGAAAGAGAAATGGGGGGAAACATTAATGAACAGCTCCTGTCCTTCTGTTGAAAGACACTATTGTAGAGCTATCTTAGATTTCCATGGACTTTGTAAGCCTTTTGTATTCCTGTAAAACCCTGCAACTAGGGGCTTCCCTGGTGGCGCAGTGGTTGAGAGTCCGCCTGCCGATGCAGGGGACGCGGGTTCGTGCCCCGGTCCGGGAGGATCCCACATGCCGCGGAGCGGCTGGGCCCCTGAGCCATGGCCGCTGAGTCTGCGCGTCTGGAGCCTGTGCTCCGTCCGCAATGGGAGAGGCCACAACAGTGAGAGGTCCGTGCACCGCAAAAAAAACAAAAAAAAACCCCCTGCATCTAAGAGCATCTTAAAATGTTAATAAATACTTAATCAGATATTTTGGTGAAAAAACGACACAGATTTAAGTTTTAACAGAATTTTAGAGGCAAAAATATTATACAACAAAGCGATAACATTTATGCGTGTGTTCAAACAGGATCCTTCCAGCTTTGCATTTGTAAAACTTCCAAAGAGCCTAAGGGGATGGCTTATTCACTGGGTAAATTAGAAACATTAGGTCCATTTACAAATGGTAAAACTGAACCAAATGGAAAGAAAGCATGTAACCCAATATGACAGCAAAAAAGTGCCACAAATAAAGATAGAACTAAAGGAGTTAAAATGAAAATCCTATATGTCATCCCTCTTCATTTTAATTTTTTCTTTGCCTTTTTCCACGAGTTTCCTGCTCAGGCAGCTGCATCATTCATAAGTTTGGGCCAAGTTGAGAAATAAACATCACCTTTTTGACTGACAGCAAATACAACCTCACTTTTATCTTTGTAGCCCCAGCATAGAAAGCAGTTTCTGCAACCAGCAGTCAAGTATCAAGTTCAATGAACAAGATGGTACCCTTTGGAGACAGACCTGAGTTCAAATTCTGACTTTCTCATATACCATTTGGGTGAACTTCTCCATCACAGATTCTCCACTTGTAAAAGGAGAATCCTCATACCTACCTCATGGGATTCTGAATATTAAATGAGAAAATGTATAAACAGAATAGTGTTCGGCACACAAGGGCTTAATATATGGCAATTACTGTTACTACTACTATTACATATTCAGTAACGATGTGTTGAATGAAAAAAAATGACAAAATGACAAAAACCCAGTATTCTTCTTTATCTATATAGCTTCAGGTAAAGGAACGATTATACTAGCTTTATGCATTTAAATGCATTTAATGGGAAAACCTGATGAGCTACTATTACTGCAGAGAAAAATAGGTAGAATTCTAGAAGCACTGGTCACTCTGATCCTACTGCTATGTGGACGACACACAGAAAACTGACTTAACTGCAAGACAGAGTTGACCCGGCCACCAAGCACAGACCATCACCGAGACTAGCTGTGTAGTTGGTGACAGCTCCCTTTGAAGCAGGCTGGAAGTAAGAAATATGGAGAGAATTAACTTGCTAACACACAGGGCAGGGTTTGCAGATGTAAATCTTGCTAAGAGAATTTCTACTCAGTGAGGACAAGCGTGGCCACTTCTCCAGGATGCAGTAAAAATAACAGTTAAGTAGCTCCCCTTTCATTTCTCCTGGGTCAGATATTCCCTGTGCGGGCTAAACTGATGCATGGGTGCCACACACCTACTGACTAATGTCTTGTGAAGGTGCATAACATACAGCCATATTTCTGTCTTTATACATTAGTAACACATGAATACTGGTCACACATCCATTCTGGTCTTGCCACATAATCCCTAGGATAATTAACAGTTCACAGAGATGCTTCCAGAATCAACTTTCTAAAAACCAAAAGATTAATAATCTGTTTTTTACGCCAGTTAAGGGTAAGCTACATAGAGAAGCAATCATTTATCTATCAGGTCATTATATAATTTCAGGATATTGCCTGAAAATCTAAATAATTTTATTTCCTGAAGTAAAAGAGTATGGTTCTCATGTTAATTATGAACCTGATTTTTCTACCTACCACAACATTTCTTTGGGGTTAACTACCTATGTTTAGGCTTAGAAAGTAGTGGTTAAATTCTGACTCAACCACTTGACTTGACTCAACTGAACAACCTTGGGCAAACTGTGAGAACTCTGAATTGGAACAGTTATTGTTTCAGCCTCCAAAGGTCTGTGTAAGGATTCAACGATATAGAACACATAAAGCTTTCAGAACAACGTTTAGTACATAGTAAGGGTTCAGTAAATCTACGCTATTATTGTTGGATCTCCTAGTGGGAACTCTGGAAGAGTGAAACTCCTAGACTCATCTCCTTACTCATCAAAACACCTTGCAAAAAACCAGACAGCTGTGGGCTTAGTTGTTCCTGTGGCTAACGCACAGAAAGGAAATCACATGTTGAGATATTAAGACATTCAAACTGTATAAACTCATGACATTTTGACCTTTAAATAAGGAACTGCAAAGGTCTGAGAACACTACAGAATTCTCTCAATGTTCAAATCAGTGGAGACATGCAGGAGGAAAAAAAGGATTCAGGGTGGCAGGCTTAAATTTGCTCTTTTCATCCACAAAAAGGGGAGAATGATTTTCTTCGGGGCTGCAAATCCAGTAAAAGAGGCCATTTCAGGCAGGCATGAAGAGGTGGCCGTTTGGTGGGAAAGCAAGGAATGACACTCAAAAGCAGCTTGGGAGGAGATCAAGTAGTCTTCCTCACCTTATTTTGAGGGAGGAATGACAAGGATCTCTCTTTTCCAGAAAAGGATGTCCCCAGTACTTGATTCTTTAGCCAAGTGAACTGGGGTGTTATCTTAGGAGTTCAAAAGGATATTCAAAAAAGCTTTGAAATTGTGTTTTTGAGAGATCAGGTCTTCCTTACTCACATAGGGCCGGAAAGGCAATATTTTTATATTTTGAATTAGCATCTATTTCATGGTCACAGTTTATTTTCCCTCCTGCCACAGTTTATTCTCCCTCCTGAGGAGAGAGAAGAAATACACACGAGTATGTGTCTATGTGGTAGAGGTAAGGGAGTAATGATGATGAATCCATATAGACTCTGAAATTTTGACCTGAAATGATAGAAATTGCGATTTCACTTGAAGAGACTGAAATTGCGTTATAAATTATTTCGATATGCACATAAAGACACTGACAAGTCAGGTCTTCTATTAAGGCTAAAACAGCTGAATCAGGCTTATTTTGGAAAGATGGTTTCTATATTTACCACCATAGGAGACTTGTTATTTTATTTGCTTTCTTGGGACTATGTTCCCTTTGATATCACCCTAGATTAAATTTACTACAGAAAGTGAGATGGGCAAATGGTCTGTGCCCTTGTCTGCTGTCATCTTGGCATCATCCCCAGCCCCTTTCCTGGAAGCACATTTTCCAACTTCTTGCCAGTAGGGTTTGGAGTTTAGATTCCACCAGTGAGAGGCACTCCCGAAAGATGTGGAAGGCGAAAAGAAAGGGAGGGCATCATCCTCCTCTTGCAGCGGGAGAAAGATGCTCAAGCAGATGGCAAATAAGAGGCTTGCGGCAGCTTCCAGGAGAGCTCCTGCAACAGCTGCTTCCTGACTGCAGGCAGGTTAAACCACTGGCGCAGCTCCTGTATTTCTTCATTTCCCCGCAAGCCAGCCGCTAGTTCTCCTTGCTCTTTGCTTCCTTCCAGCTATTTTCTAAGCCCTTTTAGCAATTTTTAAAACATCTAATTCCTTGTATTCAATTCCCTCTTGCTTGAAATCCCTAAAATGGCTTCTGTTTCCCTGACTGAGCCTTGATGAATAAATATAACCTTCTGCCCATGAGATATTTCTGAGCTAAGGCAACTCAGATCTCAGGGCACATCTGGAGCAGGAAGGAGTGGGATGAAGGGTCACCAAGAATCCCTGGGCCACCCTTCGACGGCATGTCGTAACCCCTGAGGCAAGGATTTTCAGGATGTGCTCCATAGCGTTCCTAATCTCCCAATCTCCATTCTCTCGGTTTTGCCCTCCTCCGCCATCCGAGAAGCTCCTCTTTCATTCGTTACCCATTAAGATTTGGCAGGACAAGTCTGCTGCTAAAAGAGCTGTTTGCAAGCCACTGCCCTTGAAGAGGAAGGATCTGGTCACAAGCAAACAACGTCCCACTGTACTGCAACCTCCGAGTGCCAGCCAAACATTTAAATTATGGGACAAAGGGATAAAGGCCAAACATTTAAATTACGGCACAACTCCTATAGAATAGGGATGAGTGGCAGGAAGAGCTATATAAGTAATAAAAATAATATTTACCGGGAAATGAACGACTTGCTTTCTCTTTATCATTTTAGTTACACGAACTGTAGGATAATTTTTTTGGTACTTACTGAGTACTGAACAAATTATAAATTGCTCTCATTCTGACTAATGCACGCCAAGATTCCCTTGCAAAGTAGATTCAATCTTCCCTTCAGGAAATGTTTCACAGAACCATTTTGCTGTCTAATTTTTCAGAAAACTGTGCCATGGGGTTTTCTGCAGTTTTCTAAAGAAATTACAGATTAAAGGTATAGGCTCAACAAAGTAGACGTCTTTATTTTCTTTTATTTATTTATTTTTGGCTGCGTTGGGTCTTCATTGTTGCACGCGGGCTTTCTCTAGTTGCAGCGAGCAGGGAGGCTACTCCTCGATGTGGTGCACAGGCTTCTCATTGCGATGGCTTCTCTTTTTGCAGAGCATGGGCCCTAGGCGCCCGGGCTTCAGTAGTTGTGGCACACAGGCTTAGCTGCTCCACGGCATGTGGGATCTTCCCAGACCAGGGATCGAACCCATGTCCCCTGCATTGGTAGGCAGATTCTTAATCACTGCGCCACCAGGGAAGTCCCGAGAATTTTTATCTTAGCGAAGTCACTCGGTTTGGAGCTGCTTTCAGTGACTATATAAAAGCTTCGGCTTCATACTGAGGTATCTTCTAAAATACTCCATGTCCGTGAGAACCCTAAGTATGTAGCAACTTCTGGGCTCCATGGTTTGGATCACCAGCCCTTTGGCAACCAGGTTAAAGGCCTGAAGTTTAGAAGGAACAATCTAGGTATTGACCCAGAAAGGCTTAGATCTCTTTGTTCTTAGGCTATTCATCAGAACACTCACTTTTAAAAAGTGAATAACATTCTTAAATTTTTACATCTTCCTCTGTTGGACTGACTAATAGAATTTCATTTTCAGAGAAACAACAAGTGATTTTGGTAAATCTTGGTTTGATAAAACATAAGAGCTAAGTTGAAAAACACGTTCCTATCTATTTGGAAATTAAACATACACATTTGAGATTGTGGCTAGACTTGTCTCTGCCCACTAACTAGACAAATATATGCACAGTGACCATTCTCTCCATTATAAATGCTGTCCAGTCTCTATTGGTGGTTCTTGGGCAGCTATGATGCTCTTTCCTCTGCCTCCTGTCCGTCATCACATTGTTCTAGGTGCCAACAATCATATCAGTTCTAGGGATCACTGTCAAACTTTTGTCTATAGTTTCTAGAATTTCTTCAGCTTTCACTGTTTTAAGAATAGGCATTTCCACTGCAGGGGGCATGGGTTCGATCCCTGGTCAGGGAACTAAGATTCCACGTGCCACGCAGCGTGGCCAAAAAATTAAAAGAAAAGAAAGAAAAAGAATAGGCATATCTGCTGTAATCTGGTGTTCTGTCATATTTTACATGCTCCACATTTCCTCAAATTCAGCAAGTTTCCTTAAACACCCTGACACAATACATTTGAACTCCACTTTGGAAGACAGATGCCGCCTGATGCTTTCCTCACAACTGTTTCTTACCACGAGTTGTCCTACCCTTTCGTTGGAAGAACAGTCCCCTTTCTAAGTAAGAAACAAAAGAGAAATAGAATAGTTGTGCTTTCTATTAATGACCTTCACTACTTTACTAATTGTGGGCCTATACATTTCCTGTTTTCTGCGCCTAAACATCCTCAGCATCTCTAATGACCAGCAAGTCATTCTGGGTTTTGCCTCCCTGACTGTTTACCTAAAGGCTCACCTTACATTTCGTGTGCCAGCTATGCACTCATCTATGACTCTTCTACGTGAGCTAATCAGAGAGCTCTCTGGATGCTGTACAACAGTGTGGTGGTTAAAAGTACAGACTGTGGAGGCATACTGAGGAAGTTCAAATTCTGGTCCACCACTTGATAACTTAAGAGCTATGTGTCCTTGGGAAAGTAATTTCACCTCTGTGCCTCAGTTTCCCGGTATGTAAAAAATGGGAATAACTACGGTACCTACTTCATGGGTTATTGTGAGGATTAAGTGTGTGTGTATGAGTGTGTGTGTGTGTGTGTATTTCAAAAATACACCTTGGGGGCTTCCCTGGTGGCACAGTGGTTGAGAGTCCGCCTGCCGGTGCAGGGGACGCGGGCTCGTGCCCCGATCCAGGAAGATCCCACATGCCGCGGAGCGGCTGGGTCCGTGAGCCATGGCCGCTGAGCCTGCGCGTCCAGAGCCTGTGCTCCGCAACGGGAGAGGCCACAACAGTGAGAGGCCCGCGTACCGCAAAAAAAAAAAAAAAAAAAAAAAAAAAAAAAAATACACCTTGGCACAGAGTGTGCTTGATATTATTTTTTGTTGAAATTACTTAGCATTATATGGTTCAAATTTTACATTGTATAATCTCTCACCCTTCAATCATGAACTATATTTATATTCCCTTTGATAGATTCTAACCATTGGGTCACATCTGTATTTTTTTTCCAAATCTCTGAAAATGTATTTCACTTTCTTCGCTGTGTGAACTCTGATTTGGTAAAATTCTCCGAAGAAATTCTTCTTTTTGGTCAGAATTAAGTACAGAATATTTAGTCTCCATATTTTTCCCTCTTGAGAAGGAAAATCATCTAGAAGACAAGTGGAGAACTTATATCTCAGCCTATTTTAGTTGAATTAGACTTCTGAAAACATCAAGCTAATTGAAACCTCCCATCACGACTATTGGCATATCGATGTCATAATTATATCAAGAAAGCATCATCCATGTATCTCACTGAGTGGTCTGTAGTATACTTTTATAACAATATTACTTGCTGCTTCTTTTTATGTTTCTTTCACTCTTGAACTGAAGGTTATTTCTAACCTCTCCTCAGAGAGGTGAATTTTCATAAAATCTCTCTCTCATGTTACCTATTAGCAAGGATGGTTGCTAAACAATTGTGATTTCTTCCATATGAGATACAGAACTCAAAATAGATGTAGAAGAATTTCTACAGGGTTTCAATTTCCTTGGGTACCACAAATGGTCCATTTTGTATTGTGCCATTATTTTACATGAAAGCGCTGTACATACAGCAAACATGTTTATAAGTAATTGCAAAATCAGTAGTAGAGTCAATTCCCAATGAAACTCATACAGGATCCCACATCCTAATTTTAGTTGGTAGCGTTAACCTCTTCCTTCATTAAGCCATTCACAAGGGCTCTTGCTGTGATACCAACAATACTAAGTTGAGTCACTTTAGGGGTATTCAGAAGTTCATTGCCCAGTGTGGGAATTACATCTGAACCCCTCTAGGTTATTTATCTTGCAATTATCTTAACATGCTTATAATTCTACATGTTAACCCTATTTCACTCTTATCTCCCAACATGGGACAAACACAGGGCATGGGGAAAAAAAGACATTTGAATGAGTCCATTTTGCAACATCTAGCAGGTCTGCTAGGAAAATAATAATAATCATCATCATCACCATCTAAGACTAAATTTGTGTATTACAGATCAATTACTACTAATACAATTATCTCTACGATGAGAGAAACGTCTGTGAATCAATTGAGTATATATCCTAAGGAGAATTTTACACAATGAAGTTCTAGTTCAACTACATCATCTGGATATTCTTCTTCAGTTGCTTGTATGTAGATGTAAGCTGTACTACACATCCATGATGTGCAGGGAGAGTTTCATTTTAACGAGCGTCATTTTAACTTCTGGCCCTGTTTGGCAGAGCTAATTCCATATCCTGGCACAAAGCTTAGCACAGCCATAGTCCACCCAGTTGTATAGCCAAGGAATCTGGAAAGGCCTTGGATGCCTCTTTCTCCTGCACTTCCTATATCTAACTAGGAAGGCCTGCTGATCATTCTTCTGTAATCTCTAAATCCAACCTCCCTGTCTCCATCGTGGTTCAGGTTTCACCATCACCCGTTTTTTTTTTTCAATCTAGTATTTTTTCTTTAAATTTATTTATTTATTTTTGGCTGCTTTGGGCCTTCGCTGCTGTGCGCGGGCTTTCTCTAGCTGCGGCAAGCGGGGGCCACTCTTCGCTGTGGTGTGCGGGCCTCTCATTGTGGCCGCCTCTCCCGCTGCAGAGCACGGGCTCTAGGCACGCGGGCTTCAGCAGTTGTGGCAGGTGGGCTCAGTGGATATGGTTCACGGGCTCTAGAGCACAGGCTGGGTAGTCGTGGCGCACAGGCTTAGTTGCTCCACGGCATGTGGGATCTTCCCAGACCAGGGCTCGAACCCATGACCCCTGCACTGGCAGGCAGATTCCTAACCATTGCACCACCAGGGAAGTCCTATCACCCATACTAATGTAGCAGGTTTCTAACTAATCTCTTTGCCTCAAGAATTATTCCTCTGTAGTCTTGCTGAAGAAATCACTCCAAAACCCCATCTGACCATCTCTCTACATCTAAAATCTTTCAATATCTTGGGATTTCCCTGGTGGTCCAGAGGCTAAGACTCTGCACTCCCAGTACAGGGGGCCCGGGCTCGATACCTGGTCAGGGAACTAGATCCCACGTGCCGTAACTAAGAGTTCACATGCCGCAACTAAAAGATCCCACATGCTACAACGAAGATCCCGCACGCAGCAGCTAAGACCCTGTGCAGCCAAATAAGTAAATAAATATTAAAAAATAAATAAAACAAAACCTTTCAATATCTTGACATTGTCTTCCAAATAAAATCCCAGCTGACCTTTGCCCCATCTCTAGTTTCATGGTTGTTGCTCCCCTACTGTGAACCTCATGTTCCAGCCCTATGGAATATTTGGATTACCCTGAACTCACCATATTTTTTTCACATCATAGCCTTTTCTCCTCCCCTCCCCCTCCCTTCTTGGTTTCTCCTCCATAAAATGCGCTTCTGTCTGGTGAATTACTATTTAATCATTTAAGGTCCAGATGAGCTGCCACCTTCTCCAGAAAGCGTTCTCTGATATTTATATTCTCCTTTAAAATGTGTACTTTATATATTCCCGAATCACAATATGGTGTAATAACGTTCATGCCTGTCTTTCCCATGACTTATAAATCCCCTGCAGGCAGAGGTTGGGTCTTGTTTATTCATGGCCCCAGGACCCAGCACATAGCTGTGTTATTTGTTAAAACAAGTTGATCCATAAATATTTACCGAATGAATGAACATCTTCCCTGATGGCTCCATGAGATAGGACTTCACTGATCTAGTAAATTAAACTAGATAAATTTATCCAACAGAAATTAACTATTGGATAAATTCAATAGAACACATGATTTATGAATCCTTGTCTATAGCTGTAACCATTATGGCTCTCGAGCTAACTGACCATGTGCCTTTTTGTCTCCTCAGTAGGGGACGCTTACTGGAGAAGATGGATGTAGGGTGCAGCAGCTGGCAAGACCACGGAACACGACAGAACAGTCAGAGGTCAAAGGCAAAAACAGAGGAAAGCCAAAGTCACTTTTGTAAGGAATACACTTCCAGCCCTTCCTTATTCTCTGCAATTCAAAAAACCCGTAACACACAGAATCACAAGAAGTCCCCTAATACAGAGAGTGAAAATCGGTAAATTTTTGCATTTGCACTGTTCATCTAAGACTTGCTTTATTTAAACATAAAGACACATGAATAATACTCCCTCTGCACATCCTACCACAGTATGCTTTCAAACATGCTGTGACGGGTAGAAGACCTAAATAGAAATTTCTCCAAAGAGATATACAGGTTGCCAACAAACACATGAAAGGATGCTCAACATCACTAATCATTAGAGAAATGCAAATCAGAACTACAATTAGGTATATCACCTCACACCAGACAGAATGGTCATCATCAAAAAATCTATAAACAATAAATGCTGGAGAGGGTGTGGAGAAAAGGGAACCCTCTTGCACTGTTGGTGGGAATGTAAATTGACACAGCCACTATGGAAAACAGTATGCAGGTTCCCTCAAAAACTAAAAATAGAACTACCATATGACCCAGCAATCCCACTACTGGGCATATACCCTGAGAAAACCATAATTCAAAAAGAGTCATGTACCAAAATGTTCACTGCAGCACTATTTACAATGGCCAGGACATGGAAACAACCTAAGTGTCCATCGACAGATGAATGGATAAAGAAGATGTGGCACATATATACAATGGAATATTACTCAGCTATAAAAAGAAATGAAATTGAGTTATTTGTAGTGAGGTGGATGGACCTAGAGTCTGTCATACAGAGTGAAGTAAGTCAGAAAAACAAATACTGTATGTTAACACATATATATGGAATCTAAAAAAAATAATGAAGGTTCTGAAGAACCTAAGGGAAGGGCAGGAATAAAGATACACATGTAGAGAATGGACCTGAGGACATGGGGAGGGGGAAGTGTAAGCTGGGACGAAGTGAGAGAGTAACACTGACATATATGCACTACCAAATATAAAACAGATAGCTAGTGGGAAGCAACCGCATAGCACAGGGAGATCAGCTCAGTGCTTTGTGACCACCTAGCGGGGTGGGATAGGGAGGGTCGGAGGGAGACACAAGAGGGAGGGGATATGGGGATATATGTATACATACAGCTGATTCACTTTGTTATACAGTAGAAACTAACACAACATTGTAAAGCAATTATACGCCAATAAAGATGTAAATAAATAAAAGAAAAAACATGATTTGAACTTAAGCAATTCTGATATTTCAAGTTTGTTAAAATGTCATTATACTTCTTTTATTAGGTAAGGAAGCAACTTAAATGATAAGAAAGAGAAATAAAGGACTTTCTAATCCAGAAATTAGAACACATGTCCAAGACTCACCAAAACAGATATTTTAGAAGGAAATAAAGCACTAGAGATGAATGATTGGTAAAAAAAAATCTGTCATATGAGGAAGTGGAAATCACAGATGGACAGACTCATCATGTATAATGAGGGGTGCTGAAAAATGAGAAGTACAGAATTTGAGAAGAAAAAAGTTAGAGAAGCAGAGTAAAATGTCTTTTTAGTTTAATGAAAAGTAATGAGGCTCCGAGATCAATACCCTAGCTCTGTCACTGGCTAAGCATAGTTCACACTGTTCTGCTTCAGGTTTTCCATCTGTAAAATGGGAATAAAGATGTTGCTTTCTAATTAGCTCAGAACATGGCTGTGGGGATTAACCAATGGATGACTGCAGTGTAAGTTACAAATGTGTAGTGCTAGAGAGGTTCTGCTGGGGACACAGAAGGAAGTCAAAGAGAAAGGAAGAAAATCTTTAAATACACAGAGTAACTCAGATCTTCTTTGGTATCCCTGGCCTGCTCACTTCAACGAAGACAGGAGAGATGCCCAACGAAACTCAGAGAGTGGCATAAACTCACTGAGATGAGCTGTGATCAGCAGGCCTGACCATGACCATGCTTCCCCCAGCTCAGCAGACACTAATGCGGGAGAGGCTCCCCCCAGCTCAGCAGACACTAATGTGGGAGAGGCTCCCCCCAGCTCAACAGACACTAACGTGGGAGAGGCTCCCCCCAGCTCAGCAGACACTAATGTGGGAGAGGCTCCCCCCAGCTCAGCAGACACTAACGTGGGAGAGGGCACAGCTGCCACTGGTGAGGAGGAGCCAGCTGAACATTTAACTAGTTTTCCATTTTGTGAATTAACAGCCTTCATGGTGTGTGTACTCCAACCAGTAAGAAATTGTCTCCTTAGAACTGCCTGGGGTACTCCTCTCTGCCTCTGCAAGAAGGCATACGTTTCACATGGCAATTATAGCACTTTTAAGGAGGCGATAATTCTTCCCAAAAAGGTTTGTTTTCAATTAGTTTGTGCAAACATCGTGCCTTAAGAAAATGTACTCCCTTCCTCCTTCTTTCCTTCTTCCCTTCCCTTCCTTCTTTTCTCTCTTTCTCCATCTTACAAAAATTAAAGAAAAAAGAGGCAAAGCAATTCTCCATAAGATTTTATAGATAGATATATCTGATTTATATAAGAGCCCAGATATGAGCCGGGAATATTTTTTAAAAACCAACAACTCTGAAGCCCTATTGGTCCTCTGCAACAATAAAGAGAAGTCAGGGCTTCCCTGGTGGCACAGGGGTTGAGAGTCTGCCTGCCGATGCAGGGGACGCGGGTTCGTGCCCCGGTCTGGGAGGATCCCGCGTGCCGCGGAGCGGCTGGGCCCGTGAGCCATGGCTGCTGAGCCTGTGCGTCTGGAGCCTGTGCTCCGCGACGGGAGAGGCCACAACAGTGAGAGGCCCATGTAACGCAAAAAAAAAAAAAAAAAAAAAAAAGAGAAATCAATCTTTTACTAGTCAAGCCTTGCACATTAACCCTGATGATCAGGTTTCTCCATTTGCCAAGGTCCTCGAAACCTTATCTCCCCTGCAGAATTCCAAAGATAGGCCCGGGCCTCTGAGGCACATCATCGTATTTCATTTCTCTGGGGTTAGTAACCACTGTAGTTCACAAAGGACTACACAGTTAGGGCCTAGGTTCTCTTTTCAGCCTTTAACCAGCCTCTCCACAGGTGGTTCTTAAGAAAGACGGGTCTGGGGAAGGCCGTTTAGAAACCAGAGTCTTCCTTCTGGTGGTGGTTGTTTGCTCTATGGCTGACAATCTCGAACCAGTGAAGTGTAGACTGATAAAACTAAGTTTAAAAGCCTGAGAGACAAATATGGCTGTTTCTTCAACTTAGCTGGCTTTCTGTTTTAGTATAAAAAGTTAGTATCGGGCTTCCCTGGTGGCGCAGTGGTTGAGAGTCCGCCTGCCGAGGCAGGGGACACGGGTTCGTGCCCCGGTCCGGGAAGATCCCCCGTGCCGTGGAGCGGCTGGGCCCGTGAGCCATGGCCGCTGAGCCTGCGCGTCCGGAGCCTGTGCTCCGCAACGGGAGAGGCCGCAACAGTGAGAGGCCCGCGTACCACAAAAAAAAAAAAAAAAAAAAAAGTTAGTATCAGGGAGACTATATTGTATTCTGTCGTAAAGAACTAGATGAGGAGCCAGAAGACCCGAGTTCTATGACTGGTTCTTTTACCGATTTTTCTAAGGGAGTGTTGGATTTATTTTCTTCCCCAAAGATTTATATACTGCCGATTTTCCTAAGAACTTGTTCTTTCTTATAGATTCTCTCATATTAGAGTTGCAGATTTTAGTTGAAAAGATTTCACAGGGGCGTACATACATAATAAAAACAACCTCATAAAACATATAAGACAGGCTGCTATTTCTAAACTTACTCTTAACATTCATCTCTTCAAGTCGAGCTACCCCTTTCTTCTTTTCTCCATAATCTTTGATATTTCCTAGGTGACTGTGTTAAAAATAAAACAAAACCTCTGTGTAACTTAACCATGTATCTGCATTCATGTCTTATGTAGATAATGGCCCCACGAGGCTCTAAGGCCCTAAATGGCATGGATCCCGGATCTTCTGTTCACCATTGGATACCCTTCCCCAGGCCTGGGCACAGACTGAAGGGACAGACGGTTTGGTGTCAATTTCATCCTCCTCTTTCCCTTCATGGGAATTCTCATCTCTCTCTTTTTTGATAGTTTAATATCATGGATTCCTCTCTAAAAATTTAAGTATAAAATCGGTCTTTTCCCCAAATCCTTGACACTAATTATCCCCGTTTGGTGCCAACGGCCTCCACTATTTGTCACTTTCTTTCAACTCCTTGCCTTACTTGTAAGAAATGCTTCTGGGCGGTGGCACTTCTTTTGCCCCTCGACTGTCTGTAGTCTAAAGAGAAGTTCCTAAGAGTTCAAAATTCCTGTGTTCCACTATGGACCATATTTCGTAGTTTATTGTATCACAACACTATATAAGGGAGGCTGATGGTTTTCTTGTTGGTCAATTGGCATTTATTAAACACTTAAGAGTATACTCTAAAATGTGCTCTAAACCTGAAAGGCATTCCCAGAGCTGGTCTTTCTTTTTAAAAAAAGTCTGAGCCCTTTAACTACTGAAGGACCCACTCCCTCACAAAACGGGAGCCCCATGACAACCTTTTGGGGATATCTGATGTAGGGGAGTCAGATGAGGCACAAGGGCAGGGAGTGATTAGCTGGGGCCACCTGGCAAAGTGGAGGAACCAGGGGAAGTGGCCACAGGCTGTGGTGCTGGCTCCTCACGGAAGCATCTCTTTGTTTGTATGATGCCTGCCACCCTAGCATCGCAAAGCCATTCCTATATGTACCACATGTGAAAACATATTGAAAGCCTCTTTGGATCACAATACATCTGTTCTAAGAGGCTGAATAAGTGATGCCAGGGGAACATTAACTCAGAATTTCCTAACTCGAGTGCAATTAAAATCTCAGCCACAGTACGGAATTAATGTAGCCCTTTGCATTTTAAATACATATTTTAATTAAATGACACCCATCTGTAGAATATGAGACTGCATTTTTATTGAGGATTTCAAATGATATAATCTGTTCCTATGAAGCGTAAATGGCTTGGTTCATGTTTCCAGAAACCTCCAAAGAATTATATAGAGCTGGCATAAGCACATGTGGTGACACTCAATTTTGCTTAAATTTAAATCTGTTTAACTTGCGTTATGTGTTGTTTGTGTGATAAGATTTAGATTATGTACAAAAGTGACAGAAAATAAGAGCACAGCCCTTTCAACGACTTGGACCATTTCTCTGGAGAGTCTGTCAAAGGAAACACAGGGTCAAGGGCGGTGCATCTCAGCCCCAGTTAGAGCTATGCAGTCAGGGTGATAATCTTTTAACTCATTTAGCCTAATGAGAAGCTTCACCTAGATAAAAGATACGTTAATGAGCCTAACTACTAGATTACAGACAGGACAGCCACCTGGGAGCCACAAATTATTTGTGACAGAAATGATTTGGGGTAGGTGTAAAGTTTCTCAGGAAACTGAACTGCACCAACAAGAAGTAGAGAGCAAATGCACCCTTTTATCTCTAGAGTATGTTTGTTTCAGATTTTTTCTTTTTTCTACCTGTATTTCCACATTAAGTACATTCTTCAAGAAGATGAAGCCCTAGAGGAGGCAGGAGGTAACCGGGTTCTACATCTGGCTGTGGCTCCACGTTGATTGGTGACCACGCAAGAGTCAGCCAGCTGGCACTCAGTTCCCTTGTCCATCAACTGCAAGCGGATGGCGAAGTGGTGTTGAGGTGAAGAGTGGGGGTACTCGGGTCTGATGGTACAGATTTAAATCGTGCCTCCATCACTCTCTGTTACCTCTCTCAGCCTCAACTTTGTCCTGTAAGAAGTGAGGATAACTACGCCCTCCCTCACAGGTTGCTGTAAGGACTAGACGAGATAGCACAGTGGAGACCTTAGGACAGGGCCTGCCTCATTCTTGGTTGGTGTTCAATAAATGTCAGCTACAACTGCAAGCGAAATGTCAGGATTCACTCTTGGGAAACCTGGGAATCACACTATCCTAGGTTCCAGTCCTGGCTTTGCCACTTACTACCCCTGCATGCTTGTAGAGAAGTTACTCAATCTTTTGAACCTTATTTTTATCATCTTCAAAATAGAGACAACAATGCTTACTATATTAGTCTCCTATTGCTACTGTGACAAATTACTACAAATGTAGTAGTTTAAAACAACACAGATTTATTATCTTCCAATTCTAGAGATTAGAAATCTGACACGGGTCTCACTGGGCTAAAATTGAGGTGTCAGAGGCTCTAGGGGTGAATCTGGTTCCTTGCCTTAGCTAGCTTCTAGACGCTGTCCACATTCCTTGGCTTGTGGCCCCCTTCCTCCATCTTTAAAGCCAGCAATGCAGGGTTGTCTTTCTCTCACTGCATCACTCTGGCCTACTCATCTGTCTCCTTCTTCCGCTTTTAAAGACCCTTGTAATTACACTGGGCCCACCTGGATTATCCAGGATAATTTCCCTACGTTATTTAAGGTGAGCTGACAAGCAACCCTAAGCCCATCTGCAAACTTAATTCCCCTTTGCTGAACATCTTCACAGGTTCTGGGGATTAAGACGTTGACACCTGTGGGGCGGGGGGTGCTATTCTGCCTACCACACTTACCATCACAGCATTAAGAAAGTTAGAAATAATATTCTAAAACTCCCAGTACAGGTAAATGTTTTGCTAAGTTTTACGTTTTGAACATAAAGAAGTAGGCTTCAAGTTCTGATCATATACCTATAAACACTTGTCTGTTAATAGCCAGGATACTATTACAGCACAGTATCTGGCTCTCTGGGTTAATCTGTTGGTAGCAATTTGAGGTAAGTAAAACCTTCTTGCATGATTATTATACTACACAGGGATTTGCCTCAAAAACTCTGTCATATAGTTTGTGGAAATATCTTAACAATAGTGAATTTTTATAATATTACTTATGGGGTATAATGTTATATCTCTAAATATTAAACATACTTGAATTACTTTACCAAGTTTTTCTCTTGTGCATTTATGCATGCATGCATGCACATATAACATAAGGGCTTAAATTTTTTCATTGTATCTGAAACAAAAAACCTAAATCAAATTATCAAGGTTCTATTTCTCATGGAATTACTGCTGATAGAATCTAGCTTGATCTAGTCTATGTCAGGCATCCTATTAATTTTAGCTATCTAATAGTCCTTATGAAACCAGAAAACATCTTGGTCAAGATAGTGTATCCACAAGCAAGGCAGAATGTAGAAGCAGCCTCCTGGGATCTTATTACACACTGGATAGTAGAGCATTTATTATCTCACCCAAACCCAAGCAAATACTCCTGGTAAGATTTGGGTTTGGTGGAGAGTACTAGGAACAAGGGCAGATTACATAGTTACCATAAACTTCACAGGAGAAATCGTGAAAGCCCAGATTCCAAATGACATTTGGAAGGTCTGTTTTCCTCTAGTTTTTGGATCTCAGGAAGACTGACCGAAACTTTGTGGACAATAGGCTCTTCTTAGATTGGGTCTACCTAACACGTTCATATAGTAAATTATTCATTAGAATTGATTAAAACTTAAAAATGAGGGCCCAGGGACTTCCCTGGTGGCGCAGTGGTTAAGAATCCGCCTGCCAGTGCAGGGGACATGGGTTCTATCCCTGGTCCGGGAAGATCCCGCATGCCATGGAGCAGCTAAGCCCGTGCGCCACAACTACTGAGCCTGCGCTCTGGAGCCCACGTGCCAAAACTACTGAGCCCAAGTGCCACAGCTACGGAGGCCCGCGTGCCTGGAGCCTGTGCTCTGCAACAAGAGAGGTCACTGCAATGAGAGGTCCGTGCACCGCAACGAAGAGTGGCCTCCGCTCGTCGCAACTAGAGAAAGCCCACACACAGCAACGAATACCCAACACAGCCAAAAATAAATAAATAAATAAAAAATGAGGGCCCAGTGAGGACCTTTACTACTGTAATCATTTTTTAGCTCCCTTTTTATTTTAATCAAAGCTAGATATGCACATAGATTAAAGAGCCAAGTAGTTTTTATAAGCTTTTTCATTAGGTGACAACTTTCAACTCTTAGTCAATTTCCTTGGTGCTTATCCCTGTATGGTTAAAGAACTTGTCTGCTTTGCTACTTTCTTGATTTTTCAGGTTTAGGTGTTTATTTGTTGCCCTCCCACTAAGAAACATTAGGACTTAACTCCCTCCACATATGCACTCTCTTCCCATTACTTTCTCACTCAGTTGTCTCATAACTGTGGTTAGATCAGTATTTCATGTTATTATGACTAGATAAATGCTGCTGACATCTAGGGCCATGCAAGATGCCACATTTCCCCCTGCCCAATAGGTTTGTTTTCTCTGGTGCTAATAACAGCCTTGTTATTTGTTTGCTTAGTCTTTTTGTACTTGAGACAGAGTTCAACCTCATACACTTCTCTCTCAATAAATCCAAACACATTGGGTTTTCTAGCAACATCACCTTCCTGAACAAACCTCTCCTGTGACCTGAATCATTCCTCTGGGGGCCAGTTACTCCCTATGCCTGTTGCCATATTGGCACCTCCTGCCATGATCATGTTTTGGGGTTCCCTCTCTGTGTTGGAATCTCCATTTCTTGTACACTATGCCTTCCTAATTTTACGTAAACTCTTTCAGTTTGGTAGATTCTGAGGAAGAGTGCATGGAAAGTAAGTTTTTTGAGACTTTGTGTGCCTGAAAAGGTTTTCTTTTTCCCTCACGCTGAATTGATAGTGTGGTTAGGTATATAATTCTAGGTTGGAAATACTTTTTCTTAAAAATCTAAAAGGTATTTTTCTATTGTCTTCTAGCTTCCAGTGTTACCTTTGCGGAGTTATTGCTTTTCTGCTTCTTGATTCTTTCTATAAAACCTTCCCCCTGCCCCCGCACGCCCCCGCACGCCCCCGCACCCTGACAGCTGTAGGATTTTCTTTTTATTCGAGGGCTCTGCAATTTTGCAGTGATTGACCTGGTGGGAATCTAGGTCTATTTTCATCCACTCTGCTGGGCACTCTGGGCCCTTTCAACTTGAAAATTCATGTTGATCCAGCAATCCCACTCCTGAACATCTATCCAGACAAAACTATAATTCAAAAAGATACATGCACCCCTATGTTCATAGCAGCACTATTCACAGTAGCCAAGACATGGAAACAACCTAAATGTCCATTGACAGATGAATGGATAAAGAAGATGTGGTACATATATACAACGGAATACTACTCAGCCATAAAAAAGAATGAAATAATGCCATTTATAGCAACAGGAATGGACATAGAGATTATCATACTAAGTGAAGTAAGCCAGAAAGAGAAAGACAAATACCCTATGATATCACTTATACATGGAATCTTAAATATGACACAAATGAACTTACCTACTAAACAGAAACAGATTCACAGACATAGAGAACACAAAAGTGGTTGCCAAGGGGAAGAGGGGGTAGGGGAGGGATGGATTCAGAATTTGGGATTATCAGATGCAAACTATTATATATAGAATAGATAAATAACAAGGTCCTACTGTATAGCACAGAGATCTATATTCAACATCCTGTGATAAACCATAATGAAAAAGAATATATACATATAACTGAATCATTTTGCTGTACAGCAGAAACTAACAATACTGTAAATCAACTATACATCAATAAAAAAAGTGAACATCCAGATAGTTCAGAATAAATTTCTATTATAAAGATTAAAAAAAAAAAAAAAGAAGGGTATGACCATAATTTAGCCCAGAAGTAGGCAAACTCTTTGTTGTAAAGGGTCAGCTAGTAAACGTTTTAGGCTTTGCTGATCTATGACTGTTGCAACTATTCAGTTCTGGCGTTGTAGTGCAAAAGCAGCCATAGATAGTATGGAACAAGTGGGTGTGACTGTGTTCCAGTAAAATTTCATTTACAAAAACAACAACAAAGAAAATTCATGTTTTTTGTTTTGGGAAGTTTTCTTAATTTTTCTTTGATGACGCTCTTTATTTCTTCTTCTCTCTGTGACCCTATTATTCAGTTCTTGGACATACTGGTCTGCTCCAGAGGGTCCTTTTTATTTTTTTCCTATTTTCTATTTGTCTTTATGTTCTACTTTTTTTTTTTTTTTTTTTTCCTTTTTGGCTATTTCTTCAACTCTGTCTTGTAACCTTTCTTCTGAGATTTTTATTTTCACAACTTATTTTTTATTACCAAGCATTCCTTTTTGTTTTCTGAATGCTCCTTTCATATAGTGTATTATTCTTATGTCACGGATGCAATATCTTCTCTTATTTCTTCTTCTAGGGAGAGTAACTATAGTTTTTTTTTTTTTTTTTAAGTGGTGTTTCCTTTCTGGAGAATCCTCTAAGTTACTTTTTTTGTTTATTTCAATTATATGGTCTCCTTAAATGTCTACTATCCTTGGCTGTCTGCTCATATTTAAGTGGGGCTGACTGAAGTTTTGTGTCTGTGGAGGTGGAGCCTGTGGACTGAGGTCATCATTGTAGGTGATCTGGCTGGTCTGTTTCATTGGGGAACCACAGACGTCAGTGTCTTTGGTTTTTGAGCTGTTCAGCTTCCTCAGAGAAGACTTTCCAGTCTCTTATTTGAAGTTATATGCCTGGCTGCCAGCCAATCAGTGAGGGAAGGCAGGTCTCAATAGTCATTAATGTGAACTTTGAATTAATTGCCCTAATGTCAGGATGGTAGCCCCACACTCAACTATGTCTTATGTCTTGCAGTCCAAGGAATTTCTATTTAACCACTTTTAGAGAATAAATCTCTAGTGCTCTTTTGTGATTTTGACAGGAGCAATGCCACAGCTACGTGAAGTAGGGGAGAAAATCTGATGGTAAATGTCTCACAAACAGACTTTCAACAAGTCTTCCTATATTTAGCCCCATCTTCACTCCCTCTTTGTTAGCTATGCCAATTTTTTTTTTTTTAAATGTAGGTTGAATAACCTCTTGGTGTCCTCACTACTGGTACAGAAATTGGCTTTCTTGGATTTCCTCTTCTGCTTTTTAGTTTCTGTGGGCTTTTTGTTTTGTTTCAGTGGGGCAAGTGGTGGAAGCATTGATAAATGTATGTGTTCATCCATCATATTTTTTTTTACAATTACTTAAGGCTCATACTAAGTGGCAAATTGCTTATCTTTATTAACTATATGGTTATATTACCACGTGGTTGGACCTGGGTTGTATTTTACTCAAAACGGTATTCTTCCACTTTCCCAATCTATAGGTTCGTCAATTTGATGAATATCCTTCCTAAATTCTATGCCAGTCTCCTCCCTGGCAAATTATAATTAGCTAATTATAGTTAGATAATTTCTTCAATGTCTTGGGAAGAAATATACCAGGAACAACATAAAAGATGGAGTTGGCAGCCTTCAGTGGTTTTTCAAAGCCTCTGACTCTGTGGACATGAATGAGTCATAGCTAAGTCTATGAGTTGAGTTCAATACTAATCTCAGTTACTGGCCTAAAATTTAAGAAGGGGCTCTGGTTAAAGGAGAAGGTGGAAAGCCTCAAACTATGCCTGCTCAGGACCCCTCTAATCTGTTTGAAAGACCACTGCTCTATGGCAAAAAAAACTGGGGGTCTAAGTCAACAATTCATTAGTCTACCGGAATGAACCTAGTATTCTTTTCTGGGAAGGATTTTGACCCTGCCCGTAGTGCCTCCTTTAGTCCAACTCCAGACAGGTTTTCTTAATTGGCTCTCAAAAATGTTTACTGGATCTCTGCCACAATACTGCCCTTGTGAGAGAGGTTGTTCTTGTTTATATTATAGCATTGGATTTGGTCCACATCACATTATTTAAGGTGTAGTCTCATAGTAAGTAAATGTTAGAAATCAAAACTAGGGGAGCTATTGGAGCCTGTAGAGGCAGTGGTGGGGAGGAAAGTTCTCTCTGAGACTTCAGAACAGGGGACTGTGTTCTTGGAATTATTCAGATAGAAATATATATTTCCTCCCTGGAATAATATTATTCACAGAGGTTAAGGTCAATTAGTTTATCCATTCATTTGCTGTTTGATACAATCACATTTTTTGAGTCCCTTCTATGTACTAGTTGGTGGTGTAAAGAGGAAAGAGACAAAGTGCATACTTTCAAGGCACTTACAGTTTGGTTGGAAAGGCAGATAGAGTAGTAAATAAATGCATAATACAGTATGTAAAATGCTAGAGATAGCTCTTGGCTATTTTTAGAGCTCAGATAAACGTTATTTAATACAGCCTGAGAAGGCTCCCCAAAGTGTTTTTTTTTTTTTTTTTTTTTTGCGGTACGCGGGCCTCTCCACTGTTGTGGCCTCTCCCGTTGCGGAGCACAGACTCCGGACGCACAGGCTCAGCGGCCATGGCTCACGGGCCCAGCCGCTCCGCGGCATGTGGGATCTTCCCGGACTGGGGCACGAACCCGCGTCCCCTGCATCGGCAGGCGGACGCTCAACCACTGCGCCACCAGGGAAGCCCCCCAAAGTTTCTTGAAGTGGTGATGCTTAAGCTGAATTTTAAAAGAGGAACAGGACTTAACCAGGTTAAGGAGAAAGGGTACTCAGAGGGGATAGCTTGAATAACGGCAAGAAGGTGAGAAATGGCATGGCACTGCAGGAGAACTAAGGGCAGATCAACGCCCATAAAACCACCTAGATTGTGAAGAGCTTTCTGTGTCATGTTAAGAATCTCCCAGGGGATGATGAGAAGCCACTGCAGCAAGTTAGCTGGTCATATTTGCATTTAGATAGATCACTTTGGTATGGCAGTTGTATCATAGGAGGATAAGGAGAATGGAAACAGGCCAATCAGTAGCAGCCTACTGAGATAATTCAGGTGAGAAACAGTGAAGGTGTAAATGTATAAATTACGTTGGTGACAGCAAGGATGAAGAAGAAATGACAAATGTATACGTATATATTTAGAAATTAAAATTAGCAGATCTTCACAGCAACTATCAAAACTAGGCATTATTAAAATATGCAAATAACAAATGCTGGAGATGGTGTGGAGAAAAGGGAACACTCCTACACTGTTGGTGAGAATGTAAATTGGTGTAGCCACTATGGAAAACAGCATGGAGGTTCCTCAAAAAACTAAAATTAGAGTTGCCATATGATCAAGCAATCCCACTCCTGGGCAAATACCTACACAAAACTATAATTCAAAAGGATACATGCACCCCTATGTTCACAGCAGCACTATTCACAATAGCCAAGACATTGAAACAACCTAAATGTCCATTGACAGAGGAATGGATAAAGAAGATGTGGTACATATATACAATGGAATACTACTCAGCCATAAAAAGGAATGAAATAATGCTATTTGCAGCAACATGGATGGACCTAGAGATTATCATACTAAGTGAAATAAGTCAGAAAGAGAAAGACAAATACCATATGATATCACTTATATATGGAATCTAAAGTATGACGCAAATGAACTTATCAGCGAAACAGAAACAGACTCACAGACACAGAGAACAGACCTGTGGTTGCCAAGGAGGAGGTGGGGTCAGGGAGGGATGGATTAGGAGCTTGGGATTAGCAGATGCAAACTACTACATATAGAATGGATAAACAACAAGGTCCTACTGTACAGCACAGGAAACTATATTCAATGTCCTGTGATAAACCATAATGGAAAAGAATATGAAAAAGAATGTATATATGTGTAACTGAATCACTTTGCTGTACAGCAGAAATTAACACAACATTGTAAATCGACTATACTTCAATAAAATAAATTTTACAAAATAGGCTTTATTATTATACCTAATTTGTAGATGAGAAAACTGAGACTCAGAGATTAAAAATCATGTCCTGTAGCCCATAACCAGAAATAACAGTGTTTCTATGGGAGAACCACACTCAGAGCTTCTAGCAGTCAATTTACAAAAGAACTTCTAGAATATAACACATTCATTAGTCAATGAGTGAGTATTGGTGCCAAAACAAGTACTGCAGGAAAGGTTATTAAGGAAAGGAAAGACGACAAGTCAGAGCGGAAGGTCAGAAAGAACATTTTCAGTAAGTAACATCCACATTTGGCAAGAGAAAATTGATACAGACTTAAATATACTGCTTTAAATAAGGAAGTTAATGGCCAAAAATATTGTGGCAATCCAAAGGTAATCATACTGTTTAATCCTAGGGGAAATTCTTAACGGAGATAAATGGGTGCCTTGGGAGGAACTTTCCTGTGCTATAAAACTGTTGCTCTCAGTGCTTGAATTGAGAGGGGAAAGAAAGGGAATGGAGAAAACGAGCTGGCTCATTTGCAGACATAGATTTACCAGCCAATTCAGCAAATGGAAGAAGGGTAGCAGATTTCAGGCCCTCACTGGAAGCATTTTGTTAATTTAATTCAATCTGATGAAACATTTACTGAGTACCTGCTATGTTCAAGGAGATAAGCCTTGAATTGGCTTTATTACTGATACTGATAATTAACACTGCCCTTGTCAACATCTGTATCAACATGAAGTACTACTCACTAGGCCCTGTTCAGCACGCCTGGGTTAGGTGTGATTTCTACCTGGCGCTTTGGTGTACAATCTAAGCCAATATGGAGTACTGATGAGGGAAAGAAGTCTCAGTACTAGCTGATCTGGCAGTGGTGGCAGGGTTGTTAACTAATTCACATGACTAATTCAGTGTGGAAAGTAGAAAATTAAGTGAACTGCAACATGGGTAAATGATCCCTATAGAATTTAAGCTAAATAGCTAGTTTCACTATTCTTGCTTCTCATCCTTTCTAAGTATATTATTGGGATGCACTCCTCAACTGTTTAGATGTTTCAAGTGATTCTGCTGAAGTAATAGAAGCTCTGTGATAATGAAGTCTTTTTGTTGTTTCACGATGAAAGCGAAACCTTAAGAAGTGATCCTTAGTAAAGGGTTGGTATACAAGGGAAATCATGGAATAATCCATTACCGCAACAGTGGACATAGAAATTACCATATTAGCACTTAAGGATCTTAACTTCTATGAGGTACATATATATAATGGAATACTACTCAGCCATACAAGAGAATAAAATAATGCCATTTGCAGCAACATGGATGGCCCTAGAGATTATCATACTAAGTGAAGTAAGTCAGACAGAGAAAGACAAATAATACCATATGATACCACCTATACGTGGAATCTAAAATGTGACACAAAGGAGCCTATCTACAAAACAGAAACAGACTCACAGACATATAGAACAGACTTGTGGTTGCCAAGGGGGAGGGGGGTGAGAAAGGGATGGATTGGGAATCTGAAGTTAGCGGATGTAAACTATTATATATAGAATGGATAAACAACAAGGTCCTACTGTATAGCACAGGGAACTACATTCAATATCCTGTGATAAACCATAATGGAAAAGAATATAAAAAAGAATGTGTGTGTGCATATACATATATATATATGTATACATATATATGTATTTATAACTGAATCACTTTGCTATACAGCAGAAATTATCACAACATTGTAAATCAACTATACTTCAATTAAAAAAGAAAATCTTAAATTCTTAATCTAAAGACCAGAATGGCCTGAACGCCTCAGATCCTTATAAGAAAAATCCTACTTTGGACTAAGTCATACTTTGCCATCAGAATTTTACTGAACATTACAGACTATAGCTAATAAAATTTTAGTATGTTAAAGTTATGGCAGATGTTTTAAATTAATGCATATTTACTTCTTATTTTAAAAATTCTACCATTTATGGCATTAATGAAGTGTCAGTGTCCTGTTCACCTTCTTAGGGATATTCAGGGCTACTGAGACATTTAATAGTCTATAGTTATTCTGCTTTTTAAAAAATAAAACAATTTATAAGACATCTAACTGAAAAAAGTCCATGGGAACAATCAACTCAATGAGACATGTTACAAGTTAGTCCCTAATGAACAAAAGAATGCGGCTGAACGCAGACAGAATCCTTTGATGCCTCTAAAAGGCCCAAGAGCTTCAGAGCTCCTACTGGCTCTGGAGTTGGATTGGTCTGTCATTTTTCTTAATAGTTTTTACTAAAACCACAGTGCAGCCATTTCTTCATTTCCATATCTCCTGATACGGAAGTACAAGTTTACAGAGAAAGTCATTTAATGAGAGCTGAGGTTTAACCTTAAGTTTCACTCACTGTGGCCCCGAATAGACACGCCCTGTGCCTGAGTTCAAAGGCCACATGGGTCTTGGAAGGCTGTTAAACGTAAGTGCTCAAAGTTGAATTTCAAACGCAATGTACCAGTGATCCCTTGGCGGTGAAATTCAATGATCAAGCAGAATGGGCCAGTCACCAACAGGAAGGATAGGAGAAGGGGGGAAACTGGAGGCGGACTTGGGCATTTCACACTGAGCACCATCATGGGCAAATAGGGAGAGTAAAATGGAAGAGCTGGAAATGAAATATTCTTAGGATGGCTAAGATTGAGGCAACGAGTTTAAAGAGAGAAGAAACAGAAGGAAAAAACTACCATTTATTGAGAGATCACTGTAGAGTAGGCACCGGATCAGGGGTCATGCGTACAGTAGTTGGCTTGATCCTCAAAGCAATCCTGTGAGGGATTTAGGACACAGACAATATCATCGATGATATCAAAAGTGCCTTGTGCCAGGCCAAGGCCATGCTCCTCTGTTATGCTGATGCTGAGTAATAGAAATAAGGCAGGATTGTAACGTTAGATGTCGGTCTTGCCTCAATATTCCATGGGTAGGGCTGGGTCAGGGGAGAGAAAGTCTAGGCATGGTGTTGAAGAAAAGCATCTCTCCCCGCTTGTTTGTGGGAACAGGAGGTGGCGGGAAGAGCTTCTGGCCACTGGTGTCGCTTGTGGCAGCCATCTGTCTGTCAGTGACCCCTGTTGTGCTTCGCAGATCGAGGCAGATCCAGCAGCATATGCAAAACTCTTTTGCGGGGGCATTTCTCTAGCACACTTCCAAGATTTCTGTGAGAAGCCCAAAGGCTGTTGGCTTGAGCAAACGCGTTAATTGGGCTTGTGGTACCTTTAAACAAATAATACGACGGTGGATTTTTCATCACGTTCCCTCTTTCAGAAGTAGACATGACAGAAGTTCTGAACATCTCTCCCTGGGTAAAGTTTGAGCAAATATTTTTCTTCATAAAGCTGATCCTACAGGATGGCCTTTATAATTAGCGTACGAAAAAAGACTCTGATGTTATTTCTGTTTTGATACTTACAATAATAATCCATAAATCTTAAAATGAATATTTCAGTGAGAATTTCTCTCTACACGGTCTTTCTCAGTATTCTGGCACCACTATTTAAAGGCTGTAGCATAAAAGGTCAAAAATCTTGTCATCATTTCTTGAGTGAAGTTCTCTATTTCCCTAAAAATTGTGCAACAGACTCTCTTGGAGAAAATGGACAGGTCCTCAGTAGGCCCAAGGAGAGAGTTTCCAATAGAGTCAGAGCGTGTGTGGCTGCTTTATTCTGATCCTTTGTTCAGGCTGCCTCACCCAAATCTCCCAGAGATTCCTCATTATAAAGAGAAGAGACTTGATCTTAATTTGAAAATAGAACTATTCCACGAAAGGGGCCAAGATAAAACCTGGGATAAAATGTAAACAGCTAAAAGTATGTGTCAAGGATCTTTTAAAAATCACTCACTTGGAGCCCCAGGTAGCTGAATTTTTTCAGACTTAAAATGTTAAGATTCTCAATAATGAGCTATATAGAGAGAGAGATATTGTTTGAACTGGCAATCCCCCCCCACCCCAGGTGTTAGGCTAATGACTATCATTTTCCTTTCAGTAAGTTTGTCATACAAAGACAATCTTTATATACAGAGACCCACTTACATAGCTTATCACCACCTTTCCTGAGGTTCAGGAATACAATAATTCCAATAATACGCTGTCTTCTAGCAACATCAGGATTCGTAATACCTCATCTCTGCTGTACACTGTGTGTTTTCGAAGAATGAGGTTCCGAAGAGATACAGAATACACAAATATTGGAAAATAAAAAGAAAGAAAAAGAAGAGAGGAAACCCCGACTGCAATTAAAATGCAATAGTCTTCCACTGCATATCCCAATGCTAGTTAATACAGACATTTCCAATAACTTTAAGTGGTGATTGTTGATAAAAAAGAAATCAAGTTTGCGTTTCTTAAAAGACAAGAGGGAAGAAAATGACTTGTCATATCTGGCTGGTTCAGAAATATAAAATCCAATTCTGAAGAAGTAGAGATAAGAAAAGTGCTGTGGAAGTGCCGTCAGCTCAGCAAACACCAAATAACGAACAATGCAGAGACTGTCCGGCATGATAAAATACTCTATTAGAGGGACTGTTTTTAAATGAGTGATAATTGTGGCACATCCACAGTGAAAGGTTACTGAATTTTTATCTGTAGCAAGAAGCTTTTGACAGACTTGCTGAAAAGTCACCTGCAAGTAGCACCTTCTTTAGATGAATTTGACCAAAGGGGTTTTCCAGAATGTAACATCTTTCTGACATTTACAGGATTTTTGCTTCCTTGAAGAATCTGATCAGATATTCTTGGTTTCTAGAAAAACATTTAGGTTTTTCATTAGTCTTAGAGAAAAGTCCTCATTATTCTTCCTTTCATAAAAATTGGATTACGTTGTTAGTTAAGAACTCCAGTCAAATTCACCTAGGATTCAACGACCAGACCTCAAAGATGTTAGTACACAGAATTAACTGCTATTCATAAACAACACTGTACCTTGGAGACCTACACCTGATATATTCCTGTACCTCATATGAAGAAGAAGGGAGTTCTTTTACATTTTTATTGTATAGTTTATAAGAGTGGACATAAATTACAATATTGAATTTAGGATACTAAAGTAACTGAGAACCTTTCCCTAAATACACGACTATAAAATTTGGTTTCAAAATAGATCCTTGGCAGGGGGTTGGAGGTTTTCCAGCTTCGGTTTCTTACAGCAGGTGAAGGTCAAGACCACCCCCTTTAAAGTGCACCCAGTGTCATTCACAGACGCATTCTGGGATGCAGCGTGCCATTTATCTTGCTGCTGTGATTTTGGCAGACAGCTAAAGAATAGCATTATCCCGGGGAGGGAAACAGAGGTGCGCTAGCTTGGTGTTCTGGGGCACACTAGTGACAGGCGATTATGTTGTTTTTCTAGACGCTGTGGTCTGCACTCTGAGAACAGTAGGGTTCAATCTAGATTTTGTCACCGCCTCACTTTGACCTTGGGCCGATGGCCAAACTTCTGTTTCATGATCATGCTTTGTAAAACTGAGAGAATAAAGGCTATTAACTGCAGCTTGAGGCAGGGATAAAGGATTAAGAATGAATGATTATAAAGGTCCTTGAAAAAGTATGAAATGCTGTCTAAATGTTGAGTGCCATTGTCATCGTCTTGGCATCCTCTGGGACTGTCACATGCACACACATTCACGTATACCGTCCCTTTGCTACACTTTCCCGGGGGGCTGGCAGACTGCAAAGGGTCTTTGTGTACTACTGATTAATAAGTAAGCTATCTGAAAAAGCAGATTCAGTTTCCATCCAAAAATGTTTTGGAACATTTTTCTAAATCCAATCCCATAAAGCGATAGAGATTTCTTCCATTCAGTCCAGGCCAGCCCTCTATCCTCTTTCTGTTTCCCCCATCAGGATTCATCTTTCCTGGTCCCCTGCATTTGTAGTATACCCACGCTTAGTTTCGAGGGTGAAGAAATTAAAAGACACACTCTTTTTCTAGTGAGAAGTTCATGAAGTCATGGCTTCATGTTGGTAAGGGGGCTTATCTCACATTTTAAAGCACCCAACTATCTGAGGGCTTTTCCAGATAAGAGCTTACATTTAATAGCACAATCAGTGCCTTCAGGTACAATCTTTCACTTACTTCTCATTCATTATAAGAGGTTTTTTTTTTTTCTGTGTGGCGGCCAAGTCGGTCCCCTCCGATTCCTCGTTCAAAACCTGCTGCCCTAGTAGCCACTTCTCCTCACCTCCGTTCAGGGTGTCAACCCGGGTAATTCTGCATTTCCACCCTCTCCTCCGTCTGGCTCTGCTATTTCAGCATGCTATTTTAAAGCCCTCTCTTGCTTTCCACCTTCTTCTGCCTCCCCCTTTCCCCAGAGATTTTCATTCCTATTTCTTCTTCCTGTTTCTATTTTAGAGTTTTGTTTGAAGATACAATCATTCATCTGGAAGCTCCCAGTCACCACACTTAAGCCATCCATGATATTACCGTATTTTCATAAAATATTTCCCTTCTGGATACAAATGTTGGCATTTTCAAAGAAACAGCCACATAATTCTTTATGAGTAGATACTTAAAACTCCAAAATTACATCAGACTGTCCACAGCACTAGCCCTCCATAGTTTCACAACTGATAATCACCTCCTTGCTGAGGGAGGTAGGGTGCTGTTTTCTAATCAGTACTCGGCACAGGACAATGGACTCGACAGATGACCAGCTGATGGACAAGAAGGAACTGTATTTGCTTCTGGCATGTTTTTCAACAACATCGGAACCCTCTTTTCATAGTTTTGAAAAATAAAAAGGACAGATGTTAACAGGGTTTTAAAAGCAACCACAAGACTTGAGATAAAAGAGAACCCTGAAGGGGTGGGAGAAGGTGAAGACCCAGTATTCGGGGAGCAGAGCAATGAGTGAGAGCCCCAGTGATAGGATTCATAGTAGGAACCCCAGGAACCCCATATTAAGTTCCCACTCTGTGTCTCATGCTTAGAACTCCAAGTTCATCATCTCATGTAATGGTTACACCAACCCAGTGAGGATGCATCATCGTATCTATTTAACAAGTAAGAAGACCTATTTAGTCCAGAAAGGTGAAATAATTTTCCTCTGGTGATACAATGACTTGTCTCATTTGTCCCCAAGTGTACTTGACCTCAAAGTCAAATATGTACTGTAAGGCTCCAAGACTAAAGGAGAAGCATGGGAAAGAGTCTATGAAATAAAAGAAAAACACAGAGGTTTAGAGGGAGGCAAAATGACCACGATCTAGGAGCCATGTGAGGGTATTCAATGAGAGGAAAGGGAAAAAAATAAGAAATGTTTAAAAAGGGGACTAACCTGTGTTATCAGTACTTAAGAGGTACTGAGAAGAAAGGAACATGGGAACCGCATGGGTCAGCCTGAAGTCTGGATGATAACCAGTAGTAACAGTGCAGAGTACATCAATGTGGAGAAGGAGCTGGAGGGGTCCAGATGTTTTTCCTTATAAAGTGAGAGAATAACCAGCATCTCCATTGTTTGTAACAACATGGGCCTCAGAAAGTTCCTAGGAACAACCAGGTGAACACCCTGAGCGCAGGGACTTTCTCCACACAAGTCTTTCTTCAAGAAGATAAATTTCAATCAGCTTATAAGTAACAATAGAGTACAATTAAGACTGAAAATGAACAAAACTGAATCATCATAAAATTGTCGTTCAGTGTTTTCATTCCTACAAAACATATGATTAATTCGGAAACTGGTACGACATGGAAGTGTATTTGGACACTTTTCAAAAAAGCGATAAAGGCTCCCACAAAAGTAGAAGTTGTGTCAATTAGATAAGATCAAAACAAATTCCAGATTGGACAGTAGGTGGGAAAGCCCTGAACAAGGTATTATTCCAGTGGTAATGTAATTTTCTTAGTAAAAAATGTATGTATGCTTAGTATGCTCATGAAACTAACCAATGACAATGAATTTGGAAGTTGTCACCAATTGAGGAAGAGGAACGATAAGAGTGAACCCACAGAATGAGAGTCAGCTGAAGAAAATGACAACGAATAAGACAAAAAACGATTATGACAGAGAAAGCCCAACCTCAAAAAGAGGATTCGAGACACTAAATATGTAGAGTTAGGCTAAGCAACTGCTGAGACGGTGCTGTCTGATAACAGTCTACAAATATTTGAAACTTGTAAATACCGGAGCAGGAGAGAAATTACCATACACGGAGTTTTAATTAAAAATAATCAGATGAAATCATGACAGAAAAATTCTGGCTTCATGGTTTCACAAAAGCAAAGCTGAAATGGGACAATGTCCCAGGAGATCTTGTCTAGGGACATTTTTATTCTCATTTGTGTCAAGGCAGAAAAACAAACAGCAAGGGGAGGGGGTGGGGGTCTGCATTTTATCTTCCATTTGCCATTAGGGCAGAAAAAGCCCATGATAGAGAGCTCTATTCATATTCAATTCCTATTCCACCTTCTAGAAAATGTTAAATCATAGTTGGCAATGTATAAAGGCCTCATGGTTGGCGAAAAAACCATATACTCGAGGGATGGGGGGTGTACAGACACCTGGACCTTGTCCATCTTTATTTTCAGTGATATAATTGACTTGTAAACACTTCTACATTCATTCAGTTGGTTTGGCAATCACAGCCTTTTGTGTTAAGAGAGACACTGATTCCTGTGCCCTTCTCATTTCACTGATTTGAAAAAGGTAAGAGGAAGGTTTTTATTTTTAATCAGACCTGGGGGACAGTTTGGCTAACTAGGAACTGCTAAGCAGAAGTGGGCAGCTGTCCTGACTCTAGTATAGACACGAATTACAACACTCTGAGCCTGGTGTTCTTGTCTGTAAAATGGGAAGTCATGTTAACCCAAAAGATACCTTGTTAACTCAAAAGACAAACTTTTGAGACTAGAACTGGCAAAACAACTATAAAGCATTTCCCAAATATACGAACTCTAGAAATTAAAGAAGAAATTCTGGAGGGCTCAAAACTCAGTGGGCCTCCACCTTGGCTTTTTGTTGAAATTGCCTGAGGAGATTTTTGAAAGCATGGTACTCTGGGCATCTCCTGCAGAGAGTCTGACCAGAAGCTCAATAGGCCATCCTAATATAAGCTAAGGATGAGAACCAATCCTTTAGGACAGTGGTTCTCAACCTCTGATGTGAATGGTTTGGGGATGCCCAGGCCACATCTTGGAACGATTAAATGAAAATCTTTGGGAGTGGGGCCCAGCATCAGTATTTTTTAAAACTCCCCAACTGATTACAATTGACATGCAGCTAACTTTGAGAATCACTGCTCTAAAAGGACATTTGTCAGGAAATAAGTTTCACTTGTAAGTGGGTTTTCAGTCAACACTGCACATTAGAAGGACCTAATGTAAATGGGTTAAAATAAAACTTTATTTTTGGTGAAGAAAAGTTCCGATAGCTCTTTTAATCTCAGCATGGCTTTGTCTGAAATTAATAGGTTTGTATACATTTACTAAGGATTGTTTAGCACATGTGGCAACTAAGAAGTAGCTGCAGGCCCGAATCGAGTGGCTCAGGGCAGAAAAAAACAGCTCCTTCCGTAGGCCTTTCAGACCCACAAGATTATAATCTTTATCAACTGCATAATTGTGACGACTATTTTTTTAAGCAGCTATTCAACTTGTCCAAACATTGGGCTTATAATAGATGCATTCATCATGTTAAAAAATGGTCACTAGAAAGAGAGACAAAAGCAGTTTGCGGTGGGAAAGTGGAAAGTCGATCTAGAGTTCAGAGGAACTGTCTAGAGGGGACTATATGAATTGGAGGCATAAAAATCAATCCCAGAACATCACTAGTGATAAGTCACATTGATAGCAGTTATCCTTGATAGATGCGATAAGAATGTTTTTATCTTTGTGGTTTTCCTTCCCCAAACCCACCAGCCCTGTCTAATCATGAAAAGAGATTAGACAAACCCATATTGAAGGACATTCTGCAGAATATCTGACCAGTATTCCTTTAAACTGTTAAGGCTGAGGGCTTCCCTGGTGGCGCAGTGGTTGAGAGTCCGCCTGCAGATGCAGGGGACACGGGTTCGTGCCCCGGTCCGGGAGGATCCCACATGCCGCGGAGCGGCTGGACCCATGAGCCATGGCCGCTGAGCCTGCGCGTCCGGAGCCTGTGCTCCACAACGGGAGAGCCCACAACAGTGAGAGGCCCGCGTACTGCAAAAAAAAAAACAAACAAAAAAACCCCCCAAAACAAACAAACAAAAAAACTGTTAAGGTCATCATAAACAAGGAAAGTCTAGGAAACTTTCACAGTCTAAATGAGGCTAAAGAGACAATGACTAAATGTATTATGATATCCTAGAGATGGGATCTTGGAACAGAAAAATGACATCAGATTAAAAACTAAGGAAATGTGAATATAGAACTTAGTTAATTATAATGTATCAATATTGGCTCATCTGTTGCGACAAATGTAAGATGTTAACAACTGGGAAAACTGGGTATGAGATACATAGGAATTCTGTACTACCTTTGCAACTTTATTCAAAATCTGGAAGTATTCTAAATTAAAATTTTTCTTAAAAAATCAATCTCTGGACATATTAACATTCATCAGTAAACTGAGGTGTGAAATTACGTTAGTAGCTGGAATCTTTGAGAATTGTGAGTGAAGTGTAATGACTGGGCAGCAGCCAGGTTTGAAACAAGCAAAAAAGAAACCAGTCATTTCGTATTGGTTGACTTGAACATTTCTAAAAATGATTCAATCAAGTAATAAAGTAACCAAATTGCAACAGAAGTCATCTGATGGTGTGCAAATCTGCCAATAATATGAAATGACATTCCTGCAGTAGCGAAGCATATGCCCTATCTTGTGCCTATGCTGTGAGAAATAAACGATTCTGAACAAATTATATAAATATAGCATAGGACAGTGTTTACCAGAAGTTGTTCCATAAAAGAAAAGTCCCGTAAGATGCTCTGGGGCGAGAGAATTCCATTGATAAAGAAGTTTGGGAAACACTGCGTTGCTGTAATTACTCCGTTGACATGAAAAGACTTTAAAAGTTCTACTGTATGCAGGAACTACATTTAAGGTTCTTTAACCTAATGGGTCTCAAGTGTATTTGACCGCTAAACTCTTTTCCCTATAGCATCAACAGAAAAAATTTTGGACAAAGCCAGGCTTAACACATACTTCTCTTTCAGGGGATTTGGAGACTGAACAAGTGAAGTATTTATCCATGTCTTGATATAACTAGGTGGACATTTCAAGTATGTTTCAAAAAGCTAACTGTATGAACTGGCATTGTTTTAGAACTTTATCAGTAGCGATAAGTGTTGATCTACAGCACAATCCAACAGAACTTTCTGTGATGATGGAAATGTTCTACAACCTCGCTAATACAGTGGCCACTGAACATCTGAAATGTGGCTAGTGTGACTAAGCAAATGAATTTTATATTTCAGTTCGTTTTAATTAATTTAAATGTAAACAGCCACACAAGGTTAGTGGCTCCTGCCACAGGAGAGTGCAGTAGCTAGAAGACATTCTGTTAACATGATAACAAGACAGGTGGAGTTTCTAACTTCGATAATATTTGTAGAACAAAGAAAGAGGGAGAAAAATTAATAAGATATTTTATTACAAGTAAGATGATATTCAAAAAGGGATATGTGCAATAGTTCCGTATATTTAATAGTTCCGTATATTTAAAGAAAGTCTGGTTACACACAAGACGATGATCAGAAATGATCACAAGTTGGCTGTAGGCATTAAAGTGCTTTCATCAAAAAAAAAAAAAAATATGATGACCTTCCTGGATGGTTTAATAGGAATAGGGTATGAATGGAACTGTTATCACTGCCAGTACTTAACCTTGGTAATGGTCAAGACAATGATGTAGTAGAGAGAAAATTAAAGTGGCAATTTGAGGGCTTGTTTCCATACCAGTTCAGGCAGAGACATGCAGAGTGACCATTCGGAAGCCTTGATTCCTCCGTGTGCAAAACATCTGAGTTAGAGCAGATGATTTCTAAGATCCCTGATAATAGTTCTGCTTTAAGAAAGAAGTATAATTTGCACACTTATGTGTCACTGCAGCATTATTCACAATAGCCAAGAGGTGGGTGAACTCTGAATGTCCACTGACAGATGCCTGGATAAAGAAAATGTCGTAGATCCATACAACAGAATGTTATTCAGCCTTAAAAAAGAAGGAAATCCGGTCATATGCTATAACACTTTGAGGACACTAGGCTACATGAAATAAGCCAGTCACAAAAAGACAAATACTGCACGATTCCACTTATAAGGGCGCATCTAAAAGTAGTCAAACTCATAGAAATGGAAAGTGGTTACCAGGGATTGGGGGAGAGGGGGAAATACGGTATTTATTGTTCAGTGGGTACAGAGTTTCAGTTATGTGAGATGAAAAAGTTCCAGAGATCTGTTGCATAGTAATAAATACAGAGTTCACGTGACTCTACTGTACTGCACACTTAAAAACAGTTAAAGTGGTATGTTTGATGTTATGTATATCTTACCACAATACAAGAAAAAAGAAGTATATAAATAACTGCATAACTAATACTGCAATTCATGAACCAATTCCAGGAACCAAAATTATGAGATTTATTTGACCCTGTGGTTTTGCAAAAAAAAAAAAAAAAAAAAAAAAAAGATTACAGTATGACTTTTTATTTTCAATGCACGTGGGCACAGCAAGAACTGCGGTAACAGGAGCTGAGGGAGCCAGAAGGGGATACAACTGGTGTTGAAGGAACCTGCAACATGGGCCACATTCACAAAGGCTAACAGTCAAACCACCATCCGAGAGAGTGTAAGCGAACTTGGGCCTGATCTGGGCTCCTACTTCTGCTAGATTTGGTTGCCCTGGACTCAGAGACTGGGTGGGGCCCTCAGGCCAAAAGTGTTTAATATCCAGAGATGGGCAGGTAGAGACCAGGGAAATGTTTTCAGACACATTAAAGTATTTCATAGAAAAAATATTCAACATTTAATTTCTGAAGAATAGGACAGAAGAAAGAGGTTTAGACTGAAGCAAAGGGACTTTAATAAAAAACAGATGACCTCCTCGATGGTAAGGTTACTTAAAGAGCAGAATATATAATCAAGGAAGTTTTAGATTCTCTAACCCTGGAGATTTTTTTTTTTTTACAGAATCCAAGAAAGAGAGGAGGCGTCCCCTCGAGGAAGCAAATGCAGTCAAAACAAGCTCTGGAGCCCCCTTCAAGTTCTCTGTACCCTATTTTTAAAGGCAACACATCCTTAAAACAAAGGGATAAAATAGAAAAGAAAATCATTAGTGTTCCAATTGAATACACTCTTAATTTTTATCTAGGTCACAATTTTCTGAGAATTTTCTTAACCATAACAGTTAATCTCAGACTTCTTATTTAGGATTGTTACAAACAGCAGATATTACAGATACTATCCTGTGTTTACTACAAGGTTGAAATTGTGATCAATGAGAGAAAATATGTATAAACCTAGATCCTGAAGGCCCAACGCTACATATGATTCTGCTCAACTTCCTTGCACTGAAAGCATATTTGTTAAAACAGACCCTGAACATAAAGACATTCTAGAAGTGGGAGTGGGAGACTGAGTCGTGGGTAAAGAGTCAGAAAACTAGGCATATACAGAGAGAACCTGAGAGACCCATGAGAGGAGGTCAAGTTAGGTCAATCCAAGTCTTCTCTAGGACTGTTTCAGGAGCTGCTGGCAAAAATGCTCTTTTTGTCAGGGATCAAATAATCTTGGGGCTGCTGGTAACCAAGGATGTTGCCATACGAAAAGGTCTTACCTGAGACGGAAAGCAATAAAGGGAATACACCAAAAATAGAGAAAGTGGGGGAGAGAGAGCAGGTGTGTAAACATGTCTGTTACATGGTGTTATCTTGTGAACCTCTGGATCCAGCCACACCTGAAGTCTTTTGATTTACCAGTTTTATAAATCGATGCATTCTTTTTCTTTTAATTGGGCTGTGACTTTCAACAGAAAGAATCTTAAGTAGAACAGGTTTAAGGAAGGCTGAGCAGGGGAATACCAGGAGAAATGGAGCAGGAACCATGGACTGTGAAAGTAAGAGCAGTGCCTTTGGAGTAGTCAGGATCTACAGGAGGTGAGGAGACTCTTTTAAATGTAAAGAACACAGAGTGATGCTTAGGCAAATACTAAAAGAGATGGGAAAACTGTCTTTGAAAAAATGGTCAACTCTTATCTCCTGGGCAAGTGGCCAGCCATGCTCCGCCACTAAAATGCAATACTCTGTTCACTATGACATGAGATATTTCAGGTGGAGGAGAACACTGCTATTAATATCTAAAGAGATTTTCTACTATGAAAATAATTTTCTGCAAACTTCCTCCATTCCATTCTACTAGTAGCTTCTTAATTATAAGAAAGCATGGCATTTACCATACCAAATAGTTAAAGGATGTGGACAAGAAAAGAAACTTCTACGCTTCTTTTCTTGCCTTTTCCCCATCCTGAGTCTCTATGAGTGCTAGACAACAGTCTGGCATTTTCTTCATGCTATCGAGTCTCCAGACTTGGCAACACTTTTGTTGAGGTAATCATTTGGTTCACTTTTCAAAAGAATAATAAAGAGCTGTCCTTTATTCCCTTTCTAAAGTCACACTGACATGGTGCAATCAAAGTAACCCATTCCCTGCTTTGTTCAAATTATAAACATCAGTGGGCGTCCCTCCTGGGAATTCAAAGAATAGCCCCGTGTGGGTGAGCAAGGCATATTGTTAGCAGAATAAACCAGGTTTGCTGGATGCTCTGTTTTTACAGAGACAACATAAGTAGTGATTACAGTTCACTTGGGCTTTGCACTGATCGTCAAAACGCTAACAGTCACTTAAATCACTCACTGGCTGGAATAATCACCCTGAAAGGAACTGAGAGGGTACAGCCTATAAAATGGAACTGAGCACATGAGAGGTATTAATGGGCATGGGACAAGAGGTCTTTGTCAGACTAACAGAGGTGCTGGAAGACGTGAATTAGACATCAGCTGTACTAGGGACTCTCGGTGACGTGAACGGAACAGGTAAATGGTGCAGTTACAAAGTTGACTGTAACTCACAGAGCATCCTTCTCTTTTAGGATGGACAGAACAGAAACCTGGGAGGCTGTGCTGCCAAAATAAGAGACTGCATTATGAAATACTGGACTTCGATGGCCCACCGAACGAGAGGACTCCTTCCAGTCATCACTAACAAACCAACCCAAGCAGCCCTACATTTGCAAGAGTCAAAGGAAACTAGGAAAAGAGGCATCTGGTCCCTTTTCAGAGCTGTTTATTTTGCAACTAGCAAAAGGGAGTCAGCTCTTGCTGACTTTTTTTTTTTTTTCTTGGTGGAGTCGGGTGAGTCTGGGAGATAAAATGGCTCATTCTGACTACTACTTGTGACAGGTTCCCTGATATGAGGTCGTTATAAAGTTGAAAACCTCTCAAGGATACCTACTTAGGCAGAGTCTGCTCAGACCCGATACTGAGTCCAGACTATCCTTACTTAGTAGGTGAACACAATTCTAAGAATAAACATGTACAATTTTATCATCAGCTAAAAGTACTATTTTAAATACTAAAAAGTGCAAAAATAAGAGTATAAATAAAAAGTAATATTTGAAGAAGATTTCTAAAGCAGAATACGTAATCTCAGAAGCCCCCTCCTTCCATCTGCTTTCCTCACCCGCTGTTGACTCCCAGGACAGCTACACAATCGGCATGAGATCATAAGTAAGCGAGCATTCAAAGGTCTCCTAGACTCTGCCCGTGGGGCCTGCATTTCAGGCCATAATTTACTCTGGTTTATTTCATCCACCTCTTCTCCCTCTCTGGGCTGGAAATCATGGTTAATCAAGCAATAATAACTTTTCAAGAGACAATGATAAAAAATAACTTTCTTTGAGGTCCACAGTCCAAAAAATACAAGCTTTTTCCTTCTAACAATCTTCTAACAGTTCGTTCTAATACTAAGTTCAGAGCTGATTCAGTTTCTTCCATGTTCTTGCTGTGATTTTGCTTTTTTCTATCCTGTTTTCTGTCCCTCCATTCATGCATTCAAATCTCCCATCTCCTTTATTCCCTCTTCATATCATTTTTCTTTGCCTTTAACTGTTTAACACTTCTGAACTAATGCTTTTAAAAGACATTTGTGCTATACTTATTGAATAAAGTTTATGTGTCCCAAAGTTTTCAAATTATTTTTGAAATAATTGGTCATTGGTCCTTGCTAGAAAAAGGTTTCCCATTTTTACTTCAGACCCTATTCCTTAATTTCCTTGACATGTATAATGAGGTTATCTTTCAGCCATCTCTTTTCCAGAGTAAATGTTTTTCTCATTGTCTCTGTTTTCTAGCAACTTGATCACTTCTATTATTCTCTTTTTAGATACTTTTTCATTCGTTTTCTATCAGTTAAAATGAAAACATCAACTGCGTGCTCAGCTTTGAGCTCTGAGACACAGTTTCTACCCTTGAGAAGTTGTAAGAAGGACAAAATGTATTGCTTTCTGTTCTAAGACATGGTGGTTCAATCTTACACAATCCGGTGTTTCTAAGGTTTAACATCAAGCTATGTTAACCTGGACCTTTTTGGCTTCCCACGCCCCACACGGGGAAGCTGAGATTACTTCCTTTCACAGAATGACAAAGTACCAGAGGCTCAGCACAAGCAGAATTCTTGCACAGATCTTCCAACAACTCGGACATGTCCCCTTATGGCATTTCAAATGAAAGTATTCAGTCTAGTTCCTCAGCTGTCCCCACAGGAACCACCCTGCTGGTACTTACTCTGGGACGTAGAAAGATTGGAGAAAGCCGACTTTGTTCGACCTGCTAACCATTCCAAGCTCTCATGCATGTTGGCCAAGGCTTTGAGGTCGCTGACATCACGGAGGATGTCCTGTGGAGGGATTAATTTATCACCCAGGTTCCCAATAAGAACTTCTGACTCCTTGCCAAAGGCTGCTCTACAAAACAAATCAGAAACACACTTTACTTATAGCATGGAAAAGACAGGGGTGGACAAGACATTCTAAGGCATGTCTAGCAAGATGGTTGTTATTGTCACTATATTACAGCACGCTATTTTTCCTAGGTTTAATTTTGTGAGAACATTATCTTATACATAAACTGGCTTCAAATTACTCTCGTAGGAGAAAGAGTTCGTGGAAGAAGAATGAAGCGACTCCGATGCTTGTACCCTCAACCAGCATGGGCCTGACCTATACAGTGATGGTCCCTGGGGATGGCTTTGATGCCTGCTCTTTTGTAGGTTTTTCCCTTACCTTTTCTGCTATGGAAGTTGAAGAACAGCTTAGGGTGTTAAGTATATACACGGTTTGAAGGTGATTATAATATATAAAACAAACACATTCACCTGGCAGCTTGAAAATCTTTTAACCTGTTCAAAAGCGGAGGGCACAGCCTCTTTGAGAAAACAAATTATAGTTGAGAAGGACGACAGGCCTCATTCATTCATTTATTCATTCATTCATTTACTTGGTCTAACACGGATCGGAGGCAAGGAAGCTACACAGTGTCAAGGCATTCATTATTCGGACAGAGAAATGAGTACGAATCAATGAGGGATCCTTTTACTGGCTGAAAAAACATAATCAAGTAGATTTCACATACAGTCCAGTGTCTTCATAATGTTTTTGTGTTGGCGAGATTTTAAAATCACGCTATGTGGGGTTAGAGAATAATGACATTGGAAGGGATCCTAAAGACCATATGGCACAGCCAAGGCACAGATGGAGAAATGGAGGCTGATGTTCTGCCTACAGGACACACAAGAACTAACCCATAGTTCTCTTTCTTTCAAAAACAGGGCTGAAATGATACAAGATGACTGAAGATGTTAGGGAGAAAAATCATGTCTTTTCAGGAAAGTTATACAGAGGTGGGTAAGCAGAGATGCTGTTGCCGGAAGGTAGAACAGGTAGCTGAACAGTTTTCTGTTAAGTCCCAAAACTTTTAAAACTCACAACACCTTAAGTTAATAGAAGCAAGGGCGTTATTTCAATAGAACAAACCAAACCAAGTTTCAAGCAAGCAGTGATTATTAGCAGCTGACACATAGTCAGAATGGTGCTTAATTGACACATAGGCATTTGGTGCTCAGCGCTACAGCAGACACTCAAGGTTGAAAGAGGTTAACTGCTCTGAATTAAATGCCTATTCAATTATTATTAAATGCTACCAAGCAGTGACTCATGAAAAGGCTTCTTGCTTCAACAGAGGGTAACATTTTTTATGGGAAACTCACGATTGAGTTGGTTAAGTTGCGGCTACGAGGGCAATAACAGTGCAGTGGACAGAGCATGGGAACCCCGGGTGTGCAAACAAACCTTATTCGGGGGTCCTGTAATAGGGCTTGGGTGGGGCCTGAAAATCTACATTTCTGATGAGGTTTAGTCTCCTTATGGGGGAAGCATGCTTTCTTTGAATAATAAGGGTTAGAGCACAGGCTTCTAAGTCAGGCAGACCTGGGTCTGAATCCTAAAGCTGCCACTCACTCACCCTGTGATGCTGCTTAACTCCCCTGAGCACTGTTAGCTAGGGGCAACAGTACCGACCTCACGTGAAATAATGTAAGATGTAGATGAGGTGATTTAAAGATCTTTACTGGGAAAATTTCCGTTATTACAAAAGGAGAGAGAAGAGTATATAAATAATAACAAACTTCCATATAGCCATTGCTCAGCTTCAATTATTAGCAACTCATGGTGAGTATTATTTCATTTATGCATATCTACTCCGCATCCCCCTTGGAGTATTTTGAAGCAAACCATTCAGGTGATGTGAAGCGCGTAACACAGTGCATGGAACTGGGTAAAAGCTAGTAAGTTGTAGTTATTATTCTTAGTTCTGCTGAGATGGCTGGTTTATTTAGCATCAACCCAGGGTATGCTGTGACAAATAAATCGAAATAGATGAGTGATGAGAAGTAAATAAATTAGATCGCAAGGGCCAGTTTTACAAATGGAACATCATAGCAAATGTCACTGTGTCTCAGAGTCCAGACTTCTCAGAATCTTTAAGAGGTAAGTCATTGTGACAGAAACCACCGATTGCCTACCCGGCAGCCATGTTCCCATGCCTTCTCAGTCAAAGGACCTTGATATCGCTGTGGTAAGCAAGGTACCCAACGTAAAAACAAAATCAACCAAACCAAAAACCCTGCTCAGTTTCCCAGCCCCTCTCGTTGATGTGGTGGTCAGTAAGATATAAACTGGAATCAGGAAATGGGCTTCCGAGAAAGTTCTTCCAAGCAGTCTTAGTTGGCAGGGACCTCTTTTGCCTTCCCCCTTCTGGAATTCAGCCAAGGTAAGTGAAGCTGGGGTAGCTCTTCTTCAAATACCAGGTGACCTTGAGTACGAATATCACGCTGAGAACAATGGCGCCAAAGACAGGAGGGCATGGGGGCACCAATGACATCATGGAACTGCCACACAGCCCCAGACGGTACATTTCTGGGCTTCATGTTATAGGAGAGAAAATGAAACCTTATTTGTTTAAGCCACTGCTATTCCAAGTCTCTGCTAGTAAGCAGCGAAATGTAATTTCAACTGACACAATTATCTAATTAGCATAAGTGATGTCATCTTCAGAAAACTTTCTCTGAATTTAGATATCCCTAAAATTGAGTTACTGGGGAAGGCAAAACAGTATCTCTTCCATGATTTGAGCCCAGCAGACAGTTACAGTATCTTCCCCTTGGCTATCACTCAGTCAAGTTGTAAATATTTAGTTTTCTTAATCTGTCCTTAGATATCAGCTCTCCCAGCCCCTTAATCATCTTTGATAGCTATAACACAAAAAATGCCTGTGAGCTGGGTGGTTAAAAAGCAACAAGGGAGGCAAACTGCCTTTGAAAAACTGGCTTGGAGCCATTTTTACGCATGTAGGTGTAACCCTGGGTGGAATGTGACAATCAAGACAAATGTATTTATGTAGCAGTCTAATCTACTTATGCGGGATCTCTGGGACCCGGGCATGTCTGCCGTGTGCTGCCAGCACTAGACGTCTATCCCATTCCCCTTTGGCTCACAGAGATTTGCTTAACTTCCTCCGATGGGAAAGCAATAGATGGAGAAAAATACAAACTGCCTCATGTTGAATACATAGTAGACATCTCATTTGACAGGAATCCATAATCACCCCCTAAAAACCTGGAGATAGCACCAGAACCATGACATGGAGAATAAATGATTGACAGCTATAACCATTTCACACGAAAAACCATTCCTTCGAGGATTTGTGTATGTCAAAGAGTTTGGTGGATGGGTTTTATGTGTTACAATAACCTTAAGGGGATGGCTCTAGCTGCTCAACTACAGATTTTTTTCCTAAACCCTCTAATTTATTAAATAAATTATGGCATATCCACACTGGAGAACTATGCAGTCATTAGAAATTACATAGTAGAAAATATTTGATACCATAGAAAAAATGTTTGATATAGTTTATTTTTAGCCATAATATGAAGTTGAGTAAAAAAAAACTGCAGTCACTCTATATTTAAAAAGAACATAATTATATATCTATATGAACTGAAAAAAGATTGGATATCTATATACCAAAATGTTTAATTGTGTGACTGGATCATGCTTTGTGTTTCTCTGTATTTTCTGTACTTTCTCCAATGAACATGTTTACCAAAAACCTGAAAGCCCTACCACAAATGAGAAAACCTTCCAGATGGACGCATCAAGCATTTTAACCTGGAAAATTGGAGGACACGGGTATTACAGTTACTTGAGCCAAACTGGAGGCAATGGTTGGTTGGTCTAAAAGCTGGTTAAGACCGTGGCTTCAGGCTTGCTCAAGATGCAGTCAGAAGGGAACCCTCCTGCACTGCTGGTGGGAATGTAAATTGGTGCAGCCACTACGGAGAACAGTTTGAAGGTTCCTTAAAGAACTAAAAATAGAGTTACCATATGATCCAGCAATCTCACTCCTGGGCATACATCCAGACAAAACTATAATTTGAAAAGGTACCCCAATGCTCATAGCAGCACTATTTACAATAGCCAAGGCATGGAAGCAACCTAAATGTCCACTGACAGATGAATGGATGAAGAAGATATGGGGTGTGTGTGTGTGTGTATACACACAATGGAATACTACCTAGACATAAAAAAGAATGAAATAATGCCATTAGCAGCAACATGGATGGACGTATAGATTATCATACTAAGTGAAGTAAGGCAGACAGAGAAAGACAAATATCATATGATATTATTTATATGTGGAATCTAAAAAAATGATACAAATGAACTTAGTTACGAAACAGAAATAGACTCACAGACACAGAAGACAAACTTATGGTTACCAAAGGGGGAAGGGGGGTAGGGATAAACTAGGAATTTGGGATTAACAGACACATACTACTGTACATAAAATAGATAAACAAGGACCTACTCTATAGCACATGGAACTGTATTCAGTATCTTGTAATAACCTATAATGGAAAAGAATCTGAAAAAGAAGAGGTATATATGTATTTGTATAGTCGAACCACTTTGCTGTACACCTGAAACACTGTAAATCAACTATACTTCAATTTTTAAAAAACGTTCTCGGGGCTTCCCTGGTGGCGCAGTGGTTGAGAGTCTGCCTGCCGATGCAGGGGGGACATGGCTTCGTGCCCTGGTCCCGCAGGATCCCACATGCCACGGAGCGGCTGGGCCCGTGAGCCACGGCCGCTGAGCCTGCACGTCCGGAGCCTGTGCTCCGCAACGGGAGAGGCCACAACAGTGAAAGGCCCGCGAACCACAGGAAAAAAAAAAAAAAAAGTTCTCAAAAAAACCAAAAACACAGATGGCAGTCAGTGTCCACTGTGGAGGGCTCAGGGCTAGAGGGACTACCCCCAGCATCTGGGTTAGTACTGTTTCTTCTTTCTAGATCTGAATTTTTCCTTAGCCTTCATCTTCTGCTTATTGTGAAAGCACATTATTTACTGAAGCTATCCAATATGTTTATGTGAAATGGGCAGCAGAATGATCATTATCTGGAGAAGGTGAAATAAGAGGCATTCAGTCATGGTCTAAAGATTCTCTGATATACCCAGGAACAGACATCAGAACCCAAAACTCGTATGTTTCAGGCACTGAACCTATGTGAGAAGTCACCTTTATTATCGGTAGGCCAACATGCTCACGTAGAAGCCTAAAACACTGAAGGAGTGTGTTAAACCTGTTCAGTTTAATTTTACCACACAATTATAATCTTTAAAGAGCTTGAATCTGACAAGAAATCATTTAAGAGAACTTTGCCAAGAGTGTAAAACCTGTTTAATTTAATTTTACCACACAATTATAATCTTTAAAGAGGTCGATCTGACAATTCATTTAAGAGAAGTTTGCCAAAGATGTGAAAATTGTCTCCATTTAGTCTTTAAATAATTCTGTTATTCCCTGAAATCTTAGGAAGAAAAAAAAAAGTGCACTTTCAGCAGTGCACTTATGAAAGAAACATCACAAATAGTTTCAAAGTGACTGATTTGCAGATCTGGGCTACATTTGACCACATAACATACATGTTCAGACCCTGTCCCACTCCCCAAATCTTCTACTACTACTTCCCATTGCTGTCCCACTGTAAGATAACTGCCCCAAGAGCCAGGAAACACTGTACAAAGGGCAGTCCCCTATGATCCAGAACAGAGCAGGGGAAAGACAGCGGCTGGCTCAGGTGGAGAAGCAGACGACCAGACGCCTTGCGTCCTGGAGGGGGCAATGCTGTACCCACTCTGAGTACGGAATTGCTTTCCTTGCCTGAAATGTTTCGAGGAGCACCACTCCCAGATTTATTCAAGCTCTTATTCACAATCATGGTATGCTATTCAACAGTGTTGCTGGCCAAGAAACTTACCGGGAGAAATGGCTGATGCAGGATTCAGCTATGGTGCAGTTGGGAGACAACATGTACAAGGCTGGAGTGCTGGGGTACTTTGACTCAGGAGACCAATATATAGTGCTGTTATTTATTTATTTATTTTCCCAATAACAAGAAAGTATAGGTCTGGGAATTCAAGGACTAGAAGTAGGAATGGTCCCTCTTTTCATTATTAAAACTACTCATGGACGTTTCTGCTCCTGTTCCCACAACTTTGGTCTAGAGGCACTCAGGAAGGAATGCTTCCACCAGAAAATACAACAATGACTAAATTATATGGGTAAGAGAGATTGTCAACCAGCTCTTTTGGGCTTCTCACACTACTGAACCAACAGGCAGAGAAAGGGCTCAATTTGATGCCTGGAAGGACTGACCTCAATTGCCAAGGGCAAAGTGAGTTCCTTCTATGGAGTAAAGGCAGAGAGGACTACGTCGGATTCACTGGAACCCCTTTTAGTATTTCCAGGTCCATAGTAACAGTCATGGAAAAAAACCCATAGCAGCCGACTAAAGGCAGAACTGCCAAGAACTCAGCCTTTTTCAGGAACAAAGGCTCAGTTCCACACAAATAGGTAAAACACTCTAAGCGGCTGAGTGCTGGCACAGGGCAAGGGCAACATGGGATGGATGGTAGAAGAAGGAAGTGATAAATGTCACCAATTAGAGAAATATGACCAGTTATAGAAATGGAGGCTGCAGCAGCCTTGCATTTTTTTTTTTTTTTTTTTTTTTTTTTGCAGTACGCAGGCCTCTGACTGCTGTGGCCTCTGCTGCTGTGGAGCACAGGCTCCAGACGCGCAGGCTCAGCGGCCATGGCTCACGGGCCCAGCCGCTCCGCGGCATGTGGGATCCTCCCGGGCCGGGGCACGAACCCGTGTCCTCTGCATCGGCAGGCGGACTCTCAACCACTGCACCACCAGGGAAGCCCCATGCCCTGCATTTTTATGCATATATTAATCAAGGGTTTCTTTTTGTTTTCCACTTCCTTATTTTTTTTTTAATTGAAGTATAGTTGATTACCAATATGTGTTAGTTTCAGGTGTACAGCAAAGTGATTCTGTTGTGTATATATATATATATATATATATATATATATATATACATATATATACATATTCTTTTTCCGATTATTTTCCATTATAAGTTATTACAAGATATTGAATATAGTTCCCCGTCCTTATTGTTTATTTTATATATAGTAGTGTGTATCTGTTAATCCCAAACTCCTAATTTTTGTAGCAAAATATACATAAAACTTATCATTTGAATCATTTCTAAGTGTACAGTTTAACGGCATTAAGTACATTCACAATGTTGTACAACCAACATCACTATTTCTAGAACTTTTCCATCTTCCAAATAGAAACTCTGTACTCATTAAAGAGTAACTTCCCATTCCCTCCTCCTTCCAGTCCCTGGGAACAACTATTCTATAGTTTGCCTCTATGAATTTGCCTATTCCAGGTACCTCATATAAGTGGAATCATATATGTCCCTTTGCGTCTGGCTTTTTTCACTTATAATATTTTCCAAGTTCACCTGTGTTATAGTATGTATCAGAATTTCATTCCTCTTTAAGGCTGTGTATTTCATTGTGTGTACATACCACATATTGTTTATCCTTTCTTCTGTGGATGGACATCCGAATTGTTTCCACCTTTTGACTATTGTGAATAATGCTTCTATGAACATTGGTGCACAAGTTTGAATCTCTGCTTTCAATTCTTTTGGGTGTATACAGAAAATGGAATTGCTGGCTTATGTGGTAATTCTATGTTTAACATTTTGAGGAGCCACCAAACTGTTTTCCAGAGCGGCTGCCTCATTTTCCATTTCCACCAACAATGCACAAGGGTTCCAATTCCTCCGCATCTCATCAAAATCTATTATTTTCCGTTTTATTTTTAATTTTATTTTAAAAAATAATAGTCATCCTAATGGGTGTGAGGTGCTATTTATTCTACTATTTTACATGAGGAGCTTTCCATTCTAGTTCAGAGGTCACTGTATATGAGGAATCACATCTGCCTTGACGTAGGACTGCAGAGATCCTAGACTTGAGATGAATTCAGTGATGGATGAGGCTGACTCACCCTTGTTGGGGAGGGAGGAAGAATTCCTTTAAATGATGAGTAGTTACCACGAATTGGGCAGAAGCACCAAGTTTTAATGGATACAGAATAAAAAGGGGGTGAACCCTGAAAGTCCAAGCTTGTTCGCCCTAAGATCCATTTCCTCACCTTTGCTGTGATCTGTATCAGAGGGAGGCAGGGGTTGACTCCTGCCAGCTGTTTTCCACGTTCTCAGCTGGGTACTGACAATGGGAGGCCCTGATGGGAAACTGAAGGCTAAAGGGAAAGGAGAAGTCAGGGCATTGCTATTCCTCTCCCTCCCCCTCTGCCTTGGGTCATGTCTCCAACTGCAGACACACCTCCTTTTTGGCTCTAGCTCCTACCATGCCAAACATTCCTTTGGGTACCTCTGTGCTCCAGTAAATGGCTCTTCCCTTTGGAAAGAGCTAAAGGGAGGCAGTGGCTCCTTGCTGCTGCTAATCTACAGGTTCTCCTAATGTCCTCTGTTTGACACTCAGATCCTCATTCACCTGTAATAACAAATTCCCCACATTTAATTCCCACTTGAAGGAATTCATGGGAATACTTGAAGTGGTTTCTGTTTTCTGGATCAGACCTTGACTTATACTAGACCTAATAAGATGTCTGACCATATTCACTGCAGCTGGAACTTGATTAAATTCTTTGGCATGGGATTAATTAGTTCTGTTGTATAGACAGAGAAACTGAGACATGTTAAGGTAACCTGTAAAGAGCACTTAGCCATTATCTGTCAGAGCTTAAACTGATGAAGGTTATAAAAAGGTCAGGTCACCTACCTAGATTCCTAATAATACCGAGTGATTCTTACGAGATGTGACAATGACACTTCCATCTATCACTCCTGCTTTTTACAACTGCTCAATCTTCAACACTTCTAAAACCTTATTTGTCTGTGTCAAAAATAATGGAGGTGCTACCATTCTGATGGGTTCTTTAATCAGGTTTTCAAAAACATTTTCTAAAATGATCTTGGCTAAACCCTCATAAATAAGAAGAAATAAAATAGTCCAGTTACCTTGATTACAATATTATTTTTTTCTTCCTAGAAACTGCTAAACCTCATCACTAAGTCTATCCTTCAATAGTTTTCATCACACACAATCATGTGAGTAGCTATTTTTCATATTTAATAAGTAATTTCTCCTCCTCTTCAGAAATTTGTCTCCTCCTTCAATAATCACAATCAAAGATTTTTCATTTGCTTTCTTTGCCTACTGTCTGTCCACGATTTAGAATCTTGCAATACTCTTAATATACTTGCTATATATATATACATATATATACATATATGTGTGTGTGTGTGTGTGTGTGTGTGTGTGTGTGTGTATATATATATATATATATATATATATATATATATATATATATATATGTTGCAGGGGAACTAGGGTTTCTACTCAGAGATGTCAGCCGAAGAAATTAATCATGACTATTATTAAGGTGTGTTGGGGGGTGACCACCAGCTTGTCCCCTTGTGCTTTTAAATCACCTTGTTCACTGGGACAGGCATAAAACACTAGACTTTTGGATTTACAGTGTTCTGGCACTGAGAAGGGTCTTGGTAGTTAGCCTAAACCAGTAGCTATAACCCTGCCTAGACATTAAAAACTGAGCTAGAGAAGTTTTAACAAAATACCTGATGCCAAACTCGACCTGCCAAAATTCAACTTTAATTGGCATGGGTGGGGCTCGGTCACGGGCATTTTTAAAAATAATAGCTTTACTGAGATCAAATTCATATACCATAAAATTTACCCACTTAGTATGTGCAGTTCAATGGTTGGTTTTTAGTATAGTTACAGAGTCACACAATCACACAATTAACTTAGAACATTTTTGTCTCCTCCAAAAAGAAACCCTGCACCTGTTAGACTTCCCATTTATCCTCAACCCCAGCCCTAGGTCACCACTAATCTACTTTCTGTCTCTATAGATTTCCCTATTCTGGACATTCATATATAATTCCTATTAATATAAATGGAATCACACAATAGGTCATCTTTAGTGACTGGCTTCTTTTACTTAACATGGTTTCAAGGTTCATCCGTGTTCATGCATACAATAGTACTTCTTCAATTACCAAATAGTATCTCATTGGATATATCATAGATCTATCCCATTTTGTTTATCTGTTCATCACTTGGTGGATAGTTGGGTTGTTTCCATTTGTTGGCTATTATAAATAATGCTGCTATGAACATTCACATCTAAATTTTTGTGTGGATGTATGTTTTCATTTCTCTTGGGTATATATACCAAGGAATGGAATTGCTGGGTCATACATGATAACTCTAACCCTTTGAGAATATGTCAGACTGTTTTCTAAAGTGGGTGCATCATTTTACATTTCCACCAGTAGTACACGAGGGTTCCAATTTCTTCACATCCTTGCCAACACTTGTGATTACCCATCTTTTTTTTTTTTTTTTTTTTTTTGCGGTACGCCGGCCTCTCACTGTTGCGGCCTCTCCCGCTGCGGAGCACAGGCTCCGGACGTGCAGGCCCAGTGGCCATGGCTCACAGGCCCAGCCGCTCCGTGGCACGTGGGATCCTCCCGGACCGGGGCACGAACCCGCGTCCCCTGCATCTGCAGGCGGACTCTCAACCACTGCGCCACCAGGGAAGCCCAATGATTACCCATCTTTTAAAACTATAGTCATCTTAGTGGATGTGAAGTAGTGTCTCGTGGTTTTGATCTTCATTTCCTTGATGGCTAGTGATACCGAGCATCTATTCATGTGCTTACTGACGATTTGTATACCTTCTTTAGAGCAGTGGCAATTCTGACCCTTTGATCTTTTTTAAAAAAAAATATTTATTAATTTATTTGGCTGCGCCGGGTCTTAGTCGCGGCACACAGGCTCTTTGTTGTGGTGCACCGGCTCTAGAGCGCGTGAGCTCAGTAGTTGCGGCGCACAGTCTTAGTTGCCCCGTGGCACGTGGGATCTTAGTTCCCCAGCCAGGGATCGAACCCGCGTCCCTTGCATCGGAAGGCGGATTCTTAACCATTGGACCACCAGGGAATTCCGTTTGATCATTTTTTAATTGGGTTATCTGCCTATTACTGAGCCATACATTCTTTAGCAGACATTTACTAGGAATCCACCATTACCCAGGCCCTGTCCTAGTTCCTCTGGGGGAGTTCAAAGTCCACTAGAATGATTTTGTAATTTGCTAATATGCTATGACCCACAGTTTGAAAAATGCTGTGTTAAAGTCTGGCTCTGTGAATGTGTTCCTTGATTCTGTCTCCCAAAGATGGCGAACTTCTATCAAGCATTTTATAGAGAAACCCCCCACCTTTCCAATGGGGCAATCTGGCAGTCACTACCTTAAACAAAAAGTCAAGCTTGGCATTGCCAGTAGCAGCACAGCCAGACTTTATATGAAGTGACATAGTGGGAAGCACAAAACACCACCTACATGGGTATTCTTGACAGATATGTTCAGTCTGGATATAATCACAAAGAAACTTTTAGCTAAATTCAGATCTCTACTTGGTAACTGGCCTAGACTCTTTATCAAAGGATTCCATGTCATGAAAAAGAGAGGGAGCTGATGAGACTGTTATAGATGACTGGAAACCAAAGAGACATATTATAATATGTAAACCTTGATTGGATCCATGACACATTTTTGGTAATTGGGGAAATTTGACTATAGACTGTATGTTGGATAAACTTTGAATGAAGGCTGGTTTTGTTAGGTGTGGTGTAGTAGTCAGAACAATGGCCCTTCAAAAATGTCTATACCCTCATCTTGGGAACCTATGATTATGTTACTTTATAAGGCAAAAATGATTTTGCAGATATGATTAAGGTTAAGGACATAGAGATGGGGGGATTATCTGGGTGGACCAAATCTAATCACAAAGTGAAGAAGCTTTCCTAGCTGTGGTCAGGGAGAGAGATGTGATGATGGAAGAAGGCTCAGAGACAGGCTAGGTTGCTGGCTTTCAAGATGGAGGAGGAGGCCACAGACCAGAGCGTGACGTTGGCCTCCAGAAGCTGGAAAGGCAAGGAAATGGATTTTCCCCTAGAACCTCCAGGAAGGAACGAAGTCCTGCAGACACCTTGATCTTAGCCCAATGAGACCTGTATTGGACTTCTCGCCTACAGAACTGTAAGAAAATGAATCCGTATTGTCTTAAGCCACTGGTAACCTGTTACGGCAGTAACATAAAGCACATGGTAATAATGCGGGTGAGTAGGAGAATGCCCTTGTTCTTGGGAGAGTCACGCTAAGAATTTAAGAGTAAAAAGTCATGATATCTTTAGCCTACTTTTAGATGATTTGGCAAGAGGGAAGTGTGTATATATATTTGGAGAGGAAACTGAGAGGGGATGGCAAGATGTTAACAGTCAGTAAATCTAAGTCAGGGTATATATGCAGTCATTGGAATGTTATTTCAACTTTTCTATGGGTTTAAAACTTTCCAAATTAAAACAAGTTTAAGTTTAAAAAATCAGAAATGAGAAATAGATGGAAAATTGATGCACGTTTCAAAATCAGTATCTCCCCTGCCCAGAATAGTTCCTAGAACAGCAATCTCCTGGGAATTGCTTCCTAACTGGATCTCTTGACAGTACTCTTTAAGTTTCTTCCCAGTGTGCTGAGTTTCGGGAAACAAAGGTTTTGTATGAGGTACAACATGACTTGTATGGTGAGAATTTAATGCGCTAAATTAAAACCGTAAACAATATTACTGAAACCGTCAGAGCTCTTGCAAACTGTTCACGCTGTTCTCCTTTCAGATCTGGAGAGAGAAAATTCAGCATGACAGCCAGTTATGTTCTGACATGTTCAATCCACGTAGGCATAAACGCAGATTTTCTTCTGTCATTTCATCTTTCTGTCCTTGTATAGGAATTCTGGAGTAGTTTATGTGCTATGTTCTCATGGGTGAGCACAGAAAAACTATCACGCTCAAATAAGTCTCTTCTAGAAAAGAAAGGCTAGAGGTTTACCAAGGTGATGGCAGGGCAAAGGTCTAGAGACTGAAGCTCAGGCACCATTCTGCTACAGGCAGTTTTACCTCTACCTGGGTTCCCTGCCTGACAGACAGACACAAAAACATCACCCTTTTTATCAAAAGCCTGAATAGGCTGGGCTGGTGGCAAAACATCAGGGTTCAAACAGTGAGCCTCCAATTAAAGGCCAAGATTTTAATCACAGGTCAACAGAAGACGACTAGGTGATAAGTTCAAATACTACATTACAGGAGATTCATTATGTAGAAAAAACAACCCTGTTCCTATTTGACTCAGAACTACGTAAGTCATTTGACGAGAAATGCTTTAAATTTTCTCTACAATCATAGTTTTAATTTAAGTTGCCATTTTTCTTCCTGGGAAGCATAACTTTTGTCCCTTTGCCTGTAGAGTAGCAACATATTCTATACATTAAACAGTCAGCCTTTTTATTTGACTAATTTCCAATCATTAATGTAAAATTACAGCTCAGACTGTAACAGGTAAAGGTAAACAGTTAAGTATCTTCACCTTGCTATGAACTGAGATGTAGTCCCCCAAATTCATATGTTGAGGCTCCCAACCCCAAAATGATGGTATTTAGAGATGGGATCTTTCGGAGGTAATTAAGTCATGATGAAGGTGGAGCCCTCATGATGGGATCAGTACCCTTATAAGAAGAAACCTGAGAGAAATCTCTTGTTCTCTCCTTGACCTGTGAGTTCACAGCAAGAAAATAGGCCTCTGCAAGCCCGGAAGAGAGACTTTATCGGGAACTGAATTGGCCAGCACCTTGATCTTGGACCTCCCAGCCTCTAGGACAGTGAGAAATAAATTTCTGTTGTGTAAACCACCCAGTCCAGGGTATTTTGATAAGGCAGCCCGAGCAGACTAATATACACCCTATACTCTAAGACTCCTTCTATGCTATCCTTACTCTTATTTAACTCCTTTACTTGTATTTCAAGTAGTACATGAGCACAGACATACAGTCACCAAGCGTTTATTGAGCAACTGTTGTGTGTCTCACTCTAGGCCTGACATTCAACAACAAAATCCTAAAGCAATGATGCTAGAAGCGTGCTTGTCATTAACCCTACTCCTCTGACGGTGCCGAATCCTGATCTGATCAAGGACCCTGGTTTCAAAAGCCTTTACAGGCACTTTCTGCTTTTATGACGATGTTTTTCTGGAAAACAATAATCCTCAAGGAATTTACCACGTTTTCTTATCAAAACAGCTTTATAATTGAAAGTTGTGATTCTGAGATATCAAATAAATGATGAATGTTTACCAAAAATATGCCAAAAATGTAAACATACTAAAACCAGAACCCTTAGTAGCTAAAAAAATAGAAAAATTATATTCAAAATTCTATAAAATGGACAGAATGTTCTAAGTGTACTGATTATATAAAGGGCTCCAACCTATTCTAAAGTGTAAATACGCAACATAAAAACACAACTTTGGGCTTCCCTGGTGGCGCAGTGGTTGAGAGTCCACCTGCCGATGCAGGGAACACGGGTTCGTGCCCCGGTCCGGGAAGATCCCACATGCCGCGGAGCGGCTGGGCCCGTGAGCCGTGGCCGCTGAGCCTGCGCGTCCGGAGCCTGTGCTCCACAACGGGAGAGGCCACAACACTGAGAGGCCCACGTACCACAAAAATAAATAAATAAATAATAATAAATAAAAAAATGAAATAGATAAAATGTAAAAAACAAAACAAAACAAAAAAACCCCACAGCTTTACTGGACATAAAATATGACCTAATATGCTAGTTAAAGCACACCCACACACACTCACAAAACCAGCCTATAAGTTTGAGAATCAAAGGTTGTCGTTTACACAAGGGCTTAATCTCCAAAATATACAAACAGCTAATACAACTCAGTAACAAAAAAACAACCCAATTGAAAAATGGGCAGAAGACCTAAACAGACATTTCACCAAAGAAGACATCCAGATGGCCAATAGGCACATGAAAAGCTGCTCAACATCACTGATTATTAGAGAAATGCAAATCAAAACTACAATGAGGTATCACCTCACACCAGTCAGAATGGGCATCATTAAAAGGCTACAAATAACCAATGCTGGAGAGGGTGTGGAGAGAAGGGAAGCCTCTTACACTGTTGGTAGGAATGTAAGTTGGTACAGCCACTATGGAGAACAGTATGGAGGTTCCTCAGAAAACTAAAAATGAATTACCATATGATCCAGCAATCCCACTCCTGGGCATATACCCAGACAAAACTATAATTTAAAAAGATACATGTACTCCTATGTTCACAGCAGCACTATTCACAATAGCCAGGACATGGAAGCAACCTAAATGTCCATCGACAGATGAGTGGATAAAGATGTGGTACATACATACAATGGAATACTACTCAGCCATAAAAAGGAATGAAATAATGCCATTTGCAGCAACATGGATGGACCTAGAGATTATCATACTCAGTGAAGTAAGTCAGAAAGAGAAAGACACAGGCCATATGATATCACTTATGTGTGGAATCTAAAATATCACACAAGTGAACTTATCTGTGAAACAGACTCACAGACACAGAGAACAGACTTGTGGTTGCCAAAGGGTGGAGTGGAGGAGGGGTGGACTGGGAGTTTGGGATCAGCAGATGCAAACTATCATATATAGAATGGATAAACAGCAAGGTCCTACTGTATAGCACAGGGAACTATATTCAATAACCTGTGATAAACCATAATGGAAAAGAATATGAAAAAGGAAGTCCCACCTCTGCTGGGACTTTCAGAGCTGTGCAGTTTTTCTGCCAGGAGCCACTGTATATATATGCATAACTGCATCACTTTGCTGTACAGAAAAAATTAACACAACCTTGTAAATAGACTATACTTGAATAAAATAAAATTTTAAAAAAAGGTTGTTGTTTACAGATGAGGGATGGAGATGCAGAAGAGTGAGGGAACCTGGCTAAAGACACATGGAGAATTAGGGGTAGGGTGGGTAGGAGCTCAGGGCTCAGTCTCAGGGTGTTCTCCACATTCTGTGCCTCCCTTTTTGGTACCAAGTATATGAGTACACTGATATATATGTATGTAAGTACAGTGAAAAGTTCCATGAAAATCGACACTAGGTAACAACAAGCAAAGAGCGAATTGGGAAGCAGCACATTTTCAGGCTGATGGCACTGCTCAGAGTTCTGATTCAGATTCAACTGGGAATAAAGTTGCACTTGAAATGCTCGGTTAGCTTGGAACATGAATGCATCTTTCTTTAGCCAAGCCACTCAAATAAGCCTGGCTACTTTGTAGGATGTTGTCCAGCAACACGGGATATAAACAATAAGGTACCAGGCTTTTTTCCTGTAGGTGCTGGGACTTTCAGAGGTGCGCAGTTTTTCTGCCAGGAGCCACTGTTAAGTTTTGCGTTCCTAGAAATAGCAATAGTTTTCTATAAAGAACATTTCTTAAGCTTCAAAACAGATTATCAACATATAGGATTAAAATAACCAATAATTACTTACTATAAGCTAAACATATACTTTGGTCTTTCAACTACCAAGAATTATTATAGATTTCAGTCAAAATTTATACAGCACTGAACATTCCAGTTTATCGATGATTCCGGTTATTTCTCAAATTGCCATACAATTTCCTTTTGAGAATTTTAAATCTATTCAGAGCAGACACTAAACAACTGATCTCAAGCAATGGCAATAATTCTGAAACTGAGCAACTAAGTGTCATGTCTTCAAAGTAGCTCTCTGGGGAAGGGATTGAGCAATTGGTGGGGGGTCTTAGGAGGAAGACAAAGAAGGATATGGGAATCTCTGGGGCAAAGTATACTACAGAGAGGAGTAAATGCTTCACATAAAATTGGCAGAAAACTGAAGATGGCTTAAGATTGATATTTTTTCAGGGATAAAAAAATGTTAGAATGAGTGTATTTGTGAACAATTGGTGAACTGGCAGTGAATACTAACAGGGTTTGAGGACATGTGGAAAATTTTTTAAGCAAATAAAAATTTAAAAGCTAAGTACTAATTACTCATGGTTAAATAACCGATAATGATGAACAGTGATCCCCTGTCCCACCCCCGCCCTCAGTCTTATGCCCCAGAAAGAAGTACCTACAACTTTTTTAAAAAAACAATTTCTGTTTCTAATTCTTCCAGTGGTTATATCCACCACTGTTTATAATCTGTGGAAACTGCTATGCATTGCTACATTCATTTTAGAATTTTTATACTGACCTCCTGCTCCATGGATGGGTGAGGAATTAGCTTACTTATGTCCCCTCTTCCCACCCCCCAATCATATCAATTTCCCCTTCTCAGTGTAGTTACATTATTATTTTTCATTTTTCTACTGGTCTCTTTTTAACATATTTACATATTATCTTTACCTCTAGCAGTCGTACTCACCCGGCTCTAAGGTGCTTATTTGCTTAACTGCCCCAAAGACTGTGAGCTCCTAACCCAGGAGCGAAGCAGGGTGAGATGCAGAAATGGAGAGGGTTATGCGGAGGAGATGCTGGAGGAGTTGATACCTGAGCTGTATCCTGAGAGCCGAACTGGACAGGTACAGGAGGCAGGGGTGGGATAAGCAGAGGGCATCTCAGGAAGAGGAAAGGATATAGGCAAACACATAGAGGGAGGAAAGAGTATGGTAGACTGGGAACAGGAGAAGGTTCAGTAAGATAGGGGCGAGAAGGCAAGGGGTCCTTCATCATCTGGCAGGGAAGTAAGCCTGCAGCAGAGAGCAGCTACCAGTAGAGATGGCATGAGGGAGAGAATAGCAGGCATGGGACTTTTCAGTGGTGGGTGTGCACTGTCTCGTGTCTGCCCCTGGCTTAGCAACACCTCTTCTTGCTCCTACCCCAGAGAGATGACAGGTATCCTTGCCACCATCACAATGGCACAGAACATCATTCTCAACCGCACTTTCTGAAGGGCTGAGTAGGACTAAATTAGAGGGATTAATTTTTTCTTTTATTAAGACTCCAAATGAGAGAAAGAGGAATGGTATTGAATGTACATCTAAGTTAAAGAAAAATAAATAAATAATTCCATGATCTAAAATTAAACAAAAAATAAAATGTAGAAAATACTACATTAGTGACTTTTTACTGATACTAATAGATAACTACAATCCTCAAATAACCGTCTCAGTAGGCTGGCATTTATGCACTGTATAGAGGAAATTTACATTTTTTTCATTTACTGCCAATTGTACGCTAACAAGAGTCATATCATTTTCATATAATAACAAAGTGCCTAATTCAATCATCTTGAACACTAATTGATATGTCTGTAGCTGAGACTCCAGTTAATTACCTGTCTTTTTTGTTTAATTTTGAGATTTAAATCTACTTCTCATCCAGTCTTGCCTGTCAGTGTCCTATATACGTGTATGACCTTCATCTCGTGTAATTGAAGGGAAAAAAAACATCTTAGCAAAGCATTTTCTACTCTTGTACTTACTTAATATATTCATATTTTCTGATTCATCTTTCCTTTTATAATTATACTGTTAAAGTCACATTAAGCCTGCAGAGGTAGTAGAATAAATGTCTCTATTCTAATAAACATTTGTTCGAGCGAGCTAAAGTCTTTTTTTTTTTCCTGCATCAGATCTTTTACTTATTCCTTCAAATTTTTCTAAAGATTCTTCAATGGCTGTAGTTATCTAGAACCTTTTAACAGTCATTGCTTACATTGTTTTGAGATGCTTTAAATTGCCAAGTGGAATTTTTCTGAAAATTATCCGTGCTCTACTTTCTTTCTTTTCTTTCCTCTCTTCCTCCCTTCCTTCCTTCCTTCTTTCTCTCTCTCTCTCTCTCTCTCTCCCTCCCTCCCTCCCTCTCTCTCTCTCTCCCTCTCTCCCTCTCTCTCCCTCCCTCCCTCCCTCCCTTCCTCCCTCCATCCCTCTCTCCCTCCCTCTCTCTCTCTCTCTCTCTCTCTCTCTCCATCCCTCCCTCCCTCCCTCCCTCCCTCTCTTTCTGGCTGTGTTGGGTCTTTGGGTCTTTGTTTCTGTGCAACGGCTTTCTCTAGTTGCAGCAAGCGGGGACCACTCTTCATCGCGGTGCGCGGGCCTCTCACTACCGCGGCCTCTCTTGTTGCAGAGCACAGGCTCCAGACATGCAGGCTCAGTAGTTGTGGCTCACGGGCCCAGTTTCTCCGCGGCATGTGGGATCTTCCCAAACCAGGGCTCGAACCCGTGTTCCCTGCATTGGCAGGCGGATTCTCAACCACTGCGCCACCAGGGAAGCCCGATTTTTATTTTTTTAATGTTTATTGTTTTTTATTGAGGTGATTTTTAAAAATGAATAAATAAATAAATTTATTTTTGGCTGCGTTGGGTCTTCGTTGCTGTGCACAGGCTTTCTCTAGTTGCAGCGAGTGGGAGCTACTCTTCGTTGCGGTGCACGGGCTTCTCACTGCGGTGGCTTCTCTTGTTGAGAAGCACAGGCTCTAGGCATGTGGGCTTCAGTAGTTGTAGTACGTGTTCAGTAGTTGTGGCTCGAGGGCTCTAGAGCGCAGGCTCAATAGTTTTGGCACATGGGCTTAGTTGCTCCGTGGCATGCGGGATCTTCCTGGATCAGGGTTCGAACCTGTGTCCCCTGCATTGGCAGGTGGATTCTTAACCACTGCACCACCAGGGAACCCCCTGTGCTCTACTTTATTAGTACTATGTTTACATTTAAATACATTCCCAGGCTTACTAGATTTCTACTTCTCTTGTTTAACCTCAGCTGGATGAAGAAATTAAAGAAGTGCAAAGACCAACCAAAGGCAAAAACAAAACAGAACAAAAGAGATTAATTAATGGCAGTGCTGAGGGCTAGAACTCAGGCCTGTGAGCTTTCAAAAGGAACATGCTACTCTCCGTGTAAGTTTCAGGGAGGCCACTGAAAGTGTTTTCTTCCAATTAAGGCATTTGGCTCACCATTCTTTAGACTTTAGTTTTTCTCATTTGAAGAGTGAACGATCCTTCCTATTTTTAAATTCAGTTTCATTCAGTCAATATTTATTGAAGGTCTTTAATGTACTATTAGGGTCCACAGAAGGTTAAAGTACAAACCTGCTTTCTGCTTCTATTCTGACTCTTTTTATTAAACATCTAATACAGAACCCATGCCAAACAAAGTCTCAGGACTTGCCTTGCTCTCTGAACGTTCTTTAAGCACTCTGAGTTCGTAGTTTTGTAAAGTGACAAAAATCAGTCTTACCATATCACTCATTTGACCCTCCAGATGAAATAAATAGTTATCTTCTAAATAACTAAAAATAGCCAAAAATGTTGTTTAGTTTTTCTTCCTTATTCAGGTCTGTGTCACACTACCTAAAACCTACATCATTTGTTTTATATCATTTTTATCTTTTCATCCCTTTTGTATCCTTCTTTCTTTTTTCAACAATAATTGTTTTTTCTTTTCTTTGACTAGGCAAACATAAAGCTCAGAGGAAAGATAAGACAATCAGTTTTTAAAAATTTAATTTAATTATTTTTTATACAGCAGGTTCTTATTAGTTATCTATTTTATATATATATTAATGTATATATGTCAATCCCAATCTCCCAATTCATCCAAGACAATCAGTTTTAAAGCACTGTACATTTCTGGTTTCAATACAGTCTCTCCCTCAAATATCTGGATATTCTGTTACCAACCTGTTACTGGAAGGGAAAGAATGGGCAACAATATAATACATGAAATATAATACAATTAATTCTAATAATAACAAACCCAGGGTAAAAGCACCTGTACGGTAACTTTCTGCAACATTAGCAAGTTACGATGAAAATATCAGCCAAGAGGATGATGATCGATGAAAATGAAGGCATAAATCAAATGTCCAAAAGTACAAATTCCTCACCCAATTTAAGACTGGATGGTCACTCTGTGCTAAGCTCTAGGAGCCAGACTACTTGGGCTCAAATTCTAGCTCTGTCAACTTAGAGGCTCTGTGAATTTGGGGCAGTTATTTAAGTTCTCTGTACCTGTTTCCTTATCTGTTGAATGGGAATAATAGTGCCCGAAACCACACAATGTTGCCATCAAATACAGGCACTGTCAACTTTGATTGTAATAGATTACACAATCTTTCCAGAAAACGTCTTTATCATTCATCTTTCTTCATGCTGGAGCTCAAGACTAATTTGTGAGTTTTATATATTCTTTGGCTTTTATCACCTGAATACTCTTGTCCTGGTCCTGCCAATCACATCTATCCACTTCAGGATTTTCAAACCTGGCTCTAGGGAAATGACTCTTATTCTTCGAAATTCTGGGGCCCTGAGTGAAATGGGGGTAACAGATTTGGGGGAATAGTCTCTAATGCACAGGGCCTCCCCACCCCCTTTACTTCTTCCAACACTTTAACTCTTCTGTTAATTACATGACCAGAAAACAGGACTGCTTTTATCAGTGGATATTCATTGATCTCAAAAGGATAACTACACACATATATATGACAGGTGCAAAGATAATGGGCTAGAAAGCCTGCTTTCAGCTTCTTTGGGAACAGAAGGATATTTGCTATTTTTCATTTTTCTATTAAAGTCCTGGCCTGACCTATTTTTTTCCTTTATTCAAAGTTAAGCCAGGAAATGATACATTTTATTTTCTAGTTAAAAAACAAGAATAGAAAAGGGCCTCGTTTAGTAATGAAGGGAGCATAACCTTTATTCAATGCAAAGGACACTGGATTCTATATTCATCTGGGCGCCAAATAGCTCTCTAAGCTTTAAAAACTAATTACAGGAAGAGAGTGTGATTTTTCAGTCTTTTTAGCTCATGCCACGCTCTGTGGTACTCTAATGTGTGAAAATCAAGGCTCTGTAACTCTACCACATTGGAATATCAATGAAGAGTCTTCCCCTCTACGTACCTTTGCTTTCAGGATAGAGAATATGACAGATTAAGAGAAAACAATCAATCACATACAAAACAAAATAGATCTAAAAAGTTATTTTTCTTCTCTTAAAGTAAATAGAATTTGTTTTCAAACCATGTCTGTTTGCATGCAAAAACGTGGACAAATATCTCAGTCATAATGTTCAGTAAGATAAACCAGATACTATGGTGAAATTTATATAAAATTCAAGGACAGTCAAAACTAAACTATGGTGATAAAAGTCAGAATAGTGGTTACCTTGAGGTAACCTTCTGGGGTGCACGAAAAGTTCTGTATTTTGATCGGGGAGGTGGTTACATGAGTAAAATCACACATAACATTTCTTTGAGTTATATGCCTAAGATTGCATCTTACTTCATGGATATAATAATTCACCAAAATTTTTTTAAAAATATGTTTAATTTGCTTTGCCTTCAAATTTAAGATGGAAGGTGACAATGCAGTGAGAAAAAAGGAAATAAAGAAAGCCAAGAACTTAATTCTAGCTCTTCTAAGTCAGAAGCATGAGGTGGTATACAGACGTTCATCTCTGCATTAGCCTTCTCTTTCCTGAAACAGGGCTAGAAACCCTTCCCCTTAACTCTAAGCTATTGAAGATAACTAATAAAACTGACTGACAATCTCTTTGCAGGCATAAACAATAAGCCTAGGAACAACAGGAAGAAGACTTACTTTCAGTTAAAGTAACCTGAAAAGTTGGGGAAAAATAATTATCCTCCAGAAGTTACTTCTAATGCAACTACTCAGGTTATAGATGTATTAAATAAGTACACTTAAAGATCAATAGTGGGACTATGCTTACCCAGACCTCTTAGAAATCTAGCAGCAGGAAAACATGATGGTAACATGGCCTGACTCTCCCCTAAGGTCAGTCTGATTATTCCTAGTTGGCACTCTAATTCATCATGTCTCAATAATTCTTTACCTCTCTTGATAGAAAAAATCATGAGGCTACTCTCTTCTACTATTGTTCTGACAACACGATCTAAATTAGGAAGTGTAGAGAGCAGGGATAGGAAATATAATTTTAAGAGTGTATAACTTATTTCACATGCTAGGGAAAAACATATTCATCACAGTAAAAGTTTTAGAGAAAAACACCTCTGTGACTTTGGCATAAGAAAGGATTTCTAAATAGGAAACAAAATGTCCTATCTATTAAAGAAATAAATTTGACTTATTAAAAATTTAAAAGTCTGTTTATTAAAAGACACCATTAAGAGAGTGAAAAGGCAACTTGTAAACTGGGGGGAGATGACATTATCTATCTATCTAACTCTTACCTGCTATCTACCTACCTACCTACTACCTATCCATCACAAAGGAGCTACATCCAGATATATAAAGAATTCCTACAAATCAGTAGGGAAAAGACAGACAACCTAATTAAAAAATGGGCAGTAGATCTGAACAAATATGTTGTGAAAGCGGATATTCAAATGGCCAATAAATACCATAAAAGTACATTAAAATATGTTCAACTTTATTAGTCATGAGAGAAATGCATATTAAACCACACTGAGATACCTCTACAAATCTACTAGAAGGCCAAAATTAAAAAGATGGAAGGGCTTCCCTGGTGGCGCAGTGGTTGAGAGTCCGCCTGCCGATGCAGGGGACACGGGTTCGTGCCCCGGTCTGGGAAGATCCCACATGCCGCGGAGCGGCTGGGCCCGTGAGCCATGGCCGCTGAGCCTGCGCGTCCGGAGCCTGTCCTCCGCAACGGGAGAGGCCACAACAGTGAGAGGCCCGCGTAACGCATAAAAAAAAAAAAAAAAAAAAAGATGGAAAATATCAAATATAGATGAGATACAGAGCAACTGGAACTTTCATACACTGCTATGAGAGTGCAAACTCTTACTACCAGTTTGGGAAACTATTTGGCAGTGTGCGCTACAACTCAACATATGCATATGCTATGACCCGGCAATTTGACTCCTAAAATGTAAGCAACAGAAATATATACATATGATTACCAAGAGACATACAGTAGAATATACAAAGCAGCACTATTTGAAACAGTTTTAAATTAGAAAGTATCCAGGTACCCAACAGGAGAAAAATAAATGAATGCATATATACACACATAAACATTCAAATAATACAATATTAAAAAAAATCTAGGGTGTACCCATATAATGGAACACAATATAGAGTACAGAGTAATAAGGACCTATACACAAGAATATAGATGAATCTTGTCAATATAATGTGGAACAAATAAAGCCAGTCATAAAAGAATATATAAGTGCATGATTCCATATAAAAAGGTCAGATACGGGTAATTTTCAGAGAGGAAAACGGTGACCATAAGGAAGCACAAGAAGGCTCACTATCGCTTTGTTCTGTTTCTTACTGCTATTATTCTGTTTCTTGATCTGGATACTGTTACACAATGAAAAGTATGAAAATTTGCCAAGCTGTGCCTTTGACATGTGCACATGTAAACTATAGGTAACATAAGCAGAGAGATGGAAACTCTAAGAAAGAATCAAAAGGAAATGCTAGAAATCAAACATGCCATAACGGAAATGAAGAATGTCTTTGACGGACTTATTTAATAGACTGGGCATAACCAAGGAAAGGATGAGTAAGCTTGAAGAAACATCAATAAAAATTTCCAAAATCGAAATCCAAAGAGAAAAAAGAATGAAAAGAGAACAGAATATCCAAGAACTGAGGAACAAACTCAAAAAGTTATAATGTATGTATAATGGGCATACCAGAAGGAGAAGAAAGAGAAAAAGAAACAGAAATATTTGAAGCAATAATGACTGAGAATTTCCCAACACTAATGACAGACACCAAATCACAGATCCAGGGAGCTCAGTGATCACCAAGCATGAAACACACACACACAGACACACACAGATACACACACACACCCCTATACCCAGGCATACAATACTCAAATGGCACAAAATCAAAAACAAAGGAACTCTGCAAGAAGCCATAGGAAAAAATTAGCTTACCTACAGAAAAACAAGAATAAAAATTACATTGGACTTTTCTTCAAAAACCATGGAAGCAAGAATAGCAAAGTGAGATAATTAAAGTGTTAGAACAATCATCAACCTAGAATTTTGAACCCTACGAAATTACTCTTCAAAACTAAGGGAAAAATGAACACTTTCTCCAACAAAAATTGAAGGAATTTGTCTTCAATAGACGTGCCTTAGGAGAAATGTTAAAGAAGTTCTTTAGGGAGACTTGGACCTACATTAAAAAAGGAAGAGAATTAAAGAAAGAATAATTGAAGGTAAATAAAATCCTTTATTTCTCTTACTCTTAATTGATCTAACAGGTAACAGTTTGTTCAAAATAATAACAGCAACATTATGTACAGTGATTATAGCTTATGGATAAATGCAGTGAATGGCAGCAATGTTATAAGGGATGGGAGGAAATAATTGGGACTACTTTGTTATAAGGTACTTGCATTAGTTATAAACATATGTTGCAAATTCTAGGGCAACCACTAAAAAAAGAAGTTAAGAAAAAAAGAAATATAATATATATACTAAGAGAGGAGAAAAAGTGGAACTATACAAGACACTCAGTTAAAACCAGACGGCAGAAAAGCACAATCCATTGTTTTAAAAATCATTAAGATTGCCTCCATTAAAATTAAAAACTTCTGCTCTACGAAAGACTCTGTGAAGAGAATCAAAAGACAAGGCATACACTGGGAGAAAATTTTTGTAAAACACCTATCAATTAAAGGACTGGTATCCAAAATATACAAAGGACTTTTAAAGTTCAACAATAAGAAAACACATCACCCAATTTAAAAATGGTAAAAGATCTGAACAGATATCTCACCAAAAGTATATATATAGTTATTAAATAAGCATATGAAAAGATGCTTAACATCATATGTCATTAGGGAAATACAAATTAAAACAATGAGATCACTATACACCTATTAGAATGTACCAAATCCAAAACACTGACACCACCACATGCTATCGAGGATGTGGAGCTGCAGGAACTCTCATTCATTGTTGGTGGGAATGCAAAATGGTACGACCGCTTTGGCAATTTCTACAAAAACTAAACATACTCTTGACATACATCAATGTGATCTAGCAATCACATTCCTTGGTATTACCCAAGTGAGCTGAAAACTTACATCCACAAAAAACCCTGAACACGAATGTTTATAGCAGATTTATAATTGCCAAAACTTGGACGCAACCAACAAATCCTACAGTAGGTGAACGAATAAACAAATTATGGTATATGTCCATACAATGGAATATTATTCAGAGATTAAAAAAGAGCTACCAAGCCACCAAAAGACATGGAGGAACCTTAAGTGCGTACGGCAAGGCAAAAGAAGCGAATCCGAAAAGGCTATGTATTGTATGATGCCAACTATATGACATTTAGGAAAAGGCAAAATTACAGAGACAGTTAAAAAAAAAAAAAAAAAAGGTTGCCAGGGGTTGGAGGAGAGGAAGGCTGGGGTGATTAGGAGGAGCACAGAGGATTCTTAGGGCAGTGAAACTATTATTCTGCGCGATACTGAAATGGTTACCTTCACTGTAACTAATGAATGGGTACACTCATTATACATTTCTCAAAACTCACAGAACGTACAACACAAAGAGTGAACCCTAATGTAAACTACAGACTTAGTTAATAATAATGTATCCATATTAGCTTGCCAATTTTAACTAACATACCACATTACTGTAAGATATTAAAAATAGAGGAAATTGGGGGGGGTGAGGGTGAGTGATGGGATATATGGGAACTCTGTGTTTTTCACTCAATATTTTCTGTAAACCTAAAACTGCTACCTCATGCAAATAAAGTCTATTAACTAAAAAATAAATTATGCACATATAATATAGTTTTCTTATAACAATATAACTAGCTGACAAGTTTTTCTGAGATAATGTGAATGATGAGGAAGAAACCATAAACAGGAAGACTTTAGGTTAAATTACAGGTGAACTTTTGAGTCTCACGATTTTGAGAAAGTTTTAAATGGCACTATAGCAATTTTTCATAACAAAATGTCGGTAAAAATATGGCACCATAGTGTACGGATACGGTTAACTTTGTGAACGGTAAAGACGTATTTATCTATAGTTGCAACTCACATTCTGAGAGAGATGAGCTCACAGTTCTATGATGACTTAAGAGTCAAATATTGGTCACTACTTCTTTTATTCTTTTTCTGGTCTTTGCTTCCTTAAAGTGCTTTTACTTTATTTCTTTTTTTTTTTTTTTTTTAACTATTTATTCATTCACGTGGATAGCAAAAGACAGTAAGAATAAACTTACTTCTAATGTGACAAAATACTACCTCCACTTTTTCCCCTACTTTACACAGCTCTAAAATGACAGAGGTGAAAATATTTCACTGTGGCAAGCGAGCCATGTGAAAATGAGTAGCTTCATCAAATTAGGCTACATTTTCATGGCTAAGTAAGAAATTTAAATTGTGCAAAGGTAAAAGTTGAGTGATAAAGTTGAAAGCGAGACCTTACTTTTGTCAAAATAAGTAGAAAACAATTGGATACACTATACATGAACAAACGTGGGAAGCACATATATATTTCCGGAAAGTTCAACTAACAGTTCTGTGAACTAAAGAACATGCTAAGAACAATTGTAACACACTTATGGGCAGGTAATTGTCATGTTTCCAAGGTATGGCACAAAACAAGGGCCATACAGCTTTGTTGAATAAATAAATGAATTAATGAATAAACTATGAGCTTCCCTAAGAAGGGAGAATGACCTACAAAGTAAAAAATATTTTAACTTGATTTAGCAACGCTCCAAATTTGATTCACATCCATCCCTTCCTTCTAAAGTTTTGAGCACAAGCCATACTTGCACAGGAAATGAGGTGTACAATAGAAATGGACTTTACTAAGTTCAGTTCATTGCTGTTTGATATTTAGAAATGGTCAAAATTTCATGTAGGAAAGAATTAGCTAAATGGGTATTTTTCTTCCCATGTTTAGTACAACTTAGAAAATAGACCATTTTACCTTATGAAATCTTCTTCCTCTTCTCTCTTTGGCCTCAGCTGTTTGGGTTGAGCCATGTTAATCCAGTTTGGTAGAGATTTCAAGAGCCTGCTGATATCATCATCTTTTGCCCAAGATGCACTGATGACAAGTTTTTCTTCTGACTGGACAATGCCCCTAAACACGACCAACAGAAAAGACACACTTCAGGACACTGCCTGGCTTCCAGTTAGCATTTTCCATCCACCTTTGCTGCAGAAAAAAAGATACCATGTCCACCTCTCCTATTAACATAATCCATTATCTAGTTGGAAGCATGACATCCGTGAATAGGTCACTTTTGTGGGAAACATCATTCCTAGATTCCATTTTTAGTTTCTTCATCGTTGAGTAATTATGAAACTAATAATATTAATTAGTTCCCCTTATCATAGTTAATCCCTTAGAATAAATGAAAGTGTATGGGAGGTTTGGGGGGTGGGGGTAGGTAGGGATTCTTTCGAGAAAGATGTTGAACAAATAAAAAGTGGGTTAACCATACAAAAGAGTGCAATTAAATAATTGCACAAAAACATAAATGATACCTGAAAGGTGATGGAAGTGTTACAAAAAGTTGGTCTCTGACCTCTTGGTTTAAACTACCAATTAGCTCTACTTGAAGGTGTTTTTTGAACCATGGATACCCCTCTATTCAAAGTAAATCTACCATCACAGAGAAATCTTCTGCCCCTGATGTAAGGCAGAAAAGTCTTTGATTATTGCTCTCTCCAGTGGGCTTTGACAAATGATCTAGAGTGACAGGCTTCAACTCCTTTAATAGGGCCCATGGGTGAGCTATTAACACTGGCTCTTTCCAAAATGTACTTGTAAATTCACTGTAAACGTTCAATTTCAACTTAACTAAGAAGCTTCCCTTTCTGTTCAACACTTCTGTCACTATAACTAATTTCAATGGTCTAAAAATCCCCCTCAGCAATTCTAGGTGACGGAATGACATTTATCTATGATGGGATTGCTAATTAGCTGGCTAGTCCTCTGAAGTTGACCAAGACTATAGGAGGTTTTCCCCTCCATCACAGGCAGGAATTTATGTTGGTATAAGGGTTATACTGAAGAACATCATGTGCTTCTAAATATACAATATATACACGGTGTATATGCTTGGATGTACGGTAAAATCTCCTTTACCCAACAGACAATTAATGTTTGTAGACAGAAGTTGTTGATGCCTAAAAACCTTGACTCATGACAACCTGACTTGAGGGAACAAGATTTCATGATGTAGGGAGCAATATTGCCCTGGTAATCTGAAAATAAGCTAGAACAAATAAGAGAACCGTAGTTGAATTCTTCTAACTCACTACAAGCAAAAGTTTTCTAATAGTAACTATGGTCAGCAATACAAAAATTAGACTACAGAACCTTCTTCCCTGGGATCTCTCAAATTACCCTGACTGATATCTTCCATTTCTGTTTTTTCTTTGTTATTTTCTTGCATCTTTTCTCAATATTTATGGATTAATCCCACAATATAATTTTTACACTCTTATATGTGGGGTGCCGGATTCAGTCTTACAGAATGGCACCATCTCAAATTTATGCTATTCCACAGCAGAAGAATCCTCAACATTCTTTGGCATTCTTTTTACCTGCCTCTGATCGACCTCCTCTCTCGTTTGCCCTATGGCTATTTTTAAAAAATATATACATATTTTTTGAATTTTATTTATTTTTTATACAGCAGGTTATTATCATTTTATACATATTAGTGTATATATGTCAATCCCAATCTCCCAATTCATCACACACACACCCCACCAGCTTTTCCGCCTTGCTGTCTAGAAAAGGGAAACCTCTTCACTGTTGGTGGGAATGTAAAGTGATACAGCCACTATGGAGAACAGTACGGAGGTTCCTTAAAAACTAAAAATAGAACTACCATACGACCTAGCAATCCCACTACTGGGCATATACCCAGAGAAAACCATAATTCAAAAAGACACTTGTAGGACTTCCCTGGTGGCGCAGTGGTTAAGAATCTGCCTGCCAACGCAGGGCACACAGGTTCGAGCCCTGCTCCGGGAAGGTCCCACATGCCGCGGAGCAACTAAGCCCGTATGCCACAACTACTGAAGCCCATGCACTCTAGAGCCTGAGTGCCGCAACTACTGAAGCCCGCGCGCCTAGAGCCTGTGCTCCGCAACAAGAGAGGCCGCCGCAATGAGAAGCCCGCGCACGGCAATGAAGAGTAGCCCCGCTCGCCGCAACTAGAAAGAAAAGCCTGTGCGCAGCAACAAAGACCCAACGCAGCCAAAAATAAGTAAATAAATAAATTTATTTTTTTTAAAAAGACACTTGCACTGTTCACTGCAGCATTATTTACAATAGCCAGGTTATAGAAGCAACCTAAATGTCTATGGCTATTTTTTAAACCTTTGTCCTTTCTTTATCTCATTGCTTATCCCCCCGCATTCTTCCCATCCGCCAAAGAAAGGAGGAGACCTAATTATATACTTTCAAACATCCCACCTCCGATCCCCCACAGAAATACTTTCAAATCTGTTTCATTCTCCACTCCCAGTAATCCCTCTACCTAGGCTCTGGGGGATCCTTTCCCCACCCCGCAACGATCCCCCCCGCCTTTTTTTCTGCATATTTAGGGTCTCAATATATTCCTCAATCCCGTGTTAACTTTTTAAATGAATGAATGACTGAATCTCTTTTTTTTTTTTTTTTTTTTTTTTTTTTGCGGTACGCGGGCCTCTCACTGTTGTGGCCTCTCCCGTTGCGGAGCACAGGCTCCGGACGCGCAGGCTCAGCGGCCATGGCTCACGCGCCTAGCCGCTCCGCGGCATGTGGGATCTTCCCGGACCGGGGCACGAACCCCTGTCCCCTGCATCGGCAGGCGGGCTCTCAACCACTGCGCCACCAGGGAAGCCCCTGAATCTCTTTCTTGATCTAGCATTTGTCTCTAGTAAAGCTCCTCTCTCTCCTTCCCACACACCATCATCAAATGAGTGCAGCCTCCACTCACTGACGTTACTTTCTCACCTGTTGTTCACTTTTTCAACTCGTGAAGTCTCCCTCCAGGATCTACTCTATGATTTAACCCATCTATTCCTTCTTGCAAATTTTTCAATGATCATATGTTTTACTTCTAGACAAATGCACTAGCTTCCCCCTCCAAACTCTCCTGTGCTTGTATTATGAATTCTGTTCCTTCTTTTATCTCTTTGAATATTTTAAAAACAGTAATTGTAAAGTTCTTTTTATGTGTCCCTGTATTTTTTGGTAATTCTTTGGATGCCAAATGTCCTATCAGCTGCATTTTCCTTCTTTTCTCATGATGGTGAGTTTTCTCATGTGGTCTGCTCTGCTGGTCTGCAAGCTCTACCTCAGTGGGACATGTCCTCTGTAGGAATCCCACATTTGCCCTGCATTTTGGAGATGTCACTCTTAGGTGGGTTGCATTTGCCTCTCCTGGATCCTAAAGGTTTCACCAGTTCCAAATAAGATTTTAAGATTCTTTTTTCCTTCCTTGTCTTGGCTTAAAATTTTCTCTCCCTACATGGGTGGTACAAATTGAGGTCCTCACTTGCACATGTCACATATGTAGGATTCTGATTTCTTTTAGGGGCCACTTTTCTACTCCAAGTAGAGTGGCTCATTCTCAAGCACAGAGTTTTCCTGGTTCCATTTATAGGTGGAAAAACCCCATGCACAACTTCCGCACTGATAAAATTTCAGGCCACGCAGGTGTTAATATGCTAGGCCCCTATTGGGTCTTCACCTCTGCTATGGTCTGAATGTTTGTGTCCCCCCAGAATTCACATGTTAGAATCCTACCATCAATTTGACAGTATTTGGAGGTAGGGCCTCTAGGAAGTGATTAGGTCATGAGGGTGGAGCCCTCATGAATGGGATTAATGACTTATAAAAGAGATCCCACAGAGTTCCCTAGCCCCTTCCGCCAGGTGATAATGCAACGAGCAGTCTGCGACCTGACTCTTCCAGCACTATGATCTTGGACTCCAGCCTCCAGAACTGTGAGAAATAAAATTCTGTTGTTTATTAGCCACCCAATCTTTGGTATTTAGTTATAGCAGCCCAGACAGACAAAGACAACCTCTATATGTGGTCCAGATACCTTTGTGGGCCTCTCAACTTCAACATTTGCTTGTTGCTATGGCTTTTGGTTCCTCCTTCATTTGAGGCATGTGGAAAATTTTCTTTCTTTTGAATCTGGTTACATATTTAAAATATATTCTTAAAGATACATATTTTTATCTGGACTTTCTATGTATTAGGAGTAGGAAAAGGGTTTCCTAAATCTATCCACTCCACGCTTCTAACTGAAGTCAAAATTCAGTATTAAATCAATTGCATTTAGGGTTCTAGAACCACCGGTTCCCTGACACTGCTGTACCAATCCGAGGGCACTTCTTTTACTTTATACTCTGATTACTCAGAAGCATCTGATACTTTGGAATATTACTCCTTTGGTAACCACATCATCATCTTCTCCTAAGCTCTTGCTTAGCCGAACTGAGGGTTCTTTTCCTCTGTCCATACTTTACATGTTGGTATTCCACAGCATTCTGCATGTCTCACTTGGGCAATCTCATCTTCTTGCCAGACGTGACCCACCTGTATTCCAAAGACTCCCAAATTAATATCTTCAGGGCTGCCCTCTCTTCTAAATCTCGGATCTGCATATACAAAGGTTAACAGGAGAACTGAACTTGCAAGTCCTACCAGCTATTTAAATTAGAGTCAGAGGAGCTCATTTATTATCCACCTTTCCATCTCCCACTGAACATCTAGTATTCCCTATTTTGGTCAACAGTCCAACCATCCATCCTGTTATTTAAGTCAGGAACTCGGAGTCATCCTCATTACCCATAGATACCATAACCTCCCAATTCCATCTGCTTAGTAACTTATAAATCTGTTGTTTCCTGTCCAGGTTCGCTGCCCTTAGCCTATATTTAGACCCTCATCATTTTTCACTTGGACTTGGCAGTAACCTTATAACTGGGTGTCTTGCCTGGAGCTTCAAGACCATCAGTCCAACTCACCAAATTAGTCAGAAGAACCATTTTTCTAAAATTGTACAAATGCAGTCATGTTTTTTCCTTCTTAGAATTCTTCACTGATTCCTAATTCTAAGACCAAGTCCAAACCTAGCAAGGCATGAACATCTACCTTTTCAACTTCATCTCCTGCTACTGCTTTCCTCTTTTGTCTCTGTTCACTACTCCCAGTCAACACCCTACCCGCAGTGAGGATTCTAATGGTTTTTGAAGGGGATATACTGTTTCCTGCTTGTATGTATTATCTCTGCCCAGAGAGCCTTTTTTCCATCTTCCTTGTTTGCCTCTACTGATCAAACATTACCTCGGCTCTTCCCTTGGGACAGCTGAGTCCTTTCTTTTGTACCATATCACCTTTTACCTGAGGTTTTCAATCTTGACTGCACCTGGGGAGCTTTAAAGAAAACAAAAAAGTACTGGACGCCCAGGCCACTTCTAAGACCTAGTAAATCAGAATCTCTGGGGATGGGACCCAGGCATCAGAATTTTTTAAAGTTTCCCAGGTGATTCCAATGTACACTCAAAGGTGAGAACCACTGCCTTACACACACCTCTGCTCTCAGTGGTCCTACCACACTTCTTTACAAGTTGGCATCCCCTACTAGATGATGAGTTCTCCGAGGACAGAGTTGATTTCTCATTAGTTTTTGGCTAGCGCCTAGCACAATACCTGGTATTTGGAAAGTGTATAAGAACTGAACTGGACATAAAAATAAGCCCTCTTCAGTTTTAGGAGACTGGGTAACTGATTAAGCTAAAACCATTTTAGTGGTTTTCCTTTACTATTTCTCTGCACTGAACGACTTAGGTGAGCCATCAAGCCATCTGGCATTTTGACCAAATTACAGATCACTTTGCCATGGTCTCTCTATACCTGTCTGAATTCAGTACGAGTCAGAATAATGAATACAGGTGTGTCTCCTTCTGGAAAAAAAAAAGTCCAACATAAAAAAGTCCTGACTCAAGACAAATGAACCAAGGAGTGATTATTGTCAAACCTTCCCCTTCACTTATTCATAGGTGGCCTATTACTGGACAGTCTCCTCAACACCTCACTTTCTCTGGGAGGACTCTGTTGACTATGTCAGCCTACAGTAATCTTCCCCTTTGGAAAGCAAATGAATAAAAGCCTTCCTTTTATACTTACTGTTTATAACCTCATAATTAGGACTCTGTCCAACACAATGGGTTGGACAAACTATGGTCTGTCTGTCAAATCTGCCCCATTAGCTTACTTTGTATGTGTTGTAAGCTATGAATACGGTTGACATTTTTTAATGTTTTTTTCTTAATCTAAAGAAGAAGAATATTTTGTGACATGTAAAAATTATATAAGAGTTAAATTTCAGTGTCCATAACTATAAAGAACTGTGGCTGACCGGTTCAATTCCTCTTATACCCACACTACAAGTCAAATTCTGCCCTACAGAGTTAGAAGTCCAAACCCAACTCAGTTTTCTTTGAGCCCATGCATCCTGGCCCCCATCTGCCCCAGGGTTCAGGAGACAGTTTGGGTCTGTACATGTGAGATGGTACTGTACGTTTTCAGGATCTAGAATTTTTCATTTTAGCACTCGCTGGAATGAAAAAATTAGCTTAGTGGGATACTATGTTAAAGGTACTCACATCATTTACTTATGTATTTTTTTAAGACTGGTTTAATTCAATAATATGGTATTATATTACTGCCTTCACTAATATTCATAGATCCTGTCTTATTAAAAAACAGTAATCCAAATTAACTAGCACGCTGCCTACCTATATATTGCCCTCAACAATAAATTATTAATTCATATTGTAATGAACATCAATCCCAAAAGCAATTCCAAATATTCTGATTTGAAATATTAGCACTGATTAGCAACATACGATTACCCTAAAGGGAATTTTTCATTCAAATGGCAAAGTTCCCATCCTAACTAATTGCATTTATTAGTTTATAATTTTGAGATAAGTGGGATTACGTGGGTTACAAAATTCCAGGATATATCTAAATAGCCTCAAAAAAGGAGAACTAAATCTACAATAATTATTCCACAAGAGGAGTAGGGTCAATCATCACTACCAGGACCATAATCTACTAATTAATTCACAGCTCAACGGGCCACAGACAGAGCCATCTGTGAAACTATTTGTACCTGTTCCCAGGAGGAAGAGGAAAATAGGTATACCTCTTGGAACAGGTGATAAGGCTGCTATGGGAAGAGTCCATCCTCTAGACACAGCTGAGTGAATTTCATTCAGAAAACATCTGCTGGTGTCTACTGGCTCTGATGTGCACTGCTTCCTCTCTGGAACAGTTGGGAAATCCAAGTGTGCCTGGTCCCTGGATACAGCTGGGGTGCTGAGTCTTTCATTAGGTAAACAACCAGGGACAGGTGGGGCTAATTGGATTCAACTGTTTGGTGGCAGCCCGGGCATGATGTTTACTTTCCCACACTGAATCTTTCAGACACTTCAAAAACTAGGAGCCAAGCTAGATAAATAAACCCCGGACAAGGCTGGTCCAAATTAAGCTACTGTAGTCAATTTTCAACTGTGAACGACTGGATCTGTAGCTGGGCAAACCGCAGTGCACCGTCCAGCAACACCGTGATCATGACAATGACGGATGCAGAAATCAAAGCTGGTACTATGCTGCTGATTAAAACAAAACAAACACAAACACAAACACAAAACTAAAAAATCTCTTAAGATGGAGCAGAATAAATAGGAAGAGCAAAGAAACATCAGGTTGTCTTTCACATCACACTCATCATACAGAGAGCTTTATGCTATGTATTTCTACCTTGGAATCACAACTTAAGAAACATCTGATAACTCTGGAGATGGTTGATGGGAAACAGAAACAATTCAAGAGGACCCAGGGAAAAGAACTTGGAATTTCAGAGCTTACAGCAGGTAACCTTTGGGGATAATTTAATACAACCTTTAAATAGAGAAGCTCTCATATGAAGGGTCATAATTGTTTGATATTTAAAAAACCAAGAAGAAAATAATCATAGACCAAGAATGTAAAATTTCTGAGACATTTATTTTGTTTGATACTTGATTATTTTCTATTAATGAGTGTAAAAATCCAATAAGGCAGGACGTTGCTTAGTTTATTCACTTCTAGACTCTTAGCTCTAGAGTAACGATGGACTCGGGAAATGCCTAATAAATAATTACTGAATAAAGTAACAGACTGAATGAATGAATGACTGGTATTACTGAAGCACAAAACATCAGGGATGTAACAGATGGCATAAAAATACTTTTTTGCCATCCTCTTAGGAAATATCAACAATATTATCAATGAATTAATTTAAAGGTAAACAATAACAAGAACACCACTTACAGCAACAATAAATAACATTGGCTGAGACTTATTTAGTATTTACCACGAACTAGGCATTCTTCTAAGCACTTTACATATACTAACTCTTTCAATCCTGGTAACAACCCTGTGTGGTAGGCACTGTTATTATTCCCATTTGACAGATGATATACCAAGTTACAGAGATTAAGTAACTTTAGTGGCTGATGAGGGTACAGCCTGAACTGAGCCTACAGTGACTGTTCTGGAGTCTGTGCTCCAATTATAATGTCTCTCTGAACTATCTGAAACTTTGCTTGAGTTTCCCATTTCCTCTTTAATTCCACTGCCTCTTCTTTGGGCTTCAGAGCCAGACTTAGCTCCTCACGCACGTACAGCCATCTGCATACTCTGTGACCTGCATACTCTGTGTTCATACATAAATGGTATGAACCTTTCTGAACCTCTGTTTTCTCATTTGTAAGGTTGGGAGAATCTAACCTTCAGAAGTGTTGTGACTGACGAGATGAATTGATGACTATAAAGTCCCCTGAGCAGTGACCATGTACTTTCCAGAGAGTGTATTTCCATTCTAGTCCAGTTTGCTTTGCTTCAAACTGACGGCAACTGGCTCCTCGCTGATCACGGTAGACTGAGTTAGGTGCGGGGAAATTAAGACTGGCTGTTGCTAGGGAATTCGTGGGACGCCTGGTTGGGTGGGTAGCAACTGTATTTGGCAGGAAGGCAGTTGACGGGCACTACAAAAGTAAAGCTATTCACTTGATCAATAAACATGAGGGAAAGGCCTGAATGCAGATATCATGCTAAATGTTGGGACAATTATGTGGAAAAAGACATAGTAACTTCCTTCTAGAGCCCCAGAATTGAGATCAGTAACACATACGTGAATCACTTTGGGGACATTTTTGAACTACTCTTGCCCAGGCCCAGGGCCCTGTGGGCCTAGTGTGGGAAATCCAGGTTGTGTGTTTTAAGATCTCCCCAAATAACTCTGATGCGAGTCCACAGTTGAAAAACGGTATTTGAGAGAGAAAGACATGTAAACCAACAACTGATCAAGTAACACATAATAAAGAAAATTTTAATTGCAATACACTGGGATAAATATCAAAATAGTTACGGGTAATAAGCTACAGGAGCACATAATAAAAGCTCTCATTTGCTATGAACCAGATACTGTACATATTTTATAAATGTTCTTTTGTATCTCTTCACTATTTAATAAAAATGAATGTATCAGTGGTAGGTGAACCAAGAGAGTGGGTTGCTTCGGTTTGGTTCATATAGCACAGTTGGTTCATATAGCACAGTTTCAAGCGACAAACCAGAAGACAGGCTGGCATGGAGCTTGCAGAGGGTTTCTCTGGCATACGCCCTTGGCTCTTCTGAGGTTCAAAGTTATTTAGTTGGCAAAGACAGCAAGGCCAGCTCAACTAGACTCTCATTCATTCAGGATCCTGGTCTCTGTCTACACAGGAAACCCAAAGGGCTTCACAAGCCGTCACAGCCTACAGTGTCTAGTCTCTGCTCTTTGGCACAAGGGGGCCACTGAGACCTTTTAAAGATACCTCTCTGATGACAGACGAGGTAGGTCACCTTCCTTCCCAGGACCTATGACGGTGCTCCTGTACTTAATACGGGAAGTTTAAAAAAAAAAAACAACTCTTTTCTGCTCATTCTTACCCAACTACATTGTCCACCCCAGTCATTTTCATTTCTCATGTGCCAGATCTGGTTTCTGCCATGGCCGATCACAAGTTTATCTCCACGTCGCTCTTCCTTCATGCCCTGGCATGAGTTCTCAGGCCTCTTTGGAGAAGTAGTAAAACGTGGACCCTGGGGATGGTTACACCTTCCCCTAATAAAACCATGTTTGTGTCTTATATCAACTGAGCCTCTAAGATTAGAAGATGTTTTATTTGTATTTTCTACCAGGCCCAACACAATGCAGGAAGGCAAAAAAAAAAAAAAAAAAAAAAAAATTGATTGATGAACTGATGCTAAATTGGAACAGACAGAAACTTTAAAAAACTGTGATTTTCCATTGTCAAATGACTATTCTGGGACACATAAGCTGCTGCTCGTACCTGAGGACAAAGAGGACGACAAAGGGAGAGAAGCACTCAGCTTGGAAGTAGCAGACCAACAGACCAACTGCCTGATCACTAATGCAGAGCTCCAGAGAATTCGCAGCTGAGTTCTCCTTTAAGCCCCAAGGAGTGTGACTAATTAAGAAAAAGACTTCTAGTCCTCACCTCACTTTTAGGAAACCTCTCTTTATCCAAAGCACGTTAACATGACATCATTATATAAAACAGGCTTTCTCTCCAGAGTGAGGGGCTCAGAGAAAGGTGAGATGTTTTTGACCTTTCCTCAGATCTTCAAACTCCCAGTGGACACTCAGGTTCTCATGGTAAACTTGGAAAACATGCCACCTCTCAGCAGAGGGCATTGTGAGCTTATGGACTGGATCCTTTCAGTAAAAGATATCTGCTGAGAAAGAATCGGATGGAAATGTTTCCCTGCAGCCTTCCTCCTTCCCCAGTGTTACAGCATTTTGGATCATTTGAATTGTATATGGATTTCTATTTAAGTCAGTCATTTGCTGGCAGCAAAACTAGAACATTTCCTGTTTTTCCTGTCACTGTAATCAGGATTTGGCTGTCCAAATTAGGACTGCCCTAATTACTCCTCAGCAGGTGCCAATCTGGGGGAGGGCAACAAATGGGAAGAGAGGAAGCAAGGACACTTTGCATCTTCAGACTCATACAATGAGGAAACACTTTCTTCCGAGCCTGGAAAACCTGATTAAGTAATAGGTAAAAGGCACCATGGGGTTATATGTTGTGTGCGTGCGCACGCTGTTGTGTAACAACTACGTAAATGATTTTCTATTTAATTCCCTTCAAAGCTTCACAGAATTACTTTTCCCAACCCTGAGATAAATTCATCCAGGGCCTGTAATTCAGCAACTGTAGGAGACTACTACAGATAATACCCTGTATAAGGAATGATGTGATAGTGGGCACCAATAAGTGGACATCATTCCAGAGAATTTGGCCACGAGGGACACCAAAGCGGTAGAGTCTCTTCGGGGAAGGATCATGATGCATGATGACCACAATATACCAAGAACCAAAAGCAATGGGTATTTTCCAAGAACTGGGAGAACACCAGTAAGCAATTTAAGTCTCTTATAGAGTGGATGATGCAATATAGGGTGTGGTCATAGATGGTAGTAAAGGTAATCTCTGTCATCATCCTCACTGTCATTACCAAAATAGCAGCTAATCATTTGGGAGGTGGGGCTTAATATTTTGTTAAAACAGTTCTAAAAGGTTAACATTTTCGAAACAATCCTATGAGGGAAAAACTATTATTATCTTTTTTCACAGATGGGAAAACTAAGGCACAGAGAGGCTGAGTGGCTGTTCAAGGTCATATAGCTAATAGGTGAAAAAGCTGGTATTCAAATTTAGGCCCCCGAGACTCCTCTCGAACTAGAGTCTGGATTTATTGTTAGAAAAACACATGAGATCTTGAGTTGAGCGTCCGGTGAGGAGCAGCTTCAGTGCACGCCCGAAGCTGAGCCATTTCACGAGGAACTCTGGTCTGAAGGGCTGGGGCAAGGCCTCTGCACGGGGCCTGCTATGAGCAAGTGAAACAGACTAAGCACAAAGAGAAAAAAGGTGGATGGGCTAGGCCAGAAGTGAGATTGCCAGATTTATGTCCTTTCCAGATGAAATGTGGATCCTCTAGCAACAGGAGTAATGGAAGATTTCCCTAAATCTGCCTTCAAGCTTTTCCTTGATTGATCTGTGTGACGAGAGAGGACCTTCAAGATGGCAGAGGAGTAAGACGTGGAGATCACCTTCTTCCCCACAAATACATCAAAAATACAGCTACATGTGGAACAAGTCCTACAGAGCAACTACTGAATGCTGACAGAAGACCTCAGACTTCCCAGAAGCTGTGTGGCTGACAAGGTCTTGGTGCTCTGGCTGGCTGTCAGGCCTGAGCCTCTGAGGTGGGAGAGCTGAGTTCAGGACACTGGACCACCAGAGACTTCCCAGGGCCATGTAATATCAATCGGCGAGAGCTCTCCCAGAGAACTCCGCCTGAACGCTAAGACCCAGCTCCACTCAATGACTGGCAAGCTCCGGTGCTAGACACCCCATGCCAAACAACTAGCAAGACAGGAACACAACCCAACACATTAGCAGAGAGGCTGCCTAAAATCATAATAAGTTCACAGACACCCCAAAACACACCACCGGACGTGGTCCTGCCCACCAGAAAGACAAGATCCAGCCTCATCTATCAGAAAACAGGCACCAGTCCCTTCCACCAGGAAGCCTACATAACCCACTGAACGAACCTTAGCCACTGGGGACAGACACCAAAAACAACAGGAACTATGAACCTGCAGCCTGCGAAAAGGAGACCCTAAACACAGTAAGTTAAGCAGAATGAGAAGACAGAGAAATACGCAGCAGATCAAGGAACAAGGTAAAAACCCACCAGACCAAAAAATGAAGAGGAAATAGGCAGTCTACCTGAAAAAGAATTCAGAGAAATGACAGTAAAGATGATCCAAAATCTTGGAAATAGAATGGAGAAAATACAAGCAACGTTTCATAAGGACATAGAAGAACTAAAGAGCAAACAATGATGAACAACACAATAAATGAAATGAAAAATTCTCTTGAAGGAATCAATAGTAGAATAACTGAGGCAGAAGAATGGATGAGTGACCTGGAAGATAAAACAGTGGAAATAACTACCACAAAGCAGAATAAAGAAAAAAGAATTGAGGACAGTCTCAGAGACCTCTGGGACAACATTAATGCACCAACATTTGAATTATGGGATCCCAGAAGAAGAAGAGAAAAAGGGACTGAGAAAATATTTGAAGAGATTATAGTTGAAAACTTCCCTAATACGGGAAAGGAAATAAGCAATCAAGTCCAGGAAGCGCAGAGAGTCCCACACAGGATAAATCCAAAGAGTAAACACCAAGACACATATTAATCAAACAATCAAAAATTAAGTACAAAGAAAAAATATTAAAAGCAGCAAGGGAAAAGCAACAAACAACATACAAGGGAATCCCCATAAGGGTAATAGCTGATCTTTCAGCAGAAACTCTGCAAGCCAGAAGGGAGTGCCAGGACATACTTAAAGTGATGAAAGGGAAAAACCTACAACCAAGATCTCTACCCAGCAAGGATCTCATTCAGATTCGACAGAGAAATTAAAACCTTTACAAACAAGCAAAAGCTAAGAGAATCCAGCTCCACCAAACTTCTCTAGGCAGAAAACACAAGAGAAGGAAAAGACCTACAATAACAAACCTAAAATGATTCAGAAAATGGTAATAGAAACATAGATATTGATAATTACCTTAAATGTAAATGGATTAAATGCTCCAACAAAAGACATAGACTGGCTGAATGGATACAAAAATAAGACCCGTATATATGAGGTCTACAAGATACCCACTTCAGACCTAGGGACACATACAGACTGAAAGTGAGGGGATGGAAAAAGATATTCCATGCAAATGGAAATCAAAAGAAACCTGGAGGGCTTCCCCGGTGGCGCAGTGGTTGAGGCTCCGCCTGCCGATGCAGGGGACACAGGTTCATGCCCCGGTCCGGGAAGATCCCACATGCCGCGGAGCGGCTGGGCCTGTGAGCCATGGCCGCTGAGCCTGCGCGTCTGGAGCCTGTGCTCCGCAACGGGAGAGGCCACAACAGTGAGAGGCCCGTGTACCGAAAAAAAAAGAAACCTGGAGTAGCAATTCTCATATATGACAAAATAGACTTTAAAATAAAGACTATTACAAGAGACCAAGAAGGACACTACATAATGATCAAGGGATCAATCCAAGAAGATACAACGATTGTAAATATTTATGCACCCAACATAGGAGCACCTCAATACATAAGGCAAGTACTAACAGCCATAAAGGAGGAAATCAATAGTAAGACAATCATAGTAGGGGACTTTAACACCCCACTTTTACCAATGCACAGATCATCCAAAATGAAAATAAATAAGCAAACACAAGCTTTAAATGACACAGTAAACATGGTGGATTTAATTGATATTTATAGGACATTCCATCTAAAAACAACAGAATAACTTTCTTCTCAGGTGCTCATGGAACATTTTCCAGGATAGATCTTATCTTGGGTCACAAATCAAGCCTTGATAAATTTAAGAAAATTGAAATCATATCAAGTACCTTTTCCAACCACAATGCTATGAGACTAGATATCAATTACAGGAAAAAACTGTAAAAAATACAAACACATGGAATCTAAACAATACACTACTAAATAACCAAGTTACCACTAAAGAAATCAAAGTGGAAATCAAAAAATTGCCTAGAAACAAATGACAGTGAAAACACAACAACCCAAAAACTATGGGATGCAGCAAAAGCAGGTCTAAGAGGGAAGTTTATAGCAATACAATCCTACCTCAAGAAACAAGTAAAATCTAAAATAAACAACCTAACCTTACATCCAAAGCAATTAGCTAAAGAAGAACAAAAAAACCCCAAAGATAGCAGAAGGAAAGAAATCATAAAGGTTAGATCAGAAATAAGTGAAAAACAAATGAAGGAAACAATAGCAAAGATCAATAAAACTAAAACCTGGTTCTTTGAGAAGATAAACAAAATTGGTAAACCATTAGCCAGACTCATCAAGAAAAAAGGGAGAAGACTCAAATCAACAGAATTAGAAATGAAAAAGGAGAAGTAACAACTGACACTGCAGAAATACAAAGGATCATGAGAGATTACTACAAGCAAATCTATGCCAATAAAATGGACAACCTGGAAGAAATGAACAAATTCTTAGAAAAGCACAAACTTCTGAGACTGAACCAGGAAGAAATAGAAAATATAAACAGACCAATCACAAACACTGAAATTGAGACTGTGATTAAAAATCTTCCAACAAACAAAAGCCGAGGACCAGATGGCTTCATAGGAGAATTCTATCAAACATTTAGAGAAGAGCTAACACCTATCCTTCTCAAACTCTTCCAAAATATAGTAGAGGGAGGAACACTCCCAAACTCATTCTACGAGGCCACCATCACCCTGATACCAAAACCAGACAAAGATGTCACAAAGAAAGAAAACTACAGGCCAACATCACTGATGAACACAGGTGCGAAAATACTCAACAAAATACTAGCAAACAGAATCCAACAGCACATTAAAAGCATCATACACCATGATTATGTGGGGATTATCCAAAGAATGCAAGGATTTTTCAGTATAGGCAAATATATCAATGTGATACACCGTATTAACAAACTGAAGGAGAGAAACCATATGATCATCTCAATAGATGCAGAAAAAGATTTGACAAAATTCAACACCCATTTATGATAAAAACTCTCCCGAAGCAGGCATAGAGGGAACTTACCTCAACATAATAAAGGCCATATATTACAAACCCACAGCCAACATAATTCTGAATGGTGAAAAACTGAAACCATTTCCACTACGATCAAGAACAAGACAAGGTTGCCCACTCTCACCACATATTATTCAACATAATTTTGGAAGTTTTAGCCACAGCAATCAGAGAAGAAAAAGAAATAAAAGGAATCCAAATCAGAAAAGAAGAAATAAAACTGTCACTGTTTGCAGATGACATGACACTACACATAGAGAATCCTAAGATGCTACCAGAAAACTACTAGAGCTAATCAATGAATTTGGTAAAGTAGCAGGACACAAAATTAATGCACACAAATCTCTGGCATTCCTATACACTAATGATGAAAAATCTGAAAGAGAAATTAAGGAAACACTCCCACTTACCACTGCAACGAAAAGAATAAAATACCTAGGAATAAACCTACCTAAGGAGACAAAAGACCTGTATGCAGAAAACTATAAGACACTGATGAGAGAAATTAAAGATGATACAAACAGATGGAGAGGTATACCATGTTCTTGGATTGGAAGAATCAACGTTGTGAAAATGACTATAATACCCAAAGCAATCAACACATTCAGTGCAATCCCTATCAAACTACCAATGGCATTTTTCAGAGAACTAGAACAAAAAATTTCACAATTTGTATGGAAACACAATAGATCCTGGATAGCTAAAGCAATCTGGAGAAAGAAAAACGGAGCTGGAGGAATCAGGCTCCTGGACTTCAGACTATAGTACAAAGCTACAGTAATCAAGACAGTATGGTACCGGCACAAAAACAGAAATACAGATCAATGGGACAGGAGAGAAAGCCCAGAGATAAACCCACACACGTATGGTAACCTCATCTTTGATAAAGCTGGCAAGAATATACAATGGAGAAAAGACAGCCTCTTCAATAAGTGGTGCTGGGAAAACTGGACAGCCACATGTAAGAGAATGAAATTAGAACACTCCCTAACAGCTTACACAAAAATAAACTCAAAATGGATTAAAGACCTAAGTGTAAGGCCAGACCCTATAAAACTCTTAGAGGAAAACATAGCAGAACACTCTATGATATAAATCACAGCAAGATCCTTTTTGACCCACCTCCTAGAGAAACGGAAATAAAAACATAAATAAACAAATGAGACCTAATGAAACTTAAAAGCTTTTGCACAGCAAAGGAAACCATAAACAAGATCAAAAGACAACCCTCAGAATGGGAGAAAATATTTGCAAACGAAGCAACTGACAAAGCATTAATCTCCAAAATATACAAGCAGCTCATGCAGCTCAATATCAACAAAACAAACAACCCAATTAAAAAATGGGCAGAAGACCTAAGTAGACATTTCTCCAAAGAAGATATATAGATTGCCAACAAACACATGAAAGAACGCTCAACATCACTAATCATTAGAGAAATGCAAATCAAAACCACAATGAGGTATCACCTCACACCAGTCTGAATGGCCATCATCAAAAAATCTACAAACAATAAATGCTAGAGAGGGTGTGGAGAAAAGGAACTCTCCTACACTGTTGGTGGGAATGTAAATCGACACGGCCACTATGGAGAGCAGTATGGAGGTTCCTTAAAAAACTAAAAATAGAACTACCATATGACCCACCAATCCCACTACTGGGCATATACCCTGAGAACACCATAACTCAAAAAGAGACATGTATCTCAATGTTCAGTGCAGTACTATTTACAATAGCCAGGACATGGAAGCAACCTAAGTGTCCATGGATAGATGAATGGATAAAGAAAATGTGGCACATATATACAATGGAATATTACTCAGCCATAAAAAGGAATGAAATTGAGTCATTTGTTGAGATGTGGATGGACCTAGAGACTGTCATATAGAGTGAAGTAAGTCAGAAAGAGAAAAACAAATATCGTATATTAACGCATGTATGTGGAACCTAGAACAATGGTACAGATGAACTGGTTTGCAGGGCAGAAGTTGAGACACAGATGTAGAACAAACGTGTGGACGTCAAGGGAGGAAAACCGCGGTGGGGTGGGGATGTTGGTGTGCTGAATTGGGCGATTGGGATTGACATGTATACACTGATGTGTATAAAATTGATGACTAATAAGAACCTGCAGTATAAAAAAACAAACAAAAAACGAATACTAAACTTTCTTTGGGTTATTTGTATGTAAATGTGTTAATATAAATGTTTCAGACATTATGTGAAATTTCTAAAAGTCTTATATGTTCTGGTATAATGTTATAAGTCATAATTCTAGTTATTACTTTAAAATGTATATCTCAGAAAAAACTAAATTTCCTTGTCTATTGCATTACTATGAACTTTCATCAAATCTTTAACTGTGGTCACTTTCAAGTCTCTTTGTCATTTACAGACAGTTCTGGGTGTACTCTGATGGTTTTGCAAAAATGTTCCTATAAAAGGGTTTCATCTTCAAGGAATTCATGGAAAAGAGTCTGACAAGTACAGGTTTCTGGTAACTGACTATACTGCTGAACTGAATGGATAAGCATTTTCAGAACTCTAATGGAAAACTGATGAATTCATAAAAGTGCTAACAAAAGATCAAGATAAAAAAATTAATTACACGGGACTGAGTGAACTGATGAGGATGATTATAATTTTTGTGACTTTCTGTTTGAATCAAAAATAAAAATCCCACAAGGACTCAGAGGCAAAAAATATACAAATCAATTTTCACTGAAAAGTAAAGGAGCTGTAACAGTGGAGGATTCCTGGACTGAATGTCAATATTATGACACAGTATGAGTGTGTTTCGTGTTGGGTAATTGCAATCAGTGTTGCTTTTGTTGTGGTCATCCATTTACAATGCTTGGTGTCAGTTTATCTCTTATAAAAATAAAATACAGTGTGTGTGTGTGTGTGTGTGTGTGTGTGTGTGTGTGTTTGTGTGTGTGTGTGTGTGTGTGTGTGTGTAAAAAAAAAGAGAGACATGTATCACAATGTTCATTGCAGTACTATTTACAATAGCCAGGACATGGAAGCAACCTAAGTGTCCACAGACAGATGAACGGATAAAGAAGATAAAGAAGATGATAAAGAAGATGTATATTCCAATATACAATGGAATATTACTCAGCCATAGAAAGAAACGAAATTGAGTTATTTGTAGTGAGGTGGATGGACCTAGAGTCTGTCATACAGAATGAAGTCAGAAAGAGAAAAACAAATACTGTATGGTAACATATATATATGGAATCTAAAAATAAAAATGGTTCTGAAGAACCTAGGGACAAGACAGGAATAAAGATGCAGATGTAGAGAGTGGACTTGAGGACACGGGGAGGGGGAAGGGTAAGCTGGGATGAAGTGAGAGAGTGGCATTGATATATATACACTACCAAATGTAAAACAGATAGTTAGTAGGAAGCAGTTGCATAGCACAGGGAGATCAGCTCGGTCATTTGTGACCACCTAGAGGGGTGGGATAGGGAGGGTGGTAGGGAGATGCAAGAGGGAGGAGATATGGTAATATATGTATACGTATAGCTGATTCACTTTGTTATAAGGCAGCAACTAACACAACAATGTAAAGCGATTATACTCCAGTAAAGATGTTAAAAAAATATACTAAAAGTTATGGAGTGGAAAAGAAAAAAAAAGAAAACATATGAACCCCTGAAGTACTGAGTAATATATGGTCATCAATCTCAAAGGAAGTTTCAAGACATATGTCCCCCAAAACTCTCAACTTAGCCCTGTCCTGTTGAACATTTTAAAAAATGACACACACAAAGAAACTAAAAGATTGCTAATAAAATGAAGAATGACATGGAATTTGGAGGAATAGCTATGATTTTTTGATGACAGAATGAGGATTCAAAAATATCTCAATTGACTGAAATGATGAGCTAAAAGTAACATTAAATTTAATGGCTACATGTGAGATCTTGAATTTAAGTTAAAAAAAAAATCCCTGCAAATATAGCTTAGAAAAGATAAGGTTAATTTCAGCTACTATTTCTTCTTATATTTCCTTATTCCCTACAGCCAACCAGTGGCCATGCCCTACAAATTTACCCCCTTAATTTACGTTTCTTGGTCTGCCCCTTCCCCTCCGCTTCCCCCGCCTCTCCTCTAATTCAGGCACTCTCTGCCTCTCTCCCCTCCCCCTCCGCACTCTTGCCTTTCCAATCCATTTTACACAAAGCTCAGAAAAATCTCCCTAAAGCACAGGTCTTCCCTGGAATTCCCTGTTTACTGACCTTCAGTGGTTCCCACTACCGAACTTTGAAAGGTCACGTTCCTTAAGCCTGGCATTCAAAAGCCTCCATTTTGGCTTAGCCATCTTTTCCAAAACCCAAACATTCATCACTTGCTCATCCTTTTCCTGCTCTTCCCCACCACCTTGACATTGTTCTGGTTCCTTCACTCCTTTAGCTCCTTCAGTTTTAATCCTGTCTAAATCCTCCTCATTCTTCACAAACTCTAGGTTTGTAACCTTCACCAAACCTCTCTTGTCCTCTGTAAGTAATTTCTTCCTCCTAGAGCATGTCATCATTACCTATCTTACCATATTTTCTGTCATAAATTGATGCTGTGGATACATGTCTGATTTCTTTGTCCCCTATTTTCCTTTCTATCCTCAACCAAGGACGTAAGCTCATTAAGGGTATAATCTGTAACTGATGGACTTCTTTATTCCGACACACTCACATGCAATGATGTGTGTCTGGCACTGGGTCCTGCACAAAGAAGGCAGTGGTTTTGCTGAAGAACAAGAGCACACTTGGAACATTGGGCTCAGAGTGGAGTACTCCTTTTTTAAGATAGATACTACCAGACTAATGGCAACAGAGAAGGAAGAGTGGGATGGTTTGCAGACCCAGGACGTATCAGAAACCAAGGATGTTCTGTCTAGGGGAAAAGAAAAACAAAACAAAACTACTAAATGGACCATGATAGCCATCTTCACATATTTGAAGGGTTTTCATGTGTAAGGATGAAACTGATTTGGAATCACTACAGAAATAAGAACTATGTCCAATCTGAATATTGTTTCAAAACAAGAAACTTCAACGGTGACCACTCCGCTTTGTGGATTTAGTAAGCTTCCTATCACTTGACTTGTGAGGCAGGATCATAAATGAGGAAAAGGTCACCTACAATCAATAAGGTGCCAAGCTATACAAACTTTTAACAAGATTTCTTTCAAAATAACAAAAACAACAATAATATATAAATGACCATCAGTGGGACTTAGGGTCTATTGTCAATTTTGCTGTATCTTGGGCAGGTTAGGTAACATCTCCATTATAATTAATACTCACTGGCATTATTATTTGTTAGAAATTATGGGTTGCCCTTAATGAAATATAAGAAAAAGAAGACATGCCTTGCTTTAAAAAAAAAAGCTTAAAATTCAATGCAGGTTAAAGTAAAAGTAAATTTTTAAAGTATGTTATTTGACTGTCATTTGGTAGATGTGACATTCACACAACCATTTTGGAGTGAACTCTGTGGCCCAGAAATTCCACTCTTAGACAACTAACACAAGGGCAGTGGCTTTTAAAATTTTCGTTTGGGTATCTCTTAAAGGAATTTTGAAAAACTATATTCTCTTTCCCACATTTTAAAATTGAAATTTAGTTGTTGTTTTTTTAGCATGAGTTTAATGGTTACAAAATATTAAATTTTGGCACATTATAAATATTGACTCTTTAAATCACTATTTTAAGCGTAACCAATAGAATCTCAATACCATAGGGATTTGAAATCTACCATGATACATTTAAAATACACAAAAATAAGCTCTTTTTTAATGGTTAGGTATTTTTCCTTTTTCTCTTTCAGTTATTATTTCTATTTCATTTCCTCACCAAGTTTTATCCTATTGGAATACATCTTTATGCTTTAAAGTACTTTACCATTACTCTATTTGTAGTTTCCTGCAAAAAATAAATTATTTGTACAAATTAAAATCTAAAAAATTTAAATTAAAATTTTCTTTACCAAAAGACTAAATGTTAACATATCTTTTGTTTGAAGTGCCATTAGAATTATCATTTGGTACACAACTGCGTATAGCACACTTGTTGATTATGTGTATGATTTTAACCTAAAAGTATTATCATTCCTGATGAATAATTATTGAACAAAAAAAGTAAAATATTATTGGGAATGCATCTCTCTGAGTTTCTTTTCTTTATTTGGTTCTTGTAACTGTGGATAAATATTACTTATTGCAGGAGTGAAGGAGGTTAAGCATTAATCTATGTTATATTCCTTGGCCAGATTAATCTTCCCTGAACACTGCTCCCTGGTTTACTTATAATGGCTCCTTCTCATCTACTAGTCAACATCTAAATTTCCAAGCCTTATTATTTTTTTTTTTTGGCGGTACGTGGGCTTCTCACTGTTGTGGCCTCTCCAGTCGCGGAGCACAGGCTTCGGACGCGCAGGCTCAGTGGCCATGGCTCACGGGCTCAGCCGCTCCGCAGCATGTGGGATCTTCCCGGACTGGGGCACGAACCCGTGTCCCCTGCATCGGCAGGCGGACTCTCAACCACTGCGCCACCAGGGAAGCCCCCCAAGTCTTATTTTTCAAGATCCTTTGTTATATGGTCTTACTTTTCCTATTCAACATTACTTCCTACTACCTTCTCCTAGGAACTCTGTTTCATTCAAACCTCCTCCTCCTTTAATCTCCCTCTGAATACCAGGCAACTATGTTTGTGCTTCTTCTTCATCCCTGCAATGCCCCTGTTTATTCTTTCCACCTCCCTAAATCTCACCCATCTTTCTAAGGTCCAGAACCCAACTCTCGTTCTGTGAGATCTTTCCTGACTCCAATCAGCCTGTCACTCTTTTTCGTGTTTTATTCCTTCTGCTCTTATAAGTCTGTATTGTACAAGTAGTACCTGATGATATACTATACTGTATCCATCTATCCTTAATTATACATCACATAAAATTTAGTATTTTATTATACATTCTTTTCTTCTCTAATTGTTTCATGTCTTGTCAACCAGACCATAATTTGTTCCTATTATTACCTTTTTACAAGAGGTGCTATGATCTCTTCCGCAAGCTCAAAGAGATTTGTGAACTCAGAGAAAAGAAATCAGAGGGAAAACTAAAGGTTTTCAAGTTCATAACAATGATTTTTCATTTCTATTGATGCTAAACAGGGTAACCATCCTTTCATGACAGTAGGAAGGCTATAGGTCAAACATCAGGAGGAATACGTTTCGACAGACTAAAAAGAAATCATATTATAGATTATTAAGGGTTACTAAGAGTTCAAAATTGCTTTATTTTAAAGATCTTTTAGAATCACAAGAGGGGCTAATCAAGATCCAGAATTTCCTTGAGGAAGACACATCTTATGATTCTAGACTTGCATAAAAATCAAGGCTGACACTTCATCTAAGCCACCCAAAGGCAGCCCTAAGTGGCTCTGTCCCTTTGTACCTTCCATTCCCTCTGCTGGTATGACTATACGTGTGTCTAGGAGACTACTTCTTTGGCACATGTTCTCATCAGGCCTCTTGACAAACTCAAGGATGGTCCTTTTCTACAATGACGGAAGGTTAGGCTATAAGGGCAGTATCAGCCACCACCCCAAAGGTCAAGTTCTAAATTGATGTTGCTTAGCTTCCAACAGAAGCTCTACCTGTAGGCTGCAGCGCAGGTGTCCTTGTACTCCTGTAGCTTCACGCACACCATGTTGAGGAACTGATCCGAATAGGCACTCAAGTCACGCATCAGGTTCATGAGGTCTTGCACTGTCTTCTCTACAATGATTGTGCTCTGGAAAAGAACACAGAGAGGACAAAGAAACTCATGAGTGTTCTGACTCGAGTAGCACAGGCTTCGGACGCGCAGGCTCAGTGGCCATGGCTCACGGCCATGGAAGGGCTACTGAAAGGATGTGATCACTTAAGACACTTGAGCTTTCCTAGAAGGATGTGACATTTAAAAATACTCCTGAAAAACAACAACAAAATAACTATCTTACACAGTGCTAATCTTCCAAAGACCTGAGAAAGTGTTTTTTACGGAAGGACACAGGACAGGGAATTTCCTATTGGTTTCATGGAATTCTTGGCATCTACGAGATATCTCTGCGGCTTTTAAGAAAGCAAATGCATATTCAGTTGCAGCCTGATTTATCACCCCCAGGGTTATACTTTGAGATTAGGGACTCATGACAGGCAGCATAAAGAAAAAGCCTTCTAGGATTTGTTTTTTAAAGTTTCAAAACCATCAATCTATTAAGAATAACAACTAACATTTGTATTGTGCCTTACAGCTTGTAGAATGTTTTCACATATACAGCATATGTCACCTCACTTGAAACTCACAGAATAATCATGAACACTTATTAGATTCTTACAAGTGCGAAGCTGAGCTAGGCACTCTACACGCTTTGTCATTTAATCCTCTCACCGCACCTACCTATCCGCCGAATCCCTTAATCATCCCCAGTGTAAAGAGGAGGAAACAGGCTTAGAAAAAGAAAGAAACAAAGCAAGGGCTCCAGACTTTGCTCTTTTAGCTATACCTTTCTGCCTCAAACTTTTTCTCATGAGATCATAGTATTTCCTGTTGTTTTTGTCACTGTAGAAGCAGTGTCCAAAGACACCCAGACATGTTTTTAAACTGAACTAAAGGAATATCCAAGGGAAAAAATAAGCCCATCTTAGACACTGATGGTACTGTACAGTAAATTGGTGTTATCTGAAAAGAGGCATATTCAATAAATTCTAAATCTCTGGTTAAGAAAAGACAGAGTTGTTTAAACCATTAGTTCATGCCTCTTTTGAAAGAAGCACAATTACACTGGAGTAAATATTAATCACAGGCTTAGAAGCTTGGAATCCTTTGGTCAATAACCGGTTTGATGAATATGTATTTATTTATATAGAATTCCATAAGCAATGTAGACTTAGCCATAAAAGTAAACATTAAAAATATTTTTTCCAGCCTGACACTAACCTTTGAAATAATCAAAGGCATTTTATTATGCTTAAATACAGACTATGGGGTACGGCGTTTGGGTTAGCTTTTTTTTTTCTTCTAAACATAAAAAGAATGGATAAACATGTACAGCTTTTCTCAACACAACGGAGGATCAGTTTGAGCTACGAGCTTACATATGCATGCTTATTCAGGACTATTGGGTTCTAGAGGTTTCTTCTTTCCTTCTCCTCTCCCCACACTCCAAGTAAAATAATCAGAAGGTGAAAAGGAAGGAGCAGTTATACCGTGTAAGGCAACTGCATAGGAAACCAAATTACAGTCTCTATAGAATCCCCACAAGTTCAACTTCCTTTTCTGTATTGATTTTAAGATTAAAGCACTGCAGCTTCACCCTGATCCATAATCCTGTTTCTCTGTGTTTGTGTGTGAGTGACAGGAATTGATTCTGCTTAGCTACATGTCCCCATGCTGCTAAGAAGAATCAAAAATCCTCATCCTGATTGAGAGCACAGGATATCCTACAACACGTGGACAGCAATGAATAAAGGAGAGTAGCGTGCAGCCATCCTAACAAAAGCCGTTTGAAATCTGACAAACACTGCGGGGAAGATGAGCACAAAGAAATTGCTCAGATTATTGAGAGAAAGGGCCTGGTTCTATTCCCAGTTACGCTACTGATAATCAACTCTGGGGCAGTTTTGGGTAGCCCCTTCCTTTCTGATGGCTCCATCTAGCCTTCTGGTAACCAAGGATAATTTGATGGCTCCTCTACTGGCCCTCATCGCTCAATCGGTGTCTTGGTGCTTGCAGACTTGGGGAATACTGTGTAACTGTTCCAGGTCATCTTAGGTGTGTTTGTTCTTCCTGATTAGATTATCAACTTCTCAAAAGTGAGACAAGTGTTCTTATTTTCTAAAACCTTCCCATCCTTCCCTTCTTTTGCTTGTTTTATAATTTCTTAGGATCTTCAGGACAATACTACTAATCAAAGAAACGGGACTAGTAATGTCAACCCATATAAATAATGTGAGGGATGTCATATATGTGAGAGATACTAGATACAGGCATCTTTGCATTTGGAAGTCTCTTTGGGTGGTTCAGTTTGGTCTGTATTTATGCCCGTGTTTTTGGGTGATGAGAACTGTGCTGGTGACAGTCGGAGAGGAAGGGGAGATTGTTGACACAGAGGAATATCCCCTGGAGATAAACAGGAAGTACCTGCAGGGAATGATTAGCTTATGTGATGCTATATGATTATATACAATTTTCTAGCTATTTGGTTGGTTTACCTTGTCATGGTAGCACTCTGGATAATCAATCACTACATTCTCTTCAAGGGAAATGACACTGTAGTTTGCCAAATGATGCATATTTTTACAGGGTCGAAAAGATTCAATTTTCCAAGAATTTACAACAATTTCCAAATCAGTGGCTCTGACAGATAAATACTGAAAATATCAAATTTCTAACAAGGTCAATCCTGTTTTTATTTATTTGATCCCTTTGGTATCACAAATGATTTATTGTCTTATTATTAATTTGGGGAATTGCCAATGTTGACTATAATGACTTCATAATAAGTAAAACCCTGATTTTATTCATTATAATTTCCATTAAACATATCACAAATGATTGATATTTGTTTAAAAATAACTCAATTCTCATTTCTTGCAACCTACTACCAGGTAATAAGTCTGAGCATGACATGAAAAATGAGAAAAGGAAAAAAAAAATCCGAGGATAGCTGAGGCAATAAAAGAAAAAATAACAACACTGCTATGAAAAATAAACAACTAAAGTTTCTTAGAGGGATATATCAGCAATCTAAAATAAGAGGACAGTATATAAGGACCAGCTCTTTGGTTCTGAACTTAAACATTTTAATGAATGAATGAATGAAGATGATTGGACACTGAAGACCTTGTCCATTTAGCCCAAGCCCTAATGGGGTATGGCAACCACTGGTTCACTTCTTTATTTACAGTCTCTTCTGTCACACTACAAAATCCTTTTGATCAGTGACTATACCTTCATATCTCTACTGCCTAGGAGCAAGGTATCTGGCACACTGAAGGTGCTCAAAAGACGTTTATTGGACGAATTAATGCACATTCAGAACAGAGTGAAAAGACAGATTTAGAGTATAATTTTAATGTAAAATAGTGGGTCAAAAGCCTGATTTGGTAAAGTGGAATCAGACCATGGCCTCTTTGTTACATTACTGTACCTTAATTCCCATGGTTCTAAAGACTGAACATTTATTATGACTAAAAGTCTTAGACTTTGCTACCAAAACATTCCTAATTTCACTTGACTGTATTATTTTCTATAATGGAAATCCATAAATATATATACACACACAATTCAGGAAGTATAAACTCATAAAACTTTAGTTTGGAAAATGCAGTCTCTGTATGTGTGCTGTTTTAGCCCTTGAATCAGGGATGGTTCAGAGACGCTGCAGAGAACCTAGGGTCCTGGAAAACTACTTTAGGAAGAATTTGAAAGAAAACATAGAGTAAATCCATTCGTCACTTGAGACACACCCCACTACACCATACATATACATCAGCAACTGTGGAGGGAGAGGGCTTCATGAATGTCTGACGATGACAACAATGTTTCTGCTTATGGGGACACATCCAACTACAGGTCACCAAAACTTGTCATTCCATATTGTCCTTCCAATTACCATCAGCTCTAAGTTGTGGTTGGCCATAAACGATAACAACTACAACAATGACAGTAATGACAGAAATCAAAAGGAAATTTTGCTTTCTGTTTTTTTATCTATATTTTGATTTGCGTGATGTTTAAAATATTCTGAATGGGTTTGCTCCTTTAATAAGCTAACTGGTAAAAGACTACGCATCCGGGGAGTTGGTGACTGAGGAAACTGCCACGTCTATGCTCTTCTTAATCATCCTCCACCTCAAAAGCTGAGTAATCTTTTAAAAAGTTATGTCTGGGCTTCCCTGGCGACCCAGGGGTTAAGAATTCGCCTGCCAATGCAGGGGACACAGGTTCGAGCCCTGGTCCGGGAAGATCCCACATGCCGCAGAGCAACTAAGCCCGTGCGCCACAACTACTGAGCCTGCGCTCTAGAGCCCACGAGCCACAACTACTGAAGCCCGCGCGCCTAGAGCTCATGCTCTGCAACAAGAGAAGCCACCGCAATGAGAAGCCTGCACACCACAACAGAGTAGCCCCCCGCTCAACGCAACTAGAGAAAGACCATGTGCAGCAATGAAGACCGAGTGCAGCCAAAAAAAAAAAAAAAAAAAAAAAACTTACGAATCTTTAAAAAAAAAAAAAGAGTTCTGTCTCCCACAGAAATGAGTGCTTATGTCCATCAAAAAGACATAAGACATGAACACAAGTCCTCATAGCAGTTCTAATTATAATAGTTTAAAAAAGTGATAAAAGTAGCCCTTATGTCCATCAGTAGTTTATGGGCAAATGAACTGTGGTATACTCATACAATGGAACACTGCAGAGCAAGGAAAAAGGATGAACTATTACTACACGTGACATGGACGTGCATGCTGAGTGAAAGCATTCAGACACAAAGCAGCACAACTACACTTTTGTCATTACCGTAGTTCAGAAACAGGCAAAAGTGATCTCTGGTGATGGGAGTCATAACAGTGGCCACCCCTGGAGGCGGTGGGTCCTGAATGGGGAGGAGAGAACCTTCCAGGTGCTGGAAATACCTCGAGTGGGTAGCTATTGCACGAGTAAAAACATGCGTACAAAATTTTTTGCACTTGAGATTGGTGCACTTCACAGTTTGTAAATTTAACATCAAAAGAAAAAATTTAAAGTTCTATCTGATTATGTCTCTACCAACTTAAAGCTCTTTAATGCACTAGGCCCCATATTCTTCATATAACCCATAGGGCCCTTCATGGCATGGCTTCTGGCTACCCCTCTAGCCTCACTATTTGCCATTTTCCTCTTGCTCGTCTAACATCTGGCTACGTGGCGTTGCCTCAGTTCTTCATTCTCAGGGCTTTGCGCTTGCCTGCAAAGTACTGTCCCTTGTCTTCCTTTCCTAGAGTACTTTTTTCTTATCTTTCAGGTCTCAGCTAAAAACTCCTCTGTGTGGGAAGACTCTCCCTAACCTTCATTAGGTCCTCCTGTTAGAAACACCTAGAACATATCTATCTATCTAGCCATCTCCCCCAGAGATGGTTCTGTTTCACTTGAGAACCCAGATTAATACCCACTGCAAGGGAGGAGGGGGGACTGGGAGGGACATCTGGTCGGTGGTTACATGCACACATGTTAAATCTCAATTTTAAACAATTTATGTCCAACCATCACACAAATGAATAGGCACCCCTTCAAAAATTTGTCTGAGAATACCATCTGTGAGTGTGTAAGTCTTCTATTATAATGGTTTTCACTTAGGGTATATTTTTAAAATGTGAAGATGTAGCAGTACTGTTGGCAATACTACCATAGACCACTGCTATAGATGAGAACTGTTGAGAAGGCTTAGACGTTTTGTGGGGAAAGAGCTGGGAATTTAACGAATTGATTAAATAGATACAGATTTATTAAGCAAATATTTCCTCTATGCCAAATACTAGGCTAACTTAGGAGATCAAAAGCCAGATGAGACAAGTTTCCTGCCCTCCTGCCATCTTAGATATTAGTAGCAGAAGACACATAAGTTCACAAACAAGGACAATAAAGGCTCATAGGTGCTGCTACCTTGGGCATCTGTATATTGGGCAATAGAAGCACAGAGGAGGAAAGAGTTAATTGAACTGGGGTCGAAGAGGTGGAGGGAGTCCTGAGAAAGAGGAAGTTACAACTGAACTGAGTCCAGAAAAATAAACAGCAACTTGTCGATTGACAAAGATTGGGGAGGGAAGCACTTCTGGCAGATGGAGCAGCATGAACATGAAGTGGTGTGGGGTTCGGGGAATTGCACGTGGTTCTTCATGGCTGGGGATGAAGGGTGTGCATGTGTGTGTGCAGACAGGGTGTGCAGGCTCAGAGAAGCAGTACGAAGCTAGATCCTCAGGGTCCTTTTACAACACATACACACATGACACCTAAATATTTCGAATATCCCCTCCCCACCAAGAAAATACAACAAATTAATCCAATCTGATGTCACTAATCACTAGATGATCCACTCCAAGTGTAGGAAGATAATTTCAAAAGGTTCCATTCTACCATTCAGAAAAAGACAAATACACTTAATATAACCAACTGGGAAATACATTCGGAGCTCTGGCAGCCTCAAGCGCTAGGTAGAATTTATAAGTAGGCTTAAACAAAGAAAATATGAGGTCAAATTTTGGGCAATCCGAAAAACTATATCCCTTTAGAATTCACAAAAGTGGTCATAAAATTTATTTGCCGAGTGAAAACTTGGAAAATACATATGATGTAAATTACAAATAGTATTTATTTTTAACATTTTGAGTAGAGGATCATTTATGGTTGAATAAAATCTGTGCCTAATATATCTTATAAGTACAGCTGGCTTTTTATGAGGTTTATTTAGGAGGTTGTGACTTCATATTCAGAGCAAAACAAAATAGCAGGGAAGGGGAAAGAAGTATAAAACAGTTGTGCTTAATTAGACTATGAAATCCCGAGGGCATCTTTGTTTACCAAGCTAACACTAAATAATAAAGGAATGTTTGTTGACTTATATACATCAAATCAATCTAACTCTATGGACAGGTTATCAATTCCCTTTGATATGTAATGGAACCCAGAGAGAAGAAATAAATCAACGAATAGGTGAGCATTAGCACTTGTAAGAAATATCTCCAACTCCACCCTTCTCCCCCCCATACACACACATACCACACACATAATTCAAAAGCACTTTAAAGTTACTATCCTGCAAACTACATAGTGCTACATGTTAGGAGGGAGACAGAAGTATATTAGCAACAAAATTAGCAGATATAGTACTTCTTTTCTTGCCAAGCGATGTTCTTGGTATAAAGCATGGTCTCTTTTCCCAGGGGATAATGATAATCTAGTTGGGATAACATCATTCAGAACAAGAAACAAATGGTTTTCCAAGAGATGAAAGTGCAAAAGACAATCGAGGAGAATAGGAGTTGGGGAGCCTGAACTGGGATCTGGAGGATGGGTCAGGTTTGGATTCATGGAAAGGAAGGAACAAGGTATTTCAGGCTAGAGAAAAGAGGTAGGCAAAGCCTGGGGATGAGGAGTGAGCTGGTCACAAATAGCAAAGAGAAGTCAAGGGTGGTTGGAGGATGAGAAAGGGTTGACTGGACAGTGGGGAACCAGCTTGTGGAAGGCCTGAGTGACAAGCTGAGGGCTTTTTCCTGCAGATGGAGAGAAGCAGCGCAGTGTATTAGGTAGTGGAGCTCAGAATCCTAATTCTAGAGCTGAAAGCAACTTGCTATCCACAGTCGAATTCTCTTAAGCCACGTAACAATTATGGTCCTAGATGGAGCCCTAGTTTGGACAAACCAGTTGTGAAGAACATTTCTGCAACATCTGGGAAATTTCAAAAGGGACTAGATATTACATGATATTAAGAACTTACTGCTAACATTGGAAACAGTGACAATGTTATTTTGATAAGAAAATGTTCTTGCTCTGCAGAGAAGTAATACTAAAGTATTTGGTATAAAATAGCTTGAGGTCTTGGTTTACACAAGAGGAGATATATGAAGCAATAGTTTTCAGATACTGGAGAAGGAAAATAAATGAAGTGGGCCCTATGGATGCCCCAGCTGGTGTTTCCAGGCCATAATGCAGGAAGGTGATACTTAAACAGTGCCTGGAAGCCTTGCTGAGCTAAGACAGAATTTGGAGTTTTGGAACATTAAGGTAGCTAGAGTTTTATGAGGCAAAATAGTGGAGAGGGGGGAGCTGCACAAAGAAAGGGGAGAAGGAGGAAGTGGGGAGGAGAGAAGGAGGGAGAAGGAGAGAGATCCAGAGAGGGAGAGAGATCTCTGTAGATCATCAAGAGTCCCCTCAAATCTTTGGCTGAGTTCTGATCTGTGCCTGTGTAGCTGAAACACGCAAGGCTGGTGAAAGTACTACCTGGAAAGAGCAGGTGGAATTCCCAGAGTTCACACAGGGGCAGGAATGGTTCATGTTCCCACCAGCTAGAGTGGGACACCCAACAGATCTGCTGGAGTCCTCAGAAAGGTACTGGCACCATAGTGAGGCCAAGTTAACCTTGGACTAAAGATTGCCCTGGACATGTCAACATGTCTAACAAATCCTAGAAGGAAAGCTTGAAGTAAATGGCATAATTCTAAGTCACTAAAATGTGTCCGAAACAAAGCTCAGCAATATTTAAAAGAATACAACAGAATCCGGCATGCAATGCTGCACCCAAATTATACGTCCAGCACCAAATAAGAGAAACAGACCCAGAAAGAACACAGAGAATAGAACTAGTAGACAAGGAAGCTAAAATAACCGTTATAAATATGCTCCTATGTTCAAGAACACAGAGGAAAACGTGAACACGACAAGAAGAGAAACGGAAGACATGGCAATAGAAACTATCCAACATAAAACACAGAGGAAAGAGAGATGGAAGTGATGGAATAGAGAGTCAGTGAACTGTGGGACAACATCAAGCAACCTAGTATACGTGCAACTGATGCTCCCAAAGCAGGTGGGGAGGGGCAGAAAAAAATGATGGCAGAAAAAGTCCCAAATTTGATGACAACTATAAGCCCACAGATCCAGAGCTCAACAGATCTCAAACAGAAGATGACAAAAACTACAGTGAGACACATTATAATCAAATTGCTGAAAACCAAGGATAAATAGAAAAATCTTAAAAACAGTAAGAAAAAAAAAAAAGAAATGAGATTTGAAAGGAAAAAAGAAGAACTCAGGTCTTCTGATTCCCATTTCAATGTTCTCTTTACTACCCCATACTGTGCCTTCTCCTGGCAAAAATGGTGTCAGGTGAAGATGGATCTGGCTGGCACATGGGGGTTGACAGAGGTACTAGAAACAAGTACTAGAAAAGCTAAGGGAGAAGAGCTTCAAGTAAGAGAGGTAGTGTAAGGGCTTCCGACTTTTAAGAAATAAACCAACCACTCACAAATCCTCCGATGGAGAAATAAGAACCTCCAATGGAAGACTTACTCCAGGTCATAGTCTCCCCAGGAATTTTATTTCCCAGTTGTATATTTTGAAACATTCTCTTTCTGTTCAAAGGACCCAATATTATTCCATGCTCTACAGTTGATACACATTAAAAAAAAAAAAACAAACCCAAACTTTCTTTTCCTTAACCCAACCAATACAAGTTGATTTCTCTTTTAAGGTGATTTACTCAAAGAAAAAATTAATAACAGGAAGCCACATAAAAGTAAAAAGGCATGAAAAAGAACAAATATAAACTTATAGAAAACATACATTCAAAGATAATCAAATTCTAGCCCCTCCTTGACTTGATTAACAAAGGTAAAATACTCAAATACTGTACCCTGGTTTCCTGTCTTATTTTGGATATACCAGCAAATATAAATAGCATGTATATTATAATATAAATGTGAACGTTAGAATGAGCTACCTACCCATCATCCATCTGTCAATCTATCCAACATTTACTGAACACCTACTATGCATTATCTCATTTAACTCCCTAAGACATTTTATTTATATAATATGTATTTACTATTATAAGATGGCTACTATTATTCCTATTTGATAGTTGGGGAAACCCAAATACTAAGAAATCAAAGAGTTGTTCAAGGTCACACAACTAGAAAGCTGTAGTTCCAGCTGGGATTTGAACTCAGGCAGCCTGAATTTTTAGTTGCTTCCAGAAAAAACACAGAAGTGCTAAGTGATGAGTTAATCTTTCCAGGCATTCCACAATGCCCGGTGCAGCACAGTCGAGGTGAATGAGGACTGATTCTGGAAGGTTACTGTGACCTTCAGATGACAGTTTCAGCATTGCGACTGGTGAGACCAGAACCAGGTTTACAGGAAGCTGTGAAGGAGCTCAGCAAGTGGATGGGATGGAGTTAGGGCAGGAAGTAAAGACTGGACCCTCCTGGTCCTAGGCTCTCCGGGATGACCAGCCATCTGGAGGCACAGGTCACTCCAATGCCAGCAGCCAAGAGACTCTTCAGTGACAGTTTTAAGCCAGCAAGGGCTCTAATGTCTTCACACTTTCCTGATATCCTGCCCTCTTAAACCACCCAGAACTGATACCTAAGACAAAAGGTTTAGACATAAGGACATAAGACTGCCAGACAGGCTCAGGCTAATAATTCAAACTGTCTCAAACTTATCTTTCTGAAATTATATTTTCCCATAATTTTCCATGCCCTGCCAACATCATCACCATTGCATTTTCTAACACCCTTCTTCCTGAGAACTCAGAGTACTTCATAAATATCTCAATCAATATCCCAACAGATTGTGAGAAAGTAGAGCAGTCATTATCCCTATTTTTTAGCAAGTCTAACATTTAAAGCAGTTTCAAGCAACAAGTATAACAGTTCGAAAGAGGTTTTTAAAGAACTAGAGAACACCAAGCTGCCAACAAAGGTGGTCTTAAATGCCTGTATTTGTTTATATTTCTCAAGTTCCCACTCAACTCGGACTACTTTCTGTCAAGTTGCAAAGCACCTGCATTCACAGAAACCCTTTCTTGACGTAGCGGCATTATTCAAGCCTATTACGTGATTATTTTGCCCTTTTAAAGATTACCTGTCCCCAGTCACTCTACTTAGTACCAACAGACAAACCAACCTGGAAATTCACAGAGCAGAACCTTTACAATTCTTTCTCCTAGCAAAGGCAAGGTCTCCCCAGCAGGAGGTTCCAATGACCCACAATGGGGCACAATTCATTAGGGAAGAGCTACAAATATACAAATCAACATGACAGAGGAGGAAGTCCGGCTGAACCCAGTGGGAGATACAGGCATTTGTCCCACTGCACACACATTTGTTCCACTCTGTGCAGGCTCACCTGTCTTTGGTGGCTCACACCATATAATCATCAATTATGCTGACAAGTTTGCCTCCAAATCGTTTCAGCCTCAGTTACTCAGGCATCTCAGAAGTGAGAGCCGGAGCCCTCTGAGGAGGAGAATGAGGAGGGAGCTTGGCTTCCAGGAAACGAGAACATATGGAATTATTTGGGGGAGAGAGTATGTGAGGAAGCATGCAAGCGTGCAAGCGGAAATTCGTTCAAGGGTAGAGATCCAACTCGGTTATGACTTATACTGGGAGAGACTATTTGAGAAGAGCTCATGAATTTCAAAAAGACCTTGTTTTTAACAAAACTGGCTGTTGTAAAACCAGCATTCCAGCCCATTCGATAAAGTTAACCGTTCTACGTGACCTTTGCACGCTGAGCAAAACAGTACGCACCACTGGGCAAAAATCACATCACCGTGCATCAGGAGACCTGGGCTGCAAACATAGTTGTAACACTGACTGCCTTTGGAGATACTGAACAAGTTACTCTCTTTTCTTCACTTGCAAGGGGTGTGTGATAGCCTTCGTGACCCATGGTGGCATCTCTAGCTGGCCCACCGTAAAGTCAATTTGAGCTTTACCTCATTTGCCCAAGTTTAGGAGATGAGTCATTCACACTTATGCTAGATTTTAGTTATCAAAGCACATTATTTGTGCCTATACAAGATTAGAAATTACCAAAATGCATCTGTTGAACTCAACTCAATGGCATCCCGCCAAAGTTTGCATGAAAGGAACAGTAATAGAACCACCCACACTGCCCAGGGAAGCAGCTTTTCTCCTGAGTCCAAAAAACAGTTAGTGGTTAAAAATCAGAATATCGAAGCTTTGATGTATTTCCTTCTAAGAGAATTTCTTCACACAGGAAACGCCCACGCCACTGGGAAAGATACAGCCAACACTTACGTGTACAATAATTTCTAGACTTTAGGATTTTAGCAGCCAGGAAACATAAATGGATCAACACAGATCCAACTTTTTATGGTGCTAAGTTACGATGCTTAAAACAAAACCAAAACAGATCACCTACACTATCACTGTTTTTACAGAAGTATGATAAAAGTATGACTATTTTAACACCAAAAAATGGGAGGAAAATAATATCAGAAAAAAAGGACGGTTCTTCCCCCAAAAGTAAACTTAAAAATCTTCTCTCTCTCTCGCTCACATACTCACCTACACCTCATCCCCCCATTACCACGCCCACTACATTGACCTGGCTTTACCCATTATCTGTGGATGCCACTTTGGACTGGCTGACCCAGGTTAGTGGATTGGGCTTTGGGGACCACAGCTCTAGGAGGGAGGTGTTAGGTATCATTAACAGAGTACATGTTTTACGGGTCACTATGTCTGATGAGCCATAGATGCTAAGGGACAATGTTCAACTGTTGTGATTGTTTTCGGCTTTGGGCTGGGGGGGTGGGCAGTCATCAATCCACCAAACCAGGGTTTTGTATTCATTCTGGAGTCTCTTATGAGACGAAGGAGGAGAACAGAGACAGACTCACGTGTTTTAAAAAGTAGGAGGGGGCTTCCCTGGTGGCGCAGTGGTTGAGAGTCCGCCTGCCACTGCAGGGGATGCGGGTTCGTGCCCCGGTCTGGGGGGATCCCACATGCCGCGGAGCGGCTGGGCCCGTGGGCCATGGCCGCTGAGCCTGCGCGTCCGGAGCCTGTGTTCCGCAATGGGAGAGGCCACAACGGTGAGAGGCCCACGTACCACCAAAAAAAAAAAAAAAAAAAAAAAGTAGGAGGAATTAAGCACACAAAGATTCAGCTGTCATGATTTTATCTTTGGCTTGTAGGTATAAAATTTCTTACAATATGAAATGAATACAAAATTCAAAAGTACTAAATGGAATAATAAAATTGTTCAACAGCCTCTTACTGTGGGTAACTTAGGAGGCACTTTAAGAACATACAGATATAATTTGGAAAGAAAACTCTAACGGTTCATAAAATTACCACTGTTCCCATGTAACTGAAAACAATAGAGCCTACCGCAAAATACAGACAGAGCATTCAAATCATTTTAATGGTTTCTCATTTTTTTTCTTTTAAACTCTCTGCTCCTTTTATCACTAAGATTTTTTTTTTTAATGAAAAGTGGAATGTCCCTGCTGCCCATTTTCTTCTTTTATTGTTTCCCTTTTGTTCTAAAAATGAGGGTAAAATTAAATGCTTAGATCACTAGAGATTTCTAGATGGTCAGACAAATGAGTACGGGGCTCCTAGGCTTGCGTTTTTCATAGATATGGACATATATCTCTCACTCGGTCTCCATGGCTCTTGTTCAATACAAATTTGATTTAGCCTAAGTACCTTCAGTATGTGACAACCAAATTTCTACCTAGAAAGAGGGGCAAAATTGGTTTCATTGCTTAAATTAAAATGGGAAATTTCTATGCATTATAAAGTATCCCTTAATTTTCTTGGTTTGTATACCTAAAATAAAATAGAAAACGTTTATATTTATACACTTTAATCTTTGCAGATTATTGTGAAATGTAACTGCTTTTCTTCCTATTTATTTGTCTCCCTTCCCGATCGCCACCTTTTCTCCAGGTTATTTCATTAACACTTTTCCTAGTTCCCTGGAGCTACTAACCCTGTGTTATAACCCCAGGCCATTCTTCCTCTTCTTTTATTCTCCCGTGTTCCTTTTGCTATTCTCCTTTCTGTCTTAAACTTTCTACCACACAATAAGCCTGTGGGTAAGGGCTGGATGGCAACTGGAACTGTTTATTCTCTTAAATAAATACGCATATACTTCTTATGATATGCCAGGCATTATTCTAGGTGCTTTTAAAATTATTAACTCATTTAATCACCGTAGTAACTCTGTGAGGCAGATAGTACTATGATCTCCACTTGACAGATGATGAAACTGAGGCATAAAGCCCAGGGTAACACAACTAGTGAATGGTGGAGTCAGACTCGAGGCCAGCCAGTCTGGCATCGGAGCCCTTGTTCTTGAGAAGAATAAGGAGAAGTAGAGGGGAAGGGAGCTGGAAAACAGAGGGAGAACGAGAGAAATGAACAACTGATTCACTGGGAATGAGAAGGATGCAGGGAAGGGCAGCTTAAACGTAGCTATGGAGACATTGTAAAAATCTGGGCTCGATGTTCACAGGAGCAGAGACACGTATGGCAGGCATGACCATACTAGTGGAAGAGGGCTGCCGTCTTGAAGATAAATGGTAACTGAAGTGGCTCAAGGTCATCAGTGACGGGAACGCTGGCAGCAGTAGACTAGAACAGCCTGACTGGTCACGTGCTGGTAAATGGTTAGCAACCTGCTCTTTAGGGAACTGAGGGAGTCCCAATCTGTAATATTTGCTAGTTTCCATTTGTAGACACTCCCACCACGGCCGATTTCACAACTAGTGAATCGCCAGTGTGACGGACGTCACTGAACTCAGAGGTGGGAAGAGAGATGCACAGTAACTCCCCTGGTAATACAGTGTTGCTGCCGTCAGCTATGATAGGCGCAAAAGACTAATAACGGAGATACTGGTAAAATGTAAAAGAATCAAGACGTGTTGAGTTTGAGTAGTTATTACCTGTGTTTTTAATATTACAGAATTTACTTTTTAATAATGGCTGTGTTTAATAACTGGCTTACAAGATTTCTGAAAATTTAACAGCCAACCCTCTGGAGCCTATGGGAGCTAGGTCCTGCACACCACTGGGCGTGACCACCCAAACACATCCATTCTCAAATAAGTGGGTGGATCGTCATCTGGAGACTTGACCTTCACGATGTCCCAAATTTGCCACACCAGGAAATAAATGCGGGAAGAGGGAAACAAACAAAATGAAAGAGCTTTTGAAAAACCACAGAGCCATTCTAATCTGATGCAAGGAGACAGAGGCCAGTGCGAACAAGGGAGTCCGAGAAGGTAAGTTCAGAGAAGGCCTGAGCCTACGTTCTCTAACACGTCATAGGTCATGAGTAGCAAACCAAAGACCATGGTGGAAACCTGCCACCCAGCCTCGCACTCTCTAAGTGAGGTCCTGCATCTTCCTTCTCTGTTCTACGTCGACGCGCTATTTGCGGGAAACAAGACGTAAAGGAGGAGTAGACTAGGACATTCATGAAATGCTAGGCCTTAGGTAAGCAATAATGCTAAACTGTATGAAAAGAAGATTCAGGAACATCATGAATTAGAATCTAGACATGGCACTGAGAAAAATGTAAAGCTCTGATACAGAGACAAGAAAAAGGCAAATATCACAGGGAACTAGCAGTCTTTGGAGAAAGTCAGTCTGTTTCACCGACCAAGGTTTCCCCATAGTCAAGCACAGTGTAGTACAGTCGTATTCAGTCATTTTTTTTTTCTCTAAATGAATTTCCATCCTATCTGTTCCATGAGGTGACTGTCTTTGAAATTCTTGTCACTTGAATACAAAGTGATGCTTGTGTGTGTGTGAAAACCATCTGCTTTTTTCTCTGTTACTCAAGATTCTAGTAATATTTGAAAATTCATGAGCTTACAAAAGAATGCACATTTAAAATGTTGGCCTCCAGCTCTTCATATAACCTTACTAGGTGTAGTATGACACAGAATTTTATGTATAAAGTACTTATCAAATGCTTGTCAAATTGGAAGATTAGTGTAAGATCCATCTCATTACTCCAAACTGCCAAATAATGGGCTGTTTTGCTAACTGACACCTGAACATATAATTATAACTGGCAACCCTACATAGCAGAGCAGCTTAGGTCAAAAAATCAGCTAGCTTCCAGATCCCGAGTGGCAAACTGCGGATTGAATTGGAAGTTAGTTAACACAGTTCTCACTTTTATAATTGCTAAGAGGAAGCACAGCTGTAAGCCCCAGGTTGGCTTCGGTAAAGCCAATATTGAGATTAAGGCCCTTTCGGTTTTATTGATACTGTGTTTTTCCTCCCCCAGCGTCCCCTTACTCAAGCAATAAGGATTTCCTGCTATAAAATTCTAGTTTAGAGAAGAGATCCTACCTTCCTGCTATAGTTGATGTGGTACAGCTTGGATACAGAAAAATAGAATAACTGTGTTTAATGAAGAAACTTTATCAACTTCTTTTTCCAAAACAATCATCTAGTGAACATTGTTGAGCATCTACCATAAGGAAGACGCTATGCTAAGGAGATACGCACATAGAAAGGGAGCGGGGGAGACTAGCCTTTAATAAATACCTCCTGTATGCCAGGGATTGTGCTAAGCAGGCCCACATGCTTCATCTCATTGAGTCTTCACAGACCTCATATCACAGAAAAGACAGGGAGCTTCAGAAAGGTGAAGTTCCTTTGCCCAAGACAGCAAAGGGTGGGGCCCAGAGCTGCCCTCAGACTGGTCCTACGCCCAAGCCCAGGCCCTTTCCATTATACCACATGGCAGTTTAATCATAAATTCTCAGGCAAGGCCCTGGCAGGAAACAGACTACAATTTAGTTTTCAGCTTCTCGAGGAGGATGTAAAAGATATATACACAGATTGAGCGACTCATAAGAGGGATATATGAGTGCTGTTCATCACAGCCTGAGATGCTCTGCAAAGGTTTTACAGACGAGTTAGCATCTGAGCTGGGCCTCCAGGGAAGGCAGGTAGAAAAGGCAGATCTTAACAGTACGGGGAGGTAGGAAAGAAGGGGTCTGGGTGTTCCATCTTCCTCCAGTTGCCTGAGAGGAGAAGCAGGGCAGAGCCTTATGAGTAGAGGCATAGGAATAGGGATGAGAAAGGTGTACTTAGGGGAGAATTCACTTCTGGGTAAAGAAAGCAGATTGAACATACACATCTATTCTCTCTCCCTCCCCAAATCTCAATGAAATGACAGTAGGGAGATTATTTTTGTCCAAGACACAGGCTATAAGGATAAAGAAAATAGGAAGGAGAAGACAAAAGCAATGCAATATTAGAAGCTGGAAAGCAGATCAGAGTCGTAAATGCTTCTAACAGGCTCAGGAAAGTGGAATCTTATGTCAGTAATAGGAAAAGGTGAGAAGCAATCCACTCTCTACTGCAACTTCCCGACAGCCCCCCAGGTTCATCTGGTCATGAGGGCAAAATAGAAGGAATGACTAATATAAGGGTTAGTTGAAAGTCTATTTAAGAAAGTAGTCAGATCCACAGATTTCCCCTCGACCCCACTGGGTAATTGTCTATCCTCCACTCTGATAAAAATCTGAAGGTTTATTCCTTGAAAAGAGCAAAACAGAAGGTCTCTGGACTCAGAGACAGGATGACAATTAAAGATGGAAAAAACAGGGGAAGTAAGTGAATTTATGCATATCAGATGCCAAGAACCCCCAGCCCTCTTCCATCCTCTTCCCATTTGGTTCTCTGGATGCTGGCAGTGAGGCCTTCAGACAGCAGATCAAGAATCTTTCTCTGTGGAGTCTGGTCCAAGAGAAATGACCTAAAGATACTGTCATTGGAAGTGTCCCAAACAAATTGCCCAGTCAAATCTTCAGGGTTCTATGACCCCAGCCCAAGCCAGGAAGTGAGATTAGAAGAATAAATAAAAGCTAAAAAAAGCTCTAACCCTTAATATTTGAGAAATAGAAAGGATCCCTTTGAACCAAACTCTTTTACTAAATAGAGTTTAAAGTACTTTACTTATAAAAGGAAATTCTTGTTTTTTACCTTCTGTGTTCTTGGCAATTATCTGATTACCTAATTGATGAAATAAGCTCCAATTCATGCTGCTTTGAACGAGAAGCCATTAGCACACACGCTTTCAAGATCCCTGGGAACTATACAGTCAGATAACACACAGTGCAGTGCACAAAGTTATAATCTTCCTTTAATTGAGTTAATCAGTACACTTTTGCTCAGGTTCTACTGAAAGGACCTGCTTTCTTTTAATATGGACACCCATCTCTGAGGCTTCTAAAAATTAGTCTTTGTCAGGTTTAGGTAAGTGATTAGTTTTCCACTGCTATCGTACAGGTCAGACCATGTATCACGCTTAAGTGCATGTGGCAATAATCTTCTGAGAGACTAATTTCTGCGCTGTCACAGGAAACTTGGGGCGGGGGGGGGGGCACTCTAAGAATATTTTTCTCCTTTTCTGCTCCCACTTGTAAAAGAATAACCGGATCTTTGGTTCCCCGGGAAAGGATTAACAGCTGCCTTTTGCTTCAAGGAATTCCCAAAAAGAAAATCTGCCATCCGGGTCTCTGGAAAACGGAGCTAGACTGCCTCGGTGGGAAAGGGAAGGAGGTTTTGCATGCTTTGGAAGGACTGGGATTGGGAACTTTCACTGAGTTCTGACCGGTGCCTTAGAAAGCGTTCGTAAGTTAATACATAAGTGAGAAATTTACATAGTAATGTACTTCATCCTGGCAACAACCCTGTGAAGAAGGTACTGTAACTGACATTTTATGAAGGAGAAAACAGGCACAGAGAGGGTAGGAACTGTGCCCAAGGCCACACAGCTAGTAGGTGGCAGAACCAGGACTTGAACCCAAGCAGTCTGGCTCAGAGCCCACTGGCTGCGTCCCTCACAGTGGAGCCCTGGAGTCTGGGAACGCCTGGACTGGGGGCGCGTAGCTTCCATAAATGGCGAAGCTGCTGCTATACAGTGCCCTGACAGTCAGCAGGACCACTGATGACACGGAGCCCAAGATTGTGCTATAGACTTGAGAGTCCCAGGACAAGGCCCAATGGTTGAATATGCTTGGCACAGGTAGAGAGATTGCAGGGCACGGAAGAGCCAAACGTTTTCAAATCAGCTACGGGAACTTGCAAATGAGCCTCTCAGCAAAGACTAGGATGGAGAAAATCCATCTCTGTAGACATAACACGCACATCTCTCTCTTCATTAGAGAAAGCTGCACAGTCCTTGCAGAGCTCTAAAACTCAAAGTTTCAGAGCACACGTGGGCTCTCCGATCCAGAGGTGAATCAAAATGAGTTCTACCCTGGAGGAAAGAAGATAAATAATTAAATTGGAAGGTGCTTGTCAGAGCTGAGACTTAGTGGAAGAAGGAAGTAGCAACGTCCCAGATGAACCGACCCCACTGCCCACCCAATACCTCCTCACCAAGGACGGTGCAGCGGTCTCATCATGGCCTTTCTAGCTGGCGTTGCCTCTTGCCTTCTTCCCCCATGATCCACGGCGGCACTGAACTATACACTCCCTGCCACTTCGGGGCCTTAGGGCCTCCTCTTCCCAATACCTGAAATGGCCACCCCTCCTTTCTCTGCTTGGTTCTCCCCTACTCAATCTGCAAGTTCAAATGTCAGCCCTCTGGCGAAGCCTTTCCTGACTTTCTCTGAGTCGGTCCTTCATTCCTTTGTGCTCCCACAGTGCTTTGGACAAACCATGACTGCAGAATTGCTTCTTTGCCTATCTCCCAACCATTTCAACAAAACTAGACCTTGAGACACATGAGGCCCTGCATATACTCAGTGGCTAGTCAGCTTCCGGCCCCCACTAAGCCCAATGCCTGAGGGAGTGAGTAGAGGTCCTAGAGCCAGAGGCAAGAGTTAGAAAGACCAGGGTTCAGCCCCGACTCTGCCAGTGACTTGCCCCGTGACCTCAAGAAGTCACTTAATTTCTCTCAAGCTCATCACTGTTGCAAAGATTAAATGAGATCACATCTATGAAGAGCACATTGCTCAAGAGTCCCCTCTTCATAAATGACAGTATAATGAATGTAATTTTGCTGAGAAAATATTGAGAAATAAAAATACTCTTTATTAAGAAAATACACACAGCCAAATAGATGTCTCCAAGTTCACAATGAGGGGCCAATAATAGAGGTACTGTAATGGAGCAACTAACTAGGATACGAGTATTTCTATAGAGGAATGAATAAAAATAAACATGAAAATGCAAAACATGGGAAGGTAATCTGGTCCAATTATATGTTGGGAATATTAACATAAAAGAACTGTTCTATACTGAATTTATATACATTTCTAAGTAAACTACATCAGAGGACTCTCAAGGTTTTCATCATAAACAAACTACATTTATGTTTTCACCTGTTTCAATGCACTGCCAAAGAATTTCTTAATCTTCATTTCTACAAATATAAGGTTTCCATTTTTTAAGGGAATGAAAACAAGAAATTTACTGAAAATAGAAATCTTAGAAATCATCTCAAATCTGTTTGGGCAAATGAAATTAGTCAAGATAATAACTTTGTCCTGTGAAATTTATCTAGGAAAAATGTTGAAGTATTATATAATGGTAAACATCCTTCAAATTACATCCATAATAATCCTTCACTATTCACTTTCATTTTTCAGGAAAAGTTTCTCAAAATCCTAATTCCTAACAGGTGGTTTACTTATTTCAAAATAATATTTAATAAAACAAAATTTCCATACAACCACATACTTTATATAATTTCTTACACTCCCATCTCTGATGCTTTTTTTTTTTTTTTTTTTTTTTTTTTTTTTTATGCGTTACGCGGGCCTCTCACTGTTGTGGCCTCTCCCGTTGCGGAGGACAGGCTCCGGACGCGCAGGCTCAGCGGCCATGGCTCACGGGCCCAGCCGCTCCGCGGCATGTGGGATCCTCCCAGACCGGGGCACGAACCCGTGTCCCCTGCATCGGCAGGCGGACTCTCAACCACTGCGCCACCAGGGAAGCCCTGATGCTTTTTAAAAAATATATTCATACATTTCTGTCCACTGGAGAAGACTCCACAGGTCTTAATGTAACTCCATAATGACTCATTACAAATTAATGACCCATTACAAATTAATGTTTCATCACTATTAATATCGACCTTTCAGTGTAGCAATAAAGCCATGTCTTTACAGGCTATCAAGGCAGACAAAGCAGTTTTCACCCCATTTAAATGTTTCCAAACCAGCATGTCACTTTATGATTTTATAAAGTTTTTCTTATGGAGACTAGCAGCTATTAAATTTCAAACTTTGAGTAAAAAATAGCAGTAGATTCTTATTGTTCTCAGTTTCTGCAACTGCTAATTTGCTGCTTCTTAAAATAATGTGAACCAGAAAATCAGACAGACAAATTTTTCTAGAATAAATAGGCTTTGACTAAGGGTGTATGGGTAAAGCACATGGGCTTTGGTACCTAGCTTTATTATGACTGCTGTTTATGTAACTCGGAAGCTTTCAATTTTGCTTATACTAACCAACTTTTGGTACTTAATTTTCTTAATCAGTCAAGTACTTAGAGGAAACAAAATGCAAGGGCATCACTATCCTTGTCAACAACAATAATTCAGGTGTGAAAAAATTACATGAGAACTTCGATAAATAAGATAGGATTTATGACAGATATATTTTTCATATACTTGTGTTAAAATTTAAGTTTCTTGAAAGCAAAGCCTGGTCCTATCCAATTTTCTTATCTTAAAGACTCTGTTTTTTGTAAAATTAATTAGTTAATTTATTTATTTTTGGCTGCATTGGGTCTTCGCTGCTGTGCGTGGGCTTTCTCTAGTTGCGGCGAGCAGGGGCTACTCTTGGTTGCAGCGCACGGGCTTCTCACTGCGGTGGCCTCTCTTGTTGTGGAGTACGGGATCTAGGCTCACGCGCTTCAGTAGTTGTGGCACACGGGTTTAGTTGCTCCACGGCATGTGGGATCTTCCCAGACCAGGGTTCGAACCTGTGTCTCCTGCATTGGCAGGTGGATTCTTAACCACTGTGCCACCAGGGAAGTCTCCATCCACTTTTGTATATCACACAGTACCTAGTGCTGTGCCCTGTATGTATATAGTTAACAATCAATTATTTACTTCTTGAAATAACCATAGGAGTAAAAGAGCCTTTGATATTTCATCAAGTACACCAACTGCCTCCAGTGAGGATGAGAGCAACGCATGTGGGCGCACCTCCCTATCAGAGCACAGAATGGGGAAGTGGGTATAACGACAAGGTAACTGGATGGAGAAACCAGAGGAGGGACCCAGGGCTGGAGAAGATAAGTGCTCAGAGAGGACCTCTCCCTCCACTGTGCCCAGGCCATCAAGTATTATCACGGCATATGAGGACTAGCTGTCCATTCCTTGGGTGTCTGCTCTCAGGGTTCCTGCTCTGAGGGATCTGATCATCGAGGCTCACTCCTGCATTTTTACTTCTTATCATGTAAAACTACTAGATCCAAATACACCATGGCAGGACCACGTTTAGGTTTCCACATCTGGTAACCTAACTTACTTACAAAATCCAAAATTCTAGTGACAAGAATTCTATCTATTGTTCTGGAATTACCTATACTAACCAAACCCCTCCGCCTTTCCTAATCTGAGTACAAACGTCTCAAAGGCCAGAAGGAAAGGATTTGACAATTTATTGCTTACCAATATGCTATGGATTGATATGCAAGTTACTAAATACTAATACTTGTAGGAAAAGTTTGGGAGCTGGTAGAATTACCTAAAAATTACAACTTTTGTAAATTAACAAGACCTGCTAAAACCTTCCTAATCCAGAAGAGGCAGTGCAGTCAAGTGAGAAGAACACGGAATCAGGGTGAGAAGAGGAGATCTGGATATTAGATCCTGATCTACCACTTACTAGCTGTGCTACATGAACGAAGTCATACATTTCCTTGTCTGTCAAATGGAAGAAATAACCTACCTCACGAGGTTGTCGTGCACGTGACACCAAGGCTCTAGGTAAAATGCCATTCAAATATTCACCGATCTCATCAACTTCCATATATAAATCAACGGACCTAGTCAAATCAAGTTTCAGGAACCCATGAACAAATAAATAGCCACACAATGTTCTGTCGCATTTCATCACAGCTATTTATGTGAAGTTGCCATCAGAGATTACGGTAGAGTCGGTCAGCCATCAACAAAAGAAGAACTGATGATGGTGACAGGAGTAAGTCTGAGGCATGAAGAGGAGAAATTCCAGAAACAACATAAGAAGATGTAATTACTATTGCTACTAATACCATCCTAAACATGTGCAAGTAGAAAACAACTCAATGGCCACCTAATGCCTTTTGTGAAATCTGTTTACTCATAAAGCTCTGTTTGGTCAGTAGATTCCAGTAGAATTGTTAATTGTCACAACTGTCAGTCGCTAGTATGTCAGAGCTTCATAGTTGGGCATTTTTCCAAAAAGGAAAGCCATCCCAAACTAGACGGCATCCTCTAACACGGCCTTTATTTTCTTGGCAAAGTGTTTAAAGGAAATATAATACACAAACAGAAAAGTCCATTAGTAAAAAGCATAGAGCTTGATATATATTTTTTTTTTTTTTTTTTTTTTGCGGTACGCGGGCCTCTCACTGTTGTGGCCTCTCCCATTGCGGAGCACAGGCTCCGGAAGCGCAGGCTCAGCGGCCGTGGCTCACGGGCTCACGGGCTCAGCCGCTCCGCGGCACGTGGCATCTTCCCGGACCGGGGCACGAACCTGCGTCCCCTGCATTGGCAGGCGGACTCCCAACCACTGCGCCACCAGGGAAGCCCTTGATATATTTTTACAAAGTTAATCCATCCATACAACCACCACCTAAGGAACAGGAGAGCACTGCCAGCATTCCAGAAGCCTCCATTACTCACTCTGCCAGCCACTGTCCTTGCCCAAAGATAACCACTGTCCTGACTTGTACCCCCCCTTTGATTCCTTTGACCTGTTTCTGAACTTTGAGGAAATAATATAGGATATAAACTTTTGTGCTCAATACTGTATCTATGAGATTCATCCATGTTGTGGTATTTATCAAGAGTCTGTTCTTTTTCATTGCATTATATTATTCCATTAAATAGACATACTATAAATTATTTATCTGTTCTATTGTTTATAGATATTGGGTTGTTTTGAGTTTGGCTATAAACATTCTAGTTCATGCCTTTTGATGAGCATATGTACACAGTTTTATTGGGTTTATACCTAGAAGCGGAACTGCTGGGCAACAGGATATTTATTTATATGATCATCTTTAACAGATACTGTCAAAGAGTTTCCAAAGTAGTTGTGTCAATTTGTACTCCTACTAGCAGTGTGTGAGAATTCTAGTTACTCCATCCTTACTGCACTCAGTATGACAGTGTTTTTTAAGCCATTTTGTGATACGGGCAGTGGTATCTCAATATGGTATTTTATACTTCCCTTAAGAATAATGATACTGAACATCTTTTCATATGTTTATTGGAAAATCTTATTTTCATAAGTGCCTATTCAAGTCTTTTGCCCATTTTTTATTGGGTTATCCCTCTTTTTCTTACTAGTTTGTAGAAGTTCTGTATATATTCTGGACATGTATCTTTTGCTGGAAGTGTGTAGTACAAAGAGCTTCTCTCACTCTATGGCTTGATTTTTTTACTCCCTTAAAGTTGTCTTTTGATGAACAGAAGATCTTAATGAAGCTCAATATTATCCATCTTTTCTTTCATCACTGTGCTTTTTATGTCGTTTAAGAAACCTTTGTCTAAGTCGTGAAGATATTCACCTACAAAAGCCTTATTTTTATTTTTTAAAAATTTATTTATTTTTGACTGTGTTGGGTCTTCGTTTCGTGCAAGGGCTTTCTCTAGTTGCGGCAAGCGGGGGCCACTCTTCATCGCGGTGCGCGGGCCTTTCACTGTCGCGGGCTCTCTTGTTGAGGGGCACAGGCTCCAGACGCGCAGGCTCAGTAGTTGTGGCTCACGGGCCTAGTTGCTCCGCGTGGCATGTGGGATCTTCCCAGACCAGGGCTCGAACCCGTGTCCCCTGAATTGGCAGGCAGATTCTCAACCACTGCACCACCAGGGAAGCCCCAAGCCTTCTTTTTAAATTCCAGTTGGTTATCTAGTTGATCCAGCACCAACTACTGAGAGGATCACCCTTTCCCCATAGCCCTGCAATGGCATTTTTGTCATAAATCAGGTGTTGGTCTGTTTTTGACCCTCTATTCTGCTTCACTGGTTTCTCTTTAATGTAAAAAAATTGTGCTGATCTCCTCCTGGTGTTATTTGTAAATACTTTCAATATTCATTGATAAAGAAAGTATCTAATGAGCCAAAGATACTATGAATTCAGTAACGCTTATAGATCATATTATATTGTTATTATAGCTTTTATCTGTATTGACAAATAGTCCATTTTTGTCTGAGGTGTAATTATTCAGATTCATGAATAAAAACTCAGAAACCCTCAGCCTGATAAATGCTGCTTTAGAAGTTAATTTTTAAAAGCTTTTACTCACAAATCTTTGCCCTAATATAACTTCTCACCATTAACATAAATCTATCACCACCACCAAATGTAAAAAGAAACATGTATGTGTGTATACATCTATCTATCTGTAGTTTAAGAAGCAACCTGGACTTCTTGTGGAGATCCTTGAAAATCTCAGGAGCAGCCATCAGTTTCTCAGCTGAAAGCAATGATTTAGCTTACCTAAGGGTAATCTTTTGTGCCGGAACTAGGATTTCAGTTACTTACTCCATCAATCAGTTGAGCAACCCAAGAAATAAAATGGGTCAGTTAATGAAGTCTCCAGGAATAAAGCTCTTTTTAACGAAGCAGGACAGAGGAAAACAGAAAGGACAAAGAAAACTAAAGATATGAACCATGTGGGCCAGTGTTCGTGTGTGCCTTATGGCTGTATCGGAATGATTCTAAAGTTATGCAAACAACAGCTGACCAAGTACCGTTTCATGACCTTGCCTCCTCTACCCTTCATTATCTTCATATGCGAACCACCTCCCTCCAAACCAGTGTTTCTCAAAGTGTGGCCCAGAAACTTCATCAGCATGACCCTGGAGTGCTTGTTAAAGTTGTGGATTCTTGAGCCCCACTCTGGATCTACAGAATCAGAATCTGTGCGGCGGGGCCCAAGAATTTCCATTTTAAAACAAGGTCCGCAGGCGATTTTGTGCACCCAAATTTGAGAACCACTGTTTCTGGTCCTATTGTAGCTTCTTCTCAGTTCCTGAAAACCACTGAGGATCTCTTCTACAGCTTAGTGCCTACCCTGCCTGAGCACAGGTCTGCTTTAAAGCAATCTTCCCTTCTCATACCTCAATTCCTTTTTTGACTTGAGAATAGATGGAGAGAATTCCTTTCAGCTAAAGAGAATGAGGGGTTGCGTTGTGAAGGAGATGGCAGTTAAGCTAGTAATATTTGGATAGTTGGAGATGGATGGAAGGACATTCCCAGGAGAGAGAACTGAAGGAATAAGAATGCAAAAGCAAGAATGCTCTCAACCACGCATGGGTGACAGGGAGCAACTGAGTTGAATTATTTCTAGTTATACAGTATAGAGAAAGAAACATACATGTTGACATCACGTGTACTATGCATATAATACATTTAGGTAGATCATGAGAATATATGTATGTGGAGACTTTTTAAAAAGTTTCTAGTGTTTTGTATAGGGTATTATTATTGCATAGACCTAAAAAATTTAAATTCCAGCTCTGAAACCTGGAAATAAAGAGGAAGAAGAGAAATAACATCCATAAGCACTTAAGTATTGTGGCTCTATACCAGACACTTTACCATTTGATCTTCAATTCACCATTTCTCTGAAATATATTTTCCTTCGTATGAAACCAAAACTAGTAGACATTAAGGTATTTGTCCCAGCATAGCCGCTATAAGGGCAGGAGTGGGGGAGGTATGGGGGAGACTTGCTTTTAATTTGTTTTGTATGGTTCCTTCTTCTCTCTCACAAATTGCCACAATTAAAGTTTTTCATTGTAAGTGGCAGGTTTTTGGAATGAGGAATTGCTGGCTCTTCTACTTTCTTCCTCAGAACTTGTAGTCTGATGATCTCTCATGCTCCGTTAGCTTGACTATATCATATGTTGAAAGGCTGAGGAAAATGAGGCTTAGAAAGGGACAGCGAGCTGTCCAACATGAGACCGTCTGTGTAACCAGATGTTCCCCTCGTGCAGCAGTCCTGAGGCATATTTCTGACTCACACAGCTAACAGCTTGGAGTTGGGCTCCTCTTAAGGACATATGGGCACTGGTCTACAAGCTTTGGATTTTTGTCAAAGGGAAAAACTTATCTATGATGCCGTTGGCTTTCAGAATTCTGTCTAAAAAGCCAGCATTGCATAGGGCGAACCATATGAAATTGCCAATATTTGACCTTGTGTGACCTACAAAAGAGGTGATTTCATAACCTGACAGAAGCATTCCAGATGTGTTCTAAGGAATGCGTTTTCTAGTCGGTTTCTGGCTCTGCTTTCTAGACGATAATACAACTATTTGTTACAAAATTTCTTGCATTTTAAAAAGCTTCAGCATACAAAACAATGGCAACACTGACTATTACATCTGTAAGTGTTCAGAGCAATTTTCATCTAGCATCTTATTTTATCTTCACAATCCTGTACACCAAAGGCACAAAAAAAAAATCCCATTCTTTTTCAACTCTCAAAACTCCTTCATGAATCACTTAGGTTAAGCCATTTGTTCTATCTCTGGAAGGATTCTGTGGCTTCACCCTCTAAAAAGAAAAAAAAAAGCCAACCAAACTCTCCTAAGTGATGGAAGATGGCAGGAAGGCAGCTCACTAGTCCTTGTCTTCAGTATGACTTCCTTCCGGCACTGACGACTGGAAGTCACTACCCTGTGAATAAGCCCATTTAGGTCTCCAACGCCAGCTGCAAGTAGGAGATTAAAGTAAATAGAAAGCCAGGCGCTGCTGCAGTTCCAGTGTGGGTACCGGATCCAAGAGATACTCATTCATTGACCAAACAGCAGCACTTTCAAACCCAGTGGGAACCTGTGGCTCCCTGCTGAGAAGCAGAAATTAAATTTGCAAGCAGATAATTCGTCTTTAGATGGTTGTCATATTCAGAAAAGCTCTTCGAGAGAGGTGGTGGGAGGAGTGGAAGGGAAGCTCCTGGCAACACAGCCACATCTAAAAAACGCTTATCAGGGAGCCAGGTGGCACTGAAGATTGATGTAGGAAGTCTTGTTACCTTTGGGATGCACGCTTGAAATGTAGCAGTGGCTGGGGTGCCATTTACCTCTGAGAGCAGCTGGGGTCGGGGAGAGGACAGCGCAAACAATGGGTATAGATTTAACTCAACTGAAAAGGATCAATGAGACAAGTGGAATAAGGTCTTTGAGAAACAAACTGGTCCCACTGGGTGGGGTCTTGCAAGGTTTCGGGGGAACAAGAGTCAAGGACCCAGAGAATGCCAAAGATGGCAGCAAAGCAAACTGCTGGAGTGGACGGCTGTTCCAAAATCAGCAAGTGGAATTTGAAACGCACCCTGGGATTGGACAGCAAGCTGCAACAAGATGTCACTTGCTGTTCAGAACAGATGAAGCATAGAGATGCCTAAGATGGTGACACTCTTTTGACTAACTTGAAAATAATTTAATATTTACAGGGTTTGGAAAGTGCCATGGAGTAAAAATATAGGGAAAGTCTCTGATGTTTGTGAACTGAGCAGAACGCCATCCCGTTTCCGAATCCACGTTTCTTGAGCACCTGCGCAATGCCAAGTCCCTACCCTCAGGGAGTTTCCAAGATGCGTGATTCCAAAAGGCACTCAGCACGTCTTTACCAGAGCCATCTGGCAAATAAAATGAGGTCTGTTTAGTCTCAAGGTATTAGAGGACAATCATCCAGGTAGATCAAGTGGAGATATTAATTTTAAAAGGTTCTATTTCCTCACTGCATTTCTGGCTTTAGATAAGAACCGATCAAGCAAGGAACTTGAATCAAGAGGTGTTAAGAAGCCTAGAGATGCAGAAGGGAAGCAGCGTTCTGTGTTTCACACAATTTACATTAATTGGCCATTGCCCTATCAATTCAAATGTTTGGTTATTTTTGTAAATACGAGTGATACTTACAGGGTACAGCAGCATAAAGGTATAGCCGATGATAAAAATCACGCATTTATTCATTCAACAGACTTTTTCCGAGCTACTACATGTTAGATATCCCACTAGGAGATGCACATGCAGTGAGAAGACAATCTCTATATTCAAGGAATTCACAGACTTGTGGGTGACAGAGAAGTAAATAAGCCATTACAAACAGGTGATGTCACACTGCTGGTAAATGGCAGTGCCAGGAATACGCCTGGGCAGTGTGCCCCAGGTGCTCAACCAATATGACGTTCTCACAACTCTAAGGCGCTACATCATCACATACATATTTCCTCATTTACAATTGCACCAATATCTTAAATCTGTACAGAGCTTCCATACACAATGTACTTTTATATGCATTACTCATTTAATCCCCATGCTGATGCTATAAGGGTCAAGTTAGTATTATTTCCATTTTGTAGATCAGGAAACAAAGGCTTAAGGAAGTTAGGCTTCCTGTCAAAGGCCATACAGCTAGTGAGTGGCAGGTCTGGGATCTGACCCCATGTCTAATTCCAAAGATCATGTTTTTTAACTATGCGGGCCAGATTCTTAAAAATCAATATTCATGTACGGTTTCCCTCTACGAAGTGCTTTTGCCATGTTCCAGATCATTTAATCTTCCAGACAACACTGTAAGGTAAATATCTCAGATCACAGGCAAGGAAATTGAAGCTCAGAGATGTTAAGGGATAGGATCCATTTACACAGCTAATAAGTGGTAAAGCTAAAGGCTTACAAGAAGGTGCCAGACTCTGAGTCGATGCTTCTCCCACTAGGGTCTACACACGTGATAACCGTTCACCAACACTGTTGAGTGTGAAGGGAAATGTTTTGACTGCCAGACAGAAAACAGGGAGCTGATTTAATGCCTACTTTCCCGTCACTAGTTGCTTCCACCCTCTCCCCAAAGCAAAAGGTATAAACTCTGCTTTTCAGAATCGTTCATCATTCTACATTAGGTTGAGTACTATTACATCACCACTTGGGCACTTGGTGCAGAGAAAATGAACTTGGAGATTTGAAGGTGACAGGCTAAAACATGGATCCCAGGGCCCTAGACACAACGCTCCTATCTCCTTGTGCTGGTACCTAGAGAATCGAGACCAAGAGTCAGTCCTGCTTGCCCGATAAGTCAAAGACATGGGTGTGGGTGTTGTTTAATCTTCTTTTCATATCTTACTAGGCAGAAGAAATCTTTTAGTGTACCTGCTGTAGAGGAGCAGTTAAAATTCACAGGCGAAACCAAGTTGGTTTTCTGGCTTAGATTACTAGATTATTCCAGAAAGGCTTGAGAAGGGCTGAGAGCGGAGTATAAAGTGGCAGAATGACTCTCCACTAAATGCCTGGGAAAAGTTGAACATGAGAAGCAACTGTCCACTTCTCTTTGCTGGTAGAAGGAGCTGATGTGCTAGTGCCTTGGTGACAGGAGTGGGGAGTTGGGGCATTTACAAGTCCATCATCAGCTAGAGGGCAGGGCCGTGTTATCTCCTTCCTTCAAAGGAGAAAGACGTGGGGACATTACGAGAGTCACAAGAAGTAGGGAAAACATACTGCACGAGTCTCTAGCTGATGGTCTAGATCATAAGTCTTCTTCCTTTTTTAATTAGTGCCATCAGGCAAGTTTGTTATTATTATTTAATTTGTTTCTAGGGAGTAAAGGAAAGGGATAGTGAGTGAGGAGGATACATCCAAAAAGAAATGGCTAAGAGGGACTATTGGAAGGTAAGGGTGAGGTGGGAGTTAAGAGGGCTCCAAAGTTTCATATGCCTCAGGGTCCCACACAGTCTCTCCGTTTTGCTGATGGCTGTGCTTGTGTTTTAAAAATAAAATATCTGCTGAGTGGATTAAAGGAGTGAATTGAATTCCCGAGGCTCTGATTACCTTTCCCTCCGCCAGTTGTTATCAGCAACGATCAGTAAGACTGTCAGATCTGATGTAAACTTTTTCCCTCTTGCACTCTTTTTAGCTTTAGAGCATATGAAGTACAGGATTAACTTTTTTTCTTTTGAACAGTTGAGCCCAGGAGGAGAACGTGCTGGAAAAATACCTCGTAACCAGAAAACCAATAAGAGGGGGCATGTGTGTGTAAGGGCTGCTGTCCTCAGAGTCTCCAAAGGCACTTCCCTCCATGAGTCCCAGGTCCCCACGTGCCCTATGTCCACACTCAGCTCTACCCGCACTCACCCTGAGAAACAGGAAGCAGGACCACCAGCGTCTAAGAGAGGCAGATGTGAACTGACATGGCTGGTCTGCCTTTAGGAGGCCTCTCCCCACAGTCAAATGGGATGGACCATTTCACACACACGCTCTCCTAGGAACACTCCTGGTGAGGGCTATTTCTTCCGCGTGTACCACATCTTCTCGAGGTTCAACACTCCGCCTCCACTAGGCAAATGTACACAGTGTACCCACCAGGGACTGGGGACTGTCAGGACCTGCGAATGAGAACCTCTGTGCTCACAGACAAGTCAGGAAAAGACTGCAGCTGGAGGCTGAGCTCTCTCCGAGGAGGAGGAAAGCCTGGGGTTAGGAAAAGCGTGTAATTCACACATTCTGCTTGGCTAATATGAACCGACCGGTTCTTCTGAGGTTAAACCTGGTTAGAAGAGGTGGGGAGTATTAGAAAAGGATCTCTGTGCCCTCCAGAGATGAATACAAACATAAGCACGTGGTAAGAGTTCAATAAATGCTTGTTGAACTGGACCAAATGGAATCAGGATGTCCGGGGAGTAGCAACAGGTGTGAATGCTTTGCTGGGCCTCAGGTACACCTAAGCCTGATGCTAAGCATCTTAGATGTTGGGGCAAAGAAAGATTTTCTTTCCCCACAAAAGAGAGGGGATGATGATCAAAACAATGAGACCTTGACAAAAACAATAGTGAGGAGAAAGAAGCAGACCGCAACAGAACCCAGCTAGCTATATGGAGCAGGTGTTCTGGCTGGTGACTAAGCACGCAGTTATCTTTGGTGTCACGCTAAAGGATGGCACTGTTCCCAGTACCTTGATTGCCTAACACACAGCCACATTGCACTTTAACAGGCACTCATCTACCTCAGGTTAGAATCATTTACTGGATTCTGAACATCAGGAGAAAAAGACAGGTAATTGACTAAATCTAGCTTAAGGTAACTTAACCACCTCTCGGATACCCCAGGCCTTTCAGGAGGGCTTAAGAGCAAAGATACCAGATTGTCTCTTAATTTATTTGTTTACTGTTAAATTTTGTGTTCTTAACAAATCATTGGCCCCTAGGTCAATATGAGAGTACTCAATAAATATAAACTTATTTTGTGCGAAGTCATGTTGGGCATGGGCTTTGGGCAACAACAGATGTTGCTATTCCTGTCTCTTAGAAAGAATGCTTTTCTCAAAGAAGACTCTAAGAGTTTTGCTTGTTCCCTAATCTCCATTCCAAAGACTGGAGTCAGAAAATGCTGAGGTTTTTTTTTGTTTTTTGTTTTAATGAGAGAGAATATACTTTAGAAAGAAGTGGTTAAATTTCATCACTTTGCTGTACAGTAGAAACTAACACAACACTGTAAAACAACTATACCCCAGTAAAAAAATAAATAAATAAAATTTAAAAATTTCAGTCATCTTTTGGGTTACGAGCATTTAGAAAAGGAAATGTTATCTAAGAGATATCAGGCATTCACTAAAGTGTTACGTAAATTTTCTTTTCTTATAGGATTACTAGACTGAGTGATCTATATGTCTTCAGTTATCTTGAGGTCTATCCTTTTGGTAAAAATATGGGGCGGAAGACAGTTCGTGAAGTCAATCATTAGCAGGCAGGTGAAAAGCTATACTGAGAAATGGTTGCTTAGTGGATTCTAAAAGGACATCCATAACAGATGATGGTCCTTGGAAATAACCTGTACAATAATTTTATCGATAACTTTGAGTAAAGGCACATAAGATTTACTTACTAAATTTAAGAAAAACAGAAAACTGAGACTACTGTTATTACTACTGATGACAAACACAGAATTCAACATCTTCCTGATAAGCAGGAAACCAAATCTATGAAATTTAAGAGCAACAAATATTTTTCATTTAGATTCCAAATTACTGGCTTTGTTACTAGCATAAGAAAAAAATAAAGACGTGAGGATTTTATCAAAAATCAATGGGAATTAGAAATTTGATCAGATTCTTAGAAAAGTAACAGCAACAACCAAAAATTGTGGGCTGGATTAGCAGCAGTAAAATGTCCTATCAAAAAAGTATTTGGGGCTTCCCTGGTGGCGTAGTGGTTGAGAGTCCGCCTGCTGATGCAGGGGACACGGGTTCGTGCCCTGGTCTGGGAAGATCCCACATGCCGTGGAGCAGCTGGGCCCGTGAGCCACGGCCACTGAGCCTGCGCGTCCGGAGCCTGTGCTCCGCAGCAGGAGAGGCCACAACAGTGAGAGGCCCGCGTACCGAAAAAAAAAAAAAGTATTTGTTGGGACTTCTCTGGTGGCATAGTGGTTAAGAATCTGCCTGCCAATGCAGGGGACACGGGTTCGATACCTGGTCCGGGAAGATCCCACATGCCGCAGAGCAACTAAGCCTGTGTGCCGCAACTACTGAGCCTGCGCGCCACAACTACTGAGTCTGCGCACCTAGAGCCTGCGCTCCACAAGAGAAGTCACCACAATGAGAAGCCCTCACAACGCAACGAAGAGTAGCCCCCACTCGCCGCAACTAGAGAAAGCCCGCGCACAGCAACGAAGACCCAACACAGCCAAAAATAAATAAATAAATAAATTTATTTAAAAAAAAAAAAAGAAGTCTTTGTTGACTAAAAAGTTAAACATTTGTACTTGGCAGACCATAGCACTGTATTTATTTCTAGGTATCACATTTTGAGAGACATTGGACGTTATCCAGAGGAGAGTAATCAGGATGGTGAGAATCCTAGAAAATTCTTTATATGAGGAAGAGTTGAATAAACTAGAACTGTTCAATTTAAAGAAGAGGAGGCGGGCTTTCCTGGTGGCGCAGTGGTTGAGAATCTGCCTGCCGAGGCAGGGGACACGGGTTTGTGCCCCAGTCTGGGAAGATCCCACATGCCGGGAGCGGCTGGGCCCGTGAGCCATGGCCGCTGGGTCCGGAGACTGTGCTCCGCAACGGGATAGGCCACAACAGTGAGAGGCCCGCGTACCGCAAAAAAAAAAGAGGAGGCTAACAGGAGACATGATAGTTATATTGTAGAAAGGAAGCAAACTTGTTTGCCAATATTTCAGATGGCAAAACTAGAAATAACGGACAATTTAAAACATATTTTTGGTTCAATTATAAGGAGGAACTTCGTTTTAAAAACAAAGAAAGGAAAGGAGGCCAGAAATGGAGTGGTGAGTTTCCTGCTAAGGCTGGCATTCAGCAGAGGCTGCGTGGCCACCTAGCAGGGGTGATGCTAAATGGATTCTGACATGGAGGTGGGAGTCGGGAGAGGCAGCCTGGGTATCTTTTAAGGGGTCTCATTTCTCAACATTACATGATTCTGTAAGTCTGTTCATTTGTGAGCGTGATATTTCCCAAAGAGTACTCCTTCGAACATCAGGTCCTTGTGATAACAATTCATTGGGAAATAGTGTATACTGTATCCCCCTCTGCAATGTGCTATTATAAAAATTTGATTTAATGTTAAACTAATTTTTTCCCAAGCCCATTTTACCTTGGAACCAGTTCTCACACAATACCTATTAATATCCCATAGAACTGGATCCTCTGGAACACATTTTGGGAAATGTTAGCCTACACTATAAGAGTGTACTATTTTCACCTTAGAATACCTTAAAGTGCACGGATATTAGAATTTCTGTGCCTGGTCAATGCTAAGCTTTAGACTGAAAATATAGAACTTATGCAGCATCAAGAGAAAATATTATAATTTTCTGCAAGTTTATAAAGAGAAGTAATGTACATATCACAGGAACTGGTAGTGTTCTGTTGATTTAAAAGAACACAAACAGATCAAAGAAATTGACATTCTACTGAAAAATAGTTCCTGAACATATTTATATGATGAGTTATTTCTTTGAACACTATGCCCATGAATGACTCACATACCCTTAGTTACAAGATATTGAAAACATTAATATTTCATATGCTGAGGTGCCTAGAGTGAACATTCATAGTAAGTATATTGTCAAAGCTGGCCAAAACCAAGAAAATAAAACATGGTTTTTAGAAAAAGAAACCCTTATTTTTTGTTTCATGGTGTATTAATTTGGTGAGAAGGCAGAAGATTGGAATAATTCATTCAGTCAACAAATACCTGAGAACCTACTACGTACTAGGCATTAGCAATGCAATGGTGAGCAAATCAAGACACTGTATGTGCTTTCAGGAACTCATTATTTAGGGAAGAAGGAAGACAAATAAACCATTATGATACATTGTGCTAAGAATAGTGATGGGCTGGAGCTGTCTCCTTTTGGCTCATAAGAGTGAATTGTTAAATTTTTACTACTTTGGCAAAGGAGATGTTAAACCCAGGCCTTACTAAACACACATATTATTGCTATTATCCATGCTCTTGAGGTCATTTGTGTCCATTGTATCCGTACAGTAAAAATTCTATACAATGGTGTTCATTTCTTTTCAGCACTGCATTCAGTACCATGTTGGTAGATTAAAATTGGTCAGGGTTAACTCCTGGGCACATATCAAGACGAAACTATAATTTGAAGAGATACATGCACCCCAGTGTTGGTGGGAATGTAAACTGATGCAGCCAGTATGGAGAACAGTATGAAGGATCCTCAAAAAACTAAAATTAGAGTTGCCATATGATTCAGCAATCTCACTCTTGGGCAAATACCTGGATAAAATTATAATTCAAAACGATACATGTACCCCTATGTTCATAGCAGCACTATTCACAATAGCCAAGACATGGAAACAGCCTAAATGTCCATCAACAGACGAATGGATAAAGAAGATGTGGTACCTATATACAATGGAATACTACTCAGCCATAAAAAAAGAATGAAATAATGCCATTTGCAGCAACGTGGATGGACACAGAGATTATCATACTAAGTGAAGTAAGCCAGAAAGAGGAAGACAAATACCATATGATATCACTTGTGTGTGGAATCTAAAATATGACACAAATGAACCTACCTATGAAACAGACACAGACTCGGACATAGGGAACAGACTTGTGGTTGCCAATGGGGAGCGGGTGTGGGGGAGGGATGGACTGGGAGTTTGGCATTAGCAGATGCAAACTACTATATGTGGAATGGATAAACAACAAGGTCCTACTGTATAGCACAGGGAACTATATTCAATATCCTGTGGTAAACCATAATGGGAATATGAAAAAGAAGGTACATATGTGTGTGTGTGTGTGTGTGTGTGTGTGTGTGTGTGTGTGTGTGTGTGTGTATCTGAATCAATTTGCTATACAGCAGAAATTAACATAACATTGTAAATCAACTATACTTCAGTTTTTAAAAAATGGCCAGGGTAGGGATAGCTACACCATGGAAATTCACAAAACTACAAATCAGGGCTTGATTTATGGATCTCCCTCCCACTCCCCACTTTTTCCCCCAGAGGGTTGCTTGTTAAATAGTTACCAGGACACCACTGTATAAAAACTACTTTCAAGTCCCCAAGGTTCAGGTTAAAATAGATGAGACCTCCATTAAAAGGAAAAAGCTACCAAACAAGGTTTTTGAATCCTGGTATTCTTAGCTTCTGAAAGGCTGTCCTATACCAAAAAAACCTGACTTTTCCCTGAACATATTTCCACTCGATGAACATGTATTAAACATCACATGTAAGACATTAAGGGATTAAGAAAATGCCACGTATACTTTAGAGGACAGTCACCAGTCTAATTAGAAACTTTATGTTATACAGAATATACCATTCTATCTAAGATACAATTATCTTCCACTGTTGTCCCTTATGAGACATGTTTACAAGCTAGCTGTATTAGTGTAAAAAATATGGAAACTGGGAAAGTTTCAACATAATGTTCCTTGAGTCTAGCAAATCCTACCTAGAAAGTTTAAATTTTTCACATGAGATTTATCTGGAGAAAACTCTAATTTGAAAAGGTACATGTACCCCAATGTTCACAGCAGCACGATTTACAAAAGCCAAGACATGGAAACAACCTAACTGTCCACTGACAGATGAATGGGAGAAGATGTGGTATATATACACGATGGAATATTACTCAGCCATAAAAAAATGAAATAATGCCATTTGCAGCAACATGGATGGATCTAGAGATTACCATACTAAGTGAAGTAAGTCAGACGGATTAAGACAAATATATGATATCACTTATATGTGGAATCTAAAAAAATGATACAAATGAACTTATTTACAAAACAGAAACAGGCTCACAGATACAGAAAACAAATTCAAGGTTACCAAAGGCAAAAGGGGTGGGGAAGGATAAACTAGGAGTTTGGGATTAGCAGATACAAACTACTATATATAGAAACAGAAAAACAACAAGGACCTACTGTAAAGCACATGGCACTACATTCGGTATTTTGTAGTAATCTATCTGAAAAAGAATATATATATATAAGTATAACTGAATCACTTTGCTGTACACCAGAAACTAACACAACATTGTAAATCAACTATACTTCAATAAAAGAGATTTTTTTTTTCATGTGAGAACACTTAGATGGGAGACCATCCATAATACTGATCACCCCATTGACTGCCAGGGTTGATGTAAAAGACATCAGAGACCACGAGGGCATCATCTCCCCTCTCCTATATGATCTTCCTGAAGCTGGGTACTCAGGCAAAAAGGGCCATTTCTGATTTCTTCCCTTTGCTACGGTGATACGTTGCTAGGGTTTCAAACTAGGACCATAAGCCTATGAACATCTCCAGGTGCAGTCTACGTCCCAGTGTGGGCTCTCGGACGACTGGCAGGGGTTTTGCCCCCAAACCCGTAAGTTCCAAGGTACTGTGATACAGTTGTGAGAAATAATAAGTGAATCCTAATCCTCTGCTCCTCCAGGAAAACTACCCTTGCTAATGTTAATAACAGTCATCAGGAAAAAAGGCTATGTTTACCGTAATTCATAGTGAATAAATCTTATTCATCCATATTACCGCATTTACCTAAGGGAGGCATGACAAGTGCTAGTTCTACAAATTTTACAAATAAATATACAAGTGATGAGACCCACTTAAGACCACATCGTGATGATACAGGTTTTAAGCCTCATGTGAAAACCCAGCTCAAAATCCAGCAATCTTGCCGCTCTGTCACGGGTCAGTGGTCTAAACTACGGTCTGAGCACACATTTAGCCTGCCACCTATTTTTTAAACAACATTTTATTGGAACAGAGCCACATGCGTCCATTTATGTACTATCTGTCCATGGCTACTTTCCTACTACAAAGGCAGAAGAGCGCGGACACTTTCAGTCCAACCTACAGTGGAGTGATCCAGAGGTATTGGGTACCGGACAGGGGCTCTCCAGGCCCAGGGTGCCAGCAGGGGATGCATGTCACCTACACATCAACCACAACTCAGCTAAGGGTGGTAGGAAGACTGGGCTTACAAGGTACTTGACTAACTTCAGGTTGGCCTTTGATTTCTATCATCAGCATTTTGAGGTTTACACGAAACTGAAGAAAAGAACTGAATAAAAAGATAGAACTGAAGGCTTAAAAGATTAAATGAAAGCCTAAGGTAATGAAACGAGCAGGTGACAGGACTAGAAATGGATTTTATGAAATTCCAGTCTCAGCTTTCTTCTTGCGCTGTCTTTTTTCAAATTTCCTTTCACTTTATCCCCTATTTCTTCGCTTCATTGAAGACCAACTACATAGATATTAAATAAGTGTGTTGTCTTACTATTTTTTGCTATAAATTACATTTTTCCCTGTGTGTTTACATGTATTCGATGGGGGGGAGTGAGGGGCAATTATCACAGAATTCATTGCAAAGTCTGTTGGTGTACTATGGTGAACAAATGCCTGCCTTTTATGTTCTTTTAAATCCTATAAGGCTGACAAGTTCAGTCAGTCAACCAGAGACACTCCATTCCTCCACCAGCACCACCACTCCACCCCCCGAAAAACAGGAGTGCAGCACCAGCACTCTGACACCACTGCAGCAAAGACCAGATTACGGAGACCTGTGTTCATGACGTGATTATAAAAACGGACCTTTAATCTGTTAAAGGAAGCAAAGCTTCCTTAACACCTCACTGCGTGGCAACACAAAGTGTGGAGTTTTGTTTCATCCAAGCTCCAAGCTGGTACTAAGAAAGATTCGATCTGTTGGGTGACAGGGGGATGACGTGGGTAGGATGTGTGTTAAGTGTCTGTGTCAGGGAGAAAGCCCACCAAGCCCTACCAAGGGTTTTGACTTTCCAAGGGAATCAGACACCAGACGGTCTGGGATGAGTCTAAGCCACAGATCTCTTGAGTCCGTACGACGATGGGAAGAGGCTATATTACTAACCCAGCTATCTGTCTCTGCCGGTTGCCCACATCGCGGCCTCAATACATTTTGACTGAATGGAATGGTCCCAGTGGGCCATCTGCCATACGATGACCCAGGCCACAGGATGTGCGTGGATGATGCAAATATAGCACTCGCACCAGAAAAACAACATAAAGCATATGCCTACCTAGTCAGAGTAGGTATCGTATCATCTCCATATCATCTTTCTAAATAGGTAACAGTTGATTCACTCTATTTCATATAGAGAAAATGCACAAGCAATAAAAAGCTAAGCTCCCATGACGCACAGTCTACTTATACAAATTTCCATTTCAAGATATACGTTTGAATTTACAGTCTTGAGTTAATGAAAGGCCCCCTAAGTTAGAAAAAAAAAGAAAGAAACCCATATGAGAAAGAACCAAATCTATCACAACCAAAGTAGAAAATCTAGTGTGGTTTTAAGGTAAACACAGATATTTCCAGGAGTTAGTTTCAAGAGGCCCGATAATGAACTTTTTTAGTAAAAAATGGGCTTCTGAAGGGGATTTTAAGTTTGGTTGTAAAAACTGAACAGAATCTGAGGAAAAGGATAAAGCAATGTTATTACACCTATAGAAGCATGGCAGAGAGGTACGGCCAAGGACACGGAGAAGACAAGTGAGCATTAAGGACCGTGTGTATTGTGTGTATATGTGTGTGTGCATATATATATATATATATATATATATATATATATATATATATATATAGTTTGAGGTGACTGTTGGAATTAATGGAGGTATAGGCAACTGAAGATAGGCAACTGAGCAGTTTCTTGGTAGGAATGTTGTGATATCCTTACCTGAAGAAGTAGTTATGAATAACAACCTTTGTGTAGAGTAAGAATGGGCCTAAGAGGAAAGAAAGCTATAGCAGGAAAGGCCTCGCCAAACGTGGATAGTATAGTCCCTCTCTCAACAAAGGCCATCTTTCTAGTCAACAAATTAAAAAATGTGGGATCACGGTAGACCCTGACTTTCCATCCTCAACGGAATCAGAGGCCGTGTGATCCTATTGCTTAATCTCCTTCCTGGTCTTCCATTTCCTACAGCCTAATGTCAGGGATTGATCTTCTCTTTAAAAATCTCTTTTATCGTAAAAAATATATATATATTTCACAATAACATATACATAAGAATTTTTATAATATGTATGTACACCTTAACCAATAATCATAATGCAAACACCCAATGGAATCACAAACCTGGTAAAGAAACAAAACCTTCCAGAACACCAAGCACTCCGCACCCCAATCAAAACCTTCTCCCTTCCCATCTGAGGTATCTTTTTTTTTTTTTTTTTGCTATTCTTTATGACTGTACTTCTTAAATACGCATCCCTAAACTGTATAGTACCATTTTGCCTGTTATGAATAAAATTATAATTTAGTCTTTTGGATCTTAATTTTTTTGAACATTATTTTGTTAGATTCATCCAGGCTATGTATACCATGCAGTCCATTCATTTTCATTGCTGTACAGAATTCCATTACAGGCATACACGACAATGTATCGATATCTATTTCCCTTACTGTGCTGTTCTATTTCATGCCTCCATATCTCTGCTAATGCTTTTCCCTCTATTTCAAAAGTTCTCCCACCTTTCTGTACTCAGCTTAAGCATCATATCCTTTATGAAATCTGTTGAATGACCACTCTTTCCACCGAACTCCCAATGTTCCAGGTACATCTGTAGATCATGGCAGATGTAACACCGATTTGGTAAGACGTCTGCCGCTTCTATTAAACAGTAAACTTGAAGGCAGGTGTGGCTCTGTGTCTTACACCAAGCTGAATGCTTGAGTATCCACATGTAGCATGTTGGCTAAATATGTGAAAGAATAGTTGGATAACTTTCGAGCATAACACTTCACGTGCTCTACATCAACAAACAGATTAAAAAGGTGAATCAAATACACCGGCCTGAGGTTCATAAGTTTGGATTCTAATCTTCCCATAAAGCACCAGTCACTATAAAATTGGGGCACAAGTCCTCCATGGCTGAGATCCTAAAACTCAACGGTACTCTTAAATGATTACCAGCTTTGCTCTTCATTCTTTGTTGATTTCCAACTCTAGCATCCATTTCTCCACTACCGGCAGACAAACAGGCAAGTGCTAACCAACCTTGCCAAGGAAAATCCAGTGAAAATGCATTTATTAAGAGCATACATTTTTCACCAGAGCACAATTTTCACAGCAATATGCTGCACTGTCATCTCATTACAGTAACTTCAACACTTGCTCCTATTAACTTATTAAAAACAGTTTAAATCATTTTCTTCATTGCAGGCGCAACAAACTATCTCACTACCCAAACATGGATCACTGCCAAATGATATGGCAAGGGATGTGACAAAAGAAACACATCCAGGAAAGGGTCATAGCTCTGAAAAAGGTACACATATAACAATATATAACTGCAAACCACTGCTTGCCAAATTAGAAGTGTTTTTTTAAAATTGTTACCATTATGCCACAGCAGGGCCAAGACATTATGCCTCTCACACTCTTCTAAGTCCTCTAGAGGGAAAAGATATCTTTATTTGGCTTAACTTTTTTTTTTGCATAATATCTTGGTAGAGCACAAATTAACTTCTAACCATTTTATATATGTTCCTAACACTGTAAAACAATCCTATTTAAACATGTGGATGAAAGCCTTCAAGTTTTAGAAATACATATACATCATTTCAAACACACTGTCTAAAGCAGGGGTTGGCAAACTACAGTCCGCAAGCCAAATCCAGTTGTTGCATTTTTTGGTAAGTAAGGTTTTGTTGGAATACAGCCATACTCATTTATTTACATATTGCCTAGGGTTGCTTTTATACTACAATGGTACAATTGTTCAAACAGAGACCATATGGCTCACATACCCCCATGGAAATATTTACTATCTGGCCCTTTACAGAAAAAAAGCTTACTGATCCCTGGTTCATAGCCTTGCTGCTCAAAGCATGGTTAATGAAGCAGCAGCATCAACATTCCCTGAATGCTTATTCAAAATGCAGAATCTCAGGTCTCAACCAGACTACCTAAATCAGAATATGCATTTAAAAAAGATCCCTGGTGATTAACATGAATATTAAAATTTTAGAAGCACTGGTCTAAAGAACACAGTCCTAAAGACAAATAAAATTACTAAAAAGAGGCGGGCTTACTACGAGAGTCACAGCATTTTATTACTAGACAATAGAGGGGAGGGCAGCTTCCAAAGATTTTTATAAAGATAAAGAGAAGGAAAAAGGAGGTAGGTTGTAAATTAGGAAAGCATTAATATTGCATATGAAGGGGAGAGATTTCTAGCATCAGTTTATACCCCTATAGAAGGTGGGACAAGAGCAAACTACTTTACCCCAGATGGTTAGGTTTTTTTAATAAAAGAACCATTACTGCTGAAAGCAGGTCTAGGCGCCATGTTACTCTCCCTAGTGCAAAAGCAAGTAAATAAGAAACAAATTTGCCGATTTTGACCAAGTCCATTTTGTTGTCATATACATTTCCTTTTTAAATACTCCACTTTCCCGTGTAACAGGAAAACTGTTTTTCCAATAGGGCAAATGGATTATGATTTGCTCCCTGAAAATAAATATGCTATAAAATCCACTCTAAATTTCTATTTTATCATGTGTTATTTGTGTTCCATTTGTAACAGGCTATATGCTGTCATTTTGGGTTTACTTTATCCAACACTATGAGGATCTGACAAGAGATGAATACCATTTCCTCTTAAAAGTTACAGAGCCTGATCCATCATTGTGTTTATTCCTATATTCTTGAACTGGCAAGTTTCACCGTATCCAAACTACGCACTTCCAAAGAGAAAGAACAATATATAAAGAAGCACGAGAACCATTTTGTGACCTTTCCTTCTAGCCAATGGACAGCAAAATTCAGCCTTGTGAAAAACACGTGTTAGAATCAGAATCCTCACTGGAAAAGCAGCTCCATGAGCTAGCAAAAAGATGTCAGGCAAAAAAAAAAAAAAAAAAAAAAAAGATGTCAGGCAGTAGTTTGAGAGGGAAAGTTACTGCTCCTTTGATAACAACTTTCAGTTGCTGAGAAACTGTTACCTTCTGCCCCCAAACACACCCTGCTTTGGACATACTGGACTTAGCAGGTAGAAAATATATTTTTTTTTTAAAAAAGGAATCCTTTGTTTAAGAGCTTTGAGGCTGGACCATCTTTGATTTCAGAGGCGACAAACTGACTTCTGTCACAGAAAATTTATCCCTTTTACTACCTCCCAATCTTCAAATCTTACAAAGAAGGAACGTGGCTGCTACCTTATGGTCTTTCTTCAGAGCTTCATGGGACGTTAGAGCTAGAAGGACATTCTGAAGAGGCACAATATCCTTTATTTAGATGAGAAATTGAGGCCCACAGGGGTCACTGCCCAAGGTCACAAGTTGGGTGGCACATCACCACGAGATCCACTCCCGCAGCACTTTTCATTTAAGTCTTTGTACTTCTTCATGCTTATACCAGTCCAGTGCCTGGTATACAGCAGGCATTCAGAAATTGTTTGTTCAGCTGAATAAAGATCCCTGAATTCCAGTCCAAAGTTTTTTCCACTGTATCATGCTTGTTCATGTTTAACAATGGATTAATCGTTTTCTTCCAAAATAATCTGAAGTCACATTTCCAATTATGCTTTTACACAGATATAATGAAATCTTTAAAAGGTGGGGTGGCAAAGAAATCAGAGGCTAGAGCATGACAGACATTTTACAACCTTCAGATGTCAACAGCAGGGGGCCCACCAGAATCCACCCTCTTCCCCCACTGTATAATGGCAATTATATTCCAGGGCGAATAACAGAATTATCTAAATGAAACCAGGAAGGTTAAAAAAAAAAAAAAAAAAAAAAAAAAAGCATACATCATAAAAGGATTAGCTGTTCAAGGACTTGGAGTTGGGGGAAGCAGGAAGATGGGTCCAGGCTGACAATTTCATAAAGTAGCCATCAATTATTTAAATCATTGTGACTTTTCAGACAGCATTCTGGACAGCAAGAGAAAAAGAAACACTCTGAAATTCTGAAAACCATAAATTAGAAGAGAGATGCTTGTTATTTCGTTTTGGAGTGAAACGTGCTCTGCCTTTAGAGGAAGGAGCAAAAGGAAAAGTAAGGCGTCCTAACATCGGAGGTGGTTCAAGATGATACTCTTCTGGAAGTTCAGCAGAACAAAGTATTTCTCTTATAGTACAAATGTTGGTGCTGTTAAAATCCAGTGTAAATAAAATTATTCAGTACATGAAAGGGTAGCAAGCTTTAAATAATACTGCAGGTAGAAAAGAAAAGAGAAGTGGGTCAGCAGGAGAGATAACTGGATCTACTGCTAGAGTTGCCATTTATTAGATGTGTTTCCTAAGATACTAACCTGTTGAGCTTTGACTTCACTCAGAGTTGGATTAAAATTCTAGCTCTAATTCTACTGTAGTCTAGTCTTTACATGACAGAGAATACCAACATTAGCTGGGGAATATTCATACTGGAGGTTAACCATACACAGTCATTTACCAACAGAGTTATGACTTACAAAGAAATATTTGTCCCCTGTACATGAGTTCGGTTACAACATTCCTTGTTTGCTTTGTTATATTTCTGTCATCTAAGTAAACCAGCCTATGCCTATTATGTCCAGGACTGAAAGAAATAAGAAGTAGAATCAAATAAACCTAAAATTTTGGCCAGTACTTGAACTATTTGTATTTGCTAAGCTAGCTCTAAAGCAGTTGATTATTTCTAGCCAGGTACAAGGTCTGCAATAGGGTTAGTATTCATGAGGTCAACCTGGTCAGTAGTTTCATAAGCTTATTACCTTGGTTTTCCCTCGATATACCTAGTTGAGAAAGAGTAAAAATAGCTTTTAATCCAGTCACTTATGATTATTTCTATACGACTACTCCATAAGGAAGTAGACATTATAAATATATTACTAATCACATAAATAATGACTGCATTTTGGACAAATATAAGTACTACAGCAAGATTTTTAAAAATACAGTTACCCAGGGACTAATTTAAAAAATTCACCAACTAAATTGTAACATTATAAATTATAACTTATCTCTGATTGTTGTTTTGTTTTTCACTTAAGGAGAAATCTTTAATTTTCTCTTATTTATGTTCTATGCGTTGAAAAGTTTCTGATCACTTGCAGCTCGCAAACTTCTTGTTATCCAGGGTGCTGGAGAAAGTTCTTTCTGTATTTACAATGTGGCCCCTCTACCTACACTCCTTCCTAGTAATTGCTCTAGAAATGAAGAGAACTTGCTCATCGAATCAAGCCTCTGAGCTTGTGTTATATTTTACTAAATGCAGGTGTGCATTCCATCTCCAGGCAAGTAAACACTCTTTCTCCACCTTCTTCACACCACTGACTGGTGAATAAGTCAGGTTCCAAATGGCTCAGTAGAGCCAGCCAGCTAACATTCAAACGTGCAGGAGCAGGAAACACGAGTCCTCCTCGTGGCCCCCTGGCATCTCTTCCTGGAAGATGAACACAAAAGCTCTTCTTGAAAGACACAGGTTTAGCTCTTGACAAAGCAGGATTTCATTTGACAATGTGGCTAGTTCCTTTGGGTTTAGCTCTTTCTATAAGAAATCTCTGGGGGAGGAACCTCAAATCCCAGAATAAATTTACTTGTCTTTAACTCTGAAGGACTTGGTGAAAGATTTATATCTGTTCCTTCGTCCTATTAATCCCAGATTTCCAGACAATTAAAAATCCCTATGCCTTTTTTCTTTTTCTTCTCCTGGGTAAGATCTGTTTTTTCACCCTTAAGTGGATTTTCTCCCCTACTTTTAAGTTGTGAAGGAGTCTGCCACCAGTGAATTCCTATGACTCTCTCTCTTTTTTTTAATAGTTTTTTGGGGTTTTTTTTGTTTATTTATTTTTGGCCGTGTTGGGTCTTCCTTCGTTGCTGCGCAGGCTTTCTCTAGCTGCAGCGAGCAGGGGCTACTCTTTGTTGTGGTGTGCAGGCTTCTCATTGCAGTGGCTTCTCTTGTGGCAGAGCACGGGCTCTAGGCGTGCGGGCTTCAGTAGTTGTGGCTCGCAGGTTCTACAGCGCAGGCTCAGTAGTTGCGGCACACAGGCTTAGTTGCTTCACGGCACGTGGGATCTCCCCGGACCAGGGATCGAACCCGTGTCCCTTGCACTGGCAGGCGGATTCTTAACCACTGTGCCCCCAGGGAAGCCCTATGACTCTCTTTTTTCAGACAGAATATTTTGGGCCACCTGACTCATGCTGTAGCTGTAGCAGAATGTCTTCAGCAAATTGGTTTTATTATTTTTTTTTGGTGGTGGGGGGAGAGATGGGTGGAGCTGGAGGGGGGGTGTTTTCCTGGAAAAGAACGCTAAGTTGTTTTTTTTTTTAATGGAACTTGAGTAAGTTTTAAAATAGAACCTAAGAGTAAATTTAAGTATTTTTACTTTTGCCTTTTTCTTCGATTCAACAGTTTACTTATATTCATACGTTTATTAAAGCACTTACCACATCATGTAGTTAATTATTTGTGAGTCCGTCCTCACCACCATCCACGACCCCCCTCATCCGCACAACTCCTCTACACAGTTAAAAACAATATCCAACTGATTTGCAGACTTACCACCACACAAAAACCTGTTTGTGGACGTTTATAGCAGCTTTACTTGTGGTGGAAGCAACCAAGATATTCTTCAATAGGTGAAGGGATAAACAAACTGTGGTATTTCTGTATCATATACCACATCCATAATCCATACCATGGAGTATTATTCAGTGATCAAAAGGAATGAGCTGTCAAGCCATGAAAAGCCATGAACGTGACTCAGCGCTAATTTAAAGAAGCCAGTCTGAAAAAGCTAAATACTGCATGATGCCAATTATATGATTTCTGGAAGCTGCAAAACTGTGGAGGCAGTAAAACGATTAGTGATTGTCAGAGGCATCGGGAGAGGGGACAAATGCTGAGTAGATGAAATATAGGGAATTTGGGGGGTGGTAAAAATCATTTTGGTGATACTCTAACGGTAAATACATGACATTATGTGTTTGTCAAAACCCACAGAACTTTAAAGCACAAAGAATGAACCTTAATGCGTGCAAATTTGAAAAAATTCATTTAGGAGGTTAAGGGATCCCAGGATGAAGTGCGGAATGTGACAAAACCATGTAACGTTATCACAAATGTAAAAAATAACCCTCTTGAAAGGAAGGTGGGAGAAAAAAGTGCCGACCCAAGTAATTTTGGAAATTAGTAGAGTTTGTAAAACTACAGGCAAAAGGAACCGCACATAAGGACTGTGACTGGTTGATAAAGTTGTTTCCCACAGGGCGTGGATTATCGATTCTGATATTGCTATGCATGTAAGCTGGGATCAAACAGTTAGGGAAATGGATTATGGGTGGTAGGAGCCAGGTTCTTCCACTGTTGGAGAGGAAGGCTACAGATAAGCAAGAGGAAGAGGCTAGAATGATCCATATGGCAACACATTTGAGTCAGAGACATCAGTATTACCTCAGTTTTAGCTTAATAAGTGGCCACATACAGAAATATATATATAGATATGGATATATACAAGGGTTAGTACACACACAGATTTCCTTTCTCTGTCAGCTGAGAGGGCCTAGAAGTAATGATGCCCAAGCAGCAACAAGCATATCAAATCCCCAGATCTTGGTTGCCAATACTATTCTCTCTAATAACAGGAACTGGAGCTTCTTGGGAAATGTCTGATTCTAGAACTGGGGCAGGAAATATAAAGATGGAGGTTGGAGCACCTGGGAGTGTCAGAAAATAAGTGCTAAAAAAAAAAAGAAATCATAAAGATGGTGACACAGGAGCTCCCAATGGCCAAAGCTGGAACAACTTGAGCAAGAAAATAAAGATAGTATTGGATTATAATCTACTGTATACAGTAAAAATCCATGAGTTCATACTGACATAAATAAATGAGTGAATAAATAGAAAAAATGGGAGGAAAGAGACAAATCTTTCAGGCAAGAAGCATTCCAAAATCATTTATGCAGGTACTCCATCCTCAAGGAGGTGTAGCGTAACTCCCCACTTCTTTTTTTTCTCTCCCCACCCGAGTGCGTGTGCTGTGCATAAGGAATTGCTTCCAAAGAGTGGACTATGGAAAGCAGAGGAAAAGAGTGACTTTCTAGTGGAGAAATCTGACAAAACACAGCCTCGGCCAGGCAATCAGGGTTAACGGTGACGGTGATAAGTCAAGCTGATAGCATACACACCTGATGTGACATGATGAGAAAGGCGCTTTACCTCTGTGGTCCTCCTCCCCAAAACACACACCCCTAGTCAAATTACGAGAAAAACGTCAGACTAATCCATATCGCAGGACATTCTACAACATATCTAACCTGCTGTCAATGTCATTTAAAAAGAAGTCTGAGAAACTGTTACAGCCGAGAGGAGCCGGAAGAGACAATGAAACGTAATGTGGTGTCCTAGATGGAGTCCAGGAACAGAAGACATTTAGGTGAGAAACAAGGCAATCCGAATAAAGCATGGACTGTGATTAATAGGAATGTGTCAATATGGGTTCATGGATTGTAACAGATTCACCATACTAATATAAGATACTAATAAGAAGGAAAACTGGGTATGGGGTGTGTGGGAACTGTACCATCTTTGCCACTTTTCTGTAAATCTCAAACGTTTCTAAAATAAAATGTTTATTTAAAGAGCCCTAAAATTTAAAGCTACTTTCCTTGGCAAACAACATAGGTTGACTTCTATATACCCTGTACTAACTGTAAGCCAGAGGCCATACTTTAACATAACTGCTAGCAATTTCCATTTCACTCATTCAGGCAATGAGTGCCTACTATGTGTCAGAGATTTCTTTTGGCTCTAAAGCAAAACTTGGAAAGGATGGGAGAAAAAAGGGATACTTCTTGTTCAAGAGGTAAGAAATCTGTATACTGTCCAGCCCTCTCTCGCTCAGGCAAGCTGCTCATTCCGGACAAAGCCTTGGAAGCCAGGGGCAAACACAGCAAGCAAGGTCACCAGAGCACTTCTGCAAGCACCTGATAGGCAGCCTTGACCTTGCAACAACCAAGGGGAGAACAAATTAAAAAATGCTTTGTGGAATAAAACGGAAGAAGCAATTAAGCTCCTGTGGTTGAAATGGGGCAAAGAGAAGTAGTGTGTGTTCGACGAGGAGAGTACAGAATGGCTCTCGTTGAAGTGCAGTTATCTGAATTTGACTTTGTGGTTATTTGCAAGTGAATACCCAGGGTATTCTGGACTCCAAAGATATTACCATCCATCATGGGAATAGCTGTAACTATGCAGGGTAAAAAAGCAGATAAAAATGAGGAAGAAAAAGAAAGGGAAACTAGAAGCCTAGATGGATTTTTCTTTTTCCTCCTCAAAAGGCTGTATTTCCAATATGTACAATCCAAAAAAGACATAATGACATAGATAACCCGTAATGAGTTAGCTGTGTGTTGCCTTCTCCCCGAAGCAGGACTTTAACTGACAGAGCTCCTGTGTGTCTAAAAAGGTCATAAGTGAGAAAAGTACTGTCCAATCTTTAAACAAATAGGAACATGCTACAGCCAAATGGCTGCGCTTGCGGACAGAGGTGATGAAAGCCCCCATCCAGTGGCTGCCGGTGAGGGCTCAGAGACGAAAACCTGATGACGATTTATGAGCACGACACTTATCCCAGAAAGTAAGCCTATGTGTTGTGTTCGGCCAATCATGACAATCAATCAGAAGAATGACTTCAAATCGGAACAAAAGGTTGAGGTCACCAAACCTCAGGCAGCCATGAGGTTACTACCTGAAGCTTCTGTCTGGAGAGAAATCCTCACCGGAAACTGTCTTCCTTTCAGAGCTGGATTACTGGACCCCTGCCTTGGCTGGCCTCTCTAATCCCAGGCTCTCTGCCCTCTAATCCTGACTGTGAACTACCAAAGCCCACTCTCCCTGTGTTTTGGAACTTTAAAAAAAAAAAAAAAAAAGAGCACTGCTTAGAGTGTACCCTTTCGCGGCTCTGTTAGAAAAGAAACAGTTCCGCCAAAGTTTAAGACCTCCGTGGGCATCCTGTGCCCTGTGAACCTTACTTCTCACTCTCCATTCCTTCACTTACCTAGACTAATCCCATCATCTCATGAACAATCCTTCGGTGTCTTCACTTACGTTATGTTCCTTGTTTGGGTCACTTTCTACCCCACCTTCTCCATTTCTACATATCCTACAACGTCCCAGTTCAGGACCCACCTCTTGGCTAAAGTTTCTTGAATCCTCCAGCCCTCAGCTGAATCCTCAACTCTTAAACTGCAAATCTTCTGAACCATCACAGTCACTGTTCAGGTACCAAAGGTCCTCTACTGTTCTCACATTCATAGAGGTGAGGAATTCTGATTCCCCAACTAAACCAGAATCTCTGGAGAAGTGGGAGCCATGCTTTAAATTTCTTCTGCCTCTCCACATCTCCTTGTCCAGTGATAGCACAAAGCAGCTGTGTAATGAGCAAACATTTATCATTTAGTTGCATTAGAATTTCAACAGTGGAAACTATTCAACTGTGTTGTGTCACTCTTGTTATAGGTGATGTGTCAGATTTTCACCAGCCCATCTTAGAGTGTTTAACCTAAGATAAAGTACACCCAACGCTGTGAGTAGGACAGGATCCTTGCAAAGCACGAAGAAAAACATCTGCTTTATTTGAACAGTTCATTTTAAAGGGCCATTTAACTTGCAAGCTTAGAGAGTCTTCTTTCTCCCTCTTCCTTTTCTCACTAGAACATCTCTAAGCAAGAGCTGCACTATCCAGACAGGGCAAAAGTGACTTAGGATAAGAACCTCAAAAATTCCCGAAGAACAGCAGTTCTCTGTCTACACTCATCCAGCTCCCACCACTAATATTGCCAGATCAGCAATTCTGCTGCTCTCAAAAATGATAACTATCATTTGCTTGGGCTGTCAAGCCAGCCTTTTCTCCCTTCTTGGTATCTTTTTTTTTTTTTTTTTTGTGGTACGCAGGCCTCTCACTGTTGTGGCCTCTCCCGTTGCAGAGCACAGGCTCTGGACACGCAGGCTCAGCGGCCATGGCTCACGGGCCCAGCCGCTCCGCAGCATGTGGGATCTTCCCAGACCGGGGCACAAACCCGTGTCCCCTGCATCGGCAGGCGGACTCTCAACCACTGTGCCACCAGGGAAGCCCTCTTGGTATCTTCTGATGGGATGTTTTTCCTCTTCTCTTGTATTTAATGAAAAGAAATAAATCTGAGAATACCTTTGTTAGCAGGTAAAGTCAAATCTATTTCAGGCAAAGGCAGCTCCACAGATCTGAGCGACAGAGCAGTTAATGTAGTTCAGCCCCCGTCAGCAGATCTGTCGTAAGTCATTACCTTCTCTCCTGCTTATCCACCAAGGAGTGCACCGGGGCAAGATCAAAACAGACAGCAGCCCATCAAACGTCTCAAAATACTTACCCCAAATAAGCCCTATTACATAGAACAGTCTAGGTGACAACCAAGATGGCCATCGGTGCCTGCCTTTACTTAGAAAGTAAATTCACAATCCTCCTTTAAAACCCAAGGCTTATCCCTATATTGATGTCATTCTGAAACAGCCTGGTGCTCAGACAAGTTTCTGAGTACCAAGCAAAGCCGGTGAACAAGTGTCACTAACTGTAATTGCTCTCTCATTCAGCAGTCCCTCACGACTCCTCTATCCATGTGGATAAGCCCTTCCAGCCTGCTGGTTTTAAACTGACCTCATAACCCAGATATAATAAATGAATTCTTGAAAAGTTGCATCTAAATTAAAATCTGTCCCAAACACATTATGAGAATTGATGGATTGCTGAAGAAAACATCTGGAATTTTAATGGACTTCAAAAAATAAAGACTTCAGATAATTAATGATTCTTACACAATATACGGGGATGGCTGCAGATGATTTTCTGCAGACAGAAGAAAAATAATTTCTTCGTTTCGAGCCCCTCTGGGCTTTCTCCAAAAGCCTAGCTGGCTATACTATATAGAAGTTAGTTGAGAGGAAGACGGCGGAAGAGGAAGATGCGGAGATCATCTTCCTCCCCACAGATGCATCAGAAATACATCTACACGTGGAACTGCTCCTATAGAACATCCACTTAACGCTGGCAGAAGACCTCAGACCTCCCAAAAGGCAAGGTAAGGCAAAAGAAAAAAGAATAAACAGAGACAAAAGGATAGGGACGGGACCTGCACCAGTGGGAGGGAGCTGTGAAGGAGGAAAAGTTTCCACACACTAGAAGCCCCTTCACTGGCGGAGGCTGCGGGTGGCGGAGGGGGAAAGCTTCAGGGCCACGGAGGGGAGCGCAGCGACAGGGGTGCGGAGGGCAGAGCGGAGAGATTCCCGCACAGAGGATCGGTGCCGACCGGCACTCACCAGCCCGAGAGGCTTGTCTGCTCACCCGCCGGGGCGGGCGGGGCTGGGAGCTGAGGCTCGGGCTTTGCTCAGATCGCAGGGAGAGGACTGGGGTTGGCAGCGTGAACACAGCCTGAAGGGGTTAGTGCTCCACGGCTAGCCGGCAGGGAGTCCGGGAAAAAGTCTGGAGCTGCCGAAGAGGCAAGAGACTTTTTCTTCCGTCTTTGTTTTCTGGTGCGCGAGGAGAGGGGATTCAGAGCGCTGCTCAAAGGAGCTCCAGAAACGGGCGTGAGCCTCGGCTAACAGCGCGGACCCCAGAGACGGGCATAAGACGCTAAGGCTGCTGCTGCTGCTGCCGCCACCAAGAAGCCTGTGTGCGAGCACAGGTCACTCTCCACACCACCCTTCCGGGGAGCCTGTGCAGCCCGCCACTGCCAGGGTCCCGTGATCCAGGGACAACTTCCCGGGAGAAACGCACGGCGTGCCTCAGGCTGGTTGCAACGTCACACCAGCCTCTGACACCGCAGGCCTCGCCCCGAACTCCGCGCCCCTTCCCCCCGCCCCCCGCCTGAGTGAGCCAGAGTCCCCGAATCAGCTGCTCCTTTAACCCCGTCCTGTCTGAGCGAAGAACAGATGCCCTCCGGCGACCTACACGCAGAGGCGGGGCCAAATCCAAAGCTGAACCCCGGGAGCTACGCGAACAAAGAAGAGAAAGGGAAATCTCTCCCAGCAGCCTCAGGAGCAGCGGATTCAATCTCCACAATCAACTTGATGTACCCTGCATCTGTGGAATACCTGAGTAGACAACGAATCATCCCAAATTGAGGAGGTGGACTTTGGGAGCAAGATATATTATTTTTTCCCCTTTTCCTCTTTTTGTGAGTGTGTATGTGTATTCTTCTGTGTGAGATTTTGTCTCTATAGCTTTGCTTTCACCATTTGTCCTAGGGTTCTGTCCGTCCATGTTTTTTTTCCATTGTTGTTATTGTTTTTTTTTTACTTTTTAAAAAAAATTTTCCTTAATTATTTTTTATTTTAATAACTTCATTTTATCTTTATTTTATTTTTTCTCCTTCCTTCCTTCCTTCCTTTCTTTCTTCTTTCTTTCTTTCCCTTTCTTTCTTTCCCTTTCTGAGCCATGTGGATGAAGGGCTCTTGGTGCTGCACCCAGTAGTCAGTGCTGTGCCTCTGAGGTGGGAGACCCAACTTCAGGACACTGGTCCACAAGAGACCGCCCAGCTCCATGTAATATCAAACGGCGAAAATCTCCCAGAGATCTCCATCTCAACACAAAGACCCAGCTTCACTCAACGACCAGCAAGCTACAGTGCTGGACACCCTATGCCAAACAACTAGCAAGACAGGAACACAACCCCACCCATTAGCAGGGAGGCTGCCTAAAATCATAATAACGCCACAGACAACCCAAAACACACCAGCAGACGTGGACCTGCCCACCAGAAAGACAAGATCCAGCCTCATCCACCGCAACACAGGCACTAGTCTCCTCCACCAGGAAGCCTACACAACCCACTGAACCAACCTTAGCCACTGGGGACAGACACCAAGAACCTGCAGCCTGCAAAAAGGAGACCCCAAACACAGTAAGATAAGCACAATGAGAAGACAGCAAAACACACAGCAGATGAAGGAGCAAGGTAAAAACCCAGCAGACCTAACAAGTGAAGAGGAAATAGGCAGTCTACCTGAAAATGAATTCAGAATAATGATAGTAAAGATGATCCAAAATCTTGGAAATAGAATACAGAAAATGCAAGAAACATTTAACAAGGACCTAGAAGAACTAAAGAGGAAACAAGCAATGATGAACAACACAATAAATGAAATTAAAAATACTCTAGAAGGGATTAATAGCAGAATAGCTGAGGCAGAAGAACGGATAAGTGACCTGGAAGATAAAATAATGGAAATAACTACTGCAGAGCAGAATAAAGAAAAAGAATGAAAAGAACCGAGGACAAGTCTCAGAGAACTCTGGGACAACATTAAACGCACCAACATTCAAATTATAGGGGTCCCAGAAGAAGAAGAGAAAAAGAAAGGGACTGAGAAAATATTTGAAGACATTATAGTTGAAAACTTCCCTAATATGGGAAAGGAAATAGTTAATCAAGTCCAGGAAGCACAGAGAGTCCCATCCAGGAGAAATCCAAGGAGAAACATGCCAGGACACATATTAATCAAACTATCAAAAATTAAATACAAAGAAAACATATTAAAAGCAGCAAGGGAAAAACAACAAATAACACACAAGGGAATCCCCATAAGGTTAACAGCTGATCTTTCAGCAGAAACTCTGCAAGCCAGAAGGGACTGGCAGGACATCTTTAAAGTGATGAAGGAGAAAAACCTGCAACCAACATTACTCTACCCAGCAAGGATCTCATTCAGATTTGATGGAGAAATAAAACCTTTACAGACAAGCAAAAGCTGAGAGAGTTCAGCACCACCAAACCCGCTTTACAACAAATGCTAAAGGAACTTCTCTAGGCAAGAAACACAAGAGAAGGAAAAGACCTACAATAACGAACCCAAAACAATTAAGGAAATGGGAAAAGGAACATACATATAGATAATTACCTTAAATATAAATGGATTAAATGCTCCCACCAAAAGACACAGACTGGCTGAATGGATACAAAAACAAGACCAACATATATGCTGTCTACAAGAGACCCACTTCAGACCTAGGGACACATACAGACTGAAAGTGAGGGGATGGAAAAAGATATTCCATGCAAATGGAAATCAAAGGAAAGCTGGAGTAGCAATTCTCATATCAGACAAGATAGACTTTAAAATAAAGACTACTACAAGAGACAAAGAAGGACACTACCTAATGATCAAGGGATCGATCCAAGAAGAAGCTGTAACAATTGTAAATATTTATGCACCCAACATAGGAGCACCTCAATACATAAGGCAAATATTAACAGCCATAAAAGGGGAAATTGACAGTAACACAATCATAGCAGGGGACTTTAACACCCCACTTTCACCAATGGACACATCATCCAAAATGCAAGTAAATAAGGAAACACAAGCTTTAAATGATACATTAAACTGAATGGACTTAATTGATATTTCTAGGACATTCCATCCAAAAAGAACAGAATACACATTTTTCTCAAGTGCTCATGGAACATTCTCCAGGATAAATCATATCTTGGGTCACAAATCAAGCCTTGGTAAATTTAAGAAAATTGAAATCATATCAAGTATCTCTTCTGACCACAACGCTATGTGACTAGATATCAATTACAGGAAAAGATCTGTAAAAAATACAAACACACGGAAGCTAAACAATACACTACTAAATAACCAAGTTACCACTGAAGAAATCAAAGTGGAAATCAAAAAACTGCCTAGAAACAAATGACAGTGAAAACACAACAACCCAAAACCTAAGGGATGCAGCAAAAGCAGGTCTAAGAGGGAAGTTTATAGCAATACAATCCTACCTCAAGAAACAAGTAAAATCTAAAATAAACAACCTAACCTTACATCTAAAGCAATTAGATAAAGAAGAACAAAAAACCCCCAAAAATAGCAGAAGGAAAGAAATCATAAAGATCAGAGCAGAAATAAATGAAAAACAAATGAAGGAAACAATAGCAAAGATCAATAAAACGAAAAGCTGGTTCTTTGAGAAGATAAACAAAATTGATAAACAATTAGCCAGACTCATCAAGACAAAAAGGGAGAAGACTCAAATCAACAGAATTAGAAATGAAAAAGGAGAAGTAACAATTGACACTGCAGAAATACAAAGGATCATGAGAGATTACTACAAGCAACTCTATGCCAATAAAATGGTCAACCTGGAAGAAATGGACAAATTCTTAGAAATGCACAACATGCCGAGACTGAAACAGGAAGAAATAGAAAATATGAACAGACCAATCACAAGCACTGAAATTGAAACTTTGATTAAAAATCTTCCAACAAACAAAAGCCCAGGACCAGATGGCTTCACAGACGAATTCTATCAAACATTTAGAGAAGAGCTTTCACCTAACCTTCTCAAACTCTTCCAAAATATAGCAAGGGAGGAACACTCCCAAACTCATTCTACGAGGCCAATATCACCCTGATACCAAAACCAAACAAAGATGTCACAAAGAAAGAAAACTAAAGGCCAATATCACTGATGAACATAGATGCAAAAATCCTCAACAAAATACAAGCAAACAGAATCCAACAGCACATTAAAAGGATCATACACCATGATCAAGTGGGGTTTATTCCAGGAATGCAAGGATTCTTCAATATACGAAAATCAATCAACGTGATACAACATATTAACAAACTGAAGGAGAAAAACCATATGATCATCTCAATAGATGCAGAGAAAGCTTTCGACAAAATTCAACACCCATTTATGATAAAAACCCTGCAGAAAGTAGGCACAGAGGGAACTTTCCTCAACATAATAAAGGCCATGTACGACAAACCCACCGCCAACATCATCCTCAATGGTGAAAAACTGAAACCATTCCCACTAGGATCAGGAACAAGACAAGGTTGCCCACTTTCACCACTATTATTCAACATAGTTTTGGAAGTTTTAGCCACAGCATTCAGAGAAGAAAAGGAAATAAAAGGAATCCAAATCAGAAAAGAAGAAGTAAAGCTGTCACTGTTTGCAGATGACATGATACTCTACATAGAGAATCCTAAAGATACTACCAGAAAAATACTAGAGCTAATCAATGAATTTGGTAAAGTAGCAGGACACAAAATTAATTCACAGAAATCTCTGGCATTCCTATACACTAATGATGAAAAATCTGAAAATGAAATAAGAAAACACTCCCATTTACCATTGCAACAAAAAGAATAAAATATCTAGAAATAAACCTACCTAAGGAGACAAAAGACCTGTATTCAGAAAATTATAAGACACTGATGAAAGAAATTAAAGATGATACAAATAGATGGAGAAATATACCATGTTCTTGGATTGGAAGAATCAACATTGTGAAAATGTCTCTACTACCCAAAGCAATGTACAGATTCAATGCAATCCCTATCAAACTACCAATGGCATTTTTCACAGAACTAGAACAAAAACTTTCACAATCTGTATGGAAACACAAAAGACCCCGAATAGCCAAAGCAATCTTGAGAACGAAAAATGGAGCCAGAGGAATCAGGCTCCCTGACTTCAGTCTATACTACTGAGCTACAGTAATCAAGACAGTATGGTACTGGCACAAAAACAGAAATATAGATCAATGGAACAGGATAGAAAGCCCAGAGATAAACCCACACACATATGGTCACCTTATCTTTGATAAAGTAGGCAAGAATATACAGTGGAGAAAAGACAGCCTCTTCAATAAGTGGTTCTGGGAAAAATGGACAGGTACATGTAAATGTATGAAATTAGAACACTCCCTAACACCATACACAAAAATAAACTCAAAATGGATTAAAGACCTAAATATAAGGCCAGACACTATCAAACTCTTAGAGGAAAACATAGGCAGAACGCTCTATGACATAAATCATAGCAAGATCCTTTTTGACCCACGTCCTAGAGAAATGGAAATAAAAACAAAAATAAACAAATGGGACCTAATGAAACTGTAAAGCTTCTGCACAGCAAAGGAAACCATAAAGAAGATCAAAAGACAACCCTCACAATGGGAGAAAATATTTGCAAATGAAGCAACTGACAAAGGATTAATCTCCACGATTTACAAGCAGCTCATGCAGCTCAGTAACAAAAAAACAAACAACCCAATCCAAAAATGGGCAGAAGACCTAAATAGACATTTCTCCAAAGAAGATATACAGATTGCCAACAAACACATGAAAGAATGCTCAACATCATTAATCATTAGAGAAATGCAAATCAAAACTACAACAAGATACCATCTCATACCGGTCAGAATGGCCATCATCAAAAAATCTACAAACAGTAAATTCTGGAGAGGGTGTGGAGAAAAGGGAACCCTCTTGTACTACTGGTGGGAATGTAAATTGATACAGCCACTATGGGGAACAGTATGGAGGGTCCTTAAAAAACAAAAATAGAACTACCATACAACCAGCAATCCCACTACTGGGCATATACCCTGAGAAAACCATAATTCAAAAAGAGTCATGTACCAAAATGTTCACTGCAGCAGTGTTTACAACAGCCAGATCATGGAAGCAATCTAAGTGTCCATCGACAGATGAATGGATAAAGATATGTACAATGGAATATTACTCAACCATAAAAAGAAACGAAATTGAGATATTTGTATTGAGGTGGATGGACCTAGAGTCTGTCATACAGAGTGAAGTAAGTCAGAAAGAGAAAAACAAATACCATATGCTAACACATATATATGGAATCTAAGAAAAAAAAAGGTTATGAAGAACCTAGGGGTGAGACGGGAATAAAGACACAGACCTACTAGAGAATGGACTTGAGGATATGGGGAGGGGGAAGGGTAAACTGTGACAAAGTGAGAGAGTGGCATGGACATATATACACTACCAAACATAAAACAGATAGCTAGGGGGAAGCAGCCGCATAGCAAAGGGAGATCAGTTCAGTGGTTTGTGACCACCTAGAGGGGTGGGATAGGGAGGGTGGGAGGGAGGGAGACGCAAGAGGGAAGAGATATGGGAACATATGTATATGTATAACTGATTCACTTTGTTATAAAGCAGAAACTAACACACCATTGTAAAGCAATTATACTCCAATAAAGATGTTAAAATAAAAAGAAGTTAGTTGAAATATATATATGTTTACACACACACACACACACACACACACACACACACCCTTTTTCTCCCCTCGTCTTCTTGATTTGCAGAAGGCTACTGATAGAAGTCTAGTTAACCAGGGATTTTCTAAGAAAACCAGCCAACGAGACAAGGTCCTATTTCTTCTCCATCTGGAGATAAGACTATAAAGATATTTGTAAAATTCAAGTTGATCATATTACGTGCTTATTCTGCCTGTAAATAAAAATCACCTCTCATTTGCTCACTTCACAACCTTTTTCATCAACAGTTATGAGGGCAAGTTCCCTGGTAGCATCATGTCAGTAAAGGCAGTACTTATAGATTAATCACAAGCATGAGTTGGTCAATTGCCTGTTCCATGACACCATTTAAAGGAAACGTCAGAATGGGTACTTTTAGAAATTGAACACTCTTAACAAAGCAACTACTTTCCCACTTAATTTATTTCCCTTTATGTTCAGATTTCCTAAGTAAGATATTAAAAACCATGGTAAAGTGCTTAGGGAATGATTGGGAATTCATTTCTGGGATGGCTGAAAAAGAATTCAAATGACCAGGTTTGGTTATGCTATGAAACCAATTCAGTAAAGTGTTAACTGTAGAATCCTGGTGTTTTTTTTTTTCAGTCTTTTTAGATGTTTCAAGTATTCTCACGATAAACTGTGGAAAAAAAATTGCCGGATTCTTATGTTGGTTGTCTAATCATGTATGAAACAAACTATTGGTAAAAACTAGTGAAGCCTTTCATTTAATAGGAAATATTTTTAATTTCTGTAGGTGTAAGCATCATTCCCTTTGATGCTAATGGATTTTCTGAATGATTATGTGGGTGTATAATAATAATAATATAATAATAAATAACAATAAATAATAACAATAAATAATAATAACAATTATGAGACAACAACTCAATATGTAAAGCAGTTCAGAAAACCCTGCTGAATACATGATCTCATTGTACTCTTCACCTTAATCTTATGAGGTTGTTTGAGCTAGCATCATTCTCATTCTATATGAGGGACGTGAAGTTCAGGGAAGATAAGTGGCTTGGGCTTGTCTAAGGTCACTGGATTGACAAGACCAGATCCCCATTTTATATGTTTTTCCCACCATGCCATGATGAAATTTACATTTCCTGAATGACTATGAAGAATCACAACAAAAATTCTACAAAAAATAAAAAGTATTAAACTAGTAATAGAATTAATCATACAAAAATAACACAACTTGATAAGAATCTGAAGACACAGATGAATGTTATGAGATTCCCAAAGTCCCCATTAGTACTGAAAGACTTAATTTGCTCAGCTGTCTCAGAAGTGGACAGGTGAGTGTTGAAAGCCACAGTGACAATCTGAACAACCAAAGACAAGAACAAAGGCATCTTCTACTGCATCTTCCTGGATAAAACCTGAAGCAACCACTAGTTGGTTGGTTACTTGAGGCCTTCATGTGTCATGAAGAACCCAAATAATATTGCTGGTGAATATTTTATTTTACTTTTATTTTACCTTTATTAAGTAAAATTTAAAGAAAATCAAACCCCCACACTGTGTATTTCTTTCGGTTTAGATAAACACTGAAGAATCAGATTAGACCCCAAGGCATCTTGGTTCTAAGACTTATTTTAGCACGGTGAGACCACTAGCACCAACTCTCAGAGCTTACAGGGGAGAAAAAAAAAAAATCAATTGATCAGCTCTTTTTTCCATTTAATGATTTTCATGATGACTTCCTACAGACCTTAAACAGGACTAATCTATTTAGGCTAATAAAAGCTAAATCTATTCTGCACCATGGAGTGCAGTGGCAACAACCGGCCGCGATGCAAATACCACTTAAACCCAACGTTCTTCATATTAACATAATTTGATATGATGAAACCATATGCTATTGCTGCTGGCCACACTCCCCTGGGAAACCAACAAGAGGTTACCGGCAGTACCTTGGCTTAGCTGGGGAAATAACAGGCTTGGGCATCAGTGTAATGGCACATCATTACAGTGTGAGCAGCTGTGTCTACCAACTTTCAGTAAGGCTTAACCAGAGCTCCAGCGATCACTCGACCTACCAAAAACTTTCATTTGGAACCTTCCTGACACCTAGAGTTTAGACCACTTTGGCCCTATTGTCTTAACAGCAATACTTCTACACTGCTTCCTGCCAGAGGGTTTTCAAGGAAAATATAGCAAGTTGAATATGTTGCATTCTATATAATTTGCTTGCAATGATTAGCTGTAGTGGGATGAATAGTGTCCTCCCAACATTCCACACACAATCTCAGAATGTGATCTTAACTTGGAAGTAGGGTCTTTGTAGATAGAATTAAGGTTAGGGTTGAGGTGAGATCATGCTGGATTAAGGTGAGCCCTAAATCCAATGAGAGTGTCCTTATAAGAGCCAGAAATGGAAAAATGGAGAACATGGGAGAAGCCCATGTTAGGATGGAGGCAGAGATTGGAGCTATGCTTCCAGAAGTCAAGAAGTACCAGGACCACCAGAAGATGGAAGAAGCAGGGAAGGGTCTTACTCTAGAGCCTTGGGAGGGAACGTGGCTCCTCGCCTCCATAACTATGAGAACATCAATTTCTGCTTTTTAAGCCACCTAGTTTGTGGCAATTTGTTATGTTTGCCCTAGGAAACGAACATAGTAGCTTTTTTTTTTTTTTTTTTTTTTTTTGGCGGTACGCGGGCCTCTCACTGCTGTGGCCTCTCCCATTGCGGAGCACAGGCTCCGGACGCGCAGGCTCAGCGGCCATGGCTCACGGGCCCAGCCGCTCCGCGGCATGTGGGATCCTCCCGGACCGGGGCACGAACCCGTGTCCCCTGCATCGGCAGGCGGACTCTCAACCACTGCGCCACCAGGGAAGCCTATAGTAGCTTTAATGGTCATAAATACTGCATGTTGCCTCTGCTGCTAACAAATGATCAGCGGGCAAGTCCAGGAAAAAGAGAAAGGAAGTGAAACAATACCATCTCCTGCTGTCACTCTAGGGTAGTGGAAACAGAAGTTACAGGTGGGTCTTAGAGCACAAAGAACAGGAGTGAGTAAGCAGCAAGTTAGTGATAAGAGGAGATGCAGGCTGAAATCTACAAAGAGACGGCAGGGGTGCAGAGGCACCATCAGTACAAATCAGAAGTCTATGAAGGTGAGAGTCAGGGAGCAGGCGGGTAGCCGGTAACAGCGGGCAATGCTGAAGTCCAGATGTCTGTGACACGGGCAACGAAGGCGATGTGTTCTACCACCATTACTCCGCCTACACCTTAGAAATGATGCCTGTGTTCCTAGGACACAGATTTTATTATTCTTGTTTTATAGAGGAGGAAATAGGTACGGAGAGGTTAGCAATTTGGTCCTGACCACAAAATTATCCATTGAAATGTCTGGGATTTCAATCTATTTGTATCTGATTCTAAGACTTATGGATCAAGCTTGATTAAAAGTATCAAACAGAGCCCTCTGTTACAAACCTAAGTGAATTAAAGAATGCCTCAATTATAATTATTTTGTACTTCCTCTCAGGGCAATAACTGATTCTATGGAGTAGAAAGATCCAGGCCAGAGGCACTAATTCGGGCTGCATATGTTGGGATCATCTGGGCAGCTTATAACACCTGGACGCCCAGGCCCCACCCCTGACCAACTGAACCAAAGCTCTGGGATGGGATCTAGGTGTGTTCAGAAAGCTCCTGGGTGATTCTAATGGGTATTGTTGAGAACCACACCCCTCCAGGTAGCCGGCAAAAGCACAGGAGGATGAGGAAGAGATGAGAGTGTGGGGTTTGCAGGCCACCTCTAACCATCTGACTTCTCAGATGTGCTCTGACACATACTGGGGCAATGAGGAAAATGAAAATATGCTTTAAATGTTTCAAGATTGCCGAAAATTTGACTTGCACAGCTTATGGTTTTTTTTTTTTTTTTTTCCTCCAATGATGGGGGAACAGAAGCCAAAGCATTAGGAAAGCTGTCTCTGTCTCACATTGCCCTACATAAGCCAGAAAACGTAGTCTCATCCTGTGTCTAGAAAGAACTTTGCAAAATTCAGCAACGTGCTAGACTAGGAAGCAGCTTCCGCTGCTGCTGCTGCAAATATTGTTTTTACAATTTCTGTGCCTGTATGAAACAAAGCTGAATAGCTTTTTGAAGTTAACTACGGTTGTTTGTCTCAAGGCTACGAGTCCAGGGTGTTAGAGCCCCATTTCCTAACCTCCGGCTGGAAACGCTGGTACTAAGACAATGCTTCTCAAAGTGCTGTCTCTATTAAAATCAACTAGAGGGCTAGTTAGACCAGAGATTCCTGCACCCCATCCCGGAGTGGAGTGAGGTTCCGGAATCTGCATTTCCCACAAGCTCGGGTGACGTGGATGCTGCCCATCCATGGATCACACCTGGTGTTGCACTGGTACAAGGCCGTGCTTCTCAAAATCTTATGTACATACAACTCACCTGGGGATGCCGTACATATGCAGATTCTGACTCAGAGGTCTGATGTTCCCATCCACAGACCACTAAGTAACAAGGATACCGGGTATTCCATTGGGAGGTAGGGGAAAAAACTTTACTTGTAGTTTTTGTTCATACAGATGTCCATTCAGCTATGTGATAGGTAAGGGATTAAAATACTTAAGCATTAGTCCCCCCTCCCCTTTTTTGGGTGGAGATACTAAAGAAGAATAAATTACATCCCCCAAACAGTGATAAACTAGGGAACTGAGGGAATTTTTCCCCATGTCTGATAAATGAACAGTTGGTAGATGCCTGTTACATATAAGGCATGAGGGAGTATCCACTTCAAACAATCAATTGTTTCCACAGCTCCATGTCCGGAATGCCAGAAGATCTGACTCAAGAGAAATGAGGAATTTCTCTTAATGGATTTCTTTAATTTGAATCAGTATACTTTGTCTTGCAATGGATGGAGCCATTTTGCAGAAAAAGTGATGGTAATAGAGGCCTCGCAGATGGTAAGAGCATGAAGTATAGTCCATCCTGCTTCTATCTGAGAGCATCAGAGGCATAAGAGCTGTGACATTTTAATTTAAACATTGTCATGAATCTTAAACCCAAGACCATGAATCTTACACCATGGGGGCAAAACACGCACACCCATGCCCTTGTACTAAGGAAGTCATCATTCATTCATTCATTCATTTTCATTCACTCAGCAATTTATTCAACATTGCTTTCTCTATAGCAGGCATGGTTGCAGGAGCTGGGGATTTAGGAGGGAACCATCTGTAACAAATATCTGAGCTATTCCATCTGCTGGAAAGTGGTTTAGACGCCGAGGCAAGAAAGACGGTTGGTTTTACACTTCTACTCCTGTGAGGCAATATACGGATTTAGAGCAGTACATCTCTGGCTATGGTGAGAGTCTGGTTCCAAACTCTCCCCCATCCCCCCAGTCTGTCACAGATGTATACTTTTATAAAATAAATAAAAATGAATTACTAGAAAAAAGAAAATTTTAAAAACCCGGTGATAAAAACACAAGTCCCAATTTTTTACTGTTAGGTTCAACAGACAATGTCAAATTGCTTAAAAAAAAAAAAAAAAAAGTGTCTAAATGCTTACTCTCAAACTCTGCCCATCTCATAGCAGACTAGTAACAAATAGGTTAGCGCATGGGATCCAGGGTTGGGTCGCCTGGGTTTGAATTACAGTTCTAGCGTTGCTAGCTAGGTGACTATGGATGGGCAAGTTATTTAATTTCATTGTTTCTCAGTTTCCTCCTTATAATAAGAATGCCACCTTCACAAAGCTGTTGTCAATGCATATAAAACATTTACAAGTCAATACATATAAAGCGCTCAGTAGTGTCCGGCTCACAGTAGATGTTTTAAAGTGTTAGTTGTCACCATTACTACTGTTTACTATCATGAATGCTATCATTACCACCATTAGACTGCCACTGTTACTCCTAGTACCATGCTGCTCTATCACTTTGGGTATCTGCACAGTTGTTTCACCTATAAAATGGTGCTTGTAATTTCTTCCTTCCTATTTCCTTCCTTCCTTCCCTCCTATGAATTCTGTGCCTAGAAAGTAAAACTACCAGTGCAAAACTACATTATTGCCCAAGTAAATGCCCCCTTATAACCGACTGTCTATCCTGACCAATGTCATTTCAAAGAGGAAAGGACAAAATGTCCTGGGGTTTTCTGCGTCTGCACATCATCAGATAAGTAGATGGAAGCAGCACTGAGACAGCTGTCTGTCCACTCTCTGTGGAGAATCCAGTTGGGCTGATGCTTCATGACACTGGGTGCTGCCTCCGGGGAAAGGCACGATCCTTTCCACTCTGTGACCAAACAACAGTCTAGCAGAGGGAATGACTTTGAAGGACATGTAATTGAATACTTAACCCGCCTGCATTTCTCACACATACATATATTTCTTCAAGCTCCCTTCTTAACAATTGTTTTGTATTCTCAGCTAAAATGGTTGAGAACAATTTCTCCATTATTTTTCTTTAGTTACGTATAACTAGCTGAGAATAAAAATATCAAGGTGACACTGAAACACATTTAAGAAACATTGAAATTTGAGCATGGGAAATTATGTTTGAAAACAATTTACAATCATTAAAAAGCAAGAGACTTTCTCAAGATGGAAAAGGAAAATAACCACCTCTTCACTTGCTTTTGTAACCTCATAACTGACAATATTAAACAAATTTACTGATATGGTCTAACTAATTTGCATTCTCATAAAATTTTTATGAAGAAAGAGAGGACAACAAAATAACCAAATAAGAAAGCAGGTGTTTGGGCTCTGTAAACATATTTGGAGGTTGATAACTTGCATGGCCTTAGTTTTAAGACTTACTCACTTACATATAACTATCATATCTTGACAAGGTCAAAGAGAGAAGAGGTAAAGTTGGAGTTCTTACAGAGCCTCAGAACGGAGTAACTGACTTAAAGAACAAGAGGTGTAGTAACATGTACAAATGGCTGGTGATGAGGTTATGAGTGACTTGACAAGCACATCGGTAGGCTGCCCAGAGATGCCGTTTAGCCAGCAGTGTGTGGCCCTGACATGGCCCAGACTGTAGCCAACTAGTGGAGTTTTAATCTCTTTGTTACTCAAGGTGAAAATCTTCATGTTTAATGAGCCAGCATCTTTAGTTCCCAGATTCACTCTGTAGTGCATTATTTCTTTTACATTTAGTACACTAAGCGTATTAAAGTTGCTCTGTACAGCATACAGCATGACACTTGAGGGATATACATACTGAGAGGTTTTCTGATGGAGAGGATGTTAATGATATTGTCAGACATAAGGTAAATGTAAACAAGTTTTTGTGACTCTCTTTCTCATCTTCCCACTCTGACTCTGCAGTTAAGACTCTCAAAATTTATTCACTGTGTCCATCCACCCATCCATCCGTCTACCCACCCACCCACCGACACACATAAACATTCATTCAACAAACTATCGAGTGTCTTCCTACTGCCTGATACTGTTACTATACTTTTAGAACTTAATTTCTAGTGGGAAAAGATAGGCAATCAACAAGCTAGAAGATAAATGATTATAGTTGTGCTAAGAAGGAAAAAAATGAAAATGTTAAAATAGTGACTAACTGGGGAGATCTATTCATGATCCTAACAAAAAACAGAATTCCATTCAGATGACTAACTGAAGAAATATTAATGAAAAGATGACTGACAGAGGTACAGGCAGCACTGAAAGAAGCAACAAAGGATGCTGAGGCACCCAGAGACCAGTAACAGCAGAAAGCTATCATCAAGGGCCAAGGAGGAGAGATGGTATTACCAGCGTCCAGTGAGAGCTGAAGCCATACAGGAAGTGTCGCCTGGCAGGACCTCTGGTTACAGAGGGAGGCACCCAAAGCCAAAACTATGATCCAAAGTGGAAAGGAAGGAGATGAGAACCCAACCTCTTTCTCCTTTTACCCTCCAATCTCCTGCTAGTGCTTCCTATTGACAGAACCTGATCACAAGTCATTGGCAAGAGAGTTTTGGTGACACAGTTCATAGTTTGGCTTCAGTGTTGAGAACAGACAGATTCGGAGCAGGAGGTGGGGGCGGGGGGTGGTGGGGATTGGGAATAACCAAGGAAGGGGACCTACTTAGGCAGGATAGTTAGGAAAAGCTTCCCTGTGGAGGGGACGTTTGAACAGGCACCAAGAGAAGATGCCGGCCATGCAAAGAGCCAGTGGAAGAGTAATCCAGCAGAGGGATGGGATGAGTGAGCGCATGCCTTTGCTATTCTCCCTTCTCTGCATCCCATACTCAGTACAGATCCTCACTAGGAACACATCTAACATAAACTCAGGCAATGCAAATGGACACTTTCCTGGGTGTGATGCTACTGTTCAAGTTCTGGTAGAAGTGAATGCCTCTGTTCTATGTTCTCAATACCATAAACGAATTTGCTTATAAAAAAAAGCTCACCACTAGGACACTTCCCTATGAAAGGGCCAGCATTTCTATGAATTCTAATGTACAAAGGAAGACATATATAAAAGCAGGTAAAGGCAGGCAACCGAAGCAAATATATATATATATATATATATATATATATATATATATATCACTTATAGAACTTCTCTTTGAAGATCTCAAGTCTTCTACATTTTGAGATATCCTCATACCACGCAACTTACATAAAACTATGCTATTGTACCCATCATTCTCTTAAATGAAGAAACACTATAATGATTCAATTACAGTGTAATAATAATTAACGTATAGCCAGAATTGAAATTCATAGTAATTTTCTTTTAGTCTTATATTTACCTCTAAGTCACTGGCTTAAAGCATATAAAACAAACACCTCAAGTCTATTAATCCATACATCTGACAAATTATCTTATTTCTGTTGTCCAGAAACCATTTCTTTATACAATGAAAGTAAAATTTTTGTATTAAGATGATCATCACTTAATAAATGATCTGACTTTTAAAAGCCAGTTTTTTGGGTGGGTTCAAATTCACTGTGAGCTAGCCGAGTTATATACGGTAAGTCAGCCCTCAAATGGTACAGAGGGTTTACTGTTGGTAACTGAGGTTAGGCAGAATAACTTCCTTCCTATAAGTCCTTCTACTCCAGGATGCATTCACCATTGGAAAGAGAGTTCTTTTCAAGGACAAATTCCAGGCCAATAATGAGGAGTTGCCTGCATGTTAATGAGACTCACCATCTCCCATATTCAAAGCTAACCACTTTTTTCTAAAAGATCTTCAGGAATTTCCATTATCTCTACACTAGTCCTTAATTTCCCTGGTGACTGTTTAATTTATTTCCTCTTGTTTTGTCCCTGATGAATATAGAAACAGATGGTAACTCTTCTCCTTCTTTTTTCAATTTGTGACTCTTGCCAAGTCAATGAAAACTGCAGATAAAAATAGTAAGTTCAAAGGATGTGATTACCTGTAGGAGAGGCCGCTGCACCCCCAGCACTTTCATGGTGTCTGCATTAGCTAGGATCTTCAGGGGGTCAGATGTTTTCGTGACTCCTTCAATCTCCTTGTTGATCTCAGCCAAGACCTGACTGAGGAAGATGTTTTTGATGTACACGGTGAGAAACTCTCGAAGAGGACACTGTTTGGCTGGGCCAAGTCCCAGGGCGTGCTCTATCTCCTGAATGAATCTGAAAGACAAACAGAGCGCAACCACTGTTAAGTGTATCAGAAAGATAGCTACAGAAATATGACCAAACACACATGGGTATCTCTGGCTTTTGCTGCTTCCATGGAGAGATGTGGGGAAATTACCAGAATTCTCAACAAGAGCAGGTCACTCTATTTTCCATCTACATATGAGTTTTTTCTAACACAAGTTATTTCACTTATTCAATAGAAATAGGATGAAACAGAAACAAAAATGCCACACTAGGGGGAAAAGAGGAGGGACAAAAATATTTTTTATTAATTCGAGAAGGAAATAAGAATATAAGAAGCAAAAGAAAGCATGATACACAAAAAACCAAATTATGATGCAAAGTACATCCCAAATACTGCATATTTCTTATTAGGATCTTTATACGTGTAGATAGAACTTCTAAAAAGAGAGAAAAAGAAAGGATAATATTTAAATTTATGATGCTGTTGGGCGGTTATGAAAGGAAACAGGATGGGAGGTGGGGGCAAAGGAGAACTTTAACCTTATTTGTAATGATCAATTTCCTTTATTAAAAACACTTAAAGCACACATAGCAGAAAGTTAACTGTCAAAACTCAGAGATGAGTATGCAGATATTTGTTATGTTATTCTTTGTACTTTTCTACACTGGCAGCTCCTGCTTTCATGGTTCTGATATGCTCAAATGGAAGTTTAACTAAAGTTTAGTGAATAACACCAGTACAACAAGATTTGAATTCCAGTTACCACAGTATGTTAACTGTGAGTAATGGCATGAAGTACAAACTCTAGGGCTTCAATCTAGAAATCTCTATGTAAATAATTAATGTTTATCATAATCAATGATCAAACATGTCACTTCTTTCAAAGTCAAGCAGTGATTGGTCACTGCACATCCGTTACGCCGTTCATGGACAGACAGCAAAGTGTGTAGCTGTGTTGTCTCTTTGTCTCTCAGTGATAGACCCATGTGACAGTTTACAAAAATGGATAACTGAAAAAATGAATTGGCCCAAACACCTAAAAGTACAGGGGAAAAAAACCCCTGAAAGTAACACTGGGAGCGAAATTTGAACTGAATGTAAATGGATTTACAGAAGAAATAACTGACCCTGGGAACATCGACACTGGCTCCATTTGAGACGTATCTGCAGCCAGAGTAAAGGTGAACTTACTGACCTTAAAAGAGAAAATGATTGTGATAAAAGAGATGAAGACATCCCAGAGGAAGGGATGTAGGCAAAAAATGTTACCTTAAAGGAACCCTTGGAGATGTTTCACGACATTGAAAAGCAAAGAATAAAATGCTGGCAGCTGATCTAAACTGAGAAGGAAGTATGACATTTCACCAACGCACAGAAAAGATGCTCACTGTGTATCATAAAGTACCCAAAAAGAAGGTGGCAAGCACTGTTCAAATTACTCTTGGTAAGATTTACGAAGAAAGCACTTTAATTCTCAGTGTTTCTAATGTTACAGTGTATGAATACATATTAGTTCTATTTTTCATTTCTGTATATATTTGTAACTGACAGTAGAGAATTTTTAATGTTTTCACAAAAAATTTTAAAGTCATGAAACAATTGTGATTTTTCCCATTGATTAATATTGCTTTGCATGGTGAGTTTTACAGTTCCACAATGCTTTGCAAAGTAAGAGTGGCCTTGTACTTTAAATTTTCCTCAAAAGTGTAGAAGCGAAATAAAATGAAACAGAATCACATGCAATAAAGACAAAAAAATGAATGACTAACTGGGAATATATATGTGCAACTCATGTCACAGATGACAGTAAAAAAACCAAAGAACATACTAGAAAAATGATCAAAAGACATGAAACGACGATTTACAGTAAGTGACCATTAAACACACCAAAAGTTTTAACTTCATTCATAATGAGAAAAAGGAAAAGTAAACTATACTGAGATACCATTTTTTTGGTAATTAATGTATTTTTATTATTTATTTATTTATTTTTAACATCTTTATTGGAGTATAATTGCTTTACAATGGTGTGTCAGTTTCTGCTTTATAACAAAGTAAATCAGCTATACATATACATATATCCCCATATCTCTTCCCTCTTGTGTCTCCCTCCCTCCCACCCTCCCTATTCCACCACTCTAGGTGATCACAAAGCACCGAGCTGATCACAAAGCACCTGTGCTATGCGGCTGCTTCCCACTAGCTATCTATTTTACATTTGGTAGTGTATATATGTCCATGCCACTCTCTCACTTCGTCCCAGCTTACCCTTCCCCCTCCCCGTGTCCTCAAGTCCATTCTCTACATCTGCATCTTTATTCCTGTCCTGCCCTGCCCCTAGTTTCTTCAGAACCATTTTTTCTTTTTCTATTTCTTTTTTTTTAATTAAAAAAATTTTTTTTGCGGTACGCGGGCCTCTCACTGTTGTGGCCTCTCCCGTTGCGGAGCACAGGCTCCGGACGCGCAGGCTCAGCGGCCATGGCTCACGGGCCCAGCCGCTCTGTGGCATCTTCCCGGACCGGGGCACGAACCCGCGTCCCCTGCATTGGCAGGCAGACTCTCAACCACTGTGCCACCAGGGAAGCCCCATTTTTTCTTTTTTTAGATTCCATATATACGTGTTAGCATACGGTATTTGTTTTTCTCTTTCTGACTTACTTCCCTCTGTATGACTGACTCTAGGTCCATCCACCTCACTACAAATAACTCAATTTCATTTCTTTTTATGGCTGAGTAATATTCCATTGTGAGATACCATTTTTTATACCCATGCATCAGCCAGATTCCAAAAGTTTGAAAACACACTGTCGGTTTAAGTGTGGACAAAGAGCCATTCTCATATATTGCTGATGGGAGTGAAAAACGTTACAACCCTCATGAAGGGCAAATTGGCACTATCATCCAAAACTACAAATGCATTTCCTTTGACCCAGAAATCCCACTTCTGGGAAATTCTTCCGACAGCTGTTATCTAAATATGGATGAGATGATCTATGTACAGGGTACAGAGATCAGTGTAGCACTGTTTTTATGGCAAAAGACTGGAAACAATGCAAAAAATCCATCAACGAGAGATCAGTTAAATAAATTATGGTGAATCTACACATTTTGCAATACTGGGCAGCAGCCCCAACTCTCAAACGTGGAAGCTTTTGATGCACCAACGTGAAAAGATCTCTAGGATGTATATTAAGTGAGAAAAGCAAGGTATTTAGCAGTGTTCATATTTACTACAGTGACCTGCATATAAGAATTACATAACCTCATTTATTTAATTTACTATAAAGACATCCTGGAGGGATTCACAAAAAACTAGTAAAAGTGAGTACCTACAGGAAGAAGGGATGGTGGTGGGGCCTGGCAGAGGACTGGGAATATACTTTTCAATTTTAACTTTTTATAATCATTTGATTGTTTTAAAAACTGTGAATATATTAGCTACTCAAATAAAATTAAATTAGTGTAAAAATGATCGACATTTATCAAAGACTATATTTTATAAATTGCTTTCCAATTAGACCACATTTAAAGTTTGGTGTATAAATGTTCCTTAAGTTTAGCCGTTTAACCTAATTAAGAGTTTCCTTTACTTAATAAATAAATACATCATGGTTGTTCTTCCGTATCACCAGTGAAACATTCCATTAACCTCTGTGGCATGTGGAGGCGGGGGGTGGGGGGAAGGAAGGAGAACACAGGGGATTATCACAATCACCCAGGAAAGTGGAAATTGAGAAGCCATGACAAACAGCAATGAGGTTTCTTAATTGATGTAATCAACATGGAAAGGGAAATAAAAGCCTGACCCAAAACAAGATATAATAAATCTTTAAGAAGAGAATGAGTAGAAGAAGCCAGGAAAAAAATGATGAAATAAAGAGTACATAGTTAACCATGGCTATAATTTTAAGATCTCCAAATACCACATCGTACTATGTTGCCTCCTTCTGATCTCATCTAACCCCCAGAGAAACCATCCACTCAGGGGCATCTTGGTCCCCTTGGTCTGACTCTGAAAGACAACCAGTTATTAATTTAATAACAAGTAAATATACCAATCATCAGAAATGCTATTTATTCTTTTCAATGGGACTTAGAAGAAGAGTTTTCTGAGCAGAAGTACTTCTTGCATTTCCAAAACCCTTACCAGTTATTAGGAGGAGATTTTTAGTAGTTAACCTGCTCCTAAACAAAGTGACAGAGGCTCTCAATTATCCACTTTTTCTTTTTTTCTAGTCCCTTATTTGGCTTTGGTGCCCCTAAAACATGAAACTGCTCTGAGCAGCACGGATGGAGGCGCTCCCATTACTTTCAGCTGAATGATCTCTTTCGAATACAAATCATTTATTCCCTAAAGCACACGCATCAGTCTAAAATGACACATTCAGGTTGATGGTGTCATCTCTAACTTGAGGGGACCCATTCAACATGTTTCCAAATCTGCTTTGGGAGCTGTGAGGGTCCTCACTGTTCAGAAGGCATAAAACATGCAGAAGAGAAAGAAACAGAAAAATTAGGGCTGTCTCACCAGCCTCTTCTTTTCTCTGGAAAAAATGAGAAGCGATCACATTAAATGGCAAAATGCCCTTTCTTGGGCAGGAAGGACACAGAATAAGAACTTTCCTAGACATCCAGGAGGCGAATCACACTCACAGTCACCGCAGAGAGGAAAGGTTTAGGGAAGTGGAGTGGCCAAGGGCAAGACACGTAAAGTAGGTACTCCTGGGTCTGGATTTTGAGTGTATAGTCTTGGGCAGATTACTTAGCTTCTCTTCATCTTATTTGTGTATTCTGTAAAAATGGATATAACACGCAGGATTTGTTTTGATGATTAAATAAGGAAATAAAAGTTAAGCGCTCAGCACAGAGGCTGACATAAAGTTAACTGCTAATTAAGTGGTGGCTGCTGCTATTTGTATAATTACTATCAGTACATAAATCCTGATGAGGTTGGAGACTAGAGCAAAGTGTGACTATTCTGTGATTTTTTTCACTTGCTCCTTTACTTTCCCGTGCAATTATCTGTAATTGGCAATATGGGCCATTAGATTATTACTTTGACTATTTCAGCAACACACGGATGTAGGAATGACCAAAGCCCCACGTGGCCAGGGGACAAGTGTAAATTTCTCACTGATGTATCCTCAGTGCCTAGTACTAGTCTACGGCTGCTACACAGTAGGTTCTCAGGAAATAACTGGTGAATGCAGTGTTGAATAAAATTAATAGCTCCTTTAATTTCACCCCATAGTTCCTAAAACTAGGGCGTGACCTCTCCGATAAATAATGCCCTTCTCCCAAGGATTTGGACTGGAGGTCCAAATAAAAGATTCATAGAAAAAGAAAGAAAGAAAATTAATCCATATCTCCAGCACAGATGCCTTGGACTGAAAGAGTATTCTCTAGTCCTTGCCCACCTTCTCACATTGTTTTTTGCTTTATGCAATATGGTTGTTCACAGTACTTCATATTTACCCTTTCACAGAGGATAATACTCATAATTGTAAGATTCATTCCATCAATACATTATTAACCCAAACATCTATTAAGAAACATTAATGCTGCTTCCTGGTTTTATTACAGATAATCCTACAGTGAACATCTTCATTTTGCTTCTGTTGAATTATTTCTACATGTTAAAATACTGGGAGTAGGGCTCCCCTGGTGGCGCAGTGGTTGAGAGTCCGCCTGCCGATGCAGGGGACGCGGGTTCGTGCCCCGGTCCGGGAAGATCCCACGTGCCGCGGAGCGGCTGGGCCCGTGAGCCATGGCCGCTGAGCCTGCGCGTCCGGAGCCTGTGCTCCGCAACGGGAGAGGCCGCAGCAGTGAGAGCCCCGCGTACCCCAAAAAAAAAAAAAAAAAAAAAAAAAATACTGAGAGTAGCTCCTCATCGTTTTCCATGGGCTACTCTATATTTTATTTCCCCCGGATTCCCAAAGTATGCTGCATGTATCCGTTCCCCTATTAAGAACCGTAAAAGTAATCTGTTGAATGGGAGATAGGAGAGTCAGTCACGGGTACAGAGGAGATTCGTCAAAAAGCCCTGTTTTTCCAACAATGCTCCTAATCAGCTTTATGGAAGTAAGAAAACATTGAATTTTGAACAGTGGAGAGAATCTCATTAGGAAAGAAAACACTTCAAAGTTAAGATGGAACACAGATGGAACCCTGTCAAAAGGGTAATATCTAATCTTATGAAGTGCTTTCACACTAGGGATTTCCTATCCCTGTAAATGATGAGAAGGCAGACACAAAGCGCAGGTACATCTGTGTATATGGAAAGAGAGAGAATGAGAATCAAAGAGGAGGATCTACATAATGCTATAGGAGGAGTATCTAATCATAGGATTTTGAAGAAACTTATTCAGATCAGGCTCCCAAACCTCAACCTGTAGAGTAGGATAGACCAAAAAACACATAAAGAGTGTAGGCAACCTATTTTTACTGCCTTTGAAAGTCTACAGCATGGATCTTATTTCCTAAATTCTAATGTTGCCATTTGTAAATATTTCACCAAAGATTTTATTGTCAGATTATCATCAACCAGTGGGCCTCCAAAAATCTGTACATATGCAGTACCTATATTTTAAATTTACTCTTTCTTATGGCAAGTATGTGTCCTTTGGAATGCATACATGAACACACAGTACTCACACCTGACCCAGTATTTTCAAAATTTTTATACTGATTTGATTTCTATCCAGGAAAATTATACTAACTAAAATTTCATTCAAGCTTCCCAAGCCCATTCCTTAACCCAGACTCCTCAACACAAATTCCATCTTATTGTAAAGCTCCATTTCTTCCATTTCATCTCAGCCAAAAATTATGGCTGCCACCAGCTGGAAGTATTCTTGAACACAGAGGATCTGTACTGTATTTTAGAAGTTGCAATGACAGCAATATTCAGTTGAATGAAAATACTTGCTCACAGTGTATAAGTATTCCTTATATTCACAGCCTAGTAGTTTAAAAAATTCTACGGCCAACATTATCAGTAATGGGACAAACTGACGTCATGTGCCATATGACATGATGCAGAGAAGAATACAGCAACACTTCTTTGATATTCTTGCCAAAAATGCATAACCTGAATCCAGTCAGGAGGAAATAAAGTCTTTCCATAGAACCAAAATACAAAATTAAGGGTACAAATTTCAGAAAACTCAAATTCAGAATTCTGGCTTTTGGAGTACAAGGAATTCATTCATGGCTCTCTCACAAACAATGTCACTGTTTATTGGTAATTCTGTCTGTTTTTTTTTCTTCAGTGATATCTATTATACTAAGGCTTTATTTATTTATTTATTTTAATAGATCTTTATTGGAGCATAATTGCTTCACTATACTGTGTTAGTTTCTGTTGTACAACAAAGCGAATCAGCCATATGCATACACATGTCCCCATATCCCCTCCCTCTTGAGCCTCCCTCCCATCCTCCCTATCCCATCCCTCTAGGTCATCACAAAGCAGAGAGCCGATCTCCCTGTGCTATGCTGCTGCTTCACACCAGCCAACTATTTTACGTTCGGTAGTGTATATATGTCGATGCTACTCTCACTTCGCCTCAGCTTTGCCCTCCCACCCCATGTCCTAAAGTCCATTCTCTATGTCTACCTCTTTATTCCTCCCCTGTAACTAGGTTCATCAGTACTATTTATTTTTTTTTAGATTCCATATATATGCGTTAGCATACGGTATTTGTTTTTCTCTTTCTGACTTACTTCACTCTGTATGACAGAATCTAGGTCCATCCACCTCACTATAAATAACTCAATTTCATTTCTTTTCATGGCTGAGTAATATTCCATTGTATATATGTGCCATATCTTCTTTATCCATTCATCTGTCGATGGACATTTAGGTTGGTTCCATGTCCTGGCTATTGTAAATAGTGCTGCAATGAACACTGTGCCATGTCTCTTTCTGAATTATGGTTTTCTCAGGGTATATACGCAGTAGTGGGATTGCTGGGTCATATGGTAGTTCTAGTTTTAGTTTTTTTAAGGAACCTCCATACTGTTTTCCATAGTGGTTGTATTAACTTACATTCCCACCAACAGTGCAGGAGGGTTCCCTTTTCACCACACCCTTTCCAGCATTTATTGTTTCTAGATTTTTTGATAATGGCCATTCTGACCAGCATGAGGTGATACCTCATTGTAGTTTTCATTTGCATTTCTCTAATAATTAGTGATGCTGAGCATCTTTTCATGTGCCTCTTGGCCATCTGTGTGTCTTCCTTGGTGAAATGTCTATTTAGGTCTTCAGCCCATTTTTTAACTGGATTGTTTGTTTTTTTGATATTGAGTTGCATGAACTGTTTATATATTTTGGAGATTAATCCTTTGTCTGTTGTTTCATTTGCAAATATTTTCTCCCATTCTGAGGGTCCTCTTTTTGTCTTGTTTATGGTTTCCTTTGCTGGGCCAAAGCTTTTAAGTTTAATTAAGCCCCATTTGTTTATTTTTGTTTTTATTTCCGTTACTCTAGGAGGTGGGTCAAAAAAGATCTTTCTGTGGATAATGCCAAAGACTGTTTTTCCTATGTTTTCCTCTAAGAGTTTTATAGTGTCTGGTCTTACATTTAAGTCTTTAATCCATTTTTTAAAACATCTTTATTGGAGTATAATTGCTCTTTAATCCATTTTGAGTTTATTTTTGTGTATGGTGTTAGGTAGTATTTTAATTTCATTCTTTTACATGTAGCTGTCCAGTTTTCCCAGCACCACTTATTGAAGAGGCTGTCTTTTCTCCATTGTATGTTCTTGTCTCCTCTGTCGTAAATTAGGTGACCAAGTGTTCATGGGTTTGTCTCTGGGCTTTCTATCCTGTTCCATTGATCTATATTTTTGTTTATGTGCCAGTACCCCACTGTCTTGATTACTACAGCTTTGTGGTATAGTTTGAAGTTGGGGAGCCTGATTCCTCCAGCTCTGTTTTTCTTTCTCAAGATTGCTTTGGCTATTCGGGGGCTTTTGTGTTTCCATACGAATTGTAAACTTTTTTGTTCTAATTCTGTGAAGAGTGCCATTGGTAGTTTGATAGGGATTGCACTGAATCTGTAGATTGCTTTGGGTAGTACAGTCATTTTCACAATATTGATTCTTCCAATCCAAGAACGTGGTACATTTCTCCATCTGTTTATGTCATCTTTGCTTTGTTTCATCAGTGTTTCATAGTTTTCTGAGTACAAGTCTTTTGCCTCCTTAGGCAGGTTTATTCCTAGGTATTTTATTCTTTTTGTTGCAGTGGTAAATGGGAGTGTTTCCTTAATTTCTCTTTCTGAATTCTGTTTTTGATGTATACTTTTGTATATAATGTATATCATTATCTAAAATATTTTAAACATAAAATATTTTAATTCTTTTCACTTTGATTTTTCCTGATTTTGTCATATTACCACACACATGTTTTGGTAGTTTGGGGTGAATCATATACACAAAATATTTACCTGATAGGCCTGGGATTTTTCTCCTGATCCCATGTATTAGAACCAGTAAATATGTGTGATTTATCCCTCTGAACTCCTACGTTCTGCAGAATCTTACGATATATCATTTCCACTAAAGTAACTTCTAATCCAGTCTTGCCTCTCTGCAGAGATGTACCATGCTTACCTCCACCGAGAAGCTCTGAATCTCTTCTACTGTATAATGGCTTTAAAGACATTAAAAAAAATCTGAACCATCTCCTCCCTTTCATTTAGTTCAAGGTTTCTATGTGAAAATTTATGAGACATTTACAGGCCTATAGGAGCTCTGCTTAAGTTGTCAAGCATATTCAAAAGTAAGTCCCTATGTCACCATTCTCATGGTCAAGTTTAATATATGTACATTTAATAATGTCCCAGGACACAGATATTTACAAATATCTACATGAAAAACTTAATTAGCAATAAACAGTGATGCACTATTTATGACAAAGACACGAATAAATAATTTTATGCTTTAAAAGCCAGAATTCTGAATTTGAATTTTCTGAAACTGATTTTGTGTTTTGGTTTTATGGGAAGATAGCAAACAACAGCACTAACCACCACCCTATAGCCTGAATGACACATTAGTTATGAGGAGACAAAAAAAAAAAAATGCACATTTTCCCTCAAATGCAATAAACAAATAATCTTCAGAGCCAGAAGGAGAATGAAACACTGACTGCCAAATGCAGAACTTTTCTGGAGAAATATGGGCCCATGTGAAAAGATGTCAAGCAGTACTCATAAGAGTCCTGTGTGCTCTTCCTTCACATCACTCTAAGGGAAACAGTGGGCTTTTATGAGAACACAGAACTCTCAAAATCCCTACCATCCTTAACTGGTTATGAAAAAAATCAATCTACAGCCCAGAGTAAAATCCATTCTTGGACACAAGCCCATCCTTGCACAAAGAACTATGTCCAGTTAGCTGTACTCAGGTAAATGGGCCTTTGGAATCAAACTCAAGTGAGGCCAGGCAAAGGCTGGACACAACTCAGTGCAAAAAGCAGCTGCCCAGTGCTTCCCTGGTGGCGCAGTGGGTGTGGGTCCGCCTGCCGATGCAGGGGACACAGGTTTGTGCCCCGGTCTGGGAGGATCCCACATGTCGCGGAGTGGCTGGGCCCGTAAGCCATGGCCGCTGAGCCTGCGCGTCCGGAGCCTGTGCTCCGCAACGGGAGAGGCCACAACAGTGAGAGGCCTGAGTACCGCAAAAAAAAAAAAAGCAGCTGCCCAGCAAATATGGCTCCTTTACAACATATTTCTTACTTAGTCAACTACTCTCGGATATGACATTTAAGGCACAGAGCAAACTGAAAATAACTTGGGCCAAGAAGGAAAGAAGCCTCAGAGGAATTGACTGGAGATATATTCAACTGACTCAGATTATCTGACTCGAAAAAGATCATTTAGAAATGATTTACAAGGGACTCATTCAGAAACAGCAGCAACAGGCATATTTAAGACCATAAATCAGTGGAACATGAAAACCGAAGAAAAATCCATAAAGGTTAATGCACTTTGGAGCACATTTGCCTCTTAATTCATGGGAGTAAGTCACCGGCACATCAGGAAGAGTCTCCCCCAACAGTCTGTAATTGTTCATGCTGAGTGTAAACTACTTTCTGTGGCTTTTGTATCTGAAGGTTTTCTGGGTAAAAGTGCAAAATATGCTCATCATCGCAGAGCCCAATCATGGCCTCAGTCCATACCCCTAGGAGACAATTTGCTGAACTAATGAAATAAAAAGGGATTTGGGTGCTCTATTTGTAACGAGTGAAATTCATGCTTAGGACTAGAGGAGAAAAGAGGGAAAAATCATTAAGTAGAGGGAGAAAAGAATATTATCTACAAAATTTGAGCTCTGCAGGCTTGTAAACAAATTTAACTTTAAAAAATCTTACCATGAGTATATTGCAAGTGATTTGTGACTACATTTAAGTGTTCCCTCCAGACTGAAAAGCACTTTAGGTAGAATGAAGTAAGCTTCTTTATAATGACAGCTATTTATATTTTTAAAGCATATAATTGAGAAATTGAAAGAACCCAAATGCTAACTCTTAATATTAAGCAATCTTTTTATAAACAAAAAAATCACGTAAATAAGGACTACTGATATAAAACAGATAAAATGATAACCCTGCTTCTTCCAATAGGTCTGGAATTCTGTTTTTATGCTTTTCATTTATCTTATTTACAGTAAAATAACCTTTCCTTTGTATTTTTTAATGGAAGATAAGGCTGTCAGGAAAATTTTCAAGAAAAAAATCTCAACTTATTATAAAATGTCTATCATATCACCTGGAAACTTATGTGTAACATATTAAATGTACTTTATTTTAGGTGGTTCATATCAGTCTGGCAAATTTCCTCCCTGTTGCTACGTGAGTAGAAGCAGTATTAATAACTGATTACATCTATTGCGTTCTCACCATGTTCTAACTGAAGAGCTTTATATGTATTATTTTAGGTAGTTCTTGCAATCATTCCCTGAAGTCTGCCCTATTATAATAATATCTGTATCTTACATATGATCCATGCAGGACTTCACTCTATCCATCGTACTTTTCTAACATTATTGTCTCCTGGATGTTTGCCCCTGGGGTTCGAACTGTTGAGGAGGGCTGGTGAACAGAACACAATCAATAGAATCCATGCGGAAAACCCTACTAGCGTGTGTGTTGATGTAGTGGAACCTTGTGGGGATTGAGAGGACCATAATATTGCTAAATACAAATATTTGAATATACCAAATTACTTGTCTTGAAATATAATAAATCTGATCTCCAGTCCTAACTTCTTTCCCCAAGCTCCTAACCTGTGTTTGTAATCACCTGTTAGATACTTTCTCTGGGTATCCTCTTGTTAACTCAAACAATGTCCAAAATGGAACCTCAGAGCCGCCCTCCCATTATTTCAATCCTCTCTTTCTGTGTTCTCTATTTTTGCACCATCCCCATTCAGTTATCCAGTCTTCTTGCTACTCATGCAAGACGCTTCCAGGCATAGAGACATTTTCTTTATATTATCTCTTGATTCACTTCTTTATTCCTTCACTTATTTAAGCAATATCTATGGAGTGTCGACCGTATGCCATGTACTGTTATAGGGGATAAAGCGTCCACAGTGAAAGCATACTGCCCAGGGGCTGTTGTGCCCATAGCACATGACATGAATGGTACCACCTCAAAGCGTTCCATGCCAGAGCCTGAGAAAACATCCCTGTGTCTCCTTTTGTAACACCTGGCACCATACTTTAGCCCTTCATTAAATTAGATGATGTAGATGAATGGATGGAATTTGATATAAGGTAATTTATTTCCCAGGCCTTCCTAAAACAATCTCCTAACTGGTTTTTCCATCTTTCATCCCTTCTTCCTTCAATGTATCCAACATACAGCTACTATATTAATTTCACTAAAGCACAGATTATATAACTACTTGCAATTTCACGAACATGCCCTGCTTTCTTACCTCCAGGTCTCTGCCCGTGGTGGTCCATTTGCCTAAACATTCTGCCCATACCTCTTTTTTCCAAATCTCATTTGCTCTACAGCCGCTAGCTCAGATATTACTTTCTCCAGGAGGACCTGTCCCTCGAGTCTAGGTTGAATGCCTTTCACTTTGCCCCCCACAGCACCCTAGGTCCACAGACTATTCCAGTTGAGGTGTCTGTATTCCCTCCTAGTTTGTAAACATCCTGAGGAGAGGGGATGTGTCTTGTTCCTGTAGATAGTGTTTAGTACCTAGTAGGTAATCAAGAAATAAGTAACGTATTTCCACTTCCAGTCATTAGCAAACTTTGTTTTCTGTGTCTTCTCCACATGAAAAAAAAAATTCCACGGCTTTTTTCATGATGTCCATGTGCTCTACTTCTAGTTCATCCAGGCGTTTTCTATATTGTGACAAATAAGCTAGAGTGGATGTTTAAAAAACTGTCATTTTCACTATAATCTCCCTTCAAGGACCCATTCAAAGCTCACTCAACTCGAAGTTTTCCCTGATCTCTCTCTTTCTTTTTTAGTATAAATTTATTTATTTTTGGCTGCGTTGGGTCTTCGTTGCCGTGCGCGGTCTCTCTCTAGTTGTGGCAAGCGGGGACTACTCTTCGTTGAGGTGCGTGGGCTTCTCATTGCGGTGGCTTCTCTTGTTCTGGAGCACAGGGTCTAGGCGCGTGGGCTTCAGTAGTTGTGGCGCGCAGGCTCAGTAGTTGTGGCTCGCGGGCTCTAGAACGCAGGCTCAGTAGTTGTGGCGCACGGGCTTAGTTACTCCACGGCATGTGGGATCTTCCCGGACCAGGGCTCAAATGCCCCCTGCATTGGCAGGCAGATTCTTAACCACTGCGCCACCAGGGAAGCCCTTCCCTGATCTCTTTAGGCCACTTTATTAATTTGAACTCCTTTACTTCGTCACATAGCATTAGCCATTCTCCTCCCTATCAGAATTAAGCTCCTTCAGAGCAGCAACTGTGCTTTGTACATTTCTGAATCATACTCGAAGCACTTAACACTATGTCAAGTACAGTGGACACAGTCAATAAATGCTTTAAGAAATGATAATATTATGTTTTTGTCACAACTTAGGCTCGTCTGAAAGGCCAGTGCTTTTTTGAAGGGTTACAATGCACAGGTTATTGTAAGGCTATGTTTTAGGGTATAAATATGGATGGCTAAACAAGGTGAAAAAAAGAATAGAGAAAGTGAAAGAAAAAAGAAAAGACTGTGAAGTTAAATGGTGCATACATTATGTGAAATCTATTAATATGAGGCCTTTTAAGGCAAACTACTAACAAATCAAATCCTGATCACATTCCTGGTAATGTGAAATCTACCGAATCTGGCCTAAACTGAATACTACTTCTGCATCAATGACAGAAGTCAAAGCTTGGATGTATATCATGTGTCAAAAACATGAACTGTGAGCCTGCTGGGATAAAATTACAGTATATATTTGCTGGAAGAGACAGGCTGGCCACTTGGTTCTCTCCTTCACTGTTCCTCAACAAGGACGGATTTTATTATATCTAATAAATGAGTGCTTTGGAAAACTCAGTTTGAATTACCTCTAATGAGCCTATTTGGCAACTAACCTTGTTCCTGAACTTAGCTTGTGATTTTTTAAAAAATTAATTAATTAAGTTTTGGCTGCACTGGGTCTTCATTGCTGCACGTGGGCTTTATCTAGTTACGGCAAGCGGGGGCTACTCTTCGTTGAGGAGCACTGGCTCTAGGCGCACGGGCTTCAGCAGCTGTGGCACGCGGGCTCAGTAGCTGTGGTTCGCGAGTTCAGTAGTTGTGGCGCACGGGCTTAGTTGCTCCGCGGCATGTGCAGTCTTCCTGGACCAAGGATGGAACTCGTGTCCCCTGCATTGGCAGGTGGATTCTTAACCACTGCGCCACCAGGGAAGTCCCAGCTTATGATTATTTCATATCCCACTCTTAGGTTTATCATCACTTGATTAACTGCCAAGCTGAATGCAAAGTGCTCTAAGAAAAAGTACCTGGAAAGTAGTGAGTGATCCCCCAGCCAACAATTATGATATATGTGAGTCACAGACATTGCCTGCCTCAACTTTTCTACTTTTATCTCCTTTATTCACATACTTGATTGTTTCAATTGTCACGCTCTTCTTCTCATAACACTGTTGGTTCCGTCCTCTGCTCCCACGTCCACACTTTTCCAGACCCATATCTATAATTATCTTGCAAATATTCACGAAGTTATTTTCTGTAACGGTTCAAAGTTCTCCTCAAATCTACCTCCTACAGAGCTCTTTCCTATTTGGAAGAAATTATGTGCCTTCTAGAGTCTCACTTTTGGCCATTTATAGTCATATCACACTGTTAGGGTTTCAACATGATAAAATGGGCTGTAGTAATATCAACTTAATATTGAAAGTGAACTAAGCTAAACATTTTTAAGCCATCTCAGCTGGCGTTCTACTATTATTGTCCTACTTTCCTGCCAGAGGCCTCAGAGTCACTTCCTTCTTTATAGTTTCATAAATAGGTCCACTTACTGGAGGAAATAAAGACTTCACCATTACTACTGTCCTATTTTATTCAAGTTTTCATATCCTCTGTAAGGCTAAATCAGAATTTAAAATTCTGCTCACAAATCTGAGATGCAGAAAAGCATAGATTATTACATTTATATGTAAAACAATACAGAAAAAATAGAGCCTCTTGTCTGCAGATTATTTGTAGGTTAATATCTATCAATCGTAGAGGCATTAAAAGAATGGAATACACGACATTTCTGAAGAAAAACTAGACCCTACAGAAGGATTCTGATTACAATATTATCAGTTCCTGCAGAACGGGTATTTCTCTGGATTATGCTGATGACAAATATCTAAAACACATAGAAGATAAAAGACCTGTCCAATAGTCAGTGTCTGCAATCAGATTACTCTGTTCACTGAGTTATACTCTTGGGCTGATTATTGCTACTAATTGTCGCTGAATATACCAGAGACAGAAGAAGCCTATGGAGGTAGTTTGACCATTAAGGAAAAAAAAAAAAAAGCCAACGTCTGCCCTGGTTTCATCTGAGAAATGCTTCCTGTTTTCAAAGCAATGGAAAAAATGTAATGAAAATATGATTTATCAACGTAAAAATATGCAGTACGTCTTATGGAAAAATTAATTTCAGAAAACTACTTTGTTTCATATTAAACTTTTGAAAAAATATCTAGTCCATCAGATTGGCTGCAAATTCCCTCGGCTCTGTGTGTGTGTGTGTGTGTGTGTGTGTGTGTGTGTGTGTGTGTATGTAATTTGCTGAAGGTCACACTGCTATCAAGTTTTAAGATTGTGTCTTGTACCTAGATCTGGCTCCTAATGTGTTGACCATTCTTTCTTCTATATCATATCCTAAAAACGGCAAAACCCATATGCATGGAAATTCAGAAGAAAGTAAAATAACTGGTCACAGATTCAATGATTTTAGAAAATTTCCCAATGTGTTCATTTCCAAAGATGGAAAGGCATATTTTTCACAAGTTAGTTTTAGATATTTTGGTAGTTTTAAAAACACTGGTGAAGTCAAATACATACAACTTGGGTGGAAAAATGAATGGGCAAAATACACGTATTAAAAAGGAAGGACATGACAGGAACCTCTTACCATTGGTGTGCTTCTATAGGAAAGGATTCCAGAACGTGTTGTGACATGGCACCAATGCCACACACAGGCCTGAGGAGCTGCGAGAGATCTGGAATTTTCTGAGACCCAAGTGCCATGTTAGGCATCTTTTGCCTCTTGGTTCAATGTTCTATTTTTCAATGACAAAAGTGAAAGAGTAATTAGACTATGTGGGTTTCTCTTTAACCTGGTTGGCCATTTCTCCTCACAGCACAATTACCCTGCTAATGAGATTGAATTTGGTTTAACTAGGGGATTATTCCACAGCAGAGCCCCCCCAACTCCCACACCCCTGCTGACTCCAGTTCCCAAAGGACCTATAGTTTTGAGGTTGCACCCATCTAACATTCATTGGCCTTAATGAAAGCCAGATGGAAGAATCGGGCAGGCACAGTTGCGAAAAAAACACAAGGGCTTTTGTTTACATTGAAAAAGAGCCTCATTTAGTCAATCTGAATCTTCCTAATACCCAGTCAAATATTTATTAATGAGTATCAGCGTAGCAGGACGGAAAGTCTTACTTGCATTAATTTAAACCATAAATAATTGAAGGTAGATTTCATTCCTTAAGTCATGGTTTCAGAAAAAAAAATCCTCAACAGCATGCTAAACAAAAAGAGACCATTAGTGAAGTAAAATGGATTAAAAGTTGAGGGTGGTACATGTTTTGCCTACCCTTGGTCTACATGGATTGCTTCTCAATAATATATAAATCATAATCCTGTTATATGTACCTCAATAGAGGGGACCCAATGAGAAACAGGATTATAGGGAATATATCTGTGCTGTCAGGCTGGATCGAGAATCAGTTCTGAGCAGACGTGGGTATCCATTTCTTCACTCACCAAACATTTAGTGTGCTTACTGTACAACAGGCCCCAGATGACAAGAACGAAAAACGGACAAAACATAGAACTTGCTCTTCAAAGAGCCCAGGCTGAGGCAATGCTGAATCCAAACCATAATTAACACCGATGCGGGAACATGAAATAAAATTAAAGGATTGCAATCAGCATTCGGAGAGACAGAGTAGAGGGGAGAGGAGGTGGACTGCAAAGGATAGAAAATATCAGAATGTATCACATATATTAATGGTAAATACTGATTTGTGTAATCTTTATTTTACATATATGTATATGTGTGTATTTATTTATTTAGTTTTTTTTTTAATACCCACATGTAGAAATGTACCAGAACTTGATGTATAAAATACAATTTTTACTGTGAAAAGAAGTATGTAAGCCACTGATCCAGAGAGTAAAGAACTTAAGAATTATACTCTAGACAGGCTAACATCACTCACTGTACCACTTCGTAATTTGTTTACATACCTCATCCCCTACATGACTCTAGGTTCTTTGAGGTAGGATATTGGTCTCTATCACTGCATTCCCCTCAGTGCCTAGCATAGCATATTGGCAGAAGCTCAGTGTAAACTTTCCCAGCTCTGAAAATGGCCACAATACAAGCCAGCCAACTTAGGTCTGTGATTAACTGAGCATATGTGAAGAAAATGTATATTCATTTGCTATTGGCCAGTGTTTATGATCATTCTATGCTTGTATCTTCTCTACCCATGACAATTAGATCTAACATCATTTGTGCAAGCTCTAATTAATTCATAGTTCTTCCTTTAGGAAGCATTCAGAAATTACAAACAGGGCTTCCCTGGGGGCGCAGCGGTTGAGAGTCCGCCTGCCGATGCAGGGGACACGGGTTTGTGCCCCGGTCCGGGAAGATCCCACATGCCGCGGAGCGGCTGGGCTCGTGAGCCATGGCCGCTGAGCCTGCGGGTCCGGAGCCTGTGCTCCGCAACAGGGAGAGGCCACAACAGTGAGAGGCCCGCGTACAGCAAAAAAGAAAAAAAAAAAAAAAAAAAGAAATTACAAACAATATTGCTGCTAAGACAAATTGTGCCTCTTATTAGCTGAGTAGGCAGTGGTGTACAGGGAGGGAAGTAGGCCTATTGATTATTCATAAAGAGCAAATATGATATACTCAACCAAGTAGAGAACATAAGCACAAGGGGATGGTAGTAAATAATGTCTATCTCATAGCCAACAAGAAGAAAAGCATTGCCAAATACAGTCCATGCCTCTCATCTCATTGCTATCCTTGGAAATATGTACAGGAATAAACAGCATTGTTAAGAAAGCAATAACAAGTAGAAAGAGAGCCACCTTCATGCTCTCGAGTCACCCTGGCCCCACGTGCCATGCCTTCATCATCTGCCCTCACTACGTTAAAGGATCCCATGTGCGTGTGCCATGCAGGTCGTGGCTCTTGGCCAGTTGTCATGTAACAATTCTTTTCTGCATTTGAAAAAAAGATAAGCTTGATCAACTTTGACCGTAAGTAATTCTGAGCCATTCTATTCCCCAAGGTAATTTTTGCAAGTTATAACACTGGAAAGGAACAAAAGCATGAGTGATCTTTAAAATTTTATATCTTTCTCTCTGACTTGAGAAGTTGTGCATGATTGACACTTTGTAGTATTTTTACCAGAGGATAGAAGATACCTGCCTGTTAGGTCTCCAAAATGGGAAAACGTTTTCATTAGATATCAACACTGTCAGTTACTTGGGTCACCTAAACCTTGAAAGCAATGACCAGGAGATGCCCATGAAATGTTGAACTTGAAATGAGTGAACTTTTTATAACTACTGTTCCCCTAAGACTGTTTGAAATTCTGAAACAAAAGGAAGAAAATCGTATCATCAGAGGACTGAAAATTCAGTGCAGGAATATTACTTAATATGACTATTTTTTAATACTGTCTTATGAGGAAAATAAAAGAGATGTTATTAAAACAGCAAAACTTTTATTTTAAAGTTATGCCTCTTTCATTCAGAGCATTATAAAGAGAACCAAAGTGATTATTTTAGGTCTTGAAGAAGAGAAAGAAGACTCCTTTCCACTTTGATCAGCTAATTTTCTAGTAGAAGGTACTGTCATAAAAATGCAGAAAGAATCAGAATAATTAGAAACTGGATCACTGAAGGATGTATTTATTTTCAAATGTACAAAGTAATACATATATCTACCTGTCTAATCTAAATATGATTTTAAGAGAAGCCAAAAGGGATGAAAACTAAATAATAACCATAATGTTTCCAATTTGTTTTCAGAATTTGAGTCACTTTCATATTCATTACCTAATGTTATGCCACCAACATAGTGTAACATTGGAACTGTTATCTGGGGAAGTAATGTGTTTGACTGTGAGTATAAGTGAAGAGAGGGAGGAAAGAATGTAAGATGGATGGATGGATGGATGGATGAAGTATATTCCAGAAAGCTATAGCTAGCTGATTCAATAATTTCTTTTGTATTTAACCTGCTCTTTGGAATGTACATCATTCCCTTTAATGAGATCAAGTAAGGAGAAAAGGCAAAAAAATCATCTCCGAACAGGTCCCATCTCTATGACTGGTCTATAGTTCTGGTCTATACCCTCTGCTAGACTCTTACAACTGTCTCTGAACCAGTCTTTCCCAGCCCCACTTCACTATCCACCCTACTCTCCACCACCAGATTACTCTACGTTAAAGATCCCTTTCACAGTGATATCCCATTTCTCAAAAACCTTCAATGGCTTTGACTTCCATCACATGAATCTAAAATTCTCTCTGGTTTTCGCGGTTGTCCTACCATCTGGCCCCCTGACGTTCCCACATCTCTGTAGTATATTCACTTGCTCATTATTTCATAAGAACCCCAATTATTCCTGCCCGGGACTTTTCACTTATGTTTTCCCACTCATTCAGAGCACACCTCATTTCAGTGAAGTTTCAGAATACCCATATTCAATATATATGAAATCAACAATACACGGGTTGAGAGAGAGGGCAATGTAAATACTGTGAGGCATTCAGCCTGCCATTCTACTTGATGAGAATAGATCCCAGGGTAAGCAGGACAGGGAGACACGAATCCAGGTCTCTCAACCTGACTCAGCTCCCGGTTCTTTTGGTGTCAGCATCTAGCCACTCTGAGTGGCTCTGTAATCTGGTATTTTAAAATATGTATTTTTAGGGGGGGGACCTTGAAGATGGCGGAAGAGTAAGACGCGGAGATCGCCTTCCTCCCCACGGATACACCAGAAATACATCCACACGTGGAACAACTCCTACAGAACTCCTACTGAAGGCTGGCAGAAGACCTCAGACCTCCCAAAAGGCAAGAAACTCCCCACGTAACTGGGTAGGGCAAAAGAAAAAACAGAGACAAAAGAATAAGGACGGCACCTGCACCAGTGGGAGGGAGCTGTGAAGGAGGAAAAGTTTCCACACACTAGGAAGCCCCTCCGCGGGCGGAGACTGCAGGAGGCGGAGGGGGGAGTTTCGGGACCGCGGAGTAGTGCACAGCGACGGGTGCGGAGGGCAAAGCGGGGAGATTCCTGCACAGACGATCGGTGCCGACCGGCACTCACCAACCCGAGAGGCTTGTCTGCTCACCCGCCGGGGCGGGCGGGGCTGCGAGCTGAGGCTCGGGTTTTGGTTTTGGACGGAGCTCAGGGAGAGGACTGGGGTTGGCGGCTTGAACATAGCCTGAAGGGGTTAGTGCACCACGACTAGACGGGAGGGAGTTCGGGGAAAAGCCTGCACCTGCCGAAGAGGCAAGAGACTTTTTCTTCCCTCTTTGTTTCCTGGTGCGCGAGGAGAGGGGTTTAAGAGCGCTGCTTAAAGGATCTCCAGAGAAGGGCGTGAGCCGCGGCTAAAAGCGCGAACCCCAGAGACGGGCGCGAGCCGTGGCTGAGGGCGCGAGCCCCCGAGACGGGCGCGAGCCGCGGCTGAAAGCGCAAACCCCAGAGACGGGCGCGAGCCGCGGCTAAAACCGCGGACCCCAGAGACGGGCGGGAGACGCTAAGGCTGCTGCTGCCGCCACCAAGGGGCCTGTGTGCGAGCACAGGTCACTCTCCACACCCCTCTTCCGCGGAGCCTGTGCAGCCCGCCACTGCCAGGTTCCCGGGATCCAGGGACAACTTCCCCGGGAGTACGCACGGCGGGTCTCAGGCTGGTGCAACATCACGCCGGCCTCTGCCGCAACGTCACGCTGCCTCTGCAGCTGCAGGCCCGCCCCGCACGTAGTGCCCCTCCTACCCCCATCCCCCAACCCCCGGCCTGAGTGAGCCGGAGGCCCCGAATCAGCGGCTCCTTTAACCCCGTCCTGTCTGAGCGAAAAAAACAGACGCCCTCCAGCGACCTACACGCAGAGGCAGGGCCAAATCCAAAGCTGAGCTCCTGTGAGCTGTGAAAACAAAGAAGAGAAAGGGAAATCTCTCCCAGCAGCCACAGAAGCAGCGGATTAAAGCTCCACAATCAACTTGATATACCCTGCATCTGTGGAATACCTGAATAGACAAGGAATGATCCCAAATTGAAGAGGTGGAATTTAGGAGCGAGATCTATGATTTTTTTCCCTTTTCCTCTTTTTGTGAATGTGTACGTGTATGCTTCTGTGTGAGATCCTGTCTGTATACTCTTGCTTCCACCATTTGTCCTAGGGCTCTATCCGTCCATGACTTTTTTTTAAAAATTCTTTTTCTTAATAATTAAGTTTAATTGTGATAACTTTATTATACTTTACCTTCGTTCTTTCTTTCTTTCCTTCCTTCCTTCCCTCCTTTAGACAACGAATCACCCCAAATTGAGGAGGTGGTCTCAGGGAGCAGGATTTATGATTTTTCCCCCTTTACCTCTTTTTGTGAAGGTGTATGTGTATGCTTCTGTGTAAGATTTTCTCTGTATAGCTTTGCTTCCAACATTTGTCCTAAGGTTCTATCCGTCCCTTTTTTTTTTTTTCTAAATATTTTTAAATTCAATAACTATATTATACTTTATTTTATTTTTACTGTATCATCTTTCTTTCTGTCTTTTTTCCTTCTTTCCCTCCTTCCTTCCTTCCTCCCTCCCTCCCTCCCTCCCTCCTTTCTTTCCTTCTTTGCTTCTTTCTTCCTTCCTTCCTTTCCTCCTTTCCTTCTTTCTTTACTCATACTTCTACTAATTCTCCCTACTTTTTCTCCCTTTTATTCTGAGCTGTGTGGATGAAAGGCTCTTGGTGCTCCAGCCAGGAGTCAGGGCTCTGCCTCTGAGGTAGGAGAGCCAACTTCAGGACACTGGTCAACAAGAGACCTCCCAGCTCCACATAATATTAGACGGTGGAACTATCCCAGAGACCTCCATCTTAACACCAGCACCCAGCTTCACTCAACGACCAGCAAGCCACAGTGCTGGACAACCTATGCCAAACAACTAGCAAAACAGGAACACAACCCCACCCATTAGCAGAGAGGCTGCCTAAAATCATAATAAGGCCACAGACACCCCAAAACACACCACCAGACGTGAACCTGCCCACTAGAGAGACAAGATCCAGCCTCATCCAGCACAACACAGGCACTAGTCCCCTCCACCAGGAAGCCTACACAACCCACTGAAACAATCTTAGCCACTGGAGACAGACATCAAAAACAACGGGAACTACGAAAGTGCAGCCTGCAAAAAGGAGACCCCAAACACAGTAAGATAAGCAAAATGAGAAGACAGAAAAACACACAGCAGATGAAGGAGCAAGATAAAAACCCACCAGACCTAACAAATGAAGAGGAAATAGGCAATCTACCTGAAAAAGAATTCAGAATAATGATAGTAAGGATGATCCGAAATCTTGGAAGTAGAATGGACAAAATGCAAGAAACAGTTAACAAGGACCTACAAGAACTAAAGATAAAACAAGCAACGATGAACAATGCAATAAATGAAATTAAAATCACTCTAGATAGGATCAATAGCAGAATAACTGAGGCAGAAGAACGGATAAGTGACCTGGAAGATAAAGTAGTGGAAATAACTACTGCAGAGCAGAATAAAGAAAAAAGAATGAAAAGAACTGAGGACAGTCTCAGAGACCTCTGGGACAACATGAAACGCACCAACATTCGAATTATAGGGGTTCCAGAAGAAGAAGAAAGAAAGAAAGGGACTGAGAAAATATTTGAAGAGATTATAGTTGAAAACTTCCCTAATATGGGAAAGGAAATAGTTAATCAAGTCCAGGAAGCACAGAGGGTCCCATACAGGATAAATACAAGGAGAAACACGCCAAGACACATATTAATCAAACTGTCAAAAATTAAATACAAAGAAAGCATATTAAAAGCAGCAAGGGAAAAACAACAAATAACACACAAGGGAATCCCCATAAGGTTAACAGCTGATCTCTCAGCAGAAACCCTACAAGCCAGAAGGGAGTGGCAGGACATACTGAAAGTGCTGAAGGAGAATAGCCTGCAACCAAGACTACTCTACCCAGCAAGGATCTCATTCACATTTGATGGAGAAATTAAAACCTTTACAGACAAGCAAAAGCTGAGAGAGTTCAGCACCACCAAACCAGCTTTACAACAAATGCTAAAGGAACTTCTCTAGACACGAAACACAAGAGAAGGAAATGACCTATAGTAGCGAACCCAAAACAATATATAAAATGGAAATAGGAACATACATATCGATAATTACCTTAAATGTAAATGGACTAAATGCTCCCACCAAAAGACACAGATTGGCTGAATGGATACAAAAACAAGACCCTTATATATGCTGTCTACAAGAGACCCACTTCAGAACTAGAGACACATACAGACTGAAAGTAAGGGGATGGAAAAAGATATTCCATGCAAATGGAAACCAAAAGAAAGCTGGAGTAGCAATTCTCATATCAGACAAAATAGACTTTAAAATAAGGACTATTAAAAGGGACAAAGAAGGACACTACATAATGATCAAGGGATCGATCCAAGAAGAAGATATAACAATTGTAAATATTTATGCACCCAACATAGGAGCACCTCAATACATAAGGCAAATACTAACAACCATAAAAGGGGAGATCAACAGTAACACATTCATAGTAGGGGACTTTAACACCCCACTTTCACCCATGGACAGATCATCCAAAATGAAAATAAATAAGGAAACACAAGCTTTAAATGATACATTAAACAAGATGGACTTAATTGATATTTATAGGACACTCCATCCAAAAACAACAGAATACACATTTTTCTCAAGTGCTCATGGAACATTCTCCAGGATAGATCATATCTTGGGTCACAAATCAAGCCTTGGTAAATTTAAGAAAACTGAAATTGTATCAAGTATCTTTTCCGACCACAACGCCATGAGACTAGATATCAATTACAGGAAAAGATCTGTAAAAAATACAAACACATGGAGGCTAAACAATACACTACTTAATAATGAAGTGATCACTGAAGAAATCAAAGAGGAAATAAAAAAATACCTAGAAACAAATGACAATGGAGACACAACGACCCAAAACCTATGGGATGCAGCAAAAGCAGTTCTAAGGGGGAAGTTTATAGCAATACAAGCCCACCTTAAGAAGCAGGAAACATCTCGAATAAACAACCTAACCTTGCACCTCAAGCAATTAGAGAAAGAAGAACAAAAAAACCCCAAAGCTAGCAGAAGGAAAGAAAACATAAAAATCAGATCAGAAATAAATGAAAAAGAAATGAAGGAAACAATAGCAAAGATCAATAAAACTAAAAGCTGGTTCTTTGAGAAGATAAACAAAATAGATAAACCACTAGCCAGACTCATCAAGAAAAAAAGGGAGAAGACTCAAATCAATAGAATTAGAAATGAAAAAGGAGAAGTAACAACTGACACTGCAGAAATAAAAAAAATCATGAGAGATTACTACAAGCAACTCTATGCCAATAAAATGGACAATCTGGAAGAAATGGACAAATTCTTAGAAATGCACAACCTGCCAAGACTGAATCAGGAAGAAATAGAAAATATGAACAGACCAATCACAAGCACTGAAATTGAAACTGTGATTAAAAACCTTCCAACAAACAAAAGCCCAGGACCAGATGGCTTCACAGGTGAATTCTATCAAACGTTTAGAGAAGAGCTAACACCTATCCTTCTCAAACTCTTCCAAAATATAGCAGAGGGAGGAACACTCCCAAATTCCTTCTACGAAGCCACCATCACCTTGATACCAAAACCAGACAAGGATGTCACAAAGAAAGAAAACTACAGGCCAATATCACTGATGAACATAGATGCAAAAATCCTCAACAAAATACTAGCAAACAGAATCCAACAGCACATTAAAAGGATCATACACCATGATCAAGTGGGGTTTATTCCAGGAATGCAAGGATTCTTCAATATACGCAAATCTATCAATGTGATAAACCATATTAACAAATTGAAGGAGAAAAACCATATGATCATCTCAATAGATGCAGAGAAAGCTTTCGACAAAATCCAACACCCATTTATGATAAAAACCCTCCAGAAAGTAGGCATAGAGGGAACTTTCCTAAACATAATAAAAGCCATATATGACAAGCCCACAGCAAACATCATCCTCAATGGTGAAAAACTGAAAGCATTTCCACTAAGATCAGGAACAAGACAAGGTTGCCCACTCTCACCACTCTTATTCAACATAGTTTTGGAAGTTTTAGCCACAGCAATCAGAGAAGAAAAGGAAATAAAAGGAATCCAAATCGGAAAAGAAGAAGTAAAGCTGTCACTGTTTGCAGATGACATGATACTATACATAGAGAATCCTAAAGATGCTACCAGAAAACTACTAGAGCTAATCAATGAATTTGGTAAAGTAGCAGGATACAAAATTAATGCACAGAAATCTCTGGCATTCCTATATACTAATGATGAAAAATCTGAAAGTGAAATCAAGAAAACACTCCCATTTACCATTGCAACAAAAAGAATAAAATATCTAGGAATAAACCTACCTAAGGATACGAAAGACCTGTATGCAGAAAATTATAAGACACTGATGAAAGAAATTAAAGATGATACAAATAGATGGAGAGATATACCATGTTCTTGGATGGGAAGAATCAATATTGTGAAAATGACTCTACTACCCAAAGCAATCTACAGATTCAATGCAATCCCTATCAAACTACCACTGGCATTTTTCACAGAACTAGAACAAAAAATTTCGCAATTTGTATGGAAACACAAAAGACCCCGAATAGCCAAAGCAATCTTGAGAACGAAAAAAGGAGCTGGAGGAATAAGGCTCCCTGACTTCAGACTATATTATAAAGCAACAGTAATCAAGACAGTATGGTACTGGCACAAAAACAGAAAGATAGATCAGTGGAACAGGATAGAAAGCCCAGAGATAAACCCACGCACATATGGACACCTTATCTTTGATAAAGGAGGCAGGAATGTACAGTGGAGAAAGGACAGCCTCTTCAATAAATGGTGCTGGGAAAACTGGACAGGTACATGTAAAAGTATGAGATTAGATCACTCCCTAACACCATACACAAAAATAAGCTCAAAATGGATTAAAGACCTAAATGTAAGGCCAGAAACTATCAAACTCTTAGAAGAAAACATAGGAAGAACACTCTATGACATAAATCACAGCAAGATCCTTTCTGACCCACCTCCTAGAGTAATGGAAATAAAAACAAAAATAAACAAATGGGACCTAATGAAACTTCAAAGCTTTTGCACAGCAAAGGAAACCATAACCAAGACCAAAAGACAACCCTCAGAATGGGAGAAAACATTTGCAAATGAAGCAACTGACAAAGGATTAATCTCCAAAATTTACAAGCAGCTCATGCAGCTCAATAACAAAAAAACAAACAACCCCATCCAAAAATGGGCAGAAGACCTAAATAGACATTTCTCCAAAGAAGATATACAGAATGCCAACAAACACATGAAAGAATGCTCAACATCATTAATCATTAGAGAAATGCAAATCAAAACTACAATGAGATATCATCTCACACCAGTCAGAATGGCCATCATCAAAAAATCTAGAAACAATAAATGCTGGAGAGGGTGTGGAGAAAAGGGGACACTCTTGCACTGCTGGTGGGAATGTGAATTGGTTCAGCCACTGTGGAGAACAGTATGGAGGTTCCTTAAAAAACTACAAATAGAATTACCATATGACCCAGCAATCCCACTACTTGGCATATACCCTGAGAAAACCAAAATTCAAAAAGAGTCATGTACCAAAATGTTCATTGCAGCTCTATTTACAATAGCCAGGACATGGAAACAACCTAAGCGCCCATCATCGGATGAATGGATAAAGAAGATGTGGCACATATACACAATGGAATATTACTCAGCCTTAAAAAGAAATGAAATTGAGCTATTTGTAATGAGATGGATAGACCTAGAGTCTGTCATACAGAGTGAAGTAAGTCAGAAAGAAAAAGACAAATACCGTATGCTAACACATATATATGGAATTTAAGGGAAAAAAATGTCATGAAGAACCTAGGGGTAAGATAGGAATAAAGACGCAGACCTACTGGAGAACGGACTTGAGGGTATGGGGAGGGGGAGGGGTGAGTTTTGACAGGGCGAGAGAGAGTCATGGACATATACACACTAACAAACGTAGTAAGGTAGATAGCTGGGGGGAAGCAGCCGCAAGGCACAGGGATATTAGCTCGGTGCTTTGTGACAGCCTGGAAGGGTGGGATGGGGAGAGTGGGAGGGAGGGAGACGCAAGAGGGAAGACATATGGGAACATATGTATATGTATAGCTGATTCACTTTGTTATAAAGCAGAAACTAACACACCATTGTAAAGCAATTATACCCCAATAAAGATGTTAAAAAAAGAGGTAGACATAGAAAATGGACTTGAGGACATGGGATGGAGGGCAAAGCGACAGATATACACTACCGAATGTAAAATAGTTGGCTAGTGGGAAGCAGCCGCATAACACAGGGCGATCAGCTCAGTGCTTTGCAATGACCTACAGGGGTGGGATAGGGAGGATGGATGGGAGGCTCAAGAGGGAGGGGATATGGGGACATGTGTATGCATATGGCTGATTCACTTTGTTGTGCAACAGAAACTAGCACAATATCGTGAAGCAATTATACTCCAATAAAGATCTATTAAAAAAAAAAGAAACTGGGAAGAGGAAGACTAAATACCATTGGGGACAGATGTGAACAGTTTAAAGAAAAAACTGACATTCTTCAACTTACGAAAAGAGGCTTCATTCATAACAAGAGAAAGGTATATTAAAATTACTGAGAGATACCATTTTTCACCTATTCAGATTGCCCAAAATACAAAAACTTGAAGAAATACTGTGATGGCAAATAATAAGGAAACAGGCACCCTCAGGCATTGCTAGTTGGAGTACAAAATGGTACAACTTCTATGGAAAGGAATTTAACAATATCTAACTACATTGCCTTTGCATTTATCACTTGACTCAGCAATTCCACTGAAGATACACTTCCCCAAATATGAAATACTTATCATTACTTGTGATGGGGTTCAGGGCAGGCCACTCCAAAATACGCTACTTTGGCATATTGATTGCTTTGAGTTCAAGTTACTTGAGAAACAGCCAGTGCAAGATGGACTCCCTGACCCTGCCCTCTTTCCGCCTGAAAGCAGGAATAAATTTCCCATCTGAAAGGCAACCTCTGAGCACCAAGACTTAGTGACATTCTTACCTCCAGGGATAGAAAATTCAGGGTGGAAAAGGCTATGTAAACTAATTCCGCTTAGTTTCTTCACTAATTAATACCCAAGCCTAAGTGTCTTTGTCAGTTCTTCACAAATTAATTGTTTCTTTGTCTAAAAAGTATAAAAGCTGCCTGCTTTGGTCATTTCTTTGAGTCTCCTGTTTCTGTGAACTCCCATATGTATGAAATTAAAATTTGTCTCCTGTTAAAAAAAAAAAAAAAAAAAAAAAAAAAAAAAATATGTATTTTTAATACACTATGATGCCTATTATTCATAAGGTGAATACTTCTTTTGGAGCTTAACCAAAGAGGAAAAAAAGACCTGGAGAAAAGCCTAGCTGCATTGTCTTTACCATGTTGAGAGACGGGAGTTAATTTCTAACTTGCTAAGTGGTTTTCATAGGTAATCATGATGATATCTGATTTTCCCCTTAGGTGCAGGAGTAGATGCTAACACCCATATATAACTGAAACTCCATGATATAGCCTACCTAAATTCCACCTGTCTTCTAAAAGCTTAGCTTCGGGCCTATTGTCTCCAGGCCCCATTAATCTCCCTCTCTTCCCTAGCTTTCAGACTAAGGAACACAATTATGTGTTTATACCTCATCTTTCACTGTCCGCTGTTATTTCTCATGAAATCATCTCTTCCCAACTATATTTTCATTTCTCTGAGTACAGAGACAGTGCTTTTATTTTTTTCTCTATTTCTCACACAATGTGCCACCCATGTTAAGAACTCCACGGTATGATCTTTTGGACAACATCATACGCAGGGTTGGTGTCAGACACGCCCAGGTTGGAATCTCAGCTCTTCAGGTATTTAACCGCCCCCACGCCCCCAGACCCCTAATCTACAAAATGGGGAAACAATGCCTCCTTATTGTAAAGTTGCCAGGGATGTATGTATTGAACTAATGCCTAATATTCACCTTATAATGCATATAAGCGAAGTACCTGAAATATAGTAGCGCTCATTATACGGTAGGTAATGCTTCTAACAATTAATTCATTTGTTCATTTGTTTGCAAATGTGCCTATCAAATAAATGATAGAGTATTTGTATCATGAAAATTCGGCCATCACTGAGTCTCTTTAAGTAGGACTCCCTTTGAAACTTTTAAGAACTCAGTTTACAATAATGGAGCTTTCTAGAGTTCACTCGGAGCTTACTAACCATATCCATGTCTGTATACTGTTTAGAGTTGACAACACCCTTTCATACACATTATCAGTCTTTCCTAACTTGCAAACAAGAAACGCCGGAGACCTTTTTCACGCAAAGCAAACCGGCAGCACCTCGTGTCTATGGACAATAATCCTTCAAATGTACTCCGGGTCTCTGACAGCGCCGGCCCCTCTGCCTGGGCTGCCCTTCCTCCAGTCACACACCTCTCTCCCTCACTTCAGCCAAGTCTCTGCACACATGTTCTCTTCTGAAGAGGTTCAAGGGAGGCCTGACATCTACAACAGTTTCCCAACCACTATCTCCTTCAATTGCCTCTTTTTTTTTTTTTTTTTAGAACTTATCGTAATTGGATACCATATATATCTACTCCCTTATTTGCTTATTCTCCATTTGTCTCACTGCAGTGTAAGCCCCAGGAGGGCAGGAAGTTAGGTTGGTTTACAGGTAGATACATAGAACTATGTGAGTGGAAGAATGTTGCCTGCTGTATCAGTAAACAAAGGATTTGCAGCCATCAAGCCACTACATTACAGCAGCCTTGACGGTGAGCCCTGAGGAGACTCAGGATGGAAACAGGATGCCCCCCCACTAGCAGTCAGCCACTGCAGCCACCCCCAACGACTGTACCCTGAGGGGACTCAGGATGAGAAAGCATGGGACGCTGGCCCCAGAGAGCTGATTTCAATGAGCCCAGACTCTCGCATCTTCCTGTACGTAGAAAAGCGCTAAATTCCTTGACTTGAGATGTCTGGTTTTCTTTAATTAACAATAACCTTTTGATGTTTTGACTACCCTGGCTCCTCTCTTACCTCTTCAGAACAGTCCCTCAGAGCTACCTGAGAGGCCATGTCCCGGGCCTAAGTCCTCAGCAAATCTGCTAAATAAAACGTAATTCTCAACTTTTCGGTCATGCATTATTTTTGACAACCAGAAAACCGCATAAGACACCGCAGGTGCTCGACACATACTTGTTGAATAAATGGAAACTTGCTGGGTTCTTGTCTAGTTCTAGCTGTGGGCTCCAAGGACTAGAAATTCTAGGAGGTGATGGTTCCCCCTGAACCGATCAGCGAATGAATGGAAGCACTATCTCGACCACTTCTCCCCGCCCCCATCAGAGCCATAGCACCCAGTTGTTCCGAGAAGAATAAAGCTGCAGAGCTTATCTGCTGCCTACTCTCACACTTAGCCCATCCTACGTGTCCCCTGACCTTCAGTGGTGCCAGGCAGTAAAACTGGAACCTGTGAAAGAAACAAAGTGCTTATGCAACACGGTGCTCTAGACCTTGTCACCTTTCTTTCATGCCTCTTTAAGACTACTGTTTGATTATCACACCCGAAACATAAGGAAAGAGCACGGGTCTAATGACATTCCCTGGGCAGAATACCTTAAATTTTTTTTTTGAAAATTATCACCAGTAGCACATTCTTGCATGTTGCAATCCTGCAGCTCTCAATCTGGCCCCCTGTAAAAAGTAACATATGCTCATAATAAATCTTTAAAATGGCTCTATTAATAGAGTGGCTGCAGTGACAGTTTTATAAATGGGCCCCATCTTTATGTAAACTCTGTTTTATTAGATTGCATTATAATGATTTGTAATAAGAATATAGAGATGAATTCTGAGAGCAGGAACTCCAAATGCTCCTAAGCCAGTCAGGGGTTTCAAAGCCCATGAATTCTGTGTGGCGGACTATGCATTCCGGGAACAACAGACATCATCAGATTAGTTTTGCTACAGTTGTATGCTTCTCCGCCTGCTTTTTCCAATCAGATAATAACAGTCTCATAACTGGCTTTGTGTCTGTCAATCCAATTACTTCCTATTTGGGATGTGCTGACACTCCATTAAATCGGCAGACAGACAGCAGTGTCTTTCATTACCCTCCGACTGAATAATTAGCTTCCTCGGTACATAACTAGGGAAGGAGCCCATCTATATAAAGTCAGGTGTCTTCCAAATAAAACCAAAGACACAGATCACTGAAAATAATCTTGTTAGCCTAATGTTATGTCAACGCCATGCCTAAAATAGGCAAAGCCATCTAGTTTGCCCTTCAGCCAACTTAGGAGCCTATCTGGGCAGCCTCGATCAGGAGAGGGGGCTTTGGTCATATTTCCACTAGAGCCTTTCCCCCCCAGAAATCCAACTGGTATCCACTCCAGGAAAAATACCACTTTAGTCTGGAATCCAAATGAGATCCCAGGGATCCCACCATTTCGTCACCTTTGGGAAAGCTAAACTGTTCTTTCATCTGACCTGATTTCATTAAGAAATTAAAGGAGTATGACACTCATTAAAATAAGCTGGCTACGGAGAAAGTTAAGTAGAATTTAACCTAAAACTTTTAAGGCTGAGGACTGGGTAGCTGCAGTAAATTAAAATACAATTATAAGAATTTTAATGAAGTTATCTTATAATTATAAATCTTCACAGGATGCTTACAGTACTATTAAGAAAAAGAAATTTTAAAGGAAGAACCATCGCGTATCTTCCATATTCTGCACTCTATCTGCCATAATGATCAGCATTTAACAGGTGGCCCATAAACTCTCTGTGTATCAACTTAAGGATGTTATAAAGAAGTTGTTAATACTCATGATAATTTTCAAAAGGAAAAATCTGATGTAGTTGGTGAAATTAATGCCCCGAAATATCGTGAGAGTTTACTACTAAGAACCCACAGGGTTGACAAAAAGAGACCCTTTTCCAATCCTTTTCCCTCTTGGAGCAGCTATGACACAAAACTCTTACTATCACAGTCAAATTCTAACTAGATATTTGGCATTTCACACCTTCAGTGGGTTAGAACCCCAGGAATGAAAAAGGGAAATTAATATGGAGACAGCACGATGTCATGGAAAGAACATGGCCTGGGAATCCAAAGACCTGGATTCCAACCTGGATGCCCAATTTATGAGTGTGGAACCCTGGGCCTCAGTTTACCGATGAGATGAACTTCACAGATTCTTCGCATATGGCCCCCACCTGACAAGAGTCAATATGGAATGACGGAGTGATTTGGCCCTTTCCTCAGCTTTCCTAGAACCTAAGAGTAATTCCCTCAGGGCCCTAAAAGGGACCTGGAATATCACTGCTATCTCATTATGAATATTCATTTCCAAAGGCCACAAAGACTAATAAACTCCCAGCTGCAGGGAACAGTGGGTCAACATACTAAAAAAGCACTAAAAGCAAGGAGACATTAATGTGTTGAATCACTAAAGCAGACAACTTTATAGCCCTTTAATGAGGATTATATTTTTTCCTGGTTGTGGAAACAACCATGATTGTGGCTAAAGGGAAAGGCAGGCCCATTAACCACTGTTCTCCCCTTTCTAAGTGTCTTCATTCCTTATTTATTGAGGGTAATAGTTATATTCAACAATAGTTATATATGAACTTGCTTGTGTAATACTGATTTTGTTTTTAAGTTCTTTGAATACACAGTCTCTTCGATTGAACACTCACAATGAGTAGCTACTGTGGAAAAACAGAGGGATTAAGAGTGATTAGACTGGGAGGTGCTCCGTCAATGGAGCCAAAGAGCTCTGATATTGAAGAAGTGAAGGTGATCAGTGGCAGTTGCTTGTGACACATTCAGGCTGTTATCAACAGCCTGGACAGTGCCCAAGGACACTAATACAATGATGGAAGGAACACCTGGGCTGGAAGCATTGAAACCTGAATGAGTTAAATTCAAGGTAGTGCCACTCAGGTGCTAAGAGATGGAATAACGTAGTGACTGAAGTTCAGTATCAAGAAAAAGGTGATTTAATTTTGAGACTTTACAAACACTAAAAACTAAGTAAGAATTCCAAAGCAGAAGAGAGAGGCTCTGCTGTCAGGCTCCCTAGGGAGTCCAGGGAATGTCAAGGTCTTTAGTAAGGGTGACAAGGGGCTAGGCTGCCAAGGGTTTTCTGAACTAATTCACCACTTAAAATGGGAGAGAAACACTTAGTCTATGACTCATCTGGACAGCAAAGGTGAAAATACCACCCTAAGTACTGAAGTCACCTGAATGTATATGAGATGGTATCTCTAAAGGGTGCTGACATATTTTTACAGGTAAAGAAGAAAAAGGGTGGGGGTGGGATGGGAGAGAATGCCTCAAGAAAGCCATGTCCACTTTCACCTTTCTGGCACCAGTCCTGTGGCTGTGCCAAAGCTGAGAACCCTATGGAAAGACAGCTCCCCACATCTGGAGCTCTCTATACTAAGGAGGCCCCCTCCAGACCTACTCAGAGAACCTGAAGGTGACTATTCCTTCTGATACCTCCTCCTGGAGAGCTATAAACACATATTATTTTTATACACTTTTTTTCAGAGCAGCAAAATTGTCTCAGTTTTTACAGCTCCATTTCCATTTGGGGACAAAAATGCACCTTCTACAGTAGCTCCACTTACGGCTTCATCATAGCATAGTAGCTTACAGTTTTGTTCCTGTGAACAATTTTCTTCTATAGCAGTGTATTTTTCATTTTCCATATTTTCAAAAAAATGAAAATGCCTTAGCTGTAAATATGGACAACGTGGACATATGGACACGTGAAAGGTACCCTTTGGGGTATTTTAAATGATGAACCGTTATAGGCTGTTTAATTCTGATCTGAGTGGAAGCAGATATGAAAGCCCCAAAGAGAACATCCAAAACTACAGGAGGGACAAAAGGAACGGCAGCAGATTCCCTCAACCAGGGTCCTTAACCTGGGGTTTGTGAATCTCCCAATGCTGTGTAAAACTGCACAGGTCTGGGCATACAAGTATTTCTCCAGGGTCCACAGCTGTCACCAGATTCTCTAAGGTAGCTGTAACCACCCCTTCCCAAATTCCCTGAACCACAAAATTCCCCTAAATAGAGTCTCATCCGCATGGAAAAAAACAATGTTCAATTTAGTTTCCACGCATCATACATAAGAGTAAGGAAGTAACCAGAGGTAAGTTTTATTCAGAGTCACAGATGTTTGCTTTCTGTATCTTGGACAACATTTTTATTTCATAAAGATGAAACATATAAAGAAACATGATCAGTTGTAGAAAATATAGTTGGTGGTGGGAACACTGTGTGGACCGCAGCTCTGGATTCTAACCCTGTTTCTGCAGCCACCCTGCTGCTCAGCTTGGAGCAAAGCCAATGAGCTTTTCTGGGCCCTGGTTCAGAACTACTGGAAGCAGTTAACCCACCCAAAACTTAATTTACTAACTCACTCTCACTGAGGTTGTTTTGAAATATTTTTACTAACCAAGCTGCATTTATTAAACAATAATTTGTTTCTCCTTTTAAGAATTAATTTAAATTTATATAACTGCCAACACAGCTTCTGATCAGTGCTTCGGCCCCTTTGTCTAACCATGCAACCAACGAATATTTATTAAGTTCCTAGCATGTGTGAAGCCCTATTTGGGAAGCTAAGTACACATAACTGAACTAGGGTAGACCCAGCCTCCCCTTCTATGGAGCCTACAGTAAGTGCTACATCTTGAGCTGATATAACACCAGCCAGAATATAAATAAACCTATTTGTAATTTTGCAGCCATATCATGTGTGCATCCATACTCACGAATATACTGAAAATAACTTGTGAAGCTTATCACCAACTTCACAGACTTCTAGGAGCTGAGAATCCAGGACAGTCAGCTGCTGAATGAGATCAGCTGCCAGCTTCCTGCTAGTTCTAAAACGTTAAGATCTTACCATACTAAGTGGAGAAGACAGGATGCACAGTTCAATACCAGTCCCTGACTATCCAGCCCTAATAAAAATGATTCTTGAGGGCTTCCCTGGTGGCGCAGTGGTTGAGAGTCCGCCTGCCAATGCAGGGGACACGGGTTCGTGCCCTGGTCCGGGAAGATCCCACATGCCGCGGAGCGGCTGGGCCCGCGAGCCATGGCCTCTGAGCCTGCGCGTCCGGAGCCTGTGCTCCGCAACGGGAGAGGCCACCACAACAGTGAGAGGCCTGCGTACCGCAAAAAAAAAAAAAAAAAGATTCTTCAATAATTAAAACATTCCCACATCTCCCCGATCTACATAAATGTCTTCTTTCACTAAAACCTAATTATGTCTATAACTAAAGTAGATATTTATAATGATAATTCAATTTATGTAATGTACATCTTCCTCCATGCTTCAGAGAGTTGAGTTTAAACGCCCTTTTTGATTACTAATTATTTTCTAAGTGAGTCAATGCTTGTGAAATCTATTGGGACCACGTGCTGGAGGATGAATGTTCTGTTTATCTGACAGGCAGGCTCCAGAGCCCCCCACAGCGTGCACCGTGAACCTCTACCCACAAATCTCCAGCTGGAAAGGCTCCTTTTGTGAAGCTGAAGAACGTTCCAGTCATGATCTCTTCCCTTCAGTTACTGGCTAGTTGTAAATCTTGTAAAAGAATAACCCAGCTCTGGTAATAGGGGATAAATTATATGAAGAATTTGCCTCATCAATTATTTCAAATGGTATGCATGGGGCCACTCAGAAAATAAAAAATTATGTAAAACAAGGCTAACATGTGATAAAGGCAAAGAGCTTCTACATATTTTCTACCAGTTGTGCAAGTTCTATGACTTTGGTGCAATTTGAGATGTTATGGCCATCACCTCCCCAGCCCCAGGAAATCGAAGCATGGTTTTTTGCATCATTTGTTTCAGCCTACTCAGTGCTGAGCAACTTGTATGAGTGTCCCCAGTGGGAAGGGCAGAGGCTTTAGCAGCTTCAAGCTTTAGGACTACTAGGCAACCTTAGGTTTCCTAAGGGTAAAGACATCTCTCAGACTTTTCCAGTGAAAATCAATTCATCAAACTCCTTTCCTGTCTACACTCCATTGCATGCTCTCCTGCTGCTAAAGAAGCTTGATCCTCCTCCACCTGGGGTAACTGCAGTTCGCTCAGCAGGCTCTGATTCATTGCCCATATGGCGGACCGTAAAGTAGGCTGACTCTTCTGCTGGGAAGATCGCATTGTGTGAGACATGTGCTCGTCACTTAGCAGGCTGGAGGCAGCTCTGGCCTTCCTCAGGAGGCACCCCGCTCTAATGGCGTCAGGTGGGTTACATGAGAATATGTACTTCTCCTAATTATGTTGTCAGTGGGCTGAAGATCTTGCTGTCCAGAAAACGTAGCAAGTCCCTGGAGCCTTTAAACTAGATGATCAATATGCTGGCTACATCTAAGATGAAGAGTTAGAAACGAAATACAGTAATACAGTTGCGACGGTTCAAACGCACAAGCTTACACATAAAAGCTTTCACTACTTTCAACAACAGTGTATTCTTAGAAACTGAAATATCAACAGAAAGAAAGTCTTTTCTCATTATTCTCCACAACTGACATCAAAATAACATTTTCCCTTTGAAATGGATAGACTTAGACTGATCAGTAGACCTGCAATTATTATAATGGTAACACAATCCTATAACCAAAGTACACAACTGAGGTATGGAGTTTCTGTAATTTGACCATGGCTAGATCTAGGTCAACCTAGAACCCAGGACTTTCAAATCCTCTTCTGGTCTTCTTTCCAATACACTGCTTTGTTTTGCTTTATTATTAAATGGTAATCCCATATTGTTAGTGTGGCTGACTATAAAATTACATTAGAAAGTTTGCTGGAAATTAACAATTGAACAAGTTAAGGGATGCAAAAGAAAAATGTGCCATTTTGTGTCTGGGTGGGGTGAGGTAGGGAGACGTGGCATAGAACTGAATCAAGGTCAGCAAAATACAAAGTGGCACAAGGTGGAGAGTTTCTATATAGCCTTAAGCGTGACGAAAATGCGGTCTCAACCCAGCATTCCAGAACTTTTTTTTTTTTTTTTTTTTTTTTTTTTTTGCGGTACGCAGGCCTCTCACTGTTGTGGCCTCTCCATTGCGGAGCACAGGCTCCGGACGCGCAGGCTCAGCGGCCACGTCTCACGGGCCCAGCCGCTCCGCGGCATGTGGGATCTTCCTGGACCGGGGCACAACCCGTGTCCCCTGCATCGGCAGGCGGATTCCCAAACACTGCACCACCAGGGAAGCCCCAGAACTTTTCAAATAATTTCCTCCCTTCCTTCCTCCCTCCCTCCCTCCCTCCCTTCCTTCCTTTCTTCTTTCCTTCCTCCAAAGTACCTTTAATCAAGATATAATTCACATACCGTACAATTAACCCATTTCAAGTTTATAATCCAATGGGTTTTAGTATATTCACAGAGCTGTGCAGCCATCACCATAATCAACTTTAGAACATTTTCATCACCTCCAAAAGAACCCCACACCCATTAGCAGTGATTCTCCATTTCCCCACAACTCCACCCCACCTCCAGCCCTAGGCCACTACCAATCCACTTCCTGTTTCTATACATTTGTCAGTTCCAGGCTCTTCATATAAATGGAATCATACAATAGGTGTCTTTGTGACTGGCTTCTTTCACTTAGCATAATGTTTTCAAAGTTCATCCATGTCATAGCATGGATCTGTACTTCATCCTTTTTTATTCAGAATAATATTCCATTATATGGATATACCTTGTTTTATTTAACCGTTCATCAGCTGGTGGATGACCTTGCTTTTCAACGTGTTAAAAATCCCTCCTCTGGGCTCTTCATTAACTTACAGTCCACAGCTAACACTATTTTTATTTTTCATTCATAATCACTAATGGAATACTGACTGAGGAAACCAAGGCAATCCAAAAATGAACTGAAAGCCAGATTAAAGATAACTGAAAGGTCATGGATTGGTGTGAATAATAATCCAATCAACTGTAAACCAAAAGTGGAATACCAAAAGAAAGCAATGTGGATCTCAGGAACTAGGCCATACATTATCTAGGAATGTGCTGGTGTGTAGATTCAGTGGCATCACCACGGAATAGTGACTAAACAGAGACAGCGGGTTTCACAGTGCTTTCATTATGATTTCTCGGTAGGTCATTAGCACAAGGCAATGCCACTGCTGGAGCTACTCACTTGCCAGTTCCTGTGTCTTACACATCTTTGAACCTCCCCAAAAGCCTAGAATGGCATCTGGTCCAACTGGAGTTAACAAATATTTATTAAATGATCACATATTCCAGCTTCAGGGTTTCCTATGAAAATGCCAGAACCTGCCCCTGCGCCGGGATCTCACAGCAAACTTTCTAAGAGACATCTCTTTCAGGTCACTGCAGAGTATGAAGACATTTGATCTGTGGACTTGTATGTAAAATGACTGATATGTTTCGTGTTAAATAAACATGTGAACCCAATGGCTAAATCAGTTCACAGGTATTTGCTGTGTATCTACTATGTGGCAGGCGTTGTTCTAGACACTAAGGGCCCAACAGACAGAGATGCTAATGCAGCTTACATTCTGGTTAGGGGAGACAGACATGACACCTATCACCTATGACAGACACGTATCAAATAGTGACTGATGCTATGAAGTAAAATAAAGGAGACTCGGAAATGGGAAGTGATGAGCGGTTGCTCGTGTACATAAAATAATCAGGGAAAGCCTCTGGAGAAGGTGACATTTTAAACAGAGACAAGAAAGTCAAAAGTGATGCATTTTCTGGTGCTACAGCATTCCAGGATGGGAGAATAGCAAGTGTGAAGACGAAGAACATATTTTTTGCATTTGAAAAACATTAACGGGGCCACTGTGGGTGAAGCAGGAAGAGGGAGAGAGTAAGGAAAGATGACACCTGAGAAGCTGGGGTGGGGAGCAAGTTAAGAGAGCTTTAAAGGCCATTGGAGTATAATTGCTTTACAATGGTGTGCTAGTTTCTGCTTTATAACAAGGCCATTGGAGAAAAAAATTCGATTGAGTGCCATGATCTAACTTGTGTTCTACCAGGATCACTCGAGTGGCTGCCATGTGGACCACGAAGTTTAGCAAGCAAGAAAAGTAGTAAAAGCTCCAGACAGTAATCTACTGAAACAACGCAGATGAGGGATTACGGTGGCCTGGATCAGAGGGCGAGCAGCAGAGGTGGTATAAAGTAGCTAGATTCTCTATATAGTCTGAAGGCAGAGCACACAAGCTTTGCCAATGACCTGTTGTGTATGGGGCATAAAAGACAGAGAGAGGTGTCAAGCATGGCATAAAGAGTGGTGGTCTGAGCCCATGGAAGGATGGGGCTGGTGTTTACTGAGATGAGTAAGACAATGAGAGGAACAAGTTTGGGGAGAAATTAAGAGTTTTGTTTTGGACAAACTTAGTTGAAGATGCCAATTAGACATCTAAGTGGAGAGATCAAGTAGGGAGTTGGATATATGAGTCTAGAGTTGCGCGGAGAGACTGGCAGAGCAGATAAAAATTTAGGAAATATTAGTGCATAGTTGGTTTTTAATGGCATGAGATTAGGAAGTGCATCTGAGAAAAAAGAGGAGAGGTCCAAAGACTGAGCCCTGAGATACCCTAACTTAGAAATGGAAAAGACACGGAAGGGCCACAGCAGAGAGGGAGAGGAAGAACCCACCAAGAACCTAATAATTATACTGTTTTGAATATGTATGAACTTTATTCCCTTTCCACTAGGATATTCCCTAAAATGGTTAAGAATAAAAGCATTGAGAAGAAGTATCAAGGTCATGCCACTACTATCTCTGTGACCTTGAATCATTTATTTAACCTCTATGAGCCTGTTGTTTCATCTACAAAACAATATCCCATAATGTTGAGGGATTAAATGACTGAGCCCATAAAAAGTACTCAGTATAGGACCTGACAGAAAACGCTCAATAAATATTACTTCTCATTATTGTTATCCATGAATCCTTCCTCTTTTATGTCTAAAGCACTTCCCATCTATACTGATCATTTGCGATTTATTTACAACCTTGAAGTATAATGGTAACTACTTCTGTGTTTATGTCTTATATTGTCAACTAAAGTGTAAGTTATTTGAATACAGAAACTGGTTCAACTTCTTTATATTCTCCACAATTCAGAGCACAATACTCTGAGCATTGCAGAAGCTTGAATATATATATATATATATATATATATATATATATATATATATATACACACACTAGTGGACTAATTTCATTATTTTACATTTTTGACAGGGCAAAAAAGAAAATAGGTCTTTGGGGTTTTCTTCTCCATTTGCCTGGATACTTGGAAGGGAAAATTTAATATGCAGCAACTAATATGTTCCTTAGAGATCCATAAACCATAGCCAGGATGATGACGTCATCACTGTTAAATCTTACCTGGCCTTTTGTTGGATGGGGGAAGAAGCGGCAAACAACTGAATAAAGATCAGCAAAAAGTAACATGACACCAAATGTAGACCTTCTATGCAGCCTTAAGCCTGAGGAAAAATGCTTTTCCAGATGTAGTGTTCCAAACTTCTCAGGTAGTAAAGATGCTCTGAGAGCTTTCATTACATTTCTGCAACGAGTACTGATCTAAAAGACTCTGACACCTACTTTTTTTTTTCTGTACACGGGCCTCTCACTGTTGTGGCCTCTCCAGCTGCAGAGCACAGGCTCCGGACGCGCAGGCTCAGCGGCCATGGCTCAGGGGCCCAGCTGCTCCGCTGCATGTGGGATCTTCCCGGACCGGGACATGAACCCGTGTCCCCTGCATCGGCAGGCAGACTCTCAACCACTGCGCCACCAGGGAAGCCCCGACACCTACTTTTTGATTAACTAAAATGAAGCCTCTGGAAACTTCAATAAGAACATGGATGCTTTGAGGATGGCCCACCCAGTCCCTTTCTCAGGGAAGAATCCATAATCCCCAGAAAGATAGACTCTTTGAAACTAGTTTTTCTGTTGCACGGCCCTGTCTTTACACAAATTGATTTGCATGGTGTCCAAAGATAGCTGGCAAAAGTGGGAGAGCTGGGTCAAGTAACACGCACACTGCAGAGGGAAGACACATAGACTCCTCTTGTTCAGGCCCCCAGAGCTGCCCTGGTTTCTGTCCTTCCAATAGAGACCTTGGATTCTTTTAGATACTCTACTTTCCTTCCAAAAAGTTTTTTGTGTGTGTGTGTGTGTTGGTTTCTTTTACTTACAATTTTTAAAAAACCATCATTAATATATGTGTAGATTGGAAAGAGTATGAGATTTGAAGGAAGAAGACTTTTTAGGGTTTCTAAAGTAAAACCAAGAATATAGAACATTTGCTTGTTTCCTTCCTCTACCTCTTCCTTTGACCTCTTCATTGGTGATGGAGGTTAGTGGCTTTCTCTGGGGCTGAGGATGGAAGAGGCCAGGCAGTTTTGAGAAAGTAAGTATGTGCTTAGGGAAGAAGGAAGAAATATGGGGTGGTTTTTGTCCAAGTCATCCCAGTTCCTTCCTCTCTTACCACTCTCCCTATATTACTCAGTAAACAAAGGATAAAATGCCTAAATTATGACACAGTGTAATAAACCAGACATATGGGAAGGAAAAAATCCAGTGAGAAAATTTTTCAATTCTATAGCGGTGCCACAGAAAACGGTGACTGAAAACCTAAGACTTAGTCAAGTACCTATATTATTGTTTTTATATTTAAAAGGGAACATCACAACTGATAACTGAAAAAGATTAATGTACAAGTATAAGCTGGTTTTAGTCACAACACTTCTGACACCCAATGTGTCAGATTTTTTCCAGCTCTCCAGACACCAACTGGATGTCAAATGATTCAATTCTGACACTAACTACCTAGAGTTAGCACAGACCCCACAAGTTAAAGGCTCAGTCCTACAAGACTGCCCCCACTTCACACGCCCGTCACAAGCCCCAGGCCTTTAATGCTTTTCACTGACTAGCTAAATCAGGAGCTAGGCTGTGGGAACAAAGATCTCCTCTTTGGGTTTGGTAATTCACTAGAACAGGTCCCAGAATCAGGGAAAACAATTAACTGACTAGTTTATTACAAAGCATATTATAGAGGAACAAATGAAAAGGTACATAGAGTGAGGTCCAGAAGGGTCCCAAGCACAGGACCTTCTCTCCCAGTGGAGCTGGGGTACAACATCCTCCTCACACGTGGGTGTGTTCACTAACCTGGAGGCTCCATGAATCCTGTTTAGTAGTTTTTAAGGAGGTGGGCATGGTTGATAAAATCATTGGCTGTGGGTGATTAACTCAATCTCCAGCCTCCCTTCCCTTTGAGGAGGCCGGGGGAGGGGGTGGGGGGCTGAAAGTTCCGCTAATCATGCCTTGGTCTTTCTGGGCTCCAGCCCCCATCCTGAAGCTACGCAGGGGAACCTGGCCACCAGTCACCTCATTAGCAAACAAAATACACTCTGGGGACTTCCCTGGTGGCACAGTGGTTAAGAATCCGCCTGCCAATGCAGGGGACATGGGTTCGAGCCCTGGTCGGGGAAGATCCCACATGCCGCGGAGCAATTAAGTCCGTGCGCCACAACTACTGAGCCTGCGCTCTAGAGCCCGTGAGCCACAGCTACTGAGCCCGCATGCCACAACTATTGAGCCTGTGTGCCACAACTGCTGAAGCCCACGCACCTAGAGCCTGTGCTCTGAGACAAGAGAAGCCACTGGAGTGAGAAGCCCACCCACTGCGACGAAGAGTAGCCCTCGCTCACTGCAACTAGAGAGAGCCCACCTGCAGCAACGAAGACCCAATGCAGCAAAAAAAATAATAAATTTATTTAAAAAAAAAGAAAAGACACTCTGTCATTCCAGAGAGTCCAAGGGTTTTAAGAGCTTCGTGCCAGGAAGCTGGGACAAAGACCAAATAAATATTTCATATAGTAGCACAAGGAATAATACTAGAATTCTAAAAGTTAATTCTAAAAACTGCTTAGCCAAATAGGCATAGAAGACATAGTTTCATTTCAACAGTGGTGGCATTTTGGGGCTGATCAACAGAGGTTCTTTCTCCAGATCCCCTTTTGCTCTGATGCAGTAATATGGGGGATAGCTAGCTAGGGTTAGAGAGACAGTAACTGGTGATTTAATCTACTCAAGTTAGTTGGTTCTATGGGAACTAAACTCACAGCCCTGGTCTCACTCAAACTGTGCTCCAGTTAACTACAATATACTATTCTGGGGTCATGTAACTGCTGATAACAGCTGAGAACTGCACAACTGTTCAGAATGAAAACCAGCAGCCACGTAGTTAACTGCATGGGGGAAAGAAAAAAGCATTTTTTAAAAAATGTCTTCTTTTTTTAAAAGTTAGCCTGAGTGCAGCTGTGATTCTTGAACAGCTTGTTCCGAACCACACGGCCTTCCAGCCTCCTATTCTTCCCACTACGTTCCACAGCTTTCCCGAAGCAACTCTTCAGCATACTAAACTTGGGATTCTTTAACAGCAAGGAACACTTTTCTCTCTTTAATGGGATAATTTAGCCTTCTGACTTCCACAGCAGATGCATTTAAGACCTAGTGATGTCATTTAATTACAGACTCTGAAGAAATCTGAAAGCATCATTATAACTAGCCTGTGCTGGCAGCTCCCTGATGGAGCCCACCAGCAACGCCATGTACAAGAAGAACAGACTCCAGGGAGAAAAAAAGAAGAGAAAAAGGTACAGGTCAAGGCCTGTGCTCCATCACCTGAATACCGATGTCTAAAGGTCTCCATATATCCATCAAGTTAAATGGAGATAAAAATCAGAAAGGCGAAGACCGAGGGTCCAAATTACAAGGCAAATTAATGATCAGGTCAATATACCTACTGAATTATTATTAAGGTGTATTTTTCTCAATTAGAGTGATCAAATTAAGATATCAAAGGTACATTTTTCTGTCCTCTTAACGGTCTCTCGAAGTCTTAACCACTAGAGTTCACTAACTACTACGCACTTGCACTTGACCTTCTGCCTAGTTAAGAGAGAGATGAAGCGGTGAGAAAGTGCTTTAAGAAAAAAATTAAATGGCATAATTAAAAACTTTATTGATTTGCATTAACATAATAACTTAATAATATTTTCATTGAAAATGGAAGGCTAGATAAAATGGATGTTTTACACTAATGATTACTATTCTTTAAGAACATAAGGATGGGGATGTGAGGAATTTATCACATTCCTAAGTTGTCCAAAGAAAGCAAATCAAAACAAGTCAAAAATAAATACACGTTTCACCTACTGCATGAAACTTTCTCTTGGTACTCACCACCATAAACTAATGATCTGAACAATTAAATTGTATAGGAGAGTTTACCAAAATTTGAAAACATCATAACCCCAAATCTGTATTACCTCCTGTTACTGAGAACATACATCACTGGTATGTCATAAGCGAAGGAAGAAAAATTAAGCTTTGTTAGTTTGTGAAAATCTGAACCTTCCTCCCTTCCAAATAATTTACCATTTTTAAAACCACCTACAAGCAATGATCCTATACACTAGCTCTCCACACAGTTCGCACTTTATGCACACTTTATTGCATTCACACTGAATGCACACTTTATTATGCTACTTAAATGCAAGAGAGCAAGAGCCCAAACATGGATGAGTAACTTGGCAAGGTGAATGAGATGAACACTGGCCTTCCGCCACTAGGCGTCATATAAAATTCACTGTTCATAAAAGCAGTTATGTCCTAGGGGAACTGCAGGTAGGATAATGGCCAGGGCCATGGCTTGATATCACGATGTCACACACAGCAGTGCTTCATATGTAAGCAAAGCCTGCATGGGTATTAGACATGCTCCTTTCTTCCATCAGTCAACCACAGACAATCCCTGGTCTCTGGATCTCTTCAGTCAGAGCTGGTCTTGGCAAAGAGTTTAGCAGCTCTGAGACTTAAGGATGCTGTGACGATGTGGAGGCTCTAACTACTCTATGACTGGGCAGGGGCTAAAAAGGTAAAGTTTTCAAGGGATACAGTGGCTCATATCCATGATAGAAGATGAGGGTTACAGAACGTTCTTTAAAACAACATCATTTATTGAATACTATGACCTATAAAAATTGCCACATACATTCTATATTTTATTTATTTATCACTAACCTTCATAATATTCCCATGAGATAAACGTCCTCATTTTAAAGGGGAAGCACAGTGAAGCAACTTGTCCAAAGTCCCTAGGCAAATAAAAATGGCACAGTTGGGATTCAAACCCCGGTCTGTCTTAACACCTGGGTCTTTCCACTCTGTCACCCCCTACTCTCCAATGGCTTGAGCCAGGGACCAGAGCAGAATCCACTGGTGTGTGGCTTTGTAGCCAGAGGGCGGGTCTGTGGAAAGTTATCTTGTCTGTCTGTATACTCCACACAATACCATCAAGTGCTTGATACAACGTCCCTCTCCCCACACGCACAGTATAATTGTAGTTACATATGTACCTGGGCCCGGGGAACATTTAATCTAAACACAATAATCCCTGGCATTCATTTAAGTGGATTTCAGTGACAAAAGAAAGTGTTTCAGGGGACCCATTAAAGTGTGGTTTGCCCCAGGCTCCACTTCTACTATGGATGATGCTTTGAAGAAGTCTCCCATGTTGGGATCATTTTTCTGCCCTGATTTGAAACTTATCCTTGGACAGCTTTCAGCCTGCCTGATGTGAGTCTCATCTGTTCAAGTAGATTACTGCAAATGAGACTCCTTGCCTAGTGAGATCAACATGCAGGGAGCATCAGATAATTTCTAACTGAATTTTGCAACACTTTTATTAATGGTAATGCCCTCAAGGCCCCAAGGATGGGTGCGTTTGTGTGATTTGAAATAATCCAACAATTTTGTATAAAACCAAGAAGGGATATTTGCTTATTGGTAAGCCTAGAGGTCCAGGTATCTAACTAGTTCAGATCCCAGAATGACTGCATCCCCTTAGAGGTTACATTTATTTTAGTAAACCTAGGTACATATAAATATAACATTTCCTCATGTAGCGTTTTGACAAATAACTGCCCATGTCTGGATTGATGACTTCCTCTGAGCTAAGGAAGCTCACATGTTCTCAGCAAAAGCTTAAAAGATGGTACGAACACCGACAATATTGCAACCCTTGGCAGCCTTTTCATATTGACCCAACTTGGTTGTATTCTCCCCAAAGATAAATTACGTGGAAAAGCTCATACAGGCTAGGATTACAAAGGAACAATAAAAAAATATATATTAGAAGCTACAGGGGAATGAATAAAATTAGGTTGATTCTGACACAACAAAAGCTTTTTCTGTGTTGTCACCCATTAAGTGGCATGTCTGGAAGGAGGTATTATTAGTGTTTTATAGCTGGTGAAACTGAAGGTAAGTTAGACAAGTTGCCCAAAGGAATAAGAGCTGTAAGTTAAGAAGACAACTGGGAGTTGAGGTTCTACGTCCCTACCTCTCCATTGATCACAGTCAGGTAATGCTCAGCCCCATATGGGAGACTCATGTAGGTAAAGGAGGCCCACTATAAGACAAATTCTCTGGAGATGTATCAATTTTTACCACAAGCTTCAGCTATGGGGGTGGCTTGGCTTCCACCATATGGAAAAACACCAGATAGAATCAACAGATTTTAGAATTGAAAAGGGTCTCTGCATTCCCTGGTATTTCAGTTCTTTTATTTTGCAGATAAAGAAAGCAACCCAAAAAGACTGAGCTATACGTTGGAGGAAACACAGCTAGTAAGTGGCAGAGCTAGAACCCAAACTCGGGTCTACCAACTCCTAGCCCATTTTCAGAGAACATCACCACAGAGTGAAAAACCATCTTAGGTTTCAAAACCTACAGAAAGCCGATTTATTTTTATAGTGAATCCAGGAATCCCAAGAATTCTGGTCTAATCTAGAGTTTAATGACCCCCCAGGCTACCAACAAATGAACCAAATAACACAGCCTTCAAAAGTTTTCAGCTTCCAACAGCCTTTTGCCCAGGCTGCTTTGAATTCTACATTCAGAGAGGGTCTTTTTGCTTCTCGACACTTTGTATTTCCCTTATATAAAAAGAAACACTAGGGCTTCCCTCGTGGCGCAGTGGTTGAGAGTCCCCCTGCTGATGCAGGGGATGCAGGTTCGTGCCCCAGTCCAGGAAGATCCCATATGCCACGGAGCGGCTGGGCTTGTGAGCCATGGCCGCTGAGCCTGCGCGTCCGGAGCCTGTGCTCTGCAATGGGAGAGGCCACAACAGTGAGAGAGGCCCGTGTACCGCAAAAAAAAAAAAAAGAAATACTAGCTAAGAGTCATCATTTTCTTTTAGAACCAAAGCGTTAGGGGGAACATACACAGCATGTTCTACTCTTGTCAGTGTGGCTAAGGCACGGCCAGTGTCACACGCTTCCAAAAACTAATAGATGATCATCTGCTCATTTTAGCGATGTCACATGTGGAGTCACCATGAAGCAAGGCATATTCTAGTCAGAGCAACCTTCAGAGGCTCAAGGCTTCAGTGCTTCACACTGCAGGGGGCAAAAGTTAATAATTCCTAGTTTTAAAAATACCAACATGCTGGCAGGGGCTGTGGCAGCCATGGAAGCGCTCCACTTAGCTCTCCCTCTAAGGGAATGTGCTGTGGGGAGTAGAGCTGACTGTCAGCCTTCAGACCCTCTGGGTGTTCATGGCGGCCATGTTCTCCAGAGTTGCTCCCAGCCAGTGAGTGAGCATGGCAGGCATAGCTGAACTGGGCCGTTGCGACCCAGTGCGGGATTCTTTACGAAACTACTTGGCTCCAAAAAGAATTAAAAAAAAGCATTGCTCTTGGGGATTATTAACAACAATTCTGGTAGACTCCCAGTAAACCTGGGGGAGTTGCTAAGTCCAATCACGAAGTTGACTCTATTAACATAAAAGGGCAGTTTGAAAAAAAAAAAAAAAAATATATATATAAAGGAAGAAACTTGTTTGGTGACAAGCTCCTAAACCAACTTATGAGCTCCCAAATCCAACATATCTCGGAGGCTGCTGATACCATTAACGCTTCCCTTTTCCATAGTTACAAAAACAGAACAAATCAAAAAACCTCTCACTGACTTGGTAACACTGTCAAATAAAATGCTAGAAGTGTGGCTTTTTTAGTTCGTAAAAAGGAATCCTAGGAAGAAGATATTATTTCACATATAAAGAAAATGAAGGATTTTGGGGGGAAAGCATTGTAACTATGAATGTTAAGGCATTTAGGGTACTGCTTGATGACTAGAAATAGGAACATAACAAGTTGTAAAAACAACTGTAGTGCCCCATTACTTTTATGATAATATCACTTGTCTAACAAAACCCATCCTTCCGGCATCCAACCCCTGCTCTTCCAACCTACCAGAACACACTGCTCTGCTTCCCCAGTAAATCATCAGGATAAGTTCTCCAACCTAGACACCAAGAAATCTAACTGAAATTTCCCAAATGATCCAAAGGCCTAGTGAGTTCTGAAAAGTTTCAAGGAAGAGAGTTTCTAAGATATTTGTACCTTCTCTTTTTTTCCCTTCACTTTGCTTTTGTTTTTTTTTTTTTTTTTTTTTTGTGGTACGCGGGCCTCTCACTGTTGCAGCCTCTCCCGTTGCGGAGCACAGGCTCTGGACGCGCAGGCTCAGCGGCCATGGCTCACGGGCCCAGCCGCTCTGCGTCACGTGGGATCTTCCCGGACCAGTGTACGAACCCGTGTCCCCTGCATCGGCAGGCGGACTCTCAACCACTGCGCCACCAGGGAAGCCTCACTTTGCTTTTATTGTATCATAAATCCACACCTTCTCACCAAGCACTACAGCAAAAATAAGAGTTAGCTGTATTGAGAAAGCCATTTAAGGAAAAAAAAACCCCTCATTTTTATAGACAAGGCCATTAAATGCATAGTATTTAAACCTCTCACTTATACAATGAAGATGGCAAGTAGACATAAATTTTACAGTATCTAAAAGCAAAACCCTGGGGCCTACCAAAACAAAATGACCTTTCTAATGCAACTTTGCAATGGAAATTTAAACTCCAAAGGTAATTTTGCATCCAGGGTACGTATGGATGTATGAATTACGCTCAAAGAAATTACTCAATACCATTTGTTTGATTGCTTTATCATTCCTCCATTATATCAGCTCTTCTAAGGCAGCAGAAAAGATCATAAGGATGTTTGAGGATTGTTCATTTGAAGATACAGGGGAGACCAAATCCTATCACACCTATTATGGAAAAGAGCCTGACCATGAAATCTTAATTAACACCGTAACAATTACTTAAAAGTCTCTGACGCAGCCCATGCCAGGCTAAGTCAGAAGGGAACTGCTGTTGGCATTTTAGAAGAATTAAAAGAAAAAAAATCGACACGGCAGAGGCCACATTATAGACTAAAGCAATTATTGCTTGGGTATTGTTTCTGCTATGTGATAGAATGAAGGGAAAACAGCTCTGAAACCTTGGTTTGACTACAACTTTCAGAATTAGTAATGGTGGGACGACAGTAAGTGAACCACAACTTTCTGACTCTATCCCCACCCGAGAAATAGTGGAAAAGTCTTAAATGAGATAATATCTCAAATTAAGTCCTGTTTAAAGTTAACAAGGGAATCATGAGGAACTTGGTTTACATTTTTTCTCATTAATTATCCCCTAAGATCTGAATCAAGAGGTAGGTAGGATTAATGGCAACTTGAGTTAAAACTCTTACTCTATATATTTTGGACCTTTCCTTTGTCTTAATCACAGCATGTCCTAGGAAGAGTGCCTGGGATTCTCATCAATCAAGTATACTTTTATGAGCCTTTCAGGGATACTTTCCTTTTTATAAATAAGTGATAAAATAAAGAATGAATGTTACTAAATATCTAGGCTGCAAATAGCAAAGAGATGCGAGGGAGATTTAGTTCCAGGGAGAACAGAGTATCACCTGGTTAAGGTATGGGACCAAGACAATCGTCATAATGACTCCTAATAAAGGTGCTATATATGTCTAGCTATATGCCAGAGACAGTTTTCACCTATATTTAACAAGCTTAATCCTTACAAAAATCGTTTAAGAAAAGTTCATCATTATCATCCCCATATACCAGATGAGGACTGAAGAAAAGAGAGGTTTAGTGACTTGCTCAAGGTCACACAGCTAATAAATGACTAGGCCAGGATTTGAATCTAGACAGGATATTTTTAAGTCTGCATTCTCAGCCATATGCCACATCTCTCATCTATACTACTCATTGGCTTCCTATTGCAATTCCAAATCAGGCCATCCCTGATTCCACCAATAATCATAATACTGCCTTATTCTTCAGAATGGCATTGACTGGGAATGTGAAAGCACTTTTCAGCTCTAGAGTAGCAACTTCTCACATGACCCTCTGCAGGAAGTATTTTTACTATACATTGTGGTCCAAAAGGGGACCTTCAGATTGTCTGAATCAAACCTGGATATACAACTCAGTAATAAGGCTTTCTGATAATTTCTTCCAAAGATATATCTATAAAAGCAAAGTCAACTGACAAAAAAACAAATCTCAGTAGAAATTCTGATCAGCACTATGTTCAAAGAACTCCTTGATAGGGAACAAGAATCATTAAAGATCCCAGTAAAATCATTTTAAGCCTATCATCTTAGCAGACTAACTATAAAAAAATCAAACATAAAGAAAATTATAAAAAAAGTCTGAAAATATAAATTAAGCAATTTTCTTGGCCCTCAAGTGGTCCTTTATTTAGAACAAAATTAAAGCTTGTGCTTTTTTGTTTTCACTTTAGTTCCTTTCCAGAAGGCTAAAGATGACTTCCTGTTACAGGACAGTTTTATTTCATATTTTTAATGTGGTAATGAACTACACATAAGTATTCTTAGATACAAAGCAATTAGGAGGACGTCAATAAAGCAGGGAACAAATTCATGGCCCATAACTTGGAATAAAGAAACAAAGAAAATCATACTATGTTAAGAACACCCATTTGAAGACCCAAAGCAATAGGCTTCTGGACTTAATCCAAATTATTTGGCATATGAATAGGTTTATTCTGAACCAAATGTTAGCTCTTGAACATTTGATAACTCTTAAGAAATAATATGTTGATGACTTAAGAGGAAACAAATCAAATATGAATTGAGTTTTTCATAAATCACACATGATTTTAAAAATTAGAGAGGACAGTGAATGAATCTTGTCCATATTCACAAAGGAACCCAATCCATCATTCACATGCTGTAGTCCTTCATTCACAAAGAGGTCAATTAGCCTTCTTTGATGGTCCCTTTTTCCACATAAAGGAATTGAACTTGGGGCAACAGATGCCAAATGTCTGGAACAAGGGACAAATGTTCAATTAACTCCTGAAAGATGACTGAATAAATTAATATAGAACTGAAACTAATGTACATTTCCTGTCAGTGCAGTTAGTATTGGAAAGGGAGAGGAAGAAGAGTAGCCTGCAAGGAGGATGCTGCACCGTTGTTCTATTGAGCAACAACGTGAAGATACCGCCATTTTTATTCCTAGCCACCAAAGGGTGGAATTAGAAAACAGAATGTGACAATACATAAGGAGACAGTAAAAAAAAAAAAAAAACAAAGAACTCCATTTCCTCAGGCGGCTAACCTATGCCTTAAAATCATACATACTTGCAACTTGAAGTCCCCTCTGCCTTTAGCTTTCTAACCTAGCTAGAGTTATGTCTCTATTTTGCCCTATTTAAGAGCGCTTTTCATCCATAGAATATCCATAAATGTCCAAAGTGCCTTAAGTCCACTAAGACCGTAAGCAAAAAGAAGACAGATGTATTTCCTTCAAGAGAACTGATGATATAGTTCTCTTCGAGCACTGAGTCTAATTCTATACTCCCTAGAAATCCTTTTCTGAAGTTTCAAGAATGCCAAATTTCAGTTTTTCTTTTGTGGACACTACAGCATCCCAAATGGTCTATAGCCATGACTTACCTACATTGAGTGAGGGTTCCATACCAGTCCTACTATATCGCATGTATTTATGGACTTAGGACATTCACCAGAAGACTGAGTGAATAAGCTTGTGGGATTATGGATGCCTCACAAAAAACATGGACAAGGAAAAGATCTTGTATATTTTCTTGGATATTTTGATGCCTTAACTGTGTCACAGTCCTTTCTATTGTACTAAATCCACAGAAAGCTATAAGGGAGAATATATTGCAGATAACATTAGTGTAGCTATACATATATTCTTCCAGACGCACCTGCTACATATCTGGCAGGTAAAATAAATTTGTCTTCTTGTCTAACTTCATTAAGGATGACAAACTAAAAGACAAGAGTACAAGGACAATGCTACATTGTGTACCCAGATTAAGGAAGTTCTGTGTTTGCAGATCACCCTGTGGTATTACCAAATCGACTATTTTACTGAATAGCTTAACAAATGGCTGGAAGTCATTTCTCCATGATGCAGGCTAAGAATGATTAATGTACACTCTTCTAATTTATATATATGCTTAACGCATGGAGGCTGTGCATTTCATCTCTGTTGATTTCTATTCCTTTTCCCCAATGGATAGGCATACTGCAGATTAAAGAGATTAAGAAACCCTGGCATGTGACATTACATAGTAAAGAGTTTAGGAGCGAAATGAAATTCCTCACTTCCTACAAGACAAACTAAGAAAAAAAACCATGTCAATATTGTCTACCATTTTTTAAAACCGCCACAATTATGACTCCATAAAGAGTTAAATCTTAAAATCCATAGACCTGGGGTGCTGGGGTAAAGGCACCGCTCCATCTTATTGCCATATATCTGAGTCACTGCTGTAGGTAATAGACTTTAGTCAGGTTATCCACATTTTCATCATTACTTAATCAACTAATAACGGGGTAGGGGTAAGCTGAGTGGAGGATTAGAATCTTCAGGGAAAAATAATCATAAACTTTGAAATGACATCATGAGTTACCCATAAACCTCAGTGATTCCTGAAATTGGCCCAGGGATGAGATTCAAACAGCCCATTTAATTCACCTAAAAACATCTAATTCGCTAAAGCCCACTGGAAATATGAACTCAGAACTATTGTCCATAAGTTAAGGACCATATACTATAATATGCACAAATAGAGTAAGAAGTTAGGCTTGAACTAAGTGGATTTTTTAAATTGCTTCTTTCTAAAAAATCAAGTTAAATGTCCTCAAGTTTCTATGCTTAATATCCATGGTCAATATGCCACTGACTATCAGCAATAGCTTGAGTTAAAACAGCACTGGCATAAGAATAATAGTAGTAACTTCAACAGGAGCTAACGTTTCTTACACGCTTACTATGTACGGGGCTCTGTCCAAACTAACTTTACATGTCTCTATTATATATATAATTTTTATAAAAAATATATAATATTTTATAAATATATATATATATATAAAATCTCACTATCTTTGACTGCCTTCTTTTCCCAACATCTTTATTCAATGTCATCCTACTTCCTACTGGAACATCTTTAAACCTTTACAAACACTAAGAGTCCACAGCTGGTAAGGGGGCTGCATTCATTTAGAAAGCAAGTCAACCATGATAGTAACACATACGGAATTGGCTAAGCATACACTTTCTGCTCATGCCTAAGAATAATTCAAGATATTAGTCTGGATCTTCAGGGATGTTGATGGTCTGCACCCCTGCAGCTTTCCCAGCTCTGCCCTGGCTGGTTAGCTCATGGGTAGAGAATTATACGATGAGGTCAAGACTGTGTGGCTCAATCTGCTTTCTGATACCACTCAATATCACACACCATTATCCTTAATCCCAGCTACGTGTTTTGAAAATAATGTGTCTTTGATCATGAGAGGACCTGATGTAAGAGAGAATGGCTTAATATGAACTCAGGTCTATTATTGGGATTGTGGGTGTGGGGAGATTAAAACCACCACTGCCACAAAACAAAACAAATTTCCAACTGGTAATGGACGGCAGACCTATCTTCATCGACGCCGCTACCTGCAGTATTGTCCATTTAGGTCGGCAGGGCTGTGGACAGGGTGGTGGTGGAGTTGTGAAGGGACAGCGCGGGTGGCAGCTTTTTTATGTGTGACTATAAGGGCAAGGAAAGGAGAGCCAGCACCTCCAAGAATTGTATTATCAGCTTACTGCTGACATTTTAACCTCCAAAATGTAAAAGTTAATTAGAACCCACAAAAAAGTATCCAGAGATTTTAGCAGCTGTGGAAGGTAGCACATTTGGGGATCTGATCTGCTTGGGTAAGCAGCATTTCCCCGGCAGTCATCCAGGGAGCTTGAAAAGCAAAAACAAATAAAACAAAACCTGGCAGATCTACAGATGATCAGGCTCTGCTCCAAACCTACTACATTAGATCTCTTCTCAAGGGGGACTGACAGGAGGGCAGAAGTAGCACAGGGAACAGGTATCTGTACTTTTAAGAAACTCTGTAGGGAGTCTTACTTTGTCGTGTTTGGAAAACACCCCTAGCCACATCAGGGATGATACCTCGGGTTGAAAAAGATTGAACTTCCGCACATGACTTGAGTGGCCATGTCTCTAAAACCAGTAACAGAAACTGAGTGCGTAGCTTGTGAAAGAGTGTTGTTTTCAACCAGAAGGGGGCTGAGAGCCTTCTTACACTTCTTGGCAGGTGTTGATGAAGCCCAGGCATGCACTGGGGAAAGATGACGTGTGATAAAAGCGATCAGAGGGCAATACAAGATTCCTTGGAGTCCCATAAAGGACCACGGAGTAGCCTCCCCATTCAGGCTCAGTGTAACCCTGAGGTAGCTATCATCCCTATGCTCATTCTACGGATGAGGAAACTCAAGGCCAGAGAAGTCCACTGATTTTCACAGTCACCCAGATAATCAGGCAGGAGGCAGTGCTATACAGGGAAAGGAGCGAGGCTCTAGAAGTCAGGAGAATGAAGTTCCCACGCAGGCTTGCCATGAAATTGCTTTAGCACTCTGGGCCTCAAGTGTCCTTATTTGTAAAGTAAAGGGGTTAGATTAGATCATTGCTAAGGTCCTTTAAAATTTTAACCATCTATGATTTTAAGCTGTCCCAAGCAGGGTTTCTGCCCCATGGCTTAGTTTCCTTTACATTATATTTGACTGCCATGCTTATAATGATATTCAGCGAAAGGGGGCATTGAAAATCTAGGTTAGGTTCTACTGCAGGAGTTATCCAAATTTAAGGTTTACATATGAGAATAAATCATTTTAATTAATGCACAGCAAGTTCTTTAGTAAAGATGGAAGACAGGGGGTGGGGGGGAGCTAGAGGTTTGAACTCAAAAGTGAGAAAAATTCTTTGTGTTCTAACACATAAGCTACAATGATAAGTGGTATGTTCCATGAGACCAGGTGTGTTAGAGGCTGCTATGTGAGAGGTTCCTAAATATAACCAGGGCTGCAGTAACAACTCTGTCTGCAAAATGCATGCCCGGCACAGCCTGGGATGCAGAGCACATACTAAGTAGGAAACGTAAATGTGCAGAACGGCTGTATAATTGTTGAACTCGTGCCTCATATATTCATAGTTAATTTTGGCAACCGATTTCAGTTATGGGAAGGGGGAAGATGGGGAGGGGGTGACTTCTCCTGTCCTTCAACTTCCCAGAAATGTATTAGAAATGACAGCCTATGATTGCTGCAGACAGTATCTAATTAACTGTCATTATAAAACACATGTCAGAGCCTGGGGCCTATGAGGGATCTGATGTCTAATTTCTCTCTAGAATAATAAGAGTCTCCTTTGAAACAAGCTGGTGAATGAATTTTGTTGTCTTATTAATCAACCGATTTCAATCTGACCCCCTATTTCCCTCCCATACCTTATTCTTTCCTGCTGCATCCCCCTCCCCTAACTACTTTGGAACTCATATTTTAGACAAGTGATGGATTTAAAACAACTTCTGTCACCTTCTGCCTAAGCAATCTCAATAAAGATCCACTGCAGAAATATGATATGGAAATGGAAGCTGTCTGTAAAAACTATTAACTCAATAATGAAACAATTATTCCTGAACAACCATGAAAATTACTTACAAGCCTTATTTTCTCTCATTTTGCCATACCACAGATTGTGATTCTATTTTCATTCTTATTAATTAGAACAAAGAACTTAATCCTTTTCTCCCTCTATTATGCAAAAACAAGCATGGTTATTAGGGAGCTATCTAGTTACCGATTAATTTTATTTAGGAATGAGTTGCAGAGACGGAATCATTACTGATGTCCTCTAACTAGAGGGGTTAAGACGAAATGCGGCCTGAGTCAACACAGAAAGTAAATAATTTCCCTCAGTTCAATATTCCATCCACAACATTACTCATCTGCTTCCCCAAATGGATCCATGACATTCTGCAACTAAGCAAGGAACATTAACAGATGTGGTCGAATGAAACAAGAAAAGAGACTGTCATTGGACAGAAGTTGTGTGAGATCCTGCATATAACACATCCATGGTAACTCCCACTCACCCCCTACAAAACCGGTACAATGCACATCCACAACCATGGAGAATGTGCTGGGAGTGGGGGCCACATTCTGTACCTGCTTAATATGTGTCACTGATAATGATCAAAGCAGGGTTTTTCAAACTGTATCATAACCAGCATGGAATGGATTGATACCTGAGGGAATAGGACAGAATAAAACAGAAAGTATCAGAGTGTATTATATGTGGTCATATTATCATTATATATATACATGTATGTATGTAAGAATGTATGTATGTATGACTGTATACTGCTACGGCCAAAACTTCTGAAAATCCTTGGACCGAGGCTAAGAAATCGGTCAACAAATATCTATTAAATACACAGATGACCTCAAAGTAAATTCAAGTGGCCTAATGCTTGTCAGCTACTTAATTTAACTTCAAACTCTACTTATTAGACATATCTGCTCCCATCTTTCTTCAGTGTGGGAATGATCCTAGTGTCAAAGGTCTAAGGATAGACCCATAACTTCTTAAAATCAGTTCCAACTTCTATTGAGGAATTAGCCGAGATCTAGGACACTGGTAAGTGTTGAAAAGCTCCATTATGTGAATTACTGAAATGTAAAATAAGCCATAATATTTTACCTAGGTGATCATAGCAGATAATTATGTTTTATTTTTAAAATGCTATGCTCTTCACTACACAGTCAGAAGCAGTCACTTAATTGTGACAGAGAGCCAATAAAATCCACTAATCTACCTATACAGCAGATATTTATTTACATCTGCCCATCAGAGTACTGATAAGTAATTATCGTACTGAAACTCAAATCTGACTTTTCCTACATTAGCTCTTTTGCAATACCTTGTCCAGAGTCTTATGTGGCTCAGGCCTTAGAGGGGAAACTGGCCCAGAGGTAAAATAAGGCTAATGGACTTTGTGAACTGGATTGCTGTACATAGAGCCCCCTCAGGACAAAATACTTCATTTGTCCATACATCTATCCATCTATCCAGCTAGTATTTACTGAGTGATAACTATGGATCAGGCATAACGCTAGGTACTGAGGATATGTAGATAAAACTATGTTTTTGTTCTCCAACGACTTACTATCTAATAGGAGGATATCAACCTGTAAACAAATGAGTGCGTGAAATATTAGAGATTCTGTGATGCAAATGTATACCGTGTATGGTGGAGAGGAAAGGAAGGAGCAATTAGTTCTCAGGAAGGGCTAATCAGAAGAGAGCTGACTTTAGGTAGGATGGTTGGAGAAGGAGCGGACATAAAACATTTGGTTATGAGTGAGACACAGAAGTAAAGCAGAGCAAAGCAAAATGAGACCCTGCAGACCTAGGGTCAGATCTTGCAAGCTTCATTAAAGAGTCTGGACTCTACCCAGAAAGTGGGGAAGGGTAGGTAAGGCAACAAAGTAACTGGCTGGGTATTTTAGAAATATTGCTCTGGGGAGAAAGACTAGAGCCACGACCTAGATGGATGGGATTGGGGGAGGGAGGTGGGAGGGAGGTCCAAGAGGGATGGGATATAGGTACGCATACAGCTGATTCACTTCACTATCACAGCAGAAACTAACACAGCATTGTAAAGCAGTTACACTCCAATAATAATAATTTTAAAAAGCCATTGACTATGAACCTCTCCATTCAGGGTTTATCTCCTCAAAATTATGCAATCTATCTCCCTCCTAATACTCTGAGGTTATTTCCTGTCTAGAATTGATCACCAAAGTACCTTACCTAAGACCACCTTTTAAAAAGGAAAAAAAAGGTATTCCTCAAGATTTCCCCTCACTTTTATGTCGGGGTAAGAGAAATTTGATCTGAGAACATTTATTTCATACATTCATTATACTTCTATATAACCAAAGCACTGTATAGGATATCCAGAAATAAGACACCTACTTTCTAGATAAAAGAAAAGTTAGCTTTGGTGCATGGGTGATATTTCTCATCCTCAACACCCAGCCTAAATGTCTTCTCCACCAGGGAGTGCACCCTAATCTCTTGGTAAGCTTTTAGGGTTGTCTGGAAGATTAATTAAAACGTCTAGTACAGGGCTTCCCTGCTGGCGCAGTGGTTGAGAGTCCGCCTGCCGAGGCAGGGGACACGGGTTCGTGACCCAGTCCGGGAAGATCCCACATGCCGCGGAGCGGCTGGGCCCGTGAGCCATGGCCGCTGAGCCTGCGCGTCCGGAGCCTGTGCTCCGCAACGGGAGAGGCCACAGCAGTGAGAGGCCCGCGTACCGCAAAAAAAAAAAAAAAAAAAAAAAAAAAAAAAAAAAAAGCCTGGTATAGGCTAGGTATATAGTTTGAGCTCCGGAACTGCTGCCTCCTTGCCTCCTCCCTTGACAAAGGGCTGGGACCATATCTTTATTTCTTAGAGTGCCTAGGAAGAAGCAATACATTAAATATATATGCATGGCTGAGTGGATAAATGAATGAATGATAAACAAATGAAAACAATACATTAACAATAAATTTCCAGTAGCAGAGTTCAATTGCATTAATAGACTCAAGGGAGAAAGACTTTCGGACATGGACACGTCCCTGGACCCCCTCATATCAAATCATGGAGATGACAACCTCATGTCTTTATGGAAGGACATTTAGGGTTATGGCATGGGAAGAGTCAATCATGTGATGTAATTTTGTGGATTTCTTGGAAGTGATGAAACATGTTGCTGATTAGATGGAGAGTCACTGTGAAATATCACGTACAACTGCCTACTGAAGGGGATTTATGAGTTTCAGTCATTACCCACCCTTTCCCCACCGACCACACCGCTGTGGTTCTAGAGGTTGCAAACAGCAGCTTCTCTACTTCTGGCTGAGACTTGGTTCTTTAGAGTCAGTTTCCCACAGGGGCCAGGCATGATGCTTTTATATGTAAAAGATGCTAATCTCTCAGGATTTTCATGAGTAATTAATCAATGTAAGACGTCTTGTTTACACATTGCTGGAGAAGATGTATTTAGGCCACCTTCTTTAGCAATACGGACATACTACAAGACAGAATTTTCTATTAGGAGAAAACAAAGAAATTTTTAAGGAGAATTGCTTCCATAGTACCTTCTATACATAATGATAAACTGTTCCATAAAAGGCAAATTCAAAGCTCCTGATGAAAGACAAGCAACATTATTTTTGAGATGTGAAGCTACGGAACCCCTTTGTTCTTTTCAGTTTGGGGATTTATTCTTCAAGATCCTCCTCCCACCATCACACTTCACGCCTCACCTAAAAATATGGACATTGCAATTGATATACTATTTTATCACCAAGTGGTGAAAGTTGTTTGGGTCATAATTGCATACAATTCTTAAACATACATAAATCTATAACTAAACTGCTTAAAAATAAATTAAAAGGTAAGTTCTAATTGGTACTGCACTTACAGATTATTCTTGGTTTCAACCCTAGTCCTAGATTAGAATCCCCACTGGTAATGCATCTGGAATTCATTTCTTCACATCAAATCAGTGGCACCAAAACTTATTTCATTGCAGCTTAAAATAAAAATCTACTCAGTTATTCTCAAATTGCATTGGAAACACATTTAATGGCTATTCTTTAATTCATGCTGTTGGAGGCAATGTCTAAGAGACTTAGCTGGTAGGATTCTCTCCTTTATTTACACAGGAAACGGGCAGTGAGCCATAGGTTATAGCTATGCTGAGAATAAGTTAATTGCCTCTAACACGTTACTTCAATCAATTGTTGCCTTCCAAAGTATCTTGAAGGATGAGAGAACCCTCTGTCTTGTCCACACAAGTTTTTTAGAGCAGTCTGCACTAGTGGTGGGCACTTCCTCGGCCACCTTAACGGCTGTCACAGAACATGCTGGCCTGAAAGTGCCAAGTGATCTCTTGACAGCGCGCACGCTCTCTGATGATGTCTCCACAGCAGCTGACCGTATCACCTGACGCCCCCGTCATGCAGGGAGGAGACACACTCCACTCTTCTATTCTTTGCTACTCCTCCCTTTTTCTTCTCCACTAAATGCTCCTCTTTAATCTCTTTAGCTTCATTTCTTCCATCTAACCTTAAATTTAGGTCACCTGCATTTTTTTCACTTTGTATGCCCACCCTCAATAATATCATTTACTGTAGTAGCTACAAGTCATCATTAACACCAACGACTAAATACAAAGTTTATGACCAGTACTTCAGACCCCAAATCTCAATGGCCTGCTGCATCTCCACAAGCATGCCAGAGAGGAAAATCAGATTCAAAATGGACATGATCACTAGGTCCACCAGCCCCTCTCTCCCAATCCAAACCCTTGCTCTTCCTACTGTATTGCACATCCTGGGTGATGGCGTTCCCGTTTACCCAGATGCTCAAATTAGAAAACCTGGAAGTCAGCTTTGAGGTGTTTTCTTCATTTCTCAAATCCATCTCCCCTCTCTGTCCTTTGCTTAATTACTGCCACTGCCTTGGTTCAAGTCTTCATCATTCTGGACCCTGTTTACTACTAAAGCATCCAAGCTGCAACAAGAGGGAATTCTCCAACACAGAAATCCGATAAGATGACTCCTCTGCTTAAGGCTTTCCCAGGCTTCCCCAGGGCTCCGACACAGCGAGATGCACTGCACACTCCCTGTGGCATACAAAGCCCTCCGTAATCTGGTGCCAAGTTGTCCTCCATATATACCCTTGTCAGATTCTTTAAGGATTTTAATATCTTGGCCCTTGACTTCTGCTCTGCCAGGATTGCCTTCTACGTTTTGGGAAATTCTATGTTCAGTGCCTGAAGCCTCTCTTCCGTGAATCTAACTCAATCAAGTCAAGTGACCACTCCGTTCTCGGGGCCTCCACATCTCCATTCACTGTATGGGTGCACAGTCCCTTCTGCTAAACCCTTATGACCAGATGTATTTCAGAAATGAGAAGTTCAAAATTTAGAAAAGTTATGCAGGGCATTTACTATCAATTACGTAACAACTCCAAAAGGCCACGTAGAGCCTCGTATCAATTCAGGTCAGGTATTAGTGTTAAATGAGCCTCATGCAAAACACCTTTCATTTTTCAGAGCTTTTTGGAATTTGGAATTGGGACTTGGGAACTCTTGTACATTCTGCCAAATAGATGTGACCTTCTCAAAGTCAAGAGATATCTTTTTTATTTTTCAAACTCCAATGCCTGGTATAATGTTTGGCTTATTATCAGCAAAAACACCCTTGCTAAATAAATATCTTATTAAGCCTGCATTGGCTTCAGCTTGCTTTTAGTGTTTACAAACAAAAATATTAATAAGCTAGTAAGCAGTATCATAAAAGATCAAATTATGCTTTACATTAAGGACTGTCATGTGTAAAGTCTACTTTAGAAGAGCTTAGAAGGATTAAAAAGATGTAGTAGAGCCGAGTGTTTCAGAGCCTGGGCTCTGGAATCAAACAAGCCTGGGTGTGTATCCTGGCCCTGTCAGCTGTAGAATAATAGGCAAGTTGCTTGACTTCCTGAAGTCTTAGTTTCCTAGATAAACGATATCACACAAGCGTCTACGTGATAGGACCGCTGTAAAGATGAATGAGCTAACACATGCTAGGTGCTTCGTATAAGTTATGTGATTAAAAAAATAGTTAACTCATGATTATAATAACATTTATAAGATTTTTAATTGGAATAGCTACATGAGGTATCATGTATAGAAGGCTGTACATGTTGATTTTACCAAGCTTATTAAAACAGTGATCTACTCTTTCTAAACATATAATTTGGTTACTTTCTTGATGTCTCATCATCTTGGCACAGGTGGACCTATTTAAAAGATAGATGATGAGGCCAGCAAAACAAAGGCACTTGCTATAACTATATAGAAAATGATTCTGTTCTGGAAAAAAGGGTGGCGGATATAATCGGAGTGTAAGGCTCCCTGTGGTGACTGCTAATAGTCCTTCAATCCTGGAAGCTAACACTGAACAAAAATTTGTTCCTTTGGATATTAAACATTCATGATAAAGGGAATAAGGGAAAAGTTCAAAACTGTCTCAGATTTGCTTTGTTATCCTGGAAAGAGGATTGATAGATTGCATTTAGAGATTTCTTTCCTCATTAGAAAATAACCAGAAGTTTCTCTCAAGTAAGTCTTCTTTTTTCTTAAATGTTAACTATTTCCCTTAGCTGTTAATAAAAAGAATAATAAAAAGAAATCAGTGGTCTTTCTATCTGCTACGTGGCTCAAGGCACCATGTGTGCAGACAGATTTTAAAATTGGAATAAAAACCAGACACAGGAACTTCCCTGGTGGCGCAGTGGTTGAGGGTCCGTCTGCCGATGCAGGGGACGCGGGTTCGTGCCCTGGTCCGGGAGGATCCCACATGCCGCGGAGCGGCTGGGCCGGTGAGCCATGGCCACTGAGGCTGCGCTTCCGGATCCTGTGCTCCACAACGGGAGAGGCCACAGCAGAGGAAGATCTGATGGATCAAAAATGTGCCTGTTCAAAGTCTCTGAGAAAAGCGGCACATTAATTGGGAATGAAACTTTCCATTTGACTAGCCTAACCACTGGGTAGGTGGTTGGCAAATTCAGCCGCTGTTAAATACCAAAATTTGGCTTTCTTGGCAATGAAAGCCAAATTCTCAGTGTTTACAATCAAACCAACTTATTTTTAAACAACTACGCACCAGGTCTCAGTTTGCCCCTTAATATGCATTCTCACACTTGATCCTCATGATGTTTTGTGGTAAACACTAAAAGTAGACGTGGAAAGTGATGTTCAGGTAGGTTAATTAAGTAACTGGCCTGTTTGTGGATCACATAGCCTTGACCATGGCTGGCCGGTCTCTGGTGTATCAGACAGCAAAGCCCTCGTGTTCTCCACTCGAAGAGAAAGCATATAGGGTCTCCTCCCCCATGTCTTCATCGGCCTAACTCCTCACTGATTCTGAAATACTCAGTTTAAATGTCACAGCCTCTGATATGACATCCTCTTTTCTATGTTCCCAAACCTGCTCTCTATATTTCTTCTATAGTACTTAACACAATATTCCAAAATTATCCATTTACTGATCTGACTTCTTCATGAGACCTGGGCTCTCTGAGAAGAGAGGCCTTACCTTTTTCCTCTTGTACACAGTGAAGTGTTTGGTATATGGTAGTCAATCAAAAAGTATTTGTTGAATTGAACAGCTATCATAAATTCAGCATCACATTTTAGGGAATTCCTCAGAGTGTTACCATGTAGCTAATAGACACTACCTTCCTGTGAGCCAAATACAAATTTCACATGATAACTAAGACTCCCTCTCAAAAAAACACTGCAGTACTTCCACTTTTGCCAATTAAGGTTCATCATCTAGCCTTGGTGATGGTTTCAACTAGATGCCTTACATATGTCGTATCATTTGCCTTTCTCTCTAGCCCTATGAGGCAGAGACACCACTTACAGCCCTGTTTCATAAAGAAGAAGCCTGAGGCTCAGAAAATTGGCAATTTACCTGAAGACGCATGTTTTAAACCGATTTCTGTGTGGAGCCAAAGCTAAAGCCCTTGAAATAGAAAAGAAAGTTTTTGATGTGAATTAGAATAACATTAAGAGTATATTGCAAGACTTTCGAGTTGGTATTTTAGAGAGGAAAACTAGTTTTAAACAAAATGAAGGAAAGGAACAGATAAGAATTGAGCCCTCTGAATAGGTGGGAGTGTACATGCAAATTAAAGGGGACAATTACATAAATAAGAGTTCTCAGCTCATCATGAGATAAGTGGTGGAAATTTTTTTTTTAAAACATCAAGTGTCTGACAAAGAGTGGGAGGAAGAGGAAACCTATAGAAGAATTGTGAAAATGAGAGGATGAAAAAAATGAAATGGAAAAAACTCCGCTGGGAATCTTATTTTAACTCTAATGAAAGACTTGCAGGCTTGAGAAAGTCTATAAATATACTAAGTATCATGGGTGATCATAACCAAGCGATCTGGGCAATCTGTTATTAAACAAATGCTTAGAGAATCTGTGTATTAGAAGGAGAAGTGCACTTGTTGGGTCTTTGTGAATCACAGTCAAGTATTAATTCTCCCCCTCTTTCTTCTAGAGTAGGTGATAAGAAGGTTCTGAAGGGCAGGGAAGGGTGCCCTTAAAGGGTGAAAATGTATTCTTCAGTAGATGAACCACACGTAGCATCGGATGGTGGTTTGGGAATGTTGACCATTATACTCTAAAACTGTATGATTTCCAATTACAATTTGATATTTAAACAGCTCTGTTAAATTTTAGCCGGTCCAAATCCCACTGAGGTAGGTACTTTCCAACTACCATTCTAATGAAACGTCACTACTATTATTTTAGAAAGCATGTTAAGTTGAAATTTAATTTAAATAGAGAGCGAGCTGCTTTCCTTTAAAGAATTACACTGTTCCCTGTGTTAAGCAACTAATAATTGACACAAGTACATACAGTTATAATTAGCAGGGAATTTAATTAAACAAATATGGCAACATAACCAGATGCATGACAAAGTAATTGTAATAAGCCTTGCCAATGTATTCTTCCCCATTTCATAGTTCTTACATAGTAATTATAAAGCTATCTCTTTTTTTATAAGCACAGAAATTCTAAATATGAGCCTCCTAGAAGCCATATTCAAGTAAAAGAATACAAAGAAAAGAAATCCTACTGAAGGGGGAGCACTGGAGAATGCAAATGATTATTTCACTCAGAACTCCTGATAAAAGTTCAATGGATCGGGCTTCCCTGGTGGCGCAGTGGTTGAGAGTCCACCTGCGATGCGGGGGACACGGGTTCGTGTCCCGGGCCCGGAGGATCCCACGTGCCATGGAGCGGCTTGGCCCGTGAGCCATGGCCGCTGGGCCTGCGCGTCCAGAGCCTGTGCTCCGCAACGGGAGAGGCCACAACAGTGAGAGGCCCGCGTACCGCAAAAAAAAACCGAAACCAAAAACAAACAAAAAGTTCAATTGATTTTAATTCTTTAGCTCTGTCCGAACTTCACCAGACTACATCCTTACTTCAGCCTTATGGGGTAGTATCCCTAACCCAGGCAGAGACAGAATTATTATCTATTTTTAAAAGCCTGATTTTACATAATCTCCTAGAGTAAGTTCTCTGTCCTTCAAAAAGAAAGCAAGTCACCCAGAAAGCACATGCCAACGTGAGGCCCAAAACAGTCTCAAGAGAGAGAAGGGGAAATCAATTACAAAAGGGAGAGAAACTATGACTCACAGGTAAAGTCTATAAAGCATACATGCTTAGTTAACACTGAAGAAAGAAAAATGATAGGTTGATCTGACATTTTCCTTACAGAAAAGGTTATAATACAGAGGAAGATGACTAATACAGAAAAGAGAAAATGCTATACAAAGATCTTAAAATACATTCCCTTTCTTATCTTATACTTACAGAAACACGATGCTTTCAGTGATTAAGAAACAAATGACTTGCCCATGGTAAAAGAGCCCATCAAGAGAGACACATGCAACTTCTAATTCCGTAGTCTATCCTTGTTAAAAGTATTCCATTAATCTTGGGTTTTCAAAATGAGAATAAGCCATTTTAAAATCCTATCTCCTCTGCATACAAAAAGAGTCACCTACTCAGCTTCTAAAATTTTACCTAGCACAGGTTACATGTAAACCAGTGAAAAATTCAATCAAGAGGCAGGTGCCTCATGACTGTATCTGTTAGAGATCTCCTTCCATCTAAATACTAAGTCCTGAAATCAAGGAGAAAAAATAGTGATCCTAATTAGATATAACATCTAGTTAAAGTGTTAACTCTCCCAAAACAACAGGATCTGCTCCTTTTACGGGGAATAAAACCCCAGACAAAAAACCCCCAAAACTTATGTTCACAGTGTAACATAAAGACAGCAGCCAATAGCCTAACAAGTCCCACCTACCTTGATGTAAGACTTCATAGGTTATAAAGTTTTCACACATTTTACCTTATCTGACGATTGTAACAACTGCAATTACCTAGTGATTAGTATCTGCTTTTAATGATGCAGCATCTGAGACTGGAGAGGTTAAATGTTCTGCTCAAGATCACCTACCTAACAAACGGCATACCCGGGATTCAAAACCAGATCTTCGGGTTTTGAATTTCTTGCCTTTCCCACCACTTTGCAGCTGTCACACAAAGAAGAAAGGCCTGTATACATGTATAGTAAACCTCAACAATCCAGATTAGCAAAAGCCTGATCAATATCAAGCTACTCCCGGCTGCGTGGGAAGAGCAGGGAATTTCTCTTTATCTTTCAGGCAATCTGGGGTCTGCCCTAGCTCTGTCACCCCTACTAGCCATGGGACGTTCGCAGAGTTAACAGCCAATCTATCCATCAGTTCACTCTTCTGTAAAAAGGGAAGAGCTCTGAAGTCTGTTTCCAGCTCTACATTCTAGGAAGACACTGGCAATTGGCTAATACTAGAGTCAACCTCTTTCCTGATAACTCTGGCAATAGTACATTTTATCAAGGGAGACTCATAGCAAATCTTTCAAAGGAGGCTCTTAAGCACCCTTAAACTCTCACATACGCTGGAAAATACAAGGCTTTTTATGAGCTTCATGAGTCTGTTTCAGATACTTTAGAAGAAAGAGCGTTATCCAAGCTAATTAAATCATTTCATCATGTGGATCTAAGCAATTGTTGGGATTTTTCCAAAAATGCTCCTTAGGGTATCTTCTGCTTGCATTTTGTTCAAAATTTCAGAGGTAAATATCAACAGAAAATGCTAATCTGGGGCTTCCCTGGTGGCGCAGTGGTTAAAAATCTGCCTGCCAATTCAGGGGACACGTGTTAGAGCCCTGGTCTGGGAAACTCCCACACGCCGCAGAGCAACTAAACCCGTGTGCCACAACTACTGAGCCTGCACTCTAGAGCCTGCGAGCCACAACTACTGAAGCCCGCGCACCTAGAGCCCATGCCCTGCAACAAGAGAAGCCACCACAGTGAGAAGCCCGCACGCCACAACGAGGAGTAGCCCCCACTCAACGCAACTAGAGAAAGCCAGCGTGCAGCAACAAAGACCCAATCCACCCAAAAATAAATAAGTAAATAAAAATAAATCTGTAAAAAAAAAAAAAAAGTTTATCTTCCTTTAAGACTTCTTAATTAGGGGAGGTTGAAGCCCTAGTAGATTTATCGTTAATACTAAATTCTTAAATTATCAGTTTGTTTACTCTCTCCCTGACTGCAGATAGGCTGATGCATGCAAACTTTGGTGCAGGGTTGTGAATTTGCTGTCTTGTTTTTGCCATGAAGTTGTAAAGCTGGGTATTCCAGGTCAAATAATGATAATGGAAAATCCAAAAGATGATATGGCACTGTTTATTCTGTTAGCATTTTGTTGTATCAAATATTTCTCAGAGTAAAGAGAACATTTCCTAGGCCTTGGAAATATTTTTGTCACACACAACTTTCTGTCATCTAGGAAAAAAGACTTCCTTTAAATCAGCCTTATAAAACATTAGACACATCGTGTGACATTCAAACTTTTTAAGGAAAGACAGTTTTGTGTCAACTGGAGATGAGAGAGGAACGAAAGCCAGGAGATCCAGGTCCTGCCTTTGCTACCAATGTCTTTCCTAAATGAGGCCTAGAATAGTGCAAGGTCAAACCAGCTGGGCAGAATGGAAGTCCCTGGAGCCGGAAAGAAGAACCGCAGGCGTGGGGTGATATCAGCAAGAGAGGTACCAGCAGCAGAGACTTGTCCTGGGAGACACTGGATTCTAAGATCCAAAGAGGACAGGTTGCCAGTGATTGTACAGCCCTCTCTCCCCTCTTCTCCCCCTACCCTAAGAACTGACATTCTATTAAAAGAAAATATTGAGATGGTATATATCCTTCCATATCCCATCACTAAAACAATATTTTGAAAGAGTTTCTGTGTTACAGTACTACACATATTCAAATGTAGTTTCTGTACAAAGATACTACAGAACTAGCAAGAACAGGGCCTTCTCACTGCCTCCATTGTACAAATCTGCTTTGACTCAATACCGTGTGCTGTGTCCACAGGCTCACGGAAGAGCTTCACTGCACAGAACTGAGCATTACAGTCGGATGTGTAGAAACAGAGGTTACTTCCCAGTGATCTTTCCTGGAAGGGATTTGACTTGTCCTGACATTTTCATCTTTGCTCCGACCGGTGCTGACTTGGACAGGCAACGATTCATGCTAACCTGTACCCTGCTTCTTCTCATTTTGATTTCTGTGTCATATTCCTCATGAAAAGAAAGAGGATACTTCGAGCCTGAACTGGAAAGCAGAAGGCGGCTACCATGACCTTCCCACTTTACCTTCCTTCTACTCTGCTCCTTCCTCCCTTCCCCTGCCCCCACCCCACCCCCAAAGTTCAAGGGCTGATGCCCTTTCTCTTCGCTCCTCTGTCTCACCTTCATCAGAATTCCGACTCAGCAAGGCCCTTCTTTTGCTGGCTGTCATGGTGAAAAGGGGTCAATGACTCAGTGATTCTAGGCTGTAAGTATCTGATGACAGCTTTATGTGTAGGATTAAACAGTGCTGGTAAAGACAGAGGTAAGTGGCTCTGGAGTCATACTACCTGACTAGTTGTGTTTGTGACCATAAAATATTATGTAATCCTGTTAAGCCTATATTTCTTCATCTGTAAAATGAGGAAGCTCATAGAATTGCTGTATGTAAATGAGATAATGCATGTAGAACCACTTTGGATCTGTATGTGGGACACAGTAAATACCCAGGGAAGCTTAGATACTATGTTATTACATCCTTAATGTTATCATCATCATCTCATCATTTATTAGCCTCTCCCAGAGAGCCATTAGAAGATTGCTTAGAGAAATAATATCTTAATCCAATATTCTATGAAAAAAAGTCCTGTGGTCATATACATTTGGGAAGTGCCGGTGTAACAAAACTAAATGGATTTTTTTTCTTACTATGGGACTTTTTAGAATCTTTATTGTTCTAAGAAGTAATGAACTACCTAGAATAGGATTAATAACAGTATTTTCCAATCTTATTCTTATTGGCTTATGGAACTCTTCACTTGCCCAGAACATCTTTCAACATCTTGCAAAACAAGACAATTCTCCAGAACACAATTTAGGGAAAAGTGCCCTCACCTAGAAGATTTTAACGGCATAATTTCAGGCACGTTATTTCATCATATTTAAAACTGCCCACGCTATGAGGATGCTACTGGCTCTTTTCCTTATTTTTCCTCACCCTCCAGAAATACCTCCAAACTTTAACATTTATTCCTTAAGTACTTGAAACTGCCAACGCACTTTAAGTCTTGATTTTCCCTAATGAACAACATGATCTTTCTGCTCTATAATCTGAAGGTTGAAAAGGCACAATGTATCCCAGAAAAAAAAATACTATATATAGTAGTTAGATTATCAAAGTTCAAAGATTAATGAAGAATCCTTTGGGTATCTGGGAAGAAAAATTAATGCTACATTATACACACACACACACACACACCACACTTTTCGGTGTATAACTATATAACATTGTATACCATTAGAACGTTACACCATGTTCTGTTTTATTTATTAAAAATGTATATACACACATAACATGGGGCAAAAAGGAAAGAACATGTGTTCATCCCCTATGCTCTCGCTGCCTTTGTAACATGTTTCACTACAGAAGCTCCCTCAGCCTAAGTGTGCCTGTTGGTTTACATGTCTACCTCTCCTGCAGCGTGGGACACACCCACAGGTACAGAATCCTGGCCTTTTCATCTTTGTACCCCTAGCGCCCGACACGGGGCCTTCAATAAATATCCACTCCACTCAATGGATAAATTATGCATTGATTTAATCATTTGATACTAACGTCATGACGTTCTGCCTGGGTCACAGTCATAAGTGGTACCATTAAAGATATTTCCTAAATAGCTCAGTAATTCAGAATTCGCCTGACTGAACAGAAAATAAAAGCAACCTGAAAAGTAATCGTTCCTTAACCTCTCTGGGTAGCAGAGCAGGCTCTGGCGCCAGACAGCCCGACCTCTGATCCCTGCTTCATCACGTACCTTGCTGTGCCAGGCAAGTTATTTAAAATACTTAAGACTCAGTCTCCTCAAAATGAGAAGAAAAATAGTACTGTAGTAACCGGAGTTCTCCAGAGAGACAGAACCAATAGGATGTGCTATAGGTGGTACTGAGGACTTAGGAAGAGGCATTCAAAAGCAAATTGCTCTGAGGTCACTGAACAAATATTTAGCTAGAATCCAGACGCATGAGTACCTGGTCTTTACCAGATCTGCAGTATTCCGAGAATGTTCATGTAAAAGACTTACCCACACATTACAGAAGACATCTCATTACAGGATTATTGTTCTTTTTGTTAATCACACAATGGAATTACATGGCAAAAAAAAAGCCTCCGTTAGAAGAATCCATCAAGTAGTTTTGACTCCAAAATCTCTCAGGAAAAAAGCTGTCTGTTGACAGTCTTCTTTCCCATCCCAATCTGGGCATTCCCAAAGCTGAAGCATCCTCACGACACTCCTTTAAACATCTGAATCACAAAGCGAACAGAGTCTACATCTTTACAAAATGAGATGCTTCATATTGTTTTCTAAAATTGCTTTCTTCCCCTATCTTCTTTAGCTCAGCAGAAAAATCCCAAGCAATTTAACTAGAGCCACAAAATGCAACTTATGTTCAATGGCTTACCTTCAACATGACATCACTTCCCCACTATAATCACACTTTAAAGTGAGGATCCACTAGCTTCACACAGAAGATGATGCTGGGGGAAGGAGCGGTCTCATCTGTGTTAAGGCTGGATGTTAGCGTCTGCTTATGCGCTCGCTCCATACAGAAAACAAACTCTTGACCAACCAACTTCACAGATAGATTTTCTAACACTGTACAGTGAAGCTGGGGGTATATTTAGTCCATCAGCACACATTTTAAAAAAGCAGCCAGACAGTGGTGATCTTGCCCATTGTTCCCTCTCATTCTAGAAGCCTGAATTCAGTATTTCCACGTATAGCTCTAAGAGTCACCATTTTTTACTACAGTAACAGCGATTCTCCTAAATTAAATAAATAATTAAATAAAATACCCCAATACTTTCAACTCATTTTGGTCAATGTTTTTATGTAACTTTACAATGTGTTTTATACATGCTTTTCAGAATTTCTTTCCATTTTCTGCTTTCCGGGTTACACGATACTAGAGAGAAATCAACCACATCATTTCTCCTACTTCTTGGATATGAAATACTTTCTGAATTCTATGTCATTTCCATATTTTTTTCTTTCCTTTGCTTAGAGCAAAGGTTCTTGGTTCCTAGATCGTGAAACATTTTTGTGTTTGCGCATAGTGGCATTTTTTAATGGAGAGGATCCAAAGCTTTCACCATATTCTTAATGGAGTGTAAGACACAAAAAAATAAAGAATTACCAGTGCTATAGAGGTTTATTACATTAAAAGAGTCATAGAGTCACAGACTGGTTATCATGTAAAAGGATTTAGAGATAATCTCAGAGACAATCAAGATCAATACCTTCATTCTACAGGTGGGATAGTGGAAGTTCAGAGCAGTTAAGTAAATTTCAAATAAGTTTTTTTTAAAAACTTACATTATCAAAAAAAAAAAAAAAAAAAAGAAAAGAAAGCCTGCGCTCTGCAGCCCACGAGCCACAGCTACTGAGCCCACTGCACCTAGAGCCCCTGCTCCGCAACAAGAGAAGCCACCGCAAAGAGAAGCCCGAGCACCGCAACGAAGAGTAGCCCCCGCTCACCGCAACTAGAGAAAGCCCGCGCGCAGCAACAAAGACCCAACGCAACCAAAAATAAATAATTAAAAAAAAAAAAAAAAAGAATTACAGTAGTTTGTAGTAGTAGTATCTTCATTTTAGTCTCCCTTTCCTCTGACCATTCTTTAAGTGGGATATTCCCTAAGGTGTCACCCAGGAATTTTCTTAATTAACAAACTCCCTAGTCCATTCAACTACTGTCATGGCTTTAATCACCACACAAATACCACTAACTCCTTTACATTTAAGTTACTGCAAGGTAACGAACTAATGCATCCTTCCAGATATTTCTTCAGGACCAAATGCCACAAGTTCAAACCTAAACTTAACATCTTTCCCCAGAAACCTGCTCCGGCTCTCAAGGTCTCTGTTTCAGAGAAAGGCATATCCCCAGCTGCCCAAGGCAGAACTGGCACCCTGGCCTCCCCCCTCTCTTTCACCTCCAACAGCCTGTTCAAAATCTGTCAATTCTGCTGCCAAGACTTCCTCACTCTAGTCTTACTGAAACAATCTTATTTTAAGACCCCATCATCTCTCTACCAACTATTATAATAAGCTGTCCTCACTGTCTTCAGCTTCGCCTGGTTCAAAATATCCTTGACGCCACTGACACATTACTGTGGGCATTGAAGATGCGAGGTCTAAATGAGTCAGTGCGTGTGGAAAGTGTACAGCCGAGCTGGTACACTGTAATTACTCATCTCCTCTTCACTTTCCTCCACCTTTTTAAGTTCAGATCTGATCCAATTATTCTTCTGATCTGAACTCCTTCAATACTCCCCAACTCACAAAGTCTAAAATTATTAGCCCTAAATGCAAGAAACCGTCGGGTTCCAGCCTGGGCCCACCTCTTCAGCTGCGCATTCACCACGCCTCCGCATACTCCCGGCTCTCCAGGTTCAGTGAGTAACTTGTAGTTCAGCCAATGTGTGAGCATCTTTCCAACTTTACACAATCCACATGCTAAATTCTCAGGCTAGAATGTGCTTCTTTCCTTGTTCACCTGGAAAAATCTTTGCCATCCTTTAAGATGCAACATAAATAGTTGCTATGGTCTGAATGCTTGTGTTCCCCCAACATTCGTATGTTGAAATCCCAGTTCCAAAGGTGATCGTATTAGCAGGTAGGGGCTTTGGGAGGTGATTAGGTCAAAAACAGTACTAGTGCTCTTATAAAAGAAATCCCACAGAGTTCCCAGTCCCTTCCATCATGTGAGGACACAACAAGAAGTCTGCAACCTGGAAGAAAAGGTCTCACCCAAACATGCTGGCACCCTGGTCTCAGACTTCCAGCCTTGAGAGCTATAAGAAATAAATTTCTGTTGTTTATAAACTGCCCAGTGTGGCATTTTGTAACAGCAACCTAAATGAACCAAGACAGTGGTGTAATGGTCATAGAGCCTTTCTGGGCCTTCTCAGACAGAAGTCATTTAATCCTTCCATTGCATCTCTGCAGCATGAATGACATCTTGCTGTACCTATTACATATCTCATTTCTAGGGTTTTTGTTTGCTGTTTAGATGTAATCTAAGCTCACCCCTGAATGTTTGTTAATATAATCCTTTACTTAAAAACATCTTGTTAAGTATCTACCAAGTATCATATGCTTGGGTATGCTCGTGATACAGCAGGAAGTCCCGGGACTGCCTCAGTGAGATCGCCACTGCCGTTGTAATCTGAAGAGTACAGAACTGGTGGTTATTTCAGCTTCTTGGTGTTCATATTACCACTAGGTGAAAGTTTCCTATATTCACACGTTTAAGCGGAAAAGATACAGAACACACAAAGCAGATTCAGAACACACAAAGCACATTCTAAAGAGATTTAGTTCTTTGATCTTTGAAAGAGATGGTCAACACGGTAGAGAAAAACATCAAGTATTCTGCAGGATAGGAATAAGAGGACTGGTGTCAGAGAAGCAGAAGGGACCAAATCCCAGGGCAAAGAAGCAGGCTTCACCTATTCGGGGCAGCATTAGCAAGACATGGGGCCAGATGCAGGCAGTTATGTGCAGTAATGTCTGAGAGAGCAAGTTGAGAGTTCAAAGGTTGAGACAAACTGGAAAACTGAGGCTGGCGAAAGATATGCAAAATCTCCTAAGGCCAGCAAAGCATGGCCTGTTTATAGCTCACCTTCCATGGAAACATACATTAAGTTAACATTTATTTGCTGAGCAAAGCTGTTCATGACTTTTCTCAGTCTCTCTCCCCCATGAAAAACATTAAAAATACTTGGATGACTTCTGCTATAGACTGAATATTTGTGTCCTCCTAAAATTCATATGCTAAAACCTAATCCCCAATGCGATGGTATTTGGAGGTGGGGCTTTTGGGAGGTGATTAGGTCATAAGGGTAGAACCCTCATGAGTGGGATTAGTGCCCTTACAGAAGACCCCCCAGGAAGCTCCCTTACTCCTTCTGCCATGTGAGGATAGATGGTCATCCCTGAACTAGGAAGCAGGCTCTCACCAGACACTGAATCTGCCAGTGCCTTGATCTTGGAGCTCCCAGCCTCCAAAACTGTGAGAAACAAATTTCTGTTGTTTAAGCCACTCAGTCTATGGTATTTTGTGTAGCAGCCCAAACGAACTAAAATAGCTTCTCACTGTTTCTACCCTGTCATACTCCTATGGCATTCTGTACTCTCTCTTTTTTTTTCTGTTTTTAAACAGTGGCCATGCTTGTAACTACTTGTTTCATATCCACTTTTCCCACTAGATTGTAGGCATCCTAAGAGCACAGACCGTGTCCATGTTGATATCCCTAGCATTTGCATGGTGCTCACTACAGAGTGATTGCTCAATACCTATTCTGAATGAATGAATGAAAGAATGCACAAACTAAAGAATGTACAAATGAAATAACAAACAAAACCCTAGAAAGACAGGTGCCATTGGTCCCATTCTATTAGGAGAATATCATCGCTCTGAGAAGTTAGATGACCTGACCAAACTCAGAGATGGTGAGCAGCAAAGCCAGCTGCAGACCCAGAACGATTCAGTTTCTACCACCCATGCTCCTTCCTCTTGATTACACAACTTCCCTTAGGTAGCAGTGCAGTAAGAGAAAGCAAATGAATTAGCTAAATTCCTAAGCATTGTAGAGACATAAATGAGTCCTTTTAAAGAAAAGAAATTAGAAAATTCAGGAGATATAACAGAGTAGCCATTCTGAGTGAAAGGAATAGTATATAAGAGAGCAGTGTCAGTTCTCTTGAAACAAGTTAAAATAGAAAATCAGGTGTAAGTATTTTGCAGTTGTGTTTTAAGACAACACGTAAAATCCAGCACGACAAAAAGCCGTATATGAAACTGTGGTTTTGATGGAAACGAAGAACAAAGAACTAACAAACACTCAGACCAAGATTCTGTTACATATGGAGTTATTTGCTCACTTACATCATCCACCTAACTTTTGCTTTCCTGCTTTAATTCAGTCCCTGAAAACCAATTATACTTGAATGGAATGGAAACCAAGCAGTTTCTTAGAAGATCTAACGCCCTCTCACATGCTGACAAATCAAATTTGGTTGGAGGCAAAGCAGCAGGGAAATTTCAAACTATTTTGGGCTGTGTGTTTTCTCAGGTCTTTCCCTCGCTAGCCCTTCTCAGGCCGGATATCTGACTAATTGGAACTCTAGATTTCAAGCAGAAGTCTTGAGCTGTAATGTGGTACACCTGCTTAGAAATGTGACTAGACTCTCCAAGGATTCAATTGTAACATTTGGGAATGGTGAACACTAGTGCAATTACAAATAACTACCAGGGAAATGCTAATACATGTCACTTTGTTGGGAAAGAAGAAAGACAGGACACAACTTCATGGAAGCAATTAAAAGTGCCTTTGTGACTGTGAAATACACTGGCCTTCCTAATATTTTTATGGCCTTCAACGAAACAAGAGATTCAAAGGATTTGGTAAACCAGTTGAGGGGAAAAAGCACTTTCTGTGAGAGGCTCCTTCTCAAGGTTAATAGACGTCTGGGTATGAAATACAAATGACTTCTCTCCAAGTGATCTGCCTCCTGCATTTCAGGAAATTTTACATTCTCCAATAATTGATTTCCTGAAGTCTTCTCATTGACAAAGTTCAAAACAAGTTTATAATCCCCTCACACATCCACTACCCACCTCTCAGGTCCTACACTGTCTTATTTAAAAACTGGACTCTCTACAAAATGAAGTACCAGAGGCACTCCTGCTTTACATATGAGATTCATTCCAGAAGAAACCAGTGGTCTACCAATGATGCTCTGGGTCTCCATCCCGGGAAGTGCATACAAAATCAAAATAGCCAAAGACTTCCTGAGAAACTGGAGTTCAATGGACACATCAGAAAAAGTGTTTTAGGCCAATGATTCTTAAACATATTGGAGTCTAAATATCCTTGAAACATAAAACACATTTCCATCAACCACTAATAACAATGGCTCAAAATTAAGGACATAGAGAATCCACAATCTTGGGGGAAAGGAGACAATGGAGGCGGATGTAGGATGGAAATAAAAGCCCATGTAATTCGAATCTCCAGATAACTGTAATAAAAAATCTACCTTCTTTGCTGATGACTAGAAAATCACAACATTAGGCCTTCACTTAAGGAAGTAGCTTTCCTTCACTGCAGATAAATTTCCAGCAGTCTCACTTCAGTTCCAGAGGCGTGCCCGTTTAGTATTCATGGCACTAAAATCCACTGGCAAAGAAAAAGCCAACCAACCTCTATGAAGGCCAATGGGGGAAAGGAGAGAGTATATTAAACAAGTGGCTAGAATTCATCTTTTACTGAATCTCAAGGTACTATCAAAGGAGACTCAATTTAGTATGAAAACAAATTGGTCACCGATTTGATGTTAAAATACTAGCTCACACCGGATCCTGCTCAGTGCTAGAACTAGGGAATTTTAGACATAATATTAACCCTGTGAAGTCTGACCAGCTTAGAATTACGTATGACTGAACACTCAAAACAAGTCATAGTTTTAGAGTACTTCAGTCTGCTTATACATAAAGCTTTTTAATATAGGCCATCATCATCAGGACCCAGAGACATGAGTAAAATTGTAAAGTAGGCCATCTGGGGAAATCTCTCCCCTTTCCATCACCTCTTTGGCCTTCACTGAAGTCTATAAGCTAGGGCAGGGAGTCCGGAAAAAGAACAAAAACCAAATTTAAATTTGGGAAGCGTTCTCACCTTTCCCTGATAAAGGTGGTTTACTGCGCTTAGACTGTTGGTGCAAACAATGTGGTTCATGCTGAACACCTGCTTTCTTGCTTGTAGTCTGGGATTCTGGGCGCTAGACAAAGGGTGCCTACATGACCAGGTGGCTAGTCCCTGACCTTGGGCACTGAATCTCTCATACATGTTGCTGCATTTCTGTTGCTGTGAGAAGAAGGTGCCCTGAGTGATCTCATGGGGGAGAGAGAGCATAAGGAAGCCAGTCCATGAATTCCTGAAGACCATTTGTGCCTTTTTCCCTTATCAGCCAATTGTGTATCCTGACTACATCACTGTAATAAATCTTAGCCATAGGTACGACTCTGTGCCAACTTCCATGAGTCCTACTGAATCTTCAAATACAGGAGTGACCTTGGGGACCCCCAATGGAACGATGAAACGACTTCCCAATCCAGGATTTCATGTGACTCCTCTTGAGACAGGGATTCATTCATTGGTAGGTTTCACATTGCCTCTCCTGAAGCTTGTCATAGATTAGTTATAAAGTATACTAATGAAAAGAATCATTGTAAGTTTCTAGGATCTGAGGTCTTCCTTCAAAAGTATATCATTTTTAACAAGTACCCTTCTGAAGAAAATATCCTCAGGTTCATTATCTAATCCAGAGTACTGATTCTGGGGTAGAAATCTAAGGCCAGGTAGAAAGATGTTACCTTAATAACTGATCAGTGCAAGAAGCATTTGTGGGGGAATTGCCTGGCGGTCTGGTGGTTAGGACTCTGCTCTTTCACTTCCTAGGGCACAGGTTCAATCCCTGGTAGGGGAAATAAGATCCTGCAAGCTGCGTGGCGTGGCCAAAAAAAAAAAAAAGGGGGGGGGATTTGGGGGAAATACAGGTTTTGTAGTACTTCAGCTCATACTACACCAGCAGTTCCTAGATCTGTAAATAGGGCTGGCCTAGCACAAAGGGAAGGTTTAAAGGACATACCCATAGGAAGAGAAAATCTACTGGTCTCCTAGCCTCTTTGTTTAGATTCTTCTTTTTCAGTATGAGAACAGGAAGCAAAAAGTTAATGAGCCATTCTAAGTCTGAAAGACTAAATTTTCAATCAGGATGTAGCTGTTGCAATTATGTGGTGATGGCTGATAGGCAAGAAAATAATTAATATTCTCCCTCGTTGCCGGTTTTTCTTGCTGAATTATACAGATTTCAGACACTGCCTCAGAATAGGAACAATTACGTTGAGCTGGGGGGAAGGGGAGTAATGAAGAGGCTAAGTTAGGCTGCTTGCTCTTGTCTGATCCTGTGAAGGGTAAGACAGCTCAAATCATCTTTACTTTTGAACAGAGTAACTCAATACATAAGGGTCTAGAAAGATCCATCATCATTTTGCCAACATACATTTCAATGTATGTGAATTTCAAAACCAATTCACAAATTATTTCATCTGACCCTCAGAGCATACCAATTTCCTGTGTGATTTTAAATAAATCATGTTACTACTAATCCTCTTAGAGTTATTATTACAAGTTAAACATGCCAAATTTATTTCATATAAGAAAAACGAAATAATAACAGCAATATAAATCACCACCACCAATGCCATTAAGAACAACATAGGGACTTCCCTGGTGGGTCAGTGGTTAAGAATCCACGTGTCAATGCAGGGTACACGGGTTTGAGCCCTGGTCTGAGTAGATCTCACATGCTGCAGAGCAACTAAGCCTGTGCGCCAAAACTACTGAGCCTGAGCTCTAGAGCCCGCGAGCCACAACCACTGAGCCCGCGTGCCACAACTACTGAGCCTGTATGCCACAACTACTGAAGTCCGCGCACCTAGAGCCAGTGCTCCGCAACAAGAGAAGCCACGGCAATGAGAAGCCCGCGCACCGCAACGAAGAGTAGCCCCCACTCGCCACAACTAGAGAAAGCCCATGCACAGCAAAGAAGACCCAACACAGCCAAAAGTAAATAAATTAATTTAAGGAACAAGAGCAATATAGCACTTAGCATTTATTCTTTCTACTAAGTATACAGCTGTCTTGATATTCTGGCCTAAGTTACTTTCAGTAGCAACTGCTTCTAGGTGTGTTCACCGCAATGCATTCCAATATTATACAATAATTTTAAAAGAATAGGTCTTGGGCTTCCCTGGTGGCACAGTGGTTGAGAGTCCGCCTGCCGATGCAGGGGACACGGGTTCGTGCCCTGGTCTGGGAAGACCCCACATGCCACGGAGCGGCTAGGCCCGTGAGCCATGGCCGCTGAGCCTGCACATCCGGAGTCTGTGCTCCGCAACGGGAGAGGCCACAACAGTGGCCGGTACGGGTCTTAATGTACAGCAATACTAGTAGTTTAGAAAACGGAATCAGTAGCAATTTGGAGTCAATCTATCTTAAGGGCTCAGAGGAGAGAAGTCTCAGATCTTCAGAGCAACAAAATGCTACTGGAGAATTCACTACACGCATTCAATTTATATTACTTTTACCACAGATTTGGAGATGCAGGTGCTATTCTAAGTGCTTCTTGAAACAACATATCTTTTGTCTTGATATATGAGTCCTAACCCTTCCCAGATGTAGTTGTACTGGGATAATGTCCGTTTTCTGAACCTCTGACTCTTTCTCCTCAACCTACTTTCTCCTCTCCTTCCCTCATTCTCCTTTGTTTTGTCTTTCTCCAAAATGCTTCAGTGAGACCCTCTTTAGAAAACATAAAATTGTGTCCTGACTTATAAGAACCGTGGTAGAATTTATTGCCATCAGCCTGGCAGTCGAATGAGGAATTATGGGAAAGATGAGATGCATCTCTGTGACTGAAATTTTTAAGCAACAGATGAAAAGATTTCACCATTCTGTTTGAATTCTCTCTGTATGAACCTTTGTCTACTGTTACAATCCGATTTCGCTGAAGTTTCCTCTTCAAAAATGAACACGGAATTTTAGAGCAACCAGAGAACCTTCCGGACCTCAACACTGAATGCCAAGGCCAAGTTTTACTGGAAAGCAAAATATCTGGCACAGAAAAAAGTACTTCCTCTCACTGGCACATGCGCATGTAATTGAGCCTCTGGCAGAGATGTGCTGTGGCTTAGTGGGTAAACAAGATACTAGGTAGCAACTCTAGCATTGGGAAAATTTACGATGAGTAAACGAATGAAGGAATCTGTGACTTACTTAGTCAGGCTACCATTTTTTGCATAAAAAAAGGGACTAAGAAAATATTTGAAGAGATTATAATTGAAAACTTCCTTAATATGGGAAAGGGAATAGTTAATGAAGTCGAGGAACTGCAGAGAGCCCCATACAGGAGAAATCCAAGGAGAAACATGCCAGGACACATATTAATCAAAGTATCAAAATTTAATACAAAGAAAAAATATTAAAAGCACCAAGGGAAAAACAACAAATAACATACAAGGGACTCCCCATAACGTTATCAGCTTATCTTTCAGCAGAAACTCTGCAAGCCAGAAGGGAGTGGGAGGACATATTTAAAGTGATGAAAGGAAAAAACCTACAACCAAGATTACTCTACCCAGCAAGGATCTCATTCAGATTTGACAGAGAAATTAAAACCTCTACAGACAAGCAAAAGCTAAGAGAATTCAGCACCACCAAACCAGCTTTACAACAAATGCTAAAGGAACTTCTCTAGGCAGGAAACACAAAGGAAGGAAAAGACCTACAATAACAAATCTAAAACAATTAAGAAAATGGTAATAGGAACATACATATCAATAATTACCTTAAATGTAAATGGATTAAATGCTCCAACCAAAAGACAAAGACTGGCTGAATGGATACAAAAACAAGACCCGTATATATGTTGTCTACAAGAGACCCAATTCAGACCTAGGGACACATACAAACTGAAAGTAAGGGGATGGAAAAAGATATTCCATGAAAATGGAAATCAAAAGAAAGGTGGAGTAGCAATTCTCCTATAAGAGAAAACAGACTTTAAAATAAAGACTATTACAAGAGACAAAGAAGGACATTACATAATGATAAAGGGAGCAATCCAAGAAGAAGATATAACAATTGTAAATATTTATGCACCCAACATAGGAGCACCTCAATACATAAGGCAAATGCTAACAGCCATAAAAGGGGAATTTGACAGTAACACTATCGTAGTAGGGGACTTTAACACCACACTTTCACTAATGGACAGATCATCCAAAATGAAAATAAATAAGGAAACACAACCTTTAAATGACACATTAAATGAGATGGACTTAATTGGTATCAATAGGACATTCCATCCCAAAACAACAGAATACACTTTCTTCTCAAGTGCTCATGGAACATTCTCCAGGATAGATCATATCTTGGATCACAAATCAAGCCTTGGTAAATTTAAGAAAATTGAAATCGTATCAAGTATCTTTTCCGAGCACAACGCTATGAGACTAGATATCAATTACAGGAAAAGATCTGTAAAAAATACAAACACATGGAGGCTAAACAATACACTACTTAATAACCAAGAGATCACTGAGGAAATAAAAAAGAGGAAATCAAAAACTACCTAGAAACAAATAACAATGAAAACATGAAGACCCAAACCTATGGGATGCAGCAAAAGCAGTTCTAAGAGGAAAGTTTACAGCAATACAGTACTACCTCAAGAAACAAGAAACATCTCAAATAAAAAACCTAACCTTACACCTAAAGCAACTAAAGAAGAACAAAAACCCCTCAAAGTTAGCAGAAGGAGAGAAATCATAAAGATCAGATCAGAAATAAATGAAAAAGAAACGAAGGAAACAATATCAACGATCAACAAAACTAAAAGCTGGGTCTTTGAGAAGATAAACAAAATTGATAAACTATTAGCCAGACTCATAAACAAAAAAAGAGAGAAGACTCAAATCAATAGAATTAGCAATGAAAAAGGAGAAGTAACAACTGACACTGCAGAAATACAAAGGATCATGAGCGATTACTACAAACAACAATATGCCAATAAAATGGACAACCTGGAAGAAATGGACAAATTCTTAGAAAAGCACAACCTTCCGAGACTGAACCAGGAAGAAATAGAAAATATAAACAGACCAGTCACAAGCACTGAAATTGAGACTGTGATTAAAAATCTCCGAACAGGGCTTCCCTGGTGGCGCAGGGGTTGGGAGGCCACCTGCCAATGCAGGGAACACAGGTTTGATCCCTGGTCCAGGAGGATCCCACATGCCACAGAGCAACTAGGCCCGGGAGCCACAAAAACTGAGCCTGCTCACCTAGAGCCTGCGCTCCGCAATGAAGAGTAGCCCCCACTCGCAGCAACTAGAGAAAGCCCAAGAGCAACAACGAAGACCCAATGCAGCCAAAAATAAAATAAATAACTTTATAAAAACAAAAAGAAATTCTTCATATTTACCTCCCTCCCTCCAACCTGTCCCAGTTATAGGGGTTTTCCTTTTAAAAAAAAAAAAAAAAAAAAAAAATCTTCCAACACACAAAAGCCCAGGATCAGATGGCTTCACAGGTGAATTCTACAAAAGAGCTAAAACCTATCCTTCTCAAGCTCTTCCAAAATACAGCAGAGAAACACTCCCAAACTCATTCTATAAGGCCACCATCACACTGACACCAAAAACAGACAAAGATGTCACAAAGAAAGAAAACTACAGGCCAATATCACTGATGAACACAGATGCAAAAATCCTCAAGAAAATGCTAGCACACAGAATCCAACAGCACATTAAAAGGATCATACACCATGATCAAGTGGGGTTTATCCCAGGAATGCAAGGATTCTTCAATACATGCAAATCAATCAATGGCATAAACCATATTAACAAACTGAAGGAGAAAAATCATACGATCATCTCAATAGATGCAGAAAAAGCTTGACAAAATTCAACACACATTTATGATAAAAACTCTCTAGAAAGTAGGCATAGAGGGAACTTACCTCAACATAATTAAGGCCATATATGACAAACCCACAGCCAACATCATTCTCAATGGTGAAAAACTCAAACCATTTCCACTAAGATCAGGAACAAGACAAGGTTGTCCACTCTCAGCACTCTTATTCAACATACTTTTGGAAGTTTTAGCCACAGCAACCAGAGAAGAAAAAGAAATAAAAGGAGTCCAAACCAGGAAAGAAGAAGTAAAGTTGTCACTGTTTGCAGATGATATGATGACATGACACTATACACTGAGAATCCTAAAGATGCTACCAGAACACTACTAGAGCTAATTAATGAATTTGGTAAAGTAGCAGGACACAAAATTAATGCACAGAAATCTCTTGCATTCGTATACATTAATGATGAAAAATCTGAAAGAGAAATTAAGGAAAGACTCCCATTTACCACTGCAACCAAAAGAATAAAATACCTAGGAATACCTACCTAAAGAGACAAAAGACCTGGATGCAGAAAACTATTAGACATGGATGACAGAAATTAAAGATGATACAAACAGTTGGAGAGTTATACCATGTTCTTGGATTGGAAGAATCAACGTTGTGAAAATGACTATACTATCCAAAGCAATCTACAGATTCAATGCAATCCCTATCAAACTACCAATGGCATTTTTCACAGAACTAGAACAAAAAATTGCACAATTTCTATGGAAACACAGAAGACCCCAAATAGCCAAACCAATGTTGAGAAAGAAAAAAGGAGCTGGAGGAATCAGGCTCCCAGACTTCAGACTATACTACAAGGCTACAGTAATCAAGACAGTTTGGTACTGGCACAAAAAGAGAAATATAGGTCAATGCAACAGGAGAGAAACCCACGCACATACTGTCAGCTTATTTTTAATAAAGGAGGCAAGAATATACAGTGGAGAAAAGACAGCCTCTTCAATAAGTGGTGCTGGGAAAACTCGACAGCTACATGTAAAAGAATGAAATTAGAACACTCCTTAACACCATACACAAAAATAAACTCAAAATGGATTAAAGACCTAAATGTAAGGCAGACACTATAAAACTCTTAGAGGAAACATAGGCAGAACACTCTATGACATAAATCACAGCAAGATCCCTTTTGACCCACCTCCTAGAGAAATGGAAATAAAAACAAAAATAAACAAATGGGACCTAATGAAACTTCAAAGCTTTTGCACCACAAAGAAAACCTTAAACAAGACGAAAAGACAACCCTCAGAATGGGAGAAAATATTTGCAAATGAAGCACCTGACAAAGGATTAATCTCCAAAATTTACAAGCAGCTCATGCAGCTCAATATCAAGAAAACAAACAACCCAATCCAAAAATGGGCAAAAGACCTAAATAGACATTTCTCCAAAGAAGATATACAGATTGCCAACAAACATATGAAAGAATGTTCAACATCACTAATCATCAGAGAAATGCAAATCAAAACTACAATGAGGTATGACCTCACACCAGTCAGAATGGCCATCATCAAAAAATCTAGGAACAATAAATGCTGGAGAGGGTATGGAGAAAAGGGAACCCTCTTGCACTGTTGGTGGGAATGTAAATTGATACAGCCACTGTGGAGAACAATATGGAGGTTCCTTAAAAAACTACAAATAGAAGTACCATACGATCCAACAATCCCACTACTGGGCATATAACCTGAGAAAACCATAATTCCAAGAGAGTCGTGTACCACAATGTTCATTGCAGCTCTATTTACAATAGCCAGGACACGGAAGCAACCTAAGTGTCCAAAGACAGATGAATGGATAAAGAAGATGTGGCACATATATACAATGGAATATTACTCAGCCATAAAAGGAAACAAAATTGTGTTATTTGTAATGAGGTGGATGGACCTAAAGTCTGTCATACAGAGTGAAGTAAGTCAGAACGAGAAAAACAAATATCGTATGCTAACACATATATATGGAATCTAAAAAAAAAAGAAAAAGAAAAAAAAGGTTCTGAACAATCTACGGGCTGGACAGGAATAAAGATGCAGATGTAGAGAATGGACTTGAGGAGATGGGGAGGGGGAAGGGTAAGCTGGGACGAAGTGAGAGAGTGGCATGGACTTACATACACTACCAAATGTAAAAGAGATAGCTAGTGGGAAGCAGCCGCATAGCACAGGGAGATCAGCCTGGTGCTTTGTGACCACCTAGAGGGGTGGGATAGGGAGGCTGGGAGGGAGACACAAGAGGGAGGAGATATGGGGATATATGTGTATGTATAGCTGATTCACTTTGTTATAAAGCAGAAACTAACACACCATTGTAAAGCAATTATACTTCAATAAAGATGTTTAAAAAAAAACTAAAATAAATAAAGGCTGTGAGTTGGAATGACATCAAAAAAAAAAAAGTAAACATGTAATGTGAGAAACATTTTCTTACTATTTGCTACCTTACCATGAACTACAGAGCAATAATATGCCTTTAGGGGAGCTGACATAATGTTTTTAAAATAGAAATTTTTTCCTATTATAGCAGTTAGAAATTTTCTTTTTTCTTTTTAATTGAATGAAAGATTCTTTAAATTCCACAGTGCTTTACAATTTTCAAAAGTGTCACACACATGATTTCATAGAATCCCATCATAACCCTTTTTCCCCTGACCCTATATTGCCCCTCCCCCTCTTCTCTCCCCTCTGGTAGCCACTAGTTTGTTCTCTAGCAGATCTATAAGTCTGTTTCTTTTCTGTTTTATTCACTAGTTTGTTGCATTTTCAGACAGAAAATTTCTATTAAATAATTAGAAAACAGAAAAGAAAGAAGTAAACATATTCATTCAACAAATATGTGTTGAAGGGATATATTCTCTGCCAGATATGTGGCTCTGGACATGGGCTAGACAATGGTGGAAAAGACCAGCTTGATTCCTTTCTCATAAAACTTCCATTTGAGAGGGAGACGATCAAAACCAAGTAAAGAGATCAATAAAATAATTCTGTACTGTGATAAGTATCTCAAATTTACAAAAATAAATAGATAAAGATTAACAGGAGGCAACAGTTCTAAAACAAACCACAATTTTGGTCTATTTTATTCTGGCCTACTTAAAAATGTCTAAGTGTTTGTTAACAGTTGTAATCATACAGCACTTTATATCCTATTTCTTTCATCTGAAGTTGTCTCATGAACATTTTCTATATCATTAAACATGCCATATGAATATAAATGTAGTAATAGTTTTTATTATTAAATATGCTAAAGAATATGCTAACATTTACAGGGTACTGTATACAAGGTACTTTCTATATGCTAGGTCATTTAATCTTCATTAACAAGCCTATAAGATAGGTTCTTCTACTATCCTCATTTTATAGACACAAAATAAGACAGTAAGTTTAACTAACTTATTAAAGATTACATAGTTAATTTAAAGCACTATCTAAGATTCAAGCCAGGCAGTTGGACTCACATCTAAGCTCCTACCAGAGAATTAAACTACATTGTCTCAATGGCTGCATAATATTCCATCCCTCTTATTTGGTACTTGGTGCTCAAACTTTTTGTAGGTTAAAAATGAAAACAAGGTAAAAAAAATATGGAGTGACAATGGAAGCAACAAGTAGAGAAAAAAAAAGCAGAGAGGTAGAAAAAGGTTTTCGTTGGGATGTCTAAATAAAATGGGTCAGGAGGGAAGAGGAAAATAAGCTTTTGAAAATTATCCCCTAGGCAAATTTCTAAAAATATTTAATCCAGAAGTGGTTGTGTATTCAGAATCACTTTTTTTAAAGTAAAGGAACAAGGACTTCCCTGGTGGTCCAGTGGGTAAGACTCCACGCTCCCAATGCAGAGGACCTGGGTTTGATCCCTGGTCAGGGAACTAGATCCCGCATACCACAACTAAGAAGTCCGAGTGCTACAGCCAAAAGATCCCGCGTGCCGCAACTAAGACCCGGCACAGCCTAAATAAATAAATAAATAAATATTTAAACTAAAGGAACAAGTGCTTATTATGTATTACTTTCACAGTGAAAGCATCAACTAGAACCTTCCCAACATTTGAGATGGTGGGCAATATGCCGCAAAGAATTCAGCCATCAAATGCGTCCAGGTTTAGCTACATTTGCAATTCCTTGGCCTCAGCTAATCCAAAGGGTACACAGAATCTTCTGAGGGCCTTCACACAATCTTATAAGAGTGACAGACCCAAATCAACAATCAGCACTGGTTTTACTTGCTGTAAGTTCTATTATACATGTAGCAGAGATTCACATATGCAAAGGCAACAGTGGTGGAATAATATACAACCATTTGTAATATTAACAGCTATTAATAATAATTCACACCAAAGCTCTAGTTCCACCTGTGACTCCTCATCTTACTGTTCAATGCTCTTGGGTGTATATGTTTTATTCAATACTCTTCCATCCCCACACCCTAGCATCACTATCATTAATTAGATTTACATTTATTGAGTAAAGATCACACTTCACACATTTCATTTTCCCCTAGACAGTCTTTTTTTTTTTTAAGCTTCAAGTAAAAGTGATCCTCTATTAATAGAGTTAAGCGCTTGTGCTTTAAAATCAGACTGTCCTGGATTCAAATCTTGGCCCCATCATTCACTTCTGATTTACAAACCTAGGTGGTGGGGTGGGGGTATGTGCAGAAAGTTTATTTTATTATTTCCTGCACCCAGGGAGTCTTCTGTAATGCTCTGTACATAGCAGATGCTCAATAAATATCTGCATATTATATTCCTCCGTATCTAAATTTCCTCTATATATTTAACCAGATCTAATTCTCTTCTACATTTATTTTTTTCTTTTTGCCTCTAGGAAATATATACCTGGCAGATGTTTAACAGCTACATATCGGCAGTGAATGAAATGATGTTGGTACATAATTTGGTTCTAAAGTTTATAAAGTGCTTTGAGCTGACAGAAATAGTGCAAATGAAGACTGTAAATGGACATAAAACATGAAATATCTGTCTCACTAACCTATCTTCTCTCCTTAGATCTCCCTCTCTCAAACTAGGAATTCCTCTGTTTTTTTCCTTCCCCTAAAAGGCAGACATACCAACCTTATACGCAGCAGTCAGAAACAGGGTGGTTCTGATTTATTTAGGACTTCCAGCATCAAGGCACAAAAATGTCAAAGTAGCTCAAAACCAAAGATTAGGCTCATTCACCTAATGTGGATAGCTTGTTCATCAAGGCCCGTAAATGGACAGCGATACCTGTCAACAGTGGCCACAAGGAGCAATGGCCGAATTACGGCAGCCATACGGTTTTGAGCTGTTTCGTGGTTCTGTAAAGGATGGGATCTAATTTCCAAAACGACCCCATTTCTGAGAGAAGTTCATCCACTACCTTCCTCTGGAGCTTTGATGCATGACATGTCACAGTGTTTCTGAGTGGGCTTCTGCCAGTGGTGCAAAAACTGATGACATGAAACAGGTACCAACAATGGCACAGCTGCTAATGGGTGCATTTAAATCAACGTCTATTCTTCCCATGCCATCAGGCAAAGCCCCTTTTACTGCTCTAAAACAAATACAGCTTAATTTTATTTCCTGCCTGGCTTTGTATAATCTTGACATGTCCTCAGTCAAACACGACCCAGTCCCTCAGTCAGGCCCTATTTTTCTGGAGATGGGAAAACTAGAGAAAGCTAAAGTAATTATTGAAAACTCATAAGCAGCAGCTTCAGCCTAATTACCTTGACTTTCTTTTTAAATTTTTTCTATCGATTGTCTCTTGTTAATATACAAGTATTGACCAAGCGGATAGAGCCTGGTGCTACCGTGATAAGAACAGATGCTGTTGGGAAGCAAAATGTAATTAGGAGACCCAATATTTCTGCTCTTCTTTTTCAGAAGCACACACGCACAGCACAGACTTTGGTTGGAGACCCTCTTAAGAATCACCAGCAGCATCTACACAGCCAGAATCTTTGTTTGATGCCTTTGCTGTCTGTTGTGCCTTTGCCACCAGGGGGCAGCTGGGAAAAAGAAAAACAACCCCTTTTTCTTTGTTCCTCTTCTAATGTTAAAATAATATATTTCCCTTATTTTCAGCACATACTCTACTAGAACTCCCAGGTCAACAATTCCAGGGGGACAAGCAACCCAGGAATGAAGGTGACATCCTTTGGAGATGCGTGTGTTGTCTTTTAAATGCTGTTGTATTGAAAGTTTTGACTTGAAAACACCTACGTAATATTGGGTGAGCTGCCCTGAATATTAATGTATCATTGACAAATGCTTTTATCAGTTCCTGATTCCTTTGTCAGGGAGAAATGTGACGTTTTCTTGCTGTAGAATATGAAACTCACTTAAAAAATAATTATTTCTCAAGCACTTTACACTTTTCAATTTCTCATATATCTAAGTTTTCAAGAGCATTAATAATGTGTTGCAGGTTGAAAGTCTTAAATTGCTATTGAGGTCTACCTCAATATAAGCAAACACAATTTAGTAACATTGGGTGGAAATCAGTTTTCTTAGGAGACAAGAAAACCCTGATATATCAGGGTGTCATGTTGCATTCTGCTTTATTTCATCTTTTAAATCAACTCTATGAGAAAATCAATAAAGCAGGAGCAGTTAGCGATGCTAAAAGTAATCAGAAATATCTAAAAGGGGCAGTTCTCAAAAAATAAACCTTGGTCACAAATTCTATTACATATTCCAAAAGGAAAGAAGCATTCTTTTTTCTTTTTGTGGTACGCGGGCCTCTCACTGTTGTGGCCTCTCCCGTTGCAGAGCACAGGCTCCGGACGCGCAGGCTCAGCGGCCACGGCTCACGGGCCTAGCCACCCCGCGGCACGTGGGATCCTCCCGGACCGGGGCACAAACCCGTGTCCCCTGCATCGGCAGGCGGACTCTCAACCACTGCGCCACCAGGGAAGCCCAGGAAAGAAGCATTCTTAAAGAAGGACTGGAAATAGCCGTAACAATGAAGTGAGCAGTGCAAAATCCAAGAAGCATGGGGGAAAGTGATAGGAGAAGGCAGCCAATGGATCCAAAGGAAAAAATGAATGAAAGAATCATTAGACTAAGAAAGAGGGTTAAGGACTGGTACACAGAAATGGTGCACTCAACAGCAGAAGGAGTAGCAGCAGAAATAGTTTAGTCCCCATCAAGCATATTACAATAACAACGAAGGTACCTCAACCATAAAGTAACAAGTTTACAGACTTTGGGGGACAGTTCGTGAAAGGGCAAATGGATTTCTAGTAAAATAACTTCATCAGCCTCTGAGGGCATCACTGTCATCAGCAAGTCACAGGCATGAATATATAATCAATCCAGATCAACAAGGGGCAAGCAACTCATTGGAAGGTGCTGGGAAACAAAGTCATACTACAGTCTGTACAACTGTAGTGCGTAACGACATCAGATAATATCACTGACATTCATCCGTGACATAGGTTTCAAACATGCCTTTAGTGAAAGATAGGTTCAGGTACCTTACGTAATATTTAAGATTCAGAAATGAAAGCTGAAAAATACCTTTAGGATTTTGAATTAATGAATTCCAATGAGTAATACTGTAATCTGCATAGAGCGGGATCAGAACACTCAGACAATGTTTCAGCAGATCAGGATACATTTTCTGAGTGCCTACTATGTCCCAGACAGTGGAATTCAAAGGCAGATAGGACCTGGTCTTTCTTTCTACGAAGGTCATTGTCTAGTGGAGAGAAACACTCAAACAATTATGATACAGAGTGAGAGGAACGATAATTATCTTAGGAACAAGATGTTAACTAAGCCAGCCAAAGAAAATAAGGGGGAGGCTTCATGTTTTTTTTTTTTGTTTTTTTGTTTGCGGTACGCGGGCCTCTCACTGTTGTGGCCTCTCCCGTTGCGGAGCACAGGCTCCGGACACGCAGGCTCAGCGGCCATGGCTCACGGGCCCAGCCGCTCCGTGGCATGTGGGATCTTCCCGGACCGGGGCACGAACCCGTGTCCCCTGCATCGGCAGGCGGACTCTCAACCACTGCGCCACCAGGGAAGCCCTGAGGCTTCATTTTTTTAAAATGTTATATTTAAGGCATATCTTTAAATGTATCTGAAATGACCATCAGAACAGCAGGACTGTAAAGAGAGCAGTGTGTAAAGAGAGGCCTTAGCATCCTTACATCAGCTCAGGCCTCAGGGGGAGAGGGACAAACCAGTGTTGACAAGGGAAAACCTGTATTTAGAAAGACAAGGGTGGGAAGAGATACCGACACTGCTGGGAAGATACTATTGAAGACAAAGGGAAAGGCAGACAAAACGAAAGAAAAAAGCAGAGTCATCTTCTAGAAACTGTCTTATCGACAACCTAGTCAAGGTACAATGGAAAGAGCTATGGATTTGTTGTCACATGACTTGGACAAAGTCCCAGCTCCACTATTTACTATGTATGTGACTGTTTCAACCAGGATTCTTTCAGCTACAAGTAAGAGAAAACTGGCTAAAAGTGGTAAACAGGGTTTTACTGTAAGAAACAGAAACCAGTATAGTTATTTCAAGCAGAAAGGGAGAAATTTGGTACTTGTGGTATCACAGGAAGGGATGGCGGAGCTGGATTGAAGTTGTGTTTCCGGGAATTATTTGAAAGTAACACTAAACAACTGACCCCACCAGGAACTACTAAACCTGTCCCTATTAGGAAAGTGAGGAATTAAGAGGCTGCCCAGGCTACAATCGCCTCTTGATAGCCATGAAATTAGTCAGTGATTTTTAACATTGTTGCAAAAATACCAACATCTCCATTCTTGCTCCCAGAAAACAGCCAAGCCACAAAAAATAACCTTCACCTCAGTTTCCCCTTCCAAATGTCACATGAATGCACCTAATAGGAAGAACCTAATTCATCCCCTGAATTCTGAGGCAGGGAGATCAGAAATGCACTCCTGAGGGCACACCAAGGGAAGGTGGGAATGTTTTCTGAGTGCCAAACCACCAGGTTCACAAGTAGATTAAACAATAAAAATAACGACTGGAATTCAGGACAAGAATTCCAAAGGCAGGGCATTTTCAGAATTAATTCAGTGTTAATTCAGTGTCTTTACAATATCATTAAGGACTCAGGGTCTTTCCGTTTTTCTATTCTTTAGCATCAGAGGCTTGTCCCTTTTCCATGGCAAACCGGCTGCCGCAGGTAACACAGGCACTTTGGACACTGTTGAGGGAAACAAATGGGCTTATTCCTTTCTATTATCTTTCAATCAAACAGAACCTTTCCCCAGATGCCTCCGCAGACTTTCTCTCAGACTTTCTGAACAGAACTGTATTATTTATCCCATGGCCCAGACCATCACTGGTGAAAGAAACAGCATTCACATGACTGGCCTATAGATAAATCATGATGTACCCTGAGAGGCAGGAAAAAAGACCCTTCCCTGAGCACGTGACCTTGCAAGAGAAGAAAAATTAGCATTTGACAGCCAGCAAGAAGGCGGGTGGGCAATCCTGAGGTGCAGCAAGCTGTTTATCTCCAACCCTCACTGTCGTACTTTCCTCAGTTCTAACACAAGTATGTTAATATCTGCCTCCTCATCTAACAGGGCCATCATTCCTATGGTACCTATGCCTATGATTTAACAGGGCCATCATTCCTATGGTAACCTATGCCTATGATTTAACAGGGCCATCATTCCTCATGCACCCTACGCCTATGATCCAAGAGGGCCATCGTTCCTGGAAGATCACATGAAGTGACATATGTAAAACCTCTACAGACAGCGTGATAGGTTATCATCATTAGCACATGGGGGAGTGAAAAAGGAGACTTTTGTTCTCAGAAAGTACCACCCTGTCTGGATAGCGTTAATTGAAAGGGCAAAGAATTGTCTTGAGGAAAAGCAGTTTGCTGAGATGAGTGTTTTCCAAGCATTTTATACTGTCATTATGGAAAAGAGGGCTGGATTCTATCTGAAGGAAGACAATCAATAAACCATGAAACTGCCCAACATTATCGGAGCGCTTCCAGAGACAGAACTTTTGTCGCTCGGTTGATGAAGCAACCATGTTTATGAAGCATGTTAAGCGTTATCCCAGCAGGCAATAATGGATCCAGAGCCTGAAGTTGAGAGGACAGGGCTTATTATTAATGCACATGCTAATATCCGTGCAGGTTTGATATATAAAATTTGTGGATAATTGCAAATTTCAAAGTCCTAGAGTTTTCAAAGGGTCATACCTGTTGCTTAAAGGGTACAAGCTAATGCATATCAATTCCTCCTATCAAGTTCAAGCTCCTTTTTGTACACTCAGTGGAATTTCATTTCCTATGGTTGAATGAGGGTAGCAAGGATTACTGCCTATTAATATGCTCATAGTATCCTTCTGTTTGCGAAAATTAATTCACTGAATCGAATTACACTATAATATGAAATATTATTATAGAATTGATCTCATAAATTGATGGAACTTTTCAAAGGAATTTCCCTTAACATTCTCATTTATTTACTCTTAATTTTAATGCATTAGAGTCCTACACCCTCAAATACAATGAGCCATTATATAGGTTTCTCAGCCCCACAGTAACATTAAAGATGCAATTATATACACTGGCTATGCCTAGAATTTTGTCATACAGATGTTATGGGGTGAGAAGAAGTTTGACCTGTAGAATATTACCCTCCTGAATGACAGAGAAGTAGTACAGGAAGGCTAATTTGTTATATGGTAGCCGTGTGATGAGCCAACTTGGCTAGGGTAACCTGCATTTCTCTGAATTCCCTTCCCTATGTGTTTCTGGTTAAAACGGGCTACAAGAGACATCCTTGCTTGAGATTTGAGGGGTGGAAGTGAAGCAGTATTCACTGTGTCTTAAAGATTCAAGAGGTTGGGCTCTTAATGCTGATGCTGGTTCAACCCCTTGGCCTGGGACACTGTTGGGCCCACAACTCCTCCACCTTCCCCTTGGACCCTCGTACAGCTTCTTTGACTCCTGTGCCAGGTGTGTCTTTAGCTCAGTGATGAAGGGGGCACCTTCTCCTGCAGAACACTCATATCATCAGAGTTGGAGACAGTGAGAACTCACACAAATTCCAGCCTATTCTCGTAAGTTCCAGCTTGTCCACATTATCCCTTACTTTATAACCCTCTCTACTCCTTCCTATCTGCCCTGCAGACTTCAAATTACAGTAAGAGGTGTAAAGAAACTGTCTAACCAGAGCCCACAACTGCATAAGATCAAGTCCCTGTAACAAATTTTTTATTACATGTGTGTTTTTATATAATACACACACAGACCTACACATGCTTCTGCTTCTCTGATTGAACACCAGTAATTCAATGCCATAATTAATTTGTTGGAATATCATTTCATGGAATAATGTGCATAAAGATCTTTATTTTGAAGAGAAATGACTAAAGGTAAGCTTTTTTTTCTTAAGTTCCTACAATCCAGTAGTTGACAGATGTGTGGAACCATTAAGAAATGAAGACCTAAGGCTTAAAGAGGCAAGAAAGATTACTACACATTTAAGAGACACTTCCATTTGAAAAAGTTCAAAACTAAGTTTTGGCATTAAAAGCTAAACCTCATTATCTGCTAAATTTTGCTTTCAAAACTTCTTATTCTCCCATCATTCTAGAAAGCTTTGGCATTGCTATATTTGAAATGTTGATTTTTTCAAAACACACACATTAGAGAAAATGATAAAATGAAAATAGCATTAACAATATGTTAAATATATAGATCTCTATAAGGGGGGTTAAGAGCAGCATCTATTGTGCAAAGGGATCAAGTAACAAAAGTCTTCTAAAGAAAAATTAGCCAACACTCATATATATGGTTCTACAATGAAATTTCACTAAAAGCACAAGCCTATTTTATGAGTTTTAGATGTAATATTTTACCTCAATAACGATTCTATAGGAAGACTCTGTGATTACCTCCTTTGTACTGATGAGGAAACTATGACAAGAGCAAGAACTTTCCTAGGATCCCCTAATAGGAAAGTAGCAGGACAAGGCTTTTTGCCAACTCCTGAACTCATACTCTCAGCCAAAATGCCATGCTACAATTTTTAAAATTTATACAAAATGTTTAGAAATAGAAATACTGCTTATAATAATCAATTACTCAACATGTAATGCCTCTTATCTCAATGCCTTACTCAGATTCCCTAACTGAACCATCTAGTTTAGTTTTCTCTGATCAGAATGGAAGCTTCCTGAGGCCGAGTCCCTATCTTCAAGACACTTCAAGATATTGCAGAGTCACGTGCATATAGACATGCCTTTTATGAATCAATGGTTTGTGGTATTTAAGTGCCAACTGGTATAAGCCTCTTGATGGCATATACTGTATCTTCTACTTCCTTGCATCCTCTCAACTACACACAGTGCTTTACTCTTCAAAGAGCCGATATTCAATGAAGTCCTGTTAATTTTAATAGTCAACTGCTTTTTAATCCGGCAATGTAAGGCTGAAAACGAAGACAAAAACATATTTTTTCACTGAAAAAAATCTATAAAAGTGATATATAGACTCATTCACCAAATTGCTTAACTCTACAACAAAGGCGTCCTATGTTGAAGCTTAAAGGTCATTTCAGAACAAATCCAGGAAAGTATCATAAACAATAGCTAGAAGATGTATAGAACTTGTTTTTGTTACTCAAGGAAGCAATACAGATTCAAAATAATAAAGACTGCAAAAGGGTTTTGATAAATTAAAAGTACACATTCATCATTGAGAAAAAAAGACAAGGTAGGCTGACGTCTCAAAGTTCAATGTTGTCCTTTCACAAAATGTCTTTTGTTGCCCTGTTAGAAAAAGCATAGTCCTGTACTACAATGGGTATTGTTACAAGACAGGAGAGGAGGAGTGTCAGGTCTCAGAGGACCACATGTAGTTTGCATTTCTATTATTCTGTATAGTCTAGATGGCACTTTTAGATCTCAGGTTTGGTTTCAGTCTTCATCTGGACCAGGTAGTTTTGTTCTCTTCCCCACCTACAAACTGTCAAAACAAGCCATATATTTCATAAATGTGTTCCACATATAAAAAGGAAAACTAGTCCAGAGCATTTTCATCTCAGTTACGGGGGAAGAATTCAGACGGAATGGAAGTAACAATGTCGAGATGGAAGGCAACTGCCAGGCAGGTTGGCTCAGATGGTGCCTAAGCTCCTTTCTGCAGTATCCCTGGAGACATAAGTAACATTATCTTCAAATCAGAAGAAGCTAATAGTTAAAACAATTTCTAATAATTACTACTTTAGAAAAAGATTTTAAGTTATGTTCTACTACAATGATGTTCTCAAAACACCAAAAATGCATATCTAAAATTACCTATGCGAAACAGGTCATAGTGATTGGAACAGCACAGCTTTCGCAGAAATTCAGAGCCTGTAGTTAATCTCTGCCGAATGCCTTGTAGCAGGAAGCTCAAACAGCAAGAAGTTATCAGTTTGTCATTCCATTATCCACACCTTCAAGTATAAAGCTCATTCCGCTAAGAATTCTTCTTGTCTTTTAAAATGTTGCACTAAGCATTATACTGTTTCCCAGTAATGCTAACCACAAAGGTAATGATGCTGTACATTTAATTTTTCCAGCCTTCATGTGTCTGCCAGCATTACAGATGAGTCATTAGCAGTCTCAAATAGACTGACATTATTGTTTGCTACTGCTGAGAAATCTCATTTCTTTCAAGACAGCAGGAGGACAGTTTGGGTTTGATAATGGAGATGCACAGAAAGCACGCAGAGTTAAAAGAATCTAAAACTATACTAGTCCAACCTTCTAGGTTATTTATTTTGTCACTGAACTCAAAGGCTGAATGGCATATTTCATCAAAAGGTCCAGGCTGGGAAGATAGGCTCCAGCCTACAGAAAACATGGCAATTGTCCCTAACAACAACAACAGATTTGAAAAACCTCATCTTTCCCTGGCATGATTCAAAATACAGAACAATTTGCTAGACAAAGGCCCAGGATGTGCCATGCATCGCAACTGGCCAGAAAGGCATCTTCGGAGGTACAAACACACTCTGGTTAAATTATGTCCAAGCAACCAGAAACCTTAAGCTACTTCGATCCATGTTGACTTTGGAAGTCAAATAACATGAGAAGAATCCACACAGCCTAGAACTTTTATGGCAAAAATCCTCCTTCCAAAGAGCTTCAGAAAAACTTAGTAATCTTCGTAAGGTAGAACATTTATACAAGAAAAGGAATGTCAGAAAAAAAGCTTAGCGGTGAGGGAACAGCAAAACAGCCCAGTTTAGCTGAAGCATATAATCTTGTGGAAGAGAAATGGGGATAGACTGAAAATGCTGGCAGGGACCTATTATCAAATGCCTAGAATTTCTTGATAATTGTATTCAATTATAGTCAATAAAGATCCGTAGAAGGTTTAAAAGATAGTGAAAGGATTGGAACTGAGCCTGAAAATGGAAATAACAGCACTGAGTAGGACACAGGAAAGACCAGCTAATGGACTACTGCAATTGTCCATATGCAGCCAGAACAAGATTAATGACTGTGGAAGTATTAAAAGAATAGCAAACCAAAGAGCAGGTCCTAGAATAAAATCTGTAAGATTTAGATGATAACTGGTAGTGGCAAAAGGAAAGATAAATATTATGCTTGTGGCATACATGGCTGAAAAAACAGAGGCTAGAAAGAAAAAGAACAATTCCAGCAAGATGAAAAGCTCTTTTTTGGACATGAGTGACAATGGCATATGTAGCTAAAGATGTCTAGAAGGCAGTTTATAATGAGGATTCTGGATTTAGGGAGAGAAAGCAGAGTAATATTACATAAATATAATGGTAAAGCAGGGATATAAGATCTCTGGTCTAGATTATATAGACTAGAAGACCTATTTAGGTTAATACTTCAGGAATAGGAAAGAGAAAGCAGGCAAAAGAGGACAGAGAAAATGAGCAGTCACAAAGGTAGGAGATAAATACAGGGCACAGTTCCAATTGTGAATATTCATGAGCTTAAGGAAAAGGGTTTTACCTATCTTGAACTAATAACACAAGGAGAAAACACTGGGGAGGGAATCTGTTGGATTTAACAATTAGGGGGTTATTAGAGTGATCATTAAGACCAGTGGTTCTCAACCCTGGCAGAATCAGAATCTTCCAGGAAGATTTTTTAAAATATCAATAGGGAAGCATATCACTGACCAATTAAATCAGAAACAGTCAGGGTGGTTCCCAGACATCTGTAGTTTTTAAAAGCCATCCAAGATGATTCAAATGCAGCCAGGTTTGAAAACCCCTGTTCTAGACAAAATGATGAAGTAAGAATACATGAAAAGAAAGGGAAGGAAGAGGAAGAGAAAGAGGAAGAGGAAAAGGACGGGGAAGGAAAAGAGGAAGATGAGGCAGAAAGAGAAAAGAACAGAGTTGGTGGGTGGTAGAGAAAAGGAGCACAGTCTACTCTATGGATAAACCTGGTGCACAAAGGAGAGCAGTGGTTTTTTTTGCGGTACGCGGGCCTCTCACTGTTGTGGCCTCTCGCGTTGCAGAGCACAGGCTCCGGACGCGCAGGCCCAGCGGCCATGGCTCACGGGCCCAGCCGCTCCGCGGCATGTGGGATCTTCCCGGACCGGGGCACGAACCCGTGTCCCCTGCATCGGCAGGCGGACTCTCGACCACTGCGCCACCAGGGAAGCCCGAGGGCAGTGTTTTGAGAAGATCTCAAGTCGGGAGGTTTCCTGAGGATAAGGAGAGACTGAGCACATTTGTAGGTAAAGGGAATGAGACCAGTAGATATAGAGAAAATAAACATCCTATGGGCATGGAGAGAGGGTTGGGCTGGGGTGCAAAGGGAACAATAAAGCAAGATTCTGGAAAATATGAGAGAGAGGAAACAATTAAAAGCACAAATGGAGAGCTAAACTCAGTGGCGAAAGAAGATTTATTTCTCATAGAAAGGAATAAAGGAAGAGAAGTAAGATGAAGATAAAGAGAAATTTTTGAGGTAGAATGGAGCAGGGCCATGCTAAGAGAATCCTCTTCAGATGGTCTCAACAGGAAGATTAACAGGGGAGAACTTGGGGTTTCAAGAAGTAGAGAAGGACCACAACATCCCAAAAGGTAAAGCACTTAAGATCCCATTTAACTGAGGCAGGTAAACAATCTTTGAATGTAAGTAATCAGATTTCTTATGAGAAAAGCCAGGAAGATGACTGGATTACATGGAGAGGACTCAGATAAACTTGTGAATCGTCAACAGGGCTCGAATTAGAAGTCAGACACCAACTGCTCTGCAAAAAAAAGGAAAAAGACTGAATGAACCAAAGTTTCAACTGACATCTACATTAAGTCTCAGGAAAGTTAAAGGTCTGATCAAAGTTTGGCGTGATGAGTGGCTTTAAAGCAGTTGGCTAACACTAACCTACACTTTTACCTTCAAGAAATATTGACAATGAATTGAGAACCACAATTCGTTAAGTCCCTTAAAATTTCAAAAAGTTGCAAGAAATCAGTACAGAAAAATTAGAATGTCAAGGAATCTCTGCATTTCTAGAAGGCATACAGAAACTAAAAGAAACTAGAAGACAGAACTCTAAATACAATTTTTCCAATAAATGGAGTCTAACAAAAACAATAAGAGATTATCTAAAGTTTCAACCTGATACCTATGTTGAAAACAAAAAAGAATTATCATGAGATAAGTGAACTTCAAAGATTCCACTTACATTCTGCCAGGTCCTGTTTAAATAAAACGGAAAACCAACTTATGACCCATCACCATCTCCCTGCTTAATGTGATAATGACTGCACAGGCTTAAAAGGTTTAATTTTACATTCTTTCTAGTACTAGGGATGTTCCCATCAATAATTTGAGTTTTTAAGTGTCACCAACTCTCACCCTGGGCTGCTAACGGAAGCTGTCCCCATGATACAATGAAGCTCTCCTGGGGATAACAAACAACCTACCTGTACAAATTTGATCTGCCATGGGCGCTATTGTCTAGTGCTTGGCAAATGGTTTGTATAAAAATCCATATATTGAGTTGAGTAGAAATGAAATAAAGTCTGAGAAGTGACAGAATGTCAATTATGGAGTTGGTAAAATAGCCCTTTTAAAAAGTTGTTAAGTTCGGCACTTTTTTGACTCTACAAATTTTATTTAAATATCGTATTGCTCTGTCACAAGCCACGTCTTGAAAAATAGCAAAAACTATTTGGTGAAGAGGAGAAAAATAATTCTCTTAGGCAATTATTTCTCGGGACTTCACTTAAAATGAGTTAAAATTTGCATTTTAAATTCTATCTACATGACATGTTTAAAATAGAGGGCAAATAAAGCAACAATACCCGCCCCCTCTTATCAAATAACAGGTTACTTGTCTCTGTCATTTGCACAGTATCTTGGGGAATTAGAAGAGTCCCAATAGATCACTACAATATATCTACAGATATATGGTGGTTTCCAAACACTGAAAAGGAAGTCACCATAGACGTACAAAAATTAAAGCTTAGGGGGAGTTCCCCGGCAGTCCAGGGTTAGGGCTCCACGATTCCACTGCAGGGGGCACGGGTCTAATCCCTGGTCAGGGAACTAAGACCCCACAAAACTGCATGGCACAGCCCAAAAAAAATAATAAATTTTTTAAAAAAATTTAAAGCTTAGAGACAATAATAATTAAAAAATGACATTCACATTTGTCAAACGTAATGACAAAACCTCAATGTAGGGTACTTAGACTTGGCAAGGAAAGGCAATAAGAGGAAAACACTCAGGTACATGGAATAACAACATACAAATTAACATGCAAAATGTGAGCTCTGATTTGCAGAATACTTTGATATAATTAACTCCTTGGTTCCTTACAAATACGCTAACAGGTAGATAAAGCAAGCTTTTAATTTTTTCGAGTTTATCCCAATACTTTATTTTTTTAAACTTTTATATTGGAGTATAGTCGATTAACAATATTGTGTTAGTTTCAGGTGTACAAAAAAGTGATTCAGTTGTACATATACATGTATCTATTCATTTTCAAATTCTTTTCCCAATTAGGTTGTTACAGAATACTGAGCAGAGTTCCGGGATGCTACACAGTAGGTCCTTGTTGGTTATCCAATTTAAATATAGCAGTGTGTACATGTCAATCCAAAACTTCCTAACTATCCCTCCCCCCGACCCTATCCCAATACTTTGTTATTATTTTTTTTAACATCTTTATTGGAGTATAATTGCTTTACAATGGTGTGTTGGTTTCTGCTTTGTAACAAAGTGAATCAGCTATACATATACATATATCTCCATATCTCCACAAGACTCTTTTCGAATTATGGTTTTCTCAGGGTATATGTCCAGTAGTGGTATTGCTAGGTCATATGGTAGTTCTATTTTTAGTTTTTTAAGGAACCCCCATACTGTTCTTCATAATGGCTGTATCAATTTACTTTCCCACCAACAGTGCAAGATGGTTCCCTTTTCTCCACACCCTCTCCAGCATTTATTGTTTGTAGATTTTTTGATGATGGCCATTCTGACTGGTGTGAGGTGATACCTCATTGTAGTTTTGATTTGCATTTCTCTGATGATTAATGGTGTTGAGCATTCTTTCATGTGTTTGTTGGCCATCTGTATATCTTCCTTGGAGAAATGTCTATTTAGGTCTTCTGCCCATTTTTGGATTGGGTTATTTGTTTTCTTGATATTGAGCTGCATGAGCTGCTTGTAAATTTTGGAGATTAATCCTTTGTCAGGTGCTTCATTTGCAAATATTTTCTCCCATTCTGAGGGTTGTCTATTCATCTTGTTTACGGTTTCCTTTGCTGTGCAAAAGCTTTGAAGTTTCATTAGGTCCCATTTGTTTATTTTTGTTTTTATTTCCATTTCTCTAGGAGGTGGGTCAAAAAGGATCTTGCTGTGATTTATATCATAGAGTGTTCTGCTATGCTTTGCTCTTAAGAGTTTTATAGTGTCTGGCCTTACATTTAGGTCTTTATTCCATTTTGAGTTTATTTTTGTGTACCGTGTTAGGGAGTGTTCTAATTTCATTCTTTTACGTGTAGCTGTCCAGTTTTCCAAGCACCACTTATTGAAGAGGCTGTCTTTACTCCACTGTATATTCTTGCCTCCCTTATGGTCATCATAAGATGACCATACGTGCATGGGTTTATCTCTGGGTTTTCTATCCTGTTCCATTGATCCGTATTTGTGTTTCTGGGCCAGTACCATACTGTCTTGATTACTGTAGCTTTGTACTATAGTCTGAAGCCTGGGAGCCTGATTCCTTCTGCTACTTTTTTCTTTCTCAAGATTGCTTTGGCTATTAGGGGTCTTTTGTGTTTCCATACAAATTGTGAAATTTTTTGTTCTAGTTCTGTGAAAAATGCCAGTGGTAGTTTGATAGGGATTGCACTGAATCTGTAGATTGCTTTGGGTAGTAGAGTCATTTTCACAATATTGATTCTTCCAATCCAAGAACATGGTATATCTCTCCATCTATCTGTATCATCTTTAATTTCTTTCAGCAGTGTCTTATACTTTTCTGCATACAGGTCTTTTGTCTCCTTAGGTAGGTTTATTCCTAGATATTTCATTCTTTTGTTGCAATAGTAAATGGGAATGTTTCCTTAATTTCTCTTTCAGATTTTTCATCATAAGTGTGAAGGAATGCAAGAGATTTCTGTGCATTAATTTTGGATCCTGCTACTTTACCAAATTCATTGATTAGCTCTAACAGTTTTCCAGTAACATCTTTAGGATTCTCTATGTATAGTATCATGTCATCTGCAAACAGTGACAGCTTTACTTCTTCTTTTCCAATTTGGATTCTTTTACTTTTTTTTCTTCTCTGACTGCTTTAGCGAAAACTTCCAAAACCATGTTGAATAACAGCGGTGAGAGTGGACAACCTTGTCTTGTTCCTGATGTTAGAGGAAATGGTTTCAGTTTTTCACCATTGAGAATGATGTTGACTGTGGGTTTGTCATATATGGCCTTTACTATGTTGAGGTAAGTTCCCTCTATTCCTACTTTTGGAGAATTTTTATCATAAGTGGGTGTTGAATTTTGTCAAAAGCTTTTCCTGCATCTCTTTAGATGATCATATGGTTTTCCTCCTTCAGTTTGTTAATATGGTTTATGACACTGATTGATTTGCATATATTGAAGAACCCTTGCATTCTTGGGATAAAACCCACTCGATCATGGTGTATGATCCTTTTAATGTGCTGTTGGATTCTGTTTGCTAGTATTTTGTTGAGGATTTTTGCATCTGTGTTCATCAGTGATATTGGCCTGTAGTTTTCTTTCTTTGTGATATCTTTGTCTGGTTTTGGTATCAGTGTGATGGTGGCCTTGCAGAATGAGCTTGGGAGTATTCCTCCCTCTGCTATATTTTGGAAGAGTTTGAGAAGGATAGGTTTTAGCTCCTTTCTAAATGTTTGATAGAATTCGCCTGTGAAGCCATCTGGTCCTGGGCTTTAGTTTGTTGGAAGATTTTTAATCACAGTCTCAATTTCAGTGCTTCTGATTGGTCTATTTTTATCTTCTATTTCTTCCTGGTTCAGTCTCAGAAGGTTGTGCTTTCCTAAGAATGTGGCCGTTTCTTCCAGGTTGTCCATTTTATTGGCATATACATGTTTGTAGTCATGTCTCATGATCCTTTGTATTTCTACAGTGTCAGTTATTATTTCTCCTTTTCCATTTCTAATACTATTGATTTGAGTCTTCTCCCTTTTTTTCTTTGTGAGTCTGGCTAATGGTTTATCAATTTTGTTTATCTTCTCAAAGAACCAGCTTTTAGTTTTACTGATCTTTGCTTTGTATTCTTCATTTCCTTTTCATTTATTTCTGATTTGATCTTTATGATTTCTTTCCTTCTGCTAACTTTGGGGTTTTTTTGTTTTTCTTTCTGTAATTGCTTTAGGTGTAAGGTTAGGTTCTTTATTTGCGATGTTTCTTGTTTCTTGAGGTAGGACTGTATTGCTATAAGCTTCCCTCTTAGAACTGCTTTTGCTGCATCCCATAGGTTTTGGGTTGTCGTGTTTTCATTGTCATTTGTTTCTAGGTAGTTTTTAATTTCCTCTTTGATATCTTCACTGATCTCTTGATTACTTAGTAGTGTATTGCTTAGTATCCATGTGTTTGAATTTTTCACAGATTTTTTCCTCTAATTGATATCTAGTCTTATAGCATTGTGGTCGGAAAAGATACTTGATACAATTTCCGTTTTCTTAAATTTACCAAGGCTTGATTTGTGACCCAAGATATGATCTATCCTGGAGAATGTTCCATGAGCACTTGAGAAGTGTATTGTGTTGTTTTTGGATGAAATGTCCTATAAATATCAATTAAGTCCATCTTGTTTAATGTGTCATTTAAAGGTTGTGTTTCCTTATTTACTTTCATTTTGGATGATCTGTCCATTGGTGAAAGTGAAAGTGTGGTGTTAAAGTCCCCTACCATGACTGTGTTACTGTCGATTTCCCCTTTTATGGCTGTTAGCATTTGCATTATGTATTGAGGTACTCCTATGTTGGGTGCATAAATATTTACAATTGTTATGGCTTCTTCTTGGATTGATCCCTTGATCATTATGTAGGGTCCTTCTTTGTCTCTTGTAATAGTCTTTGTTTTAAAGTCCATTTTGTCTGATATGAGAATTACTACTCCAGTTTTCTTGTTTTTTTTTTTTTTTTGCGGTACGCAGGTCCCTCACTGTTGTGGCCTCTCCCGTCGCGGAGCACAGGCTCCGGACACGCAGGCTCAGCGGCCATGGCTCACGGGCCCTGCTGCTCCGCGGCATGTGGGATCTTCCCGGACCGGGGCACGAACCCGTGTCCCCTGCATCGGCGGGCGGACTCTCAACCACTGCGCCACCAGGGAAGCCCTATATATTTTTTAAAATAATATTTTAAATAAACTTATTTATTTTTAGCTTCATTGGGTCTTCATTGCTGCACGTGGGCTCTCCCCAGTTGCGTCGAGAGGGGGCTACTCTCATTGTGTTGCATGGGCTTCTCACCACGACGGCTTCTCTTGTTGCACAGCATGGGCTCCAAGTGCGCGGGCTTCAGTAATTGTGGCACGCGGGCTCAGCAGTTGTGGCGCACATGCTCAGCTGCTCTGCAGCATGTGGGAACTTCCTGGACCTGGGCTCGAACCCGTGTCCCATGCATTGGCAGGTGGATTCTCAACCACTGCGCCACCAGGCGAGCCCTCATTTATGTATTGTCTATGCTGCTTTCATGCTCCAATGATGCACTTGAGTAGTTGCAACAGAGACTGAACAACATGCAAAACCTAAAGTATTTGCTAATTCCAAGTCTGGATTATTACAATAGCTTCTAAGGTCTTCTCCCTGCTTCTGTCCTTCTGCCTCCCCATATTCCATTCTCCACAAAGCAACCAGTGAAAAGTTAAAATCTTGCTTTCCAATATGCTAGCCAGTAAGCACATGTTGCTACTCAAATTAAAATGTTATTAAACAAAAAATTCCGTTCCTTAGGTACATGAGCCCCAGTTCAAGTGCTCAATAGCCACAAGTGGTTAGTGGCTACCTTACTGAACACTGCAGATTTTTTTAAAATTAATTAATTAATTTATTTTTGACTGCGTTGGGTCTTCATTGCTGCACGCGGGCTTTCTCTAGTTGTGGCAAGTGAGGGCTACTCTTCGTTGCGGTGCGCGGGCTTCTCATTGCAGTGGCTTCTCTTGTTGTGGAACACAGGCTCTAGGCGTGTGGGCTTCAGTAGTTGTGGCACGCAGGCTCAATAGTTGTGGCTCGCGGGCTTAGTTCCTCCATGGCATGTGGTATCTTCCCGGACCAGGGCTCGAATCTGTGTACCCTGCATTGGCAGGCGGATTCTTAACCACTGCACTACCAGGAAAGCCCAACACTGCAGATTTTTGAATATTCCCATCATCACATAAAATTCTGTTGCTCAGCATTGCCTTAAAATCTAAGGTAATTTCCCTCTACTTCTCTAAACCCTCCAGTAACTTCTTCTTTTTTTTTTTTTTTTTTTTTTTGCGGTACGCGGGCCTCTCACTGTTGTGGCCTCTCCCGTTGCGGAGCACAGGCTCCGGACGCGCAGGCTCAGCGGCCATGGCTCACGGGCCCCACCACTCCTCAGCATGTGGGATTCTCCCAGACCGGGGCACAAACCCATGTCCCCTGCATTGGCAGGCGGACTCTCAAACACTGCGCCACCAGGGAAGCCCCTCTTTTTTTATTCAATGTCAATGTCAAAGTCTTGGCTGAGGCCTACTAAGATCATCTCCTACCCCCAGTGCCCCACTGCTTCTCTGTCCCCATCTCCTCTCACTCTCTGCCTCACTGTGCTCTAATATGGGTCTTCACAGTGCTATCCAAATGCCACGCATGCACTCGTCTCAGGCACTCTGCACCCAGCGTTCCCTCTGTCTAAACACCTGTCTCCAAATATCTGTAGGAATCATACCCTCACTTCCCTTGGCCTCTGCTCTGACAGCACTTTCACAGAGATCCCTTTCCTAACTTGCCCATTAGTCCACTTTATCTGTCCTTATGATACGTGTCACGGCTGGCCTATTATACCTATATTTTCTGATTCACCAATAAAATGAGACATATTAATAATTATTATTAATATCTGTGTTTCCCCACTAGAGTATGAGCTCCAAAAAGCAGGAATCTTATCTGTTTTGATCTCTGACGTATCCCCAGAGACTAGAACAATGCCAGGTACACAGTAGGAACTCAATAAATATTTATTGAATGAATGAATGAGTCAATGAATAAATGGGAACACCCTTCAGAAGAGGCTCCAGAAGAATTCAGATGTAAGAGGTTCTGCTTTGAAATCTGCCTCACTGACCTATCTTCCAGATGTGGGTTTAAAATTTTGTCTTTAATATGATACCACTTATATGTGGGATCTGAAATATAATACAAGTGAACTTACAAAATAGAAACAAACTCACAGACATAGAAAACAAACTTATGATTACCTAAGGGGAAAGGGGGTGGGGGAGGGATAAATTAGGAGTTTAGGATTAGCAGATAATAACTACTATATATATAAACAACAAGTCCTACTGTATAGCAAAGAGAACTATATTCAATATCCTGTAATTAACCATAACGGAAAATAATATGAAAAATATATATATACAAACTCATATAACTGAATCACTTTGCTGTATACCAGAAACTAACACATTGTAAATCAATTATACTTCATTTAAAAATTTTTTTTTTAATTTTGTCTTTTACTTCCAGCAAACCTTAGTTTTGCTGAGATCTCTTTTCAGCTGACTTTGGAATCACTGTTAAAGTGAAATTTTCTCAACAGGTCCAACTGAGTCCTCTCTGCCCCAAGCTGTTCAACAAGAAAGGCTGTAAGACTGGAAATACCAGCTTGGGAAAACCAGATCTGACTTAGCAGCCCAAGGCCTCAGAGTAAATTTACCAGCCCAAGGGCAAAATTTAGCATTGCTAAATCTGCCAGCCTGAGGTTCATTATTAATCATGATAATGGGGTTTTCAATTCTCACATAAGTTAGATTGGCACGACTAGTGATTACATGTAAGATTTTTTTGTTTTTATAAGTCAGGGTTTTGTTAATTTTGAATAAGTCATTATGGAAAGAAAGTAAACTTCTTTAGTAGTTCAAGATATTATTATTATACTATTAGCCATCAAGTCATACGGCTGCTCAGAGGGAGATACTATTTCTCTTGTTTTAAACTGTGTTCTGTTTCTCCACCCTGAACAACTCCTCCTAGGATTTAATGAAGGCAACACATAAGGGGGGGAAAGGTGAATGCAACTGCTCAGGGTTTAGTAAAAGCTGCTACAGGGCCAGTTGGTACCAGCTGCAGCAGGGCTGACTTTGTTACGGACCACCTGGCCTCTTCTCCCTTCTTTTCTGTCCTATAAGACAGACTTTTTTTTAAATTTAAATCTTTATTTTATATTAGAGTATGGTTCATTTACGATGTTGTGTTAGTTTCAGGTGTACAGCAAAGTGATTCAGTTCTACACATACATATATCCATTCTTTTTCAGATTCTTTTCCCAAAGAGGTTATTACAGAATATTAAGTAGAGTTTCCTGTGGTATACAGTAGGTCCTTGTTGATTATCTATTTAATGTATAGTCGTGTGTATATGTTAATCTCAAACTCCTGATTTATCCCCCCCACCTTTCCTAAAACAGACTTTTTATTTTTGCCAAATACCCCAATTCAGCTACTTTAATGGGCAACAGATAAGTAGCACAAATATATTCGCTCATCTGACAGCTTTCATCTTGCTAATCTGTAACGAATGAATTCCAAAGCAGGTAAATAATTTAAGATTACTAATGTAAACAGAGAAGTAACATTTCACTCATAAATAATACTCATAAGGAAAGGAATCTTTATTCTCTGAGGCATACGCATAAAAGCAAATCTATGAGATGATCACTGACCTAGGAAAAGGTTAAGAACAGCTTAAATAATAAATGCAGAAGTAGAATTCAGACTGACATAAATTTATTTTTCCTGCTACTGCTTCCATATGGCAATAGTCCAATCTGAGAAGCTGAATTTATGTGGTCAGGGCATAACTCAAAAGCCTGCTTGTTTAAAAATTCAACAATTTAGGGTAGTTGGGAGTAATGATATTATACACCACTCTGCATTTTGAATGGCAGGGAAATTTTACATTGATTTTCACAGGAGAAACTTAAATGAACACTCTAGTAAAAATTAATGGATTATTTTCCCTTTCCCAGTGACCTTTAAAATGCTTAGAATTCAAGGTGATGTACCTAACAGTTATCACTTCTGCTTACTGCATCAGTTATATTATACCAAAGACCGACCTAAAGTTTCAATAATGTTTCCAAATTGGCTACTGATAGAGACATATAATTGCTCAAAGCAGAATCTAACAATAGCCAGCTTCCTTTTCCTTGTGAAAAGGATACATTTATTTCTTTTTGAACATTCCTCATTCTGCAGAATCTTGATTTTTTTCCTAAAGGAGAAAGAAATTAACTATTTTCCTTCATTGAAAGAGCCTCTGATCTCCCCCCTGAAACCTAGATAAAGGTAGAAGCAACAGGAATTTAATGAACTCAGGTAAAGCAGCTGATTATGTGCGGCCAAAGAAACTGTTTTTCTCTAGTTTTTTTGGTCTTAACCTCTCAAAATCAAAGTGCATTATCCGTAGATGTCTAACATTTCATGGCAATGCAACAATGATTTTAACACAAGTCTCAAATGGGATAATAGGTAAAGCCTGTTTAGCAAGAAATCTTGAAGTTACATTTTCTATCTTGAGTTCTGCCCTCTTCTTTTGGGCCAGAGCTCACGTGAAGTTGCCAATTTCACCAGATGCATAACTTCATCTATGTATCTTACTTCCAAATCAATATGTTCAAACTCTACTCCGTCAAGAACGAGAAGGATCTGAGTTTTTACCCTACTCGCAAGCTAAGAAGTTAGCATGTCACAGTTTCAAGGATGCTGGCACAAGAAAAAAGCTCCGTGGGTCAGAGACAAAGTACATTTCATTACTTTCAGCAATAATAGGAGCCAGAGCATCATCACGTCTTTGTTCAGGTTCCTTGAGGCCCAACTGCCATGGAGCCATGTGATGAGGGTCAACTAAGTACATGACACATAGCGGGTTACAGGACAAGAGGGGAATCCTGAGCTTCTTTATAATGGGCTGCAAGCAAACCTGCCCAATCTTTGCGCCCTGGAGGGAGCCATTATTTTTGATACTGGACAGTAAACAACCTTGCCTTTTGCTCCAGAGGAGAGACACTACTTCTTCTTCCAAGGCTGTTCACTGTACAACTGTCCTTGAGAAGATAATCCCCCCAAAAAGGGCGCCATGCTATTCTGTCCACGAGATGTGAAGAAACGAAAGAAACCCATGGAAAACTGTCTCCCAACAAACATCTTACCATGTATACCTTCCCATTGGTTACAAGTAAAAGAGACACTCGACTCAGTAGGAGGTCAAAAAAAAGACTTGGCTGACTACAAAGGTTCAAAAATTTCTTCCATCTTCCATTCAGCATCATATTATGTCTGCTTCTTTCTGTTTCTAAATCTTACAACGGCCTATATCCAATGTGATAAAAATTTGGTCTCTGACATAGGAACAAAATTAGGAACAGGAATGAGACCTCTTGACTTTCAAATGTATCAATGTTTGTGCTACACCACACTCCCTCTGTATTAAAAGAGATTCTCTATTTTATTAATGGTTCCAATTATCAGTTTTGATTCCTAGCTCTTTCCCTAAGGATATTATATGAGCCCCAAATAGGTAACACTCAGAAAGTATGCTTGATGATGTTTTCAAAGTATTTTTCTCTATAATAAGCTCCTCAGAGTATGGAAAATAGTAAACTGCAAGGTGATGCCACTGCTGATAAATGTGCAAAATATGGTTGTTTTTCTTAATCTTAATGAAAAAATGGAAATGAAGCTCCACATTTTCCCATGTCTACCCCAAACCAAGGCCAGTCTATTAATTTAGTGACAAGAAGAATGAGGTCTCTGAATTTCAAGTTCTCCATTCTCCCTTAATTGGATGTAGATGGTAAATGCAAGGGCATGTCTACCAGAAGCAAAAGGAACAGAACAAAACACCAATCCTAACATCAACCACCACTCAGCTGCACGTTTACTTAGGAAAACTGAAGGGTCCTATGTAATGCTAAGTTCTATTTTAGCCCCAAATTATTCCTTCTTAAAATTATCAGATAAATTTAAGCCCTGACCAACACTGCATGTTTTGCATGGCAGTCAAGTCAATCTCAAGTTACCCATCCCCTTGCTGGAAAGTTCATTTTTCACATCTCCAAGCGGTCTACGTTCTGTTTGTCTACCAGAGAAATATTGTTTGGTAAACACCACAGCTGGGCTGTCATAAGGATGCAAGGTAAGAAAAATACTGTTCTGATTCTCTTAAAAGTTCTTTTTCTCTGATATTTTAACAGAAAACCACTGAGGCAGGAGTGCAAAATTTACTACATTGTCAGAGACTACTAGTTTTACAACTCGAAATATCCCCAAGTAACTATTTCTCTTCATTTTACATGAATAAGAAAATAAAATACCTCCAAATTCAGACCCTAAGGTGGGCTGGCTTTCACAGTTTCCTTGTGAAAGTGGTCACTTCCTTACTGACGGTTGTGCCTTGAAATCTCATTGTTGGGATGGCTCACGGGCAACACTCAGGAGTCAAGTCCCTGCATTAGTTGCATATTTAGCAGACTTAATTATTAAAATTCTGAAGTATTTGTATGATATTTCAACCTATCATTTATTAGCAAGATAGGTGTTATACACATTTTTACAGCTAAGGAAACTAAGACTCAGAGATCTTAAGTGAGTGGCCCAAGGCCCAGAAATAATCCCTTACTGGTGACATACTCTCAAAATCCCATAATTAATCCTATTTCAGGGGTAGATTCACTTATTCAAGAAATAATGAAAGTCCATCCTAAGCATATGAGTTAGGAAATGGAGATACAGGGAGAACAAGAGAGGCACAGTCCTTGTGTCAAGAGGCCCACGGTCCACTGGTGGTGATGGGGGAAGACACATTAGGCAATCATGCTCCATCAGTCACAGTCCCATACAGTAAAGGCCAATAATTCTGAACTCCATTGCAACCCATCATTGTATTCACTCATTTATCCATCATTTCTTGTTCACTTTCTATCAAGCAGTACACTGGGCAGGGCTGGAAAACAGAATGCTAAACTGCAAACTTTTATAAAACTCTGGCTTATTACATTACAAATAATTATTTCTTGAAAAGGGGAGCATCATTTCTCAGGTTGTCAATTTAATTTAGTGAGAAATCACCAAAATCCACTTCAAAGAAATGCCTTTTTTTTTTTTTTTTGCGGTACGCGGGCCTCTCACTGTTATGGCCTCTCCCATTGCTGAGCACAGGCTCCGGACACACAGGCTCAGCGGCCATGGCTCACGGGCCCAGCCGCTCCACGGCATGTGGGGGTCTTCCCGGACCGGGGCACAAACCCACATCCCCTGCATCGGCAGGTGGACTCTCAACCACTGCGCCACCAGGGAAGCCCAAAGAAATGCTTTTTATATTTATTGCCTTATAGTGTTTTTTTATCTGTTACCATATCCTATTAAAAATAACTTAGATGACTTTTTAAACCCTTTGTTTTTAAAATGCTAAGCTTCAAACTCTGCACGCAAAGAACAGCAGCAGATGGACACAGGTTTGAAGGCATATTGCAACTAAGATTACAACTAACCGGAAGAAGGCTGATGGTAAACCAAATGGAAGTCAAAGTTCATGCAACTCAAATCTGCAGCTTCCTGGAAAATAAATTACTTCTCACCTATAAGGTCTTCCTGCTTTCAGGTTCTTTACCTTTTACAATACCTGGAATGCCTACCACCACATTATTTTTCTGAAAAATTCCTCGACATATGATGGTTTGACAAGAAGATCTCCAGTGGCTCCAAACTGACCGGAAGATGGTTCTTTAATCTGCATTAAGGGCCCTCCACAAATCCAGTCCTATTCTCCCCAAAATGAGCCCTTTCCCGGACAAAGCTGGTCCGCCCACTGTCCCCAGAACATGCCTTCTCCCATACAAACATTCCCACTATTTCCGTCCTTGGAGGACAGTTATCCTTCCTTTTCAGCTAATGTTCACGGAACACTTACTAGGTATTAAATGTCTATTCTATTTGTCTCATTACAATACTATGAAGAATGAATTATTATTATCCTAATTTCACATTTCAGCATATTGAGGCTTAGAGAGGTTAAGAACCTACGGTCACATAGCCAGTAAGTGGGCAAGCAGGGATTTGAATTGAGGTGTTTACTTTTGGGGCCCAAACTATCAACCACTGTGGTGCAATAAGCAGGATTATCTGATGGTGGTCCCAGCGCTCACGCAGCGTCACCCGGAAGACAAACTAGCTGGGGCAAGTGAACACCTTTTTCCCAGCAGAAGGGACTGTACTTCAGATCAGTTATCCAACAGCCCTGGTGGCTTCCTCCCTCAGAAGAGGAAACTGAAACTTGCTACAGGTTTGAAAGCATCTAGTCCAGCAGATGGACTTAGACAACTTCTGTAGACAGCTGGGACATCAAACTGAACTGTCTGGAACCAAGCAACCTAAGTATTCCTCCAATGCCAAGGCTGCTTTCCCATTCTCGCCCTATGGTAAGGCAGAATGACAAGAGAACTCAAACCCACACTGCAGGCTTGCAAAGCCCAAACCCAGTAGACATCTCTGTGGCATGATGGGAGAACTGGGGGAGCTGTGCCGTCCTTCTTTCTCATCTTGACTTAGCCGTGTAAGTTTTCCATTTCCCTAGTAAAACCTATTCCTTAACCCCTGCTGGGTGAGGTTGCACAGTCTTGAACCCTGTCTGGCACATAATTGATGAAGACCTAGATGGAAGCCACCAGACACATCCACCACCCATGATGCCTTCTGGCATAAATCTTACCCACTCCTTCAAAGCTGAGCTGAAGTTCCATTTATTCTGTGAAGAAGTGCCTGATTCTCCTTAATGAAGGGGGGATCCTTGGGCCTCCAAGAATCCTATGGCAGAGGTTATCCTTTGGTCTCTGTACAAAGCACACCTCTGATATATATGTTATTAGTTATGACATCTTTTTCACAAACTCAGGCAGACCTCAGAGATATTAGAGGTTCAGTTCCAGACCACCACAAAAAAGCAAGTGTCACTTATAAAGTGAGTCTCACGGAGTTTTTGGTTTCCCAGGGCACACGAAATTTATGTTTACACTATACTGTAATCTAGTAAGCGTGCAATAGCATTATGTCTTAAAAAACAATGTACATACCTTAATTAAAAAACACTTGATTGCCAAAAGAAAAAAAATACTACGCACCAGCCGAGCCTTCAGCTACTTGTAGTCTTTTTTGCTATAGTAGCATCAAAGATCACCGACCAGAGAGCACCAAAATGAATCAATAATAAAGAAAAAGTTTGAAATACAGCAAGAACTACTGAAATAAGACACAGAGACGTGAAGTGAGTGAGCAAATGTTGTCGGAAAAAGGGTGCCAATAGACTTGTTAGATGCAGGGTTGGCACAAACCTTCAATTTGTAAAAAACAACAGTATCTGCAAAGCATAATAAAACAAGGTATGCTTGTGTGCATTTAGATTCCAATGAAACTGTAACCTTTTCCCAAAGGTCGGGGAGGGGCGCTATATATTTAGTACCTTCAACGGGCCCAGTGGCAACCCTATATAAAACAGAGATTTAATGCCTATTTGCTGATTGTGTGTGCGTGTGTGTAACTATGTTCTGTTCTTCAGAAGGCAACATTTCATTCACTCATTAGATAGATATGAGCACCTACTCTGTGCCAAGCACTGTGTGGGGCACTGGATTCACAAAGATACTGTTCTGGCACAGGGAGCTCACAATCTAGCAGAAAGATGGCTATACGAACGATGTGTAATAATAAAATTACACCAAACCGTGCAAAAAAAAAAATACAAAACCATGGGGTGGAGTGGGGAGCAGAACATGCAGAGCTTCACTGACAGGGTGAGGGAGAAGCACACATGCAGAACATTCACATTTTAGTAGGGTCTTGATGAGGAAACCAGACTAAAAAGCAGCAAGCTTCTACAACCGAATGAGAGAAACACAGCAACTCTTTAGTTATTAAATGAATAATACTCACTTAAAAGGAGAGGATCCCTATCATTAGTAAAATTATAAAGCTCACCTAATGATCACAAGTTCTTTCACCAGTTATTGACCTTGAAACACACACAAAAAAAGGGTAATTTAACTGATTTCATTCTGTGGCAGCAGTCACCCGAAAGGATAAGAAAGAGCAGTGAAACTTTCAGAAGTTCTAATAATTCATCGTTGTCTGGACTCTTTTCTTTTTTCTTCTGTGTGTGTGTGTTTTTAAGAGTAAAGCTGAATCTGTGGAAAATATCAAGTAGAATTACTTGCTAACAAGATTAAAAGAAATGTTAAGTGAATGAAAAAATAATTCGTTTCTTTGTTTATACCTGAGTCTAAGAAACACAGAGCTCGTGTAAATTATACGCAATTGAAGAAATATATTTTTAAAGAATTTCTAAAACTAATGTAAAACAAACTCTTTAAGTATAAAAACACTCTAGAACAAAGCTCCAATTTGGGGGTATTTTCATTTTTATATCTCATGACAGGAGTCCAGATCTATATTAAAAATCATTTTAAGTCTTCAAGTCAAATAGCCATGGCCAGATGTGAAAAGTGCGTACAGCTGTCTCCAGAATTCGTCCCTTGGATGCTTGGTTCTGATACAAAATCCGTGGATGCTCAAGTCCTTATATAAAATGGCATAGTATTTGCATACATCCTACCCACATCCTTCCATACACTTTAAATCATCTCTGGATTACTTATAATACTAATACAGTGTAAATGCTATGCAAATACTTGCCGAGTATGGCAAATTCAAGTTTTGTTTTTCAGAACTTTCTGGAAATTTTATTTTTTTCAAAAATTTTCAATCCACGGTTAGTTGAATCCATGGATGTGGAGGGCTGACTGTACTTTTTCTGAGAACGGAGAATTTCTCACACAGATCCTTCTCAACCCGTGCTCTCCTCTCTCAAAATTTTCTAAATCCATGTTTGTAAACAGGTTGTGTTCACATGTAAGTCTCTGCCATACAGAAGTATTTCAAGCTCTATAACAAGCCCTTGCAACTGTTTAATTTGTTTTTCCCACCATGTTGAAAACCCTTTGATGGTAAGAGTCCCGTGTCAACTTTTTCACGGCTAAGTCCCCAGCACTCTGCAGTGCTCTGCACACAGTAAGTATTCAATAAATATTTGCTGAATGAATCACTAAATGAATAGAATACATCTAGAAAAAGAGTATATAACAAGTACCATGCTAGGACAAATTTCTCTGAGGGTAGTACAGTAACAGTCTTTGAGAACTTGTCTATAATATTTTCAAGCAGAAAAAAATTTCTTGTTTGGCATATGGTATGCTTTCTACTATACAAATGTGACTCAAGGCAATGCTAATTGCTTTAATGATTCTGCATCACCTATAAATGGTTCTCCCCATCTGAACAGGAGTAGTACGCATATTGGATAGTAACTTTCCTATGAAGAAATATGCTTTCTAGAGAGAGAATAAGAGTTACCGTGAGAAGTAAACTTCCTAGTTTCATGTGTCTACACTGAAAATACCCTTTCCTCCCCAAGTTCAATAATTAAAGGCACTGGCACCCTAGCACCCTCCTTTTTCTTCCCCTCCCCATGCTCTCTCTCTCTCTCTCTCTCTCTCAATGCTCCTAATAGTGACGAGAAAACAAACAAGCAAGCAATGTCTCGTGAAACAACACGCAAAATGCAGAAGTAAGAGGGCGTCATCATCGAATTCAACAAAATTAATTAGGACTGAAAGTCCCTAAGGAGCAGCTTAAGAAGTAAGAGAAAAATACTGATTACGAAAGAAGACCAGGGACAGGTCAAACGTCTTTTAAAGTCCCTAGAATGCTCAGTCAAAATATAGGGGTCTTCATGTTTAAGACTCTAAATTACTCCAACTTTTAACTTAGAATTTTTAACCTTGGATATCTCCTGTTTGTTGAACTCCAATATTACTACCTCCCACCCCTCAATCCCCCCAAAAGTCATTAGAAAACACTAATGATTTCAATGACTACTCCAGGGTTGGAGGGAAATGGTTAGAGACCAGATCCATCTTTGCAGTCTCAGGTGAAGAAAGACCATTTCCATCTGGGAGTGTTCAGGGGTGGCAGCAAGAAACCAGAGGACTATGAGACCTCTGAAGTCCTCAAATAACTGTTTTGGCAGCTCCAGAGCCTCGAAGACCCAGCACAATGTTACCCATAATTGTTATTCTCTGCCTTCTAGTCGTCCTCTAGCTCTAAAACCCAGCAGGAAACTGTTGCTCTTTTGTGAAGATCGAGATAATTTTCGGAAAAAAAGTCCAAAATGGAGAAAAAAATTAATGGAATCAGAAGGGTTATACCCGAAAATTTGGAGATGAACAGATACAACCTACCCCGTTCTATGGAAGAGAAAATGAGGCCCAGAGATGGGATGCCTTGCTCAAGATCATATAGCGACACAGCAGAGGCTTAAGTCCGGAGTCATTTATTCCTTTCTAGTCCAGAATTATTTTTTTTATTATATTATGACAGTGATTATGATATGAATGGGAAAGAGAACTAGAGTTGGGTTCTGAAGATGAGGACTCTAATCCTGGCTAAGCCTTAGGTAAGTCACTTCCCCCCTAGATCATTTCCACTCTGTCAGATGCTAGCTAACTGACAAGAGTTATTTCCTACAGTAACACTATATATTTGAGTGTACAATACAGACCATCCAAGGCGATCTAGCTAACAGTATGCTTTCGGCAGCAAGCGAACACAACAGTACAACAGACAATCTATCTTCTCATACGGCAAGAAGTCCAAAGGCAGGGGGCATCAGGAATGGGAAAATCAAGGCTCCTGCCCCTGTTGTCTGTGATTCTCTTGGCGGTTCCCTCCTTCACTGTCAACTTGTCCTTAGGTTACCTTCCCTAAAAACTGCAAAAGAGAGAAAAACCTCTCTCCCAACTGTAGAATAAAAATCCTTCCTTTCAGTCGGATTGGGCCAGAAAATAATTTGAAATTTATCCTCTTCTTCACTAGCTGAGCTCTTAAGAGCACCTAAACAAGCAGTGTTAGAAGTATTCAAGGGCCATTATGATGGCCCTAATTATAAGCATGTACACCCCAGGCTGACAGTCTGAGTTCCTGAAAATGTAGGGGGTCTATCAGTATCTAGCTGAGTCTATTTTCCCTATAAACATCCACGACTTGCTTAATACCATGTACTTTTATGAGATACTCAAAAGTGATCGTGTGTATCTTATCAGTGGGTTTCAGCCTGTGCATCCTGCTACAAAAATCCATGAAACCCACGACTCTGAGTTTCACTAAATCCGTTTCTCTCTCATTTCAGCCTGAGCATTGCAATCTAACTCTATAGGCAGCAAATTGACATGTTTAGTGGCCCAATGCAGACAGATTGAATCTGAAAAGAATACGGCAATAAGAAAGAAGCAAGGCATCGATATCATACAGTAAAGCTCTCGCCAACGACAGTGATGATGTAGGTGAATGACTGAGCATTTGTTAAATTTCTACCATCGTGAAAATAACCTATTATTTTCCTGGCCGTGCACTGAAATGCCTCCATCACCAACAGAACAAGTCAGTTAAAAACGATACAGTGTTTTTTCTATCACTGTTGTTCTATGCGGACACTGTGGCATATTGTACCCCCACCCCCTGAGCTCCGCTTTACCAACAGTGTGCTTAATTTACCCCTCTCCTTCCTTCATTTTGTAACATGTTCCATATACTGGTGGTGATGGCTTTTCCTTTTTATTTTTCTTGGCTGTTAAAATTCAGCCTGATAGAGATTAATTTTAAGCCTAACATGACATGGTTGTCTGACTGAGGATTGCTTATAAAAAAGAAAATAAAAAGAATGGGGCAGTCATGTCAAAGTAAAACAGAGGAAAAAGAAATTAGTAGCAGCTGCACTGCAGTGCACTTCCTTATCGCTCTGACTGCACGATAAAAAACAGCTGAGGTTACAGGACAGGTCTCACATAGTAGCATTTTGCATCTGCACCGACCAATTTCTATCCCAACTAGTTTCCATGTCTAAATCATCGCACCCATACAGACAGGAGCCACGGCAGCTGCACTGACCCAGGACTGTAAGCAAGAGAGAAGCCACAGGAAGGTGCCTGAAAGATCAGACGATAAGCATATCCCCAAGGTCTGCCCCAACCTTCGAGGTGAGCCCCACCGCTACCTGTGTTGTTTCTGCTAAGCTTCTCCCCAAGTGCTGTGGACTAACGGCTTGTGTCCCCCCAAAGTTTGTATGTTGAAGTCCTGATAACCCCCAATGTGATGGTATTTGGAGGTGGGAAATTTAGGAGGTAATTTGGTCAAAAAGGTGGAAACTTCATGAATGGGATTAGTGCCCTTATACGATGGGCGCTGTATCTGGTGAAGATATAGCAAGAAGGTGGCCCCCTGCAAATCATCAAACATGGCCTCATCAGACACTGATCTGCTGATACCCTGATCCTGGATTTCCAGCTTCCAGAACTGTGAGAAATGAATTTCTCTTGTTTAAGCCACACAGTCAATTGTATTTTTGTTACACCAGCCAGGACTAAGACATCAAATATTCTGTCCTAAATGCCTGACTATAACCACATGCAATGTTTTATTTAATTCACAAGTTCTTTTATGGCTAATATAAATTTCTCAACACTCACAGGCAAAGTACTAAGAATCTAAAAGTAAGTGCTCTTGTTCATCCGCCATGTGATGCTAAGAGGATAATGGTGACCAAACTGAATATGCCATGATGATAAGTCTGTAATAACAATAACATCAACAATCATAATAACAGTCCACTTAACGCACAGAGTGCTTCCCATGGTCCAGGTACTCGTCTAAGTGCTTTACCCACAAAATTCCTATGAAGTAGGTTCTATCGATATCCCCATTTAACTGATGAGGAAACTGAGTCAATGAGAGATTAAGTCATCCGTCCAAGGTTTTGTAGCTAGGAGGAGATCGGCACCAAGGCTATCTGTTTACAGAGCCGGAGGTTCTTCACTACTACACTAAAATCTCATACTTCCCTAAGAATGAAATAGAAAACAAATTATGATAGTGATGATTCCATCATAGAAAATCTTCAGAACAATACTAAACACATATAGGCAATGATTAGATATAATACCCGAGCTACCAGTCTGAGGCTTGGCCAAACACACATTAAATACGATTATGCCTCCTTCTATTAAGCCAGATGTAATCAAAACCTTAATCAGACAAGAAACAAGGTGTCTTTACAACTTGGAAAATAACAACTCTAACCTGCTCGGGCAGAGCCTGGTGACAGGCCACTGCTGATAATCAGCAGAACTCTTCCCTGTGGCTTAATCAGTAACGTGTGAAACTGTCTTCCCCCCTTTTTATTTTTACTGTTTTTCCTCTTGATGTCATCTCCTGAATACTATTCCTGCCCAAAATCCATATACCTCTAGAGCACCCCCCACCAATGTCAGCCTTGGCAGACACTGCCTAATTATAACTGGCTGTCCCTTGCTATTACACCGACTACACGATTAAAGAGGAAATTGCTTATCAGAATCACCACTCTGAAGATGCTGCCCGTTAAGAATCTTCCTGTTGTTACTGAGGGGAAAGCAACCACTTGTGCTACCAGATCAGACTAAACATAACAGATGTAATTTCTTTTGAAGAGGTAATCAAGCCTAATACTACAAGATGACTTCCCTGAAAAAAAGCAACTGAATGATGAGCAGACTTACAGGTTCTAACATTACTAAATGCTGACATTTGGTAACGTATTCTCATAAAGAGTGTGACCATGGGTGATGGTATAGTAGTGGAGCTATGGGGTGAAGGGGTCAGACAGAGCAAGGTTTAACTACTGTTACCAACTCCTATTGCTTACTGGTTGTGTATCTTGAACAATTTACTGGGACTCAGTTTCTTCAACTTCAAATTGGAAATAGTGGTAATAACATAGGTTGCTATGGGACTTTTGAGAGAATATATAAAGCACCTAGTACGGTGCCTGTAATAATATAAAACCTTCTCCCCCACCAGAATTTAAGCTCCAGGATGGCAGAGATTCTTGTCTGTTTCTCTCCAGAACAAAATAAGTGCTCAATAAATATTTAATGAATAATAAAAGAATAAACATACTGACTGCTTCTTTCCTTTTAGCCATGTTGATTAATGTCAATTCCTTTTTTCAGTGATGTACAAAGAAACGTTCTTACTAGGACTAGGTAAGTTACTGAATCCAATCAGTATGTCCCCATGAAGCCATCCAAAATGTTTGTTCTTTCCCAAATTTAGCACTGAAAACTAAAGAAGAGTTTGTGATAAAAAATGCCTCAAACTCTTCATTAATTTTAGTTTCCTATGTCACAAAGAATTCCTTTTTCCCGTATTGACCACCCGTCTACTTTTTTTGTCTTCTTCTTCTTATGATAATTCTTGTACATTGGGAGATTCACCTGCGTCGTAACAGAAGAACTAACAGATCTCCAGTGAGAAGTAGGACTGTCTTAACTGACAGCTGTGCGGCCTTGCCCTAAAACTTCTGTGAGACTGAAGGTTTTCATTAGGTTCCATCTTAAGGATTTCAAAAAATCATTTTGTAAATAACATGAACTATAAAGCACCACACAAATTTCAGCTATTGTTTCCATTATTCCATTACCTAAGTAACTGCCCATTGTCACTTAAGATAATGGGGACTAGTCCAAAAGATGGTGGAGGAGTAAGATGTGGAGATCACCTTCCTCCCCACAAATACACCAGAAATACATCTACATGTGGAACAACTCCTACAGAACATCTACTGAACGTGGCAGAAGACCTCAGACTTCCCAAAAGGCAAGAAACTCCCCTACCTGGGTAGGTCAAAAGAAAAAAGAAAAAACAGAGACAAAAGAATAGGGACGGACCTGCACCTCTGGGAGGAAGCTGTGAAGGAGGAAAGGTTTCCACACACTAGGAAGCCCCTTCACTGGTGGAGACGGGGGTGGCGGAGGGGAAGCTTCAGAGCCGCGGAGGAGAGCGCAGCAACAGCAGTGCGGAGGGCAAAGCGGAGAGATTCCCGCACGGAGGATCGGTGCCGACCGGCACTCACCAGCCCGAGAGGCTTCTCTGCTCACCCGCCGGGGCGAGCGGGGGCTGGGAGCTGAGGCTCGGGCTTTGGAGGTCGGATCCCAGTGCGAGGACTATGGTTGGCTGCGTGAACACAGCCTGAAGGGGCTCGTGTGCCACAGCTAGTCAGGAGGGAGTCCAGGAAAAAGTATGGAACTTTAAGAGGCAAGAGACCATTGTTTCAGGGTGCAGGGAGAGGAGATTCCTTCCCTGTCTGCCCAAAGAAGGCAGAGCACCACCTAAACGAGCTCCAGAGATGGGCGAGAGCCACGGCTATCAGTGTGGACACCACAGACAGGCATGAAACGCTAACACGGCTGTTGCAGTCACCAAGAAGCCTGTGTGCAAGCACAGGTCATTATTCACACCCCCGCCACTGGGAGCCTGTGCAGCCCACCACTGCCAGGGTCCAGTGATCCAGGGACAACTTCCCCGGGAGAACACACAGCATGCCTCAGGCTGTTGCAATGTCACGCCGGCCTCTGCCGCCACAGGCTCGCCCAGCATTCCAATTATAACTACCATACCCCTCCCTCCCCCCAGCATGAGTGAGACAGAGCCCCCTAATCAGTCGCTGCTTTAACCCCCTCTTGTCTGGGAGGGAACAGAAGCCTGAGGGCGACCTACACGCAGAGGTGGGGCCAAAACCAAAGCTGAACCCCAGAAGCCGTGCGAACAAAGAAGAGAAAGGGAAATCTCTCCCAGCAGCCTCAGGAGCAGCGGATTAAATCTCCACAATCAACTTGAGGTATCCTTAATCTGGGAAAAACCTGAATAGAAAACAAATCAACCCCCAATTGAGGCGGTGGTATTTGGGAGAAATGTAGACTTGGGGTTTGCTGTCTGCGACTGACTTGTTTCTGATGTTTACGTTTATCTCAGTATAGTTTCTAGTGCCTGTTATCACTGGTGATTTGTTTATTGGTTTGGTTGCTCTCTCTTTTTTTTTTTTACTACTTTAAAATTTTTTAATTTAAATTATTTAATTTATTTATTTATGTTCTCCCTTTTCTTCTGAGCTGTGTGGCTGAGAGGGTATTGCTGCTCTGGCCTTGTGTCAGGCCTGAGCCTCTGGGGTGGGAGAGCTGAGTTCAGGACACTGGACCACTAGAGACCTCCTGGCCCCATGTAATATCAGTCCGAGAGAGCCCTCCCAGAGATCTGTTTCTACGATAAGCCCCAGCTCCACGCAAGAGCCAGCAAGCTCCAGTGTTGGACACCCCATGCCAAACAACTAGCAAGACAAGAACACAACCCCACCCATTAGCAGAGAGGCTGCCTAAAAACATACTAAGTCCACAAACAGCCCAAAACACACCACCAGACGCAGCCCTGCCAACCAGAAAGACAAGATCCAGTCCCACCCACCAGAACACAGGCACCAGGCCCCGCCACAAGCCACTGAACCAACCTTACCCACTGGGGGCAGACACCAAAAACAACAGGAACTATGAACCTGCAGCCTGCGAAAAGGAGACCCCAAACACAGTAAGTTAAGCAAAATGGGAAGACAGAAAAATATGCAGATGAAGGAGAAAGGTAAAAACCCAGCGGACAAAGCAAATGAAGAGGAAATAGGCAGTCTACCTAAAAAGGAATCCAGAGTAATGACAGTAAAGATGATCCAAAATCTTGGAAATAGAATGGAGAAAATACAAAAAAAAGTTTAACAAGGATCTAGAAGAACTAAAGAGCAAATAAAAAATGATGAACATCACAATAAATGAATTAGAAATTCTCTACAAGGAATCAATAGCAGAATAACTGAGGCAGAAGAACGCATAACTGACCTGGAAGATAAAATAGTGCAAATAACTACTGCAGAGCAGAATAAAGAAAAAAGAATGAAAAGAATTGAGGACAGTCCCAGAGACCTCTGGGACAACATTAAACGCACCAACATTTGAATCACAGGGATCCCAGAAGAAGAAGAGAAAAAGAAAGCTTCTGAGAAAATATTTGAAGACATTATAGTTGAAAACTTCCTTAACATGGGAAAGGAAACAGTCAATCAAGTCCAGGAAGCACAGAGAGTCCCATACAGGATAAATCCAAGGAGAAACACACCAGGACACATATTATTCAAACTATCAAAAATTAAATACCAAGAAAAAATATTAAAAGCAGCAAGGGAAAAATAACATACAAGTAAATCCCCATAAGGTTAACAGCTGACCTTTCAGCAGAAACTTTGCAAGCCAGAAGGCAATGGCAGGACACATTTATAGTGACAAAAGGGAAAAACATATAACCAAGATTACTCTACCCAGCAAGGATCTCATTCAGATTTCATGGAGAAATTAAAACCTTTACAGACAAGAAAAAGTTAAGAGAATTCAGCACCACCAAACCAGCTCTACAAAAAATGCTCAAGGAACTTCTCTAAGTGGGAAACACGAGAGAAGAAAAGGACCTACAAAAACAAACCCCGAAAAATTAAGAAAATGGTCACAGGAACACACATATCAGTAATTACCTTAAGCGTGAATGGAATAAATGCTCCAACCAAAAGACACAGGCTCGCTGAATAGATACAAAAACAAGACCCACATATATGTTGTCTACAAGAGACCCACTTCACACATAGGGACACAATCAGACTGAAAGTGAGGGGATGGAAGAAGATATTCCATGCAAATGGAAATCCAAAGAAAGCTGGAGTAGCAATACAAGGAAGGGCACTACGTAATGATCAAGGGATCTATCCAAGAAAAAGAGGTAACAATTATAAATATATACGCACCCAACATAGGAGCACCTCAAATATAAGGCAACTGCTAACAGCTACAAAAGAGGAAATTGACAGTAACACAGTAATAGTTGGGGACTTTAACACCTCACATGCACAAATGGACAGATCATCCAAACAGAAAATTAATAAGGAAACACAAGCTTTAAATGACACAATACACCAGATAGATTTAAATGATATTTATAGGAGGTTCTATCCAAAAACAGCAGATTACACTTTCTTCTCAAGTGCGCACGGAACATTCTCCAGGATAGATCACATCTTGGGTCACAAATCAAGCCTCAGTAAATTTAAGAAAACTGAAATCATATCAAGCATCTTTTCTGAACACAATGCTATGAGATTGGAAATCAATTAGAGAAAAAAACATAAAAAAAAACACGTGGAGGCTAAACAATATGTTACTCAATAACCAAGAGATCACTGAAGAAATAAAAAAATACATAGAGACAAATGACAATGAAAACATGACAATCCAAAACCTATGGGATGCAGCAAAAGCAGTTCTAACAGCGAAGTTTATACCTACACAAGCCTACCTCAAGAAACAAGAAAAATTTCAAATAAACAAGCTAACCTTACACTGAAAGGAAGTAGAGAAAGAAGAACAAACAAAACCTAAAGTTAGCAGAAGGAAAGAAATCATAAAGATCAGAGAAGAAATAAATGGAATAAAAGCAAAGAAAACAATAGCAAAGATCAATAAAACTAAAAGCTGGTTCTTTGAGAAGATAAACAAAATTGATAAACCATTAGCTAGACTCATCAAGAAAAAGAGGGAGAGGACTCAAATCACTAAAATTAGAAATGAAAAGGGAGGAGTTACAACAGACCACAGAAATACAAAGCATCCTAAGAGACTACTACAAGCAACTCTATGCCAATAAAATGGACAACCTGGAAGAAATGGACAAATTCTTAGAAAGGTAGAACCTTCCAAGACTGAACCACGAAGAAATAGAAAATATGAACAGACCAATCACAAGTAATGAAATTGAAACTGTGATTAAAAATCCTCCAACAAACAGAAGTGCAGGACCAGATGGCTTCAAAGGTGAATTCTATCAAACATTTAGAGAAGAGCTAACACCCATCCTTATCAAACTCTTCCAAAATATTGCAGAGGAAGGAAAACTCCCAAACTCATTCTATGAGGACACCATCGCCCTGATACCAAAACCAGACAAAGATACTACAAAAAAAGAAAATTACAGACCATTATCACTGATGAATATAGATGCAAAACTCCTCAACATAATACTAGCAAACAGAATCCAGCAACACATTAAAAGGATCATACACCATGATCAACTGGGATTTATCCCAGGGATGCAAGCATTCTTCAATATACGCAAATCAATCAATGTGATACACCATATTAACAAACTGAAGAATAAAAACGATATGATTATCTCAATAGATGCAGAGAAAGCTTCTGACAAAATTCAAAACCCATTTATGATAAAAACTCTCCAGAAAGTGGGCACAGAGGGAACCTACTTCAACATAATAAATGCCATATACAACAAACCCACAGCAAACATCATTCTCAATGGTGAAAAACTGAAAGCATTTCCTCTAAGATCAGGAACAAGAGAAGGATGTCCAGTCTCGCCACTATTATTCAACATCGTTTTGAAAGTCCTAGCTACAGCAATCAGGGAAGAGAAAGAAATAAAAGGAATACAAATCGGAAAAGAAGAAGTAAAACTGTCACTGTTTGCAGATGATATGATACTATACATAGAGAATCCTAAAGATGCCACCAGAAAACTACTAGAGCTAAACAATTAATTTCGTAAAGTTGCAGGATACAAAATTAATGCACAGAAATCTCTTGCATTCCTATACACTAATGATGAAAAATCTGAAAGAGAAATTTAGGAAACACTCCCACTTACCACTGCAACAAAAAGAATAAAATACCTAGGAATAAACCTACCTAAGGTGACAAAAGGCCTGTATGCAGAAAACTACAAGACATGGATGAAAGAAATTAAAGATGATACAAACAGATGGAGAGACATACCATGTTCTTGGACTGGAAGAATCTATACTATGAAAATGACTATACTACCCAAAGCAATCTACAGATTCAATGCAATCCCTATCAAATTACTTTACAGAACTAGAACAAAAAATCTTAAAATTTGTATGAAGACACAAAATACCCCGAACAGCCAAAGTAGTCTTGAGGGAAAAAAATGGAGCTGGAGGAATTAGACTCTCTGACTTCAGACTATACTACAAAGCAACAGTAATGAAGACAATATGGTACTGGCACAAAAACAGAAACAGAGCAATGGAACAAGATAGAAAGCCCAGAGATAAACCCACGCACCTGTGGTCAACTAATCTATGAGAAAGGGGGCAAGGATATACAATGGAGAAAGCACAGTCTCTTCAATAAGTGGTGCTGGGAAAACTGGGCAGCTCATGTAAAAGAATGGAATTAGAACACTTCCTAACACCATATACAAAAATAAACTCAAAATAGATTTGAGACCTAAATATAAGACCAAGCACTATAAAACTCTTAGAGGAAAACATGGGGATAACACCCTTTGTCATAAATCACAGCAAGATCTTTTTTGACCCACCTCCTAGAGAAATGGAAATAAAAACAAATATAAATGGAACCTAATGAAACTTAAATCCTTTTGCACAGTAAAGGAAACCATAAATAAGACGAAAAGACAGCCCTCAGAATGAGAGAAAATATTTGCAAACGAAACAACTGACAAAGTATTCATCTGCAAAATATACAAGGTGCTCATGCAGGTCAATATCACAAAAACAAACAACCCAATCCCAAAATGGGCAGAAGATCTAAACAGAAATTTCTCCAAAGAAGATATACAAATTGCCAACAAACGCATGAAAGGATGCTCAACATCACTAATCGTTAGAGAAATGCAAATCAAAACTACAATTAGGTATCACCTCATACGGGTGAGAATGGCCATCATCAAAAAAATTACAAACAATAAATGTTGGAGAGGGTGTGGAGAAAAGGGAACCCTCTTGCACTGTTGGTGGGAATGTAAATTGATACAGCCACTATGGAGAACAGTATGGAGGTTCCTTAAAAACTAAAAGTAGAACTATCATATGACCCAGCAATGCCACTACTGGGCATATACCCTGAGAAAACCATTATTCAAAAAGAATCATGTACCACAATGTTCACTGCACCTCTATTTACAATAGCCAGGACGTGGAAGCAACCTAAGTGTCCACCGACAGATGAATGGATACGTGGCACATATATACAATGGAATATTACTCAGCCATAAAAGGAAACAAAATTGAGTTATTTGTAGTGAGGTGGATGGACCTAGAGTCTGTCATACAGAGTGAAGTAAGTCAGAAAGTGAAAAACAAATACCATATGCTAACACATATATATGGAATATATTTTTTTTAAAAAAAAGGTTCTCATGAACCTAGGGGTAGGACAGTAATAAATATGCAGATGTAGAAGATGGACTTGAGGACACTGGGAGGGTGAAGGGTAAGGTGGGACGAAGTGAGACAGTAGAATTGACATATATACACTACCAAATGTAAAACAGATAGCTAGTGGGAAGCAGCTGCATCGCATGGGGAGATCAGCTCGGTGCTCTGTGACTACCTAGAGGGGTGGGACAGGGAGAGTGGGAGGGAGATGCAAGAGGGAGGGGATATGGGGATGTATGCATACATATAGGTGATTCACCTTGCTATACAGCAGAAACTAACACAACACTGTAAAGCAATTATACTCCAATAAAGATGTTTAAAGAAAAAAAAGGAGAATCTGAATTTCAGGTTGTCAAATCTGTCAGAAACAAAAATGATAGCAAATATTTCTCAGAAATAAGAATTTGGTAGTTGTGAAAAAAATAAGAGGTTTCTATAATCTACTTTAAAAGAAGAAAGTATTAAATTAATTGGTATTCTGTTTTCAGCTTTATGTTTTTTGTTTCTATTTACAATAGCTTTTCTTTTGTCATTTTCTTAATTACACTGGTGTAAGTTGAATTCCATAATTTTACCAGTAAAAGCTTCAATGCAAACCCTTCAAAGCACCTCACAATTAATTATGTGCTAAAATAAATCTCTTGGCTTCAATTTTACACTGGGTTTATTTATTTATTATTTTTGGCTGTGTTGGGTCTTCACTGCTGCGTACGGGTTTTTTCTAGTTGCGGCGACTGGGGCTTAGTGTTCGTTGCTGTGTAGAGGCTTCTCATTGCGGTGGCTTCTCTTGTTTCAGATCACGGGGTCTAGGCACACGGGCTTCAGTAGTTGTGGCTCGCGGACTCGGTAGTTGTGACTCACAGGCTCTGGAGCACAGTCTCAGTAGTTCTGGTGCACGGGCTTAGTTGCTCCGCGGCATGTGGGATCTTCCCAGACCAGGGGTCGAACCCGTGTCCCCTGCATTGGCAGGCGGATTCTTAACTACTGCACCACCGGGGAAGCCCTACACTGGTTTTTGAAAATGAAGAAGAGGCAAAGAATGGCCATTGAATGTGTACACACACACACACAAAATATTGTAGGAACTCTGGTTTACCAGGAATGGAGAGAGTGAAAGCCTGAGATATGAAAGCAATTCCCGTGTCATGGACTGAATGAATGTACCTCCCCAAATTCATATGTGAAGCCTTAACCCCCAATGTGATGGTATTTGGAAGTGGGGTCTTTGGGATTAGTGTCCTTATAAGAAAAGGAAGAGCCATCAGAGCTTCTCTCTACTGAGGACACAGTAGATAGAGACCGCAAAAAGAGGACACAGCAAAAAGAGAACCAAGTGCATAAGCCAGGAAGAGGGAACTCACCAGAACTCAACCAAGCTGGCACCCTGATCTTGGACTTCAGCCTCCAGAAATAAATTTCTGTTGATTAAGCCACCCAGTTTATGGTATTTTATTATGGAGGTCCTCGCTAAGACACCCCCTTCATACTCTGTCTCTATATTCAGATTAATTGGGCCTGAGAGTCTGCAGGTGCAATCTCTTTGGAGAAACAAACAACTCTGCACCTGCCCTCACAGAAAGCTCGTAGGTCCCAGACCTCCACACAAGGAATGTTAATGAAGCTTCCCATCCCTGCAGGGAGGCTTTTCCTCCCCAATCTGAGAAGGAATCAGCAAGGTCTGGACATTTCTGCGATTCTTATCCCCAATCTGAATTTGAAAAATGTTGCTTCTGTCAGCAAAGAAAGAAAAACAATATAGGCATCTCTTTTCCCTGTATCCACAAATACTTCGGAAGCTGTCTTTTTTTCTACACTGCGTTTCTTTTGACCTTCAGTAGTAAAGAAGCAGTGATTACTGGAGAGGCTGTTAAACGATCTATGATTTCATCCTAACTTGATTATCCTCTCCATCCCCATCCTCCTCCCAGCTCACCCTGGTGTCCACAGTGATAAGCATCAAGCTCTGTGCCATCCTGCACAGAAGCCACAAGCCACACGTAGCTAGTAAGCGCTTCAAACGTGGCGAGTCCAAACGGAGATGTGCTTTAAGTGTGAAGTACACAGTTCTAAGATTTAGTATGAAAAAAACAATGTAAAATATATTAACAATTTTTCTCTGGCTTATGGGTTGAAATGATATTTTGGAGGTCAGGTGAAATAAAATATATCACTAAAGCTTACCTGTTTCTCTAGACTTTAAAAATATGATACATATTATATTTCTACTGAAAATAAGTTACATTTGTGGCTCATATTTCTTTTGGAGAGTGGTGATCTGTACATTCATTAGTCAACCAAAGCCACGTCTAAATTGTATATGTGTATAAATGTAACTAGAAATACAAATATGCATGTGTTAATCACCTTTGTAGTATGCTTTTGTAACTGATAAACCAAGTTTGTAAATTCCTATAAAGTAGAAGGAAGGTAACATGCTGGAAAATGTTGAACCGGATGTTTTCATCATCATCATTTTATCATATTAAAGCTAATGGAACTAATCAAATTAAAAGGTATGCACACATATATATTTTTTCATACACACAGATCTGCATACATACATGCACATGGTGGTCATAAAAGTGGCATTAATTCTAAATGGTAGGAAAATCCATTCGTACACCAATAGAAAGGACAAGTGACTACTACAATTTTATTTAAAATTAAGCTTGATCATGTCTAAAGTTATAAATGCACTGGAACTTCTAGCTAAATGCTGTCTAGTAGAAAATATAATTTAATACACAAATAAAAACCACACACAATCAGCACAGCAAAGCCTCAGTGGCAGCAAACTCTTTACCAGTGCCTACAAAATGCTTTGATTATTAGCTTTTGATCTTGTTTGTGTTAATATTCTCCTTCATTAAAACCTATAAGGTGACATTATGCTTCAACTCAGCTCCAATTCAAATTATCCCATCTCTGACTGTGAATTATGCAATTCTATTACACTCTGCACAGAACTTTTTAAGGATGTGTAACAGCTATTCAGATAATGGAAAATTTCTAAAGTCTAGGACTACATTTTAATTTTAATTACTCAGGGAAAAATTCAACTTGGAAAATTAAGACTTTCTAGGTATTTTTAACCCTTTGGTGTAATACCACATGCAAATTCAAGATACTATTTATTTTCACTGACATATATCTCTGCATTCTGATTCTCCAATCTACTGCTTACCTGGCCCTTTCTGTTTATTTCACCAGGTAAGAATATGCTGTAAGATAATTGCTATTTTTAATTATCATAGGAGAATTTAAACATCCAAGTAAGTGTTAGTCTTTCCAAAGTACTTGCCTACGGATGTTAGATATTTACTTCAGAGATGCTGCCACTGTTAAAAATATTATAGAATTCTATTTTAGGAACTGCCTTAAATAAACTAAATGGTAACTTTTCTTTGGTATAGAATTTTTGACCATTTAAAATCATTCAAACCTCAGCCTAATGAGTGAAGCAGTAAACAAATTAGGGATTACCATTTGCTGTTTAAAAAATATATTTATTAAAAATATAGGGACTTCCCTGGTGGCACACTGGTTAAGAATCGGCCTGCCGATGCAGGGCACACAGGTTTGAGCCCTGGTCTGGGAAGATCCCACATGCCATGGAGCAACTAAGCCCATGCATCACAACTACTGAGCCTGCGCTCTAGAGCCTGCAAGCCACAACTACCGAACCTGTGTGCCACAACTACCGAAGTCCAGTGCCTAGAACCCGTGCTCTGCAACAAGAGAGGCCACCGCAATGAGAAGCCCACGCACCGCAACGAAGAGTAGCCCCCGCTCACGACAACTAGAGAAAGCCTGCGTGCAGCAACAAAGACCCAACACAGCCATAAATAAATAAATAAATAAATAGACAGATAATTTAAAAAATATATATACACACATAAAATATATATAAGTATATATAAAAATATATATATATAAAGCAATTGTACTTAATTTTGGGGTCCTTAAATTTGCTCTAAGGTAATTCCAAAGGAAGATTGTTTTCTTTTAATGTTTGTAACAATGGCAGCATTTTTATGTTAAAAAAAAAAAACTCCTAAAGTAATTATTTTTATGGATAAAATTCAATTAGATTATCAAATCTGGAATATTTTAAAAATCAGTCTATTATCATGTTTCTAACATGTTGACTCAAAAATAAATTGCAATGACAAGTCTACCCTACTTCCTTTTACATTCGTAGCTCAGCATCATAGAATTAGTCATATTAGGTATGACCTTCATTTCCTCTTAAGTAAACAGAGAGATGGAGTCGACCAAGGTCACAAAGACAGAAGATGGTGGAGTCTGGTGTCCTGAGTCACACTCCTTCCACACTAATTCACATCTAGAGCTCTCCCTTCCCTTTCAATTCAGACAGACCCAATATTCTCATTCTGAAATTCACAGTATTTCTTTTGTGTGGATGTTTTATTCCAGGCCATCTTTAACCAAATTAAGCTACTTTTTCCCTTGGGGAAACTATAAGAACACAATTGTCCCTCTACTATTATGAATTCCACATAGTGCTAGCATTAATACTCCCTTGCACTGATTACCCTAACAGGTTCTTTTTCTCTACAACCAGGGCTGTGGATTCTCTCCCCAAATCTACAATCTCTATTAGCTTTCTGAGGTTTCCTTCTCAAATTACAATGTAACTACCTCTAACTGCCCTCTTGCAATTAAACTTTAATTCATATTGAGTCTAGGATTTGAATTCAAGTTAAATTTTCTAAGAACGGATACTATTAAGTTAATATTTAACATTGGAGAAGGGTTTTTTTTTTTCCTCTGTCAGTTAACTAACGAATAAACTAAAACAGAGAGTGGTCCCTGCAATGTTCCCTGGACCACAATGGATACCTAAGTCTCCATATAAAAACCAATTACCAAGCCAACCTCTTTCAGGCAATAAAACATAAATTCAGTAAAATAAACACATGTGGACTATTATTATTGTTATAATATGATTTGACACATGCATCTTGGCCAGGACTTACTAGGAAAATAATGACTATAGGCTCAAAATCACGAATCCAAAGGTTGAATATTTGACCATGTGTCTCCCCAGAGATTCCCCTTTACCAATGAATAAATGGAAACAATTTCCTGCAATTTTGGAATATGTCAAAGCTCATGGAGTAAATCAGAGACAAATCCAGGAAAAGAGTCCACAACCAATATCTTTCAATTTCTTTTGTTCACATACAAAGTCAAGATGACTTTGACATAAAGAACTTGAATCAACATCATACAGAATTCATTTACTGCAGCTTCTCTAAATTGTATCTTTCAAAAAAAGTCTCTTAAAAGAAGAGTAATTTTAAAAGAGGGGGTTCTGTTAACATATGACTTTGGAAAATACTCCATGTTATAGCAATCTCTTTGGCAATATACACTTCAGCACATTATAGTTCAGAAGAGCCCTGAAGTTTAAAAACAAACAAAAAACTCTTAAATTTTATTTAACCAAGGATTTTTTTTCCTCCTAAAATTCCATTTTCTCCCTTACCGGCCATGACTCCAGTTACATTTCCTAGGGCACTAGTGTCCTGGGGAGCACAGTTTGGCAAATGCCGGCGTTGAAAAGTATATAGGATTGAAAGAGAAATGAACATAGTGCCAGATTAAATTTAAGGAACATTCTATATGACTTTAGCAGCTATTTAGCTATGCTGGACCTCAGTTTTCCTAAAAATAAGAGTCATAATGTATCTAACAACTATACAATGCAAAATTAATTGCTCTAATATATTTTCCATTGCAAAGGCAAATCATAAACGTTAGTCCTTAAACCAAAATTCAAAATTACACATTCATGTGTAATGTTTCAGACTCTGCTGGAGCTTCTAGAGACGGTCCTTAAATGAAAAAGCTCACATTTAGTTGAGAAGGCATACACTTACAGGGAGCTATAGAGGAACAAATACTGATTCAGCCTAAAAAGGGTCAGGCACAGAAAGTTCTACTGAGGAGAGGACCTGAGGGATGAATATCAATTTGTTCCAACGGCTAAAGGTCAAGGGCATCCCAAACAGAGAGGAGTTTAAGAATATGAATCTTTAAGCAGCCTAAACGTAAATATATTCCTCTGTAAATACATTTCACGCTAGCCTCTTCCATGTATGTTCTAATTTCACCCTTGCAACTATTTATATCCTATCTATCACTGTTGCTACTAAACAATAACAGCACTTTTAAAAAGCAACCTTGGGTTAGTGCACAGTTTTATAGAAATAATACATGCATGGCATAAGAACTGATACAGCACATGCCTACTTTATTAATTTATTAATAATGGCCCGATTTTTAATTTCCACATTACAAACACACACAAGTAAATTAACCATCAACCTCTAAACTTTAACATTCTTTATAAAATCTCAATACACGGTCTCAAAAATCATCAAGAGAGAAAAACAATGGCCAATATATGTGATATAAGACAAAACAAGACATTAGATCCTGGTGCAGAGTAATTGTCCACTGAATATCGGTAGCTCTCTTCATAAGCTTAAGAGATAGTCTGTAGTGCTAAAAATAAAGTTGTACAATATCTCTATGCATCTTAAGTCTCAACTCAAATGTGAAGCCACTCCTTGAAACTAGACACAATGATTTTAAAAAATAGCCTAAGGCTTTGTTTTTCCCCATGGAGAGGCACTGATACACAGAGCAAGAGGAAAAAAAATGAAAGCACAGGTTACAAATATAAACTTAATCTTTTTTTTCATAGAGCATTTGAGCTGTTTTATGATGCATTAAACTTATTTGCATTTTCCTTTGTTCTTAGAACACATAGGCAGTTAGCACAACACTTTTTTTGTTTGTTTTTTTGGCCACACCGTGGGGCATGTGGGATCTTAGTTCCCAGACCAAGGATGGAACCTGAGCCCCCTGCAGTGGAAGCATGGAGTCTTAACCACTGGACCGCCAGGGAAGTCCCAGCACAATACATTTTTAAAAGAGCTAATTTCAGTTTCATGGTATAGCTTGTTACAGTGAGGGAAAAGCAGGCAGGCTCCTGAGTTGCTGAGCTCTGGTTTCTGAGCCATACTTTACCATTAACTAGATGTGTGACCTTAAGTTTTCATAACCTTTAGTGATCTATGGGTGAAGAAAGGGAATAATAATATTTACTTCACAGAGTTATTTTAAGAGTTAAATGAAATATCTTTGTTAAAGTGCCTTCCCATTCCTTAAGCTTAAAAATAAGCCATTTCACCTCCCCATTTGATTTCTTTTGTTTCCATGAATGAGAACAAAGATAAGAACAGTAGAAACAAAGATAATGACAAAATATAAGGAAGCCTAACCAGTCTAGGGAAAGGACCATCTTTTCATCTCTCAAACTCTGAGGGTACATTAAAATTACCCCGGGAGCTTCCCAGGTCCCAGGCCTTAACTTATAGTATCAGGCTCGCCAAGCATGGAGCCCAGGAATGTGCACTGGTTTTAAAGTTCCTTGGTAATTCTGACACAGCCAACTCCAGACCTGTGCTTAGAAAAAATTTCCTAAAGTAGGTAACAGTCCTAGCACAAAGCTGGTACTCAATAAATGTTTATTAAGTAAATACATTACATGTGATTGACTGATTGAACCATTTGTGACATCATTTAAAAAGAATTTCTGAACACTACACTAATAATGTCCCAGGCACAGGACGCTGACAAGTAACAATTTTTGCCTTCAGAGTTTAATAAGGGAGGCTGACATGTAAACAAATGAAATAAAATTGTGATAAATGCAACAACAGAAACACAGCAAAAAGGAGACTGGGATTAATGTGCTGCTCTAAAGTAGCTACTTTCAAGAAACCAATAGATTATGTTAGTTCAATGTCAACAACAACAACGAAACCTAAAAGATTATATAGGGCTTCCCTGGTGGCGCAGTGGTTGAGACTCTTCCTGCTGATGCAGGGGACATGGGTTCGTGCCCTGGTCCGGGAAGATCCCACATGCCGCGGAGCGGCTAGGCCCATGAGCCATGGCCGCTGAGCCTGCGCGTCCGGAGCCTGTGCTCCGCAACGGGAGAGGCCACAATAGTGAGAGGCCCGCGTACCGCAAAACAACAACAACAAAGATTATATAGAAAAGAGACCAAATTTAAGGGGGACTATCAATTGGTTTTGCATTTATAATGTGTGCTTTGAAATGCTCCTTGATCAATAGTACGTTTTAGTCTTTACCTAAGAAACAGGACAAATGTGGAAAATACCCAACCCATATTTATGTGTCAATCTTCATATAAGACAGTATTATTTCAAGCAATCCCTAACACAGCTGCATTTCAGTATAATAAATGAATCTGGGGGGCTTTCCTGGTGACACAGTGGTTAAGAATCTGCCTGCAAGTGCAGGGGACACGGGTTCGAGCCCTGGTCCAGGAAGATCCCACATGCCGTGGAGCAACTTAGCCCGTGAGCCACAACTACTGAGCCTGTGCTCTAGAGCCCACAAGCCACAACTACTGAGCCCATGTGCCACAACTACTGAAGCCTGCGCACCTAGAGCCCGTGGTCCGCAACAAGAGAAGCCACTGCGACGACAAGCCTGTGCACCGCAATGACGAGTAGCCCCCGCTCACCACAACTAGAGCAAGCCTGTGCACAGCAATGAAGACCCAGTGCAGACAAAAATAAATAAATTTATAAAAAAATAAATGAATCTGGACAGTGCTTTGGCTTTTTTTTTTTTTTCTTTTGGCTGTGTTGGGTCTTCGTTGCTATTCCTGGGCTTTCTCTAGTTGTGGCGAGCAGGGGCTACTCTTCGTTGAAGTGCGCGGGCTTCTCATCGCGGTGCCTTCTCTTGTTGCAAAGCACGGGCTCTATGCACATGGGCTTCAGTAGTTGTGGCGTGCAGGCTTCAGTACTTGGGGTTCATGGGCTCAGTAGTTGTGGCGCACGGGCTCTAGAGCACAGGCTCAGTAGTTGTGGCGCACAGGCTTAGTTGCTCCACGGCATGTGGGATCTTCCTGGACTGCATTGGCAGGTGGATTCTTAACCACTGCGCCACGAGGGAAGTCCAGTCCTTTGGCTTTTACCATAATAGGATTTGATGCATGCAACATAATTGTTAAGATAAGCATAATTCAGACACCTCTAGAATCGCATGTCAAACTTTTAAAATGCTGAGACAACTTAATGGACATCGCTAATAATGAAGAGTAGAAATGCTGCTGTCACTAACAGTGTCACAATTATCAACACAGGCTTATTTAAGCTGTTAATGCTTGGTTTTTGTCCCACCCATTAAATAATGATTATGGCAGTAAGTCTTCTCAAAGTTGATAGGTTAGTTGGGAGGAGGCTCAACTCTTGAGGGTAACAGGGTCCCTGTCTTGAAGTAGCTTATAAATGTCACGGGGAGAGACAGATTAACAAACAAGAAAGGTAAAGTGTCCCCTGGGGAGGAAATGCTGAAATTAAGAATTTAAAGTGCTGAGGTGGGGAAGGGCTTGGCATGTATGAGAAACTGAAAGGAGGCCAGTGTGGTTAGAGCAAAGCTATGGTAAACCATGTATATAACATGTGATGCAAGGATTCACATGAGTGATATATATGGCCATCTCTGCACCGACCCCTGGAAAGCTCAGACACACATAATGGTCTGCCTGTGACCAGGGGACTAACACCAAGACTGGTTCTACCTGAATTTTTGAGCCACAGGTTCCTTCATTTTCCTATTTCTCATACATTATTAAGTTGAGCTTACGTACTTGTATCTTTATAAGCCACCTTAAATCCTTTGTGTAAAAGGACAGACTATAAATGAATCTGTTTGGTGAGATGAAGCATTTTATTCACCAAAATTCCTTCAAGACAAGGCCTACAGCTGAGAAGGCCAGGCGTCCAAGGAGGCAGAGTCTGCCTGGGCAGTGAGAGGAGGAGGGAGAAGAAAATGAGAAAACAGCACGGTGAGACGGGGCCTGCGGACACGTGTTTAGCAGCTCTTGAGACTCTTAACCTTGGGGTTTGGAAAAGCTACATGCAGGAGGTCTTTTTGGTTTTTTTTTGGTAACACAAGACCTTTTTATTTATTTTATTATTATTATTTTTTAGCATCTTTATTGGAGTATAATTGCTTTACAATGGTGTGCTAGTTTCTGCTTTATAACAAAGTGAATCAGCTATACTTATACATATAGCCCCATATCTCTTCCCTCTTGCAGGAGGTCTTTACAAAGTTTTGCTGCAAGATGAATTTTCAAGAGTGATTTCTCTCCTCTTCAAGAAAACTGGTGGTAAAGATCTTCATTAATGCACAGGTCTCACGGTTAAACTGGTACAGTAAGACTGGGCCATGAGACTGCTCAGGTTTCTGTATTTTATATGTGGTAGAATAGAGAGGTGCAAGAGAAACTGGTTGAACACTAAAGAAGGAAGCTTAAACTGACCAGGGAAAGTATTTCAGCAGGGTCACAATCACAGTACTGTAAGAATTACTTACCAAGAGGTTGCTGACGTGTTGGCTAGTTTACTTAGAGACTGAAACATAGTTTCAAGACTGGATTTGTTTTCCAAACTATTTGACGTATGTCAATAAATCTGGAGATGAGAAGGACTGGGTTGCATATGAATAAACCACTTAGATAAATAGTAATAGAACAAAATATACATAAGGAAAGAGGGCATTTGAACAATTTCAACGTATACACAGAAAACTGTGAATGCTTAACTGGTAGAGGAGACACCACTGACATCTTTTGGTTTCTCAAGTATTCAGAGTGTAATAAAAATGTCAAAACGTTCACACAGGAACCAATGAAGCATCGTCTGACAAAGAAAAATGGGCCTGGACTGGACCAGGGGGCTATGCCTTCTGAAATGATTAAAATGACAGACAAGCTAAATTACATTTAAAGGTTTTATTTTTCTAAGGCAGACAAACTACATGTTTACTGATACTGAAAGATCATTAACTTGTTTAAAAAAATATATTCAGGGCTTCCCTGGTGGCGCAGTGGTTGAGAGTCCGCCTGCCGATGCAGGGGACGTGGGTTTGTGCCCCGGTCCGGGAGGATCCCACATGCCGCGGAGCGGCTGGACCCGTGAGCCATGGCCGCTGAGCCTGCGCGTCCGGAGCCTGTGCTCCGCAACGGGAGAGGCCACAACAGTGAGGGGCCCGCGTACCGCAAAAAAAAAAAAAATTCAGGCCTTGCTTTTCTCGTTCCAGAGCTTCCCATACCATTTATAACAGAGAATACTAATCACTAATAAAATTGGGCACCATTTCTTTTCTTATCAGTCCCAAAGGAGCAATAATCACCACTGTACTGCCATTTCCAATGTAAAGTGAAATCACTAATCCACTGGGACTCAAAGTAAAAAGCTGCAAGATACAGTTTTATTGTTGCCACTTTTTTCAATATATATTTTCATTTTGTGGAAGACTTCTACTTAATTAAACATATACATTGATCAAAGGAAAAATGCATGCAGATATGTACATAATATAACGCCCGTTCTATACATTATGTGCCTACACACTGAATTCCATTTTTAGCTGGCTTCACAAAAAGGCCAGCTTTTTTAGAGTTAATCTCGCTGTAAAACATACTACCTTCTTCCTGATTTTGGTGAAGATCCCTATAAAAGTATGCAAAGGCCTCAGGACATTTCTATGTGCATTACAGGGTGTCTAAATCATGCTTCTAATTCTGAGTTCAATGGCACGTAAAGTGATGCTAAATAGTTCTACTCTGGACAAACTCTTTTAAGAGTGCTTTAAGGCAAATATAGATATCCTTTAAGCCTACTCTTAAAAATTTTACATATGAGACTTCCCTGGTGGCACAGTGGTTAAGAATCTGCCTGCCACTGCAGAGGACACAGGTCTGAGCCCTGGTCCGGGAAGATCCCACATGCCACGGAGCAACTAAGTCACTGTGCTACAACTACTGAGCCTGTGCTCTAGAGCCCTTGAGCCACAACTACTGAGCCCATGAGCCACAACTATGAGCCCATGTGCCACAACTACTGAAGCCCGCACTCACAGAGCCTGTGCTCCACAACAAGAAAAGCCACCGCGATGAGAAGCCCGTGCACCACAACAAAGAGTAGCCCCCGCTCGCTGCGACTAGAGAAAGCCTGTACGCAGCAACGAAGACCCAACACAGCCAAAAATAAATTTAAAAATAAATTTATTAAAAAAATTTACATATGCCTGTACACACAGTTTGCTGGATTCATACACTAGTATCTTAAGATGTAATTAAAATACTTATGTTAAATAAATACCCTTATCCAACAAGTTTTTTTTAAAGTCGTATTTCATGGCAACTAATTAATAAATAGTTAAGATAAAATAACGCACAACTGCTTGAATGTATATTAAGGCCAGATTGAAAAATTTAACTAGTTTAGAGAAACGTTAGTACTTGTAATAACAGTCAGATCCTGAGGTGTGGGGAACAAAGGTGCTAAGAGGCAACAGAGAGAGAGGGGCAAGTACCAATATAGAAATTTAGAACTCAAAATATATGGAACAATAAGGACACCAGAGAAACTCAATTGTTAAACTTAATTTGATTCCAAAGCATAACTACTCTCTGCCTAGAGATTAATCAAAAATGCAGGAGCCCAGTCAAATCTCAGTTTGTGCTAGCTGATTAGATGGAAATCATATTCTGCTGACTGTACATAGCTGCATGTATTAATTAGCTCAAGTAACTGCCACAGTCATTGAGGACATCTGCTCCACATATAGTACCTGTTGATGGAGTCAGCCTAGAAACCCTGTTCTACTGCGAGACTCCATCCTATGAAGCTACAGCTAATTGTACCAAGGGTAAACATCTTATCCAATGGCAGCCAACCCAAAGGCTGGCTACAGGCCAAGCTCAAATTCCTACTCTCAGTAAGCCGAAATTGAAATGAGGACATTAGGGGGAGGGGGAAAAAAGGGCAACTAAAGGATTACAATGTAGAGATATACTGGAAATGTCATGATGAGTAAGTTGAATTTTTAAAACTACAATGAGGGAAAAAGCAAGCATGAAAGTTAGTTGAGTAATTTACTGGAAGACAATATTTGTGAGCCAGCTAGCATTCAGATTCTGCCGTCTCTTTTTGCTCACCTTTACAATGTTTACTGTCATTCTCATTTCCCCTGCAGTTTTTTATTTTTATTTTTATTTTTTTTGCGGTACGCGGGACTCTCACTGTTGTGGCCTCTTCCGTTGCGGAACACAGGCTCCGGACGCGCTGGCTCAGCGGCCATGGCTCATGGGCCCAGCCGCTCCATGGCATGTGGGATCTTCCCGGACCGGGGCACGAACCCGCGTCCCCTGCATCGGCAGGTGGATTCTCAACCACTGCGCCACCAGGGAAGCCCCCCCTGCATTTTTTAATAACTTCCAAGTACACCACGTACATGCCATAACACCTGCAATAACCTGAATGAGTCTCCATTCTTTGCAAAGAAAAGATCCAACTAAAAGACTGAGCAAAAGTTTTGCCAATGGATTTTAAAACTGAGTTGAATCTCTAAGTAAGCTGTCCTCTCCCCCACTTGTTCTTATCCATTTGACCAGATTACCCTTAGAGAGAAGAATGAAGGTGGTAGCAACAGCCTCAAAACCAGCATTCTTAACAATTTTATAATCAGTAACTTCTTCACTTCCCACCTATCTCTCCACAGTCTCTTCTCCCCAGCCCCACACACTTCCCTTCTCTTTCCCATTCAGACTCACTTAGAAGACTTCACTTACTGTTGACAAATCACAGTGATTGCCAGGTGTTTGAGAAATAAAACATAGTCATCTTCAACAAGATGTTGCAGACTATTTGTCACTACAGATATTCAGATTTTAAGAATATAAAGATTTTTCAACTGTATCACTAATAATATAAAAGCTCAAATTCCACCGTGCTCATTGTCAACCAACATATCCCATTTCTAACAATTCTGAGACTTCAGCCATAATGTTCCATATCTCCTATTTCACTTCCTCCACTCTTCCCCTCCATCCCCTCCCCTGCTTTTACCTTTTTCCCATGTGATAAACCATTCACTTAAACCAAAAGGTAAATAGGATTTGCTTAATCTCTATCCTCCAAATCCTTGCAGACTAAATATGTACTAAATATGTACTTCAAGGAGATGTCACACAGCTTTCTATTACTACCATTCATTAAATCTTCATATTCCTGGTCAAATTTTTATTATACAATATTCGAATATAATACTTACAAAAAAGTGTAAAGAATAATGAATACCCATGTAGTTGCTACTCAGTTGAAATAATAAAACAGTACAGAGTTAAAGCGTTGAGTGTAATTACACTCCTTTTCCTTCTCCACTCCCACACCCAGAAGTAACCATTATATGGACTTTAATGTTTACCATTCAAAATGTCTTTATAGTTTATATATGTATGTATTGCTAAAGAGCACAAAGACATATCCACTTGTACAGTTTCTTATGTTTTTCAACTTTATATAAATGCCATTGCACCATATTCTTCTTTACGTTTGGGAGATTGATTCACCTCTATATATAAAGTTCCCATTAATTCCTTCTTACCGCTGGATAAAATGGGTAGCTTTTTATTGTTGTAACATATCAATGTATTTATCAATCCTTCTGCCAATGAATGATTAGGATGTCTCCAGTTTTTTGCTATACCAACTAAGGTAGGTTGTACTCCACTGGTAAGTAATCTATCTGTCTGCTTTTAATATCTTATCTTTGGCTTTGGTGTTCTACGGTTTTATTTTGCTGCATGAAGGCATGGGTTTCTTCTATCTTTCCTGCTTGAAATTCATTATATTTTGGGGATCCAAGGATGTACGTCATTTATCAAATCTGGAAATTTCTCAACTTCTATTTCCTTAGATATTGCCTCTTTCCCATTCTTTCTATTATCTTCATTTGAAATTTCTTTCAGATATATGTTAGAACTTCTTATCTTGTCCGTTCCATTCACCTATTGCTAAGTAAGAAACCACACCAAAACTTAGTAACCACCACCATTCTGTGGTTCAACCATTCACAGGGCAGAGCAGAGATGCACCGTGTTTGTTCCAGGATGTCTGGCACCTTAGCTGGGAATACTCAAACAACTAGTAGTGACCCAAAGAGTTGGGACTGAACTCTCTATATGGTTTGGGATTCCTCAAAACATTGCAGCCACAAGGGATCTGGATTTGTTTCCTGTCAGGGTTCCAAGAACAATTATTTCAGCAAACAAGGTAGAAGCTATATAGCCTTTTAGGACTTAAGCCTCTGAAATTACATAACAGGATTTATGCCACACACTCAGTTCAATCGGTCACAATCCTGCCCTGCTTCAAGGGCGTGGACTTCATCTCAAGATAGGAGTAGCCTAAAATATACAAACAGCTCATGGAGCTCAATATCAAAAAAACAAACAATCCAGTTAAAAAATGGGCTGAAGACCTAAATAGACATTTCACTAAGGAAGACATACAGATTGCCAAGAGGTACATGAAAAGATGCTCAACATCACTAATTATTAGAGAAATGCAAATCAAAATTACAATGAGGTATCACCTCACAGCAGTCAGAATGCCCATTATCAAAAAATCTAGAAACAATAAATGCTGGAAAGGGTGTGGTGAAAAGGGAACCCTCCCTGCACTGTTGGTGAGAATGTAAATCGATAAAACCACTATGGAAAACAGTATGGAGGTTCCTTAAAAAACTAAAAATAGAACTACCATATGACCCAGCAATCCCATTACTGGGCATATACCCTGAGAAAACCATAATTCAAAAAGAGATATGTACCACAATGTTCATTGCAGCACTATTTACAATAGCCAGGACGTGGTACCATCCTAAATGTCCATCGACAGATGAATGGATAAAGAAGATGTGGCACATATATACAACGGAATATTACTCAGCCATAAAAAGAAACGAAATTGAGTTATTTGTAGTGAGGTGGATGGACCTTGAGTCTGTCATACAGAGTGAAATAAGTCAGAAAGAGAAAAACAAATATCGTATGCTAACACATATATATGGAATCTAAAAAAAAAATGTTTCTGAAGAACCTAGGGGCAGGACAAGAATAAAGACACAGGCGTAGAGAATGGACTTGAGGACACAGGGTGGGAGGGGGAAGCTGGGGTGAAGTGAGAGTAGCATCGACATATATACATTACCGAATGTAAAAGAGCTGGCTGGTGGGAAGCAGCAGCATAGCACAGGGAGATTGGCTCGGTGCTTTGCGATGACCTAGAGGGAGGATGGGACGGAGGCTCAAGAGGGAGGGGATATGGGGACATGTGTATGCATATGGCTGATTCGCTTTGTTGTACAACAGAAACTAACACAGTATTATGAAGCAGTTATACTCCAATAAAGATCTATTTTAAAAAAAATGATAGTAGCACCGAAGAATCTGTGGTCCTTTGTAAAAGGGCCACAGCATCCTACATACTTTAACTTTCTTTCCTATTCTCTAAATCTTTTCTTTATACATTGCATTTTAAGTAATTTCTTCAGATGTTTTAAATAGTTTGCTAATTATCTCGAGTGTGTCTAATCTAATATTTAAACCATAAATTAAATTCTTAATGCAAAGATTAAAATTTCATCCTTAGAAATCTATTTGGTTCTTTGTTAAGAATGCGAATTTTATTTTTTAAACGTTTGAAACATACCCCTTTTATATTCTACAATTAGTAATCCCACTTCTAAAGTTATTGGGAACTAATTCAACTGCTTATTATCTCTGCTTGACTCCAGCTCATGGTTACCTATTATTTGGGGTTGTGAACTCATGCACTAGGAAATTTTATCCATGGGAAGAACCAAGGCCTAAATTAGGCACATCCCTGTAGAGAAGAATTGTTTGCTCTACCAGGACAAATTTTTTTGTCATCTTCCTTTGCTGATGAGTGGATTTTTTTCTATTTTACCCTTTTACTGAAGGTGTAACCCATCAAAAATTCTAGGCTTTATATGGTGGTTTTAATTCTAAATCCCCTCTTGTATAGGCCAAGGTCCTGTCTCCAGTAGTGATGCAGCTGTTAAAACTCAAGCCTCTTGGTTAGTGAGACTGACAAATGCCCCCAAGGCAGCTGCAATACAGTATCAGCTTACTGTTCTGGTTTCTCAGTTTTCTCTTTATTTTCACCCCCAAGGGACCTCTTACTCTCTAACGAGGTCAGCAACACATTTAAAAGAAAGTTTATTACACTATATCCAGCTTTCCTAACTGCTTTGTACTGGCAAATTTTCCAGAGTTTTTAGCCTTCAGCCTTGCCAGAAATCAAAGTCCCTTTATTTTATTTTTATGTGGTCATTCTAACATTTTTTCTCCCCCATTTCCTTTGACCTAGAACCCACACGTTTGTCACATATTGTGTGAAATCTTTTTACTTCATCAAACCCAATTATTACAAAGGTGATGTAATTTGGCATTTTTAAAATTACCAATCCTTAAATTGAAAATCAAATAAAAATATGGTAATTTTGTATTAAAATTATTTGTCTTTAAAAGCATATCATATAGAATGGATTAACAACAAGGCCCTACTATATAGCACAGGGAATGATATTCAATATCCTGTGATAAACCATAATGGAAAAGAATATTTAAAAAATGTATATATATGTATAACTGAATCACTCTGCTGTACAGCAGAAATTAATACATTGTAAATCAACTGTACTTCAATTTAAAAAAAGGCTATCAAGTTTACATTTAGTGTAGTTAAACCATAATTTTGCATTATTTACAAAGTTACAAGAGTGCATTAAAACTCAAAGAATAAAGTTTTCTGGCATTTAAAATAAATTTTAAATTAATGAATGTAAATTTAATACATCATCATGAAAGACGAATATCTTTCATTTGTAAAACACTATTTCATAGTTTACATGTAGTCGTGCCAAAAGGCAGAAGGATGATATGACACTTAGAGACAACTTTTCTGAGCTACAATTTCCTCTTATGTGAGCTAAGTAGTTTGCACTAGTTAAGGTTTGTTAAAGCAGCTAATTGGATAAATCATACATGTTAATACTGGCAGAATAATACATCTTTAAAATAGCAAGTGCGATTTGTTGACTTTCTAAATGATCTAGTACAGCTAGCTATACATGTATAAACAAACTTGACTGTGCAGTGTGATCATTTGCTTAATATGCTATGTTTCAATAAAAAGGGGGAGATTTCTATATTCTAGGTATTTTATTTTACATCCTTGGATGTATGGGTAAAATATTCACCAGTTTTTCATACCTTGATGTTAATATTTATTACCTGATTTTTATTTCCACATGAAAAACTAGTGTCATACAAGTGACAACTATTTTAACAAAACTGGCAAAACTGCTTTCCTTGGTTCAAAAATGCCTAAAAATCTCATGTGAATTCCCCAGAGTTGGGTAAAAGAGACAGTATGTTGTGTAGACCACAAAACTATACTAGGAGTAGGGCTTTTAAATTAGGATTTTGCTGGAAATTATTTTTACAAATTCTAACCTTAAACAACACTTAATGATCAGTGAAAGAATAATAATCACCATGTTTTCTTTGATTCAAAAGCTACAGATATTAGTTCTAATGGCTCAGATGACCAAATGATAAACCACTCATTCTTCTATTGCCAGTCTCTGAACAGTTTAATATATACGTACATAAGATCACGAGCCCTATCATATGAACAAATGCTGGATATGAAATCAGCACACTGTGAGTGAAATTAACAAGTCAGATGTAGAATAAGCTGCAAACTTGATACTGATCAATTATGCCCCAAGCAGAGCAATCAAGGAGTGCTATCTTTGAAAGTAAGCCTGTTGACCTGAAAGAATGAGAAACAACACTCCGGGTGATTTTACTCCTTCTAATCTGTCTGATAACACTAACAAAATGTGTCAGCTGGAATGAGCCATGTAATATAAACACAGGGAATGAGTAGTGAGGCCCCACAAAGACAGACAGAAAAGGAGAGAGGACAATCAAAAGAGTCACAGTGCTCAGAAAATCAAGGTGGGAAGGGCGGTCTTTCAAAGGGGCTCTCATACTTTCTCCCCCTTTCGTATAATGACAAAGTCTCTGCAAGATCAGAACCCCAACTCGTTTAAAGAAAAGCATTAGATGGTGTTCAATGCAGAGGGGAAATCCATACAGCCTTTTGCCATCTGGGGACCAACTCCTTTCCTTCAAAAGCACGTAATGGTGCTTGAGAAAATAACAGTGTGCTCCAGGACCCCGCAGGTATAGCTTTTGAATCATTTTGACTGACAGCCTCAGACCCTATGTGGTGGTAAAAGGGTTTGATCATAAACACTACTTTATATCTGGTACGGGACTAGTATGCAATGAAATGATAACATGTGCATGAGAAAGGTGGCTTATGAAATTGTTCAGTGTATACACCTCTTCCATAATGCCACCCGTGGCTACCAGGGTGTTTCTGTAGTAAACGTTATGGTATGAACCTAGCATACGAATTCTTAGTAGGGCAAAATGGTTGGTTTGTGTATTGTAAGACTCTGAGCTTTACCTCTGTGACTCTACTTCTTCATCTACAAAATAAGGATAGTTAACAGTGCCTGCCTCATGGGTCATAAGTTTTAGGTGTAAGGATTAAACAAATGAATATATGTAAAGGGATTAAAACAGTGCTAGATTTATACCATTCCGTAGTTGTTAGCTATTCCAATGGCATTATTATCTTTACCATGCTTAACAGACTTATTTCTATATCATTTATCCAACTTGTCAATTTTCATATTTTTTATGAGTTTCCATCTCAACCATCTGGATATAACCTCCCTCCCAAATAGGAAATGGAAAAGTATGTTACAATACATGTGCATATTTAAAAATAAACAGATTAATTTTTCATTATACAGATGACATAGATTTTCTCTATTATATACAACTGAATATAGTACCCAGCATATCACTTCTTTTGAATAAAGTTGTTATACACCTGTATGATAATTCTCAGGTACTAGACTTTTCTTTAACATTTTATTTTGAAATAACTGTACACTTAGAGAAGAGTTGCAAAGACAATATAGAGAGTTCCTGTATACCCTTATTTAACCATTGTGTAATTACCAAAACTAAAAAGTCCATCTTTGTATAATACAATACTATAATCTATAGACTTTCTTCTGATTTCCCCAGTTTTTCCACGAATGTCCTCGTTCCGTTCCAGGGTCTAGTCCTCGATGTTTCATTGAATTTAGCTGTCCTGTCTTAGTCTCCTCCAATCTATGATAGCTCCTTGGTCTTTGTCTTTCATGATTTCAAAACTTTTGCAGTGTACGTGCTGGTTATTTTGTTTCTTTGATGTTTTCCCAGGATTAGTCCGTGGTTATGGATTTTTGGAGAGGATACCACAGAGGTGAAGTGCCCTTTTCATCTTACCACATCAGGGGATACATGATATCAGTATGCCTTATTACGAGTGCTGTAAATACTGATCACCTGCAAGGCAGTGTCTATCAAGTTTCCTCAACATAAAATTATTCTTTACCTTTCCAGATACTCTGGTTGTTAGAAGTGAGTCACTATGTCCAGGGCATACTCTAGGGCAAGGGAATTGTCTTTGCCTCCTACTGGAGGGAAGAGTATCAAAGAATTTGTGTATCTATGTTAAAACTGTTGCAGGAGAATGGGGCACAAGAGGATGGTCATGTCCCAGGTCTCCGGTGAGTCCCTGGGACAGGCCGCCAAGTGATGGTCCTTGCCTTTGTGCAGGAATGAATTCAAGAGTGTGCCACTGAAAGCAGGTTTATTTAGAGATACGCATTCCATAGGCAGAAATGGGGTTGTCTCAGAAAGTGAGAGCAGCCCCCAAATAAGGTGTGGTTAGTTTTTATGGGCTGGGTAATTTCATAGGCTAACAAGTGGGAGAATTATTCCAAATATTTTGGGGAAGTGTCAGGGATTTCCAGGAATTGGGCCACTCTCCACTTTTTGACCTTTTCTGGTCAGCCTCCAAGGCTATTCCAACTGTCATGGCACCTTTGGGCGTGTCATTTAGCATATGCTAATGTATCACGATAAATGTATAATGAGGCTAAATGTCTACTGAAAGTTGAATCTTCTGCCATCTTGGGCCTAATGGTTTCTAACTAGTTTTCATCCTATCCTGTTTTTCTCAACAGCTATGTCATGCTTTAATGGTTGTGCCCTGCCTTGTTCCCTCCTGACTCAAAACCACCACAGTAATTAATAAATACTTCAGGAGAGATATTTCAAGGCTATACAAATAATCTGTGTCTGTAATTTAGGTGTTTTTCAAAAGCCATTTTTACATCTATCATTTTCTTTGACCTTCACAAGAATTCCTTACCTTATGAAGAGATAAGCTGAGCCTGAAAAAGATGGACTCGGTTCACTATAAGGAGAGGGTAAAATAAATTCCCAAGTACTAGATAAGACCGTAAATCTACATGGCAGTGCTAATTCTGTTGCTTAGTATCAGTACTGGAAGATTTCACTGTCCAAACAGCAAATGGGGGCGAAAGTAGGCATCCCTCACTGGGATTAACTCCCTTTACTGCATACTAAATAAATTTGAATAATAGAAAGTAAAGCAGGGCAGAAATAGAGACACAAATGTAGAGAACAAACATATGGACACCAAGGGGGGGAAACTGGCAGGGGTGGTGGTGGTGGTGGCATGAATTGGGAGATTGGGATTGACATGTATACACTAATATGTATAAAGTGGATAACTAATAAGAACCTGCTGTATAAAAAAATAAATAAAATTCAAATATTCAAAAAAAAAAAAAAAGAAAGTAAAGAAGAGGGCTGGGCTGGAGACAATTAAATGTTTGATACCAGAGCTATGTGTACATCAAATCGCCATTCGCCTTCTAAATTGAAAGTATTGCTTACTGACCTAAGGATGTCTACTGGATTCTCTTTTGCAGTAAATGAGGCTCTGAACAACCTAATCAGTTCTTCATAGATACCTGAATCCCAATGGGGGATATAGTTTAGACTGAATCCTAAGATAGAGTTTTAGACAAACCTGTTTTCTAACTATTGAATCAAACTTCATTCATTCTTTCATAACAATTTTAGAAAATATCTTTAGTTAATACCGTTCATACCTGAAAGTTTGTAACGTTGAAATTCTAAACAAAAAAGAAAGCCTAGATAGAATACTTTACAACTTTTAGGTAATATTTATAAAGCACTTTTACATATATTTCCTCATTGCATCCTTCCAACCATCTTGAGATCAACAGAAAAAAATGACCTTATTTCCATTTTCCAGATGATACTTCTAAGGTTTTAAGGTCAGTTTCTGGTAGCATAAGGACTTGAAACTAGATAGAACTATATTATGCTGTAATTCTACATTTGCTCTACACGGATGGGTATTCACTCTTTTTATTTATATCGGAACTTGCCTGAGCATACCTGGATGCATCAGATCATTTCTCTTAGAAAAAATGCATTCTTGGATTCTAAGTCAGAGCTAGTGAGACTCTTTTAAATCACATTTTTTTCAAATCATAGAACATACGTTCATCTGATTAAAACAGAAAATACAGAAAAAATTAAAAAGAAGAAGGGAAAAAGAATACCCAGGGATAACTATGCTTGTTATTTGTTATATTACCTCCTAGTAATATTTACATAGTTAAGATCATACCGTGTCTATAATCACAAATTCACTTGAATTTACTTATTCACTTTATATAGTTTTTCCTAATAAAGGCTCTTCATGGACATTTGTTAGCATTTACCACTAATAAGAATAGCAAACCGCTATATGATGCTTATGTGCCAGTCACTGTTCTAAGGGCTTCCCATATATGAACGTATGTAGTCTTTATCTCAGCCCTGTGAGCTAGGTATTATTATCTCCATTTTAAAGAACAGAAAACTGACTTCATGGCTCTATAATAGAACACGATCTGGAAATACCATAACTTAGTTTAGCTTTCCCACCATTCTCTGATGTTCAGGTTGTTCACAATTTATAAAACATGGTTAATGTTAAGTTCTGACCCTGCATGTACTATTAACATAAATGTATGCTGCTTTGGCTGAAACTGTGGATTAAGTAAACTAAGAAGTGAAACATACTCTTTTTATTAGATACTTCTGAGTGAGTGGTACCAAAATAAAAGGTAATAAAAAGCAAGGCAGCCTTTATATTTTCAAATACCTTGGCCTGCCTAAAACACTGATTGTAAGTCTCATGGCCAGAAACCCACTGAATCACATTTTTGCCTGAAAAACAGTCATTATTGGTGATATCACCTTCCCTCCATGATCAAAACATCTGGTGGTATGGTTTAGGTAAAGGAAATTGTGACATGGCAAAGCAAAATTACTCATGTATCATCAGTTAAAAAAAAAGCCAGCTGGATCAGAAAAATCCCCTGTCTATCTTAAAACTAAATAAAACGTTCTAAAGTCCTTCAGAAATGTTTCTCTAAACTACAGTGGGAGGACCTAAGTCCATATACTAACAATACTGAATGTAAGCTAAGGCCCAGTGAATGGGCACGCTTGCCTTGCTACTGCCAGTCTGGAATTGTTTATAGGGATAAGGCAGTTGTCCTATTTTGTCATAAACGCAGATTGTCTTCTCACTACAGATACAGGGAGAACATTTCTTTTTAACTGAAAAGAAAAGTTTCCCTTCAAAGCAAGTTTCCGTCATTCAAAAAGATATCTGGTGCTGAAATGCCCTTTACCTGCTTTATTTACATGAGAAACATGGCAGAAAGAGTCTTGCTCTCCACCATCTAATTTCTCTAAGCTACAGCCATTGATTCTTTGTAAGTTTATTTATTCAAAACAACAGCACAAACAATTCTTTTTTCTTGGGTCAGCAGCTTACTGAATGAACATCAATCATCAAAGGAGACGGGGCTGAAAGGACGATGGAAGCCCATTTTCTCAGAGATTGATTTTTTAAAGCCAAAACACACAGGCATAAGCAGGACGCTATTTACCATCAAAAAGGTTCAACTTGAAAGTCACAGCTAAAAACCAGGCACTTGCAGGACTGCCCAGTTTCCTTAAAGAAATCTTAAAGAATTTTTTTAAGTCACGTATTTCTTTTATGATGGCCTGTGAGAGTTTGATTACTTCACTATACAGAACCTACCTGAATAGCTTAAAACGAGTGGAGGGGAGGTTCCAAAGGAGAGAGAAGTGGATCAATGTTGGTGTTTATTATAATGATTTTCTAATGGTTTTCTCTACTCTCTTTACTTATGTTGATGTATTCAGAGTGGGGAAAGTTCATCAAAGACCTCTTTGATTAGAAGCTTAAATGTATAACTATCTTTTGCATGTTTTAGAGGTAAGATTTGCTCCATAGGTCCTAGCAAAATTATTCTTTGAAAACCCTGATTTGCTTCTTGCTAGGAATTCTGCTCAATTATTTTTCCTTGCAAGGTGGACGTAGAGAGTCCTTGCCTCAAAATGAAGTCAGAAGGGTCAGTATTCCCGAGACTAAGAACTGCAAAAAGTAATTGGTTTATATCCATTTTACACCCAGTCGTGTCAGAGGAATGTGTTTCCTTCCTATAGCTTTTCTGGAGATTTATGTAAGGTAAGGAATGCATTAGACCAAGCATGTATAAACTATTGGCTTCCTATTTCAGTAGAATGTGCTATACTCTTTACTTTAGATATTTTTAAACATTTGCCATATTGTTAAATCAATTTTAGGAGAAAATGTGAGGTTTTCAGTCCAGGATACAAGCAAATAAAGATGAAAGAAAAATCTCATATGCCTGGGTTGGCTGGCTGAAAGGACCCTGTGTTATCACTGTTTTCTCTCAAACTGAGACAAAATTTATTTCAGTTAAGAATTTGATATCAAAGCTATCAATCACCCTCTTGTCTGAGAATGAAGTGGGAACATCCATTTGCTCTCCAGATGTAAAACAAAGATTTTTAGCCTCTAATTCACAGGGATTACACTTAGAAATAAAGGTCACTCCTTGGAAGGGAGAAAATTCATTCATTCATTCATTAAATCAATATGAAGGACTTTTACCTAATTTTTTAAAAATCCCACTACTTAACAATGAGATATGATTTGTTAACCATTCTAAACTTTCTTTTCGCTCCCACACTTAGATCACAGACAAATTAGCAAACTAATGTTGTAAGGCATAGATTATCCCCTACAGCCATTTTGAGTAGTCTTTTAGCATCAACATTCTACAGGATGTTCTGCAGAGACAGTGAAACATGTAGGAGAAAATAAAGGCCTGCCACAAAGAACGACTGGTAATGTCAACTGCTTATAAAGCATTATAGTTAATATAATGTCTATATCCTGTGAGGATTAGTGCAACTCAGGTGAAGCTAAAAACACTCCTCGGGGCCAGCTCTGGGGCATGCATGATACAGCAGCCTCAGTAGGAGGGCTGGGAACATCAGGCCGAAGGCTCTGCTCTGAGTGGCTATGTGGTGGCCGTCTGCAGTGAGAAAAAAGCTCAGAGGCCTTCAGAGATGGGGAGAGGGATATATTAGATCACAATCAGCTATGAGAAGCAGAACTTAAAGACAACACTGTTTGTGAAAATGCTTTGAGACTGTGTAAAAGCATGATTTGGAACAAAGGTGGCAAAAGGAAAAAAAACGCATTGTAAAATTCTAAAAACAAAAGGTTCTAAGTGGTGTATTCACATGCAGTATGATGGTCCATCTCCAAAAGAACAATTTATGGGAGAGAAGCAACAGACTTCCAGGGACAGTAGGTGAAAAACATGTCCTGCTTGTCCAAGGTTAAGAGCATTGAAAAAAAAAAATACTCCAAGGCAAGGGCCTATGTTATTAACATGTAATAGATAAGAGGTATTTTAAACAAAAGTCCTGAGATTAGTTTGAACATATAAAGAATAACCAGAACAATATAAAAATAGATATCCAAGTGAAAGAAGTTAACTTCAGATCAACCAAGCAGGAAGAGAGGGTAGAAGTTATCAAGAGCTGGTTTGGTGACACAATGTGAAAACTTTAAAGGGGAAAAAAACAAAAGGAGGATGAGATCAGGTGTGGGATGAAATTTATGACCTGCCCCCCACCAAAATTTTTTTTCAAAATAAACATAACCTTGAGAAATCAGTCACTTTAATAAAGGGGTCAGCATGAGGGAAACAGTTGGGAGTAAACTGCATCAAATTATTTCCCCGTGAGTGAACACACAGAGTAATAAGCTGTGAAGAGAGTAATTCTGTACTTACATTGTGTTTTGCAAGCAAAGTGGGAAATTGAGAATTACTGAACCTTGCTTAAGTTCTTATCCAAATGAGTGTTTCACTTAGTTAACTAAGATTCCATCTAGTTTTAGAACTGGAGTTAGTATGTGGAATAAAGCTGCCCATCTATGGTGCTACAAAATGGCCCAGCAAATCTGTTATACACAGGATTAAATCTAACCAAAGAAGCCTATTTGTATTTATACAGCAATATTATTTAGGTAAGATCTGTTAGGTTCCTCCACGTACACATAACGGCTTTACTGAGATATAATTTCCACACCATTAAGTTCACCCTTATTTTAAGGTTATTCTTAACTTGAGGAAAACAGGAGAAAACAGAGCCTTATTAAAACAGTCAGTGAAAGTTTAAGGGTACAATTATAACGATGCATTTTAAGCCCAGTATACTGTTGAACACATAATAGGACATTAAATAAACATTCTAGTTCACTGAGTGATGAAGGCTCTCTAAGAAGTAACTACCAGTGAAAGAAACAAACAAAATACACAAAATCTTTAAGTTAAAACTAACAAGAAAAAAAAAAAACAAACCCCAAAGCATTCTATTTTGATGCTATTCAGCAGAAAGGGAAGGATTTAAGAGTGATTGTTTCCTTGGGTGGCTTTGGAGTGGGAAAAATGGAACAGAGCTTTCATTTATCTTTGTAACTATCAAGGTGCTTAGCACAGTTTTTTGCACACAGTGATGACTTAAATATTTGCTAAATTAAACTGAAGAATGAAGGAAGCTGGAATATAGAAAGAAAGCAAAAGCCAAAGTAAAAAGCCAGAAAAAAGCAAACTTTCACACACAAGCCTGTAATCCCAAATTGAAGCTTTGGAATTTCATTCTTATGGTTGATAACTTGGATGACAGTCTTTTTTTTTTTTTTAATTGCATGCAATACATTTGACATCCGAAAATTTCTACTACATACCCCTTGTGGGGAGATCAGGATGGAGCTGACAAAGACTAGAAGTGTCTACTGATGAAATCATGGAACAAATCTAGCCCAGTAAATCATCTGGATAGGGTACTCTGATCCACGGATTTGGTAGCAGGCTCATGCAATGACAAAGACATGGGGATTTGTCATCTGTTCTCATAAACAGCAACGCATCTTAACCGTAACAAAGATGTCAATAAGAATCTTGTAATTCTTTTCTCTAGAACTTAAACATGAGGAATAAGGGAAACACTAAGAATTACCAAACTAGTTAGTTTTGTGTTATGCATAGGAAATAAGGAGTTCAAATAAAACAGAATAATATTCTATAAGGATAAGACAAATATTATCAATATGAAGAAGAATTACCATCAAACAAAAGGAGGCAAGAACGCCAAACCTTGGAGATTGATCACTTCGATCTCACTCCCTCTGTCTCTGTTTCTCTCTCTCTCACACACACAGACACACGTTTACTATATTTTTGTACCCCCAAATGACAACTGTATATGAATTTTCAAAAAGCTTTCTATAATTATGCATAAGAACTTCTGACTGCAAATAAAAAGTCTTAATCATAGACAATCTTTTCACTAGTGAAAATTATCAGGAACACAGGAAAGTAAGTAGTTCAAGGGCATACATGCTTGGGTAGCAGATAGATATTTAACACCCTGTAAATTACTATATTTACTTAATAAAATAAAAGTAAGGCAACCTTGGGGGAAAAAGGAGAAGGTGATAAGTTAATAAATGCCTTATGGGAAATTAATGAACCACAGAAAGCACAGTACCCTCCTGTTCACTTTGTCTAGATCACATCCCATCATGAATGCTGTATTCAGTCCTGTTCCTACACATGAAGAGGGACAATACTTTACTGAAAAAGAACCAAAGAAGGGCAATCCAACTATGCAAAAGAAAGAAATGTTAAAATTAGGACTATTTAGCCTGGACATTATGCTAATGTGACACATATTTAATGGCTGTCACAAAAGGATTAGATCTATTCTATGGTGCTCTCCAAAATATGTATAACTAGATCTTCCACTTCTTTAAAAAATAAACTTCTGAGCACATTCTAAATGTAATGTACTATGCTGTGCTAGGTGAGGCAGAAGATACAAAGGTGATCAGACAAGAACCCTGCTCTTAAAGAACATACAGTCTAGAAAGTAAATTAAGATACGAAGTTAGAGTATGAGTATCATCTTGTATCTGAAACAGTGCCTGGTGTATAATGGGAACTCAATAAAATTTTTTTGAATGAATGAATTGCAGCTCTCATCCCACTGGTCTTGTGACCCTCTGCTTGACCTGAGTTGCATTAGCGGATCTGACTCATGGGCTTCGACAAAGCTGCAGGCTCATGGAGTAGGCAACCTTCCCAATGTCACTATTCTTTATTCGTGAGACAAGTATAGATAATGCACAAGGCAGAAACTCTCAACTGCCAGAGCAGAGAACCAAATAGTGCTATGTGAATTTAGAGTTTGAAATTAAAAGTAAAAATTACAAGGAGGCAGATTTCATCTCCATCTAATAATTGAAACTGTCCAAAAAAGGAACAAGTATTGAACTCTGGGCTTCCCAAATCAAAATTGTGCCTTCTGAAGGCTCTCATCAGAGGGTTATTTTACACTGTTCCCCACTCCTACCCTGTTATCTGAAAACACAGTCCAGGGCTATTTATCTTAGCAGGGCCATCAGGAATACAGTCTGCTCTAAATCAAATAGTCTACAAAGTAGGATGATTTATTCACACTGGAAGTAGACAACTAGTAAATTAGCCCTCAGAATCTTTCAGAATCAAGTCAACTCTCCCCTGATGGAGAACCACAGCCTTATGCACAGCCTATAGTGTATTTCCATAATACACTGCCTGGTTGTTATGGGTTACCTGGGGTTTTCTAAGGTGGTTTAACCTATCCTTAAGTAGAACTATGAAGACAAAAAGCCTTCATAGATTGATATGCTATTACATACATGTACAAATATACCATTCTAGTTGATGCTCAATAAATTTTTATCTAAAGAAGCAACATTGGATCATAGAGACAGATCAGTATGAACTCTCTTGAATATCATATGATAAGCAATAAAATTATGACTTTAGCAAATGACTTGGGATGAAATGAGAAAATCCTTTAATATTTATTTTTGTAAAAAAGGTAAGCTTGCAGTTGATTCCTCCGTTTGGTGTTGACTCTGCTTATCCTTTGCTAGTAGCAAAACACAATCACCAAATCACTTGTCTATGACTCTATTACCATAAAGATACACCTAAGCATATCCCTCTACCATCCATTTATTTCTTAATAAATACTCAATAAAATAAAATTTAATCATATTGATTTTTAAAGGTTGAAAAATAAAAATGCAATATAAACAACACGAAGTATTTCGTGTTTATTGAGTGGTATGTACTCTACTTTGCAATACCTCACTTTATTCAGCACTGTTCTTTTAAAGACGTTAAAAGTTTTAAGTAATTTACTTTCAAGAAAAAGCCCTAGCAATGTATATCATGAGGTAAACTGGCATGACCACGGGGAATCAAAACGGAGGCACACTCAAACCAGCAGTGAGTGACTGGAGCGGACAGTTCAACGGGAGCCTTGATTGTGTAAACATTTTTGGGAACTTATAGTTTAAAGCAGAATTATCAAGCTGGCAACCTATGAACCCAAACCAGAGTGCTGACCTATTTGGTATGAGACTACAGTATTTAACTTTAAAAAATTAGATGACAATTGAATATATGAGGATTTCACGTGAAAATCAAACATTAGCTGGACCTGGGTACAGGCTGGCCCCTTAAGATGGAACAAGGGTCCTGCAGTGTGCCTAAGTCATTCATTTATCGATCAAGCTCCCACTGGTGTGTAAATTTGCAACCTTTACTTCAAGGAACGAATGTCTAAAGAAGGAAATAAAATACAAAAATAACCTGAATAATCTTGGAATATATGTATGAATGAATGTGTATTTGAATGTGTATTTAACACAGTTTTGAGTATTCATGAGTTAACTCTTTCTGGACTTCCACCATGAAATAGAACAGCTCCACTGACCAATGACCATGTTGAGGGTCTGCCTTGCAGATATTTCACTTATGAATAACCGACAGGGTCATCTTAAAAACCTCCAAATTAATCATAAATTGATGATGAAGGAATCGAGAAACAATGTCCCCCGTCCCCACCCTCCCCTCAAAGTCCAAGAGTCTTCCATGGATGAAGCTGGAGGAAAACACTAACCTAACATTTATTTAGCCCAAGAAATCAGGTGTTATACACTTTTAAGAACAGTTTCTTACTTGAATTGCTAATTTGGAGTTGATGTCTTCTAAAACGTTGCTAACGTTCCTGAGTCGTTTCCCTCTCCCAGTCTCACGACACTCAGACGCCAGTACTGGGCATAATGTGCGGCACTGTAATTCCGCCTCTATTAGATTCACGTATATAAATGGCATGCCAGTGAGCATGGTGAATTTTGATCATTATTTCTCCTCTCAAGTTTTGTTCACCTTCCCGCTGAAAGAATGATCACTGAGTTTTACCACAAGCCCAAGGGACCCATTATTTATTATTTTACTTTTTACGGTGTGGAGTAAATAAATAGCACTAAAGCACTAACTTCAGTCACAGAGATGAACTGTATTCATAAACCGGAGAAATTCTTTAAATCAAGCCTCGGCTGCTAATAGGCTCTTCGTAAAAATGCAGAAAACATTCATTGTAATATGGCAGCAATAAACGGAGGCAGCTGGGTTAACAAACAAATATTAGAAGGCAAACATTTTAGGCGAGGCACATAAATGGCATATAACCGAATCAGGAGGTTAAATACACAAACCTCGCTTAATAATCTGTCATTTTCATGTAACTGGATTGTAAAAATTCATACTGTCATGTAATTATCATAATAGAAGAATTCAAAATAAACTAAATGTACGAATGTGTGAAGAATTCAGCAACCCTGACCTCTCCTAAGATGTCCCTTAATTACCGTACATTTTGTCTCATTCGGCTTGTCTTCTATTAAAAGCCCATTCGGCAGGGAATGTGTGTGCATTTGTCTTTTGTAGTATATATAATCCACTCTCATTTCCATCTCTGATTTCTAGGGTCTCATGCAATTGCTGTAAAAGATTTTCTAGCCACCGATCCTCTGGGATTTTCTTTCCCCATCCCTCATGTGACTTAATATAATCATTTAAGGCAAGCTACGACTCTGCATTTTTCCCTCGGCAGATTTAAACTCAGAGCTTGAGAGTGACACAAATTCCTTGCCCCCGTTGGACTTCACTATAGAGGGTCGCGGTGGGTCTCAAGATTCCGGCCCCTTACTACCCTAGCATCCGTTCCTCCTTATACAATGCTGCACCAACACTACCCGCGCGGCTGTATTTTAACAATAGGAATGATAATGAATTTTCTGTGCCAATTATAACATTCATTCAGTATTATAAGGTGGTAAAATATAGATATAAAGAAAAAATAAAATGAGTATTAACAACAAAGTATCATAATAAGTATTTAAAATCATACTGAAGAGGATTACCATAGAAACTATAATCAACATATAAAAGGTGGCAAGGAGAAAGGCATGCCTGTTGTCTCTTTGTTTTTTTGAGATTTCTAAGCCAATCAGAGATGATGGGAAGCAGTATAACACACAGAATGGAAGAGGAGGCAGAGCCAGGTGTACAGAATAGAGTCAGAGGTCGGAACACAGGGGAGAACTTCCAAATGGAGGCATATTAGGGTACAGCAAGACAAAGCAATGATGTGTGTGGCCAGCCAGACCAAGTAACAATCTGAGTCAGGCCACAGGAACAATGAATGGAACTTTTCAAAATAAAGGAATAAATGGAGAAAAGACCAAGGAAAAAACATACACAAGAGAAAAGGCAGGAGAGACAAAGTCAATTGTCAATAGTCAGAGTCTACAAGAACTAAAAGGGAAACTGAGAAAAGAAAAAAAAATTATATGTAAGTATCACAAGAGTCAATTTAATAAGCCGTATCAATGTTTCAGGGATTTGGGGTAAAATCATCTGCTTCTTTCCAGCCATACCCAGTAACTTCTTCATTTGACCCTAAAAGTTGGTACAAACCAAGTGTACACAAAGCTAGAGAGAAAGTCTAGGGCCAGATATTTGGTTCTTTCATGTCAACTGCTAAGATAAGAGGTGCTGACGCTGTCTCTATCCCAGCTTCTCCAAAATCATGTCCTGTTAAAACTAGGGAGGGTGAGATGGTGGAAAGTACTAGTGAGAAAGAAGGAATGAGCACAGTTTGGGATTTCCAAAAGGTAATAGTTCTAAGATTTCAGTGCACTGACATTAAATTAGGGAGCATATCTCCTGCAAATAAGTTTGTAAAAGCTGACTGAGTGATCCATTCATTTGTTCAACCTTCTTCATTGTGGAATTATAAGGCAATAACAACATGCCAGGCTTGGAGATAAGGACCTGTCTCTCTAAAGACTGCTTAAGTGATTCACTACGATTGAGGGTGATGGACAGCTCAGCAGCACTTGACCCAGTGGCTCGCGCTCCTCAAGACACTTTCTTCACTTGGTTTCCTGGAAACCACTCTCTCTTCGCCTTTTGCTTCCTTACCATCTGTTCCGTTTTGAACTTCCTTTGTTGGTAGCTCTGTATCTACCTAAGCTCTCTGCACTGCAGGTCCTGATCCTCCGACATCTTTTCTTCTTTACCTGTGCTCCCTCCAAGCAGATCTTATCCAGTCTCATGGCCTTACGCAGCACTGAAATGCTGATGACTCAAATTTCTATTTACTGTCTTGCACGCTGACCAATACAGTAGCCTGAACCACCTGTGGCAGTTCAAATTTTAATTTAAATTCATTAAAATTAAGTAAAATAATAAATCAGCTCCTCAGTTGCACTAGCCACACTTTAAGTGCTCAGTAGGCACCCATGGCTAGTGGCTACCATATTGGAGAGTGAAGTTATAAAACATTTCTATCATAACAGAAAGTCCTATTGGACAATGCTGGTCTAGGACTCACTTTCAGACTTTCCAGTCATGTATTCAACTAATTACTCAACACATTCACTTGGCTATCGGACATCTCAAATTCAGCATTTCCAAAACTGAACGCGATCTTACCGTCCAACTAGCTCTTCCAACAGTCTTCACGCTCTTTGGAAAGCACATCTTCTTCCTTCTTGTTGCTTAGGCCCAAAATCTTTGAGATATGCTCGACTCCTCTTTTCTTCCATACCCATATTCAACCCATCGGCAAATCTTCATAAGACATCCAGAATATAACCACCTCTCAACTCCACAGCTGTCAGCCTAGTTCATTCAGATCATCACCTCTCAGCTGAATGATTGCAATGGCTTTCTACTCTCTGCTACTACTTTTGCCCCCTACAGATACTCTTCATATGGCAGACAAAGCAGTACTTGTAGAAAAGTTAAAGGAGATTATGACATTCATCTATTCAAAACTCTGCAACAGCTTTCCACCTCACTCAGGATAAAATCCGAAGTCCTGTCCGTCATCTACAAGGCCTGAAGTAATTTTGTCCCCAGCATCTCTCTTCCCTCATCTTTGACAAAGTCCCTTCCTCGCTCACTTGTCCTCAGCTACTCTGGTCTCAGGGTTTTTGTGCTTACACTCTTTCCTTTGCCTAGAACGCTTTTCTCCCAGATATCTCATGGTTTGTTGCTGAATTTCATTCTAGTCTTTGCTTGGACATGTTCTCTGAGCACCCAATGGAAAACAGCATGCTGTTTTACTCTTTCTTACCCTACTTTGCTTCACAATACTTACCACATCTGAGGTATTTTGTACTGGTTTATTGTCTGACTTCTCGCATTAGAATATAAGCTCCATGAGAGCAGGGACTTTCTTTTTTCCGTTGCTTGGCAAATAATAGGAGCTAAACAAATATTTGCAAAATAAAAACAAAAAATTCTATCATTGTGATAAATGCCCTAACAGAGGAATGTAGAAAAAGAATGTTCTCCAGATCCATCAACTCAGTCTACCGGTTGGGATGACCTAAATCAGGCAAATACCATTCACAAATAGAAAGACTCAGGTACAAACATTCAAGAGAGTGTCCCACTAATAACAAGTTACATGTGAGGAAGAAGAGACACTTAGGGAATCAAGAAATGAAAGAAGAGGGCTTCCCTGGTGGCGCAGTGGTTGAGAGTCTGCCTGCCGATGCAGGGGACGTGGGTTCATGCCCCGGTCCGGGAAGATCCCACATGCCGCGGAGCGGCTGGGCCCGTGAGCCATGGCCGCTGAGCCTGCGCGTCCGGAGCCTGTGCTCCGCAACGGGAGAGGCCACAACAGTGAGGGGCCCGCGTACCGCAAAAAAAAAAAGAAATGAAAGAAGAAAATTCCAGGGGCTCCTGTTCCTGACAGAGGCAAAGCGGTCTTGCAAGCTGGGTGGCTCAACAAATACCCTCCAGCCAGACTGTGCTGTGGTTTCCCTGTCTGCTTGTTAGCACCAGGCCAAGAGCACAGAGTCAGAAATGGAATCAAACTAAAACAATCCAAACATTTGCTGGGCAGCTAGTAAATGCCAGGACCTTTCCCATATATCATTTTAAGTTGACACTTAGAATAACAGTGCCAGCTCGTTGTTATTTGCTCCATTTTACAGGTGAGGAAACAAGCGGAGGTGATTAAAGAATTTGCCCGAAGTCACAAAGCTCGCCAGGTGAGAATTTTACCCTAAATGTGACTCCAAAGACTGAAAACTGTGGTAAAGTAATACATCTACCGAGGGCAGTTCCAAGTAACAAGCGAGGAACCCACCTTTGAACCAGACGCTAAACACAAACAAGCATCCACTCAGATCCGTCATTTGCAATTTCAATGCTCATCACTAAAACCGATCTGAACTGTACTACCACAAGCTGAGATAACTAATCTCCAGGAAGTTACCAAAATTCCATCAGAAACCCCAGTCTTAAAAATAAAATGAGCTTTCTAACTACTCCCCTCCCCCAATCTCATAGCTACAAAGCCAAATTAGGTAAAACCCAAAACCTATATGAAAATAAAATGTTTCCATAAACAAACATAATAAGAAAAAGGAAATTCTTCAGAGTCCTTTTGGGTGTTCCTCAGAAATGAGAATCTTCTCTCTAGACCTTCAAAAAGCTTCAGTGAATCAAGGCACTCTCATGGCATTCTTCTCAGACTCCTCTGAAGAATTTTATCTTGTGTCAGTCCCGCTATCCTCCCTCTCTTTTCAACCATCCTCTTTTACCTCAAACATATACAATTACATTTTACTGGAAATTTCTCTCTTTTAAAAATAAAAATATTTAGAAGATTCAGGGTAAAGGAACATACTTGCTTGTGTGTTAAACACAGGCCAATCAGTGAACATGGTTCTTCATTTGGTGTGCTGTTTGAATGTTTCCAAAAATCCAGTGTTCCACATTAAATTGTCCAGGATTTGTGTCTATATAACAAATTCTTTTTTTATGATTTTTAAAAATTTATTTATTTATTACTTATTTTTGGCTGCATTGGGTTTTGGTTTTTTTTGTTTTTGGGGTTTTTTTTTTGCGGTACGCGGGCCTCTCACTGTGTGGCCTCTCCCGTTGCGGAGCACAGGCTCCGGACGCGCAGGCTCAGCGGCTATGGCTCACGGGCCCAGCCGCTCGGCGGCATGTGGGATCTTCCCAGACCGGGGCACGAACCCGTGTCCCCTGCATTGGCAGGCGGACTCTCAACCACTGCGCCACCAGGGAAGCCCTGCATTGGGTCTTCATTGCTGCGCGGGAGCTTTCTCTAGTTGCGGCGAGCGGCGGGTACTCTTCGTTGTGGTGCGTGGGCTTCTCATTGCGGTGGCTTCTCTTGTTGAGGAGCACGGGCTCTAGGCGCACGGGCTTCAGTAGTTGTGGCGCAGGGGCTTAGTTGCTCCGTGGCATGTGGGATCTTCCCGGACCAGGGCTTGAACCCGTGTCCCCTGCACTGACAGGCAGGTTCTTAACCACTGCACCACCAGGGAAGCCCTCTATCACAAATTCTGATTCGTCAGAACAGCACTGAGGGCTTCCCTTCAACCCTCCGCCCCCACATGCAAACAGGTGCCCAAGCTGTTTGTCTCTCTACACCCCACATTATCCTCTCTCCCCACCTCAACACCAGCCTCCCCCGGCACCGTGATGTGGGAATCCAGCCGCGTATTCAGGAAGCTTTGTTACTGACACACCCCAGCTGGGGTGCCACAGAAGCACCTGTTCCACACCCACTGCTGGAAACATCCTGTTGCACATCCTTGCACCACTGCAGACTCTGTAACCCCAGAGGCAAGTCGAGTTTGATCCTCACCTCTTCACTCCAGTCACGGCCTCCTTGAGTAAGGGGGGAATCTGTTTTGACCCATGGTAGTGCCAATGTGAAAGAGAAAGATAAATGCCTTCTTACCCAAAGAAAGGGGGTTCACCCAACATGCCTTAATAACTAAGAAGGGCAAGAAGAGAGAGCAGGGTACAAAGAGAGAGGCAAAATGGAGAATGAACGATTCCTTTGTGCCTGTCAAGAAGGGGCCCACGTATTCCCTCCCAAGCCATAAAGGCATTTCTGAAATGCATTTATGATAAAAAGCAAGGCCTTCTTACAACTTATTTTCCATTCATACATTTAATGGGTTTCACTGCCCTCCCTATATTTACTGCACTTCCTCCGACATAAAAAACCACACACAGGGCTTCTGTAGTATATCAGATTCAATAGTGAGTCACTATAGTACGTATTTGTGGAGGAGGGAGGAGGCGCCTCACCAGTGCCTAAAACACAACATGGTTATTTAGGTAAAACACCCTAAACATGATGATGGAATAGGCAGCACATGAGATGACAAAACTATAAAGTAAAAGGGGAAAAGCTGACTGATTCAGGTATTTTGTGGGAAAACATTAAAAAAGGCAGTTGACTGTAAAGGCTATTTTTAGCATATTTGATGGCAAAGTCTAGTTAGGCAGGAGTTTGTACCAAATGCACTGGTTGTTGGAGTTCCAAGTATTTGAAGTAGAAAACTTCTGATCAGGTACCATCGGAGGCACAGTGTGGCGTAATGGAAGAGCCAGGAGACTTGGGTTTTTTTTTCTTCCAGGCTCTGCTTTTCCCTAGTTCTATTATCCCGGGTCAGTCACAAAGCCTTTCTATACTAGCTTCAGTCTCCTCTCAAGTTGAATATAGGGGCTAGACTAGGTGACTGCTAATCTTTTAAGAGTCAATTTCCTGCATAAGAATACCTTCTACAGACCATGCATAAGTGTGAGCAGTGGGGCTGCAGTGTGCTCCTCTTTCATAGGCTGCTGTTCAATTTGGGGGAAAAAAACAGCTTTAAAGAGTAACCAGATTACAACCTCAACAGCTGTTCTGGGAAAGCGGGATTCCCTGCCCGTGCTCACTTCTATAGTGTTGTCTGGCAAGTGGATAGTGAAAAATGGCCGTGTCATTCGTTCTTTAAGATGCGTCCTAGAGACTACTAAGTTCAAAATAGATTTCTCGAGTAACGAGCTTATCGTTCCCATAAGCTTAGAAAATGTCGCATATGCTCTTTGCCTCTGGAAATTCACAGTGAACCCTGTATAGGTAAAGGCTCTGAAAAGTTCTGCAATAAAGAGTTCCTCATTTTAAAATCAAGCGAACAAAAAGTACAGTACAGTTGTATGGCAGTAAAAAGGATCAACTAGAATAGAGCTTCTTAGGAAAAAGAACTGTGTCTAACACCTTTCTAGCCACGGCCCTTAGCACAATAGCTGATATATGACAATGTTCACATTTTTTGAAAAACTGGAAAAACCTGGAGCCTGGAAATATGGCTAATGTTTTTTATTAGGTCTTGTCTAGCTAAGTAAAATGCATTAAGAAAATGCAAATGTTAAAGTAAAATATACAGCAACAATAGTTTTTCCTGAGGACAAAAAAGTAAAACGGAGCCAATAGGTTCCATGGAATACTTTCCTCAAGCAATAAGGGGGAAAGCCAGAAACAAAATACACTGCACAGGGCTTATGAAAGTATTATGTTCCACAGGGGCTCAATAAACATTAGCTGATGTTTCCCAGCAGCGTCCGTAACTTATTTATCTAGCCACTTAGGTTCTCAATGCCTCGATTTCCCTGTCTATAAAATAAATAAATATTTACTGTAACATAAAAACAGCAATCTATACTCACTGAGGACTTAGGAGGCTTAATTTATGCTTCAGAAGCATTTGGGAAAAGGCAGATGATGGATGGGAGTGTCAATCACCATCACCATCACAACTGCTATTGCGGTAAACAGGTTAGAAAGGCAGCGTGCCAGCTCGCCTGGCTCCTGTGCTTCCAGTTGTGGGAGATGTGTCCTTTTTATAAAACCACACACTGCTCAGGTTCTTAGGGCACAGAGAGAAAGATAAGAATTGCTAAATCAATAAAACCGGATATAGCTAAATTCCAATGTTTTGCATTAATCAAGATTTCCTTTATTAATCTATGACAAATATTTTTACCCAAACACCACATATAAATTAAATTATTTCCTAGAAGAACCAAGATATAATAGCTTAAAAAAAATTCAAGGTATAGGTTGAGGCTTTGAACACAGAGTTGAGACAGAAAAAAAAAAAATTGCTGATTAGGATCTTGACTGTATACCACAGGTTCCTAATCCATCAGCTTGTAAATTACTTAAGAACAGAGATTGTGGCAATCACTCTTACAACCCTAGTGACCCAGAGAGTGTCTGGAATACATCAGGTACTGAGGAAAGGTTGAATGAAAGAATGGATGAATGCCCATGCCTCAATGTTTTATTAAGCAATAATCAAAATCTCACCAGCTACGTAAAGGCTCTCAATAATGATTCAGTTGTTTGTAAAATGCTTTAAAGAAAAATTTTTAAATTTTATTATCCCCATTAGCATAAGCCTGAAAGGTAGGGGAAGAGAGGGGAAAAAAGACAGCATCTATATATTCTACAAAATGTCCACCAGCTTAATATATGACATGGCTATCAATCTGTACACCAGTCACCCCAATCCATTCTGAAGAAAAACCATTGCTTCCACCATAATACACTAGAACAAATTTATAAATGTTAATAAAATTTTTAAAAGGTCGGGTCACTACTTCCTGTAACATATGTCAGGGGGAACCTAATACATCCCAGTATCAGGTCATTGGCAGGACAACTATGACATTAAAGAATGGAGAAAATGAAATTTTTTCCCTTTTAAAATTAGTTAACCGGCACATCCGCCTGTTCCCCCCCTTGGCTGCCTGGTATGGAGCAAGAATTGTAACAGGAAATTTATTGAAAGATACCATTAAATCAACATGGCAAAGCGCTCTACTTTATATGGGGCTATAAAAGTCATGGGTATGGGAAAGCTGAAGGAAACAAATTGGCACTGAAAATAAGAACAGAAATGTTTTTCAAAAGTAAATGGATTCCTAGAATTTACAAACTTAGTAGATCAGGTAGCAAAACCAGCGTCTTGAAATTTGCCGTGTAATCTTTTCTTCTTAGCCTAAAATTAGAACTAGTCCTCTTATTCAAGAATCTAGCTTGAAAATGACAAACAAAAGTAAGGGTTCTGGCTGAATTATCAGAAGTTACTTTGGAAGGGGTAATAAAACTGGATTTATAGAAAAGAGTCATAGCAGGGTTTTATTTAGTAACAAATGGAGATGTTATATTTTGGTAGATCATCCATGAGATTCAGAAGTGAGGAATGAAATGTGTTATCAAGTAATTCTGCAGTAGAGCAAAATGTGCTCTGAATATCTGAGAAGCAAATGCTGAAAATACAGTATGTGTACATCATACTGACATTCTGAATAGATTTTTTTTTTAAAAAGTCCTAGACCAGGCCTCACTATTCTATATATATATCCGTGATATATATATAAATAAATTACATATATGTATATATGTAAAACCTATGGTTTCTAAGTGTTGCACATAAAATATTTATATATCCCAATTACCTAAACGTACAGAATATACTAGGAACATTGCTTTGGGAAGTCTTAGAATAGTGTAGTTCTACAATTAGAAGGAGTTTTGGAGATCAACTCGTCTAGTATCCACACTGGCATTATCAACTTAGATGCTTGACGGTAGTTTAGAATGCATATTTATCCATATATGTATTTGATCCTCCTAAGAATCATGTGCGATAGAAGAAGTCCACTAACTTACACTAGATCACTCAGCTAACCAGGTGCAAGTCCAACGGGGAGGAGAAGGACACATAAGTAAACAAGCTCCTCGCTTAAATTAGGAATGGGAAAGAAATGCACAGAAAATAAAATCGACCCACGTGGACCACCAGGATAAAGGTGTAAGTGTCTACGAACAAAACAACAAGCAGCGAAAAAACTCAATTTAACAATTTGCGTGATAATGCACAAGCCTCAGAAAAGGAGGCAAACGAATCATATCAGGTTGCTGTTGGGAACAAAGGCAGTACCTTTCTATTTAATGCAGCAGAGTCCCCATCACTGTACAATGGCCTACGTACCTGTTATGGTCAAGATGCGTGTGCTTACAAAAAGGAAAAACAGAGACACCATGAAAATCACTTTGAACTTGGCCTGCAGGTTGTTTCTCTGCATCTTTGGATGTGGTTTTGTTTTGTTTTTTTCATTACCATTATCACATAGAAGGAAAAGTCCCCAACTTGCATCGCAGCTGAGCCTACAGAGACGCATTTTGTCACAGGCCATTAATGTTCATCATTACACAGCTTAATGCAGCTGTCTGTTCCCTTTAGTGAACTCTGCATAGATTTATCTTTGACTAATGCAGCAGAGGCTAAGGGAAACTACAAAGGTCTCCGGATTCGTTTGCCTTTATGGGATAGCATTTTGAAAACATTCTGGGCCAAAGGGACTCTACAGAACTGGAGGTGGTAATATGTCTTTCTCCCATCACACTGGCTCTAATAGGTAATGGCTGTTCACAGGGATAAAGATCTGGGTACTCAGAGGCACCTTTGTTCAGTGGCAGAAAATTGTCCTTTTGGGACTGGAGCTCAGAAATCAGGAGAAAAACTGTATTCACAGACACACGTTTTCTTACATACTCTGATTCCACAACCCTATCTTAGGCTCTGAAACTTCATTCATTCATTCCAACAAACATTAACTGAGACCTAGTATGTGTCAGGCACCATTCTAGGTGACAGGGCAATAACAGTGAACAAAAGAGACAAAAATCCTTGCCCCTGCACAATTTACATTCTTAGTGGGAGGAGACAGGCAATAAACCAGATAAAAGATACAGTACATAGATAGTGATAAGGGAAATGAAGAGCAAAAAGCAGAGCACAGTACAATTTTAAACAGGATAGCCAGGGAGGGCTTCCCTGGGATGGTAACATCTGAGAAGAGCTCCAAAGGTATGAAGGTGGTGACTCACATGAATGGCTGGTGGAGGAACAGTAGTGCAAATGTGCTACTGTTCAAAGGTTCCAGGAAAAGTTCAAGGAGACCAATGCGGCTAGAGGGAGTGATCTACAGAGAGGGCTGTAGAAAACGTGCTCAGCATCAACTGGTAGGGGCAGATTATGTAGGGTCTTGTCAGCCACTGTAAAGAATCCTGGTTTTTATTCTGCATGAATTTCTATTGCAGAGTTTTGAGGCAAAAGTGACTTACATTTTAACAGGATCACTATGGCTAAAAGGGAGGAGAGCAAGAGATCAAGCACGAGACCAGTTAGGAGCCTACTTCACTAATCTCGGGAAGAGGTGATGGTGGCATAGACCAGGGCAACTCACGAGGGTGGCGAGCACTGGTTAGATTCTGGGTAATTTTAAGGAAAACCAATAGGATATGCTGATGGACGGCTTCTGGGTGTGAGAGAAAGACACGACTCCTAGATTTTTGGTCTGAACAACTGAAAGAATGGTGTTGCCATTTATCTAAGTGGGGAAGACTAAGGGGCAGCAGTTGGTGAACAGATGGTGTGAAATGTTGGGATCTCAGTTTGGGACATGTTAAAGCTGCGATTCCCATATGACACAGAAACAGAAATGTCAAGTAAGCTAAAAACATAATAAGGCTGGAGTTCACTGGAGCAGCCCAGGCTGGAGATATAAATTTGGGAGCAAACAGCTTTATATGGTATTTTAAGCTCTAGGAGGAGATGCGATCCACAAGGGAAATGAGTGTAGATCAAAAAGAGAAGGTGGCCAAGGACTAAAGCGTGGGTACCATAGGCTAAGAGGTCAGGTGGGTGAGGAAGAAACTCACGAGGAGCCAGTGAGGTGAGAGGAACACCGGAAGGGTGCATTGTCCTGGGAGAGAAGCCAAGAAAGTGTTCTGGGGAGGAAGCAGCAATAGCCGCATCAGATATATGGACAGGGTTAGTAATACGTCAAAGCAGCTGGCCACAACAGTGGAGGCACTTTGTCCTAACCAGCAGGAAAAGTGTAGACCAGGAGAGAACGCACAGAAATGGAAAACTGAGGGTTATATTTGTCCCATGCTATCCCTTTTTCGATTTCAATTTCTCTATTACAAAAAAAAAAAGAGGAAATTTATAGCCTTACACATGTCATATTTTATTTTTGAGAATTGAGCATGTCTGTGAAATGTTTTGAGGACTTAGTAAAAGGCATAGGAAATCTCACTCTAAATAGAGTCCACTAATACATTTAGCACATCACCTGTTGCCATCTTGTATCTACTCCTTAGTAAGTCTTCCTGAGCAAGATTTTAAAAAAAGAAAGAAAGAAAGAAAAAAGTTCTGGTATCATTCTGCTTTCTCAGTAAGGCAGACATCATGTTACTTTTCCCCCCTTTGTTTCATATATGTACTTATTAATTTATTTTGAAGGAGAGAAGGAATGGGACAAAGAAATGAAGGAAGTGTCAAACAGGCTCTCATTTGCTAAAAAATGTTAGAAACTATTATCCTAGACTAAATATCTGAGAACAATCACTGAGTAAACTAATCCAACCCTTCAAAAATGAATGGCATATTGAGATAGGATTAAATGCCCTACTCAGAACTGCTCGAGGCAAAGTTCCCAAAGACACATAATCTCTATATCTAGTAATTTCTCTTTCTTCTTTTTGATTTCTCTGCAGCTTTTTAAAATAATTCTCTTCTCCTCTAAACATTCTTGCATGGTTTCCGTAACTGGCTTTGTCTTTTGCTGTCTGATCACTTCTCTCATCCTCTTAGAATGTTCTAAGATTAAACTGACCTCAGCTTTCAACTACCTTCAAGGCTTAAAAATCACCTCTATGCAGAGTACCACAGGGATTAAAGAGCTTGGATTTAAACATCACCAAGATTTCTGTTTGAATCTCACTGTAAAAATTACTAGTTGTGTGACCTACAGCAAACTACAAAAATCTTTCTGTGCCAGTTTCCGCATCTGTAAAATGCGGGTATTAGTATGACTTGCTTCAGAAAGTTTTTGTGAAGTTCTCGTGGAGGTTAGATGAGCTAATCCATAAAAAGTTCATCACTGAGATTGGCACAAACTGAGCATGCAAAAATTGTTGGCTATCACTGTGACTCCCAAACACAAATTCCCAGCTCCAGCCTCTTTTGATTTCAAGTTTAATTTCTGTTGCCGACTGGAAGTAGTCATTTGACTCCCTCAAACTCTTTGTGAACCAAAGACAAAATAATTAAGGGACATCAGAGGTTAGAGAAGATCTACTGTTGCATCATTAGTGATTCAATTATAGTAAACCATTCCATAAACGTTAGCCTTGGAGAGTGATGGCTAAAATGGTCTTTCAGTAATGGAAATGGAACTTGAAATAGTAAGAAGATCTACAAGGGGTTTCACAATCTCTTTAGCCTCTTCCTCATACAACTATATTACTCCATCTTCTTTGCCTCTGGTCAAGTTTCATTCTTACAGCTTTTATTAACGGTACATTTGCTCAATCATCTCCATCAATGTCAAGGATCACTGGTCTAGAAAATGTCATATGGAACTTCAGAACCCCATGTTTCCAAGACATTTTCCTTTTCTAAAAAACTTGTATATAGTAATATCTTTTAAGTAACAAATCATTTCCATTTCAAATATTTTACCTTATTATTCTAAGAATTGTTTGGGAGGCAATACTAACAGAACACTTAGTACCCATACCTGTCCCTTCTCATCTATAAGAACATTCTAAAGTATGTTGTCACACCAAATTCCTGCTGGACTCGTAGCTCACTGTGTATTTTTTAATGGATCCTCTGTATTTCTTGTCAAAACATAAACCACCCAATAATCGACTTTTAAATATAACTTCTCACTGCCATCAAAATTCTCTTTTATTTCACAAATATATAGCTCCTAACCATAAACAGCTAATAAAATATATCCATGGGACCGGTAAAATGTGTATTTTACAACTTCTGTATGAGCTTTCCACATTCTTTGTAGCTATAATCTTTCTACTTTTGCCCAGAATAAGGGGGCAGAATGCCACCACGGCTCAGGTTTTGGAAGTAGTTACTAAACTGTATAGAATTCCTCCTGCATTGCTCAATGACCAAACGCAGTAAGATGGGTCTATGGTTCACTGTGATTTTGTGCTTCTTTCCCACCAACAGCAGCTCTTAAAGTAGTAATTCTCAGTGCCTCACTGTGTGAGGCCACAGCTGCTCTGCAAACATGGAGCAACAGACTTGAGAACACACGTGTGAACTGGGCTGACCTCCGTTCTCCCTCGCTGGGATGCTCCTGAAGCCCTCTCCCCTACAGCAATCTCAGGTGCCCCTCCTAACCAGCCCCCCCCCACCTCCCGCCGCGGCAAATAGCCTGGCTGGATGGAATGGTGCACTGGGAAGCAAAGGAAAATTCATGCCAGGCAAATGTGAGCTCAAACCTATAATTTACCATGTGGTACTGTGTTCCATGACCTTGAGCCAATCACTCTGCCTCTTTCTCAGATTCCCGATTTTTCAAATCAAATGACTGTTACGAGATTTAACAGTAGGTGCGAAAAGTAGTTGGTACACACCAGGAGCTTAAAAAAATGAATCATGGCAGTCCCCTCCCTGCAGGCTGTGTGGCGAGCTTCTGCAGGTGGCAGCTCAGCCCTGCTCATCTACTCTTCCCATCAAATTCTGCACTCAACTTCAATGAGGTGCTTACTGTGTATCCCCACAGAATAAAACTGGAACTGCGACTCCACATAAGGTAATCAGAAGGAACAAAGTTAAGAGAAGAAGAAGAAAAAAGAAATAGGAAAACGCTAAATTGCCCTCAAAGGTTTAACATTCTTCTGATTGGATGCTTTTAGAATTTGCAGAGTTCCACCAGGCACATTCAGTAGGGAATTTATCTTTTCCATGGCTTATAGAGATCAACACAAAACAAAAACAACAGGCATTAAAGTGCTGCATGCCTGTTATCAAGAGGTCTTTCACATAATATGGCAGAAACATTATCTTAGAGGGATAGGCATCTTTACGATCATTCCTGCTCCCCTTCCATTTTTTCTTTTTAAAAAATTATTGTAGTAAACATAGGCACACAGATGTCTGTGTCTGTCTCCCTGTTCCCCTTCACCCTAGCTCACAGGCAGTAGTTTTCCCATATTAAACTTTGCTTGGAAAATACTCTGTAAAGAAATGACTGGAAACAAATGAGTCATTCTGCAGTTTATTGATTAAGCCACACTAAATCAGGGTCACACCGGGTGTGCTTTGGGGAAGGGAAGCAATCAATTCAAGGCTGCGAAAAAAATTAATGAAAACATGTGCAGAAGTTTCAGTCCTTTTTTACCTCGTTTTGAACATTCACGCTGTGAGTCCTGAACATATTGCCCAAGGGCGATAACAAACCCTACAAACTGGAGAAGGGAAAGCATGTTATTAACTACATGATACTGAAGGTGGGTAGCTGATAGGTGTTAGCTTCTTGAGTTGTTGAGAAATGGATGCTAGGAAAAGAAGACTTATCCAGAGGAGGAAGACAGTTCAGTCATACTTTATTACTTATTTCTGGAAAAATCCATGTAAATGAAAGCTGCAAAACAGGTAAATGGCCATTTCCCCATTTAAAGGAAAGTAAAGTTCTCAGGAACCAAAGTTGTAGAATGCTCATACAATAAAAAGAACAGGAAAGTGACTGCTAGCTTTCCTTAATGTAGCACCAAATGGTAAGTCAGTGAGACCACGTGAGCCTACTAGGTTACAATCTTCAGGGTGTGTGTGGGAACCACCTAGAGAGCCTATTTAACACGCGGATCCCCCGTGCCATGCCCAGCGTTGCGGGTTAGCAGGTCCAGAGTAAGGACCAAGAATCCACTCTTTTAATAAGCTCCTCTGCTGATTTGGATGTGGGTGACTCTCGGAAGTCACTTTGACAAACACTGTAAAAGTATGAAATACAACCAAAATAAGCAATAATTTTGCTTTGGAAAAAAAAGAGACAGAAATTCAAATAACGATACAAAAGCATCATTTCCTCTTGGAACAAGGCTAGATGACAAGGCTCTTTGAGCATCCTTAATATTTATTCACTTAGCGAATGAATGAGTAAATATCCTCAAAGTTAGGTAATAGTTACCATTTATTGAGTACTTATGTAACCCTCAACTTTGTTAAATAGAAAGATAAGAAGCCAAGATTAAACAACCTGCCCGATGTCACACAATCAAAAAAATTATGGAGCGAACTCTACCCTACACCACAGTCTCAGTTCCTACGCACTTTGAATAGTCAATGGCTAATGGTTTGAGGGCAGGTTTCCTAAGAGGGGACAGCATAGTTGCTTCTGTCCTGGAGAAACCAGCCCCGATAATGGCCTTTTGCCCCATGTATCTTAATCAGAAAAAAAGCTTCCCAAAATTCTAGACACAGGACAGATGAAGGTAATCTTTGACCCGCTGGGATTCTGTAAAGCCCTAGAAATATACTGGGAGGGGTCACATGGCCTGTGAACAACTGGTTGCACGTTCAAGCCACAGTCATGGAAGAGCAAGGGCTAATGACCAAACAAGTTCATACCAGCACAATCTGGTGACGGTAATACGGAATCCCTGAACTTGACAGTCAAGGTTGTAGACTCACAGAGTCTTCACAGACGTGTGTGGATCTCTCCCTCTCTCTCACTGCCTTTTGCACGTGCCCTACTCTCTAATAGGAAAGTCCCCCCACCCCAACTCCTGACTAAGTACAATTCATCCTCCAGGTCTTAGTCAGGACATTTCTTCTTTTAGGAGGACTTCCCTGACTCTCAAAGAGGGGCGGGAGTGTTAGGCACATCTGATTTATTCATTTTGGCTTGCACAGGCCCAAGCACATGTACTGGTCTCCCTGAAGCAGTTCAAAGTGCCTAAAGGCAAAGACCATGACTTGATTTCTTCTGAAAGCTCAGACCAGTGCAGACCATTAAAAGATGCATTAAAAACCCCACATATCTCTTGGTTTCAAGTTTTTCCATGGAGGCTCAGTACCATTCAGTTATCCCCAAACATTGATTCCACACTCAACCAAGGCAGGGTCCACACTGATGTCTCAAATAATAGTGCCAACTCTTGTTAGATGAGAGGAAACTAACAAAACACACTCCCCCACAATAATATGCTCAGGAAATTGAAGAACATTTCTGCTTATAACTGTAATTTATATTAAAAGTACAATGACCCTCTATAGTGAAAATATATTTTCAAATTTAGAACATCACTGAAATTCAATTGTATTTGTCAAGCAGGTTGGGATAGATTAATATAGGACTTACAGTGATGTTCAAGATCCATGCTAAAAAAAAAATGCTCTTAGTAACAAAATTCTAAGAACTTCTTAATAGCTATGAACGGCAGTGTCTTCTTAGGGGTGAATGTTAATTATGAGCAGAAAGAAATTGATGTCAGTGACTCATTTGCTGGACTTCATTCATTATCATTAAGTTAATAAGAAGACAGAAGTGATCAGCAGATATGCAGTTGTGATCTATGCAGTTGGCATGACACGTTTTTGTTTCTTTTAAGCATGTCTCAGTTCCTAGAAGAAATGTCATTTTTTTAATAGATCTTTATTGGAGTATAATTGCTTCATAACACTGTGTTAGTTTCTGTTGTACACCAAAGTGAATCAGCCATATGCATACACATGTCCCCATATCCCCTCTCTCTTGAGCCTCCCTCCCACCCTCCCTATCCCACCCCTCTAGGTCATCACAAAGCACCAAGCCGATCACCCTGTGCTATGCTGCTGCTTCCCACCAGCCAACTATTTTACATTCGGTAGTGTATATATATGTCGATGCTACGCTCACTTCACCCCAGCTTCCCCCTCCCACCCTGTGTCCTCAAGTCCATTCTCTATGTCTATATCTTTTTTCCTGCCCTGCAACTAGGTTCATCAGTACCTTTTTTTTTTTTTTGATTCCATATATATTCATTAGCATACAGTATTTGTTTTTCTCTTTCCGACTTACTTCACTCTGCATGACAGACTCTAGGTCCATCCACCACCTCACTACAAATGACTCAAAGAAATGTCATTTTAATATCTGCCACTTCTGATGATCTCCTTGGCTGTCTTTGTATCTTCATGGCACATGTTAAGTTACATGAATGAGCTTTTTTTCCCCCCAAATGTCATTTGTTATTTGAAATACTCTTCTGAATTCTTTTCAAGTCCCCAAATCAGAAATTCTCCACCACCACCACCCTCGATTTAATTCCTAAACCTGGAAATCAAAAGGAAAACACAGGTAAATATTATATAAAACTTTGAAAGAAATCACTAAAAAAAACTGTACTACATAATTTTACAATATTCTAGTTGGTGTTAATTAATTGGGACATCTTACAGAGAGAGTCATGCCTGATTCAATTAGTTCAAGTAACTGTCATTCTTGTTATTTTTGGAAATATTTTCTACTAAAGGTGGAAACATTTTTAAACAGGTAGCTATCTAGAGGCTGCCTATCTTTTTCTTCCATAAGGTTCACTATAGCCCTCACAATGAATTTGTTTAATGTAAATGTGTCTGTAGAGAGGGTAATTCCATTTATATTCTGCTATCATTTCATTTGCACCATTATTTTAATTAATGGGTCATTCATCATTTTACTAGATCTTTTTTGTATTTCAGGGGGCTACTGTTACCTTCTTAGTGTATGTATTTGGGATTTAAAAATAATTCTCATTATTCCAGTTACATACTTTGGATACTTTTCTACTGTTTCCAATCCCTAATTTCACTATTGTCTCTGCATAGGGAGAAAAGAAAGTAGCATATTCTACGTACTAATATGAAAACCCCCAGAATGTTATCTTTGTCACTAAAGCTTAAAATTCAGCCCTTAATAATTTAAGTGTAGGCAATCTTTCTCCAACTCCTTCCATACTTCAATATAGGAGCCATATATCCTATTACTTTACCATGAATAAGCCCCAAGCAACAGGAAAAAGAGTTGCTGGTCCCAGTACAGAGATAAGAAGAAAGGGGCAGAGATTCCACACATTCCCCCCAACCCCACCTCAGTTTGCTTTAGATAACCAACAGCCTCCAATGTTAAGGCCTCTCAGACCATTAAAAATGGTAATCCATTTAAACTATCAATTTTCAGTTTCTATGACAACAGCCTCTACAAATATCATTTATCCAGACCTTACTGTGTTTCAAGTACAAGTCTAAGTAATTAATTTAGGTACATTGGCTTGTTTTCTAACAATCCCACTAAGCTAATGGCATTATTCCCACTTTACAAATGAAGAAACTGACACTGATGCTCAGTTACTAAAATGGGAATGGAACTTAGATGGCTTGACTCCAGCACCTGAATCTCAACAGTATTTCTGCCTTCAGGGCTAAACTCACTCACAGCTCTCAGAATTCTCGTGAACTTAAGGCCCTCCTGTAAATTCCTACTAAGGCATTTTCTTTCATGCAGGCTTGATTTTTTATAAACCCTTATTCACGCATGCATAGAACCAGTGCTGGAATGACAGAGACCGCCCAGTGCACTACTAGATTTCTTATTAAGAAAAAACTCCATATACTAGAAACCCTATTTTACAAGTCCCAAAGGGGAAAAAAAACACATGTTATCTACGAGGAAATTCATTTCTTCCCATGACTGCCTATATCTTTCCGGACTAGATTCTTAATTACCTCCTATTCACCCTGACCTAACAAAATTGAATTCCTCCAGCCCTGAATTCTCTTCTGCCCCGGGCACTATGATGCCTTTACTCTCACACCATGCCAGTATAAAGACAAGAGCTCAGAACTGAGAACACCCCAACTCTCACGCATTTCTAGTTTGTTCACTTCAAGTTCTGTGCAGTTCAGAAACAGGGCAGTTGTTTTGAGAGTGACAACAGAAAAATGCTCAGAAAGTTGGGCTTCCTTATTCTTATCTGTCAGAAGAGAGGAAAATGGAGCTATAGAGGGAAGAAAAATCAACTACACAAGGAAAGGTATTTGCCGAGATTTGGAGAGTTTACAAGCAATGACAGGATGTTGGCAGAGCTGAAGACCCTCGGGGGGGGGGCCGGGGTGGGGGGGAGATTAGAGAAGGTATTTGCCCTGTTAACCTGCCAGAGGGGAACGAAAGTTCTAAAAGGTAAATGAATTGCTACGTTTGTGTGCAAACGAAAAACAGTGCCAAAATAGTACAGAGCAGCCTTGTATACACTTCAAAAAATGACTTTGAGACACAATTTTATAAATGAAAGGGCATGCTGGTATTAGTGGGCATTTTCAACTGTGACAGGCAAATACACTGAGAAACATTTGATCGCGGTAAAGTGCAGAGCCTTGCCTTGGCCTTTAGGAAAAAAAAGCTTCTGAAAGCTGGGTTATGGTTTTGGATTCCAAACCAATTCCATGTAATAGAGAATCTGAAAGTATAGTATCTACCTACAAATATAAAACATTATTATTGTTAATATTAACGTTTTCCTTCCTCTCTGAAGTTTCCATAGGAGACACCCTCGGGCCCATCCAAATCTACAGGAAACACTACGTACAACTGGTCTATGATAGATGCAAATATATCACTTCAGGTTTCACTACTCTTAAAGGACACAATCTCACTCATTTTTCTCTCTTCCTAAAGTTTACTCTAATTAGAAAATAGTAAGCATTGTTATTTATAGTTTTAAATTTGTCAAGTTTCTTTGCCCTGGAGACTTCTTGTTTTTCTTCTTTTCAACCAGGAAAAGCAGAGTTACTGTTTTAAGTCCAAAAAGGGTCCACTTTCATATAGTGCCTGGCCTGTGAGTTTTTAAGATAATGTCACAAAAGCTATTTTTATCTTTATATATGTAAGTGAAAATCAGGATTATGAATGAGAGTTTGGAGAATGGAGGGACAGTCAAAATTCTAATTAAAAAAAGTAAAAATAGGGCTTCCCTGGTGGTGCAGTGGTTGAGAGTCCTCCTGCCGATGCAGGGAACACGGGTTCGTGCCCTGGTCCGGGAAGATCCCACATGCTGCGGATCCATGGCCATGAGCCATGGCCACTGAGCCTGCGTGTCCGGAGCTGTGCTCCGCAACGGGAGAGGCCACAGCAGTGAGAGGCCCGTGTACCACAATAAAAAACAAAAACAAAAACAAAAAAAAGTAAAAATAGGCAATTGCTCTGAGGCCAACAGATGATGAGGCACTGAAAGCTATTGGCCCTGGGGCTGCTTTTCCCTTGTCGGCCGCCACCCTGTCTCCACTTCTCTCTTGCTACGTCTCCTTCCTGAACCCTCTCTCACTCTTCCCCCACTGTTCCCCCTTCTCTCTGCATCCATGTCACTCTTTTCTTTCTCTTTAATTTCCCTTTGTTACTTTCCACTCCTCCCATTGCTCCCTCCATTCCCTCTAAGTGGCTTGAATGCAACTGCGATGTTTTGGGTTTTTTTTAAACAATTGTTGTGTTTATTAAAAAAGTGCTACAATCTCTACATTATGTTAAAGACAAATTTAATAGCTTATATTTCTCTACGAACAAAAAAAGAAAAACCTGCATTTTACCCATATGTAGCCTTCAATTTCTTTGGGAGTAATCAGAAGAAGAAACTCTCCACCAGGTCCCACTTATCTTCATTAAAGATACACTGTACCTTTAGGCTGTTTGTGAGTGTAATCACAATTCACTCCCTCCCCATACATATACATTTCACAAAATACATCCTTATATTCTGAGTACTTATGCTGGTAGCTTTTCATCTACACTAAGACTATTAACTGTGGATGTCATAGGGAGAATGGCAGTTATAAACCATCAACGTTATAGCCAAATTACTGAGAAAAGGAAACCAACCAGTTTTTCTGTTTATCTCTAAGCTAATAAAGAGAACTGACTTACCAAATAGCATCTGCCTACTAGAGTTTTGGAGTTACAAAGTAAGGTCCTTGTGGGCAATTCTGGTATCAGACAGAAGTCCTCAGAGTAATATTTAAAAGCATCCTATTCTGTGAACAAGCAATCTGTACCTTCATATTATGGTTTAACGCTGTGAGGCTCAATCATACTATAAGTGATCCAAAGCCTATTTCTAATAGAGTCAACAATCCCTTTCTTATGATAATGCAATAATTTTTCAGACTAATGAATCATGATGTTTTTCTGAAAATGTTCAATTCAAAACAAACACAGACTCTGTAGTGCTAAGAGACTATAGGTGTTGATTTTTTAATCATTTTGTTTTGATTTTTAATTTTTGGAAGATATATCATCCTTTTCTCCTCAACATTTATTCAAGTTTGAATGAAAAGTTCCTGCTTCGGTTCAGAGTTTTGATCTTCTTGGCCGTGATGTGTTCCTTGGCGGAAACCCTAATGAGACTAAGTCTCCACGCACGCTGTCAATCATCGACATCAAATGCTGGGAGTGAGGAGAAAGTGACTTTTTATTACAGAACTCTGAGGCCCTCTTTGGGGAGAAAAAGGGGGAAATGTGGTGAATGACTTCCTTCACTTTTCCTTCTTTCTCACATGGGGAGTACTTAGAACATATTCAAAGAAATTTTTATGGTCATAATAATTAAATCAGCAAAGAAACACCCTCTCTCCTTTTTTTCTTGCTTTGGGGACACATAAGAAACGTCCACTCCAGAAATCAAATGGACCAATCTCAATACTAAGAAAGCTTTACTCATAAGCTAAAATGAGAAACTTCTTCCTACCGTAGGATAAAATAACATAGAAAATAAGAATATGACTCCTGGCTTTTCTCCCTCTTTGAATTTCTTGTACTACAGTTATTTTACATATTAGAGTCAATTCCCCCAAACAGTAAATATCCAGCAGGGTAGGTTATTGATTATATTTATGATAAGAAAACTATTCCCGACTTGGGGTCCAACACAGTATCAGAGGTCGGCCAGAATTATTAGTATAAAATCTTAATATAAGACTCACTTCCCTGTTCCAAGGCATAATTACTGTAGTAAGGGACCTTGAAATGGCCACTCCATTAGTTTTAAGTGGTATTAATTAGGATTTATAATTTGGATCCTGTGTAACACACAGACACAAACACTGACCGGCTAAAGTTTTGGCTCTTTCTCTAAGAAATTACCAATTTGAAGATTAAAAATATGACTAAGGAGTCTTAAAGGGCACATTTTTCATTCTAGAAAGGACATAAGCAACCTCAAGTTGCTGCCAGTACGAGAAACAACTGAGCTTAAAGCTCCATTTCACAAATTAAATTCTGGCTGCATTTTAACTTCAAGACTTTTTTTTCCTTCACGGTGCCAGGAATACATTCCAGAGCCAATGTTCTCAAGTGAAAACATACAGTATTTAGACAAGCAGTAATTCGCTAGTAATGTTTCCACATAATTATTTCACACACGATAGCTAATCACGCCACGTGAGGGAAATCTCTAAGCCAGGGAATATATGTTGGCCATAAAATTAAATTATCAAACTGATAAATAAAGGAAAAACGGTCCAATAAAAGACTCATTCTAAGCTGGTTCAGAGTATTAAAAAAGTCTGTTTTAGATACTTACGAAAGGGTAGCAATCTGGAACATTACCAAATCTTAGAAATATAAACATTTCCTTTCTCTTATCCCTGAAATGTTTAGCTAAAATTATTTTTCCCCAAAGTAGTGATACAATATTCAATAATTCCCCAGTCACTTACCATCAAACCTCTAAGGACTAAGGTCTTAAAAAATTATTTCATGAGGTCAGTTCCAATAGCTTCCCCACCAAACCACATTCTAGCTCTTAATACCCTCTCATGCCACTAATGGGCAGCGAGGGAGGTAGGTTAGAGCAACACCAGGGCTTCTGAGGGCATCCTCTTGCTGAGAAGCAAGGCATTACACTCAAAGCACCCCCACTTCCCACCTCTTGCTCAAAAGGAAAGGCACAGAAGGTAGTGATTCACAGTTATTAGTGAGGTTCACACAGAGGAAAGCCAGAGAAACACTCAGAGCAGGAACACCTCTCCCTGCCTTCTTCAGAAACACAAATGAGCATGGAAGAAGTCAAGTGATAAATAATCTTTAGTGGTAAAAAAGTAATGCTTCACACATGGCAGGATCTGGCAGAGCATGCTATGGAGCCAGCTCGTGAAAGGCTTAGCTATGAAATTAATTCCAGTTGGCTGGATATGAACCCTGTCACATATATGGAAAACTAGATGAAACATAACTAAACATAATGATAAAGAGCAATGAAAGTGGCGCTGGAAAAGTAATCATGAAGCTTCAGGCTTGTTTAATGATTTTGTCAATATCTGGAGAGGAGGAATTCCACAGAACCAGAAGAAACCTCAGGGGGATTTTTGCAAACCTTAGGAAGAAATTATACAAAGGGTTTGAAAATATCAGTATTTTTTAAAAGGAGAGAGGGTACTATTTTAAAATAATAAGCTCAAGAAAATGCTAAGCTAAATTTTAAACCTTAAAATTATTTTCCTTTATGAGTGGTATACTGAGACTTACACCACGACAAAAAAAGTCCACTCAATATTCACTGCAATCCACCACAGAGAAAAATCACTCATTTCTTTCTCTTCCTGATATTTAAGGCAGGCGATGGAAAGCATAGGTATATTAAGAGAAATGAATTAAGAAAAGTTAAATACTTCTATTGCTTTCCTTTCATAAATTGCTTCTGGCACTATTTCCCCACAACTCCAAGTTTTTAACTGCTCCTCAAGCAAAATACAGTTGACTTTTGAACAACCCGGGTTTGAACGGTGTGGGTCCACTTACACATGGATGTTTTTCAACAGCAAATACTACAGTACTAAATGGTCTGAGGATGGCTGGATCCCAGAAGGCAGAGGAACCTGGATACAGAGGGCTGACTGTAAGTTACAGGCGGATTAAACTCCACTTTGTTGAAGGGTCAGCTGTGTTCAACCAGCTGTTCACATTCTTTCCAGAAAAGTATAAACACTAAATGAACAAGTGAATTTTTAAAATCTGAAGAATGGATATATGTATAACTGAATCATTTTGCTGTATACCTGAAACTAACACAATATTGTAAATCAACCATACTCCAATATAAAATAAAAATTAAATTTTTAAAAATTAATAAAGTTTCTGAGTCAAACTGCTAATCATTTACTCAAACTTTTCCAAATAAACATATAGATGTGTCGACTCTTCCTCATATAAGAGTTAGGGTTAGCAAGATGATACAAACAAATGGTCTGGGTATGTTAGAATTGTTTTCCTCTCCTCTTATGGCTCCTACTCTATCATGCTGCTTTAAAATAAGGAACAAGGAATGTATCATATACATTAAGAGATATATGCGTTTAAAGTCAATTTGTAATAGCAACATGAAGACTAGAATATTTGAGAATATGATACTTGTCATATCTCATTGAAAAAAACAAGAGCTCACAATGGCAGGAGTCACTGGAGAAATAACATAATGCCACGAAATACATGGAAATGCATGCTTTCCAGAAGATAATGCCAACAGAGAATGTTCATAAAGAAGCTATTCCTGTAAGTAGCACAAGGGTTCTTGAAAGTTTTCAATTCACTTCATATCAAGATTCAAAGCTAATAGGGAGATCACAATGTTCTATTCTAAAAACACCCAAGTGCTAATTCTTTCTTGCAATAGAGCCATCCCTAATCTGTGTACAGAAATTTTCTTTCACATAAATTTAATTGTATTTTAAATACGCTTGAAAATTTACCTTGGGTAAATTTATATAATAAAAATTCTTAAGTTATGCAAATAATTACACCTAATTAACCAGTTAAATTCATAAAGTTTTCTTCTAAGTCAGCCCAACTATTTTCAGATGCTTATCTTTTAGAAGCAAAACTAAGAGAAGGGAATAGTGATGGAACTAGGCCACCATGACAAAGTACTCTGAGGTTCTGCTCTTGACCTGGCCTGCAATGTCTCTGGGACCCAGAGCTAGCCATATTGTGTCTTTTACTCTTCATTTTTTTTTAACAGAAAAATCCTTTTTTCTAAGCCAGCAGGAGAATTACGGTTATGAACTACTTCTGTGGAAGAGTCCTAGAGCCTGAGAAACCTCCTATTTTAAGGGTTTTGAATAGAGACACACCCTTGAAATACAGAGTAGGAGGTAAGGGCTCCGGGGTACTTTTGCCTAGGCTTTAATCCACATCAACTCTCTAGGCCTCAGGTTCCTTACCTATAAAATGAGGATAATAATAATCCCTACCACATAGAGTTGCAGTGAAGAATGAATTAGATATACAGGTTAAAGCATTTAAAACATAGCTGGGGATATCACTAGGGCTCAATAATTTTAGTTATTTTTATTATTATTTACTTGAGACCTTTATGATACACAAGCAGATTGCAAAAGTGATACCCAGCATGTATGCTTAGATGATCAATTTCATCCCACATTACCCTAACATTCCTAGAATTCAGAATGTTTCAAAACGATTATTTACTCTTTTATATATAACCTGAAATACAAGGATCCAAGATGTATACTCATTATTCTTTCTGGGTACAAGTAGGAAACAATATTAGTGTTCCAGAAATGCAATGTTTGCACGGCATCAAACTTCTGGTGGCAAACTGGATGTGAGCGATGCTAGCAAAATCACTAGGACTGCATCAATAAACTGACTCCTTAGGACTTCAGTAAGTTTTCTTGGAGTTTGCTGTGATAACGGGCATAGACAGCATTGCTCCATTAAGGACCACGCCTGCTGCCTTAATGCCTTCCCTCAAGTAATTCAATCATGTTTGTTTGGGAGAGACTTTGAGTTATCTTAGGGACAGTCAAACACCACCTTTCTCAGGATATGCTAATATATTTAAATTACAGAGGGGCTTCCTGATTGCATTAGAAATGCATCTGTCTTCCCCTTCTTGTCTGCGCAGAGGGCATGCCACAGGCTTCATCACAACCCAATGCAAACTTCTTCTAGGCTGGGGTTGCTAATTATATTTAGAAGAACAACTGGTTTCTTTCTCAGTAGTTATTCACTATCCACCAAATAATATCTGAAACAAGTGTAGCACATATAAACATGTTTCATCCAACCCCCCGGTAAATCCCTGTGTGGATGTTTAATACAAGAATGGGTTTGGTAGAGAGTCTAAAAGACTGAGAAGAAACTAAAAGGAAAAATAAATTGAAAATTTAGAAATATCAAGGCCTATTTTTCAGAGAAAGTAGAAAAAAGGAAATGAGATATAACTAATATTTGGAAGAAAAAATATCTAGTTCCCAGCAGTGCAGTTCACTTAAATTGCTAGAAACGTTTCAAAATGGCAGCAGAGGCTCCCTTCCTCTCCCCAGTCCAAACTATGAATAAAACTTCCTGCAGACTCTCCAAAGCCTATAACAAAATGCTCCTAACATTTACATCTGTAATGGTTTTTCTCCTCGAGAAAAGAGAAAATATGGGGAAATAAAAATTTTGACAGCCTTTGTGATGTTCAGTAAGTTGGAAGGATGTTTGCAAACTTCAAACCTGAGAGACTTGTTGTCGCACCTTTTCTGACAGGCGACTTTAAACAAATGTCTCACACAGGAAGTACCTGTGGTGTGTGTGCTTGGGTTTGGGGAGGGGAGGACAGAAAGCGCTTTATGTGCTGTCATGGGAAATTATCGGTCTACCTTAAGGAGTTTTACAGATGATCATTTTAAATCAAACACAGGCAGCCTCTCAGCTAACAAAAGCACTAAAGGTAGCAAAAGAGGTGACTTCCTCTCTGCTTCATCCTCATCTCTACAATGACCTAAATAAGAATAAGTTCTCCTTAAATAACTTTACCACAAAACATATTTGGAAATTTTATAATTTATCTCTTTGGATATCAAATAGATATCCAAGCAAAGATCTTAAGTTTGGGCTTCCCTGGTGGCGCAGTGGTTGACAGTCCGCCTGCCGATGCAGGAGACACGGGTTCGTGCCCCGGTCCGGGAGGATCCCACGTGTTGCGGAACGGCTGGGCCCGTAAGCCACGGACGCTGAGCCTGCGCGTCCAGAGCCTGTGCTCCGCAGCGGGAGAGGCCACAACAGTGAGAGGCCCGCATACCGCAAAAAATAAATAAATAAATAAATAAATAATCTTAAGTTTGAATACAATGCAACTCCCTTTCTCATCCTTATTCTGCTCCTTCTTCCCAAACATCACTAGTAATTGTAGATGTTACCATTTTCCCACGATAAGGCAGTTATTTTTCTATTCTAACATTTTCACTGGGTGTGGGTATATTAATTTCAAAATAAGACTGTGTCCTGCCCTGAGCCATCCCAAGATGATGTGTTCAGTGCTATAATGAAAATATGTCTGAAGCAAGATAACTTAAAAAATTCAAAAGGAAATCTCAAAAAATTCAAAAGGAAACTCAACTCACATCTTTCAAGGGCGGGTGAGTGTAAGACCAGTTAAAGTTGATAGAGAAGCCCAGACATGACTGAATCTGAAACAATAAAGTGTACGCCAGATAATGAAAATGAGTAGAAGGTTGGCATGGGTGGGTAGATTTTGGATAGAAATAAATAAATGTGGGTAATAGCATGACAGACCTAGGGAAAGGAAAGGTCTAGTGAGGGTCTAAAGTATAAAAGGTGAGTGTAAGAGCTGTACGGATAAGGTCAAGAAGGACTTATACTCTACAAAAAGTCATTCCGACTGCAGTAGCAGACAACAGGAAATCACAAAGAAGAGGGAAGCAGCACAATCGTTCTGGTAGCGGTATGGAAGACAGATTAGAGAAGCTTAAGTTTGGAGTAATGGGAACCAATTAGAAAGCTGAGAGAGTAAAGCAATGGCAACAGGTATGGGAAGGAGAGAATGGACATGAGACATAATTATGAAGCAGAAGTGACAAAAAATCAATGACAGGGCATGAGTCAGGTAAGGAGGATGAGAGCTTTCTAAGTGGATGCCAAGATATTTTTGGTCTGGATCACCAAAGAGCTGGAGGCATCCATCTCTCAGGACAGGCAATAAAGGAAGATTAGAAGCAGAAGAAGATTTGGCATAGGATGTAGGTATGCATAGGGGAGTAAAGGTTGGGGATGGAAAATTTAGACAGATAATTATTAGTAGTTCAGTTTTAGACCCGAACCTGCTTCCCGGACCTTTGGAGACAGTTCAGTTTGGAGATACCGTTTTGAAAGTTATAGCTAAAAATACTGAATGGGTGAGATAATGGCAGAGTAAGCAAAGAAGAGCCTAGGAAGGCTCTGTGGAGAACACGTGTTGAGTGAGCAGGTAGAGAGAAGGGAAACTTAACAAGCCTGAGAACGATGATCTGAAGAGGAACAAGAGGCCAGAGACAGTGGTGACAGAGAAGCAAAGAAGGAAAAGGTTGAAATACAAAAGCAGGATCAGTTGTGTAAAAGAGTAATGAAACCACGTAAGACAAGGCTGAAAAATACCCTTGAGATTTGGCATTGAGACGGTGACGGGTCTGGGTCAAGAGTGTGCAAATGAATGGGCAGGGTGAGAAGGGAATGAAGAGCACAGCATATACTTGAACAGCTCAGTAGTAAGGAAACAGGAAACTTAAGTGATAGGTTGGGGATGGGGGCGGGGGTGTGTGTGATATGCAGGATTAAGAAAAGAGATTTTATAAAATGGGAGAGGTTGAGCATATTTATGGGTCCCAGGGAAGGAGCCAGCAGGGAGGAAATGACTGAAGACAGAGAAGTGATAGGAGCTAACAAAAAGAACAAGATCCCAGAGGGCATGGAGGGAAATGGCACTAAGGCTAGAGGAGAAACTGCCTCTGAAAAAGGAAAGGCCACACAAAGAGATGTACCTCTACAACAAATAAATGCCTAAGAGTAAATAGGAAAAATTAAGGAAATTTAGCACTGGTGGGATAATGGACTGCTTTGTCACGGATCTTCTTCTATTCTCAAATTACTACAATGCTTTAATAAGGAACAAAGGCAAGGACAATGTCTGGCACACATGAATCGTTCAATAAATATTTGTTGAAAAAAAGGAGTAAATGAATAAAAAGTAATTAACAGAAATATATGATTAAATTGAAGAATTTTCCATGAAATTTCAGTTTATTTTAAGTACATTCAACTCCTAGTGAATGTCGGGAGTTGCATCTTGAAAAATCAACACATCAATGAAAAATATGTAAAAGAGAAAATGTAATGAATTAAGGCTTATAAAGAATAGGGCTTCCAACTTTCAGAGAAGGATGTTGGGTCCTTTTTATTCTTCAGTGAAATCCTCATTTCAATTTTCTTGAAAGCTTCAAAATAAGAAAGAAGTGTAGATTCACTCAGATGCATTTTTGAGCACTGATGCGCCTCTATCAAACCCGCTCAGCATTTCTAATTTCACTTTAAAGAATCGATTTAGTAGCCTCTTTTCATACAATTTTCTTTGCTATCCTTATTTCCACTCTGACATTTAAAAAATAAATAAAATACGCAAATGAGATATTGATGGCTTTGCTGATGCCAGCACCCCAAGCACACTGGGCACAGCAAGAGAGCTGCCGGGGGGCGGCAGGCATCTCTGCTGACAGGGAGTTCTCGTGGCCACAGGAGAGGCTGCAGATGGATTAAAACTCCGAAAACAGAGTGGCTATGACAAACGTGACTGGACAGAATATACTATATTCTAATAACCGAGTAGCTAAAGTGAAGGCCATGAAAAACGGTAATTAACAATAAGCGCAAGATAGTATAAAGAGGTTAAAAACACGTATCTTTTAATAAGCAAGAATTAAAATGCAAGACTCCAAGACCTACTAAAAGAATACTTAATATCGATCAAGTTTACTTTGTGCTTTTAAAACCTGCCTACGCACTTGCCAATGACTCATTTGCTCAAAACATTTTTACTGACTGTCCGTTATGGACCAGAACCACATGATTTACCTCCTCTCTACAATTATGGTAGAGCCTCTCAGCTGGGCCTCAGCCTGCTCATTGCTTGCTGTGATATTCCTACGTATTAATATTTGCCTGAGAATGTTGACTTAAGTTGCCAACTATCTTTCTGTGAGAAACATAATTCTTAATTCTGGGTTATATGAATTTTACTTTTCTTAGTGTTGAAATTCTTGTTCTTTATTAAAACTGGCAAATTATGTTGGTTCTAATTATTTTTTCACTGACTGATTCATAAATCCCAAAGTCTGGGAAATACAGAGTCAATTAATTTTATCTTCCCAGGCTTTTACTTCCAAGGACACAGTATATATTCATTATCTAAGTAGTCTGGCTTCTGGGCACCCTGGCTCACCACCTAGCCCACCTAGCTAGACCACGCCCCAGCTGTCCCCACAATCTCTTACTTGCGTGGGTGGCTCCTTGGTCCCACAAGATAGGCAAGCAAAAGATTTCTTGAAAAGTTGTTTTGAAGGAGTTTAAATTGTAAGCAGGTCTTCGGACCATAAAATCCTAAAAAGTTCTCATTTACTCCAAAACAGTAATTAAATATTGTGTTTTTATAACTGCAAATTTCAGTGGTATACTGGTACAGTGACTGACATAAAGAAACCAACTACTGCTACTACTTCCAAAAACACGGTAACTGACACAGACATAATGTTACACCGAAGAAGCCAGACACCAAAGAGGACGTATTGTAGTATTCCATTCAGATGAAGTTCAAGCAAAACCCATCTACCTACAACCAAAGAAATAAGAACAATGACTACCTATGAGGGATGGCTATCAACTGTCAATAGGAGGAATCTTCTGGGGCACCGCAAATGATCTATATCAGTGTTTCATATATTGACCTGGGTCATGGTTACCTTTTGGGACACATATGTAAAAATGCATACAAGTATATGAAAATATACATGTAAGGATTTAGACACATTAATGTATTAGGTCGGCCGAAAAGTTAGTTCTGGTTTTTCTGTAAGATGTTCAGAAAAACCTGAATGACCTTTTCGGCCAACTCAGTATGTCATATCCCAATAAGAATGAAAAAGAAAAAAAAAAAAGATTAGCTTTCAAAATATTTACAGATTTTGAATTCATAGAGCCCAATTAAGTAAAATACTTCAATATTCTTTCACTAAGGAGCAATATCCTAGAAACTTTCTGGCATTACACTTTTTTCTTCTTGCTATGCGTCAAATACTTTCTTACCTATTTACAAGGTGATAGCTTACAGGAATAGGCTTTAAAGAATACTCAATGAGTTTAATAATAATAATCACTAAGTAATTAAAATTCTCCCAGAAGTACTGAAAACTACTCACTCAAGGACATCAAAAACTCCAGTATCTATTTCAATTGCAAAAGAAAAGAAAGGGCAAACCCAGCATTTCCAAGTTCAAAACCAATGCTCTTACCAAAACATTAAATTAAGGTAATTAAACATTAAACCTTCTCTTATGGTACTTCCACCTTGATTCTTTAAATCTGTTGTTCTTGCTTCTCTTGCTTGAATCAAAGAACACTCCTCTCTCACTTATTAAATAATAAAGTCTCAAAAAATTACTGTGCTTAGTTTGAGGCTTCTTTTTGTTTGTTTGTTTGTTTTTAACGACAAAAGGAAAATTAAAAGGGTTTCTTGACCATGAAATGGAAAAATATTTCACTTGCTGTACGACGTGTTTAAAAAAAAATAGTAGGCAGTATTAATAATTAAATGTTCAAATGACAATTACTGAATGTAAGAAAGTTGATAATGACCAAGCAAGAGCCCTGTAACAAAGTATGCAAAGCAGAAATAAGAGAACAAAATGGACGCGGGGAGGGGGTGTTTTCTGAGAAGCAAAGGGAAGGGTAAGATAAAATACAGAGAAACAGTGTATAGCCAACACCCAGAAGGAATATAAGTTATTAAAGGGAGAGACCACGTTTTTCCTCTAGGTATTCCTATGTTATTTTTGATACCAAATTACATTATCAATTTAGGTTTCAAAATCAGATGTAAATGGGCCTCCAGCTGGATGGAAACATATTTCACTGAACGCTGAATAAGCATATATTGGCTACTGCAGTCCAAGACAAATACATGTTCAGAATACATAAAAAGCAACACACCAATTATGTAAACATTTTGCTCTGAAAAGAATCTCCTCTACAGTCTTTCATATGTACGCTTCCAATCATTTTAATTGACCATTAGAAAATGTAATTGATAATGAGAAGAAAATCTGCAACTAGAATATCAGCTTAAATCTAGGTCAAAATCATGGCAGCAGTCATGATGATTTTAGGTTTACTTGAAAATATAGTTTTAGTCCCATATTAGCTTTACAGCAGAAAGAAGCAAGCATGCCTTCTTTTTGCCTTAAGAGTCACTGTAAGGGTTAACTTATAATCACATGTACCAGTTACTGGCACAAGGAAAAAAAAAAAAAGGAAAATACAAAAACAGGAGCAGAGAAGAAAAAAAGACAGACAGTAGAAGGAACTCCATTGTAGAGATTCTAATAATTGCTCTACGTACAGTCATGGTCTGAGTGTCTCCCTTACTCTGTGTCGGAAAGAAGAAAGCCAAAGCTGTAATGACACAGCCTTGGTCAGCTAGGCCTTGACCTGGTCAGTGATAACCATGAGCACTAAACTGAAACATAAAAAAGGAACCCAAGCTGCAGAGTATATTACAAAGAATTCCAATCATGTATTTAAAGAATGTTGACCTCACAATTCAGCATCTTGTTAACTGCATCTTTTGATTAAGCATCTCTAGGAACGATACTGTCTTCCAAGGAAAACTTCCCTATTTTTGAATTGCCTGACTCATTAGAAAATTCTCATTATGTACAGTCAAATCTCTCTACCATCCAACCAACTAACTAGCTCTAATCCAGATTTAGAAAAAAACAAAACCACTTTATTTCTTTTAAGTGGCACATATATTTGAAATTAGATATCAAATCCTCTGTTTTTCACTAAGATTTTCAGTTCTTCCTACTGTTTCTCATAAGGACCGGCCTACCCTTTTCTGCTAACTAGACTGGCTTCTCTTACCTCTCTTCACATTGTTGCTGAAATGTGCATTGACATGTTGGCTGGAACCGTGACTGACCCTCCAATTTACTCCATTAATATAAAATTACCAGTTACTTGCAATCAGTGTTCAGGCATGTATCACACAACATATTTTGAAAATACAAAAGTAAGAGAAAGCTTAGAAAAAAAATTTATAATCTCCAAACGTTACTTAGTTTGAAGACTAAAAGCATCTAACTTTTATTATATAAATTCCAAAGCAGTGACTCAAACGTGGGGTTTGAAATCTAAATACACCGCCACTCAAGTGCTTCACAGGCCTTCACAGGTCAAACAGTTTGAAAAGATAGCAATATTTTTCATAATTCTGAGGACAAGGAAAAAACATTGTGTCATAAAAATGCGATAAGACAGCAAAATTTCCTCCCATGCGTGAATAATGTATGACCTACAATGTTATTTGCTAGACTGTCTAATCACCAGCATCTTTCAAAATGTCTATATAAGCTTTAGCTCGTTAAGTACAAACATGTATCGGTATAAAAATATCACATACCTGTGAACACTCAGAATAATATTCTGCCAAATGCCAATGCACACATCAAACTGACATGGGTGGGCCAACTTTTGTGCATTTCTCAAGGATAAAAAATATTCGGAAAAGAAATACAGAATTACTTCACTCTATGACATTCACGCTAACTCCAATAATCAAAAACACACACGCACGCTATCTACCTATCAATCTATCTACCTAGGTAGATGAATTAATATTAATCTATCTACCTAGGTGATTAATTAATTATAAATCAATTAATTAATATTATATTGTATATCTATGTTCCCAAAGTACCCTTTTTTGTTGTACTCAAAAACACGTAACATGTAATTTGGGCTTCCCTGGTGGTGCAGTGATTAAGAATCCGCCTGCCAATGCAGGGGACATGGGTTCGAGCCCTGGTCGGGGAAGATCCCACATGCTGTGGAGCAACTAAGCCTGTGCACCACAACTACTGAGCCTGCGCTCTAGAGCCCGCGTGCCACAACTGCTGAGCTCATGAGCCTAGAGTCCGTGCTCCACAACAAGAGAAGCCACCACAATGAGAAGCCCGCGCACTGCAACCAAGAGTAGCCCCCGCTCGCCGCAACTAGAGAAAGCCCGTGTGCAGCAACAAAGACCCAACGCAGCCATAATGAATAAATTAAAAGAAACACACACATGTAATTTACCATTTCTTAACCTTTTTCAGGTGTGCAGTACAGAAGTGTGAACTATATGCACATTATTGTGTAACATCTGTAGGACTTTCTCATCTTATAAAACTGAAACTTGAGATCCACTGAATAACCACACCCCTTCCCTGCGCGCCCCCCGCAAAAGTACCTTTTTAAAGGTATTTAGGGCTTAGAAGGTTTTTAAATGGAAGTATCACAGATTCTTATTTTCTTAAATCACAGTATCACAACAAACTGAGCATTTTAATAGATTTCATTCTCATCACTAACAAGTTTTATCCTTCAATATATAAAACCACATATTTGATTGATATAATGCCTTTCAGTTTTTGTAAATCATATTTGTTCAGAGACCTGCCAGTTCTCAAAGGATATCTGAGTCATTAGTTTAAAACAGACAGATCATGGTGCTGCTCTTTTTTCCTGTAAAGGGCCAGTAAGTAAATATTTTAGGCTGTGTGAAGCATATGGATTCTGCTGCAAATATTCAACTCTGCAAATAGAGCCCCCAAACTGTTATGGGCAATACATAAATGGATGAGCCTGACTCTGGCAATAAAAATTTATTTAGAAAAACAAGGGACAGGCTAGATTTCTCCTGTGGGCCATAGTTTGCCAACCCCTGAAATAGTTAAGGGATAGTGACAAGGAACAGGACAGGGACAGGGAGTAGTTAAGAAAGAAAATCAAATAAATGTATCTATGAAGAATTACTCCTGAGACCAAGTAGCTACTTAGTGGGGTTGACATTAATTTTCTATTGACGAACTTTGATTGTGAGGTCCTATAAAATGGAAAAAGTTCTTTTTATGACTTGTTTCAATGCTGACTGACCTACTGGCATTCAGTACATTAGCATAAATAATGAAAATATTGATCTTCAGTAAGTACATAGGATTTGACTTACCTTAATAATGGATGGAATATGACAGTAATATTTCTGGCTCCAGGTTTGCAGACAAATTTTGTTCCTCCACCTTCAATTAAGTTGTCATCAGGACCCCCTTTCAGAAAAAAAATAAAAGAGACATTAGCTTATCAGAACTTTTGCAAAGAAATAAGCCTATCAGATGTATGTTACACTATCACAAGGAAGATCCTTTGAAAACAGCTGCCTTTAATATTTACAAAATTATTTTATTTTGAATGACTTGATTCAGTCTTCCTCATTAAATAAGCAATGGATTCGCATTTTCACTCTGGAGTGAGAACATGGAAGCACAGTTAAGAATAACTGTATATGTAAAGAAACAATGCAAGGGTACAACCCAGTTACGGTTAAAATTTTGATCTCTTATCACCACTGTCAACCTTGTACAGCGTGAAAACTTCAGGGGAGGGCTTCCCTGGTGGCGCAGTGGTTGAGAGTCTGCCTGCCGATGCAGGGGGACACGGGTTTGTGCCCCGGTCCGGGAAGATCCCACATGCCGCGGAGCGGCTGGACCCGTGAGCCATGGCCGCTGAGCCTGCGCGTCCGGAGCCTGTGCTCCGCAACGGGAGAGGTCACAGCAGTGAGAGGCCCGCGTAACACAAAAAAAACAAAAAAACAAAAAAAACTTCAGGGTTAGGAAGAAGTGCCATTCAGGCTTGTCTAGGGCTCGAAAGGTTGCAGCAGAGGCCCACATGAACCTAACCAAGCATATTTCATCAAATCTAAGACCTCACTAATTGTAAGATACACTACTGTTTTAAGTAACACTAAGAAAAAAAAATCCTGCTAACTACAGTATACAATGCTTCCTTATTATTTGGAATCTTTTTTTTTTCTCTTATTGGAAAGTTCTTTACAGTTTAAATATACAGAACTAGGTTAAATAATTCATAAATAAGTAAATGTAAGGATTTATTAAGGTTTTTAAGATAAAGAGGTATTTAGCCAAAATCTCTCATACACATATAATAAGGAAACCTAAGAAAAGTGAGTTGGTTAAGGTATTCTTAAAACTATTTAATATTCAGAGTCCAGCTCTTCTGAATGGCTCAGAGTTGTCACTATCTTTGTTTTCTGAACAATTTCACTAAGTGGATTTCTTGAAGGAGTACATCCAGTATTTTACTCCAAGCTGCTGATACCAATTCTGCAAGGTTTAGTGTCGACATGTTCTTGATACTATTAGAAGGTTTAAAGAGAAGGTGTTCTTACAACCACCAAGATTAATACTCTTTCGTCAAATGGTCCTTAAGAGGTTCACTAATTGAAATACTGAAGGGTCATGATGTGAAGAATAACCACTCAGCTCACACGAACTGAGGCAAAAACAACTCGTTATGACTATCTTCCGGCCGACAGCCATTAAGATGTCACTGATCTAAGATATATCCTAATTTCAGAGTTTAGAATGTGACAAATGTACGTCCTGGGGTGTTGGGAGAAATGTTCCCCCGCCCCCCCCCTTCATGTTTCTATGCATTAGGATGAAGCTCAATTAAAGTAATCCCTGGCCTCTGTCCATCTTTTACCCACTCAAGGGAAGTGAACTAACTCCTTTGGTAAAATTGAGAAGAAATAGCTGGGCATGCAGAGCTCAGTAGCCCCCTTATTCCACTTTAGAAACCAGAATGCCTATACAAAGTCAGCATTGTCTCACCAAGTTCAGCAATGAAGGTCCCACCTTGTCAGAGAAGGATGAAGTAGTCCAGTACCTTCTATAAGTAAGTAAATTTGTCTAATTTTGATTTTCAGTCAGCAAACTCATCTGGCTCTCTTAACTAGGCTACATCTTTCAGTCTAGCTTATATCAACATAAAAGTGGTATTTCATCTTCCATTTACTTACTTACACTATTTCATAATAGTGTCAGAACTCTGACAGGAAAGGTAGATGCTATTTAATAGACTTTCTCAAAACCCTAACAATCTACACTTACAATACTGCACTTATTTTTGCTAAATTAAAGTTTCTTTTTAATTATAGTTCTCTGCATGATACCAAACATAAATCTCACCTGATATATTATCTGCCTTAATGGTCTCTGAGGTATCTTGGAAATTGACTGATAAAAACATGTGAAGCGTTAGAAATCCATAGCCTGGATCGTCAAGACTTCCCAGAGGCATCAGAGTCTAGACAAATCCCACTTGGCTCAGTCGTTTCCACCAACTAATCAAAGGATGTATTTTCTTAAGAAAAACAGAAACTGTAATGGCATGTACAGCTCTAGATTCAAAATCATGAGCTGTTTGTTCTCATTTGGAAAAAAATCCTCTTGTATTATTATATTTGCATTGGAGATATGTGTTCTGCTAAGTCAGTGATTTTTACTCAGTTAAAAGGAAAGCGAGAGGAGAGCATCAACACTACAACAGGCACTACTCCCTTAATAAAAATCTTCCTCAAAAGGTCACATGGTGTGGTTACAAACAAAAAATAAAGAATAAAAATAACTTCTTTACTAACACTTCTCTTCCTAAGATCGTAAAATCGAGTCAGAATTGAATCACCAAGGCAACGTGCACGTGTCGAAGAAATCAGGTTATATTCTGCACTCCAGGAACAACATAAATGATTTCCCACAAAATACATAAATCTACACACAAAAAATAAGGTACTTTATCTACTCAATATGAGCACATCTTTAAAGGACAGATATGAGTTGGACTGCATGATCTCTAATGGTTTCTAAAAGTTCTGGTGTTTTCTGATTTTAGATACTCAATAATTAAATACAGGCCTGACTACCCCAGCTCCAAACTCGCATCTTCATGCACACTGAACACACTGTATGTATGACCACCTCAATGCCTTGGTCCACACTGGGCTCCATCTGGGGAGACCTCTCCCCTCCTACCATTCCTTTAGGGCCCAGGTCTACACCTAAACTGTCAAGTGCCCCTCTCCCAATGTCCAAAACTCCACTAACAGTGACTTTATAAAATAAACCACATAACCTTAACATAGGTCTTTTCTCTTACTGTCACTTGTTTTCTAGTTCTTATGTAACCACCTCCCCACTTGGAATGTAACATCCCAGAGAGTACTTATTAAAAAATATATATTTGGTGAATGAATGAAGGAAGAAACGATGACCTAACTCAGTAGAATGTTATTAGAATTAGATGAGAAACTATATGTGCAAGTCCTTGGTGAACTGCCAAGAACCTAACAAATGTCAGCAATGCTCTCTGCATCCCTAAAGGCTTACAGCTAGTAGATGTGCTTCGTCAACTTTTGTTGATGACAATCACATGGGGAACACAGATAACAACAACTAAAGATGCAAAATACCAAAAAGAAGGCAAAACAGCCACTAGAAATGTCAGTGGGAGGAAGATTTGGCTGTGAAAATAAAGGCACGATGACAACGCATCAAGCTAGAAACTAATAGCTTCATTTGTTCTAAATCTGTGTTAGCTACACAAAGGCTATTACCGATTCACACAGTACGGTTAAACTAATTAAGAAGTAAAGATTGGGGCTTCCCTGGTGGCGCAGTGGTTGAGAGTCCACCTGCCGATGCAGGGGACACGGGTTCGTGCCCCGGTCCGGGAAGATCCCACATGCCGCGGAGCGGCTGGGCCCGTGAGCCATGGCCGCTGAGCCTGCGCGTCCGGAGCCTGTGCTCCGCAACGGGAGAGGCCACAACAGTGAGAGGCCCGCGTACCGCAAAAAAAAAAAAAAAAAAAAGTAAAGATTGGGCATACTTATTAAAAAGAAAAGAAAAATTCCCCTTCCTACCTCAACCTACAACCAAAATTCCATCTACAGGAACCTTGTAGAGGTTGCATCAAATGCAACACTGCATTTGATGCGATTTCCTCTTCACAGACTACAAGTCCAAATCTAGCTAACTAAATTACTAATAAACAGCACCAACCCAGTGAAAATAGTTCTTGAAAATAAAGCTGTCAGGACCACAAGTAAAGGTCATGGCCAAAGACTGTATGGTCTGCGAGTCTCCATCCTCTGAGGTTTATTCTAGCTTTTCAATTTTCTGCATGAGAAACAAAACTCGCCCCTCCTCACATGCCTTCCGTTAATCAAGTAATCTGGGAGCTGCCGTCATGAATGTTCTTAGGGAACATGTTGCTCAGTCCTGAGAAGAGCAGGGAATGGGCCGGTGCAGCTCCCTCCCCTTCATTCATTATGCTCACAGTAATCCCTGCTGTCCCAGGCCAGGTGACAGGCACCAGAGAAAATGCTGAAGGATGACGGATGGCTGGAAAGAAAGGGGAACTGACAGCCATATTACAAGTAGAATATATATTGTTCAGAAAGGAGGGGACAAAATGCTCCAGTCATATTTCCTGGTCCTAACAAGGAGCACAATGGCTGACGGGCTCCCTCAGGTGACTGGCAAAAGGCACCAGGGCCACCCAGTGACTGCGGGGATGACAGCATCTTAGTGCGCGCAGGCTAGACCCTTCTTTTAGAATTTATTTACTTATAAGTCATTAGCTCCTAAACTTATATATATTCCTTGATTTTTCCCAGCTAGAATTTGATGTAGTTTATAATTAACAGTCATGTTCATATAACACACAAAAAAACCCAAAGTATCAGAAAGAAATGTTCTCCCTGAGAGGACTACATACCGTACAGTGGGAAGAATGAAAAAGATTTGGGTCAGACCCCGGATCTCTACTTATTAGTAGTATAAGTATGATAAAAATATTTAAATTCTCTGAGTCTCAACTTTCCCATTTATGAAACACAGATTGCAATAAACTCTTTCAGAGACTTGTGGTGATGTTTAGGTAAGATAACGTACGCCAGGGCATTCAGTACAGAATGTGACACATGGTACACCTCAAGTAAATGACTGTCTACTTTTTCCCTTTAGAATTACCAAGCAGTTAAGAATCTAAATGATCACACACACTCTCTCTCTCTCTCTCTCACACACACACACACACACACATATCATTGGAACATAAACTGAAAAAACAAAAGGTTCAAATTCAAAAAATGTTATACTTGCTACTTTAGGCAACATCATACTAGTCAATATCATTAGTGAGACCAATTAAAACACTTTTGTCTTATTTTAGGGTCAATAGAATTGCAGTGAAATTTTTAAAAATTGCTGAGAATACTTAGAGCCTGACAACAGGGAATTAGTCTTTCTCTTAATTTTTCAGTTAAAAAAATCAATATTAAATGTATAAATGTTAAAATTACGCATGCTCTGTGCCAAGAGCTTAGATGAAAATAGTATAGAATTTGATGGCCACTTTTGTTGAACCACAGAAAGCAGTATGCCTCATCTGACATTTTTAATGTGTTCTGGATGTAAAGTTGGCCTTTCCACATAAAAAAGAACCACAGTGAAGGTGAACTTTCTTTTTTTAACATCTTTATTGGAGTATAATTGCTTTACAATGGTATGTTAGTTTCTGCTGTATAACAAATGAATCAGCTATACATATACATATATCCCCATATCCCCTCCCTCTTGCGTTTCCCTCTCACCCTCCCTATCTCACCCCTCTAGGTGGTCACAAAGCACGGAGCTGATCTCCCTGTGCTATGTGGCTGCTTCCCACTAGCTAGCTATTTTACATTTGGTAGTGTATATATGTTCATGCCACTCTCTCACTTCGTCCCAGCTTACCTATCCCCCCTCCCTGTGTCCTCAAGTCCATTCTCTACATCTGTGTCTTTATTCCTGTCCTGTCCCTAGGTTCCTTAGAATCTTTTTTTTTTTAGATTCCATGTATATTTGTTAGCATACGGTATTTGTTTTTCTCTTACTTCACTCTGTATGACAGTCTCTAGGTCCAACCACCTCACTACAAATAACTCAATTTCATTTCTTTTTCTTTTTTTAAATCAATTTTATTTATTTTTGGTTGCGTTGGGTCTTTGTTGCTGTGCGCGGGCTTTCTCTAGTTGCGGAGAGCGGGGGCTACTCTTTGTTGCGGTGCGCGGGCTTCTCATTGCAGTGGCTTCTCTTGTTGTGGAGCATGGGCTCTAGGTGCACAGGCTTCAGCAGTTGTGGCTCGCGGGCTCTAGAGCACAGGCTCAGTAACTGTGGCACATGGGCTTAGTTGTTCCACAGCATGTGGGGTCTTCCAGGACCAGGGCTTGGGCTTAGTTGTTCCACGGCATGTGGGGTCTTCCAGGACCAGGGCTTGAACCCGTGTCTCCTGCACTGGCAGGCAGATTCTTAACCACTGTGCCACCAGGGAAGTCCAATTTCGTTTCCTTTTATGGCCGAGTAATACTCCATTGAATATATGTGCCACATCTTCTTTATCCATTCACCTGTCGATGGACACTTAGGTGGCTTCCATGTCCTGGCTATTGTAAACAGTGCTGCAATGAACACTGCGGTACGTGACCCTTTGAATTATGGTTTTCCACATAAAAAAGAACCACAGTGAAGGTGAACTTTTTTTTGATTAAAGTATAAATAATTTACAATGTTGTGTTAGTTTGAAGTGTACAAAGTGGTTCAGTTATATATATATATATTCTTTTTCAGATTCTTTTCTATTATAGGTTATTACAAGCTGAGTATAGTCCCTTGTGCTATACAGTACGTCCTTGCCGTTTACCTATTTTATACATAGTAATGTGTATCTGTTAATCCCAAACTCCTAATTTATCCCCTTGCCCCTCACCCCCACTATCCCCTTTGGTAACCATAAGTTTGTTTTCTCTGTTGGTGAGTCTATTTCCGATTTGTAAATAAGTTCATTTGCATAATTTTTTAAGATTCTACATATAAGTGACATCATATGATATTTGTCTTTGTCTGACTTACTTCACTTAGTATGGTAATCTCTAGGTCCATCCATGTTGCTGCAAATGGCATTATTTCATTCATTTTTATGGCTGGAAGGTGAACTTTTCTATAGCAAATATTCTGCTTCACAAATACTTTCTAAGGATTATGAAAATACATACAGGACTTCCTTGGTGGCACAGTGGTTAAGAATCTGCCTGCCAATGCAGGGGATGCGGGTCCAAGTCCTGGTCCGGGAGGATCCCACATGCCACTGAGCAACTAGGCCCGTGCGCCACAACTACTGAGCCTGAGCTCTAAAGCCCACGAGCCACAACTACTGAAGCCCTCGCACCTAGAGCCTGTGCTCCGCAACAAGAGAAGCCACCGCAATGAGAAGCCTGCACACTGCAATGAAGAGTAGCCCCCACTCACCACAACTAGAGAAAGCCCGCACACAGCAACAAAGACCCAATGCAACTAAAAGTAAATAAATAAAAATAAATAAATTTTAAAAAAAGAAGAAGACGAAGACAAAATACTTATTCTTACCCTCAAATGACTTACTATTACAGACAAGTCAAGCAAATCAGGATTGGTGATGATATTCTACAGCTATTGGATCTGGGAAGAAAATCCAGGCAACAAGCCCCTTTGAGGAAAGGATCATCTTTTGGACTCAACTCTTACCGAGTGTATAATTATTATCAACAATACTTTTCACATAATGTTGTTCATAGATGTAACTGTTGTGCCTAGAATAATTTCTGGCACATCATAAGCACTTGGCAAATGTTTATTAAATAAATATATGAATAAGCATGGATATCACAGGGAACTATATTCAATATATTATAATAACCTATAATGGAAAATAATCTCAATACATATGTATGTAACTGAATCACTTTGCTATATGCCTGCAACTAACACAATATTGTAAATCAACTATACTTCTTAAAAAAATACATGAAGCTGGGACAAAGTGAGAGAGTGGCATGGACTTACATATACTACCAAATGTAAAATAGATAGCTAGTGGGAAGCAGCCGCATAGCACAGGGAGATCAGCTCGGTGCTTTGTGACCACCTAGAGGGGTGGGATAGGGAGGGTGGGAGGGAGACACAAGAGGGAGGAGATACGGGGATATATGTATATGTACAGCTGATTCACTTTGTTATAAAGCAGAAACTAACACACCATTGTAAAGCAATTGTACTCCAATAAAGATGTTTAAAAAAATAATTAAAAAATTTAAAAATACATGAATAAGCAAATGAACAAACAACAAATGATAAAGAATATCTCTTTTAGACCAATTGAATTCTAAGTACAAACCACACAGGACCAAGCAGTTGTATTTTGCATAGAGTTTGCTCACTGAGGAATCCATGTTTCAATAAAGTGCTGAAAAAGTATATTGATTAAGATGTTATTTGTAGCAGACAATCTTCCAAATAGAAACAAATTAGTTATTCCCACTATAAGTAAATGGCTTGCCTATATTTCAATGCTCAATTATATTTTATTCCTGAATAGCCTAATGTTGTATAATTAAGACAGGCATAATGTATTATACAGGGAGTAAAAAGAAGGTTAAGAGGGGGGAAGGGGACTGATATTTATTAAACATTGACTAGGAAACTGGTGTTTGTATTCACTTAATCCTAATAATACCCCTGTAATATTATTACCTAACACAGATGAGGAAATGGAGACTCGTGAGGGGCTTAGGGGGATGTGTTTTGCTCAAGGTCCCACACATGGTAGGTTCAGTGTTCAAACAATTTGTTCCCAACTGTATATACTACAATGTGCTTAATATCATTTTATGGTCCCAAGAAATTCATAGGTTGAATCAAATGACGTAGATGATGGGTGACAGAGGAAATTTCTAAAATAGGGAGCAGTTAAGCCCTGATTTTACAGTGGTTTGACATGTAATATGCACTTTCCATGTAATCAACACTAAATACCACGGTTGGTTATCCAAGTCAAGGCACACAAAGCCTCTTTGACCAAAAATGTAGGTGAAGCTTAAGAAAAACAACATTCTACGGATAAAACGCTCATGTAGACAATGTTTCTGGAGGAAACACATTTAATGGTCCAACTGAGGCCAAAAATAACACTTTCTAATACAGTCGCAGCAGCAAGAAGCAGAACTCCACTTTCCCCCCTTTCTCCAGACTTGCCAGTAGAGGATATAAGGGGCCCTCTAAACCCACTCTACTGGTGAGGACTCCTTGGAGGTCCAGGAACATGAAGGTAGAAGAACAAGGGCTGGGACCTTCAGGGAGGGAACTCGGATAATCTGCCTGTATTAATACCTAAAACACTGATATAAGCTGATTTTTTTTTTTCTGTTTCTCCTTTTAAGTAAAAAATTCGAATAGCCCTTCTTTGCTTCTGCTTCTACTGTTACTACAGGTCGGTTCTACATGTCTATTCTTTTGAGACCCATACAGTATTTTATGGTTTTTTACTTTAGTAACAAAGGAAAAAGGAAAGATGAGGGAAAATGACTGGAAGTTTGGCATTGACATGTACACACTGCTATATTTAAAATAGATAACCAACAAGGAGAGCACAGGAAACTCTGCTCAGCAGTCTGTGATAACCTAAATGGGAATGGAATTTGAAAAAGAATAGATACATGTATATGTATAACTGAATCACTTTCCTGTACACTGGAAACACAACATTGTCAACCAACTATACTCCACTATAAAATAAAAATTTTAAAAAACAGACAAAATACAGTGATACTATCATCACAAAAAAATGTTTTGAAAAGTCTCAAAGGTCTCACAATAAAATAAGCAGTTCTAGTGTGTAAATTTAGTTAATTTTTTTCTTTTAACATAAAACCTTGTTTGTATTTTTCTTTTCAGCTTTATTGAGGTATAATTAACGAAACTGTAAGATATTTTAAGTTTCCATTGTGATAGTTGGATACACATACCCACTGTGAAAGGATCCCTCCCCATCCAAAGTAACACAGCCATAGTTTCATATTTTTTGTAAGAACATTTAAGTTTCATTCTCTTAGCAAATTGCAATTATACCATACTCTTGTCTCTAATAATGTTGTCCTCTGTAATTCTTGAAAATACTGAAGCATGAATTTTGGGCTAATAACTTAATATGAACCCATAACTTAATATGAACCCATAACTTAATATGAACATGGCAAACCCTGTGAGAAAAGCAAATGATGGCAGTGGGTTCTTTTGGTACTCAAAAATTATAATAAAATAGGGATGACATGCATCACTCAAGATACCATTATTCCCTGTCATAAGCATTGTCAGTCATTGCCAGCTGAACCAGAATCCACGGGTGTTCTAAGCAGCCACGACAGTTGTTAGGAGTTGAAACTTACCAACCCTTCGAACAAGAAAAACCACATCTTGCTCAACATTCTACACTCATCAAATCCAAAACTAAACCAAAACAATCAAATAAACAAAATGCTCTCCTGGGCATTGTCACAGTACTTTTATTATACAAAATGAGTCTCTTAGGGGGGGCATGAAAAAGCAAAGAATTAGGAGTTCCTGATGAGCAAATTCATGCTCAATTTCTTTAGTGGGGTGGAGGCTTAAGGTGAGTGGGGCTGAAATAAGCTAATCTTTGAAAGGAACGGGAGAAAAAAAACACTGATGAAGGAGTCCTTGATAATCCTATACTGCTGAGGGCCCAGGTGAGATGAAATAACTGGAATTTACAGCAACAGCATATAATATGGAACATTCTAGAGCAGAAATAAGTGTGGAGAAGAGAGACTTGGAGAGCCAGAGTTAAGGACTTACCAGCTGGATGTGTGAGAAGGCAACCGGGAAAAAAAGAGTTGAAGGTTCTGGTAAGAAAAACAATTCATGTGATTAACCACAGATGGGTCAAGGCTTGATAAGAAAAGAAGGGAAGTTTGAAAGAAACTTGAATAAAGTATATGGTAGAAGCTGACACTTGAGGGTCTCTAATAAGGTCAAAAAACATTCGAGGCTGGAGTGAGAGGGAGAGATTTGAAAGGAACAGGAGGCCATAGAGAGGGACATACTGAGAATTGTTTCTGTCCTCACTTCCCCTGCGGTCACAAACACAGGAAGCCCTCCCCTAAATTAGAAATGGGGTGGTGAACGTGGGGGGCAGTTAAGTTTGATGTTTGGTAGTTAAAGAATTAGGCAGCAGCAAAGTTTGGGAGTGGGGGTAAGACTGAGTAATGAAAGAAAGAAAGGAAATCCCACGGATCTGAGCCCAGAGGGAAAAGGGAAGTTCCTTTTCGTTCTCCCTAGAGTCACTCATAGGTATAAGGTATAACGTAGGGGAAGACCATCTAAATTAGGGACTGCCCAGCGATGGATCATTGTGAGAAGGACAAACCACATGTGTCTTGAAGCATAAAGAACAGTAGAGTATATGCAAGTGCAGTATCTTATTTTTTGGAAATTTCAATGTGAGCAGGCTGCTAGGAAGCATATAACCCATCTGAGTTTTGTTTCAAGTAAGACAATCTCTCCTACATTTTCGGTTAAAGACCATGAATAATTCTTATAAAGAAATAAAAATCGTATCTTGTAGTTCAAGAACTGAATACATTCTAGCTCCTAAGTAACAAGTGAAATTTATAACAATCTATTATTTGGGGGGTGATCTCTTGATTTAAAAAAGAGAAGGAAAAAAAAAACAACAACAGTTCAGTTATCTTCCTAACAAATGAGAAGAGGTTTTGGAGGATGGGATGACAAGAAACAAAGAGAAACGAAGCAACAATTTTTAAGGTTAATAATAGCTCATCCTGAGCCATCTGTAAAATGTTCACCTGGAGCTCTTCATGAGCATAAGTCAAAAAAAGTTCCATTAGTAACAGTACTGACAGTTTCTGTAATGGAGTCTGAGATGGCATGTTCTGTGAAGAGCATAGTGTGAAGTATGACCAATTACTAAAGGACCCAAAGTCACTGCAAGCAGATTTTTAAATCGTTGATCAATAAAGGACAAGGGAACTTTGACCACTGTTGAGGAGCATTCCTTCCTTAGTGACATTATCCTCCAACTCACTTTATTTTAAGGCTACATCAGGAGACTGCATTGATCCTTTTTTCTCTTTCCACTCTTTAACAGATGCCCTAGTTTTAATTATCTTCAATCAATTAAATTTATTTTAGTGGCTAGTTGGGTATATCTAGCTCGGAGATTCCCATATATGTAAGCTGGAGTCTGCAACCTTACTTACCATGTGCCTGGTTTCCTGGCATAATGTTTTCAAAGTTCACCCATGTTGTAGCATTTATCAGTATAGTACTTCATTTCTTTTTATGGCTGAATAAAATTCCAATGTATGTATACACCACACTTACCTATTCACCAGGTGATAAAACATTTGGGTAGTTCCACTTTTTGGCTATTATGAACAATGCTACTACGAACCCCCATGTATAAGTTTTGTGTGGACATATGTTTCCTCTTCCGTATATACCTAGAATTTGCACGGCTGGGTCATATGCTACATCTATGTTTAACATTTTGAGGAACTAGCAGACTGTTTTCCAAAAAGTCTATGCCCTAATGCTCATTACTGTTTTATTTTTAAATAACTAATTATTTAAAATAAAATCTGAACGTGGGGGGCATGGGGTGCTGCAATGGTCAGCACACAGAGAAAGTATAAGTATCTTGTTCTCCAGAAGAACCCTCTCCCACCAGCCCTAGACCCCACCCCCTGACTCCTGTAGGGGTGGCCCTGTCTGTTTCCGTCATTAAGGAAGCATTACCAGGTGTCACAGGTGGTGGCTAGGGCAGAAGCATTTGGGCATTGGTACAGCTGGGTAACTATCTGTACTGTTTCAACTAAGTGTCTGTGCTGGTTCATCACCCACGATTAAAACAGACAATAAGGTTTCTCTCCTCACTCAAGTTTCAGGTTCCAGAAGATTCTACTGTTTGCTCAGTCGTTCTTGTTAAAATAAAGCAAGTGATATGAAGGACGACAGAACGCAGTGAAGTTCTCTAATCAGATGAGCCCATCTCAGTGCTGACCTAACACGTATGTTTGACCAGTCAGGAGCCTTCTGATGCTGTCTTGTCAGCTGAGTGGTAGATTTATGGCGCGAATAAGCATCAAGCTGAAAACACACTGAGACCATCAATCTTATTTTGCCTGTGAAATGGCCTACGGTGGAGCCCAGGCCACTGGAAATGCTTAGCGCAGAAACAGTTCATTTGGAAGAAATGCTATCGTTAAATGCTGTCATTGTCTTCACACTCAGAGATATGCTTAAATCTAAGTACTCCCAAAGTTTGAAAGGAATTATTTTGAAGGGCTTGATGTGACAGGTACAAAGAATAATAACCCCAAATGACTTTGAGAAGTCCGAGAGATAAAGGTCACTTCAAATACAAATTAAGAGTCAAAATACAAGTGGCAAAACATGGTAGCATTTAGCTCACTGACAAGGATAATCAGTGCTGGCATCCAAACAGAAACAACATTATTTCATGGCTCATTGGAAGCATCTGGATTACTGAAGCACAGGTGGCTTCAAATAACTTTACCGATCACTGTTTAGGTTTAATCAGCAATAGTCAACCTTCCAGGCACTCTAGGCAACAATTCTTGCAATATTCTCACTGAATCAAAACTGGTCTTCCAAGTCAGCTAACCGTGAGCAGTGACATGATCAACACTCAGAATTAGAGCTGGCACAGTCTTTTTTTTGGTCTGTTGCTGCAAAAATAGAGCACAATATAGGACTGTGTACACCCAATGTTCAGCCAATAATTGATAAAAAAACAATCAGTGTTTTACAACCTATTTAGACTCTCCATTCCTTGCAGGTCTCAATGTCCAATATACTTTTTTACCATAATGGAATACGAGATTGATTAAAAAATGAAATACAGTCCTCTCGTTCATCTACAACTGAAATAATGACAATTATTTTTAAAAATGAGCCTGTTATGTTTGAAATCTTGACCTCTGTCCTTCATTAAATGCAGTAAGTTCAATGTCAGCTACCCACCAAAAAGTCGTGAATTTGTAGTGAATTTTTAAATCATATTTGCTCCACATTTTTCTGGCAAACACATCTTGGACTTATTCTCAAATTTAAAATTTTCCATTTGATCAGCTGTGTTTGTTGAAAAGCACATACCCTAAGTGTTAATATTTTACACACTACTTGATCCCAAAATTTCTAGGAATTTCCTCCTAGGCTCAATAGAAAATAATATCATGGGTAAACTTAAGATCTGACAAACAAGGATGTTTATCACAGAACACTATATTAAACTTTTTAAAAAAATCACTTAAAATGCAAAACAATAATTGATTACACAGATACACACAAATATGCATATATATAATTGATACAAACATTTACAGATATAGATATCTATTACTGGAATATGTATGATGCAGCTATTAAAAACATACAGATACTGCAATAAGGCAAGAAAAAGATCTAAAAAGCAGGAGCCCATTATGGCAAAAAGTTATTAATTAAAATAATATTGTGAGATAAGCCTATATTATGTGTCTCATAATTGCAATACTGGAAGTCTTTGCTGATCTGATTCTTTTTGGCTCTCATCTCTGCTGAATCTTGTTCCTGGATCTTTTTTTCCTGTATATGTTGTGTATTGTGTTTCTGTATGTTTCATAAGATCATTCCCTTAGAAATTTACCCTGAGCAATTCTTTGAGGCCTGGTTAGAAGGTATGTTCCACTAGAAAACATTAGTGATAGCTTCTACTCGTTTACCTAAGGGAACTACCAACCTGGAACCCATTTTATTTTATTTAACATCTTTATTGGAGTATAAGTGCCTTACAATGGTGTGTGAAACCCATTTTAAACTAACTTCTCAATTTGAAATTTTCTCACGTCACCCAGAGGATGTATATTTTAGCAACAAAACTGGTTTCTCTAGCAATTTTTCCTCCCTTCAGCCTATGCCAATGTAACCAACTTTCTTTCGGTCCTTTATAGGAGGTGGAGAAATTATGGAAAAGAGATGGTATTTCTAGATGATCCATATACTCTAGGTGGAGTTTAGGGGTATGTTCTACTAGATTCCCTGAGTTGGGTAGGTTCTGGGTTTTGTTTCTCTTCTGTGCCTTGCAAGTTCACTTGTGTTTGGCAAATACCCTCAGAGTGAAAACTAACCTTGATAGTACTTTCTCTATTATCTCTCTGCAGTCCTTTTATTTTTTTTGCTTCAATTATCCTAACTTTCTTGCCAGCTCATCAAAGCAACTTAACACCTTCTAAGTGTTTTATCCAACATTTAAAATTTTTTCATGGGAAGTTCAGGGAAGGTACCAGTCATACTGCTAGAAAGAGAAGTCTCCACACAATCTACTCTTTAAAGAACAATCTACAAATAACTTCCCCTCTGAATTCAGTTACTCCAGGGAAAGTACCTTTGGAGTCTATTCAGATATCCCTAGCTCCCGGCTGTTTGTTTTTAGTCAATTTTCATAGTTATCCTAAGATAAAAATTACAAGTAATACAAGAAAAACAAAAACAGAATAAAAACAATAAATATAGCTCCGGCCTTAAATGTTATCAATTAACTTTATATAGTGAAATATAACAACATATAATAAAATGCAATTTGATATAGTCAATTATAAGACCAGATAAGGAGAATGAAGTTCTCTTTCCAACTTGTATATCAAGTAATTATATGGCAGTAAGTAAGCTGCTTAACCTCTCTGAGCCTTCCATTTCTCATCAATAAAATGAGAATGAACCACAGTTTCTTCTTGAAAAAACCCTTCCATCTGTGGATTTTTATTTTCGAGATTATAAAATTTCCTTTACAACATATTCTACGCATTGGTTTTATTTACATTTGATGATACTGTATAACATACATACCTTTATCAAGTAGAAATTTAGGCCAATTATTATAATCACTGAGGTATCATATGCAATAATTCTAAGTGAAAATCAACTGTATTTTTGCTTTGGGATATTAGTTACGCTTCAGGAAAAAATAATTAGTATCATTTTGGGCTGACATTTTTATACCATCTAATTATGACTATCTTATGCCCTTTTTCTTTTATAGGAAGCATCTTAGATTCTGCCTTGATTACCACAGGAATTCCCCGATGCGAAATTCCCCAATGAGAAATAAAATGGGCAAAATTCATGGCATGTCTGTGCAATTTTAACCTAAAACCTTTCTCAATTTTTCACCCCAAAGCAGGTATCAGAACTTTAATCACTATAATCAATGGTTTTCAAAAAAGCAATTCCGAGGGAAATATATTTAATAGGAAAACACTTTTAATTGAATTCAAGCTATAACGGGAATTACAGCATTTTTGTGCCTACGAGTGAGCTCATGGTGATATAAACCTAACTAAAAGACATAGTTCATGACGCCAAGAAGCTCATGTTATGACTGGGCTATAAAAAAGAATACACCAAAAGTTAGAGACAAAGATATAAAATACACCAAAAGAATGAAAAACTAACATTCCAAAAAGAAACAACTATTGCTGTTGAGTTTGTAAACCAATTTACAGAAACATAATAAAACCCAGGGAAGATATGTGAAGTTGCAGTTGTTTGGCACAGAAAATATGACATCGTTCCTCTGCAAAGTAGCATGATATTAACAATACGAGAAAACAGATTGGCAAAGATAACATGTAATATAGAACTCCTAATATTGGTATTCAATAAATACTCCATTTGGCTGATCAAAAATAGTGACTCAATCACATAACAAAGGACCTACTTATCAACCTTTTCTAAATACATCATATAAAATTATTGCTACAGCCTCTTCTTGGAAAAGTACTTTTCTTTCGTATTTCTTTAAAGACAGGTGAATCTGCTTTTTAAATGTTTTTCAAAAGTCTACAATATAGACAAGGCTTTTATTAAAATAAAATGCACAAAAGAATGACTTGTCCCTCAGGAGGGAGCAGAGAGGCAGAGGTTACTAACAAAAAAGCTCTGAAGATATGAGACAAAGCGACTTAGGTCTAGAAATGGATGGTCCACGGACACAGCTTCAGTGTAAACATTTTTTTATCTCAACAGTCAAGCACCAGTCCAGTAATAGAGAACTAAAGAGAGACTAGAACAAAACAAATGGGAGGTGGATTAAATTCAAATCCATTCAACAAGTATTTATTAAGTACCAACCACGTACAGGTACCAGATGAGGTCCCGGCAATAGTAAGAGTATCATCAACCTTTGGCTGCTCATGTCGAAAACCCTGAAGTCTTCCTCTCTCTTCTATTTTGTTCATGCCTCCCATCCAATCCATCAGCCAATCCTGGCCGTTCGTCCTTCAAAACAGTGAGTCCCAGCACTTCTCACCTCCCTCACTGCTACTACTTTAGACTAAGCCACCACCATCTCTCTCCTGATTACTGGTCTCCTAACGGGTCTCCTTGCCTCCATCCTTGCCCCCTTTCAGGAGATTCTCAACATTCAAGCCAGGATGATCCTGTTAAAATACAAGGTCAATCCAGTTACTTCTCTCTTTAGAATGCTTCCTATCTCATTTGAAGTAAAAGCCCAATTCCTTACAATGACGCAGAAGACTCTCTACTATTTGCCCCAGCACTTTTCTGGGTTCGTCTCCTACTATTCCTTCCATGTCCCAGTCTGCTCCAGTCACACGGCCCGTCTTACTGTTTGTGAACACACCACGAATGCATCTTCCTCAGGGCCTCTGTCCATCCTGTTCCTTCCACCGGACAACACTCTTCCCAGATCTATATAGCTCACTCCCTTAGCTCCGTCAGGCCTTTACTCAACTACTTCCTTCTGAGGAAGCCTTTCCCCAGTATGCAAAACGAAAGTAAAATAAAATATGAATTAATTTAAGTAATAAATTTAGTCAGTAGAAGGCACATATTTCTATATACCAGCAACTACAAGCCTATAAAAACCTAAGTTGCTGAAATCTGGCCATGGTGATATAAACCTGAGGATGACACTACACAAGGAATGTCTACTAAAATGACACACTCACACAAGCACACAACTGAAGCATACATATAAAAAATTGAAGCCACGTATATATAAATGTCTGAGCCAGCTTTCTCCTAACTTTCTAGCCTCAGTATTTTCCCATGTCATTAAATATTCTTCAAGAACATGAGTATTAAAGGCTGCATAACATTGTAGGGATATACCAAACATTCACCCTTCAACAATTAGTAGAAAGCCTGCTGCATGCCAGGCACTGTGGTAGGTGCTGCGAAAAAAGAGTGATCAAAAAAGATGTAGCCCATGCCCTTATGGATTTAACCATGGGGTTATTAGATAGACATTAAGCTACCACACAAAAAAATATGTAATTACCAACTGTCTTCTATGTTACGAGATCGGAACAGAGTGGCAGGAGAGACCATGATACCTGTATAATATGTCAATAATCTCTATAATATCTATTAGGGGCTAATTTACTTCAAGGTCAGATGGAGTGACATTTACATAAAGCCTGAAAGATGAGTAGGAGCTGGTCTGTAAATTACCAGCAGAGGAAGGAGTGTTGTAATCAGAGGGAAGAGCACAAAGGCCCTGAGGCAAGAGCTCAGCACATTCAAGGCACTGAGAGCACTGAGCCCAGGGTCAGAAGGCTAGTGAGGAAGAAGAGTAACACGGAGGGAGAAGGAGGCAGAGTCAGATCACACAGGGCCTGGTAGGTCATGCTAAGGAAAAGAGAGTTTTTAAATTCTAAGCATAATGTGAAGCTGTTAAAGATTTGGAGCAGGAGAGCGATGTGATTTAATGCAAATCTAAGAAGATCACGGTTTGTAAAACCCAGATTAATCTCTAACACAACCCTCTCCTTAATTTTTTTTTTTTTTTTGCGGTACGCGGGCCTCTCACTGTTGTGGCCTCTCCCGTTGCGGAGCACAGGCTCCGGACACGCAGGCTCAGCGGCCATGGCTCACGGGCCCAGCCGCTCCGCGGCATGTGGGATCTTCCCGGAGCGGGGCACGAACCCGCGTCCCCTGCATCGGCAGGCGGACTCTCAACCACTGCGCCACCAGGGAAGCCTCCTCTCCTTAATTTTTATCCTGACATAGTCTTGCTTCAAATTGCCTCTTATATCTTCTCCAAAGCAAATTGAAGTCTCCTTCAATTCTCTCTGCCAAGCAGCACACAGAGTCTGCAGCTCCTGGGACCACCATCAACCAAGCTAAGAGCAACAAAACCTCTGGCCACTCGCCCACAGCCTACTGCACCTCTCATTCCTACGTCATTCACCAATCTCCTTGGACAGTAACTATCTATTACCCGCCTACTCTCCTAATATTCTGAATTCCCTGGCTCCTGATTCAGATCCTACTTTTCTCCAATCTCCAAAACTCCTATTACCCCTGGTCTTCTCCCATGAACACCATTTCTTCACGGGTCTCTGAAGTGTTGGTTATTTCCTCTCTCACAAGCAGGAGAATTGGTGCTCTAGACTGTGTGGTCCCCCAAATCAGCTTCCAGACCACTGCACCTCCAGCACTTGAATAATAACTTCTTAAAACTTCTGACACTTCTGGGACTTCCCTGGTGGCACTGTGGCCGGAAATCCGCCTGCCAATGCAGGGGACATGGGTTCGATCCCTCATCCAGGAAGATCCCACATGCTGCGGAGCAGCTAAGCTCGTGAGCCACAGCTGCTGAGCCTGTGCTCTAGAGCCCGCGAGCCACAACTAGGGAGCCCATGAGCCACCACTACTGAAGGCTGCGCTCTAGAGCCCGTGCTCCGCAACAAGAGAAGCCACCGCAATGAGAAGCCCGCGCACCGCAACGAAGAGTGGCCCCCGCTTGCCACAACCAGAGGAAGCTCGCGTGCAGCAACTAAGACCCAACACAGCCAAAAAAAAAAATTCTGCCACTTCGGGGCCCATCCCACTGTGCTGGGTCACTCTACCCTATCTTCTTTCGCTACCATTTAAGAATTTTCGCTCAAGATTCATGATCTACTTCTTACCTGAAGTTCCTCCAATATACAGGATGATGATCTCAACATTCACCTTCACAGCCCATCAAAAACAGGGGCCACTGAGAACTGTGACATTCTCATCCTCAATGACCTCCTTCATTCCAGCTTAGCCACTGTGGTAGACACAGATGTGCACTATCGAGCAGACAGGCTCCAGCTGTCAGCTACCTCAGGTCTGCCATTTCGGAGCCTCTCCTTTAGAGGCCCACATCCAGTGACCGAGCTAAGCAAGAACATAAAATCCCAGCTATTTCAGCTCAAGGCAAGACAATTCTCAGGGGCAAAATTCACCCTGTTGATCCCTGCTGTGTTGGCTGAGGCTCTGAAGAGCCTCCAGGTTCACTCTTCTCTCCGCTAAATCCTAATTCCGCCCCAGGCGCTTTCACAGGCGATGACTCCCATAAGATATCTTGCACCTTTGACTCTGTCTCAGCATCTGCTTCTGGAGAAGCCCACCTGCAACAGCTGCCCACTCCCTCAGTCCCCACCCAGACTCATCACCATCTATTACAGCTCTAACCATAAATTTCTCACTCTGCTCACACATTCTTTAACTCTATCACGACTTCCAATCTAGAGACCCTTTATCTTTCTCCCATTTCATCACCTTTTTAAATCTTTCACTTTCCTCCTTATTCAACCAAGATCTCATGATGCATAATACAAGGACCACTCCTGCTAATGATGCCATCACTCAATCTTCTGTCTTTTCATAAAACCAGCCTGAAAAAAGCCAACCATGGAGAAGCCTGATTACCTGCCATCTCTGGGTTCTCACCAACCACTGCCATGGAGAGACACCAAATGAGGTATATTGGCTAACAAAAATGGGCCCTTCCACACTGCTTAGCAAGTCAACTACATTTTTTTTCTGGATAATTCATCTCCCCCTGTCCACAACAATCATATCAACCCTTCCCCACTCTCAAACCCTTCAAACCACTACTTTCTCCCTCACTCTTACCAGATAACCTTGCTTTTTATTTTATCGAGAAAGTAGATAAACAACTTGGACATCCTTCATCTTCTCTTCTCCAGAAAAGCAAATGTTCCTACATCTATAAGCCACTCTACTTCTAAGCATTTGAGAGTTCTCCCAACCTAAAGCTAACACCTAAGAGTCCTAGAACACTTTTAAGTTTATTACATAAGTGAAACTGCAGGCCTACTCAAAATAACCAAAGTGAATTGACAGCACACATTAAATTCTAACAGAAACTCAATACTATTTAACCAGGGGTGGCAATAAAGTAATAAGACAACTTCCATAAATCAGATTTTTTTTTCAAAATTTATTTTCTTATTGTTTATAAAACTAACAATAAATTATTTCTAAATTTTAAAATGTGAAAAGAATGGAAAGCATAATAAGAGAATACAAAATATGTGTGTGTGTATGCACGTGTGTGTGTGAGAGAGAGAGAGAGAGAGGGAGAGGGGTTGGGGGACGATCCAGTGCGATCTAAAGACTGTAAAATGTTTATTATATACATATTTAAATAATACAGCCAGTTGATTCCGCCTAGGGGAAGGCGTCTTTGCCCTATGACATGAATCTCGACGAAAGCTGTATCTCTACAAGAAGGAAAGTATTAACGCCAAACCTTTTCTTCCTTGAAGATTCTACCTCTAAGTAATCTGCTGATGAAACACCTTTCAGAGAAGCAGGGACACAGTGATGACTCTTTACCTTGGTGAGGTCACAAAAGCCTTTCAGAATCTGGACTGAACTATGGATCTTCTCAGAAAAAAATGCACACACACATGGAGACAAAATTTTACAAATAATTCCAGGGGGTACACAGACAGCCTCAAGACCAGAGACCCCAGGTGTAACAGAATTAGAAGAGTTTCTAGCATGAGAAAGATCTGGATTCCAATTCCAATTCCACTTCTTCCTCTCTCTGTGTCTGTCCTTGGTCAAGGCATTTCAACTTTTCCAACTTCTATTTATTTATCTATAAACAGCATAATACATTCCTTGCCCTCAAGGACTTATGATAAAGAATAAAATTATGTGTGTGAAGCTCTTTGTAAAATTTTTGTAAAGCACGGTGTAAATGATAGTTATTGTAGCATGGAATCAGTTACGTGTTTTGCTAATCCCCACGACGAAGAAGCTCCAAGAGTCAAATACTCAGAGGAAAGCAGGTTCAAGTCATAGTTTTCTTATCAGGTATTTAAAAAAACAAGGTGGGGTGTAGAAGAAACGGGAAATGTTTAGGTTAGAGGAATGCGAGTGTGGGGAGGAACATGCCTGCTGTCTTCAGATATGTGAAGTGCTACATGATGAAAAAGGATGTAAAATTGTATTCAGTGGTCCAAAGACAGTACTAGGACAAATAGAAACATGATGTCTTGCGTTATCCTGATGGAAGATTATGCGTTTTCTGTTGACTAATTCTGGATACTTTTCGGCGAGTGCTGCTTTCAGTTGGTCTAACTGGGGGCAGTACTTGTTGGAATTAATCCTTTGGTTTTCCAGAAGGGGCTTATAATAAAGGACTCCCTTCCAATCCCACCACATACACAACACCACCTTCTTTGGATGAAGACCGACTGGCCGTTGGTGTGGTTGGTGGTGGTTCATTTCGCTTACCCCACCACCTCTTCCGTTCCACATTGCTGTACAGTACCCACTTTTCATCGCCCGTCACCATTTGTTTTAAAAACGAAACGTTGGGCTTCCCTGGTGGCGCAGTGGTTGAGAGTCCACCTGCCGATGCAGGGGACACAGGTTCGTGCCCTGGTCCGGGAAGATCCCACATGCCGCGGAGCGGCTGGGCCCGTGAGCCATGGCCGCTGAGCCTGCACGTCCGGAGCCTGTGCTCCGCAACGGGAGAGGCCACAACAGTGAGAGGCCCGCGTACCGCAAAAAACAAAAACAAAAAAAACAAAACAAAACGTTTTCATTACGTTTCAGTAGAAAAGAGCACGCGGAAACATGGTCAAGGTTTTTTTCGCTTAACTTATGTGGAACCCAAACATCAAAGTGATTCACATAACCAAGCTGGTGCAAATGATTTTCAACGCTTGATTTGGATATTTTGAGTCTGTCGGCTATCTCCCGAGTGGTATAACACTGATTGTTCTCAATTATTGTTTTGATTTGATCGCTATCAACCTTAACTGGTCTACCCAATCCTGGAGCTTCGTCCAGTGAGAAATCTCCAGCACAAAACTTCACAAACCACTTTTGACACGTTCGATCAGTCAAAGCACCTTCTCCATACACTGCACAAATCTTTTTGTGCATTTCAGTTGCGTTTTTAAACTTTCTTGAAATAATAATGCATAATATGCCGAAAATGTTGCTTTTTTTCTTCCACCTTCAATATTAAAAAGGTTACACAAAAATTCAACAATTTTGATAAGTCTTCTTTTAAAATGCACATTGATATGACAGCTGTCACATACAATCTAACAAAATTGTTTCAAATGAAGTTAAAGACAACTAAGTGCTACTAGAGCCATCTTACAGGAAAAAAAAGAACCTTTTGGTCCACCCAATATCTCTCCTCCGCTGACTTCTACACACTCCCTATGCTTACCACACAACAGGGAGAGAGTAGAGCAATTGCTACAGCAATTGCTATCAGAAAATTATTAAGAGTTTCCAACTCACAGCAGGCACAATATACACATATAAGTGGAATATGCTAAATTCACAAAAGTGAAAAACCCATTTGGTATAAATTTCTGAACCAAAATCTTGAACAACAATAAGTTCAACTTAAGTATGGAAATATCTCGTACCTAAAATAATATGAAGGAGTTCTGTATTTTTATATTGGATTTCATAGAATAAAAATGATTTCTTCTCTACCACATCCTTTTAATTGGTAAACCCTAAATGAGGCAAAATATATAATTTTGAATTAGAGTTCTCAGAATTTCCATGGAGCTCAGGACAATATTAAACACTTGTCAGAATTGTAGATATTTAAGCAAGTAAGTACACTTAGTGTTTAAAGATGCATATTCAGGCACACAGGAGTAAAATGACATGATGTCTGGGAATTGCTTGTAAATACTTCAGCAAAGAATTAAAAAGAAAAATATAACAGGAGTTGAAGAAAATAAAGTAAACCGTGGTAACTGTTGAATGTGGATGATGAATATACATAGAAGTCATATATACATACATATATGTATAATGTGTATACATACACACACACACACACACACACACACACTTCCCCAACTTTTGAGTTTGTTTGAAATTCTCCTCCCCACCCCAAAAATAAATAAAGCTGCCAGAAGTACACTACAGAGGGTCCCTGGCGTAAAATGGTTTGACTTACGTGATTTTTTGACTATGATGGTGCGAAAGCAACAGGTGTTCAACAGCAGCCGTACTTCAACTTTAATTTTGACCTTTTCCCAGGCTAGCTACATGCAGTACGACGCTCCCTTGTGATGCCCAGCAGAGGCAGTAAGCCGCAGCTCCCAGTCGGCCACACCATCACAAGGTAAACAGCCAACACACAACCATCCTGTACCCAGACAACCATTCTGTTTCTCACTTTCAGTTCGGTATTCGATAAATTACATGAGATATTCAACACTTTATTATAATACAGCCTTTCTGTTAGATGATTTTGTCTGTCAGCTCAGGTTAAGTGCTCTGAGCATGCTTAAGGCAGGCTAGCCCAAGCCGTGATGTTCTGTACGTTAGGTGTATTAAATTCATTTTCCACGTACAGTATTTTCAACTTAAGATGGATTTATAGAGATGTAACCCCATCATAAGTCAGGAAGATTTTATAGGTATATATTTAACACAGAAAATGTTTATTAATTTTCCCTGGATCCACTAGAGTTCGTAAACTCACTCCTAAATCCAGTTTCAGCATGTCTGAATACTACATACATATTTATTAACAATTGAAGGATAATAACACAATTTAACTACTCAAGCCAAAACTGTGGACAGTACCCTCCAATTCAAAATTACTTACTTAAAGCCACAAGACCTTCCCAGGGTTCTTTGTTAACCCTGCACAGATATCTTCACTATATTCACAATATTAATTGTTCTATTACAGGAGACTCCCTTGAGGTAAACACCTGCCTCTAGTCATTTTAGACCTCTCTTGTTGAGTGCCGGCCTGGCAAATAGTACGCACTCAGGAAGCCAGGGTTTAGGCAAAGTAGAGGCTTGACAGCATGACACAATGTGTAACATCAGAAGCACTAAGTTTAACAAGAGTTGCTTCAGGGGTGGCATTCAATAGTCTCAAAAATACCTAACTAAAGGAAAGAAACAACCTGACTTAACATATGCTTCCAGTACCCCTCCAAATCATAAGGTAGGCCGAAAGCAAAATATTCACAATTGGGTACAAATTTCTTGCAAGTTTAGCATAACTGGAGAAAAGTTTTACAATTCTGGGCCCAGAACAAATGATGGTTCTGCCAAGCTAATCTTATGTATCCCATATTTTATGACTTTATTTCATCTTTATTCTCATTGTGTTTTCAGACAGTTAACTATATTGCTCTCCCTCTCTCCCCAGGAACTGTGGCCACCTTGAAGGCAAGGTCTTTCTATCTCCTAGTTAAGTGTTCAGTAATTGATGAACACAATAAATAGAACACCATTCTGAGAATGCAGAAAGCAATGACCACAGACTCAAACGGCGTTATCAAACATACTGTTAACCTAGACATCTTTGAGGAACATAAGAGAATTCCTGTCTTTTGCCTCCATTTACCCAACCAAAAACCAATCCCAGTCTCAGATTAAACTGTTCTATATTAAAGATCTAGAATCTAGCTTAAAACAAACTCCCAGGAAAATTCTGCTATGAAACTTTGAACATCTTCAAGTTGGAGCATATTCTACTAAAAACATCTTACCAAAATAAATCAAAGGAAAATTTCCTGACTCCACTCAACTTAAAAAGTCAGTAAAAGATGACTTAAAATTTCTTAAAATCATTCATTTGTGCTTGCTCCCCCTGCCCCACATCCCTACCTGGCAAATAATAAATTCAAACTTCAGAGCCATGATTGTTTGCTTCCCTAAAATCTATCTCTATACTTAAGTTGTATGTAGTTTTATGAAATGGCCCATTTTCTATCACTCTGTGAACAAAAGAGATGGCCATACAGCTACATTCCAAGCATAAAGCGAGTTCACAAACACTGATGCAAATCTGTCCATTATGAACATTTGCATTTCTACTGTTAATGCTTTTTATGAGAAGCCTATAAAGTGATTATAGTTTCTGATCTTCTTTTTTTTTTTTTTCTTTGCGGTACAGCAGGCCTCTCACCGCCGCGGCCTCTCCCGCTGCGGAGCACAGGCTCCGGACGCGCAGGCCCAGCGGCCGCAGCCCACGGGCCCAGCCGCTCCGCGGCACGTGGGATCCTCCCCGGGCACGAACCCGCGTCCCCCGTATCGGCAGGCGGACCCTCAACCACTGCGCCACCAGGGAAGCCCCAGTTTCTGATCTTCTTAAAGCGCAATAGAGAAGGAAATATTAGAATGATCAGAGAGAATGCTTGTGGTAATACAATTTCACTCTGATCTCTTTCATGTACAACTCCTCGGAGATCTTGAAGGCTCCTCTTGGCTCATTGTAGTTATTTATTTACTAAATTTCCGAGCTTGGTGCCATGAAATGGATTAAATATTGTTATGCAGATGATGCTTACGTACAACATCCTTTTGATGCTGCTTAATCTATTTTTACTCCCAGTACTATCCTGTCTAAGATTCAACACCACGTGCTTTGAAATAAGTTGTTCTTCAGTGTTTCAAAACCTGATTTATTAGTTGTTCGCATTCCATCTGCCTCCAAAAACTGCAATGTGCCTTTACTTTCGCTGGCTGCACAAAAGGTTGAGGCTCAGTTTTCCTCCACTTTATCATCTGATCAGCATATCTGACACATGTGTTAAGCTCTCCTTTCAACTATACAAATCACTTAAAATTCACACTTTTTTTTTTCTCAAGATCACGCCAGTACAGCAGGAGCTTGACTAATGCATTTGTCATCTTCCATATTTACTAATGTTTCAAAAAACTGGTCTCAAGAACCTGTCCTTGCTTTTGTAAAAAACTGAAGCCAGGCTGAAAAACCGATGCTTGCCCAAACTGGGAAAACAAATTATTATTAGCGAATACGGATTGCTTGATCCACAGCTAGGAAAGAAAAGGGACCAATGCTAGGGTCTGTAAATAACTACAACAAGAAATAACAGATGGAATAATCTGAGGGTGTGGGAATTTTTAAGGAGAAGAGAAAGAAAATGGTCTGGAAGAGGAAAGGAAGACACCTATCATATCTATGTGACAGAAAAGAGTCACCATTTAAAACAGCAAGTAGGGGAAGTGGGCTTTCAAGGATGAGAAGGGTTTTAGTTCTAATTGTTCTAGGAAGAAGGTTAAAAGAACATTCAATAAAGACATCTGAGATATGAAGGATTTGCAATGATGAGACGGGTAAATTCATTGGACGGAGGAGGGAAACAGAGACGTATAGAGCGGTATTGGGGATAAGGGGCCTGAGAATGTCAGACAACTGGGGACCCTGGGCTCGCTGTGGTAGCTGACATGAATGAGACACTGGGCATGACGAGATGGACAGACTGCAGAGATGAGGGGGTAAGAGCTGTGGAGGATTAAGGGCCATGGGAACGAACAGGAATTTACACAGTTGTGAGGCTCTCACTTACACTCTTTCGATGGTAGTATGGAAGCTACCCTTGTGAAATGGTCTCGGTCAATGAACAATTCTCAATCCTCATCTTTCTTATTGGATCTAGCAGCAGCAATTGGCTCAATTAACCATTCCTTTCTTGAAAGAATTTCTTCACTTAGCTTCCAGGACCTTGATTCTCCTTCTTACCTTGTAGCCAGTCCTCCATTTTCTTGCTGATTCCTCTTCATCTTCCTGACCTTATTATCACTTGACTACCCCAGGGCTCAACCCTTGAACCCTTTCTCTGCTCTAGATACATGCCATAGAAGATTTCGTTTAACCTGGTGGCTTTAAATAACATCTATATGCCAATGACGCCTCAATTCCTATCTCCAGTCCAGATCTCTCTCCTGAACTCCAGACTGGTATGTCCAAGTGACTCCTCGGTACCTCCGCTGGAATGCTAATAGGAATGACTCAAATTTAATACATCCAAAACCAAACTCGGACCAACCTCCCATTCCCTACTTGCTCCTCCAACAGTCTTATCTCAGTAAAAAAGAATAAAGTACTGACTCAGGCCAAAACATGGATGAACCGGAAAAACGTGATGCTAAGTGACAGAAACAAACACAAAAGGCCACATATTGTATAGTTTCATTGATACTGAATGTCGAGACCAGGCAAATCCACAGAGGCAGAAAACAGATTAGTGGTTAGCAAGGGGCTGAGGGAAGGAGGGATGGAGAGTGACTGCTGATAGACAGGGGTTTCTTTTTCCGGGTGATAACAAAGTTCTGGAACTAGACAGTGGTGATGGTTGCACAACTCTGTGAACACACTAAAAATCACTGGACTGTACACTGTAAAACTGCATATTACGGTATGTGAATTTTATCTCAATAAACACATTTAAAATAAAATAAAAATAATAAAAGATGACAGGAACTTTGCTCTGTTTGCTCTTATCTCAAGCACCTGTAAGGACATCGGACAACAGTGGGTATTGAGAAAATATCTGTTGAGCAACTGATGAATGAGTCTCTAAAGTTCATGCACATATATATACACCGACTACTATCTTGCTGTTCTCTCTTCTTCATATCAATGATGTGTGAAAGAGGAGCAGATGTAAGACCAAAAGTCCATTGATCTATCTTGAAATCAGCCCTAAAAGTTAATGGAAATATGAAAAAAGAGCTAAATAAGAAGTACCAAGTGTGCCAATTCTTTAAGTTCAGAACTCTCTCAAGTTAAGGCAACTTTGATTATTCAGGTATTTGTACAACACTGCATTAAAGGTTTAAAATAATTTTCTGTAGAGCACAAAGGGTAAATTCTAAATCAATCCACAGGTAGCTATTACAAAACAGTTTTGTGTACAAGACAGTGAGAGGAAACAACAAGTCTAAGATACGGTATCATCAAGGAATGTATAAGCTACATGGGTAGAAAATAAATATCCAAGTCCTAAAAATTCCAAAGACAAAAGAACGGCAAATAAAAGAATAAAATTTCGTAGCAATCGAAAAAGAATCTCATATCCAATTTTCTTGATTTTTTAAATCTGGCATTTTTTTCCAATGTGGAAAACAACTTATCATCAACTGGGATAGCAATAGATAGTCAATAATTATTTTTGTTTAGATGACTATAACTCCGCAGTACATCTTAAAACCTGGGAAAACACACTTCTTGACAGTCACACACACTTATTATATATTTTTTCTGCACACATAAGAAAGGAGCTCATTTTCCACTTCCCATTAGCAGGCAAAGAGATCATTCCTAATAGCATGGGGTTCCCAAGTGTGCCACTGCCTGCGGCGCTCATGCCAAGGCACAGAACACTCCTCTCAAGAAGAAAGGCCCAGTTGAAGCTGAAGTATCTGATTGTCTAGATTTCACCCTGCCATATCCTATTCCTCGGCCTGTTCACCCATAATCTCTTTTAGATGGGTTTCTCTCCCTTCTCATCACAGCAGCATTGTTTCATCTGAAATTCAATCACAGATGAATTAGACTTTAGGAAACATTCCCATTCTAGCTCTACAGTCACGCCAGAAACCCTAGACCCTATGTTTATTTTGTTACAGCTTTTAGCTCTGGCATTTCAATGCAAAATCACTTTCCCCTGGACAATGCTACTGATATTGGCAAGAGAGCACAAGGGGCTGCCACACAACTCAATCGCCAATAGCAACCAGGGAAACTCAACCCTCAGCAGACATTAGTAATCATGGGAAAAGAGCCAGAACTTTAATCACAATTCTTTCAGAAACAGCCAGGGATTTCAAAATGCTGTTATTCTAGGATATGACCCTAATACAGTGCTTAATCAAAGCCACTGTCAGGACAAGAATAACCTGCAGACTTTAATAAAAACCAATTTCATAAAAGTCAGTGCGTCGGCATCATGCTGGACCCAATTCAGCGAAATTCTAAGAAGTTTACATCTATACACATTCTATAGATAAGATTTGTTTAGGATACCATAGTGCACTTCTACACTCGAAACTGTGTATTTATACAAATACACACACACGCACATCCACATATACATTGCCATTTAGGCACGTAGTCACAATTAAGGTTACACAGTCAACAAGAGCAATGCAAAATGTGAACCTGGGTAATTGGTGACCAGCCGGGTGGGCAGGTGCAGGATCTGGATTGAATTGCCCTCGTGTCCCAGAGATGATCTAGAGGCTTTCTTCAAACCGGAAATTTGGGACAGAGCATTTTTGGTGCCAAGGCTCTGTTGGCAAGAGACACAAGTCCCAGATGTTCACAAGGCTACGAAGCTTGACTTAACTCTGCCACCAGCTCTATTTTTAGGCTACGTCCTGGTGAAATGGCAAAGGTCATGATCGTACCTTAAGATACAGCAGCTGCCACGACTGCTCCTGTAGAGAGCACAGCAGAGCTGTTCTTTGTCATCAGAGAAGGAAAGAAAAGAGAAGCGGCGCACTGCTAGCCCATCCTGTCTGCTATACTCTAGGGCTTTTCTCTTCTCCCCAACTAGGAGAAACCTGGGAAAAGTAGCAGGGAGTAAGGGGGCATGGAGAGGAAGAGAGAGGTCGCACTGAAATGTTCTGTATATTTATAGAGGAGCTCCACCAGGGAATGACTATACATACATACATACACACACACACACACACACACACACAAAATGGTGGGATAGACGTACAACAATCCAGAGTGGTTTATAATCTATTAGAATCGAAGGGAATGTGTTCACTCTTAATTCTTAAAAAACATCGGCCCATATGTGTGTATGTACATACACACATACCTATATGCATATATATATGCACACATATACACATACAGACAGCTCCAACACTTCCACAGACTGCCTTCTATCTCGAGATATTTCCACCAGATCTTTCTACTAATAAAAGGGGAGAGATTCCTCTGAATAGAAATAATGTAACTATGAGTGAATATTGCAGGCCAGTGACACCAACAGACATCAAAATTAAGCATTTCGATGAACTAAAAAACCAATCTGAGATTTTTTACCCCTGAAAAAACACCCCAATCACAAAGAGGTCTATGATAAAAAAGAAAAGAACATGCCAAATAAATTATTTCTTAATTCAAAAACAAAAGCAGCATATCAACAAGGGAGAGGCTGGACAAGGGAGTCTACATCTGTCACATTTCTATTCACTGTTACCAGGACAATCTTTAGGGGATTAGTCCCAGGATCCGTGATTCACAGCAAACCTGCTTTCAAATGTATATTGACAATATTTAATTATGTACTTTCTTGGCATAATCTGTATGTAGCTGATGCTTCTACAGAAGCTAAGAAAAAGGCTATTTTGCAAATGTCTATTCCTATCTGACCAGACGAAGGTTCGAAATATCAATAAGTCAACCCGATGATTAAGCTAAGACCCTTCACTGGTTGGAGACACAGATGCACTTCTGGCCCACAACGGGCTGTGGAGGAACAAAGGGATAAGATGGCAAAGTTGTAAAGATGCTTATTTTCTTCTGAATCAGACTGAATTTTTTTTTGTTTTTTTGCTTTTGTCTCCTGAATTATGAATTCTTGGAACATTGGAGGGACCCACATGTAAATACTGAAATATTTTCTAAATGATTTTCTAATTATCTGCCTTTTTGGGAAAATTTACAACATTGATTCTCTCCATTAGTGCAGATAATAGAGGGTACACAGCACCTAGATGATTGGACAAGTGGGAAACTACAGCACCTTCGTTTCACTGAAGAAAACAAGTCTATACAAATAACAGTACTTTAAAATAACATAGTTGCTAAATGTCCAAACTGCTTTTGCAATCACACTCTCATCTGAGCCTCATAGTAGTGTGTTACTAAAGCAACTGATGAGAAAATCAAGATACCAAAGGGTGTAGCATCTTGCCCAAGATCCCTACAGATGGTTAGTGGTTTAAAACAAACAAAAATGCTAGGCAATGCAAGGAACGTTCTCAACAGTCAAGGGAGCTGTCTAGTTTCCAATATCTGTCCTATAATTAACTAGTAATGTGATATTTAGGGGAAATAATGTCAAGTTGGAAATGGATAACTAACAAGAACCTGATACATTAAAAATAAATAAATAAAATTAAATTAAAAAAAAATGTCAATTTGGACATGAATTTGTACTTTGTAGGGTAAGAATCATACCACGTTTTCTCCAAATATCTCATAATAGATACCAAAACAAATGAAATAATAAATAAGAGGTAGGCTTTTGGACACAAGAGAGTCCACATAATTTCAGCATTTAACATCAAGCTGGTTCCCCTTTAAGGTTTCTGGAAACTCTTAGATTCTAAAATTCCTCTCTCAGTTCAGGCTGTGATAGTTTTGCCTCAATGACACCCAGAATGGTTCAATATGACTGTCTTTGGTTTGAGGATAGTCTCTTAATCACTGTCCCCCAACTCTACTTGTTGGAAAAATATTACTTATTTTTTATGTCATGTACAGCTAGGTATCACAGGAATTCTTTTGATAAATGCATTTTAAGAAATTACTATATTCTACTACAACTTTATGTAACCACATAAAATGTGGATTCTGATAGGAAATTAAAATGCACTTATTCTTGTTTTAATATTTAATCAGAATAAAAATCGGTTTATTTTTGTTTGCTTAATAATCTATTCTGTATATTGTTTTTAAGATGTATATTTTATTATGTTTGCTCTAATATGCTTGCTCATCTATTATAGAAACACACTGTTACAAGAATTTTGGAAAAGTGAGGTATAGGAGTTGTGACAAGTGGATGTAGAAAGAAAAGAATTGTCTTTTAAAGCCAATCCTTCGATGTGTGGGAAACGCAGAACTGAAGAATCTAAAACCAGGAGGTCTGCCTATATAATTCAAGAGCTTCCATCTGTAAAGATCTTCTCTGATTATATAGATCTGACCACTGAAGTTCATCAGCTATTCTTCTCAATCCTGACTCCCAAAGATGAGCTGATTCCCATTATATAATTACATACACATTAGTAATTCAAGGAGCAAGATGGCCTATGGCTGAAAGATTTCGAGCTGGATTATCTCAGGCTCTGAAGGTTATGCCTGCTGGGTAAGGATTACCAGAGTTAATTTCCGATAGTGAACTGGAGAAACCCAGGCTAAGGAAGAAATGCCAGCGTCTACAACCAGAACAATAAAGCAGCATCTCCAAGCTTGCCTTGACAAATCTCTCCTTGCCTAGATGGTATTCATTCTCCTGCTTCACTTGTACAATACTTACCTATAGCACAGAAGTGGTGATTGTTTAGAAAAAGTGGTACTTTTTCTCTCCTGTGTTTCACAACAAACGAAGGCTGAGAAGAATTACTGGGACCACAATGAGAGACTTTCCTAATTTTTTGAAGATGTAATCCCTTTGATTAATATCTATGTAGTAGTTGGATGGATCTTTCACGGCCTCATTTTTTCCTATTTTTTTGAAGTTGTAATCCCTTTGATTAATATCTGTGATTTTTGAAGGACTCTCTAGGAAATCCCAAATGTGTACATTCCTGCATGCAGTATAGTGGCCGAAAGGGAATGCTTTCCAAAGGCTTCTTGAGCTGCAAAGAACTCAAGTCCAGATCTTGATATACTTTTGTTTGGCCAAAGAATAATCCCAGCAGGTGAATTTTAGAGTTTGGAATGGGAAAAATGCAAAAACTGGTTAGCACACTCAACAGACCCAAGAGACTCATATTATATTCTCAGGATACAACGTCACTGCCACACATCTTTGTATCTGAATCCACCTTGTTGCCACAGCACAGGGCAAATGAAAGCAAATGAGCCAATTCTCAAACCTATATTCATTAAATCCTCCAAAACCAAGTGTCATCTTTCATAATCCAGTCAGCTGCCAGTTCTGGCCAGCAGTGTACAGATCTAAAAGAACTCATGTCTGCAAACAGTTAAATAAGCCCCTTAACAAATTCATATCATCAACTTAGTTCTAGAAGGCATATTTTTCAAACAAATATATACAGTGTTAAAAATGAAGGAAAAGAGGCAATGTTGCTAGGAAATAATGACTACATATTTTTTAAATGAGTAATTAAAATGGAATTACATCAAAGTAGCTGAAATGGGAGCAGGAAACTGCTAGGCCTTCATTTCCTTTTTATTTGGACCTCTTATTTTATATAAAACAAATAGAATGGCAAAAAAAAGGCAATCTTTGTTACTGTTTTACTTAATGGCTAATAAATGATCATTCTCCTACACAGAAAACCATAAATAAGCAAGCCAGAAACACTGAGACAAATGGCATTTTGTTTGTGTTTTAGGATGCAATTTAATATTTTAAAAGGATGGAGTGGGAAGGGTCAGGTAAGGAAAGAAAGAGAAAAGAAAATCATTCATTTTGTGTATGTGGTATTTAATTTCCTTTCTGGATTGAACTGAGGATCTGGGTCTCATGAATCTAAATGCTGCCACATGGCCCAGTTCCTAATGATTGGCCTATTACACTATAGTTGGATTTATTTGAACAATTAAATGGCTTGTCCAAAACAAAAGGCATACCTGCCTTCCAGTAGATAAAATACGCTAATTCCCTTAGGGGATGAATATAGGGCAAGAACACAAAGAAGTGTGCCTAACAATGGTAAAAATGTCAGGAAACAGAAAATGTCAAATCCCCAAGGGAAAAACAAGCTCAAACTCTGGTTCGAGTTCAGGTACCACTTTTCTGTGCGATGAAATTATACTCTACAGTCCCCCGAGGGGAGAACAACGGCTCGAACTAATCAAAGTGTAGTGTTTGGTGAATTCTCTTTTTTCAAAGTTCAAAACAAAAGCAAAAGCAACAACACAGCTTTCATGTCATTGTTGGCAGGAAATTTAACTCTTCTCAGGATAACTTTTCTTTGGAAAAAACTGAACCAGAAATGAGAGTTGCACATTTCTGAGTCCCTCTTTCTGATTCCAATTTCCTGCCTGGTAGGCTGGAAGCTAAAGAAATATGGAGGAAAATTTAACTGTTAATTACATGTTCAAGCCATCATCTGATTTTGCTGATGGGTTCAAACAACGATGCTAAAACTTGGACATTTTACTTGACGATTTTTGTTCCGTCTGACATGTAAACACCTTGTAAAAGACGAATGATTTGAATAAAATTGTCTGCAGACTCCCCACCTTTCCAAGGCCAGTCTAGTTCAGTTTCAGCGTGAGCACTGGAGTTTCACTTAGTTCTCAGTGCAGGCAATTTCCCCTAAGAGGTCCAGTTTTCATTATGAAACTCAAAGGCACTGCCATCCTCATTCAAATTCTCCAAAGCACCATAAATAATGCCTGATGGAGGCAACTAGTCTTTATTCTTCTGGTTGACTTTGCAATCATAAGTGTCTGGCCTAATAAAAGTTAGATGAAACAAGTATTAAATATTTAACTTTCATGGGATCCTATCAACCTCCTCTTGGAAATGAAGGCCTTGCCTTTTGCACCACTTCCAGTTATATTTTGATACTGCATCAATTCCTTGTCAGGATGATATATTTTCACTGCAATAAAAGAGGGGTGAGGAAAAAAGAGAGCTAATACAAATGTATTCCTCAGTGCAAGGAGGCTGGTAATGGAGCTGAGGTCAAAGCTGGGGTCTAAGCACCCACTTCTAGGCAAACAACAATGTGTCATAGACTAAGTACTAGGATTTTGACAAGTGTTTCAGGATTTCTAAACAGAAAACTTCTCAGAGAGGCCTTCCCCAGCTACTCTATCTAAAATTTCCACCTTCCCCGTTGATATTTCATGTCTCCCTTTTCTTTAATTTTCCTCCTTCACATTTATCATTATTAAAACATTATACATTTCTTATGTTGTTTATCATCCATCTCCTCTTCTAGAACATATGTTCCACCACGGAAGGGATTTTTGTCCGTTTTGTTCACTGCAGCATCCTCGCTGCCCAGAGAAGTGCCAAAGAAACTATTTGTTGAATGAATAAATAAATGAATGAAATGAAATGACCCAGAGGGGCAAAGATAAGAAATATTAACTACTGTGTTTCACATTTCACTTTATTAATTAAACCCACACAACAGCCTATTGTACAAATCAGGAGTCTGAAATTCAGAAAAATAAGTGGTTCAGAGTTACTCAGATAGTAGGTAGCTGCACAAGGATTTACACAAAGTTCTTTATGCAGCACCACACTGCCTCCTCTTCAAAGAAGAAATGAGACTTGAATTGCTGAGTTGGGCCTTAGTGTGAGTGAGGAGTGAAGGTGGCAATGGAACCAGCATAAGAAAAGGCAGGAATGAAAATTCAGGAGCATCAAATATTGCAGAAAGGCAAAAACCTAGAATTTATGCTGAGATTTATGTTCAAAAAGAAAAATTAGAGATGGACTCTGCAGGGCCTTAAATGTCAGGACCTGTCTTTTTACAAATGAACACGTTCAAACTTTATTTTTCTTAAACAGTAGAGCTTTTCTTTGTCATTTGAAAGCTTATATAGAAATCTGATATATTAAAAGTAGATAAAAGTCTGAGAGAAAATTCTAGAGACAAGAAGGTAGGTTAAGAGAAAACTGCAATAGACTACCAACAAAGGCCCGAAAAACAATGATACAAGTGGAAAAAAAAAAACAAATGCCAGATTTGAAAGTATTGTAAAAGGAAAAAAAACGAACTTGGTGACAGATTAGGCAAAGATAATTGACAGAGAGGACCAGCAATTTTGGATTCCAGCTACACTGAGAATGCTGTTATCTTGAGAGAAAAAGGAAATTTAGGAAGAAGGGGGTTTTGAGGACTATGGCTTTAGGTGAGTGTGGTCTCCATATATCCCTACATGTCGAGGCCCCCAAGGTTCTGCTCCCCAATTCTCTGTTGTTCGCCTCTCCCTGAACGATCCAATACACAATCACGGTATCAACTACCACCTGAATACGAATAACACCCAAACACATGTATGGCCCTGACCTCTCTCCCAAGCTCCAGATTTCACCTGAGTACCTCATACATTTCAAATTCAACAATCTGAACTCATCTCTACATCTGGCCTTCTTCTGTCAAAGCTAAACCTTCTACTACCCAATTCCCCATGCCAATGGTCATCTCACACTTCTCCCTGTCCTTTATACCTTCTCCTTCCCCCACCCAATCAGTCAAGAGGGAGTGAAGAAGTATTTTCAATTTTACTGTACACTTTTCTGCATTATTTGAGTCTATACAGTAAGTATATGTAACTCACATAGCTTAAAATCCATACATTTAACAGAAAATAACGTGTTGATGAAGATGTAGAGAAATTGGAACCTGTGTGTGCTACTGATGAGAATGTAAAATGAAAAGCAATTTAGTGATTCCTCAACAAATTAAAAATAGAATAACCATATGACCCAGTAATTCCTCTTCTGGTATATATCCAAAAGAATTGAAAGCAAGGTCTCAAAGAGATATATGTACAACGATGTTTACAGCAGCATTATTCACAATATCCATATATTATTACTTACATAGCTAAAAGCAGGAAGCAACTCAAATATCCACCAGATGAATGAACGGGTAAACAAAATGTGGCATATACATACAATGGAACATAATGCAGGTTTAAAAAGGGAGAAAATTCTGACACATGCTACATGAATGAAACTTGAGGACACTATCCTAAGTGAAATAAGCCAGTCGCAAAAAGACAAGTATTATATTATCCCACTTACAGAGACTAGTCAAATTCACAGAGACAGAAGGTAGAATGGTGGTTGCCAGTGGCAGGGAGAGGGGGTAATAGGGTGTTACTGTTTAATAGGTACAGAGTTTCAGTTGGGGAAGATGAAAAATTTCAAGAGATGGATGGTGGTGAATGTACTTAATAACATTGTACTACACACTGCTTAAGATGATAAATTTTATGTGTATTTTACCACAATTAAAAAATTTTAAATTAAGTCAATGAAGCAACTCAAGAGACCCCAACTATCTAGTAATGATAAATAGTAGTGCTTAAAAAAAAATAAAAAAGAGTTCTTAAGCACCAAAAGATATTCATACGATGTCTATGCCTTACTCTATACTCAAGAAAGATCTTTTCTTATGCAAAGAAATGATGCATTACAAGAATAAACAAATTATTTACTGTCAGGTACTACATTTCCATTTCAGAAACAAAAAGCCAACTTATTATACTCTATGCTAAAGCATCCCTTTACTGTTAATCAAGTTTAAATAAAACTCTTTATGGATGGCTGGAGACCTAAAAGTGAAGTATCAGTATACCATTAATATTTTAATTGAACCATGAATATTCATAGCCATTTATTTCTTTAAAGAACAAGATAACTAAATTATTCTAATATGCAAATTTCAGTCCTGACAAAATATCTTACCTTCATCTACATTACAAAAACCACTGCATTTTGAGCCCATTCATTATTTATGTAATCCTAGAGTTTTCCGGGTTATTATGAGCTATTGAACATACGCAGCATTTTCTCAGATGAGGGCAGAGTACTTGTGGTGTTCCAAAGTCATTTTGCCCTAAGCCGCCTGGAAGAGTTGTATTTGCTTTTTTCATGACTCCAAACTAATTTCAGCACCACCCCCAACACCTGTTCTTCACTACAAACCCAAGGGAACAAGGAGAAGGCAATGTTATTAAAGATCTGTTTCTCTGGTTTCTTTCAATGACCTGTGAAACTCCAGCTTAACATTGCAAAGAATGCTTAGAACTTTGACAGCTACGCCAACAGTCTTATAAAACTGACAGTTCATCACTTCACTTTTCAATTATTAAAAAAACATATGCAAGCTGACTGATAATCCCCCAAAGTGAAGCAGCTCATTTTTATGCAAAGGTACACATAACCTATCAATCCAAGGAGCTACCCAAAGTATCTCACCATATCAGGATTATATGTATTTTAAATCATGTTTGCATTTCAAGTGAGCCAAGATGATAAGAAATATAATGGCTATGAGAAATTCTAGTTCTAATTTTGAGATATAAAAATATATCCCAAGTTAAAAAACCATGTGACTGGAGAATAAGAAGTCAGATGTTTAGTCGCCAGTAAATAATTAGCAATGTGGGAACAGGATTCAAGGATCTGGAGCATCAAGTAATGTAAAAAGAGTCCTTTCTATGGCTAAGAATGGCCAGGTAAATCATGAAAATCCCACTAAGTATTTGATGAGAGGTGAAGCTGAGTTCAAAGAGAGAAATATGGCCAAAAGGGATGATACAGAACCACAGCCTTCCTTTTCTTTGAATCCCATGTTACAATCCCATTACAAAAGATAAATACTACAATTTCAACAAATTAAGACAATATAAGAATAACAGTATCAAATATATATACAGTGTTGGGAAAATCTGTACCTATTAGGGGGATTATGAAAGGAACATCTGTACTATTCTGAAAATCTATAATCTCTACCATGCTGATTTGTCTCCAATTATGAACACATACTTTTATGATTTGATTGTGCTAGTATTTCACTATGCAATAATGTCCTTCCAAATAAACCAGATGGATCCAACTTAGTTTTTTCTTCCTATAGTCTGTTGGGTTTTTTTTTCCTTTTTTTTGCCCGCGTGGCTTGTGGGATCTTAGTTCCCCGACTAGGGATTGAACCTGGGCCCCCAGCAGTGGAAGCACAGAGTCCTAACCATTGGACCACCAGGGAATTCCTTTGGATTTCGCACACACATTTTCTGGGGGGAAGTCAGAAACTTCTTGATGTTTACAGGCAACTCATCCAGACTGCAAGTGTGGTAGGAAGCAGCATGATTAGAAGCAAGAGTACTGAGTAAAAACAAGGAGATCTGGGTTCTTCTACAGATTCCATGACTTAAGTTGTTGTGCAATCTTAAACCAGTCACTTAACTTTGGGGTGGGCGGGGGTGTGTCTGTCTCAGTTATGTCCTCTATAATGTAGACTAGACTTTGTCCAAGAGACCTTCTAACTTTATAATAATCATTGGAATAATTTGTAGGAACAGTTGGCTTAGGAACAGTTACAAGGTGATCCAGGAAATTACAAAGTGGCATTTTTGTAGTTCAAAAATTTTTTGTAAAGAAAAATATTATTAAAGGGGAAAAAGAGACAAATACAAGTTTCTTACTTCATCAACTGTTTCCTAGCTTCCTGAACTCTGATGAATGCATTAAGTAGACTGAATATTTAAGGGTGAGTGGAAGTATCATATTTTACTTTTCTAATCTAAAACATTATCCAAACTTTAACAAAGATGTGTTCCAGCTCTATCATCTGTATAATTTATTCTTTTTGATTATATTTATCTTTAAATTACATTGTGAAAGAGACTGCCAAGTCCAAGCTTCTGTGCCTACAAGTATGTGAGCATCTTCCATTCATTAACAAATGAAAATATATATCCAACCTGGAGCATATTATCTTTTTCTCTCTCATTCATTCACTCACATGCACACAAACAGTGAATAACAGAACTAGAAAGTAAAAAAAACAAATGAAGGTAATTTACCTTAGCATCTTTTTAGAAGCAGAAATAAATGTCTATTATCAGTATCACAAGAATTAGGTGTGTTACAAGAAGATTGTGGTACAATGCCAATAATTACACAAAGGCTGAATTAATAATTAACATGACTATGGATATTTTAAAGGTCATCCTCTTATTTGTCATCGCTGAAGTTAAACACATGGATTAATTTGCCCTAAACCTCAAGGACCTCAATAAACACTTGCTGTGTGATGAAAGGGCTCTATGGGTGCTAAGGCCTCAGTTACCTCTCCAACAGGACACTGCAGTCCAACATTCTGTCTCCATGTTGGTAACCAGCCTTCACTGAGACGGTTTTACAGTCTCATTTCTCACTTGTGAATGTTTATTTTTCTACTGAGACTGCGTAAGATCACCTCTAATGTTATCAGGGTGGTGACTGTTCCTTCCCCTTAAGAAACCATCTTTATAGAGCTGAGGTTATTGGGATCCGTTCCTTTGCTCATTTTGATTTTGCTGGCTGTAACTAAACTGGCCAAAGTAAGAGAATGTTTTCAATAATTCAAGCTCAACGAACAGATGCCCCCTATAAATGGGTTAAACAAGTTTTGTAAAAAGGCACAGGAATATACTACATAATGGTAATTTGACTGTGACGGAGACAATGGATTAAAATTAAAGAGACAAGCCAACCAATCACTTTTCTTAAGGTGTGATCTGCCAATTATCTCAACCAACACAGATCCTAATATTATCATTCTAGGCCATATGTGTAATTCTCAGGCAAAAAATAAATCTTCTAACAAGTCTGTAAGAACTGTTGGCACCCATTCATGCCAGCCTGCACTAACATCTTGAGAATTTTCTCTATTCCAAAAAAATATATAATGAGGGGGGAGTAGAAGAGGTGGGAGAGAACCTCGCCATAAATGTGATTTAGTGTTAGGTTGACAAAAGAGGTAAAGATCCAAGTGATTCTTTTTAAATTTGCTAATAGATAGTAAAAAAAATGCTGGCAGTGCTCACCACTCACAAGCTGAAGGAGTGTACGGAGGTCCAGAACACTTTCAATATTCACTGTGCCCATCTGTCAGCAACACAGTCACCGAACAGAACGGGCAATTACCAAAGCCCTTTTCAGTTATAATCTGTCAACCACATCTAGTCTTCCTGCCAAAAGAAATCAGAACTGAGGAATGCAGAAACAGACTGGCTTTATGGGACTGAGGAGAAGTTCATTTAAGATGAACCTGGAGGTGAAGAAAGGGAGGGGGAAAAATTAGAGGACTGTTATAAGCACTCCCCAGAATATGTTTGAACTGTACACCACTGGGCATCAAAGCAGTGTGGAAGGAGAGAGGCACGGCTATGATGTAAACCCACTTTGCTCTACTGTGCTTATTACAACTTCAAATTCAAGAAATTTGTCTACTCATTCCCAGAACTTATTCTTTCTGACACTGAACATACAAGATTGACCTCTGTCTACAGCCGTCCCATTCCTATACCCTACCGCCAAAGCAGTAAAATTTTAAAATCAAGGAAACTATTAATTCACATAAACATGTATTAAATGTTTTCAACATCTAAAGCAGTACTGTATGTGCTATGGCTCCGTAACCATCTCTGAAGGTGAAGGGGACCTCTTTTTAAAGTTAATGCTCTACTACCAGTCAACACCTCTCCTGTCCACTTTGTGATCAAGCTTTCCAGTCGAGATGTAAGTAACGTGCCCTGAAAACACAGTACACAGAATGGATCAGAATTAGAGAGAACAGTAGGCGTACAGTAATGTGGGTGTGAGGTGATGAAGACTTGGACAGGGTGGGAAAAGTGAGATTGGGAAGCCACAAGAGGTAAATCTAAAGCAAACAGGAAATGACAAGATTTGGTGACAGGTTAGATCTAGGAGATAAAAGCAATGTAGTACCTCTGAAAGTACATATAATGAATACATATTAACTTCCTTTTGGGGGAAAAAAAGTCACTTTAAAACTTCTTAGGCTGAGAATTTTGCACATCTCTTTCTTTTCAACAAATGTGTATGATCATAAATACAATTATTTGATTTTTGGTGAGCACTTCACTGACCTACAATACATTTGAATATAATATTCTTCTAATATTCCTTCTAAAAACTTGCTTCTAACAGATTTGTTATCACCACTGAAGACAAAAGATAATATTTCAATTTCAAGAGGCTCCAAACCTTCAACAAATAGCGTCTCCATAGATGACATCTTTTCAGATGCATTTGGGTGCAAAGGCCAGAGGCAACGTTCTAATAAGAAGAAAAGAATAGCAGCCAGCGTGAGACAAAAGTACAATATTAACAAGAGTTAGGACTCGGACATTTCAGAGAAGCCATGGTTACGCTGATCACCAGCTTCATCTTTCGTGCACGTGAAGAGCAGACATCTCAGGAGAAAGGCAGTGAGCAGCAGTGGCAGGTCAGCAACCCTTTTAGACAAACTGACAACGGAACGAAAGAGACCTGACCTTAATTATCCTTCAGAAACAATCGCCACCTTACTTAGTACTAAAACCAGGGCGATCAGCAAATATTTTTATTCGGTGTCTATAAGTGAGAGTAACGACAAGGTTATTTTAAAATGCCTGCTTTCAAGGAGCTTACAATCTAGTTCAAACGATTATAATCTAAATTGAGTGTAATTCTCTCCCTAAATATATCTTTAAAAGCATATGTGTGTGCACGCATTGGTATATGTGTATATAAATATTTAAATACTATATTTGTGTACAGTTTTTATCTATGTAAAAATTGTTTATATAATCATATATATGACTATATAATTATATACATATGTATACACACACATGCAGACACACACACACTGTGGTGCATTCAGGAGCCAGAGCTATCTCTTCACATGCTACACACTTTCTACTTATTCACATCAGACGCTGATCATAAATAATAATGTAGAATTACCCACACTATTAATGAGAGCAGTAGCTTATGAGAAGTCTTACCTAATAGCCAATGATATTAAGAAGTACTTTGAAAGCACAAAATGTCTTACATGTGCTACATAATAACTCCAAGAATTATAACATGTAACCAAAGGTATTTTAAAATTTTCCAAGGCTGAAGAATAGCTTCTCACAGCAGAAGTCAAGTCCCCAGCATCTTTAATTCATAATTAACACAGGAAAATACAACCCTGAAGGCTACAAATCAAAACCCAGGTTGGCAGTTAAAGGCCCAGCTCTAAGTCCATGAAGTGCTACAGGACTGTGTGCTCTGGGGTGCATTACCACACTTTCCTGGGTCCCTAATTCCCCACTTATTAGAGTTGCCTCTGATGATTCCTCAACTGGATGGGCCCAAGTAGAGGACCAGAGGTGAAGACTTGCCAGAGGATAAGGCAAGCACCACCCTATCTCCAGTCTCTGTCACTGAAACTGGTCCTTCCTCCACTTTTCTAAGTGGCTTATATGGACTGGTGCCCAAAAAACCAAAAAAAACTGGATTCCTATTTTTCTCTGTCCATAACTAGTCAATTCCCCTCTCCAGATCTCAGTTTAGAGACACTTTAAAAATGAGGTTCATTCCAGCTCTAACATTCTCTGTAAACTTTTGAGTATTATATGCATCAAAGACTAGTACTGGCTTTCTTTTATTAATCAGAAGCTCTAAAATCAACATATTAACTATATTCAAGATCTAATGTTCATGTATTATGACAGCCATATATGACCACACGCCTGTTTTCACAATTAGTAGAGTTTCAAATTACCCTACATATAGTAAGTGCTTTATCATATGGTCATATCCTTAAGTATTATCTTACAATCTGGCTAGGGCTTCATGGTAAATGGAAGATATCTAACTGAAAAACTCAAAAATTATTAATAGACTGTTTCCCCAAAACATTCCCCAGCTTCATAATGAAGAAGTGAGTTTATTAAATTGGAAAATTTCTGGTAGTTATGAATAGGAGGTGGGGTCGCAAGCCATTTTCAGTCACTGAAGATCATATTCAGATATCACTATTCTTGGATTATTCATCAGCCATCAAAAGCATGCTGTTTCAGCGGGATGGCATTTAGAGATGTCCCCAAAGTTTCCCCAGACTCCCAACGGCTCTTCAAATGAGTAATATATCTTCCCTAAAGTTTACTATTTTATACTAAAAGTGCTTTTTGTATGCCAGAAGGAATTCCTTTTATTTTTTGCTTGTACTTCATTTTGCCATAACTTTTCAATGGCTAGAAATCTCTCATATACATACACAGAAACTATCAATTCTTCCTGTTTATGTTGTTCAAAGTAAAACGATTATCTAAGCAACTTGGCTGTTTATTATTCTTGATTTACTGCTATTTTTATATTGAGTAAGCTTGTACAAGCTTTTTTCCCTACGCTTATTGATTTTTTAGTTCCAGTTGTCTTTTCCAGGCAGGTTCATGTTTGAGCCTATTCAATTATTCACTGCTATGATTCAGATTTACTGTTTGCATCGCTGCAAATTTGGAACAGAAATTTAGACAGCATTCTAGACAAGAATTTAGGCTTTAATGACGGGGAAACAAAAGAAAATAGACTGGAATGTTGTGTTAAAATACCTTTAAGCACAAACAAGTATGACCATTCGAATAACTGCCTGGTTGTTTTAATATCTCCTGGAAAAGTCTTCATTCGTAAATACTACTGCCTTTTCCATTAGATTCTCTCCATCATCTTCTAGTTCATTTTCAACCAATGGCTCATTAATACAGAAAATCTCCACATCTACTTTTTTCAGTGAATCCTAGTTTTTCACTGAATTTCCTTCTAAAGTTATTAACTTTTATGAGTAATGTCTACACTCACTGGCTCCCTTCTGTCTGTTGACACTGGTCTGTATGAACATCAAAGGGCTTATCTGGTCACTATTCTGAGTCATGCTTGTCTCTTGTGAACCGTTACATGACGCAGAGCCACAAAAGTAATCACTTAATAATCCCTTTAATATTGTACCTCAATTGTTGATATATTTAAGTTGGATCTTCCATAAGTTACTTAAAGGCAGGGTTCTGAAACGATTCTAAATTCTACTGTCTACGCGGGAAAGGCCACCTGGGATACTCAATAGGATAACGATTGGAAAGTGCAAAGAAAACAGTTTTTAAATTAGCACCTCTAAATAGTTTCAAATTAAATCATTTTTAAACATTAGTTATCATAATCTTATTTCTTTTAAGTCCCTATTTAAAGGTGGCTTATACTGGGCAATTTTACTTTGGTGATTAACAAGCCTATGTCCCATGAAGCAGAGAATCAAGCCGATTTTAGCTGCTTCCTAAATCTTGTTCCCAACCACTAGATGGAATCAGCCACTTCACTTTCCACAACATGAAAACTATACATCAAAAAGATGCTGAGGAGTAAGTAAAAGTCCTGGTTTCATCACTTCCTAGAAGGGAGACATGGCTGTGTAACATCTATGTGCTCCAGATTCAAGCAGGATGCAGACCACCCATCTCATGGGGTGGCAGAAGCACCATCTTCACCTGAGTGGATACTTATTTAAAATGTAGATTCTTCAGCCCAGATACCAGACCTGCTGAAGCAGAATCTGAGGGTGGAGATAAAGAACCTTTTTTTTTTTTTTTTTTTACCAAGTATCACTTGGGGTGCACTGAAAATCAAGAACCACTATGGTAAAGGAGCAACACGTGCTGAAAAACATCAATAAAGCAACTCAGAGAACTTGACTTTTAATCACATCTCTGCCACCAAATCGGCTGATACACTCAGAAAAAAAACCTGCTTTAGGTTTTACTCTCGTAAACTCTAAAATGTGGCTGAAGTGGATGATCATTAACTGCTGAGGCTGGAAGACCTCAGACTCCCAATCCCCAGTCTAAAGAGACCTGGCAACCTAGTATGAAAAGTCTGCAGAGGTTCTAAATACATGAGGTCATCAGTACTCACACAGTGCCATCTACTATACATTTCATACTGGGACTAGTAACTTGACTTCTATAGACCAAATCTGAACTGTCAAATATTTCCACTTAATCCACAGAGGCCTTTCCTGCCAGCTCACAATTCAGATTCAGCAGCACTGCCATCTTGGTACAGAGGAGTGATACAACTATTTGATATTTTATTGGATTTTGTCATTATCTCATAAAAATGAGTGGTGAAAAGAAAAAAGTGTGTACACTGGTGATCAGCATAGGTCTCATGAACAAATTTGAGTTGAGACAGAGATGTAAAACGTTAGTTGTGCAAATCTCTAACAGCTGCCACACGTGCGCAGGGAGAAGCCTGGAAACTTGAGGATTCATTTACAAAGGAAAAAAACAGTATTAATCTTCATGCGTGAAATGTAGAAGACTGTCAAAAAACTGAAGAGTTATTGGATATTTTATACTTCTTTTGGCTCTCTGGGAACAAAACTTAATGCCCACCATAATTTCTGTGTGTGTGTGTGTGGCACACATATACACACACACACATATATATTTGAAATATAATCCACATATATTTTGGGGTTTTCCCCCTAATACTGAATCTTTCTCGTTCTTTATTCTCTTATTAACACTGAGTTAATGCATGTTTAACTACAAAGTTATCTCTACTCTACTTTGAAAACAATTTGGTATCTTAGTTGAAAATAACTACCTACTGGTGCCTGATACCAAATTTCATGCACTTTTCTGAAGCTTATGTCATTTCTTCCTACTTTCAAAACTTAAGCTGTTTTCTTATCTCTTATGCCCTTTAGACATCTCATACTTTTGTTGTTCCCTTCATTCAAGTCCTGTAGAGAGACTGAAAACCCGCTACTTGCTTTCATCAATTGTACCAAGTGTTAAATATTTCCTCACATGATTAAGCTTCTTTTTCTTTATCACCTCACAGGTCATTCTATCACCTTTCTACTTATCCAAGGCTCTATCTTATTATACTTTGGACTTTTAAAAACTCTTTATTAATTATTCCTGGTTCTCAAAGGGAGTTCCAAAATCATAAAGTTGGTACGTTACTGTTCTTACATTGCTATCCTCTCCATCTTGAAAACTGGCTCTCTCAAGTTAGTTTCCCTAGTCCTCTTGATTAATTTTTTTTTCCTACACAAAAAAATCACTGGGGATGCCAGACTTATTATAAATATGAATCATATCATCAATCTATTCACGCCATACACTGAACACTCCTATAACTCAGACTGTACCTGTTCTTCTAAATCAAATTTTTAATAAGCATCTTATAAATATAAATTGTTTTAAGACACTAATCACTTAAAAATTAGTATGGCCTACACATTTCCTTATGAATCCTGTCCTTTCTTATACACACTTAATCACTCTTCTTTTTTGCATTCCCAAACATCTCTACTATTATATTATATCTGTCATGCTTTTTTATGTGTAATTTGTTTTGGCAATCCTATCTACCCTACTAAGCGATAAGATGCCCTATAAGAGGGTATCTAGCAAAGTTCCTTGCACATAAGTGGAACTCAAAATAAATTAGTTGAATTAGTGAGGTCACAAAGTCAAAGAAGTCAAGATGTTCTCATAATTTATATTTAATTTCCAAATGCATTAAAAATTTTAATGTAAAAAATTATAAAATTAATGAAAGAAATCATGAGAAAATTCCTTATATTATAACCATATAGTGCATATATATAATTTATAATATAAATTCCTCATATTGTAACCTTATAAGCCAGTAGAAGTCTTTTATAGATGTGTCACAAAGAACCCATAAGAGAAAAGCTTAATATATTAAACAAAATAAAAATCAAATATTTCTGATGACAAAAACTATGGTAAGGAAAGTCAAAAGATAAATGGAAAAAAAAAATTGGAAACTCATATCTCAAAGTCCTAAATTACCTGATAAAGAATTTCTACAAATCAATAAAAAGGGGAAAATGATACAATTAAAAATTATTCAATGAACAGTTCACAAAAAAATAAATACAGAAAGTTCTTAAATGTATGAAAAAAGTGTTGAACTTCACAAGAAAAAGTCAAATTCAGGGCTTCCCTGGTGGCGTAGTGGTTAAGAATCCACCTGCCAATGCAGGGGACACGGGCTCGAGCCCTGGTTCGGGAAGATCCCACATGCCGCGGAGCAACTATGCCTGTTCACTACAACTGCTTAGCCTGTGCTCTAGAGCCCGCAAGCCACAACTACTGAAGCCCGTGCACCTAGAGCCCGTGCTCCACAAAGACCCAATGCAGCAATAAATAAATAAGAAAGGAAGGAAGGGAGAAAGGAAGGAAAGAAGGAAGGAAAGAAAGAAAGAAGGAAAGAAAGGAGGAGTCAATTTCAAACTAAAACAAAATGCTTTTTTACATAAACAAAAAAGAATGGGAATGAGTCAATAGTTTGGTAATATAATGTGCTGATAAGAATGTGAAGAAACAGCATCAAACAGAGCTTAGCTAAAGTTTAAATTGGCCGCTGCCACCATAGATGGGCATACTGCCACTACAGTGGGCATTATGGCAGTGTCCGTCAAAATCACAAATGTATATACCAACTGACCCACAAACTCCACTTCCAGGAATTTATCTTTCAGATATATTCACACGTGCGAAAGGACATTCATATTGCAGCTCTGCTTGTGATAGCAAAGGATTAGAAACAAGCTGAATGCCCATTAATAGGGGATTAGTTACATAAATTATGATACATCAATACAGTGAAATACTCTCTCACCATAAAAAGGAGTAAGAAAGAAAGCTCCATGATATACTAAATTAAAAAAAAAAACAATGTTCAGAACAGTATTTACAATGTGCTACCATTTATGTAAAGTAAGAGAGAAAAGAATATAAATATATTTGCTTATTTATGCAAAAAGTATTTTTGAAACGAAACAGAAGAAGCTTTGATACCAGTTGCCTGTCAGAAAGCTAACAGGATGGCTGGTGTTAAAGGTTGCAGGGAGTTGTTTACCATATACATTTTTAAACTTTGGAATTCTGAGGCATGTGAATTTACTACCTATTTACATTGACTTTTTAAAAATAGAAAAAATTTTTTAAGGTAGCAGAGTATATCAAAAGGTTCAAAAGAAAGAGGAAAAAACGTCAAGTGACTTTATTCTCACATCAGCACTTTAAAAGAAATGCACAAATATGTAAACACTTTTCCATTTTTCCTTGACATTCTGTATATAAGCCCAGGTTTGTTGTTTAAAATATTTTAAACCTTTAACATAAACCCATAAAAACATAATCTTCCAATATAACAAGATTACGTACAGCTAGCCATAAAATCTTTAAAACATAGTTTATTGAAAATGTTTGCCAATGGCAGTCATTCTTCATTCTTTCCACAAGTACTTATTGAGTACCTACTATATGGAAGACGCTGTTCTAGATAGCAAGGATAAAACAGAAGAAAATAAGCATGGTTCCTGCACTTGTGGAGCTAATCTGGTGGGTAATAAACCAAGGAACTAAGGTTAAATATGCATCTTTAATCAATGCATACTGATTATTCATCATGACCCAATGATGCTTCTTGGTCAAGAAAACGAAACAAAACTTGATTCTGAGGCTTTATTAGCAATAGCTTAAGAATTTATCCACCAAATTGAAGATCTGAGTTTTGTTAATCCTAACCCCATTTTAGCCGACCTTTAAGTGTTGACTACACGCTAAGCCATGCTGTATGTGTACCCTCATACATCATGCTCACAAGCACCCTATGAGATAGTATTTCCACTATACAGATGAGGAACTGAATCTTGGAGGGTTAAATAAATGTAATTCTAAAGCTCATGAAATAACTACTCTCACGTACTGCCTCTTGTGTGATTAATTTCTGGTCTCTGACTTAAAGAGAAAATATAACGTACAGATGAGTTTAAAGTTTGGCCCTCGGCCCTCTCACTCCAAATCCAAAATATAATTCCTGGCATTAAAAGGCTATAAATCTGAAATTCATGAAGATATGGCTAAATTTAAATCATGCTAAAAAAAAAATGGAATCTATTATCTTCACTTCATTTAGGCCAATGCATTTACATACCTTCATAAATGATGACTTCATATTCCTTATTTTAAAAAATTACACAGTATATCTATAGCCCCCACTGAATTGTCACTATTTAGATACTCACATTACTGCATTCTATCTTTGATATCTATCCTTTGCGCTCGCAGGGAACTTTATCTCTATCTTGTGCTACCGTTATTTAAAAGCAATTGTCAGCACAGTCCTCGGTTTCACCCAAGGCAGTACTGAGAGGTTCTCAAAGTGTGGTCCTGAGCCAGCAGCAGCTGTATCACCTGGGAGGGAACTCATTTAACATGCAAATTCCCAGGCCCAAAGAGACTAGAGTTGCCAGATTTAGCAATATCAAAACAAATGAGATGCTCAGTTAAATTCAAATTTCAGATAAACAACGTATTTCTTTTTCAGTGTAAGCGTGTTCCAAATACCACGTGACATACTTTAAACATTAGGTGCTGTGCATCTGAAATTCAAATTGAACTGGGTATACTATATTTTATCTGGCAACTCTACACCAGATTTAAAACCTATTCAAAAACTTTGAAGGTGGACCCCAGCAATCAGTTTTGAAAGGTTAATTCTGATGCATGCTTAAAGTTTGAGAACCACTGGCTCAGACTTAACTCCCTCCATGAGCCATTTCTAACCAAGCCTGTGTCTAAGTTAACTCCTTTGAGTGGGCAGCATCTATGAACAGCCAACATATTCATTGAACAATATGGCCCAGGCACCATTTTAAGTACTTTCTTAAGGTTCATAAACAACCCCATGAGGTAACTACTATTATTAACTATTATCATTTCACAGATGAGAAAAGTAAGAATAAAAGAGGTTAAGCCCAGGATCCAGCAGGCTTGGGAGAGCCCACCCTGTTTATGGTCTTCCCTATCGACTCTACCACGTATGCCCAATCTTGAGATTAGCTTCTCCCTTGGCTCCTAATTAGCTCCACTTTGCTATGGCTCTGAATGGGAAAAGTCTTTCCCAGGGTCACTAACTGGGATTCTAATTCAAACTAAAAATGGTACAACTGGGCACCCCAATACTACTACTCAGATTAGAGATTTCTATTGCAAGTCCCCACTCAGCAGATCAGAACCCTGGGTTATCTGTAGTTGGCTGGGTGAAACTTGAGTTCATGGAACTCCTTGAATACTGCAATTCAGACAGCTAGAACTGACCTTAGCAACCTCAGCTCGCAGGCCTCAACTCGCAGTCCCATAACAACCTGTGGCTCAGCCCTAGGTTAGGATGTAATTCTACTCTCGGTGACTTGCTATAATATCTCTCTCCTCTTTGTCCTCACATTACATGTCAAAAGCCTAACACAGTACGAACCTCGAAACATTATTAAATGAATAGTGAAAGTCATCCTGTCTGCTACTAGTCACTCACCAAAACTCAGCATTTTGACTGGTCCTGACCTTCAAAATGGGCCATGAAAAGTTGGTTTAGTAAGGTACAGTTCAAAGTATAACATAAAGTGACTAAAACATCTTTATTACATCTGATTTAATTTCTTATTTAAAATAAATGGAGAAAGGGGGCAAAAAGTGGGCAAATGATCTTTCAATAAAACTCAATTTGAATCATACCCAAGTCAACAAAAATAAAATGAATTTTCAGTACCTTTTTTTTTCTCACAGTCTCTTTCAATTTCATATGCCATTAAAAATGACCACTAATGCCAGAGTGTGACAACCCACCAGTACAAATCAAACAACTGAAATATAACTCCATTCTATAGGATTATGCTCCCCAAAAGTAACTCAGAAGGAAAATTCAGACGGACAAAGTGGCTGATGTCAAAAGACAGTGATTTCAATGTGCAATTTATTCAATACCTGGCAATTCTGCAGAAACAAACGTCTGTCATCACCCAATTTTGCATTCACGTTGAAAGTCTAAGCAAGTATATTTGAACCACTGTGTCTTAAGGCCCTATTTTGTGAGGTCTTCATCTACTATAGGAGTTGCCTCTTTTTTTTTTCCAACTAACTTAGGCCACCTACTTTTACCAAATCCATTTCCATGAAAATACAGACAAGACAAACCAAGTACCAGACACCTCCCATTCAAACCACACACAACTAGGCTCCAGCTGGCGCAGATCCAATTCAACTGTTCATGGGGGTTTGGAGAAAAAGGCTTTTAACAGATCAGTGCACTGGTCTTTAGGTTTGTAAAAAGAACTAAAGCCTCTTAATTTTTCTACACAAGCAAACCCATGTGACCCAGGCAATGGGAGAAAAGAGGAAGCAGAGTGACATGTGAAATGGAGGATCAGCGGAGGAATAAAACTAGAAACCTCCCAGCCAAGAGCAGCTACAAGGCCATTAAACTCAATGCTTACAGATGTTCATGAGAGAGAAGGTGGCCAAGTTTGACTTGCTTTTTAAAAACATACACTTCTTTGGCTTACAAAAAAAAAAAAAAAAAAGCCCCATTTCATTCTGGACATGTTAATAATTTAAAAACACAGTTTTCCTTGCAACACTTTGTTCGGTCTCTTTCAATTTCATATGCCGTTAAAAATGACCACTAGTGCCAGAGTGTGACGACCCGCCAGGACGGATCAAGCAGCTGAAAAACAGCACGTAGCCTCCTGAACACCAACCGCAGACTGTCCTCCTTGGCCTGCAACGGCCAATTTAAATTTTCTTTTTTAAAGTGACACTGAATGACCAAAATGATTTCATCCTCTTTCCATGACTTCATGAGTCGCCAGTCTATCCCAGCAGACCAGCACATTCCTAAGGAGTCTTTCTATCACTAAAGTTAATTAGTCAAGTATTCAGTTTGGCCACAGGGGGGCCAGCGATACAAAAATGTGATGACTCGGACTAAAAATTAAGAGCTTTTATTAAGAGGCACGAGGATTATTAAGGACACATTAAGATCCTTTTATGTTAGATTTCATAAGTAACAAGGTCCCAGTATGATACATGAACCTATAATGCATTAGTTGTATCATTAGAAACTACAATGACCCAATGCCCTCAAACCTTCTTTCAATTTATTGCCTTAGTACAAAACAAGACTATTTCAGCTGTGCTTATCTGAAACTAATTGCAATTTTCCAGCTCTTCACACACTTACGAAAACAGCTATGGCTAAAATAAAGCTAATATTTTTCGTAGGTAAGAAAGAACTCTCTGTTCGTCAGGGGTCTGTCATAACTGCTGACGCAATGAGACCTAATAACAAGGACAAGTCTGGAAGCGCCAGATGAATGGGATTTAGAGGACCACGTGAACCAGCAGTTCACAAAGCAGCAGTTTCAGGAGGCAAAGGAACCTAATAATGTAGAACTCAGGCAACAGAGAAGCACCATGAGTGTCTAGTCTAGAGGTCAGTGTGGCCTTCTTATCATTGGGGCAGAAACCCAGCCCTGGGCCTGGGCAGTCCAGAACAGGACGGCAAAGCTGACAGAAAGAGCAAAGGCACCCTTCACACAAGTTCCACTATTTCTTCACGGTAAAAAGGAAATGGACAAACGCAAATAGAGTCACCACTCCAACTAATGAGGAATGGCCAAGGCAATCCAATATTAAAGAGTCAAAGAATAAATTTAAAACTGATGGAAATGAAACGTAAATAATTTCTAGGGTTTCCGAGACTCTGTCCTGCATTGTACGGGTGACAGGCAAGTAGGAAAAATGGCTTCTTAGAAAACCTTGACTTTCCTGTGTCATCTGGATACCCCCCTCTCCAAGGTGGTGCTGGAGGCCTGGGCAGTATGCCTCCTTGTAATGGAAAATGTCCTGTGGTGATAGGCCCAGTGTAGCAATCACCCTTCCAGGGAAGGGGGAATGAATCACACCTTGAGTCTACCCCTGGGCTCAGGGTACCCCAGACCCCTCTCAACAACCCTCCCTCCCAGCGTTTAAACTTTGTGCCTTTGACCATCTCCTAGGCCTGGAGATATTTTATGCAAAGAGTTCTTGGACCCCTGAAGTCAAGGATGAGGGTGCTGACACCTTGGCTTCTGGGACCCCGTCCTCTCCTTGCTCAGCAACCCCTCCAGTTTAGGTCGGCGAACAGAGGCAGGAGTGGCAGCTGTCTCCTCTCCCCGGGGATATGCAACCCTTAGCGATTGCCTCAGAGCCCCCTCCCAGCCAGTGGGGAGATGGACCCCTCCCTTGCTCACTGCCTCCTGGGCGGGCCCTCACCCCAGGGGGTCTATATATACATTTGGTAAGCCCACCCCTCCCATGTTGCATGCAGGCTATACTCTAGAGGCAAAGTATAGCCCTTCCCCCTGTAGCCTCTGCCCTGCCTCCCCCTGCTGGAGTGGTGGGGGGATGACTGAAGCGTCATCCTAGGTGGATTTTGTGGAGGTGGGAACAGGGGCATTGAGACTCTAAAGCAGTAGACAATCCCCAGATACCATCGGTAGATTTGGAACTGCATTTGTTTATTATTTTATATGCGTATCTTTTAGGGCTGTAGATTTACTTTCCTAATTTGTTTTCCATAGCTTATTCCTGAGCACAAAATGATAATAATTGATTTACACGTCACCTTTTTGACTTTTCAAAGCCCTTTTACAACTATTGGCATTTTCCTCACCCCGGCCTTTGCTGGTGGCGTTATCTTTTCTGAGAGACTAGACGCCGAGCGAATTCGAGTGTGAGCTAGGACTAGAGAAACTTGGACCTCCCACGGCGAGGCTGGGAGGCAGAAGTTTGGCTGAAGAGTGTTAGTTTCACAAGGGGAGGGTGGGGGCCGGGGTTGGGGACACTTAAAACCTGCAGTTACTGAATCCCTTCTCCAGGCCGGGTCCTGCCTCAACCACAGGGGAGCTGGCCCTGCTCTGTCATTAGGCTTTGTGGATAAGGGAGCATGGACTATCTAAACCCTCACCTCCCTCTTTTTTCTTTTCTTTTTGTTTGGATGTTTTCACGTGTCTCACTGATACCAAAGGGAAAGAATCTTCATTAAAGTCCATATTTCTTCTAAAAAAAAAAAGAAAAAGAAAACCTTGAGGGAAGAAAATGAATTAATTAAGGGGTATAGGGAAATACCGGTTAAAGAAGATACAGAGGAACAATCATCTATGGTACAAAACTGGGTTTATGCAACTTAAAATATTTTCAAGGGTGATTTTTCACCTTATTTGCAAAGACAGATGGTGTTGAACGGCTACCCAAGGCCAATCCAACCCCACTTCCCAAAATAGAGACCAAAGTGCCAAATGCTTCCTTTTGTCAACCTTATCTGCATAGAGGAATGGTCATGTCACCAGACATAAGCCGAGGTGACCTGAAAAACCTTTTACATTTCTGACAAGAGGACAAAATCACACACCCCATCCCTTACCCTCCCGCCTCAAGCATGAATATAATGACTGTCACTGCAGCAGCCATCTTGGTACCACCAGACAAAAGGCAAAAGAGTTGTACAGAATCAGCTCTGATTTCGTTGAATCATTGAACCAACTGCCAATCTTCAGACTTTTTATGTAAATAATAATAAACTCCTGTAAACAGGTTTCCTGTTACTTACAAGTAACTGACATTTGCTGTATCCTAAAATTTTAACCCCTGTGGAAGATGCAGTCCCATCATGTCCCTCAATGTAAATAGTTATCCTTGACTGACAGGATTGTAGGAAATCTTTATTTACTTCCTTCACTCACATGTGTTGTCTAAACTATTATTATTCTATTAAGCATTATTTGGTTAAGCACAAATTAGGAATGAATATTCAGTTGACACTAATACAGCCATGTAACATAGTTTAACATAAAATAAAGATTGAAAAAAAAAAAGATTCCAGTCTCACAATAAGAAGCCAATTCTCAGCTTATAAATCTATAAATTCAATATATTCCCATCAAAAGACGATGGGCGGGGGACCTTGAAGATGGCGGAAGAGTAAGACGCGGAGATCGCCTTCCTCCCCACGGATACACCAGAAATACATCCACACGTGGAACAACTCCTACAGAACTCCTACTGAAGGCTGGCAGAAGACCTCAGACCTCCCAAAAGGCAAGAAACTCCCCACGTAACTGGGTAGGGCAAAAGAAAAAACAGAGACAAAAGAATAAGGACGGCACCTGCACCAGTGGGAGGGAGCTGTGAAGGAGGAAAAGTTTCCACACACTAGGAAGCCCCTCCGCGGGCGGAGACTGCGGGAGGCAGAGGGGGTTGTTTCGGGACCGCGGAGTAGTGCACAGCGACGGGTGCGGAGGGCAAAGCGGGGAGATTCCTGCACAGACGATCGGTGCCGACCGGCACTCACCAACCCGAGAGGCTTGCTGCTCACCCACCGGGGCGGGCGGGGCTGCGAGCTGAGGCTCGGGTTTTGGTTTTGGACGGAGCTCAGGGAGAGGACTGGGGTTGGCGGCTTGAACATAGCCTGAAGGGGTTAGTGCACCACGACTAGCCGGGAGGGAGTTCGGGGAAAAGCCTGCACCGGCCGAAGAGGCAAGAGACTTTTTCTTCCCTCTTTGTCTCCTGGTGCGCGAGGAGAGGGGTTTAAGAGCGCTGCTTAAAGGAACTCCAGAGACGGGCGCGAGCCGCGGCTGAGGGCGCGAGCCCCCGAGACGGGCGCGAGCCGCGGCTGAAAGCGCAAACCCCAGAGACGGGCGCGAGCCGCGGCTGAGGGCGCGAGCCCCCGAGACGGGCGCAAGCCGCGGCTGAAAGCGCAAACCCCAGAGACGGGCGCGAGCCGCGGCTAAAACCGCGGACCCCAGAGACGGGCGGGAGACGCTAAGGCTGCTGCTGCCGCCACCAAGGGGCCTGTGTGCGAGCACAGGTCACTCTCCACACCCCTCTTCCGCGGAGCCTGTGCAGCCCGCCACTGCCAGGTTCCCGGGATCCAGGGACAACTTCCCCGGGAGTACGCACGGCGGGTCTCAGGCTGGTGCAACGTCACGCTGCCTCTGCAGCTGCAGGCCCGCCCCGCACGTAGTGCCCCTCCTACCCCCATCCCCCAACCCCCGGCCTGAGTGAGCCGGAGGCCCCGAATCAGCGGCTCCTTTAACCCCGTCCTGGCTGAGCGAAAAAACAGACGCCCTCCAGCGACCTACACGCAGAGGCAGGGCCAAATCCAAAGCTGAGCTCCTGTGAGCTGTGAAAACAAAGAAGAGAAAGGGAAATCTCTCCCAGCAGCCACAGAAGCAGCGGATTAAAGCTCCACAATCAACTTGATATACCCTGCATCTGTGGAATACCTGAATAGACAAGGAATGATCCCAAATTGAAGAGGTGGAATTTAGGAGCGAAATCTATGATTTTTTTCCCTTTTCCTCTTTTTGTGAAGGTGTACGTGTATGCTCCTGTGTGACATCTAGTCTGTATACTCTAGCTTCCACCATTTGTCCTAGGGCTCTATCCGTCCATGACTTTTTTTTAAAAATTCTTTTTCTTAATAATTAAGTTTAATTGTAATAACTTTATTATACTTTACCTTCGTTCTTTCTTTCTTTCCTTCCTTCCCTCCCTCCTTTAGACAACGAATCACCCCAAATTGAGGAGGTGGTCTCAGGGAGCAGGATTTATGATTTTTCCCCCTTTACCTCTTTTTGTGAAGGTGTATGTGTATGCTTCTGTGTAAGATTTTCTCTGTATAGCTTTGCTTCCAACATTTGTCCTAAGGTTCTATCCGTCCCTTTTTTTTTTTTCTAAATATTTTTTAATTCAATAACTATATTATACTTTATTTTATTTTTACTGTATCATCTTTCTTTCTGTCTTTTTTTCCTTCTTTCCCTCCTTCCTTCCTTCCTCCCTCCCTCCCTCCCTCCCTTTCTTTCCTTCTTTGCTTCTTTCTTCCTTCCTTCCTTTCCTCCTTTCCTTCTTTCTTTCCTCATACTTCTACTAATTCTCTCTACTTTTTCTCCCTTTTATTCTGAGCCGTGTGGATGAAAGGCTCTTGGTGCTCCAGCCAGGAGTCAGGGCTCTGCCTCTGAGGTAGGAGAGCCAACTTCAGGTCACTGGTCAACAAGAGACCTCCCAGCTCCACATAATATTAAACAGCGGAAATCTCCCAGAGACCTCCATCTTAACACCAGCACCCAGCTTCACTCAACGACCAGCAAGCCACAGTGCTGGACAACCTATGCCAAACAACTAGCAAAACAGGAACACAACCCCACCCATTAGCAGAGAGGCTGCCTAAAATCATAATAAGGCCACAGACACCCCAAAACACACCACCAGACGTGAACCTGCCCACTAGAGAGACAAGATCCAGCCTCATCCAGCACAACACAGGCACTAGTCCCCTCCACCAGGAAGCCTACACAACCCACTGAAACAACCTTAGCCACTGGAGACAGACATCAAAAACAACGGGAACTACGAACCTGCAGCCTGCAAAAAGGAGACCCCAAACACAGTAAGATAAGCAAAATGAGAAGACAGAAAAACACACAGCAGATGAAGGAGCAAGATAAAAACCCACCAGACCTAACAAATGAAGAGGAAATAGGCAATCTACCTGAAAAAGAATTCAGAATAATGATAGTAAGGATGATCCGAAATCTTGGAAGTAGAATGGACAAAATGCAAGAAACAGTTAACAAGGACCTACAAGAACTAAAGATGAAACAAGCAACGATGAACAATGCAATAAATGAAATTAAAATCACTCTAGATAGGATCAATAGCAGAATAACTGAGGCAGAAGAACGGATAAGTGACCTGGAAGATAAAGTAGTGGAAATAACTACTGCAGAGCAGAATAAAGAAAAAAGAATGAAAAGAACTGAGGACAGTCTCAGAGACCTCTGGGACAACATGAAACGCACCAACATTCGAATTATAGGGGTTCCAGAAGAAGAAGAAAGAAAGAAAGGGACTGAGAAAATATTTGAAGAGATTATAGTTGAAAACTTCCCTAATATGGGAAAGGAAATAGTTAATCAAGTCCAGGAAGCACAGAGGGTCCCATACAGGATAAATACAAGGAGAAACACGCCAAGACACATATTAATCAAACTGTCAAAAATTAAATACAAAGAAAGCATATTAAAAGCAGCAAGGGAAAAACAACAAATAACACACAAGGGAATCCCCATAAGGTTAACAGCGGACCTCTCAGCAGAAACCCTACAAGCCAGAAGGGAGTGGCAGGACATACTGAAAGTGATGAAGGAGAATAGCCTGAAACCAAGACTACTCTACCCAGCAAGGATCTCATTCACATTTGATGGAGAAATTAAAACCTTTACAGACAAGCAAAAGCTGAGAGAGTTCAGCACCACCAAACCAGCTTTACAACAAATGCTAAAGGAACTTCTCTAGACACGAAACACAAGAGAAGGAAATGACCTATAGTAGCGAACCCAAAACAATATATAAAATGGAAATAGGAACATACATATCAATAATTACCTTAAATGTAAATGGACTAAATGCTCCCACCAAAAGACACAGATTGGCTGAATGGATACAAAAACAAGACCCTTATATATGCTGTCTACAAGAGACCCACTTCAGAACTAGAGACACATACAGACTGAAAGTAAGGGGATGGAAAAAGATATTCCATGCAAATGGAAACCAAAAGAAAGCTGGAGTAGCAATTCTCATATCAGACAAAATAGACTTTAAAATAAGGACTATTAAAAGGGACGAAGAAGGACACTACATAATGATCAAGGGATCGATCCAAGAAGAAGATATAACAATTGTAAATATTTATGCACCCAACATAGGAGCACCTCAATACATAAGGCAAATACTAACAACCATAAAAGGGGAGATCAACAGTAACACATTCATAGTAGGGGACTTTAACACCCCACTTTCACCCATGGACAGATCATCCAAAATGAAAATAAATAAGGAAACACAAGCTTTAAATGATACATTAAACAAGATGGACTTAATTGATATTTATAGGACACTCCATCCAAAAACAACAGAATACACATTTTTCTCAAGTGCTCATGGAACATTCTCCAGGATAGATCATATCTTGGGTCACAAATCAAGCCTTGGTAAATTTAAGAAAACTGAAATTGTATCAAGTATCTTTTCCGACCACAACGCCATGAGACTAGATATCAATTACAGGAAAAGATCTGTAAAAAATACAAACACATGGAGGCTAAACAATACACTACTTAATAATGAAGTGATCACTGAAGAAATCAAAGAGGAAATAAAAAAATACCTAGAAACAAATGACAATGGAGACACAACGACCCAAAACCTATGGGATGCAGCAAAAGCAGTTCTAAGGGGGAAGTTTATAGCAATACAAGCCCACCTTAAGAAGCAGGAAACATCTCGAATAAACAACCTAACCTTGCACCTCAAGCAATTAGAGAAAGAAGAACAAAAAAACCCCAAAGCTAGCAGAAGGAAAGAAATCATAAAAATCAGATCAGAAATAAATGAAAAAGAAATGAAGGAAACAATAGCAAAGATCAATAAAACTAAAAGCTGGTTCTTTGAGAAGATAAACAAAATAGATAAACCACTAGCCAGACTCATCAAGAAAAAAAGGGAGAAGACTCAAATCAATAGAATTAGAAATGAAAAAGGAGAAGTAACAACTGACACTGCAGAAATAAAAAAAATCATGAGAGATTACTACAAGCAACTCTATGCCAATAAAATGGACAATCTGGAAGAAATGGACAAATTTTTAGAAATGCACAACCTGCCAAGACTGAATCAGGAAGAAATAGAAAATATGAACAGACCAATCACAAGCACTGAAATTGAAACTGTGATTAAAAACCTTCCAACAAACAAAAGCCCAGGACCAGATGGCTTCACAGGTGAATTCTATCAAACGTTTAGAGAAGAGCTAACACCTATCCTTCTCAAACTCTTCCAAAATATAGCAGAGGGAGGAACACTCCCAAATTCCTTCTACGAAGCCACCATCACCTTGATACCAAAACCAGACAAGGATGTCACAAAGAAAGAAAACTACAGGCCAATATCACTGATGAACATAGATGCAAAAATCCTCAACAAAATACTAGCAAACAGAATCCAACAGCACATTAAAAGGGTCATACACCATGATCAAGTGGGGTTTATTCCAGGAATGCAAGGATTCTTCAATATACGCAAATCTATCAATGTGATAAACTATATTAACAAATTGAAGGAGAAAAACCATATGATCATCTCAATAGATGCAGAGAAAGCTTTCGACAAAATTCAACACCCATTTATGATAAAAACCCTCCAGAAAGTAGGCATAGAGGGAACTTTCCTAAACATAATAAAAGCCATATATGACAAGCCCACAGCAAACATCATCCTCAATGGTGAAAAACTGAAAGCATTTCCACTAAAATCAGGAACAAGACAAGGTTGCCCACTCTCACCACTCTTATTCAACATAGTTTTGGAAGTTTTAGCCACAGCAATCAGAGAAGAAAAGGAAATAAAAGGAATCCAAATTGGAAAAGAAGAAGTAAAGCTGTCACTGTTTGCAGATGACATGATACTATACATAGAGAATCCTAAAGATGCTACCAGAAAACTACTAGAGCTAATCAATGAATTTGGTAAAGTAGCAGGATACAAAATTAATGCACAGAAATCTCTGGCATTCCTATATACTAATGATGAAAAATCTGAAAGTGAAATCAAGAAAACACTCCCATTTACCATTGCAACAAAAAGAATAAAATATCTAGGAATAAACCTACCTAAGGATACGAAAGACCTGTATGCAGAAAATTATAAGACACTGATGAAAGAAATTAAAGATGATACAAATAGATGGAGAGATATACCATGTTCTTGGATGGGAAGAATCAACATTGTGAAAATGACTCTACTACCCAAAGCAATCTACAGATTCAATGCAATCCCTATCAAACTACCACTGGCATTTTTCACAGAACTAGAACAAAAAATTTTGCAATTTGTATGGAAACACAAAAGACCCCGAATAGCCAAAGCAATCTTTAGAACGAAAAAAGGAGCTGGAGGAATAAGGCTCCCTGACTTCAGACTATATTACAAAGCAACAGTAATCAAGACAGTATGGTACTGGCACAAAAACAGAAAGATAGATCAGTGGAACAGGATAGAAAGCCCAGAGATAAACCCACGCACATATGGACACCTTATCTTTGATAAAGGAGGCAGGAATGTACAGTGGAGAAAGGACAGCCTCTTCAATAAATGGTGCTGGGAAAACTGGACAGGTACATGTAAAAGTATGAGATTAGATCACTCCCTAACACCATACACAAAAATAAGCTCAAAATGGATTAAAGACCTAAATGTAAGGCCAGAAACTATCAAACTCTTAGAAGAAAACATAGGAAGAACACTCTATGACATAAATCACAGCAAGATCCTTTCTGACCCACCTCCTAGAGTAATGGAAATAAAAACAAAAATAAACAAATGGGACCTAATGAAACTTCAAAGCTTTTGCACAGCAAAGGAAACCATAACCAAGACCAAAAGACAACCCTCAGAATGGGAGAAAACATTTGCAAATGAAGCAACTGACAAAGGATTAATCTCCAAAATTTACAAGCAGCTCATGCAGCTCAATAACAAAAATACAAACAACCCCATCCAAAAATGGGCAGAAGACCTAAATAGACATTTCTCCAAAGAAGATATACAGAATGCCAACAAACACATGAAAGAATGCTCAACATCATTAATCATTAGAGAAATGCAAATCAAAACTACAATGAGATATCATCTCACACCAGTCAGAATGGCCATCATCAAAAAATCAAGAAACAATAAATGCTGGAGAGGGTGTGGAGAAAAGGGGACACTCTTGCACTGCTGGTGGGAATGTGAATTGGTTCAGCCACTGTGGAGAACAGTATGGAGGTTCCTTAAAAAACTACAAATAGAATTACCATATGACCCAGCAATCCCACTACTTGGCATATACCCTGAGAAAACCAAAATTCAAAGAGAGTCATGTACCAAAATGTTCATTGCAGCTCTATTTACAATAGCCAGGACATGGAAACAACCTAAGCGCCCATCATCGGATGAATGGATAAAGAAGATGTGGCACATATACACAATGGAATATTACTCAGCCTTAAAAAGAAATGAAATTGAGCTATTTGTAATGAGATGGATAGACCTAGAATCTGTCATACAGAGTGAAGTAAGTCAGAAAGAAAAAGACAAATACCGTATGCTAACACATATATATGGAATTTAAGGGAAAAAAATGTCATGAAGAACCTAGGGGTAAGATAGGAATAAAGACGCAGACCTACTGGAGAACGGACTTAAGGATATGGGGAGGGGGAAGGGTGAGTTTTGACAGGGCGAGAGAGAGTCATGGACATATACACACTAACAAACGTAGTAAGGTAGATAGCTGGGGGGAAGCAGCCGCAAGGCACAGGGATATTAGCTCGGTGCTTTGTGACAGCCTGGAAGGGTGGGAAGGGGAGAGTGGGAGGGAGGGAGACGCAAGAGGGAAGACATATGGGAACATATGTATATGTATAGCTGATTCACTTTGTTGTGAATCAGAAACTAACACACCATTGTAAAGCAATTATACCCCAATAAAGATGTTTAAAAAAAAAAAAAAAAAAAGACGATGGGCTATGTAATGGAACTTGACATGCTGATTCTAAATTTCATCTGGAAGAATAAATACCAGCCAGTAGTATTTTTTAAAGAAAAAAATATATGTATGAGAAGTACTTGTCCTACAGTTTTCTAAGGACTATAGCACACAGCATTGAATCGGAACAGGCATGGGTAAACAGCTAAATTATCATTTCTATAGAGCCCAGAACCAGACCCATACACCTAAGAGTAGGCATCTAAGGAAGTATTAACCTTCTACTAGTCACTGCACCTTTTTCCATATGGTTCTGGTGGGACTGGCTGTGTTTTTATATGACTTCATTTCCAAGACACAATGAAGGGCAGCTGACCCAAACTGAGATTTTTGGACTAGAGACCAAAAGAGTCAATCTCTTTCCAGGCAGCTGAGAAGCTCAGGAACCAGTTATAAAAAGACAGTCTACAGAGAGAAAGAAGAATAAAGCTGATATGTAGAGACAAGAAGAGATGAGAAATGAACAGAAAGAGAATGAAAACCTGATGGCATTTGAGACACTGGTCGTAGTTGCTCCCAAGGCTCAGCCACATTTCCTGTTCTGGGGTTCTGAGAGAAAGCCCACTCTCCTAAATAATTACCCCTTTTCTCTTAAGCTCACTAAGCTGGCTCCTTTTCATCTGAAATCAAGAAACCCTAATTATGCATGTGGGGACTAGTATACATTTCAAATCACTGGAGAAAGGCCGGGATTGACCAATAAAAGGTGGGTTGGGTCACTGATTTCACATCTGAAAAAATTAAGTTCTATGTCACATTTACACAAAAATAAATTTCATGACCTAGATATAATAAGGAAAAATTTAACTATGGAGTATAGAAAAAAAAAAGTGTTAATTTTTAATATTGAGGTAGGGAAGGTTTATTTAAACAAAATTAAAAATTAAGAAGCTGTAAAGAAAAGAGACAGTAACTGACAAAAAATGTAAACTTTTGCACAATGACAGATACTATAAAGGATTAAAAAGTGAGCAGCACACTGGAAGAAAATGATTTTGCCACACTTAATAAAGTGTATATGTAATATATACAAATTAACAAGAAGTACGGAAAAATGGTCAAGGGATAAGAACAGGCACTTTGGAAAGAAAAAAGAAATAGAAACATACAGCAAACGCAAACCAAAGTTTGGGGTAATTGGTTTAACTGCTTAAAATCATAGATCTGATAAGCATTTTACATAATTACTGTATATTATATTTCTCCTCCTAAGCCCTTTAGTCTTAAAACAGTACAGAGGACCAATGAAGCTGGTCATATGATACCCTTGGAGGTACCATAGCTGAGTGCAGACTTTCCTTCTTCTGTCCCTCACGATTCTCTTGGAGACAATCATCAGCAGCACTCCCCTTCTAAGCAACTGAAAGTTTATGAGATGATTTGAAGAAGTATCAACAGTGTTAACTGTCAAATACCTTAAACAATCAGGATTCCATTAAACAAAATTTATATCTCATATCTCTTCAATGAGCATAACCACAGCCTAAGGGGACTATCAGAAAAACATAATATATATTTATTAATTCCTTTAAAATTGAAAAAACAAAAAAAGGAATAGAAATTTAATGAATATGTATAACACTTGTAATTGCCAAGATTATTGTTCTACCATTAAAGGGAAGAGGGGTTAGCTTAAACACATTTTTCCCATTAAATTAGCCAATGTTTTACTCCCCGAAAATGCCTCAGGTATTTCATGAACTTAAAAGAGAGCATTATTCATACATTTAATTGAAGAAATTGATTATTATGAAGTTGTACCTAGAAAATGAATGCAAATTAAAATATGCAGTAACTCCTTTAATTTCAAGTTATATCAGAACTCTAAGGAGCCAAAATTCTAATGCTGTTATTAGATTTTCCTTTTATACATTTCCTGGGAATTACGTTTATAACAGATTCCAGGGCAAAAATGTTTTTACTAAAAAAAGAAAAAAGAGAACCTAAATGCCAGCTAACATTTCCTTTCAGGAAGCATTTCACTGTGGGTGTTTTAACAGATATATTTTGGCTTTGATCAAGGAATAAAAAGCAGATGAATTAACAAACATACGACAGAGGTCAGAAACAATGCGTGAGGGGAAAACACTTATTCTAATTCCCCACGCATGTGCTCTTTTAAGTACAATGAAGAATGAACTGTTGGATTCAGACAGTTAGTATCAGGAGAATTTTCTTTACTATTCAGAGCTCCGTAAAAATCATCCAAGTTTTATGCACCACACACCTGTATCTCAAAATCCTGACAGGTTCTAAGAGTATGAATCTAACAACTGTTTTTATTCAAAATAAAATCCAATTTTTTTAAAAGTTCATGAAAAGCTTTGATTTTAAAATCAAATCATTAGCACTGGGCTCATGAAATCCCTAGGCCATTTACAAAATGCATATGGCATGTATCAGATAACGGGCAAAGAACCAATATGCAACCTAAGATTTCTGTGTTTGTTTTACTTGGGAAGGAAGAGAGAGGCTAGGTGGTATTTAAAGGAGTGTGAGGACTACAGCATTCTAAGAAACTCAGGCTGAATAAAAGCCATATTATTTATGTTGAACATGGGTATCTGTCTCTATGGTCAAACACCCCAGTTAACTGTTTTAGGTTAGCTACTCTCTTCTGAAGAGATAGATGACCAACACTGAAGTAGAGGCACTTAGAAACTCCAAAGGAGGCCCACCCTCTATCAATCTAACAACATACTCCCTTTCTCTGACTTAACTTCATTCACATTCATTCACTCCCTTGCTGCTGAAACAGAAGGAAGCTGGACGTGTCTAAGAAAGCCCTGGGCAGGGAAGCTGATCCAGTCCTTGGGTATCAGGAAGGTTTCCTTGCTGGCTTGGCCCCTTTCCTTCTCACTTCCGCATCACTGCAGATTCCCCCAAGACCAAGACCAAGACCTCAGTCCTCTGCTCTTGAATCCCCCCACTCTTTCAGCATTTCACTCATCATTTCCATCAATACTCACAACAAATACTCCATTAGTGCCTTATCTCCTTCGTGTACAGCCCCATAACTGTTCCCAAAGTGGTTAATTCCTATCATAATACTCCCTTTGTAGGTCTCCACCATCCAAGCAGAAATGCTTCTCTTACAAACTCATCCCTACCGTGGTACTTTACGTTGTTTCTTTAAAATGCTGACACCATATGTCTCATTAAATGTAAAGTTGGGACTTGACTTTTTCTTCCTCAGCAGCATGGGAGTCATGAATTGGGCGGCGACATGGGATTGAAGATGGAGGTGAGCTGTGGGGAGCTAGTCATCTTAAAATGGGGAGAAAAAGGGACGGGAAAAGTAGGGCAAGAAATCTCCTTTCAAAAATAAGAAGAAATAACTCTAGATACGTAGGGAAATTCCATTTAGGATAAGAATCAGCGACAGGAAACAGCCAGAAGGGACTATTTGTACTGACACACAAGCCATTAACTTGAGCCAAGCTAACAGCAAATGAGTGCACTGGCAACTGCTGGCTGCAGCTAATTAGTTTAGAACCTATTTGAACATGAATATTTTATCATGCGGCACAAAACTCGTTATGGAGAAGAATTAGAGAGCCAGGACGTCTGAAGGCTCTGGAGAGGCGATCTGTCAGGTCCCAGTAAAAAGCCCTCCAAGAGAAAGCAGGTTGAGTGATTCAGCAAGACTGGGTTTCATTAAAGTTACAACAATCCATTAAGAACATACCTGGCGACAAGTTGAAGAGCACAGGTACCAAGCTACACTGCAACAACTTAACTATGGGCAAGACCTAACAGGAAAAATGAAGTCCATGAAAAATCATGGGGTTAGCATTTTCTCAGCGACGCACACACCCCACTTCTATCAGAAACAACCTAATCTGGCCAATTCCGTCATAAGAGCATAACTACCTTATATAGTTACATATAAAAGGTGAATATTCAAAATTCTGAAAGTTCAAAAACACAATTTTCATGCTATACAGGAGTATGCCAAACTGGAATTTTTACTTCAAAAAGTTGCATGTGGATTGTATGTTAGAATAGCTAACCATCATTGTTAAGAGTCTTATTTGCATTATCTCATTTAATCCTCAGAATTATCTATGACGTAGGTACCACTATTGTCTGTATTTTGTAGATGATAAAATAGCAAAGAGATGCTGAAGTAAACTTGTTTAAAATCATGTAGCTGAAGGAGCACAGCCAAAGTTTAAACCCAGGCAGTCTGATTCCAAAGTCTGTGCTCTTTCTCTCTGTATGTACCTCAAGTGACCCCAAGGCTTCTAAATATAAGCCTAGATTCTTAGAGGGGCAAGGTTAATGACTTTGAATTTTACTAAAAAAAAAAAAAATTAAAAACAGGGGCACATAGGTATTATTCAAAAATATAACTATTATAAAGAAATGTAGCTTAAAGAGAATAAAGTTAGAGGTTATCTTTGAAGATGAGGCTTGAAATGTCTTACTTCGGAAAACAGTTAACACATGGCTAATGTACTATACTCAGTGATCAGCAATGAAAAATGGCATTTTAATGATTGCTAGTTTTACAATCTATTTATATGCCTCAGTCTATACACAGAAGAGCCACATCTAACACAGTCCCTTAGGCTGATGGGGATTCAATAAATACTTGTTCATTGTTATTTAGATAAATAACTTGCCCAGACCATTCTGTGTTATAGGAATTAATCCATACCCAAGGGGCATTACGGGATAGATTCAATTTTTCCAATAATTTTACTTCTTAAAAAAATTTATTTATTTTTGGCTGCATTGGGTCTTTATTGCTGCACACGGGCTTTCTCTTACTTGCAGCGAGTGGGGGCTAAGCTTCATTGCTGTAGGCAGGCTTCTCATTGCGGTGGCTTCTCTTGTTGCGGAACATGGGCTCTAGGCATGAGGGCTTCAATAGCTGTGGCACGTGGGCTGAGCAGCTGTGGCTCGTGGGCTTAGTTGCTCCGCGGCATGTGGGATCTTCCCGGACCAGGCCTCAAACCCATGTCCCCTGCACTGGCAGGTGGATTCTTAACCACTGTGCCACCAGGGAAATCCCTATCCAGTCTGCTGCTTTCCCAAATATTTTTTCATCCATAGCAGTCTTGGAGGTTTCTATATATTTCATGACATACTGCTGTGCCTAAGGGGAATCAGAAGTTGAGGAATCTTATGATTCTTAATCCATCTTTTGATTCTACACACACTTCCTGCATGTAAGTTGCAAGGCAAAGGGTTTTAAAAAATTAGTTAAGACATGGGCAAGACAAAGCAGAGGGGGAAGATGGCGGAAGAGTAAGACGCGGAGATCAACTTCCTCCCCACAGATACATCAGAAATACATCTACACGTGGAACAACTGTCACAGAACACCTACTGAACGCTGGCAGAAGACCTCAGACCTCCCAAAAGGCAAGAAACTCCCCATGTACCTGGGTAGAGCAAAACAAAAAAGAATAAACAGAGACAAAAAATAGTGACGGGACCTGCACCAGTGGGACTGAGCTGTGAAGGAGGAAAGGTTTCCACACACTAAAAGCCCCTTCACAGGCGGAGACTGCGGGTGTAGGAGGCGGGGAGCTTCAGGGCCGCGGAGGAGAGCGCAGCAACACGGGTGCGGAGGGCAAAGTGGCGAGATTCCTGCACAGAGGATCGGTGCCAACCTGCACTCACCAGCCCCAGAGGCTTGTCTGCTCACCCGCTAGGGTGGGCGGGGCTGGGAGCTGCGGCTCGGGCTTCGGTTGGAGCACAGGCAGAGGACGGGGATTGGTGGCGTGAACACAGCCTGAAAGGGTTAGTGCACCACGGCTAGCCTGGAGGGAGTCGGGGAAAAGTCTGGACCTGCCGAAGAGGCAAGAATCCTTTTCTTCCTTCTCTGTTTCCTGGTGTGCGAGGACAGCGGATTAAGACCGCTTTTTAAAGAAGCCCCAGAGACGGGCACTGAGCTGCTGCTAACAACTCGGACCCCAAAGACGGGCATGAGACGCTAAGGCTGCTGCTGCCGCCACCAAGAAGCCTGTGTGCGAGCACAGGTCACTATCCACACCTCCCCTCCTGGGAGCCTGTGCAGCCCGCCACTGCCAGGGTCCCGGGATCCGGGGACAACTTCCCCGAGAGAATGCACGGCGCGCCTCAGGCTGGTGCAACGTGAGGCTGGCCTCTAACGCCGCAGACTCGCCCCGCACTCCATGCCCCTCCCCCTCCCCTCCGCCCGCCTGCGTGAGCCAGAGTCCGTGAATCAGCGGCTCCTTTAACCCCGTACTGTCTGAGCGAAGAACAGACGCCCTCTGGCAACCTACAAGCAGAGGCGGGGTCAAATGCAAAGGTGAGCCCCAGGAGCTGTGAGAACAAAGAAGAGACAGGGAAATCTCTCCCAGCAGCCTCAGGAGCAGCGGATTTAATCTCCACAATCAACTTGATGTACCCTGCCTCTGTGGAATACCTGAATAGACAACGAATCATCCCAAATTGAGGAGGTGGACTTTGAGAGCAAGATTTATTCTTTTTTCCCCTTTTCCTCTTTTTGTGAGTGTGTATGTGTATGCTTCTGTGTGAGATTTTGTCTGTATAGTTTTGCTTTCATCACTTGTCCTAGGGTTCTATCCGTCCTTTTTTTTTTTTTTTTTTAACTTTAAAAAAATTTTTTTTCTTAATTATTTTTTTTCTTTTAAGAATTTTATTTTATTTTACTTTAATTTTATTTTATTTTATCCTCTTCCTTCCTTCCTTCCTTTCTCCCTTCCTTCCTCCCTTCCTCCCTTTCTTCCTTTCTTTCTTTCTACTTTTTCTCCCTTTTATTCTGAGCCGTGTGGATGAAAGGCTCTTGGTGCCGCAGCCAGGAGTCAGTGCTGTGCCTCTGATGTGGGAGAGCCAACTTCAGGACACTGGTCCACAAGAGACCTCCCAGCTCCACATAATATCAAATGGCGAAAATCTCCCAGAGATCTCCATCTCAACACCAGCACACAGCTTCACTCAACGACCAGCAAGCTACAGTGCTGGACATCCTATGCCAAACAACTAGCAAGACAGGAACACGACCCCAACCATTAGCAGAGAGGCTACCTAAAATCATAATGAGGCCACAGACACCCCAAAACACACCACCAGACGTGGACCTGCCCACCAAAAGGACAAGATCCAACCTCATCAACCAGAACACAGGCACTAGTCCCCTCCACCAGGAAGCCTACACAACCCACTGAACCAACCTTAGCCACTGGGGACAGACACCAAAAACAATGGGAGCTACGAACCTGCAGCCTGCAAAAAGGAGACCCCAAACATAGTAAAATAAGCGAAATGAGAAGACAGAAAAACACACAGCAGATGAAGGACCAAGGTAAAAACCCACCACACCTAACAAATGAAGAGGAAATAGGCAGCCTACCTGAAAAAGAATTCAGAATAATGATAGTAAAGGTGATCCAAAATCTTGGAAACAGAATAGAAAAAAATGTAAGAAACATTTAACAAGGACCTAGAAGAACTAAAGGGGAAACAAGCAACGATGAACAACACAATAAATGAAATTAAAAATAATCTAGAAGGGATCAATAGCTGAATAACTGGGGCAGAAGAATGGATAAGTGACCTGGAAGATAAAATAGTGGAAATAACTACTGCAGAGAAGAATAAAGAAAAAAGAATAAAAAGAACTGAGGACAGTCTCTCAGAGACCTCTGGGACATTAAATGCAGAAACATTCAAATTACAGAGGTTCCAGAAGAAGAAGAAAAAAAGAAATGGAGTGAGAAAATATTTGAAGAGATTATAGTTGAAAACTTCCCTAATAAGGGAAAGGAAATAGTTAATCAAGTCCAAGAAGCACGGAGAGTCCCATACAGGATAAATCCAAGGAGAAACACGTCAAGACACATATTAATCAAACTGTCAAAAATTAAATACAAAGAAAACATATTAAAAGCAGCGAGGGAAAAACAACAAATGACACACAAGGGAATCCCCATAAGCTTAACAACTGATCTTTCAGCAGAAACTCTGCAAGCCAGAAGGGGCTGGCAGGACATATTTAAAGTGATGAAGGAGAAAAACCTACAACCAAGATTACTCAATCCAGCAAGGATCTCATTCAGATTTGATGGAGAAATTAAAACCTTTACAGACAAGCAAAAGGTGAGAGAGTTCAGCACCACCAAACGAGCTTTACAACAAATGCTAAAGGATCTTCTCTAGGCAAGAAACACAAGAGAAGGAAAAGACCTACAATAAAAAACCCAAAACAATTAAGAAAATGGGAAAAGGAACATACATATCGATAATTACCTTAAATGTAAAAGGATTAAATGCTCCCACCAAAAGACACAGACTGGCTGAAAGGATACAAAAACAAAACCCATATATATACTGTCTACAAGAGACCCACTTCAGACATAGAGACACATACAGACTAAAAGTGAGGGGATGGAAAAAGATATTCCATGCAAATGGAAACCAAAAGAAAGCTGGAGTAGCAATTCTCATATCAGACAAGATAGACTTTAAAACAAAGACTATTAGAAGAGACAAAGAAGGACACTACATAATGATCAAGGGATCGATCCAAGAAGCAGATATAACAATTGTAAATATTTAGGCACCCGACATGGGAACACCTCAAAACATAAGGCAAATACTAATAGCCATAAAAGGGGAAATTGACAGTAACACATTCATAGTAGGAGACTTTAACACCCCACTTTCACCAATGGACAGATCATCCAAAATGAAAATAACTAAGGAAACACAAGCTTTAAATGATACATTAAACAAGATGGACTTAATTGATATTTATAGGACATTCCATCCAAAAGCAACAGAATACACACAAGTGCTCATGGAACATTCTCCAGGATAGATGATATCCTGCGTCACAAATCAAGCCTTGGTAAATTTAAGACAATTGAAATTGTATCAAGTATCTTTTCCGAACACAATGGTGTGAGACTAGATATCAATTACAGGAAAAGAACTGTAAAAAATACAAACACATGGAAGCTAAAAAATACACGACTTAATAACGAAGTGATCACTGAAGAAATCAAAGAGGAAATCAAAAACTACCTAGAAACAAATGACAATGGAGACAAGACAACCCAAAATCTATGGGATGCAGCAAAAGCAGTTCTAAGAGGGAAGTTTATAGTTATACAATCCTACCTTAAGAAACAAGAAACATCTCGAATAAATAACCTAAACTTGCACCTAAAGCAATTACAGAAAGAAGAACAAAAAAAACCCCAAAGTTAGCAGAAGGAAAGAAATCATAAAGATCAGAGCAGAAATAAATGAAAAACAAATGAAGGAAATGATAGCAAAGATCAACAAAACTAAAAGCTGGTTCTTTGAGAAGATAAACAAAATTGATAAACCATTAGCCAGACTCATTGAGACAAAAAGGGGGAAGACTCAAATCAATAGAAATGAAAAAGGAGAAGTAACAACTGACACTGCAGAAATACAAAAGATCATGAGAGATTACTACAAGCAACTCTATGCCAATAAAATGGACAACCCGGAAGAAATGGACAAATTCTTAGAAATATACAACCTGCCAAGACTGAATCAGGAAGAAACAGAAAATACGAACAGACCAATCGCAAGCACCTAAATTGAAACTGTGATTAAAAATCTTCCAACAAACAAAAGCCCAGGACCAGATGGCTTCACAGGTGAATTTTACCAAACATTTAGAGAAGAGCTAACACCTATCCTTCTCAAACTCTTCCCAAATATAGCAGAGGGAGGAACACACCCAAACTCATTCTAGGAGGCCACGAACACCCTGATACCAAAACCAGACAAACATGTCACAAAGAAAGAAAATTACATTCCAATATCACTGATGAACATAGATGCAAAAATCCTCAACAAAATACTAGCAAACAGAATCCAACAGCACATTAAGAGGATCATACACCATGATCAAGTGGGGTTTATTCCAGGAATGCAAGGATTCTTCAATATACGCAAATCAATCAATGTGATACACCATATTAATAAACTGAAGGAGAAAAACCATATGGCCATCTCAAGAGATGCAGAGTAAGTTTTCAACAAAATTCAACACCCATTTATGATAAAAACCCTGCAGAAAGTAGGCATAGAGGGAACTTTCCTCAACATAATAAAGGCCATATATGACAAACTCATAGCCAAAATTGTCCTCAGTGGTGAAAAACTGAAAGCATTTCCACTACGATCAGGAACAAGAAAATGTTGCCCACTCGCACCACTCTTATCAACATAGTTTTGGAAGTTTTATCCACAGAGAAGAAAAGGAAATAAAAGGAATCCAAATCGGAAAAGAAGAAGTAAAGCTGTCACTGTTTGCAGATGACATGATACTATACATAAAGAATCCTAAAGATGCTACCAGAAAACTACTAGAGCTAATCAATGAATTCGGTAAAGTAGCAGGATACAAAATTAATACACAGAAATCTCTGGCATTCCTACACACTAATGATGAAAAATCTGAAAGTGAAATCAAGAAAACACTCCCATTTACCACTGCAACATAAAGAATAAAATATCTAGGAATAAACCTACCTAAGGAGACAAAAGACCTGTATGCATAAAATTATAAGACACTGATGAAAGAAATTAAAGATGATAAAAATAGATGGGGAGATATACCATGTTCTTGGATTGGAAAAATCAACATTTTGAAAGTGACTCTACTCCCCAAAGCAATCTACAGATTCAATGCAATCCCTATCAAACTACAACTGGCATTTTTCACAGAAGTAGAACAAAAAATTTCACAATTTGTATGGAAACACAAAAGACCCCGAAAAGCCAAATCAATCTTGAGAACGAAAAACGGAGCTGGAGGAATCAGACTCCCTGACTTCAGACTATACTACAAAGGTACAGTAATCAAGACAGTATGGTACTGGCACAAAAACAGAAAGGTAGATCAATGGAACAGGATAGAAAGCCCAGAGATAAACCCACGCACATATGGTCACCTTATCTTTGATAAAGGAGGCAGGAATGTACAGTGGAGAAAGGACAGCCTCTTCAATAAGTGGTGGTGGGAAAACTGGACAGCTACATGTAAAAGTATGAGATTAGATCACTACCTAACACCATACACAAAAGTAACCTCAAAAAGGATTGAAGACCTAAATGTAAGGCCAGAAACTATCAAACTCTTAGAGGAAAATATAGGCAGAACACTCTATGACATAAATCACAGCAAGATCCTTTTTGACTCACCTCCAAGAGGAATGGAAATAAAAACAAAAATAAACAAATGGGACCTAATGAAACTGTAAAGCTTTTGCACAGCAAAGGAAACCATAAACAAGACCAAAAAACAACCCTCAGAATGGGAGAAAATATTTGCAAATGAAGCAACTGACAAAGGATTTATCTCCAAAATTCACAAGCAGCTCATGCAGCTCAATAACAAAAAAACAAACAACCCAGTCCAAAAATGGGCAGAAGACCTAAAAAGACATTTCTCCAAAGAAGATATACAGATTGCCAACAAACACATGAAAGAATGCTCAACATCATTAATCATTAGAGAAATGCAAATCTAAACTACAGTGAGGTATCATCTCACACCAGTCAGAATGGCCATCATCAAAAAATGTAGAGACAATAAATGTTGGAGAGGGTGTGGAGAAAAGGGAACACTCTAGCACTACTGGTGGGAATGTGAATTGGCACAGCCACTATGGAGAACAGTGTGGAGATTCCTTAAAAAACTACAAATAGAACTACCATATGACCCAGCAATGCCACTACTGGGCATATAACCTGAGAAAACCATAATTCAAAAAGAGTCATGTACCAAAATGTTCATTGCAGCTCTATTTACAATAGCCAGGAGATGGAAACAACCTAAGTGTCCATCATCAGATGAATGGATAAAGAAGATGTGGCACATATATACAATTGAATATTACTCAGCCATAAAAGGAAACGAAATTGAGCTATCTGTAATGAGGTGGATGGACCTAGAGTCTGTCATACAGAGTGAAGTAAGTCAGAAAGAGAAAGACAAATACCGTATGCTAACACATATATATGGAATTTAAGAAAAAAAAAATGTCATGAAGAACCCAGGGGTAAGACAGGAATAAAGACACAGACTTATTAGAGAATGGACGTGGTGAAGGGGAAGGGTAAGCTGTGACAAAGTGAGAGAGTGGCTTGGACATATATGTACTACCAAACGTAAAATAGATAGCTAGTGGGAAGCAGCCGCATAGCACAGGGAGATCAGCTAGGTGCTTTATGACCACCTAGAGGGGTGGGATAGGGAGGGTGGCAGGGAGGGAGACGCTAGAGGGAAGAGATATGGGAACATATGTATATGTCTAACTGATTCACTTCGTTATAAAGCAGAAACTAACACACCATTGTAAAGCAATTATACTCCAATAAAGATGTTAAAAAAAAAAAAACAACTTAGTAAGACATGATTCCTCCCCATTAGGGTCTCTCACAGTTGACTTGTGGAAAGAAATAGATAAATAAAAAATTGTAATATAATGTGATGACTGCTAATGTATAAGGAGCTAATGGAATAGGGAAGAGAAGACATTAAACTGTGTCTGAGAGATCAGGTGGAACTCTGTTGATAAAAAGTAACATGCAGGATGCTCACCTGTAGCATGACAGGCAGGCCTAGGAAAAGAGCACATTCAGGTACAGTAATGAAGAGGAAATGACAATGGACACAAAACCCAAAACCTGAAATGAGCCCTGTGATTGGAATTCTGGTTCATGGTAATTTTGTTAGAGGAAAAACAGTCAATGTGGTTGCATGGTTTGAAGCATAGATCATGCAGGTTAGTGTAGATACTGGCCTAGCACTGGACGAAGGCTGGAGGACAGAAGCAATGAAATTCTCTACTGGAGATCAATTTATTTTGAAATTGACATAGATGATAACAATTTTTGGTGTAAAGTGCTTAGGAACCTAGCATTTAAACATATTTTTCATGAATCTTATTACTCAAACCTTATTAACAATAAAGAGTTCTAGAGAACAGTATTAAATGATTGAGAACTAAAACTTAAAATCTGATCAAGCTGCAATACTACAGTCTGAGCATTTTACAGCTTTCAGCAAAAGGCCTGGGCTGCATTCCTATAGACATTACCACTTAGCATGGGATAAAGTATTACTTAAGAAAGGCTAGAGATTATCATACTAAGTGAAGTCAGACAAAGAAAGACAAATACCATATGATATCACTTACATGTATAATGTAAAACGATGATACAAATGAACTTATTTACAAAACAGAAACAAACTCACAGACATAGAAAACAAACTTCTGGTTACCAAAGGGAAAAGGTGGGGGGAGGGATAAATTAGGAGTTTCGGATTAACATACACATACTACTATATATAAAATAGATAATTAACAAGGACCTACTGTATAGCACAGGGAATTCCACTCAATATTCTCTAATAACCTATATGGGAAAAAATATCTGAAAAAGAATTCATATATAACTGAATACTTTGCTGTACACCTGAAATTAACACAACGTTGTAAATCAACTATACTCCAATGTAAAATAAAAATTAAATTTAAAAACAGATAACCTGTGAAATTTTTCAATATACAAAATGAATTTTTACGTTCAGACAGCTCACCTCTGTATTCTTCTAAACAGCATGTTTCCTAAAGAACTTACATAAGATTTATTTAAAATTTGTATTAGATATATAAAATGGGAATATTTATAGATCTACATTCAGTCCACTTATTAGGTAAAGGAAAATTTAAGCACCATAGAAGAGACATGGGTAGGGGCAGGAGGCACTGGGGGGTGACATGCTACACGACAGATAAAAACCTACCAGAACTTCTAATTTTCCAACAGCAAGATAAAACCTGAGATCACCTCTCACTGTGTTGGAAACAACAGAAAATCAGACTGGGCCATACTGCCTCCCATCCCTTATTCCTGGTTCCCATTATCTATGTCATTTCTAGAAAAGAAAATTTGGGTCTGGTAAAGTGGGGGAAATAATTAAAGGTAGAAAATCATATTAGAGATGGACCTTGAAAGACAGAACAGATTTTACTGAGTACATACAAATTGGGTTTGGAAGGGAGAAAAGGATTCTAGGTAGAAGTAATAGCACATTCAAAGGCACACAGGTGGCAAGTAGGGAATATGAAGCACAGCAAGTAGTTCAGGGAATGGAATGGGAGGAAAACGGATACGAAGAAAACAACATCTGGCAGAGTAGACAGGTAGCACAGTAAAGAAGTCTTGAAAAGGAAAGTAACATATTTGGAATAATATTTCAGGACAACTCAACACATTCTATAAAAGCCAGAGACAGCAAATTTATTTAGCGGATAATTAAACCTAATCCCAATGTGAGGTAGGAAAAAGCGTGAATTAATTGAGGCACTGGGAATGAAAAAAATAAATGACAGGCACATGGTAATATAACAGTATCTTTTACATGCATGTCACACTTCATAAAATACTTGATATCCAGTATCTTATTTGATTCTTATAATAATCCTGTAAAGTAAGTAGGATATAAAATGCTGCCCCTACTTTATCAGTCAAGAATCAGTGCCTGAGATACTGTAACTTGCCCAATGTTACCTACCGGCTGGTCAATCTCAACAGTAGTATTAGAGCTCAGAGCATGTTAAGCCAATATCCTTCAACTACGCCAAAAGCTAATAGATCAGACATGAGGACGGGTAAATTCTGTTCCTTCCTCTCATAGTTCAAACATATTTTGTTCAAATATTTAATAAAATTTTTTAAAGAGATGAATAAACATAGCACATTAATGTAAGATGTGCCTTGATCTCAGAAACATTTAAATATGAAAAACACGATTTTTTCTTATAAAGAAAAGGTGGTGTTTAGTACTTTGCACCAGACACTGTGATACATTCACGCAGGCTGACTGGGCTGGCTGTGTTGATTAGTTGTGTAGAATCACAAGTTAGGGGAACTCTCCCTCCTCCCCACCCCCAATCCAAGCCACCACTGAGATTCAGCAAAAGGAACCTACAGTAACTGTCCAATCTGCCACATGTTCCCAGGAGGTGGCTATGGTGGAAAGGAGGCAATGCCTAATGTATCTGGCTTCGGAAATAATTTCAATTATCAATAATTATGTCTCGGGGGACTTCCCTGGTGGTGCAGTGGTTAACAATCCGCCGGCCAGCGCAGGGGACATGGGTTGATCCCTGGTCTGGGAAGATCCCACATGCTGTGGAGGAACTAAGCCCATGCGCCACAACTACTGAGCTTACGCTGTAGAGCCCGTGAGCCACAACTACTGAGCCCAGTGACACAACTACTAAAACCCACACGCCTAGAGCCCATGGTCCACAAGAGAAGCCACAGCAATGAGAAGCCCAAGCACCACGATGCAGAGTAGCCCCACTCGCTGCAACTAGAGAAAGCCCATGCACAACAACGAAGACCCAATGCAGCCAAAAATAAATACATTTAACAAAATAAAAAATAAAATAATTATGCCTCGGGGCTCCCCTGGTGGCACAGTGGATAAGAATCCACCTGCCAATGCAGGGGACACTGGTTCAATCCATGGTCCAGGAAGATCCCACATGCTGTGAAGCAACTAAGCCCGTGTGCCACAACTACTGAGCCTGCAGTATAGAGCCTGTGAGCCACAACTACTGAAGCCCGCATGCATAGAGCCCTGCTCCACACCAAGAGAAGCCACCACAATGAGAAGTCCACGCACCACAATCAAGAGTAGCCCCCACTCGCCACAACCAGAGAAAGCCTGCACACAGCAACAAAGACCCAAAGCAGCCAAAAGAATTAAAAGAAAAAAAAATTATGCCTCAACTTCCTTAACATGTGGGTATCAATAAAATACGTCCGGTTAAAAGTTTCCAATGTTCACTACCCTGTAAACAAGAAGTACCTTTTTGTTCTTACATGACAACAGTAGCACAAAGACATCTTCAACGATTTCTGCCCTAATAAAACAGCTGCTTTGAAGAGAAGCTAAAACATTTAAAATGCAATGTAAAACAATGCTAGCTGACACTTAAACCAGTAATTCTGTCTGGAGTTTAGAGAAGCATTTTTGAGGTCTGAAAACCATGGTTCAATGGACCCATGTTTTGTTGTTTGTTTTTTACATTCCTGAAATCAAAGGTTCTTAATGATATAAAACAATTGCAATACCATGCGGTCAGAATGCAACCAGATTTATTACTTTTTATATGCAATCAAAATGCCAAATGCCATTCACGATACCATTATTCCTGAACCATGAAAATATATTTAAATTCATTATTACTTTTAAAGATGCCCCAAATGATCAAATTCTATCTTCAAATGAAGACTCAATAAAATAATAAAATTAATTTCCCTCTCCACTCCACAAGTCAGAAATGGATACACTGCTCCCCGCTGTTAATGAGATGACAGAAAGACTACTACTATAGTACTAATGCACTCATTTAATGATTTTTTTCCCCTTGGTAATTACTATAATAACAGTAACTCATCCCAAACTTCAGCATTTTAACACTGGCATATTATTTCCATTTCCATATTTAGTTTGCTTACCTCTTGGACAAATTGAAATGAATGAAAATTAGCTAGATTACAGGTGGTAAAAAGCCCAAAAGAAACACCATATGGAGATTCCATATGCTTTGGCACTGTATCAGCATGTGACAGAATCCTGGAATGTAACTTAAGAATAACTGACATTCCCTTGTATCAACTCTCTGTACTGGTGCTCTAGTACATTCACATTTAAACCTTGTGCCAACATATTCTATGTCAAACTACTGAATACAGTAAATCAAAATGCACAGCAGTTACTTTTCTCCTTCCAAAAAAAGCAAACAGAGCAATTTCAAAACAACTAAAATTACAAAAACATTATCTCCCTATACTCTAGAGCAGTAAATTACAAGATGAAACTTCCCTTCTGAAGAAAAACCTGGAAAAAAAAAAAAACAAACGGCAAAGCAGTGAGTAGCTTCAGCAGTACAGTTGATGGCAGCTGCACAACTGAAAAGTCTTCAAAGTAGAGGCATTTCTCACATAGCAAGAGTCTTTTATAACCTATAACTCAGGAACAGACTGATGAATTTGGAACCACGGTTTACACCACACTATTCATTATAAAATTATCAGGAAACACTTCTGGGATAGGGTAATGCAGTCATGGTTTAACCAGAGAAACAGAACTAGTAGGAGATACAGATTAAGAGATTACAAGGAATTGGGAACCAGCTAGGGAAGTCCAAGATCCAAAGGGCAGGCACTAACCCTCAGGCAGGGGCTGAAGCTGTTGCCACAGATAGACTTGCTCCTTCAAGGAAGCTGCAACTCTGCCTTTAAGACCTTTTGCTGGTAGAATCCGGCCCATCCAGATATCTAGGATAATCTCCCACCCAAAGTCACCTGATTACAGGCTTTACTCATATCTACAAAAGACCTTTAAGCAACACCTAGATTACTGTATTATTGAATTAACTAAGGACTGTAGCCTACCTAAACTGACACATCAAAAAGAGCATCCCAGGTAATTATATGGAATCTGGCACCATGCACTCATTTGTGGGGTTAGACAACAGTAGACAGCACTCCTGCAGCTGTATCTCAGCTAAGTTTAGGTGCTAATGCTTTCTTTTATATATATATATATAATTCATAAAAATGTGTGATAAAGTACAAAAACTCTTAAACTAATGATGCTGCTGGCGGTAATAAAAAATAGGAAGGTCGACCAGAGGACAGACAGCAGAAGCAAGAAGAACTACAATCCTGCAGCCTGTGAAACAAAAACCACATTCACAGAAAGACAGACAAGATGAAAAGGCAGAGGGCTATGTACCAGGTGAAGGAACAAGATAAAACCCCAGAAAAACAACTAAATGCAGTGGAGATAGGCAACCTTCCAGAATAAGAATTCAGAATAATGATAGTGAAGATGATCCAGGACCTCAGAAAAAGAATGGAGGCAAAGATGGAGAAGATACAAGAAATGTTTAATAAACTCCGAGAAGAATTACAGAACAAACAAACAAAGATGAACAATACAATAACTGAAATGAAAGCTACACTAGAAGGAATCAATAGCAGAATAACTGAGGCAAAAGAACGGATAAGTGACCTGGAAGACAGAATGGTGGAATTCAGTGTTGCACAACAGAATAAAGAAAAAAGAATGAAAAGAAATGAAGACAGCCTAAGAGACCTCTGGGACAACATTAAACTCAACAACATTCGCATTATAAGGGTTCCAGAAGGAGAAGAGAGAGAGAAAGGACCAGAGAAAATATCTGAAGAGATTATATTCAAAAACTTCCCTAACATGGGAAAGGAAACAGCCACCCAAGTCCAGGAAGTGCAGTGAGTCCCATACAGGATAAACCCAAGGAGAAACACGATGAGACACATAGTAATCAAATTGGCAAAAATTAAAGATCAAGAAAACTTATTGAAAGCAATAAGGTTAACAGCTGATTTCTTAGTAGAAACTCTACAAGCCAGCAGGGAGTGGCATAATATACTTAAAGTGATGAAAGGGAAGAACCTACAACCAAGATTACTCTACCCGGCAAGGACTCATTCAGATTCGATGGAGAAATCAAAAGCTTTACACACAAGCAAAAACTAAGAGAATTCAGCACCACCAAACCAGCTCTAAAACAAATGCTAAAGGAACTTCTCTAAGTGGGAAACACAAGAGAAGAAAAGGACCTACAAAAACAAACCCAAAACAATTAAGAAAATGGTCATAGGAACATACTTATCGATAATTACCTTAAACGTGAATGGATTAACTGCTCCAACCAAAAGACACAGGCTTGCTGAATGGATACAAAAACAAGAGCCATATATATGCTGTCTACAAGAGACACACTTCAGACCTAGGGACACATACAGACCGAAAGTGAGGGGATGGAAAAAGATATTCCATGCAAATGAAAATCAAAAGAAAGCTGGAGTAGCAATACTCATATCAGATAAAATAGACTTTAAACAATGTTACAAGAGACAAGGAAGGACACTACATAATGATCAAGGGACCAATCCAAGAAGAAGATATAACAATTCTAAATATATATGCACCCAACATAGGAGCACCTCAATACATAAGGCAACTGCTAAGAGCTCTAAAAGAGGAAATCAACAGTAACACAATAATAGTGGGGGACTGTCACACCTCACTTACACCAATGGACAGATCACCCAAAATGAAAATAAACAAGGAAACAGAAGCTTTCAATGACACAACAGACCAGATAGATTTAATTGATATTTATATGACACGCCATCGAAAAACAGCAGATTACACTTTCTTCTCAAGTGCACACGGAACTTCTCCAATAGATCACATCCTGGGTCACAAATCAAGCCTCAGGGAATTTAAGAAAATTGAAATCATATCAAGCATCTTTTCTGACCACAACGCTATGAGATTAGAAATGAATTACAGGGTAAAAAATGTAAAATACACAAACACATGGAGGCTAAACGATACGCTACTAAATAACCAAGAGATCACTGAAGAAATCAAAGAGGAAGTCAAAAAACACCTAGAGACAAATGACAATGAAAACACAACAATCCAACACCTATGGGATGCAGCAAAAGCAGTTCTAAGAGGGAAATTTATAGTTATACAAGCTGACCTCAAGAAACAAGAAAAATCTCAAATAAACAATCTAACCTTACACCTAAAGGAACTAGAGAAAGAAGAACAAACAAAACCCAAAGTTAGCAGAAGGAAAGAAATCGTAAAGATCAAAGCAGAAATAAATGGAACAGAAACAAAGAAAACAATAGCAAAGATCAATAAAACTAAAAGCTGGTTCTTTGAGAAGATAAACAAAATTGATAAGACATTAGCCAGACTCATCAAGAAAAAGAGGGAGAGGACTCAAATCAATAAAATTAGAAATGAATAAGGAGAAGTTACAACAGACACCCCAGAAATACAAAGCCCTTAGTGACTACTACAAGAAACTCTATGCCAACAAAATGGACAACCTGGAAGAAATGGGCAAATTCTTAGAAAGGTAGAACCATCCAAGACTGAACCAAGAAGAAATAGAAAATATGAACACACCAATCACAAGTAATGAAATTCAAACTGCAATTAAAAATCTTCTAAAAAACAAAAGTCCAGGACCAGATGGCTTCACAGGTGAATTCTATCAAACATTTAGAGAAGAGCTAACACCCATTCTTCTCAAACTCTTCCAAAAAATTGCAGAGGAAGGAACACTCCCAAACTCATTCTACCAGGCCACCACCACGCTGATACCAAAACCAGACAAAGATACTACAAAAAAAAGAAAATTACAGACCAATAACACTGATGAATACAGATGCAAAAATCTCAACAAAATACTAGCAAACAGAATCCAACAACACATTACAAGGATCATGCACCATGATCAAGTGCGATTTATCCCAGGGATGAAAGGATTCTTCAATATATGCAAATCAATCAATGTGATACACCATATTAACAAATTGAAGAAGAAAAACCATATGATCATCTCAACAGACGTAGAGAAAGATTCTGACAAAATTCAACACCCACTTATGATAAAAACTCTCCAGAAAGTGGGCATAGAGGGAACCTACCTCAACAAAATAAAGTCCATATGTGACAAACCCACAGTAAACATCATCTCAGTGGTGAAAAACTGAAAGCATTTCCTCCAAGATCAGGAACAAGACAAGGATGTCCACTCTCACCACTATTATTCAACATAATTTTGGAAGTCCCAGCCTCGGCAATCAGAGAAGAAAAAGAAAGAAAAGGAATACAAAATGGAAAATAAGAAGTAAAACTGTCACTCTTTGCAAATGACATGATACTATACATAGAGAATCCTAAAGATGCCACCAGAAAACTACTAGAGCTAATCAATGAATTTGGTAAAGTTGCAGGATACAAAATTAATGCACAGAAATCTATTGTATTCCTATACACTAATGATGAAATATCTGAAAGAGAAATTAAGGAAACACTCCCATTTAACATTGCAACTAAAAGAATAAAATACCTAGGAATAAACTTACCTAGGGAGACAAAAGCCCAGCATGTAGAAAACTATAAGACACTGATGAAAGAAACTAAAGATGATACCAACAGATGGAGAGATATACCACGCTCTTGGATTGGAAGAATCAATATTGTGAAAATGACTATACTACCCAAAGCAATCTACAGATTCAATGCAATCCCTATCAAAGTACCAATGGCATTTTTTACGGAACCAGAACAAAAAATCTTAAAATTTGTATGGAGACACAAAAGACCCCGAATAGCCAAAACAGTCTTGAGGGAAAAAAAACGGAGCTGGAGGAATCAGACTCTCTGACTTCAGACTATACTACAAAGGTACAGTAATCAAGACAATATGGTACTGGCACAAAAAGAGAAACACAGATCAATGGAACAATATAGAAAGCCAAGAGGTAAACCCACGCACCTATGGTCAACTAATCTATGACAAAGGAGGCAAGGATATACAATGGAGAAAAGACAGTCTCTTCAATAAGTGGTGCTGGGAAAACTGGACAGCTACATGTAAAAGAATGAAATTAGAACACTCCCTAACACCATACACAAAAATAAAGTCAAAATGGATTAGAGACCTAAATGTAAGACCGGACACTATAAAACTCGTAGAGGAAAACATAGGAAGAACATTCTTTGACATAAATCACAGCAAGATCTTTTTTGATCCACCTCCTAGAGTAATGGAAATAAAAACAAAAATAAATAAATGGGACCTAATGAAACTTCAAAGCTTTTGCACAGCAAAGGAAACCATAAACAAGACGAAAAGACAACCCTCAGAATGGGAGAAAATATCTGCAAACGCATCAATGGACCACAGATTAATCTCCAAAATATATAAACATCTCATGCAACTCAATATTAAAGAAACAATGAACCCAATCCAAAAATGGGCAGAAAACCTTAATAGACGTTTCTCCAAAGAAGACATACAGATGGCCAAGAAGCACATGAAAAGCTGCTCAACTCACTAATTATTAGATAAATGAAAATCAAAACTACAATGAGGTATCACCTCACACTTGTTAGAATGGGCTTCATCAGAAAATCTACAAGCAAGAAATGCTGGAGAGGGTGTGAAGAAAAGAGAACCCTCTTGCACTGGTGGTGGGAATGTAAACTGATACAGCCACTATGGAGAACAGTATAGAGGTTCCTTAAAAAACTAAAAATAGAATTACCGTATGATTCAGCAATCCCACTACTGGGCATATACCCAGAGAAAACCACAATTCACAAAGACACATGCACCCCAATGTTCATTGCAGCACTATTTACAATAGCCAGGTCACGGAAGCAACCTAAATGCCCACCGACATGACGAATGGATAAAGAAGATGTGGTACATATATACAATGGAATATTACTGAGCCATAAAAATGAATGAAATTAGGTCATCTGTTGAGACATGGATCGATCTAGAGACTGTCATACAGAGTGAAGTCAGAAGAAGAAAAACAAACAAATATCATATATTAACGCATATATGTGGAACCTAGAAAAATGGTACAGATGAACCGTTTTTCAAGGCAGAAATTGAGACACAGATGTGGAGAATAAACATGTGGACACCAAGGGGGGAAAGCCGCTACGGGGTGGTGGTGGTGGTGTGATGAATTGGGTGATTGGTATTGACATGTATACACTGATGTGTATGAAATTGATGACTAATAAGAAAAAAAATAGGAAGGTCATTACTGTTGCCCCAAAACTAGATGCCATTAAACACAAGATTTGCTCAGTGATATTAGTTTAATAATCTCAAACTTAGAACTCTATTTTTTTTAATTAATTAATTAACTTATTTCTTGGCTGCACTGGATCTTCGTTGCTACACGCGGGCTTCCTCTAGTTGCAGTGAGCAGGGGCTACTCTTTGTTGTGGTGTGCGGGCTTCTCATTACGGTGGCTTCTCTTTGTTGCAGAGCATGGGCTCTAGGCACGTGGGGTTCAGTAGTTGTGGCACATGGGCTTAGTTGCTCCTCGGCACATGGAATCTTCTCGGACCAGGGATTGAACCCGTGTCCCCTGCACTGGCAGCTGGATTCTTAACCATTGTGCCACCAGGGAAGTCCTAGAACTCTATTTTTTAAAAAACCATTATCATTTAAATTCATGCAGGAAAAATTACTATTATCATAAATGATGACCATAAATATATAATAAAACAAGCCTAAAAAGGGCCTGGTACTTAATGCAACTGAACACCGTACATTCTGCTATGAAACGGGTTGGGTCTGAAGTTAAAGATTCTTGTTTAGGGAGCACCTGCTATGGGTCTGGCATTCGGCATGATGCTGGGGTCACAGAGGTATACCAGGGAGACATGGTGCCTGCCCTCAGAAAGCTTATTTGGTAAATATGAATAGTTTACTACTTAACCTCTCTTCCTTACCAGGGTAGGGCTGTTTAATACCTAATAAAAGTGACAAGAATTTCCTAAAAAAAACCATGGCTTTAATTCAAATATGAAAATGTCATACAACATACTTCATAAAAGTTTTTTTTTTTTTTTTTTTTTTCTTTTTGCAGTATGCGGGCCTCTCACTGTTGTGGCCTCTCCCGTTGTGGAGCACAGGCTCCGGATGCTTAGGCCCAAAGGCCATGGCTCACGGGCCCAGCCGCTCTGCAGCATGTGGGATCTTCCTGGACAGGGGCACGAACCTGTATCCCCTGCATCGGCAGGCGGACTCTCAACCACTGCGCCACTAGGGAAGCCCTTCATAAAAGTTTTGATTCACAAGAAAAGCTCAGTTGAGATACAGAATTCATTGGTTTCTTACCACGTATGGCTAATGGAAAATACAATACACAAATAATTCAAAATTAAAACCGTCAAGGGACAGATATGACAGAAGAAACATGAATTCTAACAAACAGTACACCAGATGACAAAGTCATGTTAGTGGGCAGAAAAGGTTACTAGACTACTGTGTAACGGAAATCCAGGATGGAGACTGTGCTCCAGACTTCAGCAAAACGTCTGCCAAGATTTCCTGTTCGGGCCTTGGTTAAAATATACATATAAATATAAGCAGAACAGTAATGAACTTAGGTAGTTTAATTAAAGTACAACACCAAAAGAGACATAAGTGAATAAATGTCAACCTAAGGTTCTTTAGTGTCAAACAAGCGTTCTGCCTTTGCTCTTGTTTTTGGTCAACTTTTTTTTTCCCCAATAATATGCAAGAAAAATACAGCCAAAATGCATATCCTATTCACGCAGGTCACGAGCTTGGGAGGACAGAATTAGGATTCCCAAAGATCATCACAGTCTAGAGCTATGCACCCAAGCTAAGATGAAGAAAATTTAAAGAATAAAGACCAAGTTGTAAAAGAGAGCAGAAAAATCAGCCATGTGAATATCGAGTGGTATTGAGAAAAGGCAAACTTATAAGGACAGAAAGGCTTCCAGAAGCTGAGAGTTAAGAAGGAGACTGACTATTAAGGGGCACTAGGGAACTTCTGGGAATGATGGAAATGTTCTACATATGGATTGTGTTGATGATTACATGATTGTATGCATTTGCCAAAACTCATCAAATTGTCCACCTAAAAAGAGTGAATTTTACTGTATATATCTCAATACATTTGATCTTAAAAATCATAAAGCAGACAAATATAGCTTTAAAATAGCACCAGTGAAGAACCTGTTACAGCAAAAATAGAAATGAGACTTTTCTGATAAACAAGGAAAATAAGGAAACAATGAACAGGCTGGGGAAACAACATCAACAGGCCTGAAAGAGTTAAGCAATCTTAGTTATTCTTTAGCTGTTACTACTAACAAACACTTGTAGCTAGACTTGTCCTTCACAAAGCTGACTACTCTCTGACTCCATATGAATTACCCTTTGAATCTGGCATTTCTTCTCCCCCTACACTCCCTTGTAGCACTCTTTATTTCAGAAAGAAGGTCACAGCTGATAACTTCAGGGACACCAGACCCGGTTGCTGAGCCACCTGATGCCAGCTTTGGCTAAGAATTTGCAGAAGAAAAGAAATGCAAGGCCTGCATCACTTTTGATCCTTATCATATACCCCAGACTGCAAGCCCCACATATAAAATGTTCTCCGATTCCCCAAAGAGGGGGGAACGGTTCTTGTGGCATTAGCCTACTGTGCCTTCCCTTTGCCTGGCAAAGAAAATTAAAAGTCTCTCCCTAGGGCTTCCCTGGTGGCGCAGTGGTCGAGAGTCCACCTGCCGATGCAGGGGACACGGGTTCGCGCCCCGGTCTGGGAAGATCCCATATGCCGCGGAGTGGCTGCGCCCATGAGCCATGGCCGCTGAGCCTGCGCGTCCGGAGCCTGTGCTCCGCAGCGGGAGAGGCCACAACAGTGAGAGGTCCGCGTACCGAAGAAAAAAAAAAAAAAAAAAAAAAAAAAGCCTCTCTCTATTTCTCATCTTCTAATTCTCTGTCTCCATATTTTTATTCAGCATCGGTGCACAGGGAGCCAGATTTGGCAACAAACCCTTAACAGTTAATATGAATCAACAGAGTGACTAGCTCTAAAATATATCTAGAGTAATGTTAGATTACATTAGCAGATATACAGTATCAAGAACAAAAAAAGTAAATCGTCCAACTCTCTTCTGGACAGGGGCAAATCTTACCTGGCAAAGAGTTTTTTTTTTTTTTTTTTTTTTTTAAGAGCTACTTGAACCAACAGAAATAGTCAAGAATATCAAACAGAACGTCAAGGGCACTGGAAACCGAGAAATATAAACTGGAAGCTGAGGCGCATTGGGACCATGCTGGTAACCCTCATGTATCACAACGGCTGCCATGAGAGACTGGGATCAGACATTCTCTGAGGCTAGATGGGGTCAAAGCAAGACCAGTAAATTTAAGCAATAGAGACTGGAAAACTCCTTGAAGAAGTAATGCAGAGAGAATTCAAGTATCAGAAGAGTGGTCAAACAAGACGGCTTTTAAGACTCTTCAATATTTATTGAAAATAGTTCAAGTGAGTGATGAAAAAAATCTGAACTGGGGAACCTGTAGCAAATATGGAAAGGAAGATTAAAAAAACTGCTTGAATGTAAAATCTAAATGATTCTATGACTATGAGAATGTGAAAAAACAAGAGAAAGGGAAGGTAAATCAAGTTATGATATTTAATAGGAAAAACAAAAGAACCTAATAGGTATTAAATGGCTATTTGGTATCAAGTGCTGTCCTAGGTATTTTACACATATTTAATCCTCAGGATAAGCCACCGAAATAGGTATTATTACAAGTCCATCTTTAGAAAAGAGGAATTGAGGCTCAGAGAAGTTCAACAACTTGCTCGACATCTAGAAACTGGACGAGATAGGATTCTTACTTGCGCTTGACTCAAACGCCTACACCATGTCCACTGAACACCAATGTAAGTCCCAGAGGTAGAACTTAGTTATCTGGAAAATTAACTTTTGAGAGGTACTTTGTTTCTTAATGATGCTAACAAATGAGGCATTATGATACTTTTTTCTCCATAAAGCAGGAGTCCTGACCTAAAGTGTAGAAGAGGGGAAATACCTCTCTCATTTCTGTGTATCTGGCAGAGACATAACTGTCACACAAAAAACAGTTTAAGTAGCCTTTTTTGCAGCAACTTTTCAAACATCAAGCATATGTACAGATCCCTTGACTTTTAAAAGCCCAAATTGGAATAGAATTAAAAACAATAATAATAATCAGAACAAAAGGTAAAGAGGTATCCTCTTAGTCATTCAAACCTTATCTCCCTCTTAATTTGATGTATGAGATACAAAGCTCTGAAGCATGCTGACCAGGAAAAAGAAGGAAGGAAATCTACAAATGGAAGATAACAAGGTCCGCCCCCACACACACCTCGGGCAGCCAATCAACCCAGCACATCAATATCCTGTTGCTTTAGAAACAACATAAAAGGTCACTGCTTTAATTCCCTTGATTTGATTAAACCTCACATTTGACAAAATACCATCTAACAAACTTATTAGCATGGTCCTGGAGATCAAGAATAGAGGAAAGGGAGAAAAATGACAGTGTAGAGGTTCTAAAATTTCAGTTAAAATGTAGAAGAAAAAGGAATTAGACACTGTGGGGTGACCTAATTTAATTTGCTATAGGACCTGATAAAAATGGGTTCTAAAGTCTTTGATCCTGACAAAGAAAAGACAATTTCAAATCAAAGATACCTGAATCACATAAGGTAAATCAGTGTCCTACTGGGAAAACAAATGAATGGCGGAAGTTACTGTAAAAGTCATTTTTCCAACAGGAATTGTACTAGATTTCAATTTAACTTGATCTTTAAATGATTAGGGGACTAGAAGGAAGACAGATAAAACAATGAAAACATTAGTCCTACACATGCTGTGAATATGAACCTTAAGCACTTATTTTTCAGTCTATGTGGGTATAATTTTTCAGTTTGGTTGCAGGCATAGATGATGAAGACTCCTTTGTTCTCTTCAGGAAATATGTACTGAGTTCTGAACACTTCCATTTTCCCAGAGCACAATTATTTGGATGCTAAAAGCCAGGCAAAAAATATATGTATATAATAATAATCAAAACGTAGCCCCTAGCCTTTCCTACTTAACTTTGTTCAGAAAGGTATAATTCAAAATTTTCTAAGTAATGTTGTTTCTTGGAGAAATAAGATAAACCTAATTTCATTTACAGGCTAACTAAAGACTGAGGGTCCATTTATCATTTTTAAAATGTTGCTGGCTAGCAGGTAAGATTAGTTTCTGTCACTCACAGCACTGTCAAGATGACTCAGTATGATTGCAAAGTCAATTTTTATGGCCATATTTGAACAAATAATAAATGTTCCCATAGAGGCTTCAGTTTGAGGATCTCAAAGAATTTGACTGATATAGAGGATAAACGACAAGCACACTTCTAGCAGGAGGTTCATTTTATAATCTCATCCTACTCTTTTCTAAAGAAGATCTAGAAGCCACTAAAATTATTAAAGCCTGGATAAAAGCAGTACAGAAATAAAGCTTAAAGGAAGTGAGATTATTGTAGCTGAAGAAAAAACAGCGTAAGGATAATCTAATAATAGTTATTAAATATAGGAAAGCTTATTGTATAAAGGATAGGTGAAGCTGCTCAGGCAAGCCACTCAAGCAAAAACGGGAATGAAGGAATCAAGTAAAGAAAAGAACTCGCCCACAGTATAATCATTAGCTACTGAAAGTTATAAAAATAATCCTCTGAAAATTAACACTAGGGAACAGCAAGTAAATAACACCTTGGGTGGAATCAACAGAATTAATTAAATTATATCTGGATAGTCAAGATAATCTACTGTGGTTCAGAGAAAAAATACTGAATTAAATAGAAACAATAAATTAAATAGAAACATAAAAAGCTGCTTTAGGGAAAAATCTTAAACCATTTAGATTATGCCAGGATACGCAATTTACATACAAAGTGAATTTTGGACAAGTTACAAAAAATCTGATTGCCTGCTTAAGTCATTACCAAAGAGAACTAAATATCGAAAAAACAGACTGCAAAGCCAACCAAGAGTTCAAGGACAAATCTAAAAAGCCCAAGTTTCCCAAAACACTCAAGCTGTTATGTCTGTGGCCTAACTAAAAAGAAGGAAAAATTTATTTTTATAACTTTGGTCATTTTATGGCTCTCGACTGGCATATTTCTATTTTAAACACACATAATATTATTAATATTTTTAATCTCTAAATTTTATTTCTGAATCCATCAACAAGTTTGAGAAAAACAATTCAAATTTTTCCGAATACATATAAGAAAAATAAAACTGGTACTGATAATCAGACGGAATTTAATGTCATTCATTAAATCAGTTTCAAAACATTTTGTGGACACTTTTAAATAGGCACTCTCTGGCTGTCCTCAAAAAAAACAAGAGATAACAAGTGTTGTCGAGGATATGAAGAAACGCGAACACTTGTGCACTGTTGGTAGGAATGTCAATTGCTGCAGCCACTGTATAGAAAACCATATGGAGACTCCTCAAAAAATTAAAAATAGAAATACTATATGATCCAGCAATTCCTCTTCTGGGTATATATAAAAAGAAAATAAAAACAGGAGAGCAGAGAGATAAATGTACTCCCAATTCATTGCAGCATTATTCACAATGTCCAAGACAGGGAGACAACCTAAGCATCCCTCAACAGATTAATGGATAAAAAAAGATGAATGGATAAAGAAGATCTGAGGGCTGTGTATGTATATACATGTGTGTGTATATGTATATACATAAACACACACATACACAATGGAATATAATTCAGTCAAGAGAAAGAAGGAAATCCTGCCATTTGCAACAACATGAATAGACCTATGCTAAGTGAGATAAGTCAAACAGAATGTGGAATCTAACAAGGCCAAACTTGTAAAAACCTTGAGTAGAATGGTGATTACCACAGGCTGGGAGTGGAGAATTTGGGGAGATGCTGTGTAACGATGTAGTAGGTAAGTTAACTCCTAGATCTAATGCACACCGTAGTGATTTAGTCAACAAAACTGTGGTGGTAATCGTATTGCAATACATTAACACATCAAACCAACAGGTTGTACACCTTAAACTTACAGAATGTTGTATGCCATTTATATCTCAATAATAAAAAGGAAAAAATAAATAAATGGGTATTCTCTAAGCAACATATTATCTCAAAGTAATTTTAAAAATAAGTTTATAACTGAGGCCTCCAGCTAGCAGCCATACGCTCCAGCCCCAGTCAAGTCTTAGATGACAACAGTCCTGACAGCATCTTAATTATAATGTCATGAGGAATCAGGAGCCAGAACCATCTAGCTAAGCCACTCCTGAATTCCTGACTCGCAGTGAGGTAATAAATGTTTGTTGTTTTAAGCTCCCCCCGCAAAAAAAAAAATTATAAAATGCACTTACACTGTGTATTAAGAGACAAACTTATATGAGAGTTCAGGACCTTGGATTCTCCTAGGAATCAGAAGTGCCATGAGCACCACAAGAGAGCCTTGAGCCTCTGCTTTCCTCACTGGTAGCCCTTCACTCACATGATGCAAAATAATGCCTGGACAAAATTTCTTTCCCCCAAATTACTTCCAATGCTACCTAGAATTTTCTACCGTATCATACTGCTGAAACACCCACCAAGTAAAGGCCCAAGAACAAAGATAATTATTCTTTCAAATACAAATATACCTGGGTGGATGATTCATACCTAAAAAAACCTATTTATGGGGCATGATGCATCATTATTCCTAAGTGTTTATGGCCAATAGCTTTCAAATTTATTAGAGAGCTGCTAGCCAGTAGTGCCAAAAATTGGAGTAGATAACAGTGATGGACATTCAGACATGGAAAATTAATGCAAGTGTCGTTTGGGCGCAGATTCTTAGAGATGGTATACCTAACTTAGGTTTCCTGTGTAGTACACAAATTCTCAATTGTTTAAAAAGTGGGGAGGATCATTTCCAAAAAGCAAATAAAGACTATAATCAGCTTAATCAAGCCAAATTATTTGATGTAGACATAAACATTCAAAAGATGAGCCATGGTTTTCCTTATTTTTATCTATTTTAGTGAAAACTTTCATGTTCCTAGAATTTAAAATATAAATGTTAGTAATGTCAGAGAAAGGGAAACAGCTAGAGAGAAGTGCTTTGATTCATTATGTAAAAACAGCCCATACATCAAGGGATTCCAAATTTCAAAACAATATTTTTTTGTTTTTTGATGAGAAGTAAATGGAAAACAAATAAACTGATTCCTGCAACAAAGTCTTTCCCTACTTTATCACGGGAAGCTATCAGCGTTGCAAGCGAAACTGCCCAAGTCCATCAGGTCAATATATTGTCCCATGACATGCAAATTGATAACTGCTGGCAGGAACCTTGCAGAATAAGAGACCCAAAGGTTCTGAATAAGGAAGAAACAGTAATTTACCAGAAAAACACACACATACAGATATACAATGAGCTATGCATTAGTAAATGAAAGCATAGGTTTGGAAATTATGTTTGTAAAGTTGAAAGTAAATAAAAGGCAACTTAGCAACTGGTTATAAAAATGAAGCCAGGCATGGAAAACTTATTAATGTTCTTTTAATAGTTTTCTGAGGTAACAAGAACTATGATGGGGTAATCAGATGGAGTTACCCTGGTTTTTAATATGTTTTCTTCTCCTGGGCACCCAGTACCATATGCTCCTAAAATATTTCCATTAGTGGCTCACTGACAAATGGGATAGAAACAGTATTCTAAGGCTGGAGTTTGAAGGAAAAAAGAAATCCAATGGCAACAGTTAGATGATGTGTGGTTTACCACAGATTACATAATAACAAAAAGTGGTCATCGGGATAAAATTGCAGCTCCTGTAAGCAATTGCATTAGTGAGGCAGGTGCTACATAAATGATAACAAGTAATGGTAATAGTAATAACAAAAAATGCCTTAGGTTTATCTAATGCCTTCCTTCAAAAATACTGAAAACTACTGACAGGAAATGGCTAACCACTCCTCCCAGGGTTTGGAGGCTGCTGATAGTGATTATTTTTAAATAGCTGAATTATAGAAAGGTTTATCGAAGAATCATAAAGCAAGAAGGGATTCTGAGAGAGTATCTACAGCAAATCCATAGCCTGTAAAGCAGATGTGCCCCTCGGCATGCCTCCTTAGAACTTCCTGGGAAAGAGGCTATAAATTCTCAGGTCTAGGGATTCATAAACTTCATTGAGTGATGAACTTCTTCCAGACAGACAACTGAAAATTCCCATATCCATCATGGGATCTAGGGAAAGTTTTTCTGCTTATGAAACCATATTATAATTTCCTTTCCTATACAGAAAACTATGTCACACACAAAAAAGGAAAAACTCCCAATTATGAAATTGTCACAACTTACACAGATATTATGGTTAGCTTTTAGAGAGAACCTATGTCTGAGACAAATGGCTTTTTCTATTATTGATTAACGGGTACTATGAGAGCCTGTCTTCCCTTAAGTCAGCAAAGAATAGAATGCAACTGAGACCCGGAACTCTGTTAAGAATGAGCTAAGTTCATTTTAAAGTTCAGACACTGGCAGCTATGCAAAATGGAAAAATACAGCCCAGGAGGTAAGGTTAAGGACAAAATGAGATACAGGAGAGATAGCTATTTGTATCAGATACCAGCTGACAACAATAGAAGAAAAAAGTCTCCTACCTAATCAAAGCATCACAAGTGCTTGAAGTAGGTCAGAATGAAGAATGGGGTGATCCCCATTTCCATGCAGAGTAGGACACTCTGCCAATGCCTTCTTTCCCACTCTTCGTAATTATAAGATGATGAAGTGAGTGTGTGTGTATAAATATAAGATTGTTCTTTCCAGAAGTAATGGAGTAAAGCAAACCATGAGTACAAGGTACATGGGTAAAAGATAAACACAATTAAGTAAACATTTCCGGAATAGAGGATAACACAGCAGTATCGGTTTATATTAAAAATGTACTGGATAAAGAATACTAAAAGAAGAGAAAAACATACACATGCAGCAATTTCACTGAGACAAGTGAGGCAATGTGACCCTTTCCTGATACATATATTATATACCCCTAAAGAAAATTTAAGTTCCTTGAGAGCATGGACACAATTTTTTAACATATATTATAAATTCGATCATAGGGGAAAAAAAGGAAAAAAGGACCAAGTGTAAAAGATTTTAAGGAGAGGGAAGGAGATCTTTACTAAGCTATGGATGAGGAGAAAACCGTTTAACAGGAAATAGGGGGAAACAACTTTATTCCAGCTAAACATTTTGGTAGGGTTCTTCCATGAAGGCTGATCCATCCATTATCATCCTTTATGGAAGAACAACAACAACAAAAAAAAACAGCAACAGGGAATTCTGAGAATTCACAATCTGTGCTAAGTGAAAGATTGCACTTATTTCCCAGCTCTTGTACCACAGTGCAAAGGGATTTGGATTCGGACTCAGAAGATTTAGGTCTGAATTTTAGGTCTGCTGCTTACTAGTTATATGACGTTGGACAAGTTACCCAACCTCTGAACCCAGTAGCCTCATCGATTAAAAGTACTCTTATGGCCTGTCCGTCACAACAAATCATGTGAAAAAAGCAGGGAAAGTTCTTGTCGTTGTTGGTACTAAAGAAACGAAATATTTATTTATAAAAGAAAACAAAATGAACAAAAAGAATGGCCTATTGTGATCAATATGTAAAACTTTTTATAATTATACCTTCAAAACAGTTCATAATTATACTTGAGTACTGATATATCTTAAGTATGGACTCTATTTCCACAGATTTTTTAAATTTTTTATTCCATATTGGAGTACAGCCTAGTAACAATGTTGTGATAGTTTCAGGTGCACAGCAAAGTGACTCAGCCATACATACACATGTAACCATTCTCCCCCAAACTTCCCTCCCATCCAGGCTGCCACAAAACATAGAGCAGAGTTCCCTGTGCTATAGAGTAGGTCCTTGTTGGTTATCCATCTTAAATATAGCAGTGTGTACATATCAATCCCAAACTCCCAAACTATCCCCCCTCCCTATCCTTCCCCACTGGGAACCATAAGTTTGTTCTCTAAGTCTCCACAGATGTTTTGAGAAAAGTAAACTGAAGAGTTGTACAGCACCATTATTCTGCTTGAAGACAGTATTAATATCCACACGTTGAATTACTTTCAGAGGAACATGGAGGAAAAAATCCAACATGACATTCTACTAGATCTGCCTGCTAAGCATGCAAAGATCATGGTAGCTGATTCATTAGGGAACAAAGAATCTGACTAGTAGGGACACTTTTCTCTTGCTAAGAAAATGAACAAAATAGAGCACAGGTGGCATTCTATTTCCACAGTTAATGTAGACTTAAAAAGATCAAGTACAGTACATGAAGAGGGACATGTCCTAGTTTGCCCCTGCCTAATTCCTGACTACCAATACGTAGATGTGATGGCAAGAGTTCAGGTACTCATCTTGGACAGAGAGGAGACATTAGGAACGGAGTACACGTGACGAAACTTTAATAAGAAAGAGCCTGGGCCCCTGAGGACATCATGGATCAAGGCCATCATGCCAGGACTCCACTGCCAGACTTTTATGTGAAAGAGAAATAAAATTCTATCTTGTTTACACCACTGTGATGTTGAGTCTCTGTTATCTATAGCCAAACCTCCTCCTACAGCCAAGAGAAAGATGTTTGGCAGGAAGTCTGTCAACTTGCTAAGAAGAGTTTTAAAATGGACTGACAGTAAAACAAAGAAGTGAGCTCACATAAAATAGTTAAGTAACATGGGAGACAACAGGCGACTGGGAAAAGTAGTATGATGAAGTAATACTTCACTGAAATAAAAAAGCTCGTTAGAAACAATACTGACGACCCTACTTGTCTAAGCTAATGACCAGACAGCACAGTCAAAGCAATCTCCCAAGTCGGTAAGTGTGATCCCCTAAGAACCACTAACACTTTGGGGTTGTAAACAGAGAGAGAAAGACAAAGAGAGGGGGTTGAAGAGAGAAGGTAATAGAGGGAGAGGGGGAGGAAGGGAGGGAAATATCTACTAAAAAGTATGGGAAACACTATTGCATATAAAAGAAAATTATAACTTATTGAACACTCACTCTGAATAAGGGACCGGTAGCCATTTCTCTTCAGTTGCCCTATATAATCCTCACAACACCCCAACTAATCCCTATTGTTATAGATCAGGATAGTGTGGCTGGAAAAAGTCAGTAACTCAAAAAGCTAGTAAGTGGAGAAGCAAGAATCCTAATTCAGAGGTCTTTGTCCCAAAAGCTCACAAGTTTCCACTTCATGATGCTGCTGCCTCAAGTTCTATTTCTGAACAAAACTAAGTAGACTCAAAATAGAAGTAAAACACCCAATTTGGCATAACAGACAAGAGAAATAAATGTGATAGCACTCTATTAATCTGAGGCATTGGGAAAGAGAGACAGTGTGATAGTAACAGAAATTTTGGAAAAACTGAGTATGTTCAGTTTATAACAGCAACAAAATATATGCTGGAAATACTTAAACATGCAGTCACTAATCTTAGAAAAAGATAACAGCATGTTTAGAAGACAGATATATACGATTCCAGGGCTAGAGTCTATAAAAGAAAATAAAAATCTACTAAAAAGTAAAAATAATGTTTTAATCAGATGAAAGAAGTGATATTACGTTACAAGTGTGCGTTACACTGGCTTCCATAAAATAGTACCAGAGTCCTGATCCCAGTGCTGTCCTTGGTTTGAATGCAAACCCTACAATCCTCTGAGAGAATGTTGGTGTAAACGCTGGTGTCATCCTTGCTTTCTACCATGTTTCCAATGTTAGTGCTCGTGCTAAGGGAAGCGAGGATTCACAATGGCTGTGGTCACTCAGATAGGATCGTAAGCATCAAGGTATGATGAATTTTTCTTAAATGCAATCCTTAGAACACTATTTGGGATAAACATGAAAAGCTATCCCAACTACCTCATAGTTTTCCAGTTTCCATCCCCAAGGACAGTATATTTTCAGTCAAGCAGTTCTTCAGCTGGATATGAATGACTCAACGAGACCAAAGGTAAATATGCTGTTTCTGTTGGCTGCCTTGAAATTGCAAGGGAAGCCATCCTCAAGGTCTGTTTATTTCCTTCCTTTGCTAGTGTATATACATGTTAAAGGAATTCAATACTACAAGGTTAAACTGCAGAGAAAACATTTCTCAGCCCTTGATTAAGGCCTGCATTAAACCATCAGACCCCGTCACAAGCCTTGCTATTTGGACACACACAGAGCTGTGATTTCCATCCACTTTACTAATCAGCGAGTTCAGATCTGCTGTTAATGTGACAGTGATGAACAGAAATGACAGCTCAGGGATGATTAAAATTAGCTAAGGCTCTTCGACCCAGGGCAAAATGAAGGGGCTTTGGAAACAACTGCAGCCAAACGTGCATCTCTGAAACAGAAAGGAAACGCCAAAAACATATGATTACTGATTACACAAAAATTTGAGCAAATAAACACTGCGACGTGACATCGTTTAAAATGTAGGCAGTCGTTATTCAAGTCCTACACTAAATCAAAAATGACAATAAAAACGTGAACATACAGAACAAAAGTGCTGAGCAAAACAAAAATGTCAAAAGGTAGAGGGTATGGTTTGATTATGAACATACAGGGCATACTAGAAACACAAACCAAGTGCTTACTGGAGCTGCAATAAGATTCTCTGATCTATGCTAATTTGGAAAAAGCATTCTCAAATGTAATGTGGACTTCATGCACTTATCATTCTCGAAGGCTTGGAGTTAGGTATCCCATCCACAGCCTTCAGGACAATGACCTCACCTTCCTTACCTTCCCTTTTCTCACCACGTACTCCCCTACCACTAGGCCAAATCAGTATATATGGGAAAACTGAACCGGATTTTTAAGAGTCAAAATGTACTCCTGGCAAAACTAAAGGAACAAGTAAGGTATGTCTATTTTCCAATAGTCTTCTTAATCCATCCACCAATGTTTCTAGCAGCACAGTATAGCTTCAGAAAAAGCAAAACTAAACCAGATCTACACAGAGATGGAGAGTCAGCTGTGGCACTACTACAGCTTTTTATGGCAAGAAGCTGACCATAAGTAATCCACTCTGTAAAGGCTATCCCAAGAGCTAGAGTAGAATAGGATACAGATGTCTTTTTTTTTTTTAAAGTAAAAGTCCATTAATACATTCTGCCACTGTAAAATTCTAAATAAAGTAACCAGATTCTCATGTTGACAGCATCGAATTTAATTCCTAAAGACAGATTTACTCAAAACATAACCTGCACCAATGAGACATTCTAAAAGGGTTGGCATTCACAAGCTACAATGCCCTGGCATAGGCCCTCATTCTAGCCCTCAGGATCAAGAAGTATTTCAACACAACCATTCATATATATGGGGTTCTACAAAGAAAAAATAAGTATATTATCTGCCAAAAACATGAGCCTCAGAATTCTAGTAACATTTAGCTCAGGTTTTGTACAATGTTAATATTGCTATCAACTGAAATAGTCTACCGATAAACACTAAACAGAAATGGTTAAGTGACCTTCTAAGAGTCCAAAAATCTATAGATAAACCAGACACAACTTACAAGCATTTCTGAAAAGAGGTAACAAAGGAGATCAAAGAATAAGATACACTGCTTAGAGCTTCTGTAATCAGATACTGAAAGTCAATCAACACAGGCAAATCTTCAATTACTGTATTCCCAGTGGCAATCATTGACAGGGCTGTTTCTGGGTCATACTTCATCCATGTAATTTCACCCTGAAATCTCTGAGAAGAGACTATTTTCAGAGAGAATCTCTCATTTTAAACTCTAACTATAATAACATTTCTCCTTTTTTAGTAAACGGTCTTTTCTCACGCATAATATAATTGTACAAATTATCCTTTATTAGAATTCCTTCTCAAAAACACATTTTCTGAAATTATCTGAATTACTTTATTGCTTCTAAATAAGTCAATTACATATGCCTGCAAACAAATTTATATTGGAGTAAATAATTCATTTTTTTCCCTTCTGCTAAGGTTCAAAATCAAACACGGTTTCCAAACCTAAGAACAGACGATGCCAGTTTATATCTTAGCCACACCAAAGTCCCATTTACTTCTAAAAGAAAAGGATATCAAATACAGCCTTTCTCCTAGGTCAGTGTTTTCCTCTAGTTTTGGGCTTTGTTTTCTGGCATTAACTTATGACCATAGCATCATGTATGAAAAGCACTCAGCACTCAGGAAAACTAATTACCTACTAAACTAAGTTCCACCTCCTGGTCAGTGTGCTTGGTTTCTCCGGCTCTTCTCCGTTTACAGTGGGAGAAGGTAACTGATGCTCACTTCCTAAGAGGGCTTTCCCTGAAGCAATTTATCCTAAATCTTGTCATTTTGAACCCATTCCTCCTTTTATTTTTCTAAAATACTGAATTATGATGGGGCATATGAATATAGTTAAAGAGTCAAGTTTAGGCTAAGAGAGAGGCAAAGTTCAGGTAACTTAGGGCTCCCCAAAATGAGAAATAATAAATACTGGGTACTTGTAGGCCTGCCTGCCAGGCCTCTATCGCTCAAAACTAATTTCTAAAAACTGAGTCTAAGGGGTTTTCTTTGTTGCTGTTGTTTTGGATTAAAAAAAACTATCACATTATTAAAAGTCAGGTTCACTGAAAAGAAGCAGTACCAGTGAATTCTCAACTGCAACTCCAAGAAGGATCCATATCCTGAGGACTAGTATATTTTTCACATGAAAAAAAATTTTTTCATGTCTTTTTTCTTATTGAGGTTGATAGACCTGCTCTCAAGCCTTGCCTTGGTCTCAAAAGAAGTGGTAGCACCACATGCGCTGACAATAGTCTTTCTCGGTTTTATTACAATGTTCCTTTGTCTCCCCTCCAACTTTCACCTACTTTTCAAATTTAACAAAAGAATACAAATTTAGTCCATGAATCTGTAGTTAGAAGCCAAGGAGACTATAGTATAAATCAAAAATGCTAAACATGAAATGGTTTATCACATAAAAACTGATTAAAGATAAAACAAAAAACTTTTTTTAAAAACCTGACTAAAGAAGCATGGATACTCTCCAACACGGATGGTTAAGATTCCATAAAACTAGGTCCTGTTTGTTTACTTTTGTTTTTATTTTCATTACTCTTGGAGGTGGATCAAAAAAGGTCCTGCTATGATTTATGTCAGAGAGTGTTCTGCCTATGTTTTCCTCTAAGAGTTTTACATTTAGGTCTTTAATCCATTTGAGTTTATTTTTGTGTATAGTGTTAGAGAATGTTCTAAATGTAAAAACTTTTGCAAAACAAAGGAAACCATCAACAAAACGAAAAGGAAACCCACAGAATGGGAGAAAATATTTGCAAACAAAGCAACCGACAGGGATTAATCTCCAAAATAAACAAACAACTCATGCAGCTCAATATCAAAAAAACAAACAATCCAATCAAAAAATGAGCCGAAGATCTAGACATTTCTCCAAAGAAGACATACGGATGGCCAAGAGGCACATGAAAAAATGTTCAACATCACCAGTTATTAGAGAAATGTAAATCAAAACTACAATGAGGTATCACCTCAAACTGGTGAGAATGGCCATCATCAAAAAATCTACAAACAATAGGGACTTCCCTGGTGGCACAGAGGTTAGGAATCTGCCTGCCAAAGCAGGGGACACGGGTTCGAGCCCTAGCCCAGGAAGATCCCACATGCTGCAGAGCAACTACACCCGTGAGCCACAACCACTGAGCCCGTGCGCCACAACTACTGAAGCCCACGCATCTAGAGCTTGTGTTCCGCAACAAGAGAAGCCACTGCAATGAGAAGCCCGCCCCCGACAATGAAGAGTAGCCCACGCTTGCCGCAACTAGAGAAAGCCTGTGCACAGCAAGAAAGACCCAAAACAGCCAAATAAATAAATAAATAGATTTATTTTTTAAAAATCTGCAAACAATAAATGCTGGAGAGGGTATGAGGAAAAGGGAACCCTCCTACACTGTTGATGGAAATGTAAATTGATACAGCCATTATGGAGAACAGTATGGAGATTCCTTAAAAAACTAAAATTAGAGCTACCATATGACCCAGCAATCCCACTCCTAGGCATATATCCAGAGAAAACCATAATTCGAAAGGATACATGCACCCCCATGTTCACTGCAGCACTATTTACAATAGCCAGGACACAGAAGCAACCTAAATGTCCATCAATGGAGAAATGGATAAAGATGATGTGGTACATATATACCATGGAATATTACTCAACCATAAAAGAAAGAAAGAAAGAATGCCAACTGCAGCAACATGGATGGACCTACATATCGTCATACTGAGTGAAGTCAGAGAAAGACAAATATCATATGATATCACTTATATGTGGAATCTAAAAAATTGGTATAAATGAACCTACTTACAAAACAGAAATTGAGTCACAGATGCAGAAAACAAACTCATGGTTACCAAGGGGGAAAGGGGGAAGGGATAAACTGGTAGATTGGGATTGATGCATACACACTACTATATATAAAAGATAACTAATAAGAACCTACTGTATAGCCCAGGGAACTCTATTTAGTGCTCTGTAATGACCTATACGGGAATGGAGTCTAGAAGAGAGTGGATATATGTATATGCATGGCTGATTCACTGTGCTGTACATCAGAAACTAACACAACAGTGTAAATCAACTATCCTCAATTAAAAAAAAATTTTTTTTAAATATTCCATAAAACACCAATGGCAGAATCTGTGGTTCAGGAATGAACTTGGGAAAGACTATATAAGTGCATTTACAGTCAATAAAATAAAATAAAGATATCTTCTCATATAAAGATAACATCAGCTATATATTTAAAGGACATGAATAACAACGGATACCATACTACTAATTTTAATTAAAATCTTTTCCTAACTAGAAATTTCCCTTTTCATACAGTTTTGCTTTGCTACAGAAAATATGTATATTAAGAGGTATTTGCATGTATATGGATACTAAGAACTGTCTATTACTCCATCCAAATGTTCAGTGATTACAGTCTCTACTAGATCCTGCCTCCTTGAGTCTTGCCATGATGGATGTCAGAAAAGTCACATATCTTACTGTGCTTTAGGAAAAAATATCAGGGTAAGCCCCTCCACTACACTCAAGGTTATGCAGTTAATATGCCAAAGCACTTGATACCATTCTTGGCTTACGCACAGATGCTGTGCCATGAGAAAGTGAATCTGATTCACATCCTTCCTCTCCTTTTACCTTTGACAATGCTGTATATGTGTCAAACCTGTAGCCTTTCTCTGTCACTGCTTTTAAGTTTTTTGTTTTCTAAACCCCCAGTTCCCTCCATTTATACCCAACTACTGGGACTTAGAAATCATACAACTAACTTTCTTGGATTAATCAAAAGTATACAAAGTAAACATACATGTACTTTAATTTCTCTTTATGAGATTAGTATTCAAGGAGGAACAAACATACCTCCATTTTCTTAATATTTCTATTTCGTCGATGGCGAAAGAAAATATTCAGGCATTCAAATAATTTACCCCTTTTTCTAGGCTATGATATCACCCCACTCTCACATTTGAAACTGCCACTCCTTGGCAAGGTAGCATAAACTGACATAGTGAGTTCTGGAATCTGATGGCAGCTCTCCCCAGACTGTATACTTGCAGGCTATGTTGGCCACACTGTTTAAGTGCTTTGGCCCTCATTTTCCACATCTATTCCTACACTTCTAGAGGATTAAGTGAAATAATGCATGTACAAGGCTGGCACATTGTAAACTCCAATACAGGTTAGCAGTGAAGTTGAAATGTTTCTCTCCAATCACAAAGGAAGCTCCAGATTATTCCTGATCATCCCTGCCAATTTCATTGACAAAGACCGAATAATCCTCCAAATAGAAAAATGATCTACATGTGAATCTGAATCTCCAGATAAAAGTGGTATTTTTAACATACTTTCTCTAGTTGTCTTTATTTTTGTTCTGAATAATGTCTCATAAGTGAACAACGATGCCACATGGAAAATGAACATGGGCATTTGAATTTATGTATAACCCACCAAAAGTTTGCAGAAGTAGTAGAGAGAAAAATTACAGAGTCAGAAAGTCACAGGTTTGAATCCTTGCTCCACAATTTACCAAGTTATTTCATTTTTGATGTTTAGTGCTCCATCTACAAAATGGGATGATAATACTTAAAACTCACGGATTTATTACCACAGTCAAGTGAAGTGATATGGCTGAAGCACCTGGCACAAAATAAGCTTACAAAATGTAAGCTCCCTCTCCTGATAAGCATGACGAATTTAAACTGCACCCCCTTCCCCAGCAAAGCTGCCTTTCATCCCCAAGGGAGCAAGGATGCTTGAGTGGTAGGGATTTATTTGTGGAAATCTGTTCTTAATATTCTTCTAGTTACATAAACAATTATGTACTAATTACACTGGGGCTTTATTTTTGGAAAAAAAAGGTACAACATACACCATAAACACAATAAAAATCCAAAGAAGAGGAAGAAGAGATAATAAGGGAACAGCTGGTATAAACTGTGCACATCATTCAAAGAGGTAATGGGGCCCGTAGAGTTTTTCAATAAAAGCAAAGAGAACACTAGGTGGTAAGGAAATGGATACTTTAGATGTGGGGAAGCAAAACATATTCACTACTCTTCAGGATGCCAGGGGAGGCTTGGATAACATCTCCTGTCTTAATAAGCTATACTCCATTCCCAGCTGTTCATAACAATGACAGAGTTCACTGCGGCAGAGAATCCATATACAAAAACTCCATAGTTTCTAGAGCCAGAGGTGCAGGGCAAATGCTAAATCATACATCTGTTGGTGCTTGGATGTATAAATAAAGAGGGATTTAAAAAAAACAAAACAAAAAACACCTTGCACATCCAGGATCTTTCTTCTCCAATAACTGTCAAACTTATGTATATTTTCTAATCTATTTTTTTGTTGTTGGCTCTGAGCACTTTTTAAAACATTAATCAACTTTATTTTTTAGGGCACTTTTAGGCTTACAGAAAACTAAATAGTATGAAGAGTACCCATATATCTTCTCAGGCTGAGCAATTTTAAGGGTCCTGGCTCATTTAAAATAGTCACCCAGAATTTGAATGAACCAGTAAATAAAATGACCAAAGTAGAGAATTTGAGACCCTATTTAGATCTGCATAAACCAAGTGATGGTGACAAACAACCTAAAATCAATATAATGATCAGTCACCAGAAAAAAAAAAAAAAGTACACCTGCAGATTTAACCAAACCTAAACAGGGCATCACTAAAGCCAAACTCACAATCGCAGTAATGAATAAAACATTTAAAGTGTATTTGTGGACTTCCCTGGTGGCGCAGTGGTTTAGAATCCGCCTGCCAATGCAGGGGACATGGGTTTGAGCCCTGGTCCATGAAGATCCCACTTACCGTGGAGCAACTAAGCCCATGCGCCACAACTACTGAGCCCGTACTCCAGAGCCTGCAAGCTACAACTACTGAGCCCACGCACTGCAACTACTGAGCCCGCATGCTGCAACTACTGAAGCCTGCACGCCTAGAGCCTATGCTCCACAACAAGAGAAGCCACTGCAATGAGAAGCCCACACACCACAGTGAAGAGTAGTCCCCACTCACTGCAACTAGAGAAAGCCCGCACACAGCAACGAAGACCCAGTGCAGCCAAGAAAAAAATGTATTTGTAACAATCAGAATTTTCATAGCCAGTTAACGACATTAACATCTCCTTAACCTCCATATTTGCTAAGTTAACATTTCATAATGGACCTTTCCCCAGTCTAAAGGACTCTGAATGTTCCTGAGATCAAGGCTCGGAGCGTCTTATATGTTTATTAGACAGCTTCTTTTAACTATGGAACTGATTCCTCTTGTTTTTAACAAGATGAGGTGCTCTATTGGGTCACGCAGATAGATTAAACAAAAGATTATTTGGAAAGTCATCACTACCGCTAGGAAACAATTACAAGGATAATAAAGTGCAGAGGTTCTCCAAGTGTGGTACCTAACTTGTTAAAAATGCAAATTTTGGGGTCCCACTCCTGACTGGAAAATGAATCAGAAACCTTGGGGGGTGGGAGGTACATACCCAGTAGCCTGTGTTTTTAACAAGCCCTCCAGGGGATTTTGATGCAAATAAAGTTTAAGAATGATATATTCAAGGATGCTTGACCATGGGGGAAAAAAAGAAATGAGAAATGAACAGTAAATATGTGTCCCCACCACTTTTTTTACCTTTTTTTTCTTTCTGAAAACAGGAAAGAATTTTGATTATTTTTAGAACAATGTCATATTTCATTTAGGAATTTGATGACTGACTTGTAGGGCTTGCTACAGTGGCCTACACAATAGAACACTTTCAACTACTGCACTTTTTCTCAATTGGATGCAATTCACATTTTTCAGGCATTCCAAAATGAAATGAAACCCTTTGCTTTACCTACATACAGTTTTTCCCTTGTATACAATCTGAAATTTATACTAACTAGACTTTTTAACTTATCTGTTTTCTTTAGGTTTCCAGAGGCTTTCCAACCTTTCCAAAATACCTTCCACTATACTGCGTAAATCTTCTCATTCCTTTACCTATAGCTCTGGATATAATACAGCAGACATTTCTAAGGACAATCTGAGATAATGGTCTCTATTTGTATGCTTGGAGCCCTTAGTTAACAACATAAAAGGCCCCACTATCACATGACTTAAATACGTGCTATTTACTTCAAATCAACTAGTTCTATGCAAGAAAAATCCAGTCGATAGGGATGGTTATTATGGCTAGTGTCCCTGTAATAACTTTGCTCCCTTGTTTATTGTCTTCTCAATCTATTTCCCATTAAGTCTCTCCAGTAAAATTAGTTATATTCTTACTGCTGAGTCTACCTAATGTGTCCAGAGAAGTGAAGGCCTCTGTGAACTGATGTGCTCAAGTAGGTAGTCACTATACATTTGTTTGCTGCACCAAGCTATATCCCAGTAAACTCCTCTCTTGAGAAATAGATTGTAGGACCAATGAGAAAAGTTTTATAGAATCTTAGATCATGTGTTTAAAAAAATTCTCTGCAAATCAGTTTGGTCTTTCCTCTTAGTCCAGTGAATCATTGGTTTATTTCAGGTGACTGAACTTCTACCACAAACAAATTCCTAACCTGGCATCAACTTAAATACAGGAGAAGTGTTCAACATTTATAAATGAGATTAACTTATTTGAGCAAATTGGAAAGAGAAAAGAGTAGGGACTCTGTCAGACTGATTTGTGCTTTGGTCTACACCATCCCAAAAAAATAAGAAATTTCTCAACAGTTTGGGTAATAAAATGGTATTGGTCTCTCAAGTGAAGAAAGAGCCAATTATCGGGGAAAGGAAAATAATGCACCAAACATACGTCTCTTCTGGCAGAAGAAGCTAAAGAGACTGAAGTCTTAGCAGCATTATGGGCCTCATCTGCTAATGTGTAAGAAGTCAGCCCTTCAGGAATAAGAGGCAGATAACAGTCTCTCTCTGGAATACTGGCTCAGGAAGAGTACTGATCAGACATGCAGGAATCCCTCTAGAAAGGAGAGGCCTTCATCTGAGGTCCACGGATAGAATTCAAGGAGTATAATGACCTTGGATGGGGAAAACATATCTGTAACTTACTAACTGCTAATTGAAATTTAGCATTTTCTTCAAGTATGATAATATGAACATATATGTAACACTGTCACCAATAGAAATCAATAATATTTCCATAACATATTACAGTTGCTGCAAGGAGTTAAAAATTACACTAATGCTCGTAATGGCTTTGAAATTACAGTGTTATTAGACTTTGCCATTACATATTGTTATTTATTACAACTATTTCAATATAGTTGGTTCCTTTTGTGCGTCTATGCAATTTTAAGGCATTTATCTCATTCTAAGAAGGGGTTCATGATTCAAAAAAGGCAAAGAATTCTACTTTAAAAAGAAGGAAGTGGGATGGAGAAGAGAGAATACTCCCAAGTAGTCCCAGAAATTCCAGCATAAACCCCATCAGGAGGAAGAACTTTCCAAGAAAAAACAGATGCATGTTGTTCTCTTCTGAAATCCACAAACCCGTTAGGAAACAATACCAGCTCATTAATCTCACTTGGAAACTACAATAAAACCTTTAAAAGGTTGAGGTGTTTTATTTACTCTAAAGAGAAATGAGTTTCACCAATCAGTTTGACCTTTATTAACCTAGCAACAGTGGTTGCTCTGGGAAAGGAAAAGGCAGCTCAGGGAGAACTCAGCTAACTCATCATCAGGAGCCACATTTTCCTCTGTCCAAAATACTATCTACGGTACCACTGAAGTGACACTATCAGGCACTCCAAATATAGCCCTTATGGTATGCAAGCAGAAACTAGCATATAACCTGTGGAGGACAATTAAACTGGCTAAATGTCACACTCAAAAGATGGAACAGGTCAAAGCTCTCTGTTTGTATAAAAAGGATTTCAAATGCCTGACAACAGAGTAATTTTCTGAAATCCTCAACAGGAGATTAAAGCAATCACAAACCAACATCTTTATAATTATCAAATACGTTTTGATAGTTCAATCACCATGCGTAAGGGATATTCCTGAAATAGTGGTTTATAAGTCAGATACTTTCAATATACTAAGAAAAAGGTCGTTATCGAAAGGAATCTTACAGTAAGATTTGAGTGGTCTGGGACCATGCTTAGGAAAAACATGACACTAAACTACCTCAACATTGCATGGATCTACCCAAACTAACTTATAGAGAGCTGTTAACCATTAATATATTTATATCCTTACTGAATTCAAGATGTAGCATCTGCTTTAACAGAGGTATGCAAGAGCTTAACTATCGCCTCCCACTTACGTTACGAGATTCTAAACTTTCAACTTTTCTTTCTGGCATGATGTTTTCCTCTAAACTATCCCCAAAGTGGGTAGAGTCTCAGGCAATCAGTGCGTAAGAAGTTGTGGCACGTTATAGTTACTAGCTGGAATTTTAGCTAAGGGTAAATAACAATTATCACTACGATGAAGCTTTAGAAGTATTCCTGTGTGGCATCAGGCAAAAGCAAAACACAAAGTGGAGAGTGAAACCCCAGTAGGCAACCTGACTTGGCTCAGAAATGAAATGCTGCAGACTCCAGTTTATGAATGGTACAGTTTATGAAAAGAGTTAAGAACAAAACATTTGACCATGGCTTTCATATGGCCGTGTCATAGATCTTGGGCAGAGAGGCTCCCGTTTGACTCTAGTCACTCATAAAATGTGCAAGGCCCTTACAAAGGGATATATCCGAGACAGATTCTGTGCATCTAAAATGCTCGGCAGCTGAAAAGAAACACCTTTTCCCTCTTCGAACAGTGAACTTTCTATTTTCTACAGTACTGTACCACCTAAATTTTTTTTTTAATCTGCACACACAATTATGATTCAGTTGAAAACAAAGACAGTGCCACTATAATTGTGCCCAATGAGCCCAAAATATTAAACTTCTATTTTCAAGTATAGCTTTCATTACTCCCTCCTCCAATACGGTATATATGATAATGTATTATTTGTTATTCAGAGGGGAAGAGTTCCATATAAAATGAATGACTTCAATTGCCTTATAAATAAAACACTGATAGATGTCTTCGTAAAATAAATTGAAGGAGCATTTCTATTTGATCACTCCATCATCTTACTGTCTTTATCTACAAGCAGAAGTTGTTGTTATGTATTTCCTGAAATTCATTATATGTAGAGTCCATAATGGCTGAAACTCAAACAAATCACACATATTAGGCACCTCAGAGAGACTCAAAACACATTAAAGACATGAAACTCAGAAAAGATAATGGTGGCCCACACCTGTAGATTAGGGGATTGTTTGTATGTTTGTTCTGGGAAAGCTTTTGCTAGCTTGACTATTTTAAAAATTAAGCTGTAACACATCAATAAAGGTTGATGCTAAACTCCATTTTCACTTCTTAAAATTTACTAAAATGGCTGAAGAGAATGAATATTAGTCCTGATGAAATGTCTTTGCTGATTTTGACTTAATAAATAGGATCATTAGATAAACTATTTAAATCCATTTTTAAGGAAAGCTGAATCCACACCATTATTATTGCATTGTTAAAGTTACAAATACTATATGAAACAGAACTAGAATGAATAGCAAATAATAAACACAGTATATTTTGCTCTGGGGTGTAATTCTAGGTTATCCTTCATTTTTCCCATTACTGTTGAAATATCTTGGGGGCAATACAAATTTCTAAAACTATAGAAATAAATAAGGAACGCTGATTGTTTAAGAGAAAGTATTTTTACATAGAAATGACAAAAACTATTTTCATTGAGAAAATCATGAAAGAAAAAGCTTTTTTCTCATGTGCAGAGTGATTTACAAATAAAATCTTAACTACAATCATCATGAAAGATGAGGTAAAATAAAAATCATTTAATTTCTAAGGATTTCAAATTTTCATCTAGTGTTTCCCATAACATAAACAGCTCCGGAAGAATGATTAAAATAATAATAGAGGGGCTTCCCTGGTGGCGCAGTGGTTGAGAATCTGCCTGCCAATGCAGGGGACACAGGTTCGTGCCCCGGTCCGGGAAGATCCCACATGCCGTGGAGCGGCTGGGCCTGTGAACCATGGCCGCTGAGCCTGCGTGTCCGGAGCCTGTGCTCCGCAAGGGGAGAGGCCACAACAGTGAGAGGCCCGTGTACCGCAAAAAAAAAAAAAAAAAAAAAAAAAAAAAAAAAAAATAGTAAGTGTATTCAATGCAATAAAAGTTAAAGCCTGATTCATAAAAATGTCACTGTGCAGACTTATAAACATTGTTATTTCCAGTAGCCAATATTATTAAGGTGGCTCAGTTTACCATCCAAATCATGTAATGGGCACATACTAGCCCTGAAGGGTCAACATTCCACATAAGATCCTTTATTTTATACACCATCACCAACAGTAATCATCCTGCATCTGAAGCTTATTTCCCATCATACTAGGGCTATCTTCAACACATACTTGGTTAATTTTTATGGCTAAGTGGAGAAAGGCACAAATGAAACTCAAAAACTTCCCTCTCTTGCTGAGCTTGTGGTGGGGAGGGAAAGAGAGTGAGAAAGGGGGGAAGACAAGAAGCAGGAACAGACAGAGAAAAAGATAAAGGAAAAAAAGGAGAGAGGTGAAGTAAGACAGGAGGAATGAAGGTAGGACTTTCGGAACTAAAAGGGAGAAGAATTAGCAAGAGCAGCAGAAACATCGCCCATAATCCCTGTAAACTAATAACTTGTGCTATTTGCATTTAAAATGTAACTTCAATAACCATTCTTCTTCATTGGACTATATATTTTATCTTTTTTAAACATTCTGCACCAAATATTGTATTTGGTGCGAATAAAATTAGTACAGTATTCTTTTTTTTTTTTTTTTTTGCGGTACGCGGCCCTCTCACTGTTGTGTCCTCTCCCTTTGCAGAGCACAGGCTCCAGACGCGCAGGCTCAGAGGCCATGGCTCACGGGCGCAGCCGCTCCGCGGCATGTGGGATCTTCCCAGACCGGGGCACGAACCCGTACAGTATCTTAACTGAGCACTGTTTTCCCCTTTTCTCAAAGCAGCTTCATCAATTGACAGTTTCCTCTGTCAACATTTCACATCTCAGTAAAACAAGGGCCCTGAAATCCAATTCCTTCCCACTCAGATGCTACTGAATTCCTTCTATGGGCTAGATTCTGTGCTTGTCCCTGAAAACATCAAAATGAGTAAGTTACCCACACTGAATGAGACAGACACAAAAATGTTAATAGAAAAGAATTTGGTAAGTCTATTAAGAGACATCCACGGGTCTTCTGGTGCATCCTAAACAAGCTTGTATCTGGTTAAGAATGAAATTTTGCCATTTGTGACAACATGGATGGGCCTGGAGGGTACTATGCTTAGTGAAATAAGTCAGAGAGAAAGAAAAATACTGTATGTTTTCACTTGTATGTGGAATCTGAAAAATAAAACAAATGAACGTATGTAATAAAACAGAGACAGACTCACAGATACAAAGAACCAACTAGTGGTTACCAGAGGCTGAGGGGAGGGGCAAAATAGGTGAAGGGGATTAAGAGGTACAGACTACTAGGCATAAATAAGTTACAAGGATGTAATGTGCAGCATAGGGTAGTCAATTAATTATAATAACTTTGTATGGAATATAATCTATTAAAATATGAAATTACTATGTTATATACCTGAAACTAATATAATACCGTAAGTCAACTTTACTTCAATAAACATAAACAAGTAAAATGGATATATACTCAGTTTCTCAGATATTCTGAACTAGCTTTACCATTCTGCTGGTTTCCAATTAATTAAATAAATCTTTCACATATGTTCATTTAAAATAAAAATAAATACAGTGTTAAGCTGTTGGGAAAAAACGCTTTAGCCTTTCTGACATAGTTTTATTTTATTTAGTATGGTGATGGTTGTACAACTGTGCATATCCTAAAAACCACTGAATTGTACATTTCAAATGGGTGATTTGTATGGTCATGTGAATTATACCTCAATAAAGCTGTGTTTTAAAAAGTAACAGAAAAAAGATGCAAAATATCAAAACAAAAACAAAAAAAGCTCCCTAAAACCTTCTAGTGTTCATATAGCTGCTGAGACTGTCATATGACCCATGTTAGAGACAGTAATTGCAGTAGTGATGCAACCAAAATCCAAAAAGTATTTTATTTTTTTAAATTTCCAGTATTTTTAAAACACTGCCATTGAGCAATGATTCAATTCAAAGATGTATTGATGAGATGTCACTTAACATCAAGACAAATTTTCTATACAGACTGACGAAACCACAGTTACTGACAATAAGGCTCTTCAATGGCATATTTTCATTATTTTGATCATGATTTTAAACTGTAAGAAGACAGGCTGTTGTCAAATTCTTTAGCAACTGGCTGTACTAGAGCACCTATTTTTGCTACTATAAAAATCTGCCTCCGGCTTCCCTGGTGGCGCAGTGGTTGAGAGTCCGCCTGCCGATGCAGGGGATACGGGTTCGTGCCCCGGTGCGGGAGGATCCCACATGCCGCGGAGCGGCTGGGCCCGAGAGCCACGGCCGCTGGGCCTGCGCGTCCGGAACCTGTGCTCCGCAATGGGAGAAGCCGCAACAGTGAGATGCTCGCGTACCGCAAAAAAAAAAAAAAAAAAGAATAAAGTAGCGATGGCAACAAATAAGTTCGGAATATTCTTAGTCTACAGCATCAGAGAAAATTTTCTTATACACAGAGAATATATTGAGTAATTTACCATAGTATAATTAACATAAAATACTGAGTCAAAAATAATCCACAACCTCCTAGGGCACCCAAATTTTTCTCATTATAGTGCCAGGTTCTTAGCTCCCTGAAGCCTAAGTCCTCACTTTCACTGCTATCTAATCAACTAAAAAATGTTAACCTATACCTTGTTACATAGTTCTGTATTTTTCATTACCCTTCTTTTAAGAACTCTGATGCATCTTGTTGCCTCCATGGACAGTTTATAAATCTAGACTAGGTAGCCTCTCATTAATAATTTAGATACTGAAGGAGTTATCTGGTGCTGCACAGAAGTACCTCGTTGTCAAATTTTCTAGAACATTCATTGTAAAAGTGAATTTATATGAAGGAAAAAATAACTACTTGTTTTAAATATAGGGATGCTCCTCTGGGTTGAATGTTAGAACTAAATCAATCAATTGAATTCCACATTAGTAAGAAATTATTATCAATATCATTAATACATGTAAATCACCTAGAGCAATGTCTGGATATAAAGGTTATGTATCACACTACACACATAAATTAACAAGCATGATATGGGACCCTGGGTGAGCCACAAATGTGCCAGAAGAACACCATTCAATGCAACAACCAACTGTGTCCCCTGCCCAATTACTGTCCAGCAATTTGGAGAACAAAAAGAGCTCACATATACCCAGCAATTTCATGAATCCAGATACTAATCAAGAATTGGAAGTAAACCAAAAAGGCTGCTCAAGGGACAAGGTAGATGTTACAAATTTCATAAGCCTTACTCCTCACCTCAGGTCTATTTATTTCTGCTTTACAGAGAGCAACACAGTCTTCTATCCAATTTCTATGTCTAAAGAAAAGAACGAGAACAAAGATGACTAGAAGGAAGTAAGCTAAGAGCAGAAGGAAATATCAACAATAAGGAGAGAAAAGGAAAGGGAAGGGGAGGGGAAAAGGAAGGGGTGAAAATTAAATTAAACTAAACTAAATTAAATTAAATACCAAGAACACAAAGAGCCAGGATGCTGGATGATTTGGATCAAGGACAAACGGACCTAAACCTTTGTATAGTATTCTGTTTGAACTTCATAATGATGATTCGAATTTATCAATAAAAGTTATCTTATATTTAAAATATTCTCTTCAAAAAGACAAGAAAGACATGAAATATTGTAAAAAGCTTTTTTTGGGGGGGAAGGGTAAAAATTTTAAATATAGAAATAATATCAAACACAGGGCTAAAAGCTGCCAATACTCTCTCTTCAATTCTAACTGCCTCCCTAATTAAAATATGTATTTGCACACTGCAATTTAGAACTATAAGATGGTTCTGACCTGCCAATCCATGTGAACAACCAAACATCACAACTGCTCCATCACCAGGAGTATCATAATATAGTCACTACAGCTTCTGCTGTGATTAGTACCACTCTGTCCATAACGCACTTAACAAACTTTGATGACAACACTAATTAGTCATTTGCAGCCCTGTAGGTTGCATTATCACCACCCACAGTGCATTACTGAAAATCACTATAACTGTGTGATTCATTTTAACGTATGCTTTTAAAACAATGCTATTGCTTGTATGCCTCCAGTGTTTAGATTTCTCAATAAATAATCTCTTATAGTACTTCATTTAATCCTCATAGCAATTCCACAAGACTATATCATCACCTTTTAGAGATGAGGAAATCACATCTCTTAGAGATGAGCAGTTAGGCGACTTACCTGAGGTCACCAAGCTATTAAGTGGAGGAGCTAAGGTTCAAAGCCAGGTGCACCAAAGCCTTGCAGATCAATGTTCAGAGCAGCAGTATTCAAAATAGCCAAATAGTGGAAACAATCCAAATGTCCATCATTGATGAATAAAATGCAGTATAACCATGTAACAGAATGCTATTCATCAATACAAAGCAATGAGCTATTGATGTGTGATATGACACAGGTGAACCTCAAAAGCTTAGGCTAACTAAAAGAGGCCAGATACAAAAGACCACATAATTGTAGGATTCTATTTATATGACAGGTCCCGAAAGGCAAACCTATAGAGGCAGAAAGCAGATCAGCGATTGAGGTTGGGTAAGTATTTACCGTGAACAGACACAAGGGATCTTATCGGGGTGATAAATAATGTTCTAAAACTGAACTGTGATAATGTTTGTACAGCTCAGTAAATTCATCAAAAATACTGAATTGTACACTTAAAATGGGTGAATTTTATGTTATTTTAATTATGCCTCAATAAAGCTGTTACAAACAAAACAGGTGTATCTGACTCTGAAAGCATGCTATTTCAGCAGGAGGAAAGAAGAGGTGTAAGATGACAGGGATCTAGTCATTCATGTGAGATAATTTATAATGAATTTACAGGGTCAACACTGAAAATACCTCATAGGTTTTAAAGGTAAGTCCTTCTTTAAAAAGAGAGGAAATGCCACCTCCGACATTAACTGCAAGGCTTACTTGCAAATAACAAAAAATCCAAGTAAATTGCTTAAGCAAAACAGAGGGTTATTTCTCTCTCCAATCTAAAGGTACACAGTCCAGGGCTGGAACGCTGACTCAGGGTCATCAGGGACGGAGGCTCCTTCCTGCTCAACCAGCATTAGTGCTTGGCTCCCAATATCAAGGTGGCCTCAATCCTGGATGGCTGTTGAAACTTCAGCTACCATACCCAAACTTCAAGCAGAGAGAAAGAAGAAGGGTTTAAAATGGGAAACTCCCAGCTGAGTCAGCTCCTCTTAAGGAGTTAGTTGACACAAAAGCCCTATCCAACTACCTCTGCTTTTATTTCATGGGTCACACCCACTTGCAAAGGACAGTTGGAGATATGTTTTTTAAGCTACAAACATTACCATCTAGAAATACAACCAGAAAGGGGATTTTTTTTTTTTTTTAGAAAAAGGAGGAGAGGGCTTCCCTGGTGGCGCAGTGGTTGGGAATCCGCCTGCCGATGTGGGAGATAGGGGTTCATGCCCTGGTCCGGGAGGATACCACATGCCGCGGAGCGGCTGGGCCGGTGAGCCATGGCCGATGGGCCTGTGCGTCCGGACCCTGTGCTCCGCAGCGGGAGAGGCCACAACAGTGAGAAAGAAAAACGAGGAGAAGCAGGCAGGTAAATGTATTCTGACTAAGTAACCAGCAGGTTCTGTTAGATTCCCTTTAAAATTGCTTAAGACCAAAAATAATCAAAAGAAAAGTATGGAATAAAAACTCAACACTAATACACAACTAAACACCTAGCACAAAGACAGTATCTTTGTATAGTATTTTATTCTTCTCAAGAATGTGGTGTTCCTATTATAAGCATCTAAACTGACTATTCATTTTTAATACAAAATTAGAGTCTGCAATCTCTATCGGATTAACAGTTTGAAAGCTAGTCCTTCAGCCTTTCCCGAAACATTCTCCCATCTCCAGCTCTGCAATTCATGCATAAACCCAAATGAATGAGTCTTGCACAAACACCCAATTATAGAGCCTGGTAATTGTTAATTTGTTACTATAGCTACAGGTTTTATGTCATTTGATGGGAATGTCTCTTTTCAAATTGCTCTAGGCCCAGGGGAAAAAGTATAAGGTTGATGATCTCTTAAAGCACATGCATAATTCTATTAGGTTTGATCTTCTCCAGGGAAAATAAGAGAATGCCTAAGTGCTATGGTATTAAAGAGGCAACAAAAGTAGCTGGTCATAGACAATAGCGCTATCCTGATTAGCACCATCTTTTCTTGGTTTATTACCAGGTTTGGAGGACAGGTTCTCAAAATGAGTTCCCTGGACCATCACCATCACACAAGAACATATTAGAAATGCAAACTCTCAGACTTCACCCCACACCTACAGAATCAGAAACTCAGGAAATGGGGGACAGCAGTCTCTGTTTCAATAAATCCTCCAGGCTTTCGGATGCACCCTAAAGTTGGAAAACGCTGTCTCAGGATACACCCCATATGGCACTTCTTTCACTGAAAATACGCAAGTTTTCAAGGACAAATAAGAAATGTCATTACATATTCAATTAGGTACCTCTGTGGCCATGGATAAAATAACTGTATTCGTTGATTTCGGATTTTAAGAGGAGAGGAATTATAATGGCCTACTTTATTCCTTAGTTTATACCTTACTACTAGCTGCTGGTGATGGGGAAAAAGCCACCTAGTCATGCTAGAATTCTTCCAGCCATGCTCAGCTATGGAGATAAGCCACCACGGTGGTAACCATTCATAGAGGTCTTGAGGAATAGAACACAGGAGTGATTCTGGTGCCTTTTACAGGAAAGACCACAGGTTAGGCCACATATTGCTAGACAAAATAGCTATGCCCTATGGTCACGCCAAACGTATCTTTTCTTGAGAGCACATCTAAACAGAGCGAGATTCTGATTTCTGGTTCTGCTGTGGTACAACCCACAGCAATTTATTGGACATCTGTTCTTCCCTTCTATAAAGTGCAGATGCCCACGCACAATCTATCCAGAAGGGATACTGTGATGATCACAGTCTACAAAGCAAACTAATTTTAGGAAGAAAAACTGGAGCCAAGTTGCTACGTAGTAATGAAAAACTTGAAACATGAATTAGAAGACAATAGAATCTTGATACTTTATGTTAAAAATTTTTTAGACTGCTAAGTAAGCTCAATACTCAGACTAATTGAGGATGTTCATTATTCCTTATTTAATGTTCTTGTAAGTTGAGAAACAAAGTTTATAAGGACTTGAGACATTAGAATAGATTACCCAGTGAAAACTGTAATAGCTACTTACTTAAGAATCTTTTAAAAATATCTATCCACCCATCTGAAAGAAGTCATAGCATCAAAAATATTGCTAGTTTAGTGAGTTTAAAATTATTTTTAGAAAAATAATCCTTTCCCCCCAAATTAAACCTTACCTAAGTGTCAGACTATGGAAGAAAAAAAGTATTTATAATCTAGAACATACAAAAAGTATCTAAAAATCATTAGAGAAGTAAAAACAGACAACCCAATAAAAAGTAGGAAAGCGATTAAGATCAAAGAGTTTTCAACTCTATAATAATAAAAGTAATTCAGTGAAAAAACTACATTGTCAAATAAACGTACAAAAAGATATTAAACCTGGCTAGAAAGCAGGTATACACTCCAGTCAAGTTTTGTAAAACTTGATAATATCAAGTGATGTCAAAGATGTAAAGAAATGGACTTCTGAAGGGAGTGTGAACTGGTAAATTTTTTGGAGAGTAGTTTATTTTTCTAATTAATTTTTTTGGAGTATAGTTGCTTTACAATGTTGTTAGTTTCTACTGTAGAGCAAAGTGAATCAGTCGTACACACACACACACACACACACACACACACACACACACACCCTCTTTTTTGGATTTCCTACCAATTTAGGTCACCACAGAGAAGTGAATAGAGTTCCCTGAGCTATACAATAGGTTCTCATTATTTATTTATTTTATTTATTTTATAGTGTATATGTGTCAATCCCAATCTCCCAGTTCATCCCATCTCCACCAAATGTAGTTTAGTAGTCTACACAAATTCATATTTTCATATTCAGATTCTGAAGAGACTTATCCTCTTACCCAAGAGTTCCCCTTCTAAATACCTATTTTAAAGTATTCAAAAGTGTTCATAGAAGTGTTCACTACAACATTTTTGAAATAGCAGTTTGGAAAATGTGTATATGTGAGATCACCTGATACATATAAACACACAGAACAGGAAGTAGAAGGATGCACACTAAATTCCTTACAGTGGATCGTCTGGGCAGGTGAAGAGGAGAGGTTAAACGGTTTTACTAATGTTTACAATTTCATGTATAAAATTCAGTCAACATGAACAACAATTTCATGTACAGAATTCAAAACACACAGAATTTTACAGAGGAACACTTGAAAGAAAAAAAATCTTACACTGAATCCAAACATATAAAAAAAAAAAGCAAAGACCTTAAGCCTCCCTGATTGGAGGTTTCAAGGGAGGACTGGGAATCCTGACTGGTCAATTTCCCAAACCTTTCCGGGCATCTAAGTGTTCTAGAACAAACACAGTTTTAAAACCACTAAACTCTATTAACTCAGAAGATACTTCCTATTCCCACAGCAGAATATAACGTTTTGAGGGATTTAATATCACTAAAACCATCCAAATTTCATTTACACACATGACTATATTTAGATTACTCAATCACTACCATGGAGTTTTACCTTCAACTTAAATCAATCATACATAAATATCAAGAAATGTGTCTTCCTAATCCATTTAGATATTCTAAGATGTAACCTGTCATCCAATTGCCAAATATAATGCAACTATCAAGTAAGTCAACTTCTATGGAATAAGTATTTTTGAAAATATTTCTTCAGCATTATCTCCCATTTCAAAGAAACTCTATTTGAGGAAGACCATCTGCAAGTATGTAGACATTCACTAAACACACAACGAAGGGACTTGTTCATTCATCCCGTACTAAATGCCACTGATGGGCAACGACTGCATGGTGAGTAAGCAGGAGACTTCAGCAGTGGTTAATGGCAATTAAGTTGAACACAACCATAAAAACATAGCAATTAGGACCCCCAGAGAGGGACGTGGGAAGTCATCCAAGCTACTAATCATTTATAACAGTTTTTACATTATTTAAGGGAATCCAGCTACAGAACCTCAAGCTTTTGTTATTATACTATCAAGCTTTTGTTATCATACCATCAAGCAATTAGACAGAAATCTGAAAACATTAATGTGATTTGCAATAGCACTAAATTCTTAAAAGAATCAGAGTGAGTCTGGAGTCCTCTCAAGGAATGTGGGAGATTTTGCAATTACCTGGGCCTTAAAGAAGTTTCATAAAAGAGATGGAGAGAAATTCTTGGTGTTACCTGTTAGAAAAATTTTCATGGCTCTGGTTCATTTCATGTCATCAGAACAAAACATTTAAAGACGTGATGGCATTATTTACCCAAATATTGTATTTCACCGACCATTATCACAGTGGTTGCAAAAGTCATACAATTCTAACTTAGAAACTTGCATTCAAGAGCAGACTATTAAATCATTAAAATAAACCCACAGCTTTGGATATATTGGGCTGACAGACAAAGGTATAATTATCGAAACTGACAAAAAGGTTTTGTCAGAAAACCTTTTTGTAGAAGCAAAAGCAAACATTTGATTATGGTTGTTGGGAATCATTAAGACCTCATCTAGGTGAGTTTTTTAAAAAGCTGATGGAGGGAGATTTTTATACTTATAAACCTTAGTTATCTGTTTGCCCACCCTCTCCCTAACTTCTTCAAGACACTCCTCATGTCTCATGAGCGGTGCTTCTTCAACCAAGACTTAGTCCTGAGCTCTCCTTTGCATTTATCCCTACTTTTCTAAAAAGCTCAGCAATGCCGTATTTTCCGTCTACCACACAAATGACTCAGATACTTCAATTCCTGATCTAGTCTCTCCCAATCCATTGCTTTGAGCCCTGAGGGTTCAGCCTTTCATTTCACTGGCCAACACCAACCCTCATGTTCATAAAAATCTAATTTCATAAATTAGATTGATCAGGATCCTACAAAAATTGATTTCTTTTCCCTACTATTTCTGCTAGAATAGGATATCCTTATCAAATTAAGTATTTCAATGGGAAATGGGATTAAAGAAGATCAGAAACTCAATAACAATGTAATTTTCCCAGTACAAATTTCAATAATTAGGTATTTACACGTTTAAGTTTAATATTATGTGTACATGTATAATCATATAAACATACATGAGTCAATCACTATTAAAGATTGTATCATACTTAAAGCGAAAGCCTTCTTTTCTAATCATCGCCAGCAAAGATTTTTAAGTATTCTTCCAAGTCCATCGTTCACCACTATATACACCGAACACATAGCAAGCCAAACAAAGGAGAAATGTTGCCAGTAGAACAGCTGACACCTCACCCCACCCCCTGGGAATTCCAGAATGTAATAAGGCTATTACCAATTGTAAGCCTCTTAAAGCAAATCGAGTTCCTTAAATAACTGATTGAGCTGTATCAGACTATAGTTTTTAAAAACCTAACATTAGAGGAAAAACCCTAGAATCCTCTTGGTTTTTCCACTCCACTAAACAATAATCTTTGCTTTCTTTAAAATGATTCATATTAAATTACTATACTTTTCTTGATTCATTTTCCCAATTTTTATAAATTCATTTATTTCTGCCTACCTTTGATATTTAAACATTTGAATATAGGTATGTATGTATTTAATTCACACTTGTTACAAAAGGATGTCATTTTATGTGCTTTTATTGAAGTTATTTGATTGTTTTCTTCTATAGATAATAAGGCTTAGCTGGGAACTGTATTTTTATATGTACTTGTGAATGTGCGTAGTACACACATACACGTGGTAGTAGTATTTTACAAACCTAATGAAAACTAGGCAACTTCTCCCCACCTTTCCCACAAACCTGCACACACTGATGGGGTCACTGATTCCCTGTAAGCCACCCATGCACCCTTCCCCCAAACCCATGCATCTGCTAATTCATCTGCTTGAATCCCTATGTTATGGATTTGGAAATGTAGAAACATTTTACAACAACAACAACAAAAGGTCTATAAACATTACATTATAAATTCTTCAGCAAATATTTATTAGACACCAAAAAAGCATGTAATCATCAACATCCAAGCACGTGAAGATCAGCGTTGAGGCTGACGGCTACAAATCTGAAAAGATCAACTCTTCAGCCTCTGACTGGCAGCTTTTCCTCCACCTCTCCCCAAGATTAAACTGCAGCCAATTGTCATCCAGCCAGTGATGGATGCTCTTCACCAAAAAAGGAAGGAGGATTAAGCAAAACTACAAATAAAGCTGAGGGTCCATAGTGGGATTGCAAGAGTGATAGACTAGATCAACAAATCATGTTCCCAAATCAGAGATGCTTTAGAGAGAAAAATGTAATGACAGAAATCACTGATTATACAGATGTCACATGGTCTCCTCCGTTCATGGTCAGCATAGTCCAGAAACTGCTTATGAAGCTGTTTTTAAAAACAACCCTCAGGAGTCTAACAGAAGCTCCTACCCTTTATGGAAATAGAAAAATCAAATCTGGGAGAACATGAGATAAACCAGATTGACACAGGCTTGTCCACAAATCTTAACCCCCAACCTCCATCCCTGGCCTAGGAAGGGACCCCTTCACCTGTGTTCATCTTAGCACTGGAAGGCAATGGTTGCCCTGAAGTCAATAAGCAGGCAGTTCATAAATAGTACACATCAACAGCTTCAGATACACAGAGTACCATCATAAGCACAAAAAAACAGTGAAGAGGGCTTCCCTGGTGGCGCAGTGGTTGAGAGTCCGCCTGCCGATGCAGGGGACAAGGGTTCGTGCCCCGGTCCGGGAAGATCCCACATGCCACGGAGCAGCTGGGCCCGTGAGCCATGGCCGCTGAGCCTGTGCGTCCGGAGCCTGTGCTCCGCAACGGGAGAGGCCACAACAGTGAGAGGCCTGCGTACCGCAAAAAAAAAAAAAAAAAAAAAAACAGTGAAGAGAAGGACTGGTGATTTTAAAATACTGACAAGGTCCCTTTACTTAGGAATCTTAGAAACTAATGGATGAAGAAGGGAAAGACGGAAAGCTACCCTGGCAGAGTGAGCTAACACAAAAGATGCATTGCTCCTCTATTTCTCAACTGAAATTAGATGTCTAAATTAAGAGAAGAGAAGGTGAAAAATATTTTCCAGAATGAATGAATTTTCATTATGTTCTATCTCCTTAGGGAGCACCAATTATGCTGATGACAGCATCCACTTTGTTTTACAGAGGTCTAGGGTTGCCTTACTTCTTACCGCAGACACCTAAGCTTGACAAAGGTCACTTACCATTAAATGGTAATCTATGTCTTGAGATAACTCACTACCTCGACTATGTCTCAAGTGATTTAAAATAATTAAAAACACCAATGAAAATAAATAGACTCCAAAAACAGCAAGCCACCATTTAGAAAAGAAACTTCCTTTTCTAATGAAAGAAATTTTGGTTTGTCTCCTAAGCATACAAACACTTTAAATATTTGTTCAGCCACTAAATATCTAAAAGAAATTTATTGGACAAAGATTGAATAATAAGTAATAATAGAGGAACAAAATATATTGCTGTGTTTCTAAAACATTCCAAGCAAACATTTATAATAGATACTCTGCATAGTAAATAAGCCACTAAAGAATCAGGCATTTCAGGTTCTTGCATTTTCAGATTTTTTGTTCTTCCACTTCTCTGAATTTTCCATTGCCTTAATAGCAATCTCAGAATTAAAATCAAAAGACAATTTTTTTTACATATGATTTCACACTTTCCCAACCCTGCTTTGCTGTCAAGTATCTGACCCTGGTTTGATAATCTCATTTCCTGAGAATCAAAAAGCTGGAAATTTAAGCTTCCTAGAGTGTTAATTGCAGCCCTGCTCCATTGCTAATCAAAAAATTGGATGTTTTGCATGAAAATGCTTCTCTAATTAATTCTCAGTCATAAATAGCCCTGGTTTTAATAACCCCTCCTTGATTGGATAGCCTTTGAAGAGACAGTGAAGCTAATCCGCTAAACTAGAAAAACCACACGCAGAGGAAATGATAAGTGGGCTTACAAGGTATGAGCTAGATGATTGCATTAATACTGTCAAACCAAAAAAGTGAGTCTCCTTTCCAGGCCTTTCATGCCTCACCCTGCACCCCAAGTACAATAAACCATGAAACTAGGAATCATGAACAAAGGCTACTGCAAAGAGGTCGGACACCAAAAGTCAAATCTTTTCACCTTCGTTCCATAAAACAGCTATTCCTATCATTTTTGTAAAACAGGTTTCCCTTGACATTTTTTTCCTAGAAACTGCAGATCCAGCAATGTCCACTTGTCACGTTGCCTATTTTAATAAGCCAGCGTTTTTGCTCCCACCTTTCCCTCTGCTTCTGACTGACAATGTATTATCATATATCTCAAAGAGGTGCTGAACTGAATTTTCATTATCCCAAATGTCAAGATTCGTTTTTGTCATCAGAGAACACAGCTGGTCTACACCAGCAGCCCTTTGAGTAATTCAAATGGAACAAGTCACCTATACATAACTTCATTTTCCCTAGACTAGGTCTTGCATTCTGCAAGTTTTAATTTATAGCTTGTCAGTTTAAGATACCATTTGCTGCCATGGTGGCACGCAAAGAAAAACAGAAAGTCTTAATTAGCAGCACTTTGCATTAGTCCTACGATTACTAATAAGGCAACAACTGGGAATTTTTAGCTTCAGACCATGACTTATTTAGAACTCACTCGCTACTGTTTAATAATATTACACAAACGTTCAGAAGATGCTGGAACTATATAGATACACAATAATCAGTACTTTTAGTAAGCACCGTTTTTAACATATGAATGAATATAAATATACATGGCTCTACAGTTGACTTGTAAAATAGTTATGTCTATTTTCTCTATACTTAAAAATGCCATAGAGGTAAATATTTTAAAAGTTATTTCAAAAGAAATTGGGCTTCCCTGGTGGCGCAGCGGTTAAGAATCTGCCTGCTAATTCAGGGGACACGGGTTCGAGCCCTGGTCTGGAAGAATCCCACATGCCGCGGAGCAACTAGGCCTGTGAGCCACAACTACTGAGCCTGTGCGTCTGGAGCCTGTGCTCTGCAACAGGAGAGGCCACAATAGTGAGAGGCCCGCGCACCGCAATGAAGAGCGGCCCCCGCTTGCCACAACTAGAGAAAGCCCACGCACAGAAACGAAGACGCAACACAGCAAAAAATTAAATTAATTAATAAACTCCAACCCCCAACATCTTAAAAAAAAAAAAAAGAAAAGAAATAACAGAACAACAGGTCTGGACTAGTTACTAACAACAAGCGAAAAAAGATTTGAGATGGATTCTAATTTGGATTTAGAATGTTCAAATCCACAGCTACACAATACATCAATAAGCTATTACATTAAAAATCTACAAGCCACCACAATAAAACACCATTATACACTCATTTGAAAGTCTGAAATTAAAAAGACTGACAAATCCAAGGTTGGCATACACTGCTGGTAGGAATATAAAATGCCATACTCGCTTTAGAAAACTGGCATTTTCTTAAAAAGTTAAACACACACCTACCATATGATCTAGCAATCCCACGCTCAAGTATTCCCAAGAGAATTGAAAATCTCCATCTCACACAAAGACTTATCCATGAAAGTTTAGAGCAGCATTATTTACAACAACCCAAAACTGGAAACAACTGAAACATACATCAACAGCTAGAAGGATAAACAATGTGATATACCCATACCTACTGTGTATATCCATACCATAGAGTACTACTCAGCAATAAAAAGGCACAAACTACTGATATATGCAACAATATGAATGATAAAGTTATTATACTGAATGAAAGAAGCCAGGCACAAAACGGTACACTGTATGAGTCCACTCATATAAAACACAGAAATTGCAAGCTCATCTCTTGACATAAATCATTTCAGTAGCTACCTGAGGCTGGGAATTGAGGGAAAAACAGACTACAAAAGGGCACAAAGAAACTTTTGAGTGATGAAAACGTCCCGTGTCCGTGTACACACCCATCAAAACTCATCAAGTTGTTCAGTTTAAACGAATGTAGCTTACTGTATGTAAATTATCTCAATAAAGTAGAGAAAGGCACAAGCCGTTTCAAATGCAAGTTATTTTGCAAACCTTATTTAATGAAACTCTATTAACTGTTCATCTCTATCATTTATTGGTTTTGCGACTTTGTTCAGGTTACTTAACTTCTATAAGCTGTGGTTTCTTAGCCATAAAAAATTAGAAAACAAGGCCTACTTGACAAAATGATTATGAGAATCAAGTGATAATTATGTATATACTCAAAATGCCATCTCAATAATTTCACTCTCTTCTCTCAAATAATATTAGTTTCCCTTATCTCCCTTCTTAATATAATCTATGATATATTTGCTCATCTCTCAAGTATTATTAACATACTGGACAAAGCTCTAAACTTGGAGAGAAAAGACTTCTGTCTTTTCTCTTAGCTTCTGTCTAGTTCACCATTTGGTTAATGTGTAACATTGAACTTCTTTTCATTTTTAAAAAGCCTGAATAATTATTGGGAACTTACTGTATGCTGGACACTGGACTAGGAACTTGGTATGTAAGGTAAACACAACTGACAAGGTTCCTGCCTGTGTGGAACTTTAAAATGAATAAGTACACATTTCAAACAAACAACAACGAGTAATTAGCTGAATAATTATAAGCGTGCCACGTCCTACAAATAAGGAACCTAACCTTGCCCGGGAAAATTTAAACAAACAAAACAAAAAAAGCTTCCTGAAGGACGTAATAGTTAAGAAGATGAAAGAAGATACTCCATAGAAAATTTTTTAGAATACTGATTTACACATGGTAAATACTTAATAAGTATTATATAAAAATATTTTTATAAAGCAAAGAAGTACCTTAAAGATGACAACTATTTATCAAGGAGAAGGAGAAGATAGGGGCAAACCAATTCCAAGTAGGGAGGCCTCAAGGCCTGAATGAGCTTGGCAAGTTCTGAGAAGTCCAATAGAAGGTCATGAGAAGTCCAACGAGAAGGCCATGGTGAGGAAAAGGGGACAAGAAGAGGCTGTGTGTAACTGGTGGTCAAATCATACATATTAAGGACATGGAGTTTAGCACAAGGGACATAAGAAATCACTGAATACTTTTAAATCACTCTGGTTCCAGTATAGCCAGTGGTTTGGAAGAATTTAAGGCAGAGGCAGTAACAACCAAGAGGTGATAGCAGTTAGAACCTGGGTAAGGCAAGAGCCATTTATAAAAACAGTAGGTGGGTTTAGGAGGCAGTATCAGTAGGGTCTGGTAACAAACTGTGTAGTACAAAGGTGGAAGACAAGAATGACTCCTGAGTTTAGCAACTGGTTAAGTCAGCAACGCCATTTAATGAAATCAGGTACACTGAAAGAAGAGCAGGCTTGGGGGTGATGGGGAGAAGCGGAGATCATGAGTTTGATTTGGACATGTTCAGTGTCTGGTGCACATGAGACAGCCCAGAGAGGTAACAGGTTCTGTACAGCTTGCCTTAGAGGGTTATCATGATGATGTTTTTTATTGTACATATAAAGTATTATAAAAATTTTTTAACCTCATCTCATACTGTAAAGTCTACAGAAACATATTAGACCTCCATCCTTTCTCAAAGTCCCTCTCAGCTTCTAAGTTAAAGTCACAGAGACCTGGAGGGGCAGGGAATAACTGCAAGACTGACAGCTCAAGTAAATTTGGGGTCAGAAGAAAAAAGGTGGTTCTCTTCCTAGCTTACAGTAAGGGAACTAGTTTAGCAACTTCCATCCATTTGTCTAAGGGAATGTTTGGAAGTCTAAAAGGAAGAATCCTGAAGTATCAAGACTGGGTAGTATATTAATTTTCTATTGATGTGTAACAACTTACCACAAAGTTCGCAGTTTAAAACAACAACCATTGGTTAGCTCACAATTTCTGTGACTTAGGAGTCCAGGCATGGGGTTAGCTGGGTCCTGTGCTCAGGGTCTCACTAGGCTGAATACTAGGTGCTAGGCAGGGTTGCAAACTTATCTGAGGCTTGGGGTCTTCTTCCGAGCTCATTCAGGTTGTTGGCAGAATCCAGTTCTTTGTGGTTGTAGGACTGAAGTCCTCGTTTTCCTGCTGTCTGTTGGACAGGAGTCACTCTCAGCTCCTAGAAACCACCTCAGGTCCTTCACATGGCTCACTCTTCTCACAAGAATTATTTCTTCAAGGCTAGTGTCTGTACTGCTTCTTGTCTCTTTTAAGGACTCACTTGATTAAGTCAGGCCCACCAAGGGTAATCTCCCTTTTGATTAACTCAAAGATAAATCATTAGGAACTTTAATCCTATCTGCAAAATCCCATTACACATACAGTATGATGTAACCTAATCATGGGAATGAGACTCTATCATATTCACAGATCTGGCCCACACACAAGAGGAGGAATTCTAAAGGTCACAGGTCATTGGGGTCAACTTAGAGTTCTGCCTACCACCAGTGAGAATATCAATAAACATGTAATAAAGGTGTAATTCAAAATAGAAAGCCACTGACCAAAAAAAAAAGGCAAAGAGAGAAGAGAGGAGATATCTTTATATTCCATCAAGTGATGACAGGTTAATGGGTGATTTCTAACAAGAAAGGCCACCCAAGAATTCTGGGTAAGACCATATATACACAGTCAGGACTTCCTATGAAGAACACAGGGTCACATTACTATGACAAGCTGTAGTACTATAAATCAGTGAATCGGGAAATAGCCTGTAAACTGAATACTCATATCCAGAAGTAGGGAGACCTGAGAGATTTTTTTTGTTTTTTTTAATAAAGTAGACTACACATCCACCAGAAAAGAGAAAACTTAACAGGCTGATAAAATCACGTTAGTGAGAATGCAGAATAATGAAATTCTCATAGAATTTCTCATTAATTTCTGTAACTCTAAAACGCCTGTTAGTATCTTCTAAAGGTAAACACATGCTTAGCTCATGACCCAGCAATTCCACTCCTATATTAATTCCCAAGAGAAGTGAGTGCATATGTACAAAATTCTTCATAGCATAGTTATGTATCATAGCCCCAAAGTGGAAATGACAATGTCTATTAACAGGGGGAATGAATAATTTGCTCTACAATCATACAATGGAATATATAGCAATAAAAACAAACTATACCTTCAATAATATGTATGAATCTCCAAACATTATGTTGAGCAAAAGAAGCCAGATACATAAGACATAGTATGATTCTATTTGTACAGAGTTAAATAGGCAAGACTAAGGTACAGCATTAGTATGAGAATTATCGTTACCTTGAGGGGGGTGAGACGGACTGGGAAATGACATGAGAAAATCTTTTCGGTGCTGGTTACATGATTTATATATATATGCAAAATTTTAGATGTATATTCAAGATAAGCACACTTCACACTTCATTGTAGGTATATTCTACCTCAATAAAAAGTAAAATAAAATGGCAATAATAAAGAAAATAAGGTAGAAAAAAAGGAAGAACAGAAAGGATTCAGTTCCTAGGCTCATATGTTAGAGAAAATTTCTATTTATATAATTTATATCATTACTTCTAAAAACATTTAAGGCAGTGACAAATTTCAAAGTGTAAAATAAAACAATTATGGCTAAAGATGAAGCAAACAGCATCTAAAATTGAGCTAATTATTCCCCTTGGGGCATTACATTTGCCTAAAATTGTCCTAGAAGTGAAGGTTTAAAGAAAGAACCATACTGACTGATTTGGGGATAACAAAGGATTTCAATTCCTTAGGAAATAAAACCAAATTCTGTATTCTGAGGAAACTACATCTACTAAGTTAATCGGAGTAAATAGTTTTGAAATGATCGGAAGCAACAGCTCAAGTTAGATGCTAAAAGAATTTCTGTAGCAAAAGATCTTCTCTTGAAAAATTTTTTTAAATGATTCATCAAATATTTAAGAGGAGTTAGAATTATTGATTCCAACAGATTCCAGAAAAGAGTCACAGAATCTACAAAGGGTAGATAATCATAAACGAGTGAATGGTTTGTCCCGTCCACAGCCTCACTTTGACCAGTCCTCTTTCTGTAGCCACTCTGTGGAGAATAACATCCACACACAGCTCATTGCTCACCTTCCAGGCTAAGTTAAAAGTTCCCCTTTCAGATTAGTTGTCATTGTTTTTGTTTTCTTACTTCATTTCAGTCATACATCGTTTGTTGTTTTTAAGAATTTATGTTGTTTCCAATAGATCATTTCGATTTATTTCCCTTTATGGTACTAATTTGAGCTCTCTGCTATCTCTAGGAATTTTTAGGTTAAAAGTTAGAGTATAACTTCTTTTATTTTTCATTTTCACAAGTAGCAAGGAAATGATTTAAAACTGGAGGAAAGAGGAAGGCAAAACAACAAGGTACATAAAACATTGCCAAATGCTCAGATGTAGTTAATTCATAAACAGAAGTCATGTCCATTCCACTTTAGCCTCGTCCTTTTTTTTTTTTTTGCCATATACTAATCATTCTAAATTATTTGTGTAGTAAAGTTCAGAGTTAGTGTGACAAGATCAAAATAACTTTGAAGAGAAATATCTACTTTCATTATTGCCATGAATATTTACCTCTGGGGAGGATATAAATGGGAAGAGCAGATCACTACAGAGTCACTAAGTGCTGCACTGTGGTTAGAGATGTATGTAAATTCCACCCAGACTACTGCAGTGGATGCCACTTAACACTGTAAGATTCAGAGGATCCTGAAGTAAACATGGTTTCTCAACCCTCTAACTAGAAGGACTTTTGTCAAAGAAAACAGAAAAGAAGCAAAAGAGTTTCTAAGGACCACTATAGGAGATTCTACTTAAATTTATTTGTCTATTACCATGTTTATTCATTAATTTTAAAAGAATTTACTGAGTGTCTCCTATGTGTGAAGAATGATGCTAAGTGCTGGGTGGGGGGGGGGATGGGGGGGCAGTCACAAATAAATTAACATTTATTCAGTACTTAGTATGTTCTAAACACTTTACACATATTAACTCATTTCATCCTCACTATGGCCCTAAGAGATAGGTATATTATGTTCACACTTTATAGAAAATGAAACTGACACACAAAGGGGTTAATTTGCCCAGTCAGACAGATAGGAAACCTGGCTGCAGAGACCACACTCTGAACTACTAAGTAGTCCTCAGACCCAGAACAGAGTGACTGATGGGCTGAGACTCAAGAATCTAGAGCTTTGGGCAGAATGAGAGTCAGAGAGAACACTGAGCTTCTCTTTACAATTGAGAAAACTGGTAAAGTGACTTGTACAAAATCAAAAAGCAAGTTATTACGAAAGATGGATGGTAGCTTGATTTTAATAATAATAAAAATACAGGAGATACCTAGAAATAAAAATTAAAGAATTCATATTCTTCAGAGACTTATTAGGGCACCAAAGTTAACAGATCAGTCAAATCTTAGAAAGGAGAAAGCAGTATTTGCAATTTAAAAATAGAAAGAGGAGGAGGGAGGGGAAAAAACTCTAACTCCAATACTCTGCACTTAGGAAGGGGAATGGTAATGCGTAATCGAACAGTGCGGAATGCCTTAATCATGAGGGAGTTGATAATAGATTAATTCAATTAGTTAGTTTAGCTAATGTTAGATTATATAGATCTAAACAAAACTAGAAGAGAAACATGAAAATATATACTTTAAAAAGCTATCTTCAGCGCTAACACTCCATAAAAACTACTTCTCTTCTTGTATTTCCTATCTTAAAACAAATAACATCATGATCTACCCAAGTCACCAGATTGGAAAACTGGGAACCAAGCCTATCTCTTGCTCAATCTCCACACAGAATGAGTCATCGTGTCCAACTGACTCTACCTCGAAATTAGCTTTTGGATCTATTCCCACCTCTCCATCTTCACTGCTATTACCCTCCTAAAAAGCTGGCATATGGGCTTCCCTGGTGGTGCAGTGGTTGAGAGTCCGCCTGCTGATGCAGGGGACACGGGTTCGTGCCCCGGTCGGGGAGGATCCCACATGCACCGGAGCGGCTGGGCCCATGAGCCATGGCCGCTGAGCCTGCGCGTCCGGAGCCTGTGCTCCGCAACGGGAGAGGCCACAACAGTGAGAGGCCTGCGTACCGCGCAAAAAAAAAAAAAAAAAAAAAAAAAAAGAAGCTGGCATACTCTTCTATAAGCTTTCACCTGAAACAACAATACAATTTGCTTTCTTGTCTCCAACCTCACTGCACTGATTCTCCTCCGCAAGGCACCAGAATACTGTTACTAAAATACAGATTTGATTATGTGACTCTCCTGCTTTAAATCCTTAGAGGATTCCTTAACATTCACAGGACAGAAACCATGCCTTCTTGCTGTTATACCAGGTCCTTTGAGATCTGCCCACCCATCTCCCTTGACTGGGTCCAATATTCCCACAAGGCAATACCTACAGTTAGTTCCCTGAAGCTTTCACTCAGCTGTGTGTTTTACATCCTCTCCCTACTTGCAGTGAGTGCCCTTCCCCTGGCCAGTATGGTTAACTCATCTTTCCAATTTCAATATAATGATTCCTCCTTTGTAAGAGCTTCTATGACTCCCTCGGGAATGTTGTGTTTTCTCCTCCATGCTCCCCAAGGTACTTCTAACATTTATTAAAACTGCCTCTGTTTGCATGTCTTGCCTTCCATGGGACCTAGAACTCTCCCATATGTAAATGTTCCAGGAGCAGTGCCTAGCATATGGTTGGCCTAGAAATGTTGATTGTGTGTTGTCAACTCCAATACATCAATTACAAGAACCTTAAGAAAGAGGCAGGGTAAGTATCGCTACTTTCACTACACCAGCTGAGTAACCTGGGGCTCAGAAAGGTAAAGTGACTTGCCTAGTAAAAGCAAGATGAGTAATAGGTACTCCTCCCACTAAACCACAAAGCTCCCCTAGCTACTCAAAGCACGAACAGCTGCACCAATATTCCACATATGAACCTCACTAACCAACTAAACAGGGATATGTAAACGAGTTAACTGGTGCTGAAATCAGGCATTAATGTGCAAACAAACAGGGACTTGTTTGAGCTCAGTGGGCATGAATATGCAAATGAACTGGCTGCAGTTCAGGAGATGTCATCACAATTCTAGGAATGAACATCCTATATTATGACTATCACAGTATTCATGCACCACTCATACAGACTATCGTAAATTCCTGTAATACGGGAGTTTCAAGTTTAAAACTGTGGTGAAGCCAAAAGTAACTTGACGCATATTTTCATCCACACCACAATTACAAGCTGGAAATCCAGTGTGAGCACACAGAACTCTGCCATCTCCATACAGAAGCAAGCTGCCATTTGCAGCCTAAGCTGAACAAGGGACTTTGGAATTAGGGTGGGCTGGTCCAGACGCTGCCAATATCTCAAGTTGTAGCTACCATGCACGGCCTGATTTTGATACTGCTACCATAGTTGCATTTAAAACAGTTATTTTTCCTACAGGATTTTTAATAATAAAGTGGCAAGGCTATACTGCTTGAACACCACTCAGAAGATCCAGTGTATCATTATATGTAGCTTTTGCTCTAGTATAATCATCTTTTATATTCCTATCATTGTCAATACACCACTGGTTCCTATCAATTCTTCATCTCTTAACTGTTAACGATGCACAATGACCAAAGCCATTCACAACAGCTTTGGCGTCCTTTCTGTCATCTCTGGTTCCCAAAAGTAACAAATTATAATCAGTAGAGGTCAGTATACATGAACTGATTTCCTTAATTAACAGAAAAAGTTACATCCAATTCATGTTATGAAACAAGAAAAGCCTATACTCTCTCACTTGCATGCATTTATCCCTCCATGCCCACTGCCTGAAATGCCCATCCCTCCTCTCTTTATCTGGAAAGCTTCCTTTCATCCCTTATAAGCAGCTCAAACCTTAAATACTTATGAAAGCCTCCCTGCCTTTCCCAGAACTTGTACACACATCTCAGTTACATACATATACAACTCCATCATAGCACATATCACAGGGCTGTGATCACTTACTCGTATGCTGAATTAATTAGAACATAAGTAGGGCTGCAAGTAATAAGAGAATCAAACTACAAGTGACTTGAACAAGACAGTTTCTTCCTCTCTCACAGAGAAGTCTGGGATGGGATGGTGGCTCTGGTCATCACAGTGTGACACTCCACGGTCCCAGAAACCCAAGCTCCCTGTATCCCATTGCTCTACCATCCCTACAGTTCGGCCTCACCTGCGCGGTCTAAGATGACTCCCCACCATGCTTCGTTCCCACTGTATGAGCATCTTCACACAGCACACAGGTACTGGGCTGGGAGAGAAGGAGAGCCTTCCCTTTAAATGTAAGACCTGAAGTTATACATATCACTTTCACTCACATTCCACTGGTTAGAATTATGTGTCCATGGCTGGCTGCAAGGAAAGCTTACATATGTTTATATTTTGGGGTGGCCATGTGTCCGGCTAAAAATCAGGGGCTCTGTTAATATAGAACAAATGCTGGGAGACAAGTGCCAGGCTCATGTGACACATTCATGGTCCCTTTCTATTCTTTTGACTTTCAAAAGCAAAAAATCAAAACTTGGTTCTGTTCATCACTGTATCCTAAAGGCCAAGTGAAGTGCCCAGTACGAACACATGTGATAAATCTGCACCGATTCAATAAACAACCAGAATTCCTAGAAAATACAGGAAAGAAAAGTAGAATAGCTGTTGACCTCGCTTAATGCTAGGTGCTGACACCCAGATGGAGGATGAGGGAGAGGAGGGTGTGGGTCAGTGGGGAGGGAGCCCTCCTGACCCTGAGGTTATCTTCTCATGAACTCCTTAAGGTACAGGACTAGTTCAGTAATCATTCACAGCTTCGGCAGGGACACGGAGCATCCGTGGAACGCTGCAGGCCCAAGAACCAATCCAGTGGTCACAAAAAACTCCAAATTTGGTTTAGACTTCTAAACAGGGGCATTACACTACATATATGCTTTTGCCTCTGGACACTTAGAGGCCCTTTTAAAAATGATTATATTTCTACTTTTTATGAAATGTATTATATATATGAGTATCTATGACATTCGTATGGTTTTAAAAATAATACAACAAGCAATATCATTTCCATCACTTAGCTGAAGAAACACAACACCACCATTATCCCCTTCAAGCCCCATGTGCTCCTCTCTTCGATCATATCCTCCTCCATCCTCTCCGGAGCAGATCCCCTTCCTGAGTTTTGTATTTATGCCCCCATCTTACCTTTCTCACATTTTCATCACATGAGGAAATACGCCTCAGGAAGACACTATTCAGTTCTGACTGCTTCTGATCTTCATGGAGATGGAACTAGACTATATATATTCCCATGCGATTGCTTCGGAGACTCAACCAAGCTAATGTATAGCAGAGTTCATTCACTTTCGCTGTTATAAAGTATTCCGCCATGTGGAATTATGGCTATACTGATTTATAATTCCTTTTTCCCGTCTATGGCCTTTGAGTTGTTTCCAGTTTTCTGTTATTCAGACAATGCTGCCATGAGCATACTTGTCCAGAGGTTTTGCCTTTCACATCTGAGTTCTAACCTATCAAAAATTTATTTTCCTAAATGATATGAGGTTCAAATCTAATGTCTTTTTTTCTTTCCGGATAATCAGTTGTCTTAACACCCATTATGGATTAGTCTGTCCTATCCCCACAAATCTGTAATGTCATCTCTCTCCCGATATCAAGTTTTCCACTGTGTAGGAGTCTGCTTCTGGGAGTCTGTAGTTTTATAATGGTGCCTTGGTGCCACACAGAGGAAGGGGAAAGGAGCAAATGGAAGGGGGGTGGGCATCTAAGCAGGTGGGGCTCTGAGCCCTCAACCCCACTTAGTCAAACCATTTGAGCTATGAAATAAGACTTAAACAGAAGACAGGTTCTATGACTGAAAAATGAGTTTAAAAGCACTAGATTATGAGTTCTAAAGCACATTCTACCATTAAAATCTATTTCTTCATTTTCTAGACATCATAGTATGTGCTTGTTTACATCAATTTCTTCTGAATTTTGGTAATAGATCACTTTAGATAAGGTAATCTCTAACTATTAGCCTTCCTGAAGGACTCAACCTTCATTTTGAAAATGTAAAATTACCTTGTGAATTGTGTCTTACTGGGACAATGATAAATTTGTTATGTAGCATTCTCACTAGCTTCTAATAATTACTTTCCTCACTACATACTACAAATGTTTGTGGTCTTCTCTACCTTCTAAAAGAGCTCAAGTCAGAATTATTAGTTGCATCATACAAACTACTAGGGTTGCCAAAATATAACTCTTACGGTCCTAGAGAAAGTCTAAGCAAATAAGGAATAATAGCAAAGCTATCATCTTCACATTGTTAAAAAATTAATGTGAACCGAATGATGAAAAATATAGGAGAAGCTAACATTCAAAATTCTCTGTTACATCATGTTAGAAGCTTCTGGTGTTTTTTCATACTTTGGTTTAAAGAAAACCTTTTAACTGAAGTATAATATAGACAGACATGCATACGTACCACTTTTAAAACTCAAATATATATCTCATTTAGCAGCATGGCCTCTTCTCCCCTATCTCTGTATGGATGAATGAATAAATGGATAGAACAAAAGTTTTTTTAAAATAAGCTGATATATCATCAACTAGTTCTGCACAATGACCAAGGGTCATTCCTCAAGAGTGAGGCTTTGTGATGGCCCCTTTGCACTCTAATGATCCATTTTCTCATGACCTTCCACATGGTTCAGCTACCAGTGGTTTGTCCACTGGGTAGAAAGGATGTTTTATGAACTAGACTTATTCAGAAAATAAATCCATTTTATATAAACTAAATCCACAAAAGAACATTTTAAAATAAAATAAACATCTATCTGGCATAGATTAAGACTAAGGGCTGGTACGCTCAATAACAACGGTGGCATAGGAACACTGTTATTTCCTACTTGATTTGAAATAACGCATTTGTCTGCTCATGACCTGAGGAAAGTATATTTATTACTTACTACTTCTTAGGAAAAGATAAAGAAATTAGCACTTATAAAAATTTTATTATAATTTCGTATTAAGACATATCTTACATATAAGTTATGATCTGTCTTTTAAAAAGAATATAAATATACAAAAGGAGGGGGAATCAATTTTCATACACTATTTTACAACCTAAAACAGAAGAGATAACTGTAAGAGATTAAGGTTATTTTGAAATAATTATGTGCAATTTTAACCAAAAAAAAAAAAGTACTTTTTTCCCCATGTCGCTTGCATATTGTTACTCAGTTATTAACAAAGTCATTAAGCAAGATTTTAAAGACTACAAAGAATTTTCTAATCAAATTTCACGAATATAAAGCTTTACAAGTGCTTCTTATATATAATGCTGTGGAACAAAAGGGTGGTATGTGTGTAAAACTGCTGTACCTCACTTCAGCCAAAACGTCCCTGAAAAATGTGTGCAGAAGTGAAATCTTGCTTTAAATGCTCCATTATAGAACAGCTTGCTACTTAGGAGATTCCTATACTAAATCCTCCTATAATAAATCCTTCTGTAAAAAGGATAATCAACTCATGCTTAATCTATTTCAAATATTGCCTTACCTTAAGGCAAGGCACCTCCAAGCAGATTAATTACATACGATACTATTAAGTATTCACAACCCCAGTTACCAACAACCCATTAGAAAGAAAAACTCAGAAAATTCAGGTCAGGTCAGTGTAAGAGCCCAGTTTTCCCTGATGTCAGTACTTCCATATTTACTCTGTAAAGCAAATCCTCTTAGAGAAGTCAATTCTCAAGTGGTTGTAGCTTTACAGACTATTTCAAGTGGTTGGAGCTTTACAGACTATTTCAGTGTCAGGGCCATGGAAATGCCACTCATTTAACTAATGGTAATAAAAATGACACTCTTAAAGGTAATATGATTGAGTACAAACAGAAGTACTAAGTAGCCCCAAGACAGAGAAGAAACTGTAATCAAAACTGAGTATACATTTCTACTTGGATTGGTGACAATTAATGTACTCTACCTATTAGTGAGTTTGATCACCTTAAAAAATGAGCAAAGGGCTTCCCTGGTGGCGCAGTGGTTGGGAGTCTGCCTGCCGATGCAGGGGACACGGGTTCGTGCCCCGGTCTGGAAAGATCCCACATGCCACAGAGCGGCTGGGCCCGTGAGCCATAGCCGCTGAGCCTGCGCGTCCGGAGCCTGTGCTCCACAATGGGAGAGGCCACAACAGTGAGAGGCCTGCGTACCACAAAAAAAATAAATAAATAAAATTTAAAAACCGAGCAAAGACAAAGTACAGAACTCCTAGTCTGTTTATTAAGGCTCCCACTAGCGTTTCTCAAATAAGTAGGCTTGTACATGCAAATAAGGAGATATGGAGGAAAGAGGCCTCCTTCATCATATATTTTCGAAATGCCTAATTCAAACCAAGTATCGTCCTAGGCACTGGAACGCATTAGTATGGCTTGCATTCTGTGTAGAATATTAACAAGTTGACAAGATGTACATATTTTTTTAGGTATTATGAGGAAAATCAAAAACATGCTGAGGTTACGAATGATAAGATGTGGGGAGGGGAGATAGGATGCTGGAAGAGATCGGGAAACAATAATGAGATGTGGGCAGGAGACCTAGATCTGCAAGTCATCTGCACCTGGCCCCAAGCAAAGCTTGGTTTTGGCTGAGATCATCAGGGGAGAGTGTACAGAGGGAACACAGGAAAGCTTTCAGGACCAAACCATGAGACACTCCAAGGAGCCCTTGAGAAGACTCAGAAAGAACATGAGAAAGAGAAAAGGAAAACAGTTGCTGAACGAGCAAGTGAGATGAACACAGAAAAGCGAACACTGAATCTGCCAAGATGGAGGTCACCGATGACCTTGAGGTGAGCTGACCCAGAGAAACAGTAAGAGTGAATGGGAAGAGAAAATGAGAGATAAAGAGAGGGATGCAGCTCTCCTCATTCCACAATGATAAACTTTTTAAAGCACCATTTTTTTTTTTTTTTACAATTTTTTTTTTTTTTTTTTTTTTGCGGTATGCGGGCCTCTCACTGTTGTGGCCTCTCCCATTGCGGAGCACAGGCTCCGGACGCGCAGGCCCAGCGGCCATGGTTCACGGGCCCAGCCACTCCGTGGCATGCGGGATCCTCCCGGACCGGGGCACGAACCGGTATCCCCTGCATCGGCAGGCGGACTCTCAACCACTGCGCCACCAGGGAAGCCCTAAAGCACCATTTTAATTTCAATCAATTACAGCTATTCTAATTTTTCCAGAGTTTTGATATCTAATTTTACAGTCACAATATCCCCTCCTAAAAGAGTCAGAACTGGAAACAGCTCTATTTTTCAAATGAGAAAACCGAGGCAAAGGGGATTAACCAGAGACCCTGTTTTGGTCATGGGCAGCAGTAACTATTTTGACTTTTTTTTTCAACCCTCATGAGACAATGCGTTCATCAGTTACCTTATTCTCCCGAAGACCCACACATTAAAACTCAGACACTAGACTGCCACTACCTCTTGCGACAGCACCAGAATCACAACTAACTGCTGAACAATCATTGACAGGAAGACACTGGAACTAATGACCAAAAAAGATACCCCACACCCAAAGACAAAGGAGAAGCCACAATGAGACTCTAGCAGGGGCACAATCACAATAAAATCAAATCCCATAACTGCTGGGTGGGGGACTCACAAACAGGGGAACACATACCACAGAAGTCCACCCACTGGAGTGAAGGTTCTGAGCCCCACATCAGGCTTCCCAACCTGGGGTCCGGCAATGGGAGGAGGAATTTCTAGAGAATCAGATTCTGAGGCTAGCGGGATATGACTGCAGGACTTTGACAGGACTGGGGGAAACGGAGACTCTACTCTTGGAGGGCACACACAACGTACTGTGCACATCAGGACCTAGGGGAAGGAGCAGTGACCCCATAGGCAACTGAACCAGACCCACCTGCCAGTGTTGGAGGGTCTCCTGCAGAGGCAGGGGGTGGCTCTGTCTCACCATGAGGACAAGGTCACTGGCAGCAGAAGTTCTGGGAAGTACTCCTTGCCGTGAGCCCTCCCAGAGTCCGCCACTAGCCCCACCAAAGAGCCCGGGTGGGCTCAAGTGTTGGGCCGCTTCAGGCCAAACAAACAACATGGAGGGAACCAAGCCACATCCATCAGCAGACAAGCAGATTAAAGTTTTACTGAGCTCTGCCCAAAAGAGCAACAATCAGCTCTACCCACCACCAGTCCCTCCCATCAGGACACTTACACAACCCTCTTAGATAACCTCATCCACCAGAGGGCAGACAGGAGAAGCAAGAAGAACTACAATCCTGCAGCCTGTGGAATGAAAACCACATTCGCAGAAAGATACATAAAATGAAAAGGCAGAGGACTATGTACCAGATGAAGGAACAAGATAAAACCCCAGAAAAACAACTAAATGAAGTGGAGATAGGCAACCTTCCAGAAAAAGAATTCAGAATACTGAAAGTGAATATGATCCAGGACCTCGGAAAAAGAATGGAGGCAAAGATCGAGAAGATGCAAGAAATGTTGAACAAAGACCTAGAAGAATTAAAGAACAAACACACAGAGATGAACATATAATAACTGAAATGAAAACTACACTAGAAGGAATCAATAGCAGAATAACTGAGGCAGAAGAACGGATAAGTGACCTGGAAGACAGAAGGAATTCATTGCCATGGAACAGAATAAAGAAAAAAGAATAAAAAGAAATGAAAACAGCCTAAGAGACCTCTGGGACAACATTAAACGCACCAACATTCACATTATAAGGGTCCCAGAAGGAGAAGAGAGAGAGAAAAGGACCCAAGAAAACATTTGAAGAGATTATAGTCGAAAACTTCCCTAACATGGGAAAGGAAATAGCCACCCAAGTCCAGGAGGTACAGAGAGTCCCCGGGGGGATAAACCCAAGGAGAAACACGCCAAGACACATAGTAACCAATCTGACAAAAATTAAAGACAAAGAAAAATTATTAAAAACAACAAGGTAAAATGACAAATAGCATACAGGGGAACTCCCATAAGGTTTACAGCTGATTTCTCAGCAGAAACTCTACAAGCCAGAAGGGAGTGGCATGATAAAGTGATGAAAGGGAAGAACCTACAACCAAGATTACTCTACCCAGCAAGGATCTCATTCAGATTTGATGGAGAAATCAAAAGCTTTACAGACAAGCAAAAGCTAAGAGAATTCAGCACCACCAAAGCAGCTCTACAACAAATGCTAAAGGAACTTCTCTAAGTGGGAAACACAAGAGAAGAAAAGAACCTACAAAGACAAACCCAAAACAATTAACAATATGGTAATAGGAACATACATAACAATCATTACCTTAAACATGAATGGATTAAATGCTCCAACCAAAAGACACGGGCTCACTAAATGGATACAAAAACAAGACCCATATGTATGCTGTCTACAACAATTCCACTTCAGACATAGGGACACACACAGACTGAAATTGAGGGGATGGAAAAAGATATTCCACGCAAATGGAAATCAAAAGAAAGCTGGAGTAGCAATACTCATATCACATAAAATAGACTTTAAAATAAAGAATGTTACAAGAGACAAGGAAGGACACTACGTAAGGATCAAGGGATAAATCCAAAAGAAGATATAACAATTATAAATATATATGTACCCAACATAGGAGCACCTCAATACATAAGGAAACTGCTAACAGCTTAAAAGAGGAAATCGACAGTAACACAATAATAGTGGGGGACTTTAACACCTCACTTACACCAATGGACAGATCATCCAAACAGAAAATTAATAAGGAAACAGAAGCTTTAAATGACACAATACACCAGACAGATTTAACTGATATTGATAGGACATTCCATCCAAAAACAGCAGGAAGATTACATCTTGGGTCACATCAAGCCTCACTAAATTTAAGAAAACTGAAATAATATCAAGCATCTTTTCTGACCACAATATTATGAGATTAGAAATCAATTACAGGGAAAACAATGTAATAAACACAAAAACTTGGAGGCTAAACAATACATTAAATAACCAAGAGATAACTGAAGAAATCAAAGAGGAAATCAAAAATACCTAGAGTCAAATGACAATGAAAGCACGCTGATCCAAAAACTATGGGATGCAGCAAAAGCAGTTCTAAGAGGGAAGTTTACAGCTATACAAGCCTACCTCAGGAATCAAAAAAAATCTCAAATAAACAATCTAACCTTACACCTAAAGGAACGAGAGAAAGAAGAACAAACAAAACCCAAAGTTAGAAGGAAAGGAATCATAAAGATCAGAGCAGAAATAAATGAAATAGAAACAAAGTAAATAATAGCAACGATCAATAAAACTAAAAGCTGGTTCTTTGAGAAGATAAATAAAATTGATAAACCATTAGCCCGACTCATCAAGACAAAGGTGAGAGGACTCAAATCAATAAAATTAGAAATGAAAAAAGAGAAGTTACAACAGACAACACAGAAATACAAAGCATCCTAAGAGACTACTACAAGCAACTGTATGCCAATAAAATGGACAACCTGGAAGAAATGGACAAATTCTTAGAAAGGTAGAACCATCCAAGACTGAACCAAGAAGAAATAGAAAATATGAACACACCAATCACAAGTTATGAAATTGACACTGTGATTAAAAATCTTCCAACAAAAAAAAGCCCAAGACCAGATGGCTTCACAGGTGAATTCTATCAAACATTTAGAGAAGAGCTAACACCCATCCTTCTCAAACTCCCCCAAAAAATTTCAAAGGAAGGAACACTCCCGAAATGATTCCATGAGGGCACCATCACCTTGTTACCAAAACCAGAAAAAGATACTACAAAAAAAGAAAATTACAGACCAATGTCACTGATGAATATAGATGCAAAAATCCTCAACAAAACACTAGCAAACAGAATCCAACAGCACATTAACAGGATCATACACCATGATCAAGTGGGATTTATCCCAGGGATGAAAAGATTCTTCAATATACACAAATCAATCAATGTGATACACCATATTAACAAACTGAAGAAGAAAATCCATATCATCATCTCAATAGATGCAGAAAAAGCTTTTGACAAAATTCAACACCAATTAACGATAAAAACTCTCCAGAAAGTCAGCACAGAGGGAACCTACCTCAACATAATGAACACCGTATATGACAAATCCACAGCAAACATCATTCTCAGTGGTGAAAAACTGAAAGCATTTCCACTAAGATCAGGAACAAGACAAGGATGTCCACTCTTGTCACTATTATTCAACATAGTTTTGGAAGTCCTAGCCACAGCAATCAGAGAAGAAAAAGAAATAAACGGAATACAAATAGGAAAAGAAAAAGTAAAACTGTCACTGTTTGCAGATGACATGATACTACACATACAGAATCCTAAAGATGCCACCAGAAAACTAGTAGAGCTAATCAATGAATTTGGTAAAGTTGCAGGATACATAATTAATGCACAGAAATCTCTGGCATTCCTATACACCAACAATGAAAAATCAGAAAGAGAAATTAAGGAAATACTCCCATTTACCATTGCAACATAAAGAATAAAATACCTAGGAATAAACCTGCCTAAGGAGGCAAAAGACTTGTACTCAGAAAACTATAAAACACTGATGAAAGAAATCAAAGATGACATAAACAGTCGGAGAGGTATACCATGTTCTTCAATTAGAAGAATCAATATTGTGAAAATGACTATACTACCCAAAGCAATCTACAGATTCAATGCAATCCCTATCAAAGTATCAGTGGCAGTTTTTACAGAACTAGAACAAAAATCTTAAAATTTGTACGGAGACACAAAAGACCCCGAATAGCCACAGCAGTCTTGAGGGAAAGAAACGGAGCTGGAGGAATCAGACTCCCTGACTTCAGACTATACTACAAAGCTACAGTAATCAAGACAATATAGTACTGACCCAAAAACAGAAATATAGATCAATGGAAGAGGATAGAAGGCCCAGAGATAAACCCACGCACCTATGGTCAACTAATCTATGACAAAGGAGGCAAGGATATACAACGGAGAAAAGACAGTCTCTTCAATAAGTGGTGCTGGGAAAACTGGACAGCTACATGTAAAAGAATGAAATTAGAACACTCTCTAACACTATACACAAAAATAAAGTCAAAATGGATTAGAGACCTAAATGTAAGACCAGACACTATAAAACTCTTCGAGGAAAACATAGGAAGAACACTCTTTGACATAAATCACAGGAAGATCTTTGTTGATCCACTTCCTCTCCTAGAGTAATGGAAATAAAAACAAAAACAAACAAATGGGACCTAATGAAACTTCAAAGCTTTTGCAAAGCAAAGGAAAGCACAAACAAGATGAAAAGACAACCCTCAGAATGGGAGAAAATATTTGCAAATGAATCAACAGACAAAGGATTAATCTCCAAAATATATAAGCAGCTCATGCAGCTCAATATTAAAAAAACAAACAACCCAATCCAAAAATGGGCAGAAGACCTAAATAGACATTTCTCCATAGAAGACATACAGAAGGCCAAGAAGCACATTAAAAGCTACTCAACATCACTAATTATTAGAGAAATGCAAATCAAAACTACAGTGAGGTCTCATCTCACACCAGTTAGAATGGGCATCAACAGAAATTCTACAAACAACAAATGCTGGAGAGGGTGTGGAGAAAAGGGAACCCTCTTGCACTGTTGGTGGGAACGTAAATTGATACAGCCACTATGGAGAAGAGTATGGAGGTTCCTTAGCAAACTAAAAACAGAATTACCATATAACCCAGCAATCCCACTGCTGGGCATATACCCAGAAAGAACCACAATTCAAAAAGACACATGCACCCCAATGTTCACTGAAGCACTGTTTACAATAGCCAGGACATGGAAGCAACCTAAATGCCCATCGACAGACAAATGGATAAAGACGATGTTGGCACATATATACCATGGAATATTACCCAGCCATAAAAAGGAACAAATTGGGTCATTTGTAGAGACATGGATGGATCTAGAGACTGTCATACAGAGTGAAGTGAGTCAGAAAGAGAAAAACAAATATCATATATTAATGCATATATGTGGAAGCTAGAAAAATGGTACAGATGAACCAGTTTGCAGGGTAGAAACTGAGACACAGATGTAGAGAACAAATGTATGGACACCAAGGGGGGAAAGCGGGGGTGGGATGAACTGGGAGATTGGGATTGACATATATACACTAATACGTATAAAATAGATAACTAATAAGAACCTGCTGTATAAAAAATAAAATTAAATTAAAAAAAAACTCAGACACTATATTGAAGCTAAATGTTCTTTAAAATGAGTACCTTTCTAAGCTACCACATGACTGTGTGAGCAGTACAATGAAGCAGTGGAGGGGCTCAGAATAACAGGACATCCATGATTAACGCAGACACATGAACAAGTCTGACTTCCAGCTGTTGCGCTGCACTCTTGGGAACAGCACCCCAACGTCCTCAGCCCAGCTGCCCACAGCACACAATGTAATGAACCACCTGTACCCTGACAGTTAGGGCCAACTGAGATGGGTTGATGATACCAAAGAAATCTCATTTTTTCATTCTTTTTTTCCCCCTTGTGTGTTGTTAGGTAGAACATTTTTTAATTGCATGATGAATTAGAAATATTGACAGGAGCTTAACTTTTGTCAGATGTGAGCCTTTTAATGTTACTTTGATGGTCTATCTTTACCGCTCTCCTACCACAGAAGGAAGAGCTGACCTCACGAACCAAACCACTGGGAAGCGAAGCCTGCAGCTTCATGGCTCTAAGAGAAGAGACAAAAATCTCCTGCCAGTCTCTTATGATGTGACTGAACTATTTAACTATGCCTTTTCAGGATAAGGTGAAATGCAGATCTCACTGTGGTCCTCAGACCAGTCAGATTAATAGAATAACTGAAAAAGAATGACCAGTTTTTATGGAAAAAAGATATGATTTCCCCCCCAGCTCCTTTTTTCCTGCTGCAATATTAAAAGCATTCATCAGAGAAACTTTGGTTCCTGAATGAAACTCCATCAAACTTGCACAAAAACTGGTCAGCTGATACAGCCTCTCACCAAGCACATGACGTGTCAGCTCAGCTCAATTATTTTTAATGATTATTCTGAACATGATATGTTTGCTAGCTACTTTCTCCCTCTAACCAGAGATAAATGCTCCTACTTTGCTCAACACTGGTAAGCACAATAGACTGTTGCTCCAAAGTTCCCTATTTTAACTAGCTTTTTGAAGGATGGTAAAGTTCCCAGATCATGATGATTCTTCGATTAACCATTCTCACAGAATGAAAGTCCTCTGTAACTCAGCTGGATTTTTCAATGTTTTTCAATTATATACAGCAATGTTGTCCCAGGCCAGACAGCTCAAGGGCAACATTTCTATTTAATAAAGCCATGTATAACTGCAAAGCACAAAAATGTATCTACGTATAGGCTCTACTTCGGCTTAAACTTAAAAGCTAATGCAAACCTACGAAGCTGATAATGGCTGTCAGTGGCCCCATCTCCTTTGGGGTCCCCTTCCTAACCTCTCACTAATAAGCTGCCCGTCCTACTTTAGACCTCTGCCGTCCTCACTCCTTCTGTCAGTGAGTCAATCAGTATTTACCGAACATTTACTGTGCCAGGCACTGTACGAAGCACAGGGAATAGGACAGTATGTCCCTCATGGAGCTTACAGCTCTGTGCAAACCCACAATGCAGTGTGGAGAAGGGTATGAGAAAGGGAACAGGAAAGATGTGAGCACACAGCAGGGGCCACCAGCCCAGAGAGAGGCAGAAGGAAAGAGAGACAGAGAGTGCGTGCTTTGTGTTTTAGAGGGGGTATGTTAGCGAGAGGAGACACCAGCAGGGAGGGCTCATCACAGTGACAAACTGAAGTTGGAAAGCTGAGCAGGGTTTAGCCCAACGAGGAGACAAACTGAATGTATACGAAAACTCTGAAGTGACAAAACTAGAGATAACAACATTTGGAGAGAAGGAGGAAGGCATAACATTTACTACATGTCAGGTACTTTTCTCAGCACTTTTCATAGCTTACTCACCTAACGTTCACAACAACCTCATGGGGTAGGCACTGTTTAGAGATACGCCCATTTAGAGATAAGGAGGCACAGAGCTTCTGAAGCTAGGAAATGGGGAGCTAGATTTTAAACGTAGGCAGTACGGGCCCAGAACCCTCTACTGTTCACTGATTGGCTGTACTGTCTGTCTCTCAAGAGGTCATGGACCACGGGTGGGGTTGGGGATGGCGCACAGCTAGAGCAAAGCGCAAAGTGTTCACTCACCGTGCTCACTGTCTACTAAAAAAGAAGAATCTGGTATCTGTCATTTATTCTCGTTCAGTAACAATGCTTGAATACGAGTGAATGACAAGTTGCACTGCTGTCCCATTAGTTACGTGGTCTACCTTTTCATCTCTAAGTGTCAAGTGAAAAGCTTTACTGCGGTGCAGGCTGTCTGCTGCAAGTCGGGGAGGCTGTGTATATGTATGAAGGGACGGGGCTGTTCTCTGTACTTTCCACTCAGTTCTTCTGTGAACCTAAAACTGCTCTAAAAAATTAAATTTTTTAATTAATAAAAAAGGAAGTGATCAGGATTCAAGCTAAAAAAGAAGAAGAAAGGCTCCGTGTGTCCTCACTAAAGGAATTTCATATACTAGAAGCCAGGTGGAGAGAAATTTTGGAGGTAAACTTAAACTACTCCTTAGGTCAATTCTGAATTTATAAGTAGGACACTGTGCAGTCTATTTATCACTTGTAAAAATAAAATACAGTGTGTGTGTGTGTGTGTGTGTGTGTGTGTGTGTATGTGTGAAAAACAAAACAAAACAAAAAACCTGTGGGGTTTTGGGAAACCAAAAATAAATAAATAAAAAAAATAAGTAGGACACTGATGGAAGGTGGAGATATGGAAGAGCTCTCCAAACCTAGGTAATTTTCTACGCCCCCTAAGTGTCAGTTCAAGTATGATCAGTCCTACAGGAATGTGTGTTCCAAAACTATCATTTCCTTCCAAGCCTTGCAGTCCACCCTATACTGCCGGGAGGTAGTTACCTGCAGAAGCCCAGGTCACCCTCCTCCTTCCCTCCTTGTCTGACGGACCATACAGTGGCTCACTCCTTCATTTGTTCCAAACCTAACTACTCCCTGTACTTCTCCACTTCAAGACTCCAAGACACACACTTCATGTTTTCTAGAACATACAGCAATACTTTACTATTAAATAAAATGCTTGTAATCTAATTTCCTTTTCCTTATATCCTCAAATGTATTTCTAGGCTTTTAATTCTGGTAACTTTATGTCTGAGTTGTGGAATTATTACTGTGATATAACTATGAGACGGCATAGCAGAGTCTTTGGAAGAATTTACAGGTATTTACTGATAGATTAATAATGAAGGTGAAGGTAGGAATGACTAGGCAATAGTCTTTTAACTCTAGAAAGGCTGGCTAGTTGCTTCCTGATATTCTGTTGTAGAATTATGATGAGTCTTAAAAACTAAATATTTAATTGTGTAGGCTAGTCACTACAAAATATTCCAAGTGCCTGCAATGCATCAAAGACAGTGAAAGTGTTCTTCTCCATCCCTCATGGAGAAAGCCCCATAGTTCTAAAATAATTTAAAGAATCTCTCCCCGCTCAACTCCTCTAGCAATTTTATCCAAACCATCCACTTAGTTGTTACCACTGACTGCCTTATATTGTTATTGATATTCATTCTTTACTTTCATAACTGGATCTTAAGGTTTTTATCTTTTATTTCCATGTACTCAACAACTTCCATCCCTTCCAGTGCTTGGATGTCTTGCACTTAGCAGATCTTCACAAATCCTTCTTAACTGATCACATTTACCATGATCAGCATCCTTTTGGTCACAGGAAAAAATGTTATTAGTGTGATTTTTTAATGTAAATAAATTTACTTATAATTTATTTTCTTAATTATTTTCTTCTTCAGATTCCAACATTTTAGTAACCACACATGGACATCAAATATCCTGTGTATCAAAGTTACGTTGATCAGAACGTACTGTTTAAAGGCATCCTTCTTCCCTATAAATAACGACAGAGGCTGCATCTGTACTTTTCCAAATCTCAAGTACCCCTGCCATATTCCAGAAGGTACTGAAAACAATAATTAAAATAACAGTGGCAGCCACAGAAGACTGGCCTTCCCCTAGACTGTGACTGGAATCATGTCTGCCATCTTTAAGCAAAAAGGAACTGCCCTCATTTCTTTTTACACTGAGTTCCCACTTGAATTAACAGGTCTATAAATCCCGTGGCCACAGTAATAGTTTTAGCTGCTTGGCGGCTGATGCTGGGAAATGAAAGAAGAAACAGATTTCCAGGTCTTTTAATCTTTGCTATCTTGAAAGAATCCTGTGAATGCAGACCTCAAATTCACATGCTATAAACACTTCAGATCTTCCTCCAGAAAACTAATTTTTCTGGAGAAGGTCGATTACCCACCTTGAAGCTCTCCACTCCGACTGTACAGCTCCCTTCTCTGTTCTCGCAAATAGGCACTCATACTGATGGCATGGGAGGATGATTCGAACCTGCAACGAAATGCAGCGTAAACAAACGATTAGGTAGTAACCAAACAGGCAGTGTCCAGCTCTGTACATTCCGTTGAACTGTTGAACTGTTGACAGTATTCTACTCCAGCCCCCTAGTGTTCCACGACCAAGACCTTCTGGCTGTTCCAGGCCAGGGCAGGCTGCCATAGACCTTGATTTGTGAATGATATTCCTGCCTAAACGCTCCTCCATGACAGTATTTGGATCTTCTGCTCCTTCTCTATTTCAACTGATACACTCGATCTTGCAACTTTCTTTTGCCTCCAGATCCCTTGCCAGGATCCCTACACACACAGCAACAGCCGTATCCTCTAATGGCATTCTGATTTTGCTCCTAGGCAGCTCAAAAGACATCAGTGTCTGCCAGCTGCCACCACAGAAATATGGGCTCCTCAGAGCTGACCCCTGGCCTTTCTAACTCCCCCAGTGAGAGGACTAGCCCAATGGGCTGTGAGAAATGATGTTAAATAACTATACCAGAGAAACAAGGCATCTATGGTCTCTCCTTAAAAGTCCTCAGAAACAATATACTTTATAAACGGCTGCCAGGATTCTTACCGGCCACCTGTAATTCTTAGAAAGATTTCTCCTGTCAGCCTGTTATCCTGACAGAAAATCTCAGGTTTGAAATGTAATTTCTTACCACATGAAAGGACTTACAGTTTGATACAGTCATAATTTTACCTGGTTTTTTTGGTTGTTGTTGTATTTTACCACATAAAATACTTTCAAAAATACCAAGCTACAAACTGTTGTTCACAACTCCCCAGGGACTGCTTCAGAGGCTAGAAACATGGGGGATGGGTTCGTGATACAGAACATGGCTTTAAAAGCTAAAACAATGACTACAAAATAGAAAAAAACAACAACAACAAATCACAGTCTTAAAAGTAACTTGCAGGCAAGGAAGAACAACAACAAAAAAAAAACCAGGTAAAATTATGACTGTATCATCAAACTGTAAATCCTTTGATGTGCTAAGAAATTCCATTTCAAACCTGAGATTTTCAAAGTCGGGATAACAGGCTGACAGGAGAAATCCTTCTAAGAATTACAGCCACTAAGGGGTAAACAGCAACACAGTGAAAGAGCAACAGTGATAACGGGATAGGTTTCTGGCCACAAGGAAAGAGCACCAACATTTTCTTAATTGTGCCTTCTTTATCGGTTCTTTGACAAGGAAGATGAATACCAAGATGAATGTCAGTCTGAGGGAAACAGTTGAGTTACTTGATCCTTTCTCTGCACCCTGCCAAGAACTAAGAGGGCACAAACAGCCAGAAGAAAGGCAAAGTGTGCAGTACTTCAAAAGTGTCACCTGCCAGTCGAGTGCTGACGAGAAGCCACTGACCTCCAAAAAGCATGCTGACAGCTACTGATCAGAAACAGCAAGAGAAAAACTAAACTCGAGCAAAGAACAGAGAGGCACACCACATACAATAAGAAAGAACTTAAACACACTTAATTAACCTTGGCTAGGGACAATTAAAGAGAGTAATAAGGTTCTTCACAGATGTGACAGAAACAGATGACAGCTTGCCAAAATCTGAATCCTTTATGACCTGAGGCATTTTCACTACTCAGGAATCCTTTTTGCGTTTGCAACAAGTCACAGATGGATATAATTTTATAGCAAAAGAGGCATGAGGGATTAGCCAGTCTCACCTCCACACTTTACAGCCAAAGGCACCGAGGCCACTGAGACAAGAGAACTGCCCTGACTCACACGGCTCATTAATGGTGGAACCAAGACTAGAAATGGGCACATTTCTAAGAGTGGCCTAATTCTGTGCAGGTGATGAGTTTTTATTACTATGTAATAATAACAAATGTGTAACGATTACTTAAGTTCACTTATTCATTTCCAGTAACTTATGTTTTCCAACACCGCAATTTCAGGACTGGCTAAATGTCTGAAAATGTTTATGTGGTCTGAGGTTGCAAGTTAGGGGTGAGGGCTGACAGCATGATATCTAAACCCCCCGCAACCTGCTTTCTGCAATAGGCGTAGACTGAGAACGGTCAGCTGAGCTTGAAGAGGGGTGGGTAGGACTGGAAGGGGCGGAGGGAGGAAGGGAGGGGAGAGGGGAAAGAAAAGGCCTAACCGTAGGACTTAGGCAGTATCTGAGGCAGTCTTAGTTGCCTCCATCAAACACCTTTCCTCCCACTGTCTGTCTTGTTCGCTGGCACAGGCCCGATTCTATCTGGGCGTCTGGGTCCTTGCTCCCTCTCACTAGGCAGGGTGCTCAGGAGAGGGGGCTCCCTCTCCAGCTGCAGACCTATCACTGGAGATGAACTCTGACTGGTTTAAGACTATCACCATGGTCTACTTCCCCTTGCCAGTGACTGGTTTAGGAACGGGCCTCAGACCCAGGTCCTATTAGTTTTCTTGAGAAAAACTTGCAGAGCGGCTTTGTGACTGGCAAAAAATATTAATAGATGGATGGTTAATCATTAATAAAAATGGATTTGTAATGATATAGCCATTTTGGAACACAGTATGGCAGTGTCTTACACAGTTAAACATAGTCCTACCATATGATGTAGTAATCATGCTCCTGGGTATTTACCCAAATGAGTCGAATACTGACACTGACACAAAAACCTGCATGTGAATGTTCATCGCTGCTTTATTCATAACTGCCAGAAGCTGGAAGCAATCAAGATGTCTTTCAATAGCTGAATGGAAAAACAAGTGTGGTACATCCACAAATTAGAATTACTTAGTGTTACAAAGGATGCCACAAAAAGCCACAGAAAGACATGGATGAACCTTAAGTGCATACTGCTAAGTGAAAGAAGCCAGTCTGAAAAAGCTACGTACTGTATGATTCTAACTTTAAGACATTCCGGAAACGGCAACTATAGAGATAGTAAAAAAGATCAGTCACTTAAAGGGGGTAAGGAAAAGGAGGAGGAATGAATAAGTGGAAAACCGGATGTTTAGGGCAGTGAAACTATTCTGTAAGATACTATAATGGTGGATATATGACATTGTGCACTTCTCCAAACCCACAGAACTATACAAAGAGTGAACCCTAACGTAAACAATGGACTTTAATAATGGTGTATCAACATTGGTTCATCAATTGTAACTAATATGCCACACTAATAATAAGAGGAGAAACGATGGTGTTAATAAGAGGAGAAACTATGGTGTAAAGGGACATAAGGGAAATCTCTGTACTGTCAGCTTAATTTTTCTGTAAACCTAAAATGGATAAAAATAAAGCCTATTAATTTTAAAAAAAAGGGATTTTCAGGATGAATCACACACTATTTCCTGGGCACCACCATTTTTATTGGAGTGGGACTGAATGCAGAGAAATGGAAAGGGCTGAGTCCTTGATGATACTGTATCGGTGAATTAAAGAATCCTCTATATTTATTCTTATGTGTGAGATAATAACTTTCTATAGGTTAACCTATTCATTTGGGGGTTATGCAGTATACTGATGCAGTATCAGTTAAAAGACTAAAGCCTTTTAACTGATACTGCATCCAACCTCTGAATAAAACTGTTTAAAAAAAAAAAAGAGAGAGAACGAATTCAATAAACAGAATGGATTTCATTCCAGTATGGGCACAGTAAATCTCCTCTCCTCTAGACCACAAGATAAATGAACTGTTGAAACTTTCCTTAATGATTAAGAACTCTATGAATCCTTGACAGAAAACAAATCTCAAAAGTGCATCAACAGAAGATACAGGACTTTCAACTATTTAAAAAGAAGGAATTCAGAATACTGGGATGATACTTCTGTAGTCACTTTACATGCTTAGATGTACAGATACAAGTTCTTAAATATCTATTAATTCCTTAGATGAACATAGGTCTGCCAAGATTTAAATCCTATTTCTACCACTTGCTAGCCGTGTGAATTTGCATAATTTCCTTAACCTCTTGTGCCTTGATTTTAAAAAAAATTTTTAAAAAGAAATTTTATTTTGGAATCATTAAGTTAATAGAAAAGATGCAAAATAGTACAGGGAGTTCCTGTGCACCTTTCACCCAAATCTCTCCCTAACGTTAATGTCTTACATAATCGTGGTACATTTTGTCGCATCTAAGTAATTAACATTGGTATGACACAAAACTACAGACTTTATTTGGATGTCACAAAATTTTCCACTAATATCCTTTTTCTGTTCCAGGATACCACATTGCATTTAGATCACGCGTAATTCTGATAAATAGATTGCGGTTTCCAATGAGCTTTTTCTGTGCCATGTATGTGATCCAATAATCCCCTCTGACGAGTGCTGAGGAGAGAAAGTCATTGACCACGAGAATAAACAATACCCAATACCGCATAGGTAGTGTTTGGTAGCCTTTGATTCCCAAGGCACTGTTAACTCAGTAGAAGAGTTGGCTTTGCTCCAAGGAGGGTAGTGTGAAGCTTCCTGAGAAGCTTAAGAGCTGATCCTGATTGAAAGTCCCTTCCTAACCTCCACTAATACCATGTGCTCATCTCATACATTTTACTACATGGAACTATCACCAATTATTTACTTGTCTGTCTTCTTTTCTGAATTATATGTTTCTGCACATGCGCCTCAAATTTTTTTTAACGTGTAAAAGAGGATGAAAAATAGAACCCACGCCCATCAGATTGTTAGAATGAATAAATACATGAGACAATCCATGAAAATGGCTTTATGCCTTGGCTAGCACTTAGTAAGGACTCAGCAGGCATTAACCACTACCCTGCTGCCCAAATTTGGTATAATCTGAATCAAATTATGTTTGATTGAGATTATTCTGAGAAACTCATTTACCACAGTGCCTGGTACATAGTAAGCACTCAAGCAATGGTAGCTGTTATCGTTATTATTATTAATGTTAATAATAATATTAACTGTTAGCTGTTACCAAGTGACATATACTTAGGATATGTGGCCAGGTGAGTGTAGCTAACCGTAATTTGAAACAAAGAATTTCCACATTGTTCTTTTACTAAATCAAGTAAAACCCAATACTACTTAGCTAGAGAGATTTGCGTGACTTTATTAACAAAGGTTGTTTCTTGGCACTTGGGGCTTTCCAAAGGCTGAAATATTTCATTTCCTTTCATTTCATATAAAATTCCCCAGAAACAAGGGGAGAATTTCATTTCTCTTCATTTTATGTGACTCCCCAGAAACAAATTCCAGAATTTTTTTATTAAAAGTTCTAGATAGTCCAGTAACCATATTCCAAAATAGTCACCTCCCTTACAGAAAATGGAAGTACACAAAGTTGAATATGTAGTCACTTCCTATCAATTATTTCAAATCAACTTTAAATGGGTGAAGTAATGGCTGCCAATAAAGTAGAAAACTGTTCTTCTGGGATCTAACACATCTTGACACCTATCTTACCAGCAGGGAGATACTTACTTGAAGAGAGAATTTTTGGGCCTTTGAGGTTTCTTCTTGGCAAAAAAGGCTGCACACTCGCGCCCAGTGCTGGCATAACTTAGTTGAGCTGAGGGTTCAGAGGCTGCACGAGTATTTTTCATATCCAAGTACTCAGTCAACAGCATCTGTACAAGCAGACAAACAGCTTAACACACACATTTATGATGTGCTATTAAGAAAAAGCAATTTTAAAACCATGAAGACCTAATTCTAAAACCTCCCTGACCTTCAGGATACTAACCTAGCTATTCATATTCCTAGTTGTAGATCCAAGGGAAGATTCATTATAGCCAGAAAGTCAGCAAATTTGCTACCTACTCCTAAAGCTGAAAATCTCCTAAAATGTATAGTGAGCATTTGTACATGGGGGTAAAGGGAACATTTTTATTGAGGGTCTACTACGTGTCAGGCACTGGGCTGGGTGAGTTAATCAATATACTCCTTTAGTCATAACTTAATCCTCATTATTCCAAATTGCGACAGCAGCAGCAGCGATGCCGCATCATTTACTGAGGGCTTACTGTATTGCAGGCGAGGGGCTAATCCATTTAGATATTTCACCTCATTGAAAGCACGAAACCTTATCAGGAAAATCAGTTCTCAGATTAGAGACAAGGAACTGCACCAGCGCACTAACAAACCGGCCAACCAGGTTAGCGTAGCCCACAGCAGACTAAGTGGTCCTGACCTGCAAAGAATTTCTAGGGCCCACTACTCATCTTCAGAGCTTCAAAGCAGCAAAGGCAACAGCTTTTTTGATCACTACTGCCAGCAGGTCCTGCTTATAAAAATCAATCCACTTTAGAGCCTCAGCGGTTTGGAGGCCTGGGCTAGAATCAGTTGTACCATTTCTAAGACAAGTGTAAAAAGTTCCCACTGTTGTGAAAGAAAATAGCAGATCTGGAACAGAAATCACCATGGTTCCTAAGATTATCTAACCCGGGACTAAAGTGTATCAACTCAACTCATTTCTATAATCACTTGCCACATTTAAAATTTTAAGATAACCAAGTGGTATGCAGTACATGTAGACAAGCAATTCTACCCATGACTGAAGTGAAAGCTTTGCAGAATCAGGGTCCCATATAACTACTATTCTTGCATATATGTATATAATCATTCATTCATTCAATAGAGATGTGAGGGCCATATCAAGCGTTATCATCAAAACATCTACGAAGCACAACTGCGAATATATTGCTCCAAGTAAGTTTTAAAGCCAATTATGTCTATATTATAAGCACATACACATTACTGAGTACTTATCAAACATCAGACATTTTAAAAACATGACCTTACTCAATCCTCAAATCTATGAAGTAAGTATTACTAATTGTAAGTTAGAGATGAAGAAACTGAGAATTAGTGGTATTAAGAAACTAGCCTATATGCATGTGTGGAGGCAGGAGCTAATGGGAAATCCCTATACTCTCCCCCTCAATTTTGCTTTGAACCTTAAAATGCTCTTTAAAAAAACTCCAAAGACAAAGGGAGGGGGGAGGGAGGGGGAAGGGGAGGGTGGAAGGAGAGACTAGCCAAAGGCCTTATAATTACACAATAACAGGCCAGGATTTCAACTCAGGTTTACTTGACTCCACAGCCTGTTCTCTTCCCCATGACACTCCATTCTCACTAAGAGCATAAAAACTATCAATGAGAATGACTATGGGTGGCAGTAAATGGACTTTATTTCATTCTCTGTACAATAAAGAGTTCACGGGGAAAGCATAAAACATGTTAAGAGACTGGTCAATGTTTTTTAATTTATTTACAAGGCCACTGGAGTATTACTCAGCAAGCTGATGAAGTAATATAATGGCAAGTACTACCTCTGTTACTGTATCACCGAAACTGCACAATAGTCAGGGAGAATACTGAATTGGGTCTCTACTTTAGTAACAATTCCAGTGATGGACTCAATTATTTTGTAGATTTGGCACTGACGCTAATAAAGTTTGCAGGAATCTGTGATCAAAAGAAGGCTAGTACATCAGAAAAGAATTTCAAATTGTTGATATCTTTCAAATTTCAACACAGAAAGATGTCTACAAATGCCCTGGTTTCACTCAGATGGTGGTTATTACACCAATATGACAGAATTATGTTTCTACCAAAGCTTGAAGACACACTACACCAAGTAATTCTGTCGAGGTAATTATTGTCCTAAAATTCAATGACTGTCCTTTTACAATAAAATATTGACTGACCAGGACCTAACTAAGCAGCATCCTTAAATCCAGGTATTTTACGGTCACTGTTCCTTTTTCTCCACATCAGTGAAGTCCCCTTAATTATTAGCTCTCAGGATTCTTAGTCTATTTCTATTCACCAGCTTCTCCCTTTCTATCTGCACAAATGTACTATTTCTACCCTCTCCACAAAAATCTTGCCTTGGTCCTCACGATCTATAATCTTATTTCCTTTTTATCTTTAGGTTCTAAACTTTAAAAAGCAGCCTCCACATATCTCTTACCATGATGTGGTTTTTATCCCTCATTTCTCTCCCAAGCTCCAGTCCCACATCTGTGACTGCATGCCTGACCTATTCACCTATTTCACTGATAAAATCAACCCTAAATTCTGAAACCTAAATCATCTTCCCATAAAATCAGTAATTCCTTCTACCAACTTTGTTTTTTAGTATTTTCTTATTCTCACTGGTCTCCAGGCTTAGAACTTCAGAACTGTCTTTAATACATTTCCTTATTCTTTGTATCCACAAAGGAGCCAGTGTCCAAGTTCATTAATCACTCTACCCCAACTCTGTGAGTTTGCCCATTCTGGTCCACTCTGACAGCCACCACCTTAGTTCACCTCACGCAGTTTTCCTCATTTAGTTTTCTGCCTCCCATCTCTGACTCTTCCGATCCTCCTACAACCTCAACAGAATGACCTTCCTAAAACAAAGCTGCTCCAAAAAAAGGGTACAAATGAATTTATCTACAAAATAGTTACAGATGTAGAAAACAAACTTATGGTTACTAGGGGGTAAGCGGGGGAGGATAACTTGGGAGATCGGGATTGGCATATACACACTGCTATATATAAAATAGATAGCTAATAAGGATAGATATAATAGATAACTAATAAGGACCTACTGTATAAGGGAACTCTACTCTATACTGTGTAATGGCCTATATGGGAAAAGAATCTAAAAAACAGTGGATATCTCGAAATGTAAATGTATAACAGCTTCACTTCACTGTACACCTAAAAGTAACACAACATTGTAAATCAACTATACTCCAATAAAAATTAAAAACAAGAAACAAACAAAATAAAAAACACAGTCGCTGCTACCATCAAAAGGCTCCTCATCATCTATAACTATCTGACCTCAACACTCCAATCATATCTTATTCTCCCTAACATGAACCCAACACTCCAATCAAGATCACCCAGTTAACCCTCCCCTGAATATGCCGGGGCCCCCTCATTGCTGGAAGGCCTACCCTAGATTACCCTCTCTCCTAACTCCTAACAGCCCCTTCCAAAAAACAGTTCCAGTGTTCCCTCTTCAACCACTCCTTTCCCAGGCCACTCTAAGTCAGCTGTCCCCTAAGTCAGCTGAGCTCCTCAAGTATCCACTTTACACATCATTAAAAACAATTATTCATCCCAAACTGCCTAAGACTATTAGCTATTATTTAATGAAAAGCCACCTCACCATTGATAAACATGAGGATTTTTTTATATTCCTTAAAGCATTGTACTTCTTCATTTCCACCACAGAGCCATGCAACATATCAGTGAATCAAAAAATATAGGGAACCACTGAATTTTAAAAAGCATGTGATAAGAAGCCTTGATGTATCATTATATGCAAGTTAGAGAGTCTCCAAAGTAGAAAGAGTCCAGAGTACAAAAATCTACCCTGTGAGTAAAGTAAAAAAGGGATAGCTGCAATTTTAACCACAGGCTTTGCGATGCTTGTTTCCTTCGTTGTGTTTGCCTCTTTTTCCTAATAACATTCACCACCAGTTGAAAAATACTGCTTTAAGACAGGTAAAGTTTTATGTTGACACTCAAATTGGTAAAAGTGCATTTTTTAATATCGAAAAGAATAAGCCCCTACTTCTAAGATGCCTGAAATGTGTTTGAATTACGCTAAATCTTCTACTACAAAGTCTTGACACAAACACCAGATGCCTGGTATTAAAATATAACCATTATCATTTCTTGGTGATTCTACATCATTGTGGATAACGTACTGCATCTTCCAAATGGTACATAAATATCCTAAGCACTCACGGATGAGTTCAAATTTCCATTTTCATGAAAAGAAATAAGCTATATAGCTTGTCTTTTGCCTGGGGGAAATCACCCAAGATTGGAATTCTGGGGCAAAGGGCATTACATATAATACCAAATACATTATGCCCACAGAAAATCTGTAGAAGATAATCCCATGTGTGTTCTTGCTGCCTCTAAATTCCTACATATCTCATTCATTCCTTTCTCTTTTTAAGTACCAGGAATTGCTCTTTCTTGTTGATCAAGAGTTCAAAAAATTAAAAGTCATAGTTTGTGTTTTAAGTTTAACTTAAAAGGTATGTGTAAAACTGAAGACAAGAAACATGAAAACACAGTTGAAAAGCACCTGAAAACTCCACATACACCAGTGATATCACGATTCGCTGTATTTTTTGAGTATCTGGTATGTTAGATGGTTCTGTGGTAGAAGCAAAGAAATATGATGCTTTAATAGAGCGTACAAATTGGGGTGGTTGGGCACCTCTTCTGCTAGAAGACTGATTAGCAGTTGCTGAGATGTTAGTCAGTAATCCCATGATACATAAAGCAGGGCCAAGATTTTGAGATTTATAACATGCTCTAACATTGGTAATATCATTCTGAATGGACCCCTCATTTACCATTTAATCCTCTTTATTTAACATATTGCCTATGGCTGCTTGTGGTTATACACATAGAATTTTCTAAAACTAAATGTGGGATTTACAGACTTAGAATAAACACATCTCCCGTCTTCAGCCTCTGCATTTATCCAAGTAGCTACTCACTGAAACACCCAGATCCTTCTAGATACTCAATGTGGTAGATCCTTTTTAGTATCTTCCCAGCTTACAAAATCTTTGCCTCATCTAAGGGCGGTTCCCCAACCACACAATGGACTTGGGGAGCCAGGCCTGGGATCCCACCCTCTAGGTCAGAGCCTACTTCACCAGGGAAACAGCCAACCCTCAATTAGCCAATCAGATTCTCTTTCCCAGAAATGTGTTAGTGGGATATGGTCTGTGCTCATCAATGTAAGTGAGGAGATGTAAATACTTTGGGGCAACCACCTTTTACTACGTGGATGAAAAATCAAAGACAGCCAATCTGCAGAGAGAGAATGAAGAATGAACCAGATGACCAGAGAGAAAGAGGAGACCCACAGGAGAGAGATTCAAAGGTTGCAACCTTAAGTTATCCATAGTGCAAAGGTCTCAAATCCAGTCGCTGATAAGGTCTTAGATTTTCTACCCTTGGGTTCTACAATATATCCTAATAGCCTTTAGTATGTTTTCCTTATTTTTTCCTTATGATAACTTGAATGAGTTTTTGTTTCTTCACTAAGCTATCTATGAATAAACAATTATATACTAATATGCATCCAGTGACATTTATATCACAAATACTATTTTTGTAAAACACTTGTATCTTGTAAAAATGGGAGTAGTGGTTTGCACAGATTTCCATCTTTGCCACTAGGAAACCAATTCTCCTGACAACTACCTTCAAATGTTCGATGATTTACAGCAAAGCCATACTATGTATGTGTCCCCATACCCGCACCCACTCCCCACGGTGAATCTGACAACTAGATTGCTTCATGACGGGAGCAATTCTAAGGTGAAAAAAATCCCCTTGCTCTCCCAATATGAAGTAAGGCTCAACTTTCTTGTGCAATATCTTGACTGTGCCTACAATAAATATTGTAATTTTTAATAATTTGCTCTTTTAAAATACAGATGCCCAGGAGTTTTTCTCCCAGGAACAGCAAAGTAGCTTCCTTGGACTATCCCTCATTCTGATGATAATTAGAACAGCTGAAAAAACATATTAAAAAAATAAGAATTTGAAGGCCCTGGAGACGATCCAAATTCGGCAGAAACTGGTGGCCATGACCCCTGAGAGAAGAAAGGAAGCACACAGTTCCTCTGGATTCTTCCCAGAGAACCCCTCCCAGCACCCGTGGAGCAAGAGTAGAACGAAGCAGAATCTAGTCTCACTGGATGCAGGAGGCAAGGCCTAGCAAAGGGAGACCAGAAGCCCCAGAATTTGAAAAGAGAAATCCAGAGGTGGAGGAGGGGCAAAATCAGGGTAATATACCCCTCAAACTATCACCTTGATTCCAGAAAATATTAAAGAGTAACACTGAAACAAAGCAACAATATTTTCTAAAACTAGGACCACCATTTAAAATTACTACAAACTATCAGAGTTTCCCCCGTAAGGTTGCTAATGGATGAAATATTAGTGACAAAGAAAAAAACAAAAGACGTTATCTTTTGAAAATAGCAGTCTCATTTCCCCATTGTATAAAGACTAAAGTATTCTGCAGTAAGAAAAACAAAAGAAAAATAAACATCCTGCAAATGGAATGGCTGCCTGCTTCATTATACTCATTATCAATGGCAATTGTATCATTAAAACTACTATGTTTGGTCTTGTGAATAGTTCCTTAGTGTTCAAAGTAAAACAGATGAAAAAATTTCAAGACTACACAAGTAATTCCTGGTCCCCTGTCAAAGCCCTGACAAGCAGAGTCTCAAAGAGCTCACATTTACCTCCCCCCCCCACCCCTCCAACAGAAGAGCTTTTAACAAAGAAACCCCAGTTTTAGATAGCTTTCAAAAGAAAGTTTTCGTTTATTTTAAATTAAACATATTTACTTAATACATAAAATATGCAAGGTATTATCCTGGATATAAAAACAAGACTAAAAAAAAAATCCTTCCCTAATATTAAAACAACTGAATTTTACTATATATAAATTAAAAATTTAAGTGAATTAAAAGCCAAATCAATCAATCCATCAGTCCTTCCCTCAATGTGCTTAAAGAGACAAACATGAATGACTACAATACATGGGAGAAAGTGGGAAGCATCAGGTCAAAGATACTGTCGTGAGCATTTATAGAAGGACAAGATTGATCCCAAGTAGGACAATAAAAAAGAGTTTCAAGATCATAGGACAGGGCTTCCCTGGTGGAGCAGTGGTTGAGAGTCCGCCTGCCGATGCAGGGGACGCGGGTTCGTGCCCCGGTCCGGGAAGATCCCACATGCCGCGGAGCAGCTGGGCCCACAAGCCATGGCCGCTGAGCCTGTGCATCTGGAGCCTGTGCTCCGCAACGGGAGAGGCCACAGCAGTGAGAGGCCCGAGTACAGAAAAAAAAAAAAAATCATAGGACATAAATAAAATCTTATAATGTGTAAAAGGCCAAAAAAATGGCAGAAAGAACAGAATAAATAAACAGTGCTGGGGAAATTCTGGGTGTCTTGAGTGAACTGCAAATAGTTCAGGTAACATAAAAATGAAGTCTGAGAGGTAAGCCTGGAAAGGTGGTAAATGCACAAACTTCTCAGGGCCTCTAACACCAGGCTCAGGTACTGAAGTCAAGTACAGAATGAGGAGGGCAGTAAAAAGCTTTCAATAGGTAAATAAAATGTTGATAAACACACTCTAAGTAAATTAATCTGCTGGCATATACAATAATAGATTAGAAGGCAATGGGATTTGGGGAAAAATGAATGATTAAGGTAATAAGATAAAGGGAGGGGGACAAGAAAAAAAACTACCATGATAATTGAAATTTTAAAAAAAAAGGATTTTAAACTGAAGTAGTGGTGGTGAGATTTTACAATTAGGGATACATTTGTGAGTTGATGCAGAGGAAAAAAAATGAAAAAATGTAAGCAGGTATTCTACGAAGAAAAGAAGAGAAATTTTAAAATGCTAAAAGATTGCACATGTGAGGGACTAAAACACTGGTTCAAGAACAATGATCAGGAATGCAGGAAAAATGAGTTTGATAGGGACAATAAATTTAGTTTGGAATATAATCCCTTGTGAAGCATATGAATATTCATGCATACCCTCAAATACATAATTGTGAAAGGGGAAATAATGTTGATGAGATTTCCATGATTTATACACTAATTAACTTCCATTAGGACTGTTAACTGTTTTTCTACAAGTTCTCTGAAGGATACTGTGAAGGACATATATCTTCGAATATTTGTAATCTGATTTTATCCCATAATATTTTTAAAACAGCTTTGTTGAGGTACAATTTATATACCATAAAATTCACCTAATGTCGTATACCGATGAACAGCTTTTAAGTAAATGTACACAGTTGTGCAACCATCACTACAATCATTATAAAACACCTCTAACACTTCAGAAAGTTCCCTTATGATGTTACCTGCAGGTTTTTCACAGAGACTTTTATCAGACGGAGAAAGTTCCTTTCTAGTTCTAGTTTGCTGAAGGTTTTTGCTTTTGTTTTGTTCTTTTAGCCATCAATGGGGTCGAGTGCTTCCCTGTGTCTATTGAGATAATTACGAAGGTTCTTCCTTTATGTTATGAATGTGGTATATTACATTCATTGATTTTTTAAAATAAATCCCACTTAATTGTGGTATGTAACACATACCACATACATTCATACGTGTGATATGAATCCACATGTTGATGGATTCAATTTACTAGTATTTCGTTTGAGATTTTTGCATCTATGTTCACGAAGGACATTGCTCTATAGTTTCCTCTGTTATCTCGAATTTTTATCAGGGTAATAATGGACTCATAGATGTCTTGAAAAGTGTTTCTCATCTCTGTTTTCTGAAAGAGTTTGCAAAGGATTGATATTATTACTTCTTCAAATGTTTGAGAAAACATTTGTGTACTTATGTATGTGTAGGAAATTTTTAAATTATTTAATTTATAGGCATAATTTGAAGATATTGTGGGTTCGGTTCCAGACCATTCTAATAAAGTGAGTATCGTAATAAAGCGTGTCACATGAATTTTTTTGGTTTCACAGTGATGTAAAATCTATGTTTACACTAGGCATGTGCAAGAGCATTATGTCTGGAAAAATGTACAGACCCTAATTTAAAAATAATGCTGTTGAACATACAGCACTGATAGACTTAACTCAACACAGGGTTGCCACAAACCTCCAATTTTTAAAAAATGCAGTATCTGCAAAGCTCAACCAAGCAAACTGCAATAAAATGAGGTATGCCTGTATTTGTTACAGGACAATTTAGATTTTCTATTCCTTCTTGAACCAGTTTTGGTATTTTGTTTCTTTCCAGGAATTTGTCCACTTCATCTAAGTGGTCTAACTGGCATAACTGTGCTCTCATTGGCATAGAGTTAGTCATTATAATCTTTTTAACATCTATATGGTCTACAGTGATGTCTCCTCTTTCATTCCTGATTTCGGCATTTTTTGAGATTTCTCTCCTTTTTAATTTATAAGTCTAGCTAAAGATTTATCAATTTTTTTATCTTTTCAAAGAACCAACTTTTAGTTTCATTACTTTTTTGTATTGTTCCTCTGATTTTTATTTGATGTTTCTCTCTAATCTTTATCATTTTTTCCTTCTGCTTGCTTTGGGTTTGATTTTTTTTTTCCCCTTCCTTTTTCTAGCTCTTAGGGTGGAAACTTTGATTGTTGATCTTAGGTCTTTCTTCTTACACCCATGGTGTATTTAGAAGTTTGTTGTTTTACTTCTAAATATTTGAGAAGTGCCAACATTTCTTCCTGTTGTTTATTTAATTCTGTTATGTATGGAGAACATACTTTGTGCGATTTCAATCCTTTTAAATGTATTGAGACTTAACTTCATAGTCTAGTGTATGATCCATCATGGAGTATGTTTGACGGACATGAAAGAATCTGTATTCTGATGGTGTTAAGTAGGGTGTACCATCTATGTCACTTTAAGTCATGGTGCTTGATAGTGTAGCTCATGTTTTGTATGTATTCTGTCCAGCTGTTCCATTAATTATTTTAAAGGAGTATTGAAATCTCCAACTGTAAGTGTATAATTTTCCACTTATTTCAATTCTCTGTGTTCCCTCCATGCATTTTGGACCCCACAGTATTTTCCTGATTTTTTATTTATAGCTTACCCATAGAAAATAGAAGACAACAAGACCACGCCAAGGGAAGACACAGAAGTGGTCTCAATGCCCAAAGGCACATTCCTAACTGCAGCTTCATTCTCTGCCCATTTCACTAAAACATATTTTAAAGTTCATTCTACATATTTACGCCTCTTTCTCCCCTTTTCTCATCAAAGTTGACACAACCTCCATGGTTTTCTTACACCATTACAAAAATGTCAGCTGCTGTTACAGTTTTACTCTGTACTATGACTCACAAGTTTCATCAGAATATATTAATGACTCCTTTTTACCATTACACAGTCTTTCTCAGTCTCCTCAATCCCAATGACCTCTATTACTCTCTGACGTTCTTTCTCCGTTGGAAATACTCCATCTCCAACGTCTCTAATTCTGAATTCTCCTCTCTGACCACAGTGTTTTATCTCCTCCCAAAAAATACATACACCTCTTCCTTCTTAGTTTGTGCTAAAATTCTAGAAAGACTGGTCTATACATAGGAATCACTTGGAGAACTATTTTAAAATAAAGATTCATGCACACCACCTTAGAACTTCAAATTGAGACAACAATTCAGAAACACAAGAAGTCTGTGCTTAAAACCAGTTCTACTACTTACTAGCAATGTGACCTTGACAAGTTACTTAATCTTGCTAAACTGTATCTCTCTCAACTGTGAAATATGGGTAATAGAATCTACTTCACAGAATTAATATTAAAACTAAAATAAACAACATACATAAAATGCTTGGCTCGTAACAGGCTATTATTATCTCTGAGGATAAGGCTCAGAAATTTGTTGTTTTTTTTTAAATGCATCCCAGGAACCAGGTAACTAAGATATTACCTCTCTGTGCCTGAGAACCTTGGTTCCTCATCTTTAAAACAGGAATAATATTACCCACTCCCACAGAACTATCATCAGGATTAAATGAGTTAATGCTGTAAATCACTTTGAACATAACCTGGGGCATAGCAAACACTTTATAAATGTTATTAATTAAATAAATAAAATTATCTCTATATCCTCATCATCTTCTCACTGGTATCATTCTTCTTCTTCTTTCCTCCTCCCCTTCTCTCTACAGTAAAGATCTCAATCACCAAATTCAGGCTCCTGTTAATATTCATCTCTAAACTTTTGAAATTTTTTCTTTCACTTCCCTGAGATTGACTACCACATTTTTCTTCTTAACTATCTGAAGTTCGATATCCTTACTCGTTACTCTTGTTCTCTTCCATTTTAGTTATATCTTCATTTCAGATGATTCCCAAATCTCCCTCTATCATCATACTTTCTCCCAGGCGCCAGAGATGCACTGTCATTGCCTGCAAGAGTGTCTTATCACAGCAAGAAAGTGAAAACAGCACAACAGATATTGAGAGTATCGGGGCATGGGGTCAACAAACATCCTGACCAAGCAAACTCTTTATTATCACCTCTCTTCAAAAGGAGGAAGAGGCGGAAAGAAGGAAGCAAGAAAGGTCCTCTTAGTTTCCCTCTTTGTTAACACCACTGTCATTTCTCTGACCTCCCAGGATCACAATCTGTAGTTAGCTGACTCTTCTCAGGCTTGTTCTCCAAATCAACTGCCAAGTCCTATATTATACCACACATCTTATGTCCGTTTCCTCTTTTAAATGTTTTGATTCCTACCCTCATGTCTTTAAATCTGATCCTCATCCTTCACACAGCTTAGTACAACAGTCTCCCAACTGCTCAGCCCGCCTTACGCCTCTCATGACAATCTATCCCACAACCCACTACGCTCATTAACACAGAGCTCAATGTCATCATTCTGCCCAAATCCTTCAGTGGTGTCCTTGCAAAAGCGAAATAAACCTGTATATCCACCTGTCATTCAGCACCTTCCACAACCCAACTGACTTCTGCAGCCTTATTTCCTCTTAGTTGTTTTTACATAATTACCATTTAGTTAACCTAGATAATTTCCTGTTCTATAAATAAGTCCCAAGGGTTTTTGTCATGTCTGAGTTTATCCTTTTTTCCTCCTGCTTGTAACTACCTCTATCATTAATCGAGCATGGGAGAATGAGTTCAAAAAAGTGAATTTAAGTATTAACTTGATTGATTTTTAACAAATTACACATTCACCATCCAGATGTTACTAATCACAACCCACATCCCCAATGGAGATGCCAACCCCATGCATGAGGAAGCAGTGGTGTTACACCTTGGAAGTTTTATCTTCTTATGGTGTTATCTCTACCTTCTTTTCTCCCACAGTGGTCTTCTATGCTGCTTACCCTTAGTCTTATGATAACAACTAGCTGCCTCTACTTTCACAACAGATATAAATGTGTAACATGTGCTGGCAGGTAGAACAGACTTTTCTTATCCTCTTTACTACCTGAAGGTCAATATTCCATCAGTAGGCTGACAGACAAATTGAGACTATCAGACAATCAGGGAGCATATCTCCAAAAGATGCTGTTTTTTTTTCTGGTTTTCACATCTTTACCATACTCATTTTAGATTAACACCAGACATTAATAATTCGTATCTCACAGGGGGGAAAAAAGGCACATGTGTGAAAATTGTGGGGGAAAAACAAAAAAAAAGCTTCTGATTGATCCAGCTCATTACCATTATATGTGTGTATGTATATATATTTAACTTCTCCTCTGTTTAATCTCCTAAACTCCCAACAGAGAGAATAAATATGAATAAGCACACTGTGTGAACAAGCCACGGTCCCTACCTTCTGGTAGGTTACCATCTATCTTAACTGTTAACTATGGTATCTCTCTCTCTCATTAAAACCCACACTGTAGTGTGTATCTCTCAAGGATTTTATCTTGTGGTTATTTGCCTTCGCTCCTGCCTCTCAGTGCAAGCCATGCCTTTTCTTTGTGTCTCTGTTAACATCTAGCACAGTGCCTTGAACAAAGTCGATGCTCCCTAGTAGGTTACCTAAATTGAAAGTAAGATGTTTGAAAGGGCAGCTACTTATTGATGTTTTACATTCACAGACAAGCTCCTTGGAGTAGAACTATAACACCCATGGTGAAACTTCAGGCTTTTTGAGGTACGTTAATTTACTCACATCACAGGAATACCATTTATTAAATTTCTGCTCCAATGAGATAAGTGCTACCCTAACGACCTGAAAGAGTTAATGCATCTTGGAAAAGACCCAAATTGCTCTCTGGAGACAGTTTATTCAATTAAGTGGCTACAACCCAGAATTTTCAATTAGTAGTTCAGTTACTAGAGACTCCTTCATACTGGTTATCTCTTATCTGTGAACAATGACACGCCTACAAAAAAACAATGTTTGCTTATAGTTCATTCAAAATGGATTATTTAGGAATAACAAGTGCAGATTCAGACTGGATTAACATTTATTTTGTACCTACTGAGTGCCAGGAACTATGTTAAGTACATTTCCCTTAGGATTTGCGGGGAATATTGTTAAGACTGGGAGATAATGAGATTTAGAGGCACTGAGAATACAAAGCACAAGGACAAAGCAGTTCCTTTCTTTAAGGAGTCCACAAAGATTTCAACTGAATTCATCTAAGGCTCTTGAGAATCTGGCTTCTGTCTATCTGATCACATTTTACACCCCTCTGTACAAATTGCGTATATGGTTAATTCAGTAAGGTACTCACTGTTGGCATACATGCCTGTTATACCTACCTAGAATGATATGCCCACTCAACCTGAAGTCTAGCCTTCCTTAAAGAGCCAGCTCCTACCAAATACACAAAACCTTCCCTGACCAATCTATCTTAACTCATCTCTCTCAATTCCTACAGGACTCACAGTTGACTACCCAGATTTGGCAATTAATCATATACTGCTGGATATTTAACTTTACCTCTACTTATCTCAAACTCTCAACATGACTTAATGAGAAGGCACTTTGTCTAATCCTTCCCTGTATTACCACAGATTCATGCCACGCTGGAATACCTTATCCTTTAAATATCCTTTAATAACTAAAATCCTTTAAAACTGAAGGAGCAACTTAATATCACTCATTTCTATACTTAACTCTTGTATCTACAATAAAGATTCCATCTATAAAATAAGAAAAATTCTTCTATCTGAAAATGATGAAATTATATATATATATTTCCCTTAAGTAAGATACTAAACTGATTTTAAAAAAAAAAAACTGTTGACAGTTTGGTTAAACAAAAGTAATCCTGTTTTATCAGTTTTGTGGCCAGAAAACAAATTTCCAAATCCATAAGAGGCCTGTGATTATTATATGCTATTTCTACTGAAATATTTTATGTTAATTCAAAACATGGGACTAAGCCATTTCATTTACCTACTACATTTGAGGTTAGCCTATAATTTAAAAGAGTAACCAATTAACTGCACTGCTGGTTTAAGTAAGTTTATAGTAAACATAGAAACTCTAAGGTCCAAAACTGGAGAACTACTTCATCAATATTTCTGGCATCGAATTTAATTATTTCAGATCAATTTTTCTATTCAAATTTATTTTCCCATATACTACTTTGTTTTATTTTTCTCTTTTATTTAAAAGCAATATATGCTCATAAAAATTTTACCTGGTATGGAAACATGTAAAGATTCAAGTATTCTTTAATAATACTGTTATATACAATATATTTTAAAGATTTGCCTTTGCTGATACTTTCATTATTTTCTCCTGTCATTCCTCTAAATGCTAATAAGCAGTGTCCTGCACAAAGTACCTATGAAATGCATTATATGCGTCCATCAGAGAGCCCAATTCTACAGGCAAGTGAATAAAACCTGCCGGATTGGCGGCATATGGTCCAATAGGATCCTTTGGGGTTTTAACTATTTACTTCCCATTTTCCATACATCATAGCACATCTCAATTTGGCGATTATGCTACACTGACCTGCTCCAACACATTTACTCTTCCCTTCTGTCCTCACAACCCAAGGGCAATATCTCAATAGCTGAAACACCTGAAAGTTTAGAAAGAAGTTGCATACCTGAAAAATTTTCTCTCTCCAAAGTGTATATCTTTTAATTTTAACTCTCAAAAAGACTACCACCCCCCATAGAAGAATGCAATTTAAAAAAATGCATATGTTTTCACTTATATGTGGAATCTAAAATATAAAACAAATGAGTAAATATAACAAACAGAAACAGAATCACAGATACAGAGAACAGACTGGTGGTTGCCAGAAGGGAGGGGATGAGGGGCAGAAGCAAAATGGGTAAGCGGGATTAAGAGGTACAAACTACTAGGTATAAAATAGGTAAGTTACAAGGATGTAATGTACAGCACAGGGTATATAGCCAGTATTTTATAATAACTTTACACAGAGTATAATCCGTAAAAATATCAAATTACTAGGTTGTACACCTGAAACTAACATAATATTGTAAGACAACTATATACTCCAAAACAAAAATGCAATGTGGTAGGATGATTAACCTGATTCCTTACAACCTGAGAATGAATGTTTGTAAACATGACTTCAGAACATCAGAGGGAGGGAGGAGCCTAGCTCTCCTAGTTATGCAAATTGCTACAGCTCCACCTAATTTATCCTTAGCCCTATTCTACCACTGGGTAACTAGCTCATACCATTTAGCAAGTCATAGGAAAGAAAAAGACAGCGTGCTATTTAAATACCAACCACGTTAACTCAGAAGCAATACAATACAATTCATGTTCCTCATGTTCTCTGCTAATTGCTTAAGACATCCAACTATGGAGAAGACAGCAACAGTAGCCAGGCCCTAGTCTTCTGTAAATGCCAGCTCTTAATAACAAACTCCAAAAAGGTCTTAATCGCACTTACCAAGAGCTCATGAACTTTAAAAGTTGTTAATCAGATTTCCATGTAAATGGAATGACGATTAAAGGTTAAGTACAGATTTCTGAAATTTCAGAAGTTAGAATATATTGTCCTTCACAGGGGAAATAAAAAAAAAAAACGATCAGTCTTGACAGGAACTAAACATCTTAATTAAACGTGCAGAAGTACCATGCTTATTTTTACATGAAGTTCTATTTTCAAATGTCAAAGTTAATCATGCACTTGACTAAAAACGTGCAATATTCACTCCGCCAGAGAAGAACTGTCTTAGTATTCTTTTCTGAGACAACATCTGCAGGTCTCCAAAAATTCCTCTGGTGTTCCCTCAGACCTTATCTCCGCCTGTGCTGTGTGAAAACCTGAGAATCACAGTGAAATGCCTTCTACAGAGAGATCTTAATTGCTCTCCATATAAGGAGTAATCGAAAGCCACACATTTTCAATCAAGACGGCTTCATATTTATGTGGCTCAGGAGAAACACGAGGTGCTTCCTCCATAAATTTGCTGCACCTGTGTCCCTGGAGTGACAGGCTGACAAATGAACATGACATCTCCTCACAATCCAATAAGAATTTATGATTCTTTGAAAGAATATATTTGATCAATTATAGTGTCATCACAGTTGAAAGCAAAACCACGTCTTTGGAGTGCACTTCACTGAATTTGTGAGTGTTTGTATTCTGCGATAGGATAAATGGCAGATCCCAAACCCCAGATCAGGTCCTCATTCCAGCTTTAATACTCAATCTCAGATTCTCCAGCTTAAGAGGAGCTGGGTACAACCACCGCTGAGGACGATAATGACTAAGACAAACAGCTACATAGTGCTCTAGACAAAATATCTGCAGAACTCAAAACTGTAAATCATTTGTAGTGTACTACCTAGCCAGTAAAAATAATTATTCTTTAATCTAGGTACACATCTAGGCAAGGAAAAATATCCCTTCTGCAATCCAACTCTTTTTCTGCTTTTCTCTGATTATACTTCTAACTTTCCCTTCTTTTATTCCTTCTAAGCGTCTGAGAATAGTTCAGTGTTTGCTCAATACAAAGTACCTACAACACACTTAAAAAGCATGGGTTCTTAGTGTTACTACCAGAGCTACAGCTACCAGTGCTGTTAGAAGTATTTCTAATAATTGTAGTACCAGGATTACTTTTCTCTAAAGAACAAATCAAAACTCATGCATATTTTTAAAAATCCGTAAGTGAAAATGTAACACAATATACTGGTTAGCCAATTTAAGGTGAAAAAAAGAGGAAGCAGAGAAGAATTTTTAAATGGCTATTTTGGAAAATACTTTTGCTAAATTATGAGGTCCTTTTAGCAGCATCTGTCGTTGCCTCTCGAGGGCTGGAACAACAATGGGATACACCAACTTTGAACTAGAAGAGGCTCCCTCTTCCAGGGGATACTTTCAGAATTTTACATTTGACTCAATCCACCTAGGGTAAGACTTTTAAAAAGCAATCTGATTGAAAAAATGACACCACTCAATATGGGGAGCTCTAAGCTGCAGGAAGGGAGGTGTGCTGAGCTATCACACTTGCTTCTGGCTAGTGCCCCTTTGTCACCAACAGACCACAGTAAGGCACCTGATTAAGAGTTACGACATTAGTCTGTGAGAATTTCAGTAGAAGTCTCATTTCCCCCAAGGAAGCGTACACTGAGTCTTACTGGGTCTGTGCACATGTGAGTGCGTGTGCCTGTGTACATGTGCACACAATGAATAGCAACTGAATTACTGTTTTTAGGAAGATGAAAACCGTAAGCCTGGCCTCATTAGCACCCTGTTCTCCTAAAGTAGTTTTACCCAACAAGATAATCAGAACAGGGCATCAATAAAGACAGAATTCCTAGGAACTGGTCTTTAAAACAACCCGATACAACCATTACCACCACAATATCCACCACAGGCCACTCATGAGAATGACGTCTCCAGTGTCTCACAAAATCAGTTAAGCTCACTCCAATAGCTATGCCTTTATTCATAGAATTCTACTAATTTGAAAACCCATCTCATTTCCCTCTGCTACATCAAATTCAACCACCTCTCAAGGCCCGGCACAAACATCAACTTTTCACTGATATTTCTATTCATTCAACAAACATTTCTGAGTGCAAGGCACTGTACATACACAGATGCACAAGACAGTTTATGCCCCAAAGGAGTTCGTAGCATTGCTCAATGGTCTTCCATTCCTTTGAACTACAGCATTTAGTTTCTCTGTCGGCTTACACAAATAATTCTGTAAATAAAATTAACCTTTAAAACATTATAAACATGACACCAAAGTATATATTCAAAAAACGTACCACTAAAGCAGAAGAGCTTCCAGCTGCTGACTCAACCCATCTTTGTTCTCCATATTCTCTGGCTTGTTGCTATAATTTGCTTTATTAGATAGTATTGATGAGTGCCTTCTATGTGCTAGGCACTAATGTAAGTACCTTCATTTGTCACCTCACTGGCTATGTGGAGTGACCCATTTCTCCACATCACCTAGCAACCTATCAGGTTCTTCAACCATGGGCTCTGATACCTGATTCTATACTCGTAGCAGCTGCAGCCCAACAGTAAGCTCTGAGAACTGGAGAAGGCACATCTAACTACCTTCAAGTACAAGATTATCTGCACCATCCAGAGCAGCTCGTGGAGCGCAACTGATGATATCTCCTAAGTTTTCTCTTATCAGAGACACTGATTAGACTGAATAGAATCTAGTGTGCTATTATTACCCAATTTACCAGAGTAACTCCACCGGAAGTTCCTCTCCCTCCTGAGGGTGTTCAATTACATGATCACATGAATGTAAATGATGATGGTGTGCTCCATAAGGGCAACAGAACTTATCATTCCTGAGAGTGATGTACTTCCAGGTGGGGAAGATATAAGAATTAGTGACTATTTTGTTGCCCTTGGTACAGCTATTCCTTCTTCTGGACCCTTGAAGCCATTATCTAAACATGTTCTAGCCGCATGTTGACCCCTCTGGAATCTGGTGACCCATATGAATACGGTGATTCTAGGATTCAGTTACAATAGCTTGTTAATAACCACCTATAGGCTGAAATACAGTAGCTTTCATTTCCTTTGCATTTACCTTCAACTGAAAAACACATATTTCCCATTAAATAATAGCTTCCATGGAAAAAGGCAGAATACACCTGGACTGAATACAGCCTGTAGCACAGCAACCTGAGACATTCTGATTTAGCCCAACATGGAAGGAAACAGACTGCGCACAAAATTCACTTCTTATAATTTACATTCTCAGAGAATTAAGCTATTATAATCAATAATTCTCAGATTAATAAATAATATAGGTTATGATTTGGGACACAACAGGCAGGGCAAGAACTGCACCGCGTATGTTTCCTGAAATTCTGTTACTTTTGCTGCTTGAAACGTCGCAAGGACCATAAATAAATCATTCAACTTTTTTTTTTTTGCAGTCTGCAGGCTTCTCACTGCTGTGGCCTCTCCCGTTGCAGAGCACAGGCTCCGGATGCGCAGGCTCAGCGGCCATGGCTCACGGGCCCAGCCGCTCCGCGGCATGTGGGATCTTCCTGGAGCGGGGCACGAAGCCGTGTCCCCTGCATTGGCAGGTGGACTCTCAATCACTGCGCCATCAGGGAAGCCCAATCATTCAACTTTTAAGTCAAAATAGCAGTAAGGTAAAACTCATAAATCTATGGAGTGTCAATTATGCATATTATATATACATGCAGTATTTAACATCTTTATTGGAGTATAATTGCTTTACAATGGTGTGTTACTTTCTGCTTTATAACAAAGTGAATCAGTTATACATATACATATGCCCCCATATCTCTTCCCTCTCGCATCTCCCTACCTCCAACCCTTCCTATCCCACCCCTCTAGGTGGGCACAAAGCACCGAGTTGATCTCCCTGTGCTCTGCGGCTGCTTCCCACTACCTATCTATTTTCCGCTTGGTAGTGTATATATGTCCATGCCACGTTCTCTCTTTGTCCCAGCTTACCCTTCCAACACCCCATAACTTCAAGTCCATTCTCTAGTAAGTCTGCAACTTCATTCCCATCTTTCCCCTAGGTTCTTCATGACCATTTTTTTTTTTTTAGGATTCCATATATGTGTGTTAGCACACGCTATTTGTTTTTCTCTTTCTGACTTACTTCACTCTGTATGACAGTCTGTAGGTCCATCCACCTCACTACAAAAAACTCAGTTTCGTTCCTTTTTATGGCTGAGTAATGTTCCATTGTATATATATGCCACACCTTCTTTATCCATTCATCTGTTGATGGACACTTTGGTTGCTTCCATGTCCTGACTACTGTAAACAGAGCTTCAGTGAACACTGTGGTACATGACTCTTTCTGAACTATGGTTTTCTCAGGGCATATGCCCAGCAGTGGGATTGCTGGGTCATATGGTAGTTCTACTTTTAGCTTTTTAAGGAACTTCCATACTGTTCTCCATAGTGGCTGTATCAATTTACATTCCCAACAACAGTGCAAGAGGGTTCCCTTCTCTCCACACCCTCTCCAGCATTTATTGTTTGTAGATTTTTTGATGATGGCCATTCTGACCGATGTGAGATGATATCACACTGTAGGTTTGATCTGCATTTCTCTAATGATTAATGATGTTGAGCATTCTTTCATGTATCTCTTGGCAATCTGTATATCTTCTTTGGAGAAATGTCTATTTAGGTCTTCTGCCCATTTTTGGATTCGGTTGTTTGTTTTTTAAATGCTGAGCTGCATGAGCTGCTTGTAAATTTTGGAGATTAATCCTTGTCAGTTGCTTCATTTGCAAACATTGTCTCCCATTCTGAGGGTTGTCTTTTCGTCTTGTTTATGGTTTTCTTTGCTATGCGAAAGCTTTGAAATTTTATTAGGTCCCATTTGTTTATTTTTGTTTTTATTTCCATTTCTCTAGGAGGTGGGTCAAAAGGGGTCTTGCTGTAATTTATGTTATAGACGGTTCTACCTATGTTTTCCCCTAAGAGTTTGATGGTGTCTGGCCTTAAATTTAGGTCTTTAATCCATTTTGAGTTTATTTTTGTGTATGGTGTTAAGGAGTGTTCTAATTTCATTCTTTTATATGTAGCTGTCCAGTTTTCCCAGCACCACTTACTGAAGAAACTGTCTTTCCTCCACTGTATATTCTTGTCTCCTTTATCAAAGATAAGGTGACCATATGTGCGTGGGTTTATCTATGGGCTTTCTATCTGGTTCCATTCATCTATATTTCTGTTTCTGTGCCAGTACCATACTGTCTTGATTACTGTAGCTTTTTAGTACAGTCTGAAGTCAGGGAGCCTAATTCCTCCAGCTCCGTTTTTCTTTCTCAAGATTTCTTTGGCTATTCGGGGTCTTTTGTGTTTCCATATACATTGTGAAATTTTTTGTTCTAGTTCTGTGAAAAATGCCAGTGGTAGTTTGACAGGGATTGCATTGAATCTGTAGATTGCTTTGGGGAGTAGAGGCACTTTCAAAATGTTGATTCTTCTAATCCAAGAACATAGTATCCCTCCCCATCTATTTGTATTATCTTTAATTTCTTTAATCAGTGTCTTACACTTTTCTGCATACAGGTCTCTTGTCTCCTTAGGTAGGTTTATTCCTACATATTTTATTCTTTTTGTAGCAATGGTAAATGGGAGTGTTTTGTTAATTTCACTTTAAGATTTTTCATCATTAGTGTATAGGAATGCAAGAGATTTCTGTGCATTAATTTTGTAACCTGCTACTTTACCAAATTCATTGATAGCTCTAGTAGTTTTCTGGTAGCATCTTTAGGATTCTCTATGTATAGCATCATGTCATCTGCAAACAGTGACAGATTTACTTCTTCTTTTATGATTTGGATTCTTTTTATTTCTTTTTCTTCTCTGATTGCTGTGCCTAAAACTTCCAAAACTATGTTGAATAAGAGTGGTGAGAGTGGGCAACCTTGTCTTGTTCCTGATCTTAGTGGAAATGCTTTCAGTTTTTCACCACTGAGGATGATGTTGGCTGTGGGTTTGTCATATATGGCCTTTATTATGTGGAGGAAAGTTCCGTCTATGCCTACTTTCTGGAGGGTTTTTATCATAAATGTGTGTTGAATTTTGTCGAAAGCTTTCTCTGCATCTATTGAGATGATCATATAGTTTTTCTCCTTCAATTTGTTAATATGGTGCATCACGTTGATTGATTTGCGTATACTGAAGAATCCTTGCATCCCTGGGATAAACCCCACTTGATCATGGTGTATGATCCTCTTAATGTGCTGTTGGATTCTGTTAGCTAGTATTTTGTTGAGGATTTTTGCATCTATGTTCATCAGTGATATTGGCCTGTAGTTTTCTTTCTTCGTGACATCTTTGTCTGGTTTTGGTATCAGGGTGATGGTGGCCTCGTAGAATGAGTTTGGGTGTGTTCCTCCCTCTGCTATATTTTGGAAGACTTTGAGAAGAATAGCTGTTAGCATTGCTCTAAATGGTTGATAGAATTTGCCTGTGAAGCCATCTGGTCCTGGGCTTTTGTTTGTTGGAAGATTTTTAATCACAGTTTCAATTTCAGTGCTTGTGATTGGTCTGTTCATATGTTCTATTTCTTGGTGGTTCAGTCTCAGAAGGTTGTGCATTTCTAAGAATTTGTCCATTTCTTCCAGGTTGTCCATTTTATTGCCATACAGTTGCTTGTAGTAATCTCTCATGATCTTTTGTATTTCTGCAGTGTCAGTTGTTATTTCTCCTTTTTCATTTCTAATTCTATTGATTTGAGTCTTCTTCCTTTTTTTCTTAATAAGTCTGGCTAATGGTTTATCAATTTTCTTTACCTTCTCAAGGAACCAGCTTTTAGTTTTATTGATCTTTGCTATCATTTCCTTCATTTCTTTTTCATTTATTTCTGATCTGATCTTTATGATTTCTTTCCTTCTGCTAGCTTTGGGGTTTTTTTGTTCTTCTTTCTCTAATTGCTTGAGGTGCAAGGTTAGGTTGTTTATTCGAGATATTTCCTGCTTCTTAAGGTGGGCTTGTATTGCTATAAATTTCCCCCTTAGAACTGCTTTTGCTGGATCCCATAGGTTTTGGGTCGTCGTGTCTCCATTGTCATTTGTTTCTAGGTATTTTTTTATTTCCTCTTTGATTTCTTCAGTGATCACTTCATTATTAAGTAGTGTATTGTTTAGCCTCCATGTGTTTGTATTTTTTACAGATCTTTTCCTGTAATTGATGTCTAGTCTCATGGCGTTGTGGTCAGAAAAGACACTTGATACAATTTCAATTTTCTTAAATTTACCAAGGCTTGATTTGTGACCCAAGATATGATCTATCCTGGAGAATGTTCCATGGGCACTTGAGAAAAATGTGTATTCTCTTGTTTTTGGATGGAGTGTCCTATAAATATCAATTAAGTCCATCTTGTTTAATGTATCATTTAAAGCTTGGGTTTCCTTTTTTATTTTCATTTTGGATGATCTGTCCATTGGTGAAAGTGGGGTGTTAAAGTCCCCTACTATGAATGTGTTACTGTCGATTTCCCCTTTTATAGCTGTTAGTATTTGCCTTATGTATTGAGGTGCTCCTATGTTGGGTGCATAAATATTTACAATTGTTATATCTTCTTCTTGGATCGATCCCTTGATCATTATGTAGGGTCCTTCTTTGTCTCTTGTAATAGTCTTTGTTTTAAAGTCCATTTTGTCTGATATGAGAATTACTACTTCAGTTTTCTTTTGATTTCCATTTGCATGGAATATCTTTTTCCATCCCCTCACTTTCAGTCTGTATGTGTCCCTAGGTCTGAAGTGGGTCTCTTGTAGACAGCATATATATGGGGCTTGTTTTTGTACCCATTCAGCCAATCAATGTCTTTTGGTTGGAGCATTTAATCCATTTACATTTAAGGTAATTATCGATATGTACATTCCTATTACCATTTTCTTAATTGTTTTGTGTTTGTTTTTGTAAGTCTTTTCCTTCTCTTGTGTTTCCTGCGTAGGAAATTTCCTTTAACATTTGTTGTACAGCTGGTTTGGTGGTGCTGGATTCTCTTAGCTTTTGCTTGTCTGTAAAGGTTTTCATTTCTCTGTCAAATCTGAATGAGATCCTTGCTGGGTAGAGTACTCTTTGTTGCAGGTTTTTCTCCTTCATCACTTTAAATATGTCCTACCACTCCCTTCTGGCTTGCAGTTTCTGCTGAAAGATCGGCTGTTAACCTTATGGGGGTTCCCTTGTATGTTATTTGTTGTTTTTCCCTTGCTGCTTTTAATATGCTTTCTCTGTATTTAATTTTTGAAAGTTTGATTAATATGTGTCTTGGCGTGTTTCTCCTTGGATTTATCCTGTATGGGACTCTCTGTGCTTCCTGGACTTGATTAACTATTTCCTTTCCCATACTAGGGAAGTTTTCAGCTATAATCTCTTCATATATTTTCTCAGTCCCCTTCTTTTTCTCTTCTTCTTCTGGGACCCCTATAATTTGAATGTTGGTGCGTTTAATGTTGTCCCAGAGGTCTCTGAGACTGTCCTCAATTCTTTTCATTCTTTGTTCTTTATTCTGCTCTGTAGCAGAATAAAGTTATTTCCACTATTTTATCTTCCAAGTCACTTATCTGTTCTTCTGCCTCAGTTATTCTGCTATTGATTCCTTCCAGAGAATTTTTAATTGCATTTATTGTGTTGTTCATCATTGTTTGTTTGCTCTTTAGTTCTTCTAGGTCCTTGTTAAACTTTCTTTGTATTTTCTCCATTATATTTCCAAGATTTACGCATCCATCTCTGGAGCTCCTTTAAGCAGCGCTCTGAATCCCCTCTCCTCGCGCACCAGGAAACAAAGAGGCAAGAAAAAGTCTGTTGCCTCTTCAGGAGCTCCAGACCTTTTCCCAGACTCCCTCCCAGCTAGCCGTGGTGCACTAAACCTTTCAGGCTGTGTTCACGCTGCCAGTCCTCTCCCCGCAATCTGACCGAAGCCTGAGCCTCAGCTCCTGGCCCCACCCTTCCTGGCGGTGAGCAGACAAGCCTCTCGGGCTGGTGAGTGCTGGTCGGCACCGATCCTCTGTGTGGTAATCTCTCTCCTTTGCCCTCAGCACCCGTTTCTGTGCTCTCCTCCATGGCTCCAATGCTTCCCACCTACCCACCCCCAGTCTCCACCAGTGAAGGGCCTTCCTCATGTGTGGAAACCTTTCCTCCTTCACAGCTCCCTCCCACTGGTGCAGGTCCTGTCCTTATTCTTTTGTATCTGTTTTTTTTTTCTTTTGCCCTACCCAGGTACATCGGGAGTTTCTTGCCTTCTGGGAGGTCTGAGGTCTTCTGCCAGTGTTCAGTAGGTGTTCTGTAGGAGTTGTTCCACATGTAGATGTATTTCTGATGTATTTGTGGGGAGGAAGGTGATCTCCACGTCTTACTCTTCCACCATCTTGAAGCTCTCCCTGCCATACATGCAGTTTTAAAGGTGCAGTCAGCACTTTCCTGTCCAGACAGTCACCAGCTCAGCCTTATCTATCAGTACTGGTTCACAGATACATCTACCACTTGAATTTTCAGAATCATCAACTGTGAAAGAGCTTTCAAAAAAACCTAAAACTCTCCATAATAAAAAGGTTCTACAGGTAACAACTTTAGGAAATAAAGTTTATTATTTTGTCTCATGTGTCAACAATACTTGAACTAAAAATCAATGATATGAATCTAGATGGTGGTATTCCTAAGCTTTGTCATAGATGAGCTGAAAGTTGCCAAGATAAAAATTCTATTAAATAATAATCACATATTGCCACCTTAGAAATATGCTCTATTCTTAGCAGGGAAGGAGTTTGGTATTTCATAACCTTCAGCCTAAACGAACCAAAGCAAACCTTCTTAAGGAATAAAGGTAGTTTTGGAGAAATAATTAAAAACGTAATACAAAACATAAAAACAAGGGGTTGTTTTAGCACAGAAGAAATTTCCTTTTAGAAATGAATTAAGGAAAACACCTCCTTATCTATTGGAAACTGAATATTTAGAATGTTTTCAGTCCAGTTATGTGTGAACAGGGCTAAAAAAGTAATAGTAGCCTGTCTCTAGTTTTCTTTAAGATTGACATTTAAAAGCAGCCTGAACCACACAATTTAGAACTTAATCATATATTGTCTTGAAATGTCAGTGCTGTTAAAAGTAACATTAGGGGCTTCCCTGGTGGCGCAGTGGTTGAGAATCTGCCTGCCAATGCAGGGGACACGGGTTAGAGCCCTGGTCTGGGAAGATCCCACATGCCGCGGAGCAACACAACTGCTGAGCCTGCGCGTCTGGAGCCTGTGCTCTGCAACAAGAGAGGCCGCGATAGTGAGAGGCCTGCGCACTGAGATGAAGAGTGGCCCCCACTTGCCGCAACTAGAGAAAGCCCTCGCACAGAAACGAAGACCCAACACAGCCATAAATAAATAAATAAACAGGAGAACAACTCACTCAAAAGTCATAAGGAGAGTGTGTTTCCTTTAAAAAAAATAATAATAACATTAGTTTGATCTCAACTAGGATGCAATCTAAGAACAAACATTGTGTTATACTTTTTCTTTATCTCCTGCATTATCTATAGAGCTTGCTCAATTCAAATGACACGAATAAAGCACTTTTTACGTAGAAAGGAAATCATCCTGCTTTCAAAATAAAGTTGTGCATTTAACATACAACTCTTAACTGTGTAAGAATTAGATACTGTAAAGAAAACTTCTTAAAGCAAAATATACCCTCTTTGCTAAAACAGCTAATTACCAAGAGATGATGCTTTTGGTATATATTCTCTTTAAAGCATGTTTTAAAAATTACTTATATGTTTATGATAAATTTTCCTTAGAAAATTTTGTTAAATAGGAAAAAAATTAAGGAGGTTCTCTGGATACTTCATTAATAAGTAACCCAAAAGTTAATCACTAATTTCAGATAAATAACTTTTTAATTATGTGAAAATATCAAGCTTGAAATTTTCAATACAGATTTTTAAAGGATTACAAATCTATACGTTATTTTCTAAGAGCAAATGTAAAGAGAAAAGGGAAAGATTTCTTTTGACAATACCTTGAAAACAACATAAAGTAAATGCAATTCCAATACCATAAGTAGCATCAGTGTTCCATGCTATCAATTATCACCCAGAATTTTTACTGTGGAACTTTCTACTATATTCCACAACGAATCTGGTCAACCAATGTTATTAAAATCATTGAGTACTATTGTAAGAAGAAATATATCTTCTTTCATATAAAATGATTTCTATAACCCTGCTGTCTTATTTATAATTCACAGTGATTTTTATACTCTCACAGCCTACCACAGATTTTTCTTAGTGATTTATGTTAGGCTCTTTTAAAGCCTCGTTCATATTTATGGTTTATTCTCCTCCCAGAAAAGATCCATTCCATGTATATGTGTCATGATAAACTCACAGGCTGACAGAGGGTAGACACACATGGAGTTTACATAATGGAAAGGAAATTGATAAACAATCAGTGATGCCATTATAAGGTACTTTTCACATAGAAAGAAACAGAAAATGGACTAGAGAATTGAACTAAGCTCACGTGACAGAATTTTAAACTGACATATATTTCAAAGTGTCCATATATCACTCATTTGCTCAGAGTAAACACAAAGGTTAGCACCTCACATATGTAATGTTTTGTTGGCTATTCTGTCATTATTGCTAAGAACATGTTTCCACAGTCTGCATTTGTTAGACTGTCAGCTGCTATCAACAGCCCTTAATGGTGGGGAATCAAAGCAACCCACTTGAAAATAAATTTTATAGGGGGAAAAACCCCTCTTATCTAGAATCAATGAGCATTAGCTCCTCTGGACATATGTGATGGGCAGAAAGCTGAAGGTTGAGTGGAGTATGAAGAAGGCGGTGGTTGAGGTTGGCAAGATGACTCTTGGCCCCTCTCTACGCCTGGGATGTGCCACTGTTCTGCCTCTTTGGTCACCAGCTTTCCGTTCAGACACAACATGTACTGCTTCTCATCACCATACGTAACACTTCCCTGTATTTCTTAGATTCTATAATACAGATTTTCTCACATTTTAACATATCTAAAATAATTATGTCTTTAAAAATAGTTATCAACAAGTTGTTTTACAATAGATGTACACATTTAAGGTACTTTTCCTTTTTTCCCTAATCTTAAACTTCTTAATGCTTTAGATAAAGGAAATGAAATATTCACTAATACTGCTGCATAGGGACTTTTTTTTTTTAATTTTAAATTTATTTATTTATTTTTGACTGCATTGGGTCTTTGTTGCTGCGCGCGGGCTTTCTCTAGTTGCTGCGAGCGGGGGCTACTCTTCTTTGCGGTGTGTGGGCCTCTCATTGCGGTGGTTTCTCTCGTTGTGGAGCACAGGCTCTAGGAGCGTGGGCTTCAGTAGTTGTGGCTCTCAGGCTCAGTAGTTGCAGCTCTCGGACTCTAGAGCACAGGCTCTGTAGTTGTGGCGCACAGGCTTAGTTGCTCCGCAGCATGTGGGATCTTCCTGGACCAGGGCTCAAACCCATGTCCCCTGCCTTGGTAGGCGGACTCCCAACCACTGTGCCACAAGGGAAGCCCATATAGGGACTATTTCTCATCTAAGCTTTATCCCTCTTCCCTCCTCACTGCTTTTCTTCTTTATTTCATTTTATTCTGTCTTCAGCTGTTTCTTTCATGTGAAAAGCTGGGCTGTTCAACAAATCACAGTGCACTGGACTGAATATTAGAGCTTCACGTCTTCTCAGTAGTAGGAGAAAAACGTTTAAAAGCAACACAATAATGTGAATATACTTAACACTACTGAGTTGTACACTTAAAAATGGTTAAGGTGGTAAATTTTATGTTATGTGTTTTTATCACATTTGAAAAAAATTCTTAAAAAGTTAGACAACAGGTCATTCTGGAATCATCCCAGTATACAGCTGTCTTCTTGACACAAAATCATTGACCTCTTTTCACCATATCAGTCAGGTATGGGCTGAGCAGGTCTAACTGATCAACACACTGTAAGCTAGCAGCATGCTGGAGACCTTACTCAAAAAAGGTCGGAATTGGTGCTCCATTTCACATTCTCTCCTTAGCATGGCAGTTCACTGATGGGCAGCCACCATCTCAAATCCATAAATAAACCCCTTTAACTCTTCGTCTGACTCAAAGTTTTTAAATAATATATGCTTGGAGATATACAAATAGGGGAAAAAAGTGAAATTTTTTAATACTATTAGTCTATCAAATGAATGAAAGAAAAATTCATTTGGTCAAGAATGCAAGAAAAATATATTAATAAATAAAATATTAGTAAAATACCTAAATTAATAGTTATATTAATCTGTGTTTAAAATAGACATTTAAGGGCTTCCCTGGTGGCGCAGTGGTTGAGAGTCCGCCTGCCGATGCAGGGGACGCGGGTTCGTGCCCCGGTCCGGGAAGATCCCACGTGCCGCGGAGCGGCTAGGCCCGTGAGCCATGGCCGCTGAGCCTGCGCGTCCGGAGCCTGTGCTCCGCAACGGGAGAGGCCACAACAGTGAGAGGCCCGCGTACCGCAAAAAAAAAAAAAAAAAATAGACATTTAAAATCCCACTTAAAGCCAAAGAAAGTAAGATTAAAAGATGATCTTGCCCTAAGTTACAATTCAACAGGAAATCTATAAGTAGAAATGACAAACCAACATCACACTTTCAAGTTAAAATGTAAAGATGGTATTTGGCCAGTAGTACCCCACACAATCTCTCCCACATACTCATTAAAATACCTATGAGTGCAAAAGAAGACAAAAAACAACTCACAATGCCAAAACTCTGAACCCACACACAACTACTACCAGAATCTTTAAAGAATTTCCACTAAATACAGGTTGATGGAATAGGGATTAAAACCTACACCTTTTTGGTTTAAACTTAATAGTAACTGCTGCACCAGTGGAAGGAAATTGAGTCTGCTCACGTGGAAACAGGTACAGAAAACCTTTCCCACTCCCCCACTGTCTGTACTCTCCAAACCAAACAAAACTGGGCAACCATTCACTATTACATAGATGCTGGCTTGAGAGGCAGCTAGCCCTCCTGCTTACCACCTGACACCTTCTTATCCGATATCCACTGGAAACAGCACTTCAAATTCATCAATCTGCTACAAAGTAGAACAAGACTGGCAATGGAGCTCTGACAAATAGAATCTTCTTATGTAAAAGGCTGTAGATAAAGACAAAAATAATCATGGAAGATGCCTTTATGTTTATGACGATGTGTCGTCTATTTTCTATGTACCAGGGAATCAGGTAGTAATGGAGGATGAAGATTCCATCTCAAGGAAATAGATTTGCATTATATGAAAACTAGGAACTGAGTTGGCAGACATAAACATGAAATTGACTTCTAGCAATAAAACTCAGAAAATGATTTCATTAGTACCCACATGTTTTAGTAATAGGTTAAGAAGCAGAGTCTTCATATTGGAACAGTCAGCAAAAATTGGGTCTAGAGGAACTTCCTCTCATTTGAGAATGAGTAAACAGGAAAAAGAAAAAGTGAGGAAGAGATACAGTTCAAGAAACGAGAAACAAGAAAGTTTCAATAAATTCTGGTATCTTCAAGTAGCATGTAAGAAGAACACATGGCCTCTTGCAATAGTAAAAGAAATCATTAAAGAGAAAAAAGGCTGAAAAGACACCAGGATAAAATAAAAACAAAGGAAAGATGAGAAAAACTACAAAGAAAATAAAACATCATAGCAGAAGAGAGAGCTATAATAAAAGGACAAAGGTAATCAGTGATATTCCATCAAGTACAACCAGAGGTATAAAAAACAAACTTGAGAAGTACTTCCAAATGTAGAGGGGAAAACAACAACAAAGGTGGAAAAGGTTGAGAACAGATGATATGGAGATTTGAGAACAAGGTTTTAATCCATGAATTTAGAAACATTTTTTTAAAAAGATATATGTGTACGCCCACACTCACACACACATGCACACACACACACCCTGAAGTATATTTTCTTGTTTTGGGGGAAAAAAATACCATGAGTAAAACAAGAGTTTACCACATTTGGGGGAGGGTGAGCAATGAAATGACCTTTTTCTAGATAGACCTAATTTGTGAGGCAAATAAAAAGTAAAAAATAGGTAGAACTAAGAACTTACAAAAAGAACAAAAATCAGGATAGCTTTATACCTTCTGCAACACTACATGACAGAGAAGACTATGGAACAATGTCTACAGATTTTTAAGGGAAAAGTGCATGCCAGAATAATTTTTTCTCACGTTTAAGAAAGCTCAGAAGACATAACCTGTGAGAGTTCAGAAAATAAGGCACCACTGTTCTCGGGAGTGTATTAGTTTCTTAGGGTAGCAGTAACAAACTACCCAAATACGGTGGCTTAAAACAACAGTAATTATTCTCTCACAGTTCTGGAGGCCAGAAGTTTGAAATCAAGGTGTTGGTAGGCCATGCTCTTTCTGAAGGTTCTGGAGGAGGATCCTTCCTTGCCACTTCCTAGTTGCTGGTGGTTGCTTGTAGATGAATCACCTCAATCCATGGCATGTGCAATCTTCCTGGACCAGGGCTTGAACTCATGTCCCCTGCATTGGCAGGCAGATTCTTAACCACTGCACCACCAGGGAAGCCAATTTTGTGATTTTTAATGAAGCAAACATTTGGAGAAGAAGGTCCACTAAAATGTAAGAACAGTTATTTCTAGGTGCTGGGAACATGGAAAAGTTAACTTTCCTTCTTCTATTTTTATGAATTTCCCAAATTTTCTATAATGGTCATGCCTTATTCTTACAAAAGGAAATAATAGTATAAGAGAAAAGAGGGGAGTCCTGGTGGACTCTGCGGAAATCACAGAGAGTGAACCAACCTTCCTTTCTCGTCTGTAAGATCTATATATCCTAGTAGGGAGAAAAGCAAGCATAAGTCCTTGATTGCCTAAAACAATGTGTAGTGGAAAAGGATCAACACTGATGTTTTCATGCCTCAATATGCTTTAGAAAATGATATATCTTCTAGAACATAACAGTGCAGAGTCAAAATACATCTGAACCCAAGAAATGATGAAATGCTGGGTGGACCTGGCCAGACTCACTTAAAAATGGAAACATAAGCTACCAAAGCAAAATGAAAATGATTTTTCCCCTTTAGTACTTGACTCGTGGTTAAAAATCCAACATTAAACCTACCAGAATGTCTCTGTGTTTTCAAAGGGATAAATAAACATATGGAAATGTAACTGCAGCCTAAGGAGGGCAGATGGCAAATAAAGTGTCAGAAACAGGTTTAGAAATTTATGAGTTGAGGCTGAGTTGTAGGCTGATTCCCACTGCCAAAGCTTGAAGTTTACCACTTGATGGTTTGTCACTCTACATCCTCAAAATTAGTCCCAAATCAAGTATATTATCACTATTCATGTGAAAAAAGTAGGGGTGGTCCTTAGTCTTCTCAGTTCCTGCTGGGTTCAGAGATCTAGTCCATGGCTTCTGACATTATCTGTGAGGATGGATCCGTTTTGATATTTTCTCAGAACACAGAAAGAGTAAAATTTTAGAAAGACAAATATGAACAAAACCTAAGCTCCAATTTTATTTTTATTATTCAACAGACATAAAATTACTTTGCCCAATCACGAAGAATTTCTAATGTTTAATCTCAATCTCTGTATTTATGACGGCGAGTATAGGGCTCAGTGAGTATACTGGCTGGTGCGACCAGGTTAATACCAGGTTAGTAGCACTAATCTGGTCAAGCAAGAAACTGGCATCTAGTCACTAGTTAACAGTGAGCACATGAGAGAGGAAGCCATCTTCATTTCACAGACAAACCTGCTTTAAAAGCTGGGAGTAACCATTCAAGACACAAATCACCAGAGAGAATTTTACAACACGAAGAATGGAGCAAAAATTACAAAAGCCTATCTCTCAATCCTAAAATCTGGACAAAGTCCCCTTTTAAATGAGAAGACAGTTGTACTGACAGTCTTGGATTGTGATTATACTGGGCTGAGAGAAGAAAAGAGTTGGTCCAGCTTCACTGGTCTCATGTACCTGCAGAGAGAATGCCGATGCCAAAGAAACAGAATGTGTGATGCCTTCAAACTCACAGAGACGGAAAACAGAGTAAGAGTAAGGGCTCTAGCTGAGACTTTAATGGAAAGAAAAGAGAGGCCTTCCTTACCAATATCGCTACAAAGTGTCCCGGTCGACTCAGTAATCTCTTAGAGTTAAAGAGACAATACATCTGATGTCAACACAGTTCCTGGGAAGGCAGTTGGTACAGGCCAGCGGCTCACAACGATAGCCTCATAGTAGAATTCCCTGGGTAGTGTTAAAAAACAATCACTGTCCAGGCCTCCAGTACAGAGCCTGGGCATAGTGGGTTTTGTTTTGTTTTAACTCTTAAGATGATTCTAATGTGCAGGCAAGGCTGAGAACCACTGAGGCAGCAGAAAGAGCCCAGGCACAGACATTAAAGCCGTGGATTCTATGGCTGCCCTTAAAATTTTTCAGTTGTGTTGCCCTGTACAAGTCACCTTGTATTCCAAAGCCTTACTCGACACAATTGTAAGGAGTTTCAGAACGCCGGATGTGTGTTAGCTGTAAAGCACTTTCCACGTGTTTCAGCAATCCTTTTACAAATATAATATTTACTAAGAGGGTGATTTCAGGGACTCTTAACAAATCTGAAGACCAGAAACCTATGACTGCATATGCACAGTTGAGTAGATTCTGTAATGAGTTTAGAAAAATTTCAATTTGTCAGAAGTTGAAAACTTTGAGAAATGCTGTCTCCTAGAATCAAGTACATGGTAGAAGGAACTTAGCAATCACTATACATATAATCTAGAAATATGGAAAAAAAATATGCACATACAAAATCATATTCATGCCCCCAAAGTTCTGCCTAATTTTTTTAAAAAAGTGTCCTATTTAAAATAAGAATTCTATATGCACATAGTTTATCTCTAGGCAAATATACATGATTAAAAAGAGCCCCACAAAAGTGTGAACAGATCTCACCCAGTCCTATAACTTTAAAATACAATCTCTCAGCCCAGATCTCTTCCCTGAACACCCAGAAGCATATGCCCACCTGCTAGCTCTGTATCTCATGTCTCACAGGCACCACAAACAATATGGCCCAATAAAGCCCTAACTCTCCTCTCCCTTTCCCCAGTCTCAATGTGGCTGGCTCCTTCTCATCATTCAGGACTGAACTCAGATGCCATCTCTTCAAAGAGAGCTTGCTGACAACCCTAGCTTGAAGAAGACACCTCCAGAACAAATCACACTCTACAGCACTGGTCCCTTCCTTAATGCTTCTTTTTCATAGGAACACATCAGGAAGGAAATCATCGTTCGTATGTACCTATGTATATATGAGTTTACTGCCTCCAACCCCCCTCTAGGATGTAAGCTCCATGGAAGAAGGAACTCTTCTCTGTCCCAACAGCTATGTTGTTCACTGCCATGGTCCCAACACTAAAACATTTTCTGAATAAAGTCAGTCCTCAGTAAATATGACTCTCCAACTAAGTATGCCTAAATAGAGGCAAATAGAAGGAGAAAGATTCAAGAAGGTTAGTAAAAGGGAATAAACTACTCACAGATGGTCAGGCTCTCTTAAAGAGTTCCTTTTTTCACACCTGAGACCCCCATGTACCCCTATATAAAGATACTTTGGTGCAAAAAACTTATTCAGACTAATTGCTACTCTCTACTCTGATCCTTCCTTTTCTGGTCTCTTGGAGCCTATCACACTGGCTCTCATCCAGAATCATCCTTGCACCTTCGGAGTAAAAAGTCCCTTGGTCAGCCAGCTTGACTCTGTAATTTAGCTCTCCCTGAAGACACTGTTCAGCTTGAACCCTTGGCCAACCACAGTTAGTGAGTGAAATACACCCCACTCTGATGCAGACCTGGTTCTCAGCATACCTTTTTGGCCAGGATATCAGTACACCCAAGTCTCCTGGGATCAAGAGAACAGAACGTGATCAAAATTCCCTGAACCACACGGCTCCTGTGGTCTATCATTTGTCACCAGTCCTGGCACAAGGGCCAACATAAGGGAAACACTCCACCCCAAGCTTTTGTTGTCTGGGCACCATCCTTATTGCAGGGGTTTCTTGTTTGCTTTCTGTGCACGGAAGACAACATCTCACTTAACCACCTTCCACTCTGAGGGGGCATTTTCCAGCTGACCTTTCTGGGAATACAATTTTGAGAGACAGGGATGAAGCCCCAGGGCCCTTAGGTACTATGCTTGGTTCTGGCCCGTCATCACAGCCAACAAGACAGGGAAACTTTTCCTAAAGGTCACTGTTACCACCCACGGACATCCCCCAACAGAGGGCAAGCCCACAGGCAGGCAGCTGCACCTGAAGAGCAGCAAAGAGAAGCACTCATCCGAGTATCTGCTGAATTCTGCACGCTGGTGCTTGACCATGGGAAGGGACACAGACAAGTTTTTAGTACTTGAGTTTCCATCCCTGGAATGAAGCGACAACAAACTCTAGGGCAACTGCACTTCACAGACCAAGTCCTTACCCATAGGCCTCATTTCTTTTTTTTTTTAAATAAATTTATTTATTTAACTTATTTATTTTTGGCTGCATGGGGTCTTCATTGCTGCGCGCAGACTTTCTCTAGCTGCAGAGAGCGGGGGCTACTCTTTGTTGCGGTGCACAGGCTTCTCATTGCGGTGGCTTCTCTTGTTGCAGAGCACGGGCTCTAGGCACGGGGGCTTCAGTAGTTGTGGCTCACGGGCTCAGCAGTTGTGGCACTCGGGCTCTAGAGCGCAGGCTCAGTAGTTGTGGTGCACGGGCTTATTAGCTGCTCTGCGACATGTGGGATCTTCCCAGACCAGGGCTTGAACCCGTGTCCACTGCATTGGCAGCTCCTGCACTGGCAGGTGGATTCTTAACCACTGCGCCACCAGGGAATCCCTACAGGTCTGAGTTCTGATTCCATCCAAGGCTACCCCGCTGCTCTCTGGTAAAGAAACCAGCGATGAGCTCGCATTCTACACTACACAGGAGAGAGTCTGCCAAGAGGTCGGTGTGTCTGCTGTTCATCTTTCCCCTTGCACTGGGCCTCTCCTGCTAGGACTTCCTGGAAAGCCATCCTTCTGCTTCTAGCACTACTTACATTTCCCGCACCAGGTCTAGCCTCCACAATCATTCCATGCCTGGGATCCTGGACAATGCATCACCTCTGGAAGAACTTAAAACTCACTCCATGGCTTTCACAGCAACCTGCCCTCTCACAAGCCCCCCATTCCCACAGACATGCACTTGATATGACAGATTAATTACCATTATCCACCTCCTCTGATCAATGGTGCTCACCCTTATCTTCCACTGCCTTATCAAGCTTCACTACAAGCTTCCTATTGGACTGTCAGCACCTCAGGCTCAAATGGGCTTAGCACAAATCCATCTTCTCTTTATTACAAACAGTACCACCATTCTTTCAGTTACACAAAACTGATTCCTCGGTCAACTTTAATTTACTCCTTTCCTCCCTGTATGGTCAATCTTCGAGTCCCCCAGATGCCTTCTCCTTGTAGTCAAAATCCATTTACCCCGACCTCCTCCATACTTCACTCGATTTAGTTTGCTCTTCTGTCTCCTCGATCATAAACCAACCCCTCCTTCTCTACAGGCTTCTCTCCTTCAGCTTATAAATAAGCTCAAATACCACTCCTTTTAAGTTCCCCTTGAGTCTCTTCCCCATCCCCACGAGACTGAGCAACCCCCCTCTGTTTCCACAGCACTTCAGCACCGTTCTATCGTTAAGCGCATTGTGTTATCACAATTTACATGTCTGACTGCCCACTAGTGAGGGCTGCTGGAAGCAGAGATTCCAGCTTTTTCCACTTGAAAACTCTGAAGTATAATAAATTTCAATACACGTTTACTAAGTGGATAAATTCTCCCTGTATTCCATTCTTTCTATTCTCACTGTCCTTATTCTGTCCCTCCTCATCTCAGACTAGACTTTCAAAAGGGTCTTTTCAATGGGCCTTGAGCTATCCCCTCCAACTCATCAGAAAACTACATCCAGCACACATCCTTTCTAACAACAATTTCATAATATCAATTCCAACATTTAAAACACACACACACAAAAAGAAAACCAAAATAAAGATCTCCAATGCTTCCCACTGCTTATGGCAAGCCTTGTCAGCAGGGTGATCACTAGAAATTAAGAGATCTGGAAGACCAGGTAGTTGGGATTTCACTTCACAGCTTTCCAAGATTACTAACAAAAGGAGAACTCTGCCAGCAGTGCTGTACTCTCCTCCAGGCTGTTCAGGGCCTCCCATGTCAAGAATATCTATTAGTATGTATATTGTGTTTGCATACGTGCACATACCTACACAGACACACATACCACACACACAAAGCCTTAACGATTTTAGTTAGAATGAGCCCCACTGTGCCATTCACCAGCCCTATCCCTTAGAGAATGACTGGGCTCTTACAGGGAGTGATAAATGCCTCATTAAGATGTTAAAAACTCTTGCACCATAAAATGTAAAACTGAACATTCTTAGCTGGGATTTCTAGACCCTCCATGATTCAGCCCCAACCTACCTGGACAGGATTTCCTCACATGCATGTCTCACACATGCACAGCCTCTGTGCTAGTCCATTCAGTACAGTCCCTCCCCCACACACTCCCCATACTTTCCTGCCTCTACCTTTCTCTGGTACCGCTTCCCAGATCTTACTTGCTTACTCATCCATAATACCACTTCTAGCTTGAAGCATCTTCCAATGACTCAGTGATCTCTCCTTCCCTTTAACTCCCCTGGTACCTGGAGTCCATCTCATTTATTTGGCAGTTACCACTAGCTGCTAAAGTTACAACTTTTGAAATGGAAGATTTTAACCAGCATCTCCCAGTAGTACTAAAATATCTCCACAGTCAAGTGATGCATACTGATGACCAAATGTAGCATGAGGAGTTAATGCTAAGGCTAAATGTGCTTGAAAGGAAGAGGGAATTGAATGGGCAGCCAGGGGTAGAGTTAAAGGTGAGAATAACAGAGTGAGAGCCTTCATAAGAGTACAGAGTTGATTCTAGTACTTTCCTCTGTATCCGTTAATATGTCATCCAGGAACAGTAAGACTCAGTGAAAACATGAAGAGAAATAAGATGGCACTTGCAGTTTCCAGGAACTACAATAATTTTTTGAAAAGTCGAAAAGGTAGTTGATGTGACCTATACAAGACCCTAGCCCAGAAATAGTTAAAGTTTGTGGGGCTGGGACAGGGTGGCCAGTAAGTGATTATTCTATTGGATCACTATACGTGCTTTTAAAAATGCTTTTAAATGAACACATTTAATTAAAAGGAAAACATAAAGAGAGTGTAACTCGCTAGAAGCATTGTGTTAACCTGAGTTTGGTTTCTCTGTGCTGTCTGAACTGAGTGATAGATATAAGACTTGACCACTGAGTTACAGTCACCCTGATTACTTTATAGTTAGAAATCTCTAAACACACTCCACAACTCAATAGGGAGGCAAATCCAGGGGAAACACAAGAGAAGTCAACTGGGCTGAGAGACTGATAGACTCCCACTGCATCTTTGCTTCTTTTGCGTTACAGACTTTGTCTTTTAATAAGTCCTGACACATCCATGAGTGTCAGGCCAGTGACACTTTTTTTTTTTTTTGGTCCCAGTTAATCATGTGTCAGGAGTTTGAAGGTAGTTTCATGTAGTATCACTGTCCTCATAAATACAAACGCACACACAAACGCATAAGCAGTATCTCATTGGTTGCATGATGCATATTATTTCACAGTTTAACATTGCTCAAATTGAGAGGGGTCTTATACATGATGACATATTAGAACTGATGAAACAGGGTACATTTCCTCTAAACTTGACTATAAGAACTTAAAGGCACAGGGGCACAACAGATTCAAACACTGACTGAAATGAACATTAGTGAGCTAAGCCAACCCACCTCCTTTCATAAGACACACACACACAGTCAGAAGCAAAAATAAACCTAGAATCCCAATCTCCTGATTCCCAGTTATTGCTCTTGTGTTCTATAAGTCCCTTAGCAAAAAATATTGATAAACTGACTCAATGTTACATGTAAACAAGAGGAAATCAAGAAAGTTTTTGAGATGAGGAAGACAGGAAGAAAACAATTCAATATACTATAAGCATTGCAAGAGCAAGGACAAAGTCCATTTTGCTTATTATGATCTTCTGAGTGCCCAGCACAGTGCCTTGCAGACAGTAGATATTTTATAAGTTAATTTCTGGAAGAATGTTCTGAGATGAAAAATCTGGCTGTTGAACTTAAGGTAATTAGCAGGCGGTAGCTGTAGTACACAGCAGTGTAGTCAGAGGACCATGCCATCAGAACCTCCTGGATGCCTGTTAAAAATGAAGATATCTAGGCTCTTCACAGGTTAGATGAATTAGAATTCCTGGGTTGGGGCCCCAGGAATCTGGACTTTTAAGGAGCAATCCATGGTGATCCTCAGGTCCATTAAAATTTGAGAACCAGAGTGTAAGAGAAAATAATGACCTGCACTGGAGGCAATGGAAAGAAAGGAGAAAACATCACAGAAAATAAAAATTTAAATCTAAAGAAAATCGGTCTTTAGAGAAAGAAGAGACAGAACTTGGGCGATGGGAGGAAAAACAAGGGAAAGATAGTTATATAAGAACCATTTAAATATAAATGTACAAACATTAAAGAATCAGGAACTCTGAGAAGCCCTGGGATGAAGGATTAATTCCATCAGTGCGCACGAGGCCAGGAGTACCGTATGAGGCATCATTCGGATAATTAAATAATTAACACACATAGGATTAAAATTCCTCTTGGGGAAACCAATAATGAACAAGAAACACCTTATGTAGTTTCACAAATGACTCTTCAAATATGTACAGACAAAGACAGATCTGAACTAACTATGGGGAAAAGTGAAAAGTATCTTGTTACAGTCAGCTAAAACTTATGGAAGAGAGTTGGAGGTAGCAAATTCATTCATGCTACTTAAATAAGCCAGACATGAGAAGACGAACTTTTAAAATTATCAAGGGGGGAAAGAGGAGGAAAAGAAAAATGCTGCTAAAAACGGAGAGGGGTATGGAATTATTGAAGACTAAACTAGCTCAGAAACTGAACTGATTCTTTTTAATTTGTCTTTGACAAGAAAAATGAAGAAGACATATTTGTATAATTAAAGAGAATGAAGACTTTGCAGAAATAGCGACTGACAAAAAGCAGATGGGGAACACTTGACAAAACTGAACACATACCAATCAGTAGGCCCGGATGATGGGAAACTAAGCCTCTTAAGGGAATTCACTTACACACTTGAGAAGTCATTTACAATCATTATGGAAATATCACAGAAAAATGGTGAAACAGAAGATGTGAAAGGGGTAAAAATTAGATAATGAAATATCTATCAATCTTAAAATGGTTACAAAGAGACATTATGGAAAATGTTAGTGGTAAATGAGTCACAGGTATGAAATGTAAAGTTGTGGGGAATACAGTCAGTCACCATGTAAAATCTTGTATGGTGACATACTGGAACAAGACTTGTCCTGGTGAGCATTTTGAAATGTATAGGAGTATCAAATCAGTATGTTGTGTAACAGGAACTAACATAGTTTTGGAGGTCAATTATACTTTAAAAACAAACTCATAGAAAAAGGGATCAGATTTGTGGTTACCAGAGGCAGGGGGCTGGGGGGAGGGGGAATTGCATGAAGGTGGTCAAAAGGCACAAACTGCCCGATATAAGATAAAGAGGTACTAGGGATGTAATGTACAACATGCTAAATATAATTAACACTGCTCTATGTTATACGTGAAAGTCGTTAGGAGAGTATAACTCGTAAGAGTTATCAACACAAGGAAAAATATTTTTTTCTATTTAATTTTTTATCTATATGAGATGATGGATGTTCACTCAATTTACTGTGAGAATTTCATAATGTATGTAAGTGAAATCATTAAGCTGCACACCTTAAACTTACACAGTGCTGTCTTTCAATTATACGTCAATAAAACTGAAAATAGGGGACTTCCCTGGTGGCACAGTGGTTGAGAGTCTGCCTGCTAATGCAGGGGACATGGGTTCGAACCCTGGTCTGGGAGGATCCCACATGCCACGGAGCAACTAAGCCTATGAGCCACAACTACTGAGCCTGCGCATCTGGAGCCTGTGCTCCGCAACAAGAGAGGCCGTGATAGTGAGAGGCCTGTGCACTGTGATTAAGAGTGGCCCCCGCTTGCCACAACTAGAGAAAGGCCTCCCACAGAAATGAAGACCCAACACAGTCCAAAATAAATAAGTTAATTAATTAATTAATTTTAAAAAATCAGAGAGAACATTTCCCAGCTGTGGCCAGAGGAAGTCCTGACTACTGAATGAAAAAAAGAAAACTGAAAATAAATAGAAAGAAAGAGAGAGAGAGAGAGAGAGAGAGAGAGAGAGAGAAAGAAAGAAAGAAAGAAAGAAAGAAAGAAAGAAAGAAAGAAAGAAAGAAAGAAGAAAGAAAGGAAGGAAGGAAGGAAGGAAGGAAGGAAGGAAGAAAAAAGAAAGAAGGAAGGAAGGAAGGAAGGAAAGGAAAGGAAGGAAGGAAGGAAGGAAGGAAGGAAAGGAAGGAAAGGAAAAGAGAGACAAAGAGAGAGAGAGAAAGAAAAAGTGAGTGGTAAAATCAGTGACCTTAGGGCCTGAACCAAGATGGCAGAGTAGAAGGACGTGCTCTCACTCCCTCTTGTGAGAACACCAGAATCACAGCTAGTTTCTGGACAATCATCGAAAGGAAGACCCTGGAACTCACCAAAAATGATACCCCACATCCAAAGACAAAGGAGAAGCCACAATGAGACGGCAGGAGGGGCACAATCACACTAAAATCAAATCCCATAACTGCTGGATGGGTAACTCACAGACTGGAGGACACTTATACCACAGAAGTCCACCCACTGGAGTGAAGTTTCTGAGCCCCACATCAGGCTTCGCAACCTGGGGGTCCGGCAACAGGAGGAGGAATTCCAAGAGAATCAGACTTTGAAGGCTAGTGGGATTTGATTGCAGGACTTCGACAGGACTAGGGAAAACAAAGACTCCACACTTGGAAGGCACACACAAAGTAGTGTGTGCATCGAGGTCCAGGGGAAGGAGCAGTGACCCCAGGGAAAACTGAACCAGACCTACCTGCTAGTGTTGGAGGGTCTCCTGCAGAGGCAGGGGGTGGCTGTGGCTCACCATGGGGACAAGTACACCAGCAGCAGAAGTTGTGGGAAGTACACCTTGGCGAGAGCCCTCCCAGAGTCTGTCATTAGCCCCACCAAAGAGCCAAGGTAGACTCCAGTGTTGGGTTGCCTCAGGCCAAACAACCAACAGGGAGGGAACCCAGCCCCACCCATCAGCAGTCAAGCAGATTAATGTTTTACCGAGCTCTGCCCACCAGAGAAACAGTCTGCTCTACCCACCACCAGTCCCTCCCATCAGGAAACTTGCACAAGCCACTGAGATAGCCTCATCCACCAGAGGGCAGACAGCAGAAGCAAGAAGAAATACAATCCTGCAGCCTGTGGAACAAAAACCACATTCACAGAAAGGTAGACAAGATGAAAAGGCAGAGGGCTATGTACCAGATGAAAGAACATGATAAAACCCCAGAAAAACAACTAAATGGAGATACGAAACCTTCCAGAAAAAGAATTCAGAAAAATGATAGCAAAGATGATCCAGGACCTTGGAAAAAGTATGGAGGCAAAGATAGAGAAGATGCAAGAAATCTTTAACAAAGACCTACAAGAATTACAGAACAAACAAACAGAGATGAACAATACAATAACTGAAATGAAAACTACACTAGAATGAATCAATAGTGGAATAACTGACGCAAAAGGACAGATAAGTGACCTGGAAGACAGAATGGTGGAATTCACTATTGGAGAAAAGAATAAAGAAAAAAGAATGAAAAGAAATGAAGACAGGCTAAGAGACCACTGGGACAACATTAAATGCAACAACATTTGCGTTATAGGGGTCCCAGAAGGAGAAGAGAGAGAGAAAAGACCCAAGAAACTATGTGAAGAAATTATAGTTGAAAACTTCCCTAACATGGGAAAGGAAATAGCCACCCAAGTCCAGGAAGTGCAGTGAGTCTGATACAGGATAAACCCAAGGAGAAACACGCCAAGACACACAGTAATTAATTTGGCAAAAATTAAAGACAAAGAAAAATTGTTGAAAGCAACAAGGGAAAAATGACAAATAACATACAAGGGAACTCCCATAAGGTTAACAGCTGATTTCTCAGCAGAAACACTACAAGCCAGAAGGGAGTGGCACGATATACTTAAAGTGATGAGAGGGAAGAACGGACAACCAAGATTACTCTACCAGGCCAGGATCTCATTCAGATTCGATGGAGAAATCAAGAGCTTTACAGACAAGCAAAAGCTGAGAGAATTCACCACCACCAAACCAGCACTACAACAACTGCTAAAGGAACTTCTCTAAGTGGGAAACACGAGAGAACAAAAGGACCTACAAAAACAAACCCAAAACAATTAACAAAATGGTCATAGGAACATACATATTGATAATTACCTTAAACGTGAATGGATTAAACACTCCAACCAAAAGACACAGGCTTGTTGAATGGATACAAAAACAAGACCCATCTATATGTTGTCTACAAGAGACCCACTTCAGACCTAGATACAGACTGAAAGTGAGAGGATAGAAAAAGATATTCCATGCAAATGGAAATCAAAAGAAAGCTGGAATAGCAATACTTATATAAGATAAAATAGACTTTAAAATAAAGAATGTTACAAGAGACAAGGAAGGACACTATATAATCATCAAGGGATCAATCCAAGAAGAAGATATAACAATTATATATGCACTCAACATAGGAGCACTTCAATACATAATGAAACTGCTAACAGCTCTAAAAGAGGAAATCGACAGTAACAAATAGTGGGGGACTTTAACACCTCACTTACACCAATGGACAGATCATCCAAACAAAATAAATAAGGAAACAGAAGATTTCAATGACACAATAGACCAGATAGATTTAATTGATATTTATAAGACATTCCATCCAAAAACAGCAGATTACACTTTCTTCTCAAGTGTGCACAGAACATTCTCCAGGATAGATCACATCTTGGGTCACAAATCAAGCCTCAGTAAATTTAAGAAAATTGAAATCATATCAAGCATCTTTTCAGACCACAATGCTATGAGATTAAAAATGAATTACAGGGGAAAAATGTAAAAAACACAAACACATGGAGGCTAAACAATACATTACTAAATAACCAAGAGATCACTGAAGAAATCAAAGAGGAAATCAAAAAATACCTCGAGACAAATGACGATGAAAACACGATGATCCAAAACCTATGGGATGCAGGAAAAGCAGTTCTAAGAGGGAAGTTTACAGCTATACAAGCCTACCTCAAGAAACAAGAAAAATCTCAAATAAACAATCTAACCTTACACCTAAAGGAACTAGAGAAAGAAGAACAAACAAAACCCAAAGTTAGCAGAAGGAAAGAAATCATAAAGATCAGAGCAGAAATAAATGAAATATAAACAAAGAAAACAATAGCAAAGATCAATAAAACTAAAAGCTGGTTCTTTGAGCAGATAAATAAAATTGATAAACCATTAGCCAGACTCATCAAGAAAAAGAGGGAGAGGACTCAAATCAATAAAATTAGAAATGAAAAAGGAGAAGTTATAACAGACACTGCAGAAATACAAAGCAACTCTATGACAATAAAATGGACAACCTGGAAGAAATGGACAAACTCTTAGAAAGGTAGAACCTTCCAAGACTGAACAGGGAAGAAATAGAAAATATGAACACACCAATCACAAGTAATAAAATTCAAAGTGTGATTAAAAACCTTCCAACAAGCGAAAGTCCACGACCAGATGGCTTCACAGGTGAATTCTATCAAACATTTAGAGAAGAGCTAACACCCATCCTTCTCAAACTCGTCCAAGATATTTCAGAGGAAGGAACACTCCCAACTCATTCTATGAGGCCACCACCACCTTGATACCAAAACTAGACAAGGACACTACAAAAAAAGAAAATTACAGACCAATATCACTGATGAATATAGATGCAAAAATCATCAACAAAATACTAGCAAACAGAATCCAACGTTACATTAAAAGGCTCTAACACCATGATCAAGTGGGATTTATCCCAGGGATGCAAGGATTCTTCAATATACTCAAACCAATCAATGTGATACACTGTATTAACAAACTGAAGAATAAAAACTGTATGTCATCTCAACAGGTGCAGAAAAAGCTTTTGACAAAATTCAACACCCATTTATGACAAAAACTCTCCAGAACGTGGACAGAGAGGGAACCTACCTCAACGTAATAAAGGCCATATATGACAAACCCACAGCAAACATCATTCTCAGTGTTGAAAAACTGAAAGCATTTCCTCTAAGATCAGGAACAAGACAAGGATGTGCACTCTTGCCACTCTTATTCAACATAGTTTTGGAAGTCCTAAGCATGGCAATCAGAGAAGAAAAAGACATAAAAGGAATACAAATTGGAAAAGAAGAAGTAAAACTGTCACTCTTTGCAGATGACATGATACTATACATAGAGAATCCTAAAGATACCACCAGAAAACTACTAGAGCTAATCAATGAATTTAGTAAAGTTGCAGGATACAAAATTAATGCACAGAGATCTCTTGCATTCCTATACATTAATGATGATAAATCTGAAACAGAAATTAAGGAAACACTCCCATTTACCACTGCAACAAAAAGAATAAAATACCTAGGAATAAACCTACCTAGGGAGACAAAACACCTGTATGCAGAAAACTATAAGACACTGATGAAAGAAATTAAAGATGATACCAACAGATGGAGAGATATACCATGTTCTTGGAATGGAAGAATCAATATTGTGAAAATGACTATACTACCCAAAGCAATCTACAGATTCAATACAATCCCTATCAAATTACCAATGGCATTTTTTACGGAACTAGCACAAAAAATCTTAAAATTTGTATGGAGACACAAAAACCCTGAATAGCCATAGCAGTCTTGAGGGAAAAAAACGGAGCTGGAAGAATCAGACTCCCTGACTTCAGACTATACTACAAAGCTGCAGTAATCAAGACAATATGGTACTGGCAGAAAAAGAGAAACACAGATCAATGGAACAAGGTAGAAAGCCCAGAGATAGACCCACGCACCTATGGTCAACTAATCTATGACAAAGGAGGCAAGGATGTACAATGGAGAAAAGACAGTCTCTTCAATAAGTGGTGCTGGGAAAACTGGACAGCAACAGGTAAAACAATGAAATTAGAACACTCCCTAACACCATACACACAAAAAAAAACTCAAAATGGATTAGAGACCTAAATGTAAGACTGGACACTATAAAACTCTTCGAGGAATACGTAGGAAGAACACTCTTTAACATAAATCACAGCAAGATTTTTTTGATCAAAGCTTTTGCAAAGCAAAGGAAACCATAAAAAAGACAAAAAGACAGCCCTCAGAATGGGAGAAAATATTTGCGAACGAATCAACGGACAAAGGATTAATCTCCAAAATATTTACACAGCTCATGCAGCTAAATATTAAAGAAACAAACAACCCAATCCAAAACGGGCAGAAGACCTAAATAGACATTTCTCCAAAGTAAACATACAGATGGCTAAGAGGCACATGAAAAGCTGCTCAACATCACTAATTATTAGAGAAATGCAAATCAAAACTACAATGAGGTATCACCTCACACCAGTTAGTATGGGCATCATCAGAAAATCTACAAACAACAAATGCTGGAGAGGGTGTGGAGAAAAGGGAACCCTCTTGCACTGTTGGTGGGAATGTAAATTGATACAGTCACTATGGAGAACAGTATGGAGGTTCCTTAAAAAACTAAAAATAGAATTACCATATGATCCAGCAATCCCACTACTAGGCATATACCTAGAGAAAACCATAATTCAGAAAGACACATGCACCCCAATGTTCATTGCAGCACTATTTACAATAGCCAGGTCATGGAAGCAACCTAAATGCCCATCGACAGACGAATGGATAAAGAAGATGTGGTACATATATACAATGGAATATTACTCAGCCATAAAAAGGAACGAAATTGGGTCATTTGTTGAGACGTGGATGGATCTAGAGACTGTCATACAGAGTAAAGGAAGTCAGAAAAAGAAAAACAAATATCGTATATTAACGCATATATGTGGAATGTAGAAAAATGGTACAGAGGCACCAGTTTGCAGGGCAGAAATAGAGACACTGATGTAGAGAACAAACGTATGGACACCGAGGGGGGAAAGTCGCTGGGGGGTAGGGGTGTTGGTGTGATGAATTGGGTGATTGGGATTGACACGTATACACTGATGTGTATAAAACTGATGACTAATAAGAACCTGCTGCATTAAAAAAAAAAAAAAAATCAGTGGCCTTTTCTCGCGTACAGATTGTGAGCTCCTTGAGGCCAGAGACACTCTTCATCACTATCCAACATTAGCACCAAGTTTGCAGCAAACAGCAAGTGACCACCAGATAGTTGAACATGCGTACATTCAAAGAGCTAGAAAGTGAGTGCTACCAAACTTTTCCATTTCTTCTACCACAGAGAAAGGTTATAGCTCATTTTTCTCTCACGTATGAAATAATATAATAGCAAAAGGTAAAATACTTGAACATCTGGTGGGTAATTAAATCATCAACCATAATCAGAATAAAAACGTAAAAACTCTAGTAACATAAATATAGATTTGAGAAACACAAAATGAAAGCCAGAAAAGGACAACGGATACCATAAATTTGAGCGAACATTCTCAGTACTTTCTTTAAAAAGAAATCCTCTAATGTATTTGGAGGACATGCTAAGTTTAAAGAGAAATCAAATATAAACAGAAATCCTAAAAACTACCTTTATTATGATCATTATATAATTTAATGATTCATGGGAGCTCCTCACACACACATTCCAACACAACCCTCAGCCACTTATTAATTTATCTTCAATTTACAGACAGGGCAGACAGGCAAATTTACATAGAGGCATATGCTTTCAGGAGGTTGACACTAAATTAAAAAGAAGAGATCTCAATTATAAACATAAGCCAAAAGAACTACCTGCTGCATTTCCTACAAGCTATATTAAAAGGGGAGGGAGACTTCACTGTGGGGTCGCTTTCTGTGTACAGCATAGTGCATTCCATGTCGTACATGTTAATAACTACACACATTAAACAGAACTGAAAGCCACTGAACTCACATACAAAGGCTGTTTACTTCACAGGTCAGTCCTAGTCTTCTTATCAGGTTGCTAAAACTGACCTCTACAGCCTTAGTAAAGAAGGATTAGGCCGGTAGACTATCTCGTAAGGTTGGAATGATATTAGGCTTTTTATTTTTTTAATTGGCCACACTGCCTTCTCTCAGGGAAGAAAAAGACAAAGAAGAGATAAAGGAAAAGGGTACTGGTCTTGATTATGGGGAAAGTGTGTTTCATCATTTATGAGTCTTAATGCCACATGAGGAGTAAAGGAGAATGACTCAAAGGTAATAATATCATTTATATGCGTAACAGTAGCGCTGGCCTAAAGAGGACAGTTAGAGTCAAATTTGGGATCTTCTCATCAGAAGGCCAAACTCAGGATGGATAGATGGGCAAGTACAGACATGCCAGTTGAGAGAGTTAAAAGGACAAGGAAGGCCCAGACCACTCTAGGTTTGACCAGTTCATATCCAGTTTGTCTGGATGCAAAAAAAAAAAAAAAATTTCAAAAACAATCAAGCTGATATGAGAGCACCATCCTCTTAAAACAAGTGTCAAGAATAAACTGTCTCCTTTTAACAACACATGAAAACACACTGCTTAAGATAATTCAAACACTTATGCTACCCTTAGGAATAAAAGATCAACAAGAACAAATTAAGACATAGCTTCCGTACCTTGGCTATTGTGAACAACGTGGCAACCTAACTGTCCATCAATGGATGAATGGATAAGGAAGATGTGGTATGTGTGTGTATATATCACCTGTTTTAAGTATCATTTTTTTTAACAGATCTTTATTGGAGTACAATTGCTTCACAATACTGTGTTAGTTTCTGTTGTACAACAAAGTGAATCAGCCATATGCATACACATGTCCCCAATCCCCTCCCTCTTGAGCCTCCCTATTCCATGCCTCTAGGTCATTGTAAGCACCGAGCTGATCTCCCTGTGCTATGCTGCTGCTTCCCACTAGCTAACTGTTTTACATTTGGTAGTGTATATATGTCGATGCTGCTCTCACATCGCCCCAGCTTCCCCTCCCCCCACCCCAGATCCTCAAGTCCATTCTCTACGTCTGTGTCTTTATCCTGCCCTGCCACTAGGTTCATCAGTACCTTTTTTTTTTTTTTTTTAGATTCCATATATATGTGTCAGCATACGGTATTTATTTTTCTCTTTCTGACTTACTTCACTCTGTATGACAGACTCTAGGTCCATCCACCTCACTACAAATAATTCAATTTTGTTTCTGTTTATGGCCGAGTAATATTCCATTGTATATATGTGCCACATCTTCTTTATCCATTCATATGTCGATGGACACTTAGGTTGCTTCCACGTCGGCTACTGTAAATAGTGCTGCAATGAACATAGGGGTACACGTCTCTTTTTGAATTATGCTTTTCTCAAGGTATATATCCAGTAGTGGGATTATTGGGTCATATGGTAGTTCTATTTTTTAGTTTTTTAAGGAACCTCCATACTGTTCTCCATAGTGGTTGTATCAATTTACATTCCCACCAACAGTGCAGGAGGGTTCCTTTTTCACCACATCCTTTCCAGCATTTATTGTTTGCAGATTTTTTGATGATGGCCATTCTGACCAGTGTGAAGTGATGCCATTGTTAGCCTAATAATACCTAATTTATCTGGCAACCTAGACCACTGAGAACTTAATAGGAAAGAAAAAGGGACATATCCACAGCCAAAATATACCTATGTTACAAAAATCAAAGTTACGAACTCAACCACTTAATGCCACTTGATGCCAGAGAGTGCTGTTTACTTATTCTACACACAATTCTAACCACCTTGCTTCCTGCCTTTACAGTTTATACCACAGTAGTTGCGCAACTCAGAAGGCAAGAGAAGCCTGTCTGAGACACGATAAACAGCTAGATATGATAACCTACAACCACACAGCAAGGGAAAAAAGGACACACGGCATGAAAAGCAGACAAGGAGATAGAAAGACATGGAAGTCTGGGTCTGATTCAAAGTGGGGGCAACACCGCATCTGACTCCAAAGGCGATAAGGTGACCACTGACACACCACAACAGAGTCAACAAGGGGCAGGTCTGCAGAGTTTAAACGAAGCATCACTTAACCAGGTTCAAAATCATGGCCTTCAATCATCAAGAAAAGTCCCAATGTGTTCAGGATTTTGTGACAAAAGGGACTGAAGGAGTTCAGAGCACGTCACAGCAAAATATGCCACTCTGGCATATTAACTTCTTTTGAGTCAAAGGCATTTAAAAAACAGCAAATATAAGAAAAACACTTGGATCTTCCTTCTTTTTCTTAAAGGAAATGAAATTCCTATATGAAAGACGTCCTCTCTATACCAGAAGCAAAGTAGCATTCTTATCATGAAGGACGAGAAGTTGAGACGCAAGGGATTCTATACAAACAGACCGTGTTAAAATAATTCTTATCGGGAATTCCCTGGCTGTCCAGTGGTTAGGACTCAGCACTTTCACTGCTGGGGCCTGGGTTTGATCCCTGGTCAGGGCTATAAGATCCCATAAGCCATGCAGCGCGGCCGGGGGAAAAAAAAATTCTTATCTTCCTTTGGCCTTCTCACATAGTTGAGTCATTTTTCCATAGTGGCCTCTCTTTGTTCAACCTAATATTAGAAAGCAAATAAGTTTTGCCATGTCTATGAGTCTTCATTTCCTTATGAGGGTTCCCTTATTGCATAAAAACAACTTTAAACAAATTTGGATGTTTTTCTCCTATTAATCTGTCTCTGTCAGTTTAATGTTCGGACCCAGCCAGGGACCCTAAAGGAAACGAAAACTTTTTCCTCCCCTACAGACCCAATCTGAGAAATGTATTATACAAAATTTTCTGTTTAAAATTGTTGGGCTTCCCTGGTGGCGCAGTGGTTGAGAGTCCGCCTGCCGATGCAGGGGACACGGGTTCGTGCCCCGGTCCGGGAAGATCCCACATGCCGCGGAGCGGCTGGGCCCGTGCGCCATGGCCGCTGAGCCTGCGCGTCCGGAGCCTGTGCTCCGCAATGGGAGAGGCCACAACAGTGAGAGGCCTGCGCACCGCAAAAAAAAAAAAAAGTTAAAATACAATCTTTGGTGCTTTAAAGGGATGAGATTTTGTTTTCTGAAAAATTAAGCTACACTGAAAATCAGATTCCTAAACAGTGCTAAATAAATTGGGCATTACCAACGTTCTTTTTAAAGAAAATACGATTCAGTAGTTAGGAGTTTATTTACAATATAAAGGGATCAGTCTTCATCAGAACAAAGATAGCCATTTAAGCAGAAAAAGAATAAGGATAAAGCTTTAATTGCAGAAACAAAGAGCCATATGGATCTGTCTATTATGACAGCAGAATCCTGAGGTCTGTGAAAAGGCACCTCATTTCAGTCCTGGCACACAAGCCTTAAAAAATGGTTAAACAAGCTCAAAGCATCTTTGAAGCAACATCAATGGTGCATTGGGTTTCCGGTTTTTTCTTCACTGAATTAAAAGTTAATAAATGTTCCAGGCAGTTCCTCTGCCTTCCTTAATCCACAACCCCAGCCAAACTCTGAAATAAAAGCAGCCGGAACCATCACTTACAGTCTAGAGGGTTTGCAAAATGACATGGTGGGGGAGCTTTGAAGTTTGTAATAATAGAAAGAGAAATATACCATGAATGCCAGAGGGGGGAGCTCAGAGCAAAGGGAAAGATCATGTTTATAATAGGCAAGAAAGGGAAATTCTGAAAACCTTCTGAGCTTTTTACACAATAACCTTTTTTCTCTCTTTTTCAGTGTTCTCTTTTGAAGGATGAGTTCCAATACCCTTTGAAATAAACAATCTTTTTTCCCCCCATTTTTTTTCTAGGTAGAGGGAAAATAAATACAAGTACTGCTGAGGGTAATGGGTTTCAACAACGGGCAGGTGTCTGAAACTCTGCTTTAGGGAAGTCTTCTGCACACAGCCTGCCCTCTCTAATCAGTTTTGTTTGCAAATGAACCTACACAGTAGGATTGGCATCTAATGATCCTGGAGGCACAGTGAAAGAATTAGCCCAATACCATTATTTTAAAGAGGTGTTAGGCCTCCTCCAGGTTCCTTTATCTGTTTACTTCTAAAGACAAAATGGAATTTTAATAGGTTCTTTCCATAATTAAAGAGACTATCTTTGTGTATTCACTGCCCTTTTAACCACTAAGGAAATACCAACAAGAAAGGAGCCACTGGCCATTGTCTTTTCCTAGAAACAGCTTCCAAGTATAGATAGGTTTGCATAGACAACCAGGGTCAACCAGCGCGCTTCTTCCAGATCTGAATTGTCAGCATTCCTTTTAACTGAGCTTTTAATCCTGAACAGAGACAAAAATGGCATTAAAATAGGTACAATCAAACAATAAAGCGTTCTGATTCTACAGGGAAAGTTAAGGCTTCCAAATCAGTGCCCAAAGAAAACCTTTAAAAGAAATCAGCATCTCTTTGTATCTGTTAGCTACTGCCACAATAATACTGAGTAACAAACCACCTCAAAACTTAGTAAGCTTGCTCACATATATGCCGGTTATCTGGGATTCAGCAAAAGACCTAGTCCAAATGCACAAGCACAGTTCAAGCCTTTGCTAGTGGTATATCTGTGAACGTTGCACTGCCCATGGTTAGCCACATGTCTAACCCCAATATCAACGATAGCAGGAAGCATATTGCTCTCATAGAGGCAGGGCTGCTTGGTGGTGGAGTGGGCTGGGGATGAATACTTGCTGAACAATAATCCAATCTACCATATCCTCAGATTCAGGCCGCTAGACATTTTTTTTGTTTACCCACACCTGGTATCCTGCTGGTATCCTGCTTTTAATGGAATACAAAGGTGTTGTCACTTACACCATCTAGGTAAAAGAGACCTTATTTTATAAGCTTAGCATTTAGAGGACTATTAGAAAGTAAAAATTAAACATGAAAAAAAAACTTTAAAATTGGGATTATATTGTATTTCTGAGTATAAATGGACATTAAAAGCTTTATTAGCACCTCAGTAATCTGCTGACTAATAAATTGTCCACCTTACATCAGCATCAACTACCTTTTATGCTGTATTAACTTTGCATAGAAATAGCCTGCTAGGCAGCAAAATCACAAAGCAAAGAGAAGGCAGAGAAGATTTCCAATTTTGATAACGTAAGTAGTAGTGGTGGTATTGACAGAAACTGGCAGAGAATGGAAAGCACTTGATGGATTTACAGCAGCTATGAACAAGTCTTTACAGGAAACAACATGAGAAGATAATTTTTAAAGGCTCCGATTATCCACATACATTTAAGAGTTAACTTGTCAACCACCTAACCAGTTAAATCCTACTGGAAACAAGATGTGGGGTGGAGACAGCTGGGGTAGGAGGGTGTGCATGCATGTGCTGTATGTATATATGTACACCTATGTATGCATATAGCAAAACTTTATTAAAGTGATCCAAGGAACCCCAGGTTCAGATTCCACGGACAACTACTGAATGCCTACTATGTGTTCCACAGAGTATCTCAACAAATACAAATCTACGTTGTAAGGAATTATTATTATCCACATTCTACAAATGAGTAAAGTTAGCCTTGGTGAAGTTCTGTGATTTAAAGATTGCACAACTAGTTAGCCATAGAACCAAAATTTGAATATAAATCTTCTAAACAAAAGCCTAGGTCTTTTTACCTACCACCCCATGCTATTACAAAAAAAAAAAAAAAAAAATCCTTTATTTCTTACCTTAGCAAGAAGGAAAATGCTTTCATATTTTCTTACCCTTAACTCGGAATAGTACAGGGATGTAGTAGATCAGAAATACAATTAGGCCCTTAATAGCCTTACGACCCTCCCTATGGTATGTCCCACAGATTTGGACAAATATGACCAAAATTCATAATAACCTACTAAACCTGATACCAGGTATCAATCAGCTGATGAAAAGTTTCAAAAAGGGGTTAATCTCAATACCTTCAAATAATGTCTCGATATTCTGTTTCCTGGAATGAGTTGTAACTAAAGTAATTGAACCAACTGTTTCCCATAAGGCCTTATAAAATAAAGGCTTTGTCAAAGGAGGTGTAATATATATTTTTTGCCTTCAAAGGCCCTAGATTTATACCTACAGCCTACAGCCCTTGCACAGTGTTTCTCGACTTCATTATGGGTCCAGTCTATAAGCCTATCCATTAGGGCACACAATCCCACTTAACACGCAAATGTGGCTCCAAGAGCATTGCCTCCAGTACGGGCTAATCTATGCTTACGTACGCTAAGCGACACTTAATTTATACGTATATTACTCTGGAAGAGCAGAGTATGGAGGAAAGACTGATAAAATGGATTCTTCCATCCACAAGGGCGATTAAGAAAGAAAGGAATACTAGTAACTAGATTGCAAATCTGCAGTAACTTGTCTCACTTCCAGATAATTAGTTGTGAAGTTTTAAGGCAAGTGACTCACAAGGGAGGGGACAAATTTATTGTCTTCCACAATCTAATAATCCTGGCAGCTAAGAAAGTTATCTATTTATTGATGGGCAACTATAATTTATCTTCCCTAGGTAAAATGCAGTTATTTAAATGTTTCTCCTTTTATGAATGCTGGCCTCAGCAGCAAACATGTAAATGACTTCACAAGAACAAAAAACACTCACTAAACGTCAATAAACCCCCAAAGCAAAGCTGTAAAACTGTCAGAAAATGCTGTACCAGGTCAGCAGTGGACCAGCAAACTCAGGAAGAATTGTGAATTCAAGACAATTGTGATGGTAAGATACTGGCGAGGAAAGTATTCTAGCCATTGCTCTGCCGTTAAGACTGTGACCTTTCGGAAGTCACCTGACTTCTCTGAGCACCATTTTTCTCATTAAAACACAGAGGTATTTGAAAAGATTCATTCATTCAGAAACATATACTGAGCACCTAGTATTTTATAGCACTGACCTCAGAGGAGTGGATACAGCAGTGAGCAAAATGCCTGACCTCAGCAACCTTCTATTTCAGTGGGAAGATGAATCCATTAGAATCCCTCGAGCCCTAAAATTCTATTACCTTTCAAAACTTCAGGTAATAACTCATTCCAGTAAACATGATGTGCAGAAGGGCAGGAAACAAAGCACAGACAAGCTTTTTTTTTTTTAATTTAATAAATTTATTTATTTATTTTTGGCTGCGTTGGGTCTTCGTTGCTGTGAGCAGGCTTTCTCTAGTTGCAGCGAGCGGGGGCTACTCTTCGTTGTGGTGCGTGGGTTCTCATTGTGGTGGCTTCTCTTGTTGCGGTGCATGGGCTCTAGGCGTGCGGGCTCAGTAGCTGTGGCACACAGGCTTAGTTACTTCACGGCATGTGGGATCTCCCCGGACCAGGGCTCAAACCCGTGTCCTCTGCATTGGCAGGTGGATTCTTAACCACTGTGCCACCAGGGAAGTCCCGATAAACTTATTTTTAACAGTATGTCAATTAATTTCAAATAACATAACCAATATAGTGGGAATATAAAATTGTGCAGCCAACTGGAAAACAGTTCGGCAGTTCCTCAAAAAGTTAAAAATAGACTTGCCATATGACCCAAAACTTCCAGTCCTAGGTATACTGAATTTGTAAATATATCTTCATGCAAAACCATGTACATGAATGTTCATAGCAGCATTATTCATAACGGCTAAAAAGTGGAAACAACCTAGATGTCCATCAACCAATGAACGGAAAAACCAAACGACCATACAACGGGATACTATTAGGCAATCAAAAGGTATGAAGTGTTGATACATGATATAACAGGCATGAACCTTGTAAACACGACACTAAGTCAAAGAAGTCAGCCACAAAAGATCACGTATTATACCACTCCATTTATATGAAATGTCCAAAATTGATGAATCCATAGAGATGGAAAGTAGACAAAAGCTGAGGAGAAGGAAGAATGGGAATGACTACTAATGGTGGGTTACTGCCAATGACCAAGTTCCCTTTGGGGATGATGAACAATGTTCTGAAATTAGGTATCGATAACATACACAACCTTATGAGTATACTAAAAATTACTGAATTTACACTTCAAAATGATGAATTGTACGGGATGTGAAATATATCTCAATTTTGTAATCTGGAAAATTTTTTTAATTATGGAAAACATATTGGGCTTAATATCTAATAAAACCATTTACCTTAGCAAAACTTGGAAAATGGCTTATTGAAATAGAAATTAGAAGATTTGCTTTAAAAATACTTAGTGAAATATTTAAATATTCAGATTATGATTTCAAAGTAAATTTTACACTTGGTCATTATTTTAGGTCCAAGGCCAAAACACTGTTAAAGTAGATTAAAAGACATGAAAAGTCATGTTTCTATCAATTCTTTCTCTAATATTCTAAGACTCCATTGTTCCAGTACCCTTGCACCAACTAAATCAATATACTCTTTCTTTCTCCTTCATCACTGTTTTTCTTAATCCATATTATTAATTACCGCAATCCCATTCCCAAGTCGTCTCTGTCTTGGTTCATACTTTCCCTGCCTCTTCAGACTTTCCAAGGCATCACTAGTTCTACCATACCCCTTAATCAGCTTTTGACTCATATCAAGTCAGGGTTCTCAGATACCCACATCTGTGTAACATTCATAAGGTAACTTTTGGTTAGTGAAGAGGAGGAAAACACAAAAATTAAGAAGATATTCACTGTAAGCAAGTTTATCAAAACTAACTTTAAATCCTTGTATAACCCAACTCAGAACTAAATATACACAACAAGCACCAATAAGATGGCTGTGGAGTAACAAGAAAACACACTTATGTAGAATGTAGCTGAAGGAACCTGGAAGTTACGTTAAACAAGTCTTAAAGCCACAACTATTAAATCAGTTTCCTGATTTATAATTTCCACAGCAGCAAATTTCTGAACATTAAGTTTATGCATACTTAGGCAAACCTACAGAAGCTTCAGGGATTTTTAGAAGAACCGTATGAGTGCCTACATAATAAATATAAAATATTAGCACAGAGTGAGCACCATTTGTTCTGAGTTCCTTCTTCCCAAGGTATGTACTCCAGTTCGTGGCACAGGCTATGGCTGCTTGGAATAACAAATGGCATTTAGATGTCAATGAAGAACAAAGTCAAGGGTGAAGGACACGCTAGTAATTCTCTGAGAAGTCCCAGAGGGAGAAACCCCCTAAAGCTCAGTTTGGTTGGCCCTGACCAGAAACTCACCTGCGGTTGAGAAATTTACATTCTACTACACAAGACTACAGAAGGGATAGCTGCTCCTCACATCAGACCAAGGAATTAAAATTGGAAATTTTTAAATTAGGACATTCTCTATGCTGAGGTTTAATAATCCGTAGACATAGAAATCACTGTCAAGTATGATCCAGCAATTCTGAGTACTGCATTTTAAACTTCCATTAGGCTGGAGCACTTTCACCAAGATCCTATCAGTCATAAGTTGAGAAGTTAAATACCCTATTTCTCAAACTCTTGAAAGCATCACAGACTGAAAGCAAATAATTTGCAAACACAAGGTGGTTAAGTCTCTCATCCTTTTCTGTAATAAGGAAATCGATTCTCTCCTCAAAATCTACCAACTGATTTTTCTCTTTCTTTTAATCAGGATTATTAAAGGTAGTATAATTTCTCTACCGGGGAATCTCAATCTGAAAGGAAGAAAAGCCCAACAGTGGATCCCCACGGTGTGTATGTGTGTACTGCCCTCACCCCTCACCCACCAGAAACACAGTAAGAAAATATTTGGCCACCAGCCTTTTGAACCCTAAGCTCTACCATGGCAATCGATGGAGAGGACTGGCCAAGAGAGTCCCCTAAGGCAAGATCCTAATTTTCAGAGTTCAGTGGTTCAACCTTCCTACGCCACCCCCATGTTCTCCTGCACCCTAACCCACATGTAACCACTAGATGGCAAAATGAGGTTGAAGAGTAACTGACACAAACTAATCCCAGATACAAAATGCTGTCTTCACTTTTGATTAGATGTTAAAATTCCTTCTCCCGCAAAAATTAAAGCAAAAGTCCATTGCCACTCTACTTCCTGTTTTGTGAACAGCAGGTGATTAACCACAATGTTTTGCATGCCGTAAGATAATAGTTTCCAATTATGTCAAAATGTCAGGGTTGTTGATGAAAATGCATAGAGGTGAGCAAAATGCCTGAGACTCAGCATACAGAGAGCAAACAAAATAGTAACATAGTAGGGGGGAGACTCATCCTATTGAGGGAGGCATTCCATGGATAAGCCTAGCCTGGAAAGTTGGCTAGAAAAACAATTACTCCTTTTCCCAACCAAAATGTTCCTTGGCTTATGAGGCATCCAATACACAATCCAAGTTCATGACCCACAAGAACTGATTATCTTGAAAGAATGAAAGAGCTCCCCTCATCACCTCTGATGTACCTCAAGGAACACGCACAGACAGGAGCACGGGGAGGCACAGGGGGATGCAGGGAGTTCTCTGGAGTGTGTGGAACACTAGGCAGAGTCTAGAGCCATCTTTTCAAAACGAACCCAACCACTCGTTAGCAGAAATGGCAGAGACCCACACCATGGACCACACTGCCAATATGAACTGCTCAGTTCCCTGTGTTGCTTTAAGAGAGGAAACTTCTGAAGTTTACCAAGAAGCTGACATCAAAAATGTTCATGAAAGTCAATCTGGACTGAATGACATGAGTGCAATAATTCAATTCAATAATGAGAACCTCTATACTACATAAGGAAGCTGATGATGGCAGCCACTTGTTTAAGGCAGGAAAGAAACAGAAATAATTAACAGTTCTTTCTTCACCATGTGTACACAAATACTGTCTTTAGAATTGCCTTTGGCAAGGCAATAATAGCAAGTCAAAGTAACGGTTTCCACAATTTCTGTAAAGTATTTCTGAAAGAAAGGCAATGGGAACCAAGTATTTTTCGTTTTCCACAGGAAAAGTAGCAGAAAATTGAGCCGTGTAAATAAATTTACCATAAACATCCAAACAGATACTATTATTATCCCACACTTCATAAGCAACAGTTATTTGCATGTAATTAATTTGCTTACTTCTGGTGCCTCAGACAATGTAATATGCTTATCAGCTTCGTTTCTAAACAATAAGAGTTTAACTCTTCCTTTTATATTTATAAGGAAATATTTATCTTGCTCTTTCCTTGACAGATTCAGAGCCGTCTACAGGCATAACGCACAGAACTGCTTCTGTGGCGGTTACAGACATAACCCCCAACTGGGGCATGATGTCACCAACTTTAAAGTATACGTGGATTTAACCAAGGTTGAATTCAGTTAACAACTCTACTGTCCGGGCAGGCATGTTGACCAGTGATATATTCTGTGTGAAAAGCGTTACGAGAAACAGAAAAAACATGTATGGGAAAGGGGCAGGGGAGGGGCACAATCAACACTAAATCCAACTACTAAATCCTGTCCTCCAGGGAAAGGGCAAATCCCTACCAATGTCCCCCAATCCTCTGCAGCTTTCATGGCTGCTCAGCTCACTATCTTCAAAGCTTTTCTCCCTAGAGACCCATAACTAGACTCTATGGAGCACGTTCCCCTCCCGCAAAGGGTACCATGACAGTGTGTTGCCCCACTCCTGAGCTCTGGCCTTGGAAAAACAGCATGGCTTCCTACACCGGAACTGCTGCCACCACTGACTTAGTTTGCAGCTGTGAGAACTCCCCTAACCTTGTCTGTGCATTGGCCAACCTAGTTACTAGAAGCTTCGTTCCCCAAGAATTTTGGTAGTCATTTGCCACGTCATGGATTCAAGATGATAAATGTGCCACCTATTGATCCCTCCCTTATTCTTCTCTTTTCTTGTTTTAAGGTTAGCTTCTCTCTGACAGAAGATAAGAAATAAGAGTCAAGTTGATCACATTTTTTATGGAGTACTGACTATATTCATAGTGCTAAACCTTACGTCAAATATACAATATTCTAAGAGCCAAAAAATGATGTTACTTATAATATTTCTGGCATAGCTCTGTATGAGTAATACTTGCAGAGTGCAGGGTTATGCAAATAAATATGAAATATCCATTCATTCAGTAATGACTAAGTGCCTACTATGTCCAAGGACGGTGCTAGGTACAAGGTACGTAGTGAAAATAAGGTAACCACATGGTTCTCATTTTCAATGAACTTAATATCGAGCAGAGAAGAAACTGACAAATGTATACAAATGTGTACACATGTACACACGTGTATGAGTGCACACATGCACGTGTGCACATACACACACAATTTCAAAATGAGCAAAATGATGTAAAGGTAGGATAAAGAGTGCTATAATATAAGAAAACTACGGATGGCTTATCTAAAACAAGAAAAAAAGATAAGATAGAATATCTAAGCCAGTATTAGTTTTTACCTGTGGTTCCACTCCTCTGTATTATGAAGTCTCCAGAACAACTTTAGAATTAATCTCTAGAAGAATTCTCACTTTAAAGAAAATTATTTAGCTCCTCCTTGGGTTATTCCATGTGTTCTATTACTCTCCCTAATGATATTTTCAAAATAAGACTAATTAGTTCCTTTTCTTTGAAAAACGTAAGCATTTCCCACAATTTCTTTAGTAAGATAAAGCTTCACATATTTCTATAAAATTGTTTCTAACTACAGATTTTTTTTTTCTATCATTATAAGGAATGAGATTCCTACTTTTTTTTTAATTGCTCCTAAGTCCCCAAGGGACTTTCCACCAATGAACACTTTAATCATCTTTCTCTAAGTTGAATGTCATTCTGAACTGGGTCATTTTGAAGAACTGCATAAGCCAGTAAAACATACAACCTATATAACCTCCATGTTAAGAAAATGCGGTTCTAAAATCAGCCCAATGCAGTTTAACTATACTTTCATTGGCTTCCATCTAATTTAAGCACCATTTTATTATGCAATACTAGCTATAGGCAACACAGAACTCTTATATTGGGTAACCTCTTTATTATGCAATGCAAGCTGTATAAGTACCCTTTTTATTACATAATGTAAGCTATAGGGAACACAGAGTTCTTATATTAAGTATCTTTTTTTAGTATATAACACAAACTATATAAGCACCCTTTTATACACAATGCAAACTATAGAGAACACAGAACCTCTAAGAACAACCTTAAATATGGAAATATTCAGATCACCCCAGGTAAGGGTGACTTAGTTATCTCAGGAGAGCAAATAACTTCACCAAGTTGTTTTTGTTTTTGACCTCAGAGCTGAGCTTCTGTTTTGACTTGCTTTCAGTTTTGCATACATCATTGTAATTCCTGCCACCTACTTTATTTAATAAAAAAAGGCATACGTGGCCCGACTGCCTGGCCTGCTTACAGGGCTCAGAGGCACAGGCAAAAACGATAAGTCCAGAAGCATGAGTCAGGACCTTAGCTTCAGTCAGCTACTTCCAAAAACATGAATTTTTAAAATGGCCTTAAGTAAGGCTATCAAGCGAAAGGTAAAGATCACCTCATGTAAGCTGCACATAGTACTTATTTCTTACTTCTGCCTAATATTTACATGTCCATCTCCATCAGTAAATTAAAAACTGACTGAAGGCAACGATCATATTTCTTCATCTCACATATCTAAGGTATCCTGAAAAAAATATTCAATGACTATTCAACAAATTAAGGAATATAATTGGCCTTTGAAAATGAACTATATAGACATGAGGGGAGAAAAAGGAGTAGTTAAGGAATTTTTTAAAAAATGTTTAAGTACCATACTTATTGGGCTCTCATTTCAGCTCTCTAGCTGAAAGTAACAGAAAACAACTCAAAATATCTTAAACAAATAAGAGAGGAATTTATCATATAAATTTAGAGGTGTCTCCTGCACTTCTAAGGGGGGGGAGGGGGGAGGAGGGGGGGGGAGGGGAGCGGGAGGAGGGGGAGGGGAGGAGGGGGAGGGGGAGGGGAGGAGGGGGGAGGGGGAAGGGGAGGGGGAGGAGGGGGAGGGGGAAGGGGAGGAGGGGGAGGGGGAAGGGGAGGAGGGGGAGGGGGAAGGGGAGGAGGGGGAGGGGGAAGGGGAGGAGGGGGAGGGGGAAGGGGAGGAGGGGGAAGGGGAGGAGGGGGAGGGCGAGGGGGGAGGGGGAGGGCGAGGGGAGGGGGAGGGGAGGCGGGAGGCGGGAGGGGAGGGGGAGGGAGGGGAGGGGGAGGGAGGGGAGGGGAGGGGGAGGGAGGGGAGGGGGAGGGAGGGGAGGGGAGCGGAGGGAGGAAAGGAAAAGTACTTGATGACACTAAAATTTAAAAAAAAAAAAAAAGACTGGAAGCAACCTCTTTCCCATGGATCCTCTGAGGTAAACCCAGCCCTGGCCGACACCTTGACTGCAGCCTGGTAAGACACTCTGACAGAGTAGCCAGCTAAGCTGCCAGGACTGCTGACGCACAGAAACCGGCAGATAATAAATGTGTGTGCTGCTTCACATCACTAAGTTTGTGGTAATTTGTAAGGCAGCCATAGAAAACCAATACAGTCGGTCTGGGTTGGGGCCTGAGACCTGAGATTCCCCACTCTGAATAGCAGTAGTACTCATCTGACACCAACATATGCTGTCCTCCATTTGGGTTGACCTTTCAAGTTGCTCGTGCCCCCATCAGACTACAAGATTCTTAAAACACCAACCATGCTCACCAAGGCTCCCAGGACAGTACTCAATAAACACCTGAGTATTGGCTGTGTCTGATCATGCCACTGTTTCCTTCTTGGTATCAGTCATTCAGACTTCAGTTTCCTTTTTAAATCTGCTTCACATCAAAACACCTTAGACAATGTGGTAAATTTCTTTACTGTTGGTTCTTAGAACTCACTTTAAAAAAAAAATTAACTGATATATAACTGATATTAGTTTGAGGTGTACAATACGACTGACTCTCTCTCTCTCTCTATATATATATATATATGTATATATAAAAGATCACCACAGTACGTGTAGTTAACATCCACCACCACACAGTTACAATTTTTGTGTCTGTGATGAGAACTTTCAAGATCTACTCTCTTAACAACTTTAAAATATACAATACAATATTATTAGCTATATACCCCCATGCTGTACGTTATATCCCAAGACTTATTTACTTTATAATCGGAAGATTGTACTTTTTGACCATCTCACCTATAAAACCTAATTCTTTCAATGATGAATACCAACTTGAAGAACTGGAGAATTTCAAACTTGCCTCTGTAAGTAAGCCTTTTATCTGTTCTACGCTATGAGCCTCCTTTCCTGTTGTCTCTTGGCATTTTCCCAGTCCTACTGACCATACATCAGCTCATCTGTCCCTGTACTGTTATTCCATAATCACCAAAATGTTCACTAGATGATTCCTCTGATGTCCCTCAAATTAAAACCTCATTGTAATTTTCTCGAAGTCACTACTCTACCTTCTTTAATTCTGCCTCGACATCCTGCTACTTGAAATGAGTTATTCAGGAGTCTCTTCCGTCTCTTCTTCTGCCCAACACTCCTTGAATTCACTCATACCAGGAAGATTATATTGAAACACTTTCCATATTGAATATCACTTCTAAACATAGTCAAGGATGACCTTTTCTCAACACTGAAAATATCTATCATCCTTACAGTACTTCCCCATAAGTGTTCATTCTTATTTCATTTTTAATTAAAATTCTAAAAGCTTCTCACATATGAGGGCCTTATCTAATCCCATATCCTACTTAAGAGTTTGCTATAAAATAGCTAGGCAATCAATTACAATAGTCTCCCAGCCCCAGAGTATATTCACCTTATATCTAACCATAATCATAGTAAACCTAACAGTAGTTTTAGGTAGTGAGTACATATCGTGATTCAAAGTAGGATAAAAGAAAATGTAGAATCCCAGGAGTGATGGCTATAACAGAAGTTCAGGAAGTGGATCACACATATTTAGCAAAGTTTTAACCAAAGATTCTGTTGTGGCTCCTTGAAGATTGTAGCCTCCATCCTTACCCCAAAAGAATCAATGTATGGACCCATTTTTTCTCACCAGGGCTTCGCCAACTTGTGTACATTTTAGATATTCTTCTCCGTAATTTCTAACACGTTTTTCAAGAATACTGACTTTAATTCAATAGTATCTTTGCAGTACGACATGAAAGTAAGAGACAGATTATTCAGTGTTCTCTAGAAACCAACACAAAAACAAAGCAAGCAAAAAGAGCTAACTGGCCAACCTTATGCTCCAAGATACTTTTCCATTCCTTTCACATTCAGATCAAGCAGGAGAAACTACAGTAACCAATACTAACATTCTAGACACGAATGTACCACATCAAAAAACAGTGTTGAGTTTGGGATCCTACAACATTACAGCCTACAGCTTATATAATGTTAAACACTGAGCCAAGAAAGAAACCAATACATGAATTCTGTGTGAATTAGTTGTCCCTTGTCCTGGACTTCATGGTACGTTTCATGACATTCTCTCCATGAGATGAGTAAAACTGATAAAACTACTAAGAGGAGATGAAAGAGGGGTGAGGAAAGTTAGGAAACAAGAATTCATAATAAAAATGGGAAAAATTTAGTTAGTAATAGTATAGGCTTCACTCAAAATCAAACATTCACCTCTAAAAAGAAAATCAGGCAAAAACTGGAAATGCCAGTAAAAAGAAAATCAGGCAAAAACTGGAAATGTATTTAAAACATTCATGTATCACATGTGCAATCCACAAATAAATTTAAAACTCCTTGGTTTTTATTTCAATGAAGTTAATTCACTCTAAAATGAAATTTTAAGTGACAGTAAAAACACATGGAGCCCAAAGGTACTGGTACTGGTAAGACAGGCTGGTTGAGCATGACTGCAAGTAATGGGAGATACAATTGTTGAAACCATGATGTTGATGTTAAAAATAAAGAGGCAGAAAACATGTTGCAACTATGGCATGGATGTTTCCCAACTGTCTTAGATCTTTGGCTCTTTTCTGGCTGCAATGGACATCCAGTCTAGCTTGGCCTCCTGGTCACTACATGTTTTTCTGCTCTTAACTACAAACCAGATCTTCTTACCCCACCAACCTTTTGATCATAAAATCTTTTCAACACCTTCAGTGTTGAAAAGGTTTTTAGTGGACATGCAGTCAGACCTTCCATCTTCACATCCTGCCCCCTCTCTCTCTGAATCCTTCCCCTGACAGGAAACTCCCTCTCTCCCAAAATAGTGTATTACAATATTGGATGGCTTATTATTGGTAAGCACTTTTACTGGGCAGGAATCTTACATAAACTCTTTAGCCTGAGTTTAGTCCTCTAATAAAATAGAATTAAAAGAATTACTTATCTATATGGGAACTGTTCAAACGTTTAAAAGGAAATGACTGTCTCCACCAAATCTTTCATTTGCAGCCCTGTGAATCCCCTCCCTTATATTACACACTGTGTATGCTTTTCTTCAGTCTCAGCTTCCAAAGCATAAAAATCACACATTCGCAAAGACCTCATCATTCATACTGTCTAAATTCAAGTGAGCTCTCAGTGTGACCAGACGATGCATTTAGTCACCTGCCTTTTATTTCCTCACTCATACAAAGATGTTCCCAAGGCTCTTCCTCTCTAATAGCCCACAGCACTGCCTCCATCAGTGCAGGACCCTGCTCACCACACGGAGGGCACTGACCGTGCACTATCATCATTCCTCCTCCTCTCCAACACTGGCTTCTGCTCCCTCTCTCCATCCCTCCCTCTTTAAAAACTGAACGCTGCCAACCTTTCAGAATCTTCCAGATTGATTTTCCTCAATTTTTTCCTCTCAACTATCTGGGAGAGGAGGGGCCATGAGGAAATACTAACATTCATGGACCATGAGTTAGGTGCTTTGCATGCACTTTGTACACACTTTCCTCAACCGTTCCATCTTTTTGAAGGTTTTCCCATAAGGTGTCTCCATGCTGAATAAAGTTGTTCCTTTTAAAATTAAGGTATATTATTCATGCATCTACCATATGCAAAATACTGTGGTTGGCAGTGGTACAAAGATGAATAACCCATTATTCCCTCACCCAAAGGATCTTAAGAGCTAGAAAGAGAAAGAGCCATATATGCAAATAATATAATGTTTTTAACAAAGGAGAAAGGAGAGAAGATATGAATAAAGTAGCAGTCACTCTCGAGTTTCTAAATCAGAACAGTGTTGCTGCAGTGGCACTTCGAAATTCCAAGCTGTTCACATGAATCATGGTCAAGTACTGTACCAAGTTTGATGCACAGGCTAAATAAAGTTCTTTGATCCATCTTTCCTTTTAAGCTATTGCCTTACTGCTCTCCTTCAATTCACTGGCAACCTTCTTAATGTGTTTTACTCTATCTCACATACCACATATTGGCTTCCCTCCTACAATTTAAATTTGAACCTCACTTCTAAAGTCAAAACTCCATCCTCTGAGAATATTAGTGAGCTGATTACCAAATAAAAGGTTTTGTTGTTTTTATACAACAAGACCACATTCCCTCCCTTTCGGCAACATCTGACATTGATGACAACCCTTACTTGGTATCTATACTAATATATGACTCTTCAACTTATACAGTTTCGACGAATCTTTATTTCCTGTTTCTCCTATCTCACCAAAAGGGAAGCATGAACCAAAGCATTCCTGCGATTTCCATTTCCTTATTCTTCCTCAGAAGAATTTTCTGCTCTCACCACATCAACTATCCTTTTGCTACAGTTGCCTGTATATATAAACATATAGAGATACAGGTTTTATACATATATATATATGTACACATACACAAAAATAAAGATAATGTAACAGACAACTATGTATCTACCATGCTTTAACAAATGCTAATATTTGCCTTACTTGTATCATGTCTTTCTTTTTTTTCATTATTTAAGAGGTAAAATGATAAAAATACAGCTAAAGCCCCACTCTACCATCTCTTCCCATTTTTTATACTTTGATTATACATATACGTATTGAGAAACAATACATACTAACGTTCCGTATGCTTTAAAAACTTGTACACAATGTTCATAGCAGCATCCAAAATAGCCAGAAGGTGGAAATAATCCAAACGCCCATCAAGAGACAAATGAATAAAACGCGACATATCCATACAATGGAATAGTGTTTGCCAATTAAAAGAAATGAAGGACTGATACATACACCGTGGGTGAACCTTGAAAACATGTTCTATCTGAAGGAAGCCAGTCACAAAGGGCCACACACCATACAACTCCATTTACATGAAATGTCCAGAACAGACAAATCTATAAAGACAGAAAGTAGATTAATGTTGCCTAGGACTAGAGAAGATGGGAGATTTGGTTGTGGGGGCGGGGGGGCTGGCAGCTAAGGATTTCTTTTAAGGGTAATGAAAATGTTCTAAAATTGATTGTAGTAATAGATGCACAACTCTGAATATACTAAAAGCCACTGAACTGTAAACTTTAACCAGGTGAATTGGATGATATGTGCATTAGTATCTTAATATGGCTGGTTTATCTATATATATAAACAGCTTACACATATTAGGTTACAATTATATTACATACATTACATCCACTTATAATAGTTATATTACACATATATATTATAATCTCTTAAAACTTACTCGCTTAGTACTATATTTATTTAGTACAACTAGTTTATCTTAACTGCTCTGGTGCATGGGGAGATAAATTACACTACATTTATCACCTCCTGTACTTTTTTTCTATTTGAAGTATTGCTACAATGAATATCCTTGTACATGTCTCCTTGTTTTACACATGTGACAACTTTCTGAACCCTAAAAGTAGAATGGCTGAGTTGCGAAATACGCACATCTTCAGCTGTACCAGGTATTTCCAGATTGATCACTAAAAATGAAACAGCAATTTGTTCCCAGCAGTCATATACAAGAGTTCCTGTTTCTACCCATCCTTGCCAGCATTTGGTGTTAACAAGCTTATTAGGTTTTGCCAATCAATAGGTGTAAAATGGAATCTCACCAGGGTTTTACTTTTCATTTCCCTGATTATTAGTAAGGTTGAGCATCTTTCCTAATTGGCCATTCAGTCTTCTTCCTCTGCGAATTGCCTGGTCACATTCTTTGCCCATTTTCTGTTGAGCAGTTCGTCGTTTTCTTGATTTCTATGACTGCTGCTGAACTCTGGATACTCATCTTTCATCACATAGAAGAGTTGCAACCATATACTCCCATTCTATGGTCTGTCCTTTCATCTTCTTTTTAATGCCTTTTGTTAGTGAAGATTTTTATGTTAACGTATTCCAAAACGGCAGTCTTTTCTTTTCGGGCTTGTGATTTTTACGTCTTGTTTAAGGAATTCTTCCCTATCGCAATATCATGGAAATATGCATTGTATGTTTCCCCTATGAAAATTTTAGAGTTTTGCTTTTCACATTTAGACTTATATCTCATTTGGCATTTATTTTTCTGTACAGCATGAGGTGGGTGTTTAATTTTAGTTTTTTCATATAGATAGCCAATTGCTCTAGAGTCCTTTATCATCTATCAAATCATCCTTACCCCTGCTAACCAGTAACTGATACATTACTTTCAAATCTACATTACCTAGCTATTTTATAGACACTATTTTACAGTTCATGTAATAACTGATTCAGGCAAAAATCAACAATGTTTCGGTAACAGACTGTTAAGAAGATAAGCAAATAGTCTCTAAGTACCGCTTTATAGAGTGCTTATTAATTATAAAGGAGATCTGCCCAAAAATACAGAGTTGGAAGAAATACTTTAATCAAGTGATTAAATGCAGCATCACCAACAACAGAATAAAGAAATACATACTTCCTGCAGTGACAAAATGGAAAGTACACAACATCTCCTATGGAGTACTCTTAACCAAAATTTGCCAAACTGAATCTCATCAGGAGGAATTAATTGGACAAATCCAGATGTAGGGCATTCTAACAAAACAACTGGATTGGACTCCTCAAAATATCAGTAGGGCATTTAGACTGCTTCCATGACCTGGCTATTGTAAATAGTGCTGCAATGAACATTGGGGTGCATGTGTCTTTCTGAATTATGGTTTTCTCGGGTATATACCCAGTAGTGGGATTGCTGGATCATATGGTAATTCTATTTTTAGTTTTTTAAGGAACCTCCATACTGTTCTCCATAGTGGCTGTATCAATTAACATTCTCAGCACCAGTGCAAGAGGGTTCCCCTTTCTCCACACCCTCTCCAGCCTTTTTTGTTTGTAGATTTTCTGATGATGCGTGTTCTAACTGGTGTGAAGTGATACTTCATTGTGGTTTTGATTTGCATTTCTCTAATAATTAGTGATGCGCAGCTTTTCATGTGCTTCTTGGCCATCTGTATGTCTTCTTTGGAGAAATGTCTATTTAGGTCTTCTGCCCATTTTTGGATTGGGTTGTTTGTTTATTTAATATTGAGCTGCATGAGCTGTTTATATATTTTGGAGATTAATCCTTTGTCTGTTGATTTGTTTGCAAATATTTCCTCCCATTCTGAAGGTTGTCTTTTATTCTTGTTTATGGTTTCCTTTGTTGTGCAAAAGCTTTGAAGCTTCATTACGTCCCATTTGTTTATTTTTATTTCCATTACTCTAGGAGGTGGATCAAAAAATACCTTGCTGTGATTTATGTCAAACACTGTTCGTCCTATGTTTTCCTCTAAGAGTTTTGCAGTGTCTGGTCTTACATTTAGGTCTCTTATCCATTTTGAGTTTATTTTTGTGTATGGCATTAGGGAGTGTTCTAATTTCACTCTTTTACATGTAGCAGCCCAGTTTTCCCAGCACCACTTATTGAAGAGACTGTCTTTTCTCCATTGTATATCCTTGCCTCCTTTGTCATAGATTAGCTGACCGTAGGTGCGTGGGTTTATCTGTGGGCTTTCTATCCTGTTCTACTGATCTATATTTGTTTTTGTGCCAGTACCATATTGTCTTGATTACTGTAGCTCTGTAGTATAGTCTGAAGTCAGGGAGTCTGATTCCTCCAGCTCTTTTTTTGCTCAAGACTGCTTTGGCTATCTGGGCTCTTTTGTGTCTCCATACAAATTTTAAGTTTCTTTTTTCTCCTTCCATAAAAAATGTCATTGGTAATTTGATAGGGATTGCATTGAATCTGTAGATTGCTTTGGGGACTATAGTCATTTTCACAATTTTGATCCTTCCAATCCAAGAACAAGATGTATCTCTCCATCTATTTATATCATCTTTAATTTCTTTCATCAGTGTCTTATAGTTTTCTGCATACAGGTCTTTCGGCTCCCTAGGTAGGTTTATTCCTAGATGTTTTATTCTTTTTGTGACAATGGTAAATGGGACTGTTTCCTTAGTTTCTCTTTCAGATTTTTCATCATTAGTATACAGGATGCAAGACATTTCTGTACATTAATTTTGTATCCTGCAACTTCACCAAATTCACTGATTAGCTCTAGTAGTTTTCCGGTGGCATCTTTAGGATTCTCTATGTATAGTATCATGTCATCTGCAAACAGTGACAGTTTTACTTCTTCTTTTCCAATTTGTATTTCTTTTTCTTCTCTGATTGCCGTGGCTAGGACTTCCAAAAGTATGTTGAATAATAGTGGTGAGAGTGGACATCCTTGTCTTCTTCCTGACCTTAGAGGAAATGCTTTCAGTTTTTCACCATTGAGAAAGATGTTTGCTGTTGGTTTGTCACATATGGCCTTTATTATGTTGAGGTAGGTTCCTTCTATGCCCACAATCTGGAGAGTTTTTATCATAAATGGGTGTTGAATTTTGTGGAAAGCTTTTTTTGCATCTATTGACATGATCATATGGTTGTTCTTCTTCAGTTTGTTAATATGGTGTATAACATTAATTGATTTGCGTATATTGAAGAGTCCTTGCATTTATCCCTGGGATAAATCCCACTTGATCATGGTGTATGATCCTTTTAATGTGTTGTTGAATTCTGTTTGCTAGTATTTTGTCAAGGATTTTTGCATCTATATTCATCAGTGATATTGGTCTGTAATTTCCTTTTTTTGTAGTATCTTTGTCTGGTTTTGGTATCAGGGTGATGGTGGCCTCACAGAATGAGTTTGGGAGTGTCCCTTCCTCTGCAATTTTTTGGAAGAGTTTCAGAAGGATGGTTGTAGCTCTTCTCTAAATGTTTGATAGAATTCACTTCTGAAGCCATCTAGTCCTGGCCTTTTGTTTGCTGGAAGATTTTTAATCACAGTTTCAATTTCATTACTTGTGATTGGTCTGTTCATATTTTCTATTTCTTCGTGGTTCAGTCTTAGAAGGTTATACCTTTCTAAGAACTTGTCCATTTCTTTCAGGTTGCCCATTTTATTGGCATACAGTTGCTTGTAGTAGTCTATTAGGATGCTTTGTATTCTTGCGGAGTCTGCTGTAACTTCTCCTTTTTCATTTCTAATTTTATTGATTTGAGTCCTCTCCCTCTTTTTCTTGATGAGTCTGGCTAATGGTTTATCAATTTTGTTTATCTGCTCAAAGAACCAGCTTTTAGTTTTATTGATCTTTGCTATTGTTTTCTTTGTTTATATTTCATTTATTTCTGCTCTGATCTTTATGATTTCTTTCCTTCTGCTAACTATGGGTTTTGTTTGTTCTTCTGTCTCTAGTTCCTTTAGGTGTAAGGTTAGGTTGTGTATTTGAGATATTTCTTGTTTCTTGAGGTAGGCTTGTATAGCTATATACTTGCCTCTTAGAACTGCTTTTGCTGCATCCCATAGGTGTTGGATTGTTGTGTTTTCATTGTCATTTGCCTCTAGGTATTTTTTGATTTCCTCTTTGATTTCTTCAGTGATCTCTTGGTTACTGAGTAACGTATGGTTTAGCCTCCATGTGTTTGTGGTTTTTTTTATGTTTTTTCCCTGTAATTCATTTCTAATCTCATAGCACTGTGGTCAGAAAAGATGCTTGATATGATTTCACTTTTCTTAAATTTACTAAGGCTTGATTTGTGACCCAAGATGTAATCTGTCCTGGAGAATGTTCCATGTGTACTTGAGAAGAAAGTGTAATCTGCTGTTTTTGGATGGAATGTCCTATAAATATCAATTAAATCTATCTGGTCTATTGTGTCATTTAAAGCTTCTCTTTCCTTATTTATTTTCATTTTGGATGATCTGTCCATTGGTGTACGTGAGGTGTTAAAGTCCCCCACTATTATTGTGTTACTGTCAATTTCCTCTTCTAGAGCTGTTAGCAATTACCTTATGTACTGAGGTGCTCCTATGTTGGGTGCATATATATTTATAATTGTTATATCTTCTTCTTGGATTGATCCCTTGATCATTATGTAGTGTCCTTCCTGGCCTCTTGTAACATTCTTTATTTTAAAGTCTATTTTGTCTGATATGAGTATTGCTACTCCAGCTTTCTTTTGATTTCCATTTGCATGGAATATCTTTTTCCATCCCCTCACTTTCAGTCTGTATGTGTCCCTAGGTCTGAAGTGTGTCTCTTGTAGACAGCATATATATGGGTCCTGTTTTTGTATCCACTCAGCAAGCCTGTGTCTTCTGGTTGGAGCATTTAATCCATTCACGTTTAAGGTAATTATCGATATGTCTGTTCCTATTACCATATTGTTAATTGTTTTGGGTTTGTTTTTGTAGGTCCTTTTCTTCTCTTGTGTTTCCCACTTAGAGAAGTTCCTTTAGCAGTTGTTGTAGAACTGGTTTGGTGGTGCTGAATTCTCTTAGCTTTTGCTTGTCTGTAAAGCTTTTGATGTCTCCATCAAATCTGAATGAGATCCTTGCCTGGTAGAGTAATCTTGGTTGTAGGTTCTTCCCTTTCATCACTTTAAGTATATCATGCCACTCCCTTCTGGCTTGTAGAGTTTCTGCTGAGAAATCAGCTGTTAACCTTATGGGAGTTCCCTTGTATGTTATTTGTCATTTTTCCCTTGCTGCTTTCAATAATCTTTCTTTGTCTTTAATTTTTGCCAATTTGATTGCTATGTGTCTCGGCGTGTTTCTCCTTGGGTTTATCATGTATGGGACTCGCTGCGCTTCCTGGACTTGGGTGGCAATTTTTTTCCCATGTTAGGGAAGTTTTCGACTATAATCTCTTCAAATATTTTTTCAGGTCCTTTCTCTCTCTCTTCTCCTTCTGGGACTTTATAATGCGAGTGTTGTTGTGTTTAATGTTGTCCCAGAGGTCTCTTAGGCGGTCTTCATGTCTTTTCATTCTTTTTTCTTTATTCTGTTCAGCAGCAGTGAATTCCACCATTCTGTCTTCCAGGTCACTTAACTGTTCTTCTGCCTCAGTTATTCTGCTATTGATTCCTTCTAGTGTAGTTTTCATTTCAGTTACTGTATTTTTCATCTCTGTTTGTTCTTTAATTCTTCTAGGTCTTTGCTAAACATTTCTTGCATCTTCTTGATCTTTCCCTCCATTCTTTTTCCGAGGTCCTGGATCATCTTCACTATCATTATTCTGAATTCTTTTTCTGGAAGGTTGCCTATCTCCACTTCATTTATTTGTTTTTCTGGGGTTTTATCTTGTTCCTTCATCTGGTACATAACCCCCTGCCTTTTCATCTTGTCTACCTTTCTGTGAATGTGGTGTTTGTTCCACAGGCTGCAGGATTGTAGTTCTTCTTGCTTCTCCCTAATTATTCTTTAGAGCGCAAAGCAAACACTATTTTTGGATAATTAGAGAAATTTGAATATGGACTGTATATTAAATATGATTGTATCAATATTAAATTGTGATAATGGTACTAAAGCTATGTAAAAGAATGCTCTTATCGTACGAAGATATAGGCTAATATATTTATGAGTAAAGTGTAATGTGTGCTATGTCATGTGTGTTATAAATACACACAAATATTTCTATAATTTTGTACAGATGTGTGTATACATATGATATATAATATATATACATTCACGGAGAGAGAGAGATTAAATACTGGGAAATGTTAAGAAGTGGCAAATCTAGGTGAAGCGTATATTAGTTTGTTTCTTTTTTTCGTATATTAGTTTTTATTTTACTATTCTTTCAGTAGTTTTCAATGTTTGAAAATTTTCCCCAGAAAAAGCTGGGGGTTAAACTTATATTGCCTCTCCTGACTTACATCTTGAACTACTGCTGCCTTTTGGACATTTCATCTTAGATGCTGATTGTTATTTTAATAATAACCTAAGATAAATACATTTTCCATATAGCCTCTCTTTCTGACTTTCCTACTTCTAGTGAGTTCTTTTAGCATCTACTTTCTCTATTATTTAGACTCAAAATACTGTAGTCAACTTGCAGGATACTATTAGGTTGATAATTAATAAATACTACAATAATTACTGAAACCAATTTTACTCATTTTTACAATTATAGTAGAAAAATTATTCCTCCCAAATAAACCAGTGAGAAAGAATGTATAAGTTTGTCAGGGAATAAGCTCATAAATCTGTGAATGATCAGGTAAGTCACAGGAGAACTTTTAAAGAAAGCTAATCCAAAGTCATTCCTCATCAGAGAGTGAACTGACTTTTTCCAATTTCCAACCGCTTAGAACAAGAAAACCATCACTGGCAAGACATCTTGGAGCCACAGGGTATAGGTGATAAGGTATCAGGGATTCTACTGACCCAACATCCTTGGCTGCAAGTCATCGACCTGCAAAGCAGATCTCTAAACCTGCCAAGAAAGTGGTGATGTAACACAGAGCAACTGCGCATGCACCCCGGCACTGTGCAGTATCCCCAGATTCTGGGAACCTCTCAGGGCTACAACCAAGCTGCCTTAACTTCAGGAGAATCTGACAACAGTTGGCACAACACAGAATCTTTCCTCAACTTGCTTTCAATGAACATTTATTGAGTGCCCGTGATGTGCCATACACACCATTATGCATGATGAGAGGTAAAACATAAATACAACATGGGCCCTAGGTCCAAGAAGGTCACAATGAAAATGGTTAAGAAAATAAAAAATTACCACAGAGTGTAAGTCAGAGAAACAGAAATGTATACAATATACAGACCAGGAAGTCGATCATTGTTTTTAAGTAACAGGTTATCCACACAGGGACTCTGAAGGTTTCCCAGGTGGACCAGAGCACCACCAGGGCACATCAGCAAGAGTAAAAAGCACGTACACAGGCAAAAAAGAATAAAAAACATGAAATATTCTGGCCTGTTGCATGTACTGTAGGAGGATAAAGGGTAGAAGGTGAGAGGGAAGCACCACGACAGAAGAGAAGCTCGTGACCACCACACAAAGATGATCATGAAAGGCAAAGCTGAAAGGTTTCTAGCCAAGAGTCAACTATGTGTACAGAAGAAGGGGTGTGTAAGTGTGTCTGTGTACATGACAGTAGTGAAGTGACTGTGATTAGTACATCTATTCAAAGGAAGTAGCACTTACTAAGCACCAAAATATGTGTCTGTCTTTAACTCATTTAATCCTATCAATAGTTTCATGATATCTATATTAATTCCCTCACTTTACAAAGCAGAAATCTAAGGCTTAAAGAGACTAAGTAATTTCTCAAAGCCACACAGCTGGTAAGCAGCAAAGCTCCATTTCTCTCCCCTGATTTCATTAGTACCTATTAACTATTGCTTCATTCAATCTCTCAGAATTATTACTCCAGACTCTCCCCTGTGTGACCCATGTGGAAGCCAGATCAAACATCCTAATACGCTTTCACCTTATTACTTCTGTGCTCAAATCATCTGAATGATCCCTTACTAACTATAGGAAAACATGCGAATTCTAAAATTTAATCTCTATCCTCCAAATTCCCAAACTGGGATCCCCAGAAAACAGATCCTCTGGGACACAGTTTAGAGTATGGAACGTTCATTAAGGAGTACTCTTGGGATCAACACCCACAGCTTCCTTTCAGATAAGTAATGGAAGCCAGATGGAGCAGAGGGAGATGTCAAGCCACAATAAAGGCCAAATAAGAGCATCAGCTGACACTGGGGGGAGCTATGGAGGTAGGATGGCCCTTCAGCGTCATCCAGAATTGGGCTGAGATGGCCTGGCCTTTCTACTCTTTCACTGCTCAGTCGATGTAAGCCAACCCAAGATGAGGCATCTTGGGTGATGTGGCCCAGACTTCTGAAGGGGCTGATAGCTACAGACCTGGGCACCAACATATCTGATCTGATCTACAATTATGAACAGTCCCCTATTTAAAACTTTTCAAAGGCTCCACTGCCCTTCCAACAAAGTCCAAGCTCATTAAGCATGGGCCACAAGTCCCAATGGGGAAACCAGGGTTTATAAAAATTAAGTCACTTGTACAAAATCCCAGAGCCAGCCAAAGTGGCTAAACAAAGTTAAGCTTCAATCTGACATCAAAGTCACTTCTAAAGTATCCATAACATGCCAATGTGAGGGTATGGAAGGAGATTCAAGCTCGGGATGTCTAAAGAAAGACTATCTATGGCAATATTGTCCTAAGGGCAGTTTTACCACGTATCTAGGTCCCAACAAAACATAACTATTAAAGAGAGTGGGGCTTCCCTGGTGGCGCAGCGGTTGAGAGTCCACCTGCCCATGCAGGGGACGCGGGTTCGTGCCCCGGTCTGGGGGGATCCCACGTGCCGCGGAGCAGCTGGGCCCATGAGCCATGGCTGCTGAGCCTGTGCTCCGCGACGGGAGAGGCCACAACAGTGAGAGGCCCACGTAACACACACACAAAAAAAAAGAGAGTGAATTAAGAATGCTCCCTGATAACTCCTTTGGATGTCAGCACTAAGCAAAATGACAAGGAATTTGGTTTTGAAAAGGCCAAATTACCAGTTTCGGCATAACCTCCATTGAAGCTTGTAAGTGCAAAGAAAATTCAATGAGCTGTGCCAAAGGAAAATAGCTGAACTCAACAGAAGGAATAATTCTGAAATGGGCCTTCAGTAGATGGAGCTCTCCCCTCTGAACTGATGCTGAACCACAGAGCAGGGAAATCTGAAGAGCTGGAAATACAGTCATTCAGACAAAGGTTCTGAACATTTGCACTGATTAAAATGCCAATCACCCTTCTCCTAAGAGCACTGGCATTAACCCTGGTGTGCCAGCCACATTTCAACCTTGAATAATGTTGTTATTAAACATGAACTGAGCACCAATAATGCCTTCAGCATCTCTAACAAAGAGACAGAGTCCCTGCCTAGTACTTCCCCATCAACCAAGTGTTTTGAGAACGACAGCAGAATGACTGTAAACCACTTCTGGATTTTATTGTCATGGGGTAAAAAAAGAAACCCTCAAAATTTATCTTTCCCCTTTAATTTTAACACAATTTGCGAGTCTGTTTATAGAAAAATGCCCTTTATAATTGCTTCTTTTTTCTTATGGTTGCTGTTGTCATATAAATTAGGCTTATGACCAGGCTCTGCTTTAATTAAGAGGGTATTTGGGAAGTCGCTCTTGGGGACCGAGCCCGCCGTCTACCCGTGGCCGCTGCCGGTCTACATGGAAAGACTATCTCCCAGTTGAACAGCAGATGACTGGGACTCGTTTCATTGCTTTCAAAGTTCCTTTAAAAAAGAGTTTTGAAAAGAATCTTGCTCCAAAAGAACATTTCTCCCCCTTGGATCTCTTAACAAAATCCACGAACAGAATGAAGAACTTGGGCTGATTATTGACTTACCAAATACTCGCCGCTATTACAAGACAGAGGACTTACCAGAAACTATTCCTTATTTTAAAATTTGTACAATTGCGCATCAGGTGTCAGATGACGACACTAGTTTTAAATACCAGTGTGCTGTTAATGGGTTTCTGAAAGAACATAAAGATAACGGAGGCGGTCTCTGAGAGCAAGATTTATGATTTTTTCCCCTTTACCTCTTTTTGTGAGGGTGTATGTGTACGCTAAGATTTTCTCTGTATAGCTTTGCTTCCAACATTTGTCCTAAGGTTCTATCCGTCCCTTTTTTTTCTAAATAAGTATTTTTTAATTCAATAACTTTATTATACTTTATTTTATTTTTACTGTATCTTCTTTCTTTCTGTCTTTTTTCCTTCTTTCCCTCCTTCCTTCCTTCCTCCCTCCCTCCCTCCTTTCTTTCCTTCTTTCCTTCTTTGCTTCTCTCTTCCTTCCTTCCTTCCCTCCTTTCCTTCTTTCTTTCCTCATACTTCTACAAATTCTCTCTACTTTATCTCCCTTTTATTCTGAGGCGTGTGGATAAAAGGCTCTTGGTGCTCCAGCCAGGAGTCAGGGCTCTGCCTCTGAGGTAGGAGAGCCAACTTCAGGACACTGGTCAACAAGAGACCTCCCACCTCGACATAATATTAAACGGCGAAAATCTCCCAGAGACCTCCATCTCAACACCAGCACCCAGCTTCACTCAACGACCAGCAAGCCACAGTGCTGGACAACCTATGCCAAACAACTAGCAAAACAGGAACACAACCCCCCCCATTAGCAGAGAGGCTGCCAAAAATCATAATAAGGCCACAGACACCCCAAAACACACCACCAGACGTGGATTTGCCCACCAGAAAGACAAGATCCAGCCTCATCCACCACAACACAGGCACTAGTCCCCTCCACCAGGAAGGCTACACAACCCACTGAACCAACCTTAGTCACTGGAGACAGACATCAAAAACAGTGGGTACTACGAACCTGCAGCCGGCAAAAAGGAGACCCCAAACAAAGTAAGATAAGCAAAATGAGAAGACAGAAAAACACACAGCAGATGAAGGAGCAAGATAAAAACCCACCAGACCTAACAAATGAAGAGGAAATAGGCAGTCTACCTGAAAAAGAATTCAGACTAATGATAGTAAGCATGATCCGAAATCCTGAAAACAGAATGGACAAAATGCAAGAAACAGTTAACAAAGACCTAGAAGAAATAAAGATGAAACAAGCAACGATGAACAACACAACAAATGAAATTAAAAGTACTCTAGAAGGGATCAATAGCAGAATAACTGAGGCAGAAGAACAGATAAGTGACCTGGAAGATAAAATAGTGGAAATAACTACTGCAGAGCAGAATAAAGAAAAAAGAAGGAAAACAACTGAGGACAGTCTCAGAGAGCTCTGGGACAACATTTAACGCACCAACATTCGAATTATAGGGGTTCCAGAAGAAGAAGAGAAAATGAAAGGGACTGAGAAAATATTTGAAGGATTATAGTTGAAAACTTCCCTAATATGGGAAAGGAAATAGTTAATCAAGTCCAGGAAACACAGAGAGTCCCATACAGGAAAACTACAAGGAGAAATACGCCAAGACACATATTAAACAAACTGTCAAAAATTAAATACAAAGAAAGCATATTAAAAGCAGCAAGGGAAAAACAACAAACAACACACAAGGGAATTCCCATAAGGTTAACAGCTGATCTCTCAGCAGAAACCCTACAAGCCAGAAGGGAGTGGCAGGACATACTGAAAGTGATGAAGGAGAAAAACCTGCAACCAAGACTACTCTACCCAGCAAGGATCTCATTCAGATTTGATGGAGAAATTAAAACCTTTACAGACAAGCAAAAGCTTAGAGAGTTCACCACCACCAAACCAGCTTTACAACAAATGCTAAAGGAACTTCTCTAGACAAGAAACACAGGAGAAGGAAAAGACCTATAATAACGAACCCAAAACAATTTAGAAAATGGGAATAGGAACATACATATCGATAATTACCTTAAATGTAAATGGATTAAATGCTCCCACCAAAAGACACAGATTGGCTGAATGGATAGAAAAACAAGACCCTTATATATGCTGTCTACAAGAGACCCACTTCAGACCTAGAGACACATACAGACTGAAAGGGGATGGAAAAAGATATTCCATGAAAATGGAAATCAAAAGAAAGCTGGAGTAGCAATTCTCATATCAGACAAAATAGACTTTAAAATAAGGACTATTAAAAGAGACAAAGAAGGATACTACATAATGATCAAGGGATCGATCCAAGAAGAAGGTATAACAATTGCAAATATTTATGCACCCAACATAGGAGCACCTCAATACATAAGGCAAATGCTAACAGCCATAAAAGGGGAAATCGACAGTAACACATTCATAGTAGGGGACTTTAACACCCCACTTTCACCAATGGACAGATCATCCAAAATGAAAATAAATAAGGAAATACAAGCTTTAAATGATACATTAAACAAGATGGACTTAATTGATATTTATAGGACACTCCATCCAAAAACAAGAGAATACACATTTTTCTCAAGTGCCCATGGAACATTCTCCAGGATAGATCATATCTTGGGTCACAAATCAAGCCTTGGTAAATTTAAGAAAATTGAAATTGTATCAAGTGTCTTTTCTGACCACAACGCCATGAGACTAGACATCAATTACAGGAAAAGATCTGTAAAAAATACAAACACATGGAGGCTAAACAATACACTACTTAATAATGAAGTGATCACTGAAGAAATCAAAGAGGAACTAAAAAAATACCTAGAAACAAATGACAATGGAGACACGACGACCCAAAACCTATGGGATCCAGCAAAAGCAGTTCTAAGGGGGAAATTTATAGCAATACAAGCCCACCTTAAGAAGCAGGAAATATCTCGAATAAACAACCTAACCTTGCACCTCAAGCAATTAGAGAAAGAAGAACAAAAAAACCCCAAAGCTAGCAGAAGGAAAGAAATCATAAAAATCAGATCAGAAATAAATGAAAAAGAAATGAAAGCAACGATAGCAAAGATCAATAAAACTAAAACCTAGTTCTTTGAGAAGATAAACAAAATAGATAAACCACTAGCCAGACTCATCAAGAAAAAAAGAGAGAAGACTCAAATCAATAGAATTAGAAATGAAAAAGGAGAAGTAACAACTGACACTGCAGAAATACAAAAGATCATGAGAGATTACTACAAGCAACTCTATGCCAATAAAATGGACAATCTGGAAGAAATGGACAAATTCTTAGAAATGCACAACCTTCTGAGACTGAACCACCAAGAAATAGAACATATGAACAGACCAATCACAAGCACTGAAATTGAAACTGTGATTAAAAATCTTCCAACAAACAAAAGCCCAGGATCAGATGGCTTCACAGGCAAATTCTATCAAACATTTAGAGAAGAGCTAACACCTATCCTTCTCAAACTCTTCCAAAATATAGCAGAGGGAGGAACACTCCCAAATTCCTTCTACGAGGCCACCATCACCTTGATACCAAAACCAGACAAGGATGTGACAAAGAAAGAAAACTACAGGCCAATATCACTGATGAACACAGATGCAAAAATCCTCAACAAAATACTAGCAAACAGAATCCAACAGCACATTAAACAGATCATACACCATGATCAAGTGGGGTTTATTCCAGGAATGCAAGGATTCTTCAATATACGCAAATCTATCAATGTGATAAACCATATTAACAAATTGAAGGAGAAAAACCATATGATCATCTCAATAGATGCAGAGAAAGCTTTCGACAAAATTCAACACCCATTTATGATAAAAACCCTCCAGAAAGTAGGCATAGAGGGAACTTTCCTCAACATAATAAAGGCCATATATGACAAGCCCACAGCAAACATCATCCTCAATGGTGAAAAACTGAAAGCATTTCCACTAAGATCAGGAACAAGACAAGGTTGCCCACTCTCACCACTCTTATTCAACAAAGTTTTGGAAGTTTTAGCCACAGCAATCAGAGAAGAAAAGGAAATAAAAGGAATCCAAATCAGAAAAGAAGAAGTATAGCTGTCACTGTTTGCAGATGACATGATACTATACATAGAGAATCCTAAAGATGCTACCAGAAAACTACTAGAGCTAATCAATGAATTTGGTAAAGTAGCAGGATACAAAATTAATGCACAGAAATCTCTGGCATTCCTATATACTAATGATGAAAAATCTGAAAGTGAAATCAAGAAAACACTCCCATTTACCATTGCAACAAAAAGAATAAAATATCTAGGAATAAACCTACCTAAGGATACGAAAGACCTGTATGCAGAAAATTATAAGACACTGATGAAAGAAATTAAAGATGATACAAATAGATGGAGAGATATACCATGTTCTTGGATGGGAAGAATCAACATTGTGAAAATGACTCTACTACCCAAAGCAATCTACAGATTCAATGCAATCCCTATCAAACTACCACTGGCATTTTTCACAGAACTAGAACAAAAAATTTCGCAATTTGTATGGAAACACAAAAGACCCCGAATAGCCAAAGCAATCTTGAGAACGAAAAAAGGAGCTGGAGGAATAAGGCTCCCTGACTTCAGACTATATTACAAAGCAACAGTAATCAAGACAGTATGGTACTGGCACAAAAACAGAAAGATAGATCAGTGGAACAGGATAGAAAGCCCAGAGATAAACCCACGCACATATGGACACCTTATCTTTGATAAAGGAGGCAGGAATGTACAGTGGAGAAAGGACAGCCTCTTCAATAAATGGTGCTGGGAAAACTGGACAGGTACATGTAAAAGTATGAGATTAGATCACTCCCTAACACCATACACAAAAATAAGCTCAAAATGGATTAAAGACCTAAATGTAAGGCCAGAAACTATCAAACTCTTAGAAGAAAACATAGGAAGAACACTCTATGACATAAATCACAGCAAGATCCTTTCTGACCCACCTCCTAGAGTAATGGAAATAAAAACAAAAATAAACAAATGGGACCTAATGAAACTTCAAAGCTTTTGCACAGCAAAGGAAACCATAACCAAGACCAAAAGACAACCCTCAGAATGGGAGAAAACATTTGCAAATGAAGCAACTGACAAAGGATTAATCTCCAAAATTTACAAGCAGCTCATGCAGCTCAATAACAAAAAAACAAACAACCCCATCCAAAAATGGGCAGAAGACCTAAATAGACATTTCTCCAAAGAAGATATACAGAATGCCAACAAACACATGAAAGAATGCTCAACATCATTAATCATTAGAGAAATGCAAATCAAAACTACAATGAGATATCATCTCACACCAGTCAGAATGGCCATCATCAAAAAATCAAGAAACAATAAATGCTGGAGAGGGTGTGGAGAAAAGGGGACACTCTTGCACTGCTGGTGGGAATGTGAATTGGTTCAGCCACTGTGGAGAACAGTATGGAGGTTCCTTAAAAAACTACAAATAGAATTACCAAATGACCCAGCAATCCCACTACTTGGCATATACCCTGAGAAAACCAAAATTCAAAGAGAGTCATGTACCAAAATGTTCATTGCAGCTCTATTTACAATAGCCAGGACATGGAAACAACCTAAGCGCCCATCATCGGATGAATGGATAAAGAAGATGTGGCACATATACACAATGGAATATTACTCAGCCTTAAAAAGAAATGAAATTGAGCTATTTGTAATGAGATGGATAGACCTAGAATCTGTCATACAGAGTGAAGTAAGTCAGAAAGAAAAAGACAAATACCGTATGCTAACACATATATATGGAATTTAAGGGAAAAAAATGTCATGAAGAACCTAGGGGTAAGATAGGAATAAAGACGCAGACCTACTGGAGAACGGACTTAAGGATATGGGGAGGGGGAAGGGTGAGTTTTGACAGGGCGAGAGAGAGTCATGGACATATACACACTAACAAACGTAGTAAGGTAGATAGCTGGGGGGAAGCAGCCGCAAGGCACAGGGATATTAGCTCGGTGCTTTGTGACAGCCTGGAAGGGTGGGATGGGGAGAGTGGGAGGGAGGGAGACGCAAGAGGGAAGACATATGGGAACATATGTATATGTATAGCTGATTCACTTTGTTGTAAATCAGAAACTAACACACCATTGTAAAGCAATTATACCCCAATAAAGATGTTTAAAAAAAAAAAAAAAAAAAAAAAAAAAAAAGAATAAAATATCTAGGAATAAACCTACCTAAGGAGACAAAAGACCTGTATGCAGAAAATTATAAAACACTGATGAAAGAAATAAAAGATGATACAAATAGATAGAGAGATATACCATGTTCTTGGATTGGAAAAATCAACATTGTGAAAATGACTCTACTACCCAAAGCAATCTATAGATTCAATGCAATCCCTATCAAACTACCACTGGCATTTTTCACAGACCTAGAACAAAAAATTTCACAATTTGTATGGAAACACAAAAGATCCCGAACAGCCAAAGCAATCTTGAGAACGAAAAATGGAGCTGGAGGAATCAGGCTCCCTGACTTCAGACTATACTACAAAGCTACAGTAATCAAGACAGTATGGTACTGGCACAAAAACAGAAAGATAGATCAATGGAACAGGATAGAAAGCCCAGAGATAAACCCACGCACATATGGACACCTTATCTTTGATAAAGGTGGCAGGAATGTACAGTGGAGAAGGGACAGCCTCTTCAATAAGTGGTGGTGGGAAAACTGGACAGCTACATGTAAAAGTATGAGATTAGATCACTCCCTAACACCATACACAAAAATAAGCTCAAAATGGATTAAAGACCTAAATGTAAGGCCAGAAACTATCAAACTCTTAGCGGAAAACATAGGCAGAACACTCTATGACATAAATCATAGCAAGATCCTTTCTGACCCACCTCCTAGAGTAATGGAAATGAAAACAACAATAAACAAATGGGACCTAATGAAACTTCAAAGCTTTTGCACAGCAAAGGAAACCATAAACAAGACCAAAAGACAACCCTCAGAATGGGAGAAAATATTTGCAAATGAAGCAACTGACAAAGGATTAATCTCCAAAATTTACAAGCAGCTCATGCAGCTCAATAACAAAAAAACAAACAACCCTATCCAAAAATGGGCAGAAGACCTAAATAGACATTTCTCCAAAGAAGATATACAGAATGCCAACAAACACATGAAAGAATGCTCAACATCATTAATCATTAGAGAAATGCAAATCAAAACTACAATGAGATATCATCCCACACCAGTCAGAATGGCCATCATCAAAAAATCTAGAAACAATAAATGCTGGAGAGGATGTGGAGAAAAGGGAACACTCTTGCACTGCTGGTGGGAACGTGAATTGGTTCAGCCACTATGGAGAACAGTATGGAGGTTCCTTAAAAAACTACAAATAGAATTACCATATGCCCCAGCAATCCAACTACTGGGCATATACCCTGAGAAAACCAAAATTCAAAAAGAGTCATGTACCAAAATATTCATTGCAGCTCTATTTACAATAGCCCAGTGATGGAAACAACCTAAGTGCCCATCATCGGATGAATGGATAAAGAAGATGTGGCACATATATACAATGGAATATTACTCAGCCTTAAAAAGAAACGAAATTGAGCTATTTGTAATGAGATGGATAGACCTAGCGTCTGTCATACAGAGTGAAGTAAGTCAGAAGGAAAAAGACAAATACCGTATGCTAACACATATATATGGAATTTAAGGAAAAAAATGTTATGAAGAACCTAGGGGTAAGACAGGAATAAAGACGCAGACCTACTGGAGAACGGACTTGAGGATATGGGGAGGGGGAAGGGTGAGCTGTGACAGGGCGAGAGAGAGTCATGGACATATACACACTAACAAACGTAATAAAGTAGATAGCTAGTAGGCAGCAGCCGCATGGCACAGGGATATTGGCTCGGTGCTTTGTGGCAGCCTGGAGGGGTGGGATAGGGAGGGTGGGAGGGAGGGAGACACAAGAGGGAAGACATATGGGAACATATGTATATGTATAACTGATTCACTTTGTTATAAAGCAGAAACTAACACACCATTGTAAAGCAATTATACCCCAATAAAGATGTTAAAAAAAAAAAAGAGGGTATTTGATTCTACATGTTGATTTGGGATTAACATATAATTGTGAGGTTGCAGAATTGGGCTATCCTTAGATGCTAAAAAGCCTTGTACCTGAATATGGAAAAAGAATTAGACACTACCCCCAAACAAAGATGGAAATATTAAAATATCCAGAAACATTCCAAAAAATATATGTCTAATCCTCCAAACGCCCCACTGCAGTACACCACGTTTTTATCGGCTAACTAATGCCGGCCCACCGACTCCTGGCCAAAAAAAAGCTGAATTCTGAAGTACTCAGCAAGTACAAATCACAAATACTGCACAGCCCAGAAACTCTTACAAGGCTTATGATTAGACTGCCTACTGCAGAGCAGGACTAACTTTGCCCAGCAGCCAAGTAACAACCTCAAAAACAATACACCCTACAAACAAGCTCAGTAAAAGACAGGTGATTATTATTTAATGATTCACTTTAAGATTTGGGGTCTTACCTGTTCCTTTCAAAGGCCATACTTAGAAGTAAACTGTATTATTAGAGATGAACAAAAAACTTGCAACTCAACATGAAGGAAAAAACTGTTTTGTTATTATGATTTACTTTGACTTTTAGAAGGCCGAAGACAGCAGGTAAAAACACACAATCAAGTATTTCAGTATAAACAACACTGCATGAGTTCCAAATAAACTATCATGGTCCACTTCACATTGGGACACAGCTTTTCCTAAGCCAGCATGCTTTTGTGACCTTGAAGATAAGTCTCTCATAATCTGATCATAATTTTCACCTAGAGGTGCCTTCACTGGAGTATTTGATGTTGGGATTTTTGTTCAAACGACTTTGAGAATGTCAATTCATGTTTAAATGAAATGTAAAGACCAAGAAATTGTTCCACTTTTGCTGATGCTGAGTCCTGAAAACATTAAATCAACAGATACACAATCTGTGATACCATCTACTTAGAATTCTGCAAGTGTAAGGATGTGCTAAATGTACTGGCAGAGGTCAGGAAAAGCACAGGAAAAGGGAAATGTCTTTAAAATGCATAAATAAGAATATTTCTGTGTAACAATAAAAATTCTTGTTTCTTTTTTTAATAACACCTTTATTGGAGTATAACTGCTATACAATGTTGTGTTAGTTTCTGCTGTACAACAATGTGAATCAGCTATACGTATACATATGTCCCCATAACCCCTCTCTCTTGAGTCTCCCTCCTACCCTCCCTATTCCACCCCTCTAGGTGGTCACAAAGCACTGAGCTGATCTCCCTGTGCTATGTGGCTGCTTCTCACTAGCTATTTTACATTTAGTAGTGTATGTATGTCAGTGCCACTCTCCCATGTCGGCCCAGCTTACCCTTCCCCCTCCCTGTGTCCTCAAGTCCTTTCTCTACATCTGCGTCTTTATTCGTGTCTTGCCACTAGGTTCATCAGAACCATTTTTTTTTATACTCCATATATGTGTGTTAACATAGGGTATTTGGTTTTCTCTGACTTATTTCACTCTGTATGACAGGCTCTAGGTCCATCCACCTCACTACAAATAACTCAATTTCGTTTCTTTTTAAGGTTGAGTAATATTCCATTGTATATATGTGCCACATCTTCTTTATCCATTCATCTGTCGATGGACACTTAGGTTGCCTCCATGTCCTGGCTATTGTAAATAGTGCTGCAGTGAATTGTGGTACATGACTCTTTTTGAATTATGGTTTTCTTAGGGTATATGTCCAGTAGTGGGATTGCTGGGTCATATGGTAGTCCTATTTTTAGTTTTTTAAGGAACCTCCATACTGTTCTCCATAGTGGCTGTATCAGTTTACATTCCCACCAACAGTGCAAGAGGGTTCCCGTTTCTCCACACCCTCTCCAGCATTTATTCTTTGTAGATTTTCTGATGATGGCCATTCTGACTGGTGTGAGGTGATACCTCATTACAGTTTTGGTTTGCATTTCTCTAATGATTAGTGATGTTGAGCATCCTTTCATGTGTTTGTTGGCAATCAATATATCTTCTTTAAAGAAATGTCTATTTAGGTCTTCTGTCCATTTTTGGATTGGGTTGTTTGTTTTTTTGATATTAAGCTGCATGAGCTGCTTGTAAATTTTGGAGATTAACCCTTTGTCAGCTGCTTCATTTGCAAATATTTTCTCCCACTCTGAGGGTTGTCTTTTCGTCTTGTTTATGGTTTCCTTTGCTGTGCAAAAGCTTTGAAGTTTCAGTAGGTCCCATTTGTTTTTGTTTTTATTCCCATTTCTCTAGGAGGTGGGTCAAAAAGGATCTTGCTGTGATTTATACCCTAGACTGTTCTGCCTATATTTTCCTCTAAGAGTTTGATACTGTCTAGTCTTACATTTAGGTCTTTAATCCATTTTGAGTTTATTTTTGTGTATGGTGTTAGGGAGTGTTCTAATCTCATACTTCTACATGTACCTGTCCAGTTTTCCCAGCACCACTTATTGAAGAGGCTGTCTTTTCTCCACTGTATATTCTTGCCTCCTTTATCAAAGGTAAGGTGTCCATATGTTCATGGGTTTATCTCTGGGTTTTCTATCCTGTTCCATTGATCTGTCTTTCTGTTTTTGTGCCAGTACCATACTGTCTTGATTACTGTAGCTTTGTAGTATAGTCTGAAGTCAGGGAGCCTGATTCCTCCAGCTCCATTTTTCATTCTCAAGATTGCTTTGGCTATTCGGGGTCTTTTGTGTTTCCATATAAATTGTGAAATTTTTTGTTCTAGTTCTGTGAAAAATGCATTGGTAGTTTGATAGCGACTGCACTGAATCTGTAGATTGCTTTGTGTAGTAGGGTCATTTTCACAATTCTGATTCTTCCAATCTAAGAACATGGTATACCTCTCCATCTGTTTGCATCATCTTTAAGGAATTCTCAAGTTTATTTCTAATGACATCACAAACTATTAAAGACAGTGCTTTAATAGGTAAAGTGATTCAATGAGGATCTACAATCTATAGATGGCTGAAAGATGCTTTGACTTCCTTATGTTCGGTTAATACTTAATAAACTATTTAAGGCCCTTTTCTTTGTGTCCAGAAATGACTTTATAGATGTAAGACATGAAGTTTAACTGTTTTTTATAAAAGAGGATACAAGTTTACACTAATATACACTCATTCATTTGCCAAGTTCCTTTTGATATAAAAGATGGATATCTTTAAGCTGGCTGACCATAACTTATTCACACAGATAAGTAACTTATGATCTATAGCCAAAATAAAAAACAAAGTTAACTGACCCAAAGATAGCTAGTATTTGTAACTTCAGCCTCTTAAGATCACAGCCCCATTCAATGTAATACCAGTCCCAAACTTTAGTAAAACAGGATGAGAGATGTTGACCCAGCACAATTTAAATGATCTAGAGCTACAGACGCTAATGTAGGTTTCAAACAATAAATTTTAGTACCATCTTTAGGGGACTTTTTTTTTTATTGGAGTATAATTGCTTTACAATGTTGTGTTAGTTTCTGCTGTACAATGGAGTGAATCAGCTATATGTATACACATATCCCCTCCCTCTTGGACCTCTCCCCGCCCAACCCACCCATCTAAGTCATCACAGAGCACCGAGCTGAGCTCCCTGTGCTATACAGCAGGTTCCCACTAGCTATTTTACACATGGTAGTGTATTTATGTCAAACCTAACCTCCCTTTTGGGGACTTTTGATGTACCTATCCAAACAAAATACAAAATAAGACAGTTGACAGATCCCCACATATGCACAATGTGAAACACGTATAGAGCCACATGCAGAGAAGAAATTCACACAAGTACAGACATACATTCATCACTCTTAAGGCGTTTTTGAGAACCCTAAGCAAAACTCTAATTTCCCTAATATAATGCTTTTTTCTCTAATACAATGCTTTCTTCTCTGCCTCCTCTGATAACCGATAAGATATAAGTCCTGATAAGAAGAGCATGAGCTACCTTGAAACACATGCCCAACACATTATGATGATTCCTGCAGGCTAGCTGTATGGTGCTCATGGATATAAAGCCATTTAAAAAGTACACTCACTGTGTACTGGCTCGGCAGGACAGGCTGTCTGGAGGTAAGGAAGAAATGAGAAGGTGATAAGCAGGCAGGCCCAGGTAAAATATCATTTCATTTCTTAGCCCCGAAAAGAGCCTCCCTGCAAATCTATATGCTTAGTCTCTATGTCTGTATTTGTAAAACAAGGCAAACAACTCTAAATGTTCTCTTAAGAAAATCATACAGATAGATTAATTAACAACGATACAGAACCAGGAAAAGGCAAAATTCTTTTAAAATGTTAACTGACATCACGTTTAGCGGCAAGTGAAGTCCAATAATTTCTAGTTCTTTCCTTCAATTCCCCGCTCTAGCCCTGTAAGGCTAACTAAGCCAGAGCTATGAAGAGCCAAGTCATATTTCCAACACTTATCAAGCTGGCCAAAAGTAACATTCTTCAGAATACCAGATCCCTGGGGTAATTAAAACATAGAGAAAAGAAAGGAGGGATTAAATGCATGACCGCAGCCTGCTAAATGAATAAGGCTGAAAAAGGCTAGTTGGTGATAGATATGTTCCACGGTAAGAAAAGTTGCCCAGGGGTCAGGATAAGGATAGAAGAAAGCACGCCCACTACTCTGAGCTAGTGATCTCGAAAGGTAATAGTGGAAATGCTCAGAAAAGCCAAAGCAGATCAACTCCTCTGGAAACATTTCTGGAAACATTTTGAACATAAACAAAGAAATGCGGCCTCCAGCACCTTCTGCCTCTCAGAGCTGGTGACACTGCACATGAGTGCTTTGAGAAGACGGGGCAAGCACTGGGCTGAGCTGCAGCACGGAGCACAGACGTTACATGCACCTCTCCCTCGTGTGTGCAGCAGGCAGGTTCTGCACAGGCAACGAATTCAGTGAGAGTAAACCACATACTCCTAAAATTCTGGTGTTTTTAGGCCATCAAAATGGTAGCTCTGTAGCAGGAAAACAAAACCTCAATAAAGTGGCAATAAAGCTTGACCGTCCTGTTATTGTATTTTAGCTAAACACTTATAAATTTGCTAGTTGATTGTACAATCCCTGATGAGCAATGCAGAGGCACAGCCTGTGAGTAAGAAGGACAATGACTTATCGATATACTAACCTACCGGGAGGTTTATCTGATTTTGATTACACTTCTCTTTTTATGCAGTCACTCAAAATAGCTCCAGCAACAGAAAACTGTCTGCATAAGACGGTCCCAACACAGGCTACGTATGGTGCTTCAGAAAGGGCTTTTGGTCTTATAAATAAAGTGTTAAATATTAAAATATGCAAAGGAAAATAAGAAGAATCATTGATACCTGTTTGACCACCTCCTCCTAGCCCCACAGTCCCAGAACCCGTGGCTAGTGTCACCATTCTATGAAAACATATAGAATTCACAAATGGTAGACTGAAAAGAATATAGGAAGCAATCTAACATTCCAGCAGACTATTTAGACTTTGGGGTCAGACTGATTTAGGTTCAAACCCAATTCTTGCCACTTGTCAGCCAGGCAGTAAAACATGGACAGAACATTGAAATGTAGGTAAAATAAGATCATCACAGAGCTTAGAACAAACGAAACCTTAAGTAAGGAATGCCACCACTACACCACCACCACCTACATCATCACCATCAACACCTCTACCATTACCACGCCAACTCCATCATCACTACCAATACCTACATCATAACTGCATAATTACTGAGAAGACGAAAACAAATTAAATGAAACCAAATATACATTTAGAAATCAATTATTAAGAGTAATCAAACATCCTACTCAACTCACTTGGTAGGATTATTGCTAAAACTGGACTTAGTAAAGAGAAACACAGAAGCCCGAGGTCAAAGCCTAGTCAAGAAGAGGGGTAGAAGAACCGAACTAAAGTTTGGTCTAGGAGAGAGTCTTTGTCAAATCCAAGGGTAAACAATCCCAGAGTGAGGGCAAGAGTAGTTGTCCTAATGAAGAACTTGAGGCTTACTGCACACACTCTGGGACATGCATATTGGCAGCAATCGACTGTTCCCTCTCTCTCTGTGTCCAAGTTCAAGATTATAATACCACTTTACATTCCTATGGCATATGACATTTAATGAACCATGGATACATTCATTTTTATCAATTGATAACTGTCAATTGATCAATGGCTGTTGCCTAAATGAAGACTTTCTTTACAAGCAGATACAAAACTAATTTAAAGTGAACTATGAAAACTGTATTTTATTTATATGCTAGAATTCTAATAATAGGTTTCCTTCTCTGAAGCTCCTTCTAGCTATGAGAACTTCACCCTTTGTACTTTATCAATATACTAAAGAAACTACAGGAGGCGAAAAGAATCAAAAGAAATTTCAAGAAATACATACCCTCTTTTTACCACTAAATTAAAAATACAATCCTAGAAAATATTAAGGGTAAAACCATGTTTTTAATGTTTTAAAGCAAGAGAGACCCAGGACTTCCCTGTCGGTTCAATGGTTAAGACTCCACGCTTCCACTGCAGGGGACCCAGGTTCAATCCCTGGTCGGGATCCTACATACTGCACAATGTGGCCAAAAAAAAGAGAGAGACCCAACAGGTAATATAATGGACACAAATTTAGTTATATTAGTCCACAATGCTCAAAAATTACTAAGCACTGGAACATGTGCCATAAATACAAAAAAAAGTATTTTTCAAACCATGATCTTGTTAGGGTTCTGCGGAGGTACTTGCACCATAGCTCATGGAGGCATTACAGATCATGCAAGAAAATAGCATGGGATTTGGAATCAGAATCTCTCCTGGGGTCAAGTTTACTTTTTCCCCTGGGTAGCCATGGGACTTTGTGTACATTACTCTCAGCTTCAGTTTCTTCATCTGTGATGTAGGAATAAAAGGAGATAACACACATCAAAGAGCTTTGCAAGCAGTAAATCACTATTCAGGTATTACCTATACTGAGAACACCAAAGCAGACTCACTTTCAAGATGTTTTTCTAAGTCCTGACATGTTTTGTCTTTAAGATAATATGTATCTCGCTTACAACCTCAGCATCTTTCTCTTTAATATGTATCTTGTCTACAACCTCAGCATCTAACACAGTGTCTTGCCCACAGCAGGCACACAAATATTTGCTAAGGTGAGGTGGATGGATTGGTGGGTAGATCGATGGATGCAATTTCTCTTTTGCTTGCTCAAACTTTATAATCTTATTACCATCTTAGGGTGGTGCATTTGTCCCAAAAGGCAAACAAAAATCACATTCAGAAAACAGGAGATTGTAATATTAACATTTATTAGTAATACTTATATTATTTTACCATGCTCTGAATAAAGAAACCACAAAAAGGAGAAAGAATTTTATTTTTTGAATTTTCTACAACCTCTCTATACCTTCTCAAATATGTGTTATTGGTCTTATGATTATTATTCCAGATCTTTTCCCTCTTCCTTCATGTTTAATACAGGTCACGGGCTATATACTAACATAAAATTATAAATTTTCTTGACATTTGTTCTACATACCTCATTAGAACTTTACTACCAAATCAGCATTGTATGATGTTTATAAACAAAGTTTCCATAGACTCAAAAACATTGTAAATTCTGCCTTAGACAAAATAAAGATACAATAGCTAACTTCTGACTTTTTCACTCAGTCTTTTATTCAATAAATATTTCTATGCTCCAGGCACTAAGAATACAGCTGTGAATCTTTTCAACTAATGACACTGGGAATACTGGATGTCTACAAGCAAAAGAATGAAGTTAAACCCTTACCTAACACCATATACAAAAATTAATTAAAACTAGATTAAAGACCTAAACGTATAAACCTAAAACTATAAACCTTTTAGAAGAAAACGCAGGGCAAAAAAAAGTTTTACCACATTGGATTTAGCAATTTAGCATTCTTGCACATGACACCAAAAGCACAGGCAGCAATAGGCAAACTGGACTTCATGAAAATTTGAAAAGTACGTGTGTCAAAAAACACTTATCAATGGAGTAAATAGACAACTAAGGAAAGGGGGAAAATATCTGCAAATCATCTATCTGATAAGGGATTAATATTCAGAATATATGGAGAACTCCTAAAGCTCAACAACAAAACAACAAACCACCTGATTAAAAAATGGGCAAAGGACTTGAATAGTTATTTCTCCAAAAAAGGTACACAAATAGTCAATAACATTGCATATGAAAAGATGCTCAACATCACTGATCATTAGGGAAATGGAAATGATATACCACCTCACACTTGTTAGGATGGCTACTATTAGTACACAAACACACACACACACTCACACACAAACACACGCAGAGGACAAAACAAATGTTGGCAAGGATGTGGAGACATTGGAACTCTTACACACTGTCCAGGGGAATGTAAAATGGTACAGCCACTGTGCCAAAAATTTTAAAATAGAAATTACTGTATGAGCCAGCAATTCCACTTCTAGGTATATACTCAAAAGAATTAAAAGCAGGGTCTCAAAGAGGTATTTATACACTCATGTTCAGAGCAGCATTATTCACAACAGTGAAAACATGGAAGCAATCCAAGTGTCCACTGACAGATGAATGGATAAGCAAAATGCAGTACATGCATACAATAGAATAATATTAAGCCATAAAAAGGAAGGGAATTTTGATATATGTTACATCATGGATGAACCTTGAATATATTATGCTAAGTGAAATAAACCAATCACAAATACTATATGATTTCACTTATATGAGGTACTTAGAGCATTCAGAATTAGAGAAAGAAAGCAGAATGATGGTTTTCAAGGGCTGTGGGGAGGGGGGAATACGGAGTTATTGTTTAATGAGTACAGAGTTTCAGTTTTACAAGGGTTATTGAGATAGATGGTGGTAATGGTTTCACAATATTTTGAATGTATTTAATACCACTGAATTGTACACTTAAAAATGGTTAAGATGATATATTTTACATTATATGTATTTTGCCACAATTTAAAAAAATTGAAACAAAAATATATAGCTGAACAGGAAAGTACACAGGGCTTTAGAGAAGTCCACAACAGAGGTACGTAATCCTTCTTTGGAGGTCCCAGAAAGGTTGACATCAAAATTGAGAAATGAAAGATAAATGATAGTTACCCAGGGAAGGAAAGCTGAGGAAAAGTATCTTAGGCAGAGGGTAAGTTAAGGGCAAAAGTTTTGGGGCAGGAAAGAATAGGACCCCATCAAAGAACTCAAGTGAGATGTAAAAGCTGCCAAGGCCAAACTCAAGGAAGGCCTTATAAGCCATGCCAAGGAGTCTGGACTTAATCTTCAGAGTTGGGACATTAAGGAACATAAAATGAGAGTAAATCAGACTAGAAGATCAGTTTACAGAATGGTACAGTGACCTGGGGCTAGTAAATGCCACTCTGACCTAAAGCTGTAGACTTGCAGTGAGAGAGAAATTAGAGGGTTTCAGAGATGTGAATCGGGTGGAATTATTAAACTTTAGTGATCAATGTAGGATGTTTTTAAAAGATGTGGAGCATCTGGAATGGTAATATTCAGAAGTCACTAAGGTGGAGAACATAGCTGGCTTAGCACCTAGCACTGAGTTAAGCAAAGACACAGGACTCAATAAATAATGTTGGCATCACCATAATGGCCAGTCACTACCATAGGCCAAATTCATTTCTACTAATGTGGATGACCCACAGAGAAGTTCAGAGCTTGAGTTCTCGGTCAAATGTGATGTCCAGCCAGCAGTCTTTCCATAAATGCAGTGGGATCACAGGAATTAGAGGAAAAGGATACTGAAGAGGCAGGGGTAGTGACCACAGTTCTTTATAGACTTTAAACAGCTGCCAGTCTCTCAATATGAAATGCTAAAGGATGACATGCATGTGGTTCCCATGAATAAAAAGATTTCTCCCTTTCTTTCAAGAAATATTAGTGTCTTGCCACTCAAAAAGTGTGGTCCACACAGCGCTGCCATCACCCGAGAGCATGTTAGAAATGTAAATTATCTAGCCCCACCACAGAACTACTGAATAAAAGTCTACATTTAAAGAAGATCAGCAGGTGATTTATATGCATGAAAGCTTGAGAAGCACTGAATTAGGGATCTGTCCACAACTCACCCCCATAAAGCTAAAATAAACACATCAGCCTTGCTGCCCCCATAACTGAAGGAGTAACTCAAGAACAGCCTTCACATTTTGCAGCTTACAAAGCAGTACACACTGGTACTTAATGGCAATTAGCACGAGTCAGAAAGTAACTACAGGGTATATGCGGGATTGCTGGGTTGTATGGTAGCTCTATTTTTAGTTTTATAAGGAACCTCCATACTGTTCTCCATAGTGGCTGTATCAATTTACATTCCCACCAACAGTGCAAGAGAGTTCCCTTTTCTCCACACCCTCTCCAGCATTTATTGCTTGTAGACTTTTTGATGCTGGCCATTCTGACCGGTATGAGGTGATACCTCATTGTAGTTTTGGTTTGCATTTCTCTAATGATTAGTGATGTTGAGCATCCTTTCATGTGTTTGTTGGCAATCTGTATATCTTCTTTGGAGAAATGTCTATTTAGGTCTTCTACCCATATAGCTGATTCACTCTGTTATACAGCAGAAACTAACACACCACTGTAAAGCAATTATACTCCAATAAAGGTGTTAAAAAAGGACTTCCCTGGTGGCACAGTGGTTAAGAATCTGCCTGCCAATGCAAGGGACACAGGTTCGAGCCCTGGTCCGGGAAGATCCCACCTGCGATGGAGCAACTAAGCCCATGTGTCACAACTACTGAGCTTATGCTCTAGAGCCCACGAGCCACAACTACTGAGGCCCACGCACCTAGAACCTGTGCTCTGCAACAAGAGAAGCCACCGCAACGAGAAGCCCGCGTACTGCAATTAAGAGTAGCCCCCGCTCGCCGCAACTAGAGAAAGCCCGTGCACAGCAACAAAGACCTGATGCAGCCAAAATATAAATAAATAAATAAAATTTATTTTTAAAAAAGATGTTAAAAAAAAGTAACTACAGGATTTCCTGCATTCAGTAGGCCAGAATACTTAGGCAAAACTAATATAATTATGATTTCTTCTTGTTTTAAATACTTTCCAGAGAAAAAATTCATTTCCACTACACATGTATTAGGAAGAACAATAGATAATTTACATTCTTATAACTCAACCCCAGTTTTCTAGTTTCCCAAAGGGCTATGCAAAGTCCTTAATTATATGCTAGTCTGGAACAACTATTTCATTAGCTAATTTTCTGCCCACCCCCTTTTGTCAGGTGAAACTGTTACCACAGCTCTCAGTGGAGGCACAGTTACTGTGTTTTGGATAGTGATTTGCCTTAAAAGGGGTAATTAATATTCCTGTTCCAAAATAAACACCACATCTATTAACAATAATGTATTCAGGAATAGATTAAAAGGTTGAAGAAGCTAAACTTACATCAAAATTTAGACCAAAAAAAAAAATTCATGCAAAAATCACTGTATACACTATTTAATACCTTGTTATTAAAAAAAATCTTCAATTAAAAAGATTCGCACCAATGATTTATCCTCTAATTACTAAAGAACACAAAACACTGTCCATCTATGACAGACCAAATTTTATGGTAGCTAAAATCACTGAGAGGTTAAAAAACTGACTGAATGGACAGAAGAATACAGATACTTCCCTATATTTGGATCAATATTAATACAAAAGCCACTACGAAGAGGCTCCATCTCTTCAGACTGCCCAATAATCAAACGTGCACTTGGCATCAAGGAACAATATCGTAAACAAACAGCAGTGTTAACTGGGATTCTTAGGCACATCCTAGAGTGGTGTGAAAAGTCATGGCAACAATTCCAGTTGGTTAAAAGAACTTGAAAGACATTTTTATAACTTGTACTGCTCCCTGCACAACCTGGTGAAGAGTTTCAGAACCTGACTTCAGCCATGAACCTCTGGCTACAAACAGCTCAAGTCACCAGGCCGAGGTCTCACACTTTTCATTTTCTCTGTCCTGTTTTCATGTATGTTTTAATTCCTGCATCTGTTCTTCCTTCCTTCTTTCTTACTCCCCTAGCACACAATTCATGTTCCAGAATACCCACTAATCTACCAACCTGTATACCCCATCTATCTCTATGCTCATCCTCTCATTATCCAGTTTTACTAACCCACCATGTTAACACAAAACAGGAACAAGACGGGTGATGGAAAGAAAGGAGGGCCCGAGACAAACCTTAGATAGTTGTTATGGCCAACAAGCACTAAAACTAGGAGAACGAGGTCAAGAGAACTTCCTCAGAGAGATCTGGCTTTGGTTGCTAAAATGATGAAGTGAAAAACCATGAACTAGACTCAGTGCTCTGACAGTGACATGCTGCTGTAAACAAGGAAAGCAAAAATTCCTAAGAAAAAAAATGGAGAGAACGTTGTTAAACCTCAATCTCCAGTCAGTACTGTGACTCCTCAACAATAGATTACATACAAATGTTAGAAATTTATTAAAGGGCTGCCCCAGTTTAACTAATGCCAAGTGAGCAGAGGGGCAGAGTGAGCCACCCATCAAACCTAGTAAAGAGATGTAGCTATAGCAGGTGATTGGTAAGTATCTAAGAAAACCTAAAGTCTCTATTCTTTAGGTCCAAGATCTTCAAGTAGCTGGATTTACAAACTGCAGGACTAAGCCTACTCCAAGGTCTCATCATGTCATGTCTGATCAACCCTAACAGCCGTCTAACTGCTTCTCCTGCCTCCAGTCTCCCCATTTTTCTCCAGGCTGCTCGCATGTCTTTAGTGCCACTAACCACTGCCCCTGCAGCCACAACTGTCTTGAATGTACGCTCAAAATGCATATAAAAGCACTATTATGCCTAACACATAAATGATATTCGGTAAGTGTCCGTTACTACGAATCCTTAGCTGACATTCAAGATCCTCAAAAATCTGGCCCCTACTCACCTCTTTGAACGATGACTACGCCCTTATAGGAATCATCTACTGCAAACAAAGGGGGATACTGGCTCACTGTAACCAGCAATGCCACACGCAAGATATCTCTATTTTCCCTGCTTGGAATATATGCCACTCTACCCTCCTGCTTTTTCCGTCTCTTCACTCACTCCTACTCTACTGTACAAGCTCTCTATCCTCAGGAGCAGTCCAGCTCTAAGCACACCTCTAAAAGGGCCCAACTTCACTCGTGGGATGTCCAAGAGCTTATTTTCTCTACACCACACGTGTGCTGTGCATCTTTCTGTGAATATTAAGCGCTACTTTCAACTGGTGAGATAAAATTTCTGGAACGTATAAAGATGAGTTTCATAACTGAAGCAACATCTCAGCATGAAAACTCACTGTGCCCAAAATTCCAACTATACTGATCTTTATGTCTCTAGGTTGTAAGACAGAATCTTGCCCTCAAATGAACAAGTAATGAGAGAGCTTCAGAGTCCCTGACAGTGTCTTATTTCTTGACCTCAGTGTTGATTACATGGGTATGCCTAGTTTGTAAAAACATGTGAAAAATATACACTTATGACATGTATATTCTTGTATTTATAAAAAATACAAAATAAGCAGGTGGAGAAGGTGAAAGAAGATTAAAAGAGAAAAACCTAAGATATATAATCTGTACAAAGGAAATAAATTCATTCTTAGATATTGGTCTGGCAGCCGTGTCAGTAGTCCCAGGCACCCAGTTATCTCCAAGGGTATTTAAGAGTGCTTACCTTTAGTGGTTTAAAAGCTATTAATCACTTTTACCCTTTTAACAAGGTGTAGCTCAGCTGAAATAAAAACTATAAACTAAAAATGTCAACATTTCAAAGGATAATACCCTCATAATTTATAGAAATACCAGGAGGACCAGCTAATTACATGAATAAAGCACTTTGGAAATGTAAATGGTCTACAAATTCTAAATGATGATGATAATGACAGTTGAGTTATCTGCATTTTTACCCTTACAAATGTAATTTAAAAATAATAAGCACTTACATACCGCTTTACATTCTCTAATCAGCTTAGAGATACTAATCAAGCCACAGGTCATCCTCTGAAATACATGCAAATAATTCCATACAGAGAAAATGTAAGCAAAGTCACTAAGTTAGGCTCACACTGAAAGGAACTAAAGGGAATCCAGTTCTCTTTGGTCCCTAGGACTTCAGTTGAGAAGGTGGAACATGAGGAAATAAACAGAAGAGGACAACAAAAACTCAGCTTTGTTTTGCTTTTAGCTCCCTTTTTAATACTGGCTTCAAGAAAGAAAGCATTATTGCGGAATATGTGGAAAGGAAATGTTATTAAATGACGATCTGGCCCCACTATGTTTTAGTCCACATAGTGACTAAAGCACACATGTAAATAAAGCAAATGCGGAGTGAGTGTAAAATAAAGAAAAGGGTTCACATGCAAGTGTACAAGGTCACTGAGATGTGGGATCAAAAGCAACTGTCTGTAACCATACTAGGGAAATGCTGATATAACCCTATTTCCTAATAGGACCATGTACACACACGTATCCTTTCACTTATACTGGAGTCGATTGAAAATGGCACCCAAGCTATGAACTAAAGCGAGGAGATAGCTTGACCTATGTGAAATAAAACTTAACCTGGGAGGTTATAGCCCGTATGTACTTATGATATTCTGGTCCATCCATCTTGTAGAAGATTCCCAAGACTTTATGTGTGGGAGTTCTGGCCTGGAAGGTCTGCCTAATTGCCTCTACAAATATTTTTTTCAGGTTACGACAAGCATGTTAAGCCTAATACATGGTAAGATACCATAATAAAGGGAAGGAGACAAAGCCATAAAGGTTTATATAATTTTTGAAAACAATGGAGACGATATATCATGGTGGTTAAGTGTTTAACTGGGATTAGACAAGCTGAGTTTAAATCTCTGCATCACCACTTAATGGCTGGGCAAGTCACTTAGCCTCTTTAAATCTCACTTTTATCACCTCGAGAGAAAGAATAATAATGGCATTATCAATGTGGGGATTAAATGGGATACTGTGTATAAACTATAAACATGTGGTAAATGCTCAATAAATGTCAACTGTAATTTATACACTTTTTCATTATTAATGGAGAAAATAGTTTAGAGGGAAGAGAATGGTGTATCTACACTAGAGGAAGGGCAAGTACAAATGCTCAGAGGTAAAAGAGGATGAATTATGAATATTGAAAGATAAGTGAAGATGGCAGTGTGGGAAGATGCCAAGTTAGCATCTCCCCACAACTAGGGCACCTGTCGGCTGCTGGTGGGGAACCCTAATGCCCAAGGTGACGGGAGGAGCCCCCAAGGGAACTGGTAGGACGTACGGGTACAGGGCGGGAGGAGAAGTGGACGCCAGACAGGATTGGTGCCTCGGAGGCCGGGGATATCAAGAGAGGCAAGCGGGAGAGACCCTCAGGGAAGAGGGGGAGAGGAGTGGGGGGAGAATGCCTGGCCCACATGGACCAGGGAGCCTGCTGAACTCCCAGGCTGGTAAGCCCCCACCAAAGCCCCATCCAGTACGCGTGGGTTCTGGGAGCATAAGAGGGAGGCCAGGGAGATCAGGAGAGGCAGGCAAGAGGAGCCATCCGGAGGGAGCGGGAGAGGAACGGAGGGCAATTTCCCCACCCACCTAGGCACGGGGAGCCTGCTGAGCTCCCAGGCCGATCCCCTGCCCTCGAAGGCCCCCACCTCCTCCAGACTGCGTGGGTCCTTGAGGGCATAGGAGGGAGGCCAGGGAAACCAGGAGAGGCAGGGGGGAGGGGCCCTCCCGGAGGAGGAGAGGAGCAGAGGGCAACTGCCGCACCCACTTGGACCCAGGGGCAGGGGATATCAAAGAGAGGCAAGTGGGAGAGACCCTCAGGGAAGAGGGGGAGAGGAGCGGAGGGCGACTGCCTGGCCCACTTGGGCCAGGGAGTCTGTGGTTGGGGGGAGCCTGCTGAGCTAGAAGGACAGTCCCCTGCCCTCCAAGGACCCCCGTCTCCCCAACCACATTGGTCCTGGGGGCATAGGAGGGAGGCCGGGGAGATCAGAAGAGGCAGGCAGGAGGGGGCCTCCAGGACCGGAAGACCAGGAGAGGAGAGGAAGGGGTTTCGCAGGCCCACTCGAGCCCTGAAGCCTGCTGGGCTCCCACCTGAGGTCCCCTGCCCACTGACACCAGGGGTAGGGGACACACCTGGGTCCCTTCTGTTCCTTGAGCCTAAGCCCCACCCTTCGCAGCCCCCAGGGCCTTTTCCATCCCTGTGGATCCTAAACATAGGCCTCGTACACCACCCAAAGCTCACCCTTGCTTAGGCCTGACCCTCCACAGCCAAGATATTCCCCACAACTTTTCCTTTCTTTCCTTCTTTCTTTTTTTTTTTTTTTTTTCTTCTTTTCCCTCCTCCTGGTTTTTACTACTGTGGTACCTTCCGGTTGTTGATTCATCTATAGTTTTATTTTTCTATTCTTTGTAACATATCTGTTTGTTTCCCACTCTAATTTTGTTTTTTACTTTGTTATTGTTCTCTTTTTTTCCTCTTTTTCTTTTTTTTTTTTCCAACCCCACACAGCTTTCAGGATCTTGGTTCATGAGCCGGGGGTTGGGCTGAAGCTTCGGCAGTGGGAACACTGAGTCCAAACCACTGGACTAACAAGAGAACCTCAGACCCCAGGGAATACTCATCAGAGTGAGGTCTCAGGGAGGTCCTCATCTCAGCACCAAGACCCAGCTATATCCAACAACTTAGAAACTCCAATGTTCGAAACCTCAGGCCAAACAACCAGTAAGACAGGAACACAATCCCACTAATTAAAAAAAAAAAGACAGCAAAAAATGTCACAAATGTAGGAGCAAGGTAAAAACCTAACAGACCAAATAAATGAAGAGGAAATAGGTAACCTACCTGAAAAAGAATTCAGAGTAATGATAGTAAAGATGCTCCAGAATCTCAAAAATAGAGGAACTGATTGAGAAAACACAAGAAATGTTTAACAAGACCTAGAAGAACTAAAGAACAAACAAACAGATATGAACAACACAATAACTGAAATGAAAAATACACTACAAGGAATCAATAACATAATAAACGAGGCAGAAAAACGAGTAAGTGAGCTGGAAGACAAAATGGTGGAAATAACTGCCGAGAAGCAGAAAAAAACACAAGAGAATGAAAAGAATTGAAGACAATCTCAGAGATCTCTGGTACAACACTAAATGCACCAACATTAGAATTACAGGGGTCCCAGAAGAAGAAGAGAAAAAGAGGACACACGGGAAGATGGCGGAAGAGTAAGAGGCAGAGATCACCTTCCTCCCCAGATACATCAGAAATACATCTACACGTGGAACTGCTCCTATAGAACACCTACTGAACGCTGGCAGAAGACCTCAGACCTCCCAAAAGGCAAGAAACTCCCCACGTACCTGAGTAGGGCAAAAGAAAAAAGAATAAACAGAGACAAAAGAATAGGGACAGGACCTGCACCAGTGGGAGGGAGCTGTGAAGGAGGAAAGGTTGCCACACACTAGGAAGCCCCTTCGCGGGCGGAGACTGTGAGTGGTGGAGGGGAAAGCTTCGAAGCCGACTACAGGGGTGCGGAGGGCAAAGCGGACAGATTCCAGAACGGAGAATCAGAGCCGACCGGCACTCACCAGCCTGAGAGGCTTGTCTGCTCACCCGCCAGGGCAGGCGGGGCTGGGAGCTGAGGCTCAGGCTTCAATGGGATCGCAGGGAGAGGACTGAGGTTGGAGGCGTGAACACAGCCTGAAGGGGGCTACTGCACCGCAGTTAGCCGGGAGGGAGTACGGTAAAAGGTCTGGAGCTGCGGAAGAGGCAAGAAACTTATTCTTCCCTCTTTGTTTCTTGCTGTGTGAGGAGAGGGGATTAAGAGCACTGCTTAAAGGAGCGTCAGAGACGGGCGCCAGCCGCGGTTATCAGCACGGACCCCAGAGACGGGCATGAGACGCTAAGGCTGCTGCTGCTGCTGCCGCCACCAAGAAGCCTGTGAGCAAACACAGGTAACTATCCACACCACCACTCCCAGGAGCCTGGGCAGCCGGCCACTGCCAGGGTCTCGCGATCCAGGGACAACTTCCCCAGGAGAATTCACAGGGAGCATCAGGCTGCTGCAACCTCACGCCGGCCTCTGCCGCCACAGGCTGACCCCATATCCGTACCCCTCCCTCCCCCCGGCCTGAGTGAGCCAGAGCCCCCGAATCAGCGGCTCCTTTAACCCCATCCTGTCTGAGCGAAAAACGGACACGCTCAGGCGACCTACACGCAGAGGCGTGGCCAAATCCAAACCTGAACCCCGGGAGCTAGGAGAACAAAGAAAGGGAAATCTCTCCCAGCAGCCTCAGAAGCAGCGGATTAAAGCTCCACAGTCAACATGATGTACCCTGCATCTGTGGAATACCTGAATAGACAACAAATCATCCCAAATTGAGGAGGTAGACTTTGGGAGTCAGACATATTATTTTTTCCCCTTTTCACCTTTTTCTGAGTCTGTGTGAGTATACGTCTGTGTGAGATTTTGTCTGTATAGCTTTGCTTTCACCATTTGTCCTAGGATTCTGTCCGTTCGTTCTTTTTATCTATTTTTTTTTACCTTTTAAAATTTTATTCATAATATTTTTTATTTTAATAACTTTATTTTATTTTATTCTTTCTTTCTTTCTCTGTATTTTTTCTTCCTTTTATTCTGAGCCGTGTGGATGAAAGTCTCTTGGTGCTCCAGCCACGAGTCAGTGCTGTGCCTCTCAGGTGAGAGAGCCAACTTCAGGACACTGGTCCACAAGAGACCTCCGAGCTCCACGTAATATCAAACAGTGAAAATCTCCCAGAGATCTCCATCTCAACACCAACACCCAGCTTCATTCAACGACCAGCAAGCTACAGAGCTGGACACCCTATGCCAAACAACTAGCAAGACAGGAACACAGCCCCATCTATTAGCAGAGAGGCTGCCTAAAATCATAATAAGTCCACAGACACCCCAAAACACACCACCAGACGTGGATTTGCCCACCAGAAAGACAAGATCCAGCCTCATCCACCACAACACAGGCACTAGTCTCCTCCACAAAGAAGCCTACACAACCCACTGAACCAACCTTAGCCACTAGGGACAGACACCAAAAACAACGGGAACTACGAACCTGCAGCCTGCAAAAAGGAGACCCCAAACACAGTAAGATAAGCAAAATGAGAAGACAGAGAAACACACAGCAGATGAAGGACCAAGGTAAAAACCCACCACACCTAACAAATGAAGAGGAAATAGGCAGTCTACCTGAAAAAGAATTCAGACTAATGACAGTAAAGATGATCCAAAATCATAGAAATAGAATAAAGAAAATGCAAGAAACATTAAACAAGGACCTAGAAGAACTAAAGAGGAAACAAGCAATGATGAACAACACAATAAATGAAATTAAAAATAGTCTAGATGGGATCAATAGCAGAATAATTAAGGCAGAAGAACAGATAAGTGACCTGGAAGATAAAATAGTAGAGATAACTACTGCAGAGCAGAATACAGAAAAAAGAATGAAAAGAACTAAGGACAGTCTCAGAGACCTCTGGGACATTAAACACACCAACATTCAAATTATAGGGGTCCCAGAAGAAGAGAAAAAGAAAGGGAGAAAATATTTGAAGAGACTAGTTGAAAACTTCCCTAATATGGGAAAGGAAATAGCTAATCAACTCCAGGAAGCAGAGAGAGTCCCATACAGGATAAATCTAAAAAGAAACATGCCAAGACATATTAATCAAACTATCAAAAATTAAATACAAAGAAAACATATTAAAAGGAGCAAGGGAAAAACAACAAATAACACACAAGGGAAGCCCCATAAGCTTAACAGATATACAGACTGCCAAAAAACACATGAAAGAATGCTCAACATCATTAATTATTACAGAAATGCAAATCAAAACTACAATGAAATATCATCTAACACCGGTCTGAATGGCCATCTCAATAAATCTATAAACAATAAATGCTGGAGAGGGTGTGGAGAAAAGGGAACCTTCATACACTGTTGGTGGGAATGCAAATTGATACAACCACGATGGAGAACAGTATGGAGGTTCATTAAAAAACTAAAAATAGAATTACCATACGACCCAGCAATCCCACACTGGGCATATACCCTAAGAAAACCATAATTCAGAAAGAGTCAGGTACCAAAATGTTCATTGCAGCTCTATTTACAATAGCCAGGACATGGAAGCAACCTAATTGTCCATCAACAGATGAATGGATAAAGAAGATGTGGCATATATATAGAATGGAATATTACTCAGCTATAAAAAGAAACGAAATTGAGTTATTTGTAGTGAGGTGGATGGACCTAGAGTCTGTCATACAGAGTGAAGTAAGTCAGAAAGAGAAAAACAAATACCATATGCTAACACATATATATGGAATCTAAGAAAAAAAAACGTCATGAAGAACCTAGGCATAAGATGGGAATAAAGAGACAGACCTACTAGAGAATGGACTTGAGGATATGGGGAGGGGAAAGGGTAAGCTGTGACAAAGTGAGAGAGTGGCATGGACATATATACACTACCAAACGTAAAATAGCTAGTGGGAAGCAGCCACATAGCACAGGGAGATAGCTCGGTGGTTTGTGACCACCTAGAGGGGTGGGATAGGGAGGGTGGGAGGGAGGGAGACACAAGAGGAAAGGGATAGTGTGTATATGTATAACTGATCCACTTTGTTATAAAGCAGAAACTAACACACCATTGTAAAGCAATTATACTCCAATAAAGATGTTAAAAAAAAAAAGAATAGAGAAAGGTTTGAAAAAAAAAAAAGAAGAGAAAAAGAGGGTCTGAGAAAATTTTTGAAGAGACTGTAGTCAAAAACTTCCCTAACATGTGAAAGGAAACAGTCACTCAAGTCCAGGAAACATAGCGAGTACCATACAGGATAAACCCCTGGAAAAACACACCAAGACACATATTAATCAAGCTAACAAAAATTAAATTCAAAGAAAAAATATTAAAAGCAGCAAGGGAAAAACAAAAAATAACTTATAAAGGAATCCCCATAAGGTTATCATCTGATTTTTCAGCAGAAACTATGCAGGCCAGAAGGGAGTGGCAGGATAGATATACTTAAAGTGATGAACGAGAAAAACCTACAACCAAGATTACTCTAACCAGAAAGGATCTCTTTCAGATTCAATGGAGAAATCAAAAGCTTTTCAAACAAGCAATAGCTAAGAGAATTCAGCACCACCAAACCAGCTTTACAACAAATGCTAAAGAAACTTCTCCAGGCAGGAAACACAAGAGAAGAAAAAGACCCACAAAAACAAACCCAAAACAATTAAGAAAATGGTAATAGGAACATACATATCGATAATAACCTTGAACGTAAATGGATTAAATGCCCCAACCAAAAGACAAAGACTGGATGAATGGATCAAAAACAAGACCCATGTATATGCTGTCTGCAAGAGACCCACTTCAGACCTAGGGAAACATACAGACTGAAAGTAAGGGGATGGAAATCAAAAGAAAGCTGGAGCAGCAATACTCATATCAGATAAAATAGACGTTTAAAATAAAGACTGTTACAAGAGATAAGGAGGGACACTACATAATGATCAAAGGATCAATCCAAAAAGAAGATATAACAATTATACATGTCTATGCACCCAACATAGGAGTACCTCAATACATAAGGCAAATGCTAACAACCATGAAAAGAGAAATCGACAGTAACACAGTAACAGTAGGGGACTTTAACACCTCACTTACACCAATGGACAGATCATCCAAATAGAAAATAAATAAGGAAACACAAGCTTTAAATGACACAACAGACCAGATATATTTAATTGATATTTATAGAACATTCCACCCAAAAGTGGCAGAATACACCTTCTTCTCAAGTGCACATGGAACATTCTCCAGAACAGATCACATCTTGGGTCACAAGTCAAGTCTCGGAAAATTTAAGAATATTGAAATCGTATAAAGCATCTTTTCTGACCACAACACTATGAGACTGGAAATCAACTACAGGAAAAAAAATTGTAAAACACACAAATATATGGAGGCTAAACAGTGCAATACCAAATAACCAAGAGATCACTGAAGAAATCAAAGAAGAAAATTTTAAAAACATAGAAGCAAATGACAATGAAAACACGACAATGCAAAACCTATGGGACGCAGCAAAAGCAGTTCTAAGAGGGAAGTTTAAAGCAATTCAATCTCACCTCAAGGAACAAGAAAAATCTCAAATAAACAATCTAACCCTACACTTAAAACAACTAGAGAAAGAAGAACAAAGAAAACCCGAAGTCAGTAGAAGGAAAGAAATCATAAAGATCAGAGCAGAAATAAATGAAATAGAAAAGAAGAAAACAATAGCAAAGATCAATAAAACTAAAAGCTGGTTCTTTGAGAAGATAAACAAAATTGATAAACCTTTAGCCAGACTCATCAAGAAAAAAAGGGAGGATGCAAATCAATAAAATTAGGAATGAAAAAGAAGAAATCACAACTGACACCACAGAAATACAAAGGATTGTAAGAGACTACTACAAACAACTCTATGCCAATAAAATGGACAACCATGAAGAAATGGACAAATTCTTGGCAAGGTACAATTTTCCAAGACTGAACCAGAAAGAATTAGAAAATATAAACAGATCTAACACAAGTAATGAAATTGAAACTGTAATTAAAAATCTTCCAACAAACAAAAGTCCAGGACCAGATGGCTTCACAGGCGAATTCTATCAAACGTTTAGAGAAGCACTAACACAAATCCTTCTCAAACTGTTCCAAAAACTTGCAGAGGGAGAAACTCCCAAATTCATTCTATGAAGTCACCATCACCCTGGTACCAAAACCAGAAAAAATACCACAAAAAAAAGAAAATTACAGACCAATATCACTGATGAACGTAGATGGAAAAATCCTGAAGAAAATACTAGCAAACAGAATCCAACAACACATTAAAAGGATCATACATCATGATCAAGTGGGATTTATCCCAGGGATGCAAGGATTCTTCAATATATGCAAATCAATCAATGTGATACACCACATTAATAAATTAAGGAATAAAAACCATATGATCATCACAACAGATGCAGAATAAGCTTTTGACAAAATCCAACACCCATTTATGATAAAAACTCTCCAGAAAGTGGGCATAAAGGGAATCTACCTCAACAAAATAAAGGCCATATATGACAAAGCCACAGCAAGCATCATACTCAATGGTGAAAAACTGAAAGCATTTCCACTAAGATCAGGAAAAAGACAAGAAAGTCCACTCTCACCACTTTTATTCAACATAGTTTTGGAAGTCCTAGACACAGAAATAAGAGAAGAAAAAGAAATAAAAGAATACAAATGGGAAAAGAAGAAGTAAAACTGTCACTGTTTGCTGATGACATGATACTATACATAGAAAATCCTAAAGATGCCACCAGAAAACTAGCAGAACTAATCAATGAATTTGGTAAGGCTGCAGGATACAAAATTAATGCACAGAAATCTCTGGCATTCCTATACACCAACAATGAAAAATCAGAAAGAGAAATTAAGGAAACACTCCCATTTACCATTGCAACAAAAAGAATAAAATACCTAGGAATAAACCTGCCTAAGGAGGCAAAAGACTTGTACTCCGAAAACTATAAAACACTGATGAAAGAAATCAAAGATGACATAAACAGTCGGAGAGGTATACCATGTTCTTCAATTGGAAGAATCAATATTGTGAAAATGACTATACTACCCGAAGCAATCCACAGACTCAATACAATCCCTATCAAACAACCAATGGCATTTTTCAGGTTTTTATTTTAAAGAAAAGGGCATGGCTCTTCATGGCATATGCTTTCCCATCTGTCTAGTCTTCTGATTAATGATCCCAGGAGATGAACAACACCTCTTCACATATACTGGAAGGGTGTTTATATGTAGGTAGAAGAAAATTATATGAGTATTTTATATTAAAAATGCAAGCTTTCTTTCAAGTGAGCATTTTAAATATCCCTATTTCACTTTAGGAATTTCACCTTTACCCTTCCACAAGTAAATGGATTTTTCATCATCTCCAACTGCTACCAGGTTTAAAAAACAAACAAACAGGTGAAAGTACTGCCCTTTGACCAGCAACAATAATATAAAGACTTGGTGACCGTGGCAAAATTATACTGATTACTACAGACTAGCTGGGCATCTTCAAATTGAGTCTCTCAGAAGTACTTTACTACCATAAACTGACTCAACTATGGCAATTTTAATTTCATATTCTTGTAGTTCCTTTTTTCCATTTTTTTCCTCTTGTAACTTTGCTGGTCTTTAAAAAGGGCACTGTCACCTTTGGTCAGATCTTTTTTAATGCTAGATTTGTAACATTCTCTTGAAGCTTGAAATTAAAATTTCTTTTCCTACCAATTTAGTCCCTTCCCACTTGGCAAACATCTTTTTTGATTCTTGCATCTCTAATGGAGCTGAAAATTAATATGACTTTTTTGCTTAATTCTTTGATTATGCAAAAGAATCATCAATGAAGTTAGCATGGTTCTTTCTGTATAGTAGCCGAGAGTTATCATAAAAGCCTTACCTTACATTTCTATAGCACCTCATCTCCCAGAGGACCACAGAACACTTCACAAACTACACTCAGAGGACACACCTCCACGCTGCTCATTGGCAGCTGTCCGTAGGTGAAATGCATGCTCTGATTAACTAGCATTTACTTGAAAGAATACCATAATAGCAGCTTTAATGATTCTAAAGAAGGACTTAACACTCCAAGAAGGTAATTACACACAAAAGATATTACTGAAAGAAGTGGAGTTAATTTACAGCAAATGTGGTTTACTTATAGCAAGATATGAAAGAAAACCTTCTTAATAAGGATAAGAAAACCAAAATGAAAAATCAAACTGTAAAATCTTTTCTTCCAAAGAACTAAGGGCAGTTTTTGGATAGTTTTGGCTTAACCTACTATCGAATTTATCACCATTCTTCCAAAAATGCTGTCACACCCACAATAAATATGCTGCCCATGAGCGAGCATCGTTATCTAGTAACAAAATCATGATAGTCTCAATTATTACCGGTTTCTCTTGCCAACATTGTTTCATGCCCCTTACTTGGAACCCCAAGCTAATCTTTCTAGCCAACAGAAACCCTGGGGATGATTTAACTGCCATCCAGTGTAAGAGAGGATGAACTGGTCTCCTGGGAATGCAGCAGTCTTTCAAATCGTCACCGTAACAAAGTTTTATGAGCCCTTTGCTACATGGCTTTTAAATCTACAAAGTTCATCACATTTACAAAGCATTTAAAATGGAATCCTAAATCAACCAATCAACGGATATGTAACTGGGTGTATCTACTACTCATTCATTCAAGAAATACTAATTAGCTGCATAATGCACATAAGAAGCAGTGTCAAATTCTGAGGTGGGGCTGGGGTGGGGCCACAATTAATAAATAATAGTCCCATCCCTTCTCTCAAAAGGCTTAGAGACTAGCTGAGAAAAAGGAATTAAAAACTGAAGGTGGGAAAGCACTATGAGAAACTGAATGACGTGTAGGAATAGTCCTCCAGAGGACTTTTATCTGACTGAGAAGGAAAGATGCAGATTCAGAAGAGAAAAGATATATTGGGTTGGCCAAAAAGTTCATTCAGGTTTTTTGTGAGACTGTACAGGAAAACACAAATGAACTTTTTGGCCAACCTAATATAACTATGAGACATGTGGAATGAGTAGTAAAACAAGAAGAGCAGTGAATTTTTGAAAAGAAATGCTCAGCGAATGCTTCCAGAGGAGATAAGATAGAGCAGACTGGAGTATATTAGAAAAGGTATTCAGGGATGGCAGCAAAGACGGTGGGAAAGATGTGCAGTATCAACAAGTACTAGTGTGAGAAAGGACAGTGTCATATTTGGAGGACAAAGAGAAAAACTAATTTAATTAGGACACAGCATTTCTAAAGGAAGAGAGTAAACTAAACGTAAAAATAGGCTTTGTCCAAATTGTGGAAGCATTTGAATGACAACGAAAAAAAAAAAGCCTCATCCAACAACCTAATTAATACAGGGAAACACAGACCATTTGTAATAAACCTAAATTTCAATTTGCATTTCCAATTTACTTCTTTGATTATATAATGATGCTACTACGAAGACTGGCACATACATCACCACCTTACCTTAAGGAGTCAAGCTTTTCTTCAGGAGCCCTTAGTCATCCAAAATCTTGAAATTATCACATTTTTACAGGACAAAGGAAGAGTCCACAGTCACCTAGCCTGCTGAATATCCTTTTTCCTTATATGAAAATCCTAGGAGGAACAGGAAGGATAGGACTGGTATTCACTCCTGCGGCTCTTCTACTCCCAGAGCACCCCAGGGAGGCCACCTTGCAACCCTACCGGGTTATTAGGTGTCTTTGAAGACCACCACCATAATAATCCACACACAGCAGCCCACTCTATCAAAAGTATCCGCCTTCGGTAAGGGACCCTACTGACCCTACTGGTGCTGTATCCCAAACAGAGGGGAGTAATTCTGTAAGATGAGGCTGGGTTGTTGCTGGGTCAACCTCAGGGCAATGAATCTCCAGTTTAGCTTATGTCAATCAGCAGAGCATCTAAAATGTGCCTGGGTGGAGAAAAACAAGAGGTGGTATTTCTTTCTGATCACAGCAGGTGAACAGATCATCAACCAGGGCCCAGAATCAGAGAAGAAAGAAAGAAAAATGCCTGTGGGGATATTCACTCTATTTCCCGAATGATACACATTCAATTCTGTCAGGATCAAATGGCCAATGAAATTCAACCCCACTTTCCTAAGGGACTATTCTATGACCCAACGGTTTTCACTGTAGAAATATTCCCTGACATTTCAGTTTACATTCTGTATTTCTTGATTTCTTTCTGCTGTGCTCATCTTACTATTGTGGAAAGTAAACCATCCCTTTATTTCATATTTGAATTTTTAAAAATTACTGTAAAGTCTCACCCCCCACTGTTCCCAAGTTTATCATCTGCATTTGAATTTTCACTTAAAAGCACCTGACCTACATTATCCATTTTGATTTTTGGATTCCTTTTCCCACTAGAGCAGACACTGCCATACTCATTGATCACCTGATAAAAACACGGTTGACAATAAACAAGTAGTTAATTTTACTTTGGAGCCCTTTTTGATGATCTGCTCTCTGTGAAAATGCTTGAGTAACCCCCCAAAAGTGCTCTGTATTAAACCAATGACAACTACTGAGGAGTCGTAACTCTGAGGGACTAACTTTACGATGACGCTATTTCTTCAGTGTCATCCTATCTCTGAAAAGGTTAACATCTCTTTGCTTCCGTGCTTGTTCCTCAACAGGCCAGTTCTCCAAAATGCACTGAAACTTGCCTCATCTTGAGTCCTTCATCACTGCAGATGCTCGGCTTCGGATTCCCACCCATTTGTCTTTCTTTCTGGTGTACACGTGCCTGACACTCAAGGCAGCAACCCAGATGCTGCCTCACCAGAACAGGGGAGACAGGGATGATCAGCCCCAGCTCCATGAGGAGATGCTGTTTCATGCAGCACAGCCAAAAATAGCGCTGGCCTTTTTCATTGCCATATCATGCTGCTAACACATACCTAATGTGCTGTCATTTATCACCCCCGTGAGACTGGCTACTGCGTGCTGAGCATCCGTCATCTGCTGTAGTTCACTGGGCGGCAGCCCTCATTTTCCTTAGATGGAATCATATCGAAGCAGTGAATTTTGTTGTCATTGCTCACTTTGTATTTTTTAAATCCTTCAAAGCTTTTAGGTAGCTAATCAAAAAAGGTTCATGCCACTCACTACTGTGTCACTTTGGCAACACCAACAAATACTTCTGGGAAGACAAGAACTACTAAAAAGAATAAATAAATCTGCACCTTTGAATGCTAGAAAATTTGCTATATAATCTTAAGGATAAAAAAATTAAAATAATTTTGAAGAAAATTCCCCTGCAAAGGGCCCAGGCTTTATCAACCCCTGATTGTATTACAGGTATAGATTTGGCAGCAAAACTGTAATCTAAAAATGTACATAAAACATAGGTGGTGAATGAGATGCTGTTAAACAGTTTGAGAGAGATCTCTCAGTAACAGTTTCTTAAGATCCTTTAAGTTAGGAAAGACTTTTTTATGGCTATATATAATTTCTGTGGCTTCCCATTAACCACATTCCCTGGAGTTCTAGTGGCTATGAGAGAAGAAACAGGAGAGCGCATCAGGAAACTCTTGGTGTCGCCATCACGGACAAGTTCTCCGTCATGATTTGGCCATGGGGTACGCTAATACAGGGATTGTGAGGGAAATAAACCTCAAATCACCTCAACTCCAAGGTCTTTTGCTAATGGCTGGCCCAGTGTATTCTTGCCCTGCTTGCTCTGCTTCTTCCCTTCCTTTGAGGCTCACTTCCATATCTGTTAAAACAGGCTTTTATTCCCTCTCCAAGGTGTCTGTCCACATCCCCTAAGGAATGGTCAACTCCAGAAAGCCACCATCCCTAACCTGAACAGCACTTGGGTCCTGCTCACAAATTTGCTGCCATATCACCCACATATAATGGAAAGATGCAGAAGTAAAGAAAGGCAAAGCATGGCATCACTGTAAGAAGCTCCAGTCTCTAGAGACTATAAAATATGTTGCTTGTGGCAACAATGGAGAACTGATTAGATTGATGAACTACCGAAGGAAAGTAGCCCTCGCTTCACTTGTACACTCATGAGTTTCTGAGCTGGTCCATTTGTATAGCTTCAGCTATTACCCTCAGGCAGATAGATGATCCCTAAATTTCTATCTTCTGCCCTAACCTCTCCCCTAGCCTCCAGTGCTCCATCTCTGGTTGCCTGTAACACAATTCTATGGGGATATTCTGCCAATACCTCAAATTTAACAGGCACAAAACACCATCTTCCTGATCCTAATAACTACGCAGGCTCAAAACTTCACCCTGACTTACGGCTCTCCATTTATTAGAGTAAATGGTAAAAGGTTCTGAAAATTCATTCTTCTTTCAAACTCTCTCTAATCTCAGTCCTCTTTCTTTTCACTGCCTCTGCCCTAGTCTAGTCCTTCCTTCCTGTATTGACTGAACTTGACTTCTAATCAGTATCTCTCCATCCACTTCCTTCTCCAGCAATTCATTCTGCACGCGGTTGCCAGATTAAACATCCTAAATATATTACTTTCATCATTTCACTCTTCTACTGAAAAAGCATAACAGCTACTATCATCTATGAAGTAATCATGCCCTCCCCAAAACTATTTAAACCTGATTAAGCCTCTTGACCTAAGTTAGGGACATCGATAAATAGCAAATGACACAATGGGGAAGCAATCAACAAAAGCCAGAATGTGGGAAATTACTATAGGACAAATGATCTGGCTTCTTCAGTAAATAAATTTCAAGAGGTAAAAATGAGATGCAGGGGAACTTACACATTAAAATAGTTTTAAGAAACTTACCAAACACACTGAGGTATTTAAACCTTATTTGAATCCTGATTCAGACAAACTGTAAAAAATACACAATTATGACATTTGAGACAACTGGAAATGTGAACCCTGACTGGATATTTCATAGTAAGAAAACTATGCTTTTAGGTATGATCATGGTTTTTAAAAGGAGACCTTATCTTTCAGAGATTCACATTGGAATATAGGTGAAACAATATGGTCTCTAGGATTTTTTTTAAAATAAGGGAAAGGGAAATGGGCAGGGGTAGAAACGAGACAATAGTACTATAAATTGGTAACATCAGAAAGTGAATTTGGACAATGGGTGCATGGGGGTTCATTATACATTTCTATGTATTTCTGAACACGTTTGAAATTTTCTGTAATAAAATAAAAACAAAAAACTGTTACGGCAGCCCAAAGCCAAAAGAGGCAAGCCCAATCTCTAATTCAAAGATCTCCCTGGCACCCAAAATTATTCAATCTTATTTTGGTAACACTTCCCCCCTCAAAAAAGAGCTAACAAAAAAACCTCATTCTTCCCAGCTCTCTATAATACTATGTGTATTACATATTCAACCCTAACCATGTTAGGGTGCGCCAAGTCTCTCCTTGTCCATGAACTCAAATGCTTTAACACATTCTGACCTTGTTCTTCTATGATCTCCACTGAAATTTATCCCTGGGACCATAAACAGCCCTGTATTATTGTTGGTTATGTTTTTGTCTTAACTCCCTAAAAGGTTAAAATAATTTCATAAATTCCTTTTACATATACATCTTAAAAAAGAAATACCTTTTCTCCTTAGTTAAAAACAACAACAAATTTCCACTAATATAAATCTGAAAAACTCATACAGGTAATAAATAGGGGTGGGGAGAGAAGAAACAAAGAAAACAACTCTTTTCTAATAAAAAGACAACCATTAAGATTCTGATATAACTGTTTCCAGTCCAAAAACTTCTTGAATGAAAAAATGTATTTTTCAATGTTCTCAACTACTCAAGTCAGAAACAGGAATTACCTATGTTTGTTGTCTTTGGGCTGCTAACTCTAAATAAAGTTGAATCAAAATCTCTAAATGGAGACTAATTACAGCACAGTCATTTGGTTTTTCTTTTCCCTTTAACGTATGCATATATTAAAGCATTTCCCATCTTTATGGCACTTCAACATGCTATCATCGGTTGCTATATGTCATAGAACACACACTCCCTCCTAAACATGCCACAGTGATGCATCTTTCTAAATAAAACTAAACTCACTTTTTGTAAATTTCTCCCACCCCTTAAGACTGTCTTCTAATAGTCTTGGTTTTAATATGACCAAGCCTGTAATACTTGCTCATCATAGCTCTTAACCAGATTGTGCATTGGAATCAGTCGGAATCCTACTGAAAGAGGCTTTTCAGATGTGGGATCCACAGGTAATTCTGACTGGGAGGAAGGGAGGAAGAAAGGAAGGCTCAGTGACAACTAATAGCTGTGACTACCAAAATATTCAGAGCATTCAGATGATCTAATCTGAAGCCACTGCGAAAACATAAATGAAATAATTTTCTGTCCCTACAGGGTAAAGCAAAGGCTTTAAACCAATTTTAGTGCATTTAACAAAATATCTGGCATCTTAGAACTGGAAAACCCAAATCTCTATTCAGTGACTGCTATTCTTTGAAAAATGAAATCCTCAATTTTCACAATTTGAAAATATGTATACATATATAGGTGTAAATACACTACTTTATATACATACACTTAGTAAAATGCCTAGTGAGACATATTCCTCAACACCGAGTCCTCATTTTAAAATTATGAGAACTAAGATCATTTCAACTAAATGAATCACCTGAAAGTATCACAGATTCTCAAGTGAAATGTCAAGATGTCAAAGTCCAAGCCAAAGTAGGCGTGTAAATCACTGACTTAAACATTTAAAAAGAAAGCTAGGGGGACTTCCCTGGTGGCACAGTGGCTAAGAATCTGCCTGCCAATGCAGGGGACACGGGTTCGAGCCCTGGTCCAGGAAGATTCCCACATGCTGCGAAGCAACTAAGCCCGTGCGCCACAACTACTGAGTCTGTGCTCTAGAGTCCACAAGCCACAACTACTGAGCCTGCGTGCCAACAATTACTGAAGCCCGCATGCCTAGAGCCCCATGCTCGCAACAAGAGGAGCCACCGCAGTAAGAAGCCTGTGCACTGCAAGGAAGAGTAGCCCCTGCTTGCCGCAACTAGAGAAAGCCCGCATGCAGCAACAAAGACCCAGTGCGGCCAAAAATAAATAAATAAATAATAATGATAATAAAATAAATTTATAAATTAAAAAAAAGAAAGAAAGCTAGGGCAAGCTGAGTTCTACATTTGACTCTTTGGTGCTATAACCATGATTTAAAACTCTTATCTCAGTTTCTCCAGCTCTAAAATGGGAACAATATGATGAATGGTAAGAACAGAAAGGACCAAGGGATTCATAAGATGCAAGAAATCATTTTAGTGCTTGAGTCTAAAGTGACAGATAAGTGAAATTACTTAAGAATTTCATAAACTCACTTGAACCAAGTAACTCCATGAAAGAGCTGTATTTTCCTAAATGTATTGTAAATGGTCTTTGTTTTAATATGATTGAAATGGTAAGATTTGCTGAGCCTGATAATCATTTAAATATTCTCTAACCAATTAAGATCAATAGGCAAGGGGCTTCCCTGGTGGCGCAGTGGCTGAGAATCCGCCTGCCAATGCAGGGGACACGGGTTCGAGCCCTGGTCCGGGAAGATCCCACATGCTGCAGAGCAACTAAGCCCGTGCGCCACAACTACTGAGCCTGCGCTCTAGAGCCCGTGAGCCACAGCGACTGAGCCCGTGTGCCACAACTACTGAAGCCCACATACCTAGAGCCTGTGCTCCACAACAAGAGAAGCCACAGCAATGAGAAGCCCGCACACTGCAACAAAGAGTAGCCCCTGCTAGCCACAACTAGAAAAAGTCCACGCGCGGCAACAAAGACCCAACGCAGCCCCAAAATTTTTTTAAATAAATTAAAATAAGAAAAAAAAAGATCAGTAGGCAAGAATAAAATCTTGATCTTTATCTTGTGACAAAGACCCAGCAACAATAATCTAATGCCAGTGTCTGATGGATTATTCTAAAAGCCAACTTACAAACCTTACAATGTTGTGGTGGAGTAAAGAGTGCCAAGAATTCCTTGCTACTCTTCCCACTGAATGGACTCTATTTTCCCTCCACTTTGACCAATAGAATGTGGCAGATGTGACACCATGTAATATACAAGGCAGGGCCTTAAGGGATCATCAGCCTCCACCTTCACCTTTTTGACTGCTCCAGACTGGAAGCCAGCATTCATGTAAGAAGTCCAACTACCCTGAGACTGTCATGCTATGAGGTCCTACGGAGAGAGAGAGAGAAAGCTTGTAACGCAGCCCAGCCTTTAGCTGAAGTAGCCAAGTGAATGTTCTCAGTTGACGCCATGTAAAGTAGAAGCACCACCCTGCTGAGCCCTGAGTGAATTTCTGACTCATAAAACTGAGAGCAAATAGAAACCATGAAGTTTGAGGAATGTGGTATGCAGCAACAGACAATCAAACCAAAAGAACTATAACTATACTCAAGAATGTAGGCATACTCTCAAATTACTTCCACAATCAGAATAGGTTTAAGAGAAAGAACTTTTTTTTAAAAAAGTATTATCAATTCAGGAAGATATCATCATTGTTGCTCTAAAATCTTCTCAGGTAGGCAAGAGCAGTACCAGTGAAGCAATGCCAGTTGCTTTAATTTCACTCAAATCATATACTGATACTGTACCTCACACTATCCCACCTATTATCATTAATCATCACCACTTAATTATGGCCTCTTGGTTACGAGCAACCCCCTTGCTTGGGCCCAGGTGCACCAAACCTTGATAAGCACACAGCCTCCTTAAGGACTAAGGCCGTTTAAATTACCAGGGGCAGTACAAATCTGCCTTGGCTTTCAGTGGTCCACCCTCCAGGATCTCAGACAAAACCAGACAAAGAGAGGGACTTCCCTGGTGGTACAGTGGTTAAAAATCCTCCTGCCAATGCAAGGGACACGGGTTCGAGCCCTGGTCCGGGAAGATCCCACATGCCGCGGAGCAACTAAGCCCGTGCACCACAACTACTGAGCCTGTGCTCTAGAGCCCGTGAGCCACAACTACTGAGCCCGTGCTCCGCAACAAGAGAAGCCACCACAATGAGAAGCCCGCGCACCGCAACAAAGAGTAGCCCCTGCTCGCCACAACTAGAGAAAGCCTGCGCGCAGCAACGAAGACCCAATGCAGCCAAAAATAAATAAAATAAAATAATTTTTAAAAAAACAGACAAAGAGAAAAGCTTTGGAGGTGGTGGACTGTAAGGAAGCCCTGTCATTTCTACTCTTGGGTCCTCTAGACCAAGACCCAATCAGACCCAAGCAGATACTTCCTGGGCAATTAGAAATTTAAGGAGAGCAGACTTTCCACCAAATCCACCTAATTCTGGGGCATCAGCCACCGAGCTACTATTTTTTAAAGTTTGGCCCCGTGTATTAAGATATCCATGACATTCACCACAACTTTCACTGGGCCTCAGACACCCTAGCACTCTGACATGCACAACTGCCACATGTGCACGGGGAGCCAGAGGAATCTCCTTGGCTGCCCATCATTTCCTGCTTTAAGTAGTGAACATAAAACAACCAACAGAGAGTCCTGATGCTACAGAAGCTGACTTCAATTTAGAGGAAGATTTCTAGTTTAACTTTCACATGTTCACTTAATTCTATGCATTGGGCAGCATACTATCCATTGACCAGACAGAACAAAAAATCGAGGAGCAAGCACCTTCCTGGAGACTCAGTGGCCTGGCCAACAACATGACTTTAATATGCCACCCCAAACAGAGGCTATCAAAAAGTGTTAAAGGTTGAGAAATGAAGAAAAACTATTTCTGCAAGAATAATCGCACAAGTTATCTGGCCTAGAATACAGCAAAAAAAAAAAGCTAGTTTTACTTTGAGGAATGGAATCCTCAGCTAACCAAAATATCACATGAAACAAAAGCTAAGAATAACCTAGTTTCAGACCTGAATTCAAAATAGAAATTGCATCTGTCTCCTCGAAAAACTCCTCTAGGTCATGGATCAGTACCAGTAAGATTTGTGGATTTTCTTACCTGAAAGCAAACTTCAAGTTCTCTCTGCATGAGGTTAATTTTATCACTATTTAGACATTTAAGTGGCAGTTAACACAAGTAAAATGATTTTCCATTCTGTCTCTGTTAAGCTCCAGAAAGAGAGATCAGGGCACTAAAAAGTGAAGTGACTTGTGGTGTCACTGTCAGTGGTTCAACAGTGTAATTACAACCCACAGCCTCCATCTGTAGAATACTACTTAGCACACTCGGGGTTACACACTTAAGCCGACAATGGCTAAACGGGCAGTTTGGCTTTGAAAAGAGATGTGAATAAAAAAATGAGATTTTTTTTCAGAATCGTAACACCTGAAAGATAGGTTTGTTCAAAGTGATCCTCTTATTTCCTCTGTTATGTTAAATCCCACAAGAAATGGAGTATTTTGTGTTTCTAGTGTACCTCGGTCTTAACACACTTGAAAATGTGCAGCCAACGGTATGACAGGCATGTCACCAAGTAGGTGACATTTCGGAAGGTGCTGTTGCTACTCAAAGGGCAAAAACATGTATTTCTATTATCACAGTTCTAAAGAGTGTGTAAAACTGAAAAGGGAGTTCAATGGTGTGTGGTCACAGGGATGACACCAGGAGAAAACTCTGACACCCTGTTACTATGATAGCGACAGCCATGTCTCCACACACGGCTGTCTCCAGACACAAACACGCCGAGACAAATGAGCCTTCCAGCTACAGGATGGATTCTGCCTGCCAGGGACAGCCCAGGTTCCAGTGGAGAAAAGCTGCCGAAGTCTCTACGTGATCAAAAATTATTTTCTTTTCCAAGATTTAGTAAACAAAAGAGCATTTCCATTTTTCAGCAAGAAACGTTTTCGATTCAAAGAAACACTGAAATTCGAAGTCTAAACACCTGTAACTCCATTCAGCATATGATCCCATCACCTTCATACATGCTGGTACATGCTAACTGCAGGCGTCTATTGTTCTCAACTATGTCTGTTTTCCAGAAAAGATTTTAACCTAAAGAGCATTCCACCAACAAGTATCAGAAAACTAAATTGGCCCTAAGCATAAAACTCTGCATGAAAACTTAAACCAAAAGTCTTCTTTTCTAAGCCCTCCACATTGGCAAATATTCTCCTGTGCTACTTCCCATGCCAGCTGGCTAACACTGAAGTAAAAACACACACTCTTGCCCACTCCTCTCACTTCACCAGAGTGAGCTCTCTATCTTGTGTTCAGCTTTATTCCCAAATACTTAGCACATAGTTGGCCCTAATAACTTAACACTAAAACATCACTAAAATATCAGTCATACTGGAAACCAGCATGACACGTTGACTACGTGGTTTTATAGATTTTCCAAAAGACTCCCTAAAGGTTTACAAATCCTTCCCTCTTCTTTGTATTCCTCTAACATGCTCCATGAAAGCCTGTGATTTGTTCTACTATTAGACAATATCTCAAGTAATATAACCCAGACTCTCCACTAGCCTACACACTAGTTTCCTTGCCTTAGTCTCCAGCCTCTACACCCAATCCTTTTCAGTGCTACCATATTAATCCTACTTCATCTCACCACATGCCAATCCAAATCCAAAATGGCCCGGTATCACCTTAAAAAAGGGTCCTCAAACTTGAGCGTGCATACGAATCACGTGAAGGGCTTATTAAAATACAGATTGTATGGCCTCACTCCTTGAGCTTTTGAATCAGTAACTATGAAGTAGGAACACAAATTTCTTTTTTAACATGCTCCTTGGTAACACTAATGCTGCTGGTCCAGGAAACATACTTTGAGAACCACTGACCCAAAGCAACAGTTCCCAATTACAGGATCCCAAACAAATTATCAGAATCATCTTAGGAGCTAAAAAAACAACAGCAGCAACAAAAAACCCCACAAAATCCAGTCCTTATCCAGTGATCCTTAATCAGAAGGTCAAGGATGGGACTAAGAATCAATCCAGAGGTAAATCTAATGCATACTCAGCTTCAGGAACCATTAGCCTAAAGACAAATCACAATCCCCTTAGATGACACTTAAGGGCTTCCACAACCTGAACCCAAACCTACCTATCTGACCTTATCTTCTAGTGCACAAAATAAACCCTCAGTTACAGCTAAACCATTCTTTTCTTACTTATCCGTGAATATCCTTGTCCATTCATTCCTTCTGTGCCACTTACCAGTATCTCACTTGCCATTCCAGCTATCTAGAATGCCATTTGCATCTTCTCTACCTCTGCAAAACCTCCAAGGATCAGCTGTTCAACAATCCTGAACACCTTTTTTGGTCCATTTAACATGTTTCAGGATGATTATATGACACACTGTGCCAACTACCATTCTTATATTTAGCAACATTAGACCATTTGTGTGTCTGTGTCACTGCATATCCAGTTTATTAATGGGTATATAACCTAATATTACACTGTAAGAAATCTGTAAGTAATCTGTAACCTGAAAGAATTTTTTAAGGAACTAGAAAATACAGAAAACTAAAACCGATTTAAAAATTGTATAACAATTTTTTTTTTAATGTTGAGCCTTCTTTTAATTTATTTATTTTTATTTTTGGCTGTGTTGGGTCTTCGTTTCTGTGCAAGGGCTTTCTCTAGTTGTGGCAAGCGGGGACCACTCTTCATCATGGTGCACAGGTCTCTCACTATCACGGCCTCTCTTGTTGTGGAGCACAGGCTCCAGACTCGCAGGCTCAGCAGTTGTGGCTCACGGGCCTAGTTGCTCCGTGGCATGTGGCATCTTCCCAGACCAGGGCTCGAACCCGTGTCCCCTGCATTAGCAGGCAGATTCTCAACCACTGCACAACCAGGGAAGCCCAATTTTTATTACATAATAGTAATCATTTAAAATATGTAGATGACCTCTTACTTTAAAATGCTTTATTCTTGAATCTGTGGATTAATAAAGATGAGTACAATAGAGAGCTAAGAAACAATCAACCAGAGATTAATTCAAGTCATGACTAATATCACTCTTCCACTACATGTCTAAGAAAACACAAACTGGGGGCAGAAAAGTAGAAAAGTAAGAGGAGGAGAAAAATAGAGGAAAAGAAAGAAAGGAAAAAAGCAAAGAACACTGTCATACCTTGACCTCAAAACAAGTAAACATAATACATGAAATGAAATGTTATTTCTACTTTAGACCCATCACCTTGTACTATTAGATCAGTTTTAGTTTTATGTTCTTTATCTGTCAAATAGCTTATGCCAACAGTATATGTACACATTAACATGAAATGGCAACAGTATTGCCAAGTGTATGATTTGGGGACTACAAGTTACTCAGAGATTTAACACACAGTTGATGCCTCTTTAGTGTCTTAAATACATCTTAAGGGTGAAGGGAGTGGGGAATGGGAAGTGATTTCTAATGGATACAAACAGGGACTTCCCTGGTGGCATGGTGGATAAGACTCCATGCTCCTAATGCAGGAGGACCGGGTTTGATCCCTGGTCAGGGAACTAGATCCCACATGCATGCCACAACTAAGAGTTAGCATGCCATAACTAGGGGGCCCACATGCCGCAACTAAGCAGCCAGAGAGCCACAACTAGGACCCGGCACAACCAAATAAATAAATATTGAATGGATACAAACAAGGTTTCTTTTTAGGGTGATGAAAATTTTATAAAATCATATCATGGTGATGGTTGCACAACTCCATAAATATACTAAAAAGCATTGAAATCTATACCTTAAACAGGTAAACCTTGTGGCAGGTACATTAAATCTCAATAAAGCTCTTTAAATAAACAAATGAATAACTCATTCCATAATATGGAAGATAGGCTCCCCAATCATCTTTTGAAATGACATGTGTGAAAGGTATATCTCATTTAATAAGCCAGAAACATACTTTCATTTTTTCATTTCAAGTTAATGTCTGATGGAACTTAAAGTTCCTTAGTTTATTATAAACATTTTTAATATGAGATAATGGGTTTTGTTTTCAGAAGTGTAGGAATTATATACATTTGACAAATCCAAAGTAAGTAGGGCTAAGTAAGGCATATCTTACTTTGTTCATAACCATAATTAATTCTTCATAAATCCTATAAATAGGATCCTAGTAGATTCAAAAGTTGTTTTAAACTTAGAACATTAGTCTTATTCAAATATCAGATATCAAAAACTTATTCATAAAGCATTTTATAACCTTGTGACAACAGGATTACATAGTCTATAACATACTTCCTAGGGCTTAACGTATTCAGGTTTTAAATGCCATAAGTACTGATACAAATAATTCCATTTGATAATATTATATTCTAATACTGTCCAATACATTTGCATAACACAAATATTTTTATTAGTATTTCATGGTACATCTCTTTCCATTCATATACTTTTTTTTTTTTTTTTTTTTTGCGGTACACAGGCCTCTCACCGCTGTGGCTTCGCCCGTTGCGGAGCACAGGCTCCGGACGCGCAGGCTCAGCGGCCATGGCTCACGGGCCCAGCCACTCCGCGGCATGTGGGATCTTCCCGTACCGGGGCACGAACCCGTGTCCCCTGCATCGGCAGGCGGACTCTCAACCACTGCGCCACCAGGGAAGCCCCATTCATATACTTTTAATCTGTCTATATCTTTATGTTTAAAATCTCTTAAGCCCAAAATGAGGAACTTGAATTAAAAGATGGGGATATATTCTTCAAAATGCCACTGTTATAATAAAAGGTAAAGAAAAGCTATGGAAATGTTCAAGCTTAAAGGAAACTAAAGAGGCATGAAAAGCAGATACAGTATCTAATGCTAGACTGGATTTTCTACTGGAGGAGCAAAAAAAAAAAAAAAAAAAAAAAAACTATCCTAAAGAACATTACTGGGTCAATCAACAAAACTAGGAAATAGAAAATAGATAACAGAGAAAACACACACAAGTACATATAGAGAGAGAGAAAACAATTGATAAAGTGACAAAATGCTAACAGCAGTTGAATTTGAGTTAAGAGTTATATGGGCACGCTTTGTACTATTCTTACCTTTCTAAAAGTTTGAAGTTATTTTAAAATTTCAAAAAAACAACATAAAACATATCTCTTGTAAACAGTATGGTTGGGTTTTTCTTTTTTAAAACCAATCTGACAAACTCTGCCTTTAAATTGAAGTATCTAGTCCATTTACATTTAATGTAATTACTTACATGGGCGGTATAAGTCTAATATGTTGCTGTTTGTTTTCTAGTCATCCTATCTTTGTTTTGTACTTTATCTTTTCTTTCTTCATTGTTCTTTTCTTCCTTTCCTGCTTTTTTCTTTTGGATTAATCAAATATTTGTTCACTATTCAGTTTTATGCCCTTTACTGGCTTTTCAGCTATACATCTATTTTACAATTTAATGTTTGCTCTAGGGATTATAATATGCATCCTTAACTTACCACAGTTTACCTTAAACATTGTATCTCTTCATGTATAATGTAAGAAACTTACAGTAGAGTTTCATTTACCCTATTCCCATCTTTTGTGCAATTATTGTCATACATTTTACTTCAAAATATATTATAAAACCCACATACATTACTATTGGTTTTGCTTTAAACAAAAATTAAGAAATGAGAAAAATATATTTTATTTTTACCCACATATTTACCACTTCTGGACTTCTTTATATTTTCCTGTAGATGAGTTACTATCTGGTATTGTTTTCCTTTAGCCTGAAAAACTTTCTTTAACATTTCTTTAAGTGCAGGGCCAGTGAAAACAAATTCTTTCAGCTTTAGTTAATGTGAAAACGTCACTATTTCACCTTCATTTCAAATGATTTTTTCAGTTAATATAAAATTCTAGATTGACAATTTTCGTATTTTATAGCACTTTCAAGATGACATACATCAATTTCTGGCTTGTATTGTTTCTGATGAGACATTAGTGAACATCTTTATCACTGGTTCCCTGTAGGCAATGCACTCTTTTTCCTCTGGCAATATTTAAGATTTTTTTCCTTGCTTTTCAGCTACCTTATGATAATGTGTCTAGATATAGTTTTCTTTGTGTTAAACTTCCTTGGATTTGTTGAACTTCTTGATCTGTGGGTTTATGTTTTTCAACAAATTTAGAAATTTTGGGTCATTGTTTCTTCCAATAATTAACTGCCCCAATCTCTCTCCCTGCTCTCCCTCTGTAGTTCCAACCACACAAATGTTAGACAGCATGATACTGTCCCACAGGACATTATGGCTGTGCTCATTTTTCTTTTCAGTCTATTTTCTCCCTGTACTTTAGTTTAGATTGGTTTTGATTGATTTTTCTTCAAGTTTTCTGATCCTTTCTTATGCAGCATGCAATCTGTTGCTAAATCAATCTGGTAAATTTTTCATTTCAGATATTTTCATCAAATTTTTAAAATTCTGGTTATTAGTCACATTTTTCTGCTTTTTTGCAAGTATAATAATCGTATGCTGCACAACGTGGATGCTTCATTATTGAGATACTAGCTTATATTACTTTATTTACAGGTGGATCAGACTAATACTGTAGAGACTTGGTTTGGGGCTTTATTATATGAAATTACAGTATCACGTACACTATGGCTAGAACAGCCCAATTCCTAAAACATCTGAGGCCACATATGAAAGCACAGGATGTTCACTAATTTCTCCCCACACTGGCTGGTCTGAATTCCAACGTTTCTGAGCATTTGGCAACTTCTGCAATTTCCATTCAGCTCACAGTCCCACAGTAGCTATATTCTGCCTTGGAGTGGGTGAAACTTCACATCTGACCAAAGGCTCAACACTACTCTTTTCATATTTCTGGGGTTCCTTCTCTCTGCAATTTCCTCTCCTTCAGTATCCTAACCCACAAACTGCAGCTGTCTCCGCACCCCTGAACCCTGAACTCTGCTTCATCTACTACTTAGAGCCTGCTGATGTTTGTTCATTTTCCTATGTCATAGTTTGAAAGTGTCCCCGAGAAGAAGCTGGGAGGTATGTGAAAGTGACCTCATGTATTCTCTTCTCTCAACTGATGATGCTGATCGCCTGAGTCCACCCAGTTTTCAAGTTACTTATGGTAGGAGGTAACCACATAATGGACAGAACCAGAAGTCCTTAATTCTAACTATTTTTGAAATAGCTTTAAAATCTATTATCTTATTTCATCATTAAAATAAACATGTAACCTGAAAAGCATATATTTCCATGACAGATTAGCAAACCAAGATATAAAATCTTAAATAACCAGTTTCCAAGCAATAAAGATATTTTAATCAACACACAAATATTCATCAAGCACCTACTATGGGCACGTGGTAATTGACATAGCAGCAAAACAAACTCATGGAATATAGTTGCAACCTATATTCTTTCTACTGAACCATCAATAAAGCACACAGACTGTATCCCAAAAACTGTCTAATGAATGAATAATCAGGAATCAATCAATCCACCAAGAGCATGCCTATACTCTCAAAAATAACTACAATCTACATACATGATTTATTTTTTTCCTGCAAAGAATCCTATTTGCCATGCAAATAATTTCACTTCTACACAGTTATATTTTTCAATTCCCTATATATACTTAATTTTTTTCCTATTAGTAGATACTGTCTAACCAAGTCACTTCTATATAGCTATGTCAAATTTGCTTCAGCTAACTCTTAATCGTATTTCTCATTTTCATCTGGCCATATCAAATATATTTTCCTGGCGCATGGAGAGAAAACATAATAAAATTTCTAAATACCCCCTCTGCAGCATCATACCAAACAGTAATATCATTCCTCCGATCTTCAACAGATCAATCAAAGTGGTACATTTATACCTTACAGGTTTATCTTCATCTCTTAAAATAAGCTCTTGACCTGTCTTTTACCCCAACATATGCAAGAGCTGACTGTAAGAAAATGGTCATAAACTTAAGCTACATATGTTTAGATCCTTGATTGCTACGTATTGAGAATCTCCTAATTTTAAAGCCTGGCCAAAAGAAGTTTGTTTAAAAGGTCTTTTGAAAATGATAGAAGTTCATAACATCAGCAAGCATCACCTTTAAATAGGAACACTACATTCTCACTGTTTATGATTAAGAGAATATTTCAGGTGGCTGATTTTTTTTATGTTCCTACCTGTTATTCTGAATCAAGATGGCACCCTCTGTAAAAGGACCTTACCTGCAGAACATCTTGGATCTTCACCCACACGTCTGCCATGTCATACAATTTGACATCTTCCTGCTGAGTCAGTGGAGTCACAACAGTGTCTTGCAGGTACCCCAGGACCACAGAGTGTGCAGCAGCTACAGCATTAAACTTGTCAAACAGCAACTCCAGCAGTTCTAGAAGTAACCTAGTGAAAAAAATAAACATTTACATACAAACAAACACAAAATGATTGACGCTGGCCTGCAAGAAAAACATCAAACTAAAGTGAAGTAGCACACTACCATGTAAACAGCTCATTAAATTTCAACAGATTTCATTTCAAACAGTTGTCTGATCTAAGTAACTTTTGAAAATTTATCTAAGTGTTTGTTTCCTCTGCTATAAAATGGACATGGTGAAGTCAGACAGACAAAGTATTATATGATCACTTATATGTGTGATCTAAAACATAATACAAATGAATCTATATACAAAACAGAAACAGACTCACAGATGTAGAAGACAAACTTATAGTTACCAAAGGCGGAAGGGAAGGGGGAAGGATAAATTCGGAGTATGGGACTAACAAATGCAAACTACTATACATAAAATAGGTAAGCAATAGAATTTACTATATAGTGCAGGGAACTATATTCCATATCTTATAATAACCTATAATGGAAAATAATCTGAAAAATATATATGTATAACTGAATCACTTTGCTGCACACCTGAAACTAACATAATATTGTAAATCAATAAACTTCAATTTAAAAAAATGAACATGGTGTAAAAATTTTAAAGACAATTTTTAAGTCCCTAAACCAGCAGTAGCAGCTCAGTAAACATTTGTTTCCTTTTTAACATAATTCAGTGATCACTATACTCTTTTATATAGGTAGTTTTTCTAAGGAATTCAGGCAATTTTTCAGACAACAGTTCGAATGTTACAGAGAATGTGCTATTCTCTAGCAATAAATTGGGCACTTTGGTAAGGACACTAATCCTTTTAGTCATGGAAAGCTGCGCTTACTCCCATTCAAATGTGTGGCCTAACTTGCCTGAAAAAACTACACACCTGCCGAGAAATCTGACTTTCACCACAGGGAGCAGCTTGGACCTCCGCATTATCTCATTTTGCATCCTGAGAGATGGACACATATTATTACATGAATTTTATATACTCAAGGACACAAGATGAGGTTGCAAGGCAGCTGACCCCAGGACAAAAGTTGATTTTCATGTCAGAGCACTGAGCCACCTACCTCTCTCTATAGTTTTACAGTGTAGATGTATATTCAGAGATGGCTCAGAGCTTCATGTCATGGATGCAAAGTAATTCCCCCATCACTGAGCCTTACAGCATCACTGATCACTCACACTTGGAATCATCCTTTCCTCCTCTGAAGTTGTATTTTATTCCACGTTTAAGGAACTTATCACACATATGGCTCACATATGTGACTCAATCAATGTGGGTCACATTTATTTATATATAGACATTTTACCTCCCTTCCCCATTATGAGTCCTTTAGAGCAGGCACTGCTTTATACATCTCTGTATACGCAGGAGCACTCAGAACAGTGAGCAGCAAATATTGGCTGAATGCATTTAATGTGTATACCATGAATGAGTACAGTTTTGGAACGTGACCTTTATTGTATCATCTGTGGCTCTCAGTTCATAGTTCCTAAGTAGACTTATAAACCAACCTGGAAAGTAGAAAAAGAAAGCAAAACATCTTGTCAGCAGTGTCGATTAACAAGATTTTATTACCATAAATAAGAGGCTGTAACTACAATCTCATCAAAACGTATAGCATAATACCTATTCCTATGGCTTCTTTATTGCCCAATTACTGTAATTAATGTGCCAATGTGACAGCCAATAATTATCTTATGATAAAACCCTAATATCTCTGACATTTTGATTTAGACAAGACAGAATCAATAAAAATATACATATTCCTCCCTGTCTAGAATATATATATAAAATCCAGAAATTACACATCATAGTTGTAAAGAGGAGCCATTCTACCTTTGAATGATGATTTTTTAAAATCTTTTAAAGGTAAATTCATATTTATACTCACATTTACCTAAAACAATTCTTCACTTTCATCTGTGTTATATAAGAACTACTCAAAATCAGCAGAAAGAGGTACAAAGTACAGGAAGTTGTATCTAACTTAACTAAAATAGTTAATTCAGTGTTGGTAAATAATCTGTGTAAGACTGGTATCTGGCATCATACAGAGAAAATGCCTGATTAAGTAAGGTTCTACTTTTCAAATAAAGATTTATGCTGTGTATGTAAAAGCCTGTGGTTCCCAAATGTCAATCCACAGACCACAATGTATTTTTCAGTGGTAGACAGAAAAATAAGACCATATATTCATGTTTCACAAAGGTAAATTTGTTTGATATTTTTGGTATTCTCTTGGTAAGAAAAATCTGTTATTTTCTCCCATGACTGCAGTTATATTGCTAAATGTCCTTACTTGACAAAATTAAAACGTAGTAACCTTATGCTATACCCAAACATTTCTGGAATGATTCTTTTTTAATTTTTATTTTATATTGGTGTATAGTTGATTTACAATGTTGTGTTAGTCTCAAGTGTACAGTAAAGTTATTCAGTTATACATATATCTATTCTTTTTCAGATTCTTTTCCCAGATAGGTTATTACAGAGTACTGAGGAGAGTTCTCTGTGCTATACTGTAGGTCCCTGTTGATTACCTATTTTATGTATAGCAGTATGTACATGTTAATGAACCTCCTAATTTATCCCTCTCCCTCCCCTTTCCCCTTTGGTAACCACTAGTTTGTTCTCTTTGTGCGTCTGTTTCTGTTGAAATGATGTCGATTCATGACATTCAGAAGCGTAAGGCATGCTGGTATCCAACTTCCCAATGGCATGAAGTTCTAGGTACAGGCCTACAAACCAGCAATAAAGCAGAAAACACTGGAAGAGGAGTGGCTCCTCTGAATGGAGGGGCTGCTGTCTGGTTATCTCCAGGGCCACTAGACTCCATGACTACACACACCTTGGCTGCCACTCAAGGACAAGAGCAACTCAGCAACCAGGGGCAGTGCTCTGTTTAGAAAAGAGACCTAAGAGGGAACTGAGGTGTAAAATGAGATCCATGGTATCTTAACAGTATGGAAATAGCAATCCCTGGATAAAATGCACCACACGACCACCTTCGGCCACACCTGGAGGATCAAGACCAAGACAGATGTGTTGTAGTATGACTATCAGAGCCATAAGACAGGCTACAGAGGGAAGAAAACAAGAAGAGCCAGGCTGGAAATCAAGACACTCTATTTGCCGCTCTGCCTACCTTGAAACATCCACCAATTTCAAAGAGAGGGAAGCTCTCCTCTGCCTCACCACAGCACAGTCTCGACAATACTAATAAAACCCGCAGCTCTGACAGTAAAACTTAAAACTTTTGTGCTGCAAATGATGCCATCAAGAAAGTGAAAAGGCAACCCAAGAAACGGGAGAAAACATTTGCAAATAATTTACCTGATTTGTATCTAGAATACCTCAAGATTTCTTACAACTAGTAACAAGACAACCAAATTTTAAAATGGACAAAGGATTTGAATATGCATTTCTCCAAAGAAGATATATGAATGACCAGTAGGCAAACAGAAGATGCTCAACATCTTAGCCATCAGAGAAAAACAAATCAAAACCAGGAGATACCAGTTTTTGGATGGTTATAATCAAAAAGACAGACAATACAAAGTACTGGTAAGGATGTAGAGAAATTTGAACTCTCATACAGCACTGGTGAGAATGTAAAAATGGTACAACTGCTTTGGAAAACACTTTGGCAGTTCCTCAAAACATTAAACATAGAGTTACCATACGTACCCAGCAATTCCACTCCTAGGTATATACCCAAGAAAAACAAAAACACACATGTGCACAAAAATGTGTACACAAGTGCTCACAGCAGCATTATTCATAATAGTAAAATATTAAAATAGTAGTAAAATAGTAATAGCAAAATCATAAAGTGGAAATAATCCAAACGTCCATCAACTAACAAATGGACCCAAAAAACCCGAGGTATATTCATACAATAGAGTATTATTTGGCTATAAAAGGAGATGAAGTACTGATACATATTACAACATGAACCTTGAAAACATTATGCAAAGTGAAAAAAGTCACAGAAGACTACGTTGTGACTTTGTGTGATTCTATTTATATGAAATATCCAGAATAGGCAAATTACACAGATGGAAAATATGTTAGTGGTTCTTAGGTAGGTGGGAATTACCCACTAAAGCATATGGGGTTTGTTTTGTAGGGGGGACAAAAATGTTCTGGAACTACAGAATGGTGATGGTTGCACACCCTGTGAATACACCAAAAACCAGTGTTTCAAGGGGTGATTTGTGTAGTACGTGAATTATATCTCAATTTGGCTGTTTTTTGTTTTTGTTTTTTAAATCATCAGCTGTGGCTCTGAGTCAGGCCAGTGAGGGCCCAACACCTCCCCTGTGGTGAAGTGAAAACATATAGAACAGCGAAAAAAGGAAACTGATGTCTCAAAAAGTGAAGTATTATGAACACTGACTCCTTCAGAATCTTACTACCAGGAGGACATTAGTTTCTCTCTATTGGTTCACTTGTTTTTTTTGTTTGTTTTTCCTTCTTACATAAGTAACCGGTAAAGAAACAAAAGATGCACATTCTTTCCCAACATTGATAATTCCTAACTCTGTAATTATGAGAAAATCTCTCAACTTCTTCAAGTGTTCCTATCTGTAAAACCAAAGTATTAATTAATACCTGTTCCAGGAGCCTCACACAACTGATGGATGGATCACGTTAGAAAATGGACAGAATTAGTTGAGGTAACTGTACTGTATTAGAGAGCGAGGAGGTTTCAGGATCCTTTTGTATGGATTTCTGGCTTGAGCAACTCTGAAGACAATGGTTACCCTTCCTGAGAGAAAGAGAAAGAGAGAGTGGGGAGAGGGAGAGAGAATGAGAATGAAGTGAAGACAGAAACTGTTGAAAAGGAGAGCTGTTGGGTTTAGATCTGAAGATGTTAAGTTTAAGGTGTTACATACCGGTCCTCGGATATGTAAGTCTGGAGCCCAGGAGAGAGACTGATTTTTGGAAATTTACAAAGTGATAAATATTTGAGAGGATGAGATTACTCAGGGATAATATGCAGAGTAAGACAAGCAAGCCAACATTCCCCGAAATAGCAGCAGTGAAGAGATGTTCAGGAAGTAGCAAGGCAGGAAAACGACGACAGGAAGGAAAATTGTAGAACACAGTGGAGAAGAGAATAGCAACAGAGCCAAGGCTACAGGGCAGCCAGCTGAAGTAAAGACAGAAATGTACAACTCACAGGTCCCAGTGACCTTGGCAAGAAGGGTTTCAGGGGAGCACTGGATGCTGAACTCAGCAGCGGGATAAGGAGTGAATGGCTAAGAAGGGAAAGAATCCAAGTCGATCACACACTTTGCAAAGGCTGACCATTCCTCACCAACACATGCCCTCCTAAAAAAAGAAAATGAAAAAGCAAGTGACTCTCTCCCAATGCAGCAAGAATAAGAGAGACCAGGAATCACTCACATGAATGAGACATAAAATGCAGTAGTCTGGCCCAATTTAAAGCTACCAGAAATAAACTGAAATATGCTGTTAATATTCACATGCACTCGCTGGCTGCCCACCCGACACTAGATCGAGAAAACAAGTGTTTGCCTTTCACTGCAGACACACTCAGGATGACCTGCACACACAGAGCCCCACAAAAGTCATCCCCTGAAATTGAGGACACGGGGAGGGGGGAGGGTAAGCTGGGACGAAGTGAGAGAGTGGCATGGACTTATATACACTACCAAATGTCAAATAGAAAGCTAGTGGGAAGCAGCCACATAGCACTGGGGAGAACAGCTCGGTGCTTTGTGACCACCTGGAGGGGTGGGATAGGGAGTGTGGGAGGGAGACGCAAGAGGGAGGAGATATGGGGATGTATGTATATGTATAGCTGATTCACTTTGTTATACAGCAGAAACTAACACACCACTGTAAAGCAATTATACTCCAATAAAGATGTTAAAAAAAGAAAAAAGTCATTCCCGACCCTACTCCACCACCAAAATATCGACTAAATAAAAGATGATATAAAACATGACACTGCAACTAGCTCAGTTGCTTAAATCCTGTTAGGATCAAGGTTTTCACCACTGATCCAAATGACAAAAGAGCAGGCAGAATCATTAAATTACTAGAGATGCCTTAAATTGAATTGAATAAAAAAAGGCCTCAGACAGGAATAAGCCTAAGAACCATAGAGATTAGAATTTCAGTTAATTGCAATTTCTACCAGTCAGAAGAAAATTGTGCGTGCGAAGGCGCGCGCGCACACACACGCACACGCACACACAGAGGTTATTTCCAGAGTCACAAAACAGTATGCAATAATATGCAATACAACACCACAGTCAGTGAAAGAAAACTTCAATCCTGGGATGGCAATGTGGTATAAATGCCGGTATAAAGGACTGGCATTAGAAAGCTGGACTTGGTACCAGCTCTCTACTGAATAGCCATGGGATTTTCAGTACATCATGGGACTGTTCCAAGTCTCAGGCTCCTCAAACACAAATTTCCTCAATTACAATTTCCTAATCACAAACTGTGAGAATTAAATGCAATAATGTAAGTGAAAGTATACTAAAAAGCAAGCTCAAAACAATAGTAAATTGCTTCCTTTAACGGTTACCATCTAGAGGGGGAAAAGGCAGGGGGCGGGGGGGATGACAAGAGATACTCCAGATGTCCCCATGGCCCAGCTGCATCTCTGTCCTTCCCCCAGCTTAGTGAAGTCCTGCTTGTATTCCATAAGATACACTAGTATCATCCCAATAGAACCCCTCTTTAATTCTGCGAGCTGGAGGTGGGTTCTGTCACTGCTAACTAAAAGAGGTCTAATTCACAGAATAACAGCCAATTCTTTCATTCCCCTTTCATTCTATAATCCCTCAAAAAAAAGCAGATGATCACAATGGACTGAGAGAAGTGACAAAAGAGCAACATGCATGGCCTCCTGGGCCAGAGAATAAGAACACAGTCCCTGTTTATGTGTGGTTATGTACCCACACCTCTCCCCCAACACATGGCCCAATGCCTAGAGTGGAGAAAACAGTTAAGCTGTGGGTGCCTGAGTACATATGAGTAAAAGAATAAGCAATTTAGGGTGGCAGTATTCGGGTAAGTCCAGGACTACAGCCACCAGCCTGGGGTCCTCTGCATGCGGCCAGCAGCTAAAGCTGTCACGATGGACGAGAGCCCTTAAACAGTGAGGCTAGAGTGAGATAATGATGATGACAACGACGACGACCACAACAAAGACAACTACGTCTTCACAGCCACACTGATGACAACAGGCCAGGCGCTGTGTGAAGCGCACACTTTATCCTTGGGAGAACCCAATGAGGAAGGTACTACTTTTATCCCCACATTATAGACAAGGGGACGAAAGCTCAGAGATAAAGAGAGACCAAAGGACTCGATTTTGGAGAATGTTTCTTTTAAAGGATGTTAGGAAAAAAAGTAATTTAAGAGAAGAGGCCAGAGTTATCAGTACTATCAAATGCTACAGAAACCAAGGCTGGAAAGAGCATCAACAGAAGTCTATCCTGCCTCTATTTTCTCACTGCCAACCAGTTTACCCCTGGTACTCTACTAAAACAATTCCTGCAAAAGTCTCAAATCACCATTTTGCTCAATCTAAGATATACACACTACTCTATATAAAATAGATAACCAACAAGGACCTAGTCTACAGCACAGGGAACTATACTTAATATTTTATAATAACCTATAAGGGAGAAGAATCTGAAAAAGAAGAGATACATACACATGTATAACTGAATCACTCTGCTGTACACCTGAAACTAACACAACATTATAAATCAACTATACCTCTAAATAAATAAGACCTCTTCAGCCCTCATTCAAGGAGGTGCAGTGCTTGTTTCTACTGACCACTCACTCCTCCTTGAAACACTGCCTTCCACGGGCTCCAACCCTATACTCTCCCACTCTCCTTCCACCTCCCTGGTTGCGCCTTCTCAAGAATCTCTTCCTCAGCCTGTTCCTTAAATGCTGTCAACTCTTCTCAATCCTCATACTCTCTCTGGGTGAGCTCATCCACCACTTATGTCTTCAATCATCCACCTGCTAATGACTCCCAAACGTATCTTCTGTCCAGACGGCTCTCCTGAGCTGTAGACATCAAACCTAACACGTCTTAAATAAAACTCATCATTCTCCTACCCAAACCTACTTACCCATTTACCTAAGTCAGTGAACGGTATCACTTACCCCAGAAAATCATCCTCCCCTCCCCTCTTCCTCAAATCCAATCAACTACCAACCTCTTTTATTTCTACCTCTTTACTACCTCTACCATGGGCCTACTTTAGCCCATTGCCACTGTTACTCTGCTAATGCAGGCCTTATCATCTCTTCCCTGGATTTTTAAAACAACCCTTAGAGGAGACACTCCTTTCCTCCAGTCCTTGCCTCTCCTTCTCTAGACTGTAAATTCAATGAGAGTAAGAACTATGCCTGATTTACCACAGTATTCTAGTATTTGTCATAATAGTAAGCATATGACAGGCAATAAATGAGTATTTGTTCAAAGAAAGAATGAAACAATGAGCTCCAGCAGATGGGGGAGATAGAGACCGGATTACAGATAACAAGTGGCAAGGAAATATGTATCACTGACAGTGATCTCCTGGAGGGAAATTAGATGACCACAACAAAAATATTTCACACAAAATTCTCCTCTCAGAAAGATAACCTCATCAACATAAACATGAGAATGAAAAGAAATATAGTTACAAGCTGAAAGATATATATGCATTCAGAGCTAACTTTAATAATACTGTGTTAAAATCCATTTTGTATTAAAAAACATGAAAGAGTCAAGAAGACGCAAATATTTGTTCTTTAAACATACTTCCAATTACCTGGCAGGTTTTAAAAACAGGCTTCTTATAAATACAAGCAAAATGTTACCTGTTCTTCCAGATAGCCTACTAACTTCCTACCCATAACTACTCCTATGTATCTCATCTTGGAGTGCCACCATGAAAAAAGGCAGAGAATTACGGAGAAGAAAATGTTAAGGAATAGTCACAGTTGCACAAGTCAAGAAATGTCTGTGGTATAAAGCTATATCATCAAGCTGTGAAAAATGTTCAATATTTAAGGTGAGATTCAACTATCTGGATCTAAATTTAACATCCAGGGAACCTTGAATTAGTCATTTGGCTGGAAAATCCATGTTAGCAGCCAAGAAGCTGCCTTGCTTGGTCACGAAGATACACACACAAGGTAGAAAATCAGTCCTGTTCTACTACTTATCTGCTGAGACCTTAATATCAGGTTTCTGCGTTTTCCCACTGACAGACAAAGGCATTAACCACAAAATACTTATTTCCCTACTTCTATGTTCTAAAAGATAAGAAAATACTGAACTCTGAGCTTAGGTCTTATAAGGTTTTATATGAAAAATTAAAAGAAACTGATCATCAATTATTTCATATCAAAATGGTCTTTGTTTTACACTCCTGTATCTCACGTACACATTTTCATAATAAGCTTGGCTGAGCTAGTATTTTTCATTTCAAACAGGACATAGATGCCATTTATCTTCAAGGTTATCTAATACCTACTTCTAAGGGATAGAGATTAGTTTCACCACTTTTATTAATAACAATCTTCATGTAAAGAGCAGTTACTATTTGAGGAGTGCTGACTAATTCTCCATCTGCACTATGAAAAGAATAGGAAAAAATTATTAGCAATATAGAATGAAACACAGTAAAAATAAAAAGAACCAGTCCTGGCTCTAGTAATTGCCTTCCTGTGTCACTTCCCCACTTGTCAAGTCAGCCTCTCATGCTCAGTTTCTGAATTCTTGGTAGATAACCTCGAATGAACTTCTAGTTCTAACGTGTGGCAAATTAGGGGGTGAAATTAGAAAATAAACCCAGGCCCTTTTTGTTTGAATTAAAGTATTAGTATCATTCTTTCAAAAGCCTTTCCTAGGACAGTCTCCTCAACAAAAGATGATCAAAAAACTGAATGGTCATATGCAAAAGAATGAAACTGGAACACTCCCTTACACCATACACAAAAATCAACTCAAAATGAATTAAAGACTTGAACTTAGAACTGAAACCATATAACTCTTACATGAAAACACAGGAATAAGAGCCTTGACATTAGTCTTGGCAATGACTCTTTGGATTTGACACCAAAAGCAAAGATAAACAAGTAGAGAACCACATCAAATTAAAAGCTTCTGCACAGCAAAGGACACCATCAACAGAATGAAAAGCAACCTATGAATGGGAGGAAATATTTGCAAACCATATATATGATAAAAAGTTAATATCCCAAATGTATAAAGAACTCACACAACTCAAAAACAACAACACAAAACACAATCCGATTAATGGGCAGAGAAACTGAATAGACATTTTTCCAAAGACAAACAAATGACCAAAAGGTACACAAAATGGTGCTCAACATCACTAATCATCAGGGAAATGCAAATCAGACCATAAGGAGCTATCACCACACACCTGATAGAAGGGCTATCATCAAAAAGACAAGAGATAACAAGTGTCGGGGAGGATATGGAGAAAAGGGAACCCTTGTACACTGCTGGGTGGGAATGTAAATTGATGCAGCCACTATGAAAAACAGTATGGAGGTTCCTCAAAAAATTAAAAGAACTACCATATGATCCTGCAATCCCACTTCTGGGCATATATCCAATAGAAATGAAAACAGACTCTCAAAAAATATCTGCACTCCCATGTTTATTGCAGCATTATTCACAAGAGCGAAGACACGGAAACAACCTAAGTGTCCATCAATGAATGAATAGATAACATACGCACACACACGCACAACCCCACGTTTCCACTGCAGGAAACAGGGGTTCGATCCCTGGTCGCAGAACTAGGATCCCGCATGCTGCGCGGCATGGCCACAAAACACACACACAAACACACACACACACACACACACACACACACACACAGTGGACTATTATTCAGCCATGAGAAAGAAGGACATCCTGCCATTTGCGACAACATGAATGGACCTTGAGGGCATTAGGTTAAGTGAAATAAGTCAGACAGAGAAAGACAAATATATGTTCTCACTCATATGCGGAACCTAAAAGAGCCAAAGTCAAAGGAACAGAGACTAGAGTGGTGGCTGCCAGGGGCTATGGAAAACAGGTGATGGTGGTCAAGGAGTACAACCTTCAAGTTATAAGATGAGTAAGATCTGAGGAACTAAGGTAAAGCATAGTGATTATAGTTAATACTGTATTTTATAATACTTGAAAGTTACTAAGACAGTACATCTTAAAAGTTATCACCACAAAAAAGAAATGGTAATTATGTGATGTGATGCAGGTGTTAGCCAATGCTAGGGTAGTCATCATTCTGCAATATTTAAGTATATCAAATCAACACATTGTACACCTTAAACCTACACAATGTTATGTCAGTTATTATCTCAATAAAGCTAGGGGGAAGAAAAGCCTTTCACCCATTTGAAAAATCATATTTCATCATAATGGAACATTGGAAAATGTATCCGCAAATCCACTTCCCAAAGAAGAAAAGTTATGATTTTAGGTGTATATTCTTAGTACTTAGTTGTATACTGGTCTTAGTATAAGAACGTACAAGGTTTCTAGGGGAACTGTTTACGTGTCTCTAAGTCATCAGTCTGATTCTCAAGTGAGTCAATTAAGACTCATTTACTCTGTGGCGGCTGATCACACTTCTTAACATGTCCAGCTATCGCTGAGAGGCCTGCCACTGATCACAGCGGGGTGTGGGGTGGAGACTGTACGGGTGCGGGAATGGATGTGTCAGCGTAAATACCGCCCTTCTCCTGAGGAAGAACAAAATCAGGCCCAGGAAATGAGTTAGGACTGTGATCTTTACATAAGCCAGAAAGCAAACTTCCATGGAGGATACAGACAACTTATCCTCTTAATTCCACCACCAACCAGCTTTGTGAAACTGTCAAATTATTGCAGCTTTCCCACTTCCTTGGGTAAATCTGGGATTAATAATAACGCCCCTACCTGTGATGAGGCCAACAGTAAGGCTCACTCAGGTGAGATGCCAGATGGCAGACTGCTTTGCGAAGCATAAATGCTACAAAACTACAGAACTCCGTGATGTCTGTGATGTTACAAAGAGTGTTCTCAAATTTTAGCATGTGTAGAATCATCTAGAGACTCCTGTAGGCCCTGCACTCAGGGATTCCAATTTAATCACCCCTCCCCACAGGGATAATTTACATTTCTAACTTTCAAGTGACATTGGTAGTGCTGGTCCTTAGACCCCCCTCTGTGTAGTGCTGAGATTTTTTAAAAAATAAAAATCGTTTCCTCTTATTTTAAAATTGTCTTCTTTGCATTTTTCTTAGTTATTCATTCATTAAACTTCCTGGGCACTTAGTACGTGCCCAGCCCTAAATCAGGCTGCAAACACAAAGTTAACCCCCCTCTTAAAAACTTACAGCCAATCTGATTAGAGAACATAATGATGATATGGGCCAGGAACTAGAGGAGCCCAGAAAAATAAAGTACAGCCTAAGATACACACAAAGGTGCTCTAATCATATCTGACCTCACCCCTAAACATCACCAAGGGAAGAATTTCATTTGACACACTTTTTTTTTTTTTTTTTTTAGCACCAAACAGCTCAGCTTTTTATTGAATGTGTTACTAAAGAGGTTTTAGTCAAAAAGAGCAAAGCCCAGGTCATCGTCAGACTCTTCAGATTCTTCTTTCTTCGCTTCCACCTTCTTCTCCTCAGCTGGGGCAGCAGTGGTGGAGGGGGCAGGTCACCTGCCTCGCACCGTGGATGAGGCTCCGGATGCTGACACCGGCCAAAGCCTTTGCCAACAAGCCTGGCCAAAAAGACTCAACATTTACACCGGCTGCTTTAATGAGGGCATTGATCTTTTCCTCCGTGACCGTCACCTCATCATCATGCAGGATGAGGGCCAAGTAGATGCAGGCGAGCTCCAAGGCGGAGGCCATGGTGCGGGCGAGCGCTAGGGAGGGGCTGCCGGGTGCGGTGCTAGTCGCCTGATGAAGTGAGGGCCTCACCCCAACGCAGCCTTAGCTTCCTCAGAAGGACGGAGCGGCTCAGCGGTAGCTGAGGAAAGCTGACACAAGTTTTTGTTTGTGTGTTTTTGCTATGAGAAAGATTCAGTGCCGGTTTGAGTGTGGAGTATCTTTGGATTATGACACCAGCAAGCACACAGAAAATGAAAAGATCTAAGGCAGCTCCTACTATCTGCCAAATAAAGAAGTGGCCTTGATGCAACACGAAGGCAGACACCTAAATAACGTTATCAATAACCTAGAATGTAGATTTCATCCATCATTTCCTTAACTGGCCCCATCTCTAATATGAACCTCCTACAGCGTGCAAAACAAGAGAAATAAAAAGCATTTTGTTTTTACCCTGACAAATATAAAATAAATATTTAAGAAATGTAACACTGGGTAAGACCTCTAGCGCATTCAGCCAAGCTCCCGTTCTCCAGGGACTATAACCAAAGGACAACATAAGGATCAGAAAGACAGCTGTCCAACTGCACGTTTACCAAAGAGCTATGAACATTACCCACATTATTAATTCACCTGATATGCTAAGAGGCTATCATCTATTGCTTACCTGGGAAATCTAAAAAAAAAAAAAAAAAAAACATACAAATGAACTTATTTACAGAACAGAAACAGAGTCCCAGACTTAGAGAAGGAACTTATGATTACCAGGGGGAAGGTGGTGGGGGGACAGTTAGGGAGTGTGGATTGACATGTACACACTGCTATATTTAAAATGGATAACCAACAGGGACTTACTGTATAGCACAGGGAACTCTGCTCAGTATTCTGTAACAACTAATTAGGAAAAGAATTTGAAAAAGAATAGATAGGTGTACATGTATAATTGAATCACCTTGCTGTACACCTGAAACTAACACAACATTGTTAATCAACTATACTCCAATATAAAATAAAATGTTAAAAAAAAAAGAAGAAGCTATCATCAATTAAGTCTTACAAGAAAGTATGTAGGGACCAGTACTACCTTCCATGGTAATGAACTCTATATTTTAGTTAACAAATGGTGTAATAAACCCCATATGTAAAGAAGTAATTCCTTTCATTTGTTCTAAAAATATTTTAGTAAAGCTGCAGGGGATTATATTCTAGTTGAGGAATAGTGGAATTTCTTCCATATGTCCCTGGTTCATCCTATTCATACTCTTCAGTATTTAATAGTTGGGTGTATTTAGAGCATGTTCTCACTGATACATGTAATCAAAAGTAGAGATTTAATCAAATGGAATCATAATCACTGAAGTTAAATTTACTTGCTTCCCGCTTGCTTTGATTCAAATTAACGACTCATCTAAATTACATCGAGGCCCTTCCTGATTCCAAGCATGTCCAGGTGCTACACGCAGTGCTTGGGAATGGCTACAAGAAGCCACAAGGACAAATGCTTGACCTTGCTTCAAAGCTGCTCTTAAATGATTTTTCTGTAAAATAAAATGACCAATTCCACCAAATCCTACATTTCAGATACTTAGGTGAAGAGTAACTAATAGAGAAAGAAGAGATGAAAGGAAATGCTACTTATTTGAAAAAGAAATACATGCCTGACTCTAGCCACAGATATAAAGAAATCACGAGAAATATTTATTTCTCTTTCCATAAACACTGTACTTGTACCACAAAACTAAACTTGGGGCTTGAGCCTTTTGACTGTCTCATAGATAAAACCACTTTGTATGACTGGCCTATTACAACAGTATGCCCTCATTTCATTCATTCACTTCTGAATTTTTAAAGTACATTGCTCTAACTTTTAGAGCAGTAATTCAATGTATCTCTACAAATCTAAAGCCTGCAGAGACTGAGAAATCGGGGGCTGGGGGAGTGGGGAGTTTTAGGAAATGAGGCAAGTACCAACTATGAAGAAAAACATGACTATAAAGTGGATGATTCAATGTTAGAATTATTCAGCGAGTATTCACCTAACACTGACAATCAATTACATGACAGACACTTAGGAGGCAGAAACGAAAAGGGTATACAGTCCATTACAATACAATGTAATACGTGTTATGACTATTTAAAAGTAGCATGGCCACTCCTTCAGATTCCAGATCAAAAATATAAAGACTAGAAGAAAGTTTGGGAAATTTTATTTATAATCTAAGAGTGAAGAAGACCTAAGTTCTGACACAAAACCCAGACACTTTAAAAGGAAACACTGATAAATACAACCTCATAAAAATAAAAACAATGTATACATGATCAGACATCATAAAGTCAAAAGAGAAAGAAGCTGGAGTGAAATTAGAATATAAATCCCAAAGAACTAATTTTCTTGATATATAAAAAGTTCCTGTAAATCAATAGAAAGACAAACATACTGGAAAAATAGATGTTCACTACTTTTCAGTAAGGAAATAAAACATTATTTGACCACTGTACTATTGAAAATTTCAACTTTTAAACAAGTCGGCTTTTAGGATAGGATAATGAACCATCCTGTACTTATCACCCTGATTCAATAAGTATCATTTATCACTAATCTTGTTTTAGCTATAACTACACTCACCCTCAACCCAGATTATTATGAAATAATATATCCATATATAACATAGATATCATAACAATGAATTACTTTTTACACAAATAAGAAGTTTAACCTCACTCAAATTTTCTCTAAAAAATACAAATCAAAACCACCTTGGAAATACCATTTTTCACCGATCAGATTGACAAAGATAAAAACATTCTGATAATACAATCTGTTTACTAGAGACTACAGGAACTCTCAAACATTACTGATGACATGAAAACTTGGTATTATCTCTAAGAAAAACACACTTGGCAATAATTATCAAAATCGAATAAACCACAAAAATCTAATCAACCAGCAAAGAACTCTGAAAATGGCACAACAAGAATCGGATGCTCTCCTTCTCACATCTTGTATGTCATCGTCAAGGTAACTGCACAACTAGAAGAATAACTAGCAGGTGCTATCAAATGAATGGAGCTTGATAACTACAACTTGTATAAAACAACAGTAAAAGCTGCCTTACCTTATTATTTAAAATACACACACACACCATCCCCCCCAGACACAAGACACACACTAATGCCCACCTACCCAGACCAGATTAGGTCCCCATGGTTATATGCTCTCATGGCACATTTTGCTTTTCCTCTGCAGCACTTATCACAGTTTATAATAATACACTTATCTAAAGGTTCTCTTATTAATGCCTTTCTTCCCCTCTAGACTTTAAACTCCATAAGGACAGGGATCATGTCGTATTTGTGTGGCATTTGAGCCCAGTTCCTGGTCCATGACTGATATTCAATATAAGTGGAATTCATTCTTTCATTCAAAATATATTTATTATGGGTCTGGTGGGCTCTGTGACTACATTCTGGATATATGGTGCTGAACAAGGCAAACTAGTTCTCTCTTCTCTTGAAGCTTCCATTCTAGGAGTAGTCAGAAAATAACCAAACATGCACACACACACACACACACACACACACATTCACACACACATACACACCATAAAAAGTAACTTAATGAACATGATCCAGTTGATCTGCAAACACGTACTGTTTTTCCACACTAATACCCCCAATCAGCATTTCCATTTGTAATGATTTCTTTTGATTAAAATAACTTGAGTAATACTTTAAATTAATTCTTAAATAATGAATTTATTTTTCACTATAACTTAATAACAGTTGCAAAATAAAGGGGGAGGGAGCCTATAACCTTACTATCCAAACACAACTACTTTTAGCATTAAAGCATATTTCTCTCCCGTTTCTTCCATGAATTTTTCCTCAGTATAACAGTGAGCACAGAATATGCAATGTTCTCTGCTTTTTATATCAGACGCTTAATCTTCCCTCATTCATAATAGAGATCAAGGAACATCACAAAATGGTCTCCTTCCAAAAAGGGAAAAGGTCTCCCTGGCAGCCACTGTCCATTCATTCAATCCTTTCTGCCCTCTTCAGATCAATAGTCTTACCAAAGTGGAGCAGGCCTCCAGCACCTCCCCAGTCTGCTTTCACTTTTAACCAGGACCACTTTCAAGTAAGTCAAGTAGCTGTTACATGCCAATCCCTCTCTTTTCCCACATTCTTCTCTCTCACATATTCTTAACAAGGTATCACACCTTTGAGAAGATTTTGTTCCATGTATTTTTCACGCTTTTCTTATTTGCTAAATAGTAAAGGACTTCCTACAGCTTTTCTGAACAAAAATGAAAATGTTCATGAGCTAGATTTTGGGCAAGAACCAATAGCTAGGCAGCAGGAGTTGAAGAAACTGGTTATGAGCTGCACAGGCTGCAGACCACACAAGCCATCTGATATTGAAGACATTGCCTGCCTTTCTGAGGAAATTATGGGTAGCAGGTGGTTCTGGGAGATTTAAAAAGCCCTTGTTACCCTAATGTTTATCAACTTGGCAACAATAGTAGTTGAATATTTTCCTTTCATAGTAAACAGAGGTTTGTAGACACTTGATAATGAATGAACAGGAAGACAAAATATTTCTCCTATAAATAGACAATAGATAGATTGGGGGATCAAGAATAAAATAAAATAGTAAGTGGGTGACCAAAGTGATTTTTGAAAACTGTCTGTGAAAGTATTCTGGCTCTGCAGGAAGTGAAAGCAAAACAGAGTTCACTAGTCTGGTTCCTACTACTTTTCTAGCAAAATAGCACACAACATTAATTCTCTTTACATAAAGACAAATGAAAACAGGCCTGCAATGCATCACAACCAGAATATATTTAAGAAGATGATGCTGAACAATGAGACTTTTAGGGAAAGTTACAATTCTGGTGCCTAGCCTCAGAGTAGCATTTATATGCTAACGATTTGGAATAGGTTATTTCATTGGCGGGGTGGGGGTGGGGGGTAGTGAGGGAGAGAATCATTTTGTGGAAGAAGGATTCATGGTTGTTTTTGCCTATGCTCCAACTTCCTTTAAGGAAAACAGTCTCTTACACCTTTAACGTAAGATTTCTTGAATGGTAAAAGATAATATTAATAATAATGTAAAGTATTCTGACTTTACTTCTCTCTAAAATAATGTCACTCACACCTCCCAGTACAGTTTAACACAAGGTATCATGCAAGCTTCAAGGATAATCTGACAATATCCTTTCTAAACTTCTAAACCTCTAGAAGCAACAATGCAATCACTTTTGAATGAAGTTTCCCAGGTAATTAATTCTTGAGGAGTTTTAAAGCATTTGTTGGCACACAGCTACCATAGACTAGCTCCAAATTATCAGCCATTTGGAACACCAACCCAAGAATTTAATCTTTGATTTTCGAAAAGAGTGGTTCCAAATATTTGCTTACTCTGTACTATTTTATCTAATAATAAGGAGTTTTGGCCCAATATTTCATATTTGTACATTTTATAAAATGGGATCATGTTATAGGCATGAAATCAAGACAAATAGCTTGCTCACTTGCAGGTGTCCAATATATCCTACCTACAAAGGCCTTTAAAATACTGACAAAAAAACGAAACTTAAAGAGGGAAAAATACCCTCCTGCTGACTCATTCTTCACAGAGAAACATTTATTATTTCCTGGGGCAGTATGCCGAATTTCCACTTCTGTTGCTGTAATTTCCACTTGTGAATTTTGGAAGGTGCCGAAGGAACGGAAGAGGAAGAGGTCAAAATCCTAGGAAAGACACACTGCTGCTAAGGGGACTGTAATGAGAACTACGGAACAGTTACTGACCCGTGCCCTTTTCGTTTTATTTCCAATTTATACTACAGTCATGCTATTTCCCTATGAAAGTTCATTGTACTCATCTTGGGACTTGCAGCAACTGGGCAAACAGCAAATCAGAATTCTGGAGTGTTCATTAGTAAGGAGGCAAAAGGTCTACACAAAAATCCAGGCACCAGGCAAAGAAAGAAGAAAAGCACAGTTCCATTCAGAACCATTCCCAGCTTCTCTGGATCACAGTGTGAGTGATCAAAGAACATGAAAGTTGAGAAAGGAACCAAGAATAAATAAACTTATGTATTCACACACACGCACAGATGCATGTAATGGTACCTACTGGCACTGCTCTACCAAGCTCTAACCATATAACCTCATCTAACACGAGCAACCCTGTAAGACAGGTTCTGTTTTCCTCAGTTACAGAGCTGAAATTCAAAGTCAGGTCTGCTCAGCTCCAAAACCCATGCTCCTCAAAACATGTGCTTTGAAATACTCTGTGGCATAAGAGGGGTGGAGAATGTTTTCTTCACCAATCGTACTTCTAAATGAAGTGTACAAGGGAATTAATTTTTGAAGACTTCTAAAGTATAATTAAGATCACTATTATTTAGAAAAAACAAAAGAATATAGAAAATGTAAACAGAATACATTATTTTCTTCAAAATTTTAAAGTGGGGAACTCCATACTAAGCTATTATTATTTCTCCTTAAATTTGTTTATCTTCTTTAAAAAAAAAAAATTTAAGTCCTAAGTACAAACAGAATTTCCTTCACAACGTGTCAACAAGATTATGAACTCTGTCGAACACACACTATCTCACGCCTCCCAGGAACACACATTATTTGAGCAACTCAGAAGAAATGCCCTACTTTGCCCTCTGTTCTCAGATAAAATTGTAGTTTCCATTGGCCTTTTCCCTTCAAACGACAAATTCCTGCCTTGCCCATATCTGGTGTACGTGGAGGGCTGGGGAATAGAACAGAGAAAGGGAAGGAGGGAACAAAGATCCACGTAGAGTGAATCTTGGATTTTCTAGGAAAGCCTCAATTTGAAATATCTTCTGCCACCATCAGATGACATTACACTAGTGCCCTAAGCTCTGGTTTGGCAGACATGAGCTCCCAGTGTATCACAGTCAAGACCGAGTTAGGATCAGAGGACAATTTCAGTTTTCCCCTTATGAAAGAAGAATTATGAAATCCAAACCTTATTAGTTGTTTTAAGTACATCAAGGAATCCCTGAGACTGATTTGCCTATTGGCAAATATCACTACACATTCAAGAAGAAGGCACCGGACAGAGGAAATACCATGGACTTGCATTCACCTGGAAGGCCAGCCACTTGTTCTGTGACCTTAAGCTAATTACTTCAGCTCTGAACCCCAGTTTCCTTAACTATAAAATGTGGGTACTAAGTAATCAGCTCAAAAAGTTATAGTGAGAATTAAATAATATACATAAGTTGCCTTGAATATAGTTAAGTGCTTAAGAAATATTCAATAATTGCTACATTCTTTCATTTGAGTACGGACAACATGCTTTAAAACTTCTCAACTACCTCAAAAACCACCTGAACTATGCCTCTTCAAGCTGTTTTCACCAGTCTGAGTTTGTATGGGCCATAGTATACAGAGTTCAAGAAACAACATAAACCTAAGATATTTACTTACCCCACCCACCCTAGAAAAGGTACAGTAAATACAATGATCAAAACCACAAACCATGGGACTTCCCTGGTGGCACAGTGATTAAGAATCCGCCTGCCAATACAGGGGACATAGGTTGCATCCCTGGTCCGGGAAGATCCCACATGCTGTGGAGCAGCTAAACCCGTGTGCCACAACTACTGAGCCTGCACACCACAACTACTGAAGCCCGTGTGCCCTAGAGCCCAGCATGGCTCAACTACTGAGCCCACGTGTCACAACTACTGAGCCCACACGCCACAACTACTGAAGCCTGTGCACTCTAGGGCCCATGGGATGCAACTACTGAACCCACATGCCTAGACCTCACACTCCGCAACAACAGAAGCCACTGCAATGAGAAGCCCGTGCACTGCAACAAAGAGCAGCGTCTGCTCGCCTCAACTAGAGAACGCCTGCACACAGCAGTGAAGACCCAACGCAACCAAAAAAAAAAAAACCCACACAAACCACACCCCCACCTACCTTGGTTGGTTCTCAGCCGTGAGGTTCTCTCCCCTCTGGTAACCACTGTCAGCCACCTGGGTTGTAGACCTCTTCACAATTTGCTTCAGCTCCCGCTCCAAGCGTTCTTTGATCGCCTTAACTGTCTCTGGGATCTTCTTCAGTTTGGCCAGCCCCTTGATGAGGATACCCATAAAAAGGGTGCTGTTCTCCTCTGGATCCAACTCCAAATCCTCCTTGATGTCCTGAAGGTTTATCTCCTTCACTGTAAAAAAATTAATAAATAGCCACAGATTCTATCAGCAAATCAAAAAACAGAACGAGTCTAAAAAAATGCAATTATTCCCTTAAAGGAATCAGAGAGGTTTTTCAATTAAATTTGAAATTAAATTATACTTACACAGTAACTATCTAAGAATCACACACACACATACAAAAACAGTTACGTTCCTCATATTAATACCCATCAATTAATATGAGAGAGAAGAAATTAAAAGTAAGCAAATCTCCACAGAAATTTTTCCAGACTACCATTTCTACAGTGAGTCATTTATTAACATTGGTGACATTTATTAACCTTCACTGTTTATAAAATGCCATACTTGGTGCTGCAGAAGAATTCCAAAGAGCCAGACCATAGTCTAAAATTCCTACTTATTAGTTAGAGATAAGTAGCTTGATAAAAAGACATTATACATACATGTGGAAAAGAAAAGGTAAATAAGTTAAAATTATAACCAATAAGAGAGATGAAGAAAAAGAAAGGAAAAATAATAGGTACAAGTGAGACAAGACTGAGGAAAAGAGTAATGAAGAGCATCTCATAAATACAAAAGAACAACATTCTATTTTTATTTAAAAACATGTCCACCAAAGCATCATTATCTATTGAAGACAGGTCTTGCTAAACCATGGAAGTTTTCTGAGTAGTATTATATGTCGAAAGTCTCTGCAGATGTTTAGACTACAACTTTCATCCAAACCACCTGGTTTCTAACAGTGGTTCTTAACCCCTGCAGGAGCTGGGGAGAGGGCAGGGCTGGGATCTGAGACTTCTGTCACCTACTGAAAACCACAGGCGTTTCCCTCGAGCTAACATGTATATACACAAAACTTCTCATATGACTTCAGGGGTTTCCACAACTACCAAAAGAACTGCAGGTTGAAAACCTCTGGCCCAAAAATAATTCTCTCATTTTACAAACGGCTGGATTAAGATAGACAAAAGCAAAAGTGAATACCAGCCTATGGACCCTAACAAAGTTGTCCCCATCCTCCCCTCTCCTCCACTCCTCTAAACAACTGAAAGGTTTTTAAAATGCGATATCCTGAAAGAACATATACATTCTTTACTAGATTCAAGCTCAACTATACAACACAAACCACTCCAAGTTGTTTAACACCACTGGAGCGTTTTGAAATCTACTTATTTAAGGAAGAATGAGAATATCCCAGTATATGGAATAAGTCCTTCTAACCACTGTATAACATCTCTGAAACCTCTAATTCAGATGACATGTAGGCTATTCTCAATCTCTTTTTTTGCTCGCAACTCATAAAATGCACTTAAGTACGAACATTTAATGTTCATTTAATGACACCCATGATATAATTACTTACACAAATTTGTTCTTAAGTGAATAAGTCCTCTACAGATTTATGCATAATTCTGCTGCCTTACTTCAACTCACTAGACCCCTGAAACCCACAAGAGAGAAGCACACAGAGAATGACCAAATCCATATGGTTTCCTTCACAGTGTAGAGGGCATGTGATGATACCATATTTAATTTTAAATATCTTAATAGTAGCAAACTGGGTGTAGAACCAAGAAGGCTTAAAGCCTCTAAACTGACATGACAATTCTGAAGGCAAGTCGAAAAAAGTCATCGATATTTCCAGACGTGACATTCCAATAACAGACATTTTAGTTACTGGTTTTGTTTCACACATGAAGAGGTAGACACCTCAGGCCACAGAATCACTCCATGCTGCAAAACCAACCTCAACAGCAGCAAAGTACTTAGCAACCAGGGAGCCATCTAAATTCAGCATGGCAGAGGGGGAAAATGAAACAAAACTATAAGCAGAGCTTTAAGCAGGCAAGAAGGTAACAGAAACTTAGCTGGGACAAAAGTGATCTTCCCAAGAGCACATATGAATCATACACAGGACACATGCAAAGGGCCACCTAAACATCTAAGGCACCTGCTGCAAGAGTGCTTGGGTAATGAGGTACACGTAGTTGAAATCAATAAGCCCCTAGATTAAGTGGCGTATGGCTACTTATATGCACACTAATATGATAGCCTATTAAAAAATAACAAATAAGCAAGGTATGAATAATAAAATGTCACAGCCCCAAATGGCACATTTGTTTACAACCTTATCTGTTTGTCTCCCAAAATCTCCTAGAGCATAAACACTGAAAAGAGCCAGTATTAATTAATTTATATTATCTATTTCACTTACACCAGCTGAAAATTAAAAGGCAATTTAAAAAATAATATAGAGCTGAGGCTCGGGCTTCGGAGGTCAGATCCCAGGGAGAAGACTGGGGTCGGCTGCGTGAACACAGCCTGATGGGGGCTAGTGCACCACAGCTAACCGGGAGGGAGCCTGGGAAAAAGTCTGGAAGTGCCTACAAGTCAAAACACCATTGTTGCAGGATGGGTAAGGAGAGGGGATTCAGAGTACCACCTAAACGAACTTCAGAGACAGGCTCAAGCCACAGATATCAGAGCGCACACCAGAGACGGGCATGAAAGGCTAAGGCTGCGCAGCCACCAAAAAGCTTGCGTGCAAACACAGGTCACTCTCCACACCTCCTCTCCTGGGAGCCTGTGCAGCCCGCCCCTGCAAGGGTCCCGGGATCCAGGGACAACCTACCCAGAACACACGGCGCACCTCAGGCCTCTGCAATGTCACACTGGCCTCTGCTGCCACAGGCTCACCCCGCATTCCGTACCCCTCCCTCCCCTAGACTGAGTGAGCCAGAGCCCCCCAATCAGCCACTCCTTTAACCCCGTCCTAACTGGGTGGGGAACAGACACCCTCAGGTGACCTACACACATAGGCGGGGCCAAATCCAAAGCTGAGCCCCAGGAGCTGTGCAAACAAAGAAGAGAAAGGAAAATTTCTCCCAGCAGCCTCAGAAGCAGCGGATTAAATCTCCACAATCAACTTGATGTGCCCTGCATCTGTGGAACACCTGAGTAGACAAGGAATCATCACAGAACTGAGGCAGTGGACTTCAGGAGCAACTGTAGACTTGGGGTTTGCTGTATGTGACTGACTAGTTTCTGATTTTTATTTTTATCTTAGTATAGTATTTAGGACTCATTATCATTGGTGGATTTGTTTATTGGTTTCGTTTCTCTATTTTTATAATTTTTTTATTTTAATAGTATTTTTTTACTTTTATTTTAATAACTTATTTTATTTTTTTCCTATCTTTCCTTTTCTTTCTCTCTTTTCCTCAGAGCTCTGTGGCTGACAGGGTCTTGTGCTCCAGCGGGGTGTCAGGCCTCAGCCTCTGAGGTGGGAGAGCCGAGTTCAGGACATTTGACCACCAGAGACCTCCTGCCCCCATGTAATATCAATAGGGGAGAGCTCTTCCAGAGATCTCTATCTCAATGATAAGATCCATCTCCACTCAATGACCAGCAAGCTACAGTGCTGGACACCCCATGCCAAACAACCAGCAAGACAGGAACACAAACCCACCCATTAGCAGAGAGGCTGCTTAAAATCATAATAAGTTAACAGACACCCCAAAACACACCACCTGACGCAGTCCTGCCAACCAGAAAGACAAGATCCAACCTCATCCACCAGAACACAGGCACCAGTCCTCTCCACCAAGAATCCTACACAGCCCACTAAACCAACGTTACCCACGGGGGCAGACACCAAAAAGTGGGAAATACAAACATGCAGCCTGCAAAAAGGAGACCCCAAACACAGTAAGTTAAGCAAAACGAGAAGACAGAGAAACACAGCAGATGACGGAGTAAGGTAAAAGCCAACCAGACCAAACGAAGAGGAAATAGGAAGTCTACCTTAAAAAGCATTCAGAGTAGTGACAGTAAAAACGATCCAAAATCTTGCAACTAGAATGGAGAAAATACAAGAACCATTTAACAAGGACTTAGAAGATCTAAAGAGCAAACAATGATGAACAACAGAATAACTTAAATTTAAAATTCTCTAGAAGGAATCAATAGCAGAATAACTGAGGTAGAAGTATGGGTAAGTGACCTGGAAGATAAAATAGTGGAAATAACTAACGCAGAGCAGAATAAAGAAAAAAGAATGAAAAGAATTGAGGACAGTCTCAGAGACCTCTGGGATTTTAAACACACCAATATTTGAATTACAGGGGTCCCAGAAGAAGAAAAGAAAAAGAAAAGGACTGAGAAAATATTTGAAGGGATTATAGTTGAAAACTCCCCTAATATGTGAAAGGAAATAGTCAATCAAGTCCAGGAAGCACACAGCCCCATACAGGATAAATCCAAGGAGAAACACACCAAGACACATATTAATCAAACTATCAAAAATTAAATACAAACAAAAAATATTAAAAGCGGCAAGGGAAAACAACAAATAACATACAAGGGAATCCCCATAAGGCTAACAGCTGCTCTTTCAGCAGAAACTCTGCAAGCCAGAAGGGAGTGGCAAGATATATTTAAAGTGATGAAAGAGAAAAACCTACAACCAAGATTACTCTACCCAGCAAGGATCTCATTCAGATTCGATGGAGAAATTAAAACCCTTACAGACAAGCAAAAGCTAAGAGAATTCAGCACCACCAAACCAGCTTTACAACAAATGCTAAAGGAACTGTTCTAGGCAGGAAAAACAAGAGAAGGAAAAGACCTACAAAACAAGCACAAAACAATTAAGAAAATGGTAACAGGAACATACATATCTATAATTACCTTAAGTGTAAGTAGATTAAATGCTCCAACCAAAACACACAGACTGGTTGAATGGATACAAAAACAAGACCCGTATATATGCTGTCGATAAGAAACCCACTTCAGACCTAGGGACACAGAGAGACTGAAAGTGAGGGGATGGAAAAAGATATTCCATGCAAATGGAAATCAAAAGAAAGCTGGAGTAGCAATTCTCACATCAAACAAAATAGACTTTAAAATAAAGACTACTACAAGAAACAAAGAAGGACACTACATAATGATCAAGGCATCAATCCAAGAAGAAGATATAACAACTGCAAGATATTTATGCACCCAACATAGGAGCACCTCAATACACGAGGCAAATGCTAACAGCCATAAAAGGGGAAATCGACAGTAACACAATAATATCAGGGGACTTTAACACCCCAGTTTCACCGATGCACAGATCATCCAAAACGTAAATAAATAAGGAAACACAAGCTTTAAATGACACATTAAACAAGATGGACTTAATTGATATTTATAAGACATTCCATGCAAAAACAACAGAACACACTTTCTTCTCTAGTACTCATGGAACATTCTCCAGGATAGATCATACCTTGGGTCACAAATCAAGCCTTGGTAAATTTAAGAAAACTGAAATCGTATCAACTATCTTTTCCGACCACAACACTATGAGACTACATATCAATTACAGGACCACCTCACACCAGTTAGAATGGGCATCATCAGAAAATCTACAAACAACAAATGCTGGAGAGGGTGTGGAGAAAAGGGAAACCTCTTGCACTGTTGGTGGGCATGAAAATTGATACAGCCACTCTAGAGAACAGCATGGAGGTTCCTTAAAAAAATAAAAACATAATTACCATATGATCCAGCAATCCCACTATGGGGCATATACCCAGAGAAAACCATAACTCAAAAGACACATGCACCCCAATGTTCTTTGCAGCAATATTTACAACAGCCAGGTCATGGAAGCAACCTAAATGCCCATCGACAGACAAATGGATAAAGAAGTTGTGGTATATATATACAATGGAATATTAGCCATAAAAAGGAATGAAATTGAGTCATTTGTTGACACGTGGATGGACCTAGAGACTGTCATACAGAGTGAAGTAAGTCAGAAAGAGAAAAACAAATATCGTATATTAACGCATGTATGTGGAACACAGAAAAATGGTACAGATGAACCGGTTTGCAGGGCAGAAGTTGAGACACAGATGTAGAGAACAAATGTACGGACACCAAGGAGGGAAAGCCACGGGTGGGGGGGGAGATGGTAGTGTGCTGAATTGGGCGACTGGGATTGACATGTACACACTGATGTGTATAAAATTGATGACTAATAAGAACATGCTGTATAAGAAAATAAATAAAATGTAAAAATTAAAAAACAACTAATACTAAATTTCTTCGGGTTATTTGCATGGAAATATGTTAATATAAATGTTTCAGACATTACATGAAATTCCTAAAAATCTTATATGTTCTGGTATAATGTTATGTCATAATTCTAGTTATTACTTTTAAACATATATCTCAGAAATAACGAAATTTCCTTGTCAATTGCATTATTATGAACTTCCATCAAATCTTTAACCGTGGTCATTTTTAAGTCTTTTGTCATTTACAGACAGTCCTGGGTGTACTCTGATGCTTTTGCAAAAATGTTCCTATAAAAGGGTTTCATCTTCAAGGAATTCATGGAAAAGACTCTGACAAGTACAGGTTTCTGGTAACTGACTATACGGCTGAACTGAATGGATAAGCATTTTCAGAAATCTAATGGAAAACTGATGAATTCATAAAAGTGCTAACAAAAGATCAAGATGAAAAAAAGATTAATTACATGGGACTGAGTGAACTGATGAGGATGATTATAATTTTTGTGACTTTCTGTTTGAATTTTTTTTAAATGTGATAAAAAAACAAATGTAACTTTAAAGATGTGCATAGTATCTCAGAGTATATTTAACAATTTCCTCATTGTTGAAAATTTAGTTTAATATTTGTTAGAGCAAACATTACTTTATACACATACTTGTCTGCCTTTCTCTCTGTTTATTCCTTATGATTGATTTCTAAAACAGTGCCATTTTACTGAATTGTATTTACTTCCTACTGGAACACTGCATTTATTTATATTGTGAAAGTCATATTTTTCTGTCTATTCAAGTATGTATAATACCTAGTTTTGTTCATTGCAAAATAGACATAAATTCTTTCAATTCAAAAAAAGACTAAAAAATACAAACACATGGATGATAAGCAATACACTGCTAAATAACCAAGAGATCACTGAAGAAATCAAAGAGGAAATCAAAAATAACTAGAAACAAATGACAATGAAAACACGACGACCCAATACCTATGGGATGCAGCAAAAGAGTGCTAAGAGGGAAGTTTACAGCAATACAGTTCTACCTCAAGAAACAAGAAACACCTCAAATAAACAACCTAACTTTACACCTAAAGCAATCAGAGAAAGAAGAACAAAAGAAACCCAAAGTTAGCAGAAGGAAAAAAAAATCATAAGGATCAGATCAGAAATAAATGAAAAAGAAATGAAAGCAAAGATCAGTAAAACTAAAATCTGGGTTATTTAAGAAGATAAACAAAATTGATAAACCACTAGCCAGACTCATCAAGAAAATAAGGGAGAAGACTGAAATCAACAGAATTTGAAATAAAAAAGAAGTAACAACTGACACTGCAGAAATACAAAGGATCATGAGAGATTACTGCAAGCAAATTTATGCCAGTAAAATGGACAACCTGGAAGAAATGGACAAATTCTTAGAAAAGAACAACCTTCTGAGACTGAACCAGGAAGAATTAGAAAATATAAACAGACAAGTCACAAGGACTGAAATTGAAACTGTGATTAAACATCTCCCAACAAACAAAAGCCCAGTACCACATGGCTTCACAGGCAAATTCTATCAAACATTAAGAGAAGAGCTAACACCTATCCTTCTCAAACTCTTCCAAAACATAGCAGAGGGAGGAACACTCCCAAACTCATTCTATGAGGCCACCATCACCCTGATACCAAAAACAGATGAAGATGTCACAAAGAAAGAAAACTACAGGCCAATATCACTGATGAACATAAATGCAAAAATCCTCCACAAAACACTAGCAAACAGAATCCAAGAGCAGATTAAAAGGATCATACACCATAATAAAGTGGTGGTTATCCCAGGAATGCAAGGATTCTTCAATATATGCAAATCAATTAATGTGACACAAAATATTAACAAACTGAAGGATAAAAACCATATGATAATCTCAATAGATGCAGAAAAACCTTTTGACAAAATTCAACACCTATTTATGATAAAAACCCTCCAGAAGTAGGCACGAAGAGAACTTACCTCAACATACTAAAGGCCATATATGACAAACCCACAGCCAACATCGTTTTTAATGGTGAAAAACTGAAATCATTTCCACTAAGATCAGGAACAAGACAAGGTTGCCCACTCTCAACACTGTTATTCAACATAGTTTTGGAACTTTTAGCCACAGCAATCAGAGAAGAAAAAGAAAAGGAATCAAAATCAGAAAAGTAAAACTGTCACTGCTTACAGATGACATAATACTATACATAGAGAATCCTAAAGATGCTACCAGAAAACTACAAGAGCTAATCAATGGATGTGGTAAAATAGCAGGATACAAAATTAATGCACAGAAATCTCTTGCATTCCTATACACTAATGATGAAAAATCTGAAAGAGAAATTAAGGGAAAATGCCCATTTACCACTGCAACAAAAAGAATAAAATATCTAGGACTAAACCTACCTAAGGAGACAACAGACCTATATGCAGAAAACTATAAGACGCTGATGAAAGAAATTAAAGATGATACAAACAGAAAGAGAGACATACCATGTTCCTGGATTGGAAGAATCAACATTGTGAAAAAGACTATACTACCCAAAGCAATCTACAGATTCAATGCAATCCCTATCAAACTACCAATGGCATTTTTCACAAAACTAGAACAGAAAATTGCACAATTTGTATGGAAGCACAAAAGACACCAAATAGCTAAACCAATCTTGAGGAAGAAAAACGGACCTGAAGAAATGAGGCTCCCTGACTTCAGACTATACTACAAAGCTACAGTAATCAAGACAGTGGGGTCCTGGCACCAAAAAAAGAAATACCGATCAATAGAACAGGATAGAAAACCCAGAGATAAACACACGCACATATGGTCACCTTACCTTTGATAAAGGAGGCAAGAATATACAATGGAGAAAAGACAGCCCCTTTAATAAGTGGTGCTGGGAAAACTGGACAGCTACATGTAAAAGAATGAAATTAGAACACTACCTAACACCATACACAAAAATAAACTCAAAATGGATTAAAGACCTAAATGTAAGGCGAGAAACTATCAAACTCTTAGAGGAAAATATAGGCAGAACACTTTATGACATAAATCAACGCAAGATCTTTTTGACCCACCTCCTAGAGAAATGGAAATAAAAACAAAAATAAACAAATGGGACCTAATGAAACTTCAAAGCTTTTGCACAGCAAAGGAAACTATAAACAAGATGAAAAGACAACCCTCAGAATGGGAGAAAATATCTGCAAATGAAGCAACTGACAAAGGATTAATCTCCAAAACATACAAGCAGCTCATGCAGCTCAATATCAAAAAAACAAAGAACCCAATCCAAAAATGGGCAGAGGACCTAAATAGACATTTCTCCAAAGAAGATATACAGATTGCCAACACACACAAAAGGATGCTCAACATCACTAATCCCTGGAGAAATGCAATTCAAAACTACAGTGAGGTATCACCTCACACCAGACTGAATGGCCATCATCAAAAAAATCTAGAAACAATAAATGCTGGAGAGGGTGTGGAGAAAAGGGAATTCTCATACACTGTGGGTGGGAATAAAAATTGATACAGCCCCTATGGAGAACAGTATGGAGGTTCCTTAAAAACTAAAAATAGAACTACCATATGACCCAGCAATCCTACTACTGGGCATATATGCTTAGAAAACCATAATTCAAAAAGTGTCATGTATCACAATGTTCATTGCAGCACTATTTACAATAGCCAGGACATGGAAGCAACCTAAGTATCCATCAACAAATGAATGGATAAGGAAGATGTGTCACATATATACAATGGAATATTACTCAGCCATAAAAAGAAATGAAATTGAGTTATTTGTAGTCAGGTGGATGGCCCTAGAGTCTGTCATACAAAGTGAAGTAAGTTAAAAAGGGAAAAACAAATACCGTATGCTAACACATACATTGAATCTAAAAAAAAAAAAAAATGCTTCTGAAGAACCTAGGGGCAGGAAAGGAATAAAGACACAGACTTAGAGAATGGACTTGAAGACATGGGGAAGGGGAAAGGTAAGCTGGGACGACCTGAGAGAGTGGCACTGACATATATACACTACCCAATGTAAAAGCAATAGCTAGTGGAAAGCAGCCACATAGCACAGGGCGATCAGCTAGGTGCTTTACCACCACCTAGAGGGGTGGGATAGGGAGGGTGGGAGGGAGACCCAAGAGGGAGGGGATATTGGGATATATGTATATGTATAGGTGATTTACTGTTATACAGCAGAAACTAACACAACACTGTAAAGCAATTATACTCCAATAAAGATGTTAAAAAAAAAAAAGAAGAGGGCTTCCCTGGTGGCACAGTGGCTGAGAGTCCACCTGCTGATGCAGGGGACACAGGTTCGTGCCCTGGTCCAGGAAGATCCCACATGCCACGGAGCGGCTGGGCCCGTGAGCCATGGCCACTGAGCCTGCGCGTCCGGAGCCTGTGCTCCGCAACAGGAGAGGCCACAACAGTGAGAGGCCCGTGTACCGCAAAAAAAAAAAAAAAAAAAAAGAAGATGAAGAATATAATCAACCATGAAGACTAGTCTGATAACCACAAAAAGCCTGTGAGGTCAGATAGAATTATTGGTGCTTTAAGGAAAAAACCTTGTATAAAAATAATTTAGCTGAAGTTCAGTAAGGCCTCACACGACCATTAGCACAAAATATACATCTTTCCAAACTAATAAACCCTAAATCATTCTCTTCTATGTATCTCTATTGTTATACTATGTACTCAACGTGTTGGTTTTAGAACACTTTAAAATTATAAATACTTTACTTCCTTTCCCAATTCTCTTATTTTTTTAAATAAGTTTATTTATTTTTGCTGTATTGGGTTTTCTTTGCTGCGCCCAGGCTTTCTCTAGTTGCAGCGAGCGGGGACTACTCTTTGTTGCAGTGCATGGGCTTCTCATTGTAGTGGCTTCTCTTGTTGCGGAGCACAGGCTCTAGGCGCGCAGGCTTCAGTAGCTGTGGCACGCAGGCTTTAGAGCGCAGGCTCACTAGTTGTGGCACATGGGCTTAGTTGCTCTATGGCATGAAAGATCTTCTCAGACCAGGGCTCTAACCTGTGTCCCCTGCATCGGCAGGCGGATTCTTAACCACTGCGCAACCAGGGAAGTCCCTCCCAATTCTCTTTTTTATTTTTGCTGAGGACCTTATCAAGTGACGATTTCTTCAGCTTGGTTTTGAAGATTTTCACTGACAGGACAGTGCTAAAAGTAAACATTTAGCACTGTTACGACTCTGATGTTCTTTAACCAATTATTTCTACTAAAATGCTATTGGTCCCAATTGTTTCTTTTATACACACACACATAGTCCTAGACAGATAAACAGATCAGACAGGTAAGGCAGACAGATCGGTATATATCTGTACAGACATATATGCCTAAGTGGGTATAAATCATGTCCATGTGGTATCATGGAAGGAGGGTTTAACTAGGACACTTTGGTAGTCATGCAAGGATTAAGTAGATGCTATCTAAGGTCTTTTCAAACTCTGTAATTCCCTGATTCCATTAACTAGGGTTTAACTCTGGATATCTCTAGTTCCAAGGCTTATAGTTAATTATGTATACCAATATTATAAAAGCCCATTTAATAACAGATAAGCAAGGTGAATAATCCATTTATGCAGCTAAGTATCTTATAAAAGAAAACTACTTTTTTGTTTCCCAGTGAATATGGAAAGCAATCTAGACTAGTCCCTGGCTGCTTTCTTTTCTCAGTATGTTTGGTAAGAAGACCAGTAACCCATGCCATGCCTATACACATATTTCATCCAACTGCAGAAGATAAGGGCCCTGGTAATACACTTAAAGTTTTATTAAATATGCTATTTTATTTCATTTATCATTTATATTTATACATGTCAATTAAAGTACAAGAGATAATAGTAGTGTTTACTATAAACTCCTATAGACGTCACTCCTTACACTATGCACAGGACAAAAATTATGTAAAGTTCATATAAATGATTTCAATCTATAGAACTTAATTTACATGTTGTGTTCAAAAACATTACCCCTATTTAAGAGGAGAACTATGTGTCACTATTGAACAGAATTCAATATAAGAAAGAACCTTCAAAAAATTACCAAGCTTAATTAGACCACAAAATATCCAGAGAACTACACATTCACAAAGCTGCCCCCAAAGATGGGAGCCTGGCCTCAGAACACTGTCAGTGTTCTCAAGTAGAAAATAAGAAAGTTACCACTTAAAAATAATTCTTATGCTTCTGATCAAAATGGCACTGTAAATTCATACTTGAGATATCCAATCTGCTCTAAACACAATTATACACAAAATATAAATTAAGAAATTAAAAAGAAATAGTGGGCTCAAAATTGAGAATAACATGTCTGTGGACAAGAAATGCAAACAAGTCGAGCCAGAGTGTGTGTGCAATGAGCTCTGGGTGGAGAAGCAGGCAGTCAACCAGGATTTGGCCTACGTAGGGTTATAGACTTAACATGCTCCACTGGCCAGGTGAGCTGACAAAATCCTCCACCAAAGGCTGCAAGCACAGGGCCAAACAAGCTCTAGACCTACCGTGGTAGGCTACTGGCCTCATCAAATCCTTATCCTCCATTTACATCCCAGTGGAGGGACTTGGTCAACTACTTATCTTAAATACCATGCAGTTCACCAATGAAAAATTACCTCTAAAATCTTTTATTCTAATTAACACACCCACTGGTGCAGACTGAGAGAGCAGTATTGGATGCACTGGTTGCCTCTGGAGTATAGAATCTTGATTAGGGGCTTTCAAATGTTAACTAACTACCCCTAGAGTATGCATTCCTGATTAAGGTACTTCAAATGTCAACTACGCACCCCTAAGGTGCAGATTAAATTACACCCCACTCCTGAAAGGAGACCGCCAAAAGCTGTTGCCAGCTGCTACAGTGGGACGATCATTTACACTGAGCTAGGAGATTTTACAGCCTCGGCACAGGGATAGTTTCAATTCAGCAGGACGGAACCTCACACTGCAGTGAGTTTTGAAAACACAATGAATGTACACTGATCCTTCCATAGTGAAACTGGGTTAAGGGGGAAATGACGGCATGTTTGATTGGGGAGAATGTAGAGTGGAATACTCTATTAGGATAAAAACAAACAAAACTAACATCTATTGAATCAATTTTCCTTGGGACAGTACTTAATGTGCATTGTATCACCTAGAGCAAGGAGGATGCACCTTTGTAAGTCAAGGAGTAGCAACCAATGGAGAAGAGGCTACTAGAAATATAACAGGGACACAGGATAACAGACAAGGAACAGATAAATAGACAGTTTATATTAATATTCCCTAAAATGTATTAGACTGTGGTAGTTGTTAATGTATGAGTTTGTAAGTTCAATTGCCCAGGGAGATAGTATGTAGAAAGAACAAGAACTTGGCATCACTTTAGATTTAATTATCATGTCTACCACTTTCTAGTTGTGTGATGTCTCTCAAGTTATTAAATCTTGCTGGACCTCAATTTCTTCATCTGTAAAGTGTAGATAACATTACCAATAGAATTGTGCCTATTAATGAGATAATATGACATCAAGAGAAATTCCCAAAAGTAAAAAAATGTATTTTTAAAAATTCTAGCTTTAGGAACTCCAGGGTTGCTGAAGACAAGGGTGGTGGCTTAGATTCCCATTTCTCAACATTTCCTCCAAAACCAACATAAAAGAAGAAGAAGAATAAACAAAACTCATAAAAACTATGCCTTCGGGATAACCTAAAGACAGAAACTGCCCCAAATTCAAAATAACTGTAAATAAAAATAAGAAAAAAGAACCCACCTAATCCCAGGAAGTAATATCTCATGCTCCTGCCCCACCCCTGCTTTGCCACAAGGCTTTGTTATAAGCAAAGGTAGACTATGAAAAACTATGACGAAGAGATTAAAAGGGAGTTAGTGATGAGCCTAAGATTGATCTAAAACCACCCAAGTTTTAAAAAGACAAATTCGACCCTGAGTGTCAAAATACTAAAGAAGTATCCAAGCAGATCACAGCATGGACTATAGGGACTCAAAAGCAGACACAATTTGAAAGAGCAGTGTTTGAAAATACACAGCCCCTGAGACAGAAATAAGACAGAAAGAAAGAGAGAAATGCCCTTTGGCTATTGGATGATGAAGAGAGAAAGAAACAAAAAGAGAAACAGGAGAGTCAAAATTCAGAGAACAAACAAGCTTCCCCCTCTGCCAAAACAAAGTCAGCTAAAGTATCTGGAATTTGCTATAATGACAGAGGAGGGAGCCAATGAGCTAGGAATCCTACAAAACACCCCAATATAAAAATAAACAGAAAAAACAATGAACACATTCTCATGAGAGTACTACCAAAAAAAAAAAAAACCCAACACACATCAACAGAGGAGAATTTCATCCAATAGAAAAAACATGAAGGACAAGAAAACTAGAAGATGACACTCCAGGTGGGATTAATATACTCAAACAAGAATTTGGGGATATGAAAAGCCACCTTGAGTCAAAAATTATGACAGACGTGGACAATCAAAAGCAAACTGTGAAAAGAAAACTTACCAAACTCAGGAAAGAGATGGAAGAAAAAGACAAAATTACCTCAGATATGAAGAAAAAATACAAAATACCTATGGCAGAATAAACTGAAATAAATAATTTATAAAGGATACTAATGAAATGCAGGGAACCAAAGTAGAGGATAAAACAGAGATAAAGAAAAGAAATGAAAAGATGAAAAAGAAGGTAGTAGAAATGGAAGACAGGTGAAGAAAAAATAAGTGATAAAGAGGGAAAGCAAACAACAGAACACTTAAAATTGTAAACAAAGAAAACTTAGGAAAAATAAGGAATGTACAAAATGAAACAATAGTTCATTGGGTATCTTGGAAAAGTAACAGCAAAAAAATATCAAAACTCCAAGACATATCCTGCTAAAACTATTAAGTTCCTAAGATTAAAAAATCCTTAAGGCCTACAGAATAAGGAACTTACAGGGGGAAAAAAAATTAGGCATCAGAATTTTCCTAAAGCACTCAAAGGAAAAAAACAATAAAACAGCATTTTTTAAAAAACAATTCAATAATTGAAAGTGTAAACCAAAGAATTCATATCCCCAAGTTGTCCTTTAACTAACAAGGCTACAGGGAAAGGGGGAAAAAAAAAAGTTTTCAAATAAAGGAACTCTGCACCCATGACCACTTCTTGAGGAATTTTTTAGGTAATAAACTTCATCCAATCAAGAGATGACTAGGGAATGAGAGGGGGAAGATGGCAGAAGAGTAAGACGGGTAATCACCTTCCTCCCCACAGATACACCAGAAATATATCTACACGTGGAACAACTCCTACAGAACACCTACTGAACTCTGGCAGAAGACCTCGGACCTCCCAAAAGGCAAGAAACTCCCCCCACGTACCTGGGTAGGGCAAAAGAAAAAAGAATAAACAGAGACAAAAGAATAGTGACGGGACCTGCACCAGTGGGAGGGAGCTGCGAAGGAGGAAAGGTTTCCACAAACTAGGAAGCCCCTTTGCCGGTGGAGACTGTGGGTGGCGGAGGGGGAAAGCTTCAGGGCCATGGAGGAGAGCACAGAAAAGAGGGGTGCACAGGTCAAAGCGGAGAGATTCCTGCACAGAGGATCGGTGCCGACCGGCACTCACCAGCCCGAGAGGCTTGTATGCTCACCCACCGGGGCAGGCGGGGCTGGGAGGTGAGGCTCCGGCTTCAGTGCAGCGAGAGGAATGGCAGCGTGAACACAGCCTGAAGGGGTTACTGCACCACGGATAGCCAGGAGGGAGTCTGGGAACAATTCTGGACCTGCCAAAGAGGCAAGAGGCTTTTTCTTCCCTGCTGCGCAAGAGGAGAGGGGATTAAGAGCTCTGCGTAAAGGAGCTCCAGAGACAGGTGCGAGCCACGGCTATGAGCGCGAACCCCAGAGATGGGCATGAGACGCAAAGGCTACTGCTGCCGCCTCCAAGAAGCCTCTGTGCAAGCACAGGTCACTATCCACACCTCCCTTCTGGGGAGCCTGTGCAGCCCGCCACTGCCAGGGTCCCGGGATCCAGGGACAACTTCCCCAGGAGAACGCATGGCACGCCTCAGGCTGGTGCAACGTCATGTCGGCCTCTGCTGTGGCAGGCTCTCCCCGCACTCCGTACCCCTCCCTCCCCCCGGCCTGAGTGAGCCAGAGTCCCCGAATCAGCTGCTCGTTTAACCCGTCCTGTCTGAGGAAAGAACAGACGCCCTCAGGGGACCTACACGCACAGGCGGGGCCAAATCCAAAGCAGAGCCCCTGGGAGCTGTGAGAACAAAGAAGAGAAAGGGAAATCCCTCCCAGCAGCCTCAGAAGCAGCGGATTAAAGCTCCACAATCAACTTGATGTACCCTGCATCTGTGGAATACCTGAATAGACAACGAATCGTCCCAAATTGAGGAGGTGCACTTTGAGAGCAAGATTTATTATTTTTCCCCTTTTCCTCTTTTTGTGAGTGTGTATGTGTATGCTTCTGTGTGAGATTTTGTCTGTACAGCTCTGCTTTCACCATTTGTCCTAGGGTTCTATCCGTTCATTTGTTTTTTTCTTTAAAAAATTTTTTTTTCTTAATAATTCTTTTCTATTTTAATAACTTTATTTTATCTTATTTAATTTTATTTTATCCTCTTTCTTTCTTTCTTCCTTTCTTTCTACTTTTTCTCCCTTTTCTTCTGAGCCATGTGGATGAAAGGCTCTCAGTGCTACAGCCAGGAGTCAGTGCTGTGCCTCTGACGTGGGAGAGACAACTTCAGGACACTGGTCCACAAGCGACCTCCCAGCTCCACATAATATCAAATGGCGAAAATCTCCCAAGGATCTCCATCTCAACACCAGTACCCAGCTTCACTCAAGGATCAGCAAGCTACAGTGCTGGACAGCGTATGCCAAACAACTAGCAAGACAGGAACACAACCCCACCCATTAGCAGAGAGGCTGCCTAAAATCATAGTAAGTTCACAGACACCCCAAAACACACCACCAGACGTGGACCTGCCCACCAGAAAGACAAGATCCAGCCTCATCCACCACAACACAGGCACTAGTCCCCTCCACCAGGAGGCCTACACAACCCACTGAACCAACTTTAGCCACTGGGGACAGACACCAAAAACAACAGGAACTACAAACCTGCAGCCAGCAAAATGGAGATCCCAAACACAGTAAGATAAGCAAAATGAGAAGATAGAAAAGCACATAGCAGATAAAGGAGCAAGATAAAAACCCACCAGACCTAACAAATGAAGAGGAAATAGGCAGTATACCTGAAAAAGAATTCAGAATAATGATAGCAAAGATGATGCAAAATCATGGAAATAGAATAGACAAAATGCAAGAAACATTTAACAAGGACCTAGAAGAACTAAAGATGAAACAAGCAACGATGAACAACACAATAAATGACTAAAAATACTGTAGATGGGATCAATAGCAGAATAACTGAGGCAGAAGAACAGATAAGTGACCTGGAAGATAAAAAAGAGGAAATAACTACTGCAGAGCAGAATAAAGAAAAAAAAATGAAAAGAACTGAGGACAGTCTCAGAGACCTCTGGGACAACATGAAACGCACCAACATTCGAATTATAGGGGTTCCAGAAGAAGAAGAAAGAAAGAAAGGGACTGAGAAAATATTTGAAGAGATTATAGTTGAAAACTTCCCTAATATGGGAAAGGAAATAGTTAATCAAGTCCAGGAAGCACAGAGAGTCCCATACAGGAAAAATCCAAGGAGGAATATGCCGAGACACATATTAATCAAACTGTCAAAAATTAAATACAAAGAAAACACATTAAAAGCAGCAACGGAAAAACAACAAATAACACACAAGGGAATCCCCATAAGGTTAACAGCTGATCCTTCAGCAGAAACTCTGCAAGCCAGAAGGGACTGGCAGGACATATTTAAAGTGATGAAGGAGAAAAACCTGCAACCAAGATTACTCTACCCAGCAAGGATCTCATTCAGATTTGATGGAGAAATTAAAACCTTTACAGACAAGCAAAAGGTGAGAGTTCAGCACCACCAAACCAGCTTTACAACAAATGCTAAAGGAACTTCTCTAGGCAAGAAACACAAGAGAAGGAAAAGACCTACAGTAATGAACCCAAAACAATTAAGAAAATGGGAATAGGAACATACATATCGATAATTACCTTAAATGTAAATGGACTAAATGCTCCCACCAAAAGACACAGATTGGCTGAATGGAGACAAAAACAAGTCCATATATATGCTGTCTACAAGAGATCCACTTCAAACCTAGAGACACATACAGACTGAAAGTAAGGGGATGGAAAAAGATATTCCATGAAAATGGAAATCAAAAGAAAGCTGGAGTACCAATTCTCATATCAGACAAAATAGACTTTAAAATAAAGACTACTACAAGAAACAAAGAAGGACACTACATAATGATCAAGGCATCAATCCAAGAAGAAGATATAACAACTGCAAAATATTTATGCACCCAACACAGGAGTACCTCAATACATAAGGCAAATACTAACAGCCATAAAAGGGGAAATCGACAGTAACACATTCATAATAGGGGACTTTAACACCCCACTTTCACCAATGGACAGATCATTCAAAATGAAAATAAAAAAGGAAACACAAGCTTTAAATGATACATTAAACACGATGGACTTAATAGATATTTATACAACATTCCACCCCAAAACAAAATAATACACATTTTTCTCAAGTGCTCATGGAACATTCTCCAGGATAGATCATATTTGAGTCACAAATCAAGCCTTGGTAAATTTAAGAAAATTGAAATTGCATCAAGTACCTTTTCCAGCCACAACGATATGTGACTAGATATCAATTACAGGAAAAGATGTGTAAAAAATACAAACACATGGAGGCTAAACAATACACTACTTAATAACGAAGTGATCACTGAAGAAATCAAAGAAGAAATCAAAAAATACCTAGAAACAAATGACAATGGAGGCACGACTGAGCCAAAACCTGTGGGATACAGCAAAAGCAGTTCTAATAGGGAAGTTTATAGCAATACAATTCTACCTTAAGAAACAGGAAACATCTCGAATAAACAACCTAACCTTGCACCTAAAGCAATTAGAGAAAGAAGAACCAAAAAAACCCAAAGTTAGCAGAAGGAAAGAAATCATAAAAATCAGATCAGAAATAAATGAAAAAGGAATGAAGGAAACGATAGCAAAGATCAATAACACTAAAAGCTGGTTCTTTGAGAAGATAAACAAAAGTGATAAACCATTAGACAGACTCATCAAGAAAAAAAGGGAGAAGACTCAAATGAATAGAATTAGAAATGAAAAAGGAGAAGTAACAACTGACACTGCAGAAATACAAAAGATCATGAGAGATTACCACAAGCAACTCCATGTTAATAAAATGGACAACCTGGAAGAAATGGACAAATTCTTAGAAATGCACAGCCTGCCGAGACTGAACCAGGAAGAAATAGAAAATATGAACAGACCAATCACAAGCACTGAAATTGAAGCTGTGATTAAAAATCTTCCAACAAGGGCTTCCCTGGTGGCACAGTGGTTGAGAGTCCACCTGCTGATGCAGGGGACACGGGTTCGTGCCCCAGTCCGCGAATATCCCACATGCCACAAAGCTGCTGGGCCTGTGAGCCATGGCCGCTGAGCCTGCACGTCCGGAGCCTGTGCTCCGCAACAGGAGAGGCCACAACAGTGAGAGGCCCGCGTATCGCAAAAAAAAAAAAAAAAAAAAAAATCTTCCAACAAAAAAAAGCCCAGGACCAGATGGCTTCACAGGCGAATTCTATCAAACATTTAGAGAAGAGCTATCACCTATCCTTCTCAAACTCTTCCAAAACATAGGAGAGGAAGGAACACTCCCAAACTCATTCTGCGAGGCCACCATCACCCTGATACCAGAACCAGACAAGGATGTCACAAGGAAAGAAAACTACAGGCCAATATCACTGATGAACATAGATGCAAAAATCCTCCACAAAATACTAGCAAACAGAATCCAACAGCACATTTAAAGGATCATACACCATGATCAAGTGGGGTTTATTCCAGGAATGCAAGGATTCTTCAATATACGAAAATCAATCAACGTGATACACCATATTAACGAACTGAAGGAGAAAAACCATATGATCATCTCAATAGATGCAGAGAAAGCTTTCGACAAAATTCAACACCCATCTATGATAAAAACCCTGCAAAAAGTAGGCATAGAGGGAACTTTCCTCAACATAATAAAGGCCATATATGACAAACCCACAGCCAACATCGTCCTCAATGGTGAAAAACTGAAAGCATTTCCACTAAGATCAGGAACAAGAGAAGGCTGCACACTCTCACCACTATTATTCAACATCATTTTGGAAGTTTTAGCCACAGCAATCAGAGAAGAAAAGGAAATAAAAGGAATCCAAATTGGAAAAGAAGAAGTAAAGCTGTCACTGTTTGCATGACATGATACTATACATAGAGAATCCTAAAGATGCTACCAGAAAACTTCTAGAGCTAATCAATGAATTTGGTAAAGTAGCAGGATACAAAATTAATGCACAGAAGTCTCTGGCATTCCTATACACTAATGATCAAAAATCTGTAAGTGAAATCAAAAAAGCACTCCCATTTACACTGCAACAAAAAGAATAAAATATCTAGGAATAAACCTACCTAAGGAGACAAAAGACCTGTATGCAGAAAATTATAAGACACTGATGAAAGAAATAAAAGATGATACAAATAGATGGAGAGATATACAATGTTCTTGGATTGGAAGAATCAACATTGATAAAATGACTCTACTACCCAAAGCAATGTACAGATTTAATGCAATCCCTATCAAACTACCACTGGCATTTTTCACAGACCTAGAACAAAAAATTTCACAATTTGTATGGAAACACAAAAGACCCCGAAAAGCCAAATCAATCTTGAGAACGAAAAACGGAGCTGGAGGAATCAGACTCCCTGACTTCAGACTATACTACAAAGCTACAGTAATCAAGACAGTATGGCACTGGCCCAAAAACAGAAATATAGATCAATGGAACAGGATAGAAAGCCCAGAGATAAACCCATGCACATATGGTCACCTTATCTTTGATAAAGAAGGCAGGAATGTACAGTGGAGAACGGACAGCCTCTTCAATAAGTGGTGCTGGGAAAACTGGGCAGGTACATGTAAAAGAATGAGATTAGATCACTCCCTAACACCATACACAAAAATAAGCTCAAAATGGATTAAAGACCTAAATGTAAGGCCAGAAACTATCAAACTCTTAGAAGAAAATATAGGCAGGACACTCTATGACATAAATCACAGCAAGATCCTTTTTGACCCACCTCCTAAAGAAATGGAAATAAAAACAAAAATAAACAAATGCGACCTAATGTAACTTCAAAGCTTTTGCACAGCGAAGGAAACCATAAACAAGACCAAAAGACAACCCTCAGAACGGGAGAAAATATTTTCAAATGAAGCAACTGACAAAGGATTAATCTCCAAAATTTACAAGCAGCTCATGCAGCTCAATAACAAATAAACAAACTACCGAATCCAAAAATGGGCAGAAGACCTAAATAGACATTTCTCCAAAGAAGATATACAGACTGCCAACAAACACATGAAAGAATGCTCAACATCATTAATCATTAGAGAAATGCAATTCAAAACGACAATGAGATATCATCTCACATCAGTCAGAATGGCCATCATCAAAAAATCTAGAAACAATAAATGCTGGAGAGGTTGTGGAGAAAGGGAACACTCTTGCACTGCTGGTGGAAATGTGAATTAGTACAGCCACTATGAAGAACAGTACGGAGGTTCCTTTAAAAACTACAAATAGAACTACCATATGACACAGCAATCCCACTACTGGGCATATACCCTGTGAAAACCATAATTCAAAAGGAGTCATGTACCAAAATGTTCATTGCAGCTCTATTTACAATAGCCAGGAGATGGAAACAACCTAAGTGTCCATCATCGGATGAATGGATAAAGAAGATGTGGCACATATATACAATGGAATATTGCTCAGCCATAAAAAGAAACGAAATTGAGCTATTTGTAATGAGGTGTATGGACCTAGAGTCTGTCATACAGAGTGAAGTAAGTCAGAAAGAGAAAGACAAATACCGTATGCTAACACATATAAATGGAATCTAAGAAAAAAAATGTCATGCAGGATCTAGGGGTAAGACAGGAATGAAGACACAGACCTACTAGAGAATGGACTTGAGGATACAGGGAGGGGGAAGGGTAAGCTGTGACAAAGTGAGTGAGGGCCATGGACATATATACACTACCAAATGTAAGATAGATAGCTAGTGGGAAGCAGCCTCATAGCACAGGGAGATCAGCTCGGTGGTTTGTGACCACCTAGAGGGGAGGGATAGGGAGGGTGGGAGGGAGGGAGATGCAAGAGGGAAGAGATATGGGAAGATATGTATAGTATAACTGATTCACTTTGTAAAGCAATTATACTCCAATAAAGATGTTAAAAAAAACACCTGTCACATTTACAGAAATCAATTTGTAAAAATTAAAGTCTAACAAAGCCAATTTAACAGCAAGAGGTAGAGAAACATGCACTGCTTGGAGAATTCTACATTGGTATAACTACTTTAAAAATCAATTGCAAGTAAACTTTAAAAGGCACAACATTCCTATCCATACACACATATGCACCCTAAGAGCAAGGCTTCCCTACCTCCTGGGCATCATGGCACATACAGAAAATAATAGTTCTTTTATAGCACAGCTAGGGTATATGAAGGTGGCTGCATGTGGCTAGAAAGGACTTGCCGAGAGATTCTGACTGCCCCAACTGGCTATTCCAAAGGCTGAAATGTTTATCTTAGAAATACTATAAACCATTCCAGGGGTTGGGAAACTGTCTTAGAGAAATACGTACAAGAATCTTCATTGCTGTAAAGTTCCCAATAATGAAAAACAAGGAACAACTTATACCTTGTCTATCTATAACAGAATGAATAAAGTATGATCTAGTTATATAATAAAATACTATGACAGTAGTAAAATTAATAAACTAAAGTTATAGCACATGAGAAAATCCAAAAATACAATGTTGAATGAAACACTCCAGTAGTAGAATGATACATATTGTATTAATTATAAGTTAATTAAGCAATTATATAATTAAAATTAAGTAAATAAGTAAATTAATTTACTTAAGCCTTAAAATATTCAAAGGACAATACAGTTTGGATGTGTAAACATAAAATTTATATATAAATATAAATATATATAAACTACATGCATTGTTTCTATTTGACAAATGCCCAAAATATGTACACATATACATACATACACATAGTAAAAGTATGAAAACATACAGGAAAAAGATACAGAACAATTTCAAAATAGCAGCTAACCTCTGGGGTAGAAGGGAGAGGAAAGAATTGGGAAAGAAGTCGTGAATTCATGGGAGCTTCAATTACACGTGTAATGTTTTATTTTTTTAAAAAAGAATCTGGAGCAAATATAGAAAAATAGTAAGATTTATTAATCTAGTGGGAAGTACATAGGTGATGGTTATATTGATCTCTGATGCATGAATAATGTAATATTCATATTTTATAATACATATTGATTATAAATATTTTAATAAATACAGAATACAGGCACACCTTGTTTTATTGTGCTTCATTTTATTGTGCTTTGCAGATACTGCATTTTTTACAAATTGAAGGTTTGCAGCAAGCTTGAGTCAAGCAAGTCTATCAGCATCATTTTTCCAACAGCATTTGCTCATTCTGTCACATTTTGGTAATTCTCACGATTTGTCTAAACTTTGTCATTATTATTATTATATTTGTTATGGTGATCAGTGATCTCTGATGTAACTACTGTAACTGTTTTGGGATGCCACAAACCACAGCCAAGTAAGATGGAAAACTTAATGGATAAATATTGTGTGTGTTCTGACTGCTCCACTGACTGGCTGTTCCCCTCTCCTCAGGCCTCCCTATATCCAGGGACACAACAATACTGAAATTAGGCCAATTAATAACCCTACAATGGCCTCTAAGCGTTCAAGTGAAAGGAAGAGTCAGTCAATAGGGCAAACTTCATTGCTGTCTTATTTTAAGAAATTGTCACAGCCTTCCCAGCCTTCAGCAACTACCACCTGATGATCAGTTAGCAGCCATCAACTCCAAGGCAAGACCCTCCACCTTTTTACTTCAGTAAAAAGATTACAACTCACTGAAGGCTAAGATGATGGTTAGCATCTTTTAGCAATAAAATGTTTTTAAATTATGTATATACATTGTTTTTTTTAGACATAGTGCTATTGCATACTTAATAGTCTACAGTATAGTGTAAACATAACTTTTACATGCACAGGGAACCATAAACTTCCTGTGACTCACTTCATTGTGGTGGTCTGGAACCAAACCCACACTACCTCTGAGGCATACCTGTATTTATATTCTGTATCTTTTTCCTGTTTGTTTTCATACTTTTACTGTGTATATGTATGTATATGTGTATATAGGCTGTACATGTGTAAATGCAGACTATATATATTGTTTCTATATATTGATCCATATGTCTGTTTTTGTCCCAATACCACACTGTTTTGATTACTGTAGCTTTGTAGTATTGTCTGAAGTCTGGGAGGGTTATGCCTCCTGCTTTGTTCTTTTTCCTCAGATTTACTTTGGCAATTCTGGGTCTATATATTTATATATGTGTATATGTTATACAATATTTATTCATATTTATAAACTATATTATTAAATACATTTTTATACATTAAAAAATTTTTTCTTAAAATAAACTCTGGTCTTGCTTCATTTTTACATTTAGAAACATATGAACTATTAGTTCTATTTTGTCTCCCTTGTATATATTCCTCAACTCTACTTTTGACCAATCATAGAAGTCAAAGATATTTAATAAGAGCAAATGCAAGGATACTTCAGAAACAGTTGATTTAAAATAGTAAGGGAGGGGACTTCCCTGGTGGTGCAGTGGTTAAGAATCTGCCTGCCAATGCAGGGGACACGGGTTTGAGCCCTGGTCCAGGAAGATCCCACATGCCGCGGAGCAACTAAGCCCATACGCCACATCTACTGAGCCTGAGCTCTAGAGCCCACAAGCCATAACTACTGAGCCCGCCTGCCACAACTACTGAAGCCCGCATGCCTAGAGCCCATGCTCCACAACAAGAGAAGCCACTGCAGTGAGAAGCCCGTGCACCACAATAAAGAGTAGCCCCCGCTCACTGCAACTAGAGAAAGCCCACACGCAGTAACAAAGACCCAATGCAGCCAAAAATAAATTAATTAATTAAAGAAAAAAAAACCAAGGGAGGTCCTGTCCTGAGGACAGAAGTAACTCAAAAAGTGTCAAGATTCTGGAGAATCAGATATTCACTATTCTAGACATTTGAGTTCCAAAAAGAGAAACTTCATCTCCTTTTATGTTAGGATTCATAGCTCCCAACGCATGTAAAGGGAATTTTTAAAGTATCAGACCCAAAATTCTTAAGATAAATATCAAGTCTCAGAACAAGGTTTGATGAAATAAAACACACATCAAGAAAACAGCAGCAAAAGAAAAAAAAAATCATTTCATTTGTGATCTCTTTAAGTTTTACTGCTTAACCTATGCTGCTTCCAAAAAGGAAGGGAGTAGGAAGTCCAATTTCATTATAGTTATATTCACAGCAATCCCAGCAGGACTGTGAATAAAATGAATGAAGAAGCCACAATGAAATGCCTGTGTATCTTGGGAGTAATTGCTCAGTCAAAACGTTCCAAAGGCAATTTGCCAAATAAAAAGACATAATGGGAATCCAAAAGCTTAAACCAACATTTTACTATAATTATTGGCTTTTCTCCACACTTCGCCCATCCTTCTACCTACGTTATAGTTGAATTACTGTTTCTAAATTAGACTTTAGTTTCCCTGTATATTACAAAATACTGTGACTGATGAGAATAATAGAAAAAAAAGGCTTGCAAAATACATCTTTTACATATTCAGAGTGAGGACAGCATGAGGCCAGCCTCCAACAATTACCATCTTGGTTGAACCTGGACCAATCACTCAACCTCCCTGGATTCAGTTTCCACATTTGTAAAATGAGTTTTAAAAATAAGACTTGACTAACTGGAGTATAAGCAGTTTTTCATGTATTTACTAGCATAGGTGTCCTCTTATGCAAACTGCCTGTTCATATTTTTGCCTATTTTTCTACTTGCTTGCTTCATTGATTTATAGGGATTCTTTATATATTCTGAATACTTAACGTCCGTCAGATAAATGCCAATCTTTCCATGTATATAGACTCCTCTGTGAATTGCATATTATTTGCCCAGTTCTTTATTATGCCATTGCTTTTTTCATTATTATGTAAGAAAATTAAGTGGATGCTAATCATTTTCCTCTTAATGCGTTGCTTGCTTCTGCCAATCTGTGCCTTGATTTTGCATTTTGTAAGTAAATGTTTTATTTTTTAATTAAATGATGCATATAATTCCATACAACTTTTAGGATAACTTAAACACCTGATAATACACTTAAATATGTCATATAAATATAATAATCTTAACAGTGACAATATCAGTGTTGTCACTGATAATGACAACAGTACCTGCCCCAACTACCTTGTAGGACTGCTGCATCAGTTGAATGATGTAACGTATCTCGCGAACTATAACATGTAAACTATGATAAGATCACCTCTCAGGGACTTCCCTGGTGGCCCAGTGGTTAAGAATCCGCCTGCCAATGCAGGGGACATGGGTTCGAGCCCTGGTCCGGGAAGATCCCACATGCCGTGGAGCAACTAAGCCCATGTGCCACAACTACTGAGCCTGCGCTCTAGGGCCCACAAGCCACAACTACTGAAGCCCGCGTGCCACAACTACTGAAGCCCGCGTGCCACAACTACTGAAGCCCACGCACCTAGAGCCCGTGCTCCGCAATGAGAAGCCCACGCACCACAATGAAGAGTAGCCCCCACTCGCTGCAACTAGAGAAAGCCCCCGCGCAGCAATCAAGACCCAATGCAGCCAAAAATAAAATAAAAAATAAAATTAAAAAAAAAAGAATACCTCTCATAGAAAAGTCACTCACAACTCTACCTCTAAATAAGACATCTGAAAAACGACTCATTCACAAGCCATCAAAATTCTCATTTAATTAATAATAATCTGAAAGTTTTCAGGAATCACCTGTAACTTTAATTTATGGCACCCCGATGGGAGATCTATTCTACCCAGGGATTCCCTGTTGCAACTTCCTCTATAAAAATGTCAGTTTTAATGGATTACACCCTCAATCCTACTATTTCACAAGATGAGAGAGGAGCTTTAAGAGCCTATGTTAAATTCCCTGCTGAAAATGACTATTACTTTCTAGGCTGACTTGCAGAGCACTTCACAAATAGACTCCCGGGACTTACTGTTCATTATTAAGAATAAGACAAAATTTCTGTCCTTTGTTACAGTATATTTCTTCAACCCCACACTTTTATATTTACTTAGTAACAGTTTATGCAGTTCTCTAGATAATTTACATCTTCCTCATTTATACAATCCCCTTTAATAATGTGACCCGGATTAATATAGTCCCAAAAACTAGAACTGCAAAGATTTCACACATAATTTCAACAAAGTCAAATTTTTATACACTGGCTCCTAAAAATAACTTAAGTCAAGAAGATAGGTAGCGCAGAGTGTGATAAGCAGACTAATGGTCCCTGAAAGATATCCATGTCCTAATACCCAGAGTCTGTGAATATGCTGCTTTACATGGCAAAGGAGACGTTGCACATGAAATTAAGGTTAAGGACCTTGAGATGGGGAAAGGATCTTGAATTATCCAGGTGGGAAACAATTTAATCACATGGACCCATAAGAGAAGAAGGAAACAGAAGAGTGGGTCAGAGAAATGTGAGGTGGGAAGGATGTGACCCGAGAAAGATGTGACCCACCATCCCTGGTTTTGAAGATGGAGGAAGGGAGCCACAAGTCAAGGAAAGCAAGAGCCTCTAGGAGCAGGAAAAGGCAAGGAAATGGATACTCCTGTAGAACCTCTGGTAGGAACATAGCCCTGCCCACAGCCTTCATTTTAGCCCAATGAGACCCATGTCGGACTTCTTACGGACTTCAACCGTAAGATGATCAATGTATGGTGTCATTTGTTGTGGCAGCAATAGAAAACTAATACCTAGTTTTTGGTTGGTGTTTTTTTTTTTTTAAGATTTTTTTTTGATGTGGACCATTTTTAAAGTCTTCATTGAATTTGTTACAATATTGCTTCTGTTTTATGTTTTGGTTTTTTGGCCACGAGGCATGTGGGATCTTAGCTCCCCGACCAGGGATCGAACCCGCTCTCCCTGCACTAGAAGGCAGAGTATTAACCACTGTAACACCAGGGAAGTCCCATAATACCTTATTTTCAGGAAAACAAACTGAGCATACTGTGGAACCCAGCTACTATTTGTCAGCTGTGTCAACTTAAACCCATTATTAACCACCCTCAGTCTTGGTTTTCTTATCTGTAAAATGGGGCTAATAGTGCCTCTCTCATAAGATCGCTGAAGGACTGAATGAGTTAATTCACGTAAAGCACTTATTTCTACTGTTAGAAGGTACTAAACACATCTTAACTACTGCTACTATTGACTTTAATCAATAATAATTTAATTACCTTCTTTTTCAATCACCCCCCAGAAAAATCAAGAGATCGACAGTCTTCCAAACAAGTCAAGGAAATGAGCTTTTCTAAAACGGAAGGTTTGTGCACGTATCTACAAGCCATCTCCATAATGGTCCCAAGCTCCACTCATCTATCACACAGTTCTTCCAGAGTCATCCCCACAGACTGCTGAAGTCAAAGTGTCACTATGAACTCCACTCAGTGATAAAGGCTATCTACAGGGCCTGACAGGAAAAGCGCGCAAAGAGGAAGAGCTGTCTTATTAAAAATAACAGATGTTGCAAAATTAGTTTCTACTGAAATTTGCCATCACTGGCATTTTCTTCAGCTTTTTTGGTATTTATACTTTTCATTTTCAAAATGCCTGACCCATCATCTCTTCATGAACAATTAAAATTTTTATTTCACTTGGCCATTGACTCAGCAACATTTATGTAAATTGATAAAACCAGGCTAAGCAATAATTCACATTATAAAAACACAAAGATCTAACAATTGGTAATTTCCACAAAAGGTAGAGGTAAACTACAGATCAAAAGTATTAATGCATTTTCTATTTCATAATTGCACACTCTCTAACAGCTCAGTGTCAAAATTCAAAGAACAGCAATATTACAACAGAAAGGGGGAGAAAACAAAACCTGTTAATTCCAGGAAGAAGCTTGAGCACAAACCTTTGTAAAGTGTCATGATAAAAGTAAGTGTTTGGGTTTTAGAAAAAAAAAAAAAATCATTAACTAAGACAAGTAGAAAAATTTATTATAAAGCAATTCCTATACTTTTCCTACAGTAAAAGCAATACTCTTCAAGATTCCGGGCCTAAATAACCATAAATTTTAATTAACTTATATTTTATAAAGTAATTAAATATGCCCCAGCAACAATATATTGTTAGGCTCTCGAAAGAAACACTTTCAGTTAGTTGCACAAAACACATTGACTGAATCCTAATTATTTTTCTACCTCTTCATCATTTCAAGGTCTATAGGACTACAGAACTAGTAGGAGCTAAGTTTTATCTGAAAAGCCAATGATAATCAATATTACTATTTTCTTTAAAAGGCATTGAGAACTTTAGCCGTCACACAAAGGCAACTGTGGGACAGCCCACAAAAAAACATCCAGTCACCTTCTCCCTAGCCCAAAGCTGCGACAAACAGGGCAGGTGTTTGCAGACCCCAGAAGGTCTGAATCCAGCTGAGCTGAACCTTCTGATGGGGCAGGCAGGTCTGAGCCACTCCAGAAGAATTCCCTTAAATCTTTGCATCCACATTCAAAGTACACCTTCCCTCCCCCAACTTTAAATATAGGCAAAAATGGCTCTCCTTTGCCTTATTCAACACAATATTAGGTTGCACAGGAATAAACAAGGTTAGTTTGTGGATATGTCCCCAAAGCGCATTGTGTGTGTCCGCGCGTGCACACACACGCATGCAGGCGCATGTAGACGTGGAGAGGCCACTGGAAGATATAAGGAATCAAGATATAGGGCAGGGATCACACACTCAAAAGCTCTCACGGATCAGACCAGGAACATACTATGTGCAGCAGCTGGGTAAAAGCTAACAGGATCAACAGAAGTTACAGCAAAACATCAAAACAAAAAGCATATGCTCCATCAAAAAGCATTCAGGGGGCTTCCCTAGTGGTGCAGTGGTTGAGGGTCCGCCTGCCAATGCAGGGGACGTGGGTCCGTGTCCCGGTCCGAGAGGATCCCACATGCCGCGGAGCGGCTAGGCCCGTGAGCCATGGCCGCTGAGCCTGCGCGTCCGGAGCCTGTGCTCCACAACGGGAGAGACCACAACAGTGAGAGGCCCGTGTACCGCAAAAAAAAATAAAATAAAATAAAAAAATAATAAAGCATTCAAATTCAACTTAAAAACAAGAAGTGCTGGTCAAACAAAACACAGTTGGAGTCAGCAGACAGGCCAGCTTCAGCTGCCACTTTTTAAAAACTGATAATGCAATAGGCCCAACCAATCATCTATCTTCTTCCCTCTGAGGGCAGCAAAGGGCTGATCACAGGCTCCAAGGCAGTAACCTCAGGCCCTCCCAACCCTGGCTGCGCAGGCTTCCCCAGGCCTGGGCCCAGGAACCGCAGCCCACCAAAAAGAAGTTGAGTGGCTGAAGAATTAAATACTTACCACTTGAGCTTCCAGGAGTAGAATACTGAGAGGTATCGAGGAATTTTCGAGGAGTAGGAACGTTTGTAACATCAAGCAGAGGAACAGGAGAAGCATCTTTCACGAGGGAGCTGAAGGGGGAAAGTAGCAGTAGTTACTTAGCGATTTCTCCAAAATCAACTTAAGTCCAAAAACATGCCCATCCTTTATTGCTTTCCTTTTGTCATGAACCCTCTTTATACTCTGACTTCAAATATCTCAAGTCTACTTCAAGTAAAGTGGTGGTCACAGACAGGGGAATAAAAATGTATTTGAAGGATTCCAAATATCAATATTTACATTTTTATCTTTTTATTACAATACTAGGTTAAAAAATAGTTTAAGTATATTCTGATCATCTGATGACCACCTTATAACCAAATTCTGCCACACACTTCAGTACCCCCTTTGTTTCTATATTAAAATTATTTTATCAGCAAAGGAAGATCAAATAACACCTTATCATGATAACTGAATGAAAGTTTAAGTAGTTAAGCCTAGATTAGCTTGTGTCTTTCAAGCTGGACCTTTTTTTTTTTGACATATACTGGGAGTTCACTGCACTTAGTTTCCTTTAAAAAAAGATTCATAAATTTCATCAAGTTGAGAATCAGGTTTATAAAAGATGATATAAGGACTCAAACAGGTTAATTCAGTATTTGATTACCCATTTCACCTTTTCCAAAAAGGCCTAGCAACTCATCTTAATAATTAACTTTGGAGCCTCCAAAATAAACACATTAATTTTAAATGACACAAAGACTATGAAAAACAAATTTTCAAGATAATTCCCATTTACAGGCATCTGTTAAGTCCAAGAATGTAGGCAGTGCCAAGGCAAATAACACCTGTGCCCTAACCTGAAGAAACTGAATCATCTCGTCACACTGCATCTCTAACAGAAAGGCTTCTCTAACTCATGTTCCAAGGATAGACAGGTCAAAGCCATAGTTCTCACCTCCTCCAGTCCCAATAACATCCCCAGTAAAAGTGGCTACCACGGAAGTGATTCTCAAAGTGGGCTGTAAAGGGAGGGCAGACAGAGGGAAGCAGGAACAAGACTACACCTTCAAGAAACCTTCCCCCAAATGGGAGAAAAAAATGTGTGGAAGTTTGAACATTGACCCCCTACAGTGATATATCCCCATCTCCCTCCCACCACTCCTTTGAAACTTCCACATGCAAGGTACATGTATATTTCTAAGCTAATAAAAAAAAAAACATGTTTCAGAAAACTTTGAAAAATAGGTTAAAAGGCAAAATTATCTTTCAAGGTATTATTTTTATCTAGCGTTAACAATGTTTACAGCCACTGTCCTAGGCCCGGAGGTTAACTATGGCAGTCATTAGCTTCTCCCTTTTCACTTATTACAGGGAAGGGGGAAGCATTACTCAAACAAGTCTCAGCCTCTGTTATGTGCTTGGCACTTTGCTCAGCGCCGAGCATCCAAGTATGAGTAAGATATGAGCTATACCCAACTTCATGCATTTCCAAGTGTTGGAATCATTTGCAGACTAACGCGAAACCTCAAGCGAGGAATGAGACATAAAAGTAACAGCAATAGCATTTCCCAGGATCTGAACTGACATAGCTCCAGTGACTCTCTTCCTCCAATATAAAGCTGTAAGTTCCTATTTGCCTACACTATCTTAAGAAAACCCAAAAGAGCCTTCAAATCCACTGACTGGCTACAACAGTCTGATCATAAAAGCAATTTGCTCAGATTTACCCATTCATCTTTTCTATACTGACTACTGTTGTATTCTCATTTTTCTCCTCAGCCACCTCTCCTTCTTCTACCTGCATTTTACTCACAGGTGGAAAACTAGTGCTACACATCTCCCCAGCCTCTGGATACACACATGCCCAAGGAGACAGAGGATAGCCACCGATGTTTACCGTGCTGAGACTGAATAATCAGGAAGAAGCTAATTTCAATTTTACATGATAGAAAAAAGGTTTGATAAATTTAATAAATATTTCCATAACAGAAGTGGAGGAGTTATTTTGAAAGCATTAATAAATGAAGGTATCCATTAGCAGGAAATTCAGGTACACAGCTGGAATACTGCCCGCCACGGCTGTAAATGAGGCAGCAGTTAGTACAGATGTGTGTGCACAGTGCTATGTGTATCTGTAAGTATAATACACACTTCTATAAATACAGATGTGCACGAGTCACTTTAGATTAAAACCTACAATCATTTTCTCAGTTTCAACCTAAACATGTATTTCAGTTAAATACAGGGTGATAAATGGCTTGCCATTTTAACTCTGAAAAAAACATAACCTGCTGACTTTATTATCAGAGCCAGAAGGGCCCTCAAACGCCATCAATAAACTCTTAGAAAGTCAATTTACTGTAAAACTATTTGCATAGACTCTTCTCTTTCTAAAATTTTCCCTTGGGCTTCAATTTTCTCCTTTGTGAACACTAACCCAAAGGCAAGTAACTCTGGAAATGACTTCTGGTTCTTCTCTTGTTCTTTTATGGAAGGATTTAGTCTTAAGAGTTCAAGAGACGGGGGGCACACCCACTCATGTAGTTACCTCAGACGTGAAACTCAACAGAAAGGTACCTGCTACTATAGAATATCACATACCTTAGTTTCCATTTCAGAAGAGAGAAAAGTTGAAATAAAGAAATACATACATCAGAAATAAAGTTGAGAAGTATTCATTAATACCTTCAAAGAGTTTTGAATCTCTCAGAGGAAGTATTTTTGAGAACAAAAAAATAAAATCAAAACTAGATTGTTCTTAAAAGGAAAGAAATAACAAATTTGGAGAAAATGTGGAAAAAAGGGAACCCTCATACACTGTTAGTGGGAATGTAAATTGGTGCACCACTACAGAAAGAAGTATGGAGATTCCTGGAAAAATTAAAACTAGAATTACCATATGACCCAGCTACTCCACTTCTGAGTATTTATCCGAAGAATACAAAAACACTAATTCGAAAAGATACGTGCATCCTATGTTCATAGCAGCACTATTTACAGTGGTCAAGATATGGAAACAACCTCAGTGCCCATCAACAGATAAATGGATAAAGAAGATGTGATACACACACACACACTGGAATACTACTCAGCCATAAAAAATATGAAATCTTCCTCATTTGCAACAGCATGGATGGACATTGAGGGCATTAGGATAAGTGAAATAAATAAAACAAAAAAAGACAACTCTAGCATTTCACTCATGTATGGAATATAAAAACCAAACACAAAATAAATGAGCAAACCAGAACAAAACAAATAGCACTAATACAGAGAACAGAGTAGTGGTTACCAGGGGGAAGAGGAATGGGAGGAGGGCGGAAGAGGTAAAGTGGGTCAACTGAAGGGTGATGGATAATAAATTTTTGGTGGTGAGCATGCTGTAGGCTGTAGTGTATACAGAATTCAAAAGATAATGTTGCACATGTGAAACATATTCGATACAATGTATAAACCAATGTTACTACAAAAAAAATTAGATTGTTCTTTGAGTTTCTAATTAGTATGAATCCTCTGAACAGCTTTATTTCAAAGAAATACTGATAGAAATTATTTTTCTTCTTAAAGATCTATGATTACAAACTTTTATTTTAAATTCTTTCAGAATCATTCATAGCCGAGCTGAAAAAGACAGGTGATGCACATAAAATCCTTCCCAGTATAAGACAGGACCCCCAAAATCAGTAATTGTATCTTGTAATTGAGTGGTTTGCTATTTAATAACCACATGGTGGCAGACAGGAAAACTATAAAGCAAATTTAACCATACCAAAAACAACCCCCTACCACCGTAACTCCTAGGACTTTCTGACCATTCAGCACTCATCCAACTAGTAAGGATCTACTTCAAAATGTGTCTGATTTCAGTATTTCAGGCCATGAAGTCTTTTTTTTTAAAAAGAAGGTTTAGAAGTGCTAACAGCTTATTAAATATTTGCATTTTAATTATAACTTATTTCTGTTCCTTCACTTAATAATAAATATGTCCAACGCTGCCCAAAATTCACAGCAGCAGGTCATTTGGTTGACTTTAGTCAAACTGAAACTTAACAGAGGTGAGTTGAACTTTAAGTTGTAAATCTAATAACTAATATATTCACCCTATAACCCCAACAGCTGGCACAGGACCTGTCAAAGAGCAAGTGCTCATAGTTTGTCAAATCAAACTCAGCTGAGAAGTGTCTGTCAAAGATAATATGCCCTTCGTAAGAAAATGTAACAGAATAATGAATCAGGAATGTCTGGCACAGTAATTCTCTATAGTTCTAAGATCTGCCTGAACGTACAGAAAGAATAATGATTCAGAGGGTAGAAAAGTCAAAAACGGTCATGGTCTCAAATGATAAACCAAGAGTGAAGACATGCAATACAAAATAAGGTGAAGCTAAAACCTAAGCAAAGCAGGAGGGTGGAGGGAAGCACTGAAAGATAACAAAAAGAAAACAGACATACATAAAAAGAAAAAATTAGTTAGGGAGCAAGAAATACAATGGGGTGATCAAGTATTAAACCAGGATGCATGCAACAAGTAAAAGGATTAACCATTTTTAAAATAATTTTTTATTGATTTTATCTGCTTATAAAGGTATTAAATGTTCTTTTTTGAAAATATAAAGAAAATGAAAATAATCTAATATAATTATAGTATAATGTCTTTCAAAACATTTAACAGAAAGGAGTCTGTCCATCCCTACACACACACACACACACACACACACCTACTCATGCATACACACAAAAATGTACACATGCTTTTCAACATTCTTTGGACCACCCTGTATAGAATATTAAACCCTAGGTTTTCCTTTTAACAGTAAACATGTTGCCATTTCATTAAAAGTAATCTTCAAAAGTATTATCAGGGCTTCCCTAGTGGCGCAGTGGTTGGGAGTCTGCCTGCTAATGCAGGGGACGCAGGTTCGAGCCCTGGTCTGGGAGGATCCCACATGCCACGGAGCAACTAGGCCCGTGAGCCACAATTACTGAGCCTGCACGTCTGGAGCCTGTGCTCCGCAACAAGAGAGGCCACGACAGTGAGGCCCGCGCACCGCGATGAGGAGCGGCCCCCGCTTGCCACAACTAGAGAAAGCCCTCACACAGAAACGAAGACGCAACACAGCCAAAAATAAATAATTTTTTTTAAATGTATTATCAATAGTATTATTATTAAAGTAATAATACATGCTCCTGGTGAATACATTCCCAGTGCAGAGGGTATGAAATAAGTCCTTCTTTTCTATTCCCTGCCACCCCATTTCCATTTCCCATAGGTAATTCCTTTTATCATTGTTTTTCAGCATTATCCTTCTAAGAAATCATTTACACACACACAAATTTTTACATCTATATATAAAGGATATATATTTAAGTATATATTCTTTCAATTCTTACACAAATAGATTCATAACATACATGCTGTTTTTCACCTGGCTTTTTTGAACCCAAGAATACACCTTGGAAATCTTTTCCTATCAGCACTAAGAAATCTTTCTCATTCGTTTTAATGTCTAGTATTACACAGCATGGATACACCATAATTCATTTAACCATAGTCCTCTTGAATATTGAGCTTGTGTATTTTTGTCGTTCTGCCCAAAACGTTCCAGTCAACATCCTGTTACATGTATTTTTATGAAATGGTACTATTTTTGTAGGATGTGTACCTAGAAAGCCTCCCACATACATATTCTCCTATTTTTTCCTAATGCTAATAAAGTTGCATGTGATTTTTTTAAACCAAGTTAGAATTTTTTGTACATAATAACAGGTAGGCAGGCAGCTAAATTTCTTTTCTTCACACAGCTGATTGTATCAACACAAATTACTAAATAGCCTTCATTCGCTTCACTGAACTGAACTGTTTAAAAATATTGAAGTTTCATATATCCTGAAATATCCTGAATATTTCAATATTCTAAATTCTATTTCCTTCCAACAATCTGATTTTGTGTTTGCATGTCTGTACTGTTTTGATTAAAGTAGATTTATAATATACTTTAATATTAGATAAGGAAATCCCTTATAATCTCCCCTCTCAATTTTTTTTTAAACAATCCTTACACATTTATTCTTCCATGTGAACTACAGATTTGACAGTTCCAAAAACCTCAACTGAGATTTAGCTGGGACTTAACATCTTTATGAGCTAAGAACATGGAAAGTCTCCCCATTTATTCGGGTTTTGTTTCATAGCCTCCAAAAACCTTTTTTATTTTTTCCATGCAGGCATGTATCCTTCTTTTATCAATTCTACTAGTTTCCCACTTCTACTTCAAAAATATCTGTTCTACTTTATATGTTTAAGTGCCTTCATGTGACTTCTTTTGTTTTCTCCTTCAGTAGAAATCTGTGTTTGTTTTTGGATACCAACAATTGGAACAGTCTTTGTATTTGGAGACACTCTCCATGGTCTGGGTCAAAGCAAAAAGGGAAGAGGGCCTGGCCCTTCTTCCTACTATACAAGTTGACATGTCTCAAGCTCAAAGAATTGGATGCTTCCAGCCAAAACTTTGAATCTTGAAGAAATAAAGGCAAGATGCAGCAACATTTAGAGATCATTCACTTCAGTTAAAAATCCAGCAATTGTAGGCATAATGCAGCAACCCAACCAGACCCTTCCTATGGCTTGTCTATGATGTAAGCTCAGCTGCTGCATCTCCCTTGGTCCCTCCAGGGTTTTAGAGCCTGATTATACAGACTTCCTTTCCTTAGATTCTGTGACCTACTTGATAACTTTCCACTAAATTTCTTTCCTTGTTTTATTACCAGGACTGATTTCTGCTATTTGCTATCAAGAATGTTGGCTAAAACATCATCCTTTGTAATAAAAAATATGTTTTATTTGATTCTGTCTTCTCTAGTGACTTTTCAATATAAAAATCTTTAAATATACATATCTAGGTTAATAAACACAAAATTAAATGAATTAAACATTTTCTCTAATTATTAAAATCCAAAACTTCTGACATCTTAAGAATTCAGCACTCCTTTGCATCTCCTGCTTATCCAAATTTCCCAGTCTCTACTAACTTAATATGGTGATATAAATCCTGTTTACTATTTTTTTAACATCTTTATTGGAGTATAATTGCTTTACAATGGTGTGTTAGTTTCTGCTTTATAACAAAGTGAATCAGCTATACATATACATATATCCCAATATCTCCTCCCTCTTGCATCTCCCTCCCACCCTCCCTATCCCACCCCTCTAGGTGGTCACAAAGCACTGAGCTGATCTCCCTGTGCTATGCAGTTGCTTCCCACTAGCTATCTAATCCTGTTTACTATTATAGAGTATTCTTCAACCACACAGACCTTCTTTTACAAAAATAGTTTTCAGCTTATATTTTTGATCTTACAAAAATATTTTTCAGTTATTTATACACAAATTTACATATTTAATGCTGTGCAGTCAGTCCTGGCAGCAGTTTCAAACCACCTACAACTCTATTGTTCTCAAGTTGCTGATTTTGGTTTGCATCTTATAGCTCATTTTTGAGTATTTTTCTCAGAAAAAGAACACTAGCTTTTCATTTTGTGTTAATTTATATCTGTTTTGTCTCTGTGTTGCCTATGGCCACTTGGCTGGGTATAGACATCTTTGGTCCCAATTCTTTCCCATTCAACGCTTTGTAGACTTTCCTCTGCTGTCTTCTTGCATTTCATGTTCAGCAAATCCAGGTGAACCTGATTTTTACTCCTTTCTGTTTATCAGGACTAAGTTTAACTGTATAAAACAGAAGACCCAAATAGCCGTGGCCTGAGTAAAACAAAAGGACTTCCTTTTTCCCGTATAAAAGATACAAACCCATTCAGAGCCATAATGGAGGCCCCATGTCATTAAAAAGTTTACGATTTGGCTTTCATCCTCAAGGTCACTAGTGTCCAAGACGATGGCATCAATCCATGCCCTCGACAGAAAGTAAAGGAAGGCAAGCGAAGAGTAAAAGAGTGACCATACCAGTTTAGATGGCACCTTTAAATAATTTTCCTGTGAGTCCTGATTCAACAGCTTGCAAGCAGAAGTCTCACGAATCACCTTTAGCTACACAGGAGGATGGAAAATGTAGCCTTTTAGCTGGACATATGGCCACCACGAACAAAACAACAGTTGTCATTAAAAATGAAGGAGAGAGGGCTTCCATGGTGGCACAGTGGTTGAGAGTCCGCCTGCCGATGCAGGGGACGCGGGTTCGTGCCCCAGTCCGGGAGGATCCCACATGCCACGGAGCGGCTGGGCCTTTGGGCCATGGCTGCTGGGCCTGCGTGTCTGGAGCCTGTGCTCTGCACGGGAGAGGCCACAGCAGTGAGAAGCCCGCATACCGCAAAAAAAAAAAAAAAAAAAAAAAAGAAGGAGGGAGACTCCCCTGGTGGTCCAGTGGTAAAGAATCCGCCTTCCAATGCAGGGGACACAGGTCCCATCCCTGGTTGGGGAACTAAGATTCCACATGCCACGGGGCAACTAAGCCCGTGCACCACAACTACTGAGCTCACGCACCTCAACGAGAGAGCCCGTGTGCCGCAAACTAGAAACAGAAAACCCACATGCCACAACTAGAGAGAAGCCTGCGTGCCGCAACAAAGAACCCACACTGCAAGGAAAGATCCCACTTGCCTCAACAAAGATCACGCTTGCCACAACTAAGACCCGACACAGCAAAAAAAAAAAAAGGAGAGAATGGATATCGGTGGGCAAATAACTGTATCTGTCAGGGCAGGTAACATACTTTTTCTCCTTGGTGCTTACAGTATTTGTTTTTGAAATTCATAAAAAACTTCATGATCATATCTAAGAGTAAGTTTTTCACTAAGCTTACCTTGAATCCTTTTGATTTGCAGACCAAGGTCTTTTTTTCTGTTTAAGTTTCTTTCTTTACACTATAATTATTGCTACTATTTCTGTCTGTATTAGTTTGCTAGGGCTGCCATGACAAAGTACCACAGACTGGGTAGCTTAAACAACAGAAATTTGTTTTCTCACAGTTCTGGAGGCTCAAGCTGTTGGCAGAGTTGGTTTCTCCTGAGGCCTCTCTCCTACGTTTGCAGACGGCCGTCTTATCACTGTGTCTTCACATGGTCTTCCCTCTTTGGAAATGTGTGTCCAAATTTCCTCTTCTTATATGGACACCAGTCATATTGAATTAGAGCCCATGCTAATGACCTCATTTTAACTTATTTACCTATTGAAAGACCCTATCTCCAAATTTAGTCACAGTTAGGTACTGGGAGTTAGGACCTCAATGCATGAATTTTAAGGGGACACAATTCAACCTATAACACTATCATTTTAGTGTCATTCTGTAGAATGCCTAAAATCATTTGATCACTATTCTCCACCTTTCACATTATCTTTCTTTTATCATCTTGCGTTTTTCTTCTTCACAATAAGTTTTCCCTCATATCACTGATTTAATTCTTCTAATGTTTTAAACAAGACTTAATTTCCCTATTATCATTTTGGTTTTTCCTTACATTTTGTTCCTGTTGTAGTTAGTTCTTTTTGCATTTCTCCCAATCCCATTCATATAGCTCCCCATTATCATTTCATAGAAGCTATATGCTTGCTGCATACAACCACAGAATCTCAGTCATGTTCAAAAATAAGCACATATTTTTGTGACTGGCTGGTTCAGGCTAGGCAGCTCAGCTGAACATGGCTCGATTCCACATGTCTCTCCTCCTCCTCCTGGGACCAGCACCATCATGGCAATGGCAGAGGCATGACAGGGCATGCTCCCTGGCACAAGGGAATTTCAAGCCCCTCATGCTACATGCTAACAATCAGCAAAAGCAAGAGCCCAAAAATCAAAGAGAAGGAAATACACTCCCTCCCACTCAACTGGAGGGGAAAGGGTGATAATTTTTAGCAAAATTCTAAACTACTACATCATCTTGCATCTTTTGAGAAACTTGAGCTTAAGTCTCCTAAACTTTTGCTATTTTGCTTTATAAATCTTCTTCTTCAAATAAATGCTCTTCTTTGATACCTCAACTTAATGCTTTTTCCCTAATGCTTATTCTACAGCATAAGGGAAAATAAGTATTTTTCCCTTGGGCTTATAAGGGAGTGGGGTTATTCTGTTTGTTTTTAATCCTTGCACGGGTAGAAATCTATTTAGATCTACTATTTACCACCAGACACTCTGGAAGGTATTTCCTTAGCACAGCTCCCATCTACCACTTTACTCTCCAACAAGATTGTATTCAGATGCAGTGCTGAAGTTAAGTCTAAGGTACATAACCCTTAGCTCAATTTGTGTGCCTAAGTTTTTCTCGTGCCCATCTGCAGAGAAGAGATGCAAACTTCTTTCTCTGTCAGGGTCTCTGACTAGACTGAAGCATCACACACAAAGTTGGAAATTCTGGTTTGAACAGAATAGGATGTTATAGACTTCACTCCCAGCATGCACTGCTTCCAGTGCTCCTCTCATCTATAGTCTGATGAAAAAGTATCAACAGTATATAGTGCTCAACTGCCCTCTGAAGAATCTTATGGCTATTTTAAAGGAATGTTGGAAGGACATATGATGTGCACAGCTATCTGATACATGTTAATAATGCCAACGTTCTACTGTCTTACCATCTGGTCTTATTCCCTACCAGGTCTCTCCTAACCTAATAAATGTCCTGAGTCCACCCAGGCCCTTCAACATAGGACTGTGCTACAATGAGCCCAGGCGTAAAAAAAAAAAAAAAAAATGCTCTCTCTAAACCTTCCCTAAACTACTCCAGAAAGGACTGTCCAAAGCTGAACACAGCTCTAAGTAACAAAGAGTCTTCTAACTTCATATTCATACACCTTTATTTCTCAATTAGGCAGACTTCACTATCCAATTTAAGGATTTCTTTTCTCTTCCTTCTGAGATATACCAGAGGTCTCTCTGATCCACTTACAGACCCACAGTAAATGTTTCTTATGTATCTTTACATAAAAGGACCACAAGAAATGTGCAGTGAGGGAATGAACAAACTTTGAATGTCAGCCTCCAGAACGTGGAGTATTTGGTATCATAAAACTATCTTACATTTTCAGAGACAGTATGTTAAAAAGAGAAGTAAAATGAACTATAACAATATTCTGGGAAACAAATAATATTCCTTAAAATCCTACATGGCCACAAGACACTGTGGCAAAGAGCCTCTTTAACCAACCTCATCCTGCCTTTTTCCTTGTTCTGCTGCACAACTCGGCTAGTGGATTTGATGTACAGGTGCCGATGCAGCTCGTCTATGAGAACTAAGTGGAGGTTCATCTTCTTGCTGTGAAGCTCCAGCCTGAGGTCACTCAGTCCTTCCACCTGGAGCAGGGGACCCTCCAAAGACTCGACTGCAGACACCTGAAAACAGCAAAAAAAAAAAAGATTAAGACAACGAAATAATCTAGTAATATTATAAATAAGAAAGACTACCTTTTAAAAGATACTGTCAGGACTTCCCCAGTGGTCCAGTGGTTAAGAATCCGCCTGCCAATGCAGGGGACATGGGTTTGATCCCTGGTCCCGGAAGATCCCACATGCCGCGGAGCAACCAAGCCCATGCGCCACAACTACCGAGCCTGGGCTCTAGAGCCCGCAAGCCACAACTACTGAGCCCACGCACCACAGCTACTGAACCGCACACGCCCTAGAGCCCGTGCTCTGCAACAAGAGAAGCCACCGCAATGAGAAGCCCGCGCACCGTAACGAAGAGTAGCTCCAGCTCGCCGCAACTAGAGAAAGCCCGCACACAGCAGCAAAGACCCAACGCAGCCAAAAATAAATAAATTTTTAAAAAATAAAAATAAAAGATACTGTAAGAAGAGTTTGAGAACTTTATCAGCATACTTCAGACTTTCAGTGTAATGTGGATAGGCCTAGTTCTGCTCTTGAAGGGTTTAACACTGGAGACAGAGAATGCTGAAGAAAACAATCATGGTAAACATGAAGGCATCTAAAGCACCTCAGCAAAGCTGTACATACTATTTATTCCCACACACATTGCCTATCCATGGACACAAGTAAAATGACCTCCTACTGAAATAATTATAATGTTTATATCCTCACAAGACGTCCACATACTAATGATTTAGATCAACTTTTAGTCAAACTTAGCCTCTTATGACTAAGACTCAATAAAAGCACACCTTATCAATTTTTTAAATAATTCTCAGGGCCATCATGAATCAGAGCTTGGTAAGCCTAAGTCTACAAGTGTATTTACAGTCATCTCTAGCTCTTTCTCATATTCACATACACACAGAGGAAAATGCATTTTTACATCAATGTTACAAGCAGACAACAGCAGTCATCACCTCTCCTTGGACTGACTCAGTCTGATAGAAGAAACGGGATTTGAAAGGTGAACAGAAGATAAACTATGAGAAGGGAGATTCTCTTGGCATAAAGTGCAATTTGGGAGATTTTAAGACAAAAAGGATTGAATGAATAAAAATGGTGTAGGAATACCTACAACAAATGGACAAGACGAGGGACTCAGGGAATTTGGAATAGTTCACTTTGAAACCAAAGTGAGAACTGCAAAGGGGAAAAAAAGACAGTATGTATTATATAATCCCATTTATCCAGGTACATAAAATTTTATTTATGTCTTTCTATGTATAAAGACCTTACATATTTTTCTTAAAGAAAAAGAAAGTGAAGAGGTACTATTCCTTGGGAGAAAAAAAGAAGAAAGAAACACAAAGACTAATAATAATAATGATAGTAGCAGTAGTAGTAATAATCGTAACAACAGTAATGGAGAAGACTTGACTACAAGCTGAACTCTGGGAAAAGAGCCCTACCAAGCTCCCTGAAGGAATTAATGTGCAATGACTATTCCCTGCTTTGGTTATACATCTAAATATTCCTCATCTGTACAGATAAAGGCAATAACTAATAACACTACTTAAAAAATCAAGCATTTATACAAAAACAATCAATAGATAATAGAACTCATGAAAGATCAGTGATCAAAAATGTTGATCACAGATCTATCCCAGTATATGCAGTCACTTACGAGAGTGTGGACAGTGAACACAGAAAGCTTTGTAGCTGCCAAATACAAACCGGCCTGAGATGGGGAGGAAAATGCAATGGCTTAGCCACAAACACATCACTTGTTTTGTGATGTGCTATAATGAAATGTCAGCAACAAATAAGTTTCCTTAAGTTAACCAAGACAGAATCGAGGAATGAAAGAGTGACAAGCCCTGGGCCAGCTCTGCCCTCTGAAGCCTGCCAGTTCATTTTCACGCTGAATCGCAACCGCCCCTGCTATGAGAGCCCCCTGCCTGGTGCAAGCTGCGGGCAATTCCAAATGGAAAGGCTGCCTCACGAAATGACCAAAGTGTCCCCAAGGAGGAAAAACAACAACAAATTCATTTACACGTGTGCTCTAAAATGGATTTTAACTCAGGTCTCTAGCAGAGAAAAGAGGATGCATTAACCTTTAGTGACATCAAGATTCAGAAAATGAAAAATAATTTGGTAAACCACTGGCCCATCATGTAGCCTTATCCCTCAAGGTAATTAAATCCAGCTGAGATATTTAAGCTTAAAAACCACCCACTGCACGTCCACACTCAATTTGTTTGTAAGAATTTGCATGAAGATTTTCAACCCAAACAGCTCATGTTCCAATTACAAAACTATATGACGATGTCAACTTTCAAAGCCACTTAATTTTTCTTAAATGTAGGTAAAGCACTTAGCAACACAGTGCCTGGCACATATTGAGGGCTCCTCACATTATTTTTAACAGAACCTATTTACCATGTGGATAAAGAAACCTCGGAGGGTGTTTCCAACATGTTTTAAGGCAGCATTTTCAGTAAAGTGCTGTTTCCATCATGGAACTATTATTAATCACGTAGAAAACAAACTTTCTGAATATGTTTTCTTAACCGAAAATACAAGTACAGTTACCATATATACAATCAAGAGTAGTCTCAGAACTTCAAAGATTTAAAAACCTTACCACAAATAGGAAAATAGCCTCTATTTCTGTAGGAAGATACAGTGCCTTATTTTCTGGCCTTCACAAACTAAAAGTCTATTTATAAAGCTGTAATTATGAAAGCTAAGCAAGGCCACTGTCTTCCCTGACTCTAACCTTGCTTAGTGGTACTCGAAACAATTTGCAGAAAATAGTTGTCAATGCATATATTTCATCCCTAGGACATCAGTTTAAAAACCTGAACTTTATCTTCTGTGGTTTTAAGTAGCTTGTACCATAAAGCTTACACATAAGGAAAACTCGGTGGGGCAGCAGTCAATCCCACCATGACTGATGATTAATTCTGTTGTACTGGGGGGTCTGGTTTCTATGCATTTCCTAACATTTAGCCTTTAATAGAGGACAAATCCTTAAATATCCATCTACAGTTAGAAATGTGCGTAATTACTGATAAAAATACCACCATTTTTTTCTTTAATGTATGGGAAGTGGTCATTTTGTAAATTATTTCACTGTTTTCTAAATTTAATGACTGCAGAGCACTTTTTAAATAACACACCGATGAAACATCAACAGGAATTCAAGAGATGCAGCTGGATTAAAGTGGACGGCAACAGATTAATTCTTTGAGAAATAATCAAAATCGGTTTCAGAAATGTGACATACAACAATGAATACTATCACAAATAAATATTAAAATTACAGGACAAGACACGGCAGATGAGGCAGATGAAAGATCAGACAACATACAGTGGAACTGTTCACTGGAAAATGCTGTCTATACATCTACTCACAGATCGAAATATGATGAATTAATGTGCCAAATGATCTCTACTGTGACCTTCTAGAATTCTCAGGTATGCCACACCATTTCTTTTTTTTTTGAATTTTTGAATTTTATTTTATTTTTTTATACAGCAGATTCTAACTAGTTATCTATTTTATACATATTAGTGTATACATGTCACTCCCAAACTCCCAATTCATCCCACCACCACCACACCCCCTGCCACCTTCCCTCCTTGGTGTCCATACGTTTGTTCTCTACATCTGTGTCTCTATTTCTGCCCTGCAAACCGGTTCATCTGTACCATTTTTCTAGGTTCCACATATATACGTTAAAATATGATATTTGTTTTTCTCGTTCTGACTTACTTCACCCTGTATGACAGCCTCTAAATCCAACCACGTCTCTACAAATAACCCAATTTTGTTCCTTTTTATGGCTGAGTAATATTCCATTGTGTTAGCACTGCACTGAACACTGGATGCATGTGTCTTTTTGAATTATGGTTTTCTCTGGGTATATGCCCAGGAGTGGGATTGCTAGGTCATATGGTAATTCTGTTTTTAGTTTTTTAAGGAAGCTCCATACTATTTTCTCCATAGTGGCTGTATCAATTTACATTCCCACCAACAGTGCAATAGGGCTCCCTTTTCTCCATACCCTCTCCAGCATTTGTTGTTTGTACATTTTTCTGATGATGCCCATTCTAACTGGTGTGAGGTGACACCTCATTGTTGTTTTGATTTGCATTTCTCTAATAATTAGTCATGTTGAGCAGCTTTTCATGTGCTTCTTGGCCACCTGTATGTCTTCCTTGGAGAAACATCTATTTAGGTCTTCTGCCCATTTTTTGATTGGGATTTTTTTTAATATTGAGCTGTATGAGCTGTTTATATATTTTGGAGATTAATCCTTTCTCTGTTGAATCATTTGCAAATATTTTCTCCCATTTTGAGGATCTGCTTTTCGTCTTGTTTGTAGTTTCCTTTGTTTTGTAAAAGCTTTTAAGTTTCATTAGGTCCCATTTGTTTATTTTGGTTTTATTCCCATTACTCTAGGAGGTGGACCAAACAAGATCTTGCTGTGACTTACGCCAAAGAGTGTTCTTCCTGCTTTCCTCTAAGAGTTTTATAGTGTCCAGTCTTACATTTAGGTCTCTGATCCATTTTGAGTTTACTTTTCTGTATGGTGTTAGGAAGTGTTCTAATTTCATTCTTTTACATGTAGCTGTCAAGTTTTCCCACCACCACTTACTGAAGAGACTGTGCTTTCTCCATTGTATATCCTTGCCTCCTTTGTCATAGACTAGCTGACCATAAGTGCATGGGTTTATCTCTGGGCTTTCTATCCTGTTCCATTAATCTATATTTGTTTTTGTGCCAGTACCATACTGTCTTGATTACTGTAGCTTTGCAGTATAGTCTGAAGTCAGGGAGTCTGATTCCTCCAGCTCTGTTTTTCTCCCCCTCAAGACTTCTTTGGCTATTCAGGGTCGTTTGTGTCTCCACAGAAATTTTATAATTTTTTGTTCTAGTTCTGTGAAAAATGCCACTGGTAATTTGATAGGGATTGCACTGAATCTGTAGATTGCTTTGAGTGGTACAGTCATTTCACAATATTGATTCTTCCAATCCAAGAACATGCTACATCTCTCCATCTGTTTGTGTCTTTGATTTCTTTCATCAGTGTCTTACAGTTTTCTGAGTACAGGTCTTTTACCTCCTTACGTAGGTTTATTCCTAGATATTTTATTCTTTTTGTTGCAATGGTGAATGGGATTTTTTCCTTAATTTCTCTTCTTATTCATTGTTAGTGTATAGGAATACAAGAGGTTTCTGTGCATTAATTTTGTATCCTGCAACTTTACCAAATTCATTGATTACCTTTAATACTTTTCTGGTGGCATCTTCAGGATTCTCTATGTATAGTATCATGTCATCTGCAAACAGTGACAGTTTTACTTCTTCTTTTCCTATTTCTTTTCCTTTTGTTTCTTTTTCTTCTGACTGCTGTGGCCAGGACTTCCAAAACTATGTTGAATAAGAGTGGTGAGAGTGGACATCCTTGTTTTGTTCCTGATCTTGGAAGAAATGCTTTCAGTTTTTCACCATTGAGAATGATATTTGCTGTGGGTTTGTCGTATATGGCCTTTACTATGTTGAAGTAGGTTCCCTCTATGCCCACTTTCTGGAGAGTTTTTATCATAAATGAGTATTGAATTTTGTCAAAAGCTTTTTCTGCATCTATCAAGATGATCATATGGTTTTTATTCTTCCATTTGTTAATATGGTGTATCACATTGATTGATTTGCATATGTTGAAGAATCCGTGCATCCCTGGGATAAATCCCCCTTGATAATGGTGTATGATCCTTTTAATGTGTTGTTGGATTCTGTTTGCCCGTATTTTGTTGAGAATTTTTACATCTATATTCATCAGTGATATTGGTCTGTAATTTTCTGTCTTTCTTTGTAGTATCTTTGTCTGGTTTTGGTATCAGGGTGATGGTGGCCTCATAGAATGAGTTTGGGAGTGTTCCTTCCTCTGCAATTATTTGAAGAGTTTGAGAAGAATGGGTGTTAGCTCTTCTGTAAATGTTTGAAAGAATTCACCTGTGAAGCCATCTGGTCCTGGACTTTCGTTTGTTGGAAGATTTTTAATCACAGTTTCAATTTCATTACTTGTGATTGGTCTGTTCAAATTTTCTATTTCTTCCTGGTTCAGTCTTGGAAGGTTCTACCTTTCTAAGAATTTGTCCATTTCTTCCAGGTTGTCCATTTTATTGGCCTAGAGTTGCTTGTAGTAGTCTCTTAGGATGCTTTGTATTTCTTCAGTGTCTGTTGTAACGTCTCCTTTTTCATTTCTGATTTTATTGATTTGAGTCCTAACCCTCTTTTTCTTGGTGAGTCTGGCTAATGGTTTATCAATTTTGTTTATATTCTCAAAGAACCAGCTTTTAGTTTTATTGATCTTTGCTATTGTTTTCTTTGTTTCTATTTATTTCTGCTCTTACCTTTAGGATTTCTTTCCTTCTACTAACTTTGGGTTTTGTTTGTTCTTTCTCTAGCTCCTTTAGGTGTAAGGTTAGTTTTTGAGATTTTTCTTGTTTCTTGAGGTAGGCTTATATTGCTATAAACTTCCCTCTTATAACTGCTTTAGTTGCATCCCATAGGTTTTGGATCGTCGTGTTTTCATGGTCCTTTGTCTCTAGTTATTTTTTGATTTCCTCTTTGATTTCTTCAGTCATCTCTTGGTTATTTAGTAATGTATTATTTAGGCTCCATGTGTTTGTGTGTTTTACGTTTTGTTTTCCCTGTAACTGATTTCTAATCTCATAGCACTGTGGTCAGAAAAGATGCTTGATATGATTTCAATTTTCTTAAATTTACCAAGGCTTAATTTGTGACCCAAGATATGATCTATCCTGGAAAACGTTTCATGTACACTTGAAAGTATAATCTGCTGTTTTGGGATGGAATGTCCTATAAATATCAATTAAATCTATCTGGTCTATTGTGTCATTTAAAGCTTGTGTGTCCTTATTAATCTTCTGTCTGGATGATCTGTCCATTGGTGTAAGTGAGGTGTGGAAGTCCCCCACTAGTATTGTGTTGCTGTCAATTTTCTCTTTTATAGCTGTTAGCAGTTGCCTTATGTATTGAGGAGCACCTATGTTGGGTGCATATATAATTGTTATATCTTCTTCTTGGATTGATCCCTTGCTCATTATGTAGTGTCCTTCCTTGTCTCTTGTAACATTCTCTATTTTATCTGATACAAGTATTGCTACTTCAGCTTTCTTTTGATTTTCATTTGCATGGAATATGTTTTTCCATCCCCTCACTTTCAGTCTGTATGTATCCCTAGGTCTGAAGTGGGTCTCTTGTAGACAGCATATATACATGGGTCTTGTTTGTACCCATTCAGCAAGCCTGTGTCTTTTGGTTGGAGCATTTAATCCATTCATGTTCAAGGTAATTATCAATATGTATGTTCCTATTACCATTTTCTCAATTGTTATGGGTTTGTTTTTGTAGGTCCTTTTCTTCTCTTGTGTTTCCCACTTAGAGAATTTCCTTTAGCATTTGTTGTAGAGCTGGTTTGGTGGTGCTGAATTCTCTTACCTTTTGCTTGTCCTTAAAGCCTTTTTTTTTTTTTTTTGCAGTACGTGGGCCTCTCACTTTTGTGGCCTCTCCCGTTGCAGAGCACAGGCTCCGGACGCGCAGGCTCAGCGGCCACGGCCCACGGGCCTAGCCGTTCCACGGCACGTGGGATCCTCCCGGACCGGGGCACGAACCTGTGTCCCCTGCGTCGGCAGGCGGACTCTCAACCACTGCGCCACCAGGGAAGGCCTCCTTAAAGCTTTTGATTTCTCCATCGAATCTGAATGAGATCCTTGCCGGGTAATCTTGGTTGTAGGTTCTTCCCTTTCATTACTTTAAGTATATTGTGCCACTCCCTTCTGGCTTGTAGAGTTTCTACTGAGAAATCAGCTGTTAACCTTATGGGAGTTCCCTTGTATGTTATTTGTCGTTTTTCCCTTGTTGCTTTCAATAATTTTTGTCAATTTGAATACTATGTGTCTTGGCATGTTTCTCCTTGGGTTTATCCTGTATTGGACTCGCTGTGCTTCCTGTACTTGGGTGGCTATTTCCTTTCCCGTGTTAGGGAAGTTTTCGACTATAATCTCTTCAAATATTTTCTCAGGTCCTTTCTCTCTCTCTTCTCCTTCTGGGACCCCTATAATGCGAAGGTTGTTGTGTTCAATGTTGTCCCAGAGGCTTCTCAGGCCATCTTCATTTCTTTTCATTCTTTATTCTGTTCTGTGGCAGTGAATTCCACCATTCTGTCTTCCAGGTCACTTACTTGTTCTTCTGCCTCAGTCATTCTGCTATTGATTCCTTCTAGTGTATTTTCATTTTATTGTATTGTTCGTCTCTGTTTGTTCTTTAATTCTTCTAGGTGTTTGTTCTTTAATTCTAGATCTTTGTGAAACATTTCTTTCATCTTCTCGATCTTTACCTCCATTCTTTTTCTGAGGTCCTAGATCTTCTTTACTATCATTATGCTGAATTCTTTTTCTGGAAGGTTGCCTATCTCCACTTCATTTAGTTGTTTTTCTGGGGTTTTATCTTGTTCCTTCATCTGGTACATAACCCTCTGCCTTTTCATTTTGTCTATCTTTCTGTGAATGTGGTTTTCCTTCCACAGCCTGCAGGACTGTAGTACTTCCTTCTGCTGTCTGCCCTCTGGTGGATGAGGCTATCTAAGAGGCTTGTGCAAGCTTCCTGATGGGAAGGACTGGTGGTGGGTAGAGCTGGGTGTTGCTCTGGTGGGCAAAGCTCAGTAAAACTTTAATCTGCTTGTCTGCTGATGGGGAGGGCTGAGTTCCCTTCCTGTTGGTTGTTTGGCCTGAGGCAATCCAGCACTGGAGGCTACAGGCTCTTTGGTGGAGCTAATGGCGGACTCTGGCAGGGCTCACACCGAGGTGTACTTCCCAGAACTTCTGCTGCCAGTGTCCTTGTCCCCAGAGTGAGCCACAGCCACCCCCTGGCTCTGAAGGAGACCCTCCAACACTAGCAGTTAGGTCTGATTCAGTCTCCTATGGAGTCACTGCTCCTTCCCCTGGGCCCCGATGCACACACTACTTTGTGTGTGCCCTCCAAGAGTGGAGTCCCCACACCATTTCTTAAAGGTAGAGTACTACATAATGAGACAACCAGATGTATTTGGAAGTTTTCTTACACATATTTTCAAAAATAAATCCACGTGGGGAGAGGGGGAGGGAGGGGAGATAGATACTACCAACAAGGATTTTTTCACAGAACACCTACTATTATCTGACAGAACGTTAATGTTCTAACTCACCAGAGTTAGAAACTGCTCATACAGACAACAGAAATCTGTTTGAGTTGAAAACAAATATTTCTTTTAGGATTACAAAGATAAGCAAACATCTACAAAATGTTTTAACACATGATATCGAACAAGACAGTATGCTTCACTATTAAAAACCTATCCATTTAGGAAACAAGTTCTGAGAAATATTTCCTTAACTCAATAAAATAGGTCAGAGGTAGTTAAAATGTACATAATCAAGAATCGTCTGGTGCTTTCAAAAAAGAAATTTGCCTTGAGTTGAGAGATCAACCTACAACAAAGGAAATCTTTGTAATTAGAAACTACAAGTGTCCTTAAATTTTCTTTCCCAAATGTCTATTTCTCATTTTCATTTTAGTTTAAACTAGGAATAATGATTTCATAGTTAAGTGCGTGTCTTCTACCAGTCTTACTCAAGCCGATTAAGTAAAAAGATCTAGTTTTGTGCTTTAACACGAACCAATGGAAATGTCTAAGTAACATCAAAGTCAGCCATTCTCAACAGTTGCTTCATTGAAAAAACACTAGAAAAGAAACCACTGATCTTTATTTTATTTTTTTGGTTGGGGGAGGTGAGATACACAAAGGTGAATGACAACTGTAACTGTTTCTAAATAGAACTAAGGTTCAAGCCAAAAAACAAAAAAAAATCTTTCAAATTTAAGCAAAAAAACCCAACCTGATAACTAAACCATCTGCTGGCTAATATTTTGGCAACAGTGTTCCCTACAAAAAGCAAATGTGTTGCCACTGTTGAGTCCAAAACAAATATTTCCTTCAGGACTCTGATAATTACATGGTTCCAAAATGTTCTATCACTTTTCAGTAGGTCAGTACATCTCCCTTAAGGAAGCATTTTTCTAGTAAGACAACATAACCATCCTGAAAATGTTGCCTTGGCCCAACTTACAGATATAATAGAAAGATATGAAATTGGGCTATTCTAGAGAATCGATACCATCCCTTCCCATAAGTATATAAAAAGACACAAGTCTGAACACCCTCAACGAAATAAGAACACCAAAAATCTTTGGCTATGAACAACAAAAGAAACATGCCTTGGAACCTGAGATTTACTTAGCACCCAGGTCACCAGCCTGCTGCCATGAGCCCCTGAACTGTGGGAAGGCAAACTCTGGTGTCTTCAGGCCCTAGTCCTCAAGACAGTACTCCATCTAGAATTCTCCACATTCAAGCTCAGGGGGTCCCAGATGGGCCCAAGAAGCCTCACTCTGAATCAAGTATGATTCATACCCATCTCAACACAAGCAGGGAGGATGTTTCTCACAAGAATCCCAAATCATTCACTTACCAAACATTCCCGTTTAGCTATACCGTATTTCCCAATGCAGAGATTTTATTCTTTATCAGACAGAAACTGGTAAAAGAAACCAAATGCAAGTTAAAAAAAACAAAAAAAAAACGTGATTTCATGTATTAGTTTGAAATACGAAAATTACTGTTTTCATGAGTCAAAAATGATCAAATATCGGCTGTTTCAATCTAACAGTTTAAGGAGCCAGTCTGAAAGCCTTGATGCATCTAGGAAATCACTGTACTTTGTAGAATGTTGTGGCCCGTATAGAGTCCTAAGTATTTAACTGCATAGAGAAACTAGCAACAATTTTACTTTCAGAATATAGTATCATATTATATGGGATATAAAACACAAGCATGTGACCCCAAAGGATTTTGTGCACAAAACTCCTACCTGTTAGATATAAACTTGATAATAGCACTTAAAAACTTTCTTAAGGATAAACGTCATCCGCTCACTTGTGTTTATAGCATGACACGAGCCACCACATGTGGCCTAAGTAGAGGACGGCTTAGACTGCTCTGCACACGCAAGTGGTTGGTGGAGGGAGGAAAAGAGTATGGGACTTACAAGAGAGAATAAAGGGCTCAGCCTACTGTGGAGGTTTCAGGGAGTCCTAGGGGTCTAGAGGAAAAACAGAATCCCTGATCCCAGCTTCATTGGAGCAGATAGAGGTTTTTGGCTCCCTAGGGTCCAGCCTGGCCTCTGACTGAAGGCCTCAGGGCTATTGACAGTTTGGTACTTAAAACAGACTTCCCAAGAAAGCTGTATAGGGCAAGGCCGAGCGCCTGGAGCAAGAACACTTCCCCCCCCCCACCCCAACTCCTCAGCTTGTAGCCCATCAACAACGATCAAATCAGGCCATCAAAAAAGCCCATTCTTAGAATAAGTCAGTTTGCTGACATAATATTGATCAGCCGCATTCAGGTGCCCCTTCTTCTCCCTCAGGAAGCCCAATACCTATTATGCGGCCTCAGCAGGCTCTCACCACTACGAACAAGATGCTAGCCACCTCCATTCTCCCTTCATTACTGCCAGGGTTATTGCATGTTTTTATTTAATAAACCTTCATCAGCTCAAATGGAGGGTTGTTAGTAGTTGAGGTAACAGCCAAATGATAAAGCTCCAGAGAGATATCAGTGCTTGCTGGTGCATTAACAAAGAGAGGACAAGAGCTGAGGTCAAGCGCGTGTCAATGTAAATGAGGCGACAGTAGGTACTAAAGGCTTAATGCAATAGACTGCCTGGGAGATAATGGAATTTACAGGATAAAGCAAATGAGATGAAGTTATTGATAAGTGAAGGAAGGGAGGGGTGCCTGTAAAATCAAGTGCTGTCAAAGAAAAGGCCTTTTACTTGTGAATTTCTCCTGTAAAGGATCTTCAAATCTATCTTAGAAAACTCAAAAGAGATCAAATGTGCCTTCCAACTTCATCAAAGATCTCATCCTATGACTGCCATGAACCACTGACTTGTTCTAAAAGCATACCAGTCTACTAAACTATTCTTACGCTTTTTTGAGGGTTCTCCCTTATTTTTGGTTTTCTTAAACATCAGGGCATTCTACCACATCTAATTCCCATATTTTATTAAAGCAAGTATTTTTTTTTTTTCTCTTGTAAAGTATGGGCAACTAGGTCTTCTAAAATAGCCATCCCATTAGCACAAGCCTCACAGAATGACAGTATCCGAGAAATGAAAGGTAAAAATTTTCTATTTTCAGGGGTCGTTAAAAGTTGTTAAGACTGAGGCCCCATGCCAATTTTACATATTTTTTTTAAAAAAGTGTGGCCCAAAAATGTTTTTCTTAACCTTTTTCTTTCAGATTAGAAAAGTAACAGATGTGCAATCAAGAAAACTTGAAAAACAAATCACAAGGAAAAAAAGATCCGTATTTCTACTGATCAGATAAAATACATTTTAAGCTGACTCCTTCCAATCATTTTCCACACCGAGTTTTTACAAAAATACTGTTACTTTTCAATATGCTTTTTTTCATATGGAAATATTTTGGGACCATCTGCCCATCACTAAACATGATTTTTAGTATTTTCTTGCTAGTCCATAATATGAATATTCCATAAATGACTTAAACCAACTCACTATACTTAGGTAACTGCTAATTTTTTTACTTCCATAAATCTTACTGTGATAATTATCCTTGTATACATGTTTTTGAATACTTCACAATTAAAATTCTTAATTCTTTCCTTAACATAATATTCAAGAAGTAGAATTCCAAGTCCAAAGTTATTTAGGGTTTCTGATGCATAATGCCAACTTAAGAGCATTATTTTGTTCTAAATGGACTTAACAACTCTGTTCACAATCACTTTCCTGATGAAATCAGACTATACCTAATACCTTATAAGAACTGTAATTGCTTATGGAGAAGCTCATGAAAAAATCCTTCTTTGTTCCTAATTTTATGATGCCTTCAATTCTCAGTTGCCATTGTTACCAAAAGCTCTAGGCCTCTCTGTACACTGGTGCCAAATCAAATCTCAGAATCTCAGAGACAGAGTTTGGGGTGAAGTAGAAAAGAATAGCTTTATGACTTTGGCAGGCAAAGGGGGCCACAATGGGCTCCTGCCTTCAATGTGTCCCAACCCAGCAGGATTTGCTGAGGGTTTTATAGCAGTGGTTGGGGTGGGGGGTGGGCTCAGCACTTCTTCTACAGCACTGCTCAGCACTTCTACAGCTCTTTACTAACATGAACTATTAAAATCCCACAAAAGAATGTGAGAGGAATACGGCTTTTTTTCATTTTAAGAGCTAGGCAACCACAAGTAATTAGTATTGGGATGGATCTCAAAGAAAATAGACTTCCTTAGCAAGCTCCCCCTGTCTTGTCAAAGCCAAGCAAAAACTACCGATCGGCATTCTCAGACCACCACCAGGTTGAGAGAGGGCTCCCAGCAACAACAGGCGTTGCCATCTGCTGCCATTCTTACACATACATTAGGGTCCCCACCTGGCCACAGACTGACCAGTCAAAATCCTGTTCAAGCAAATCCATACGTGAGGCTGAAACCAGACATAAGAAGGATGATGTCAGCAAAGGACTTGTGTGTCATTCTTGACTGAGATCATTCCTCCTACAGACTTGAAGTGTGTAAATGTAAGCACGTGCGCCTGTGGTTAACCTGATTCCAACATGTAAGCATTAGTGATGGTAGAGCCAGGAGAGAAATGCTGCTCAACATGAGAAGCCCCAGACTACCGCTTTCTTTTCACCTGGCCCCGTGTGACAGTGATGACTGTCATGCTACCTACACCACTGTAAATTTCTACACCGCCTTCTGTTTCCCAAAGCACTTGACCTGTACAAAGTTTCATTTTTATTCTCACAGCCATTCTATAATGTACACGGAGTAACTATCTGTATATCCACTCTACAGAAGAGGATACTGGAAAACAGAGAAAGTGATGCATCTGTTTAACCTCACAGAACTAGTGGGTTGTTGGGTCAGGACTAGAATTAAGAACGTCTGGCTTTTCAACCCATTTTGTTTTTACTATAACATGCTGTACCTAGACACCACTTGTCAATAAATAAATTTATTGCCCCAATTTCAATCCATTCAATCCCAGCAGCAAGTCAGATAAGAACACACAGTAAAGATACAGAAATCAGAGCACCAAGATGACAGCTCTAAAGAGTTCCAAGTCAGCTCAAACCTGGAGAGCATCTAATTTAGCCATTCAACAAAACTCATATTGACCAAATAATCAGGCTATAAAATCAGACTAAGAGCCAAATACTCATCAGCTCTATCCAAAAACTGCACTAGAGGACAGCAACAAAGTAACTTTAGTCAACCTACAACATTTCTACATAAAGGTCAATATTGCCACCTGATGTCTGTCTTACACAAATATTTGGTTTCAAATGTAAGTGTTAAATGAAGTCAAGGACAATTAGTTTTTGGTCTATTGCATAGCACAGGCTATACCCTACACCTCACTGGTTCCAAATCTGTCTGAACATTGGAATCCCTTGGAGAATGCCAACAATTACTGAAACTAGCGTCCCACCCCCAGAGATTTCAACGTCATCCGTCTAGGCTGCAACCTGGGCTTTAGGATGCTTGAAGGATTCCCTAATGTGCAGAGTTTGGGAACCACTGCCCTACAGCCAAGTGAGCCAGCTGAAAACTGCTGAACCTTATGAGGTTTAGTGAAATAAAACAATTTCTATTTGCTTTAAAATAAGAGGCAAATGAAGAGCAGACAGAAAGAGCAAACTAAAACTAAAGGAGAAGGAAAGTTATTACAATAAGCCAGTGCCTATCAAACAGTGTGGCTTTTAAAAACCCCAGCCTTCAAAAACAAACATAAATTAAAAGGGCAATGAGCGGCAAGAAAAATAGTTACTACAAAGCCCTGTACTTTTACTCTCTAGGAGAAACATAACGCTGCCACACTGAAGCTACGTACTTAATTTGGGATCCAAAAACCGAGGTTACTCATTTACTAACTTTATCTTCAGCTTTTCCTTTATCTTTTTGCCAAGAAAATCAGATGTAGGTGTTTGAGGGAATTCAGGGTTCCCAAATGCAGCTGAAAGCAGCTACGGCTGACCAGAAAATAGCACACCATGGGCTTCCCTGGTGGTGCAGTGGTTGAGAGTCCACCTGCCGACGCAGGGGACGGGGTTCGTGCCCCGGTCCAGGAAGATCCCACATGCCGCGGAGCCGCTGGGCCCGTGAGCCATGGCCACTGAGCCTGCGCGTCCGGAGCCTGTGCTCCACAACGGGAGAGGCCACAGCAGTGAGAGGCCCGCGTACCGCAAAAAATAAATAAATAAAATAAAATAAAATAAAATAAAATAGCACACCAGACTACCCCACTCCCAGCCCCTGTATTCCTGGAACTCCTGTTGCACTGATCATGATATGAGATGCTGTTTATTTCTTCATCATCTGTCCCTTCCTCCTAGCACGTAAGCTCCTTCAAGTTTAAGGCCACCTTCACAGATCCACATAGAAACAACACAAGTAATCAACAATGGCATCGTCACATTCATTTGTCCATCTATCAAAATATGTGCCAAATTCTTTGCTGACAAATTATTAGTATAGAATACTGGCATCTGTCTTTCAGATCAGTATTCTACACTAGGAACAGATGGGCTTTAACGGTGGCTGTTTCATTATTGATCACGGATACATTTTTTTTTTTATCATGTAGGGAAATCTATATGGAATATTGAAACATTTTGCAGTCACTGAACCACTGTCAAGTTAGGTCCAATAGGTTCGCTAGAGTTTCGGCTCTGATATTCCCAGTGCTTTCACCTCAATACCATTCCCAGAGTCAGGGTAGGAAAAATCAGCCCTGTGAGATCTCAGAATCTTTCAAGCCAGATGAAAGGAATATGCACTTTGGCCCCTTTTTTCTTGTACATGAATCAGTGGATGCATGGTCACCCCTTGCCTGCCCATAATTTGAGAAAAGAGGCATTAGTTTATTTGCTGATGACACAGTTTTACTGGCACCAACAGGAGCAACCTCATTGGTCCACTGGTCCTGCCATCTAAGCAATGACAGAAAGAATAACTGAACATCAACTACTCTGATACTAAAATCAACATTTGTTGATAAGCACTCTCTTATAGTGAACTGGCTTGTATCTGATAACAATACCCAAGAGTCACCTAAGACTAGATTTTGCAACAAACTGGTCTTGGATAGTTTACCAACAAATTACATCGCTCATAATTGGACAGTCAGCGGGTACCCATCGAACATATACTTGACGTAAGCTGAAGAGGTGACTGATGACACAGAAACCGAAATTTGTTCATGCCAAATCCGGAAAATATGGCCTAGAGCTCTGGGGTCTTGATCATCCATCTGTGCCTGTATTAGAGCAGACTAGACTTGTTTTCCGAGAAAAATCCTAACTCTGCCTGCAGGAATTCTTTGACCATATAAAATGTGGAGTGGTCTTTCATTCAGGGCAAGAAGAAAAGGAATCAAAAATGCCTAACTTAGCCAGCCCTATTTCAACTCTTATCAGCTCAAAACAAGTCCACCTCAGACGGGTTTTTGAGGGTATAACATGATAGCAATCACTACATCCTTTCTTACAGTATCAGTAAACATAATCAATTATAAATAACATTTCTAAGGTCTTACTATGTATACTGTGCGTACTTTACATACATAGCTCAATTTTTTTTTTTTTTTTAACATCTTTATTGGGGTATAATTGCTTTACAATGGTGTGTTAGTTTCTGTTTTATAACAAAGTGAATCAGCTATACATATACATATGTTCCCATATGTCTTCCCTCTTGCGTCTCCCTCCCTCCCACTCTCCCCATCCCACCCTTCCAGGCTGTCACAAAGCACCGAGCTAATATCCCTGTGCCTTGCGGCTGCTTCCCCCCAGCTATCTACCTTACTACGTTTGTTAGTGTGTATATGTCCATGACTCTCTCTCGCCCTGTCAAAACTCACCCCTCCCCCTCCCCATACCCTCAAGTCCGTTCTCCAGTAGGTCTGCGTCTTTATTCCTATCTTACCCCTAGGTTCTTCATGACATTTTTTTCCCTTAAATTCCATATATATGTGTTAGCATACGGTATTTGTCTTTTTCTTTCTGACTTACTTCACTCTGTATGACAGACGCTAGGTCTATCCATCTCATTACAAATAGCTCAATTTCATTTCTTTTTAAGGCTGAGTAATACTCCATTGTGTATATGTGCCACATCTTCTTTATCCATTCATCCGATGATGGGCACTTAGGTTGTTTCCATGTCCTGGCTATTGTAAATAGAGCTGCAATGAACATTTTGGTACATGACTCTTTTTGAATTTTGGTTTTCTCAGGGTATATGCCAAGTAGTGGGATTGCTGGGTCATATGGTAATTCTATTTGTAGTTTTTTAAGGAACCTCCATACTGTTCTCCACAGTGGCTGAACCAATTCACATTCCCACCAGCAGTGCAAGAGTGTCCCCTTTTCTCCACACCCTCTCCAGCATTTATTGTTTCTAGATTTTTTGATGATGGCCATTCTGACTGGTGTGAGATGATATCTCATTGTAGTTTTGATTTGCATTTCTCTAATGATTAATGATGTTGAGCATTCTTTCATGTGTTTGTTGGCATTCTGTATATCTTCTTTGGAGAAATGTCTATTTAGGTCTTCTGCCCATTTTTGGATGGGGTTGTTTGTTTTTTTGTTATTGAGCTGCATGAGCTGCTTGTAAATTTTGGAGATTAATCCTTTGTCAGTTGCTTCATTTGCAAATGTTTTCTCCCATTCTGAGGGTTGTCTTTTGGTCTTGGTTATGGTTTCCTTTGCTGTGCAAAAGCTTTGAAGTTTCATTCGGTCCCATTTGTTTATTTTTGTTTTTATTTCCATTACTCTAGGAGGTGGGTCAGAAAGGATCTTGCTGTGATTTATGTCATAGAGTGTTCTTCCTATGTTTTCTTCTAAGAGTTTGATAGTTTCTGGCCTTACATTTAGGTCTTTAATCCATTTTGAGCTTATTTTTGTGTATGGTGTTAGGGAGTGATCTAATCTCATACTTTTACATGTACCTGTCCAGTTTTCCCAGCACCATTTATTGAAGAGGCTGTCCTTTCTCCACTGTACATTCCTGCCTCCTTTATCAAAGATAAGGTGTCCATATGTGCGTGGGTTTATCTCTGGGCTTTCTATCCTGTTCCACTGATCTATCTTTCTGTTTTTGTGCCAGTACCATACTGTCTTGATTACTGTTGCTTTGTAATATAGTCTGAAGTCAGGGAGCCTGATTCCTCCAGCTCCTTTTTTCGTTCTCAAGATTGCTTTGGCTATTCGCGGTCTTTTGTGTTTCCATACAAATTGCGAAATTTTTTGTTCTAGTTCTGTGAAAAATGCCAGTGGTAGTTTGATAGGGATTGCATTGAATCTGTAGATTGCTTTGGGTAGTAGAGTCATTTTCACAATGTTGATTCTTCCCATCCAAGAACATGGTATATCTCTCCATCTATTTGTATCATCTTTAATTTCTTTCATCAGTGTCTTATAATTTTCTGCATACAGGTCTTTCGTATCCTTAGGTAGGTTTATTCCTAGATATTTTATTCTTTTTGTTGCAATGGTAAATGGGAGTGTTTTCTTGATTTCACTTTCAGATTTTTCATCATTAGTATATAGGAATGCCAGAGATTTCTGTGCATTAATTTTGTATCCTGCTACTTTACCAAATTCATTGATTAGCTCTAGTAGTTTTCTGGTAGCATCTTTAGGATTCTCTATGTATAGTATCATGTCATCTGCAAACAGTGACAGCTTTACTTCTTCTTTTCCGATTTGGATTCCTTTTATTTCCTTTTCTTCTCTGATTGCTGTGGCTAAAACTTCCAAAACTATGTTGAATAAGAGTGGTGAGAGTGGGCAACCTTGTCTTGTTCCTGATCTTAGTGGAAATGCTTTCAGTTTTTCACCATTGAGGATGATGTTTGCTGTGGGCTTGTCATATATGGCTTTTATTATGTTTAGGAAAGTTCCCTCTATGCCTACTTTCTGCAGGGTTTTTATCATAAATGGGTGTTGAATTTTGTCGAAAGCTTTCTCTGCATCTATTGAGATGATCATATGGTTTTTCTCCTTCAATTTGTTAATATGGTTTATCACATTGATAGATTTGCGTATATTGAAGAATCCTTGCATTCCTGGAATAAACCCCACTTGATCATGGTGTATGATCCTTTTAATGTGCTGTTGGATTCTGTTTGCTAGTATTTTGTTGAGGATTTTTGCATCTATGTTCATCAGTGATATTGGCCTGTAGTTTTCTTTCTTTGTGACATCCTTGTCTGGTTTTGGTATCAAGGTGATGGTGGCTTCGTAGAAGGAATTTGGGAGTGTTCCTCCCTCTGCTATATTTTGGAAGAGTTTGAGAAGGATAGGTGTTAGCTCTTCTCTAAACGTTTGATAGAATTCACCTGTGAAGCCATCTGGTCCTGGGCTTTTGTTTGTTGGAAGGTTTTTAATCACAGTTTCAATTTCAGTGCTTGTGATTGGTCTGTTCATATTTTCTATTTCTTCCTGATTCAGTCTTGGCAGGTTGTGCATTTCTAAGAATTTGTCCATTTCTTCCAGATTGTCCATTTTATTGGCATAGAGTTGCTTGTAGTAATCTCTCATGATTATTTTTATTTCTGCAGTGTCAGTCGTTACTTCTCCTTTTTCATTTCTAATTCTATTGATTTGAGTCTTCTCCCTTTTTTTCTTGATGAGTCTGGCTAGTGGTTTATCTATTTTGTTTATCTTCTCAAAGAACCAGCTTTTAGTTTTATTGATCTTTGCTATTGTTTCCTTCACTTCTTTTTCATTTATTTCTGATCTGATTTTTATGATTTCTTTCCTTCTGCTAGCTTTGGGGTTTTTTTGTTCTTCTTTCTCTAATTGCTTGAGGTGCAAGGTTAGGTTGTTTATTCGAGATGTTTCCTGCTTCTTAAGGTGGGCTTGTATTGCTATAAACTTCCCCCTTAGAACTGCTTTTGCTGCATCCCATAGGTTTTGGGTCGTTGTGTCTCCATTGTCATTTGTTTCTAGGTATTTTTTTATTTCCTCTTTGATTTCTTCAGTGATCACTTCATTATTAAGTAGTGTATTGTTTAGCCTCCATGTGTTTGTATTTTTTAAAGATCTTTTCCTGTAATTGATATCTAGTCTCATGGCGTTGTGGTCGGAAAAGATACTTGATACAATTTCAGTTTTCTTAAATTTACCAAGGCTTGATTTGTGACCCAAGATATGATCTATCCTGGAGAATGTTCCATGAGCACTTGAGAAAAATGTGTATTCTGTTGTTTTTGGATGGAGTGTCCTATAAATATCAATTAAGTCCATCTTGTTTAATGTATCATTTAAAGCTTGTGTTTCCTTATTTATTTTCATTTTGGATGATCTGTCCATGGGTGAAAGTGGGGTGTTAAAGTCCCCTACTATGAATGTGTTACTGTTGATCTCCCCTTTTATGGTTGTTAGTATTTGCCTTATGTATTGAGGTGCTCCTATGTTGGGTGCATAAATATTTACAATTGTTATATCTTCTTCTTGGATCGATCCCTTGATCATTATGTAGTGTCCTTCTTCGTCCCTTTTAATAGTCCTTATTTTAAAGTCTATTTTGTCTGATATGAGAATTGCTACTCCAGCTTTCTTTTGGTTTCCATTTGCATGGAATATCTTTTTCCATCCCCTTACTTTCAGTCTGTATGTGTCTCTAGTTCTGAAGTGGGTCTCTTGTAGACAGCATATATAAGGGTCTTGTTTTTGTATCCATTCAGCCAATCTGTGTCTTTTGGTGGGAGCATTTAGTCCATTTACATTTAAGGTAATTATTGATATGTATGTTCCTATTTCCATTTTATATATTGTTTTGGGTTCGCTACTATAGGTCATTTCCTTCTCTTGTGTTTCGTGTCTAGAGAAGTTCCTTTAGCATTTGTTGTAAAGCTGGTTTGGTGGTGCTGAACTCTCTCAGCTTTTGCTTGTCTGTAAAGGTTTTAATTTCTCCATCAAATGTGAATGAGATCCTTGCTGGGTAGAGTAGTCTTGGTTTCAGGCTATTCTCCTTCATCACTTTCAGTATGTCCTGCCACTCCCTTCTGGCTTGTAGGGTTTCTGCTGAGAGGTCCGCTGTTAACCTTATGGGGATTCCCTTGTGTGTTATTTGTTGTTTTTCCCTTGCTGCTTTTAATATGCTTTCTTTGTATTTAATTTTTGACAGTTTGATTAATATGTGTCTTGGCGTGTTTCTCCTTGTATTTATCCTGTATGGGACCCTCTGTGCTTCCTGGACTTGATTAACTATTTCCTTTCCCATATTAGGGAAGTTTTCAACTATAATCTCTTCAAATATTTTCTCAGTCCCTTTCTTTCTTTCTTCTTCTTCTGGAACCCCTATAATTCGAATGTTGGTGCGTTTCATGTTGTCCCAGAGGTCTCTGAGACTGTCCTCAGTTCTTTTCATTCTTTTTTCTTTATTCTGCTCTGCAGTAGTTATTTCCACTACTTTATCTTCCAGGTCACTTATCCGTTCTTCTGCCTCAGTTATTCTGCTATTGATCCTATCTAGAGTGATTTTAATTTCATTTATTGCATTGTTCATCGTTGCTTGTTTCATCTTTAGTTCTTGTAGGTCCTTGTTAACTGTTTCTTGCATTTTGTCCATTCTACTTCCAAGATTTCGGATCATCCTTACTATCATTATTCTGAATTCTTTTTCAGGTAGATTGCCTATTTCCTCTTCATTTGTTAGGTCTGGTGGGTTTTTATCTTGCTCCTTCATCTGCTGTGTGTTTTTCTGTCTTCTCATTTTGCTTATCTTACTGTGTTTGGGGTCTCCTTTTTGCAGGCTGCACTTTCGTAGTTCCCGTTGTTTTTGATGTCTGTCTCCAGTGGCTAAGGTTGTTTCAGTGGGTTGTGTAGGCTTCCTGGTGGAGGGGACTAGTGCCTGTGTTGTGCTGGATGAGGCTGGATCTTGTCTCTCTAGTGGGCAGGTTCACGTCTGGTGGTGTGTTTTGGGGTGTCTGTGGCCTTATTATGATTTTAGGCAGCCTCTCTGCTAATGGGTGGGGTTGTGTTCCTGTTTTGCTAGTTGTTTGGCATAGGTTGTCCAGCACTGTGGCTTGCTGGTCGTTGAGTGAAGCTGGGTGCTGGTGTTAAGATGGAGGTCTCTGGGATATTTCCACCGTTTAATATTATGTGGAGCTGGGAGGTCTCTTGTTGACCAGTGTCCTGAAGTTGGCTCTCCTACCTCAGAGGCAGAGCCCTGACTCCTGGCTGGAGCACCAAGAGCCTTTCATCCACACAGCTCAGAATAAAAGGGAGAAAAAGTAGGGAGAATTAGTAGAAGTATGAGTAAAGAAAGACGGAAAGGAGGAAAGGAAGGAAGGAAGAAAGAAGCAAAGAAGGAAAGAAAGGAGGGAGGGAGGGAGGGAGGGAGGAAGGAAGGAAGGAGGGAAAGAAGGAAAAAAGACAGAAAGAAAGATGATACAGTAAAAATAAAATAAAGTATAATAGTTATTGAATTAAAAAATATTTAGAAAAAAAAAAAAAGGGACGGATAGAACCTTAGGACAAATGTTGGAAGCAAAGCTATACAGAGAAAATCTTACACAGAAGCATACACATACACCTTCACAAAAAGAGGTAAAGGGGGAAAAATCATAAATCCTGCTCCCTGAGACCACCTCCTCAATTTGGGGTGATTCGTTGTCTAAAGGAGGGAAGGAAGGAAGGAAAGAAAGAAAGAACGAAGGTAAAGTATAATAAAGTTATCACAATTAAACTTAATTATTAAGAAAAAGAATTTTTTAAAAAAAAGTCATGGACGGATAGAGCCCTAGGACAAATGGTGGAAGCAAGAGTATACAGACAGGATCTCACACAGAAGCATACACGTACACATTCACAAAAAGAGGAAAAGGGAAAAAAAATCATAGATCTCGCTCCTAAATTCCACCTCTTCAATTTGGGATCATTCCTTGTCTATTCAGGTATTCCACAGATGCAGGGTATATCAAGTTGATTGTGGAGCTTTAATCCGCTGCTTCTGTGGCTGCTGGGAGAGATTTCCCTTTCTCTTCTTTGTTCTCACAGCTCACAGGAGCTCAGCTTTGGATTTGGCCCTGCCTCTGCGTGTAGGTCGCCGGAGGGCGTCTGTTTTTTTGCTAAGACAGGATGGGGTTAAAGGAGCCGCTGATTCGGGGCCTCCGGCTCACTCAGGCCGGGGGTTGGGGGATGGGGGAAGGAGGGGCACTACTTGCGGGGCGGGCCTGCAGCTGCAGAGGCAGCGTGACGTTGCGGCAGAGGCCGGCGTGATGTTGCACCAGCCTGAGACCCGCCGTGCGTACTCCCGGGGAAGTTGTCCCTGGATCCCGGGAACCTGGCAGTGGCGGGCTGCACAGGCTCCGCGGAAGAGGGGTGTGGAGAGTGACCTGTGCTCGCACACAGGCCCCTTGGTGGCGGCAGCAGCAGCCTTAGCGTCTCCCGCCCGTCTCTGGGGTCCGCGGTTTCAGCCGCGGCTCGCGCCCGGCTCTGGGGTTCGCGCTTCCCGCCGTGGCTCGCGCCCGTCTCGGGGGCTCGAGCCCGTCTCTGGGGTTCGCGCTTTTAGCCGCGGCTCGCGCCCGTCTCTGGAGTTCCTTTAAGCAGCGCTCTTAAACCCCTCTCCTCGCGCACCAGGAAACAAAGAGGGAAGAAAAAGTCTCTTGCCTCTTCGGCAGGTGCAGGCTTTTCCCCGAACTCCCTCCCGGCTAGTCGTGGTGCACTAACCCCTTCAGGCTATGTTCAAGCCGCCAACCCCAGTCCTCTCCCTGAGCTCCGTCCAAAACCAAAACCCGAGCCTCAGCTCGCAGCCCCACCCGCCCCGGTGGGTGAGCAGCAAGCCTCTCGGGTTGGTGAGTGCTGGTCGGCACCGATCGTCTGTGCAGGAATCTCCCCGCTTTGCCCTCCGCACCCGTCGCTGTGCACTACTCCGCGGTCCCGAAACAACCCCCTCTGCCTCCCGCAGTCTCCGCCCGCGGAGGGGCTTCCTAGTGTGTGGAAACTTTTCCTCCTTCACAGCTCCCTCCCACTGGTGCAGGTGCCGTCCTTATTCTTTTGTCTCTGTTTTTTCTTTTGCCCTACCCAGTTACGTGGGGAGTTTCTTGCCTTTTGGGAGGTCTGAGGTCTTCTGCCAGCCTTCAGTAGGAGTTCTGTAGGAGTTGTTCCACGTGTGGATGTATTTCTGGTGTATCCGTGGGGAGGAAGGCGATCTCCGCGTCTTACTCTTCCGCCATCTTCAAGGTCCCTCCCCATAGCTCAATATTTCATTTAATCCCTCCAACAACTCTGGGGGCATACAATTATTCTCAACTCCAACTTTCAGCAAAGTCAAATTAAATAAGGAGCCCCAAGTCATCCAGCTAGTAAAGATCAAAGCTGGGATTCAAGCACAGGTCCACCTGACCCACACTAAGACCCACGCTGACATTCGCAGCCTTGAACGTTGTACAACAATTGCAAAGCCTCTTGTAAACTAAAAGTATTACACATATACCTATTTTTATTATAGGATCTTAAAAAACTATGCAATTAAATAGCTGTTTCACTCTCTTCACCCCAGAGGTGGCCACATCTTCATAGGGTAAATGAAATAATTCCACCATACCATTCTTTCAGCAAAGCACTCTGGGATCCTCTGGGAAGAAGGCAGCCAACATATATATGTTATTATTATAATTATCATAATAATCCTTATCTGACTATATAGCTATGGATTCTTTTAAAAAAGGCATATAAATTTTTTTAAAGACAAAATGATCAAGAAACATTCAAAATCTCTACAATCTCAGGAAGCCTTAGAAATGAAAAATTTATTTTAGTCACAAGCCTTGTGACTGTCAGCTAAAGTGCTTCAAAACTACTCACACTGGCTTGGTTTCCACTGATTGAATGCAATTATGAATTGACTTCTATGGGCTGATAAATCAGAACTTGTGTAAGTGGTTTTCAAAGCTCATCTGTGCAATTTCAGTTCAATGCAGACTTCCACACAAAATTCTCCTTAAAAAAAATAGTTCATAAAAATATTAACTATCATGAAATACCTTCCTGGTTAGCTCATGCCACTGGGAAGAAGCTGTTCTTACATTAATAATTCTTCCCAGAATTAATCAGTCATTGTACATTAGAACCAGCAGCTGGAGTGTTTTGAGTGATAATGAAACCTGTAACAAGGCATCTTCAGCCGTCTTTTCAAGACAATAAGGGAATTAAAATTTCAATTTAAATGCAGAGGTTTGAAACACGCTTCACTGGCAAAATTACTTCAATTAATGTGAGTGGAATACAAAGGACAAACTGCAGAAATGTGATGCAGCAACCAGAAATTATGTCATTAATGCGCTTGCATCAACCCAGCACAATGACTGCAGAGGTCTAATTTAAACCGTACATATCACAAAGCTACAGGCTACAGTATTAATCAAGTCTCTGATTTCAATATGACGGATACAGGCTTCTTGTTGGATCACTTTTAGCTTTTCATAGGCTAACAGCAGCTGTTTACCTTGAAGGAGGAAACAAAAGGCCATGCCTATTTGCAGACATCCCCTGTCATGACAATTTATTTTATGCAATACTCAAGTTATCAAAAGACATAAATATCCCATCTAGAAGCCAAGTCCATAGCTATCAGCCCAGGCTGATGGTGAAATAGGAACTGCAGGGGCTGACAAGAGCCATGGGTCACCACTGATTTATTTACTCTGAATTTATTAACCTGAGTAGGGATTAAATTACTGGGCACCTGCACCTGCCTTAAAAATGGAAAGACAGGGCTTCCCTGGTGGCGCAGTGGTTGAGAGTCCGCCTGCCGATGCAGGGGACATGGGTTTGTGCCCCGGTCCGGGAGGATCCCACGTACCACGGAGCGGCTGGGCCAGTGGGCCATGGCCGCTGAGCCTGCACTCTACAGCGGGAGAGGCCACAGCAGTGAGAGGCCCGCGTACGGCAAAAAAAAAAAAAGGAAAGACAAAATCTCTTGATAAAAAGATCTAAGCAAATCAGAGGGGTTTGAAAGACTAGATTGTTCTGTCTTCACTTTCCTCTGATGTCTTTTAAAGGAAATTACTTTTTCTTTTTTTTAAATTTATCTTTATTTATTTATTTTTGGCTGCCTTGGGTCTTCGTTGCTGGGCATGGGCTTTCTCTACTTGCGGGGGAGCAGGGGCTACCCTTCGTTGAGGTGTGTGGGCTTCTCATGCAGTGGCTTCCCCTGTTGCGGAGCACAGGCTCCAGGCACATGGGCTTCAACAGTTGTGGCTCACGGACTCCACAGCACAGGCTCAGTAGTTGTGGCATATGGGCTTAGTTACTCCGCAGCATGTGGGATCTTCCTGGACAAGGGATCGAACCTGTGTCCCCTGTATTGGCAGGCGGATTCTTAACCACTGCGCCACCAGGTAAGTCCTCCTCTGATGTCTTTTAGCAAAGATTTCCATTTGGACCCTTGAGATGCCTTAAGTAGATTTTACTTCTAATAGCACATAACCATGGGGAAAGGAAATGTGATTATTTTCTCATATGAAGTCCAATCAAAGAGCAATTATAGACCTTACTATTTACTCATATACAAAAGACCAAATTGAAGAATATTTCCAACCTTTTGAGCACATCTTAAATCCTACCTCCATGAAATCTTCACTGTATATTAGAATATGCTAAACCCCCTGGTCATCCAAACCAACCACCTCCTCTGGAAAATGGGAAGGACATCAGAAACCTATCTCTCATAGGGTTGTTGTGAGAATTCAAAGTGTTAACAAAGGTAACATACTTAAAATGGTACCAGCACACAGTGAGGGCTCAACACATATTAGCTATTATTATAATTATTGTTTTTGTTGTCCATTTAAATATTGCAGAAAGGAACGGTTAGAAACTAGAGAACCTTGCCATTAAAAAAACAAAAATAAAACCTAACAAAAACCCCAAACCAGAGGAGAAAAAAATCAGACCAGAGCTCCTAGAGAGGAATTTTCCTTTTCTCTGTTTAGTGGTATCAAAGTCTTCCACAGAGTTACCCGTTCGGCTAATCATCTGTGAACTGTGACCATGTGAAGTACATTATGCTAAGTACAGGGTAGACAAAAATAGGTAAGATATAGTCCCTGCCCTCAATGACCTACCATACAAACAAAAGCAATTATATTTCAGTGAAATACACACAACTTATGGAGACAAAGAAAAGCATCTACTCATGTCAAGTATTCTTGCCACAATAAAAATATATAATAATTCTTTTTTAAAAAAAGAGAAGCATCTAATTACCAGGGACATTCAGAAACTTGATGAAATTTGAGCCAAGTCTTAAAGAATAAATCATCATTTTCCAAGCAAGCAGGATAAGGATTAGGTTCAAGGAAATTTACGATTCATAAACAGTAAATCTATCACATCCCTATACATCAGCAACAAATAACTAGAAATTATAATTAATAAAGAGCCACTATTTTAAAAAGCAACCAGGAGCTGAGAGCCAGAAGTAAAACTAACAAAATACATGTACCGTCTCTAAGGAATACATTACTAAGCATTATTATAAAGCACATAAATTAAGACGTCAATAAATGAGAGATATCCTTTTCTGAAAGACCTGATATTACAAAGATGAAATTCTCCTAAATTTAATCAAAATATCATCACGCTTTGCATGGAACTTGACAAGTTGATACCAAAATTCATATGGAAGAGAAAAGGGCCAAGAATAGCACAGACAGTTCTGAATAGCAAAGTGAGGGAATGTCTTCACCTGCTATCAAGATATATTATAAAATTATAGTAATTAAAACAACATGGTTTTGGTGCAAATACAGACAAGACCAACTGAACAACATAAAGAGCTCAGAAACAGACCCATGCACATGTGAAAACTTGGTATGTGACCAAGATGGAATTATAAATCGGTAGGAAATGAATTCAATAAATGGTCTGAGCCAAGTGGCTATATAGAAGGTAAAATTAGATCCCTAGTTCACACCATATATGATAATACATTTTAAATGGATTAAAGACAATGATATAAAAGATTCTCTTTATGACAGTAGGATAAAAAAATTTCTCAAAATAAGTCACATAAAAAAGGAAATAAAGAATGAAAAACATCATTGAATTAAATTTTAAAACTTTTTAATAAAAGACACCCTAAACAAAGAGATATACTATCAACTGGGAAAAGATATTTACAATCCATCTAAAAGACAAAGGATAAGTATCCAGAGTACATAAAGAACTACAACAGAAAAAGAGGAACTTCTGGGAAATATCTCTCTCACACTTACTCTTTTCTAGAGGTGACTACCCTTCCTTCCGACACAACTCCCCAGGACCACCCTTCCCCCAAAAAATTAGTTTTAGTTGGAACTGACAATCACAGTACCCAAGCTGCCTAAACTAGATCTGACCCTCATTTTTGAATTAGAAGATTATTTTCCTCTGCAAAGCTGGAAAAATGTAAAATACAGCTCACAACCCTTCTTTTCCCCACACACCCAAACCCCGCCCACATGTGGAAGAAAGTCTATAGTAAAACAATGAAAAAACATGCAAAAACATACAGATGGCATTGCACATATACTCCTGTTCTTTTAGCAGACTGGTTACATGAGTACAGCAATTCTTTTACCTAAGCTAGCTAGAGCTGAATTTCTATAACTTACAGCCAAGAATTTAAAGAAGTATTTAATGAGGTCCTTAAGTCAAAACAAACAAAGAAAAGACAGTATTCATTATTAATTAGCGCTTAAATAAATCTGCCCTTAAGGAATAAAGGCTAATCCTAAAATCTGAAATCCTAAAATGAGCATAATTAACACCAAAATAAGTTCTAACAACCTTTTTTTTTTTTTTTTGCAGTACGCGGGCCTCTCACAGCTGTGGCCTCTCCCGTTGCGGAGCACAGGCTCCGGACGCGCAAGCTCAGCAGCCATGGCTCATGGGCCCAGCCGCTCCACGGCATGTGGGATCCTCCCGGACCGGGGCACGAACCCGTGTCCCCTGCATCGGCAGGCAGACCCTCAACCACTGCGCCACCAGGGAAGCCCTAACAACCTATTTTTAATATATGGCACTTACTTAAAAGCAGGCCCACAACAAAAAATCATGATTCAAATAGATGTGTAAATGCCACACAAATATATATAAGCTTATCTATTCTGATTGCTGAATCTTGAATATTTAGCACATATATGCCTTCCTAACACATAAACCAACAGCAAAGCTAAAGAGGTGCCTAATTTTTTTGTTGGACACCGTATAGTCATCATTAAGGAAGATAACATTATAAAGATACTGAAAATACCCAATTATTTTACCACTCCAAAGAAAAGACCATTATTAATCTCCTCCACTGTGGAAACTGACTATTCACTATCACACTACCTGGTTTTAATATATGAGAGAATATCACGGCACATCTCATCTCTTGGTTACCAAATTTCCTTTAAAGCTTCTTATGACGGACTTAGAGCAAAATTCCTCTTGAAAGTCTGAATGAATTAGAACCACTTAGAGGATTTAACCTGTTTTTCTCCCACTAATTCCTCTCAGTGTTTTCTTTTTCCCCCCAGCGCTACAGCCAATCTAATTTGTTGAAACAAAGATAAGGGACTTTCACCTACTGTGAAAAGAAAATCCAAATACAGTCCATCTACTCCTGAGTGTTTCCGTAGTCACCAGACAACTGTGAGAAGGAAGTAGGGAAGTTTGAGTGGAAAGAGGAGGTGGAATGAGCAGCCCTTGCTAACAGCCACAGGGCCTAGGAAAGTTAGCACTTTTAGGGAGCAAGATGTGTATATTTTTTTTTTTTTTTTTTTTTTTGTGGTACGCGGGCCTCTCACTGTTGTGGCCTCTCCCGTTGCGGAGCACAGGCTCCGGATGCACAGGCTCAGCAGCCATGGCTCACAGGCCCAGCTGCTCTGCGGCATGTGGGATCTTCCCGGACCGGGGCACGAACCCGCGTCCCCTGCATCAGCAGGCGGACTCGCAACCACTGCGCCACCAGGGAAGCCCTATTTTTTTATTCATAATCTTGACGCTCAGCCACATGTACCACAAGCTGCAACCTTCTCTGAATTTTCATTCCTAATTCAAAAAGTAGCAAAATGGGCTTCCCTGATGGCACAGGGGTTAAGAATCCACCTGCCAACGCAGGGGACACGGGTTCAAACCCTGGTCCAGGAAGATCCCACATGCCACAGAGCAACTAAGCCCGTGCACCACAACTACTAAGCCTGCGCTCTAGAGCCCACGAGCCACAACTACTGAGCTCACGTGCTACAGCTATTGAAGCCTGCATGCCTAGAGCCCATGCTCCGCAACAAGAGAAACCACCGCAATGAGAAGCCCACACACCGCAACAGAGAGTATCTAGAGAAAGCCTGCTCACAGCAACGAAGACCCAACGCAGCCAAAAATAAATTAATTAAATAATTTTTTTTTTTTTTTTTTACAAAGTAGCAGAATGGATGAAGATACAGGCTAAAGGCTAGGCTGTGGAATACTCCTGCTGGACAAAGTTATTCCAGAATTATTCCCCCCAAAATTATTTTCTTTCTTATCAACTTAAAGGAAAAAAACAAAGCCCTAATATAAATAGTCCTTCACAGAATTTTTGGAACATAGTTTATAAATCTCCTAAACTTCTCTCTCATGCAGATTTCATTCTTCAAAATGGGATTCATTAACTATCTTCCTCTGAAACTAAAACAAACACCTCTCATGACCATTCCAACACGACTTAAGTACTGGTTCCTTACCATTATACTTCTTGCCGCTGTTCCAAAGGCAGACAACGCAAACACTGACATTAGGAAGAGAATCGCCTACTATTGCAAACACTGACATTAGGAAGAGAACCGGCAGGCTTCACCTGCAAGGGCTCGTGGATCCCAAGAGGGCAGTTTGTCATGTGCTTCATGAAGGACAGAATTCAGAGAACAGAAGGAAGCACTCTATCTTAGCAGAAATGCCCAGGAGCGCAGGCTGTGCTCTTACCAGCATGTCGGTGGCACTGAGATAGTGCTTGCTGGCCATGCACTGTTCCAGCTTTTGAGGCACTTGCTTGATATTCTCGATTTCATCCAACAGGTTCAGGACATGCTTGTGTTCAATTCCTTCAATCCACAATTTCCGAAGCTCATCTCGTTTGCAGTGCAACAGCATCTTGCACGAAAGCAGATTCTCTTTTACCTACAATAGAACAGTTTCAATCTTGGGTCAGTCCAAAGTCTTTCCAGCCTAAACCCACAATTTGGTTAGTATTCTTCACCAGTACTGCTATAAGTAACAGTTCCTAGTTATCACTGCCACTCATTCTGCTGTGGTTAATCTGCTTGTGAAATTCTAATCCTGGTTATGACACAGATTCACTTGCTCAGGTCTCCACTTCTCTGTATTTTCTCTCCTGAGAAATGAGAAAATTACTCAGGATATAGAGCATATACTCTGAAAATATGAAGTTCCACACCAAAGTTAATATATCTAGAAGGGAATGACTGATTTGAGAGTCCGTGCTATTATTCTTTCCCCATTCTTCCTGGCATATTTCCTATTCAGGTGATAGGTCACTTGGTTCATCCTTCTAGGTCTAGAACTTTAGCTGAAGTTGATAACAAAGGACATGGACATTCGTCTCAACTGACTAAAATGAAGGTAAGCCCAGTTTCCAGAAAAGAGTAGACGCTTCCAGAGGCAGTCGTGAAAAAAAGGGAATTAAAACATACCAAAAAAAAAAAACAAACAAAAAAAAACAAAACAAACAAAAAAAAACATACCAAGAATTGTTTCCATGTATTCTGATTTTAGGTATTAAATATGACAGTTGCAGGCATTCTCATAGATCTGCACAGTTTGCTGACCAGCCTAGGCACAGCTTGATAACACAAGAGGAGAGGAGGAGCAGGGAAGGGTAGTTGCCATGTACATGATAAGTGTATTTTCATGTTCTACCCTAATTAAAAATTTGATTTTTTTTTTTTTTTTTGCGGTACACAGGCCTCTCACTGTTGTGGCCTCTCCCGTTGCGGAGCACAGGCTCTGGACGCACAGGCTCAGTGGCCATGGCTCACGGGCCCAGCCACTCCGCGGCATGTGGGATCTTCCGGGACCGGGGCACGAACCCGTGTCCCCTGCAGGCAGACTCTCAACCACTGCGCCACCAGGGAAGCCCAAAAATTTGATTTTTACAGCATGAAAAAATAAAAAGAATCATGACCTTTCACAATTCATAGAACTACTTTCATATATTTTTGACATTCCTTTACATGTATTTTTATTTAAATTAGAATTTCATGTTTGTTTACGGTTTTGGTTTTGTTTTCTGTTTGAGGTAAAATTTATGCATGAAAGTGTATCACTTGATAAGTTTTAACAAATGCATACACACCTGCAATAATCCAAACCTTCGCCAATATATAGGACATTCCCATCACCCTAGAAAGTCTACCATGTTTTTAACAATTAAAAATCTGTCTTCTTTTACAACATTTGGTGTGGTGGCACACAGACTCATGATGCTACTTTTTGGTGACTGTAAAACTAAATTTTGACATTTTTCCAGCAAACATGGAAAATATGAATTGAACGCTAAAATTAGAAGGTATCTTGAGACAGCATCTAATCCAATCCTACAACTTTAGGACAATATCTAAGTCATACTTCTATCAAACTGTCCAATGTAAAAAGAGCCCTGAATAAACAGGTTTTGTAATCTGTCTTGATTAGCACAGAAGCATGACTGTTAGCTTTTTGGGGAGTTATAGACCCCCTTGACAATCTGTTGAAGAAGGTTCTAATCACCTCTACTCCTTCCATCAATCCCAAAGAGAGAGCAAAATAATTCCATTTTTTTTTAGCATAAAATACCAAGAAGAGAGAAAACAGAGAGGAGGGAACAGCAAGGATGGCTAGAAACCCTTGGAAGCTGGTAAGAAGATGGCTGGCATCAAGTGGGGTTTGCTAACACTGAAAAGGAGGCACCCAGAATATTGAAGGCAAGAGTACAGGGTTGAAACTAAGTATTTTGAGCCCTCATCCAACATCCTCATCAAACCACCCAGACATGTAACTCCCTCTGCCACGGCACTGGCCAAACAGGAGGTTTACAATCTGAAGAAACTGAACTAGAAAGAATCTGGACCAGGAAATGCCAGACAGCTGAGAGGAGGGTGTGAGGCACTGGACAGAAAACAGGAGGATGAAGTCAAAGTGGACCCACCGACAAGTAAGGTCCTCAGCCCTCCCTGGACCCACAGCCTCCTTCCTGGGTTGGCTCCAATAACACTCAGCTTGACTTTGATCCCCAACACAGGAAACTTATGGCTTTCCCCTGGGAAAAACAACCAAGGAAACTGCTGGGTCCCTACCCAATCATCACTAGACAAGCCCCACCACATGCTGTGAGCTCCATCTCAGCTTTGTAGTATACCTCCCTCCTCCATCCAAACAGTTAGCCAAGGATCACCACACAGTCAAGTAAAGCCTGTAATATGGAAAGACAGGCATGAAAACAAAGAAAAAAGTGCTGAGGGGAGTAGGGGAACAGAAACTAGGCAGGAAAAAGAAATTTTAAAAAGCTATAAATAATATCCCTTGGGGGAAAAGATATTACATCAATGAAACAAGAATAAGATGCTATAAAAAATTCAGAGAATGAAAAACAGCTCTTGGAAATTAAAAATATGATAGGAAAAAAAATCCAACACAAAGGTTAGAAGAGACTCTTGAAATCTCCAAAGAGTAAGACACAAAAAACAAAGAAAGGAAAATAGGAGATAAAAGAAAATGGGGTGGTTGATCCGAGAGGTCCAAATAAGAATTGCAGGGGAGGAAAAGTGAGACAAAGTGGAGAAAAAATAATAATAAAATGAAAGAAAATGTTCCAGAGTAAAAGACATGAACTTTCAGATTGAAAAGGCACACAGAGTGTTTGAGACAATGAAGTGAAAAAAGACCCAGGGCACATTATCCTGACTCATAAGAACACAAGGATATAGAGACAATCCTAAAAGCTTTCAAAGGAGGAAAAAAAGCCATACAAAGGACTGTGAATCAGAATGCGTGTCAACAGCAACACTGAAAGCTACAAGACAAAGGAATAATGTATCTTCAAAATCCTAAGAGAGAATTATTTCCCAGAAAAACTATCAATCAAGTGTGAGGAAAAAATAAAGACATTTTCAGGCATGCAAGCTCTTAAAAAATAAACCTCATATGCACCATTATCTCAGCAAGCTACTGAAGAATGTACTCCATCAACATAAGAGAAAAACAAGAGGAGAAACAGAGGATCCAGGAAAGGGGGAAACCAATGCAGAACAAAGGCAATGGGATTTTACAATCATTAACTACAAGGAAAACGAGAACAAAATTGCACAAGCAAAAATAGTATGCTGCTGGGCTTCCCTGGTGGCGCAGTGGTTGAGAATCTGCCTGCTAATGCAGGGGACACAGGTTCGAGCCCTGGTCTGGGAGGATCCCACATACCGCGGAGCAACTAGGCCCATGAGCCACAACTACTGAGCCTGCACGTCTGAAGCCTGTGCTCCGCAACAAGAGAGGCCGTGATAGTGAGAGGCCCACGCACCGCGATGAAGAGTGGCCCCTGCTTGCCACAACTAGAGAAAGCCCTCACACAGAAACGAAGACCCAACACAGCCAAAAATAAATAAACAAATGTGGGGTTTAAAAAAAAAAATAGTATGCTGGATGGCTTAGATGTAAATATTTACGTCGTTATAATAAAATACGCACCAGCTATTTAACCAAAAACTAGGACACAACTATACAGAGAGGATGAGGGAAGAAGATGAGGTGGGGTGGGGGAAAGAGTGAAGGAGGAACCATAACTGGAAGCTCTATACAATGTCTAAAATAGAAAAATCCAGAAAAGTAGTATAAGCATATTACTTAGAAATACAGAAATACAAATATCTGGAAAAAAAAACAAACTAAAGAGTAAAAGTCCATACCTCCGAAGTGTTGGAATTAGTACTGTGGTAGGATGAGGTAGGGGAATGCTGGTTTTTATCAGCATTTGTGGTTTTATTTGATTTTTTAAACACAGTTCTCAAGGCCATTCCTAGATCCTCTAGGAGTTCTTGGTGCCTGGGTTAAGAACTCTAGCTATTAAATCCATTCTATGTTAAATCTTAGTTAAAATCTCTCAGAATCTAATTTCTGATATTCTACTTATATCACCTTGGTTCTATACTTCTCAGCTTTTCCCTATGTGTGTAATGGTTACTATGGAAACTGTTAAAAATAAATTTTATGTCATACAACACCCAACTAGGCTCTTGATGCAGATAGTGGGAGATAGACTTACAGGGTGTCAGCAAAGCTTGGCAAACTCCCTTCTGATTGGAATAAAAGACCATTATGGCATTTCACACTAGGATATATACAGTATAATCAGCTCACTCCTCATTTTTACATACTACATGGAGGAAAAATGAAAAGGAAGGTAGAATGTGTGTGTGTTTGGGGGTGGGGGAAATGGCATCAGGCTGTGTGGAAAATGAACATTACCAAAACCATTTCCTAAACGGTTTAGCCAGAGCTGCAGACATAAGAAGCTAATAGAACTTTTAATACTAAATTGCCCTGAGGTTTCAGCTTTTTGATCAGAAAGTCAGTTATGAAGAAATGTTCTTTTAAAACTTGGGGTGGCAGGGGGAATACCAGTCAGCAATAAAAGGGAAGAAATGTGAAGAACCTCAAGATTATGCTGAGCAAAAGAAGCCAGACGCAGGAGTATACATGCTATGAAGTTCTGTAACAGGTAAAAATAATGTATGGTGATAGATTTCAAATCAGTATTAGTTTGGGGCAAGATGGGGTGGGGGGTATGGCCTATAAATAAGCAGGAGAGAAGTCTCTGGGGCAATGGAAACATATTCAAGGATATATACGTCTGACAAGACTCACTGAACTAAAAATAATGCATTTTATTGTACGTAAACGGTAGCTCAATAAATATGATTTTTGAAACAGGGAGGGGAGAAACAGGGCTATGTCCATCAATGAATAAATGCAGGTAAATGTAAGAAAGGTACCATATTCCACCTAAATGTTTATTTCTCAAAGGCCTGTTCTTTTAGAAACGTGGTGACAGCATTTTAAGTCCATTCTAATTTAATCAGCATAGTTAAGATTCAAAAATTCTGTTACTGTTTCTTCCTTAAATAAATCCATGAAGAGTCAAGCTTTTCAAATCATGACATCAAAACCCAAGTAAAGAAATCCTTCCTCAAACACAAGTTTCCTTTGCTTCCTTAGAACTCTAGTAACTTCATTTGCTCCAAATTACCTAAAACAAGAATTTCAGTTTCAATAAACAAGAACTAAATCACTTTAATTAGAGACTACTAGAAAAAGAGAAAATAAGGAACACAGGGCCCAAGAGGTCATTGTGAATGGATATGTGAGATGACACAGAAAGCAGAGAGATAGAGATTTTTGCAACCCTGCCTTAAGAAAGATCAAGAGAGGAGGAAATGAACGGGGGCCTCTGAACAACACGTTGGGACATGTGACAGAGGAGAATGCTGATGGAGGCACAGGGGAGGTGGTGGAGGCCCTAACTTTTAAGTCATAAAACCAGAAAAGCATTGAACTTGGATGAAGTATTAGGGGAGGAGGGGAATGCCTTTGAGTGTGCATGTTATCTGTAATAAAATACAACAAATGTGCAAGCACCTCACTGATACTGTAGACTAGAAATATCCTGTAAAGTTCCTCAGAAGCAAGGGATGGTAAATGAAAATTAATGAAACAATCAACGTTATTCTTACTTCTAAAAGTACAGAGTATCATATTTTCTCTTATTTGTAGTAAAAACAAATCCACTTATAAGCATTTTCATGGGTGTCCTCCTAACACATGTCCAAGCCATTTTTTCCCATAGTCTTAATAGAAAGTGCTTAGAACAAATGAACTTTAGAAACACCACTCAGTGCTCTGTTTAAAAGCCCTTTAGAACTAAAGATCATTTTTTAATTACCCTCAAACTTCTATTTCTCATGCTTTTTGCTCCTTAGTTTTTCAGCTTCCATTTTAAGGTCTTAAATTCTGAGAGGCTTCACTCAACCTTTTCCAAAGGCAATACTATCCTTTTGAGTTGCAGAGTCTGGATACAGAACACAAATACAGACACAGTTAAACTTAATGAAAAGACTGCCTTGCAGTTCTTGTGACCGCATTAATGATCCGGACCACTGCCTAGATTTTAAATGATGATATCTCATTCTTGCCCACAGTTTAGCATGTCCATTTCTAGGCTTTTTTCCCTTTCTCATACAAGCAGCTGGGATTTTATGTCTGGGCTTAAATAACTTCCTACCAAAACCATGTTGTCCTACTGTGACTTACTTTTTTATATCAATTAAGGTTATTCTTCATTCTAATTCTACCTCACAACATATACTTTCATATAAAAAGGTCACAAAATTATTTTAGTTAAATGTTAAGTAATGAATGTTACATTACTCAATGATCAAGCCCTAACAACTTCGCTTGAACAATCACATATGGTTATTTCCAATTACAGGCAAGAAAAATGAGTTAAGAGCTCGATCAAGCACCAACAGAACAGCCGAAACTGGGGCGAAATGTAAAGTGTTTGTGCGCACATCACAACAGAGACGAGTATCTGTGTTTCCCCTTCAGTTTACCTGCTTCTATGATGAGCATTAGATGGATACTTAGTACCTTTAAAGAAATCTGTACCTGCTTCTATGATGAGCATTAGATGGATACTTAGTACCTTTAAAGAAATCTGGCATCATCTCATCTACTTAATACAGGATGGAAGAAACACTCCAATTCAAATACTACCAACAAGCATACAGCCCAAGTTCCCAACTCATATCCATTCATATTCATCTATTCTGGTGCTGCTATAACAGTCATTATGACAGACACTGGTAGAACCTATAAATTCTGAGGTTTTCTAATGCAGTAACATCTCACTTGTACTCAACAGTAATAAGACAGCCCAACTATTTTACTTATCCACATAAGTGACCTGATCAATCATACATGGTATTTTATTTGCACATTTAATCTCGAAAAAATTCCAAGTGGACTTGACTGATATAAAGAAGTTTGGAGCATCAAAGAAGAGTCAGATCTATCTGTCAGCTCATATTATCCTCAAGGACAGAGATTCTACCAACAAGAATCCATAAATGAAAGAAATGCCAAGATGGGAAATGTAAACAGTTCCGTGTTCTCAAGCTTTAAAAGGTAACAAAGCATGAATGTGAACATCTTCATCTGCCTTGGCCCCCACTAAAATCTCTTCTCAGTATAGCAGCTAGAGTGGCCCTTTTAACATGTTAGACACATCGTGCCGTTCTTGTGCTCAAAACTTACAATGATTTCCACACACCCAGAGTTAAAATCAAAGTCCTTACAGCGATCAAGACCCCACGTGACCTGACCCACTCTGCCACACCTCACCCACCAGCACTCTCGTCTCCCTCTGCCACTCTCCCCACTTCTCACTGCGCTCCAGCTCCAACCTTGCTGCTCCCCCAAATTCCAATCATGTTCTTGCTTGAGGATCTTTCTGTACCTGCTATTCCTTCTTCCTGGGGTGCTTTTGCGGACTCTCCCTCACCTTCTTCTAGTGTTGGCTTGAATATAACCTCAGTGAAGCCTTCCCTGACCACTCTGTTCAAAACAGCAACTCCCTATTCTCCTTCCTTGCTTTTTTTTAAAGTTTTATTTTAAGCACAGCATTTCTTACCATCTGTTATACCCTCTTACTAATTGATAGCCTGCCTTTCTTGACTAGAATGTAAACTCCACGAGGACAGGAATTTTTGTCTGTTTTACTCACTTCTATACCCCAGGACCTAGACCACTGCTCAGCACAAAACAAACACTTAATATAGAGACTAAATCAATGTTGCTAAATATCATCTATTTGTTTTCCTGTGTCTTCCCACTAGCATGTAAGCCCCATGAGGACAGGGACTGGTATTTTCCACTACATGGAAATCTAAAACATATTTCAGTATCAAAACCACCACCAGCACATAACTGGCACTCAACAAATATTTATTGAGTGAATCCTCGTTCCATTCTTTTGGCAGAGAGCAGAAAGAAAATGTCAACTCAGATTCACACATTCTCAACATCTTGCTTGGCTCTGAAATAATGTAAACCAATGATTACTGAATCATCCCCATTTTTACTTTAAAAATATACATACCTTTATGCTGTATACAATCTAAAGTGCAATTAAAAACCAAAACTGACAGGCAAAGATTAGTGAGGAAACATCAGTGTTTCCTTGGTGATAAGAAACAGACTTTCACAGTACAAAACTGTCAAATTATACAATAAAAACAAATTCCCTTTCATTTTTCCCCAAAATTGTCTTCTCCCATGTATCAACTATCAAAGGCTTTCTTGAAAAGACATTTAGCCCTTTATTTTTCTCTTGCCAATATTGAGGCTAGTTCATAATACTGATTTATGTGACATTTACTTTCTTGACAACTGTCTGATATAATAAAAAAAATTTTTCTGTTGTTTCCTTTTGCTCAGAACTCCAGCATACTTGAAAATGAGGAGGACAGTGAAAAGACTGGCTACTAAAACAAATGTGAAATCATCAAGATGAGACTCTCCTTTTCAGTACCAGCAAACACTCTTCGTTTGGGCAAAGATACTATTGACTCAGAGTGATAGGGAGTCAAGGCAGAGACCACAGCAGTGCCTCCCTTGAGATTAGGACAAAGTCCTTCCAGTCAAGCACACTCATTAGAAAACACCAAGAGGTCCTTCACGCTTACTGTGATTACCCGAGGCAAAGCCAGAAGGTCAGCAGCTTTACAGATTCACTTTCTGACCCCTCTTGACCTTAGTATATTGGGTCAAAATGGACTACAGTTCACTTTAAATCTAGAGCTACTGATCTATAGCTTTACCTAGTTTCACCGATAAATCCACAGGAGGAACTCACCACTTGTAAAGGCTAAGAATTATAGAATTCCTTTTGAAAATGCCCAGTTAATTTTAAAATGTAAAGCGGTCACCACATTGCTTGAAAAAAGGTTAAGAACCTACTGATTGTGGAACTGTACTCTTCAAGGCTGAAACTCACATATAACAGCATTCTTAGGAGAATCATTTAGGTACCTACTACCAAATCATAAGGTCTAGAAGGCAGGGAAGAAAACATGTGAGGAGACCACAGGCACAGCCACCACTGGGCAGGGACATCCAGAGAATTCCCAAACCAATCAAATGGCACAGGGCAGCGCACTTCAAATGGTCTATGCAGCCCTCTGGCCACAGAGGTGCTTGAAGGTCAGCTGTTGAGCACTAAGGAGGGGAGCCAGCATGAGGCTCTGCATCTCTCAGCCCGATAGCAAACAAGAGGCAACTGGTATGTTGGGGTTCTGCAAAATATCTCATGTACAAAGAAATGGGGGGCTACTGCTTAAAAGATGTCTGAAAGCCAGCATCAAGGACCTCAGAGCAGGGAGACCAGAGTTCAAATCCTAAATTTGCTGAGTGGGGAACAGACATAATCTGCCTGGCAAGGAATCAGTGCTCAGTAAGTGGGACCAATTGTTATTTATCAGAGAGCAGTAATACAAGGTATTAAAGGAGTGACCCTCAAAATACATAGCCAAGAACCACATAACTATGATGTGACAGTATATAACCTTTATTTGATCAGTTCATCCCTGGGCCAAATATAAAAAATACCCCTTATGAACCCACTTTATCCTTTAAGAACTAAAGATGTGGCACCCAGGAACCAGAAGTTTTTCAAAGACCAACCACAGAAGGAAGTGGGGAGGGAGGGAGGGAAGAAAGGAAAGAAGAAAGGAACCAATTTCTGCCTTGCAAACCAGAAATAGAGACACAGATGTAGAGAACAAATGTATGGACACCAAGGTGGGAAAGCGGGGTGGGTGGGTAGTGGTGGGATGAATTGGGAGATTGGGATTGACATATATACACCCATATGTATAAAATAGATAACTAATAAGAACCTGCTGTATAGCACAAGGAACTCCACTTCGCTGTACAGTAGAAACTAAAACAACATTGTAAAACAACTATACCCCAATAAAAAAAAAAAAGAAGAAAGGAACCAAGAAGAGGGAAGAAGGAGAGGAAGAGAGAAGGGAGAAAGAAAAAGAATGAAAGAAAAACAGCTCCAAAATATGAAAGACAATTACGAAATAAAAATTAATGCATGCTTGTCACTACTAAAGAATATTCAAGAACTTCAGTATTCATAAGTATTTACATTTAAATAATTTGTGAGTTAGATTTTCTTCTCAAAAACCACCAAGAATGTACAATGACTGCAGAGAAATCACAACCAACTTCAAATGGGGTGACATACTCAAAACCAAAAATTTTTTTAATTTTCAACTGCTACAGCAATACAATGTGTGACATGAGCACAATAAATACATTTAATACATTATAACGAGAGCCTCTAACAATACAAGGCCCTAGAGTCTTAAAACAGCTCCCCTTTTAGGCTTCCTCAAGTTGAGGCCATCTCCTCTGTGCCATTTCACACTGCAATGAAAAGTAATGGCAGAGGGACTTCCCTGGTAGAGCAGCGGTTAAGAATCCACCTGCCAACACAGGGGACGTGGGTTCTATCCCTGGTCCGGGAAGATCCCACATGCCACAGAGCAACTAAGCCTCTGTGCCAAAACTACTGAACCGGCACTCTAGACCCCACGAGCCACAACTACTGAGCCCGTGTGCCACAATTACTGAGCCCACACACCTAGTCCGTGCTCCGCAACAAGAAAAGCCACCGCAATGAGAAGCCCGCGCACCACCACAAAGAGTAGGCCCCACTGACTGCAACTAGAGAAAGCCTGCACACAGCAAGGAAGACCCGACGCAGCCTAAATAAATAAATAAATAAATTTATTTTTAAGAAAAGAAAAGTAATGGCAGAAGCCAAGGATCAGACTTAAGGGAGAAAAGAAGCAAGTCCAGATGCCCTCTGTGATCCTCTGCATCCTGGCTTTCCAGAAACCTGCAAAACTCCTGCAAAGCATCAGTATGAATCACTCGTTAAGGCTGTTCCCACTAGCAGGGCACCTCCAAGCTAGAACACCTGGACTAACGGTAGATGCAACAATCACGAGATATTAGAAGGATGGAGGCTTACCTGCTTTATTTTGTTTCGGGAGCTGGTGATGCGCTCTGTGATGCTCTGGTACGTGCGAATGGCTGTCGTCAATTCTGTGTAGTGCTGCACAATCAGCTCATCCAGGTCACGATCACACTTCTCATAGGCTTCTTCAAGACGCCCCTTCTCACTTTCTCTGTCTTCAACATCGTCACTGGTAGACAGGGTCCTGGTACAGACAGAAGATATCAAGCTGAGGCAAACTTAAAACCCAAAAGTAGACGAAGGGTGAGTTAGTCGATGAGAGCACATTCACCTCACTAACTAGGAAATGAAACAAGTTACTAAGAGAAAATATGAAACCGCCTGCACAGTAAAATCCAGCAGCCTAGCTAAATGGATTTATTGGTTGCCAATCCAAGGAGTCTTTCTCTTCACTTTTCCCCTTGGCATAATCAGGTAACAGGCAGCATGAGCTCTGCAAGAACCTGGGTAGGCCTTGATTTGTTGGAGTGAATTCAAGTACTTGCATTCCCCTTACCAGTGACAAGTCTGGCCAATGAGACCGAAGGACTTCTAGGAGTAGTTTTCTTTTTCTTTTTATAAAATGATATTTTATTTATTTATTTTATTTATTTATTTTTGGCTACTTTGGGTCTTTGTTGCAGCAAACAAGCTTTCTCTAGTTGCAGCAAGCGGGGGCTACTCTTCGTTGCACAGTATGGGCTCTAGGCATGCAGGCTCAGTAGTTGTGGCTGACGGGCTCAGTAGTTGTGGCTCGCGGGCTCTATCTAGAGCGCAGGCTCAGTAGTTGTGGCATACAGGCCCAGGTGCTCCACGGCATGTGGGATCTTCCCGGAGCAGGGCTCGAACCTGTGTTCCCTGCATTGGCAGGCGATTCTTAACCACTGTGCCACCAGGGAAGCCCCTAGGAGTAGTTTTCTTGCAAGAAGGTTAACAGGAAGCAGGTCCCTTTTCCCAATACCGGGTACTGTTATACAAAACTAAGATAATCATACATTAGCCATACTATAATCCTGGAAGGGGAAGCCAAGAGAAATGCCAAGCTACTGCCATTACATCATTGGGCCACTAAAGCAGCCAACCCACAGCTGCCTTACCGAGGGACTCCCTGTTAGGGGAGATAATAAATATCCATTGTTTAAGTCACTTTCGCTTGGTCTTCTTTTATATATAGCCCAAAGCATACTTACTATAAAATTGCTTCTACACTGAGGAACCGCCTTCCAAATAGTTCATTCAAATGACATGAATTTAGTACAGAGCCCCCCAGCGGCCTGGAAATAAGGTCACAGTCATTCTAAAACCCACTACAACAGACAGCAATATCAGCTATACTACAAGGCAGTTCCTGCATTTACTATTCTTCCAACAGCACTAACAAGATTGATACGAATCAACAATAAGCAGGGAATGAGATAGATACACTTATTAAAAATCTTTCAATAACTTAGTTTGATACACGAGCCACAGATCTTGTTTCCTCTTTTATCCTTCTTGGATAATTTTTTTTTTAATTTAGTGTTATAATCAATAACAAAGAAACCTTTTTCTCTTATCTGTTGGCTGCGGTAATTTAGTTTCATTAAACTCCCTCAGATTTGTCAGCTATACATTCAGCATGCTTTATTTCATTTATCTTTTTTAATTTAGGGAGGGGGTAGTTTAGGCTCTCAATGATGGATGCAATCAACTATAAGTCCATCATTAGAACTGCTTTCAGAGATGGTCTGTCAGCGAATCAGTCACATATCCCCTTCCAGATTTTTGCAAGCAAAACACTGTACAACAGCCTTCTCCAAAATGTCATTTAGAGTGAAAGATCTTAATTCAAGAGTCACATAATATATAAAATTTATCTTCCAATTTAGAGAGCGATTCAGCAGGCCAGTCTCTGACTTCAATCTAACCTCAAAAAAGAAGTTTGCAAGTGTGTTAGGGATGTCAAGAGATGGGGCCCAGCATGAAATGGGGAGCAGGAGGGATAGAAATGGAAGGAAGGAAAAGGCGAAGTCTGTGAGGGCTACAGGATATGCTCCAGGCAACACACTGGAAACCCCAAGACTTGAAGGAAGGCCTTTACCATGCCAGATCCTGTGTCCTCCTCTGTCAACTGGTAAGCCTACACCACACTACCTCCAAGCTTACTTTCAGGTAGAAAATACCACACAAGCATTTGACTAATAAAGTAAGTCAGAGTAGAGAACTTAGGGGGAATTTGGTTTCAAAGAGAGAGCTACCAATATACTACTTGCAGTATTTGGCTACACGGTGGCTAAGTATATCATCCTGTTGTTTCTGTGATATATAACTTTGCTCTTTAAATCTGAAACCTTCCAGGCTGTTAATCTAAAGTAAAGCACAGTCCGAAAATGCCTTCAATTTATCAAGTGTCCCAAAGGGAAGAGTTCCCAGATATTGAACTATTATTTCCCCCCTTTCACAGCAAATGGCCACAGACTTTTCAAAGCTACACTGGATCAGTCTGCCATCTTTATGACGCTTTGCATGATTTCCTCCCCACCACCGTTTGTGGAAGGAAACATGCCAAGCATTTCACATTCTTTACATTAACTAGAATTACCATCAAGGAAGATGTCAGGCTGAGAGAGAGGACACCTTCTCGGGCATCAGTGGTCACTGTAACACATTACCATGGCCTTAGAAATTACTTAGAAAACAGAAAGGGTTACTAAAATGAAGATGAGAAAGATGGGCCTATAGGGGGTTTTAGCTCCTATTTTCACTTTCAGAGAAAATATTTATGTAAGGAAATAGCCTGTGCCATGTTTGCCCCACATTTGAAATTCATCCTCTTGATGTAAACTGGGCTGAATGACATTTTGCCTTTAGTCAAATATACTTACATAGGAGAACTCTGAGAGGACAAAACCATTAAAGTTTTTTTTTTTTAATTAGAGAAAAGGAAGGCCGTAAAAATAGCCACTAATATCTAGAGGCTGCACATTTTATAGAAAGTATGTTTAATCCTCAGAACAGCCCACTGGAGCGGGTCCTGTGGTTATCCTCCCTCTCCCTTTTTTTTTTTTAATAAATTTATTTATTTATTATTTATTTTTGGCTGTGTTGGGTTCTCGTTGCTGCACGCGGCTTTCTCTAGTTGTGGCGAGAAGGGGCTACTCTTCGTTGCAGTGTGCAGCTTCTCATTGCCGTGGCTTCTCTTGCTGCAGAGCATGGGCTCTAGGCACTCGGGCGCGGGCTCAGTAGTTGTGGCACTTGGGCTCAGTAGTTGTGGCTCGAGGGCTCTAGAGCTCAGGCTCAGTAGTTGTGGCGCACGGGCTTAGTTGCTCCATAGCATGTGGGATCTTCCCAGATCAGGGCTCGAACCCGTGTCCCCTGTATTGGCAGGCGGATTCTTAAGCACTGCACCACCAGGAAAGTCCCCTCCCTCTCCCTTTTTATAGGAGAGGCATGAGATTTGACCTCCCACTTCACTCCTCCATACTGTCAAGAAATGCAAAGTCTGAGATTTTATCCTACTGAGAAGGAGCTAACAAGTTAGCCTGCCGCAGTTTCACAGATGCTGGGGGAAATCACAAAACTCCCGGGTGGGTCAGAAGCTCAGGACTTTACTAGTCATAGCACAGCAAGTAACACGAGCTTCAGCATATTTGTAGCAGGCCCCCTGCCCCCAAGTCCCATGGGCATTGGAAGGATGGGCCCAAATGGATGCCTACACATGCTGAGTTGCTGGAGAGGAACCCTGAGCTTAAACATGCCTACTTAAAGGCAGTAAACATGCCTGCCCTTTGCTCTGGAAAGGTTATCTCTATTTTCCAAACATGTCAAACAAACATCCTTGACAGTCTAAAACAAAGGGCACCCGTACTTTGCTCACAAGAACTTCAGAAACACAAACTTCCCAAGGAGAATCATCTCCCAACAAAAATGAAACCTAATTCATTGGGTTCCTCCGGGGACTGCATGGTGTCAAGCAATAGTAGACCATAAACAAAGATTCATTTCCAACCTGTTTTCTTTTCTGCAAAGTGAGACCAGAAATACAATGCGCCCCACAATAAATATTTGCACAATGAATGAATGATAGACCATAAAAGCAGACTAACTCTAGGGAGCAAGTTCCCACACATGCTACCAAAACGCAACAAAATTCAGTGTAGGATTATCCTACTTTAAGCAAGTCACTTGACCTGAACTGAGAGCAGGGTAGAAGAGAACGTTTGTCGTCTAGCTCACCCCGCCAGCCAGGTCAGGAACTTCTCCTCGGCCTTCTAAGCCTCTGTGCAAGGGAAACCTCACTGGCCCACAAAGCCATTCACTGCAATTTTGAACTGCTCTACTTGTTACAAGGTCTTTCATCAACATAAAGCAAAATCAGCCTCTTTGGAATTTCTCCTAGTTCCACCTTTTTCAGCAACATAAAATAAGTCTATTTCCTCTTTCATAAAGTCTCTCTTTAAATGGTAAAGGACTCAATAGTTTTTGTCTCACCTTCAGCACCTCCAATTTCTTCATCTGGTTCTTCCACAACATGGCAGCCCACCAGCCTTGTTACTTTCTTCTGAAGTTCCCTTGAAAATGGGTAACACTCACATAGGACTTACTACATTAATCTAAGTGGTTTATATATAATAATTTATTCCAGACAACACCTGTGGAGTAGGTACCATTGTCCCCCCTCTTCTTACAAATGAAGGCTGAGTTGTGCGTTTGAAGCACAGAACTTTTAAGTAGCAGAGCCAGGCCTCAAACCTGGAGAGTCTGGTTCTTAAAAGGTTCCCTATCCTGCCTCAAGATGTGGTACTCAGAACTGACACAACATACTTCTAACACGGTGTGACCATCCAAACAGAAAGAGGTTTTATATCCCATAATATAGGCACTCTATTTCTAATCATGTAACCTAAAACTACACAGCATTTTTCTGGTAAATGTTGAGTCCAAAAATGATCCAAGATCCTTTGACTGTAAGTACAGACAATCTAGCTCTCACTCACCCTCTACTTGGGAGATTTTAAAGCTAAACGCACAAATTTACATGCATTCCTGTGTCCCACATTTTGGGAAAAGAAGGTCAAAAGTGAGGCACAGGATATAAATTACTGAGTGTCTATTATACACCAAACAATGCATTAGTTATTTTGTACACATAATTTAAGGTGACTCTCAAAATGGTCTGGTGAGATAGTATCACCACCTTTTTACAGATCAAGAATCAAAGGAACAGAGAGAGAAAGTTGCACACAGCTAACATCAAAAATGAAATTAAAGCTAAGTATACTTGACGCCAAAACCCATGCCCTTTCCACTATACATGCTGTGAAACCTCCTTTCCTGCCTTCAGCTCCTGAGCTGCAGGACTGCAGCCTAATCAAGCTACAGCCCACATGTCAAGAGAGGAGTGAACAGCTAGAAATGTCAACAGAGCACTTGGCAGCTTTTTCAGTAGTAACAGTCTTGAATCTGGACAAGAAGGTTTAAAAAGCATGAGCTAAAAGAAGACATGGAGCAGAGGAGAAACTATTTGAAGTTGCCATCCCAAGATGCCTTCAAGTTACTGAATCATTCTTTAGAGCTTTTTCCATTCCTATCTCAAAATCATTATGCTTTACAAACTACTGCCAAGTTCATGGATGAACATAAATGCGTAGATTCCAGTTAAGCTGGACACAGACGTCTCTGGATCACTAAGAATTTTTCACTAAGACAGCTCTGGCATTTGCATGATGAATTACATCACTAACCATGACTAATTAATCCCAGGAAGGAATTTATTTACCCAGTGGACTAAAAGGACCACGGTACCCATGCTAAGCTATTGTTAAGAACACCTCATAGGAACACCTACGTTAAATGGTTCTAGTGAATTTACAACCACCAGCTCCAAGAAAGCCCTATAAACAAGCATAAAAACCCAGGGGAAATACCTGCAGGTCTCAAATGAAATTTGTCAGTTTCCTTTTTGATACCAGCTTCTGTATTTCAGTGTAGCTGGTCAAGTGTTTTGAAAGGAAAATAACTAGTCACTGTTAACTGGCTCCTTCTATGGAACAATTTTGCTTTCACTTTGGACTTAATAGAGTAATGGAGTCCAGACAGGAGAAAGTACACACAGGTCGATATTACTCTTTAAAAAAGACAAAAGCAAGATCAAATAAAAGAAAAAGCACACCTATGAAAACAGGGTTAGTCACCCAAAGGTAACCTATCACTCAAGAGAAACAATAACCTCCAGTCAAAGGCAGAATACGATGAAAAAAACAAATCTAGAATGCTACCATTAGGAATACAGCAGAAGTGTCTTGCTTCTGACCAAATAATGTCAAACATGAGGCGTCCGCAACTTTCAAGCTCTTTGACCTTGGGCAAGTCACTTAACATGTCTGGGCCTGTTTCTTTCCTTGTCAAACAGACAAGGTAAGAGAACCTGCCTCACCAGGTTATCGTGAGGATTGGAGAAGTGTGTGAATGTGCTCTGTAAAATATAAGGTGCCCTCAGTGCGTGGGCTGACACGTTATGAGGAACAAAATCAATCATTTGTGAACCACAACATTGTTAGCCCAAATCCCCTAAAGCCTCCCGCAGTGGAAAATTCCTGAGGATATTTATGAACTGAGATCAGACCTTTTCTCTATATTCTTATGGTGCCTGGTACATTAAGAGCTTTAGATAAAGCTAAATAATGAGCAGCAGCAAGATGCAGGACCTGAAGAGGTCATGGAAGGTAGTCACCTGCCTTAAGGAACAACTGCAACTAGACTATCTCACACAAATAAATGTCAGTTCAAAAATCTATAGGAGAGGACAATCAATAGCTACATTGACCCTATTTAGTCCATTTAGTCATTGAACAAATAGTTATGACACATCTACAACTTAGCAGGCATAGCTGTAAGTGGCTAGAGACACAGCTGTGAATATAAACCAATCCCTCCCTCATGAAGCTCACACCCTGGTCTAGTGGGGGAAGCAGGCATACAACACGTGGAGGCCGGGAGAGTGAGGGAGCAGCTATGGAAAAATGAAGGCAGGGTAGGGGGAAGGGAAGCTCTTTTACACAAGAAGGCCAGGAATGGTTTCTCAGATCAAGATGCCATTTGAGCTTGCGGTGCAGAGTCTAGTTCGCCTTAGGCCCTCTCCCCACCGCGGGGGTAGGAAGGGCAGGTGACTGGCTGCCCCACCGTAAAGGGCGGTGCGTGCTGAGGCCTGGAGCGGTCCTCACCTGGCCTTGGGTGCGGGGCCAAGCGCGGGCGGAGAGCCCCGGTTTGGCGCCGCCGGGCCTACAGTCCCCTACAGTCCCCAGAGGCTCGCCGAGTGCCTCTGCGGAGCCGCGCGACGCGCAGAACTAGACACGTGAGAGGTCGGCGGAAGATGGCGGAAGAGTAGACGTGGAGATCGCCTTCCTCCTCACGGATACACCAGAAATACATCTACACGTGGAACAACTCCTACAGAACACCTACTGACGGCTGGCAGAAGACCTCAGAGCTCCCAAAAGGCAAGAAACTCCCCACGTAACCTGGGTAGGGCAAAAGAAAAAGAAAAAACAGAGACAAAAGAATAAGGACGGCACCTGCACCAGTGGGAGGGAGCTGTGAAGGAGGAAAAGTTTCCACACACTAGGAAGCCCCTCCGCGGGTGGAGACTGCGGGAGGCGGAGGGGGGAGCTTCGGACCGCGGAGTGGTGCACAGTGACGGGTGTGGCGGGCAAAGCGGGGAGATTCCTGCACAGACGATCGGCTGCCGACCGGCACTCACCAACCCGAGAGGCTTGTCTGCTCACCCGCCGGGGCGGGAGGGGCTGGCGAGCTGAGGCTCAGGGTTTCGGTTTTGGACGGAGTGCAGGGAGAGGACTGGGGTTGGCGGCTTGAGCATAGCCTGAAGGGGTTGGGGCGCCACGACTAGCCGGGAGGGAGTTCGGGGAAAAGCCTGCACTGGCCGAAGAGGCAAGAGACTTTTTCTTCCCTCTTTGTTTCCTGGTGCGCGAGGAGAGGGGTTTAAGAGCGCTGCTTAAAGGATCGCCAGAGAAGGGCGCGAGCCGCGGCTAAAAGCGCGAACCCCAGAGACGGGCGCGAGCCGCGGCTGAGGGCGCGAGCCCCCGAGACGGGCGCGAGCCGCGGCGGGAAGCGCGAGCCCCAGAGACGGGCGCGAGCCGCGGCTGAAACCGCGGACCCCAGAGACGGGCGGGAGACGCTGGGGCTGCTGCTGCCCGCCACCAGTGGGGCTGTGTGCGAGCACAGGTCACTCTCCGCGCCCTCTTCCGCGGAGCCTGTGCAGGCCGCCACTGCCGGGTTCCTGGATCCGGGGACAGCTTCCCCGGAGTACGCACGGCGGGTCTCAGGCTGGTGCAGCGTCACGCCAGCCTCTGCCGCAGCGTCACGCCGCTCTCTGCCGCCGCAGGCCCACCCCGCACGCAGTGCCCCTCCTTCCCCCATCCCCCAACCCCCGGCCTGAGTGAGCCGGAGCTCCCGAATCAGCGGCTCCTTTAACCCCGTCCTGTCTGAGCAAAAAAACAGACGCCCTCCAGCGATCTGTGCGCAGGGGCAGGGCCGGGTACAAAGCTGAGCTCCTGTGAGCTGTGAGAGCAGGGAGGAGAGGGGGAGGTCTCTCCCGGCAGCCGCGGAGGCGGCGGATTGAAGCTCCACAATCAACTTGATGTGCCCTGCATTGTGGAATACCTGAATAGACAGGGAGTGATCCCAAATTGAAGAGGGGGAATTTAGGAGCGAGATCTGTGATTTTTTTCCCCTTTTCCTCTTTTTGTGAATGTGTGCATGTATGCTTCTGTGTGAGATCTTGTCTGTATACTCTTGCTTCCACCATTTGTCCTAGGGCTCTATCCGTCCATGGTTTTTTTTTAAAAAAAAAAAAAAATTTTTTTCTTTTTAATAATTAATTTTAATTGTAATAACTTTATTGAACTTTACCTTCGTTCTTTCTTTCTTTCTTTCCTTCCCTCCTTCCCTCCTTTAGACAGCGAATCACCCCAGGTTGAGGGGGTGGTCTCTGGGAGCAGGATTTATGATTTTTCCCCCTTTGCCTCTCTTTGTGAACGTGTATGTGTATGCTTCTGTGTAAGATTTTCTCTGTATAGCTTTGCTTCCAACATTTGTCCTAGGGCTCTATCCGTCCATGGTTTTTTTAAAAAAAAATTTTTTTTCTTAATAATTAATTTTAATTGTAATAACTTTATTGTACTTTACCTTCGTTCTTTCTTTCTTTCTTTCCTTCCTTCCTTCCCTCCTTTAGACAGCGAATCACCCCAGGTTGAGGAGGTGGTCTCTAGGAGCAGGATTTATGATTTTTCCCCCTTTGCCTCTCTTTGTGAACGTGTATGTGTATGCTTCTGTGTAAGATTTTCTCTGTATAGCTTGCTTCCACCATTTGTCCTAGGGCTCTATCCGTCCATGGTTTTTTTAAAAAAAAAAAATTTTTTTTTCTTAATAATTAATTTAATTGTAATAACTTTATTGTACTTTACCTTCGTTCTTTCTTCTTTCCTTCCTTCCTTCCCTCCTTTAGACAGCGAATCACCCCAGGTTGAGGAGGTGGTCTCTGGGAGCAGGATTTATGATTTTTCCCCCTTTGCCTCTCTTTGTGAACATGTATGTGTATGCTTCTGTGTAAGATTTTCTCTGTATAGCTTTGTTTCCAACATTTGTCCTAGGGTTCTATCTGTTCTTTTTTTTTTTTTTTCTTTCTTTCTAAATATTTTTTAGTACAATAGCTATATTATACTTTATTTTATTTTTACTGTATCTTCTTTCTTTCTGTCTTTTTTCCTTCTTTCCCTCCTTCCTTCCTCCCTTCCTCCCTCTCTCCTTTCTTTCCTTCTTTGCTTCTTTCTTCCTTCCTTCCTTTCCTCCTTTCCTTCTTTCTTTCCTCAAACTTCTACTAATTCTCTCTACATTTTCTCCTTCTTTCCCTTCTACCTTCCTTCCTTCCTCCCTCCCTCCTTTCTTTCCTTCTTTGCTTCTTTCTTCCTTCCTTCCTTTCCTCCTTTCCTTCTCTCTTTCCTCAAACTTCTACTAATTCTCTCTACATTTTCTCCTTCTTTCCCTCCTTCTTTCCTTCCTTCCTCCCTCCCTCCCTCCCTCCCTTCTTTCCTTCTTTGCTTCTTTCTTCCTTCCTTCCTTTGCTCCTTTCCCTCTTTCTTTCCTCATACTTCTACTAATTCTCTCTACATTTTCTCCTTCTTTCCCTCCTTCCTTCCTTCCTTCCTCCCTCCCTCCCTCCTTTCTTTCCTTCTTTGCTTCTTTCTTCCTTCCTTCCTTTCCTCATACTTCTAATAATTCTCTCTACTTTTCCTCCCTTTTATTCTGAGCCGTGTGGATGAAAGGCTCTTGGTGCTCCAGCCCAGGAGGCAGGGCTCTGCCTCTGAGGTAGGAGAGCCAACTTCAGGACACTGATCAACAAGAGACCTCCCAGCTCCACATAATATTAAACGGTGGAAATCTCCCAGAGACCTCCATCTTAACACCAGCACCCAGCTTCACTCAACGACCAGCAAGCCACAGTGCTGGACAACCTATGCCAAACAACTAGCAAAACAGGAACACAAACCCACCCATTAGCAGAGAGGCTGCCTAAAATCATAACAAGGCCACAGACACCCCAAAACACACCACCAGATGTGAACCTGCCCACTAGAGAGACAAGATCCAGCCTCATCCAGCACAACACAGGCACTAGTCCCCTCCACCAGGAAGCCTACACAACCCGCTGAAACAACCTTAGCCACTGGAGACAGACATCAAAAACAACGGGAACTACGAACGTGCAGCCTGCAAAAAGGAGACCCCAAACACAGTAAGATAAGCAAAATGAGAAGACAGAAAAACACACAGCAGATGAAGGAGCAAGATAAAAACCCACCAGACCTAACAAATGAAGAGGAAATAGGCAATCTACCTGAAAAAGAATTCAGAATAATGATAGTAAGGATGATCCAAAATCTTGGAAGTAGAATGGACAAAATGCAAGAAACAGTTAACAAGGACCTACAAGAACTAAAGATGAAACAAGCAACGATGAACAATGCAATAAATGAAATTAAAAGTACTCTAGATAGGATCAATAGCAGAATAACTGAGGCAGAAGAACGGATAAGTGACCTGGAAGATAAAGCAGTGGAAATAACTACTGCAGAGCAGAATAAAGAAAAAAGAATGAAAAGAACTGAGGACAGTCTCAGAGAGCTCTGGGACAACATTAAACGCACCAACATTCGAATTATAAGGGTTCCAGAAGAAGAAGAAAAAAAGAAAGGGACTGAGAAAATATTTGAAGAGATTATAGTTGAAAACTTCCCTAATATGGGAAAGGAAATAGTTAATCAAGTCCAGGAAGCACAGAGAGTCCCATACAGGATAAATACAAGGAGAAATACGCCAAGACACATATTAATCAAACTATCAAAAATTAAATACAAAGAAAGCATATTAAAAGCAGCAAGGGAAAAACAACAAATAACACACAAGGGAATCCCCATAAGGTTAACAGCTGATCTCTCAGCAGAACCCTACAAGCCAGAAGGGAGTGGCAGGACATACTGAAAGTGATGAAGGAGAAAAACCTGCAACCAAGACTACTCTACCCAGCAAGGATCTCATTCAGATTTGATGGAGAAATTAAAACCTTTACAGACAAGCAAAAGCTGAGAGAGTTCAGCACCACCAAACCAGCTTTACAACAAATGCTAAAGGAACTTCTCTAGATAAGAAATGCAAAAGAAGGAAACGACCTATAATAACGAACCCAAAACAATATAGAAAATGGGAATAGGAACATACATATCGATAATTACCTTAAATGTAAATGGACTAAATGCTCCCACCAAAAGACACAGATTGGCTGAATGGATACAAAAACAAGACCCTTATATATGCTGTCTACAAGAGACCCACTTCAGAACTAGAGACACATACAGACTGAAAGGGGATGGAAAAAGATATTCCATGCAAATGGAAACCAAAAGAAAGCTGGAGTAGCAATTCTCATATCAGACAAAATAGACTTTAAAATAAGGACTATTAAAAGGAATAAAGAAGGACACTACATAATGATCAAGGGATCGATCCAAGAAGAAGATATAACAATTGTAAATATTTATGCACCCAACATAGGAGCACCTCAATACGTAAGGCAAATACTAACAGCCATAAAAGGGGAAATTGACAGTAACACATTCATAGTAGGGGACTTTAACACCCCACTTTCACCCATGGACAGATCATCCAAAATGAAAATAAATAAGGAAACACAAGCTTTAAATGATACATTAAACAAGATGGACTTAATTGATATTTATAGGACACTCCATCCAAAAACAACAGAATACACATTTTTCTCAAGTGCTCATGGAACATTCTCCAGGATAGATCATATCTTGGGTCACAAATCAAGCCTTGGTAAATTTAAGAAAATTGAAATTGTATCAAGTATCTTTTCTGTCCACAACGCCATGAGACTAGATATCAATTACAGGAAAAGATCTGTAAAATATACAAACACATGGAGGCTAAACAATACACTACTTAATAATGAAGTGATCACTGAAGAAATCAAAGAGGAAATAAAAAAATACCTAGAAACAAATGACAATGGAGACACAACGACCCAAAACCTATGGGATGCAGCAAAAGCAGTTCTAAGGGGGAAGTTTATAGCAATACAAGCCCACCTTAAGAAGCAGGAAACATCTCGAATAAACAACCTAACCTTGCACCTCAAGCAATTAGAGAAAGAAGAACAAAAAAGCCCCAAAGCTAGCAGAAGGAAAGAAATCATAAAAATCAGATCAGAAATAAATGAAAAAGAAATGAAGGAAACGATAGCAAAGATCAATAAAACTAAAAGCTGGTTCTTTGAGAAGATAAACAAAATAGATAAACCACTAGCCAGACTCATCAAGAAAAAAAGGGAGAAGACTCAAATCAATAGAATTAGAAATGAGAAAGGAGAAATAACAACTGACACTGCAGAAATAAAAAAAATCATGAGAGATTACTACAAGCAACTCTATGCCAATAAAATGGACAATCTGGAAGAAATGGACAAATTCTTAGAAATGCACAACCTGCCAAGACTGAATCAGGAAGAAATAGAAAATATGAACAGACCAATCACAAGCACTGAAATTGAAACTGTGATTAAAATCTTCCAACAAACAAAAGCCCAGGACCAGATGGCTTCACAGGTGAATTCTATCAAACGTTTAGAGAAGAGCTAACACCTATCCTTCTCAAACTCTTCCAAAATATAGCAGAGGGAGGAACACTCCCAAATTCCTTCTACGAGGCCACCATCACCTTGATACCAAAACCAGACAAGGATGTCACAAAGAAAGAAAACTACAGGCCAATATCACTGATGAACATAGATGCAAAAATCCTCAACAAAATACTAGCAAACAGAATCCAACAGCACATTAAAAGGATCATACACCATGATCAAGTGGGGTTTATTCCAGGAATGCAAGGATTCTTCAATACACGCAAATCTATCAATGTGATAAACCATATTAACAAATTGAAGGAGAAAAACCATATGATCATCTCAATAGATGCAGAGAAAGCTTTTGACAAAATTCAACACCCATTTATGATAAAAACCCTGCAGAAAGTAGGCATAGAGGGAACTTTCCTCAACATAATAAAGGCCATATATGACAAGCCCACAGCAAACATCATCCTCAATGGTGAAAAACTGAAAGCATTTCCACTAAGATCAGGAACAAGACAAGGTTGCCCACTCTCACCACTCTTATTCAACATAGTTTTGGAAGTTTTAGCCACAGCAATCAGAGAAGAAAAGGAAATAAAAGGAATCCACATTGGAAAAGAAGAAGTAAAGCTGTCACTGTTTGCAGATGACATGATACTATACATAGAGAATCCTAAAGATGCTACCAGAAAACTACTAGAGCTAATCAATGAATTTGGTAAAGTAGCAGGATACAAAATTAATGCACAGAAATCTCTGGCATTCCTATATACTAATGATGAAAAATCTGAAAGTGAAATCAAGAAAACACTCCCATTTACCATTGCAACAAAAAGAATAAAATATCTAGGAATAAACCTACCTAAGGAGACAAAAGACCTGTATGCAGAAAATTATAAGACACTGATGAAAGAAATTAAAGATGATACAAATAGATGGAGAGATATACCATGTTCTTGGATGGGAAGAATCAACATTGTGAAAATGACTCTACTACCCAAAGCAATCTACAGATTCAATGCAATCCCTATCAAACTACCACTGGCATTTTTCACAGAACTAGAACAAAAAATTTCGCAATTTGTATGGAAACACAAAAGACCCCGAATAGCCAAAGCAATCTTGAGAACGAAAAAAGGAGCTGGAGGAATCAGGCTCCCTGACTTCAGACTATACTACAAAGCAACAGTAATCAAGACAGTATGGTACTGGCACAAAAACAGAAAGATAGACCAGTGGAACAGGATAGAAAGCCCAGAGATAAACCCACGCACATATGGACACCTTATCTTTGATAAAGGAGGCAGGAATGTACAGTGGAGGAAGGACAGCCTCTTCAATAAATGGTGCTGGGAAAACTGGACAGGTACGTGTAAAAGTATGAGATTAGATCACTCCCTAACACCATACACAAAAATAAGCTCAAAATGGATTAAAGACCTAAATGTAAGGCCAGAAACTATCAAACTCTTAGAGGAAAACATAGGAAGAACACTCTATGACATAAATCACAGCAAGATCCTTTCTGACCCACCTCCTAGAGTAATGGAAATAAAAACAAAAATAAACAAATGGGACCTAATGAAACTTCAAAGCTTTTGCACAGCAAAGGAAACCATAATCAAGACCAAAAGACAACCCTCAGAATGGGAGAAAACATTTGCAAATGAAGCAACTGACAAAGGATTAATCTCCAAAATTTACAAGCAGCTCATGCAGCTCAATAACAAAAAAACAAACAACCCCATCCAAAAATGGGCAGAAGACCTAAACAGACATTTCTCCAAAGAAGATATACAGAATGCCAACAAACACATGAAAGAATGCTCAACATCATTAATCATTAGAGAAATGCAAATCAAAACTACAATGAGATATCATCTCACACCAGTCAGAATGGCCATCATCAAAAAATCTAGAAACAATAAATGCTGGAGAGGGTGTGGAGAAAAGGGGACACTCTTGCACTGCTGGTGGGAATGTGAATTGGTTCAGCCACTATGGAGAACAGTATGGAGGTTCCTTAAAAAACTACAAATAGAATTACCATATGACCCAGCAATCCCACTACTGGGCATATACCCTGAGAAAACCAAAATTCAAAAAGAGTCATGTACCAAAATGTTCATTGCAGCTCTATTTACAATAGCCCGGAGATGGAAAGAACCTAAGCGCCCATCATCGGACGAATGGATAAAGAAGATGTGGCACATATACACAATGGAATATTACTCAGCCTTAAAGCGAAATGAAATTGAGATATTTGTAATGAGATGGATAGACCTAGAGTCTGTCATACAGAGTGAAGTAAGTCAGAAAGACAAAGACAAATACCGTATGCTAACACATATATATGGAATTTAAGGGGAAAAAATGTCATGAAGAACCTAGGGATAAGACAGGAATAGAGGCGCAGACCTACTGGAGAACGGACTTGAGGGTATGGGGAGGGGGAGGGGTGAGTTTTGACAGGGCGAGAGAGAGTCATGGACATATACACACTAACAAACGTAGTAAGGTAGATAGCTGGGGGGAAGCAGCCGCAAGGCACAGGGATATTAGCTCGGGGCTTTGGGACAGCCTGGAGGGTTGGGAGGGGGGAGAGTGGGAGGGAGGGAGACGCAAGAGGGAAGACACATGGGAGCACATGTATATGTATAGCTGATTCACTTTGTTATAAAGCAGAAACTAACACACCATTGTAAAGCAATTATACCCCAATAAAGATGTTAAAAAAAAAAAAAAAAAAAAAGATGCCATTTGAACAGAGCTTTTAAGAAAGCCGGGGGGGGGGGGGGGGGGGGGGGGGTGCGGCTGGCACTACCTGGGTAAACTGATCCCAGAGACAACAGAAGACACACAGGCCCTGAAGTAGGACATGTTTGGCCTGTTCAAAGAACAAGGAATGGTCAAGAAGTCAATGTGGCTTTAGAGAAGGGAGGAAGGATGACAATGATAGGAGACGAGGTCAGAGAGGAAGCCGGGAGCCACATCAGGACAGCTTTGCGGGCTTCTACTCTAAAAGTGTTCTCTGAAGTCACCTGGGAGTTAGCACCAAAGAAAAGAATGACAGCTTTCAACCAACAGTTAATGGTGAATAATGAGTAACAATATTTACTTTCAAGTTTCATTTCAATTCTATCTCAGTTCTTTCCATAAAAGATCTGAGATGGTTTGTATATACAAGAATGTGAACAATACAAATGAGAAAGAGGAACTAGTTGAAGATAAGCAGGACAACCATGCCATATAAATGTAAAACACAGGTACACAGGTCATATGGACAAACGTAGCATGTATGAAATGAGCCCCCAATTTAACTTTGGGGTTCCTAGTAGCCGATGCAAAAAGAGAACCCTAGCCAATTATATATAATTCCCATTCTCAAAAAGACAGATTCCAGTTGCTCTAAGCAAGCAAACTTTAAACTAGTACTAAATTCTAAAAACAAAAAAAAAAACTTTCACTTAAAACAGGAAGACATGGACTTCCCTGGTGGCACAGCAGTTAAGAATCCACCTGCCAATGCAGGGGACACAGGTTCGAGCCCTGGTCCGGGAAGATCCCACATGCCACGGAGCAACTAAGCCCATGCACCACAACTACTGAGCCTACGCTCTAGAGCCTGAGAGCCACAACTACTGAGGCCTGTGTGCCTAGAGCCTGCACTCCACAACAAGAAGCCACCGCAGTGAGAAGCCCACACACCACAACGAAGAGTAGCCCCCACGTGCAGCAACTGGAGAAAGCCTGCGTGCAGCATCGAAGACCCAACACAGCCCAAAATAAATAAAAAATTTTTTAAATAAAAATAAAAGAAGACATTACACAATATAGTGACCAATGTCCTCAACAACCTTCTAAAAACAAAGTAATAAATTTTACATGGCCATTTCTTATAAGTCCCTTCAAGAACGTAACATTAAAACACAAATCGGACCTAAGAGATTTTCAAAGACTCTGAATATAGTGCAAAGTATTAAGCTTTCCAATGATTTTAATCTAAGAATAGAATTTAGAGAATTTAAAGGACTAAATGGAACAAATCATGTTTCATTAACTTCCTCCTCTGAGCAAGCCTTTTGACAGTTCAAGCTGACCAGACAAATTCTCTGAAGAGAGTCCACAGTACAAGTATTCAATATTGGAGGGCCAATAGAGGACTGTTAAACACTGTAAGACAGAAAAGCATGTAGTAAGACTGACAACCAGTTGTGAAAAATTAGCCTGACCAGGGCTCTTGCCTGAGCCTCAAGACTGCCAGACTGTCACTCTGGAAGCATTTTAGGGTATTTTAACAAATTAGAGTGGCCAGGGTACCATATGTTATGGACTGAATTGTGACACACACACCACCTACCACCACAAAATTCATATGTTGAATCCCTAATCCCCAACGTGACTGTATTTGGAGGCAGGACCTAGAAGAGAGGTAATAAAGATTAAGTGAGGGACTTCCCTGGTGGCGCAGTGGTTGAGAGTCCGCCTGCCGATGCAGGGGACACCAGTTCGTGCCCTGGCCTGGGAAGATCCCACATGCCGCAGAGCGGCTGGGCCCGTGAGCCATGGCCGCTGAGCCTGCGCGTCCGGAGCCTGTGCTCTGCAACAGGAGAGGCCACAACAGTGAGAGGCTCGTGTACCGCAAAAAAAAAAAAAAAAAAAAGATTAAGTGAGGTCATACAGGCAGGGCGTTAACGCGATGGAATTGGTGTCCTTCTAAAAAGAGGAAGAGACACAAGAGCCCTCTCCCTCCCCACACACTCAGAGGAAGGGCCATCTGAGGAAACACGAGAAGGTGGCCATCTACCAGCCAAGAAGAGAGGCCTCACCAGACACCAACCCTGATGGTACAAGACCGTGATCTTAGACTTCTAGCCTCCAAAACTGTGAGAAAATTTGTTGTTTAAGTCACCCAGTCTATGGTATTTTGTTATGGCAGCCAGAACAGACTAATACACCACCCTATAAAACACAGGAGGTGTTATTCTGGTTGGGTAAAATCTCAAGGCAGATGTTATCAGTAATCCCCCCCTTAACCACAGCAACAGATTCTTCCCCAAGAAGAGTTACCTGCCTAACAGAGTCTCAGACAACTAATTAACCTGCTATAAGAAATATTTAACATAATACACCTGAATTTTGGCGACACCTGCAGAATAATCAGCCTTAAGTCAGGCTTTCTGAAAACAGTTAATACACTTAATTGTCTTCTAAGGGCATTCCTTGTTAGCATCCAGTGACCTCTCCTCCAGGAATGATAAAGATTAAACAATTAATGGAAATCACTTCAGGCAACTTACAGAAACTAATTACAAGGCTCCACATATCCAGAAATCACTTACCAGGAAGCTACAGCTCTATAGATCAAAATCTACAGTAAGAATCAAACCTCCTCGGTGATCCCCATTCTGGGAAGTACTCAAAGTGGGCCCCTTAGCAGATAAACTACATGTCACTGAGCCCCTGCACTTTTTACTCATCAAGCACCTGAATCCCTCAATCAGTACCACCTTCTCTCTTTTTAGGACAATTCTTATGAATTTTTTAAATTGCATAATGGAAAAAGCAGGAGTCATCTTTACAACATATTCTAACATATTATCATAAGGCCCAAACTGAGTATTTTTAAACTCTCAACAAATATTCAAGGGTTAACTAGTTTCTGAACCTCACTCCAAGTAGGACGAAAATGAACAATTAACTTACTGATCTTTCTAGAACATAGTATTCCTTTTTGTTATTGATCCCAACACAAGAAATAAAGAGTCTAGAGCTGACATGATTCTTGAAAACGTGAATTCTATTTTCTTTTCCAAGCTGCTTTCAACTAGAAGATATTAGGTTACACAATTAGATCCACTTAGCCGTTATTTCAGTGTGAGTCAGATTTTCTTTTCTTCAAAAATATGTAACAGCCATCCTAAGAAATGCCTGACAGTAACAATATACCTATTATGTCAGGAGGGACACTAAATACAGTACCGAGTAGTGTGAAAGTACAAACTGAAAAGGAGGAAAAGAGTTTACTATGACTATGCACCCTAACCAAACAAGTTGAGAAGTGGTCTTCAAAGCCTATTAAATGAAGCAGACCCCTTTGTATAAGAATAGCCTACAAAGGCTTCCAATGAACTATAAAAACTCATAATTCTGAGTTTTGTAAAAAAAAAAATTACACATTAAATAGATGTGTATCACTATACAATCACATAAGATATGGCTTCACTCAAAGCATAACCAAATCTACATTACACTTTTAAATCAGATTTTATTATATTCAATTAGACATTGCAATTGCTTGTTTCTGAATTGTCTTATTAGATCCCACAAAATACAAGATAATCCCATCCCAATTGATAGCGAATCCCATCCCAATTGATAGTGATTCATAATGACAAGTCCCTCTGAAAAAGTTTTCTGATGCATAAAAATAACATTCCCTAATTCACTACAAAGAGATTCACTTAATATCAAGTGACAGTAGACAATTTCTGCTTTAAAGTCAATTGAAAATTTCACTGGCATCTTCCTTCAGACAGTGCTTAGGGCCAATTACTACACCTGACACATGCAGTTTTTCTATATTTCAATTAACTCGGTTATATAAAACACTGTGGCGACCAAAAGTATCAATCTTGTAGCCAACAGAGAAGGCCATTACCAAAATTAAGTAAAATCACCTCTACCAAAAGCATACAACAGTCTAGGGTTGACAAAGTCAACTTAAAATCTCCCCCACCCTTACCGAACCAAACTCTACCTCTCTTTCACTCCCATTTTAAGCCCCATGTCCTTAAAGCACCATTTTCAGTCATCTCATTTTTCACCTCCTGGGGAATGTTTGTTACTACAACGCATTACAGCATTCGTTCATTTTAAACGTGTATGCTATTTCCTAATGAGGAGTTTCTAGTGAGTTCCTCAGAAACAGTGTCTTATAAGATATTAATAGACATTATGTAGTAATAGGCTATTTTGGAAATTCTGGGTTACACCAATTGAAGGTTTCCTAACAACAGTCATTTTCAGGAGACTTTAATATGTTAATGTACAAGGTACCTCTGGGCGGGAGGTTGTCTGGGTAGGAGTGGGGTGGATAGAAGAGGAATATATTATGCAGCATTTCTGCAAGTTATTAACCTACAGAACCTTGTCATTCCCACCACCTTCCCTCTCCCCAGCATATACATATATTATAAACATACATACACATGTGAAATTTTTATGGAAATTTTCAAACACAAAAATTAAGAGACTCATTGAATAAACCCAGCTTCAACAATTATCAACACATTCCCATCTTGTTTCATCTATACTCTCACTGACTCCAATCTTCTTCTTATTTTGCAGCAAATCCCAGAAGTGATATAATTTTTACTGGTATGTATTTCAGTATTTATCTGTTAAGAAGAGTACTTTTTTTTTTTTTTAAATGCGGTACACGGGCCTCTCACAGTTGTGGCCTCTCCCGTTGCAGAGCACAGGCTCCGGACGTGCAGGCTCAGCAGCCATGGCTAACGGGCCCAGCCACTCGGCGGCATGCAGAGTCTTCCCAGACCAGGGCACGAACCCGTGCCCGCTGCATCGGCAGGCGGACTCAACCACTGCACCACCAGGGAAGCCCAAGAAGAGTACTTTTTAAAAAGAAAAATGGCCATACCATTATCTCAGCTAAAAACAAGCTAACAATGCTACTTGGTTTCTTGTATTTTCCCAAATTATGTCCTAAGGGCTACTCAAACTAACATTTATTAGACTCACCTGAGACTCTTGTTAAACAGCAGATTCAGGTTAGGTGGTTCAGGTGGCGCCTAAGAGTCTGCATTTCTAACAAGCTCTCAACTGACATTTTGAGTACAAAATAATGTCTCCCGTAATATTCAGTACAATAAGGCACCAAGTTTCCAACAGAAAAACACCTGAATTATGTGCCACGGTATTTTTTGCAAAGGCTTTATAAAAACTTTTAAAAGAATAAATGAAAGTCAGAAAAGTTTCTAAGGATCTTGAGATACTTATTTTTCTTACAATGTCAAATGATAACACGAGAATTCTCCCTTATAACTTCCTGTTAAATGGTGAGTCTCAGTGTTTTTCAAGGTGAAAACCACAAATGACCGGCTACCATGAAGACCAAGGTCGTAACTCATTTCATAGCTTGAAAGCAGTTAACAAAAACGTATGGAGCAGCAGAGTATAAGACGATAGGGTAGGGCTTCCCTAGTTGCGCAGTGGTTAAGAATCCGCCTGCCAATGCAGGAGACACGGGTTTGAGCCCTGGTCCGGGAAGATCCCACATGCCGCAGAGCAACTAAGCCCGTGCACCACAACTACTGAGCCTGTGCCCTAGAGCCTTGGAGCCACAGCTACTGAAGCCCGCGCGCCTAGAGCCCGTGCTCCGCAACAAAAGAAGCCACCGCAATGAGAGGCCCGTGCGCAGCAACGAAGACCCAACGCAGCCATAAATAAATAAAGACAATAGGTGGCTTCCCTGGTGGCGCAGTGGTTGAGAGTCAGCCTGCCGATGCAGGGGACACGGGTTCGTGCCCCGGTCCGGGAGGATCCCACATGCCGCGTAGCGGCTGGGCCCGTGAGCCGTGGCCGCTGGTCCTGCGCGTCCGGAGCCTGTGCTCCGCAACGAGAGAGGCCACGTCAGTGAGAGGCCCGCGTACCGCAAAAAACAAACAAACAAACAAAAAAAGACAATAGGGAAGCAGAGCTCACCACTGCAAACTGCAAAAGGCCAGCACAGGTTGCAAGCGTCCCAACGCAAACAAAAACAAAACCAACAGAAAGAGTCTAAGTACTATGTCACCCAAAGAAAACCCATTTACCAGCCACACTAGACCTCAATAAACAATACCATCACAGGCATTAAATAAAAAGAACTACATTTTTTAAAATAAGTATATAAACAGATGCAAACTAGTTCCTAGGCATTTCTAAGAGTTCTGGAGGAAAAGTTCCTGAAAAAGTACCATACGAAATGAACTGTTTCATTAAATACTCTGTAAAATACTGCAAAATCAGAAAGACCATAAGCGCTGAGATACCTAGCTCACCTTCGCGCCACAACTTCATGTAGCACATCTGGTTACCTTATTCTTCCTCTCTGAGCATAGGCGACCCAAAATTTGACCCATGACGATTAATATCCTGAGATATTTTTTAAAATATGAAGCACTGATAGACTTCTACTGCTGGAATGGATTAAATAACAGGAAGTAGATTTACCCTCCCATCTGAAACAACAAACAGAACGGGTTTCAAAACCTTGGACATGAAAGCTGTTCGAATTTGCAGAGCAGAGTCCCGGAGAGGAGAGAGCTACCCAAAGCACCCTGGCGATCTGCGGAGGAGCTCCCTGGAGTCTTCCCCTGAGCATGCGTGGTAGAAAACGACTCAAGGCCACAAAAAGAACCACCTGAAAGCACTGCGAGACCAATTATCTGAAATCACACACAGCCAGAGTGAAAAATCTCATCACTCACAGAGCACTGGGTGGAGTACTCAGAAGGATTTTGCCATAGTACTGAGACAAAATGGCCCTAAACTAATGTTTCTCTGCTCCCAATTAGCAAAATTTAAAACAGGACCTTAAAGGGCCACACTGTTTCCAAGTAACAACCACATCCCAGAACAATGCTCAAGAATATTTATAGGAAAACAAAGATATCCAATATCAGTACCCAACAAGGTAAATAAAATTCACAAAATCTAGCATCCAAAAAGTGGCAAGGCACACGGGGGCGGGGGGCGGGGGAGGGGGAATTAATCAACCAAAACTAACCCCAAAATGACAACAGATGATAAAATTAGCAAAGAACATTTAAACAGTTATAACACCTGTATTCCATATGTTCAAGAAGCTATAGGAAAGACTGAAGATATTTTTTAAATACCCAAATCAAACTTCTTAGCAAAACCACAATCTAATAAAAATTACATTACATGGAATTAACAGCAGATTAGGAACTGCAGAAAAAATTAGTAAACCTTAACACACAGCAACAGAAACTATACCAAAAAATAAAAACCCACCAAGAAAAATAAATCAAAAAAATAAAAGGGGGCAGGGGGAGAACATCAGCGTTCAGTGAGCTGTGGGACAACTTGAAGTGTCTTAAACTACTTAAAGGTAAATCTGACAAACAATATGTGGACTTACACATTGAAATCTACAGAAAAATTGCTGAGAGGAGTTAAGTGGAGAGAGATACCCTGTTCATGGATCGGAAAACTCATACTGTTAAGACGTCAATTATCCCATATTAATCAGGACATTCAATGCAATCCCAACCAACATCCCAGCGGGTTTTATTCTAGAAATTGATTAGCTAATTCTAAAGTTGATATGGAAATGCAAAGGACCTAGAATGGCCAAAAAAACTTTGAAAAAGTAGAACACAGTTGGAAGACTTACACTGTCTCCAAGACTTATAAAAGCAGTAATAAAGACTGTGTAGAATTGTCATTAAGATAAACAGATGAATTGAACACACTAGAGAGTCAAGAAATATTGATAGCTCCACACTGGCCACCTGATTTTTGACAGAGGTGCCAAAGAAATTCAGTGAAAAAAGAAGTCTTTTAAACAAATGGTGTTGGAACCACAGGATATCCTTACAAAAAAACTGAACTGGAAAAAAATTGACAGGGATGCTGGAAGTGTTCTCTATCTTGACACGAGTAATGGTTACACAGGCAAAAATTCATTAAGCCATATACTTAATATATGTGCACTTTACTATATGTATGTATACCTTAAAAACGGAGACATTAAGTTATCGTGTTAAGTTTAGCACACAGAGTAGGATCCCATATTTATCTTTTAAAATATTTCTATCTATCCATCCAACATATCCATCCAACATCTCATACAGAGAGAGAGACACACACACAGAGAGATCTAAAATTAGGCTCACATAATATCAATGATGGTAACTTATGGAGGATAAAGTTTGCAAAAATATTTTTTACTTTCATCTTCACATTCTTCTGCATTTCCATTGTTTGAATACTTTATAATGAGTATGTACTATTTTTATAATAATGCAATGATTTTTAAAAGCTGAAAGCAAAGTTATATTAACGATGGTTAATTCTGGGTGAATATGAGTAACTTATATTTCCTTCTCTGTAATTTTCTACCACTTTAAAAATATTCATACAAAGATATTTATATTCTTTTGTTATGCTAAAAAAAGTGTTAACTTTGTTATAATTACAACCGTTAAGCCCTGTAGGTACCGGGACAGGATCCACACAAAAACCTTAAAAACAAAAACAGTATTTTGGGAAACAGGATTTTTGGACAATGTTTCTCTTTGATGACTTTTTTTTAACAAGTCTATGTGATACGATTTTTATAAAGGAAAATGGGAAAAGTTACAATGACAAGTGTGCATAGAAAGAGAACAAAAAGCATAGAATGTTGGTGAAGATCTCACATATATCCAACAATGGAGAAAAGATAATCTTTTCAACAAATGGTGTGAGAACAACTGGACAGTCACCAAAATAGAAATCAATCTAGACAGAGATCCTACAGCCTTCACAAAAATTAATTCAAAATGAGTATGAGACCTAAATATCAAACACCTAGAAGTTAGCATAGGAGAAAATTGAGATGACCTTGGGTACAGCAATGACTTTTTAGCTACACACCATCCGTGAAAGAAACAAGCGATAAGCTGGATTTTACTAAGATTAAAAACTTCTGCTCTGGACAAGACGAATTCTCTGCCTAGAGAATAAGAAGAAAAGCCACAGACCAGGAAAAAATATTTTCAAATCACATATATCCACATACATGCAACAGCACTGTCTAAACGACAGTGGGGCAAACACTTGCCTCTTAATCATGCAGTAGAGGAGAGTTAACAGAGACAATCATCAAAAATACTCGGTTTCTGGCAAGAGCACGGGAAAACAGGTACTCTAATACACCACTTGTGGGGATGTCAATTACCGTCTTTCTGGAGGACATTTTGGCTCTGTCAAAACACAAAATGCACATATACTCTAAATTGGGATCAGCATATATACTCAAAATGCTCAAATCAGCACATATACTCAAAATGCACATATACTCTAAATTGGGATATACTGCCCAATGTACAAGAATGCTCATTGCAACATATTTTTAACAGAACAAAAAATAAAACCAAAAGTATGTGTTAAAAAGTGGGGGGGTACGGGCCACCAATTAAATAGACTATGGTGTATCCATGTGACAGAATACTACCTAGACACTAAAAACAATGAATAAGATCAACGTGTGCTGCTAGAAAAGATCTCCAAGATAAAAACAAATGAACAAAGGTTCAAAAGTGCACATAGTATGATCCCATTTGTTTAAAGCACATAGAATATATAATTTTTATGAATATTCCTTAAGTGCATATAAACTCATAAACAATATTAGATATTAATACATTAAAGAATATACACTATTTTGTTTAAAGATTATACATTCACACATACTCAAATACAGTCTTATATATTTCCCTCAGGACACTTAAAAGGGGTATGTTTCAGGAGGGAGACGAACGGGGGGGAAAGTCTACTTTTTATCTTGTACCTCTTGAAATATCTGAATTTTCTAAATATGTAACTAATTTTTTTAAATTATGCATATAATTTTAGAAAATCACATATATAATTTTTTAATGGCAACGAGGGTTATCTAGGCAAAGAGACCATGGTCCCTTCGGTTTGCTTGTTTATAGTCTTTTTATCTTTAATAAATGTTTTACATTTTATGTCTGTTCATATTTTACATGTTTCATATACACACATAAGCATAGATATATTTAAATCTAGCTTCTTTAGCTGAGTCTCAAATTATCAAAGAATTACCATCTTAAGTCAGCTATACAAGGTTTCTTAGTTACAAAGAGAACATTCTGTCAACTGGCATCAAACATTCTAGTCAACATAGCAAGGATATTTCTGAAGGAAAATTATATCCTGGTTGCTATCTGGCAAACTTACTCAAATCAACTTTCTAACCAGAGAAGCTGGGGCTCCTGGAAAGGAGGAAATGAACATTTGGGTGCCTTCTCTGTGCCAAACTGTGAGGCACTTTTACATACTCTTATTTAATTTTTCGAAAACCCAGAGCACATTGTATGATTATCCCATTCTACAAATGACAAACTAAGACACAGGGGTTTTTAAGTAATGAGTCCAAGGTCACTTTACATGGATAATACAGTAAGGCTCTACTACCTATACTGAACCTCCCACTGAAGATTCTGACAACATTTATCTATAAGAAATGGCTTGGAAAAAACCTGATCGTTATCACCCCAAATTAAAACTATATACCTCAAAGCCTTTAAGAAATTTCAATGCTAAAAATTACACGAGGTTAGAAACTTAGACATGGGTTCCCAAGGTATCAATTCTGTGCGTTTAGCCAGAAAAATGGGAATTCTTTTGCCCATTACATCCATATATGCTTCCAGATGCCCCAGGGCTTCCAGAAAGTGTTTAGTTTCCAGATATACCAACAGTAATTTTCAAACAGTACTGCATCACTAGAGTCAAGACTCCCCAGGGTACAAAGCTGGAAATCCTAAAAACCATTATGAGACAGGCTCAGATGGAGAGGAGTTAGTGCTCCTCTCCATCAACACTAATTCCCTAACGACTCGGAGGACTCCGAGGACTCTGCTCTGAACAGTGACCACACTCCCTTCCTGCCACAGTCTGTGGCATGGACCTCAAAGCTGTTTGTTCAAAGTTCTGATCAAAACGTGGACTCCTTCATCAAAGTTTACTTTGAATTAAATACAGGGCTGACCAAAATACTCTGAGGAGGAAGGGGATTTAACAGGTGTCTACCATAAAGGATTTACCAAGTTTTTGAAACTCCAACTTCTGTGACGACATAAAAGTTGATGACAATGTGAGCCTTTAACTGCCTTCAAACCTCCTTGACATCTGTGAGCAGAGTCTGTCGACAAAAGCTCCGCTCCGAGGTTTCAATGAGGTCTCCTCAAGTCACAGCCCAAGTTTGTCTTCCAAATTAAACCAGCTATTAAAGGCCAACTTATAAAGAGAAGAGAGTCACATGTAACTGGGAAGTAAATCACCTAACAGTAAGTGGTAGACACATTTCCCAATTAAAAACCTGACAAGACCTCACAAAAATAAAATAACATCTCCAAAATGCCATCTTGCTTGTTTCCTATTTAGAAGGGCTGCCTGCCCCAACTTCACACCAAACAAAAGGTTGGGGCGGGGGGTGAATCAACAGAAAAGTAGGAAAATGCTGTGTGGGTACCTTGTGTGTCCAAATAGTACATCAGCAGGTAATTAGGACTCTGTCCACCCAATTAGTTCCATTTTAAAGGGCCAGGGGCAAAACTTAAAACCAAAAGCTGTGGTTAGCAGCAGCCTCCAAAAGACGCAGTCCCAAACACCATGCGTCCCCTCATCAAAGCATGGCATCACAACAGAACCTCTTCTGCAAAACCCCATAGTCCACCCTTTGAAACAGCTGACCCTCCTGAAATATTTTTATTCAGTATTTTATAAATGGTTAAGAATTTCATTTGAGTCTCAAGGCACTTAAATAACCCATCCACCAAATGTAACACTTCCATTACAATTACACTATACTTCTTTAAATCATTTTGACTTTTAAATGCTTTAAAGTGGACTATCCCTCTAACAAATTAATCATTTAACTATTTGGTACCATGGCTGCAAATAGTGATGAGATTTGGTTATTCCCCATCTATACTCCTACCCTGTCCTCAGGTCAAACCCTTATCCACCTATTGTCTTTTTTCCATTTAAAAGATGCTTGTAACAATAAATGCTGTTTATTGCTAATAGAATGAATATGAAAATATAGTGTTATGCTAATACATAATTTAGTATAGAAATGACACCTGTTACGTACCAGAACGGAATTGAAGGAGAATTTTTAACATTCACTAGGCAAAAAGGAAAAACAACTGCTCGTTGATAGAAAAAGATAAAGCTAAACTATTCAAACTTTTCAAAGGACAGTGGACTCTATCACTAACAAGTAATTTATTTTGTGACAAAATGACAGGTCCAAGGAAACACGGAAGAGAACTGGCAGGTACCAGATACATCTTCAGGGATGCTCAGATTTTATAAACATGAGCCTAAAATGGTTTTCCTTTTTGAGGCTTGTTGCCAAAGCAACCAGGAAAGCTACAGTCTTTGAGAGAGAATTTGAAGTAGAGGTTAAGGATAAGAGGAGGTAATCATGAATACAATGTTGCAAGACGGGTAACACAAAGAATACAAATTGAACAGACAGACAAAGCAGCAACTTCAGAGTCTGAACAATTTACTAACAAGAGATACGCATCCTCCGTTCTTTTTATTTTCATTTTATTGAAATGGGTTTGAAACGGTTCTCCACCCTTATAATTTATTTCACTTAGAGAAAAAAGAGCCTCTAAAAGGTCGACCACTCCTACTCCCACCATATATAGTCTGGGAAAATGATATGCATAGAGGATAACGTGAAATTTGTTTTGTTTTGTTTTTTAAAGACTAGATCGGGATAGGAAGGCAGAACAAAAATCAAACACGGATGTGTGCTTTCAAACCCACAGCCCTTCTACCAGCTCACTACAGGCTCTTGTATTTGAGGCTGTGGCCATTCACAGGTGGTTGGAGGTGTCCAACGTGTGAGAACACAGTCTGCAACTCGTGACAGGAGTCTCCGGACTTCAGGGCCTGACACCCAGAAGCCCAGGGAACAAGATGCCTTCCACAATGAGCGGTGCTGAAAGCTATCAATCAGTAAATGTATGAATAAGTGAACACACCTGGCTTTCTCTACCAAGTCCCAAACAGTGTGCTTTTAGGGCCCTGGGACCCTAACGCGAAGCTCTGGCCCTAAATTAGGAAAAGACTGCGAGGCAGGGCTCCTCCCTCTAGCCCAACCCCAGAGAAAAAGGCAGAACTGTGGGGGCCCTTGGGAGGGGCTGAGGGGAGGCAAGGAGGGAAGGGAGGGGTCAGCAGGGTAGAACCCAGCTAACCCTTCTCCCTTCCAAAGCGGAGGTCGAACCGCTGCCCCCGTCCCCTGACCCTGCCTCCCTCACCTGATCACAGAGATGAGCAGCCCCGAGGGGTCTTTGCTTTTGCTGACTGTGCTTCTGTATTTCCCACCAGCTCCTTCTGCCGCCATCTTGATACAAGGTGGAGAGCGGCTGAGCCAGAAGGAACGGAGGGTAAACTCTGTAATTGACCTCTGGAGAGTGCACCAATGGGAGAAGAGAAATCCAGAGTCACGGAACTGGATAATCCAATCGGTAAAGGAAGGAGGCGGGACTGAAGCAGCAAGTTTAGAGGGCCGGCGCGCGCTCTAAGCATTCTGGGTACTGTAGTTTTCTTCCGCGTTTCCTGGGCGCGCAGAAAAACATCTAGTCGCGACTTGGTGAAATCTCCTAATGTCTTCATTTATATTTATTCTGATCGTGGGTTTTTTCCCAGTTTCCTTGTTTTTAGAATTTTATTACTTTTTAAATCAAATTTATCTGACATTGCCAAAGTGCGTATGTGGGGTGTGTATTTAAGTAGGGTCGGTGCTTGAAGTCTGTATACAAAGTTTTTACTTTAAACACAGGTGGTTAAGAAAAATCCAATAAAATGCGAAAATGAATAGACACAGAAATGCTTTTCTTTAGTATTCTCTAAAACTAAATGTTTATACATTCGTTTAATGCGTGAGTTCGATTATTTTGACATTTCCAGGTAATCCTAAAAAACATGCAAGCAGGAACACACAAATGGATATTGATAAAGAAAAGACAGAAAAACCGAAAAGCAACACTGACCAGATTGCAGATTCCTTTTCTTCCCAAGCTAAATAAAATATAGTTGGTAATGATGCACAGTTGTGCTTTATTAATATTTTTACTGTTAAGTTTTCATATGTCCTGCATTCAACTCTACTGGCTTAGTCACTAATTCAGCAGATGAACTAAAAAAAACGATCAGAGTAAGAATAGAAAGTGCATAAATCGAGGAACAAGAAGAAAAATAAATATTGAAAAGGAGGGAAGGCAGTGAGTGATCTCCTTAGTAGAGGTAGAGATTAAAGAACTTCAGAGACGGATAGAAAGCAAACTCAGAGGTCCTGGAGTTACGAAATAGCAAGCACAGAGAATGTCCACTGCTTTGATTAAGCAGATATAAGCTGGTAGAGGTTCACAGTGATTTTTTTTTAAATAAGTTGGAAATATATTTTTTTTTTCTTTTAGTGTTCCTTGCCTTTGGCCCAATAATTCCAGTTCTAGGGACTTTGATCCTAAAGAAACAGGGATACAGAAAAAATACTGAAAATTTTAAAACAGAAGTATTAAATAAATTATGGAATGTCCACAAGAGGATAGATATATTATAACATATAGCCATTGGAAATCACAGTTTCAGTGAGTTTTAATGAAGAGAAGATGTTCATGGTGTAAGTGCAAAAAGCAGGCTATAAAATTAAAGAACTTATATATATATATATATATATATATATAGAGAGAGAGAGAGAGAGAGAGAGAGAGAGAGAGAGAAAGGTAATTGGACCTAGTGGCTAAGGATGCAGGCAGTAGGGGAAAAAACACATGATCACCTCAGTTGATACAGAAAAAGCTTTTGACAGAATCCAACAACCTTTTCATGATGAAACACTTGGAAAACTAGAAATAGAAGGGAATTTATTCAATGTGATAAAGGATGTTTATTAAAAACCCACAGCTAATACTCAATGGTGAAAAACTGAAAGCTTTCCAGCTATGATCAGGTACAAGACAATGATGTCCATTTTGCCACTTGTACTCAACAAAGATCTGGAAATTCTAGCCAGAACAATTAGGCAAAAAAAAAAAAAAAAAGAATGAAAGGCATTCAAATTAGAAAGGAAGAAGTAAAACCATCTCTATTTGTAGACAACATGGTTGTACATATGGAAATCCTAAAGAAAATTTTAAAAACTATTAGAGCTAATAAATGAATTCAGCAAGGTTGCAGGACACAATAGCAAGGCAAAAATATCAATAGTGCTTTTAGACACTAGCAATAAACCATCCAAACAGGAAATTAACAAAACAATTCCATTTACAATAGCATCAAAAAGGATAAAATATTTAGGAATAAGTTTAACCAAGGACGTGAAAGACTTATACACTGAAAACTACAAAACTTTGCTGAAAGAAATTAAAGAAGGCCTAAATAAATGGAAAGTCATCCTGTGTTCATGGACTGGAAGACTTAATATCATTAAGATGTCAATACTCCCTAAGGCTATCTACAGATGCAATGCAATCCTTATGAAAATTTCAACGGTCTTTTTGCAGAATTAGAAAAACTGATCCTAAAATTTATATGGTATTGCAAGGAATCCCACATAGCCAAAACAATCCTGAAAAAAATAGCAAGTTTGGAGGACACAGACTTCTTGACTTCAGAACTTACCAAAAAGCTACAGTAATCAAAAGTGTGGTACTTGCAAAAAGATAAGCACATAGATAAATGGAATACAATTGTAAGTCCAGAAATAAACCCATACATCTATAATCAACTGACTTTCTACAAGGGTGCCAATATTATTCAATGGGAGAAGAATAGTCTCTCCAACAAATGATGCTAGAAAAGCTGGATATCCACTTGCAAAAGAATGAAGTTGGACACTGTCTTAGTCCATCCACAGATTGAGTAGCTTATAAACAACAGAAATTTATTTCTCACAGTTCTGAATCTTAGGAAGTCCGAGATCAAGGTGTCATCATGGTTGTTTCACAGGGAATGCCCTCTTCCTAGTTCTTAGACAGCACCTACTCGTTGGGCCCTCACATGGTAGAAGAGGCTAGGGATCTCTGTGAGGTGTCGTTTATGAGAACACTAATCCCTAATCACCTCCAAAAGCCCCCACCTTCTAATATCATCACCGTTGAGGGTTAGGAGTCAACATATGAATTTTGGGAGCGGGGAGGATACCACCCGTTCAGACCTTGAAGCACACATAAAATTTAACTCAAAATGCATCAAAGACCTAAATGTAAGAGATAAAACTCTTAGAAGAAAACATAGGGGGTAAATCCTTATGACCTTAGATTTGGCAGTGGATTCTTATGTATGATACCAAAAGCATCAGCAACAAAAGGAAAAATAGATAAGCTGGAATTCATCAAAATTTAAAACTTTTGTGCATCAAAGAACACTATGAAGAAATTTTAAAAAGACAACCCATAGAATGTGAGAAAATATGTGCAAATCATATATGTGATAAGGGTCTTTATCCAACATATGGAAAGAATTCTTACAACTCAAAAGCAAAAGACAAAAGCTCCAATTAAAAACTAGGCAACGGATGTGAACAGACATTTCTCCAAAGAAGATATATCAATACAAATGGCCAACAAACACATGAAAAGATGCTTAACAACAGGGAAATGCAAATCAAAATCGCAGTGAGATACCACTTTACACCTACTAGTTTGGCTTTAATTTTTAAAAATGGGGGGAAAAATGTTGATTAGAAAAACCTTCAAACTTTGCTGGTAGGAATGTAAAATGATACATCAGCTGTGGAAAACACTTTGGTGGTTCCTCAAAAAGTTAAACATAAAATTACCATATGACCCAGCAATTCCATTCATAGGTATATATCAAAAAGAATTGAAAACAGGTGCTCAAAAAAATACTCGTACAAAAACACTCATAGCAACATTGTTCATAATAGCAAAAAGGCAGAAACAACTCAAATGTCCATCAATAGATGAATGTGGTGTAATATGTGGTATATGACTAAGGTATAAACAAAATGTGACATATCCATCCAATGGAATATTATTCATCTATAAACGGGAATGAAATACTGATGCATGTTACAGCATTAATGAAACTTGAAAACATTATACTAAATGAAAGAAGCCAGACACAAAGGGCCACGCAGCATATGATTCTGTGTACACGAAATATCTGGACTAGGTGAATTCATACAGACAGAACGTAGATGAGTGATTCCCAGGGTTTGGTGTGAGGTGGGGATGGAGAATGGCTGCTTTATAGACACAGGGTTCCTTTGGAGATGATGAAAACGTTCTGGAACTTAATCATGGTGATGGTTGTACAATTTTGTGAATATTAAAGGCCACTGAATGATACGCTTTAAAATGGTTAAAATGATCGTTCCTATGTTATGTGTATTTTACCACGATAAGAAAATAAAGAATGTACGTTATGCGGTAGACTGGCCAGATTCAATCCCAGCTCTCCGCTTGCTTGCTAGGTTGCCTTAGGCAAGTTTCGTAATCTTCCTGTGCCTCAGCTTCCTTATCTGTAAAGTAGATGAGGATACTACTTCCCTTAGAGTGTTATAGTGAGACTGTGTGAGGTATACATGACCAGCACTTTGTAAATATCAGCTGTCGTGACTAAAGTATGGTACTAATTTTGTTTAAAATACATCTCTGGGTATTATGAAGTTGTTTTGAGGAGCAAGCAAAAGGTAATTTTTTGTTGTTTTTTTTTTTAAACACTTCACTGTGTTTTCCAAATTTTCTCTGAATAGGTGTTGCTTTTATAAACAGAAATTTTTTAAAAGAACTTTGTTTTTAAAAAGCAAGAATTGGATGAGCATCAAAAATGATGGGCTACTTTAATTACACACTGGAAATGCAATTACATGATAATTAAATCAACACACCCCAATTAAACCTTCATTCAATAAACTGTTTTCTCTTCTCTGTTCCACTTCCTTCACATCCCACCTCAGGAAATCTTTGTACCATTGTACCTTTCATCTTCAAGTGACAACCATAGCCTTTCACATTGCTTCTTTTCTAGATGACCTTCTAAACTAATTCCAAACTTGCACTAAACTGTGAACAATGGGGAAAATACAATTAGGAGAAGGAATAGTGGGTCTGCTTGTTTGTAACCTTCAGCCTTCAACGCATACTCCCAAACTCACCAGGCTACTTGGAACCAGCTAAGGTTTATGAACATCTAACGCATTGATGATAGACTGCTCTGTGTGGAGAGGCTGACATGCTATACAGGGAAAGAAAAGAAAAGGAAATGACCATAAACCACAGCATCAATGACCAAAGAATAAGAGCATAAATGCTTCAGATTTTTCAATGGGAAATAAGCAAGGAAGGCTAGGATGCTATAGCAGTCAGTCTTCATGGAATAGATGGGTTATAAGTCAGCTGGACCAAAAAAAAAAAAAAAAAAGTACAGACTTAAAAAGCATCTGAGGAGGAGAAGGGCCTTCTATAACAGGTTAAGGAGCAAAGTGAAAACATGCATCCTATGATAAGGGAATAATTTGACTAAAGTAAAGAACTCATGGAGAAAAAGTGGAGTTATGGGTAAAGAGACACACGGAGATCTGCTCAGAAAGGACCCTGAACCCCATAGCCAGGAATCGGATATGTTTGTGCAGTGAGGGTGAGAAGCAGTGTATGTTCAGGTCTTATTTTATGCTGTCTATTATATTGTAAACCAGGGCAGACTGTTTCTTATTATTACATTTGTAAATATACCCAGAGGCTCTTAAAGCCACAGGAACAGCCAATTAAATTAAAATGCTTTGACCTCTTTGGATGAGAGGCTCTATATAAATCCAAGGTATTGATATTCTTATTATTGTGGATAAATGAAATGTGTGAGTGAGGCTACCTCAGCAGCAGAATGGCTTCCCTGAGATTCATAAAAAAAATAATGCCAGGCTTGGGTGTCTGCAGGACACCCAGCACAGATCCAGGGGATTTTAAAGAGTGTCTCATAATATAAGCCAAGTGGGCAGGATTCTAAAAAGGATTCATGCCCCCATCAACATTGCCTGCTCACCCAAGATATAAAAATCTGCTTTAGGCGTGGCTGAGTAAATCAAGGCACAGCACACAGATTATAAACTGAAGGCAAAATTCAATGATGCTGGACTTCCCTGGTGGCACAGTGGTTAAGAATCCACCTGCCAATGCAGGGGACACGGGTTTGAGTCCTGGTCCGAGAAGATCCCACATGCTGCGGAGCAACAAAGCCCGTGCGCCACAACTACTGAGCCTGCGCTCTAGAGCCCAAAAGTCACAACTACTGAGCCCATGTGCCACAACTACTAAAGCCCGTGCACCTAGAGCCTGTGTTGAGCATCACGAGAAGCACACACACCACAACAAAAAGTAGCCCCTGCTCACCACAACTAGAGAAAAGCCTGTGCGCAGCAACGAAGACCCAATGCAGCCAAAAATTAATTAATTATTTTTTTTAAATGTCAATGATGCATCATGGAAAAAGGAACTGTTTTATTTATACAGGATTTGAATTTTATATCAGCTTCTTCAATTACTTTGGTTCAAATAAATCTTACATAAATATAAGCTTAGATTAAGATATACACACATTGTATTCTATTTGAAGGGAAATATTATAAGTAAATTACAATAGGCTGTATCTCTCACTGGTTGATTTTGTTTTCCGTATTCTCGGTAACACGGTTCAGCCTATGCTGTCTGATCCGGGAATTGTGGCCAAATCTTCAAGTTCATTTGAGTTTCTGACTGTTTTAGGAGGTTGGCCAAAAATAGTGTTTTCAACAATAAAGCACAACTTTGTTGAAAGGGGAGTGTCCTTTGTTTCTGTGGAATACAGCCTGACGGCTTGTAGCTAAAGCAGCAACTGTCCCCAGCTTCTCTCCCAGATTCCATCAACCAACAAACACCAAATGCATAGGATGTTCCAGGCACCATGTGTAGCCAAATACATTTGGCTGGGTGTCCCCACCCAGATTTCCAACCAACGCCTCCAACTGAACCCACTTCTCCTACCCCTTTCTATCCTCATTGGCTTCTTCCTCTGTGTTTCCTGTTTCAATAAATGGCTCAAAAATCTCTCGACTGAAAAGACAACCTCCAGAATGGGAAAAAAAATATTTGCAAATCCTATATATCTGATAAGAATTTAGTATCCAGAAAATATAAAAAACTTTTACAACTCAGCAACAAAAAGACAATCCAGTGTTTTTAACAAGCAACGTTTCTGAATACACATTTCTCCAAAGGAGATGTACAAATGGCCAACACACATGTGAAAAGATGCTCAACACCATTAGTCACTAAGGAAATGCAAATCGAAGCCACCATGAGATACCACTTCACACCCACTAGGATGGCCATGATTTAAAACTTTTTGAAAAAAGAAAATAAGTGTTGGCAAGTCTGTGGGGAAATGGAACCCTAGTACATTACCTATGAGAATATAAAATAGTGCAGCTGCTTGGAAAACAGTTTTGTGGTTCTTCCAAAATGTAAACATAAAATTCAACATGACCCAGCAATTCTACTCATAGGTACCTATGCCAAAGAATTGAAAGCAAGTGTTCAAATAAAAACTTGTACACAAATATTCATAGCAGTACTATTCACAATATCCAAAAAGTGGAAACAACCTTAATGTTCATCAGTGGACAGATGGATAAACCAAAGGTGGTATATCCACATACAATGGAATATTATTCATCCATAACAAGAAATGAAGTGCTGATAGATTCTACAAACTGGATGAATCTCAAAAACATTATGCTAAGTGAAGGAAGCCAGACAAAAGGTCACATATGTCTGATTTCTTTTATATGAAGTATCCAGAAGAGGTAAATCCAAAGAGAGAGAAGATAGATTAGCGGATGTCGGGAGCCAGGAGGAAGGGAATGTGAGGCGTGACTGCTACAGGTACAGGATTTCCTTTTGAGGTGATGAAAGTTCTGGACCTAGAGAGTGTTGCATACCATGTGCATGTATTAAATGGCACCAAACTGTACACGTTTAAATGGTTAATTTAATATTACAAATTTTACCCCAAAAATATATCTACCTATACACGTATATGTATACGGCGTTTGTGGCCTTTGCTGACGTGAAGCAGTTCTGTGAGGTTTGCTTATCAACTAATGACTTAGTGATCAAACTTTGCACTATGGATTAAAGAAAATTTTATTATGCATTATATCAAATATACCATTGTATGAGTAGAAATTAAGACTTTATGTAGTTTATATATGCTGTAGTATTTCTTCTAATAAATCTCTCCTATAAACAAACAAAAAAGGCAGGAATCTGATCCTTTTACTCCTGCCTTAAAAATCTCCAAGGACTGCCATTGCCCAAAGCATGGTTTTTCACATTGTTTACTAGAGAGCCAGCTCCAAGCTATCTTTCCAGCTTCCTTTATCGATCACTCCCCATTATACCCTACTCCCTAGACATGTCCCAAATATTCCAGGTATTCTTTTTTTGGCTGCATTGGGTCTTCGCTGCTGCGTGAGGGCTTTCTCTAGTTGCAGCCATTAGGGGCTACTATTGTTGCGGAGCACGGGCTCTAGGTGGGCAGGCTTCAGCAGTTGTGGCTCGCGGGCTTAGCTGCTCTGTGGCATGTGGGATCTTCCCAGACCAGGGATCAAACCCGTGTGCCCTGCACTGGCAGGTGGATTCTTAACCACTGCATCACCAGGGAAGTCCCACACCAGGTATTCTTATATTTCCCTTTTTCCTACCTACTTTTGCTCAACCTAAAATGTCTCTGAGCCTAGATACCACACCTGTTAAAATGTGGTTACCTAGCTTCAGGTTTGTTGAGATACTCAAAGATAATAAGATATGTTTGTAGGACACTCAGCATATGGTTGTTTTTAAGAAAAAATGTTTTTCAATTCACCTGGTTAAAATTCTGCTTACCTTTTAAGGCCAAAGTTTGTTGTCGAAATTCAGCCTCGGTACACTGGTGCTGGTTTAAATTTATTCTTTGACTAAAGTTTTTCTACAGACAAAAGGCAGGCAGAGGACGTGGGTGGGTGTCTATTCTGGGAGGACCTCGTAGGGTCCTTCTCGGTTACAAGGTCAGTAGCTCACCTGAGCACTGATGCATGGCACACGTGCACAACACAAATCCCTTAATTCTTGGTTAGTAGCAATTATGACAAGAGAATATGATAGTTCTGCAGAATGTGTTTGTTTCCTTTAGTCTTGTTTGCAAAAGAGAGTGCAAAAACACTGTTAAATTCATTTTTACACACTCAGTTTTTCCACAGAGCAGTGGCTCAGTATTTGTTGAAACATCCTCTCTACCATAATATATAATGAGGCTGAGACTGAATCTTCCAAAAATACTTGATTTTTAAGGAAAATTACACCAGAGAGGCTGGTAAAAGTCACCACAGTCATCAAACTAATAACAAGTGATTTAAACACAGTATTTCCTTTAGCAATTTTAAAAAGACTTCACCATTTAGTTGAATTAATTCAAACTGAAGTTACCTTTTGGGAACAATAACAAAAATAGAAACATTTTTGATAGATTTATAGATTATAATCTCATCTTAATATATAAAATCAGAAGGAACATTAAAGCAATCAACAATATGATTTCATATCTGAAAATTTTCATACTGTCTGGAGTAAAAACCTCTAATGTGTTGTTTATATTTTTCACATATATAAGTAAAACTGTAGCTAATACAAAACTCCATGTGCTTGTTCTGTAAAAATGCTTAGAGATGTTGATTGTGGAATGAAACAAATATCCAAAATAACAAAGCATTTGAATTTTTATTTAATTTTTATTTAATTAGTTATTTGATGCTTATTTTTGTCCTTAATTGGCTCATCAGTGATTTAGAAAACAAAACAAAACGAACTTGTACCAATCAGTTATACAGTGGCATTGTCCATTCCAAGATTTCAAGTACAGGTTTCCCCCACTATCCAAAATTAGAGCGTTCCTACTAAACCTTTTGTAAGCTAAAACGGCCTCAAGGGAAGAAGCAATTACCTTCAGACTGATCTTGGTAAGGGATGCACAAAATAAATCTAGATAAAACAGATGCACACAGACAGAGTTCAAAGCTAAGGCAGCTTCATGCTGAGATGTTGAGTGTAATTCCCGGGGAAGGAACTTGGCAGGACCATTCTCCCTGCGCTGGGTATGTGCTGCCTCTGTAACGGGCTTGCTGCAGAAGGAACGCAGAACGCTATTTTTGCTTTTCACTTCTTCTTTGTCAAAGTGAAAATCATCTTCGAATTTCTCAGATGCCGAAAACAGGTACCAATGTAGGTCTTCAATAAAAGCAAAGGGGTGTAAAGCAAACTTTCGAAGAACAGGGGACACCTGTATTAATGTCTCAAGAAATTCAATCATCCTGAAATCACACTTCCCTTTGCAATGGCTTCTGGCTGCTACAACAGCATGACCATCTTCAGCTCTTCTAAGAGGATCTTCAACCATCCACAGAGATCATTTTATTTGTTATGACAATGCCCTTTAATACCCAGAGATTGGAAGGCATTACATGGGAACCTGATTCACAGACGGGATTATTATTCTGTATGGATTAAACATCTATTGAACAGAGATGATCGAGCCGAATTGGTTCAGCTGATGAGAAACAACAACCTACATGGTATAATTTGATTAGCTCTCCCAAACTAACTTGCCTCTATTAGTCCTGTTTCATAAAAAACCCTTGCGAAAAAAACCATTGTGTGTATGGAGAGAAGGGTAACACATTAAGACTAATTTATGTTTTATGCATATATTTTTCCCAACAGATATATGAGTACATATGCACCAAGAGATGTGTAAGAGATATTCACAACAGCATTATTCATAATATCCCCAAAGTGAGCATTACAGAAAAACACCCAACAACAGTGGAATGCATAAACAATGCCACAGCCATACAAGAGAACACTCTAGAGCAACGAAAAAGAAGCCAGCTTCAGCTACACACAACGTGAATGGATCTCAAAAACACGATGTGGAATAAGAAAAGACAGACACACAAGAATGCACACGGTTTAATATCATCTATATAAAGTTCAAAAACAGGCAAAACATACTATACTGTTATAAGTCAAAATAGTGATTACCTTCTTGGTAAGAGGGGAGGGGAGGGGTACTGGTAATGTTCTCTTTCTGGATTAGGTGTAGTTACATAGATAGTAACTTTGTTTTATATTCTATCTATATTTTATTTTTGTGAGCTATTCTACTAACCTTTCTGAAGGTGACAACAATGTACTGTCAAATATATTGTTCTCTTTTCTGAATGTGAATAGATATATTGAGTTTATATATATTCGGAATAGATTATGCTTACATATGGATTATATACCCTTATAAGAATACAAGCAGCTGATAATGTGAAAATCTTGGTTGCCTCTTGATGAAGGAACTGGGTGGCTAGAGGGTAGGGGTGTATTTTTAAAGATTTGAACCATATAAATGTATTATCTGTTCAAAAAATAGTAATTAAAAAAAATCCTTACAAGGAACTTTACCTGACATAACATACATTGTTCGAACAGACAAATAATTTGATATTCTGGCTTTTACTTACTTTTTACTTCTGTCACTAACGTCCTGCTTGCACAGTACTCACGTTGTTCTGCTATGCTGCTGACAGCTTGTTGACTATTAGCCTCTATTCGAGAAATTCCAGGGTATTTTGTTTCCAATCATCTTCTTTCTTCAGCATTTTCTATCCATGTTCCATTTCAGACTCCAAAAATCTCTCCTAATATTTCACTGGCAATTCTGATACATTTATTTCAGAGTCCCTACACACAGTTCCTTCACTTTTACACACTCTAAAACTTAAAATTTTTTAATTAAATGATTGCTTAAAATCTCATCAAATCCTTTGGTGATGTAATAAGTGCTCAGAAGCACCACTTTTATAAACACTTGTATGCGCTAAGTCAAGGCAAAATAGGTGACATTTGTTTAACTTTACAGGCTTGTGAAAGTTCCACACTTAATTTCAAAAATATTAAGTAAATAAATGCTCAGATATGCACACAATCCTTTAAAAACCATCATTACCACCTGCTACCTATTCAGTGCCAACATGTGGAAATTAACAAATATGGTTTTCACCTGAGCACTGAATGCTGGGTTCTTTGGCTGCAGTGATCATGTAGAAAATGTGCTCTTCTTTGAGGAAATGTAAATAGACTTGTTATATATGAGGGATGAGCATGAGTGCAAAGAAGGGCAAAACGCAGAGAATTATGGGAATGAATAAGAGGATGACATAAACACCTTAAATAGGAAAAATTGTTTAATCCTAAACCTACTGAGTGACTTGATGAAATATCAGAAGTTCTAAAATCATTTTTTTAGCCATGATCTCATTTAACAGATGGGAAAAATGGAAATAGACACAGAGTCATCTGGAATATGTCTGTTCAAGGTTTTCATTCTTTTAATCCAGGGGTGATATTTAAAACGTTAAGAATGATATGACATAGGTACTGACCCATTAGAATGGACGACTCAGCCTTGGTCCTGAAGGTCATCTGTGGTGCCAGGAATTAAGTCTTCAGGTCCTGTAGTGATGGCTGTGAGAGGTATGAGAAAGAGAGCACATGGGGTGGGAGTGGGGTGCTCAGGCAACAGCTATTTACCCTCAGTAAATAACATTTCAGTATCAACACCCATGTAATTGGGCTGTTGCCTATCAGCAGAATATCAACCCTGCTCAAATCCTAAGGTTATCTCTAGTCCCTCTTTGATCTTTCTAGGTAGAAATAATTATTCCAGATTCCACCAAAAAGAATGATGGGACAGAAACAGTAAATGAATGACTTTGAACTTCCACATCCATTCAAACTGACTTTTAGGATAGAAGAACAAAATGCAATCTATGAACCTCAGTGGGATCCTAGATTTTCAAAAAGCAATAGCAATAACTGTAAAAGACATTTTGGAGACAGTTCTAGGATTTTAAATATGGACTGTATATTATTCTCTTTTCCTAGGTGTCATGATAGTACTGGGATTATATAGGAAAATATCCTTATTTTTAGGAAATGTGTGTTGTAATATTTATGGGTGAAAAATCATGATTTCTGCAGCTTACTTTCAAATGGTTTAGAAAATAAGATATATATAAACAGATAAAGCAAATGTGGCCAAATATAGGCAACTCGTAAGTCTAGGTATACAGGTTCTCGTTCTTTTCTCCCAACTTCTCTGTAGGTTTGAACATTTTAAAAATAATACATTGAGAGGAAAAATATGAAAGGTGTATGTGTAAAAAGCATATTTATTGGGTATTTAATACATACACAGCAATGAGTCAGACATGGAGAAAAACAAAACAAATATGAAAGTAGCCCCTCCTTGTAGAAACACAACAGCAAATTGGGAAATAATGCAGGTGCAGTGCATGATGGCAATTTGATGTCACTACATGATTTTAGAAATGGAGTGTTCAAACAATAACACCGTCAGTCAATGGTACAGAGAGGAAGAGAATGTTTAATGGTGTTACCCAGAAAGGGCCATGGTGTGGCTCAAAGCAGGTTCTTTTGTTTTGTTTTGTTTTGTTTTGTTTGTTTTTCGGTACGCAGGCCTCACTGCTGTGGCCTCTCCCACTACGGAGCACAGGCTCCGGACGCGCAGGCTCAGTGGCCATGGCCCATGGGCCCAGCCGCTCTGCGGCATATGGGATCTTCCCGGACCGGGGCATGAACCCGTGTCCCGTGCATCAGCAGGCAGACTCTCAACAACTGTGCCACCAGGGAAGCCCAAAGCAGGTTCTTTGAACAGAGCTGCCAAGCAGAAATGATACTTCTCAACAAAGGGGGATGAAACAGCTCTGCGATCGCCACCATCCAGGGAAAATGAATTGTACCAAAGCAAAAACAGAGGCCAAGAGACCAAGGGTGAAGTGCACTCTGAGCAGGATGAGAGATGCAGCAGCACTCTGCACCCGTTCTTGTTAACAAGTCGAGCAGGCAACTAGCAAGTAATTTGCAGAATACATGGCCGGCCGATCTTCCCTAGAAAATAGGTGAAAAAAGATTCAGTCCTTAGCGGTGATGCTTTGACAGGCAAATGAATCTGCATTTGCCTCAAGAACAACATGGAATGCATGAAAGACGGCACAACCGAGACCTGAACCATCTTCTTTCAACGCACTGGTTAAGGTTTTCTACCAGGGTGTTAGAAGATATGCTTTAGTATATGTTTAATAAAAGTGCCTAGAGAAAAACAAGCTATTTTCCTTACAGAGAGTGCATTCAGTCTTTCTCAATAAATCTTTGCTGCCATTTCCATAAAATTCTAAGATAAGGAATTTTTTCAAGGTATTATTACATTTAGGTACATGGACCCAAAGAACCGCCTATCACGAGGTCTTTATTCCCCTAACCTGGTCAGGCAAACAAAAGCTAAGCGACCCCCTTTGCAGAATCCGATTTCAACAGTCTTATTTCTGTCCAGGATGCTATGTTACATTAACATGAGGAACACCAAGAGTTTTGAAAGATTGGAAGCTGAGAAAGGGACTGGGAGAAACAAAATTGAGAGTGAGAGAGAGGAAAAAATCTTAAGTAGGAAACCCAGAAAGATAAATAAGGTGGAGTTGCATAGAAAGTAAGGATTTGCTGATTGTAAGGGTGAGTCACACAGAAATGAGTGACTGGGGGAAGTACAGACACACACACACACACACACACACACACACACACAGAGCTTTCACAAATAGCCGTAGGCCATGAAAATTCTATTCTCCCCACAAAATCAGAATTGTTCTTTCTGCAATAGGAAGCGCGCCCTGGATGACCTCTCCTTCACAGTCATCAACCCCTCCTTCTACATCCTTCTGTATCACTAAAATAAGAAAGCCCAAGCATCAGACCGCAGCAAATCCTAGAAGGCCCTTGGCATATCCCATTGGTTTTGCATCACATTTATTGCTGAATTTCACTAGCGTCTCCTGATCTGGTTTATTGATTTTAATCTTGTTTGTTTTGTGCTTCGGAGCCTACCGCAAAATACCTAATATACTCTTTGTAGCTAGAGACTACATAAATAAAATGTATCATAGTCCCCTTATAACCACGCTCTATCATCCACATTACCCAGCACCTAGATAGTTTACATTTTAAATTATTTTCCCCCCAAAACTCTAAATTACTACAATGAATTTAGAAGTTCCTCCACCTCTCATCGGAGCAAGTAATTGAATACTCCATTATGATAATAGACCATTTTTCCTCCTAAGTGCTCATTCCCAGAGGGCTTTGTTCTGTGCAGGAAGTCCACAGGTGGTAGTTCTGAAAGGGCAACGTGTGCTGAGTACTCAGATAATAATGCTTTGTTATCTGGCCTTGGATCTTAAACTACTTTTACTCTAACAAACCCTCCCAGGGTTCTGCAGCCAATCGTATCGAGGGAGCACCACTCTGGGTAAAAAAGCAATTCCCAGTCTCTGGTGATGAGGATGTATCTCTACTTCCTGATACAGGGAAGGCATTTTCTTATAGGAAATTTCATGGCCTGTTTTTAGGTGCAAAGGGTCAGAGAGCCCCTCCTGCACTTGCTGTTTCTCAAGTGCCTTCAGCTCAGAATAATCGACGTGCAAAAGCAGCATATTTGAGGGTGGCACATCCTGAACTCCTTCGGAGCCTGGACAGGCAGCCAACACCACGGTGAGGTTGGAGGGCTGATAAAGGGCCTTGCTGAACAGATTCATCTCCCCCTACAAGCCACAGGGGTGACAAATCACTCCTCTGTCCTACATGTCACATCAGAAACCCCCTCTGAAAACAGAAATAAAAATCATGACCAAGGGGAGGAGGAAGATGAGCATCTGAACAGCTCTCCCTTCAAAACCCTGTGACTCCTGATCGCCTAACAACAGATTCCTCCCCTGGCTTTCAAAGCCCTCTACTGGGGCTTCCCTAGTGGCGCAGTGGTTGAGAGTCCGCCTGCCGATGTAGGGGATACGGGTTCGTGCCCCGGTCCGGGAGGATCTCACATGCCGCGGAGTGGCTGGGCCCGTGAGCCATGGCCGCTGAGCCTGTGCGTCCGGAGCCTGCGCTCCGCGGCGGGAGAGGCCACAGCAGTGAGAGGCCCGCGTACCGCAAAAAAAAAAAAAAAAAAGCCCCCTACTGTATGGCCCCAGACTGATTTTCCCACTTGGACTCTTTACTTTCCCCAATTATCTTAGCTCTGGGTTTTCAGTTCATCTACCTGCTGCTACTAAGATCGATTTCAGCTAGAAGTAATTCTTCCCAAAGCATATTTCCTACGGGGTGCTACTTACCCGATCTGGGCATGGGAACCCTTGACAGAAAATGCCATTAAGGTCCCCTGAGTCCCTCGTCTATCCCTGGCAATACCTAATGAGTGCTTGTAACAGAAGGATTCATTGTCCACACAACAGTGAGAAATTTGTATGCGGTAACTAGCAGTTGATCTTCATAAACTCAGCTATAATTGATAGACAATGTCATTCTCTTGTATTTCTAATCCCTTCACACAAAAGGGCAATGTGTGCTGTGCACTCAGTTCTAAGGGAACAATCTGTTCCCTTGGGGATGGGATTCTGAGGGCTCACCAGGGATACTAGAAGCCCCAAGATAAACATGGAGCTTCTTTCTGAATCTTGTCCTTTGCACCATGCAGGCCTTGTTATTAAAGTACACAAGTGACTAGCAAATAATTGGTAGAACGTTTGCCGGCTAAGCACATCTTCCCCAGCAAATCAGACAGATTCAGGACTTAAAGGTAATTCTTTCACAGGAAAATGCACAGGGGCAGGAGGGAGCTTCTGCAATGCTTGTCATGTTCTATTTCTTGATCTGGGTGGTAGCTACATGGGGGTGTTCATTCTGTGAAAGTTCATGCAGCTACATACTTATGAGTTGTGTACTCTTCTCTATGTGAGTTATACTTCAATTAAAAAAACTCATTAAAGGCAGAAGGGGAGAGGCAGCACGTGGAAGGGAGGGCCTCTGGAGTGTGGAGTTCCGGATTTTGGAGAGTAAAACTAACGTGCCTCAGGCAACAACAGTCTGTCAACAGAGACTCAAGGCTGGAGAGTCCAGGATCAATGTGCCAACTGATCTGGTTCCTGATAGACCTACATGGGAACCAGATGACTATTTTAAAACTTCACGCCATCTCCTGTGCCTATTAAAGTATGTGGGGCAGATGATGGTTTCCATATAAGTGCTCAGTTCACAGCTACCACCAAAGCTTCTAAATCTTCTGTCTCCTTTCAATAAAAACTTGTAATAAATCACAACCAGAAGAAGCAAACGTGAATGTAAACTGAAGCCAGAAATGAATAAGAGCAAGTTCATTTTATTTTAGTGGCATTTCTTAGAGGTGATAAGCACAGTTTTCTAAATACCTGTTCAGGGTGTGAAATCCTACTGTATGTGTGTCCAAAATGAAATCAGTATACAAAGGGCAATCACGTAAAATGTATTCGTGTATTTCAGGTTAAAATTCATGATGTGCCATAATGTGAGATGTCTCATGGGTTTATATGTCTCTTAGTTTATAACCCTGGTGATACATTATTGGAAGACATTTGGAAGTGATAAAGTAAAGGCAGCTTTTGTCATTTCCTGATAGAAACAATAACCTGAAAGTCAGGCTGACTTTTACTGAGATTCTATGCTAGGTAACATTACAATAAGTATTTCTGTATCTAATTCTGTCATCTTAGGGGGAAAATCTAGAAAATATGTCAAATAATCTAACAGATAATTGATTTGATTGTTTTCATTTGTGTAGAAAACGCAAGAGTACGAAAAGTAACCTGTAAGTTTTTTTTCCTCCAGATTGTTCTCCCATCTGGACTCTAGGTATTGTTATATCACACAATTCTGGTTAACTTTCCTTGCTGTTTTAATTTTCCTTTAATTAATTTTGATACTTGATTTGCATCAAAATCTTATTTGTACTATAACATTGCCAATTAACTGTGTATTGAAGAAGTGAAGAAAATTAAATAAGGTTAATAGATTTGAAAAAAAAGCTCATTAAAGTATTAAAGAAAATTGAATATGTTAAGTATATGTACTATTTGAAATTTTAAAGGAATGCTGATTAACTAGGTACATGGACTAAATATTAATCCATTTAAAAGTTATTGTTCAAAATTTGCTAATTCTATGAAATAGAATACAGTTTATAAGCTGAACTTAAAAACATAAGGAAATTATTATTCAGCCATAAAACGAATGAACTATTGACACATGTTACAGTGTGGATGAACCTCAAAAACATTATGCTGAGTAAAAGAAGCCAGAAACAAAAAGTCACAGATTGTATGACTCCATGTATATGAAATGTCCACAATAGATACATTCATAGAGACAGAGAAAATTGGTGGTTTCCAGGGTCTGGGAGGAGGGGGAAATAGGGACAAACGGCTTAAAAGGTAAGAAGTTTTACCCTGGAGTTACAGGAATCTTTTGGAACTAGAGAGAAGTTGTGTTTGCACAACATTGTGAGTGTATTGTACTAAATGCCACTGAATTATTCACTTTATTTATTTTTAACATTTTTATTGGAGTATAATTGAGTTACAATGTTGTGTTAGTTTCTGCTGTATAACAAAGTGAATCAGCTATACGTATACATGTATCCCCATATCCTCTCCCTCTTGCCTCTCCTTCCCACCCTCCCTATCTCACCCCTCTAGGTGGTCACAAAGCACCGAGCTGATCTCCCTGTGCTATGTGGCTGCTTCCCACTAGCTATCTATTTTACATTTGGTAGTTTATATATGTCCATGCAACTCTCTCACTTTGTCCCAGCTTACCCTTCCTCTTCCCCGGGTCCTCAAGTCCATTCTCTATGTCTGCGTCTTTATTCCTGTCTTGCCCCTAGGTTCTTCAGAATTTTTTTTTTGTTTTTTGTACATTCCATATATGTGTGTTAGCATACGGTATTGATTTTTCTCTTTCTGATTTACTTCACTCTGTATGACAGACTCTAGGTCCATCCACCTCACTACAAATAACTCAATTTCATTCCTTTATATGGCTGAGTAATATTCCATTGTATATATATGCCACATCTTCTTTATCCATTCATCTGTCGATGGACCCTTAGGTTGCTTCCATGATCTGGCTGTGGTAAACAGTGCTGCAGTGAACATTTTGGTACATGAATCTTTTTGAATTATGGTTTTCTCAGGGTATATGCCCAGTAGAGGGATTGCTTGGTCGTATGGTAGTTCTATTTTTAGTTTTTTAAGGAACCTCCATACTGTTCCCCATAGTAGCAATTTACATTCCCACCAACAGTGCAAGAGTGTTCCTTTTTCTCCACACCCTCTCCAGCATTTATTGTTTGTAGATTTTTTTGATGATGCCCATTCTGACTGGTGTAAGGTGATACCTCATTTTAGTTTTGATTTGCATTTCTCTAATGATTAGTGCTGTTGAGCATCATTTCATGTGTTTGTTGGCAATCTGTATCTCTTCTTTGGAGAAATGTCTATTCAGGTCTTCTGCCCATTTTTGGATTGGGTTCTTTGTTTTTTTAATATTGAGCTGCATGAGCTGCTTGTAAATTTTGGAGATTAATCCTTTGTCAGTTTCTTCATTTGCAAATATTTTCCCCACTCTGAGGGTTGTTTTTTCATCTTGTTTCTGGTTTCCTTTGCTGTGCAAAAGATTTGAAGTTTCATTAGGACCCATTTGTTTGTTTTTGTTTTTATTTCCATTTCTCTAGGAGGTAGGTCAAAAAGAATCTTGCTGTGATTTATGTCATAGAGTGTTCTGCCTATGTTTTCCTCTTAGAGTTTGATAGTGTCTGGCCTTACATTTAGGTCTTTAATGCATTTTGAGTTTATTTTTGTGTATGGTGTTAGGGAGTGTTCTAATTTGATTCTTTTATATGTAGCTGTCCAGTTTTCACAGCACCACTTATTGAAGAGACTGTCTTTTCTCCATTGTATATTCTTTCCTCCTTTATCAAAAATAAGGTGACCATATGTGTGTGGGTTTATCTCTGAGCTTTCTGTCCTGTTCCATTGATCTATCTTTCTGTTTTTGTGCCAGTACCATACTGTCTTGATTACTGTAGCTTTGTAGTATAATCTGAAGTCAGGGAGCCTGACTCCTCCAGCTCGATTTTTCTTTCTCAAAATTGCTTTGGCTATTCGGGGTCTTTTGTGTTTCCATACAAATTGTGCAAGTTTTTGCTCTAGTTCTGAGAAAAATGCCCTTGGTAGTTTGATAGGGATTGCATAGAATCGGTAGATGGCTTTAGGTAATATAGAAATTTTCACAATGTTGAAGTCTTCCAATCCAAGAACATGGTATATCTCGCCATCTGTTTGTATTAACTAATTTATTTCATCAGTGTCTTATAGTTTTCTGCATACAGCTCTTTTGTCTCCTTAGGTAGGTTTATTCCTAGGTATTTTATTTTTTTGTTGCAATGGTAAATGGGAGTGTTTCCTTAATTTCTCTTTCAGATTTTCACCATTAGGGTAAAGAAATGCAAGAGATTTCTGTGCATTAATTTTGTATCCTGCTAGTTTACCAAATTCATTGATTAGCTCTAATAGTTTTGTGGTAGCATTTTTAGGATTCTCTATGTATAGTATCATGTCATCTACAAACAGTGACAGCTTTACTTCTTCTTTTCCAATTTGGATTCCTTTTATTTCTTTTTCTTCTCTGATGGCTGTGGCTAAAACTTCCAGAACTATGTTAAATAATAGTGGTGAGAGTGGACAACCTTGTCTTGTTCCTGATCTTAGAGGAAATGGTTTCAGTTTTTCACAATTGAGAATGATGTTGGCTGTGTGTTTGTCACATACGGCCTTTATTATGTTGAGGTAAGTTCCCTCTATGCCTGCTTTCTGGAGGGTTTTTATCATAAATCCATGCTGAATTTTGGCTAAAGATTTTCTGCATCTCTTTAGATGATCATATGGTTTTTCTCCATCAATTTGTTAATATGGTGTATCACACTGATTGATTTGCTTATATTGAAGAATCCTTGCATTCCTGGAATAAACTCCACTTGATCATGGTGTATGATCCTTTTAATGGGCTGTTGGATTCTATTTGCTAGTGTTTTGTTGAGGAGTTTTGCATCTGTGTTCATCAGTGATACTGGCCTATAGTTTTCTTTCTTTGTGACATCTTTGTCTGGTTTTGGTATCAGGGTGATGGTGGCCTCATAGAATGAGTTGGGGAGTGTTCCTCCCTCTGCTATATTTTGGAAGAGTGTGAGAAGGACAGGTGTAAGCTCTTCTCTAAATGTTTGATAGAATTCGCCTGTGAAGCCATCTGGCCCTGGACTTTTGTTTGTTGGAAGATTTTAAATCACAGTCTCAATTTCAGTGCTCGTGAATGGTCTGTTTATATTTTCTATTTCTTCCTGGTTAAGTCTCAGAAGGTTGTGCTTTACTAAGAATTTGTCCATTTCTCCCAGGTTGTCCATTGTATTGGCATAAATTTGCTTGTAGTAATCTCTCATGATCCTTTGTATTTCTGCAGTGACAGTTGTTACTTTTTTTTAAATTTTATTTTATTTACCTTTTTATACAGCAGGCCCTTATTAGTTATCCATTTTATACATATTTGTGTATATATGTCAATACCAATGTCACAGTTCATGACACCACCACCCCTTCCCGGCCACTTTGCCTCCTTGGTGTCCATACGTTTGTTCTCTACATCTGTGTCTCTATTTCTGCCTTGCAAACTGGTTCATCTGTACCATTTTTCTAGGTTCCACAAATATGTGTTAATATATGATATTTCTTCTTCTCTGACTTACTTCACTCTGTATGACAGTCTCTAGAACATCCACGTCTGTACAAATGACCCAATTTCATTCCTTTTTATGGCTGAGTAATATTCAATTGTATATATGTACCACAACTTCTTTATCCCTTCGTCTGTAGATGGGCATTTAGAGTGCTTCTGTGGAGGAGAGGGGGAAGATAGCGGAAGAGTAAGACGCAGAGATCACCTTCCTCTCGACAGATACATCAGAAATACATCTACATGTGGAACAACTCCTACAGAACACCCGCTGAACGCTGGCAGAAGACCTCAGACCTCCCAAAAGGCAAGAAACTCCCTGACGTACCTGGGTCGGGCAAAAGAAAAAACAATAAACAGAGACAAAAGACTAGGGATGGAACCCGCACCAGTGGGAGGGAGCTGTGAAGGAGAAAAGGTTTCCACACAATAGGAGTCCCTTCGCCGGCGGAGACTGCGGGTGCCGGAGGGAGAAGCTTCGGAGCTGCGGAGGAGATCACAGCAACAGGGGTGCGGAGGGCAAAGCAGAGAGATTCCCGCACAGAGGATCAGGGCCGACCAGCACTCACCAGCCCGAGAGGCTTGTCTGCTCAACCACTAGGGTGGGCGGGGGCTGGGAGCTGAGGCTCGGGCTTCGGTTGGAGCGCTGGGAGAGTACTGGGGTTGGCGGCATGAACACAGCCTTAAGGGGGCTAGTGCGCCACAGCTAGCCGGGAGGGAGTCTGGGAAAAAGTCTGGACCTGCCGAAGAGGCAAGAGATTTTTTCTTCCATCTTTGTTTCCTGGTGCTCGAGAAGAGGGGATTAAGAGCGCTGCTTAAAGGAGCTCCAGAGACGGCCGCGAGCCGTGGCTAAAAGCGCGGACCCCAGAGACGGGCATGAGACACTAAGGCTGATGCTGCAGCCACCAAGAAGCCTGTGTGCGAGCACAGGTCACTATCCACACACACCCTCCCGGGAGCCTGTGCAGCCCGCCACTGCCAGGGTCCCGTGATCCAGGGACAACTTCCCCGGGAGAACGCACAGTGCGCCTCAGGCTGATGCAACGTCATGCTGGCCTCGGCCGCCGCAGGCTCGCCCCGCATCTGCACCCCTCCTTCCCCCCAGCATGAGTGAGCCAGAGCCCCCGAATCAGCTGCTCCTTTAACCCTGTCCTGTCTGAGCGAAGAACAGACGCCCTCCAGTGACCTACACGCACAGGCGGGGCCAAATCCAAAGCTGAGCCCCCGGGAGCCGCACGAAAAAAGAAGAGAAAGGGAAATCTCTCCCAGCAGCCTCAGGAGCAGCGGATTCAGTCTCCACAACGAACTTGATGTACCCTGCATCGGTGGAATACCTGAATAGACAACGAATCATCCTAAATTGAAGAGGTGGACTTTGAGAGCATGATATATTATTTTTTCACCTTTTCCCCTTTTTGTGAGTGTGTATGTGTATGCTTCTGTGTGAGATTTTGTTTGTATAGCTTTGTCCTAGGGTTCTGTCTGTCCGGTTTTAGTTTGCTTCCTTTTTTTCTTTTACTTAAAAAAATTTTTGTTTTCTTAATAATTATTTTTTATTTTAATAACTATTTTATTTTAATAACTTTATTTTATTTTATCTTCTTTCTTTCTTTCTTCTTTTTCTCCCTTTTATTCTGAGCCGTGTGGATGAAAGGCTCTTGCTGCTGCAGCCAGGAGTCTGTGCTGTGCCTCTGAGGTAGGAGAGCCAACTTCAGGACACTGGTCCACAAGAGACCTCCCACCTCCACATAATATCAAACAGCGAAAATCTCCCAGAGATTTCCATCTCAACACCAGCACCCAGCTTCACTCAACGACCAGCAAGCTGCAGTGCTGGACACCCTATGCCAAACAACTAGCAAGACAGGAACACAACCCCACCCATTAGCAGAGAGGCTGCCTAAAATCATAATAAGGCCACAGACACCCCAAAACACACCACCAGACGTGGACATGCCCACCAGAAAGACAAGATCCAGCCTCATCCACCACAACACAGGCACTAGTCCCCTCCACCAGGAAGCCTACACAACCCACTGAACCAACTTTAGCCACTGGAGACAGACACTAAAAACAACGGGAACTACGAACATGCAGCCTGCAAAAAGGAGACCCCAAACACAGTAAGATAAGCAAAATGAGAAGACAGAAAAACACACAGCAGATGAAGGAGCAAGATAAAAACCCACCAGACCTAACACATGAAGAGGAAATAGGCAGTCTACCTGAAAAATAATTCAGAATAATGATAGTAAAGATGATCTAAAATCTTGGAAATAGAATAGACAAAATGCAAGAAACATTTAACAAGGACCTAGAAGAACTAAAGAGGAAACAATCAACGATGAACAACACAATAAATGAAATTAAAAATACTCTAGAAGAGATCAATAGCAGAATAGCTGAGGCAGAAGAACGGATAAGTGACCTGGAAGATAAAATAGTGGAAATAACTACTGCAGAGCAGAATAAAGAAAAAAGAATGAAAAGAACTGAGGACAGTCTCAGAGACCTCTGGGACAACATGAAACGCACCAACATTCAAATTATAGAGGTCCCAGAAGAAGAGAAAAAGAAAGGGACTGAGAAAATATATGAAGAGATTATAGTTGAAAACTTCCCTAATATGGGAAAGGAAGTAGTTAATCAAGTCCAGGAAGCACAGAGAGTCCCATACAGGATAAATCCAAGGAGAAACATGCCAAGACACATAACATAACACACAACCACTGCGCCACAAGGGAAGCCCCAAAAATAAAAAATAATTATTAATAATTTAAAAAAGAGAGCAACCAAATCAAAAAACTAATCCACCAATTACAACAAGTGCTAAAAACTATCCCAAAAAAGAAAAGAAACAGAAACTGGACAGACAGAACCCTAGGACAAATGGTAAAAGCATAGCTATACAGACAAAATCACACAAGGAAGCATACACATACACACTCATAAAAAGAGAAAATGAAAATAAATATATATATATATATCATTGCCTCCAATGTCCGCCACCTCAATTTGGGATGATTCATTGTTTATTCAGGTGTTCCAGAGATGCAGGGTACATCAAGTTGATTGTGGAGATTTAATCCGCTGCTCCTGAGGCTGCTGGGAGAGATTTCCCTTTCTCTTCTTTGTTCCCACAACTCCTGGGGTTCAGCTTTGGATCGGGCCCCGCCTCTGCTGGTAGGTTGCCTGAGGGCGTCTGTCCCCATCCAGACAGGACGTGGTTAAAGGAGCAGCTGATTCGGGGGCTCTGGCTCACTCAGGCCGGGGGGAGGGAGGGGTACGGAATGCGGGGCGAGCCTGCGGCGGCAGAGGCCGGCATGACGTTGCAACAGCCTGAGGCGCGCCGTGCGTTCTCCCAGGGGAGTTGACCCTGGATCACGGGACCCTGGCAGTGGCGGGCTGCACAGGCTCCTGGGAGGGGAGGTATGGATAGTGACCTGCGCTGGCACACAGGCTTCTTGGTGGCTGTAGCAGCAGCCTTAGCATCTCAAGCCCATCTCTGGTGTCCACGCTGATAGCCATGGCTCACACCGGTCTCTGGAGTTCATTTAGGCGGTGCTCTGAATCCCCTTTCCTCGTGCACCCTGAAACAATGGTCTCTTGCCTCTTAGGCAGGTCCAGACGTTTTCCCGGACTCCCTCTCAGCTAGCTGTGGCACACTCGCCCCCCTCAGGCTGTGTTCACCCAGCCAACCCCAGTCCTCTTCCTGGGATCTGACCTCCGAAGCCTGAAACTTAGCTCCCAGCCCACCCATCCCAGCAGGTGAGCAGACAAGCCTCTCAGGCTGGTGAGTGCTGGACAGCACCAATCCTCTGTGTGGGAATCTCTCTGCTTTGCCCTCCGCACCCCTGTTGCTGCGCTCTCCTCCATGCCTCCGAAGCTTCCCCACCAGCCATCCCCCACCCCCCTCCGTCTCCGCCAGTGAAGGGACTTCCTAGTGTGTGGAAACCTTTCCTCCTTCACAGCTCCCTCCCAGAGGGCATGTTCCATCCCTATTCTTTTGTCTCTGTTTTTCCTTTTTTCTTTTGCCTTACCCAGGTACATGGGGAGTTTCTTGCCTTTTGGGAAGTCTGAGGTCTTCTGCCAGCGTTCAGTAGGTGCTCTGTCGGAGTTGTTCCACATGTAGATGTATTTCTGATGTATTTGTGGGGAGGATGGTGATTTCCACGTCTTACTCCTCCGCCATCTTGAGGGTCCCCCCATTCACTTTAAAATGGTTAATTTTATGTGAATTTCACCTCAAAAAAATTACAGATTAGTCTTAGATTTTAATTCATTAAAATTTAATACATTCAACTTCAATTAAAAACCCCTAAATTTTTTTTTTATCTGTGCATCATAGCAACCCTCTAGGGCACACAGAGCAATCATACTTTCTTTTTGCTTTGAATATGGGGGCTATAGATGGGGTCATGTTCATGGTTGGGTGCAGAGACAGGAGTATTCTCCTACATTCTTTGTATGCGATGGTTTACTGTCCCTGCCAGTCCAATTTCATAAGTTCTCCCTAAAAAAGAAACGGGAGAAATGGATACTGCAAATAAAACTGCAAGTGATGTAATCTGAGGAATTGTGTAGTCTTTGCCCCTGCCATTTGGTAAACTTGAATTCAACCCATTTGAGATGACTTGTCTTAAATTAACTCCTGGAAAGGATATTCTACAAATATTTTGTGATAGATCTTATACCCAAAGAGAAGGATTTTCAAGATATACCAAAGAGACAAAGCTACAGTAATTAAGACAGTATGGTACTGGCACAAAAACAAATATAGATCAATGGAATAGGATAGAAAAGAAAGAGATAAAACCACACACCTATGATCACCTAATCTATGACGAAGGAGGCAAAAATATACAATGGAGAAAAAACAGCCTCTTCAATAAGTGGTGCTAGGAAAACTTGACAGCTACATGTAAAAGAATGAAATTAGAACACTCCATAATACCATATGCAAAAATAAACAAAATGGATTAAATATTTAAATTAAGACTGGACACTATAAAACTCTTAGAAGAAAACATAGGCAGAACACTCTTTGACAGAAATCACAGAAACATCTTTTTTGACTGATCCCCTGGAGTAATAAAAATTAAAACAAAAATAAACAAATGAGACCTAATGAAATTTAAAAGCTTTTGCACAGCAAAAGAAACCATAAAAAAGACGAAAAGACAACCCTCAGAATGGGAGAAAATATTTGCAAAGGAAGCAACTGACAAAGGATTAATCTCCAAAATATACAAGCAGCTCATACAGCTCCATATCAAAAAAACAAACAACCCAATCCAAAAATGGGTGGAAGACTTAAATAGATATTTCTCCAAAAAAGACATACAGATGGTCAACAAACACATGAAAAGATGCTCAACATCACTAATCACTAGAGAAATGCAAATCAAAACTACAATGAGGTATCAACTCACACCGGTCAGAATGGTCATCATCAAAAAATCTACAAACAACAAATGCTGGAGAGGGTGTGGAGGAAAGGGAACCCTCTTGCACTGTTGGTGGGAATATAAATTGATACAGCCACTATGGAGAACAGTATGAAGATTCCTTAAAAAACTAAAAATAGAACTACCATATGACCCAGCAATCCCACTACTTGGCATATACCCAGAGAAAACCACAATTCAAAAAACACATGCACCCCAATGTTCACAGCAGAACCATTTACAATAGCCAGGAAATGGAAGCAACCTAAATGTCCATCGACAAAGGAATGATTAAAGAAGTTGTGGTACATACATACAGTGGAATATTACTCAGCCATAAAAAAGGAATGAAATTGGGTCATTTGTAGAGTGGATGGACCTAGAGAGTGTCATACAGAGTGAAGTAAGTCAGAAAGAGAAAAGCAAATATTGTATAATAATGCATATATGTGGAATCCAGAAAAATGGTACAGATGTTCTTATTTGCAAAGCAGAAATAGAGACACAGATGTAGAGAACAAATATATGGATACCAATGCAGAAAGGGGTGGGGTTGGAGGAATTGGGAGACTGTGATTGACACATATACATTATTGATACTATGTATAAAATAAACAACTGATGGGAGCATAATGTATAGCACAGGGAACTCTACCTAAGGCACTGTGGTAACCTAAATGAGAGGGAAGTCCAAAAGGGAGGGGATATCTGTATGTGTATGGCTGATTCATTTTGTTGTGCAGTGAAGGCTAACACAACATTGTAAAGCAAACATACTCCAGTAAAAATTAATTTAAAAAAGATATACCAAAGAGAATCATTTGACATTGATGATTAAGCCTTCGTAGGGATATTCTACATGGTCCATAGGGAGGTGGACATGAAGTTCACTTTGTGATTTAACTGGAGATGTTTGCTGGTTTGACAAAGGAAACTATCTTGGTGGTAGTGGAAGGAATTGAGCATCTCTGGAATTTGGGAAGAGAGAGAACAAATTCCAAGATCTGTCTACTTGAAAAACTTTCCCCAGCATTGGCAGAGTAAGAATGGCATGTAAAGTGTGAGCTTTGAGAAACTATAGACAGAAACTAAGAATTATTTGCAACTAATATGCATGTCCTAATACAAGAAAATAACTGTTCCAACATAGGCCAGCAGGGGACAGTGACAATGTCCTCTGCTCCGACTACATTCAGTGGTAGAAAGTGGATCTGAAGTTTAATTAGGTTAAGATTGCAAGATTTAACAAATAAAAACACAGGACATCCAATTAAATCTGAATGGCAGATAAACAGCACATTTTTTAAGTGTAAGTATATTCCATGTGTAGCTTGGAATATATTTAGACTAAAAAATGATTCATTGTTTCATCTGAAAACCAAATTTAACTGGGTAACCTGTATTCTACCTGAATTAGGGAGTGTGTGTGTGTGTGTGTGTGTGTGAGAGAAACAGTCTCAAAGAAGACGTGTAGCTCATCCAGTTTCCACAGTCTTACACGGTAAAACAGGGTCTCCGTTCATTTTACCCTAAGATGGTTTGAAACGATAAAATAGTGGTCTGAAAGATTTGGAGTTTTCTTTCCTGATCTCCCTTACTGCCTCATGTCTTTTGTGCTTTATTGCCATATTTCTAATTAACCTCTTCTCTTTCTTATATTGGCAATCAACCTCATGGTTTATGTCTCCAATAAAACTGTCTTCTCCCTGTTTTCTTACCCTGCCCTGAGGTGTAATTTTGTTCGAGTCTTCTCAAAACAAGTAGAAAGTAAATGAGGACTGTCAACTTACCTCAACTTGGACCAAGTGGGGGTAGAGAAATAGTGAAAATATGAAGCAAAAGAGAAGAAAAAATCATCTGTTTTACTTTCCTCTTTCTGCCACGTACCATAGTATACGGGACCTGCCGTGTCTGTGTACATTTACCTTAGAAACAAGCTTTGTGTGAATTAAGTAAGCCACTTGACCTCAGGTTTTTCAACTGTAAATAAAAATAATCTTAACTTACAACTGCAAGGAGGCTCCACCGAGAAAAGGATATGAAAGTACTTTAGAAAATGTTAAGGGCTATGATTATAGGGGTTTTTTTTATTATATATTTTTTCCTCTCGGAATACCACATCAAATACCTGCTTTGATTTCTACAAAAGAAACATTGTTATTGTATTCTCTTCACCTTCACCCTGATCCCAACAACTAGTTAAAGGTGTTATAAACAGTGATAAAGAAACTTAACTGAGTCAAGTGCCACCTCCGGCATAATACACTAGCACCTTCCAATTTCTTGAGTTAAGCCCCTCCATTGGGAGCAGGTGATGGTTGGAGGAGAAACAATCTCTTTTTAAAGCTTCAGATGTATGAAAGGAAACGCTCTGGAGCTAAACACCAGGAAACATCTATCAAAACACAAAGGAAGTGACAAATTACTTTATAATATGCAGAAAAATATGCATTTGAATGATCATCTTTAAAGACTTTTTTTTGGGAAAATAACACATTTATAGATGTTATGCAGGAGGATGGGTGACTGCTTTATTCTATTAAATTTTCCCAGAAAAGGAAACTTTAGGGATTCTAAAGATGCTTGGAAATCACACTTATAGCTTCTCTCCTTATCTTACCCGCTTCTTTTGGACTTTTGCTTTCAATAAGCATCACCTGTGTTGGGTCTCTGATGTTATATCCATCACCTGTGTTGGGTCTCTACTGTGATTTTTTTTGTTTTGATTTGTTTTGTTATGTTATGTTTTTAAAACATCCTTCTTGGGTTTCCCTGGTGGCACAGTGGTTAAGAAACCGCCTGCCAATGCAGGGGACACAGGTTCGATCCCTAGTCTGGGAAGATCTCACATGCCGCGGAGCAACTAAGCCCGTGCGCCACAGCTACTGAGCCTGCACTCTAGAGACCATGAACCACAACTACTGAAGCCCGTGCGCCTAGAGCCCGTGCTCCACAAGCAGAGAAGCCACCACAATGAGAAGCCCGCACACCTCAACAGAGAGTAGCCCCCGCTCTCTGCAACTAGAGAAAGCCCGGTGCAGCAGCAAAGACCCAACGCAGCCAAAAATAAAATTAATTAATTAAAAACAAAACAAAACATCCTTCTTGTGGTCTCTTCTTTTCTGCCCCACAGAGATAGCTAAGTGTTTTCTAGCTGTTTGTGTTCTTATATCCCTTGGATACAATCCAGTTTTGTAAATCCAAGTTACAGCAATTCCCTACCTCTTACAAAAGGGGATATGCCTCTCAGGAACCCTTGTTGGTGTTCCCACAAAGCCATTTAACGCTATTCATGAGTGTTAGTTGCCAGCAAAGGATTAGACCACAGGTCTCTAAAAGGGGGTGGAGAGAGGACATAGAATACTTATTATATGGATTGACACTGCCACCCTCACTCGGTCCATTCAGCCATTTGTCACCAGTCATATGCCAAGGGTCTTGGGAAGAGTGGAGATTCCACAGTCGAGATCGACAATGACCCCCATTCTTATTCACTCTGTTTCATAGAACTGTGAAATATTGCAATTTGCATGTATACACTAATGTAGTATTACAGATTATGTGGTTTAGTTTTAATCCACCAAATGAAGAAGTAGCTTTAAAATATTCCTGCAGAGAGACCATGAATTGAATTGAATTTTGACAATGCAAGCACAAAGGAAGAACAAGAAATTGACAGAGCTGACGCTTTTCCTTCTCCTGGCTTGAGCTCTATCTCAGCCACATTACAGGTGAAAACAGTGATAATCTAATAGAGCTGACACATTTGCTTAAAAATTTTGTTTCCCTGAAAAAGTTTTATAACATAAATAAATGAAATAAAATCTATTTTTAAGTACTGTGTATTTTTCCCTTGATGATAGCCATATTAGTAGAGCAGTATATATATAGAATGTAAAACTATTGATATTTTGCAATTGTAAACTCAAAGAATTGTTACTGACAGCTATATGCAACAACAACAAAAATTTTAGCAACCACTGGGTGAAAGTCAGTATGTTGGAGTTTGCTCATATAGGCTCATGAGAGCTGACTGTTAAATTTGGAGGAGTTTTTTTCATGCTATCTGTTAAATACAACTATTATTAAAATTTTAATTATATAAATTTATAATGATATAAATTATGTTAAAAACAAAAGTAGGAAATATCAAAACTTACCACTTCCTAATTATTTTAGTACTATTATTTTACCATTATCTATGCTCTTGAAGTTGTCTATATCTATTTTATCTGTATGGCAGTGTATTAGTTATCTATTGCTGAATAACAAATTACCCCAAAATTTAGCAGCGTAAAATAACAAACATTAGCTTACCAGGGTTCTAAGTTAGGAATCTGAGAGCAGCTTAGCTGGGTAGTTCTGGCTCAGGGTTTTTCATGAGGCTACAGCCAAGATAACCTTTGGGGCTGTAGCCATCTCAAGGCCTGACTGGGGCTGGAGGATTTGCTTCCAAGAATGTTAACTCACATGCTTATTGGCTGGAGGCCTCAGTTCCTGCTACATGAGCTTCTTAATCAGGCAACTTACAGTATGGCAGCTAGCCTCAAAGTGAGTGATGAGATAGAGATAGAGACAGAGAGGGAGAGGGAGAAAGGGGGAGGGAGGAGGGGGGGAGGGAGGAAGAGAGGGAGGGAGGGAGAGGGAGAGAGGGAGAGAGGGAGAGAGGGAGAGAGGGAGAGAGGGAGAGAGGGAGAGAGGGAGAAAAGGAGAGAGGGAAAGAGGGAGGGAAAGGGAGAGGGGGAAAGGGAGAGAGGGAGGGAGAGAGAGGGAGAGGGAGGAGGGAGGGAGGGAGAGGGAGAGGGACAGAGGGACAGAGGGGGAGAGGGAGGGAGAGGGAGGAAGAGGGAGAGGGAGAGAAGCTGCAGTGTCTTTTTTTTTTTGCGCAGGCTCAGCGGCCATGGCTCACGGGCCCAGCCGCTCCGCGGCATGTGGGACTCTCAACCACTGCGCCACCAGGGAAGCCCTGCAGTGTCTTTTATAGCCTAATCTTGGGAGTAATATACCATCACCTCTCCCATATTTTATTGGTCACACAAACCATCTCTGGAACAATGCCGGAGGAGAATAAACATTAGAAGTGAATACCAGGGGGACTATCTTGGAGGCTGGCTAGCACAGGTGGAAATACAATGTTACTCTGTATTTCTTCCCCACTCACATTCAGTGACATCACACTGACTGTTTGAAATTGGCCACGGTAGAAGTATTATACCACAAAAATCAGCAAATGGTACAGAATCAAATGGCTGTTGTTCTTTCTTTGCCTGTTACTTTGTTTGTTTTGCCTGGAGAACCCTGTTAGACACTTCCCAGATTAGAGCACACCACCACACTGCACTGTCCATGCATGCTGTGTTTACAAGGTAATGGGGATGGGTACCCATCAGTATGAGCATGTGGTAGGGACGATTAGCTGTAAATTAGCGGGATGAGATGGGGGTTAAAACACCAAGGCAGAAGCAGAAAAACCAAGATGGAGGAGGTAGGAGGTGGCATCAAGTGAGGGGCTGGTCCCTCAGCAGGTACTTACCAAGTATGACATGGTGAGGACCCAAGGCTCCTACTCCGTATGGGGGTTGACAGACTATCTGAATTTTGACCTTGAGCTCATTTCAGTGCCCTAAACTGAGACTGACAGGAGTGATTTAAGATTGGGCGAGCAAGAATTTGAACCAATGATTAAGGAAATAAGGAGAGAAGCATAGCAGAGGAACGAGAAACCATGGGAATGGTCTTCTGGATCCTGAAAGGCTCTTGCACAGAAGAGTGTCAGGATAGTGACAGTAACGATCAGAAATGACTCTACCCTATGAACTAAGATCTGTTTCAACTTGATTCACTACTAGATAATGAATATAGGCTTGTTTCATCATCAATTTAATCGTTCAAAATTCAACTTAATAAATGATTCTTTAAGGTCTGCTGTGTGCCACAGACTGGCCTGGGCTCCTGGGAAGGGAGGCTGGGGTGGGAGGTAAGAGAACTATATTAAACAGTCTCTACATTACTGACTTTTGGGTCTAGTTTACAACATTTTAAAGAATCTCCAATGTTTTTCTGATAACAAATAAGGATATTGGAACTTAAAAGTTGTGTGTTTTTTTTTCTTTGGTAAAATATACACCACACAAAATTTACCACTTTACCCATTTTCACGTCACTATCCATTTTCAGAAAAGTTTCAACATCTGAAACAGAAATCTGTACTTGTTAGACAATAACTTTGGTCGGACAGATATTCAAACTTTTCATATTTTGGATTGCTTTTATCTTTCTTTTCCTTAATTCCTTCGAAGTCTGGACATTAGTCTTTAAATACGGAATCATCAAATCACTAGCCAGTGTTAAGTGAGCCTGACATGGATTAAAATGTTTTAAACCCAAATAAAACAAGGCATTAACCTACATTGTATAACTGCTGATAAATTAGAACTGAAAATTTCAAGACCAATGAAAGAATGGGTTAATCAATTTAACTGCAAAATCGGAGGACAACTGGATGCAACCAGCCCAGCAATAAAGGCCAGTTAGTTCACATGTCCACTGAGCACAGAAATCAGGTGGGCTGAAAGAAGAGTCAGAGCTGTAGCTTCCAGAACTTGGCCATCCATCTGTGTATGGAACCCAGATGTCCTACTCTGACTTGCAATCTGTCACCAGGTTGAGATAAGTATATATATATATATATATATATATATATATATATATATATATACAGAAATAAATATATACAGAAATATATATATAAACAGAATATATATATAAACAGAAATATACATATAAACAAATATATATATATATAAACAGAAACGTTCTAGAGAGTCCAGCAGTCTGCCTACACCACCCCCACTCGTCCAGTGTCTACACTTGATGGCTAGACCTATTTTATTTTCAATCTTAGGAATCATACCAAAGTATCAGTACTATGGGAGGAGGGTTGGGAGGGCAGGTGGGCAGGAGAATGAGATATAATACAACCTCAGTTCGGTATTTGTCCTTAGTACTTCCTTAATTTTGAATTTTGTCAGAAGCAGTCCCTTAGACAACTATTCAAGTGCAGTTAGATTATTCTGGAGAAGCAGGAAACTCCCTGAGGGAGCGGGGAGGCGAGACAGGAACGGGAAGGCAGCCCATAAAGGACGCATTATCAAGCTAACTTCCACCTGGGTGACTGAAGTGTAATCCTGTAAGAAGCTCTGGTAAATGGTATAGAGCACACATCTGAATCATCCAAGCCCAGGGCTGAAGGACCTGGGGTATTGTAGGGGAGAAAAAATATTTTTCCCTCTACCATTCTGAGTTTTTAGCTGAGACCTCTGTTATAAAAACACAGGTGAGGAAGAGAAAAACAAACAAGTTCATTAACTTGTTTAATGAACAAGTTAACCTCCTACATACATGAGAGACACCTAGGGGAAAATGATTAACTCTCTGAGGTGGCTTAGAACTGGGCTTAAATACCATCTCAGGGGCTTCCCTGGTGGCGCAGTGGTTAAGAATCCACCTGCCGATGCAGGGGACACTGGTTCGAGCCCAGGTCCGGGAGGATCCCACATGCCGTGGAGCAACTAAGCCCGTGTGCACCACAACTGCTGAGCCTGCACTCTAGAGCCCGTGAGCCACAACTACTGAAACCTGCATGCCTGGAGCCCGTGCTCCGCAACAAGAGAGGCCACCTCAATGAGGAGCCCATGCACCGCAGTGAAGAGCGACCCCCGCTTGTTGCAACTAGAGAAAGCCCACGCACAGCAGCGAGGACCCATCGCAGCCAAAAAATAAAATAAAATAATAAAATAAAATACTATCTTAACAGGCAAAGGGGGACTTCCCTGGTGGTCCAGTGGTTAAGATTCTGTGTTTCCAGTGCAAGGGATGAAGGTTTGATCCCTGGCTGGGGAGCTAAGATCCCACATGCTGGCGCAGCCAAAAACAAACAAACAAACAAAAAAAATAGGGCAAGGGGAGGGTAAATGATTTTTAGAAAGATGAATGGATCCTTAGAAGGCTATGTGGTGTGATAGTTTGTGACAAAATGTGTATGGATGTGCTGTTGACTTCTAGTTTCCTCTCCTGTGATGAGTCAATCTTCCCTGGTTGATGAAAATCCTAGGGATTTATGACAATTGAGTTCCTTTTGGAGGCTCTGTTTTTAGGCAGAGAAGGGAAGTTCAGAGAAACTTCTCCCTGCATTTGCACTTTTCAAGTACCTACAGCTCAAAATAATCAATATACCAAAGCAGCGTATTTTGCAGCGACCTGTCCTGAACTCACACAGTCATATTTTGGAGTGGATATTCTGCTCTTCTCCAGTATTTATGTACCAACTCCCACAGTCCCTGTTTGAGGGCGGTTCTCAGGGGTCGATTCAAAAATAGCATGAAATGTGAGTCTGCATTTGAATTCATATAAGTTGAAGAGGCAGATTGAAGGCTGTAAAACATGATGAGCAGTTAGAATTTCATCCAAGAATTTCCTCTTGAATCACTGGAAAGTATTTTCAACATGGGAATGTTACGTAGCTTATGCTTTTAGTTAAGATTATTCCGGCCGCTGTGTGAATAATAAATCATAGGAGAAAAAGAGTTAAAACAGAGAAACCAATTAGCAGCTATTTTAAATTAGTAACTGGGCAGTAGATGGTGGGGGCTCGGGTTAGGGGGATGGCAGCAGATGAGAGAAGCGGTGTGATTCAAGATATTTTGAATCAAACAGTATTGTAAGGAAAGAGAAAAGTCAATGGTGGCTCAGCTTTTTGACTCGAACAACTAGGAGACTGACAGTGCTCATTCTGGAAAGGCAGGAGAGGCACAAGTTTGGGGGTAAAAATCAGAAATTTCGTTTCTAACATGTTATGCTTGAGATGTCAGTTAGACATACAAGCAAAGCTGCTAAGTAGGCAGCTGGAGCTAGATTTTAAAGAAATCTGGGTTGAGATATAAATTTAGGCCTAATAAAATCAATTTAGGTGCCAAAAAACAAGATAACATTTAAAGCCAAGAGATCAAACTTGCAGTTTTAAAATAGTTGTAGAAGACATTCCTACCCCTGTGCCAAATAGCTTCTGTTTGCCCCTCCAGCCCCTCTCCTCTTTCTACCCTGCTTTCTGCCTCAAAGGGATTGATAGGTCTCTAGGGAGCCATCAGCGGGTTCCCTGGACCTCCAGCTCCCGGTTGAGTTCCACCGGTGGGGGGACCCTTCCTCCACCCCCAGGAGATGAGAGGGAGGAAAGATGATGAGGTCCTTTGGTTACCTCCTTATGGGGTCACCTCAACCAAAGGTCACTGCTACTCTTTCAAGATGGCTTCCTTTGTAATTGAGCAGGGTCCTCTGGGGCCTTCCGGGGGCAGGCCATTTCCCCATATCCTCTGGTTTAGCTCTCTGAAGTACCCAGATAACAGTAACGAATGCACATTTCCTGAGCTGTTTTACAGATGTGAAAACCCCCCACCAAATGGAAGATATTAACTACTTGATGACCATGAGCACATAGCCCCCAGACCTCCTGGAGCCTAAGGATTGATAATGTTAACCCCTGTGAAATCACCCTGTTACCTCACCATCAACCAATCAGAGAATTGTGCAGGAACTGGTCACATACCCTGCGACCCACTTCCCTCACCTGACCTTTAAAGATGCTTTGCTGAAACCCTTCAGGGAGTTTGGGGTTAGTGAGGGTACAAACACCCCGTCTCCTTGCTTTGCCCCATAATAAATAAACCTTTCTCTGCTCCAAACTCCAACATTTAGGTTTGTTTGCCCTCACTGTGCCTCTGCCACATGAACTTGCCTTTGCTAGCATGTTTAACTCTCTCTTCTGCATCCCGGCAACCTCTAGTTTCCCTCTCAGGCTGGGAGCCAGGGTGGCAACAGCTTTGCTATAGCCTCTGGCACTCCTGTACCCCCTGGGTTCCCACATCTAGTTCATACCTTTGTAAATAGCCCATATATTGAACATTCCCCAAATTATACAGCTTAGTATGCCATGTGTTTCCTCTCGGGACCTTGAATAATATACCTCTTTTCTCCTCTTCAAAATCACCCCCAAAACAAGAATGAGAGAAGTGAACAGAAACATGAACTCCCTCTTGCCATGTATAACCCCATGTCACACCCTAGGAAGATGGAGAATTGGATGAGGAATGAGAAATGATTTGGCAAAACTTAGGAAACTCAAGAATTGGGAGGACCAGATTCTTTGGAAACAGGGGTAAGGCAAAGGGATAAACAAAAGAAGATTGTGGAGAAGGCTGTTTAGCAACACGTGTGTCCTCACCTCTACTTCAAATCCAGGATAGTTACTCTCACCCACTCCTGCAGGAGATAAGAGATTTATTTTCTGGAGAAATTAAACCAGAGAGGGTCCCAACTGGTACCAAGAGGAATATTTCCAGGAAATAAAAATTGGAATGGATCCATTTCCTGACAAGTTTGACTATGAAGAAAATTTTTTGCAGTGACATTTTCCATTTCTCTGTGATTCTGTACAGGAAAGCTTAACTCTACCTTCAAAGAATATTAAGCAAAAGAAAAATGAGTATATTTTTAACTCCAGGTAAAACAAAAATTTGCACAAGAAAATAAATGTAATTTTGGCACATCCATTGGCTCAGCAGTGAACAATATTTATATACTCATTATACTGAAAACAGATTTTACATGTAACTATGTTGGGAAGAAAAGGAGGTTTCTAATAACTTAAAATGAACATACCTTATGACCCAGAAATTGGGCTTAAAATAACTTGTACTGTTTATTTGCACATATTCAAGGATATTTTTGATAATGTTGTTTGAAACAGCAAATGGTTGATGACACCCTAAAGGGCAACAGAGTTAAATCAATAGCATTCCAAACAATGAAATACTATTCAAACATCAGAAAGAAAGAGGCAGGGCTATACATACTGATACTGAAAGCATTTCCAAGATGTATTGTTAAGTGAAAAAAGCAAGATTCAGAGTACTATAAAAACTTTATGTAAAAGTGTGTTTCTGATTGTATACGTAGAGAATACTTCTAGAAGGAGATGCAAGACACAGGTAACACCGGTTGCCTCTGGGGAAGGGAACCAGGTGACCATGGGATGGTGTGGAAGGGAGATGGATTGGGATGGGCTAAGAAAGTGGTATATTTTGTCATAAATGTCTCTGGCACTGTTTGACATTTTTTAAAGTATGTGTACGTATTGTTGATTCCCCCAAATCAAAACTCAAGGCTCTTCCATAGTCACTCATGAATACGCAGAGCAGAGGATGATTTGAGTCACCCAATGCACATGTTCCCAGGTGACGTCTAACAAGGCTACCCTCTGTCTTCAGTTCTCAAACTATAAACAAGTATCCTTTTCACCGTCTATCTAGCGCCATGTTTTTCTCATTCTTGTACTTTGTGTTGGTGATTTTACTGCATAAAATGGCCCCCAAATGTAAGGCACATGTGTAACTACTTCAATAGGTTTCACCTAGAGTTGGAATTTCTGGATCAAAGGAAATGAGAATTAAACTTTTTGAAAGCTACCTCCAAATTTTGTTTCCAAATTTTTCTCTCAGCCTCATGGTATGGAAACACTGATTACTCTTACCCTTATCAATGTTGGAGATTATCAATCTTTTAAATTTTTACTAATTTGATGGGCAAATAATACTACCTTATTTTTAAATTTCTACATTTAGTATAGTATTCATATGGGAAACTACACAAAAGTGTACCATTCAGTGAATTTTTTTGTGTGTGTGTGCGGTACGCGCGCCTCTCAGTGCTGTGGCCTCTCCCGTTGCGGAGCACAGGCTCCGGACACGCAGGCTCAGCGGCCATGGCTCACGGGCCCAGCCGCTCCGCGGCATGTGGGATCTTCCCGGACCGGGGCACGAACCCGTGTCCCCTGCATCGGCAGGCGGACTCTCAACCACTGCGCCACCAGGGAAGCCCTATTCTGTGAATTATTGAAAACTGAATGCAAACCTGTGACTCAGCGCCCAGATCAAGCACCTTGCTCCCGTCACTATCCTCACTTTAAGGTTTCACTTTGAAGAGCATAGATTCATTCTGTCTGTTTTTCTACTTTATATAAATGGAATTATCTAACATACACTCTTGTGTGTCTAGCTTATTTAACTCAACATAATGCTTGTAAGATTCCTTCACATGATTGCAGGGAGCTACGGGCCATTCGTGCTCACTGCTCTGTCTCACCGTGTATTTTGTTGATCTGAGGTAGAATGGTATTTAGTTTATAGACAGATAATAGGTGTCTTTATAATATTAAATCTCCCCATTTAGAAACATACCATGTCTCTCAACTTGTTTTATTATTTCATTATAGATAGTGCACATTTATTATTAGATTACCTTCTAAGTACTTTATAATTTTCATTGCTATTATGAGAGGAATTTTAAAATTTCTATTACACATTATTACTGAATTTTAAGAGCAAATAGGAAATGGTTTTTATATGCTGATTTCAAATCTTGTCAAATTTCTGAACTTTCTTATCAACGCTAATAGTTTTAATTATCTTGAAATTTCTAGTTAAACAGTAATTTATAAAGGTACAAATAAGGACAGTTTGGTTACTTTCCCTCAGTATTTGTGACTTATTTCTTTGTCTTCTGGCTCAAAGTTCCAGCACAATGTTGAATTCTGAGTGAATGTAGATACCTTTCTCTCATCCTGAATTCAGTGGGAATAGCCCCCACAAAGTTCCATTGCTTGCTCTGAATTTATGGCAGATATCAGTTATCAAGTTAAGGGTGTTTTCTTCCTTTCCTATTTTAGCATAAAGTTTTTAATGTTAATCAGAAATAGGAACTGAATTTGAGCAGCTTTTTAAAGCATGTATTAATGTTAATTTCCCCATTTGTTAATTTGGAAATTATATGAAAAGATTTTCCAACATTACAATTTCCTTATATTCATGGGATTAAATGATAGTTGGCTATGGTGAAGGTTAAATGTATATACATTATTACATTATTTAGGATATTTACTTATATTTATAGCCATATGTTTTTTTTTTTTTTTGGTTCTATGCTTTCCATCTTTTTCTAGTCCTGGATTCCTGAATTTATATAAAAATTATATGTTTCCTTATGGCCAACAGGCATATGAAAAGATGCTCAACATCACTAACTCTTAGAGAAATGCAAATCAAAACTACAATAAGGTACCACCCCACACTGATCAGAGTGGCCGTCATTAAAAAATCTACAATTAACAAATGCTGGAGAGGATGTGGAGAAAAGGGACCCCTCCTACGTTGCTGGTGGGAATGTAAATTGGTGCAATCACTATGGAAAATAGTATGGAGTTTCCTCAAAACACTAAAAATAGAGTTGCCACATGATCCAGCAATCCCACTCCTGGGCATATATCTGGACAAAACTATAATTCAAAAAGATACATGCATCCCTATGTTCACAGTAGCACTATTCACAACAGCCAAGACATTGAAACAACCTAAATGTCCATCAACAGAGGAATGGATAAAGAAGATATGGTACATATATACAATGGAATACTGCTCAGCCATAAAAAAAGAATGACATAATGTCATTTGTAGCAACATGGATGGAGCAAGGGATTATCATACTAAATAAAGTAAGTCAGAAAGAGAAAGACAAATACCATATGATATCACTTATACGTGGAATCTAAAATATGACACAAATGAACTTATCTATGAAACAGAAACAGACTCACAGACATATAGAACAGACTTGTGGTTGCCAAGGGGGATGGGGGTGGGGGAAGGATTGACTGGGAGTTTGGGATTAGCAGATCCATTATTCAGAATGGATAAACAACTAGGCTTTACCGTATAACGTAGGGAACGATATTCAATATCCTGTGATAAACCATAATGGAAAAGAATATGAAAAAGAATGTATATATAATTGAATCACTTTACTGGACAGCAGAAATTAATGCAATATTGTAAATCAACTGTACTTCAATAAAATAAATTTTAAAATAAGAATTATTGGGCTTCCCTGGTGGCGCAGTGGTTGAGCCGATGCAGGGGACATGGGTTTGTGCCCCGGTCTGGGAAGATCCCACATGCCGCGGAGCGGCTGGGCCCGTGAGCCATGGCTGCTGAGCCTGCGCATCTGGAGCCTGTGCTCCGCAACAGGAGAGGCCACAACACTGAGAGGCCCGCGTACCACAAAAAAAAAAAAAAAAAAAGAAAGTTATCTGTTCTTCAAAAGTTTAGTAGAACTTGTCTATAAATTGTCTGGTACTGAGCCTTTTAAAGGATAGGTCTTTGATTACCTATTCACTTACTTTTATAGTTACTGAATTGTTCAGTTTTCTACCTTATTTCTCAAGTTAATATATAAATTTATTTTTTTTTCTGGGAAATTATCCATTTCATCTATATTTTCAAACATAATGGCATAAAATTTACATAATCTCTTATAACTTAAAAAAAATGCTGGACCTTTAGTTTATTTGCTTCCTTTTTTCTAAGGTTTATTATTTTTATTTTTTCTCAATTTGTCTTTATAAGAATTGCCAAAAAATTGTTTATTTACTTTTTAAAAAAATAATTCATTTTTTATATTGATAAAGTCTACTATATTTATATTCTGCTTCATCAATTTCTGCTTTCATTTTTATAATACTTCCCCTTTACTTTTGTGTTTCTTGCAAATGTCCTAGCGATGAATGACTAGTTCATTTATTTATTTTTTTTACATCTTTATTGGAGTATAATTGCTTTACAATGGTGTGTTTAGTTCATTTTTAATCTTTTTTATTTTCTAATACATATACTTAAAGCTATAAATTTTCTTTGGCCACACCCCACAGATTTTAATACGTAGGGCCGTTGTGGCCATTCATTTCTCAATAATTTGTAATTTTGGCATTGATTTCCTTTTTAAGCCAAGAATTATTAGAAGTGTCTTCTGTATATCCAAGTTGTATTTTGGGGTAATTGAATTTCCTTTTTAACACAAGAAAATGCACAACAATGCGAATATACTTGACACTACTGAACTAGACACTTAAAAATAGTTAAGATGGAATAGCTTATGTTGTATATATTCTACCATAATTTAAAATTTTTTAATGCAAAAAAAAAAGATAAATAGATTCCTGGGTGGGCTCAATGTAATCACAAGGGGCTTTAAAAATGGAAGAGGGAGTTAAAAGAACAAGAGAAATGGCATTGTCAGAAGGACTTGACCCATCCTTGCTGACTTTGAAGATGGAGCAAGGGGTTGTGAGCAGAGAAATACAGCAGCCTTTAGAAGCTAGAATAGACCAGGAAATAGATTCTCCCCTAGAGCCTCCAGAAAAAATTGCAGCCTTGCTGACACTTGATTTTTTAGCCCAGCCCCATTTTGGACTTCTGACTTCCAGAACTGAATTACAATAAATTTGTATTGTTTTCAGCTCTCCCCACAAAGTGTCTAAAAGTGTATTTTTTAAAAATCTAATTGGACAGATTTTAAGAGAGGCTATAATTATGCTAATTCTAATGAACTTTTATTACCAACAGTTAAATAAGCCCTAAAGTTAATATGAGATACTGCATTAGTATTAGCCTCTTTCTATATTTGATATAAAAGTAATTCTAGGGCTTCCCTGGTGGCACAGTGGTTGAGGGTCTGCCTGCCGATGCAGGGGACATGGGTTCGTGCTGGGCCCGTGAGCCATGGCCACTGAGCCTGCGTGTACAGAGCCTGTGCTCCTCAACGCGAGAGGCCACAACACTGAGAGGCCCGCGTACCAAAAAAAAAAAAAGTAATTCTAATCTTCTTTATTGATATAAAAGTAATCTAAGTATAGTGATATAAATGGCTGGGCATATAAGCCATAGGGAAATTCTTCCTATAAGATACTCAATAATCTGTTCTCCCCTTGCCATCCTTTTGCACAACCATAGTGCAGATAGCACAATCCAAGGTTTTCAGTGAGAAAACAGAAGCAGAAGGAAGGTAAGCTCCAACCCTCAGGATCTTAGTGGTAGACAAGCGGGTAGGACCTCCTAGGTCAGGGTTACTTCCACCATCCTAACTGAGCTCTCTCCAGAAGCCACTCCACACAGCTAGGATCAGAACACTAAGCCCTCTGGCACCCAGGCCCGAAGAGTAGAGCCTGGGAAATATTAACCTGAAACATTATTAAAACTTTCATCTGCAGTGTTTAGAACAATAATGAAAGAATAGTCCAGCAGTGAGAGAGAAAGGCCACAGTTCACCAGGCTCTTTGCCCTCTCCAGGGCTTAAGGGAATTTCATTCCTGGAAATGTGTACAGAGCCTTTGCCATTGTGTCCCAGATGTGTTCCACCTGCTTATCCTCTGAACTTTAGATTACATTAGAAGACTAACATTTGCTTGTCTAGAAGGAGGCTGAGCCTCTTCTCCACCCTCCTCCCTGGCCGTTTGAGAAAGGTCTGAGAGGGAGAATGATTCTTTTAATAAATGGAGACAGAAACCCATTTTGCCAACAATATTTTCATCAATCTTTCATTTCACTATTTTTAAAAATAGAATTCAAAGTGATTTTCAAATTTGGTACAATTCCTCTGACCTATGATTCTCAAGTTCGTAAATTAGTACAGGACATTCTGGCTTATAAGGTGGGAAAACTGAGGCAGGGAGTTGCGGGGGGAGATGGAGTCCAAGTTACTCAAGATTACAAAAAGGGGAATTTGAGGGAGGGAGGGATAAATTGGGAATTTGGGATACATACTACTATATATAAAATAGATAACCAACAAGGACCTACTGTATAGCACAGGGACCTACACTCAATACCTTGTAATAACCTATAAGGGAAAAGAATCTGAAAAAGAACATATATATATATATATATATATATATATATAAAACTGAGTCACTTTGCTGTACACCTGAAACATTGTAAATCAACTATACTCCAATTTAAGAAAAAAGAAACTAAAAGGGGGAATTTGAGAACCTGTGACAGCATAATGAGTTGATAAGAAACTCATCCAGAGGCTTTGCAATTTTCTCCAATCTCTTCCCCTCAATGACTCCTCGGCATCTTAGAATAATTACCTCCTAGACTTAGTCTATAGTTGTCTTTCTATAAGGAAGAATATGAAGGTGAAGATAGATTCCACATGTTTAGAGCTGAAGTAATATTTTCTTTCCTACCCTGCCCCTCACCAAATCATGCAAATAATTTTGGGAGTCCTTGAGTCATGAAAAAACGTAAAAGCTCCTTTTAGCAGTTAACATTTTTGGTGTTAACATGCTATTCCACATGTAAATCCTGAAGACAAAAATATTTGCGCACAGTAATTTTTATTAGGACTTTCACGACATACAATCTTTATAAACTACTTTCTTATGTAACCTTCCTCAGAAAGCAGTTTACTTAAGAAGGCAGTTTCTGAAAGTTGTAAGTTGCTGAGAAGTTACTAAGGAAAATCATTTATGTGCAAAATAAAATATTGATCAAATGGTTGTAACCTGGAGTGAGCTCTCACATAAAAGAAAAATAAAACGCAAAGCGTAATGGCACTCAAGTGAAGAGAGATCTAGAAATAGAATTGATTACTAAGAGTTTTTTCCTGGAGGGCTGAAATGCCTTACCTGGTCATAATCTCCTCCTTTTCCTGCTCCTTGGAAATAATCGATGAAGAGACCTGAAACTTATAAGGAACTGCTTCAACAGAAGCTGTGAGGAAGGGGAGTCATTGAAACGATTCTTTAATGAATAGCCAGTAGCTGGTAGAAGCTATAAAAATAACTTTTCACCCTAAGGCAGAAAAGCCATGGACATGGTCCCTCTGACATATTATATGACTTTAAAATAAGGTTTAAGAGAAATGACAAAGATATTAAAAAATCAACTCTTGGGAAAACAAACCATGCTATGAATGATCATGTTTAGAATTCATAAGAAATGAACTGAGCTTTGCCACATACCTAAGTTTTTGCCAACTATTGCCCAGAGATTAGTGCATTTGAAGCAAAGGGCACCAGAGGTGGAATGCCAGTGCTAATATCCATGTCTTTTCTATTCTACCTAAATATACTATGAGACCACATTCCCATTCCCAATTTACAGTTAGAGTGACCTCTTGACTGAATTCAGCCCTGGACTTTTTTTTGTGTGTGTGGTACGCGGCCCTCTCACTGTTGTGGCCTCTCCCGTTGCGGAGCACAGGCTCTGGATGCCCAGGCTCAGCGGCCATGGCTCACGGGCCCAGCCGCTCCCCGGCATGTGGGATCTTCCCAGACCGGGGCACGAACCTGTGTCCCCTGTGTCGGCAGGCGGACTCTCAACCACTGCGCCACCAGGGAAGCCCCTCAGCCCTGGACTTATGATGGACACTGCTATGATAGCCTGTAAAAACTCTCATGTACTGTATAAACCACATTCTAAATCTTCCTTCATTTCTTGGCTGGAGACAAGGTTTTCCACAGAGGATTCCACATCTCCAGAAGATGACAGAACCACAGAGTGTAAGAAGTCTGGATTCCTGAAACTCTGCAATGGAAGGCTGCTGATCCATTGGGATTGGGATATGAGCAAGAAATGGATCTGTTATTCTGTTAACCATCTGAGGTTTGGAGGTGATTTGTTATGGCAGATAGGCTACCTTGATTAATACAATGCTTATTAAAATTACAGATTCCTTGTTCCACTCCAAGATATATTGAACCAGAAACTCTTGGAATAGGATTCAGGAATCTGGAATTCCTAACAAGTTCTCCAAGTGATTCTCTGCACACTAAAGTTTGAGAAGCACTGATTAAGACTTTGATTTCTTTGAAAGTCTTCCGTATATAACAAGTTGAAACCTTGCTTAAAGGTGTTAAGTGGGACTGTTCAAAAGAGTGTTAAATCTGTTAGTAGAGACCAATGCATTTGAAACTACATTAATCTTGTTTATAATACCACACTCATAGTTTAAATCATGTAGGTCAGGGTATGCAACATTTATTCAACAAATATTTATTAAGCACCCACCTTGTGCCAGGTACTATACTAGGTGCTGGAGATACATGATCAACAAATAGTCACATCTGCTCCCACAGAGCCTCTTATGTATATGGATAACTATAACATGTTGTGATAAGTGGAAATACGTGGTGCTCTGGGAGCAAATAGGAAAAAATTGATCCCTGGTGTGCTGGATTCATGGATAACATCACAGCTTAAGTATGAAGGATGGAGGATGGCTAGGAATTAGCCTGATAGAAGGGAAGAGGAAAGAGGGAGGGTAAAACATTGGTCCAAGTGGGCAAACAACATGCACTAAGATCAAAAGCTGAGAGAGCGCATGCAACGTAATGTTAGGGGTGGGCATGAGGAGAGCTGGGGCAAGAGAACTAAGTATGGCCAGGTCAAAGAGGGAGGTGAATCAATTTAAGGAACTTGGTAATTATCTCGAGGAGAATGAGGAGCCACTGAAGAGGTTTACAAGGAAATGCACTTTATCACATTTGCTTATAAGAATTACTCCAGCTACATTGTGGAGAATGGATTGGCTGGGCCAAGACTGGAGGAAACCCATTAAAAGACTGGTTCGTTGTGTTGCAAAATTCCAGGTGATAAGTTAACTAATCAATTTGTTCACTTGATTTACTTGTATTGAGTCCCATGCAGGGGGTTTAGGATACAATGGTGACAAGACAGACATGATTTCTGTCCTCATGAACTTTAAAGCTTACAGAGAGAGAGCCACACACAGAGAGAGATTGAGATTGAATATTTAATGAAAAGATGATAGTGGCTGAGACTAGCCACAGTACGAGTGGAAAGAAGTACTGGTAATTGATGAAATGCAGGAGTGGAGGAAGGAGAAGCCCAAGAGGATGCTCTGGTTTCTGGCATGAATGAATAGCACCACCGTTCATTGAGATAAAGAATAAGACTAGGTTAAAAGAGAGGATGTGTTCAATTTTAGACTAACATTATCTGATTTCAAGACTTATTACAAAATACAGCAATCAAGACAGTGAGGTATTTGCATAAAGATAGATCAATAGATCAATGGAACAAATTAGACAATCCAGAAATAGATGCACACATATGTGGTCAACTGATCTTCAGCAAAGGCACAAAAGCAATTCAATGGAGTTAAGATAGTCTTTCCAACAAATGATTCTGTAATAACTGGACAACTATATGCAAAAACAAAGTTAGGGGGCTTCCCTGGTGGCACAGTTGTTGAGAGTCCACCTGCCGACGCAGGGGACACGGGTTCATGCCCCGGTCCAGGAGGATCCCACATGCCACGGAGCGGCTGGGCCCGTGAGCCATGGCCGCTGAGCCTGCGCGTCCGGAGCCTGCGCTCTGCAACGGGAGAGGCCACAACAGTGAGAGGCCCTCGTACCGCAAAAAACAAACAAACAAAAACAAAACTACAACGAGGGGCATACCCCTGTAGAATGTCTAAAATTAAAGACTGATCAGACCAAGTGTAGGAGAGGATGTGGAGTAAGTGGTACTACACACACTATGTACACTGCTGGTGGGAAGGCAAAATGGTAAAAACACTCTAGAAAAGTTTGACAGTTTCTTAAAAATTAAGCATACACCTTCCACATGACCCAGACATTGACTTCTAGGTACTTACTGAAGAAAAATGAAAACATATGTCTATACAAAGACTTGTACACAAATGTATATAGCAGAATTATTTGTCATAACCCCAAACTGGAAACCCAAATGTTCGACAGGTGAGTGATGGAACAAATTGTACTATGCCTATACAATGGAATACTACTCAGCAACAAAAAGGAATTCACTATTGATACATGCAATAACAGAGATGGATCTCAAAATTATTATGATGATGGAAAAAAAGCCAAGAAAAAAGGGTGTATGCTATATGGTTTTATTTCTTCAAAATTCTACAAAATCCAAATGAATCTATAGAGACAGAAGGCAGATCAGTAGTTGCCTGGCAATTGACAGGGAGTGGAAGGAGGAGCTGGAAACTCTTAGCAGGTGACGGATTTGTTTACTTTCTTTTTTTTTTTTTTGCGGTACGTGGGCCTCTCACTGCTGTAGCCTCTCCTGTTGCAGAGCACAGGCTCCAGACGCGCAGGCTCAGCGGCCATGGCTCACGGGCCCAGCCGCTCCGCGGCATGTGGGATCTTCCCGGACCGGGACACGAACCCGTGTCCCCTGCATTGGTAGGCGGACTGTCAACCACTGCTCCACCAGGGAAGCCCTTGTTTATTATCTTGATTGTGGTGACAGTTTCATGTAAAACTCTTCAAACTGTACACTTTAAATATGTGTAGTTTCTTGTATATCAATTATAACCCAATGAAACTGTCGAAACACTTTAAAAAATAAAATTATATGGGTGGGCCTCATCCAATTCATTGAAGTCCTGAATAGAATAAAAGACTTAGTAAGAAAGAATTCTCTCTCTGCTTGACTATCTTCAAGCTGGGATATCAGTCTTCTCCTGCCTTTAAACTTGGACTCAGACTGGAACTTGCACCATTGGCTCTCCTGATCTCTGGCTTGGAACTATAGATCTTGGACTTCTCAGTTTCCATAACTGCAAGAGGCCAATTCCTTAAGTAAATCTCAATCTCTCTCTGTCTATCTCTCTCTGTCTCTGTCTCTCTGTCTGTCTGTCTGTCTCTCTCTCTATATATATAATATGAGATACATAATTCTATATAATATAAATGCTCTCTATATAATTGTATATAATTCTTTATACATAGAATAGAAATTATATATAGAAATATATATATATATAATTCTATATAGGGAGAATATAGAACATAGAATACAGACCTATATTCTCTGGAGGACTCAGACTAATACAGAAACAGAGAAGGTAGACAGTTGGATCAGTCAAGGAGTGCTGGCTGGCCAGGTGGCTGAATTGGAAAACAAAGAGACAAGAGAGTTGAGGGAAGATAAAACAATGGAGGCAGGGGAACAAAGGTGCTGGGTGTGAGGGAAAATAGAAGGGTCAGTGAAGTAGAGTGGTCAAAGTGTAAACTAACAGATAAAGAGGGAATAATGGGTGAATAAAGTAGTTGCCAGGAGCAGAACTTTAAAATGAAAGCTTTCAGACAAATACTGTATCATATCACTTACATGTGCAATCTAAAAAATACAACAAACTAGTGAATCTAACAAAAAACAGCAGACTCACAGATGTAGAGAATTAAACTAGTGGTTACCAGTGGGGAGGGGGGAGAAGGGGCAACATAGGGGTTGGGGAGTGGAAGGTACAAACTATTGGGTGTAAGATAGACTCAAGGATGTATTGTACAACATGGAGAATATAGCCAATATTTTGTAATAACTGATAACTGTAAATGGAGAGTAACCTTTAAAAATTATATAAAATCTCTTAAAAATTAAAATAAAATAAAACGAAAGCTTTCAGAAACAGAGACATGCTAGGTGATGACAAGATCTAGGGATGTGACCTTGGAAGCAGATGGCTGAGAAAAAGTGGAGGTGATTTTTATTGGTATTGTGTGAATCAAGGAACTGATTGACCAGGGTGTTGAGTCATCCCCCGTGTTCTTGGTGAGAGGAAGATTCACAAGAGTCCAGACATGTGTTGCCAACTGATATCAGCATCTTCTATGTTCAGATTCTGCTACTGTAAGTGATGCAGAACCTCTGGAGGAATTACACTCCTAAACACATAAAATGATGATGGAAAATATCATGCCTGAAATATTCTGATCAGAAAAACTGTGTATTTACTGTTCTAGATGGTGCAGCCCCCCCCTTTTTTTTTTGTTTTTTGGTCCTTTTATGGTGTTTTTAGCCTTGCAAGCTATAGGACTATCAGAAGTCTTGTTAGAGAAGTTCCTTTCCTGTGATTGATTTCTCCTAGTCCCTCACCTGGCAGCTCTGCTTTAGCACAGCAACTTGAGGAGTTATGATTGGATGGATTCTATGAAATTAGATCAGATCAGCGAGAGGTTCTGAACCTCTTTTTGATTGTGGACCTCTTTGGAAATTTGATGAAAATATGACTCCTTTTTGCAGGAAAACGAACGTTTGTACACATCCACACAATTCTGCATTGGATTTAAAGGCCGTTCAAAGACTGTCGCTTAATACAACCTAAAATTGATTAACGTGGGTATCTTTTCAGTTCTACAATATTATGACTACAATTATACTACAAAATCATTTGGCTCATTAGCAAAAAAAAAAAAAAAGTGTTAATCTTATTGCAATCCTTTTTCCAAAACTTGTCTCAGATCCCTTTCTGTAATTGGTGAGGTCTAGATCTACCATACAAATTCCTCTCTGACTGTAGTCTGATATTTCTTTGCTAGTGTGACCCTTCCCTGTCAGAGCACCTGAGAGTCATGTTATTCACCCCAACATATTTTATTTAAAAAGGATCAAGCTCTTCGGCTGAAACAGCTGAGCCCGATATCCGTTTGTGGACTGGCAACAGCTCAACCCCACAGCTGAAGTGGTGGAAGGGACACCAGAGACACTTACCACCCAGCCAATTCATTCTGAACTGGGAATTACAAGCCTGAGAGTAGGGGGCTTGGCACAGAAGACAGGGCAGGGAACTGATGGGCTGATGACAGGGCCTCTGCTGAACACATTTGTGCCTGTGGTCTCAAGAGTGTTTAGACATGACAAGCCTAAGAATACTCCACGGAGCGAAAGGAGGAAAGAGAAAAGAAAAAATCCCCATAAACAAGCAAGGAAGCTACAAACATAGACCATTATAAAAAATCATGTCTAGAGATAGCCTTAATTTTTTAAAGTTATTCTTAAATTAAAATCAGTCACCAAGCTGGTATCTTTCTCTTTCTGTTAAAAGGTCACTGACCGTTTGCCCAAAGCAGCAGTAGGAGATCTGCTCGGTATCCAGAGTAGATGCAAATTCTAATCCATTTCAGAAAATAAGTGTGCTCTGTAGATCAGATTATTTCGTCCTGCTCTTCCTCTTGGGCAGAAAATTACCTTTATTCTGTTTCTATCTATGCCTTCTTTTTCTATGGCAGTTCATTCTCTCTCTACCTCTAACTATACTCTATCAAATTCCTAGAGTGGTGATATAAAAATTATACAGTTTATCTACGTATTACTTTGATTTTATCTATTGCCCAAAGGATTTGAAGTGATTTGTAATAAAGACTAAAATACCAGAAAACCACTAAACGAGAGCAAAAGAATAAGAACAAGCAATATGTGGATTACAGCTGTGTCATAAAAACTTAGGCTAAGCAAAACTACTGCAGTAGATCCCAAAACATAGTACTGAGCTCCCTGGAAGCTGAGGTAAGAAATATAATGACAGGAAGTCTTCACTACCTATTAAATTAAATATACCAACTTAAAAGGATTTTCCTACAATCAAATTCTAAAATGAATTTATCTGCCATGGAGATATTCAACTGATATGATGAATTTAAATACCTTCAATTTTATTTGAGATACAGCAACATTTTTATACAGAAAGTTCTCAGTATATCCTTGATAAGTACCAAGGGGAGGATGTTAAGTCATGGATTTGTTAAGGTTTTTCTCAAAATTAGCTTAAAGAACCTTATCATAGGAGTGTTCTTTGTTCGTTTTTGACTTGGCATAAGGATAAAACTTAGGCTAGAGGGGAATTTAAACTAGAGGAATACCACTTAAGGTATGCTTCTTAGAAAATTCTTTTTAATTATCAGTTGTCTGCGGTGGGTAATTAACAAACAATGAATGGCAGGTAACTTGAGACCTAAAGCATAGATTGTCCACATTGTGGATAGAAGATTCATGTGCTGTATGTGTCTGATGTGCTGATGGCAAAGCTGAAGTTTTATTATGAAAACTAAGATTTATTTAAACTAAGACACTTGATTTATATTCTTGCCTAAATAGCAGGTCTTTCCATTTGTAGCCTGGGTAGGATTCAGGTGTACATGCAAAGAGTGCCAAAAATTCTCTCAGGAAACAGCTTTGGATAACTAAAATATCTCCTGGTAACTAAATTAAATAACAAAGTTGTTTAGTCTGGAAACTGGAGTACCTATAACCATGGTGACTATTTTGAAATTGGCACAATTAATTTTAGGCTTTTCTTTTTGATAGTGGTTAGTCAATGGGATTATTTGCTTTAGGATGATTGCTAAAGAGAGCAAGATTACGCCATTGCCAAAGAAAAGGATGCTTTTATTCCTGTTTGCTATGGGAGGAGAGAATGCATCCAGCTCATCTTGTATAATATATAGGTATAAGTCCCAGGGAATGGGAAGGAGTTATATAGTTGCTACTAAGAAGGAACTGGATCGCCCATTTCTGCTCTTCAAGAGTCACTTAAGGGTGCTATTGAAGTGAGACAGAGGAGGATCAGATTTACATTATTCATTTCAGTCCACAAGTCATCAGAATCAAAAGATTCAACATGTCAGCGTGGTTGTTAGAACAAGAAGAAATCTGCATTATAGTTTTCCATATTGTAACACACACATAAAAAATTTTCCTTTAGAATCAAAGTTCACTCAAGTACCTTATTCTACGACTTAGCATTTGAGAATAAAGAGTTCCTTTGCTCTACATAAAGTTATTTGCTCTCTGTGAATATGATTATCCTATAGTCAATGAATAGTCAGGCAGAACGGAGGTTCTAAGAAGAAGAACATAGTAATGAAAGACACTTCTTTGAGCTCCAGGATTTGAAAAACAAATCTAACCAATGTTGACAGCATGCAATGAACAAAGGAGTATAATCAATATAACCATCTGGACCTCAGGTTCAAATAAACAAACAAGCAAAACAACAAACAAACAAAACCCCCCCGCAACACAAAATGTCTAGGTCTTAAAATAGACTGTAAGTCAAGATTGGTTATAAGAGACACAGAAGGTCATTATATAATGATAAAGGGGTCAATTCATCAAGAGGATATAACAATTGTAAATATATTTTACATTGCAGCAACCCAACACTGCAGCACTTAAACATATTAAGCAAATACTAACAGATCTGAAGGGAGAAATAGACAACAACACAATAATAGAAGGGGACTTTAATACCCCATTTTCAACAATGGATAGATCATCCAGAGAGAAAATCAATAAGGAACCATTGGACTGGAACTGTACCTTAGACCAGATGGACCTAACAATCATATACAGAACATTACATTCAAGAGCAGCAGAATAAACATTTTTCTCAAGAACTCAAGAAACATTCTACAGGATAGATCATACATTAAGTCACAAAATAAGCCTTAGCAAATGTAAGACGATTGAAATCATATCAAGTATCTCTTCCAATCACAATGGATTAAAACTAGAAATCAATAACAAGAGGAAAAATGGAAAATTTACAAATGTGTGGAAATTAAACAACACACTCCTGAACAGCCAATGGGTCAAAGAAGAAACCAAAATGGAAATCAAATGACATCTTAAAAAAAAATTAAAACACAACATAAAAAATTTATGGGCTGCATCAAATGCAATTCCAAGAGGGAAGTTTATAAAGACAATTACATTAAAAAAAAACCAAAGATCTCTTGGGCTTCTCTGGTGGCGCAGTGGTTAAGAATCTACCTGCCAATGCAGGGGACACAGGTTCAAGCCCTGGTCCCGGAAGATCCCACATGCCACAGAGCAACAAAGCCCGTGCATCACAACTACTGAGCCTGCTGTCTAGAGCCCATGAGCCACAACGACTGAGCCTGCATGCCACAACTATTGAAGCCTGTGCACCTAGAGCCTGTGCTCTGCAACAAGAGAAGCCACCTCAATGAGAAGCCTGTGCACCGCAACAAAGAGTAGCCCCCACTCGCCACAACTAGAGAAAGCACGCATGCAGTAATGATGACTCAACACAGCCAAAAATAAATAAAAATAAAATAAATTAATTAAAAAAAAAGATCTCAAATAAACAACCTAACTTTATACCTCAAAAACTAGAAAACCAAGAACAAAAACTAAGCCCAAATAAAAGATCAATGAAACTAAGAGTTGGTATTTTAAAAAGATAAACAAAATAGACAAACTTTTACTTAGACTTACCAAGAAAAAAAGGATGGTTCAACATCCACAAATTAATAAATGTGGTATACTACATTCAGAAATTAAAAGATAAAAATTATATAATTGGGGTTTCTCTGGTGGCGCAGTGGTTAAGAATTTGCCTGCCAATTCAGGAGATATGTGTTCGAGCCCTAGTCCGGGAAGATCCCACATGCTGCAGAGCAACTAAGCCTGTGCACCACAACTACTGAGCCTGCGAGCCACAACTGCTGAGCCTGTGCACCACAACTACTGAAGCCCATGTGCCTAGAGCCTGTGCTCCACAGCAAGAGAAGCCACCGAAATGAGAAGCCCATGCACTGCAACAAAGAGTAGCCCCTGCTCACCGCAACTAGAGAAAAGCCCGTGTGCAGCAATGAAGACCCAATGCAGCCAAAAATAAAATAAATTTATTTAAAAAATCATATGATCATCTCAATTATGTAGGGAATAGATGTAGGGAAAGAAACTGACAAAATTCAGTATACTTCTATGATAAAAACTCTCAAGAAATTGGGTATAGAAAGAATGTACCTCAGCATAATAAAGACCATATATGACGAACCACAGCTAATATCACACTCAGTGGTGAAAGGTTGAAAACTTTCCTTCTAAGATTGGGAACAAGACAAGAGTGCTCACTCTCACCACTCCTATTCAACATAGTACTAGAAGTCCTAAGCAGAGCAATTAGTCAAGAAAAAGAAGTAAAAGGCATCCAAATCAGAAAGGAGGAAGTAAAATTGTCTCTGTAGATGATATGATCTTATATACAGAAATCCCTAAAGATCCACCAAAAAGCTGTTAGAACTAATAAACAAATTCAGTAAAGTTGCAGGATACAAAATCAGCATACAAAAATCAGTTGTATTTCTATATACTAACAACGAACTATCTGAAAGAGAAATACAACAATCCCATTTACAACAGCATCAAAAATAATAAAATTCGTAGGAATAAATTTAACCAAGGAGGTAAAAGATCTGTACACTGAAAACTATAAGACATTCATGAAAGAAATTGAAGACGTAAATAAGTGAAAAGATATCCCGTGCTCATGGATCAGAATTCCTGCTGTTAAAATGCCCATACTTCCCAAAGCCATCTATAGATTCAATACAATCCCTATCCAAATTCCAATGTCATTGTTCACAGAAAAAGAAAAAAAAAAAACAGTCTTAAAATTTGTATGGAACTACAAAAGACCTCCAGTGGCCAAAGCAATCCTGAGAAAGAAGAATAAAGCTGGAAGCATCACAACTCCTGATTTCAAACTTTTCTACAAAACTACAGTAATGAAAAACTTATGATACTGGCACAAAAATAGATACACAGACCAATGGAACAGAATTCAGATCCCAGAGATAAACCCATGCAGGTACAATCAAATAATATTCGACAAGGGATCCAAGAAGGCTCAATGGGGGAAAGGATAGTCTCTTTAGTAACTTGTGCAGGGAAACCTGGGTAACCACATGCAGAAGAATGAAATTGGACCCTTATCTTACATCACTCACAAAAATTAACTCAAGGGGCTTCCCTGGTGGCGCAGTGGTTGAGAGTCTGCCTACCGATGCAGGGGACACGGGTTCGTGCCCCCGTCCAGGAAGATCCCACATGCCGCGTAGCGGCTGGGCCCATGAGCCATGGTCGCTGAGCCTGCGCGTCCAGAGCCTGTGCTCCGCAACAGGAGAGGCCACAACAGTGAGAGAGGCCTGCGTACCACAAAAAAAAAAAAAAAAAAAATTAACTCAAAATGGATTATGGACTTAAATCTAAGACTTGAAACTGTAAAACTTCTAGAAGAAAACATCGGGAAAAAGCTCTTTGACACTGGTCTTGGCAACAATTTTTTGGATATGACACCTAAAGCGCAAGCAGCAAAAACAAAAATAAACAAATGGGACCCTGTCAAACTAAAAAGCTTATGCACAGCAAAAGAAACAATCAGCAAAATAAAAACGCAACCTATGGAATGGGAGCAAATATTTGCAAACCATTTACCTGACAAGGGGTCAGTATCCAAATATATAAGAAACTCATACAAAAGAAGAAAAGAATATGATTAAAAAACAGGCAAAGGACTTGAATAGACATTTTTCCAAAGAAGACAAACAAATGGCCAGCAGGTACATTAAAAGATGCTCAACAGAACTAATCATCAGAGAAATGAAAATCAAAACCACAAGGAGATATCACCTCACACCTGTTAGAATGGCTACTGTCAAAAAGACAAGAGACAAGAAGTGTTGGCAAGGTTGTGGAGAAAAGGGAACCCTGTGTACTATTGGTGGGAATGTAAATTGATACAACCGCTATGGAAAACAGTATGGATGTTCCTCAGAAAATTAAAAATAGAGATGCCATATGATTCAGCAATTTCACTTCTGGGTATACATGGGCAGGAAATGAAATCACTATCTCAAAGATAGTGTTCATTGCTATATTATTCACAATAACCAAGCCATGGAAACAACTCAGGTGTTCATCAATGGGTGAATGGATAAAGAAAATGTGGTATATATATAGAATATATATAGAATAGAATATATATAGAATAGAATATATATATAGAATAGAGTAGAATATATTGAATAGCATATATATAGAATAGAAGGACATCCTGCCTTTTGTGAAAACATGGATGGACCTTGAAGGCATTATGCTAAATGAAATGTCAGAGAAGGACAAATACTATAAGTTCTCATTTATATGTGGAATCTTTAAAAAGCTGAATTAAAGTGGCCACTTACTAAATATGTGATCTTATCCAAGTGCTGCCCATTAGAAATAGGAGGCTGGTCACATATGCAATTTAAAATTTTCTAGTAGTCACGTTTTAAAAGTTCGAAAAAAATCAGGTAAAATTCATTTAAATAATGATATTTTATTGACTTACATCAGTATAGCCAAGATATTATCATCTCAACATATAATCAGTGTTTTAAAATTATCCATGAGATATTTTACATTCTTCTTTCCATACTAAGTCATCAAGATCCAGTGTGAGTTTTACCCTATTAGCATGTTTCACTTTGAACTGGCCGCATTTCAAGGGCTCAATAGCCATGTGAAAAACAGTAGCTACCATATTGGACAGTTCAGCCCCAGCCTGTATAATTTCCTCTTTTGTAAAACAGAAATAATAACCTGCTTCTCAAGGAAGTCTTAAGCATTACATGAGATAATTTATCTAAAAATGTTCTTGAAAAAAGCAGAATGAGTGTGGTAGCCTGAATAATGGGCACCCCGAAAGATTGTCTTAATTCCTGGAAGCTGTGAATATGTAACCTTATATAGCAAAAGGGCCTTTGAAGATGTGATTAAGTCAAGGATCTTGAGAATGGGAGATTGTCTTGTATTACATGTGTGGGCCTGATATAGTCTCAAGTGTCCTCTGTAAGAGCTCTGGAGGCAGGAGATCAGAGCGAGCAGTGGGAGATGTGCTGACAGAAGCAAGAGGGTGGAGTGATTTGAGGAAGGCGTCTTGAGCTAAGCTGTGTAGGCAGCCTCTAGAAGCTGAAAAAGGAAATAATCCTCCCCTCAGAGCCTCCTGGGCAACCAGCCCTGCCAACAACTTGACCTTAGCTCAGAGAGACTGATTTTGGACTTCTGACCTCCAGAACTGTAAGATAATAAGTTGGTGTTGTTTTAAGCCACCGAGTCTGGGGTAATTTGTTACAGCAGCAATATGAAAAAAATACAACGGGCAGTGTAAGTGAAGTGTATCGTTACCATCATGTGTTAATGTGTCATCATGTAAAATACCATTTTAGGCTTGGCCAGAATTGGAGCTTGACTGTGGGTGGTGCAGGGAGGTGGATTAGGTGCGGGTGTTGAGCCATTGCCAGATGGAGGTGTGATTCCCCACCCTCATTCTCCTCTATTTGCATTCAGAAACAAGAGGCGGTAGAGCTACTTGGAGAAAATATATTAGGCCCTATCCCCTTCCTTCTGAGTATGAAAGACATAAAGCCATGTGTGGTAGATAGTCCTCCAGCCTAGGGCTAGACTGCAGAAAATTTAGGTCCCTGAGAGAGGATACCACAAAAGAAGAGGAAATCTGGGCTGGTGGCTGGACATAGCATGAGGGGATTGGCTGTCCGAGGAGAGTGCTGGTTTGGAGCAGAACCCGTGGACTTCTCGCCCAGCCTTCCCAGCACCTGAGACCTCCATGGTGAAATGGCTTCAGACACAAAGAGCTGTGCCCCTCTGAGACCCAGGCAGTCACGTGGCTGGCTGCCTCTCCCGGCAGTCCATTGGGCCTGATGGCAGGGAACAGAGATGGAGACTCCAGGCCAGCAGGAGACTCAACAGGTCCCATTGCTGTTGGCTGGTTGGCTGGCCTCCAGGGCAAATGACTTCTCTGTCTCCTGGCTGCCATCAGCAGGCGAGCACTGAGGGGGCCTCCCAGGAGAAACTGCGGGGTTCCTGAGGTCTGCCAAGTGGGACTCGGTGGTGTGGCAATCCGGAGTTTTAACAAAAAAGGAAGCATCTTATCTTTTGTCATAAGATTGTGATACTTGGGTTAGTTTAGGGAGGTTTTCAGTTCTACGTTTGCATCAGGAGCTAAGAAATGACCATGTGTAAGTGATCTGATGGGATTAGTGTACCTAAAAAATAGAGATTATACAGTATTCATCGACAGTGGTACTTAAAATGACAACATTTCCAGGGGTGACTGTTCTTGCTTATCAAGGAAGATTCACTTGAGCAGACCACCTGTATATTTAAGAGGGGACCCCCTGTGGCATGAGGAAGGTGACGAGGCTGCTCATGGGCAATCCTTCTTAGTATAGGGGTTGTCTCTGAGAAGGGGCAGAGATGTTGACAGAGAAGCAAGTTAGCTCTAGAAGGGAAACACAGGGGAAAGGCGGGAGGGAGGACCTCAAGGATTGTAGCGTGTGCTGGTAAGCTGGCCCCTTACTGGGGGCGGTCACCACCATCTCCAACACCCTCTCCCCAGGGATTAAGCCTTTAGTGTCTATCGATAATTCGAAATATCAGGGTGAACTTCAAGAGTGAAACCCTGGACTTTCTGCCAATAAGCCTAAGGGAAAGTTTTGCTGTAGGGCAAATAATAATGGAGAAAGCAAAAGAACTGTGAACATCTTTGCACCGTCACCATGAGTTTGTGGAGCAGTTATACAACTGATACAAATAATGCTCTACTTCCCGAAGCATTCAACCCTCAGTGAGACAGTCAGTGTCACCATTTCACTCCTGGCTCAGGCACTGCATTGTCTTGTTGTCTAAAACCTCAAACAGGGTCATCTTAGGAGAAAAGGCTGGGAAATGCTCACATAACCCTTTTACTGCCATCTTTTGCAAACAGGACTCCACACAAGCATCACTGTGTTCGTCAGACATTTGCTAAATTTCTACATAAATAACCCTTACCTGAATCTCTAGCAGCTGGGAAAGGAATCAGATTTCATAGGTTCAGACTGATAAGGTGGTCAATCCAGGCAGACTTTGTTTTGAAACTAGATCCCCTTATAGGAGCTGTGAGAGTGTAAATGTGTGCTAAACGTGGCACCAAAAGCCTGTTAGACACAGCTCTGGGCTTCACAGAGGTGTGAGCAGAAAGAAATTTTCTCAGTGCACCACCATAGAGCATTTTAACACCCTCTGTCTCTGTGGATGAAATACTGTCATCCTGTTTGGTCTAAAGTCTCTCTGTGTTCTTCCTTAATATTCAGTTTTATTCAGAGAAAATGAAGCATGGTAATTTTAAGAGGGAGCTATCACTGGATGAGGTCAGGTTGGAAAAATTAACTGCTCCAGGCTGCTGGCACTCTTTATTAAGGAGACAAAGTGTGTGCAGATGAAGACAAAGACAAGCTTCAAGTCTGAGGGAATGCTTAGAGCAGGTTGGTAAAGAGACTCAAAAAATCTTTTCTGATATGAGAATGACTATTATGGAGCTGCCACAGTGCCGACCTGCAGGCGGGGTGGGGTTATAAATCTCTCTTTGCAGCAGCCCTGACTTCAGTCCAGGACTCCTGGTGCAATTAAAGAAGCTCTGAATACACCCATTTGCATGAAATGAAGTGAAAGAAGATTAAGTAACTGGAGGAAGAAGGAGAGGGAAGGAGAAGGGAATTGGTGACAAACAAGGCCTACCGGAGAGTGGCTTTCCATTTACTTCCTCTACAACTATCTTCCAACTCTTCGCTGATATTCAGCGTTAATGATTCAAAGCAGCCCCAGAGTGCAAAAATCAAGTGAGGGTGGGGCTAAGCTCTGCCACTTGGTCCCAGTCACCTAGCTCGGTGGGTGCTTTCCACCTGCAGGCGAGGGTCCTGGCTTACAGCAGAATTACTGGGCTGGTGCTATAGCCTGCTGGTGGACACAGAGGCTGGGACATTGAGCCTACCCCATCAGGGCCATTTGTAATTCAGGTGGTCAAGTCACAAGTTGCAGGGACAAAGCTGAAGATGTCAGCAATGGAACAGTCAGGAAAGACATGAGGCACGAAGAGTATGCCGTGTAGAGAATACGGCCAAGTTTGTCCTGGTGCTGGTGACAAGTGTGGGACATGGAAATAGTCCTTTGTTCAAGTGTGACATGATGCAACCCACCCCAGACCCTCTGAATTTTAACTTCCTTAAAACTCTAGATCCTATTTCTCAGTAAGAGCTAGGTGCTATATTGGGTTGGTTGATGAGCTCAGACCCATCAATTTCAATATCCCCAGATTACGGCAAAATCATTGAGAGGCTCCTTTGACTGACGGGCTATTCTTTTTCTCTCCCATCATCACAGCATGTTGACTTGCCGTAATTAACTTAATGTTAATAGCAAACTTCAGTGATGTATATCAGCCTTCAAACTCACTGAGATCTTAGGAGGAAAAAAGAAGACTAATTTTTTTTTGGCTTGCTTAAAACAATCCCCTGGGGAAATCAGAAGCTAAGGACAATTCCAGCAATGAAATTAAAAACTATTCCCTCAGTGGATTAAGTCAAATAATAGGGAACAAAAATGGCTGTAATTTAACCGCAAGGGACATTTTAGTGTCATTTCAGAGTTGACAATGCTGGGACACAATTGGCCTTCAATAAACGTTGAAAGATAAAGGGAAAAAGAGAGAGAGAGAAAGAAATTGAGAAATGAGGGATGGATGTGGGACATGGAAAAAAGGAATGATGACTCAAGTGTAGCTCTGAATTTTTAGGAAGGTAATGAAGAGAGAGACTTATATATATATAGGTGTGTTGGAAAACTATCTAATTGCTCACAAAAACTTTTGACATGTCAGTAGTTACACTGACATAGACCTAAAAATCAAGGGGATCCTATAAATATTTTATTACTGTGGGAGGAGTCTCCCAATATTGCTTGCAGTTATGATACTTAGCGCCATCTGGAATGGGAGTGAGTAAGGCTTATCTTAGGTAAAGATAAAACCTAGTAAGAAAAGTGTTCTCCTGAAACTCTTGGATCAAAATGAGAAAACAACAGTACCCCATATTCTCAACCTTTAAAAAAAAATACATATATATATATATATATATATATATATATATATATATATATAGGGGGTTTTTTGTTGGTTTTTTTTTGCGGTACACGGACCTCTCACTGTTGCGGCCTCTCCTGTTGCGGAGCACAGGCTCCGGACGCGCAGGCTCAGCAGCCATGGCTCACGGGCCCACCCGCTCCGCGGCACGTGGGATCCTCCCGGACCAGGGCTCGAACCCATGTCCCCCGCATCAGCAGGCGGACTCTCAACCACTGTGCCCCCAGGGAAGCCCTATATATAGTTTTAAATTAAAAGATTCAACTGTGGAAATCAGGGCTCACTTAAGACCCTTCTTGGTGATTAAATTAAAGCTGTCTATAACACTTGAGAAACCTATCTTTCTAATTTATATATGTATATGTTAAATAATGTTGACAGGTAATTGGTCCTAGTCCATAGTATTTTAGTTTAGGGGTTAGAATTATATGCACTTTCATCACTCTGCCAGAAATTCTAAGTGAAGGGTGTGACCTCATTCCATAAATATTAATCAAAACCCAATTACATATAAAATAATGAATGATGACAATCTCAAGTTCCTCTTTTGAACTCGCCTGAGGAAGAGAAGAGTGAAAAAACTGTAAAAATAGAATATAAAGACATTGGACCAAAGGAAGGGGAAGGTGGGAAGAAGGAAATAATGGGAAAGGCCTTGAGAGGCGATGAAGATTAAAAGAAATTCTAAGAAAAGTCATTGATTAAATGGCCGGAGCACCAACCCAGAAGATGGTTGGCATGACACCATCAGAAACATATATCGCCATACCCCAGAGAGGCAAAGCTCTTGCATCTGAAGCACGAAATCTTATGTCCAAAGCCTTTACCCCCTCCAGTGCTCTTTCTTAGCCACATCTTCTACATAATACAGACTCTGCCCTCCAGAGTGTAGGGATCTGAACATTCAAACTCGGCAGTGAGTGAATACCAGGGCTCATTCAACCCAACCTGCTTCCACAAACCCATGAGGTTCAGACAGGGGCTTCTGGTTTTCTTTCCCAGCAACACCTTTCTCTTGCCAGTTCTGGCGTATATATCCTTAGAAGCAATCTCTCCCTCCTTTTAGTCTACACTAACCAAGACTCCTTCTCTTGCTTCCTCTCTCTTAATTTTTAAGGGTTTATATTCTATCACATCTTAGATGATTAGCTGTGGATTATAATTTGAGTATAAAGAAAGAAACCAAGGTATTTTGATAGTTGTTGCAAGTGACAGACATCTAACTCAAACTGACTTTAGCACGAAAGGATCTTACTGGTTCTCATGTTGGAAAAGTGCAGACCTTCGGGTATGGCTGGGTCCAGGGGCTTGAACGACATCAAATCATTAGAACTCAGTTTTCTCCCTCTTTCTCATCTGTATTAACATCATTTTCAAGAAGATGTTCTCCATATGGGAGCTCCCAGCAGCTTCAAGTGTCTATCTTCCTTATACTAATAGCTAGAAATATCTGCAAGAGCTTATCTTTCCCAATAATTCCATTGAAAATCCCAGGATCGAATTGCATACCGGTCACTGAACTAATTAATCAGTGTCATCAGCAAATGGAAAATGACTGGCCATGCTTGGGTCACATGCAAATTTCTGGACCTGCTGGGGGTGGTCAATCCCACAGAACTATAGAGACTGGGAGTGGTGTTGTGACCAGAAGAAGGGGAAGGAGTTTGGGGTATGCACAAACAATCAATGTCCACCATCTATCCTTTCTCTTCTTTTTCTTTTTCTGTTCATTCCTGGAAACGTAACAAGGTCCTCTCCTGCCCTTTTCAGGAACCACTTCTCCTACCTCCCATTCCAATCGGAAGATGAATTTCTCAGCTACTTATCAACCTAAGTGGTATACTCTTCATCCGCTTCCCCTCTTTTCCTTCTCTCAGAGCTTTCAAACCAAGTGAAAATATCCGCCCCCCACCCCGCCCAGCATTTGCTGTCTGCTTTCAAGTTTCTCTAGATAACTTGCCTCTGCTCAGGTAATTTTTTCTTTTCTGAATACATCTGCTTTCCTCCATATCATCTCACATCATTCTGCTACCTGGTCCCATGCCTCATAATGCTTCCCTTTGCCCCGTTCTATCAGCGTCTTTGAACTTCTACACCTAGAGGGCTTTTAACCTGCCAAACTGTGCTGACCTTAACACACAGCAACACAACTATTTGTTGAACTATTGACCAAAAAGAAACAGTGTTTTTAAAATCCACAGGAAATTGGGGGATGGTGGGTAATTGACTATAAAAAGTGATGGTAAAAATTGCAAAATTATTGCACGTGGATAAATGTATGAAATTATTTTGCTTGGAGTTCCAGGGTTTAGTAATTTGGTTGTGCGATAAGTATCCTGGGAGGTTATAGGGAAAATGCTGAATTTATAGGCTGGGCTTTCCCTCACAAAATATGTAATGCTAAGGTTGCAAATTCAAAAGTCTACAGAAGTCTGACAGGTTGACATAAATGAGAACAGAACTGGATCTCAGACAGTAGAGAGCGACGGGGATGATTGGGTGAAGTGAAACGTGCACGACCCTTCTAACAGTGGTGTGTAGTGGTTTAAAGCACAGATTCTGGAACCAGACAGTCTGAGTTCAAATCCTGGTTCCACCATTTTTCACCTATGTGATCATGGTCTGAATATCTGACCTCTCTGTGCCTCAGTTTCCTTATCTGTAAAATGGACTTTTTGGTTGTTTCCACTGAGTACTATAAATAAGGCTGCAAAGAACATTGATGCATAACTATCTGTCTTGAGTCCCTGCTTTCACTTCTTTTGGGTATAGACCTAGGAGTAGAATTGCCAGATCGTATGGTAATTCTATGATTAACTTTTGGAAGAACCGCCAAACTGTTTTCCACAGCTGCTGCACCATTTTACATTCCCGTCAGCAATGGAAGCTCGGTCCAATTTCTCCAAGGATACATTCTTTAACTGAATTTCTGCCATTAATGGGCACACTCCATATCTGTACACCCTTACTTCACATCTCACGTTTCTGGGAGAGAAGATGTAATGGACCCAGCTTAGGATGGGTGAGGGGCACCCCTGTATCAGTAGACAATGGGGGGAGGGGGAGGGATATGATATATACGTGGTCATATGGGGGAGACATTGTGTGAACAGTCAACCCAGGAGGTTTGTACAATGCTCAGTTTTCGTTTTTCTGAAAAGGGGATAATACTACTTAATATGCTATACCTGTAAAGATTAAATAAGATAATGCATATCAAATTTTTTGTAACTGCCTACCACTCAGTGGCTGAAGGATAGCAGCAGTGTCAAAGTATGCTTTGTGGGTGTGCACAGCTGTTCTCTGTCAAGTGTCAAGTACACCCAGCTTTCCTATTACAAAGGAAACTCTCTGTTGTAGATTTATAAGTGAATTTATCCAAAGCAGTTTTCGAACCTATTTCTATTTTCAGCCTATATCACCTTCAGGGGCAACATGTTTCATTTCTTTACTACGTGCTTTGTAGAGTAGTAATTTGTTGTATTTGTCCGAAAACCTCCCCTTTTGAGCTCCTGAGACAGCTTCTTGGTTCTACCTCAGTGGCCCCCGAGACCTTCTCCACAAGGACTTGTTCACATTTCTGTATCCAAGTGAACGGGAACGTTTGCACAGGCCTTGGGCTTTCTTCCGAGTTGCATTCCAAATCACCTGTTCTCTTTACGTATCTTCACAGATAAGCTGATAGTCTTTTTCGCTTTATTGAAGTGTCAGAGTAAAATCACTTTTTACAGCATATGAGTAAGTTGCTGCCTATGAGAAGGACAGAGATGCTGAACGGTTGCTTGGTGGGTCGGTGCAACCACCAGGTGTAGGCCTTCTTCCTGTTACTCGTCACCCAGCACAGGTGATCCAAACTCATGTCTCAGTGAAATGACAAATCACCTCACCTGCCTGTAGAGTTACTCTGATCACAAACCACAACTCACGAAGGCAAGAGTCTACTGATTCAGAATTTAGTGAATGCGTGCATTTTGCCCTCTTTGTTCCTTTTAAGATTAGGGGTACAATTAGGGACATCTGGAAAGAGATTTTTCTCCATATAAAACTACAGAGATCTGACTCATGCTCTCCCTTGGGCCCCACCAACTGAGTTAATCACGTTAACCCCAAACTCTGAGAACTACTACTGTGCTGTGACCCATGTATTTTTCCCACATACAGCCACCTTCCAATTATGTGCACAAATGCAGGGGTACGGTGGTGCAGATAATTCAAAACAGCAAACAGTCCAAAAGCCATTTCTGCTTGGCTTGAGAATATATTATGCAAATGTTGACAGCAAATTTACTTTCCTTATTACATTTTGCTTGCATTCGTACTGAAAAATTGTTTGCATTCTCTATGAGTGTGTGTGTGTGGTGTGTATACGGAGGTGGTAGGAATGGCATCCCTGGAATTCCAGAGAATCATAAAACCTTGGCACTCAAAGGAGACTTACAAATCATAAAGCAACTTCTTCCTTCTTTGATTTAGAGGCAACCAAGACCCAGAGAGGTTATGTGAGAACCGAAAGTAAGCTGGTGGCAGACCAGGAACCGGACTTACCTCTCTCACTCGCTCATTCCAAGGGGAGAAACACACACTGTTGAATGGAAGCCCGACTGAGCTTTCTGGCCTTGTCAGGACGAGCCCAAACACAGAAGCAATCTTGTTAGCGCTTCCAAAGGGCGGATCCATCTGCATTCCCACTTCCGGAGGCATAAAACTTCCTAAAAAGGCTGGATCAGGAGGCTCCACCTCCATGTGGACTAGATAACACCTGTTTTCCCAAGGCAGTTAATAGCCCCAGTGAGCTCTGGGCCTCCTTAGTACATGCTGTCGAGATTTGAATTTCTCGGCAAGAGCTCTCAAGGAGGATCACCTGTCTTCTGTGTGAGCTGGTCATAGGGAATTGCTGGGAGGCCACAAACATTGGAATAAGCAGATCTATACCTTGGGCAGTGTGGCGAGGGATAGTCAAGCAAACACTGTGCTTTGACTCAGGACTCCAGCAGCATATGCCAGCCTGATGGGTAACCTGGGGCTTGGCTGCCAGTGAGTTAAGTTGCCCTTGAAATAACAGCTAAAGAGCAAACATGAAGCAGATAGGCAGGGCTCCACCTCTGGCTAAGGTCCCCAAGAAGTACAGCAGTGAGGCTGGAGAAAAGACATTCATAAGATCAGCCAGCCAGCAAACATTAGCTCAGGTGCCTCTGGGGAGGTGGGTGGCTGCAGGGGACTGTGATAAGCTGTGCTGGGTTGCCACGCAGCAGCGCATTGATGTCCAAAGCGACTGGTGTCTGTTCCAAGCGTCATTATCAGCTAATGGCTCTTTGTAGCTTGGAGCAGACTGGCAGTAGTTCCTTGAGGTTCTCCTGTGTGGGCAGGTGTTCTTAGTGCCTTGGGTCCTCCTGGAGCAATTCAGCAGAAGGCACTGGACCGCCTGGAGGTGCTCAGAGGCTGGCATGACATTGGAGGCTGGCTTCCAATGGGAATGGAACCCAAAGACTGGGGAAAGGCTCTGGGCAGGGATACAGGCAGTGTTTGCTTGGGCTTCCAGGCTGACATGTCGAATCTATCAATACCACTTGCCTGTCCTGTGCACTTTTATTTTCTGCCAAGAATGAAGACAAACATTTACCTTTGAATGAAGAATAATGTCTGAAACTACTTACTGTGTGAAAGTTCTTTCTTTTAATCAGAGATGCATTTTATTAATGTTTTATTTAATGTTTATTAATTCTTTCTGGGCAAAACCTTTTTCTCTGCTCATAGTAACATCTGCCTCAAACTGCTAGGGTTATCAATAATAGCAATGTTATAATACAGTAAGTTACTAACAATAATACACAATAACAGTATAACTTTAGTCTATAAAATGTTAACATTGACGAAGTCGTTTGCATAGAATTTCCCATTTAATTCTCACAATAGCCGTGTAAGGTAGGTAAGAGCATGTTATTACTCCAGGGCTTCAGCAAGGTAAACTGGCTTATCCAAGGACACAGTGGACTAGAGAGTGGAACCCAGATCTTATTCTTTTCCAGGTTCTACGGCTCTCCCTTTCACCCAGTAAGTAGCTTGTGCATTTAAAGGTAATACCAAATACCTGGAGAGAGAATTAAATGGCTTGTGATAAGACAAAGTGAAAGCTACAACCTCAACCCCAGTGCTGGGCAGAATGCTCAGTGCATGGTGGGCAGAGCAATGCTGCATTACACATGCTGCCCCGCCATTTGGATTGAGAATCTTCTATTACCAGCTCAGAGAGGACGAAGAATACGTACTAGCCTGCAAACAGTAATTTCAGGATCATTAGAAAGAATTGAAAATGCATATTTTTAGGTCCTATCCAAACCTACAGAATGAGAAACTCTGAGGTGGACAAAGCAATCTATTTTAATAGGTCCTTCAGGCAATTCTGACGCACACTCAAGTTCAAGAGCCACTGGCCTGGACCAGGGGTTAGCAAATTTTTTCCTTAAAGGACCAGATAATAAATATTTTAGGCTTTGGAATGCACACAATCTCTATCTAGATTATTCAAGTCTGCCATTGTAAAGCAGCCGTAGAGAATATACAAATGAATGGATGAGGCTATATTCTAATAAAACTTTATTTAGACTACTAAGGGCTCACTTGGTTAATGGTGTTAATGCACACTAGTGCGAGTATACCTAGAGAATAAATTCCTATAGGTAAAATTGATTTTTTAAAGTGTAAAGTGCTATTTTAAAAAATTTAAGAAGTCATTTATTTCAGTTCTCTAATGACTCATTTTTAGTCTAAGATACCTAGCATTTCAGTATTACAAGGACACCTAAATGTGTTGTTTTCCCTTTTTTAAACAAAATTATATATATATATTTTTTTTGAATTTCTTTTTTTAAAATGTTATTTATTTTTTTATACAGCAGTTCTTATTACTTATCAATTTTATACATATTAGTGTATATATGTTAATCTCAATTGCCCAATTCATCCCACCACCACTCCCACCCCCACCCCACTTTCCCCCACTTGGTGTCCATATGTTTGTTCTCTATATCTGTGTCTCTATTTCTGCCTTGCAAACAGGTTCATCTGTACCATTTTTCTAGATTCCACATATATGAGTTAGTATATGATATTTATTTTTCTCTTTCTGACTTACTTCACTCTGTATGACACTCTCCAGGTCCATCCATGTCTCTACAAATGAACCAATTTCATTCCTTTTTATTGTTGAGTAATATTCCATTGTATATATGTACCATATCTTCTTTATCCATTCATCTGTAGATGGACACTTAGGTTGCTTCCGTGATCTGGCTATTGTAAATAGAGCTGCAATGAACATTGTGGTACATGACTCTTTTTGACTTATGGTTTTTTCAGGGTATATGCCCAGTAGTGGGATTGCTGGGTAATATGGTAGTTCTATTTTTAGGTTTTTAAGGAAGCTCCATACTGTTCCCCATAGTGGCTGTATCAATTTACATTCCCACCAACAGTGCAAGAGGGTCCCCTTTTCTCCACACCTCTCCAGCATTTGTTGTTTTTAGATTTTCTGATGATGGCCATTTTAACCGGTGTGAGGTGATGCCTCATTGTAGTTTTGGTTTGCATTTCTCTAAAAATTAGTGATGTTGAGCAGCTAGTCACGTGCCTCTTGGCCATCTGTATGTCTTCTTTGGAGAAATGTCTATTTAGGTCTTCTGCCCATTTTTTGATTGGGTTGTTTGTTTGTTTTTTAATATTGAGCTACATGAGCTATTTATATATTTTGGAGATTAATCCTTTGTCCATTGATTCATTTGCAAATATTTTCTCCCATTCTGAGGGTTGTCTTTTCGTCTAGCTTATAGTTTCCTTTGCTGTGCAAAAGCTTTTAAGTTTCATTAGGTTCCATTTGTTTATTTTTGTTTTTATTTCCATTACTCTAGGAGGTGGGTCAAAAAAGATCTTGCTGTGGAAAATTATATGTATTCTTAATATTGTATCAGTTAGGTTTGCTGCCTAACAAACTACCCCAAAGCTTAGTGACTTAAAACAACAATCATTTGTTATAGTTCCTCATTCTGTAGTTCAGCTGGATGATTCAGCTCATCTGGGCCAGGTGAGGCTGATCTTGACTGGGATTGCTTACGTGTCTGGTCAGCCAATAGATTATCTGGAGGTTCACTTGTCTAGGATGGCCTCACTCACGTGTTAGGAGGTTAGCAAGCTATTGCCTGGGGTGATGATGGTGACTGGGCTGGAACAAGCCCAGGCTTGTTCACATGGTAAGTGGGTAAGAGAACTAGTGAAAGGCCACAAGGCCTCTTGAGGCCCATGCTCAGAACTGGCACAAGTCACCTCTGCTATATTCTATTGGTAATGCAATTCACAAGGTCAGCCCAGACTCAAGGGGTGGAGAAGTAGACAAGTCCTCTTGATGGAAGGATTTGAAAAGGCACATTACAAAGTAATGTGGACTCAGGGAGAGGAGTAACTGTGACCATTTTTGCAAACAGTCTACCACAGAGACATTTTTAATTTTTAATATTCTGTTTTTAGAAAGTTCTGAGAAAAACTGCGTTGATCATAAAACTAACATATGCGTGACACTTTGGCTTTCTCTATCCCCACTGGTACATCTGAGAGAGAATTATGTTGAACTTCACACCTTATGGGACCTTAATGACCTACCCAGTGCAGTGAGGAGAGACCCAAGGGTGTGGGATTATTTTTAGTCTCATTTGACAGTATGTGAAGCTAAAACTATTTTGGAACCATTGTCCATATCCTTTATTTTCTCTCTCTCTCTATCTCACATTGAGATACAATGTATATGTAATAAATTTCACCCTTGTTAGTATGCACCTCTATGAGTTTTGACAAGTGGATACAGTTGTTCAAGCCCCAGCACAATTAAGATATAGACTTATTCCATCACCTCAACAAAATCTCTCTGAAGATCAGCTTGGTGCTTTGTGTCCACCTAGAGGGGTGGGATAGGGAGGGTGGGAGGGAGATGCGAGAGGGAGGAGATATGGGGATACATGTACATGTAGAGCTGATTCACTTTGTTATACAGCAGAAACTAACACACCATTGTAAAGCAATTATACCCCAATAAAGATGTTTAAAAAAAAATCTCCCTGAGCACCTTTAGTCAACTGCACACTCTACCTCCAGCTCCTGGGAACCCCTGATCTGTTTCCTGTCCCCACGGTTTTACCTTTTCCAGAACATCGCATAAAATAGAATCATACATGATCTAATCTTGTGGTTCTGGCTTCTTTTCCTTAGCATAATTCCATTAAGATTTATCCATGTTGTAGCACGTATCCGAAGTTTGTTCTCTTTTATTACTGAATAGTAGTCTTCAGGAAATTAACTCAGGCCAAGTTCAGAGGTAGGTTCTAAACATACAAACTTGTTCTTTACTACTCTGAAGCCAATGGAATTAGCATAAGAGCAGAAACAAAAAGCCCATGCAGAAAATAGTTTTGCCTTGCCCTTTAACATGCCATTTTCATAGTTTTCTCCACCAAGTGGTTTCTTTACTTTGAAGTTTTTATTAAGTGCCTTTTTAAACAAGGTATAATTTTAAAGATCACCTAATACAACCTAGTTATTATTTTAAAATAATTATTTACTTTTTATTAAATTATCCCAGGTGGATAATTTTTTAAAATCAATTAGTGTTAAACGACATAACTAAAAACCACAATCCCCTGCCCCACCATTTCCTGACGCCCTGCATGCCAACTCCTCCACTTTCAATCCTTTTATTTGTTTCTTCTGGTTTTAACCTTCGTATTTCTAAATCATTTGCTTATACTAATAATGTTTAAATTATCCTTTCTGACATTTTCTATTGATTTCATATTATGTTAGGAGAAGATTTAGGTATCTTACATACTTTCTTTCCCCTCCATCCAGACTTGTAATGTAGTTACATCACAATTAAAGGTTCAATTGACTTTTGTATTTACAGTCCATTATTATGACTATACCACCTACTGTACTATGAGTCATTCCTTTCTTGGACATTTTTTTCCCTGATGTTAATGGTTCATATTTTTCATTTCCTGTTTTCTTTGTAAATATCTAATTTTTCATCCAACAACCTCTCAATACGATTTTCCATGCTGACATACTCATCAGATGATCTATCAATTACTTCTTTTTCCTGGAACTTTCTCTTCTTTTGCTCCAGTCTTGACTGGTTGGTTGCTCCCTGGACTTGCTGCTTTAATTCTAAGAATTCTCTTTATCTCTCTCTTGTGCTGGATCCCCAAACACCTGCTTCCCATATTTTCTTATGCTTGTTGTAATCCTTTTTGTGGAGTACATTTTTTAGTAGTTTCCTGAGAATGATTAATGAAAGGGAAAAAAATTTAGGTCATTTTACACCTGAAAATGTCTTTATTTTACCCTCACAGTTGATAGTTTGGCTGGATACAGGTGGAAAATAATTTTCCTTCAAATTTTTAAGACATTTTCCCATTATCTTCTAATTTCCAACAATGCTGTTAAGAAATCCAATGCCATTCTGATTCCTGATCTTTTGTATGTGACTTAAAAACAAATCTCTAAAAGTCTTAGTCTCTTTATTCCTGATGTATTGAAATTTTACAATGATATACTTTGGTGTGGGTCTTTTTTTATTTTTTGTAGTGATATTTTGGGGCTCTTTCAATCTGGAGACTCATGTCCTACAATTTTCTTGTATCATTTCTTTGATAATTCCCTCCCCATGACTTTCTTTGTTCTGTCTTTCTGTTACACCCAGATGTTGGATCTCTTAGTTTGAGCCTCTAATTTCTAATTGTTTCTCCTATATTTATCACCTTCTCTTTTTGTTATACTCTCTGAGAGATTTCCTAAACTCTTTCTTCTACCCTCTTATATAAAAAATTAAAAATTTTTTGTTGTAATATTTTCAAATTTAAGACCTCCTTTTCTCTGGTTATTTATTTCATTGTTCCTATTCTTTTCCCATGGATGTATTATTTCCACTGTTTCTAATATTATCAGTTATATTTATTTTTTGAAAATAATTTTTTGCTACCTAACTTGTCTCTATTTCTTCTTGGTTTCCTTTTTTTTTTTTTTTTTTTTTTTTGTGGTACATGGGCCTCTCACTGTTGTGGCTTCTCCCATTGTGGATCACAGGCTCCAGACGCGCAGGCATGTGGGATCTTCCCAGACCGGGGCACGAACCCATGTCCCCTGCATCGGCAGGTGGACTCTCAACCATTGCGCCACCAGGGAAGCCCTTGGTTTCCTTTTTTAACTCGTGTGTGTGTGTGTGTGTGTGTGTGTGTGTGTGTGTGTGTGTGTTTTATTTAGTGTCTTTCATATTGGAGGATTTCTTCAAATGTCAAGAGATCCTTGGTTGTCAGTTTATATTTAAAAAGGAGCTATTAAAGAGATGTTTGGAAATTCCATCTGTAGAGTTGAGCTTGCCAGCCTTGTTGTAGGTTGGTGGAGTAGTAAGCTGCTAGATTTTCATTGGTGGAATTCACCACTATCTGTATCTCTAGGTATTATTTTCTGGGACATTCAGTTATTCCAGAGAAGAATTCTACAATTTACATTGTTTGGGTAGAAGGTGGTGGAGAAAGGAGGAGACCATGGCAATAAGACTGGTTCCCAGTGTCCCAGCAGCTGAGTGTGGGGTAGGAGGTGAGGGTTTCACCGTGTGTTTAACTTCTTCTTTAGACTAGTGCCTATTCCAGACCTTCAACTGGGCTGGTGTCCCTGAATTTGATGGTACTCTGTTTCAATTTCTTCTTGATCCAGGGTATGTGAGAGATAGTCACCTGGCTGTTCAGGATGGGATGAAGCTTTGAGGGGTTCCCTCTGCTCCTTATATAGACTTTTAATAAATTGCCCCATTTTAGCCCCTCCCCTCATTCCTACTTTCTGTAGTATTGTGTCTTTTTTAAATTATTTATTTATTTATTTTGGCTGTGCCAGGTCTTAGTTGTGGCATGCAGGATCTTTAGCTGCGGCATACGTGTGGGATTTAGTTCACTCACCAGGGATCGAACTGAGGTCCCCTGCATTGGGAGTGCAGAGCCCTACCCACTGGACCACCAGGGAAGTCCCGGTATTAAGTGTCTTAAAAATCCTATCATTAACCAACTATCTAGGCTTCCTCCACTCTGCTACATAATTTAAACGCCTTCATTCATTTTCATATATTATAGTTTGAAGTTATAAATACTTCCTGATTTCATGGACTATGGAGTTTGTGTTTTGTTTCTCATCATCCTTGTTGGTTGTGGGTGATAGCTGAGGAAAAGGGGGGGGCAGAGAAAACTTTGTTCTGCCATCTTAAAATTGGAAATCTCTGATAGCACATTTTTGTTTTGATAGATATTCTCAAATTGCCCTCCATACAGTTTGTACCAATTTATATATAAACTATATAAAAGTGTCCCTTCCCCATATCTTCACCATCTTAATATATTAGTTTTTTAATCTTAGTCAATCTTAGTGAAAAAATGGAGGTGGCACAATTTTAACAATATATTTTGTAAAGGGCACTGAGACCTCATTCATTCTAAATATAGTCATTCAGTAAATACATGTCCTTGCATACAGATGTTTGTAGATAAATTACTATAAACCCCTCTTTAGAAAATATCTCAAAGCTCACTTTTCTGACAGTAGAAAGCCAGTAGGGTGTCTACTGTCAGTGTCAGGAGAGTTATATTTATATATGAGAATTTGCACATGAGTGGGCTTATTTATATATAATAAAGGGCCCAGGGATGTGGAATCTTAACTCTGGATCCTGTGCCATTATTCCCTAGTTTGCCTTCTTGGAGTTTCCTCCAGGGAGGCAAGTAGAGGTGATGGAGAGGTGGGAGATTTTTCCTGCATTATGCTTTCTTTTCAGGCTTCTGCCTTCTTAGCTCTTAGTTTTACACGGTATGTGTCCTCTAAGCTGTTCAAGGTGGCATAGAATCTCTTTGTCAGGGAACATTTCATAGATGGCGCAATAGCCCAGCTGTTAGACACTAGGCTAAAGGGAAAAATTTGGCACAGAAGCTAATCCAAATCTCTGGACTGCCATCACCTAGGGTGGTGGAAGGTGCTGCTTAGAAGAGAAAGATCTGACTAGGAAGTTATCTACCTTCATGTCTGAGAAATGAGAGGGGATGGGATTTTCTATTTAATGGCCAGTGAGGGTCCTTGTCTATCAGAAATGTAGAGATAAAATCATAAAGACACTAATGTAAGGTATATCAGAAAGATTTGCCACATTGTAGCAAAATGAGTACACCAAATTGTGAAAGCACTTTGCCAGTATGTGGAAGACCTGCTTCTTTCCCCTTTATTGACATTTTATGGCAACTTTTTTTTTATTGGGGTATATTTGCTTTACGATGTTGTGTTAGTTTCAGCTGTACAACGAAGTGAATCAGCTATACGTATACATATATCCCCATATCCCCTCCCTCTTGGACCTCCCCCACCCCCCCTCAATCCTACCCATCTACGTCACCACAGAGCACTGAGCTGAGTTCCCTGTGCTATACAACAGGTTCCCACTAGCTATCTGTTTTACACATGGTAGTATATATATGTCAATCCCAATCTCCCAATTCATCCCACCCCCTTCCCCTGCATGTCCACACGTCTGTTCTCTACATCTGCGTCTCTGTTCCTGCCCTGAAAATAGGTTCATCTGTACCATTTTTCAAGCTGGAGGAGTCAGGCTCCCTGACTTCAGACTATACTACAAAGCTACAGTAAGTCAGGCTCCCTGACTTCAGACTATACTACAAAGCTACAGTAATCAAGACACTATGGTACTGGCACAAAAACAGAAATATAGATCAATGGAACAGGATAGAAAGCCCAGAGATAAACCCACGCACCTATGATCAACTAATCTATGACAAAGGAGGCAAGGATATACAATGGAGAAAAGACAGTCTCTTCAATAAGTGGTGCTGGGAAAACTGGACAGCTACATGTAAAAGAATTAAATTAGAACACTCCTTAACACCATACACAAAAATCAACTCAAAATGGATTAAAGACCTAAATGTAAGACCGGACACTATAAAACTCTTAGAGGAAAACATAGGAAGAACATTCTTTGATATAAATCACAGCAAGATATTTTTTGACCCACCTCCTGGAGTAATGAAAATATGGCAACTTTTATGCCTAATTCCCAGTCCCTAGCTCGTATCTGCAGCTATGGTGGGGAAGTAATCTCAGTCCAGGAGAGGGGTTAAGGGAGTAGATAAAGAGGGTTCCTGTTGAGTGCGGCAGGCTACCAACACAAACATCATCTCTTACTTTCTAAATTTTTTGTTTTGTTCTGTATGAGCCTTACTGACTTGTCTTCTAAGGTTTACTCTCCTCAAAGATTTAAATGGGTCTTTAATGTTCTGAAAAATTTTTTAAAAACAAGCAAATGATAAGGCTGGTTTCATTTAAAGGTGAGTTATGGTTCTGAATCCATTTCACTGCATTTCATCACCCTCATAAAAAGGCAAAATGGGAATAAACCTCTGTCTTCTTCAGAATTAGATTAGAAGACACAACCAGACATTCTTCCAGACTTTTCTAGGTGGGATATAGACAGGGATGTCTGCCTTACATTTCAGTGAAGTTTCTAAGCATGATTTTTAGTTTCCCTAGTGAATGCCTAACACCTGTGGGTCTCCAGTGCCATACTGTATTTCTACCTTATTTAAGAGACACCCAGCAATTTCATCAATAAGGGTTGCTTTTGTTGTCACTCGACAAGGGAACAATACGTTGACAGACTACGGCCACAATAGCTTCTATCAAGCACTTTGGGAAATCAGAAATGACAATGAAACCCACTGCATTAAATAACCCATGGTGCTGGGAATTAATCAGAAATCTGGTGTTGTTGAAAATAAATGAGTTTTTAACAAATTAGATTTGAGAATTACTTACAAACTGTGGATTAGGGGTCTGTGCAGAGGCGGCTTCTGCTTCATTGGGAAATCCACAGGGGGTAACTGCTGCTAAAGGGAACAGGAAAATCTGCTCCTTCCCCTGGGGAGAAGGGAGAGGAGGTTACTCAGGTATGTGCCAACTGTCTTGCCTATTCCCATTCTGGCCAGGCCAGGTCTTTGCTTGAGGCTCTTACCTTCTCTGAGTTGACTTTGATATCCAGCAAAAAAAATTTGTCCTACTTAATCTCTCACTCTCTCCATCTGCTTTTCATCTTAGACTTAAATTACCTGAAGGACTTCCCTGGTGGCACAGTGGTTGAGAATCCGCCTGACAATGCAGGGGACACGGGTTCAATTCCTGGTCCAGGAAGGTCCCACGTGCCATGGAGCAATTAAGCCCGTGCGCCACAACTACTGAGCCTGTGCTCTAGAGCCTGCCTGCCATAACTACTGAACCTGTGTGGCACAACTACTGAGCCCGCAGGCCTGCAGCCCATGTCCACAACAAGACAAACCACCACAATAAGAAGCTCACACAGCACAGTGAAGAGTAGCCCCTGCTCACCACAACTAGAGAAAGCTTGAATGTAGCAACAAAGACCCAACACAGCCCAAAATAAATAAATTTACAAAAATAAATAAATAAATAATCTGAAGTTATAGAGTAAATTATTTAAAATATGGTGACACTCAATTTCATAATTAAATTCATCCATTTATTTTGTTTGGGAGACATTCAATTAATGATCTATAACAGGCAGCAAGACCTGGTCTTCTAAACCCTAACAATCAATTAGATTTCATTCAAAACAATATACCAATTAGCAATGGAGTGCCTACTCTGTGTGAGATACTAGGCTATCTATTAGGAATACAAAATTGCCAAAGCTCTCCCAAGGATCTTAGAATCTTGTGGACAAGCTGGATCTGAATACAAAGCAAGATGTCCTAAGTGCTCAGATGAAGTTTCAAATTGCTATCAAATGGCAGAAGAGGGACAGGAAATTCTAGCTTGAGGTGTTTGGGAAGACTTCACAGAAAAGGGAGCATTTGGAGTGGGTGTTGGAGGACTGATCTAATCACAATAGGTGAAGGAAGGGTTAATAGCATTCTGAGCAGATGGAACACTATGAACAAACACTATGATGGAGTTTTGAAAGTAGAGGACACATATAGTTAACAACACAGTATTATGTACTTGAAATTTGCTAAGAGGGTAGATCTCAAGTGTTTTTACCACCCGCAAAAAAAAAAAAAGAAAAGGAAAGGAAAGGGAAGAAAGCAAAATGGTGAGGTGATGGATATGTTAATTAGTTTAATTGTAGCTATTATTTCACGAAGTATGAGCATATCGAAACATCAAGTTGTGGGCTTCCCTGGTGGCGCAGTGGTTGAGAGTCCGCCTGCCGATGCAGGAGATACGGGTTCTTGCCCTGGTCTGGGAAGATCCCACATGCCGTGGAGCGGCTGGGCCCGTGAGCCATGGCTGCTGAGCCTGCGCGTCCGGAGCCTGTGCTCCGCAGCGGGAGAGGCCACAACAGTGAGAGGTCTGCGTAACGCAAAAAAATAAATAAAAATAAAAACATCAAGTTATATACCTTAAATAGATACAATTTTTATTTGTCAATTATACATCAATAAAGAAGTGGGGAAGAAAGTGCAGGACACTTTTGAAAATTGTAATTCATTCATTCATCCAACAAGCATTGAATGCCTACTCTAGCTTAGCTACTGTATAATGCAGTTGAAGTGTGAGGTTGAGGCAGGGATGTAGTAGGTGATGAGGCAAAGGAAAAGTTTGGGATTACAGTTTGAAGGATCAAGAGTTCATATGAAATGTTTAGTTTTATTTTGTTTAATATTGTTTTCATGACTAGGGTTATACTGAGCCTATTTTTCTGTCACTTGATTTTTTTTCACTTGATATGTCTTGGAGATACTTCCATGTCCATATCTGTAAGACCGTCTTATTTTTTTCTATTTCTGTATCATATGTAGAAATGGACTATAATTTATTCAACCATTTTTCTTATTGATGAATATTTAGTTTGGGGAAAAGTATCTTAAGTATTTTCTTTCATGAAAAGAAATCAGCCCAAATGCCATTACTATGTTATAGAAATTTTTAAAGGAAGATATATCAGAACCAAGACTGGATAATATCAATCAACCAATCAGTCAACCAATCAATATTTGCAGAGGACTCTTATCAGAGTAGTGTCAGGAAGTAGTTCATTCAAACTAGGTAATTGGGAAGAGTTTAACAAAGTCTGATAAAGTTAATGATTCTTAATAGAGGCACTATTTACAAAAGTATAGGCATGATTTAGGGAAGCTGACAAAGAATGGTGTTATACCCCACAGGCTAACATCAAGAAACTGTCACCACCTCTAGGCCAGACTGGCAAAAGGGGGAGTGGTTATCAGAACCTAAGGCAAGTAACTGCACAGAGAGAGGCAGCCAATTCCTCATGGCCAGACAAAGAGAGATCCATGACATAAAGACACCTCGGTCTTACTTTCCTCCTGACATTGTTTCTCTGGGTCTTCCACTGGCCCAACCATTAAGCAGCCAGAGGGCAAGGTGATGCAGTCCACAGAAGTCAGCCTCTGGGTCACAGAGCAGGATGGAGAGAGAATCTGAATGTACATTCAGAAAATCTCTAGTATAAAGACCAATGAAGACTTATCAAAATTTTTGTATTAAAAACTTAGAATATAATATTGTTGGGCTGCACCCTGCAGGCCTGCAAGCCCTGTCCTTGCCAAGCTTCTTTTTTTTTTTTTTTATGGCTGCGTTGGGTCTTAGTTGCAGCATGCGGGATCTTTCATTGCGGCGCTCGGGCTTCTCTCTAGTCGAGGCCTGCAAGCTCAGTAGTTGTGGCGTGGGCTTAGTTGCCCCACAGCATGTGGAATCTTAGTTCCCTGACCAGGAATCGAACCCACATCCCCTGCATTGGAAGGCAGATTCTTTACCATTGGAACACCAGGGAAGTCCCTTGCCCAGCTTTAAGACCAAAGAAGAAGCCCAGAGTCAGCAACAGAGACACAAATGATTTAGTGGATGGTGAGGGTGGGGTTATTTGTCTGAAGCAAGGTCCTGGAGCAACACCCCACCATGTGCTGCTGTAGCACGCAGGACATCACAGCAGTCCACGCTCTCCAGGGTTGGGGGGTGGAGAAATTGCCAGTTATAGGGGTAATTGACCTCAGGTTGGCTCATTAGTTACCAGGGAAATCAGCAAAGTGCCACGCCCCTCACCACCCTTTTGATAAAAACAATCACCAGCTGGGGCCTGGGGCCCGTATATAGGAAGGTCAGTCATGTGAATAGGGTGTAAGTGAAGCAGGTATTGATCCGGCTGGGGATGTACAGAGAGCAAGAGAACAGCCATCTTGAGTGGCCTGACCATACAAAGATGGAGAGTGTACACTGGGAGTTGTAGGATAAGTACTTGTTGGGGAAGAAATTAAATAGTCTTCAGGGTCAAAAATAGGACTTCTAGGACATTCTACAGTCTACTTGACTAGTATCCCACTAAACAGGTCTTCTGAATCTTTATCTTTATTCTTGACTTTTCTCCTGAGTTCCAGACTCAGATTTGGGTTGATTGCTGGCTATGATTTCTGTGTCAAACTTAATATGTCTCATTCATGCCTCTCCAAACCTGTCCCTAACCGCAATCCTGTTCAACTATTCTCTCTGTCCCCTGACCTTGAACTCCTCTATTTCTCTCACCTTATTATATGAGCTATCACTTTAAGTTTCTTCCTCGACTAGACCATCAGATCACTGAACTCAGGACAAGGACGTGGCTCCTTTTTACCCTCCATAATGTCCTGTGTTGAGCTTGTCTACCTCCATCTTGGGGAGAACTAGTAACTTTCTCTCCTAAAGCAGGCCTATTCCGTGGGACTCACCCTAGTTTGTATGACCTTAGTTATTCCCAAACCATTCCGTTTTTTAGCCATTTCCTCACGATATTATTTGAGGGCAGAGCCCATGTTTATTTGTGTTGATATGTCTCCTGGTGTCCCATTTTCCAAGAAAAGAACTTAACACTCAGTAGGAGACCAGTGGCTGCTGTTGCTGTTTTTGCTCTCACTGTTAATTGTGTCTGGAGTCAACCATGTCTCAGCTTGGGCACCATCTAAGCTTACTAGACAAACTTCAATGGAAGAACTAAGTTTGGAAGTATTATATTAAAGATGGACGCCTGTTGTGTCAGGGCTCCCAACCGCGAAAATTGCTTTCAGTTCAGCCAGTACTTAACTGCTTTGTCAGCTGACGTGAATATGCAAAGGAAAAAAAGACCACTGACGAATCACAGGGTGGTTTGGTGATTAGGCATTAACAATCAAAGTCCAGACGCAACGAGCCTTCAAGTGCTGCAGGTGTTAAGAAAAGCTCTTAAATTGTTCTGATCTCGTTGAAATGGCTGTTAGACAAGACTGAAAAATATATGATTGTAACTATCCCTTTGTGGGTCCTTTCTATACTCATTTGAAAGAGGAATGGCAGCTCATAAAGAGCTGCAACTTCCTCGCAAGCCAGAAGGCTTAATGCAGAATTAAGGATATTGCAATCTTGTAGCTGAAATAATAGAAAGAAAATTGAATTATTCTTCCCATATTAAATGCATACATTCCTGAGTATTTCTGCCAAGATGCCTTTGGTAACCCATGGAGTGAAATACACTTTGTTTCACATGGGGGCATTCAACAAAGCTGTGGGCTCCACTGCAACTGCTTAGAAGGGAACCAAAAAACATCAGAATGAAAAAGCACTCTCGATGTATGGTTGTATCAGCCCTAAATTGTATCACAGCTGCTTCTGGCACCATTAGACAGAACACTGAGTAATTTACAGAAGTCATTTTTAACAATTTGATTGTTGGTATATACCGGCTGAATTGATTGGTTGCGGAGACAGATCTTTATTTTTATAATAGCAATAACATCCTTTGCAGATTACTGCTCAATTTATTCCTGATGCTAACATTACCAAGCAGCGCCTAGCAATTTATGTTGGAAAAACATGTTCTTACTTCTTAATTATCTGTTTAATTGTAGAGAGAGTAGCGTCCTGTGATACCCTGATTTGCCAGCACTGGGGAGCCTGCCAGGGTCTCTGAGAGTCTTCCTGTTTGGCTTCTAGAGGGCTTTTTGCAACCTCGTGATATGAGCAACCTTTACCCCTGTGTAGAAGGAGGCGCTTGTGCCCTGAATCACAGCCGGCAGCACTGCCTGCTCTTCTGCTCCTCAGATGAAGTCTCCAGAAGCTGGCAAGTGGCTCCTTCATTGACCTACTTTCCCGTTGATCTACTCTTGTCAGCTCTAGTCATCAGGAATCCTGGTGATGACACCCTCCATCAGGCCCCCCTTCGGCACCATGGGCCTTTCAGGAGAGAAATTGACGGGAGGGCAGGAGTGCCCAAATTTTGTGACAGCTACCTGGAAAAAAATTATAGGCCTCATTTCTGACCAATGGATTCGGAATGGCAGAAATGGAAATTATACACATTTAACCAGTCTCCTCTTCACCCCAGCTGTCACCACCACTAAATAGAAGCATGAATCTATATAACAGATGTGCATTAGAAGGCAACTACTGTAATTCACAGCATTGATATTTGCACACTATTTGTGACATTTATTTTTTAATTAAATTATTTTTACTATGGTAAAGTATATGTAACATAAAATTTACCGTTTTAATCATTTGTAAGTGTTCAGTGACATGAAGTACACTCACATTGTTGTACAGCCATCACCACCATCCATCTCCAGAACTTTTCTTCACAAACTGAAACTCTGCACCCATTCGACAGTAATTCTGCATTTCCCCCTTCCCCAGCCCCTGACAAACACCAGCCTACTTCTCTCTATGAATTTGACCACTCTAGGTACCTGTGTAAGTGGAATCATACAGTATCTTGTGTCTGGTTTCTTTTATTTAGCACAATATCTTCAAGTTTTGCCCATGCTGTAGCATATATCAAATTTTCATTCCTTTTAAAGGCTGTATAATATTCCACCGTGAAACAGCATGTAAGACATTGACCAGCTTAAACTGGTTTTACCTCCTTAAATAGGTTGTTGATTCATCAAATTGAAACAGCACCAGCTTCAACTGGTTTTGTCTCCTTAAATAGGTTGTTGATTAATCAAACCTTGAGTTATTTTACAGACACAGCACTGTGCAAGATGGGAACCCACGTCTCCAGAGTGATCCTGGAACCAAGAATCTTCAGTCTACGGAATTTAAGGAATAGAAATGTTGCCACCAGAGCTCTTTACGCAGCGAGAAGTCGTTCAATGCGAAAAGGCTGGCTTCCAGCAACACAAGTAGCTTATGTGGGCTCATTCAGGACTAGCCAATCAGCTTCCAAGTTTGAAATTCCCCTAATCCCTTAAATTTCACCCCGAACCCTGGATCAAGGAGGCAGATTTGAGTCCTGTGTCTTTGGTAGTTGACCTTGCAATAAAGCTCTTTCTTTTCTCAAAAGTCGGTGCTGTAGTATTGGCTTCTATGCATGTCGGGCAGCAAGCCCTTGATCGGTAACAATTGTTTGAATAGGCCATATTTTGTTTACCCGTTCATTTGTCAATGGACATGCGAGTTGTTTCCCGCCTCCTGGCTATTGTAATTTTGTATAGTGGTATGCTTTGATTCCTTTCTCTTTATCTTTTCTGTACCTACTAGAGGTTTTTTCTTTGTTACCATGAAGTTTACATAATACATCTTATAGTTATAACATTCTATTTTAAGTTAGCTATTGTGAATGATGCTACTGTGAACGTGGGTGTACAAATACCTGTTTGAGTCCCTGCTTTCATTTCCTTTGGTCTTTGCCTATTCTTTAGATGCACTGCTCATCTCATTCACCATGTGACTCTGCCCCAAATTTCATCTCCCTGTGATTCAGTTCCTGCCAATGCCTTTCACTGTGACTACCTGGATTGCACCCCTTCTCTTTATCTGCCCTCCCTGCGTCCCCTTCTTCAGCTCACAGATTCCAGTTTCTCTCCCAAGCCTCCCTTTCAGCATCAGCTTTCGATGGAAGAGGCATTAGCCCAGGGCTGGACTCGTGGAGGATGGATACTCCCATTTTTCTCACTGATGCCCAATAGCCTAGGTGGGTCCCAGTCCCAAGCCTTCCACAGCTAAAAGATATAAATCCCTGATTTCTACCCAGCAGCCATCATGAATACGTGAAGATCATCCCTGATTTTGAGACTGGCTGAAGATAAAGGCTGAGCACAAGCCCAGTTATCAAAAGCCGGAACCACGATAATGACCTCAGCAGCTTTGGACCCCAACAGCACCGTGGCAGAAGGAAACAATCTTTGTCCCAAGTGGGATCCAAGCTCGGGTAAAGAAAGCCGTCTCTCTGGTAAGGGGGATAGTTTGCTTAGGGCCAGCAGCTTTTTCAGGGATTGTAATCACACCTTTTCTAAATCACTTTGGTTTTTTTATTCTTTTCACCACAATCAACATCATAATTTTAGATCACTACCATTTGTTGTACGCTTACTATATACAAGGCACATAATAAGAAATTTACTTGAATTATTTCTCTTTCTATATTTTTAACAATCTCCCTGTTAACAGGAGGCAAAATACTCTTTGGAGCCAGACTGCCAAGTTCAAATCCCACTTACTAACGGCTTGAACCTCTCTCTCCTTCAGTTTCCTCATGCAAGAGGGGATGATAGTATGTACCTTAAAGAGTTGTGAGAATTGAATGAGATAATTCATGGGAAGCATTTAGAATCATATCTAGCACAAAGTACTTGATTAAGGTTAGTTATTATTTCTCCATCTTAAGGATCAAGAAACCAGGGCAGAGCAGGTTAAGAAATTTGCCCAAGGCCATACTTCCTAGGTCTGTTGATTCTTAGGTGTATGCTCATAATCTTTCTCAGGTTTATAGATGCTTACCCCATTGCTCATGGGAGAGGAAACAGAAATAAGCTGTATTTCAGCCTTTTATATATAAAGATATTGTGTTAATCAGCCTACCTCTACTTCAAGTTGCAAAGAGTAGATAACAGAGTTAAATAAAATTTCTGCATCTAATTTTTACTGACCTCAGGCAAGTAGATATTTAAAAGGCTGATATTTTGATAATACCTTCCTTGTACAAATACACATAAAGCATGGAGATTCCTTATCTCACCCTATGCTAGATATCTATTCTCAACATTCTGAGACTTTAGAAAGCAGACTATTAATCCTTTCCCCTATCTCACCACCCTCATCACTCTCCACAAATTGGTACATAAGAGATAGTGAATGTAGATGGCGGTTCAGAGCCGGAAATGATCTCTACAGGTATTCCTTATGCAGAAAGCTGCCCTTTCTCCAAGAGGAAGGACCAGGTGAGTCCTGGCCAAGTGCATTTACAAGTCATCAGAGTAAAACCCTTTTAAAATCTGGACCATTTCAAAATCACTTTTAATAGACATTTAATTTGGGGGGGGGCTTTACTCAAGTCAGAGCAGTTTTACTTCTTTTCCCGCTTTCATTAGACCTCATGCTGTGGTTGATATCAATTTGTTATTTACAAATGGGCATGGCCTGTCTGATCCTATGAAGGTAATATGGTAAATTTCTGAATGTAGCTAGTTTTAAGTTGAAGCATTCTGCTTCAGTGATGGGTTTCTGGACATAGATATCAATTCATCTTTGAAAGATAACGTCAAGTAATTTGGAAATTATGGAATGGAGGTGAACTTCTCTTCTTTGGAGATACATGTCTAGATTTTATGGAAACTTTTCTTGCAGAAAACAAGGTGTTAGACTAGAACGTGTCATGTAAAGTTTCTTTCAATGGCCACATTTTCTGATTCTCTAGGAGAGAGGCTGAGTGTGTATATTGGGGGAAAAGTTTATGTCTAGGTCAGGGATTGGTAAACATTTTCTGTAAAGGGATAGGTAGTAAATATTTTAGGTTTGCAGACTATATGGTCTCTATCACAACTACTCAAGTCTGCCGTCGTAGCAGGAAAGCAGCCATAGACAAAAATGAATGGGCATGGCTGTGTTCCATTAAAACCCTGTTTACAAAAGTAAGTTGTAGGTCAATTTGGTCTATGAGCCATAGTTGGTAGGCCATAGTTGGTTAGCCCTGTACTAGATTCTATGCTGAGCACTTCATATGCAGTATCTCAGTCACTCAGACTACTGCTTCAAGATAGAGTCTAGTTAAATGCTAACTAACCAAACCTAGTTAAATTATATGAACACAGATAGAGATTTTTCTCATGCATCCAGTAAGGAACAGTAAAAAAAAAAAAGGTTGGCCCCAGACTTTTCTACAAGAGGTTTCAATGCCAGAAGAAAAGTAAAGGAGGAACATCATCAGAGTTCTAACAGAAAGTGACCTGTGAACATTTCATTATCCAAGAAGCCTTCAAGTATCAATAAAAAGCTACACATGAAATAATTCAAAGAATACAGACTCATGAGCACTTCTGAAAAAACTGCAGATAATTTCACATTGAGGTAAATCAAAATAAAGAACTCAGGAACAGACATTCCGTGATAAAAGTGTAGTGAGTATTAAATACATTGGAATATAGGGTCAAATCTAGAACCAAAAGTGGATTCCAAACAACTATGGGAATTATGCACAGAAATTAGAGTGAAAGCTACAAGTGTGGATAATATAGGAACACAGCTAACACAAACCAAAAAGTGGATGAAGAGCATTGGAAGAAACTGTGAGTGCTGATGTCTAAAATAGAAAAATGTAATGACTTTAACCTCCTAATATTTTGCATATTCTCTTTTTAGCTTTGGAGGGATCTTTTAGACAATTACTTCTATTGTACTGAAGGAAATATTTATTTGAAGTTCAATCATTCTGTTTTACATCTACTAAAATAAAGTAAAATTAGGTTTAATTCTTTTTAAAGTAGCATCTATATAGTATGAGCTCATTTTTTAAAATTCTATTTTTCTAGTTCATATTTGCATTTTTAAAAGGTGCTGTGGGTCACAAAGTGTTTGGTTGACTAGAATTTCAAGGTGAAGGGATTTGAATTCTCTGTAAATTTCTAATCCTTTTAAAATATCCATATTAATTTCATTTATATCATGTACAAGTAAGTTTTTACAAAATGGAATGATTTTCATAAAGAGAAAAATAATAGAAAAGAGAAACATGTTAGTAGTAGTTAACTTTTGGTGATGATACAGAAGATTGATTTCTCTTTGTTCATTTATATACATTAAAACAATTTTAAAGAAACCAATATGGATTTGTAAAAACATAGAATATATTGCTATAGAAGCCATAGAAAGAACTTTTTTAAAGAGGAGAGAATGGTCAACAGTGCCAATTCTAAAAAGAAAATGAAAAATATTAAGAGACAAACATTAGCAACAGGAAAGTCATAGTTGACCTTAATGAAAACAATTTCAAGGGAGTAGTAGAAGCAGAAGCCGGAAATTACTGTGTTTAGAGTGAATGAGAAGTGAAAATGTGAAGATTCCGTGTTTAGGTGACTCTTTCCAAAACAAGTCATTGTTCCTCGAAATCACCTCTTGGGATAGACGCTATTTCCTCTATGGAGAAATTGAAGTTTGTTTCTTAACCAAGGTCATATTGCTGGTCACTAGAGAGCCAGTATTTGAACCCAAGTCTGTCTGACTCCCAAACCTATTCTCTCTCAGTGTACCATGATTGGTTTGAAGTTTTAGTTAGAAGAGAAGATGGAGGATATGATTAGAAAACAGAAGGGACAAGGATGCTTTTTGAGGTGCATGTCCAGCCCACAGTTCCCACTCCTGAGAACTTCCTATAGTCTGAGGAATGGATGATGATAGCTATGGATGTACTGCATGGTCCTGCCATCCAGGTCATACCGAACGGATTAGGTGGACAATCAATGAACAATACTGACTGGACTGGAGTAGAGCAAACAAGAACCTAAATCTTCTGGGAATTATTATCGGAGCTACAAAATGCTAGTACTTTTTTCAGACAGCCACTTGAACTGAGGAGAGTTAAAGATGGGCCAAGGTAGCCGTATTTGTCCATGTGCACATGGCGAGGCAAAGAAAGCTGAGTAAAAGAGACAGACCAGGAAAACAGAGATGGGGAGAGAGATGGAGGAGAGGGCGGTAAAGAGAGAGAGAAATTATGTGAGGAAAGTGAAGGTGAGAGGCCAGCTGGCTCCAGAGAGAGAAAGGGACTGAGTGAGGTGGAAGAGGAGCTGCTTTGAGTCAGATGGGTTTTTAGTTCTCGTTCTGGAAAGTTCTAGCTGCGCTTTTTCTAACTGAGCTAGTTTGAGTGGGTTTCTTTTACTGCCAACCAAATAGTCTTGAAGAAGGCAGGAAGGTAAGAATTTAGTCACGTCAAGGGAAGACTGATGGAGGTATGAAAGCTAAAGGATTACCTGACATGGCCATGCCCCTGGGCCTGCTACTTACCAACAACTCACTGGATAGACTGCTTACCCACTGGAGGGTTCCAATGCTACTTAATAAAAATGTCTACTGAGAAATATAGCTCTGACCCCTCTTCACAGGTGCTTTCCTTCCTCTCTGACTGGGCCAAGAAAACCTCAGAGCACGGAATTTTTAAAAAGGATATAGTAGGAAGCATCTGTAATCTAAAGGCAGCTATGCATTGAAGAGAATGAGGTGATGCAATTTGCAGCAACATTGATGGACCTGGAGATTGCTGTGCTGGGTGGGGTGACTCAGACAGAGAAGGACAGGTATTGTGTGGTGTCCATTATGTGCGGAATCTAGAAAGAAGATAATACAAATGAACTTATTTACGGGACAAAGACGGACTCACGGACTTGGGGAGTAAACTTATGGCTGCCAGAGGGGGCGGGGTGAGGGAAGTGAAGCGGGGAGGGATGGATTGGGAGTTTGGGATTGACACGTGCGCGCTGCTGTATATAAAATGGATAACCAACAGGGACCTACTGCAGAGCACAGGGAACTCTGCTCAATACTCTGTAATAACCTAAATGGGAAAAGAATTTGAAAAAGAATAGATACACATGTATATACATGTATATGTATAACTGAATCACTTTGCTGTGCACCTGAAACTGCCACAGCATTGTAAATTAACTCTACTCCAATAGGAAATGAAATTTTTTTTTTTTTTTTTTTTTGCGGTACGCAGGCCTCTCACTGTTGTGGCCTCTCCCGTTGTGGAGCACAGGCTCCCGACGCGCAGGCTCAGCGGCCATGGCTCACGGGCCCAGCCGCTCCGCGGCATGTGGGATCCTCCCAGACCGGGGCACGAACCCGCGTCCCCTGCATCAGGCAGGCGGACTCTCAACCACTGCGCCACCAGGGAAGCCCCGAAAATGAAAATTTTTTTTAAAGTATAACTACTTTCATTCCTCCCAATCCTGGCCCTTTCTCTGCTTTATTATTTTCTCTTTAGCACCTATTATTTTCAATCATACTATGCATTTCACTCATTTACTTAGTTCACTGTTTGTCTTCCTCACTCTAATATAAAATTTCTGACTATTTTGTTCACCATTCACTATCCACAACACCTGGCACACAGTAAAAGCTCAACGAATATTTGTTGAATGAAAAAAAGAAAAGACAACTTCTTGAAGCCCTCCTGAAATGGCAGTGATGACTCCTTTCTTACAAGGAATCTGTGAGGATTCCCATCCTGCTGTGAAACTGACTGTGTGATCCATACTCCAATGCTTCCCAGTCTTTGAGGTCTGTATGTTCCCTCCCAAGCTCCCATACTGTTTCTTGAGTTGAGTTTGGAGAACGTAGGGTTTCCATGACTACCCAGTCTCAGTCTTTCAGGCAGCAACTGGAGGAAGAAGAGACGATAGAATTCTGGTGTCAAATCTTTATAATGAAGAATTGGCTTTAGGGACCCAGGTTGTCCATTCGTTAATCATCCGTCATCATAGTTTTCCTGAAAAGTCACATGTAATTAATCGATTGGTTAGAAGAGTAATGATAACAAGATCTTAAGTTTAAACTGCAACTAAGGCACTTAGCATTATTCTGGTTCAAGGTGACAGCTGTTAGTCTAGTCATATGCTTTCTAAATTGCCTGCTATTAATATATATATCAGCATCCATTGCATCCAGTCATTCATCAGCATAAATATTTGAAAATCTCCTCACAGGGCATGACCCATCCCACAGTAGATTGTAGGCACCATCCTCTTACCAAAAGCTTGGAGTATTTTCTTTTGTCTGATCCTCTCTAATAAGGACCCAGCAGTGTGGAGTTTCCAGTGGAGAACTGATAATTCAGTGTAGTGGATGAACTTCGGCTCTCAGATGGAGTGAGACACAGATGCTCTCCCTTGATGCATTTTATACCCTCAGCCAGCACTTTGCGCACATTAGATTGCATCCTTTGAATAACGAGCATCTAGTGTCCAAGCCAATGTGTGCAACTTGACAGATGTAGATTTAAATGCTACAATGCATTACAAAGTGCTACATGTCACCCCAGGTTGTGTTTGCCTCCATCATGGCTTAGGCTGATGGGTTGCAACATAACAGGATGTGGCAAGCTGGGTGATGTATAGTGCAATGTTACGTGTCCCGCCTGCAAAGTAGTGTGTTCTCAGTGGGAGCAGCACATAACAACAGAAAGCCCTGCTCTCCACTAATCCTCCATCTGTCAGTGGGCTGGGAGGGAGCTGGCTCGCTGTGGGTAATGGACTCTCTCAACACCGTAGAAACCAGTTTAAAGTTGCATTTTACCCAGTTCGATCAGCAAATGCTTTCAGAAAGCAAAGCCCATCAGCCTCAACCTAAAGCCACCTCAGCGAAGGGATGAGCCTGGGATTGCACATCTGTGGTTAGAAACTAGGCGTGCTGGAGATCTTGGCCTTTGCCTCAACATGTGAGGGCAACTTCCCAGATAGCCTCTGAGGTGTTGGCCAGGTCAACATTTCACTCTGAATATGATCAAATCAAAGTGTGCACACCAGGCTACTGTTAGCCTAGAGGTCTCCATTTTGTAAATTAGAAAAAGGTACCGCTTTTTCTGCCAGGTGCCTAAATAATGGGCCGCACGTTCTAACAATAGTCGCTTGCTATCAGAGCAAGCCTCAGTTCTTGGTCACTGGAGAGGATCTCTAGCCAGTCTCACCCCGGAAGACTTCCTCAGTCATGCTACCCTTGTGTCTTGCCCGTTGGCATTGCCTCTTGAACATGCCTAGTTCCAGGCAGGGCCCACTTCAGAGAAAACTTACATGGCAAGTGAAGGAGATGTTTAAAATCACAGGCTGTTCAGAACGCTCGCCTCCTGAGGGCAGGACCAAAGCATGACAGTATAGTTCACCCCGGTGAAAAGAAGTTTGCGGGCTCTCGCTGAATGCAAGTCATGATTAATTAATGAGGTGTTGGTGTTTAGAAATAATTGGCTTTCTTAATTATGAAAGTAATGTCTATTAAAGAAAAATAGAAAAGTAGAAAATGAAAATCATCCATAATCCTACCGCTCAGAGCTAACAACTATTAATGTTTTGGTATATTTTCTCTCAATTTTTATTATAGACACACAGGTGCATTAAAAAAAATTCTTCAGCTAATATATATAAAATACATATTGTTATATATAATTATATAATGATTCTGTTATTATGTATTATAATTATATAACAGATATATATTATTGTATATAAATATATATATATATATAATTTGTGCCCTTCTTTTTTCCGCTTAATTTAATGTTATTAACGTTTCCCCATGATTTACTTTGCATAAATTACTAGCACAGGAATTACTAGATAAGAGGGACATTTGTAAATCATGCAATACATGGGGTCAAATTACAAGAATATTGTCTGGCTTTGAAATCTTAACAACCTTGCTGACCTCGCTGGCCAGTGAAGAACAATCCACCCCCCCTTCCTCTGAGAAGGGCCCAGGTTCATTACTGGAAGCAGCCCACAGTGGCTATAGGCTGAGAGGGCTGCTTCCACCTCATCCACTGAGTCACTGGAACAATAAATATGTCCACACCCCAAGGCTCCGTTTCTACTTTGATGACATGAGCTTAAAAATGACTAACCCCAGAACTGCTAAGATCTCGTTGAGCGGATCGCCAGACACCCAGGATGGGCTCCCAGACTTCCTCACACTTACTTTCCGCCATTCTCGGCTTTCCCCAGAAGCAGGTCTTTTCATACATTCAGTCTGTTGTACAGATTGGGGAAGGAGGTTGGTGAGCGGAGGGTCAAGAGGAGAGGAGTGAGGGCTGAGCAACAGGGAGAAAATGTTCCAGAGGCCTCGTGCTCTGTCCATTTCCTAAAGTCTTCCTCAGTTCCCAAAGACTTTTCACAGGAGAAGTTGGGAATAAAACATAAACTTTTTCATTAAACCTGTTCAATGCAGTAGCCGCTAGCCACATGTGGCTATTTAAATTTAAATCAATTAAACAAATTAAGACGGAATACAAGAAAATATCAGTTCCTCAGTCTCTCTAGCCACATTTCAAGTGCTTAATAGCACACTTGTCTGTATAGAACATTTCTATGATCCTAGAAAGTTTTATGGATAGTGCTGCTATAAACAATTCTTAGAGGAGGGTAAATGCATATCCCTGGGATTCTGGAGCCTCTGCTAGAACTTTATCAGGGAGAAATTTCTTTAAAGACTCTCATTTTCTTTTAAAAGCTCAGGTGAATTTTTCATTCTATAATATAAAACACACACATTTGCTTTAATGTGAAAAAATGATTTAAAACCCATTAAATACAATTGACAAACCAGAAAGGCATTTGATTTATCCTGTGGTTTTGCATATTGCAGCTGGAGGAGCTCAGCTCTTTTTTTTTCTGATGGTGATATTTTTATTTTATTAAAAATTAAAAAAAATTTTTTATACAAATTTTAAAGCTTACTTCCCATTTATAGTTATTACAAAATATTGGCCTTTGTTGTACGATACCGCCTTGAGCATATCCTACACCCAATAGTTTGTACCTCTGACTCCCCACCCCTTATATTGCCTCTCCCCGCTCCTCCACTGGTAACCACTAGTTAGTTCTCTATATCTGTGAGTCTGCTTCTTTTTTGTTGTATTCACTAGTTTGTTGTATTTTTTAGATTCCACTTATAAGCGATATCATACAGTATTTGTCTTTCTCTGTCTGACTTATCTCACTCAGCATAATGCCTGGAGGAACACAGCTTTGGGGGCACTAAGGGTGTGGCTCCCCTTTGCTTGTCACCAGCGGTGAGCCTTCCTGCCTTCCAGAAGAGGAGGGGCTGCCCAACAAAGTGATTTGTAATTAGGCTCTGAGAGTGACGCCTGTGCCCGTCTCTCACAGAACTTCTCCACACCTCCCGACCCAGTGAGATACTGTGCCTCACGGGGAACAAGTAGGGTTATTTCAGAAGGTCTTACTCATTTTTTAACTATGCTGTGACCACCTGGCCAGCTGAGTAGACGCAGATTGAACTGGTTGACCAGATAACGGACTCCCTGTCTGATCACTAGCATTCTGTACTAGGATGCTGTTCTCAGAGAGATCACCTCAAGGCCAGTTGCTGAGATTCATTAGTCCTAGGCCAGGGGTTTTCAAAATCACTTGGAGAGGTTATTAAACATGTAAATTTCCTGATAAAAAGAGCCTTGAGTAATTATATTGCATGTGGTCCCTTAACAATATTTACTGAGCACCTACTATATTTTGGGCATAGTAGCAGGCAATGAAAACACAAGGCAAATGATCATTAATTTTTAGAATCCTAAGATTAGAAGCTACCTCCAAAGGATATATAATGCACACCTAAGGCTTAAGTGGCTTCAGTTTTAAGCTACAGACTGACCCCTCTTTCCATGCATGAGATCAGGTCTTTTGTTAATGCTTTGGTCTATATTTTTTCCAAGGTAGTGCTTTCATCTAACAAAGGCTGCTTAATGATTTCCAACAAAGAAGATGTTCAGAATAATATGAAGAAAAGTGAAAATTTGTGCAGAGCATGGAGGGGGTCTTACTGGGATTCGTGCCTCTCTGCAGTTCTAAAGGCTTCGAAGGAATTAGATCAAGTATCTGTGTAGTTCCTGTTTTAGAATCTAAAACATAAAAAAATTTGTGTGTAGTTCAAATTCCCCATTCTGTGGTTGAGGCTTATTTCTTCTTTGTGCTCAGAAGAAATGGAAATGCTGAATTTCCATCCTTGCAAAAAATTAAAAACTTCTCAGAGTTTTAAAAGTCTTTATTCATATATTATGCAGATACCACCCAGGCTAAATCATCTCTTTATTCATATATTATGCAGATACCACCCAGGCTAAATCATCTCTTTTTTTTTTTCACCTTCCCCCCAGGTGGTATTTTCTCACTCAAATCACTCCTATTTGTTTCTGGAACTCCTCTAATTTACCCAGGCCCACTCTGGGGTAAATATGCTGGACAAAATAAGGTCCCAATCCTGGCTACAGAGCCGGATTCCACCAAAACTACCTCAAGACCATCCAATTTCAGCTGGCCCATTGGTTTTTCTCTAACCTAGATCCTAACACCTGTTTTTCTCTTATTGTCACCTCTGATCAAACCCCTCTATTAAGATTCTCTTAGCATTCAACTGTTGCAAATATATCATATATAGAAATTATTATTACAAATATTTGTTTCAATTAATTAGCGATGGCCTTATGATGAGGCCTGAATGCATTTTTCTATTGTAACCATGTGGTAGCTCTAGCCCCAGGGTGATGCACAGCCTAGCAACACTCCTTAATGATCCTCTTAATTACACAATTGGGGTAACCATCCTGTCTAAAAAATCTGCTTCGTAATTACAAAATCCCCAGCCCAGCCAGCCGTGTTGACCCATCAATCGCTCGCATTCCACTGTGTCCTTATATTGTGCTCTGTCTTCTCTCCAAATGACAGGGAAGCTTTGGAAGCTGGTGTATGTGGGGTGCAGCTGCTCCTGTAATAAATGTCTCTGCCTCTCTCTGCCCAGGGCTGCTCCACCGCTGGGCTTCTTCCTTTGCCTCCTGCCATCTTTTCCTCGGCAATAGCCTCAAAAACACAAAGGAATTCATCCCCTTTTTCAAATCCATCTACAGAAAGCTAGTTGCAGTAATTTAGCATAAGCCTGAAAAAGTAATCATGACCCCTTAGGTGGCCCGGCTTGGTTCCTTGGATGCGGAAGCTGTTGTTGAAATTGCCCCTTCATTTGTTCCTGTTTACTAACCAGGCTTGTGTCGTCAGGTCCAAAATCAATGTGTGTCCCTCTGTTATTCTGTGTGTCGCACTGAGTTGTGATGATCTGTGGACATGTTAGTCTCCTCCATTGTACTAGGAGTTCTGGGATGTAGCACCTAGCGCAGCGACTGGCCTGTAGCATAGGCTCCATGCATCATTGTGGTGAAGTGTTGGCAAATGAAAAACCTGGCAAGCTCTTAATTTCTCTATGTCACATCTTTTCACTTTGAAGACTCCTACTGGTAAACTTGTCCTGACTGTAGTGTACATGAGGAAATCTTTGGACCCAAGGTAACACACATGCATCTTGAGGGTCTGGTGAGTGGAGCTCCTTTTGGATCTCATAGAACTACTCTTTGGCTGTATAGTGGGAATTCCTAGCATCTTCAGTGTCCTCAACATGTTCTTTTATTTCATATCCAGGGAATCATCACTTCCTCATACTGCAAAAATATTGCTTGTCTAGGTGCTCTTTGGGAACTGGTGGCCCCAAGAGCCATGGCATGGTGGATTCTGAGGACTTGTGCCCCAGTCAACACCCCTTCTTACTGAAACCCTGCCTTCTAGAGCAGTAGAGACTGGCTAGAAGTTTTTCTTCACGTTGTCTGGGACATGGTTTGAACTAAGAGGGAAGGCTTAGAGCAACAGGGACCCTCATTCATTGCTGGTGGGAATGCAAAGTGATACAGTCACTTTGGAAGACAGTTGGCAGTTTCTTGCAAAGCTAAACATGGTCTTTCCATACAATCTAGGAATCGTGCTCGTGGGTATATACCCACTTTATTTGAAAAGGTACGTTCACAAAAAACCTGCACGTAAATGTTTAGAGCCGCTTTATTCATAATTGTCAAAAACTGGAAGGAACTAAGATGTCCTTCCATAGGTGAATGGATAAACTGTGGTACATCCATAGTTTGGAATAGTATTCAGTGAGAAAAAGAAATAATCTATCGAGCTGCCAAAATGCACAAAAGATCTTAAAGCTCCTAGGTGAAAGGAGCCAGCCTAGAAGGCCACACCTCGTATGATTTCGTTTTTATACAGTTCTGGAAAAGGCTAAACTATACAGCCAGTAAAAGGATCAGTGGTTTCCAGGAGCTCAGGTGAAAGAGGGGTGGGAGGGATCAACAGATGAAGCACAGGGGATTTTTAAGGCAGTGAAATAATTCTATAAGCTCCTATAAAAGATACATGACATTATGCATTTGTCAAAACCCATAGAACTTTGTATAGCACAAAGAGTGAAGCTTCATGTACGTAAATTTAAAAAAAAAAAAAAAACTATTTAGGGGGTTCAAGGGTCCCAGGAAGAAATGCAGATTATGGCAAGAGAACCTAAATGTATGAAACAATCTCACTGAAGGGGGCAGGAGAAACGGTGCTGACCTGAGTAACTTTGGGGATTGGTGGAGTCTGTAAAACTAAAGAAGAAAGGCACTGCAAATAGGCACTGTTTTCTCCAACATAATAAGAAATACAGTCTTTGGTCTCCACATTTGGTCTCCATCCCAATTCCTGGCACAGAACTCCTAAAACTCTCGGAATTTCCTAAAAGATAGAGTGAGAGGGACCTCTTTTCTTTTCTTTTTCTTTTTATTTATTTATTTTTTTTGCGGTACGCGGGCCTCTCACTGTTGTGGCCTCTCCCGTTGTGGAGCACAGGCTCCGGACGCGCAGGCTCAGCCGCCATGGCTCACGGGCCCAGCTGCTCCGCAGCATGTGGGATCATTCCCGGACCGGGGCACGAACCCGCGTCCCCTGCATCGGCAGGCGGACTCTCAACCACTGCACCACCAGGGAAGCCCTTTTTTTCTTTTTTTAAAAGATTGATTGATTGATTGATTTAGCTGCTTCGAGTCCTAGTTGCGGCGCACAGGCTCTTCGTTGTGGTGCATGGGCTTCTCTCTAGGTGTGGCGCTCAGGCTCCAGAGCACGAAGGCTCAGTAGTTCGTTGCCCCACAGCATGTGGGATCTTAGTTCCCCGACCAGGGATCGAACCTGCATCCCCTGCATTGGAAGGTGGATTCTGTACAACTGGACCACCAGGGAAGTGAGGGACCTCTTTTCTTATTTATAATATGCCCCGTTCGACTGTGCCTGAGTTTATGCTCACAAGGTCATTCTTGGAGGATGGGGGGCAGGTTGCCAGAGGAACCAACTATGTGATTAGCGAGTTGGAGCTTTCAGCCCTACCTGCCCTCTGCCCTCCTTCCAGAGAAGGAAGAGGGGCTAAAGATGGAGTTAGTCACCAGTGGCCAATGATTTAATCAATAATGCCCATGTAATGGAACCTTCATAAAACCCCTAAACCACGGAGTTTGGAGGGCTTCCAGGTTGGTGAACACATCGAGGTGCTGGGAGGCTGGTACCCAGAGAGGGCCTCGAAGCTCCACAGTTCTTCCTCCTACCTTGCCCTGTGCATCTCTCCCCTTTGGATATTCCTGAGTTGTAACCCTATAATAAACTAGTAAAGTAAGTACAGTGTTTCTGTAAGTTCTAAAGCCATTAAGGTAAATTATGGAACCGAGAAGAGAGTTGTGGGAGCCTCCTATTTGTAGTCAAGTCAGACAGGAGTGCCAACGACCTGGAGACCCACTGCTTGCGACTGGCGTCTGAACTGGGGGGCGGTCTTGTGGGACTGAGCCATTAACCCCGTGGGGTGTTTGCTAACTCCAGATAGTGAGTGTCCGAATTGCTTAATATAATGGAAAACCCTATGCATTTGGCATCAGAAATTTTCTGTGGGTAGAGGAAATAGTTTTTCTTTTAGCAGGAAATACACAAGATAAGCCTGGAGCTTCTTATGGTGCCAGAAAGTAAGAAAATGCACACACATACACACACACACACAAACTAAAACAGAACACATTCATGGAGCTGTGTCAAAGGGGAACAAAACTCAACTGAAAAGCTCCCAATGGCCAAAGCTGGGACAGTTTGAGCAACGAGATAGATAAAGCTGTATTGGATTATAACCCAAAGTAGAAAATAAGTATCCATGATTCATACTGATATAATACATGATTATATAAAATAAATGGGTGGGAAAGGGGAAATCTCCCATGCAAAAGAATTCCAAATAATTTATGTAGATACTTCACCTTCTAGGAAAGGGAACATACTTTCCCTATTTTTAGGTGTCAAACATGGTAACTTCCTTCCAAAGAGAACAGTACGGAAAGCGGGAAAAATAACTTTACAGCATAGAAAACTAACAAAAACACTACCTCAGCCAGGTGACCAAGCTCATCATAATTGTCATAAATCATGCTGATAGTATGTACTCTTGACAGGATGTGATAAAAATGGTACTTACTTCTGTGGTTTTGCTCCCCATAACCTACAACCCCAGTCTCATCCTGAGAAAAACATCCAATTCCAGTAGAGTGACATCCTACAAAATACCTGACCAGAAGCCCTCAGAAATGTCAAGGTCATCAAAAACAAAGTCTGAGAAGCTGCCATGGCTATAATGAGCCTAAGGAAACATGATGACTGAGTGTAATGTGATACCCTGAATGGGACTCGGGTCAGAAAAAGGCATTAGAGAAAAACTAAGGAAATCTGAAAATACTGTGGACCTTAGTTAATAGTATTTATGTATCAATACGGGTCCATTAATCATAACAGACGAATCACAGTAATTTAAGGTGTTTATCACGGGGAAACTGGGTGCAGGATATACAGAAACGCTGTATTATCTTTTCCATTGTTCTCTAACTCCAAAAAGGTGCTAAAAAACAGTCTATTATTTAGGAGGAACAGGCTCTGTGGTCATCAGGGCTACCATCCTGGTCCTTTTTTCTTTCGCTTCCACTCTCTGGGAAGCTTACAGGCCCTCTGCTTTGCCCTCCTTTACCTTTGGATAGGATGGCAGGGCGAGGGTGGGTTTACTCTTTGCCTCTCCATATCCACTCATCACCCTCTCTCTATGTCTCCAGAAGTTGCCCACTATGAATTGCACCAACTGGGCTCCCCTGCCCTCTGACTTCTGTTGGGTTCTGCAAATGGAAGTCATGGGCAGGAGATCAAAAAGTGGAAGGAGTGAGGTGCTGGGGCATTTATGCCCCCGGTGGCCCTACTGTTTGGCTGTGGGCTGGCGGTGACTGTGTTGTGCTATCTAAGGCCAGATTTCTGTTGCGTGTGCCTCTCAACAGCTCTCTCGATGTTTCCCTAACCATTTCCTCTCTTGCTCCTTCAGGGCTAGGCTGGTAACTGACTCTATTGATGCCCAGATATTTCACCATCACTTACTGGTTTCTTTTAACCCTGCCCATATCTTTGTAAGTAGCCCCTTCATTAAATCCGTCCCAATTTCCCCACTTGAATGGGCCACCTGTGTCCTGCCCCGACCCTACTGATGGGCCTCAGGGTCCTGATTACCAGCAATACTCCCTTATGTGCTTGATCCACTCCCTGACACCCTGCAGCCCCACCAGCCTGTAACCCACATGAGAACATGAGAAACTTTATCCTCTAGCACTCTGAAGCCCTCCCTAACTGCTCGGGCTGGTGAGTACCAATTCTATTTGAATTTAAGAAAAAAATAAAATGTCATGAAGAACCTAGGGATAAGACAGGAATAAAGACACAGACCTACTAGAGAATGGACTTAAGGATATGGGGAGGGGGAAGGGTAAGCTGTGACCAAGCGAGAGAGTGGCATAGACATATATACACTACCAAACGTAAAATAGATAGCTAGCGGGAAGCAGCCGCATAGCACAGGGAGATCAGCTCGGTGCTTTGTGACCACCTAGAGGGGTGGGATAGGGAGGGTGGGAGGGAGGAAGACGCAAGAGGGAAGAGATATGGGAACATAGGTATATGTATAACTGATTCATTTTGTTATGAAGCAGAAACTAACACACCATTGTAAAGCAATTATACTCCAATAAAGATGTAAAAAAAAAATGTAATATAACTTCTATAGTGTTAATTTTTTTACAGTAAGCATGTCTTCATGCATTACTATGGTAATTACAAGACTATAAAAAGATAAAAATAAAAGTAATATATGCTTATTTTCAAAAATTTGAAAACTATTTTTAAAATTTAAATTAGAAAATTAAAATGACCCACAATGCTGGCATGTTGAAAGCACATGAGAACCCTCAGTTCAAATACTGGCTCCATCATTTTGTCTGTAACTTTGCATAAGTCACTAAGCTCCTCTGAGCCTCATTTGTCACAGCTATAAAAGAGGAACACTAATACCTCCCTAGCAGGATTATGTCAAGAATTAGGTGTAATATACGCATGGCCTGTGGCATAGTGCCTCATGCAGAGTATTTATGAGTAAGGACAGACCTGGGTTGGAATACCTGGCCTTGCCAGTTACCAGCTATTTGACCTTGGGAAAGTTAGTACCATCTAAGTCTGTGAAACAGGGAGATACAAATGATAACTATTTACTAGGGTTAAACAGGGTAATTCATGAAAAAAGAATTCATTGCCATGACGAGCCCATGGCCAGCGCAGTGCGTTACAGCTGCTGTCTTCATCTTCATCGTCATCATCATCATCTGTATAACTTTATCATCAACAACAGCCATCATCATTTTAGGAAAGGAAATCAACACTGAAGAGACAACCCACCCCCCCAGGTCTGTTTTTCACTACATTTTAAAAATGGGGTTTTTACATATTAAGTGAGACATGGGAGTAGGGGGGAAGGGGCCAAATTGGGCCCATTCGCTATCCCCAAATTTACACTTTCAGAGATGTATTTCTTTAGTCCAAGGATAATGCAACAAGGATAACATAGGTGCTCATGGATTACTGAGCTTTTAAAAGGACTGCTCCCTAAGGGTATGGGACCTGGGACACTTCCCATCCCTACATTCTCAGACCTGTGAGACCTGGTAAGAACAAACAGTAGCAATAATCTTACATTGAAGGGAAAAAAGGAATTTGGTGTGAGTAAGAGAGAGGAGGGAAATGGGGGTGAAAGTTGAAAAAGAGAGGTGATGGGGGATGTTAGGAGAGGCTGTCTTTTCTAGTTTCTCTCAGCGATGGGGGAAGGTTTGCCAGCTTTTTCTTCATTTTATTTATGTTTGTTTGCTGAAGAATCCCACATATTGTTTCCTATGAGCCAGGCACTGTTCTAAGCCCTTTACAGCTATTAAATTTGTTACAAACATACCAATTTACAAAATAATCACTTGGTTATACGTAGGCTTAGGAGTCTCTGACCCTTTTTAAAGCAGCAGGCATACCTGTTCTCTCTCAGCCCCCTCTTTTTCTCTTGGGGTCAGTGAGACAGCATTTGTGCAGCCAACTACACACCACATATTCATTAATTCTTTCAAGAAAGATTTACTGAACACCTGTTCAGTCAGGGACATAGCTCACACTGACCTCTTAGAGCTTATATTCCAGTAGAAAGAGACAGACTACAAATAATTAGTTATAAATAATTATTCTAGGGAGCTCAGTATTTCAGTATGAATAAGCTCATCACGTGGTCTTTCTGAGAGCAGCTTTTGATAGATGAGAGGGTGGCAGAGGGCCTGGATTTGGGGAAGAGGGTTATATGTGGACATGTCAATTAGAGGAAGATTCAGGTGGGGTGATCAGAGGTCTGGGCTGTTGTTCACAACACGTATTTGCCTGGGGTCAGCCCAGGTCCCCGGCTGAAGACTGCAGGGGCTTTGGCATCTTTAGGAAAACAGCCTCTTCCCGACCTCACCACGTTTCTCCGGGAACTCTTGGATGTGGGCGCGTGGCCGCACAAGCTCCAAGAATCAGGGCAGTGCTGAGTCCAAAGGCTGGATGGTTTGGGGACTTCTTATCTCATTATCTCCTGTGGGGATGGTTTCCACAAGCCAGGGGGGAACTGACCAAGATAAATTTTTTTAGGAAAATCATATTAAAGTTCAGTTTGTTTAATCAGCCTCCTGATATTATCGATGGTGGGCACTTGTTGTAGGTGCAGAACCAGGAGGTGATAAATCCTTTAGGCTGAGCCTACAGGTGGTTATCCTGACTGAGGATAAAATCCATGAGGGAAGTCGTTTAAGGAATGGGCTTATATGATAGCAGGCTGGTAATGTTGCTTGATCAGATTGGAATCATGATTTCCCCCTGGTCTGTGTGTCATTTCAATATCAAAGCTTTTGACATGGTTGAAATTTTCCACATCCCTTCCTGCTTTCAACACCCAAATTCACCAGCTTACTGGGCCAAAGTGTTCTGGGAAATTTGGGGGGAACAAGACTGGGGAAGGAGGTTTCATGATGCTGGAAATTAATACAAGCCCATATGATGTAAGTGCTTCTCAGACAGCCTTTGGTGCTAAGGAAAGCATCCTAACAGCCTGAGGGGCATTAAGTTAGGGGAACATCTTGCCTTTTGGGAGACTTCATGGCAGATGGGACATGAGGTTAAGCCAGTGAATGTTTTTTAGGAAGCAGTGTAAGGACTGGTATTTGCCCCATTGATTTATTTACCCAGTAGGTAAGTGCTGAGCACATTCTATGTGTCAGGAACTGTGTAAAATACAGAGGAGAGGCTGCTTGGACAATCATTTCCTCTCTCAAGGAGCCTAGGAGCTTAGGATCTAGGGCAGTGTCAGCCAAGTCTGCCCCTGCTTGTTTTTGTCCAGCCCAAGGACTAAGAATGGTCTTCACATTTAAAAAAATTGAACTATAGCTAATTTACAATATTGGATTCGTTTCAGCAAAGTGATTCAGTTATATATATTTTTTCAGATTCTTTTCTCTTATAGGTTATTACAAGATATTGAATATAGTTCCCTGTGCTATATAATAAATCCTTGTTGTTTATCTATTTTATATATAGTAGTGTGTATCTGTTAATCCCATACTCCTAATCTATTCTTACATCTCCTTCCCCTTTGGTGACCATAAGTTTGTTTTCTCTGTTTGTGAGTATATTTCTGTTTTATTAATAAGTTCATTTGTGTCATTTTTTTAGATCTCGCATACAAGCGATATCATGTGATATTTATCTTTGTCTTACTTCACTTGGTATGATAATCTCTAGGTCCATCCATGTTGCTGAAAATGGCATTATTTCATTCTTTTTTTATGGCTGAGTAATATTCCATTGTATAGATATGCCGCATCTTCTTTATCCATTCGTCTGTTGATGGACATTTAGGTTGTTTCCATGTCTTGGCTATTGTAAATAGTGCTGCTATGAACATTGGGGTGCATGTATCTTTTCGAACTAGAGTTTTCATCTTTTCCGGCTATTGATATATGCCCAGGAGTGGGGTTGCTGGGTCATATGGTAACTCGGTCTTTACATTTTTTTTAACGGTTGAAAAAAAAAGACTATTTCATGACGTGTGAAATGACATGAAATGCAAATTTCAGTGTCCACAAGTAAAGTTTTGTTGGATATAGCCCTGCTCATACATTTATATATTGTCTGTGGCTACTTTCTCACTACCATAGCAGAGTCGAGTATTTGGGACAGAGACCTCATGGCTTGCAAAGTCCGAAATACTTATTATCTGACCCTTTAAAGAAAACGTTTGCCAACCATGACTAGGGGACACAGATAAGTAAGAGGAAGCCACCTCACAATGTGATAAGTGCTAGAGGGTGTAGTGCCTTTACGACTCCAGGACAGCAAAGATATTGAATTGGTCTTTGGTAGGGGTTATTGCTGTTACAAAGAGCTGACTTAGCAATGAGAGAGTGTTTAAAATAAAGAGAAGTTGGGGCTGGCTGGTGGTGATTAATAATACAATAAGTGAGAGGACATCAACCTAGTGAGAGATGCTGGTGAGTGGATTAAGGACTTGGTTTGGGGGCTTTTTGAGAGCAGAGCCTGAGATAAGAACTTGAGTCTAAGGACTTTATTTGGGAGATTATATCAAGAAACAGGAGGGAGAAGATGGAGGGAGTGAAATAGAGAAGAAGAGGAAAAGGTATGTTTGGTTACTGCTGGGGGCAACTGGGGCTCAGTGCTTCTGGGAACACTCTGAGGAACCGTGCAGAACAAGCCTCAGAAGTGCCCCGCCCACCATAGCATGGGGGTGTGGGGTGATTACTCTCTGATCCTTTACTGGTTAAGCTTGCATCATCGCCTCTGCGCTGACAGGCTGCACCTACTCATGGCTGCTGAGTGTCTGAATCTTGCGGAAAGCCCTGGGTCAGCAAGGTATAGACCGCGTGCTTGGAGTGGGGTGCTGCAACAAGCATGGCTCTGTCTACCAAGGCTGTGCTGAAATCAAGTGACCGAGGAGATGTGGGCACCACGTACCATGCACATCTCCTGCAGAGATGTCCACGCAGCTGAGGAGGAGTAGAATTAAGCTTTGGCCCTCGGCTGTGATGCATTCAGCTGGACTCACATCTCTTGCTGCTGGTTACTCAGATCCCCTGGCTGGCCTCACAGCTCCTGGAGGAGCCTGTGCCACATGTGCTGGAAAGCTATACAGCTCTGGGGGTCGGAAGGCCTCGGTTCCATCTGGGCCTACCTGTCTTGGTCCCTCTATCAGTCAAGGTTCTCCATAGAAAGAGAATCAGAGATACACACACACAGAGGAACAGATTTATTATAAGGAAGTGGCTCATCCAATTATGGATGCTGAGAAGCGCCACGATCTGCTGTCTGCGAGCTGGAGGCCCAAAGAGGCCAATGGTGTGATTCAGTCTTACTCTGAGGCCTGAGAACCTGGAGAGCCGGGAGGCAGAAGATCGACGTCCCAGCTCAAGCAATCAGGCAGCGAGGGGCAAATTCTTCCTTCCTCTTCTTTTTTCTTCTTCAGGCCCTCAGTGGGTTGAATGATGCCCACCTGAGTTTGGGAGGGCAAACTGCTTTATTGAGTCCATTGATTCAAATGCTAATTTTATCCAGAAATACCCTCACAGACACACCCAGAAATGATGTTTAGCCAAGTTTCTCAGCACCCTGTGATCCAGTCAGGTTGACACATACAATTAACCATCAGTTTCTGACTGACCTGGTGAGCTATTTAGCTTCCCAGTGGGGGGAAGTCTGCCTCTGTGGAGAAGATGGGTTCTCTTGGCCCCATGAGGTGTCTTATTACCCACTGGATACACTGACATTTTCTTACCTCTTTGTTGATCAAAGCTTCCAGCTTCCAAGCACTAAGGAATTGTAAGCAACCATGAAAAACTATAGGAAGGTTCCTGTCTCTGACAAACAGACAAACCTTTGACCAGGACTTTTCTTTGAAATAAAAAATAAAGAAAGAAAGAAGCTGTGGGACCTTCCTGAGCCCCAGCTCACTTTGTTTCTTGGGAAAAAAAAAAAAGACTATGTTTAGGTGGCAGATGGTAAACCTCGTTACGTTATAGGGATCTCGCTTTCCTGGGACCATTGGAAAGACACTTTTCATATTTCCAAGCACTTGATCTTTGATTGTGTTTGCTACTTGTGCAATATCTGGGGAGCAAAAAATATCCTATTACTCTTAAATATATGCAAAGTATCTCACCTTGGTAGAAGGCAGTTTTCATCAAAGGGAGAAATAAGCAGGGAGGGGAGGGGAGGAGAGGAGAGGGAGAGACGGAGAGAGCAGTGAGCCATCTCAGGATGCCATCCATACCCTGGACTGTCAAAGAAGAGGCAGGCGCAGAGAGAAATGATAGCAGAAGGGGATCGTCAACATCTGGAATTCACCCCTCATCACATCTTGGTTCAGTCTAGGTGAAGCTGCTATGAAAAGATCTATTCCGCTTAGATCCATTCATTTTCACAACAGCTGAGAGAGGCACCAAGTGTAACCAATCCCATTTTGCAGATACAGGAAGTGAGTACCTCGTGTTCTGTGACAGAGGGGCTGGAGAGGGAATCCAGAAACATCCATTCCCTGGGCCAGCTCTGGCTCGAAACAGCCTGGTCCCCTGGGGTCCTTTGCTGCCCTTCCTTTGCCAGTTCATCCCTTTACCTCTAATGGCATTTCCTTCTCCAAGGTAATTACGAGCAGTAGCTCTGAGGTTCTGCTGTTTGGGGAAAGAATTTTTTTTTTTAAGGTTGAAACTCTCAAACTCTGGAGTCAATCTCTTAAACTTCCCTCTTGTTTTAAACACTGAAGGGCAGAAAAGCTCACTGTTCTTAAAGACAAGATAAATCAAAGGCAAGTGTTAAGCCCACAGTTGCCCATCTGTATAGAAAAGATTTTCCCACCATTGCCGTATTTGGAATTTGCAGTAGGCAACACGTGTCATGTCAATTGCTTCGCATTTCTTTCATACTCCCTATGTTTGAGAATTTGACAACCTAACAAATATGTTTCTCCTCAATCACAAAAGTCAGTTTGATATCCTTCTTTCTCCTTAATAGATAAAGGCCCTAAGACAGAGAAATTGTAAATGACTTTTCTTGTGGTCTTATGAAAGTCAGTGAAGAGGTCAACATTTGGAATTATAACTGGAACTCCTTCTAGACAGGCTGACTAACTAACATGCACAGTCCAATCCTGGGCTGCCCAGACTGTAATAAAGCAAAACAGAATAGTAAACTAGGAAAACACATTCACTGGCGGATCTGGGTGGTATATCACAGCATCCGTCATAGGGCTCTTCAGACAAACACTGATGATTCCCAGAGAAGAACAGAAATTACATGAGGAAGGAGAAGCCAGCAGTCTCAGAATCCCTACTTCCTCTAGCCCGTCTAGACAGTGCTTTGGCGGGAAGCTTGTTACACTCATTCAACAGGCTCTGGAAGATGCAAAATATAAGCTGAGAGATGGAAGCTCAAATCTTATTGCTGGTGGCTACACAGCCCCTAAGCCTGAAACAAAGAGATGCCCACAAGCCATCGGGATTCCAGACACAGCTTCAACTGTTGATTCTACGTGGGTAGGACTTGATTCAGAGTAAGATGTCCTTGTTGTCTCTCAAGAACCTGTGCTTGCAGAATTCAGATTGGTAGAACTCAAAGCTACCCTGGAGTGTAGTAAGCAGCAAAGGGCAACTTCAACAAGATTTCAGTTATGAGTTGAGCGGTGCTGGGGCACCACCCCCATTGTGACTATCACAGTCAGGGCAACTTGAGGTTCTTGAGCTAGCTGCTCTGAGAGCCTTCTGCTCAGTGACTGGAGCCCAGATTCCAGTAGCAATGTAGCAGATGCTCATGAAATGGGATGACCAGATGCACAAAGAGACAGTCTTATCACCCCTAGGTTGTGGCTATCTTTTCCTGGTTCTTCAGTCCAGCATTTGAAGCCTGGTCTATATGAGGAGACCTGGGGATGGGAATGAAGCTCTGGTCTCACAGAGCTCCAGGTGGGATGGTTATGGTTGAAGAAGGTCCAAATTAAATCAAGTCTGGAGGCTGACTTACTGTTTTCCATGATGACCTTTCAAATCGTGAGTAAATAGAGAGTCAAGTACATTGTTACAACTGAGCCCAGCCATAGGCCTGATCTGCTTGGACTATCTTGGGTTCAGTAGGTAAGTTCCTATATAATATCCCTGTAGAGAACCCTGTGGACCCACTCTAGACTAGGCATTGCATTTGAAACTGCAGATACAAAAGGGCTAATTAATAAATGGACCTTTCCCTTGAAGACATTACGGTGGGCTTTACAGTAGTATTTCCTGGAATCATGTCAACCATAGTATTGGATGGGGCAGGGTTAGGGTAGAGTAGAAAGGCTAATCAGGGACCAGGGTCAGGCCCAAATGACCTTGACTATTTGCTGTGATCTCTAGTGTTTTCGCTGCGGCAAGAGCCATGCTCTGAACCTTAGGCTTTTTGACTGGGGCCTTGATATCCTATCTGGTACCTGTGACACTCTCCTACCTAGTGTTGAGCTTTGATGAGTATGGACTCTTCTGAATCTCGGTAATGCCATTTTTATACTTCAAGCAACTCAGCATCATAGAAACTTCTGCTGACATGCCTCACCCAGTGGGCTAGACCCCCCACTTATTTATGCCATCCCAGACTAAGTCTGAACTTGCTCTAGCCCTTTGGGCTTGGGAATTGCCTCATTCCCTTCCTTCCTTCCATTCTTCCTTCCTTCCTTCCTTCCTTCCTTCCTCACTGGGGCTAAGACCACTGGCTACCCTCCCTTGAGGACCACTCAGACAGCAAAGTTAACACCTCAATCCCAGCCCTACTTATTTGTGGCTTCTTCCCTCTCATCTTGTCCTGCAGCTGAGAACCCAGCATGCCTTTAGGACAAAGTCCAATTGTGATGACATTCTCCAGATTAAACCTTTACCAATGAAGGCCTCATCCTTGGTGTCTTCTGTACCATGCCTCCTCCCCTATTCTCCCATCGCAGATTCCTCATGTGTACTGGAGAGGACAGCAGCCTGTCTTTATTTTTTATTATCTTGTGTTTACATGCCTCTGGCTAGTAACCTGAACCCATTTCCATGGTGAATGTGGCAGGACTATGTGATTATGGGTCTGAAACTTTCTCTTCCTTTTGAAAAAGCTATGTGATTACCAGAACTATAACTTTATCTCCCTTTGTAAATTGTTTCTATTATTTTGCTGCTCACCTGTCACCGCCAACAGCCTCCTGACTGTTTTGTGAAAAGTTCTTATAAATGTTTAAAGAGAACTAGGACAGGAAATTCCTAAAGGTTAGAATCTAGAAAAGAGAGGTAACATTTCTATGGGACTATATGACTTCGTTGAATTCTTACAACCCCATTTTACAGATGAGAAAAACTAAGTCTCAGAGTGGTAAGTAACTACATAAGATAGGGCAACTCTTTCAAAGGTGAATTTGATTTAAATCCAGATATATCTGACTCCAGGGCCCATGCTTCTTTCACGTGTAGTGCTTCAGAAGAAGTTGGGTCGGAGGATAACACAACAATGAAAGTATCATAGATCAAGGAAGTAGGTGAGAAAAATGATATCCTACACAGATGGATTGTTTGGTGATGAGGGAAGGCAAAAAAGTGATAACATTTCTGCAATACCTGCACTTGATTTTATCCACGAGAGGGCAAGGATCACATCTCTCTCATTTACCACTGTCACTCTGCTTCCTGGCACAATGTCTGCTTCCTAATTTGTGCTGAATGTGTCAGATAAATTTCTAACCTATGACATGAGGCTTTTTTGGCAATTATATCTCAGCAAGAGTAATCAAATGCACCTTTATTGGTTTTAGCTACTATGCTTGCAGATTGTTTTATGAATATGTAATCAGTGGTGCCTCATAACTTACCCTCAATCTTTCCTAGGTGGCAATTGAGAAAAATGATTTCTGAGCTGTTTGGTTTGGATAATCAGGGACCATCCAACGTGATAGTCACTAGCTGCATGTGACTAATTTTAAATAACTTCAAATTAAATAAAATTAAAAATTCAGTTCCTGAATTGTACTAACTGCATGTCAAGTCTCAATGTCACGTGTGGCTAGTGGCTATCACATTGGATAGGGCAATTAGAGAACATTTTCATGATTATAGAAAGTTCTACTGGATAGCAATGGTTTAGAGCACAGCCTTTGGTGTCAGGCAGACTAGGGCTCAATCCTAGTACACTGTTCAGTGGTTGTGTAACCATGGACAGCTAATCAACTGACATCTGTAAAATGGAAATAACAATAGTATCGGCCTCAGCCTGGGTTCCCAGAAAACAAAGCCTGAGACAGAGGCCTATGTGCAACTGCTTTACTGGGGAATGTCATTGCAGAGAACAAGAGTAAAGGATGGGGCAAATGGGTAAGTGAAGACGGAAAGGCGGGAGAGCCCATTGCGGATGTACGTTTGAGTGGGCCTCAGCGATAAGCAGCTAGCTACTTGATTCTGCGAGACTTCCTGAAAAGAAATGTATAATGTGCAACTCAGATTCACTCGTCTGGGGAGTAGTGAGGGACGGGAAACATTTATCTATTGGTTCCTACCCCCTTTGCTTCCTTTGTTGGGGGGTGATTCAGATATTCATCTCTGAACAGTCTAAGCTTTGGTTGTCTTGTCCTTGCCAGGCAGTGATCACTGCAATCCTCACTCATCATCACTAAGATGCCCTCACTGAATCCCTGGGGTTGCAGACTTGGTCTTCCCTACTTGAGCTGTATAGCAGTAGCTCCTTGTGGCAGTCAGGGTCCATCACCCTTGCCAGTATAACAGTTCCTTTCTTCGTCTCCTTGTCCTTCAGCATGAGGATCCCAAAGCGATCAGGTGCAAGTTCAATGACTGAATCCCCTGGCACAAGCCCCCCCCTCACCATGTGGTCTAGATATGGGGGAGACAGTTCCACGTATCTTCTTTTGGCTCAATGTGTATACTATAGCCTGGAGCAAAATGTCACAAACCAACATGGTGTTAGCCCTGAGATGGAGCCTAGTTGGGGATGACACTCCTCAATACGGTATTCTTTTAGACTGGTTGCTTCTGAATAATGGGATACACAGTCAGACACCAGAGGATCCTGTGGTCCTGTATCCATTGTTTCACCTGTCTTCCATAACAAAGCACCTTTTCTACTAAGGCAATGTTGTACTGTGTATTATGTTAATAGATTCAACATTCTGTAGATCGATAATAGTGGCTCTAGTGGAGGCACTGTGGGCTGGAAAGGCAAACACCTATATGGAGCAAAGGTCAGTTCTGTTAAGGGCAAATTTCTACTCCCTCTAGGGTAGAAGGATCTGATAGAATCAACCTGCCACCATATGTCTGGGTGGAGTCCTTGAGGAATGGTGCCATATCAAGGGCTCAGGGTCATTGTTTGCAGATTGGACATTTAATGTTCAGCCTTGTTGGAGGGGACCCATACACAATCTCCATCCCTGCCACCATGGTTACTGTTTCTAGATTCACTGTCCACCCCTGGAATGGCTTAGGAGGGGACCGGCTGACATCCACGGGGTGAGTCATCCTGTCTACCCACCTGACTGTTGAAAGCCTCCTCTGCAAGGGATGTTCTCTGTTGGGCATCAGCGTGAGACACAAAGATCTACACACTTTCTATTTACCCCTAGAGCTCCATCCACATGTCTTTTCCCCAGACTTCTCTGTCTTATATCTTGCAGTCTCATTCCTTTCAAGTCCCTGACCAACCATCCAAAGCTTTCACCACTCCCCAGGAATCTGTGTTTGGCCATACCTCAGGCTACTTCTCTTTCCATAGAAAGAGAAAATTTCCCTTTACCACTGTACTTAAAAAATCCACTTTGGGATAAAATCCAGCACTGACATATAGTGCCAACCCATCTGTGATGCAAATTCTTTCTTCCTCTATTATTTGGATGTAGGGACACCCTCCTCCCAATCCATGAAGTCATCAGTGTGAGCCGAGGCACAAATGCTGGTGAAACATGGGGAGAATGGAGCCAGGCTAACTAATCACGAAATTTGCTTGTGCATTCCGAACCTGCTGATAGGATCCCAAATGTACTGTTCGTTATGCAAACTGACTTTATGACTTGATGGTTCGGGTAGTGGTGAGCTTAGAACGGTTAGTTTGGATTTCATAGCCATTTGGCATCCCGGATGTTAGATCTCCCGGATGTTAGACGAGGTCCCAAGAGCACACCTGGAACTATTACCAAAAAGGAGAGCGATTCTCTGATTCAGACGGTATGGTCTTGCTCCAGAAACCTGCTATAATCCTCATGTCAGGGTTTGCCCCACTCTTCACATAGCATACTTTTTTTTTCATTTTAAAATTTATTTATTTATATTTACTTTCGGCTGTGTTGGGTCTTCGTTGCTGCGCACGGGCTATCTCTAGCTGCAGCAAGCACGGGCTACTCTTCATTGCGGTGCGTGGGTTTCTCATTGCGGTGGCTTCTCTTGTTGCGGAGCACAGGCTCTAGGCATACAGGCTTCAGTAGTTGTAGCACACGGGCTCAGTAGTTGTGGTGCACGGGCTTAGTTGCTCCGCGGCTTGTGGGATCTTCCCGGACCAGGGCTCAAACCCGTGTCCCCTGCATTGACAGGCAGATTCTTAACCACTGTGCCACCAGGGAAGTCCTTCACATAGCACTGTTACCCACCAGGGATCTCCCTAGCACTGTTCAATCTGCTGGTCATGTGGCCCAAGCAACAGGGCAATTTGCCCCACAGTCCAGACTTGTTGCTGAATTGTTTTTGTGCTCCAGATCCCACTTGAAAGTGAAAACCTTTTTGTCACCTGACAAATTGGTCAGAATAGTATTTTCAAGTGCAGGGCATGCTGCTTCCAATATCCAAAAAAGTTCATGAAACATTGTGCCTCCTTTTTAATGATAGGAGGTATAAGATACAAAAACTTGTCCTCTACCTCAGAACGGATATCCAGGGACATTCCAGGAGGAACGTGCCAAAAGACACCACAGGGATGCCATTAACAAAATTCAACCTGCAGGAAAAATGACTGAGTTTCTTTAGCAAATACATTACAAGGGAAAAAACCAGGCAGATGCAAGGGGAACTGATAAATTAGAAGAGACTTTAAAAACACATTAACTAATTGCAATGTATAGGTTTTATTTTTATCTTTATTCAAACAACCAACTTAAAACTCTTTTGTGACATTTATGAAACAACTGGAAATTTGAAAAATGACTGAATATTTGATGATATTAAGGAATTACTAAGTATTTTTAGATGTGAACATAATATTGTAATTATGTTCAAAAAAAGTCTTGTCTTTTAGAAGTATATTTGGAATATTTATGAGTGAAAGTATATAATGTCTGGGATTTGTTTCAAAATAATAGGGGAGGTGGAAAATGAATGAAGTTACAGATGAAAAAAATTGTCAGTGAGTTGATAATTGTTGAAGTTAGTTTAAGGATACTTGGTGATTTGTTATAGTACTCTGATTAATTTTGTATATGTGTGCAATTGTCTATGATAAAAGTTTAAATTTTTTTTAATTTAAAATTTTAAAAATCATTAGTAAGTAATTACATTGGTAGTGCTTCAACCTGAGTCTTTGTAGAATTTATCTCCATGCACTGGCTCACTTACAAGGGTATCTGGGACATTTGCCATCCCATTCTCACCAGATCCCCTTAGTATGATGGTACTAATGTCCTGGGGGAATGTCAGAACAATCAAGTCCTTGCAGACTCTATTAGGGCAGAGACTAGAAAAGTTAGCACAGCCCTGGGGCAAGGCAGTGAATGCGCTTCTGTCCCTCTCACGTAAAACCAAACTGATTCTGATCCCCCCCATACTGATCTGGATGGGGAAGAAGGCATTTGCCAGATCAATAGCCACATATCAAGAATTAGGGGCTGGGTTGATCTGCTTTAGTAAGGTAACCACAGCTGGTGCAGCAGCCGCTATTTGAGGCTACCACCTGATTAAGGTTTATGGCTGTCATCCACCAGGATCTATCTTGGATTTTCTGTTTTCTTTTTTGTTTTACAACATCCAGATAGATGAACTGAATGTGAATATTACAGGAACCACTACCCCTGCATCTTTTAAACCTCTGATGGTAGCACTAATCTCACAATTCCCTCTGACATCTATGATTGTTTTACTGTCTTAGCCAGAAAACTGAGGGAGGAAGACAGTGACAAGGGCTTCCACACTGTCTTTCCTATCATTCCTATCATAGCAGGCTTTTATTCTAGAGGTCAGAGAACTAACAACGGGATTCTTCCAACTTCTGACAATATCCATCCCAATGACACATTCAGGGACTTTCTCATAGCAACCCATGCTGAGCATAGGAAGAGAGGCTCCAGGGCAGAAAGCATGTGACTGAAGGCAGATATCACCAGGTACATCTGTATGAAGCTGGTTGGACCCTGTGCAGGACTGGTCACTGAACATTGGCTAGATTATCCGATAAGTGAGGCTCAGAGGATTTGAAGTGGTATATAGGGAGAGTCGTATACAGTCAGATCCGTGTCAAAGGATTATTGGGAGGATTAGATGAGAAAACCATGTAACGCTGCACTGCACATTACATACTTAAGTGCTCAAAAGCTGTTAGCGACGCTGTCATTACTGTCATTATAATTATTATCGTTTCCCTGAGGAACAGACCTTTTATTTAGGGAAAGAGCAAGGTGCAGAAAGCTTAGATTATCATACCACTACCTCCTATATCATCTCTGGGATACTTTTCTTAAAAATTCATTTGCTGGCTTGGCCCCATAAGGCAGGCAAACATAATTAAAACTATAGTAGCAATTGCCATTTTACTGCTTCCACTAGAATCTTTTGTTGTAATAACGAGTTATTTTTTTTCAGCTATTTTTCCCTCCCTTTATTAATTAATTTTTTACTCAGTAGCCATGCTGGATACTTCTCATTCCTTAAATTCTCTTTTCAGAGGCCTGTTGTGATTTCATTATGACACCTGGATTCTGAACTATCCTTATTCTGAATCTTGCTGACTATTATCAGGTTCATAAAGCTTACTTTCATGAAGTGGAAAATCCTAGAAATTTTCAAACTAGTCCAGAGGGGGAAAAGTGAGAAAAATAAAAAGTATCATATTTAAAAGAAAGCAAAATGGGAAAAAAGAAAAAGAATAAGTATAGGGCTTCCTTGGTGGCACAGTGGTTGGGAATCCGCCTGCCAATGCAGGGGACACGGGTTCGTGCCCCGGTCCGGGAGGATCCCACATGCCGCGGAGCGGTGGGGCCCGTGAGCCATGGTCGCTGAGCCTGCGCGTCCGGAGCCTGTGCTCCACGACGGGAGAGGCCACGACAGTGAGAGGCCCATGTACAGCAAAAAAAAAAAAAAAAAAAAAAAGTATAGAATAGAGAGGAACAGTATACAGCTGAGATGGTAGATATAAACCTAAATAAATCAGTAATTGCTGAATAAAAATGGACTAATGCTTTAGTTAAAACACAAAGATTTTCAAGCTAGATTTAAAAGATCCAAATATTTACAAAAACACATCTAAAATGTGAAGCTGTAGAAAGATATAGATAAGTTATAGAAAGATATAAGATATATAAGATATAGAAAGTTAAGGGATGAAACATCTGCTTCCAGCCAAGATGGAATGACAGGGATCAAATTCAATTTCCTACCTGAAACAAACAAGCAAATATCACAATAAAGTGAGTCATGAACTTTTTGGTTCCCCAGCGCATATAAAAGCTACATTTATACTATACTGCAGTCTATTAAGTATGCAATAGCATTGTGTCTAAAAAGTGACTCATATACTTTAATTAAGAAAATACTTGATTGCTAAAAGAATGTCAACCATCAGGGAGGCATAATCTTTTAGCAATAGTAACATCAAAGATCACTTATCACAGATCACCACAACAAATATAACAACATTGAAAAAGTTTGAAATATTATAAGAATTACCAAAATATGACACAGAGACTTGAAATGAGCAAATGTTATTGGAAATAGGGCACTAATAGACTTGCTCAACGCAGGGTTGCCACAAACATTCAATTTGCAAAAAATGTACTATTTGCAAAGTGCAATAAAGTGAAATGCAGTAAAACAAGGTGTGCCTATATATAAAATTCTGGAAAAAGCAAACAATAGTGACAGAAAAAAGACCAGTGGCTGCCTGGCAACTGGTTGAGGAGAATTCAGGGAGAGTCAAGGGAAGGGAGAGGGGCACAAGGAAACTTTTAGGGGTGATAGACATGTTATTTTAATGCACCAAACTATAGCAGGTAAACACGAACTGAAATAAATCTGGTTTAGTCATACGAATAATGGGTAAAATAGACTTTTAGTAAAAAAAAAAGCCTTGTTGGTGGTAAAGATGATCACTTCTTAATGATATAATTACAGTCGCCGAAAAGATAGTCAATTTAAATTAAAAAACATTTAATACCATTGTCTCAAATTACATAACGCAAAATGGACAAACCTAAAAAGACAAATAGATAAATCCACAATCTTAGCAGGAGATTTTAACCACTTCTCTCAAAAATTCACTAAAAAGCTGACAAAAATCACAGTAAAAATATGGAAGACTAGAACCGTTAACAATTTAACTTACAAACTTTGCCTAATAGCACCCAGCAACACAGTATTTAGCATGATTATGCTTTTTAAGAGCCTATGGAAAATTTATAAAACTGACCATGTGCTAGGAAAAAGAAGAAATCTCCACGCATTTCTGAGTACTGAAATCACATAGAACAGTGTTGCATGTTGGGTTCTTCAGAAGCATACTCTACCCAAAGGGCAAGGGAGCTGGGGTACTTAAATACCAACTCCTAGCAGTCACTGGTTGGAGGCTGCTCCCTGGGTTTGAGGGTGGGGAGGTATTGATTTCCAACACTTCCTATCTGGGTTGTGAGAGCCAGAGAAAGCACTCAGGCAAAGAAACGCAGGGCAGGCAGTAGGAGGTGGGATCAGTGCCCACTGAAGCGGTAAAGGCAAGGGGGTGGGGCAGAGCACCAACCACAGTTGGAAAAGGGGTGGGTTGAGGAGAGTGGGTAAATAACATGCCAAAGGCCCTTTCCAAAGATATCCCAAATCTTGACCTCTATTCCCCTTAATAAATTTGCCTTCTCTTATATCGCCTGAAGATGGGTGACGCGCCAGTGCCGGCCAAAATGTTTTTTATCACCCCTTTTTGCATGGCCTATGTCAGTGATCTAGCACCGCAGTTTAGAATGCAAAGGTATTTTGCACCTATAATCATAAGCTGGGGAGCCTGATCCAAAATTCTGAGACAGGAAGAGTCCCACATTTACATCCTATTACAAATCCTTACAATTCTTCACCCTTCCCTTGAGGTAACTTGGGCAAATCTTTTTGGAACCCAGAATCTTATTAAAGCCTATATATGTTGGTGAGTAGGGTGTTAATTATAGGAGAGGGAATAGGAGTTTAAATATCTTTGGAAAGTACCGGAGCGTTAGTGATATTTGAAGCATATGGCCCAAATTCTTTTGTTATTTCTCAAAGGGTGAAACAAATTTTTGTGAGAAAGGAAATCTTCTAAAGGCTGGAGTTGATTGTAGTCTGTATTCTGTAAGACATCCATCTGTGCAGCAGCTCTCTTGCCCCCCGGAAGCTCAAGTCCTACGTGTCATCCTCCCACTTACCCATGTAAGTAGTTCAGAGAAAATTTCCATCTCAAGTCCAAAACCAAAAAGTTGGAGAGATCATCTTCACAATCTGTTCAGGCATCAGCAGACCAGAACAACCCCATCCTCCAGAATTGTTGGGCAAAAGTAACGCTGCCACCTCCAACTGAGAGCTCACTTACTTTCGAAGGTCTCCCAGCCCTACCCCTTGGCGTTGGGCAGTTAACTTTCTGCAGGTTCTCTCAGAGACATCCCTCCATTCCCTATGCCTGCCTTCTTAGATGAGAATTCTGTATGGCTTATCTGAACTACAGTCTCCGGGATTTTCTTGCCTCCCACTGCTATCTACCCTGTGTGATCTGTGGCCAGGATAAGCCACTTAAGATACCACTTTCATCTTTTTTTTTTTTTTGCGGTACGCTGGCCTCTCACTGTTGTGGCCTCTCCCATTGCAGAGCACAGGCTCCGGACATGCAGGCTCAGCAGCCATGGCTCACAGGCCCAGCCGCTCCACGAACCCGTGTCCCCTTCATCGGCAGGCGGACTCTCAACCACTGCGCCAGGGAAGCCCCCACTTTCACCATTTTATTCTCTTGTGCAGTGCCTACTCTGTCTACCATTTTTTTTAATCCAAGGCCACACCCTGACTTTCAAAGTTCTATCCTTCTTTATTTTTAATTAGACCAATTTTTTTTTTTTTGGCCATGCTGTGCCCTGCTCCCTGCAGTGGAAGCACAGAGGCTTAACCACTGGACCGCCAGAGAAGTTCGCAATCCTCCTTTATCTGTCTGAAATATCCTAACTCCCAATGTGTATCCTGTGCCCTCCCTTATCTGGTCTGTTGCCCAGACTCAGGATGCTTTTCTTTCTCTCACTTTTCTTTCTCTCATGTTCTTCCTATTCCATTTCTACCTAGTGCTAACATACCCAAATATCACTAAATGAGATTATATGTGTACAAGAATCTTGTGCTCTAACTTGACATAGTCAATCTTCACATGTTGGTCCCCTCTCCAGAAGCCTCATCCGTTACAATTTTGGGTCCCCTGGTCCTACAAAGGTCTCCATTTCAGAGGAATGAGGCAGAAAGGGAAACTGATTTCAAACTTTAATCAACAGGGTCTTCCAAACCAATTAATCTAAGAGCCTACGCTTCTGTGACTCTTTCATTCCGTTTTATTTTTTCCATAGCATTTATCTTAATTTGAAATTACCTTATTCGTGTATTTATTGATTGTCTACCCCTCCCCACTAAGTGTGAACGCCACTGGATCAGTGCTTGTCTTGTTCAACATTTAATCCCCCAGCACCTGTGCTTGGCATAGAACAGGTGCTCAAGAAATAGTAGTTGAATGAATGAATGAATCTATTTCATGAAGCCTTCTCTTATTTGGTTAGCTGGTATTGATTTCTCACTTTCCTGACTGTTAACTCAGTACCTCGTGTGTGCCCTTTCGGTTATATCTAGTGTGGCAGCTTACTAAAGTTGTCTGAACTTATTTTACACATGTATCTCTTATTTCCCCAACTAGACGTACTTCTTGTTGGTAAGAATTTAAGCTTGGTGATTGAGATCACTGGTTTTGGAACAAGACAGAACTAAATTTTAATTACATTAATCAGCTGTGTGACTTTGAATAAATTACTCAACCTTTCTGAACTGGGACAAGGTAAGAACAGTACTTTCCTCCCAGGATTGGTGGAAGGATTCAATGAGAAATCCTATGTTAAAGTGCTTGTTAGAGTGCCTTGGAGATAGTAAATCCTCATTAAATATCAGATACTTTTAATTTGAAAAAAATACATACAGAAAATATAATGTATACTTATATACATTATAATATATATATTTTAAAAATATAATGTATGTTTTAATATACATGATAACATATATTATTAAAAAACATAGTGTCTATTTTTAAAAAGAAAATAATATAACAATGATGTGCTCACCACTCAGAATTAACAACTGTTAACATTTCACCATTTTTCAGATATTTTTAAATAAAAGAAATAATGCATTATAGATAAACATAGATATAGATAAACATAGTGCAAAATGTTATTATGACTATGATTATGCTTTCCACCCAGAAATGCTCCTTGAGGGTAATAATCATGTCGTATATTTTTTCCAATCCTTCCTTCTTCTGTTCCAGCCCTTCTAGAACAGACGATGGTATAGGTGCTCTAGGAATACTTGCTGAATTAAATTGAGATGATAGTTTATTCCCTCTGGAGAGATCTGATTTAAAGAGATAAGAGGCTTCTTGATTGTCAGAGCCAGGAAAAATCTGCAGTGTTTCTAGATCATGTATGAAAGATTTTATTAAGTCTATCAGCCCTGTGACAAAGCTGGAGATAAAGTCTCTCCCTGTAAATCTCGGAGGGGCAGTCTCCTTTTGTGAACCAAATCAGAGGTCGCAGGAGCTGGGTAGCCCCACTGACCAGAACCAGCACCAGAGCGGGAATCAGAAGACCTGGCCCAGCTGTCTCTATTTGCTTCCTAACAAGTCCCCTGGCCTCCTTTGAGCTCAGACTCTTCACCTTCCTAATGAATTGGTCCAAATGGTTGAGCTCTCGGGTCCTACCTGTAAATGCTAAATGGTGTGATACTCTGAGTCCAGTGAGTTTCTGAATAGCCTGGCTCCCTCATAGTTTAAAGTTGAATAGTTATCTATTTCCATGTAACAAGATACCACAAAACTTAGTGGCTTAAAAAACAAACATGCATTGTCTCCGTGTTTGTGTGCTGGGAACCCCAGCATGCTTAGCTGAGGCTCTCTCACAAGGTGACAGGCAAGGTGTCATCAGGGGCTGCAGTTAGCTCAAGGCTGGACAGAGGGAGGATCTGTGTCCAAACTCAATCAGGTGGCTGTTGGCAGGTCTTAGACCCTTGCCGGCTGGGGTAGAGACAGAGATTCCTTGCCAAGTGGGCTCCTCCATAGGGCTGCTGGAAACCAGGCAGCTGGTTATCTTCAGAGGGAGAGAGGAAGGGGGGGGGACTGAGAGCGAGGGAGGAGGAGGAAAGAGGGGAGGGAGTACCCAAGGTGGAAGCCACTGTCTTTTTTTGAAATTAACCTCAAGAGTAACATCCTTTCACCTCTGCCCTCTTCTCATTAGAAGGGAGAGAATACATCCAGCTCATGCTCAGTGGGAGGGAATTACCAAAAGCGTGAGAAACAGAAGGTGGAGATCGCTGGAGCCATCTCAGAGGACGCCTACTATAAAATGGAAATGGAGACAAGGTTGGATGGAGACACAGACAGGACCAGGAAGAATTTACCTGGTGGGGCCAGTGATGCCGACACAGATAGGGTGACCAACTCATCCCTGTAGGCTTGAGACTTGTTTTTAGCACTGAAGTCCTGCAGCCCAGGAAACCCCTCAGTCCCTGGCACATCAGGACAGTTGGTTACCCTACGGGCGTTCCGGTGATTGCTAGTTCTCCGTGGCAGGGTGTGCCCTGTTAGTATGGAGGTGCTGCCATCACAGTAGCTCTCTGCAGACAGAGCCAATATCACCAAGGGGACAGGGTCTACACTGAAATGGGCCACGCGTGACTTGCCATAGTGAGAAACGTGTTCCTCATTTGGCAGCTTGTGCCTTCCCTGGGAAGACCTTCTTGCTGAATGGTATACAGTTTACTGCGTCACGCAGGGCATTGTTGCTAATGCCACTTTGGCTGGCACTGGGCTGGTGGCTATTGGCATGTCATCCTGCAGCAAGAGCACCATGCCATCGTGACAGATGGAATCGTGTGCTGTCATGCTGTGGAATCAACAGGTCCATCATGTATGAAAGAGACAGACAAGAAAGGGGTTTCAGAAAGTCAGAACTCAGACAGAAGCCCAGGAGATTTAGGGATATTGTCAAGGCAGTGCTAAGAGCTTTGAACTTTTTTGAGATGAATTTTCTGAAAATGAAACCAAGTAGACCAATGTCCTTTGAAAGGCTTTGCAAAAGCATTTGGCATCGAAGATAAGTTCCACCCACTCTTGTTTTTTTCTTTCTTAGTGGCAACAAATGCCCGGATGGAAGCTCATCTCCTTCCCACCATGACCACAATAAATCAGAGCAAAACAGAGAGAAAAAAGAGGAAGAGAAACAAAATCCTCCAAATCTAATTAGACTTTCAGTTCCGCCTCTGCTTTGCCATTTTTTTGTGCCTGTGTGGCTAAACCGGGTGTCAAGTTAATAGAAAAATTATTTGGTGAAATCTCCTTTAAGAAACACTTTTGCTGAGAATAGTAAAAGATATCTCATACATTATCACCATTTTTTTTTAACTTGAGAGTCATCCCCGTTCCACTAGAATGTAATTCGTCTTACAATTATGACTATAATTCCCTGCGTTTTCCTTAGAAATCTTGGCAAATACACTCTCAGTGAAGAGAAATAATACCAGGAATAGAAAAGGAATGATTGTTAGTTTCAATGCAATGTATCTCTTAGTAATAAGAATGGTAGGGAGAAAGGGGTAATAAGGAAAGCACCGCACTAGATGGATGTGGATGTGCTAATAGTTCCAGCAGCTCAGATGTTTGGAGGTTGTATCTGGCTTTCCTTAGGCCACTATGGGGAAAGGAGACAACAATTACAGATAGAAACCACTAGAAGCTGTGAGAGTGGGAAGGGAATCCCAGATACTAGCCAGGATGATGCAATTTCACAGGGTCTGTTAATTATTCTCTCTCACACTTTCTCATGTAGAATCCCACCTTGCAGAGGAGGCAGGGAAGGTGTTATTAACCCCACTTTATCTAGGAGGAAAGGGGTAAAGAGACTTCCTTCACATATCTGAATTCCCAGCCAGTATCTTATCCCTGGACCTGGAAGTCCTCACTAGAACATGATCCTAACCAGAACTGAATCATGTGTCATTCAGTGCCTAAGTAACCCATGTCTCAGCACTTAACACCCATTAAACAACCCCCTTCACAAAATGTTACAAAGGAAAAAATGTCATTTTCTTTTTTTTCCCAAATAGATTTTAATGTTGTTTTAGACAAAATGCACAATTCAATAGAAATAGCATTTGACTTAGGTCAGAAAACTTAGGTACAAGTCTAATGCCACTATCCAATTATTATTGGGCTCTTTTTCCTTTTTTCTTAGAGGTACAATAGATATATAACATTATATTAGTTTAAGATGTACAATCTAATGATTTGCTATTTGTATATATTGCAAAATAATCGCCATAAGTCTAGTTAACATCTGTTATCCTACACAGTTACAAAACTTTTGTTTTTTCTTGTGATGAGAACTTTCAAGATCTATTCTTAGCAAGTTGCAAATACGTGGCACAGTATCATCAACTATAGTCACCATGTTGTACATCACATCCCCATGACTTATTTATTTTAAACTAAGTTTGTGCCTTTTGTCCCCCCCAAATGACATTTTTCAATCCCCCCTCTTCTAAGAAAGATGGATGCCAAGGAAGTTCTTTTGTGAGGATGAAAATGGAAGGACATAAGAGAAGCTCTAAATTTTTCCATGGGAAAAAGGGAGGTGAGGAGACAGTGAGGCTGAACTCCAAGTAGCTGAGAGTCGGCTTAGTGGGAAGGGCAAACCCCTGGGTCTTAAGGGGAAATTAGAAGGATCTTAATAAAATGTTGCTGAGTGAACTCTAATATAGCTCTCCCCTCGGTCTTATCACAAATCTGTCAAAATGTATGCAACCGCCCAGTGCTTTCGGAGTTTGAGCTCTTTTACATGGGCTTGTTTGTTTGTCTTGCTATTCGGGGGATGCGGGGCTTGCAGTAAAGTGCTGAGGTGACCCCAGTGGAGCACTGAGAATGAGTGTGGATACTGCCCACACAGAGGAGATCGCCCTCGGTCACCCTGGCCAGAACTAGAGCAACTCAGTGACTTGACACATTAGACAGGGTCAGAAATGATGCTGCAGAGTCATAGATGTGCTCAGGAAATAAGGGCATTCATTTATTTATTTTAGAGAGTCATTTAGGGTGAAGAACACCCTTGGATACTCTAGCTCGGGAGTAGGAATAAATAGCACAGCATTCTGGAGGTTTGTCATTGGGATGTCTTCTCCCGACTGATCCTAGATGGAGAACAATGTATCAGGAACAGAATAGCTGGGACTTCGCTGGTGGTCCAGTGGTTAAGACTTTGCCTTCCAATGCAGGGGACGCGGGTTCAATCCCAGCCTTGGGAATCTAAGATCCCACTATGCCTCGTGGCCAAAAAACTAAAACATGAAACAGAAGCAATATTGTAACAGATTCAATAAAGGCTTTAAAAGTGGTCCACATCAAAAAAAAAAATAATAAGAATAACTTATCAAGAGCTCTTCCAATCCAGGCTAACTTTCCCTATTTTCTCTATTGCTTTTCCTGATGATATGTTAATTACATAAAGGGAAATGATGAAACCTTGCCCCTACCCATTCAATTTGCCCCCCACCTCTGGCCCAGAATCTACTGAACTCACACTTTGATCACCAAAGCTTAAAGATACCAGATCCTGTGCTTTAAAATCAAGCAAGTCAAACATATTAGCAACAGAAGCTTGCAATAAGTCTTTGCACAAATCTCTTACTGAGAAAATAACCTTTTGTGGTTTCTGGCAATTAACCAATTTGCTATTCTGTGTGGGATTCTGAGACGCCTATATGTTCCATTGGCTGGTAGCACACTTCGTTTATTAGGAGTAAAAATCAGTTCTTTATACCAGTCCTGAACCACAGCTGAACCAGAACAGAAGAGGTGATGCCCCGGAGAGAGGATGGTGCTCAGCAATGGGATGGGACTCACCCTACTGCCCCTCCCCCCATGGCCTGAGTAGCAGAGAAAAAAATGGGTGGCCACATGCCAGTGAAACATCTGTGTCTACTGCAGAAAAACCCCGTATTCATTCCCTCTGCTTTTGGACTCATTGCAGGAATCTCATTATGAACTCATTTCATCTCTCCGGGGAGCAAGCTGATGGAAGACCCTGTTAAAATTGTATTTCAGTGTCTTGAACCTATTTAAAGCAGACTGCTGGGAGGTTATTATCATTTCTGTCGTTAAAAGTGGAAACAATGCTAACCATAATAATATTTTTATCGAGCACTCAAATCACAACTATTTATTGAATAAGTATTATGTCTACCTAGCACTATTGGAGCTTCAAAGCAGCTTGGTACCTTGCCCCGTCTCAAGAAATTACACCATAGGTGGAAGAGAAGATGCACCTTGAAATATTTTTAGTAGAGTTGGGCTGTGTAGTGGAGAGATTCAGCCCAGAGATATGGAAGACCTAAAGTCTAGTTTCGGCCCCAACGTTTATTCCCTGTGTGACATGGAGCAAGCCCTGTGGGCCTCAGTATCCTTATTAATAGAGTGACAGTTTTACCCTACATTATAGATTCACCAAATAGGTATCGAGCATGTATGTATCAGGCGTCATAGGGGGTTATAGAAAGAAAATAATCCATACTTGAGTGGGAGCAGCAGAAAAACCAACTGATAATTATAGTATTCCATGCAAGGTAATGTAATAGAGATTTGTTCTTTCAATCTTTCATGTATTCATTTAGCACCTACTACATGCTAGTCCTCTTTAAGGGCTTGGGACACATCAGTGAACAAAATGGACAATTGTCTCCTACTTTCATGGAGATTAGTAGGGAGAAGACAGTGTAAATAATAACAAGGAAAAATAAAAAGATAAATTGTATGTCAGAAGGTATTGTAGGAAGATAAAATTGAGGAAGATAAAATAAGATAAAAGGAGAGTAAATAGGATCAGAAGTGGGGAGAGGATGGGGTGAGAAGAGCTGAGAAGGTGATTTCTGAGCAAAAGTTTGAAGGAAATGAGGGAGTTAATCCCACAGATAGCTGGGGAAAGAGTATTCTAAGTAGATGGTCCAGCCAATGCAAGGTCCAATGCAGTATATGAGGGACGGTGAGAAGGCCAGCATGGCTGGAACAGGTAAGCAAGGGGCAGGTGAGGAGGTGAGGACAGAGAGAGGGGTGTTTGGTGGGGGCAGACTGTGTTAGTTCCTGTGGGACCCTGGAAGGATGGATATTGGATCTTAACTGTGAAATGCGGAGCTTTGGGAGGGTTCACAGTAGAGGAGGTTAATCTCTCACTTATGGAACGAACGACAAACATCTTTACAACCCCAAGGAGCTTGAACCATAGCCTCAAGACAGCACTGGAGTGACATGCGCTATTTGAATTTTAGAGGTTACTTCTGGCAGCTGCAGAGAGAACGGGTTGCAGCATGAAGACTGAAGGGATCAAGAGAAGCCTTTTTCCCCAGGTTTGCTGAGATATAGTTGACACAGAACATTGTGTAAGTTTAAGGTGTACAATGTGTTGATGGGATACACTTATATATTGCAAAATGGTGACCACTATAGATTAGCTAACACCTCCATCACGTCACATAATGACCATTTCTTTTCTGTGGTGAGAACATTTAAGATATATTCTCTTAGCAAGTTTCAAGTATATAGTACATTATCATTGTTAACTATAGTCACCATGTTGTACATGAGATTTCGGGAACTTCTTCATCTTATACCTGGAAGCTTGTACCCTTGGACCAACATCTCCCCATTTTCTTCATCCCTCTCCACCCCAGTCCCTGGTAACCACCACTCTACCCTCTGCTTAAAATAAGCCTCTTTTAAAAAGCAAGACAGGCTGAAACTCATATGATATTAGAGATGGAGAGGAAGATCCAAATCAAAATATCCTAAGGTAACAGAATCAAAAAGACTTTATGACCAGTTTTATTTAAAGAGAAAGGGAGAGGGTAGCCACCAAGTTTCAGGCTTGGGCAAACTGGATGAATGGTGGTTATGTATCGCTGAGAGAAAAAAATACACAGTTCAGGCTCAGGTAAGGTAGGTTGGATAGAAGACCCATTCCATCTCAGACTTGTTGAATGTGGGATGCCTGTGGGCCACAGCGATGGAGATGTTCAGTGGGTAGTCATGATAGACATCACCAGTGCTCGTCAATACCTGCCTCTGCTCTCCTTCCAGGCTCCTGGAAGCCTGCACTTCCTGTCCCCTTGCCATTGGGCAGGGCCGTGTGATTTGCTCTGACCGCTGGATTGTGCATGAAAGTGATGTGTGCCCTTTCTGGCACTATTGGCAGCTTCAACTAAAAGTGCCTCTTGGACATCCACTGTGTGCCAGCTACTGTGCTTGCAGCAGTGAATGAAACAGACCGAGTGCTTGCTTTTATGGATCTGATCTTCTAGTTTGGGGAGGTAGACTGACAAAACATTTTTTTTTTCACCCCATGTTATTTCTGAAACTGGGATGCACTATATAATTGATGGTATGTCATGCTTAATTTTTTTCTTGTGAGTAGCATACAAAATAATAGTATGTCTTACAACTGATGACATCTTAAATTTGATAAAAAATGGTTATAGGTCATAATAGTCACTATAATATAAAAAACGACTGTTGATTTAACCAAAAGTTCTGATATACGATGTTGGTGTGTCGTGGGGGGCTGGTGAAGGATAGCAGAAGCGGTGTAAATGAGCTAAATTCTCCTTTGTTATTGTGGGAAGTCAATAGATAATGTTTAAAATGGGAATAACAGGATATGCATGTTATTTAAAACAATGAGATAAACACTCAGGGAATTAGAATCAAGAGTGATTGCCTCTCTGACTGGAGTGGAGAAGGATTGGGCAGGGGACTGCTGGTAACCAGCAAAAGCCTTTTCATACCTTTTCATGTTTTTTTTTTTTTTTTTGATGTGGACCATTTAAAAAGTCTTAATTGAATTTGTGACAATATTGCTTCTGTTTTATGTTTTGGTTGTTTTTGGCTGCCAGGCATGTGGGATCTTAGCTCTCTGACCAGGGATCGAAACTGCACCCCCTGCGTCTTAACCACTGGACTGCCAGGGAAGTCCCATATACCTTTATACTTTTAATCATGTAATATATTTCTTTGATTAAAATATAAACTAATTTTTTTTTTTTGGCCATGCCACACGGCTTACAGGATCTTAATTCCCCAACCAGGGCTTGAACCCCGGGCCGCTGCAGTGAAAGCACAGAGTCCTAACCACTGGACCTCCAGGGAATTCCCACAAACTAATTTGTTTAAAATGACTGTGTGTGTCTTAGGTTGTATTCCCTGAAAGCAAAGGCTGACAGGGACTCAGGTGCCTAGGATTTATTGAGCTCCTCAGGAAAACTCTGAACGGAAGCAGGTGCAGCAGGGTAAGGAGGGGGCGGAGCTGATCCAGGAAGGGTCCTCAGCTAGTCTAGCCTTGGTGGATCCATGGAAAGCCCTGGGTCATAAGTTGCTCTGCAGAGTGGTCCCACCTTGAGACAGGAGGACTGTATCGGTTGGTCAGTGACTGACCCCTGGGTGGGTTGTGACTTCTTAGGTATCTCAGGGTGAAGGTTCTTTGTCAACTGAGGGAATATGCATGTCATTAGCATAACTCCATGGCAGCCGGGGAATGGGTACGCTAGCTGGAAAGGTGCACCTCTGGGTGGGGCGTCGACAGTGTTTTCTCTACCACGGCATAAATCCCAAGGATAAATGTACAATTTGAGTAGTCAGGGATTTTGGGCTTGCAAGTGACGGAAAGCTGCCCCCAACTAACCTAAGGGAAAACAAGGCAGGGGAAGGGTTTTATTGACTCAATATCAGACTTGGCTGCATCCAGGGCTCACTCAAAGAACATCACCAGGGCTCCATACATCTCTCCCTCTCTCATATAGGTTCTTTCAGCGTGATGATAACCATGATATTCCACAGCCCAGGGGTCCCATCCAGCTGGCTTAGCAATTCCAGTGGAAGAACAAGCACTCTGGCAGAAAAGTACCAGGGAGGTTGCTGATTGAGCCCCTGGGGTTGTATGCCTCTCCCTGAGCCAACCACTTCAGGCCTCAGGTGGGAGGGAGAAAGGTACTCCGTGGTGAGGCCCAGGGGCAACTCTATCCCAACCACATGTGAAGGAGGAATTTTCCCATGGAAAAGAGGAATTCTGTTACCAGAAGGAGAAAGGGCTGTTAGGTATGCAAAAACCCAATGGCAGTCCATGACCATCCATTCCTAATTCTTCTCATTCTCCTGTGGCCAGAACCTTACTATCAGAGGGGGAGGAGATTGCACTCCTTTATTCACTCCAGTTCAAGGGTACAGCCAACCCTTCTAACCTTAGCCGCCATCTTTAAGAAGCCCAGGGACGGATGTGAAGTGAAATTGGTGACTCCAGTTAGTTCCTCTCACTTCTGCTGTATGCCAGGAGGTCTGAGAGGAGTAGAGGGCTCGTGGAAGGTCAAACTAGAAGGGGGAAAAAAAACGCACTTTTTTTGACCCAGTGGTAAGACAATAAATTCCGTAGCTGTGAGGTCTTGAATCACGATATTACGACTTTTTCAGTCTTGAAGGTGCGTCTCTGCCAACCTGCTTATTCACATGAGTTGAGAGGAGCCGGAGGTGGGGAGGCGAGGGGTTGCGGATGAAACATCCTCGCATGATGCTTTTAGCAATGACTGTTTAGCTAAACAGGACTCATGCCTCTTTTTCTTCAGCATTAAAACTACGCTTTAATGAAATAGAGGGAAACGTTTAAGAAAAGAACACATTGGGCTTCCCTGGTGGCGCAGTGGTTGAGAGTCCGCCTGCCGATGCAGGGGACACGGGTTCGTGCCCTGGTCTGGGAAGATCCCACATGCCGTGGAGCAGCTAGGCCCGTGAGCCATGGCCACTTAGCCTGTGCATCAGGAGCCTGTGCTCCGCAACGGGAGAGGCCACAACAGTGAGAGGCCCGCATACTGCAAAAAAAAAAAAGAAAAGAACACATTAATTCACTCGTTCCACGATGGATTTTATATTTCCCCTTCACATGATATTTCGCAGCTCAGAATCTCTAAGCTGCTTTTAGTAAACAAACATTACACCTTGCATAAAATTAGATTCTGATTTAGACTTTAAACACCAGCCGGCCTAACATCTTGCACCTCCAAACCTATCCCTAGCTCAAGGTTGGACCTTGTGGACATATAGGAAAAAGTAAAAATTGAGTCTTAAGTCATTACGTACATTGGGGAAATAGTTAATACTGAAAAGCAAAGTGATGGGGAAATGTCAAACTCTACAAGATGACGGTTTCCAGCAATGGAAGGCAGAAAGCCCACCACGGAGATATTAACATTGGAGCAGCAGCGTGGGTCTTAGAGCACTGTATCAGAATCACTAGGGATGCTTATAAAAAAGGCAGATGCCTGGGGACCCACCCCAAACTTAACATGAATCACTGTCTCTGGGGAGGTGGCGGGGGGAGCCAGATATTTACACGTTTAAGAAGTATCCAGGTGATCTGGTGCACATTAATGCTTAGCGAAACACAAAGCCACCAGACTAGGTAGAACTCTCTCTTTGGCACCCAACAGTACCTGGCACTTCATAGCCACTTAAATTTTAAGGCTGCTTTGGAGAGCTAAAGTTTTGTTGGGACAGATAAAGAAATTAGCAATGCAACTGTGATGTATTCATCATAATACGATCACTTTGTAGAAAGAGAGCAAGAAATGCTTAGCATGAGGATAGTATTTTTAAAGAGAAAGTACTATTTGATCAGGAAATCCCTACCTCAAGTTTCAAAGGATAAAAGAAATGAATGGATTGACAGGACTTAAAAGGGTGTTTCTTTTGCTCCATTTGGGAGCAAAAATGTCTGTCCTTGTCTTACACAAAGTAGTTTTTCAGCCTTCTCTGAAACCTTGGCTTCAGCCAATGTGAATGCCTGTGGAATTTGTGTACATCAAGTGGTGGGATTTTTCCAACCAAAGTGTTTTTTTCCATGGAGATAAATTTGCTAACCAGCAGCTGAAAGAATATATATTTTTTCATCTTGTTAACTATACTTAAGCCTCCAAATCCTACTTTAGAATTGAAAGATTAGATAATAATTTCAAATTTCCGTCCCTCTGAGAACTTTTGCTTTGATCAGAACTCCTAGTGGAATATGAACTTGTTTACTTGTATTTCCCCCAAATCGCCCTCTACTTATATACTAGCAGTTATTGAAGGGTGATCTAAATACTTGAGACAATCTGGGTCTGGAAAGGAGGAGTCCCTGGGGACCTGATAAGAGAATAACCCCATGACCTGGGGAGTTGGCCCATCTGCAAAGCCCAGTCCTGAGGTGTTCTCACCTGGCAAGAAACATTCTCGGGCATGGTATACCCAGTCCTGCTCAGGCTACTGTTGTCACAAGGGCTTCTGAGAAAACCAGGCTTGCCAGGGTCAGTGAGTGGTCAGGCGGGCACCAGGGCTGTGGTCACACAATGTGATGAGGTGGCTGTGATGCAGGGCTGGACTGCACAGAGGCAAGTCTCCATCCCAAAGCAAACAGGTCAGAACAAAGCAAGCAAGCTAAGTTCCTTGGTACCAGGCAGAGTCCAGGGGCAAGCTCCAGTCCTCAGGGAGGCTGAGTTACTCAGCAGGGTAAGTGATTAGACGTGAGAAGGATGGAAGGGTACAAGAGCCCAGCCTTTAGACTAAGCCATTGTGGGGAGGCCTTAACAGTCACAGGAAGCAGCCTTAGGGGAACCAAGTCTTCGATTGGCCTGGAGGAGACTGACTCAGTGAGAGAGGAGTCTAAAAGCCATACAATGTTCATTTTGCTCACTGATCTGTAATTTGGGCAGGGCTCAGGTGTGGAAGCTCACCTCTGCTCCATTCAGCATAAGCCGGGCTCGTCTGAAGTCACTCACTCCCATGTCTGGAGAGTGATGCTAGCTGGAAGCTGGGAACTTAGTTGGTACCGTCAGCTGGAACAACCTTATGTGGCCTCTCCATGAGACCTGGGCTTCTGCACAGCATGGCGGCTGGGCTCCATGGATCAACATCTCGAGAAAGAGAGGGCCAAGCAGAGGCTATGGTGCTTTTGATGACCTAGCCTCAGAAGTCCTATAGCATCTCCTCTGCTGCATCCTGTTCACTGAGGCTGTTCTGTTCTATTCATTCATTGCAAAGTCCCAACCAGGTTCAAGGGGAGAGGAAGTAGATCCCCCTTCTTAATAGAGAGTGTTAAAACTCTGGGGAAAAAAAGCACCTGGGAATATAAATATCGGAAATATTGCTGTGGCCGTTTTTGGAAAATTCAGTCTGTGACAGTCGCAGTATAAAATCAGGGCTGTGGCAGTTGGTACACTTCCTCTTCCAGTCAGAAGGGCTCTGGTACTGGAGTCCACTTTAACCTGGGAGGAGACAGAGACTGGGGACGGCAGATGGTGAGAACTAGGTGTCAGCACCCCATCCCAGCTTTGAAAGGCAGAGCAGAAGAAATGAAGTAAAAGAGGAAGGGGGAAGTTGACAAGAATTCTTCCTTCTGCTGTTCGATAACTATTTAATAGCGTGATAGGAGAAGCCTGGCATCTCCTGCTTGGATTTTGTTTCTAATTGAATCCCTCTCTGGGAACACACAGGCAGTACAGTCTTGAAGATGGTACCTATACGAGACTGATAAGGTTCATCACACAGCTCGAGATTAACTATAAATTCCTAATGGGTTGATGTAAGACACGTCTCCACTTCACAGCAGACAAAGAGGCAAACACAATGATCCACGAAAGAAAGAAAGAGAGATGCTGCGTGAGTGAAATGAGCCTTTGTATGTCACCTTCCTCACCTTGTGTTTTTGTAGCTGTGCCTTCAGACTTGCAGATCGCTGCCTGAGGTTTACTGGAGGTTTCTTTCAGGCATCAGTAAAAGTGATCTGTGGGCTGGCCAGGCTTGTATTTTCCATGCTCAGGATTCAGTTTACAACATGTAACTTGGGAAGGGGTATCTGGAGGACTGCTTCCCCATCCAGGAAAGCTTCTATTCCGGGAAGTCAAAGAGGGCTTCCACAGTCCATTGGCGCTTGATGATGCAGGGCTTGAGTGAGAGGAAGTGGAGCTTGCTGCCTCTCTTCCCTCCTGGCAGACTGCACCGTGAAGGCAGTCTTGGGAACACAGCCTACATTCCGCGCCCCAGAGGGCGGAACTAATGCTGCGTGCAGGAAAGTTCTGCCTCAGTTGATCAGGCTGCTCCAGAAGCCTTTGGCATATCTTCCTCTTTTCCATTGCTCCAGTAAGGTTGCTTCCCCATGTCCCTCCTGGCCCCCTCTTTCTTCTTAGGAGGTGTTTCTATTTACATACGGATAACGCCTTTGGACTGGCAGACACATGCACTGAGTAAGTTACCGTGGATGCGAATCAGCACACCAAGCATCAGACTGCTCTCTCTCAAGACACCAGGCTTCCTTTAGGCCAGCTCTTCCCCCTGGGATGTCTGCATTCAGCTTGCCCACCCTCAGAGAGAAGGCCCTTTCCCAGGAATCCTCTAAGGGCAGAGCCGGAATGCTCACCTGCCCAATTTTTTTTTCTTTTTCACCCCACAACTTTAATCATCAAAAACGCTTTGCGCAGCACCGGCTTAATCCGTGGAATGGCACTGGTCCCTCTGTTTGTATGTGCGAGATTTTGTAATCATCAACAGCAGTAAATCCCATTGCACCATGTGGTTCAGGGACAGGACAGCCAAGAAACAGTCCAGAGACAAAAATGTAAGCAGATCCAATCCATACCGGCGTGATGGTCTGTTTGATGTGTCAACTTGGTTACGTATCCATTTGTTCAATCATACACTAATCAAGGTGTCCATGTGGAAGTGTTTTGTAGAATTGACTTGACTTTAAGCACAGGAAATGATCCTCGATATTGTGGGTGGGTCTCACTTGATCAGTTGAAAGGCCTTAATTGTAAAACTGAGGCTTCCTTGAGGAAGAAGGATTTCTGCCTCAAAACTACAGCATCAGCTTCTGCCCCAGAGTTCGCAGGCTGCCAGCCCATCCTTCAGATTTCAGACTTGCCAGCCCCCACGTAAGCCAATTCCTTGAAATAAACATCGCTCTATCTATCTATCTATGTATCTATCATCTATCTATCCATGTATCTATCATCTGTCTATCCATCCATCCATCCTATCTCCTACTATTTCTGTTTCTCTGGAAAACGCTGACTGCAACTGGCATCTAGTGAAAGGCAATAAAGTGGAGCCAATTCATAGTCACAGAAACATATATTGACTTTCCTTACCTCCCTTATCACTTGATTCTCCAATTCCTAATCCCTCATACTCTGTAGCTAACCCCTGGAACCCTCTCTGCAGTGTATATATACACATACACACAAACAAGCATGTATATATCTGTGTCTGTATCTACATGTGTCTGTGTCTGTGTCTATGTCCATTTCTATAGTCTCCACAGCTTTCCTCTATAACACTGCTCGCTCTTCCTCGCTTCCCTTCTCTCCCTCTCCCTATTCTGCTGGTCTCTCTTGTAGTTCACTCAGGCACTTCTGATCCAGATCCACCGTCTTCATGCCTCTGCCTCCCGTGAGAAGCCCTCTCTGCCCAGGGGTGGGGATGGAGAAAAAGGAAAGAGGGAACTGAGAGAGGACAAGCATGTATGTATCTTATTGGGCAAGAGTGAGGAAAAGAGGACATGTATCCTCACATCTTAGTCACTTTTTTAAATTCTTTTTTTTTTTTGACCACGCCCCACAGCATGTGGGATCTTAGTTCCCCAACCAGGGATTGAACCTGCACCCCCTGCAGTAGAAGCATGGAGTCTTAACCACTGGACCACCAGGGAAGTCTCATTTTTTAAAATTCTATGAAGTTTGCCAAACTACTTTTACACTTAATTTTAAAATTCTCCTGAAATCTTCATAACCTGTAAGGTTATTTGTATATTACCGTTAATTTAGATTATGGAGGTATTATTCATTTTTAGAGATGAGAAAACCAAGAATTAGAGAAATTAAAAGTTCGATCCAAGGTCCCACTTTAGGTGTCCCTTTACAAATCACAAAGTTGGGGTGAGAGCCTAAGGTTTCTGACTCCACTGCATTATACTGGTTCTCTATAAAGGAGAATGTGCTTGGTTTACGTTAATTAATCATTTACCAAACATACATCAGAGGCAACGGACTCCAGATAGGTGCAATAGGAAGTTGAATAAGACACAATCCCCACCTACAAGATACAAGGAAGCAATAGTTTGTGGTTTTTCATTGTAGTATAGCATTCCATTGAATGAATATACCACAATTTATTTATCCATTCTAAAGCTGATGGACATTTAGGGCTCTTGTGAATAAAGCTACAATGAATATTTCTGTTTGTGTCTTTTGGGAGACATAAACATTCATGTCTGTTGTGTATATTCATAGGAGTGGATTTGCTGGGTCATTAGCTACTGCATGATTAGCAAATGAAAGGATGAAGCCTCTAATATTTACACTGGGAAGGTATAATTATTCATGCTAGGCTTAAGCCACCTCTGTGTTGGACACCTGCATCACCGTCTCACAGCTGTGCACTGTCCCTCCCCATCTCTGCTTAATAATCTCTGTTGCCATGGTTCCAGCATCCACTGCAATATCTCGTACTGGGCATCAGAGCCTAGCACGTGAGGCTCATGAGGGTACTTTCTCATGGGAGAGCAGCACGAGGTGCTGGCAAAGTACTAAACTGAATGACTAGAGATCTGGAATACTCTCAGGCTCTGATGTAAGGAGGCTGTGTGGTCCTGAGCAACTCAGCCTCTCTGAGAAACAAAGAGGAAGATTAGACGGTTGTCCAGGCCACTTCCACTTGAAAATCCTGTGATTCCTAATCAATGAATTGCATTGTCCACACTCTTGTTCCAGCCTGAGGGCGGGATACCCTGTGCTTTGGAAGATGTGAGTAGAACAGAGTTTCACTGGAGTTGAGGTGCTCTTGAAGTGCCCTCCTTGGGTGCCTCTCTGAGCCGGGGCAAAAGTGGAACCAAAGAAGACAACACTTGCGGGTGAGGACCACTTTGTAGAATATGTACTTAGGGACATTTCTGTACCACTAGCATCAATAAACACGCATTTCTCTGCCTGTCCAACATCACAGCAGAAGTGCTCGTGTAACCTTGATGCATTTCAAGCATTTTTTATTTGGAAGTAAAGAGGCTAACAGCCTGCATTTCAGAAACCTCTCAAGATCCATGACAGGTAGGTATTGTTAAAAGGTTAGGAGAATGTCCCTGTGCTCTCAAATAAAAATGGTTTGAAAATTCATCAAGGCCAGAGGAGCCATTCGGGAGAGATGACAGATGGGATATTTGTGTCTATTTAAGGATTAGAGATGAGAAATGAGCCTCTTCTGACTTGGGCTCTGCTTGTCAGAGATGATCACTCCAAATCCAACACAAAGGAAATCAAGGGCGCCCTGGGACCCTTGCCGGGCTTGAGAGTAGACAAGACAGGAGCTAGGATGGGTTGGTCTCTCACTCCCTGGGCATTTCTCCTCCAATGCCCAGATAGCAACCCTCAGTATGTTAGCCACTATATTCTGATGAACGTAGGATGAGGAGAAAAAACATGAAAATGAAAACAGTATAACAGAAGACTGTCTAGGAAATGGCAGAGAACGGCCTTTTAGAAAACTGCTACAAATTTGTTGAGACTTTATTCTAGAATAATCTCTATGCCAAAGGTACCAGGAAATCTTGGTGCATTGCCAAGTTACAGTCCATGTGTAAAATTTATTTTAACTGTATATGTATCTGTTAAGCAGGTTGCTCACCAGAGTCTACCCTATGACACAACGTGGCACAGCGTATACAATTTATTGTGAACAAGAAATTAATGGCAAAGGGTACTATTAAGACTCACGTTTTTACTAGATGCATGGGTAGTGCAGTAATCGGTTTTACTTCAACGGTGATGGGATACTAAAGGGAGACCACGTGATTTGTGCCATTACTGTGGATACTTTCAGAGATACAGAGAAACATTGTTATACTGTACCTGTGAATGCCTTGTCATTGTAATGCTGACTTGTTTCATGCTATTTTGGGTTTATAATCTTTTCAAGTGTGCTGCCCTAAATTCTTGCACTCAAAATATGTCACGTAAGCACACTTGTGCCCCAGCTTCCACGTACGTTGAGAATCACTATTTTAGGAGTGCACTGTTTTTTATATGATTCTACATACAATATTTGGTTGGGAAGGCTTTAAGGCTGATGTCCTGTTATGGCTTGTGAGATAAGTTTTAGTCCATATTTTCGGAATGTCCTTATATTGATTGTACTACAGTCAATACATACAATCCTGTACACCAGGATTTCTCCTTCTGCAACTTTTTGTTTAAAGTTGGGATTGAAAAGTATGTAGTACAAACCTTCTTCCTTCTGGAGTTTTGTTTGTGATAGTGATTTGGAAGACTGGGTGGATTTGTTTTCAGGGGAGGGGGGCCATTAGGGATGATTGGAATTTTGACAGCAAAAGCATTTATTTGTTTGTTTGTTTTTTGTTTATCTGCAGCATTAATTCCAAAGGTTCAGCATGGTGGAAAAGTAAGAAATCGCTCAGGATGAAGGTATATTGCTTGATGGTCAAACTAAGATTGATGAAGAATCAGACTAGTTCTCCACATGGCATCCAAGTAAACTGTGTACATCCAATGTTTTTACTTAGAGTGCTGGTTTCATGGCCCGAGACTGAAGAAAATATGTTGTATTATTGTAGATATTTGAGTAGTCCTCACGTGATTAGGAAGATTCCTTGGTAAGATGCCCCAGAACCTACGAAACATGGAACAGCTGGGCCTGAAGAAGACTAGGTGTTTTGATTGAGCCAGCCATTACAAAAACTGCAGTTGGAAGGCCTTTCTGAATCCCAGGCAATCCTAGAAGCTGCTGGACTTGTGGGTCTTCACTACAGTACTCTGTTACTTGTAGGACATTAAGCTAATTCTTTTTGCTTGTTTGTTCATTTTGGCCACACCCAGTGGCATGTGGGATCTTAGTTATCTGGCCAGGGATCAAACCCACACCTCTGCAGTGGAAGCCGGAGTCTTAAACACTGGACTGCCAGGGAAGTCCCTTGAAGGTCTGTTTTATTCTAGTCTCTCTTTTGATTGGCTTATTTTTCAACATCTTGGAGCTTCCCACAGTTTCTTTCTTTTTCTTTAACCTCCACCCCCATTTTGGACTTTGTTGAATAATAAATATATTTCTATCACATTTGGATAGCTATACATTCTTTAACAGCTTTATTGATACGTAATTCACATATTATAAAGTTCATCCATTTTAAGTGTGCATTTTAATGAATGTTAGTATATTTATGGATTTGTACAGTCATCACTAAAATCTAAGGACATTTTTATCACCCCCCAAAAAAGAAACTTTGCACCAACCAGAAGTCACTCCCCATCTCACCCCTTCCCTGCCTTCGACAAGTCCAATCGGTTTCATTTTCTATAGATTTGCCTCTTCTGGACATTTCATTTAAATGGAATCATACAGTATGTGGTCTTTTGTGTCTGTCCTTTCACTTGGCATAATGTTGGTAAGGTTCACGCATATTGTAGCATACGCCAGTACTTCAGTCCTTTTTATTGCTGTATAATATTCCGTTGTCTGGATATACATTTCCTTTATCCAGTCATTAGTTAATGAACATTTGAGATGTTTTTTTATGCTAGTATAAATGGAATTGTTTTCTTAATTTTGACTTGTTAATTGCTAGTATATAGAAATACAGTTGATTCTTGTATGTTGCCCCCATCCTACAATCTTGCTGAACTTTTTTTTTTTTTTTTTTTTTTTTGCGGTACGTGGGCCTCTCACTGTTGTGGCCTCTCCCGCTGCAGAGCACAGGCTCCGGACGCGCAGGTCCAGCGGCCATGGCTCACGGGCCTAGCCGCTCCACAGCATGTGGGATCTTCCCGGACCGGGGCATGAACCCGTGTCCCCTGCATCGGCAGGCGGACTCTCAACCACTGTGCCACCAGGGAAGCCCCTTGCTGAACTTTTTAAAAAATTAGTTCCAATAGACTTTAGTGGATTTCTTGGGACTTTTCTATTTACAATGTCATTATCTGTAAATAGAGATAGTTGTACTTATTTTCCAATATGGATACCTTTAATTCTCCTTACAATTTCTGTTTCCACCTATCTTTAGTTTGCCTCATGGTCTGACTCAGTATCACAGCTTCTCTCTTTGCTATTTTTTTCCGTGCTCTGAATTTTCAAGTTTAAATAGAGGCGAGAAAGAAAAAAGATACAGAGAATCTGATTGTCTCAAGTGTTAGCTATGATTTTTGTTTGGGCAAAGCTTCACATTCTAGCTCATAATTCTCTGGCTAATATACGCTGCCTTTGGGTTAGATGATCACTAATAAGCTGTGACCAGAGAGAAAGGGAGACCACAGGTTCTGGGTACCTCAAGAAGGTTTCTTTAGAAGGGGCTGTAGGAATGGCCTGGCTTTGTAATTAATATGGATAGAATACTATGGTTATAGTAGGCGTTTATCCAAGATAAGATTTTTTTTTTTAATTCAGAGGGTTTCTTTGTAATGTTGATTGGAATGGATTATGAATTCTAGTATTTTAATTTTTAAAATTTAAAAATTGAGGTAGAACTGACATGCAACATTATATTATTTTGAGGGGTACAACATATTTGTCTATATTGTGAAATGATCAGCACAGTAAGTCTAGCTAAGTTCCGTTCCCCATATATTGTTACACCTTTTTTTTCTTGTGATGAGGACTTTCAAAATCCACTACAGTTAAAAATACTTTATTGTATATCTAAAGTATTTTTAGATTGCCTGATAAGACCACTTACATGTTTCTGTATTATGTACTACCTTCTCATCACTACCTTCTCATGATTAGCCTACATCCTCTTTATTTGGTCGAAAGAACTCATTTAATATTTTAAGGAGATAAGTATATTCAAGGTAACTAGCTGTTCCTTCCTCTCTCTACTCCCTCCAAGGAACTCTTTCTTTGTAATTAGTTATTTTGGTAAGAATTTATTGTGCCTCTGTTTTATGTAGAACCTCCAATACATGCTATATATTGGGGTATAATTAGGAGGGTATATTTGTGGAGGGGAGGTCCCAAAGAAATAAAAAACATAATTCCTGGGATTTTTAGTTTCCTATAGAAAGAAGGTTGAAACATATTATACAACTTGAGAACAGGTACAAAGTAACATGTAGTCTCAAAACTGCAAAGTAGCATCATACAATTTGGATATGTATATGTTGAAAAGAACAAAATGATGACATGTAATAAACTCAATACTCTGCCACTGACCGGGGATACAGAGGTGAAAAAGACATAGTCTCTGCCCTAAAGATTTCTATAGTAATAAATCAGCACATAACTGGAGCTCAACAATGTGACTGCATTTTCGTGTATACCTTTGGAATAAGAGGATGCATGCTGTGTTGTGGCTGGCTGCCTTTAATGTTGAAATGGACTACCTGAAGTTAATACCATCACTAACCTTATTTCTAAAGAGAATACATATGCCTCTGTAAGACTAAGGTCATATGGGTAAATTTATACATGTCACAGAATATTTAGCAAAAAATAATTTCTAAATGTGTATGTAGACAACTTAAACATTATTTATGTATCTTGTAGAGGTGACATACTAACCTGGACACTTTCCAAAATAAAACTCCTCAACTTTTTCTGATGTAGTTTTAATTCCTCCACGAATTTACACCATCTCTGGCAATCACTTTTCTCTGCCTGTTCTTATTATGGTTTAACTAGCTTATGTAACTGAGGTGGAAGGAGACACACAAAAGTGAATACTCTGCATGCTTGGTGCTAATAAATAATTTTCTCTGTTTTCTCACATGCAGATTTGAAAACCATATTTAAAATTTTACTTTACAAAAAAGAAAAAGTACATAGTTCATGAAATAAAGCCACAGGCCAAATGCAGTGGTGGTTTTTTTTTTTTTTGTATTTTTTACTGGCTAAGACTAAAATAAAGGCTACGTTTTGCCTCGGGGATTTGTTTACAGGAATCTAGGAATGGCTCTATTGGGAGAGTGCATCTCCCTCATTAAACGGTGAGTTCCTTTAGGAAAGAGATTACATCTTTTAACTCGCTGGCCTAAACTTCTAGAATACTATCCTCAAAGCGTGCTTTGTCAGATGAATGAACTTCCTTGAAAGTTGCCCAGTTAGAGGCCGTTTCTGCAGTCAAGATCACAACTCCCAGAAGGCGATGCTCCTCTGGCGCTCACGGTATAAGGACGAGAAACTACCAACACCCATCGTACCAGATCAAGACTACAATTCCCAATACACCCAGTGGGCTCCGGGAACCTTGTCAGGAACCACTTGTTGCCATAGCATCCGGGTCCGCGCCAACCAATCCTAGCGCCCCTCCCGAAGAGAGGCGGGGCATTCGTATCCTCGACCAATCGGAGGCACGTTTGTTGTGGCGCGTGACCGGAGGAGGCGGGAGCTCACGGTCGGCGGCTTCTCCTTGCTTCTTGGGGTCGTGGCCTTGCTCCTCCTGTGGAAGGCTAGAGTCCGGGCCTGTCCACGCGCTTCTGTGCGCGTGGGGCCTGTGGTGCTTGTGGGTCCGCGCTAGGTGTCTGCGGGCGCAGAAACAGAAGCCATGGGCGGGACGGCCAGCACCCGCCGGGTCACTTTCGAGGCGGACGAGAATGAGAACATTACCGTGGTGAAGGGCATCCGGGTGAGTGACAGTGGGCGGGCGGAGGGCCAGTACTCGGACTCGGACCTGGCCTTTCCGGGTTCCGCTCAGCCTGGTTTCCTCCGTCCGGCCCCCCAGTGTTGTCCGGCCTGAAGCTGAGTTCTTTGCAAAGAAGTTGGAAGTTTTTCAAGACGTGGGACATCCATTCAGAGATATTTGCTGGCTGTGGGCCAAGTGCTGAGCGCTGTGCTGGGGCGGCTGGCGGATGCCAGGTTGCTTTAGACCCTCCAAGGGCTCACAGTCCAGTGTAGACTGTATTGCTCAGTAGTTGTGGGACTTTATTTGAAACCCCTTCCTCACTGTACCCATCTGTGAAATGGGGCTTGTCTGTCTTCTCCTGGGTTCAGGATCCAAAGCCTGCTTTTGCACTGCCCACAAGGCCTCTCTCAGGATGAACTGGCCTTTTAAGGAACCCTTTATCTACTCTGTTGTTTAGTACCCTCCCACTGACAGCACCCATTCCGCCGACACACACACACTTTTCGGCCCTGCCTCGGGTGACTTCTCCTTCTCCTTCTCCCTCCTTCACTTTTCTTTCACTTGACATCTTGTCTTTTCCAGGCCCCTGCTCTGTGGCCTGCTGTGCCTAAGTTTTGGACTAGGCCCAGTGGCTTCAAGACTAGGGTCTGCCAGCCTGATAGGACTTGAGATAGGATTGCAAGTTTTCGTACCACTAGGAGTAGTACACTTTGTTCTGTCCAAGACTTTGGAGAGAATTTTTAAATGCTCCCTGAATATGCTTGATACATTAACTGAAAACTTGATTTTTCTCTAGGGTGTCAGCATACCGGCACTAATTTCATTAACACACTCTCTGCTGCACCTGAATTTGGAGCCTCACATTTTTGGAAGTATGATGCCTGATCCTAGTAAATAAAGCAATTTGACCTCAGAAAGTTTTTTTTATTTGCGGTACGCGGGCCTCTCACTGCTGTGGCCTCTCCCGTTGCGGAGCACAGGCTCCGGACGCGCAGGCTCAGTGGCCATGGCTCACGGGCCCAGCCGCTCCGCGGCATGTGGGATCTTCCTGGACCGGGGCACGAACCCGTGTCCCCTGCATTGGCAGGCGGACTCTCAACCACTGCGCCACCAGGGAAGCCCTAGATGTTTTTAAGCTGATCTTTATATTTTTCTCAGCTTGAAACAGTCCTTCTGTTTCTCCTGAGGGGAAGTCTCAGTGTCATGAGTGAGCTTGGTGTTTTCAGCTCAGTTGATTGAAGCATAGTGCTGATGAAGCCCACACTTCAGGGTTGAATTGCAGATAGGTTAGTTCAGCTTGGCTGAGGAAGACATTCCAGATATGCCCAGTTGTCTAACGTTTATGCCATCTCTCGTAAGAATAAGAGTGTGCCACATATACACACTACTATATATAAAATAGATAACTAATAAGAACCTGCTTATAGCACAGGGAACTCTACTCATACTCTGTAATGGCCTATATGGGAAAAGAATCTAAAAAAAAAAGAGTGGATATATGTTTATGTATAACTGATTCACTTTGCTGTACAGCAGAAATTAACACAATATGGTAAATCAACTACAATAAAAATTAAAAGAAAATGTGTTCACCTTAACAGTAACACCTAAATACACTACATGTGTTTCTCTCTGGTGGTTTTTGGCTTTACCAAATATGCCCTCTTTGGACCCCTTTTGTTAGTTTCTCATGAAGAGAATAACTCCTATTTCTTTTATACTTTTCCCTTACTTCTGTGTACACCACTTTTCCAGGCCTCCTGCTTCTATGTTTAGAGCATTTCCTTTTGGACCACTGTGACCATATCACCTGTGGTTACCTTTTTTCATAACAGTAAAGCTTTAATTAAAAAAAAAAAGAGTGTGCCAACAATGCAGCAGACTCAGTCACTGCTGGAAAACCAATTTTGTGTTCCACTGATAAGGGTAGTAATTTCATCTTCATTTATCTTAATATACAAGGGGTAATATTGAGTAAACAACATAAGGTTTTCAGTAACTAGGCTGCATTTATTAATAGATCACATTTTCCCAGATTTTTCTTGCTGAGATCCTCAGCAGTTAGCAATTAAAGGACTTACAATGTAAAGTTTAAAGTTTCTTCTCACTAGGTGTTATTTTCACGTTATTTATTGGGTCCTGGTTTTCTCTTTCCCCTTATCCTCAGCAGTCAACAGCTCCCCTTCCCCCCTTCCATAAAATAACCTGTATTCTTACACCTGATTCCAACTTTGAACTCATGGGTTGGACGAAAGGCCACCCGCTTGCCTTGCCCTCCTCTCCCAAGTCTAAAATAAATTTATTGTGATGGAAAGACCAAGCATTTTGATTACTCATATTACATGTGCATAATAGGATGTTTCTGAGCACCTGCTGTGCCTGCTTGGGAAGTGTGCCTTCCACTCAGTCTTTCACAAGTTTATCTGCAACATCAAAGCTGTCAGTGAACTTTTCCAGAGCAAATGTCAACTTCGATAAGTATCATTTTCAAAGTAATATTTATCATGCTTTCCAGGCATAAACTAATCTCTTCAACTGGCCATGAAGTCGCAAGCTGAAATTCACAGGAGCCAGTTATGGTAGCAAGGATACTGATGTGGAGCACAACCTGTGCTTTGGGAAGTATTAGCCATTGAGAGCCCCTAAGTTATTTCATGTGGGATTTGGCTGAGGATCCTGGAGAGGGTCCATTAACAGAGGCTACAAATCCAGTCAGTCGTTGGGAGTCCTGAGGAACGTTGTTGGAGTAGTTGACTGGTCCCTTTCCACTTTAGGTTCCATGAATCTCTTGCGTATATATTTACCATGATAAGCTTTCTAGGATTTTCATACAGACGGTAGAAGTTCATGTTTTCCACTAATAGCAAATGCAAAGAACACAAGTGATAATCTACAGACATAAGCTAAAAATTATACATGTGTATATGATAGTATAGAATAGTCCCCCTTAAGTAAGTATTTGGGAGTAATGTCTTCCAAATAATAGTGGCAGTTTTTGAAGCCTTTGTGTTGAAATGGTAGGTGAAAAGAAAATGACCTGTGTTACATGGAAAGAGGACCAAGTGAGAAAAGTGGGTCTGAGTCCTTTAATCAGTTTGCTAAGAAACACCTGGAAGAAGTTGAAGAAAACCTATTATGGAGGTGAAGGTCTGATTTGTTTCTGTCTAATGTGGTTCCTATCTCAGCCTCTTGGAGAGGGGCAACTTAAAAAGGAGTTCTCTTCCTCCTTTTACTCTGTTCCTTGGACGTAAAAATACTTATTGTCCATCTCACGCAGTCTCTAGTTTCTGAGAAAATACTAGATTCTGGGTTGTTGAGTGGTGTACTTGTGCTGATTTTAGATAAGACCAACCAAGGTGGTTGGGAAGACTATAGAAGATGACACAACCTTTTCCTCTTCTCTGGGGCACGTGTTCGTATGGGGTGTAGTACAGACTGAAAATTGGCAAGTCCCATTTACTTAAATTTGTCTTCAGGAGCAGTAGAGAGTAGGGTGGATAATCAAAGTCAGTGAACTGAATTCAGCTCTGCTGGCAGGCCCTCTTCTTTTCGTTCTCCCTTATATTAGAACAGTGGTTCTTAACTTTTAGTTCACAGACTATTGTAAATCTGTAGGCTACGGACTCTACCCAGAATAATGCAATAAGCAGAAAATTTTGCATACCATTGAGGAATTAATCCATAGACTCCTGAATCCATGGACCCCAGGGCATAATTCTAGCATCAATGTGTGTGTTTCTTTGCTACAAATAATTTCTGTAAATTGCACTTGGTATTTGCCTTGGTGGAGATTCCAGAGATGTCTGGAAACCAGGTATAGTAGGTATAGATCTTTAAATAGGAAAAAAGATTTTCTGAAAGACGTACCCTGTTTAAGGAAAGATGTTTCCTAAAGAAGTTGCTGCTGATACAGAGGCTGCTTGTCCGGCTCTTGCAGAAGCTTATGTTTTACCTTTGACCCCTTTTGGGGTCAGGTTGCATCACAAAGAAGAGTTGTTCTCCAGCTGCATATTGTGTGTATAACCCAGGCCAGCATCCCTAAATCTTGTCAGCTGCTTCACAAGCGAGTAGAGTCCCCCAGTTCACAGAGGAGATCAGGTGAGAGTGCAGGCCTGAACTTATTACTGCAGCTGGGAGGTCAGTTCAGTGAGTATCAGCTTGAGATACAAAGTATAGCCCAGCTATTGCCTTCTGTCAGCATAGTTGTGACTGGACTGGGGAGAGGGTAGATTGCTTGAGTAGGCAGAGATGCAACTGCAGGCTTCCATGCGTGCTCCTTTGGGAGGGCCTGAGGATACATGTGTGAACGATTTCTAAGGACAAAAAAGAGAGGTTGACTCTCAAGGCAACTCTGCAACGTGTTTATCAACTTAAAAAATGAGTTGTGTTCCCTTGGACGACATGCGTATCAATTTACTGAGGTATAACTAAAGACCTTATTGGGAAATGTTTTGAATTGACTGACATTAAGTACAAGTTTTGAAGCATCAGATAAGCCATACAAATAAAAAGTTAACAATGAAATAAGAAATAATTAATGTTTATATTGAAAGAGACTTGTACTTTTACTATGCAAAGAGCGTAGAGAGGGATAAACGGGCACCGTATATACTCCGACCAGGACTTAATGCAGCTGCTTCTGGCAATAGCTGTAGGCCTTGTCTTCATACACCACATAGAGAAGGAGCTCATTACAAACTTGGGCAGAGCTGATGAACGTGAACCGAGATGAATGACCTGTTGAAGTCCTAATGGCTGGAGTTGTGTTAGTAATAACTCTGCCAGGTATTTGTGTAGCATGTTGTAGTCTGCAGTGCATCTTGGAATCCTTCCGCTGTAACTCCAGTGGTAGGTGTTATTTTCACTGTTTTCAGATGAGGAAAGTGAGGCCCACTGAGGGTTATATAGCTAGTAGGTGACCAGTGCTTCTTCCTCTATTCTGGGCCAGCTTCTTGTAACATATGAAATTATATATGTCAAATTAGCTTTATATATATTAGCTTTAAACACATAAATTATATTACATATATAACGTATTATATGATATAATACATAGTATATATCATATGTAATATAAAATATACATATTTACATTACAGCATGCTATGTTAATATGGTACATTAAATGTATATTACCTTATATATTGAGTAAACTTTATATAAATTATATATCAGTTAAAATAGTTTTAAGATTCTAAAACTTAATAAGGCTCATTTTATTTCTTTAAGAGGAAGTGATACATTTTTACTTTATTGTGTGTGATTAAGGAGTGTATTATTTAATAGTGGAGAAGGCACTGGACTAGAGAATGGGGGTTACTGGTTGCTGTCCTGATGCTGCCAGTAGCTGGATGTTACTCAGGACCTCTTTTTTCTCACTTGTGAATTGAGAGGATTGGAGTCAGTCTTGAGGGGTTCTTCCTAAGATGTAGCTCAGCTTTGTAGATGAGTTGCAGCAACAGTCTCAGTGGCTGTCAGTTGTTAGAAAAGCAAAGTGCCTTGGCACTCTCCTTCCTAACTTCCACTTCTCTTCCAAGAAAGGAGTCATGGTTTTTCCTTAAAAGGTTACAACTTTTGAGCTGTGGACTTTCCCTTTACTGTCTCACCTCCATTCTGGTTTGGGTCATGAGATATAAGTAACAGTTCAGGTACAAACTGTTTTGTTCACTGATGTCTCACAAGGGCCTCAATTAGTGCTTGGCCTAGTAAACCTTGTTGAATGGCTAATACAGGAGCTCACAGTTTTGCAGAAAGGCAGTTGCTTGTTCTGTCACTGGAGCACTGCACTGGAAATTTGTGCAAGGTACCTGTGGGGCACAAGAAGGGTAGCCTTGGGTAAGCAGAATTGGAATGAAATGGCTTTAGTGTTTGAACTGAATTTTGAAAGGCAGTTCTCTCCCAAGGGGCCCAGGGAGAAGGCAATGTAGCCATGTATAAAGGCAAAGAGATGGCAACAAGTAGCCAGTGTGGGTGGCGAACAGGGTATGAGGTCTTGGGGGAAAAGCTATGGAAGCTGAGGTTGGAGAGTTAGGCCATAACCAAATGAAGAGGAGGTCTTGAACGCCACACAGAAGAATCAGGACTTTCTTGTCAACAGAGGTAGCTATTGAAGGATTTGAAACGGGAATTACCATAATCAGATTTGCATTTTAGGAGGAATATTGATGGTGCCATGAATTAGGGCAGGGGAAATGGGATGCGAGGAGAGATGATGAATTCATTAAACTTTGAGGAGTTGAGGAAGTCACGGCTAAGAGAATAAGAGAGAGAAGAGTCAAGAAGTCCTATGTTTTGATTTAGAAGCTGGATGGAGGTGGTGTCATTAATGAGATAAGGAAAGCAAGAGGAAGAAGGGAGTTTTGGCAAACGTGAATCCAGCTTGCGACGTGTTGGGTTTGAGGCGCTTGTGATCTGTCCCAGGGGAGGTGTCCATTAGGCAATTAAGTGTTTAGGTCTGGCTTTCGGAATACAGCTCTTGGGCTGGAGATAATGGTTTAGAATTCATTCATTAATCAACAGCAGTTAAAAAAATCAAGGGAGTGAATGAGAGTACCAGCAAGAGCATGTAGAGTGAGAAGAAAATCAAGGCAAGGAACAAAATGTGGGGACCTCTAGCATTCAAGGGGAGGGGAAGCCTGCAGAAGAGAGAAGACTCAGCCAGAGTCCTAGGACAAGCAGGAAGGGATGTTGGAAAAGCAGGGGAGGGGTTTTCGGAAGAGGGGAGTGAGCAAAAGGAAGTCATATAAATTAGGTGCTTTATAAGTATAAATAAAAAAGATTTATTTATATAAACATAAATATAGAAGGTTATTTATTTGATCAGTGGTGACTTTTACTGGAACACTTTCTCTGCTGTATTGGGTTACAAGCCAGATAGTGGTGTGTTAAGGAAGTGGAAACTGGAAGAAGGTTCTTAAGGATGTGGGAGGGGGATCACCCCATTACTTGACCTGGAAACCTTCTTGATGATTTCTGCTTCGCCCTCATCTAGTCAGACAATGAATCTGGCAGTGAAGGGGACAGCTGACTGTGACCTTGACACTCAGACTTCCTGGGTTTGAATCCTGGCTGCATTGCTGACAACTCGTAAGGTCCAGTGCAAATTATTTAATCTGGCTTTGCTTCAGTTTCCTCACCTATACAATGGAGGTAATAAAAGTATCTCAGGATTGTGAAGGGTTAAGTGGGTCAAGTGTTTAGTTTAGTGTAAGTGCCTGGCACATAATAAGCACTCAGTGAAGGTTAGCCATTTTGAATCCTAAATATCTTTTGAATGTGTTCTCCCTGGAACGTGTTTTTTATTTTCTAAGAACAACTTTATTGTGGTGTAATTTACATATAAAATTCACCTGTTTTCTGTGTACAACGCTTTCTAATAAATTTGCAAAATTGTGCAACCATCACCACAGTCCAGTTCTAGAACATTTTCATCATCCCAATAAAATCTTCATGTCCATTTCTAGTTAATCTCCATTCTTATCCTAGCCTTAGGCAACCACTTATCTATTTTCTGTCTGTATAGAGTTACCTTTTCTGGGCATTTCATGTAAATAGAATTATACAATATGTGGCCTTCTGTGTCTGGCTTCCTTTACTTAGTTGTTTTTTGGGTCTATCCATATAGAAGCATCTATCAGAACTTCAGTTCTTTTTATTGATGAATTGTAGTCCATTGTATGGATATATGTTTTGTTTATCCATTCACTGGAATATGGGTATTTGTTTGCTATTATGAGTAATGCTGCTCTGCACATTCCCAGGCAAATCTTTGTGTGGACATATGCTTAATAGCTTCTTAATTGGTCCTTTAGCGTCCTTCAGGGGTCCTCTTCTTTTCTTGTCCCCCTCCAGTCTGTCCTCCATACTGTAGCTAGAGTGATCTTTCTAAAATGCAAGTCTGATTGTGTCATTACCCTGCTTAAAATCCTTCAGTAGTGCCCAGCCGTCCTCAGGATCTAGTTCACCTCCCTAACTTGAAGGATTTACTAAGAGTCTTCAAAATCTAGAATCTTGTTTCCCTCTTCACCTTCCCTTTCACTAAGCCCCCTCCTCAGCTTCCTGCTTCAGCCATTCTTTTATTCATTCATATAGTTTCATTTATTTAACCATTCACTCATTTAACCAGGCTTATTGAGGCTCTGGGGATATAATACTAGACAGGACAGCCAAATCCATGCTTTCCTGGAGCTTTCTTTCTAGTGAGAAAGGCAGGCAATAAACAAGAAAGAATCAGATAGTGGTAAGTGCTGTGAAGAAAATAGAAAAGGATGATCTGGTAAGTTGCGGGGTGGGGGGTGTTGTGGGCTGATGACTCTCAAATCTCCTAGCCTGAGTTCCTCAGAGCCCCTGCCCTGTTGCCAACTGCCTGCTTGATGTTTCCCCTTGCTATGCTGATAAGCCCTGCTGCTTAACTATAGCTTCATGCAGTACTCTCTTCTTAGAGTACTCTTATCCTACTCCTTCTCTTTCTAAGTACTCTTCATCCTTCTCAGCCCCCGGCTCAGCCTCACTCCCACAGCCTGTCTAGATGCCCTGCCCATCTGCCCATTGTGCTGTCAGCCCTTCCATTACAGGCCAACTGCATTAAGTAACATCCTTCACATTATATTTAAATGCATGATGATTGTCTGTTTCTTCTTGACTTTAAGCACCTTGATGACTTCTGCCACCCATAGTTGGCTGGCACACAGTTGGTGCATAATGAAATCTGTTGAAAGAGGGATTGTTTGTGGTTAGCCTTGAACGGGAGGGAGGGAGGGAGGGAGGGACACCATTTCATTTGGGGCTGGAGGGAAAGAAGGAGCTAAGGCCTGCTGCAAGCTTAATTTGTAGGACAGGGGAGGAAAGTCGAAGGAGTTCTGATGGCTTACATTTTCTCAGAGATTACAATTTAGTGCACAGTATAAAATGAGGAAAAGAGTTATTTATAATGAGCAATTAGCAGTGCATTAGAAGAAATGAAGTAGTGCTATGGGGTGCATCTTGAAATCTTAAAATTGTTCTTACTTGCTTTTAGTGTTACAGCTATTAGATTTAGTCTAATTTCTTCGGGGCATTTGTTATGCATACTGGTATGGATGGCTGAATTACTTGGATGCTACTGTACTGTTTTCTTTCTTGTTCTTTAATAATTGATTTTATTTTGACGTTGCTTTTTCAGCTTTCGGAAAATGTGATTGATCGTATGAAGGAAACCTCTCCATCTGGTCCGAAGTCTCAGCGGTATTCTGGTGCTTATGGTGCCTCAGGTATTTCAGAATTTTAATTTCTGAGTTCTTAGCAGAAAAATTATAAGTGGTAAAGTTCACTCAACAGTCAAGCTCTTCTGCACTTCTGTCTTTTGTTTTTTGGATGTTCGACTTTTTATGGGGGAATAGTCTTCCTTTGGTATCCATGGGTATTGGTTCCAGGACCCTCTTGGATACCAAAATCCATGGATGTGCAAGTCCTTTATGTAAAATGGGTAGTACTTGCTTATAACCTATGCACATCCTCCCATATACTTTAAATCATCTCTAGATTATTTATGATACCTAATACACTGTAAATGCCAAGTAAATAATTGCCTGCATGGCAAATTCAAGTTTTGCTTTTTGGGATTTTCTGGAATTTTTTTTTTTTTTCCTGAATACTTTCAACCTGTGGTTGGTGGAATCTGTGGATGCGGAACCTGCAGGTATGGAAGGCCGACTATATTGGTTAGTACCAGGGTTTCTTTTAAAATTCTTTGAACTAAAAGTGGAATGAATCTACTTTCAAACAGTCTTTGGGAATGTTTTTTCTCTTCCGGCTCCTGAATCCTCTGTTAGGCTTTGGAAGGTTATTTCATATCTTTTTGTGTAAAATGAATTACTTATAGGGATATGAGAGGTTTGGGAGTAAATATTTATTAAAAAAAAATTGAACTTAGAAAATACTGATTTATTGCTTCCAGATGAAAATCTCTGATGATTTTACTATCTTAATAGATTTCTTTAAGTTTCTTAAGTTTATTCCTTCATAGTCTTAATTATTGAGGAAAATATGATGTTAAATGAAATCCATAGAGAATTATTGTCTCATTTTACCTCTCTTATCCTGTAGGATAAGAGACTGTTTCTTTTTCTTTCTTTTCTCTCTTTCTTTTCTCTTTCTCTGTTTCTTTTCTCTCTCTTACCCTGTCCATTTATTCATCCAACTAATATTTATTGAGCACCTGCTATGTGTCTGGCACTGTTCTTATTGCTGCTAAATTTGATGGATGGACATGCTGTTTTTTGGTGAAATGGCAATGAGAAAATAGTTGAGATGATTAAACTTGGACTAAACGAGAATTTTCATTATTTATTAGAAAGGGGTATTGTGTGGTAAATCTGGTTATAGACTGAAATACCTTGAGAAAGATGAGATGTTGCCCAAATGCCATTCACTTGGGGGCATTTGTGACCCTCTTACTAATCATTAAGTCAGTAACCATGAGTTGAACTTCTGATGTGTGTAGAGCAGAAGGTGCCAAGATGAATAAGAAATAGTTCTTGTCCTTTGCAAACTTTTTATTTAGCATTAAGAAGTGTTCATCGTTCATTAAGGTTAGATAGAAGGTGACCACCCCCTCTGCTGGAAACCCTTTTTTTGGCTTCTGGGCCACACTCTTGGTTTTCCTTATACCTTACTTGCATCCTTAGTCTAGTCTTCTTTGCTGATTTCCACTAATGTCATCAAATTGTATGCCTTTTGAGTCATTGTGTAGATGCCCGTGACTCCCAAAATTGTATCTCTAGCCCTGACCTCTCCTTGAAACTTGACTCCGACAATTGTCTACTTCACATCTCCACTTAAAATTCTTCAACTTAGCAGATCCAAGACAAAGCTTTTTATTCTTCTTCAGAGTTGCTTCTCCTCTTTATCTTTCCCAGTAAATGGCACTGGGATTCATCCTTGTTTCCTCTTTTTTTCTTAATTTTTTTAAAAAAATTATTTTATTATAAAAGGGATTACAGATCTTTTAAAAATTTTATTTATTTTTTATTTTTGGCTGCGTTGGGTCTTCGTTGCTGTGTGTGGGCTTTCTCTAGTTGTGGCGAGAGGGGGCTACTCTTCATTGTGGTGCATGGGCTTCTCATTGTGGTGGCTTCTCTTGTCGCGGAGCAGGGGCTCTAGGCGTGCGCTTCAGTAGTTGTGTCTTGTCGGCTCAGTAGTTGTGGCTTACAGCTGTAGAGCACAGGCTCAGTAGTTGTGGCACGTGGGCTTAGTTGCTCGCGGCACGTGGGATCTTCCCAGGCCAGGGCTCAAACCCGTGTCCCCTGCATTGGCAGGTGGATTCTTAACCACTGCACCGCCAGGCAAGTCCCTTTCTTAATTCTCATATTAGACCATTAGCTAGTCTTGTCAGCTCCATCTCCAGAATATGTTTGGATATGTTCTTTGCTTGTCTATCTTTACTGCTGCAGCTCCAGTCGAGGTAACCACCATCTCTTACCTTGTCTTTTGCTGAAGCCTCTTAACTGGCTCCCTACTTCCACTCTTGTCCTCCCTCTATGCTCTGCCAAGCACCCAGAGGCCTCAGCAATCTTTAAAAAAATACGTCAGCTCATATCATATCCTAGTGGTAGATCTCCATGGTACTTAGAATATAATTTGAATTGCTTTTCTTGGCTTCTGAGGTACACCATGACTTGTCCCTTTTTGCTTTTCCAACATTATCTTTTGACATATGGATATTTTAAAAATTGGAATTTGATCTAAAATATGCTTTGTTCTAGGTAGATTTCTTCTTTTCCTTTTTTTTAAAAAAATTATTTATTGTATTCTTGCTGTGTCGGGTCTTAGTTGCAGCATGCGGGCTCTTCATTGAGGCATGCGGGATCTTTCGTTGTGGTGCACGGGCTTCTCTGTAGTTGTGGCACGCTGGCTCCAGAGTGCGTGGGCTCTGTAGTTTGTGGCATGCAGCCTCTCTAGTTGAGGCATGCAGGCTCAGTAGTTGTGGCTTGTGGGCTTAGTTCCCCCGCGACATGTGGGATCTTAATGGGTTTGACCAGGGATTGAACCCGCATCACCTGCGTTGGAAGGCGGATTCCTTACCACTGGACCACCAGGGAAGTCCCTAGGTAGATTTCTTTTCTACCTACTATGTTAAGGAGATAGGATGGTGATGGTGAACTAATGATGGAATAGTAATAAATAACATTTAAGTAACGTTTATTACGTGCCAGGTACTCTGTTAAATCCTTTATGTCTAGTTTGTGTAATCTGTATAATCCTGTGAAGAAGGTACTGTATTAAGCCATTTTACATGGAAGAAAATTGAGACTTGAAGTGATTAATTATCTTGCCCAAAGTCACACAGCTGGTGAGCAGTGGATGTGATACTTGAATTCAAGTCTGTTTGACTCCAGAGCAAATGCAGTAAACCACTCTGTTTTATTATCATTTGAATGACATCTTGCTTCATTTGTAGAGAGGATGTGACAGAAACTAGTTGTAGGGAAGGAGCTGCTTTTTAGTGATGTTCTGCTTGAGTTTAGGAAAGCACCTTTCTGTAAGTGATTGTTGGTGCTTCTAGCTTTCTCCCGTATTTGCTCTTGTACAACAGTGAGTTGAAGGAGAAGAAGTGTTGTTCTTCTTGGGTTGGTTTCTTAAAAGGATACTTTGAAAGAGTGGGTGTGGGTGGGGAGGCTTTCTATAAATGCTCATGGTGTGGCCTGCAGAGTGTGACACTGACGTTGAGATAAGTTCTGCCTATGCTGAGGGATCCATCCCTTCCCATTTCTCGATTTGACATGACTGATGAACTCTTTGGTCTATGACCAGCCTGGGCACTGAAAACTCTTTGAATGCCACCTTGTGTTTTGTTGGTCAGGCTAGAAGTACACTCTCTAAATGGTAGCCATTAGTCACATGTGGCTATTAATATTTAAATTAAAATTAATTAAAATGAAATAAAATAAAAATTTTGTCTCTTGTGTCACACTAGTCACCCTTCAATGCTCAGTAACCACCTGTGGCTAGTGGCTGCCATATTGGACAGTGCAGTATAGGACATTTTCATCATTGCAGAAAGTTCTCTTGCACAGCTTTAGTCTAGATTTTATCAGTGCTTGGCCTTGTGAGCTTCATCAGGTGATTTTAATGATGTGGTGACTGAGGTTGTGGAGCTAGACAGCTCTGTGTGTTTGTGAATCTAGCTTCCTGCCTTTTCCACATCCCAGCTCCCCCAGGATTGTGGGTAAATGGATGCCAGGAAATATTTCCCTGAGGACTACTGTCTTCACCTCAGTCTTCAGCACAGCTTCCTAACCTGTGTGTTATGAGTGTATTGGAGGAATTGATTTCTTAGATTCAGGGTAGCTGGTGAACACCTGTGTACCCTCATATGCCATACAAATACTTGCTTTTTCTGTCTGCACTTTGATGTGAAAAAAGCTCAACAAGGCTAATAGCTCAGGCTCTTTGAGAATATTTCCGTTACCCATTCCAGCCCAACGTAAGAAAAGAATATTCTACATACTATTTTGAAACGATCTTGCCTTTAGGTTCAGAATGCAGTTAGACAATGATTGTGCAAATTAACAGATTTATTCTTCTTAAAATTTAAAGAATATGTTTCTAAAAGTACACAGCCTCAAAGTTAATGTTCTCTTCTGCGTTTGGGGTTTTAGTTAGTATCCAATAATAGATTTTTTTTTTTTTTTTTTTTTCGGTACGCGGGCCTCTCACTGTTGTGACCTCTCCCGTTGCGGAGCACTGGCTCCGGACGCGCAGGCTCAGCGGCCATGGCCCACGGGCCCAGCCGCTCCGCGGCACTGGGGCACAAACCCGTGTCCCCTGCATCGGCAGGCGGACTCTCAACCACTGCGCCACCAGGGAAGCCCCAATAATAGATTGCTTAAGATTTATAATTTAGATGTGTTATGAAATAATTTTTCAAGTCTACAAAAATAATATGGATAAAAATGTCACCAGCCTTTTCTACATTTTTCAGTGTCAGGTAAATGATATATTAAATGTGAGTTGAATTTTTAATATTTGTTAAAATGCTTTCTTCCTTGCAGGACTCTAATTCATACCAGCCCCCTAGGCTATTCATATGTGTGAATACAGGGCAGAGTTGATGGACTGAGAGCACTAGGATTTCTGAGAATAAGAACTAAGTTTTGTCATGTATATAGTTTCGAGAACATAATTTATGCTGTAAGAAAGTGATTTCCTTTAAAGACTTTACTGAAACTATTTTTTGCCCAACCTTGAACCAGATCAGTGACTCACTGCAGTAAGTATTTGCATGTAAAGCTGTTTAGGCAAAATAATATACTGTGTGACACACAGCATATTGTAATGCCACTTTAATAAATGAATGCGCTCTAAAGAACTTAATTATATCCTTGCTGCCTCAAATTCTTTGATGTGTTATGTGCTATCTCAACTACATTGGTTTGCTTTTTTAAAAAATATATTTTTATTTTTACTAGAGGTAAATAAACTGACACCAAGCATTGTAAATGGATGACCACACAAAAACAACAATGATTGCAATTACCAAACATGAAACACACTCACACTGTGTCATAATATTGACATTCAGTCCAGTAATCCTCCACTGTAACAGCTCCTTTACTTTGCAGTGAAAATTGATTTGTGTATTTTTTGCCTCTGAGTCCTTGTGGGATTTTTTTTTTATTCAAACAGAAAGTCACAAAAATTATAATCATCCTCATCAGTTCACTCAGTCCCATGTAATTAATTTTTTTTCATCTTGATCTTTTGTTAGCACTTTTATGAGTTTATCAGTTTTCCATTAGAGTTCTGAAAATGCTTATTTATTCAGTTCAGCAGTATAGTCAGTTACCAGAAACCTGTACTTGTCAGAGTCTTTTCCATGAATTCCTTGAAGATGAAACCCTTTTATAGGAACATTTTTGCGAAAGCATCAGAGTGCACCCAGAACTGTCTGTAAATGACGAAAGACTTAAAAATGACCACAGTTAAAGATTCGATGAAAGTTCATAATAATGCAATTGACAAGGAAATTTAGTTATTTCTGAGATATACATTTTAAAGAAATAACTAGAATTATGACTTATAATATTATACCAGAACTTATAAGATTTTTAGAAATTTCATGTAATGTCTGAAACATTTATATCAACATATTTCCATATAAATAACCCAAAGAAAGTTTAGTATTAGTTGTTTTTCTTATTTGTTTGTTTTTTTTATACTGCAGGTTCTTATTAGTCATCAGTTTTATACACATCAGTGTATACATGTCCATCCCAGTCACCCAGTTCATCACACCACCACCCCCATCTTCCCACGGCTTTCACCCCTTGGTGTCCATACGTTTGTTCTCTACATCTGTGTTTCAATTTCTGCCCTGCAGACTGGTTCATCTGTACCATTTTTCTAGATTCCACATATATGCGCTAATATACGATATTTGTTTTTCTCTTTCTGACTTACTTCACTCTGTATGACAGTCTCTAGATCCATACACGTCTCAACAAATGACCCAACTCTGTTCCTTTTTATGGCTGAGTAATATTCCATTGTATATATGTACCACATCTTCTTTATCCATTTGTCTGTCGATGGGCATTTAGGTTGCTTCCATGACCTGGCTATTGTAAATAGTGCTGCAGTGAACATTGAGGTGCATGTGTCTTTTTGAATTGTGGTTTTCTCTGGGTATATGCCCAGTAGTGGGATTGCTGGATCATGTGGTAGTTCTATTTTTAGTTTTTTAAGGAACCTCCGTCCTGTTCTCCATAGTGGCTGTAATAATTTACATTCCCACCAACAGTGCAGGAGAGTTGCCTTTTCTCCACACCCTCTCCAGCATTTGTCGTTTGTAGATTTTCTGATGATGCCCATTCTGACTGGTGTGAGGTGATACCTCATTGTAGTTTTGATTTGCATTTCTCTAAAAATTAGTGATGTTGAGCAGCTTTTCATGTGCTTCTTGGCCATCTGTATGTCTTCTTTGGAGAAATGTCTATTTAGGTCTTCTGCCCATTTTTGGATTAGGGTGTTTGTTTTTTTAATATTGAGCTTCATGAGCTGTTTATATATTTTGGAGATTAATCCTTTTTCCGTTGATTCATTTGCAAATATTTTCTCACATTCTGAGGGTTGTCTTTTCGTAGTATTTATGGTTTCCTTTGCTGTGCAAAAGCTTTGAAGTTGCATTAGGTCCCATTTGTTTATTTTTATTTCCATTACTCTAGGAGTTGAATCAAAAAAGATCTTGCTGTGGCTTATGTCAAAGAGTGTTCTTCCTATGTTTTCCTCTAACAGTTTTATTGTGTGTGGTCTTACATTTAGGTCTCTAATCCATTTTGAGTTTATTTTTGTGTATAGTGTTAGAGAGTGTTCTAATTTCATTCTTTTACATGTAGCTGTCCAGTTTTCCCAGCACCACTTATTGAAGAGACTGTCTTTTCTCCATTGTATATCCTTGCCTCCTTTGTCATAGATTAGTTGACCATAGGTGCGTGGGTTTATCTCTGAGCTTTCTGTCCTGTTCCATTGATCTATGATTCTGTTTTTGTGTCAGTACCATATTGTCTTGATTACTGTAGCTTTGTAGTATAGTCTGAAGTCAGGGAGTCTCATTCCTGCAGCTCTGTCTTTTTCCCTCAAGATTGCTTTGGCTATTCGGGGTCTTTTGTGTCTCCATACAAATTTTAAGATTTTTTGTTCTAGTTCCATAAAAAATGCCATTGGTAATTTGATAGGGATTGCATTGAATCTGTAGATTGCTTTGGGTAGTATAGGCATTTTCACAGTATTGATTCTGCCAATCCAAGAACATGGTATATCTCTCCATCTGTTGGTATCATCTTTAATTTCTTTCATCAGTGTCTTATAGTTTTCTGCATACGGGTCTTTTGTCTCCCTAGGTAGGTTTATTCCTGGGTATTTTATTCTCTTTGTTACAGTGGTAAATGGGGGTGTTTCCTTAATTTCTCTTTCAGATTTTTGATCATTGGTGTGTAGGAATGCAAGAGATTTCTGTGCATTAATTTTGTATCCTGCAGCTTTACGAAATTCATTGATTAGCTCTAGTAGTTTTCTGGTAGCATCTTTAGGATTCTCTATGTATAGTATTATGTCATCTGTATGTAGTGACAGTTTTACCTTTCTGATTTTGATTCCTTTTCTTTTTCTTCTCTGATTGCTGTGGCTAAAACTTCCAAAACTATGTTGAATAACAGTGTTGAGAGTGGGCAACCCTGTCTTGTTCCTGATCTTAGTGGAAATGATTTCAGTTTTTCACCATTGAAAACGATGTGGGCTGTGGGTTTGTCATATATGGCCTTTATTATGTTGAGGTAAGTTCTCTTCATGCCTACTACTGGAGGGTTTTTACCATAAATTGGTGTTGAATTTTGTCAAAAGCTTTTTCTGCATCTATTGAGATTATCATATGGTTTTTATCCTTCAGTTCGTTAATATTTTGTGTCATATTAATTGATTTGCATATATTGAAGAATCCTTGCATTCCTGGGATAAACCCCCCTTTATTATGGTGTATGATCCTTTTAATGTGCTGTTGGATTCTGTTTGCTAGTGTTTTGTGGAGGATTTTTGCGTCTATGTTCATTGGTGATACTGGGCTGTAATTTTCCTCTTTTGTAGTATCTTTGTCTGGTTTTGGTACCAGGGTGATGGTGGCCTCGTAGAATGAGTTTGGGAGTGTTCCTCCCTCTGCAGTTTTTTGGAAGAGTTTGAGAAGGATAGGTGTTAGCTCTTCTCTAAATGTTTGATAGAATTCACCTGTGAAGCCATCTGGTCCTGGGCTTTTGTTTGTTGGAAGATTTTTAATCACAGTTTCAGTTTCATTACTTGTGATTGGTCTGTTCATATTTTCTATTTCTTCATGGTTCAGTCTTGGAAGGTTATAGCTTTCTAAGAATTGGTCCATTTCTTCCAGGTTGTCCATTTTATTGGCATAGAGTTGCTTGTAGTAGTCTCTTAGGATGCTTTGTATTTCTGCGGAGTCTACTGTAACTTCTCCTTCTTCATTTCTAATTTTATTGATTTGAGACCTCTGCCTGTTTTTCTTGATGAGTCTGGCTAATGGTTTATCAATTTTGTTTATCTTCTCAAAGAACCAGCTTTTAGTTTTATTGATCTTTGCTATTGCTTTCTTTGTTTCTATTTCATTTATTTCTGCTCTGATCTTTATGATTTCTTTCCTGCTGCTAACTTTGGGTTTTGTTTGTTCTTTCTGTAGTTCCTTTAGATGTAAGGTTAGATTGTTTATTTGAGATTTTTTCTTGTTTCTTGGGGTAGGCTGGTATAGCTATAAACTTCCCTCTTAGAACTGCTTTTGCTGCATCCCATAGGTTTTGGATCATCGTGTTTTCATTGTCTTTTGTCTCTAAGTATTTTTTTTTTTTTTTTGCTGTACGTGGGCCTCTCACTGTCGTGGCCTCTCCCGTTGTGGAGCACTGGCTCTGGATGCGCAGGCTCAGCAGCCATGGCTCACGGGCCCAGCCGCTCCACAGCATGTGGGATCCTCCCGGACCGGGGCACGAGCCTGCATCCCCTGCGTCGGCAGGCGGACCCTCAACCACTGAGCCACCAGGGAAGCCCTCTAAGTATTTTTTGATTTCCTCTTTGATTTCTTCAGTGATCTCTTGGGTATTTAGTAACGTATTGTTTAGCCTCTGTGTGTTTGTGTTTTTTACGTATTTTTCCCTGTAATTCATTTCTAATCTCATAGCGTTGTGGTCAGAAAAGATGCTTGATATGATTTCAGTTTTCTTAAATTTACTGAGGCTTGATTTGTGACCCAAGATGTGATCTATCCTGGAGAATGTTCCGTGCGCACTTGAGAAGAAAGTGTAATCTGCTGTTTTTGGATGGAATGTCCTATAAATATCAGTTAAATCTATGTGGTCTATTGTGTCGTTTAAAACTTATGTTTCCTTATTTATTTTCATTTTGGATGATCTGTCCCTTGGTGGAAGTGAGGTGTGGAAGTCCCCCACTACTATTGTGTTACTGTCGATTTCCTCTTTTATAGCTGTTAGCAGTTGCCGTATGTATTGAGGTGCTCCTATGTTGGGTGCATATATATTTATAATTGTTATATCTTCTTCTTGGATTGATCCCTTGATCATTATGTAGTGTCCTTCCTTGTCTCTTGTAACATTCTTTATTTTAAAGTCTATTTTATGTGATATGAGTATTGCTACTCCAGCTTTCTTTTGATTTCCATTTGCATGGAATATCTTTTTCCATCCCCTCACTTTCAGTCTGTATGTGTCCCTGGGTCTGGAGCGGGTTTCTTGTAGAAAGCATATATATGGGTCCTGTTTTTGTATCCATTCAGCAAGCCTGTGTCTTTTGGTTGGAGCATTTAATCCATTCACGTTCAAGGTAATTACTGATATGTATGTTCCTGTGACCATTTTCTTAATTGTTTTGGGTTTGTTTTTGTAGGTCCTTTTCATCTCTTGTGTTTCCCACTTAGAGAAGTTCCTTTATGTAGAGCTGGTTTGGTGGTGCTGAATTCTCTTAGCTTTTGCATGTCTGTAAAGCTTTTGATTTCTGCATTGAATCTGAATGAGATTCTTGCTTGGTAGAGTAATCTTAGTTGTAGGTTCTTCCTTTTCATCTCTTTAAATATATCATGCCGCTCCCTTCCGGCTTGTAGAGTTGCTGCTGAGCAATCAGCCGTTAACCTTATGGAAGTTCCCTTGTATGTTATTTGTCGTCTTTCTCTTGCTGCTTTCAATAATTTTTCTTTGTCTTTAAATTTTGCCAGTTTGACCATATGTCTCAGTGTATTTCTCCTTGGGTTTATCCTGTATGGGAATCCCTGTGCTTCCTGGACTTGTGTGGCTATTTCCTTTCCCATGTTAGGGAAGTTTTCAAGTATAATCTCTTCAAATATTTTCTCTGGTCCTTTCTCTCTCTTTTCTCCTTCTGGGAACCCTATAATGCGAATGTTGTTGCGTTTAATGTTGTCCCAGAGGTCTCTTAGGCTGTCTTCATTTCTTTTCCTTCTTTTTCCTTTATTCTGCTCCACAGCAGTGAATTCCACCATTCTGTCTTTCAGGTCACGTATCTGTTGTTCTGCCTCATTTATTCTGCTATTGATTCCTTCTAGTGTATTTTTCATTTCACTTATTGTATTGTTCATCTGTTTGTTTGTTCTTTAAATCTTCTAGATCTTTGTTCAACATTTCTTACATCTTCTCGACCTTTGCCTCCATTCTTTTTCTGAGGTCCTGGATCATCTTCACTATCATTATTCTGAATTCTTTTTCTGGAAGATTGCCTATCTCCACTTCATTTAATTGTTTTTCTGGGGTTTTATCTTTTTCCTTCATCTGGTACCTAGTCCTCTGCCTTTTCATCTTGTCTATCTTTGTATGAATGTGGTTTTTGTTCCACAGGCTGCAGGATTGTAGTTCTTCTTGCTTCTGATGTCTGCCCTCTGGTGGATGAGGCTGTCTAAGAGGCTTTTGCAAGTTTCCTGATGGGAGGGACTGGTGGTGGGTAGCGCTGACTGTTGCTGTCTGTATTATTTCTTAATATAAGCATTTAATATGTGCTTAACCCTCTACTACTGCTGAGGATATACAGTGATGATCAAGACAGGCACAGTTTCTCCTGGAGCTTATGATTGATCTGGGGAGAAAAACACCAAAAAAATGATAATTAATGTTTTAAATGATGGCTGCTGTCTTCATTAAGGTCTTTTAGCTCATCTTCATGGAGTTGGTTGGGTCTGCTGGTCTTGGAGGGTGTCCTGGAGAGGTGGGGGCTGGGGGTGACTGCGGTTCACTCTGGGGACACAGGCACTGGTGGTAGCAATTCTTGGGAGTTCCTACTGTGTGGATGCTGATGTAGGTGGTTTGCTTTTATATCAGGGAATGTTTTTCTTTTTATTAGGCTGACATCAAGGGATACCTTGTGCAGTTATAAACTTACCTTTTCATTAACATCTTGCATTTTTTGATTTTAAAAATCAGTGTTGGATATTGATTTTTTTTCTTTTCCACTTTGATCCTTTAGTTTTTCTGCCTTATAGTGAGGTCAGACCTCTCATGGTTGATCCTGTTTATTGCTGAAGAAACTGTGTCCCCAAGTCAATATGAAAAATCAGGCAGGAATGTTATTAGGCTATTTGTTGGTTACCTAAACCGCTAGCAACCAGATGAAAATGATGAATCTGGGTAAAAAGACAAATGAACTCACTTTTATTTTTATCCTCAATGTGCACGTTTCTCTGTACATTTCTTGTCATTGGGAAAAATATGAAAGATTTGCTAATTTTTTTTTTTAAGTATATCACTGAGATCACCAAGTATTTGGCATCCTTAACAAATTGCAGGAAACCAATTTAAGCAGGAAATAGCATAGCCCAAACTAAACAGCCAGTTTAGGGAAGCAGATTTGTCTATATGTTCTATGTATTTTTCTCCCAGAATCTGGCCCTCCTGTTTATTTTTAGATAGCTCTTTAAGGCTCATTTAGAACTAACATTGTAGGGAGAGTTCACAGTAACAAGCTGTGCTTGTTTCTTTGACTTGAGTTACAAGAACTGAAGGGAGTTGCAGTATCTCGGTTTCCAACTTTTAATATGTGACAGTTTGTTGATGCCAGTGTCTCAACACTGCCCTTTTTTTTTTGCATGTGCAGTAACACTTCCTGAAAGGAAGAAATGTATACACTATTGATTTAAAGGTATGCTTTAGATCAAATTCTCTTGTCAGTATATTCTGTTCTTAAAAAGAAATCCATAAACAATCTACATTTAATGGATGGTTGAACCCTTTATCAGTCAACAAATATTAGCATGGAAGTGATCTTTGACTTTAAGGAACTATTAGTTTGGTCAAATCATGTTTAACATTATAGTGTAGTGAATAAGTACTAACGTAGTACTCTTCACCTGCTCAGTTAGGATTTTGGAGTAGGTGAATGAATATGTAAGTGAGATAGAATATATAAGAGGTCTAGAAAGTGCTTTAGGACTTCAGAGAAAGAAGTTCAAGAACTTGGGCAGGCAGGCCATCAGGGGAAGTGGACTTGAGCCAGACCTTGAGCATAAGAGGGGTGGGGGCATTGGTGTTGAAGGTTTTCCTGGCAGAGTCACTGCACAGATCAGATAAAGGGTTCTAGTGGGGTTCTCATAGGTGGGAAGGTTGGGGAAGTTAAGGAGTTTAATCTTTATTTTTATTTTTATTTTTTTGCGGTACGCGGGCCTCTCATTGTTGTGGCCTCTCTCATTGCGGAGCACAGGCTCCGGACGCGCAGGCTCAGCGGCCATGGCTCACGGGCCCAGCCGCTCCGTGGCATGTGGGATCTTCCCGGACCGGAGCATGAACCCATGTCCCTTGCATCGGCAGGTGGACTCTCAATCACTGTGCCACCAGGGAAGCCCAAGGAGTTTAATCTTATCCTTTGGGCCTAGTGGCTACTGAGCAGTTTCATTTAAATTTAGGGTGCAAGTTTAGAAAGTTGCATTAGTTGATACTTTTCAGATATACTGAGTTATTAATAACATTTTTATGGCTAAAAATGCAGTGTTGATTTCCTCATTGATATTTTTATATTTAACGAACAAATCTAAATGGTAAGAATATGTGTTTTCCACCATAGCACTAAATGAAGCCATTTTCATTTTCTTGAAAAAATAAGCAGCCCCATAAGCATTTTTATTTGTCCTTAACTGGCCCTATAGCCAAAAAAAAAAAAGTTATCTTTAGCTACTTGAGGCTGTGGAGGGTAAAAGAGAAGCTTTGTGAGCAGGGGAGGTGAAATGGTACAAGTGGATAAAATACAGCATTAGTTGGAAATCCGGACAGGGAAGACAGCTGAGACACGGTCGAGGTAGAAATGGCAAAGTCAGGGGAGGATTTGGGTAGAGTTGGTGACTGAGCCCACATGGCTGACTAGTGGCAGACTCACACTTCTGTCTTTTTTCCGCTAGTCTAGGGCGCTTTCCCCTGTGCCACTTGATTCATCACTCTTTGTGTCGTATTTAAGAAACCAGCACAAATTTAAACTCTATTTTGAAATTGAGAAGAGAGCATAGAAAACTTAAAAAAAAATGGAACAGATCATTGACAGTATAGTGTATATTCCATGGTATTTTGGGATGGTTCAAAGGGGAGTCACACAGAAAAGCAAAAGCTGCAGCGGAAGAGGAAAGGAATTACAGGGAGAGAAGCTGAGTAGGTCCTGAAATATCAGTGAGTGACATCTTCCAGAATTTTCTGTGACTTGGAACTTCTGCCCTTTGATTTCTTAGTTAACTGATTGACCACTGGTGCCTCAGCTGCCTTTTATTAAATCTTCAGAGGCCCCTACCCTGCGACTACTGTAGCATAATTTACTTTTCATTAGTGCTTCCAAGTGGTATGAGATCAAGTGGGCCAGAAATTCCCTACCTGTTCCCAAGTGACTAGAAATAAGCAGCTCTTTTTTTATGTGCGTTGCATACTGTAGATTAGAAATGTAGTTCTGCCGTGGAGTCACAGTACTCATGAGCTGGAAGGAAGTAACTTCAGTGACCAGGGGAAAAAGAGAGAAGCTGTTTTAAAGAACCTCCCCCTTTTTTTGCTGCAGTGGGTTTTGGACACAAAAGGGATAGTGGATTGTATTTTCTGAAAGAACAAGTGTTGTTATTGGGTGTAACAATCAAGTAAATCATGGATCTCACTCATAATATGTCATAAACCACAAAGAAAGAGAAAACGACTATAAAGTATGTTTTATAATCATGCTTCAAGGTTTATAAAACAAAATATCACATTGGTTATATAAGCAGCTCTAGTGGACTATAAAGTATAGGGCATACAATATGTAAAAACACTATTGTTGATTTAAATTTAATATGCCAGTTGTAAAATAAACACTCGATTAACAATATTTTTGCCTTCCTTGGAATTTGATAGACTTTGAGGGTATGATCTGGATGGCCCAGATCTCTTCAAATAAATTGCCCAAGAGAATTTGAAATATTTTCATACTTCAAGCAGAGGTATTCAAAGTTAGTCCACTGACCCTTCCACCTGTCAACCAAATAGTAGGTTATTGTTGTTGATGATGTTTTTCCTTGTAAAAAAACATTTAAAAAAGTAAAGTCTGACCCAGCATTTCATTTCTTCCATTTACCCTTTCCTGTCTCCCTGCTTTATTAAGAATTACCTGTCCAGTGCTCTGTATTAGGCCAAGACAGTGCTACCAGGTAACAATAAGTGCTTTTAAGTCCTCTTTTTAAACCTGTTCTGCCCCCAGGGCTACTTGACACTTGGTTGACAGCTGTCACTGTACTTGAGTGTTTCTTGAAAAGTGTTGGGAACCCACGTGAATCATTATGGTAAGGCTCTTCAGAATTTTTCCTGGAATTGCTATGGCATGCTGAAGACAGTATTCTGGTTGTGCATGCCCTGGTTCCCATGACTGAGTGGTTAATTGAAATAATGGGTTTTAATTAGCCAGCATCAAATGATTGGAATTTGAAATTACAGGGTAGTAACAATAGCTGTTTCTTTACTTAAAGGCCTGATGGGGTTAGAACATCTCGCAGATTGTATGGTGGGGAGCTAGATGGCTGCTGAAAGCCCCTGTGTATTGACATTGTTGGCGGGACTTTTATTTTTTTTGCTGGTTCACCCTGTTGTTGCTGTTATCCTTCAGGGAACACCCACAGGCCTTTCTCCTGCCTTGTTCTAACCATCTCTTGCTTGGGGTCACGGCCTTCAGTCTCACATTCCCCAGCCTGTTCCCACTGCAGCCGTAGTAGTCTTTCCAAAGTGTAAAACCAATCATGTCATTCCTCTTGAGAGACTCCCCCTTCCTCTTAGGTGAGGTCTAAGTTTCTTTTACGTAGCCAGCAAGGTCCTGCAGAACCCATCTCTGCTGTAGTGTCCTGCATCATCTCCCAGACGCCCCTGTGTCATGTTGAACTTTCTGTCTAGCAGTTCTTGAGTCCTTGAGCTTATCTTTTGGTGTTTTTCTGTGTTGTCTCTTCTGTCTCACCACTGTTCCTCCAACTGTCTACCCCACCCCAGCCCACCTCACCTCCTCCCTGTCTTTTATCTGGCTGACTCTTCCTCATTGTTCACATCCCTGCCTAGAAATCACTTACTTAGAAGTTTTTTCTGACTCCAGGTCTGGGTTAGATGCACCTCCTGAGGGGTTGCACAGCACCCTGTATGTACCTTTCCTTTCATAGCACTTATCACATGGTGCTGTGATTGTGATTTACTGACTCTCCCTTAGATCCCACAGCTTTCATTTACTTGTTTGTCCGCTCAGGACCTCCTTTTATGATACTTTTTTCTGCATTTCGCCCTGCCTTGGTGTTGACCTCTCCTTGCTAAGGTGAAAAGCAGTTATATGCCAGTCTTTGCTATAGGTAAACATTGACTTGTTGAGGTCAGATGTTTAGGCAGTGTGGAATGAAAGAAAGTCTACCCTTCACCATCTCTTCTTCCATTTGGCTGCATCTCAGGTATCATCTAGCAAAACTGAAAGGATGATCTCTGCTCTCCTTCACTTCCTCAAGGCACCGGGACCAGCTCTTTGAAGCCTGCGGGTTTGGTGTCTGGAAACTCAGGAATGTTGAGGATTGGTTTGGCTTCTGGTTGAGGATTGGAAGGAAAACCCACGCCTGCATCCCCTTAGGCCGGTAGGGGAGGCCTGGGAGACCAGGAAGCTGGCTCAAACGCAGAAATAGCTAAGCACTAACAATGATAAAAGAAAAAGTAAGGATTTGGCTCAGCTCATATGGGCATTTACCCAATACATCCCATTTTCTCCTTATCACCATGTGCCACAGTGATAATAATTCATGTAACTATATTAGATTTGCTTTCCATCTTATTTGGTGGTTACACTAAATCCTTCAGATGCAGTTAGTCTTGCTGTTGACATAATGGTCATCTCATGACTTCAAAAAATGAGATAAAATATTGATTACTCGCTGTCATTTTTGAAGATGAACCTGAGGAATGATATGAAAATCAGTTGCTATAATCAGGATAGATTTGTTTTAAATAAAAAATATTAAAGCAGTATTTGAGATTGACAGTTCACCCAAAACACTTCTATTGTTTCACTAATGCAACCAGCTAGGTTATGGATTCTGAATATCGTCCTTATAATTATTTGAAGAAATTAATTTAACAAAATGTAATTATTTTAACAAAATACCTCCAACAGCCCTCAGTTCATTTTCCTTCTTGAAACTTGTGCTTTTAGCAAGAAAGAGATGGCTTTAAGCTTGTGTACAATATGCATTCTTGCAGACATTGAAGGCCAGTCAACTCTTTCTTCTTCTCTGGTATGGCCGAGCAGCTTCTGTTTAATTTTGTGGGTTAATATAGATACCTACTGGGCATAATGTGTTTCTTTAACTTTTCTAAATAACATGTTGACTTCTCTGGGAATTTCATGAGATCGAGCCCATAAACTACTTTTGTGACACCTTTATACAACTTTTCTAAAAAGGTTGCTTTAATATTCTTTCTCAGAAACATTTTAGATTGATTATTATAAGTTTATGGGAGGTTATAATCCTCTTCTTATGATTATTCTTTGACCTTTGACATATTTTATTAGTTTTTTAATAAAAATTCTTTAAGAAAAACATAGGCTGTATAATTAAAAAATAATTTTTTATCAAGCCTGATAAACATACAAATGATAAATTGCTTCCTCTGATTCTTTGTTTCTTGTGCTGTTAAACATTATACCTCTACTGATTAAACCATTGTTTCATAACCCAGGTTCATCTTTTTGCAAAATGATATTTGCAAAAATGGCAAAGTGAAACTTTAAAAAACAATAATTTTTAACATTGCTTTTTTTTCTTATTGTTGCTTATAGGACTTTGACCTGAAACTTTTAAAGGCCATGTTATATACTTTGATTGAGAACTACCTTCTCTTCATCCAAGTGAAATTCGTTTAGTTGAGCAGTACTGAGGCTTCTGTATTACTCAAGCTTGCAATGTTATTTCTGCTGTGCCTCAGGAGGCATGATTTGTACTGGACTAGCCAGACCCAGGGTGGAGGATGCAAAGGCGGACCGAAACATCACCTTTCCTTTGCTGGCAGTGATGTAATGTAACTGTGTGCTTTCAGTAACAGAGTTCCAAAGGAAATGAACCCCAGTTTCTTCAAATAGGAAATGGAAAGGCTGCAGCTGAATTACCTGTGAATAGAAGTGTGTGTGCGCGCGTGCGCGCGCACACACACACACACACACACACACACACACAGAGTGTATGTTTAGTGTTCAAAGAGCTTTTGCCACTTAATAGTTGTGTCATTTTGTATAAGTTATTTCAAATTCCTCCAGGATAAGATGGAGAGACTAATTTCATATGGTTGTCATAGAGAGTAAATGAGATAATGTACCAGTGCTGAAATATAGCAGGTAATCAGTAAATGTTCCTTTCTTTTTTTCCTTGTTTAACATAGTGTCCAGGGCTCTTACTTTACTGCCCCCTTTCACACACTTCGGGTTGACTCTGCCAACCTTTTTGTCCACCCTCTTTGCCTTTCACTTGGTGTTCTGTGCCCTTGTTCCAACAAACATTTATTTAGTACTGGCTATGTGCCTTACACTATACTAAATGCTGAGATTTCATAGCTGAACAGAGCAGAACAATGCAGATTAGCTGGAATAGAGATACACATGTATCATAAAGAATTGAATAAGGACTAACTCTAACTGGGGAGGTCAGGGTAGACTTCGTGAAAGAGGTGGTAATATTTCAGCTGAATATTGAAGGATGAATAGGAGTTCACCAATCAGACATGATAGGGTTGATGGTGGGGGATGATGGAAAGGAGGAAGGGCATTTCTTGGGAGAAGAAATGGTGGGTGGAGCAGTTAGGATCATAAAGGGCTTGGTGATTCCTGGGACTTATCACTAGTTACAGTTATTTCGAATGCAGGTACTGTGTGGGAGATCAGAGTACAGGAGTAAATATGGATGGAACAGAGCTAAGGAGTGTGGGTTTGCTTCTGTGGGAAGTGCCTCCATCCTTGTGTTGTTATACTTGATTTTAATTATTTGTATATGTGTGTGTGTGATCAACTCAAAGGTTGTCTTATCAGAACTTTTCTTGATCTTATTTACCTTGCTTTCATCTGAACTCACATGGTATTTTGTCTACATTTTTCTCTTGGCAGTCACTGTTTTCTACATTAAAAAAAAAGTTTTTTATAGCTGTGTTAGCATCTTTATCCTGCTGTAAGCTCCTTGAGGGCAGAATTCATACTGGAAAGCCTTCAGGTCCCATTGTGACCCATGTGGCGTCTGTCTCACCTGTGGAAGGTGCTCAAGAAACCCTTGATGACCGAATGAGTGAGTGGAAGGCGCCATGAGCATCAGCATCCCAGCTTCTTCAAAATGCTTTCGACCTCAAAACCATTGTGTTCAATGAAAGAAGCCAGTCACAAAAGACCACGTAGTGTATGATTCCATTTTTATGAAATGTCCAGTATAAGCAAATCTGTAGAGGCAGGAGGTAGATCAGTGGTTGCCTAGGGCTGAGGGTGTTGGCGGTGCGGATTGGGGGCTAGGAGTAACTGTTGATGGCTGCTCACCTGCAAGTATTGATATATTAAAATGCATTGAACGGTACAGTCTATATGGGTGAATTTTAGAGTATATAAATTTTGTCTCAGTAAAGCTGTTAAAATGCTCTTGAACTCTTGTCACATTTTTAAAAAGCATCTCCAAATGTATATTTTCTTTTCCTATGTTTGCAGCATACACTTAGGGATTTACATGATGATATTTATTATTCTCTTTTAAAATTTTGAGTTGGCTCAGTAGAATGTAGGTGAAGTAGAGCTTTGGGAATTCGTACCCCTTTCAGAGATGCTTGGGAGTGTGAGTGGGAACTTCTGATGAGCCTATGCAGAGTGACCTCGTTCTCTGTCAAAGGAGCTCAGCAGTCAGTTATTTTAGTATCAGCAGGGTGGCATTGTTGGATATATTTGAACAGTGTCTTTTTCTTTTATAAGTTTTTGAAAAACTTTGTCTTTAGGGAATTATGCACTGCTTTGTCTTAGTGAAAAGACATGCCGCATTCGCTGAAGTAGAAGGAATGGTGCTATTTTCTGTCATCTTCAGAATAAGAGAGGTGGATATAGTTGGTTTTTCAGCCTGTTGATCTTGTATTTCTCATTAACAGGTACTTCATTTTAAAAGGCTATTTCATACTAAAGCATTTATGAAGCCATATGTATTAATAAAACATATACCCTTAGATAAATTGTGTAATGTGGTTTTCTTTTTTCTCCCACACTCTCGGAACTAGTAGTTTCTGCGTTGATGAAACAGCAGGGAGCACCTATTCTGGTGTGTTCATTCATGCAAAATGTAGCCCTCTTGAAAATGAACAAAGATCGTAACCGAAAGGTATTCACCATGCAGTCTATCCACAAGAAATCTTGAATGAAATCATCATCACATAACTTAAATAAAAGTTATTTCCTGACACTATATCACCAAATGTAATTTAGGACATTTACCAGTATTATGTGTGCATTTTTCTTTTTCATATGATTGCCAACTATCTTTAAAAATGGAATGATTCAGATTACTGTTTTGGGGAGGCTGATGTGATTTACTTGACCTTGATTTCACTTGAGTAGTGGCAGAGGGTGGTTCTTCACCACGGATCTGATTGTTACTAGGGTTTCTTCAGCGCCTCTCTAAAGCAAAAGCGTTACATTTGATTTCTCTTCACTTAGCCTGCAACAAGCAGAGTGTTACCCAGTGCTTCAGCCTGGGGCTGGATCAGTAGATCTTTCCAGGTATGAATGGGGGGGCTTACTAGATCTGAGAGAGCCAGAAGCCCCATGATTTGGTGATAGATATTCCTATTGTTTCAAATAGGCCCCCTGCCCCTCCTGTGCGTCACTCAAGAGGTTGCTCAGACACGTATTAAATAAATGCCTAGGACTGTGGTTTGGTGGAAGGAGCATGGATATTGATAGACCTCGAAGTCCTGAGGTGTGACTGTTCATTTATCCTGTTCAGTTCTGTCCCTTACTATGTGTGTGACCTGAAGGCAATGTGTTGAACCTCAGCTTTCCCTAATTTGTGATGCCCAAGAGTGACAGGGGTTACGTGCTATAGTCACCTGCCCTTTCTTGGGCAGTTCCTGATTGTTGGACAAAGGAACTCAAAATGCGTTTTCCCAAAGAAAGAATGGGTGCAGCTGAAAATAATGTTTTTATAATAATTCTTCAGGCTTATAAAGGATTTTTGGGTTAACTTGGAAACCCGAATGCCATTTCACTTTTTAATGATGAATTTACAATGAGCTTTGCCACCACTAAGGTGTTGACACCTTCGCACAGCTTGCAGTCAGGGTTTCTCTGTGCCTTGAGAATGGGCTTGAAATGCCTCCCTTTGGATTCTGATATTATCTCTATTGTAGTCCTGGTTCACACGGGCAGCAAACAAGCAAATATTTGTATACACATATACACACAAATGTGTGTGTGTGCAAATAACGTGTTAGCCACAGCGACATTAGTATAGACATTTTAACAGTTTAATTAGAAGTCACTGAAGATTCTTTGCAGTAAACATAAACTAATGTCAGAGGCTTTGTTCTGTCTGCTGTTGTGCCCAAGGCTGGTGGGGCTGGACAGTGAAGTGAAGGGGTTGTCACAGTTTACTTTTATAATAGTTTGTATAATTTTGGTTGGCTTTTTATCTGTTTTTCCAGGTGTGATAATGGAGGCTTTTTGTTTTTGTTTTTCTCTATTGCAAGGTAATAACTCTTGCATTTCTCCCCATTAAATTATAAGTAGGAGGGAGAATTTAGCACAGCTTTACAGCACTAATTTCGCGCTGTGTCAGGCTGTTTTTGAGGGAGGGTCAGAGCCTGCAAATGTCCGTTGTTGTGGAGTCAGTTAGAGGCAATGTGGTGCAGTGATGGGGGCTCACGCTTTGGGACCTGTCAGTCCTGAATCACCATGGGCCAATCACAATGTTTTCTTCATCTATAGAATTGGGTACTGATTACCTGAGGGGTATCCTGATGCCTAGAACATTGCTTAATAAATAAGAGTCTATTTAAATTCGTGTGTTATTGGATTGCTGATTGGAAATGAGATCTGGCTTCTATCGGCAACTAGCCATTTTACCTTAGGCAAGTTTATGTCTCTGAGCCTTAGTGTTCTTGTCTGGCAAATGGTGGAATGGACTCTTACCTCCTGGATTCCTTGGATAGATTGTGAGCTTTTTAGATAGGAACCATTTTCATTCATCTTTGTAGAGCAACACTGTTACCTGGGCAAAACATTTTGTGATTAATGATTGAGTTTGCAGCTTTGTATATTCTGCCGACTCAAGTCATAGTTACATGGTATATGTAATTATAATTGTCTATGTCTGTGAACATTCATAAGTGGAAATTATGTCGTTTTTTGAAGTTTGTCCCCAAGTAATCTGAAATATACTTTTATCTCTAAAAGTTCATTCATATATAAATGTATTTATGTGTATGCTTAGCTCTAAAAGTATAAAAAATTTTTTTTAAATACTTTAAAAAGTATTTACTTATTTGGCTCTGTCGGGTCTTCGTTGCATCATGTGGGATCTTTTTTTTTAGTTGCGGCGTGGGGCATCTTTAGTTGTGGTGTGCCAACTCTTAGTTGCCTGCAGCATGTGGGATCTAGTTCCCTGGCCAGGGAATGAACCCAGGCCCCCTGCACTGGGAGCGCAGAGTCTTAGCCACTGGACCACCAGGGAAGTCCCTAAAGTATAAAAGTTTAAAATTAGGTAAAAATACATTAACATGAACAAGGTGCAAGAGTATGCATTCTTAAAGGTCTTTTGCTTTAAAATAATTTATCTATGTTTCATTATTTGGATATGATACTCAGAATAACTTGGCCAATAACAAAAAATGCTGTTGGCAGCTTCCAGGTTTTAAAAAAAAAAATCACTCTAGAGAATTAGGGAAAAATAGTAATTAAAAGGGTACTGTCAAGGTTGATAGGTCTGAATTTAGCATCCCAGCTGTGTTTTGGTTTGTAGGGGTATGTGTGTCATGCTGTCTCCCCTCTGTGGTTTGCCGGCCGTGTTAGGAGCCTGGCCTGCAAGAACCTTGTCAGTGTCTGGAGCAATTGAAAGCTGGCAGACTCTGGCTTTCTGGTTTGGCTGTGGTCATTTTCTGAAGGAGCTCTTCAAGAATGCAGTGCCGCTCTCTCTGTGCTGGAAATACTGTGTTCTCTTGAATCTGAGATGCCGTTAATTATAAGATACACCATTATTTTATGTTCCTCTGAGAAATAACCCTGACAATTAAGCTATGATAAAATGCTTTCCTATCCTTCAGAATGTTCATTTTACATTTATTGGAAGAACATAGATTAAAAAGGAAAACTGAAGTGAAATGACTTAGTTATGATATTCCTGAATTTTATTCACGTTCAGAGTCCAAGTTTTTGAGTGACTTTCTGACCCCAAGTTGTCATGTCGGTGTATTTCCACACAGTCTCTTCCTCTATACTTTTAAGAGTGCTAGTGATGTAGCATTTCTTACAAGAGCGCTTTACTGTCTACTCTGGAGTTTTCTCCCAAGCTGACACTCATTCTGCATGTTTGATGCTATTGCTTTCTTGATCTTACATAGACAGTGTCATGAACTGTGTTATGACTGCCACTTGGCCCACGGCAGCAGTAAGATGCCATTGATATCAGAGCTGTTGAAATGTGAATAATTGTGCTTCTTAGAATCAATGGAAAATGACAGCACTGCCTTAGCTATGGAAGGGACTTGGACCAAGGAGTCAGTGTTGACAGTGGAGGGGAGGAAGATGGGGCATTTTTCTTTATTCTAAATGATTAACAGGTGAAGACACTCATTCTCTAATCATTTTAACATACAGTTCCCTTTTCTCTTTCATGGAGAATCCTAATGGAGATTAATCTTAACCTTAACCTGAAAAGATAGACCTGTTTTCTCTGTCCTGTTGAAGCATCTTTCAAACATCAAGCTTACTTTGCCCTTCAAACATTCATAGCTGTGTGTAAATTATGAGGGATACAAAGACGAGCAAGGCTTGTTGCTCTCAAGGTATTGATGATTAAATGGGAAATGGGAATAAACTGGCAAGAGTACAGCAGAGTCTTGTGGGTCTTGTTGTGGGTGACAAAGCATTTACTGTGCTTCATATACTTAAGTATAAGCCTCTTCAGTTTTTTTTTTCCTTAAAACATGGAAGACTATTGTAATAGAGCATGTAAATAGGATGGAAAAAATTAAGTGCGATAAAATTGCTGGGCACTATTTTTCCTGGATTTATTAAGTTTAAGTTTGCCTTACATAAATTAAAAAATTATATGTCTAAAGAAATATGGAATTTGTATGATCCTGGATTGTATTTGAATCATATTTTTTTGTTTTCTTTGAAAGATGTATGGATAATTGGTGAATAGAATAAGACCTATTAAAAAAAGAATAAGACCTATAGATTATAGTATTTTATATATGACCGTTAATTTCTTAATTTTGATCATTGTACTGTAGTTATATAACAGATTGTTCTTGTGTTTTAGAAATCTCCCTGGAATATTTAGGGATAAGAGGTATCATGTCTGCAACGTACTGTCGCATGTTTCAGAAAAAAATAATGTGTGTGTGTGTGTCTGTGTGGTGGTGGGGGAGAGAAAATGTTCAAATATATCTGGTAAAATGTCAGTTGTGAAATATGGGCTAAGGGTATATGTGAATTCTTGTAGTATTCTTGCAACTCTTTTAAGTTTGAAATGATTTTTAAAAAAAATAACGAAATTGAAAAGCTATTGCTAAAATATCAGGTGTCCAATACTTTAAATCAACATATTTATTTTATGTGTTTATTTAGGGCAGATATATGCATATTTATAAAAAAAACTCCACTGTCTTGGCAGAAACTTGCAAAATGTCCTTACTTTTGTTTCCTGCTTTCAGACATCTTGAATTGCTCTGTCACTTTGTGAATTTTTATATATATATGTAAATATTTTGAGGCCAGCTTGGAAACATTTAAGCATAGGTTTCTATATTGTTGCTGTTATCTAAGTACTCTGTCAGTATTGTGTCTGAGAGGTTTTCAATGATTTTGGTGGGGGGGGACAGTTTTATACAGTTATTCTTTTTTTTTTTTGCGGTACGCGGGCCTCTCACTGTTGTGGCCTCTCCCGTTGCGGAGCACAGGCTCCGGATGCACAGGCTCAGCGGCCGTGGCTCACGGGCCCAGCCGCTCCACGGCATGTGGGATCTTCCCAGACCAGGGCACGAACCCGTGTCCCCTGCATCGGCAGGCGGACTCTCAACCACTGCGCCACCGGGGAAGCCCTACACTTACTCTTTGATAGTGAATTCCCAGTGATCTATGAGTAATTATTTTGATGATCTTGTTAACTTTCTAAACTAGCCCTTGTGATTCCTGCTGTCCTCCTGCCTCTTAACCCTTCCCTTACTTGTCACTAACCCCCCCCCACTCCCCAAAATAGGCCACATTTGTCTTTAAAATCAGTAAAATCCTGCCTCTTCCATGAAGTCTTCCCTGATAATCCCCATTGAATGCTAATCACTTCTTAATCAGCATGTACTACACTTATTTTACTGTTTTATATTGTCTCAGTGATGGATTAAAATTATTGTTGCTTTGTGGTCATTTAAATATATATGAACATACTGTTTTTCCTGCCCAATGTCAGAATACTGGGAGATACAGATTGCTTTCTTTTTTTCCTCTGAATTTATCTCCACAGCTCATGGCTGCTGTCCTGTTAAGGTGGTTGTTCACTAATTGATTCTATCTGAGTGGGTATCTCTTACTGGATCCAAAACTAAAGCTTCACTGTTTGACTTTTGGGATTATCTGTATCTCTCCTCTCTTCCTTGTAACTTCCAATCTCTAAGGGTTAAAGATTTTGTTGTTTGCCTGCATTAGTTGAGATAGTATTTTCATATTTAGCCAATTCATTTGCTATTTTAAATTCTGACATCACAAATAAACTGAATGTTTTAAACCTGTAATTAGATCTGTGATTGTTAAAATGTGTAAAACATATTTGAACAAAACATTCCAATATAATTTGTAAATGTGTTATACTCTGGTAAAGATAAAATGATAAGACTGATTTTTGCTTGAGGATAAACCACATTTGTATCTTAAATATAACTGGTAATATTTCTCTTGTTGATTTAACTCAAGTAAAGTAACTTTTCTTGAGTGACAAAAATTTAGATGATTATGTGAAATAATGAGCTGTGGCTCTTTGAGTTTGGTTCTTATCTTAATTGTCATTTTGATTTTTCTGGATTGTCTTTCAAAAATTACCTGAGGACAAGATGTTTATAAGGTTTGGATTAAAAACTGTAAAATGTCCCCTTTGACCTTTATTTTTACTCTGAAATTTTAGTTGGTTAAATCCTTTGCAGAAATTGTATTGACCTAGATGTACTACTAACTCTGGCATCTTTATCATAGTCTGGCATCATGTAAAATTTGATTTATGGTTTTTCACACTTTATCACATCCCAGCTACCCTTAAAAGTATGCACAAATGGAGGAATAGAGGCTCTGAGAGGTTAAATGACTTACTTTAGGCCACAGGTACCAACACCTGGATTTAAGCTTCGGTCTTCACTGCAAATCTATGCACTCTACTGGATTAGAAGCTCTTAACCATTTTTGTGCCGTAGTTGGCATTTTGGTGAAGCCTATGGGTTTATTCTCAGAATAATTTTTTAAATACGTAAAATATATAGCATTACAAAGGAAGCCAGTTATACAACAGAAACCCAGATTTGTAACACGGTAATATGTTTACTTATTAGCGCATTAAATAAAAAGATTTGGTGTTGGGTATATTATATTTTGAGGTGCCTGAAACTATTATATGTTATGAAAATAGATGATATCTTTTGATGACAAAGTCACAGGTACTGTGGCTAATACTACTTGATATTAGGCCGTCATTCATAATTGGAGGAAGTGCTTACTTTCACTTAGAAGTCAGTAAAAATAAAGATGCTTTTTTTTTTTTTTTTTCTTATCCAAGTTTACGAACTTCTTGCATTGCCAAGCTAAGAACTGCATTGGACCATACTGTTTTTCATGCCAGTTGTACATTATGTTACCTGCTGGTCTGGGCACATATTAGCACTTAATAAAGGTTGAAAAAACAATTTGCAGGACCTAGAATACATGCTAACGATATAAGGCCTTATTTAAAAAAAGGAAGAATAATGAAGACTTCCGTATGTTGTGAGCCTCTTGAGGGTAAGAATTAAAGTTCACTTTAATTTGAAATGGTTAGAACCTATAATTGTTAATATTTTGTTCCTTAGGATTCTAGTCAGTTCTTTGTCTGCCTTTCCCCTAAAGGTAAAAAAGGGATTATGGTATTTTCTTCATTAAAAAGCTTTAGCCTTCTGTATTTCAGCTCCTTCTGGGCAGTTTGTTTTAATGAGGGAGACTGACTGTCATGGAGGGTTTCTGTTAGTTCTCCTTTAGTGACGACTGTTGCGCAGGGCACAGGCGGGGCCGGAAGTAGAATGTTCAAGAGCGTTGAAATGGGCATGGATCTCCTTGAAAAGGTTTATTTTATTGTTTTTTTTTTTTCTGGTGAGTCTGAACCTCTTCATCAGTTGTCAGACGTGACAGCTTAAGTGTATTGTCGTTGCTTCTGTCCTTATGTAAAATCTAATTCTACTAGTTCTTTTGTTAGTTAAACAGGAGGTAACCACTTAAAAACATTTTATTTCCTCCCTTAGGTGAGGAATGGGTAGGCTCTTTCTTCTTTAACAGTTAAGAAGAAAGAGCCTACCTATTCCTCTTGTCTGACTCAGTGTGTAGCTCCAGAGATCCTGAGTGACTTGGATGGTGTGTTGACAGGAAAAGCTTTAGGTACTGGGGGAATCCCCTTTAGCATATTTACCATCAGTGGAGTTGTAGCCCTCCAGTATACAAGAAGTATGTCGCTTAGCTGTCCCCAGGCCAGCTTTGTGATTCAGAGCAGTAAACCTGGGGGACGCTCTGACACAGCCCAGCTCCTCAGTCCCATCTCCTCCCAAGGAGGATGCTTCCAGACAAGTATGCGCTTCACTCAGCTTCCTTGATTCTCTCTCCGAAGTCGGCCCTGCAGGAACATCTACTGAACTTCTCTTCTGCCAGATGCATTCTTTCCCTCCACTCTTCCCAACCTCCAGTTTGTTTTTTTTTCCTAATCATTACCAACACTTAGAGTGTAGCTTTTTGTACTTGATGCAAGTAGTTTGCAAAAGCTTTTGGCCTGAATATTTATAAGACTTTTGCTTACAGTGGGGCTGGAGAATACTACTAACTCCTGATTATCTGAGAACAAATCATTTTAAATTTGGCATATAAGTTGAATAGTACATTTTTTTCTTTTAGTAAGTACTTCTTTTTATAATGACATTTTTTGTATAACTGTCCTCCTTCCCCCATTAATGTTATTTTTTTGCATCCCAGTAGGAAACTCCTGAAATCTAAAAACATAGGCATTTAACCAATTATCAGGAAAGTTTGAAAGAATCCATGTCTGCTTAGGTTGGTATTTTGTACCATTCTAAAGCAGTATTTCTCAACTGGGGACTTGAATGACAGTGTTCTGGAGAGCACATTGCTGCTAAAAGCTCTAATGGAGGATATTTAAAATTCCCTTAACAAATCCAGCAATAAGACAATTATTTAAATATTTTATTTGCGTGTCTAAGGAGTTTTGTTATTGTCAGTGGAGATCAGGCAAAAGGGCTTCAGTCCCTGATTTGCTTTATCACACATAGGTATATTCCTACCTGCCATGGTGATTAGACATTTATGTAGTTTAAAATTTTTATTCATAGTCATGTAGTATTTAATTTATGCCTATAATGGATTATTGGTTAAAGTCTAGAAACATATGGGACTCTGATGATGAAAAAGCACGTTAATGAACAATAAAAATGATGATGGTTCTGAAAATTAGCTTTAGGGTGCTTTTCACTACATTAGTAAGCCGTATTCATTTGATAAAAATTCTCATATAGCACATTGAGGTGTGCCTATATTTTAATGCTTAATGTTAAAAAGAGAAAAATATGGTGATTTTTTAGTTTTGCTTTTTTTTGGAAATAAAAACTATCCTCCCCCAAATGTATTCGCATTTACAAATAGCGCTCTGAAATCTTCTCTCTTATCTTGTCATTTAGAAATAAAACACAGGTCTAAAATTAAACCCCTTAGTTTACTTAAGTACAAAATGTAAGAGTTCTGAACATTAGATCATGAAAGCAGTTTTTGTTTATTTTTGATATTATATTTAAAAATGCTATTGGTCCCCAAACCAAACATAATATGTCAGTTTTGAAATTTTTATTTTTGCATAACGAAAGATTGAAACAAGTTGAATTTTACCTTGATATATTATAAATGCTATAAGATATTATAATAAACCTTGTCATGATCTTAATAGTAATTTATGAGCAAATGTTTTAAATTTAAAATCTCTTTATCATGTGACATACAAATTACAAGTTATTTAAAAAAAATTACCATGGGTTTCTTTTAAGATTGTACTATTGTGAGAAGATTTGCACTTCTAGTAGTGTTTAGAAATGCAGTTGTCCATTGGAATGTGTAGCGGGGAGAAAAGCTTTGGGAAAGGAAATGATACATCTTCCCAGTTTCTGCAATGAGGAGAGTGTATGGGAACATGTACACACTGGCCAGCTTTAAATGACTTTAGCAGTATATTGGCCCTATATTATTATAGGGCTTGGTTCCCTATGTTATTGCATATTTGATTGTAATGACTATCACGTAACAGGGATGCCAAGATCCCTACTTCTTGCTAGGATAAGGATGATTTGAGTAAAAGAGCTCGCCATACTGTAAGACTCCCTTCGAGGGTGTTCTCTTGATGTTAAGCCTTTGAAGGTCTGTCCTGTGCTGCAAGGATGTTTAAAGTTACAGTAATTGTGGATACTCAAAGGGCAACCTAAGATTATTTGAGAGAATCTTAGGAAAATGAAGAAATATTACTGCAGTGTGAGTAAGAGAAGCATTTTAAGATTATAAAAGCACAAGTATTGCTCACTTAAAAAAATAAAAGATGTGTTTCAACCAAGCTTGCTATTAAGTGAATATGTTTAAGTGGATTATAATTCTCTATTTACATCTTTTATAAAATTGGACATGCTATATTGGAAAAAAAAGGGCCCCTGGATATAATTTGCATTTCTTAAGAATGCAGCAAATCTGTCATGGCATGCTTAAAATAATTATCTTCTTGTGGAATTTTAACAGTAATGCTAAAAACATTACCAGAAGCTCTAATGTATTAATATTTCACCTAACTTATGCCCAAGCAGACTGTTTTAGACCTAAACTAATGTTTACTTTTCAGCTGTTAGTTGTTGAAGTTCTCTTAGGGACTATTAACATATCAAAGGGAGTATTGAAGTAGTGCAGTTGTTTGTTTTGGGATTTAGGAATCTCTGAAGTTTAACAGCAGAATGTAGAGTAGTGGAAGTGGGGTTCCTAGGTGGAACACCCAGGACAGGACGCTCACGTTGGAGTTTCGTACAGATGTTTGGGAGGGGTGGAGATGGGAAGAGTGAACTTGTGATTTAATCAATTCTTTTGTTTTGAATGCTGCTTAGTGAATTTGCAATAAAAGAAAATCTGTAAAAAAAAAAAAAAGGGGGGGGAGTAGATTTAGTAGGATTTGTGTTGTATCCTTGCTGCTGTTATGCAGAATGCTGCATGAGAAGAGAGAAGGAAAAAATGTAAGAGTGTTGCTTCACCTAGTCAGATTCTCAACAAACTTTGAGATAGCTGGAACATTTTCTCACAAAGGTTTAGCTTGCCGGATAGGTGGTGGAAAGTTAGTGAATTGCTAATCTGTAGGTAGTATGATTATGTTAGATTGATATTAAACAGGCAGTAGATGGTGGGATGGAACCTTGAAGAATTGCCAGGGTAGAAAATGAGTAGTCAGTAAATTTCAGGTTATTTGAAATTTGAGGACTGTTTGTGTGGGGTTTTGGGTAAAGTAGGTTTATGGGAGTGGAAGTGTAATCTGATGTGGTATTGGTATATGTCAGAAGGTGATGTGATTCTCACAACATTTTTATTAATGGTTACTTTTATTATACCCACTTTACAGGTGAGAAGACTGAGTCACAGGAAAGCTAATGACTAAAGATGCGAATATAACAAATGGCAGAGCAGGGTTTTAGATCTAGGCAGTCTGATTCTAGAGCTGACATTCTCTTCTAAAGAGGTTGAATAACTTGCTTAAATGACTTACCCTGGTTTGGACAAAGCACCTCATTGATTTTCGCTTCCTCCTATTAGGCATATCTGGATGAGGAGACTTTCCTAGGGCATGTATATAGACTTCTGCCCTCAAGTTTCTTCCACCTCTTTCAAGTATACTCAACGTAGCTAATTTTTTAGCTTCTTCTCTTACGTGTGCATGTTTTTGAGGCTGTCTTTGATTCTTCTAGGTCTGAGAAAAGGTAAATTAGAATTTTGAATTTTTGCCATGTTTTATCAGGGTATATGGGGTAGAAGATAGGTTCCACTATCTAATGGAGACCCCAAGTAACAGTGACTTGAAAAGTTAGAATTTTACTTTTATATAACATTTTGGGTAATTTGATGATTCCTTAATTTGGGCACCCAGGCTCCTTCTGTCTTATTGCTCTGCATCCCTAAGGTGTTTCCCTTATCCATATGGTCCACAATGGCTCCCAGCTGTCCTCTAGCCCATGCCGTGGGGAATAGCTTAGAAGCCGCACGTGCCACGTCCACTCACATATTATTAGTCAGAATGTAGTCATGAGGCTACGTGACTGCAAGCCAGGCTGGAGACTGTTGTCTTTATTCTGATCAGCTCTGTGCCCAAGCATGCATTGCCTTTATGGCAGTCTGTGCTATGATAGTCATTCATAATTTTCTTTGGATTCCCAGGTGAGAGTGGAAAAGGGTAGAGCCAAGATTCTAAGTGCTGAAAATGTTGGTAACCCTGAGACACAAGTTCTTGTCGAAATAAAGCTGAGTTATGTTGGAATATTTTGGTTACAAACACTTCACTTTTCTCACATGTCTGAATTCCTGTTTGGATTTTAGTTACTCCTGATTTATCAGCATGGATGAAAAATTGAAAAGACTTGATATTTTCAGTTTATATCCAAACTGCATAAACAGCATCTGAGGATTCCTCTAATACTGCAAGGAGTGAATAATTTAGTTTGATTTTCCTTTAAACCCAAATAAATAAGATAAGCTGTAGTATCTGTTATAGTGTCCCATCATTTGTCATTGCTACCCTATCTTGAAAGCTTTGTGAAAAGTGATGGTTTTGATGTTTGTTGTTGAGGTACAATTCCCACAAATAGGTATTTAAAACCTTTTCATCTTAGCCAGTGATTGCAGTGTGTGCATGCACTAAGCAACTTAAAAAAATGAAAATTTGGTACATTGAATAATAGCTTTTACTAGAAATGCTTCAGGCCCAGTGAGAAGTTGTCAGATTCCATTTTAAGGAAACAAAGCTAAATTTTGATACATATTTCCTACTAAGTATAACTCTAGTCAGCAAGCAAAGAACATTGAATGTTTTATTTTACTAGTGGTAACAAGAATGTAATGATAGATATAATAGTTAAAGTTTATAGTTGATGTTATATTTTCTTTCAGCCTATGCCTGTGTGGAATAAAATAGGTCTCTATTGTCTGTTTCACAGCCCAAATGGACATTTTATAGAGTGATTTTGTAGAACACTCCAAAATATAGTGACACTTTGTAGCAGTGACTGCTACATGTGGGAAGTGTATCTCCATGGAGCTTCACCATCGTTATGTTGTGAATATTTGTTGCTGATGTAGAAAATCCTATCAGTGGTTATCTTTCATTCCTTTTATCTGTCTTAGCTTAACCTCAGCTGATTGCTTAAGTCAGTGACTAAGAATTTTTCATCAGCTGTCCTTGGTAACATATCATTCATCTTACTAGGGCTACTGGTGTTATCAATTGAAAAATCTAAATGGAAGACAAAAAATTAAATGCTACTTGAAAAACTGAAGTGAAAAGAGAGTATTTTGGCTAAGATTCCCCCCATTTTCTACCTATGTTTAATATGGCCATCTTTTTTCTGGCACTTTGAATTTCATCATTTTCATTCCATAAGAACTCTTTGTCAAATAGCCCTTGTTGTGTGGTATGCCTCCAGACAGTGTAATAAGAAACTGTGTGCTAGAAATAATGCTCCCCCAGACTTTATTATAGTAATGGTGTGTGATTGTTTTTTCTTTGAGTAATTTGCCTTTTAAGAATACATAGTCTGTTTTGGGGGAAAGCAGGGGTGGGGGTGATTGATGGTGGTAGCATGAATTGGGAGATTGGGATTGACATATACACTAATATGTGTAAAATAGATAACTAATAAGACTCTGCTGTATAAAAAATAAATAATAAAAAATAAGAAGCTTAAAAAAAAAGAATACATAGTCTCTTTTAATGCGGTGTAGGCAGGATGGCTGTGGGGTAAAAGGAAAAAATGAAAACCAGTTTTGTTTTCTTGAATCTTGTGGTGCTCATTTTGGGGACACTTTAATCCCAGCCAGCTCTCTTTTGGTGTAAATGTGGTTTGAACCTCTGTTAGCTAAACTGATATAATTTGTACATTTGATGTTCATGATTGACTTGATACAGGGTTTCTGTAAAAACTGGAACTTTTCTTAAAATGATTATGAATGTAAAAATGTGTTTTTGGTAAAAAATACTGTTAAGTATAAAGAGAGAAAGAAAAATTCAAAGATAATCATTATCATTTTTGTATATCATTCCAGGCCACATATGTGTATGTATTTCTTGTGCTTTTTTCAGAGCTGGATGTATATAAAACAAAATGAAGAGCAACAGTATTTTCAGTTTAGTATCTAGTCCTTTTCACTTGTGAGAATGTTTTCCTGGGATTAATATTCTTTAATAACTGTTTCTTAATATTAGCTTAATATTTTATTATATGGCTGTTGTATTTTACTATTTGACCATTTTCCTGTTTTTCGGTATTTAATTTGTTTCCAGGTTTTCATCGTTTTATGTATAAAATATATATTGCTCTTCCTCGTTGTCTTTCTCATTGCCACCAGCCTTCATGTTTCTAAGAGGAAGATTTAATAGTCATTTAAACTGGCCATGAAAACGAATTTTTAGACAACACTTGATCAACATCAGTTTTACTTCACCCTTTAGTCTTCTCATCATTCGTCATAATCAGTGACCTTAGCACTGTTCAAAGACAATGAAAGAGATTCAGATTGTCTTGTTACTGTCAGATCAAATTCATTTACAATAAATATGTGAACCTTGGAGATCAGAAGCTAAAATACCTTTATGTAATTGGACCTGGACATCAAGCCAGATCCTAAATTCTCTTGAAAGATGCACCACAAATTCTTTTGTTACATAATCTTTTCTGTAGGTTGAAGAAATTGTAAATCCTAGCATGTTGACATTCTGAAGGATATACAGCTTAAAATAGCCTCTTGCAAACTATAGTATTGGCTCAATGAAATGTTACACAGCATCAATCAGGAGTTTTGCTCGTGGTTCTTCAGTGGAAGGGAGTTCCTGTTTTTGTAATGAGTTCATTTTTGGACTCAAAATATCTCCTCATTTCACTTCATATCATCTTCAAGAGAAACGTCATTGGTAATTTATGGGTAGAGTCAGGAAGAGAACGCAGGTCTCTTTAAACCTGATTCTTTAATTAAAATTTTGTTCTGCTCATTGAGCTCTGTTTTTTTGTCCATTTAAAAGAAATCAAATATGACATGCTTCTGTATTTCACAATCCTATTGCGTACACACACACACACACACACACCACCCATGGTTGCGATTATAAAATGAAGGTCTTTCATGTGTGGCATGTTATATCATTATAATTATTTTATGGCCATGTTTCAGATGCATATCAACTTAAATCTGAACATTTTATCCTTTTAAGGATATTTTTATGTTATATATGAATAATGTCTTAGATTAATTTCTTACTGTTAAATTCTCTATAAATTATATAACTGAGATCAAATATGTTAAAGCCATTTATAAGTGTTAAAGCACAGAGCAAAATCTTATTAGTTTGGATTCATTTAATTTACAGTTTGTCATGAAATTAGAGAAGATTTATGTTTACTCATACAAAACAAGGTGGGGGTGGGTGATGGGGGTAGAAGTGAGGGAGGGTTTAGTAAGAAAATTCCAAGAGGAGATCTCAAATTACTTAGCAAATTATTTTATGGAATCATCACGTACATTGGACATTACTGTTTACAGAGAATAAGTTGGTATTCTGATTATGAGCTTCATTAAAGTAGTTCCTAGGGACCTCTACCTGTAACACTTTTTAAAAGAGTTTAACATAAATTCATTTCTTTTAAAGTATCATGTGTTTAGATTGTACTTATTCTTGCAGCCTTCCTACCATTTATTCTAGATAGTTTCATATTATATGCTGTAGTGAAAGCTAATTTATTTTTGGTTTTTATAGAGAAATTATTCCTTATTAAACCATTCACTTCCTTAATTTTAAAATGGAATCTTTGTGAATTACTATAAGTTAACTTAGAGTTAATAACTTTAAATCCTTTTCTCATTTTCTTTGAATATAAAAATGATATGGCCTTTTTGAACTGTTTGTTCAATATTAATTCTGATATTGTCACCTATGAAACATATAGTTTTAGTTGTCCAAGAGCTATCTGATGTAGGTAGTTTTGATGGAAAGTGTGGCAGCTTGAAATAAATCTGTGCTTGGGAAGTTGTTCTCATAAAGGCATTAATCTGAAAATGTCTGTGAATGCTTAATACATTTGAATAGTTCGGATAGATGGGTATCAACCTGTATCTGTGCATTCTTGTGATATTATAACAGTGAGCTGGGGTCTTTAGGCTGTAATTTGTATCCACTTTCCATTTCCGTTGGATTCATAATGAAGTCTTTGTCCTTGGATGACATTTTTTGAGGCATCAGGAGAGGGAAAAAATAGTATGATGATTAGCACAAAGTGATGTTGGATACCAGAAGGAAAATCGAGATGATCTGTATGAGTGGGACTGGGCAAATGTGACTTTGGTGAGTATGGAGAGAGAGGAAGCTGGTAATACTTGGGCACCTCGAGGCAGAGATCCCATGGGAGGAAGGCACTTTGCTGTCATCTCCAAATATTTATCTGTGTTTGAAAAGTGCATTACTGTAATTGCATTATTTGGGACTGTCAGTTGTCATACAAACCTTAAAGTAGCTAGGTTTCTCATGGTTATCTTTTTTTTATCAGGGTGAGTATTTTAGCCTGGTCTAAGGCAGTGGTGCTCAGTGGTGGGGCAGTACTGCTTCCAGGGAGGCATTTGGGAAATGTGTGGGGGAGCTGCTGGTGTTTAGTGGGGTGGGCAGGGATCTAGACATCTTGCAGTGCCTCGGATAGTTCTGCCCCCTTGAACGATTGTCCTGTGCCCTCGATTTCAGAATGTCCCATCAGAAATTCACATAGCTGAAAACCCGCTTACCCAGCCCAGAACTTAAGTGTTTTATGTATCAACAGAAAGTATGTTTTCCGTAGTTTTAAGATACACTGAATTTTCTGGGAATGCAGCTGCTCTGTTGCAATAACTGTAGCTATTGCATTTGTGGTGGCTTAACTTATAAGCTCAAGAGTCAGACTCTTTTATTTTATCTACTGTAGATTTGAGCATTTACATAGTAAATTGCCATTATTCGTTATAAATTAGTTTCTTTTTATTTCTTTTTTTAATGTTACACTTAGGGTATTATATTGATTAAAACTCTCGTGTCTGTATTATCCATTTATTTTCAGCATAGTAAAGGGAGTATTACAAAATATTTGCTACAGAAAGGCAGCATAGGGGCTGACAAGGGAGAAAACCACGGTCTGAACAAGGACCTTTTATGTCATCCCAGGTGTTCTGAAGGATTTACATCCTGGAGCCTTATATAGCTCATGGTGTAAGTTACACAAATGAACCACTTCTGAAAGACAAAGTGTTCCACCTCCTTTCTCTGTATAACATTGGTATGAAGGAAATTTGTGGATCATTAGGGATATAATCATAATAAATGTTTTTACTCTTCTGTTCAGTCTGACTTGACTGTGGATAATTTATTTTACTTTTAGAAAAAAGGTTAAGTACGTTCTTGCATTTAAAGATAGGACAGGGCCTTTGTTCTTGAAATTCTTGTGCACAGTCTTGTGTCTTAAAGATGGTGAAGTCGTCTGTGATCAGTGAATTCACAGAGCTTCCACAGTGCTTCACAGAGAATTATTTTTGTTCTATTAGAGATTATGACCACTTACGACTACATTGAAATAGTGTTTTCGGAACAATAGGTGGATATTCGTTAGATGAAGGAAAAAATAACAGGGTTACAGATAAAAGAGAGGCTGACCTAATTATCACAGTGTGAATTAAATAAAAAATACAAAGCACAGGGTGTTGCACAATAGTTTAATGAGAAGTGTTATACCAATATGTATTATGCTGTCTCACAGTTTTAATATATTTGAACTACCATAAATAACATGAATCAAGCATGGGTGTAAAATCTGCTTTATTTAAAACTTCCCAGGAGAGGCCGTTGTTCTGCAGCGGTTAGCTTGTGGGTTAAATAGGTCCTTTTTGGCATCGCACCCTAATGGGCTGTAAATGAAGCCACTGAAGCCCAGAGGTCTGACTATATGTGATCCTCCAGCTATTTCTGCTGCCTAGTAGTGGACCAGTATCTAGAAATAGGACTCTTTTTTTCCCCCTTATAAAAAGGGCCGTAATTGGGTCAGAACTTTTATTTTCATTTAAAAGAAGAAAAGTCATGAGATTGGAGTTAGTTGACATTTCCCAGGGCTGTAGGTGGATTAGAAGATAGATTTTATTTTCAGACTTTTGAGTCTTTTGATTTCCTCGGGCTTTGATTACGTGCAAAGATACATTTAAAGTCTCCCTTAGAAAATAGTGTTGGTCAGAGTTTGAAGTACTAAATATTTTAGTTGAATTTAGGAATTTTGTTAGCAGTTAATGGATTTTTTGGATAAAATACAGTTTTTATTGCTAAAAAGCACACACTAGTTCATAACAGTAGGAAGAAGGAAGAATGATTTATGACTCTTAAGTATTGGAATGGTTTTGACTTTCTATTTACCAAAGCAAGTTACTTAGGTAAGGACATTAGTCTTGGTTAAAGCTTTTTAGCACATGGAAGTAGGCTTGTCCACTGTTTTACTGTTATAAAATATACGTTTTAAAAAATGTGCTATGAACCTTGCTTGCATCAGTGTGATAATTAGGAAGGTGGACTGAAATATGATATGTCAATGTGAATTGGTCTGTGTTACTGTACAACCAGGTATTGAATAATGTATACATTTTACTCTAAATTACTTTCGAGCAACAATCACTAGCATTCATCAGTGTTTTATAATTTAGTTGCAGATTACTGATTATGACTGCCCTTCAAACACGCACAGATCTCCACCAATTGTGAAAATAATCTTTTATTTATAATTTTTCCACCTCATTCCTTTTTGTTTCATTTCTAAACTTGAAGAGAGGCCTATAATTGCTGCCTTCCGTTGTCCTCCTCCCACTGATTCCTGATGCCCAAACCATCTGATTTCCATGCACTCCCTGGGATGACAGGTAATTGTAAGCCATGCTGCCAGATCTTCCTCCTTCCTGAACCTGGACTAGGCCTTGGAGTCCTGCACACAGCACCCCAGGCCGCTGCTGCCAGTTGATCGGAATTGGCACATGAGATGAAATCTGTTTATCATTTCTGCACATGGTACCTTGGTTCATTTCTTCCATTCCATTCCATTCCATTCCATTCCATTCCATTCCTTCTTTGTCTCTAATGATGTTCTTCTTTCTCTCCTCTCCTTCATCTGATGAATTCTTAAGGCCTATTCCTAGCCTTCTACTCTTTTCTCTTTATACATTTTATTTTTTTACAAGAGAATTCACTGAGCTGAGATCTGTAACAGTCATTCCCAAATCAGCATTTCCAGCCAAGTCTCAAATCAAATCTGAATTTCAGGTTCAAATATCTAATTGCGTACAATTCCATGTGGTGATTCTACCATTACTTTCAATTGACTGTGTCTGAAACTGAACTCATTATCTTTCTTCCCCAAACAGCCTCTCCTTCTTTCCTTAATTGACCATCATGGGTATTAGTTTTCTGGCATCTGGGTGCACCTTTGACTTCTTTCTCTTTCATCTCTCGGTCAGTAACAGATGACCAGTTTTTCCCATGAAAGCCCTTGCATCTTAGACTCCATCTTTATGGCCAGTATCCTCATCACCTTATGCCCGTGTCTCTCAAACTTGAGCAAACATCTGAAATGGTGGGCTTGTTAGCACACAGATTGCTGGGCCCCTCCCCCCAGGGTTTCTGATGTATAGTTCTGGGGTGAGTCTGAAATATTTGCATTTCTAACAAGTTCCAAGTGATGCTGCTGGGGGATGGGGGGCGGGGGCGGGGCTGGGCAGAGAAAATGAGGCTGTACTTTGAGAACCACTCATTGCTTTACGCTTTCCCCATCCAGTTAATCTGCATATCTTTGCCAGATTAGACTTCTTGTAATGCCCCATTTCACTGCATTATTTTCTTTTTTTTTTTAACATCTTTATTGGAGTATAATTGCTTTACAATGGTGTGTTAGTTTCTGCTTTACAACAAAGTGAATCAGTTATACACGAGTTCCCATATCTCTTCCCTCTTGCGTCTCCCTTCCTCCCACCCTTCCCATTCCACCCCTCTAAGGCGGTCACAAAGCACCGAGCTGATCTCCCTTTGCCATGCGGCTGCTTCCCACTAGCTATCCATCCCACGCTTGGTAGTGTATATATGTCCATGCCACTCCCCTACCCCGTCACAGCCTCCCCCTCCCCCTCCCCCTATCCCCAAGTCCATTCTCTAGCAGGTCTGCATCCTTATTCCTGTCTTACCCCTAGGTTCCTCATGACCTTTTTTTTTTTTTCTTAGATTCCATATATATGTGTTAGCATACGGTATTTGTTTTTCTCTTTCTGACTTAACTTCACTCTATGACAGACTCTAGGTCCATCCACCTCACTACAAATAACTCAGTTTTGTTTCTTTTTATGGCTGAGTAATATTCCATTGTATATATATATGTGCCACATCTTCTTTACCCATTCATCTGTTGATGGACACTTAGGTTGCTTCCATGTCCTGGCTATTGTAAATAGAGCTGCAGTGATCCTTTTTGACCTACCTCCTAGAGAAATGGAAATAAAAACAAAAATAAACAAATGGGACCTAATGAAACTTAAAAGCTTTTGCACAGCAAAGGAAACCATAAACAAGACAAAAAGACAACCCTCAGAATGGGAGAAAATATTTGCAAATGAAGCAACTGATGAAGGATTAATTTCCAAAATTTACATGCAGCTCAATAACAAAAAAACAAACAACCCAATCCAAAAATGGGCAGAAGATCTAAATAGACGTTTCTCCAAAGAAGACACACAGATTGCCAACAAACACATGAAAGAATGCTCAACATCATTAATCATTAGAGAAATGCAAATCAAAACTGCAGTGAGGTATCATCTCACACCGGTCAGAATGGCCATCATCAAAAAATCTAGAAACAATAAATGCTGGAGAGGGTGTGGAGAAAAGGGAACCCTCTTGCACTGTTGGTGGGAATGTAAATTGATACAGCCACTATGGAGAACAGTATGGAGCTTCCTTAAAAAACTACAAATAGAACTACCATATGACCTAGCAATCCCACTACTGGGCATATATCCTGAGAAAACCATAATTCAAAAAGAGTCATGTACCAAAATGTTCATTATTTTCATTTTTAAACAACTGTCCATGAGGCCCTATTAATATTTCTTACCCAAACTCTTGCCTAGTTTTCAAGGCTCCTCACAATTGAGCATAATTTACCCTTCATTTTTTTTTCTTACAAACAAGCTTTGTTTGGTTTCCTTTCCATCTGTCTAACGTACGTCCTTGCTTGTGTCCCTCCTCCTTCATGAAATACTCCATGACTACAGCCCGCCTTTGTAAGTGTCATTAATACTAAACCCTCAAAGTACAATTTTAATAACTCAGACTCTTATCTCCTTAATGGTAGGGACCATATGTCTCCGTCTCTTATAAAGCCTAGCATAGGATTAAGTCAATGTGGATTTACTACCTAGTGAATTCATTGATTTCCCTAGTTTGTGTATTCCTTGAGGTCACTTGATTTGGGAGAAAATAATTAAACAAACAAAAATAACTTCATATAGTTGACCATAGAATAGAAACCTGAGCTTAAGCATTAAAATAAACCTTATAGCCAGTACAGTAAGCTTACAATGAATACCCATCCTTCTCTCCTTTATAAAAAATATACTGTTGGTAGTGGTGGCTCAATTTTCTGTACAGGAGGGTCCACAGGAACAGAAACCTGGTGGTGGTTGGTGGTGGCGGCAGTGGCGTGGAGAGTTGGGGAGAAGGTGCTTATTTGTCTTGAATTTATTTTTTGAATGGCAGTCCACATTTTTTACTTAGATTATATGCGATTTTGCAGAGTGTGTGCTATGTTTTTTCTAAATCGTCCCTAAGCTACCCAAAAAGTTGGTGACTCATTTCACCTAATGACTGATGTTTGACTCCACAGATCAAACGATTAACACATTTTTATTGAACATCTGCTATGTGCCTAGAAGAGCCTGCACAATATTCCTCCCTCTCCCACCCTGTCCTTCCTTCCCTCTTTATTTTTGCTTTGTCTGTAAAGCCTAGAGGATGTTTTTGTTAGTTTGCAGGGTATTTGACAGACAGTTTTTCCAAATGAGTGGAGTGTCACTTCAGAGGAACAATTGGCAGTATATGTTGTCAACGATAGACCCTTTTATTCTTTCACCTTCATGTTATCGGGCTTTAAGGGGAAGTGGAGGCTCAAGCATGAATTCAGTCCCATTTAACACTGCTGTATAAGGGGACGGCTGTTGGAGATTTTCTAGTTTGGGTTCTCATTTTATAGAGGAGACAGCTTCGGCCTAAAGCAATGATGTGTTTTTGAGCAAAATCACAAAAACGAATTGTGGCAAAACCAGGGCTAGATGGGAACCGCCTTTATTTCCAGCTTGGTCCTCTTTGAATGTCATGAGTCTTTATGGAGAAGCCTTTGAATGCAGCCACACTCAGGACTGTTGGAAAGAAAGAAACAGGTTTGGGTGGTTTTGGTACTTCATTTGGGGTTGGAGATTTAACGCTGTTGAATTGATAGTTTTATCTCCAGTGAACAAAATACATCCATTTGTGAAACAAACAAAAAAATTAAGCTATGCATCAAAAAGCAATATCCAGAGGTAATTATTATTTTTTAATTTAAATTATAGATCTTATTTTCCTAGAGGCTTTGTGAGGTCTTGCAACTATTATTCAAGATATTAAGACATGAAATACTAGGTGTATCTGATTCTCAATACTGGTTTTATGAATTGTCTACTTAAAGATGTGGAAACTGTAGAATATGAGTGATGAGCTTGTCTGTTGCTATACAGCATCTGCAGTCTGGTATTGATCTTTGTTTTCACATAGAATGTATTGTGGAGCTGGTTTCCACGAGTGCTTGTTGTGAAGCAAAACAATCAAATGGACATTATTTGCATATTATGCCATTCAAATTAGAAATTTATGAAGGTATATAAATCCTGATGGAGCAATAATACTACAAAATAAGCCATTAACCTGATACAGTTAATGTTTAGGTTGCCAAACTGTAACACGGTGTCTTCTCATTTGATATTTATGGTTTTGAAACTGCAGTTAAGGATTTTCATTCCAACATTGTCGTTAGCTTTAATGTATAAGTGGCCTCAGTTACCCTGCCGGGTATCTAGACAAATGGCATTTTTTTGAAGGCAGTCTTAGGGTACGTTATCCTTAAGGTGATAGTAAATGTTATTGTCAGCTGAATATCATCATACTTAACACACTCTGTGTGTGTGTTTAACTCAGGTTTGTCTGCTAACTAGATGGTGCCACAAATGGATAATGGCAAACTGTTACATGTTTCTTTCTGACCCCTGAGATTTATTCTAGCCATCTTTTGACTCTTCTAATCAAACTCTGTACCTTTTATAAGATAAGGAGCAAGACAAGAATTATCCTGCAACCCACATGCTGTGAGTCATTTACTTCTGATAAACTGTGTGTTGTATTTCATTGATTGCATGGATGCTTCCGTTATTATTTTTTAAACAATCAGTGCTTTTTTTGTATTAATGAATTTATTGAAATTATAAGATTAATGGATATTTCTGTGGAGCTGAAAATTTAATTTGGCTGTATCTTACGGTATAAGCTTTGGCTCAGCTATCTCAATCCTGGCAGAGTCCAGTGTTTATCTAAAATCTGCTGCTTGTGCTATGCAATTACATACATTTATTTTCTTCTGAGAGTAGATTTTCATAGTTCTCTTTGGTGTTTTTAAACTAGCATATGAAAATAATAGGGCTTATAAAATTGGACATGGTATGTATCAGTAAATGGTAAAACCAGAAAGAAATGGAATAAAGGAAAAATCCCAAAGGACCTGACATTTTTCTAATAGGCAAGCCATAATTTTTATTAAGTAACTTGCGGAGATTGTTTCAGAAATACTGTAATTGGGGAGGGAATTATACTGTAAGGATTATGCTAGGAAAATGAAAGAAAGGGAAAGTCATAGCGGAAAACGTTACAAAGGAAATTGGTATGTCCCTTGAGGTCCAGGGAATCTGTGTAAGTCTCCAATCATGGTTGTATTTTCAGTCTTTGTTTTTTTCATAGATGATGAGCCATTCATGAAGTCATTTCATCTTTTGGAGTCATTTCTGTCCACCATTCAAGGAACTGTCTTAAATATAGTGTCCCATCTTCTCCACCCCTTCCCTCTCTACCCCTCGTTTAACCAGTTTCTGAAAACAGAATTAGGACCCTGTCATGTAACATAGAACACAGGTGAGGTGTAATAAATGTATGCTACACTTTCCCTGAGAATTAAGACCATGGTATTCACAGTTCCTAAGAATACTAAGAATCATGTAGTATAAGGTTAGGAGTTTTTTATTTGATCCTGAAATTAGAAATTAGAGATTCTTAGAATTTCTTAAGAATTTAACTTAAAAATTTAGAATGTGGCTAAGGGGAGCAAAAGATTGCTAGGCGGTCAGTAAAGCTGCCTTTGGACTAACCAAAACATTTGTTTAGAATGTTGTTTACTAAAAACGAACAAAAATTTGAGCTGCTTTTAATACAAATATTTCTTATTTTCAATAGTAGTTTCAAATAAAGGGTTTAGGGCCGACTTGCTCTAACCAGGCCATTGTAATGCTTGATTTTTTTCTCACGTGTTTTATGGTTAGTGTTGTATCACCTATAACTAACTGACAAAATGCCAGTCTTTGTGTTCATTGAGGAAAAAAAAATCGCTTCTGAGAACATTTTAGCAAGTACAGAGTACAAGTGTGTGAAGAAAGCATCCTTTTGTCTTAATACATTTTAAAAGGGAAGTGTGTACGTTATGTGAAAGTTTTAGAACCCTACTTACTGAGCCGGAACTTGTTTTGCAGGTTTCCGTGGCCAGTCTGATTTATATGGCTTGAAAGTTTCTCATTTTTACTTTTTCTCATTTCACAAACTCTGCCAGTCCTCAAAGATCTACGGGAAACTCACTGTGCTAATAGGCAAAGTTGGCCTTTCTGTGCTTCTTTTAAAGTAGTCTATCCTGAAACACTGACCTTTTAGTTTAATAACAGTTTTATTTGAGAGAATGTTCAGATCCTGAAGCTGAAAAGAGTGTTTTCAGAAAAGCCATTTTGAATATTGGTCTCCAAATGGTATATCTTTTTCCCTTATGCACTTTGGACCAGACCTATCAGAAGAAATATGTTGTTGCTTTCTGTATTCTATTGATTGAAAAACAAATAACTTGAAACTTAGATTTGCTCAAAACCCATTACCACGCTGGTTTATTTTCCTGCCTGGGCTTTGAATTGCTATTTTAGATTTTAAACTCTTTATGCTTGGTCATGTTTTATCTTTTGTTATTTTAAATTCTCCATTATAGCTAAGGTAATTACTTTTTCAGCTGTGACCTTGGACGTGAGACCCAAAAGTTTTGTGTGTTTGTGTGTGTGTGTTTCTTTTCCAGAAATAGCTAGGGCGTTAGAGAGACAGCTATGCTTTAGTCCTTTGACCAGAAGTGATGTGAGCTAGCCGGTCCCTTGGGCATGTCTTCTTCAGTGGCTTCTGGAGCTTCCCTGACCTTTGCATCTCTTGTGCTTCCTCTTCCCATCTTTCTCCCTCCCCTCTTGGCCTCCCTAGGTGATACCACCATTATCTCCATCTATCAGTATTTACCGCCTCACCCCCACGGCAGGTGGCTTGGCAGGCATGAGAGGTAGGAGTGTATATAGAGAAGGAAGACAAGCCTTGAAGCTGCGTTTCCTTCTCTGCAGTCTCTCTTGCATGGCTACCTTCCCAGCCACCCAGCTGGTCGCCATGTGGTAATGGAGTCCTTACTGTTCCCTTCCAGGTTTATCACATCATCATGAAAAGCTCACTGCTGATTTTGGCTCTTCCCCTGGTAGCAAGCCCTTATGTAAGAGGCATACAATGCACTACTAAGATATGTTGTATCAGCTCACTTAGAAAACGGATCTCACTGCTTCATGCTTAGACCTGGTGTACCAAGGTCTTACTGAAGCCTAGTTTTAATTGAGTGAAATTCAGTTGAATTGTGATTGAGAATTTGATCGAATTTTGCATGAGAAAAATTTTGCTGCAATAATTTGAAGTAATCAGGGGAATTTGTGTGATTTTTCACATGGTCTGACTGTGTGTTGATCCTAACTGGTATGTACACTTCAGAGTATAGTTTGATCAGGTAGTACTAATTGGGTGAAATATTTGTCTCAATTTTTGCTACTAATAGAGCTTGAAAAAATGTGTCACGTTGTTTTGCTTGTTTATAAGAAGGAGATGAAAATGTGAAAATCATCACCTTATAGAGTGCATAGCTGAGAACTTCATAGCCAGCTGACACCTATGTAACCTACCCGGTTTTGTTTTTGGATGAGGAAATCAAAAGTCAGATAGGTTAACTGATTTATCTAAAGTCTAGCTAATAGAAAAACAAAGACTATCCATATCCAGACTCCTTGCTGAGCTCTTGCTGTCTGTAATTTCTCTAGTGGGATTTGTATTATTTTGAACGTTTAATGCTGAAAAAAAAAGTCTTAAGATTTGCCTGAATCAGACAATTCCCTGTTCTAGTTTTAATTAATTAATTTTGTGTGACCACTAATCTACTTCCTTTGTCTACAGATTTGCCCTTTCTAGACATTTCATATCAGTGGGCACATACAATATGTGACCTTTTGTGTCTGGCTTCTTTCACTTAGCACAATGTTTTCAAGATTCATCCATGTTGTAGCATATATTAGTACTTCATAACTATTTATGGCTGAATAATATCACACTGAATGGATATACTACATTTTGTTTATCCCTTCATCAGTTGATTAGCATTTAGGTTGTCTTCACTGTTGGGATATTGTGAATAATGCTGTCATAATACTCATGTACACGTTTCTGTGTAGACATATTTTCAGTTCTCTTGGATATATACAGTACGTAACAGTGGAATTGCTGGATAATATGGTAACTTTGTTCAGCATTTTGAGAAACTGCCAAACTATTTTTATAGTGACTGCATCATTTTACGTTCCCACCAGCAATGTATGAGGGTTTCAATTTCTCCCCATTCGCACCAGCACTTGTTATTGTCCTTTGGATTTTAGTGGGTTTGAATTGGTAAGTCATTGTGGTTTTGGTTTGCATTTCCCTAATGATGAATGCTGTTGAGTGACTTTTCATGCAGTTATTGGCCATTTGAATATCTTCTTTAGGGAAATGCCTATTTATGTCCTTTGCCCATTTTTAATTTCGTTGTCATTTTATTGTTCTGTTCAGTTGTTCTGTTGTAAGAATTCTTTGTATATTCCGGATACAAGCCACTTGTCAGCTATATGATTTGCCAGTATTTTCTCCCATTCTGTGGGTTGTCTTTTCACCTTCTTGATAATGTTCTTTGATGTTGTTGTTTTCTGATAGTCCACAAATAAAAGAAGACATCCTTAGGACCTTTCATGTATCTTCTTTGTTATTGCCCAGTGTCAGCTAAATTTTAAAGTTTTTGCATATCCTATTGTAATTCATTTTTTGCATATTCCGTAAGGCAAGGTGCTTATAATGCAAGATTATCAAATAAAATGTCATTGAAGAGCAGAGAGTACTGTCTAGTTTCCATCTAGTAGGCTCAACCAGTTGAAATACTTGTTAGGTCCTGTGTGTATTCCTAGATCTTAAGTGTTTCTGGTGCTTTCTTGGTCATAATTTTGGGTAGTGGGTTTTGGGTACTGAAGAGGAAAGAGTCCTTGCTTATTTCTTATGGAAGGCTCTTAAAGAGTATGTAAAATTTGTCTATTTTATTTGCTATCATAGCTGTAAGAATCTTACAAAACATATTGTACAAAATCTTCTAATTGGAAAGACCAGATGTTTCAGATCAAGTCATTAGGTATTTAGAAAGCTCCAGCCGTGTTCTCAGCACTGTTCTGTCTCTCTCTCCAATTGTTGGCACTTGAATTTGAATGACGTTTTCCAAAAAATATGGTTTTAAATATGAGTCATAAATTCCCTTTTTTGTAAATCATAGAAAAATGAATGTAACTACAAATGATTTTCTTTCTCTAATAAGTGATTTTTTAAAATGTTTAATTATCAAAGTAGGAATGTTTTGGTGTCATTTTCCTCTCTGAAGTCCATTCCTTATACCCTCTCCTCCCCCTCTATGCAGTTGTCAGACTTTAATGGTAGGACATCATTTTAAAGAATTTGTACTTAATGGCTCAGTCCCACTGGGCAGTAAGCAGCTTCTTGAGTTTATTATAACTTCTGGCAGGTGTGGAGATTTCTAGGCCACCAGGGAACTCTTGATTAAATTACTCTTGAAGCGCACTAATTGGTCTTTTCCACCCTGCTTAGGTGGTTCCAAGGAGACACTGACCAGCTGGCAAAACTTTGCCTATTAAGATCTAGTCTCAGCTTTGTCTTCCTGAGTGTTCTCATGCTTTTGTTTAAAGAAGTCACTTGTTTTATCTCCTTCCCCTCTTTATTGATTTTAGTTTCTGATGAAGAATTGAAAAGAAGAGTGGCTGAGGAGCTGGCATTGGAGGAGGCCAAGAAAGAATCTGAAAATCAGAAACGGTGAGCTTCATGGTGTTTGAGACAGATTTTGGCAGACTAGTCATATTTATGGAATATTTTTGGAGAAGAATGATTATAATAAGACTCATCATTTGTATTTGGCTGAACATGTATGAACGTGGCTGTTTTTGGTTTTGTATTGTGCTTGTTAAAGCCCTAGGTTATCCCCTTCCCAAACTCAATTGTAAATGACCATTTCTTGTGTGCTTCTTAGTTGCATGAATAATTGAGCCCTGTTTTTTCAATATGTGAGAAGTAGTTCTTGAGGATTCTCCTGGCACTTCTCAGGCTAGGTTCAAAATTAATGAATATATTTATGATTGAAAATTACATCGTCTATTATGGGTATTAAGGTTAACAATATTGTAGCTAATAATGAATGTTATATGTTATAGATAGTACCCATGTTAGTAAGTAGCACTGATTAGTAGTATGCTCACTTAAAAAAATCAAAGATGTTACAGATAAGTGTAAGGTTGAAAAAACAAAATCCTCTGTAATTTCATCCTACAGAGATAACCACTCTTGAACATTTCATTCCTCTAGATTTTTTTGTATACATCTATATTATTGTTGTCATTATTACTACTACTAACAATAGCTGCTAAAAGAATGTTCACTGAAATGTTTTTGTAATAGAAAACTGGAAGCAATCCAGATGCCCATCATGGAGGGCTGCATGAGTGAATTATGGTACACAGAATTTTGTTACAGTGGAATATTAGACAGTCAAGTAGATCTTATGTGCTGACTCAAAAAGATGTTGAAAGGCTGTAAACTGAAAAGAAAGCAATATTCAAAACAACATAGATAATTTTTTTTTTGGTAAAAGTACTACTTTTTAAAGACTTAAAGTATATACTTACTCATAGAAATATGTGGGTACATTTTAATCCAAGATAGAGTCAAGTGCTTTCCATCTGTGCTATTTCTGAAATTGCCATATAGCACAAAGCATTATTATTATATGATTATGCAAATATCTTTCACATGCACAATGACTACTACCAGTAGATGGTTTGTAAGATTGTGTGTGTGTGTGTGTGTGTGTGTGTGTGTGTGTGCGCGCGCGCGCGTTGGGCTGCTTCACTAGTTTGCTTGAGAGAGCTAATGTAAGGAATCTTTGAATTGGATTCTCGTCTTCACTGGCTATAGGGGCTTCAGTGTATAATTTAACCTCTTTGGGCCTTAAATCTTTCATCTCTAAAGTGAGGGTTTATGAAATGTTCTCTAACATTTCTTCTCTCTGACGAAGTGCTAAATAAGCTAGGTCCGATTTGCCTGAAATGTGTAGAACAGGACATGAGTTTTACTGTACATTAAGACCACCATTTTTCTCAGGAAAGAGAGAAGGCTCATGGCTTAGGGTTTTAAAAATCAAGATGTAGTTAGTACTGCTAAAAGTGTCTACGCATATTTCAATAGTTTCCCACGCAGCACTTCATAATTATTTAATTGGGGTTAGGTTGATGGAGTATATAATTAGATAGTGAAGTTAAAATATTCAGAAAAATTCAGACCATTTTTATTAAGAAGCAGAGAAAATCAATGTGTTATGGTAGAATTCCTTGTCTTTGAAATTTTATTACTTTTAATTGAATTTTATTTTAATAAGGAATTTTTGGTTAGACCTTCATATTTACTTTGCTTATTATATTTCACATAGGAATTTTTTGTCTTCCTTTCTTCCCCTATGGTACAGGCTTTTGTTACAGTAATTCTCACTGTGGTGGGGTTTTTTTTTTCCCCCTCCATGACTTAGCTCCCATTTGTTCTCCTGTTCTATGAAAGGTAAAGGGCAGATGAGATGGATACAAGGTGCCAGTGAGGGCTGATTTCATCTCTCATGTGGACTGGGGTTGGCAGCCTAGCTGTAACCTGGGACAAATGACTACTGATAAAGAATTTATTTTCTGTCACTTTTAAGGGGAGCAGAGGGTGGTACAGCCTTTTTTATTGTTTTCTCTTTAAAAAATATGTTTTGTTTGAAGCCTTCTTCATGCAAACTTCCAGCTGTCAAATCTTGGCAAAAAGTGTGTTTATCTGTATGATACTTCTTAGAAGAATCAATAGCTATGTTTTTTCTTTTTTCAACCAGAGAAGAAACTTCAGAAAAAGCATTAAAAAGGTTTTCTGTGCTGTCTTTTAAAAGCAACTTTTTGGAGAAACAAAGCATTTATAGATAATTGTATCTGTTGCCTTAATTGAGTAAAGCCTTGGAAGCAGTTTTAGAAGATGGTTCCTTGTGTCCTGGACTGCCAGTGGTATATGCCTGGCTTTCCAAGTCTTCTCTTTTCACCCCAGATGTACCCATAACTGTAGTTGAGTTCCTAAGCCCTTAAGATTGGGGCATAGGCACATGAAAATGTAAGGGATCCAACGTATGCAGAAAGGACTTTGGAAATTATTTCCATTGTGATATTTTTCTTTACAGGATAGTTATCATTTTTTTTGTTTTTGTTTTTTTTTTTGCGATACGCGGGCCTCTCACTGCTGTGGCCTCTCCCGTTGTGGAGCACAGGCTCCGGACGCGCAGGCTCAGCGGCCATGGCTCACGGGCCCAGCCGCTGCCGCGGCATGTGTGATCTTCCCGGACCGGGACACGAACCCATGTCCCCTGCATCGGCAGGCGGACTCCCAACCACTGCGCCACCAGGGAAGCCCTAGTTATCATTTTTAACCTTTTAATTATGGACATTTTAAAACACCTTCAAAAACAGAAGGGTACAGTGAATCCCCATGACACTGTTACAACAATTCTTGTTTCATCTGTACCCCATTCACTCCACCTATATGGTGAATGGTAAGGAGAAGCACCAACATTTTTAATAGGTTGGTGAATTTCATGGCAGGGAAATACTCTGAAATATCTTCTGTCAGGCTAGCTTAATAAGGACCTTGTTTCAGTTAGGTTTTTTTGGTTGAAAGACTGGAACTTAACTCTGGCCAACTTGGGAAGCAAGGAAATTTTTAGAAGAATATTAGATAGTTGAAAGGAATCAAAAGGAAGACTAGAGAACCACTAGGTAGGGAAGAACTGGGTAGTACTTAAAACTTTACACAGTGAGGAGGAAGTAATTCTCCAGGATGACGGTTCCATGATAAAGGGGAAAGGATGGTGGGTGGCTGAATTTCATTGAATTGAAGATGCCATTGATTTCTAAGAAGCATTGTATTTGACGTACCATTAAGAAAAAGAAATTGCTGCAGATAATAACCCAGTAGTTTATATCTTAGAATTTTTTTATTGAAAGAGCTCATTAAGACTGACTTTGAATTTCTAAAAACCTATCACTTGTATGTTCATAAAAAGGAAAATGTAAGTGAAATAAATAGGTTAAGGCATGTCAGCTAGGGGAGATTTTGGTTTCCAGGGGACACATGAAAATGTCTGGAGACGTTTTTTGGCTGTCACAACTAGTTAGGTCTTACTGGCATCTAGTGGGTAGAGGCCAGGGATACTGCTAAACATTCTGTAATGCACAGGATACCCCCCACCCCCCCAAAAAGACAAACCTTACAAAAAAACAAAGAATTATCTGGCCCAGAATGTCAGTAGTGCTGATAGTGAGAAACCCAAGGTTAAGGGACTCAAAACCTGTTCATGTTGGTTCTAATTCTTCTAAATTGTTCTGTGACTCAGGGTCTTGATATCTTTGTTTTTCCACATGGTATCATATTCTGTGCCATCAAAACCTTGATGACACAGCATTCTGCTGTTGTACCTGGGATTTTTCCAGGCTGCTGACACCAGTTTTGCAAATTTTGGTGCTTATGTGCAAGCTATGCCAACTATTCAGGATCAGGCTGGCAGACTGCAAGTGTGAGGTGCTTTCAGGCATGTGGAAATGTGGGCAAATAGGGTCCTAGAACTGTATTTTGTCAGTACAGTCTGTACATACTCTAGACCATAGCCTCTGTTAGGTTGGAAATGATATATATATATTTTTAATTGGGGTATAGTTGTTTTACAACGTTGTATTAGTTTCTGCTGTACAGCAAAGTGGAGTTCCCTGTGCTATACAACAGGTTCTCATTAGTTATCTATTTTATACATATTAGTTAGTGTATATATGTCAATCCCAATCTTCCAATTCATCCACCCCCACTTCCTCCTTTGGTGTCCATGCATTTGTTCTCTATGTCTGTGTCTCTGTTTCTGCCTTGCATACTGGTTCATCTGTACCATTTTTCTAGATTCCACATATATGTGTTAATATACAATATTTGTTTTTCTCCTTCCGACTTCGCTCTGTATGACAGTCTCTAGGTTCATCCATATCTCTGCAGATGACCCAATTTCGTTCCTTTTTATGATTGAGTAATATTCCGTTGTATGTATGTACCACATCTTCTTTATCCATTTGTCTGTTGATGGACATTTAGGTTGCTTCCACGACCTGGCTATTGTAAGTAGTGCTGCAATGAACGTTGGGGTGCATGTGTCTTTTTGAGTTATGTTTTTCTCTGGGTATATGCCCAGTAGGATTGCTGGATCTTATGGTAATTCTATTTTTAGTTTTTTAAGGAATCTCTATACTGTTTTCCATAGTGGCTCTATCAATTTACATTTCCACCAATAGTGCAGGAGGGTTTCCTTTTCTCCACATCCTCTCCAGCATTTATTGTTTGTAGATTTTTCAATGATGGCCATTCTGATCAGTGTGAGGTGATACCTCATTGTAGTTTTGATTTGCATTTCTCTAATAATTAGTGATGTTGAGCAGCTTTTCATATGCCTCTTGGCCATCTGTATGTCTTCTTTGGAGAAATGTCTATTTAGGTCTTCTGCCCTTTTTTTTTTTTTTTGCTGTACACGGGCCTCTCACTGTTGTGGCCTCTCCTGTTGCGGAGCACAGGCTCCGGACGCACAAGCTCAGCGACCATGGCTCATGGGCCCAGCCGCCCTGCGGCATGTGGGATCTTCCTGGACTGGGGCACGAACCCGCGTCCCCTGCATCGGCAGACGGACTCTCAACCACTGCGCCACCAGGGGAGCCTCTGCCCATTTTTTGATTGGGTTTTTTTTTTGTAATATTGAGCTGCATGAGCTGTTTGTATATTTTGGAGATTAATCCTTTGTCTGTTGATTCATTTGCAAATATTTTCTCCCATTCTGAGGGTTGTCTTTTTGTCTTGTTTATGGTTTCCTTTGCTGTGCAGAAGCTTTTAATTTTCATTAGGTCCCATTTGTTTCCTTTTGTTTTTATTTCCATTACTCTAGAAGGTGGGTCAAAAAGTATCTTGTTGTGATTTATGTCAGAGTGTTCTTCCTACATTTTCCTCTAAGAGTTTTATAGTGTCTGGCCTTACATTTAGATCTTTAATCCATTTTGAGTTTACTTCTGTGTATGGTGTTAGGGAGTGTTCTAATTTCATTCTTTTACATCTAGCTGTCTGGTTTTCCCAGCTCCACTTATTGAAGAGACTGTCCTTTCTCCATTGTATATCTTTGCCTCCTTTGTCATAGATTAGTTGATCATAGGTGCATGGGTTTATCTCTGGGCTTTCTATTCTGTTCCATTGATAGATATTTCTGTTTTTGTGCCAGTACCATACTGTCTTGATTACTGTAGCTTTGTAGTATAGTCTGAAGTCAGGGCGTCTGATTCCTCCAGCTCTGTTTTTTTTTTTTCCCCCCCACAAGATTTCTTTGGCTATTTGGGGTCTTCTGTGTCTCCATACAAATTTTAAGATTTTTTGTACTAGTTCTGTGAAAAATGCCATTGGTAATTTGATAGGAATTGCATTGAATCTGTAGGTTGCATTGGGTAGTATAGTCATTTTCACAATATTGATTCTTCCAGTTCAAGAACATGGTATATCCCTCCATCTGTTTGTGTCATCTTTGATTCCTTTCATCAGTGTCTTACAGTTTTCTGAGTACAGGTCTTTTACCTCCTTAGGTAGGTTTATTCCTAGGTATTTTATTCTTTTTGTTGCAATGGTGAATAAGATTATTTCCTTAATTTCTCTTTCTGATCTTTCATTGTTAGTGTATTGGAGTGCAAGTGATTTCTGTGCATTAATTTTGTATCCTGCAACTTTACCAAATTCATCAATTAGCTCTAGTAGTGTTCTGGTGGCATCATTAGTATTTTCTATGTATAGTATCATGTCATCTGCAAACAGTGACAGTTTTACTTCTTTTACAGTTTGTATTCCTTTTATTTCTTTTTTTTTAAAAAAATAAATTTATTTTTGGCTGCTTTGGGTCTACGTTGCTGCACGCAGGTCTTCTCTGGTTGCGGCAAGTGGGGGCTACTCTTTGTTGTGGTGTGCGGGCTTCTCATTGTGGTTGCTTTTTTTGTTGCAGAGCACAGGCTCTAGGTGCGCGGGCTTCAGTAGTTGTGGCACGTGGGCTCAGTAGTTGTGGCTTGCGGGCTGTAGAGCACAGGCTCAGTAGTTGTGGCACATGGGCTTAGTTGCTCCGCGGCATGTGGGATCTTCCCGGACTAGAGCTCAAACCTGTGTCCCCTGCATTGGCAGGCTAATTCTTAACCACTGCACCACCAGGGAAGTACCCTTTTATTTCTTTTTCTTCTCTGATTGCTGTGGCTAGGACTTGCAAAAGTATTGAATAATAGTGGCAAGAGTGGACATCCTTGTCTTGTTCCTGATCTTAGAGGAAATGCTTTCATTTTTTCACCATTGAGAATGATGTTTGCTGTGGGTTTGTCATATACGGCTTTTATTATGTTGAAGTAGCTTCCTTCTGTGTCCACTTTCTGGAGAGTTTTTATCATAAATGGGTGTTGAATTCTGTCAAAAGCTTTTTCTGCGTCTGTTGAGATGATCATGTGGTTTTTATTTCTTCAGTTTAATATGGTATATCACATTGATTGATTTGCATATATTGAAGAATCTTGGCATCCCTTGGATAAATCCCACTTGATCATGGTGTCTGATCCTTTTAATGTGTTGTTGGATTCTGTTTGCTAGTATTTTGTTGAGGATTTTTGTGTCTGTATTCATCAGGGATGTTGGTCTGTAATTTTCTTTTTTTGTAGTGTTTTTGTCTGGTTTTGGTATCAGGGTGATGGTGGCCTCATAGAATGAGTTTGGGAGTGTTCCTTCCTCTGCAGTTTTTGGGAAGAGTTTGAGAAGGATGGGTGTTAGCTCTTCTCTAAATGTTTGTTAGAATTCACCTGTGAAGCCATCTGGTCCTGGGCTTTTGTTTGTTGGAAGATTTTTGTTTTGTTTTGTTTTTGCGGTACGCAGGCCTCTCACTGCTGCGGCCTCTCCCGTTGCGGAGCACAGGCTCCGGACGCACAGGCTCAGCGGTCATGGCTCACAGGCCCAGCCGCTCCGTGGCATGTGGGATCTTCCCGGACCAGGGCACGAACCCGCATCCCCTGCATCGGCAGGCGGACTCTCAACCACTGCGCCACCAGGGAAGCCCCTGTTGGAAGATTTTAAATCGCAGTTTCAATTTCATTACTTGTGATTGGTCTGTTCATATTTTCTATTTCTTCCTGGTTCAGTGTTGGAAGGTTCTGTCTTTCTAAGAATTTGTCCATTTCTTCCGTGTTCTCCATTTTATTGGCATAGAGTTTCTTGTAGTAGTCTCTCATGATCCTTTGTATCTCTGCAGTGTCTGTTGTAACTTCTCCTTTTTCATTTCTAATTTTATTGATTTGAGTCCTCTCCCTCTTTTTCTTGATGAGTCTGGCTAAAGGTTTATCAATTTTGTTTATCTTCTCAAAGAAACAGCTTTTAGTTTTATTGATCTTTGCTCTTATTTTCTTTGTTTCTATTTCATTTATTTCTGCTCTGATATTTATGATTTCTTTCTTTCTACTAACTTTGGGTTTTTTTGTTTCTTTCTCTAGATCCTTTAGGTGTAAGGTTAGATTGTTCATTTGAGATTTTTCTTGCTTCTTGAGGTAGGATTGTATTGGTTTAAACTTCCTTCTTAGAACTGCTTTAGCTGCATCCCATAGGTTTTGGGTCATTGTGTTTTCATCGTCATTTGTCTCTAGGTATTTTTTGATTTCACCTTTGATTTCTTCAGTGATCTCTTGGTTATTTAGTAGCATATTGTTTAGCCTCCATGTGTTTGATTTTTACAATTTTTTTCTTGTAACTGATTTCTAATCTCATAACATTGTGGTCGGAAAAGATGCTTGATAGGATTTCAGTTTTCTTAAATTTATCAAGGTTTGATTCGTGACCTAAGATGTGATCTGTCCTGGGGAATGGTCCATGTGCACTTGAGAAGTAAGTGTATTCTTCCACTTTCAGGTGGAATGTCCTGTAAATAAAAATTAAATCTGTTTGGTCTATTGTGTCATTTAAAGCTTGTGTTTCCTTATGTATTTTCTCTGGATAATCTGTCCATTGTTGTAAGTGGGGTGTTAAAGTCCCCCAGTATTATTGTGTTACTGTCAATTTCCCCTTTTATGGCTGTTAGCATTTGCCTTATGTATTGAGGTGCTCCTATGTTGGGTGCATAAATATTTTTAATTGTTATGTTTTCTTCTTGGATTGATCCCTCGATCATTGTGTAGTGTCCTTCCTTATCTCTTGTAAGAGTCTTTATTTTAAAGTCTGTTTTATCTGATATGAGTATTGCTACAACAGCTTTCTTTTGATTTCCATTTGCATGGAATATCTTTTTCCATCCCCTCACTTTCAGTCTGTATGTGTCCCTTGGTCTGAAGTGTGTCTCTTGTAGACAGCATATATATGGGTCTTGTTTTTGTATCCATTCAGCCAGTCATTGTCTTTTGGTTGGAGTATTTAATCCAGTCACATTTAGGGTAATTATCTGGAAATGATTTCTTGAGTGTCTGCCTCATCTCCTACCTAATTCAGAAATCCTTTTATGGCATCTCTGACTGGTCATGCCACACACATTAGAACCCATTCAGAAATCATTTAAACTGAAGATACTTTATTAGGCCATTTAGAGTTTACCTGAACTCCTTTATGTTTCCACTTCTTTATTTTTCATTTATTTTTTAAATTGAAGTATAGTTGATTTACAATGTTGTCTTAATTTATGCTGTACAGCAAAGTGATTCAGTTATACATATAAAAATTCTTTTTTATATTATTTTCCATTATGGTTTATCACAGGATATTGAATATTGTTCCCTGTGCTGTATAGTAGGACGTTGTTGTGTATCCAACTTTCCACTTCTTTAAAACTAATATGCAGATGTGGCCTAATAAAAGTTGCTTTCGAGGAGGAGGTTTCTACTAGGGCCACAGCGATGCCATAGTTAATTTTAAGCACTATGGCTGTATATGTTATATTCTCATTTCTAAAAAACATTTACACATGGAATCTCAATTCAATTTATCTTAGATCTTATTCTGTTTTATGAGAATCTTGAGTGATTTGATGCCTTCCAGAATCACTGACATAAAGTTAGTACACACACCAAAATTGTTGGATCTAATTTGGAATCGTAGGTTTGCTTATCACAACATATAATGGATGGAATAGTCGTTTGGTGTATTGAGAGTCAAGAGCAAACTAAATGCTCGTGTTAGCAGTCTGTTTTTGCTGTGATACTCTATTGTGTGTTTTGGATTATAGCTGACAATAATGTGTTACAACTATAGCTGGCCAGTATAGCAAGGATGTAATATGCTACAGTTTGAGTATAGACTTTTAAAATGTGATTTACTTCTCTCCTGTGCCCCACCTCCAAAAGTCAGTCTCTGACAGCAAGAAAAATGTGACTACTTCTGACCTCTGACCTTTGGCAATTGAATTTCACCTCTGTACCTATAAAGGCAAGTGAAAGTTGCCTCCATTTTAATAACCTTTTTCAGGAAGCCAAGAAGAAAGGGAATAGTTTCTTGATGTTGTAACTAGCTGTACATCAACCAAGATTACTTGCTTGCTGTTTTTAGGTGGATGTTAGTTGAGATTTTACCCCATTTTTAATTACTTGAACAATTACATTAGATTTGTGAGACGCAAACTAATTTGGTTTAATAAATTAGTCATAAATTTTATCAGCTGTGTGGTTAAGTTAGAGTATAGCACAGTCCATTAATTTTTCCATTTATCACATCAAATAAGGACTTATATCATCAAATAAAGGCTTAAAACTTGTTTGTATCAATACTTCTTAGTTTCTCATAGTAAAGGTGAAATTCATAGGGCTGGTGTCTTCTGTTTAAATCCACTATATATAATAATTTTAATTTTATTATTTGATATTATTTGCCTTTGGAGGAAAAAGCTGAAAAAGGAAGGAGGAAAGAATACAATATAGAAAAACAGTGTTTGGGGGGCCTAGTGTCACATTGAAAATATATAATGTAAGAAATCATCTACCTAGTGTGGCATCTTTCACATGGTAAACTCTCACAAATATTTGTTCAATTGAATGATTGAATGAATCATTCGTACTGGAAAATCTTGACATTCTCCTGGGAAGGGCAGTCTACTCTGTATACATATGCATATACATTTCACGTTATGTTAAAAACAAAAAAACTATGCTTTTAAAAATTAGACATTAACCAAGGACTATAGGTACTAGAGACTTGTTATAAATCTTTGTTTCAAATTAGTGTAGTGTTAAACGTTGTTTTCTAGTCATCGACACATATTACACAGTTGTTATGAAATTACATACCTTCAACCTGCAAGTCATCTCTAGGTATATAGTAATTAAAAATAAAAACCAACTTTCAGGGAACAAGTTCTGTTGATCCACTAATATTTATCAGTGGCTTTTATCATAAAAATGTAGTTTTTAGGTGACCTTAAAGATCAGTTAGCAGTCAATATTTTCTCAGGGTTCTCACAACTGTCACAGGCAATGACTCTCACTTCTAATTTACAAATATTTGCAAAGAAGGTCATTACAGAAGTTTGTACCCTGCTGTGTTGTGAGCAGATTCCCCAGGGTCTGGCTCCAGTAGGCGCAGTGGATGGTTGATTGGCATTATCTGGAAAATATTTATGTGCTCTGACATTTAAGAGATCCTTCTGTAGTATAAAAATCCCAATATATTAGATTAATTATTTTATTAACTTCATTAAAGCTGTTTTTTTTTAAAATGCATATTGTGTTTCTGTGGTTTCATTCCTTTAACTTTTCTGTTCCATTCTGCTTATAAGTAAAGCCCTGACTCATCCGGAATGTAATAGATCACACCCTAACCACCCAGTACTTTTCACTGGGAAATGACTGGAAGTGCTATGTATGTACTAAGTATTGGAATCTTTAGCCATCTGCTACTTCATCTTTTTTCTTCAAGTGACACTTTTCTATTTTTAATAGAGACAAGTGCTTTCTATAACCAACAATTACAGAAGGTTGGATTATCCAGTCTGTGTTTTATTCACATCTCTTTACTTTTTCCAAATCCAGTTTTCTTTCCTATTGATGTTGTGCTGTTGTAGACTCCTACCCTGAATTCTGTTTGAGAAGCTATTTTTACATGTAGGAATATTAAACCTGGAAAACCATAATCAATCAAGCATGCTGTAGAAATCTGTAACTTTTTTTATTGGTTGTAATAGCATCTGTGATGTTCAACCACTTCTTGTTCATATGTTTCTTTTGACAGTAATTACAGTGTTTTCTCTCATGAAGCAAGTGTTTGAAGTAATTTGTGCCAAAGTTGGTTTCTGCATTTGGAAGTTTCTAGGAGTTGGTTTCTGAGTGTCCTGTAGTTGTTATAGTTCTTATTGAAGTTTCTCCATTACCCAGAACAATCTCAGGGGGAGCGGACATTGTAATATACTCTGTAAATCATTTATTATTATTCACATAAACTATTAATGTTTTTTTGTCAGTGTTACCACTGTTTTATAAAAACAGATGACTCAAGTAGACATATGTAAAGTTTTCAGTCAGCAGTGGAAGCAGGACTTGAATTGGGCTACCTGCCCCAGAGCCCTGTATTCTGTTGCTGAGGTGATAGAATCATATTGTGTCCCATCACCCTGTAAACATTTATTCAGAGGAAACCCGACAGAACTCTGATACAAAACTGCTTCAAGTGCCATCTGGTTATAGCTAGGACTAGGGATTTAGAGCTCTGTCAGCCATTTCCCCCACCTTTTCCCTTCCTAGAAACCTGGGAAGCATAGGGCTTAGTTTGAGAAACTTCTGGCTAGAATAATTTTCTCTCACATTGGGACACTTCATTTGTGAGGAGTAAACTTTTCTTTTCCAAACAGCATTTGCTGGAGAGACTCAGTTCAGTTTCCATTTTAGAAGGTGAATAGGCAGTGGCCTCATGTCCATTTCCTTGTGTCCAGAAGTCCATACTTATGGACAGTGGTCCGTGTAGGCTGGGCCTTACCCTGCTGAGCCCTCAGTCCTGGGCCTTCTGGGAGCCATCTGCTGATCCTGCTGGTGATGAATGCCTTGATAGGAGGAGGGTAGCAGGATGAGACCCTCCTTTGGCAGTTCGCTCTGCAACTGGGGAGAAATACACAGGGTTCTCCTCTTCCTCCGCTGACCTCAACAGGTTAGCCAGTAGAGCCTCTAGCTGTAAAGGAGTGCGGGTGACATAGTTATAATTCAGATGTAAATTTTATCTCAGCATTATAATATTTCTAAACATTGGCACATTTTCATGTTTAAGTAAACCTCCCGCTCCCTTTCCTGGTTGCAGAAAACCCTTAAAAACGAGTAGCTCATCTTAAGTTTCTGATAAATATTTTTTTGAGAGAACCCATATTCTTTTGCATCCCATTTTTATCCAGAGCAGCTGTCATTTTTTTTTGATGAAAACTTTCTTCACAGTTCATAGATGGCATACACATAGAATACACACACTGGGGTCACATTACGTTATGAAAACCATTTCGGAATACAGGACCCATGTGCCCAACTGAAATGAAAACATTAAAAAAATAATAGGTGTTGGATTCTTGTATTTTCTGAGCACTTTATATATTTAACTCACTTCATCCTCACAGCACCTCTATTGTCCGCACTTTATAAGTGAGGAAAGTGAAAGGTAAAGAAGAAAGTTACCCAAAGTCATATCTGGTAAGTGGAGAGCCTGGGGTTTGAACTGAAGTCTCTGTCAAGTTCATGCACTTCACCATCCTGCAGTATTACCTTTCTCTGTGTATAGGGAATGCTCTCTTTAAAGTTTTTCATTTACAGTTGTGAGAAGAGGTAACAAACATTTGCTTGGGCTTTCACCTCTAAACCATTAGTAAATAAAAGATCTTTTAGAATGATCTCGATTGTGTGCTCCTGGTTATTAGACCTGTGCAGCTGCTCTGGATGATATTTTTAAAACTTCCTTTACCTTAGTACCACAATCTTTTGAGAATTTGTGTTTAAAGTTAATATCTTTATTCACGTTGGCTATAACTTATTATTAAATGTCGTTGGTGTCCACGTTTTCAGTGATGGTGGCACTTCGAATTTCTTGTTCGCTTAAGGTGGGGACATTTTTCTTAATAGCACAGCAGGGCGGGCTGTGTGGAAGCAGATGGGGCCCTGCCTTGTGAACTTTAGAGGTGAGTGCTGCCTCCAGTCAGTGAGGCACACACGTGCCCAGTAGTGCTCTGCAGAGTTCTCTGGAGCAATCGGGCCCTTCCGCTCTATGGGAAGCAATAAAGAGGCACAGCACTTACTTTAATAGACGATCGTGAAGTGGAAATCATTTTGGATTTCTCCTTCTGTATTCATCTTTAGCCTTTTTTTTTTTTTTTAAAGAAACTTGGACTCATTTTCTTATTTTGTATTGGTTGTGTTGCTTCACTTGTTGGGTTTTGGTTTGTAGTATTTGTTACTGTTTATTTGCCTTTTATGTGATAGAGTATTTTGATGTTGTCACATTTAGTCCACAAACTGACATGTTTTTAAATCAATGAAAAAATCTAGCTGCTGGGACAGTGTGATTTTGGAACTCAAATATGGAATTCCTCCACTGAGTAATGTGCAGCTAGCACAGGGGCAGTTTATTAGTTATGTACTATTTACAGTTGTTTCCTTACACATACACTGTGTAGCTCCTCCAGGCTTAAACCAGTTCATTCCATTAAAATGATTTTCGTGTGATTTTTGGCATCAAGTATAAAGTATAAAAATAGAGGTTAATCCTGTAAATGTTTCAGTTAATGATTTAAATTTGAGCTCCTTCACAACTTCTTAGAATAGATCTCTTAAATTCTTCATTTCCTGGTGCCATTTTGTGAATGATTATTAGAGTGAAACAAAAATCCTTGAAATCCATAGATTACAGTTTTGCTTTCCTGATAGGTTGATGGATTAAAACCAAACCAAATCAAAACAAAACCAAAAAAGTCACTTGAAACCACTAATTTAATATGGGAAATGTCTATTAATTTAAAAACCATTACCCAACAGTTTCTGCAATTTTCATTATTGCTACAGAATGTGGTAGGTTTGATCTAGAAGGGTCATTCCTCAAACTACTGAAAACATGGATAATGTTGATTTATTTTAAAAAATTACAAAAGAAATATATTTCAAAGAAATTCAGATAATATACAAGCATAAAACGTCATCTTACCCCTTCTCCTCCATTACCCTGCTCTTCCCCCTTAAAATCATTCACATATTTTACCCTAAGGGAAATGTATTCTTAACAGTGTTTTGTATAGTTTGTTTCTTAAACAAAATGAGATTGAAGTAATAATGTTGTATAGCTTGTTTTTTTTCCCCCACCCAATCATATAGTTGTGGTCCTCTCCCAATGTGCAGAATAAGCAGATCTCGAGTAGACTTAAAATCTGATATATACACTATTTAAGAAGACTTTACCTAAGAAGTAATACTAATAGCAATAACATTTAATAATAAGCAATAATAAGTAGTAGTAATAGCTAACAGTTTTTGAACACTTTCTTTGTCCCAGGCACTGGTCCAAGCACTTTGCATGTAATGATCATTTAATCCTAACAGCAACCCTATGAGGCAGGTTCTGATCTGCTGGTACCCTGACTTCATAGATGAGGTGGCTGAAACACAGGTTCATACTTGCTTCTAGTCACATACCCAGAAAATAGAGGAGTTGGGATTTGAACCCAGGCAGTCTGGAACCTGAAGCCACACTCATCATCACTCTGCTAGACTGTATATCAGAGGCTAAATTGTTTTCTGGTCCAACAGGGAGGCCACCTATTATATGTTAGTATGAATGCTGTATCTAAGGCTCTTTTGATGTGTTTCACTGAAGATTTATGTTTTTCAGGTTTTAGTACAATTTTGCCTTGATTGTGGAGCTCACTAAATAAGGAATTTAGTTTTGAAAAGAATTCACAGTGAAGGGATTTTTGGGGTATTTTTGTTTTTTTAATTCACATGACTATATTTTGAAATAAAACTGTCAAAATACTGTCAAATAGTGGATGAAAGTTAATATTTCTGTGGATTTTGCTCTAATATGTTGGAAGTTGTGTATTTCTTTATGAATATACCTGTCAGCTGTACAATTCAGTTTTTATAGACTTAAAGAAAAGGAGCCCAAACTATTGTCCAAGTGAGTTTATGTAACTTAACTTGTTTGTACAGCCCCAGGTAGATTTGACTTAGAAAGCACTTTCCTCAAACTGTTGAAAACTTAGTCTAACAAATTGAGAGTAACATCAGAACTTTGATTATTGATTATTCTTGCTCTCTCCTTCGTGCCTTTATGTTTCTGCTTTTAAAATATATTGCAAAATCATGACTCTCACGCATTTCTTTCCTTACTTAGTCTAAGCCAACTGGTTCTCATCTGAGGGGGGTTTTGCCGCCTCTCCCCAACGCCGCCTCCACGGGTCATTTGGCCACATCTGGAGACCTTTAAGGTTGTCACCACTTGGAGGATGCTTCTGGCATCTGTCTAGTGGGTAGAGGCCAGGGATGCTATTAAACATCCTCCAACACAGGGCAGCCCCCCACAGCAAAGAATTGTTTGGTTCAAATGTCAGTAGTGCCGTGGATGAGAAACCCTGGTCTAAGTCATTATCATTTCTTTTTTATTCTAAGATTTCATAATTATTACTTTTTTTTTACATCTTTATTGGAGTATAATTGCTTTACAATGGTGTGTTAGTTTCTGCTTTATAACAAAGTGAATCAGTTATACGTATACATATGTTCCCATATCTCTTCCCTCTTGCGTCTCCCTCCCTCCCACCCTCCCTATCCCACTCCTCCAGGCGGTCACAAAGCACCTAACTGATCTCCCTGTGCTATGCGGCTGCTTCCCACTAGCTCTCTGTTTTACGTTTGGTAGTGTATATATATGTCCATGCCTCTCTCTCGCTTGGTCACAGCTTACCCTTCCCCCTCCCCACATCCTCAAGTCCATTCTCTAGTAGGTCTGTGTCTTTATTCTTGTCTTACCCCTAGGTTCTTTATGACATTTTTTCCCTTAAATTCCATATATATGTGTTAGCATACGGTATTTGTCTTTCTGACTTACTTCACTCTGTATGACAGACTCTAGGTCTATCCACCTCATTACAAATAGCTCAATTTCGTTTCTTTTTATGGCTGAGTAATATTCCATTGTATATATGTGCCACATCTTCTTTATCCATTCATCCGATGATGGGCATTTAGGTTGTTTCCATCTCCGGGCTATTGTAAATAGAGCTGCAATGAACATTTTGTTACATGACTCTTTTTGAATTATGGTTTTCTCAAGGTATATGCCCAGTTATTATCATTTCTCACTTGAGCTACTGTAAAGTCTCCATGCAGGGAGCCAGTCCTGTCCCCCAGATCCTGCTCTCCACAAAGCAGTGTTAGTGTGCTTTAAAAAATGCATTTGGAATCATGGCAGTTATTTGCTTAAAATCCTTTAATGGCATTTCATTAGATCTAGCATAAAATCCAGATCTTTCCCTTGATCTTCTGGTCCTCTGCTGCCCTTTATGTTTATGCACTTGGGCCTCATCTCTTACCACCCTCCCATTACATTTCAGCTGTAGCAGCTGCTAAACCTGTTTGTGCCTGCATAGTTCTTTGCCTAGAATACTTGTATTTCATATTTTGCATGGCTGACTCCCTCTTACTATTTAGGGTTCTTCTTAAATAACCCCGCAGAGAGGCTTTCCCTGATTGCTTTGTTTAGTCATTCTCTTTCCTGTCCTCTCACTGTAGCTGTCCTTTCTCTGCCTTGTTTCTTTAGCACTTTATCTGTTTATTGACTGTCTCCTCCAACTGGAATATAAAGGTCTCCGAGGGCAAAACTCATTGTCATATAGTAAGTGCCAACAAGAATGCATCACTAAATTCCGACAGTACTTTATGGTTGTGGTAAATAGATTAAAATGGGATAGACTTTGTCCAAAAGGAAAAAGAGGCAGGAGCATCATATCACTACAGCAGCTATCATTGAATGATTGCCTACTGTTTACCAGGTGCTGTGCTGGTACATTTGTATACACTAGCTCCGAACTTGCCAAGAGCCTTCTGACGAGGCCTGCCTTAGCCTAGGTGGTAGCCTGCAGGATGATGCCCCTCACATTACATTCCCCCAGACGCAAAATACCCGCCCCCACACACCCTCGCAACTGAGGAGAAATGGCTGTGGTAGCTCTGCTCTTTGTGGGTTTATTATACAATCAGAATGCCACTGGGAGAGGCTAAATCCCTGGCCCAAGGCTGTGCTACTGACCAAAGCCAGCCTCAGGATTTAAGCCCAGTTCTCTTTTACTCCAAGCCCATGCCTCTTTCCCAACACTTCAAGCTTTCTTGGTTCTTAGGGAGCAGCTGCAGTTCACATCTTCCCTTCTAGCAGGCTTAGTTGGCATCCATTTTTTGATAGGGGGGCTGCATTTTTAACTCCAGAGGCAACAATTTCTCTGGTTTCTGATGACTTAGGCAGAAATAATCTATTTTTCTGTCTTGTCCTGAGACGGTTGCTTAGTGTTGTCTGAAAGTAAAAAACTGACATTATGACACTATAATCTGGGCTTCGGACTGTTTTTATTGGCAACCAAAAACATAGAATTTGTAACTAGGAACATGTAAAATATATACTGTGTCATGCATTCATATTTACTTACTTATTTATTTAAAAAATATTTATTTATTTTGGCTGCATCAGGTCTTAGTTGCGGTACGCAGGATCTTTGTTGAGGCATGCAGAATCTAGTTCCCTGACCAGGGATTGAACCCCAGCCCCCTGCATTGGGAGCACGGAGTCTTACCCACTGGACCACCAGGGAAGTCCCTGTATTCTTATTTACTTATTTATTCCTTTGTTCATTCATTCATTCATTCATTCATGCTGCGTTGGGTCTTTGTTGCTGTGTGTGGGTTTTCTCCAGCTGCGGCGAGTGGGGGCTACTCTTTGTTGCGGTGCGTGGGCTTCTCACTGCGGTGGCTTCTCTTGTTGCACAACACAGGCTCTGGGCTCATGGGCTTCAGTAGTTGTGGCACGCGGGCTCAGTAGTTGTGGCTCGCGGGCTCTAGAGCGCAGGCTCAGTAGTTGTGGCACATGGGCTTAGTTGGCTCCGTGGCATGTGGGATCTTCCCGGACCAGGGCTCGAACCCGTGTCCCCTGCATTGGCAGGCGGCTTCTTAACCACTATGCCACCAGGGAAGCCTGTGTGTTCATATTTATATGAGGTCGGACCAGAGTGTAATTTATCTGTCTTTGAGCCTTGAAAGTTGGGACAGAAGTCAGGAAGCCTGTACCTCTGATTAGTTCCCATGAATCCTGTCGATGGCATCCACTTTTCCTTTGAACATTTGGTCCTTTAAGTTCAAGAGGAACCAGGAGTCACATGGATTTGTATATTGAAAATCTGCATCTGCAAACTCTCACCACATCATCACCTGGTGTGGTGAGAGTTTTTGGTTGAAACCTGAACTTATTCCACTTTCTTTGACCCTCCTGCCTCCCAGGAGTCAGTGCTCACCCAAGGTACCAGGGGAGGCAAAAGCCCAGGGCGGCCTGTGATGGCAGATTGTTCTGAGTTTCAGTGTTCCTGTACAGTTCGTGAGTTGAACATTGCCTTGTGCTTCATTCATCCTCTCTTGTATCTATCCTCCCACTACTTTTAAATGTTTTTTGAGGTGTTTTTTTTTTTTTTCCATTTTCTAGCAGCTTTTCATAGGAATGACACACACTCAGCAAACTCAGCCTTAGACAGCCGTTTGCAGACAAGAACAACACATTCACCAGTCAGGGAACAAAGTGAGAGAAAAATGAAGAACAATATTAGAAAAGAACCCTTTGGGAAGCTGCACAAAAATGTTATATTAAAATCGATCCCAGGGCTTGACCTTTTGTGGTAGTGTATATTTTAAAGCCTTCTATTGATTCTCTTTTAATAACATGTTTATTCTAGTTTACTGACAGAATCCTAGGGGGAATACAAAAAGAAAAGAACAGATTCTTTATTATGATGGTCATTTAAATTTGTCTTGGGCATTTTTTATGTCTGACTAGTGTTATCTTTATGTATTTAACGTACATCATTCTTTCTCAGTATGATACTGAGAGATGTTATAAAGGTGGGAAAGTGATTTTTAAATCTACTTTCATTGAAAATATGCTTAGCCTTGCTGTTACATATGTGTGTGCCCCTCCACCCCCCGAATTAGAATTTCTTGCTTTTCTGCACATGTGTAGAAGACAGAAGAGTCTTCATTTTGATTTTTTTTTTTCCCCCTAATCCTGCAAACCATCAGTAGTCTAAACTGCCGCATCTGGGAATGTTTGGTGACAGTTCTGTGCCTGAAGACAGTTGTCTTTTACTGTATAACTAATGCAAAATGTCGAAGAAAAGGTAATCTCCGTACCTGACCCTTCTGACCACCCAATCTGGTCATTTCAAAGACAGAAATATTCATTACTTTTCACAGTGAGGGGCCCTTTGTACTTCCCTTAGGAAGGCAGTTCTCTTAAGAGTTTTGTCCAGTCATGAATTGATGGCACTGTGTGCTCATCTCCTCCAGTTTTCTTCCATTAGGAAAAAAACAGGATTAATTTTCTTACCTCATTCAGATGATTTTTCCCAACATACAGATATTAAGAGGTATCCAGAACAGCAGGAAGGATTTGAAAGATACACCTGGAAAGGTTATCCTGTAAATGGCAAATTAAGTGAGATTCTGCCTGTAGAACATCAAGTTAATAGGCTTGGGGAGAAATAGGATGCTTGGATCTAATTCACGGCTTTAATATAATAGTCCTGTTGTTTATGGGACATCTGATATCACATGTTGAGAAGCCAGACAGCAATTCCAGGAAGGCTGTAATGAATTAGAGGACATTTCGAAAGGGCAAATAAATTAATCAAGAAACTAAAAGAATCAGAACATTGGGAGATATGTATTGTAGCATTGCAGAGAGAGGGCTCAACAGAGGTACAGCTCGGGGTCCCTAAGGAGGTCCAGAGAGTTACAGGTTTCCTCTATCTTTGAGTCTTTAAATGCTGCAGGGGTCTGGAGTTAGCAGCTGTGGGACAGCCACCTTCTTGTGGCTCTCAGGCACTCCATAAGGGGAATTGTTTCTGAGCACCGACCCTGCCCTGACTACTTCTAGAATGTTTCTGCTTTTTTCTCTTACCTTGTCCTATAGTTGATTTTTTATTGCAGCCTGGCCTGCTTTTCTGTGTTCTAACATAACCTCATCCATAGTATTTTCTTAGTAACTAAGAATATCTATGGATAAGAGCAAAAATCATAAGGCACATGGTAGTATTGTAACAAGAAGTGTTTCTTCTAATTACAAAGATAACATACACTGTATAGAATATTAGCGATAAGCAGCTAAACAAAATAAAGAAGATGAAAATGGCCATAATCCTACTGATTCACACAGAATTGTTGTAAATATTTTGGTACACAGGCATACATATGAAGGGGGAAAATAATAGAAGTGGTGTCATATTGTCCCTATTTTTCTGAGCTGCTTTATTTTTATTATTAAGCTATATCATGGACATGTTTTGTTAATAGGTAATTTCATGGTAGTTCACTTTTATATAAGACCTTGAGGCTTCCAAATAAATGGTTCAAAATGTGTCACTATTATGAACACACTGCTTTGAATATCCTTGTTATTAAATTTATACATATTTATTAAATTTATACATATCCAGCATTATTTCCTTAGGGTAAATTTTTATAAGTGAAATTACTAGGTCAAAGGTTATACAGAATATTATTGTTGCCAAATTACCTTCAAGAAATTGTGCTAGTTAACTCACTACCAGTATGAGTCTCTGCTTTTGTCTCATTGTTGCAAATTTTGGGACTACAGTAATAAAACCAGTGCTGAGTTGCATTATGCCCAGGTGACCATGCCTTATTATGTCTGTTTATTTAGCTAGTATTTTCATTAGTTTTAGCAGTGGTTAGTAGCATGGAGTGTGTAGTCTTTTTGTTACTGAGTGAGTGCCATGAGAGTTTAGGCACCTAGTAAATACTTGTCAGATCATTTTGGATTATTATCAATAACCTTCTAAGGTACTAGGGTACCTTCTAAGGTGATAGGGGTTAGGGCTTCAATGTATGAATTTTGGGAGGGACACAATTCAATCCATAATAGATGAATAGACTGATTGATAGATATATCTATGTAAATTGATGGGTATGGTGTTGTTTTATAGTTTTTCCTCAGCAGTAAATGAATTCTCCTATTAAATCTTTAAAGTATCTTCTAGGTCCAAAATTCTAAGTGTTGATTTTCTGATGGAAGTTATTTTCATCAGGATTCTTCAATGATTGTGGCTTGAAGTATAAAAAGGCTTAAGGCTAGGATTTAATTGATTTGTAAGAATAATGTCATATGTCCCTATTCATCTATTTTTAGCTAAGTAGGTACATTTGTAATAGTAAAACAAATGGGCCAAAGAGTAGCCACTTAAAGGTGGCAGATTACTATGGGCAAGATCTTGAGTTGAAGCACTGAGCCTCCGCAAGTATAAAACAGAAGACTATCTACATTTGAACGTGACAAGGAACTTCAGATTATAGTGCCTTCTCATGGTAAGGAAGGATGTGAAATTGGTCTTTACAGCCACGTGGTACCTCTTCACTGTCATATATACAGGACACTGACAAAATGATCATTCCCTCAATTGTTAAATTCTTGAGCTATGTGAATTATTTAACTAGTTTTATGTATCTCACACAGATTAAAAAAAAAAAACCTCTGTGGTGGTATTTGTTATTCGTAACTTTGCTTTTAAAAAATAATGCTTTATTTTGTCTTCCCATTGGAATGACCCAGACTCAGAGAGGTTAATTTACCATTTGAAGCCCATTTTTCTTTAAAAGCAAACAGGTCTCTGGCTATTTTAGGAGCATGTTCGCCAATTCTGTACTCCTTTAGCCCTGTAAACGTGGGTCTTGAAGGAATTTTTAAGAATTGGCAATAATGGGAGTTTCAAGTTCTAACTGTCTTCTGCAAATCATGTTGTATATTGTCTATGAAGATTTATCTTAGTTGAGAATCTGCTTTCTGAGGATTATCGTGATTAATTTTCATACATAGATCCTTAATGCTTTTAGAATTGATTTTTTTCAAAAACTATCTGAATTGATCTCATTGGTTACTTCTTTTTTCACCCTATTCCCAGGCATATGAACATACTGCAACTCCTAGAAATTCAAATATGTGTTTTATTTTTCAGTGACTTAGTCATTTCATCTTGGTAACCATAATGAAACTTATAGCAGTGTCACTCATTTTCATTCTTGTGCAATCACTATTTAAATGAACGTTAAGGTAATATCATTGCAACATTTACTGCCAGTGTGAGTGTATTGTATATAAAGAGTTCCAGAGGCATCATTATTCGACATTAAATGGAAGAGCAGTTTTAATGAGGGTTCTGTAGATAGTTGAAAAGAAAAAATTTGTAAATGTGTCCCTATTTAAATAGTACTCCCATTCTGAGTTAATTCTATTAAAGTAAGCTAAAAATGATTTAGAAATTAGTGTTGTAGTCTCTGGTAGTCTTATATGAGTGGTCTTTCTTCGGTAGTGCTTACCTTCATCCAGGGTATCGCTATATAAAGCATGCTTTTTGTGAATTGTTAGGTACTACAAATAAAATTATTCTAGTAGCAGGAAAGCCTAAAATCATCATGGATTTCTACCATTATACTAATTACAAACCCACCTAAATTATGAGGGGAAAAAAATAAGGACCAAACATTCATTGTCTTTGGAGTAGAGATCTGATCCGAATGCTGGCTTTCCCTCTTTTTTTTTTTTTGCGGTATGCGGGCCTCTCACTGTTGGGGCCTCTCGCGTTGCGGAGCGCAGGCTCAGTGGCCATGGCTCACGGGCCCAGCCGCTCCGCGGCATGTGGGATCTTCCCGGACCGAGGCATGAACCCGTGTCCCCTGTATCGGCAGGCGGACTCTCAACCACTGCGCCACCAGGGAAGCCCGGCTTTGCCTCTTAATGATCTGTGATCCTGAGCAGGTCACTCATCCTTCTACACCTCAATCTCCTTAGTTATGAAATTGGGTTAATAGGAATACTTACCTGATGAGCTTGTTTTTAAATGAAGATTAAATAAGATAACGTGTATAGAGTACCTGGCACACATTAAACTTTCAATACGAAATGCTTATTCTTACAGAGAACTCCTTTCTCTCTTTGAACTGAAGAGCAGTAGAGTATGATGGTTAAGAGTGTGGTCTCAGAGATCAGACTGCTTGGGTTTGAATTCCAGCTTTAAGGGTTACTGGCTTGGAGACCACATTAGTAATTACTTAACTTCTTCAAGAGTCAGTTTACTCATCTGTTAGATGGAGGACAGTAATAACACCCACCATGGGTTATTTTCAGGGTTATTTTGAGGATTAAATGGGATATTCCATGTAAAGTTGTTAGCTCAGTGACTCACACAGAATCATAGTAAATGCTGCATAAATTTGTTTGTCTTATCCATCCATCCGTCCATCCATCTATATCCATCCATCCATCCATTTCAGAGAATTAGTTATTCTCTAGTTATACTGTGTTTTCTTCAAATGCCCTTTCTCATTTCTTCTTGCCTTTATCCTTTCTAAGGAGTATAGAAAATCTTTATATTGGTGAAAATACAGGACAAATAAGCTAAAGGAAGCTAGATGAACTTGTTCTCTTTTGCATGAGCCATTGTTTGTATTTTTCCAAGGTTGTGCCCAGGTCAAGTTCCTAAAGTGCTAAATGGGAGAAATGAGAACTTTTTTTTTTCTTTCTAGAGTAACAAGTGATTTTAAAAAGGTAACATAGCTTTTAATTTGAAAAATATTCCTTTTAGGTAACGTAAGTTCTAAAAGTGATGGTTGTCCTTATGTATTGGTGCCTTCACTTATTTATTTATTTTTGCTTGCTGAGAAAATCATTTTCAAGGGCTGGGAGACCCTCTGTAAAGTCCATGGGTCTCCACTGCTGGAATATTGCAGTGTTATGTATGTGGGAAAGGGATGTAATTGTGTTTGGCTTTTTAAAGATATTCTGAAAGGAGATCCAAGTGATTAGCAGTAGCCACTTCTACTCATGTAGTTAAAGCCCTGAAATGAAAACAGTCAGTGGCATTGCACATGAAATATGTAATTTTATGAATTCTTATTTATGTACCAAGAAGGTAAATGACATGCATGGGTTGGATAAAGATCTAAGAAATCAACAGTGAGAGAGTAGCATGCCATGAGCTGAGAATTGATAAGAGAGAAGCTTTTAATGAGCACCTCCATACTGCTTTGAAATTTAGGAAGAAAAATACCTCACTTATGCCTAGATATGTCTTTGAAACTTTTTGTAGCCCTGTACTGTTAAGCACTTGAAGTGTGATTGGTCCAAATTGGTATCTGCTCTAAGTGTAAAATACCCACCAGGTTGCAAAAACTCAATATGAAAAAAATATAAAATATCTCTTTAATAATTTGTATTGATTACATGTGGCAATGACAATATTTTGGGTATATTGGGCTAAATAAAATATTACATGTTGTTAAAATAAATTTGACTTTGTTCTTTCTTACTTTTTTTGATGTGGCTTTTAGAAAATTTAAAACTATGTTTTTAGTTTGCATTATATTTCTAATAGTCAGTGCTGCTCTAACGTATTTTATTCAAACGTAACGTATTTGCATAAAAATGTCAACATCGCAAAACTGAAAAAAAATAAGCCCAGTACCCCATCTTGTTCCCCAGTGGTAAGCATCATTAACAGTTTGTTGTGTATTCTTCCTGTCATTTTACTAAGCATTCTGTTCTGCCCTTAAGTACATTGTAAACTAGAGAATAATCATAAAAGCTGATGTAACTTAATATATATTTTTGGATTGGGGTGTGTAAAAAATACCAAGTGAATACCTGCCTTTTTGTCTGTTATTCACACTTGAGAAAAGTCTAATTACTGAATCTGTGTTCCCTTAAAGAGACACCATCATTACCTGCAGGAGCATCAGGACTGGTGCTTAGGAGAAATTAATTAGTTTTCATTGAATTTGTAGCATCAATTCTTTTAAATGGTTTAACAGAAAAAAGGGACTCTTCCCTGACAGTGGTGGTAATTAAGATCTTATAGTGAACTAAGACTATTATCTATCATTGGCAAACTTTTCAGGTTTTCTACAGTATGTATTTGAAAGCAGTTTTATTTCTTTTTGAAATAATTGGTGATACAATTGCTGATCTGGTAAAAATGGAATAGAGTGAACTTAATAGCATTATTTAAATGTCATGATATAAAGGAAGGGATGTTAACTGTAGTTGATGGTGGGATCACTGATTTTATTTTTAAAACAATGCTTTGTACACTAAGCACATAATAAATGCTCAATAAATACTTTAATCAGTGATTAAAACATGTTATATCAAATTGATTAACAGAGCATTGAGTATCAGTGTTACTTTGTCTTTTTTCCAAATGAAGATACTTTGTAAACTATCGAAATATGACGTTAAATAGAAGTTTAGGTGAGAAAATATTTCACCCGTATATTTGTGTAGATTCTTCTATTATTTTGTGCTTATTTTCCTCCTTTACTATAGGAACTAAATGAGGCAACAGAGATTGCCATTGCCTGTTCTTTGTGTTCTAACCACCATGGTGATCATGTCAGTGATGTGTTCTGTGCAGGCCCTTCCCAAGAGCATTGCAGGTGCTTGGTAAATGTTACCCAGGATTTTCTTTGTTTACTCACATTGGTATTAATGCTTTTTGTTTGACCTAGTGCTTACCAATATTATTTAATTTGATTCTATAACAATCGTGTGACATAGGGTGTTACTATGCCCATCTTCCTATGAGAAAACCAGCAGCTTAGAGAGGTTATATTGAGAAATTCAGTATGTGACAGAGTCAAGTCTTAACCTAGATTCTTAGTGAACTGTAAAATGGCTGTTGTGAACTGTAAATGCAGATGACTGTTGGAAATTGGGCATTATATTCATCCTTTGACTGGTGTTCTAAAACCACAGTAATGTAAACATTCCAGTTAGGAGGGCTTTATAGTCCTTTCTTCATAGCTCTGTGGTTTTGAGTATTATTTAACTGATTTCAGTAAATCCTGCTCTTGTTGCTCTTTCTATGCTTATTTTTAAGACATAGTATTGTTTGTAAATGAGGCAAGTCCTATAATGGGTGCAGATTATCCATTCATTGGATTAGATGGACACATTGAACCAATTTCTCTGTGAAATTTTTTAGATCAGGAACTTCTCTTTATAGAAGATATGGAGATAAGTCATTATTTGATCTGAACTTGCTACTGAATAATCAAATTGACATGTTGATGCAGCTGGCAGATTTGATTCCTAAATGTATTTGAATGTAGACCACACAATGTTATTTTTACACTAACTCTCCTTTTTTTTTTCACTTCTTGACACAGACCTGTGAGTTCCTAGTAACTTTAAAATTCTGGTGAATGACACTTGATAAATGGTGTGATATTGTGAGTACTGATAGGTGCTAGAAATTCAGCTGGCAAAGCATCAATTTCACACCTTGAGACCTCAGCTCAAAGTTTAGGTTAAAGGTTTGCCTGGAGTCCGTAGTCTTTTGCACAGGTCCCCTGATAAATGCAGTGATTCCAAACCACATTTTTCTTCTACATCAAATCCAGGCAGCACTCTGAATCATTAAATATTAAACCTTATATTCAAGAACATTATTCACTCATTAATATTGCATTGTGGCCTAAACTTCATTGTTCAAAACATTTTAGGATATTATGCAAGTCTGTCAAAATACATTAAAAAACTTAGTCATGTCGAACTAAGCAAAAAATGACAAACTGTTTGCACCACAAACGTGTTGTCGTTGAATTTTTGTACAGTGTAAGCATTTTAAGTTGGGATATTTGGAAATCACTGTAAAGATAAAATGGATTGCAGTAGAAGCCAGATGGAATAATGAATATTCATCTTCCATGTAACATCTGCTATATATCTTAATGAAATTTATAGTTATCCCTGAAATTTTTCTTCCTTGACAGTATTTATTTATCTCAAAATTATTTTAACTAGGAGTTGAATATGAGTTAGTACAATTCTAGCTGCTTATAAAACTGCAGTATCTGATTCAGGGACTGTTTTTCACATCTCCATGATGGCTATCATCTCTGCAAAATCGAAGCTAGATAGGCCTCCTGTGAACTGTGGATTAACTGGGAAACCTTTGATATTCGGCTGAGTGTAAAAGAGTGATTGAGTTCAAGTCTTGGTCTCTGTGACAAAATTTGTTCTGGATTGCCATGAACACATCTGGTTTCTTGCTGCTTTTCACAACCCTGTTAGTTACAGTGAGAAGCCATAAAATTCTTCCCAGGGAGGAAAATGATAGAAGCGTTTTTGTGTCCAAAATTGTTCCTTTTTAAAAAAAGAAAAGAAATCCCTTTTCTGGTGCAAGAAGGAAAATTCAGATAGCAAAAGGTGTGAAAATACACAATTGCTGAGGAGATACATTGGTTTTTTTGTGCAGTGGAGATAACAAGCATATGAGCTTTATCTGAAGTATAGGTTTATTGATTATATTATGCATTAGTGATTATTGACATTTGATGGGTTAGAATTTAATGAGGAAGACCAGTAAGAGCGAAGGTTGATGTTTCATCCTTGATTACCTTGAACAGAGGATGGATTAATTTTCCTATGATATGTGGATCAGAATCTATGTAAGTAGCCGGTGGGGTCATCTTGAACACCTACAGCTGTTATTTCAAAAATGAGAGGAATGGGTGTTGTGAGGTAAATAATGAAGGTGGCATAGTGAATTCCTGCTGGTTGGGAGTTAAATTATTCATTTTGTTGGTTTAGCTAACATGGTTCGTGCTGCGTGGGATTGGAGCACTATGTCACTGACTAATATTGCATAATTTAAAAGCCTCAGTTCCTCAGGCCTGTAATATAATTGAAATTTAGAAATGGTTGTTAACATTGTGGAAATAGTTTTCTTTGTGTAGGTAGGTGTGGTTTACCTAGCCATTTCAAAGTTCTTATGTTGTTAAACATGGGTGTAAGGCGGAGGCAGTTTGCCCAGGATGTGCTTAGCTGTAGTTAATGTTGCAGTTCCTTTCTCTTGATCTGCTTCCACGCCATTGTGCTTTTCTGGAAAGGCTGCCCCATAGTAAACGGTCCATTTCAAAAGCCTGGTGAGCGCACGTCCTCCTCACTCCAACTTCGCAGTTCCTTTTCCTCCTCACTGAGAATTACGTTGCAGATCAGTGAAGGGGTTTGGGAGGGTCGCCACCTCTGTAACTGCTAACTTTGGGGCTCATCATAGGCGTTTCGTACCTTTGCAAAGCCACTTAAACAATAATTTATTACCTTCTCAGCTGTAGTAACTCTAAAGGGAGAAAGACCTAACACAAGCCTCTTTGAATTTTTGTACAATGTTATACACAGTGTTTTGTAGTCATACTCAGTGTGACTATAATCTTTAGTTTATCCTTCTTCACTTAATGTAATTTTACGCGCAGATTTATACCTTTGGAATAGCACTGTAGCAGTATTTCTCGACCTCAGGAGTCTGTGAGTGGAAAAAGAAAAGCGTGGAAGCACATTCTGGATCGCCTGTCAGCCAGCCACTCGTTGCCATGTGATATCAGTACCTGTGTTTGTGTTTGCAACTGCATTAGGGCCAGTTGAGTTGTGTCCTGCATAAATGGATTGAAGAAGGAAGGGCTTTGTTAAGGGAGGGAGGAAAACCTAGACGTGTGTATTAATATTTGAACCAGAACGTGGAACATTTTACTTTGGGAGGCTTTGGCTGAGTGTTTTAGTTCACACAATCAAGACCATGTAGTGTAGTGACTTGCGCATGGTTTCTGGAGTCGCAAGTGTAGAATACAGATGCCACCACATATTTTCCTACGTGATTTTGAGCAGTTCAACTTCTCTCAGCTTTGGTTTCTTCAGCTCTGAAAGGTGAATAACAACTACTCTGTGGGATTTTTGTGAGGATTAAATAAAATAAAATACCTGGCATAAGGAGGTACTCCATAAATGGTTATAATTAGTTGAATATTATGCATTTTTTCATTTGGATGACATAAGTTCTATGTTAAAGTCTTCAATACTAATAATAACAAATTAAATGGAATAGAGAGTGAGAGGACCACACGGGCCTGAATGCTCTTGTTGGAATAGTTGGAACTGTGTTCCGGCAGACTTCTCAAGAGCAAGTCCTCGCTGTTCTGCTCTGTCTCCTGGCCTGATTCCTTGTCCTCACACTATGGTGTGCATAGTAAATTCCTAATAAGTACTTTTTAATGCTTTTTCATTTTGCAGCTCCATTTGTTTGTTTATTTTTGTCGTTGATGTGAGTTCTGAATCATAATTTTTTACTTCTTAAAGTGTCTGTAATTTAACTTGCAAGAGATGGGAAATATCAAGGGAATGAATAGGAGTTACCATAAAGTGACAGTAGGTAAAATCATACCGAATTTCACATCATTTGCTCTTTTGATACGTGTTTCTGCCATCTCATTTTATGTTTAAGGTGAAAATTAAAATGAAGTGAAATCGGGCTTCCCTGGTGGCGCAGTGGTTGAGAGTCCGCCTGCCGATGCAGGGGACACGGGTTCGTGCCCTGGTCCGGGAAGATCCCACGTGCCGCGGAGCGGCTGGGCCCATGAGCCATGGCCGCTGAGCCTGAGCGTCCGGAGCCTGTGCTCCGCAATGGGAGAGGCCACAGTAGTGAGAGGCCCGCGTACCGCAAGAAAAAAAAAAGAAGTGCAATCCAGTATACTTGCTTAGTGTGGCTTTCAGATCAATGTGTTTTTATTAGAGTTTGTTTTTTCTTTAGCATGATTTCATAGGGAAGGCTAGAAATTAAACATCTGCCAAGGAATGGATTTTTAGCTGGTGAATAGTGTCAGAGAGGCATGAACATGGATCGTTGTTACCTAGGGAGAGTGCAGCGCGGGGTGGGCGTGGTGGGTGCTGAGGCTGTCTGTTGTGCTTCCTGTGCGGACCAAGGTGACTTAAAACAGAAAGATGAGCCTGGCCTCACGGAGAAGGCCCCTTCCACTCTTGATATTTCTTTTGAGGTTACAGAGTAGTTGAAGTAAAAAATATAGGGCCGTCTTTATTCAGAAGTGAGACTGACGGAGATTCTTTTCTCAAGCCTGTGTCTAACTAGCTAATAATAACAGTTGTGACTGTGCTCAGTGATACAAAATTTGACTATCCTTTTGTTGGAGTGCGTTTCAAATAGTGTTTTGGGCACAAAATTGCTGGAGGTGGGTTGTCCCTCTTTCACGTACAACTTCATTTTCTCTTCAGTTTTCCGAAGAGGGTGCCCTCTTCTCTCAGCTAGACTGGCCTTTACAGCAATTGGCTGAGCATTTCACCAGCATTATAGAACAGGTGCTTGCTGTGGAGTTTAATCTTGAACTCACTACCGTGTGATACTAAAAGCAGAGCTCTGCGATATAGGGTGTCTTCTATCCGTTGATTCCCCAAGACCTGTCCCTCAGTTATGCCTGATGATGATCTGTGAGCTGCAGAACCGGACCATGTTGTTCTGTCCCCATGTAAAAATTGCTCTTATTTGACTGTGTTCTGGTATTAGTCGTTTTCACCCTAATACTTCATAGTCCTTGCAGTATGGGGTGGGGGGGGGCTATGCTTCTTTTTAGGAAAATGCAGCTTAGAGTGTAGAGACGAAAATAGGAAAATGGTTTCCATAAGAATTAATATACAGTGCCTGAGATGGCCCCATCCAGCACGTTTAATCTCTTAACTCTGCCCTAAAATGCTGTAAGTACAATAAGTCCCCTAAATACGAACGAGTTCCATTCCAAGAGTGCGTTCATAAGTCCAGTTTGTTCATAAGTCTGACAAAGTTAGCCTAGGTACCCAACTAACACAATCGGCTGTATAGTACTGTACTGTCATAGGTTTATAATACTTTTCACACAAGTAATACATAAAAAACAAAAAATAAAATATTTTTAACCTTATAGTACAGTACCTTGAAAAGTACAGTAGTATAGTACAATAGCTGGCACACGGGCTGGCATCGAGTGAACAGGCAAGGAGAGTTACTGACTGGAGGAGGAAGAGGAGGGGGGATATGGCAGAGCTGAAGGATCGTCAGCAATAGGAGACGGAGGGCAAGCTGCAATTTCAACTCATGCCTGACGTTGATGGAATGCACGCTTGCATCTTTGAAAGTTTGCAACTTAGGTTCATATGTAGAGAACTTTCTGTAACTCTTTAATGTGGGGAAAAAAGCTATAATAGAAAATTTTTTGAACATCTTTATTGGAGTATAATTGCTTTACAATGGTGTGTTAGTTTCTGCTGTATAACAAAGTGAATCAGTTATACATATACACATGTCCCCATATCTCTTCCCTCTTGCGTCTCCCTCCCTCCCACCCTCTCTACCCCACCCGTCTAGGTGGTCACAAAGCCCTGAGCTGAAAAAATACGGAACGCTTCACGAATTTGTATGTCATCCTTGCGCAGGGGCCATGCTAATCTTCTCTGTATCGTTCCAATTTTAGTATACGTGCTGCCGAAGCAAGCACTTTAATAGAAATTTTAAAGGTGGAAAGGATTCTAGGGAGTTGGAAGCTTGAAAGCACCTCCATTGTCCTCTCATTGCAATTTCAGTCTAATTCCCAGGTGCTTTTTCTTAGTAGAGCATCTGATGGATGGGTGAGAGCCAGTAGGTTAATTTCGGCACAGCACAAGTTGGCCCCAGCGTATTTGAATGTTCCTGAGAGAAGCTCTTGATTTCTCTGTCTCTGTTGTCTGGGTGGGTAGAGGGTGGGAGACGGGAACAGAGAGACTTTCTCTTGGTTCCCTTGACAGGGGGCTGACAAGGTCTCAGCCTGTGGTATACCACTGGGCCCCAGGGTGGAGACTGCTTCATCTCCCACCATTCAGCGGGCACCTCTGCTTAACATAACCGGACGGCTGGGCCTGAGCCCTGGTGAGTAGGAGATGAAAAGTAGCAGCAGCCAGGGAGAAGGACACTCAGAAAAGGTGCTTCTAGCAAGGACTGTTGAAATATTTGAATGGCGCTTTTGATGTTTGTAGCACTGGCAACTGTTGCCACTTGGTTGTTGGTGGTAAGACACATTGATTTTAAGAGGCATCTTGATTTCATATTGAAGGATGAGGGTGAAATAACCCTGTATATTTGATGAAATAGACTAAATTCTAGGTGGAAATAAAGGGAAGAGAGAGAGGAGCAGTGATAATTAAATGATATAAAAACATTTCACTGAGCTGAAGAAAGACTGGAGTCTGCAAATTGAGAGGCCTCTCTTTATTCCAGGGGGATTGATGAGAAAAGATGCACACCTAGTCATAGACTGCTAGAATTTCTGAACTGTAAGGATGAAGAGAAAATCTTACAAGCTTCCTGACAGAAAGAACCACTGATTTATAAAGGAAAAGGGGGTCAGTCTGGGTTTAGGCTTTTCTTTGCCAAACTGGAAGCTAGAAGGCAGAGTGACATCTAGGGATTCCTGAGAAAGGACTGAAACCCCCAAATTCTTTGTTGAGCTCTCATATGCCTGTCAGGGTGAAAGAGAGACTCACAGATATGCCAGGATTTGGAGAACTCATTAATGTAAACAGCAGCCAGAATCCACTAAGGAGACAAAACTCATCAGTTATTTTTACAGAGAGAATTTAATGCAAGAATTGTTAATGCAGAACAACAACACAACTCAAAGGCAGGGCTGTTCAGTAGAGATGTAATGTGAGCCATCTGTGTAATTAAAAATTTTCTAGTAGCCACATCAAAACAAATTCTAAGATTTTATTTTCCCCAGTATATTCAAAATATTATATTTTAACATATAATCACTATAAAACATATTAGTCCTACTACATTCTTATTTTCATACTCAGTATTAAAAATCCAGTATGTATTTTATACTAACGGCACATCTCAGTTTGGGCAAATCAAATTTCATGGGCTTGACAGCCACGTGTGGCTGATGTTGACTGTATTGGCCACTGCAGCTCTAAGCTATCCCAGAGGTAGCAGTGGCAGGAAGCAGCAGGATTGAAAACATTGATGCTTGAAGGAGGGCGCTGTGGAACTGTAGTCCAGAGGAGGAGAGGCCAGTGGGTCTGGGACTCAAGATATTTGAGGAGCCTACCGGGAGGCAGGGCTGGTGTTTCCAGAGTGAGGTGCAGTTAGGTTGCAGGTTTGAGCAGACTGCAAACTGGATTGGACTGCTGCTGTAGGAACAAGTGCTGCTGCTAGCCTGAAGCAGTGAGGCCAGAGCAATGCTGCAAGGCGTAGAGTGCAAACTGGAGAGTTCCTTTTCCCTCCTCCAGCCTGCGGTCTCCCTCTGGCGCCCTCTATTGGCAGAGCCTAACAGGAACCCAGCTGCAAACCAGACATGGGATTTAGAGACTCCCGCTGCCACTTCACAAAGCAGACGATAAAGAGGGGTGTGAAGCCGAGTCACAGCTTAGTATCTGACACGCTGGTCCATCTTAGGAAGATTCTTAAAGAATTCGAACCAAATTACAAATTAATTATAACAGATCTTAAATAGGGAAAGGTAGAGAGGAGAAGCAGCACCCATGAGAATCAACCTTTGCACTGTATACATGGATGATAGATGGGGAACATCTAACAAAGCTGCTAATAAGGATTCTTGAAAATGAAGAGTAATTCTTAATGAGAAAACTAGGAATTGTATGAATTTAAAAGCACTGAACTCTTAGCTAAGAGTTGGGGGTGGGCAGTCAAAGTATTCAAATGATTTCATCTTACTGAGTTTGCAGAGGGTGGTGGTTGAGAAAGTAGTAGGAATTTTGTTTTTAAACAGTAGTAGGGAAAAAAGCGTTTGTGAATGTTCAGGAAGAGGATGACCACAAATCTCACAGAAAAATACCAAAGATCTTTCTGAGAGGGGAAGAGAATGTGTAGTAACTTGATATAACTGGGAAAATAAGGAAAGGGTAAAAAGAAATAACAGCAAAGTAAGATTAATAGTAAATGTAATATAAAAGGAAAGAAATAAAGTTAGGTTTATCAGTTTCTTACTGTTAATAATTGTGCCTGGCCACAATTATCCATTTAAAGATCAAGGCTGCCAGATTATATTCACACACACACACACACACACACACACACACACACACACACACAGCAAGAGCTATGTATTATTTATGTGACATACACTTAAAGTAATTTGTTTTAATCTTAATAAAAGTTAAAAAATTAATGGATTGGCAAAGCTGTACCAAACAAAAATATGAGAAAAGGTACAAATGAAGGTTGTAAGCACTAGACAGAATTAAAAAAGCACAATTATGTAATGATAACAACCAAAGTTTATAAAGACAGCAGTCATTAACCTTTATGCATCAGTCAAATTAGCAGCTCAATATGGGAATCAAAAATGATTAAAAATTCAAAGACTACTTGATTTAAAAAATAATAAAGGACTTTGTGTAATTATTCTTTCTTTAAAAATGTTTACTCTAGGATTGATGGAGTAGTCTGCTAAGCTTTAACATTCAAACATCTACCATAAAAAACATTGGAGTGAGTTAGGTGGTATGTGTATCTGTGTATGTTTGAGAGGCATAATGCAGGTGGAGGGTGAGAGGTTGCAGTTTGGTTCAAGCTTGAAAGTCCTTTGAAATAGAAAAGAAGAAAAGTATTGATTCTTTGCCCTACAAATCTTAGAAAGGAGAATGGTAATATCTTCTCTCTCTCTGGTCAAAAGTTTGCCAAGACTTACCAACTGAACAAGGACAGTTTCAAAATATGTGTCCTGGCAAAAATGTGTCTTTTAACAAAAAGAAACATAAGTGCAAAACACTGTAAAAGGCTTGATGTATCTTTTGTATACGTTAGTATACTAGGATGTTGTCATTTCTTCAGAGACCAGGGCCCTGAACCAGGGAATGTCGTCCTGGTTTCGTGTCTTCAGGAGGCAGCCATCTCATGTTGTCATCTTTCCCTGGCTCAGGCCCATCGGGGTGAGGCCAGTGCTTAAGTTGCTGTCTTGCCCCGCTGGGCTGATGAAAGGGACTTGCCCCAGAGATACCTGCATTTGACCTCTGGTTCGTTTTTCCTCGGAGAACTCTGTGGTCTTCCTCCAGCATCTCAGTAAATAAACAGCTGCAGCACCCATCCAGTGTATGTTCGCAAGGGAGAGGGATGTAGATATTTTCGAAAGAAGTCTTCAGTAGTAACAGGTCATGCATGGGCATTTCCTTCCACTACTTCTATAAAACAGTTTATTTTCAAGCCCTGCTGATATGGCACAGTTCAGTGGTGTGTGTCTCTGCCTCCCTGCTCCCATCATTGTTCAGTTGTATTTTGAATGTTTTGACAATTGATGTATACTTTAAGATAAAAAGATGATTATTGTAGTTTAGGATGCCTCTAAATATTCAGTTTAAGACAGATAAAAAAGAGGCCATAGGTCCTTCTCGTTAGATGCAAGACAAGGGTGCTTTGGGGTGTCGTGTAACTTCCTCCTGGGGAGTTTAATTGTGTATTCCTGAGGGAGGGAGGGGTGTGGGCCATGGATATGGTGACGTTAACTTGTGAACTAAAACCAGATTTCTTTTCAAATATAGATCTATTTTTTCAGTGCAGTAAGAGAATGTATTTGATAAGAAAATGGTCCGAGAAAATCCAGGACAGGTAGAACTTGTTCTCAAGTGAGACTTGAAATAGGGACTCGAGGTACAAAGTAATATGCAATGTGTAAAGGAGAGGTGATCGTCTGGAACCATTTAAGATTACAGCTATGGGTAATCCCTCATAATAGTTGTAGGCTTCCGGTTATGGGCTGAGTTTTTTTCCCTTAGGCATCATTTTGAAGCCATGCAGGAAAATGCCCCCAGATCGTGAGTAAATTTTAGTGTGCTTTAATCACTTTTTAAAAGTATTCTTGTGGAAAGGAAGGAAACATTGTTAAATTCTGAATGACATTTTAAATGATATTTATGTAGAAACATAGATGAGCAAAATAAATGTCCTCTTGGTTGTATTCAGAACCAGGTCTAAATGCTGGTTAAATAATACTGATTTACTGTAGGTTTGCTAGATTTCAGTCATTCAGCGTTCCAAGACAGTGCCATTTCTTTCTAAATTACCATTATATCAAGGGTACCTGTGTTCCATCATATTAAACTCTATTCATTTCTTTCAAAAATATTTATTGAATGCCTGCCAAGAGCCAGGCACTATTTAGTGTCTCGGTTACAGTGGTGCCTAAGACAAAGTTCTTACCCCCCGGCTTACATTCTAGTAGTATATATATATATTATGTGTTTGTGTGTGTTTGTTCATGGGTGTATCTTCTGTAAGAATGCAGGCTCCGAAGTCAGCCTGCCTGGCTACACCTCTCACTGGCTTTGTGACCTCGGGCAAATTACTTACAAGTTCTGGAAGCCTTAGCTTTACCTAACTTATCTGTGCCTCAACTTCCTCATCTGAAATACAGTAATTTGATAGGGTTTTTGTGAGGATTAAATGAATTACACCTGTCGAGTGCTTAGAACTGTACCTGGTACAAAGTAAGCATTAATAAATGCTAACTCTTTATTATACATATAGATATTACATCTCTATATACATATATAGATGTTACATATAGATACATATTATATGTGAATGTAATATGGTTATATTAATGTACATTCATCTTTATGTGTTTATTTTGGGATCTCAATGCATGTACATTTCCTTCCAGGATTTGAAATAATTTGAGCTGAGAAATTTTATTAAGCTTGCCTTGTACTTTTACTTTGGTAAAGTCTTATTAATAGAAAGCTGTATACTTGTTCTGTCATTATTCTTAATAGTGTAATAATTAGTTTGTTGGATTACTGGCTCAGCTTTTCCGTTTAAAAAATGAGTAGTAAACAGTATTTTGAATGCTGGTTCAGCACGTCCTGACAAAGTATGATGCATTAAAATAACATTCATCATTAGCATTAAAAATGACCTTTGAGGTTGTAGTCGCTCATTTTTCTCTTCCAGTGTTTGAAATAGTCTGAGTCAAGTACATTGCAGTAGTATGCAGATATTGTCTGTGTGTAATGGTCATAGTTCAACTTTAGATAAATCATTTCCTCAAATCACTTTATCTAGAACAATCTCAGTTTCCCATTTATTCTCACCCATTATCTGAGGTTCTTATCAACTTTCCCTCAGTAATATAATGGCCTTATATATTAAATTATAAAGTAATTTTCTAAGCTAGAATTGTATAGCATTACCTTTGTGTCAGCCTACATGAAGATAAATCTGAGTGTTTGTGAATGGCCAGGTTCAGAGAAACATTTAGGGCCATTGAAAGCCAACCCACTTTGGGAAAGGGCTGGTTTGACTCTGGCAAACTCTGACTTGACATAATGAAAACAAATAAAAAGTGAGCTTCTTTTAAAATAATTACGAGTAATATGATTTTTAAAAACTGTCCTTATATGACCACAAAGGTGAGTAATGTAATGGAAACTGATTCCCGTTGGAGTGGTGGTGGTGTCACTCTTCAGGAGGTTTAAGAACCATGGCTTTGGAAATCAGATCAGGTCATTTCAGGTCTCCTGTGTGCTTTTCCACATCTCAGTTTTTCTCATGTTAAAGGAAGATAGTAATACCTTCTTCCTCGAGGACAGCAAAGTTGAATATATAAAAAAATGCCTAGCTAAAGTTATCTTTAAAATACCCTTCCCATTTTCTTAAAACCTTTAGGTTCTTTCAATAAAATAATTAATATTGGTATTATTAATATTACCAGATATCTATGAGAACTGAATATATTTGAGTAATTATTATTATTATTTCCATTTAAAGGACATGTTGTAATATAATATTCATTGTAGGAGATTTGGCTGGTTTTTAGAAATTCATTTTGCTGGTGTATCTTAAATCTCTTACCTGACTTAGAATATACTGAGAACAAGAACTAGGTTTGCTAGGGCTTGAGGTATAAGGGCAGAGCTGACTGGTATTTGTTTCATTAAGCTTAGGCAAGCTATCCAATTACTTAATGCAAATAAGAAAAGTTTACACTAAACTCCTACTTCTTTGCTTAAAACTCCAGAGAATTTAAATGAGGAGAGATATGTATTTAAAAGAAGGAAATTTAAATGAAACTTAAATCAGGGGCTTAATGTAGAATAATATTAGACCAGCAGATCTGAAATAATAAGTGGGAAATGCCAGTAAATAAAAAAGAGAATGTATTCTCCAAGATACTTGGAATGTTTAGTTTTATTTTGAGATAATTCTTAAATCTCTGGAAACCCAATAATGAAAGACTTACTTTATCTCATACCTTTTTTTTCTTTACATGTCACATGGACCTTAAAAGTAGCGGTTTCATTGTCAAAGAGGGCTTCACCCCTCTTTCCCTTGGGGAGTGTTTGCAAAACAACTTGGCTTTGGATCTATACTCAAGGAGGCCGGTAGCACTCAGAGAGGCCCAGAAAAGAGAGTCATCACATTGGGCTCAAAATAAGAGAAAAATTGGTTGATCACACAGCCACTATCTTTCATAGATGGCCATTGATGGAATATAGAAGCAAGGGCACTGAGGGGAAGCTCTGAAAAGAATTGGGAGCTTCTGAGAATACAAGCACATTTTCATTGCAAAGTAGTTGTAAGTTGTTAAATGATCTCAATGAATCCATAAACGAGGAAGCTTATTTGAAGAAAATATTGCTATAAATGCTTTATGTGGAGGGGGGAGAGGTGGGGAAATGAGGAATAGTGCAATTTAGACATTTCTAGTCTATTGCTTTTATTTCTGAAGGCACTGGACAAAGCTCTGTTAGTTATACCATTTTTTCTGAAACTCTGCCCTCCAAAATAATTTGAAAGAAAGCGGAACTTCTAAAATTTTCCAAATTTTTTTTTTCTAAAATTGCAAAGGTGATTTTAAGCTTCAGGGACCCTTCCAAAGCCTCGCATTAATGTTTGTTGGGGTGTGTGTGTGTGTGTGTTTGAAGAGAGCTCTCAGTGTCTAGGTGACCCAGCCTTTGGTATCTGAGAAGGCAGTATAGAACTTTAACTACAGAAAATAATTGCTCAGTGCCTCTGGAACTGACTGAGGTTTCCTCTAAGACAGTTTTTCCTTCCTGATGTTGCTCATTTTATGTTTCTTAGATTTCAGTTTTGATATCAGCTCCTACCCATATAGTTTTATGGCAGACTCACTTTTTGAAAATAATGAATTTGTCAGAGTTGAAGCTTCATGAGGGTAGGTGTCTCTTTTGCTCACCATCTTATTCTCAGTAATCAGAATAGTGCCTGTCACCAATAATTATATACTGAATGAATTTGTGAATCCCATTTACTTCTATCTAGTGTATAGTTTTTAATCAAGTAGTTGGAAACTCTAAGAGTGAGACTAGAAATATAAGTGCTCATTGAGTGAAAATTTGGAGATAATACTCCTTCGTTTCATTTATCCCCTGAATCTACATTTCTCAAGAAATTTTGAAATGGAGAGTAATATATTTAATATATGATGTTTGTAGAACTTTTAACTGCAAGGGACCTTAGACTGTAAAGCTCAACCTTCAAGTTTTAGGGCTGAGAAAACTGACGTTTATTAGATTGTACCACTGAGTTGCTGATAGGTAATGATAACTTGTTCCGGGCCCTGCTGTCAGACTGAAAGATACAAAATTCTGTTTCATAAACAGTCACACACAGACCTTTCTTCTTTTCATTTTATTTTCAGCTATTCCTTTAGAACTAACTATCTGAGAATTCGTACAGGTCTATTTGTAAGGATAAATGAAAGTAACTGTAAGAATTAAGAAAGGAAAATTTCTCTTTGGTCAATTTGTGCCCCTTGCAATCTCTCTTCAGCCAAGAGTCAAGCATAGTTAGATGTATTAGGTATTGAAAGAAAGAGAAACTTTCTTCTAAAATTTTCTAAATTTTTTTTCTAAAATTGCAAAGGTGATTTTTCAGGGACCCTTCCAAAGCCTTGCACTAATGTTTATTGATAACTCTGTGTGTGTGTGTGTGTGTAAAACACACACACACACACACACACAGAGTTAGGTATTTCAGAGGCTCTGAAATGTTGTGGGATGTAAAACTCCCTTCTGTTTTAGGTTAGTGTGGTCTGGGATCATCACACTTGTGACACTTACCGTCATGGTGGCTCGGCCTTTGTAGGGCTCAGTTTGTGTCTAGTTTTGTAAATTCCGCAGTCTTCTGTTTTCTGTAACTTGTTTTCCATTTTTGTCTGTGGTTGGAAATATGCCACTCATTCATTCATGCGTTTACTCAGGTAATTTTTGAGCACTTACTGTGTGGGGCAGGCGCTGTTTTAAGCACTTGGGGTTATAGCAGTGAAAAAAACCCAGACCAGGTCTTCGCCCTTGTGGAGCTTAGAGGCAAGTGGGAAAGAAAGAAAGGAGCATGTGCAAGGATAGGGCTTCTAGAGTCATTATAGTCAATTTACATTTTAGGGGTCCTTGATCATAAAAATAAAGCAGAACTGGGACTTCCTTGGTGGCGCAGTGGCTAAGAATCCGCTTGCCAATGCAGGGGACGCGGGTTCGATCCCTGGTCCGGGAAGATCCCACGTGCCGTGGAGCAACTCAGCCCATGTGCCTGTGCTCTAGAGCCCACGAGCCACGACTACTGAGCCCGTGTGCCACAACTACTGAAGCCCTCGCGCCTAGAGCCTGTGTGCTGCAACAAGAGAAGCCACTGCAATGAGAAGCCCGCGCACCACAACGAAGAGTAGCCCCCGCTCACCGCAACTAGAGAAAGCCCGCGTGCAGCAACGAAGACCCAACACAGCGAAAAATAAATAATAAATAAATTTATAAAAAAATAAATCAGCGTAACTTAAACTGCTTTATAAAATTGATACGCTGAAATTTAATTTTACTGTTTTCGCTTATGCTCTGATACCAAACAGGACTTTTCATAAGCTTCTTCTATCTCCGGGTCTATCTTATCATCAGTATCATCCAAGTATGACCACCCCCAGATAAATCTGTTCCATTTTCTTCACAATCTGGAAAAAAGTCTTCTCTTTCAAGTAACTGTTGATATTTCTCTTGGTAATCTGGATCATCTGCAGTGAAAGGAACACCATCAGATGTATAAAATGTTGGCTCATTCATAAAATAATTAGGATCATTTTCAGGTGTTGCTTCCCTGTATGTTGAAGTTGCATGGACTCTACCCCAGTTACTTGACCGGAGTTCTACAAGCTTCAGGAGCATCTGTTTTACATCTCTGCTGCAGTTTGCATCTAGGACAACATTTTCACTTTTCTGAATAATTTCTTCCATATCAGTCTTTCCTTTTTCCTTCCAGGCATCTTCTAAAACTCACCCTGTCAACTTCAGTAATTTTACTGCACAAATTAAGTTGTCATCCATAGGATTAGAAAAGAGGGCATTCAGCAACTCCCGAAGACTGACCTGAAGAATGTCTGCCCTTGTAACCTGTCCATTTGTTCCTTTGATCTCCAGGTTAAGATAAAGTTCTCCCAGAAAGAGTACAAATGCGTGGAATCGTTTTCGAGTCACTTTATCCCCTTTTGCAGCTTGATCTTTAATTTCATATTCAGTCCGACATCTTTGAAGTAGCAGCTAGCGGAAGTTGCCACTCTCTGGGCTAATTGTCAGATGATGGGACAGGTAATTACAGAGGCGAGCTCCCGTGGAAGAGGAGTTTGGGATAGATGTGGCCTGTTGATAGATGAGATCCACAAGTTCTTGCAAAGCATCATCTGTTGTAACCCAGCCATTCAGGGTCTCCGCAAACTGTTCAATTTCAGTTTCAAAACTGCCAGGCTACTCTGAAAGATGATTTAAAAAATCCTGAATATATTCTGACAAAGTGGGATAATCCTCACAACCATCCTCATAGGATTCTGTATAATTAGAAGAATAACTTGATGGGTAAAATTCAGGGGCGTTTACAGACAGCTGAGACATTAATACAGGAGCTACAACCACCTGCGGTTTAGCCATTGTTGACTCCAAATCCTGCTGTGGGATATTATCCTGCGAACTAGGTGGAGCTCTCAGGGGCCTTGTTTGTTCCCTGGCGGCCCAGCCTACATGAGGTTCTCTGGAGAGAAGTCCTTACTTTTTCTTTTTAAAGCATTGCTCATACCTTTGGGATATGATGGTATAGAGGGGTTATTCTCTCAAAGAAGAAAAGGCAATCAGAAAATCTTCGTCCATGAGATTAGACTAAAATGTACTCTCATTCAGTGACTGCTGAATACCTTTATGTGCCGGACACTATGGTGAAGATGGGTGCCAAAGTAATTTATCCTTGTCATGCACAGTGTGGAGGGGTTTTAGTGGATTGTAACTTAGTGTGAACTAATTGTGTGATGAGGTTACTGATAGACCTAATGTAATCATATGCTTCATTAGTAGAATTAGTGTTGTGTGGGAATCTTGGGAGGTGAGGTTCTGTTGTCTTACTTTGCTGGACCATGTCTGCAGTGTTGCATTTGGTTTGGAGCTAAGGGACAAATTGGAGTCATCCCACAAGTGAGGAGCCCTGCTATTGAAGGGTCTGGCCATTTTTGCAGATAAAGATTGTTGGAACATTCGCTGGGAGGAAGGATCTCTTAACCGTGTTTTTAGTTCCTGCCGTAATGTCAGGTCCATGAGGGCAGTGACTGGTCCTTGGCAGTACTGTGACATCAGTGCCTTGCCCATTGCGCGGCGTGTATTCAGTAAACAGTTGAGTCAGTTTTGATGGGAAGATGATGCTTACCTTCAAATATTTGTCTTGTGGATGGCTTTTTAATTAGATGTATTACTGCTATCTCCAGAGGGCAGATGGAGGCACCAGGGATCGAATATTTAGGTGGGCAGATTTCAAGCTGACATAAGAAGATCTATGTAAAACGAATTCAGCAGTCAGATTGATTAGCCTCTTGATGTATTTGAATTCTGTTATTTTAAATGCTTGGGTAGAGGCTGCTTGAGGATTTACTAGAAAATATACCTGCTTTGGATAAATTTTAGGCCAAAATGATTTCGTCTACTAAATCTGTGGCTTAAATGTATTTCATTAAAAAAATGATGTCAGCTACCAAAATCTTTCTTTTTTTCCCTCTAAGTTAGACCTTTGTTGTCTTTTCAGACTGAAGCAAAGCAAAGAACTGGACTCAGAGAAGGCTTTTGCCAATGAGCAGTTGACCAGAGCTATTCTTCGTGAGAGGATATCAAGTGAGGAGGAACGTGCTAAGGCAAAGCACCTGGTGAGTTTTAAAGATTTAGTGGAAAGGTCTTGTCTACAAGGAAACTTCTGATGTTTGGGAAAAGCTTGCCAACTTTCAGTGTGGATGATATTCATGTTCTCTTTGCTTAGGTTTTCTTTATTTTTGCCTTTTACAAGTGGCTGACAATTTGCTAAGATTAACCATCAAAGACTTTAAGGCAGGTGTAATGAGAATTATTGAAGAAAAGATCACGGAGACACAGGCATCTTGCCTGAAGGGAATTGTTTGCTTGCTCCCACCCCCCTTGCTTTTGGTTTCTTTGTATTTGAAACCTCTGGGGTGAGCAGCCTAGCTTGTTTCTCTCCTTCCTGGCAACCACCAGATGTTAGCCTGGGAAGACTCCAGCAAAAGTGAGTAAAGTGTTTGGGTTTTCTTTTTGGCCATACCACGTGACATGTGGGATCTTAGTTCCCCAACTAGGGATTGAACCCGCACCCCCTGCATTGGAAGCGTGGAGTCTTAACCGCTGGACCGCCAGGGAAGTCCCAAAGGTGAGTAAGGTTTGATCAGTTGCTTTCTGGGCTTCAGAAAGGGGAGCCATTTTTTATAAGAAAGGAGATAATTTTTTCAAAGAAAATATTCTTTAAAAATTTAATTTTAAAAAAAGATTACATAAACATGTTTAAAAATGATTATTAGTAGAAGAAAATTTAAGAGGCACCCATAAATCTATCATTCTCACGTAACCACGGTTTACACCGGGGTGTTTCCCTCTAGACAATTCTTATTCCTGGGTCTGTTACCTATTGAGGACTTTGAATAGTGCTGTACATCATGTTTAGCATCATGAACATTTTCTGTATATAACCGAAATGTAGTTTTTAATGGCTGAACAATAGTGTTTTCTGCATGCAACATGATTGATTTAACAACTTCCCATTGTTAAATAAAAGTGCAGCCGTTCTGGGTGAAGCCTGGGGTCCTGACTACTCAGCCCTCACTTTAGCCTTCCTAGAAACCCTCATATCACTTCTCTAACTTCTCAGAAGCTTTAGTGCTCATAGGAATATGGCTGGGAACTCATTGGAAAGATAAAATGTAACTATATAGTGGAGAACTTTCGATGCAAGACTCAGGGGGATGTCCCTAGTTCAGGCAGCTGGGGATCATTAACAATATAAGAAAAGAGTCAGTTTCTCTCCTGTTCTTTTCCCTTGGTCCTTCCTTTGAGAGACTAACTTATGACCAGACGCCAATAGAGAAGATATACAAGTAAGCCGATATGTAATGAATCCATTTCTTCAGTGACTAATCCAGGATCCAGGCTGAATGGGTAGGCAGTGAAGCCAGAGCAGAGGTGATGGACTAAGAAAGGAAAGTCAAGGGACCGGTTGGTGCCATCACGAGGACACACACATTGAGTGGAACTGAGGCCAAGAGATGTGGAAGGAAAGTCATTCGTTGTGAATGGGGGATAATTTCAGGATTAAAGATGTTAGGTGTTGAGTAATTCAGTCATGACATCCGCTGTGCTCCCAAGTTTGAGGATTGTTTTGAGGAAGTTGAAAACATATCAGGCCAGTGTGTTGAAGGGTCATTCCCACGTATTTTACAGCCTCCCAATTTGAAGGCCAGGGATGGAGTGGAGAGTGTTAATAGTGTTTATGGTGGAGGATGGTTGGGGAGCAAGCTTCTTGGTTTCTAGTGGGCGGAAGACTCCTTGGTTGGCATTTTTCTTTGTGCCCCAGCTTTTGCCTCTTCTCTTTGAAGCACTCTTTTCTCTACTTTTCTCGGCCTAAATTTGAATATATTGCCTTGTTCTTTTAGTTCAGAGAGATAAGCAGATTGGGATTTTTCAAAAAGCTCATTAAATGCACACACAGGCACTTGAGATGGCATAAAAAAGGAGAGAATTCACAAGAAATGTGAAAGTATAAAAAAATTTCTTAACTAACAGTAAATAGAATATTATGTAATGTAGTTGGGTTGGAGCAGTATGTCTTCACATTTTTTCCTTGTACCTTATAAATCCTCTCTATTTCCTTGTCTGTTTTTTTGTTTTCAGGTTAAGCATAAGAAGCTGGCATTGTATATTCTGTTTTGTAGGTCTCTTTTTTACTGATTCAGGGGTTGTAGGGTATGGGTGGCAAATTACTGTACTCAGAACTCCTGAATTTCAGCATCTATCATAATATTGGCTAAACAGAGCCCTCAAAGCATGTTGAGACTAAAAGTAGAATTTATGTAATAGTATTATAGCTGATTCAGAGGTTCCCATCCTGGCTTGAGCATTCTCAGACATTTAAGTGATAGTTCATGGCCACAGCAACATGGCTGCCTACAGCAATGTAGGTACCTGGTGACTCCCAACTTCTTTACCAAATTACCCCCTTCATTGTTGTTATTCATTATTGTAGAAGACATGCATATTCATTGGGTAAAGATCAGAAAATAAATACAGAAATAATAAGATGAGTTAGATTACCATTATCCAGAGATAATTACTGTTAACATTCTGGTTTATTGTTTTATATTCCTTTTCATATTACTGAGTCTGTATAAAGTATTTATATTAATATGTGTATTTGTATTTCTCCAAACATAGATAGTAGTATATATAGTTTTATGTAACTCTTACAGTAACCTTCAGATTAAAATAATTTAGACTATATGATAAAGGTTTTTCTATACCACTAAGTATGTATTTGCATGATCACATTTAATGGTTGAATGTATTGCACTGAATTTTCCTCTAATTATTAACATAATACAGGGATATTATAGAAAATTTAGAAAATGTAAAAGTCACTAAGGAACCACCTCATATCCATTAGGATGGCTACTATTTAAAAAAAAACCGGACAATAAAAAGTATTGGCAAGGATGTTCTGGGAATGTAAAACGGTACAGCCACTTTGGAAAACAGTATGGTGGTTCCTCAAAAAGATTAAAACTAGAATCACCCTATGATTCAGCAATCCACTCTTCCGGGTTTTTATCCAAAAGAATTAAAAGCAGGACCTCAAAGAGATATTTGTACACCCTTGTCCATCGCAGCATTATTCATAATAGCCAAAAGGTGGAAGCAGTCCAAGTGTCCATCCACAGATGAATGCATAAAGAAAAACGTGTTATATACATACAGTGGAGTGTCATTCAGCCTTAAAAAGGAAGGAAATTCGAACACATAATGCAACATAGATGAACCCTGGGGACATTATACTAAGTGAAATAAGCCAGTCACAAAAAGATAAATACTGTATTACTGTCCTTATATGAGGCATCTAGAGTATTCAGATTCAGAGACGGAAGACGGCAGGGTGGTTGCAAGGGGCTGAGCAGAGGGAGGAATGGAGAGCTTTGTCGTCACTAGAAGTCCAGTGCGCTATCCGTTGCGCTGCAGAGCCACCTGGATCTTTTTAATGGGTATGGAGTCTCAGTTTTGCAAGATGAGAAGAGTTGTGGAGATTGGTTGTGTACCAGTGTGAATGTACTTTACACTCTGGAACTTAACACTTCTAAATGGTTACAATGGTAAATTTTATATCATGTGTATTTTACTATAATTAAACCTTAGAAAAAATTACTAAGGAAATAGCATTGTTGCACGTATAGTTAATGTTTAGGGAGCATAAGGTTCTTTCTGCTACTCCGCCCCCGCCTGCCACGTAAATAGTCCAGGATTCAGATTCTTCATCCCACTATCCTGTATAACATGTGCTGTGGAACATGACTTCAAGTCTGTATTGTCTGTTAGTGCCTTGATCCCCAGCTGTGGGAGTGGGCATCCTCAGAACCCATGACTCTTGTGAGTGTCACCCTAAGAACTGTTCTGCTCTGAGTGCTGGACCCCCCATGGCTGCCATTCTTAACCCTAATATGTGGGACTCTTTTGAGTGATGGCCAAACATTGATTTGTTCCTCTTTATTTAGTACCCAAATATTGCAGCCAGCAAGAAAGTAAAGGTTGGATTTCACACATTTGAAGGAATTGGAAGGCTGTCTTTCAGTAGAACTAGGGGGAAAAAAACTGATATAATGTTAGTGCTGTGAGATAAAACTTCTCCTCCCCCTTCCCATTCTCCGCCCACGAACAGTTGACATTTAGATTGCTGTCTCCTTAGATGTGAGTCCAGGCTTTTTTCCCCCACAGTTGTTGTAGCAGCTAGCTTTATTGAAGCTCTTTGAAGGGCAAAGTCATGATGGCCCTGTTGCTGAAGTTTTAAAATAGGATCAGATGAAAACTTGGCACTTCGGAAGAACTGCGTTAGCTGGAGAAGCCGTTACGTCCTGCTCTTGATTCAAGAAGAGTATACCAGTCCCTCACTGTACCTCTCACTGACTGGTACCAATATTTTCATCAGCTGTTTCTATCCAGAGGTTTTGGAGAGGCAGTTTACTGATAACTGTATCCACATGAAAATGTTAACTAAAATCACATGAAAGGATTGTGGCTTAGGAGCAGGAAAGCAACTCTGTAAAGAATGAAGACTAATTAAAAGGACAGAGCCAGGAAACCTGTAAAGTTAATGTGACTTGACATTTGTGTATCTTTGAGATCTCCTACATCTAAATCTAATATTTGCTGTGTCATTAGATTTTTTTTAAAATTAAAGAGTAGGGGGTTGTGCTTATTTGACTTTGTAGTTATATTTGATTTCTTTTTAAAATGTCAATTAAAATTTTGACTCACTCTTTCTGTCTTACTAAACAATGCTGGTTTAACATCAGTAATTTCTTGTTATAACCACAGAACTGTGTAGTATTTTTTTCTTTTTTAATATAGACTTGAAGCCACAATTTACTTACTTAAGGAAATATTTACTTAAAGATTCTGGAGCTTATAAAACTAAATGTGAAATCCAGGGAAGCCCTCTCTCACTTTTTGGACCGATGTTTTATTGAGTGCTTACTGTATGAAAAACACGGTGCTGGATACTAAGGATGTATAAACGAAAAAGACAAAATCCATAAGGAATTAGTGCAATGTGGGAGACAGATACACGAAAAATAATGTTGAGAAGCGCTAAGTCTGGGACTTCCTGTGAAGGTCCAGTGGTTAAGACTTCGCCTTCTAATGTGGGGGGGTGTGGCTTCAAGCCAGGCCAAAAAACAAAACATAAAACGGAAGCAATATTGTAACAAATTCAATAAAGACTTTAAAAATGGTCCGCATTAAAAGAAAAAGAATCTTTTTTTTTTAAAAAAGTGCTAAGTCTGTGATAGAGCCATGCTACTTATATCCTTGTGAGAATCCTCACGTAAGTGAAAGCAGGGATTTACTTTCATTTAACCCATTGCTGTCTGCATTCATTCATTCACACATTTGAGAGCCTAATGTATACCGGTGCCTGGTAAAGACTAAAGAGTCAATAAATGCTTGCTGATTTAATAAATGAAGAATTGAATTTACTCAGGTCGTAGAAATGGGAGGAGAGGAAGTGGGGAAGACAAGAAAAGATTTCCTAGGGAAGTGGTGCCCTAGTGGAATCTTGAAATACAAGTAGGAATTGCCTGTATGGTTGAGGAGTAGGGATGGTCCAACCTAAAGTATTGCAGGTAGAAGCATGGAAGCCTGGGGGCACTGGGATACGACAAGGAGTTGCTGAATGGGAAGTACAGGGTAAGGAGTGTTGAGGGATGAGGCAGAAGAAGTTAGCAGGGCTAAGGTCATGAGGAGCTCGTATGCAACCCAAAGAACCATGGAGTACATACACGCAAAGGTTTGAAATGCAGTGGCAAATGCGGGCATTTTGATAGCTCTCTTTAGTGAAGTGTGAAGGATGGAATAGAAGAGGGAATGAATGGAAACAGAGATCATCCTCTTCTGAGTTCCCCTTCATCACAAATTTATAAGACACCTACTATGTGCTACGTGATGTCAGTTGCTGGGGATGCAAAGATGAATTAGATTTGGTTGCTTTTCCTAAATCTCCATCTCCAGTCAAGTATAGGGTGTGTGGGGAAGGTCATTTGTAACTTGGATTTTTTTTTCTACTTAAGTTACAATTTTTGAATTTGTAATACCTCATAGTGTTTAGAGAAAATAACACAAAAAAATTAGGGTAATTGGATGCATAAATTCAGTTTTTGCAAATTTAAGCTGCTGTTTCACCAAAATGTCACTTTTCATCCCCAGTTTCCCTTTTGTCTGAAATGCTTCAGTGAAGCAGTCAAGAAGAAGAATTGATTAATTTTGTGCTGTGTGCTTTTCAGTTCTGTGTTTTGTTTGTGCTTCAAACTGTGACAGTTGAAATTTCATGGTAAAGAGAAAAAGGTTTTGAATTTGGGGTCTGGAGGAAAATGACTAAATTAAAGGAAATAGATAAGAATACCACTGCTGCCCAAGTATAAGTGAGGTTCTGCCCAAGGGCAGAGAATACTCTTGGGGTTGTAATTTTGAAATGATCAACATAGTTCATGCTCAAAAGTTCTGTGTTGAAGAAAGGTAAGGGCGATCACTTGGGGCTTTTAGTATCATTAAAATTAACCAGGTAAATGAAGTTGCAGTGTAGCACTGGTTATCCTGGGTTCTCTTGTTGGGCACTTAAAAATCCTTTTTAAAAATGTTAGCTATTTTGGACTTCCCTGGTGGTGCAGTGATTAAGAATCCACCTGCCAATGCAGGGGACACGGGTTCGAGCCCTGGTCCAGAAAGATCCCACATGCCACGGAGCAGCTAAGCCTGTGCACCCCAACCACTAAGCCTGCACTCTGTAGAGCCCGCGAGCCACAACTCCTGAAGCCTGCATGCCTAGAGCCCGTGCTCCGCAACAAGAGAAGCTACAGCAATGAGAAGCCTGCACACCACAACGAAGAGTAGCCCCCGCTCGCTGCAACTAGCGAAAGCCTGCGTACAGCAACAAAGGCCCAATGCAGCCATTTAAAAAAAAAAAAAATTGCTATATTTTTTGGGTGCAATTTAGTAGTTCAGTTATAATCTCTATTAGCACACTCCCACTGGTTATATATGCCCTGGGCTGGTTTTCTTGCTATAGACACAAATCCCCAATTGTTCTGACATGCATGGCACATTAATTTGCTTTGAATGCCAAAAATGAAGTTAATGATTTTGAGCTTTCACTTTCGAGGACGATTTAAATATAGAATTTCTGCTTTATGTCAGAGATTTAAGCCATTTAGGCATAAGGTATTTTCCTCAATGTTATTGGTGAGAATGGGACCTAGGATCCATCTGCAAGTGCATTCTTCCTGTCTCTTGCTCAGTTCCTATCTTACCAGGAAATGTAAAGGGCAGCGGCCCTCAAGACAGGTGGGGGCAGAGGCATACAGCATCGTTTTGCCTCCTGTGTAAATGTTTGGATTCAGCAGGCCATTATAGTTTCCAGGACAAAGCATCCGTATCCCATCTTCTCCCTTTATGTACTTTGTTATCTTGTGTGCTCTTTACCTCCTGTGCATGTTAAAGCAGCATTACTGTTGTTAGCTGGAATGCATACAGCCCTGTGAAGATACTGTTAGTCAAATATTCCATGGAGTGGCAGGGCACCTTCTGGTATGTTTGTTTGCCACAGTAGTAGAAAAAGAGAAACAAGTTTTGTCTCAGTATGCCAACCTCGTCTTTACGTTAAGAGCCCGGAAAGAATAGGGCTGCTGTTGCAGATTTCAGTATTGCTTGTATAATGAAATCTTAACCAGATGAATGTATTTCTCAAATGTATGTAGTCAGACCCCTTCCCCATCAAGATTTGCAGGAATACCTAGGATCTTAACATTACCAAATAGCCTTAGAGAAACCTGATGTCATGCTAAACAGATATTGAAGGGCCTAGAGGAGAGAATGGCTGAGCGTTCTTTGCAGAGTGGAGATTAAATCTCACTGTCGAGGTTGGTGAGTCTGTCCAGTGAACACAATGTAGAGGTGACTGCAATTTGCTGGTGTTGCTTTTTTTGAAGGAACTATCTCAGTCTGTGAGACCTGTTGACAAAATGATTAGAGAAGAGTTGAGTATAATGCTGTTGATGTTCTTGCCAACAAGTAGTTGTATTTAAAGACAGCTATGAGGAGCAACTCTGCTTAGAGTGTGCTGTCTGTTGTCATTCTGAATGCACTTTAAAAATTCATCAAGGGCTTCCCTGGTGGCGCAGTGGTTGAGAGTCCGCCTGCCGATGCAGGGTACACGGGTTCATGCCCCGGTCGGGGAAGATCCCACATGCCGCGGAGCAGCTGGGCCCGTGAGCCACGGCCGCCGAGCCTGCGTGTCCGGAGCCTGTGCTCCGCAATGGGAGAGGCCACAACAGTGAGAGGCGCGTGTACCGCAAAAAAAAAAAAAAAAAAAAAAAAAAAAATCATCAAGTTTCTTGCAAACTAGTGGGCTCAGGGCAACACCTGTTGAGTGGTGTCATATGTTGTATCCTTGCCATAAATAGCTTATTGGCATCCCGTCAGTTGGGTCATTATGGGTGTCAAGGTGAGGTATGGAGAGCATTGAATAAAAATCCATAGGTAGCTAAGGTGCAAAGGGCTGGTTATAATTCCATCTGTTTACAATGCCCTGGCATTTATTGTTAACTTATTTGCTTCACTGCCAGGTCTGCGATGAACTGTCATTAGGGCCTTGGAATTTTATTGAACTGACATCATAATCTCATCTCCTACTGAAGAGGCTAAGAATTATGGCCCTCAGTGTTTGCTTTAACCTGTAACAGATTAAAAGTTTAACAGAAGCATAATGAAGTCTATCAATCCTTCCAAATCCCAAAGGAGAGTTTTGCACATTATGTTCTGAATGAGACTCTAAGGCAAACGTGCTCCTTTTTTGTTCAACAGCAATCTTTCCAGTTTGTCTCCCTGGCAAGTCTCAGCACTGTCAGTTTTTTTTTTTAATTTTATTTATTTTTGGCTGTGTTGGGTCTTCGTTGCTGCGCACGGGCTTTCTCTAGTTGTGGTGAGCGGGGGCTTCTCTTCGTGGCATGGGTTTCTCATTGCAGTGGCTCTCCCGTTGCAGAACTTGGGCTCTAGGCACGCGGGCTCAGTAGTTGTGGCTCACGGGCTGTAGAGCGCAGGCTCAGTAGTTGTGGCGCACGGGCTTAGTTGCTCCACGGCATGTGGGATCTTCCTGGACCAGGGCTGGAACCCGTGTCCCCTGCATTGGTGGGCAGATTCTCAACCACTGTGCCACCGGGGAGGTCCCAGAACTGTCAGTTTTGATATAGCCTTGGAGAATTGCTTTCAGCCTGTGGTGCGTGGACCTCTAGTTTAGTGAATTCAGTAGTAAATTGAAGAGCAGTAATGTTTACTAGGTGACATACCATGTGCAGTGAGGTCTGCTTCATTTTTGTTTATTGGACAGTAAATTCTTCACAATGCTGAAGAACATCCTTGAGCAGCTCTGTATTTATTTCTTTTATGTATCCCTGCTTTTGTTGCTTAGATATGATTCCTAAATGGGATTGAGTTATGTTCTTTCTGTGTTTCTTGATGTTTTGAACTGTGCCCTGCTTTGGGGGAGTGGGAGGGATTATTGTCATGTAGCCTGGGGTTATTCCCTTCACCATAAAGACATTTCAACATTTTGTTCCAATGTGACTCTCTCCACGATTTTCTTTACTAACTATATTTTAAGGATGACTTCTTCTGAAAATACCAAGGGGCAGAATTACCAAATGAAGTAAGGCCTCCATTCTCCAGAGAGCAGGAATCTGTTTACAAACCTGCAGTATTTATTACATACCTCATTTAGCTCATTCATCATTTTAATAGAAAAATGAGTCATTTTAGATGATTCTGAAATAATGCGAGGTGAGCTGCATAGCCCCAGGCAGAATATGATTTACTCAGCCACCAAGCTGTTTTCAAAAAAATAGAATGGAATGATCAGCACCAATAATTTATGATTACTTGTGGTAAACTTATCAGATGTCTTCATTGTCATAGAAATTTGTTGATGAGATTAAAAGTTTAGAGGAGTTTTCTAGCAAACTTCTCCCCGTTCGTCCATCTTTTACGACAAGTGGCTGCAAGGTCCTGTACTTAGCTGTGTGTTTAAATTTCCTCTGCCTGCTTAAAACACTGACTGTAAATTTAATTCCAGATTTGTGTTGAATATTCTCTTGATAAGAAAGAACACCAATCAGTGTCACAGGGCCAGTTTTATTGGAGTTTATTATAAACCTATTTGTATACATTTTCAGCTTAGACATTAAATGTTGATCCTTTTACAGTTTCCTTAGCCTATCTGATCTCAGGAACACAGCTAGTTGATGGCCTGGAATCATAACTCCGAAATCGAAATGAGTCACAGAGTGTTTCTAGGTAGTGCCATAATGCTCATGGCCTATATTAATAACCAGCATCACAACAAAAACAGTTGGTACTTGTTTCTAGTATTCCTCATTTAACTAAGGGCTTTCAAGTCCAGCAGCTTACTTGGTGTTAATAAATGTTTGATATGGATAGGACATCTGTTATTTCTGTTTCAAAAAGATTGTAAACCCAAAGGTTGCACAAAGATAGAGCCAGAGCTACAAATTGGATCCCTACTGCCTAGGTGATGTTATTTGGCACACAATTTAGCAAATTCAGTTATTATTATGTTTTTAGCCTATAGTGGATTGGGCCCACTGTATTAGAAAGGGTGAGGGGCTTTTAGGCCTAGGCACATGGACAAAACAGAAATTACCACAGACATAAACAGAAACAGGCATCCAAAAATCACACATATGATGAGCACACACAGGGCTACAAAACATCATAGCGTGATGGGCCTACTCAACATAGAGGCAGGCAGCCCTGGCCACTCATAGGCCTTGTGTGTTACTGCCTAGTGAAATAATGCATTCATAATCATAACACTATCAGGGGCTAAGAATAACCTGTTTAAAAACAAGGAGTGTAGTAATACATATTAGAACTAACGCTTCCATCTAAACTGTTGTGAATTGAAAAAGCTTCTGGCACTTCAGGTAAATTTCAGTATTCCAAAAAATTTCTCTCGTGTGAATCTCTACATTGCAAAGAATAATGAAGTGTTAACTGTATACTTTTATAAAGTCTATTTTGAGTGGACTTATTAAAAAAAAAGTTTGTTACGGTCTGTTCTATTTTGGGAGAGGTTGATAGAGATACAAAAGGACTTGGTTTATAGCAGTTATTCATTCCCTTGCCCTCCTTTTTTTATGTGCAATGTAAACTTTTTATTTTCAGGGGAGGTGAGAGATGATTAGCTTACTTTCTACTTTGGATAATAAAGATGCACTAGTCTGGCAGGATGCTTGTTGAGGGAAATAGAGATAGGCTTGCTGCAGTAGATTATAATTGTTTTTAAATTAATTAATCAATTGATGTTTGGCTGCGTTGGGTCTTCGTTGCTACGCGTGGGCTTTTTCTAGTTGCGGAGAGCAGGGGCTACTCTTCATTGAGGTGCACGGGCTTCTCATTGCGGTGGCTTCTATTGTTGAGGAGCACGGGCTCTAGGCGCCTGGGCTTCAGTAGTTGTGGCTTGCGGGCTCGAGCGCAGGCTCAGTAGTTGTGGCACACAGGCTTAGTTGCTCTGCGGCACGTGGGACTTCCTGGACCAGGGCTTGAACTCATGTCCCCTGAATTGGCAGGCGGCTTCTTAACCACTGTGCCACCAGGGAAGTCCCTTGCTGCAGTAGATTATTTTTAAGAGTAACTGTAATATATGTTAACAATGTCTACTTCACTTATGCAGTGGATTCAGTCAGTTTTGTGGTTTGTGTTTTCATTGAACTTTGGGAAAATTCAGAGTGATGATATTCCACAGGTTTTTCTTGTAAAGTCTACACACACGCGTATGTGTGTGCACACACATACACACGTTTTTCTGAATCACTGGAGCGTGGGTTGCAGACATCATGCCAATTAGCCCCCTTAGTATTTCTACCCGTAAAAAATTAGTGTGTGTTTCTTACATTACCAGGTACAGCTGTCAAAGTCAAGAAATTTAACATTGATGTAATATTTTAATTTTTAACCAAGATTCCAATAATGTTCCTTATAGCAAATTTTCTTCCTGGAGCAGGGTATATTCTAGGGTCATATATTGCATTTATGTAGTTGTCATGTCTTAAAACATTTTAAACATGATTTGCAAACAGTAGGATCAAGACAGGTACTGTGTTAACTTCAATTAATGAATTCTTGCTGTCAGTTCTAGAGTTTTAGAAAGATGAAAGAAGGATGGACGCAAAGAGGTGAAGAGTTTCATTCAGACATATAGATTAATATTCTATATTGTGGGTGAAGGAATAATTGTTTTGGATATTTTCTTTATGTGAACCAAAACTAAAACAACTTAAATGCTTTTGCCAACATCTGTGTAGATTCCGTGTCTTTGAAATGTAGCAGGCATCCAAGTTGTATCATTAAAAATTATTAGAGAGTAAACTGTTCTACTATTTTTCTCCAGAGTTTTTTGAACAGTAATCTTATCTGAAATACCCTTCCCTCCGCACCTCCCCTGCCCCACACGCCCAGTTACTACTCCATGTAATTTTAGGCAAATTGTTTTTCTTCTTTATGCCTTTTGTTTCCATTTGTTTAAAATGAGGACAAGGTTGTGAATGTACTTTTCTTTTAAGTCTGTTACCTCGATGAATAAATATATAAATACAGGAGTTCTTAGAGAATGCAAAGTTCTATATACTTATAAATTGACTTTTCATAAAGTAATTTTGTTTTATGAATAGGTTACCAATTCCAAGAGTCACATCTATTTTAATTTTCTTTAGTTATTAAAAACAGTCCATTTAAAAAAAGAAAAAGTTGAAAGCCTGTATTTCCTTGGTTAAATTGGATTTTTGTTATTGAAAACTTATTCTGATTAGTAGAAGTGATTTAATCATAGTCACAGTATAAATGCTGTTAGCAGTCACTGTACATTGAAAGGGTCAAAATGAGAGGGGTTCTTTTCTTGGATATAAGAAGATGGGATTTTTTTGCTAATATGTGTTTATTGGCTTAGAATGAAAACTCAGACCATTGTTAGGAAAATAGACTTAAATTGATATCATTAAAAAATATATATATACAATCAAATTAAGAGCCACAGAAATTGATCTACTTTATAACTTTAAAAAATGACTGTTAAGTACCTTTCTGTGTTAAATGCCTTAAATTTCTGGGTTATAGTAAACCACCTATAAGTTCAAAGATTCGTCTTTTCAAATGCTTACTTCATTTTCCATTTATTTCCCATTTGTTTCTTTAACTCATTAAAAATCATTTGTTAATTTTTAATATGACCATTGTATCTCTACCTTGCCCATTCCTGACATAATTTTTCTTCCTTTCCTAACATCAACCCCCGTGTTAAATTTGCGACCCATGGACAGTGACATTTTTGGAATGTTCCTGCCATGCATGGGGGTCAGAGAATGTATTGGTGCTTCAAACTTTTTCTTTTAACTCCTTGAAGAACTTAATATATTTTAAAGAAACTGGCTCAGTTCTAACCCTGAAGGCACCAAAAAGAGCAAGTTCTAAACAACAACCCTCCTGCAGCATATTTTCACCATGTATCTCCTCCATCTTGGAGATCACCATTTCCAAGGTATATCTTTAGCTCTGCACATGCTCTGCGTGTATAACATTGCTTCCCCACTCTTCTTCTCCTCCCTCCTCTGAGTTTTTAATGTTTTCGGCGAGCCTTGGGAACATGTACACAGGCCTGTACAGTGACACAGCAAAAGCAGACTCTTGAAGTAGTCAGGTTTTGTCCTTGTAAATGACATGGGACAAATGCATGTGGTGGATTAAAATATGTTCACCCTGACAGAAATCTTTTACTTGAAGCGAAAAAGCCTCCCTTCAATTCTGATCACAGCAAAGGTTATGCCGCTGTCAGTGAGGGTGACTTGCCAAGACTGCCAGTTTCTCAAGCTCTGTTCTGGAGATACATTTGTTAGTTGATTCTCAGCTTTGAGTTGGTTATAATCTTGTCTTGGCATGCTTTGTTTCCAAATACATCAGTTTTCATGTTTCTTTGGCTTTTTCTCAGGATTTATGAAGGGGTGAGGGTAGATTTAGCTTTTTGTCTGGCAAGTAGCAAAGCCTGTTTGACTTTGCTAATTGTAAAATAACTGGAAATTGATCCATGCCAGCCGTAAATCCATCCATGCATTTCTATTAATGTCTGTCATCCTAGAGAAGCTGTACAAAAGATATTCCTGTCCCCATGTCATTGAAGACAGGACACAAGCAAGTGTAATAGGCTGCTTGTGTATTAAGGGGTTGTTGTTAAAGTGTCCACAGTTTGATACAAGGCTTTGGGAGCTGTTTCCCAGGTTTGTAGTATAGACATTGTTGGAAGTTGAAAAAAGTTTGTCACGTGAGCATAACCTAGTTTGGGGGCTTAGAGCTCGTCCTGCATGTGGGCAGAGTAGTGATGTGATTTGACACTATTGTTAGGTTGTGCCTCCCCCAAAGTATACTTTTTACTGATCTGGCATTGCCTCACACTCATCTCAGTTTGATCCAGAATTCTTATTTCCCTCTCTCTCATTAAGGGGGAAAAGTGCTGAGTGTTCAGTTTGACCGCTTTTGATAGACACATCTGTTACCTGGGCACAAAAGATGCTAGTTGGTATTTGGGGAAGGGGGACACACCTTTTCCTCCTCTCCCAGTTACCATGATGAGGTATTAGTGTGTCACATTGCCACCATGTCACTGTGGAGGTTTTATTATAAGGCCTAAAGGTTCTAACCAGACAGGGCACTTTCGTTTTGGGAGGTCTGATCTGAGCTTGTGGAGCGCAGGAAGAGTCTCCTTTCAGTAACTTAAAAACAAGGGAGAAAAAGTCATCTTAGATAAAGTTCAGAACATACTCTGACTTCAGAACAAGACTTGCCTGTCATTGATTGACCATATTAACACGTCCAAAGAAACAGTATGTCGATCTTGATTTTTTTTCAGTCGTTAAAGTTTTAAAAAGATTATTTAATATCATGGGACTAGTTTGCATTATGATGTTTAGTAGAATAAAAGCCAACATGCTCTTTAATATTTGTGTATCTGCCCAGACAGAAAGCTTGGTATAGGATTGTAGGTTGTTTTTTTCTTTCTTTCTTTTTTTCCTTATATTTTTTAAACAATTTCTGTGTTTACCTGATTCTCTGAATTGAATAAGTATTAATTTACTTATATATAGCAAAAAAAAATAGATATCTTCAGTCATTACTTATTACGTTAGAGTTTTATATAGAGAAGGAAAGAAAAGATTCAAAAAGATAAGCAATTCTTGAGTCCATCCCACCCCAGCCCTGGTTTAACAATTGTGTGGTCCTGATGGATGCCTGCCTCTTATGCAGATCCTTAATGCAAGCTGTCTTAGTTTCATGCCAGCACATTTTCAGGTCATAAAGCTCATCGAATAACCTTCCAGTTACGATTTGGCTTTCCACATAGATGACCTGTAGAAAGCACATGTCTTGGCTAGACGTCCCACATGCCTGTTCTTGGCAGGTGTGGTTCTTATTTTAAAGTGATAATTTGGCCTTTTAGTTGATTTGTAAGTCTCTGTAAACTTCTAGGCCTGTTAGCAAACTAGGCTTCTAAATGTGCAGTACCAGTTCACCAAAATAATTAATTCTTCACTGGGGCCTTTTGACAGGTGGCCGGAAGCCGTTTTCAGTGATAGCCCCTGTGCCATGTGCCGGGTTGGGCCTCTCTTCTTCCAAATGTCGTTGAATAAAGGGAATTGAAAATCATGTGCTCTGGAGGACATGCCCCTTGACACGAGAGCCTCACAGTCAGAGTGCTGTGGCCGTTTCTTAGTTTTGCTCAGAGCCTGCTGTTTGGGTTCGAGCTCCTTTCTCTCTCCTTTCTCAGAGGCCAATCAGCCTTGGTGTAGATGGAGGCAAAATCATCTTGCATGATCACTGTACTTCTTGGTAAAACTTGAAGAGACAGTAGAAATCACCCTGCCTAACCTCCTCTTCTTCTGTTTGTGAAGAGAGAGGCCCAGGGCTCTTAGGGATAGAGTGACAGAGTGAGGACCAGCACTTAAATCTTTCTCTAGGAAGTTTTTCATCTTCTTCAGTCATGGTTTCCAGATAGGCTCCAAGGATTGCAGGCCAGAGAACAGAAAGGTCAGGGATCATTCTACAAGCTTGGACTGGCTTGAGATGAGAAGCCTCACTGAGGATGGGCAGCCTCCCTGCATCGTAAGCCAGGTATTCAGAGGGCATTTGGGGTAGATAGCTCTTCAGGAGAGTGATGTGGGTGCATGTTTGTCTTTGGCTAACCAGCTCTTCTGTCTCTCCTTTATATATCGCAGTTTTCTCAGCTGCCTGTTCTACCACTTATCTGTCTCCTCACCTAGGAGCCTTAAGTATCTGGGAAAAGATTAATGTTATAACTTCCTAGACAGTGATACTGGTGCCTATGCCATAATTTCTCTTAAATACTGGGGGAAAGGCCCATATTATTTGTCAGTTATCTTCAAGACCACTATTATGAGTACTGAGGTAGTGAGTCAATGTCCCTGACTTCTCTCTGCTCTTACCTTGAAACAAAGAGGCAGCAATATGGTCATCGAATACAGTGAATAATGATCATTGATAGACCTCATTGTATGATTACGAGATTATATTGTACTTATGTGGAATTATAGCAAAGCTCTTACAGTAATTTAAAACATAGCTTGCCCATCACAACTAGTGCCCATTAATTTAGCAAGAGTGAACTTTCTCTTCTTGCTTTTCCCTCATATGTATATACCTATGTGTGTGTTTGTGTATGTATGTATTTCATTTGCATTTGTATTTAGGAATTATTCATTTAGAATCTACTATATGGCTCGGCACTGTGATCTATATGCTGGGGATACATCAAAAAAACCTCAATAACAACAAAAAACCCTGCCCTAATGGAGTTTACATTTATTAGGAGGAATTGTCTGAAACTGTGTCTGAAATAGTTACAGATTAGGAAGAAAGGGAGTTAACCCTAAGGGAATAAAAACAGTTAACTCAGTATTTAATGCCCTAATTCAACCTCTTGATCTTTTTTTTTTTTTTGGTATGTGTGCGTGCTACCTTATACCTATAGATTGCTTTATAACTATTCAGGGCATTTGAACTTTTATATTTGAGTTTGAAAAATTTTGATAATTGGGTGAGATGACAAAGTTTTTGAAAACATTCTTTAAAACTGCACAACACTATACAAATATTAGGCTTAATACTCGGTAAATCTATATTAGGGTTCTCCAGAGAAACAACCAGTCGGGTGTGTGTGCGCATGTGTGTACGTGTGTATATTATATACACGTACACACACACATATGTAAAGATGGATTTATTTTAGGGAGTGGGCTCATGTGATTGTGAGGGCTGGCAAGTCAACCCAGAGAGGAGTAGATGTGACAGTCTGGAGGCAGAAATCCTTCCTCTCTGGGGGAACCTCAGTCCCTTAAGAACTGCTGCTGCCCTCGTGGCTTTTCTGTGCAGGACTTTGTAGCATGTTGGAGCTCTGCCCTATGAGCAGTTGGGTCCATAGCTGTGGGTCCCTCTGGTCTCTAAGCATGATAGCATCGTTTTTGTTGAGATGCCAGAGGTAGCACAGGGGAGGGCTAAAGTGGCACGTGTTGGCACTGTCACTTGCTTTCACCTCTCAACCACTTCTCAATAATATTTGTCTCTGGGTGATTGTCTCACCCTAACCTCTGACCCTGTAACTGCAGCGATTTGGGTTCTACCAGCTCTAGCCGTTTCCTGTACATGCTCTGAAACTCTGGGGCCAGTGAAAATTGCTAGTATTGTGGCCATAGTCTTCCTCTTGAAACAGCAGAGCTGTGTAATGTGACAAAGTGGAATAATGTTGCTTACCTTGATTCATCAGCTGAATAGCAGCACATGATTATTAACCTATAGGTTATTATTTTTAATTTTTTAATAACATCTTTATTGGAGTATAATTGCTTTACAATGGTGTGCTAGTTTCTGCTTTATAGCAAAGTGAATCAGCTATACATATACATATATCCCCATATCCCCTTCCTCTTGAGCCTCCCTCCCACCCTCCCTAACCCACCCCTCTAGGCGGTCACAAAGCACTGAGCTGATCTCCCTGTGCTATGCGGCTGCTTCCCACTAGCTATCTGTTTTGCATTTGGTAGTGTATATATGTCAGTGCTACTCTCACTTTGTCCCAGCTTCTCTACGTCTGCGTCTTTATTCCTGTCCTGCCCCTAGGTTTTTCAGAACCTTTTTTTTTTAGATTCCATATATATGTGTTAGCATACGGTATTTGTTTTTCTCTTTCTGACTTACTTCACTCTGTATGACAGACTCTAGGTCCATCCATCTCACTGCAAATAACTCAATTTTGTTTCTTTTTATGGCTGAATAATATTCCATTGTATACACGTGCCACATCTTTTTTATCCATTCATCTGTCGATGGACACTTAGGTTGCTTCCATGTCCTGGCTATTGTAAGTAGTGCTGCAGTGAACATTGTGGTACATGTCTCTTTTTGAATTATGGTTTTCTCATAACCTATAGGTTTTGTGCACATCCTCTGTGCTGGGTGCTGTGTCAGGAGCCAGGAAAACACAAGATCGAACATAGTCCTTGCTCTCAAAAAACTTACAGTGGCCATAATATAGACTACCACTTACAAAATAAGCTAGTTAGGCTGACAGCCCCCATGCCCTGCTGCTGCTTTCCCTCTCCTCATGCTGGTCCTCTTGCCTGAATGTCATCTTTTACTTCTTCACCACCTCTTAGCCCCTCATTTAAATTTTGCCCTTCATTTCAAAGCCCAGCATGAATATTGTCTTTATAAAGCCTTCCTGGTTTTCTAATTCATAAATGATCAACAACCTTTCCATATTTCTAAAACCTTTTGTTCATAACTCTGTTATAACTAGGGTGACCCTATAATTTATCATCCAAACAGAGAAGGTGAAAGGAGGCACTATTCATTAATTACATCAGGACAGCACACATAAACCTGGACGTTCCCTGGAAGCCAGGACATATGGTCACCCTAGTTATGACCTTAATACGCTGTTTCAGTAAAGTATGTTCTGGTCAAGTGTGTGTTCATCTCGCATTTTAGAATGTGAATTCCATTGTACGGGTGGGAGAGGCAGAAAAGAACTATGTCATTTATACTTGTATTTTCACACAGGGCTTTGTTTACACTCAGTAGGAGCTCAGTAATGCTTACTGAATGTTCCATTCCTATGCTGTTCACAAGAGATGTCAGAAGTTGAGCAGGCCTACTGGAACCTCCTGTATAACTGTCAGAAGACGATCAGTGTGAATCAGCAGATGTGAGGCCAGGGAGACTTGGCTGTGAAGGGGCTCCTTTGGATTGTCCAGTAGTCCAGATCTTGGTATAATGGCAACTTGGATTCATTCGGGGCTGCTCTGATCAACCATATGGCAAGGCTGTTCTGTTAGGTGGAGCATTGACCGTGGGGAGGCCCCCAGGAGCAATCAGGAAGGTGGTAGAGCTGTGGTTCCTGGGCAATCCGTCTGAGTTGACAGAGGAACGCAGCTGAGACAGGCAGGTGACAGGGCCCTGTTCCTACATGCTGTGGTTGGTGTCTTCAGAGTCTTCATTAAACCTGACTGCCTCCTGGCAGTGTATTCAACTGAAAGCATTTGAGAAGGTTGTAATCACTTCGTGAAGTTCCGTAGAGTAGAGGTCTCTATAAGGTTCTTTTATAAGACTAGGTGTCCCTGACCAATTTCCTTGATGGAGTCGAGACGACTTATACATATAAACGAAGCACTTGTCATTTAAACAGTCCTTTTCACTGGCGAGAGTAGGTAGCTAATTGGTTTAATAAAGTGAAGAACTTGATATAATACTGAGTTTATTACCACATGGTTCTAAAATAAATAAATAATAGATACATTGACTTTATAGATGGCTATAAGAAACCTCTTTAGAACACTTCACAGGTCTCTTTAAAGGTGTAGTACATATTTTACTGCCGCCTCCCCTATTATCATTATTCCTTAGTGCCTAGGGGCCAGCTCCCATTGAAAAGGTGGGTACTTAGAATCTTTTTGTGCATAATGAGCATTTGGTTTTACTACAATCTATAATTTAGACTTCAATGGCAAATTGTTAGTACAAACGCTTGAGCCTAGGGAATTAACACTTTTTGTCAGACACCTATGCTCAGCAAACTCTATATGGCATGAGTTTATTATATTTTCTATGAAAGTGAACTTCTCATCCATCCATTTAGGGCTGTCTTGAGTGCTTTCCTTTCTGTAGTTAAAAATCCCTTAGGGGCTTCCCTGGTGGCGCAGTGGTTGAGAGTCCGCCTGCCGATGCAGGGGACAAGGGTTCGTGCCCCGGTCCGGGAAGATCCCACATGCCGCGGAGCGGCTGGGCCCGTGAGCCATGGCCGATGAGCCTGTGCGTCTGGAGCCTGTGCTCCGCAATGGGATAGGCCACAACCGTGAGAGGCCCGTACAGCAGGAGAAAAAAAAAAAAAAAAAAAAAAAAAAAAATCCCTTAGGCTTGATATTACTTTCCTGGACAGGATTGTTTATTGTTTAATTCTTTGCTGCACTTCCTGTTCTTCACTTGCTCTTGTAAAATCTGTAGATGACTTTTTTTTTACATAAATTTATTTTATTTATTTATTTTTGGCTGCATTGGGTCTTCATTGCTGCACGTGGTCTTTCTCTAGTTGCAGCGAGCAGGGGCTACTCTTCACCACGGTGCACGGGCGTCTCATTGCGGTGGCTTCTCTTGTTGCTGAGCATGGGCTCTAGGCGTGCGGGCTTCAGTAGTTGTGGCGCTTGGGCTCAGTTGCTCTGCGGCATGTGGGATCTTCTCGAACCAGGCCTCGAACCCATGTCCCCTGCATTGGCAGGCAGTTTCTTAACCACTGCGCCACCAGGGAAGCCCTGTAGATGACTTTTAAAGCTGGGAATTTTGCACCAACCTCCTTTTCTCTATCAACTGTGAATACAGGTGCAAAAGGAAGAGCTGTGATTGTAGGATGGAGGTTCCCAAGGTTGGCTGGCCACCAGAGTCCCCTGTCAATACAGATGCCCAGGTGGACTCAAACTTACAGGGTGGGACCTGGGCGTGTGTGTTTCTAAAATACATGAAACTGTTGCTCAGCCCTCATTGTGAACAACTGATGGAGGATATGAGAAAAGCAAGGCATCCTCCTCCTCTTTTTTTTTTTTTTTTTTTTTTTGCATCTTTATTGGAGTATAATTGCTTTACAAAGTTGTGTTAGTTTCTGCTATATAACAGAGTGAATCAGCTATATGCATACATATATCCCCATATCCCCTCCCTCTTGCGTCTCCCTCCCACCCTTCATATCCCACCCCTCTAGCTGATCATCCTGTGCTATTCAGCTGCTTCCCACTAGCTATCTATTTGTCCCAGCTTCCCCTTCCCCTTCCCCGTGTCCTCAAGTCCATTCTCTACGTCTGTGTCTTTATTCCTGTCCTGCCACTAGGTTCATCAGAACCTTTTTTTTTTTTTAAGATTCCATATATATGTGTTAGCACACGGTTATTTGTTTTTCTCCTTCTGACTTCACTCTGTATGACAGACTCTAGGTCCATCCACCTCACTACAAATAACTCAATTTCATTTCTTTCTGTGGCTGAGTTGGAGCAGCTTTGGTGTAAGCCCAATGATAGTAAGGCTGTTCATTGGTGTGCCAAGGCCTCAGTGCCTGTACACATTTTCACGCTTCCTCCATGTTATATGATTATAAAATCTGTATTAAACATGTTATGCAGTCCTAATCTTCATATTTTTGTTGGGATTCAAAGAAACTCTCCCTACCCTTCTTTCTTGTCCCTTCCCCCTTAATGCCACTTCATTCTTATTTGGTCTTTGGGAAAAGAGCACTGGCTTTAGAGATAGAAGACCTGAGTTCTGGACTCTTGAGCTCGTGAGCTTTTGCTTTTCAGCTAGTCACCTCACTTTTGTCTGGATTTCAGTTTCCTCACTTCCAAAATCAACACGATATTTTCCTTATGGCTTTCTTGGTAGGATCCCGTGAGCTAGTGTGTACACAGGCCCTTTGGAAAAATGTAATGCTATAGTTTTTAATTCCCACAGTGGCTGGATCAGTGTTTTTCCTCAAAATGGGTCATCAACAAATAATCCTAACAGGTTGTAGACAGAAGATTCTCAGAGTTAATGATGCATTTCCATCACCTCTTTCTAAATTCTTCTCTTCTGCCCTCTGCACCATCCTGTGAGGCTGGGAATTCCACCCCTTGGTTCATTCTGGGAAACAGGACTTGTTTCCCCTGCAGTTAGTGTCTCATGTTGGAGACCCACCAGTCAGTAAGCATGTGTAACTTTCTCCTTGGCCTTTTCAGTGGTTTAATTCCAATCACATTGTTGAAACAATATTTCACTACTTCTGTTTTTCCTAATTATCATGCAGATAAACAGTGGGGATTGTGACATTAGAATAAGTGAGTGGCTTATGATTTTTGCCTCAGAAAGAGAAACTCTTGCTGTTTTTCTCCCCCCTTGAGCAACACAGCAGTAATAAATGAACAAGTCCAGAGGACTTTATGATGGATAGCTAATGGTGCTGTGCCTCAGCCAACAGGCCTGTTTCCACAGCATCTGTCACAATTCAGAGTCATTAGCATACCTTTAATGGTTTCTTTTCAAATAATTTCTACTAGGGCATTTAAAATGCATCAAGGAAAAATATTGAGTTGTAGAGATGAGGAATTTTAAATGTAGACAAATGGTTTTCATTCTCTCAGATGTAATTTTGATAAAATTGAGAAACCACATAGCAACATACTGTGTACAGTCTAACACAATTGACAGTGCTCAATGTACTAGCTGGGAATTATTTTTTCAGACATTTAAAAACAGTTAATTAAAAAAACTCACTTAATAAAATCTTAATTGAAAAAACTATAGAGTTTCTTAGCACCGTTGACCCCACCAAAGGCCTTCTCCTGTTGTGTGTTTGGACTGTCCACTGGTGGTCTTTCGTACTCTGTTTTATGATCAATCATGGAATCAGTGTTTTTCTCATTTTATAAGATGAAAAATGTTTTGTCAGGTATAAGTCATTTTAACATAATACTGGTAAATACTAGGCTTGCTTATTTATTTAGTTGTGAGGGGAAAATCTTCAGAGAAGCAAATTAAGCCATCTTTTTCCTGAAATGTCAAGGGCAGGTGAGAAGAGATCTTTATTAGATTTTTAAATATGAATGCATTTATAAAGACATATTAAAAAAAGCAAAATTACTTTCTTTACTTTTTCAACATGAAAGCCAACCTGTATTTTAGCATGTGTACATAGCTTTGTGAATACTAGTTCCTTATATTTGTAAAGCATCTGCTTTTTTTAGATGTTTTTTCATACCTTTTTTCATTCTTTTTTTAAAAGAATTTTTTCATACTTAAATGTCTACAACAGTACTGTTAAGTCACAGGGGGCATATTACCCCATTTCCCAAAACCAAATTGAGAACTAAGAGGAAATTGGATACAGTCCAGTTTATACAGCTGACAGTGGCAATGGCCAGGGCTTCTGACTTGTGTGTGTCCTTTAACCTCTTTTCTTGAATGTTGTTTTAGTTAATCTATGCTCCTCTGGAATGATTTTTGTAACTTCACCAATATTAAAATTTTTACACAACACTTCTGTCACCTTTTTGGGAGAGACCCTGTTTTTTCAGTATACTTTTCTTGGTGCTTAGGAATCAAATAGTTTGATTTTTAAAGGTCTTAAGACATATCTGATTAACTCTAAGATCTGAGGGTTTTTTTTTCTTTAATTTATTTGAAATATTGACACTGTATGAGGTCATTTATTCATTGTTATCAATTATTTTTAAATTGGACTATTTAAAACTTAGAGTCAGTTGACTGAATTGGGGAAGGGTATTCATTTCTGGAGGATACTTCATATATTTTTGCATTCTGTAACAATTAACTGTTTATACTAAAACAAATAAATGCAGGCTGGTTAAAAGGTAAAAGTTGCAATTTTAAACTTTATATTAGTATTTGCTTACGGTTAGTCCTCATCCGTGGGGTCCAAGAAAGCTTATTTTCACATCCTTGTTTCAGACAACAGGACATAGTGGGGGAAAGAGGGGAAGTAGGGTTGTATTCCCCTCTCTTTTAGAATGAGTCCTGGAAGGTACACTTACCACCTACCCTCACATTCTCTTCATCACACCTTAGTTATCTGTCCACACCCAGCATCAAGGGAAGCTAGGAAATGTCTTTTTCCTCCCTCTAGGATGATAATGAGCCCTGCTAAACATCAGAGCCCTTATTACAGATAAAGGTGAGATGGATATTATGAGGGGTTATCAATCTGCCAAAATTACATGGTCTTCAGAAGTGATATTTGAGCTTTCTGATGCAAAGCCAATTTAGAAAGCATTTAGATATTTAACATATCTTGACAACTCCTTTGCAATTATAAATCATATTGACTTTTTGATTACATACATTCATTTGAAAAAACACCAAATGCTGTTCTTTTCCTGATATTGTGGTGATTATATAAATAGCTCATTCACTTTGTTATGAAGCAGAAACTAACACACCATTGTAAAGCAATTATACTCCAATAAAGATGTTTTAAAAAAAAAGTTGTCAGTAAAATCTAGAATCTTTAAATAAATTTTGAAAAGGGGTGATGGACCAAATGGAATTCTAATTATTTGATTTCAACACATTTCTCTTTCATCTGAATCTTTTAAGAGAAAAGTGAAAAGCAATGTTATCCTTAAGAAATTTTCTCTCAGCATCTAAGCAGCCGTTTTTAATTACAGAAGATGTCTTCAAAATCTGTTTTGCCATTTTAAAGCTTTAGCTGTGAGAAAGTCAATTGTCAGTTGTGTAATGGAGGAAAAAATCTTACACTAAAAAGCCATTTGTATATTATGTTGAGTAGACACATAGGTTATTTGAACATTAGTGACTGATTTTCTATAGAAACTTTTTCTTCTTGAATTTGTTATCATTGTTGGTCACATAAACACAAAGGAGTCTCCACTGTCAACCAATTCATGCCTGTAGAAGTATAACTATAATGAGAACTGTTCAAAAATAAACCAAAATCATGCATGAAGTTCTTCCTCCTAAAGGACTCTCCTTGGGAAGCCGTTGTGTTTATTCTCCTAGAACTGCCCTTTCTCCAAGTCTCTCTGCCTCTGTCTCTCCCTCTCCTTCTTCCTCTCTCTCTTTCCTCCCCTCTTTTTCTTTTCTTTCTTTCAAGAATTGCATTAAAAAGCACATTTCTTTGCATATCCTCCAAGGTGATAAATCTTCATCAGCTGAGAATAGATTTAATTTTGGGAACAGCCAGAAATCATTTGGAGTCAAGGCTGGTGGGTGATGAAACTGGAATAACGTTTTCGCTTAGACACAACGAGTGACTATAAACTAATGAGACCGATTTTCTTGAATTTTTGGAAGGCTGACTAAGAAGGAAGTTCCAGAATAGGAACTCTCAGTCTGGTGTGTATGTTGGTTAAAAAAATGAGTCTTATTGTTTGATAATGACATTACAAAATTTGTGTATTATTTATTTAGTCACTTATTTTTGTATTTGCCCCTATCTCTTTTTCACAATGGCTGTGTTTTGTGTCTGCCTGAGGGATTGTTGTCACATTTTTATTTTATGGTGATATTCCTTTTGGAGTCTGTATTTCTGTCTATATATCATATTTGAAATACAGTAATTAAACTGACATACAGGAGGAAATCAAACTTTACTCAATGTTTAATTTTATAAATTGGCTACCTGATATTTTTTTCTTTTGGAGTTTAACATTTGAAAATTGGCAGCAAGGTTTTTATGCTTAAACATCATCCATGTAGATCCATGCGGTTTTCGAATGCAGTGATATTATTATAATATCATGAAATAAGTGGTATATTTAGTGCGCTCTCAACTTAATATTGCTTGAAAAGTATAACTTTCAAAAATAAATTGAGGTGTTCGACAATTACACTAAACATTTGAGTCTTTCTATATCAGTTAAATATAAAACAATGATATCTATTAAACTAAAAAAATTTGTGGTTCTCATTTCTGTATTTCTTTTAAAGTTGAGCAGTATCTCATTTTTTAAGGCTATAGTTTAGGAAACTTCTATTTTGCATTCTTACTGCCATTAGAGTTTTTGTTTTCTTTCCCCGAACTTCTTGTGTAAAGTTTTAAAAGAAAGTGAAGTGCTGTTGAATTTGCTTTGGAAGACAGGCAGCCAAGAAGGAAGGAAAGAAAATAAATTAATACAAAAGCCAAGAAGGTGTGCTTACATATTAAGATAAAGTACCTTTTGTTTCTGGTTATTTGTGCTACATGGTTTATTTTATTTAATTTTTGATGAATAAAATTATGCCTTTGACTATTATAAGACATAGTAAATTTAAAGCACTCATTTTAGTGATTAGCCATACATATAAGAAATAAATTTTGCTAGGGTATCCTTTTGTCTACTTACTTTAAAAAAGCATTTTTATTTTACATAAAAGCAACAATCTTCGTTAGATTTTCTAGTATTTTAACAGAATGGTCTGTCTTATAAATAAATATTCATTAGTTCATGTCTTGAGAAGGAGTAAAAGTAATGCTTGTTTAGCAAAAGAGAATGCTGATTCATGAACTTTTTTTGGTAGAACAGACTGCTGATAAAACTCAGTGGCTTAGCAGAAGTTTTAGGATGGTGTAAAAGTTACTGTGGATTTGAACATTAAAAAACAAAAAATAAAAGAAAATATAAAATTTGGATATTCTCATTAAAGACATTATAATGGGCATTTATTCATTCATCCAGTCATTTGTTAAAATGTGTATGTATCAGGCTGTAGTCAGTAACAGAGATGGAAGTTTGCATAAAAATAGCATTCTATCACTTTGGAACTCTGATATATGCCAGTTGTCACTCTGCATTTATATTTATAAAATAAGAATATAAGACTAATCATTTTTGCAAAAAAAATTCCTGAAGTTAACTCTCAATGACCAGTAACAAAAAAAGATAGAATATTTGTCATTCCCAATTGAATGAAGGCCCAAATGACACGAGAGTCCAGTGTCAACACAGTTTATCCTCTCAGCCATACTGAGTATAGTCACAAGAAGAGTTCTAAGTGATGTTCCAGACATAGGGCTCTAAGATAGATCGATTTTTATTTACAGGTATTTAATGAGTGCCTGCTCTGTGCAAGCACTGTTTTTCACCAAATCAGGTACTTTCAAAGGTATTGAGATGCTCTTGAATTTCTCACTGTTCTCTTCCCAAAAAAAAAGGCCAATTTAAGATTTTAGTTAAATTATTCCCCTGTGGTTAACTGAGCATTTCCTATCAAGATCAAATACAGTAATCATCAACCTGATTTTTTAAAAATGTTGGATATAATAATAACATATCTAGTTTTTGATCCAGTTTATATTTATTAAGTGGATGTTTGGGCAGTGTGTGCACGCAGATGGTTCTGTTTATCATTTTCTGTAAAAATGTTTATATAACCTTTGTAAATCTGCCCTCTGAAGATTATGCCAGTGTTTATTAGTATAATTGCTAACTGGTGTTTCTTGGTGCAGATCATGGTGTTGTTTTCAAACAATTCAGAAAATCTTATGCGTACTTTTCGTGTGCCTCATGCCAGTGGTCTACATTTTAGTTGATCTTCAGTATTTATTTCAGTAGACTGTCTTTTTTAAAAGTTTTTTTAAAACAAAATTTTATTAATGCAAGTTGAGTTTGCTTAAGTGAGAATTACACAAATGATTGCTTACTCTTTATGTTAATGTTATCTTTCCAGCTTGCTTTTGCTGGTGTTTTCTTTTGGTCTTTCCCCTTTTCTTCCTATGTACCACTTTAAAAAGTAAAGTAGTTTGGGATCATTTAATCACATAGAAATTATTTTAACTTTTTAGTAGAGAATAGAAATTAATTTTGTTGCTTGGCAATCCATTGGGAGAGGTGTGTGTGTAGAGATGTGTATGTATATGTATAAATATGCACACAGTGCTAAAGAGATTTAATCTATTGGGTTATATTCCTTTACCGCACAAAATAGAGTTCTGGAGTACCAAGCCTTATTTGAAGAGTAGTATTTCAGATTATTTTTACATTTTGCATATATTTAATCCTTTTAGCTTTAGGCAGCACCATCTTAAGATGAGTCTTTTTATTTATTTATTTTTATTTATTTTTAAAGATTTAATTTTATTTATTGTTGGCTGTGTTGGGTCTTTGTTGCTACACGCGGGCTTTCTCTACTTGTGGCAAGCGGGAGCTATTCTTTGTTGTGGTGCGCGGGTTTCTTGTTGCTATGGCTTCTCTTGTTGTGGAAAACAGGCTCTAGGTGCATGGGCTTCACTAGTTGTGGTGTGCTGGCACAGTAGTTGTGGCACGTGGGCTCTAGAGTGCAGGCTTGGTAGTTTCACGTGGGATCTTCCTGGACCAGGGCTCGAACCTGTGTCCCCTGCATTGTCAGGCAGAATCTTAACCACTGCGCCACCAGGGAAGTCCCAGGATGAGTCTTTTTAAAAGTAGATTAAAAAAAGAAAAAAGAAAACCCCCAAAGCAATCTTGATTCTTAATGGTAATTTAAAAGAAGCATTTCTATTAACGTCAGAACAGAGGATGTCCGTTATTTATATCATTCTGGAGATTTTAACCAAGACTATTAGATAAGAGAAAAAAATGGAGGGAAAAACATGGAAAGGAGGAGGTAAAATTTCCATTATTTGCAGACTGCGTACCTGGTAAACCAAGATAATCAACTGGCAAATTGTTACAAGCTAAGAGAATTCAGTTATGGTAACTGCCTATAAAGTCACTGAAGAAGTTCTTTATGCACTGATAAGGAATGAGAGCAACGAAGAAGTCTAGAGTAGGTTTCCATCTTGGAAAAAGTTATGTTTCATATAGACAATTATATTAAAAATAAAAGAAAACCACGATTGTTGTAGAAAAACGTATGCTAGTAGTATTGAAAAAATAAAACATCTATAATCCTACCACTCCTGATGACAACTGTTAATATTTTATGTATGAGTCTCTTTTTTTTACCATTATATTTACAGATGTACATACATATGTGCGCGCACACACTTTTTGGGATTTTTATAGGTAGGGTAGAGGTGTACAAGTTTGGGCTCATTTTGCACTACTAATTTAAAACCTTTAATGAAACAATATGTTGTGAATATTTTTTCTGTATTATTAATACTCTTCTACAGCAGTCTTGTGGATATAGTATTGTTTGGATATTTAACCACGTCCCTATTTTTGGGTATTTATATTGTTTCTATTTTGTTTTTTCAATATTATCAACAAAGCTATAAAGAAGAATATTCCTCTTGGCTAAATCTTTGCTGAGATCCATGATGTATTTTCTGTTTTTTCAGTAAATTTCTAGAAGCAAGTGTGTTTGATGTAAGGGTATGTTTTAATGTTTTTGTCTTAAACACACACACTCCATTTCTCTCCAGAAGGTTTGTACCAATTCATACTCATAGTAGCCTAATTTCCTGCCCACTAACCAGCATTATAATTTCTTCGATCATTTATCAACTTGAAAATGAAACAGAGGATCTCATTTTTATTTTTTGTTCTTAGATATGGGAGGGGGGAGAGAGAGAGACAGAGAGACAGACACACACTGTTAATTTGAATTGCTCTTTCATTTTCATTCACCTTTTTTTATTTTCTGATATTTTAAAATATTTTTATGTTCTAATTTGTAGATTGTCAAATCTATCAGTCTTTTCTTTTTAGAGTAATTATATGCTAGAGAGGTTTGTAAGATTTATTTAAAAAGTTTTTCTACTTTTTGTGTTTTCAACTTCTTAACAATGAGATTTTTATTCAATCTTGTATTTATTTTGGCGTATGGTATCACACTAGGTTTTTCTAGAAAGTTTTGCAGTATTGGTTTTTTAAATAAATAGTTTACCCATTCTCCTTTGAGGTACTTTGGGTTTTTTTTTATACCACGTTCTGTTGTAGAATTAAAGCTGTTTCTGGTACTTGAATTCTGTTCACTTGGTATATTTACCAATTCTTGAACCAATACCACACCATTTAAATTATTGTATCAATAGATTTACATTTTAAAAAATGTTTGTTAAGTCAGTTCCCCAGTGATTACCATTAATTTTCAATATTTCTTTATTGATATTATATATCTGTTCTTCAAAATGAACATTAGTCTCTTTTCATTAAGCATTTTAACACTCAAGCCCTTTGGTTATTCTTTGTGCATTGCACTACCATTATACAGTATTTGGAATGTATGTGTAAATAGAAATTTTTGTGCTTTAATATTACTTTAGATACCAGGTAGTTTATTCTTTAAAGCATCTATTCATGCATATTCCTTATCCTGTCTCCATTTTTCATTGTTTGCTTGAGTCCCTTCTCTCTATTTGCTCTCAGATCCTTTATTACTCTTGCATGGTTGGATGCTTTGTAACCCTTGCAGCCAATCAGGTGCCCAGTGGTAGATAGCACATGTAATGTGGATTTTGCTATTAATAAATAACATGAGTTTTTTATTGAAGTTCACCTATGAACTTCATTTAGATTACTCTTCCTGTTTTCATTATGAATAAAGAGAATGACTTGTTTGCTTTTTCAGAGGACATTTATGTCATATATTTTTCTCTCCATGTTTTATGGATGTTGTCATACAGCATTTTCAAGTCTATAATACTGGTCTAGATCCTATCATATCATTTTTAGTTCTTCAGTGTATCTTCTTTTAATAAGAAAAAACACACAGGAGAAACTGAAAATTCTTGTGATGTATAAAGCCACAGAATTCAGTGATGTGAAATCATAGTGGGTTCTTTAGTATCTTCAGAGAATCGCAATTATTAACACTGTGAGTCATTTTCCTTTTTCTTAACTTGTAGTTGGTAGAGAACAATTTAGAAAATTGATGCTTCTGTCAAAAGTCTAGATGAGGGCTTCCCTGGTGGCACAGTGGTTGAGAGTCCGCCTGCCGATGCGGGGGACATGGGTTTGTGCCCCGGTCCGGGAGGATCCCACATGCCGCGGAGCGGCTGGGCCCGTGAGCCATGGCCGCTGAGCCTGCGTGTCCAGAGCCTGTGCTCCGCAGCGGGAGAGGCCACAACAGTGAGAGGCCCGCGTACCGCAAAAAAAAAAAAAAGTCTAGGTGAGTAGGATTCAGGCTCAGTCTGGATATGACAACATTAAGAGCCCTGCAGCTTTTACTAACTGTGAAAAAAGGAATCTATTTTATACTCCATTAAACTGTTACACATCATAAATAATTTATATCAGCCTTGTTCCCATCTGTATCAAGGATGATAAACTAGTCACTGTAAGGATTTTTTTAAATGGATGTAATAGTATTTCTTCTTCTGCCTTTTCTTTCTCCCAGTCTCTCTTGCTCATTAGAAAGAAGTGTATACCTCCTGAGTGGTCCCAGCCAGGGCTAGAATTGTGATAGGGATCCATTCAGGACATTTCAGGAAGTCAGGTGACTCAGGGTGATTTGTCTCCTTAGCTCCCCTGCTCACTAAATATATAACTTTGGCCACAACCCAGTCTTTCTGAATCTCAGTTTCCCCATCTTTCAACCAAACATAGGCACCTCAGAGGGTTTTTTTTGAGAATTCAGAGATATGTGAAAGTGCTTTGTAAACTGTGATTACTATACTCATATTAAATCCCTGTAGTTAACTATACTAAAGTTATTTTTGACAATTTAACGAGGATTGGCAGATCCATGTACAAATTCCACAGTTGGATGTGGGGAGTCAGGAGCTGTCGTAAGCTGTCTCTCACCTTGTCCTGTACTTGTTATAAACACGCCTCCCGACTAGATTGCTGCCCTCTCTGATCACACACCTATCCCAAGTGTTTGGCAGAAGAGCAGTTGGAAAAGCAGGGGAAATGATGGCATTGAGAAGTAGAGGATCGAGTTCCTCAGTTTTGGTGTCTCTAGCAATATAGGGAACCCAGCATCACCAGGAAATGGGAATTGATTGGTAAAGGTGGAAGGTTTGAGGATTATGTAGGTTGTTAAGGAGGATAGAAGATAGGAGATAAGGAGGTTGTGGTTGAAGAAATGGGATGTCAAGTTCAAGTCTGTGTAGTGGAGCGTAGCCTGCAGTCCTGCAGCCTAGGACTACCTCTAACGGTGAGGGGCTGATGGTCTTAGAGGGGGTGTTTTGAAGAGGACAAGAAAGGCCATGGTTGAGAACTGAAGTGTACTCATGCTGGGCAGCAGGGAGAGTCTCGGTGGAGCATAGCTGAGGATGACCTCGGGAATGGAGCGTAGATGTGGCTGCCTAGGCAGAAGCTGCAGCTGTGCAGGGAACTAGCCTTGCATTATGAAGCTGTAAGAAGTACAGTGCCTTGTTATAAGTATAGTCTTCAAGAATGACTATGAATCTAAGAATTGTTTTCATAAGCAGTGACCATAGCCACTGCTTCTGTTGGATGTAGTCACAAATTTGATGACAGAATTCAAAGAACTGCTGCTCTACCATAACCTTTTTGGTATATTTGAACACACAGATCATAATGCCTGAGCAGTTAGAATCATGTAAGAATGAATGAAAACAAGTATGCCTTAAAGTAAGGCACCTGTAAGATTGGGAACCATCAGCTTTAAAGTAATTTGAGAAAACCTTGGCCATTGAGAAAGTGGCTTCTTTGGTTACATTGGAACTTGAATCTCGGGTGTGGAGTCTGGGGTTGAAGATTTCCCCTGCTCTCTTCTACTAGAAATGGAAACTGACAGGGTGAATGCAGCAATACCGTAGTCGTTCCATTTCTGAGTAATAATAAGAATACTAATACCATTTGCTTTTCTCCTCATGCCACCATTCCTAGCCTTATTGACACCCATTGAATATATTTCTTAACAAGTTTGGTTATTCCACCATCTCCCAATGGTCCATGGAGGATGCAACAGACTCTTAAACTGAAGTAAATAATGAGATCTGTGACTCTTAGAGGTGTCACAGTAATCGTGGGAGAAATGACTGCTAAAAAGCCTGACATTGAAGGAGCGGACAAAATGTAAAAAGTAGGAACTGTATTAAAGTACTCCAGTGATGAGTATTCTTAATGACGGTCTTGATTCATCCCTAAAACAAAACTCAAAAGCACTTCAGTGTACTTTCCACCCAGTTGCTTATAAAGGAAACAGGGAAATGAAATACTTTGAAGAAAGATTTTACTTACAGATGGCCACACATGTAATCAGAGATTTAGAATGCATGAAGGGATAAGCCTCAGTTATACAGAAAATTCACTTAAATGGAGCACTTTATTTCCCAGGGATGCAGATAATTGAGTTACACCTAAAATCGTGACCCGTGTAACACATGTGCATACGTGTCTAATTTCAGTGTGCTAAGAGGTATTAAATGGTTTGAAAACTGTAATTAAATAGCTGAAATTGTGCTGCAAAGTCACTATAATCATTGCCTCATGTAGTATTTCAGCGTTAAGTGCTAAAATCTAATCTGAGTAGCTGTGACTAATCTAGTCTTTATTTGTAACACATTCAAATTAAGAGGTGTGTGTTCTTGTTCATGTACTTTCCCATTAGCACTAATATTGCTAACGGGAGTGACGAATGTACTATGTTTTCGCCTATCACACCTTTTACGTAGCTAGCTCCTTAGAGGAGGTAATTTTCCATGTGATACATTTATGGAGCTGTGTGTTTAATAGTTTCCTCAAAAGAGAATATTTCCATAGGGACTATTTTAGTTGATGGGCTCTGGGGAAAAGAAGTTTGAATTAATCAATTTGAACCATAGAAGAAATTATGATGGCAATTAGTATAAATGAGAATATCACACATGCATTTGTTCCTATAGATCTTTCAGGCTTCCCCCCCGCTCTTATTTATTATGAGATTTCAAGCTTTTTCCCCAGAGTCTTGGCTTTGATGCTTAATAGCCCCTCTTTATTCCTCTTCTCTACATCCTCCTGGTTGTTCAAAGGACTCCTTAATGTTCAAGAGAGTGACTGAACAGTTCCTAGTATTTAAAACCATGTAAAGCCATCTTCTTTTTGTGAATACTCATCTCATTAAGGGCTGGTGTGTTTGGTTATTGTATTCTCTCTAACCACTTTAGCAAATACTCTGGTGTTCTGTTTTGTTTTGTTTTGTTTTTTTCTTCTTTTTTTGTGAGATATCCAGAATGGGATCTGCTCAGGGACTGTTTGCTGCTCCCCGGCGTCTGCAGCTCCCGTGACACACTCTTTACACACATACACATGCACACATACACACACTCGCATTTACAATGTATCCCCCTACCCCCGACTCCACACCCAGTAGGAACAGTGGTTGTGCTGCCACACACACACTGCCCCCTCCCCCGCTTCTCTCATTCACTCTCATTGCCCCCCTCACACACCCTGTGGAACAGTGGCCATGCGGTCCTCACAGCTCCAGCTCCTCTTTGGGAATCCTTCTGTCTTCTCCTAAGGGCACAGAGATTGGAACTTTCTGCCTGGAGAGCCTTCTCCAGGGGACTCATTGGAGACACATGTGTGAGAAGACGGTGGAGGAGCCCTGTCACTCCGGCCTGTGGACATAGCTTCCTGGCATTCCTATTTCCAGTCGACGTGCACGTTTCCTTAGAGACAGTGTTATAAAGAGTGGTTAGGTTACCTAGGACCATTTCCTGGACATTTTCATGGCAGCATAGTTACCTGTATTATGGATTCAATAAGAACTCGTCTAGACTGCTTTGGGACTTAATCAATACATTGATTTCCCAAAACCAAATTCCAAATGACCTTTGGGAGCAGCCCATTTCCAAATTGTGTACTGTCCATATTTCTGACTCAAATTGTTTACTCAGGTTCTGGAAATAGCTGGATCAAGTCTGCAATGTAGCAGAGAGGAAAGAATATTAACGTTAGAATCAAGAAACGAGAGTGAATCCTTATTCTTATTGGTTTTATATTCTTAGGCATGAGCCCAAATATTTCCGCCTGTTAAATGGAGGTGATAAATAACCATGAATAGATATTTCACAGAATGATCAGGAACATTTTATGAGATAATGTACATACAAGTGTCTTTAAGTTGTTAGGAAGGGATGTAAACAAAAGATAGAATTATTTAATATTTAATAATTGGAAATACAGAAAATAGCTGTATTTTGCAGGTCTCTAAAATATACATTTTAAGTTGTTGAAGGGATTTGCTAGGATTTTTTTTACTTCTGCCATCTTATAACATCATTGATGTATTATTGTTAAGTAATACAGATTTTTAATGAATTAATTTTCTTAATGGCAGTATGTTTGTAAGTAAAACTTAAGTACTTTGGTAAGGCAATGTCCTTTGACGGATGCAAGGTCAGTCAGTCTCTTTATGTATGTAACACAGTACAGAAATAATCAGTCACCATATTAAATCTTAAATCAGTAACAGTGTTCACTAATTACAGGAGGTGGTTTATATATTGGGCAAATCGTTGTTTGTAAACGTTGGATTTTATTAACTAACACAGCATGTTGCCATCCACAAAATAAGGTTTGCTAAAAGCTTTCATCAATAGCTTGAAGTAGGCACTGCTGCCTAATATTTCAGTCAGTGTGGAAAGGCAGGTAATGAAATTATGAATATATTTATAATGCAGCCCACTTTCTTCTGAAATGCATATAAGCATTACTTTACCAGGAGTCTGTGAAATATGATTTATTTAATGCATTTCAGCCCCCATAATATTATGATATAATTGAAATGAGAAGAAAAAAATTGCATGTAGTCAGTATGGTACATGAATCAGAGACTAAATTGCTTGTAATTTTTAAAGGCACTTAAAGGAATTGTGAAATTCATATAATGCATCCTTATATTTGGAAAAGGTAAGAACGATAGTCCAGTTATTTTAGTATTTCAATCCTAAAAATAGAACTCTTTGAATTGTTACTAAGCCTAAGATAGCCATACACTGAACAAATCCGAATCTTTCTATGTCCAGTTCTCATTAAATAATTTTTGTGAATTTTTCCTTTAAGCCTCCTATATTTAGCAAAGTAGTTGAGCAGCATATGATTTCTATGAAGGCCATAATCTAGTTTTTCTAAACTATACAACCGGATGAATGACAGCAACATAAATGTTGCCAGCATGTTTAGAAGGGAATCAGTTAAATGGTACTTGGAATTTTGATGATTATTGCTTTGAAAAGACAGAAAATCACAGGTCTTGGCTTTATAGTTTAATTACTTGCTTAACAATTGCTAGTGATTCACTAAATCACAAGGCTTCCAAACAAATAACATCAGTAACTGCTGCCATGCCTGAGCAACTCCCATTTTCCTGACAATGGCTACCAAACTGTGTTTAGCCTTATTGTAAACTGTTAGTTTAACATCCAGCAATAGGAACTGCAAGCATGCCGTTGATGAAATGGCAGCAAATTGAGTGCTTTACCAGTGGTGACACTTGTGTCAATAACTTGAGCATGTTTCATCAGGACCAGTTGGAGAAGCAAATATAGTAATTATCCACATCCCTTTTTGATATTGGATGCAATAATGAGCACTGTCCAGCTTTCCAGAGCATCTAATTAATAATTCGTTCTTAATAACACAGCAAGTATTTGAATAAAACTGGGAAACAGGGCAAGCTCAAGGTCCTCCATGCTTTTATGGGCCAGAGTCAGAACTCCTGGTGGCACTTTAAAAGAAGAGCAAGTTGTAGGCAGAGATCCAGGTGTCCTTGTGGGAGAGTTTAATTTGTGCCTTTATTGACCTGTGCTGCTTTCTTCACTGTGTCTTAACGTCGTGGCATTTCCATGAATATACTGCTCTTCCATCGTGCCCTTTTGCGATGGCATGGTCTTTATTTCAGATGGATTTTTCCAGAATTAGATGAGTTCCTCAGTTTTTATTTATGTAGCAGCCACAATCTTCTGCTCACATGAGAATTATCTTAACACCGTTCTTTAGTATTTCACCACTGAAATAATGGAAAAGAAACAGGTCAGACTGCGTTTAATCAGTGGTGATAGTGCCCAGTGTCTTATTGGGTGCTTACTTGCCAGGCACTAAGCCAAGAATTCCACATACATTTTATTAAATTGTTACAGCATGAGGTGGTAATATTGTTATCCCTATGATAGGAATAACCGAGGCTTAGAGAAATTAAGTAATTTACCCAGAGTCACTAGGTAGACAGTTTGGCTCCAGACCGACGCTCTAGGCTACTGTGCCATACCACCTCTTTAGTATAAACGTGAACTCTTACTTTAAGTGTGAGCATTACTTATTCAGTGAGACACTGTCTGAAATATGCTCTTTCTTGGTGTAGATGGGTATTTTAAAAGTTTTATTTAAATGATAGCCCACATGAATATATTTTGCATTATGACCCAGTGCACACACATATATTAATTGAAATGTAAGAAATAATGCTACTTGTGGTTCATTCTACTATTTTCTGTTTTTGTATTTTCTCTTTTACTGTTTTCATTTTTTTTTTACTCATTTTTTATAATGCTGGTTGTGACCCACTAAGATGATTTCACAGTCCACTAATAGGTAGCAACCTACAGTTTGAAAACCATTGAGAATCAGTTCTGGCCTTGCGGGGTTCATGCTGGTCAGTGGAATCTGTGTTCTGCTGGTTTGACTCTTGTTAAGATGCTGCCTCAGGTACTTACACTTCTAATTTTGTTACTTTTCTAATTTTGTGAGACCTTGAGTAGTTTTCGCCAGTAGGCATTTGTGAATGATTGAGTTCTATGGGTGGATTAATACCTTTCTGAGGCTCAGAGAGTTTCTCCTTTGCCATTTTATCATGGTCCTTTAGGGGTCCTGTGGAGTTTAGATTATAGGGTTTTACTCAGAGTTTGACTTTCCAGAGGCTGCCTCCCTTTCTTTCTGTAGTGCTTCTATGCAGGCAAGTTCATTACGGCAACTGAAGGAAACTGAAGTAGAAAAATGTTCTCTCCCCAGTTATCTCTTCCGTTTTTGTCACGTGTGGGACACAGTATGCTGGATGTGTTTGAGAGAGAGTTGAGAAGATGCAGACTGTCTCTTGCCTTCATCATCTTGTACCCTTTGTCAGGCAGACCTACCTAAGTATTGCCCAGCAGGCTGGACGGAGGTTGTTGCGCCACTTGTCTATGTCCAGGACCAGCTGGTAGCATAGGACTGGGGCCGCCAAGCACCCTCTGGACGTGAGGTGTCCATACTCTCTCGTCCTGTCCCTCCTGTAGCCAGCAAATTGGAGTGCCTGCTCTGTGCTGGCAGGGAAGGCAGGCAATAAATATTGGCTTGGCCAAAAAGTTCATTAGGTTTTAAGTAAAAATAAGACATTTTTTCATTTTCATCAAGAACTTTTTTATTTAGCCAACCCAATAGTAAATAGATATATAACTATATGTTTATTTTCTAAATGTAGTTGGTGTCTGAGGAACAGTGATGCAGAGTAAGATGTTAGAGAGCTGTGGCTGCAGCATTTCTTCACTTATCTGGGCCCCACACCCAGGGTTATTAGTTTCCTCAGGACCTGCAGAGCCTCTGAAGAGATCCAGACAGTGTGAGCCAAGGCCGTCGTAGGATCTTCTATTGTGAGAGGCCTGTAACTCGAGAGGAGAATGTTGCGAGAAATAGGTCCAATGCGGTTCGTAGTGACATCGACGTTACTTTGAAACTTGTTAAAAGTGCATCCTCTCTGGTCCAGCTTGGACTTGCTGAAGCAGAATCTGCGTTTGAACGAGGTCTCGGGGTGAATCCTTCTGCAAAGTAAACTGTGAGAAGTACTGCTAGATTAGTGGCTTTCGACTTGACTACCAGAGTTGGACAGGATAAGTCACTCCCAGTGAAGTGACATTTGGTCAAACCTTCAAGCATTTCCAGGGTGGAGATCGTCATATGACCCAGCTTTGCTCACTTCTACTTCCAGTCAGGCTGTACAAACAACCTGTCCTGCCCTTTTGATGCTTCTCTCCCCTACTCTCCCCTCCCCAGAATCGACCACCTGAGGTTAGTCCTCTCCCAGCATTAATCAGAAATCGTGCTGGCATGCTCCAGTCCTTGCATGTATATCCCCAGCACCAGGCCTCTTCTGTTTCCTTCCACCTGGACATGAGACCCCTTTAGACTGTGACCCCCGTGCCAGGGACTCCCCTTGTCATGCCTGTGCCTGGATGCGTAATAAACCTTTGGATTGCTTGTGATCACTAGCTCAGCTGTGCTGTGTTTTTACCTCCAGGAATTTTCGAGAGAGGGACCTGGAGACCCAGGTGTGGACCGAGTCAAACTAGAGCCCTATTAAAAAAAAAAACAAAACAGGGAGTCTCAATTTTCAGACATAACTCCAAACCAATGAAATCAGTATCTCTACCTAGCATTTTTTAGGCCACAGCATTTTTTAAAGCTCCCAGGTAATTCCAAAGGGCAGCCAATATTGACAGCCTCCACTCTAGGAAAAATATCCTTTATGTTGTTAGGGCCCTAGAATATTTTAGAAGCTACTTATGATAAATTCTGATGTTTTAAATGTCCATCACTGACATATACCCTTCTTGGGCAGATGTGTACGTGTGTAGCATGCTGATTACACCTTTAGAATTGCTTGGTCCCGTTCTTATAAAACTATGGCAGAACTGACAGCAACAGAACAGAGTTACCAGCGTTGAATTTGAGTCACCACAATGAGATTGACATCATATCTTGTGGAAAATATGTTGCAACAAATGTCTCTCAGTTGGTAAATGAATAATAACATTTTTGCATTTGAAAAAGAACAATTCCTTTTAAAGTTTAGGACATTTTTGCCTGTCATTGTCATCTAACTCAGACCTGCTTAACATTTATGAAACTGATCAAGACCTAGGTGTACATCTGATTCTGAAAGTGACACCTATAGTCCCAAACTTCCACACTCTGGAAGATTTTTTTGTGTCTACTTTGCTTTTGCCTATAGCTTTTCCAGATGACACAGAGCAGCAAGAATCAGCTGGGAGTCCTTCAAAGCCAGAAGAGTGAATGGAATTAGAGAGGGTATCCTGAGGCAGGAAACAATGATTAGAGGAAGGGACTCAAAGGGAAAGATCTTGAGGCCCTTAGATTTTACAAAGTTTGATATACCAGGGCCGTAAGCTATGGTTGGGAAGAGAAACCCAGGTGGAAAAATTGAAAGGAGGTCCCTAAAATTTTGTAGGATGGAAGAAAGAGAGATTTTAGCAGAAAAGGTTTGTGTGCTAATTCTGAGGCTGATGTGAAATATTGTCCTCCCAGCACTTTGATACGTGTCTATCAGTGGTCTGTCTTTGACGTTCAGACCCTGTATGAGCTGGCTTAACCTCCGAATCCTGACTAAAAGGGAACAGCTGGAGGTGGGAGGTTCAGTGGTCGTGTGTGACAGCGATTGGCTCCCAAGTTGCATGGGCCAATAAGCAGTTCCTTCCAGGGTAGAGACCAAGGGGAGCGCCTCGCTTGTGCTTCGTCTTAGTGTCTGCATGTCTTTGACAAGCGAACAATAAAATGTACCGTTTGATTCCAGACTATCTTGCTTCTTTGCTGTGTCCCTCCTGCAATCTTTCTTTTTCATGTCACATTACATGAGGTGCTTTTTACCTCTCTTTCCTGACCCTGGGTTCCATTGTTCATTGGTCCCTCTCACCCAGGATGTGCTCTAATTGGCAAAATGGTAACCTGGTAGCAGCAGCCTGCTCTTTCCGTTTCCTAATTGGTGTCAGGGGCAGCTGGTGGAGCCCAGCCATGCTGGATTGATTGATAGATTGGCCGCTGTGACTGTCAAGCTTCTGTCTGACCAACAGGTTTATTACTTTTGAAACTAAAAATTAAAATGTTAAATGTATCCTACAGTGTTCATAGTGGGTCTGAAATAAAATCAGCTCTTCATCATTAAGGAATACTTTCAGTGTTACCTGAAGGTAACATTGAACCTGAAGGTCCTTGGGTTTGCAACTCAAAATTTTGTTCTCTTTCTAACTCACAGCTGGCTGTTTTCTTGCTTTCATAATGTGGTGTAAAGCTGCATTATATTTCACACTGCCTGCTGCACAGTGGGTTTCTTCTTTTTAGAAGTAATGCAGACATGGTGTTAAATGTGTGTGTTTGGGGTGGGGATGGGGGTGGCATTGAAGACATTCTTCTTACAGAACTTGAAATTTACAAGCTCATTTTTTCAATTTTTATTTATTTATTTATTAACATCTTTATTGGAGTATAATTGCTTACAATGGTGTGTTAGTTTCTGCTTTATAACACAGTGAATCAGCTATACATATACATATATCCCCATATCTCCTCCCTCTTGCGTCTCCCTCCCACCCCTCTAGGTGGTCACAAAGCACCAAGCTGATCTCCCTGTGCTATGCAGCTGCTTTCCACTAGCTATCTATTTTACGTTTGGTAGTGTATATATGTCCATGCCACTCTCTCACTTTGTCCCAGCTTACCCTTCCCCCTCCCCCTCCCCACAACCTCCTTTATCTACATTGGTCAGTGAGAATATATTGTTATGTTGAAAGTGGATCCTAAGAACAAAGTGATACAAGTTCTTTTTCAAAAGCTATTTCATTGAATTGACATTTATGTTGAAGATATAACTGAGCATTTAGGCATTCGAGTGTAATATAATGACCATTTACCCAAATTAATGCTGAAGTTACAGAAGGCTACAAAATGCTCCATTTTAAAATCTAGTTTTAATACTTCGATTAGCATATTATATTCCAGTATAATAAAACAATGTAGTGATCTTAAAGAGATCAGATATTACCAGTGAGCAGAGTTCTGTGATGTTTTTGTCTCATCTAATTCCTGTAGCCAGTACGAAGTCCTAAAGCAACATTTCTTTTGTAGAAAGAGAAGTGTGAGTTGTTCATTACCAACACACATTGTGTAGGATGTTATAATAATTATACTGTCTTACATTTGTTTGCATTATACTGGTTTTCCAAAGAACTTTCATATGTATAATCTCACTTGGTCCTTTGACTATCCTGAAATTAAGAATTATTATTTTACATTTTATGGTTGAGGGTGCTGAGAGTCAACAAGTTAAGTAACTTGATGGAAATCACTGCTGCCACACATGTGACTGACTCATGACGTGCACCAGTCCTTGTGACTCCGGGTCTGTTGTTTTCCCAGAGTAACACACTGCCCTCTGTGTGCAGAATTTTAATGTTTTGGGGGTTACAAAGATGACTCTGGCTTTCTTGGTCTTAAATTCTAGTTTGGAAGATTGACACATGCACAGACAGAAACACAGAGTACTAAAGGGCTGAAGGAGTAATTCAGGCTCTGGAGATGGCGTTGGGCTGTAGGGGTGCCAAGGAGGGAAGCGGCCATGGTCTCTTAGAATAGTATCTGAGCTGCAGCTTTCACAAGGGAGGGGCATAGGGATTTGAAGGGTGTTTGGCATCCCAAGTAAGAGAGCAGCTGGAACAAAAAGGTACAGAGATGGGAGAAGAATGTAGGCTCTGTTTCAGGATGTTGAGTAAATGAATATGATGAAAACTTAGGGTGCTGGCTAAGAAAGTGCTAATAATGGTTGGCAGACATAGAAGGCAGAGAGCAGCCAAACTGCCACTCTTTGACCACGCTGAGGACAGATTAAAGAGTAGGAGAGAAAAAGGGTGACATCTGTTAGGAATGTGGTGCAGCCTTCCCAATGAGGGGAAGCAGTTTGAATTAGGGAATTGTTCATTGGCATTCAAAGGGAGAGATTATATTTGGTGGACATTCCTGAGGTTAGAGGAAGATTAGAAGTAGCAGGTGGGAAAGGAGAAATGAGCTAGGCCACACCATAAAGGTTCCTCCACCTTTGAGGACTGGTAAGAATCACATTTCAATTTAATAAACTTTGGTTTATTACTGAACCAGCAAACCAACAATTCGAAGAGTATACAATGAGTTAAGGGCCCAAGTAACTGGGTGAGGCTTCCTCTTGCCTTGTTAGTTCTTCACAGAGCAAACCCCAGGTTCTGTCATTATATCCGTCATGGGGGAAATATTCTGCCATGCTAGTGGCAGTCAGAACCAGAGCTTCTCTGACTTTCCTATAGGAAGCTGAGGAATGCGCCCGCTCAGCCCTCAGGCGTCCACATGATGGGACAAGAAGAAAGCCTTCCTGTGCCTGGTCTTGTACTCCATTTCTTACTGTCTCACTGGGCCCTGACCCGTGCCAGGGAGTAAAAGGTTACTGCCGTATGAAGATGAGTGGCAGCTTTAGATTGGGTTACTGACAAGTTGTGTTTCAGGTTGCTACATTTGAAGGACCTCCCAGGCATCCATGTGAATCTGTCCATTCAGTAAATTGGCAACATAGGTCTGGGACTAGGGAGGGTGAACAAGGGTGGAGAGAGTTCTGGGAATCCTTTTCCAAGAGACGAAGATCTGGGAAGGGGTGAGATGTCCAAGGAATAGAATGTGAAGGGAAGTGAAAAGAGGGCAGAGGCAGGATTTTGGCAAATCCCCACCTAAGAGGCGGCAGGTGGAGTTGTATAGGAGGCCCCACAGGAGTGGTCAGCAGGGAGAGGCAAGAATGAGCACCTGGCAGCCACCAGAAGAGAGTGTCAGGAAGCGAGGTGGTCAGTCAGAGGAAGCGTTTCCAGAGGGGGCCGGTGGAGGAGCAGGGATGGGAGGCCGTTGAATCGGTGATTATTGACCGGTAGCTGCCTTCCTTACATCATATGCATATAGTCAAAAAGTGCACTGGACTCAGAAGCCAGATTTCAGATGGTTAAAGAAGAGGGAAAAAAGGGAAAAGCTGAGGCAGTTATTATTCTTTCAAGATTTTAATCTTTGAGCTTCCCTGGTGGCGCAGTGGTTGAGAGTCCGCCTGCCGATGCAGGGGACATGGGTTCGTGCCCCGGTCCAGGAGGATCCCACATGCCGTGGAGTGGCTGGGCCCGTGAGCTATGGCCGCTGAGCCTGCGCGTCCGGAGCCTGTGCTCTGCCACGGGAGAGGCCACAACAGTGAGAGAGGCCCACGTACCGCAAAAAAAAAAAAAAAAAATTTTAATCTTTGAAAGAAAGGTGATAAAGAATATATATTGATACCTTGAAGAAGCAACAGTGTTGTAGGAGGTTTTCATTAGAGAGATTAACGTGTATGAGAGCTGAGGGCATGAATCCCATGGCAAGAGAAGGATTAAAATGCAAGAAAGAAGTGATAAGAATTTGGTAGAGCAAAACCTCAGAATTTTGGAAGGGGGTACTTTCAAGGGTAGAAATGAGGGTCTTTGGAAGCTGTGGGGGGAGCCCTTTCTCTTCAGAGTGAGAGAGGGAGAAAAGGAGGGATGATTGAGGAAATTTAAGTGGGAGGGCGGGAGGGAAGTTTCCTAATGGCCTCCGTTTTCTCAGCCATAGGATTTACTGAGACTCTACGTGCTTCTGTGTAAATGCTGAGTCAGTCTATTCTTTAGGGTAGGTGACTGGGGTACCCCAAGGTGAATAAGGTCAGATAACACAGATGCAGTGGAGTTCCCAGGCCAGTGTCCTGAGCAGGTGCAGCCTCCTGCTAATCAGAAGTTGACACCTCTTACCTGACCTGACTGCCCCCTTCCTCGCACGTCTGTCCCAACTTCAGCTTTCACACAACTCGGTGGGACTTCTTTCAGTTTTTCATGTTACAGGTCTTCCTTCTTGCCTGACTTGCCCTCCTTCCTTAGCAGGCCTCCAACTAAAGACCCCAGCCTAGTCTTCCGTTGGGACTTGTGAGGCCTCTTGTGGAACCTGACTGGGTTCTACACTGCTAAGAGCGAACGAGACTGAGGTTGCCTTTTGGGCTCCTCTTTCGACTGGATCAGTCAATGTTATTTGTTATATGAATACATGAATACGTTAGAGGATCCTTCAGGATGTGGGGATCCTTCAGGATCTGAGGTAGATTAAGATACTTCTTGGGAAAGATGGGACCTTTTAAAAAAAAGTAGAATGAAGTCTTAAAGACGTCTGGCAGATTTATTTTCCATCAGATTAGTTTTTCTCACTGAAGCATACTTTTGAGTCTCACTTAAGGTTGAGTTCTTCCAGTGCTTCTGAAATCTGTTCTGACTTTCTGATAGTAGAAATGGACATCCAGTTGCAAGAATAGCCTTAAATTAAAGATTGTCAGTTTTAAACAGTTTAATAGATATGTAATAGCTGTATTTTAACAGTGTCTTCCATTTTTTGAAAAATAACACTTGTTTTAGAAATTCAAGCTGTTTTAAACCAACTGCTTCCATGTAACTTGGCAACAACTCTTAGACTATTCTGAATGGCCTGGGCAAGGTTCAGTGTTGTAAACTTGGAGGGTGTAAAGTTTGTTATGAATTTTATCAAATCCCCAGTTTTTCCTGTGTTTTACAGACATGTATAGATTGTTTCATATCTACCTATCTGGATTAGGAGCACAGCTGGTAGATGGCTGGTGAGAAATTAGAAATGAATACAAAGGTTCCAGAAACTTGGTGTGTGTATTCAAAGCAAAGATCTCCCATTTCACTTCATTTTGCTTAATGAAGGCAGATGAGGAAGGGACCAGAAGCATCAGTAGTTTACAGAAAATTTATGGTTTTCCGTGAAACTGCTATTGATACGGCCTTTTAGGGAATGAACTAACATCTGTTTCATAGGCTTGGTTATAGTGTGCTCTTACATGGTTCTGATACAGGCGTTATGGGTTTATGTGTAATCTTGTGAAGACATGTTTCAGTAACCTGTATTCCCTAAAGTTCTGTCATGTTTTGGATTCTCATCATTGCACCCATATCCCATAATACATAGCGCTGCTCATATAGACAAATCAGTAGAGATTCTTGATAAAGCAGATTGGACACTGATGTCTTATTAAAACAAAAATACCTGTGTATCAAAGGTGCAGCTTACAGAATACATTCACATACATCTCATTTGCTTGTCACAGGGTCCTCTGAAATAGGCACACTTCCTTTTCAGCCTCTCTGCTGTCCACAGATGGTCTCGTCCATACCCATGACTCTAGGTATTAGCAGTAAACCAACAACTCTAGAATCTAGTCAAGGCTGTAGTTTTCAGCATGTAACATTTAACCAGTTCTTCTCTTACCACTTGCCAACTTCATGAGAACTTGGTGTTCTCTTTCTCAGTGGGCGAGACCACCATCCCCATCAGAAATCCGGCTGTACTCCTTGCCATCCCTCGCCCCTTTTCCAATCCCTGCTGATTTCAGTTCCTCATAGCATTCAAACCTGCTGCCACAGACCTTGTCCTAGCCTTTCTGACATTCAGCCTGTAATTCTTCAAGCATATCCCTGATTGTCTCTGTGTTCCACATTGCCTCTGGAGTGGTTTATCTCCAGGGAAACTCTGATGTGTCACTCCCATGCAGGAAGTCCTGCAGTGGCCTGCCACAATCTTCTGGTAAAGCGGGAGTTTCAGTACAGCACCAAAGTCCTGTCTTCATCCTCTGCCTGTGCTTGCTTCTGCTGCCTTATCTCTGACCATATTTCTAAGTGCACCTTAGGCTCTGCTGCCCTGAACCATTGGCAGGTTGCTCTTCCGTGCTGCCATCCCTCCGTGTTTTAATGCCTTACACCGTGAATATCCATCTACATCTTTTCCACCTCTTTCTTGAGGCCCATCTTTTGGAAACACTTGTTAACATTTTCCATCAACTGTGGAGCTTGTTATCCTTCCTCTCTGTTCCTGCTCCACTTCCCCAGTGGATGGAGAAGTCTTAGAAGACACGGGCAGCGTGGCCTTCATCTGTTTCTCCAGCCCCTTGTATCATATCTGGGACACACACCTTTGCAGAACATTTCACAGGTCTGAGTCTACTCACATTTTAAATAACTAAATGACTTGTTCAGTATTACAGGGCTAGAATCAACTAAAGTTAACCCCAGGTCCAAAGTTCTTCTCTTCTGCTTTTGTATACGCTGATTTTTAAAAAAGTAAGTCATGATAACTAACCAAACCTTTGGTCTTAGTTGAGATACCCTAAAAAAAAGGGGGGGTGGTACTGATGTTAAAATAGCTTATTAGTGTGGCTGGGTGCTGGTAGACTGTGCCATAGGTGAAAAATATCAGCCACAGATCTTATCAGAAATTTCTATAAATAACACAAACTCAATAAAAACTTCACATTACTGTCATGAGGGTGTAGCCAGGGGAACCGTGTGCTCTGTGAATAATGCTTAATTAAGTTCAAATTTAATGTTAAAAGGCAATAACTGGACAAATTAATTACTCCCAATATTTATATCTTATAAAGTACTAAATTGTAGCTGGAAAGTAGTAATGAAATTCAGTCATTTTGAAATGAAATCCAGAGTCACAGTAATGCAGGGTTAAATCACGAGGTGCCATGGTTTGTACTTGCCACTTTGCAGTCTAATCAGGTTCTTTTAAAATTAGTCTCACTTAAATGAGAAATTGTCTCTTACCCATTTTTGAGAAGATTAGAATCTCTTCATTTTCTGATGGAGACTGAAATAATTTTTCCCACATCCATTTTTTTCTACTCTGCTCCCTCCTGCCACACTCCATTATTGATGTTATTATCTCACAAGGTTGTTTTTTGTTTTGAGAATTTTTCTCCCTGAAACTTCCCCATTCTTTTCCCTTTCGAACAGATAAATTCAAAGAAAGAAGAGCCCTTCTTTCATTCATTATAAATGATTTTTCATTTGAGCATGTCGTCTTGCTTTTCGTTACAATGGAGATCAAAGGAATATAGGCTCACCACTAGTGTCCAGCAGTTCTTTTCAGTTCTGGACCTTAAAGAAATAGGATCTAGTTTAATTTGTAGCAGCTTTAGATCTCTCTCAGGCATGTGGCTGGCACTCAGACGGCTGGCTGTTACTGCGTGCTCTGTGTGTGTGTGTGTGTGTGTGTGTGTGTGTGTGTGTGTATTTTAAGAAAATGAGAAAGCTGGAACTTTGTTATCTCATATGCTTTGCAATGCATATCCCAAAGATACAAATCTCAAAGGAATGTATTTGTGTTGAAAGAGTACTTGTTTCTACTTAAACCAAGTTGGGAGTCCTTTAAAGATCCCTATTTAAAAATATTCATCCCACAGTTTGAACTCTGGTGTCATACGAATTTTCAGTGTTCCATATTTGCTTGGCTTTTTTTTTTAAAGGTTTTAAAAAAAATTTTATTCCTTAGTATGACCAGAAGCAGAAGCAGTATGATGCTTTTAAATGATGAATCAGTTTGTCATCTCAATTTGGAGTATAGGTGGGGTGAGAGGAGGAGAGATCAGTCCTTACTTATGTTTAAAACCAGGACAGTGAATCGCACTCAGATAACTGAAATGTTGACAGATTTATATAAAAGCAATTGAGCTATTTTTGAACACCGTGCTTTGCACCTCATTCTGTGATTCATGTATTTATGTTTGGATGTTACCGTAAGATCATTATTGGGTAATGTTAAACCAAAACCTTATCACTCAGTAGGCTTACCGTCTGATCATTCTCAGTCTTCAAAATTTCCATATGATGTATTCCATTCTTCACTGAAACCAGGCCTCTTTCTCCCAGTCTCATCATTGTCACTTGATCTTATCCTCTGTGGTCAAAGTCCCATTCTCCTTGCAGTTTCATTGAATATTTACTCTAAGATTTATAAGCTAAATGTAATTTTATGGTTCTGATTAATTGCATAGTTTATCAGTGTTGTCTGCTAAGGATTGCAGTATTCATTCTTCAGAAGTCTAATACCCATTCAGTTATTGCATAGAACTAATAAATACTTAAACAGTGCATCTGTGTACTTTGTGCTTAATTACTCCTGTCCTTCCCTAAATCAAATTGAACTTCCCATATATCTACTACTTTTTTATCTTTGGGTGGCAAAAGCATGTAAATAAAATTTCAGGGACTAAAGGTCAAAAACGTTTCTGGTTGCTGAGTGGGCTCTATCTTCTAGTCTGTTTCCCGTTGACAAGGCCTATTTGAAAAAGAATGTTGATTGGGATGTAGAACATGGGCTGTGATTTTTATCTTATTTTACATGCAGTTTTATGGATGAGGATCTGAAGGTACATAAAACCCTTATGTAGAGTCAGGTTTACAGACCCTGAGATCCCTGTTGCTAAGAATTAAAAAAAAAAAAAAAATCTTATTCAAAGTCAATACTATATTCTAGCTGGTTGCACTTAACAGAAATCTGGCCATTGTATAAATGGAATAATGAAAAAAATGTTTTTCTTTCTGTGAATATATTACATTTATTTCTGTTTATGTCTTCTAATCTTATCTGTTCTGTCCATATGGAAAAAGTGGGTTTAGAGTGTCCAGTCACACAAAAATCTGTCTATAAATGGATAGCCACACTCTGTCCAACTGTGTTGAAACACACAGACATTTAAAACCAACTAAAGTATCAACTGAACTTTTTTTTTTTTTTTTTTTTTTTTTTGCGGTACGCGGGCCTCTCACTGCTGTGGCCTCTCCCATTGCGGAGCACAGGCTCCGAACGCGCAGGCTCAGGGGCCATGGCTCACGGGCCCAGCTGCTCCGCGGCATGTGGGATCTTCCCGGACTGGGGCACGAACCCGCGTACCCTGCATCGGCAGGTGGACTCTCAACCACTGCGCCACCAGGGAAGCCCTCAAATGAACTTTTGAAAAAGGGTTATTAATGTAATTTTTTGGTAACTAATCAAAACAACAAACGTATTAGAAGATTCTGTTGATGTATTTGATCTTTAAATGTTTGTTATGATGTTGTGACAATGTCTGTTATGACATGTTTGAAAGGTATATGCTTTGTTCTCATTTGAGCAAGACATTCTGATTATCTTGAATTCATATTCTAAATGGCTCTTTATTTTGGTTTTCCTTCTTGACCATTTTGAGATTCTGCCTTGTGTGGAAATGAATCCGTTTTCACATGGAGGTTTATATGTAAATTCTGTTTAAGATATACCTTAGTATGTTTATTCACGAACACTCAGGACAACCATGGATGGTGTAGGTTTGATGAAGCAAGACCATTTGGAATGATATTTCCTCATTGGCCAACAGATATGATATAGAAAACTAAGAAGTAGTTGCTTTGTGGATAGATCACCCCATACGTAAAATACAGAGGAGCTATTTATAAGTAGGTGGAAGTTAAATGTTGGGAGTCTCAATCGTGGCTAAAACCCCCAAAGTGAATACAACTCTGTAAAAATTGGTCAGGCCACTTGGACTCAAATAATGAGAACCAGATCTCAATCAGAATAATTTCATGCTTAAGGGAAAAATACAACTTACACATTTCAAAGACCTAACAGACATTTGAACAAAGTTCAAATGTATCAGTAGTACCCACTGTTTTTTTTTTTTTTTGTCTGTTTGTTTTTGTTTTATTTTGTATTGAGAGGGAGAGAAGCAGGGCTGCAGTGTCAAGACCTTTTTTAGGGAGTGAGCAGAATGTGGGTTATGTGAGACCTGGCAAGGACTCAAGTGTGTGAGTGGGATATGGGCAGTTTTCTAAAACTCTGTGGCCTTCTCCTTGGTATTTGGGCTCTGGAGGAGGTGAACCGAATACTGATGATTAGTGAACAGAGGTGCTTACGGTAATATTAATAGTTTTGCTTGGGAGAGGTCACGTGTAATGCCTGTGAACAGATTTTTGAGTCAGGAGAGTTTTGCCAACCGCTCCTGCCTTCTGAAGGGTACAGCACTTGTACTGTCTCAGGCAGCTTCACGTGCCCACCCGCCCTCACCTTAAGCAGTTTCCTCCTTTTCTGCTGTCCCAACCCTTGTCTACCAAGTTGAGATCAGGCTTTCCCCTTTACTTTGTATATTCTCTTTGTCAGCTTACGGTAGTCGATCCAGTCCCTCTCAGTCATTACACATCAAGGAGGAGATGCAGGAGAGAAGCAGCATTTCTTAGCCCTTTCCGTGTAAGTGCCCTTCCCGGCTGGGCGTCCTCGGGCAGTCATTTACTCCTGCTGGACCTTTATTTCCTCCTCTGAACAGAGATGTGGCTTAAAAGGAGGAGTTTCTCAAGCCCTTGGAAACTGTAAAATTCTGTGCCTGAAAGTTGTATGGTCTGTGGGGAAATTAGACCTCTCACTAACCCAGTGTCATCAGCCTCTGAGACTTGGTGCTAAGTCCCATTTAGGTTTTGCCACTGCCTTAAGACCATTTTCGGAAGGAAGAATACATTCAGAATTCCAAACAACTGCCTTAGAAGGTAGTCTTTGGAAGATAACTTAGATAAACCTTTTTTGTGCTTTTTGTTTGTGTGTGTGTCTTATTTAACTTTTTTTTTGGTAGAACTCTCCAGCTTTTCTTAATTTCAGTTTATTTATCTATAAATTGAGATTCTTGACACCTCCTTCAAGCAACTATTGAGTTTCTTTACTGTTTACTTTCAGGATGAGTCTAATATGCAGAGATATGTTAGATTATTAATCTTATTACTTTGGCAAAGAACTGTTTCAAAGGGTGAGTACTGAAGCTTGCCCTAGTACTTGGAATTTATTTGTTTTTATTACATTTCATAAATGAAATTTCAGAGCCGGGAGGAAAGTAGTGTTGTTAGTATATTTCAGGAATATATAATTGGCTTGAATTCTTTGGTAGAAAAGAATTTTTTAAAATCAGAGTATCGTTATGAGCAGAGTCTAGCTTTTTGCTTGTGTATATATGGACCCTCAAATCTTTTAAAAATTGGAGTCATAATTTACTCAAATATAATAGCATTAAAGCTAAAATATTGTTCAGTTTATATATATGACTATTTCCCTCCCCTTGTTCTACATTTAATGATGTTCCATGGCTTTTGCTTCTCCGTGGTGGTGATTTGTCATGAGAAACTGGAAGTAATAGCTGGGAAGCAGCCTGTTTCTAGGGGAGCCCAGAGGAGGATGTTTTTGCAGTTTCAGCCCAAGCAGTGCCTGTTACTGTGTTTCTTCCCCAGCCAGTAAATGTGGGTAAGAAAGCATAAAAGAAATGATGTTTAGAATTATCTTTACTGTAAGCATTCAAAAGAGAAGCTGAGCTGTAATGGGAAGTATGGTTTGAAAAGCTGTTTTCATTCCAAATTACTGGGCCAGATTTTTAAAAAGGTAATCTATGAATGACTTTCTAAAACCAAGAATATTTAAAAAATACTGATATGTAAAACGGTGAAACAGTTACATGAACAATGATTGCATCTCATTTGGGGACGTAGCAAGCCTACTGTTCTGATTAAAGTGCCAACCACTTGATCTTGGAGTGGCTGGGCCATTTGTTGGGCAGCCATATTGGGCACAAAAGCAGCTTGCCTCTGAAACATGCAAGAGCATTCTGGAACTCCATCACTATATTTGCTTCTCTTTTTTCATGACAACAAACAAGTAAACACAAATAAATAAAGCACAAGTTAGGAAACAACATCCTCTCTATTTCTGACTCTATTTCTTGTATTTAACAGGAACAATAAGTTGAGAGAACGTGTTGCTCTTCCTTGTGTGTTCAGTCATTCAGAACACTAGTACTCCTGCATTTAAATCATCTGTTCCTCTGCTTTTTCAGAGGACTTGCATGTCAAATAAGCAGTTTCTTTGTATAGCTCTTCATTTTCTTTCCCAGAGCATTGGGAGGATTAGCTTTTCTCCGTCTTTTGGTGAAGTCACCACATTTTCGGTTAGAATAGGGGTCAGCAGACTTTTTCTGTAAAGGGCCAGATGTAAATATTTTAGGCTTTACAGGCCATACGATTCCTCTTGCAACTACTTAACTCTGCCCTTGTTCCATGAAAGCAGCTTTGGACTATAACGTAGAGGAATGGATGGGGTTGTGTTCCAGTAAAACTTTATTTACAAAACAGGTGGTGGGCAAGATTGGTGCTTGGGCCATAGTTTACTGCCCCCCAGTGATAGAGTGACATTTCCTGCTCTCCATGTATTCATATACACAACACTGTTCCATGGATTACCCATAGTATAAATAAAGGGATAAAGGGGTGATGATTATGGGCATTTCCAGTGTGCTCACTGTAGCTCTACCCCTTTCTCACTTAAGGAAACATCCCAGAAATCTGAGGAATGAGTGCAGCTTATCACAGGGATAACCTTAAATCTTCTCTGATTAGTGTAATGAGTAAATGAGTCAAAATCTTCAGTACTTTGTTTAGCAGTAGTATCAGATTACTTGTCATACATACTCCTCAGAGCTATGTGACACACCAGGCTATAGCCATTCATCGTTGAGAAGGCCAGTTCGAGAAGGCCAGTTCTTTGGAGTTAACAGTTGGAGTCTCATAGAACACATTTTTGCAGAGCTGAAGCAAAACATCTCTGCTCATCATTGGTGTCCACATGGACCCTGCAGAGCTAAGTGTGTACAAAATGCTCTCCTTTGTTGTTCATAGAGGTATGTGGGAAAGGTGAGCCAAACAGTCATATGCCTTCTGTTTAATTTTCCTAGCCCTTGCCCTGTCTCTGCCTCCTGTAAGCTAGAATTGCTGCAGACTAATTCTGAATACACGGGACTGGGTTTGGCCAACTTCAAAGTTTCTTTTACAACTTTCTGGGAGGTGGTTAGAGATCAACTTGTCTTGGGGTATTATTTGGTCAAGGAAGGGTAAACAATTTATGTGAGCTCTTGCAGGAACAAACCCAAATAGATGATTAGAGTGAAACTAAAGGTGGTGTTGATGATGATACAGTGTAACTCTTATCTGGCCTGCACAGAATCCATTTGGTAGATGAAACAGCCTCCATTCCCTCACGAAACTTGATCTGCGATGTCCATGCCTTATTGGTGCTCATTGCTACTAGACTTCCGGCATTTCTTACCCGATCAACTAAGTCAAATGTTTCCCAGGAGTCAGTTGTATTTGCTTGTAAACCTATTTAGGTCAGTTGTTATTGTTATTACATAATTTAATTAAATGTCATTTGTTCCTCTTTGTATGAAAAATAAGGTGAATGCTTTAGAATGACTCACAAGTTACTAAAAACTTGTTTTTTGATTTAGGTGTGGATATGGGTGGGAGAACTGTGGGAGAGATGGGGGGAGAAATTGAGGATCCCACTCACTGATTGCTCTATAAGGATCTTTAAAGTTCTCACTCACCTTTAAAGAAACCAGTTGAAATTATAGATAATCTAGTATGAAGGTTACAGGAACTCAACAGAGCCAGCTCATTCTTGTATCAGACAATTGGCAAGTAATTTGTATTTAATATTTTGTTACACCTTAATGTATAATGTACATATGTATCTTTTATTTTTCACTTTGTGTTTAAATGCATCTTTTACTGGTCCTGATTGTGTCTGAGTGCTTCCCAAATGTGCCAGAGCTTTGCATAAAGTCTCTTATTTATCCTCACCACAGACCGTTTGAGGAGGGCCCAATTATTATCTTCATTTTCTGATGGGGAATCTACAGCTTAGATAGCTGATGTAACTTTCCCAAGGTTCCTGAGCTAGTCCTTGTCTCCCTCATTATACCATCTCCCTGTCTGCAGCCAACTCAAGATTTTTTTAATGCAATGGGATTTTTTTTTTTTTTTTTTTTTTTTTTTTTGTGAATAGGGTAGTTGGTAAGATCTTAACTAGCTATGAATTGCTAAGCCGGTCTTTATGAGAATCAAGTTTGGAGGCTGTCACAGGGTGAATTAGCTTTAGTTACTGCTGGAAATTTAGGCAAAACTTAGCTATATTGTCCTTACGTCTTCTGCGTTCCGGTCCTCTTGTCTGTTTGCTCACTATATTGTTTTTGCCTCTTAAAGTGCTGTTAGGTATATGATTTAATTTGATTCTTAAAAAGAGATGTAATAGGGCAGGTATTACTAGCTGCATTTTTTTAGATGATGACACTGAGGTTCATAGAATTTAAGTGAAGCAAGAGGGATGTAGAGTTTGAATAACTTAAAGAAAAGATCCACATTGCAGTTGAAAAGTTGGATAAAGAGATATTTTCCTATGTAATACAGATATTTAGTTAAAAGAGGAGAAGGTTGAGGGGATTACCTTCTCCTAGTATGTGTAGAAGTATGATATGGAGGATTATTTTTTTTTTTTTAAAGGATTCAATTTCAGCAGGAGGGATTTAGTTGAAAGACAGGAACTAGTTCTGGTAGAAGGAAAGTCTGTTGGTTAATCTTCTCTGTGGGATTATATAAAACAGTTTTAGATTCTGTCCAGATTTAGAATAATAAACTAGCCAACCAAGTGCAAAGTTCTACAGTTATGTATATTGATTTTATGCTTTTTTTTTTTAACAACAGTGGAATCATAAACTTGGATGCAGCCTGTAGCAGTGGAATGCACTCAAAATAAATTATATACTTAGACTTTATTGTAAATAATTTCCTACCATGTTCTTTTCATTCTATAGGGAAAATAAAGAATGGTGGTAGGAAACAATATTTAGGCAGACAGAGGCTTTTCAACAGAGTTTCACTTCTATCAGTTTATATCCTTTCCCACTGAGTGATTTAGTTATTATTCCTAATTCTCCAAAAGGACACTTTAATGGTAGACCCCAGACAGCAGAAAACTCATTAGGATGAAGAGTGGAAGAGGAAGGAGATAACAGATTTAAAGGTTAGAATGATGTGAAATTCAGGGATAAGAAGTAAGGTTTCACTAGATCATTGGGAAATAATTAGAAAAATAGATAATCAGACAAGAGACTTAGAAATCTCCTTTCAGGGGGAGGCTCAGGAATTCACCGGACTGTTACCCATATGTGTCAGTTCTGCAGTGTGAGATTCCAGAATGGCAATGCTAATTTTGGCTTACCAGAGAACATTTTACTTTCTGGGAAAAATTAGTTTTTTAAATCTCACCACAAAGCATCACAATTTTACGTGTGTCAACTATACTGTGTCCTTAGTACTTTTTGTTCTCCATCTTCACAAAATCAAAAATTAGAGAATTAATTTAAAAAATTGGTGAGGCAGCAATGTAAGCAACTATTAAAAGAACTAAGAGTGCATTTGCTAAACCAGCAATAAGGAATTTTTTCTCTAAAGTGCTACTAATTATCTGGAGGGAACAAAAAGGAATCGAACCACCAGTAAGGTGGTAGGGATGAGACTTAATGCTTAGGGATTTTTAGAGTCAGAAATATGAAATACAACTTGACCTCTTTTGAATTTCAAAACAAAACAAAACGCCCCTCTAATGCATCACATAAATTTTTAGCTAAGGACAAGGATAAAAATTGAGGAAGTAAAAATGAAGAAGAGGATATGAACAAAGAGGACAAGAGAGACAGAAGAAATTCCTGATAAGTAGAAAGATAAGAGAGGGAAAGAGTATGGCAAAAACTCCAAAAGAAAAACACGAGAGGAGAAAGAATGAAGGAGCCATAGAAGTTGTCCGCATCTGCCCTCAACATGCCAGTTCTGTAGGCTTCCTGGCCGTGCTTCTGCCCTGTGACGTGGCTCCCCCTGCTTGAAAGTTTGTCAGAATTGTCTTTTTCCAACCCCGTGTTTCCCAGCACCTTGATCACCCACCTCTGTCTTACTTGAAGTCCCCTTGTCCTCACCTTAGCTGTGGTTCCTGTTGCTCTCTCCAAATGGATGCCCCCAAAAGCCTGTGAGATACCTACTACAGGACTTTACATCATCTCTTGTGGAACTTTCTTTCTCTTCTCAATTTTAGCTATGTCAATGAAGCTTTCCTCCCCATTGTTTCTAAACTGATGTATTTAAATAATCTGATTATGTTCATTCCCCCGACCCCAGCACACACTCATACATCTCTGTCAAGTAGGGTGTAGTGGAGTTGACATAGCTATACCCCTTTCTCTTACTTTGAGGCTTAGTGGTTGAAGGCTGTTGTCTAGAAAAGGAAGGTGTTTTTATATTTCATTGAAATTTAGGACATGTCTATCACAACACATAAACCATATTTTCGGATTTGTACTCCTGTGTGTTGCCAGCCCTTCCTTGACTGCTCCCTGCTCTCCCGCCTTTAGGGCTTCGTATTCTCTCCTGGAGCCTGGGGTGCGCTTGCTCTTGTCCAATGGATGGATAGCTACTCGCCGTCTAGGACCCCTTGCAAAGTTGACCTCCCCTGGGAAAGCTTTTTCTGACTCCATAAGCATCATTTCCCCCTTTTCTGAAGGTCCATGCCACCTTTTTCATTGTAGTGTGATTTTTAAAATTACCTGTTTGTTCCTCGTTAGATTTCTAGATCCTTGAAGCAGGGTTTTGTCGTCACTGACATACTGAGTATAGTTATCAAAGGTTGTGGAACTTGGGGAGTGGCCAAATCTCTGACAGAGTCAAAGCAGAGGAATTGCAGGGTGCATTCCCTCCTTCCTTTTGGTTGGAAGCTCAACATTTTCATTCATTGCTCTCCTTTGTCATGTGTCCATGACGTGGTCTTGATTTATCAGCGTTCTGGAATTTTCATCACAGTGGACAGTGTCATTTGTTGTGATATCGAGTTGCTACTGTCTTATGCTCTTCAGGACCTAGTGTTGTCATTGTGTTTGTTACATTCTTTATTTAAAAAAATATGTATATGTATAAAGACTTACGTGTTCTGCAACTATTAACCCATGTAATCTCATAACACGGGAGGTACTGTTAATACTCCCATTTTATGGATGAGGAAATGAATGCACAGAGAGGTTGAAGTAGCTTGCCCAGTATTACAGAGATAGTTGGTAGAGGAGCTAAAGTGCCAAGCTGAGAGTTCCAGCTATGGGTGACATGTAATGAACCCCTGCACTTTACTGCCAACATCGTTGGGGATTTTTTTAGTCTTTAACCACCAGCATTGTTAATCTACATTTTTAAAAAAATAACTTTACTTATTTTATTATTTATTTATTTTGGCTGTGTTGGGTCTTTTGTTGCTACGCACGGGCTTTCTCTAGTTGTGGTGAGTGGGGACTACTCCTTTTTTTTTAATTTTGTTTTTTAACATCTTTTTTGGAGTATAATTGCTTTACAATGTTGTGTTAGTTTCTTCTGTGTAACAAAGTGAATCAGCTATACATATACCTATATCCCCATATCTCCTCCTTCTTGCGTCTCCCTCCCACCCTCCCTATCCCACCCCTCTAGGTGGACACAAGTCACCGAGCTGATCTCCCTGTATTATGTGGCTGCTTCCCACTAGCTATCTTACATTTGGTAGTATATATAAGTCCATGCCACTCTCTCACTTCGTCCCAGCTTACCCTTCCCCCTTCCTGTGTCCTCAACGCCATTCTCTATGTCTGCATCTTTATTCCTGTCCTGCCCCTAGGTTCTTCAGAACCTTTTTTCTTTTTTTAGACTCTATATATATGTGTTAGCATACGGTATTTGTTTTTCTCTTTCTGACTTACTTCACTCTGTATGACAGACTCTAGGTCCATCCACCTCACTATAAATAACTCAATTTCGGGTTTTTTTTATGGCTAAGTAATATTCTATTGTGTATATGTGCCACGTCTTTATCCATTCATCTGTCGAAGGACTCTTAGGTTGCTTCCATGTCCTGGCTATTGTAAATAGAGCTGCAGTGAACATTGTGGTACATGACTCTTTTTGAATTATGGTTTTCTCAGGGTGTATGCCTAGTAGTAGGATTGCTGGGTCATATGGTAGTTCTGTTTTTAGTGGGGCTACTCTTTGTTGAAGTGCGTGGGCTTCTCATTGCGATGGCTTCTCTTGTTGCGGAGCATGGGCTGTAGGCATGTGTGCTTCAGTAGTTGTGGCACGTGGGCTCAGTAGTTGTGGCTCATGGGCTCTAGAGCACAGGCCCAATAGTTGTGGCGCACAGGCTTAGTTGCTCCATGGCATGTGGGATCTTCCTGGACCAGGGCTCGAACCCTTGTCCCCTGCATTGGCAGGCGGATTCTTAACCACTGCGCCACCAGGGAAGCCCCTCATCTACCTTTTTTTTTTTTGCGGTATGTGGGCCTCTCACTGTTGTGGCCTCTCCCGTTGCGGAGCACAGGCTCTGGACGCGCAGGACCAGCGGCCATGGCTCACGGGCCTAACCGCTCCACGGCATGTGGGATCTTCCCAGACCGGGGCACAAACCCGTGTCCCCTGCATCGGCAGGCGGACTCTCAACCACTGCGCCACCAGGGAAGCCCCATCTACCTTTTTATCAAAGAGAAGTGGGGCATTTTTCAGCTCAGAGCCTTGGGTCAGGCAACAGTTTCCAACCAGAAATAGTTTTCCTTGTATTTTACCCATTATCTTCTATTTATGAGAGTTGAATCTGGTTTTCCAATTATGGTAGTTATATAAAGTTTTGTCTTTTAATTATTCAACTTTTAAAAGGGAGCTGATTTAAGGAAAAATATCAGGTAAATTGCAGGAGTTCTTCAATGCTGGGAAACTAACATAACAAAAATCCTGAAGGTGAAGCATGAAGTTCAAATTGATAGGGGGTGGTGATGAGTTGCATATAGAGAGAGGATGCGGAAGAGTTACGGATAGGCCAGGTTTCTAGTTTGGCTGATGTAATTGACATTTATTTTATTATCTAAGATAGAGGAGCTGAAGATGATAAAGTCAGGAGCAACTGAGGGGAGGGGAGGGAATTAAAAGAGGGAATTAAATTAATGTTTCATTATTAATTTACTCACATTTGCGTGTATGTTCAATTACTTTGGTCAGATTGGGTTTATGAGTAAACTCACTCATTCCAAAAGTGTTCTGCTGGGCAGTTTAAAGTTTTAAACTCTTAACCTGCTTGGGCCAGTGGGTATAGGGGCAGTTTAGAAAAGAAGGGTTATGCAGAGCCAAAAAACAGCCCCATGAAGTTTGTCCCAAGGCACTGAATCAGAGGGGAGGAGGGCAATGAAAATAATGAAACAATTTGGGCTGCTCCACCCTTGGATACCATGGCCTTCTTATCGGTCCCTTGATCCATCTGCATTCTGATGATTGCTGGGCACAATAGGACACCATGTAGATAGCCTTGTCCTTTCTACCCATGTGATTTCTGAGACTAGTCTTTGCTGAGCTGTGCCTGAGGGTGAACTTGACCAGCACTCCAGTGATGCTCTGGGGTAGCCCCTGGTTCTGTTTGGATCAGGTGGCAAGTTGCTACTGGCCACTTCCTGGGCCGATAGCCCTTCCCTGATATTCTCCCTGTCAGTACCTGATTCCCAGAGTGTGGCCTGCTTTCTTTCTACCGGCTTCAACTTTGATGTGTTTGTGTAGACACTGGGCATGCCTCTTGGGACCGCTGAGGCACTGCTCTGTGTTTGTGGAGCTCCCATATCCTCCAACTTTCCTGTCCATTTTCTCCATGCCCTTTTAACTCTTGTTTCTTCATGGCTCAGAATATCTATGCTGTTTTTGGGGCCTAATCTGTGATCACATCGCAGCCCCTTAGTTATTTTCCTTTACTTCTCTTAGTTTTCTGTTAATTTTTTCTTCCGTTTGAATCACTCTTCTTCCACCCATAGCACGTTTTGACAGCCAGGATAGTCTAGAAAACTGTCAGCCAACTCCAATTGATTGGCAGTGCCTGCCTCTAGAACACTGTGTTGGGGAGGACTGTGTAGCCCCATTCAGACTCCGTGAGTCAAGGCATTGATGGCTGAGTGACCTCTGCCATGGGCATGGGAGTCAGGGATGGTGACACACTTGCATCTGTCTGCCATCCTATAGGAGTGTCCTGGACACACGTAATTGCTAGCCTTCGCTGATCTAGAATACACTGTTAACGTTCAGTGTGCTAAAGTAGAGGGGGTTGGATCAAGAGAAATGGAAATAGTAAGCTACCTGTTTCGATGCGTTTCTTGGAACAAGAGAGATGGAGAAAATGACACAGACATGTGTAATATTAAATGAGGAGACAGAACTACAAAGGGGGATTTCAGAAATACGCTTTTCTTACCTTTCTCTGTCAAAAATCCAGTCCTTGAAATACCAATAATTCATAAGAATAGAAGGTCGAGGAATAAAGAGCATGCCTTAGTCAAACCTCCCTGTGTCTGTCAGGAACCTGAACCATATAGACAGTGTAGGAGGCAGAGGAAATCTTAGCACTCATCCATCCATCCATCCATCCGCCAAACCTATATGGAATGTCTGTTACATACTTGCCAGGCTCTGGCCATACGACGATCAGAAGATATATGCCCCACCCCCAAGGAGTTCAGTCTACACATTTTACTTTTATTTTTATAGTTATTTATATGCTTGTGTTATTTCTTGCTTTTTTTTAATTTTAGAATTTTATTTTTTTATACAGCAGGTTCTTATTAGTTATCCATTTTATACATATTAGTGTATATATGTCAATCCCAATCTCCCAATTCATCCCACCAACCGCCCTGCCCCCCCAACTCCGGCTTGTGTTATTTCTTGATACAAGTTTTTTTTTTTTACAGGTTAACCTGTATCTGATCATCTTCTCATTCTTGCTCTTGCCCTGTGATGGTTAATTTTATGTGTCAGCTTGACTGGGCTAAAGGATACCCAGGTAGCTAGTAAAAGGTTACTTCTGCATGTGTCTGTGAGGGGAAGGGATGAGCATCCCGGAACGGGTCAGCACGTTTGTTCAGTACACTGAGGAAAGAGGTCTGCCCCCACCTATGTGGGCGGGCGTTGTCCAATCAGTTGGGGTCATGAATGGAACAAAAAGGCAAAGGAAGGGCGAATTGTCTTTCTTCTTGAACTGGAATGTCCATTTCTCTTGCGCTTGAACATTGAAGCTCCTGGTTCTTGGGCCTTCAGCCTCCAGGACCTACACCAGTGCCCCTCCTTGTGTTCTTATACCGTTAGCCTCAGACTGAGAGTTACACTGTCAGCTTCACTGCTTCTCAGGCCTACCCCACTGACTTTCCCAGTCCTCCAGTTTGCAGACGGCAGATTGTAGGGCTTCTCAGCTTTCGTAACTGTGTGAGCCAATTCCAGTAATAAATCTCCTCTTTGATATCTATATATCCTATTGGTTCTGTTTGTCTGGAGAAACCTAACACACCCTTAACCAACAGCATTCTATACAATGCCTCATACGTAGGAGTTTCTCCATAGCCATTGCTGAATGAATTGTGTGCTATAGGCTGCTGGAGCCATGAGAGTTTATAAAAGGGAATGGTCAGTAGAGCCTGTCATGGGTGTGTAGAGAAGGTGATAAAGGTAGTTGTGTAATAATGAGGGAGTGGTTGATAAAAGACCATCTTGCCCATTTATTGGCCATGTGATTAGGCCAATTCATTTCACCTCTATGAGCCTTTGTGTGTTCTACTGTAAAATGGGGGTGATAATTTTGACAGGGTTTTTGCCTATTTTACTGTTTCTGTCTGTGCTATGCAGTATTCTAGGCATAGCTTTGAGAATTTAATTTAGTCCTGGTGTTGTTTTGGCAATTAAGTGATATTAATGTGAAAAATTTATAAACTTTTTAAGTGCTATACAATTATTAGTTTTTATTCATCTTTGTTATTTGAAGCAGCTTTCCCCAAACTCCTGAGTTCAGAGATCTATCCCTTTGATCTGTCTTCCATTTTGTTGAATTGTCTACAGGACCTAAAGGAGCCAACCTGGCCTGGACCCAGCACCCAGGACAAGGGCTTAAGCTTCTGACCCATTTCTTGGGGCATCTAAGCCATCTGTTGAAAAGATTGATCTCTTCATTTTAGGAGAGTCTAGAATTTTAACTTTTCAGCCATGCCTTAGAAACCAAAGTCCTTACATGTTAAAGGATTCTTTTAAGATCAGAAGGCTAGTTAAATCGTAAGTTAAAAATGGAATACAGGTTACCTTGATTCACATTTTAAAGGTGGCATACTAAACAACATCTCACTGAAATATCTGAACAAATATTAAAATTAACATATATATATAAGATTTATATTTTTTCCCTAAGGTTGGGGATTTTATGTAGTAGTCTTGTTTAGGGTAAAGGACTTAAACTTAGTGTCAGACTGTAGCAAAGTTGAACTTTTTGATGGAAAGACATTGGTACTGGCCATAAGGAACACTCTCCGTTATATTTTCCCATGTGATGGCAGCATAATTCTCTCAAATACCAGATTTTCAACCATAGACTGCCACTGGTGGCTAAAGAAAATACTTCCTGTGGTGACTGTAGTTAATAATATCGTATTGTATATTTGAAAGTTGCTAAGAGAGTAGATCTTAAAAGTTCTTATCACAAGGAAAAATACTTTTGTGTAGCGAAGTATTTTAACTAGACTTATTGTGATCATTGCAGTCATTATGTTTTGTACCTGAAACATTATAATATGTCAGTTGTACCTCAATAAAAAAAGAAAATAATTCCTAATACCTCATTATGTACCCAGTTGTCCTCCTCTTTCGTTAATTATATTTTCCTCTTTATTTTAGAGTGTTTGACATCTTAAATGTATTTCCACATTACATGGTTTCAGTGGTTATTTCTTCTCAGAGATTTCCCTTGCATGGCTAACAGTATGCATTGTGTTAATTCTTGCACGTTCCCCTGTGTTGTAGAGCATGGTTTGTTCTTTTAGTTTTGTAGTTCGCTGTCCTCTCACTAGAATTTCTGCATTTACTTTATTTATTGTTTATTTATTCATTTTATTTTATTTTTGGCTGCATCGGGTCTTAGCTGCGACACGTGGGATCTTTCCTTGTGGTGAGCAGTCTCTTTGTTGCGGTGTGCAGGCTTCTCTCTCGTTGTGGCATGTGGGCTCAAGGGTCTGTGGGCTCTGTAGTTGTGGCTCACAGGTTCCAGAGTGCACAGGCTCTGTAGTTTGCAGCACGCAGGCTCTCTAGTTGAGGCGCGTGAGCTCAGTAGTTGTGGCTCATGGGCTTAGTTGCCCCGCGGCATGTGGGATCTTAGTTCCCTGACCAGGGATCAAACCCAAGTCCCCTGCATTGTGAGGCGAATTCTTTACCACTGGACCATCAGGGAAGTGCCTGTACATTTACTTTAGACAGTATTTAGAAAGTGCTGGTGGAAACATAACTGCCATTCAGCACATGTAGGCCTCTATTATTCACACCTGGATCCTTTCAGTCGCCCCCCCTTAATGGTTTCCCCACTGGCGTTCACCCCTCTTTCTAATCCGTCCTATACACCAAGATTAATCTTACTAAAATGCTGTTTTCATTGAACTCAGAAACCTTTAGAGGCACCCCGATGGCCTACAGGATGAAGTCCAGACCTCTTAGGCAGACAGTTAAGTCTTCCTGCAGCCCAGTTCCCACTTACTCTCTGGCCCTCATACTGTAATTCCCTCTTCAACTAATAGGCTTGCCAAGGCCTCCTGTCTTCCCTCCTCTGGACCTCTGTTTATTGTCCCGTTTCTTACAGTGGCCTTTGACTCAGTCTCTGCCCATCTACATCCTACTCATCCAGTCTTCAAGTACCAGTCCAGCTGATCAGATCTTTTATTTCCCTTGCAGCATTCACTGTCCTTATCATATATTATCTTTTAGTACGGTTGTTTGTTTATACAACCTGTGTGCCGCCCTCCACCCCACTTTGTAAATTCTTGAAAAACAGCATTTGTAGACAGGGATGGATTGTTGCTAGTTTTATAGCTCCATATGTAAACTGGAGCTTTAGGATTGTGATTTGTGGTCATTGAGTGAGATGCCGGTTATTCATTGTGTTCTGCTGTGGCTAGTAGGGTAGTTGGATGATCTTCATAAAATAGGTTTCATTGAGTGTTGTCAAATAAATGAATAGGTACATTAAGTTTATTTTGTTCTTCAGGTAAGTGAATTATTTTAGCATTTAACTGAACATGTTAGCATGTATATAGGGTTTGCTTTATTCAGAGTGCTCCAGGGTCATTTATGGATGGCCGTGAATTATGTATAGTCTGCTTGGGTCATGCTGTATGCTTAGTTAGAGCTGACTAAGTTGGTGGCCAGGTCTTTCTATCAAACAAATTGGAACAGTTTCCAAAGTGTTCCAGAAACTCTTTGGAGAATAGACCAATTAACAATCAGGCTCCCTGACTTTAAACTATATTACAAAGCTACAGTAATCAACACAGGATGGTACTGGCACAGAAACAGAAATATAGGTCTATGGTACAGGATAGAAAGCCCAGAGATAAACCCACCCACATATGATCACCTAATTTATGAAAAAGGAGGCAAGAACATACAGTGGAGAACAGACAGCCTCTTCAATAAGTGGTGCTGGGAAAACTGGACAGCTACGTGTAAAAGGATGAGATTAGAACACTCCCTAACACCATATACAAAAATACACTCAAAATGGATTAAAGACCTAAATGTAAGACCAGACACTATAAAACTCTTAGAGGAAAACATAGGAAGAACCCTCTTTGACATAAATCACAGCAAGATCCTTTTTGACCCACCTCCTAGAGTAATGAAAATAAAAACAAAAATAAACAAATGGGACCTAATGAAACTGAAAAGCTTTTGCACAGCAAAGGAAACCATTAACAAGGTGAAAAGACAACCCTCAGAATGGGAGAAAATATTTGCAAATGAAGCAACTGACAAAGGATTAATCTCCAAAATATACAAACAGCTCATGAAGCTCAATATCAGAAAAACAACCCAATTAAAAAATGGGCAGAAGACCTAAATAGACATTTCACCAAAGAAGGCATACACATGGCCAAGAGGCACATAAAAAGCTGCTCAACATCACTAGTTATTAGAGAAATGGAAATCAAAACTACTGTGAGGTATCACTTCACACTGGTCAGAATGGTCATCAAAAAATCTACAAACAGTAAGTGCTGGAGAGGGCGTGGAGAAAAGGGAACTCTCTTGCACTGTTGGTGGGAATGTAAATTGATACAGCCACTATGGAGAACAGTATGGAGGTTCCTTAAAAAACTAAAAATAGAACTACCATATGATCCAGCAGTCCCACTACTGGGCATATATCCTGAGAAAACCATAACTCAAAAAGAGTCACATACCACAATGTTCATTGCAGCTCTGTTTACAATAGCCAGGGCATGGAAGCAACCTAAGTGTCCATCGACAGATGAATGGATAAAGAAGATGTGGCACATATATACAGTGGAATATTACTCCATAAAAAGAAACAAAATTGAGTTATTTGTACTGAGGTGGATGGACCTAGAGCCTGTCATAGAGTGAAGTAAGTCAGAAAGAGAAAAACAAATACCGTATGCTAACACATATATATGGAACCTAAAGAAAAAAAAAAAGGTTCTGAAGAACCTGGGGGCAGGACAGGAATAAAGACACAGACGTTGAGAATGGACTTGAAGACATGGGGAGAGGGAAGGGTAAGCTTGGACGAAGTGAGAGAGTGACATTGACATATGTGCACTACCAAGTGTGAAATAGATAGCTAGTGGGAAGCAGCTACATTGCACAGGGAGATCAGCTTGGTGCTTTGTGACCACCTAGACGGGTGGGATAGGGAGGGAGACGCAAGAAGGAAGAGATATGGGGATACATGTATACGTATAGCTGATTCACTTTGTTATAAAGCAGAAACTCACACAACATTGTAAAGCAATTGTACTCCAATAGAGATGTTAAAAAAAAATCTACAAACAATAAATGCTGGAGAGGGCTTGGCGAAAAGGGAACCCTCTTGCACTGTTGGTGGGAATGTAAATTGATACAGCCACTATGGAGAACAGTATGGAGGTTCCTTAAAAAGCTAAAAATAGAACTACCATATGACCCAGCAGTCCCACTACTGGGCATATACCCTGAGAAAACCATAATTCAGAAGGACACATGTGCCCCAGTGTTCATTGCAGCACTATTTACAATAGCCAGGACATGGAAACAACCTAAATGTCCAAAGATAGATGAATGGATAAAGAAGACATGGTACATATATACAATGGAATATTACTCAGCTGTACAAAGGAATGAAATTGGGTCATTTGTAGAGATGTGGATGGACCTAGAGTCTGTCATACAGAGTGAAGTAAGACAGAAAGAGAAAAACAAGTATCGTATATTAATGCATGTATGTGGAATCTAGAAAAATGGTGTAGATGAACCCATTTGTAGGGCACGAATAGAGACGTAGACATAGAGAATGGACATGTGGGCATGGGGAGAAGGGAAGGGTGGGACGAATTGGGAGATTAGGTTTCACATAAATACACCACCATGAGTAAAATAGATAGCTAGTGGGAACCTGCTGTATAGCACAGGGAGCTCAGCTCGGGTGCTCTGTGAGGACCTAGATGGGTGGGGTGGAGGGGGTAGGAGGGAGGTCCAAGAGGGAGGGGATATGTGTATACGTATACCTGATTCACTTCATTGTACAGCAGAAACTAACACAACATTGTAAAGCAATTTTACTCCAATAAAAAAAAAGTTATATGTTGTATTTCATCTCTTGAAGATGCAGGTTACCTCAGGTGACAGAAAGCTCCAACAGGACAAAAGATAGCTGTTTGCAAAGACCAGCTAAGCAGTCTTTTTACACACATTCAGCCAGTTCTTCCTTGATCGTGTCTGTCATTACTGCTTGTATTCATCTGACACCAGACTAAAAGAATAAAGGAAAAAGATGGGGGGACTTAGGAGGGAATTCCTTCAGAGCTTAAACCAGGCTTGTCAACAGCACAGTGTCTGGTTTTTAATAATCTCATATGCCGTTTGGAGTTTATGATTAGTAAAATATAAACCTATTTCTTAGAACTCTTATATTTTTGGGGAAGATTATGAAATGTCATTTATGCTCTTCTTTCAGAAAAGTGGTGGAGGGGGTGTTAACTTGCTAAATTTCATTACACTGCTTGTTTTCAGTTTCAGATTAATAGCAGGTGGTAGCCATTTTTTCAAAGCAAATGGGATGTCTTTTTAGTTCAGTTAGAAAAAAGCACTAATTCTTTACTGTAGCCTGGAATAGTCTGTTCAAGGTGACAAGTGGCAAGGATCACAGAACACTTTAAAAAATAGAAAAGCTGGCCAATATTGTAAATTTTTAAAGGACCAATGCTGAGCTTTCAGCAAAATATTTACCATACTAAATAACTTACACTTCTTGGTATTTATGCTTAACATATATGTCTGTTAGTTTTAGTGAACATATTTTCATGCAGCTGTTTTGATTTGTGGTCTGTAATATCTTTGTCCACTTCTGCGGTGCTCATTTCAGATAGTAAACGCCCCTGGAAAGGAATTGCATCTTAGAAGCTCTGTAGATGATCACCTATGCAAATGTAGCTTTTAAACATATATGGATTTTTTTTGGGGGGGGGTCAGTGATGTTAGGTTTGGAATAATAATAATTTTTATTTTGGGATTCATTTTTCTTATTCACAGGCAGGTATTTAAGAGCATCTGAGATACTGTTTAGTATGCCAGTGTTAAATGTGAGTCAGGATAACCTATATTCTCTTCTTAACTCATGACTAAGTAGCTTTATGATCTCATGAGAGTTGACCTGTCCCAGAATTAGATCTTTAACATCTGAGGACCTTAGTTTGTTCGTAAGGTATATTCCTGCTTCAAATGTATATGATTCTTTCTCATTTTGTCTGAGTGTTTTTGGTAACTGATAAATATGGCATCAAATGTCTTTCACGGTTTGTCATTAAGATCATCATTTTTCGAGTACTTGGTTTTAGTGGCTTTGAGAGTGGGGGTCACTTCCTCTGAGCTGCAGTCTGATCACTGAACTTCTCAGTCTGAACTGTTGCTAGGAGCTTTCTAGCATCTGATCAAATGATGGATGAATGAAAATTATACTCACAGGAGGATGATTGTTAAGCCACGAAGATAATATATAATTAAAATGATAGCCATAACCGTAAAGCAGGCAGGATATCATGTCAAATAGTTAATAACATTCTGACTTCCCAGCAGGCAAAACCAAATCAAAGTTACAAGGTTGCTTTTTATTTCTTGGGTACAGACCTACGGGTGGGGTCTGCTTAATGAGCTCTAGTGGGAAGGGTCAGAAACTGTTTCATGACACAACTCTTCTGGTTACAGAATTCAGGGAAGTCTCTTGTCTGCAGCTGTTTCCTAAACTATAAGAATAAATGGATAAGTAAGCATATTAATAAACAAACAAAGTGGGTGTAGTGAGGCTTTATAATGTGATTTCATTGCTGTGTTTGTGAGGCTTTTCTAATGTGATTATGTAGTCTTAGGTCTTTAAAAGTGATATAGGATGTTAAAAATTATACATTGACATTTTGGTTATGTCTGTTTTTGAGTTTCTTGTTAGCAGACCTCTGATGAAAGGTACTCCCCAGTGTGCCAAGGAATTCTGGAATTTGTGTTTCCAGAGTTCTCTGCTTTGTATGGTCCTTCCACACCAGTATACAAATAAGGATGAGAACAAAGCTAAGTCTGAGCTAGCTAGGCTTGATGAATGAGTCAGAAAGAGGTCTGATTCAGCATGACCCCTGTGATGGGCAGTAGTGGCGGTTTTTTCCTACTTCTGCAGCCAGCTCCAGGAACCGAAGTGGATTATTTACATCCTCTTCTGTGTACTTCTCTGCTTTCCAGATGGATGGTTCATGGTTTGGGTTCATTCTCTTCTTTCCATTCCCCTCTAGGACTTCTTTCCCTTCTTGCTTTGTTCAAGCTTGAGTTTATCAGTAGTTATTCCCACAGTCTCATCTCTCAACCTCATTTCCTTGCTCAATTAAACTGGAGACTTCATACAGAGGCTAAAGATTTTATGTATGTATGCATATATGTATATTGAAGCATAGTTGATTTACAATAGCGTGTAAGTTTCAGGTGTACAGGACAGTGATTCATTTATACGTATATATAAATTTTTTAAAGATTCTTTCCCCTTATAGGTTATTACATAATATTGAGTATAGTTCCCTGTACTATACAGTAGGACCTTGTTGGTTATCTGTTTTATACATAATAGTGTATACATGTTAATCTCAGCCTCCTAATTTATCTCTCCCCCCACCCCACTTTCCCTTTTGGTAACCATGACTTTGTTTTATGTGTCTGTGAGTCTCTCTCTGTTTTGGAAATAAGTTCATTTTCTGTTTTGGAAATAAGTTGATTTATGTCTTTTTTTTTTCTTTTAGATTCCACATATAAGTGATATCATATGATATTTGTCATTTTCTGTCTGACTTCACTTAGTATGATACTCTAGGTCCATCCGTGTTGCTGCAAATGGCATGATTTCATTCCTTTTTTCATGGCTGAGTAGTATTCCAGCTCTAGTGGGAAGGGTCAGAAACTGTTTCATGACACAACTCTTCTGGTTACAGAATTCAGGGAAGTCTCTTGTCTTGGAGTTGTATATATACACTGCGTCTTCTTTATCCATTCATCTGTCAACTTCATGTAGAGGCTAAAGATTTTTTTTTTTTTTTTTTTTTTTGGTATGCGGGCCTCTCACTGTTGTGGCCTCTCCCGTTGCGGAGCACAGGCTCCGGACATGCAGGCTCAGTGGCCATGGCTCACTGGCCCAGCCGCTCCGCGGCATGTGGGATCTTCCCGCACCAGGGCACGAACCCGTGTGCCCTGCATCGGCAGGCGGACTCTCAACCACTGCGCCACCAGAGAAGCCCAAGGCTAAAGATTTTAAAAAATCCCCTCATTATCAGGTTTGGGGGAAAATGGGATGTCTTGAAGGGCCAAGCACTCCTTCATACTTTCATTACCAGTGGCCATTGCTGAGGATATTTTAAAATATAATTTTTATACTTCTAATACTTTTCCAGTTACGGTTTTCCCTTGGTGCACAGTGGCGTCACATCGTATTTAAAGATTTAGTTTTAACATCAGCATGTGAATTTTATTTGCCAGTTATATCTTAATAAGGCTAAAAAAAATATCCACATGTGAAGCAAAGATTCCCTTTGTTAACATTTACTCTTAAGAGTCCAGCATTGCTATCTTTCTCCCATTATCGGGTCGGCAGGTTTCTTTGGTTAAGCACTAGATGAAGTGTTGGCTTTCAGTTGAGGATTTTGCGAATGACAGTTACCTTGAACCGTTAGCATTTCATTCACTGGGAAGAGTTGGGGCGTGCAGGACATGAGACAGGCCGAGAGTAGAGCTGGCCCAGGCTTGTGGGATGGGTGGGATCCTGCACACTACTTGAACTTTTTTCGCTCGCCTCTTTAATCTGAGTAGTTGGAGTTGCATAAGCTAAATGTGCATGTGATGTAGTTCCACTGTACTGTCTTCTTTAAAGCACCATAAATGAGATGAGGATGTCCAATATCCTTTTCTTTTTTTTAAATTTATTTTTATTAATTTATTTTTTATTTTTGGCTGCGTTGGGTCTTCGTTGGGTCTTTGTTGCTGTGTGTGGGCATTCTCTAGTTGTGGTGAGTGGGGCTACTCTTTGTTGCTGTGCGCAGGTTTCTCATTGTGGTGGCTTCTCTTGTCGTGGAGCGTGGGCTCAGTAGTTGTGGCACATGGGATTAGGTGCTCTGCGGGATGTGGGATCTTCCTGGACCAGGGCTCGAACCTGTGTCCCCTGCATTGGCAGGCGGATTCTTTTTTTAAAAAAAAATATTTATTTTTGGCTGCGTTGGTTCTTTGTTGCTGCACGTGGGCTTTTCTCTATTTGCAGTGAGCGGGGGCTACTCTTTGCTGCGATGTGCAGGCTTCTCATTGTGGTGGTTTCTCTTGTTGCGGAGCATGGGCTCTAGGCACGTGGGCTTCAGTAGTTGTGGCACGCGGACTCAGTAGTTGTGGCACACGGACTTAGTTGCTCCACGGCATGTGGGATCTTCCCGGACCAGGGCTCAAACCCGTGTCCCCTGCATTGGCAGGCAGATTCTTAACCACAGTGTGGCAGGTGGATTCTTAACCACTGGACCACCAGGGAAGTCCCCAGTATTGTGAACATAGTCATTTCTTGGTAGAAAATGAGAGCTAGTGGGATTTGGTTTAGCAGCAGTGAATTGAACTTGTTTTAGAAAGTGGCCCATTTCACCGTCCATCTTACCTTTTTGAATTGGTAACTTTCAATGGCTTATAACACCAATCTGTTCTGCAGCTGAATTTGATAATAAAAGTCCGCCCCTTCCTGCTCTCAGTCCTTATAATCACACAGTAGTTTTATTGACTATGGCCCTTCTTACCACGTTTTCCTCTTTCAATTATAATTCTTATCCTTAAAGTTTCTGAGCTTACTAACGATTATCTGATACAGAGTCCTTATTTGTTTACTGTGTAGAACTTGGGCTTCTGGAACTTTGTTTTCTATGCAGTTGCTGAATTTAATTACACATGGTCTTTAAGACTTGATGCATGTTTGCATTCCATAGACATTTAGGAGCTAAAGCTAGTCTCATTAGAGAAGATAAAAACTGCATATTTGAGAAGTCTGAATCCCTAACAGTTCATTTCACTTTTGCCTCAGCACTTATTTACTGTTCTTATGTGCTGAGTATCGTGATGGGTGTTCTTTTTTTAAATGGCTGTTGGGAGAGGAGCATAGAATATATGACACTGAGCTGATGAGGTGTAATGTTTCAGCACCTTTCATGTTGAAATTTCATGTTGAAATATCACATTGCTTTGTAATGTGAAACTTGTAAATTTTAATGGAATCATAACATGCCTGTTCTTAGGAATGTTCTATAAAATATTTAACAAAAGGTCTGGCATTGTCAATGCCCAAGCAGAGCAAATGTGAAACAACCAGTGCCAGTGCTTGTCAGTTCTGCCTGAACTGAACGTCGGTTACATGGATTCATAATCTTTTGTTATATGGGCATTGATTCTCTTTTTAGAGAGCCATACAAAAGCCAGGACCTATGTTCCTGTTTTGTGCTTTTCTTACTTAGTTCAAAAAGAATGAATTAAAACTTGCAATTTCTTCTCTCACTGGGACATGATTAACTACCTTACATACATGTGAGCCACTCTCATTGCTTTTCTACATTATACCTTTGCAGGCAGCCCTACAACCAGGTTATAACGTGAACAAGTCTCCAGCCCTGTTCTACAATACATGCAGACATTTACTCAACAAAAATTTATTCGCAAGCAGGTATAAAATGGTTCATACAACCTGTCCTGTAAAACTCAGTGAAGTCCCAGTTGTCTCTTCTTTTAAGTGCTTTTTGCAGGGAAGGGTCACCTGAGGCAGAGGAGGCTGCTTATAGTTGGCCTTAGACAGCCAGCAGCCCTCTTAGACCAGTGGTTCTCAGCAGGGGGAATTTTGCCTCCCGGGGGACATTTGGTAAAGTCTGGAAGCAATTTTGGTTTTCATGGCTTGTGTGGGCAGTGCTACAGGCATCATAGAGGCCAGGTACGCTGCTAAACGTTCTGATGCACAGGACAGCGCTCCTCAGTAAGGAGCGATCTGGCCCAAAGTAGCAGTGGTGCCAAAGGTGAGAATCTCTGCCCTAAACCAAAGCCTGCACACAAGACTGTTGAGAGATCAAGCCTGAGGCACCCTCCCTATAGTTGAAGCTACAGGCCTTGTTCTCATCGCCTTGAATATTCTCATAACTTCTTCACACAGCAGGTGTAGGAGTATCTTTATAATATGTTAGCTAACCCTTATATCTTTTCCATAGTTTTCATTTTACTGATAGAACATCTAACATTTATCATGCTAGTTAACGAACCATTTTCGCTAATAAAATCTTAATTCCAACAGTCACTGTGCTAACTGGCAAAACATTGTTGTTGATCAAGACATGGATGAGTGAAGCCCTAGTTGTAGCAACCCCTACTTTTTGAGCTTCCAGATTTGAATTTTCGATAAGAATACTTGCTGATTGCTTCTGGATTGTGCATTCTTGACTAATATGCTGGCAGCACCTATTCCAGAGCTTAATCTAAGTAATGTGTACGCATAATATCACCCTGAGTATGCTGTAGTACTTTGAAGTAAATCTCGCATCCTGTGACAGATTTGTTTCCCAGAAGCTGTCTACTTACCTCTCCTACAAACTCTTCCCCTCGATGCACTTAATTTCCTTTTGGCTACCCTGTCCTGAGTGTTTCCTTTGTGGAAGAGAGAGGAGTAAATCTCTTTTCTTATCTTCGAGAGTCTAAAGTTGAGGAGAGGAACAGTGGGTAAGTAAACATGTATAATACAAGACAAAGTCAAAAACAGATACCCCAAGAGATATGTGGAAAAGTTTTATTAGGTGTAAAAATGTGAGAGGCAGCAGGGTATGACATGGCAAAAACCACATGAAGGAAGAACATTCAAAAGGAGTTTTGGAACTTGGGTAGGGGTCTGGACTGGGTCAGTGCATGGTCACCCGGTGATGTAGCAGTGCTAAAATGGGCATCCAGGTCTCCTGACTCCCCACCAAGTGGATTTCCGAGTACGTCATAGTCCTAGTAAGCTCTGAATTACACTGGAAAGCTAGAGAAGTAAATATATGTTTTAAAAATGTTTTTTTCTCTCTAAAGCTATAGAAGAAAGCTTGTAAAATTGTTTCTCATTTCATCTAGCACTTGGTTTTGCTGCTTTTGTCAAGTAGCACAATGTGCACAAATGTTATGAGAGAACTACTGGAAAAATTTAAAGCAAAGTACCACTAGGTCGCTTTCTGTTCTAATTTATGTACCTGACAACCTCCTCACTTCATTGTTGGTTTACTTTTTTCTAAAAGGAACATTTATTTATTTATGGCTGCGTTGGGTCTTCGTTGCTGCTTGCGGGCTTTCTCTAGTTGTGGCAAGCGGGGGCTACTCTTCATTGCGGTGCACGGGCTTCTCATTGTGGTGGCTTCTCTTGTTGCGGAGCATGGGCTCTAGGTGCGCGGGCTTTAGTAGTTGTGGCATGCGGGCTCAGTAGTTGTGTCTTGCGGGCTGTAGAGCACACGCTCAGTAGTTGTGGCACGTGGCCTTAGTTGCTCTGCGGCATGTGGGATCTTCCCAGACCAGGGATCGAAGCCGTGTCCCCTGCCTTGGCACACTGTGCCAACAGGCAAGTCCTACTTTTTAAATTTGAAAAACCACCTGTCTTTGCCTCTGCTCTCTTTTCAAGAGAATAGGCAGATGTGCCCCCAAATTGCAGGGGACATGTTCGATAGGCTGTTTCCAGTAAGTTATCAGTATGAAAAAGCTGACATGTGGACCAGGGTCTTGAAGCTTTTTATGGAAAGACAAAATAAGCCGAAACAAATGGACTTGATCAAATCCTGGGGGGTTGGATGTGACTTTCAGACTTCGGATCAAGAAGTCTTTTGGAAGAATGGTCTTTATCTTTCATCTTTTGACCTGTATTCAACTTCCATCAGGTCTTACTGTGTTAGTGGACATAATATTTCAGGCTGGGGTTTGCTCATAGCTTGTGCTTAATGCCTCTAAGTAGTCATTGAAAATTATGCTAAAGTTGATAATAGGATGGGCATCGTTCAGGTTCACGTAGTTGAGTTACCCTTTTGAAGGTCACCTTCTGGTATAGTTTGGAAAACAGTGCTTTGAGTATAAGTCTTTGTTTATTAATGCCACTTGATAAAGGCTCAGTGAACCCTATGTAATTTCTAATTTGTAACAAAACTCTAGTATTCAGCTAATTGAATACATGGCCACTTTAGTTATTTTGTTACACTAATTGATATTCACAGTGATCATGTCTATTCCTTCTAAATGTAGTATTACCGTATAAGTTTATGGTTCAACCCCTTTGGATATTTCCATTCTTTCTCTCTGTTACATGTCAGCATATAATTTTATTTCATTTGTATTGTGGTTTATATGTAGTTCTGACACAGAATAAAGCTCTTTTCCCTGCTCTTATTTTTGCCTGTTTGAGTTGATAGATATATAGGTTGATTTTCGCCTACCACAGATTATCCATATGATTGTGAAAGATTAAATCTTTCCCAGTTCATTATATGTGTGTTTCAGATTTGTTATAAGATTTAGAACTATACGAAGTGTAGTTATAGGGATTTCCTATTTAGATTGATTTAGAGTTGTTACCTTTTCTCAATCCTAGTAATTTCTGGCTTCATAACATCATCCCATGGAAAATTGAGCTGATACCTGCTTTTTATTCTACCTTGAGCTATTAAAATTGAACACTGGCACTTCAAGAAACTTTGTCATTTAAACTGTACAAGCTTTCCTGTAGCACAGAATCTTCCCTTACATGCTTTGTACTTCATGTGCGAAGTAACAGTACTGCCTCTGAACAGTGCTGTGCACCCTGTGCCATATCTCAGTCCCCAGGAGCAGCCAGGCATAAGAGGGCTGAGTTAACATGCCAAAAAGTTGTTGCTATGAAGACTTCTCTAGGAACATACATGGAAGGGTACATGGAAAGTTACCTTTATTGTCATAGATGTAATCCCACTTTTTACTTCCCTTGGCCTCATTATATCCTTTGTTGTAAACACCTTCAGGTCTCTTCTGAAAAGAGGCAAGTCTTTAAGGAAATAAATACGTGTCGTTTACTTCATTTTGAATCTGCTACCAACACTGAGTGAAAACATCAAAATGTTTATGTGTTGGGTTTCTTAAAACTTAATTTCCTTATTTTCTTTCTCTTGTATATAGGATGCTCTTGTTTTCCATAATGATCCACTTAGGCATTTTCTGTCATGTTTTCAAGCCCAATCACGTTATCCCAAATCTAACAGGATCTGAAAACTAATGAGTACACATTGCCTCTCTAGGAGGAATAGCAAACAGGAGGCGGGTGGAAACTTTTTATATCCATTTTTTTCCCCTAAGAAACAATTCTGCTATAACAGTGAATAATGTTTTAATCCTCTTTGTTTTCATTTGTTCGTGTACAGTGATTCCATGTCTGTTAGAGTTATACATAGAAGTTTTATTCCTTGCAGTTGGTTTACCGCTTTTTCTTAAGTTGCGTGTGACTCTCCATCCTTGGCAGCTATTAGCTTAGTCAGTGTATCCCAGGCTTATGTAACTTTCAGGATTCATTTGTGTGACTTTCCCTCCCAGCCTCACATTAACTGTTTCAAAGCAATGTGCCACTGAGGTGGTGTGGCCATCTTTCTTGCTCTGTTATTGTCCCCAGTAGATCTCAGACTATTGATTCTGTTGACAGTCTAGGGAGAGATTTGTGTTGTTAGCCTGTGGTTGGGTGTTTTCAGGGCTTTGGAGGTAGTTCCTCTTCAGTATGCATATCTGACCTTTTGGCATGTTGCTTTAAAAAAAATTCCAAGGATTTATGTCTTAGAAAAGTGAATATGGATATTTCTGCATATCCTTTATTTAGGTTGTAATCAGCCTCTCAAAATTAAATTTGGTGGTTGGTGTAGTCCATATTAGGCTGAAGCAGTATACTTGTGGTATTGAATTCGTAGTGTTTTCTAAGTAGCTGTAATAGAATATCTGTTACGTTTTCTTTGCTTAAAAGAAGAAATCTCACTGTGCAACTATATGTGAACAAAAGCAACATTATTTAGTGAAAATGTTTTAAGAACCATGGTGGGTAATGTCATGCATTTAATGGGGGAGAGAATCAAGTGCTAACACATTAAGCATTTAGTAAGTAAAATAATTTCCATGCTATAAATAACGGTTCAAGTTGTTACATTTTTTTGGTTGTTAATATAATTGCTGAATCACTCACTCTTACAGCTTTTGTACCATGTTACGTTTCCACCTGATAGTCAAAGGTAAATGTATGTGATATGTTTAAAAAATATTTTTTTGATTAAAGAAGTATAACTTTGTTCTAGAAATTTTGGAAAATAGAGAATGGTCTAAGTAAGAAAACTATCCCACTATGCGTATCGTATCCACTGTTAACATCTTAGCATACATTACACTTTTTCTATGTCTACATAACTGGATGCTCAACTTGCCCTGTTCTTCCCTTCTGTCCCCTACCCCTGTTTATTAACCAAAGTTAGGAACTCAGTATACATGGTAATTTGTGACCATTCTCCCCCCTTTAATATTTTGAGTTAAAAAATCAATTACTCTATTAAAACATTATTTTTTAATGGCTCTCAATGTTTAATCATTATGGCTAGACTGAAATCTTCATAATAAATATCCTGTTGTTGGACCATATCTTATTTACACAGACCTCTGTTGTTCCCACTTTTTTGTTGCTTTAAATAACGTTGTTTGCATTTTCTTAGCTATGTTTGTGTGCTTTTCTTAATATTTCCTAGGATTAAATGCCTAGAAGTGGAATTGGCTAACTGATAAGCAAATTAACAGTAATAGAGATATACACACACACATCCATATATTTATATAGTTGTTTTTATGAATTTTAATATGCCTTATTTGGATCGACTTAAAATTTTTATACAGTTAAATTCATTCTTTGTGATATACAGTTGTTTGAGTTTTGACAAATGCATGCACTTATCTAACCACCACCATGATCAAGAAGCAGAATAGTTCCCTCACCTCAAAAAATTACCTCCTTTGTCTTTTGACTACAAAGTGTGTTTATTTTTAATATGGGAAATATAAAGAAAAATAATTGGAAACTATCCATAAGCTTACCACCCTGCTATAACTTCTGTTGAATATCCTTCTGGTCTTTTGTTTTTTTCTTCTTCCCTACAAAAAAAGAAATCATACTGTCCTTTCTGTTTATAGTCTTTTTCTTTTTCTTAGTATATTTTAATTTAACTGTTAGATTGGTTTTTTTGTGGGGTTTTTTGTCCTTTTTTTTTTGGCTGCGTTGGGTCTTTGTTGCTGCATGTGGGCTTTCTCCAGTTGTGGAGAGCGGCAGCTACTCTTGGTTGAGGTGCCCAGCCTTCTCATTGCGGTGGCTTCTCTTGTTGTGGAGCACGGGCTCTAGGTGCGCGGGCTTCAGTAGTTGATGCACACGAGCCCTAGAGCGCACGGGCTCAGTAGTTTTGGCACATGGGCTTATTTGCTCTGCGGCATGTGGGATCTTCCCAGACCAGGGATCAAACCGGTGTTCCCTGCATTGGCAGGTGGATTCTTAACCACTGTGCCACCAGGGAAGTCCCTAGATTGGTTTTTGTTTTTGTTTCTTTGCACTTCTAAATAATCTTACCATGAATATCTTTGCATGTTGCCATAATTACTCAAGTCCTAAAAGTGGAGTGTTTAGATCTCAGTGCATATGTACAGTTTTCAAACTTATTTACATTTTGTCAAATGGATTTTTAAAATACTTGTGCCAGTTTACATTCTGACAGACAGTGTCTTGAAGAGCTTGTTTTTCCTGTATCCTGGGCAATATTATTTTTATATTTTAAAATTTTATAGATGAATTATGGAATTTTGTTATTTTAATTTTCATTTTTTGATTTCTTGTGGGGTTGGGGTTTTTTTTAATGTGTTTATTATTTACCATTTTGTGTGAATTGCCAGTCTATGTCATTTGCATGTTTCTCTCTTGGCTCTTCTGGGGAGCGGGGTGGGGTGGAGGGCTTATTTTTTAAGTGTTCTATATGTTAGTAACACTAATTTCACAGTTAGAGGTTGGTATTTCTTTGTCATTTGCTTATTCATTTTATTTAATGTTTTTTATTTAATGGAAGTTCTCATAAATCCATTCTTTTGCATATCCTTTATATTTTGGAGGTATGTGTTGAATTTAGAAAGATCTTTTCTCTTTAGATCATATAGTCATGCATATTTTCTTCACACGTAACTTTATCAAAAATTCTTTCTCCATTTACTTTTTCTTTTATATTCCTGACAGACTAGTGAGGTTTTTACTGTGCTGTATCAGGGAGTCATAGATTATGTACTTGCATATACATGTATTTTATCTAACCTCAATATTTTGTTTTTTAATTATTCCAAGCAGCATGAACTTTTCATTGAAATCTTCTATTCACACTGTAATAGCACAGTCACATTTAAATGTGTGCCAAGTTTAAGCAAGTCCTCTTATTTTTTTCCCCATTGCTGTCTTTTTTTTTTCCCCCAGTTTATTTATTTATTTTTTGCTGTGTTGGGTATTCGTTTCTGTACGAGGGCTTTCTCTAGTTGTGGCAAGCGGGGCCACTCTTCATCGCAGTGCATGGGCCTCTCACTATCGCGGCCTCTCTTGTCGCGGAGCACAGGCTCCAGACGCGCAGGGTCAGTAGTTGTGGCTCACGGGCCTAGTTGCTCTGCAGCATGTGGGATCTTCCCAGACCAGGGCTCGAACCCGTGTCCCCTGCATTAGTAGGCAGATTCTCAACCACTGTGCCACCAGGGAAGCCCCCCATTGCTGTCTTTGATGTGCATTTTAGATACTATCTATCAGATTTCTTGGTTGACATTAGGGGAAAAAAAAAGTACTTACATTGTTAAATAACTGTTTCTTTGTTTTTAACATGCTGCAGGATATTGAAGTCAAAGTAAGTAGCAAAACAATGATCTACAACAAATGAGCCAATGGGTTCACCTAAATTAAGCATATAGTGACAGTCACCCTTACACCAGTTGAGCCAGGTGACCCTTGATCATGTTGCAAAGAAAATATGGCACAAGAATGGGAATGCCAAAATATATACTTCTATTATTTCTTAAAGTTACTAGTCAGGCATGTATTCAACATTCATTGAACAAAAAATATGTTAAAAACTTTTCTAACATGGGGTATTGTAAGGAGTTCTGTTCTCTCCGAGATAAAGGTACTTAAACATAATAAAAGTAGAAACAACAGTTTAAGAAATGCATTTTTTCATTCTCCTCCAGTTTTGAGATATAATTGACATGCAGCACTGTATAAGGTTAAGGTGTACAGCATAATGATTTGACTTACATCATCATGACCACAATAAGTTTAGTGAACATCCATCATCTCATATAGATACAACATTAAAGAAATAGAAAAAAAAATGCTTTTCCTTGTGAACTCATAGGATTTACCCTCTTATGAACTTTCATTTATAAGGTAGAGCAGTATTAATTATCTTATCATGTTGGACATTACATTCCTAATATTAATGTATCTTGCAACTGGAAATTTGTACCTCTTTACTACCTTCGTCTAATTCCCCCTCCCCCGTCTCTTCATCTCTGGTAGTCACAAGTATGATCTCTTTTTCTATGAGTCTTTTTGTTCGTTTGTTTTTGAAGTATAATTGACATACAACACTGTGTTAGTTCCTGGTGCACACCATAGTGATTCGATATTTCTGTACATTACAAAATGATCACCATAATAAGTCTAGTTGCCATCTGTCACCATACAAAGATATTAACTAATTATAGACTACATTCCCCACACGGTACATTTCACATTTGTGAATCATTTATTTTGTAACTGGAAGTTTGCCTCTTAATCTCCCTCACCTATTTCTCTCCTCCCCACACCCCTCCCCTCTGACAGTCTGTTTCTTCTCTGTATCTATGACTCTGTTTCTGTTTGGCTATGTTTGTTCATTGTTTTGTTTTGTAGATTCCACATATAAGTGAAATCATACAATATTTCTCTTTTCTGTGTGCCTTATTTTACTTAGCATAATACCCTCTAGGTCCATCCATGTTGTTCCAAATGGCAAGATTTCAAAGAAATGCATTTTTAAATTTAGCTTGAAAAACATTCAAAAGTAAGCATCTTTATCATTATTTTTTTCAAGAATAAATATTTTATTACTTGATTTTTAATTTTGTAAAAAGAAGATCTTATAAATTAGAAGTGGGATAACTAAGAGTTTAAAAATTACTTTTATCATTTTATTATTAATTATTTAAAATTATTCAAATAAACAAATACAATAGTTTTTGCCCTTTTCGCCAAAGACAGCTACTTCATTAAAAAGGAGGTAGACCAATACATGTGTTTATATGCTGGTTTCACTGGTTAGTTTAAGGGTTCTCAAACGTTAAGGTTGATGTACAAAATCTTATATAGGCGTTTTCTTGTGGTTATCGCTCCAGAAAGATGGTTAATAACCATGTGTATTATACCTGGAATAAAATCAAAGTCTTATTGTGCAAAATATTAATCCTTGAAATTACTCTTCGAAAGAGAAGTTAAATAAAACTAACTGTGCTGTATTCTGACATTATCAAAAACACTTGGACAAAGTAGGACACAGCTGTTACAGTTAACAACAAGTGTAATGCAGACTCATTCTTTACATTTAGTTGCAGCAGTCCTCATCTTATTAATGTTTTTTCTATGGCAGAGACCTAATAGATTGCAAAAATCTTCATCTTTGAATACTTATTTCTAATGCAGTTTATACTTCTGCTTTGCTGTTACTGCTTTTTCTTCATATAGTATATTCTTCATTTCTTTTTTTAGGCTAAGCAGCTGGAAGAGAAAGATCGAGTGATAAAGAAGCAGGATGCATTCTACAAAGAGCAGCTGGCTAGACTGGAGGAGAGGGTATGACTATTTCTTGTCAGTGATTCTCTTCTTTTACCACATTTGCGGTGTTCCCATGTATATATTTAAAAATCAGTACATTAGCACTGTAACTGCTTTTTCTCATTAAAAAGTGGCCAGGAAATGAAGACGCCAAGTGTGCAGATCGTTCTCGAAGATAATGTCATTTTTACTTTGGTAGTTTTGCATATTGTTGTGTTGTTTGTTCATTGATGCATTTTACTACTAAGGAACTCCTTCCAAATATTTTCCCCTGTATGTTTAGAAACTGCATTGTCTCCAGGTCAAACAGTAGAGTGCTACTGTTGGCTTTCCCAAACATTGACTAAACTTGAGCACGTTCTTAGAAATGGTAGTGTTTTAAAGGATAAATTGTCTTTGTGAAAGCTGTTTCACTGCACTTGTGGCCAAGAAATGAATGTCTTCTTCAAAACTGGTGGACAGGAGCTAAATAGTAGGACTCAGGAGAAGAGTTAGGATGAGGAGTGGAGGAAGTACCTCTGGTTGACCTGACCCTAGAATTTGACAGAGACGCAAAGAAGGAAATTAAGGCTGGAACAAAAGGAAGCAGTGGGTTTAAGAATGGGAGCTTGAGGACCCAATCAGTGCCGCTGTTCAGTGAAGTATATTTGTTGTCTAGGATAAGTTCATACATAGACCATGAGGTTACAAAGCTAGCTTTCTCTTTGCTTTGATTGAGACCCCCAAAGTTGATTGATTTAGAATAGGTTGTTTCATAAGAAACTAGATAAACTAAGAAATAAACTATTAAGCCCCATTCAGTACAAATATTTGTATGTTGATCATCTTCACCTGTCTCTGTATGTCACTGAACTGAGTGCTTCCTGAGTGTAGGGACCGTTTTCTCACTGATTCAGCAGATATCTACCTAATATATGCCAGGCTCTGGTAGTGCCAGAGATATGCTAATAAAGAAAGTGAGCTAAACTTCTGCCCTCGTGGAGCTTAAATTCAATTAAAACCTCGTCAACATGTTGAATGGCAGATTGTGATAATATGGCAGACAGTAAAGTGGGGGGAAAAGGAGTCCCAGGGCCTAAGAGTGTAGGTGTGGGGTTGGGTGGAGAGGGAGGGCCTGTCTAATGAGATGGTATCTGGGAAGAGGTCTGCAGCAATGGGAAGCAGGCCAGCACCATGAGGGCTTTTGAGTGGAAGAGTATTCTGGCTGCTGTCTTGGGTAAGAACTGAAGCAAGAGGGACTTGGAGGTAATAGTGGCAATTCAGAAAAGGGGTGGTGATGGCTTGGGCCAGGGTGCTAGCAGTGGAGGAATGAGATGTGGTTGGATGTTTCACAGGCAGAGCTGACCAGATGTGCTGATGGTTTTGAACATGAGTGAAAGAAAGAACTCAGAGATATTCTAGGTATATAGCTTTTACAGCTAGAAGGATGGATTTTCCAAGGCCAAGGCTATTAAAATATGGATCTGGATGTGGGTAGTGGAGGAAATCAGTTCGATTTTGGATATGGTAAGTTTGGGATGCTACTTAAGACATCCAAGTAGAGATGTTAAATAAGCATAAAGTGGAAATGCTTAGCACAGAAGTCAGCACATTTTTCTGTAAAGGGCCAGATAGTAAATATTGCAGGCTTTGCAGGCCATGTATGGTTTCTGTTGCAACTACTCGACTCTGCCATTGTAATGTGAAAGCAGCCATACCATAGCCAATGTGTCAGTGAACACGTGTGACTGTTCTAGTATATGGACACTGAAGTTAGAATTTCATGTAATTTTCAAATGTCATGAAATACTCTTCTTCTGATTTGTTTCCCCCAACCATTTAAAAACGTAACACCATTCTTAGGGCTGTAGTAAAACAGGTGGCGGGCTGGATTTGCCCCATGAGTTGTGGTTTGCAGAAGCCTGGTTTAGTGCACAGGTTCTGACATCAGGTGGCTTGGATTCAAATCCCTGAACTGACATTTACCTGCTGCATATCATGGAGCATCTAACGTAAACTTCCGTTTCCTCAGCTATAAAATGACGGTATAATGTACTTACCTCATTAATTTGTTAAATGAGATAATTCTCACAAATCACCTATAATAGTGTCCAGGACAGGATAACCATTCAGTCAGTGGTAGCTCTTCTTTTTACTTCTGTCCATCCAGAGCACTGTCCCTGATATAATGAGTAAATGTTAGCTGAATAAAATGATTGAGTAAAAGTTTTTGAGGTGATTAACCAGGACCTGCTTTTTCCCCACTCAGTGATAGTTTTCTTTGCTTTCAAGTATTACTATGCTAGATACCTTTTGAAGTCCTCATCGATTACTGTTAGGTATAAGAAAAGGCACTGATAAATATTTACCCATTTCTCATAAATCCACCAATTTGATAGAGATATTCAGTGACGGGTATGAGGCACTGAGAGGATTGCTCTCGGCCGATTAAAGGGGTCTGCTTAACAGTTAACTGTTGTTTTTGGTCTCAGGTTAGAACAAGGTGGGGAAGGTCAGGTGGACATGGTGTGCTGATACCAAATCATTGTCACAAACGTCGTCTTATAACACACAAACACCATCTTTTCTTTTTTGAAGATGAGGCTGGAAAGAAGTTATTTAGGAATTTTAACTGAAAGCTGAGAAGCTGAGTGAACTTAGAAGAATGCCGAGGAGGAATAATCACATTATTATTAGTTCATACTTAATAACTCCATATTTAAGAACATGTGGTGGAAAGAATGCTGGACTAGGAGTCAGAAGGCATGGCTTTTTCATCTAGTTATTTGACAATTCACCTAATCTCTCACTTCATCTATAAAGTGGGGATAATACTCTGTTCCTTACTCACCTTTGTGAGTTATTGGAGGGACAAGATAAAATGATATATTTAAAAGCCCCTTGAAAACTGGAAAGAGCTTAGCAAATACAAGCTGTTGCCATTAAAGAATATTTCCTTTCCATGTGTGCAAGATATTAAAAATCATAAAATTACTTTAGTGTTATTCAGCTTTCCGGTGTCTTCTGCCCATTTTATAATATCTTGTTTTTGTTTATTACTGCCATTCCTAAAGTACCTAAGGTGAATTTTGTCCAATTGGATTTCATCTAGGAACATTTGAGAGACATTTAGGTGTCCAGAGACGAAGCATTTTCTAGCCTTAATGCGAAAGATTGTAAAGAGGATTTTTCTTGTGATGACAGTGAAAAGTACAATGTCTAACCATTTCTGTTAGAAATTCTACACACTTTGTGTTAAAAGATGTAAAATGCCCAATCCAATAGTGGATAATGTAAGAAAAAAAATGATTGTGGTATTATAACTTGCAGAATCATTAACTTACAATGAAATCCCAGGTTCCTGTTTAAAATTCAAGTTTAAAAGTGGATATAAGTACATATCTTTCTCTGTTTTAACCAAGTGAACTTAAGAAACCATACACTGAATACTAGGTGGTATATTAATGGAGAGGAGGGGACACTGAGTCTTTTACAGAGTCATTGCAGGGATGATTTCTAAGACCACCGTACCATCTGCCCATCAGCTAGATTAGCAAACACAGTAATTGTATACATAATCACTTTTTTATGACTCAGTCTTGTTACTCAACTATTCATTTTCATTGACTTGAGGCAAATTTCGTGATGCACCTACAGCATGATACCCCTAAGAGTTATTTTAATATCTCATTGTGCTTCTTTTACTTTGAAGTGAGAAATTCATGGTCATTTGAGAATTATGAACCCGAGTCTGTTGAGCATTTGAAGCACATGCAGTTCTGTAATACAGCTTGGTGTGCCTCTTGGTTCTATTTCAGTAAACTCCTTATCAGTTAGACATTCCCTTGTGTGAATGGAGCTTTCTCGTCCCAGGTATTTATATTGGCTGGTTCACCAGGAGTCTGAGATAACTTTCTCCTTTCACTAACTCGGGAGGAGTAATAAGTGCAATTTAATTGGACACCAATTTCACGCTTCTCAGAACCAGTATGCAAAAGCAACAACTCTTCACTGAGAAAGAAGGTCAAAGCCATTTAAGTTTTTTGAGTCCTTGTTTCATTGTAAATGTTGCCAGCTTCATCAAACAACGTTGATGTGGACGTGAGATAAACTTTTGTATTTTAAGAACGTGGACTTCCCTGGTGGCGCAGTGGTTAAGAAGCCGCCTGCCAATGCAAGGGACACGGGTTCAAGCCCTGGTCTGAGAAGATCCCACGTGCTGAGGAGCAACTAAGCCCGCGCGCCACAACTGCTGAAGCCCGTGTGCCTAGAGCCCATGCTCCGCAACAAGAGAAGCCACTGCAATGAGAAGCCCAGGCACCACAACGAAGAGTAGCCCCTGCTCACCGCAACTAGAGAAAGCCTGCGTGCAGCAACGAAAACCCAAGGCAACCAAAAATAAATAAATTAATTAAAAGGGAAAAAAAAAAAAAGAACGTGAGAGGCGTTGCATGTAGGTATGCCCTAACTGAGAGAGGCTTGAGTATCAATTCTTGGTGGTTGAGGTAAGAGGCTTGAGAGTATTAATTCCTGTTGGGAGATTTGATGAAAGAAAGCCCAGGGCAGCTTTCAAAGAAAAGGTTCTTAGATGTTTCTAAGAAGCCTTTGCCAGTCACTCAGGGAATTCTCCATAATGCTTTGTGTACCTCCCTTAATGTGCCACATTTATGACAATTGTGATTAGTTATCTGTGTTTATTTTGTAAACTCCTTGAGGGTAAAGGTCATTTTCTTATTTCCCACAACTCACGTAGTAGGCGTGCATTGAACAAATCCTACATTTACTAAGCTTATGCCGTAAAGTTAGGTCCAAGCTATTAGTGTACAGTTCTTAAGTATTGACAAAATATTTAGTATCTTCATTAGTTATTTAAATTAATAGTCTAAATCTGTCCTGTGAGAAAATCAAGTTTAACTTTGAACATCTGGATATTTATAGCATCCTCATCGTCCTAGTAGCTAACAGTAACATTTTTTGAGTATTTATGTTGTGCTGGGCACTTTGCATGGATTATGTCATTTTATTATCATAAACAACCCTATGAGGCTGTCAACCCTGTTGTTTAGATGAAGGTCCTAAGGCTTCAAGTAACTTGTCCAAGAATATACAGACAAAATGTGATCTGGATTTGAGCCAGGTCCAACACCTGAGCTTTTAGCCATTGTCCAGTACCATCTTTAATGTTTGTCAGTTGTGCACTTAAGAAGTTAAATCCTGCTGATTGCTTTGTTAATTCTTTGGGTAGTAAATTAACTCCTTCTGGCTTCTAATACAACTTTTTAGGTCCTGATGTTAAAACTTGATCAGTGCCACCTCATAACCTGAAAATGCTAAGCATTCAAAATGCCTAATTTTCTCCCCAGGATTTGGCACTTCCTGGGAAAATTGGAGCAAAAGGGAATAAACAGGGCCTTATTACTTAGCGACTGCAGCATGATACCCCCAAGAGTTACTGTAATATCTAGTTGTGCTGCTTTTACTTTGAAGTAAGAAATTCATAGTCATTCAAGCAGTTTAGAAATGTCTTTGAGATTCATTCATTCATATGCTCACAGTGTTACTACAGGATAGTCATCTCATTCTGTAACTGTTTTATCAACTGTTTTGATGGTTATCTAATTAGAGCCTGGATTGCCTGCTCCCGGAACATCCATTGCCTGGATATTCTTCAGGAAAGTGTGTATTTTTCTCGTAGTCTGTTAGCACTCTGGGAGGAAATTGAGAGGCAGGACCAAGGCCATATTATAACAGGGCAGAATCCAGATTCTCCCAGGATCTTCTAGGTTGAAGGACCCCTCACTCCCCAGGACATCTAGAGATATGAGTTCTTTGATGATCAGTGTGTCTTGCATGTCTGACTTCTCAATTATGAATTGAATTGATTTGCTCTACTGAATGCCCTTTGCTATTGGCGTTCATGAGAATGGTGGGGTTTGGCACAGCATGAAGAGAGCTGTAAAAGGCCTGGTGGCTTGAGGAGCTGAGGGAGATCAGAGAGCTTAGTTGGGTACTGTTACAGTGTTCAGATCAACAGGGTAGTGGGGTATGTATTGCTTTCAGTTTACAGGCTCCTCTGGATTTCAGCAGCTATTTACATACACATTGCAGTCAACCGCATACAATTAAGGAGAGGGAATTATACAAGCTGAGCAAAAGAGAGCAGGGCAAAGAGAATGGTGAAAAATAAATTGTCATTAAGAAGAAAAATACTTTACTAGTTCATCACCTGTGGAGAGAGTTGCTAATTAAATTCTAAGGTCATGCTTACATCAAATGAGCAATTTTTAAAAGCCTTTTTACTTATAGTGGGTGGCATATCTTCTATTGTATCACAGTGTTGGGCTCATCTGTATGATTAATTGGCTTTTATGATTGCTTGACGACTTCTTTGTCATTAGCACCTTCATTTCTGTGTTCCTCTTTGCAAAGCTTGGGGGAAAAATAATGCCAAGAATGATAATAAAGAGAAATGACAACAGAACAGATTATTGCCAGCCCAGTGTGTTCCTTATGCGAAGAAATTAGTATGCATTTTTACTACCAGATGAAGTCTGTCACTGTAAAAATATTTCATTGAGCAGAGCTGGGTCAGCCATTTCAAGGGATTAATACAGGGTAGAATCACAGACCACTGACATCTGAGATCCTAAAACATAAACAGTCTATTTTGGGGTAGGGCGATAACTGCTAAAACTCAATTTATGGGATAAAAAAACCCCTTCGATGTTTTCCCCCGAGGTGCTTTCTAAACAGTTGTCAGTGATTCTAGGTCATATGGGTGGCTGATATATACACTAAATAATGTGCATGTTTTGGCCATGCACTGTGATATAGCAAATTTAACACAGTAGTTAAAAGCATAACTTTGTGGTAGATATGCCTCCGTAGTTTATGCTAGTTTGCATTTGTTGGCCTAGAGAGAGAGATTATTCCTTCGACACTTGGAAATTTTGTACTGGCCTCCTCATTCATCTTGAAATCAAGGCAGTTTCTCTGTGGTTTCTGTAGTTATCGAGGGTTGCAGAAAGAGATAAGCCTCTCTGGTCCAGGAGTTTGGATGTTGAAGGCATAGAAGCCAATGTCACTTTTAATCATAATACCATTACAAACGGCAGAGGTTTCAGCAAAGTGGTTTTCAGCATGTACCTTGAGTTGCTCTGAGATTTTTTTTTTTTTATCATTAACGAGTAATGATAGTTCAAATAAATGCACTTAGATGTTAACTGTTAGGTAGAGAAATTAATAAGGCCCAATATCACCATATCCTTTGTTAATGTAATTGAAACAGTTATTTATAACTTAGATTCAGAGACTGAACCCTTTTGCACTCTTACCGGGCTCCCTAAGGGAAGTTTATTATTGCAGATATTCCAAAAGCAGCAAGCAGGGTGAACTTTTTTTTCTATTTTTGTTCTCTAGGGGCAAGAAAATTGATGCAGTGTAGTGAATATGGGGGTCTTATCCTTAATTCATTATTCAGCAAGTCCTCCAAACACATTGGCTTTTCTGTTAACCTCTCTGAATTTTCTAATGGGAAATGTGGTAACCTTGGGTAACCTTGAAATGCTTTCTTAATCTGGCTTTAGGGATACGAGACTTAAATTTTTTCCAGGATGAACTGTGAAAAGTGCATCCCGTAAAAATGATCCCTTTAACTGGAGCCAGTTTTTCTATGCCCAACTTTAGAGGAAAGATTTGTAAATCATGGTATCAGCACTTAATTTGGGGCTCTATTTACCATGTAGGCTGTCAAGAAGTATTAACCTTAAGGTAAGATGAGAATGTGGAGTACAAAGCTATGGGCTGATGGCACAGAGTATACCAGGTATTAAATAGCATTATCCACCCTGCTTGCTACAGTAAATAGGATTTCACTATTATGATGTGTCAGGGCTTTCAGTGAAATCAAATTTACAGGACACTATACTGCCATCCTCTCTGCTGAGCAGCTTTATTCTGGGCTCTTGCTTTCATATCAGTCCTGTTGGTAGGAAATACTTGTACCAATTGTGCATGGAAATTATAATTTAATGATCTCTTCCTTTTCTCTATTCAGATCTTAGAATGGACCACTGTGCTTTGCAGCGGTAGCCCCAGGGCTCTGAGAAAGAGATAATGTACAGTTCAGCTTTAAAGCCCAGTATTGCCTTTTTTGAGTACTTGTCATGATCATAAGTGCTAAGATGCCAACAGTATGGGTTGCTTACTTTCTCAGCTCTTCACATTTCCTTTACCTTGTGAAAGACTCTACAATAAAATAGATTCTGTTTACCATGACAGTTTTTAAAATGGTATGCCACTTGAATGTGTAAAGACAAGGTAAGAAATAAAGTGTTATGAAATCCAGGGAAAATTAATTCCACTTTTAAAGATTCTGTTCATTTTGTCTGGGGGGCTCAGTAGGCGGTCTTATTTGAAAAGCAATTAATATCCTCTTTCCTTTCTTTGGAATCTTTTCTTGTTATTGATAAGAATATTGCACCCAGGAAGTCATTCTGCGTTTCCTGTGTATTTCCTGTGTATTTGATTGAAAATGAGCTAAATCTCTTAAATTTCCTTTGCCTCCAATTTCATAATTAGTGATTGTTTTGCTTCTTGCTATCTTGTTTATTTATATATTTCAAGTGTGCTCCATTTAGGCAGACCAGCCAGTGCTTATTTCCCTATTTTACTGACTAAAAAATTAAAATACATGAATATTAATTTTTTTAAAGGAAATTGCAGGGCTGGCGTTAGAAGATGCACTTGAATCCCAGTTTTATGTTCAGACCATGAGCCAGCTGTGCCTCTATAAGGGATTACGTTTCAACACATTAGCTTCATTAAGAAAGATATATTTGGTCATTAAAACATTTGCAAGTAGTGTTATCTCTTAACATCATCAAGTAAGAAGTGCCCATATCTGAACTTGGCATATAAAAGCAGGTTGGCACGGTAAGGTCAGCATTTAATGAAGGGAATCTAAATCCAGCCTGGCCATGGAGACTAGGAGTTTGACCTTGGTCATTCTTATCAGAATTTGGGATGGAGGGCGCTAGAGGGGGTCATTGGCATTCACCATTCATTCAAACACACATTTGTTAAATTCCTCCAGTGAGCCAGGCACTGTACGTAGATATAGTGATGAATACAAACGGTACAAACACCTGTTGGCATCTGGTACAGAGCTTTTAATTGCCACAGTGGATCCGTGGAGGCTTTGCCAGACTGTTTTCCAGAGCAGAAATGTTTTGTGAGGAATAGCTGCTACTTTTTGTCCCTTAAAGGTCTAAAGATCATGGGATTTAAAGTGGAATCTAGTGGGTTGAAGAGATTCGTCAGGTTAAATGCTCAGGTAAAGACCCAATGAACTGGGACTTCCCTGGTGGCGCAGTGGTTGAGAATCCGCCTGCCAATGCAGGGGACACGGGTTCGAGCCCTGGTCCAGGAACCCACGTGCTGCGGAGCAACTAAGCCCGTGTGCCGCAACTACTGAACCTGTGCTCTAGAGCCCAAGAGCCACAACTCCAGAGCCTGCACACCACAACTACTGAAACCCCCGTGCCTAGAGCCCGTGCTCCGCAGCAAGAGAAGCCACCGCGATGAGAAGCCCGCACACTGCAACGAAGAGTAGCCCCCGCTCACCACAACTAGAGAAAGCCTGCTCACAGCAACGAAGACCCAACGCAGCCAATAAATAGATAGATAGATAGGTAAACAGACAGACCCAGTGAACTGGTTGTGTTAAATAACTATATTTGAAAATAAATGTTAATTATGTAAGTTCCATGAAGACCAGAGCTATTTCCACTTTTTGATCACCATGATAGTGCCTGGCACATAATAGGCACTAGATAACTTTTAAAATTAATGTGTTAGTCAGGAAGTGGGATGGGTGCCTTGGCCAAATAATTTTGAAGAGTGCTAAGCTTAACTAAGCAGAACAGATTTCTTTACTGTAGGCCTTCTCAGAGTTTATATACATTCTGAGCTTCCAAGATGAGGATACTGCATGCCATGTTTCAGCATTAAACCATAGTCTTTTCTTTCAAGAAACACTCATTAACTTATCCCAGTACACCATCTGAGATTTTCTGTGCCCTGCATAATGCCAGGACTTACATTTTTTTTTGAGTCCTTCCTTATCTGCATCCTAGAATGTAGAGGTCGGGCAGCCATAGAAGTTTGTTGATAGAGTTCCTAATTTGAGGGCTTCTGAGGACCTGCAGCCATCCTGGAATTGCCTGCCTTTGTACTGTGTTGCAGAAGGGTGGACAGAAGAGGAAGAGGCCTAGGGATTCTAAAGTTCCTCTGGAGGGCTGTGTTCTGACTCTAAACTGTCTTCATAATCTCTGGTCTATCTAAGAGTCTTTGAGAAAGCTGTACCCATGGTAGCTCAGTTTCACCAGGGCCCTCCCACCTCAGGACACAGAATCACGCCCATTAACCCAAGAGTCGTACATCCTCATGTGAAGAATTGGGCACACAGAATGCCACCAAGGATCCAGGCTCGCAGTAGGATTTTTCTTCTTTTTCATGGAATGAAGTAGGAGGGTAATCAGATTTGATAAATATTTAATTACCACTGTGGGTCTTTAACCCAAAAGTGTTTACCAAGATCTAGAGCTGGAGGAACAAGCAAAATATATATCAATATCTTCCACTCCTTCAGAATCTCGAGTTTTCTGTGACCATTCAGAAAGAGTTTGGAAGCAGTAAGGTTTGCTTGCCTAGGTCAGAAAGTAGTGCAGTCTTTGTATCCTAGGAAGTTGAATGAAGGTCAACAATCCTGCTCTGTAATCTCATTCAGCTTCAGAGACGGTTAAGCTCAAGAGTCCAGGGAGGACAGTGTGGCCACAGCACTGCCCCCTCACGACTTGTAGTTTCACATGAGATCTATGAGGGTGGGAACCCTGTCTGTTCACTGCTCTATCCCTAGCCCCTGCAACAGAGCCTGGCACATAGTAGGTGCCTGACAGATCTTTGTTGAGTAAATGAATAAAGGAGTTTTCAGCAGGTGAAAGGCTTTAATCCCAGAAGTGGCCCAGGTACCTTAGATATGCATCTTCCAGGTGCACCTCACCTCAAGTTACACCTTACCCTGCAAGTTTCCTAGAGATTCAGGCGAGGGTCCTTCTGCTCCAGCCATGCCAGCTACTGATAGTAATGCAGCTGCATGTCTTATTTACATCAAGTGAAACAGTCAGTGCAGATGCTACTATTTGGGCGCAAACCTTTGAAGTAAATTAAATCATATTGCCTAAGTGATGTTCTTATCCATTACGTTTATGTGACTTGAGGCAGGGGTAATCAGTTTTGTCCACAAACCCTGTCCTAAATAGAATCCGAACTTCATGAGTTATCCCCAAACTTGGCTTTTGGTGAAAATGTTCCTGGGTACTTTGCACTGTGGACATCCTTGCTGTTCCAAGGCTGCTGGTCAAGAAATATAGTATTATCATCAGCAGCAGCATATTAAAACAGCCTCCGTCTATTGAGGGACTATCATAAGCCTGGCAGTACACGAAATTATTTAACACAATCATTTTAACCCCTGGACAGACCTCTAGGGGAAGGTATTTTCTTCTTTCACCACTTAACCAGTTACTGACTTTGTTCTTCAGACTCAGAGACATGAAGTAACTTGCCCTACAGTTTCCCAGCCAATGTGGCCAGGCCTCTGTCTCCTCGCCGACAGCCTCTCCTTCTGTGTGACCGTGGTAGAGTGCGATACTCCCTTGAGGCTTTCTGACATTACAGTTATTATGCAATTCCACTCCCCTTGCCCAGATTTTAGGAAGAATTTTGGTGGAAGTGGGCATGACATTTTTTGTTCAGAGCCAGTAGAGTCAAGTAACAGATTCTCAGCCATGTTTCCCTTAGCAGCATTTGTACTTGGCTTCTTACATAAACTAAGCACCAACAGTCTTACTTACCAGTGGATCATATTCTGCAGTGAAGTGATATTAAACCAGTTTCGTGATCAGATGATGGATACAATTAGTATGGCTTTAGTACCTAGACTAAACGGATAGGAGAGATGCTGACAGTAAGGAAACAGTAAAGGATCTGTAGATTGGGCCTTAGCCTCTGAGAGGATGGAGGGAAAAGAGGATGGAGGGAAAAGATGATGGTCCTGGAAATACCAGGGGGAGAAATAACCGGAAATCAAAATTAAAGCCAGGCTAGATCAGCCATGGTGATGGTGAAGAGGCTTAGTGAGATGACAGCGAGAGAAGTGGGTGGAGGGTCCAAGAATGATCTTCTTGTAGCTCCCATTGCCACTTGGGCACCTCTGCCCTCACCGTCTTCCTTTGCCATGGCCTACTTTGCAAAATCATTTCTTTCTAATAGATCTCCAGCATAGCCCTTGAACTCCTGTGTCCACAGCAGTCCAGCCTACTTAGCCTGCTGTTCAGATTGCGTACATATGGAATCTTGGAGCACAAACTTCCTGCAAATTTAGGTTATTGTCACACAAATACGAGTTTACTGTCAATTTCCTTTCTCTAGTTTAAGGCCAGAGGTGTTGCTCCTATCTTACAGCTATTTGAACTTCAATTCAGGGGCTTCCCTAGGCTCTGCCTCTGAATTAACCCAAGTAATTAAATCTCAGAAATATAACACTCAGTCAGCTACCCTTAAGCCATTCCTGCATTTAACCTCCGTGATGGTTTTCCCTCTACTGCTTCAGTGTTTTTCACTAGGAAATCCCCAAGCTTGCTGTCTCTCTGTACATTGCTCTGCCTCGTGTTAGACATCCCCTGTTTAGGGGATATTGAGCACATACTCTGTGCCCCGGTATTGTGCACAGTAGGTCCTGTGATCCATGGAGTGACTAATGCAGGCACGGTTTACCTCTGCTATCTCATCCCTCCTCCTTGCCTGTCATTTCTTCTTAATATTAGTATTTCTAGAACTTAATCACAATGTAGTCTCTACCTTGCCTAGACAGACTGTAAGTGATGTGAGGTGGAGAGTGAAAATAGAAGTGAGAGAAGAGTAGTTCAAGGCTGAGAGTTAAGATCCTTGGGTAGGCAGTACATGTGCTGAGAAGGTCTGTGTTTCTCTTTATCTAGCTATTGTTAAAATGAAAATTTAACTAGAACTACAGTGAATATTTCTGTAGTTCCAGAAAAATAATACATAATAAATTGTAAACCGTCTTTTCTCTCATGATGTAGTTGCTCTAGATTGTAGAAATTTGGCAGACATTCCTAGAACTGTTTGTTAAAATTCAATAGCATGTAATTAAAGACAGAGACTGCCATTTCTCTGGTGGGTACATTAAAAAATTATATTGTATCATTTGGATTTGACCATGAACTCAGTTCCCAAAAGAATAATGCCAGAAGGACAAAAGGATAAGTATATTGTGCTAAATAGAGGCACAAGTTACATAAAGTAACTACATTTACAGAACTGTCAGTTGTACCCTAGCTATTTAAGAGTAATTATGCAAAAGATAGTTTCTGAATGAATGTTACTCTACATGTTGCCAGATGGAAACAGTGATTCTGATGAAATCCTGGGTTTTAAGCCTTGCCAGGCAGCAGAACAAGATTGCTGATGTTTTAAAGCCTGTGTTGACTGACGATTAAAACCAGTATTAATACCTGGATGCTATGTTAGTGAAATGGAATATTTTATAGACACATAGAAGTTTACTGCTTCTTGGAACTTTTTTTTTTTTAAAGACACATTTATTCAGCGTCATGATCAGACTATTAAATTTAGCAATCAACAGCATGGGTGCAAAAAAGTCTACATTAAAACCCTTTGTTGGAATGCTTTACACTTTCCACAGAACAGAAACTAAAATAACCTGTTATACAATTAGTCACAAATACAGTCCTCGAGTTTTTTTTTGCCCATACACATGAGTATTGTCTAAAACATGTCTTCTTTGTAGCAGCTAGGCCCTGCCAGCGCTGTGCTTGGCTGAGTTCACAAATCTGTTGTAACCTGTAGCTTCCCTGTCACTTCTCTGGCTCTCCTCTCCTGCTAAGCTTTGTTTCCTGGCAGTAATCAAAACCTTCTGCCACTGCCATAGCTACTGCTGCTGCTGGAACCACCATAGCCACCTTGGTTTCGGGGTTTGGCAGAGTATTGGCCTCCACCACCATGGGGGCCAGAACTTCTGCCTCCAAAGTTTCCTCCTTTCATGGGTCCAAAATTTGAAGATTGATTGTTGTAACTGCCAAAATCATTGTAGCTTCCACCACCTCCAAAATTGCTTCCATCATTACCAAATCCATTATAGCCATCCCCACTGCCACCATATCCACCACCACTGCGGCTGCCACCAAAGCCACCTCGACCACTGAAGTTTCCTCCATGACCAAAGTTGTCATTCCCACCAAAACTACCTCCACGACCACCACCAAAGTTTCCAGAACCACTTCGACCTCTTTGGCTGGATGAGGTACTAGCCATCTCTTGCTGAGATAGGGCTTTCCTTATGTCACAGTTGTAGCCATTCACAGTGTGGTATTTCTGAATGACAGTCTTGTCTACAGAGTCATGGTCATCAAAGGTTACGAAAGCAAAGCCTCTCTTTTTGCCACTGCCTCGGTCAGTCACGATTTCAATCACTTCAATTTTCCCCTACTGTTCAAAGTAATCTCTTAGATGATGTTCTTCAGTGTCTTCTTTAATGCCACCAACAAAAATCTTTTTCACAGTTGAGTGGGCACCAGGCCTTTGAGAATCTTCTCTTGAGACGGCCCTCTTTGGTTCCCCAACTCTTCCATCCACCTTGTGTGGCCTTGCCTTCATGGCCGCATCCACCTCCTCCACAGTGGCATATGTGACAAACCCGAAGCCTCTGGAGCGTTTGGTGTTTGGATCCCTCATTACCACACAGTCTGTGCACGCTCCCGACTGCTCACAATGGCTCCTCAGGCTCTCATCGGTTGTTTCAGAGCTCAAACCTCCGATGAAGAGCTTCCGCAGCTGTTCGGGCTCTTTGGGTGACTCTGACTTAGACGTGACGGCAGTGGAGGGTGGGTGGGGAGACGTCAACGATGCTTACTCGGCGGCGTCCACGAGCAGAAAGTGCTTCTTGGAACTTTAATATTCATCTAGCACAGTAGTGTACTTTTTCAGATGAGGAAACAGAAACCTGGAGGTTTAAAAATTGGTTTTATGTAGTCGGGGAAGGGAGTGGTGGCATTGTCTACCTAGTCCTTGTTATTGTCTCATCAAATAGGTTCTAAGTTAGTGAATGAGTATTTGTTTATTTAGGTTCCTAGAAGTGATTTGTGTTGGGGTGGCCATCCCAGCTATTGCAGAGGTGACTGAAATATAATGAATACTTGGGAACCATTCCTTAGGCTTTATGAAACTTAATCAAACAAGCAATAAAATTTCACTAGCTTTGTTGATATCATGGTACAAAGCAGGCATGCAATAGTTTTAACATTAATTGCTATACCGAATGAAAGAAATTTTCAGTAGAACTCACCTGATTGTTCTATCAGAGGAAAGGACAGCTAAGTTGCTAGTTTGTTCCAGTTGTTCGTTTTCATATACCCACAGATGCTTGTCTTCTGGTCATTACCTGCGGTATTTAAGAATAACCCCAGGGGGCTTCCCTGGTGGCACAGTGGTTGAGAATCTGCCTGCTAACGCAGGGGACACGGGTTCGAGCCCTGGTTTGGGATGATCCCACATGCCACGGAGCAACTAGGCCCGTGAGCCACAACTACTGAGCCTGCGCGTCTGGAGCCTGTGCTCCGCAACAAGAGAGGCTGCGATAGTGACAGGCCTGCGCACCGCGATGAAGAGTGGCCCCCGCTTGCCACAACTAGAGGAAGCCCTCGCACAGAAATGAAGACCCAACACAGCAAAAATTAATTAATTAATAAATTCCTACCCCAAACATCTAAAAAAATAAAAAAAATAAAAAAAAAAAAAGAATAACCCCAGACCTCAGAATATTAGGGAGATGAGCTTAGATGATTCTGGAATGCATCAAAGTCTTGGGACCCCTCCACCAAAGGACCTCAAGGTAAATATAATGGCATTAAAGACAGGTGGATATGGATTCAAATGTTAGACCTCCTACGTAACAGTTCTTTGTCCTTGGAAATACCAAGTAACCTGTTTGACCCTCAGAGCCCTCATCTGTAAATTGGCTTTCGAAACACGTTTCCTGAGGGTGTGGAGAGGAAATAAAATATTATATGTGAATTTACATGGATATTAAATTAGGATAACATCAGGTATCATCATCATTAGTCTCCAGCGTCTAGGAGATTGATAATTATACACTGTTTGAGGTAACTTGTTGGGAAAAAAAAAAACCCTAGAAAAAATATCTATTATTTTGTCATGTTGAAATGTTATATTGAATTTTGCCAGAAGAAATAGAATCACTGGCTCAATTGTAGGTCAGTTTTGTGAAATAGACGTAATTTTTTAAAAAGCTACAATTTGGGTCTACATTATGTTTTTGATTTTCAGAGCTCTTTAATGTACTTCATTTTATCTGGTAAAAAGGGATTTCTCTTGTATGTATTTCCATTCAAATTTGGCAACCTATATGTATCAGAGATAGTAGATAGTAATCTGGATACTTTTGTGCCCTTATGTTTTTCTGTCATCCTCTATCTCTTGAGAGAGGCTGGGGTGAATCTTTGTCCATTGAGTTGAATGAATATAAGCCCAGCTGATGGGAGGAAAATTAAAACAGCAACAGAAACCCAAAGCTGCTTGAACTTCCACTTTTCCAGGTTAAAAATGGCTTATTTATTAAACCCTGCGATATTATAATGTTGGAGTCCAGCTCCTCAAGACTGGGCACACAAAGGCAAAGAGATCAGATTCCAGAGACTGGTGGTGAAGTTTGGGAGTAGCAGCTATAAGGAAGTTGCTGGGGTATGGGGAGCATAGGTCCAGAGGAGGCTGTAGAATCTGGAGGGAATTCTATACAGCTCATGTCTAGGTTGGTTCTTGTTGTTGTTTCTTAGTGTTGGCTTTTCATTTTAATCTTCCATTGGAAGTCTCTGACTTAGGATATTAATGTAGAACAAGGATTTATTTCTGCATTGTGATTTTAGGGTCAGTCTTGCAGAGTTTTTTATTTAATAAGAAGTACAGCACTAGTGGGGGGTTTGGGGTTTTTTTTAAACCCTCTTCCTATTACCCATAAAATGGAATGGATGACAAGGAGGAGAAAGCATGAAAACATGAGTGAGGACAGGTCACAGGGTCGTGATGGGGCAAGAGCAAGGAGACATGCAGCGAGGAATCACAGAGGGGCGTTTCCTTGACAGACACGCTCGTCTAATGGTGGATTTCACGGGGAAGAACATTCCTGGTTAGAAGGGTCTTTTCTTGAAAAACGAGTTTAATTTTGGATTGTATTCATGAGTGGCAGAAACCATCACTGGTGGGGTCATGGCTGCAGGAAGATGATAGGGGGTGTTGATATCAATATTGTAGATTTCATTTCTACAGAAAAATGTACTAGGTCAGGCTTCATTCTGGCCTGTCTCATCATTTTGTGCGGTTTATACAAGGATCTATTAAAAGTACTCACCAAAGAGCAAAATCACTGAAGTCCTTTTAATTATAAAACGAAGAGTCTCACCATATTGTCGGCCAGCTCAGAAGGCAATCACAGTAGACTGTGTTATCTTCTTTAAAAGTGTACCTTTTTTGACTAGATTCCTCAAAAGGCAATCTGAGAATTTTCATAAAACTTAAAGACTTAAGTCTAAAACACAAAATTACCAAGCCAGTAACCTTTCAAAAAGATTTATATGTATGAAACTCTAATATGTTTCTCATATAAATTCATTTTCATATATTTCCCACAACTTCCTGTTCTGTTTACTGTTTCTGTCTCAAAAAACAAACCAAAAAACCCAACTAGGGCTTCCCTGGTGGCACAGTGGTTGAGAGTCTGCCTGCCAATGCAGGGGACACCAGTTTGTGCCCCGGTCCGGGAAGATCCCACATGCCGCGGAGCGGCTGGGCCCGTGAGCCATGGCCGCTGAGCCTGCGCGTCTGGAGCCTGTGCTCCGCAATGGGAGAGGCCACAACAGTGAGAGGCCCACATACCGCAAAAAAAAAAAAAAAACCAACCAACTAATATTGGTTAGTCCCCTTAAATTATCTTTTATATATGTAGTTCTTATATTTTTAGTCCCTTGAATCATAGTATATTTTAATGACTAAAGTATCCAGTTGCCATAAATTATGGGCATTATAAGGATTAAACCTAGTTTCTCAGTTGTGGATGAATGTCTTTTTATTTGAATATGCGACAGTTTAAAGATAAGGGTATAAGTATCCATTGTTAATTGTTTTTTCTTTCTCTTTTTCTCTGTGGTACAAAATATGGTAAAATACCTGCTAACTCACCACCTTGAACACCCATAGGGCAGTTAAAAAAATTTCCCATAGCCTATTTTATATAATATACCTTCTGGATCATCCCATTATACAAAAAAAAACATTTTTCTTTTGAGAAAATTACAGCTCTTAAAAGTTTATCCACATACAAAAGGAATGTGTTGGTGGATATTCTCTATGCTTTATAAGTTCTCATTATTTTTTTAAAACAAGCAATTTAGTACCCTTCTTACTAACAATTGAGAATTTTTGCTTGAACGTTTTCTCTTCTTTGTCACCACGAGCTGTTTACCAGGCTCAGTCATTCATTTGATATTTATTTAGAGTGAACTATGGAAGGCTCCATTTTAGGCTCTGCAGATTTAACAGCAGAAAACAGGAAAAAAATCCTGTTTTCATAAAATTAGCACTCTGTTAATATAACACTGAATAACGAATATATTTCATGTCAAGTAGTGGTGAGTTATATGAAGAAAAATAACTCATAATAAGGGGATAGAAAATGATAGTGTGCGGGGGCGGGTGGAGATGCTGTTTTACGTAGGAAGGGCTCTAATCAAGTGCCACTTGAGCAGGCACCGAAGGCCAGGCTGCGCCATGTTTGGGGAAGAGCCCTCTGGCAGGTACTGTTGAACACCAGTTACCCAAATCTCTTGCCTTGATTCCATGCCGTTTATTGCTCTAGTGTATCCTTCATTATCTTTTCAGAAAGTGCCAGGTTTGCTTTTCAAGTACTACAGTATCTGTCTTGCCAAGTCTGGCAGACAGTGCTTATTTTGGTCTGTATTTTGTTAGCAGATCAGTTCTATGTTGAGTTCAAATGGCACTCTAATTTCAAGAGTGATTCTAATCCTTGTTCTAGAGGAATAGTAAATAGGCGCTGTGGATCGGGTAGATGAATATTGAAGTACTTTTACAAAATTCCGTGTCAAGTGAAAATGTGCCTGAGTCTCCCTGTGACCTTGTACTTCTCTCCTTAGGTCTCTCCCGAGCTTGCATTCCAAGTCAGCATGAATAATCCTACTTAGCTCTTTGAAAGGCAGAATGGCCACATTTATCGTGAGCCTACCATTTGCCAGTCCTCTGCCATGCACTTTACATGCCTTACTTCATTTAACCTTCAGGACGGTTATCCTCATTTTATAGATGAGAGTGAGGCAGAGTAATGGTGTGTACTTTATCCTAGGTCACAGAGAGAGTAAGGGGGAGAGCCAGGATTTGATCCCTGGAAGCTAAGCCCGCAATCTCACCCTTTGTCCTGCATGGACTCCTGGGAGGTTGGACTTGGGATGGGATTGCATTAGACGCAAAGAGGCTAAATAGGCTGCTTGACTCGACACCTGTTTATAATATTAGTTGGGCAAAAAGTCCTCCTCTAACCACATTTAGCCTGTGCACAGGGTGGACAGATCTGTTTTCTCCACCTTCATGTTCCCTTTCCTGTTTTCACTGAGCCAAGCATAAAAGGCCTAATAGCTACTCTTTGCACCTGTTGTCTTTGTACCGAGTCTCCACTTTGGGGTTGTTTTTTCTTTTTCTCCTTCTCTCGCCTTTCCCTCCCCACTTTTAGGTTCCTGGCACCCCACTGCCCTCTCACTTCCTCCTCATCATTAAAACAGAAAAAGGTTGGAGTCCCCGAAGTTTTCTCTACTGTGGACAGTCAGCTGAAGCTGCAGTGGTTGGGCATGACTGTAAATGTTAAAGTGACTATTCTGGAGCTTTGGGACACATGTTCATTTCTCATTCTTAGCACGGGTTATCACTCTCTTTTTTACCCTCCCTGTAAATGTTTCTCAGGACACTCAGTTATATGATTTGCTTTCCAATACATTTGGCATAATTTTAAGAGTATCTTTGTACCATAACCCTCTTTATCTGATAAATTACAGTTCATTTTAGCTGTTTGTCTTAACATTTCTGATTATAGAAAATGCAGTTTTAATAACAGGTATATGGTTGAATACATCCTTGTAATTAATAGAGATATTGCTGACATTGTATTTGAAAACAGTGTTCTGAACAGGATGAGCTGCAGGATAATAGAGTTTTCAGAACTTTTTACGTTATTTTTAAAATCTTTCAGTTATCAAGTCATTACCGTAGTTTGAAATTGAGGTTTATCACATTGCCACTCATCTTTTGAAATTGGTATCTTTTTCAGTACGGTCAGATAGTACCAGAATCAAGAGAAAATAAGCTTTGTCTTTGTTTCAACTTGTGACACATTGCTGCTGTTCCCCACCTCCCCACTTTAGTCAACACACGTTGAGTTCTAGGTGCCAAGATTCATGGACATGGTTCCCTTTTCTTAAGGAGCCAGTAGACTATAACAGATACATAAATGCAAGGATTATTTCCCTCTCCTCTAGTTTCTTACACACAGTGAAGCGTTCAAAAGAATTTATCTTTTTGAGATAAGGGTGTCTTCAGAAAGACTTTCACTTGGATAAAGTAAGTGATGAAACCAAATTGAAAAATCTTATTTATCATCCCATGTTGTGTAATAGAATCTGTAGGAATTGCTAACCTGTGAATCACCTCTATATTGCTTTTTATCTAAGCTGGTTATATAGAAGATAAGACAAATGAAGGAAACTGTAGCAGCTAGGTCATTATAACTGAGGTACAGTTTTTATTTTTTAATGACTTGTCCTCTGGCTTTAGGTTGACATTAACTATACTGGGAGGGAGCACATGAATTAATCATTGGAAAGTTATATTGCTATGTTTCACTGGTTTCTAAGGTTTGGTTGAACATTTAAGGGGCTTTTAGTGAAGTTATCAAGTACATCGCTGCATCACTTCCGTTGAGTTCGCCAACTGTGACTAAGACACTCATGGTAACGAATGAGGATCTCTTCTAGGTGGTAAACTGAGGCTCCAGGGCAGCGGCTGAACTCTGATCGTTGTTGAACTAAATGTCCATGTACAGAAAGTATGGCTGCCCAGGGTGCTTTCAGATCAGATTTAAGAGCTATTTAGAAAAAAAATGGCTTTCTGAACACTTAGCTAAGAGACATTCCTGATTGTAAAAGTGATATTCTTGCTAGTGTTTATATTCTTTCTTATCCCCAGAATGATCCAGTGGGACTCGAGTAATATTGTATCAGGAAAGCTGGAGTTCTCTGATACACAAGCTCTAAGTGTGCAAAAGGCTAAATATCGAGTGTTCTTTGTATAACTAGCGCTTGCGCAACATTAGGCTGTTCGTGCTTTGTTGAACTGAGAGCTAAATCCCAGAAAGTTGGTATGAGAGAGTCAGAAGATGAGGGCAGGGCTGGCATAGGCCAGCTGCTTGAGGAGTTGTGTCAGTGGCTGGCAGCCTCAACAGAATGCTCCTTTGCAGTATTGCTTCTGCTTTGTCACGGATGAAAGATGTATAACAAATGTTGGTTCAAGGGGAGTGAAGCCAAAGAGGAAGGAGGAAAAAAGAATTGAAGAAAGAACTGAAAAGAAGCTGAAGACAGCTGTAGTCTAAACGAGCTCCAGTATCCAGATTGGAATAACCTGCGTCTCAGCATAGAGAATTGTAGACAGGGTGGCAGCTCTGCCATGGAGTGGCCACCTCAGAAGACAGTGAGGTATCCCAGGACCGCTGGACCAAATAGTCTTTTGGCTGAGTTGAGGTAGTCTAGCCTCTAGATGACCTTCCCCTCCTCCAACTCTGATTCTTTAAACATCAGAGTATCCTAATTTTTAAAACAAGGACCCTGAGACCCAGAGAAGTTGAGTGGCTTGCCCAAGGTCACAAGCAGTCAGGTCACCTGCAGTCAGGTCACCCTTGGAAAGTGACCACTGTCAAGCAGAAGCCTTCAGTTCTAAATAAGCTGCCTTGTGGCGTATGCCAGTCTCCCTGTCACCATCAGTGCTTTAGGCAGAATGAGAGTGATTGCTTGTCAGGGATGTTGCAAAGAAGATTCTTGCAAAAGGATTCCATGACCTGTAAGGTCCCTTACAACTTTAAATTCTATGATTCTAGCTCTGCTTTCATTGGTTTAGTAAGATAGTGTTCTCCCCCTAGCTCCTTAACTCCTTATAGAAATGGATCTTGGAAAGCATTTTGTTACATTTTCTATTTAAAATAACAATTAGCCTCGCATCTCAGGTACTTTCAGTGGTGTATTTTACCATGTGTAGGATTCGTTGGGAATATGAGTTCGTTTAGTTACATGTGAAGTGGTAGTTTGGTGAAATAACATTGTGGCTTCTCACTAAACCAAAAGCTCAAGAAAGCAGAGAGCCCCTCATTTTCCCAGCTGTCAACCTGACTGATATTTTAATTTTTCTGCCCTGTAGAAAACCTCAGTCTCTTATCCAATAGATAAATGAGTGAACCCCCCAGGAAATGCAGCAGAATGTTTCTGTTTGCCAATGCAATAAATGCAGAAGCGAATAAATGTCTCCTTCCATCAGGAGGAGGTGTGTAATGAGTAAATGATGAGAAAACGAATTGAGGGAAACAAATGATCCATCCGATCTAAGATGACAAACAGTTTCTTAATAACTTGTCCTCTAGTTGGAGAGAGGGCTTTCACCAGGCAGAGAGAATGCCTGTTGGAACTAAGCCTAGCACACGACCATTTACATCTGGCCGCTGATGGATTTATTTAGCCTGGTTCCATTTGGGTCACACTGAGCAATAAGCTGCAATTCAAACTCAGCCTGGTTATGGCTGGCTTTCTTTGCTCTGTAATTTCTATGAATGTGTGCTGGGAAAAGGATTCATTTCAGGGCCGAATTCACATTTCTTACCCCAGATTACACTTATGTTTCACATTTGTCTTTTCAGCAAAGACCTTTTTTAGAAGTAGAGATCCAGTCTCTTTCCCTCGAGGTATGTTCAGATCACAGGGGTTTCACAAGAACTTCTTTCCTGTGGGGTGAATATGCTGTTCTTTATAATGCTTTTGTGTACCTCAGCTCTCTAAATCTCCAGGGTCTGCCTTTATGGAAACCAGCAGAATACTGTATGCTTTGTCCCTCTTGGATGGCTGCACTCTTGCTTACGGGTCTAGTTTGGAAGGACTTACACTAGGCAGAAGGCACAGTGGGATTAAGGCGGAGTAAATGACATAGGCTTTGGAAGAAAAGGAGTTGCGATCCAACTGAAGATGAGAGAGAGACTCCATGCCGGACCAAGGAGTCATTTGATGAAATGCATTTTATTATCACCCCTTTGTGGGATCTTTCTAAGAACATTTCTCAGGAGAGTCGTGGGGAAAAGATTGGCTACCAAATACCAGCAGTTTTCAGGCACAGATTTTCATGAGTATTTCTAAAAGAAGACTATCAAATTGCCTTTACTGGGTATTCCATAATTATCTTTTCTTCCCCATTCCACCCCCCCCCCCCGCACTTTGTCTTATTTGTATTTTTAAAAAAATTCTGTTATTTTTTAGTACCACATGAATGAATGCATTTCTGCAGTTGAGGAGTGAAACTTTTAAGTAGTCGTAGGGTTTAGGGCCATAATGCAGAAAAATGTTAATGAGTCATCAAATAAAGCTGGACATACATGATACTGCAGGGCCCTTGGTGTACTTGGCAGCATATGAAATGTGCCTTAGATATTCAGGAATCCTGCACAGTATTTTCTAAGGGAGAGCCATTATACCTGAAAGCTAAGACTTTTCAATGTGCTTCTATTCACATGCATATTTCTATGCCACCTCTTTCAAAAGGCCTTTCCTTTGAAATACAAAAAGATAAACATGTCTTTGAAATGGATAGGTGATCTCTTTGCCACTTTTGAAATCTTTCTCCATTTCATATCTGAGATTTTTTAACACCTAAATTAAGAATGACTTTTCTGTTCACCTGAGTAGCTTTATACGCATTGCCAGCACTTGAGAGAACCATTGTCACAGTTATTATTAACATCTGAGTTTGGGTACAAAATCGATGAAAGGAAATTAAAACTTGAGATAGGTGTTCCATCTGCATTGGATCTTATTTTTGCTTGAGTATTGCAGTTCATTGTTAGGTGACTTAAATAAATATGATACCTCCATAGTCAAAGAAAACCATGAATTTATCAAGTACTTACAGAGGTACCATCTATTGCTTAGTATTGAAAACACTACAGTATTTTAAAATCTCAAGACCTAAGACCTTACAGCCCTGGATTTGGAGCATGAGACCTGGGCTGATTTGGTTATAGCACTTACTACCTGTGGGACAATAAGCAAATGTATAATGTTGGTTAAGCATACCATTCCTTATAGGTAAAATGAAGACAGTAGCCTCTAACTTTACTTCCTCCTTGACTGGTTTTTATTGTGTAATCAATTGATATAAGTCATGGCTTCCTAGTCATATTTGCTGTTGAGGAATCCAAGCCTCCACTAGCCTCGCAACAGTTTGAACTCTTGCTTTGATGGAATTGTGTTCTTCTGTAAACGTGGAATCCTTAGAGCCTCTGCTCTTCTAGGGACTTTTTTTTTTTTTTTTTTTGCTGTACGCGGGCCTCTCACTGTTGTGGCCTCTCCCATTGCAGAGCACAGGGTCCGGACGCGCAGGCTCAGCGGCCATGGCTTATGGGCCCAGCGGCTCCACGGCATGTGGGATCCTCCCGGACCGGGGCACAAACCCGTGTCCCCTGCATCGGCAGGCAGACTCCCAACCGCTGTGCCATCAGGGAAGCCCCCTAGGGACTTTTTTCATATGACTGTCATATCCCTCTGGATTATGAGGACTGGAATCATATAACTACTTAAATTTCTTTTTAAGTATTTCCCTCAGCTACTAGTACCTTGTCTTAGGAGATGGCTGTCAGTAAATATTTGAGTGAATAAAAAAATGAACATTGACTCGCTTAACAAATGGCAGAAGAATTTCAGAGACACCAAGAATAAATAGGGTTTTAACGTTCATAATTTAAAAGTTTTTCCCTCCTCTTTAAAAAATTAATACATACTGTCTCATCTGTATTGGCCTTGTGGGTGGATGCACCTGTAGCTTGTGAAAACGCCAGGATTTTGTTTCTATTTCTTTGTTTTGGAGGAGAGCTGGTACAGTTTGGAACATTATAAGAAAATGGTTGTGTAACTGTCCGTATTCTTGAATCTGTTCACCAAGAACTAAACCTTAAAGGAATTTAAATATTTCTTCTCTTCTTTTCCTTCGTCCAGAGAAAAAAACATAGCCTAAAACCAACTTCTATCCCTCTGTTGTATGGGTCATCTGTTGCTTATTTTAGCTGTCCTCTGTGACAACTTGAATATTTAAGTTGCTTTTCATTTTTCAATATTATAAACTCTGTGATGAAAATTTTTTTCCCTAAATTTTTATACACACCTGTGAATATTTCAGACATTTCTAGAAATGAAGCTGAGTCGAAGGCATTTGAAACATGCTGCTGTAAATTGTACCAACTTACAGGACTTTGGGCCTCTCTATTCTCTTCCGTCAGGACCCCTTCCTTCCCTGACACTTCCCCTTCCTCTCAGGGAGTCACCGGTTACTCTGCTCTGCTCTACACTGATTACTTCTGCTTTCGGAAGTGTTAGTCCTGTTCATCCCACCTGTTTGCTTATGAGTCCCTATTAAGAAGTTAACTGACCGTAAGCTAAAGGGGTAATAAATGGATTAGCCTTGAGTTTCTCAACCTGAATTCTGAGGAAACAATCTCAGGAGGTCTTCAAATCTCTGTGAGAATCTTTAAAGTCTGTTTTCTGTTCTGTGATTTCTGTGGTTGTTTCTGTAGTTAATGTAATCACATTTTCAGTCGGTAGGACCGCCCTACACGTTTGAGGAACATTAGGCTGGGCGACAGAACCTGCTGCCCCCGTGCGTTTGCACTGTAACAGGGGGCTCTTGGAGGCACAGAGGACTGCGAAGCTGAAGGCAGTTCTCTTTGCTACTGCAATGGATTCACTGCTTGTATTTCTCTCCCCACTGGCCTTTAAAGACGTCTTCACCCTCCCACCCCTGGGCCTGGCCCGTGTTAGTTCTTCAGTGAGCTCTTTTGAATGAATGAATTTGAGGGCTGGAAAAGAAGGTGAAGTGGGTAAGAAAGAGCATCCAGGGGAGCACCGATTCTTAGTATAACATTGTGTGTGAAGGAAGAACTAAACAGAGTTGATGATAAAAGCAGCTTGTGTCCGTCTGCTCCTCTACAGTAAGGATTACTGTTAACAGCTTTCCTTTTAGCCCACGGTTTTCAAGAGAACACCATGTGCGTGAATGCACGCCCATGCACATGCTGAGCAAGTGCAGGAGAGTTTGCGTGTTAGATTTATAGAGTTCCCTTCTGTGGGAGACAGGAGACCCGCTAGGGTGAGGTGTAGGGCAAGCCTGAGCTCAGCTGGCAATACATACGCGATGCTGTCTGGATAGAGCCGTGCAGTGCGTGTGCTCTTAAATGTGCACGTGGTAGCACCTTGTTGAGCCCTGCACAAGTTAAGACTGATGACCTTGAGAATGACTGTGTCACATTCCTCAGTGAGAGCCTCCTCCACTGGTAACGTGCAGTGATTTCAGAGTTTCTGTATGGGTCTTGCAAGACATCATGTGATAACCCTTCTGATGACTGAATTTGCTCTGTCTCATGGTTGTAGAAGGGTAGTGAGACGCACAACTGTGTCAAGAGCAGAAAGGCATTAGGTGTGTAATAGAAAGGTGAGTGTAGACGGGTGGATACTGTTTTATTTCAGCCGGAAGAGCTACAAACAACAGGAAGATTTGAGACCTCTTACTGACATTATTATATAAAAGAAAAAGTGAGAAAAATGAATACCTTATAATTAGGATAAGTGGGAAACCTCCATTTAAGCAAGGTTAATGGGAGCTGTGGGTGGGAGAGGGTCAGACAGTCACTTTCCCAGTAGTTTCTAGGTAAGTTACCTTTCTTTCGTGATACCAATTTGCGCATAATACCTGTTGGAAATTGAGGCATAATTTTCTCATAAAAATGATACAAGCCCACGATAAAAACTTAAATTGTTATAGAAGGCTATTAAATAAGAAGGAAAAGTATCTCCTCCTCAGGTCCCCTTTCCAGGGGTAACACATATTCCTTGCAGAATATTTCAGGGTGTATGCGTACATATACATCATATACTTATCATTTTATAAAATACACTGTCCGAATTGTCTTACAACTTTGTTTTTCATACTACTTGGATCTCTTTCCATCCATATCAATACAAGTAGTAGATCTCTCTTATTTCTAAAGGGGTTAGAATAAAGTTTTGCAAGTGGAGAGAATTCTGATAAGAAGCTTGAATTCTGACAAAAATCTAGAGAAATTAAAAGGAAATAAAACCACAACCTACTTAAGAACTGAATATGAAGGGTAGTTAGGTACTTGAGAAAAATACAGGGCTTTAGAGACTCATTAGAAAAACTACTTCCTAGAAATAAATAAAAGATCACACTATATGTGGTCCTATAGCACTGTGATTTTTTATTAATTATACATTTATTTGTGTGATTTTTAAATTTATGTCTGTCTTCTCCAGTATGCCACAAGCTCCATAAAAGTAGGGCCAAATATCTTGTTTGTTCACCATCCCATTCCAAATTCCTGGCCTAGTGTCTGGCACAGACCTTCAGTATTTGTAGAATGAAGAAATGAACAAATAATAGGAAACTTAGACTGCCAAATGAGTGTTTGGTGCAGGGGTTTATTTAAATTGCTCAGATGAAGAAACTGAGGCGTGAGGTAATATAACTAATATAGCTTGTGTATTATTGCAGGGCTGTCAATGAATGTGGAATTCCTATTCTGATTAGAAAACTAAATCAAGAAAAAAAACCCTTCAGACTCTAATTAGTGAAGTTTCTAAAGTGCTGGCAATAAAACTAGAAATGCCAGAAGAAACTCTGAATAGCTCTTTCTTTATATGAGAAATAGTAAAGATGGAATGAAAGTGTAATTACAAAAGCAGTTTATTAATTTTGCCAAGGTACCCAGGAGACAGTGGGGTTTTCATGAAATGTGGCTTCTTAGAGATGGTAAGATTTGATGCTAGAGGTAAGCATAGCTTTAAATTTTTTAATTCTTTCTGTTCTGTGTCAAAAAAGGAGAGAGGCAGAAGGAAAGAAATTTCTGACGTGTGGAAGCAGAGGATTCCACAAAGGAAAGGAAAAAGATGCTCCTACTGGGTCATTGCATTTGACTTTATTAAATTATTCATGAGGTGTACAAAAAGCAAACATATCAAGGCGTAAGGAAGGTCTCTTCCTCATTTATTTGACTCTCTATATCATAAAAACGGAATAGCTTAAATTAGGAAGTTTTTTGGTTTGGGTTTTGTTTTTCTTTATTTAATGAAAGTCTAGAAGTGAGCAGTCCAGGGCTGGCACGGTGGCTTCAGTGTCATTAGAGCCCCAGGCACTTAACCATTTCACTCCTGTGTCCTCGTACAGGGTTTCCCTCTTTAAGGTGGATTCATATTCCACGATGGCTGCTGGAGCTCTGGCCATTGTATCTACATTGCAGATTAGGAGAAAGGAAAAAGGCAAAATGGCTGAAAAGATTCCCTGCCAGGTGAGGTCAGCTCTCTTTAAGCAGTCTACCTGGAAGTCCCACACAACAATTCTGCTTATGGCTCAGCCTAAATAGAAGCAAGCTGGGAATTTTAGTTTAGTTGACTATATATCCAGCTTAAAATGGAGTTATCTAAGGAGGAAGGAGAGATTTTGGGATAAGCTAGTGCTGATAGTCTTTTCCACAGGGAATCTTCATTTATCTTTACTGTGGAACCTAGTAGGGTTTTTGATTCATTAGAAACTGCTAAATTAGTAATTTATTATTGATCCCCAGTGATATGGACTTGAAAAAGTAGGGCTGAGAAAAAGTAAGATACACTTATAGATGTACACAAATGGTTGTAAGCAAATATTTAGGGATGCTCAGGATAAATACATAGTCTTGTAAGTTTATTACATTCACAAAACAAAACATTACTCAGTGTTAGAAAAATGGAGATGAAGTTTGAATCCACCTACTTGATGGTCATTCTTCAGGTTCATGCGTAGTTGTTTAGGTAAATTAATGGGGACCCAGGCTCTGATGGATTGGCCAGGGAGCCAGGGGCTGTTGGCAGTAGTATTGTGATGGAGAACCACTGTCTTCCACAGGGAGAAGCCAGGCTGTCTGCCAAGAACTGACCTTCCATTGTCCCGTTGATGCAATCACCCTGAAAGATAAGACCCTCATTTTGTGTGTTAAAAAGTGAGACTTAGTTTAAATAACCCAAACCATTCCTTGGTGTGCCTTTAAGAAACAGAATCCTGAATCTGATATACTGTGCATCTGAGCCAGTGTTGGCAATTTGCAAGCTATTTAAATATTAGCTTTGATTTTCCTGTCTTGTAGACAGAATTCTCCTGAGCCCCAGGGGGCGTAGGGGGAGGGAAAGGGATGAAAGGAGAGAGTCCAGGAACAGTGGAATCAAGGGCATGGGTCTGAGGAGTGACAATAATGGAAGGTTCTTCAAGATGCCAACTATTCTCTATTCAAGAGCCACTTTTCTCACCGAGAATTATCAAATCCCTTCCCCTTCTCCTGCCCATCTGTAACAGACTTCAGCATGTACAGGAACGCAGGGAAGGCAGAACTCAAACCTGCCAGTAGGCTCTCTGTTAGAAGGTTTGTCGGGAGAAATACTGAAATCACTTGATCAAATGAACTTAGATGATTAGTGATTTCTTTTGTTTTTAATTTAATTTTATTTATTTTTTTATACAGCAGGTTCTTATTAGTCATCAATTTTATACACATCCGTGTATACATGTCAATCCCAATCGCCCAATTCAGCACACCACCACCACCCCAAACCCGCCCCCCGCCCTGCTGCTTTCCCCCCTTGGTGCCCATATGTTTGTTCTTTACATATGTGTCTCAATTTCTGCCCTGAAAACCGGTTCATCTCAACCATTTTTCTACGTTCCACATATATGCGTTAATATACGATATTTGTTTTTCTCTTTCTGACTTCCTTCACTCTGTATGACAGTCTCCAGATCCATCCACGTCCCAACAAATGACCCAATTTCGTTCCTTTTCATGGCTGAGTAACATTCCATTGTATATACGTACCACATCTTCTTTATCCATTTGTCTGTCGATGGGCATTTAGGTTGCTTCCGTGACCTGGCTATTGTAAATAGTGCTGCAATGAACATTAGGGTACATGTGTCTTTTTGAATTATGGTTTTCTCTAGGTATATGCCCAGTAGTGGGATTGCTGGATCATATGGTAATTCTATTTTTAGGTTTTAAGGAACCTCCATACTGTTCTCCATAGTGGCTGTAACGATTTACATTCCTACCAACAGTGCAAGAGGGTTTCCTTTTCTCCACACCCTCTCCAGCATTTGTTGTTTGTAGATTTTCTGATGATGCCCATTCTAACTGGTGTGAGGTGATACCTCATTGTAGTTTTGATTTGCATTTCTCTAATAATTAGTGATGTTGAGCAGCTTTTCATGTGCTTCTTGGCCATCTGTATGTCTTCTTTGGAGAAATGTCTATTTAGGTCTTCTGCCCATTTTTGGATTGGGTTGTTTGTTTATTTAATATTGAGCTTCATGACCTGTTTATATATTTTGGAGATTAATCCTTTGTCCGTTGATTTGTTTGCAAATATTTTCTCCCATTCTGAGGGTTGTCTTTTTGTCTTGTTTATGGTTTCCTTTGCTGTGCAAAAGCTTTGAAGTTTCATTAGGTCCCATTGTTTATTTTTGCTTTCATTTCCATTACTCTAGGAGGTGCATCAAAAAAGATCTTGCTGTGATTTATGTCAAAGAGTGTTCTTCCTATGTTTTCCTCTGAGTTTTATAGTGTCTGGTCTTACATTTAGATCTTGAATCCATTTTGAGTTTATTTTTGTGTATGGTGTTAGGGAGTGTTGTAATTTCATTCTTTTACATGTAGCTGTCCAGTTTTCCCAGCACCACTTATTGAAGAGACTGTCTTTTCTCCATTGTATATCCTTGCCTCTTTTGTCATAGATTAGTTGACCATAGGTGTGTGGGTTTATCTCTGGGCTTTCTGTCTTGTTCCATTGCTCTGTGTTTCCATTTTTGTGCCAGTACCATATTGTCTTGATTACTGTAGATTTGTAGTATAGTCTGAAGTCAGGGAGTCTGATTCCTCCAGCTCCATTTTTTTCCCTCAAGACTGGACTGCTTTGGCTCTTCAGGGTCTTTTGTGTCTCCATACAGATTTTAAGATTTTTTTGTTTTAGTTCTGTAAAAAGTGCCATTGTTACTTTGATAGGGATTGCATTGAATCTGTAATTTGCTTTGGGTGGTATAGTCATTTTCACAATATTGATTCTTCCAATCCAGGGACATGGTATATCTCTCCATCTGTTGGTATCATCTTTAATTTCTTTCATCAGTGTCTTATAGTTTTCTGCATACAGGTCTTTTGTCTCCCTAGGTAGGTTTATTCCTAGGTATTTTATTCATTTTGTTGCAGTGGTATGGGAGTGTTTCCTTAATCTCTCTTTCAGATTTTTCATCATTGGTGTATAGGAATGCAAGAGATTTCTGTGCATTAATTTTGTATCCTGCAACTTTACCAAATTCATTGATTAGCTCTAGTAGTTTTCTGGTGGCATCTGTAGGATTCTCTATGTATAGTATCATGTCATCAGCAAACAGTGACAGTTTTACTTCTTCTTTTCTGATTTGTATTCCTTTTATTTCTTTTTCTTCTCTAATTGCCATGGCTAGGACTTCCAAAACTATGTTGAATACTAGTGGTGAGAGTAGACATCATTGTCTTGTTCCTGATCTTAGAGGAAATGCTTTCAGTTTTTCACCATTGAGAATGATGTTTGCTGTGGGTTTGTCATATGTGGCCTTTATTATGTTGAGGTAGGTTCCCTCTATGCCCACTTTCTGGAGCGTTTTTATTATAAATGGGTGTTGAATTTTGTCAAAAGCTCTTTCTGCATCTATTGAGATGACCATATGGTTTTTATTCTTCAGTTTGTTAATATGGTGTATCACATTGATTGATTTGCGTATATTGAAGAATCCTTGCATCCCTGGGATGAACCCCACTTGATCATGGTGTCTGATCCTTTTACTGTGCTGTTGGATTCGGTTTGCTAGTATTTTGTTGAGGCGTTTTGCATCTATATTCGTCAGTGATATTGGTCTGTAATTATCTTTTTTTGTAGTATCTTTGTGTGGTTTTGGTATCAGGGTGATGGTGGCCTCATAGAATGAGTTTGGGAGTGTTCCTTCCTCTGCAATTTTTTGGAAGAGTTTGAGAAGGATGGGTGTTAGCTCTTCTCTAAATGTTTGATAGAATTCACCTGTGAAGCCATCTGGTCCTGGACTTTTGTTTGTTGGAAGATTTTTAATCACAGTCTCAATTTTATTACTTGTGATTGTTCTGTTCATATTTTCTATTTCTTCCTGGTTCAGTCTTGGAGAGTTCTGCCTTTGTAAGAATTTGTCCATTTCTTCCAGGTTGTCCATTTTATTGGCATAGAGTTGCTTGTAGTAGTCTCTTAGGATGTTTTGTATTTCTTCAGTGTCTGTTGTAACTTCTCCTTTTTCACTTCTAATTTTATTGATTTGAGTCCTCTCCCTCTTTTTTCTTGATGAGTCTGGCTAATGGTGTATCAATTTTGTTTATCTTCTCAAAGAAGCAGCTTTTAGTTTTATTGATCTGTGCTATTGTTTTCTTTGTTTCTATTTCATTTATTTCTGCTCTGGTCTTTATGATTTCTTTCCTCCTGCTAACTTTGGTTTGTGTTTGTTCTCCTTTCTCTAGTTCCGTTAAGTGTAAGTTAGATTGTTTATTTGAGATTTTTCTTGTTTCTTGAGGTAGGCTTGTATAGCTATAAATTTCCCTCTTAGAACTGCTTTTGCTGCATCCTATAGGTTTTGGATCGTCGTGTTTTCATTTTCATTTGTCTCTAGGTATGTTTTGATTTCCTCTTTGATTTCTTCAGTGATCTCTTGGTTATTTAGTAACGTATTGTTTAGCCTCCAAGTGTTTGTGTTTTTTACGTTTTTTCCCCTGTGATTCATTTCTAATCCTATAGCGTTGTGGTCAGAAAAGATGCTTGATATGATTTCAATTTTCTTAAATTTATTGAGGCTTGATTTGTGACCCAAGGTGTGACCTATCCTGGATAATGTTCCGTGCACACTTGAGAAGAAAGTGTAATCTGCTGTTTTTGGATGGAATGTCCTATAAATATCAATTAAATCTATCTGGTCTGTTGTGTCATTTAAAGCTTCTGTTTCCTTGTTTATTTTCATTTTGGATGATCTGTCCATTGGTGGAAGTGAGTTCCCCACTACTATTGTGTTACGGTCGATTTCCTGTTTTATAACTGTTAGCAGTTGCCTTATGTTATTGAAGTGCTCCTATGTTGGGTGCATATATATTTATAATTGTTATATCTTCTTCTTGGAATGATCCCTTGATCATTATGTAGTGTCCTTCCTTGTCTCTTGTAACATTCTTTATTTTAAAGTCTATTTTATGTGATAATGAGTATTGCTACTCCAGCTTTCTTTTGATTTCCATTTGCATGGAATATCTTTTTCCATCCCCTCACTTTCAGTCTGCATGTGTCCCTAGGTCTGAAGTAGGTGTCCTGTAGACCTTAAAGTAGGTGTCCTGTAGCTCTTAAAATTGTTGTGGTAGAGAAAAGTGAGGCTCTCTGATTCTGTGTAATTCTGTAAAAAGACAGGAAGGTTGTGGAAGCATGAACTCCTTTTGGCCTCCTGATGGCGTACAGTAAATGACTGTTTCAGGGCTTCTGGACCTGGAATTATATCCACACTGCATTTGCAACATTAAATCGTGTCCTCAGATGCTTAGCTTTCATATTGGGGGAAGCATACTTACCTGCACCCAGCTGATTAGATTATAAAATAGTTCCTGGGCGAGTGGTATAACAAAAAGTGTAAATAAGTCAGTTCTGAATCTCTCTACTTAACAGTGGGAATGCTCTTATTGACATTGTCAATAGGAATGCTTTTATTGGTGTTTGTACACATTAGACCTTTGTTTGAAATAACTAGCCAGATAGAGTAACGCTTGTGTTTGGCTGGGTATAGGAGGGATGGAGACTGACAGTTGGTAGTGGTAATTATACATCAGCTTAGAGAGAGGAGATGCACACCTTCGGTCAGTCTGCTCATATCCAAGGTCAGACTTATTCCTTCTCCCATTCACTCTTCTAACGTAAGCAGAGTCACCACCATCTGGACAGTGCGTAGGAGTATCAGTCTCCTCCAAGAAATAGTGTCAGGCCACCAGAATTGTACCCCAGTATGCTGTGTTGTGTAGCATTTTATAAAAGAACTGATAAGAGCTAGTTAACAGATTTTTCTTGTGACCATTTTGATTTGTTCTTTTCTCATATGATAACAGGTGTGATCATATTAGTTATAATAGAACAGAAATAAGATTCCGAACGTGAGAAAATATTGGAAGAATAATGTGTGCATGTTTTCTTTTGATCTAATTTGGAGCTTGAAAAGATGCTTTTTGAATCTCGCAATGATGTGTGTCTGTGCGCGTGCATTTTAAAATACACTTTTAAAGGGAGACTTTGAAAATGGAAAATGGCAGTAGACCACACATTCAAAAACTTGGGCCACAGCCAGCCCATAGAAACTTGGGAATGATGCCTGTTCTTGTTGATTCCTGTTTCCTTCCTATACTGTCTAAAAACTTTGTTCTCGGATATCAGAATACCAGCTGGGTAAATCCCCCCACCCCCCACATTAGAACTTTAAGGGAGATTGGAAAGAAATATTAGAATACTTGCCTGTAGAAATCTACCACACTGTTTTGTGCATGATTTTGTGCTGTCTCTTCAGCTGTCTGTGGCAGGTATGATACATTGGCTCAATAAACACCAATTGCAAACGCTGTCCTTCTCTTTCTTTACTCTAGCAGTGAGAAAACAGAATTACTCAATTTCCCAGACTCTTTTGCAGCCAGACTTGTGCATGATATATAATTCTGGCTAAAGAGGCCTGGAGAGGCCTTCTCTTCCCTTATTTACCTTCTTCAGAACATGGGCATGATAACTGGAGGTGTGACAGCTATCTTGAGACCATGGACAATGCTAAGGGTGGCTGAGAAAGGAATACAGAAAAGGGCCTAGTTATTTCATGATGTCCTTAGCACCTGTATCAGCCCTGGTTTCTAATATCTGGATTTCTTATTACACGAGAAAAACAACTCCCTTACTCACTTATGCTACTGTTTGTAGCTTAAACTATTACTGTACTGTTACTGCAATTGAACACAATCCTCAGCAATATCTATTTCCTTTTTATGTAGCAAAGCAGACTGAAGTGTTTGCCATTTGGTAGGAAACACATAATAAATGTAGTAGTGCACCTTTTCCATGTTGTATTTTTTAATTTACTTTAACCTTGTCTCTATCCCGTCCTGTTTTAAATAAGAGCAAAAGTTGGAATGCAGTTTAAGATGCATAGGTCACTCTAACATTATTTCAGTAAGTTTTGTGTGTCACGTAGACTGAGTGCTCTAAGTATAATGATTAATGGGACAAGATACCTGCTTTGGGGGAACTTACGGGCTAGCTGGAGAGACAACAGGTGAACAAGCATTGCTGGTACCGTGTAGCAAGTGCTTTGATACAAGTCTGTGGTGCTGTGAGAGTACAGAGAAAGGGCACGAATCAGTTCAGTTTTACTGTATAGGAAACCACCCCCAACTTAGTGGCTTCAAACAGTCACCATTTATTTACCTCATGATTCTGCAGGTGTGTCACCAATTTGGGCTGCTATCAGCTGGGCAGTTCTTCTGGGCTTGGCTGGGCTCACTCTTGCTGAGTTGGCTGAGGTTTGGCTGATCTAGGATGGCCTCAGTTGGGAAGACTTGTAGTCTGTCCTTCTCCAGCAGGCTAGCTTGGGCTTATTGATGTGGCACCTGGGTAGGGTTCCAAGAGAGACTCCTGGGTTTAGAACTGGCACTTCATCGCATCTGTCACAGTCTGTTGGCCAGAGCAGGTCACAAGCACAGCCTGGATTGAAGGGGTGGGGAAATAGACTTCACCCTTTCATGATGAGGGAAGCTATAAAGTGTCACCAAAGGACATGAATATAGAAAAGAGTAAAGAATTGTGACCAGAGACCTCCCTGGTGGCACGATGGTTAAGAATCCGCCTGCCTGGGCTTCCCTGGTGGCGCAGTGGTTGAGAGTCTGCCTGCCGATGCAGGGACCCGGGTTCGTGCCCCGGTCCGGGAAGATCCCACATGCCGCGGAGCGGCTGGTCCCGTGAGCCATGGCCGCTGAGCCTGTGCGTCCGGAGCCTGTGCTCCGCAACGGGAGAGGCCACAACAGTGAGAGGCCCGCGTACCGCAAAAAAAAAAAAAAGAATCCGCCTGCCGATGCAGGGGAAAGGGTTCGAGCCCTGGTCTGGGAAGATCCCACATGCTACAGAGCAGCTAAGCCCATGCGCCACAACTACTGAGCCTGCACACCTAGAGCCCGCACTTTGCAACAAGAGAATCCACCACAATGAGAAGCCCATGCACCACAATGAAGAGTAGCCCCCGTTCGCCACAACTAGAGAAAGCCCGCATGCAGTAACGAAGACCCAACACAGCCAAAGATAAAGAATAAAATAAATAAATTTAATAAAAAAAGAATTGTGACCATTCTTGTAGTCTGCCACAGGGCTGTGAGGAAACAGGGGAGAGGTGAGCAATAATTTTCTTAAAGGACTTTATGTCAAATTTTTAAGATTCAAGATAGCAATTTTTATTAGCACTTAATAAAAAGTGATGCCGTAAGTCATCATCAGTTCTGGAATCACTTTCCAATATCGCCAGTTTCTACTCTTTCCTTATCTTTTGAACATTAGTTTTTAAAATAACCCATAATGGGCTTCCCTGGTGGTGCAGTGGTTGAGAGTCCGCCTGCCGATGCAGGGAACATGGGTTCACGCCCCAGTGCGGGAGGATCCCACATGCCACGGAGCGGCTGGGCCCGTGAGCCATGGCCGCTGAGCCTGTGCATCCTGAGCCTGTGCTCCGCAACGGGAGAGGCCACAACAGTGAGAGGCCCGCATACCGCAAAAAAAGAATACATACAAAAATAACCCATAAGAAAATGTTGCTCTAAGATGGGAAAAGTTGCACATCAAGAAGTGCAGGATTGAAATAGTGTTTGGACTTTTCTTTAAATCAGCATTGCACATGGACCATTTAAGGCGATTTTGTTCCCTTAAGATGATCTATGATAAAAAGGTTCCATGAGGAAATCAGTTTGGGAGTCGTCATGAACGGTATTTCTCATATTGGAGGTTTACAGTGCATAGTAAAAAGGCCCTGGGAAGTCCTCACATTAAAGTACTTTGCTATTTAATTTAGTTAGTTGGATTTCATTGGGATAAGGTCAAAAGTTATTGGTTTGATTTTTATATGGGCTAGTTAGTGTCACCATATGTGTGTATGTATGCACACACACACAACTTTTTTTTTTTTTTTTACATAGCCAGTAACATTCCCCACACTGCCCAGCTATTGTCTTTACAGTTCCCATTTATCTTAAGGAACAGAAAAACAGAACAGATGAGCAATGTAATAAAAATTCAGTAACGTTTGATTTAATGGAAGAAAAGATTTTTGTTTTTAAAAGATTTAAATTTTTGTTAAAATGGGTTTTGAAAATTTTACCAAACACTGTGTACTTTTTTTTTTACTGTTTAAACAATGGTCAAATAAATTTTAATAATGGGTAGCATTCCTATAATGCTCCCCATATGTTATCCCAAGTACTATTCAAAGAGCTTTTAAAAAAATTTTATTTAATTAATTTATTTTTGGCTGCGTTGGGTCTTCGTTGCTGCGCATGGGCTTTCTCTAGTTGTGGCGAGCAGGGGCTACTCTTCCTTGCGGTGTGCAGGCTTCTCATTGCAGTGGCTTCTCTTGTTGCAGAGCATGGGCTCTAGGCATGTGGGCTTCAGTAGCTGTGGCACGTAGCTCAGTAGTTGTGGCTCTCAGGCTCTAGAGCACAGGCTCAGTAGTTTTGGCGCACGGGCTTAGTTGCTCCATGGCATGTGGGATCTTCCTGAACCAGGGCTCGAACCCGTGCGCCCTGCATTGGCAGGTGGATTCTTAACCACTGCGCCACCAGGGAAGCCCCAAAGAGCCTTTTTATGAGTTACTGTATTTGATCCCCCAAAGAGTCCTGTTGGTCCTTATTGTGTTGTTTTTTTAATTGCTCTGAGTAAAGTTTTAATGCATATCAGGTCATCATAATAAAAACATGTTTTTTTTTAAATTGAAGTATTGTTAATTTACAATGTTGTGTTAGTTTCAGGTGTACCACAAGGTGATTTGGTATACATATATATATATTTATGTTCTTTTTCAGATTCTTTTCTATTAGGTTATTCCAAAATATTGAGTAGAGTTCCCTGTGCTATACAGTAGGTCTTTGTTGATTACCTCTTTTATGTATAGTAGTGTGTGTATGTTAATCCCAAACTCCTAATTTACCTCTCCCCCCCCCCCCCCGCCCCCACTATCCCCTTTGGTAACCATAAATTTGTTTTCTGTGTCTGTGAGTCTATTTCTGCTTTGGAAATAAGTTCATATGTATCAGTTTTTCAGATTCCATATGTGAGTGATATGTGATATTTGTCTTTCTCTGTCTGACTTACTTTACTTAATATGATAATCTCTAGGTCCATCCATGTTGCTGCAAATGGCATTATTTCACTCCTTTTTATGGCTGAGTAATATTCCATTATAGATGTGTACCACATCTTCTTTATGCATTCATCTGTTGATGGACATTTAGGTTGGTTCCATGTCTTGGCTGTTGTACATAGTGATGCTAAGAACATAGGCGTGAATGTGTCTTTTGGAGTTAGCATTTTCTCCAGATATATGCCCAGGAATGGGATGCAAGGTCATATGGTAACTGTATTTTTAGTTTTTTAAGGAACCTCCGTACTCTTCTCCATAGTGGCTGTACAAATTTACATTCCCGCCAACAGTGTAGGAGGGTTCCTTTTTCTTCACAATCTCTCCAGCATTTATTATTTGTAGACTTTTTGGGGGGGATTTATATATTTATTTTTTGCTAGGTTTTGCTCTTTTTTAAAAGGGTTTTGAGGAGGAATGTCAAGGCCGCTTACAGAAGCTCATTCTCTCACTGCCTGAACTGTTTCTTTTTTTTTTTTATATTGGAGTAGAGTTGATTGACAATAATGTGTTAGTTTCAGGTGTACAGTGAAGTGATTCAGTTATGCATATACTTGTATCTATTCTTTTTCAAATTCTTTGTCCATTTATGTTGTTGCAGAGTATTCGAAGAGCTTTATACGAATTATCATATTTAATACCCCAAAGAGTCTTGTTGGTCTTTAGTGCTACCCTCCCCTTTTCACAGATGGTAGACAGCTCTTGTGTTCCATTCTACGAGGGTGGAGCTGTGACTTGTCAGTCTGGCTCCAAAGTGCATGCTCTTTACCACCTCGCTGTTCTGCTAAGAATCACTCACCTAAGTGCAGAGTGTCGTGGACAGCATATTCATGTGTTTTAAATGAAACGTTTTAAAAGTTATCAATGGAGCATTCATTCACCCTAACTCAGTTTGTTGCCTGTGTATTTAGTAACTGGTTCCTTGTGCCTTAGATGGAAGATATTTTGATATAGAAAATGAAAATGCCTGTTGTTTCCAGTGATGCATTGTCCTCTAATATAGGTGACAGAAACATCTCCCAGATCTAGAATGATGTTATTTTACAGATAGGTCACCTCCTACAACTCCTTTCACTTATCTTTGACCAAAAAATAGATAAGCCTTTAATCAAATTTTTGATAGTGCTAAAATACTGAAAGATACTGTCATTCTACTTTGAATTTATAAGATCTACCTTCTCAAAGAGCATCTTGGTGGAAAACATGTTTTATGCTTGTATCAAATAAGAATTCATGTTTTAAAGGAAGAAACTAATGAATTAGACTTTTAATATTTGATTTAAATCACATTTACCTGCCACAAGTTCATATTACCGCTGGACAAAACATGTCAAGTATTTTTCCTGCCATTGATGGAGCAGGAAACTATGCAGAATGAATATGAATGAAGAATTTTAGGTTGTAAAGGACCTCACTGGCATAGAAATAATGTGGCCGTGTCCAAAGCAGTGATCATTCATCGAAAGGCCCCCCTGTCAGATCATGGGCACCTTCCTCTACCTCTTCTTTTTGAGTCTCTTTATTTAAGGTCATCTCACCAGGTTGTTTCTCTCATACCACTTGTCTACAATGCAACAGTGTTTGGAGGGTGTGTGTGTATGTGTCCGTATATATATCTCCATCTTCTTTGAAAATAGCAGTGTGGATGTTACTTATTAGAAACACTGACCACACAGGTCTTAAAATTTGACTATTACAGAAAATGATCAGACAAAAATACAATTAATGTAAGTATGTACTACTACAAACTGTAGGGTTGGTTAACCAAGTAACCACAAATTTAGTTATAAGGATGACATTAAAGTAACAATAATTTACAATTAGTAAACAAAAAGAGCAGCATGTACAACCTATGGCCATCTCAAGACAACACAGATAACGAAAGCAACGCTTCTGAAAAGTACGGTACTTCTGCTGCCTGTGAGTACCAGTTCAGAGGAAGAACATTGCAGCAGTGGAAGGCAAGAGTCAGAGCTCTTGGGCAATTTTGGGTCCATCAGTGACTTGTGGACAGTACCAGTAGACTCCCTAATTTGGAGCATAAAAATTATAGCTATATTCAGTTGTGGAAAATAGTTTTGCCATAATTCTTCAAAAACACTGATTTTTCACTTTGAATGGTATGCTAAACAGTAATTTTTATTATCCTTTCATTGTTCTAGAAACCCAGTAGTGTCCAAACTTAGTGTGTGTTCAGAGTCTTTGAGATGCTTCTGAGCTTGCAGCTTCTGGGCCTCATCCTCAGAGGTTCAGGGTGTGGCCCAGGAGTCTGCAGTTTCACAAGCTCTGCAGATGGTTCTGAAGTGGATGGTCCCCATTCCTTTTACCAAGGGCTCACAGAATAGAAGGGCAGGAGTTGGGGCAACTTCCTGAAAACCTGGATCTGGAGCTCAGGCAGCCCCTGAAGGGGCATCTGAAACCACTCACCCCTTCCCCCTTTTTCCCAATCCTTGCAATAGCCCATCTGCCTCTTCCTCCCGACAGTGGACAGTTACGTCTTTACGGTGATAAAGATTGACCTGTGTAGCAGGAGAGAGGTTCCCACAGTGCAAACCTAGGCTCTCTCAGTTATTGACAGTGAATAGGGGAGGCATGCGTGCTTTGCCTGACTCAGGTCTGCCCCTCTATAGCTCCAACATGGAGCTCCTCCTGTTCCATATTTCTTAATCAGGTTGTAGGGAATTTATACTTTTCTAAGAATAGCTACCCACTCTTTGAAGATTTTTGTGTTTGAAGGCTTTTCCTCTGAGGCTACTGTTTTCATTATTGAGCAAGAGAGTCAATGAAGATTGTCATTATATCAGTAAGGTCTAAATGTGCAATAGTGTCATTTAAAAATTAATGGGGCTTCCCTGGTGGCTCAGTGGTTGAGAGTCCGCCTGCCGATGCAGGGGACATGGGTTCGTGCCCCGGTCCGGGAGGATCCGACATGCCTCGGAGCGGCTGGGCCCGTGAGCCATGGCTGCTGAGCCTGCGCGTTGGGAGCCTGTGCTCCACAACGGGAGAGGCCACAACAGTGAGAGGCCCGCGTACCGCCAAAAAAAAAAAAAACAATAAAAATAAATAAATAAATAAAAATTAATGCATCGTTAGAACACCACAGAAATCCTTGCTGCAAACAATGGATGCAAAAATACTGATGGCAAAAGTTTAAGGTGAAACAGTGTATTTGCATAATCTCAAAGAATCTCCTGTAAGATATTGATTACAACAGGAAAAATAGTAACTTTGCTATGGAGAAACCCTTAGGCACCACTTTAATCAAGTGGTCAAGATCAACAGCACCAGTAAAACGATCTATTGATGTAATGTAATGTAGCCCGGGATGCAATGTGTGGAGAAGGGCCCGTCACTTCTGTGGTATCCTTCCCTATAACCATGATAGTGTCAGTCTAATTATGAGAAAACATCTAACAGGCCCAAATTGCACATCATTCTATGAAACATCTGACCAGTGTTCTTCGGGAGTGTTGAGGTCATAAAAGAGAAGGCAAGACTGAGGCGCTGTCACAGAGAGAGGAGACAAGGAAACCGTGAGAACTGAATACCACACAGGGCCCGGGACTAGATCCGGGACTAGAAAAAGAAGGAAATTTGGAAAAATACAAATAAAGTCTAATTTAGTTGCTGCTAGTCTCTCGTATTGTGACATTGTTAGTTTATTAGTTTTGATAATTGTACTATGATCATCTAAGGCGTTGGCATGAAGGGAAGCTGAGTGAAGTATATACAGGAACCTTCTTCTATTTTTGCCCCCTTTCTGTAAGTCTAAAATGATTACATAAGACAAAGTTGAGGAAAAGGTACTTTTGTTTAGTAATGTGTAAACACTCTGCAATAGCTTAGCATTTAAGAATCTATCTCCACTCAGCTAACCTCCTTTTCAGCATGTATTCCCCACATGTACTTTTATGTTCTAGTTCTACTAAAGCATTTGTTGTTGTTAGCACCTTTGGGGAGTGAGGGGGAGTAACACAATTTTTGTATGTATTACAAAGTATTTACGACCAGTGTAACAACTGGATGGGTACCACACCTCATTTTTGAAAACGTGACAGTGCAGTGAAGTCCCCCTGTTCCCTTCCTTTATGGCACTCTGCCCCTCTCATCCTCTTTTACCACCCACACATAACTGCCACCACTTAGAGATAATCCATAGAATTTGCTCTTTACTGATCCTGTTTCATCATTTGCCCCTTTTCATCCAAAGTAATATAAATTGCATTGTACTGTATCATATCTACAACTTGCTTTTTTTGCCCCACATGTATGTCTGATTCATTCTTTTTCATCATTGTACAGATAGATATCCATTTTATGAATACCCAATATATATTTATCCTTTCTCCTGCTGGCAGACATATTGGGAATGTTTTTGGTTTGGGGTTTTGTTTTGTTTTTTGCATAGTTGTTCATTTTTAAAAGTATTTTCTCAGGTCAAAAGAGATCTCTACTTTTTCTGAACTCCATTAACATTGTGTACCACTTTTAGCTTAATATTTGTGACCTTTTATTATAATTATTTTTCTTTTCTCCTGTAGCAGATGGAAAGCTTTTTGAGGATCTAGTTCTCCAAGATGGACTTATTGGGATAATAAGGATTTAATTTTGTTGAATGAATAAGTAAATACTTAATGAATTAAACACTGTCTACATATAGATGTTGGGCATATTTGTGTTTATTTTCTTAGTTGTATGGTGTTGCCTCTTGGGGACTTTTCTTTGTTACATTTATGCAGCGTCAGAAACTGGTCACTAAGCTAGAAATATGGAGCGTAAATAAGCCTAACACTTTAAGAAATTATATTCTAGGTTTGCAGGCATCACAGGTACAGGGTTTTTTTTGGTGTGTTTAACATTGAAGGAGAAAGTTTGACAAAGTTAGCAATTTAATCTACATTTGGCATTACAGAGCAGAAGGGAGCTCTCTATATTATGGCAGAAGTCTTGCTTTTGTGTATCATTCTATATTGATAATTTTGAATTTGTACCCAGAATGGAATTGCCCAAATTAGTTCTTTTCTTCCAAAATTCTTTTATTTGGATGTTAATCTTACCCTGCAAAAACACTGAGCAGGTTTCTTAGCTCTCTTGCCTATCTTATTTGATTTCTACAACAGCTTTGGCAGAGATAAGCAGGGCTAGTATCACCCATATTTTACAGATTAGGAACACTGGAACAGAAGCTGGGGGAGGTTGTTTGCTCAGGGTCACTGAACAGAACCAGAGACCAGATCTTTCAGTCTGGTCCCAGATGTTACAGTTTCAGTGTTTAAAATGAGCAAAAATATTTTCTTTTGCTGGCATTTTAATAGATGATTCAGTAACATAATGCCTGTTTGACAGTTCATCATAGTAATGTGGGGAGTTTCTCATCATTGTTAGTGGTCCATTATAACTGCCTTTTTGCTGCCCTCTTTGTTAGAAGCGTTTGAAGAAAAGCTGAAACCAAACATTGCAAAAGAGCGTGTCATGACTGGTGTGTATTTTAAAGGAAAGGAAAACCTCATAAGTGGAACTGATACGAAGGAGTGACACAACCTAAAGTTAAAATATTGGAGGAGACAAATGGCTTTTTGATAGCTCGAGACCTACCAATGAATTAAAACTTCTCGGCATATGGACTGGTGCAGTTCATCACTCACATTGCAATCTAAAAAATGCAGAAGCAGTACACGTAAATATTGTCTTCATGTCAGAAATACACCTTCGTGCTTGAAAATGTAAAAAATTACAATCGATCCTTACAAGTGTTCTGTTCATCTTTATTGATCAGGTGCAAGAAAGATAAATCGCAGCCCAAATAAGATTATAGTAAATGTTAGCATCATAGGGGACTCTAGGTTGATAGAAAGCCATTCATCATCTCAAATGGTGACCTGTCCATTGCTCCAGCCATCCTGAGTCTGCTGTCTAGTCACATACCTATTGATTTTATCTACATCCAACAAACCTGGATGTGACTGTCATTGGGCAACCCAGATTGTTAAATGCAAAGGGGTCACTGGTGTGAAGAGGATTTCATTTTCATTTTCTTACCAACCAACAATGATTTATTAAAAAATAAACTACCCCAAGTCATGCATGTGAAACCTGAGTGATCAGGGAATGAAGGGGCACAGTAGACTGCATTTTGGGGTCTACTGCATTTTGTTCCTTTGCACTGTGATGCATTTTGCAGGGTATTTCATGGAGTCTGAAGACTCATAGGGTCATTTAGGCCACCCTCTGCAGTAAGACAGGTTTCACAGTAGCTAGCCAGAATGGATCATTTTTAATTTTGCTGCCCCAGGAAAGGCATTACTTTGCTCTTACAACTTGATTTATGTCGCTTATGTGTTCATTCATGTAATATTGAAACATTTTTTTAATAAAAATTACCTAAATCTGCACCCCTGTTCTTACTGATTAATTTGTTATAAATGTTGATGCTCTTGTGGTCATATGGAGATGATAGAACAAACTCTACTCCATAAAGAATCCATCTTGAGGATAAATATACTGTGTAAAAAGAAATGATCCTTTAATATCCTAGGTGGAACACTGGAATAATAGGTAAGTATAGTGTGTGAATATCATATTCAATCAGAGTGTCTTTTGATCTTGCAGTGGTGGATTCCAAATAAGGGAGATCAAAATAATCTTTCAAAAATGTGTTAGGAATTTTCTCAGAAGGATCAAATAATGATGAATTACAAATGTGAACATTTACTCTTTAATTACAGCCTGTATACCGACAACTATACTGTTATTAAATGGGTAGCTTTACATGTATTTTTGTAAGTATTCATGCTACCATGCAAGAAATCCTTCTCCTACTGCTTGAGTGGCCGACACAAGATTTTATGTATTTTTTTGAAATCGTAGGTCTTGCACACATTTTGTCCTCTTGGATACTGAAAACTCTGCTATCGATCTTTATCCACAGAGCTCAGAGTTCTACAGAGTCACCACTGAGCAATACCAGAAAGCTGCTGAGGAGGTGGAAGCAAAGTTCAAGTAAGTTTTTAATAGTGTTATCATTATTTACCCTTCTTGACAAGATGAAAATACACCTTTATTGCTCTTTGATATGTTAGCCCTCTGGACTACTTGGAAATGTGTTTGGATCCATGTTGCTCTAGTGGAATTCAATTGCAAGGAATGGGCATTTGGTGACTGTGTTGCAACTCAATTTTATGAACTCAGGGGAAATTTAAAGCAATGGTGATAGAATTTTCATTTGGAATATTATATAAGATAGGATACCATTGATTATGAAGGTGATGTTAAATTGCTGTCTCTTTTAATAGAAACACAGAAATCATTCACTTGTGTATCATAAAATGATGGGCATGTCCAACGGGTATCTGCCTTTCTCCCATTTAAGCTGTTTTCATTTCTTCACATGTACCTTGAAAGCATTTAAATCACAGACTTTACCTTGCCCTTGATTATGAGGGTGATGTTAAATTGCTACCTGTGTTAATCCTTGGAATGTTTAAATGAATGTTCTGTAATTGATGGATCAAAGTGTCTGCGACCCATAGCCCTGTACTTTCCCTTTGCTTCCAGTGCTCACATTAGGTCAGAAAACATCATTCAGAATTTTCCTGAGTGTATAAATAGTTCTGTTGTGTAACCTCTGTTAGTTGCACTTGTGCAAATTAGTGAAGCACAGAAAGGTGCTGTGACAGGTTTAGTTGAAAGAGTGCATTGGGCTCTGACCTCCTTCCTTGGAATGTTTATAAACATTTGATAAAATGATTAAACCCTAAGGTAGAATGTTGTTACTTTCTGCTATAGTGTAGTTTGTGTGGTAATGGATATTGGTGTTATTTTAATGTTGATTAAAAAAAAGACTTTTTAAAAAGATGGTTTGAGGTATCTTTAAATAGACAAAAACCTTTAGTCTTCCTTAGTGAATTATCTCTTTAGGGGCAGTTGGGAAAGGCCTTCTAAAAATGAGCCATAAATCTCACTCTTAAAGGTTAATATGCTATCTTTAGAATTTAGATATGGTATTGGATAGACTTGATTTTAAAAGGCACTCTACATATGTATTCTCAAAGTTAGGTTTTTATCCTTCCCATTAATGTTAAAGCACTGTTTTTTAAACCTTTGGTCTCTGTACTGTGAGAACCTTTGACTTGGCACCCTGGGTCTTTCTTCCTTGTAAGATGATAGCCATACAAATAACTAAAATTTAAGTTAAAGGAGATCAATTCTGACTAGAATGATCTATGAAGTCATTATAAAGAAGATGGTATTTTAGTTGAGGCTTGAAGAAGAGTATTGAATAGTCAGGAAGGAAAGGTATTCAAAACGAAAACATCTTCAGTAGTTGGGTGACAAACTAGTTAAGAGCAGTGGTTTGACTCACAGAGACTGGTGCGAGATACAGCTGGAAAGGTTGGTAGGGTCATTCATTAGCTGCTGGGCTAAGAAGTTGGTCTTCATTTAGCCAGAAGGCATTGGAAGGTGTTTGACCAGGTGAGTACCCCAATTTCTGTTGCCCTTTAGGAATTAGTCTGATAGTTGATGTGAGGTTTGATTGGAGGTGTGCAGGGGAAAAAAGCCAGAGATACCAGATGAGATATCTCTATAAGTGAAAGAGAAAAGGAGGGGATGGATGCAAAAGTCACTGAGAGATTAGACATGAATTAGTGATGAATTGGTGTACTGGTTTGCTAGGGCTGCCACAGACTGACTGGCTTAACAGAAGTTTTCTCACAATTCTGGAGGCTGCAAGTTCAGGATCAAGGTGGAAGCAGGGTTGGTTTCTCCGGGGGCCTTTCTCCTTTGCTTGCAGATGGCTGTCTTTACATGGCCTTCCTCTCTGCATCTGTGTCCTAATCTCCTTCTCTTATAAATCACATTGGATTAGGGCCCATCCTGATGACTTCATTTTAACTTACTTACCTCTTTAAAAATCCTCTGTCCAAATTTGTTTTCTGAAGTACCAGGCATTAGGACTTCAACATAAGAATTTGGGGGGAGACACAGTTCAGCCCATAACACTTGGATAGAAGGGATAAAGGAGAAACAGAAACAGAAATATGAGCTTAGTTTACTGGAAAATTGGTGAAGCTGAATATCATAGAGAGAGAAGTCTGATTTTAGATGAAAAGAATTGGCTTCTCTTCTGAAGCCATGCCCAGCTGCCATGTCATTCAGCCTGGGCTAGCCTACTGCAGAATGGGAGGCTGCATGTAAGCACAAAAGTAAAAGTCATCGTGACTTACCTTCTCCAAGACAGCATGGACCTGTAGTTTGGACTTAGTTTTAAGCAGAGCCTCAGCAGCATCATTCTCTTTTATCTTTAGAAGGTATTATTCTTTATTAGATCCTTCTCCAATCTGGTGTAGTAAACAGTCTGGCCTCTCCCAAAGTGAGCTCTGGCCCTTGTACCTAGCTCCTGGGACAAACCTCTAAACCCTTGGAATTTCCCAAGTGAAAGAAATGTCTTATTATTTATGATGGGCCCCTTATGACATGTGGTATCAGCCCGGTGCCAAAGACTGAATTCAGCCACAGGGGCAGTCAGTCGGGCAAGGATGTGTGATGAGGCTCCAGTGAAGCTCAGGACACTAAAGTTTGGGTGAGCGTCTCTAGTTGATACTACTCTGCATTTGTTACACAGTGATACCAGGAGGGAAATGCATCCTGAGGACAGTGGGAACATTGCATCTGGAAACCTCTCAGACTTTGGTTTCTTTTCCTTTGGCTGATTCTCTGTATCATTTCCCATAATAAGCCATCACTCTGAGTTTAATAGCTTTAGTGAGTTCTGTGAGTCCTTTTATTTGAATTATCAAAGCTTAGGGTGGTTTGGGAACCCCTTGAACTTGCAGATGATACTAGAAGTGAGGACAGTCTTGGGGACTCTGCCCTCAGACTTTGCAGTTTGGCTAACTCCAGTGCAAACAAAAACCCAGGAATTTCAAAGCTAGGTTTTTCAGAAAGTGACTTTCATTATATCATTTTTTTCAGCTACTACCTGCTAGCCTGAGCTTCCTAGAATATCGTATTTTGATTTGCATTGAGTTCATTAGTGTCACACCAAGGAAGTGATAGTGCTTTGGATGTAAGAGATGTTTACCATCTTTGAAGACACAGAGATTCCTCAACGGAATTTTGTTTCTCCTTAGAAACTTGAGCACCTCATGTAATCATGACATCTTCAGTCTTTTGCAAGGCAGAGTACTGTATTCTTTCCATTGCCTGACAGAGCTGAACTCAGCAGTTCCTCTTGGACAGCAAACTCTGAAGGACTTTGAGGAGGATTTAGTTAATTTTATGTGATGGAAGGATTCATTTGGATACATCTTGGTTACAGGAGATGGAAACTTTTTAAATTGCAATTTCAAGGGCACTATTATGCACCTGATGGGGGGGGTCACATAAAATCACTGTAAAGAGAAAGAATGCTCCGAGCATTTGAGGCCACATGTGATGAACAACAGTTACATTGGGGCATCCTGCAGGATAGCTAATGGAATTATTTTAGGGAGGCTTAAATATTAACTCACACTTCAGTCCCTCACTTTATAGTTTGGTGGTAAACCAGTAAAACACTTTAGATTTATTGGAATTTTTCCCCCTATTTTATCAACACATCATTCATTCATAGTGCTTCTATGCAACATGCCCTCCCCTGCATTCTGAATATACAGCCATGAAGGAGATAGGTGGGGTCTTATCCGTGTGGAGCTTAGAGCTCGTCAGAGGAGGGCAAGAATAAGACAGATATAGTAAACCAAAGCTTTTTAAAAATCCACAGTTGGTTCTACTGTGATGAGATAATTGTATCCCTAATAAATATCAAATTATTAAAACTTACTGTTTCTTTTTTCAATGGAAATTAAGTAATTTGGGATCAAGAATGTGTGCTGTTTATTTTCCTGCAAGAACTTTTTCCCCAAAATAGCTTTAAAATTTTGGCTATAAAACCCAAATCACTGGGTAAACCCAGTGATACATGTATTTTTTACATCTAGCTTTTATTCAAGAGATATACCTTTTCTTTTCCCAGCTCAACTGAAACAGTCATTATAAGCACTTCATATCACCTTTATCACCCTTTGTTATTAGCTGTTAAATAGAGCAAGTTATGGTGTTAGTTCTGAGTTAGTTACATGGCGGTAGTACCATGTTATAACTCAGCTACTTAAAGTTATGTTCAGTATTAATCCTTATATTCTAACTTGTACGTAATTAAGCGAAATATTATATTAAATGTTACATTGATAGTGCTTAGCACAGGTCTAGCACAAAGTAAATGCTCAATAAATATTAGATTTTATTTTTTATTATGTATTATTATTATGATATTATTATTTTATTATCATGTCCAACTCATGTTATGAAACTATGCACCATAGGGGAGATTTCTGTATCTGGTTCCAAACGAAGTCTAGATGATGTTAAAACTTCCCCAAAGAACATTAGGGAGAGTTCTTACCCTTGGGGAGCTCACAGTCCAGCCAGGAGACAGCATATAAAGCTCTCATGACAGGACAGCCTCAAAAGGGATGTGTGTCAGAGCTGTCAGGATGTACAGACAGAATAAGGGGTGTATGGACAGAGTGCCACAGGGGCTCTGTTTGTTAGTCAGCATCAGAATCCAATTGCCTCAGTGGATTGGGGTCAATATACCATACCCACAGAAAGGAAATGTTACCATAGTGTTATGTACACACAAACTGTTTTCAAAATATAAAAACAAACATCAAGCAAATGTAAAGCAAAAGGCAGTGTAAACCTTGTGAAGACAATGTAATATCAAACAAAAGCATTTCAAAGACGATTGATCTTTCACTCCCATGTTTTCCTTTAGATAATTCAGTGGCCAGTTCTACCTTCCCTAAAAATATATGTGGGAAGTGACATAGATCTCTCAAAAATATTTTGGACTGGTTTTATTAGAGGTATAACTTTTCAGCTTGGCTTCAGTATCTTTGAAAGATGAAGCACTCGTAAAGGAGTATGGTTCTGTGCAATTGGATGTGAATAGTGGTAATGCTCCTTTGTGTGCCAGATGTTAGGAGGGGTTTTCACTTTTTTTTTTTTTTTTGCGGTACATGGTCCTCTCACTGTTGTGGCCTCTCCCGCTGCGGAGCACAGGCTCCGGACGCGCAGGCTCAGCGGCCATGGCTCACGGGCCCAGCCGCTCCGCGGCATGTGGGATCTTCCTGGACCGGGGCACGAACCCGTGTCCCCTGCATCAGCAGGCGGACTCTCAACCACTGCGCCATCAGGGAAGCCCCTCACTTTTATCCTTGAACGAAGTTGTTGAAACCTGACTTATAAATTTAGGCTCATGGAAGAAGCCTGGGTTATCCTTGCAATGTATTAAAAGATTAGTTACCCTGTGGAAGGAGTTTAGGTGATTGTAGAGTATCTGTGGAATGCTATGCAAAACTCTTACAGATAAAATGCTTTTTTAAGTATCACTATATAGTCAAAGGTTTGCTTCAGTGTAAAATTCTTTCTCTTTAAAATGTTCTTGGTTTTATTAGGGTTTCACTTTGACTGGCAGTGCTGTTTAGTTTCTCTTTAGGGTGTGTGATTTAATAGCTACACTACGAATGAGTTAGTGAAGCTCAGGATGACACGCCAGTGGTATCAGCAGGTGTTTCTCATGTTCTCTGTAATTACACATGTGGATTATGGACAGTTTTAAGCAACAGTGTTTAAAGATCCTGCTTAATTGGCTGTAAAATAATTAAATAAGGTTTTGACTGGCAAATTTATAATTCTGTTAGATGCATAAGCCAGTGCGCTTGAATGTCAATGTGACTTCAATTTGGAAATATTAGATTAATAGAACTAATTGTCCTGCAGGTACAAAGTTTACTCTGATTAATAGTCTTAAAACTCTTATAGAAGTTTAGCCAAGTAAATTTATGTTACTTACCATTCTGCTTAAACTTTTAATTAAAACTTATTTCCAAAGTTTGCAGTGTTTCAGCATTGCTGTGCTTCTTTCCAGGTTTTCCAAAGCTGAGCTTCTGTAATTTTTCAGTGACTCCAGCTGCCTCATTGAGTAACTTGCCCTATCAAAAGGATTAAAATTATATACTTTCAGACATTTATTTGTACCTGCAGCTGACAGTTTCCCTGCACATTGTCTCTAACACTTACCGATGTCTGCTTATAACCTACTTTAGTGCTGCGTGAATGGCTCTGATATACCAAATGTACATGATAAATGTTTTATCTCTGATTCTCGTTGATCAGTTTCTAAATGATCAAATGGTTTATCTCAGTAAGACACTAATTCACATTGATCAAATTCTCAATGACCAAGTTGACTTGGTTTCTGCTGAACACAAATTGTATTAAAACAACATTACTTGAACATGCTGGCTTTTCTAATGCAGGAGTTATGTTACCAGCAGTTACCCTATAACTCGAGTTGTTGTATTATAAAGATGTCTTCTCCCTAATGAAAAGTTTACATAAGAAGAAAAGAATGCGCTATTACAGGAAGAACAGGGCTTCGAGCAAGGATTGGGGCTTTTACTAACTAATTAAATTCTGCATTTGTATTGGGCCTTTTTCCCCCTTTTTTTAATTTGAAGGGCTGTGAGCAGGAAATATAGCAGCTGCAGTGGTGACATTTTATTCCCTACGGTCCTTAGAGCCAAGCAATGTCTTGATTATTCAGTAAGAGACTTAGCAATTGAAGAGGCTAAATTCTAGAAAAAGTAAATATACCTGTGCTCCTTCTGCATACACTTAGTTATAATTGCCTAGTTAGCAGTATAGGGTTGTTTGTTGTTTTTGTTTTTTAAACATCAACTCACCTATGTCAACTTCCATAGTATTTCATGTACCCACTAGAGTTTGTCCAATAGCAAATACCCATTTGGCTGAGACAAAGTCTCAGTTATTTAGAACACCCAGTTCCTCAGGCAGGTTATTTATTCCACCTTTGACTTGTCTCTTCTATCTGTAAAATGTAAATTTTAACTGCCATTCTCTTTAGGGCATTCAAGCTCAGAAGATTTAAAAGTTGAAAAAGAAAAAAAAAAGTTGTCATTGATCTTCATCTAAAAAATGGACCTAAGTAGTTTTATTTAGTTGTAAGACACCAGGTGACCTTTTAGTTTTGTTGTGTATGGTATGGCAGCCCCTTTTGTACTTCATCAGGGGATATGTGGAGAGCAGCCTGCCGCCTCTCAAACTAAGAAGCTGTGTGTGTCATTCTCTTCCCCCACACCCCCCAAAGCAACAAATTAGTTCCAAGGTAAGTGAGACCTGCTTTGGAACACACCACTGTTTGACAGTATTTCTTACGATGGGCATGTAGAATTGGTTAGATTTGTAAGGAAACCTTAGGCGATTAGTGCCTTTCCCCCCCTTTAAAATTAGAGCCCTCCTAATCAGATTTGTCTAGTTAGTTTCTTCTTATTTCTTTAAGTTGGAGCTCTAGCCTTAGTCTACATACTTATTCTCTAAGGTAACAGAAGTAAATGCCAAGAAACATTAACACCACTTGCGAGTTAGCTTTCCACCTGTATCATTTCTGCATACGCTTGGTTATAATTGCCTATTTAGAAGTGTAGGGTTGTTTGTTGTTTATATTATGTTAAGACATGACACCATAACACTCCCAGAAGAGAACACAGGCAGAACAGCCTATGACATAAATCGTAGCAACACTTTCCAAGGTCAGTCTCCCAAAGCAATAGAAACAAAAGCAAAAACAAACAAATGGAACCCAGTCAAACTCACAAGTCCCTGTACAGCCAAGGAAACCACAAACAAAATGAAAAGACAACCCTCGGACTGGGAGAAAACACTCACAAATGATGCGACCAACAAGGGCTCCATCTCTAAAACACACAAACAGCTCATACAGCCCAACAACAAGAAAACAACCCGATCAAAAAATGGGCAGAAGACCCAAACAGACCCCTCTCCGAAGAAGACAGCCAACAGGCATGTGAAAAGATGCTCAGCATTGCCAACCATCAAGAGAAATGCAAATCAAAGCCACCCACGCTGGCCAGAATGGACATCATCAAAAAGTCCACAAGTAACAAATTCTGGAGAGAGTGCGGAGGAGAAAGGGACACTCCCCCCCCCACCACCACCACTCACACACACACTCTCTCTCTCTGCTGGTGGGAATGCAGACTGGTGCAGCCACCTTGTAAAACAGCACGGACTGTTGACTCTCCACTGTTGCTCGCAGCATTCCACTCAGTCCAGAGGTGTCTGCAGAAGGGGGCAGGGCAGGATGGCAAAGTTGATTGGAATATAGGACGAGGAGGGCAGGACAGGGATGTAAGCCATACGACAGTATTATCTGTTTCACAAAATAGAACACAAACTGCTGCTGTTGCATGAACATGTGCAGTTGGTCTCAAAGTCAAGAGGGTCACAGTGGAAACTTCCTTATCACTTCAACACAGTATGTGAAGGAACCTCAAGTGGTGATACTGAGGCCAGATTGGCCACATCCTACCTTAAATCCATGACCTGGAATTCTCTTCCGTGTCTCAGCGGTGGCAGCTAGCGTTTGTTTGGGTTGCTCTGGGCATATTCTTTCCTTTAATATAATCTATTTATGTGTTTCGTGTAAATTATCAAAATCAGTCTTGTTGCAGCCCTTAGGTTAGTGGCCATAAACTCCTGAATTCATGATTTGTTCTGCGTGGGATAACAAATCGTTCTGTTTTCCCCTACAGGAACATTAGCATTGAACTTTCTTCCTTAATCAATACGATCCATTAAGAATCCAGCATCACCCTACATGGTTATATGAAATACTAATTGCACACTGTTAGTTAGATAAATGAAGTTTCTGCCAAAATGATAGCTTGTTTCTTTGTATCATAATATTTAAAACAAGAACATTTTGAGTTCTAGGGTGCATGGTATTTTAGAATTTACTGATCCTTGCTTATTTGAGTAATTATCTACACAGCTCATAGTTCCCCAAATATACTTCTAACTGGGATAACTAAGTTTTTTCCTCTTGCTGATTCCAGCAAGAGTTCATTTACTTTTTAAAGGATCCAGTTGGAAATAATTGTTTTTAAATTTTCGTTTGATGTTTTCATAGATGAGAAAAAGTTATTTTGCTTTTTGAGTGCCACTCAGCTACAGATAGAAAGCATCGAAGCTTGTAGGGGGGCCAATTAGAGTTAATTACCATCTGACTGACCTGCCACTTCTTAAAATGTCCAGGAAGACTTGTAGGATGTAGATTTTTAATTCTTTCCTTGTGTCAGATTTGCAAAGTTTAACCATCTAGAGCCTTAAGTATGGTAAAAATTATATCGAAGAAGTTATCTATGCATAAAAGTGACAGCTCTTAGGATAGTCTCTGGGAAGTTGTATAGGCTCCGCCATATGGTGGTACCTACTTGTTTCATCACTCTATGGTTTGGGTAGCCTATTCCAAATGTTACCAACCCTCCCTGCTCTCAACCAGATAATTAACTTAGGGTTGCCACTATTTCTGGGGTAAAACCATGGTACTAAAATTGAAACCAGAACTTTCAGGATAATCGTACTTGAATGTGTCTTCCCATTGCTCATTTGAATGTATAATTTCCACATCATCTCTCATGGTGTCAGTCTATTCAAGGATTCCTATTTCTGGCTCTTTTCATTTTTCTTAAGATGTAAGCAAACAAAATACAGAAATTGATAAATTTGGACCTTATCATGATTAAAAGGTTCTGCTCATCTTAAGACACCATTTAGAAAATTTAAAAAATGGGCAGCTAGTGGGAAACAGCTGCATGGCACAGGGAGATCAGCTTGAGGCTGCCTAGAGGGGTGGGATAGGGTGGGTGGGAGGGAGATGCAAGAGGGAGGGGATATGGGGATATACGTATGCATATAGCTGATTCACTTTGTTATACAGCAGAAACTAACACAACACTGTAAAGCAATTATACTCCAATAAAGATGTTTAAAAAAAAATGGGCAAAAACTTGAATAGACACTTCAAAGGAAGATATACGAATGGCCAATTAGCACATGAAAAGTGCTAATAACATCATTAGCTATCAGGGAATTGCAAATTAAAACCACTGGAATGATGAAAATCAAAAAGACTGACAGGGCTTCCCTGGTGGCGCAGTGGTTGGGAGTCCGCCTGCCGATGCAGGGGGCATGGGTTCGTGCCCCGGTCTGGGAGGATCCCGCATGCCGCGGAGCGGCTGGGCCTGTGAGCCATGGCCGCTGAGCCTGCCCGTCTGGAGCCTGTGCTCCGCAATGGGAGAGGCCACAACAGTGAGAAGCCCGCGTACCGCAAAAAAAAAAAAAAAAAAGACTGACAATACTAATTGTTTGCAAGGATGTGAAGAAACCAGAATTCTCCTGCTTTGCTGTTGGGGGGTATAAAAGAGCAAAGTCACTTTGGAAGAAGTTTGGTGGTGTCTTATAAATTTAAGCATACATTTATTCTATGACCCAGGAATTCCAGATCTGGGTATTTACCCAAGAGCAAAGAAAATATACATCCACAGAAAGATTTGTACACATGTTCATATCAGGTTTATTCATAGTAGTCAAAAAGAAACTACCCATATGGTCATCGATGAGTTTAGCAGTTTTAAAAAAATAAACTATTCATGAAACAACGTGGCTGAATCTCAGAAGCATTATGTTAAGCAAAAAGAAGTCAGACACAAAACAGCGCCCATTGTGCGATTCCATTTATGCGGAGTTCAGAAACAGGAAAAATTAGTCTGCATTGATAGAAATCAGGAAGTAGTTGGTGGGGATAGAGGGGGACTTGATTGAAAATGGGCACATGTCAACTTTCTGAGGTATTGAGAATATTTGTTTTTCTGGGTAATAGTTAGCCAGGTATATATACAATTTTACTACAGTGTGAACACCTAAGATCAGTACATTTTTAAAATGTTAATCTTAAAATACCCTAATTTCCTAATTTTAATTAGGAAAAAAAATGTCCAAAATATTGGGAATACCCAACTTTTAACTGTAATTTGTCCCAGGTGAAATAAGTTTCTTCAATTTAATCACAGTCTTAAGAAACCTGTGATTTCTAATCCTATCCATAATCATATTTTCTTATTAGAATTTGAAAACTTCATCTCAGAGTCAGGGCTGTTCGTTCAGTATGCTTGATCTCTATAGATACAGGAGTAAACCTCGCTTTATTTTATTTATTTTCTTAAGAATAAGTCTCCCCCGCTCCCCATTAAATTATGGTTGCCTATTATACTCGTCTCCTTGTTGGCCTAGAGTCTTGTAGATAGGCCTGGTTAAGTTTTTTTTATAGATTTATTTTTATTTATCTATCCTTGGCTGCGTTGGGTCTTTGTCGCTGCTCACGGGCTCCCTCTAGTTGCGGCAAACGGGGGCAACTGTTTGATGTGGTGCAGGGGCTCGCGGGCTCTAGAGCGCAGGTTCAGTAGTTGTGGTGCACAGGCTTTGTTGCTCCGCGGTATGTGGGATCTTCCCAGACCAGAGATCGAACCCGTGTCCCCTGCATTGGCAGGCGGATTCTTAACCACTTCGCCCAGGGAAGTCCCAGGCCTGGTTAAGTTTTGAAAGTAAATTTTGATAAAGGGGTTTTATAGGCAGTATCTGTACGTGAAACATTTATAGAGTGACACTGGTACTTTTTAATATTATAATCTTAGGCAGCAATTTGTTCATACTATGTACCGAGTCCTGGCAAAATGCTTGAAAACTTGTGAAAGCTTGCATCTTGGCCCTTCCCTACATGTTGAAATGAAAGCACACATGTTCCCATGTAAAAGTGTCGCCAAGCATCCCCAACTTGCTCACATGGCTGCCTTCAGCTATCTTACATGCTTTCTCATGCACCAGCCAGCAGTTAAATTGCCATGTTCCTTTTGTGAGTGTGTATGTCTAAATGCTGGTAATCATCTGCGTCCCTTGAAAACTGATAGATGTGCTCATTAAAGGGAGTTCTCACTCTTGGCTCCCTTCACACAAGTCACTTCAGCTCCCTTTTCTGGATGAGGCTGGCAAGAAATACTGTGCAGGGATACATCTGGCTTTATACTCCTTTTCAAGAACTAAAAAGCTCCTTTTTTCAGTATGTTAAACACACTTCGTAGGGACCTTACAAGCACAAAGAAGTCAGCTATGTGCCAATTACAATATTAACACAAGAAAGGCTAAGGGCTGCTGTTGTGTGGTGGGATTTTTTTTTTTTTTAATGTGCTGCCATTCTCTCTTCATTTTGTTCTCTTGTGCTTCTGAGATTACACAAATACCTATTTATTTGTGAGACAGACCCATCTGTGGAGACTCTGAAGTCCACCAGCCTGCCACTGGTGTAGATCTCAGCAAAGCTGTCTGTGTACAAGGCACATTCAGCACGGCTTATGATTGGGAGTTTGAAGGTAGCGTACGCCTGTTTCTGCTTTTAGGATGAAAAATGAATTGCCAATTACTGTCGACGTGTTCAGACATGACACTTCATACGGTAGAAGCTTTCTCGGCCTGTTTTATGCTGGGCTCCCCACTATGAAACCGTCAGTTCTGAAAAAGGGGTGTGTTTGCAAGGAGGAGAAGAGAGAAGGGGATCAGTCCGATCCGTTATGGTTTTCTGTGCTCCTGCGGAGTGGTGGGAGGGAGGTCAGTGCCTCTCACCTCTGTTTCCCCAGCAGAGCTCTTGAGCAAGATGAAGTGATCAAAGCTGGGTGCCAGCTTATCATCACAGTCTCATTACTTTGCAAGCTGCACGCCCAGATGCTGCTGTGTTCTGCATCAGGCTTCGCTGATTTACATTCATAGCACCTCCATTACAGCTCATTTGGTACTATTCACAATTAACCAGTTTTCTTTCCCTGATACAGTTTCTCTAATACAAAAGACCTTAATGTAAAGAAAATAACATCACTGGGTGTAGGGTGCATCTTTCAGACATCCTGGTTAGTTGACAAGAAGCAGGGATCAGATGTTTTGTCACTACTTTGTCATTTGTGTTTTTGGTGTGGTTAGTGGCGTGTTGGTTTGGAGGTATTTTTGAGGTCTTTGAATTTGAGATACCGGATTTTTCCAGGAGACCAATTTCATCAACTCCGCTGTCCTGGGAGTTCTTTTCAATGAGTGGATTCTGATACATTGTTTTCGTCTGTTTGGTTTCTTCCCCCAGTGAAGAGCTCAATGACATACATGTATTTTGAAGGGTAGTAATGTGACAGCTCATCATCAGTATCAACAACACAGCCATCCATCGGGGTGTCTTTGATGCTCTGTGCTCTATGGGCACTGGAAATACAGAAATATAAGTTTAAGTCCCAAATATTCAGAGGTCTGATACTTGTTGAAATTACTAGCTCTACTGTAAAGGTGTCAAAACCTGATACAGGAATTATAACTTTAACATTTGTTCAAGAAGAATTGTTGAGTATCTCATACATTCCAGGTGGTTTTTATAAACTTGGAAATACAGAGATGAAGAAGGCACGATGCTTGCCCTCCGGACACTTGCAGTACACATGGGGAGACAGATTGATACAACAGCGGCTATAGTGTGGTAAATGCTAATACGAAGGCACAGACAAGACAGTGTAGGGATGACGAGCAGGATGTGGACTGCGAGAAGAGGTGCCTAGTGTGCAGGCTGGCTCTGCTCACTTTGAGATTTTCTCAAGGTAAGAAGAGGGAGAATGGCTTTCCATGAAGAGAGAATCATATGCTAGAAACGGTTAGAATGAATGCAGGGGGAGGTGTGATGGAATAGGAGGCCAAAAAGGAAGATTAGGGTCAGATGCCGAAGGACTTTAAATGCTATGTTTTGAAAGGCAGAGTTAATAGGATGTGAGAATTCGACCAAAAGTTTTGCCTACTTGGGAATATTTTTTTAAATCACCTATTCCTGGTACCCATAATTCACACCATGAGAATTAAGCTTTTGAGTTGGTAGTTTTTTCTGGGAGTCTGTCAAATATACAGATATGATATTTGGTGCATACATATGTGTATGTTATAATAATCACGATTTGCTATTTCATGTTAATTACTATTATATAAGCATGTTAATATGCATTAAAAATAAGCAAGTTTTAGCTTACCGTATTGTTTCTTAGCAAAGTTCAGGGCTTTGAGAGAATGGGACATAGGAAAAAATAGTTTTGATTGAAAAAGTGGAGAGGAAAGAGTTCAGGAAAGGTTTGGTTCATGGGATGCTCCCTGGGGAAATCTTAGGGCAACTTTGCAGAGAAGAAGTTTTAGGAGATAGAGGGTCACCAAAAGCCAATACACTGGTTCCACATTTTAGCGCTCCCTGCAGTCCACAACATGAGATCATCTTTTAATTGAAATGGTATAATGATGAACTTAAAAAAAAATACTCTTAGCCACGATCTCTTTGTCCGTGGTGTCCTAAGAATTCACTTGGTACCAAATTCTGCATGTTTTTGAAAAGAATGTTTTATAGGCAAATTGTATGTGGTTTATGTCTGTAACTGTGATTATACGCACCCAGTATATATAAAATCAGCTCATAGATTGCTAGTCCCCTTGAAGATTCTAGTATTATTAAATGAACCCTTTAAGAATTCTTTCTCCTTCCCATTTCGTTTTGTGATCAACTTTTGCCTTTTGATATCCTTCCTGGATGCTTAGTGTAGTGAAAAGCATATGAAATTAATAAACGTTATTGGACTTTTAAAATTATCAGTATACTACCCCCACTTTTTTCTTAGCACGGCAAATGTAATTTTTTCCTCTTTCCTTCTCAGTCAACCCCTTAAAAGTAAAGTGTGTGAAGTTGTAGTTTGATAGTCATCCTTCCTTTATCTCTATCCATAGAAACATTAATAAACATAGATGTATTATTTTTACCATATATATTGAGATTATACCATATATATTTCTTTAACTTACATTTATTATGGGTATATCTCCTTTGGTCAACACGTGTAAATCTAACTCATTCTTCTCAGTACCTGCATAGTGTTCCATGGCATTGTTCTACCATGATTTATTGAGCCCATCCGCTGCTGACAGGCACTCAGATTGTGTTTCAAAAGATTTTTTTTTTTTGGCCGGTTTTTTTTTTTTTCCCCCCAAAAGGCTGCAGTGGGACAAATTTGGACATAAATCCTTAGGAACTGGTACTTTTTTTTTTTTGGCCATGCAGCTTGCGAGATCTTAGTTCCCCAACCAGGGATCGAACCCGTACCCCATGCAGTGGAAGTGCGGAGTTCTAACCACTGGACCACCAGGGAAATCCCAGGAACTGGTACTTCTGTTTCTATGACATGGATGGGGTTTGAATTGTGACCAGTCCTTCTGACTATGTGGCATTAGGCTACCTAACCGCTTGGGCTTCTTTTGGATGATGGAGGAAATGTATATTTAAGACCTTATGGGGTTGTTATAAGGTGTGGTAAGTTATGTGGGTGACGTGCTGGACATTGAACCCTATACGGGGTGGTACCTGGAGAGACCGAGTGGGCTTAGAGTTGGCAGGGCCCAGGTTACTTAACTTCAGAGGGTTTATTATAGTGAATCTACATCTGGCTTCCTGAGCCTGTCTGTTTGTCTCTCTCTCTCTCTTTTTTTTTTTTTTAAAGAAAAGGAAAGCCCACTTTGTGAAAATTTTCAGCTTTTGACTTGTGCAATTTGAAAATACTACATTTTGGCACAATCCTTGCAGTTTTTCCTGCTAGTCTATAATTCCCTAGAGGTGAATTGAGATTAGTGGCAGGACTTTTTCCATTAACTCTGGGAAAAACTACAGAGTGGGGCTTCCCTGGTGGTGCAGTGGTTAAGAATCCACCTGCCATTGTCGGGGACACGGGTTCGAGCCCTGGCCCGGGAAGATCCCACATGCCGCGGAGCAGCTAAGCCTGTGCACCACAACTACTGAGCCTGCGCTCTAGAGCCCACGAGCCAGAACTACTGAGCCCGTGTGCCGCGTCTGCTGAAGCCCGCCTGCTCCAGAGCCTATGCTCCGCAACGAGAGAAGCGACCACGATGAGAAGCACCCCAACGAAGAGTAGCCCCCGCTCGCTGCAACTAAAGAAAGCCTGTGTGCAGCAACAAAGACCCACACAGCCCAAAATAATAAATATAATAAAATAAATTTATATAAGAAAAAAAAAACTACAGAGCAAAAAAATTGTCCTTTGGCAAAAATGTCAATCCATACCTCTTTTGGAGCATTTGGAGACCAAAGCACTGAGAAGCTGATTTAATAGGAGAATTGAAAACCAAAATGTATACACATCTTCACCTTTTCTAACTGATGACAAGACAAGTGAAAAATATACTCTCAGAACTTGATGATGCAAAGAAAATAGGATCGTTGTTCCAGAGAGTACATTAAGGCTGAATCTTTAAAAGATTTGAGGGCTAAGCACTTGGCCACGTTCTTCAGGAAGCTGATCCATTCTTATTAATGTTATATCTATTTGTACTTCATGCCATAAAATTCCTCTTTTTTATGATACGGTATCTAGGAAGTAGGTTTAAGAAAAAAGGAATGATAGGCAGAACACTAGGACAGAAATCACAGCAAGATCCTTTTGGACCCACCTCCTAGAGGAATGGAAATAAAAACAAAAATAAACAAATGGGACCTAATGAAACTTGAGAGCTTTTGCACAGCAAAGGAAACCATAAACAAGGTGAAAAGACAACCCTCAGAATGGGAGAAAATACTTGCCAATGAAGCAACTGACAGAGGATTAATCTCCAAAATTTACAAACAGCTCATGCAGCTCAATATCAAAAAAAACAAACAACCCAATCCAAAAATGGGCAGAAGACCTAAATAGTCATTTCTCCAAAGAAGATAAACGAATTGCCAACAAACACGTGAAAGGATGCTCAACATCACTAATCATTAGAGAAATGCAAATCAAAACTACAATGAGGTATCACCTCATGTCATTCAGAATGGCCACCATCAAAAAATCTAGAAACAATAAATGCTGGAGGGGGTGTGGAGAAAAGGGAACCCTCTTGCACTGTTGGTGGGAATGTAAACTGATACAGCCACTGTGGAGAACAGTATGCAGGTTCCTTGAAAAACTAAAAATAGAACTACCATATGACCCAAGCAGTCCCACTACTGGGCATATACCCTGAGAAAACCATAATTCAAAAAGAGTCATGTACCACAGTGTTCATTGCAGTTCTTATTTAAAGTAGCCAGGATGGGGAAGCAACCTGAGTGTCCATTGACAGATGAATGGATGAAGAAGATGTGGCACATATCTACAATGGAATATTACTCAGCCATAAAAAGGAATGAAATTGAGTTATTTGTAGTGAGGTGGTTGGACCTAGAGTCTGTCATACAGAGTGAAGTAAGTCAGAAAGAGAAAGACAAATACCGTATGCTAGCACATATATATGGAATCTAAAAAAAAAGTTCTGAAGAACCGAGGAGCAGGACAGGAATAAAGACACAGACGTAGGGAATGGACTTGAGGACACAGGGAGGGGGAAGGGTAAGCTGGGACAAAGTGTTGAGAGTGACATTGACATATATGCACTACCAAGTGTGAAATAGATAGCTAGTGGGAAGCAGCCGCATAGCACAGGGAGATCAGCTCGGTGCTTTGTGACCACCTTAGAGGGGTGGGATAGGGAGGGTGGGAGGGGAACGCAAGTGGCAGGGGATATGGGAATATATGTATATGTGTAGCTGATTCACTTTTTTATACAGCAGAAGCTAACAGCATTGTAAAGCAATTACACTCCAGTAAAGATGTTAAAAAAAAAACGGAATGTTTACTATGCTACAGATTTTACTATAGCAACTACCAAGAAAATGTGCTCATTTTCTCTTGTTTGTAGTTCTTGGTCTTCCTGATTTCTTTTTTAACTTATTAGAACTTCCCTTAATTTTTCTATCCTACAGAGTCAGTGGAGCTATAATGAAGTAGTAAATATCCACATGAGCAAAATTTTTACTGGGAATAACTTTGATAGATATCCTTCACATAGTTCAGTGGACTGGCTCTAGCAAGTTACTTTTCCTTCCTCACCCCCGCCTCAGTTTTCTACATCTGTAAAAGGTGATCATCACAGAGTTGTTATATAGGAATATTAAAGGAGGTCCATTCATGTTCTTGGCACACTCCAACCAATCAGTAGTTAGCTAATGATTATAGTCATCGATAGTTCAAGGTTCTGTTGAGTGAATTTTGTGTGTGTTTTAAAATTTATGCCCATCATATAATCATATATATATATATTTCCCTAAGGGATAATCCCCAAACCTGTAAAATTGCAATTGAGACTGTACCACGCCTCTAAAAAAATGTGTTTAAAGACACGTTTTCTGTCAAATCATTAACCAACGGTTAACAACAGTACTCAAAATAATAATTATATTTTAACAGGCTAGGAAATACGTAATTTAGTTAGAAATGCACATGGGAGTCTGTGCCAGGAGAAGTGCAGCTATTGTTAGTGTATGGTACCATCCTCATCTCATCACTTGTCATACCTTTAGAATATTTACATCAATTTGAGGTTGTAGGCAATTATAGGTTGACAGTCGATGATAAATAAACAAAATTCTCCATAAAGTTGGTTCTGAAGTCACTTGCTTGGCATTTAGACCCTAATTTTTCCCAGAAATAAAAGTGACACTTCTGGTTAAGTGTCTAGTTTACTCCTGAAAAGCCTATTTAACCCTTGTGTGTTTGCAGTGAAGAATGGAAGGCTGGAGGTTTGGAGTCAGAAAGAAGAAACAAAAAGAAAAAGAGTGCACTTGCCTCTGTGTGTGTGTGTGTGTGTGTGTGTGTGTGTGTGTGTGTGTGTGTGTTTAAACTACATTCTGGGTTTTAAAAGCTAACCTAATCACAGATATAACCTTGTTTCTCTGAAAAAGTGTAGATCCCTGTAGAGGGTGAAAAGGGAAAACACAAGCCTTGGAAAGAACAACTCCCACCCCGTCTCCCAGTCTCTCCAAGAGTTTCCAACTTTCTTTGTTTGTTTTTTTTTAAAGCAGTGAGTGGACCTGTTTTCAAATGAAATCTTGTGTGGAATCCTAACACTGATAGTATGCTATGTTATTAATGTCACTGTAGTTAATAAGCTTACTTACAACTTTTGCTTATTATCAAGAAAGCAATGACACTTATTTTCGTGAATCCAACATTTAAATATTAGGAGCTAAGAATGGTGGCTGCAGTCCTCTGTCAGTCTCAGCACCCACATTCATTTACTTGGTTGCAGTGTTGTGATAATCCTGATTTGCAGTGATAAGTAGTGGCTACTGATAATAATTTTGGTTTTGTTTTAACAGCTTGCCTTGCAATCTTAAGATACTCATCCATCAATCTGATCCATATGATTAAAAACGAAATAAGTTTCTGCTTCAAAGCTGAATAATTGACAGTTTCTAATAAATCATTATTTAGAAGTTGGGACAGGCACCCCAAACTTAACAATATTGAAGCGTACTGCGAAAATAACCTTTGACATCTCCTCAGCCTCATCTTTGCTAACTCTTTCATGGACCCCAGAGTTCACTCCGTTAAGGCGAGAGCATGCCTTCCACCTGTGCTTCTGCAGCTTTGTAACACAGCACACCTTCATTTCCTCCATGTCAGCTGTCCACTTGCCAAGACTCGTCTCACATGTCAATGTCTCTGTAGTCTTCCTTGACATGTCCCTTCCCACTTCGGGCTCCCAAAAGAAGGATACGGTTGCTCCCTCTGTGTGTTCAGGTAACTCGAGCCCTTATTACAGCCCAGTTTGCATCGCAGTTGCCGTTACACCTACCTCCCTTCTAAAACAAGAGCCCCTGAAGGCACGAGCTGCAGCTTAGACATCTTTGTAGCAGTAATACTCCGAAGCGTGTTCAATTGCTATCAATACTGTTATTTACTAGATTGAATTAAACTCTTATAAAACTTTTTCCTGCTTTTCAGTTTCTATCCTCAGAATGTTTTCCTCTAGAAGGGACTTTGAATTTACAGGAGAGGAAACTGTTGTCTAAAAAGCTAAGTGAGAATTACAGGCTCTTGGGAAGGGCCCATTACCAAGGTTGTATATCAGGTTACAGTGTGTGAATATCATTCCCAGTTGAAATGAAACCTTCCTGAGGGCAGGAATTGTATTTTATTTTGTTTATTGATCTCCCCCAGCACCTTGCACATATTCTGCACTCAGTAAATACAGGCTGAAATGCATTCACTCAGCAAATTACGGGACTGTGGCTATGTGACATCTCTGTGCCTAGCTTGATGGTTTGATTTATCCAGCTGTTGAAGGTCTTCACTTACAGAATTCCATACAGGGCTGATTTTTGTTGGACATCAGCTAATTGCCAGAGTTCATCTCCAGTACATGCCCTAGAGAAGGCGAGCTCTCCTCTGCACAGTATCAGTAGGGAACTTAAGAAGACGGCAAAATTCAAAATATAGTGGAGTATTGTTTATTAGGTTAAGGTTTGTCATTAATTGGGAATTCCTTCAGTTCAGATTTCTGTATAATGTGAATTTTTGTTAAGGAAGGATTATTGATATGTGAAAACTCCTTGACCTTTGCTGTTTCTGAAGACTATTTTTCACTTCTGTTAATGTAGACAGATTCATATATTTTCCAAAACCGAAGTACGTCTCACTAACATTTTCTGCTTGAATTCAGAAACATGACATCTTCAAGTCAGGGAGCTCTCTACCACAAAAGCCAATGAAATACTTCATAACAAGTTACCTTCTTACGAAAGCTGACTTACCTGCTTTGATTGTAGCCAGTTTCTGAGCAAGGCAGCCATGGAACCAAGGCAGAGAGGAGAAAACTCCTATATACTTTAAGGCAAGGATAAGAGAGCCATTTCTTTTTCTGACTCAGTTAAAAGTGTACTGATTATCCAGTCCCATTAACCTAGTGGGTCACTTACCTTGTATGAATTAGCGGCAGCCAGCTGTAGTGCAGAACGGTCTTGCCACATCATGGACACATTTATAAAGATTGATAACAGCGAAGGTTTAGCGTTAACCTTTATTGTCAGGCAGGCTGTACAAGAATCTGTCTGGTATTGGCTTTTGCTTTGATTTATGAAAAGGTGGCCACGTGAAGAAGACATCACATAAAACAGCTCTGCTGGCAGCAGTATTATTAGATGCAATTGTAAGTATAGGAAATAATAACTAACTCTAATTAGGTTCATTATCCTCTCTTGCTAATTCGGTACTTGGGATGGGCAGGTCCTCTTAGCAGTACAGTACCTTCCCCTTCCCAAAGGAATGGGTCCCTCACTTGCTTTCTCCTGGGTTAGCGTGTTTCTCCAAAGGTTTCCTCTAAGCAGTAGCTAGCAGTGAGATGCTGCCCGTCTAAGAGAGGATTGTTAAGTAGTCAGCTTGATGGTTCCCTCATCCCACAGCGACAGCATCAAGTTATGACCTATTGGTTTTGCCTCAGGGCACCCGTGTGTGCACTCTCTCCCACACAAGCCCTGTAGATGGAAGGACTTAGAAATTCTGGCTCTTGAATATCTGCAATAGCCCCGAGTAGTAGCAGGTGGCTCTTCTGGAAAATGGCACCTATAGCTTCTTGCTCAATAGGACTTTTGTCCCCACGGAGAATAGTCATTACTTTGCCTCCGTTTTAGTTTCAATGCACGTTGGTTTGGTGGAGTGTCTTTTATGCTATAAAAACTTCCCTTCCCTTTGAAATCTTTGTTTGGTCTCTCTAGTTCCAGTTGCGTCTTAATATGCAAGAAAGGCAGCTGTGTTTTCCTTTAAGCAAATATAATTGTAGGGGAAGGCGTCTCTGTTTATCCCGTGGACAAATACATTATGGGTAATGCCAAAAAAAACGAAAAAAGAAAAAAACTTGGGACCCCAGAAAAATTATGTAAATCTTTCCAACTCTCTATGAAGCAGAGGAGTGCTGCCCTTTATGTGGTCACCGCCTGCAAGCAGCATTTTCTTGAGAGCCAGCAGCTGTGGGGAGTTGGGGGCAAACACGTGCACAGGAGAAACCTCCACCTTTCATTCAGCTCCCAAGGATAGACAGAGGTGCCTCAGATAGCTCTTCTGGTCTGTGTCTGTTTTTCAGGCAGCCACATTTCTTTTGTTTTTTGGTTTTTTTTTCCCTGGTATGCGGACCTCTCACCGTTGTGGCCTCTCCCGTTGCAGAGCACAGGCTCCGGATGCGCAGGCTCAGCGGCCATGGCTCACGGGCCCAGCCGCTCCATGGCATGTGAGATCTTCCCGGACCGGGACACAAACCCGTGTCCCCCGCATCGGCAGGCGGACTCTCAACCACTGCGCCACCAGGGAAGCCCGGGGCAGCCACATTTCTAATCATAGTTGAACCTACCTCCATTTTGATGTTCCAGATTATTTTGAGACTTTTATGTGCCATTTATCAAATTAAATTATGCAAGGTTTGGCCATTCTCTGATTTTCTGTTAACTTCTTTATCCGGGGAGATCCTTTGTGCAAGTGTGGAGACGGGCCTCTCCTGAGCAGTAGAAAGAAAGCACGCCGGCGGACGTGTAGAGAAGTGATCCTTGGGAGCTGAAGGTGGCCCTGGTCCAAGCAGGTTGCACCTAGTAGCTTCTTGTTGCCTGGAATGGTTCCGAGTGATCAGGCAGGCCCCTGTCATAAAGCAGGGTGCGCAGCAGCAGCTGGGGAGAGTCACATTTGGCTACCACGGCAGGCAGGCAGTGCCCAGGAATTCCGCTCTCTGAGGTCACGGAGCCAGATGTGAAGGCTGGATGCGAGATGGTGTCACTAAGGGCTTTCTGGAAAGAGAGCAATTAAATTCGAAACCAAATGAACGCCTGTGTTTATATATAGGGAAGGTGCTCCTAAAGTGCTTACGCAGCCCCTAGTGACTGTCGTGAAACTTTCTTTTAAACACATACGTTTTGAAAGGGCAAATGGTGAATCTGAACCACACATCAGCTTTAAAAACAGACATAGTTAAGATCAAGGTGTAAACATTAATAGGGGCCTACTCTTTTGCTCCCCACTCTTTTTCTCTAGGAAGTAAAGAAATAGACTGTTCAGCCCAGATAACTTTTCCTGGCTTTACTTGCCTTTTGGAGGGATGTGGAGTGAGTCAGAAAGGTGTATTGTCTGGTCTCTTCCTTACTTTCGGAAACCTTGGATTTTGTACCACAAAGTGCTTGTTGGAAGAAAGCCAGGCCTCTGAATTTCAGCGTCACGAAATACTCAACCTTAATGGCAGGACCACAGGAAAGTGCAGAACTGGGAGAGTCAAACCCAAGGCTAAGGCTAGAACACCACGGAAACAAGAGAAGGCTAAGGAATCTGGAGTGCCATGGTTGATTAGTGATGTCTGCCATTGGCATGAGTGTTGAGAGAGTTGGCATTTTTCCTTTGATTTGCTACCCCTGCTTTAGAAGCAAATATAAAAACCTCTGTTTACCTCCCTTAATTGATAGTGCCTAACCAGAAATAGGAGGGAGGGAGAAAGAAAGAAAGAAGGAAGGAAGAAGGGCTGTGTAGTGCAATTTTAATATCTTTTTTTCTGTTCTCTTTTCACCTTTCACCTACCAGCAGGTTTGGGGAAATGAAATAACCACAAAACAGGACTTTATATTTTGTTACCTCTTGTCCTGATATGGCTCCTGGTAGGAAAGCGAATTTCTTTTTCCTCACTTCAGGCCACCACAGTACCAGTGGGACTGTGACTGGCATTTGCAGGGACTTAAAAATCACTCAGGATAGAAGATACTGTTGGCAAAATGTCCTTAATGTGCAGTCATATGTGCCATTTTCTTTGTAATGAATAAGAGAATATATTAACATTGCACTTTTATTAGCATTTGTAATACATGCAAAGATATTAACCTTCAGTGCATTTCTGAAATAGTGTCTCATGGGCAGAGGCTTTAGTTTACAAGCAGGGAAATAAGACTGCAGTCAAATGACATCTTTCCTAAATACCAGAAGTAGTAAAACTCCATCTGTTAAACGATTCTTCTTCAGTATAAATATTGGCGATAATAACTAATCTTGGAGATCAAAAAGTGGTAAAAATTGATGGTATTTGGTAGAAATTAATACTATAATTAATTTACCATTGTCTTGAAAAGTTTTAATTGAAAAGCCCTCAGTGCTTTATTTTATTCTGTGTGCTTGTGATAAAAACTGTCTCATTAATTCATCCAATTTGGATAATCAAACCAGTTATTCAGACCTTAAACTGAAGTTACAGTCCTGAGCAGCACTTGAAGATCTTCTTCTCTCAAGACTCTTCATTCCTAACCCAAACGAGTTGCTGGCCATTAGTAGCCAGTTGTTGACGGTTTACATTGGTCAAATTAGGCAAATAAGTCTGAAATGTCTACTTCATAATATGTATAGCCACAGCCATTATATACTTCTTACCATGATGTGAAATGATATGTATAGCAAAACTCCAAGTTTCCAAGCTTTCTACATCATCTTAGTCTTGTGCAGTTAACTTCTGGGCAGTAATGAATCCACAGATATCTGTCGTGGTTTTATTATGTGTAAGATCCTAGGTTCTCATATATCCTTCACAAGGGCTACTCATCAGGCACAGGGGAGACCGTCTTTAATTTCTTATCAGTATTATTGAAAAGAGAATCCTACGATCCCAAGCTTCCCCCCGGTCCCTGATGTGGCCTGGGCTACAGGGCCATTGCAGTCAGTGCTGTCATTGCCTATTTCAAACCATTTGAAAATGAAATCACCATTGGTCCTCTCATGTTTCTCCCTGTTCCTGAAAGCCCTTTGGTGGTTAACGTTTTTTGAGGGTGGGGTACGGGGAACAGATCTCACAGCGTGAATGAACTGAAAAGTTATCCGACATATTTAAGTAACGCTGGCACTTCTGGGCCTCCTGCTGAGGACTGCCAGCTTGACTTTACAGAATGACATTTATGACACTAAAGATGTAGAAACTCATGGAAAGAGGCTGAAAACCAGTTTCTGGCCTGTTTGAATACTGGTTTAATGGTAATAGAACGTTAATTGTGTGGTGTTGATTATTCTTAAAATGTCCAGCTTGTTTTAGACAGGATTTTGCTACTATTAGAGAAAATTAAAGCAGTTTGCCATCAATTCCGTTGAGTTCCTCCTCAGTGCCTAGCCACAAGTAGCAGCCCTGCCACCAGCAGTGGGCAAATCTGTGCCAAGTGTAATTACTTCAGATACAATTCCATTTATTCATAGGGAAGACTGTTGCTGTCCGTGAGAACGTAGTTGAGAGAAGAAAAGATGTATAAGTTTATGTTAATTATATACCCCATGCTGGAGGTTTGATTTTAACATGAGTGCAGCTTTTTAATCCCTTTATCAAAAACACATGCAGGAACCTTCTTTGCTGCCACCTGAACACTTTGTGGACACCTTCAGGTTACGTGAACAGTCACCAACCCTCACGTGAATTGTATTCTAAAACTTGGTTTTTAAGTTGGCAGTGTGAAAGTGGAAACCCATTTTCCTTTAGAAATAAGGTGGTAACTAATAGGTTCCTAGAACAACCTACTGAAATTTATTAGTTGAGATAATAAGAATAATAGTAATAATAGCAGCTACTGTTTGTTAAAAGCTTACTGTGTGCCGGAAATTGTGCTGAGGGCTTATGCATTATCTTAATAATCTTTACAGCAAAACAGTAGGAACCCATGAAAAAGTTGCACCTTACAGAGATTAAGCAGTTTGCGCCAGCTTGCATAGCAAGAGAAAGGCAGAGCCCAGATTTGGACGTAGGTGTTTTAGATGCCAGATCCTATGTTAACCATCAGGGTAAATGGCGCAAGTATAAGCAGTGACTATATTATGGAAGCTAACTAACTTTGGTCGTACTACTTTATTAGAAGAAAACTCATCTCGATTCCAGTTGGGATATTAGGAACATTTGTTCCCCCAGTGTAGTACTTTGGACACACTTCCATCCACCTTATGCGCGCACATACACTCAGGCCAACATAGTGGCGAGGAGAAGTAGAGACAGTGCCCTAGTATCTCTGTAGTGAGGGGTCTGAGGAGCCCCTGGTGTTTGCCAGATGCTGTTCCAGGCGCTGGGAATACTGTCTAGATGGAACAGACATGAGCCCTGCCCTCTTGGAGCTTACAGACTAATCAGAAAAATGACTAGTCACCCAAATAAACTCGACAGTTATAGTTGTGCTAAGTGCTGTCAAATGCTATAAGAGCATGTGACATGAGAATCCACTGTGAGGGATCAGAGAAGACCTCTCTTTAGGCTAAAATAGTAGGTGTTGGGGGAGCATAAAGGAAGGTCATTTAAGCAGCTAGATCAGCAAGTGTTAAGGCCCCAAGGAAGGAGCTCAGCTCCTTTGGGGTTCTGAAAGGAAGCATGCAGGAAAGCAGAGTGGGGAAAGATGAGGCCGGAGATGGAGTGGGGGGCCATGTCCTACTAGGCCATAATTAGTATTTCGAATTTTATCCTAAGAGCAGTAAGGAGTGTTTGAAGGATTAGGGTTGTAACCTGGAAGTTATAAGATCCATTTAAAAGGAGGTGTTCCAGTTGTTGTGTTGATAATGAATTGCTGTAAAGATGAGGCTGGAGGACTCAGAATGGAAACCAGGAGACTTCTTAGGAGATTTTTGAAATATTCCAGGTGGTGGTGGTAGCGACTTGATCTAGAATAATGACAATGGAGATGGAGAGAAATAGGTTGATTCTGGATCTGTTTTTGAAGTTTAATTGATAAGACTTGGTGACAGATTGGATATTGGGAATGAGAGAAGAGGCGGTGTCAAGGGGGATTCCCTGATTTTGGAAGGTCCATTTACTGAGATGGGGAAGAAAGAACAAATTGCGGGTAGAGGAAGGAATTAAGTGTTCGATTTTAAACATGTAGCACCTGTAAAACCTTCAGTGTGAATAGCAGGAGGCAGTCACCTGTAAGAAGGCAGGGCTAGAGGTACAGATTTGATAGCTGTCAGCACACAAGTGAAAGCCACATGAATGGTTGAGATCCTGGTGGAGAGACTATATAGAGAGAAGAGCAGGATATGGCCCTGAGGATCTCCCACATCAAGAGATCAGTTAGAAGAAGATGAGCTGATGGAGAAGCAAGGGAGGAAGTGCAGTGTTTGTAGAAGCCAAGAAGCCCCTTTCAGGAGAGGGGAGTAATTTACTTAAGTCCATGCTGATTGCTCCTATAAGACGTCTACCAAGCATGGTTGGATTTAGCCACTTGGATGTGGATAGAAGAGAATGGATGGAAGGTAGGAAGTGGAGGTGGCTGTCATAAGAATTGTATTTGCTAGAGCTGTGCTTTCAACAATATGATAGCCACTAGCCACGGGTGACTGTTTAGATTTAAATTTATTAAAATTAAATAAAATATAAAATGTTACCTTTGTTGCTTTAGTCACACTTCAGGTGCTCAGTAGCAACATGTGGCCTTGACCAGTGTGTTGGGCTGCATAGACATGACCGTTTCCATCACTGCAGGGAGTTCTCTCAGAAAGCACTCTTCGTGGGAGAGCTCTTAAAAATGATCTAGTAGGGAAAGGAATTGTTATGAGAGAGGCACTCTTCCTCCAAAGTAACGGTAGAAAAGTTGCAGATCCAGATTTTATGATGGGACAGTGAGGGAGATACCTGGTTTCTGTTTTTCTCAATGAAAATTAGAAAAATGGCCAAGAGTGAGAGGAGAATGGACATGTAATGAAATAATCATGGGAAAGAGGGCAAGAATGAATTTACCACAGAAATGTAAAAACATGGTAGGCAGAATTTAGTGTCTACCTATGGATTTACCCTGGTTATATGATTTTCCTCCAGAAACACTCAACTGGAGAGCTGTATTAAAGGACAGTCATATGGCAGGCGTTCAGCGACTGGAGCTGCGTGTGAGGGCTTAGATTAATACTGCTGAATTGGAACCCTTAGGGAGATGTAAAACTAATGGGGCTCAGCTTGATGAATCCAATCCAGGACGTGAATTGAGAAATGCACTGTCTGGTCCTGCAGTAATACATCATTATCCCTTTACATAGGAATCATTGTGATTCCGCCTCAGAAATACTCATGTGTGAGGCTCATCATAATCATTTGAAGAATTTGTGTGCAGGAGGTGGTTGTTTTCTCTACTTTCATGGTTAGTCTTGTCAATTTCAGTCTCAGCAGCTGCCTGAATGTTAAGCCAGTTTGCTAAATCTTGCCTGTCCTCTGAAAAATGCTTAAATCTGTTTATGTAACACAAGGGGTTGAGATTGTATGATGTGTTATGACATCAGCACCGAGTACTTTAATCAGAACCGTAAAAAGAAATGTTGGAATTTTTAAAGTGAAGAGTAATTGTGCAGATGTTCCATCGATGAACATGTAGTTCACTGTTTTATACATCCCATATAAACTCTTCACTTTTATTAGTTATGAAATTCTTTTGAGGTATCCCTCATTTATGGGGTATTAAGTAGGGAAACAGCAGCTACTTGCTGACGCCTTTAGGAGGAGAATCCCTATTCTCGTGGATTGTTCCCTTTCTCACTCACGTGAATTCCCATTACTGTCAGATGATTCATCTAGCTTTTGAGGTTTCCCACCGAAAGATTTCCTTCCGCCCCTCCTATGTCTCACCAATCTCTCTTTTAATATTTCTCACTGTGGACTTATGCTTTAACCAAGAGAATCGTGGTCCTCCTTAATCACACCATGTTTCTCTTTAATCACACCATGTCTGCCCTCCTTCCTGCCCTTCTTGTCTTTCTTTTTAAAGACTGTTGAATCAAAACTCCTTTTTTTCACACAACCTTCCCTCTTTACCCAACTTCTAAGCTCACCTCTGCTCATTACTGTACTTTCTGGAAATTCCTTTATCACTTGTAGAGCATGTCCTTGCTCAGAGTGTTTTTGGCTTTCTGATTTGCATGTAAATTTCCATATGAATCTTTTTTTTAAAAAAAGTCTGTTAGTGATGTCACTGCCTCTGCCTGCAGACTTTCTTCTCTTCTTCCACAGCCTTTGCTTCTTCTACTTTTCTGTCTAGAGCGCCTTCCTTACTCTCCTATCTAACTGCCTGAGCCCTTCCTGTTCTTTAAGACTACTGAAATTCTTGCATCTCATCTAAGACCTTTTCTGGTCATCTCCAGCCAAATGTACTCCTCCCCTTTCATATTTTTACTGTTCCCCATAGAAGGAGCTCTTATAAAATAGGTGTGTCTTTCTCTCCTACACGCACGCACGCACACACACACACACACACACACACACACACAGTGCCTGGTATAGAGCAAGCACTCCGTAAAGGATATTGAACTGACCTAATCCCACTGCCTTCATCTCTTTACTGCCCATTTTCTTATTTACCAATTTCCTGCTGTCTGGCTTCTGCCTTACACACTATATTGAAATTATTTCTCTAAGTTGCTGGGGATTGAATTCCACGGCCTTTTATCAATCTGTATTCTTTTCAACTTTCTTCTCTTTCATGAAGCTCTGGTTTCCCAGCCTTGTGATGCTGTCATACTGCTTCTTCTCTCCACTCCCAGTTCTCTGACCACTCCGTCTTCCTTCCCTGTCACCTTACCCCCAATGGGGCTGCTCCCCAGGACTCAACTGTCCCTCCTGCCCTCTGTCTCTGCACTCCCCGCTGTGTCTTTCAGGGGATGCTCAGTCCATGACTGTAGCCCTGTTCCCAGTGCTGAGCTCCAGGTCCACACTCTAGATTTTGGTAGGTCGTTTCTACTTGGGAACATTGCTCAAGCACTTGCATTCTTTAAATCCCCAGGCCTAAGCCACATGTGTATTGCCCAGTCTTTCGTCTTCTTGACATCCGCATCTGTTAGTTACTGCATCCTTCCATCCTTGCTTTCCGGTGCCTCCATTCTTGCCTGTTTTTATAGCTGGACACAGCTCCACTGGGCTCCCAGCCTAGATGGTTCCCACTTCCATCCATCTGATTTGTTCACATCCGATCAGCTTAGGCACCTTGATGGCTTTACTGTCTCATTTGGAGAGGTTGGTGGTTTGTCTCCACCTGCAGAACAGAGTCTAAGCATCCTCTGTCTTATCGGAAGACTGTCCAGATCCCAGTGCCTCCCTTTTCAGTGCCGCCTCTCACCTCTGCCAGCCTCCCTACAACCTGAGGCCCCTGGACGCGCCCAGCTTGACTGAGCCTGGGCCTTGGTTCACGTAGACCTTCTTACATGTCCTCTCTGCCTCTTACAGTCTTACCCTGCATTCGGGGTAAGGCTTTCACAACCCATCTCTTCTCCTCCGTGGACTCTTCCTAGACCTCCCCCAGCTCCCTCCTCAGAATAGTTGTGGCGCTTACCGCTGTACTCTTTCCCTTACACCCATCACACCGCCTTGTCTTAACCTGTGACCTTTACGAGGGTGTTTCTTTTACAGGTATGAGTTTTTCTCCCTTGTGTTTGTGCACACCTTTACCTCCTCCTCCACAGTATGTACACCCCTGTGATGTCCAGGTGGCATTTTTCTGCCTGACAGTTCCTGGAGGTTTGCGGGCATGGCCTAGTCCTAGGGCATGGTGTAGTGCACCCATTTGGGGATTCCCTGTTGGCAGGGGTAGAGCCTAAGCCTCCTCCCTTTCAGCTCATCGAAGGGATGGGAAACAGACAAGAGGCCCAGCTCTAGCCCTCTTTCCATTCCTCATTACTAGTACTCTGACACTTAAGGGCAGATCAGTATGGATAATTTTTTTCCTTTACTTGTCACTGCAGTAATACATTTGCAATTCTTTCAGTTAAGAGAGCCAGGCACATTCCTTCCTGGGTGTATCTAGTATTTGGATCTTGCTTTCAAAATGTAGTGGAAAAAAGAGTATCACCTAATGTACTATAACACACTCTCTCACTACAGACTTAAAATTTGATCTTAACCCAGTTTTTAACTGTGAATGTGTCACAGTTCTCGAGATACATGGCAGTTTTGAAATGTTTTAAACTAAGCTGTCCTTACCTTAGTATTGAAAGCACTCTCTCAAATTTGATCACTGCAGGGAAGAGGTAAGGGTACCGGAATGTATGTCTATGCTTGGGTGGCTCAGATGGAATTTCACCAAACATCTCATCCCTAAGTCACTCCTCAGCTGAGAAGGAGCATAGACAACTCATCCCAGAGCGTAATTCTTTTTGAAAAATTAGAAGCGCCTAAAAATAGGGACCTAACATGAAAGTGTGTGCTTGACCATATTTCTCCACAGGCTGCTGGTACCATACTACTCAACCTGAAGATGCTGTGATTCTGTGCTACTGCAGTAGTCAGATTGCATTGATGAAAATGACATAATAAGGCTTATGAAATAAATATTGCTCCAAATATGGAAGGATTATCTCTGGGAGATTGTCTCCGGCGTTCGTTAAAATTTGGTCAGAGTGTCTTAGGTTCATTGCAAGTGTCCTCTCTCAGTAAAAACCTGCTAGATTGCCAGGACTGGTGCCCTCCCCTTGGCTGTATGGGAGACAACCATGTTGGCTATATCCAGCTCTTCCTCTTCTGAGCCTGAGGACTTGAGCAGGAAGAATGGGTGATGAAGGGGGTAAAGGCCCTTCCAGAATTTGGAAACAAATGCCACAGTTTGCTGCAGCCCCGTAGCCTGGAGCCTGCAGCTCCTGCAGGAATCGGGGGTTGTTTAGCTGCTCAGCCAGTCCCTCTGCTCTCTCTGCATCTGGACTGATCTGGCCCATAACGCTTCCCTTTCTTGTCCAGGAGTCCCCTCGAATTCTGGTAGGTTCTTCAGCTTCCCAGTATCTTTCTACCTTCCCCGTCTTATTCCAGTTCCTACTGTCTCCCTCCTGCCTCCGAAACTGGGCATTGATCTAAGGCCAAATTATCCAGTTTTCTCCTTCTTGGCCATATGAAGTAGGAAACAGTAGCGTGGTTACTTAGCGAAGGCAGCCCCTAAGTAGGAAAGTGATGAAGGCTGAAGAGTAATGTTGGCACCAGCTGCAAGTCGGCACCATAGCCCTCCTACCAAGACAGAGCAACCAGAAACCTGTCTCACCATTCGCTTATTGTTGACAGGTCTGAAAGTGGGCATCTGGCCTCTGATTATTTTCTAGGGATTCCCTACTTGACTCAAAGAGTTTATAAACTCTTACCATACGCAACTACTCCCACCCCGCCAAACCAAGCTTGTGTTGGCAAATGTCATGAACACAAGCACTAAACTTTGCTCTGAGAGAAAGCAGAGGCATCTAGAAGGCTTGGAGTAACCAGGTTGCGGGTGTATTCATATACCCAAGGTCTGAGGAGGTCTCTCCTCTCCATCTCGGAGTCTGTCTCTATAGTTTAGATACGATGGACAGATCTTCCTGCTGGCTTGAAAGTTACTTCAAGCGAATCCTAAGGCCAGTCTTCCCCTCCTGTTCACTGGTGATGAATGTCCTCTTGTCTGGAACACTGTATGTTCAGTTCCTGTTCCATTCAAAACGAGAGCTCTGTTTAGCACTTTGTTTATAGCTCAACATTCTCATTATAAGACTTCGTGTACACCTCTGTCTCTCCCTGCTAGAGTGGGAGCCAGCAGAAGGCAAGGATCACATCTTATTCAGCACCTACCGTAGTGATGCCACGTAATGAGTGCTTGATAAATGTCTGTGACTTAATAATATCTGTTGTCGGAGTAGCTGAGTAGATGAAAGAATGAATGAACCAGCTCTCATATTTTCTATCCTTAGACCAATTTTAGTGAACATTCTAAAGTAGCAGGATAGGGGAAATGGAAATAACTCCCAAAGCCTCATAAGTAAAATAATGTAACTTTTCATTTGTGTTGTCATGAGTTCAATGTATTATATAGATACATATATTTAAAGGAAAAGAAATCCAAGGGTGATGCATTGTGTATGCTCCAGATTAACATTTTCTAAGTTGTCTAATTAAAGTGACTTTACAAAGTCAGAGATTTGTCATGCTTTTCTTTAATAATAAGAATGATGGTGATGATGATGATGATGCTTTTCCTGGCCTTGAAGTCTTATTGAGATATTTCAAGTAAAAATAATTTGGTGTGTATTAAGATGACTTGGTCTCATTCACACACTGATGCAGCCTTTGGAGATTCATATTTAACGTTTGGCCCTGGACATGTCTTCATTCACGGCTTGTAGGTCTTTTGATGGGACAGAGAAAACACTCCCAGTATTTCAGTTCTTATAACCAAGGGCCACTTCTGTGAGCTGTGATTTAATTTTGTTCCTACTATGTGTGTGGCAGGAGGTGACGTTTATGCTCCAGGTACTTTGTATAAACTGCTGCTCTCAGGCACCTTTAAAGCAAAGAGCTGCATTGTTAACTTACTAGTGCCCATTTTTATTACAGTGTTATTACTTGACATTTATTAAGCAATAAGAGCACACCAGGCATTGTTAAAGAAGAAAGGGAGAGGGAAGGATGGCTTATACTTCTCTAAATTAAGGGTCACCCAGACTAAAGTGCAGTATGTTAGGTGTAGAATTTTACCTAACGAGAGGACTTTGTGTGAGCTTGAGAAAATAATATCTCTTGAGTATTTGGTTTTTTCCTAAAGTAAGTGTGATGGGAAGTTGATTTCGAGTTCTTCCAGGTTGAGTTAATGGTTTATTTTTTTGTTTGTTTGTTTGTTGTTGTTGTTTTTTGCGGTACGCGGGCCTCTCACTGTTGTGGCCTCTCCCATTGCGGAGCAACAGGCTCTGGACGCGCAGGCTCAGCGGCCATGGCTCATGGGCGCAGCCGCTCCACGGCACGTGGGATCTTCCTGGACCGGGACACGAACCCATGTACCCTGCATCGGCAGGCGGACTCTCAACCACTGCGCCACCAGGGAAGCCCCTGAGTTAATGTTGAAATCAATTATGTTCTGTGTCCCCAAACTCTGTATAGTTATTGCTGCTTATCCCAGATATCCTTTGTGTAAGTAATTATTTTATTTTATTTTATTTTTGACCATGTGGCATGTGGGATCTTAGTTCCCCAACCAGGGATCAAACCAGTACGCCTTGCAGTGGAAGCATGGAGTCTTAACCACTGGACCGCCAGGGAAGTCCCAGTAACAGTTATTTTATCTCCCTTTTTAGAGATATAAACCTTGCTGCACATAGCCCAGATATGGCAAGGGTACCATGATATAGTGGAAGATGAAAGTTAGCCAACCTCTCTAGGTCACGAGATTTTAAGAAAGTGTATTTACAAAACAAAACAGCTGGGGCCCTTGTTCTTTGGAGATGCAGCAGAAGATGGCCCCATTTTTCTAAGTTTAGACCCTTGGTGGGACGAGCCCATGTAGCAGAATCCCACGCAGGGTATGGTGAAATTGGCAAGATACCATGAGGGTTCTCTAAGAAGAGCGGGGCAAGAGCTGCCTCCTCGGGAAAGGAAACCAGGCACTGGGGAGTCCTGTAGTGCTGAGGTGTATTGTCCACTAAGCAAGAAGGCAGAGTCATCCAGGCCCACCAGTTTCATGTGGTCACACGTTACTAGGTTCCCACTCTCTTGCTAGGTTTTTCCTAATGCCCTCATCATTTCCGGGTACCCAATATTACTGAATAAGGAAGAAAAATATATTGCAAAATTGGAAAGTTTTTCATTCACCTTATACCCTGGCGTGTTTGTGCTCATATACTTAGAGCATGGGAGGCCTGTTGGTTTAAGAACAGTGTACCTGTGTGCGTAGAGCACTGTATTGTTCATATCATCTTGGATAGGTGACCAGAGGTCCCATCTTTGGGATTGTCCTCGTTCTAGGACTTTTACTCAGGATCCTAAAACCTGGGGGAAGACTGATAATGCTTTCCCCTCCCTCCTTGCATATCACCTGCCTCCTGTGGGTTCAGAGGACTGAGTTGTGATACTGATTCCAAAAGTCACCAGTTCCCGTGAAAGATGCATTGTTGCAACCTGTTAAAAGATCAGAATCTCCTCCCCAACCCCCCGAAAAAATTAGAATTCCCCTTGTAGCGCCAACCACTCTCGTATCCACCCTGCACTCAACGAATGATTTTTGTGTCCGAGAGCTTTAGGAATTGTGGCTGCTCACTGATTGTCATTACATGACTTCTTGAGCCTTCCGAGTGGTATGAGGAGGGCTGTCTCCACACTTTTCTCCCTTCTCTGAAATTACCTCATTATCCTTTTTGTTTATATTAGAACTAAAATGATGGGTAAGTAGTTTTCTCGAAATATAAAGCTCAGACCCACCTCAAAGAAGTTTCTAAGACATGAAAGTAGGAGAGGCAACAGCAAAACCAACAGATAGCTCTAAAACAGATAACCAAGTGGAAATGTATTATACTAGAGTCTTTTTTTTTTTCTTTTCTTTTCTTTTTGGCTGCGTTGGGTCTTCGTTGCTGCGCGTGGGCTTTCTCTAACTGCGGCGAGCGGGGGCTACTCTTTGTTGTGGTGCGTGGGCTTCTCATTGCGGTGGCTTCTCTTTTGCGGAGCACGGGCTCTGTAGTTATGGCTCGTGGGCTCTAGAGAGCAGGCTCAGTAGTTGTGGTGCACAGGCTCAGTTGCTCCATGGCATGTGGGATCTTCCCGGACCAGGGCTCAAACCCGTGTCCCCAGCATTGGCAGGCGATTCTTTTTTTTTTTTTTTTTTTTTGCAGTACGTGGGCCCCTCACTGTTGTGGCCTCTCCCATTGCAGAGCATAGGCTCAGCGAGCCCGCTCCGCGGCATGTGGGATCTTCCCTGACCAGGGCACGAACCCGTGTCCCCTGCATCGGCAGGCAGACTCTCAACCCCTGCGCCACTGGGGAAGCCCTGGCAGGCGATTCTTAACCACTGCGCCACCAGGGAAACCCAATACTAGAATCTTAAGAAGAGAGTTCTGAATACTGCTTATTTATCTCAGCATCATTTTTACCAAAACATCTTCATTTCTCTTTGACCAATTAATTCAACTTATAGGAAACTCTACGAAAGAAATCATCGTAGTGATAATTTTTGTCCATCACCATGGTGTTTTAAGCACTTAAAACTTAGAAACAGCCTAAATATGTATCTTTGTTCTTTTCTGTTATTTTTTCCCCCTAAGTTTCTACATTGATCTGTCAGTATTATGAGAAGAATACTTGGATGTATTTTATTAGCTGCCTTTTAAGTGAATATTAGCATTAAACATTGGTAAAAAAATTGTTTTACTGACTACAGAATACCTACCAGGAATGCTTCTTTGGGTGTTGTTCTCTATCCAGATCTTTGGTCTCCAGTTCTGCCATTGAATACCGTCAACGACCTCCTTGGCCCGAAGTACCACTGTGGGATGAGGTGGGGTAGGGCGGGAAGGGCAGAGGGCCAGCTTCTAGTGCTGGTGGAAGGAGGGAAGAGACAGGGAGCCATGTATAGAGTACAGAAAGGAAAGGCAACGGGAGGAGACAAGTGGTGGGATCCATCAAAAGTCCCCAATAATTTCAAGTCCACTAAACTGGATTTTTTTCTTATTTTTGAGCAATATATATTTCCGTGTATCAACTTTATTCCACCTGTTCCTTTTTGGTAAGTATGTTTTTGGACAACTATTCTCTCACTTCTTTATTATGGTTTTAAGTTCCCCAGATATTTCATCTTTCTCTTAACATTTGTCATTCACCATTTCTTTTTTTTAATCTTTTCATACAAAGATAGTAAATTGTTTAAATGTCTCTTGCTGCTAAGATTTAATTTTCCTTCTTGGGTATCTTGAAATTCTGCCTTTTGTTATTTTTTACCTAATGGTGGCTTTTTCCATCAGCAGGAATGAAAGCAGTCAATAAAAATCAATTGTTGACTCAATGACTATATGGAGGGTTTACCATAATGCATATTGGAAATGTCTTTGAAACCCTTTTCCTGAATGGAAGGTGCCATGCTTGGGTTTTATGGCCTCCTAAAGTTAGACAGTAATCTCATTTAGCATTTTCCCAAAGTGAAAACAGTGCATTAGGGCAGCATAACAGCATTACAGATCAATACGGAGACAGAGCTTTGCCCTTACAGATTAATCCAAGCAAAATGTACCAGAGTCTAGTCCAGGAACTGGAAGACAATTATGTTGATTTCCACCCCTCTTTCCCCCATTCTACCATCTAATCATCAATACAGGTTGAAATGTGTACAAAAAGGGTTTCTGAAAATGCCTGCGTTTGCGTGCACACACGGACTCTCACACAGAGCAGACTACCATACAGGAAATAAAGGGCCCTGGAAGTGAGTAGTATTGATTTGTGGTGATAAAAGTATATTTTGACACCTTTCAAATTATGAATAACTCATGGACTTTAACTTGCATGACTAAATAGCTCAACCCAGGGTAAATGCTTACATATAACTTGAATTACCTCTTTCTAAAGAGTCCATAGTATTAGATGAATGAATCCCATTGTGCAGAGTCTTTTTAGAAGGAGAAACAACCACAGCATCTTCCTTGTGATGAGCACTGTGTGGGAGCTCATTCTTTATGGTCTTTTGCTGTGTGTTAATGGGGAGGGGCTGCATATCTGGTCGGGTTGCTTCTGGCCTTCTCTCCCATCTTCTTTCCCCCTGCTTTAAATCTAAGGTATATTGGAGGGATGATGGTCCTCCACACTAGGATAGCATGTAACCCTGCTTTCTCATGAACTGTTAAAGGCATTCATCGTATATTTGCTGGGTTCAGCTAACCTGATGCTTGATCTTATGTTATTTAGTCCAGAAGTGTGTCTTGCTATAATCAGTTAGTCGTAGCTGTGCTTCTACCCTTCGAAACACAGCTGACTCTTTTTAGATACTGATGTTCATGGCAGGGGATCAGGGAAATCTGTGTCCGGAGACATTCACAGACATCTGAACTTCAAAACCTTAAAGCGAGTTGAAACTCCTGGGATTGGATTTAAATTCTGTTCTTAGGTGTTTGGCCAAACAGTAAGGTAATGAATGAAAGAGTACAAGCAATGTTATCTCTGTGTCTACTTTTTTAGAGGGTAGTAGGAAGTAAATTCCCTTAGCGGCCAGTAACGTGGCTTGCATTTCAGTTTTCTATTCTAGCAAAGTGTGTATACTAGCTTAGTGTGTTGGATAAAAGCAATGAGGAGACAGATCGTCAGCCAGGGGTTTCCTTATTGATGAGAAATATTTCTCCTGTGTTCTCTAGGGGTTTTTCAGAACTCATCAATTTAAAATAATGCTATTTCATGATTACTATGGAAATAACAAATTTAAATTCCAAGAGAAGAACTGATAAGAGGCTGGAACCTTTTGTATTAAACAAAACTAATTTGAAAAAAAATGAATCCCTAGATTAAAGTGATAGTAATATATATATTTTTCTGTGTATTTAGTCCTTATATTCCAAGTTCCTCTCCCATTGTAACAAGAAGATTTCATTTGTGTTTGCATAATCCATTTGCTTTATTTTATTATTATCATTTTTCAAGTGTATATTATCAGCTTTTTGGAAGCATTTATGTTTAGTAGTGCATATTCACTGAAAGCACTCTAACTAAAATCTTGAGATTTGTAAGTATAACTAGTAAAATTTTAGCTCAAGGAATTAAATTTTCTCTGCACACATTTGTATTCTCAACAATTTATTGCATGACTTCTATAAGAGGGATCCATGTCGATAGCTGAGATAACAAAGAAAATAAGATGCAGTCCTTACTTGGGATTTGCATGCTAGTAAATTGCAGTAGACTGTAGTGTAGTGCATGGTAAAGGAAGTTAATACTGGTTAGGGGGTCACCATAAAGGGAATGATAGACTCTGCTGTGGTTGGAGAGAGCTCTGGTGAAAGCCGTATAGAGGAGGTTGCACTTCAATACTTAGCTCGAGTATTGAAAGATGGGTAGGTATTTTCCAGATACATAGAACTGGGTGAGGCTTGGGTGCAGAGCATTTCCAAAATCAAGAGCATTGGAGACAAGACGTGAAGGGACGTGTAAGAACCAAACCCTGTACATGGTCTGGTTGAGGCAAAAGACTAGGCAGGAACCTGATCCAAAAGGGCCTTCCTGTTGACCATGTATTTTATTTGGAAAGCAAGTATTGTCTAGACTTACTACTAGAAAGAACCATCTGGGAGGTAGGAGTAGAGGGTGAACGTTAAGAGACAGAGAGACCCGTGAAGGTCATTGCTTGAATCCAGGATATAAATGATTAGGAATTAATGTAATGACAGTGAGTATGGAGAAAGGACTGGACTGCAGGATATCAAGCTTTGTGACCAACTGGAGGTGGGAACGGAAGAGAACATTGGGGCTCCCAGGTTCCTGAGTTAGCTGGCTGGTTGGAAGAGTAATTGGCTCCATTCACATGGTTACGTTTGAGGTAGGGTGGGAATGCTGCCCTGTCCAGAGAGGCTCGCAGTGGTGTCAATTAATAGAACTAATTTCATAGAAATCACTTATCTTTTTTTTTAAAACATCTTTATTGGAGTATAACTGCTTTACAATGTTGTGTTAGTTTCTGCTGTATAACAAGAAATCACTTAATCTTGTGTGATATTTTTCTTTAAAGGTCAAAGAAAATTATTCTTAAACTTTTTTGTTTAAGAACAACTTTTTGGGGGGGCGTTTGTAACACATATATCTTAGTTGATGTTTTATATATTTTTTTAGCCTTGTTCTTTATTCCGGTTGAAGACCATTTGTCTCAGTGGTCCCTGTTTTGGTTTCCAGGCGGTATGAGTGTCATCCCATCTGTGCCGATCTGCAGGCTCAAATTCTCCAGTGTTACCGCCAGAACACCCAGCAGACCCTCAGCTGCTCCGCTCTGGCCAGTCAGTACAAGCAGTGCGTCAATCAGGCCAAACAGGTGGGTGTACAAACCAGGAGCTAACAAGGGCAGCAGAGGAATAAAAAGCCCAACGTCATGGGCACTGGGAAGGACTCAGTAGGCTAATGTGTATGAAAAAGGTTTTTAAACCAAACTAGTCGTCATCAAGAATTGCTGTCATGAGTTGGTTAAGTTTTAATCACCTTTCATCCAGGTGGCTGAAGGAAGAGTCAGTTGTCTCCTTGTGTTCACTTGCAGAAAAAAAAGGTTTTACGTAAAGAATACCTTTTCTAGTTGCTTTGAACTTTTGTCCTCTACTTTATAATTGTGTCCTCAAGGTCACTGCCCCATATTTCTGGGCCAGTACTCAAAGCCAGCAAAGAGGAAGGATACATGTTAAGGGGCCAACAGCTTCAAGTCCATAAACAGCAAGTAGTCATGCAGAGAGTCTGGTTTAAAAAAACGAAAGGCAAACACAAAACTAAAATAAAAACCCACCATGCAAGCACCATTCAATCTTATGCCAGTTGGTAGAGTCCAGTCAATTGGGCAGGGAAAGACAGGCCAGACATGGATCTAGGAAGCAATTTCCATCGCTTCTGTGTACCATAGCCATACTCTTCTCATGACCCTTCATATCAGAATAATATGATGATCACGGGACGTGTATTTTCTCTAATTTGTGTACTTTAGAAAGCTAGTGATAAACGCTGAAGTAAATTATCAATTCTGGCAGGTCACGTAATTGCCTATCATTTAACTGATTTTGTTGGGTATAGGTTGTTCTGAGAGATGGAAATTGTTGGAAACCTTGGTTCTTTCTGCTGACAAATTCCCTAGACTTGACCTTCTGACCCAACTAAATCTAGTGTTTGAATTACACCGCATGCCTTCCTGCAGTCTAATTTGCTGTAGTTATAATAATCCCAGTTAGTATAAATTTCTGACACTCTGTGAATATCTGATGGGAGGGCAGTATTGTCTGGATATCTGGAAAATAACAACAGTAGTAGAAAACATAGAACCAAGATTTATTAAAAACCTGTGTTGTCTTTAAAAGCCGTGTGGCTCAAGGCTTTTTTCTTTCTTTTTTTCCCCCTCCTTAGCATTTATCTTTTATTTTTTCTATTTTTTAACATCTCATTGGATGTTTAAAATGGTGTGTTAGTTTCTGCTGTATAACAAAGCGAATCAGCTTTATGTATACGTATATCCCCTCCCCCTTGTGTCTCCCTTGCACCCTACCTATCCCACCCCTCTAGGTCGTCACAAAAGGCTTCTTTCTTTTTTTTGTTTATACGGCACTTGCCTAACTCTTAGTAGTGTGCCAGGGATACCTTTCTTTTAAGATCTTTGGTAGAAGTAGTGTTGCTGATGTTAAGTTAGTACATTTTATTTGTTAAAAACAGCTTCTGATATGTTCTTAACAATCTCCAACCTTTAATTTTAATACTGACTGAAGCAGGTGGAACCTGTAAGTTGGGCTCATGGGTTTTTCTAGCTGATGTTAGTTCTGTATTAAGGCGGGGGTGGTAGTGCACATAACGGCGGAGAAAAAGTGCGTGTTTTGACACTGGTGTCTTGTAACATAGGTGCCTGTGTCCACAGTGATCTGTACCATTACTGAAGTAGCACCTGCAAGGGTGTCTGGAGTATTGACTTCATCCTGATTGTCCGGGTTGTGTTGAACTGTCTACACACAGCCCCATGAGACCAGTAGCATACATTCACAGAGCAAAACAAGAGTTATTTAACTTGTGACAAAATCAAGTATGCTACATGGTGCAACAGACAGTTTGAATTGGGCAAATCTGAGTTTGTATCCAAGCTCTTTTATTGGCTCTGTAACCTTGGGCCTTGATTTTTCTCATCTGTTAAGTGAGGTAATATAATTTGCAGTGTTGTGAGGATTCCATTTCTGTGAAGTATTCAATAAGTCTAAATTTTTTTCCTTCTTTCCTCAGTTGCCTTATTCTGTGCTGAAACCAACTTAAACAAATTGGCCAAAAGCGTCAAATTATTACTAGTGATTCCAAAGGGGACCTCCCGTCCTCCCCTCCCCACCCCACCCCCCTGCCCATCTGCAGCATAATTTAATATTTTCAATGAGTATGTTTCAGGTGCCTATTGTTTTTACAACTGTTACATTCAAGTGTTAGAGTATATAACAGCAGCTGATATTGAAAAGATATGTCCACAAGACCTTATTTTAAACCTAAGATAGGCGGCATTGAAATGGGAAGTAACCAAGAAACAGTAACACCTTGTATGTCTGTAGATTTAGATTTCAAGGTCATTTCACATCCATTCTCTTACTTGTTTTTTATGACAACCTGAGATGTAAATAGAGATGGTTTTATTTTCACCATTTTACAGTTGAGAGAATTGAAACCCAGGGAAGTCATGATGGTAAATTTAACAACTAGACCAAGATAGACCTTGCCATAAAAACGAATTTAAAAATACATAGTGTTTGGCTTTTCAGTTGTGTGTGTGAAGGGACATCCAGCATCCACTAATACAGAAATAAGGCAGTGAGGGAAGATGTGAACGATAATCATGAAGTGAAGGGGAAAAACTCTGAATATCAAATGAAGTAGTCACTGAGACTGAAAGTAACAGAAAGGAGGGTGGGACTATAAAGGCCATGAGCAAAGGTGCAGTTTAGCACTGCCCCATTTTAGGACCGTGCCAAACCAAGATGGCCAGCGGAGGTTATATCAGTATTTCATGAGTAGTCACTTTTCCACTAACACCACGTTTTCCGTGTGTGTGTGTGTGTGTGTGTGTGTGTGTGTGAAGCTAGTCTAACCTTGTGACTCTAGCTCCGCGCCTGTTGTTAAAAGGGACTTTGGCAGGATACGTGGTCCTAATCATTTGTTGTTACAGTTCCTGACTGGTCCACAACCCCTTTTTGAGTTTCCTTGTAAAATCTAAAGAACAAGCTGGACAGGCTGAGATACTAAACACAACAACCCATTAGGTCATGTTGTCCATTTCCGGCATAGTGCAAGAGTTTTCCCTTTGGAATAATTCCAGTAGCCAAATCCATTCCACTTTTTTAAGTGACTCATAAAATTGGGCTTTCACTGGTTCCCTTGGGGCATTGTTCTCTAGACTAATAGATCTTACTGGTAGGAAAATTTCCGGATATTCCTTAGCCTTACTTTTTGTCTCTTATTCATCCACTTATTCACATCAGTCTTTCTTCAGCTAGTCTTAAACAGTCCTCACGGGTCAACATGAGACATTTAGACTGTTACTTCCAGTGTATTAAGTTATGTGTTCTTCATAATGGTAAAGAAATATTCAATTGCTGTAATTATTACTTCTCAGACTTAAAAACTACTGGATAGCTATATGAGATACAGTACTTAAAAATATAGGAGGACATTGATTGATAAACTTCTGTGTCTTTTATTTCTCATATCTGCTTAGCCTCATAGCTTTCTATAAACTCCCCAAGATTGAATTACCTGTTCTTACCATCAAAACCTGATTCCCATTCAGTCTCCCTCCCAGGAGACTGGAAGGGAGGGAGCAATGGGAAGCCAGTAGTACTGGCCCACTAGTGGACCAAAATGTGCCCAAGGCTTATAAAAGGGGGGTGTGTACAAAGGGCTTGCTCCCAGATCTGCATTGCCTCTGCTCCCTGGGACACCCCACTGCCCCTCATTTACTTGCAGAATCCAGCTGCTTAGGGGTAACAATTCTAAGCATTCCAGCTCTTTCGAGCCCTGCTGCTATTGACAGAAAGGTTCGGAAACTGACTGGACTCTTGAACATTCTGTGCTCACCAAAGGCGAGAGATTGCGGGGAATGCTGGACTGTTCTAACCTAGTCATGGTGACCTGGGCTTCATTTTCTTTTTTGGTAAATTAAGGGTTTGAACTAGGTGATCCACAAGGGCCTCACAGCTGTTATTTATGGCTGATTGTACTTCTATGTCTGAGAGCAGGCCGCAGGCCCCACGAGCACCCAGGTTCCTGAGCACATTCAAGTTAAGAGACGTGGGCTGTTTGGCCCGAGCAGCATCTCTGCTCTGGTGGCCTCCAGCATTTGTGCCTCTGCTTCTTTTTTTTTTTTTTTTAACATCTTTATTGGAGTATAATTGCTTTACAATGGTGTGTTAGTTTCTGCTTTATAACAAAGTGGATCAGTTATACATATACATATGTTCCCATATCTCCTCCCTCTTGCGTCTCCCTCCCTCCCACCCATCCAGGTGGTCACAGAGCACCGAGCTGATCTCCCTGTGCTATGCGGCTGCTTCCCACTAGCTATTTTACGTTTGGTAGTGTATATATGTCCATGCCACTCTCTCACTTTGTCACAGCTTACCCTTCCCCTCCCCATATCCTCAAGTCCATTCTCTAGTAGGTCTGTGTCTTTATTCCTGTCTTACCCCTAGGTTCTTCATGACATTTTTTTTTGTTGTTAGATTCCATACGTATGTGTTAGCATACGGTATTTGTCTTTCTCTTTCTGACTTACTTCACTCTGTATGACAGACTCTAGGTCCATCCACCTCACTACAAAAAACTTAATTTCGTTTCTTTTTATGGATGAGTAATATTCCATTGTATATATGTGCCACATCTTCTTTATCCATTCATCCGATGATGGACACTTAGGTGGTTTCCATCCCCTGGCTGTTGTAAATAGAGCTGCATAAAACATTTTGGTACATGACTCTTTTTGAATTACGGTTTTCTCAGGGTATATGCCCAGTAGTGGGATTGCTGGGTCATATGGTAGTTCTATTGGTAGTTTTTTAAGGAACCTCCATACTGTTCTCCATAGTGGCTGTACCAATTCACATTCCCACTAGCAGTGCAAGAGGGTTCCCTTTTCTCCACACCCTCTCCAGCATTTATTGTTTCTAGATTTTTTGATGATGGCCATTCTGACTGGTGTGAGATGATATCTCATTGTCGTTTTGATTTGCATTTCTCTGATGATTAATGATGTTGAGCATTCTTTCATGTGTTTGTTGGCAATCTGTATATCTTCTTTGGAGAAATGTTTATTTAGGTCTTCTGCCCATTTTTGGATTAGGTTGTTTGTTTTTTTTGTTATTGAGCTTCAAGAGCAGCTTGTAAATTTTGGAGATTAATCCTTTGTCAGTTGCTTCATTTGAAACTATTTTCTCCCATTCTGAGGGTTGTCTTTTCGTCTTGTTTATGGTTTCCTTTGCTGTGCAAAAGCTTTTAAGTTTCATTAGGTCCCATTTGTTTATTTTTGTTTTTCTTTCCATTTCTCTAGGAGGTGGGTCAAAAAGGATCTTACTGTGATTTATGTCCTAGAGTGTTCTGCCTATGTTTTCCTCTAAGAGTTTGATAGTTTCTGGCCTTACATTTAGGTCTTTAATCTGTTTTGAGCTTATTTTTGTGTATGATGTTAGGGAGTGTTCTAATCTCATACTTTTACATGTACCTGTCCAGTTTTCCCAGCACCACCTATTGAAGAGGCTGTCCGTTCTCCATTGTACATTCCTGCCTCCTTTATTGAAAATAAGGTGACCATATGTGCTTGCGTTTATCTCTGGGCTTTCTATCCTGTTCCACTGATCTATATTTCTGTTTTTGTGCCAGTACCATACTGTCTTGCTTACTGTAGCTTTGTACTATAGTCTGAAGTCAGGGAGCCTGATTCCTCCAGCTCCGTTTTCAGTTCTCAAGATTGCTTTGGCTATTCGGGGTCTTTTGTGTTTCCATACAAATTGTGAAATTTTTTGTTCTAGTTCTGTGAAAAATGCCAGTGGTAGCTTGATAGGGATTGCATTGAATCTGTAGTTTGCTTTGGGTAGTAGAGTCATTTTCACAATGTTGATTCTTCCAGTCCAAGAACATGGTATATCTCTCCATCTATTTGTATCATCTTTAATTTCTTTCATCAGTGTCTTATAATTTTCTGCATACAGGTCTTTTGTCTCCTTAGGTAGGTTTATTCCTAGATATTTTATTCTTTTTGTTGCAGTGGTAAATGGGAATGTTTTCTTGATTTCACTTTCAGATTTTTCATCATTAGTGTATAGGAATGCCAAAGATTTCTGTGCATTAATTTTGTACCCTGCTACTTTACCAGATTCATTGATTGGCTCTAGTAGTCTTCTGGTAGCATCTTTAGGATTCTCTATGTATAGTATCATGTCATCTGCAAACAGTGACAGCTTTACTTCTTCTTTTCCGATTTGGATTCCTTTTATTTCCTTTTCTTCTCTGATTGCTGTGGCTAAAACTTCCAAAACTTTGTTGAATAAGAGTGGTGAGAGTGGGCAACCTTGTCTTGTTCCTGATCTTAGTGGAAATGCTTTCAGTTTTTCACCATTGAGGATGATGTTTGCTGTGGGCTTGTCATATATGGCCTTTATTATGTTGAGGAAAGTTCCCTCTCTGCCTACTTTCTTCAGGATTTTTATCGTAAATGTGTGTTGAATTTTGTCGAAAGCTTTCTCTGCATCTATTGAGATGATCATATGTTTTCTCTCCTTCAATTTGTTAATATGGTGTATCACGTTGATAGAATTGCGTATATTGAAGAATCCTTGCATTCCTGGAATAAACCCCACTTGATCACGGTGTATGATCCTTTTACTGTGCTGTTGGATTCTGTTTGCTAGTATTTTCTTGAGGAGTTTTGCACCTATATTCATCAGTGATATTGGCTTGTAATTTTCCTTCTTCGTGACATCCATGTCTGGTTTTGGTATCAGGGTGATGGTGGCCTTATAGAATGAGTTTGGGAGTGTTCCTCCCCCTGCTATATTTTGGAAGAGTTTTAGAAGGATAGGTGTTAGCTCTTCTCTAAATATTTGATAGAGTTCGCCTGTTAAGCCATCTGGTCCTCGGCTTTTGTTTGTTGGAAGATTTTTTTTTTTTTTTTGCAATACGTGGGCCTCTCACTGTTGTGGCCTCTCCCATTACGGAGCACAGGCTCCGGATGCATAGGCTCAGCTGCCATGGCTCACGGGCCTAGCCGTTCTGCTGCATGTGGGGTCTTCCTGGACCGGGGCACGAACCTGTGTCCCCTGCATCGGCAGGCGGACTCTCAACCACTGCTCCACCAGGGAAGCCCTGTTGGAAGATTTTTAATCACAGTTTGCATTTCAGTGCTTGTGATTGGTCTCTTCATATTTTCTATTTCTTCCTGATTCAGTCTTGGCAGGTTGTGCATTTCTAAGAATTTGTCCATTTCTTCCAGGTTGTCCATTTTATTGGCATAGAGTTGCTTGTAGTTATCTCTTGTGATGTTTTGTATTTCTGCAGTGTCAGTTGTTATTTCTCCTTTTTAATTTCTAATTCTATTGATTTGAGTCTCCTTTTTTTTCTTGATGAGTCTGGCTAATGGTTTATCAATTTTGTTTATCTTCTCAAAGAACCAGCTTTTAGTTTTATTGATCTTTGCTATCATTTTCTTCATTTCTTTTTCATTTATTTTTGATCTGATCTTTGTGATTTCTTTCCTTCTGCTAACTTTGGGGGTTTTTTGCTTTAGGTGAAAGGTTAGGTTGTTTATTCGAGATGTTTCCTCTTTCTTAAGGTAGGATTGTATTGCTATAAACTTCCCTCTTAGAACTGCTTTTGCTGCATCCCATAGGTTTTTGGTTGTCGTGTCTCCATTGTCATTTGTTTCTAGGTATTTTTTGATTTCCTCTTTGATTTCTTCAGTGATCACTTCGTTATTAAGTAGTGTATTGTTTAGCCTCCATGTGTTTGTAATTTTTACAGATCTTTCCCTGTAATTGATATCTAGTCTCATAGCATTGTGGTCAGAAAAGATAGTTGATACTATTTCAATTTTCTTAAATTTACCAAGGCTTGATTTGTGACACAAGATATGATCTCTCCTGGAGAATGTTCCATGAGCACTTTAGAAAAATGTGTATTCTGTTGTTTTTGGATGGAATGTCCTATAAATATCAATTAAGTCCATCTTGTTTAATGTGTCATTTAAAGCTTGTGTTTCCTTATTTATTTTCATTTTGGATGATCTGTCCATTGGTGAAAGTGGGGTGTTAAAGTCCCCTACTATGAATGTGTTACTGTCGATTTCCCCTTTTATGGCTGTTAGTATTTGCCTTATGTATTGAGGTGCTCCTATGTTGGGTGCATAAATATTTACAATTGTTATATCTTCTTCTTGGATCGATCCCTTGATCATTATGTAGTGTCCTTCTTTGTCTCTTTTAATAGTCCTTATTTTAAAGTCTGTTTTGTCTGATATGAGAATTGCTACTCCAGCTTTCTTTTGGTTTCCATTTGCATGGAATATCTTTTTCCATCCCCTTACTTTCAGTCTGTATGTGTCTGTAGGTCTGAAGTGGGTCTCTTGTAGACAGCATATATATGGGTCTTGTTTTTGTATCTATTCAGCCAGTCTGTGTCTTTTGGTGAGAGCATTTAATCCATTTACATTTAAGGTAGTTATCGATGTGTAAGTTCCTTTTCCCATTTTCTTAATTGTTTTGGGTTTGTTATTGTAGGTCTTTATCTTCTCTTGTGTTTCTTGCCTAGAGAAGTTCCTTTAGCAGTTGTTGTAAAGCTGGTTTGCTGGTGCTGAACTCTCTCAGGTTTTGCTTGTCTGTAAAGGTTTTAATTTGTGCATCAAATCTGAATGAGATCCTTGCTGGGTAGAGTAATCTTGGTTGTAGGTTTTTCTCCTTCATCACTTTAAATATGTCCTGCCAGTCCCTTCTGGCTTGCAGAGTTTCTGCTGAAAGATCAGCTGTTAACCTTATGAGGATTACCCTTTGTGTTATTTGTTGTTTTTCCCTTGCTCCTTTTAATATGTTTTCTTTGTATTTAATTTTTGACAGTTTGATTAAATTGTGTCTTGGCGTGTTTCTCCTTGGATTTCTCCTGTATGGGACTCTGCGTGCTTCCTGGACTTGATTAACTATTTCCTTTCCCATATTAGGGAAGTTTTCAACTATAATCTCTTGACATATTTTCTCAGTCCCTTTCTTTTTCTCTTCTTCTTCTGGGACCCCTATAATTCAAATGTTGGTGCGTTTAATGTTGTCCCACAGGTCTCTGAGACAGTCCTCAGTTCTTTTCATTCTTTTTTCTTTATTCTGCTCTGCAGTAGTTATTTCCACTATTTTATCTTCCAGGTCACTTATATGTTCTTCTGCCTCAGTTATTCTGCTATTGATCCTATGTAGAGTATTTTTAATTTCATTTATTGTGTGTTCATCGTTGCTTGTTTCATCTTTAGTTCCTCTAGGTCCTTGTTAAATGTTTCTTGCATTTTGTCTATTCTATTTCTGAAATTTTGGATCATCTTTACTATCACTATTTTGAATTCTTTTTCAGGTAGACTGCCTATTTCCTCTTCATTTGTTAGGTCTGGTGGTTTTCTATATTGCTCCTTCATCTGCTATGTGTTTTTCTGTCTTCTCATTTTGCTTATCTTACTTTGTTTGGGGTCTTCTTTTTGCAGGCTGCAGGTTCGTAGTTCCCATTGTTTTTGGTGTCTGTCCCCAGTGGCTAAAGTTGTTTCAGTGGGTTGTGTAGGCTTCCTGGTGGAGGGGACTAGTGCCTGTGTTGTGGTGGATGAGGCTGGATCTTGTCTTTCTGGTGGGCAGGTCCATGTCTGGTGGTGTGTTTTGGGGTGTCTGTGGCGTTATTATGATTTTAGGCAGCGTCTCTGCTAATGGGTGGGGTTGTGTTCCTGTCTTGCTAGTTGTTTGGCATAGGGTGTCCAGCACTGTAGCTTGCTGGTCGTTGAGTGGAGCTGGGTGTTGGTGTTGAGATGGAGATCTCTGGGAGATTTTCGCCATTTGATATTATGTGGAGCTGGGAGGTCTCTTGTGGACCAGTGTCCTGAAGTTGGCTCTCCCACCTCAGAGGCACAGCACTGACTCCTGGCTGGAGCACCAAGAGCCTTTTATCCACACGGCTCAGAATAAAAGGGAGAAGAAGTAGAAAGAAAGGGAGGGAAGGAGGGAGGGAGGAAGGAAGGAAGGAAGGAAGGGGAAGGAAGGAAGGAAGGATAAAATAAAGTAAAGTAAGGTAAAATAAAATAAAGTTATTAAAATAAAAAATAATTATTTAGCAAAAATTTTTTTTATTAAAAAAAAAAAACGGACGGATAGAACCCTAGGACAAATGGTGAAAGCAAAGCTATACAGACAAAATCTCACACAGAAGAATACACGTACACACTCACAAAAAGAGGAAAAGGAAAAAATCATAAATCTTGCTCTCAAAGTCCACCTCCTCAATTTGGGATGATTTGATGTGTACTCATGTATTCCACAGATGCACGGTACATCAAGTTGATTGTGGAGATTTAATCCGCTGCTCCTGAGTCTTCTGGGAGAGATTTCCCTTTCTCTTCTTTGTTCGCAAAGCTCCCGGGGCTCAGCTTTGGATTTGGCCCTGCCTCTGCGTGTAGGTCGCAGCAGGGCGTCTGTTCTTCGCTCAGACAGGACGGAGTTAAGGGAGCAACTGACTCGGGGGCTCTGGCTCACTCAGGCCTTGGGGGAGGGAGGAGTGCAGATGTGGGGCGAGCCTGTGGCGGCAGAGGCCGGCGGGACGTTGCACCAGCCTGAAGCGCGCCGTGCGTTCTCCCGGGAAAGTTGTCGCTGGTTCACGGGACCCTGGCAGTGGCGGGCTGCACAGGCTCCCAGGAGGGGAGGTGTGGATAGTGACCTGTGCTCGCACACAGGCTTCTTGGTGGCGGCAGCAGCAGCCTTAGTGTCTCATGCCCGTCTCTGGGGTCCACGCTGTTAGCCGCGCCTGTGCCTCTGCTTCTTAGAGTTTGCTGTCAGCCTTAAGCTTCCCCTCCAGAAAGACAGCTGCACTTCTGATTGCTCTGCATGTTGCCTAGTCTTTCCTTGAAGCTCGTACTCCCAACAGCCCTGAGGAAGCCAGGGTGGCAGAATGAACTGGGAGTGGGTGAAAACAGTCTCTCAGTTTCTCCGAAGTCATTGGAGTGAAAAATGGCTATCTCAGTTCTGCCTGGTAGAATGGAGCCCGCCGGCTGATAAACTGCATTAGAGAAAGCAGGCTGCGTCCCTCAGGCAGCCCTAGGCTACCCTGTACTGTGCTGGCTTCCACCCCGTGGGCCACGGACCCTTGGTGGTAAGGGATTGTGGAGATGGAGCGGGAAGCCGGATCAGAAGAGCCAAGGAAAGACCAGGACTAAAAGTAAGGGCCAGACCCAGGAGACGCCCAAGGGACAGAGGTGAGTATGGAGGCTCTAGTCAGATGATGGAGGCCAGGTGGGCTCTGATAAACCGTAGCCAAGGATGAAATCAGCAGGTGGGCAGTGGGGCAAGCAGCTCAGCTAAAGGAAGGACCGAAATGAGGACATCTTATAAGTGAGTCACCTCCACTTAGGTCTGTGTGCTTCCTGCTGATCTCTTTGAGGAGAACAAAGAGTTACTTGACTGTAAAGGGGAGCATGGGGTCAAGACCTTGATAAATGAGGCCGGTTCCTAACATGAAGTTATTCCGTTCCAAGATTAGTGTACCTAACTCTTCATTTCAAAAATGTAAACGACACCTCCAGTCTGTGGTTTCCTCCAAAATAGAATACCTCAAGATCAGTCCCTGTAGAGGAATTTGCCCTGGCAGAACGTGTCAGCGTTCTTGAGGACAGTGCATTTTCTGACCCCTTGTACTCGGGTTTATGTTAGACCAGGGCTCAAGTACATCCGTGTTCTTTGAGTATGAAGAGCACCTGGAAACATATTAGGAGCTGTCACTTTAGAAACCAGAATTCTTGAAAGAAAAACCTAGTGCCAGAGCAAGCTGTACTTTATCATTGTTTTCAGATGAGCTATAAATTCCATGTAAATGGTTTCATAGACTCAGAAGCTGTTAGAGCTAGAAGGACATCGAAATCTTGTAACCTAAACACATCTTTTCACTTGGAAAAATTAACAGCGAGAGAATTTCAGTGATCTGTAGATGGGGCAGAGTCCAGACCAGGATAGTGTGATGCCAGACGCAGTACGCTGTTCCCTATAACATCAGATCGCAGACATGGGTGATCCGAATCACCTGGGGGGTTTATTTAAAATACACATGCCTGGTCCATCCCCAAGAATCGGATTCAGGTCTGAGGTGGGACCTGAACATCTGAACTTCCAACAAATTCCCCAGGTACCTCTGTCCACGGAGTCTGAGAACCACAGCTCTGGAGCCCATTGGCCTGAACTGCATGAGAGGTCTTCAACCTCCCAGAGGTCCTGCCAAGGCTCCCCGCTTTCGGGAGATACGGAGCTGCTGGTCACTGCCTACCGGGTCTGAGCCACCTGCAGAGGTCTGATCAGACTCACTAGTTCCTTTCTCAACCTCGGGAACAAATCAGAAGATGTCTTGGACAGAGGGCAAGAGTCTCTGAAAAAGAAGTTCTCTTCTCCCGTCCTCTTGCCCCCACTGAAACTGTAGGTGCTCGTAGATGAGGGACCACACCCGGTTTTCCTGGGAGAAAAGCACCGGCCTGGGAGGAGAGAGGCACCAGCCGAGGAAACAGTCCCCTGACCAGCTCACAACTGTGACTGGACCCTTCCTTGGCTCTGCTGCTTCCAGTCACCCTGCTCCCCCACCCCTGGACCCACATCAGAGGCCCGCCTCCTTAAGCACATTGCTTCCGGTGGACACAGATGCCCACCTTCAAGGAGCGCGAAGATAAATCAAGAAGGTTCACTTTCTGGGAAGGCTCACGGGAGTGTGCTTTTATTGTGTCTGAAGGCTTCTTTATCATCACAACCTAATGACATTTATTAATCGCCCAGCTGGGCTGCTTATCCCCAGGAGGAAGCCTGAGCGGTCCAGAAGAGCTTTCCCATCCTTCCGTGGGGCTGCCCTTCGCATTTGGAGTCACATCAACGCAAACTAAATTCCAAAGTTTAGATTTCTTACCCCAGCCTCTTCCATCATAGGAATCCTTTTCTAAACTGCTTTCTGCGGGTAATAGTTGCTTTATGGCATTTTCTTTTTTTTTTTAATCTAGGTTCAATAGAAGTATTACCATGGTAATAGACTTTCATTTTTCTTAATAGGCACTTCTTTTCTAGTACTTATGCTTCAAGAGTTAGAAGTGCAGTATGTTTGTGTTTTGTCTGTTATTACAGCAAGTTGTATAAACAGTTAATTACTTGTAACTTAATTTGAATATCACACAGAGCATGTGTTATAAGAAGAGATGAAAGTAGACCCAGGCCTAAAAAAGTTAAGCTGCGTTTCCTTCAAAGTGGAAAGAATAAAGAACAGCACTTGGTGGGGGGAGGAGACAGATACTGAAAACAAAATAAGTTAGCTAATCAGATTTTCAGGTGGCCAGGAGTAGTACTTGGCGCACAGGCAAAGCATGCGTTGTGCTTCTCATAAATTGAATTTATTGATTACTTTCCCTTCTTTCTCACTTACAATCTTCTCCTTCTGTCTCTCACTCCCTGTTCCTCCTGGGAGGCTCCATTCTCTTCCACTCTCCACTTTTCCTGTCCCTCCTTAGTGAAAACTCAGGTATGTCAGGACGTATTTCCATTTTAGTTTTCTCCCTGTAAACCTTACCCCTGTAAGCGTTCCTTCTTCCATACCGAACTTTACTAGGTCTTTGAAATCTTGGTAAGATGCTGGGTAAGCTCAGACAGAGACAAGCACTCTGAACGATATCCTTTTTAAAAAAGACCAATTTTTATTGTCATGATGGTTGTGAGCAATCCAGGGTTGCCCTAACTCCTCTTAAATATATTGAGAGAACAAGTAGCTGACACACTGCTATGATAGTCGCCCCTCCAAGAAAGCTGTAATTCAAAAAACAGTTGATGAGATTACTGTATAACAAAAATATTAGAGGAAAATAATTAAGATATTCTTAATCAATGGAAGTGACACACAGCCTCTGGTCCCCAGGGGATCTGCTCCTTTCTGACACGGGGGGCTGCAGGTCCTTCCTTCCTCAGTGGCTGGAATCAGAGAGAGAGACTTGGGAAAAGAGCAGTGTGGGTGCCTGAACCATTCTCTCCTTTTATTAATTTACCCAGCCATTTATGAAAGGTGTTTCTGCAGGCCCCAGTACGTGAACGATGAGCAAACGCTAGGAATTTCTTTCTCCACAGTAAGTGTTAGCAGTTCCTCAAATGAAGGAAGCAATTTTGTAAATCTTCTCCCTCATTCTTTGGGGAATTTCCTATGTTAATTTATGCAGCGTTAAATTTATGCATTGTTGAAATTCAGCCCAACAGCAGCGACTTACAGAACCGATACAGAGATGATAAGAGAACCTGTAGGTGGAAACTGACTGATACAGACCCTGCCAGGCCTCAGGATCCCTCCAGCCAAAGTTCCTTAGGCCTGTATTTGGGCAGATTTTATTGCATAGTTGTGATACAGTAAAAACACAGAATGTTTTACCAATTAATTCATCTAAAAAGTTTTTCAACGTGACGTTTGTTAATATCTCTGACAGAAATGAGGTGGTTTTGTACCGCCTCTGGCCCCCATTGGGAGCAGCTGAGTGCAGTTTGACAGCATGTGTATAGACCAGCCCTGGGAGACACAGCCTTGCCCCCGTGTCTTCAGGGAGTCACCCAGGAATCAGGTGAACTGCCATGCTCTCTTTGAGGATGTGATTTTTAATACTCATAGCAAGGTATTTTGTGAATGTGGTTACTTCTCTGTGTTTTATATTTGTTCAAAAATTTTCTTCTAGTGTCTTCACGGTAGACTGGCCCACGATCTTCACAGCAGCCAGAGTCCAGCTCCTCTCTCTTATGAGAGTCTGACATTCTTAGCGTTATATGGCCTGGCTGAAAATGACCCTTCCATATTTGGTTGGGGTGGCAGGGAGGAGAAAAGTAAAAAGATTTCCTAGACCCTTGTGAACACTTTAACTGCTGCTTTTAATTATGTGTGGTCACTGCGGATTATTCTGCAACATTTGAAAAGAGGTGTGTTGTCACACGGATGTCACTATAGCCATGAGACCTAAATTGTAGAATGAGGCACAGCCATTTGGTTTTGACCAGGCAGGTAACAGCTTATAGTTCCCATTGGTATGTTGAAGTAAGTAGCGAGTATATAACCCACAAAGTGGCCTCACTCACAAAGTGATCATTTTCTTTAGTAATGAAGTGCCCTCGCGTGGCCCCAGTGTAGAGAGCTGCTTTATACTGACTTCCGTTTTGTATTAATAAATAATGTTGTGGCGAGGTTGTCTATATATCTGGAGTTTATAGAGCTTCCTGTCTGCATAGTTGGACTTTCACAGGTCAAGTCACAAGGGTCTGAGGATAAATGATACTGTGACGTTGCCTGGTCTGACACTTACATGGTAAGTGCTCGATTTTTAAATTCTCCAACAAATACAGATGAGTTTGAGAGGAGCCTCACATTCTGGTGTTCTACAAGATGACTCTCTGCTGAGTGGAGTCTTCCACTTAATCTGCTTTGTCTTTCCGGTTTTCTCTAGATGCATCTAGCTTTTCTAATTTATTCAATCCTTCCTCCTTGACTGCATCATTGTCTTTTCTGACCATTTCTATATGTGTCCTCTACAAACTACTTTGTCTGCTTTTATATCTGTTCTTCTTTTGTGCACTATGGATGTAGCCTTCTTAGAAGCCTGTAAAATCATGAATACCTTAGGATAACCTTTAGGATAAGCTATTCATCCTGTATTTCTGTGACCCAATATGCTTATCTGTCTTTCTCCTTTTCCTTTTCTGCCCCTTTATTTCAATCTGTTTTCTTCATCTCTGACCTTAAATCTTTAGCTCTAAAGACCTTTGACCTGTTTCCCAAGCCTGCAACTTCCCTCTAGACATTTCCTTCCGAGATGTCTCGTCATCTTCCCAGACTTCCAAACCCCAAATTTATCTTCCTCATTCCCAAGATGACTCCTCCCACTGACTTCCCTGTTTCTCTTGGTCACACCACCTTTCTCCCTGTCAGAGGCGTCACCATACCTAAGGTCTCATCACTGCTTTTTTTCCTTCCCTTGTCTTTCTATGACTCTATTTCTTGCTCCATAGCTTCGTTTCTAATCTGTCTCCTCCCCGGTTTCCCACCTCCAGACTCTCCTCCATTGGATCCATTGTGCTAAGGAAGTCTGGGTAACCTTCCTAAATGACATTTTCCTATTAAAGACATTTATTGTATTCCTAGGTTTTTTCAGTGGCCAAAAAGGAGGTATCTCAGCCTGACATTCACAGTGGGCCCTTTTTATACTCTTTTCCTTGGAACGTGCTGAGTGCCTACCCTTTCCTCTTCCTAGGCCTGTCTCTCTCCTGCATTCTTCATCCCATACATACTGGGCTTTTTCCCTCCTCTGAATCTTTACCAGTGCTTGTCCCCCTCATCCCTCCCTACCTTCTGTCTATATTCTACCCATAGTGAAAGGTCATCTGAGGATCCTTCCCTGATCACTCCAGCTGCAGAAAGTTATCCTCTTCTGAAATAGGCAGCACCACTCTGCTTTTGAACTAATACCTTCTCTGTAAGAGTACACAAATAATTGGGAAATAGGAGAAAGACAAAAAATTACTTTGTCCTACATATTCTTTTGTTCTTCTTGAATTTTATACTGTGTGCATGTAGTGCTTATTTAGTAAAATAAAATTTTAACATATATTTAGCAAATGTATTTTTAGAAATAGCAAGTTATTACTCTGTATTACGCGTTAATTTTCCATGAACATGTGTATTGGTTTCCCCATATCACCTAACTCAGTACAATGAGTACCTAGTAGGAGCTCAGTTAAGAAGCTGGGTGAATAAGTGGCTGGAAGGGTGAGGGATGGAAGGAAGAAGGCAAGAACAAATAAGAGGCAGTCTTGGGCCTGACCTAGCTATTCTTCCTGAGTAATTTCAAAACTGAAGGGGAAAGGATCACTTTTGCCTTCTTATAGTTTCCTAAGAATGGAGACAGTTTATCTCCTTCCCCGGCTAGTTAGAGTCTTAATCTGATAGTTAAGAATTTTTTCTGTCTAGGATTTTATATATAGAAAATCCTAGAAACTCAACCAAAAAAAAACTGTTAGAATTGATCAGCAAATTCAGTGAAGTTGTAAAATACAAAATTAACATACAAAAATGAGTAGTGTTTCTATATACTAACAATGAATGTTCTGCAAAAGAAATTGATCCCATTTATAGTAACATCAAAAACAATAAAATGCTTAGCAATATATTTAACCAAGGAGATCAAAGATCTCTACTCTGAAAGCTACGAGACATTGATGAAAGGGATCAAAGAAGGTACAAATAAATGGAAAGGTATTCCATGTTTATGGATTAGAAGAATTAATACTGTAAAAATGGCAATACTACCAAATGCCATCTGTAGATTCAATGCAATCCCTATCAAGATGCCAATGGTATTTTTTTATATGGAAATAGAAAAAAACACTCCTAAAATTTATTTGGAACCACAAAAGACCCTGAATAGCCAAAGAAATCCTGAGAAAGAACAACAAAGCAGGAGGCATCACACTTTCTGATCTCAAACTATACTGTAGGGCTATAGTAATTAAAACAGTATGGTACTGGCATTAAAACAGACACATAGACCTCAGGAACAGAATCGAGAGCCCAGAAATAAATCCAAGGATGTACAGTCAACTAGTATTTGACAAGGGAGACAAGAATACTCAATGGAGAAAGTCTCTTCAATAAATGGTACTGGGAAAATTGGATATTCACATGTCAAAGAATAAAACTAGACTCCTATCATGTACCACACACAAAAATTAATTCAAAATTGATTAAAGACTTAACTGTAAGAAACCATGAAGCTCTTAGAAGAAAACATAGGATCAAAGCTCCGTGACCTGGGTATTGGTGATTACTTTTTGGAAATCATATGTAAAGTACAAGCAACAAAATCAAAAATAAACAAGTGGGACTACATCAAACTGAAAAGCTTGTGTACAGCAAAAGAAACCAACAAAGTGAAAACCTACAGAATGGGAAAAAAATATTTGCAAACCATGTTTCTGATAAGGGGTTAATATCCAAAATGTATAAAGAACTCATACAACTCAATAGCAAAAACAAAAAAAATCCAATTAAAAAATGGGCAAAGGATCTGAATAGACATTTTTTCTTCAGAGATGTGTGAATGGCCAGCAGGTGTATGAAAAGATGCTCAACATCACTAGCCATTAGGGAAATGCAGATTAAAACCACAATGAGGTATCACCTCATGGCTGAATGGCTGTCATCAAAGAGACAACAAATGCTGGCATAGATGTGGAGAAAAGGCAACCCTTGTGCACTGTTGGTGGGATTGTAAATTGGTATAGCAACTATGGAAAACAGTATGGAGGATCCTAAAAAAATTAAATATAAAACTACCATATGATCCAGCAATTCTACTTCTGGGAATATATCCAAAGGAAACAAAAACACTAACTTGAGAATACATCTGCACTCCCATGTTCATAGCAGCATTATTTACAATAGCCAAAACATGGAAACAACCTGTGCTTATCAATAGATGAATGGATAAAAAAAAGCTGTGGTATATATATAGACAGTGGAATATTATCCAGCCATTAAAAAAAAACCAAGGAAATCCTACCATTTGCTACAACATGGGTGGACATTGAAGGCATTTTGCTAACTGAAATAAATCTGACAGAGAAAGACAAATACTGTATGATCTCACTTATATGTCAAGTCTATATACAAAAAACAAAACATCAAGCTTATAGACAAAGACATAAGATTTGTGGTACAAGAGGCGGCAGGGGGCGGGGGGAGAGGTGTAGGAGGAAGGAATTGGAAGAAGGTGGTCAAAGGTACAAACTTCCAGTTGTAAGATAAATAAGTACTATGGACGTAATGTACAACATGATGACTATAGTTAGCACTGCATTATGATATAGCAAAGTTGTTAAGAGAGTGGATCCTAAGCGCTCTCAATACAGTGATAATTTTTGTCTTTTCTTTTTTTGTATCTAAATGAGATGATGGATGTTAACTAAACCTATTGTGACAATCGTTTCAGAACATATTTAAATCAAACCGTCATGCTGAACACCTTAAACCTTTTACAGTGATATATGTAATTAATTCTCAATAAAACTGGAAAAAAAATTCTTCCTGTCTACTGTTCCTCACCCACACCCACACAAATAACTAAATAGAATGTAGGGGCCATTTTTGTAATTTGGGAATACATACTTAGATCTGTGTAGCTCCACCCAGCATTATGAGTTCAGGAACATCTGCATTCTGCCTAGTGTGAGCAGGGGTTTCAGGGGGAGCATCTTGTCTTCAGTTGAGATGTTCCCTCTCCGCCCCACTCCACCCCTGCCCCCTTAGAAGTAGCTTTCCCCCAGTCTCTGCAGCCACTAGAAATGCTCCCACACATCCCCAAATGTCCAGGGTAGTGAGACGGCACGCACACTCCCCACTATGCCCCCCACTCTCACAGTCCAGGGCATGTTCACCCTTAGGGCTCAGTTTGATATGGTGGGGGGAGGGGTCATTTGGAGATGATACATGATTAAGCAATGGTGTTCATTAAAGGTAGTCATATTTCAAAACCAGGGAGCATATGCCTTGCTATATGTGTTTTTGAGGTAGATCTTTGAAAAACAACACAAACAGTACTAAATAGCTACTGCCCATTTTTGGTCCCCTCCTTCTGGTGGTAAATCTTATTTTTCTATTTCTCTTTCAGAGCATGCTTGAGAAGGGAGGATAAAATCAACTTTTAGAACAAGCAGAATTCCTTCAGCGTTAATTCCAGAGGTGGAACATTTTTTTTTTCCTAGTAAGAAAGCAACTCATTTAAAGAGAAGACCATTAAAGAGAAGCATCAGAGAGCAGATTCAACAGAAGCATATCACAGTTTGATCAGCAACAGTTTGAAAAGCCAAGGCCTAGATCAGGGATCAGCCATCAAGGGCTTGCTACAGTGTTAATAAATCCATTTATGATGATTAAAAAGAAAGGCAGTCCTCTCCACCTTCTGTGGACTTTCTATTCAACTTCCTCTTCTAACCAAGCTCCATCATTGGATGAACCTGCCCTCCCACAAAGCTGGGAGTTCGGATCGAGGGCTGAGGTCACTGGGGTGGGGAGAAGAGAAGGCCAAACCCCTCCATCTCGGGCCAGCAGTGCTGGGCGGAATTGGCTAGGCTGTGACATGTTGGGTTTCTCTCTTTTTCTTTTCTCCCTTAACTATATAAGAGCTACTTTATTTTAACTTATTATGGTGATCATGTAAGAAGACAAAAAGGAGAGAAAATGTACCTCTTTTACTGGAATAATGTTTCTGATTATGAGTGAAATAAGGCATTTTCTATCAACATGAAGGCAACCTTGGCTTCTGCAACCTCTCGTCTATCATGAATACTGACATCTTTACTTCACTCACTATCAATAATAAATATATTTTCTGATGAAGACTGTCATTGTAGTCTGGGGCCTCGCGTGTTTTTGTTTTTTCCAGGTTAGATGGTTATACTTATGGGAATTGAGTTGATTTATATTGTTATTAATTTGTATTTGTGTGGTGCCTTTACTCTAAAACGCTCCAACACACTTTGCAGATCCTCAGGCAAGAGATGCTTATAATTTGCCTCTCAGGTACGTAACATTCAGTAAGATCTTTACAAATTGCATGAACCTTCCTTTCTTTGGGATGACCAAAATCATCCTGCCTGGGGCAAGCACTAGATTAGATAACCTTGGTTAGGAACTTCTGACCCTGCAATACTAGGAAAATGTTAAAAGGAAAAAAAAAATTGACCCTGAGACTTGATGAAATTGGAAAGAGAAGAAAAACTTCCTGATTGTAACTCTCACTTTTCTACCAGAGGATTGGTGCTTCAACACTGGAAGTTGGAAATGAGCATTCACACCAAATGGAAAGATCTTTCTGGGAAATAGATGAAAAAGAGAATGCCAGTGATCTGTGATGTCATCTGAATATCTTTTGTCATGTAGAATTTTTATTTCATTTTTATTTTGTTACAGAAGGAGATAATTTAGCAAAATAATTAAGATAACAGGCTCTGGAATAAGATGCATCTGTGTTCAAATAGTGACTCTGCTACCTACCACCTGGGGGACCTAATTACGTCACCCCACCATACTAAGCCTCAGATTCCTCAACTGTAAATTGAGGGGAAATGCAAGAACCTGTTTTGTAGGCTTATGGTGAAGAGTCAAGATGCTTTCCACATACATTTGGTCGAGTCCATTGTCGTTGGGTATGTGACTATAATAAACTGGTGTTTGGAGCTGGGGGCATGGAAAGAACATCCACATGTCTTTTACTTAGAGAAAGTTGGGATGAATGTAACTTGTGTCAGGAAAATTTCAACCAGCCCCCTTACATGTCATTCTGGCTTCTCACGCATCTGATTCCCGAGTCGGCTCCATTTGAATGGCATCTTCGTGGACACTTGGGGGCACACCTGTAAACCTGATGTTGATTCTGAATGACCTTGGGGACGCTTCTCAGATAATTACTGAAAGGCTCTGTGATTCTGTTTAATGAAAGCGTTTTTTGTTTGTTTGTTTAAATGATGCAGAATAAGCTGCATTCATCTAAGTGTGAGTGATGGAAGCGCTGGTAGCTTGAGCAGCAGCACAGTCTGGCACTGTCAGGAAGGCATCCAGGTAACTGCCTGGGAGAAATAATAGGTACACGAAAACAAATGTGTACATGGCGACCGGCTGTAGTGTTTGCAAATCAGCGAACTCACAGATTCCCTCCTATACTGCTTTGCTTTGCAATTTAGAGCCAAGAACTTGGCACATCCCAGGCTGCCAGTCTTGTTGCTGGCAGAGAAATAAAGCACTGAAGAGTCAGGCATTTAAAGCTGGTTAAATCCATGAAAACGGGAGGTGGTTTGTCAGGACCTCTCTCTCCCAGCACCTGTTATTAACGTCTCATTCTGATGAACATGATGGGCACAAGCGGGAAAGACCACACTTTAGGAGAAATAAAAGGGTGAAATGATGCCTTTTCCTGCACCTCGGAGATCTCCCTATTAATTGCATCACAACTTAGCCCAGGTCACTGTTAACCTCAGGACAACTGCTTGGGGAGAATGTTGTGATCTGTGAGGCTCATGGGAGTAACATATTCCAATCAGTTAGCATCTCCATTAAGTAGAACACGCCTTGAACCACAACAGTTCAGCTCATGAAGCCAGGAAGAATAAGGTATCCTGAAAGCAGGTCAGATGTTATAACGCTAAACTAACGTCTGGTGAACTTCCAGAAGACAGTGGGGTCAAAATCAGCACAAAGTCCTCCCTTTGGAAAGTCAATAACTTATTACAGAAAATGTGCCAACGTGCAACAATTTAAAAAATTACGGACTGATCATTATTAATAACAAACGTGGAGTGCTAAAAGCCAGGTGCTTGTGGCCTGCTGGTCAACCAGTGAGACTTCTCTCTACAGCAGCTCTAGGCTGCCGGTGTTTTGCTTCGAACTAAACAAGCGGCCAGGTGTCCTCACCTTCTCTGGCTTAGGAGTTGGGAACCTGTGGTTCTTAGTTTGACGTCTTGCAGCCCACAGGTATGATTGCTTTCATCAGAAAGCCACAGGATTACCCTCTTCCCCGTTTCTGTGAGCTGCAGGAGTTGTGACCCTTTCAAGATTTAAGAACTAGAGCAGTTGAACAGTTGAAAGAGTAGCAGTAACTTACTGTGATGATTCTGCTTTGAGTTACAATTCTTGACAAGCGAATACTTTGAATGAGTGAATTAATGTATATTTGTTTTCTTTGTCACGGCTTCCCCAAGTTTTCATCCATTTCTCAGCTTCCCCCCTCCGCCCCGCAGTCGCTCCATCTTTATTGCCTTCTCTAGACTCTTCTGTGTATTTAAACTTTTCTCACCCTTCTTGGCCTTCCTGGCCCACCTCCTGAGACATATGGCATCGTCTTGGGTGCAGAATCCTGGGCTCTTGCTCTGAGTTCTGTGCTGTTGCCTCTTGGAACAAGTCCCTTCCCCTCAGGTTTCTCTCTGCCCAGGGGCCGGCTCTGGTTCTTCTCCATTATAACAAGAGATTTTTGATACTTACTTTTCTTCCCCAAGCTCCTAGTTCTTCAACTAGTTATATTTTTAGAACATCTTATCATTTGGTCATTTTCTGTGTTTGTAGTTCTTAATTTGTAAACCCGGTAAATGGAACTTTTAAATTCTCTGGGAAAAGACGTAAATTTGTATTTAGTTCTCTGTGGCCTTTGATTGTATTTTTCCTATAGTTTATGATCCTCATTAGAGAAATGGTTTCCCATTACTTGCCCCAGGGGATTTACTGAGTGGGATTTACTAAGTGGGTGTCCCTTCTGAAATGTTGCCTTAGGACTTGGACCCTGTGAGACTCACAATCCAAACCACCCCCAGAACAGGAGACCTTGATGCTGGTGCTGATACCTGCATTAGTCTGAACAACACGTGGGCTGGTTAATTCACATCCACAATTTATTTTAAAATGTATGCTAGACATTTGTTTTAGCTTCTTGTCTGGCTGAGTCCTTGAAAGACTTCAGAACGTTATAGTTTTCAGTTTTCACTCTCTCCTTCCCTTGACCTACTGGGTGTCGGAGGTGCCAACAGTGACTAAAACCATGTAAAGGGAATTAAAGGGAGAGGATAAGGACATACTATTCGTAAGATGGAATGCTGGCTCTTGGCGCTCCAAGCTGTGTGGAGAGAAGGACTGGGCATTATCCCCATAAACTCCTTTTCATTCTCCAGCTTCTGTCATTCAGAGTCCACTATAATGTGAAGAGAGAAGTCATTTTTAGTTATTTCAATTTAGATGATCTGCAGCTATATCCATCTTACTGTCATCCCCATACCCTACGTGAGATGGGAGTAGTCAGTGATTTTCCAGGCTCGGTGGAATAGGAAACTTTGAGGCCACCCTTGTATCCCAAGGAGGTTGACTCCTGCCCCGATGTACCTTGGAGAGCACTCCTTGGTGAAGGATGGTGGATTGACTTGTTACGCACCAGAGACAAAGGGAACTTGTTCTCCTATACCTGGAGTGAGATCACCTCACTCATCTGACAAGGTCTCTTACACTAAGAATTTTGGCCAAAGTACCAGATAGCTTAAGGAACTTTCAATTCCATTCAAAGAAACCCAAAAAACAGTCACTGGGAGAAAAACGACCAGCCATCTAATTCATTCTCCTAGCTCCAGGCTGATGTTTGAATGAAGATGATGAAATTTTCATCTTGTGTCTCCTGGTGCCTCCAGCCTCAGTTGTGCTGGCAGAGCCTCTATAAAAAGAGTTGAATTGCTGTAGAGGAGAAAGCAAAAGTCACTATCCAAATCAAAAGTGTCTTCCGCTTTTCCTACCAGTTGTCTTGAACCTTCCAAACAGACCCTCAGCCTTCTCCAGACGATGAAAGCATTCCCTGTATTTTAGGGGACGGCCCAGTGTTAAACCCAATTTGGATTCAGGAAATGTGGCCACCATATTTATGACTTTCAGTTAAGGAAGTTGGAAACTGAAAATTGAAACTGTCAAGTTCAGCCCCTGAAACTCCTTCAAACCAAGTCAACTCTAAATGGAAAACAGCTGTGCTTCAATTTAATGAAATGCTTCAAACCTCTTGAAGTGAGTGTGATAAGGTGAGGTCTCCACACACTTAAGATTTTCCCGTGCCGAAAAGCTTGACTTCCCTCACCTCTCTGTCCCCCTACATGTCTCTGCATCTCCTGCGAGGATCCTTACTGGGCTGTGGCCATTGTTACTTTGCTGAGAGGGCAGTCTGCTTTGAATAGCACCCTTCAAAGTAAATTAAATTTCCACAATGGTTTTTAAATGCAAATGTGGAAGCCAGAGGTTAGTGGCCACCTTGCAGGGTACCACTCTGCTCCACCTATGCCTTTCCTACCTAGACTTTGTCCCGGGAGTGGCCTGCCTGGGCTGGACTCCAAGTGGCCCATATTTGGGGAGCCGCCTGCAGTGCCCTTCTCTGTCGGGTCTGCCTACTGGCCAGGCTGCTGCTGGGCCCTCATCATGTCCACAGCATAGGTAGAAAGGCTGTACTCCCTCATTCTTCACTGGAGAATATATACAATAAGGTTCAGGGCCAGATGACTGAGGCCAGTTGCTGCTTCTCTGCTGCCTGTGCAGTTCAAGAGACATGGGTAAAAAACATTTTCTTCACTTCATAGCCACAGGCCAGGTTTCTCAGCATGAAACCAGAAACGCCATGGCAACCTGCAAATTTTAGCTTTGCCTTGCATCTCCGTAAGGTAACGTGCACCCTGGTCTCAGAAGCATGACCACAGAGTCACTGAAAATATTATTCAACAGAGTTGAAGTGGCAGTGTCATCTTATTTCTAGCTTGGAAGGCCGGCTGCAGAGCAGGGGCTGGTAGCTCTGCTTTTAACAGAGGGTGAATAGGGTGTCAGCTCACCTGCTGGTGGGAGTTCTACTTTCCTAGGTGTTCTTAAAATACCTTTGCAGCAGCTGCGTTTTAAATGTGAATCCAAAATGTAAAGTCCACACACCTTACCCTCAGGTGCTTAACACAGAACTTGGAAATCTTAGTAAGCAAGGCGGAAGTTGCTCTTCTACTGGAGATGACGTCATCAGTGGAGTTAGATGTTATTGTATAGAAGCAGTCTAGAGGGGTTATGAATCACCATTAAGATACTGTTCTTTCAGGAACATCAGAAGTTACTGTCCCGAGTTTTTATAACCACTTTCAACTCTCTTCAGTGTAGGAGTGGGTTATTCGTCGTCACCTTATGGGTCAACCCTTGCTAGTTAGCTCACCACTCCCGCATTTTCTAGTACCTGGGAGAGGTGGTCTGCCGTAGGACCACGTCACATTGGCCTCTCTGGAGTCATTCGTACACTGACTCACCGAATCAGCAGAGTCTACTCTGTGCCCCAGGCACTGTTCCTGGAGTCAGGAAAATGGTGGCCAACATGATGGACAAGGTCCGGACCTCATGGAGCTTCTGTTCCTGAGAGGGGAGGAGGCTTGAATGTTAATGTCAGGGAGTAGTGGATGTCCTGCAGAATGCTACAGCAGAGCAAAGGAGTAGTTCAGGGAGCGGGAGTAGGGCTTCACGGGAGACGTGCTATGTTAGAGGGCACTGAAGACAGCTGAAGGGAGTGACGTTTGGCAGATTCTTGAATATACTGAGGGCACCATTCATGTGAAGATCTGGGGAGGTGCACTTCAGGCTGGGGGAACAGTAAGCACAAAGGTCCTGAGACAGGAACAAGTTTGGTGTGTTAGGGGAGTGAGCAGCAAGGAGGTGTTGGGGGCTTGAGTGGAGCGAAAAAGGCAAATAGTGGTGGGAGATGGGTTCGGAGAGGCAGGCAGGACACATAGGACTTTTTTTTTCCTTAGGTCGTGCCCCGGGGCTTACAGGATTTTAGTTCCCCAACCAGGGATGGAACCCATGCTCCCTGCAGTGGAAGCGCGGAGTCCTAGTCACTGGACCACCGGGGAATTCCTTAGGACTTTTTTGTCCCAGCTATTAAACAAATAAATATAGAATAAATAAAACAAATAAGCCATAAAATAAGTAATAAGGGGTGTGATGTCCAGCATGGTGACTGTCATTAATAATACTGTATTGAATACTTGAAAGTTGCTGAGAGAGATCTTAAAAGTTCTCATGACAAGAAAAAAATTTTGTAACTATGTGTGGTGATGGATGTTAACTAGACTTATTGTGGTGATTATTTCATAATATATACAAATATTGAATCATGTACACCTGAAACTAATATAATGTTACATATCAATTACATCTCAATTGAAAAATATATATATATGGTGGGGGATCAGTTAGATATACACATGCAACAAAAGGGAAGCTGGACTGTACCTCATTCCTTACTCAGAAGTCAATTTTAATTGGAATATCCTTTAAATGAGTAAGTAGAACACTAATGCTTCTAGAAGAAGAATATAGAATATAGATATTCTTCACAATATAGAAGAATAGCTTCATGACTTCAGCATAAGGAGATATTTCTTAAACAGGATACAAAAACAGTAACCATAAGGGAAAAAGTTGATAAGTTACATTACTTTAAGAATTTTTGTTCATCAAGACACCAAGAGAGTGAAAAGGCAAATCTTAAGATATTTGTGAAGCATAAGCCAACAAAGGGCTCACATCCAGGCTATATAAAGAACTACAAATCAGTAAGAAAAGGCAACTGTACAGAAGAATGAGCAAGAGACTGAAATAAGAACTTCACAGGAAATAAACATCTAAATGGCCAATAAACATATGAAGTGTACTCAACAGCATTACTAATTAGGGAAATGCAAATTAAATTCACAATGAGATGCCCCCACTTATCCACCAGAATGGCAAAAACTAAAAAGATGGAAAATACTGAGTGTTGACAGGATGTGAAGCAACTAGTTTCTAAAACATTGCTGGTAAGAGTGCAGATTGGTACAACCAATTTGGGAAATGATCTGGCATTATCTATTAAAGCTGAACATGTCTTAGTTTTAACAGAATTACTCTAGATGACTGGGTGGCTTAAGAACAACAGAAACTTACTTCTGATAGTTCTGGAGGCTGGGAAGTCAAGATCAAGGTGCTTGCTGGCAGATTTGGTGTCTGGTATGGGCCTGCTTCTGGTTTATAGATGGCCATCTTCTCCCTATACCCTCACATGACAGGTGAGGTGAGGGAGCTCTTCTGGGGTCTCTCTTATAAGGGGTCTCTCTCATAAGGGCACCAATCCCGGTCATGACGGATCTACCCTCGTGACCTAATCACTCCCAAAGGCTCCACCTCCACATACCATCACATTGGAGGCTGGGTTTCAACATATGAATTTTGGGGGGACATAAACATTCAGTCTATAGCACAAATCCATACCTGATGACCCAGCAATACGATTCCTAGGTACATACCTAGAGAATGTTCAATAGCATTCATAACAGCTACAGAGTAGAAACAACCAAATGTGCATCGTAATGAAAACAGTGAATATATTGAGGCATATGAAATATTACACAGTAATACAGATGAGTGAGTTGTGGTTACATGTAAAAATGGATGATTCTCACAAACTGTTGAGCAAAAGAAGTCAAGGACTAAAAAAAAACATGTTTTATAATTCCATTTCTATAAACTTCTTAAAATGGCGAGATGAATGATAGTGTTTACGGATGGATGTTTACGTGATAAAACTATACAGAAAAATAAGGAAGAGTTATAAATGGATAGCAGTTACATTTCTGGGTGTCAGAGTGGGTACTGATAAGAAGGGACACAAATGGGTCTTCAAGGGTACTGGTGAAGTAGATAAAATCTACTTATTTTATTTTATTTATTTATTTTTGGCTGTGTTGGGTCTTGCTGCACGCGGGCTTTCTCTAGTTGTGGCGAGCGGGGGCTACTCTTCATTGCAGTGCGTAGGTTTCTCATTGCGGTGGCTTCTCTTGTTGCGGAGCACGGGCTCTAGGCTCATGGACTCAGTAGTTGTGACTTGCAGGCTGAGTAGCTGTGGCGCATGGGCTTAGGTGCCCCGCAGCATGTGGGATCTTCCTGGATCAGGGCTCGAACCTGTGTCCCCTGCATTGGCAGGTGGATTCTTAACCACTGCGCCACCAGGGAAGCCCTTACTTTATGATAATTCATTGAGCTGTACATCTGTTTTGTGTTCTTCACTGTGTATCTTATACTACACAATAAAAAGGATTTAAGATGAACTTAAACAGGTTCAAGCTTATCCCTGTGACAAAGTCATTTCCTCTCCCTTGATAATTACTAGTAACTGACAATTGTTGAGGGGTATTCTGAGCCAGGAGCTGTATTAAGTATTTTATATACATTATCTCTGATTGCAATAATCCTATAAGTTAGCTACTTTTATTATCCCCATTTTACAGATAAGGAAACTGAGGCTTGGATGGGTGAGGTAACTTGCCAAGGGTCACACGGCTACTAAATGGCAGCCCACCCCTGTCCTCCCCGGAAGCCTGGCGCTTAACTGCTGCGTGTTCTCCTCTCCACACATGCATCATCCTGCTGCTACATCTTTAGGGCAGCCTCCAAATCCCGCACGGCATCTGTCCCAGTGCCATTGTACAGTGTAAGCTTTCAATGAACGTTGAGTGAATAATGAATAAAAGCCCCATTCTTTTCATCCACTTCCTCTCATGTACTGGGTGCGGTAGCACAAGGTTTTCTTGCCTGGGCGAAGTTCCTGAGGTTTCAGGCAGAGGAAAAATAACAGGAAAGCCTCCTGCTTGTGGCTGATGCTAGTTTTGCTCACCGGGGTCTGTCAGACAAATTCCCTGCTTCCTTTTTTACTTTCCCTGAGCTCCAAGACATCTGTCTCACTACATCGTGTTCCTCCACGGCCTGCCACTCAGGAGGCGGAGATGGAGACGCAGCCGGGCTGTGTGCCCACCCGCTGCTTCCGCCTCCGGAGGGGGTTCCAGGTGCAGCCCTTCCACAGGCCCCAGGTGGGCCAGGAGGGTGCAGGGCGCAGAGCCCAGCCATTCTAAATAAAACTCCCAGTCCCACGTCGCTGCTGGTTTCCCAAGGTCTTCTGAGGCAAAAAAGACTTGGGAAGGAAAGTAACTGTTGATCTGGAACTTTCAGGCTCTGTTCAGTGGCGGTTTGTCACTGGCTTTGCAGCTGGAGCTGCTCGCTAATGCAGTTGTGTGCAAAGCAGCTGCGTGGGGCTCCAGGAAATATCACCAGCTCAGTCTTTGCCACCTGCCTTCCCTGTGTGCTCTTTTCCTGGTTTTCGAAGATTAAAAATCAACAACAACAACAAAAGAGGAAATCAAAATTTGAGAACTCTACACATATTTTCCTGGATGATTTTGACCACAATCTCAAGCTGTCCAAAACAGCTAATTATTTACAATTTCCTCACCCACCCCTCACCTCTCCCAAACTGGCTCCTCCTCTTGGCTTTTGACACCTACCCACATACCCACCTTATGCTCCCATCACCAGGAACTGAAGTCTAGGGGTCCCTGGACTCCTTCCTCACCCACCTTTGCTCACCCACACCCACCCATGAGTACCGTCCATTTGGACCTGACAGTCTTTTAGAGCCAGGAGAACTTGGGCCAATCCTTTGTTTTATAGACAACTTGAAGCCACATAAATAATGTCCTTAGAGTGAGGATTACTAGGCACTAAAAAGGTTACATGTGGTCTATAATGTCCATCAGGAGAATCTCTATAAATCTGTAGAGGGTGATGTAAGAGGGTTAAAGTCTCTTCCAGGTCTTTTTTCCCATAATTTCTCCCTATAGCTTGTAATAAATGATGTTTGCTGTGACCTACCTAAGCATGAATACCCTTCTTTACTGATAGAACCTTGAGTTTGTGCAAGTATCAGCCTTTCAGGGGAAACTAGCCTTTCCTACCCAGCCCCAGGGATGAATCTTGATTAACTTAAGGCAATCACTTTCCTTGACAGTGATTGGTTTAGGAATGGACATGTGACATAATTCTTGCCAATGGAGTGTGAGGGAAGTTTCTTGGGTGCTTCTGGGAAACTTAAAAAGCAACAGTAGTGAGGCTGGGTCATATGTCCCCTGATGGCCTTTGGTGGTGTTTTGTGAGTATATGAGGCCTGGAGTTTTGGTGCCTACATTATGGTCACGGAGTGACGGGCCTGAGGGCAGAAACCAAGACATGGGGGTAGCAGAGGCAAATCATGAGTAGAGGCCAGGCATCAGCTCTATCATTGGACTTCCTGTTACAAGAGGTGGTATATTTATGCATTTCACTTAATGTGGTTGAATTGGGGTTGCTGTTACTTGAAGCTGAGAACCTCCTAACTGATCCCTCTACGTTTGACAAAGATGCAGTCTTCTCTCCCACTCCCTGTTCTCCTTCCATCATTAAGGCACCAATTTCAGGCTAGCTTTCTTCTTAGGAGGAGTTGGGATTTTAATGAAATCCTTATAATCTGTCACCTGAGTCTCCTCACCAAATGCTTGGTGAAGGTTAGACTTTGAATCTCTGGTCGTGGAATAGAGCAGTGTTAAATGAAGTCCCCAGTCAGGTCCATCAAAATCAAATGGAAAGTAGCCAAAGTCTCTTAATTGACCTTTCTCCAAAGAAAATATACAAATGGCCAATAAACAAATGAAAAGACAGCATCGCTAATTGTTAGGGAAACACCAGTCAAAACCATAGTGAGATATCACTTCATACCCGCTAGGAAGGCTGTGATCAAAAAGAATGACATAAACAAGTATTGGTGAGGATGTGAAGTAATTAGAATTCTCATACATTGCTGGTCAGAGTGAAATGGTGCAGCTGCTTTGGAAGAGTCTGGAAGTTCCTCAGGTGGTTAAACATAGAATTGCTATATGACCCAGCAACTCCACCCCTAGGAATATACCCAAGAGAAATGAAAACATAGGCCCCCTATAAACACTTGTACATGAATGTTCATAGCAACAATATTCATAATAGCCAAAAAGGAGGAACAACCCAAGTGCCCATCAACTGATGAATGAATAAACAACAACAGCAGCAAAATGTGGCCTATCCATATAATGGATTATTATTTGATAATAAAAAAGAATGAAGTTCTGATGCTTGCTACCATGTGGATGAGCCTGAAAAATATTAATCGAAGTGAAAGGAGCCAGTCACACAAAAATGACATATTGTGGGATTCCATTTATATGAAATGACCAGAACAGGCAAATCCAGAGAGACAGAAAGTGGATTAGAGGTTGTCGGGGGCCAGGTGTTAGGGAAGATGAGGCGTGACTGCTAAAAGGTATGAAGAAAACATTCAAAAATTAGATTGTGGTAATAGTTGTGCAACTCTGAATATACTAACAGCCATCGAACTGTATGCTTTAAATGGGTGAATTTTATGATATGTGAATTACATCTCAATAAAGATGTTTTAAAAAGAAATCCAGGGCTTCCCTGGTGGCACAGTGGTTAAGAATCCACCTGCCAATGCAGGGGACAAGGGTTCGAGCCCTGGTCCGGGAAGATCCCACATGCCGTGGAGCAACTGAGCCCGCGAGCCACAACTACTGATCCTGCGCGCCTAGAGCCCGTGCTCCGCAGTAAGAGAGCCACCACAATGAGAAGCCTGCGCACCGCAACGAAGACCCGACATGACCATAAATAAATAAATATCTTTAAAAACGTAAGGGTATAGGCAAAAACAATTTCTCTATAGAATAATAGTAAATCTGATTTATGTGCATCTAAAAACGACCACTTGGGGTGTTTAAATTATAGACTCCCTGGCATCACCTGAGAATTACAGATTGTACCGTCTTCTTGGGATGCATAGCTCCCCAGAGATGCTAAAGTTGGGCAACCAAGAGATCAGTGGAGCATTCTGGCCTCCAGAATAATGGTTCCCAACTAGTGGAAGATGTTTATTTGCGTAAAGGATGCTGAGTGTTTCATACATGACCATAACACAGTGCATGATGAATATACAGTTATGGCAGAGTTTTACAGTCAGACATACCTTATCTTGAGTCCTGGCTCTGTTAACCTGAAAGCTGTGTGAACTCTGGAAAGTTACTTAAACCTCTTCAAGTGTGTTTTATAATTTGTAAAATGGGGATAAAAATATAACTTCCATGGGGCTGATGTAATAACAAGTTTAAAGAATCTGTGGTGCTTCATTACAGTGTCTGGCACCTAATAAGATTTTTCTCTGAGTGGCATGGAGTTGATCTATTCTGAAGTCCATCCTTATATCAGTTGAAATCTTAGGAAAACACTACATTGGAAGAGCATTAGCTCAAGGGCACTGAGAAATACCTTTATTGAACTGCTAGCCATAGGGTGAAGTCCATAGCACATAAACCCCATGAGAGTAAGGCTCCATTTTTGGCTCCATGCTGTGTTATCAGTGTCTGGAGGGTAGTGGTTCTTACATATTTGTAGAGATCCAGGGCTTTTCAATAATTATTGTGAGTTAATGTTCCCTGAGTCCCTTGCCATAATATGAGCAAGGCCATTTGCCTGATTGCAGACACCTGGTGTCTTAGTCAGCCTGGCTGCTATAACAAAATATCATTGGCTTAAAGAACAGTTATTTATTTCTCACAGCTCTGGAGACTGAGAAGTCCAAGACCAAGGCACTGACTGATTCAGTTCCTAATGAGAAATCTTACCGGCTGGAAGACAGCTGCTTTCTTGCTGTGTCCTCACAACTGTGTCCCTACCTTAAAAGCCACTAATCCCATTATAAGGGCCCCACCATCCTGCCCTCATCTAATCTTCCAAAGGTCACATTGGGGGTTAGGGCTTCAACATATGAATTTGGAGGGGACATAATTCAGTCCATAGCACCTGGCATTTTTCACCCAGCCCCAGCTCACCAGCAAGTATCTGATGCTTCCAACCCCACCCCCATCAGCTACACCTGCCAGAGATCTTTCTGCTTCTGCCCACTCGTCCTCCTGTGAGTATCCTTGACTCCACACTACTCCCTACAGCTTTGGCCAGCTTTTCTTCATATTATGGGATCTGTTGCTGTTGACCAGCTGCTCAGCTGACCCACATCATCAGCTATGAAGCCACAGTAGGCAACATTTGTAGAGCCTCGTGTCAGTCCTGACAAATCTTTATGTTCTCAAAACTCCTGTGAATGTCACCCAGGAGAATGCCAGCAGACACAGAAATATCTTTGAAAAAGAAGGTTTTTGCTCCCATCATGGTAGGACCAAGGTCTCTGTTAGACGAGTTGGCGTGCTCTGCTTTGATGGGCTGAGCTAATGGCTCCAAATTGCACAGCCTTTTCCACTGGCACATCCCCATCTCATTTGCTGTAGATTATTGCCATGAGCCAGCGTCAACACTTGTATCTCCTAGGTCTCTGCTCCTTGTCTCTGCCAGTGGTGTTTGTTCACAGGCATTGTTTTCTAACATGCCTCGCTGGGTGATCGCTTGCCTGGGTTTCTAACCTCTCCCTCCACAGATTGTTTGCTTTCTCTCTTAGAGCTATGTGTTTCCTGCACCTCCCAAATCAGTATCATCTGTGAATTCAAAACACCCCTTGTTCCTGGAGGCGAGGCGAGAGGCCACATGGCCTGGCTGTCTTCTTGGTCCAGAGGCTCCTACCCAGCTAAGACCTTTTTCAACCCATTATGTCTTCATCATGGTCCGAGGGGTTGTCTAACCAACCACTTACATCCTAATCCATTTCTTTATTATTGGTACTTTATTTCACTGACATTATCACAAGGCCTGGCAGAATGTAAATACTCAAGTATTAAGTGAAAAGTAGTTCTACTAACCAACTAGTAGTCAATATGAAACTATCATTATTGCCAAACTGAGGGATTCCAGTGAAAAGCAAGACTTGACATTTCAGTTGGCCTATTCAGTTTCAAAATGGGGTTACACCAATTTCATTAATTTAAAAAAAAACAAAACACAGCTTTGTTGAAATATAATTCACATACCACACAATTCACCCCTCGCAAATGTACATTTCAGTGTCTTTAGTATATTCACAGGGTCATTCAACCATCACCACAATCTAATTTTAGTGCATTTTCATCACCCCAAAAAGAAACCCTATGGCCATTAGCAATCACTCCCTATCCACACTTCCCCCCGGCCCCCGCCCACATCCTCAGCCCCAGGAAACCACTAATCTACTTTCTTTCTCTTTAGGTTTGCTTATTCTGGAAGTTTCATGTAAATGGAATCATCTTTTGTGACTGGCTTCTTTCAGCACTATGTTTTCAAGGTTCACCCATGTTGTAGCATGTGTCAGAACTTCATTCCTTTTTATTATCAAACAACATTCCATTATATGAATGTACCACATTTTATTGATGAAGATTTGGGTGGTTTCCATTTTTTGGCTGTTAGGAAAAATACTGCTATGAGCATTGGTGTGTAAGCTTTTGTGCATACTTTCATTTCCACTTCTCTTGGGTGTATAATTAGGAGTGGAACTGCTAGGTCATAGGGTACCTAAGATTTGGGGGAACTGGCAAACTGCTTTCCAAAGTGGCTGGGCCATTTTACGCTCCCACCAGCAGTACATAAGGGTTCTAATTTTTCCATATCCTCATCAATACTTACTATCTTTTTGAGCACATCCATCCTAGTGAGTGTGAGGTGATACATTTACATTTTCTTGATGACCAACAGGATCTTTTTGTGTGCTTATCAGCCAGTTTTGTATCTTCTTTGGAGATATATCTTTTCAGGTCCTTTGTCCATTTAAAAAATTGGCTTGCTTGTCTTTTTGTTGTAAGAGTTCTTTATATATTCTGGAAACAAATCCCTTATGAGATGCATGGTTTGCCCATATTTTCTCCCATTCTGTGGATTGTCTTTTCACTTACTCGATATGTCATTTGTAGCACAAACACTTTCTTAATTTTTAGGAAGTCCAATGCATTTCTAAATCATTATTTTTTTCTTTTGTTGCTTGTGGTTTGGGAGTCAGATCTAAGAAACCATCGCCTAAATCAAGGTCATGAAAATTTACTCCTATGTTTTCTTCTAAGAGTTTTATAGTTTTAGCTTTTACATTTAGGTCTAGGGTCCATTTTAAGTTAATTTTTGTGTACAGGGTGAGGAAGTCTAATTTCATTCTTTGACAGGTGTAATCTTTTTTTGGAACAGTGGAAAATAACTCAGACCCACTTTCTAGCCTTGTGCTGTAAGGCTGCAACCCATGCCCTGCCCATACCTACCTCCCAGGGCACCTGGGGATGAAGGAAGTGGTGCCTTGGATGCCATTTTGGAAAAGATGAGCATGGAAAGCATGAAGCTTTCCTTGAAGCTAAAGAACCAACAGACTGTGGAACCAGCTTTGGATTTGAACTGGCAGCATCTCTTTTGCAGCTGCCCACTGCTCTCCTGGTTGTTAAATTGGGAGCAACATGACACTGGGGGACACCTCAGCCTCTGTAAAGTGCTGAATGTTAAGTGTTTTCATGTTCCTGCCCTTGGCAGAGCCCTGCCTGGAGGAAAGAAATAAGACCCAGTGCTTACCAAGCCTAGACACCGTTCTGGGTGTTTTACCTGTGTTCACGCCAGTGAGTGAACCTGTGAGCACGGCTTTACGAGCCCTTGGCTGTGGGCATCAATGCCAGCCCTGTTCTGCTGGCTCCTCCCTGAAAGGGCAGAGGGTAGGGACAGCAGGGGAGGAATGGGGAGCCAGGGGGAGCAGGAACAGGGATGGGAGTCCATCAGAGGGAGAAGGTGGCATGTGGGGTAAAGGAGCATCTTACGGCAAAGTGGAGGTGGAAGAAAAGATACTCACAGGGGAGCGCTGCACCTGCCCTGCTCCTCCCCTACTCAGCATCAGCAGGTTGCCCACGCACACCTGAGCTCAAGGAGGCACCTTCTCTGCCAGGGCTGCCCAAAGGCTGTGTGTGTGCGTGCGTTGGGGGGGACGTCTTGATGTCGTCCTCATGTTGTCTCTGGTCCCCCCCCTTCCTCCTGGTGCCCCTATGTCTCTGCTGCTCTGAGCTGCTCCTGCCCAGGGTGGGCCTCGTGCTGTGCACAGCTACCCTGCTGTGCTCCAGTCCTCCAGCGAGGCCCCCCAGAGTCACTGAAGAGCTAATCAGACCATCTGAACTTCAGCTCTGGGTTACCCACACCAGATGATTTATTTGCATTTTGGTTTATCAGGCTTCAAAATGCTTTAACACTGAAGGAGCCAGTGTCAGGGCCCAGTCCGTCACTGGCTCGGGGAGAGAGAAGGGAAGGACATGGCAGGGAAGGGGTTTATCTTCCTTGTTGCTCCAACCCACAGTGGCCTTTCTGTCTCAGCACGTCGCTTGTGACCCCCAGATGGGCCCCGCCGCAGAGCAGGGAACCTTCCCCATGTGTCCCAGACCTCACTCTCCGCCTTCATCGTGGATCTGCCCCAACCTCGAGTTGACAGGCGGCACAAGAAATAGAAAGAGCCCTGAGTGAGGGGCCAGGACGTGAGGGCCACAGCCCTGCTGACGTGCGAACCACCTGAGTGCCCTGGGAGGTGACTTCCCTCCCCTTCTTTGCCTGCACTGGGCTCCACGCTGGGCTTCTCACCCCTCAGGGGATGTCTGTGTCTTTCTCTTCCTCCCTTTGTGGGGCGTGAGGGGCTGCCCTCCCAGGCAGACAGGCCCTTGGATATCTCTCAGGGGAGACAGATGCTGGGCCTGCCATTCACTAGCTCTGTGAACTCAGCCAAGCTATTTAGCCCATGTTGCCTGTTTCCCCATCTATGATGGGGATGTAGAACTTCCCTCATAGGATTGTTGTGAGGATGAACGAATCAATCACAGAGCTCTTTGAACAGTGCCTGGCACAGGGCAAGGGTTGAGCCTGGACTCCCATCACCACCACCAGGCTCCTGTGTGTTTCCGGCTAGTCCGACACACTCCTCTCCCCATCTACCATGGAAGGGCCACAGAGTCGAATCCTGCTGCTGCCCTGCTCCCCGCTTCCCTCTTTGTGGACTAAGTCCTGCTCTTCCTTCTGCCTCCCCTGAGTTCTCTGGTCTTTGCCCTTCTTCTGGGTCTCTAGTCCGCCTAGGGACACACAGAGGTCAGACCTGGGGCCTCAGCGCTGCTCCATCCAGAAATCTGCATTTCTAAAACCTACATTTCCATGCCTACACAGTCACTCTCGGTTTTAAAAAGCCTCCTATTGAGTTCTCTCTGGTCCTGGTGGACCACACGTTGACCTTTACCCCTCTGTTCCCTGGGTGCTCCAGCGTCCACCCTTCTTCCTAAATCTTTAGCTGTTGGATGGCAGATTATTTTAAATTATTTGTTTTGAATTACTTTATAAATGATACTTATCTGGAAACTCAGAAAGTACAGAAAATATGAGAGAAAATAAAAACAAAAAGCAATCGATGTTTGGTTTACTAATCCTGTGAGTGAAAATACACTTACACATAAACAGTGACATGAGTTAATACTTTAAAGAGACTTAGCTGAAGTATTTTTAGTGACAAGTTTTAAGAGAGGATTTAAACGTGCTTATTTGACAATGATTGTACGTTTAATTCCTTTCAATTCAGTAATCCTTTATGTCTGGCATATTGTTCTCTCCCCTGTTCTCTTAGCCACTGACATTTCTACATCCTGCATCACCTTCTCTCTAGACCAAGATGCTGCTATTAGTTGTGCTGTCAAATGAAAACGTTTTTCATTGACTGAAAAATTAGTTGTGTTGTCAAATGCTGAATTAAATGCATGCCAGCTTCTTTATTGCAGGACTTTTCAGAGCCCTTAAGTGCTAACATTTCCTAGGAAGGAAAGACTGTATGTAGCATTGCCCAAACTTGACTTGTAGAACAGCCCCACACTTAAAATAAGAAGGATGTTTTAACATCTTGCTAGGAGTTAGGGTTCCCTGGAACCCCATTTTGGAAGCACCTCTTTACATCAAGCCATCCAGGTTTTCACCTGGCTTACTTCACACCCTGAAGCCAATAGCACAGGATTCCAAGGCATGGGCTGAGTTGAGAAGTAGCTTGTAGCTAACCCTGATTTCTGTGTGAAGCAAACCTAGGATGAAATAGAACACTGGACATGGAATAGAACACAGGGCTTCATGTCTTGGTGTTGCCACTCAAAAACCATGTGAATTTGGTTAATCACAGCTGAGGTTGTTTCCTTGCCTGCAAACCGGGGATAAGATCTGCCTCTCAGGGTTGTTGTAAAGAATAAATGACATTGTTTCTGAAAGAGCTTAGTTAAATGTAAATGCTGTAGACAAGTAATTTTAAGGTGTTTATTAGTATAGGAACCAACCCAAAAATTGTAACCTTATTAATACTGTGTTTTATCAACTTGGCTCATGCCTGGTGCTCCAGAACCCACAGGCCTCTCTTACCTGGCAGACAGCATCCTCGCTCTACAAGACCTCCTGGAGAGACACACAGAAGCACCTGCTCTGCTCTGCCCAGCCCCTCCCCAGCCCACCGTGGGGATCCACTTTCGTGTTGCAAGTCCTACTGCACAAGGATGCCCAACTCCTGGGTCCTGAGAACTGAGCTCCGCCCGTCCTGGAGGGTAAGAAGCAGTCAGGCACCAGGAAGCCATTGCTTCCCTCCCCACTGCCACTCCATCAACAGGTCCTCACTGAGCTGAGGCCCCAAAGGAAAAGAGCACAATAGCAAACACCCAGAGCAAGAAATTGGAGGCGCATCACCTGCCAAGGGTCCTCTCTCCATGCGGTGGGACCCGGCATGAGCCACCAGCTTCGGAGGGTCTCTTTCTTCTTCTGGTAAAATATCTGGCAGGCCGACCTTGTGAGAGTTTTGCAGATAAGAAAGAAAAAGGATGTCAAGCCCCTAGCCCCCAGGGAGCTTGCATATTAGTGTGGGAGAAAAGACAGACACTCTAAATGAGAGCAAGTGACTTTCTTATGATGAAGTAGCTGCCATGAGGCAGAATGAGCCACGCACACACAGCTGTGGGCTGCTTCAAGTGACCGTGGCCGAGGAACTCAACTGGTCATGGTGTGATGGTGTCTCAGCTGGGGCGGCCATAACAAAATACCACAGACTGGGGGTGCTTAAACTACAGACGTTTATTTTCTCACAGTTTCTGCACTTTCTCACAGTGGAGGCTGGAAATCAGAGATCAGGTGCCAGCATGGACGAGTTCTGGTGAAGACTCCCTTCCTGGCTTGCAGATGGCCACCTTCTCACTGTGTCCTCACATGGCCTTTCCTGGGTGCATGCATGTGTGGAGAGAGAGCTCGCTGGTATCTTTTCTTCCAAGGCCACCAATCCTATCAGGTTAGAACCCTACCCTTATGACCTCATTTACCCTTAATTACCTCCAAATACAATCACCTTGGGGTTAGGGCTTCAGCTTATGCACTTGGGAAGACACAGTTCATTCCAGAGCAAATGGTAATGAGGTCAAGGCTGTGCACTGGGTTCCCAGGGGGGTCAGCTGACTCACCCTGGTTCTAGGCAGGTCCTACCTGGGTCTGCTCACGGTGTAGGGGGGTGGATGCAATGCAGACCATGTTCACCACTGGAATGGCAAAATGTGAGACCCCCTAAATGGAGTCCAGTTTTACTCCTTCCTTTGAAGGATGAGGAAATCATGGCTCCCAAAAATGAAGTGATAAGTACTCTCAAGGTCCCACAGTCCAAATCCTGACTCCCTCAGGGATTCACATTTTAAAACTCTGATTTCTGGAATAACCATGCTCATTTAAGCCACCTTGAACACATCCAGGGCTGTGTATTTCCTGTATCCCAGGCAGATGTTCCCACTTGCTCTTGCTTAATGTCAGACCATTGTCAATAGATTTTTAGCAGCCCCATGATTAACTCTTGAGGCAGGGAACCCAGAGCCCAAACTACTCTATTTCTACCACTTTCCATTTAGAAACTTCTGGAGCCTCCAAGGAAACCCTAGGGCTCCTGGAACACAAGCCGGAATCACTTACTCTAGTCCAAGATCCTTATTTGAGAGACCGTCAGGCCCAGAGGACAGTGGCTTGCCCAGAGTTATACAGGAAGGACAGGAAGTTATCGCCAAGCCTGGAACAGAACCAAGGTCTCCACTCAAAGCCTTGAGCTTCTTTCAGTCCAGAAGACCCAAAGCTCAACCCAGTGTCAGAATCACATGGGTGTTTAAAACATTGGGCTGGCCAAAAAGTGCCTTCGGTTTTTAAGTAAAAATAAAAGACAGTTTTCATTTTCACCAAGAACTTTATTGAACAATGTATTCATCCTTTTATGCCACTACCTTCTCCCATTTTTCAGGCAACTTCATAATTCCATCTTCCCCAAACTTTTTATCTTTTTGAGCAAAGAACTGTTCCAGGTGCCTTTTACAGTCTTCCAGGGAATTGAAATTTTTTCCTTTAAGAGAATTTTGTAAGACCGAAATAAATGGAAATCAAACGTGCAATGGCTGGTGAATATGGCGGATGAATCAGAACTTCCCAGCCAAGCTGTACCTGTTTTTGCCTGGTCATCAAAGAAACATGCGGGGGCTTCCCTGGTGGCGCAGTGGTTGAGAATCCGCCTGCCGATGCAGGGGACACGGGTTTGTGCCCCGGTCTGGGAAGATCCCACATGCCGTGGAGCGGCTGGGCCCGTGAGCCATGGCTGCTGAGCCTGCGCGTTCAGAGCCTGTTCTCCGCAACTGGAGAGGCCACAGCGGTGAGAGGCCCGCGCGTACCGCAAAAAAAAAAAAAAAAAGAAACATGCGGCCTTGCGTTATCCTGACGGAAGATTATGGGTTTTCTGTTGACTAATTCCAGACGCTTTTCGTCAAGTGCTGCTTTCTGTTGGTCTAATTGGGAGCAGTACTTGTTGGAATTAATCGTTTGGTTTTCCGGAAGGGGCTCATAATAGAGGACTCCCTTCCAATCCACCATATATACAACATCACCTTCTTTGGATGAAGACCGGCATTTGGTGTGGTTGGTGGTGGTTCATTTCGCTTATCCCACAATCTCTTTCATTTCACATTGCTATACAGTATCCACTTTGCATCGCCTGTCACAATTTGTTCTAAAAACTGAATGTTTTATTACGTTTATGTAGAGAATCGCATGCGGAAATACAGTCAAGATGGGTTTTTTTGTTTGTTTGTTTTTGGTGTTTTTTTTGCGGTACGCGGGTCTCTCACTGCTGTGGCCTCTCCCGTTGCGGAGCACAGGCTCCAGACGCGCAGACCCAGCAGCCATGGTTCACGGGCCCAGCCGCTCCACGGCATGTGGGATCTTCCCGGACCGGGGCACGAACCCGTGTCCCCTGCATCGGCAGGCGGACTCTCAACCACTGCACCACCAGGGAAGCCCTGGGTTTTTTTCACTTATGTGGAACCCAGACATCAAAGTGATGAACATAACCAAGCTGGTGCAGATGATTTCAGTGCTTGATTTGGGTATTTTGAGTCTGTCGGCTATATCCTGCGTGGTGTAACGTTGATTGTTCTCAGTTAACATCTCGATTTGATCGCTGTCCGCTTCAGCTGGTCTACCCGACCACGGAGCATCATCCAGCGAGGAACCTCCAGCACGAAGCTTCGCACACCACTTTTGACGTGTTTGATCAGTCACAGCACCTTCTGCATGCGCTGCACAAATCATTTTTTGAGTTTCAGTTGCATTTTTACCTTCCTTGAAATAATAAAGCATAATATACTGAAAATGTTGCTTTTTTCCTTCCATCTTCAATCTTAAAATGGGTCCCCCAAAATTCACTAATTTTGATAAGTCTTTTTTAAAATGCACATTGATGACAGCTGTCACATACGATCTAACAGAATTGTTTCGGATGAAGTTAAAGACAACTAAGTATTACTAGAGCTATCTTAACGGAGAAAACCGAATGAACCTTTTGGCCAGCCCAATAGATGTTTTTCCAGGTACTTCTCCAAAGAATTCAGATTGGGAGGTCTCGAGTGGGGCCCTGGCATGGGGATTTTTAGGAAACACCAACTGGCTGATGGGGCTGATTTCACTATAAGCAGGGACATATGTCCAGGTTGGGAAGCAGCTTTATCAAAGGCAGGGATGTGAGTCCCTGAGGCTTTCAGGCCAAGCTGTCATTGACTTTGCAGATCCCTGTAGCACCAAGAGCTCTATTCTTATCTCTACCAAAGAACTAAATGGTGATTCCCAGAGCTATAGGTTGTGTCTGTTCCTGTAGCATCACTTGTTAGGCTCATCCAGAACGTGCCGAGCGCATGCCTATAGGTGGGGTCTGTTACGTAAACAGTAACAGGTGCAGACAGGCGGTCCTGCTAATGACCACCATCTGGACGAATAGACTTAAAAAAAAAAAAACCAAAAACGTATGTGGTGGAATTTTCCCCTCTTTGTTTCTTATTTCTGGTGGCTTAAATATTGTGTTTGGTTTAAATACAGACATGATCCGACCACAAATATTATGGGCAGAAAAGCCAACACAGCAGACTCCGTGGAGAGACTGTCAGTTTCAGGTAAGATATAAAAATAGTGCGTGCTGCGTCTGCAGGTGTGCCTGGCTCTTTCTGGCATGTGTCACCTTGCTCCTCCAGAGGACGCCTCTGGGGAGTTGGTTTACTACCATGTTAGAGAGAAGTAATCGGAGGGGAAGAGGTTAGTCAGCTCCAAGTCACAGATAATCGGTGACAGAGTAGAGATGAAAGTGTGGATGGCATGTCTTAGCAGCAGCCAGGTCTAGCTTTGGTTCCTGGTCCCTGGAGGTGGGGCAGAGGAAGACTGAGTCCATGGCCCCTGGGACACAAGAACCGGGAATGGAACTCCAGTCAAGTGCTTGTTTTTGTTACGATGATGAATAGGACCATCTGAAAGGTATCATCTGCGTAAAGTACATTTCAGTCTTGTGGCCAGGTCCTCCTGACCCCTGGATATTAGCTGTTGCTACCTCCATGGTAATAGGGGGGAGACAGTGTTGAACTCAGCTGTCAGGGCGCCCCTGGGGACAGGTGTCTCTGATCAGCTGGCCCCTTCACTATTTGGGAAGATGAGATTTCAATCCTGAAGATCCGGTCTTCACAGATTGTCACGGTTTGCATTTTATTTCTGGGGGCTGTGCACCTGGCCTTTGCCTAGGTCACCCACATGCTCTCCCCACTCTAGAAGCGAGTGGAGGTGGGCCTGACCCAGTCAGGAGGTGAGAACATGGCAGCCCTCTTTCCTATAGCTTGGGAATCAGAATCGGGGCTGGGGCGGCCCAGGGAGGGCGCTGGCAATTCCATTTTGACCTGTTAAGCCCTAGAGGACTCAGAGGTGAAAAAAGACAAGGTCCCCTCCCTGTCCCAAAATTCACAGGTTAATGCCAGGCAGAGGGACACAAGGGCTGGGTCTGCTCAAGCGGGGTTCTGTGGGAACACAGAGGGAGGAGAGACCCAATTTGCCGCAGAGGGACACAGCTGGGGTAAGGCAGGGGTAAGCTGGCCTCTCCAGGTTTCTAGAATCAGATTCTGCTACATCTGAAACATGGCAAGCCCAGGTTCCTTACAGAATCTCTTTAATGTATTTTCTGTCTTCATGATTCTTGGAGGATCATGAGATGGCATAAAGGTATTGTGCTGGTCAGCTGCTTTGAGTCTCTTTGCTTCTGTGAGCAGCATTGGTGCTAGGCCAAGGAAGCCACTTATGAAAGTGAGAACATCTCTTCTGCCACTGGTCTCTTTTGAGTGAAGGCACTGGGGCCCTTGTTAAAGGGACAGTGTTGCTTGCTGATCTTATTGGTTGTAACACCTTAGTTCCAGTTAGCAAAGTGGATTTGCTGCTTCCCTTCCAGGGCCCTGGAGGGTGGGACTTGGGGCAGGTCCTGTTTTCGTGAGTTGTGAGACGGAGGGAGGGCACCAGGAAGGTGACCTCACCTGGGTGCCCGTTCCTGAGGTAGAGGGGAAGTTCGCTTGAGGATGCCCAGCAGTGCTTAGGTGGGGCTGCAGGAGCCCACACACCTTGCCAGTAATGCCCAGCGTCCACCCTTGGGGTGTTTGTACCTGCTTGCATGTGGCCTGTAGGGCAGAACCCGCGCACATGGCTCACCCACCGGCCTCCCTTGCCTCACCTGTCTCAGTTGCCATCAGCTCTGGCTTTTCTCATGTGACTAAAATCCTCCTCCCTGCAGCTGTCTTCTTCTTAGTCTGGATTCTCTCCCTTACACGTGGGAAAAGGGGTGCCTGTGTTGAGCCCCCAAGGTGTTCTGGGGTCTTCACTTGTAAAACTTAAGTGGTTTTACCACTTAATGTCAGTAATGTGTAGATTTTACATATTGGTGAATTACTTCTGACCTAACAAATGTGGAAAGCTAGGCAGTTGAAAGAAGAGGCATTTTTAAATGAGTGAGGATGCCATTGTCTGTTGAGCTGGGGTTATAACAGGCAGAAAGGAATGAGTTGGTTAGTTCACTGGGACAGGAAGGATTCTGGGCTAACCCCCGTCTGAGTGTTCCCGTGAAGAAGGCCAAGGGACAAGCCACAGCACCCCCTGGTGGACCTCACAGTGACCTGCCATCCCATTAAATGTCCACAGTAGGGATGGCCAGCATGGAGTCATCCCCAGTCCCTCTCCTGGTCCCCTGAGACAAGAAACATTCCTTTCCAAAGGACAAGTCAGAGTTAGGAATGTGGTAGGTGGCTGTAGAATACTCCAGAGTTGAGTGGCACCCCCTGACGCACCATGGGTGCTGGGGAAAGGGGGCGTATAGTGAAGAAAGGAAGCTTACCCAAAGAAAGGTCTAAATTTTGCCCTCAGCTACTGGGAAGTGATCACAAGGCCCCCTTAGAATGTCGCACTTGATAAGAGTGTCTTTCTTTTACCTGGGGACCTTGAGCCTCCCAGGACAATGTGGTTTACGATGAGGGCTTTGGGCCATGTGGTATCCACTCTGCCTCCAGAGGGGTCAGCCATGATGGCAGTTAGCCATGGAGCCCAGTGGAAACTCTGCACACCAAGGCCCAGTTGGGCATCCCTGGTGGGCAGTGCTCTGTGCATATGTGACACATCGTTGCTGGGAGCAGTTGACGCTATTCACAACTCCGTGGAAGCTCTGCACGTGGGACTTTCCTCGACCCGGCGCTATGCACCTTTTCCCTTGGCTGATTTTAATCTGCATTCTTCAGCTGTAATAAACCATAACTGTGAGTATTACGGCTTTCAGTGAGTTCTATGAGTTCTTGTAGTAAATTATTGAACCTCAGGGTGGTCTTGGGACACCCATACCCCCAGACTTTGCAGTTGGTAATTATACAGTAGAGTAGAATCCTTTACTATATGAGTCTTTTTTAACACTGGCGATGTGACTGAGCTAACTGACCACAGACAGACAGGTTGAACATAAACAAAAAAAAAAATCAAGAAAAAAAGTGCTAGAGACACAGGCTCTTAGAGGCAGATGTCACAGCAGTGATACTTGGATATGGGCCCAGCTCACTGTGTGATGGGCTTCAAGTGTGGATACAAACTGAGATAGCTGAGCTCTCACTGAAATGCTTTCTGGTGCCAGGATGAAGAGAAATCCCAAGTCAGTATCCAAGGTTAAAGTGTAATTGTGGACCCCAATGACTGTGCTCCATTCTTGCCAGAGGGGACCTCTGATTTCTAGGGTTAAATGAGCATAGCATCTGGGTGGATTAGGGATGGAAAGGTGGGTTGGTAACAGGAAGGAGAGGAAGAAACAGATGAAGAGTCAGAAGATGGAGATTTGGATCCTAATATTGTTATGGGCTGGTCACGACTTTGGGAAGGTCATTGATGTCGCTGGATCTTTGCCCCATTTGGCATCTTGCAGGCAGGCATTCCTATGTTTTTTAGGAAGATGGAGCTAGATTCAGGGAAGGTAATGAAAGAGAATGTACATTTGTGTACTTTCTCTGTCAGGGGCTGGGTTGGGGCTTGACTTACTATATTAATCAGGGATCTTCATAGAAACAGAACCAGTAGTACACACACACACACACACACACTCACACACACATGCATACCATTTATCTATATATATGTATAGCTATAGCTATATCTGTATCTATCTAGAGAGAGAGAGATTTTAAGGAACTGGCTCATATGATTGCAGGGGCTGGCAAGTCTGAAATGTGTAGGGAAGGCCAGCAGGCTGGAAACTCAGGGAAGAGTTGATGCTGCTGTCTTGAGTCTGAATTCCTTAACAGACTAGAAAACGCAGGCACATTTTGTGTGTTGCAGTCTTGAGGAGAACTTCAGAAAATCTTAGTCTTTGCTCTCAAGGCCTTCAACTGATTGGATGAGACCCACCCACATATGGCAGGTGATCTGCTTTACCCAAAGTCTACTGAGTTAAATATCAATCACACCTGAAAAATAGCTTTCCAGCAACATCTAGACTGATGTTCACCCAAGCAACTGGGCACCACAGCCTAGCCAAGGCAATACGTAAAATTAACCATCAACACATTTAATGCTCACAGCAACAGTGCAAAGTAGGCAGCAAGAACAGTGCTGGGCCTGGGCCTAACATGTTTCTGGCTCCATCTTCACATGTTACCATGTTGTATCTGGTAAATAATCCCTAAGATCTGCCAGCTGGGACATTTACATTCTTTGTAAACCAAACAACAGACTCCATTTTTCCTACTGTTCCCTCCCCAAAAAAGGGCTGCTGGTGCTAACACCCCCCAACCCCCCCACTTTTTTTTTTTCTAACAAGGTAATAATGGTCTACTAGGAGCCTGGAAAGCTTATTAGTAGCCAAAGATTTGTCCTTATGTCCAGACTGTGATACTTACCAGCTACCTCTTAACCTCTAGGTTTGAATCTCCACTGAATGGTTCAGGGAAGGCATCTGTTCATTCAACCAAACTGACAAAACCTTTCCGACATACCAGGCATTATGATAAGGACCAGGGCTGGAATATAGCCAAGACACAGACCTGTTTGTGTCTCTCAGTCTAGCTGATGTGGAGAAGATTATCATAAGATGAGCAAATGTTTGGAAAGTGCTTTTGATGTTGTAAAATGCTGGCTCTAAGTTTCTGCACGCTCACTGTAGTCACTGAATGTCCAGACTTCCCGTGACCCTATGAAAATGGTAGAGTTGACTTAATTGTCAGCATGGTAGTGACTAAACATGGCCAGCATTCTGAGTACTTATTTGCATAAAAGTGTAAGAAGTTATCAGTTTCACTTGTAAAATCTCCAGAACCTCATAAGAAATGCTAATGAAAGATCTAAGCTGAAGCTCGACAGTGAGCTTCCCCAAAGAGAGGGAAGAATGAATGGAAATGAAGAGTGCCATTATGCAGGACTGATTTTTTCAAATGCCAGATGTTAATAATTAAACTTTCATTAATGGATAAAAAGAATGAAATAATGCCATTTGCATCAACATGCATGGACCTGGAGATTATCATACTAAGTGAAGTAAGTCAGACAAAGGCAAATATCATATGCTATTGCTTATATGTGGAATCTAGAAAAAAAAAGATACAAATGAACTTATTTACAAAACAGACAGACTCACAGACTTAGAGAATGAACTTACGGTTACCGGGGGAAGGGTGGGGGGAGGGAGAGATTGGGAGTTTGGGATTGACATGTACACACTGCTATATTTAAAATAGATAACCAACAAGGACCTACTGTTTAGCACAGGGAACTAACTCTGCTCAATATTCTGTAATAACCTAAATGGGAAAAGAATTTGAAAAAGAATAGATACATGTATATGTATAACTGAATCACTTTGCTGTACACCTGAAACTAACACAACGTTGTGAATCAACTATGTTCCAATATAAAAAAAAAAAGAAAAGAAAAACTTTCATTAATGGAGAACACAACAGAAGGAATGTTATATCAGTGAACTTAAAAACTCTTCTCCTGCCTAAATGACTTGCCTTCCATTTGGGAAAAATACCCTCTTCTAAGGACAAAGAGTTAACTAGGTAAGTTCCCATGATTGGAGAGGCACAGGGACAGACTTTTGTTGTCCATTTACCTGTGATGTCATGGATGAGTCATTGCTCTCGGGTGTGCTACACTTGGCCTCAGGGTTGTAAATAGAACTATGTTAGTACTACTCTGAAACGTAATAAGTAAATAATAAAATATGAATCTTACCAATGAAGAGCAGTACTTACTGTTCCTTGACCAGTGACTTTTAAAACTATCCTGATGGAGAGAAAAATCAGTTTTACCAATCCATGTAGGCTCTGAGGTAAAAGTGACTTGGAATAGAGAAAGAACCCAAATGGGCCCCCAGAAGCCTAGGTTTTCGCATATGAAGGTCAAGGACAGTCTTATTCAGCTATCTTTTTGGTAACTATTTTAGAGTTCACACTCCTGGTACCATCCAAAAATCTAGTTACGTCTTCTTCCCTCTAATGAAAGAATGTCTTTAACTGAGCCTTTTAAAAAAATTACTTAATAGTTAAGAATGAAAATAAGCTGTAAGATAAATATGGTTCCGGTTCATATTCTGCCCCTACTTCTCTCTGGGCCTCAGTTTTCTTAATCTGTAAAATGTGTAGGTTTTAATATATATGGGTTTTATGGCTTCCTGTTCTTTCCAACTTCTTGAAATAACAGCTCCCCAGCCCTGTACCACTAAGCTGTTCAGGTGAGGGAAACTGGGGAAATTGTAGCTGAAGGGTCATCTCCAGCTTTTCCTTGAAAGGAAGCTTTGTGCCCTCCCTCCCCTCCACGGCCCCTGGCTATGGCTAGACCCGTGTGGGCAGGGAAGGGAGGCTGTATTCCTGGGGCCGGGCAGGGTCTAAGGGCTTATTCCATGTCTCCTGAGTGTCTCTGGGATAAACATTTGGTGAGGAGGCAGGGGGCTGTGTGGAAAGGGGGTTGCCATGGCAACCCAGAACTGTGTGCCGCTCCAGACCTGTTGATTTCTCCCTCTCTGGCCTCGTGTCTTTTCTGATGGGAGGGGACAAATATTGGGGGTGACCTGGGGAGTTGAGCAAATTCCCGCAAATCATTCCGCAGCCCCCAGCCTGAACACGATTCACAGAGGAGGGGCCCAGCACCAAGATAGCGCACAGCACTCTAAGCTCGCTGCGTCCCAGAACCAGCTTCCTCAGGCCACTCAGTCTTCCTTCAATACTCAAGGCCCACCTGCTCTGAGGGACCGTTGGAGATTACCCGCCGTGGCTCTCTCCCTTCTCTGAATTTCTTCAGCACGTGTGTCGGTGTGTCGTGTATGTAAGTCTTCTTAAGGTTTCTCAGCTGCTGAAGCCTGCACACCAACAGAATAGTTAGCCTTAGTATGAATTGTTTCTGTGATCAACCACATACATAACCTTGCACCAGGAACACAGGAATTGCTGGTGTGGCCAGAGATCTGGGCTCAGGTGTAAGGAATAAATAAGCAAGGGCAGGGGATCTCAGAGAGGGACTCACCCAGAGAAGCCAGGCAGTAGAAGGAGCAGGGGAGGAGGGTGGGGAGAGGACCAAAGGGCGGGGGGGGGGAGGGGCACGGGAGAGAGAAGGAGAGTGAGTGCCTGTCAAGGGATGAAGGATTCGATGCTGCACTGGAAGAGAGGTGAGAAAACTAGAAGCAAGGGTAGGTACAATTCAATTAGGGGGAAGCTAACTGTAAATAACACTCCTAGTTACATTAGGGAACCGATTCTGGTTCCAGCTCCTGAGCACCAGGGCCTGCAGGGTGGGTGGATGCTGAAGGCCTTCTCTGGGAGCAGCAGTAAGGAAGGGCCACTTCTGCCTTTCCCTCCCGAGGGCCCTTCCCAGCCCCGGAGCGCCGCCCGCCAGCCCCGGGGGTGCTGGCCGCTGTGGCCGGAGGCACCGATGACAGCGCCTCAGGGCCTCTGCTCCGGCCACCGTTGTTTTCCACTTGACTTTGAGGAAGTTAATGAACAAATGCTCGGCGTGGCCTCAACTGCTCCCTTCTCAACCATGAGCCTGTCCACACGGCAAAGCCTCCTGTTGTCTCGGCTGCTCCCCTGCAGCTGTCAAAGCGGGCAGCTGTCGGGTGGTATATTGGTTAACACATGTGAGCTCATTGGAGTCTGGTGTGCGTGGTACAACTTCCACTCTGTTCCCTCAGCTTTTTTCTCAGACTCCCTGGCTCGGAAGAAAGCTCTGGCAAGAACCTACATGTATGATATGAAAACACCATCCCTTGTATGCTATATATAGTTGTGCACAGGTGTTAGATAAGAAGTACGTGTGTTATAAGTGTAAAATGTGGTCAGAAGACCCAGATGCAAAAATCTATTTGTTCACAGCCACAGGCATCTGTTCGCAGATGACGCGCCGGTCCCTGCCCTGATCCAGAGAATTACTTAGGACTGTTCAAAATGAACGATACTTGTCAACACGTTCTAAAATCCAGTTAATAAAAAAGGAAAGTGTCAAGTTGCTTCCAAATTGATCTGAGTAGGATCTTTTAAGTGTCTGCAATAAAAGTTATTTATAAGACAGATTCTATCAGTTTACACTTAAAAATCTTAAAAACCTTTAATGGCATCCCATTTCCTGTGGTGAAGAATCCAGGTTCTGGGTGGTCATGCAAGGCCTTCCATAATCTAGACTTGGTGTTATTCATCTTTAAGACTATGACCTCCACTGCTTGTACCACAGAGCTTGTTTTCTGGTTATATCCTTTTGACTATGTAAAAATATAAATTTCTTGGACAAATATATAATTTGCGGATGGTCCAAAGCTAGAAGAGATAGTGAATTCATTTATTCAACTGATACTGAACACCTAGGCTGGGCTGGGTTTGGTTCTAGCACTGAGGATACAGCAAGGACGAAACAAAGCATCTGCTCTGTGGAGCTTGCATGCTAGTGAGGGAAATGGACCAAAGTGTCGGGTGGGGTAAGAAGAGATACCAAGTGGCTTGGGATGGGAGTAATCACTGATCTCAGAGAGGAGCCTCCCTGATAAGGTGCACTTTGAGCAGAAGAGAGCACCAGCTAAGGTTGAGGGGAATGGTGTTTTCAGGCCGTGGGAAGAGCAATGCAAAGACTGTCTTGTATGCTTGGAGCGTTTGTACGACAGCAAGAAGGCCACTTGTGGTGGTGGTGGAGAGAGTGGAGGTGAGAATTGTAGGAGGTGAGGTCAGAGAGGTAGCTAAGGCCAGATCTCATAGAGCATTCTGGCTATGGTCATGACTTTGGATTTTACTCCAGTGACATGGGAAGCCACTGGAAGATTTTGAGCAGTTGAGAGGTATGATTGACTTAGGAATTACACAGTTACTCTGGTTACCATACGCAGAACAGGCTACTGTGGGGGGTCAAGGGTGGAAGCTGGGAGACCAGACAAGAAGTTATTCTAATAGTCTAGGTTAGGGACGGTGGTGGTTTAGACTAGGGTGTGCATGATGGAGGTAGTGAAAATGGTAGGATTCTGTAGACATTTGAAGGTAGGGTTGTAAGGATCTTCTGATCAATCAGACATGGAATGTGGGAGGGGAGTCAATGATTCCAAAGATTTTGGACTGAGCAGTCAGGAACATTGAGACTAGAGTCACTATTTATGGACGTGGGGAGAAGGAGTTTGGGAAGAGGTGGGGGTAGAAAGCTAAGGGTTCTATTTTGGATCGATTTAATTTAAGACACATGGGCTTCCCTGGTGGTGCAGTGGTTGAGAGTCCGCCTGCCGATGAAGGGGACACGGGTTCGTGCCCCGGTCCGGGAGGATCCCACATGCCACGGAGCGGCTGGGCCCGTGAGCCATGGCCGCTGAGCCTGCGCGTCCGGAGCCTGTGCTCCGCAACGGGAGAGGCCACAACAGTGAGAGGCCTGCATACCACAAAAAAAAAAAAAAAAAATTAAGACACACATTCTGTAATTAGAGATATTCAGTAGGCAGTTGGATACAGGCGTCTGAAAGTCAGGGAGAAATTAGGACTGGAGAAATAGTGTTCGGAGTGGTTCAGCCTACAGATGGCTTTAGGGAGTGAGGGTATATAAAAAAGGGAAGAAATCCAAGGACCCAGCAATGATGGAGGAGCAGCCAAGGGGATAGAATGAGAACCGAGAGAGAGGGATTCCCATGAGGCCAAGGAAAGAAACCATCCCCAGGAGGAGAGATCAACTAGGTCAGATGCTGCTGATACATCTATAAGATGAAGACTGAGACTTGACCATTGAATTTAACAATAAGAGGTCCATTGCTATGTAGAATTCAGTTTTAGATAGCCCCCGATAGGCCAAAACTATCATGATCATTTTAATAGGAAACCACACATAGGTTCAAATGTATCAAGTTTCATGTGTAGGATTTGGAAGATGTGGGTTCACAGCAGTTTCTGAGAAAAAGCCTGGTGGGATTTATGACGCTGAGTGCCATACAAACTACCAAGTGATGGAGATGTCAAAAAAACCCCACATGGAACTGACTTTGCCGCATAGATGGAAGCAGAGCATCTAGACTAATGGGACTGGGTTCTGTCCGAGAGGTGCACTGCCAGGAGGGCAAGTGTTTCTGTATCTATTTCTGTATAACAAACCACCCTCAGAATGTACTGGTTTAATCCAATGATTTATTATTTCTCATAATTTTATGGATCGGTTGGTTGGTTCTCCTTTTGGTTTTGCCTAGGCTGATATGACTACAGTCCTCTTGTGAGTTGGCAAGGCCCTGGGCTTAGCTGGGTCCTTGAGACCATATGGTCTTTCATCTTCAAGGAGGCGAAATTGGACTTCCTTGCATGTTGATGGCAGTGATCCAAGAGGGCAAGCCCAAGGTACAATGACACCAAGCCTCTGCTTGCACCATGTCCCATTGACCAAAGTGAGTCATATGGCCAAGCCCAAGGTCAAGGTGGGAGGAGACAGTATCAATATATGGATACCAGAGATGTGATTTGTTGGGGGCCTTTTGTATGAAAATCTACCACTGGCAGATTTTGACTTGATATGAGAGAAAAGGTTTTTTTGGGTTTTTTTTTTTGTTTTTTTAAAAATATCTTTATTGGAGTATAACTGCTTTACAGTGTTGTGTTAGTTTCTGGGCAGAAGACCTAAATAGACATTTCTCCGAAGAAGATATACAGATTGCCAACAAATACATGAAAGGATGCTCAACATCACTAATCATTAGAGAAATGCAAATCAAAACTACAGTGAGGTATCACCTCCCATGGTCAGAATGGCCATCATCAAAAAATCGACAAACAATAAATGCTGGAGAGGGTGTGGAGAAAAGGGAACCCTCTTGCACTGTTGGTGGGAATGTAAATTGATACAGCCACTATGGAGAGAAAAGTTTTAAACAGCAATAGCCATGCAATTAGCTGCTTTATGAAATAGCTGCTCCCTGGTGGTGGACGTGTTCCAACTCTAATTCATATGTTTATTCTTCCACTCATTTAAACATTTTATTAAATACCTATGGTACGCAAGATCCTAGGTTAGGTACTGTGAGGGGTAAAAGATGGATAGAATAAAGTCTGTGGAATGACTTTTATAGACCCCTGGGAGAAATGGAAAAAGAAAAAAATTGGAGTCACTGAGAGATACTTACAGATAAAGAACAGTGGGAAAGCAGAGAAGAGAGAGAACTTCTGGCTGGAGTCGGGGAGTGGAGGATGAGGAGGCCATTGGAGCCTTTACAGAAAAGGTAACACTTTAGCAGAGAGAAAGGAAGGAAACTAATAGTTATGGAGTCCTTCTCTGAGCCAGGCACAGTACTAGGCTCTGTGTGAATGTTTCACCCTTTAATCCTTGTGGCAACCACACCATTCCCATCTAAGGACACTGGATCTCAGAGTGTTCACACAGGCATTGTCAGGCCAAGAATTTAAGTCTTGGTCTGGCTAGTCTAAAATCTGGATTCTTCACAGGAAATTAGGCTGCCGCAATAAAATTATCATGTATGATAATTCAGATATTTTAAAGTACTTTAAAAAGCTCATTCAAGCCTCACAACAAATATGAGGAAAATATTATCCCCATTTTATAGGTGAAGAAATTGAAGCTCAGAGAAATTGAGTCAGATAGATATGGGACTTTTGCATTAACTCTTCCCTCTGCCTGGAATTCTGTTTCCTGTGACTTTATGTGTCTGGCTCCTTCCTGTCATTCAGGTCTCAGCTTAAATGTCACCTTCTCTCATCACCAAGTCTGAAGTGGCCCCCAAGTCTTAGGCTCGCATATCATCCTGTTTAAGTTCATTGTGTGGCACTTGTCACTGTTCGGATGATCTGTTTTGTTTTGTTTTGTTTTTCTTTAAACTTTGCTGATTGCTGGTTTTCAGTTTCTCCCCATTAGAAACTAAACTCCATGAATGCAATATTTTTCTTTTTCTCTCTTTTTAGCTTGATTTTATTTTAATCCCACACATCATTTACTTATGTTTCACAGTCATATTTATTTACATACAAGTTGACTCTTTCTTATTGCTCACCAGTCCTTCTTTCTTTTTGTCATTTTTTTCGATATCATTTTCCTTCTTCCTAATGTATATTCTTTAGTTCAGATATTCCTTTAATCAGGGTCTGTTGTACTGAATGAACTCTGATTTTGTATGTCTGGAAATGCTGTATTTCCTGTTGTTCTTGAAATATAGTTTCAGTGCTCGTATTTAGTACAGTTCTGAGTTGACAGCAATTTTCTCTCAGCATTTTGAAGATATCATTCTGTTGACTTCTGGCTTTCGTTGTTGCTGTTGAGGTCAGCTGTCAGCCTAATCACTGTTCCTTAATAGTGTTTCCCCACCCCCCCCACCCCCCCACCCCCCCACTCCCGCCCCGCCCCGCCGCCGCCGCCGCCGTCTATTTTTAAGATCTTCTTTCTTTGGTTTTCTATAGCTTCATTATGATGCGTACTGCTTGGAATAGGTTAGATTCCCTGAAACTGAGAAGTGGTGTCAACTATGGAAAATTCTAAGCCATCTTCTTTTCAAATATTTCTTCATTCTTTTCTCCCTATTTACATCTTCTGGAACCTCAATTATACATAAGTTGCATCTTTTCATTCTCTCATTCATGTATCTTAACATCTTATTTATATGTTTCACCTTTTTGGTTGATGCATTCTGGATAATTCTTTAGCTGTTTCCCCCAGTCTAATAGGTACATTTTTCTTCCTGTGTCTGACCTGCTGTTTAAGTCATCCAATGTGTTTTAAATTTCATTTATCGTAGTGTTTATTTCTTGAAGTTATATTTGGTTCTTTAAAACAGGTTTGTTCAGCTTTGCTAATCTTTTGCTCCTTTGGATTACTATAATTTCCCTCATTTCTTTAACCATGTTAAACCTATTTATTAAAATTTTTTCTCTAATCATTTAATACCTGCAGGCTCTATGAGTCTGATTCTGCAGTTTATCGTTTCTGTTGACTCTTACTAATATTGGCTTGTGCTCCATGTATTTAGTGATTTTGCTGTTCATCTCTGAAAATAACAAGAGGCCTGAGTTGAATTTTCAGAGAGAATTTTCTTGGAGAGAATTTGTGTTTCTTCTACCAGGTGTTTGGAGCACTGTCCAATCGAGGACAACTTTAAACTAAGTTTGGCACCCTCTATTTTTGGTGTGAATTCCAGCCCTAAATCCTCATCAATATTAGTTTGTGGTAGGAAAAATTAGGGGAATGGTTTTTTTTCCTGCCACTTTCCTACTCTAAGGGTCAAGTCTGAGCCAGATAAATCTTTGATGGGGCAACTAAGGTATCACCCTGTAGGCTTCCCAGTTAATAAAAGTCCCATTTTGCTTGGGACCTAGGATTTTTTCCTCTAGTCTCTTATATGTATGACCCTAGACCAACAGGAAATTCAGAGATTCCCACAAGGAAAATGACTTTGTAGCTTAGTTATCCCCACTGAATTGTACTTCCTTATCTTTATTTCCCCTGATTGTACTCCCTTGTTTCTCCTGCTAGCTCGGCCACACTTTAAAATATGTTTTATGTTTTATCCAGAATTCTTAGTTGTTCTGTACTGGGAAAGTATTCTCTCCTTGTTTATCCCAACATATTGCCAGAAGCAAAAGCACCTATTCTTTTTCCACACTACATTACTTGGCCTCAAAGCTTGACGAACACTTATCAGAGATGTAGCAAAAAGTCATTTCTGTTTTGAGTGATGTTACCAGAATCCTGTTCTCTTAATATTAAAAATGTCCCTCTTTCCCCCAAAGATCATCTAACCATAAAAGAAAAGCAAAGGTCTTTGTGTAAAATGAAGAGCCAGTGTGGCTGGAACACAATAAGAAATGGGAAGAGAGGCATGAGAATAAGTTGGAGATACAGATTGGAATCAGATCATGAAGAAGTATTGTGGGGAACTGGGTTTTTTCTAAGTCAAATAGGAAATCCTTAAAGGTGTTAAACAGGATAGGGATCTGAACTAAGTCTATTTGAAGACTATAAACGAGGATGACAAATTGTTGGAGGGCAGAAGTGAAAAAATGGAGACCTGCTGGGAGACTTTCATTAGTCCAGATAAGAAATGGAGGTGGCTTGGAGTAGCATGGTAGCCAGGAGACACAGAAATGTATGTAAGTATAGTATCTATTGTTATGTAACTAATTACTCCATGTGTATAAGTATAGTATCTATTGTTATGTAACTAATTACTCCAAAATTTAGCAACTTAAAACAATCAGCACTTGTATCACCCAGTTTCTGAGTGCTAGGAGTCTAGGAGCAACTTGTCTGAGTGGCTCTGGCTCAGGGTCAGTAGTCAAGCTTACATCTGGGGCTGCCTCAAGGCCGCCTCAAGGCCATCTCAAGGCTTGACTGGGCTGGGGAATCCACGTTCAAGCTCACTCATGTGGTTGCTGGAAGGCTCAATCCCTTGGCTGCCTGATGGCCAGAGGCTTCTGTTCCCTACCATATGGACCTCTCCAAGGGCTATTCACAACATGGCAGTTTGCAGCTAGCTTCCCTCAGAGTCGGGGTGCTGGTGGGAGAACAAGATGGAAGTCATAGTCGTTTTATATCCTAATCTCTGAAGTAACATATCGTCAACTCTGCCATACGCTATTGGTTGTACAAACCAACCTGAGACAGTATGGGAGAGGACTACACAAGGGTATGAATATCAGGAAGTGAGAATCATTGGGGACCATCTTGGAAGCTGCCTACCATAATGCATATGAGATCTACTTTGGCTATAGAACAAACCAAATGATGAATTTGATGTGAGGAAAGGGAAGAAAATAAGGATGGCTTCCAGGCTTTTGGTTTTAGTTACTTTACTACAATTGGAAGAAAAACATGTTGGAAGTGAGGAGAAATCAAGAGTTCTTCTTTCAACATGTGCAGAAGTTGCAAAGCTTTTTAGATATCCAAGTGGATGTATCAGTAAGAAGTTTGAATGAATGATTCTGGAGCTTGGGAGAGAGCCCAAGACAGGAGATTAAATTTGCAAGTCATAACCTATAGATGAGATCTAAAACATAGGCACTGGATGAGATCACTTAGTTGCAGTTATTCGCAACCTTAGCTGCCCATCAGAATCATCTGGGAAGCTTGAAAAATTGACACCAGGCCATTCTCCAAGTCAACTAAATCAACATATCTGGACATGGCACCCAACCATTGGGATTTTTAAAGTTCCCCAGTGATTTCAATGAGAACCGAAGATTGAAAACCACTGACAAGGGAGAAAATGCAAGAAGGGAAAAGAAGGGAGCCCACGACCCCTGCGTGTACGTGAGGGTAGAGGATGATGGTGCTGCAGAGGGAGAAAGTTAAGGCATAAGACACAGCTTCTTTCGCAGTGCCTGAGAATTGGTTTATTTTGTGGTTGACAAGCTGGCGAGCTGAGAGCAGTTTGTACGCTCCACATGCCAAGGGTCATCCTCTGTGGCTGATGAAGAACATAGGATCACTTTGGAATTTCAAAATGTAAAAAGTTGAACACACTGATTCCATTTCATAATGCAGTCAGACTTAATTAGACCCAAAGTATTTACCCACTGTTCCCCTGGCCTTTTTTTTTTTTTTTTTTTTTTTGCGGTACGCGGGCCTCTCACTGCTGTGGCCTCTCCTGTGGCGGAGCACAGGCTCCGGACGCGCAGGCTCAGCGGCCATGGCTCATGGGCCCAGCCGCTCCACGGCATGTGGGATCCTCCCGGACCGGGGCACGAACCCGCGTCCCCTGCATCGGCAGGTGGACTCTCAATCACTGCGCCACCAGGGAAACCCTGGCCTTTTTAATTAGGGGTAAAATTTAAGCAAATCTGACACTCTTTAAGTATAGAAGACTCTGTGCAGAAATGTGGCTGGATTCCAGTGGGAAGCTCCTGAAGTCAGGCTGTCAGGGAAAAAAGACTAAGTGTCCAGTCTAACGTCAGGTTAACACTAACAATGTGCTGATCTTTGTGTGCAAAAAGATCTTGGGACAATCCATTGGTAAGTAGGTGTTGGAGGTGTTTTTCCATCTGTGCGGATCCAACCATTTGTTAGCCCCTCTCCCCAAACTTTTGCAAACTGATGTACCTGAGTGAACAGTGGCTTGCAGCTGTGTTCTCAGCCCTGCTTCCTGAGACATTGACACTGTGACCTTGATCTCATTAATCCATTTTCCATGACTCTTGACCAACAAGTCAAATAGGTCAAATTCATAACCGTTGAGTCCTCTGGAAGGATATAGCACATTCCCTCACCCTATGCCTGCACCTGACTGGGCTCTTTTAAAAACTATCACTTTGTTTCTATTTCTGGCTATCAGGGTCATTAAAGGAGACTTCAGATGCTCTCTGGTTGGAGTCCAAAGTCCTCAGTTCAAGACTGAGCTCTACCATTTGTTGGTTGTGAGCCCTAGGGCACACCACTTAGTCTACTAAGCCTGTTTCCCCCTCTGTAGAATGGAGGGTCCCTGCCTTACTCTTTCCTGAGATCACTGTTTATAGAGAAATGAGTGAATGTAAACAACCTTATCTTGCTGATGTAGACTTAACCACCATCACCATATCTGCTGCACTGGGCATATGCAGAGCCATTCACCTGCCTTGGACGTCTGCCTCCTTGCCTTCTCACCATCAGGCCTTTCCTTCCTTCCATATCTCATGGCACAGACCTCACATTTCTTCAGGAAGTCCTTCTGGATTAACCCCATCTCACTTGTATCATCCTTTTTGCTTTTCTCCACTGCCAGAATATGGTGTTCTCTTTAAGTGCCATTTACTTGTATGTTTCTCTATGGATGTCTTAAATTTGTCCCAAATCTTGAATCTAAATCTGCATTAGATTGTAAGTGTTGGGGGCTTAGGGACTGGAGATTTCTCCCAGCTTTGCAGCACTGATCAATGTGAAAGTTTTACGCATTGATATGGGCTGCTAACTTCTTTTTGTATCTGATTTGTATTCCTCACTGATCTTCACAAATCAAAATCACCCAGAAAGCAATCAAGTTGGGGATGTTTGTAGATATTTTCCTACATTTATAGTTCAGTCCTTCCCTTGTTAAAACAATTCTTGGCTACCAGAGTCTTACAGATAATTGGATATCAGCCAATATGGGCAGAAATGGAAACATCCATTTTTGCCTTTCGTTAGCAGCATCATGTCTTCATCAACACACTCCACCGAGATTTCAACATCACTATCCTTCCTTCCTCCCTCCCTCCTTCCCTTCCTTCCCTCCCTCCCTTTCAAGTTGTTCCAAGCCCAGTGACGTTCAAAATGATGAGTCATTGTCTAAATGTGGAGGCTGGCATTCTGCATGCACAACAGTGTGTGCTTGGGTGCCATCCCAGCCTGCGTGACTTTGACCCCCGGGGGAGGGCATTCCGAAAATGATCCTCCATGAGCACGAAAGTGGCATAAACCATGACCTCATATTTTTGGAACCCCAGCAGGGATGAGGGGACTCAAGCTGATGTTTTCTGGGTTTTATATAATGAACATACATCGTAGAGTTCTGTGGTGCAGTAGAAACACCATTCTTGATGACAGAAGACCTGAATTGGGGTCTTGCTCTTTCAGTAACTAGTTGTGAGACCTTGGGCAAGCCATGTCAGCCCTCTGGACCTCAGAGAGGAAGCAGGTTGAACTGGGTCATCTTAAAGTTAATTTCTTTAGACTCCAAGGTTCTGCTGAGGGCTGTGAAATAACATGATCACTCATCAGGGACTTTACAAATTTTCCTTGCTCTCCTAGTATTTATGTTGATCGTAGGGAGAGGGGGACTATTCTGGGAGAGCTTTCTGGATATCTACAAGATACATATGTAATGGATGATAAAAGGAGGTCAGAGACTGGAAGGTACAAATGAGAAAAAAAGAGGAGAAGGAAGATGTCCTTGTGTTTCCCTTTACACTGCAGTTTTTCTGGTCCGGTAGTAGATTTCTGATCATTCCCAAGGAGTCAAGGGTGGATGCTGATTGCTGTGGACTGAATGCTTCTGTTCCTCCCCAAATTCTAATGTTGAAGCCCCTAAAGCAATGGTATTTGGAGGTGTGGCTTTGGGGAAGGGATTGAGTCATGAGAATAAAGCCCCCATGATGGAATTAATATCTTTATAAGAAGAGAGCTGGCTGTTTCTTACCCTGCCCTTCGAGGATAAAACGAGAAGATGACCATCCGTAAACCAGGAAGAGTTGCCTCCACCAAGAACCCAACCATACTGGCACCCAGCCAGCCTCCAGAGCTATAAGAAAGAAATGTTTGTTACTTAAGCCCGCCCAGTCAGTGGTATTTGTTATAGCAGTTTGAGCCAACGAAGACACTGATGTCATCCAAGACACAGAATGTGAACCTGCTTCAGCCCCAATTCAGGGCTGGCGTGATGCCCCAAATCACTCAGTTTCAAGGACGAGTATCTGTGGGGTTCCTGTCTGTATGTAGAGGTTGAATATACTAACCTTGGGCCTCTGGTGCTGAGCCCTACTCCTTGCATGCTTTTAAAACTTTATATAGGGACTTCCGTGGTGGTGTGGTGGTTAAGAATCGGCCTCCCAGTGCAGGGGACACAGGTTTGATCCCTGTCTGGGAAGTTCCCACATGTCGCAGAGCAACTAAGCCCGTGCACCACAACTACTGAGCCCGCGCACCTAGAGGCTGTGCTCTGCAACAAGAGAAACCACGCAATGAGAAGCCCGTGCACCACAAAGAAGAGTAGCCCCCGCTCGCTGCAACTAGAGAAAGCCCGCGTGCAGCAACGAAGACCCAACACAGCCATAAATAAATAAAATAAATTTATATTAAAAAACTTTACATAAAGGTATCATGCATGTATCTTTCTGAAACTTGCTTTTTTTTTTCTGCCATGGATCCATGTTGATACACATAGCTGTAGTTGACTCATTTAAACTACTATGTACTTCTCCACTGTAAGAATACATCACTATTTATATATCTGTTGATGGACATATATGTTGTTTCTAATCCTTTTTCTATTAAAAGCAAAGCAACAAAACACATTTTTATGCGTGTCTCCTTGAGCCCATGGAGTTGCAGAATTAAAGCATTAATGAAAGCATATGTATACCTTCAACTTCACTTACTCTTGCCAACATACTCTTAAGGGGTCATGCTAATATATACTCCTATCAGCACCACAGGAGAGTTCTTATTTTTCCACCTCCTCGTCTGCACACAGTATTTTCCAGACCTTTTAGCTTTTGCAGTCTCTGACATAGTGAGCATTTAATCTGATTCCAGATGTTTAAGGGAATGATTTAAATGTTCTCAGTGTTAAGTAGGATATTTACTATCTATTCTTGACAGATGTTATTTGTTAGATTGAGGAAGTTACTAGCCTTACTTTACTATGATTTTAAACCATGAATGGATGTTGAGTATTATCAGATATTTTTGTTGTGCATATTCAGAGGTGATCATCTAACATTTTAAATAATCTTCCTAGTGATATTAGACCCAGGTGGCTGGTTTGATGGGAAACTAAGAGAGGAGGTTAAAGATTCTTGAGACCAATCTCTTGCAGTTTTTCAACATCAACTTCCAATAGAGCATCTCAAAAGTCACCTCCCACAGTCAGATGGTTGGGAAGGAATTCATGTATTGTCATGTACCACGAATAGTTCATCATGGGGTAAGTGGGGATGTGCCAGGGTGTTGTTATAACTAGAGACTGTTCTAGAAGGCCTGCAGAACAGCATGCTTCACAATGGGTTATTTGAACAACATACGATTATTACGGGCCGATGTCTGCGGCTTGGCTATACTTTTGTGAAGGTGAAATTTTCTTTGTAATGGACTTGGCTATAATGGGATTTGATCTCCATTCATCCCACCCACCCGTTCTCCCTCTGGCACCTTTGATAGACTTGCTGCCTATGCAGCAGCCAGCCCAGCTGAGTCTCAGGAGCCAACATGCCTCTAATTTGTAACCAAAAGCTCTCCAACAGGGCTCTCTCCTCATAAGCCCCAGATCTCTTTGATTTACCAAACATTCATCCATCATCCATCATCCATGGCCTTACTCAGTCTGCTTTCCCAAGGTGTTTATCATCTTACTTCACTTAGCTCCCTCGGAACCCTCCCAGCCTGTTTAGATACAACTTGTGTTTGTCACACATTATGGATGTTATGTTCTGGAGGGTTCTGCGTTCTCACCCCTGGTTAGTGGGAGTGCCATGTCTGTCTGGTGGGGTAGTAGTCAGAGGATGAGGCTAACAAGCTTCATACCACAGGTTTTGAATAAAGGCACACCTGCCGTCTGCCTTGCAACAGTGTTTGGAGTTTAATTCATAAGTTTGGTCTAGAAGGAGGGTGTGCAGGATGCAATCCACCAAGTCACCACTCCAGCCTACACAATTCAAAGGACATGTCCCATGGGCATTGGTTTTGTTGGACGATCTAGTGCAAATAAATCATTCCTCTTCTCCTGGGTGCTCTGTGACATATACTAAATGTGTGCTCTGTTTATTTAATCATTTTCTTCCTTTGCTTATTCTGTACATAAGTCGATCCTGCAAGAAGTTACAATATGGGCAGTTACTTATGGCATTTCACTTGAGGGGTGAAATGAGGGGGGTAAAGGATCCCCCTCGCCAGACATGTTTCCTCTGCCGAGGTACCCAAAGTCCCACCATTGACGGCCCCTGAGAAAATGTAACTCATGGTTGGGTGATGTAAATTGTTGTCACTCTCAGGCCATGATTAATGAATTAATCAGTTCAGCCAGAGATTTGGGCTGGGCTCACAGGAAGTACAACACAACATTCGTTCATTCAGAAAACTTTTAATATATAGTGAGCGTGTGCTAACGCTCTGTTAGGTTCCAGTGACTGAAATATTCGGTCCGTGCCCTGCTGTGCCGTCCCCCACATGGGCACAGAGTCACGTGGTGTCTCTGAAAGAGGCCTGGACTGGGGCTGAGGGCCTTGGGTTCTTGTACCAGCCGTCTACCGGATCTGAGAGCTGGGTGAACCAGGGAGCCCCTTTGGGCCACAGTGTCCACATCATCAGCTGTAAAATGGGGAGATGGTGGAATAACACTGGGGTCAGGCCTGCTATGAGTGGAATAGGTATTACATTCACCTGGTTCAGCCATCAGCAGGAAGTCCTTTTCTCCCTTTCTTGTGCCTCACGTGCCCAGTTCTGTCTTCCTACTCAAGCAGGTCACCGTTGCTGTCAGTTCCTTGCTTATCCTTTCGGAGATCTTAAAAAGTGTCTGTGCTAAGTCCATGCAAGTCTATCTTCTTTGTCCCTCTTTAAATTTTTTTTTTTTTTTTTTTGCGGTACGCGGGCCTCTCACTGTTGTGGCCTTTCCCGTTGCGGAGCACAGGCTCCGGACGCGCAGGCTCAGCGGCCGTGGCCCACGGGCCCAGCCGCTCTGCGGCATGTGGGATCTTCCAGGACCGGGGCACAAACCTGTGTCCCCTGCATCGGCAGGTGGACTCTCAACCACTGCGCCACCAGGGAAGCCCTATCCCTCTTTAATTTAGCAAAGGATATAGCATGCCATCAACACTGTTCTGCACCTTGCTTTTCCCCAATTAACAAGATACTTGGAGATCTTTCTATGTCAATACAGAAAGATCTTTAATCTTTTTTAATAGCTACATTGTATGCATGTTCAACAATTTAAACAGTTCCCGTATAGATGGCAATTTGGCCGCTTCCATTCTTTTGCTTTTTCAAACAATGCCAAAATGTGTAAGGTTGTATTTACATCCTTTTGCATGCTGGCAAGTATTTTCAGTAAGATAATTCCTAGAAGCGGAGTTTCTGTGTGGGTCAAAGATGTACACATTGGTGATTTTGCAAGTGTGATGTCTTTTTCTTCTGACACCAAATGTATGGTATCCTTTCCAGCACCCATTCTCTGATTCTCTGACAGTTCAACTCAATTCTGACACTGTTTACCTGATTTTATTGTCACATTCCATAGGGTTAAGGTCTCAGTCCCCCAAGACTACCCCCACTTCAGGTACAGCCACAAATGGTGTGCCTACCAACTACAATACAAGTTCAGGGGCTCCCAGGACACCCCCCTCGACCTCCATTTGATAATTCACTAGAATGACTCACAGAACTCAGTAAAGTGCTTTACTACTAGTATTACTGGCTTTTTTATTTTACTTTGCTGCACTGCACCGCAGGCAGGATCTTAGTTCTCTGGGAAGGCAAGATCTTAGTAGCCCTGTCCTGAAGCTATCCAGGGACCCCGCCCCAAGTCACCGCCTTAGCATAAACCTAGCTGGTTGACCGGCCTCCTTAGGAATAACTAAAGACCCTCCTATCACTTAGAAAATCCCAAGTGTTTTAGGAGCCAGAAACCAGGGACAAAGACCAAACATGTCTTTTATTAAATTACACAAAGGTAGTCAAAATACCCTAATACGCCCGTACATCCCCACCCCTCCCGGCAGAGTGCCTACGTCCCCAGGGCCTTGCAGCCCAGGCTGTTGTTGAGCCTTTGTCCTTTTGCCACCTCGATGGTGATACATGGAATCTCCGAGTAGTTTTTTTTTTTTTTTTTTTTTTTTTGCGGCTCCGGACGCGCAGGCTCAGCGTCCATGGCTCACGGGCCCAGCCGCTCCGCGGCACGTGGGATCCTCCTGGACCGGGGCACGAACCCGCGTCCCCTGCATCAGCAGGCGGACTCTCAACCACCGCGCCACCAGGGAAGCCCTCCGAGTAGTTTTAATTTGTATTTTATTCTGAATGAGGCTGAGCATCTTTGCATATATTGGAGAGCCATCTCTATTTTGCATAGATAAGTTTTGAGGGAAGGAGAATAGAAGGGCCAGAACTTGGAGCTCCTCAGGAAAGGCGAGAGGAGGAGCTGATGGATCCCGCAGATGGGGACATGAAGGGTCAGAGATGGGCTGAAGGTCACTGCGTTGTTTCACACACACTTTTCTTAGAGTCAACCCCGTTTTCCTCATCTGCTGCCCACCCCCAGGTCCATCGTGAGCCTCTGAGTCAGTGAGTTGCACTCCTGTTGTTAGGACATCTCAGTTCCCTGGCAGATCCTTCCAGACAAGGTTTCCGGGCAAGGTGAAGTGACCCTGCGAAGGCCCAGCTGTGAGAGCCTGGCACCTGTGTTTTGCTGATCACTGTGTTCCGATGCCCTTTGGACAATCGGAATTCCAGAGCGAGGGGAGCCCTGGCCTCTGGCCTCACCGTCTCCTGTCTCTACCTCACTGTTGACAGTGAGGGCGAAGCTGTCCTTGGGGGCCGGGACCTTGTGCATATCCAAGAAAGGAAAAGAATAATCCATGCGACTCCTGTCCTTGAAACAGTGAGAAGGAGAGAAAGTTGGTCATGCGTCCCAGGGACTGGTAATTGCTGTCAGCCCTTGTTGGTACAGATCCATTTCTGTCCAGGGGCCCCTCATTCCGGGATGTGGGGCTGCCGACAGGCATCAGGAGAAGCACGGTTCTGGGTTGGGGAGCTTGGAGGTTTTGCCTCTTTCTGGCAGAGTGTAGGAAGCAGTCCTAGCCTCCAGGGCTGGGAGAGTGGGCTGTCCCTGGGAAGGGACCTACCCACCCACCCAGGATTTCACACATCTACTCCTTCTAGGGCATGGATGAAGGGCAGGAGCCAGTCCCCTCGAGGGAGCAAGATGCTGCCGGAAGGGCGATTAGCCTCACGTTCAGTACCCATGTCCCTGCCCCAAAGCTGTGCCCAATTGCAGCCGTAAGCACAGATGCCTGGCAAGTAAAAGCGCCCCACTCTCAAGGGTTGTTTCCACTCTGTCCATTTAAAAACACTGTTAAGAGGCAGCTGTGGTTTATACCTGTTTCAGTTCTATGGTTCTTGACTCGGTTTCCACATCTGTGAGTTGCTTGTGAAAGTTCCTGTAACATTTTCATCTCTGGGAATCTTGAGTCCCAAAGACTAGTTGCTCAGATCTTCTCCAGGGAGCCAAGTATGTTGTCCCCTAGTGGCCAGTGTCTCCACCTGAGGTTTTTTTTTTTTTTTTTTTTTGCGGTACGCGGGCCTCTCACTGTTGTGGCCTCTCCCATTGCGGAGCACAGGCTCCGGATGCGCAGGCCCAGCGGCCATGGCTCAGGGCCCAGCCGCTCCGCGGCATGTGGGATCTTCCCAGACCGGGGCACGAACCCGTGTCCCCTGCATCGGCAGGCGGACTCTCAACCACTGCGCCACCAGGGAAGCCCTCCACCTGCGTTTTAATACACCTGAGGCAGAGTGATGCCCGAACTGTGATGGATGGAGGTCCCCGGCAGCAGGATCTTTTGGCAGCAGCCTGCCTGGAGTCTGAGGAGCAGCCAACTCAGAATGAAGACAAAGCACCGGTGAGCTTTGATGGACGACGGGCAAAGCTTGTCTTGAAATTGGTCTCTCAAAACCATATAAAACTAATACACAAATCAATGCAAAGTGCTTAAAACACCAGGAAAACTCAGCCCATCTATCACACTTAAGGGGGCAGGGGGCCGTGGACTTTGGCAGTTGCTTGAGTCCCTGAGGCCCTGGGGAAGGAAACTCTGTCTCTGGGAACTGACAGTCTGATTCAGCATCTCCCTCCTGAGCGTGGACCCCAGTATGGCTTGAAGAGGGTAAACAGGAAAGAGTTCCCGGCCCTGGCCATGCATCCAGGCTGGACAGGGAGAGCTGCAGCCCCTGTCTCTTCGTTCCCCTACTGGCCACTCACAGAGGGACCACCTTTGGGGTGGCCATTGTAAAAGGGGCCCTGAGGTGAGTGGTAGTTCCAGGCCTTGCGCTGGTGATGATGCCGAAGAGTCGGTCTCAACTCAGGGTGACTGAGGGCCCAGCAGCATGGGGACTTGTGACCAGCTCACACTTCATTTCTCACATGTGTGTCTTTATTTTTAATACAAGTTATATATATTTAAGGTGTAAAACATCTTGGTATACATATACATAGTGAAATGATGACTACAGCCGAGCTAAGTAGCATATGCAGCACCTCACATAGTTACTCTGTGTGTGTGTGTGGTGAGAGCACCTGAAATCTACTCTCTCAGCAAACGTCCAGTATTCAGTAGAATATTGTTAACTACAGTCACTACACGGACGTGAGATCTCTAGACTTACTTATCCTACATAACAGCCACTTTGTACCCTTTGACCACTGTCTCCCTGCCCCCGGCAACCACCATTCTATTCTCTGCTTCTAGGTATTCGACTTTTTCGGATTCCACATATAAGTAAGATAGAGCACACAGGATGTGTCTTTCTGTGCCTGGCTTATTTCACTCAGTATAACGTCCTCCAGGTTCATCCATGTTGTCAAAGTGGCAGGACCTCTCTCTCTCTCTCTCTCTCTCTCTCTCTCTCTCTTTTAACAGCTGAACACCGTTCCATTGTATGTATGTACCACAGTTTCTTTATGCATTCATCTGTCGATGGACACTTAGGGCTTTTCCATGTTTGGGCTATTGTCAGTAATGCTGCAGTGAACGTGGGGTGTTCCTCAGCTCTCACCCCAGCCCTGTTCCTCCTACCCTCTACCCATCTGGGGTGACTCACTTCTTTCTTCATTCTCTGAATAATTACACAGTCTACCTTGGACCGTTTCTTCTTTTGAAATCAAGGTCTTAACTTTGTATCAACCTTATTTAATCTAGAAATTTCTTAAATGGTATAGGAAGTGAATAAGCGTAACTTATATTTATAGCAGGCCTTGCAGCTTGCAAAGTCCTTTCATGTACATGGTTGGTAGTTTCATCTCCATTTGAGGAGCTGAAGCTCAGAGAGGCTAAGTACTGTGACCAGGCTGCCGGAAGGGAAAACCTGGTAAAAATGTGGAATTGTAGTTGTGTTACATTTCTCAAACCCTTGATTGCAGAAGCTGGCCTCAGGCAAGGAGACTGTATTCATCCCAGCTTCCACGAGGCTCTGGGGAAGGGTTAGCAACTCCATCCTTTGTGCCTATTGTTATGGTTTCTGACCTCATCTTGGTGGGTGCTGGCCCACCCAGCGGCAGTGGTGCCAGCAGGCACAGGCATCGGCCCCTGAACCTTAATAGGCCAGGAATTTGGCCAGAGTAAAAGATGGTTACTTTTTAAGAATTTTCTCCCCGTGACTCAAAACTGAAAGAATAATCCTATGTCCAGCCATCAGAATAAGGAGGAAGAATTGGAGAGCTCCGAGCAAAGGGGCCATATAACTCACAGGGGCAGAGAGCTCCTAAAGGGTGTGTCACCCATCCCCCCACCTCGAGGCTCTCTCCACACCACCCCAGCCAGGTGTGCTCCCGACCTACCCTCAGGCATTTCCAGGGAAGGAAAGCAGATGGCCTTCTTCTGGAGCTTATCCTAGTGATTTTCAAAGCCCTCGCTTAGGAGTTCATTCTCAATCCCTCCTTCTGTAACTTTGATGCATAGTCTTTGGTTGGTCCATGTTGTGTTATGATGTCTCAAACCTGTGAAGCCATTCCCTGAACCTGTGGGCTGTTCTCTGTGCCCGTTTGGATCACCTGTGAAATGTATGGTCACTCCTGGGTGTCCAGCCGTACAGAGGATGTGGACAAACCGGAGGCCCCCCGAGAAAAGGGAGCAGCACGTGGCCTGGATGGCCACCACGCCACGTGGAGAACAGTCCAGCAGTCCGTATTCTGTGGAAGAGGGACTTATTGATTGGGATTTCAAAGAGGTGCACTTGGGAAAATGCAGGGATGCATGGGGATGGGAAGCACGAAGATGGGGAGCTGTGGACAGCATGGAGAGAAAGGCAGGGATCAGGGCATGAGGCTGAGCGTCGCACCAGGGAGTTTGGTCATTTGGGCAGTGGGGAGCCAGTGAGGGTCAATGTACAGCAGCAGCTTACTTAGATGTGTGTTCCAAGGTCAGTAGGAAGCTGTGTGCAGGAGGGCTTGGTAGGGCAAGACCCGAGGCAAGGAGGGCCCTAGGCGGCTGGGGCAGTGTCCCCCTGCACCAGAAGCAGGAACTTTGGCTCTCCTGTGGGGCTAGGGTTGCATGGGCTACTCCTCCCCATCAGAGGCCCTGATCTCAGAGGAGCTGCAGGGTTGGGTGTGCGAGGTGGAGGGGGGTTGCCTGAAGGAGGGCTCCTGCGGCAGATCACACGGCGTCTGGTCACCTGTCAAACAGCGACCAGGTGAAAGTCCACATCGGCCCTCCTGCTGCTGTCTGGGTGCCCCAGTTATTCCAGCATCTGGGCCCTGGCAGTTGCTGGGAAGGCCAGAGAATTCCAGGTTCCCTTCAGAGGAGAAGCCCCCAGAATGGTTCACAGAGCCGCGAGCAGCAGGGCTTTTCTGAATACCTGCTCCCTGGTTTCTGTGGACAGAAAGAAAAAACCCAAAGCTCTGATTTTCATCGGCGCACAGAAGGCAGAGGCTGGAGCTCATCCCAGGAGAGCCTTTGGGGCAGTGACACAATGTTTACCCGGTGGGGCCCCGGGAGGCCCATGCCTGTCCCACCACTAGTTTTTTTGTTTTTAATTGTAGCAAAATATACATCACACAAAATTTTCCATCTTTACCATTTCTCAGTGTACAGTTCAGTAGTGTTAGGTCCATTCACATCGTTGTGCAACTAATTTCCAAAATTCTTTTCATCTTGCAGAACTGAGACTCTGTGCCCATGAGATAGTAAGTCCCCATTTCCCCTTTCTCCAGCTCCCGGACTCCCCCTTCTACTTTCTGTCTCTGTGAGTTTGACTGCTCTAGGTACCTTTTATAAGTGGAACCACACAGTGTTTGTTTTTATTTTTTTTAGTAAGTTTATTTCATTTATTTACTTTCGGCTGTGTTGGGTCTTTGTTGCTGCGTGCGGGCTTTCTCTAGTTGCAGCAAGTGGGGGCTACTCTTTGTTGCAGTGCGTGGGCTTCTCATTGCGGTGGCTTCTCTCGTTGAGGAGCACAGGCTCTAGACGCGTGGGCTTCAGTAGTTGTGGCTCACGGGCTCAGTAGTTGTGGCTCGCGGGCTCTAGAGCACTGGCTCAGTAGTTGTGGCGCACGGGCTTAGTTGCTTCGCAGCATGTGGGATCTTCCCGGACCAGGGCTTGAACCCGTGTCCCCTGCATTGGCAGGTGGATTCTCAACTACTGCACCACCAGGGAAGCCCACAGTGTTTGTCTTTTTGTGACTGGCTTATTTCACTTAGCAGAATATCCTCAAGGTTCATCCACGTAGTAGGTATCAGAATTTCCTTCCATTTTAAGGCTGAATACTATTCCATTGTATGTATACACCACAATTTATTTATCTGTTTGTCTGTTGATGGACACATGGGTTGCTTCCATCTGTCGGCTACTGTGAATAATGCTGCTGTGAACATGACTGTACAAATATCTCCTGGAGACCCTGCTTTCAGTTCTTTTGAATATTTACCCAGAAGTCAAATTGCTGGATCATATGGTAATTCTACTTTTAGTTTTTTGAGGAACCACCATGCTGCTTTCCACAGCGGCTGCACCATTTTACGCTCCCACCAATAGCCACCGCAGTCATTTTACAGCGTGACTGTAAGCCACAGGGCCACCATAGGGCTGTAACTCAGGGACGCAGACTGAGTTACAGCCTCGCTGGGCACGTAATCTAACCCTCAGCCACACACAGCGCAGCCCGGGAGCCCGGGGGTGGGCGGGGCAGGGCACGGTGGAATCTGTCAGCCGACTGTAGCTCAAAGTTACTTTGGTTCGGTTTCAGAGCCTTGGGTTTAAAGATAAAATTCTCCCCTAAATGTCCATTTAAGAAACAATAGACGTTTTAAATAAGCTTTTCAAGTTACAGGTTATGTATACTGTACAGTGTATAGGGCTAATTGCCTCACGTCCTTTATTCATTTCCTTTTTGTTATGATGAGAAGTGTCAGAGTGCCTCGTTCTATACAGAACTTTTTTTCTGAGGCTCTCCAGAGACTGCAAGGACTGTTTTGCTACTCAGTTCCAGGATAGTACCTTGAAGTCAGAAGATGCAAGGACTAATATTCCCAATTTATGGCTGCTCTGATGAGATGCGGTGGAGTGCACCTGGGCTGGGGTATCCTCTCAGACTCCCTTCCCGGGGAACTCATGCCCCCTCCTCTGGGCTTTGGCTCCCAGCAGGCGTGTTTCTACTGTGTCTCCCCACCTGCCTGGTTCCTGACTAAAGGATTCACTACTGACCAACACTGAAACCATTCAGATCCTTCTAAAAATCTGGGTTTGTGTCTAAGGCAGGGGTCAGTCAATCAGCCAAATCCTGCCTATTGCCTGCCCGTTTTTGTAAATAAAATTTTATTGAAATGTGGCCAGGCGCCCATTCATTTACTGTAGTATAGTCTGGGGCTGCTTTCACCGACAATGGTAGAGTTGAGTACTTGTGCCAGACTGTATGGCCACAGAGCTGAAAATATTCTCCATCCGGAGAAGCTGGAAGCAGAGAGGCCTGGAGATGGTGAATGAGAGGAAGGGGGCAAATCACAATAGCCTCTGGGACCTCAGTTCTGTCTCCTTCCTGAGGCTACTGGGATTCATTAGTTTCTTCCAGACTCTTGTGATAAAATCGTCTTTTTTGCTTAAGCAAGCCCAGATACGTCTCTAGTTTTGGCAGCTAGAGTCCCAGAAATACTCTGGAGAAGCTCCGTACCTCCCGCTACTCACAGATCAGGGGTGGACCAGCACATCAAAGCTTAGTCAAGAGATCCGGCCTTCCCTCCGTCCTTTCCCTGAGCTGGTGAGTCTGTCCTGGCCCTGCCCAGAGAAACAGGTGTGCACAAAGATTGGCAGCTGAGCTGACGCAGAGAAAAAGTTGTTGGTGAGGAGCCCGGGATCAGGGCCCCAGTGTGTGGCCTCTTGCTCTTGACTGACAGCCACTGTGTCCTCCTGGCAGGAGCTGGAGTGGCCTCCAAACCTTGAGCACCACAGCAGCTGCAGTCGGGGGAAATGCCAGAAGCTTCCAACCCTGACCTTTCTGCGCTTGAACACTTTGAACCATTTCTCTCAAATCCATCTTGAATTTCCTTTTGTAACTTTTTAATAAAAACAGACTCAAATGTAATCTTGAGTTGAACACTTCTCACACTGGCAGCCTGTTAGAGACAAACACAATGTTTGGCACAGAGTAGACCAGCATCCATAGTTCCAGTCCATAGCAGAATTCAAACAAATTTTTGATGAGAACTTCTGGCTTGAGGTAGTAGCTTGAACACATGCTTTCATCTTTGTCACTTCTTAGATTTCACTAGAAGAAAAAGATAAATAATGTCTGTCATGGCAAAGAGATTGGGGAGGAAAATTGTCACCAAGCAAGAAAGTTCAACATTTTCCTGGAAGATAGAAGGAATGGGATTTGTGATGCATGCAACAGTCAAAAAGGCATCACCTGGAAAAGAAGGGGGCTGCAGTGGACATAGGAACCAATAAATCTGGTAGAAACCAAAAGGGTTCTGGACTCAGAGTTTGCAGGCCCAAGGGAAGGCAGGAGTAAGAAATAGGGTTCACAGAGAAGGGATGGTTGAGTTGGTGTGGTCCACCTGCCATACTTTGGTACAGGTTAGTCTGGTGTCTGCTCCAAGAAAACATATGAAGGGTATATCTTTAAATTTAAACCAGCCCTCTAGAGAAGGCTAAGGCATCTAGTGCAGATTTTGATTCTCTAGAATAGAGCCTCACTTTCTGGCATTTGGGGAGGCCATGGCTTGATTGTCAGTTTCCTTATCCACTCGCCATGAGGCCGAACCTTCCAGCCAGTGTGCAACCAGGCAACATTTCACACCCCACAGAGAGCTCCTAATCAGAGTTCCAGGGTAGAGACCTGGTGAAAAAATAGACCTCTTTGGTGCCAATGCAATGCAGAAAAATCCACATTGGCTGCCTAGTCTTTTATAACTGCAGAATGACATCCAAAGGTCACGAGAATTCGAGAAGAACTAGAACCCCAAAGAGACAGACCAAGATAAATAGACTTATCCCAGTGGAAATCTGGGTTCATTCAGAAAAAAAAAAAAAATCTTATAATTTATACACTCAGATTCTTGAAGAGTATATTATAGCCATAAAACAAGATAAGAGGTAATAGACAAGGAGCAGAAAGAGAACAAGAGACAGTTCTTAGAGATTAAACATTTTTGATTATCAAAATAAAAAATTCAAAACAGTCTTGAAACATAAAGTCAAGGAAATCTCTCAGAATGCAGAAAAGAAATATAGAGAAGAGAAGTATTGGAGAAAAATATTAAAGCATGAGAATGCATCCTGAGGTCAAACTTAAAAGGGAAAAGGATCACAGAAAGAGAAAATGAAAATTAGCAAAGAAACAGTAGAAGAAAATTTCTCAGGGCTGAACGGCTGAATTTTGAAGGGCCCAGGATATCCAGCAAAATAAATGGAAGCAACCCAATGCTTAGACACTTTTCTGTAAACTTCTAGAGCACCAAGGATAATTTGTAGATCCTCAAATCTCCCAGAAAGATCAAATAGGTTAACTTAAAGGAACTGAATTCAAACTCACAACTGACTTTTCATCTGCAGCCCTCAGTGCTGAGACAATACAATAATAAGGGAATATTATTATTATAATGAGGGAATAAGACTTCAAAAAATTTCTTTTTTTTTTTTACCCAGCCCAACTGTCAAATAAACATCAGGGCAAAATAAGGGCATTTAATTACCATATACCCTTTTTAGGAAGTTATCTGAGGCTGTATCCCAGCAGCATGGGGAAGTAACTAAGAGAAAGACGTGGAGTCCAGGAGACAGGAGGGCAGCTCAATCCATGAGAACAATTCAGGGATCCCAAGTAACAGCAAGGCGGCAAGTCTGAAGCAGAACCAGCTCTGGAGGATGACCAGCCCAGAGTGGAGAAGAGGGGAGTGCTCTGCTGGGGAGAGTGTCCTAGAGAAATGGCAACTCCTTGTGGTAGGTAATATCATTGAGAGGATGGAAAATCCTCAGGTTTGAAAAATGCCCAAGGAACTTACTTCCCTGGTGGTCCAGTGGCTAAGACTCCACACTCCCAATGCAGGGGGCCTGGGTTCGATCCCTGGTCAGGGAACTAGATCCCACATGCAGCAACTAAGAGTTCACATGCCACAACTAAGAAAAAAAAAAAAGCCCATTATTCAAGGAAAAAAATAACGTATTCAGAAACTCCTGGAGAAACAAGAAGCTGTACCGGAAAGTCATTATTCCAAATAGCAAGAAAATGTATCATGATTTTAAGCAATTGCTGGAGTCTAAGAAAGGGAATTCGTTGCACTTTGTGCTGCTGGCACCATTTTTCTGTGAGTGGCCAAGAGACTGAAATCTTGGGCTTATAGAGGAAGAATTGATACAACAGCCCTACTTGTTTGGGCTGTGAGCAACCAGTATAGGGTGATAAGAATGTAAACAGTTTTAAAAAAACCCCAACAACATTCAGAGTAAAGCTGTGGAAGCTTAAAAGGTGGGGTTGTCGTTGCAGAATGTAAACGTTAACCGTGTCAGTTTAACGCGATCACTCACCTGAGGGAGGTTGAAGACGGAAGGGAGAAGGAAGGGTAGGGGCATAAATAGTCTCATCTTACAAGGAGTATCAAAGTACTGACTGAAGTTGATGGACCAATAAATGGATATTATTTAATGTTACAGAGGTAACCAAATATATCTATAAAAAATAATGTGAAACCACCAACATTGAGCTAGATCTTAAAGGAGGGCAGCGTAACTGAGTTTAAATCCTTATATTTTACAGAGAGGGGTCAGTGGATATTGTTTAGAGTTGATAAACCAAGAAGTGGGGTTATAAACACCAGTTAGATGAAGATGATAGCCACCAGCAGGCACTGGTTTGATCCTCTGGGTCTGCTGTAGGGGCAGGTGGGGCTTAGGGTGGTCGAGCTCCAGGCAGCTCTGGGACCCAGTCAGCCCTTTCTGTGTCCCCAAGTGCACTGTGAGTCATATCACTTTCTGTCGGTGCACTCAGCAGAGTGACGTTAGGGAGCTCTGTTTTATGAACCTACAGGGCAGGACTTGTCCTTTCCCATCTCAGTTCGCAGTCTGTCCTGGTCGCTAGGTGTGAGTTTGCATTGGAGATGGAATACTCCACAGGGCTCCGTGCGGTCGGGTGTGGCCTACAGGATACTGGTGATGAGAAGCAGAGCTGTGGTGCCCTTTGGAGCCAGGGAGGGCTTGCTGAGTGCCAGAAAAATGTCTTCCCAGCTGATTCAGGAGCCACTGTGTGCTGCTCTGCTGGTGATGTCTAGCGCTTGAGATGGGCCCAGGTCTCTGTGGGTTTCCCTGGGAGATCCTGGTTTCTACTGCTACCATGGTTCTTATAGTAAAGAGACGGCATACTTTAAGGAGGGGAAAGAACTAAATTTTGCTGCCCTGGTTAAAGTGTTTTGAAGAATCAGTGAGAAGAGGGGGCTAATGACAATGTGAAGTGCTCCTGTCACCTGGGCTGGGGACCAGTTCTTTGCAGTTACAGATGCTGCATTTGGCACCACGTAATAAAAACCAGAGCAGATCTTCACTGGAGGACACAGTAGACTTTCTCAGGAAAAGTGAGCCCTCTAAACTTACACTTCATGGACTGAGGATGGTTTACCTTCAAAGACGGACACGGTCCCTTGAAGATCATCAAAATTCCTTCAATCCCAAGTGACTGAAGCAAAGACAAAACACCTTAAAAGCATCTCAGGACAATGGAGGAGAACTTCAGAAGAAAATAATGGACAGTTTGAATGAAAACACTCATCTTCAGGAAAGTCTAAGAACTGCTTGCCCAAGAAAAGCAAAGAGTGCGGGAACCAAAGGATCAGGATAAAACACTTGAAAACCAAATGCATGAATGGAACATGTCGTGGATGAGAAAGACAGCTAGTTAAAATCTCCGGCTGAAACTGCTGCAGATGGTAGGCTTGCCTGCTCTCTTTAGAGGAGATCACGTGGATGATGGCAACTTGGAATTAGAGGAAAAGAGTGAAGCAGCAGTTGGAGACCACCTAGTATCTCAGTCAGAGATGATTTGAAGAGACTCCTTGAGCTGTGTGAATTTAAAAGTGTCCTTTAAAAGACTTGGAGAAAAGCAAAACATATCCAGAAAATTATGTGAAGAAAATCAGATGAATGAAGAGCTTACAGGACAAAAGAAAAGTCTTCAAACTGAGCAGGTCCCTTTGCAGCCTGAAAATCCACAGCTTGAAAGTGAGATTCAGAAGCTTCAGCTGAATCTTGAAGTAGATCAAGAGCATGTCACGCAAATTCAGAGGAAATCAATCAGAAAGGAAATGTACTGCTTGAAAATAGAGAAGAAACGTCCCGAAGTGCATAGAAACATGAACTACACACATCAGAAGGGTCACCTCTGTAGGAAGATGACCGAAGACGTGGACAAAGAATTGGGAAGAATCACTTCCTTTGATCCAAACCAGATTCTCTTCTATGAGGAAGTGCTTGAGGAAGTTGTTGGATGGTGGCTCTCTTGGCGGAGAGAAAGCCTAAGGAGCTGAGATTGATTCATTGAGCTGAGATAATATTGGCTAACGTCAAATTTAAGATCCAGACTTTCCCAAGTGGCGCTTTCCCTCATGATGTCCCCCACTCATCCCACGGGGCCCGAGAGGGTCAGGGGATCCCCTGGGTCTTCAGACCCCCCCAGGAGAGAGGAGGGTGAAGCTGTGGAGCCTCAGGGGTATGGGGTCTCAGACAGGTCCCATTCAACTTTGACAGCAGCTGACCGCAGCAAGCCGTTCACCTATGCTTTCTCCCTGTTAATTTTGATTTATCTCTTCTTAGCTTAGCTGCTGTTACTTAATTGTTGCTACAATTGCTCTTATTAAAGTTCGATAGCATTAAAAGAAAACAAAAAAGGTAATAGCCATCAAAAGAACTCAGAATGGATCAGTTTTAGAAATTGCCTCTGGGAAGGGAAATGAGGAAAAGTGGAGGGGTCAGGTCATCCAAAGCAACCAATGAAGATGGCGCTGGGGCTCATTTCCTGCCCTCAGGAACGTCCAGTCCAGCCAGGCCCAGCTTCGGCCACCTCTTTGGGGGTGATGGGAGCCCAGGGGACCATGTGCTCTGCTACTGCTCTGACTTACAAATGCTTCCTTGTAATCCCTATATTATATTTACACCACCTGGCACTAGCCAATTATGTATGCGTATTCTTTTGAGAAAAATTAAAACTGTAAAAAAAAATTTATTGATTTTCTATTGTATGACAGGCATGATCCTGGGTACTGAGGATAGGAAGGTAAACAAATAATTGGAGGTAAAATTCATTTTGAATGACTGACGATATAAGATCTGTGTTTCATGGAGCTTAACTATACCACTTACCAGAGGAAATCTGTGATTTTCTCACAACTCAAGCATCTGCCCGTTTCCCCCACCTCACCAACCTTTGGCTTCCTGTTGTAGGAGTTCTTTGCTAAGGTCCCAGGGTGAGGGCTTCTAAAGTGACCAGACTTTCCATTTGTGTACATCTTTGACAAGCCTTGAAGAAATCCTGAAAATGGCCATAGACCTGTAGTAATCAGAGAGATTTAAGTTGATGATGTGTGTCTGGGTTCAGGTTTCATATTGTGGGAGGGATATACAAGATGATGCGGACAGGATTTGGCTTCGCCTTTTTTATCTGAGTGGCTTGCTATCCTTTTAAGCTTGAATACATTTTTCAAAACAAAACCAAAAGCAAAACAAACACACACAATCCCTACCATTTTCATTCCAGAAAAGCTGAGTCATTTGGGGCCAGTGGGGCCAAGGTGAAGAATTCAGCCCCTGTGTTCTGTGTCTGGGTATTAGATCCCTGGAGGGCAAGGGCTCAATCTTATTGATCCTTCAACCCCTTGTACTTGGGACAGAGTACATAGTTAGTGCTCAAAAAATTATTGTTAAATAAAAAAAGTAATTTGTACTATATGCTAAAATAAAAGGTGCCAACAAATAATCCACTAAGAATTTTATGTCTCAGACATATAATTTGGTCCTGAACATGTAAAATATGTGCTCCATCCCTTCCCCTCTCTTTCCCCCCAAAAGCTGAGTGATTGAATGGATAGGCGAATGGATGCCCATGTTCAGAAGTGAGCGTTTGCTGTGAGAAGGTAGAAGTTTTAGCCCAAACCCTTCTGCACTGTGGGTACAACTACTCCAGCACATTCAGAGGACAGAGTTGCAATACCCCGTATTAAGAGAAAGGCAGCATCCGTTTTATTGTCAGTACCACTTCAACAAAATTAATTTCCTTTGGGGTTCTTGTTTCTGTATTTTAATGGTCTAATGCGGTAGTGCTCAACACACATTGAATGATGGTTTTCTTCCGACTCTCATTTTTTCTTTCTGTTTTTTCAGTAAGACACAGATTGATCAGATGTTTCACTGCATATTATCATTTATCCCTCCCTACCCCCAGCGTTCTAATTTTATTCTGTAAAATAAAATTACAGAATTTTACAGAGCTGGCTTGAACCAAAGCAAAGAACACACTTACTCAGACCCAGGAATAGGGCACAGGTGTTTGAGGGTTACTTGTGGCCAGCTCCAAAGTTTCTGTCACCAATGGGACCTGGTCCCTAGTCATCATAGAGAAGAGGGGCTAGAGGCAGGGCAGGTCATGGGTCAGGATGAGACAGCAAGATCAGAAAGGGCTTGGGGAAGGGAGAGAGGAGAGCCACGCTGCTCCATCCTCCTGACTTGCATACAGTTATCACCATAAAGTGACATAGTTCCTTGTCCATATTCTCCTGCCCTGATCCCACCCACAAAGTTGTGGAAAGGCATGGGTAGTTCTTTATTACAGTTGAAGAGGAACACTTTTTTTTTGGTCCTTATGGGCTGAAGGAAAAGATTTACCCTCTTGGTCCTCTGTTTTCCTCATCTGTAAAATGGGGCTCCTAATTGCTTACTGAGGAAGGCAAAGAAGTATCCAGGTAAACACTAGCCTAATGAAACTGACCTCATCATCCACTACACAAAGAAACTAAAAGCCATGGCAAGGCTGGCTCCCCTCCTGACTGAGGTGTAAACCCTTGGGGGAGGAAGCTGCTTCCTGCGCAGAGGAGAACGCTTCAGAGGGATGTTTTATGGGCACTGCTGAAAACATAGGGGATACAGTAAAACACAAAGACACAGTGCTTTGAGCTGGATATCTCATCCATTATGCTTGGCAGACATAAATTACTGACCAGACTCAGGCATTTCCCCTCTTGGTCATCACCCGACGAAGGGGAGAGCTTTTATTTTCTAAATGATATATTGATCCGATAAAATTATTATTACATCATCTCTATTGCCCATCACCACTCATGATGGGAGAGCATTATAGGGAAAATGAACGCTCCCTCTGGAATGGGGTATATAGAGTGTGTGTGTGTGTGTGTGTGTGTGTGTGTGTGTGTGTGTGTGTGTGAGGGAGGGGGAGAGAGAGAGGGAGAGAGAGAATGTGTGAGTGTGCATGGAGATTTCTGACTGAGGAAGATGGGTGGTTTCATTAATGTTGGTTGATGGAGTTCCAGCACTCACATGCAAAACCAAGCATCTCTCCTGGGACCCTCCTCGGGTTGCAGTGGAAATTAGATGCTAATAGGGAAAGGCATGGAAAGGATGTAGTAGAACAAGGCCTTCAGGGCTTAAGGAGTGAGACAAAAGGGCTCTTGTCAGAGGCAATATGTCTTCCTTAAAAGAGGGAGGGAGGGTAGGAGCATCTGCAGTGTGGAAGTCCAGGCATCTGGAATGGGCCCTGCAGGTGGAGGCTGAGGAATGGGGTGGCTGAGTGCAGGACTCTCAGACTCTCTCAAAGCATGCCTTCTAGCAATCTCGGGGGAGGGCCTCCTTCACTCAACAGCTAAGGTAGCTCGAAAAGTCCTGGGAGACTGTCTCCTTCCAAGGCAAGTTATTGGTGGGTTAATCACCTTGAGTCAAATTGACAGCGTGGAGCTGCCCCTCTGTGTTGACAGAGGGCTGGAATGGGGTAAGATGGTGGACTTGTGAGTGTTAGCCCAAAGCAGGACCAGCTTTCACCACCTGGCCCCTGAAGATGGCTATGTCTGAGTCTTCAGCTACTTCTCTGGGTCTTAAAGAGCTGAGGATGTTCACAGAGGATTTCTCTGACTTCCGTGGGTTGAAGGGAACAGCTGCAAGTGGGGAGTTTTTCTCTCTTGACAAAATGGACTGTTTCCCAAAGCGTCATAGCAGTCTGCCATGGCCCTCCCGGGAGCTCTGGGATAGAGCACATAACCTCATAACCAGGCCTCGGCCAGTGGGGGAACAGCTTTCAGTGCTGGGAAATCCACAAGGCAGACTAATTGTGTGCGTGGCCATGTGAGCGCGCGCGCGCGCACACACACACACACACACACACACACACACAGAAACTCTTACAAAAGATGTAGATATTTGTTAGTATAAAGTAGTTATCCTGGGGGGAAAAAATCTGAACCAGGTTGGATTTTCTTACCCTTATGGCTTAGCAGTATTTTAATTTTGAATTACACATGAGGGGACATTCATAATGTTTTTAGTGTTTGGGGCCCTGGTCCATTTGGATACTTTGTACCTGGAGTCCCTAAGTGGAGGGAGCTGTGACAACTGGCTTGTCCTCTTAGGGAACCTTGGACCCAGTAGACTTGGGTGCAGCTTGATAAATCATCGACCTCATGGAGACTTTTGGGGTCCCTCATCTCCTAAATTCTCATTAACTCTCCTTTTATTCAAGTTTATACTTTTGGAACACAACTTAGTGGAAAAAGACACACCGATATAAGTTTAGGTAAGGAAACCAATGGTGCTGTACTCCCCCTGCCTAGGTCAGTTCAACTTTGTGCTTGAACTGTGGCCAAGTCTAAGTGGCTCTGCCCCTTCGGGATCCTGCCTGCCTGTCAGAGGGGAGCCAAGAGGAGGGACAGATGACCATGGGACTCCTGAGAGCCCAGGAACTACTGACCTTCAAGAATGTTGTTGTGGGTTTCTTTAGGAAGAATGGGGGCCATCAGGCCCTGCTAAGAGGAATCTATATAAAGATGTGATGGGGGAGGATTTGTTCCAGGGAGTATTCACTTTCCAAACCGATGTGATCTCCAGTTGGAAAAAAAGAGAAGAGCCCTAGAACATAAAGAGAGAACTTTTCCAGACCTCTGTCCATAGGTTACAACCAAACAAACCCTCCTCAACAGCCGAGTTGTCCTATCAATCTTTTTCCAGAAAACCTATGTTAACACCCTCATTTGGGCCACAAGACATATCAACTCAGCTTTCAAGGTTTTACATCTTCTCAACACACCTTAGCCACACAGTAATGTCTCTATCCCACTCCTGCTGCAGCTCCTTTTGAGACAGTCTTCTTAGTGGCTTCTGTATATGTTGGACTGTGTTCCGAAGTTCAACAAAACTGTGTTCTACAGAAGCTCCGCCACTTACCTTCGTCCCCCTGTCCTCTTTCAACTTCAGTTTTCTCGCTGTAAAGTGGAGATAATAATGGTACCTGCTTCCTTAGCCTAGTACTTGGCCTGTGGTTAAGTCCCTGATCAATGTCAGCTGCTATAATATGCATGATGGTGATGATGATGATGCCATGTCAGTTGGTCAAAGAGTCCCCTATTGTGGGATGAGTCTACAGAGTTGTTGTTTTTTTTTTTTTTTGCGGTACGCGGGCCTCTCACTGTTGTGGCCTCTCCTGTTGTGGAGCACAGGCTCCGGACGCGCAGCCTCAGCAGCCATGGCTCACGGGCCCAGCCGCTCCGTGGCATGTGGGATCTTCCCGGACCGGGGCACGAGCCCGTGTCCCCTGCATCGGCAGGCGGACTCTCAACCACTGCGCCACCAGGGAAGCCCCCCGAGTCTACAGAGTTTTGATGGTGATTCTGGAAGAGGGTGTAGTTTCTGGAGTCAATCACACGTGCGTAATGAAAGGAAACCTCTTTGAATATGCAGACAGACAAGAACCCCTGAATCTGAGGGTGCGCTGCCTCCGGTGTGCTGGACCAGCCAGCTCAGCGGCATTGCTCACGTTGTACACCCTGGCTGTCTATTTTGTGTTGAACCTAATCCATCTTATTTTCACAAACCCAAGAATGTTTCAAAAACAGTCTTTGTAGCTGTCTTGGGAAAGAGCGATGTGGTTGTCTGCTTAGCAAACAGTGCAGTGGCCCTTCCTTACATTGCTTCGTTATTTTAGAGTTATCTTGAAAGCTTTGCAGAGATGGTAGGGAAGGAAGGGACTCTAAAAGAAGAGAGGAAAACAAGGGGTATCAAAGTAAGAACTCTAGAAACCTGTCATTACACATGAGCCTTTTCTGGGAAGTCAAGACTTACAGATAGCTGATGTTTTGTTTTGGTTTTTGTTTTTTTCTCCACAATGGATGATTACATTACAGATGATTTGTGTGGTTGTAAGTGTTTATTTGAGAAAAAAAAAAAAAGAGAAAACCAAACTCACAGCTCTAATGATTAGATGTCACTGGAGAAGTTCCTTCTTCTGATGTTCTTTGCACCACATCAGTTTCACGGAGAGAATCAGACTTCCGATTGGCATCTGAGCCTTTGTTCATCCTGTCCTTACTCACGAGGGTACCACCAGGGCTGACCTTGGCAATGTCCAGAAGACTCCCTGGCACCCTTCTGCCAGGATGCCGAGGTTATGTGTTCTTCCCAACTCCTCTCTCAACAGCTGTGGTCAGGCTACTTTAAAAGACACTGCTAAACCCGTTCATACTGAGGAGTATGTGATTATCAGTAATTTAAGGTTGCCCTCTCCCAGCTATGGGTGCTTTTTAAAGTTGAGGCAATGCCCTCACCCAAAGGAATGAGTCACATAATGGCAGGATTTCAGGCCTCAGGTGTATGCTGTGGCAGGGAAGGCCCTGAGGATTGGGTGATTTAGTGCACGACTCTTCAGACTCTCTCCAAATTATACCACACAGGTGACCTTTACTTTAAGGATACAGCAGCAGTTATAGTCTGCAGAGAGCCTGGTACCTGAAGGAAAAGGGAGGTTTGGAAAATACAGTGGAGTCTTGTTGCTATATACTAGACCCTTGACATTCTTAAAGGATATGTCCTCACATCTTAGTGAATTACTAAATTTGAGAATGACATTAAGTCGTAGAATTCCTACCCTCGCAAGGTAACAAAGTATAATTGAAAAATCCAGTGCCTCTTTCAGATCCATGATGATTCCAGAAATAGTGGACTCGGGTCATTTATAAAGCTACCTTTTGGCCTGGACCATCACATGATTAGACGTCCTCTCTCTCCTCCCCCATGCTCGCTGCTGCCTTTCTTTTGAGACCCAGTTTCCCACAAAGCCCCACAGGCTTCATCACCTCCCACATGGTCCTGCCTGCAGATGACAAGCAGAGGAGAACAAAGTCCCCAGCCAAGTGCCCTGTCTGTGCGCCAGGCCCAGAGTACATGATTCAAGTCTGTGCCTTGGCAGCATGACTCATGACTCATCACGTGTCCTAAATTATGGGATCATTCATGAATAGTTAAAACCATGAATGCTGAGCCCTTGAATGCCAAGGGCCTCCTGGGCTAATATAGGAATGACTTTAACACTTGAGCCTGACGCTGTGAAACATCATCCCCGTGTCCCAGGGCTGCCCAGGGGAGGCCATTCTGTCCCTTCGTATTGCCCACGGCCACCTTTATCTACTGACCCGTGTGTTAGTTTCTTAGGGCCGCTGTAGCAAAGTCCCACGAGCTGGGTGACTTAGAACAACTGAAATACGTTGTCTTGCAGTTCTGGAGGCAGTCCAAAATTAAGCTGTCAGCAGGGCCGTGTTCTCTCTGTAGGCGCTGGGGAAGGATCTGTTCCAGGCCTCTCTCCTAGGTTCTGGGAGCCTCAGACGTTCCTCAGCTTGTAGATGACTGTCTTCTTCCCGTGTCTCTCTGCATCTTTCCTCTCCTGCATGTCTCTGTCTCTTCACAAGGCATTCATTTTAATGATTCCACCAGTCACTGGGTTTAGGGCCCACCCTCCTCCTGCATGAACTCTCCTTAACTAATAACATCTGCAACCACCCTACTTCCAAATAAGGTCATGTTCTGAGGGGCTGGAGGCAAAGCCTTCTACCTGTGAATTTTGGAGGGACACAGTTCAATCCACAGCAACGCCATAAACTTCTTTTAGACTCTGCTAATGTTTGCGAGGAAGCCGCTTTCAGGGAGTGATAAACACTGGGTCGTTTTAACACTCAGAAGAGCCATAAACACCTAGTTGGACTTGTTCTTACCCCTCTCCCCTCACATGCATGCGTGTGTGCGCACGCGTGTGCACATGTGTGTGCGCGCACGCACACACACACACACACATGGGTGCTCTTAAAGAAGTTTTAGCACCGCACAGCCGTTGGGATAGCAGGAAGCTGTTCTGGGAAGCGTGTGGGAGCCCACAGCTGGGCACGGAGGGGTTAAACGTGGAGGCTGGAAACTCCTGTCAAAGGCCAGCATTCATTCACAGCCAAGGCCTTAGGGAGAGTGGAGACAAGGACATCTGCCCTGTTTACCTCTGCCCTGGCTTGTTGTGAGGCTGTGTCCTTTGTGAGAAGGAACCTGATCACCCCAAAGAAAGAGCACTCCCCACAGACCACAGGGCACTGGAAACTGGGCGCCCCTGCCGGGCAGACAGCCCCATCCACCCGCAGGCTGGCTGGAATGAATGAGCTGTGACACCCAAGCTGTCTAGGCTTCAAGATAACGCTGTCCCTGCCCTTTCTTGTCTCTGAGGCCGAGGGGACAGAGCCTTTTTCGGGGAATCTGTCTAGAGCTGCTCTAGAGCTGCGGAGCTGGGCTTGGCCCGCTTCAGGGAGCAGAGGTGCCGTCGGAAGATCAGCGAGTGCTCGTGCCTCCGGAGAATGTGGGTCAGACGTGGCTAGGAAGGGCCGAGACCTAAGAAACACACTTGGCGATTCATGCTCTTCCTCAGCTGCAAGACTCTGTCTGCCCAGAGCAAGTGGTAGATTCCTTGGTTTGCCCTCTTCAACTCTCTCATTTCCATTTTCCTCCTGTTCATAACTGGGCTACGGAACAGCCTCCAGGCCTGAGACCAACACCTTCTGCAAAGGGGGTCAGGACCCTTGAAGTCTTTGCTCTTTTTTTTTAGAGGAGACCTGCCCCGTCAGGTAGGGATATGAGCTAAGTTGGAGCCAATCCTGAGCCCAGGGCCAGTTAACCAGCGTTCCCCAAAGCCTTTGACTAAAGCTGCCATTGTTCCCTGTCACAGCCGAGGTGACCGTCAGTGGGCCGTCTACGCTCACTGAGCTCTTTATCTTGTAGAGAGACTGATGACACTGGTTGGTCTACACTCTTGCCCAGCCCCCCTCATGGCTGGAGGGCAGGGAGCCATGGACAGGAACCAATCTAAAGTGCTCGTGGGAACATCGGACAGAGTCTCAAGAGTTACCTTGATTACCCAGTCGCAGGCGTTAGAGCAGGAAGGAGTGTCCACTGATGGCGCACCTGCTCGGCGCTCTGGCTGCATCAGATGCCGTCACAGGCATAGACTCATTTATTCCTCACAGTCGTCCTGTGGAGCAGATCTGATCACCATCATTTTTACAGAGGAGATTAAACACGGCACGGAATCTCTCGGGGGAGCCTTAAAATGGTCACTGACTGCTCAAGGTGGGTGTTAAATTTTTTTAAAAAACCAAAACGTTGGTACTTCCCTGGTGGTCCAGTGGTGAAGAATCCGCCTGCCAATGCAGGGGACATGGGTTTGATTCCTGGTCTGGGAAGATCCCACATGCCATGGAACAGCTAAGCCCATGTGCCACAACTACTGAGCCTGCGCTCTAGAGCCCTCAAGCCACAACTACTGAGTGTGTGTGCCACAACTACTGAACCCGTGTGCCACAACTACTGAAGCCCCCATGCCTAGAGCCCATGCTCGGCAACAAGAGAAGCCACCGCAATGAGCAGCCTGTGCACCGCAACAAAGAGTAGCCCCAACTCGCCACAACTAGAGAAAGCCTGCGCGCAGCAATGAAGACCCAACGCAGCCAAACATAAATAAATAATAAATTTATTTAAAAAAAGAAAAGGCAAACAAACAAACAGAAAACACAACACTATTCTGGGAATCACCCTGACAGAGTTTCTCCCTGGACAAGCTCTAATCAGGCTCCTCTGAACTCTCTTCTCAACTAGGCCCTGACTTTTGAGCTTTTGTGCTTGTCTCTGCATTGTTCAATTTTAGGAAGAATCCTGATAAGTCCATTGAGACAGAACCCACCCCTCCCTTGATATCTGATCACCCCAAAAATCTCTTCAGGTTCCTCATCCTCCACCATCCCCCAGGGGATGTCAGATCACCCGGCCTGTCCTCAGCAAGAATCGTGTTAGGTCAGTCTAGTCAGAATTTCCCCCTTACCCCGATGTTTCCTCTTAGTAATTGTCCATTCACTGACCCCCCTCTGCTTCTTGGCTATACATTCCCACGTTTCCTTGTTGATTGGGAATTGAGCCCAGTCTCTCCCCATGCTGCAAAACCCCACTGCAGTGGACCCTACACATAGCATATCTTGATAGTTGGCCTTAATTTCTTTAACAGGTGTCTTGGATAATTCCTTCTTTAACAATGCCAAGGGAATTACCAATGCCTTTAGCGGTAGGAGAGGAGAGGTAGTTCTCAGCATTTACGATCTTCTTGGCCATTGGAACCTTCTGGAAGTCTTCAATGAGCAGGCCCATCGCTGCCATTGGCAGAGGAGCCAGAGAGAAGGGAAGCATTTTCTGTGCAGTTCAAAGCAGCTGCAGCTTTTGTGGACAAATGCACCGTCTTTGGAGACGTAACTATAAAACCCAGAGGAAATTCCCGGGTGCTTCTGCAAGGTGACATAGGCAGGCTATGTGCGCAGGGCGTCGGTGCCTGAGAGGCAGGAGGAACCAGAGCGATTAGATGCCATGCTGTTCTCCTCTCTCCCTCTACACGTCCTTAAGTATCCAGTTAAAAAGAGATCTAATATTACTTAGACAATCAAAGAAAAGCAATCTGGGCTTTTATTCCTGTTTTTTTTCTTTCCTGAGAGCTTGTGAAGTACCTGCTGTTAGGGGGAGAGAAATATCACCCAGAGCTCTCAAAAAAGACAGAACCAACCACCCCATCGTCGCTCTGGGTCTTGCTCTAAGTGGCAGGACAGGTTTCTGGCAGTGCCAATGCTCTCTTGTGATCAAAGTCACCGCCGTGTGTCAACACCAACAGCCAAGGGCATATACTGAGGCTCTGGTGAAATGTGGTGGAGGGACGACGCCTGTTTTGTTGCCCTCATAGATCCAGACACAAGGGTGCAGGGCAGAAGGCAGTAGAATGTCAAGTTCTAAGCCAAAGCAGGAGCGTGTGGCAAGCAGGGGGCAGGGTTGAGCATGCGCATTAAAACCTCCATCCACTTAGAACCCAGAATGTTTGCAGCACTGGCTAACAGCAGGAATTGGCAGGCTCCGGGCCCATGGGCCAAATCTGACTTGAGGCCTGTTGTTGTACGGCCCCTGACTCTTTCTTAAAGAGTCAGGAAAAAAGTCAAAAGAAGAATAATATTTTGTGATAGGTGAAAATGATATGAAAGTCAAATTTTAGTGTCCATAAATAAAGTTTAATTGGAACACAGAGGGTTTATCTACATACTGGCTGCAGCTGTTTTTGCACTATGATAGCAGAGTTAAGTAGTAGCCACAGAGACTATATGACCCACCAACCCTAAAATATTTATTATCTGGCCCTTTCACAGAAAGGAGTTTGTTGACCCCTGGCTAAGCGGGATTTAAATCCTGGCTCTAACACTTACAGACTGGGTGACCTTAGGCCAGTTCCCCAGCCTTCGTAAACCATAGGTTTCTCCTCTAAAAAATAGAGATACAAGTAAACCATAGGTTTCTCCTCTAAAAAATGGAGATACAAGTAACGCTTGCATCACGGAACTGTTAGGAGGATTTCTCCAGACAGCAGATGTAAAGGAAGTACTTAGCAGAGGGCTTGGGGCAGGATAAGTGCTCAGTAAAAGTTTGCAATTGTTATTCTGTTTGCTAAGCTTCTCAAGGAAAGGGGTTTGGCCTCTGTGACAGAGATTGTTGATTTACTAACCCTATGTATCTTCCCAGTATGCTACTTTGAGACTGGAAAAGCGAAATATTTGCTTTCTCAATCACCCTTGCATCCAGGAATGGCCATATGAGTTTACTTGAGTGTTTACTTTGAGTGTTCTGGGAAAGCTTCTGCTTTCCTAATAAAAGCAATGGCATGGTTGAGCGCCCCAGTTCCCCATCTTCCTGCCTCAACTTACAGGTGTGAAGTCTGGAGCTGGGGCAGCCATTTTGGGCCCATGAAAGTAACAGTCAGTAGAATTACAGAGACCACTTGCTCTGACATCACTAAGCTGCTGAGTCAATGTCATCAGCTACCTACCTTCAGACTTTTTGTTGTTGGGGAAAAATAAAACCCCATTTGTTTAAACCATTCTAGGTCAAGTTTGCTCTTACTTTTACCCGAAGATATCTCTGATTGTTATATCCTTTTGGAAGTTGAGTGGAAGGCAGAGGAACCATGTGCCAGAATGGAGGGCTTTTGAGTGAGGAAATCTGAAGTGACCAGTAGGTACAGAGATATAAGTATGTACCTTTTGAGGAGTCCAGTTCAGAGACACAGGCCCCAGAGAAGAGAGACAAGAGCTCAGAGCTCTGGTGAGGCTCAGCCTTGGTGAAGAGAAATGTCATTGTTAGGGCATAGCAGGGACAGGTTACGAAGGTTATTGCCTTTCTTCTGTAGAGCTGATGGGGAAGAACAGGTCCTATGAGCATTCGTGAGGCTGCTAAGAGGGAGGGGAATTAAAATATATGCTAGTAGCGTAATTAAAATTGACAAACTTCTAGAAAACACATCTGTGTTATTTTCCTCCTTTGAGTCAGTTAGCAGCCTGACGAAAGTCTGCACATCACATTCAAGCAACTCTAAATAAGGCCAGCCCCAGGGAGCCCCTGGAGAAGCAGTGCAGGCTGGTCCAGGGAGAGGCAATTCTCCTCCCAGCTGGCCTTGACCCATTTAGATTTACAAGAGTGAAAAATGGTGTGTGGGAGGGGAGTGTAAGATAAATAGCCTCCGTGGGATGGGAAATACTTGTTTCCCAGCAATCTTTGCAAGTTGTTGGTCCTCCCTGGGCCAGTCTGGGAAGGCTATGTCAAGGAGGGGAGGTTTTAGTTTAAACGTGTGGCTTCTTATATATTTTCTGTTTAGAGAAGTAATACATGTTCATTATAGAAATTCAAATGATGCAGAGAAGTATAAGAAGAAAGAAAAATCACTCTGAAATCCCTACGCCCCCTCCCCAGGCAACCACAGCTCCAGACCTCCTTCTGGGCATATATTCACGTCTAATTAGAAGTTTTACACAAATAGGATACCATTATGCTGAACACGCTTTCTTTTCATTTTCTCTCTTCTCTCTCTTTTGCATCCTATTTTTCATTTGTAGAACTACTTCTTGTTGGTAACTGTAGACATGCATCATCCTTCACGTCGTCCACATCACATTCCTTTGCATGGCTCCCCTGGGGACGGAATTGGGGGACTGTTTGTATGGTGGGAAGGAATGACCTGGCAGTTCTCTGGCTGGAGGTGAAACATGGGGATGATGTAGAAAAAGTTCTTGATGGAGTTTCGAGTGAAGATGTAGGTTGTTGGAGACAAGGAGGCAGACAGAAGAAGGCGAGGGTGAAGACCCTGTGAAGAGCGGAACAGCCTCCCGTCCTCCCGAGCACAATGCTAACTCATCCCATCTCTGCCCCCTGTGAGCTGGCTGCATGCCCACCTGCACCTTGGCGAGTCCTGGTGCCTGTTCTGTTGGGCAGATGCCCTGTTGGTTACCTGGTTCCGCCTGAGATGGTCAGAAGCGGGGTACACGCCTTGCTCCCTGCAAAGCTCCAGGAGGCTGCATTGCCAGCCAGGAAATGAAGTGGATAAACAATCCTGGCCTGAGAACCTGCTGGGTGATTTTCTCTGGGCACATCTTCCCTGGTAAATAGGTCCTTTCTGAAAACCAAACGGTAACTCAGAAGCTTGTTTTATGGACACAGAAACAGAGCAAAAGATATTAGAAAATAATTTCCTAAATTCTCTGCTCAGGGGAGTTTTAATGTTTTGATGCTTCAGTATTCCCTGACTAGTCTTTGAATTTATTTAAATTGTTCCTTCTTACATGTCCTTCCTTCACCCTTTACTCCTTCCCATACGGTCATCAATATGGCAGAACACATCACTCTGTGAGAGCTTGGGGTCTGGAGTCCACCTGGCTTCACATCCTGGCTTCATTACCTACCAGCTGTGTGACCTTGGAAAAGTTATTTGACTTCTCTGAGCACCTGTTTCTTCATCTGTAAGATGAGGATACGAATGTTCCCGTATCACACGGGTGCTGCGAGCATGCCTTTATTTTTCACAGCTTCAGTTCATACTCAAAGGGAGTGTCCAGCGACCTGGTTTCCCACCGTCCTCTCCTGTCAGTGTCACTGTTCAGACTCAGGCAGTGTGAGATCGTGACGGGCCTTCCTCTGTGTAACTGGGCTTATGGGTATGCCCAGTTGAAGGAGCTCATCACAGTGCTTTGGTTTAAAATGCTTCCTGCTGGCACCATAAGGGACAGAAGTGAACACAACGCAGTGATTCAGGTCACTTCAGGACTCCATCCCCAACTCTGCTTAAATATGTTAATGAGAACCAGAAATAAAATTTCAAAGCTAGAAGTAGGAGGTGGCAAGCAGTGCCCAGGGCCAGTGAAATAATGGACTGCAAGCAGATGTGAGTGGGAGATGAGACTCAGACCTCTCCCGAGCACCAGGGGTGGTGGGAGGGAGAAGGTGCCGTTCTCCACCTCTCCATCTGCCCTGCGTGTGGCACGTGTGCCGGCGACATGCCAAGCATCAGTCCGGGCCTCGCTGGGCCGGTGGCTGAGCTTCCTTCCTCCTTGTACAGTTAGACGCTGCAGGAAGAGGGGACCAGAGCACCACAGCTTGGGGACCGGGACACCTGGGTTGGGTTCTGTCTCTCTTTCTTTTCCCCTTGTGAGTTTCGGTGGCCTGACCCGGATATCCAAAAAGGCGGCGCATGGATGTGGAGAAAGAACCAGCCGAGAGGCAAAGCTGGCCGACTAGCTGATCCTCTGCCACCCAGCGCCCAGATTTTAACCAAAGTGTGACTTCCTGCCACCCCAGGATAGTGGGGGGGGAACCCCAAGTCGCAGTGAATGGTACTTTTAAAGGACAGACTTGGTTCCTGTAAACTTTGGGAAGGAAGAACTCCACCAGATTCAGGGGCTGAGCAAGGACTCCCCTGCCCTCCAACCCACGGCAGCTCATGCTTCTTTGCTGGGTGTTTTGGGGGGGCGAGCACCGGGTGCCCCTCTTTCCCCCCTTGCTCCCCACTTCTCTGTGCCACTCGGAGCTAGACCTCAGGCTGAGGCCTCTGCTGGGCTTCAGAGCTGAGCATTTTGAACCCACAGCGGAGCTCCTGAGAAGGGTTCTGGCAAAAGAGGGTACACTAGATGTTACTGCTGAGGGCCTGGTTGCTTCTAGTCTGTGGCTGCATGAACAATGAGGCATGAAAAACACATTCAGCTGATTTCTACCCTGAGAATGCCAGTCAGACATCATGGATGCTGCAAAGATCTGGCACATTTCAGAGACGGGGCCCCGCATTGTGGGTGTGGGCGGGGACGGTCAGGGCTGAGCCGCCCTTTTCCCAGGTGACAGGAACTGCAGCAGGACTGGCTATAGAGTTGGAACAGCCCGGGCTAACTGCCACCCAGCAGTGCTTTATTTGTTTTTAAAAAATGAACTTAATCCACTTCAGGATAGAAAACAAGCATTAAACACACCGCTTTATATCCCTCTCAGTTCTCGTCCATGATTTGTCGATAATTATATACCTTTTTATATAGTTGTAATCACTGTGTACAGAGTGTTTTATGTTGCTTTCCCACTTAACATGATTTAAAATGCATGTGTTCTGTGTATTGACATAGTTTCAGTCTTGGATGTTGGTAGCTGTATGATACCCCGTTAAATTGATACCCTTTAATTTGTTTAGCCAAGCTATTCCCCTATTGCTGGACATTTGGGTGGTTCCCAGTTTTTTGCCATTTGAAACAGGGCTGGCAGCAACATCTTAAGATGGTACAATGATGATAAAGAGCTGAAATGTTGCTGGCTTTGTTTTCACTGGCAACCAAATTTAGAGGGAGCCTCAACATTGCTCCTCCCAAAAGCGGGAGTAATTAAACAGCTGCCTTGAAGGATGGCTGGATGATTTATAGGCAGAGAGATGCATGCAGTGGGTTTGTCAGTGTCCTGCGGCATTAGGGATATGCTTGTTAATTATCTGTGGTTAATATGATAATTTAGGAAAAACATCACCTATTAAGAGTTCTTCATTAGGCAAAAGGCTTCTCATTTTTGAACAAACAAAGCCTCCAAAGTTCATGATCTTCACCTCTGATCTGTCACTGGGCAGGGATGGCAAAGGGTTCCTTTTCTTTTGAACATTTCCACAGTGCCCTGGGTAAATAGGGGCTCCCTTTTGGAAACTCCTACTAGGCCTTGCCCCTGTCATTATGTTTGCCTCTTTTCAGAGCCGCCAAATTAACCATTGTGGGACCAGTTCGTTTTTCCAGGTGTCTCAGGAAACTTTTGCTCCGTCAGCTGAATTGAGAAACTTTTACCTGTTAATTTCTGGGACTTCACTGAAACCAATAGTCAGTGTTCTTATTTTGTAGATGAGAAAAACTGAGGTCTCAGGCTCAATGGCTTGCCTGGGGTCCCAGAGCCAGGCAGGGGATGGGCAGGGAGACCCAGATCTCCTGCCTCCCCACCCAAGCCCATTCCAGCCTCCACCCTTTCCCGGCAATATGTTCTCGTTCAGGAGGATCACTCTGACGGGGACCAAGAGCTATAAGGAGATTCTTATTCATCCGGAAGCTTCAAGCTTGTTCCAGTCCCAGAGAGGCAGAGAGTGGGCAGAGAAAATGGGCAGCACATAAGGTGACGCGAGAGACAGTATCTGGAAGACCTGAGGAGGAATAACCTGTCCGTACATATCCTCATCCTTAAACTTCAATAAGTATTGAATGTAACTCATGGGCTCTATTCAGTCACTGTTCCCCGGCATCACCCACTCACCCTCCAGCGCCCAGTCTTCATATTTCATTTTTTTTTTTTGCAGTACGCAGGCCTCTCACTGTTGTGGCCTCTCCCATTGCGGAGCACAGGCTCCGGACGCGCAGGCTCAGCGGCCATGGCTCATGGGCCCAGCCGCTCCGCGGCATGTGGGATCTTCCCGGACCGGGGCACGGACCCGTGTCCCCTGCATCGGCAGGCAGACCCTCAACCACCGCGCCACCAGGGAAGCCCCTTCATATTTCATTTTGGCCTGAACTGTGCAAACTCCATCCAAGCCATCAAGAATAATTTTTATATATGGGGCTTCTGCTGAGCCAGCACCTCGTGGCACAGAATCCCAATTATCCTGTTGGGTGTTGGGGGCAGGCAGGAATCGGGGGTAAGTTGGGAGGAGGCTTTCCTGAGCTGGAGCCCCCTTTGGGAGTCAGCAGCGTCCAGCACAGCAGCTCCCTGGCTCTGTCCTGTCGGGCAGCAGCAGTCCCTGCTTTAGGGAAACACCAAGACATCCTCCATTGTGTCTTTTTGGAAGAATTAAGAGGAGGGAAGGGATGTAATGTTTACCTCTGTGTGTAGGGTTTTCACTGTCACTTTTACCCCCTCAGAATAAACCTGAGAGGTCTGTGTTATAATCCGCATTGAGCTGATGGAGAAAGAGAGGCTGGAAGAGGTTAAATCCATGGTCAAGTTCACGCAGGGATTAAGTTGCAGCCAGATGCATTTAAACGTAGATACTCCTTTCATATGCAACTCTTCCCTTCCCCCACACCCCTTGGTGACTCTGACACTAACCTGGGTCCTCTAGAGGGGGGCGGGCAGGGTGGCATGGTGTCAAGGCAGAAGCCACAGGGCAGGGGCAACTTGGCGTGCCTGGAGGGACAGCACCTCATGCCCAAGGGGTGTCAGGGATGATGCTGGTGGTGGCCTCTGAGAACAAACGGGATACTGTCCTTCATAACTTGCCTCCATGTGTGTCTGAGTGCCCACTTGGCCATCATGGGGGGCCCTAGTGAAGTCAGAAGAGAGATGGGTTGGTCTTGGTTTTGAATCCCGCTGCCCTTTAGCTAAATATGTGGCCCCAGGCAACCACTTAACTTCTTTCAGAGCCTCAGTTTCCTCTTTGAAGGACCACGATGATTAGCATCCATCTGGGCGAAATCCCTGGGGCGATCAAGTCAGCTCAGTTGCACAGTGGCTTGGAAACAGAAGCATTATTGTTATTAAAACGAAGTAATGGGCTTCCCTGGTGGCTTAGTGGTTGAGAGTCCGCCTGCCAATGCAGGGAACACGGGTTCATGCACCGGTCCGGGAAGATCCCACATGCCGCGGAGCGGCTGGGCCCGTGAGCTACGGCCGCTGAGCCTACACGTCCGGAGCCTGTGCTCTGCAACGGGAGAGGCCACAGCAGTGAGAGGCCCGCGTACCGCAAAAAAAAAAAAAAAAAAAAAAAACGAAGTAATGCAGGCGCTGAGAGAAATGATTACATTTTATCTCACAGCTTCCTCTTTCTTTCCAACAAGTTTGCCTTCGAGATTCCCTTAAATAATACTTTTGCCAGGGTGCTTCAAAGTGAGGGGCCAGCCTCATCAGAGATGATGGGACGGGGGCGTTGCTGGACCTAGACCTCCCCATCCAAAATTGGCTGGGGGCAGGGGTGAGCCCAGGCACCTGCCTTGTAGCTTGCTCCTGGTGATTCTCATACCTGTGCATTTGCTGTTATCTCCACTCACTCACAGAGCCCCGCTTCTCTCCTCTGGGACTCGGGGAAGAAGGGCTGAAGGGAGCGTGTGGGTGTTTGTGTTCACTTGTCTGCTTTTTGCAGGAGGTCAGGCCTGGCTCCCCAGCCACGGAGGTAGTGATCCCCTGACCTCCTCCTTCCTTCAGTTCGACAAATCAGAAGCCTGTCAGCCCCCTGGCTCTCCCCTTTTAGAGGTTCGCTAAGCCTCTTCCTGGGGGCTGGCGTGCTGACTTGGAGAGCACTGACAGGGCCCAGTGCACCCTCAGGCTTGCTGTGTGCCGTCGCCGCATCCCCGGAGGTCTCTGTGTCTCTGAGCCTCGGCCCCGCAGTCAGAAGAGGGATGTGATCCATCGAGCGAGGCCCAGCTGGTTTTGTCTGTCAGGCTTCCTGGGCTGTAATGCTGGTTTCATCAAGTCTGTACCTTTCTTCTAACGGCGAAGCTGTGTGTGGCTGTGTGGCTTGAGGCAACCCTTCATGGGTCAGAAGTCCCCCATCCGGGATGCAGGGCTGGGTGAGATTTTCACTTTCTGAAAAGTGTCTGCCCCAAAGTGGACACCTCGACTCCCAGTGCGGTGTATCCTGCTTCCTCGGAGTAAGATTCAGCATAAAGGAGGGTCTGTTCTCAGGCCCAGGCAGTGCAGGGGCGGGGAGGGGTGAGGAGGGAGGTTTGCACTACTGAAGAATCACCAGGACCTCACTCCAAGGCATTGGATCCTCAGGCCAGGGTGACGTGACCACACCTCTGTGTGGGATCAGAACACAGTTGGGGGGACTTCCCCGGTGTTCCAGTGGTAAAGAAACTGCCTTCCAATGCAGGGGATGCGGGTTTGATCCCTGGTCAGGTAACTAAGATGCCGCGTGCCACAGGGCAACTAAGCCTGAGAGCCACAACTACTGAGCCTGGGCATCTCAACTAGAGAGCGTGAGTGCCACAAACTACAAAGCCCACGAACTCTGGAGCCTGCATGCCACAACTAGAGAGAGAAAACCCGCACACCACAACTAGAGAGAGGGCCACACGCCACAGTGAAGATCCCGCGTGCTGCAACTAAGACCCAACGCAGCCACAAATAATAAATAAAAATTTTTTAAATGGTTAAAAATGCGACTTAAAAAAAAAAAAACACAGTTGAGGAGGAGGTGGCTTTTGCCCTTGTTTCTTGATCTGGCCCTCAAACCCAGGACTCAGGGAGGCAAGAACTATGTCAGAGGAAGGAAACAGGGTGTGGCTGAAAGAGGCTCAGCAGAGAATGAAGGGTAGACACTGTCCCATCCTGGCTGGTGGAGAAGAGACTCCGGTGCGTGCACTTAGCTGAGTTTCACCCCTTAGTCCCCAGGAGCCCCACTCCTTCCAGAAAGCCCTCATCCCCTGCAGAGCCTCTGCTGCGTGCTGGCCACACACAGGACCCCATCCCCATGCCACCCAACTCACCGCCAACCTTACCTCCCCTCCACCTGCAAGTGACAGGCATATTTCAAGGCTGCCCGGCAGTGTACAGCCCAAGGAGGGTTGATTTCATACTTCACTTATTTCATCTTCCTCTGTGGTTCTGTGCCCCATTCGTCTTTCATTCAGAATCCTCTCTTCACCCTTGACTGATCTGGCCCTCTCCTAATTCTAAAATCTATTTTTTCCTCTCCCCACCTGCACCCTGCCACTGAATTGTATCAGCATCACTGTCTGTTTCTATATTTCTTTTTAATTCAGCCTTTTCTTCCCGTTGTATCCTTTCAGGCACAGCGCTGGGCCTGTGAATGGGGGTGACTGCCCATGCCGGGCCCTCTCCCTCAGACACACCAGGACGAAGGTCCATCTCTAAAAGATGTGTGACCCACCCAGCCACTTTACTTCAGAGGTCCTGGTCTCATCATCTGTAAAATTAGATAATTCGATCATGTCTAAGCCCCCCTGTAGCTTTAATATTAGTCAATTCTATGGTTTGGGGGACTGTCACATGTTCACTCTATTTTAATTCATGGGAAAATAATCAACTCAGAACCATCTACCTAGAAAGTCTTCGTATCTAATTTCATACTTCACGGTGACTCCCGCAGGTATCTAACCACCACCAGGTCAGTGTGGGCTTAGAGGATGTAAATTATTGGCCTGAACCTAAGAGAAGTCCAGGACAGCAATGACCAAAGACTCAGATGCTAAGCGTTTATTGAGTCTTTTGTTTATGTCCCAAGTGTGTACTCCTTGCTCCCTTTAGGTCTCCCTTGAATCTTAGAAGTAGAGCAGCATGTCCAGGCTCACTCAGCTTGTTCATTAGAGCAGGGACTTAACTCAGGCCTCAGGCGGGTCAGACTGAATGCTGGTGAGGCAAAGCTTGGCCCTGTGGTGCTGGCAGAATGGACCCATTCTGGGGCTCTTGCTGGCCAATTGGATGTTTTTGAGCAAATTAGAAAAGGCGTCCTCTCTGAATAGATGCAGCCCCTTCCATTGTTCATGAAAAATCTCCATGATGGCCCTGCCCAGGAGGCCTGCCCAAGCCAAGGACCATCCGCCATTTTGTCACTGCTGAGAAGGCTGAGTCTTCTTACTTCCCAGAGGTCCAATAGACCTGGGCTTGCCCTTACCCAGGGGACCGCCAGATGGCTCTATGTGTCATGTCCAGCCTCCCTGCCGTGAGGACTTCCAGTTTATGCCGGCCTTGGCCTTTGCCCTTTTCTGGGTCACAGGCTTTTATATCCCTTTTTGGAAATTGGTGGGATATTGAAAAAAATACTCTTATAAAAACATACTCTCAACTCGACAAGCGCTCACATCTAGAGCCTGTACCCCGCTGTTATGCTAGTTTCCACATGACTTAGAGTTCCTAAGCCTGTTTCTTCCTTGAATCTTGACTCTCCTTTTGGTTAAGGGCCTTGAAACACAGGCTTTTCCACTTGAAAAGCCAAATTCTCAAAATGTTGAGTACAGAGTTGAATTCCTGAATGTGCTTCAATGCACTTGGGTTTAGTTGAATGCAAGGTGATCATCCTCAGAGGAAAGGAGGAAGGGCTGCCTCGACGTGGCCCTGACTAACCCGCCCGGGGGCCAGGAGAAGCAGGTGTCTTCCTTCTTCACATCACCCCTGTTTTCTCCCCATCTTCCTCCCGTCTTGGCTCCAACAGTTGTTCTGGGTGTCTTCTGGGGAAACAGTCCTAGGTCTCACTGTCAGTGAAAGTGGAGAATGTGCTGAAAATGGACCCCTCAGACACCTGGCTGACTGCTTCCAGTGTTGAGGACATTTTCCTGATGGAAAAGAAGGAGGTGAATGAGAAGTTTCGTCCTGAAAGGGGCTCTGACAGCCTTTGGAAGCCACTGGAACTTTCCTTCTTTGTCCTTTATCTTCCTGTGAAGAGCCTTTGGTGGGGAGAATGGGATGAGAGGATGGGCTCCAGGGCTGGTGGAGAAAGGCGGGCCGGTGGGGCTGTCTCTGTGTGAGTAGCGACCAGACCCTTCCTCTCACCTCTGCTCTGGGGACCTGGAGCTCCCTGGCTCTGTAAACGCCTTGCCTCCGTGGGGCCGCTGTAGTGGATCCGCTTTAGAGGCACTTTAGAATCACCGGAGACAGTGGTGTGCTGAGCCAGCTGTCTACTGGTTGCTTGAAGCAGGCCATGCTGAGAGCATTTACACCATTGGAAAACTGGAAAACGCTACAAATCAGAACTTTTTTCTCCCGAGAGCTGGTGTAGCAGCAAGCCACTGCCTAGAGAAAGGAAAGTAATCGCAAGTCCAGACCGCACATCCAGACCAATGAGACTAGAATCTTTGTGTGTGGAGCCAAGGCTCAAAGCTTTTTCAAGCTTCCCAGGCTGCTTCCAACGTGCAGCCAAAGTTAGAATCACTGTCCCCATCCAACGCTCCCATTTTACACAGGACGAATTGAGATTAAAGAGGTAAAGTGACTTTCCCAATTCTAACAGCTTCCAGGGGGTTGGTAGCAATTCCTGGACTTTAGAAAAAGCACTGCTTCCTCTGGAATGAAAAAGGACCTCCAGATGGTAGAGACTCACTTCTGTGCCATTTTTGTCCTTTTTTTGGGCTGTCCTCTCTTCTCCCATATTTCCCTTTTTCTGCCCCTTCCTGCCAGGGACTGAGCTGTGCTCCCTAGTAACTGATACCTAAGATGTGGTTGTCCCCAAGTTATGTGTCTCTGGGGAGACAAGAAGACGGTAGGGGCAGTGTGTCCCTCTGTGAGACAGGCGGAGTCCCCATATGAGTAGAGTGGCCCAGGACTGAGGAGGACTGTCACTAGAGAAAGAATAGATCTTCCCTGCAAAGGACCTAAATGTCATTTGCATTCTGTGAACTCTGAAAAACCACCGGCCTGGGGTTCCTCAGAGTTAAGCCTGGGGCGTGCCCTTGAAAACTTCCTGGTCCCTCTGTCCCAGGGCAGCCCCCTTACCTCTGGGACAGAGGGTGGCTGGAGAAGGCAGTGGGGGGGGCCCTCCTCCCAAGAGGGAATGAGTAATAAAAATAGTTTACAGAGTGCTTTCACTTGCATGATCTCATTTGGGTTGATGACCCCAGGCCCATGAATGGAGAGGGAAGTGAGAGACTTGGGAATTCAAATTGCAGCTTCATTGTCTTGGGAAACCCTTTCCGGCAAATAGGAGTCAACAAATCCCCACCTTGCCATCCCTCTTCAAGACCAGGAGCATTTAGAACTAACTGAATCACTAGATTAGCTAATGGAGCCTCCATTAGGACGGCAAGATCCCAGAGGAGAGGCCGTTGAAGAGAGCCGAAAGCTCCACGCCCACCCCGAGCATCTTCCCAGCCCCCAGCACCACCGCCTTGGTCCTTGCAGTCTGAGGAGGGTCCTCGTGGACCCCATGACTGACCCCTTTACACTGCCTGTGTCTCTAGGATTGAGGACAGGACTGATTCATGCCCTCCACTCTGCCAGGTCTTTATCCTAAGGAACAGAAAGTATATAATAGAGGTTGTGTTATTTATCTCTGGATTTTCTTTTAGGGTCAGATCTTCCAGTTTGGGGGAAATGGAATCACAAAGTAAATAGCGACCTCCCAAAGGTCAGGAGGTGGGTTGCTGGAAGGGCAGGGACAAAAACTCAGGTCTTGTGACTAATTTTCTTTGCATCTAACCCAAAAGTCTCTTCTGGGGTGAGGTGGGATGGTAGTTGGACTTCCTTAGTCATTCAGTCCATTTTGGGGGTGTCTACCTGTCCCTGTGCTAACAGCTGGTGGGAGGAGGGTGCTAAGTGAGGCATCATGGTCCCTGAACTCATGGAGCTTACAGCGTGATGGGGGGAACAGGGGCGCTCAGTCCAAATTTGTGGAGTGAATGAGCAAAGGGGAGTTAGCTGACTTGGGACACATGCTTCTTTTCTCAGTATTCCAAGGTGAATGGCAGTCCCCCCAAAATGGGATGGTGATGGATGTTGTCTAATGTATTTACTGTTGTGTGTGAAGGCTAAGATCTTTGCCCATTCCCTCCAGAGCCCTTCATCGGCATCTTATTCAAATCCTTTCTATCCTCAAATCATCGTTGCACAACTGGTGGACACTGCCCCTGCTACGGACAGTAAGCGGGTCCCTATCTCTTCTTCAAGCCCCCTTCCCCACCCCAGGGCATCTCTGTGCCCCAGGGAAGGCGCTTTGTCTGGCTTTTAAATCCTCCCTTCCTCCACTTTTACCTTTTGTGTTTTCTCTGTCCTTGTCCCTCTGCACTGTGTGGGTTTATGGGAAGTGACGAAACTTGTTGCTAGAAATGGAGTTTACCATGCCTCCTGGGGCCTTGCTATCAGTCAGTGTTTCAAGTAAACAGTAAATTCCTTCAAAGAGGTTTGATCTGTTTAAAAAAAAAAAAATGCCTTTGCCTCTTTGTACAATATTTCATTGTGGAAAAAATTAGAAAAGACAGAAAAGCACACACAAAATAGAAATGTCATCTGCCACTATCCAGGAATAACTACTGATTTTGGTGAATTTCTTTCCAACCTTTTGACTGTGTGTATATATATTATAGATATATACACACACACACACACACACACATATATACATATATGTATATACCTATGTTTGTTAATATATTTATACACACATATATTTACATATGTATTTATATCCATATATATATATATATATATATATATATATACACACACACACACACATATATAGATATACACAAAAGCAAAACAAAAATGAGGTCAAACATTGAGAGGTTTTCTTTCCAAAGAAAATAGTTCAAGGATAAACAGAGAGAACCATTGCCCATGGGGTGTTCTCTGTGTCCAAGGTGCCTCTTTTTGGGCCAGTTGACATTCCAGCTTGCAGGCATGGTGCTGGCCCGGCCGTCTCAGTGAACGTGAGCTGTATCCCCAAGAACAGCCATCCTTATGGGCAGTCTGGATAGGTAGACAATCACTCTTGAACTTGTCTAGCCCAAGTCAGGCAGACACAACCTCAGTTTCCTCATCTGCAAAATGGGGGTGTAAGTGGTACCCACCTCAGAGGGTTAGTGTTTCTCTTTGCAAAAAACAGTGCTTAGGACAGGAATTGGGATGCAGGTGGTTTCTTTGGAAGGTGACCCTGGAAGCAGGAGGCAGCAGAGAGAAGGGAGGCCCTGGTGTTCTGTGCTGCTGGGGCCCCCTGAGCAGCTTCTTACATACTCCGGAGCCGTGTGCCTGAGGATTGGGAGGCTGGGGCATTTTCCCCAGAGCCTGTCGCATTGGTTGAGAGTTACCCCGGGGACATAAACTCCCCTGGGCTTCAGGCTGCTGCCGCTTCTGATCAAGACCCTGGGGGCAGAAAGAGGCCAGCTGGACCGTTGTCCTGAGGTAGGACAGGTCAGTGTGCGGTGAGTCTGAGCTCACCCTGAACTCTGCACTGCTGCAGGCGCTGAAATCCGAGGCAGGCCAAGCATGTGACGTGGGGCCTGGGCTGCTGCGGCATGCATCCCCCCTGTGGCCTCGGGGCGAAACGCCTAGCACCCATCAGAGGAGAGAAGAGCCTGGCTCTGAGACACACGCAACACCTCAGGAGGAAGATTTCAAGGCAGTGATTTTCTGAGGTCTCAAACTAGGAGGAGAGAGAAAGGAGCCAGGTGGAAGGGAAAAGAGAAAGCCTTCCCAGGCTGAAAGAGAATCAGACTGCGCTGGGAGGACTCTCCGCCGTCCTTCCCTGCACCTGGCCCTGCCCCGGGAGAAGGCGCTTGACCGCGGCCTGTGGGCCATGGGCAGGGAAGAGGCTAGGGCTGCCTGTCTGTCAAGTTCCTGAATCTGGCCTGTGCTGGACTCCTGGACTTTACAGCATGACTTTCCACATGAGGGAGGCGTTGCATCCTTGGCATTCCGTGACCCGATGAGGGGGGCAAGGTGTTAGTTTCAGAACTAACGGGCCTCAGTGTGTTCAGTTGTAAAACGGGCGCAAATTCAGAATAACATCACGACTCACTAGCACTGGTGTGGTTGAGCCCATCCACACCCACAGAGTCCATGGCGGACACCCCTTCCCGTGTCTGCATTTGCTGACGTCTTGAGATTGGCATGGTGCGAGTACTGACAGCAGGTGGAGGGGCAGATGGTGTGAAGCAGGGCTTTTGTCTTTGGAGAGCCAGAGGGTACGCACGCACCAGCACACACCAGCACACTACTGCACTCTAGGAGCTTATGTATTCTGCAGGGATCCGGCAGCACCTGACCTCCCATCCACCCCCCGCTGGTCCCTAGGGAAGGAAGTGGGGAAAGGGCTCCCCTTTGAGTCAAGGGCAGAGAGGTGAGACTCAGTGAGTCACTGGGGGAACCAAGGAATGGAGTCAAGGAAGCTGCTGCCCACTCTTGCATTTTTGCAATAATTTCCACTGTATCTTGAACCCTGCCCTCTCTTGGCCACCAGCACCTCCGTTCCCATCTCAGGCATCTGCTCCTCAGCCTTGGTTTTGTGTCTGCAGGACAGGGGTGATAGCATCCTCAGGAGTCAGCCTGAGAGTTCTTTGGGGGCTCAATGTAAAACCGAGATGACGCAGGAAAGCATTCTATGAATGGTGATGTGCCGTCGTGAGCACAGGGCGATGAGCATTGTGACTGAGATTTTTTTGTTTTTTTTTTTTGCGGTACGCGGGCCTCTCACTGCCGTGGCCTCTCCCGTTGCGGAGCACAGGCTCCGGACGCGCAGGCCCAGCGGCCATGGCTCACGGGCCCAGCCGCTCCACGGCATGTGGGATCCTCCCGGACCGGGGCACGAACCCGTGTCCCCTGCATCGGCAGGCGGACTCTCAACCACTGTGCCACCACTGATTTTGAGGGCAGCGCTGTGCCCATCAGAAGGAGGCACCACAGTGAAATCTCACCCAGTGGAGTCCCTCAGACACCCTGGTGGTTTTGTCTGTTCTCTCTTCACTTTAAATGCATGATTCCCAAACACTTAGCTGCCTTTTACAGACACGGGCTGAAATGCCCCCTTGGTCTTTTGCTCCTTCCCCGCTTCCTCCAGCCCCACCCGCCAGGAGCCTGCCTGCCACCAAATTGCCACGCCAGCAGTTTTCTCAGCCACTTAAAAGGCCATCAAGACAGCATCAAACTGCCTCTACATGCTAAACCCAAATGTGTATGGAGCAGGGCCCAGAGTGGATGCTAAATTGGATTCTATCAAATCAACATCAGCTGTGTGCAAGCCGCTGATAATGAAAGGCCCCTAATGATGGCGTTTGTTGCAGTCCGGAGATGACTGAGAGCTGAGGATGGGTGGCTGCTGACTCTGGCTGGGCTGGGAAGGAAGCAGTGGGGAGAGGCCGTGGTGGTGGGACTGTCCCTGGATGGATGCTGGAAGGAGGGAGGAGGGAGGAGGCCAAGAAGGAAGGCTCTCCATTCCTAGAATAAGGATGGATGTATTCATAGACATTCATAGTCCCCTTTCGAGTTTACATACAAAAACCCAGAAACACATTGAGATCATGAAGGTAGGTCCAGCCCAGATGTGGATATAAATTCTAAATTCTGACCTGGAACCTACTTTCCCATCACTCCGTGCCCCCCATACCTTCCTGAATTCTTCAAGATTGGATAATGTTGACTTAAAGAAAGGAGGAAGGATAGAAGAGGCAGGCTAAGGGTTTGTCTGGGACTCTCATTTCTATTCACTTCTCGACCTTTACTCCAGGTCACATGAGCCACTTCTTCCGTCTTCCTCTTGGCATGTGTACTAGTTTCCTGTTGCTGCTGTAACAAATTACTGCACACTTAGGGGCTTAAAACTGTGCACATTTATTGTCTTACAGTTTTAAGCCACAAGTCTGACATGGGTCTCCCCAGACTAAGTTCAAGGTGTGGACAGGGCTGCATTCCTTTCTGGAGGCTCTAGGTGGGGGAATCTACCTCCTTGCTTTCTCCAGCTTCTAGAGGCACCCCCATTGCTTTACTCTTGGCCCCCTTCCTCCATCTTCAAAGCTGATGTCATTGCATCTCGCTGACCCTTATTATATGGTCACATCTCCGTCTGACCACAGCCAGGGAAGGTTCTCTACTTTTAAGGGCTTGGATGGTTAGACTGGGTCCACCTGGGTGATCTAGGTTACAGTCCCCATCCCAAGGGCCTTAACCTGAATTAGATCTGTAAAGTCCCTTTTGCCATGTGAGGTGACATATTCTCCAGTTCTGGTAGCATGTGGACGTCTTCGGGAGGAGGACATCCTTTTGCCCACCACAGTATGCATAAATTGAAGCCTTGCTCTTCAGATTCCTTTCATTTGGCTGAAATGCCTGGTGACCAGGATGGAACCAGATGCAATCTGCATTCACAGCCTTGGGTGCCATGGCCACGGGCAGACAACACTGTGGAAACCGTATCTGTGAGCGTCACTGCCAAGGTCTGTACCAGCTGGGATGGAGGGAGAGGCCTGTTGGATGGGACTTATCTTGAGCTCTTTCCTCAAACTAGTAAGCCAGTGATAATGCTGTACATTTGTACGGTGCTTTATGGGTTTCAAAGCATTTTCAAAGACGTTGAAATTGGGTAGTGTGTAGCTGGTTGGACTAGTAGAAATTAGACCCATATCACAGAGGGAAAAACTGGGGCTCAAGGTGAGTCGGTGATTTCCCTGTGTCATGACCAGGATCCAAGACTTTTCATTTGTGGTCCAGGGCTCATTGCAGCTGGAGGGAGCATCCAGAGATGGTGACAATGGCTTAGCTTGGATGAGAGCTCAGTAGGGAGCAGGGAGCAGGGAACAGCATAAGCCTCAAACTCCCGTCACAGTTCTCTGCTTTCTGGGCTTCTGGCCCTCTGCCCCAAGGTGGGGGTTCGGTTGCTGCCTTGCAGAGAAGGTTGGTGTACCCCCAGCCACCCTGTGCTGCTGGGCCCTCATCCTACAACCACCCACATGCGTCTGTGGGCCACTGGCCAGCTGAGTGTCTGTGGGCTTGTGTTGTGACTGGCCTAGGAACTGAGCCTGGAGCCTCAGGCTCACCTTTACCATCCTCCAACCAGCTGACTCTTGGTCACTGCTCGAAGGACAGCCTCCTCTCATGGCAGAGTGGACATCCTGAGCAGGTCCAGCCTCACCACTAGGAACCTTCCAGGTCAGAATGCACTGACGTAGACTTATACTAGTGAACTGGAGGTATATGTGTTCACAGGAAAGCACTTTGTTACTCCGGGCATCTCCTCCAGCAAGGAGCCAGCTCTGTCGCTGCTACCACATATGCACTGTCTTGCCCCAGGTGCACTTATATTTTAGTTTGCATGTATTCACGAGCCAGCCCTCGCAGCACACTCGCGTGTTGGGCGCCCTGCCTGCGTGTGTCCTGCCCTCCAGCTGTCTTGCTCCCCAGACTTACCCTCTGTCCTCACCCCTGTCCAGAGGCTGCAGCTGCTCATGACTAACTAATCCCAAGGAGCTGTGGGGAGGAAGGAAGGGGAAATTGGCTCTGGAGTCTGGCAGCGGTGGTCTTCGGCAAGTCACTTTACTTGTATGAGCCCTGATTTCCTCATCTGTATAATAGGGCAATAATAATTGCACGTGTTTACTGAGTGCTTGTTATTACATATCAGGAACTGGCCTAACTGAAGTTATATGTAGTTTACAGGCCTAGCTTATTTAATTCTCCCAATACCATTGTAATGGTTCATTTTATGTGTCAACTTGGCTAGGCTTTGGTGCTTAGTTGTTTGGTCAGACACCAGTCTAGATGTTGCTGTGAAGGTATTTTTTAGATAAGATGAACATTTAAATCAGTAGACTTTGCATAAAGCAGATTACCCTCCATAACATGGGTGGGCCTCATCCAATCAGTTAAGAGAAAAGACGGAGATCCCTGAAGAGGAAGGGCCTGTGCCTCCAGACTGCCCTCGGACTCAAGTCTGCAACGTCAACTCTGGCCGGAATTTCCAACTTGCCAGCCAGCCCTGCAGAATAAGACTTGCCTATAATCACATGAGCAATTCCTTAAAGTACCTATCTATCTATCTATCTATCTATCTATCTATCTATCTATCTATCGTCTACATCTCTGTCTCTATCTCTATCTATAACTAACCATCTATATCATCTCCTATTGGTTCTGTTTCTCAAGAACCCTGACTACTACAGGGAATATTATAATGTCAATGACACAGATGAGTAAGGGGGACAGACCATTTTCCACCTGTAACATGCTCCTTGATATTTCCCAGCCTCCTGTGTATTGAGATTGGTCATGTGACTAGAGTGTGGGCAGAGTGACATATGTCAGAACTGGACCTGCTTTGGAATTCCCCACCCTCTCTTTGTGCTTTCGTTGGCTGAATGGAGAGGACCCCGTGGAGGCCTCTGAGGAGGACCCCTAGACACCAGGAGCCTGGACCCCACACGACCCCATGGAAGGCCACCTATAGGATTGGACTGCAATGTGAGCAAGAAATAAACCTTTGGGACTTCCCTGGTGGTCCAGTGGGTAAGACTCCACGCTCCCAATGTAGGGGGCTCAGGTTCGATCCCTGGTCGGGGAACTAGATCCCACATGCATGCCGCAACTAAGACCCGGTGCAGCCAAAATAAATAAATATTTTTTCAAAAAGAAAAAAGCCTTTATGGTGTTAAGCCGCTGAGATTTTGGAGTAATTCATTGTAGCAGATGACCCACCCTGACTAATCCACTGTCTGAGATTGCCTGGCCAGCAGGTGCAGAGTCAGGACTCAAACCCAGACAGCCTGGCTTGCTTAGCCACTACCCTGCCCTGCACAACACTGCCTTGTGGCATTGTTGTGAGGGTTAAATGAGATAGCTTGCCGTAGACATGGCACTAGGTAGCCCCCCACCCTGATAGTTACTGATATACCAAGGGTTTTATTAGGGCCAGGGATTTGACAATGCCTCTTGTAGTGTCATTGTGAACAAAATAGAATAATGTGGGCTGAACGGTGGCTTCCTCACTGGTTGAATGGTTGTCTCCAAGACGTGTTGACTGATGAACCCATGTCAACTGGGAAGTCCCCAGGGCTGGGTCATGGGAGGCTTGTCCATTTCCCTAAAGAACCATACAATGTGTCTGTCTTCTTTGACATTTTATCCTTAGATACATGAAGACATAAGAGACATGATTAACAAATTGATAGATGGAGAAAGCTAGATGGGAGAGCTAATAAGCTGGATGACAGAGAAGATTAAAAAAGAGTCTGGGCAGGCCAGAACAATGGACTGAACCTAACAAGATAAAAAGTAGGAGGGATAAATCAAAGTCCTGCCTTTAGTTCAAAAATGAACTAAAGGAGGGCAGGATGAGGGAGGCTCAATGTAATAGCAGCTTATGTGTGAACGTCCTGGGGTTCTCATTGTCTGTTAGCCTGATATGAGTCAAGAGAATGACACAGATTCTTTTGAAATGCAGAACACCTTAGGTTGCATTGATAGAAGATTTATGCCCAGACTTCAATCATTAACTCAGCAAGTATATATTGAGTGCTTACTGTGTGCTGGACATTGCTGGGGAGAGAGCAATGAACAAGACAGACAAACCCTACCCTCATGCAGCTGACATTTAGGGATGTAATTATCCTGAGCTCTGTTCTAATTAGCTCTGACACCCTCTTCCTTCACCTCCTATAGGCAACCAAATGGTAAAGGCTTTAGAAACCATGTGATATGGGGAATGGTCCAAGGAACTAGGAATGATGGGATTTAAGAAAGCTTAAAAAATATGAAGGGTCATCCCCTCGAATGAATGCTACGTATTTCAGAGGGAGAGGGAAGACCAATGGCTAAGAAAAGGTGTTTGATGCTTGTGGAGCTCTGGCCGGGCACTGTACACTCTTTCATGTAACCCTCCCAGCAGCTCTGTAAGGTAAGCAGTATTTCACCATTTCACAGAGGAGGAAACAAAAGCTTGGAGAGGCTACTGTAACTTGGATGTGCTTACAATGCTGGCAAGTGGCTAAGATAGGATATGAGTCTCATCTGTCTGAATTCAAAGCCCAGTGTTCTTTCCCATTCACCACCGTGATGCAGATTGAACCTTAATTTAAGGAAGAAGTTTCCACCAACTTCAGCTGTACGTAAGTGGACCACAGTGTACTTCCCTCACTGGGAGTGTCTTAGCAGAAGCTGGATGACAGTCTCCTGGGATGCCCCACAAGGGGCTTCTCCGTGGGTGCCTTTGAGGTGGGCAGGGCAGGGGAAGGGAGGTTGGGTAGCACAGCTTTTGTGCCTTCGTCTCTCGCCTCATCTGCTACATTCTCGCCTCACTGGGCCCTAGCAGTTCCTCTAACAGGCCATCTTCTTTCCCAGTCTGGGGCCTTTTCACACATCAACCCCATCACCCACTTTCCGTAGCTAACTTTTGCCCATCTTTCTGATTTTAACCCAAACCTCACTTTCTGCAGGAAGCTGTCTCTGGTGCTTGACACTGGATTAGGTGCCCCTGCTAGCGCACCTCCTGGCCCCCTACCCTCTCCATGGGAGCACTGAGCACCCTTGTGCTGGCTGCTCCACTGTCAGTCCTCCTTGGTAAACTGGAGGCTCCCTGAAGACAGGGGCCAGGACAGGGACAGGGTCTGTCCTGTATTCTGTTCAATCCCCACTGCCCAGCACACAATAGGTACTCCATAATAGCATTTATGACATCTTCTAAGATCTGGTGATTATTCTGGAGCCATGGCAACAGCCAACATCCATTCGGTTTTCCATCTTGCTTCTGTCTTCTCAGCACTAAGCAGGCCTCGCGCTGGGTCGGGTGGGTTCCAGGTGTGTCGTGCTGTGGGAACGGGACAGCAGAGAGCAGCAGCGGCCACTGGCTGCAGCCCGGCAGTCTGCTCCCTGGTGCTAGAATCCAGGCGAGGTGGTGGCCGTGGAGCCGGGCCTGGCAGAGGATGGGTAGTGAGCTACCCCGGTGACCTCAGCGATTCTCCCGGCCTCTCTGTAGATTCTGGGCTGTCTGGCGCACTTCCTCTGCCTTGAAGTGTGCCCTGAGCCCCGACCTCTCTGGACGTGGGAGCTGCACCTTCTATTACTCTGTTCGTCTGTGTGATCCTGGCTTGGCTTTCTGACTTTCTGACTGGCAGCAGATAGAGAAGGGGGTTAACCATGAGCTGGTCCACGGGGGAATGCAGGATGACGTCAGCCAGGGTGCCCAGCAGAGACAAAAGCCTCTAATTGCTCATTTCCTTCTTGTCAGAGGGCTGACTCCATAGTTACTGTAATAAAGGCCTGTGGATTGGGAGGAGGCCAACTAATGAGGGAACCAGTGTTCAGTGGTAAGAAGTGGGAGATGAGATACAGCCTGGTGGGGTGGGGCAGGAGATGCAGTCCCCTGCGGGAAGATGGAGAAAGGCCATTGGATCACGTGACCTGGGCTGGTGGGGTGTGGTCAGCCGGACTCACGGTCAAGTTGCATCTGAAATGCCTTCACTGTGGGAGCAGGTGGTCCCCTGTGTACGGTGACAAACTTCCAGATCCTCTCTGGGTGAAGGCTCTGTGGGGAAGAAACCGAGCCTTGATGCTTGTGGGATTTTGTTAACAAGCAGAGGTGACTGCCTTCAAGGGGCAGGTTTGAGAAGCCGTTCTGTTTACAGGGGATGGCCCGGGATACTGGGTCACTCTGTCTTCTCTTATAAACGTGTTGTGAGTGATTTCACTTGAGCAATTCTCCTTCTAGAACCTGCCTTAGAATCAAGGACTCCCAAGAGCAGGAGGGAGGTCTCTTCCTCCATTCACACGTAGTTGCTTTTTGGCGTAATCCAAAGGAACGGGTATCCTTGTTGGGCTGCAGTCCCTGAGGCCAAGGGACTCCACCACCTCCAGGTGCCAGCGGGTCCAGGCTCTTGTGGACACCATCGCATGCGTCTGCTCACCCCACGTGGAACCCGCACCGAGCCATCCAGCTTCCCTACCCCCCACCATTCCTCTCCACATCTGGACTGTCCCCCTCTCTTCTTGGCCCTTGTAAACCTCACCTCTGGCCTCTGCAAGAAGGCCTCCTGCCTCCTCTGTCTTCTCTGAGCGCCTACGGAGCTTGCCCTGGATGCCCAACGTTTGCACCTACTGCTTCAACCACCCACGGACATCGAAGCTACTGATTTGGGCTTGGAGCCTGGTCTGCTGCCCTAGACTGTGGTCCGTCAGAGGCTCTGCTCTTGTAGTTGTCACGTGTGCACGCAGTGCCGAGAGCTTAGTCTTCAGGAGGTGCTCGCTGCACTGAATTAAGCTGAACTCTGATCTGAACCCTCACCAGAAATCCAGACTTTTCACTTTGAGTCATCAGGGTGGCCCATGATTTGACAAAACAGGTGGAAACAATGTAACTCCTTATTAAGTGCCCTGGAGCCCCAGTGCTCAGAGCCAGTGAAGAAAAGGCAGATGCCATGTCATTTCAGGAAGGAGGCCACTGAGGACGGGGGATGGGGGAGTGCCAGGGCTGGGTCGGGTCTGTAGGGAAGGGGCTCCATGGTCAGGCGGCTTCGAGACACTGTATGAGCCAACTTAAACAGGTCTGTCTACAGCGGGGCCTCTCAGATCCTAAAATACAAGTGTGCACGTGGATCTCCAAGTGGCCTTTGGGCTACGTGCTGCTTCCCACACTGATGTCACGTGCAGTCACTTTCGGGAAAATCCTCTCCCGGGAGCTGGGTTTATGGCTTGCTCGTGGGGAACCCCCACGTGCCGTGGCGCTCCACTGAGAGGATGGAAGGGTCCATGCCCTCACGTTGAGTCCCGGCCCCAGAGAATGAGAGTCCCTCCACCTGCATTGCCAGGTGCCCTCTGGCAGTCCTGTGGCGCACACCGCGGGGGGCTGTGGGCTCTGCCTCTCCCGGGTCAGCCTCGTCTTCCTGGCACCCAGCCCCAGCCCTTCCCACCTGAAACCTCTTTATCTGGTCTTCTGTGCTCCCCCTGTTCCCTTTCTCCCCCTACCCTGGCCGGAGTGCTCTGATTGAATATTCCCGGTTCTCCATCCCCCACCCGCGCTGCTCCCAGCCACCCATTCCATCCATATTCAGTCTTGCATTATTTAAATCTAGAAAATGTTCTGGGCTTGAAATGAAGAGACTCATTAATATGGGCTTTCTGTATTTATTTCTAACTCACTGGAACTTTAGAGAGCTTGGCAACCCTGATCCCGATGGCTCTTTCTTCAGTTAGAAGAGCAGTGGCCACAGGAGGCCCAGTGGGCTGAGGTGGGTGGCCTTGGCTGTGGCGTTACCACCGAGCAGGGCTCTGCCATGGTTTCAGAGGGCGCCCGTGAAGGTTGGATGATCTGCACGCAGATCCTAGCTTTGCTGCTCACCACCTGTGTTCTTCTAGTGGATCCCTTTCTCTCCCTGGCCCTGGTGTCCTCATCTGTGAAATGAGGGTCGTGGACCACGTGGCCTCTGAGGTCCCTTCAAGTGCACACACGCTACGATGTGCCGCCCTGCCCCTTGACGGCACCAAAGGGGAAAAGAGTTAAAGGCAAGCAAATCACACTTGTCGACTTGTATATATTTCAAACACATTTTAAAAGTCACAAAGAGCAGACTTATCACACTATGGTTTCGTCGTTTGAAATCATTGTGTAGCCATAGGAAACATTAGAATGCCCAGTGCAGACATTGTTTAAATCCTTTATATTTATATAGCAGCTTTATTTCCAAAGTGCCTGAATTACATGTTCCTATTTGGCTTTCACAATCTATTTCCAGAAGGTGTGTTGTAGAAAGTGAGTATTCCGGTTTACATATAGGGAAACTGAGGCACAAAGAGGTTAAATGCCTTCCCCTAAGTGACCAACAACATGGTGGTGGAGAAGTGGGACTTGGACCTAATGTTTCCTGGACACTTCTCCACGAGGACACCCCCCCAAGCCCTTGGACTTCATGGGGCCAAATGGAACCCATGTTCTTTCCCAGGTCTTTTCTTCCTCCCGGTCATCCCCACCTAGTCTCACCCAGGACAGAAATCTGGTAGCCATCCTTGTTTTTGTGACTGTCATGACCTGCATCCAATCAAGCACCAGCTTACTCTCCTGAGGATTTCCTCAATCCTTCCCCTTCTCTCTGCCCTAGAGCCGGCTTCTTGGGGTCAGATCTCCATCACATCTCATCCGGACGGGAATTTTGCCATAGCTTTGTAACTGGTCTCTTTGCCTCTGGTCTTTCTCCCTCAAATCCATTCTCCAAAAATTTAAAACTGGCTACATCCCACCTCTTACTGCCTCCCCCCTCCCCCTGGTTTGAAATGCTTGAGTGGTACTCATTATTTATTGGATAAAGTCTGTGTTTTCTAGCCTGGTGTCTGGAAACTGTTGACTTCACCTTTCGAATGTATCTGTCCTGTACCTTATACCCTAATAATCCTGGGCCAACAGTTATTCTCCAGATGAGCCACAGAATTTCCCACCTCCATGCTTTTGCTTGTGTCGTTTTCTCTGCCCAGAACAATCAGTGCAGCCGTGTTCTTTTGTGGGCTAATTCCTGGACCTTGTCTTTCAAGACTTAACTCCCATTACACAATTCAGCCCCTACTTGTCCTGCGGCTGAATTAGGTGCCCCTCTTCTTTGTCCGTGTAACACCCCGTACCTTCCTCCGACATACTGTCTACATGCCATCTCTATTATAAGACTTGAAGTTCTTGAGGTGAGGAACCACATCGTACGTATTTGCATAGCTTCAGCGCCCCTACTACAAAGCAGTGAAAAGTGTGGGCTTGGTCTGGGGTTTTAGAGGAAACACATCAAACTCCAGAGACACCCTCAGTGTCACTGTCTCCTTCCCATCTATGGTGGCAGATGAAGGGGAACAGAGGGTAAATGCCATTTCAGGGAAGTGTGTGTGTGAGTGTGTGTGTCTGTGTGACACACTTGTTTTCCCTGCTGCTTAAGGAGAGTGAATCAGTGTTAGAACAGAGTCCAACAGCAGACAAGTTCTCCCAGGAGTAGCAATCAGCTTTCCCTCCCATCCCTGTGTATCCATAGGCCTAGCAAAGCAATCACTGCCTCTCACTGTTTTAGTCTTTTACTCAATCATTTAATTATTTCTCAGGCCTGGGTGGCATGGCCACCGCGCTGGTTTTAACCCAGAGTATAATTACCTGTCCTGTTCCTCCCCACCTCACCTCCATTTAGAGCTCTTAACTGGACCAAATTTCACCTGACTTCTTGCTGTGGGCGTAAAAAGGACCGTGGGCCTCTAATCACTGCCTGGGGCCTCAGGGCAGCTGGCCCTAAAGTGCAATATCTGCTCGTTTATTCGTGTTCCTTCAATTGCCTCCAGATTGCTCTGAACAAATTCTTGGGCTCAGAAGAAGCTGTGCAGAGGCTTATTTTCATTAGCGTGGACCCCGAGCAGGGAGAGAGGGAGAGAAAAGAGGAAAAGAGAAGACTTTATGGCCGTAGTTTCCTTTGTTTCTCTCCCCCTACTGTACTCCCCAGCTCCTCTGCACACAATCCCCCTCCCCGCCAGTGCAGGAAACAGGCCACTCCAGGTGCCCGAATCTTCCACTGAGGCCCTGGATCTTATTGGTATAGACCACTCAGCCCTGTTAAAGTTATGACTTAATGAGTCCATCATGGGAAAGAACGCTAAACCTGTGCTTCTCTCCAGTAAAGTCACGCTGGAAAGAGGAGATGCTCTATCTGACGGTTGTTTTATCTCTTCAGGGCGGAGCTGGAGGACCTTGTTCAGGGGAGACATGGTCCCGGTGTGGTCATCTGAGCAGGACTGTAGAGTCAACTGCATGATGACCCTCAAACATTCATCACTTTCCCCTTCTTACCATCAGCACTGTCCTCATAGGACCAACTCATCTTGGCACCCTTGACCTTTGAGGTCAAGGCAACTGATTTCCCCGCCCTGTGTCCTTCCTTGACTTCCTGCCTTACTGCTTATACTGTCTGGAAGTTCTCAGGGATGTCTGATCTGAATCTTCCTTATATAAGAGAAGCCTATTTCCTTCTGGTTCATCTTCACCTGGCCATCTCTGTCTATAACTCTTCATAATCTTGAGGTCAAGTTAGGAAAGTCTTATTTCACCTCCCTTGACCTCTGTTCTCCAGGCCAAGTCATCCCAATCCAAGAGTCATAGAATCATGAAACTTAAGAGCCAGAAGTCTTTCCTTTACTCAACTCTCCTCAGCTTAACTTTATTGGCCTTACGCATATGAATGACTTCCTTAAGATCCTGTCCAGTTTCTTGACAAGACTTTAAAAATATGGGTGGTGAGCTTCTATTTCCAATGGCCCATCAGTTCTGGGCGCTGAGCTGAATATTTTAAAGAGGGCTTCTTGTTCTCTCAAGCTTTCCTTCTAGAATCGTAGGATGGGCAAATATTCACCATACTTCACTTTTTTCTTAAGGACAGGGCAGAGGGGATGGCTTTGGTGGAAGTATGGGTTTTCAGAAGCCAGTGCCCCCATTTTCGCGTCATGAAGGAGGGCTTCGCAGAGGAGGTGGGGCTGTGGTGGAAGGAATACTGTTTGTATCCAGCATGCTTGGTTCTAGGTCCAATTCTCTCCAGTCTAGCTGGGTAACCACGGACAAGTCACTTTACCTCTCTGGGTCTCAGTGTCTCTGTCTATAATATGAGGAACTCAGAGCCAACAAATCCTGAAGTGCTCTCTAGTTCTGGCTTTTGTGAGTGAAGAGACTCGTAGAGGAAGGCTCAGAGAGCAGGGCGCGGGCCGGGTGATGAATGATGTAGGGTAGAGGACGCTGGTGATCCAGGACAGTGCTACTGAAGGAACGTGGACAGATGGGGCTCCAGTGAGACAACTGAGACACAGTGATGATGGGGAAAGCTAGGAGAGGCACTGTCGATTTGGGAGGCTAGTGTGTGGTGTGCGTGCAGGCTGGTTAGGTCTACATGTGCTGGGCTAGTGTAAATCTCCTCTTTGTTCTTCTGGAAGGTGCAGTCCACTTCCACAGTGCTGTTCACAGCACTGACCTCCAAAAGGTGACCCTCCTGTGCCAGCAGCCCGCGTTAGAAGGAGGCTGCTCAAGGCTGTCCAGACGATCTGGATACCCCTGTGTTTTGCAGGGTTCTTCTCCATCTGGTCAGCCAGCAGGAGAAGAAACCTAAGGACTGTGTTCCTCTTGCTGATAGATAGTAAAACCTGGTCAGCTCTAAGCCAGCCTTTTCTAACAGAAGGATCCCCAAACCAGTATTTTCCACTGCTTTTTTGCTCCTAATGGCATAGAAATGGTGCATTAGATGCAGGAGCTGGAGTGATTTGAAGAAGGATCAACACCGTGTTTTCTGTGTGTGTAAAACCATTTTCCCCTAGTCTTCTTTGACATGGTTGGAAGCTTTCATGTCTTGGACCCTGGTGAGAAGAGTGTCCACTGCAGTGGGCTCATCTTTCTGCCTCTCTTGGGATCAGCCCACTACCTCCAGCTAACAGAGAAAGGCACCTTTCTTCTGGTCATGGAGGCTGGAGCGGGCTCAGAGCCCTGCAGCTTACCAGATAGTGCCGGGAGGTGCTGTGAATCTGAAACCTACCCCACGGGCAAAGGCAGGGGAGAGACCAGGTTGACTCATGGCTAGTGCCAGAGCTGTAGATTTCCTCACAGCTGAGCCAGATCTGCCTGGTAAGTCAGGAGCAAGGGCTGGCCAAAGGGCTGAGATGGCATTCCTGTTCCCTGCTCTAACTAGAATGCTCCGGGCATTGGCACTCAGGACTCCTAGGGAAAGCTTCTCTGTCTCTGTCCGCAGTCGTACTTGCCTTCCCTCTCCTTTCCTCTTGGAACTGCTTGCTGTCTGCCAGCTCCTCGCCTCACGGTTGATAGTACCAGCTCCAACTTACTTATCGCCCTGCCTACATGATTGCTCTCTTCATGGTATCTCTTTGAGATGGTCGTTGTTAATTTCCCACCTTACAGAAGAGGATGCTGAAGACCAGGAAACTTGTCATTTGTCCCAGTTCTCACAGAGAGCATATAGCAGAGCTAGGACTGAAACTCCATTTGGTCTGACTCCAAAGCCCATGTCTTTGCCTCCACAGTATAGCAAAGGTGGGAACCTACACTGCAAGAGACCAAGGCCCAATATCCCCCTGAAGATCCCTGGTATCCAGACTTGGGGCTCTCACTGATGTACACGTTCAGCTTCTCTAAGATGACTTTCCCTTTGAAGATGAGTTCCCATCTATCCTGGCAAGGCCAGGTGGTCACTGGGAAAGACCTGGACCACAGATTCTGGACACCTTGTATCTAATTCCGGTTCCACTGCAACTCCCATGATGTGTGACCTTGGACAAGTCACTTGATTCTTGTCTTTCGGTAAAATGGGAAAAACATCTCACCCCTGGCTGCTGCCTGCATCCCCTCCCCGCATGACAGAGCAGAAAAGATCATGGACCCAGAGTCAGGCAGCTGGGCTCCAGTTTCAGCTCTGCCCCAGAACCACCTTGTGACCTCAAGCAACACTTTCAACCTCTATAACCTTCAATTTCTTCATCTGTAAGATGGGTTTAATAATATTTGCCATGACAGTAGGGTTTCGTTTGAATCACATGAGATAACAGTGCTTTGAAAGAGAAGTCTCAAAAGTCAGGTAGTGCTAATGGTGTGGACATGGGTAGGAAATTTCACATGAGATGTTTGAGTTCTTCATCAGAAAGGATGTGTATAAGGCTGTGGTCATTGGAAGCTCTGTGTTTAGCAAGGAAGTGAGCATGTTAGACCTTCTATGGTGCTCAGGGCTCCATGCTCTCATTATCATCCTTTTCATTATCCAGCAGCATCTGGGAAACAATGAATCATCAGGACTGCCCAATCCCTTATCTAATTATTCTTCAAGCCATCCCCATGGAGGCATTTTGGGGAAGACAGAAGTGAGGAAAATAGAGTAAAGTGAAGATTATAAGAGCCATCCAAACTTCTGGTTCCTGGAGGTCACCTCCCTACCCTGGCGATCTTCTGAGTTCACCAGCAGCCTCCCCAGCCTGCCCCAGGGAGGATGCACTTGTTTAAGAACTGGGTCCTGAAAACCGGGTCATGGGTCCTAACTGAGTAATGGGAATCATGGGGACTTTGTGCTAGGGTTGACCAACTCTGAGCTAATTCACTGGAGAAAGCTTCACGTGTTGTGGATATTTCATATGGAAGAAGAACCAGGCTGAGAGTCTATGCATGGACAGAGTTGCTTTTTAAGCCATTACTAGCATTACGAAGGCCATGCTGGTGCCTGCCTGTGCCTTGGCATTCATGTGTGTCTTGGCCTGACATATATCACATGGATAGATATCTAGACTATTCTTCAAAATCTTCTGGGAGAGGACAGTCCAAAATTGCCCTAAGCAAGCCATATAAGTGTTAGCAAATTTAACAATCTAAAAGCCTGGATCCATACTCTCTTTCCTTCAATTTAAGAGAATATTCTTTGGTTCTCAGGAAGGGAAAAATAAAGTTTGTTGACCTCTCTTTGAAGACACACCATTCTTTTTATTGAAACTTGTTCTCAAGTATATTAATGTCAAATATTGTGGAGGGGCTGAGATTTTACTCTACTGGCAACGTAATAAGTTAGGCTGTTTTTGTTTCAAGTTGACAGAAGACATGAGATTCCTGGATCAGAGATGAAAGACTTTATTACTCACGGTAAAGGCAGTAGCCACATTGTTAGCATATTTTTGTTGGCTCCCTGAACCCTGATTCCCACAGGGTGGGAATGAAGATGGTCAGATGACACTGGTACACACAGAGAGTTCCACTGTAGGAGAGGAACCCTGAGCCTAGGGAACCCAAATCTTTTATAATAGGCAGTAAACATGCTGGCCCTTTGTTCTGGACTGAGACCCTATACCTTCCAGGTCTGTTTGCTATGCAAACATTCTTGAAAAGGTGGTCTGGGACAAAGAACAGTCTGTACACTGCTTGCAAGACATGCAAAATTGTGGGAGCCCCATGGAGAATTATTTCCCAATGTTTATCAGTATTATTACATTTAGGTGAGCAAATTCCAGTTTCTTTAACCTTTTGGCCTGGGTTCTGTCTCCCAATCTCTTCAGCTGTTAGGCAGTTATCCCCTTTGGGGCTCTGGCTCTCTTTGAGTTCTGTGTTTTCCCACCTTCCAGGGCAGACAGAGCTGATACTCTTCTGTAGGGGACTTCCTAGGGACTTCCACGAAAGAAGTTTACTTCCTCGTTTGGGGGGCTCCAAGGAAACTGCACCTGGAAGACATATTGCCGTCATCTCTTTGGTTCTTGAGAGATGAAGAAAAATTGCAGGCAATTTAGAGACAAATTACTTAGGTGATTAGGGGTGATGTCGGGGGAAAGATGAAAAGAACTGCACATGCAAGCGTCTGCTCATATTGTGTTGCAGAAATTGGAGGAAGGGGATGTGGGGAAACTTCCCGTGTCTGCGTGAGTAAGGCTATGAGCGTCTTTCTGGATACAGACCTCTGACCCTGTTCCTCCCTAGCTTGACCTCCCTATGTGTCAGTTTCCTCTTTAATAAAACTGGAGTGAAAATGGTATGTTGTTGGGGATTAAAGGACATAATACATATTAATAGAAGGAGCTCAAGCGGCATATGCTATTTTAATAACACAGAAAATGGAGCTAGAAAGAATCTCAGAGAGCCTTATATTGAACATCTCAGTCTACAGAGGAGGAAACTGAAGCTCAGAGGGAGAGGTGAACTAGCTATAGGAAGAGTAGGACTAACTAGAAGCCAGGTCTCCCCACATCCAATTTGGTGCTAGGCAGAGATCAACTTCTTTTCTGTTGTTTAGTTTCTCAAAGGAAGCTGTAATTTTTTAGACCAACATTAATCCAAAACATCTAAAACATAAGAATATGTTATGATTGTCTGTTATCTTAACATGTTTTAATTGTTAATGTCCACGCCGAGAAGTAGTTACAAGTCCATTAGGTTTCAAGTTCTCCTTCTGAGTTCCTTAAAAGAGGGTAAGTGCATTTATGACCGCTTTCCTGAGATGAAACATCAAGTTCTTCTTTCAGAGGCCTCCTGCTAAGTTCATTGTCTTCCTTACTTTGGATGTTGACACCAATGGCTTTTCTTCTAGGGGCAAGGCAGGGGCAGCCATAAGTTCTCTATTTTCCAAAGTTCTCTTATAGGTATCTGTAGATGTGGATGAGAAAATTTATTGCAACTTCCCACAAATAAATTGTTTCCTCTTACAGCATAGATTAAGGGTGCCGATGCTTTTCACTCACAAGACATTTTCTCAGTCAGGCTTTACATTGATTAAAGGATGATCATTTCCCAGTCTCATGTTAATTAAAATTAACTGCCAATCAGAGCTTCTGATCTGTATATGGCTATGGCTATCCCACTTGTTGAAATAATTCTAGGTTATAAATTGAAACATGATTTTTTAGGGGCCCTGGGCAGACTTATCTCCAACAAACAATTTCTGCTACATTTTTGGAAATATTGAAAATAGTCTAAAGCTTCCCGTTACTGTTTTCTAGAAGCACTAGGAACCACCACCGTTAACTACAGGATAAAGAAGCAGAAGGGATCCTAGGAGTAATAGAGTCCAACTTCTGAATTTACAGAAGGAATGGAGGCCCAGGAATTGGGTCACTTGCCCAAAGACTCTGGCAGAGGCCTCTGGGAATGACTCCTAGCTCTACTGATGTCCCTCTTTTTCTGGGAATGGTTGTAGTAAAGGGGGAGGCCTGCAGGGCCACGTCTGGCTTGCTATCCTATTCTGGTGGGTCCCTCCTGGGTTAGGCCTCAGAAACAGCTACCTCTCAATCCTGGTCTAAAGCTGAGCTTATCAGTCTCTTTCTTCAAAGTCAGATATTTGAAACAGAGCCTGAGGGGTTCTTGAGATTAAGTCCATGAAGGGCAGCACAATTGGAAGTAATCCCACACTCTCCTGATGCTGTCTGCCTGGGGCCACTCTTGTGCCTTTTCTTCACGGGTCTTGTTCAATCCTTCCTTCCGTTTCATGAAATACCCCAATGTCTTTCCAATGAATTCTTTCTAAAAAGTATAAAGATCATTTATATTTGATTTCTGTGCTGGCAACCGACAGAACTTTGACTGAAAGAGACACAGGATTAGTAAACAGCGTTGCTGGCATTGAACTTTGGTCTCGGGACTTGATTCTAATGCTCTTTCTTGTACAACGTGCTACAGCTCAAAAAATAATCTATGCATCCTTGATGTAACTCATGCTTTTGAGTAATACGATAATTATGAGACAATAGAAGTTCTAGGAAAAATAGCAACTTTTTGGGGGGAATTCTTCCTGAAAGCTCTTTTTCAAATTGTGAGTAAGAGAAAACAAAAAAAATCACACATATATCTGAATACTCTATTACGTTAAAGTAGAATAATGGATTCAGTTTACTTTAAACTGAGATATTATTATAATGCAATCTCTAGGGCAGATTTACCAAAGCATTAATATAGAAAATAGAAACACATTCTCTGAATTTTGAAATCTCTTTCACTGGCATCTTTGATAATACCACTTCGTTTTCTATGCGTTCCTATAGGGATGCAAATCATTGCACTATAGACAAATGAAGGTGCTTCTCTTCAAGGTTGTGAAGAGAAAAAAAGGATTTTCTATGTTACTACTGTTCCTGTTGTATCAATACAGAAACCAGAGAGTGGAGCTCATTTAATTGCTCGAGATCCACTGAGGGGAGGGAGAGCCAGGGTCAGGGGAAGCAGTAGATTGAAAACTCGTGTGTTTGCTGCGCTCAGAATGTGGGCTTACATAAAAGGGAATGAAATAATGCCATTTGCAGCAACATGGATGGGCTTAGAGATTATCATACTAAGTGAAGTAAATCAGATATCATATGATATCACTTATATGTGGAATCTAAAAAAATGATACAAATGAACTTATTTACAAAACAGAAACAGACTGTCAGACATAGAAAACAATCTTATGGTTACCAAAGGGGAAGCGGGGGGAGGGATAAATTAGGAGTTTGGGATTTGCAGATACAAACTACTATATATAAAATAGATAAACAACAAGGACCTACTGTATAGCACAGGGAACTATATTCAATACCTCGTACTAACCTATAATGGGAAAGAATATTTATTTATATGTAAATAAAACAGAATCACTTTGCTGTATACCTAAAACTAACACAGTATTGTAAATCAGCTATACTTCAGTTAAAAAAAAGTGTGGGCTTAGCTTTTGAAGTGTAGTTTGAGAGGAGAAAGGTGGGAGGGATGCTCTGTGTTATTAGTTTGCATGTTATTTATCTTTATTGTCCCAGTGCCTAGCGTATAAACAGGAGCCTAATAAATACAGAAGGAGAGAAGAATGGAGGGAGGGATGCTGGAGAAGAAGGAAGGAAGGAAGGGAGGGAGGGAGGAAGGAAGTCAAGATGCTGCATGGAGGCTATGAAAGAAGCATAATTTGAAAATGGTCCAATGAAGTCCTTGGGACACATGCCCAGGTGAATGGATGAGGCAGATAAGTTGGGAAATCTGTAGCCACCATGACTGAAGTAGAGACTAATCCATGGAAAATGGAAAAGATGCAGAGCAGGAGAGGTGAGGAGGGAAAAAAAGAAATCAAAACAAATCAAAGAGGAAGAGGAAGCGGTTGAGGTTGATCCTGGGGAGAAAGAGGCTGGTGCATGGTGGGTTCTTGGTTACCTTCCTCAGTGCTGGACCTTTTTCTTCCATTGCGCTTTTCGGCCCTTCTCCTTGCCCAGGGTGCCCACTGTTCTGTTCTAGATCAAAAACAGCCTCCCGGAAGTGGAGACACTTTCGTAGCTGAGTAAAACACTGACCTCTCTTAAGGTGTCACCAAGACCCTTGTGACTTAACAGATTTAAACCTTGCCCACAGGACCGACTGTGTAGTGATGGGTTTAAGACCATCAGCCAGAGGATTGGTGCCCTGAAATGAGTCTCACAGAACGACTCTCACTGGGCCCTTCCTGCTTCTTCCCCGCACGTCTGTCCTTTCCCTACTCTTGACTCAACCCTCCTCCATACACCTGGGCATGACTTGTCCATCTGTTCAGTTTCCTCCCTGCTACTACCTGGTTGGTGAGCCAAGCATTAAGGGGTCTAGTCTCAAGCACACACACACAGAAGGGATGTTCGCTCCATTCAAAAGCCGGTATGTACTGTTCATGCAGAATGTGAGGGGTTCCCCCTCCGGACCCCGACTGGGCTTGCTCCTGGAATAAGTGGATTGTGCTTTGGACCCAATGTGTCATATGTCCTTCCTCCTTGAGATGTAATTAGTGCTCATCAGTGTCACAGACAGACACAGGGCACAATAGGAAATTTTAGGAAAAAAGGGTTAAGAAGGGCGGTATGGGGCTGGATTGAAGTGGATGGGAATAAGAAGAAAGAGGGGAGAGTTAACAGGATGAGGAGAGATCCACCTGGCTACAGTGGTTAGATGTCCACCAGAGGCAGGCTCACCTAGAGGGTCCCCATTTTCGTGATCTGAGAGCAGGTGATTAGGATCCAATGGGAATAATTTGAATTCCACAGAAGGCAGTGATGCTGACTGGAGAGCTTTAAGGGCAAGCAGTGTAGTTTAAGGGTATGAATAAACTCTGTGTGTGTGTGTGTGTGTGTGTGTGTGTTTTCCAAATTGTTGGGAGAGCCTGCTATATCAAGAAACTGTAACATTTTTATAAATCCAGGTCGGCTCTGTTCCAACCATGCCGAGCACTCCTCTATGATTCTGAAATCAGACCCTTTAAGGGCTTGTTGTACTAATACCTTCCTCACTTGGTGCCTCAGTTTCCCTCCCAAATGAATATTCAATTTTTTATTTCAATTTTACTTTGGCCATAATAAGCGTATAGCACAAACAATTCAAATTCACACCTTAATAAAATTGCAAGTCACACTGGATGATGGACTTCCTGGGTCAAAATAGTGAAGGTTAAATGTGTAAACGCCAAGGTTGTGTCCACAGTATGGAAGTAGGCTTCCCTGCGGAGTGCTCTGGTGGGGTTCCCGCTAGACTCAGGTCCATTTAAAGCTCTGAACTGCTCTGTTTTGAGATGAAGGGAAGGAGATTCTTCACTAAGATGGGAATCTATCTGAGAATTCTCCTTTCTTAAGGCTCTGGGGTGCACCGTGGAGACTGGAAAGCCAGCTGCTATGCTTTCCTGTCCTCCTGCAGCTGAGCTTTGGTTGGCTCTAAGAGGGATGCTGGCTTCGGGATCTTAGCAGGGGGGATGCAGCAGACAGGGAGAGCCCAGCACAGGATACGTGTGAGCCAAGCAGACGAGGCAGCAGCATCTGCCAAGCTGATAGAGGGGGTTGCCGCCAATCTTGACATAGCTGCAAGTACAGAAGGAGGGGGTGGAGAGGAGAGGGAACCCAGCGCCCCAGTAGGGAAACTGCAGCACTTCCTTTCTTGTGAGATTCCCGTTAAGCATGGCAGGCAGGATCATTCAGAGAAAGAGTGGGGGAGGGGAGAAGAAAATCAATTGTTTTTCATATTTATTGATCGCCTTCAATGAACGTCTGTGATGATGGGGTGGGAGGGGGACGGAGGAGAAAGGGTCGGCCTCTGAGGGGGAGTGAGTGGCCATCCTCTGTGGCATGGGAGTGCCATGAGGCCACTGAGGTCGCTGGGCTGGAGCCTACCCATTGTGTCCCGCAGGGGACATGGGAGAGGATCACTCAAGTCTACCCAGGGTTGGGAGGAAGGGCCCGATGATGCTTGTTTCAGTGTTCGGGGCTGGAACCTCATCTAGATGATTGAGAGTTTTCCCCCCTATTTTAGAAAATAATACACATATAATTGCAGAAGACATGGCCACAGAGAAGAGTAATATAATATAAAAGTGCATATTTTCACCAGAGTGCTGTAACCATTCCAATCTGGTCTGTACACCTGGTTTATATAGTTTAAGTAGAACTCCATGTCCTATATGATACCCTGCTTTTCTTTTGCTTATCTATGAAGTGCATTTTCCACATTAGTAAAAGCTCTTTAGAGCTGCTTTGAAAAAGAGTTTTTTTGGTATTAAATAATAAATAAACAAATAAATAATAAAATAAATAAAATTTGGAAAAATACAAAAAGTATAAAAAAGGAAGTAAAAATACTCATAATTTCACCACCCAGAAAATGACTCCTCTTGATATTTTAGTATATTTCATTCTAAACTTTTTTCTATGCATATATATAGACACACACACACACACATAATGTATTTTCCTCCATAAAATTTCAGTCATGAAGTGTGTATACTTTTTTATGTTCTGCTTTTTTCACTTACATTATGAAAATTATCTTAAATCATGATTTTTAATGTTTGTATAATATTCCATTCTATGTGTCCATCAGTCTTTATTAAGTTGATCTGCTGTTATTTCCAATGTGTTGGTATTAGAAACAACACAATGATGGCTTTCTTTTTATCTGTCTTTAACCTCCTGTCTCTTGGTACCTAGAAAAGGAGATTGGTTTTTTGGAGGAGGATCTGGGTTTTTCCCTTAGCATCAGGGAGAAACTCCCATTATCATAGCCTTCTGAAGCTCTGCTCATACAGAGTCCCTGAACTTGGCTCAGAACTTGCTGGAAGTCCCCAGTGGTGCTGGTCTCCCTCCAAGACACCTCATCTTTTTAAATTAAAAAAAATTTTTTTTTTTAGTTTAGTTTTTAGAGCCTTGTTGTCTAATGCATTGATACATAGCCACTAACTAGATGTGGCTCTTCAAATTTAAATTAATTAAAATCAAATAAAATCAGAAACTTAGTTTCTTGGTCACAGCAGCTACATTTCAGGTGCTCAAGAGACACAAGGGGCTCATGGCTACCATATTGGACGGTAAAGATACAGAACATTTCCGTGGTCACAGAAAGGCCTCTAGGACAGCACTAGAGGAAAGATCACCCCAGGCCCTTCACGCCTGGCTTCCTTGTCGTGGGGTCTCCCTGAGTTTGCCATCCCTTTCGAGCCCCTCTCCTCAGAGCATCGATCCTCTCCCACCCTCTTCTTGGGCACTCCCATACTTCAGCCTTCTCTTAGTCTGATTAATAACTCATCTTTTCAGGCAAAGGTGGAGCTTAGAGCAGGTTCTTTTTCTCTCTAGGTGAGTGGGAATTTATCCAGAGACCAGAATGATAAACACACAAGTAAGCTTTTCTAGCGCTGCTCCTGGAAATCTTGAGACTCAGGAAGAAAATGGGAGACTCCTGGTTGAAGAGGAAGTAATGGTCCTTAGAGGGTTGGCTGGACCCTTTCTCCTCAGCACAGAGGAGGGACTGTCCTGTCAGTGCATCTGGGGCATGTCTGACAGCAGAGCTTGGGGTGGAGCGAAGTCCTCAGCCATCCCTCCCCTTCCTGTAGGACTAGCTCTAAGTCATCGGACTCTGACAGTGAGTGGCAGGCAAACAGGGACTGAGAGACCCAATGCATCAAGGGAGACCAGGTGTTTAGGGGTGAGCTGCCTAAAGACACCAGGTAGTTGAGAGGAATAGGGCTGGGCACACAAGACGCACACGAACTCTTCTGAAAAACACAGCTCCAAGCCATTTACATTCACGTTTCAGCAGTAGCAGCAGCATCTGAATTCCAAACAAGTGACGTCAGGCAGCTGTGTAGAAAGGCCTACAGGCTTTAGTTACTTTGGAGGACAGCCTGGTAGCCAAGGAAAGTCTTTTTACACACTGTCTGGGAGGCGGATTCTAGACCCCAGAAGAGACTGTGTTAAAGGCCCATTTCAAGACTGGCCCCCCTCACTGTCCACTGCTTCTTCTCAGAAGACGTTAGCTCAATGAGGAAGAAAATGAGGCATCTCACCTCTGCAGGCCTCTGAACAGCTGCTAGAATTTTAGGTCCAGAAGAACAAGAGCAAGGACCACGTTTGTCTTGCCCAGTGATGAGTCTCCAGTGCAGACACGGTGGAGGCTCCCTAATATCTGTTGAATGAATGAGCAGCAGTGATTTTACCACCCAAATCCATGTGACCTTAATCAGTCTCAATCTGCTCCCAAAGGACAAAAACATGCATTTTACAGGAGATTATGAGATTTCGGACCACAGATGGCTTTTCCCAGCCTTCTTTCTAAATATTTTAATTTTTTATTATCTAATATTTAATATATACAAAAATATGTATAGTGTCTATGTAATAAAGCAATAAATAAAGCATGACAATGAAACACACACCGGTGAAGCCACCACCAAAATTAAGAACCAATATTTTACCAATACCATGGATGCATTCCCCCCTAAGAGTGCATGGCCCCTGCTGTCCCACAAAGATAACCACTATTTTCTTTTTTTAAAAAAAATATTTATTTATTTGGCTGTGCTGAGTCTTAGTTGTGGCATGCGGGATCTTTAGTTGCGGCGTGTGGGATCTTTAGTTCTGGCATGTGGGATCTTTAGTTGCGACATGCGGGCTGTTAGTTGCGGCATGCAGGATCTAGTTCCCTGACCAGGGATTGAGCCTGGGCCCCCTGCATTGGGAGCACGGAGTCTTAACCACTGGACCACCAGGGAAGTCCCAGATAACAACTATTTTCAATTTTATGTTTCCATTCCCTGGATTTTTAAAAATATCGTTTTACCCCCTCATCTTCGTGACTTATTAAACAATATGTTTCATTCTGTTTGTTTTTGAGTTTAAAAATATATTGATTATAGTCCTCTATGACTTGTCTTTTATTCAATAGGTTTCTAAGATTATCCTCATGGCTATGAGTTAGACATATGGCATTCATTTTTCACTGCTACTTAATATCCCATTTGTGTGAATATACCAGAATTTATGTATTCACTTTCTTGCTAATGGACATTTGGGTTGTTTCAGGCTTTTGATTATAATATTACGGTTGCAAACACCTTGTACACATGCAAGAATTTCTCTAGGGTGTATACCTGGAGGAGAATCACTCGCTGATGGTGGGTACAGTTTTAACTTTCAAGATGTTTCCATGTTGTTTCCCAAAATGATTGCATTAATGTTTACTTCCCACAACAGCTTTCCCATTGCTCCACATCCTCCCCACCACCTGTTATCCTCAGGTTTCTTAATTTTTGCCAATCTGGTGAGTATTGTATGGCTTCTCATTGTGCTCCTCATTTACATTCTCCTGATCATTAATGACGTTGATTGTTTTGTCATATGTGTTTTGTTTTTTCATATTTCCCCTTTAGTGACATTCCTATTCATGTCCTTTGTTCTTTCTCTTTTGGGTTATTGTCTTTTTCTAAATAAACTTGTAAGACTTATTTCTGTGTTCTGGACACTAATCTTTGGCTGATTAAATATCTTTCAAAGGTTTTCTCCCAGTTAGTACTTACTTATTTAATGATATCTTTTGATAACTCAAAAATTCTTTTTATTTTTGAACAGAAGATGTTGATTTTATTTTATTTTATTTACTTTTTTTTTTTTTTTTTTTTGCCGTAAGTGGGCCTCTCACTGTTGTGGCCTCTCCCGTTGTGGAGCACAGGCTCCGGACGCACAGACTCAGTGGCCATGGCTCATGGGCCTAGCCGCTCCGCGGCACGTGGGATCTTCCCGGACCGGGGCACGAACCCATGTCCCCTGCATTTGCAGGCGGACTCCCAAACACTGCGCCACCAGGGAAGCCCTATTTACTTATTTTTTAAAATTTATTTATTTTATTTATTTTTGGCTGCGCACGGGCTTTCTCTAGTTGTGGCGAGAGGGGGCTACTCTTCGTTGCGGTGTGCAGGCTTCTCATTGCAGTGGCTTCTCTTGTTGCAGAGCACAGGCTCTAGGCACGCGGGCTTCAGTAGTTGTGGCACGCAGGCTCAGTAGTTGTGGCTCGCGGGCTCTAGAGAGCAGGCTGTGGCGCACGGGCTTAGTTGCTCCGTGGCATGTGAGATCTTCCCGGACCAGGGCTCGAACCCGTGTCCCCTAGATTGGCAGGCAGATTCTTAACCACTGTACCATCAGGGAAGCCTGGTCTTGACTTTAGAGTTGCCAACATTTATCAATCTTTTATTCTTGTTTCTCAAGAAATCCTTCTTATCTTGAGTTTATAAAAATACTCACCTATATTATTTTCTAAATGTTTTACTGTTTGTCTTTCATATTTAAGTCTTTGATCCACTTGGGATTGCTTTTTATTTTGGATTGAGTAGGAATTCATATCTTTCCCTCCTCCTCCCCTTCCTTACCTTGGATCGTCACTTGACTAAACAACATTTATTGTACATTCATCCTTTTTCCAGTGACCTGAAATGCCACTTCTGTATCAAGGATATGGGTCGGCGTAATAAATCTTGAAATCTGGTAAGGCAACTCCCTCTACTTTATTCTTCTTAAGAAGTGTCTTCCTCTCATTCTTGCTGATCTGAGCAAAGATGGCGGTGCCAGTGTCCATGCCCTAGGTCATAAATACCAGGGACTTGGAACTCAACAATTTGTGTATGAAGCCTGCTTATGAGGGCTGCACTGAGTAGACTAAGCCAAAAACATCTGTCTGTGATGCTGAGCTTCCCTATTCAAGGTAGGAAATTCTGAATCTCTTTTAGCCTTGGGCTGTCCTTTCAATATCCTTCTAAGTCCGAAATTCCTAAGACAGAAGAACAATCTGACATGAATGTTAGAGTTTACCCAAGGACAAGAAAAATCTCAGCGTTTGGCTTGTAAACCAGGTGCAGTGGATGTGAAAGTCCCAGGTGGGAAGCTGCGTGGTCTCAGGGTGGGTTGTAGACTGTGGTTTGTGCTATCACGCATTAGGGGGAGAAAATGGAGCAGAAACACCCTGCCTGAGATACACTCAGCAAAGCATTTTTTAAATCAAAGCCTCTGCTTCTTGACAAACAGACTCTTAAGATTCATCTAGGGAACATCTCTGATGTGGAAAAATCCAAGGGCAGAGACATGTCAGGTGAGGGAAGAATCCATTCACTCATCCATACAGAAACTATTTATTGGGCAGCTACTGTATTCCAGGCACTGTTCTAGGCACTGGAGATACAGCCCTGAACAGGACAGATAAGGGGCTGACATTCTAAGACGGGGAGGCAGATAATACAAATAAGTAAACGTGATAATCTTCGACATGGATAATGTTCATCTAGAAATGAAAACTGCACGGTACTGAGAGAAGGCTTCTCCGTGGAAGTATGAATGGCAGGAAGGAGCAGCCGTGGGAAGATCTGGGGAAGGGGGGCTCATGCTCTAGTCGCGGACCAGCTAGTGAACAGCCTGGAGGTGCTGTTTGGGGACTTGAAGAAGACCTGTGAGGCTGGAGGATGAATAGAGGGAGGAAGCAGTATAAAAATGAGGTGAAGAAGGTAGGAAACAGCCAGATCCTTTGGGGACATGCAGGCCAGGGGCAGGAGCTTGGGTTTTATTTTAATTGAAGGGGAAAACACTAGAAGGTTTATAGGGAAGTGATGCGTTCTGGCTTAGAATTGGAAAGTGATGGCCTCCTTCAAAAGATGAAGATACAGGTATGTGGGGACTGTGAAAGACTGAACCGAGAGTACTTGGCTGAAAAGCAGCAGAGGCCCCAGAGCAGGGCCCCCCAGGCCCAGCAATCTTTCAGCACCCACGTGCTGCATCCAGCATCATTCCCTGGCTGGTGATCTGGCTCTCTGTTTGACTGGAGGCTCAGAGCGGGAAGCTCTGAGGTTTGCTGAGTCGTCTGCCAGGAGGGGCTTGGGGCTGTAGGAACAGAACCGCTAAAGCTTAGATGGATACGGACTTTGAATGCCTGCGTGTATTATGTCATACTTAGCTCTTACAGAGGGTTTGCTTGGCTCAATTGGAGTATTTATCTAGGAATTGTTCAATATTTTAAATAGAATTTGGAGTGTGGTTCCCCTTTGTCTGCCTGTCCCTGAACATCCTCTTACAGTGTCAGGGCCATCCTCCCACGGCCTCTGATGCTCCCTGAAAATCCAGCCTCCATGTGTTTCCCTTTCTCTGTGGAGGTAATATCATAGCTGATAACTCAGTCCTTCAACAAGAACTCGTCAGTGGGGCAGCTGGGCTCAGCTGTCAGCACCTCTGGTCCCTTGCCCCGGGGAGGGCTGGAGTTATCTTCCGCACTCTCACAGGTGGGCCGTCATTCACCAGGGGCATCACAACCTGTCCCCCACCATCTGATACCTTCCTGCTGACTGTGGTGACCCCCTTAGGAAACTGTCTGCCCAACACTCCCTCTTCAGAGCTGCCCATTGTATCCTTCCAGACTCATGGTCCAGGCTGTCAGTGGACTCAGGGCTCCATCACTGGGCCTGCCCTTGAGCTGTCCGTGGTACAGAGAGCCCAGGACAGGAAGCCAGGAGACCTAGGTACCCATTCCAGCTTGTTGGGTGGCCTTGGTTAAGCCTGTCAGGACACACACCTATAAAATCAAACAATCGCCCCAGTGATTCTCAAACTGTTCTGTGGGAACCCAGGTCTCTCTCTCCAGAAGCAGGTTGAATTTTATTCAAAAACTATTTTTATTGCTGTAACAGAAAAACACAACTCCAATGGGTTATATGCCAAATAGCAACATATTAAAAACCAACATGTTAATTTGTTTTGCTAGTCTAACTCATATTGCACAGACATTAGAATAGAGCTTTTTCTGCCATCAGCGTGTGTGTGTGTGTGTGTGTGTGTGTGTGTATGTATGTATATGCATATGTATGTGTATGTATATATACACACACACACTTTTTTTTAACATCATTGGTTTGGAAGGTTGTAACTCTGCACTGATTTATTTAAAATTCAGGCCTTGGCACGTGTGCCCCAATAAATAGTACCAGCAAGTATATCACTGAAGCACATACCCTCCATCCCTCCATGAGCAGTTACCCACCAGGCGAGGCTCAGACGCATGGGCTCTAGGCATGCTCTTGTCACATGTAACCATCAATTGTACGAGCCTGAGTGAACATACAACATGCTGCTTTGTGGTAACCTAGGCAGGGCCTGCCTTTTATTTAACAAACATTGTATTTTGGAATACTTTTAGATTTACAGAAAACTTCCCATGTTACTACAGAGAATTCCCACATACCCTTCACCCAGCTTCCCCTAAGATTATCCTCTTACATATGCACAGTACCCTTGTCAGAACGGGGAAATGAGCATTGGTACAGGGCTATGAGCTGAATTACAGACTCGATTCAGATTTCACCAGTTCTTCCCCTGCTGTCCTTTCCTGTTCCAGGAGCCAAGCGAGGATCCCACATGGCTCTGGGTTGTCCTGTCTCTTTAGGCTACTCGGCTCTGTGATACTTTTTCAGTCCTTCCTTGTTTTTCATGACCATGACACTTTAGAAGAGTACTGGTCACATAGTTCGTAGAATCTCCCTGAGCTTGGGTCTGTCTGATGCTTACTCATGATTAGACTGAGGTTATGGGATTGGGGGAGGCAGACCGCCTGGGCCGACTATTTTAATGCACCGGGGTCTTGCCCACGAGTAGCCAGATTAGTATTTCCTCTTCTTGAGCAGGATTGAGGAGCAGGGAACCACAGAGGCCCAAAACTTGCTTCTGCTTTTATTCCACCCAAAAGATAGGAAAAGGATTGTGTGGAGGAAGCTCCTCATCAAGAATCACTGGGAGCCTTGAGCCGTGTTACTGTCAAGAGTGTGAAGACAGGGCTTCCCTGGTGGCGCAGTGGTTGAGAGTCTGCCTGCCGATGCAGGGGACGCAGGTTCGTGCCCTGGTCCGGGAGGTTCCCACGTGCTGCGGAGCGGCTGGGCCCGTGAGCCATGGCCGCTGAGCCTGCGCGTTCGGGGCCTGTGCTCCGCAATGGGAGAGGCCACAACAGTGAGAGGCCTGCGTACCGCAAAAAAAAAAAAAAAAAGTGTGAAGACAGAGGGAAGCCTGAGAAGCAGCTCTTAGTAAAGTCCCTGAGACCTTGGCCAAGGCCCCATGAGAAACAGCTAGGTTCTATATTTTTTGTCACTGAAAAGTTGGGGAGAGTTGGATAAGGAGAAGGATCTTTGAGTCCCTCATCTCAATAATTAGGAATTAATACTGTTGGAAATGGAAAGTCTGATCAGAAGGACAGTGGTGTGTGTGTAATAGTGTGTGAGAGTGCGTTAAGTGTGAGAGAGTGTGAGTATATATGTGAATGTGTATGATGTGTGTCAGTGTAAATGTGTGTGTGAGCGTGTGTGTGTGTGTCTGTGTGGGTGTGTGTGCGATTGTGGAACTGGAAATGGGTTGGAAATAAGGATTGAGATTTGGTCCTCGGCCTTGCCTGGATGCTAATCCTAGTTTCATTGTGTTTAATAACTCTACGTCTCAACTTCTTCTACCCATAAGATGAGGATGAGAATACCTCCCCCTACCAACTCTGCAGAAGAAATACACATAAACATGCTTAGGGAAGATGTAAAGTGACATGCGCATGAAGGATGGTATTACCATCAAGGAAGGTGAAAGGAGGAGCCGGCAGTTCTTGGTCAGAGAGGTGAGGAAGAGAACAGGGACCGAAAAGGGAATGAGGATCTAGAAACACAAGCTTGATTAAAAGCTCAAGTCTAAATTTTGTACTTGAGCCAGTGCCTTGAGTTCCAAAGTCAGAAGTGTTCTGTGTGGATCTGACTGGCTGTCTGTCTTCCTAATTGCTGGCCCGATTTCCATGCCTAACAGTGGCACTTGCTGCCGAGGTACAGTGTATTATAGACTTATTAAGGCTGTTAATGATAAGGGCAATCCAGTAAGTAATCTACGATATCCTGATCTATCTCCGTCACCCACCTCTCATCAGGCCATTAAGGTGGCAAGCTTCCTAGCACACAGTCATCTCCCCTCTGTCAGCCCCTTGGAGCTTTTCTCCTTGGAAGAGCTAGGGACTCTCTAGGGCTGAGTCACGTGAAGATATAGCTAAGGAGCTCCTCTCCATCCAGAGTCTATTGTACTCATGAGACCTGGGCACGTGGAGATTCTCTTTTTTGTGCTCTGCGCCCCTCCCCCAGTATTCCTGCAGAGGCTGGGAATGTGAAACAGGAGCAAAGGAAGCAATGTTTCATCAGTAAGGGACTGATTAAATAAATGATGGTTCACGCAAATAGTTTCTAGAGAGTTACAAGAAAAGAAGGTGGAGCTCTTTATTTATGGATGTGCAGTCATCTTCAAGCTCTGTGAGTGCTAGATACAAGGCAGTAAGTATAATGTGGTACCTGGTCATGGTGTAGACCCTTATGGACATCCTTATGGGCCACATTCAGCTCTGCCAGCTAAGCCACCCATAACTGAGAGGGCATTTGGGTCCTCCCTGGTCCACAGGCATTGGGCGAGGTCCTGATTCAACAGGGAGCATCTGGTGGTTTCCCCACATCCTCAGGCTCTCGGCTGCTACAACCCCCTCTCCTTCCCCGTGCCCTGGGTGGGCACGCAGAGTTGGCAGCTGGTTTGGGAAGTATGAGAGAAGGAAGGAAGTAGTCTTTGGGATTTTCACCAGAAGGAGGGGCTCGGAACAAACCCTCTGCATTGTTCAAAGGCTGAAACTGGGAACCAGTAGAAGGAAAGTCTTTTCTTCAAAGGCCCAGGTATACAGCACTTTCTTTCACTCTCAGACATTGATTCATCATCCTTAATTTTGGACGGGGGCATGCATATCATATATTCTTTCAAACCACATATCAACTGCTGTCTTTCTCTTCATCGTCTTCCTCTTTAAATATCCCAGGAAGGAATTATAATGGCTGGGGACCATCTATTTCCCTGGCACCAAGGCTGAAAGGGGGCCAAGATAACAAATGTCCCCATTAGAGCAAAGTAATGTTCTCTGCTGAATTGAGACGTGCCTTTCCCATCACCTGGCTCCTTTGATGGTCAAGAAGCAGGGAGCTGTGGACCCAGCTGCTGCCTGGGTGGCCTGAGCGGGGAAGCTGAGGAGAATTTGCTGGTCAGGAGCCCTCTGAGGACGGCCAAGTCCGTGGTCTGCTGGTGGGCCAGGAGGCTTGACAAGATGAAGGGACTATTTCTTGGTGGTGATAGTAATATTCTCGAATGATAGTAATTTCTAAATGTTGACCACTGCACTAAGCACCTTACAGCAATCCCATGATGCATTGCCACTCTCCACGTTTTACCCACGAGAGACGGTGGGGTGAGCGTGCAGGGGACTGGAACTTGTAGAGGTCAGGTTGAACCACTCTTTGCTTGACTCCACGGTCCTTGTGCTCACTTACTTCTCTAGACCACTGGTTTTCAAACACTTTGGGCTGCAACCCGCAGTAAGAAATGCATTCCACCTCATGACCCACTGTGCATATACATATTTGAAATTAAACATTTGCACCATGCAATACTTACCCTTACTAGTGTGTGATGCATTCTGAGTTTTTAAAAATTCTGTTTTTTTTTTTTTTTTTTTAAGGGTAGTTGGACCCACTAAACTGATTTCACAACTCACTGATGGATTGTGAATCCTCAGTTTGTAGATGCCTCCTCTGGGCGCCTGTGACGGTGATTTTAACCACAAAGAGCACTTCTCCTAAAGGCGTGTTTCTCTGACCCTGAGAGCAGTCTGGCTTAACTAGGAGAAGAGCAGCCCCTCAGCTTGCTTCTGCCGCATTCAGGTTGGGGAGACTCCAGAGGCCATTATGAGGGGAGGGAGGTGAACCAGCAAATCTGGTGGCTAGAATTAAGAGCCGCTTTGGTGTATCCAGCACGGGGTTAGGCTCTGTGGAGATTCGGAACCTGCATGTCCAGGTTCCTGGAAGTTTATAGTCTTCCTCAAGGAGCATCCCCATGTGAAATGACTGAAGAAAAATACCAGACAGAATCCTGAAGGAATCTGAAGGAACACGAAGGACCTCCATCATTATTTGTCCTCACCCAAGCCTTTCCAAAAACAGAGCTGCAGACCCACGTGAGCTGCCCTTACACTTAAAACATCTTACTTCTCCTTTATCATCTTCCCTCTCCTCCTCCCTTTTTTTTTTTTTTTTGGCAGTGGCCGCGCAGCTTGCGGGACCTTAGTTCCCCGACCAGGGATCGAACCTGGGGCCCCGGCAGTGAGAACATGGAGTCCTAACCACTGGACCGCCAGGGAATTCCCTCCTCCTCCTTCTTAATAGACAATACATTTGTAAGATTCAAGACTTCAAAGAGTCCAAAGGGCAGGCCGTTATAATTCTCCATTCCATCCCTGTCATTAGCCACCTAATGCCCTATCTGTAGGCAACCAACTTTTCTAGTTTCTTGTGTGTCCTCCCGGAAATAGTCTCGTACCTATAAGCAAGTGTAAATTAATTTTTCTTTTTTAAAAACACAATTTATATTATATTATACTCACTGTCTTGCATCTAGCGCTCAGTATATCTTGGAGATCACTGCATATCAATCGATAAAGAGTTCCATCTACTTTTTTTTGCAACTGTCTAGAAATTCTTCTTTGGGCGGACCATCAATTATTTAACCAGTCCCTAATAGATGAAACATGGAGATTGTTTCTAACCTTTTGCCGTGACGAATACAGAGGCAATGAATGGCCTCCTTCCACTTGGTTATGTGTTTAGACATGGTCTAACAACATGGGACCCACAGGACCTCTACCTACATCTCCACCCTTGCGTCCTGCCACGCCCTCCCTTGCTTGCTCTCTCGGCTGCAAGTCTATCAGCCACCCTCTCGATTGTTCTCTCCAACCTCTAGGCCTCTGCATGCTGCTCTTCTTGGAATATGTACTCCCTTCTCCCCTGCCAACACACAATTCACCTCTTGGGTCAGTTTGAGAAATACTTTCTCAGGGCAGCTCTGCTCATCCTCAAAACACTGTGTAATCAATCACTTGATACTGTACAGAATGGCCCTAAAGTCCTTACACAGGTTGGAATTTTAATAAATTCACTTCTGTATGTGATATAAACAATCCTCAAGATAAAGCAGAGAGGGAATGTAATCATCATTTACTACGTTAATTACAGAAAGGTTGGCTTTCAGCATATTCATTTGGATATAGCCATTCCTTATAGTAGAGGGTTTATCACCTGGAAAATTAGAGAAAGAAATGAGAACAAATGAATCATTAAAATGTTCATGGAAATCTTGAGTAAGTTCCTTCTCTGTTGCATTTTGTAAATTGTTTACATATTATATACGAGTGAATTTGTTAAAAACTCAAGCTGCACTAGAGCTTTATGGATATCCTAATTAAATTTGTTTTACCGTACTTCGTCTCACATATGTGCGCTTTTGTCCACATTTAACATTTCTGAAATTGGAATATGCCTTACGGTTAATACTGTCTTGCGGTGTTGTGGACTGGGCAGCTGTTGGTGCTGTTATCATTGTCTGAGCGAGCACAGACTTGGTCATGATTGTTCATACTGCCCTCACTTCAGTTGAGTTAGATGTATTATTGATACTATACATCTTGGCTTTAATTTATATTTAAAATATCTTCGAAAAGATCACACTCTGATTTGGGACTGAAGCAAGCAGTTTATGCAGAGGCAAGGAAACAGAACAGCAGGTTGCCAATTTTATATTAGCAAGGCAACTTTTTATCATTGGAAAGGTAACATTAATTTAATATATTCTTGCAACTAAATGCTTTACAAGACTGTAATGGGCCGAATTGATTCCCTCCAAAATTCATATGTCGAAGCCCTCCAATGTGACTGTATTTGGAAATAGGGCCTTTAAAGAGGTAACTAAGGTTAAATGAGGTCATAAGGGTAGGGCCCTGATCCAATATGAACAGCAACCTCATGAGAAGGGGAGGATATACCACGGACACACATGCATAGAGAAAAGGCCATGTGAAGACACAGGAAGAAGATGGTCATCGGCAAGCCAAGGAGAGAGAGAGGCCTCAGGAGAAACCAGCCCTGCTAGAAGCTTGACCTTGGACTTCCAGCCTCCAGAACTGTGAGAAAACAAATTTCTATTGTTTAAGTCACCCAGTCTGTCGTATTTTGTTATGGCAGCCCTAGAAAAGTAATCCAAGGACCTAAGTAAGAAAGACTCTCACAAGTAGATGAAGCTATGTTACATTTTGTTACTGACATTAGTGTGGAAGTATTGTCTATCACAGGGCAAGCACAAAAGCATCCAACATCCATTTTGCATAATGGGTGTCAATGATCTAAAAGAGCCCTGCAGACAATAGTGGAGCATACTTTTTAAGAAATGCTGTCTCATCCATCCTCCATCCATGGGGCCAGTTTCAACTGTGAGTTGAAAAGTGATTCAGAAGAGTTGGACTCTGAATAAGAAGTTTTAGGAACATTGTAACAATTTGTCTTGATTATATTTCCCTTTTTGTCTGCATAAGAGAAACAACAAAAAAAATCTATCTGAATGATTCTAAAAGTCTTCCGGTAAGTCCAAATGTTCCAAGTGATACTAAAGGGTTATATTTAATTGGCAGTGATTTTTTTTTTTTCCCCTAGTGGTACATGAAATATTGGAGTGTCACAAAGTCTGTGGCATCCTGGATTTGAGGAAATATGCTGTATTAGTTTGCTCGGACTGCCATAACAAAATGCCACAGACTGGGTGGCTTAAACAACAAGAGATTTATTTTTTCACAGTTCTGGAGGCTAGAAGTCTATGATCAAGGTTGCAGGAAATTTAGTTTCTGGTCCTTCTTACTGTGTCTTCACGTGGCCTTTCCTCTGTGCCCGAGCAGGGAAGAAAAACTCTCTCTTCCTCTTCTTACAAAGTTGCAGATTAGGGCCCCACCCTTATGACTTCATTTAACCATACTTACCTCTTCCAAGGCCCTATCTCCAAACATTTGGGGTTAAGAATTCAACATATGAATTTTGGGGAACACAATTCAGTCCATAACACGTGGTGATATGTATTTATTTAGTGCAAGTCTCTCCTGCCAATCAAAAGATCTTCTTTGCTTGTTAGTTCCATGGTGACATTCAGATAGATTTTTTTCTTTGATCACCATTGTACCCCCAGCATCTGGCACATAGTCTGACACTCAGTAAATACCCCGTGAATGTTTGTGGCCTCACTGAAAACTTTCTGTGATCCTCTCTAAGAACTGGGCATGTTTCTGCTTTGGGAAAGAAGACCAGAGGTCTCCCATACATGCTTCAGACACTGGTGTCAAGACCAGCTCCTGTGGGTCGTCATTGCTAATCGTGAATTACAGTGAGCACTAGAGCATCAGAGCTTGGCAACCTTAGAAATCGAGCCAAATCCTCTCAAATCACAGGTGAGGAAACTGAGCAAAATCCTTACCCAAAGCTAGTTAGAGGCTGGGCAGGGTGGGAGCTCAGGACTCCTCTGCAATGCCCTTTCCACCTCCTGACTCTGGTCATCAGCCTGAAAATTCACAAATGTCCTATGAAACTGGGTCCCTTGGCCCTAAGACTGTTGCAGTTTGATATGTGGGAGCCAGGGAATTTGTCATTGGAAAATTGCATGCATTTTTCTCACTTTTTTTTTAGCTGAAGATGAAAACTTTAATATAATATTTGGGAAGATTAGTCTTTTGTTTCGCAAGACCCCATGAGTGGCCCCTTTGGTTATGTGGAGCACCACCCACCCATGCTGGGAAAACTGGGCAGGGGGTGGGGGGGTTGGAGGCAGTGTTGACTTAATGCAGATGTAAAGCCTGAAAAGATAAATGTTCTTTTTTTTTTTTAAAGACTTTTTGTTTGGATATGGGTCGTTTTTTAAAGCCTTTATTGAATTTGTTACAATATTGTTTCTGTTTTATGTTTTTGGATTTTTGGCCCCGAGGCATGTGGGATCTTAGCTCCCCGACCAGGGATCGAACCCGCACCCCCTGCATTGGAAGGTGGAGTCTTAACCACTGGACCGCCAGGGAAGTCCCAATAAATGTTCATTTTTAGGAACACTTTACTGTTGGCGATCGGGGTGTAGGATTCGAGGGGCAGCAGCTGCTGAGAGGGGAGGCTGAAGGGCAACATTTTATTTTACTTTACCTGAGTTCTTGTGTTTTCTTATACAAGTAAATGGTGTTAGAGTCTGTGTAGGTACGACGGTGAGGAGGTAGGGGAGTTGAGGCTTGTTTTCAGGAAAATGGAACAGAGAGGAGAAGACTCAGGGGCATGAGGTTTGAGCTTCACCTCAGGTTGGAAATGGAAACTGAGGCACAGGCTACCCTTCTATAGGAAATGGACACAACAGGCCTCAGGAGCAGAAGACCGGTCACCGCTGGTTCAGAAGGGGGAGACTGCTCTGGGCGCCCAGGATTGGAGGTTGGGTCTCAGCATAGAGGCTCTATTCTGGGTTTACCGACCTCAGGGTAACGTCCGGGGTCCCCAGGACAGGGCCACGTGCTGCCCTCAGTTCTGATCTCACCATCCCTGGGGGTGAACTTTGATGTGGACCTGGATGCAGCAAGGTTGCTGCCGGGGAGGCCAACCCCATAGAACACGCGGGAGGGGTTCTCAGCAGAACCTGGAAGGACAGGACGCAGAGATGCGATTCCTGAGGACCTTAGGCTGCCTTGGCAACTTGGGAGAGATGAGATGACCTGCTTGTTAAGCAGGCGGGGCTCAGACTGCTATTTGTGCACTGAATGTCAATGAGCATTTGTCCGCCTGGGCTGAGATATTCCAGTTACAGACACCAGAGCATCTCTTGTTCCCTCTTAGCTCAAAATGCTTCCCTCACATCATTCTTCTTTTGTATGACTTTTACCCAGATTGTTTTAGTTAATCTCCAACTGTCCCAGGCCTAGACTTGCTGTGATGAGTGTGATCTGCTTGTGACACCACGGGGCAGGCAGGAAGGGGGCCAGGGCTGTGCCTGGCATGAGAGCTCCCCACAATCGAGGGCCAGAGGTGGGGGAACCGAGATGCAGTCTCTACCAAGTTTGGGGCCCGTCACTCAGGCAGCACTGCCGTGGATGACAGCGGAGCCCAGCTGGCCATGGGGGCTCCGGGCAGACTCCAGGACCAAAGGAGGCCAGGGGGACCCCTGCTTCGTATCCAGTCTGGGATTGAGGAGTAGGGACCAACGTAGAAACTATAGTGAAAGAAACAAGACAGAGGCACTGTAAGCTTCCGGGGACTGGCTCGGGATCGGGGTAGGGGGTAGTGGGGGGAGCCCCTGCACTCAGCCTATAAGAGAGGGGAAGACAGAGGCAGGGGAAGTGAGGGAAGGCCTGGCACTCATGGTTTTGGGGAGTCCTTTTCTATTTCTGTGTATTTGCTTGCTTAGGTATTTGCGGCCAGAGTAATCACAACATAGCAGGGGTGGGGAAACTGAGGTACAGGCCAGGCCGGTGCTAATTCTGCCAAGGGTTTCTCACAGACTTGGAAGGTAAGCCTGGCCTCCTGTTTGTCGGCTTTCCAGAATCTTCTTAAGCAGAAGCAGGAGTGGAGGGTGAGAGGCAGCTGAAAGCAAGTCTGGGGGCACCTCTGCTAATTTTCTCCTCCCAGTTAAAGGGCACTTCCAGGGTCTCAGAACTCTGTGTGGCCTTCCCCTTGTGCACGGTGTGGAAAATTGCATTCTCGTGTGCTCAGGGCGGCCGAGGAGGGCATGGTTTGTGTGAGGCCCTGTTCACGTCTCTTTGTCAGTTCCTCCGTGACAGCTGCAGCCTCAGAGCCCACACTTCAATTATGTACTCAGCAGGTGAGGGGTGCTTGGACAGGGGCCATCACGTCGAGATCAAGGAGGTAATTCATCCTTTTTACACACCTGCGGGCTGAGGGAGGATTGTGCATACAGAGTGTGGCCTTGGCCTGAGAGCAGGGGAGAAAAGAGGGAGGGAGAGGATGGAAAAAGAGGACAGAAAGGAGAGAGAGAGAAGAGAGAGGAGAGAAACAACAGGGGAACTGAGAGTCAGGGGAATGATCAAAAGTCTAGATGAGGGCTTCCCGGGTGGCGCAGTGGTTGAGTCCGCCTGCCGATGCAGGGGACACGGGTTCGTGCCCCGGTCCGGGAAGATCCCACATGCCGCGGAGCGGCTGGGCCCGTGAGCCATGGCCGCTGAGCCTGCGCTCCGCAACGGGAGAGGCCACAACAGCGAGAGGCCCGCGTACCGCAAAAAAAAAAAAAAAAAAAAAAAAGGCTCTTAGGGCAGGGACTTGTCGAACGTCTATCTCGGTATTCTCTCTTGTTCATCCCTGTCATTCTGGGCATTTCCACAAAGGACTGTTTGTGCATCAGACAGTACCAAGAAGGCTTGGGGCGAACTGCTTCCTGGGAGGGTGGAAGTCCGCGTTGGGGCTGCTGAATGGAGCAGAATTCTTCCCACCTCACCACCAGCGCCATCCTTTGGGTTCAGCTGGCTATGGTTTTTGTAACCTTCTTCAAATACCAGAGGTGAGGGCTGGCTTGGGTGCCCCCAAGGGAGACCTGAATGATTCAACACCCAAGGCCAGTTGCATTTTAGGAAGAGACTGAGTCACAAGATGCGACTAGGCTGAGAAGTCTGTTCTCTGCTCAGAGAAGGCCACCTCACCAGGGTGCAGTGGGGGATGGATGTGGGTGGCAGCCGTGGGAAATCTGACCCTTTCAGGCTTGAAGTAATCCAGGAGGGCAGCAGGCAGAGCAGGAATTTGGCAGGTGAGCTGCTGCTGCTTCCTGCGCTGCGATAGCCTTGCGTTGGAGCCCAGGTGCACCAGGGCGCTTGGACATTTGCACAGCGACTGTGGGATGGAAGCAGGGGTGTGCGGCCACTGGCTGCAGAGTTCTGTGGTGTGATTGTTCGGTAGGGTCACTAAAGCTCACAGGTTCCTGGAAAAGTCATTCCCCAGAGGCTCCACGTCTAGAACACCAGACTCTAGGGCGACCTCTCCCAACCCATGGAGCCAGGAGTCCAGGCTGCCAGCACTTCAGCTCCCCTCCCCGACTTCAGGTGGCCCCTTCTCTCCTCTGCCCCAGCCCTGTTTCTCCTGGTCCCCCAGTTCCCAGGCCCCTGCCCTCACAGAAGGCTCTCGGCTTACAGCTCCAGGGGAACCTTTCAGAAGAGCTCCCCGGCTTTCCGGCTCTGAAGCCCAGTTTGTTTGGAGTTCTTGTGCAAAGCTGAGCCAACCTGGGCCTTAGATCTAAGGCTCTGAGCTAGAGGGGTTTGCCGCCCTCATTTCCCATCCTTATCGCAGAGATGGTGGCTGCTTCTCCTCCCCACACCCCCCGACCTTTGCCTATCAGAGCTCTGCACCCTGAGTTCTGGGGAAAAGCCTGCTCCAGACAGAACCTTGGAGCCCCCTTCTCCCCCCCCACCAGCCTCCTGGCAGAGTTGCATTCCATCCTCGTGGCCTGCAGATGAATGCATGCCATTCTTCTCTTTAAAAGTTGCCAGAAACAGGCATTCAACGACTCTTCATTTACCTATTTCAAGTTCAATAACCTGGCACTCAGAAGATTCTTGTGCTGTCAGGTCGAAGTGCCGGAGGCTACGGATGCTGTTGCTGTGGTTTGGTGTTGCGGCTTCCTGAGCTGGTGGAGGATTTGGGGCCATCCTGGGGCGAGGTGCAGCTCAGGGCGGGTCAGAAAGAGCCAGTCCCGAGGAATTGTCTAGGCATCCCTTCTTCCTCGGTCCTCCACGCGTGCTTTCTTAGCAATGTCAACACATGTTGTTTTCGTCTCTTTCCAGTTGCTGGGAACACACTGCACCATGTGTTCTAGCTCTTGGTTGTCTCGAATCCAGCACTCTATCTTGTCTTATGATGCTTCATGCCTGGGGTGGGGCATCTCTCCAGCTAACTTACCAGCTCCTGACACAGGGACCATCTGGTTCTGTGTACACAAATATATGGTTCAAAAAGCCTATTTTAACTTCCTGTTCCGCACTGCGCACTGTGTTGGCATCAAGGGTGCAAAGGTAGGTATGATATGACCTCCATCCCCAAAGGGCAAACGTGATTTCTGAGAAGCAGAGTGACTGATGGAGCCATGCACACACATCCACGGGGCCCAGACTAGGCACGAGGTGATGGCCAGGGAGGATCCCTTGAGAAGCTGAGACATCAGTGAGGTCGTAAAGGGTGAATAGGAATTTGGGGGCAGTCCGGCTAGACAATCCAGCTAGAACATCCTGAACAAAGGCTCGACTGACTTGTCTGGCAATCTAGAGGGAAGTCTATATGCCTGAAGTACTGAATATGAGTTAGGAAGTGGCATAGGATGGCATGGATGAGTTTGTGTGTCTGTGTGAGTGTGTCTGTGTGTTGGGGCCCTGTTGCTGTGTGGGGATGGAATTGCTGTGTGTGCTATTCTCGGAAGCTCCGACTTGATTCTGTTGGTGGCAAATGAGAAGATATTGAAGGGAGGGATGAAGACAGGCAATGCTGCGGTCAGTTTTGCATTTCGGACTGCCTGGTCTGGAGGAAGGCGGGTGGGGATACTGGGAAAGGCTGTTGCCATGGGTGACCAAAGAAATGATGAGCTTGAGCCAGGGAAGCCTCTGGAAAAATGTGAAAAATACTTACCGGGTGAAATCATCAGGACCAGAACCTCACCTTTAGTGACTCGGTTGCAGAGTGAGTACTTGTCGATGGCAGTCTCGAGCCGAGGAGGGAGTAATGCACACAGGATGAGGACATCCAGGCCCGCTGTCTCTCAACCACCGTGAGCAAATCGTGTTTGTCCTCCTCTGTTTGGGACGATTAGCTGCCCCTGCCGTCCACTCAGAACACTGGCTGCCTTGATTTGGTTCCTCTCTTTCCATATCCTCGCCCACCTCCCCAGCACACTGGCTTTTCTTGGCCCAGGGGTGCTTGGGCTTGAAGGGAGCGTGGAAAGTCTGGGTAGGATGAAGGGAGCCTTGAACTGGACCAGGGACAGGCTTTCCTTCCTGTAATGTTCCCAGGCTTGAAGCTGAGGGTCTGTGTCCCCCATCAAGGCCCTGCACCAAGTGGGCCTGGACACTCGGCTCAGGGTCCTGAGGCAGTGGAGTTCTAGTGAGCTGGTCCCGGGCTCCAAGTGCTGTAGAAGGGTCACTGCGGTCCCTGGTAGTTTCCCCTGGTCTTCCTCAAAAATGGAGACAGCAAGGGGGATGTGGCATTTTTTATAAGTCTAATTTTATTTGGTTTAGATTTTTGCTTTTATCCTGTGATTATGTTCTCCCCATGTTATGGTATTTAAAAATGAAATGATAGTGATAATAGGATTTCTTTTTAATGTGCTTATTTGGCAAAATATGAAGTTGGCAATCTTGTGTTGGTCTATCCTCCCCCAAATTATTTTGAAATTTTCTTGGCACGTGAAAAGCCAGAGCCTGGGAGCTGAGGAGACAGATGCTACGTCGCTCCCTTAGGAGCTAGTATAGTGGGTAAGAGCCTGACGGGGCTTGGGATACTCCATCCCCAGTTCGGCACCTTGGCACAGTGAACATTTCAAGCCGAAGGAGTTTGAGAAACAACAGGTGCAGGAAGGACTTTATGCCCTCCCCCGAAGCAGGTCATAGACCCTCATGTAAGAGGTGCCCTCCCTATATCTGTAGGACAAGGAGCATCCTTATCTCCAAAGACAGAGGGATGCCAAGAAGAATCCGAATGAGCAGGCCTCGCTGAGTCTCCCCCGCTTTCCTACTCTCAGCTCATACCCCTTATCCTGTCACATCTTCCCATGACTTTCTTCTCTTCATCAAACCGAGCATGAAAACACTGAGGCGTAACCACTTCTTTGGGGCTTTATTTCCCTATGAAGTTTCCCATGTCATGTAACATTTACATTAAATACATTTATATGCTTTTCTCTTATTCATCTGTCTTGTTACAGAGACCCAGTTATGATCCTGAGATGGGTAGAGGAGAGAGGGAGATTTTTTCTCCCCTACACACCTAACTCTGGAACCAGACAGTCTAGGCTCACAGAAGGCTCCTACATTTACTAGCTATGTGACCTCTGGGCTTTAAGTTCCTGATCTGTGAAATGGGAGTCATATAGTACCTACCTTATCAGGTCGTACGGATTAAATGAATTCATATGTTCTCTGTTATTATTACTTCTACAGATTTCCATTAAAGATATGATTTCCTTGTCCACCAAGGACTTTAATTCCAGAAATTCTACCCAGGAGACTTGGAACGTTTTTCCCCAGCTGATTAATCCAATCTCTCTCATACTCCTTTGCCATTTAGGGCTTTGATGAAAGGAAGGGATGAAAAGAAAAAGAGATGGAAAGGAGAAAAAGGCGAGAGGGTGATCTGGAGCTATTTGCATGGACTTAAAGTTATGGGGCCAACAGAAAAACCTCTTTGAAAGACAGTTTGGTGATATCAATCAAAACCATTTTCTTCCCATTTCACCCAGCAATTCACATCTTGGAAATTATCCTATGAATAAACTTACACATATGCTTAAAGATATACGAACAAGTACACTTATTGAATCTTTTTTTTTTTTGCCGTACGCGGGCCCCTCACCGCTGCGGCCCCCCCTGTTGTGGAGCACAGGCCCCGGACGCGCAGGCTTAGCGGCCATGGCTCACGGGCCCAGCCGCTCCGCGGCATGTGGGATCTTCCCAGGGGGCACGAACCCGTGTCCCCCGCATCGGCAGGCGGACTCCCAACCACTGCGCCACCAGGGAAGCCCTGAATCATTTTTTTTTACAGTAGCAAAATACTGGAAACGAATGTCCATCAAAAGTTCTCATTAAAATATTGGACATCGATGTGGTATGAAGTCCTGCAACTCAACAATAATGAGGCATATCTGTATGGTGATATGGAACAGCCTCCAAGGTAATTAAGTTAAAAAATGAAAGGAAACAGAGGGTGAGAAGAGGATGATTTGTGTGCTGACATTTCCTTTTGTCTTTTATGGGAAAATATATACATATATTCTTGTCCATGCAAAAACTATCTCTGGAAGGATTCCCAAGAAACTGGTATTACTCGCTGCCTCTGGCGAAAAAGAAGGAATGTGGGAGAACCAAACACAGGAATCTTACTTTCCATTGTTTTTATTTTTCATTTTATTTGATTTTTTACCATGTGCATATATGACACTTAAAATAATACCAAAACACTATTAAAAATAAAATTAAAAAATTAAGTTATGGGACCAAAATAAAAGACTCAGAAAGGAGAACCAAAAGGAGAGGAAATAGCTGCTTTCTCTTCCTAGAAGCTGTTTAGGACCCTTTTTTTTTTTGGTACCCCCAGACCTGACTCTTGGCTGTATTGCAGAGTTGAAAATGTCTCTATTAACTCCAGCATGAATTCTTCCCCCCCTCAGTGACCTCTAATGTCTCTTGTTGCTCCTAGAAAATAGGTAGCTGCTTGTACATCTCGTCATTCTAGTATGTTACAGACCCCTTGTGGCACCCCTCCCAGGGCCCTTTGCGTAGTGAGAGGACAGGGATGCAGGGGAAGAATTTCTGACTTTGCAGGAGATTGCTTAAGTGAGCAGACTATCCCTGCTGTGCTTAAAAGTTGAAGGGTCTGTCCATGTCCCTCAGTGGAAGACCAGCCCTGCTTCCCAGAGTATAGCTTCTGGCATTGGCTCGGCCATGTTGCATAGATTTAATCTTGCCAGGAGCTATGAGGAGGGGTGAGTGAGGAGCAGCTGAGAGCATGGGACAGGGAGAGGTTCGGTGGAGTTATATGTCAGAGTAAAGATACCTCACTGACACGGCTCATCCAGGGACACAGCTACCCTGAGACCTCAGGGCACAATATCAGATATAAGAACATTTGGAAAAGCTCCCAGCCTGGGGTACCACCCAGAGCATACGCACTAGACTGTGTTCATTCCTCCCTCTAGAATTTTGCTGAGCTAAATGGTCTTCTTCATATGCCATATGCCCTTCTCCCCGTCCAAATGATACTCTTCCTTCAAGATCATTCAGTTCAGTTCATTCATCAAACGCTTGTCAAGTACCTTCTGAGAGCCAGATACTGTGCTACTGTGCTGGGTACTGGGGACACAGTAAGAATAAGGGCTGGGCCTCTGAAATTGAGGTCTGTGTCTCATGGATACACGAAGCCTTGAGGTAAACGTGATGTCTTCCCAAAGCATCAGTTTTACTTGAAGATTGGGGAAAGTAAAGTAAAGCCATTTAAATGCCAATACTTTAAAAAAAATTCTTATATTAAAACAAACAGATCTATTATGGAACAGGGGCAAATTTTGCATATATTTAGAAAATAAAATGAGATTTCAAAGTAATTGCATGTAAGTGATTGACTTCTTTGGACCACATCCCGGAAACTTGGGAGTTCACATGTTAATTCTCTTCTGCCACTATGAATGCATTGACTGAAAAGTTTCAAATTCCTTACTGCATGTCATGGGGAGAGATTGAAGGGTTTTATGGAAGAGTCAAAATAAAGATTGCAGTTTATTTTACTTTATTTTTTATTGAAGTACAGTTGATTTACAATGTTGTGTTAGTTTCTGGTGTACAGCAAAGTGATTCAGTTATATATATATATATATATATATATATATATATATATTTATAATATACATACACTCTTTTTCATATTCTTTTCCATTATGGTCTATTACAGGATATTGAATATAGTTCCCGGTGCTATACAGTAGGACCTTGTTGTTTATCTATTTTATATATAGTAGTTTGTATCTGCTAATCCCAAACTCCTAATTTGGGATTAGGAGTAACCGTAAATTTGTATTCTATGTCTGTGAGTCTGTTTCTGCTTTGTAAATAAGTTCATTTGTGTCATATTTTAGATTCCAAATATAAGTGATATCATATTGTATTTGTCTTTCTCTTCCTGACTTACTTCACTTAGTATGATAATCTCTAGGTTCATCCATGTTGATGCAAATGGCAGTATTTCATTCTTCTTTATGTCTGGGTAGTATTCCATGGTATATATGTACCACATCTTCTTTCTCTATTCATTTGTCGATGGACATTTAGGTTACTTCTACGTCTTGACTATTGTAGATAGTGCTGCAATGAACATTGCAGTGCATGTATCTTTTTGAATTAGACTTTCCTCTGGATATATGCCCAGGAGTAGGATTGCTGGATCATATGGCAAATGTTGCAGTTTAGAAATGTCACTTTCAAGGAATGAGAGGTATACTTACAGGTCAGACACTTGCATTTATTTCTACTCCCTCCCATCACAGAGTTCACATTCTCCCCACCCTCCCTCCATTCCCATCCCTGGCTTCTTCAGGCACCCGGAAGAAAGGCCATGTTAGGAGACACAATAAGAAGGCAGCCATGTGCAAGCCAGGAAGTGAGGTTTCACCAAGAACCATGATCTGGGACTTCTAGCCTTCAGAACTGTCAGAAAATATATTTCCATTGTTTACACCACCCAGTCTGTTATGGCAACCTGAGCTGACTAACACACACTGAGGCACATCATGAATTTTCAAAATGCCGTAGAAAAACAGCCTAAAACCTGAGAGAGACTGAGAGTAAGAAGAGAGGGAGGGAGAGAGGAGCGAATATAAAAGAGCAGGAGTCAACATGGTAGGGTCTTCTCATCGACAGTATAAGAAGTTAGAAGACCATGGGGCAGTGACTTCAGAGTTCTGAGGGAGATTGTTTTTGAAACAAGAATTCTATACATAGCCAAACTACCTCTAGTATGAGGACGTGTGATGGTTAATTTTATGTGTTAACTTGACTGAGCTAAGGGTGCCTAGATAGTTGGTAAAGCATTGCTTCTGGGTGTGTATGTGAGAGTGTTTCCAGAAGAGATGAGGATTTGAATCCGTAAACTGAGTAAAGAAGATTGCCCTCACCAATGCAGGTGGGCATCATCCCATCCATTGGGCAAGGTAAAGGAAGGGTGAATTTGCTCTCTTTCTTGAGCTGGAACATACATCTATTCCTGCCCTCAGATACCAGCATTTCTGGTTCTTGGGCTTTCAGGTTTGGACTGGAATTACACCACCAGCTTCCCTGGGCCCCCAGCTTGCAGATAGCAGATCATGGGATTTCTCAGCTGCCATAATCATGTAAGTCAATCTTTCATTATATATATATATATAATATGTATGTGTGTATATATATATATCCTATTGGTTCTGTTTCTCTGGAGAACCCTGAGTAATATAAGATAGAATAAATTTTTAGAAATGCAAGTCTTAGAAAATTATCTCATGTGTACCCTTTATCAGGAAGCTGTTAGAAAAAGTATTCCATAAAGATGAGGGATAATTTAGCAGGATTACAGAGTTTCAGTCCATATTAGAAAAAGAGGAGGGAGAGTTTCAAGAGGGAAATCTCCTAGAAGAAAAATATTAAATGGATTGATTATCAGATATCTTTAAAGATATCCAGAAGAGATATTCTGGTAGAGAGTTTGGAGAAAAATTAGTGAGGGGTACATAAAAAACTAAGCAAACAAGAAGACATGGCAATTATTTATTCAAGGAAAAACAAAAAACCTGTACAGGAAAATAAATGTAATCATAGTATACTACATGGATCAGTTTTGAATAATATTATAGTGTAAAAACAACAAAAGCAATGAAAATTGTGATATGACAATCTTGGGAGAATGAAGACAGGAAAAGTGTGTGTGAAATATGTGTGTGTGCGTGCACGCGTGCCTGCATAAAAGACCTAAGCCCTCATCTTCCATGGTAGGAAGTCAGTAAATATCTAAAAGTCAAAATCATCAACAAATAGAAGCATAAGCAGGTTATTTAGAATATAAAAGTAGGGACTTCCCTGGTGGCACAGTGGTTAAGATTCTGCCTGCCAATGCAGGGGACACGGGTTAGAGCTCTGGTCCAGGAAGATCCCACATGCCACAGAGCAACCAAGCCCGTGTGCCACAACTACTGAGCCTGCACTGTAGAGCCTGTGAGCCACAACTACTGAGCCTGCGTGCCACAACTACTGAAGCCCACGTGCCTAGAACCCGTGCTCCGCAACAAGAGAAGCCACCGCAATGAGAAGCCCACACACTACAATGAAGAGTAGCGCCTGCTCGCCACAACTAGAGAAAGCCCGTGCCCAGCAATGAAGACCCAATGCAGCCAAAAATTAATTAATTAATTATTTTTTTAAAAATGTAAATACCAGAAGGTGATGGTGCTGGGTGGGGAAAGGGAATATCATTCTTCATTTATAAGCCTTGAGTAACATTTGATTTTGTAAACTTTGTAGTGCTTTGATAAAATTAAAGTTAAATTTAAAAAGTCAGAAATACCACTTCTCTAGGAGGTGGGTCAAAAAGGATCTTGCTATGATTTATGTCATAGAGTGTTCTGCCTATGTTTCCTCTAAGAGTTTTATAGTATCTGACCTTACATTTAGGTCTTTATTCCATTTTGAGCTTATTTTTGTGTATGGTGTTAGGGAGTGTTCTAATTTCATTCTTTTACATGTAGCTGTCCAGTTTTCCCAGCACCACTTATTGAAGAGGCTGTCTTTTCTCCATTGTATATTCTTGCCTCCTTTATCAAATATAAGGTGACCATATGTGCGTGGGTTTATCTCTGGGCTTTCTATCCTGTTCCATTGATCTGTTTTTCTGTTTTTGTGCCAGTACCATACTGTCTTGATTACTGTAGCTTGGTAGTATAGTCTGAAGTCAGGGAGTCTGATTCCTCCAGCTCCGTTTTTCTTTCTCAAGATTGCTTTGGCTCTTCGGGGTCTTTTGTGTTTCCATACAAATTGTGAAATTTTTTGTTCTACTTCTGTGAAAAATGCCATTCTAAGAAATGGAAATAAAAACAAAAATAAACAAATGGGACCTAATGAAACGTAAAAGCTTTTGCACAGCAAAGGAAATCATAAACAAGACGAAAAGACAACCCTCAGAATGGGAGAAAATATTTGCAAATGAAGCAACTGACAAAGGATTAATCTCCAAAATTTACAAGCAGCTCAATATCAGAAAAAGAAACAACCCAGTCCAAAAATGGGCAGAAGACCTAGACATTTCTCCAAAGAAGATACACAGATTGCCAACAAACACATGAAAGAATGCTCAATGTCACTAATCATTAGAGAAATGCAAATCAAAACTACAATGAGGTATCACCTCACACGAGTCAGAATGGCCATCATCAAAAAATCTACAAACAATAAATGCTGGAAAGGGTGTGGAGAAAAGGGGACCCTCTTGCACTGTTGGTGGGAATGTAAATTGATACAGCCACTATGGAAAACAGTATGGAGGTTCCTTAAAAAACTAAAAATAGAACTACCATACGACCCAGCAATCCCACTACTGGGCATATACCCTGAGAAAACCATAATTCAAAAGAGTCATGTACCACAATGTTCATTACAGCACTATTTACAGTAGCCAGGCCATGGAAGCAACCTAAGTGTCCATCGACAGATGAATGGATAAAGAAGATGTGGCACATATATATAATGGAATATTACTCAGCCATAAAAAGAAACGGAATTGAGTTATTTGTAGTGAGGTGGATGGACCTAGAGTCTGTCATACAGAGTGAAGTAAGAAAGTGAAAAACAAATACCATATTCTAACACATCTAAACAACAAAAAATGTTTCTGAAGAACCTAGGAGCAGGACAGGAATAAAGGCACAGACATAGAGAATGGACTTGAGGACACAGGGAGGGGGAAGGGTAAGCTGAGACAAAGTGAGAGAGTGGCATGGACTTATATACACTACCAAATGTAAAATAGATAGCTAGTGGGAAGCAGCCGCATAGCACAGGGAGATCAGCTCGGTGCTCTGTGACCACCTGGAGGGATGGGATAGGGAGGGTTAGAGGGAGACACAAGAGGGAGGAGATGTGGGGATATATGTATATGTATAGCTGATTTAATTTGTTATACAGCAGAAACTAACACACCATTGTGAAGCAATTATACTCCAATAAAGATGTTAAAAAAAAAAAGAAATATCACTTTTGTAGATATTCGGAGATGAGATTGGTGAAGGATTAAGTGGAAGCAGAGAAGGTAGTCAGGAGCCACTGCATTTATCTGAGCATGCAGGGCGTTTATTGAGGAGGACCCTTGGGATCAGCACCTGTGGAAGGGAGGGGCCAGAAGTGGGAATGGGCAGAGGAAAATGTCCTTCTGCGATGCAGGCCCAACAACAGCCTCAGCTGACCGTGTGGGGAGCTCTGGAGCTAGAAAAGCTCTTCAGAGCCGTCCTGGGTTGGGCTCTGATAGGTGAGCCTTGGATAAGACAGCTCTCTGCAGCTGAAGCACCTCCTGTGGGCTGGGCACCACCAGCATTTCCCAGAACTGGGGCTGAAAGACCTTTACAGAAGGAGAATCCAGACTGTGCATGACAATGTCCACTCCTTACGTTGCTACTGGAGATAAGGAATGACGAAGGCTCAGCTAGGTTGTGGCAGTGGAAATATGGAGGAGGGAGCAGATTTCAGAGGTAATTAGGAGACAGAACCTACGTGACATGCGGATGGATTGACTATGGTGAGTGAAACGAAGGAGAAGTGAATTAGGACCATCTGGTATACCACCAGGTTTCTTGCGATGGTGACTGGATTCACACAGACAGGGCCTCTTATGTAAGAGAAAAGATGATACATTCAGTTTGGGATAAGCTGATTAGGAGGCCTGTGGGGGAGAAGGCCTCCTTGAAGCTTCTGCATCAGCTCACCCAGATCTCTTCTCTTAATTACAGATGACTTTTATTTTCTGACCTCCACAATCAAACCCTGAATTATATTTCCTACTTGAAGGTCAACCTTCTAATACAAAGGTATTTTTGTATTTTTGTCTATATCCCAGTACCTAGAGCAGACCCTGGTATTGAGTATGCAACACATATAGATATTTGCTGTTGATCCAGTGTACTGTTCCTATGATTGCCTCTTTGTGTCTGGCCATCTCAATGAGAGTTCAAGTCTTTTGCTGCCTAATATCACAAATTATTTAACTTCTGTACACCCCACAGCACCCAGTGTAGTGCTGGGCCCCAAGAACACACATGCCAAATGCAACTGATTGATGAGCAGCCAGGGGGTCTCAGGTCTCTGTTTAGGACTCCACACCCCCCACTCTGCCTCCCAACCTGTTCCCACCTTTTGTGATGTTCTCTCTGGTGCTTGGATATAACAGATGCTCTGCAGGATCCATGTGAATGGCGTGAAAAGATGGTGTCCAGAGAGGGGAGAAAATCCATTTAAAATATTGTAGAGTTAGCCAGTCTTGTTGGAGATGAGCTCAGATTGTGTGCATTAGCAGGACAGGGAGGTGGTTTTTTTAGGGCCACAAAAATCGGAAAGGTAGAGTTGGACCCCCTGATCACCATAACTCTGCTTCTTCAAGCTTTAGTCTTGTGCTGGGATGGCGGGAAGGCAGAAGGGGAGGTCTTTCATTATGTGGTCGTATAACCCTCAACCCAGGGAAGCTTGATTAAGCACCCTCCACTTCTCCCGGGCGTCAATCGTTGGTCTGTACCCCACCAGGGAGGTTTAAGTTCTTGCAAGTTGCCTAGCCCTCACTTGTGAGACGGAAAAAGTCAATAGAGAAGGAACCTGAAGAACAAAAGAAGGAAGGATCTTAAAGGCCAAAAACACTGCTTTATGGTCAGACCTCAGTTTTCTGCAGGTGAAAATGCATTCATAGCATTGGCCATTCCTGGGAAGGAGTTATTTTACCTGTTTCATACAAGGAGAGTAAACTGAGTGACCTAGAAGTAGAAGAAAGTCCCCTGGCTTGGGCAGTTTGTTCCTCTCCTACTCGGACCCCTCAGTATGCATGCTTGCTGCGCATGGTTGCTCGTGGAGTGACTTAGAGGTAGGTGAACTTCTCAGGGTTTACGGTGAAGGTGATTCTAAGAGTAGTGGACAGGCTGTGGAGAGCTTCAATAGAGTAGCCCTCAACGATTTGCTGGTGGGGACTGGTGTTTAATCTTTACATCACTAAACACCAGATCGGCAACCTGTGAGTTATCTGGCCCAAGTTCATGACTTATACCAGGACATAGGAATTGTAGCTTCCAGTCTCATGCTTCCTTTACCAAGATTGAATAACTCTCAGATGCGACTTGCCATGTGAAGTAGGGCTTGGAGTTTGAATTGGTTTCCAGGTCATGCAACCAAATCTGTATCCCATGTTCTTCATGCCCCTGGAGAGCCCTGGTATGAACATTTAGGATGACTGTTTGGTGTGGGGTCTGTGATCTGTGCTCGTGGGGCAAGAATTGCCTTTCTCAGTGTAAAGAGACAGAAGCTGCAGCCATGTGAGCTAATCAGCAGGCTTTGCTTATGGTCAGGGACTGGAATCTTTACATGCTTTGCATATCGCTGTGAGCCTAATGACTACTCCACCAGCATCACCACCAATGGTTACTGCCATTATGGTGGGAGCATCTAAGAATCTCAGCAGTGAGGTAGTAGAAAGAGCATTGGCACTTGGAGCCTGAAGATGGGGGTCTAATCCTGCAACTGCCCTTGACTAGCTGTGTGACCTTGAGCATGTCACCTGACTTCTCTGAAATTCAGTTTTTATTGAAAGAATGAGAATCAGTCTTGATTACATCACAGTGGGTTCTGAGGATTGGACGAGACAGTATAAGGGAAAGTGCTTTGTAAACTGTAAATTGCTATGTGGCCAATATGCTTTAATGGTTGCTGACTGCAGTGCAAAGACGGAGCTTCCTTATTCTCTCATTCTCTGGATATTAACACATTCTCTGCTATGTGTCTGATGCTAAGCCAGGTACTGGGAAGACAACAGGCAAAAAGCTACGTAGTCTCCAACCTCATGTCCTTATGGCCAAAAGTTAGGATTCCCACATCCAGAAATGCTGGTCTCCCACCTTTGGACGTGCTGCTGCACACCCTGAGACTTGCTTCCTACGAGACCTTTGGCTGGGTGGGCCATGTGGAAGGGCCTTCAGAGAGGAGCTTTTCAAACTATGCTCTGGGAACCCAAGGGCCCCAGGGAGAAATCACACGGGAGAGGGGCAGAGCAAGCAGGGGGGACCCTGAGCCTTCCTCGCTGCCTTCAGCCAGGTTTGTTCCTCTTTTCCTGCCATATTTCGTTGTTTGAAGACTGCTCCTTTGGTGGAAGAAGCTGGACAGCCTGGCTGCTTGATCTCTTCTAACTTTTACATCTGATTCCTGGGTGAGCCTCTTTCCAAGTCTCTTTCTTCTCTTCCCAGTGGTAGCAGAGGCAGAGACGGCCGGTTGCCATTATTGGGATGGAACCAGGATATGATGACTTTAATCTAAATACTTACATAGAATGGGAAAGGGACTGGGTGGGTGATAAGTCACCTGGAGGGGTGGGGAGGCTTCCTTTTATAGCCACAGCACAGCAGCCTGCACAAATAGCTTGGACGACCATCCAGCTGGGACTGCCGTGCTTCGCGAGAACTGCTGGGTCTGACTCTCCCTAAGGCAGTTTCTCTTCTCCACAGACAGGGATCCTCAACAGGTAACCTGGTAATCGTGGTGGCTTCACCCCTGGCGCCTAGCTCTTGGGCAGTGTTCTAACAGCCAATGGCATTCTGAGTCGTCTTTGACCTTGGACGAAACAATTCTGCAGTGTCTAGGCTCTCTGCGGTGATCGACCCTGAGAGCTGACAGGACATTTTAAGGGAGCAGAGCCCCCCAGGCCAAGTGCTGACCAACAGCCAGAGTTTCCCCAGTAAGTGGTCCTTCTCAGGCTACAGTGGGAGCCAGAAAATGGATGAAATCCTTTTGCTAGCCAAACTGTGCAATATTCCAGAGAGTTTTGAGGGTTTTTTTTTTTGTTTTTTTGGTGTTTGTTTGTTTGTTTTTGCCTTAAGATAGCTCCTAATTATTTAGAGATTTTCCAAGATGGAATGTTCTGCCCTGGGAAATTGCCCCAAATGCTTAGGAAACTGTTCCCTGATTTTTAGCACCCACGGTTGCTTCAGTGAGTCAGTTCTCGCTACATTGTATTAGCATACTGATGGCTGCTGTGATAAACCCCCAAATGCTCAAATATGCTAGAAATGTGTTTCTTGTTCACACTAAGTCCAAAACAGGCTTGCATTGGTAGTTGCCTCTTCTCCAAGCAGTTTATTCAAGGACCCAGGCATCTTTCCTCCTGTGGTTCTGCCATTGTCAACATGAGACTGCTAGGCTCACCAGGCTTATTTGCATCCAGCCAGTGGAGGGGAAGAGAGCCTGGAAGATAGTGGGTAGAAAGTTTTTATAGGCCAGTCTGGGAAGTGGTACATATCCCTCCACTTATGTTTTCATGGCTAAAACCCAGTAATAAGGCTCTACCTAACTGCAAAGCAGTCTTGGAAATGTAGTCTAACTGTGTGCCCAGACAGAGAGATTTGGTGGATAGCTAGCAGTCTCTGCCACTGCCATCTGCTGAGGTTATGTCTCTCTTTACTGGGGAGGCCAGAAATAAAGCAGAGCGAGGAAAACCTGTCTTAAATAGCAGCAACGTGGTTGACCTTCCACATTCAAAACACTATAGGGCAAAATGAAACAACAGTAGGAAATTATTTTCACGCGTCTTGTCAGCAGTCATTTTAAAGTTTGGTGATGGCAGCGTTGTACAGAAGCTGGTTCTCTCATACAGTACTTGTGGGAGAGTAAATTGGTGCAATCACTTTGGAGAGTTATTTGTCAGTGTCTGTGAAAATTTAAGTGTTCATACCCTTTGGCCCAGCAATTCGGTTTCTCACTGTCTTCCCTAGAGCAGCGCTCTCATAAGTGTACAATGAAGCATAAATAAGATGCTCACCGCCAGCGAGGCACACAAACCAGAAGATTAAAACCATGTCAGTATCCAGCGGTAGGGGGCTAGGTGAGTAAGCTGTGGTATATTTGTGTTATGGAATACTATGAATGGTTAAAAATATAAGGTAGATTTATATGGACAGATATGGAAAGGGCTTTAAGACATATTCCAAAAGAAAAAAGTAAGTCACAGAGCACAAGTAACAAATTGTACCATTTATAGAAATAAAGACAAGAAAAAACTATCAATGTCTCTAGGTACATATACATTTATATGTAAAAGTATAGAAGAAGATCTGGAAGGATACAAACCAGGGAAAAGTTGTTGCCTTGCAGGAGAGGATTGGGTTTGAGGTGGTAATCAAGGGGATTATGGTTTTATTGGTGGGATTTTAAGCACTGTAAAGCATCACTCATATACTACTTACATAATTAACAATAAATTAATAAAAACGAGGAAATGAATACGTAAACTAAGAAAACAAATTAAAAAACCTAAGTATATTGGACTTCGCAAATATAAATAACAGTGTCATTTATTATATTTTTCATTGTTATTGTAATGTTTTAAGGTCTTGAACAAAGAAACAAAAACTAAACAAAAGAACAAGGATCCTCTCACGAATCCCACTCAGAAACAGGCCACTTATCCAGGGTCACTTCCAAAATCACAGGAGTTCTTGGGATTAGGACCTCATGCATACTGAGTGTGTCATTCGGTTTTTCAGGACCAGCAGGAGTGGCATGGCCCTGGAGCCTTGAACACATTTACCAACAAAAAAGAGCTTATCAAGAAAACCTGGTGACAAGGAGCATTGCAGTTATCCAGCAGTTGTCAAATTAGCTCCAGTTGGAGTGAGAGGTTCCGTGGTTAAGCTGAAAGAGCTGGTCACACATATTTGTTTCATTTCTAGAAGATGTCAGATACTGTCCTAGGAACTGAAACAGAACAAAAATCAGACAGTCATTGACACTTCCCCTGTGGAGTTTATGGTCTAGAGATACCCTCCTAAATTACAGAAAACATTAAGGCATAGAATTTTCTCCATATGCAGTTTTGCTCCCATAAACTTTCCCTTTGATTTTTGATATGCTAATGTAACCAGCAAGCACAGACAATCGCAGTAAGGATGAACCAGTAGCAAATGAATATTAATGGGGAAATTCAGAAACAGTTTTTTAATGTTTAATTTGACAACTAATCTTTTTGGACACGTATACCTGGATGTGATATTATATTTCATACACATGCTGTACATCACATTGTCTCCTACTAAAATTGTTGATTTGTAAAATAGAATTAAAAATATAAGAACCTTACGGGGCTATACAGAAAGCATCATGATTTCTAGGCTTGGTACTACCTGAAAATGTTTGAAGACCACTGATATACGCGTGGGTCTTCTGTAGAGTTGTTTATTTTTCCTAAGGATCCAAAGCAGGCAGAAAGCGTTGTGAAGGAGGCTTTCTGGGAGTTACACTTCCCTGACATTTTCCTGTTGTTCTGAGTCATTTGCTTCTGAGCCCCAGCTTTCCTAGTCACCAGGCAGTGTCTGGGTCATAGAAACACAGTCTAACAAATTTAAAAATGTTCCAAATAGATTCTGTCCTGTCCTTGCATTTCTTAATGCCATCATGCCCACAGTGATACTCCTTAAATCTACTTTTCTTTCCTGGCCACTTTGCTCAGGCAAGACAGTTACTCAAAAACTGTCCTCCCAACCTCAGGCTTCTGCTTCTTTTCTTCCTCCTCCATTCCTCACAACGGTGCATCACAAAAGCTCAAAGCACTGGTCTTGCCAGAGTGAGCCGGGCCTAGAGGAGAGGAAGCAGAGACCAGGAGGCAGGCAGAGGTAGGCAGAACTAGAAGGGCAGTAGGGAGGGAACGGTAGAGAACAGTCATAGCTTAATAATTACTGTCCTATCGTATGATCATCGCTTACTTACTTATTCAATACTTACTGAGCACTAAGTGCCAGGATGTGGGGATATAAGGGTAAACCGGAGGAATGCAGCCTCTGCTTTCATGAAGCTTTGCCTAGTGGGACACACACTGGGATGAGTGCTATGGCCAGCAGTGCAGGGTGGTATGGGAGCTCATGGACTAGGGCAGAGGTGGGAGGAAAAGCTTCCCACATAGCACAGCAAGAAGCCTGAGGCTGCTGGTTGTCCACTAATATTCATTTTCCTTCTCTTCCCTTAATAAAAGCACGTCTGAAAGCATGCTATTTAGCTGGTCGATGCCTGCCCAGCTAGAGACTACCTTTCCCAGGGTTCCTTGCAGCTGAGTTCAGCCATGTGACTAAATTCGGGTCATGAGATCCGAGCAGCAGTGATGTGTGCAACTTCTGGTTTATGCCCCTAAGATGAAGGGTGTGGCTTCCTCCTCATATTCCTATTGTCTGAAAAGTGGTGGTAACTGGAACAGCCATCTTAGACCATGAGATGGAAGCTCAATGGTGAAGGCGGTGGAGGAGAAAAGTAAAATGAACCGGAAACAATGTTGGGCAGCAGAGTTGCCCTACCAGCCCAAGACCTGTGGACTATTATGTGGGAAAGAATTAAAAAATTATATCTGGTGTAAGTTACTGTTATTTAGTCTCTGTTAGGACAGCTGGACCAATATATTAAGGCATATATCAGGTTTAAAAGTTTAGAAGGTTTAAAAGAGTTCCAAATTCCTAATCTCCTCTTCTTAACCACTTGGGATTCCATGGTGTAATTCAAGAGCAGTCCTTGCATCAGCCAATCTGCGAGACATTTGGGAAATGGGATGTTTAGATCCAATGGAGAGGTAGCTTCAGTGATATAAGTACTTTTCCAATTTAATTCCCCAGAAATTTTCTTAAAGACAAAGATCCACTGCCTTAGGAGCTGAAAGAGTTACTTTAAGGAGGATTTATGTATTTGGTCCCAAACTGAACTCCATTTATTAGGAAGACACAGGACGTGCAGAAACCAGGAACACAGAGTCATTTTCACTGCCTGGCTTGGAGATCTTCAGGCCAGAGTTCAGGGAGGGATTTTTATTTATTTATTTATTTATTTATTCGCGGTACGCGGGCCTTCTCACTGCTGTGGCCTCTCCCGTTGCGGAGCACAGGTTCAGGATGCGCAGGCTCAGCGGGCCATGGCTCGTGGGCCCAGCCACTCCGCAGTACGTGGGATCTTCCCGGACCGGGGCACGAACCCGTGTCCCCTGCATCGGCAGGCGGACTCTCAACCACTGCGCCACCAGGGAAGCCCCCAGGGAGGGATTTTGGATTAGAGGGGAGACTGCCCCTCAATTCCTGGGCAAGTCTGCCCAGATGGCACCTTGTTGGTCTCCAGGTTTGCTTGTCACACTCTGGGCCATTTCTTGTGTCTTGACCCCTTCTTAGTCCAGTTCCCTATTCTTCCTTCCTCCATGGCCCTATGTCTGGCTGTCACTACCAAGGAGAACCCTCTCAGCAATACAAGTTGGGAGACACCAGCCCTTAGAGAGAAACTCAGGAACATGACGGCATCTGGTTCTTTACAGAGAGTATCAGTCAAGATAAGTTAGGTTGTGCTGCAGTAACAAACAAACTCCCAAATCTCAAATCCAACATGGCTCAGCAGTGTCTGTAATTTAACCAGTTGAGGGTTCCTGGATGACCATCCATGACACCACATTTCAACATGAGGCTTCAGGCTTTTTGGGGGCAAGAGAAGGGAGGACATGGAGAATCATAGTTCCTGATGCTCCCAAGCAGAAGTGAGCCATTTATTGGATACACAAGTCACATAGCCACTCCTACCTTCAAGGGCTGGGGGCGTGCCATCCTCCTGTGTGTGTGTGAAGGGGAACTGGAAATATTGGTGAGCAGCAGCAATGCCCACCACAGACATCACACTATGAGAAGGCTGATGGGTGAACAGGGAGTCTGCAAAGTGGGCGTGCACCCTAGGAGGTGCACAAGATGATCCACTGGGTGGAGGAAGAACATAGTGGAACTTCCAGTTATATTTATCCTTTATCCTCTCCTTTTTAAATGTCTATTTTTTGAGTATGTCTGTTATACCTATTATAATGAGTATGTCTATTTATAAGGTGCATGATGTATATGTAGTGGTACGTGATTATAATTTATAAGTAAATAACTATGCATACACTGGAGGTGGATGCTCAAAAATGTTTTATGGGTGGGGCAAGCAATCAAAAATATTTGGCGACTACTGGACTAGAAGATAGGACCCAAAGACCCTTAGGCTGTGAGTACCAAAGGCTCTTTGAAAATGGGGCCTGGAGCCCTTAACCCCAAAGTGACTCAGTTTCCTTGGCTGTGACAGTTCAATTATGATTATCTTTTCAGAAGCTTCTAGGATTGATACCCAAAAGGTCCTTAAAGAACAGAGGCTGAGACAGGGTAGAATTAGATTGAATACCTTTTCACCTCTCTTGCCGGTAGCCAGCAAATGCAAAAACAGCTGCAGTGCTTTGTAGAATGACTGCAAAGAGGCAATGTGCATTCATGACGAGCGGGGTGCACAGTGCATGAGGTGGGCGCGTTGGGTGTGTGGTGGTGATTGGTGTCAGGTAGAGAGTGCTGCCTACGTCGGGAGAGCCGGGGAAAAAAATTACAGGGGACTCCACATGTTAGCTGCCATTGCTTTCCCTGGAGAGGCTGAAAATCTTTGAGAGGCTCACTCTAGGGGGAAAGTGTTACTGGATAAGTCTGGCTGATGGAGACAGAGAGAGAGAGAAAGAGAGAAAATAAATGCATGTATGTGTGTGCGTTTGTATGTGTGTGCATGTGTGTGTACGTGTGTGCATGTGTGTTCTGTGTGTGTGTGTGTTTGCTCACGTGTGCGTGTTTATATATCTGTTAGTTTTTCTTCCTCTGGTTAAAATAGGGTACCCCAGCTCTGGGACATGAAAAGAAGGAAGAAAGACCACGGTGGGCGAGATTGGCACAGGGAATAAGGGGCAGGTGCCAGTGGGAGAGGTGTGGAGAGAAAGCGTCAGAAGACAGATCTGAAAGTAAACAGCAGAAATGACTATCTGTTACAGCCAAAGCTGGCAGCAGACCAGGAGATGAAAGCCTGTAATCCGGACGCCTCAGGAGACTTTTGAGATCAGGGTATCCCTGGCAGCCAGCCTGCGGGCAGGAGTAGCCCCAGCCCCTGAGTCTCACACTCAGCCGGGGGCACAGGCTGCCCCATGTCTCCACATGCCCAGCAGGGGCAGGGAGGCTGAGAACTTGGTGTCTGTGCATAATGTTGCATCACTTCCCCTTGGATAACTGCTTCCCCTCCCACCTGTGGGAAGGACACCAGCAATTTTCCAGTCGTCCAAGGTCAAACCCTCAGCCGTCTCCCCAACACCCACTTCTCCTTCAATCAGTTGTCGATCCTGGCAATTTCACCTCCCACGTGGATCCCCTTCACTTCCCTCCTGTGCCTTCTCCCCAGGTCAGGAGGGAAAAAAGACCCCAAACATTACATGTTCTAAAACCCTGTACTAATAGTATTTCTCAGGACTTCTAAAGCTTTAGTTGCATGGAACAGAAACCAGCATTCTACAGGAGAAGAAAGGGAGAGGAAGAGAGAGATTTTAGTTTGGGAGTAAGCGACACGCTGAGGGCAGGATTTCAGGGGAGTCTCAGAAGAGTCTTGAAGCTAGAACCTGAAAGCCAGTGGGACCCAGGCGGCCTTCTCGTAGCTGCTTGACTCAGTCTCTCTCTGCACATCTGCTTCTCTCTTCTTTCTCTGCAGCTTGCTTTTCTCTGCTGCTCAGCTTGTGGTGGGAGGTACCTGCCCGCATCTCCCCAGTGTTTACATCTCCTCCATTCAAGAGATCAGAATGAACTAACTAGTCTCAGATTCCCTTGGAAATTTCTTATTAGCCAAGTCGGGCCAGTTGCCTCTGTCCCATAAGTGTGGCCAGGCAGACGGGTCATTATGTACAGTCGTGGCTGCATACCTGTACATTCACAGGGCCATACCTGTGACCTCCAGCCTCGCTTTGGTGCTGTCCCTGTGGGTCTCACATTTATAACCCCTGCCTTTGACCATGTTCCTGCAGTCTTCTCTACCTCCCATTTTCAGGCTTATCTTGGTAACTCACGTTATGAAAACCCTAGTATTAAATGTTCCCGTTTGAACTTCACACTCTGTCTGCCACATCCTGTTCTCTTCCCTGGGTGTGTCTGCCCAAGCCTGCCCCACCTGAGTGCACTAGACCTGTCCGATACTGTGGCCTCTGGCTACCCATCACTACTGAGCACTTGAAATGCGGCCAGTCCAAATTGAGATGTGCAGTAAATATCAAAGACACACTTGGTTTTTAATGCTAAGGAAAAAAGAATGTGAAATATCTCATCAATAATCATTCATATTGATCATATCTCAGAATGGTAATATTTTGGATATACTGAGTTAGATAAAATATAATATTAAAATTAATGTCACCTGTTTCTTTTCACTTTTTAAATATGGTTACTAGAAAATTTAATATTACCTATGTGACTCACATGTCATTTCTGCTGGACAGCGCTGGGCTAAACCACAGTCTCGGGAAAGGCCTGGGCTTTCTCACTCGCTGCCTTTATTCAAGTTGTTTCTCCTTCCAGGAAGGTTTTTCCATCTTCCACTACCCAACTCCTACCCATCCTGCAAAACCTTCCTCCAGTGCTGCCCTGTGAAGCTCCATGTCTACAGATACTTCTATCTGTAGCTATTTACCTTCAGAACTGTTGAACTTTTTTTTCTTTTAGTTTTACTTTTTTGTATTTTAAAATACACTTTTGGCACATTTAACTTTCATTATAATCATTAGTATGTGTGCCTTATCTCCTATATTCTGTTGTAGGTCCTTGTGGCCATGCTTCATTTATTTGTCTATTCCAGGTATACACACTCAACAAATGCCTATAACTGACTGGAAATATGAAGTCTGTGAAAGAAAATCACTCTTGCTACAGATCGGTTATTGTGAGCTCAGGTGAGGCTTTTGTCCTGGTCTGTGTTCCATTTCTCCCCATCACTCCCTCCCCCACTCCCTAAGCCACCTCCGTTACCATCTTCATTCAGTCACTCATTTATTCATCACATATTTAATGGCACTTTACTGCGCCAGGTGCTGGTAAACACAGGTGAATAAAGAGACATGGTCCCTGCCTTAATGGAGGTTTCAGTCTAATGGGAGAGTGATAAAAGTGAACAAGAATGCACTTATGAGCTGTGATATGGGGGATTCAGAAGAGGAACCAGGCCGTGGGGAGGGCGGGTTGACTTTGATTTGTGGTCAGTTTAAGGCAATGACGTTTAAGCAGAGGAGTCAGCTGTGCCCAGAGCAGCAGGATGGGGAGGGAGCCCAGGCAGAGGGAATGTGGTGGCGGCAGACTCAGGGTCAGAGGAGAGAGCTGCCTGAGGCCAAGGGACAATACCTCCACAGTTGCAAGCTCTGGACAAGGGATATCACCTCCACAGTTGCAAGCTCTGGACAAGGGACATCACCTCCACAGCTGCAAGCTCTGGACAAGGGACATCACCTCCACAGTTGCAAGCTCTGGATGGCAAGAGGAATCACTGGTAGGTCGGTTCCTCTCTGTGTTCTGAGTTTACTCTTTAGAACACGGTGAGCTTCATAGGGTGCACTTGACTCTTAAAATCTCTCAAGCTTTTCAACAAAGCATAAAGGTTAATTCCATTTCTTCTCATAGTGTTACCCCTAGGTGAACAGGGTTCAAATTCATACTCTTTCTGTATGGAAATCATGCCTATCATCTCATTTTAATGCCCCTCCCTTTTTTTTTTTTTAAGCTTGAAACAACATCATCTTTAATCTTGTCAGGTGCATTGAATGATGCACATATTCCTTATTTCTCTCTTTGTTGAAGACAGAGTTTAATGCCCTTTTGATATACTTCGGTGGTTCTCACCCAGGGGTGAGTTTGTCCCCCTGGGGACATCTAGTGATGTTTTGGAGACATTTTTGGTTATCATGACTGCTGAGGGTGGCGGTGGTGCTGTTGGCATCTAGTGAGTAGAGGACAGGGATGCTGCCAACATCTTTTAATACACAGGACGCCTCCCATAACAAAGAGTTTCTGGCTCAAAACGTCAAGAATGCTGAGGCTGAGATATTCTAATGTAAATATAGTCAAGATATTCATATTCTTTTGAGAGAGGGACAGCTGAGTCTATGGCCGAGGCTGCCAGTTGCCACCTCATATTCAGTGTTCCCTCTGTCCTTAGCAGAAGAAGCCTATTTTTTCCAAGATCACAATGCAGCCAGCTAAAGGGCACTATTTCCCATAGTTATGAAGAAGTTATTTCTTCATAACTTCTGTCATGAAGTTAGGTGTGGCCATTATTCAAGCTGTTTCTCCCTCCAGGAAGATTTTTCCCTTCAGGAAAAACCACCTCCTCCAGGGTGGCACCCTGGGTTGTTTAAGGAGTTCCCCACATTTGAGTGTATGTTATCCTGTGGGCTCCGTGCAGTAGCCCTTCTTGTCCTCTGATCCCTCACATGAGATGCTCAGAAGTAGTGAGTGAGCAGGGACTGAGGGATGAGCATGGGGCCGGCCCTACGTTGTCACTTTTGAAGTCTGCAGTTCTGTGCCAAAGTTTGGATTTGGAAGTGCTGAGACATGCTTGCCAAAGGCTGGAGTTTTGATGTGGGGTGGAGAAATAGATGTTACTTTGAGGGGGAGAAAAACACCTTTCATTTCTTTAGGGAAAGATGATAAGTGATGCAACTTTGTGGTTTCTCACTTTGGATCTTCTGGAGAGCAGATGTTCCTTGAGGAATGGCTGGTCCAGAGGCGACGTATTTAAGTTCGCAAACACCACACATTGAGATGTTAGACATTTCAGTGTTGCTAAAGAAAACCACCAAATTAAACAGCCAACTTTCCCTCTTCGTTCTGTCAAAGAGACTTTTTAAAGTGAACTTGGCTGCTGGCGGTGAGACTGGCTCATTTGGCAGTCTCCGGGATGGGGGATGAGGTGACCGTGTGACTGGGGCTGGGGAGAGAAGCAACAGGAGGAGGTGAGGGTGAGGGAGGTGCCTGGACGCACCTTGTGGGGCGGGCAGGGAACCGCTCCCATGGGCCGTGCGCACCCTTGCTCGCCTGCCTCCCAAGTGGCAAACCTCTGCTCTTCCAAGAGGTGGTATCATCACACTGAAGGGGAAAACCACCCCCTTTGCCATGTGGGTGGTTATCTCCCAAAAGATCCAAAAGGGAGGGAGAAAGTGGCAGGAGAAGACAGCCTTAGGTAAATGCATGGAAAGTATTGCTTTGGAGGAGAATGAATGATGCCGGGGTTTAAATGGTGTGCTTTGGGCTGGGTAACTTGCTTCCCTTAGCTTGCGACCCTCATCATTTCTGCCCACTTTCGTTTTTAAAACATGGTGGGGGCTGGATGTTGGGAGAGGTTGCTGCAGAGAGCAGGGAAGGGGAGCCTCAAGCAGCTGGATCTACCCTAGCCATGGTATGAATACGATGAAACGCAGCCTTTTATTTTTGGCAGGGGTGGCGAGGCAGGGGGAATCTTTGATGCGGGGATTGAAGAGCTGCTTCTGGAGGATGAGAATGAGAAGGTTGGGACAGTCCCTCCAAACACCCACCCGAAGCACCAGAAGTAGCAGCAGCAGAGGCAGGCCTGCCACACAAACAGCAAAGCACTTCTTCCTCTTCTTGGGGGCTCCAGATGCCTGTGTCCTGGAGGAGAAACTGAGGCCCAGAGAGTTGCAGTGGCTGGTCTCCAAGTGCCCAGCAATTCCCTGGGAGGAGCAGGGCCAGCCCGGGTCCCCTGGCATCTAATCTAAGGGTTTTGTCTGTGTGATTGCTTCGGCTTCATAATATCACTTTCTTCTGTGGTACTTGGATGTGTTCCATAAATGCTCTGCTATGTGAAGCTCTTTCTTAAAATAGGAAAAGGATAAGCTCATCTGAAGGGATGGAAGGACCTTGTGAAGAGAACTGGGCATAATTACAAGTCACCCGGGTTTCACTAGTTCAAGCAGGCAGATGGTGGATAGAACCGAAGCCAGACAATTTGCACTTTACCAAATTAGCACCCGTCTGTTAGTCTGCAGAAATGGGGAAAAAAATGGGCATCTCTCTTTTCACCATATAAGGTAAATAAAAACCAGTGCTCACAGAGTGTTGGCGCTACAGGATGCAGAGGCAGTGTTACCCAAGCTGCCCCTCTATCAGCCACAAGTTCCTCACTTTCACTGTGAGTGGGAGGCAGCCCAGAGTGATGGAAAGAACTCAGACTGTGGAGTCAGACAGCCATGGGTTCAAATCCCGGCTCTGGTACTTACCATAGCTAGTGTGGCCTTGGGCAGCTTAACCCCAGAGAGGCTGTTGTTTGCTCACCTATAAAATGAGAATAATACCTATTAATTCAATTAAGTAAATGAAAGTAAAATGAGCAGTGCAGAGTAGGCCTTCTATAGTCATAGCCCGTTAGTGATGGCCTCCAACCACACTCCGACCCCAGCTAGTCTTCACCTATATATGACAATGGACACAAGGCTAGTGGCCGAGGGGACCAAGAAGTGTGTCTGGACCAGAGTAGATTCCCTCTCACTCCGAGACACACCCACAAACCACATGCCCTGACCTGGCACCGGGGAGACTAACCCTGCCCTCAAGGAATTCAGAGTCAAGGAGGGAAGAGAAGTATTCAAACAAATAATGATAGAACTTTAAAAATGCTATAATCTAAGTGGGATGAATCCTACCTGGCATGAGGAGGAAGGTGTCAGGAGAGGACACTCATGTGGACACGGAGCCAGACCATTGGAAGGCTGGGGCTTTCGTCAGGTAACCAAGGGGGCAGAAGGGACAACATGTGAGCAAGGCTTTGGGCTGTGGCTGTGCCTGGCTCTCCTGGGGAGCAGTGAGCCCTGCAGGGTGATGAGTGTCAGGCCACCCCAGGGTGTTGGATGTGAGCTGCTGAGTGAGGCCCCATCCCACCCTGAACATGGGCCTGAGATAAGGCGGGGGGCGGGGGGTCTTTAGTCAGTGGAGTAAGTGACACCTTCGGGTTTGCCTTTGGAAGATGAGTTTGCCTGGGCTGGGGAGGGTGGACCATGAGAGCAAGAGTGGAGGCAGGGAGGCTAGTTTGGGGATTATTGCAGGAGCCTGGAGGGCCGGAGCCGAGGCAGCGGCAGAGGGACTGGGAGGAGAGAGACTGGCGGCCTTAGTGCTGAGTTGGACGTGGGGGATGAGTGACGGGAGGCTGAGAATGATTCCCTATTGTTTTCTTGGGTAATTAGAATTGGGGCCACCTTTCTCTATGACGCTTAGCTTACAATGCTTGCATTTTTTTTTCTCCTTTGCCCTTCGACTGGGTGTTCCTTGAGTGCAGACATTCTCCTGTTCATTCCAACTGTACCCCTCATGCTAATATGGACTAGAAGCCCAGCGCCGATGAATGAATGAATGGATGAACGAATGAGTGAACTCTTCACTCTGCCTTGTACTGCACGCCTCTGTGGGGGAGAGCGTGAGCCAAACTGGCTCATTACAGCTCCCAGCCTGCGGTCTCACAGATGCCTGCCATACCCCGTGGGATGATGACGGTGATGACGCCATTTTGCTCACCGTCCCCTTTCCAGACATAATGCTTCCGCGCTTCCCTGGGAAACGCAGGAGGCCTAATTAATTCATGTGAGCAAAGTGTCCTGATTGGAACTTCGTGGCTGGAAGAAACCACAGGCTCAGGGGACATTTCCATTATAGAGTGATCACTGCTCTCTTAGCTTGCAAGGGGCCCCGTTAAGGCTCTTCTATGAAAGGAAGATAAAGCTCCAACCCCCTAGCCTGGTTATCACACTTCGGAACTATCCACCTCTCCATCTATAACATTTTCCCTTGATTCCTTATGTGCTCAGTATGGATTTGCAGCTGCTGCCCTGCTGCGCTCTGTGCTGCTGCTGGCTGGGTAGGGGAGCTCCCAGGTGAAGCAGGAAGAGATCAAGGCTTGGTGGAGGAGGGAAAGGTGGAGAGAGGCCGCTTCACCCTAGACAGCTGGAACCACCTGAGCAATATCCCCAGCATTTTAAGCTGCGATACATCTTATAAGCTCGGCGGGCACGTCTCCTGTGGGCATGCGCAGGTCAGCCTCTGCGAACTGGAATGCTTGGAGCACAGCTTTTCTGGTTAACTGAGGATTATAAAAAACCCTGTTTTGGTTAGCCTTCTTAAACTCTTTTTCAGAGACTTCGGTCCATTTTCCTTCCTTAAGCTGTTTGAGCACGGCACACTGTTTACTCTTGATTTCGTGATTCAGAACACACTCAGGATCAGTATTCAGAATCCCTGCGCTGAAATGCCAATTTTTATTACGCGTAACCACGGGTGTGGGAGGCTCAGGGACTGGGTGAATCTCATTCCGGGACGCATTCTGGATTTTACTTGGCTAACTTCCAGACATCAGTTTGTTTCTTGCGATTGGGAAGACAGATAATTCTAAACGTATGAGGGTTCCAGTTGCTTTCTATTTTTTTGTTTAACATCTTTATTGGAGTATAACTGCTTTACAATGGTGTGTTAGTTTCTGCTTTGTAACAGAGTGAATCAGCTGTACATACACATATATCCCCATATCTCTTCCCTCTTGCGTCTCTCTCCCTCCCACCCTCCCTATCCCACCCCTCTAGGTGGTCAGAAACCACCTAGCTGATCTCCCTGTGCTATGCGGCTGCTTCCCACTAGCTATCTATTTTACATTTGGTAGTGTATATATGTCCATGCCACTTGTTGCTTTCTGGTTAATGAAAGTTTTACCACGTGTCAGAGACTCCCTATTTTTTTTCTCAGGCTAAAAGTGAGATGTGTCCCTGCCAAGTCAGGAGAATTTAGTATAAACTGTGTCCGGCCCTATTGTTAACTCCCTATGGGAGTTTGGATATACAGTGAGTTCTGCTATAATGCTTGTTTTGGAAATGCAAATTTGTTCCAACGCAATTGCTGTCTTAGGGAACAGTTTGAGCGTGACACAAATTTCACATTTACCCGTGTGCCATTCAGCCTGCGAGAAACACTGGGTGGATCCAGAAAACTGCACACAGCTGAACTGGACAGCATCAGAATGTACGGAGTGCACACACATGCCCCAAACATCTACTGGCCACCTCAGTTCACCGCATCTTAGCATCTTAGAAGGCACGCCATCCACATCTGTTGTTACAACTCTCTGTTGACTTCATGTTATAATAACTCACAAGCTGTGAGCTTTCTGGTGCCCATTTCCGTAAGCAAACATCAGAACTTTTTCGGGGTAAAGTATCATAGTTATTGTAGTATTTGTAGAGTTCTTAACCATTTTACACTTGTCAAACTGTGCTACCATTTTTATTAGATTCCTCTTACTTTTTTTTTTAATGTGTCATTGATGAAGTATTTGAGTGTTCGGCCTCTCACCTTATTTTTTCCATAAGCCCTGTGGTTTTTATCGAGCAATTTTGCACATTGTGGTGATTTCGCATATGTTACATTATAGCAAACCCAGCTGTAACTGGGGGGCTCTGAGCTTCACTCTAACCAGCTGGGAAAGGAAGATAGTATTCATCTTGGAGAGAAGGGACCTTATTAGATATGTGAGTAACATTTGATCTCCTTACCACAGGCCACCTCCTTTGCTCACCAAAGATACATAACTTACAAAGAACGTATCTAAAAGGTTGAGGATATCTTCCAGTTTACAGAAATGGAAAACTGAGCAAAACTGAAACAGATCTATAAGGTGGTATCACTTCAACGTTACTTTCATGGTATCCAAAGTATAGAACACATGTCCTCCCAGTTACAGAGTTACACATGAAATTACTTGTGAAATGAAAGAAGTGTTCAGGGACATACAAGGAGCAGAACTGGCACGCACTGAGGCTTTCCTATTGAATAGACGCAGTATGTACATCATCTCGTTTAATCTTCATACCACCCTGTTTCCATATTGAACCCCTGCCACGTACTGGGTGCTAATCCGGCCATGGGGTTGTATCAGTGGACAGAACCCATTGCTGCCCTCCAGGGGCTGAACTTGTAGTGGAGAGCCATAGACAGTAAGCCAACAAACCAACATACCCTTGGCTGTGGGGTGGTGAGTGCTATGGAGAAAGAGTGCGAGGAGAAGTATTCGGGGCAGGGGGAACAGAAGGGACATCTGAGGTGGCACAGCAGCACTGCCATCTTCGTCCTACAGGTGAAGAAACTGAGCTAATAGAGAAAGAATGGCCAAGTGGCTCTGAGCCTTCAATAGGACAGTGGGGAGTTGAGGGGAGGGAGGGGAGGGTGGAATGCACTCCTGGTCTACAGGTATAGGTAGAAAGTCCAGAGAGGACTGGGCTGGGTCTAATTTTACTTCAAAGTCTATTTTCTTTCTCTGCCTTGGAGCAGTTTCCACTGTTTAAGCTTGATCTTCCTGAAACATGGCTTCCTCGTGTTACCCAAGTCTTGTTCAAGGACCTGGGAGGTTTCTCTGATGATGCCTGTGTTAGTTTCCTAGGACTGTGTCTGGGAAAAACTCAGTGCATTTTTCTTGACTCTCACTGTTCACTTCTGACACCAGATGTGTGGGTTTTCCACACATCAGGCAATTCTCTGACACCGGCTGGGTGTCCCACAATTCAGTTCAGGTCTGACACTGTCTGCCTGGAGTTAGCATCAGATACTGCAAGTTAAGGGCTCAGTCCCGCAAGTGACCCCACTTCAGATGCCAATCGCAAGTCCCAGCTGTCACTTATACTTCTGACCAACCCACTGTAAATCGGGGTTCCTATCACCCCCCTCCCGGGCTTCAGTAATTTGCTAGAATGGCTCACAGGGCTCAGTGAAACACACCTACCAGTTTATTATAAAGGACAAAATAAAAGATACAGATGAGCAGCTGGGTGGAGGGATACACAGGGTGAGGTACGGGGAAGGGACACAAAGCTTCTGTACGCTCCTTGGGTGTGCCATCCCCCCAGCACCTCTGCATGTTCAGCAATCCGAAAGCTCTCTATACGCCATCCCATTGGGATTTTTACGGAGGCTTCATCATGTAGGCAGCATGGATTATTAACTCAATCTCCAGCCCCTCTCCCCTTCCTGAGGGATGGGGAATCAGGCTGAAAGTTCTAAGCTTCTAATCATGATTTGGTCTTTCTGGTGACCAGCCCCACATCCTCATGCTACCCAGGAGCCCACCTTCATTAGAACAAAAGACACTCTTATCACCTAGGAAATTCCAACAGATTTAGGAGCTCTGTGTCAGGAAGTGGGGTTAAAAACTAAACATCAGGGGCTTCCCTGGTGGCGCAGTGGTTGAGAGTCCGCCTGCCGATGCAGGGGACACGGGTTCGTGCTCCGGTCCGGGAAGATCCCACATGCCGCGGAGCGGCTGGGCCCGTGAGCCATGGCCGCTGAGCCTGCGCGTCCGGAGCCTGTGCTCGGGAACGGGAGAGGCCGCAGCAGTGAGAGGCCCGCGTACCGCAAAAAAACAAAGAACAAAACCCAAAAAACTGAACATTAGAACAAAAGATGCTCCCAATATTCCTATAAGTTAGGAACTTACAAGGGTTTTAAGAGCTCTGTGCCAGGAACCAGGGCTAGAGATCAACATATATGTTTCTATTATTTCATAGGCTGACATAACAAAGCTTCACAAATTAGGTGGCTTAAAACTATAGAAATTTATTGTCTCACAGTTCTAGAAGATAGAAGTCAGAAATCAAGGTGTGAGCAGGGCCATGTTGCCCCTGAAGGCTTTAGAGGAGGATCCTTCCTGTGTCTTCCTACTGTCTGGTGGTGGCCAGCAGTCCCTAGTGTTCCTTGGCTTGCAGCTGCATCTTTCCAGTCCCTGCCTCCGTCTTCACATGGCATTCTTCCTGTGTGTCTCTCTGTGTTCCAATGTCCCTCCTCTTATATAGACACCAGTCATATTGGATTAGGGCCCACCCTAGTCAAGTATGACCTCATCTTAACTTGAGTATATCTGAAAAGATCCTATTTCCAAATAAGGTCAAACATTCACAAGTACTGGGAGTTAGGACTTGGAGATATCTTTTTGAGGGGCTACAATTCAACTTACGAACAATGACCAAACCAAATCCTAACTCTCTGCCTGGCTTCCTGTGTCACCAGAATTGACCCAGATCTACCAACGTCACCTGCCTACTTCCTAAGAAGCCCACCATACACAGTCACACCTCTGGGCCTTTGACCTTTCCACCATCTATCATGCCCCCTGCCCATTCTCCAGGGTCACAGTGTAGTGCCTTATCCCCAGACCCTCTTTGATGATTCTATCACCGTATCAGCCCACACTGAACTCCTTCATTGAATTCTTGCAGCCGTCGTTCAAACATAACATTATCTGTGTAGTACATTAAAAAAAAAAATCAAAGCCTAGCTTGGAAGTTCTAGTCTAGTGTGGTTAAGAGGTACAGTGCACAGACCTTGGGGACACAGTGTAGATTTGAATTTAGCTCTGCCACTTCCTAACTGTGTGACCTGGAATAAATTACTCCCCCTCTCTGTGCCTCAACTTCTTTGTCATTAAAATGTGGATAATAACAGTGCCAATCTCATGGATTGTTGTGGGAGTTAAACGAGATGATTCCTGTGGAGTGCTCAGTGTGAGGACCTCACGTTAGCTCTTTTTATCGTGAGCACGGGGAAGCTTACCTTTGAAAAGTGCCTCTTTCTCGGTGGGTGCCGAGGCTGGGCTGCTGTCAACAAAGGAAGGGCCATCAAAGGCTGGGACAGGAGGGAAGTACGGGACCACACGGGCTGGGCCCCGGGAAGTCGCCACGGCCGGGCAGGGTGCAGGTGGGAGTGGGCAGAGTCTGATGTGAACAAGGTCATGCTCAGGGGACAGGGATGAGAGATGTGGCCATCTGCACGTGGACATAGAGGTAGGTCATGGTCCCTGCCCTTGTATGGAGAAACAGCTTAGCAAATGGACAGATTATGGAACAATGATAAGTGTGGGTCAAAGTTGTTATAGAAAGAGATATAAATAGGGTGGGGCTCCCAGTAAATAATTATTTCAAGGCAGAGAGTGGGAGCATGGGGGAGAATCTGTGGCATCATTTGGCCAATTCTGTCATTTTCTATAAGTTGGTATTTACTGCTTATTGCATAACAACTTATTTACCAGATTGTTAAGACTCTCTTGCAGGTAACAAAAACCAGCCAAGCTAACTTAATAAGAAAAGAACTTTATCATGAGGTTGCAGAGGTGTGTGTTTCATGGAGTCCAAGGGCAGAGACGAGCTAGATGCTGGGAATGGAGCGTTGCCTGCATTTCGTCTTTTTTCTCCGCTCTGTGTATGTGTCCATCATCTCTGTTTCCGTTTGAAGATGAGCTTCTCTGGCTGTTCCAGGCTGCCTGGCAGAGCACCAGCTCCCCAGCGGCTCCTGAGCTCGTGGGTGCTTGTATTCCTCTGTCTGTCTCAGTACCTATTCAATGCCACTTTTGGGGTAGGGACTTGTATTGAGCTGCATTGGGTTAGGTGCCCACCCTGGACCACAGAGTGGCAGTGGAGTGAGATATCCTAACACCCGTCCCTGGGACTGTGCCGACTGGAGACACGGGGATTTCTCCAAAGAGGTCGGTGCACAGTGACGGACACAGCTGCGCAGGTAACCCACCCAGAGCCTAATACAACCAGATAGTCTCCTATGCAGTTTATATGTGTTATCTTTTACAGTATTTTGTTGTTGTTGTTGTTGGGGGTAGGAGTTTATTAATTAATTTATTTATTTTGGCTGTGTTGCGTCTCCGTTTCTGTGTGAGGGCTTTCTCTAGTTGCGGCAAGCGGGGGCCACTCTTCATCGCGGTGCGCGGGCCTCTCACTGTCGCAGCCTCTCTTGTTGCGGAGCACAGGCTCCAGACGCGCAGGCTCAGTAGTTGTGGCTCACGGGCCTAGTTGCTCCGCGGCATGTGGGATCCTCCCAGACCAGGGTTCGAACCCGTGTCCCCTGCATTGGTAGGCAGATTCTCAACCACTGCGCCACCAGGGAAGCATCACAACCTTGCGAACTATGCGTTAACGTTCCCAATGTACTGGTGTAGGAACTGAGGCTCGGAGTGATCATGTAATTTGCTCAAAGTCATCAATAATATGTAATGGATGCAGGGTTTTCATTTAGATCTGTGTGAAACTAAGGCTCAAAAGTAAGTGATCTGCCCAAGGCCAGAATTAATTGGTAGCCAAAGATGAACTCAGTGGTGTCATCTAGTCTAAAAAATACAAAACCCAACCCAAGGGAAACGTACAGACACCAGCCTCGCAGCTGGGAGTCTAGTGAACTTGATTCCACTTGGCTACCCCATCTCCCAAGTCCTAGTGCGGGCTCTGCCCTCCTACATGCTGTAGGAGCTGGGCCCTAGGGCGTGGGGTCTCTCCTGGAGTAGAGGCTATGCTTTCAGCAGGGACTTCCCTACCCAAGATGTTTACCTACAAGGTTGAATCCTGGCTCGCAGGTGGTCACGGAGCTGGCGTGTATTGGGGCTGGGCTCCCCCACTTCTTCCTGCAGCCAAAGCTGGTACCAGAATCCTCTTAGGGGAGGTCAGTGAAGCTTCTGCTCAGAGACCAGACACAATCACTGTCTGGATTGTCTGCAACTCAAGGCTGCAGAGTAGCTGGGCAGAAGTGATTTACAGAAGAATAATTCCCGACAAGGGATTCTGGTGACCTTATAAACCAAAAGACTGAAACTGCTTGGCTTCTCTCTTCCCAGGGTGGAATTAATTCCACCTAACTCACTGCAGTCCATTTGAATTTTGGTTTTTCAAGAAAGAGAATACAGATCCCAGTGGTCTGTGCTGTTTCTTTGAGACATTTAAAGTACCAATTGCATTGATGTGGGAGCTACTTGAAAGAAGAGTGAAACCAGAAAACTGGCTATGAGAAGAATAAAAACATGGCATAAAAAGAAAGGAAAAAAAATAATATTTTTATTTCAAGGCTAACAGCTCTTTTCTGGGTACTTGTGGGATTTTTTTTTTCTAGTTTTGACTGATTGATTCTAAGTGGTTGATGGGCATATGTATCAGGAATTTGGGGTTACGGTAAAGGGAGAGATTCTCTTTCTTTCTCCATGTTTCTTTTGGTTTGTAGAATTGTACCAACACTCCCTGATAGTATCAGGAAGAAGCTTCTATCTACCTCTCACCAACTCCTCCAAGGGTGGAGGGAGATGCCACTGACAGGTGAGATGGTGAGAGTCTGACATTTTTGTCCACGTGTCCCCATGGGGCAGGATCTGTATCAGAGACTGATTCCCATGTCTCTAGTCTCTCTTGGACTCTCTTCCACTGTCTTTCATGATAACCATCCTGGTGCTGGGTACATGTCTCCTCTGCCTATTCTGCCTCCTCAATGCCCCCTCCCCCCTGCCCTAGTGTGCACGCCAAGGTTGGGGCTTGGGAAGAAAGAGTAGGAAACTTGTCTTCCTCTTGGGTCTAAACCGTGTCCTCTACTTTTGCCAGTAGAAACTCCCCAATATTTTTATTCCTATTTAACTCCTGTTTCACTCTATATCTCAGCTGATTATGAAGGCAGAGGAGAGAGGGTTATGATCAAGTGGTCACGTCCTCAAAGGACAATAGTCCACTCACAGTCAGTACCCTAACTACTAACCATATTAGTGACCCAGATAGTAAGTACTTTTTTCATAAGGAGTGCTAAATTGTGTCTAGAACAATCAGCTAGGGAAGGGTCAGCTTTCTGGAAAATGTCTGGGGCAAAGAGCAAGGAGGTTGGAGTTAGATGAACCTGGATTTGAATCCTGGTTCCTCCACTTATTAGCAGTTGAATTGGGGAAAGCTATTTTAAGTCTCTGACTCTAATATTCTGTAACTTTGTTCCATAACTTTATTAGGGGGCATAATAAAACCCATTTCGAAGTGTCATGGTGATGATTAACAATAATAGCCTAAAAGCTGTTATTGAGAGCTTATTATGTGATGGGCACTGTTCTAAATACCTTGATTATATCAACCTTATGAGGTAAGAACTACTTTACCTCCCTTTTGCCTGAATCCCAGAGAAGTTAGTCACTCACGCAAGATCACATAGCTACTAATTATGCTTAACCATTGCACTATACTGCCTTTCACCTGAACAAGAGATTCAGCGAGGGGTGTATGTGAAAGTGCCTGCTACAGTGCCTGGCACATAGAGGGCACTCTTAGTAAATAATATGTCTTCTTTTCCTCTTTGCTGGTGAGATGTGTGGGTCAGAGGCTGCCCTCCATCCAGCTCACTTTTGAGAGCATGAAGCCATCCTAAGTCTTTTGAACTTCCCTCTTCCCCATCAATCCCCAAGGGCAGAGTTCAGCTAAGACTTTGGATTCTTTGCCCTACATACCCAGGCCATGGTGTCCAAGAGCTATAACCCCTTCTCTGAACCTAGAACTGTCTGTTTCTTTTCTGTAGAATTCTGGGATTGATCTAGGGCTGATATTGATGGTGGCCATTGATAATGATGCCACTTAAGAGAGAAGCCTCCAAGAATCCCCTCGTCACCACAAGGAGACCATATAGACATAACGAAGTTGGCAGTGAGACAGAGGCGACATGGCCACTTGATTTTATAGATTGCAGAGCATGTAGGTGTCACCCATGAAAATGCTCTGGAGTGTGCAAAGCCATGCTGAGCGTGCACCCCAAACCACAACTCATGGACAAACACACAGGGCAGCACTCTGAGAGTCAAGGTCATTTGCCATTTAGAGGGGACAAGGCTTTCATATTTTGATTTAGTTGTGTTTAACCTCCCTGAAGGGGACTGGGAACCTGATTACCTAGTAAGCCAGGGAGTCAAGCCTGAGAAAAATCATACCAGAGTCTGAGAAATGGAGGTTTAACTGGAGTTTACCCAGGGAATCACTAGGGCTGCAAATTATTGGGAGTTCATGTGAGAAACCCTAGATTCTTCTGTGATTAGAACCTTTGGAAACAGCCCTCTTCCAATTGATTTAGTTTAGAAGAGTACATTTCACCAGAAAATTGAGATCTGAGTAAGAATGAGAGGTGAGTCTAATTCTCAGCTCCCTCATTGCTTTTCCCAGGTGGGAAATGGGGATTTTATCATCACCGTCTTTCTGAGGTCTTTGTTGTGTGAGGAGAGACGTGCTTTAGAAAAGGACTGACATGTACCCACTGAATCAGTTACTAATCTAATTCTGTTCTAATTAGTTAATACGTTCAGCTACATGTGACAGAACTCCCCCTCCCCCCTCCCCCAAGAAAAGGCCCCAAACAGCGTCTTAAACAAGATAGGAGTTCTCTCTCTTGTAAAGGAGTCCAAAAGCATTCATCTGGGGCCACCACAGAAGCTTCCTGGTATGAGGAGGCCAGACACTTTATCTTGTTCCTCTGTCTTGTGGGCTTCTGTTCCCAAGGTCACCTCCTGATCCATTATAGCTCCTTGAACGGCAGCCATTGTATCCATGTTCCAGAAAGCACAGGGAAAGAGAAAGACACATCTCCTCCCTTGAAGTATACTTTCTCAAGTTGTACCTGCCATTTTCACTTATATCCCATTGGCCAGAACGTAATCACTTGGTCTTTATTCCAGATGGTTCTGTGCTTAGCTAAAATTAGGGGTTCTGTCACTAAAGAAGAAGAGAATAGAGGATCACTAAAGTCACTAATGGTTGTCTTTTCTTTTTTTAAATTAGAAAACTCAATTAGATGACCTCCAGAGGTTCCTTTAGGGAGGAGTATATTTCTTTATATTAACAATTCCCTCAGTAGATATTCTCTCAATACTTACTGAGGCCTCCCATGTGCTAGGTGATGTAGTAGGTGCTTTCAGGCTATGAAGATGGATAAGACATATTATCTGATCTCACGGTATTTACAGTTCATTCATTTATTCAGTAAACATTTGATAAAAAGCTTCTGTGTACTAAGTATGTGCTCACTTCTGGAGATATAAAGCAAAAAAGAAGTAAGGCACTAACCCAAAGAAACAAGAATAAATGAAATAATAAATGTAAAAGAAGAAGTTAGAAATTGAGAACAAAAAAAATAGAAAAGATTAACAAAATCAAAAGCCGATTCTTTGACATCATTAGTTCAATAGTTAGACCTCTGAAAGACTGATCAAGACAAAAGAGAGAAAATACAAATAAATAAAATGTGGAATGAAAAGACAAATAACTACAGACAAAGCAGAGATTAGAATAATAAGCAAATCATGAATAGATGTAATAATGTAATGGATACAGTTTTAGGAACTATAAATGCCAAAATTGGTACAAGAAAAAAATTAGAGACCCTACTTAGAACATAAGTATTAAAAAAATTGGAATGATAACCAAAGACCTCTTATCCCCTCAAAATCCAGGCTCAGATAGTTTTAAAGTTTCATCCCACCAAACTTACAAAGAACAGTGAATTCCTACCACACATATGAATATATATATGTATATTATTCTAGAAAACAACATGAAGCCTATGACATTATATATTTATATAAATAAAAGTTCCATGTACATAAAAATATACAAATTTTATAAGAATGCATAAAAACAAAAGAACTTGATTAACTTCATTAGAATGGTAGTCAATGATCAAGGTAACAGCATTGGGAAAGGGTAATTAAGGGAATACATAAGTACAAGCATGAATGAATGAATGGAGAGAGGCCATACAGGAATGAATGTGTCATGAACTAGGAGTATGGTTGATTCAATTCTCTGACCTAAGATCTAGTAGAATAGAAAAGAAAAAAGATGATCAAATTATGGTCACTAGGGCTTACAGTTGAGTAGAAGGAGATAGACATATTTCATTTGAAAAGTGGAATAAAGTGATTAAGATATTTTGGAACAATTCTGCTCATGGTAGAGTGGGGACACAAATCATGGTGTTGTAACTTCTACCTGGGTGGGAGCTGGAGAGGTGAGATTGTAGCAGCTCAATGGCGCACCAGAGGAAGAGACAGGCATGGCATAAATAATGTAATTCAGAGAATAATGGAGGAAAAATTAACAGTGAATGTTAAAAATAAATCCTATGTGAATGCAAAGGCAAGGGGTGATAATCCTGTATAAGGAATAGAAGAAGGTGTCTTGATACCTGAGCTGAGCCCACAGAACTGTGCAAATGACTCAGACAGTCTGCCCGTCTAGGGTTGCATCTAGGTTCAGAAGCGGATTCTTGTGTTGGCTCCAGACTCTCCACGGAGCCCAGATTAAAACTCTGCACAATCATATACCACACATAATTAGTGTGACCTGAGAACCTACCAAACAATTAGTAATAAAACATCAACTCTGACTCTGCTTCCTCAACGACGAAGTAAATCCCTTTAAACCAGGTCCTAGTGCTGCTTTTTTTTTTTGGCATTTAGATTCTGCCTCTAAATTTGCAGATGCAATAGGATGATTTATCATGGAAAATTATTGCATGATCATCAAAAAGTAATGAAAGTTGTCACAGCCTCTCTTCTTAATGGTATTTCTCACTGACCTCCTTCCCCCTACCCTGAAAATGAGCTCTAGGCGTCTAGCATGGAGCCAGCCTGGGGATCTGATGCTGTTTAATTCAGGCAGGCAGCCAACCATGAACACGTTTTTTTTTTTTTTTTTCAGAAGTAAAGACAACTTCTGTAACTTTTTAATTAAAAAGCTTAAAAGCGCTTAATTAAAGAGACATAAATCACCGAGAAACCTTTAAATCTTTGTAATCTTTTGTGGCACCGCTTGTTTGTTTCCAGCTGTGTCCAGGGACCTCCGAGGCAATAGGGTGTGGAGAAGGGAGAGCACTGCTGTGCAGTGGTCCTGGAGCAGTGGCTTGGCAGGACTGAGCATTCAGTGGCAGTGCCATGGTGGAGATGCTGGTGTGGAGCCTGCCCTTGGTGGAAAGAGAGATAAGAGGACTGTAGAACAGGACCATCCAGCCTTGTTTCCACCTTAGCCTAAATTCACAATCAGAGTTTTTGGTAGGTCAAGATGGCGGCCGCCTCTAGGGGATAGAGGGACAAGTCACACAACACCAGGAGGAAACAGTGTGAGAACGGAAAACATTTCATTTTTCAGCCCAGGATCCTCAAAAAGTCAGTGTCATGAAAGAAAGGAATTAGAGGACTATGCTGAATTAAAGGAGGCTCAAAAGACACAACAAGCAAATGCAACGTGTGAACTTTGATTGGATCCTGATTAGAAACCAACAAAACTGTGAAAGGCATTCCTTAGGGTGATGGAAAAAATTGAATGTAGACTTTATATTTTATAATATTATGGAATTATTATTAATTTTACTATGTGTGATAATGGTATGACAGTTAAGTAAGATAATGTTTTATTCCCAAGAGAGATACGCTGACGCGTCTAGAAGTGACGTTTCACGATGCCTACGAATGTGCCTGAAGGATAATGACTGTTGGGCAGAGAGTGGAGGGTATCTGTGTGTTCACTTCAGTAATTTTTAAACTCTTTATGTATGTATGAAAGAATTTTATAACAAAACTTGCAGGAAGACAGAATGGCAGCCTCTGTTTCTTTGTCTCTTGGAGAGCTCCCTCCGCGTGGGAGTCACAGATCTACTGATGCAGGAGCAGGGTCAGGTCGGGCGAGCGGAGCTGGACAAGTCTTCCTCTCTGCTGTGGCATGGAGTCTGGATGTTGCGAACACCATAGGCTTCAGGAAGGAGACAGCTCTTTGGATCTTCAACTGTGGCACTTCACGGTTTGTCTACCTGGATCTGAGGATTCAAACCCAAGTGGCACAGTGGCTCCCATTTGCATGGAGGTTTCAGTCTAGCCTGGGAGACAGATAGTCGGCCAGTCCCCACAGCCTCATGACGTCACGTAGAGCCTTCTAACATGTGTGCGATCAGGTCTGGCATGGTGCCTGGTACCCCCAAATATTTGTGACATCATGATCTTTCTTTCTCTGTTTAAAGATAGAAACAAGGACATCATATACATCTCAAAGGGGTATATATTGTTCTATGAGGCGTGGGACATGGCCTCTGGATACTGGGGATTGATATAGGGAGAAGAGGGAGTGGTAGGTCACAGAACCTTCCGACTGGCTGGATCAGGGTATAGAATGGGTCGGAGTCTCCAGGATCCAAGCCCAGCAAAGATGTATGTGTCTAAGTGGACATGTCACTGGTCTAGACCAAGAAATCTGCAAACTGGATGAAGTAGCCTCATTTTCCTAGGGCTCAGTGGCTGATAAAGCAGGGTGGATGTGTGTGGTATGGAGACTGGCATGGGGCCAATTAAGGGACTAGCTTATCCACACAGCTAGAGAAAAAAAATGCCCCTGGAACATCCTTTCCAAAAATTTGAACACTGCTTTGTCCAAACTTAAAAAGACTTTAATTTAGAGAGCGCTGGAGGGGGTTTGGAGATCACCTGGCCTCTTAGTTTTCAAAGGATGCTGCCAAGAACTCCTAGGACTCTGAGGAAGTTCAAACTCAAGTCAAGACTCAGTTTGAAAGTCACAAACCAGATCCAACCCACTCCCCTTACAGAAGCTGAGTGCATTAGCTTCCTAGGGCTACTGTAACAAAGTACCACAAACTGTGTGGCTTAACAGAGATTTATTGTCTCACAGTTCTGGAGGCTAGAAGTCTGAGATCAAGGTGTCGGCAGGGCCAGGCTCCCTCTGAAGGCACTAGAGAAAGATCTATTCCAGGCTTCTCTCTTAGCTTCTAGTAGTTCCTTGGCTTGTGGCAACATAACTCCAGTTATGGAGAGCATGGCATTTTCCCCATGTGTCTGTGTCCAAATTTTCCCTTTGTATAAATTATTATGCATTAGGGGCCCACTCTACTCCAGTGTGATCTCATTTTAATGAATTACACCTGCAATGACCGTATTTTCAATTAAGATCAATTCTGAGGTACGGGTGGTTAGGATTTTAACTTATGTATTTTGGCAGGGGCATAATTCAACCCGTAAGAGTGAGCTAGAAGGAAATGGACTTGCCTCAGCTCAAACAGATCTGCCTTAGCACCCAAGCCTAGGTCTGGGGCTCCTAATTCATCCTTAAGAGCTCTTTTCATTACTGCAAGCTGTCTCCTACTTGACGTCAGACTAAACAAGGGGTCCCAAGCATGTTTTTCTCAGCCCTAGTAAAGGAGTCACTTGCCAGTTTGGGGGTGCCCATCATTCCACCTCTTTTTATTAGCACCTGATCTCCCTCTTGGAGAGTTTCCTATTGTGTGGCACCTCCTTGGAAGATAGTATGTGTATCCCATTCTCGGATTTGAAAGGGCAGACCCTCCTTCTATCTCCAGGTAGCCAGATGGACACATGCCTTAGACTCAGCCCATCAGACCTATTCTCCTGGGCCTTGTCCCCTGAGTAAGTGATGCCATGACGCAGAGGCCGCAGCAACACTCAGACTAGCCTGTTCCTGTAGGCTGGCCTCGCCGGGCCTCTTCCTGGTCATCCTCCAGAAGCCCCTGGCATCCCACTCCTATGAGTCCCTGCTATTCTTCCTGTAAGCCCCCTGTTTGTGTAAGAGAAGCAGAATCCACTTCTGTTACTTACAAAAATAAGCTCTCAATGATACACCAGGATGTCACGGGTTCCTTAGAGAGGTGTCGCTAAATTCATTTTAATCTTAGAATGAATCAAGACACATCATGAGACCCCAAAGATGACAGATTACCATTATATGGAATTATTTGTTTTTTGGACCCAGGTCCGAGCTGGGACGTCAGACCCATGCTCTGTGAGCGTCACTAATGCCACTCGAGGGGAGCAGGGGTGAGCAGGAAGGAGGTGACCACCAGCCGCTGCCACTTGCCAATCTATATTCGTAACAGCCCCCGTTGCATGTCAATTGTGCGGTAAACAGCTTCACCAGGCAGATCACAGGGCCCAACAATTTTATCTTATTTAAAATTGAGCCTAAACCAAACAGATAAGCGCTATATCATCTCCACGAATTAATCCACATGCAGTTTATCTTCTGAGAGGTTTGCCACGGTGTCATTTACGTCACTGTAAACACATGTTGGGTGGGTGGCTCTTACTAATTTAATTTGCTTCCAAATGTGTGTGTATGTGGGACCTCCCCTAAACCAAATAATTTGGAATAATAGCAGAAAGGGAGTGAAGTAATATATGTGGCAAATCAAGGCCTTGGGTTTTTGTGTTTTGTTTTGTTTTTGTTTTTTTAACTCTGAAGGAAAAAAAGGGGACATGCAGGGGGTTTATTTTTGATTAAATGCCTTAGCCTTGCTTTGGTATTTATCTTCCCGTGGCAGCCCCTGATCCAGTCACAATGTGTAATTCCATTAGCATTATCTCTCCATTCATTTGAGAGGGCCTTCAGCCTGGACGGCGGCAGCATAAAGGACTACGGTGTTCAGGGGGCTTACTTCTTATTTCTTCAGCAAGTTTATTCCTTTATCGGCAGCTCGTTTAAAGGGAGCTAAAGGGGAGCCGGTCAAATCGTTAAGTGAGAGCTTAGCGTGGGTTTTTAAAGGCAAACCCAGAAGCTTCGAGGGGAAGAAAAGGTTAAATTAAATAAACAAACAATGCCTGCACTGCCAGCAGAACTGATGGCCACAGATAATATTTAAGGACCTCATATTTATAAAGGAGGCTTTATCTTTGTACTTTTAATGAGAAAAGTGGTTTCAATCGGCTGTCACGACTCCTGGGTGTATTCTAGCTGAACCACTAAGTGACCTTGTGACTTTATTTCTCTACCCATGCCCACCGCAGAGGTGATGTTCAGGGCAGGAAAGAGATGTTCTTCCTAAAGTGCCCGGAGTCCCTGCAAAGAAAGATGAGGGTGGATGAAAAGGAGATACGGGCATTTCTCATTCGTCCATGCTAATGGGAGGCAGGGTTCACAGGGAGAGACGAATTGCACAGAATATTCGCAAACCCCATTTGAGTTTTAATTGTCCCCGCCCACAGGGGCCTTTTCCTTTTCCTTTCCCTGCCGGCTGGTCTCATCCCCTGGCTGGCTCGGCTTCCCCTCCTCCTTGCCTTTGTTCACCCCTTCACAGAAGTGCCCACCTGGCCAAAGAGAAGATGCCAGGGGTTGGGGAAGCTACACGATAATGGCTCCTGGGAGCCGCTTGCATGGTGCGTGGCTTGTAATCCTGTTTTCTGGGAGAGGGATTTGAGGTGGCAAAAGAATACATGATGTGCAGCATTTTGAGAGCGGAGTTGGGAGGGACTGTCACAGATGCCTGCCCGTGCCAGTAAAAATCGCAATCCCACTACATCTGAAAGGCAGCTTGGCCACCAGCCTTTTCTGAAGGTTCAATACATGCCCAGTCCTGTGCTAAGTACCTTATATGCATTGTGTACTTTAAAGAAGTGTTTCCAAACTGTTTATTTTAAAACACTGGAGGCTTATCAGTAAGTTTTTTGAGTGGTCCCAACATATGTACATTTATTGTAGTGTAGTATGTATATTATATGCATATATTATGATATATTATTTATATAGTATGATATTTATATATTATATACTATTATATAATATATAACAGTATATATTGATATGCTTAAGGGCTGAGAAGAATAAATAGAAATGGAAATTACTCTAATACTTTCTCCCTGCATCCCCATAGAGCCTTGGGAACACGCTAAGTACTTAACAACCCACTCTGACAATTTCTGTTCCTCACAGCCTGCCTGACAGGTAGGTGCTGTTGTCACTTCCATTTTATAGATGAAGGAACTCTGGCTGAAATTGGTTTGGGTAATATTCCCAGAGGGGGGATTGTAACCCATGTCTTCTGATTCCAGATCTTGGGGTCTTTCCATTACTCTATACTCCCTCCTTCTCCCCTCTTACCCTGACAAGGGACCCCAGTGAATGGCCCTGCGTTCCTATGACCCGCTATTTTCTCCTTCGTCTGTTCCAAGGCTCTCCACGTTGATCCAGTCTGCAGGGGGTGACTCTTGGGATCTCGATTAGTCCAAATCAGTGTTAGTAATCCTGTTCTTTGCCAGACACTCATTTTCACAACCTCCCTTGCAGCTTGGAGTGGCTATGTGACCCAGTTCTTGCCAGTCAGGTATATGGAAGCATTCTGAAATGCTCTACTTGCTGTTAGAAGGGAGAGCAACACCAGAAGAGCTTTCTGGCACTGCTTCTTTGCCTTTCTTGGGGGCTTAAGTTAAGTCTAAGGGCAAAAATGCGACTTGCCAAGGATGAGACACAGATGAAATAGAAAGAGGCTGGATCCTTGGTAACCTCAGGGAGTCCCTGCACTAGACCAGGAACCACCTAACTCCAGGCTACTCATGTGAGATATTAAATGTCTTTTAAGCAGCTGGATGCGTATGCTGTTACTTGCAGACCATAGCCTTCCTCATGGACACAGTCTCCATTTCTGTGTTTCTAATCAACGTTCTTCTATCCTCATTTCATCATTTTGTCAGTTTCCTTCTTCTCTTTGTTCTACGAATTACATTTTATGGAGCCAGGCTTGGTCCGTGTGGCATAAGAAGTCATACGACCCAAGGACCTTTTTAGAGCTATGCATTTTTTCCTAACTCCTTTCTACTTTATTTTTCCCAATTGGATTATTATGTTTGCTCGTGTGTTTCTAAGGGCTTTTGCTCCATTTCTTTCCCTTGCAAAGTTCTGCCCACACTGACTCTCGCGTGGTTCCCAAAGCTTGCCTTCTTTGGAAGTGAGGATTATTCTTCCTCTACATTCCACCTCAGGGCCCCTGTACTGACTCCTTCCTCTCCCCACGTCTTCCCCTGGCTGGTTGCTTCTTGTCTTTCAAGCCTCAGCTCAGAGGTTACCACCTGAGAGAAACCTTTCCTCACCTCACAGCACCATATTCTCTTATTATTCATAGAACAAACCACTACCTGAAATTACCCTGTTCATTCATTTAACTGGTTCATTCTTGCCTTCATCCACAGTGCACACTGTACAAGATCAGGGACCTACTGTCCTGGGCTCCATCTTATCCCCAGCACTAGAACTTGGCACCTAGGAGGAACTAGGAATATATTCATATAAGAAATGAATCAAAGAATGCATAGGGAGCTCCTTTTTATCTGTTAAATTGGGTGCTGTCTGATTCATAAATCACTGAATAAAGCCAATAAGATCTTCAACATTAAAAACAAAAACAAAAACAATGAATGGACATGAACTACCTGCCCATGTGAGTCCTTGGTTTTACTCCCTGGGGGAATTGTTCAGTATTTATGAAACAGGGATATTAAAAGGTAAAGTGATCAGCATGTCTGTGCAAGTGCCAGGTAAATATTGTACCATCATCAAATGTCTATAATTTAAAATTCTGACATTGAAGAACATATACTTATCTTTTCTTTCACCTACATCCTTTGCAACCCGTCTTTCTTGCTGACCCTTATTGTTCATTCCTACCCTCCCCCTGCCCACGCCTCAAATGTAGCTTCTTACTCCAGATCCTTCTGATTAGAACGTATATTAATGTTGTTATTATTTCTCACTGAGATGAGCCTTATTTTAAAAATATTGTAACAGCAGAGGCACTATTAATAAGAAAACGAATAGTTATAATTTCAATATGGTGTTATGATCAGAATCAAGAAGAATTGCTTTCTGAATTGACACTCTCTTCCTAATTCCCCTATTACTTGGCGAATACTTATGTCTTAGCATCGATAACATTGCTGCACTGATTTGTTCACTATGTTGTCTCCCATTCACCTGAAAACCCCTAAGGTAGGAACTATGCCTGAAACAGCTTTGATCCATGGCACAGTGACATATGGCAGGCACTTCATAAATGTTTATTGAATGGATGATCCTAAACGTGATATGAGTTGCAGAGTATCCCCTTGGCCTATTTCACTCTACAGTCAAAATGAAATCTTACAGAACCTTTATAGTCTCATGAAAACCTGTGATATCTGGCTTTGGTCTTTGGACGAAATCCTTATCATTGTCACCATCATTATCACTCTTTCTTTCTTTCTTAAGATGTATTCTCTCTTACTGTAGCTTTATGCCTGATTAAGCATGACGAGTCAGGGAGGGAAGTTATGACCAGGCCCGAAAGGCGCTGATGAAATCACTGGAGCAGAAGCGATAGGATGCTTTAGTTTTATTTACAGAACGAAACGATGAGGTGTCAATAATCCTGTTAATATGGGAGGAAGCATAATTAGGAATGACAAAGGGAACAGACTGAAGGTTTGGAACTCCTGCAGAAGAAGCCCACAACACTCCTTTACAGAGAGGTGCTTTCGACAGTGGAATAATTTCCCCCTGGGGGTCGGGGGCGGTGATGAGAATGCCATTGTTCGGATCACTTAAGACAAACTAGAGGATGAAGGAGCAGTCATTACAGGCTGTTGAACGTCCACAGTGTAGTCAGATGTAGGACGAAAACCTGTCCAGTCCTCAGGTTACAGTCCCTGTGACCAGATGACACAAGCTGACCCTGGGCCCATTACCTGTGACTTCTCCGAGACACTAGAATCCCTGGGCTGGTTGTCAGGCCCTTGGTAGCCATAGAAAGCTTCTGAGGTTAAAGGGGTAGGAATAGAGGAATGATAAGGATCCCCCACTGGAGTAGGAAGAAACTAAGGGAAAGGGGGAGAAAAGCAATGTGGGTGCCCAAAAAGAAAGACTGGGGACCTGGGGAGGAAGGAATGGAGTGGGGGGTAATTTGAAAGCCAAAGGAAAAAAATAAAAATTCAGAACTCTGGATTTTATGAGTGTTCAATGAGTGAATGATGGAAAATGGTTCCATACAGGCCTGTAGCGGGCAAAAGACGGTATACCTGGTGAATGCGGTGTACAGCTGCAGAGCAAGGAAGAGGCAGGGTTAACTTAGCTGTGTGTCTGCTCACGCGCTTCATCTCGCGCTCTGACCGACGTCACCCTCGACTCCTCTCCTTGGCGATGGTTGGGGCTGGATTTGGTTATCTTCCCTAGATGTTACCCTCAAATCACTGCAGTTTAAGTCAGTAAACATTTACTGAGTCAAAGCAAAGCCCGTGGCACTGTGGAGGAGACAACAATAAACACAAAACAACTAAAACCTCAGACCCTTAGAGACATCAGAGCTTATTTCATCCAAACTCCAGTCTTCACCTAAGCATCCCCTCCTTCCTGTCTGAATACATCAAGTGATGGAGAACTCACTACCACCCAAGAAAATCTGTTCTGTCTTTAGAGAGCTCTATTAGAAAGGCGTTCCTTATATTGGGCCGAAATATCTCTACATAAGATAAATTCTATTCATTGATCCTACTTCAATATCTTGAAGTTATAGAGCTAATTCAGCAACCCTTCCCAAATATTTGAATCTGTCATGTTCCCTTGATCCTTACTTTCTTGAAGCCGGACATCACCAGCATCTTTGTTTGTTCCAAATATAATAGGATTTTAAGTCCCTTTTGGGCTTGACCACTCTTTTAGCTGCTCCGCGGCATGTGGGATCTTCCTGGACCGGGGCATGAAACCATGTCCCCTGCGTGGGCAGGCAGACTCTCAACCACTGTGCCACCAGGGAAGCCCGGGCTTGACCACTCTTGAAGCGTGGGACCTGGAGCAGTAATTCAGGTGTGGTCTAACTGTCTCAAAGCAGAGCAGGGCTGTCACCGCCCCCTTTGGGACTCCATTCTCTAATAATATAGCTTGTGATTCCATTGACTTCGGCAGCCTCTCACTGTTGAGTCACATAGAGAGCTTACTGTCAACTTTAGCTTATACTTTTAAAAAAAATGTGATCACATCTCCCTGATCCTGTATTTGCAAAGTTGTTTCCTATGCGCACATACAGAACCTCGGTCGTATCTATATTACATTTTGTTAAAAATTGCCCCATAATTTCAGCATGCAAGATTATCTTTGAATTCAGAAAGTCTATTTTATGCTGGGGGGCTTTGATCATGCACTTGTAGCCTGAATAAAACAGGGTCTTCTTGATTCTGACTTAAGATCCATCCCAACTTGACGATATATCCAAAAGAAATGCAAAGTCAACCTTTTCAAAGCATTGCAACGTTTTGCAAAGTTTTCTACTGACAGTCTCTTGAGGAAGCATCAAAAGAAGGAATTACATCATGTACTCTGAAAGACTTCCTAAAAACCCCTTTCTGTGACCGATGCTCACGTCCCTCCGGGGTCCCCGTGCTCACAGCCTTCCTCCCACCTTCTTGCCACCCATCCTCATGCCCCCTTCCCCCCCAGGGTGCTGCTCCATTCTTTCCCCCTGGCCACATCCTTTTTCTTTCTGGAGAGCTCCATATATTTTCAAATGTAGGTCAGTTCAGCTTCTCTCACTTTTTCATTCCTCAGCACGGTGCCCCCAGGTCAACATCAAAATGCCTTATTAACACCAAAAATGCCCAGTATTAAGCAAAGGTTTCTTTCTCCTTAGCCGGGGGAGGATTGGAAATACTTATATTTATTGTTTTTTCATTGCAGTCATAGGCAAATTTGATGATTGTGTCTCCTCCATCTTTATCCAAGTTATTAGTACATTTGTAGAACAGGATTAGTTTGAGAACAGAGCTCTGATACAGATCCCAAGAAAACCTTCCTCCATGCTGTCTTGATGCATTGAGGACCCTCTTTGGGGTCTCACCATTCAATCAGCTAATCCTTCCAGCCCACATAACCCCATGCGCTACAAGGGTCTTATTAAAGAGTCCTTGATGCAATTCAGATATTCTCTCTTATACTTCCTTGATGTGAAAGCCTCACCACTTTGTCGAATTAGAAAACAAGACCAACCTGGTAGGGTTTGTTCTTGGCAATGCCAGGCCTTTTCTTAGTGCTCACCATATCATTTTCTAAATAATCATATGTCTGCCCTTTACTGAGCCAGTGGTCAATATCTGGACCCAGCTCATTTGTTTGTAGTTTTCAGAACTTATCGATACATTATTTTCACCTTTTCCAAACTAGAATGAGGTTTGCCTGTCTCTAGTCCTTTACCTGTCCCTACACAGTTCCTGATGAGATTAACAACTCAGTATGGAGCTTTTTACCTGTGAATATCTAAACGCCTCCTGGCACCATCATATGTTCAGCCTGTACCATTTCTGGGTATTAGTGTCCATGAGTTTACTGACCATGGTGGAGAAGAAAACTGCCTTTGACTTGCTCTAAAGTTACTTGCTTTAGCATGGGAAGGATGTTCTGCATCATTCCTGGAATCTCCTTCTAATCAACTAGTGCCAAACAGAAGTCCTCAGGCCAAGTAGAATGCTGGCTGGTCTTTAGGAAATGAGAGATGAGAACTTCTCTGGGATGTTTACCCCATCGTGCTGGGCAGACTGGCTGCTCTGTACCTTCATGGCAGCCCAGAGAAGCGTGGGGCCTGGAGCAAGATGGAGCAGATAGTTGGAAAGTAGAACAAAAAGCAAGCTTGGATGTGATACAGATGGGATGGAGGAGTGGTTGGCTGGATTCGAGGCGAGAGAGTGGTGTGATGAAGATGCTTTTAGCGGCAGTAGTTTTTTGTTCCTTTTAAACCAGCTTTTTTTAAAAAATGGAGAATGTAATACTTGCACAGGGTAAAATGTCAAAAAGAACAAAAGATATACAATGAAACAATAAAATATATGTCACCCTGGCTCCCACTCTGAGGTTTCTGCTGGTAAGTGTTTTTCGTATCCTTCCAAAATGTTCTGTGTATATATAAAACTATATAGATATGTATGCAGTATTCTCTACATTCAAAAATACGCAAACATATACACAAATACCTTTCTGCATTTTTTTTTCAGAGCATCGATTACGTAGATTTACTTCATTTGTTTGAGATCTATACTGTGTTCTATTGCATGGGTGTACCGTAATTTTAACAGCAGTGCTTTGAGGGAATGAAAATAGAATTGTTGCCAAACCCAAGGTATTAATCTTAAGTTTGAAGTGGAGAGAGTAACTGACCGGTGCACAGGTTTACATTTCAGATTCCTGTGTAACCTGAGATGTGTCACTTCAACATCCCTTGCCTCAGTTTGCCTAGCAGGGAAAGGACATCACTTTCTTTCTTGATTCTAGTGTCAAAAAATATGAGACAAGGCTCCTTAGACACAGGACTTGGGAAAAACAACTACTAGAAAAGGTATGTATTAACATTTTCTCATGATCTAGGGGTGGGGCATGGGCGGAAGGGAACCCTCTCTCTGCCCCTAGCGACACTGAATTGCGCTGATGTGGGTGCTGCGTTTGCTGGGCACCCATGAACAGTCATCTGAGCAGATCAGCAGGCCTGGTCTGCACTCACCTGCTTTATCTTGGCCCATCGCTAGCCCTGCCCAGTGCTGTGTTGGGAAAGGTTTAAGAACTGGCTCTCCACAAAGATAAGAGCCCTGGTTTGCAGTGTATGCTGATCCCCGCTGGTGTAAATATTTCCACCATGGCTGGTTTCCAGCTATCAGCATAGTGTCACTGAATGCAGGGTTGGGGACAGATGCACACAGTGGGGTCTTCCTGGCTTTTTTTTTTTTAAATCTTATTTATTTATGGCTGCCTTGGGTCTTCGTTGCTGCGTGCCGGCTTTCTCTAGTTGTGGCGAGCGGGGGCTACTCTTCGTTGCAGTGCGCGGGCTTCTCATTGCGGTGGCTCCTCTTGTTGCGGAGCATGGGCTCTAGGCACGCGGGCTTCAGTAGTCGTGGTGCACGGGCTCAGCAGCTGTGGCTCACAGGCTCTAGAGCTCAGGCTCAGTAGCTGTGGCACACAGGCTTGGTTGCTCTGCAGCACGTGGGGTCTTCCTGGAGCAGGGCTCGAACCCCTGTCCCCTGCATTGGCAGACGGATTCTCTACCACTGCGCCACCAGGGAAACCCATCTCCCTGGCTCTTAGCTATCAAGCACCACTGTGGCCTTGGGGCTGTGACCATGGGGGGTCCACAAGGGACACCCAGCGTTTGCAAAGCCTGCAGACAGGAGTGCTTTGGGAGGAAGCCCTTTCAAGCCTGAGGAAGGAGAATAGGGGGGAGATGTTAAGGAGGAGAGAAGTCACCTTGGGTCTCTGCACGGTCCCCAGAAACTCCCAGAGGCGTGGTCTGTGGCTCCTTCTGTGCCGACTCAGTACAGGCACCTCTTCCCTTCTTACTCTTCCTCGTGGCTTCTTTCCTCCCTCACTTTCCTTCTACCCATTGTGGGTACCTTGGCCCCCGTGATGACCCTTAGGCACTGCTTGGGTCTCCAGAAGCTGCTGAGGGCTGAGGAGATTCCTCGAAGCTGGTGCCAGGGGGATGGAAGGTAGTCCTCACAGGACACTGTGCAGCAGGGAAACAGTGGCCTCCTGTTTCCCGTCTCTTCTTGCTGTGCCTTCTCTTGAGTCCTGGGACCTCCCCCCTGCCCTGCAGCGTGGGGAGGGTCAGGTTCAGGAGGACGGAACTTTACCAGCACCACAGGGATGGAGTCCACTCAGTCTGACCTCCAACGGGCTCCCCGTGAGGGCAGGTGCCAGGCAGCTTGTTAAAACGAACAAGCTCCAGCCCTGCTCTGCGCCTCCGTGTGGGGTGTTTCTGAGGCTGACATGCCAGAACTGAGCACATCCACTTCAGGTGAGCACGACTCTACATTCTGTGTGTTGTGCCTTCCAGCCCCCTGGCTGGGTTTTCTCATTTTCACTTCGCATATTGAGATACGCTAAGGGGCTCTGTAGGGAGTTCCTGGCAGGGCACATCCTGGTGCCCATTCCTGCCCAGTATAGTCAGTATCATGCATCCAGCATGCCCCCCTCTGTCCTTCTTATTCTAAAGCCAAGTGGGCTCAAAGAATAAGAGTTAGAGGCTACTGAGGCCAAGGTCAGGGGAACGATTCCCTCTCTAAGTCACTATATTTTTAATTATCTCTGGCTGTGTAACCAATCACCTCCAGCAACATCTTGTCTCTGCTCCACAATGTCTGGGACCTCAGTTAAAAACACCCAAAGCTGGAATCATCTGAAGATTTGGCTGGGCCTAGAGGACCCACTTCCAAGGCGGCTCCCCCATGGGATGCCAAGTTGTGCCAGCTCTTGGTGAGAAACCTCAGTTCCTCTCCTCAAGGCTGCTTGAGGGTCCTCACCACATGGCCGAACACCCCAGAGCGAGTGATCTAGGAGACCAAGCTGGGAGCTGCCACGTCTTGGATGACCTGGCCTCAGAAGTAACACCCTGTCTTGGCCGAGTCAGCTCTGATTCTGTGGGTGGGGACTGCAGGACGGCATGAATACCGGTTGGCAAGGATCACTAGGTTTATTTTGGATCCTGGTTATCACAGTCTCTTAGCAGATTATACTCAGACAACCTGGCAATCATCTTGGAAATGTGTGCTACCAGATAAGGTTTTTAACCCATTAGCACAAATCCATCTTCAGTACAAGGAAAACAACTGAGGCCTTTGTGCTCTTTGTACCCCAGTCATAGAGGCCAAGTGACTAGCTTAAGCTACTTGGCAGGTGAGTGGGGCAGAGGCAAGACGGAGCCTTCATGTGGAGGCCATGAATGGCATCTGGTTCTTGGAGTTCAGGCGTGCTATAGGACCTCATGCCTCCTGGGACTGAACCCCCAAAAAGGGTCACACGGAAGTGTTTACATTTTCTTGTTGTGGCCAGATATGGAGTTGGCCAGAGCTGGGACTCTGCTGTTTCTGGCCAGTTGAGTTAGGTCACATGCCTACCCCACCCCTTGCATCCTCCCACTTCTGATTCCTGCAGTTGAAAAGACAAGTTTGCTCATTCGTTGGAAGAGAAGGAAGAATGCTGGAGAGAGGTGGTAGGTGAAGGCGTCTGGGGAGGAAGGGGATTAAGACTTAGACCCCGGGAGGTGTGGGAGCTGCTTCGGGGCCCAGATGACCAAGATCCACACGGTGTGTGAGTGGGGGAAGGGAGCGAGCATCCCCCCCCACCTTGGCACCAGACCCCTGGTGTGGCCTGGGAAGCCACAGCAGAGCAGCGGGGCTGGCCTTGCCCAGCGGTATAGGTGGGCAGAGGTGATGCAGAGATGTCCTTCCATCACGTGGCTTGTGGCAGTGGACTTCCGTGACGAGGCCTGTGAAGAATAACATGATCACACTTGCTGCTGAGCACAGCCACCCTTGGGGGTCTCTGACACATGGGAGGAGACAGGGAGGGGGCTCTCAATGGAGGCCAAGTCTGCGTGAGCAGGCGAAGGCTGAGAGATGAGATCAGATGCGACCATCACTGTGTCTTCGCTAGCACCCACAGGCTGGAGAAGCCTGAGATGGTTTGGGTCTACTAACAATACCCAGCCACCAAGGTCAAGTACAATCAGGAAGTGGGGTGACATAGGGACGCTCCTCCTCCACCCTCCTCCAAGGGCAGTCGTTTCTCCGTCCTGTTTTTACTATTTTATGGCCTGGAGTCTTGGAAATAGAACGCTTGGGTTAGAGGCTGACTTAAGCCCTTAAGAAATAGGAAAGAATAAGTTTGTTTCAATAGACTGAGAATCTTGAGAGCAGCTGCGCATACCACGAAATGGCAGCTTTCAGAAGGCTGCAGCTTGCAGCCTGCTGGAGTGTGTGGTGGACATCTGGTGACACACCTGGAAATCAGGGGTCAGTGGGGAGTTGGGCCCTTCTCGCTGTCTGGAACCCTGGCCTTCTGTTTCCAGCGCAGGGTCACGGAGGAAGGCTCTTTCCTCCCAGTCTCTGCTGAGTTGGGATAATGTTGATATTTCTACTCTCCTGCAGGTGGCGCCACAATTTAGGTTTTTAAGCCGCGGACTGCCTGTCGTTTTTCATCCAGCACCGGGTGCTCCGTCTGAAACCCAGCCATGGGGCCAGCTATGGGGGGGGGGGGGGAATTCTCTATAGTACCACCAGGCTCTGGTGATTTATTTAATGAGCAAATCTGGCTTTTAATCAACTTAAATAGAAGTTCTGTTCCTAGACTAATCGAACAGTGGTGGCTAAGTGAAGGAAAACTTAAGGATTTCTTCTCCTCTCTCCTATTAAATCTGGCCTTTTATTCAGCCTGAAAGATGAGCCAATACTCTACTCCTCAAACCCCTCAATAAACTACCACCAAATTGCCACAAAAATAGCCTCCTTAGAACACAGGACTTTATGAAGCAATGGGCCATTTAGCTTTTCCCTCTTGTGGCTGCAAGCCAGCCAATGACCTACTCAGCGTCCCCGGGGTGGGGTGGGGGGGGGGGTGGGAGTGGGTGACTTACAGACCCACTGTCAGCAGGAGAAAAGCTCGTGTCTCTCTTTGCCGCTCCACAGCCGGTGGGATTGGGGGACGTGTGGGAACTAGGAGGGTTTGTACCTACTGCAGAAACCTGCTTTGAACCAGTATGGAGGCTGCCTTTCCTAGCGTGTCTGACCACCGAGAATGGTCAAGATGACAGAGGACCTTCCAGCCCTCACTGTGTGGTGCTATTTAAAAAAGACGTGGTCTTTGAAAAGCAATGCTGATCTCTTACGTGTGTATCGCACTTACCTTAGAGTTTCCAAGCGCATGAATAGTGTCTCCCTTGAATGTCACTATCTCCAAGGGGTAAATGGGGCAGGTGAGAAGACAGAGTGTCACTGAGAAAGTCTGATCTACCCCCAGATTATGGAGTTGGCGGATGTCAGAGCTAGCTCTAGGACCCAGGTCTTCTAACTTCCGGTCTAGAGCACTACTCATCCCAACCCATCTCCCAACTCTCCAGCCTTGAGAGAGCAAATCCAAGGGGCCATCATAATTTAACAACAACAACAAAAAAAATCAGGTCCCACACTGTTGCTAATTTGACTGCTCTGTTCTTCCTTACGGAGACATTATAACTGCCCCATTCAGCACACCTTTCACCTGGTTGTTAAGTGGAAGGGGAAGGAAGGAAAAGGCCGTTGGCCATTCAGCCCCACTGACAACAGGAGAATCGGCAGGCGCCCCTCACCTGCCCACTGTCGGGCCAGCTCTTTGCCTCACTTCTTCTCTGTCATTTGGCTATGTTATTGCTCTCCAGGCACCACGTGGCATTCACTTCTCTGAATGAAAATAAATGACGCCACACACTAGGCAGGAGATAAAGAATAATAAATACATTTTATCTGCTACCGCTAAAAAAAAAGATCTTTGACTTCCCATCCATCCATCAGAAAATGGACCTGTGTCTTACCAGCAATAGTCACACACACACACACACACACACACACACACACACACACACAAGCTACAAGTGAAAAAATCAAGTTGTATTAAAAATACATGCTAGATGGCTGAGAATGGAAGCAGAGCTGTTTTTCTCACTCCCTCTCCCCCTCTTCCGGCATTTTTATGGCATGCCCTGAAAGCTGAGTGGCAAACAGACATTTGAAAGGATCCCCCCTCCCTCCCACTTTTATGGAACTGTATTCCATAAGTAACCCATTAGGGTTTTTCATGGGGCTGTCTGGGCTGTCACCTCTGGGAAAGGCCTGAGATGGTCCCGTGTAGCAATTTTAGAGAAGATACCTCAAGGTGGGACCACGACCAGGGTGAGGACAGCCTGACAAGAAGGAGCCTGAGTGTGAGTGCCTCCTGGGCGCCTGGCTTGTCTGTCCCTAGTCTCAGTCCTGCCTGGAGAAACATTTGGCCCTGGGCTTCCTCAACTCCGGATGGAGGTCCAAGAAGCAGCAGCATCCAGTTATTTCGTTATGTTTCTCTGGACTTCTGAAACTAACCTGATATCGCATGCTTTATCTAGAGTCTGGCATCTGGGGTTTCTGAGAAGAGAGGAGCCGGATCAATGTATTAACGCAAGCTAATAAGATCACTCCTTGCTTCTTTCTGTGCCCTGCGATACTCAGCAGAGGACCAGAGGCTCTCAAGGCTCCACTCTGTCTCCTGGAATACCCTTCCGCCAAACAACCCAACGTCTGGTTTCATCCTCAGTCTGGCTTGGCTCTCTCCTCATCCAGGCAGCCACCTCTCCAAAGCAAAGCTTCAGCAAGGCCTGTCTAGGTGGGCCCGGCCTGACCCGAGTGTGCTGTCCACCTTGGGGCTTGTATACCCTGTCAGCACACAGCTGGTTTCAGTCTCCCTGGTTTACAACTCTGATCTCTGAAAATAGAAGCCCTACAGGAAGGCATAGAAATGTATGCTGTTGTCAGTCATTTCCACCTAATAGGAAGATTCCCCTTAAGGTGTCTTGATGGGAGGACAGGAATGGACAGGAAGTTGCTGGCTGTGGGGAAAAAGGAAAGTGGACAGCCATGAGGGAGGGAGCCAGAAACCATGGGCTCCTTTCGAGGGTCATCCTTGGTGGTTGCCCATGGGGGGAGCACAGTTGATGGTGCCATTTTGGGGGGCTGTGGTGTTGTGGGGATGAGTGAGGAATCTGTGGAAGTCTGGGGCTAAATAAGTGTGGGAATCCCTTCAGTTTCTCTTGAGGATGGGGCACAGTGCTGCCTAGGATCTAGGGTTTTAGAGAAGAGAGGAGCCAGGTCGGCCTCTTAGTAGAAACAGGACTAGACGAGTCAGGTTACCCAGCGAGCTCTAGCGCCCTTGGCCACCCATGCTATCTCACCCAGCCTCCCCGTCCTCAGGTCCCGTGTGAGGCTTCTGGGGCGGGGTTCTGATTCGGCATGGGTGCCTGTGTCGGTGTCGGCTCTGAGCACCTGCGGGTCCCTCCGACCGTCGGCGCCCACATCCGGACCTTCCGAGGCGGCTGTGTGCCTCATCCCCCGTGCGCGCCCGGCGCCGGTGCCACCAAGTACGCGCCCCTCTGCCCCACACAGCCGCAGGCAGGGTCGCCCGGTGCGGGCCGAGGGGACCAGGCGGGTGTCCGCAAACGTGGGAGCGGAGAGCGGGGGCTAGGCGGGCGGCGGCGGGCGCGGGGTGCGGGGAGGCGCCCCCTGTCCCCTGCCCCCTCTGCCGGCAGCTCTCGGGCGGTCTAGCTGTCAGCCGAGCTCCAAGCCAGCCAGCACGAGCCAGGGAGAGAGCGGCGGCGGTTGGCGGGCGGCGGGCGGCGGGCGGCGGGGAGGGGCGGGGACGAGGCGAGGGAGGGAGGGAGGCTGGGAAGCGGGGAGGGCGGGAGGGAGGAGAGGAGGACCCAGAGAGCGCCAGGCAGCTGGAGTTTTTGCAGCGCTTGGCCGGGCTTCAATGCACAGCAGCGGCGAGCCGCGGCGGCAGCAGGCAGCCCGGGAGCTCCGGCGGCGGCCGAGCCAGCGGCGGCCCCGCTCTCTGCCCCCTGCAAACTTTGCAAGCAGCCCGCCCGGGGGGCCGGGGGACGCGTCCGGGAGGCCCGGCTCGGCCCGCGGTCGCGCTCTCCGCTGCCGCAGCGCCGGCGGCCGCCGCCGCCCCGCGCCTCCCCGGGGAGCAGCCGGCGGCTCCAGCGGCCCCCCAGCTCCGGCCCCTCAGCCCGGCCCGGCCCGTCCCCGGGTGAAGGCGGGGGCAGCTGCGGCGCGGCCGGCCGCGTGTGGCCGGGGAGCGGCCGCCGCTACCCAGGGAGGCGCGCCGAGGCGCCAACAGCGCTCCCCGGCGGGTCCCCCGCGCACTCGCCTCGCCCGGGCAGCGGCCCGACCTGGCGAGCATGGGCGGCGCGGAGTGACGCCGCCGTGCCCGCTTGGCATCAAGGACATTCAGCCCGCGGGGGTGGGGACGAAGGGGGCGGCCCCGCGTCGCCACCGCAGCCCCCGAGAGCCGCCGTTACTGCTCGGGCTCCAGGGCTGGGTGGGTGGGGAAAGGGGTGCTTGGAAGCGAGCCGCATTTCCCGACCTTTTTGTTGGACATTCTGCCCACCTTGGACGCCGCCAGAGGAGCTGTCAAGCCCCGTAGGCTCTGATTTCGCCCTTCGTTTCCCTGGCCTCCCCCCGGGTTCCCCGTACCTCGGTGGAGTATTCGCGTTCGTTGGTTCGGGGCTGGGGCTGGAGGAGGCAGCCACACGCGCGCACACGCACACGTTCAGAGGAGGGCGAGAGGCAGCGGCACCGGCACCATCTGCAGTGTCAATGCGGCGCTCCCGCTGAAGCAGGCAAAGCGGCGCTTGCAGGTAAGGAGCCGGCCGGGCGGGCGGGCGGGCGGGCGAGGGCAGCGCGGGCGGAGATGCCGGCTCGGTCCGGAGTCCTCGAATGCCCCGGAGCCAGCCCCCTGCACGCACGCACACACACACGCGCGCACACACATATACACACGGGCACACGCCATGCACACGCACCTGCCCACGTCCCACCTGGACACCCACGTAGGTGCCGCGCGGCCGGATCAGGTATTTCCCATGTTCTTTCTCCTCTGACGCTCCCGGACTCAGACTTCTCTAACCAGGACTTTCGGGGTGGGATTCTGTGTATTACTGCCTCTCCCTCCCACCTGACTAGGTTGAGGGAGCGATTTTTTTCAGTTTCCAGCCGCTGGCATCCCTGGCAGGTTTAAAAACCAGGAGAAGTAATGGTCTTGGGAGACCCGCCCAATGTAATCTCTGCTCCGTGGCCTTTGCGCACCGTGGGATTTTAACTCGAGACAGACCGACAGATACTCAGACAGATCTTTGGAGAGCGTGGTGGCCCAGCGCGCGGGGAGGAGGCCACAGAGGCGGATGGGGCTGCAGTTCTGTAGGGCGGTGCATATGGAACAGACACTGCGTTTCCCCAGTAAGAGGCAGCACAAACGCCTTTCTGAAGCGAGGCACTGCTTTCCCGGCAATGCGCCTGGATTTCAGGCAGGAAGGGGCTTAAGCATGGCTTTGGGTGTGTTGCTTGTCTAGGGAGAGTGTGTGGGGTCGGATCCTCCATAAAACGTCTAACCTACTCACATCTCCAGTCTGTGGACAGCAGCAATCTTACACGCACTTGGGTGTCCCTAGCCTCTCTGCACTGTGCAGGGAAGCGTGGGGCTGCTTCCCCTGTGCCCGCGCCTAACACCTGCCACATGCCTTTCCGAGCGGTGTGTCTGAGAAATAGAACTAGAAGGGGGATGGAGGGGGGTGCAGTGCAGGAAGGGAGGAGGGTCCCCCCCTCTCATGACCACCTCAGCAGTGTCCGCCCTACAAGAAGGCCAGGCATTCCTGGGTCTGGCAGCATCTCCCAGAGCCAGGCTGCTCCTGACGTGTAGAATCACTCTCCAGAAGCCTGTGGTTCAAGGTTCTATTTCCCTAAAGCTCGTCCTTTCTTTTTCTCCCCGGCTGGAGTTTCACAGGCTGCTCATTTTCAAACTTTTTCTGGAGGAGGTGGGAGGGGGTGGGGTTCCAAAAGGGGTTTTTCATAGTTCCCACTTTGTGGGGGCGGTGGCCAAAGGCCAGTTCATTCAGGGCTCAACTGTAGGGAGGAGAATGTGAGACCCAGGTACAACATTAGTTTGGAGTTGAATATAGATATAGCCAGGTTCTACGTTTCTATAGCTGTCCCTTTTGGCGTAGCTTGTTGGGCAGCTTGGCAAGAAATGGAATCAGCTTGTGCTCTCTATACAAGATCATGTGTTCAGAGTGTCCTACAAACCCACCAGTGGGAAAAATATGTTGGAAGTTTTCCAGAACATGAGGAGAAAGGAGGCAACATTCTTTTGAACAAGTGGGCCTCAGTGCTGGGCACAAGATTTGGTTAATTCTGTAAATCCTGAAGATGGGTGCTGAACTAAAGGGCCCTCTTCGTACCATCTCTGCTATTTCCAAACTTTTTTCAGCTCCTGAAAAGGTCTTCGGCTAGGCTGGGGAGGAGAGAACCAGACGTCCCCGGGAGGGAGATTGTGTTCCCCGCTGTGCGCTGTGTGAGCTGCCCTTTGATTGATTGAAAAAGGGTAGATGGAATAAAGCAAAGCTCTCACAATGGGGAGAACCCAGTCAGGGGAACAGACGTTATTTTCTTTTTAAGAATGCTGGTTGTGTGTACACATACCCAGATATGCACACGCCTTCTCAAAGAGCCTTGCTGTATGTGGTCAGCTCATCCATCCACATGTGACAACAGGACCCAGCTCTGTCTTTCGGGCTGTGGAAGAACCGGAACACTTTGCTCGCATGCCCTTTGGGTGAGTGGCCAGGGAGATTCCACATACGCGTGGGGCAGCACACGGTTTTCTACAGAAATAGGGAACTCCAGCGACAGTGGGTGGCTCCCAGGTAAACGTTTCCTCACGGGACCTTGAAGGGGCAAAAAGGTGCGGTCCAGAACTGCCTGAAATGGCTGTGCGTCTTCCTTGTAGACCTCTGCCCCTTTCTCTGCTTCCTTCCCTACCTTCTTTCCTTTCTCGGATGTTTGCAGGCTCAGGATCCATCACATTCACGCTAAGCCAGCAGTCATGCCGGTGATAAGCTAAACATTTTTTAGCGTGGGTCAAAAAATCCCCACACTCTCCGAACTTAGTGTTAGGTACCAGTTTGGTTTCTAGGACAAAGCAGGCATTAATTAACATCTATGTAAAGCTGGCTGTACATCTCATTTTTTCTGGGCTCTCTGGCCCAGCCCCGGAGCATGTCACGTTGCCACTCTCCCTCTCCACCACTCCTCTGTGACCTTCCTTTTAAGTTCTCTGGGGTCTTCCTCACTGCTCGAAAGGGTATCAAACTGGAAAAACCCCAACCGCGAAAGCTTCTCTTCAGCAGACCCTCGCTGCTGCCGGGCTGTGCTCCAGGCGCCTCTGCTGTGAGTGCGCGGCCTGGGTTGCCCACGAGCCGTTCTTTTTGCCCTATTTGGTGCTCCCGTGCTCTCCTCTGTCCTCCCAGCACTTCATTCTGGATGCCCACCGACGCGCTCTGCAAACGTTTCCGGAGGAATCTGAGGCCACCAACTTGTTTCCTTTCTGCTCCTCTGCACCTCTCCCTCGCCCGCTGCTGCCGCAGCCGCTGCTCCCCGCAGACAGGGAAATCTGTAGGGCAGAGTCTGCCTACACCTGGCCTCGGATCCTTTTAATCACCATGAGGGCTGCTGGGAATTAAGTGGGGGCTTTCTAGGGAGGCAGCAGTCCTGAAGTGGAGAGAGAGCTAAGGGGGTGCGGAAATCACCCCCGCTTAACTCCTAGTTATCACCAAGCTTTGATGCAAAGAAATCGCTGCGGATCTCTCTCCTTCTGGCCAGCTGGGGGGCATTTTTTCAGTCGTTTCTCCCCGCTGCTCACCCGGAGAAACCACTGCACAGACAATGCCACCTCGGAGACCTGTTGCGGTGGCTTCAGCAATGGGCTGTGACAACAGAAAACAGACCCGCGATCTAGGCTGTGATGAGTCTGTGCAACAGATGCGCCAGTCCTTCTGGGCTCTCTTCTCCTCTTCTTATTTGTGTCCAGCGCTGCCCAATGTGAAACTGGCTCAGACCCTCCAGCAGTTGAGCAGGGCTCATTTCTCTCCCTTGACATCCCCTCGTCCTTCCCACCTCCCTTTCCTCCCATCCCTCCCCACCCCCTTGCTAATCCACCTCGTGGCTTTGTGCATACATCCACCAGCCCACTGGCCCTCAAATTTGTGGCACTACAAGAAATCAATATAACATGAATTTAACGACAGCTGGATGATTAAGTGTTATTTATACTTAAGAGCGGCATTTTAAAAAGATGGCGCACTAATAAATCAAACGACTGTTGGGGAGATGCACGTGATTAGGGTAATTGCCCGATAGGTTCTGTTGATCAAGGCTGGGTCCACGTGCAGCCCTGCGGACACTAGCTTCCTCTTTAGTAGCTGTGAGTCCCACTGCTCCCTACCGTGCACCGCCACCTGATCCCCTCCCTTGGTCCGGACTTGACCCCCTCTTCCTTCTTCCCTCCTTGCTGTCCAGACTGGAGCCTTTTAGTTGTGGCAGGAACGTGGAGTCAGCAGGGAGACGGAAGGGGGCTCTGCTGCGAAGTGGCAAGAGATGGATCTTGAAAGCGGAGAAAGGCAGGGGGTCCTAATTCCCAGAACAGAGGCCCTGTTCCGGAAGGAGGAGGCTGCTTCCCTGCTTGGTATGAAGCAGCTTGGAAGAAAAGCTTCCCGAGTCCCAGGGTGAGTCTGCGTGAGCCCCAGGATCCCCGTGCTTATGGTCAGGTGGCATCAGCCTCCCCAAGGAAGAGGTGGTGAGGACGTTGGTATTTGTCCTTGTGGAAAATAATAATAATTAATGATGACGACGCTGGCTAGCATTTATTGAGCACTTACTTGGGGGAGGCATCATTTAAGGGTTTGCACAGGTTGGCCCCACGTCTTCCTTGTAACAGCCCAGAGAGGCACTCACTGTTACTATCCCCATTTCCTGGCGAGGAAACTGAGATGGGGGGAGGTGGGGGGTAGGTGAGGATATTGTCCAAGGTCACACAGCTGGTAGCGGGTGGAGCCAGGTCTCAGCCTAGGCAGACGGACCTCCCTCCTTGTTACTATGCAGTTTGCATCCTTAGCAAACCCTGGAGAGGTTTGTGGGAGAGTGGGCTGGGGTGAAGTTTAGAAGATCTGGTTTCTCCCTTGGACCGCCTCTGTGACGCCAGGCAAATCTATTCATGTTTTGAACCTCGACTTCCCCCTTCATCAAATGGGGCCGAGCCTTATCCTTGACTGTCGTTGGTTGTGAAATTGCGAGGATCATTCTGGCAGAGTGCTCAGTTTCTGAGGGTGACTCTTGCCTCATTTGGCAGCTCCTATTTCATCCTGGGAAAAAACGAAGGAGGAGTGAATGAGTGCGGTCCCGCTCTCTGCTTTTCATCCTGTGAGGCTCTGAGTCTTGTGCTGGTAGGAGTCTAGTTCTCCCAGTGGCTACTTCAAATTTGCTGGCGTTGTAGAAACGGCACTCTCTCACTTAATCCTTCAAATCACCCTGTAAGGTGGGGATTGTTTATTCTCATTTTGATGGTCTGGGAACTAAGATGGAATGAATGCCCCAGGCTGCTACGCGGTACGTAGTCTCTTCGTTCTTGGGGAAAGATGCTCATAGTAGGTGCTCAGTACTTGCTGGCTCATTCATTGATTAGCCCTAGGGTTCCAGATTTTGGAAGACAGAGGCAGGGAAGGAATCTTTGTCTGTGGATGTCATGCTGTGCTGTGTGCCTGGACCATATGGTGTTGGAGCAGAGATTCACTGGAAATCGGCGGAAACGGGCTGTGGGTGAGGAAGGTCTTTGTGCACACTTAGTGTAAGCGTAGCGCTTAGTTAGGAATGACATCCCGATTCTGAGAGGTATGGGCAGTGAGGCCCTGCTGGAGCCCGTGTGCCTGGATGGGTGCTGTCCCACCTGAAAGTCGGGCCTACTGAGCTGCCTGACCTGACCTCTCTGGTCTGAACACGTCAGGGAGCATCCGCAGGTGATTCTGCCGGTTTTTCCCTCTGGACCACAAACTTTTATTCTGCACGTTATTTATTTGGCTTCTCCTCTACGCTGAAGTGAATGAAGCTTCTGTCAAACTTGAGGTGGCTGAAAGGGTGCACTCGGATTTCCTCACCACCCCTCTGGGCAGCAGCAGGAATGGCTGCCACCGTTGGCCTGCTCAGACTCATGCCAACAGGTGTGTGCGAGACCTCAGGCATCCTGTCTTTGCCAGCTAAGCTTGGCTACCCCCCGCCCTCTCCACGGCGCCTTCTCCGTGAACCAGGATTCGCAACAGCAAATTGGATTTTGGAATGTTTTGTCAATCCAACACAAAACAGATCACTAGCTAAGAGGATATCGTCTCTGCAGTCGATGTGCTGAACTCAGACTAGCCGAATCAATTCCCAAGGTCTTCCAGGGACAAGGATTTTCATTAGGAATCGTGAAGAGAGGAGCTGTGGAGGAAGAGGTCAGTGGAACCAGAGGAAAGGAAAACCGGAGCTGGTCAAAGGCTTTCCTGGTCTTCACTCAAGATCGGGTTCCCACTTCACATCCTCATTGAACTTGTCTGCTACGAGCCCAACTCATGGATTTCCTTCCGGGTAGAGTGGGGTCGGGAACCAGGGCGTGAACAAACCATTCTTTGGCTTTGGCCCAGAGGTCAAGAGGAGGGACAGGAAGCTGAGGAGAGCTGGAGGATCGCTTCTCCTCTCGTGGAGGGAATAGACAACGAGAGGAGGGCCTGGCAGGGCGGCAGCCCCTGGGATGTGTGATTGAACCAGCCTGCGTGGAACGTCAGCTAACTTTGCAGAGAATTTTAGCGTGGATTTTCTTCTTCTCCATCTCAGTCCTGCTGCCCGAAGGTGATACCTAAAGTAGAGCAGAATTTCACAGAGCATATTCTGTGAATAGGTGGTACACATACACAGTTTTCACGGTCAGAGAAGTTTGAGAGGGCTTCCCTCGTGGCGCAGTGGTTGAGAGTCTGCCTGCCGATACGGGGGGCGCGGGTTCGTGCTCCGGTCCGGGAAGATCCCACATGCTGCGGAGCGGCTGGGCCCGTGAGCCATGGCCGCTGAGCCTGCGCGTCCGGAGCCTGTGCTCCGCAATGGGAGAGGCCACAACAGTGAGAGGCCCTCGTACCGTAAAAAAAAAAAAAAAAAAAAAAAAAAGAAGTTTGAGAAATCCTGAGTGTAAACCAGAGAGAAAGAGGTTCTTTTTTGCAGGACTTCTCAGAGCCTTTAAGCACTAGAATGTGGATTGGTAAAACTACAAGAAGTAGATATACTGTACAGTGGCCCTGGGAACCCCCCAAGAAATGCTGGACTAAAACAAGCACTTTCATTTGCCTGCTCCCGACTGAGTAAAGGAGTGGAGTCTATAATAAAAGTTTCAGTTGAATTTTCACACTAAGTACTAGGTTCTGGTGATTATATAGATACTAGCGTTCCAAGCAGAATTTTGCCAGGTGGGTAGACAGTTCAACTCCAGATTCAGTGTTTGCCCCTTGTCCTTCCAAGGCAGCCGAGAGGTTCTCAGACAGGAATGAGATCCAGGAGGTGTATATTTTCTCAGGTTCCTACATGATGCTGGTATGTCCCCCTGGTTAAACAGCACTGGTGTTGTGGGAAAAGCTAGCTTTTGGAGACAGATGTAGATGATTCCAGCTCTGTCACTTACCAGCAAAGGGGTCTTGGGAAAAAAATCACCTTATGTTTCAGTATTACCATTTATAAAATGAGGGGATTGGTCAAGATGAGTGATTTAAAAAATATTTATGCAGTGGAATTCTCTATTCAAATTCAATTTTATGTGGAATTCTAATGCACAGAGCAGAGGCAAGATGGACTGTTCTGGTGAAAGTGATGGAGGAGCCCAGGGCCTGACACCCTTGCCTGTCCCCTCACCCCCAGTCTTGGCCTGGGTTCCCTAGAAAGCAGAGCCCAAGGCAAAAGCTGTTGTGGTAGCACTTTGTTGAGGGGTGGAATCCCAGGGCAGCAAGACTGAAGGAAGGAGAGGGAGGGAAGGAATGCACAAAGAATGATGTATTACCAAGCTAGCCACAGCTTCCCGAAGAAACACAGCTGGTGGCTCAGGTGCTCAGGACGTACCGGGAGAAGCCTGATGGGAACACGGTCTCAGAAAAGTCTGGAGGACGGGTACGGCCGGCATCCACCCTCCTGCTGGGTTCTTCCTGCTGCAGCTCCCTGGGCACCTTTTACCCCACGAAGCAGAAACTCTCCCGCCCCTTGGGGTCGTGATGCCAGGTCAAACTAGAGCCTATGGGGTCAGGCCCAGGGGCTGGAGCTTCCGTGGGGCTCCCCCCGAGTGGGCCTGAAGGTGTTGCCCCTGCAGGACCCTGACCTTTGCCCCTGAAGGAAGAAAGGGAGCAGGAGCTTTAGGAGCAGAGGAATGAATGGGGTGCGGTGTCACAGGGGCCGCTCCAGCTGGGAGCAGGGCAGGGGGTTGAAGCCCAGAATTGGGGGTGGGGTGGGATGTTTGGTGGGGTTGACGACCTGGGCAGGTACGTAAATTGAGGGTCTGTGATAATGGGTTCCATATAAGGGAGATACGGTTCTTCAGAACAGAGTCAGCGAACCACAGCAGGCTGCTCCAGTAAGGCCTCATTCATCCCGCAGCATTCATGACTCTGGCCAAAGTAGCCAACTACACTATGGCTTGCCCAATTTAAACCCCAGAGGAACCACGTGAAGAATGCGTTCCAGCCAGGTTTCCTATCTCGTAGGGCTCATTGACCAAAGGCATGCCTTCCACGTGGTGGTATGTGAACATCTCAGACACTTCTGTTCGTGATGGCAGAGGGGCACAGCTGCTGGGAAGCTGGGGACAGATGCAAATGACCTTTGCCCCCTTCCAGTTTTAAAAAATATTGTAAGCGTTGAAATACAAGGCAACAGGGGACATTTCTGCATAAAATATTTCCCATAGGTCATTGCCTGGAGTCAGCGCCCCTCCTTTTTTTTTTTTTTTTAAAACAACTCTTGTACTTTGAAGCTCCTCTAGGGTCAGGTGGGGCAAAGGACTGATGGTCCCACTCTGCTTGTGACCCCTTTCCCTGCTCTCTTTGTCATTAGATACTGACCCCTGTCTTCTTCCCCTAAATGCACTTGCCCTTAACTGGTGATTGTTGCCCGCAGCTCGCCGACTTTGAGACGTGTCTGCGTTAGCAGGGCTGCCTAAGGTTTCCTGCTCCCAGAGGGTCAGGGACCAGCCCCTGCTTGAAGCAGTCTGTTGTGTAATCAGGAACTTAATTCATACTTTTTAATGGTGCTAAAGAAGCTGCTGCTGGCCATGATGCCAATAGCATTGAAATTACTTATTTATTTATGTCTTTAGACGACAGGGACCGTTTCTCCCTTCTCTTGTATCCTGGGTGCCCAGCGTAGGGCCTGTCTTACTGGAAGCACTCAGTAAATATTTGCTGAGTAAAAAGAATGAATGAGTGGAGGAGAAGGAGAGGAGATGAACAGTCTGTAAAGGCGAAAACTAGGAGTGAACCAGCTCTCTGGCAGGGGCTGGCTTGGGACCACATCAAGGCTGTGGCTGTTTCAGAGGATTAAGATGAACCAAGACAAGCGCAGGCTGAACCCATCAATCGCCCTAGAGTATCCTGGGTGATGGTGGTTTGGGGGCAGGTAGGGGCCGTGGTCTCTTCATGCTGATGCACACGGAAATGAATTCTTGCTCTTCATGTTAAACTCCCTATGGGTTTAGATGCAGCTAGATTGGGAGGGATGACCAAACTGCATTTCCCAGAGCATCCCAAAGATGAGCCCCCCACCGCCCCACAGAAAAGGCATTTGTGGCTAAGTAAGTCTTGCAAACACTTTATGCTGTGTCCTCCTTTGGAGACTCAAGATGCACATTAAAGGCAAAGATGTTTGGCTACAGAGAATCCTGGTTAATTATTTTTAGTAAACCATTTTTTCAGTGGAGGGATCCCTTTGCGTGGGTGTATTTAAACCTGTTGACATTTCTTGGAACAAGTGTTCCCCAGAAAGCGTTTTAGGAGATGCTGGCCTTCATCTGGAAGCTTTCAGGTTTGAATGTAGTTTGGAGGAGAAAAAAACAGGAGAACAAATGTACTGTGCTCTTAAAATAGGGACCTGTGAGGTGCAGCTTCCAGAGGAGCTCAGCTTCCTCTTGTCCTTGTCATTTGCTTTTGGGAATCTCAGAAATGGCTGTGAATTGCTATGAGATGTTGGCGACCCTGGTGCCTTCAGATGTGTATTTTCTAAAGGGACCATTTTAAGGAGTGTGATTGCAGTTCTGACAGGTTTGTGGGAACGTTTCCAAGTATAGCACTTTTCGGTTGCACGTAATAGATCAAGATGGATGTTTGCAAGATACGTGAGTAATGACATTCACCTTCTCAATATATTTTTTTCAGCTACACTTATTGAATAAGAGACTTCAGCGTAACTGGCAAAGATAAATGTTCTGAATTAACCAAAAAAGGCGTGAGTTATTAAGATACAGCTCCCCAAATTTTGGATGGTTTAAACAAATTTTCTCGCAGGGAAGAAACTTTGCTACCCTAGAGAGGTCAAACGTTTCTAATTAGACTGTAAATTCATGGTTTCTACCATTGGGTAGTGATCCAGAGAGCAAAGCTAGGCATTTCCCATGGGAAGCTTTTCACTGCCGGGTGTTCCTCTTACCTAGGTAATGATGTGTGTGGGCATGTACGTGTGTGTGTGTGTGTGTGTGTGTGTGTGTGTGTGTGTGTGTGTATGTTGTGTGTGTGTGAGCTGGGGTGGGGTATCACCCCCATAGTACTTGGATTTGGATCACCTGGGGACCCACGTGCCCAATTATAGAGCCTCACCATGCTTTGCCCAAGCCCTGTGTTCCTTTTCCAAAGTGAATAACAGTTACTAACACACACTTACTAACAAAATTCCCCTGACGCCCGTTCATAAAGCATAGCACTGGTGATTCTAGCAGCATTAAACTGGTGACTGAGTTTAGAATTATAGGAATCGGAGACATGAATTAGCAGTAAATCAAGTCCCAGCTGAGTTTGAACCCAACCGCAGTGAGTTTTAAATTTAAAATGTCTTGCTATGATGAAGCAGTTGTAAGTCAAGCACTGGAGCTCTGTCACTCTTGACTCTGGAGGAGTGTAGCAGTCACCCTTTGAAAGGAAGACCCTGACAACAGCTTGTATTGGTTCCCAGGCATGCTGGGAAATTGCCACTTCATTTCTTCTTCATAAACTGTTGGCTTTCATTAAAAAAAAAAAAAAAAGAATCCTATTTGAGGGGACACAGCAGAACTCTGGGAACGGGGCAGGTGGGAGAGGGCTCAGGCCCAGGGGGGACCATTCAGAGCCTTCTCTTTGGTCCTTCTCAGGAGGAGTCACGCAGAAGGGGAATCTGGGTCTGCGGGTGCCGTGTGGTTTGTTTTCCTTATCGGACCATATTTGATTCTTCTTTCCGGGGGATCTGTACAGAAAAACAACAAAGAGAACACTTCAAGAAGGCTGCAGTGCTGTCATGTTGCAGTGACAATTGCGGGGTAATAGGAAATCATTTATGTAAGTTATGGTGCCCTCTGAGTGGAGCTTGTCAGAAATGTGGCAACAGCTTCTTGAGGCTTATTTTTTTCTCTCCTGCAAAATAATCCTGAGGTTTTCATTTTCGGAGCAATTGAAGAAGTATTATGTGCTGGCCAGGGAATCGGGAGACCCAGCTTCTAATCCTAGGTTTGCCGAATCTCTTTCAGCCAAGTTCCTTCTCTGGGCTAGGCCTCAATTTCTCTTTCTTTCAAGTCAGAATAAGCCCTTGCTGTTCCTGACCTGAAGCTCAGGAGGTGAGGATGAACGTAGCTATGCATATTAAAGGACCAGGTGAGCGTCAGAAGGAAGGTTCTATTTACACGCAAGGTTAGAGAAAATCAAGTAAGAGAGAATAATGTTTCAGCTTAGGCCTCTCACCATTGCACCTTTACCAGCTCCTGTGTTTGCTGATCTGCTGAAGAGCTGTAAGTGATAAAAGCAGCTTGCAGAGGGTCAGAAGGGAGAATGCGCATGGGATAGCAGGAAACCGTTGGAGGAAATGGTGAGTGCAGGAGTCCAGAGGCCGGGGCAGGAGGGGGAGTCCCGATCCTGGCAGTAGTAGGTTAATGGGGGCCTGCGGGGAAAGGAAAAAGGTCTTGATTTCCTTCCGTATCTACCATTCACTTTGCTCCATACGTATATATTTACATATTTTAGTTAGGTAGATGTGAGCTAAGGAATATTTAACCAATGAATTGATCGATCCATCAATTAGTCAGTAGTTATTGAGGGCCTACTATGTGCTAGGCACGATGCAGGAGTTTGGCTGTACAGGGATGAAAGCCCCAGTTGCTGCCATGGGAGAGCCCACAGCTTGGTGTGGCCACAGCGCACACGTTTATAGATAATTAAACACGGGGTGGTAAGACGTGGGCTCTGTGCAGGCAGAGGGCCTCCTGAGAAGGTGTAAGAAGGGGCGCCTGTCCAGATACGAAAGGCAGGGTGTGGCGAAGGTCTTCTGGAGGAGGAGGGGCCATCACTTGGAGGTTTGAAGGGTGTTTTGAAGGGTGGGTGGGACTGGCCTTGTGAACACATGGGGAAGAGGTGCCTGGGGGAGGAAGCGGCATAGGCAAGGCATGGAGAGGTGAGCGCCCACAGCAGAGGTGGGAAGTGGGACCAGACGCAAACACCCCTGGAGGCTGGGCCAGGACCAGGACCAGGAGAAGCGTCCAGATAAGGGTTTCATTCGGCAGGCAGTGGGGAGGCCTGGGGATCTCCAAATGAGGGATCAATGAGACCAGCTTTGCATTGTGGAGGAAGAATCAGAAGTGAGGCTATTATGGTAATCCAGGAGACGTGGACGAGGGCTGCCCGAAGTGGTAGCAAAGGAGAGAAAGGGACAGATTTGACAGGTCCCTGGGAGTTAGAGCTGACAGATGGTGGATATGGTGGGGAAGGTGGTAAGAGGGAGGGGGCGGGGGACTTGGGGATGTCTTGCAGGTGTCCAGCTTGGGCAGCTGGTGGAAGGCGACACCCTTCACTGAGCTATAGATTTCTAGACTGAGACTGGGTTGAGGGGCGGGGGGATGTGGTCTTTCTGGACGTGGTGAATTGTGGTGCACGTGGGATGATTTGTGGGTAGAGGTGAGGCCAACGCATATGGGGCGCTTGTGGTGTTGGCAGCAGCATCTCTGTGCTTTTACTCCGCTATTTACTTCTGGTCCCATTGGTAGACAGAGGAGCTTCTTTTGGGATCTGGCAGAAGCTTGGTAAAGAGGCAAGAAAACCCACATATAGATTTTACATTTTTCAAGTGCTTCATGTTTTGAATTAAACATACTATCTTGAACATTTTGCTTGAGATTATTCTGAAAACATCCAGACATTCACCTTGCCTTAGGAGATCTCTGTTATTTTCCAATGGAAAAAGCATGGTTCCGGAAGGTTGAGTCATTCACAGACGATGACAGAGTAAGATCGGAATAAAGGCAGAATTAGAATTCAGCAAAGGAGAATGACCAGGTCTTTGCTCTGGGCATTAGCTTGTTCCCTTTCTTGGTGTGTTCACCCCATTTTCAATGTGGACACACTCAAAACAGTGTGGTTTGGTGAAACGAGCTCCACCCTGAGCTGAGAGATGGGGATTAAAATTTTGATCTCACCCTTTAGAAATATAACATCTCGTTTGTCTAATTTTGTGTCCTGGAGTAGGGGCCAGTCTGTGCAATCCAGGCCTGCAGGTAGGATCTGGCCACTTGTGAGGTTTTGCTTGGTCCAGAGAGCCTTCAAGAAAAATCTGTATGATTCCCACGATGGGACATGGTGGGACCGTCCGTCTCCAGGGGGCCGCAGGTTCCATTCGCTGTAGTCACCCTTTGCTTCACACATTTATGGTGAAAGTATTTGAATTAAAATAAGAGCAGCCTAGGGCTTCCCTGGTGGCGCAGTGGTTGAGAGTCTGCCTGCCAATGCAGGGGACACGGGTTCCTGTCCCGGTCCGGGAAGATCCCACATGCCGCGGAGCGGCTGGGCCCGTGAGCCATGGCCGCTGAGCCTGCGCGTCCAGGGACTGTGTTCCACAACAGGAGAGGCCACAACAGTGAGAGGCCGGAGTACAGAAAAAAAAAAAAAAAAAAATAAGAGCAGCCTAGTACCTAGTAGCTACTCAAGCAGGGTTCCTTCCCCCCTCTTTGCAATATGTGGGGACAAAATGAGTTAGCATCTCAGTGTCCAGTGCTTTGCGTTCTGCAGGGACGCTTTGTCATGTGGTGGTCCCCGTTAAGCCCAGGAGATGTAGAAGTGGCTGGTGGCAAAACTTTTAGGCTCTTGTGCTTATACTGTGGGAACTTTAGAAAATAGGCCATTTGTCTTGAGCAGAGTTTGGAGAGAAAAATATCTAACTCCTTCAAGTCCACCCCCAGCCCCGCTGTGCTGCTGTGGAAGGTCACCAGGCTCACATGGGGCTGGGGGTCTGCCGACGGGTCGAGGTATCCAGCTGGCATGGACGCAGCTCACACCGGCCCTCTCGAATGAGGGATTCTGGTAGTTCAGCCCCAAAGGGTCTCTTCAGCTGCAAAATTGCAGTTCAATTTCAAGGGAAACAATGGGGCTAACTCTCTTCTGTGGGTTGCTCCTGGGTGTCTCAGAGCAGCTAATCAAAATGGCTTGTACTGTGGTCTCTCTTGTGGAGGGGGAACAGTGGGCAGGGTAGGTATTCTTTATTTACTTATTTATTTATTTATTTTGCGCGGGCCTCTCACTGTCGTGGCCTCTCCCGTTGCGGAGCACAGGCTCCGGACACGCAGGCTCAGCAGTTGTGGCTCACGGGCCCAGCTGCTCCACGGCATGTGGGATCCTCCCGGACCAGGGCACGAACCCATGTCCCCCGCATTGGCAGGCAGATTCTCAACCACTGCGCCACCAGGGAATCCCCCGGCGTAGGTATTTTTGAGCTCTAACCTTCTCAGAGCCGTACAGAGACGACAGGGTCTCTGTTCTTACCGTGCCACGCCTCTGTTGCCCAGCCCTTGTACGTGTTATCAGCTGTGCTCAGTACAGAATGTATTTATGTAGCTGCGCTGCTGGTCTCAGGGAGCTCAGCAGTTCTGCCAGTTTATCTGGTGGCAACTTGTTTCCCTAGTAGGGGGCAGCGGGCAGGGCCCGGGGTCCTAAGAAGGGAAGTAATTTAACCACAGTGATGTGTGGTTAGGACCAAAATAGACCAGTTGACGTCGCCCGGGGCTGTGCTGGTGGCATCCTCTACGCCTGACTCTGCATGCTGGGAGATGGGGTGGGGGGCGGATTGCTGAGCCCATTCCTCTCCAAGGCTGCCTCTGAGTCTGGGATAGAGGCAGGGAATCCCCACTGTTCCTGCCTTTCTACCTCGCTGCCCCCTAAGTGTCACTGTAGAGACTTCCCACTGACCTGTGCTTATCAGATGTCAAAGTGGCTTCTGGTTCTGTGGTCGGATGAGAAGATCCAAGAAAGGTGCACATACTCGAGCTGCCGACTGTGTGTGCAGTGTCGAATTGGACAGTGGGTCTGGGCTGTGGCTGGGCCCTGGGCTGGGTGCCGGGGACAGTGGGGGAGGGCAAAGTTTGCTAAACCCAGGCCCGATTTCACGAGGAGGTCGCTGCTGTTCATTCTAACCTCCTCATCCTTCTTTTAGGACTTGATACTAGCAAGACCCAATGCTTCGCGGCAAATACTTCAAAACAAATGAATTAAGTATTTTTTAAAACCTGTAATTATACGTGTGGCTGCCCTTATTAGGCGAAACGGTATATTCTTGGCATCTAGGATTGGGGATGCAATAGAAGTTCTCTTACTTTAATTTGAAGATGCCCATGTTCGGAGTGTTCCAGAGAGCTCGAGGGTAAAGCTTGAGGAATATCACGTGACCAGAGAGAGAAAAGTAACTCCTAAAAACATCAAGCAGCGTTTCCCCAGCACATATTGTTTTGAAAGAATGGCATTTATATTTGCAAATTTTAAAAAATCTTTAGGCCTGGAAGAGTTTTTCCCAGCTAACAAATTTTGCACGTAGCCTTGTCCGCGTTCCAGACGTGAGCCAGCCCCAGGAACTTTTGTGTCAAGATAGCAGCCGTACAGCTAGAAACTCTCTGCAGATTCAAGCTGCCAAGAATGTATTTGTAATATACGATTTATTGACTTGTATTTTTAGCATTTACCTCTCATATTTCCCCTTAATTGCAAGCTTCTTGAAAGCAGGCAACTGTCTCATACCTATTTGCAGTTCTGTTTGCCTCCAATAATAGGGTGGCTTAGTTTTTTTCTTGATTTCCTGAGCTTAAAAAGAGGGGTGCTAGAATGGTCGGACGGTAGAGGGCATCGCACGTAATGAAACCACTGCGAGTCCACAGGAAGTGGGAAGTAGCGTCACGGGAAAGTCAGCACGCAGTGGTGGCTGTGTGCTGGTGTGTAGTCTTCTATTTAATCGTCATTGCTCAGTGGTTGTGAATAAAGCATCTACTGAGTTGGAGTCTTGATCACAAACTTACTGTATTGCCTGGGAGGACATAGGAACTGCTGTTACTTCCTTTCTGAAATGAAGACCCCATTAAACTTGGCTGCCTTCCTGTGGTCTTAGGCCAGAAGGTTCTGAGGTTTCACAAAAGTGAAAAAAGAAAAAAGATGACATCAAAGTGAAATTCAAGGAAATAAAGAGATTTTTATTCAGGGGACAAATGATTGCCCCTTGGTAGTTAGTTGCCTGCTCTTATGTTCCCCCTTTCCCACTATTCCTTCCATCTTGTGTGAAGAAGATCTTAAATTCCAGGCTCTTATCAACTCTCCTTCCACTCTTTTCTCTGAGCCACACATCTAGGCTGTGCTGGCAAGTTGGACGTCTTTGCGGGGGATGCAAGCAACCCCGTTTTGGTGGCACACAATGGGTTCTTTCTCTTCTAATGACCTTGCCACGCAGATTGAGAGCTCATTGCCGCCATGCGTGGTTAGGTCTGACTCCACATCTGACTTTGAGACTGATGTGTGGAGAAGGTGGGCGTCTCGGAGGCGGGGCGCCAGATCCCAGTGTCAGGACTCCCCTGTGGCAGGGTTGTTTGCCAAAGGCTCCCTTACAATCTAAGGGCAGCTCCATTCCCCTGCTGGTCCATAACCAGTGGATCTGTATACGCCTCCCACACTTGTTATTTTCTGTCAACTTCTGCCATCTGGTACTTCATCCAGGCATATTTTTTTGAAATGGTTATGGTTATCACATTCCATTTCATTTCGGAGTCCAGTTTGGACCCTGTTCCAGACTGATAAGATAGTTTTGAATTGTGTGCCATTATCACCAATAGGGACCACATGACTTCTCCCGTAGTATCTCATTTGACCTTCACAAGTCCTAGAGTTTGTCATCTGCAAATCTGATAAGTGTGTTCCTTCAAATTACTGATAAAAAATGTGAAACTGCAGAGCACCAAGGACAGAACCCTTTGGCATGGCGTTCCCTGGAGAGCTCCCCTTGTAGGTTTGACAAATAACCATTGATTAAGCTTCTTTGGGCCCGAGAAACAATGGAGCCACGAGGACCCAGCAAAGACTTTGGAAGCAGACAGACCTGGCGTTGCAACCCGGCTTACGCCAACTTGGCCATTCCCAATGAACAGATTATTTGGGGGTTCAGTTTCCAGTGATTACAAATAGATGAGAGCTGTAGGCCTCCTCCCCCTACAACCTCCCAACAAAGCAGGCATCAGACTGGATTCCACCACACGTGCCCATCTTTGTTAGTGAGGAGACACAAAAGCAGTCACCTGTTCTTGAAGCGCAGGGAAGACCCTGCATTCTTCCCAGCTAGTATGCCAGGGATGGCGAGTTCCTTCAGCCCTGCTGGCGGGTGCATGGAGTGTGCAGCGGGCAGAGCACCCAGGCCAGCCCTCTCTAGCTCCAGGCTGTAGTACAAATATTATCATTTTCTGTGTGTGTGTCAGGAAGTGTGAAAGTTTGGGAAGCGCTGACTAAGTGACTGTCTTGGTCAGTTTAGGCTGCTATAACACCATACCATAGACAGGGTAGCTGAAGCAGCAGACATTTCTCACAGTTCTGGAGACTGGAAGTCCAAGATTAGGGTGCCAGTATGGTTCAGTTCTTGGTGAAGATTTTATTTTCTGGTGTACAGATGACTGTCTGAGAGAGAGAGAGAGAGAGAGAGAGAGAGAGAGAGAGAGAGAGAGCTTGGGGGGGCACTTGTTTTCTTCTAATCCTACTCAGGAGGGCTCCACCCTCATGACCTAATTACCTTGTAAAGGCCCCACCTCCTAATACCATCACATTGGGGATTAGGATCTCAACATAGGAGTTTTGGGAGGACACAAACATTTAGTCCCTAACATGACTCTGAGAGGTTTATTTAAAGGAAGGTTTACTTGAGGCAGATGCAACGATATTTTGGTTATAGGTTTCAGCTCACCTTCTAATGGGATCAGAGGACAGAATCTTTTGAAAGATGAAACATAATGGGAGCCCTAAGCCAAGACGCAAATGCTCTGGGCTTGCCAGATTCTTGTACCACAGGGCAGAGGTGCCTGCACAGTATCTCTTTCCAGTCGTCTGTCTTTGACACTGCTTAATTTCCCACTGCAAAATTGTTTCTAACATCTCTTATGCTTTTTAACAAACCCAATCAAGATAGTGTAGTTGAAAGACTCAGGGTAGACTCTGATGTGAGTCTTTCAAAAGCCAAGTCAGCAGCCCTGGAGAGTGTATGCATTTTCCATGTCAGTACTTCAGATGTTGACTAACCATCCTTGGGTGTAGATTAAAACTAACTTACATACATTACACCACACTGTTTACTGTTTTACTTAAAGTAAGTTACAGACGTCATCAAAGCCTGGCTCCTTGGCTATGTGACGTTGGGCATGTTACCTATCCTTTCTGATGTTCAGGTTTCTTATCATTAAAAAGGTAAAGTAATACATGACAGGATTACTGGGACAATCAAGTGACATAATACACACTGCTCAGCACATATTAAATGCTCACAATGTTGCTGAAAATTATTGCCTCCTCTTCAGATACCTAAACTTGTTAGTTATGCTTCTTGCTACTCTGCTGGGTTAAAGCACTTCAATTTTCTTGGTTTATAGATAGTCACGTGTGTTTCTAACACTGGGCTCCAGCGTGCCTACCGCCTTGAGGTTCCGCATGCACATGGGAAGAACAGAGGGGCAGGTGGCTGGTCCCCATGGATCCTGGCTCTCCTTCTAAGTATGGCCTCTTAAAAAAAGATTTAAAAGCATATGTAGGGATTCCTTCATTTTTGGAAGATCCAGCATTTGCCTGGAGTTTAAATTTAACACCCATGTTTATATATTCAATCTGGGCTCAGTTCAGCCATCCGTTTTGCCAATGCACACCTGTAAACGTACGTTGTTTTTATGGATGTTTTACCTTCGGTGGTATCTTAGATAATGTGCTTTTCTTGCCAGGCGGTGGCGATGGTTGCTATTTTTTCAGGTTTACCACCCAGGCCCCCAGATTTGGTTTAAGGGAGAGCAAGTAGGAGACTCTTGGCTTTAACTCAAGGCAATGACTAACCGTTAATGGGTAATTATTGCCTGGAGCCTACCTGATAATTACGTCATGCACTGCAGGATGGGGCATCTGCTAACGTCTGCCTGCTACAAAGTCATAAAGCTGACATGGTCCATTGGAGACCAGAGAGGTGGGTCCAGTGTACATGGCATTGACATACCTGGATATATTCACCTGCGTCCAATGGGAGATACTTAACGGAAACAGCCCATCTCAGATGTCTTCAGTTCCAGGCCCTGATTTCCTGGTAAGATAGCCTTAAACTAGTCAGTAAGGGCCTCTGGGATTTTCCTGCATGGTTTTCACTGCATGTGTCCAATGATCCAGTCAGAATCCATTGCCCTGTGACACCCTGGTTGCCAGAGCACACCCAATTCCTCCCGGCCCCTCAGCTCTGAAAGCAGTAAAACCTCTGTGTGTTGACGAACTATTAAGCTTGAAACATTGCATTATTCCCAGCAACACTCTAGCTGAGGGAGGAAGGAACCACTGGTTGACTGTGGAGAAAGGTGATTAGCCACTGTGGAGAGGGAACAAACGCTTGGGGAGTCTGGGAACTTTCAGTGTGTTGGTAGATTTTAAAGATGTGGGGCCTCTGTGAACAGAGGCCAGCTCTGAATGAGACAGTCCTTCTACTGCAAACACACCACGGAAAGTCCTGTCACTTCTCCTGTGTCCCTGAAGGAAAGGAGGCACTCACTGGCACAGTGTCACCCCAGGAACTTTGTCACAGCCATCCTCCACTCTTTAGCCTATCAGTAGTGACCACGGGCCCCAGATTTACTAGAAACAGACTTCACTTTAGATATTCTATACCATTGCCAGAGCTTGTGTCCTGGTATTTTTGGTTTGAAAATAGTCAGTATGTTGATATAGATATTGATACAGATATAGGTATGGGATATGGATATATCTGTATGTACACACACAGAACACACACACACACACACACACACACACATATACATATGTCTGTTTGTCTATCCCTATATCTCCAAAGGGTATCCTTGGACAAAACTGGGGAGTAATTGCATTTTTCCCTAAGAACTCCAGTCCGAGTGAAGCTGCTTCCTTTCTGCCTCTCCTTTTCTTTCTTTAGACAGGGCCTCTGGGGCTCTAGTGTATCCATGACTCAGGGGTGAGTGAGAGCTGCCATTTTGCCTATGTCCCACTGGCCAAGCTTTGTTGCATCTCCTTGCTCAGGAAAGACTTGTCTTTTTCTTCCACCAAGATGCCGTCTGCCCACCAAGCTGGGGCTGTCCAGAGAGGATGCTTTCCCTCATTCTCACCAAGTAGCCTTATAGACCAGTGGGACCCTGCTGTTTGAACCCTCTCCACTCCCCTCTTCTGCCTAGTCCTGAGTCCCCTTGGCCACAGGGAAAGGGAGGTGACGGAGGAGCCACGGTAAGGAGTGGATTGTTGGAAGAGAGAATGTAGTGCTTGACCCAAAGAAACAAAGTTCCAAGGGGGCATTTCAGGCATTTCAGTGGAGGGGGTAAGATGCTGGTTGGCACAGGGGAACCTTTCTAGGACTCTCATACCAGGCAGAGAGGCCCCTGACCACCAGCTTTAGGTGTCTGTGTTTGAGATCGGGCCTGGGGACAGTTGTCTCTGGCCCCTCCTTCTGCATTTTCATGGCCCCATCGGGAAGTGCTGCCCCTGAGCTGATGGCTGTCACCCTTTGGCTTTTCTGATGGGTCTGGGGAGGAGATCCTTCCAGCAGTGTTATGAGCGTCCTGGGACGAAACACCATGAGTAGTCATGTGGAAAATAGCTTAAGAACGGCTGCGAGCTGCCTCCCCCCATGTCCCCACACTTCCTTTTTATCTGTCTCCTCTCTGTCACTCCAGGAAATGCTGACCTCAGGGTGAGCAGGTCACGGGCCACACCTGGGGCTGGCAGAAACAGACCTCAGGATGTAGACTCTGCTTCTAGATCATCCGGTGTGGATGTGGGTGCTAGAGATAGGTATTCAGAGCCGCAGGGTTTCTGCCTGTGAGGTAGCTCAGAGGGATTGGCTTCTTCAGGAGCCAGAATCAGGAGGCTCCTCATCTTCACGGCATGGGGGGGCCCTGTGGCACCCCGGAATCCTGGGCCACGCACTCCATCCAGGGCTAACAAGCCGACCCCCGACTCCTGGCACCACCTCTAGAGGGGCTTGTCGTGGGCCATGCCAGACACAAGGCAAGATTTCTTCTTTTTGAGGTCTCTTTCATCTGAACGCAATTTCCACTTCACCTAGTATCCCTTAGTCGGTGTTGGGGAAGGAGCTTCAGGCGCTGAAATGATTTTGTACAGAAGGGTCTGACTCCTGTTATTAACCTCCAGGGAAATGAAAACCTGGGTTTCTTTATTTCAGAGTTTGGGGGCCCAAAGACGTGTGTCTCCAGATGGAGGGAATGCAACTAGGGTATCGGTGCTAACTGGAGCTCCAGTGAGGTGGGGTGGGGTTTGTAGGTAATCAGATCACCACGTCAGCTGGAAAGCTCATACCTGTGAAAGAATTTCCCCCTTCTCACCTTCCTGAGCCTTCTGCTATGAGGTTGTGCTCCAGGAAATTGAGGGGCTGACGAAGGGGCAGGGGTCTGCCCCATTCCACCCCCAAGGCTGTCTCGAGCCCTCCAGACCCTTGGCCTCCCAGTGCCCATCTCCAGGGGCAGAGGTACTTCTAGCTCCTCCTTATGGACCAGGAATTTGAAAGGGGAGGCAAGATAACTCCCATCATGGCTTCTTTTTTAGAGCAAGTGTTTGCTGAGACAAAATCAACCCTCCTAGCTTGTTATTTTTCAGTATTTTAAATAAGGGTCTAAGAGTCAGATCTCCAGCCCTGAGGTTCTGGGTAACTTTGCCAGCTGTGATCTGGACATGATCTCTGAACTGGCTTTTCCAGCTCCAATTAACGTCCACCCTGCTAGTCCCATTAACTCTCACCAGGAGCTTTCTTGTCAAAGCGGGGAGGCGGGCAAGCACTTAGCTTTAAACACACCGGCCACTTGGGCTGCATCTCAGTTGCATGTGGGACATTGATTTTACACGTTCCCCTCCTCAGCAAACCTGCTAATCAGATTCCTTTCCCTCCCTCTCCCTCCCTCCAACCCCTTTCAACCTGGCCCAACTCCTGGTCAGACCGTGATTACATGTCTCATTGATTCCATTCAGCTCTTTATTAATACACTAATTAGTATGTTCATTTAAGGGAGAGTGACACCGCTTTTTAAAAATAAATGTACAGAGGTGCAGGTTAATGGAAACTTCTGTTTATTTAACATTGATGGCTGGTGTGAAGAGGATTAGTTTTGGATGTTAAAAGGACACGGAGGTTTCTCCAGGGCTTAAATCACTTTTGCTGACAGTCTTTGAAAGGTGACACCTAGAATCATATTGCACTTTCCTTAGGTGATCACAGGCTCTCTCCACTGCTTGGGTAGGGAAACTCGAGGGTGGCCGTGAGGGTGCGGGGCTGGCTGTACACAGTCTTCCACGGGAGGCTCTGATTGTGTATGAGGATGGCTGGCACATCCTCATGCACAAGGGTGAGTCACACCCACTGCTCTGCCTGTAGGGCTGTCAGGAATTTTGTAATTCAAGGTGATGAATGGATGGACATTGCTTTTCTATTGTAGGCTTGTCCTGTTTGTTCCTGAGTTGCTCGTGAATGGTATATTAGTCAGGGTCGGTGATTTCTGTAACAAACAACCCCAAAGATCAGTGGGTTTACACATGGCAGTCCAACATTTGTTTGTACGTGGGGGGGATTTTACTCTGTGTAGTCATTCAGAGACCCAGGTTCCTTCCATCTTGTGGCTCCACCATCCCTAGGGCTTCTCAGTTCCCCCTGGCACTTCTGCTGAGGAGAGGAGGAAAGAGGAAGTCACCGAGCTGGTAAGGGAACCCGGAGGCACCCGGGCTACGGTCTTCAAGCCCAGCAGTACTGGGACTGGCACTGAGAGCATCTCTCTATGTACAGGAGCCAAGCAGACCAGCCCAGAAACAAAGCAGGGCTAAGAGAGCCTCAGGACACTGCCCATCCAAGAGAGAGCGTGTGCAATGTGACGTACTTTAGATCAAGATGGACTTTTCGTAAGAAATCTTTTCTAACCTTGGTGGACAACAAAAAGGAGTTGGAAATTGAAAAAAGGAAAAAAGAAAGCAAGCCGAAGAGAAGTTCATGAGATTCTCAAAGGGAGCTGACCTGTGTTTCAGAAGCCTCTGGGGAGACATTTTTCCCTTTGGTTGGCAGGTGCTGGGCTTCTTGCACTGAGGCTAAATGGTGTCTTTATGTTACAGAGAGGAAAGCAGAGTGATGCGTATGGGATGCTGGGAGCTGCTGGGAAACCTCGTTATTATGGGATGGATTGGTTTGGAAAGAGAGGAATTTTGAGAAGATTCAGCATTATTCATTTTTCATGCCCCTGATGTTAAGGACTGAGGCTTGGCCAAGGGCACCATTTTTATGGCATGGGGGCCCTCCCTTCTGCTTTTCTCCAGTGACCTCGTCCTTCTACTTTTCTCCATAGCCCGTGGCAGCTCAGTATATAGTTCTGGCATCCTCTGTCTCACTCCCAGGTCATACATGCCATATACACCCTGGCTGCCTCTGATAGCCTCCCTTAGTAAGAGGGCACACCTACTGGACCACTGTCAAGGGTTAAGGCCACTTAGGAAGGTGGCACTAATTGTGCTGGGAGTCAGCTGGACTTCCATGAAGAAGGCTACAAAAATGCACACTGTGATCTGGCAACATCTAATAAAACAAAATCAATTCCTGCTTCTGAGAATACACCTCTTGGAAATAACAGTACTAATATGTAAAGACGTATGTACAAGGATGTTTATAATGCGTCAATCTTTGTGCCAAAAGTGGGGGGAAGGGCTAAAGAGAATGCCCATTGATGGGAGAATGGCTGAATAAATTACCGTCCACACCATGGAACAACGGCCGTCCAAGATCAAACCGCAGCTAAACCAGGTGACTTGGAGGGTTTCCAAGGGAGGGAGAAAAGCATGTGTAATATAGCTCCAAGCGTGTGTTTGATTCTATGAGTGTGGAGAAACTCATGGATGAATACTTGGATGTCAGCATTCTCCTGGAGAAGGGAGGTGGGAGAAGTGGGGGAAAGGGGGAAGGGGGGAAGCCAAAATAAAATAGGAGTTTCGACTTCTTTCTTGCTCTAGGATGTGGATAGCTATGGAAGGGGTTGGACAGGGAAGAAGCCTAATACAATTTTTTTTTAGAAATGTCCGTCTTAGGGGTATGGCGGGTGGCCTGGAGGTGGATGAATCTGGAATCGGGGGAGTCAGGGGCTATTCCTGCCTTCTGGGGAAGAGGCGATGAGGGCACTGGGCTGAGAGTCAGTTGCGGGGGGGGGGGGGGGGCAGAAGTGGGTCAGGGGTTAATGAGCAGGCCTTGATGGTCATTGGATGAGGCAGCTGAAGGGCTTGGAGGACCACCTGGGTGGCACTCCTCCATCAAAGGGCAGGAGAAGGAGTAGGTTTAGAAGAAACGAAGGGGCTTGGCTCTTGACGAGCTGAGTTTGAGGTGCCTGTGACACACTGAATGGAGACGTACCGGGTGTGGTGCGCAGGTGATGTGGTGTGCAGGTGACCTGGAGGCCAGTGGGGAGAGGACTGAGGTCCAGACGAGAGATGGGCTGAGGGGCTGGGGTCAAAGATGTGGTCCCTGCCGCCCAGCAGGAGCGTGTGAATTTGAGCCTTGGGCCGAGGTGGATTGCTGGGGTACCGTCTCCTTCCTCGTCTCAGTGAGTCTCAGACAGAAACATTGGGGGCAGGAGGAAGTAACTGTGCACAGCAGAACTCGGTGCCTTCGATACAAAATAAAGTCACATTCTGGATAAAACCCAAGCTGTGATGTTTTTGAAACTAGTCAGCTGCACTCAGGTCTCCTTTAAGTGTCCACTAGCTGCCTCCTGCAGCTCAGGAGATGCCAGCTGACTTCTCATTGCTGTGCGCCCCGTGAATCAGGCCCGGACGAGGCCCGTCCCCCAGCCCCTCCCAGGAGGAGAGATGATGCCGGAACTCTGAGTGAAACCTTTCTGATGGGTCAAGGTCAATGATGGGAACAGGAGAGTAACACAGAGAGGAACTTACACTGTTTCTCAGTGGAAGGGTGGACCCCTTACTTACGAGGTGCCTCAGGCCTCATTCCTGGGCAGCCTGACACCCACCCCACCCTGCCCCCGCCGCCAAAAGAAGGGCAGGGTCTCCTTAATGCTGTGGGATCGGGTACTCGGAGCGCCAGTGGAAGACCCACATTCCAGCCTCATTTTCTTTCTAGGGAATGTGCACTCCCTTCAGGGGACACCCCCTTGGGTATGGGGGTGGGGTGTGGCCTAAAAGCACCAACAGGGCCACAAGAGAAGAGCAAGGTTGTCTAGCATCGGTCTGGTTCCCAGAGTCTGGGTCAGTGCTTCAAGCTGCACCTGGATCCGGACTCAGCTGCCTACCTCTTCTGTCTTCCCTTGCTCCTCCTTTCTCCGCCTAACGCTTAAGCTGTAACTCACATGCTTCGCCACGAAAATGAGCCGAGCATTCAAAAATCATTTTAGGAAGAAAATCCCAGCCCCCATGCTGCTCAACAAACAAACAAACAGAAAACCAGGGTATATTAGAGATGTAGCAGGGACTTAACCCAAATTGCAGTTTACGTGCCTGCTCAGGACACCTTCCTGCAGTTAACGTCCTTTACCATTTTCCAGAATGCCAAAGGGGGTATTGGTTCAGGCAAATTCCTCCCAGAATCAAGGAAATTGGCCCCCAGGGGCACTCACTTTTAAGGTTTTTTAAGAGTCTGTGGTTCCAGGTTTCCAAATCTTAGGAGGGACCAAATGTACCAGAGTCACTGGGGCTGGGACCCAGGCATCCCATGTTTTAAAGTTCCCCAGGTGATTCTCATGTGCATGCAAGTTTAGAGCCATTTCCAGTGGCTGAACTGAGTTCCGCTCTGTCTGAGACGGAGGGAGTAAGTAGTTACTAAATAGTTTGTGAAAGGGAAGATTAGGTTTTCTGAGATTCCACTTTTCCTGGGTGTGGTAGTGATGAGGGTGCATTTTACTCATGCAAATTAGGGAGAAACAGATGGGTGGTTTTGCGCCCCATATCTAGCTTGGAACAAAGCTAGGTTGGGTATTTATTGGAAAGCACTGTAGAATTCTTGGTCTTGGTGTTTGGCGAGAGCACGCCCAACGCTGAGTCAGAATAGGCGTTTCTGGGATGGGTGGTGGGAACAGAGCCCAGACTGCCCAGCGTCCGTTCACTTTCAGGCTCGCCCACTGTTAGCAATGTTGTCTATTTCCAGTCTGTCCCCCCTCTTCTGGACTCTCCCCGTTAAGCAAAACCCCCAAAGGTATACAAAATGATGGGACATTACAAAAACAAATAAATTAAGAACCTCCCATGCCCTTGACACGGCCCTAGGCTCATCAGCTTATCAAAAAATCCTTTCTGTCATCTTGAAGTTAGAATTACACTCTACCCTGAGTTAATTTTGCATTAGGCTTTAATTTGATGAAAGACGAGGGCCAGGCGAGCCTAGAACTCCACTTTCTACTCTGACAACGAAGTGCTGTTCAACGCCCGGGGCTCTCCAAACCCCTCATAAACCCCACCGGATTTGGGACGTGGCATTCCTAGAAACTCTTCTGAGCCTTTCCAAAGCGAGGCTTTGTCTTCACGCTCTTCCCATCCACGATTCTGGAGCGAAGCCACCAATTCAAAGGGCTCTGTTTGGCTGGGTGTTTTCTTCGGTTTCACGTTTTGTTCGATAGCATTAGATGTGTTCACGCTCAGACTCCCTGGGGCCCCTGTGTGCGTCAGTGACGGCTTTCTGTCCTCATTTGGTCATGGCGATCTTGGGATCTGTACTTGTGGCTACAGAGAGAGGCGCTCTCCAGTTTCTTGTCATCCCCAGGGCTCATTTGCAAGCCACTGCATAGGCTGAGATACAGAGCAGCCCAAAGGATAGAAATCCAGGCGACCCACAGACTCTCTTGTTATCTTCACCTCTGATTTGATGCTCCGGGTGGGTGTCTGTAGGGTCCTGATGGCTTTTACCCCTTCCCTGTCTCCTCTGTGGTTCAAGAATGCCTGTCCTTTGGTTCTTCTACAGGGTAGACACACGAGTCAGAATCCCCAAAACAGCTCATCAAGCAATCCCAGGAGGAGCCCTATATATAGCTCCCAGCCTCTCCTCTTGACTTCTGCCACCCGCTGCGCCTGCAACCGTGACGGCCTGCCTTCAGGAGGGCCCTGACAAAGCGACTGAAGGAACTGTATTGGCGTGGAGGGGATGTTTGTTAAGTGACGTTCAAAGATCTAGGAACAAGCAGAGATGTAGATGTGGGAAGGATGAAGGAAGGAACAGCTTGCAGACTTAAAGGTAAAGGCTCTGGGGTCGGATGTAGGTACAATTCAGCCTTCCCACTTCCTAGCTTGGGCAAGTTACTTAAGCCTCTCTGAGGCCACCTCTTCATCTGTAAAATGGGGTCATGATCATTTCCTTACAGGGTTAAGTGAGATGATGCATGTAAAGTGCTCAGCACCAATGCCTGTCCCAGAGCAAGCAATGTCAAAGAACGTGGCCTGGGGCTTCCCTGGTGGCGCAGTGGTTGAGAGTCCGCCTGCCGATGCAGGGGACACGGGTTCGTGCCCTGGTCCGGGAAGATCCCACATGCCGTGCAGCGGGTAGGCCCGTGAGCCATGGCCGCTGAGCCTGTGCGTCCGGAGCCTGTGCTCCGCAACGGGAGAGGCCACAACGGTGAGAGGCCCGCGTACCACAAAAAAAAAAAAAAAAATGTATTTTTCAGGCCCCTTGTAACGAGTTGGCATAGTTGGGGAATCCCTTTCCTTGAATAGTAGAACCGGATGGCTGGTTTGGTAGTTGAGCTGCATATTTTCATTTTGTGAATCTCATGGGTTGACCCCTTGGTTCCCAAGCCCTGCTTATCCTAGCGTTCACCTAAGGAGTTTTGAAAGATTATAGATTCCCTGGCCTAATCCCAGGCTGATTGAATCAGAGCGTCCAAGCGTGTTGGGAGCGGGAGGTGAGGATGGAGAACCTTCTGGAAAGGGTTTCGAGGAGGACCTGATGATCAGTCAGTTTAGGAGGCCCAAGGTGAGATCACTGTCCTTGGAGTGCAGGGCACTGGAGGGGGATGCTGTAGCCATTCCCTTCGACGGGGTTCCCTCTCCCCTCTGCTCTCCAGTGTCTCCTTAGAAGGCTCAGAACTCAAGGGGTTATCAGTGTCTGCCTGCTTCCGTGCCTGAATCTAGGTGAGTGACTGGCCCTGAATCAACAGTTGCCCTTTTGGGCGACAGTGATACTATATTCTGGAGGTAAGCTTACAAACGGCTTCCACTGGCGTTGGGCTTTCATTTGGGCATTTGGATCCGACCTATGTGTTGGATTCCTTTCTCTTTCTGTTCCTGCACCCAGCAGCGTTGCGTGGTGAACCCACTCGGGCTGACAGAGGGGGAGGAAAGATTAAGACCACCTCAAGCAAATCCATGTCAGTGTGATGTCCTATTTCCTCTTCCCTCCCTTTCTCTTGTCTTCAGACCTCCTTGTAAGGACCCTCCCCAGCTGTGGCCCCGGGGAGGTGTGAGGGGAAGAGGAAGAAAAGCACGAGATTGGGTGCGGGTGTGGGTGTCCCACCTTGACCCTTCCTCGCTTCTCTTCATTGTTCTGCTCAGGCCCTGGTGCCCAGGTCTCCCGCTAAAGCCAGAACGATTGCTCTCAGCTGATCCTCCCAGGAAGACGCTTCTGGAGGGTTTCACTGATGCCTCTCAGAGCCACTGCTGGGAGGATGAACTCTAGGAAATACACTGGGTTATTTTGTTCCTATTACCTTTTCTACTTCTCAAGGATGGGTTTTAGGTGTTGTGAGGGACCATATTTCAGAATCATGTCAGTTTTATTCCTCTTACAGAGTCTGGGAGCTCAAGGGAGGGATCTAGGAGCCTGAAACCTGTGAATTTCCAAGGATCTGATGGCCTCTGGCAGAACAGGGAGGACCTCAACGAGGCAGTGAGTGCTCTGAGCCAGGAGGTGTGCCTCCTGTGATGGGAGCTGTGAAGCTGCCCCAGGCCTGACGGTGGGAAAGTGAGACTGCATCCCCTTGAAGGGTCTTGGAAATGGGGATCTTCTTCCTCCTCCCTGGAAGGGACCAGAGGATACACTCTAACGGACTAGATGGCCACCAGCTCCTTCTGCATCTGAGGGTCGATTAAGATAGGAAGCAGAGGGTCTTTCTAGGCATGGCTGAGAAACGTCCTAAAGTTTAGTGATTCTCAGATTGGTTCTAGACCAGTGGTTCTCAACTGTGACTGTTAACCGGAAACCCGTGAGCCAAAGCACATTTGTGTTCCATTTAGGTGCATGGAATATTTTGCTGTGGCCAACATTTAAAGATCGAGAGGTTTCACGTAAAATACAGTTTTTACGCGTCTGTAGAAATACAGGCATATCTGAGAACACAGAGCCTCTCTTCCCACATGGCAACCATGGGAGGTGGCTAGAGGCTGCTTCCTAGAGGACACACTCTCCAGCTTGCAGAGCTGCAGCTCACCATATTCTTTGTGTTATTTGCCTCACTTTCCTGGGGCTCAGGGTTGTCGCTTGAGTTTGGGAGCCCTGCCAGTGCCATAAGAACCACCTAAAGATCTATTATGTACATTTCTGGTTCCCTGCACCCTCAGAGGTTCTGATTCCATGGGTGTGATTCTGCTGCAGGAAACTACACTTGGAGAAACATTGGCCTAGATTTCAAGGCACAATTTCCCATGAGGCTGAGTGGTGACCACAGAGAAATCCAGGCAAATCCCACCAAGGAAGGTGGCCTCAAATCTCCCCATCTATTCAAAGTTAGAAGCAGATGCAAAGGCATTTCATTCCTTTTTCTCCCCTGGATCCCAGGGGTCTTGGGTGGGGATGGAGCATCTGTCACACAGCTGAGTTCTGTTTTTGCACCTGTAGGTGTGGGCTTGAGACGGCTGCCTTCTTTGTGGCGCTGCTTAGTAAACAGAACTTGCCTCACTGAGGCTTCTAGGAGAAACAGAACAGCCACTCGTTCCCCACTAACTGTTCAAAATGGAAGCCCAGCTTCCCAGACAGCTGGAGAGTGATTTCTGAAGAATCCGAGAGGTGAATCCGGAATGTAGTCCAGCTTGGACCAGAAGCAAGCAATGGAGGGTTGAACAACACATAGAGATTCACTGCTTCCTTCATTGGCCAGGAACTTCCAGAGGAAATCCTAAACTCTGTCTGGGGTAGACGGATGAAAATAGAGAGAATTCAGACTTCTTCAGGGCCTAGAGATGGGAGGAGCTGAGAGAACAAACCATACTATGGGGCTCTCTAATGCTTACCCGCTCCTGGATGCTGTAATTTTTTGTGGTCCTGGAAGCATCTGTTTCCACGTATCTGCCTTCAAACCTTTTCTTTGGGCTTCCCTGGTGGCGCAGTGGTTGAGAGTCCGCCTGCCGTTGCAGGGGACATGGGTTCGTGCCCCGGTCCGGGAAGATCCCACGTACCGTGGAGCAGCTGGGCCCGTGAGCCATGGCTGCTGAGCCTGCGCATCCGGAACCTGTGCTCTGCAACGGGAGAGGCCACAGCAGTGAGAGGCCCGCATACCGCAAAAAAACAACAACAACAACAACAAAAAAACTTTTCTTTGTGGTGCCGCCATTGCTTTTTATTCCAAAGATCAGCTTTGGAAGTAGGCAAGGTACTAGTCCTAGAGTTGTAGCTATAGAGGACAGGCACCCCGGTCCTTGGGTGGTGGCCAGAACATCACAGAGGGAAACTGGACATAGTTCTGGCTCAGCCAGGTGAACCCTTCAGGAGGGCCTTGTCTACTGGGGACAGTTGTTAAAGCCACCGTTGGACTAGCTAGTGATGACTGGGGTTATTAGAGATGATTGGCCACTCAACACTATTCAGTTTCCAGGGTTGCTGGGTTACTGGTGGCCCCCTTCCCATGTCCCCCACCTTAGCTCTGAATAGGCAAAGTTATTCCATCAGTTAGCAGGAATATACCCAGCCACCTCCTGCTGGGTCCTTACCCACAAGTGCTGATAGCTTTGTGGTGGATAAGGTCAGCCACTCAGCCAGCGTTTCCCCACCGCATCCACACTCTTGACTTTTCTTAGCCTAGTCTATCCTGTTACACTTCTTAGCACCTTCATCCCAACTTAATCTTATCCTCACCTTCTTTCCTTTCCTGCAAAAAAACACAGGAAAGTCATGTAACCCTCCCTTTCTCAGGAGTCTGGAAATCCAACTGCATTTTTGCTTTCTAATGGAATGAGACCTTTGAGAGGAAAAAGAACACATTTGCAGGGGGAGGGAGACCCTCCTTGGGACTATGTAACGAAAGAGTTAGAAAAACATTGTGTCAATCCATTGCCTTGCTCTCAGTTGGCAAAATATTCAAGAATTATTTGAAGAGAAGTGATGCCTGGCTTGCTTTCCTCATCCCAGCAATCTCAGTTCAACAATTCTGGTATTTATTGAGTGTCTCCTTATAAGCCAGGTATGGTGCCAGGGGCTGGGGTTCAGTGGTGAGTCAGCAAATACGGCCCCAACCTCGGGGAGCTTATGGTCCATCCCTGGGGCATCTTTGCTCAGGCCTCGCTCTGCCTCAATCGGTTTTCTAACACTCTAGCACACCTACATTCTGACTTTCACTGGGTTAAGTTAAAGCTGCCCACAGGAGCCAAAGGTGTGATTGCAGGAGGTAGGGTCCTTTTGGGAGAATTAGTGGGAATTTTTTGAGCCCAGAGGATACTGGGAGAGAGATCAGCATGCTCTTACTCCCAGGTCTGAAGAGGGAAAGGAATCCTGGGCCAGGACAGGAAGAGGAAAGTACATTTGCTTTCTGCAGATCTCATTGATTTGATGCAGACAATTAATAAAAAAGGCAGGAACAGACAGGCTACATATGCGTGGTGAGCTTTGCCTATGTGGCTGTCCTGCTCTTCTCCATCTGTAGCACAAGTTCAGCTTAGATGGATGCCAAGCTCGGTCATTTATTTATGAAATTATATAGCCCTTCCTGAAGTAACATTTTATGTTTATCTTATCTCCCAGATCCCCACAGTGGAAGCAGAAGTTACTTCCTCACAGATGGCTACCTTTTTGACACTCATTCATATAAATGGAAGGGAAGATGAGGAAAAGTATCTGTAGTACGTGGCAGACATGTAGGCCAAGAAAGACATGATGATAGTTTAAAGGTTAACATTTCCATTGGATTCAGTCTCTACCTGGGAACCTGGGAAGTTAACCCTAGTGGGCACTTTTTATCACTCAGTGGAACCAATGATGACAGTCCTAGGAGTCTCTGAGGACCACCTGTCACATAGTGATAGGTCTGCACCTCTCACCCTCTGCACACTTAAATCCATTTCTGTGCTGTTTATTTACTATGGAACTTCCTGGCTTGTGTTCCGATGTCCCTGTTAACAAAGGGCCCTGAGAGCTTTCTCCTTGCCCCAAACAAGAATTGTGCTGTCATCTAACATCACTTAGAGAATCTTTGAAATCACAAAATGGGGTGACCTCCCTCTCGCCACGAGCTTGTCCCCCCTGCCTGATCACGTGCTGCCCTGAGTGGATGTATTCCAGTGGCAGGTTCTGTAGTCTCACCTGAAGTTCTCTCTCCTCTGGGAGTTTTCTGAGTTGGAGGGTGACCACCGTCACTAACTTCAAAAATCTTTCTTGGAGCTGTCTCAGGACTACAGGGAGGATGGGAGAGTTGTGGCTTAGATCCCCTATTCTCTATTCCTCTATATTTGTTTTCTTTTAAAATTTTTATTGGAGTAGAGTTGATTTACAATGTTGTATTAGTTTCAGGTGTATAGCAAAGTGAATCAGTTATACATCTACATATAGCCACTCTTTTTTTTTTTTTTTTTTTTTTTTTTTAAGATTCTTTTCCCATATAGGCCATTACAGAGTATGGGGTCGAGTTCCCTGTGCTATACAGCAGGTTCTTATTAGTTACCTATTTTATATATAGTAGTGTGTGTATGTCAATCTCAGTCTCCCAGTTTATCCCTCCCCCCCTTATCCTCTGGTAACCATAAGTTTGTTTTCTAAATCCAGGACTCTGTTTTGTAAATAAGTTCATTTCTACCTTTTTTTTTTTTTAGATTCCACATATAAGTGATATCATATGATATTTGTCTTTCTGTGTCTGACTTACTTCACTCAGTATAACAGTCTCTAGGTCCAGCCATGTTGCTGCAAATGGCATTATTTTGTTCTTTTTTATGGCCGAGTAATACTCCATTGTATATATGCCACATCTTCTTTATCCATTCCTCTGTTGATGGACAATTAGGTTGCTTCCATGTCCTGGCTATTGTAAATAGTGCTGCTATGAACATTGGGGTGCATGTATCTTTTCGAATTATGCTTTCCTCTGGGTATATGCCCAGGAGTAGGATCGCTGGGTCATATGGTAGTTCTATTCTTAGTTTTTTTAAGGAACCTCCATACTGTTCTCCATAGTGGCTGTACCAATTTAACTATTCCTTTGTATTTGAGTTCTTGTGTTCAAAACCCCAGTGGCATCTTTGGCTCTTCCTTCTCCTTTAACCCCAGTCTCAGTTAATGACTAATCATATTCTATTTTCCTCCTAATTTCTTTCATCTGATGTGTTCTGCATATTCTAATTCCTATCTGAGGCTTCTGGTCGGTGTGCCCCACTCACACGGGCTTTCCACCTGCCCTCTCTTCCAAGTCTCACCACCTCAACCCTGTGCAGATATGTTTACCTCTTCTCTATGAGTTTGATAAAGCCTGTTCACTTTCTTTCCCGATTTTGGTCTCATTCCCTCCGATCTGTTTGGCACTTAAGTGCCCAATTCATCTTCTTCAAGTATAGCTTTCAGGTTACCCCTCCTCTGCTCAAGAATCTTCAGTGGCTCCTTATTATTGAGTATTTTTCCTCTTAAACCTAGCACTCAGGGTTATCCATGTTTTGGAATCAGCCTATGATTTGGCTGTATCTTTTACTTCCATCCTAACATAAATCCAATGTTCTAGCCAAATCACGTACTATTTATGGGACCTTTGCTTCTAGTAATGGCAGACTAGGTAATGCACACTGACCCACCTACTGAGGAAAATTCACAAAGTAGGAAAGATATTTTCAAAAGTATCCTTGAAGACATACAAAAGCTAACACAGTGATGAATTTTACAGCGTCAAATTTTAGAAGAAGATGGAAATCAGGAGGTAAGTTACCAGCAGGGGTAATACTTTTCGCTGGTTTCTAGAGAGGCAGCTGGGGGTCTAAAAATTGTATTTCATAGCCTCAGGGGATTAGGGGACAAAAGCTGGAGTTTAAGGCATATCAAGGTGGGAGTATTTGGGGTTGAGACTATAAGTAAACCAGCCCTTGCAAGTTCTGAAGTCCAGCTTTGAACCACTTGAGTAGCTGAGAAGAATCTCAGTTCCTGAAATGGGATTCATGTTATACTGCATTGCAAGACAGTCACCTGGCAAAGCATTAGAATACTGTCTCAAGGAAGATAACATTATCCTAGTTATCAAACTATTCCTAAAAACAAATCTTTGAGTACAATGTTCAGCATACAATCAAAGATAAGCTAGCACACGAGGAAATGTGTAAACACGAACAAGAGCCAGCAGAAACAGTAGACTTACAGGTTTTCTGGATACTGCAATTATCAGGCGCTAGCTTTAAAATAACCTTGCTTACTATTTTCAAGTAGAAATAAGACAAGATTAAAAAACCTGGCAGCAAGCTAGAAACTATAAAGCATATATAGTAGATTTGAAACAAGAACCAAAAAGATATTCCAGAGCTGCAAAATACAGCAACTGAAATTAAGAACTCAACGGATGGGTTTTGAAAGAACTTAGACACAGCTGAAGAGATAATTTATGAAGTAGGGGACGGGGAAAAAGAAACTATCCAAAATGAAAGACAAAAAGTACAGAAAAGGGAGTAAGAGACATAGTGGATACAATGAGAAGGTCTTACCTATTTAATTGGATTTCTACAAAGAAAGAGATAGAATGGGAAAACACAGATTCAAGGAGACCTACAAACTCCAATCAGGATGAATAAAAAGGAATCTACATACAGACATGTCATAACATATGCGCAAAATATTGAAGACACATTGTTTTATTTATGATTTCCCAAGCAAGTCTCCAACTTTCTTCTACCTGTACCTTATTTTACATACTGTTCCCTACTCCTTCATCTTTGTCTGTCTACATGTTACCTATTATTTATCAAGCTTTATCTGGTAATCCTCCTTTTCTTACCACCCAACAGATTAAAATTATAAAAAATTATTTAATGTCAGCAATGTCACTTCTACTTTCTTGACGACTGCTGTCATTATGGCACTGTTCCAGGCACTGTTCTTGGTGCCCATCATACACGAGCTCATTTAATCCTCCTAAAACTCACCAGGGGTTTCTACACAAGAAAAAACTGAGGCCACCCAGCCCTCCTCTGAACCGATAGCATTTTACCTATACCATTTTTCCTTGAACTACTGTAATTTCTATGCAAAGCCCATCTCATCTAGGGGAGGATTCTCCTCTTCTTTTTGTGTCTCCCACCGTGCCTAGCACCTAGCTTTGCACGTGCATAGCAAGTGCCCATTTACTCGTTGAATGAGTCTTGCATTTGGCTTGTCCCCGAAATGCCTTAAGTGCCTGTAGATTTGTTAGAAGTCTGAGCAGATGCACCAATGGAAGCTGTGAGCCCGTCCCCACACCTTATCATCTCTGCCTGCCTCAGCGGCTGCCGTTCACATGTTAAATTGAAAGCAGCGACCGATGCTCTATTTAAAGTGTCCTCAAAAATGGTACTCAAGTGTGTAACACAGCTATTTCACTGACGTGGGCAAGGTATTTATGGAGAGGTTGTTTTTCCTTTGTATAGGAAGGAGGGTTTGTAACCAGAAGCCATTATAGGATAGGATATCTATGTGGATGTCAAAAGGAAAATAATGAAAAAAAAGCCCCCAAACTCCTCTACTTGTTACCTCCATCTCTATCAAGACAGCATCTCCCTGGTTATTTTCTACATCAAGTCATGTCTCTTCCGTCAGCATCCAGAGATCACAAAATGTGACCCGGGGCCACTAAAGTTGAAGTAGGAGTTGTCCAGAGCAGGAAGAGGAATTGCAGTGTTTGCTCTTAGCATTCCAGCTCTAGTTCTCTCTGGATTTGCTCGCCACCTGGCTTGACAGCTTAATGGTTTGCGGGAGAAGAAACGTTTTAGTACAATCAGTCTCTGCCCCTTGGGGGGAGGGGTAACTGGTGAAAGCACTGGGTGAAGCCTCTCAAGGAAGGGGGCGGTGTAGGGGAAAAGCGGTGTTAAGTTAGGGGCAGCGGCCCACTTCATGAGAGTCACACACTGTTCCTGCTTCAGGCAAACCAGTGATTTGTGCGCACTGCTGCTGCTACCCTTTCCCTCCCCCGCCCTCTGTCTGAGCACCTGTTCACTGGGCATCCTTTAAAATAAACCTTTATTGATTCTACTGATTAAATCCACTGCTTGCATTTTTGACAGCCAGGATTTTTTACAGACATTCTACTCCCTTTCTCTCCTCCTTCTCCCTTCCTTAGCGGCAAATAGTAAATAGCACAAAGTTTTTAAGACAAGTCCCCACCATACCATCTAGTCTCTGGACTCAACATCTGTTTCCAGTACGAGCTTCTGGAGAATCTGCAGTACCCCAGCGCTGGACAGTGTCTGCCTGGGTCCTGGAGGTGGAGGCTCACGGAGGTTCGGTGGGAGGCTTTGATTATTGCGTGTCAAAGTGAGAACAAAATGTCAGAGAGTAAAACCGAGCTCTCACCACACCCGAGGTGGGAGTCCTGGGGGCTCCAGCAGGAGTCACGTCCCCTGAACCTTCCAGCCCTTCACTGCAATGACTGTAATTTCATCGCTGGGTTCTCCAGGCAGCCTCTGACACTGAGTCCTGCTCTGTGTAGCTGTGAACCCCTGGGGCAGCCGATGTTTCTTGATGGAGGTGCCGACGGGCCTTTGGTCAGGACAGTTCTTCGTTGTGGAGGACCATCTTGCAAAATGCAGGGTGAGCGTCCCTGTCCCTCTGGGTGCTAAAAGCCAGGAGCACTCAGTCAGCCAAAAAAGCCTCTATGCATTTCTGGATGCCCCTGGGGAGGGGGTGCCGCTCCAGACTGAGAACTTCTGCAAGCCTGAGAGGAAGAAGAGCGTGGTTCATACCGTACCTGCACTTGACACCTGCAAGAGACACTTGACGTGCCTCTTGCCCGGGAGACGGGCTCTTAAGATATCTGACAGCTGAGGGACCTTGAGCAAATCACTTCAGAAACTCTCTGAGACCCCAGAGAGTGATCGTAGCAGAACCCATCTCTTAGATTTGGGAGGAAAATCAATATTAATGAACATTTAGGGGTGCTTACAATGTGCTAGGCAATTTGCTAAGTATGTTACATACAGGATCCCATCTAATCTTTGTACCCAACAGCCCAATGAAGTGGTGCCCTTAGTATGCCCGTTTTACAGATGATGAAACTGTCTTTAGTCCACCTCAGAGATGCAAAGACTCAAGGTTATGCAGCTAGATAGACTATAACTCCGGCCAGTGGTTCTGAAACCTCAGCGTGCTTCAGAATCTCTTGGAGGGCTTGTGAAAATCACAGATGCTGGGGACCTACCACCAGAGTTTCTGATTCAGTAGGTCTGGGATGGGCCTGAGGAACTGCTGGTTCTACTGCTCCGGGGACCACATGCTGAGAACCACTGACTTAAGTCTTCCAGTTTATAACTCCCAATAATTTGCAGTGTATTGTAAGCTCTGAGAAGGCGGGTGGAGAGTATGTCCCCTACCCCCATGCACACACAGAACACACATGCACACATCAAGGGATTTTGTATGTTCCATGCAGCCTTGGAAGGGCTCAGTCCCTAGGGCAGGAGACAGAATCTCACTTGGATTGTGTCTTCACTGTCAACCTACTGAGGCTCCCCATGTCCCTGAGCCCTGGATGGAGAGGCAGGGTCCTGAGAAGGCTGTAATGGGGTCCTTGAGCCTTGCAGTAGGAGAGAGGAGGGGAAAGTGGGTTATGGAGTGGCAGCGGAGACAGGCAGGGGCTAGGAGCTTGGGAAGCCCTCTAGGATGTGTCACAGCAGATTCTGAGACCTGTGCTCAGGAACATTAATTATTTCTATTGTGCTTGTGTTTTCTGTGACTCTTGGGTTGTTTTTTTTTTAAAGATTAGAAAGAGGGAGTGTTCTTTTTATTTATTTATTTTTAACATAAATTTATTTATTTTTTTTAATTTATATTTTTGGCCACGTGGGGTCTTCGTTGCTGCACGCGGGCTTTCTCTAGTTGCGGCGAGTGGGGGCTACTCTTTGTTGCGGTGCACGGGCTCTAGGTGCGTGGGCTTCAGTAGTTGTGGCTCTCAGCAGTATGGCACACGGGGTTAGTTGGTCCGTGGTATGTGGGATCTTCCTGGACCAGGGCTCGAACCCGTGTCCCCTGCATTGGCAGGCGGATTCTTAACCACTGCGCCACCAGGGAAGTCCTGACTATTTGATCTTTATTCTCCTCTCCTCACAATGTCAACCTGTGCACAGAGGAAACAAGGAAAGCGATTTTCTTTCCTCCACCCTTAGGCCAGAGTGTTAGGAGGGGAGCAGCATCTCCCCGTGGCCGGTCATGATGGTGGCAAAGCGAGGGAAACCCGAAGAGAGGCGGACACTGGCGGGGCAGCTGACAGCAGCATCCAGGCTTGCCCTCCCTATCTGGGGGTCCTTCCAATAATAATATTATAACCACCACTCGTTGTTGCTGACTGTTTACTGTGTGCCAGAGCTTATGCTGGGCACTTTATAATAGTTGTGGGGTTGGATCCTATTTTCAACTTCACTGTATGGATAAAGAAAGTAAGTTTGGAGATTCAGAAGTTTGCTTGGTTCGCGTAATGAGCAAGAAGCAGAGTAAGACCTGGGGCCCAGGGCTGCCCAAGGTAAAGCCCATGCCCTTAACCCCTTCACACCGATGCTCAGTTAAAACCCCGGCACTTGCTTTGTCTGAATTAGGGAAGACTTCCCTCACTGCAGGGACGCTTCTGTTCCACTCACCTTACCCAGAAGCACGTACTCCGTAAGTCTTGTGGAGCTGGTGATGCCTCGGGCTTCAGACCAGGTCCTGCCTGTGAACCTGAGCTGGTCCTACAACCTCACTGGCCTGAGTGTCTCCCCTTTGTGAGTGGCCGGGCCCCTCTCCTCTCTCGTGGGGCTGCTTGATGGATGGCTGATACATCCGGGCTGCTGGGAGGAGAGGTGGTGGCGGTGTCCTCCATCCACAGCTGTGCAGGGGCTGTCTGTCCCAGGGGGCTCCGGCTGCCATTCCTCGTGGCCGCCAGCCTCCCACACATTGCCTGCTTCTCTGTGTGGCAGTCGCACTGGGAGAGCTGGAGAAGGGAAGTGAGAGGGGACGAGACTGTCTGATGTCTTTTCTAGGAGGAATTGAAATGCAAGCAGGTCCAGGGTCAGGGCGGGATCCCGCAGAGGAGTTGCTCTGTGCTGGGGGATTTTCCCCTCTGCTGATTTGATAAATGATCCAGGGCTGGGCGTCCAGGCCGAGCATGTGGGTTGTGGTGGCCCCCACTGCCCGTGCACCTCCCCATGAAATTGACAACAGAAACTCCTAGCTTGATCAAGATAAAGACTCTTTTTTTTTTCTTAAGCTACCGTTCTTTCCAGAGGTTTTCCTGTCGTTGAGGACCTGACGCCTCACTCTCCGAGGGCCTTGGGCCCTTGTTTCTTTCTTCCCCAATGTGCCTCCCCCTCCCACACGTGCCCCTTGGTCCTCGGGTACCCTGGCATTCTCTTCCAAGCCGTCTGTCCCAAACTGGGGAATCTCAGTGAAAATCCTTAAAAAGGGTCTTAACTTTCTTGAAATAGTACTTTGGGTGCTGAAAATGGTCTCATTCAGGGCAATAGTGGACTTGAAGGATTAAGATCCCTTCCAGAAAGGCTGATTTTATTAGTTTTGGCCGAAAAGAACCATAACATCTTATCACTGGATTCACAATTACTATAAAAGCTCTCCTAGGCTGAGTGCTTAGCAGGTGCTGGATGCTGCTAAGTGCTCGTTTCAGCATCACTTCATCCAACCTTCTGCCTCTGTGCACAACATCCCTGCCAAATGGACACTTGGCTTCTGCCTGGGCATGTCTGGGTGGCCAGTCCATTGCTGGACTGGTCCCTTGGACTCAGAGAGGATCGAAATCTCTCTCTGCCTTACGACCTCTGCTCCCAAGGTCCTATTTCTGCCCTTTGGAGTCATCCTGAAAGCTCACTCTCTCCTCCCAGTGGCAGCCCCCAAGTTCAGCTTAAACATCCCCAGTCTCTTCAAGACTTCCTGGTCCTCTGTAGCTGCTTGTTTTCCTTTTCATCTTTTTAAGCAGCCTGATACCTCTGAGAGTACAGTCAACTTAGTAACTCTCCTTTGCAAGAAGCAGTGTCTGAGACACAGAGTGGGAACTCCGCAGTTCATTCTCAAAAAATATGCTTTTCTTCGGAAACACTCCTCTCGTGAGTATCTTCCACCCCCAGCCCCCCGCCCCCCTGGCTAACTTCTTGGAACTAGGACCTCCGACTGGTCAAAGTCCCCCATCTCCGTAGGGCGGCTTCTCCTCATTTGGGGGATGGCTTATGAGTCCTGGTGCTGCCGCCACAGCTGCTGGACGAGGCCACTCCTTGGAAAGGCTCTGGGATTGCAGCCTTCCAGCATCTTTCAGCATCTGCCTCATGTTGGGTCCTCTGGGCTGATTTGCCCAAGGACTGGCTGCCTAATTAGTCTCCTGGTGGCTAGAGCCCCGGTGCAGCAGCCTGTATTGGGTGGACTTTCTCGGAGGAGAAGGCTGGCTGTGCCAGGTGGGGACCCTGCAGGGGCTGAAGGAGGCCTGGTCCAGAAGCCCTCTCCTTCTTTCTTCTGCTCTGTCCGCATCCTGGTTCCTTTGGTCAAGACCTGGCTGTGGCAGGGGGTGTGTGAGGGGTGAAGGTAGGAGGGGAGAGTGGTGGTTTGGTCTTTCCCCTCTGTGATCTGCAGCTGCTCCTCAGGCCTGGCGCAAGAGTCAGGAGTGGGATAAAATGCTAAGGATTCGTTTCTCTTTGGGAATGAGAAGAGGAGGGACTGAGCTTCCTGGGAGAGCAATATAGCCCAAGAATTATGGCAGTAATAACGGTGAACACGGACACGACAGCTCTGTGTGCCCAGCACTTCTCAAGGCATTTATACCTATCCCCTCATTTAATCCTCACAAAAGCCCCATGTGGTATGTGCTATTAGGACCCCGTTCTATACATGGGAGCCTGAGGTTCAGAGAGCGACTTGTCCAAGGTCACAAGACAGATGCAAGTTTTTCTCCAGGCTTGGCACTCCTGATCTTGAGAAGCAGAGACAGGTGGGGAGCAGAGGTTCCGAGCCTGGGGTGGAGTCTGGGCTCCAGTGCTGAAAACTGCCTGTCTTCTGTGAACCCCAGTTTCTCCCCTTGTCAAAGGGCAAGAGTATGACCTACCTCGAGGGGCTGTGGTGAGGCCTACCAGAGGTGACAGGGTCAAGCATACAGCCCAGTGCTGGGCATATGGCGAGGGCTCGGTAATTTTCTCTTAATATGAAGGGGAAGATGCTTTGATTTTCAATCACAGAGAAAATCTCCTGGCTGTGAGGCCTTCAGAGAGGCTGTCCATCAGGTAATAAAGCAGAGGCAGGGAGCAAAGGGACCTGGGTCCTCATTCTCAACATCACACTCTTTTTGGTTCTCTTGGGTGAACCGCTGGCACAGTGGGGTGTGGGCCACAGGGTAGCTGCCATGAAGGTAAACGAGATGAATGAAGTGCTTGAACAGGAAGGGACCCCTTCCATTTTCCTTCACGGCCCCAGCTCTGCGGATGATATGAGGAAGAGGGTGGGAGGAGAAGTGAGTCAGTTGGTTGGTCTCAGCCCAAAGGCCTTTACAAAGAGCTGGCTCTTGAGATCCATGAGAGTGTAACCCCACTCCTTCCTCATTCTCCCACTGAAGCCCACCAGCCAGATCACGGGCCCTCCCTGCCCTGGCCCACCCAGGGCCCCCCTCTGCAGAGCGGGGCATGGACTATGGTCTGCCATGTTTCTGCGCACATTGCCATCCATAATGCAGTATCTCAAAGTAAATCAGCACTTACGGGGAGGGTTAGCATTCATGATGCATTCATGACGGTGAATATAAACCCAGGTATCAAAATAGTCTTCCTAATAATTTTGATTTTTTTTTTTTTGAGAAGAGAATGCCTTCCGGTCTGGTTAGTTGACCCTGTGGCTTATAATGTGGATGACGAAGGGTTGGTGCTGGGAGTAGAAGGATCATCTCTTCATTCTCTTATTGCTTGCTAGCACTTGCGTTATTTGCATTATTTTCTAGCTATATTCTTCTTACAGGAATCTTTTAAAGTCACTTGCTCATTTTAAAAAACACTGGATGGTTAAAAAGAAATAATGCAGTACATCATAAAACCCCTTAGTTAGCACAGATAAGCGGCAGTATCTTGCACATACTGCTGGCAAATTAAGGTGTGACGGGACCACCTTAGGCCTTTGGCATTATGAGAGACCTACTCTGCCCTCAGGACACCTGCTGTCCCCTGCAGGACACAGGCCTGTTGATATATCAACCCCAGGGTCATGCCGGTTCTATGTATCGAATATTAGTAGAGCCCTTAACTTTCATTCTTTTGAGATAAACATATATTTAAATAGAAATTCTAGTATTTTCTTCCCATATCTCCTTATTTTAGAGACCACTAAAATAAAAGACCTCCCACACCAGCCAACCCGGTATCTGTCCCATTTGCTCTGACTCCTGACTCTCCTGGAAGATGAGATGCTCCTTCCTTACTGGGACCCCTACAGCAGGAGTGAGTCTAATGGTGGGAGGAATTAGTAGGACTGGTGACCCTGTGGCAGGTCAGCTGAGGAGCCCTAGGTTAGGGTCAGGGAAGAATAAGCTTGCTGATGGATCTCGCTAGGTATCCCTGTTCCAGCCAAGCAGAGAGAAGTATTGCCTCCTTTCTTTGTTTATGCTGTCCAGTTATCCATTTCATCGTGAGCGCCTGCTCCCCTTTCCTTTTCACACCGCCCACCCCCCCCCCCCCCCCCCCCCCCCCGAAACACACATCAAGCTGTGGCTTCCTCTTTACCGGCCATGTCTTCTGAGTCAGCTCAGCCCTGGGAGTCACCACTGAGTGGCCATTTTGTTTCCCAGGCTCCCTTTCTTCAACCTTTCCCCTCTCCCAGCAAAGGAATGTCCTTCGGTCTCATTGCTTCTTTTGTTTGGTGAGTTGCCAAAACAAACAGGTCCCCTTAATCTGTCCTTTAGAACAACCCCACAGGGGTTTGGTTCTGCAGGCAGTGGGACCAAAGCCCAAGATGATGTGGCTTTGTTCAAGGAGCTGGTTGCTCTGGGGTGTTGGTACCAGGGCTGTGAGGCAGGCAGCGAGCGGAGGAGAGGTGAGGTACTGGCAGCGGGCGGGGAAGGGAGCCTGCTGGGCCTGCCACCTGTGTGCAGAGGAAGCTCGCAGACTCCACTGAGTCTGAACCCCCCTAGGTGGGCAGGGCAACTGCAGCTTCATAGATTAGCAGAGCACAGGGAGAACAGAGGCCGAGAAGCATCAAATGAGAGAACAATGGTTTTCTTGTGAAGCCAAGGGTTTTTTGTGTTAAGTAAGCACAAGGGACTCCTGATGTGGAAGGGAATCTTTGAATTATTGGAAGATGCTTTGGGGGTAGAAAACTGGGCTGAGGCTGGCCTCTGTGGATTTGGGGGAACTCTTTGAACAGGGGTGTCTGGAGACTCTTCTCCAAAGCTCAGCGACTGGTTCACAGGACAAGTTAAATCTTTTCATGTTGGAGGCCTTGCACCCATCTGATTCCTGAAGTTATGTCCTGCCCAAGGATTTGACTACCTCTGATGGGGCTGAGAGCACTGGGAGGGGCATTCTAGGGTCCATTTAAGGTCTCATGAAACTGATCATATGTCCTTCCAACTCCTGAGGGCACTTGCACTGGGCTGAGTGCTGAGCCCTGTGCGTTGAACTATACATAAGAAGTATATCTTTGTCTCAATAGGGCTTATTTAGCTGCCGGGTGAATACAGGATAAACGTCACGTCATGGCAAATGCAAAGTAGAAAGTGATAAGTTCTGATATTTGCACCCATTGTTTTGGAAATTCAGGGAAGGCCAGAGATTCCTTTGGCTTGGAGGTTAAGAGAGGTTTGTGATGGTTCTAACCAGTTACACAGACTGCTTCGTTTCTTCCTCACCACAACCTAGAAGGCAGGTCCTACGCTCATCCCCATTTTATGGTTGAGGAAACTGAAGCCTAAAGGGAATAAGTAATTTGTCCAAGGTCGAATTTGTTAAGTGTAGTGCTAGAGAAGGGAGGAGGAGAGGGGAATCTCAGGCAAAGGGAACAACTTGATGAAGACATGAAAGCAGGAAAGCACAGGACACGTATGGGCAGTGAAGAGGAGTTCTATTTGAGTGGAAATGATGAAAGCCAGATGGAGGAGGTCTTTGAATACAAAGCTGAGTCTATCCTTCTTTCTGTAGACAATAGGGAGCCACTGAAATTTCCTGAGTAGGAGAGTGTCATCGTCAGAGCAGATAAGCTTTTAGGAAAGAAGAGAATCAGATGTGTAGAGCATTAAGCAGTGACTCTTACAGAACGTGTGACAGGTGATTCACTGTGCCCAGAGGCATATTACTTTGGACAATGCAAGGAGAGAAAATTTCTTTTCATTTTGTTAAGAGGTAATTCATTTCATAAGAATGAAGGAAAAATGGTCCGTATTTCAATTCTTTCCAACTCCATCTACACATTTGTGCCTATTACCTTGACCCCCAAACTAGACTCTAGTCATTACTGCTCCATCCTCTTTCTGTCTCCTTACTGGATTTCTTTGATACCAGTGCCAGTTATTTTCTAGATCACCCTTACACCATTTTATTGGAATGAATCCAAACATCTTTTATGCCTTCAGACACTTATTGACTTTGAGGGAGGTGGTAGATGACTGCAAAGAGCACTGAACTCAGGTTCTAGGTCCAGCCAGTAACTCCGTGTGTGGCTCTAGGATGTGTGATCTTTGATTTTGAGTTTCTATAGCTGCAAGATGGGGATTATAATACCGAAGCAAGTGAGAAACATGAGATGGTCGTGAGGGAAACCAGAGTCTGCGTATCGGTGGTCCTCAAAGTGTGGTCTCCAGGCCACAGCCGCACTGTCACCTGGGAACTTGTTAGAAATGCATGTTACTGAGCCCTGCCCCAGACCCACCCAATCAGAAGCTCAGCGTGTCTTCTCCAGGGGATCCTGTGACGTGGAGTCAAGTTTCACTTGGGCTGTTCCCACATTTTGGCCCTTGAACACTGGCTAAAATGAACATTGGTGTATGTATATCTGTTCGGGTCCCTGTCTTCAGTTCTTTTGGGTATATACCTAGGAGTGGAATTGCCAGATTGCATGGTAATTCTATTTTTAGCTTTTTGAGGACCCACCCGTTTTCCACAGCAGCTACACCATTTTACATTCTTACCAACAGTATTCAAGGATTCCAATTTTTTCACACTATTGACAACACTTGTTATTTTACATTTGATTTTAGCCATCCCAGTAGGTGTGAAGTGGTATCGCATTGTGGTTTTGATTTGCATTTCCCTCATGATGTCTTTTCATGGGCTTCTTGGTAATTTGTATATATTCTTTGGAGACATGTCTCAGCAAGTCATTTGTCCATTTTTTAAATTGGGTTGTTTGTCTTTTTGTTGTTGAGTTGTCGAACTTCTCGATATTTTCTAGACTTACCAGAAGTATGATAATTGCAAATATTTTCTCCCACATTGTAGGTTGTCTTTTTTAGTCTATTTGTTTAAAAATTCAGTTTATTGAGGTATAATTGCTATAGCATAAACTGCATATTTAAAGTATACAATGTAATGAGTTTTGACATAGGTAAACACCTGTGAAACCATATATTCACAAACAGTATATTCAATAATAAACATACCTATCACCCCCAAAAGTTTCCTAATGACCCTTTATAATTCCTTCTTCCTGCCTGTGCTTTCTCTGTTAATAATAGTGCTCGAAATACCCTGCTGTTGACACTGAAGCATAATGGGAAGATACCTAATCTGGGATTCAGGAGTCCAGACTGCTTGTGTTCTGGCTCTGTGGGTGGTGGACGGTGAGGTCCAGTGGCCCGTTCCATTCCTTGGGCTCGCTTCCTCACCTGCACAGGATCAGCTGTCAGCAGTTCTCATCCATTCTGGCTGCATATTAGAATAATCACTCGGGAAGCAAGCGATTATTGCTTTTTAAAAAAAATATTTTAATAATAATTTTATAATTAATTTTAAATAATTACTGCTATTTAAAAAATACCGATGTCTATCCCACATCTTTTGTTTCTTTTTTTTTTTTTAACATCTTTATTGGAGTATAATTGCTTTACAATGGTGTGTTAGTTTCTGCTTTATAACAAAGTGAATCAGTTATACATATACATATGTTCCCATATCTCTTCCCTATTGTGTCTCCCTCCCTCCCACCCTCCCTATCGCACCCCTCTAGGCGGTCACAAAGCACAGAGCTGATCTCCCTGGGCTATGCGGCTGCTTCCCACTAGCTATCTACCCTACTTTTGGTAGTGTATATATGTCCATGCCTCTCTCTCGCTTTCTCACATCTTACCCTTCCCCCTCCGCATATCCTCAAGTCCATTCTCTAGTAGGTCTAGTAGGACACAGTCTTTATTCCTGTCTTACCCCTAGGTTCTTCATGACAGTTTTTTTTTTCTTAAATTCCACATATATGTGTTAGCATACGGTATTTGTCTCTCTCCTTCTGACTTACTTCACTCTGTATGACAGACTCTAGGTCTATCAACATCATTATAAATAGCTCAATTTCGTTTCTTTTTATGGCTGAGTAATATTCCATTGTATATATGTGCCACATCTTCTTTATCCATTCATCTGATGATGGACACTTAGGTTGCTTCCATCTCCGGGCTATTATAAATAGAGCTGCAATGAACATTTTGGTACATGACTCTCTTTGAATTATGGTTTTCTCAGGGTATATGCCCAGTAGTGGGATTGCTGGGTCATATGGTAGTTCAATTTGTAGTTTTTTAAGGAAGCTCCATACTGTTCTCCACAGTGGCTGTATCAATTTACATTCCCACCAACAGTGCAAGAGGGTTCCCATTTCTCCACACCCTCTCCAGCATTTATTGTTTCTAGATTTTTTGATGATGGCCATTCTGACTGGTGTGAGATGATATCTCATTGTAGTTTTGATTTGCATTTCTCTAATGATTAGTGATGTTGAGCATCCTTTCATGTGTTTGTTGGCAGTCTGTATATCTTCTTTGGAGAAATGTCTATTTAGGTCTTCTGCCCATTTTTGGATTGGGTTGTTTGTTATTAAGCTGCATGAGCTGCTTATAAATTTTGGAGATTAATCCTTTGTCAGTTGCTTCATTTGCAAATATTTTGTCCCATTCTGAGGGTTGTCTTTTTATCTTGTTTATGGTTTCCTTTGCTGTGCAAAAGCTTTGAAGTTTCATTGGGTCCCATTTGTTTATTTTTGTTTTTATTTCCATTTCTCTAGGAGGTGGGTCAAAAAGGATCTTGCTGTGATTTATGTCATAGAGTGTCCTCCCTATGTTTTCCTCTAAGAGTTTGATAGTTTCTGGCCTTACATTTAGGTCTTTAATCCATTTTGAGCTTATTTTTGTGTATGGTGTTAGGGAGTGATCTAATCTCATACTTTTACATGTAGCTGTCCAGTTTTCCGAGCACCACTTATTGAAGAGGCTGTCTTTTCTCCACTGTACATTCCTGCCTCCTTTATCAAATATAAGGTGACCATATGTGCGTGGGTTTATCTCTGGGCTTTCTATCCTGTTCCATTGATCTATCTTTCTGTTTTTGTGCCAGTACCACAGTGTCTTGATTACTGTAGCTTTGTAGTGTAGTCTGATGTCAGGGAGCCTGATTCCTCCAGCTCCGGTTTTCGTTCTCAAGATTGCTTTGGCTATTCGGGGTCTTTTGTGTTTCCATACAAATTGTGAAATTTTTTGTTCTAGTTCTGTGAAAAATGCCAGTGGTAGTTTGATAGGCATTGCATTGAATCTATAGATTGCTTTGGGTAGTAGAGTCATTTTCACAATGCTGATTCTTCCAATCCAAGAACATGGTATATCTCTCCATCTCTTTGTATCATCTTTAATTTCTTTCATCAGTGTCTTATAATTTTCTGCATACAGGTCTTTTGTCTCCTTAGGTAGGTTTATTCCTAGATATTTTATTCTTTTTGTTGCAATGGTAAATGGGAGTGTTTTCTTGATTTCACTGTCAGATTTTTCATCATTAGTGTATAGGAATGCCAGAGATTTCTGTGCATTAATTTTGTATCCTACTACTTTACCAAATTCATTGATTAGCTCTAGTAGTTTTCTGGTAGCATCTTTAGGATTCTCTATGTATAGTATCATGTCATCTGCAAACAGTGACAGCTTTACTTCTTCTTTTCCGATTTGGATTCCTTTTATTTCCTTTTCTTCTCTGATTGCTGTGGCTAAAACTTCCAAAACTATGTTGAATAAGAGTGGTGAGAGTGGGCAACCTTGTCTTGTTCCTGATCTTAGTGGAAATGCTTTCAGTTTTTCATCATTGAGGACAATGTTGGCTGTAGGTTTGTCATGTATGGCCTTTATTATGTTGAGGAAAGTTCCCTCTATGCCTACTTTCTGGAGGGTTTTTATCATAAATGTGTGTTGAATTTTGTCAACAGCTTTCTCTGCATCTATTGAGATGATCATATGGTTTTTCTCCTTCAATTTGTTAATATGGTGTATCACATTGATTGATTTGCGTATATTGAAGAATCCTTGCATTCCTGGAATAAACCCCACTTGATCATGGTGTATGATCTGTTTAATGTGCTGTTGGATTCTGTTTGCTAGTATTTTGTTGAGGATTTTTGCATCTATGTTCATCAGTGATATTGGCCTGTAGTTTTCTTTCTTTGTGACATCCTTGTCTGGTTTTGGTATCAAGGTGATGGTGGCCTCGTAGAATGAGTTTGGGAGAGTTCCGCCCTCTGCTATATTTTGGAAGAGTTTGAGAAGGATAGGTGTTAGCTCTTCTCTAAATGTTTCATAGAATTCGCCTGTGAAGCCATCTGGTCCTGGGTTTTTGTTTGTTGGAAGATTTTTAATCACAGTTTCAATTTCAGTGCTTGTGATTAGTTTGTTCATATTTTCTATTTCTTCCTGATTCAGCCTTGGCAGGTTGTGCGTTTCTAAGAATTTGTCCATTTCTTCCAGGTTGTCCATTTTATTGGCATAGAGTTGCTTGTAGTAATCTCTCATGATCTTTTGTATTTCTGCAGTGTCAGTTGTTACTTCTCCTTTTTAATTTCTAATTCTGTTGATTTGAATCTTCTCTCTTTTTTTCTTGATGAGTCTGGCTAATGGTTTATCAATTTTGTTTATCTTCTCAAAGAACCAGCTTTTAGTTTTATTGAACTTTGCTATCGTTTCCTTCATTTCTTTTCCATTTATTTCTGATCTGATTTTTATGATTTCTTTCCTTCTGCTAACTTTGGGGTTTTTTTTGTTCTTCTTTCTCTAATTGCTTTAGGTGCAAGGTTAGGTGGTTTATTCAAGATGTTTCCTGTTTCTTAAGGTAGGATTGTATTGCTATAAACTTCCCGCTTAGAAGTGCTTTTGCTGCATCCCATAGGTTTTGGGTCGTCGTGTCTCCATTGTCATTTGTTTCTAGGTATTTTTTGATTTCCTCTTTGATTTCTTCAGTGATCACTTCGTTATTAAGTAGTGTATTGTTTAGACTCCGTGTGTTTGTATTTTTTACAGATCTTTTCCTGTAATTGATATCTAGTCTCATAGCCTTGTTGTCGGAAAAGATACTTGATACTATTTCAATTTTCTTAAATTTACCAAGGCTTGATTTGTGACCCAAGATATGATCTATCCTGGAGAATGTTCCATGAGCACTTGAGAGAAATGTGTATTCTGTTGTTCTTGGATGGAATGTCCTACAAATATCAATTAAGTCCATCTTGTTTAATGTATCATTTAAAGCTTGTGTTCCCTTATTTATTTTCATTTTGGATGATCTGTCCATTGGTGAAAGTGGGGTGTTAAAGTCCCCTACTATGAATGTGTTACTGTCGATTTCCCCTTTTATGGCTGTTAGTATTTGCCTTATGTATTGAGGTGCTCCTATGTGGGGTGCATAAATATTTACAATTGTTATATCTTCTTCTTGGATCGATCCTTTGATCATTATGTAGTGTCCTTTGTCTCTTCTAATAGTCTTTATTTTAAAGTTTATTTTGTCTGATACGAGAATTGCTACTCTAGCTTTCTTTTGGTTTCCATTTGCATGAACTATCTTTTTCCATCCCCTTACTTTCAGTCTGTATGTGTCTCTAGGTCTGAAGTGGGTCTCTTGTAGACAGCAAATATATGGGTCTTGTTTTTGCATCCATTCAGCCAATCTGTGTCTTTTGGTGGGAGCATTTAGTCCATTTACATTTAAGGTAATTATCAATATGTATGTTGCTATTCCCATTTTCTTAATTGTTTTGGGTTCATTATTGTACGCCTTTTCCCTCTCTCATGTTTCTTGCCTAGAGAAGTTCCTTTAGCAGTTGTTGTAGAGCTGGTTTGGTGGTGCTGAAGTCTCTCAGCTTTTGCTTGTCTGTAAAGGTTTTAATTTCTGCATCAACTCTGAATGAGATCCTTTCTGGGTAGAGTAATCTTGGTTGCAGGTTTTTCTCCTTCATCACTTTAAATATGTCCTGCCACTCCCTTCTGGCTTGCAGAGTTTCTGCTGAAAGATCAGCTGTTAACCTTATGGGATTCACTTGTGTGTTGTTTTTCCCTTGCTGCTTTTAATATGTTTTCTTTGTATTTAATTTTTGACAGTTTGATTAATATGTGTCTTGGCGTGTTTCTCCTTGGATTTATCCCGTATGGGACTCTCTTTGTTTCCTGGACTTGATTAACTATTTCATTTCCCATATTAGGGAAGTTTTCAACTATAATCTCTTCAAATATTTTCTCAGTCCCTTTCTTTTTCTCTTCTTCTGGAACCCCTATAATTCGAATGTTGGCGCATTTAATGTTGTCCCAGAAATCTCTGAGACTGTCCTCAGTTCTTTTCATTCTTTTTTCTTTATTCTGCTCTGCAGTAGTTATTTCCACTGTTTTATCTTCCAGGTCACTTATCCGTTCTTCTGCCTCAGTTATTCTGCTATTGATCCCATCTAGAGTATTTTTCATTTCATTTATTGTGTTGTTCATCATTGTTTGTTTCATCTTTAGTTCTTCTAGGTCCTTGTTAAATGTTTCTTGCATTTTGTCTATTCTATTTCCAAGATTTTGAATCATCTTTACTATCATTATTCTGAATTCTTTTTCAGGTAGACTGCCTATTTCCTCTTCATTTGTTAGGTCTGGTGGGTTTTTATCTTGCTCCTTCATCTGCTGTGTGTTTCTCTGTCTTCTCATTTTGCTTATCTTACTGTGTTTGGGGTCTCCTTTTTGCAGGCTGCACGTTCGTAGTTCCCGTTGTTTTTGGTGTCTCTCCCCAGTGGCTAAGGTTGGTTCAGTGGGTTCTGTAGGCTTCCTGGTGGAGGGGACTAGTGCCTGTGTTTAGGTGGGTGAGGCTGGATCTTGTCTTTCTGGTGGGCAGGTCCACGTCTGGTGGTGTGTTTTGGGGTGTCTTTGGACTTATTATGATTTTAGGCAGCCTCTCTGCTAATGGGTGGGGTCGTGTTCCTGTCTTGCTAGTTGTTTGGCATAGGGTGTCCAGCACTGTAGCTTGCTGGTCGTTGAGTGGAGCTGGGTGCTGGTGTTGAGATGGAGATCTCTGGGAGATTTTCGCCATTTGATATTATGTGGAGCTGGGAGGTCTCTTGTGGACCAGTGTCCTGAAGTTGGCTCTCCCACGTCAGAGGCACAGCACTGACTCCTGGCTGCAGCACCAAGAGCCTTCCATCCACACGGGTCAGAATAAAAGGGAGGAAAAGTAGAAAGAAAGAATTAGTAGAAGTAGAAAGAAAGAAAGAAGGAAGGGATGGATGGAGGGAGGGAGGGAGGAAGTAAGGAAGGAAAGAAGGGGGAAGGAAGGAAATAAAGAAGATAAAGTAAAAGAAATTAAGTTAAAATATAATAAAGTTATTAAAATATAAAAATAATTATTAAGAGAAAAAATTGACAGATAGAACCCTAGGACAAATGGTGGAAGCAAAGCTATACAGACAAAATCTCACACAGACGCATACACACTCACAAAAAGAGGAAAAGGGGAAAAAAATCATAAATCTTGCTCTCAAAGTCCACCTCCTCTATTTGGGATGATTCGTTGTCTAAAGGAGGGAAGGAAGGAAAGGAAGAACGAAGTAAAATAAAATAAAGTTATTAAAATAAAAAGTAATTATTAAGAAAAAAATTAAAAAAAAAAAAAACGGACGGATAGAACCCTCGGACTAATGGTGGAAGCAAAGCTATACAGACAAAATCTCACACAGAAGCATACACATACACACTCACAAAAAGAGGAAAAGGGGAAAAAATCATAAATCTTGCTCTCCAAGTCCACCTCCTCAATTTGGGATAATTCGTTGTCTATTCAGGTATTCCACAGATGCAGGATATATCAAGTTGATTGTGGAGCTTTAATCCGCTGCTCCTGAGGCTGCTGGGAGAGATTTCCCTTTCTCTTATTTGTTCGCGCAGCTCCCGGGGGCTCAGCTTTGGATTTGGCCCCGCCTCTGCGTGTAGGTCGCCAGAGGGCGTCTGTTCTTCGCTCAGACAGGACGGGGTTAAAGGAGCCGCTGACTCGCGGACGCTGGCTCACTCAGGCCGGCGGGGAGGGAGGGGCACGGAGTGCGGGGCGGGCCTGCGGCGGGAGACGCAGGCATGACGTTGCACCAGCCTGAGGCGCGCAGTGCGTCCTTCCGGGGGAGCCGTCCGTGGATCCCGGGACTCTGGCAGTGGCGGGCTGCACAGGCTCCCCGGAAGGGGGGTGTGGAGAGTGACCTGTGCTCGCACACAGGCTTCTTGGTGGCGGCAGCAGCAGCCTTAGCGTCTCATGCCCGTCTCTGGGGTCCGCGCTGTTAGCCGCGGCTTGCGCCCGTTTCTGGAGCTCCTTTGAGCAGCGTTCTTAATCCCCTCTCCTCGCGCACCAGGAAAGAAAGAGGGAAGAAAATGTCTCCTGCCTCTTCGGCAGGTCCAGACTTTTCCCAGGACTCCCTCCCGGCTAGCCGTGGTGCACTAACCACTTCAGGCTGTGTTCACACCGCCAACCCCAGTCCTCTCCCTGCCTCCGACCGAAGCCCGAGCCTCAGCTCCCAGCCCCGCCCGGCCCGGCAGGTGAGCAGACAAGCCTCTCAGCCTGGTGAGTGCTGGTCGACCCTGATCCTCTGTGTGGGAATCTCTCCGCTTTGTCCCCCGCACCCCTGTGTCTGTGCTCTCCTCCGCGGCCCCGAAGCTTCCCCTCTCCGCCACCCGCAGTCTCCGCCCGCGAAGGGGCTTCTAGTGTGTGGAAATCTTTCCTCTTTCACGGCTCCCTCCCACTGGTGCAGGTCCCGTCCCTATCCTTTTGTCTCTGTTTATTCTTTTTTCTTTTGCCCTACCCAGGTACGTGGCGGGGGGGGGGGGGTTCTTGCCTTTAGGGAGGTCTGAGGTCTTCTGCCAGCGTTCAGTAGGTGCTCTGCAGGAGTTGCTCCACGTGTAGATGTATTTCTGGTGTATCTGTGGGGAGGAAGGCGATCTCCACGTCCTACTCCTCCGCCATCTTCCCAGAAGCCTTATCCCACGTCTTTTGGATGATAGTTTCTGGAGGTGGGATCCTGGTGTCTGTGCTTTATAAAAATCTCCCCTAGTGATTCTGATATACAGGAAGTTGAGCTGATTTCCCACACAGCCTTCTTATCCAAAGTACCATGGTTTATATATCACTTTGTTTTCTTCATATTGATTTCATTTTAGTCTCAAAAACACCGTGAGGTAGGTAAGATGTAGCTTGTTGAAAGACAAGGACACAAATACATGGAGTGGATAAAGGACTTGAGTGGATGTGAGGTAGGTGGGGCTGGAAGGAAGCATGTGTTTCCCATCATTCCCTTCGATTTCCATTAAACAAGGTGACACCAACATGCAGGCAGCCAATGGCTTCCAGGTAGGGTCTCCCAGGGTGGGGTTACCATGGACCAGGGTCTGCCTTGCCTGTGTATCCAGAGATGGACAGATTCTCAGGACTAACTCACTCTAATTCTCTGGGATATTGATATTGAATGTAAAACGCCATTTATTGATTGTAGTGGAGCCTGTTCCTATCTAGTTAATGGAAGAATGGTGCTTGCTCTCCTAGACACCCTTCTTGGCTTCATGGTAGCAGGGTATCTGGAGATCACCTTTGTAACCTGAAGGTGTACTGGGTGAGTCAATGAGATGCCTTCATCTGCTGTTACAGAACCCAAGAATAATGTGAACAGTAAGTGAACAGTCATCTCACATGAGAAGACCACAGGTTGGTGCCTCCAGGATTGGATCGTTCAGTGGCTCAACATCTTCCTCATCCCCCAGGGGCTTTCTTCTCTCTGCTCAGCCATGGTGGCTGTGTTGGTAATGTCTCCCCTCATGGTCAGTTGATGACATGAAGAGTAGTGGGCAAGTGAGGCAGAGTGGTACTCCTCCCCATGAAGTCCCCAGCAGGCTTCCCATTTGGTCCAGTGGGCCAGGCTTGAGTCTCATGGCTGTTCCAAAACTTATCACTGGCAGGGGGAAGGAGACCCCCATGATTGGCTTAATCCAATCATGATTACCCACTGGGGCTGGGATTCACTGGCTTCTTCCAGTTGGGATTGGCCCCCTTCTGAGGTGGGGCTGCATATGGAGGGTGTACTCCTGAATGAAGTTGGGGGATATCCCAGCAAGAAAGAATCGGGGGGGGGGGGTGTCAGCTGGCTCACTGGGGGAATGTGGAATTGCAACGGAGAGTCTGGTGGTTTTGAGAACCACGTCTTCTGTGCCGTGGAGAAGCCTGGTGACCAACTGCTGTCCGTCCCCTGAGCACACCTCCTGGTGGGCGAGCCATATACTCATGTCTGGCAGCCACCGCCCTGCTCTGTCTCTCCCTGGTTGGGGTGAGATTAAGACTCAGCTGTTGCTGCCGTTTTGCTCCAGGCCAACCACCCCGAGTTGGCTAATGCCTTTTTTATGCAGACTGTTTAGATTACAGCCTTCTTGACTTACATTCTCGTCTAGTGGAAGAAACCATGTCACCCTGAGTAGGCTCTGGTTCCCTGCTCTTTCAGTAGTGATTTGGGGACACTTTACCCTTGTAAGGTGGCTTCTGCAGATATCTGGTGCTTCCGTGAGGATGTCTTGATTGGTACTAAATTAACTCTCAGAAGGTGACCTTACTTCCTTGTTTCAGGGGCTTTTTTCTGTAGCCTGTGTGTGCAGACTCCATCAGCTACCATTCAAGGGCTGTTTGAAGATGCTCTTCTGATCAGTGCAGGGGAGGTGCCTAGGTGGAGGTTAAATCTGGTACCCAGGCAATACGCTGGCAGGTGGCATGGGGGTTGGTTTGGGCAAATACAGACATGACTGTGATGTGGTCGGGTGTCAATTCAGGTGGGAATACGGGTCACTGGTCGGTTGCCTCATCGATCTTTACAGGCTGAGCATTTTGCCTCATTGATTTTTCACTGTAGACTGAATCTTGTTCATTGTTCACTTAGAGATTGCTTCATTTCTTTTCAATTCATTTTTCTGTGCCCGTTTGACACTTTACCACATTGCGTTATCCTTCCTCGATGTGGCTGCTGATCACCCCTTTCCTGGAACAATCTCTGTGACCTTGGGAAAGGCCTTTAACCTCTCTGAACCTCTGTTTCCTCATCTGCTAAATGGAGATGATAATTCTTGCCCAAAGCATCTAGAAGTCGGGGAGGCAGGCATGTGGGTGTCTGGGAGAGTAGCTCCTGAGAGGTGATGGCAGGGTTTGCTTGGTCAGGGAACGATGGCCTTGCTCAGACTTGGCACTGGAGGAAGAACCTCCAGTTGAGGAGGGGCGCTGAGATCCTGCAGCCTCAACCCTCACCCAGAGATTGGGATTTCTCCTGCTAATAACTGCAGCTTCGGCCACATTGGCTCCAGAGGACGGAATGCATCTTCCTTAGAACCTCAGCCCAAGAGTGCATTTACAACTGCCCATTAATATCTAATAGCACAGTTGAGACAAAGCTGGACATTTTAGTAGGACTTTGCCTGGGGCCTGGAGGTCATAAAAGGAAAATAAATAGAATTACTATAACAAGTCAGTGTGATTTCCAAGTTATAGTTTATTTCACTTCATCAATAGATGAAGCTCCAGTTTAACACCAACTGTGCTGCCAGGACCACTGTCCTTTTTTGACCCCTGGCGAGACTCTAGAGACCCTTTAAAGTTTAGGCATAAAGACTGAGGCCCAGAGAGTGATGGGAATCCCCCCTCCTACCTGTGAAATTGTGTCATCTGTCGACCTGTTTGGGGGGCCACCTGCTACCCAGATGACTGACGCAATGATGGTCACCCCTTTGTGAGCATAGCCTTACACCGTAGGCCAGGACAGAGGCTCATTATCCCTCAATAAAGCAGCAGCTCCCACGGGGCACCAGAAACACCTGCATTACAGAGAGTGAGGAAATGAGACAGCCGGGCAAGTTGCCTTGAAGTTGAACCTGCTCTTTGGGTGTGAGGATGGAGGGGCCTTTGAGCCTGGGAATGAGTTAGGAATGGATGAAGCAGAAACCCCTGTTAGTTCAGAGAGGCACATTTTATGCGTCTTCCTTTGTCTATGTTTATTCCATTTTTCCGTCAGATTTCATATAATCATAGAGAAAATTTCAGCCTCTCTCAGCTATGGTAAGAGGAAGCAGGAGAAGGGGGTTACAACAGGCGGGCATTCTTCTGCCAGGAGGTTAAAAGGAATGCTGTGTGTTCTGGGGCTGTGGTGATGGTGGACAAAATGTGTTACGTGAGTGGGCCTTTAGCAGAAAGAGGACATCAGGGGGACAAAGTTTAGACCACTTGTTGCAGATGCTTCTCTCACCTGGAGATTTTCCTTCCAGACCTAAATCTTGATAGCTTTGGGGTCTTTTTTGTTTTTTAGTAAGTGAAGCAAATTACCTTAAATTTCTCAATCTACTTGACAGAATTTTTATAAAGACTAAGTGAGAAAATAGATGTAAAAGAGTTTTGAGGAATGAAAGCCAGCATACCAACATTTCCCAAAGTGTGTATCATGGAACAGTGTTCCTAGAGATATTAATAGGTGTTAAGCAGTGGAAGGGTTCTTTAGTCAAACATGTTTGAGAAACCTTTGTTAATAATCCTTCAACAGGTGTCTTTATCAAAAGAATTCTCTGGACTTCCATTTTTAATTTTTTAAAATTAATTAATTAATTTATTTTTGGCTGCACTGGGTCTTCGTTGCTGTGAGCAGGCTTTCTCTAGTTGTGGTGAGCGGGGGCCACCCTTCATTGTGGTGGGCAGGCTTCTCATTGAGGTGGCTTCTCTTGTTCTGGAGCATGGGCTTTAGACGTGTGGGCTTCAGTAGTAGTGGCACGCAGGCTCAGTAGTTGCGGCGCACAGGCTCTAGAGCGCAGGTTCAGTAGTTGCGGCGCACAGGCTTAGCTGCTCCGTGGCATGTGGGATCTTCCCGGACCAGGGCTCGAACCTGTGATCCCTTCATTGGCAGGTGGATTCTTAACCACTGTGCCACCAGGGAAGTCCCAGGACTTTTAATAATAAGCTAATGTGCATCTTGGCTGTCCAGGAGGGTGACTGGTGTTTCCCAAACTTGCTTCATCAGGAACCCTTTTCGGGCAGAGCTTTGGGAGGCACTAATGTTCTTCTTGGTGCTCTGACGTTATAATTGTGTGGGTTGGAGTTGCAGGTGGTAGAAGGGGGTGTGCTTTCATTCAGTAAGCTTTGATAGGCATCTGTCCGTTACCTTTTCTCATTTCAATATTTCTTCGCCTTCTCACCAGCGTCCATGCCATGGCAACTGTGAGCAGGAGTTCCTTAGAATCCAGAACAGTGTGGGGGAGAGGGAGTCCACTTTTCAAAATTAAATACTGTCTTACTCTACATTCTACAGCATGGATGAACCTTAGAGACATCATGCTAAGTGAGATAAGCTGGGCACACAAGGACAAGTACTGTATGATTCCACTTATATGAGGTCTCTAGTCAAATCCATAGAGACAGAGGGGAGAATGTTAGTGGCCAGGGACCTGGCGGGAGAGAGGTTAGGGGAATTAGTGTTTGATGGGTACAGAGGTTCAGTTTGGGATGATGGAAAAGTTCTGGTGATGGATGACAGTGATGGTTGTACAACGATACAGATGTGTGCTTAGTGGTATTGAACTGTACGCCTAGAAGTGGTTACAATGGTCATATCAGTTATATGCGGAACCCCAGAAATGATGCAAGTGAACTTGGTTACAAAGCGGAAACAGACTCACAGGCATAGAAAACAAACTTCTGGTTACCAAAGGGGAAGCAGTAGGGATAGATTAGGAGTTTGGGATTAACAGATACAAACTACTATATGTAAAACAGATAAACAACAAGGGTTTACTGAACAGCACAGGGAACTATATTCAATATCTTGTAATAACCTATAATGGAAAAGAATATGAAAAAGAATATACATACGTATGTATGTGTGTGTATATATATATATATATATGTATATATAAAAAACTGAATCACTTTGCTGTACACCTAAATCTAACATTATATTGTAAATCAACTATAGTTCAATTAAAAAAGAAGAAAAATGGTAAATTTTTACCTTATATAGATTTTACCACAATTTTCTTAAAAGTTAATATTAAAAAGTCTTGTCCTTAGCCTGAGTTCTTTTGATTTTGGTCTAATTTCTTTCAGACGCCTACTTTTAGACCTTCACTGGTTTGCTTAACTGGGTGCCCAAGATTCTCTTTATAACCTGAGTGAAGAGAGGGCTCCTTGCTAAGAACTAAATAACTGATGCTGAATATCCTTTGCCATTTCCACTCTTTTAATATTATTAATTTTGGCTATAAATTTATGAGGTTTACAAACTAGCCTGTACTTCGTAAGCATTTGCAATTTCCCTTTAGTAAAATTGAAACTTTGATGTGATAGTTTTTCTTTCGCAAAAAATAAGTGTAAAATGCTACGTCCCTTAGGAAAATATTTTAGTTGGCATCCCCTTCTTCCAGCCAAGGTCCCTTGGTGCCGCCTCTGCCTCTACCGAGGGCTGGCACAAGCAGAGGGCCCTGATGCCTCTGGGGCTTTCTGCAGGCTTAGGTTCAGATCTTAGCTTCACTTCATGTTGGGTACTGAGAATCAGTTTCTCATCTAGAAAATAAGGATACCACTAGCATCCTCTTGGAGCATTTAAATGAGATGCTTTCTGCAGACCACACAGCTAGCTTCTCTGTAAGCCACTTCCCTCCATGATTCCCTCCCATACCAGCCCTGGCAGACTCCGCAGACAGCCCTGCCCTTGATGTCCCAAACTGGACTCTTGACTTCTTTGTTCCCATGCCTGTTCCTCCCTAGCCTCCCCCATATCAGTAAAGTGACACGACCATCCACCCAGGTGCTCAAGCCAAAATCAAGGAGATGTTATGAATGTTCCTCTCATTTCCATATTCACCAGCAAGCCCTACTAGAGCAGTGATGACCTGTTTTCACCTGCATCACGTGAGCCAGGCCGCCATCACCCCTCAAGGAACTCCTGCAGGTCTCCTGTTCCACCCACAAATCATTCTCCAACTGGAGCCACACTGAGTTTGTCAATGATAAACTGATAGTGTTACTTCCTTGCTTAAAACCTTTTCATGGCTTCCCATACCGTTTGGAATGAAATTCCCGTTCCTTCCCCTGGATTTGAATGCCCTCTGTCATCTACCCCCCACCTTTCCCTCAGACCCCATTATTCACACTTCCCTGCTCGCCCAGTGTCTTCTGGCTGCTCAGCCTCTGCCTTTTCCTTGCCAAGCCTGTCCCCTCCTCAGAGTTTCTGCACTCACTCTGCCTTTGCCCTAGAATGCTCTTACCCCAAATCGCTGCATAGTTGGCTTCCTCCTTGTTTAGCCTCCCTGCGAGCCTCAAGACACCTCTACTGGCCACTACAGCTAGGGAGTGCCCTGTCCCCACAGTTACTCTGTATGAAATGAATATCCTTTTTTTTTTTTTTAAAAGGACTTACCCTATCTGAAAATAACTTTTTCCTGTTTACTGTCTGTCTTTTCCCTATTAAATGTAAGCTCTGTGACATCAAAATCTTTTTGTCTTAGTCACTGTGCACCCTTGGAACATGGGTTCCTGATATTGTAGGAGCTGAACAAGTGCTGTGGAACGAATGAAGGGATGAACTTGGGTCACCCTCCCCGCTTGCTACTTTGCCCCTTATATCATCCCTTGGCCACCGAGAACTTGTCCAGTTGTGCCACCTCCTTGGGCTGAAGGAAAGGGTCCTCTCCCAACACATGCAAAACATCAAGGTAAATGGAGGTGATGACAGTCCAAAATTGTTTAGTTTTTATACTGTAATAGGCTAGGAGGCCTTCCTTTCCTCCCAGTTAACCACTGCATTGGTCATGGGGTCTTCTAGACTTATCCCCCATCCTGCTTTGACATACGATCTTCAGTGATGACTCTGATGGGTGGCCTTGTGGTTTACAGGAAAGTGTTGGGTCCATCAGAAGACCTGAGTTGTGGACATATGAAGAGCAGAGCTTTGGACAACTTAATGAAATTCTCTTGAGTCTTGGTGTCCCCATCTGAACAGTAATAATAATGGGTTGGATGGGGATAGATATATATTTTTGGAGTCATGAGTGTTGATTGCATATGAAGGAGCACGTGGAAGGCAAGCTATAACCCACAGACAAGAGGTGGTGGTGGTGGAATTTCAGGCCGTGAAGAGGAGGAGGTGGCCAGAGTTGGCAGGTGTTTTCCTCTCTGTGTGGAGCATTGCGTGTTTCCGTCCACTGAGAAACGTGCAGAGCAGACTCATAAGAGCTGCAGAGTCTACTTCAACGTCTCCTGGGTCTCGCAATGGATTCAACCCTCTGTCGCGCCTGAGATTCATCTCTTGGACTCTTGTGCCCCCAGTGACACAGCTTCTGAGCAGGTCCTGAAAGGAGGTGTCAGCAGCGTCCAACAGGATTCCTTCCTCTGCCTGGCCTTGCCCCGGGCTCTCCAGCATTAGCACCGGCTCTGTATTCTTGTCACCTGGAGAAGGAGGACGGCATGGCCAATTCATAGGGTTGCTATAGGAGGGACTTAGTCCCGGCAGGAGTGCTGGCGAGAGGCCCCGGCATTGATGTGGGGCAGAGGTTGTCTTGTTGAGGACTGTGCTGTGTGATCTCTTTACAGTGATGGGCACCTTGGAGAATGGTCTTGGAGGGTCTTCACCATTCTGTGCCTCACTTGAGAAACGGTGGCAGGATGGGGGGTTAAGATTTCCTGCTCCCTGCTCGTATGTTGCTGGCACAAATACGGAAATAGAGTGAGGTCTCAGCAGAATGGAGTGGGTTGGGCAGGGGCAAAGGAGTTGGGAGATTGGAATGTGTTAGTTAATCGAGATTCATTGCCAGAAACCACACGTCTCCTTGGTCCTTTGATTCATAGGTGTGTGCCCAGCAGGTGGGAAAGGTAGGATGACAGGGTGGCACAGGTCCCCACTGGTAGGGACCCAAACACTTAAAGCCCACGGGAATAAGGAGGGGATGGGGAGCCTAGAACCACCTCCTTAGGAGGAATGACGCGTTATACTAGTGTTACTTGATCAATACTAAGTATTTTTAAAATTCAGTGTTGCCACGGTGATGGAGATTATTTCCAAACTTTAAGATATAAAATACCCTATTGTGCTAGCTCCTTGCATATTTCCAGGTAGTAGTGCCTGGCCCCCAAACTTTGTTGCAGTCGATTCTGAACCTTTTTTTTAAAGGAGTGAATATAGCTCTGTTCTGCTTCCGGCTGCAGGGAAGATTTCTGCCAAGATTCGCGGCACACAGCTGAAATATGTTTTGTATTTTCTGAGCTTTGGCTCATCGTGGAATTAAATAGCACTAATTACATGAATATAGACCAGCAAGGGAGACAACTGTTCACTTCCTGATTTTCCCGGGAATTGAAAAAGAAAGGGAGGGGGTAGAGGACAAGCAGGGGACAGGGGAGAGGAAGAGCCTTCTCACCGCACATCAGATGACAGCAGAAGTGTGATTATTTGGCCCAGACGTGCCCCAGATAGCCTGTTCCCTCATGGTGTTGCCATTTGGTGGCATCACCAGCTTCCCTCAGGAAGACCCTGTGGGCTGGAAGGCAGGAGGCCGGGCTGTGGGAAGCAGGTCTGCTCTGCTGGGGGTGGCAGTGATGGCCTGGGGTGGGGAGGCATTTTGGGAGCAGAGTGCTACCCGGGAGAGATGCTGAGTGCAAGGATCTGAGTGCAGTGGGCTCCCATCTGGGTCCCCCTAGCAACCTGCTTCTAGCATCCTTTCCAAACTTGTTGACCTTTTTTAGTCAGAAAAGTTTACTTAGAGATTTCTACCAGTCTAAAGAAGGGAATTTCCATTCCTTTTAAAATTCCTTCTCCTGCTAAAGATAGGAGGTGGAATAGGCAAGATCACCTTATCGTGGGTTATCAGTTAAGCCCTTCAGTGGGTGGGATGGCTTCCGAGCTTAGAGGCCTCCTGCTGATTCTTCACTCAACTGTCGGAGTGTTGGGGGCCTCAGAGGCCGGAAGCAGCGAGGGCCCCTCCTTGAAAGGTTAACTTGCTCCCCAGGCTCTGACTCAGTGAATGGGCCAATGCCTGAGTGGACAAAGTGTGTCCTGCTCCAGCAGTCCTTGCTGAGAGAGAGAAAATAGGTCCAAGGAGTGTGATGGAGGCTCGCTTAACAGCTGCATGCCCCACGTTCTCTGGGGGCAGGTCATGGAACTAGACCGCAGTGGGCTCTCCCAAGGCTCTTCATAACTTAGATTTCAGCCACTACAAAGCCAGTTTAGGGGAAGATGCAAAGAGACTGGAAAGAGAGGCTTCAGCACCAGCCGTGTGTTTTGCAGTGAACACACCCTCCCCGGGTGTTGTCATCCTCACCATTTCATGGCAAAGGTCATTTGTGGAACCCTCCCCACACCAGCGTCAGCCTGTGCTCCATGAAGCCTGAAATGCTTCACTCTCACTCCTCCTAGATTTAAGCCCAAAAAGAAACATAATGATCTCCCTTGACTCATCACCCTGTTTCCAGAAACGCCATTTTACAGATGGGGAAACTGAGGCATCAAGAAAGCAGGACCCTTCCTGATACCTGTAGCATCCTTGCTGCTGTGATTCAGAGAGGGGAGGCTCTTATGGGTGCCTGTGGCTGACACGTTAACCGCTGTGCACGAAGGATATCCTGCCTCTTCCCACGACCGTGGCAGGAGAGAAGGGCCTTGAGAGTGAGGATCTCATTAGCCTGAAGCCCACGTGACGTGGCTTTGCTTTCTGGTGCCAGGCTGGGAGTCCAGGGAGAGAAGATGGAAAGGCCCAGGGGAGTGGGGGAGTGGGTGGCTGGGAGAGTGGCAGAGGGCCTCCTTTCCAGATGAAGATCAGTTAGCGAAGCAAGTCTTCCATCCTCTTCACCCTGGGCCATACGCCTGAGACGGGGCTGCACGGATAGATGACTGTCCCAGCACATGGTGGACCCCAAGCCCCTTCTCTGTGACGCGAATGTCCACCCAGGTCTTGGGGCAGCAAAAGTGACAACAAATGCTGCCTTTGCCACAGCTTTGGGGTGTCTTGAGCGTCTTCCCATGATGTGCCTCCATTTCTGCACCTGCAGAGGCCAGTGGGGACCCTCAGAAGATACTGGGAGCCAATCCCCTGGATAGGGCATTTCTCACCGGCCGGGCCAAGGGCTAGGGTGGAAGAGAATGACCACACTGACGCCAAGTCGGCTGGTACATCTGCCCCCCGGTTCCTGGCTGGCTGGTTTCTTTAAATGAGACCCTGGAAAGAAGCTGACGATTCTGTCCTCCCAGCCCAGGCTGCTATTGAGAGCGTTGTGTTTTCAAAGCCTCACAGCCAGACTTGGAGGCTTAGCGACTCCCCTGCCCGAGCACAGTGCCTGGAATATAAAGGGCTGCCACAGTGTAATAATAGAGTTCCTTCTTGGGCTTCCTGGGCTCGCTGGAGCTCCCACTCGGTCTCTGCTGGGAACAGCAGACTTGGCCAGGGAAAGGTGGTTCTGCACCCTGGGGGGCTCCCTCAAGGCCAAGGATAGGGAGGCCTGGGGGAGGGGAAACCATAGATGGGGGCCTCAGGGGTCCGGCGTGGACCTAATCTCTGAATGGCAGTGGCTCGCTGACTCACCCTCCTGCAGAAGCTCCTTCTAGGCTGGTTGCAAAAGCTCTGTCCATGGTAATCACGTCCCCCCAGCCCTCTCTAATAAACTGGAAGGTAAGGATTAAGTAGCTGAGCTTGGTGCTGAGTTTCCCAGGGACCAGGCTGGTTGCCTGGCGGCTGGACGCTAAGCCTGTGCCCGGCTCCCCACGGCTCCCTTTTCCCCATCCTTTATGCCCTTCTCCAGCCCTTCCTCCGACCACCAATGTCACATTTCTCATTGCTCAAAAGAGCAGAAGCAGAGGGAAAGCAGACTGGAGGGATTGACTCCTGGGCTTATGGACCTGCCCCGGCTGTGGCCGCTTTCTGCTTTTGTGCTGGGTTACGGCCAGGCTGACCCTTCTGGGTCCCCGCTCCTGCACATAAGACTGTCCAGTCACAGTGCTGTGGCCTCCTCTTGGGACGACAGTTACTTTGACTTGATGTTTCCCCTAGTGGTAGTGATGGGTTGCACTGTGACACCCACACCCTGGGGCACTTTTCCTCTTATGAATGTGGCAGTCATTTCTGAGACCTCAACAAGGAGGAGGGTGGCAGCCAAGGCCAGGACTAGGTAGTGAAGCACACGTGGGGCTGCATGCCCATCGTGGCTTCAGAAGGCAGGCACAGATGTTCCGTGTAAATATAATCCTCCAGGAAAAGAAAGAAAGTCACAATTCATGGCTCCTACTTCTAGAAACCAAGAGTTTCAAGTGAGAAATGCAGACAAGAAAAATACTGGTTACTTATGGAGGATGCTCTTCTGAATGCGTGGATTACACATTGGGGTAGGAATCTCACAAAGGCCTCTCTCCATTTTGCTGGCTTGGATCAATAGCTGGCTGGTGTTTTCTGGATGAAATAGAAAGGAGACCTGGGCTGTGTCCCCAGTCCCCTCACTGTCCTTAGCTGCACACACACAGTGCCTCCCTGGTTCCAAACTTCAGAAGGACCACTTCGGAGGAACATGAAGATGTTTCTCCCCTGCAGACATCGGCATGGCCATCTCCCACCTCTCTGGGCTTGGCAACTTGCAGTCTGGCTTTGGGAACAAGGAGGGAGCTACTGACACCTAAAGAGGACTTTCCCTGGGGTCAGCCTGAGGCACTGCAGGAATGGAGCCCCACTGTGCCCGGCCTCGGGTTAGAATCCGGCTCTGATAGGCGGCGTGCTGGCTGCGTTTCTGCCTGTGTCCATTAGGGTGGTGCCAACTGCGGGGACACACAAGTTCACCATTTCAGAGCCTTGTCCCAGGAGTGGTTTATTTCTTGTCTGACCTGGATGTCTGTGGTTAGTGGGTGGGTCCTTCCATCTTGAGGCTCCACCATCTTGCAGGGCCTCAGAATTCTGTTTATCCAGCTGGTAAAAGGATCTGTAGAGAAGACATATCTATTTCTTACCTGCTTTGGGATGGAAGTGTCGCTATGACACTCCTTCACCAGTCATGTGGTCACACCTGGAGACTGTGTGGAAACGGAGAGGCCGAGAAGTGTAGGCCATAGCTGGTAGCCATCTCTTATCAACAGCTTTACACCAGCAGCTGCATGGGTGGGGAAGCACACAGTTTTGGTGGATAGCTAGCTTCCTGTCCCCTGGCCTCACCTGCGTAAGAAATGAATTACCTCTAGTGCAGCCCAGTCAGGGGGACTAAGGGGAATGAGGCTCCTGGTTTCTAGGAAACCAGGAGGGGTTGGGAGGTGGAGCTCGGAAGAGCTTGCCAGTGACTATGGCTGACCTCAAAGGGGAAGCTGCAGGACCCAGTAAGAGACCTCAGCCATTGGAGGGCAGGGCTACTGTCCTCTGCTTTGGAGTGTCTGTAGCCCTTGCACCCAGCTGAGAACCCCTCTCGTGGTACGTGATCCATCAACACTCATTGGCCGAATGAACAAATGCATCCTGACTTCCAGCAACTGGGTCTCCTGCGCTGTTTTCCTTGCTGCAGTTTTGTTTCCAGGCCCACCTTCTTCTCCTCAACGTAGGTTGCGCTGATGTGCTCTGCTGAGTAGGGCAGTGGTTCTCAAGTCTAATTTGTGGATGCAAGGCAACCTGTTACGCTATTCCAGCTGGAGGACCGGCAGTTCTCATTGTAAATTGTGTCTGAAAGATGTAGTTTCCCTGTTGCCTTTGAAGTCATGCTTTTAATGGGCAAAAGTGGGTATTTTAAGTAGCTATAAGCCCTGATTAGAGCAGGGTAAAATCAGCATTGTGTGTTTGGGCTAAGAGGCTCAGCACCAAGATTTACTTGGTACTTCAGCTGTGGGTGATCCCAGCTGCCACCTCATACACTCTTCTGTGAGGTCGTCATCCGTTCCTCGTTTAGTCATTCATCATTCGTTCGTTCATTCATAATTCATCCATCCGTTCCTTCACGTATTCCCAACATACCGACCATATATCAAGCTCTGGGCTTGAACTGAAGAGAATAGTGGTGAAAAATACATAGTAATTTCTGACCTCCAGAAGCTCACATTTTTTTAGATGGCAGGGAGCATCAGTGGGCAAATACAGCAGCGTTTGTGGAATGTGAGACGCTTGTGGTTGTAGAATGTGAGACTAACTCGAGTTCCTGGACTGACGTGCAATGGGGGCTGTCCTAGACCAGGGCCAGGGTCAGACATGCTTCATTGGAAGGGTGAGGCCCTAGGTGAGGGAGTGGGGTGGTCATCGTGGGCAGGGGAAACCACCTGTGCCAAGGACACAGAGGCATGGCCAGGTGGAGAGCATCCCAGGAGACTTGTCAGCACAGCCCTCAAGGCAAAGGCCCAGCAGACAGGGGAGCATCGTGATGGATTATGAAAGTCAGCACACAGACGCACACCCACACGCGCACGCGCGTGCAGGCACACACACCCAAACTCACCTGGAAAAAGCCGCACTATTTGTAAAATTCTAGTTTATCTCTGGGGCGGTGGGACACTGAGATCTCTTTGGCATGCTTCTTCTTGTGAAAGAAGAGTCTATTAGGGAGGATGTGGTGAGAGACACCTTACTCTTGGCTGGAAGTCTGGATTTTTCTGTGTATGGGTCAGGATTCTTTCATAACACATGCCAGAGCCCTCACTGTTTTATGCAAAAGGGGAATTTTTGGCTCACGTAGCCAGGAAGTATAAGCAGAGAGGTGGCTTCAGTGCACGTGATCTAGACATCTGTGTGATGTCACCTGGACCTGGGACTCAGGACTTTCTATGCCCTGACTCAGCTCTGCTCTCTTCGTACTTAACTTCCTTCTCTTCAGGCTCCCCTCCCCCACTCCCACTCCCCTGGTTACAAGATGGTGTCCGCAGTTCTTAAGCCCACCCCTCTCCAAGGCCACAGCCAATGGAAGACCTAGACTTTTTCCTCAGCACTCCATCCAAAGTCTGTTGCCTCCCAGAGATTCTGATCCAACCAGGTACCCATCCCTAAACTAGTCACTGTGACCTGCACTTGCTCTGTGCTGATTGGTTTGGGCCCGGGTCATGTGTCCTCCCTTGAACCAGGGGTGGAGTCAATTTCCCCAGATGCTTTTGGGCTGAAAGGGGGTGAAAGGGTGGATTCCCAGAGGATAAATAAATGGTAGCAAAAACAACATCAAAAACAACAGGTGTCTACTATCTCTAACAGTGTCTTCCTTTTTTTAAAAAAAATTTTTTTTTTTTGTGGTGCGAGAGCCTCTCACTGTTGTGGCCTCTCTTGCTGCAGAGCACAGGCTCCTGACGCGCAGGCTCAGCGGCCATGGCTCAAGGGCCCAGCCGCTCCACGACATGTGGGATCTTCCCGGACCGGGGCACGAACCCGTGTCCCCTGTATCGGCAGGCGGACTCTCAACCACTGCGCCACCAGGGAAGCACCCCCTTTTTTTTTTTTTTAATCATGACTATATTAGAGTTTTCCAGAGAAGCAGAAACTACATATATATATTGAGAGGTGGGGGGAGATGGATTGCTTTTAAGGAATTAGGTCATGCAATTATGGAGGCTCCAAGTGCAAAATCAGCAGAGTAGGACTGCAGACTTGAGACTCAGAGGAGATCCCATGTCATAGTTCAAGTCCAAGGGCTTCTGCTACAGAATTCCCTCTCCCTTGGGGAGGTCAGGCTTTTGTTCTGTTCAGTCTTCACCTGATCTGGTAGCCACACACTTATATTTTAGGGGAGAGTCTGCTTCACTCAAAGTCCACTGATTTAAATGTTAATCTCATCCAAAAACACCCTCACAGAAACATCCAGAATAATATTAGACCACATATCTGGGCACGATGGCCCAGCCAAGTGGGCACATCCAATTCACCATCACAGTGACCGACAGTAAGAAGTACACTTACATCACACTCATGCATACACATACGTGGCTGAAACAAAAGCCTCACAAAAGTCTCATCCTTCCTAAATGTGACCTACCCTTATTTTTCTCTTCTATTTTATTCCATTAAAGAAGTACCTGTAACCTGCGCAGGTTACTAGACTGATGCTGGATTATGACTTGTCTTTTGAAACATCATCCTAGAAGACATTTTCTGGGTGTTCTATTATCCCATGGCAAACGTCCTGAGGAAAACAGGATTCTGTCCAGAGGGTCAGGGAAGGTACCGTGTGCCACCGAGGGAGACCCGAACAGATTGCCAAGTCACACTGTCACTGGATGTGACCCCAGCCAGGACCTGTCCCTGCTCATGCCTCCGTTTCCTTATCTGTAGAGGCCGTATACTTACAAATGCCTCTTCTACCTAACAGCGTTGCCACGTACAGTACAATGAGAATGAGATAGTATATATGAAAACACTTTGTAAACGCTAAAGTAATTTCGTGAGGTAATTGCTATTTTTAAACTACTGTATAATAACTTCCTTCTCGGCCACTCAGGAATCTGAGAAGGTGATGCTATTTCATGAAAATTAGTTTGAGCTCTTCACCACTTGCCACACAAAACAAAGCCCCAATTTCTCTAATCAAAATGATGATCAGCTTCTAAAAATGAGTCCCATCTCCCCTGAGATGATTCAGAATTAAAATTTGATTTCAGAGAGGGTTTGGGTTTGATTCAGAGACTTTCAGTTCTGTCTTCCCGTCCCTTTCCCACCCTACCTAGTTCAGTGAGTCCTTCCGGGCCATCTTGGGGTGACTCGGTTACATTATTTGCCTCAAAGAGTCAGAATTGGGCTGAATGCTACCTCTGATACTTCTGTTTTAAAACCAGATGAGGGACTTCCCTGGCGGTACAGTGGTTAAGACTTTGTCTTCCAGTGCAGGGTGTGCGGGTTCGATCCCTGGTCGGCGGGTTAAGATCCCACATGCCTCGCGGCCAAAATACCAAAACATAAAACAGAAGCAATATTGTAACAAATTCGATAAGGACTTTAAAAATGGTCCACATCAAAAAAATCTTAAAAAAACAAAACAAAACACAAAAACAGCTGAATGATGACCTGAGAGAGAGATGGTGGATGGGATCTGGAATCTCAGTGAGGGTTTCCTAGGTTGAGTCATCACTTACATGGATAGATGGAACGGACACCACTGGAGAAGTCCAGCTTTGCCAGGACGGAGAGCCTCAGGCCGCCCTGGAGGGCAGGGGCAGGCAGCTCTGCTCACCTGTGGGTCCCGTGCTGGGGTAGGAGGGCTGCAGCCGGCTCACCGCTGTGGCAGTGCCCGGTGGGGTCTCTGGTGAGGCAAGCTGAATCCCACATCCCTGCTTGCTCCCCCTTCTCTTCCATTTCTCTTGTTTGTTTGCTAACCCGTCTCTCGTGGTGTGTAGAGTGAGAGGCTGGTTATCCCTATCACACGTCATCGTTTTCTGTGGGCTCCGCCCTCTCCAGGCACAGTAATTTCGCCGTCCCCAGATGAGGGTGACGAGGGTTTGAGATGCATAACTGTGTCTCCTTTCAGTGCCTAGTACAGGATGGAGAATGAGGCCTGGCACCTTTCTGCTCAGTAAATTTGTAATTACAGGCTTCCTTGTCTCGCCTCTTGCAAAGCAGAGAGCTGTTGATTGGCTTGTGGGTCCGTGAGCGTGTACAGTGAGGCGGGGTGTGGCAGGCACACTTTCCCGGGGCTCGGCAGGTTCCAGTACAGGGACGGCCGTAAGTTCCCTCCAGAGTGTCGGTGGCTGAGGCCTGACCCGCACCTGCCTGTCTGGAGTGAGGATGACCAGCCCTGCTGGAGTCTGGTTGTTGGCAGTGGTGTTCTGAGAGCTGTGTTAGACAGCAGAGAATATGGCACCCAAAGAGCGGGCTCCTCCCGACAAGGGCCAGGGAGCAGGTGCTAAAGCGGGTTCAGGTAAAGTCAGGAGACATGGGAAGAGCCCTGGATTAGGAGTCCAGGGACCTGAGCTTAATCCCATCCCCACCATGAACTCACTCTGCGACCTCCTGCAAGTCCTTTAACTTCTGTGGATCACAGTTTCCTCGTCACTAAAATCAGGGACTGGGAATCATCAAACTGGACCATCTCTTTCAGCTCAAAAACTTCTAGATTCTTCTCTGATATTTAGATTTGCACAGACAATTCATGATGAACCAGCCCGACCTCCTGACCCCTCATCACTCTAACAGAGATGGTGCCATTGGGCTTTTTTTTTTTTTTGCAGTACGCGGGCCTCTCACTGTTGTGGCCTCTCCCGTTGTGGAGCACAGGCTCCGGACGCGCAGGCTCAGCGGCCATGGCTCACGGGCCCAGCCGCTCCGCGGCACGTGGGATCTTCCCGGACCGGGGCACGAACCCGTGTCCCCTGCATCGGCAGGCGGACTCTCAACCACTGCGCCACCAGGGAAGCCCCATTGGGCATTTTTTGATCCTAATCCTTTCATCTTCTTTCACTCTTGTCAACAACAACAACTCTCACCTAAAAAGCACTTACTTCGGGCCAGGAGAAGCCCTGTGCCAGGCACCTTCCAGCCCTTTATGCTTTTAGAGGGAAATAGTTGTGCCCATTGTGAGGGCATGACCTGTGAGGTTATGCCCTGGGAGTCCCCAGGGGCTTTGCTGTCCTCCTGTAGAGCTGGTATTGCCGGGTGATGTCCTGGGATTTCTGTGTGTGGGAACTTACATGGGTTAAACTGGACTTCTGAGGGCTCTGGAATTGTGCTTTCCTAGAAATAGGACGGGCTTTGCAATGATACAAAGCTGGGTTTCAACCCCAGCTCTGCCACTTACGAGCCATTTGTTCTTGCAGAGCTAGTTTCCTCACCTGAAAAGCAGGTCAGACACTCCTGACCCCAGCGAACAGTTGTCTGAGGAGTGAGGTAATGGGTGTGCCAGCATTTGCCTTGGGGCCCGGGGTCCCCTGAACGATGCACAGGTGCTGATGCTTCTCCTCGCTTCCAGCCCCTCTTCCTGCCACTCAGGAAAGAGTTCTTGAGTCTCCCCTCCATGTCAGGTGTGGGTCTAGCACTGTGGACACACTAGCAGGCAAGGCAGTGCCCTCCCTACCCCCATGGAGCTCACAGGCCTCAGCTCCAAACTCAGTTCTTTAGGCAAAGGCTAAATCGACAGGAGCGCGGAGGCTCCTCCCTGGGAGCGGGGGCTGAGCTCTTTTCCTTTAAGTTTCTTCCCTCAGCACTGCATTTTAATCTTAACCTCCCAGGGGCACCCTGACGAGGTCCTGGCTCCCTCTCCAGCCCTATCTCCTCCTGCTTTCCAGACAGACTCTTCCTGGCATGCACCCTGGTTGAAATGCCCTTGCCGTGGCTCCATGGACCCCTGCCCAAGGAGGCCCTTCCTTTCCAGCTCTGCGGGTCCTCTCGAAGTTCATGGCTCAGCCCAAGTGCCATCGCCTCTCCAAGGCCTCCCACAGCCTTCTCCTTGCTCCCTAGCCCGGGGTTAGAGGTCAGCTGTCCTCACCCGAGCTCTCGAAGTCCGTCATGTAACGTTTCACTGTCTGAGTAATTGGGTTCTGGTGGTGTCTGCCCCCCTGACTCTGGGTTTTTCAAGGGCCTGGTCCAGCCTCGGCCATCCTTGGATCCATGGTGTCTTGTTCATTTGGAATGTGCCCTAAGCCTACGTTTGCCATGTGGGGGAAGAGATGAAGGCCCTCTGCTCACAAGACTGCTGTCGGTCCGTGGGTGTGCCAGTTTCCCTCCTCTGATGTCTTCTTGAGAATGTTTGTGGTTTTCATTGGGAATGAAAACGTCAATGTCATTGTTAGCTGACAATGTCAAGTGTTTGTTTTGCTTTCCTTCTTCTTTCTTCTCTTGGTTTCCATCTAACTTTGTACTCTCTCTGCTTGTGGGAGGGGCAGATAGATTTCTTTGACTCAGCCATCTACCTCTTCCCATCACCTTGTTTCTGAGTTGTTTGGGAGGGGGAAATGAGAGAAATTCCACGAGCCGAGATGTCTCCGAATAAGATGTAGGCCATTCCTGCCCAGATTTCTCCCAAACTGGAAGAAATATGAAGCCATCCTCTGGAAACACACGCAGAAAAGCATCTTGAATAGAAGTGAATGAAACCATTAGGATGGAAAGCTATTTTGTTCCACGGGGAGTTATTTATTTATTTATTTATTTACTTGACCACTTTTCTTAAAGCATTTGTTCTCTGCCTTTAATGAAAACCTCTCAGAGGAGGCCTCACCCTGGGCAGCGGCCAAGACCTGCCTCATTAAAATGATGTCGGGGGACTTCCCTGGCGGTCCAGTGGTTAAGACTTCGCCTTCCGATGCGGGGGGTGCGGGTTTGATCCCTGGTCGGGGAACTAAGATCCCACATGCCTCACAGCCAAAAAACCAAAACATAAAAAAACCAAGAGCAATATTGTAATAAATTCAATAAAGACTTTAAAAAAAAAATGAGAAAAACGAAATGGGGCTTCCCTGGTGGCGCAGTGGTTGAGAGTCCGCCTGCTGATGCAGGGGACACGGGTTCGTGCCCCGGTCCGGGAAGATCCCACGCGCCGCGGAGCGGCTGGGCCCCTGAGCCATGGCTGCTGAGCCTGCGCGTCCGGAGCCTGTGCTCCGCAACGGGAGAGGCCACAACAGTGAGAGGCCTGCATACTGGAAAACAAAACAAGACAAAACAAACAAAAAAAAACAAAACAAAAAAACCCAAAATGACATTGGGGCTCAGACCTGGGCAGTGCGCCCAGAGGACCTGGTGGCAGCCTCAGAGTAAAGGGATCCGGGATGTGGGTTGTTAATCTGGCCTCATGCACCGTCCAGCAGGGGGGAGGTGCAAAGGAGAAGCTTCCCCTGCAGTAGGTGCAGACCCAGAGGGCCAGGGCTGTAATGGACAGCCCCCCAAAAAGGGTTGTTTGAACTAGTCTTCTATGCGTAAACAGTCACTGGTGGACGTCCCCGTCTGTGCCTGGCTGGAGTAAACTGAGATGTTTTAGCAGGACAGCATGAGAGTCTGCCATGGACTTGGACAGTCCTGGTCCTGGTTTCAGTTGGCCTCTAGGGCTTTTAGCTGTGCAAACTGGATTACTCCCCTCAGCTGTAAGGTGGGAGTGTCAGTAGTACTTATATCACGAGGCTAGTCGGGGTCCCAGCAGGAAACATTGTACATACAAATCAGGTCATTTGCACAAAGGTTAATAGAGGGGGTCTTGACACGTGCCTCCTTAGAGGCAGGGCAGTGTTTGGGGGCGAGAACATTGAGGCCCGTTCCCTCCCCTAGGACCAAAGGGAGGCAGGCAGGAGGTGGTTCACAGGACCTGCAGCCCCCCTCCGCTCCTCCTAGCCTCTCCCTGTCCCACTGGGCTTCGGCTGATTCTCCCCACTGGCTGCACCTAACCAGGCCCAAGGGCAAGGAGCCTGCAGAGGTATAGTCCATACAGGTCAGCCTCCTGGGCATGGAGAAGGGTAGAGAGTAGATCTGGAGGGGCAGATGGAAGCTGCCCTGCAATGAAGGGTTTGTTAAGATGAAATGAGGGTCTCTGGGAGGTGCTGGACAGTGGCTGATGCAAAGTCAGCCATTCTGTGGGCAATGGCTATTTATCATCATCATCATCACCATCACCGTTATCATTGTTGTTACTGTTGCTGGTATTATTACTAGTACTATTACTGAAGTGCCCTCCTGCTGCCCTCCCTCTTGGGCACTCATACCCACACACTGGGGACTGGCTCCCTTGGCCCCAGCGTCCCCCATTGCAGGTCTGTTTCAGCGTGTGCAGGATGCTTGAGGGCCCAGCCAGACAAGCTGTGGGGTGAAACTAAGCCTCTGCCTTTGTCAAGCAGCATCACGTCTTTCCTTTCCCCCCGTAGGGAGCCTGCACCCCTCCCTCGACACTGCTGTGCCGAGTGTGACTGTGACCCGAGGGCGCATCTCTGAAATGAGAGCCATGCCTTGGAATTGGACCTGCCTGCTCTCCCACCTCCTAATGGTGGGGATGGGCTCCTCCACTCTACTCCCCCAGCAGCCACCCCTGCTGCCCCAGAAGCGGTCTTTTGTCACGTTCCGCGGGGAGCCCGCTGAGAGCTTCAACCACCTGGTGGTGGACGAGAGGACAGGGCACATTTATGTGGGGGCCGTCAATCGGATCTACAAGCTCTCCAGCGACTTGAAGGTCCTGGTGACCCACCAGACTGGGCCGGACGAGGACAACCCCAAGTGCTACCCTCCCCGCATTGTCCAGACATGCAACGAGCCCCTGACCACCACCAACAATGTCAACAAGATGCTCCTGATAGACTATAAGGAGAACAGGCTGATTGCTTGCGGGAGCCTGTACCAAGGCATCTGCAAGCTCCTCAGGCTGGAGGACCTCTTCAAGCTGGGGGAGCCTTTTCACAAGAAGGAGCACTACCTGTCGGGGGTCAATGAGAGTGGCTCTGTCTTTGGGGTGATCGTCTCCTACAACAACCTGGATGACAAGCTCTTCATTGCCACGGCTGTGGACGGGAAGCCAGAGTATTTCCCCACCATCTCCAGCCGGAAACTGACCAAGAACTCAGAGGCGGATGGCATGTTCGCATATGTCTTCCACGATGAGTTTGTGGCCTCGATGATCAAGATTCCTTCGGATACTTTCACCGTCATCCCCGACTTTGATATCTACTACGTCTATGGCTTCAGCAGCGGCAACTTTGTCTACTTTTTGACGCTTCAGCCTGAGATGGTGTCTCCCCCTGGCTCCACCACTAAGGAGCAGGTTTATACGTCCAAGCTCGTGAGGCTTTGTAAGGAGGACACAGCCTTCAACTCCTACGTGGAGGTCCCCATTGGCTGTGAGCATGGCGGGGTGGAGTACCGCCTGCTGCAGGCCGCCTACCTGTCCAAAGCTGGGGCCGTGCTCGCCCGGACCCTCGGGGTTCGCCCAGAGGACGACCTCCTCTTCACCGTCTTCTCCAAAGGCCAGAAGCGGAAAATGAAATCCCTGGACGAGTCGGCCCTGTGCATCTTCGTCCTGAAGCAGATCAATGACCGCATTAAGGAACGGCTGCAGTCCTGCTATCGAGGCGAGGGCACGCTGGACCTGGCCTGGCTCAAGGTGAAGGACATTCCCTGCAGCAGCGCGGTGAGTCCGGGGAGGGCCTGTGGGCCGGGGTGGCATGGTGTCGAGACCTAGGCTGTGGCCTCCGTGGGGTGTGAATCATCTGTCCCATTTTGTAGATGAGACAAGTATATCCCACCTCCGGGTCTCACTGGACTCGGATTATCACCAGCTCAAGCATGCTGTGACCATGTCACTGAGCTTATAAGAGTCAGAGCTGGAGCTAAATGTAGATTTCCTGTCGGCACTTTTCTCTATTCTGGTTGGCTCACTGGCTGTAAGAGGAGAGGCTGGAATAGGCAGAACTGTGTGCCATAGATGCCACGTGCACCAGCCGTTCTTGAAGGCTGCGCTGTCGTATGCGGTGACTAGAGAGGTGTACCCACCTTCTTACCGACCATGCTGCAAGTCACTGTCCTGGGAGCTTAGAATAAAAACAATGGGTGGTGGAGGCAGAGCTTAGAGTAAAACCAGTACTGGGAGTGGCGAGGCAGTCATTTTACATTTGGGGTAGATGTAGAACTTCAGGAGAGGTATGTTTTTAGCCCCTTGCCTATCTTTAGGAAATGGGAAAATAAGATCAGAAGAAGTAGGGTGAGAGTCCAGTGAACATAGAGGGGAAAACCTATTTATTAAGTATCTTCTGTGTGCACAGTCTCATGGAAGAAACGTGTCCAGAGCAGCCATGGAGCAGTGCTGGGTGACAGAGGGCTGAAGGAAACCAGGGGGCGGGGAGAATGAAGGGTTGGTTTAGGAGGCCTGCCCAGGGCCCGTGAGCCCTGAGGGACAGACCGGACCTCAGAACTGCTGGGCAGCCACCAGTGCCACGGGAGACACAGCCTCCTGCCTCTCCCAACATAACTCACTTGTGACCCAATGTGAAAAGCACCTGCCTTTCTGTGGCTTGACTTCTGTTCATCTTCATTGTTGTTTTTTTCTCAACCATTCTTAACGTGACTTGGAAGGTTCAGCTCTTGGCATCTTCTATGCCCTGTGTCACTTTCCTTTCCCTTTTTCTTTTTTATTGTCCAGTTGAAAAATTATGAACCTAGTTGGAGAAAATCTATCCTGTAGTCTTAATGTAGGGAGAAGAAAGGACAGTTCAGTCATCAGGTAGAAGTATGCACGTGCATGGATGTGATTCTTGACTCCTAGTCAAACTTTGGTGGAATTCCATATTAGGAAAATGTACTTGGATTGATTTAAGAAGTGCAAGTTTCTTTCCATGCCAAGCAGACCTCAGAGGGCACTGGCACCCACACCTCCAGCACGCGGTGAGGCCATTCCTCCGGGCAGTGGGATTTGGGGGAGGGGAGAGGGAGGAGAAAGAAGGAACTCACTTGTGCCCCAAGGTTTCTCTTTGGTGCCCTAGCATTTAGGCTCAGGCTGTTTTCTAGTGATGAGTTTTCCAGTTACCTGGGCTGATACTAAAAGATGCCATTTCTTCTTGGGGGTTCTGGAAAGCCAGGAGACCCCTAGTGTCGCAAAGGAAATGGGAGAGACACCAGGCGCCAAAGAAGGAAGCAACATGTTGACCATCATTTCCAGGCCAGAGAATTGAGGGGAGTCCCCTGTATCTGCTGAGCCCTAGCAGGTGACATATCTTTTGGAGACTTTGGTTTGGGCAGTAGGTGATCCACTCAGGAGAGTCTGTGAGACTAGTTTATGAACTTGGGGGTCATGCACTGCTCCCACATGAAGGCAGTGAATGACAGGCCAGGTGCTGTGCTTTGTGTATGTATATTACACGCTCAGACGTAGGTCCCTGGGGAGATGCCCTAAGAGTGTTGACATGGGGAAGGTGCCCAGAGATCCCTTGGTCTTTACCTTCATTCTGAGGCCCAACAACTTGAATGAGTTAGTTGCCCCAGGTCATAGAATTTGTGAGTGAATAGCGGAGACCGCATTTGAAGAGAACCACCACCCCCCTTGCCTCTCACCACCACGCTTGCACACATGCGCACACATACACACTCCTACACACATGCATGGCCACGTACACAAGAAATACCCTCACAAGCACTCACATATACACCTGTGTTAGAAAATAGCAAGTTCATGCTGTGTGCTTACTAAACAGCTCGTTCTTTTGAGATCAGAGGGGTTGGCTATTTTTGCTGCAGAAAACTTGCTCCAATCCTGTCTTTTCGGGCAATGCTTTTGGGAGTAAAATCAGCTGCGGAGATCAGCCTGGCTGCCCATGGGCAAGCATTTGCTCCCTGCCACAGTACAAAAAGCAAAGTTCATCACGGGAGTCTGCAGAGCTGCAGGTCCTAACATCCGCCTGGCGGCCTTGGAGAGAACAGAGGGAAGGCAGCTTTGCAAGACAGGCTAATGCCAGGACTGGGAGTAATGGAGCCAGATAACAAGCTTTTGATTTTTCTTTGGGCTTTAATTAGCCTTTTCAAGTTCGAGGCAAGTTCAGGGCTGAGAGCAGAAAGGAGGAGGCCAGAAACTCCGCACAGGGCTGGGGCTGTCTCCCCAGCCAGTCTAAAAGGCCACACCAGCTTTTAATGCACAGGATCAGTTTCCTTTGATTCAGCCCACACTCGAGTTAGTTTGCTCTGGGGCTTGGCTACGGTTCTTTTGGCCTCAGCTCAGACCACGCAGGCCAGGCTCCTGGGTGTCCCCGTTGAGGAGCCCTCACAGGCACAGTGTTTGCAAACCCAGCTTTTCCTGCACTCATTCATTCACAAGACCGTTGGTTTCCTTTCCTTCTTGCCTTCTTACCTTGAGGCAGGGAGGGATGAGATGAATTCTAGAGTTCTTTTCTGCCTCTGAGTCCAGGATTCCCTTGAGGCCTGGGAAGGGGAACCGATTCTCAGACGGCCTCTGTCCTGCGGCGTTTCAGCTGCAGGAAAGTGGGGGAGGGGAGCATGAGGCCCAGGAGGCTGACTTTAGGACTTGTTTTCTGTAGGGTTGGGTGTCCCTTGTGGGTTTTGTCATAGTTACAACTCAAAGAGCTTGAAAAGTGGTTCCTTTTAAAACTGAGATATAATTGACATGTAACACTATATTAGTTTCAGGGGTATGGCATAATGGTTCAATATTTGTATATATTGCAAAATGATCACCAGAAGAGCCTATAGTTAACATCCATCACCATACATAGTAACACATTCTTTTTCTTATGATCGGAACTTTCGAGATCTACTCCCTTAGCAACTTTCAAATATACAATACAGTACTATCAACTATGTCACCATGCTGTACATTACATCTCCAGGACTTATTTTGTATCTGGTATTTTGTACCTTTTGCCCAGTGACTCATTTTTATTGTGCTCCTGTTGTCCTAGTTCCCTAAGCTAGAATGCTTGTTCCATGGTACTCTTCAGGCCTTTCTGGTCTCTTCATTTCCTGGGATTCACATTCCTTCCCCTGAACTCATGCCTCCAGGACTCAGAGCAGGTAGTAGTATGAGCCCTGAGGCTCCACCCCCTCACCAGGTCCCAGCTGTGTTTGGCTGTGTTCAGGGAAAATGGGGTCGGAGCCTGCCATGCATGGGGCGTTGGTGGAGCCACGTGGTGGCCCACAGCCTGGTGACCCGCTGCAAGGAGAAGCTTTAGGCTGGGAACCTGGAGCCTCGATCTGCAGGCCCCCGGGGAGCAACCTGTTGTCTTTATTCCAGGAGAACCAGAGAGGCTGGCTGAGCCCCTATCACAGATAAGGGCCAGCCGGCCAGGAGTGTCTTCCTCTTGGGACTGTGTCCCTGTGAACATCAGCGCATGTTGCAAACGAAAACCCTGGAGTGGGCGTTGGGTGTAGAGGCTGGGGAAGCAGCCCAGGTGTTTGCTGGTGCTTGGGGGAGGGGGGGATGGAAGCAACTTCTAGTTTTGCCTTCTGGGCCTCTGCCGTTGCGGAGCACAGGCTCCGGACACGCAGGCTCAGCGGCCGTGGCTCACGGGCCCAGCCGCTCCGCGGCATGTGGGATCTTCCCGGACCAGGGCACGAACCCGTGTTCCCTGCATCTGCAGGCGGACTCTCAACCACTGCGCCACCAGGGAAGCCCTACCATTCTTTCTTGTGTTCTGTTTTTCCCAGCTTGGATGGAAAGAGGTATCCAAGAACAAATGGGCTGGCGTCTGAAAATTACTCTAAGGACCTCAGGAGGGCCTGTGCAGAAGGAGGGTCCTAGAGGGATCAGCCAGGGCTCCTCCAAGTGTGTCTTAGGACTTGGGAGACTGTAGATCAACCTAAGGCCTTTTGCTGGTGAGCATCCAGGGGCGGGCTTAAGGATAATGATGTAATTTCTTTGTTTCTGCTGCTCAACCCTGAGATGGTCTCTATCTTTGGTGCCTTGGAAGGCTGCTATCCGGGGTCCCCAAACCCTCTGTCTGCAGAGCAGTGACAATTGAGACAAGGAGCTCACAGCCTGAGGCTCTTGTCATGTGCCACAGCCCTAAGCAGGCCAGGGCGACAGCTCTCAGCCCCTTTCTGGGAGCCCCAACACTCCTGACCTGCAGTGGGACTGCTGGGCTGGAGGCTGTGCTGTTGAGGCCCAAGGCTCTCGTGTTCTATGCGGGCGGAGATGCCCGGTGTCCTGGAGGCCCCCGGGCATGGCTATCTATATCTCCTCACCCTTTCTTCAGCCTTTGGGGTCACCTCACAGGACACTAGCCCTTCTGCCTCCAAATGAGTTAATGAATGGATGAAACTCTCATTAGGCCCTTGGCAATGTACCCTCTCCTGGTTGGTGCCAAGAATCATGACATGACATCAGTTTCCAGGAGCCTAGGAGTCCAGGAGAGAGACGCATCCAGGCGGGTCATTACAGCCTGTGTGACGGGAACGAGGGCTGTGACCATGAGAGTGACTGTCACTCATGCCACTTAAGTCTTCCCTAAGTTTGGAGCCAGTTGGATTGGATGTAGGAGTCCTACAATGGATGTAGGAGTCAGGCAGCATCAGCTTCAGTGCTGAGAAGCCTGGATGAGCAAAACTCAGCTGCTTAATCGCACCCTCAAGACTCGACCTTGGAACTTAGAAGATGTCGGTCCGTGGGACGGAGACTGTCACCGGAGTGACCGCCTCACACCTGTCCAGCCTCAGTAGCGGGGGCAGAGGGTGGTGGCCTCCGAGCCGCCCCACAGTCCCCCTGGGGAGCCCGTGTGGTGCCTGACAGTTGACAAAGGGCTTCATTGCCTCCTCTTCTCTCAGCAGTTCTCAGGATAATAGGAAAGGCAGACATCCTGTCCAGTTGAGGAGATGGAGAAGCGGAAAAGTCAAGTATTTCACTGAAGGTCATGTAGTTGGGGGACTCGCGCCTTCTCTGCATCCTAATTCTCAGCCAGGTGCTCTTCCCGCTGGTGATTCTGCATGACGCAGCGGTGCCACCTGGGCTGGGATGACTCACGGCGCAGGGCCGTCTGGCATTGCAGGGCGTTTGCCTTGCTGGGCCCTGCAGCAGTAAGTACCAGTGGCACTGGGCTCTGCAGTCACCGCGGGAACTAGGAAACCCCTCACATTTCCAGAAGCCCCTGACGGAGAGCCATTGCCAGGCCAGGGGCCTGCCTGCGTTCAGGGTTTACTCACCGGCCCTGCTCAGTCTCGCAGGGTTCACAGAGGCACCCGGGACCGAGCTTTTTGTCGGGGAGTGGGAAAGGAGAACCCCGTTTGTGTGTGCTGTTGCTGTGACTCATATCCATTGCTCTCCGGCAGGGCAGTCCTGGGAGGAGACAGGGTCACCCCCTGGACGCGGGCTGGCCTCCCAGCCCAGCCTGGATGGTCACGCCGTTCGGTCTGGCGCCTGGGATCCTGAAACTCCACCAGAGTGCGTATCCGGAATGGCCAGGCAGCCACCCCAGGCTCCGGGTGCCGGTTTCTGCCCGTCTGCTCGGGCTGTTTTCTTTTCCTGTCAGCAGGAAGTGCAGCTCTGACTGGATGGGTATGTCCTGTTGTTTGTGGCGCGAGGCAGGCCTTTCTCTTTCTGCTCAGCGGCAGTCCTCTCTCGGACCAGGAACTTCTGCTCCTGTCTCCCCCATCCCTCCTTCCTCAACTCCAGTTCACTTCACACACAACGCGCGCGCGCGCGCGCACACACACACACACACACACACACACACACACACACACACGGCGGCCATTAAACATGCACCGCATACACCACACTCAAGTCCCAGTGACAGCACACATCACAAATCTCCTTCCACATCAGCCCAAGCCCTCACCCCTCACAGCCCATTGACCCCGTACTCCAGACTTGTGTTTTAGCGGTGGGTTGGGAGGTGCTGCCATATCACAGACCCTATCTTTATTCAAGTTTTCCCCCCCTCCCCTTGAGATGGCTCCTGTTCCAGGTATTCAGGTGAAAAGGACACCCACCTCTTTCCCTTTGGCCAGCAGAATTTGCGATTAAAGTTGCACCTCAGCCAAGTACACGTGGTGCTTTGGGGTCCAGGATGGTGGCTGAGCCCTGGGGGATATGCTGGGCCTGATGAGAGGAAGGGGCTTGAGGCTGGCCTCCTAGGCTGGGCATGACCTCCCAGGACACCACCCTGGAGCCCATTGGGCCAGCAGGGAGGGTGACGAGACCCAGGAATCACATCTGCAGACCGTTAACACAGACAGCTGCCACGACCTCAGGGCAGGGTTTACTGAGCAGCGGTTAGGAGGTGAGGCCGGCAACACCGAGAGAACGACTTCATGAAGCCCTGCACAGAGGCGTGCACCCCTATACACACACCCACGTGCGCACACGCATCCTCTCCACTCTGGATATATGAATCACTTTCTCATGGTGTCTGTTCCCCGTCATTTCTGTCTGTCTGTCGCTCTCTCTGCTGTGTTTCACTCTCTCACTTACACTCACACTCTGTGCACAGTCATCCCTGAGGCTCCCTCTTTCTGTGATTTATCCTCCCTCACACCTCCACACTACACACAGCAGCTAATACAGCGAGATTTCTCTCCCGTGTACACACACGCTCACGCAACACACACACACACCCCGCCCCCGCCCCCCCCCCCCGCCCCAGATGGTGTGCGACAGCCCAGCCCAGATTGGCAGCCAGGCCTCTCATTCAGTCAGCACACAGACTGGCCTGACTTATCCATCCAGATCTTCATTTCTGGGCCTTTCCTTCAATTCCCGTCATCCTCACAGGGTGGCGTCTTGGCTGGGATGCTGGCCTGGGAGCTTGGGCCTCTGGGTCTCAGCCAGGTCCAGCTCGTGAGAGATCACTGAGCTGGTGAGCGGTTTCCTTTTTGCTTTAAATTATACATTTCACCTTCTAGAAGGAGGTGATAAAACAATATCCCTTTAATAAAGTCTGCTGAGACTCCTAGGGAAAGAGAAATACAGAGACATTAATAAATGATGATGGTCACAGAGCACCTTATATTTGTAGAACACTGAAACATCTCATAGCATCATCAGTGTAGTCTCCTTTGGTTACAGTAACCACCTGATGAGACAGAAAGAGACTTAATAATATTGCTGTGATTTCATACTGATATTTTTTCTCCACCAATACCTGCTTTTGAGAGATTTGGGCTGTACCTAACCCAGATGTTATGTTCAGAATCCCAGGCCTGGAGCGTGCCCCATCCGCCTTCCCTGCCATCCAGCACGTGTTATGAATGCTAAGTTAAGGCCTTTGAAGGAGAGGATACATTTCCAGCCAGATCCTCCCTGCTGTCACCTTCATGTGCCCCTTAGTTTTTGTAAGACAGAAGGGAATGACTACACGTTGGCACACGGAGCTTGCTTCATTTCATTAACAAAGTTAGTGGAGAGCAGGAAAAAAGACAACTCACGGAGTTCTCCATTCGGCCTCTCAATTTACATTTTTTTCCTGGTGGATTGGGCCCCGCATGCTGTCCATGTGTTTGAAACGGGATCAGCGGGGGAGAAGAAAGCCCACATCTTTTCCCAGTCTCGGTGTCATTACTGTGTCTCTGTCAGCGTTCCAGAATATAATGGGATTTGTTCAGCTGATTTATCCTGCATGCAGGCAACATTATCCAGACCCATACTTGGGCCTGAGGAGCAAAGAGGGGAAGATGCACAGCAACGAGAGTGGGGCTAATAAAATTTATTCCCGCTAACAAGGGAATGACCTACCCCATAATTCAGCCTGACCATTGGGACCACTGTTTCCTAGTGCCCGCTAGAAAACACACAGACTTAATCATTGTGGTGTGCCCTGCTCCAATTACAGTCCTGGTGGCAGCTGAGTTTGTCTGCAGTAGACAGGGAGAGAAGTGGGAACGTGGGATTGATGGGCTGGGTGGGATTTCTTTGCCCTTGACAGGCAGCCACTGGGGACCTCTGAAGCTTAAGGTACAAAAGGAAAGGGACAGCACCCGAGTGGGTTTTGCTTGGAACCATTCCAAGGCCTTCCTTGGTCTTTTCCAGGGGCCCAGCTTTGGCTTCTGGACTAGTCCCATCACGGAGGTCACCTGCAGAACTGGGCTAGTGGATTTTCATTCCTATTTCTTTTGCTTGGCCTGCCTGTATCTCCAGTCATGGTGTCGTGGCCCTCAGTCCTTACCAGAGGGAGGAACGCAGGGCTTTCAGCAGCTGAGCTAATGAGGAGCAGGTCAGGGGTTCAATCCCTGGGATCCTGACTTGGAGCTGCTCTGTGCCCGCTATGCTCAGCATCTCCTAGGAGCGGTGCATTGCTACGGCTCGCTACTGGTTACACTCTGGACTGCAGAGAGGGTGCTGGGCTTAATGCCCGTCTCTTGGGAAAACAGCTCAAATTAGTGGCATTAGTTTCCTATTAGAAGGATAGGTTGTTATCATGATGATTGAGTGACCATGTAGATGACCTGTATTTTGGTACCCACCCTTTTGAGTTGCTTAGAAACAGGGCACGTGGCTCTTAGAAATCTTGGTGCGATTTGTCGGGTTCTTTCTCCAACCCCAAGACAATTTTCATGAAGCCCCTTCAATAACATGTTGGTCTAACTGGTTACTGTGGCTGTGGTTTGCTGGCTTCCCCTCTCTGTCTCTGCACATTCATTCCCCCTACAATCTCATTGAAAAAGACACAATAGAGAACCGTTCTGAGATAATGCATTAGTGATTAAGTGGAGGAGGCCTCCTTCCCGCTCCTTTCCTGACGTCTGGGCTCACAGCCGAGGTGTAGGGCCGACCTTCACCTCTGTCGGGGCTTCTCCATCTTTGAAGAGAGTTCAACCACCTGGGGTCAGCACGGGCCATGGGCAGAGCTTCGGGGAGGGTTAGAAATCATAAGAGCGGGAGGAAAGTTTATGCAGAACAGTGAAGCAGTCAGAGGGTGGTACCGTCCAAGTTTTGGGATCTCTTTCTCTGTTACAGAAACGAGCACTCAGGCACGTGGGACTATTTTATGGAGTAACAGGCTTTCTGATGAGAGTAACCTTAAGCCAACCAGGGCCTCCCCACGGGGTTCCTCCCTCCCTGAGGGCTCTCTCTGCTTCCCTCCTGCCCTGCCGTCAGACGGCACACAGAGTCATACACAGTGAGCATCAGACCCTGGTGCGTTGATGAACACCTTGGGGTCAGTGGTTCTATTTGACATCTGGCCCCAATAAGTGGGAGATCATTATCTTCCTGTACCGCAGAGATTTACATCTGGGGTCTGTATGTAGACATGAGCTACTACACTTACCTGATCAATATCTCCCTTTATAAAGAAATCCCACATGTGAAATTCACTGCGGAGGTCTGCTCTGGTCAGCTCCTGGTGTGTGTGTGTGTGTGTGTGTGTGTGTGTGTGTGTGTGTGTGTGTGTGTGTAAGTGTAATTAATTAGTGGGAAGATGTTTGGGACATGAATCTAAGGACTGCTGAGCATGAATCTAAAGACGTTTTCTTTTCCACGTCAGTAGGCACCTCATGGGCTTCACCTTTTTTTCACCTAACTTGTATTTCTTTTCTAAACTTCAGCTCTCACTTTCCTTTGGGATAGGTCAGCCCAGGAAAGGAGGAATCCCACTCTGATGACTAGCCAAGGGCCTCCTCGGGATGGGAGAGGTAGTTCCTCCCAGAGATCACAGAAGGGTGGAGGGCTTATCCTGGACAGAAGAAAAGGAAGCAAGCACTGTCCCAGAGCAGCCTCTCATCCTGACAGTAGGTTCCCTGATCATGGAATTGGTTCTTTTGGGGCCACCCTCTAGCAACTTGGAGGAAGCCTCCATGTAATGCCAGTTTTTCCATCTAGTCTGGGAATGTGATAGGTCATGAGGGGTCATTTCACTCTCTAAGCCTCAATTTTTCTCTTCTGTAAAATCTTCTGTAAAAGATTCTAAGATCTTAAGTCATTTTCCTCTGAAATAGCACAATGTGTGAAAGCTTGGCCATGCACTGTCCTGGACAGAGAACCCAGAATGGAGCCCCAGTGTCCCTTCTTCCTCAAAACCCTGCTGCTCCCCTCTGCAGTTGTGGCCCCGCCCTCTGTCCCCACAGCGCCAGGTGCATAACTGAAGCTGGGCATACATGGCCTTGTCTAGTCATGGACCCGGTCTGTCTCCCCCACTGAGAAAGGGGCAGAAACAGAGATGTTTTCATCTTTATACTGTTGGGTCCTCACCTGGTGCTTGGTACCTAGTAGGTCCTTCTAAACATTCTTAAGCGAAGTACTAAATGAAGAACAGTAAGTAGCGTTGTCTTCATTTAGTGCTTCAGTTTCCCCTGATGGAAACAGGGAGTTCCAGTAGCCTAAGAGACCAAAAGTTTGATGGAAAAAGGCCCAACTGAAGGCCCCAGAGTGGGTGAGCTCGGAAGGTCTCTGATGCCTTCTCCCCCCATAATGGTCTGGCTTCCCAGCTTTGGGGGTAGGCGCAGGGGTGCTCAGGACTCCTCTGCGTGAGGCTGGATGCTACTTTTGCCTTCAGGGAGGGCTGGAGAGCCGGTTTGTTCCGAGATGGAAGGACTCCTCTCTCTTCAGGAGCTGCCCATGAGCAATGGGAGGACCAGGTCTGACTTTGTAGTTTCCATCCTGGGCTCAGAGGCTGCAGCTGCCGGCCCAGAGCAGTCAGCGGCTGCAACCCCTGTGGGAGGAGTCGGCTGCATTTGTCCATCCCTGCAGGCTCATCTGGTTAGCCTCCTTTGGATCAGTTTGGGATATTTGCAAACAGTGGATGCCGTGGGTGAGAGGGGCAGCCTGTGGCTATGGAAGAGACCGGGTCCCAGAGCTGAGCTAATTGGCCCACAGGGGGACGGACCTGGTGACCTTTACCTCATTAGCGCTGCTTTTGGCCCACTGAGCTCTGGCCAAGTTCTGATCTTTCCATAATAAGGACTCAATGTGGGGTTTCTGCAAAGGTGGGGCAATGAAGGGCAGGGCTAAAACAGCTCCACCTGGCAAGGCGGGTGCATCAGGAACCAGGCTGGGGGCCATGCTAGATCGGAGGAGGAGTGATCTCAGAATCAGGTTCCTGCCCCACCTCATCACCCAAGGCCTACAGGATGGGTTGGCACAGGTGTCAGGTTGATGGTGGGGCACAGGGTCGGAGGGTGATGCCCTCATTGTCTCCCAGGTCTGCCCCCTTCTTCAGCCCTTCTCAGAGGGTCTCCACAGAGACCACCAGACACTGCGGGGGCCCTCGGGTGGCTGCTTTGCAGCTCTGCCCTGGAGCCTGTGGAGACTGCGGAGGAAGGTATCTGGCAGCGTTTTAAAATCCCCTTTCCGTGGAGATGATAGAGCTTTTCAGAGTGCCAGTCTCTCTGCAGAGTGGGAGCAATTTCCCTGTAATTGGTAAAGTAACCGTAACTGCTCTGTCATTTGAATGTAGCGACACGTAATTGCATGGTAACCTTTGCCGCGAGGGAAGCACGGTGAGCTGTGAGATCGTAATCCGGGGTGTCAGCTCTGGCTCCCCACGCCACCTCCACCATGGCTGCTCGGCTTGGGGGGCTGCCGTGGGCTCCTCCCCCCAGATCCAGTGGGTCCTGCTCCAGTGGTTACGCTTGTCACGTGCCGTTCTCTCCTGGGCCGGTCTGTGGCACCCTCAACAAGAAAGGGACGCCTGTGGTGATCTAGGAGGGTGCTTCTTACTAAAGCGCTGGGAAGGGGTTAAGGTACAGATCTCTGAGCCCCACATCCAGAGTTTCTGATCCAGTAGATCTGGGGCGGGGCCCGAGAATTCGCATTTCTGATGAGTAGCGCAACTCTTCTGGATCTTAAGACTATTTCTGTGCTCCTTCATTCAGCCTCATTGGCCTGATAGATCTCTAGGAAGTACCACCTTTGCTATTTCATCTTGGTAACAGTAGCCCCTTTAATCTTGATCACACCTCTACGAGGTGGATATCATGAATTTCCCCCAAGACGCTAAGACTCACAAAAGTTATCTGAATTGTCTAAGGATGTGACCAAAGTAAGAGAGCTAACACTCTCTTAGCACTTACTAAGTGCCGGACATTGTTCTACATGTGTTAGTCATTTGATCCTCGCCACAGCACCGGGAAGTATGTGCTATTATTATTATCCCTGTGCTACCCATGATAAACTGGGGCACAGGGAAGTTAAATACCTTGCCCAAGGTCACACAGCATTAAATGGTGGAACTGGAATTCCAACCTAGGCATTCTGACTCTAGTTCCACAGTGCTAGCCACTGTGGGACTCAAGCCTTTATTGAGTCATCGGTCCATCCATCCATCCATCCATCCATTATCCATTTAACGTGTATGTCTTAACCTACTGTGAACCAGGAACCAAGCTAAGGATACAGACATGGGTAAAACATAGTCCCATCCTTGAGCTCATGGTCCCTGGAATCCAGTGGATCACCAATCTTAATTTATAAGCCAGGTACCCCATGAGGACATTTATGGAAAGCAGATTTGGTATCTTCCTGATGGGGCAGAAGGGACCCCAGGGGGTGTGGCCCTGTCTAAGGCCCTTGAGGTCTATTCACAGGGTTGCCTACTACATATATTCCCATGCAGCAGACCCTAATTTCTTCCCTTGGTAAGAATGAAGCTGCTGTCTAATGAGTAAGCACTGTAGCAGTGGCCATAGCTCATCCGTGGGTATTTGTGGAGTGGCAGGGGAGAGGTGCAATCTGGGCCTGCGGGCCTGGTGGGCCCCTGCTTACAGCGGAGCCCAGTCCCTTCCTGGCTCCTCTGGCTGCCGCTCTAATCTTGCCGTTAAGGGGCCCAGGGGAGGGCTTGGCCAGGGCCAGACTCCCCCGTTGCCCAGGGTGCTCAGGAATCTGCACCAGCCCTCACCCGTGGAAGGCTTTCGCCCATTAGCCTTCCCTTCCAGGGGCCCGGCATCTGCTCCCTACACCCCAGCCCCCGAGGTCTGCGGGCCCTGCGGGACTCTCCCTCCTCTCTCCTCTGCTCCCAGTGTGGTTATTACTCTGTGGCTTCAGCTCAGACTCAGCGGGTGGTGTCCTTAGAGAGCTGTGCTCTGGCCGGGGTGGGGCGTGCAAGGGCCACTCCCTGCCGCCATCCTACTTCTGTTCTGGGCAGGATTTCCATTAAAAAAATTAACATGAAATCCCACCTTACCTTAATGAAGGGCTCTCCAGTTCAGCCGGTGTCTTCACACCTGATATCTCACCTAGGCCTCGGGATGGGCCCGTCTTGCTATTTTACCGTCAAGGAAGGTGAGGCCCAGAGGATAGGAGCAGCTTGTGCCAAGATGTGCGGCTGGGAAGCAGCTCAGCTGCCTGTGAACGCGAGACCTGTGCTTTCCCCGACTTCAATGTTAAAACTCCCTCCCCTATCACCCCCGCTTTGAGGAAACGAGGAGTAAGCCCCTTCCCACCCCACGCCATAGCCAGGGGGCCTCAGCACCCACACAGACCCGGGCTGCTCCTGGTCAAAGGCCTCCATCACCCCTTCATCACCTGGGGCCCCGCTCAGAGGGAGAAATCGAGGCACAGATGAGCCTGGGCGAGAAGCCATCGTCCCTGGAATCTCGGCCCCACGGTAGGAGCCCCAGTTGTCCCCTTTGCCTCATCTGAGCCTGATGACAATACCACGAGGTGGGCAATGCGGGGTGTACCTGTCAGGTACAGGTGAGGAACCCGAGACCTGCCTCCTGATGGGGCCTCGCAGAGAGCTGTCATGAGCTGAAACCAGCAGAGTCCTAGCTGCCAGGCCACCAGGCTGAGCTGTCCTCACTTCCTAACGATGAAAACATTCCTTACTTGGCCCCTTGACATGCAACATGCCGCAGTGGCAGAGACTTGCAAGTCCCTGACTTTCTGCCTCTGAGCAAGCAGGGATTTAATGTGGCAACTGGCTGAATGCACACTCTCTTTTTGTACGTAGTTGGTTTTTATCTCGTGTTCTGCCCAGTGAAGAAGAATGGTATTTGGAAACTGACCACTCAGAAATGTAGTTTCGGGGGGCTGAGCGGCCTGAGCCTTATCAGGTCAATGAGGTGTGTATTTGTGCCTCGCTCCCTGCCTCAGTATCCCCTTGTGCGGAGCAAACAATCATTCGGTCTCACCTACTTGGAAAATGGGTTGTAATGGGTGAGGTCCTTTTGCTAATGGCAGAAGTCCCAGCAGCACAGTTTAGGGCCCAGAAAGTCCAGGATGAGGACTCCTTCTGAACCAGAGGCGGGAACATGCAAGGCCATGAAGATTCCTCAGCTGCCGTCTGAATGCTTGGCAGGTCACGGCAGTTACGTCCAGCAGGGAGAAAACACTGTCTGCCCTTGATCTGGATTTTTGCTTCCTCTCTTCTGTCCATCTCTTTCTCTCTCCACTCTGTCTCCCCCTACCCCCATTTCCTCATTTTAAGAAAGAACCGTAAAGATCAGACTAGACCTTGAAAGATTCCTCCCACCTTTGACTCCTATAGTTGTTTTTGAAGGGGTGGGGTGCATTTGGTCCGGGTTGTGGGGCCAGACCCTGCAATAGAAGCCAGAGGCAGTGCCAGCCGTGGCGCAGTCGTCTGCCCTGCACATGGCCTGCCGAGCCCGCCCATGCTCCCTCCCGCCCTGCCCTGGCTGCTCCCACCACGATAAGAGGGAGGGTGTCAGTGCTCAGCACATTGTCTTCCCTGAGATGGACAGCACTGCTGGGAGAGAGCTGAGGGAACCCCCGCATCCCTGGAAAGCGCAGAGTTGGCCGGTTTCACGCGGCTCCACTGGCAAGAGCCTGCCTGCTGGTTGTCCAGATGCCTCTTCCTTTGGCTGGATTGAAGCCTTTAAAAAATGACACCTTGTATTTTATTTCACTCCTTTCTCTGCGAAGTCCTAAGGCGTTTACAGGCATGAGCTCTATAGGCTTTATGGAAGCTCATCAAAAGGCAGAGGTTGTTTCCTTCATCTTTACAGAGTGGAAAATAAAAGCACAGGGAGATGGAGTGAGTCTTCTAAGAGCACACAGTTCTTCTGAGAAAAAAGGGGAAACCCAGTGCAGGATCCTAGCACCTCGGGGAGATATGTGCCCACCCAAAGCTGCTCAGTGGAGGGCTCTGGAGGCCCCTCCCCAGCCATTGTCAAGGTCTCCTACACTCCCCAGTAAGACTCCCTAGCTGTGACCCTCTGCTTACATGGGGGTCCGGGAGCCTGGAATAAAACAAGGAGAATTTCAGCTAAAACACTGGGGGGTGGGGGTGGGCAGGGAAATGGGCCAGAGGTTTTTCTTGTTTCTTCCCTGACTGCTGAAATTGTCCCAGAGTCAGAAGCAAGAGTTGGGTCAGTGTGTCCCACAGGGTACCTGGGAAAACAGTCTCTTTAAGGGATGCTAAGTGGTGTTCCGGTCAAAAAAGTGGTTTAGGGAATAAAATGCTGAGAGAACTTTAAACACATTTCTTCCTAAAAAGACTTTACAGACCCTTCTTGTAACAATTAGGAATGTCTTACATGGTGTTAGAATGCACTGCGTTTCACTACGTTTCCCAAAGTTATTTGCCCAAAGAGCCCGTTTATGGTAGAATATCTTGTGGGACTGGGGTTCCGGTGGAAGACACTTTGGGAAATGCTGGTGAAGGTATGACAAGGTCAGGCTGCCTGCCCTCCTTCGCCATGTTCTAAAAGAAGCAGAGAGCCTGAAATGGGACACAGTGAGGCACCTGTGGCCTGCTGAGTTCATCCACAAACCTTCCACTCCTCCTTTCCCCAACCGATTGTCTGTACGTGTCTTTGCCGTGGTGTTGTCGCACGTGTGTTAACATTTCTAGTTCTCTGTTCCACACGTTCAAGTCCTCGTCTGTGTGTCTGCTCAACAGTAAGTGTGTGGATGTGGAGACCTCGCCCCTCTCACTCCCCAGCAAGGCTGTCTGGAGCCCATGCTCATGGGTGCTGGCCCAGTGCTTTCCCAAGGGGTGGTGATGATGGGCCATCTAAACTACCAGGATGGTGCCTGGAGGGGTTGGAGGAGGGGCAGAGAGACCACGGCGCATGGTGTAAAGAGACTCCAGGGATCTGTGACTTTTTGCCATGGTCCTGCAACCTACTTAGATGACTGTTGGCAGGTTACCTAGTTTCTCTGGAGCTGAGTTTCTCATGTAATAAAGGAGGGATTTATAACAGGTGATCCATCTGTAAGGATTCTTCTAGCTCCAGAGTTCTCTGACTCAGTACCTCCACCCATTGCCCTGGTGCTCGCTTCTAATTTTTCTCCTCCTTTATTTTCAGCTCCTAACCATTGATGACAACTTCTGTGGCCTGGATATGAATGCCCCCCTGGGCGTGTCTGAGATGGTGCGTGGCATCCCCGTCTTCACGGAGGACAGGGACCGCATGACTTCTGTCATCGCATACGTCTACAAGAATCATTCTCTGGCCTTCGTGGGCACCAAGAGTGGCAAGCTGAAGAAGGTAGGACAAGGTGTAGTCATTTTGGTTCTTGTGGAGGCAGCCTGTCCCCGCAGGATGGATGTTTTCTTGCATTCTTTTACTACCTTGGGCCTGGTTGGCAGTGATACAGGTTTGAGCTAATGGCTGTGTTGCTGTTGAGGTCATCAATGCTACTCTTGTCCTTCACGTGCAGGGTTGTTGTGGGACTCACAGCGGGTGAGTGTGTGGACCCATCTCTTGCGTGGGGCTGGTGTGCTTCTGAGAGGTGCGTGTCTCCAGGTTGCTAGGCCGTTCTAAATATGGTGTATTCTGTCCAACTTGGGCAATAGCTTTATGAGGCCTGGGTGGTTGTGGAGGATGGACAGGGGCAAGGCATATGCCCGTTCCTCCTGCTTCAGCCCTTCTGGCGGGTGCATCCATCTGGACTCCATTCAGGGAAACCGACAGAGGAAAGTGTAACACCTGCTGGAGTTGCCGTTAGGGCTAAGAGCCAAGTCGTGGGACAGGGAGACCCTGGATGTTTTGGGGGCGCAGAACTGCCCTAGGGGGAGTAGAACCGCGTGATCTGGGGACGTGAGTTTTCCTCCCCGTTCTCCAGAAGCTTGCTGGCTTCAGGGGCACTGGGTGGCCTTGGCCCGTCCGCCGTGTTGGGGGCCCCTATCTATCTAGAACTATTTTCTCGCCCACCTCTGCTTGGGTTCTCGTCTCAGTGAGTTGGTGCTGGCCCCATAGGGTGCCCTCCTTGCTTGGATTAAAAGCCTTTCTAAGACTCCAGGCAGTAGGTCCTGTTTTCTGTTGGCTGAGAATCATACTTGAGTCTTTTCCCTGGGAAATATTGATGACTCCATGTGGAGATCCTGCTTGTTTTAATTAGACTTCCCTTGGAATTAACTGGACATTGTGTGATTCAGATGGATCAAGTGGCGCTGCCTGACCTGAGACTGAATTTTGATGGCTGCCTTTCTCTTTGCTGTATTTGTGGGTGTTAGCTGGATGGTCAAGGGGAAATGCTCTCTGCAAATCTAGGGACTGTGCCTGTTCTCCCATCCTACTGTGTGACAGCCCATTTCAGCACTTGTTGTTTTTTTCTTTAGAGTGTACGTCTCTGTGGAACAGGCAGTGGGGCTGGATGGGGAGAGGTGGGGAGCAGGGGGCGTGGGGGTTGGGAATGTGCGTGGAACAGTTACATGCATAGCAGCTGGAAGAAGAAACATATGTTGGGGAAACACCGTGGCATGCTGCAAGAGTGATGCAGGCAACACGCCACGCGTCTGGGATTGCCCACCTCATCGTCGTGTGCTGCCTTCTGTGTCAAGTTAACAAATAATTTAACCATCATCCGTATAGCTTTAAGAATTACATTTTATGGTCTGCCTTCTGTGAAGAATGTATTAAACACAATTGAATGTTTTCTTGCCGCCTTGATCTTCTCGTGTAGATTATTACTCACAGGTTGAACGGGTTCGCGGACGCCCGAGGAAGATGCTGGGAGGTGTAGGTGTGTTGTGTTTGATCGCTGTAGCCTTCCCGGCTCTTCTTCTAGCGTACCGTGTCACTCAGCACTTCCAAATGCTGCCAGGAAGTACTGGTCCACATCAGCGCCTTTCTTCCTCCCTCAGTCTGTGGCTTCCAGCTTTCAGTGAGCTAGGAAATCAGATAACCAAGCTTGCTGAAATTGTGTCTGATAAGCCTCAGTATAAATCAAGGAGGGAAGTCCACGGGCTGTAGAGCAGGGACCGCGGGGACGTTTCCGTTAGCTGCTCAGATGACTTCATTCTTCACCAAGAGTCAAGGAATTTGATTTGCTGGTAAAGCGAAGTCTGAATACCGAAAGCCTTCCCGCATGCAGTTCACACAGTGAAATGTGTTGACCTGCTTTGCTTGCCCCGATGGGTGAATAAGTCCTGTTGAGGGTAAATACGTAAGCAAGGAAATTTGGGGTGCTTTAGCTCTTGTCTCTACGGAGCCCAATCTCAGTGCAAGGGAGAGGTGACTTCCTGCAGTGTGCTGAAACATGCCCACCCCCTAAACTTCCTACCAGGTGCCAGAGATCCTTCACTTTCTGGCAGACCAAGTAGACCCTGTAGAAGGTTTTTTTTGTTTTGTTTTTCTGCTATTGTCAGAGCCGGTTGGTATATGGTGTCAGTGAAATAACTTTGAAATTCAGTGCACATAACAGAATAGAAAGTTGTTTTTCTCTTGGCGGCAGGGGGGAAGATGTTTCTTGGCCATGGCTGCATCGTAAACCCAAGATGGTCGACTTGCAAATGTGTGCTCTTGGTCGGAGGGTGGGCAGAGGCTCATGGGGGTTGGCTCCCTCTCCCCTGTGGAAGCCGGCCTCCTGATGGGAGGTGAGAGTGCAGCCCATCTCCATGAGTGTGGGCTGAGGACACCTCCTGGAGCTTGGGCCAGGTGCACACAGACATCCCTCGTGGGGCAGGCTGTGGGCAAAGCCTTGCCTTGAAGTGTCCCCAGAGGTCAGCCAGGCCAGCAATGACAGGCAACACCTGACCGGGAGCCTTGGGACTTTTATAAACCGTGGCCGGCCTTTGTCATCTTTTACTTCGCGGGGGTGGGAGGGCTTATATAAGAACAGTTTCTGTTTCAGCCACCTGGGACATTACATTTAATTTCCAGAACTATAGTGGGACTGGTGAAGCATAAAACATTTGAGAGGTAAGACCAGAGGGTCACGTGCGGGGGGCAATGAGCCAGTGGCCCTCCTGGGGAAAGCCAGGCCATCAGGGCAGCCAAACTTTCCTGCTCCACGAGCTCTGAGTGGGAGCCTTTTTAATAGTTAGCTGAAGCTCAGCTACCCTCCTGCAGACTCAGCACAGCTGGCCCAGGGGGACAGTCTGAGCTGGTAAAGGAAAGCCGGGCCGCGGAGTCTGTTGTTTGAAATAATAAAAAGCGAAACTGGCCAGTTTATTTATTTTTTCTAAACAATAGAATTTCCCAGCACCCTTGCTCGCTGAGCACCACTCCCCTTTCCTTGTAATAACTCTGCCTTGCTTTTCCAAGAGGTTATCAGGACCCCATTCACCTTTTGGGCAGAGGCCCAGCCATGAAAAGCTCTGGGACTGCAGGAGGACTTAGCAGGAAGTTTTGTGAGCTACTGAAACCAGGGGGCGAGAATAATGGAAATCACACTGTCGCCATAATTACAGAGCTGGTTTCTCTGAGCCCTGTAATAATCTCCCGTGTGTATCAAGGGCCTCACGGAAGTTCTCTGCAATATGACAAGGGACTCAAGGTGGGAAGGCTGGGTGGGAGGGGGTTGGGAGGTTTGCTAAGAGTAAGGGAGTTTGCTGTGAGTTTCAGGGGTCCAGGAGCTAGACTGTAGCTATCCATGGGCTGCCTTCAAAATTACTGCCTTTTCATTTTGTTTGAAAGGTGTGGGTCCCCATCATTTGCGACCTCGTCTCTGATGACCATAATCTCACTCCTTTAGTGCACACATCACATGAGGCAGGGGGAAAGGAGGTGAGGAAAGTACCAATTTGGACATCTTATTTTTTCTGATGTGTGTGTGCCGCAGCTGGCACTGGCATCCTTTTCCACGGGCTGTTAAGAAATGTGGCACATAAATGCTCCAGTCATCAGGAGGTGCCTAGGAAGTTAGGAATAAGTCACAGACTATTGCAATTTCAACTATAGGGAAAACTCTTAAGGCAAACACCATCCTGATTTGCTTTAAGATGTCCGTTTAAATCTGGAAAACTTTGAACCGGCTTGGGGTAACGAGGTCAGTGTTGCCTCAGAAGGACGAGACCTCTTTGCTTGAATATTCCAGCCAGAAGTCCACCCTGCTTTCTCTGTCTCTGTTACATTTTTACACTAAGTGATCATGTTTTATGGCTGCTGTTCGGCAGTGAATTACTGCCTGACATTAGGGGGAGAGTAATGTTCATTGTGAACCAAAACACCATAACTTCTACTTGAGGTGTGCTTGCTCCTTTCATTTTGTGATTGCATCTTTCCTGGGTGTTTTGTTAGGTTGAACTGCTCACACGAAGGGGCAGAACACTTGATGGATGTTGGTTAAGCGGAACCCTGGCTGGCCCTGCTACTGGCTTGTCGTAGGATGGGCGTGTGTGCACATGTGAGCACACACATGGGCAAACCACGCCATACCAGCCCCTCTGGGTAGGAATTGGGTGTGTGTCAGCATGGAGGGTCAACAGCAGTAGATAACACAAAGTCATTCTTCTTGGGAATTGTCATGCAGATTAATTCAGTCTTCCTAATTTTTTTCTCTTGAGCCTCTTTGAATTATTTTTACATTTTGTTTGATTTTATTTTATTTAAATATAGAGGATTTACAGTGTTGTGTTAGCTTCAGGTGTACAGCAAAGCGATTCAGTTATACATATCTATCTATCTTTTCTTTTTTCAGATTCTTTTCCCTTACAGATTATTACAAAACATTGAGCGTAGTTCCCTGTGCTATGCCAGTAAGTAGCTCCTTATTGGTTATCTATTTTATATATAGAAGTATGTATACGCTAATCTCAAACTCTTAATTTATTCCTCCCCCGCCTTTCCCCTTTGGTAATAATAAGTTGTCTATGTCTGTGGGTCTATTTCTGTTTTGTATATAAGTTCATTTGTATCCTATTTTTAAAAGATTCCACACATAAGTGATACATATGATATTTGTCTTTCTCTGTCTGAGCCTATTTGAAATGGATCTGCTCATGTTCTGTAGGCCCTCCCTGACTATGGGTCCAGAAAGGCAACCAGCCAGAGGTGGAGGGAGACCCACCTGAAGCTGTGTCGTTCTGAACATAAGTTCTCAGGAATGGGTGCTGTGTATATGTGTTTCTGTAATGCTTGAGTCACAGAGCAATACCAGATCAGAGATGCGTGGCCCCTGCCCTGCAACTTCCTCAGTGTATCTGAGAATTCTCCTGAACATTCACCTGGAAATTTAAATCAACTTTAACTAAAAAGAAATTCATGACCCGGAAGGCTCTCCAGATGGCTGGAGGCATCACAAAATCCAATAGAGATACAGCTGGAACTCCAGCTTGCCCAGGGCCCCTGTCATCAGAGCAGAGGCCGAGTGTACCTGGTGTAGGGTTTGGTCAGTTTGCTCTGACATGTTAGGAGTTTCTCAAACCAGAGCTGCTGGCCAGTTTGCATGTGTTTAGATACCCAAGCAGAAGAGAAATATGGAAGAATCAATGCTGGACAATTTCCATTATGGGAGGAGTCCATCAAAGCTTCTTTTTCTTTTCTTTCTTTTTTTTTGATTATTTTCATCGTGTTCTGTTTTTGCATTTCCCACCCCTGGTTTTGCAAGTAGTAAGCCTGTATAGATCTTAACCTGTGAGTTAAGTGAGGGGGAGGCTGAGGCTGAGGGTGTCGTAGACAGAAGAGCACAGCAGATGTTCCGGGGGACCCCCTCCTTCCTCTGACTTCACATCTGAGCAGGGACAGAGAGACAGCTGTTGGGTCCTCAGTCCTTCAAGCCTGGGGACCCTGGGACTGGCCTTCAGACCAGCTTCACCTTGTGCCTACCCGTCCACATCTCACGATCCTCCTCCCACCTCGTTTCAATCTCCTCCGCTAGGTCGTAGGCCTTTTTGTCCATGTTGTACCCAGGAGATATGGAAACCAGCTAAGCTTGACAGTATCCTCTTGGGTATATCTTATATTCTTGAACAATATCAAGCCCTCACTCAACCATCCTTTTTGCGTAAATGTGTCCTCACTGGAACTATTTTCTTATCCTATCCTACTTTTCACTACTTGGCCCTGAGGCTCACCCACTGTCCCTGCAGGTCCCTGGTAGGGATCCCAAGTGGTCACCAGTGCTGACCTGAGTGGGGTTGGGGTGGTGTCCTCCCAATTTCACATCTGCTGCAGCCCCTCCCAAGGCAGTTCGATGCCAAGAGCTGGGGCTTAGACTCATTCTCCTCCTGGTGTCCTCTTGAGACACATTTTGAGATCCCCAGAAAATACTACCCTGGGAACATTTGTCATCCTGTTTTCCAAATGATCATTGCTACTGCACATGATTTAAGGAGATGGTTTTAGGTGAGCTTTGCCAGTTCAAGATTAATTGATACATGTGTGCCATTTTTTTGTGAATCATATGTGCGTGTGTATATATATATATATATATACATTTGTGTAGAATGATCCTGATCATAAATTAAAATGCAGACATGAAAATTGAAGAAAGTGCTGCAGAAACACCCCAAATCATAGAGCGCACTCAGTCAGCTGGTACTCAAATGCCAGACGCGCTGGAGGAATTCATCCAGTGACACATGCAACTGAAGTAAAATATTGTGCTTTACAAGAACGTATCATTAAAATGAAAACTAGCGGCATATCAGGAGTCTGGCCATGTAACCAAGACAACAAATATGGGAAAGGATAAAAGACATGATGTACCAGAGGAAGAGGGAGGAAGCAGAAAGCAAGAGGAGGAGGTGGGCCCCCAGCTGTAAATGGTCCCCTCACTGTTGGGCTCATAGCTGATAGACTCTGGATGGGAAGAGAATAGAATCCAGATGGTGATACCAGTGGCAGCTCTCAGCAAGGACAGGACCACGGATGGGGAAGGCAGTGGTAGCCAGATTGACTCAGAGCCCACCAGCTGAAGCTCTGATTAGGGGTCTTCTTATAGTTCCTACTTGTTCTCAAGTGACTTCCTGTGAATGTGGCCGCTGGGCTTACTTCCTGGTGGTGTCCTGGTGCTCTTTCCAGCAGCTTTGGTTTCTCATAGAGGCGTTCACAGTGACTTCTAAAAGAGCTCCTCGAGTCTCCTGTGTTCACTCCATGCCTTCTATCCTGTCCCCAGGGGACACAAATGTATTGGTTATGGATTGATGTGTAACAAATGACTCTGAAAGAGATCTCTTCCAAGATCAAGCACGTGGCAGTACAAGGCCTCAGGTCCTCACTGGAGACATCAGTCCCTTGTCATGTGGGCGTCTCCGTCGTGACGGCCGCTCACACCACATGGCAGCTGACAGAGAGAGAACCAGGAGACAGCGAGCATGATGACAGCCAGTCTTTTTGCTAATTTCGGGAGTGTCATCCTATCACTTTTGCATCATCCTGTTCATTAACAGCTAGTCACGTGGTCCAGCCCACACTCAGGGGAGGGGCGTCCACAAAGCAGGAATACCAGGAGGCCGGGGTCATTGAGGTCATCTTAGAGGCTGCCTGCCACACAAGGGCTTTGTTTCTGGACCATCAAGGATACCGGAACCAATATTTTTAAAGTTCAAGTTGAGTTTCAGTGATATAGGAAGGGACAAAGCTCTGCTCAGGAAACAAAGTGGCCCCAGCACTGAATCCTGACTGCTGGCTCCCAGAGGTTTTGGTTGACATAGAGGAGAACCCAGAGGACGAGCAGGAAGGAGCGAAGTGGCCTGCCACTCCCACAGGGCAGAGAGGGTGCCGCGCCATCCTCAGCAGGAGGTCTGGGAGCACGTGGGGACCGTCCTGGGGGCTCTGCTGATCTTATGGAAACAGTGGTGGTTTATAAGGGTGGATGAGAGAGACTTACGTTTCAAGTCGGGAACTGATGAGAGCTCTGTGTGCATGGAGAATCCATGCCTCCTGACTGATCTCTTTGAAGGATCACCTATTTAGGAAAGGGTCATTTTCCTGTGAATTAGAGCTGGCAGGAAAGAGGATGAGAAGGGAACTCTTCTCTTGTTGCAGAGCACGGGCTCTGGGCACGTGGGCTTCAGTAGTTGTGGCTCGCGGGCTCTAGAGTGCAGGCTCTGAAGTTGTGGCATGCGGGCTCAGTAGTTGTGGCTCACGGGCTCTAGAGCACAGGCTCAGTAGCTGTGGCACATGGGCTTAGGTGCTCCGCAGCACGTGGGATCTTCCCAGACCAGGGATCAAACCCGTGTCCCCTGCATTGGCAGGTGGATTCTTAACTACTGCGCCACCAAGGAAGTCCCGCCCCTCACATTTTGAGTCTCAAGGGTCCCGGCTAAATTGAAATACTAAGGAAGAGGCTCCCACTTGAGAGACTGTGGGGTCCCACCTACACAGCAGCTCTCGCATCACCAACCTCCCTCCAGGGACAACTTCCCTCTCGAGGGGCAATTATGCTGGAGCCCATCCTGCAGCAGAGTGGGCAGTGCCTTGGGGAAGGGCCCAAAGTTTTCCGGGAAACAAGCTGTGCTTTTCCACTTACCACTGACCTGCCACCCAGGACTCATTGGGGGTGTTTGTCTTTGGGGTTCTCAGTAGAATTCTCTCTCCGAACAGCCTGTGGGGCTGTGTGTAGTGGTTCTTGATTACTTTTCCTGTTGCTGCTCAGCCAACATCCCTGTCTTTTCTCATTTGCTAGACAGCTGCAAACTGAGTCATGCACCATAACTGCTTGGCAAGTCCTCTGCAGCTGAGGACCTAATTACACCGTCTCCTTAGGCCCCTGGTCATTTTAGCACCTACCTCCACCAGCCCCTCCAACCTTCCTTTTCTTTCTAAGTGCCGGTCTCCGCCACCCGAGCCTCTTGGCTTTTCTCTGTCCTGGACCTACTCACCCCACATTTACTCTCTCAGCTCTTAACCTTTGCTGCCTGTCGCTGTGCAGCCTTGGACTCTTAACACAGGCAGGTCCACTCTCAGATGTTATCTTGACCAATTACCCCTGATGACTGTGGGGTAGTAAGTCATGAGGCAGCTCTGGCTCCATGATTTCTTTATAGATTTGGTGGCTTGAGGGACACTGTGATCAGATGGTTTACTCTGTTGACCTGCTTTGCCCTGTTGGTGCCCGTGTGAGTCTCATTAGGAAAAGTGGGCCAACGAGTGGGTCCATGAGCAGTGGGTGTTGGCTCAGGGGTCCTCCCCCCTCCACAGGCTCTCCCTTCCTTAGGACCACTCTCTGGCATCCCCAGTACCTCCCCTCATCCTAGTTTTTCTGCTGGGACCTCCTTTGAGTCCCCTTCCAGAAGGTTCCTCCCCCCCTCTCCCCCAAGGCTCCAGAGGCCTTGGAAGCAAGCAGGGTGGAAGGGAAGACATACAGGAAGAGGCTCCCCCATTCTGCTCTCGCCAGGGGGATGGACTGCCTTTCTGCTTAACCACTCACTTCTCCCACCAGATTGAGAGTGTGCCGGGACTGGGGGAGCCGAACTTGAGAGTGCCCTCAATGAATGGTTGGACTTGAGAGACCAGAACGATGCTGAAGCCACCTTATGACCCGCTCTCATTACTGCATCCACAAGTTACACCAAACCTTGCTGCTTTCCAGGTCTTCCCAGTGGGAATCTCAGTTGCCAAGTGTTGTTTCAGGCAGGATTATACCTAAGGTCGCATGGGTATCATACAGGCTTTGTGGTTTCTGATAACAGTGGAGGTGGTTAGATACATTTGGTTCACTCTTAAAGATCTGTGAGTGGATAAATTCTTTAACTTGGTCCTTCTGCTAACTTGCCAGCATTCCCCGCAGTGTTCACTTAGCTCCTTCCCTTTCGTCCTACCTTCCCCAAAAGAGCACAGCATTTATCCATGCTTTTCTACCAGATACAGGATCCCTTTGCAGAAATTTTTCATGATGGGTGCACAGGCTTTTTGAGAAGTTGTATGTACTTATAACCGTATTTTAAGTGCTTTCGATGAGCAGGCATAGAATGTCTTATATAATCTTTAGGATTAAAGCTCTTCTGGGTCTTCCCCCAGACATACCAGGCTTGGGAGAGGAAATTAACGTTTTAAACCTCATTCACAGAATCCATCTTTCTTAGATCCCATGAGGTTTAGTCAGGCAAGATCAGCTGAGGCCCTGTATGAACCTGAACTTGCACGCTGTTGGCCTCAAGTGCCGCCGTGGCAGCTGGGGTGCTAGACTCCTCCATGAGCTGGGCAGGGTCAAGGCCACCTTGATGCAGGTAGACTGACTGCTTCATTGCCTCAACTAGGTTGTGGGCTTCTTAACCCGATGGAAAGGTCACGGGCTTAAGAGATACGAGTTCATCAAAGGAACCAATAAATCCTTTTCTAAACTGAAGAATCCTTTTCTAAAATTAATAGCCTCCGAATGTATCTATTTTACCAACTTGAGTTTTTATTCAGTCACATTTTGATTACCCAGAAATCAAAGGCAATAGAAGGTTTCAAAATCTGAGAATTCTTCCTGAGAGGAATTTGTTCACTTTCTTCACATAAAAAATACATTTATTAACACATCTGGATCTTTTCCCCAGCGTGTCTAAGCCTTTCCCAGTTAGAGATAGGTGCCCAGCACAGTGCTTTCCTGAAGGTAGCAAACGCGAAGTAAAAAATGTATTTGAAGATTGACTCTTGGGTCTTATAGTACGTGTGTGTGTGTAAGTGTGTAAGTGTAGGTGTATCAGCTAACTTAGGCTAAGTCATGCTGCAGTAACAAATGACCCCCAGATTTAAGTGGCTACAACAACAGCATGAGCTCGTTTCCAGCTCATGTCCATGTCCACTCTGGTTTGGCAGCAGCTATGCTCTATGTCATTTATTTGGGACAGAAGCTGAAGACATGCCAATCTCCTTCCTGGCAGAAGGAAAAGAGAGATGGCTGTTAATGCTGCTGCTTGGAAGTGGCACACGTCATTGTCCCTCACATTTTATTGGCTAAGCCAAAGGGAATGGTGTGAAGAGTGTATCCTCGCCACAGGAAGAGGCCTGGTGCATATATGTGTGGGGAGGTGGGAGGGAGGGGCAGAGAATATTTTGTCAATAATACCGTTTACTCTAATGATTCTTACTGTGAACATCGCACTGAATCAAGACCTATCGACTTGGCCCATCCGTAATGTGTTAGGTGTTTCTTGAGTTAATGAGCACAGTGGTATCTTCTTACTTAATATTGGAGAGGAGGTATGAAACATACAGTACTATGGCTGATTTTACGTCATCAAGCCCCCGACATAGTGTTGGAGATTTTTAAACATGAAATCCTCTATCAGCTTGTTTTCCTGTGATTTTGCTTTTTCTTCTGAAACTGAAATTAGAATTGTTCAGATCGTTCCATTCGTCAGGCTCTGGATGTTTTGTGTTCCCTGCATCCAGTTTTCCTACAGAGTGAGGGTACTTTTCTACTTAAATACAAAGATTAGATTGTGTTCAGCAGATGTCTCTTTGGGATAATTAAATTATCCAAATTTATTACATCATTTCTCTTAACTACAATTAAATGGAGCCTTCCAAATGAATTTTCCCCATTTCTTCCAAATTAATTTAACCCCCCCCAGAATTCTCCTACTTCCCCTCTGAATTCTGCTTTTCTGACTGTGAATTCCAAAACATTCACTCTGGACATAGGCAGGACCTCTGGCCCTTGAAATTCATCCTCCAGGCAAGAAACCCAATCTGGGAATTCCAGTTCCAAAGCTGACTACTGACTCAGGACCAGCTCACAGACCTCCTTGTCAGGGTTCCCCACCATCTGCTCCTCTCTGGAAAAGGCAGAAGTGCAGAGCTGGAATCCTGAGTGGAGGAAGCCGTCCTGCAGATCGGTTTGAAAAACATTGATTTTTAGCCCTCAACCTCATTCTGTAGATTGCAATTTTTTGGCTGACATGTCTTAAATTTACATCACATTGATGATGTCTGAGGAGTCATTGAGCATCCATAACTGGGTAAAGTGATATGTATTTTCCTGGCTGAGCTAGTGACAGCGATTGAAAGGGCCTTGGCAATCACAGAAAGCAGTTGCCCTGCTGCAGATATGCTAGGAGGAGCCCTCTGATCCTTTCCAAGCTCTGCACCTCCTATTTTCAGGTGGGTAAGAGATATACCCACATATGCGTGACTGTGAGCCCTCTCCCCACATGCATATACATTCATGTCATAAACATGCACATGTACTTAATCCCATGCATGCTGATGTGTTGCACACACTTAGGAACCAGACCCTTCTCTTTTAAAAAAAATTTTTTTATTGAATTACAGTTGATTTACAGTGTTGTGCTAATTTCTGCTGTACAGCAAAGTGACTCAGTTATACACATATATACGTTCTTTTTCTTATATTTTTTTCCATTGTGGTCTATCCCAGGAGATTGGCTACAGTTCCCTGTGCTACACAGTAGGACCTTATTGTTTATCGATTCTAAATGTAATACTTTGCATCGACTAACCCCAAACTCCCAGTCCATCCCTCTCCCTAACCCCTCGGCCCACCCACCTGGCAACCACAAGTCTCTATGTCTGTGAGTCTGTTTTTGTTTTGTAGGTACTTTCCTCTGTGCCATAGTTCAGATTCCAGACCCTTCTCTTTGCACTCAAGCCCGGAGCTGGTCCTCCCTGGGATCTGCTCTCTTGGACTGAGCCCCACCCACCTCCCTCACGTTCTCTCTGGGAAATTAGCAGCACACCATCTAATCAGTTTACCTCTGACTCGCCCACTTTGGCTTCGAGATGATGACAGAGTGGAGCTATTTAGCTGTCAAATGCTGTGACTATCGCCCAGATGGACAGCGCCTCAAATATCAGAGTGGTTTCATTCTCCCCCGTGTGTGTGTGTGTGTGTGTGTGTGTGTGTGTGTGTGTGTGTGTGTGTGTGGTTGGGGGATGGGTGGGTAATGAGTCTCCCAGTTGCTTTTTGAAGTGCTTCATGCATCTGCCTTTAATTTTAATGCCTCTTGCCTGCTGACCTCGCTTCCCAGCAGCCAGCCCCAGCCTAAGTGTGATTCCCATAATTAGCTTAGTGATAATTTAATCTCCATGCTTTAAATCTGATTGTTTTTGAGGGACTTGGGTCTGAGGAAAGGGGAAAGGGGAACTTTGCTCCTTGTTTGACCTTTGTTTTTGTCTGGACTCTTTCTCTGACCGGGGCAGGATCAGAGGGAAATAGCTGGGTTGGGTGAGGGGACACAGGGAGACAGAGGCTCATGGCATTATGGGTAGATTCTAGAAAGGAAGCTAAAACAAAACTCTCTCTTCATTCCCTTTCTTATAAGGGGTCCCCTTTCTTTGTCCTCATTTCTCCCCAGAATATGAAGGCATGTGAGTGAGGGTGCACAAATGCTTTAAGATGCTTTGGTGAGGAGTAGCTTGAAAATGAAAAAGTGATAAACTCCCTCCGTGGTCATGGCAGCCCTTCTCTTAAGCCAGAGGAAGGCAAGAAGCGGCAGAAGGTGCCATTGGATGCTACCCTACTGCTTCCCACGTTCGCTCCCAGGCATCCCCACAGGCTTTGTGCCCAAGCATCTGCCCAGGTCTGTATCAGGGGTTGTCCATGCCTCTTAACTGCTAAAACCAATCCGGCATGTCACATGAAGAGTTGGAAGCGACAGCTGGGAAATCTCGACTTTGTTGCTGGCTGCACTCCTGGTTTTGGACAAATTGTTTCCCTACACATATTTCACTTTTTGAGCAACTAGCATATTAATGTATGCACCCTCCGTCTCTCGTATGAATGAGCTGAGGGTAATAGTACTTCACACTTGGAGAGCACTCCTTGATTCAGTAGGATGAAAAAACAAGCAGAAAAGACTGTGAGGATCAAATGATTTTCTGTGCTTAGTAAACTTCTAAGGAGAGTCTTCAAACTCCATGGATGTCACTCATGTGAACCCAGGCATGGTAGAAGAGCAGAGGGTAGAAGATCTCCAGGGGAACCTCGGAGGCTCCAAATAGATGCACTAACCAGTCCTTGTGGGATTTAATTGTGTGTGTATCTGGTGTGTGTGTGCACATATACGCTCAAGATCTCTTTGGAAGAACTTCAGGAAGCCACCCCTGGCTCCTCCCTGGGCTGCTACTACACTGAAGTGCCGTAACGGGTGGGGTGCCTAATGTGGGTGAGGGAAGGGGGCACAGGGCATGCTCAGATCTGAAAAGCTTGGGATTCCTCCTACCATCTCCTGCAGCCTGGAAACAAGGTATTTGATTTATGAGCTAACTTTTAATTAAAAGAACAGCAGGAAAAAAATCTCATTTTTTCTCTACAGGATAAATGGTTCACAGTCTGAACTAATTTTGTTTCTTCTCTGAACGCCCCAGTGCTGTAGGGGCGTGTGCCTATGTGTGTGTGTGCATACGTGTGTGTGATGGGATGCTGGCGCGGTGCTCTGGGTCAGACCCTCTCTAAGGATTCTTTGCTCCTGCGGTGGACCCTGCCTCTACCCTCTGGGTCTTGCTGTGTAGCCCCAACGCCGGCTTCTTGCCCTGTATCACAGTTTCTCTTTGCAGCTTTTTCTGACGTCTTTACTTGAAGAGATGCTGTCAGTTCCATTTTAAATTGCTTGTAGAACTTTCCTTCCTTCAGCCACAGTGATGTCTATGCTGTGTTTGGCGGAAGGAATTTTATTTTGGTGGTCACCCTGAATTCTCAGTATGTTTTGATTTATTTCTCTGACAGACCCTCATTACATCCCATTGGCACTTCCCAATATGGAATTTATCAGACTCACAGCCCTTCTTCTCTGGGAGTTGATGGTCTCTAATATGACTAAATCCGACATGGAACTCACCTCTGGTGGGTTTGGATATAAACCTGGCCTTTCTTATCTGACAACTTTTATTTTCTATCACTATCCATCACCTTTAGCAGTGTGAGAGGGACCACTGTCTTCTGTGTGTCCTACCTTCTAGAAGTACCAACGTTTATTTGATATTTAGAAATGTATTTCTTTCTATCTGCGAGGTATCCAGACCATTCTCTTAGAATTTTCATACCTCCCTTCATCAGGAAGGACCGTGGAGCCCTGTCCAGTGGCTGCAGAAGCAGGAGCCAGGGGTCCTCATCCCAGACAAAGGGCCTGCCCACCACTGCCCTCCTGGGACTTTTGGGGCAGCATTGGAGAGGAGCCACTGTGGCTTCTCTGCTCTCGAGGGAGAATCTGCCTGTGAAACACACTGAAAAACCTCAGGAGAACGGACCAGCGGAAGTCCCCAGCTAAGATAAGCTAGGAAACCAACTGCGGGACCACAGAGAGGAAGAAATTTGGGTTTGCCCTCAGCGACAGATTCTCATCCTTCTGCTGCTGGCTCACTTCGAGGGACAAGGGACAGTCATCCCTGCACCCCCTGCCCCACCTGGCCCTTTGCAGGGCTTTGGTCTTATTTGCAGCAAACAACAGAGGGAATGAGCTCCAGGCCTCCCCCACCTTCTGCCGCTGCTGCATTTATAAATCCCCTATCACAGCATGTCCTGGTATAAGCACGAGTGGAGGTTTGCAGGGATGTGAGCCACCGGCTTAGTCAGGATGTCTCTTACTGCTCGCTGCTCACCACAAAGCGCCTGGTATTTGTGGACTCACCGTAAAGCACCAGCTCACAGTACCTGGGCTGTCCGGGCTGGGGTGGAGCAGGGTGGCAGTGCTCTGGGCCTCACCCAGCCTGCCCTCTGCTCCCACGCCCTGGAGTCATCTGCTCCTGCTCCTCTTGGGTGAGCCGAGGGAGGGACCCTTGTGCCCTCCACCTGCGTTATGGGACCAGCAGTGACGTCCACTTTCCAGCCTGTCAAAGTAATGTTTCCCAGAGCACTTGGAGGCCCTGGGGGTGTTCTGCAAGATGAGATCATTGGTGCTAAATCTGTCTTTGCTGACAGCCCAGAACCCGGTTCTAGGGCCCCTGGCGGGCTTGGGAGGTAGCCGGCTGCGGGCGAGTCCCACATGTGCCCCGGCTCCCGCCACCACCTCTGTCTGGTGAGAGGTGCTTCCTTCTCCTCTGACAGTTCTCACCTCTGCTTTTCCGGATTCCCTGTTCTAAAGATTGGCTTTTGTGCGTATGACCCCACCTTTGTCCTGAGCTGAAAGAGCCTGCATAAAAACCAGCTTAGAGAGTGTGCCCAGACTCAGGAGATGGCATGCTGCTTCCTTGTTTGTCCCCGTCTGTGGACAGTTGTCTTGCATCGCAAGCACCGATGGTTGATGTTTTCCAAGTCCACCTCTGGGGACGTGAGCTGAATTGGGTACCAGAGCATCCTCACACTCCTGCACGTCTGTGATCTATCGTTCTGACAAGTGAGCTTGGAACTCGAAGGGTCCCAGGGACTATTGTTTAGAAACAAGGCTTGGGAGTCCCGTTAAAGAAGCAGACCCGTCTGAAATTGGAGGAGAGGACAGACTACTGCTCTCCTGGCGAGGGGTCTGGGCCAGAGCTCCGCTGCCTGTAGAAGTCCCTGGACTCTCACACACAAGCTTCCCTGCTGGGAGGACTCAGTCAGCAGCACCTTCAGAGGAATCAAGCCCTGGGGGAATGTAGGGGAGGGAGCAGCAGATACGTCACCAGGTATTAGAAACAGCACAAACTTATTGTCTTACAATTCTGTAGCTCAGAAGTCGCACACTCACTGGGCTAAAATCACGATGCCAGCAGAGCTTTGCTCCTTTCTGGAAGTTCTAGGGGAGAAGCAGTTCCCTCACCCTTTCCAGCTTCCAGCGGCTGCCCATATTCCTTGGCTCACGGCCCCCTTCCTCCATGTTCAAAGCCAGCAATGTGGCATCTCCCTGACCTTTCCTCTAGTGCATCTCCTGCTGACCACAGCTGGGAAAGGGTCTCTACTCTTAAGGATCTCTGTGATTGGATTGGGCCCGTGTGGATACTCCCAGATAATCTCCCCAGGTCCTTAACTCCATGAGACCTGCCAAATCCCCTTTTCCATGAGAAGTAACATAGTCTCTAATCCTGGAGATTAAGATGTGGACGTCTTTGGAGGGGCTATGATTCTGTCTACCACAGTAGAGATAGCTCTAACACATCTGCAAGATTGTTGGGGAAAGAAGTGTGAGGTTGAAAAGTTAGGGAAGCATACTGGGACCAGATAGGACCAATGGGAGGCCCACATCCAGAGTGAAGATAGGGAAAGTATTTAAAAAGATTGAAAATCCCATCAGACTTTGCCATGGCTCCCAGGCAGAGTACTTCAGCTTCTCCCATCCCAGCCAGATGGGGTGAGGACAGTCCTCCACGTTCCTAAGCCCGGGAAGCCCCACTGGTCAAGACAGCTTTGGGCTTTCCCTCTTGGACATTGGAACGAGAGGGGCCCTCTGTGAGCTTATCAGTTTCAGTGACTTTATTTGGGGTCTCATTATGTGTAGGTTTGCTTTCCCTTGGTTTCAGAAGAGCTTTTGGAAAAAAAAAAAAAAAGGAAGCTTTTGGAAAGCTCATCTGTGTCTTAACTTTACGAGGTAAAGAAGCCTTTGTCTCCTGCAGCATGTACAGCAGCTACCAAAGCCCAGTGGGAAGATCTGGAACGAAACCTGTCAGCACGCAGGGCCAGTTGTAACAGCGGCGAACAGCGTCCCCGCCCCCGGGGGAGTCACCATCGACCTTGATTATTTACCGGTTGGGAAACCGCGATTGGCCAGACTCATGTTTGTGTGTCTGTTTTTGTGTCCTTCCCGTAATTTCCCAGCACCACGGCCAGCTTCTCCTAAGGTTTATTGTTGAACAAGATATGATTTTGGCATTATGAGATGATCAAACAAGAGAAGAAAAGGGCCTGTATGTCCTTGGTGATTTTAGGTGGGCAGAGCAAGTTAGAGTGGGCTAATGGATTCGTTAGAACAGACTGAAGTTCATCTTCAATCTCGTGTGTACAGAATAGAACTAACTTCCAGCCACTGGGTGAATCGTCGGTGAAAGCTGGTTCTGCTTCGAAGGTGAAAACCCCTGCTTCATCAGTCAGGGTTGGGGAGGGAAGAGAGAGGCTGGAAGATGAGAAAAAAGTGAGCAGCTACTGTGTGCTGTGTCCTTTGCTACCCATACCTTACAGTGGACGTCTGGGGCTCTCACAGCAACCCTGCATGGTGGGGATTTTTGCCGCAATTTTATCCATGAAGAAACTCGTATTCAGAAAGGTAGGGTGCTTGTCGGCACATAGACTCCCAAACCCATGCCCTTATAATACATTGTTATCTCCGCCTTTATGGATATAAATGACTGTTTTTGTTCCTTTTGCCTGTGTGCATTTTAGAGCTCAATTTGGCTTCCCCGTCAAATATCCAGTTCTGTGTAGGGGTGAGGCAGGGGCATGTGGGGAGTTTGAGGCTCCAGAAGGAAACACTTGGTACTAACATTTTCGGGTAGCTCTCCATGCTGGAAGCTTCTAGGCATTCCAGGGCGTGTGTTCTGAGCCTCAGAGAGAGTGGACCTTTTCTCTCACTGCCTGTAGAAGTCCCTGGACTCTCACCACAGGCTTCTATGTTGCAGGATTGATCTCAACTGGGTTTGTGAAAATGAACAGCTGATGTGTTATATAATTCCTTTTCTCTTCATATGTGTGTGTAACAGTACGTACATAAATATAGTGTGTGTGTGTGTGTGTTCCTGGAAAAGCGGAAGAGGACCTGTTTGCCATTTTTGATGATTTATTCTAAAGCTTGGCTCGGCCTTACTTATCATTCTGCTTCACCTAGTCCTGCAGGAAGAGGGAGAGAAGTAATAGGACAGCAGGCATAGAAAGGGACCCTGGAACATTGTGTGGGCCTGTGACTGCCACTTCTACTTTCTCACCACGAGGCCAGGACTTCCCTGTCTGACCTCTGCTCTTTGGGTTCCTGAAATGAGGCTTTTTTTCCCTTCACAGTTCACTGGGACTGAGTGTGCCAACTAATAACACTGTTAGGAAAAATTATTTGTGTAGAGTATGTGGGGAGTATGCATAAACATTCATTTACAAAATGATTAATGGGGACTGTTTCTAAATAGAGTCTTGTTAATGTGAGTTATAAGTTTTCAACAATACCCTGTGTATGGGTGTGTGTATCAGTCATTTAAAGCCTTACAGTTTTATGCTCTGTGGTGACCTAAGTGGGAAGGAAATCCAAAAGAGAGGGGATATATGTAGAGGTATAGCTGATTCACTTTGCTGTACGGTAGAAACTAACACAACATTATAAAGCAACTATACTCCAATAAAATTTAAAATAAATAAATAAGCCTTACAGTTTGAAAGTAAAAATTTTCCTAACTCCATCATAATTACTTCAAACTTATCTAAGCCCGGTTGATACCAGACTACAGAGTTTTGTGCCAGTTCTTCCAGAGAATTTAGAAGGAGGGGCTCTTCCAACTCAGTCCTGCCAGGATTGATTGGGGAGCACACCCAGGTATACCCAGGGAGGCAGCCAAAGAGCCAGTTGGAGGCTGGGTGTACATGAGCATGTGAGAGCCGTGTGTAATTACCTCTGATGGCGTTAGAGGGGACAGGTGTTTCATTAAGTTTGAGAGATTTGGAACATTTTAACCCTACCATGGTGGGATGCTGGCATTCCAAAGTGAGCTAGCAAGGATCCCACTGCCAAGAAGCTGTATGTCTCAGCAGTGCTGTCATCCAGGGATGGCATATTTGGCCACTTGGACACCACTGTCCTAGATGATGAGCTTATTTAAAATATTAGAAAGACTCGGAAACAATATACTCCCCCACCACTTATGAATGCTCTTGTGGGCCATCACGGGAATAGACTGGAAGTCTGGTCCCTGGTTCACTGCTTTGACATTTTGTGATCTTGGGCAGTAACCTTGGCCTCCGTGTGTGTTAATTTCCCCAGTGTCTTTTGAAAGCCAGAAAACGAGCTGGTGAAGCAGACCTTTGAGGAAGCCCTCGAAGAAAGCAGCCTGGGAGTGGACCAGTTTTCCGAGCCCAGGATTGGTGGACCAGGTTGGCCGAAGCAGGGTAGTAATGAGGCCAAGGTCTTTCACGTGCCCCCCTACAGGGGGACAGCAAACAACTCTGGCTGGTGGCCTCAGGCAGAACCCTGAGCTCTTGCCTAGTGGGTCACCTTGACCACAAAAGTGTGTGACTGATGCAGCTCTGCAAAAATAATGCAAGCCCCATGCCCTCCCCATTGTAGGCCGTGAGCCTCACACCTCTTTTGGCCCAAGACCAGCCACTCTGCAAAGCTAGGGGAATGGCTCCAGGGAGTGTGGCTGGGAGCTCCTTCTCTTGTGTGGTTACTTATGAATCAGGAGACAAGCGAGCAGGCAGGAGAATCAGGGCCTGTGGACCCCGACCCTTTCCCCATCAGGATCTTCCCCTGCCAGGAACTTCTCGGGCTGTCTTGCAGCTTTCCCATGTGTGAAACAAGTGGTAGGTGGTATTACCTGATGGGGCTCTTTAGGGAGTTGCTAATGGCTACTATGGCCAGCTCAGGGGGCCGGGGGTGACAGTGCAAGTTTCTCTAAGAGGCTACAACGCATTCCAGGCAGGTGACATCCCCGCCCTCCCCGGAAGTCTCCTACTCAGAAAACTGAGAATTTGTGAGCAGATGACTGCATCCAGGACCATACTCTTTTAGGCTTCTTGAGAATTGGCTTGGCAGTTTGACTTTATGAAAAGAGTGCAGAAAATGTTTACGAAACTACTGAAGGAGGGAAATGCAGGGGTCGGGGAAAGGAAAAGATGGAAGAGGTGGCAATGGGGTGAATGCCCCACAGGAGGGCGTTGCGCCTAGAGAAGATTGCTGTTCGGGTGCTGTTCACATCCTGCTGCCACGCTGGGAGCCTGAGTTACGCACCCCATGCTCCTCAGTTAGTGGGGCTGAACCCAGCACAGGGGGGATTTATTGTCTGGCCAGCACTTAGTGCGTGCTTGCTAAGCGTGGATGTTGCTCTGGTAACGTGCACATATTGATTAATTCAATCCTCAGGACTGCCCTACAGAGCAGACGTGCTTGTTATTGCCAAGGACATGAGGAAACTGAGGCCCAGAGAGGCTCAGTGGCTAACCCAAGACAACGCGATTAAAGCCGTGGAGGCGGGATCCCAATGCAGACTCCTCAGAGCCCATGCTCGTGCCCATCACGCTTTATTGGTCTCAGGCTGAGCACACCGTGGTCATCCATGATGCCTGCAGCCTCCCAGAAATATCAGATGGTACCCTCTGCTTCGTATCTGTCCCTCAGACTGAAACAGGCCCTCTCTCTTGCATCCTCCTTGCCCGGAGATCTTTGGTAGCTAAGCAGTGATGGATGACTTCTCCCTGCCTATCTGGTTGATGGCTTCAGTATTTCCATGTCCCAGGGAGAGAGGCGGAGCCACGTGGCTCCCACCGGCTGACCTCCTGATGTTTCCCAAGTTGAAGCCCAGCCCCCGGCCGTGGGGGCACCCGGGACGGTGGCCTGTCATTGCTCGTGTGCTTTCTACTCCCTTTGAAAGGGATGCTCTCTGGCTCTAAGCTGGCATCTCTGCTTCCCGAGCCTCCTCTTTTTCCAAAAATGTGCATTTCTAAGGAAGCAGATGGGCTTACGGGGGCTCTTCCAGCCCCTCTCTCCTCCAGCTCCACAGGGAGTTTTCTCCTCCTGGTTTTTCTGCTTTCTTTCCTTCCCCCAAACCTTCTGCCCATGTCCCTTTCAAGTCTGTGAGAGCACTTTGCTCATTTGGGCTCATTGGCCTGAGCTGACACCCCTGGTGGCCATGGTCCTGGTACCACAGCACAGGAGAGAGGAAGAAGGGCTTTTTCTGTGAATGAGACAATTCCTTGTCCTCAGGCTCAGTAGCCACAGGTCCAGGGAAATTCTGGATGGTGTTACTGTTGGACTACATTTTCTCACTTAGAAAACACTGTCATAATTTGGGTGGGGGAAGAGGCCCTTAGGTGACTTTGCTCCAGTCCAAGCACCAAGATCCTCTTTCCTAGGCTTCTTACGAAACTTTAGAGCAAAGGTTTTGAAGCATTTTAGAGAACTTTTTCTTTGAATAAAACCTCATAAGGAAGTCAAACATAAAATATAAAAGTCAGGTCAGGTTGAAGTTGGCAGGGTAGGTGAGGGGAAGAGGGACGTGATTTCAGAGCTCACCTTTTTGTCTTCCCACTGGCCCCCAAGACTCCTAGGACACCTCATGGATTGCAGGAAGCCCTACAGAGTACAACAGGGCGCTCCCATCCCACTCAGTTGCCTTGTGGGTGGTCTGGACTGAATGATGAAATTGTCCTAGTGTCTGGGCTGTGTCCTGTGTCCCCTGGGTGGACCTCTGGAGAATGGGGGAGGCATGTGTGCGAGGGGATGAAAAGAGGGAGGGGAACTTCCACTGATTCACCGTCACACCCTCGCAGTAGATGGTGCCTGGGCTCGCTGGGGCTGCGTCGGGCTCTGAGTGACTTACAGGGAAGCCAGCCCTCGAGAAATGTCCTGAATGTGATTGGGGCATCGTCTCTCTCAGCTGCATGCCTCAGGGTTATGAGGACAATGGCTGTTGGCCAGGCCACCTTTGTCTTGAGGGTGAGATGTTTCCATCTGAGAAACATCCTTGAAGACAGGTGCTGGCCCGCATGCCAGGTCAGGAATGGTGTCTACTGAGCTTGTGCGACAGAGTATCTGAGCTACTAGTGTTCTTTTAACCCTGTTGAGAACGGTGGGGCTAACTCGGGGCAATTTTCATTTTGGTAATCAGTAAGAGTTGTGTTGGCAAGTGTCACCTGCATCACTACCACCACCAGATACTTAGCGACCTCCTCTAAAATTTGTGTCCCGTGTTACAATTTGCAAAGCCCTTTCATATGTTACCACATTTAAGTGGTGCACACACACCTGTTAGCGGCAGGGTGGGGACTCAACCATCACATCTCCGATTCCGAGTCCAATGCCATTTTCACTCTTCCACAGGTGCCTTCAGTGGGCACACCTGGCGGCTCAGGTCAGAAGAGGAGCAAGGTGCAGAAAGGCGAGATGAATTAAGGAATTCTAGCAGGTTCTCTGCAATCCCCTCCAACATCTCCCCTCATATTCCTGCCTGCCTCCCCCTCCTTCCTAGGTGAGACGGACCTGGGCTCTTCCCAAGCACATCCCCATTGTTATTCTCCGCATCTCACACCACGTGTATTGCTATTTTTATCCTGTACTAGAAACTATCGAGTGGGGGAGAAATGTTAATTGGTATTATTACAGCAAACTGTGTCCTAGTAACATGGCAATTCAGAGGTAAGCTCTCCCCTCCCCTCCCCTGCCTTTTGGGCAAAGATAGGGGATTTTATTCATTTGGCTAACAGCCAGCATGGTTTCTGTAGCTGCTGCTGAGCCTGTGTGGGGACGGATTCAGGACTCTGGCATCTATCGGCCAGGCTGCCGGGCCTCCGCGGCGTGGTTAGTTTATGCAGGAAGGACTCGAGGGTGGGTGGAGTTGTGATGAATTTGGTTCTGTTTTGTCCCCTGAAACTAGACTGGAGGGATAGTCTTTCTGCTCAGGAAGCTCTCATGGGGTGTGGCTTGCAGGGTCTGGGGGCAAGAATCTGGGACATTTGTATTCGAGGTCCAGCTGAATGTAAATTGTGTCCTCCTAAGCCAGAGCAAAGAAGGAACCGATTAGAAAAGAATGGCAATGAAGTCAGACAAGTTTTGCTCAACTTCCAGAAGAAAGGAAAGAAAGGGGATTCAAAAAAACAGGCTGTCCGCTGGCTGCCAGGGTTCAAACCCTGACAGCTTTCCTTCCCAGCCATAGGACCTCAAGCGAGTCTCTCCTCCTTTCCGGCCTCAGTTTCCTCATCTGTAAAAGGGGTGGGGGGGCTAGTGAAGTGTGCCCCGCTGGGCTGCTGTGAGGATTAAAGCACATGGCACAAAACACATAGTAAGGACTCTGAAAAGTAAAGCTTTCATGGTGAATTTTTTCTCAGGTGCCCTGAAACTCCTGCGGGCTAAGGGTGTAGGAAGGCAGCGGGAGATGGAAAACCCAGATTCCAGCCCAGTGGTGTCCGCTGATTGCTCAAACCCACCCACGTGGATAATATCTTCCACCTCCTCTTGGTCCCCCCTTCTCTGCGGTGGGAAGAATAATCAGGTTGATTTCATGGCACCCTAAAACTTACTTTTTATAGTCCTCATTGCTTTTTAAAAATTATTCCAGCAGTCTATATTGTTTGTGGAAAATGTAGAAAAAGAATAAACAAGAAAAATGAAAAATCACCTGAAATCTTACCACCTTCAGAAAATGACTACTGACACAAGAGTGGATTCTTGTGTGTTTTTTTCTGTAAACATGTACCTTAAATATACGCATAGTTGAGATAACATGACATATATAATATATACACATTTTTATATCGTGCTTTTCCCCACTTTTCATTGTGAAGATATCCCCAGGTGATTAAATATCCTTCAAGCGTGATTTTTAATGACAGCCTAATATTTTGTAATGCAGTCTTTGCTCTTCTGTTCTGTATCTTTAGGCTTTCTGGCTTCCTTTTTAATGCATTTATTTCCTGTTTCCTTTTTATCTGTTAATTTTTGCTCTGTGGATTGGATTTTCTCTGCCTTCCTTCCCTCTGGTGATTTGGAAAATATTCACCCTATTTGAACTTAATAGCGATTACCCTTAGGCTTTTGAAAGCGTATTTAAAGCCCATAAGCATCAAAGTTAAGAATTAAACAGTATGGTTTTATGTCCTTCCCCTCCCCCAACTTTCCAGTTTTCACTAATATGACCTAGGTTTTGAGACTCATACTAATATTTTTACATTATGATCATTTCAGTATTCATTCATCCCTTTCAAACATTGTTTTTGGCATTTCCACTATTGAATCATTGAAATTACACTTAAGTATTTAGATAGCTTGAACAGCTATTCATTGCTCAAGGGTCTGTCACCCTGCAGATTCCCCACCTATGGGTTCTTAATTTTGATAGGTCTTTTGGTAGATCAGCATTAGCCTTTAAGACATTTTTTTTTTTTTCATGAAGGGAATACTGGTAATGTGATTTTTAAGCCCTTGAATGTCTTGAGAGTGTCATTCTGTTGACCTTACGTGTAAATGGCAACTTGGTTGAGTATTTTTCTTTCCTCAAAGTTGTTGAAATTACTTCCTTGTCTCTGAGCAATGAACACAGGAGAGAAGCCCAAGGCCAATTGGATTTTGATTGCTTTGTAGGTTTTTTCCTTTTACTTGTCTAAAGGTTTATAGAATGTTCTCTAGATACCAAAGAAGTGTTTCAGGATATACACGTTGATCTCATTTCTTTTGCCTTATATTTCAATATACTCTTTCAACTTGCAGCCTCAAATTTTCAGCTCAGGAAAGTTGATAATGATAATTGTTTGCATATATATGTTAGGTCTCCTGGTTGTGTTGTCCAGGTCTCATTTTTTTCCCCCTTACTATCATCCAAGTTCTGGGAAAGCTTTTCAAGTGTATCTCTACTTCTTTAACTTGATTGTTTGCAGTATGCTTTCTGCTGCTTTCAGTGAGGTTTTAACTTGGGCCCTTCATCTAAACTTGCCTGACCTGAGCTCTTCCCTTCTAGACCAGAAGTGGAGGACAAAGTACAGCTGAAGTCTAGATCTGTCCCCTGCATATTGTCTACTGGTTTGGGGAGCCAGGTTGAGTAGTTGCGGAAATTGAATGGTTGCCAAAGAGACCATGTGGCCCTCAAAGCCATCACTATTTGCTCTCTGGTCCTTTAAAGGAAAAGTTTGCTGACCCCTGCTCTAGATACTACTTACTTTGATTTTTTTCAGACCAAAGTCCTCTTGAATCTTCCTGAAAATCAAATAAGAAAATTTCCCAAGCATTCTCTTTCTCTCTTTTCTCTCATAGCAAATCTCTCTCATGGGAAGATATTTCTTATCAGTCATCGTTTTTTATTTTTATTTATATTCTTTCTGTGTATTTTTTCTGTTTGTCCAGCCTTACAAAGGGAGGTTGTGTGGGCAGGTATGATGGGTCTACAAGAGAGCGATGTAGGCTTCGTTCTGAAATGTTTAGGTTTCCAATACCTCTCTCTCTCTCCTTCTCAATCTCTCTCTCTCTGTGTTTTTCACTGAAAAACCAAATTCACCCTCATGGTGAGTGATATGTGAGATTAGCAGAGGGTAGGATTCATTCTTCCCATTTTATGCAGTAAAGGAAGGAAAGAGAGAAACCCAGGCACAGGGAAGCTTTGACAAGATATACACAATTTTGAGTTTAAACACTGCCTTCTTGCTTTGAAGCCCCCAATCTACTGCTAAGGTGGCAGCCCACCTCCAGGTGTCCTGACTTCATTTGGCTTCACCTTGGTGAAACCTCACCCAGGGCCCTTTGACACCTGAAGCTCTCGAAGGCTACAAAGCTCTCATGCCAGGGGTGGACTTGATGGAGACCCAGGAGGGAGGGGTGGCCATGCAGCTATTTTTGAAAATATTTGGCGAATTCACGATTTGAATTCTTTTTATGTTGTACACGAACTGTACATAATCATAAGTATTCTCGCCCTTGGCTGCCATCTTGGAATTCCCACACCTGGACTTTCAGAAGCAGAAGGTGAGAATGTTTACCTGCACAAAGCTGGGTATATTTGCAAACTAACATAAAATATTGTGTGAGGGTGGTACCCCTCCACCGTGCGTATCCTCAGAGGCTGGCAGAGTGACTGTATTGCATGCGTGTGTGACCCTCAGAGGGGGAAGGGGGCAGAGAAGGGGCAGGGTGTGGGCTCATTTCTTTGTACAAACGTGAGTTTGAAAATCAGGCATATTTGCAATTTAGTCAACTCTAATTATCTGTACTTCTGGAAGGGAGACGGTGATGCGGATAACTGCAACCAGCAAATAATTGAAAAATGATTCCCACTTTGTTCTGGGATAGTTTATATTAACTGTGGAGGAGCCTCCCACGTCACGTCAGGCTCCCCACCACCCCACTCCCACGGGTCTACCCTCTGCTCTGTGCTAGCTTAGGCTGGTGGTAAAACAAGCCCAGATTTTCCAACACGCTGACCATTGGCCCGAATGTCTGGAGGGAGTGGAACTATGAATTGAAAATTGCCAAGGGGAATAAGGCCACACAAAACCTTGGGACTGGACCCCCATCCGTCTTCCTCCCGTGGCATCACTAACACCCTCTTGGGCCTCACCTGAAAGAATCTTACAAAATCAAATTTACTGTAGCCCACTTACTGCTCTTCACTCTGTCCCTGGCTTTCCTCTCCGTACTGCCGAGGAAATATGATTGGTCCACTTCACGTTTGCTGCCCTTCAGTTTGTTTCCAGTGTCTCTCTCTCTTTTTTTTTTTTTTTTTTTTTGCGGTACGCGGGCCTCTCACTGTTGTGGCCTCTCCCGTTGTGGAGCACAGGCTCCGGGTGCGCAGGCTCAGCGGCCAGGGAAGCCCCTAGTGTCTCTTGAATGATAGATTATAACCAAGGAGGTTGAATTTCAGATAGGAAAAGAAGGTGGGGAATCTTTTCCTAAACAAAAAGTCATATTAGTGTTAAAAACAAGATCTTAACTTAAATTCTTGCCCTGTGCTTTTCCATGCAATGTTTAAATTCGGGATTCTGTCCCAGAAGGCTGGGAATTTGCTCCCAAAGTCACTATCTTTGTTCAGATGAACAGCCCAAAGGGTCCAAGAGCCTCGTGGCTGGATGGCAGGAGGCAGGTAGAAGCTGGGCTGCGCTCTGGCTTGGTTATACCGTGTGAGTGGACCTGCCTCCCCCAGGCCCACGGAGACGTATGCGTTCGTGCTTACTAAGCTGCATGTTTCGGGGCTGTAAGTGCATCCCATGTCCCCACAATATATGGAATGAAAGGAAAATGAGGGATTTGCACGTTGCAGGGATGTAATTATGGTAATAAGCAGACCTTGTTGGCTGTGTGTCCTGTTCAGCAGCAGCTTGGGGAGTGGAGGGGCTTGGTGGGGGAACCATTTCCCAACTTGGGTTTCTTGGGTGACTTTTTACTGAACTGTCATATTCATACAGGAAAGGGCGAACCTCCTAAGTGTATGCCTCGGTGAGTTTTCACTCACAGGACTCCTCCATGTACCCAAATCAAGAAACAAAACAGTCCCCATTTCCCATAACCCCCTAACCCCATTCCGGTCACCGCCCCTACCCTCTCGAGGGCAGCTACCCTCTGAACCTCTCACAGCGTAGATTAGATTCTCTGGTTTTGTACTTTATACAAATGGAATCACGCGGCACCCACTGTCTCGTGTCTGTTCCTTTTGCTCTCTTTCATGTTTATGACATTGATCCCTATCACTGCAGTTTGCTCATTTTTGTGTTTGTATAGCATTCCTTTGTGGGACTATACTAAAATTTATTTTTCTGTTTTATCATTGATGAGCATTTGAATGGTTTCCCATTTTTGCCTTTTATGAAGAGTGCTGTTCTTAAAACTCTTGTGTATGTCTTCTGGAAACCATACATCCACACTTCTACTGCTGATGTACCTGGGAGGGAAATTGCTGGGCCGTTGCCTGTATGAATTCAGCTTTAGTAGAAAATGCCAAAGATAGACTAGATGTTTTTAAAGGGCTTCTTAGTTGTGGGAGGCTGGTTAACATCCTCACCAGAAAATAGCAGAAAGGAGGTAGCTTTGCTTTTTCAGACGGTACAGTGTAGTGGTTTTGGAGGGAGATAGACCTGGGTATATGAGTTCAACATTGAGTGTCCACTGTGTTAAGTGACAGTCTGTATTAGTTTCCGAGGGCTGCTGTAACAAGTTACCGCAAAGTTGGTGCTTAAAACAACACAGACTTATTCTCTTGCAGTTCTGGAGGTCAGAAGTCCAAAATGGGTCTCAGTGAGTAGAAGTCAAGGTGTCAGCAAGACTGTGGTCCCTCCAGAGGCTCTAAAGGAGAGTCCATTTCCGTCTCCTTGCCTTTTCCGGGTTCTAGAGCTGCATTTCTTGGCTCACAGCTCCTCCCTCCACCTTCAAGGCCAGCAGCGTAGCAGCTTTAAGTCTCTGTTCTGTCTTCACATTGCCTGCTCCTCTCTGTAGCCAAAGCTCTCTCCACCAGCCTCTTATAAGGACACTTGTTATTGCATTTAGGACCCACCCACCCACATAACCCAGGAGAGTCTCCCTATCTTAAGATCCTTAACTCAATCACATCTGCAAAGTCTCTTCTGCTATGTAAGGTAAGTCCCAGGTTCCAGGGATAAGGGCCTGGATGTTTTTGGGAGCCGTGACTCAGCCTTGTCTCTTGATTTTCACCATGTCACCCATAACACCCACCTTCATAAAGCATTGTCACCCTACCTCACAGGGTTGCCGAATTGTTCTGCTGCTCTCTGTGATTCTTGTTGTGTTGTGGGGAAAGATCACTGGCTGGGACCAGAGAAGTATATTTAAAGGATAGATGATGATTTGTTTCATCAGATTGTTAATTTATCTCCAGTGGTAACAAAGACTGTCAAACGGATAGGAAGGAAAATATCAAAATACAAGACACCCGAAGTGCAATGTGGGATCTTGGATCGGGTCCTGGAACAGAAAATGCACATTCGTAGAAAACTGGTGAAATCCAAATATAAGCCTATAGTTTAGCCAATTTTGTCTTAGGAATTGTGCCGTGGTTCTCTAAGATATTAGCGTTAGGGGAAGCAAGGTGAAGGATTTACAGGAACTCTCTGCATTACCTTTACAGCTCTTCTGTAAATCTAGAATGACTTCAAAGTAGAAAGTTAAAAAAAAAAATGGGGGGCACTCAGGTACCAGTGGAAAAGCTCCAGATTCCATCTGTTTATGTGACATGAGAGACAGGGGCCATTGTTGGCGGAATGAATGTAGAGATCCAAACAGTAGTGATGAAGTTTAAAACATATGTAACCATTTAAGTGTAAATGGAGATTGGCGGGGTGTGCGACAAATAAGATGGCGTTTGTTATTTTGGTGGAAGCATATGGGTCATCTCCAGTCCCACCCAAGGCTCCCTGGGGGAGCGGGGCTGAGGGTGGTCCTCGGGTGTGAATGGAGAGGAAGTCCTGCCCTCGGTCTCTGATTGATTCATCAGCTCCTCTCGGCCCTCCCCCCGGCCCTTCTCCCCTCTCTTCCTGGCCCCATCACGAGCTCAGTCTAAGGGCTCCCCAGTGGCCAGCCACCTCACAGCTGAGTTGTTATCTTGCCATCACACACTTATCTGGGCACGGTTAGAGCTTCCTAATAAAATTTGTCACCGACTGTAATCCCATCACTGTCCAGACCCGATTGATTAGCCCCTCTGGTTGATTTGGCTTTGCTGTGCACCTCCAGCCTCTTCCGAGGAAGTTGGCAGAGAGAGGAGTTCAGAGAGAGCTCTTGGCCCTATAAAAAGAGAACAGAGAAGAAGCAAACCAGGGCCACCAACTACTTGTACAATAATTAGATACAAATGGCTCAGCCCCACTCCTGCCACCCGGTCAGCCCTACTTCAGGCCGCCAGGGCCAGAAGCGGGAGAGGGGCTGCCTTCTCTCGTGGTGCCGGAAGCTGCAGACTGGCCTCGCCTCCGCGCTCCTGACTGCTCTGCGTGCTGCCCGCACTTGTCCTCGGTCTCCTGAGATGGAGAGAGGGGATGATGAGGCGGGGCGGAGGCGGGAGCTTCTAGTCCGCTTCCTGGGAGCCACGCCACTACACCCCACACTGGCTGTGGACTGTCTGGGCCACACCCCCGCCCCCTCCGCCAGGCTCCGCGGAGTGTCCTAGAGGGCTCCTGTGACTGTATAACTCTCTCCACAGCTGCGTGCTTGACGCACAGCCCGGAAGCCCAGAGAGAGAGAGTATGTGGAGAATGCAAAGGGGGGCTCCTGTGAGGCGCACCTTCACTCAGCAGCTAGCTTGCGGTGCCCCCCAAAGCTGTACAGACTGTGACTGGTGCGGGTGTGCAGGTGTCTGTGGGAGTGCGCTGGGATTTGCCGCGACTCTAAGTGTCCATGCAAACGGCCAGCCCCCTCAGCTGTGTGTGTGTGTGTGTGTGTGTGTGTGTGTGTGTGTGTGTGTGGTGCACACACCGGCACACTTGCTCTGCGCCGGCCCTTTCTCCCTTCTCTCCAGCTCTGCTTTGCTGCACAGCTGCCACCTGCCTCCCTTCCGCTCCCTCTGCGCCATCCTGGGCGCCAGCTGCCCCTCCCGGCTCCTGACGCGACCCTGTTCTCTGTGAGTCTCCCTTTATCTCTGGACGTCTCCTTCCTCAGCCGTCAGGGCTTCGTGCTCTCTCTTCGGGCACCTGCCGGGCAGGAGGTAAACACCAGAATGACCGGAGTAGGTTCCGGCCGCGCAGGTGCGGGGAGCCCAGGCGAGGCCGGAGGCTGGAGGCGGTGCTGCCCCTCGGAGCCCCCCGTCCCCCTGCGGTCGTGGGCCCTCCGTGGTTGAGAGGTGGCACCCCTGCAACCTCCAGGCCCCGCCCAGGGCCAGGGTGCGGGGCCCCCGCTCTGCCGGCCAGCATCAGGCCCAGTGGGGCTGCGGCAGGCGCTGTGGGAAGGCGGACAGCTCACGGTGGGGACAGAAGGGGGTGGCCATAACACAGGACCATAAACTCCATGGCTTACACAACAGAGGTTTATTGTCGCATGATTCTGGAGGCTGGAAGTCCAAGATTAAGGGGTCGGCAGGGTTGGATCCTTCTGAGACTTGTCTCCTTGGCTGGTGGATGTCTGTTTGTCTTCTCATGGCCTTCCCTACGCACCTGTCTGTGACCATATTTCCTCTTCTTATAGGGATGTCAGCCATACTGGATTAAGGCCCACCCTAATGACCTCATTTTAATTTAATTACCTTTTAAAGACCTTATCTCCAAACACAGCCTGAGGTGCTGTGGTGAGGACGTCAACATACGAATTTTAGGGGACACCGTTCAGCCCATAACAAGGTCGTCTCTGCCTGGTCTCTGCAGGGCCGTTTCCCAGCGGCTCTGGCTAGAGCCAGGACATGCCCTTCGCAGGACCCGAGCTCTTTCTCTTGCATGGCAGATGAGGCAGCTTTCGGTTTTGTGGCTTTGCAAATTCATTGCAGATGAAATGGAGGGTTTGGAGGGGGGCTGTGCTTTTAATAATTTTGGAGGAGGAGAAGGCAATGCAACGTAGTGGCACGAACAGGAACTTTGGGAGGAGACAGTAGTCGTGTGGCCTCGATCAAATAACTTCGCCCCTCTGTGCATGTTTTCCTATCCACACCACGGGGCTGTGTGAGGATTAAGTAGGATCCTGTGTGTGAAATGCCCAGGCACACAGTAGGTGCTCAGCACCTGCTTCCTTCACTTTCAGTTTCAGTACTGATGCCACTGCCACCCTGCAGACAGGACAGTGTGGTGATGACAGACACCCTGCACCCAGTGGGCTACTTGTCACATACCTGCTGTTCACACAAAGGAGCTGGGACAAGGGTCTGCTGAGTGCTCGGGGCAAACCAAATTCTGCTGCTTCTGAAAAAACCACACCCGAATGTCATTTCTGCGGATGCGGTCAAAGACAAATCTCTGTACATAAAGTGGTTATATTTTCATTGAAAGCAATGTCCAGCCTCATGGGGTGGTTTGAACACAAACTTTGAAAAAACTCACTGGGGGCAAAGGATAGAACCCAAAAACGTGCAAGCTCAGCGGCCATGGCTCATGGGCCCAGCCGCTCCACGGCATGTGGGATCTTCCCGGACCGGGGCACGAACCCGTGTCCCCTGCATCGATAGGCGGACTCTCAACCACTGCGCCACCAGGGAAGCCCAGAGTGGTTCTTAAACTTGAATGTAATTCAGAATCACCCGGGAGGCTGGTCAACACACAGATTGCCGGGCCCCAGTTTCTGATTCAATAGACCCAGAGTATGGCCTGAGAAGTTGAATTTCTAGCAAGTTCCCAGGAAATGCTGGCGCTGCTGGTCCAGGGACTGCACGCAGAGGAGCAGTACCCCACAGCATTAGTCCCTGTTAAGGTCTGTATCACCTTTTTCCCTCCAGCCTGTCCTGTCTTTGCTGTCGTCCTGTCTGCCTGATCTGATTTTCCTGCTCTTATCACGGGCATAGGGCAGGTTTGTTGAAACTGCTCCATCCTCTGCTGATTTACATAGGCTTTGCACCTGTTAGTGGGCAACTGTTTCTTTGGCCTTCTTCTCTTTTTTTCTCTTTTACTCTCTTTTTGTATTTGGGCCTCCAGGTACGTCATCGTGACCAAAGAGTAGACCTGACCCGGGGTACAGCTCCCTCAGTGATACCTGTGCTGACCCCAGTTAGGAGGAGTCAGATGCAAAAAGAGCATCATTCCCATCGCCATTCCTCATCTTCTGGACCCCCGTGTGCCCCTACCCCAGCACACCAATTCCCTGGCCCCAATTCCCTAATCACTTTGCCAGAGTAAATAATTGCTGGTGTGTGGTGACCCCAGGTCATAGCCAACGGAGGAATGTAATTAAGGCCTTCATTTCCGACCGTCTCGGGAGCTGTCTCCCAGCTGATACTTGTTCCTCTGGTCCCCTGCGCTGGTGCTTGTATCCTCCCGCCCCTTCCCCTCCTGAGGCCAGAGAGCTTGGGTCGGAATAGAGTAGCTCATGTGCAGATGCGGGTGTTGCCTTCCTTTGTGTCCTCCCTCGCACGGAGGGAGAGGGCAGAACATCCCCTTCCCGGGGGCTGGGAGCACAGCCTCTCATGCGACACCTCACAGTGTGTGCGTGCTCTTTCATGACCGTTTCCGGGAGGGATCTGAGCCCAGAAACTTGCTCTGTGCCGCATCTTTTTGGACTCCTCAGCACCACACGGCCACCATTGCTTTTCCAGCGTTAGACCATCTGATGACATTTTCCCCTTGTGTTTGGAGCCCTACTAATTCGTGCTTGCTGTGGATGGGCCTGGGTGAGCTGCCCTGGGTTGAGAAGGCCTGAAGGACTTGGAATGTGTCACGGTGGGTGGGACCCTAACATGGGAGGCAGAAGCCTTGCCTTTCACTCGTGCCTCTTCCATCTCTCCATCCATACTGATTTCCCTTTGTCTTAAATGCATGGTGCCTGGGTGCTTTGTTGGGGGAGATGATGACAGATAACTGCTTTTGACTTCTTTTGGAAACATTCCCCCTGGTCAAAGCAGGGGAAGAAAACATTTTCTTGCCTTTACGCTGATTCCTAAAGCTTAACCAGATTTGAGACAAAAATAAACCCATGACGACTCCAAGAGAAAGGCCAAGAATCACTTGTATGTCCTTCCAGCGTGCCTTTTTTGGAATGGCGGTGGGGGGAACTACTGGGGAAGAAAGAGGGCAGTCAGTGTTATGTAATGTTGTGGTGTCTGATGCCTGGAGCCTCATTTTGGAAGAAGGTCCAGTCTAACCCTGAGGGAAGCAGAAATTTTACTGATTTAAGAAAAGGAGGCTCATTGGCCGTCATCTCTAGGAAGGTCATTGCTGCAGTAAACTTGCACAGCCCACACGTTCTACCCCCGTGCCTGTGTGGACCCCAGCCTGGTATGCCTGGTCAGTTCCGGGCCACTGAGGCAGCTGAGGGGTGCAAGATTGCTCTCTCTGAGTGGGCCTGGCATGGCCTTCCCTTCCTGGCATCCCATTGGGCCCAGGAATCAAGCTCTCAGCTCCTTCTTCTCCTAGAAAGCTCTCCACGGGCAAAGATGTGTTCTTGACAGCTCACAGCCCACTGCCCTTTCCCCGCTGGACACATCAGGCACAGTTAACAGCAAAATGCAAGGGGGCCCAAAAAAGGAACGTCCTTTACTTGCTGGAGATCAGTGCAAGAGAGCCCTCTTTAAAAATTTTTGCGTGGGGGTAGGCTTCTCTGTGACTTAATGTTTGTGTTTAATGTCTACTCCCATGTGTCGGTAGATCCCCCACCTGTCGGAGGACCGGAACGGTCTGTCTTTTTAGACCCTACACTTCAGCCACCTCCTGAGCTGTTTAGCACGTCAGTTCAGGTTGGTGGAGGTGATGCTAACGGGGAAAGCACTGCCACTGCATCCAACTCCCTCCCTGTGGAAACCCCCGGAAACCTCAGGGTGGGGACACAAGGAGCCCAAGCAGACCTCAGCCGAAGGATGCGGAGGTAGGAGACAGCTGTCCTCCTCGCTGCTCACCAGGCGAGCACTTCCGGGCCAGTGTGGGTAAGGCACTGGCTGTGAAGGGTCAGCCCTGATTCCCTGTGGTCTGGGCTTCCTCCACCTGGCCTGTCACTTTCCTTCTGTACATGGTCTCCTGTAGGTATAGGAGCCAACCACCATTTAAAAGGAAGGGGGTGGGGGCTTCCCTGGTGGCACAGTGGTTGAGTGTCTGCCTGCCAATGCAGGGGACACGGGTTCGTGCCCTGGTCTGGGAAGATCCCACATGCCGCGGAGCGGCTGGGCCCGTGAGCCATGTCCGCTGAGCCTGCACGTTCGGAGCTTGTGCTCCGCAACGGGAGAGACCACGACAGTGAGAGGCCGCATAACGCAAAAAAAAAAAAAAAAAAAAAGGAAGGGGGTGGGTCCTGCTAATAAGGGCCTGCCCTGAATTAGCAACCAGGACCTTTGAGTTTGTACAATCCCTATTTGGAGGGATGGATACAGAAGAGAGTGTAATCCAGGAATTGTCTTCAGGCTTGAATCATCTTCTTTCTGAGGCCTCTAAGATTTGGCTCCTGCAGGGGTCCTGAGCCATGAAGCAAGAGGCCCAGGGACACATTTACCCACTTGGGCCTCTTTGGACCTCCAAATTGCCCAGAACAGCTCCAGGTCAGAATGGAACAGAGTCCTGACTCATGGACATGCCGAGAATACTCTGGAGGGGCGGGAAGGGTCCTAGCCTTTCTGGCCTCCCCAGTCGACTCCCATCCCTGCAGCTGCTGGTGGGGAACAGCCCTCCTCAGGAGCCAAGTGGTCGGAAGAGTCGGGGAGGGGGAGTGAGGTGAATGTGTCCACTTGTTGCTGATGGAGCAGGACTGAAATTAATGGGCTCCTGTTGCTCCCCCATTAATGCTGGCATCGGCGGTGTGTCAGGTTTCAGTCCTCTAGATGTCAGCCCCGGACGGACAAAGCTGCTCTCTTGTCCCGCCTAGTCTGTGCGGAGTCCTACCTGCTCCCCAGGAGGGGCACTTCCTTCCTTTTTGAAACCTTTTGGTGGGAACTCCTAGATGAGGAGAAGTATACAGAAGGCCCGGGCTTTGATGTGGTTGTTTCTGAGATCTACGGAAACTGCATTACATAACAGCATCATGTAGCTGCTTTGAGCACCAGGGAGAGCCTCCCGGACCTGCATCCCAGTCCCATCCCTTTTAGTAACTTACGGTGTGAGCCCGGGCCTCTTCTGTAGCCTCTATGATGTTAACTTGTTCACCTGTAATTTGGAGGGATCTCATGAAACAGTCCTCTTCCTTCCTGGAGGGGGGAAGGGATTTGAGAGATGAAAAAGAGGAGCTGGTGTCCAGGAAGGAAATGGACGATGTGAGTAAGAGAGGCATTTCACCTGGTGTCCTCAACCTGCAGTCACTGGCCTGGGGCCCCCAGCTGAGCTTCTGGAGGCTTATGAACCCTCTGAAGTCATCTGTGAGCACAGTGAGTGAGTGAGCACTTATCAGAGCCTTTGAGAAGATTCTCAGAGCTCTCTTGGCACCCACAAGGTGAACACCCACTGGTAGCTGTGGGTGGCAGCAGCCACTAGGTGGGGAGGGATGGGCCTCCCCTTAGAGGCAGCGTCTTGATCAGCAACTTAGCCCCTTGTCCTGGGGACCGAGGTTCACCTTGCTCCTGATTCTGGGTGAAGTTTGGGAAAGGCAGAGAAGCATGAGAAGTGGAGGCCCTCAGGTGTGACAGGGGAGTCAGAGAAGGACAGATTCCCAGCGAGGTGCATCCACACCCTTTGTGGGTACAGAGCTGGGCCTTGGAGACCAGGATATGTCCCTTCAGATCCCTGGGCACTCATTTCCCTGAAATGAATCAACTGTGGGAAAAACACTGATCAAGCAGGACGTTTTCGGGAAATGGCTTCTCTAGCTTCTGAACCACTTTGGATGTGGACCTTTGTTCCCTTGGCCTGACTGGACTTTGGGTTGCTCTTATCTGGGGATGTTCCCGGTACCTAGTTGAATATTATCAGGGACCAAGGTGGTAGCTTACTGAGAACCACAACCTCAAACTGAATGGCTCTTAACAAGAGACCAGAAGCCCAGGAAATGGTGAAGAAGGAAGACAGTCAACTGGGAAGATGGAAATGAGGTGGAGCCCCAGGCATGGGCTCAAGTGAAGCTCCAAGGTCAAGATCATGTATGACCTAGTGTCTGTCTGTCTAGCCAGCAGCTAACTTTCACCTCATTCGAAAAAAGGGCTCTGATAATAAGCCAGTGAGTGGTTTGTCACCAACTCAGTTCAATTCAAAGCAATTCAGTTAATACACCAAATATTTGTGAGTTACCTGTTGTGTCTTTAGTACCTTACCAGACACCGTCAAGGACATGTAAGAAATGAAAGGCACAGTCTCTGCTTTCGATGAGCTCATCAGTTCGCTGGGTAGAATAAACATTTATACGAGAAGAGCTGGAGAGAACCACGGCTAAGGCTTCATATAAACGTGCATCTAGAATTCCGTCTCTGGTCAAGTGCTGTTTGCTGGTTCTTGTATCTCCAACTCGTGGCTTTTGAGAAATGATAGAATCCAGGGTCTCATCTGTCTCTTCAGCTTTTCCCATTTTAGGTCTGAGAGCATGACCAGTGATAGTTTTTCTGGGAAGAAGTAACATCGATGCAGAGGGAATGAGCTTGTACCTGGTTAGATGAGAAGGAGGGATGATTGTTAGATTAAAGGTTGTTCTTTCCAAGAGAGAGTATGGATTCCTTGACTTGCCTCCATCCCTTCCATCTTACTCACCCTTTCTTTGACTTTGGCCTCTATGTAAGCTGACCACGTGACTGGGCACTCTCTTCAATAAACTCCTAGTTCTTCAGGGGAAAAAAATGTCCTGATTTATAGCATATGCCAATTTCTGTGATGTAACTGTTCCCACCATGATGAGCTCAAGCCACCAGTGGTTTAACAACCAGATCACAGAATCCCTAAAATTTAACAGTCGGCTGTCCTGAGCTTGTGCACCACTGCGAGTCCCCTCCCTGTTGAGCTGGTCACCACTGACCACTTCACAGAGCACTGGGTCCAGATCTTATTGGCAGAGTGGTGGCTTCCATAAAATACCAGGTTGGGTACCCACTGGGTAGCATCCCCTGGGGATGGGAATTTCAAGAAAGAAAATGTAGCTCCATTTAGTACCTAGTATCCCAACAGAATGATCAGAGATAGAAACTGAAAGTTGAGAGAGAGAGAGAGAGAGAGAGAGAGCGAGAGAAGGTCTTTGTGGCTGTTGGAGTTCTTAAACTTAGGAGAGAAGCTCATCTTTCTGAGCTATGCTGTGTGGCCTGGAAAGAAGACTGACTTAGATGACCTCTGAAGATTATTAAATCCATTTGTAGAAAACTTACATGAAGCCTTCTGATGGGTTAGGGATCAGGACCCCTCTGTTTTGTGTGTGTGTATGTTTGGTTGGTTGGTTGGTTTTTGCGGTACGCGGGCCTCTCACTGTTGTGGCCTCTCCCGTTGCGGAGCACAGGCTCCGGACGTGCAGGTTCAGCGGCCATGGCTCACGAGCCCAGCCGCTCCGCGGCATGTGGGATCTTCCCGGACCGGGGCACAAACCCGTGTCCCCTGCATCGGCAGGCGGACTCTCAACCACTGAGCCACCAGGGAAGCCCAGGACCCCTCTGTTTTCAAGATGGTATCCCGTCACCTTTGCACCCTTTTCACTGAGCCCATCTTCCTCATACCTTCTGATCCATTTTGCTCCAAGGTAATCCCCTTCATCATCGACAAGATGTCAAATTACCCAGGTCTGGTTGAAAACATCAGTACTTAAGAGGTCAAGGCTTACCTGGTCCTACCTCATAGGGATGTGCACTTCCTACAGTTTCCCCCCGCCTCCCCTCCACGTTGAGATCCCTGATGGGATCCCTGATGGGGTCTGAGAGGAGTGTGTGCCCATCCACTAGGAACGATGGGAACAGAGTCCAGGGGGCGCTGAGTCTTGGTGCCTGTGAGCAGGGAAGTGGGTGGGGGGAGAGGAGGTTCACGTCAGCTTCTCCAGGTGATGTGCTGTTCCATCCAGGCTCCTGTGGGAACCTGGCGAGCCGGCTGAAGGTCTCTAAGGCGAAATCAACCAGAAATGTCAGTCAGGCAGTGGAGCGGGGCTAGAAAAATCAATGCTGAATTCCAGATGCCAGGAGGGCAGGAGAGGGGGGACGAGAGGACAGAATGAGAGCATTTGTTTGCAATTCTAATATAACAAATCAACAGATCACTGGGCAAAGATGCCTAATGAAAATGCACATGGTGGATGTGGGCAGGCAGAGACAGGAAGGGAGGGTTGGAAAGTCCAGGCACGGGGCCTGCTGAGGAATTCAAAGGTATTGTGACCATGGCAGTCCTGCTGCCAAGGGCAAGGGTGCCCAGACCAGCTAGCCTTGGGCTGGAATCCTAAATCTGCCACTTATTCATTGTGTGGCCTTGGGCCCGGTACCTCACCTTCTTGGTCCTCCATTTCTATGAAACACAGACCATGTAGGGGTTTTATGAGGATGAAAGGAGATAACCAGGATAGCTGATCCCTGCTTTATGGAAACAGCTTTTTTCTGTTTTTAAAACACATATTTTTTTCTTATTTAAAACACATATTATAGTGACTGGGCATAAAGTTAATTTCCTTTCCCTTCTGGAGGCAGTTTGAAGGCCTTCATCAGGTTTCCTGTCTGGGCCCCTCTGGTGGAACTGGCAAATCCCACTCTTCCCTAATTCTGCTTTCAAATCTTTTTCTAGCTGTGCAACGTGGGGCAGATTTTAATGGCACGGGGTCTGCCCTTCCTCATGTGTAAAGTGACGGTTACAGTGCCTAGCTGTCTGGGCTGCTGGGAGGCTGAAATACAGGGGATGTTGGTTGTTCTTACCTCACCTTTACTGCTGAGCATGAAGCGCAGTCTCTGGTCTAAGGATGCTACGTGTAGTATCTCATTTAACCACAAACAACTGTAAGCACCTAGTACTGTTATTCATTTACGGCTTAGGGAGAGGGGAAGTCCGTCTGACTGATTATGCCCAAGACCACACCTGGCTACCTCGGCCTCAGCCCACTGGCCTCCTTGCCTCCATCTGAGCTCTCGCTAACATGATGCAGAGCTGAGTTGGACCTGTCAGGGAGACGTCAGCTCAGCTTTTAGAGTGGGGCAAATGATCCCCTTCATCAAGAACTTGTGAGTTTTACCCTTTAACTATGGCCTTGATTTTACCATCTGTCACATGAGCCCGAGAGGCTGTGAAAAATATGGGTGTGAAAAATACCATTATCTATTCAGAAGTGAGTGTCACAGTTGTGCAGGGGTGACCGTGTGCTATAGACTGAATGTGGGTGTCCCCCTAAATTCGTATGTTGAAACCTAATCCCCAGTGTGATGGTATTGGGAGGTGGGGCCTTTGGGAGGTACTTAGGTCACTAGGGTGGAGCCCCCATGAATGGGATTAGTGTCCTTATAAAAGAGACCCCAGAGAGTTCCCTCTCCTCTTCTGCCATGTGAGCACACAGTGAGAAGACGGCCGTCTGTGAACCAGGAAGAGGGCTCTCACCAGACACAGAATCTGCCAGCACCTTGATTTTGGACTACTCGGCCTCCAGGGCTGTGAGAAATAAATTTCTGTTGTTTACAAGCCAGCCAGTCTATGGTATTCTGTCATTGCAACCCAGAGGACGAAGATAATGCAATAATTTCTGGTCTGCACCAGGGAGATAGTCGCTCATGCACCATCCCCCTAGGCAGCTGGATGCGTCTGTGTGTCTGTGACATGCGGTCTGTGGGCACGACCCCACAGTGGCACCGACAAGGGTTGAATGAGTGGACACCACACCAGGCACGCCCACCCAGCTCCAGTGAGAAGGCTGTGAAGACATCGGGATGCTACGGATGGGAGTTACCTGAGACAAAACTCTGCTCTTCTGCTTCGTAGATGCTGTGGAAGAAGGAACAGGTGGCAGGTGTGGGAGAGTGGCTGCCGGTGTAAGGGTGGCAGTGGGGAGGTGGTTTTTCTGGCCAGATCAGGAAGTTAATGGGAACCCAGCTTAAGGAGATACTTCTGGAAGGGCCCAGTGGTGCTGCTGTTTGCCCTGTGGGAGTGGGAATGGCCACTGTCAGCTGCTTCTGCACTTCCAGAAAAATGATGTAGCGTGTGTGCGCTGCAGGTGTGGTCGGCAGAGTCCTCGATGTGTGTGGCTGGGGGCTGCACACCCCTGGATAGGCGCGCCCTCAGACCACCCAGTCCCTCCCACCCCACACCAACACCCACCTCAGCACAGCTGTGCACCAGGCTGCCCGTTGGTGGGGGCGGGGCTGGAACTTACAGCCCTGTAGTTGCCACCGCTCGTCAGCATACTCCAAGCACAGAACGTGGTCCGCTGTGTCCAGAAGGGAGGTGATTCTTGATGACGACACCGGAGGAAAAGGCATGATTAAGGGGGTGAGAAGGGGTGTGTTTGGTTTGGTTGCCTAATTTGAAGGAGTGAAGTAAATGGGGGAGAGGATTTTAAAACAAAACTGTCAGATTCTAGAAAAGACTATTAAGAATAGTAAGGCTAAAAAAAAAAATGAATAGTAAAGCTGAAATTTAGCAAGATGATGCTCTTAAGGTCATCTAAATGTTTTAGATCTGGCTCAGCGTATAAGCGGGGTGTTTGGAGAGGAAGAACAAAGTACCCCCAAGGTCACAGAGCGGTGCGTGGCCCCGTTGGCACCTGATTTAGTACGCTGACCTATACTGAAGCCGATCGGTTCCCTGGTCCTCTCTGCTTATTGATAGGATCGACCTATTATCGTGTTTCCTGGATTGGAAGCCCACATTTTTAAAAAGAAGCTATGCCAGAGACGTTTTAATTTGAGAGAAGTGCCAGTTTAGAAAATGTAGGGGAACCCTGGAGATACCGGTCTTGGGAAGTTTTCTCCGCTGAGTCCTTCTGTGACAATATTTTCCCTTCCGTGTAACAAAGAAAGGATACAGACACGAGGTTAATTAAGAGGGATGTATCTAAAGGAGAGCTGAGTGCAGAGCAATCCAGGGGGAACGCGGCCATGACCACCCGCGGCATCGTCGTCACTGCCCTTGATCCCTATCGACTCAGGACGTGCATGGAAACAGACCGAGGGCCCACTGGCAGCTGCTCGTTGACTCTAGAAATGTGCAGGGTGAGAGGGCCTGGAAGTATGATCATGAAACCACCAGTTTCTCTTATCATCGTTCAGAGGGAAGAAACAGTATGCAGGGTGTCAGCAGAACTGCGTCCTGGGAAGAAAACGCCTTGGTTGACTTGACCTCCAGGGAGCACGACTTCTCTTTGCTAAGTCTTGGGACTTGAAGATACAATTGGGAGCAGCCCAGAAGACGGAAGACTCCCTCCAAAGAGAGCAGGGTGTAAAAAAAGGATGATGCCACTGATGGGATTTGCCTTTGCCGTAGGAAGAAAGCTACAGAGAAGGGAGAGGCTCTAGGCATCAGTGAAGGACTATCTTCCAGTTGGGCAAAACGTCCGGTTCCTGCACAGAACTTGAGGGCGCTGGGCCTCGTGGGGCTCCAGGCGTGTGAGATGCAGTGGAGAGGCCCGCTTCCCTCGGGACCTCGGCCTCCTGTGTGATGAAGCCCAGGTTGGCAGTCAGGTGCACAGCTGGGACAGCATAGACCCTGCCAGTCAGAACCAACACTGCTTGCAAACAGCCCATCGGACCCTACTAGTGCCACCCCGCTCGGTGTTGCCAGCCTTGGGCTCACATAGGGGTTTGACTTCTTAGAGCCATGCCAGTCCCAACAACCCATAACCTTATGTCTATCAGATCAGGGCAAGGGGAGGCAAAGGGACTCCAAGAAGAAGCCATACAGAAAGTCAGGAGGCAGAAGGCATTGCTTTTGGGGACAACCTGATTCCTTGCTTAATACCCTCTTTCGTACTAAATTGTAAGCTCCAGGAAGCCTGGGACCATTTTTTGTCTTAGCCACTCTTCCACTCACACTTGGTGCTTAGCCCAGGGCCTGGGGCACAGTTTGTGCTTCATAAGTGCTAATTAAGTGCATGAAATGAGTTTGCAGAGGGCGAGCTTCTCTGAGTGACAGCTTGGGGAGGACAAAGTTCAGCATCTAAAAGAAAAATGGAAAACAACAGGACGAGTCCTCTGGAGAAGCAGCAGGGTGGAATCCAGAAAGCAAGCGTAGGTAGTGGGGAAAGCTGCCCACTGGGGAGAAGTAAGGTCTTGAGGCATTCCCAAGAGAGAGGGGGCGGGAAGGACATCTGCTAGAACTTCTGAATATGGGTTGGGTGCTGGGAGGATGCTTCGTTTCAATCTTTCCAGGTTTTTCCCCCTTTGTTTCCTGTTTCTCTGCTTACTTACCTGCAATCTTACGTACAACCTGCAGGCTCACCCCAGCTGCTGGCATCTGGGACCTCTGTGGCCCTAAGATCCAGGCTGGTGACACCAAACATGTTCCTTTCATCACCAACTCTGCTCCTGACCGATAACTTTTCTCCACCTCTTCAGATGTGTCTTGGACATGCCCTTGCTTTTGCCCCTGGGTCTCCCAGGCCAGCCCCGAAGGCAAGTGTGACCATTCAGGGCTGGAGCTCCTCCCCAGACAGGATGAGCTGATGGTCCCCGAGCCTCGGCAGATCTGGGGCCTCCTTTCAGCTGACGGAGTAGTGACTTGAGGCCAGGAATGTCATTCTTGTGTGCGATTTTCACCGAGAGTTTTGGTGACATGCTACTTTGCAAAATGATTGGCCCTCCTTGCCCTGAAGGTCCCCTTTCCAAACACAGCCCCGTTAAACTTCTAGCCTCATTAAGCTGGGTCTACCTTTGGGATCTCCCACCTCTGACATTCAACCTTTGCTGGCCTGGGGCAAATAAATCATTCTTTGAGAGACCTTCATTTTCCCAACTGGTGGCCTAGCAATAGTATTATTATATGACTGAATAGGTTGTTTAAATGTGGTAGATTCAGGATATCTTTATCTTTATATATATATATAGAGAGAGAGAGCTTAAAAAGTAATTCCATTCATTACTACCTAGAAAGGTAGAGCTTAGTAGAATAAGCACATGGACACACTGTCGTTTTATAGCCTTGGGATCCCCGGGCAGTGTCCCGTGCTTGGAGACATCAGTGGGAGATAAGCAAATTCTACTGTTCTCAATTCAGTTCAGTGAGTAGGTATGGAGGATGCAGTCTAGCCCAGGCACTGTGCTGGGCACTGCAGACCCTGAAAGAATTAACCATGGCCTGAGGAGCTCCCAGCCCCACTTACAGCTCAGTCTTCCAAAATGCTGTAAAAGGAAGCATCTTATCCAAGATCTCCTATCAAGTTCGGTGACAGCCAAGTTTAGAAATCACTTCTGGAATTTGCATTTTGTTGCAATTCAGGCGAGATGCAGTCTCACAGGGCAGAAGCTAGCCAGGAGAGCGTCTGGGACCAAGTCAGGAGCTCTGTCCCTGATGGAAACTCACCACGTGATTGTAGACAAGCCACAGTGTTGTGATTTACATTGGAAGGAACCCAGGGTCCACTATTGCTAGGATATGTTTAAGGAGGCTGAGTGAGTCTTTACTGCTCCAAGCCTTAGATTTTTCTATATACTGTATAAAATAGAAATAATAATGGGATACTTACCTTCCATGCTACCTTCCATGGGTTTTAGGAAATAAAATGTGAAAACAGCTGTCAGAATATATTTGAAAAGTAAGAAGTCCATAAGGCATCTGGATTCTGCCTCTAGAAGCAAGCGTCATCCTGCTTAGCAACCTTCTTTGCTCTTCTTTCCCTTTTCTACCAGGTGCCCCAGTGAACCCTGCCCAGCGCGGTTGTAGCAAAGAGAGTCAGATACAATTTTTAAAAACATTCTACTTATGGGCAAAAATCCCTTAGCAGCATCTGGGCTCTAACCTATGTAGAGTTGGCTCTTTCCACAAACAAGTTCCTGATAATCACCCTTCATGGTGAAATATTTGATTTATTCGATGGAGGTTCACTGGAGGGCCTTTCGAAGAGGAAACTGTGTAATAACATTTACTAGGAGCTTCAGGGACAGGGAGGAAGGAGCAGAGAGCATTATGACCACACACCCCTGGAATTGTTACCATATTAAACCTGTGTTCCACGAGTGGATGGATTTTCTGATGCAGTTGGGTATCTTGCCTGTGGACAGTGAAATTGCTGTCCTCTGCCACAGAATAAATTACCTGTCAGGCTCTTTTAAGTAGTTTCAGGATGGTTAGTTTGAAGACAGCAGCACACGCCGGGGAAGGCAGGCGGGGCTCGGGGTGGGGAGAGCTTACTTTCAAAAGTTGCCGGTTGCGTGTCATAGTGTTATTTGCTGTGTCGTGTTGATCTGGTGTGATGTGACAGCTGCATGTGAGAGGCAGAACCTCAAAGACTTGCGAACTGCCTGCCAGCTGTTTGTCTGCGCACCTTACATCTGTGGAAGGCAGTGGAGAAGGTAAACCAAGGCTCCCTTTTTTAAACACAGGGATCCTGGCATTTTCCTGCAGTTTGAAGCTCAAAACTTTTAGAGTGGCCTTGTTGTGGGGAAATGGGAGGATGTAAACTAACTGACTCCTGTAAAAATAAAAGTGTGTTCTATGGCAGCAATGCACAACCCCACACAGACCCATGCACACCTGCATGCGTGCGTGGGCACACACACACACACACACACACACACACACACACACAGAGAATAAGGTTTTCCAAGTAGCTAGCCAGAGCGTGTTATCCTAATCCCATACAGCTTCAGAAAGTACGTACTGTTTACTTAATTTTAGGACATTTTCTGGGGTCAAGAACCAGATGCTTTTCACCCTGGTAATCCCCCGGCCAGCAGGGCCTCTACGATCACAGGCAAAAAAGGCAACTGTATTAAAACATTTGCTAGTGGCTTTAGGGAAAGGGAAGGGAGGAGAGAGCAGAAAGAATTACTACCACGGACTTTGGTTGATCATCTATCACCTGATCTGAGTTCAGGGCTTGCCCCCTTAACCAGTGGTTTGCAAATGTTTTGGTTCCAGAAGCTGTTTGAGCTGCAGAAAATGCTTTTCCTTCTCCCACAAACATCCCTGGCAACTGTGTCACCTGAGGTGAATAGGAAGTGTAGTTATGCACTGATATATGCATATGCATGGATTTATGCATATGTATGTATACGTATTATGTTCATATGTGTATGTATGTGTTTGGACGTGTATATGTGTGTGTGTGTATACACATATTATATGGATACCCACTCATTCATGTATTCTCAAGTGCAGATGGTCACCCCTTCTGGGGTACCTGTCTGCAGACAGCCTGGAGCATTTTGTGAGGCTCTCCAGGGCTGGCCTCCATGACTGCCGAGCCCGGGCAAGGTGGGCTGCTACATCTGTGGTCCATGTGTCTGAAGCCCCAGTATCTACCAGCTGAGGTGCAAGTGTCAGGGCAGCTGGATCTGGCAGAGACTATTTTCTGCTTCTCAGTTCCCTCCAGGCCAGAGATAAAGCAAGAAGTGCGGTTTCTGAATGAACCAGGGACGTTTAACGTTCTGGCTGATAGTATAGCACGTTATACATTATACGTGGTAATAACAGTGAGTTGATACGTGCTGCCTGGGATAGAAGGTTTAAAAGGGGCATGACAGTTTGTCTCAATGCTGGTTGAAGAATTAATACATCCACATGCTTCAGAGAGTCATGGCCTGTTAAACCTTCGACACCATCATGTAAAAGCCTTTTAACAACTTATTTTCCAGCAATAACCAGTTGATTTGAACAAAACTTTTCGTCTTGATATGCTGACAGTTAGTCATAAAGGAAATTGAAAAAAAAAAAAACAACCATGAGGTCAAGAAGAGAATATAAATGTGTCAATATAAAACACATTTAAAACCATGGGAAATTATAATTTTTTAAAACATCTATTGGGGGCTTCCCTGGTGGCACAGTGGTTGAGAGTCCGCCTGCCAATGCAGGGGACACGAGTTCGTGCCCCGGTCCAGGAAGATCCCACATGCCACGGAGCGGCTGGGCTCGTGAGCCATGGCCGCTGAGCCTGCGCGTCCGGAGCCTGTGCTCTGCAACGGGAGAGGCCACAACAGTGAGAGGCCCGTGTACCAAAAAAAAAAAAAAAAAAAAAAAATCTATTGGGCTCTTAGTAGGTGCTGGAAAATGGGCTAAGCCAGGCCAGTTGCTAGCAAGTGGTAAATATGGGATACTACCACAGTCTCCTATCAGAGTCCTTGCTTTACCATGATGCTATATGACATCTTTAAATGTGTTAGGCTAATACTGAGATTATCTGGCTAGAATTATCATCTTAGGCTAATATTCACTGTGTGGTTAGGAGGTGAGCCGTTGCATGTGGGAAACGTGAACAGTAGCTGTGCTGCAAATAACGCCATTATGCATCTAACACCCCTTTATGTTTGCTGTGTCATTTTGGACCTTTGACAATGGAAGCCTGGAAAGTAGCAATAAAAGAGATGTTTATTGAGTGCCTACTACATGCCAGGCTCTGTGCCCAGTGCTTTATCCATGGATTATGTGATAAAAGCAACCGACCATCACTTAATATTATCTACGTCTCATAGATGAGGAAATTGAAGCTCCAAGTGGTCGCATTGTAACCAGAGTCTCACCCTTTAACCTCACGTTACCAGCGTGTGCTTTTGGCATATTGTGTGCAAACCCGTTTACGTGCTTTCATATCCGTAAGTTGTGCTGAGACTTTCCCGCAGGGAGTGTACCCAAGACAAGCTTCTCAAAGCCACGGCCAGTTTCCCCCAGAGTCAGGACGGACTCTTTGTCAAAGAGATGGGAGCCATCCTCCTACCACTACAACCACGCGCTGAATGCGGCTCCTGCCACTTCTCACTCCCGCCCTGTCCTTCAACTCCTGTCCTCAGCCTGCTGACACTGCTCGGGTGACGGTGTGCACCCTCATCATCGTGGTCCCCACCTCTGGGTCTTCCTGTATTTTCAGGTTGTGGGCACTTGGTGGTTTGCGTCAACCTGGGGAGGGAGAAATGAGGGAGATCTCTGCTTACTTTGCACTGGGTGAGCCAACAGAGGGAGGAGCTGGAAGAATCAATCAGGGCGCAGGGGGCAAAGGATCTCGTGGTTCAGATCCGGCAGCTTTTTTTGCATCAGGTGCAGCTCTCCTCTCATTCCTGATCTGAGCTATGCACGGTCACAACTCAGACACCCACACACCACCAATTTTTGCGGCGTCATTTGTAAGAAAGTGTGCGTCTGTGTTCGCGCACACACGCACTGTGGCCACATCCCTCCCTGCTAGATTTCTGCCCCTCGAAATTCAGTTTCATCAGGGCCTTTAATAATTTCAGCTCTGGACCATGAAGGGGAGGGGCAGGGAGCTGCTTTCTGACAGTTGGCAAAGACCTGGATGTTTCAGGATCTGACTTTGGATGCTCTGTGTCCTGACTGTTGTGTTTCTGGAGAGTCTCTTTTAAGAGTGAAACAGACACCCAATGCTAGTTAGTGGGTCCCCTGGATTGGATTCTCCCCTCCACAGAGTCAGCTAGTAGCCTTCCTCATCTGAGGATTCAGGGAACCCAGGAAGGGGACCTAGAATGTAATTCCCCAAGCTTGGTCTTCGGTACCCATAACGTCAGGTCCAAAGTCAAGAACAAGTCATGCTTGTGTGAAGTGGAACATCCCTGGGGCACTGGAGCCAGGAAGCCCAGTCAAATCCAAGCCACATGGCCCCGCACAGCACCTGCAGTGGTGGAGTCCAAGTGTCCTCAAGCCCTGAAATGCCTGTCTCCTTTGGTGGAGTATGGTGGCTGGGAAGCCACTGCATGGACCCCATCCCAGCTTGGGGGGGGGGGGATTTCAACAGTCATTCCTAGTGTGTGGCAGACACCCTTAAAGCCTCTCCCTTCTCTCTCCTGTTCAGTAACCTTCTCACTAATTTCTGTCCTTGTGCTGATTTCAGATCTCCCAATGTCTTTGGATGGTCAGCCATCAACTAAAATTCAGTGCCCCGATTCTCCTTGTAGCAACTTGGAGAAGGTTGGAATAGTTCTCTGGGACTCTCCAAGGGTTGGAAATTTAGGGGAAGACAGCCTTGCTTTGACTGGGACCTTCCACCCCTCTGGCTCCTTCTGCTATGTTTCCAGTGGTGGTGGCAGCCCTTGCAGCTAGGGTGCAGGTGGAGAGCTGGAGCGACTGGCTCTGTCCCCATTGCTCATAATCTATGGGACAGGCCTTTCCCTGTGTCCCTCTGCCCCGGCTCCAGGACGGCAGGGCGGCGTAATTATCTTGGACAGCTGCACCATGTTCATTGCCATGGCCTTACCTCATCAGTCCCCTGTTTTTCCCTCTAGCTGCTTAAAATATAAACCAGATCCCTTGTCCCCCGAGTCCGACTCCCTTCAGAGCGGGACGGAGTGCAGTGTGTCACATGTCCTCTGATTTGCAACGTGTTTGGGTGATGACGCCAGATGGGCACGGGGGAGGGAGAGGGCGGCTCGGAGTGTGCAGAGGGAAGGGAATTCAGTTTTTCTGGGGCACCAGGCCCAGTGGGTGACTTCAGCGAGCTGTTTGCCTCTGAGGCCCCATCTGTGGATCAGAGGGAAACCTGTAAGTCACCGGTCATTTTCTGGGAACTTGAGGAGCCTGGAGTCTGTGCAGAGTCCCTAAGCCATAAACACTTCACTGCAGTGTAACTCTGGAGAACGTCGGGGCCACTGCTGTTTCCAACCCCAACACCATGGAGCTAGGGTTGGAGGCTGCAGTGCCTGTTTCCTGCTGGGCACCGATCCAACCCTCGCCTCTGCGTCACAGGACTTATCCTTGGACTTCGGGGCTTTGCAAGAGACGAGAGAGAAGAGAGAAGAGAATATCCCAGGGCACCGGAAAGGGGGAGGGGTGTGTGTGCAGGCTCAGCTGATGTGCCCACAGGCAGCCACACTGGTACACTGGCCAGTGCCCTCACGTGTCCCGCGGGTGCCCGGGGGGTGGGTGACCAGATCCCAGATAAGCATCCCTGACACGGGCAGTCCCAGCACACACTCGGACACAGATGACTCCCACACTTCCGTCAGGCTGTGACTCTTAAGTCTTCCTGCCACTTTCCACTTTCTTGGATGCCCCTCATCTTCCTTTCCCCCCCCCCCGCCCCCAACAAAACTCACCCTGTAAGCTCCGGCCTCCCTTCCCTTATAGTATTTGGGGTAATGGGAGGGTGTTAGTGGTCCTCTTGCGGGGGAAGAGCCGGCCCGAGTAGGGGCCACCACGGATCGGATTGAAGGCTCCATCAAGAGCACTGATTAGAACAGGCTGCAGTAAGATGGAGCGTTGTCATGGAAACCAGCTCTTGATGTTGTCCAGATTTCAGAATCTCTCTCCTCTCCCCACCTTGGTTTTTACCGCAAGGCTATGGCTACATGTTTGGCAGGAGTTTGTGGGCCCACAGCCTCCTCAGATGAGGACCTCGGATGTCAGCCAGCCTCTGCCACAAAGCTGCCCTTCTAAATGGGGATGTGGCCCTGCGTGGCCAGGAAGCCTGAAGCAGGGCCCACGTACCTCCTGCTGTGATCCTGAAGATACAGCTGGCGTATTCGGATGCCAGAAGCAGAGCCTGAGGCCCTGAGATGTGCCCTCGGTGCGTGGAGAGGGGCGGGGGAGAGGTGGGGAGGGCTGGGAAGGTGGACCCTAGCTCCACCTGCCCCGCAGTGTGGCCCCAGAGCAGAGAAGCTGGGAGGAGGAGGCGGGCATGGGGTGCACGTTGCAGGTGAAAAACCAGAGTGTGGACTTGGGTTATCACGCGGGCCAGAATTCAGGCGTGGCTCAAGTGTTCCGCCTGCACGGGGGGCTTATCCTCTAACTCCTCCATACCTACACCCACCCAGGGTCACGATCGCGTAGCCAAAGGTGGTGAGAGTGGAGCGAAGTGTGACATTCTGACTCAGCACATCATCATTCAACCCTGTGTGCCTCAGTGTCTCCAGACAGCAAAATGAGGATCACGTCCTTAGGTCTGACCGCATCCATCCAAGGATGGGATCAATCTAAAAAGAGACAGCAGAGGGCAAGCTCTTTGGAAAGGAACAAGTCTTATACAAAGTAAAGAAGTCATCATTGTCGGGAATTTACCGTGAGATGGACTTGGAACCACAGGACTTAACCAAGAGCCCCAGACTGGCCTTTGTCTTGGAGAACGTGCATGTCTAAGTTTGAGTTTTGCTAAATTTCTGGGAGAGACACTGTACAGTGCCTACAGCACGTTCACCCACCTCTCCTCCCTCTTTGCCTCCCCACCGTGGGTAGCAGGCATGGGCATGGCAGGGAAGCCACCAGGCTGGTTAATGTGGGCTGGGCCCCAGCTACAAGTGAGGTGGGCACCCAACTGTGCCAGAAAACCGTGCAGCTAGGGGCTGGGTGCACACTGTGGCCAAAGGGAGCATTGAAATTCGATGCTGGAAGTGCCAGGTCTGGTGCCAGTGAGGGGGCTGGGGTTGAGGACCGGGAGACAAGGGCACAACATCGGGAGCCGAGGAAACGTGGGAACAAGGCGAGGGGAGACCAAAGGCAGACAGTGTCCTGGAGTCGGGAGGGGCCGTGAGGTGGGCGGCCAGCTGGGGTTAACGGCGGTTACCGTCATTGCACTAACAGGTGCCGAACCTTTGTTGATTCATTGGCATGGGCCGTTGTCAATCCCTAGGGATCTGGATCCCCAGTGTTTCTCTCTGTGTATCCTTAGCCTGGGTTCTGGCATGGGGAGCATTTTGTTTCTAATTTTCCTCCTCTGCCTTCTCAAGTGAGTATAATGAGGGTACAGAGGGACTTCCCCAGTGTGGCAGTTCTTTCCAGAATCCAGGGAGATGTAGATGAGATATTCGGAGGGCAAGGGATGGCCTGAATCCCTTCATCTCACTTCTCAGGAGGTCTGGGGTGTCCCAGGTGGGCTCTTCTGTCTGGGGGCCTCTCCTTCCAAGCAGTAAAACGAGCCTCAGTCTAAGTTAGGAAGATGGTAAAAGGTAAGGTGGTATCCAGCTGATTCTTTGTTCTGAGAACAGAGTGGCAGCTTCAGACGCAAGCCAGCCACTCTCCTCTTTTGGTGGTGTCCGTACTACACATAAAACCCAGAAAAACATCCTGTTTCGAATGGCTTTGCTTATGGTCACGTGTCCTCTGTCAGGTGTGTTTTATTTGCTGTCCTTTTACCTCAAGCTGCCTGCTTAGCACTGACTAGCAAGATGGGCACCGAAGCCTTTGCTGGCGTTTATTTTAGGATGGAAGGTGTTGGAGGATGTGCCTCGCCCACTTTAGGGACCCAAAGGCATGTTTCCAGCATCACTTTGGCCATTATGATAAAAGGGTGACATCAAACCAGTTGCTGTAATAACAGGCAACATCACATAGTTGTCAAAAGTGATGAATGATTTTCACAGTCAAAAATATTGATTCTTTTTTCAAAAATTTTACTTTGGTAAGGGGATATCCATAGAACTTCGGAAATGAAATATAGCTCCTAAATCTGTCAACCCAGTCGAATACTTTAACCTTGTCGTTTTGTCCCTGTTGCCGATCGAGTACTGGTATCAACCAGAGCTCGAGAGAATTACCTACATAAGAGCAAGCAGAACGATTAGCATTTACAGTGGTATGATGGCAGCACGTAGAAGAGACATGATAACTCTAAGAGTGTGTTATAATTCTTTGCAGAGATGTTATGGGGAAAAAAAAAAAAAAAACACTGACACGGAACTCAAAAGCCCAATTCGAGTTTCAGCAATGCCATTTCTAGCTGTATGACTTTGGACAAATCGTTGAATCTTCCCGGCCTCATCTTGTAAGAGGATGAAATGAGCCTGCCTCCAGGGATGGATGGTGTGAGAAGCAGATGCAGCATATACGTGAAAGCACCATCACCTGCCGATCACTGTTAACAGTGCTCTCTGCTCATGGGCAGTACTTTACAGCCTGCCCCTTCTTACGCCTTCCCTCAGTTTTTGCATCTGTTAAATAGAGGCAGCAGTCTAGTCCTTGCCCACCCCTCCCCCCTGCACACACACTTCCTCCCCACGTCTCCCCCATGTTAGTGAAGAAAGAATAATAGATGTGAAAAGCTTTGAGTTCCTTGAAACCAAAGAGTGGGATAAATACTCTGTATTGATTACGATGATTATATCTGGGACCAGAAAAGTAGGATTGCCTGGTTGCCAGTGGCAACCGGCTGGCAGTGCTGCTGAGCTGGGCTGTGTGGAGAGGTGCCCTGGGAACTGAAGGATGTTTTTTTTTTTTCTCTTTTTTAAAAATCCCCATTCCTCCTGCCTTGGTCTGGCATTCCTGGTCTTAGGAGACGTGGTCAGTCGTCAATGGGATTTGAAGGGAGTGGCAAAGGGGGCTGACTCCGGGCGTCTCTGGGAACGGCTCACGAGTGGCTGGCAGGCGAGTCTTCCGTCAGAGTTACGTTTCCTTCAGATGCAGAGATGGGAGATCCAGCTAGTTGGAAGGGAGGGGGGTGGACAGAAATTGGACCAGGGCAGAGAAGAGGCTGGACCATGTGCAGAAACACAGAGCCCCCAGGGGGATAAGGGGCCATCTGAGAGTGGGTGGGGTGGAACCCACAACTGAGGCCTTGGGTTGGGTACGGTGCGGGGAGGCTGGTTAAAGCCACGTCCTCCGCCCAGGTCTGAGGCATGTGTTCATTTGAGGGAGGAGAGGCCCTCATCTCCATCTCAGGTGGTGAGCAAATCCTCAGTCTCGGCCCTGAATTCCAGAGTCCTCTGCCTTTACGCCAGAGGTCCCAGTGCTGGACTACAGTGTGTGCTGAGCGCGTGTCACCTCATGGACCCTCACGTAACGGCTGTCCTTGTTTATGTAGTTTACACGGCAGGGAGTGGTGATGTCCAGATGCCGGCTGCGGCCGCCAGCATCGTGCACACCTGTGCTCTGTCTGCCATGATGCCGATCATTTTCCCAGCAGCTCGGAGCCTAACAAGTAGCTGACCACTAATCTTGAGGCATCCGAAAGACAGGCCTGGCATATTAGAGGGCCCCTAGACGTGCCTGCTAGCCAGAGGCTTTGGCTCGAATCCCTTTGTGACGCCTCTGTGTTCTAAGACAAAAGGCCTTTGGCCTGTGGGTCAAGACTCCCTCCCTCCCCCAGTGGTGGGGTCTGGGAGCTTTCTGTCGAGCACGACTTTCCTGACCCAAGTCCTGTGAGGGGCCGTACCTTTCTGGCTGCTGGCTGCCACTAGCTGACTCTGGGGGGTGACCAGGGAGGTATGTCAGCTTCCTGAGGGAGTGGTGAGAGCCCCACGGTCCAGGGTTTGGAGGGTGAGAGAGAAGCAGTGGGGACTGTAGAACGCTCTCAGCTACTCGCCCCTCTGCTGAAAAGAAGCTGCCCTGGTCCAAATGTGACGCCTGAACAATGGGCACAATTTGACCGCGGGTCACATAGGAGTATGTAGTATATATCACAGCCCTCAGAGAGCGTGTTTATGAGTTATGAATTTACCTAGCGTTGTGGAGTCATTCTGGTGTAAAAGTAGCAGGCAGCTAATGTGTACTGAGCGTATGTAAGCACTTCACATGTGTAACTTCATCTACACGTCACAACGATCCTACGAGGTGACTGCTCCATTTTCTTACATTTATTCCATCTTACAGATGCGCAAGCTGGGTCCCAGTGAGGACTGACCATTTACAGTGAGTCAGCGCTGGGGCTGGACTTGAGCCCAGCTTCTCTGACTCCGGGGTGTGTACTCGTAACCACTAATCACGTTACGGGCCCCCCCCCCACCCAGCCCCGTCATCCCAGGCCATTCTTCTGCTCCTCCCACGAGTGGCCCAACCCGCCTGCTTCTTCTGTCTCCCTTGTTTATTCCCGTCCTTATGTACTTGGCTGCCATATTAATTTTCCTAATCTCATTGCCACCCAACCACCTCTGTTCGGAAGACTCAACACCTGTACAAGTTTAAGCTCCTTTGCCTGCCATTCTGGGGCCTCGGGCGATCTAGAGAAAGCTCACCTCTGGGCTCCTAACCCTCATTGTCATTCCTCTCGCTGCATGCAGGAATCAGCAGGCTGAACTGTTGGGACTCTTAGATGCCAGCACGCCTGAGGCCCTTGCTGGTTATTCCTTCTGGCTGGAATTTCTTCTCTCCTCTCTCTCTAGGCCCCAACTGTACACACCCAGATCTCACCCATCTTGTCAGGCTTAGCTCAGCTGCCTCCATTGTCATTGGGCCTTTCTTGATTTCCTCAGCCGGGCACAAATTCTCCCTCCTCTCAACTGGCATAGGGTTCGATGTGTCTTACGCCACTCACCATTTCCCTCTTGCGCATCCATTCATTTACTCATTCGTTCAACGTTTTCTGAGCCTCTCCCATGCAGTGCTGGGAGCTGGGGATGAAAGAGGAATAATAGGTCCCAGCCCTTAAGGTACTAACTGCATGGAGACGTGGTACCAGCGTGTGCCTGACATCTGTGCCCGATTTTCACCTGGCATAGTACCGTGGAGGACATGCAACACAATTGCTTTGAATGAATGAAGGTGCTTGATACTCTCTGATGCTAAAAGGAGAGGCGGCAGGAGGGCACAGTGTTAGGTTGGGATGTGCTGCATAGAAAGCCAGGAGGTTGGTCCTTAAAGATCTTATATGCCAGGAGACCTTCTCTGTCTTATCTAGAGAGGGGCAAATTGGAACAAAGCCCCTCTTCGGTCCTCTTCTGAGGAGGAACTGCTTGTCCGGCAAGGGAAACCTCTCCTCCGCTTGCCCAGCTTACTCCTGGGGACCGGCTGTTCACAGATGGCAGGGATGTCTTGACCAAGACTATTAGGGTGATTTCCTGAGGGCTTCCTGTGGTTAACATGTCAGTGTGACCCAAAAAAGACTGACCACCATGACCTTCCAGACGCCGTGCTGAGTCCACAGAGTCATGTTTAGGCTCTGGGTGTGGAGCAATTAGAGCAATACCAACTTTTCTAGCAATGTTTTGGAGCAGGGGTCAGCAAACTCCAGTCCACGATCTGGCCGGCCACCTGTTTTTGTATAGGCCTCAAGTGAAGAATGGTTCTTCCATTTTTAAATGGTTGGGGAAAAATATCAAAAGAAGAATAATATTTCATGCCATGTGAAAATATGAAATTCAAATTGCCGTGTCCATAAATAAAGTTTTGCTGGAACACAGCCCTGCTCATTTGTTTATATCTTGTCTGTGGTTGCTTATGTGCTGTAACGGCAGAGTTGAGGAGTTACAACAGAGATGACTTCGCCCACAAAGCCTAAATATTTATTCTCTGGCCCTTTACAGGATAAGTTTATGAGCCTTATGCTAGAGGATGAAGTTCTTTCTATACCCATCCTTTTTGGTTAAGAATAAAGGACTTCCCGGTCTGCAGGGCCAGTCAGCTGCTGGCCTGGGGATCAAAGGCAGGTGTTCAGGGTCCTGCAGATGGACAAAGCCTTGGCTTGGGGTTTGGTATCCTGAGTTCTTGGGGGTAAGACCTCTTCTTCTCTATGTCTTTGGTCCTCATAAGTTTGGGCTGCATGGCACTATGAAGAACAGTAGGGAGGTTCCTTAAAAAGCTAAAAATAGAGCTACCATAAGACCTAGCAATCCCACTACTGGGCATATACCCTGAGAAAATCGTAATTCAAAAAGACTCATGTACCACAATGTTCACTGCAGCACTGTTTACAATAGCCAGGACACGGAAGCAACCTAAGTGTCCATCGACAGATGAATGGATAAAGAAGATGTGGCACATATATACAATGGAATATTACTCAGGCGTAAAAAGAAGCGAAATTGAGTTATTTGTAGTGAGGTGGATGGACCTAGAGTCTGTCATACAGAGTGAAGTAAGTCAGAAAGAGAAAAACAAATATCGTATGCTAACACACACACACACACACACACACAGATATATATATATATATATATATATATATATATATATATATATATGGAATCTAAAAAAAAAAAAGGTTCTGATGAACCTAGGGGCAGGACGGGAATAAAGACACAGACGAAGAGAACGGACTTGAGGACATGGGGAGGGGGAAGGGTAAGCTGGGACAAAGTGAGAGAGTGGCATGGACATATATACACTACCAAATGTAAAACAGATAGCTAGTGGGAAGCAGCCGCATAGCACAGGGAGATCCGCTCAGTGCTTTGTGCCCACCTAGAGGGGTGGGATAGGGAGGGTGGGGAGGGAGACACAAGAGGGAGGGGATATGGGGATATGCGTATGCATATAGCTGATTCACTTTGTTATACAGCAGAAATTAACACAACATTGTAAAGCGATGATACTCCCATAAACATGTAAAAAAAAAAAAAAGTTTGGGCTGCATGTTCTCTAAGGGCCCATCGTCCTCACAGGTGGTTACACTTCTTTGGTCTACGAGCCCTTTTCTGTCCAGTGGTCTGCACTGCATGAGGGTAGCTCTGGGCCTCCCAGACTTGTCTTCTGAGGCTTTAGCCTGGGGAGCCACGAGGGCACCAGCTTGGCCAGCGGGCGGACACAGGAGCTCCCTGGCTGCTCCCCCGCCCAGGGTCCCAGTCCTTGTGCGCCCACCGCTCCCCAGGACCACCATCTTTTTCCTTACATTGATCCCTGTTTGGACTCAGTGTAGCCTTTTTTTGAAGCACCCGAGATCTAGGCGGACTGTAATTATGTAATTCATCCTCGTTATCTTTTCTAATTGTTCTCTGAAGCTGTTTCCTAAACTGGCTGGAAACAATTGCAGACCGGAATGGAGTGGGGAAGCAGGCAAGGAGCTGGCGGCCGGCCGGCCGGGGCCAGGCCGTGCACTGGAGGCCTCATCTGAGGGGGTGGGCCCAGGGTGGGGGCAGAGAGGGCCGCCCCTCACGGGCCCCTGTGTCTGGGGGTGGGAGTGGCAAGAAGAAGCGTTTACTGAGGGGCTGGGAGCTTTGGTTTAATCATTCACAAATGACAACCCTCCCTGCTGCTCCCGGCTCCACAGACCGGCTGTTTGCCCTTTCTCTGCTGCCTCTGTGATGCTGGTAGGGCTCCCTGGGGATTCTGCCAGTCAGCAGGGAGCAGGGCCCTTCCCTTGTGGCTTCGAATTGTTTGTGCTTTCTTGACAAAAAAAAAAAAAAAAAAAAAAAGCAACTCGAGCCATCCATCACCCCCAGAAAGCCAGCGAGGGCCTGTGGAGGGAGAATGGGGGGCTTCCTGCTGATTTGGGCCCAGGTGGGTGAGTTGGGGCTCTTGGTAGTGTCTCCTGGGGGGAGAAGCCGGGGTGCCCCCTTCTTTGGGCCAGAACCCCAGGAAAGGGACCCAAATAAATGCTTCCTGCAGGACCTGCTGTTAGGAATGTGTTCCCCGGCTGCACAGCGCCTTGCGGGACCAGGCAGAGGACAGCACGTATTGGTGGGGGAGCATCTGGGGCATCTCTCCGCCCCCCGGTCTTCCTTAAGGTGTGCAACCTAGTCTGCGACCATGACCTCCTCCCCTCCCTGATTCCTCTCCTCACCTGCCTGCAGAAACAAAATGAGACGGCTTCCAGTAAAAGTGCTGAGTTTCTAGAAAGGGCAGACGAGCTGGATGCGGCAGAGCCGCCCGCCCTGCCTGGTGCTTGAAGAGATGCCCGCCCTGGCAGGTCATCAGCGCCATGTCTGTTAACGTTCACAGAGCCCCTCTGAGGGAGGGGAGACAGCGATGCCCCTTTTCCTATTGGGAAAAGAAGGAGTAAATGATGTCACAAACGGTCGAAGCACCCGTGTGTGACAGGTACTAGAGGAGGCGTTGGGCACAGAAGATGGAGACAGGTAGAGCCCATCCCTGGGACCCTGACTTTCCAGGTGCCACGATGTCGACACCATGCTTGAAGCCAAGTATGCCTGATTCCAAGCTCTTCCCACCAGACCGAAGCTGCCCACTGAGGCAGAGACTGGTCAAGCGGAAGCTGTACCACTTGCTTGGAGGATTCAGCCCAGGGTCACTTTGGGTGGGGTGGAGACCCGAGGAACCGTCACTGGTGCGTGTGAGGGTGGGGCGGGAGGCAAGGTGTCCTTCCTTTGGCTGGCTCTCTCTCTCTCTCTCTCTCTCTCTCTCTCTCTCTCTCTCTCTCTCTCTCCCTCCCCCCCCCCTTATTCTTTTCCAGCCTCTGGAGCCAGAGAGAGGGGAAAGGGGGTGTGTGAGGGGTGCCCATGGAGTGCTGGGAACCCAAAGTCCCTCCCTCCCCCTCAGTCCTCCACCCCGAGCACCTAGGCTCCACTGGCCATGTTCAAGGCCCCGAATCCTCTTAGCCCCACACTCCATTCCTGCCCCAGCAGGCCACCTGGCCAGTCCAGCTACTACCCCATCTCTCTTAAGGCTCAAGGTCTGGGGCGAGGGGTGGGAAGAGGTCCCAGGGCATTCTGTGTTCTGGAAGCTCTTTCCTCTGACCTGGCAGAACACATAGCGTTGCAGCATCTCCCGCAGTTGGCCCACCTGGTACTGCTTCAATCCCCAAGACTGCTGGCATCTCTAAAGCTCGGGATTGCCTTTGTCGGGACATCTAGGGTTCCCTGATGGGTCTCCGAGCAGAGCCCGCTCCTGTGCCCCATTTCCCGTTCAGCCAGCTGAGGTTGATCCCCGGGGGGCTGGGTGGGCATCGGTGGATCCAGCCTGGGTGGCCCCTGCCTAGGCCAGCATTTCTCAACCTTTTTCTCCTTATCACCTTCCTCCACTAGAAGAAAAAGTAAACTAATTTACAATTCTTCCAAATGCAAAGGTATGCTAAGGTACGAGAATTTGAGCTTCAGAGGGCCACAGACCGTTGTAATATCCAAGAGGGTTGTTTGCCCTCCATTTTCACCCTCCTGGGGATGCTCTTGTCCCCTTGAGAACGCAGGCTGTAGGCTTTCCAGAGCACGGTTCCAGCCTGGGTGTGATTTCTCTGTGATCTCCTTTAACATATAGGAGTCAGGGTGTTCACGAGGGAAGAATAGCGTTACAAGGGCTGAGGCAGACGTACGGATCTGCCACTGGAGCAAATGGTTTCTCATGTCCGAGCCTCACTTCTTCCATTAATAAAACTCAGACACCTGCTTCTGCTCCACCAGCGAGGAGGTCACACCCAGGGTCAGGCACACATGACACTGGCCACACGTGTGGACCTCACCGTGGGGTCAGGGGTCGGGGAGCCCCATTCTTCCCTTAGCTTCTGCCCCACGGCCCAGCCCGAGGAGCGGTGCCCCAGGCGAGGGGGGCCCCGCTCTCACCCCCTTGGCTGGCAGCTCTCCTGGGTGTCACTGCGGGACAGTGGAAGGCCGGCGATGGGCTGGCGCTGGCGGGTGGTGCTGCAGGAGAATTGGGGGCACTGGGAGGGGTCACTCTTTTCCTTGGCCTCCCTTCTTTCTTCAACCCCGTTTGTACACAGCCTCCCCTCTGGTGGGGAGGCCTTCTTGCCCCTCCCCCAGGAACCAGAACCCCACTGTCCTGCCTTCCCCCTGAAAGAGGCACCTCAGAACCTCTCGCCTGCATGTTATGAAGTGTGTTCTCAGATTCAGGGCCAGGCAGTTGGGGGCCACCGGGCAGGATTTGCCTGCAGGGAGCCAAAGGGCTGCAGAGGCCCCATCGGCCTCCAGTTTGGAACGGGCTGCCCAGGTCCCACCCGGCACACGATGCGGTGTTTAATGGGAGGGCGCAAGTGAGAAACAGGCTCCTGGAACCTGCCCGTGGCTCCTGTCTTTTCTGTTCCTTCCAGCATCCCTCTCCTCTCCCTTTTTCTCTTCCCTTTCTACCTCCTCGTATCCATGCCTGGCTGGGTGTCCGCCTGCTGGCCTGCCTCTCATTCAGCTGAAAGGCAGGTACCCCTGACCAAGGCAGGACTTGAGGTGGGGATGTTGAAGAGGAGGGAGAGGGGGAATGAAGAGAGGCCCACGCATTCCAATAAATAGAAATTAACCCTCCCGGCCCGGGTCAGACCTCTGTGTCCCTCCTCTTTCCCACCCAGGTCATAAAATCCGCTTCTAACTTACCAGTTCCCCTGTTAGTACCAGAAACACACAATTAGCTTTAAAAGTGTGGCTCCAAGCTGTGGCCAGTTAGAAATTTATGACTTTTTTTTTTTTAAAAAAAGCTTTCCTTTAAAATGGCTAATTAAGTGTAGTTCTCCAATGGTAATTTTAAAAAATGAGAATTGGTCTGCACTTTGGAAGGAGGAGAAGAACTCTCCCACTTTATTATCTTGGCACTGGGGAGGCACAGAAGAGACCAACACAACCCGAGCGTTTGCGCAGCCTCCAAGGACAGGGGCCCGGCGCCAGCCCTTTTATGGGTTTGGCAGCGGGGGCGGGGTGGGGGGGGGTGCGGGTCGGGGAGAAAGGTTTTCTGCGTTCCGGACGGCTTCCTTGGGAAGGGGATGTGGAGAGGGTGGCCAGGGAAGGGCAGGGGCTGTAGTGGTTCGCTCACCTGGTGCAAGACACCGGGCCCTAAGGTGGGCCTGAGAGATGCCTTCACAGTGGCTTCCAAGGAGGATGGATGGGTGGGGCGGGTACGTGGAGGGCTAACCCCAAGCAGGACTCGCACCCTGGCCAGGCCACAGCCCTAGCACAGAGCTTGGCAGCTGCTAAACCACATGTTGGCAGAATGTGCCATTTGCGGGTAGGCTGTTTATTCCAAGAACAGTTCCAAGTTGAACCTAAAGGGGGCAGAGCCCAGGCGTGTGGTGTCCTCACAAACGCTTGGCTCCTTGCTTGGCTAAAGGGCGTGCTCAGGAGACGGTCCGGGGCAGTGCAGCCCAGGGGGTCGCCGTGGGTGTTGCTCCCCGTGGCCTGGGGGGTCCAGGGGAGAGCGGTGCACCCTCCTGGAGGGACGTCCCGTTATCCCCTTGGTGCAGGCGCTGCTGGCTCTAGTCCTTCCATCCCCGTGCGTTGCTATGTGAATAACACAATTACGAAGACACAGAACCGGGATAAACAGAAAACATCCAGCAGCCGAGAAGGCGGGAGGGGGGACCCGTCACAATCAGATATTTTGTTACTGGATCATTTCAGGGAGGAGTAGAATTGTTTAAAATGCTGTGCTATTGCAGAAGGGAGGAGTGATGAACAATTAAATAGATTACTCAGTTTTATTTTTCAACATTAGCTTTTATCAAGGCTTTCTCCCAGCTCACCTCCTCTCTTTGGCTCCATTACCATCTCTAGGAAAGCCAGATAGAAGTGTGACTGGGACTGTCTAGCCCCGAGTTTGCAACCACTGCCCTGCTCTGCTTATGGACTCAGTTTTACCCATCAGTCAAATGGAGGGTGGGGCTGCCCCTGCAGTGTGTTTGTGGCAGAGGACAGATTGGATAGGCTGGGTGAGCAGGGTCTGAATCCTGGCTTTACACTTCCCAACTGGGTGAGCTCGGGAGAATCGCTTTGTAAGCTCTGGTCTGTTGGCAGCAATCAAATAAAATAATACACAAATTGTGCAAAGTGGAAATAAAGACTTGGTATTACTGTTATAAAAATGAATTGAGGGCTTCCCTGGTGGCGCAGTGGTTGAGAGTCTGCCTGCCGATGCAGGGGACACGGGTTCCTGCCCCGGTCCGGGAAGATCCCACATGCCGCAGAGCGGCTGGGCCCGTGAGCCATGGCCGCTGAGCCTGCGCGTCCGGAGCCCGTGCTCCGCAGCGGGAGAGGCCACAACAGTGAGAGGCCCGCGTACCGCAAAAAAAAACCCCAAAAAAACAATTGAGATCATGGATGCAAAGTATCTAGTACAGTGCTGGAAACGTGCAGCCCTCTGGAGGGCAGCTTTTACCATCTGACTTACCCTTCTTGGATAATTCCGTCATGCCCACTTGGGAGGCTAGAGAGGATGAACGCAGCTCAGGCCTTGTGTAACCAATCTGAGCCACCTCAAGGGGCTGGAGGGACAGGAATGATAAATGACCCACTTTCCTTTTCCCTGGGTCTCCGAGGCTGACGAGGCAGGGAGGCTTGGTGCCCTCGGCTATGGGAGGGTTTGCCTGAGGGTCTCACCTTCAGAGGTTTCCCGCGGTGCTGGACCACCTTGTCTGTCCATCCACCTTCTGGGTTGTCTAGAGTTACTTAACCTTTCTGACCCTCTGTCCAGTGGGGTAATTACCCACTTTACAGGGTTATTATGAAGATTAAGAGAGCTAATGTGTGGCCAGGAGTTCCTGGAACAGGGCCGGGGTCTTGGAAAGCGCTCAATGAATGCTACTTCCCTTCCCTCTGCGAACCCAGTGGACCATAAATTGGCCACTGGATGTTGGACTGAGCACATCACTAATTAGCTTGAGCCATAAAGGAGACAGAAAGGGAACGAGAGCCAGGTCATTAGATAGCACCAGTGTGAATCCATCTCTGGATGGATTTATGATGGACATTTAGGATTGGTTCTCATTAGAATGGCTGTTTGGAAGAGTGGAAACTTTATAGATTTTGGAGGCAGACAAACCTGTTTTTGATCTCAGCTTTACGAGATACCAGATGTGTGAATTTGGGCTAATTGCATATCCTCACTGTGCTTCTTTCTATGTGCTCATACATGAGAAGGATTAAATGTCACTGTGGGTGTAGAATACCTGGTAGAACACAATAGATCCCCAATAGATGTTAACTTTCTCCCCTTCCTCCTCTCTGAGGTGGGTGATCAGTTTGGTCTGGATAAGGCACCCGTTGTTCTACATAAGTCACAGTCTCTGGATCACACATGTGCACAGCCATGCATGTCGACGGGTACTGGGGTCACTAGCTAGCTCATCCTTGTTTCCCAGCCCCTTGGATGGGTCGTGGCATAGAGTGAAGACTCAAAGCATTCAGGGACCAACTGGGTGAATTAGTTCCCAAAGTATTAGCATTTGTTGTAACCACAGGTACACATTTGACAATGACCTCCCTAGGAAAAGCTCGGAGCCCTTTGAAGACATTGCCTCATTGTGAGAAAGATTTTAGAGGCTTTATTTGTTAAACTTCACAGAGAAAGAGGCTGGGGGATAGAAAGACGATGGCTTGCCCAGGTCACAGGAAAGCAGTGGCATATTTGACACCTGAGTCCCAGGCTCCGACTACGGTACTTTTTGTAGCAACTCACTTGGCATCTCAAAAAAGAGGTTCTGGGATTCTCCTGGAGGATCTCCAGGGTTCATTTGGGATATTAGGAACCAGACTGTGACCCTGGAAATGATTAATTGGGCTAATAATAGTTATAGTTTTGAGTACTAAGTTCTAAGCTTTGTGTTAGATAATTTGCTTTTCATCTCATTTTTTTACAACATCATCACATACAAGGTGGGTGTTTCCATCTTACAGATGAAGTTCTGGTCAGAACGTTTAGCTAATATGGCGAAGAAGCAGCTGAGATTTAAATCTGGGAATTTCAGCCCCAAATAAAGGCTGCTCTGTCTCCCTGCCAGCACACTAAATATGAGTGAGAGGGTGAATCAGACCAGGGAGTGTTCTAAGAACAGAGTCATGACGTGAGATATGGCGTGGCATCCAACCTCGATATTGCTGGGGGGAAATATGAAGAGAGTTTGTCTTGAAATTTGTATTAAATCTGGGAAAGGCCCAGCTATGCTCTCACTTCCTAGGAAAATTTGGAGACCCATGTTTTAAAATCAAGTGTTGTCTTATTCAACTTGAAGAAGGAAGGAAACTCTGACATGTGCTATGACACGGGTGAACCTTGAGGACATTACGCTAAGTGAAATAGGCCAGTCATAAACGAACAAATACTGTTTGATTCCACTTATATGACACCTAGAGTAGTCAATCCAGGGAGACAGGAGTCAGAATGGTGGTTTACAGGAGATGGGGGGCGGTGCGGTGGGGGAGAATGGGGAATTGTTTAATGGGTCCAGTTTCAGTTCTGCAAGATGAAAAGAGTTCTAGAGATTGGTTGTACAACAGTGTGAGTCTGCTTATTGCTAGTGAACTCTACACTTAAAAAGGGTTAAGGTGGTAAATTTTAATGTTATGTGCATTTTACCATAGTGTAAAAAAAAAGGGAATGTTCTCATTCCTACTCAGGTACGTGGAAGTGAAGAGCCTTTTGTTGTGCTGGGGCATCTGGGGGACGCCTGGGGCCCCTGTGGCTTTAGATTAGCTGGTGGGGCTGAGGTCCGCTGAAGCCCGAGAGTGGAGAAGCTGGGAATGAGTTCCTGAGTAGGTTGCCTCCATGAGCCAAGAAAAGGCTCGGAAAGAACAGAGGCTTTCCTGCCCTCCCCTGGACCCGCAGCTTCTGGATCTACTGGCTCACAGTCTCACGGAGAAGATAAGCGAGCAAAGAGATGCTTCAAGACAGCGTGAGAAACCCGTGACGGAGGAAACACTCCCTCTCTCTGAGAAAAGTGTTCAGGGGAACCGTGACCATTCATTGAACATGTTAGAGCTCAGATGCTCACACAGAGGCACAAGATCAACATGGGCTTGACCCTGACTAGGGGCGGCTGTGGCGTGGCGTTGCATGGATGCCTGAACCCTTGGAGAGGATTGGCAGACTCACCCCAAGCGCTGGTGGACATCATGTGCGCTGGGGGCTGGCAAACTACGGCCCACAGGCCAAATCTGGACCACTCCCTCATTTTGTACAGCCCACAAGCTAAGAATGTTTTTTACATTAGTTAATGGTTTTTAAAAAATCAAAAGAAGAACGATACTTCATGACACGTGAAAATTATATGAAATTTGAATTATAGTGTACGTAAGGCAAGTGGTATTGGAACACAGGCACACTTGTCTGTTTACTCATTGTCTGTGGCTGCTTTTCTGCTGCAACAGCAAAAGTGAGGAGTTGTGGCAGGTAATATGGCCTGCAAAGCTGAAAATATTTCTCACCTGGCTTTTACCGAGAAGTTTGTTGACCCCGGTCTAGTCCAATATTTCTTCAAACTAGACTAGTTGTGCGTTGTGGGATCACAACCCACAACTCAGTCATGAGTCAACTTAGTGGAACGCGATGGTCAGCATTAAAGGTTAAAAAAAAGACTAGAAGAACGGGCAGAAAATATCAGAGTGCATCACTTGTTGTAAGGTGATTTTTCTCGTGAAACATTTTTTTCTTTCCTTAAGCTTTTATTTCAGTTAAGTAGGCATATGTGCACTCAGTCACGATGGGAACTGTTTCTCTTATTTATGGGTCTTTGTTCACAATGTAAGAAAGCTACCGGTCTAGGTGAACCTAGGAAATTTACTGCTGTTCACCTGGATATCGGGGATAGAATTTGGATGGGTGTCTCTGAGCTATGTCTGCTCAGGGTGTGGTTGTCTGTTCCCGAAGCCCAGGTTCAAGCAAGGTGGGTGCAGGATTCCCTGCTACATCTTCCTCCCCCAGAACACTGTGGTCCAAGCTGGCCAAGATGCGACGCCCGACCCCAGGTAGGGCTGTTTCCTTGTTTCCGCCCAATATTTCTCCCACTTGAAGAGGGAGGTTTCCATTTTCCCAGAGGGCAATGAACGAGGAATGTTTGCTCTTTGGCATAAAGAGAAGAGCAAGCAAGGCCCAGGACCAAGGACGCGGAGCTCCCTTCCTGACCCCTTCGAATGACAGCTGATATGAGAGTGACGAAGGACGGCTCTTGTGCAAGGTGACAAGAGGCAAGATCTGAGAAGGCTTTGTGTTTACAAACATATTGCCCGAAGTGTCACAGATATAATTGAAAAACATCAGTAGCGATCGATGGGAACAGATCACTGGCCCCAGCCATTAAAACAGCAGAAATCAGGCGTGGAGGAAACGAAGGGGAAGTATGTACAGAGGATAGAAACACCAGTACAAACCTCCTCCTTGCTTCTCTCCCTCCCCTTCCCGACCTTTCTCTTCCTCCTTTTTCCTTTCCCTCTGTTCCTCCACCTGCTCGTCATCACCCGTTTTTCATTATGCAGTGGAAGGAAAAGCGTTGATTTTTCCAAGAGCATTTGCCTGTGTCTTAGAGGCGGAATTAGAGCAGGGCTACCTGCTTTCCCCCTTTTTTCTCCCAACTGTGCCCAGTGTGTCTGTTGACTTTAAAATAGTGAGTCTATGAACTGGTGCTGAGCCAAGCTTCATATTCTCAAAGCCGTTTATCATCAGCATCCTCCATAAAGGCCTTAAACAATCAGACAACAAAAGCCATTACAGTGGGCTTCCCTGGTGGTGCAGTGGTTGAGAGTCCGCCTGCCGACGCAGGGGACACGGGTTCGTGCCCCGGTCCAGGAAGATCCCACATGCTGTGGAGCGGCTGGGCCCGTGAGCCATGGCCACTGAGCCTGCGCGTCCGGAGCCTGTGCTCCGCAGCGGGAGAGGCCACAACAGTGAGAGGCCCATGTACCGCAAAAAAAAAAAAGCCATTATGGTACAATGTGCTTTGTTGGAAGCAGACTATTCCAGGTCTTAAGAGCTAAGCTGGGTTTGGTCCATCTTGGTTCTGGAACTTTGGGAGGGTCAAGGGGGGCATGTTCAGCAGGAAGCTTTGACCCTCACATCATAGTAGAGAACAGATTGCACCATCCTGTAAGGAAGAGCAGTTCCTAGGTAAGGATTCCAAGAATTTGAGTTGAATATGCCTTTGCAGTCCAAGGGACTGGGGTAGACACTTAGGATAGAGAACCCTGGGGCAGGATGAATGAACCTTGATAGACAGTGAGGAGAACCTTTCTTAGGTTCAAGTCACTTTAGGACCTGAGAAGAGGTGCGATCATAAAATAAAATAAGATAGTAAAATAAAGTAAAATAAAAATAATAAAAGAAAACCGACGGCAGCAGGATGGTTCTGTATGGGTGACGGGGCTGCAGAGGAGTCCAGGAGGACCCAGCCAACCAGAGGGCAGAGTTGGCTGGGTGCTTGATGACGGATGATCACTAAGACCCTTTCAGTGCCCAGAATCTCTCATAAATCAGCTCAAAAAGTCTTAAACGCAAGGGACACTGGATTAGGGGAATTTGATCCCAGTAAACCAAAATGACCTAGGAAGAGAGACGTTAGAGGATGAGAATCAGGCAGTTACAGAGAAAGCAGTTTCACCGCAGAACTGAAGGAGGTAGATAGGGGACCCAGCAAGAGACAACGACCAAGGAACAGGCTAGCCTTGCTGGGGATGGAACAGTAGCTGACTGGGTACCAGCCAGAGGACCAGGGTCAGTGCTGATTGGGGTCTCTCTCAGCCTCTCTCCCTGTCTCTCATTTATTCATTCATCCGTTATATTGGTGGTTTATTATATGCCAAGCATTTTCCTGCATGTGGGGAATGCAGATTTAAAAGATACAGAAATAAAATCTCTGCCCTCAAGGAATTTATGAGCTAAAGCATTACCTCATTCCTTATCTACCAGACAGAGTCTGTATCCTGAGATTTCTCATTTTGTTTCAAAACAGTTTACTCATTTAAATGGCTGAATATGTATTTTGAGGGAACACCATGGAACGTGGGTCTAGAGAGACAAAGGAGGCAGCCCTGATCCCAAGCGCAGGCCCTGTGAAGGGGGGAGCAAATGCGGTTCTCTGAGGAGTGGAGAAAACAGTGCCCAAGAGCCTTCAGGCGAGGGGCCCCTTCTGCCACTTCATCTCTGGCTGTCAGAGGCTCCCCGACAGACCTGGTCGGTAAGTGAGGCGTCAGGAGGATGGATTGGCCTCGCACAGTGAGATAGGTAATGATCTTTGGGGCCGGAAGGGAAGCAGGGGTCCCCGTAGAGTGGTCATGCACTTAGCCTGGAGAGAGTCTGTGGATTCCTAGTGCAGGCAGAATGGCATCCGGCAGCATTCCTTTGCAGAGACATAAACCCCTTCTTTGTCCTGATATCATCAGTAGGATTACACCCACTCTTTAATATTGGGCTCGGCGTTGCAGTTGAATTTGTTCTACGTTCTGAGGCACTTTCCCCTTTCTGTGGCTTGTGGAGAAGGACCCGTGCTTGGATGAATAGCAGTGGGGTGCGGTGTTGGGGGGGCTATGGCCCCAGCCTATAAAGTGGCCAAAGGACTTTTACACAGGTGTTGTCCATCCATTCGTCCACCCACCCCACCAGCCACTGGTTTACTTGAGAAGTGTTTACTGACTTCTCCCAATGTGCCCTGATCCACACCCTAGGGACAGAGCAGAGAACAGAGTCCTTCTTGGCAGCTCCCCAAGCTCCAGGTTTGCCGTTTATCTTTCCAATGGCTTCCCTTTTACAAAGGCCCAACTTTTCATTCTTGAACAGCCCTGTGTCATCACAAGAAGGGAAGGTGCAGCCATAGGGATAATGGCAGTCATTGCTCCCAAACAAAACTGACCTGTTGGGGGCTTCCCTGGTGGCGCAGCGGTTGAGAGTCTGCCTGCCGATGCAGGGGACACGGGTTTGAGCCCTGGTCCAGGAAGGTCCCACATGCCGCGGAGCGGCTAGGCCCCGTGAGCCATGGCCGCTGAGCCTGCGCGTCCGGAGCCTGTGCTCTGCAACGGGAGAGGCCACAACAGTGAGAGGCCCGCGTACCGCGAAAAAAAAAAAAAAAAACTTACCTGTTGGGAGTCAGAATAGTGTGAGATCGTTATGAAAATCGCCTCTTGAGTACACGTCTCAAGAGGGATCAAGAATGAGGACGATGGAAAGGACCCAGGGTGACAGGCTGGGTGGGATGGGAAGAGCCCTGGACTTAATTGACTGTGTGCCCCAGGGGAGTGGCTTCCCGAGTGGTCACTGGGCTTATTTGTAATGGGAAGGGGTTGGGCATGTGAATCCTCGAGATTCCTTCCTTCTGTGATATTGAATGAAGTCTATTGATCTGTGTCTCACTCCCTCTGCTCTCTTCTTTCCTGTTGCCCCATTTCTTGTCCTTTCTGGATCTGACCAGCTCACAAGTCAATGTAATCCTTCCTCCAGATGTTTTTCCTGCAGGGCATTCCATTCCACCAACATCTTGAATTACCCTCTAACCCTCTATTGTCCAGTAGAACTTCCAGTGATGGTGGCAGTAGTCATATCTGCACTGGCCATCACAGTATCCACAAGCCACATTGACGATGAGGGCTCGAAATGTGGCTGGTGTGACCTGGACCTCAAATTTTATTTAATTTTGATACACGTATCTAGTACACACCGCACAGCTCTAACCTCTTTTCCCAATGCTCTTTGGTAGTTATTGTGTTTATCTATTTATTTCTTCATAAGTCACTGGTTGAGAGCCCTGTATCTGTAGTCAAACTTCCTTAGCTTGAGCCCTGTATGACCTCTCATTAGCCGCGGGACCTTGGGCAACTTACTTAACCTTTCCAAGCGTCAGTTTTCTCACCTGTAAAATGAACGTATTGATACTAATAATCCTACCTGCTGGGATCATTGTGGGTATTCACCAAGATAATGAACGTAGAGCATGGAGGAGAAGGGGGAGGAGAAGGGGTATATTTCATCTTTTCTCTTCTGTTAGAGTGAAGTCTTGGGGACCAAGACAGCATAACCTTTATTGATTACGAATTAGCATATGGAGACCATACTGTCTCCTGGGGCTCACATAGGTGTCCTTTTTATTTGATTCCCATTCTCTTTGCTCAGCTACCAGCTCTCTTGTGTAGATGCCCAGGTACCTCTGTGCTCTGCACCAGGGCAGATACAAGCCTACTACAGTCCCGCCCTGATGTGGGCTGAGTGACTGTCACCCTGTCCTCACACACGCATGTATGTGCACACACACTCAAACTTCTCAGAAAGCAGGTGGACCTAGGATTTCATTCCTTCAGACACATATGTGTCTCCTGTGCCTCGCTCGTCTCCTCTGGGCGATGGGGAACAGGGTGATAAACCCATTAATTCCAGGCAGGCCCTTGTCGCTCTGCAGGTCCCCAACCCCCTTCAGACCTTCCCTCTGGCCAACTTGATCTCCCAAGTGACATCTCTCAATCCTGCCCCAGGAATCAGATGTCTAAATAACAAATGAAAGATTAATGCCAGTGGCCAAGATTGGGGTGTGAATAATTTAAAGGGCAGAATAAGAGGCAGCTCCATTTACCAACGGGGCTGCCTGGGCAGAGGTCAGGGAGAGGGAAAGGGCCATCTCCGGGCCAAGGATAGGAGGTTGTGGATTCTAATGAATTGACCTGGGAGAGGATTTCTTGTCGTTGGTGTTGGGAGGAATTTGTAGTTACAACCAGAAAATGGGTCCTTTGGCCTTCTTATCAACCCAGCGATTGTGGGTTTCACGAGTGTGGGCGGTTTTCGACTGGGTGCCATGTTTCCGTGGGTATTATAAGGCCAGGGACTGCCCATTGGATGAGCATCCAGTGCCCCTCACGTTGAGGACCACCTCTCGCCAGGGTCTGTGTCCTTGTGGCCACCTTGAACCTGTTGGGCTCCAGGAGTCCACGTGACTGGGTTATTCGGTGGAAGGCTTCCTGGGGGTGTGGGATTAGATGCGACGAGGGGAAAGCAGCCTGATGTTTGTGAACTGAGCAGATGTTTTAGTCAGTGCGGCTCTTGTCCAGGCAGGAAACCTCTGTGTGAATATTTTCTTCCACTTTTCCCACCACCTTGGTCACCTCCCTGCTACCCCAGCTTCCTGTTAGGTTTACCACAGACTCTCCTCTGATGGTTTGGGGTTCGATAAATATTTTCCCCTCCGGAAGTCTTCAGCAGTGCGGCAAGAAGGTTACATGATGGATTCTCCCCGTCGCTTAATTGAAGCCATAAAAAATGAAAGGAGAGTCTCCAATAAACCAAAGCATTACTCACTGGTGGATAGAGAGGGGATCCCAGAACTGGTCCCGGGAGGCACAGCTGGGAAGCCCTCCAGCTGACTGTCTGTTACGATTATTAATCACAAAGCCAGCAGGGCTCATCCGCACAGAGCTTCTTAACGAACTTGGACCCACGTCCTTACAAGGTTGTAGCCATTATAGCAACCAGCACCTTTTGGTTTCAAATCCCTGAAGGCTTAGCTGACTGGGATGGATATCCGAGTGTGTGCATTTGTCCTGGTGCTCCCCCCAATTTTAAGATACGTGTGGTTGTGTCTAAGCCCAAACAGTGGAAGGGAGGAAGCTCCATTTGCTGTGATTGGGAGACTCAGGTGGTGATTTAGGAGTATAAGAGCATAGCTGGTGGCTGGTGCATACTCTTATGTGTGTGTAATATTTACGTGTACGTATAATGCAACCGTGGTAGGTTAATGGTTGCATGTTGTGTATGGGGTAGCGAGAGTTTTGTGTGGTGGGTCATCAATATGGGGGTGGGAGTGAGGCGTTTTAATAGTAGTGGGTGTATATACTCTAAAATAGCATCATCTCTATGGGGATTCCATAACATTTGGGTTTCCAGGTGCATTACAAGTAGGAAGACCCTAGAATTTGTTGTCCAAATGAAAAGAGTTTTAAAGTAAAAGGGGGCATTATTAATATTTTGCCTACACGACTCACATAAACCAGGATTGTTCCAGGCCACCAGAGACGTGTGGGAACTCCACTTATAAGCCACCATTGACTGGCTTAGATGTTTTTTTCCCATTGTGTTTGAGTTTATGTTGAGGGTGAGTTTATGCTGAGGGTGAGTCTGGCCAAGTTAGAACTTAGAGGCATGGGCAGAGGGTTGCCTCTTGGTGGCATCTGCCCTGATTTCTGCCGTATGGTGGGGAAAAAAACAGCCCCCTGGACCCTTCCCAGGCTCACTGCTCCTGTTTCACAGGTGTCCTGGTGGGGTGCCCAGGTCTTGGTACCTGGCAGGCTTTGGCACACACTCTAGGACCCCTGATTCACTCGAGATGGAAAGCACGGCCGGTGAGCCTGTGAGCTGCAACCTCACTGCTCTGGGAGAAAGTGAACCAGCCCCTGTCCGGGGACTCTTCAGAGTCATGATCTGGGGGTTTGCTGTGTGTGCCCTGGGTCACGGTGCTGTGAGCCAGGAACCAGACTCTGCCCTATTGTGGTTGGGTCTGTCCTTGACTGTGCCTGAGCCTCAGTTTATCTCCGTGTGAAACTCAGGGAAGAAGAATATCTATTAACAAGAGTATTGATGTTTGAGACAGCGTTTAAGACGAGCTGTGTAAGAGAAAAACACCCTTTTCTGTTTCCCTCCCTCCTTCTTTCCCTACCCCTCAGCCCTGCGATTCTTTTGTGTGTCAGGTGACTTTGCCTCTAAAACCCCAGAATTTTGTTCCAGGGAGTTCCTCCACCTCAGCAATGGCACCCTTGAGGTTTGGGAGGGAAGGAAAGGGGAGCCCCACCCAAATTTGGGCCAGTGTTTCCCAAGTGGAGGTCCCTCCCCAGTGCCCCTGGTTTTCTTTCTGGCTCACCCTATGACCAACAGCAGGTGATGTGCTCCCTAGAATATCACCTAAAGGATTCTGTCCGGGCTGCTTTCTCCAGAGGCCCTCTTTCCCACCTTCTCCCTGAAAACCAAGAACTCCATGCCGCAAGCAACTAGGTGTAAACAGAAATTAATCCATCTGCAAAACCTCAACATGTCACCTGATCCCTATCAGGGCCTCATAATCGCCTCCAAGGAAGATCTTATTATATTAAAAAGCAATTGCCCTCCAAGCTGGTAGCACTAATAGATTTTCTGTGATATTTATACTGGATTTAGCTTTCAGCTTATGAGATGCCATTCCCTTCTTTCTGCCTCTAGGCCCTTTGGTTTTTGCATAAGCCTCCCACAATTTCAGTTTCCCACAGGGCCTCTGTGTGCAAGATGATAAGCTCCATGAGGGCATCTGTCTCGTTGAATGCTGCATCACCAGTGTAGGAAGAGTGCCTGGCATGCGGCAGGCGTGCAGTTTCATCCATCCATCCAATTCATTCATTCATTTGTTCATTCAACAGTTGGAGCCAAGGTCTAGAGAGGGAGACAAGACAAAAAACAAACAATAAATAAAATAATAAGTAATAAGGACTTTGAGAGAAACAAATAGGGTGTTGAAATAGAGGATCATCAGGTGGGGGGCTCTACTCTGAATGACAGGAAGAAATACCCACCCTGAGATCTACAGGATGACAAGGAGCCAGCCATGAGCAGAGCAGAGGGAAGCGCTTTCTAAGCAGCCGGAGCAGCTCTGTTGGGGGTATTGGGTGGGGGGAAAGCTGAGCAACTCTGAAGGCTTGGGAGAGGCCCCCTGAGGGTAGAACTTAGTAAAAGAAGTTGTTTATTGGATTTGGGGAGGTCAGGAGGAGCTAGGCCATTTCAGAAATGTCTGGGGTGGTCAAGACGCTCAGAGATGTGACTGGTGGAGGAATTTGGAATCCCTCATACTCTAAGCATAAGGACCTACATGATCTAGAGAAGAGAGCCCTGGGAAGTCTGGGGTATGCAACTGAGAAGTGGAGGTGGTGAGGGGTGTACTTTGAACAAGGGGTGCTGCTCGGCAGTGGGTTGGATGCCAGAACTTCTGGGTCTCCTTTTCTGCTCACACTTCAGTGGACACATTGTTTGCCTGTGTCTTCCGTTCCTCTATGTTTATAAAGATCATGTAACTCTAAACAGCACGTCTGGACTCATGTGGCTCTTGCTTAGATTGGAACAGAACTTGAAAGCAGGGCCTTGCTAAAGCCTTGTGATGAGTTGACAAGACCCAAATTTCCAAAAATACCCATGAATGTAACAATGGCAGTAACAGCCTGTTCTTACCTTCCGGGCCCTTTGGTGTCAGTAAATTGAAAACAGTTCCAGTTTGAGAAAGATTTTGGTGGCAAGAGGCAAGCCCATAAAATATCCTTCACAGGTTCTGGTCTTGTCAGTTAAGCATCAGAACTAGTTGTTGATGAGGGATTTCAGGGCTGAGGCTCAAGTAGGGCAGGGAGACGACCGCACACAATTCGATTGGTGGGAGTTGCCTAACAGAGACCAGGGAAATAGAACCTGTGCGGAGCATCCCCCGCTCCAGGTGACGGGGCCTTCATCTGCGGGGAGGGGAGAGAAGGGAGAGCTGTTTGGACAAATGGAGCAGCTCATTAATTAGAAGTTAAACGTCCCTCTTCCTCTGCCAGATCGCAATACATTCAAGTGAAAACATATGAGCACAAGCTTGTTCCTTTCATTCTCTCTGTTTCTAAACACTTCCTTGCATTAAAACCCCCAAGTTCCTTTCATCCTTGACAGCCAGATCATAGCATGGGGCGAACATAATTGGGATGACGGCCAAGACACCAGAACTTTTTCTACAAGACACTGCTGAGGACTGGGGTTTGCCTCGGGGCTGTTTTCTCCTGGGGCTCACATCTGAGGTTTTGGCTGTCAGTGGCATCCCTGCCCAGGAGAGATGCTAACCTGCAGTGAGGGGATGGACGGGCGGGCAGAAAGGCCAATACCTTCAGTTCAGAGGGGTCCCTGGCATCTTCTACATCTCCCAATGGAGATTCTGTGAAAGTATAACATGATGGTGACCTTTCCCACCAGGACCTGGGGGTGGGGTGAGTGCTGGGGGAGGGCAGCCCAGAAAGACAAAGGCTTTATTATCAAAAGGCAGCACTTTGGCCCCTCCGTCCTCCGTGAAACCAGTCCCTCTGGCCTCCATCTCATAAACACGTCTCCTACTTATAGAGAACAGAATGCAGTCCCACCAGAGATCTCCTCTGCCGATCGGAATGGAGGTGGTAATCCCACGATCCTCCTGTGGAGGGGAAAGGGCTAGGCTGGGTCTGTTCCCAACTGTGCGTATGATAGACGAGGTGACCTGAGGCCACCTGCTCAGCATCTCCATGCTTCCCCTCCCCTTAGAGCCAGGAAAAGCATCTCTGCTTCCTTCTGCCTTCTTAAGATGCCAGGTGGGAAAGGCAGAGACTGCTCAGTAGCTGCTTGAAGAGCCCAGGAGGAAGGACCGTGATGCCCATGTGATACTACCGTGTCTGCTCACTCAGTAGGACTTTCCACCCCATCTGTAAGGAGGAAATGTGAGCCCTACAAAGAAAGCAGGAGCGTGGGGCAGGTGAACACAGCCCACGTTCCCTTACCTGTTTGCCTGTCACTGCGCCCCCTTTCCCAGCTCCCACAAGCAGTAGGGACAGCTAGGCGATCCGAACCAAAACTTGTCCTTACTACTTTTTTTTTTAAATTTTATTTATTTATTTATTTGTGGCTGTGTTGGGTCTTCATTTCTGTGCAAGGGCTTTCTCTAGTTGTGGCAAGTGGGGGCCACTCTTCATCGCGGTGCGCAGGCCTCTCACTATTGCGTTCTCTCTTGTTGCGGAGCACAGGCTCCAGACGTGCAGGCTCAGTAATTGTGGCTCATGGGCCCAGTTGCTCTGTGGCATGTGGGATCTTCCCAGATCAGGGCTCAAACCCGTGTCCCCTGCATTGGCAGGCAGATTCTCAACCACTGTGCCACCAGGGAAGCCCCGTCCTTACTACTTTTAAACCATCCCGGTTATCACATACAACTCTCTCCTCAAGGATTTACAGTCTTAGCTTCTCTCAACCCAATAGACTCAATTCAGGAAGAGGGAGCTGGAGAGGCGAGACTCTCAAAACATTTCACCACCAAGGGCATAAAGCCTACTGCTGAGTCAAGATCCCAGAGGTCCCCTGCAGGGCCAGGCAGGCCTCCTTAGGGAGGTCCTTGAGCAGTATCCTAGGAGAAGAGGCTGGGCTTCTGGGGCAATGGGGAGTTGTCAGAAGGCAGTGGCTACTTACCAACCAGTGTGGAAATATTTCACTATTTTATCTTCCACCCTTCCTGGTACATATTGGCCAGATATCAGGTCTAGAAGCAGGTCCTTATTTTCTTTGAACTGTGGGGAAGATGGCCAAGGTCCAGAGGAGAGATGCAGTCTCCCGGCCCTCTGTATCTGTGGATGTGGACCTGTGGCTACAGGAAGTCCACTGTTCTATGCCATTGTATATAAGGGACTTGAGCGTCCATGGGTTTTGGTACCTATGGGGGTCCTGGAACCAACCCCGTGCAAATCCCAGGGGACGACTGTACAATCACATGAAATTATCCAATTGTGGAATTGCACCTTGGAAGAGACCTGAGAGATTCATTCATCCTCTTGTCCAGGGTAGGAGGCTAGTTTAGTACGTGGATTCTCCTCATTTCTCCTCCCCTGTGAACCATCCAGGTGAAGTGGGATTATCAGGAGAGGGGCAGACCTCAAGGGATGCCAGATAAGACCACTGAGGAACTGGGCCTCAGAGACGTGAGACAATCACACACTGTGAGGAGGTGCCCCATGCTCAAAACAGACAAAAACATCCCTGGTGTTTGGTCAAGGGGGGATGCCAGGGGCTGGAGCCGCTGGAGGAGGTTGTAGGATGTGAGATTTGTCCTGCTGTCCCAGCATGCGTCATCATGCCGTCTGCCCTGGGCCCAGGAGATTAGCTATAGCCGGGCTGGTGGATGGAGACTCGGGGCTGAGGCTTCACCTCCCCCAACCGCCATTCCTGGCTTCACAGCACAGCTGCCAGCAAACCCCTTCTTTCGGGTGTTTGGCTCCAGATGTCCAAACCCAAGGACATCGTGTCAGCATGTTTCTCCGCTGACTGTAAAAGAACAGCTGCATCTTCTAGAAGACCCTTCCAAGTCCATCGCTTGTTAGGTTGATTATAGTATTTTACTCGTAAGTTGGTTACGCCTCTTGGGCCCCTTTTTGAGATTCCACTCTCAAACACAGGGGGATGATATTTTGAGACACAGAATGTGAGAGCAGGATGGATTCTAGAGATCATGTGATCCTACACACTCATTACAGAGATTGGAGGGAGGGGTGATGGGTGGGGGAGGGAGGGAGGCAAAAAGGTCACGTAACTTCCCTGAGGTCACCTGCACATGTGGTGGCAGAGGTGTGACTGGTCTTTTCCCTCTATAACGTACTTTTCTGTTCAAAGTTTTAAAAAGAATGAATTTAAAATGAAAAGTTTTAGTTTTCTTTGGAAAATACAGACATAGATAAGAAAGATAAAAGGAAATACATACCCAGAGTGCTACCCCCATAGCCATGGTTAATATTGATATTTCCTTCCCATTTTTACGTCAATTATTTTCCATAGTTAAGGTTCTTATGTATATATGTCTCTCTCTCTCTCTCTCTCTCTCTCTCTCTCTCTCTATATATATATATATATATATATATATATATTCACTGAATAGGATGGAAAGGAAATCATAAATAGATATATATATAGATATATATATATATATACACGAAACCTTGTAACTCTAGTAATTTCCCCACTTGTAAACCTTCATAAACGTAATTTTAAACATGTGCTTAATATTCTATTACGTGCATATATCATAATTTACTTACCCACTCCCTTACTGTTTATAAAATTTAAGTTATTTCTCATTTTCAAGTGATAAATAATGCTAATATGAAAATGATTGTGAGTAAAGGTTTTGCCTTGCTTTCTTTTAATCTCTGTATTTCAGGCTATTTCCTTTGGCTAGATTCCCAGAAGTGGTGTTTCTAGGTCAGAGGTATAAACACGTTCAAGTTTGGCTATCTATTACTAAATTGTTTTCTAAAAGTATTGTTCCAATTTATGTTCTCACTAGAAAGCTATGAAATTTATTAAATCTTTGCTAATGTGGTAGACAGTCCTCATTTCTGATGTGAAAAATCTCAGTGTTCTAAGTTTAAGGGTGGCTGTGAGACAGCCAGGGATTGTGATATGAATAAACTGTTTCATTGAGCATTTTTGAAAATTCAACAAAGCCCTGGATCCACCCTAGAAAGCAAAGAATTGGCCCCATTTAGCCCAGTTGGCTAAGACCTGCCCCACAAACAGAGCCTGCACCTCAGACCAGGAGAGATGTATTGATATAGCCCCAGGAATTTTTTTTAAAGTAGATTGGTCCCTAGGAGACATGCTGGAACATAGGACCTGAACAGCCCGTGTGCCTGTGTGCATGCGTGTGTGTGTGTGTTTGCGCACCACCAAAAAGCATCTCCGTTCCTGAAAGAAACCAGAGAGCTGGATCAATGGACTCATAAACATGTCTCACAATAGAAAACTGGACTGATGCACCGTCCTGTGGAAATCACCAGGGTGGCTATGATCCACGCCAGTCCATCTCAGCCCTGCTGTTCAGAGAACGGCCCAGTCCTGGGGATGGGGTATCCCAGCAAGGGTCAGGCCATCTCAGCCAGGCTCGGGGAGGGGAAGGCCAGCTGAGATAATGAGCCCCCGCTCATCGCAGGGAGGTCTGACGGGGAGGGACCACTCAGAACAAATGAGCGTGTCAATATCTGTCTCTCCAGATCCACAAACTCAGGTCTGTTAGCGCAGGTATGGCTAGAGCGCCCAGCCCCCCAACTTCACATGAAACATAAGGATGCTGAGCTGACTGGTCCTTACAGAAGCAGATATCCCACCTGGGCGTGCTTTCCTTCTCTTTAGAAAAGGGGGAAATGAGGCCTGGAAGATTGGGTTTCCCCCGCAAATCATCACCCACTCCATTTCAGTTCTCTTGAGACGCCCTCAGCCTTCTCTGCTAATACAGCAGAGGGTAAACCCAGGAGTATCGGAGACTTGGCCCTTCTTACTTCCGTTCGTGGAGAGCTGTGTGGGATGCTGGGGCCGGGGGACAGGTCATCTGAACTCTAGCCCTGACTCCAGTCATCCATGTGACTCCAGGCAGGTCACCAACTTCTCTGCGTCACGCCCTTCTCGCCTGAAAATAGGAGTCTGGGCCTTTTGGAAAGTTTTATGAGTTTGTCATATGATAAAAAATCGAGTATGCCTAAATATGTGACATCTTGGCAAGAAGGAAGCAGCTGCTGTGAATCGAAGAGGCCAGAGGAGCAGTCCTTTTCCCCATCTCATGTGGTCAGGTGGCTCCTGGGGGTCCTTTAACATCAAAAGGCAGAAAGAAGAATTAAAGGTGAACAGCGGGTGAATTAGAAAGGGCCAGAGATATTGCATTCCTGAAAGTCTCAGAAGCAAGGGAAAGCCTCAGGTGGAGTAGCTTAGTAACTGCGATTTCTAAGAAGTTCTTGGAGAGCGTGTGACTTACCTAACGCAGCTTCATTCACGGCCCACGAGGACAGCGCGTGGAGTCCCATGGTAGGAGGAATGTGCCGTCCTTTTCGAATGAGCCAGCTGAGGTCTGTGCTGAGAGCTAGTCACTGGGGTAATACGGAAGTCGTCCTCCAAAGTGGCCCAGGCCTCCGGAAAGTCCTTGTCACCCTGCAGTTTAGCCCTGGGGCTATTCAGTCAGGCATTCTGTGCTTCCAAAAAAATGGGGTCTTGGTGCGGAATCATGTCCCTGCCTCTCAAACAGTGCTTTCCAGACCAGGGTCACAACCTCTTAGTGGGCCATTAAGTCAGTTCCGTGGGCTGGGACTAATATTCTTAAAAACGGAATGGGATTAGAAAATATCAGAGTGCATTGCGGGAAGCAAGAGTGAGACTTGTTTTCCAGAAAAGTATTGTTTGATCCTGGGTTTCGATGTGAGTGAGATCTCCTGAGTAGGTCTCAATCAAAACAGGTAAAACTGCTCTAAAGAATGGGGAATCTGAGGAATGAGGAATTCAGAGGCTCTCTGTACATCCTCATAGTGTATATTTCATGCCCAGTGGGTATGTGTGGCTAGAATCCAAAATCGCACCCGGGCTGTGCTAGGGATGGGCTGTGTGCCTCCTGGGTGCATCCACTCAGCCCACTGGCTCCTGGCTTTGTGGCCTGGGCTCTGGACCCTGGAGACCTGCCTCCTCTCCCGGAAGGACAAACACCTGTCACCAGTCCTTTCAGGCGGGCAGGGAACTCTCCATCTCCCTTTGTCCCTGCTCCTCTGGCTGCTTTTAAGACTAAGGAGGTTGAATGAAGCAGGAGTAAAGTCAGAGAGAAAAAGGAGTGAGCCGGGCATCTCACGGTGAGTCAACTGTGGCAGGAAGGAGCCGCAGAAACAGCCTGGTTCTGCCCATCCTTTTGCAAAGGAACCTGATACTCAGTGAAGCTGTGGGCAAGCAACGTGTAGTAGGCAGTTAAAAACCCGGGTTTTCAATCAGCAAAGCTCACACTCTGTCCCCTCTGTGTGCTGTCCTCATCCTGGCTGGAAAGCCCACATTTTTGCAAATGGCTTCTGAGAGCTTTGGGGTGAAACATACACCCCTCGGAGGGGAATGTAACACCCCCCCACACACACACACACGTGCACCTCCAGCTACTCTACTCTTACCTTCTCCAGAAACATCTATCTTCTGAGGTTCTCAGAGTAGAATGAGCTCCCACCCCAACAAGGAGGGGACCAGCACCGGGGTAGCCAGTGGGGGAGAGCGAGGGTGACAGGAAGGCCTCTAGCATCCCTCCATGTGCATTGCTCCCTCACACAGACTCTGTAGCCCCATCATCCCATGCCTCCAAGCTTCTAGTCTCAGACACAAGAGAGGATAATAATAATGATAATGAATAACAACAACAATTGTGGTGATCGGAATAGTAATCATAGCCTACACCAGGCACTACCCAGGCTTGGCGCTGTTCCAAGCACTTTACATGAATTATGTCAATTAATCTTGTACCTCTATGATGTGGTGCTTTTGCGCTCACCCTTTGAACAGTAGACGAAACGGGTCACAGGGACGTTAAAGAAGTCACTGTCACACAGCTCGTTGGATCCCAACCCAGCGGACTGGCTCTGCAGCCCCATCCGTAGCCATTGCCCTATATCATGTGGCCTCCCTGTTGCCAGGTTCACGCCAGATGCAGCGTGACGGGGCCTAAGCGGCCTCAGCTGAAACCCCGCGCAAGCCACGCTGGCCAGGCAGCATCCTAGTTCTGTCACCCGGCCAGTGACACCTGCCCAGTGCCTCCCTGGCCTGGAGGCCTGTGAGAGTGGGTTTGCAGCAAACGGGGAGTGGATTGGATGCAAGCGCGCTGCTCCCATCCAGCCTCTTCCACTGCGCCAGGAGGCTGGGGGGCCAGCACCTCGTCCCCCAGGGGTTCAGTGGCGAGGTCACTGGGATGCCTGTCTCATGGCTCAAGGGAGAACTTTCAGAAGAATTTCAGGGACGTTACCTGGGGTTTTTTGGAGCAGGACCTGGCAGGGATGTGGCGTCACATGCAGCATCCGTCAGCCTGCGGGAGGGTTACGTAAGGCATGGCTTCCTGGGGAACTATTTAGGGTCAGGCCTCCAGGTGAATTCCCCGAGGAGATCTGACCCATACTGCATCACAGAGGTGCTTGGGGACCCGTGGACATAAAGGAAGTGAAAGATCTTCTCTCCCAGCCGCCCTCAGAGCCTGGGCCATCCTTGCCCCAAGGAGCGACAGGGATGACTCCGGGCCCCTCCGCCAGCTTATCGGGGGCGTGAGATCTGTTCTCCCCATCGCACTGCTTGAGGCCAGCCCCGCGGGAAAGGAAGTGTCTCTGAAGCACACTCACTTGGCCGCCCCGGGAACTGAGAGGGGGTTTGCCTTGGAAGGGACACTGGCCAGTGAGAGTCTGCAGGGTGGGTCCAGGTGGCCACCTTCTCCCTCCTGGTCACTCAGCTTCTGTCCCCCTACATCGGCACCCAAACACCCTCTTCCTTTTCTCTCTGCACGCACCCGCCCCCCGCCTGCAGAGTGAAGCTAGAAACCTATCTTTTGGAGTTTGCTCTCCTCTGTCATCGCTTTCGGTAGGGATGAGGGTGGGGGAGGAGGTCGGAGAGAAAGAAGAGAAAAACCTAGGAGGGAACCGAAGTCCCCATTTAACCCCGGGCCAGTGTGGGAATCCGGCTGACACAGCAGGAGAGCAAGATTAGTAACAAGTGAGAGGGAGATGATTTATGTTTTGTGCCTGAGGATCCACGGAAGACTTCCAGGTGTCACCCAGGCTGCCTGGCGATCTTTAGCAGCAATTAGAGCTGCAGACTGTGCCTGGGCCCCCTTGCCTTAGCCGCTGCCTGGTTTTAGGCTAATATTTTCGCCTACTCCTGTGTGCACAGGGCTTCTAAAAGCCTCTCTTCCCCACCTAATTTCTCTTTCTCAACTTCCACCTTTGCATGAAAGCAGGACATGGCATCCTGAGAGAGCACGTGACTGGGGGCTGGGCTCTGGAGGAGGACCGTGCGTGGCTACACATCAGGATGCCAGCGTCTGCAGCCTCCGTCCCCCTTCCCTGCCACCCTTGGGGCTATGTGCTTGCGTCCAGGCCTCGGAGTCCAAGGCAGTTTGGCAGGAAAGACCCGTCTTCTCTTCTGTCTCCACTCTGAGTGCTACTTTCTGGGATGGGGATGTGAAGGGGGCACTGCCCAGCCTGCCTTGCCTCACACGAAGAGCAAAGGTGATGCAGCTAACCTAGGAGATACTCAGCATCAGCACCGAGGGGAGGAGAGTTCTGGTTACACATCTGCACGTTGGCGTGGTGGCACTGGGTCAACCAAGTGGTTTGTTTTGCTTGTTTTGCTAACAAGCTCGTCTGTACTAGTCCCCGGATGGTGGGTCAGTGGGTGGCAGTGCGCAGCACAAGAAAGGAAGCAGCTAGGACACAGTGTTTCCGACCAAGCCGGCGTTGGAGTTCACAGCCAGACCATCTCATGCAAAGGGATGGTTCCCCAGTCATGATGTGAGAGGTGCTCCTCCTGGCCCTCTGATGCCTTCCTGTTGAGCCCAATTGACCTAATAGACTGAACAGTTTGAGAGCAGCCTGCCCTTTGCTCTGCGTGCCCTGGGAGGGCAGCGGTGGGTGCTCCAGGGAAGAAAACAAGCTTCAGGGTGGGCACTAGTATTTTGGGCAGAGGGCGTTCTCTAGAATCAGGAAGGCTAGCCAGCTGCCCCTCACCAACTGGCAGCCTGCAGCAGGACACAGCCAGTCACCTCTGTATATACACTGGACAGATTAATAACGGGCACAAGGAAAAAGCAAGGAGAGGCTCTACAGGGCTTTTAGAACTTGGGCTTGAGCATCTTAAAGCTCTTTCTTTACCTCTACAAACAGAGCCCCTCAGCCTTGCTGAGGTGGCCTTCCTCTGTCAGATGAGCACCTCAGGTTACTTTACCTAAATTTCTGTCTCCCATCTGCTGTTGGGGTGTCTGTCACTTATCACTTGTCACAGTTGCCAGTGATTGCTCATGTGTCACCCGTTTAATTTTGTTTTGAAATTTTCTGTGCCCTTGGAAAGAGATCATCAAATTTAGATTTGTTTGTAAAATAAGAATAAAAAGGCACTGAGTGAGTACTCCAGGGACCTGCTGTGTCAAGTGCGTTAGCTTTGGTGTGTAGGCACTGAGGTGTTTATTTTAGCCATTCTCAGGCCATCTCTGGTATTTTCTGGCACTCGGCTGTGTTCTGTGCTGGGGATGTCTAAGACCAGCTGAAGTGCAGATAGATAAGGTGTTTTGAGCCACGATGAGGACTGCTTACGTTTCCACCCATTGGTACTATATTCTGAAGCCTCTCCAAGTTCTCTACGTTGCAGTTACCCAAGAGAGGCTGTGTGTCTTCTGGAGAATTGTCTCTGCTGACAGTTGCCCTTGGCAATTTGCAAGGACTTAAAGCTGGTTCAAGTGGTCGAGAGAGCCACCTGTCCGAAGGCAGGGAGAGAGCCAGCTTATTATTACCACCTTCATCCACCCTCACTCCTCCCTGTGCCAGATTCAATCCCCCTCCCCCTCTTCCTCTGCCTCCCCCTCCCCTCACACCATCTCCAAGCCTTTCCTTGCCCACCCGCAGTGCCCTTGCCCGGGTCCTCTATCTGAATTCTCCACCTCTGTCAAATCCTGGTTGAATCCCACGGCTCCGCAAAGCCTTCCCTCATACTGCACCTCGCTCTTTCTCTGAACGCCTGTAACACTTTACACAGCTGTTGAGCAGTTCATTCATTTATTCAGCAGGTATCCGTGAAGGCTTCGGTACAGAAGCACATGTGGATGGTTTCCCAATTTCACGTGTTCGTCTTACCTTCTCAGTCAGCATCTCCACTTCTGGAGCAGCGGTTCTCAACCTTGGCGGCACACGGAATCGCCTGGAGAGCTTTGAGAACTCTGGAACAGAGGCTGCACCCTAGACTCATTAAATCAGACCCCAGCAGCACGTTCTAAAAACTTTCTATTTTGAAATAATTGTGAATTTGCACGCACTTGCAAGAAATTATACAGAGGTCCCTCATACCCTCCATTCAGTTTCCCCCCACAATAACATTTTTAGGTAACTATGGTACAACATCACAAGCAGAAAATTGACACAAGGTGCAATCCACCAAAATTCCCCATTCGGATTTTGCCAGTTGCCATGTATACTCGTGTGTGTGTTTACGTGTGCGCACATACTCAGTTCTACGCAATTTTATCCATGCATAGATTCGTGTAGCTACCTTTTGATAGCATTATTTTTCAAAACTCCCAGGTGGTGATCTCAGTGTGTGACCGAGGTTGAGAACCACGGCTCTGTGAGCTACACCCCATCTGCATCCGACAGTGTCCAGCAGTTGACGCTCTCCATCATTTTTGATTCGGTGTTTCTTCTCCTCAGCTGACTCACCCGACCCTCTGTGGCCCATCAGGCTTCTCCCACCCTCCCAACTGCAGTCTCCCCCTTTACCTCTGCACCCAGACCCCGAGCTGGGATCCGTGTGTCAGGTTGCCAGAGTCCTCCTCTGGCCTGCTCGCGTGGATAGCTATTTCCAGGGCTCGGGAATGAAATTGAAAATAGAGCAAACAATGTGACAGTTTTCTGCTGCTATTTTTTCTCCCATGAACAGAATGTTCAGCATTATTTTTTTCTCTTTTGTGCAATACTTCAAGTAAGAAATAATCTGATTGGAATGCTGGCTTATGCTGTTTCGAAGCCCGCAGTCTCCAGCTAGCTGTGCAGAGAGAGCTTTCCCAGGGACCCTGACGGTGAGCGTATTGGCGAGTAGTCAGCTCCGGGCCCCATCCAGGTGCTGATTAGGCCAGGAAGTAAATGGGCCACATGCATATGGATGGTCCTTCCTGAAGCTTCTCTTTGCCCTGGAAGCCTTGTTATGCTTTTGCCTGAAAGCTATTAAGGAGTGGTCTGGCTCTTCCACACGGGGAAGGATCTGGGAAAAAAGCGTGAGGGTGTCTGAGGTGGGAGCACATTTTGTCTCAGACGTTGTCGCCTGAATAGCTTAGGGGACAGATGGGCATTCTTTGTGCCCCAAGTCTGCTTTTCTCAAGACCCTGGAATTTGAAGCCTGCGATGGGCTGGCTGTGGAAAACGCAGTTGAGTTCAGGGCTGGGGGCGGATAACAGGAAGATGCTCTTTTGCATTTTGCTGGGGCCTCCCCTCCAGTCCCGAGAGGGGACAGGAAGTTTTCATGATTGTCAGTGTCATATGGGAGCTTAGGGAAAGCGGAGTTCATCATTTCTGTGAGACATTAGTCTGAGTGTGTTCATTCTTTCCCTAACTGAAGAAACACGAATGGACATCTGGTCTGCGCCATGTAATAGGCTTGGTTCTGGGGACGTGAAGATGAGTAACACAAACCCTCACTAGGCATTTATCTCTCTAGATATGGTTTAATTTCATTTTTTCTCCTGGGATGGGAGAGTGGATCAGAGTTGGGCATGAGAGGAAGTTGATCATTTTGAGTTCTTCCCATCCACAAATGCCCAGAAGATGTAGGAACAGAACAATTTAAATGTTAAACTCCTTATTCTTCAGGCCCCATGGAAGTGTCCAGATCTTGATTAGGATGTTAGTTACACCAGTGAATGCATTTGTCAAAAGCTCATTGAGGGGCTTCCGTGGTGGCACAGTGGTTAAGAATCCTCCTGCCAGTGCAGGGGACACAGGTTCGAGCCCTGGTCCAGGAAGATCCCACATGCCACGGAACAAGTAAGCCCACAAGCCACAGCTACTGAGCTTGTGTGCCTAGAGCCCGTGCTCTGCAACAAGAGAAGCCACTGCAACGAGAAGCCCGTGTACCACAACAAAGAGTAGCCCACGCACAGCAACGAAGACCCAACGCAGCCAAAAATAAATAAATAAATTTATTTTTTTAAAAAAAAAGCTCATCGAAGTGTACACTTAAGATCTATACATTTCCCTGTGTGTAAATTTTACCTTTAAAAAAAATCACATTCTAGAAAGAAATGGAAAGGAAGCAGTGAAGCCGCAGTTAAGAGAAGACAACTTTCATGAGGAATAAAACCCTGCTTTTGAAATGTCACCCTAATAACATTTTCAGAGGCAAGAGTCCACCGCACATCGTGGCCCAACCTCTGCCCGCTGAAGCGCAGACACGCACTCTTCAGGGGACTCACTCTACCTCAGCCCAGGTGTGCCTGCTGCTGCTTCTGGAACATTCCTCCCACACTCGAGCAGGGCCAGGTTGGTCCTGCCTCCCCCATGAAGCCTTTCTTCATCTCTCCAGCCAGTTTAAGTGATCTTTCCCATTTCTGTTTCATCTGCATTGACTGCCTTAATGTAATTCGACATTGATTACTCAGTGTCTTTCATTTTTAGTTACTAAGTTAGTACATTTAAGGAGCTTAGAACAGTGCCTGGCACATAATAGGTTCTCAATAAATGATCACCATTACTGTTGTTGTTGTTATATTTTATGCTTCTGAACCATCTCCCTAGGGCCTGTGCTCCTGAGTGACAGACAAGTCCTGCGGGGGCTGGACTGTGTCCCCTGGGTGGTCAGCACGATGCTGGGCGCTCGTGCTCATTGAAATCTGCGCAGATGTGTGTGAACTCCGGGCAAACTCTAAGCCCACGTATTTGGGAAATCTGACTATACCAGAGACGTGACTGAGGAACTTTCTAGCAGACTTCTACACTTAGATGCAGCGCCAACCAGGTGGCGTGGGGAGGGAGGGCATGCCAGGATTCTCAAACCTCTCTCCAGCTCCAAGGTTGAGAAACCTTGAAAAAAAAAAAAAAAAGCCAGGTCCCCAACACAGCCCAGGGGCAGAGAGTGTGGCCTCAGAGTACCTGCTCTTTGTGGATGGTCGCTTGAGTCTCCCACGGCACCCCAGGGTGGGGTAATGAGATGCCACTTGATGACAACAGTTCTGCCTTTCAAAATGACACCCAGCAAAGGGGCAGCATGGCAATGACACCTGCTCATCAGCCCCGCTCACCTGGAGTCTGCGAGGGCTGGGCCACCCTGCCCGTTAGGCCGGCATCTGTCCCCATCGGCCTGCCTGCAGCTGATGCTCATTAATCCTGGAGCCCCGAGCCTGGAGGGTGGACAAAGCTGAGCTTTTAGAGCCATTTATGACAATGGGCTTGACGAGGGCTGCTAGACTGATTTATAATTGGGCTGCGGGCCCCCTGCGTCCCTGGAGCCCAAGCTCCCAAACTGGGCCAGTCCAGGAGGGTGGTTTGTGCTCATTGGTTTCAGGCAAAGGACCAAGACAGGGTCCTGCCAGACCAGCAGAGCAGATTCCAGCACACCCTGGGGCCTCCTGGTTTGAGGGTTCTTGTTTGGGAAACTTAACAGAACCTGCCCTGGTCCCCTCAGGAGGGCAGGACACTCGTCAGGGTCTTCACGGGCCGACTTTGGGATCAGCCTTCTGAACTCACAAGAGTTTTGCAGGAAAATAACGATAATGAAAACATCACGTGATATGTATTGACCGCCTACTATCTCCTTAGCCTTGAGCGAAAGGCTTCAAATGTACTGTCTCATTCAATGAGGTGTAAGAACCGTTATCAGGCCTATTTTGCAGATGAGGAAACTGAAGCACAGAAGGTTAAATAACCTGCTCAAGGACACCCCTTAGAAGAGGCAGAGCTAAGCTCTGGAACAGGTGGCCTGGCTCAGGGATTTGGTGCCTCTGCTTTCTGTTGCACAGGACTTGGCATTGCCAGCCTAAGCAATGGGTCTGATGGGTGTCAGAGATGCTGGGAGCCTCCACCATGAGATGCGAAGCCTGGGCCGATGGAAGGGAAGGTGGCTGGGAGTCAAGAAACTGGGATGCCAACTTTACTCCAGCCACTCAGCTACCGTGTGACTTAGGTGTGTTATCTCTCTGCTCGGTGCCATCAGGCACACTGTCATTATTTGTTGTTTTTAAATAAAGATCCCAGGGTGCAATAAATGTGAAAACACTTGGAAAAAAAGTTAATAATGGCAGCAGTAACCATCCTTGGCCCAGCAGGAAGGGCCCCACCATCGGGAACCCCTACTTGGAGCAGGGCAGCGCATTTCCGTGGTAATGCTGTCTCATCCTTCCCCTGGGCAAATCCCCCCATCTGTCTTCCTTCTCTTCCGAGTGCTGTGATGTGGCCAGGCTTCCAGGAAGCTCCCGTGTGCCCACCTTCCCTCTGGGTCTCTCCCTCTGGGAGTGGCTTTCCTGAGCGTGTCGTGTGGAAGGCGTCTTATCTCACTCCTTTCCCCCCAGTTCTTCCTGCTACCTTGTCTCCCTTCTCCTGGCCTCTCTCTTGTTCTACTGGTTCACGATCATCAAAGACGGATCTCAGTTTCCAGACTGTGAACCCAACTGTCTCCATTGCTGCAGGTTTCAGAGCAGCTGTGTGACGGTGGGTTGTTTTGTTTTTTTCATTTTTTTTTTTGTTTTTTTTTTTTACGGCACCAGAAGCTGCTGATGCATAATTCAACAAACAATCCAGAAATGCATCAGAATTCAAATTACTCACATCAGAGGGATCTGGATGTGGTACAGTGTCTCTTAAAAACCCACTCCATTCATGACGGTCCCTGTGCTTTTATCTTCCAGTATTTGTAAAATTTTCAGGAAGACTGGGCTACAGATGGGAGTTTCAGCCAAAAACTGATGGCTGCGTAGCCCTGTGGAGAACGTGGTGGTGTGAGATCCCAGCCCCCAGCCCTGACCAGCTGTCTGAGTGGCAGGTGCTGGGTCTTGGGGCTGATTCCCCCAGGCCCCAAGCGGGTGTGGGCCAGGGCTAGCCCTGGAGTCCCTAGTCTTTCTAGCAGGTTCACCCCGACAGAGGCAGGCCCCTGCCCTGAAGAAGGCAGCAGCCTACTTCTCTGTGGAGAGGCTGTGCTGCGTAGCAGTTAACACAGGCTTTGGAAGGAGACTTCCGTGATTCAAAGTCTGGCTCTGGCGCTAATCAGCTGTTTGCCCTTGAACATGTTACTTAACCTCTCTGGGCCTTCCTTCCCTTATCTATAAAGTGTGGAAAATAATAGTGCTTATCTTACAGTGCTGTTGCAAAAGCTAGAGTTAATGTATGTGGGTGCTACGTAAATGTTGGTTATCATTATTATTCCAGAAACTTCCATGGATATCTAGGGAACCCCTGGGTCTCCCCATTCCTTTATGGGATCTCCAAATTTCAAGGCACTCTGCTGCCCCAGGAGCACGGCAGGGGCCGCATAACCAGACATGAACTGTATAGGTTGGAAATGCCTGGCCGCCTGCGGTACTGTGTAAACGACTCCGTGCCCCCAGCCCACTGCTGCATTCCTCAGATTTCTCATGGCCCACCCACTTCATCAGCGGGACTCTCTCTGGGGTCTTCTCTTCCAAGGTTTTTATTTATTTTCCCCTTTCATAGGGCCTCAGAGTCTGAAGAAACTTCCCATCCATCTTGCCCCTCACCCCATATCCACCTCTGCCTGGAGGGCCACCCACCAGCCCCAGTTCTCAGCCATGCCCACTAGCCTCCACGGACCCCACTGCCCGGTCCTCTGGCAGCAGACACACCTGTGCATTTGCTAAGAGGCTGGAGGGGCTGCTGTGGCCAGCCTGACCTCAAGTCCAGACCTGAATGCCTAATTGCTGTTTCTCCGCTCTTTCTGTGAGTGAAAAGTGGGGTCATCTGATCATTAGCCCTCGTGGATGCTTCTAAGCCCCTGTGGCTGTTATCCATGTGTTGTGGGGCTGGGGACAGGCCCAGCTTCACCTCTACCGAGTGTGCAGCCAGCTCCACCTGCCCCTCAAAGGCGGGACCCTCTTTGCGCGGGGTGAGAACTTGGGTCGCTGAAGGTGAGACTTCCCAGAGCTGGTCCCAGAGCTCCCTGGGCTGGCACATCTGAGCCACAGATGGCCACAGAGGTTGCTGGCTAAGTGGAGGGATATTTGTAAGTGGCGAGGAAGGGCGGGGGTTCAGAGCAGGACCGAAAACGCGGCAGGTGGACCAGCTCCTTCCTTGTGACTGGAAGCTCAGGGCAGGGGCGGTGGGAGAAAGTGGGGAAAAGCACTTCATGGATCCACACGGTCTCTTCCTGGGTTCAGTGGGACCCTTGCTTTATGCCAGCTCAGTTTTAATCCCATGCCGTATGCCATGTGGCTCATGGCTAACTTGAGCACAGAGAAGTGAGGGAATTTACCCAACGTCATACGGTAGGTTAACGGTGGAGGAGGAATGAGGACCCAGTTCTCTTTTCTTTCAGAGCAGCATATGCCGCCATCCTGATGGCTAGAATCTCAGATTCAGACAACAGGAACACTGAGGCTCAGAGAGGTGAAGCGACTTGCCCAATGTCACACAGCTCATCAGTGGCAGAGTTAGGACTAGAACCCAGGTTTCCTAATTCTTAATCTAGTGTTTGTTCCACTTCCCACCCCTGATCACTTTCTCTGGTCTCTTCACCTGCTCCCCTCATTAGCTAGGGAGGAGAGGTTTTCCCAGGGACTGGCATCTGCTGGTGCCATCTGCACAGAAATCGGCCTGGGTGTCTCAAGGGACTAGGACAGAGGCAGCCCTGGTGCCTGGGCAACGCTTCAGAGGGAAGCCGGCCCCATCCCGGCACAGGGATTGAATGGAAGAATCGGCTTTGCACAAGCACAAACTGCTCGGTCCCCCTCCTCCCCTGCCCCGCCCCCATGTGTTGTGGGTGTCAGCCAGGACTTGGAAAAAAATAAATTCTGGATGGCGGCTAGCCAGGCAGACACCCAGGTTGTCAGGGGACTGGGGAAGGTCAGACAGGGATGCCAGTTAGCATGAAGGAAAAAAAAAAAAGAAAGGGTGGGTGTAAATTAGTGGCCTGTGTCTCAGCAGCTCTGTGCCTGGAATCTGTAACAGGCCCCCCCACAAGTTGGCTGGGGACTCTGGTTCCTAACGCAGCCCTCCTTCCGAGGCGAGCCTGTCTGTGCTGCCTCACGCACGCTGAAGACAGCATGGCCCAGCATCCACCCGCCCTCCCAGATTTATCCGTACTGAGCTTGCTGTAGCCTCTAATGCCTCCAGGCTCCCTCTGCTCCCACAGGCAGCCAGGTGCCTCTTCTGTGGATCTGACAGCCCCTCTGCTTCCCCTACCATGTCTGTTTCCTTTTCCGTCTCTCCCCCTGGTCTCAGGGTTTCAGAGGATCAAGGCTGTACCTTGTTCCCCTCTGAACTCCTCACGCTGAGCACACATAGCAGGTGCTCAATAAACATTTCTCAGATGGATGAATGAATGAGTGTCTAGCTAACAAAATCCGGTCCTGAGAGATGAGCTAGTTGGGGCCTCCAGCAACAAACAGCCCTGTCCCAGCTGATATGTGGTACTGTGTGCTCTCCACATGTTGGGCTGACATCCGGGGCAGAGGCAAATACACCACCTCGAAGCAGCCGCATAGCTGGGAGGTCAGCTCGGGGCTCTGTGACCACCTGGAGGGGTGGGATAGGGAGGGTGGGAGGGAGATGCAAGAGGGAGGAGATATGGGGATATATGTGTACGTATAGCTGATTCACTTTGTCACACAGCAGAAACTAACACACCACTGGAAAGCAATTATACTCCAATAAAGATGTTTAAAAAAAAAAACAAACACACCACCTCTGACCTGTGGGCCCCTGAGGCTAAAACCCATCCAGTAAACTACTAAGTGCCAGGCGCCGTCTCAGGTGCTGGGCTGATAATGAGATGAAAAAGATGTTTTCCCTGACCTTGAGGGGATCACAGTCTGGTGGGGAGTACAGCACAGAAACCACAAAGCTACAATGGAGGGACTCACCACCTGCTGTGGGCGCCTGGAATGGGGAATGAAGCTTTTTCTGGGGAGGGGGTGCTGCGTGAGGCTCTGGGGTCAGTGGTGATGGAAAGGGGTGCTGAGAGAGAAGGGGGGCTGTGATCCAGACCCGGAAGGGTAAGTGAAACTTTCCAAATGAAAAGTGGGTGACGGGCGGGGAGCAGCCCAAGGCAAGTAGGAGAGTAAACGGACAGCCTGTGCGGGGAGCTCTAATGGCTTTATTTGGCTGGCGTGTGGGCTGAGGAGGGATGGGTCTCAGGGCCTGGCTGGAGAGGGGCTTGTGAAGTGGCTCCGTGCCAACCCAACAGGAGCACCTTCCCCGGACCTGACCACTGGGCTGGGTGCTCAGACAGATTCAGAGTGGCAGCGTGTCCCCGGGCTGTAGGGTTTGGGGAATGACTGTGTCTCGCCTGCTGACCAATCCGGGCTCAGCGGGAGGCTAGCGTCTGGGTCCACGCCCTGGTTTGAGGCAACTGGACCTCAGCTGTAGGTGAGGTCCTACGACCCTGGTTTACAGGATCACCGCAGCCTCTGCCAGCAGAGCTCCGTGGGACAGTCTAGAGGAGGCTGAGTGCTGGCTGTTGCCACAGTAACTGCCGAGCAGGGCACATGGCAACACGCGCCGCCTGGCTCCCCACCTCCCCACTGAAGGGCGCTGAGGCCGGACAGTGGCTGCCAGGGCCTCTGGGGCACCTGCCGCCTGTCCGGTGCGTCGGCTGCCCAGGTGAGGGTCTTTCCAGGGTGGAGTATCATAACTCTGCTCTGCGAGAGACCTGGGAGGCTCAGGGAGTGTTTTCCCTGGGCGGAGTCTCAAAGAAAGGCCGGGAGAAACAGCTTCATCCATGTACGGGACTTGGTTGTAGCCTAATGACAACCAGGTTCACATTTAGATACTGTATGAGGGCTGGTCCGGTTTGTTTCCACCCTTGGTGCCGTTCCTTCCTGCCCTCATGCATCTACTTGTTAGTGTAATAAATATTTACTGAGTGTTCATCGTGCCCTGGGCACATAGACCCTGCCCTCAAGGAACCTGGGGTCTAAAAGGAAGACAGAAATGTAAGAACGTAGTTCCCCCGTGTCCTGTGGTGTGTCCCTGTCCCCTGTCTTTTGTTCATGCTCCATCGCCTGCATCCTCTATGAACTGTAGGGATACTTCCGTGGCTCCTTTGCCTCTGACTTCCGGTTGCGTTTTGGACAGTAAGGACCAGAGGAAGGAGACTGGGGTGGAAGAGAGAGAGAGTCCTCCCATGTTCCTGGCTGCGGACAGACTCACCTTTCTGGGATGCTGACTCTGTTTTGAATGGGAGCAGAAACAAGACCTGTCATCCCCTTGCTTGGGTCAGAAGGAGGCTAGGGCAAAAGGGAAACCGGTCACCTAAGGCTGACCGGTGATTCTTGGAACAAACGACTCAGCCCCACTCTCCACGTTCCTTCCCACTCCAAGGCCTTCTCTTTTCCCTGGCTTTTAAGTCATCAGAAAAGAATTTCCCTTCTTATTATAAGCATCGTTTTCCAAGATTCAAAGCACAGAAGGAGAAAGAGCGAGGCTTTGCCAGTCTCATGCCCAACCAATGTGAGGGAGTAAAAGCTGAACTCAACTTTCGAGGAATCCCAGGCACATGCTGACATGCTGGGTGTGGACAGGCATATCTCAGAAGACACTGAGGATGGCGTTTTGCTGGCGAGAAAGGGGGTGAGACCGCATGGGGCAAAACGCTGGTGTCGAGCTGCGGCATGTCCTGGAGCGCACTCTGTCGAAGGGAAAAGTTAGCGATAGCCGCATTTACAGCTGCCCTTTCCTTCTGCAAATACTGTCACTTGCAGCCCAAGCTCGGGGAAAGCCATTACCTCTGCTCCGAGCTGCTTGTCACTGCTTCTGTGACTCTGGTTCCTCTTATAACACTTGACAGGAAGAAACCTGGCTTTGAAGCATGTAATAATAAGGCTGATGCTCCCTAGAATCTCGCAGAACTGGAAGGGATGAGAGAAGGGGGAGTGATCTGGCTTGAGTGGGTCCTAAATCCCACAACCCAGAGCTCCACACCGTTCCTGCTTTGGCCGCCCTTAAAGCCAGCGTGGCGCCAACTTGGGCCCTGAGGCCTCTGGGGAGGCCCTTAGAGAAGTAATTGGGTGAAACTCCTCGTGAAATATTCTCCAGAGGGTTGGATGGCTGTACCCTTTAGTTGGGTAGGTGAAAAATAAATGGTCAGGACCAGAGGAGATACATGAATAAGGATACCATTTTTTCGGAACCCAAATTGAAGGTTGGGGTGGATTATTATGACATAATATTGAGTACAAAAATTGTCACTGTGGTGGAATATCTGGGGGCTGGGATTAATATGAGTGATTGACTCACAGATCACCGATTTTCTTACATTATCTTAGTCAGCAACACAAACTAGCTGCGTAACTCTGGGCAAGACACTTAGCCGCTTGGGACCTCGGTTTCAAGGTCCATGCGTTGATGATTTTTGCTGGAGGAGAAGAAAACTTAAATGAGGGTCAGATAGAAGGAGAGTCACAGTGCAGGTGGGCCACAAAGGGGTAGGGTGGCACTCAGGAAAGCAAACCCAGTCTGCGCCCAGAGATGGGGTCCCCGGTGAGTCAGTGCATATCCCTTGCGATTTCCTTGGGCTGGACTAATAGGGCTGTGGCTTCTCCCGTCCTCGTGTGCAGGTTCGCTGTTTTAATTAAGGACCTAGGCTGCTTCTCAGTGAGAATTGATGGAAAGGGGTCTGCAGCCCCAGATAGAGGCATAGCCACGCTGGAGGAGGGGTGCGGGGAGCAGAGGCTGCCAGCCTCTCTGGCACTCTGCGGGAGACAGAGCAGGGCACAGAGAGCCCTTAATGGTCACGCAGATTAGGAACACGGTTCCGGCTGAGGGCACGGAGCCCTGGAGAATGATCATCAAACCCCTTTCAGCCACTCAAGCAGCTAAGCAGACAAGATCTAAATAAACACGCTTCTGTCTCCAGTTGGGCGGGCCCCCCTCTCGGTGGTGGAATCAGGTTGTCTGCTCCAACATCCTGACCTTGGACTCCCTGCTTGACCCTGGTGAAGTGCCAGATCTCCCAACAGCAGATTCACAAACCTCCTTCCTCCTTTGTGCTCTGGGCTCGTTTTAGATCTGACGAACGCGTGCCGTCATCCTTAGGTGGCTCCTAAGCCATCGAGAGCTATCCAGCCACAGATGGGCAGCTCAACTCCCATGAAATATTTCAGCCTGAAGACTCTGTTGAGTTTTTCACCCCCCTCCCACTCTCCTACGTGGTCAAGATGCTTCAACATTGAGTATCTGCTTTATTCAGAGGCATTGTAAGGGGTTGAATATGGAGAAAACATTTGTGATCTATTAACGTGCGAGTCTGGTCTGTCCCAGCGCTTCTCAAACTTGAACGTGCACCCAAATCATTTGAGGATTTTATGCAAATGCAGGTTGCAATTCAAGAGCTCTGGGGAGGGGCTTGATACCCTGCACTTCTAATGAGTTTCCAGGTGAGGCTAAAACTCTTGGTCCTTGAACCGTAATTTGAGTAGCAAGGTCTAGGTCACTGCTGTTCAAAATGTGGTCTGTGAATTGTTTGTTAACGGTCTGCAACAAGATACGTCGTACAGACACCGAGAATGAGCTTTTAGAAATTTGTATAGTAATTTGGCATTGCTGCAACATCTCAGAGCTTGGTTGGTGAATTTGCATTTTGTGGTTTTAAATTTCACTTTTCTAGTAATTTGTTTTTATGGTATTTGACAAAAGCGTCCATCTACAACGGACTGGAACTTTTACAAAATGGCTCTTCCCCACGGATAGAGAGAGCAGTGAGAGACTAGGTGACTTCCGGCATGCTTTGCAGGCTCTGAGATTCTCTGATTCTCTGAAACTCATGTACAGAGGTGTCCTGTCCGTGGAGGACAGACCCTGGTGGTGTGGCATGTGCTCCCTGCGGAGGATCCCCGGCCAGGTCCTTGGCATTTCCTCATGTCGCCTGTTTTCCAAGCTCAGCGCAGTGTTTCTTTCCCAGGCAGCATTCTGGGTATTTCAGACAAAGGTTGAACGTATCAGGGGGAGTTCAGCCTCTGCTGATGCCAGGAAGCGCCAGCTAACAAGAGAGATTGCCAGACGGAGAGCCTTTGAGCGCACAGCCTCGAAGGCATCCACACTGGGTCTAGGCAGCCATCTCCCTCCGTCCCTGGTCCCTGAGCAGGATTTGACTCTACTGAGGCAACCACCTGTCCCACTGCTGAGAAGGAATAAGCCAGGCTGAAAAACAGGCCAGTGAGAAGGCTTCCTGCCTCGCGTGCCCCACGGGGGAGGGTTGGGTGTTAATGAACCAAGTGCAGTCACAACAGGAATGGGGCCAGCTGGAGCCCGCCCACGTTTGACCCACAGTAGTTTGGCAGGACCCAGACTGCTGGGGGAGTGGTCAGAGATGAAAACAAGTCCAGCCTTCCCCCTGCAGTGGCGGTCTCTGTTGTTCTTGGCCCCCGGAGGGCTGTCACACATGCTGGACAGGGCTGGTGGGGATGACCCTGGGCATTTAGTGTGGCAGGACCCATTTCAAATCTTGCCTTCTTTCTTCTACCCCCTGCCCTTGGTGCCTGGTCCAACACTGGGCAGCTGTGGGTCCCCTTCCATCAATGCCTTTTCACAGGTTGATTGTAAATGTCCCCTCTTCTGAGCTAGAGGTATTCCCTTAATGATAGAAGCTCTATAGAACACCTCGCCATCTATACTAAATGCTAATTAGGTTGGAAAAATCACAGAGAAAAGGGCTTGATATTGAATAACCGTGTGTTAAATGATCTTCATACATCCTTTGGAAATCAGCCACTCCGGTGTTCAAAAAGGATATGATTTCAACTAAGCCGGATTTAATTGAGTGGTTAGATTTTGATTTGTGCCTGTGATTTACTGGATGACCTGAAGCTGCTTTACCTTTCAGCTGGGGTAATTCGTGAATGAGGTTCTAGTTTGGCCGCAGGAGGGCTTGTCATTGAGGATGTATATAAGTGTGTGCATGCTTACCTTTGTGTAAAAGGGGCTGCTTGATCAGGCGGGACTTTTGAGTTGTTCTTCTAGGGATGGAGATGAGCCAACCTGCCCTGGTTGTTCTCCCTTGCTGTCTAAGACAGATGCCACCGCACACCTTCCTGAGACAGGCGTCTGGGGCTGGGGGTGGTGTCCATGGCCAAGGAACCAAAGCAAAGCTGTTTGGTCGATCCAGCATTTGGATCCCTGACTGTGACCTTGTTAGCCCTGTTCCATAGCTGTTGGGCCTCTTGACACATTTTGTGAAACTGAACTTGAGTACAGGTGTTTACTGACAATGGGAAGGAAAAGAAGGTCTTTCGTGGCTACATCTGTGTACCATGGTCCAAGTCTATTAAGACACTAACAGGATTCACCTTGATTAGATGCCTGGTACTGGCCTCTTCCCTACCCACCAGCTACAGATGGCCCCCCAGATAGTCTAGAGCCACAATTACTCTGCAAGTCCTGCTTTCTAGCTACAGCCAAACTGAGATAAATTTCAGAGCGGCAGGGACCTGTTTAGTATATAGTCTGCCTCGGATATTGGAAAACAGAGGAGCCGGCATCTACTCAGTGTGACGCAGCCGGACATCACAGCTCAGAGCTTGCCACCCCAAGTCCCTAGGGAAAAAAAGACTTCTGAGAATGTCTCCCCGCTTAGCTTGGTTGGGTAGTTGGTCTTTTTCCCCTTCCCCAGGCACCCTGTGGGCACCCCTGGACACTGGATTTCAGGGAAATCCACTCCTGTCCACTCTTATTGTGTTATCACTTGTGAAGTTTAGCAAAATTGACTCTGCGGTCAGAGCACAGCTGTCTCTTAGACCTGGTTCATATCTTCCCTGATAGGGTAGGATAATCTAATTCTCATTTGTCCACTTTTGCAGCCAGAGTCACCTGGACACTGTGTGTGTGTGTGTGTGTGTGTGTGCGTGTGTGTACACAGGACAGAGAGGACACCTTATTGTAACCTTACATAATTAACTCACTGCTCAGAACCACAGCAGCATCTGCCGTAGGAAAGAAAGGGGAAGCTGGAAGTGCTCACTGTGGCCGATCATATGTGCTAAAGCCCTGTTAGCATCTGAGCAAGAAGGCCCTCCAGGAAGAGTCAGTGTTGTCCCCTCTTCTTTCCTGAACACGAGGGGCGATGGCTGGGCATGGCGGCTGTGTCTCCTGCATGACCAGTATCTGGTCCAATTCCATAATGCTCAATAGGAAAGCCTGAGAGGAGGAAGGTAGCAGGGTAGGAGGTGAGAACACTTGGTCTCATGTGCTCCCATATTTTTTACTAGTTCACTAGGAATAAAATGTGGTAAAGAATGCATGAAGGCAAAGCATAAGGTTCGAGACTGATGTAGTGACCTGATTATCTGAAGACAAGTGAAAATGCTCCATATTCATTCTGTTGCACCATATGACCCCTCAGATGATTCCTGTGGGATATACATCAGTGCAGTTCTTGTTAAGGTGGTCTGTAGGTTTCTGTCCCATGAGAGGTGATGGGTCAGGGGGGTGCTTATGAACCTTGGTCTGGGTGGTTGCTCCAGAGCCAGGGCTGGAAATTAGTTCCAAAACTGGAGATTTTATTGGAGGGACTACCCGCTCTGTGCCAGACTGTCTATATCTGGCGGGGGTGGGGCGGCGTGGCGGTCCGTAATGGGCCATCTGAGCTGCACAGGGACAGGTAAACAAGGACTCTGAAAGAGTCGAAACGCATTGTAAATAGTTCTTCAGAAATGAGTCCCAGGAGTGTGCTATGAAGCTGGCTCTGTTTGCATTTGTAGCGTGGCTGCTGGGAATTCTAACTAGTACAACACTTTGGGAAGACAATTTGTAACTATTTAGCAAGAACCTTTAAAGATTCAGGTCCTTTGAACTAGAGATAATTTTTTTATAGGAATCAATTCAAAGTTCAAAAAATGATGCTAATCACCAAGTTACGTATTTCAGCATTATTTAGCTGAAGTGGAATTAATTTAAATACCCATTTGCAGAGGGATAGGGAGGTAAATTTGGCATATTATGCAGCCATTTAAAATTTAGTTTATATGGGACTTCCCTGGTGGCGCAGTGGTTAAGAATCCTCCTGCCAGTGCAGTGGACACGGGTTCGAGCCGTGGTCCGGGAAGATCCCACATGCCGCGGAGCAACAAAGCCCATGTGCCACAACTACTGAGCCTGCGCTCTAGAGACCATGACCCACAACTACTGAAGCCTGCACGCCTAGAGCCCGTGCTCCGCAACAAGGGAAGCCACCGGAATGAGAAGCCCGCGCCCCCCAACAAAGAGTAGCCCCCACTCGTCGCAACTAGAGAAAGCCCACGCACAGCAACGAAGACCCAAGGCAGCCAAAATAAATAAATTAATTAATTAAAAAATAGTAATAATAAAATAAAATTTAGTTTATAAAGGCCAATATTCTAACCAATTCTTGTACAGTAACATTAAGTGAAAAAGCATGATACAGTTGAAACTTTTTACAATGCATAAAAAAAGAAATCCACCAGAAGGCTAATAATAGCCATACTTGGAAAAAGAGAGTAGATGCGATTTATTTATTTTTCTATTTAGCTACCTTTTTCTAAATTTTTTAAATGAGCATTCATTGCTTTTATAGTGGAAAAAATAAACTTTTGAAAATAGAAAGAACCCCAGAGAATTGTTTAGAGAATTGTTTAGAGAATTGTTTAGCACTGAGGTCTGTTTAGAGAATTGTTTAGCACTGAGGTCTGAGAACAGAGAGATAATACCAATAGTCAACCCCAAGGTCTTCAGCCAGCCAACCAATTAACTCAGCAGTGAGGGGGTCTTTCTCTGAGTGTGTTAATGGGTTTACTTGGTGGCTGGACCATCTCATGACACATGCTGTGAGTGGGCCTCAGAGAGATGGCGTGTGAGTGGAGGGACCGACCAGCATGAGCCTTCCCTTACTGCTGGGATAAACCAGAATTTATTAAGAGCTTCTTACGAAGGATGTACCCTGTTTTGAACTAAGGATGATACAGAAGTGCAAAGGAAAAAAGTTGCCCCAAAGAACTTGCATTCTTATCTAGGGATAAAACACTACTCAGACATATACACATGAAACAGTTCATGAATGTAACTACATTTATATACATATACTACGTTATATATTATATACATATAACTACATTTGCTTGTGTATATATTTGTGTGTGTGTATATGTGTATATATAAATATACACCCACATATGCACATTCACACACACCTACATACCACTCTCTCTCAAATATATTGGTAACTCGGACAATATATGGTAATTGTGTGGCGGAAAATAAGCACTTACTGTACCGTGTTAGTAGCATTGTCTCTGAATACAAAGGACGGCATATCATTGCAGATCATGTCAGTGGCAATGACAATGATTCCAGACCATGCCCATCTTCTCTCTTACTCGTGAGCGGATGCTGTAGCGATCTGCATTTGCAAAATGCCACGCATAGCAATTTAAAAATCTTGATCATTTTGCCAAAACTGACTAGGCATGCTTAGGGTGAAAAGCTTGTGGTGGGCTTAGGAGACCCTGACACAGGTGTCTCATGTTTGGTTCTCACCTGGGTTCCTCCAGGTGCATTGGAACAGCCCTCTTTGGGTTCCCGGGGAAGGCCCAGAGCAGAGAGCAGGCTGCGTGACAGATGGGAGCCAGCAGCAACATGAATTTTGCTTCTATGCTGTGCTTCTCAGCTGGTCAGATATCACCCAGGCAAACAACCGCCGAGAGGCTCTCGCTCAAGCCAAGGGCAGCATTGTTCTGACCCCTGAAATCCGGCCATGGTCTGAGCTCTCCTGCTTCCTCTTCTTGGGGCTTTAGGGAATGAAGGAACCTCCACCCTGTTTGCTCAGTCCGAGAGGGCAAATGCAGGCAGCTCCTTAGAAGGTGCATCTAGGGGTCCTCCCCCTACACCCTGCACAGGAAAGAAACCCCGGCGTCCTTTTCCCCTTCTCCCTCGTCTTTTCAAATCCCCGTGACTTTTTTCTTTTTTCTCCCTCAAAGCAAACCAACAGATAGAAGTGTGAATAATTGATTGAGAGAAGCTGCAGTGACTAACAGCTCTGGTTAGAACCTCTCTCTCAGGAAGCCTGGGGAGGTGCAAGGGGAGGTGATCTGAATGACAAGCAGGCCCCTCTGTCTCCTGCCCTGGAGGCGCTGCAAGGCGGGGCCTGGAGCCTGTGACCGCCTGGCTGGGTCTGGGTCCTCAAATAGAGGCCTGTGCACTGGGTGGAAGGTGCAGGATCCCGGTAAGTTCTTCTCTGTGCTAATCTGATTTGGATCACACCACGCGTGGTCTACATGTTTACTCCAGTATGTGAGCGTGTGCAAAATAGAATATGGGCTAGTGGTGTAAATTCTTTGCCTTATTAATATTGATGCCAGATGTTACCAGACTGTGTTCTACACAACTGTAATATCACTTGAAATATCAATAGTTGTTTTTGAATAAAAGATTCTCTGGTCGGGGCTTCCCTGGTGGCGCAAGTGGTTGAGAGTCTGCCTGCCGATTCAGGGGACACGGGTTCGAGCCCCGGTCCGGGAAGATCCCACATGCCGCGGAGCGGCTGGGCCCGTGAGCCATGACCGCTGAGCCTGCGCGTCCGGAGCCCGTGCTCCGCAACGGGAGAGGCCACAGCAGTGAGAGGCCCGTGTACCGCAAAAAAAAAAAAAAAAAATTCTGTGGTCAAATTGGGGAAATGCCCTCTAGCCTTCTCTCTGAGATTCACTATATATGTAAGTATATTCAAATACCCTAGAAGTCTAGCAGTACATTCTTTGTCTGCATTTGCTTTCTCCAAACTTATTTGACCTTGATCACATTTTGGGTCGCTCTTTTTTTTTAAACCATCTTGTAAGGCACTGACCCATAGTATACAGTTTAGGAAAATACTGGTAGGTGCAGCTCTGCCCTCACCTCATTGCTAAAAGACATGGTGAGACTAGAGTTGTGAGTTTGAATCCTGTTTCTGCCTCATACCAGCTGAGAGGCTTGGCAGGACTCTCTGAGCCTCAGTTGCCTCATCTAAAACAGGGATAAAAACCAACCAAGCCCCCAGTTTCATGTATTATTTTCTGTATGTACATACAGTACATAAAATAGGTGCTGTTACAGTGCTTGGAGTGTAGGAGATGCTCTGTAATCTAGTAACGGAACTGAATATAAATATAGCTAGCAGTAGGTAAAATTACCTTGTAGCCAAGCAGAGCTGATCCAGATCTGTTGTGGAAACATGAGTATCCAGCTCAAGAGACTTCTGCACTGTCCCCAGTAACCTGATCTCCTGCCTTATTCCAAACCTTCACTGTAGGAAGTTCTTCCTGGTATCTTGCCTAGTTCATGCTAGTTGGAATTAATGCCATTTTTCCATGTCAGCGGCTCCCATGCCAGCAGCATTAGCATCACCTGGGAACTTGTTAGACGTATACATCCCGGACCCAGACTTACACAGTCAGGGACTCCGGAGTTGAGGACCAGCCATGGGGTTTTAGTAAGCTCTCCAGGTGATGCTGATGCTTGCTAAGCTTTGAAAAACACTGCCTTAAAGGATTGTCTCTATTGACTTAATCAAGAACTGTCAGAGTTCCCTCCCACATGGCCCTTCTCCTGATACTTTAAATCTGTCCTATCTCCCTGTGTCCTATCTCCTACCCACAAAGGACGGCTGTCTATTTCCTGGGTTCTTGGAATGTTGGCAGGTTTCTGAAAGTCAGGCTTATGAAATTCTTCAAGGCTCGCAACGCTCTATGCTTAGGCAACAGACTAAGGGATGCAGGGCCACATCACCTCATCTGCGCCTTCTACGCCTCCCTCTGCATCTCTGGGCAGGTCCTCAGATCCACCCATCTGCTTCTAAGTGCTGTGTTCCTGCCAGGGACTGGGTGGGTTGAGCCAAGAGGGCCACAGTGTTGCAGCAGAGGAAAAACAAGCTCTCGGGGGAGAAGTGCTAGCTAAGTATGCCTCCTGGTTATTACTGTGGGGCCTGGTGCTGCCCTTTGCACCTGACTACATTGCTGCAAATTCCACAGGCTGCTGTCTGCGGGGAGCTGGGCAATAGATAACAACTGTCCAGAGGGTTATTTCTCGGGCATTTTTGTTCATTAAAAAAAGTTTTCTGTCGTTCCCAGAAGCCCCAAGGGGAGGGGCTGCTTCTACTCCTGGAATCCCACATGGGGCCAGTTTCAGCAACTCTCAACCAATTCTCAAGCCATAAGTAAGTCAACACCTTATATTATGTGGTGAGCCTGCCTCGGGGGTATGTATTTAGAGGAGACAGTGGTGGCTGGCTCCAAGATCATGCGTGCAAGTAGCAAAGGTCAGGCAAGAATTAATTTAAAAACTTGTCTCCATCGCAAAGCCTTGAAATCCAGTGTGTAGGCTAAGAAGGACGATCTACTGGATGCTATCTTGCATTGCTTGGGAAATTCTCAGAGTTAATATGAAGAGCTATACCCTAGGTTTCAGGAAGCCTGGGTTCTAATGTTGACTTTGTCACTGATGGTTTGTGACCTTGGGCAAGATTGTTTCTTCATTCATTCTTTTATTTGTTCCTTCAACATTGGATTAACACTGATGGTGTTCTTGGCACTATGCTGGTCGCCTGGGGATACATCAAAGAGTAAAGTACATCCCTTTTCAAAAGTAGCCCACGGTCTTAGGAGGGATACAGAGCCACGACTTCCACGGAGGTACTCGCAAAGTCCAGTGGGAAGCTGGAGGACAGAGCCATGGGTGCTTTTGGAGAGAGGAATGCTTCTCTGACAAAGCTTTGAGATGCTCCCTCCATTTCTTCCTCTCCTCCAGTGATTTTTTTTTTTTTTTTTTTTTTTTGCCACACCAAGCAGCATGCGGGATCTTAGTTCCCCAACCAGGGATTGAACCCATACTGCCTGCAGTGGGAGCACAGAGTCCTAGCCACTGGACCGCCAGGGAAGTTCCTCCTCCAGTGATTTTGTAAAAGCCAGGTCTCATCAGTGTAGTCCAAGTTCTGTCTTGTGTATCACAGGCTCCCAGCGTGAGAAGGGAGATGAAAAATTGCCTAGTTTAACCACCTTTGGATGCTTCCATACCTCCTCCCGCAATATACCCCCTTCCTTGCCCACACACAACCACTCAGCCAAGTTTCTGTCCAGCCTACATTTGAAGATCTGCACCAAATTTTATGGACATCTGTTACAAACAACAGAACTAATGGCCGTGTCAGAACTTTTAAACAAGAGGACAGATACCCATTTCAGAACTGTGTCGGCTGCCATATTGGTTTAAAGGAGGCTAAATCCAACTAGAGGTATATCCTGATACCCTTGAGTGGAATTCCAAATTTCAGTGGCTCCAAGAAAATCAGAGGTGGGAGGGAATTTTGAATATTCGAAGTCATTCTCATTCTCTCTTTCCTTAAACCCCATTTTACAAATGAGAGATCTGGGGCCAAGAGAAGAGAAATGACTGGCCCACGATTGCAGTTTGTCGTGGTTGCTATTCATGGAACTTTTTGGAATGTCTGGTAGTTTCTCAGGGAATGGGGAACTTGTAAGGGCACTGCTCTGGCCGCTGGTAGTCGGGGATGGGCAGAGTCTACAGCAATCCGCCAGTGTAGGGGAGTCAGGATAGCCCGATGGCACTGCATGCTTCATGCCTTCTCCTCAGACCACCCTGATGTCCAGTGGTTGCGCTATATTAGAGAGGGTTTGCGTTAACCAGGAAGTCAGAACTCATCACCCAGAACATGCCACACCCCAGCCATATGCCACAAGTGGTAAGAAGCTGGAACTCCGAATTAAGTACTCCTCCTCTTGGCTCTAAAGCACATCTCCAATCCTACATGGGAAGAATAACTATTCCCATGACTTGAGAGCGTTCGACCTCTGACACGTAAGAGAAAAATCACTTGTGCGAGGTAAGATGACGCTGAGCTCTGACAATTAGTGCCTACACGCAGAGACTGTCGTGACTCCTGGGAATAACTTAGTTGCTTCTGACAGAAACAAGATAATTGGAGAACTTTAGTCATGGCATAGATGGTTGTACCGGGAGCACGTGATGTTGGGGCCAGGGATGGAGTCACCTGGGTGTTGCCTCGACCTTCTCGCCTGCCATGCAGACAAGCAGGGCTGTGTTGGCAGAAGTTGGTGGATTGCTCTGAAGGCCCCATGAGCCCCTCACAGGGTCTCAGCTCCCTCCTCTCAGTACCCAACATGCAGTCCTGAAGCCTGAGTGTTTCCCCTTTCTTTTCTGTCTTCCCAGACAGTGTTGGGAGAAACAGTGCTTCGGCACGCCAGTCACCTCGGCCCTTCCATCTACTTGGCCCGGGTCTCTCGCATTCTAATCATTACCACCAGCCCGCTCACAGATGTCTCCTGGAAAGCGAGGAGTGATTTTCAAGCAGAAAGCAGAACGTACTCTGCTGGTTCTGTGCTGGTGGCCGTGAGGGGCATGAGTAAATCAAATGGTCTCTCCAAGCAGCGAGGCGCTGAGGCGAGGAGGGGGGGTGTGATGGGCAGAAAGAGTGCAGAGGCTGGCTCTGCGGATGCCAGGAGGATGGAGTGCTGGGCCTTGGGTGAGATGCCTGGCGCCCCTGTCTCGTGTGCTGTGTGGGTACCACAGGTGGGGAAGAAGTCACATCTTGTGCCTCAGTTTTCCTCCCTATGCAGGGCAGGACTGATCCTGTGTCTGGAAAAGCTCTGTGCTTATCAGAGAAACGCATTCTTTAAGTGCCATCCTATGAGAGTCTATAAACAGGAAGCAGAGGGCGTTAAGCTTGGGAAAAAATGATCTTTAGGACTGAAAGTTTTTGAAACGATTTCGGTAAGAAGAGGAGAGAACTTATGTATTTTTGGACCTGGCTTTTTTCCAAGTGGGTCCCAGTAAGCAAGGCTACTGGGTACTGTTTAATAACATAAGCATGTCATATTCACCAGCTCTTCCTAAATAGCCTCTCCTAGCCAGGGGAGAGAGAGAGAGGTATTCTCTCATTGTCTCATACAGAGCATCTGGGGAATAGTGTGTAGAATTTTTTTCCTGTGTTTTGTTTTTTTACAAAATTCATGAGGCCGGGAATGGATTTTTTGCTGGCATTCATGTTTGGTGAAGAGAGAGCAATGCAGGCAAGATAAGTTTCTCCATAAGCAAACATTGCTCAGGGCGGGATTCAGCTCTCCCCACCGAAAGCAGGGAGGTGATTAACCCTGCTTCACACCCGAAAGCCAAAGGTTGACCTAGGGGAACAGAGGCGCAAGGACGCTGGGGTGCAGGTGGGGCCTGGCTGGGGTGACGGTCAGCCTGTGTTCTTTCTAGGATAGTCACAGGGACAATGTCTTCTGATCCCAAACCCAGACCCAAGTCATGGGTGGGGACCAGTGGGTGAGATCCGAGGCGAGGGGTGCTGTCTCCACTGCAGGATGGAGATGTTAGGAGGCTGGACGCCTTCTCTCCTGCCGGCGCAGAGATTGATCCGGGCTCCTCACAAATGGTTATCACTGAGCAAATCGCTTCCTGTGAGCGGAGATTTCACAGCTGTAATTTTGTTTCCTTATGGTTGCTTCTTGCTGAAAGCGCCTTGCCTAACATCACTGTTGATAGTCATGGAGTTTGAAGGGCCTTCAAAAAAAGTACCTGTACGGGAAGGTATTTGGGAGAGCAGAGTCGAGTGTAAATGAGGAGAAACAGCCGCTAAGTTGGGATGCGGTGGGCGTGGGACTCCGCGGCAGGGCCCTGCGCGGAGCAGCCGCAGAGCCTGGGATGCCCTCCTCCCTCCCCTCCCTGTGTCCGCCGTTGCTTGTGCTCTGCCTTGTGGTGCAGTGGATCCTTTCCCCCCCGACCCCGGCTGTAAACCCCAAGGGCTTTTGCAGGGACTTTGAACAATCCCTGGGCTGAGGTTCTGTAAGTGTCAGGCACTTGTCTGAGGTCACGCCTGCAGACCTGCTATCCACGCCTTTCTACCACATGAACTGGAAGGAAATATCGCTCCCTGCCTCCCTTGGTTCCTGTTAACCTTTTTCTTTTCTAAACTGCATGCAAGGTCCCCCCCACTGCATACACGTATATTCCAGCAATTCTAAGTTGTGTTTTGCTCTGTTTCCCTGCCTCCCTGCTAAATACATCTTGTCTTTTCTGTCTTCAGCATCTTTCCCACCCTTTTGACTGTTCTGGGAGCTCCTTCGCAGCTCAGATGTCGCCTCCTCTCAGAAGCCTTCTCTGATCTGCCCCTCCCTCCCGCCTCGCCCTGGAGCAGGACAAATCACCCCGTTTCATGGACTGCTGCTGGGCTCCTCAATATTCCCAGGTTTTCATAGCTCACCTTGTTACGGTCATTTGATCAAGTGTCTGTCTGCTTTTCTTCCTGGGCCCTGTGTGAGATGCTGTCAGGCAGGGGCATTGACACCTGTGTGGTCCCCAGCGCACACAACGAGAGTGCACATAGCGTTTGTTTTTGGGGAATGGAGTTGAGGGCTGGGGAGCCCTGTCCACATGGCATTTTTCTCGAGCCTCCAGAGACTTTACCACTTCCTGGGGGACCACCAGACTTCTGAACCCTCAGGAAGATGTCTCTGTGAGTTTAATGATGTTGTTCTATAAATTTATTTATTTTTTATTTTTATTTTTAATGGCGTTGGGTCTTTGTTGCTGCATGTGGGCTTTCTCTAGTTGCGGCGAGCGGGGGCTACTCTTCATTGTGGTGCAGGGACCTCTCATTGCGGTGACTTCTCTCGTTGCGGAGCACGGGCTCTAGGCGCGTGGGCTTCAGTAGTTGTGGCACGTGGGCTCAGTAGTTGCGGCTCGCGGGCCCTAGAGCGCAGGCTCAGTACTTGTGGCGCACGGGCTTAGTTGCTCCGTGGCATGTGGGATCTTCCCGGACCAGGGATCGAACCCGTGGCCCCTGCATTGGCAGGTGGATTCTTAACCACTGTGCCACCAGGGAAGTCCCGGTGATGTTGTCCTAAATCCTTCTGAGGGCTGGGCCAGGTCAGAGCTGGGGAGTGTTTGAGTCCCTGGAGGATGTTCAAAGGCAACAACCAAGATGACGTGGATCTACATGAGTGAGTCTAGTCAACACCTGCCTAGAGAAGTCTCTGCCTGACCAGGCGCCTTTCCTACCACGGCCCCAGCCGGGCCTCCACCAGGACTCAAAATCCCAGCTACACTCTCTGCTTTGGAATAAGGAACACAGACAGGATGGGGGCATCCACATCGGAGGCCTTGCTAAAGGGAGCTTGTGCTGTCCAGGAAGGAAATGGGGAGGGCAGGGAGCAGGTCTGCCTCTGTCCGTCTTTTCCTGTGAACTCTTTTTTTTTTTTTTGGAGTATAATTGCTTTACAATGTTGTGTTAGCTTCTGGAGTGTTTCTCTGATACCTTGAAAAGGACAGAGAGTTCGTTCTGGGCAGAAATTAACTTATCAGGTAATGGCCGGAACTGACTCTTGGTGCCTTACCACCTCGTGTGTTTTTTCCCTGGAGAAAGCTGGAACACTTTTGTGGATTTAAGAGCAAGCGTGCCTATTTGAATGGATATAATAAAATTGCTAGATGGAAGTGATATACTCCCTGTTGGTGCAAGTGCTTCATACAGATTTGTCTAGGAGTGAAAACCGTGTTGCTAGGCATGATATTTCTGTTCGTCTTGGGGCTAGGGTTCAACTGCTTAACAAGCAGTGCTCCTTTTGCAATAGTGGAATAAAAACCCAGAACCAACAGCAGCTCCCATCACTCACAGAGACACTGGGCGTGTTCATCTCTGCGGATTTCTGATGGATGCGTTTTGATACCCACCGGTGACTTCTAATTACCAGCTGCTCACGCTTCCCCTCCCTCCAGCCTCTGCTGGCTCAGGCCTGGCATCTCCCAAGAGCTTCACCGTTGGCATCCTGCTTGTCTTATGAAGGAGTCTGTCGGGTGGTATTAGGCATCATGGATCAGCCCCTCAGAACTGAGGGTGAGACCCCCCCCCCGATGGAATTGCACGTGACAGGAGTGATGAATTCACCACCACGCACAGGTCCGAATGAACAGTCACCCAGCGCTGATGGGAACCTTAAGGAATCAGGCATAGATTAAAGCCACGGAGCCTTTCAAATGCAGATGCCCCCTAATGAATCACATGTTGGAACTGGTCGACTTACTCTTTGGGTCCCCTCTTAATAAAGACCGGCATGAGCTTCTCCCTCCTCAAAGCAGGAATGCACAGGAGCCAGGCTGCCATCTTCGTTTGGCCCAGGTCAGCATCAAATGGCCCGTGGTTATTCTCTGATGTGCAGCGGCTCGCATGTGGCTGGACCAGCAGCTCTGCAATCAATCCCAGCTGCTGGGCTGGAGGGTGGCCCCAGCCACCTGAGCCTCAGGTTGGAATCATCTCTTATATCCCCATTAAACTCTGGGCCCCTACCACATGGGAGAGTTTAAGGGGAAAATGAGATTTTATTAAAGCCAGGGGACCTCCCTGACTGAGCCGAAAGCCTAATAAGAGCCGTAAGGGTTTCTTATCGCAGATGAAAAGTTTCCCATTTTCCCAGATTCCTCCCGTTTGTTGCTGCTGTGTGGCCTCTCCCCGACCCTGCATTTCCATGGGTGCCTCATTATTTAAAGCCATGGCTAAAATGCCAAACAGCAGTTAGTAACCAAACCATCCAACAAACCCTTTTTCTCCCCCTGGTGAAGGCCAGTGGTTTTGTGTGTACGTGGTTTATAGTCTGAACACAATGACTTCAAAAGGCTCCTGAGTTTCAGAGCGATAAGGTGATCAGGATTTCCAGGGGAAAATAAGACAAGCCAGAAAGGTGTGTGTGCCTCTGGATCTCTTGCTCCTGGAGGTGTCTGTGACCCAGACACAGCAGAACTGCCACCGCGGTCTCAGCGACTCACTCTGAGTGCATCCAGAACTCGGTGGCCTGGCTCCAATCATAGAATCCTGGTGTGTAAGGAATGGTTGCCTTTTCTTTCCCATCCTCTAGACTTCTCCTCCAGACCTTGGGGAGGACATTATAAGACTGAGCATGGCCAATGGCTGGGTCACTGGTCGCTGGGTCTGGGGATGAAGTTGGCAGTGAAGTTCAGGCAGGACTCACGGGTAGCCAGGGCTGGTCCACCTGCCCTACAGGCTTTTCATTGCTTCCACTGTCAGGGCACGTCATGCCCCAGCTGCTTTCAAAACTTGGAATTGCTGTTGCCCGTTTAAAATGGGGATGATGATACTTACCCACCCACATAGAGTGTGGAAGATTAAAAGGGATAATGGATGCTGAGCCAGTAGAAAAGTGCCCAGCAATAGTAAGTACTCAGTAAATGCTTAGTATTTTATAATGGCATTGCATCAAAGCATTTTATGAGTAGTGTGACACTTATGAAATGTCAGTTTCCTTAGTACTTTCCTCCTCTCCATGCCAAGCCCTCTACTGAGCCCACAGACATAGATTATTTTCTTTAAGCCTCCCAACTTCCCCTATTTATAGATAAGAAAGACAGGCCTTCAAGAACTTATACAAGATGTACCGTTGGTGAGTAGCAGAACCAGAATTTCATTTATCAGATATTTATCAAGAGCCTGCTGTGTGTCAGACACTCTTGTAGGATCTTGGATTTGAGCCTTTGTGGGTTTGATTCTAAAAGCCTCCATCTTTCCTACTCATCAGGCTGGTCTGTGAGCTCTGGGAGGTGATGAGTAACATCTCCCGACCTAGGAAGTATTTAAAGATAGAGAAGACACGTAGGTAGGCTTAGGAGCTTCTACGCCTGCTGAAGGCGGGGGTGGGGTGGCTGAGCTGATGTCATTAGGAGGAGGGATCTGCCATGGGCCTGTCTGACCCCTTTCAGAAGAGCAGCATCTACACGTGCTCACGGAAAAGGAGCCGCACAGGTGTCAAGAGACCCCTTCAGTGAGGAAGAAACTGCTTGAAGACACAAACACAGACTGTACCTGTGTGATCAGTGTGGTGATGCTGAATGCCATTTGTTATGGAGAAACACACAGCTCAGAATGGCAGAACCACTCAAGGTGATCATCTCTGACCCAGCTTAGCCATTCCGTTCTGCTTCTTTTGGACTGGAAAAGTTAAGCTCTTGGCTGGCAGGAACTGTGTGCTTGCTCAACACCTGGCCCTGCAGCCCCTAACGTGGTGCCACGTGTCATGGCCCATGGATGTAGGTTTTTTCCAAAGCGTTTGCCTGTGTCTGGTCACATTGGCTCATGGTGAGTTGATTGATAGGAGGTAAGAACCAGGCCGGGGCAAAAATAATATGAGTGTTAATCTAGCGGCAACGATCCACATTAATTAAACAGAGCGGTGACACAGATAATCAAAAGATGGTGTCTATTTTGGCTCCGGAATGCACAAGGAATTGCTGGAATTGCTCCAGGTTGAACTTTTCACCTTCCCGATCGTGTCTCCCCAGGGTTATTCCTCAGGCTGTTTACGTGGACTCAAGCACTCTTCAGTGGCTGAGTGTGTCCCAGACCTTTTGCGAGCAGGGGTCAGGGCGTGGGGGGGTGTTGGAGGGAGCAAATCAGGAGGCTGCAACCATGGGCTGTGATCAGGGCTCACTGTCCTCGGTGCCTGCTCTTGACTCCTCCATTTCAAGGACCTCTGTGGCAATCCCTCACCCCCCCACCCCACCCCGATCTGAGGATCCCTCCCGGGGGTCTGCTCCGCTCCCCTCACCGCCACTTTGGTTCCGGCCTTCAGAGCTCTCAGTGCTTTGGTTTTATGAAATCCTCAAGGAGGACTAACTCCCCATCCCAACACAAATAGGCTGTCCCATCTGAGAGGTGCTGAGGTCTTCAGAGAGAAATGTCACAAGAAGTGATTCAGGACCCCACAGGTTAGTAACCGGCAGCTGATGATGATGGCCCCCTTTTCCTTTGAGGGTCCCAGGCCATCCCTGAGGGGCTCCTGGGGCATGTTTCAGTACATTTGTTTTTCTCATCCATTCAGATGGCCCTTGTCTTAACTTCATCCTTTCCTTCTCTTGTCTTCCCTGAATCCCTTCCTTCCCTCATCTTTGTGCCTACTGTAGACATAACATAGCATGACCTGGTTCATCGTTCCCTGTCCCCCAGCCCCCCGTTCCCTCTCTACCCCAGCCTGCCTCTCTGCCCCGACCCCAGAGGCACATTCCTTTGCAGCCGAATCCTAAGCCCGAGGCGTGCCCTCCCCCACCCATGTTCTCCTCCCCTGGGATTTCCTCTCCACTCTCCTGATCTGCTCCCACCCCTCCCTCTGCCCACCGGTGTCCACACGTAGCCGACACTCATTAGGGGGCCCCTGCAAACCAGCCACCAGCTCTCACTCCCTGCCACGGGCATTGTGCATCCTCACTGGGGACCCTCAGGGCAAAAATGAGCTGTCAGCTCCCTGGACAGTTCCGTTCTTTTGGGAACGTGCTTCTCCCTAAATGCAGGGGATGGCCTAGCTCCGTCATAGCACCCAGGGGCCGGGGCGGGTAGGGAGGAAGGCTCTAAAAATGAGTCATCAGAACCCAAGGAAAGCATCTGCTCACGGCTCGACTGAGTGAATTTGCTTCCTGCAGGCATTTATTTATGTTCTCTTGTATTAGTGTTATGAGAGGAGTAGAAATGGGCAACACACACACACACACACACACACACACACACACACACTCTCACACACAGAGTCCAGGACAGTTGGCACTGCCAAAGAGAGGCAGAGCAACACAAGTTTTATTATCTAACTACAGACTTTTTTGTTTTCAAACAAATGGATGATTTTATAAAAGTTACTTAAGGCCAGGGAGCATCACTGAAGGCCGTGGGCTGGATGTCTTTCAGTATTTGAGAGGCTGCATCCAAGCTGAGAACCCATGGTGTCTCCGGCCTCCGGCCTCGGAGGTCACCTGGGTGACCCCCCCTCCTCCCAGCTGGCTGTCCCTGGAGTCTCACACCAGGGCACAGCCTGTGACAGAAAGATATGGGGTCTCTCTGAACCCACCCATCAAAAGAGCGCTTTGGGCAGAACATGTCTGGATTTTCCCCACGCTAGTTCCCAAACAGGGTTGAGGTTGGGAAGCAAGGACACCCAAGCTGACCCTTGTCGCTTCAGTATGAAAAGCTTGGGCTCGGGAGCCACGCCACAAACTAGCTTCCAGGCCACACTGCAGTCACCTCTTTGTACCTACTTCTCAGGAGAATCAACAGAGAGTCTATAAAAATCCCCTTCCTTTGATGAGCTCATTGTTCCAAGTGATGGTTTTGGGGCAGACATGAAGTGCCTGCTTTTTGGCTGAGGCTTCGGTGGAACGTTTTTCCCTGTTGACACCAATGGAGGTGCTCTGTCTTGGTGGTGAATGTTGCACCCACCAGGACTTCTGCCAGTAGCAGAGCCAGTGGACTCATTAGCCTGACCCCCTCGGAAGGCTCCTCGGGATGACGGCTGAGAAGTAGGAGCTATCCACCCGTTTCTCTGTCCTCGCCAGGCTCAGGGAGCTCTCTGCCCACCTCCGGGCTGGAAGCCACGTCCTGTCAGTTTCTCTGAGAAGGGGGAAAACCACGTATGATACCAGCAAAGGGTCTGGTGGCTGCGTCTTAGCTGGTTGCTGGTGCCTGGGTGGCTCTTGGGACCTGAGAATCAAAGGAAGGGGCTGAGGGCACTCAGCTTTGTGCTGTCTTTGCTGCTGATTTTGCCCGAGGGGAAGACAATTGAAAGCGGCTGTCTTGGTCCAGTGGCAGAGGCGCTGGGGATCTTGTCTCACGTTAAAGGGCTGGGGGAAGGCTCCAGGCTCCCCTGAGCCTCCAGGCTCATCAGGCCCTGGCAGATCTAAACAGGTCACCCAGATTAAGAGCCGGGTCCTCAACATGGATAATCGGAATGATCTGAATTAGGGCTGGTGAAGGGACTGCCCCTCAGGTGGTGCTGTGAGCTGCAGACATTCACAGGGTACGTGTGAGGTGAAAGCAGACACCGCTGCAGATAGGTGGTAGGGCCCAAGGTCAGTGCTTGAAGTCCAGTGTCACCATGTGGTTCGAGGCTGGCGACTTGCGAATTCCACTCTGGAGACCATGCCATTTGGGGTCCTGGGCCAAGATCTTTTAGGGCTGTGCCTGGCTCCTCAGCAGATGCCTGTGTGTCAGCTTCCCTCAGCCCGGGCCTTGTCTACAGCTGGGTACAGTGCCCAGAGTGGAATGAGGCGTCATTGAGCCAGGCAGGATGAGCCACACCTGTGCACAGGTGTCTGAGCCCTCACGGCCGGGCAGGAGCTGCTGAGGGCCCAGCCCTGGCCCCCTCCACATGCCAGCTGGAGCAGGGGCAGGGGTGACGGGAGAGAGCAAGACCCTGGCTCCTCTCTGGTCCCCAGGTCAGTGGGGCATCCCACCAGTTGGACTTGGGCTCACACAGATGCTCCTCTGGATGCCCGACAGGCCCATGGAGCTGCTGGCAGGAAGGAGAGCGACAGGGGAGCGAAGCCTGTGTGGCCCCAGCCTCTTCTCTCCCTCCTCCCCTCCCCTCTACTCTTTCCACCCTACAGTGTTCTCTCCTTGCTGCTCTTTTCTCTCAGATCTTAATAATTGAGCAATAGTTTTTGTACATTCAACTAAAAAAAAAAAAAGCCTAACTAGCATAGAATAGCCCAAAATGCTCCCATTTTACTCCCCTCCTTCCAAGGCGACCCCGCCCCACCTTTGATCGTGCTCTCAGGATTTACTTTGGCTCAATCAGCATCCCGCTCTACAGCCCATTTTCCAAGACATCTTCCGCTTGCCCATCCTCCTTAGTCTGTGTGCATGTTTTCTACGTTATCACAGGAAACTCCTTGCTGCACCCCTTTTGTGGTCTCTGGCTTCCATCAAGCCTGGAGCATTAAGAGAAAAGTAACCCGGTGGAAAGAGCAGGCTTTGGCCGGTGGACCCGGGTGGGGATTGCAGATCTACCGCTCACTGCTGGGGGGCCGCTTCCCAGCTACTCAGCCTTCCAGCTCTCAGCTTTCTTACCTACTGCAGACCTGTACTGCCCGTCTGTTGTGAGCACTCAAGTCTATTCAGCTGAAGAGCCTGGCTCCCAGTGGCCATTCAGCTCCTGCCAATGCCCTTTGCTGGTTCCATCCTCCCCTCTTTCTGCTGTTCCGTGGACATTTGTCCTCCATGGACAAGCTGCCTCCATATGTGTTCATCTGGCCCAGCCACATGGGTTCTTCATCTGGACCGAGTCATTTGTGATATTCCCTGAAGATGGGGGGTCATTACTGATCCCCACCCCTCCTTCCTCAGGTACTGAACAATGTCTTCTCATCTTCCCAGTGAGCGAGTGAGGGGTCAGACCCACCATTGCCTCCAGGGTCAGTCCCGGATTACATATTTCTTCCAATTTTTCTTGGTGCAAAGCTCCCTGTAACCAGTCATATTAGAGACAAGTTTACACCTTTTAGCTAATCTCACTGCTTCTCGACAGGAGTTACCAAGCTCCCTGAGAGATGGGGAGGTACCCAGGGGACTGGGAGGTGACAGTGTCCCATGTCCTGTGGTTAGTGATGTGAAAGGAGGGGGCAGGGCCACCCAGCTTTCTTCCTTGTGGCGTGCTCTGCTAGCTCAGTTTTTAGTTCTCAGAGGAACTGAGCTTCCACAATGTCCTTAGGGATACAGGTTTCTATCTGGAGGACTGGGCAGAGTAATTATTTCCTTGCTGATGCCTGTTCTCTCTTTGAATCTCCTTCTCCTCTGTGGCCTGAGTATCAGGAGTCCTGGGTTTGGGGCCACCTTTACTTTCTGCCTCATGTAAGTAGCCTTCCCTTCCCTTCCCTTCCCTTCCCTTCCCTTCCCTTCCCTTCCCTTCCCTTCCCTCCCCTTCCCTCCCCTCCCCTCCCCTCCCCTCCCCTCCCCTCCCCTCCCCTCCCCTCCCCTCCCCTTTCCTTCCCTTCCCCTCTTCCTCTTCCTTTCCTTTCTTTTCCTTTCCTTATATTCCTATCCATCAGCCACAGTCCCAGAATCATGGCTCCATTAAAGTATAAACATTCTAGAAAGAATTTGTGCAACCCCTTGTTTCAGAGATGAAGAAACTGAGCCTCAAAGGGGGGTGGCTTCCTCTAGACAGAGGTGTGCCCAGAATCCATCAGCCCCCTAAGGGCCCCCTGGAAAGATAAGGGGCAGGACATGGAAACACTTGGAAGGAGGCCTTCCTTCCCCTATGCACCCAGGGGCCATCGTAAGTTAGCATTTTTATTAACTCACTACTGAGTGCTCTCAGCTTATCGATGGAACAATTAAACAAGCCAGGTGCAAACCTGGATGAGATGAAGCTTCTGGTTTGATTCCTAGACCTTCCAGTTTGGTGAGAAGCCATTGCCATCCTGCAAATGCCCCAATCCAGCTCTTGGGAGCGCTGTGGGGCGGACATCCACCCAGGTGGACATCTGTCAAAGGGGCTTTGGGCATATACTCCAAGGATGCCTCCACTGGTAGAGATGTAACCCTGATAGCTTACATTGTGCTCCTAGGTGCCAGGCACCCTGTACCCTCGATGAGATAAGGTAGGCATTCTTGTTTATCTCCAGTTTACAGATGAAGAATGTGAGGATTAAGCCATGTAGTAACTGGAGTAGTTTCCCTAAATTCACAGACTAGTAAATGTGTGCCTGGGGGGGCAGCCTGAGTTTGTCGCGTCCCAGAGCCTACCTGCTCACCAACAGCGTTAGACTGTTGATGGTGTGGAAAAGGAACCATCATTCTCCACATCCCCAGAGCAAGGCCACAGAATGAGAATTTTGGTAGTAAGAAAAATTCCTGCTGGTTTGGAATGGTTTCGCTAGTGTCCACTCTAGGCAGGAGTATGGGCTGAATGACCCTCCACAGGCCCTTTTTTTTTTTTGCGGTACGCGGGCCTCTCGCTGTTGTGGCCTCTCCCGTTGCGGAGCACAGGCTCCGGACGCACAGGCCCAGCGGCCATGGCTCACGGGCCCGTCCACTCCGCGGCACGTGGGATCTTCCCGGACCGGGACACGAACCCACGTCCCCTGCATTGGCAGGCGGACTCTCAACCACTGCGCCACCAGGGAAGTCCCGCAGGCCCTCTTAAGTCCAGTGACTTGGAGACAGCTTTATGGAGAAAGAGCCCCCTGGGCTAGTTGCCACTCCCAGATGCCAGTGGTGCCCTGGCATGGGAGGCGTCCAGGCAGCTCAGCCACTTAATGGCTGTGAGCTGGCATTAGACCACTGCCCCATCATCGGGAGGACAAGCCCTCTAAAGCTTCGTATTCTGGCAGGCTAGCCCTGGCCTTGCCAGCTGCCAGGCCTTTGTGGAACAAAGAAGGGCAGTGCAGTCTTTCTTTTCAGCCTGTTATTTAAAAGCTGAGTCTCTATCAGAATATCCTGTTATTTGAAACACATGACAAAGCCTGAGCATAAATATGTCACAACCAAAATGCTAATGGCTTCCTCCCTCCATGGCCATCCATCCATCTCCATCGTTCCCTCCCCCTCCCCCTTCCCATGGAGGGATCTGCATTCCAGGAGGCAGCATCTGAGCCATCGCCCTGCCAAGGGAAACATTGCTGCCCCTGAGTGGATGTTCCTTCCCACTAGAGAGCTGGTTCTGGCCCAGGGACCATGTGCTCCTTGCACATCAGCAGGTGGCAGAGCAGACAGGCTCAAGCTGTTGCTCCTCTGGCCTGGTGCCCTGCTGGAGCAAGATGGCGGCCACTGCAGCCTGGGAAGCAGCAAAGGCGGGATGGGAATTCATCACCTGCTCTTGGCCAGGCCCAGGCTGACTTCAATTTGAGTTGCATCAACCTTGATCTCTTTGTGATCCTTTAACTTCTCCAGGAAGTATTCCAAACAGGCATTACTAATCGAAATTTTAAAAGAGATGGTAACAGTACAGTGGTCCCTCAGAAAATTAAAGAGAGTTGTCGTGATTCATCAGTTCCTCTTCTGGGGTATATACCCAAAAGAATTTAAAGCAGGGACTTGAACAGGTATCTGCCCACTAAGGTTTATAGCAGCATTATTCACACTAGCCAAAAGTTGAAAACAGCCCAAGTGTCCATTGACAGCTGAATGGATACACAAAATGTGGTCTGTACATACGATGGAGTAGTCTTCAGCCTTAAAGAAGAAGATGACTCTTATACACGCTACAACATGGATGACACGGATGAACCTTGGAGACACGCTAAGTGGAATATTTACAAAAGAGTAAATACCGTGTGGTTCCACTTTTATAAGGTCCTAGAATAGTCAAAGTCATAGGCACAGAAAGTGCAGTGGTGGTTGCCAGGGGCCGGAGGAGGGGAGAACGGGGAGTTATTGTTTAATGGATGTAGAATTTCAGTTTGGGAAGATGAAAAAGTTCTGGAGATGAATAGTGGTGATGGTTGCACAGCACTGTGAATGTACTTAATGTCACTGAACTGTACCCTTAAAGTTTTGTTAAAATGGTCAATTTTACGTTATATATATATTTTACCACAATGTTAGAAAAGGAATAACATGTATAAACGTGTTTCACAAATTGCAGAGTCCATTTAGGTATATCAGTTTTCCTGTCATTAGTGTTAGTCCTAATGATAGAGCACCTGTGACTCAGAGAGCTTTGGTCTTTTCTAAGGTCATAGATCATGGTGTTTTGACTTCATATCCAGTGCTCTTTTCAGTTACCAGGGATGGCATATACATGACATATGGTACTAGCGCTTTCTTCTACCCCTATAGCAGACATCAGTCAATTGAGCACTACGCTTTTTCTGATGAAATTCAAACATATCCTCAGAATCATTCTTATATATATATATATATTTTTTTTTTTTTTTTGGTGGGGGGCTGTGTTGGGTCTTCATTGCTGCACGTGTGCTTTCTCTAGTTGCAGCAAGCGGGGGCTACTCTTTCTTGCGGTGCGCGGGCTTCTCATTGCGGTGGCTTCTCTTGTTGTGGAGCGTGGGCTCAGTAGTTGTGGCTCGTGGGCTCTAGAGCACAGGCTCAGTAGTTGTGGCACACGGACCTAGTTGCTCCGCGGCATATGGGATCTTCCCGGACCAGGGCTCGAACCTGTGTCCCCCGCATTGGCAGGTGGATTCTTAACCAGTACGTCTCCAGGGAAACCCTCTCAGAATCATTCTTAACGCAGGTAGTCACTGTCAATCAGCCAGAATTACATACCAGGTGCAGGTTACTTCCCATCTCTGCACTTCTAGCATTGGCATCAGTTTTTTAGTTTAGGTGCCCCTGATTTATCACTATTTCCTCGTGAAATTTCAGAGATTCATGAGACTGGTGTAGAAAGGGCATGACCCTCTTTGGGGAGCAGTGAGCCTAGTTACACAGATTTCCGGCCTAGAAATGAGTCAAGTGCTTGCAGACTTGTCTTATTTGAATATTGCTGCCCTCTGCCACCTCTCTGAGGTTGGTGTAGCAGCCCTGTCTCATGGAGGGAACCCCTTACTGCAGGTGGATCTGCAGAAAATCCACTCACAATGGAAATATGAATTGAAGGCCTCTCATCACTTCCCTCCCATCTTGGTCTACTTGACCAAGCTATCAAGTCCTCTAAATTGTCTCAGGCCTTATGAGGGTAGAGGATCTGTGACTGGGAGTGGGTCCCTGGTGACCTAGTGGCCTTTTGAACTCCCTCTAGTTACATACTCCTCGTTTTTATTTGTGGGTGTCCTGGGCTCAATAGCTGGTCATACCTCACTTCAAATCTAATTGAGTTATTGATGCAAGTAAAGAAAAGAAAGGAAACAAGTTTGGTGTCAATTTCTATTCTTTTTCTTTTTCAAATGTTCTTCTTTACTTTGAAAGATCAAAGGAGGGTCAAAGAGAACTTTTTTTTACCACCTCCCCCATCATAATATAATACAGGAGGGAAAATTCCAGCAAATGCAATTGTTCTCAGACATCTTTTTATTTTTCCTTTCAGTGGCTTTGATTTAGGTCCCATGGCTTTAATCAAAGTGTTTAAGGGGCACAGAAATGATTCCGTTAAACAAATTCCTTGCCTCACTCGGGCTTCCTACTCTAACCCTTCCTCCTTCCACATTTCTTGTTATTGTTTTTTATTAATGTGGGTTGGAAAAAATATTCTCCCAACGAAGGATTAGGTGAGACCTGGAGAGAAATGTTATTTTCCGAGCTAATAACAGGATGCTGGCTCAGCCACTCTGCAGCTGACACACCATCCTGCAAACCCGATTGTCCCTTCTCTCCTTCTCTCTTTGCTGAATTCATCCATCACTCTGGGCAAAATAAATAAAAGGCCCGATAAACAAATCAATCAATCCATCTTCTTCTCTGAGCTCATGAGGCACCTACAGTGGCCACACAGTGGGTTTCTGTTCTCACAGCGGTGAGTCTGACACCAGGCATCTCAGGGCCATGGGACCCTTTGGAGATGTTGGCTTCTGTCACTGGATGGCACAGTGAACGGCCCCCATGGTTGCCATCTCTGCCTTGTGCCCTCTTGGGACACCTCTCTCTCCCAGCTCCTCCCAGTTTTCCCTGGAAGGTGCTCTGTGAGTTCACATCTAGCATGCAGCAGCAGCCTGCCCCTTGGGCTCATTACGGCTGACTCCCTGGGGAGAGGGGATGGCATTGAGGACCATCCGTATCAAGGCCAGCACCTTGGAACAGGCTGGCAGGCAGCTTGCAGTAATACAATACATTTTACTGTCTCTGTGCGCCATTTAGCATTCTGCAGAAATTTACTGAGCATCTCTGCAGGGTTAAGAACAGGGCCAGCCACCAGGGATAAAAGGTGCATACGGCAGTTGTGGCCCATGTCTTCAAGTCGTATGCATTCAGTAGACTGATATAGAGGGGCAGGGGCTAGACAAGGTTGGGGGTCCAGGACTGTGCATATTCAATCAGCCAACGAGGAGGGCAACACCCACCAGCTACTTCTTCAAGCAGACCTCTGTGCCATAGTCTAAGCTCCAGTGTGGACAGAGGCACTGGCCTCTCTGCAACAGTCCTGGGTTTGGGCTTCCTCTTCCAGATCTGTGTGTGTGTGTGCGCGCGCGTGTGCACGTGTGCGCGCGTGCGTTTATGTGTCTCTGTGTGTGTGTGTTTGGTTGAGGGACGCCTCATTTAGCTCTGAGGGCTAAGCCTGTAAAAAATATCCAATACGCCTGCTAAAGAAAGGAAATCTCAGAGCCTGTATTTCTTGTAGTCAGTCCCCTAGTCTGCAGAGTTGCTGAGTATCTTTGATCTGTATTTTAAGGGCAAGCCCCTCCTTTGCTCTGATCTTCATAGTCGTCTATCTTGGTGTAGTGGGGAAGGGTTGGTGCCTGGGACCTGGGGTGGCGGCGGGGGGCGGGGGGAATAAATAATTGACAAAGCACACTCTCCCGAGCTGTTCTGGAGTTCATTAGGGAGGCCTGAGGGGCAGTGGGAGCTCTCAAGGCTATTTGGAGGTGAGGGGCAGACCGTGCGGTTCTGAGCAGCTGAACTGGCAGAAAGGTGAGCTTAGGAGGAGAATGTGCCCATGCTTCTGGGGTGTGTAGCCATGGTCCTGAAAGCTGGGTAATTCGGTAAAATGAGAAGAGGGATGCTGTGTCTTTAACAGCAGGTCCCTAAAGGGAATATATTTGTTAAACATTATAATTACCCTTCAGCAACTGAATTCCATGGCAAAGGAGAACTCAATAGCAATTGAGAACTATATAGCAATTGAAGCCACACCGAAGCCCATTACTGTTTCTCAAATGATGCTTTCATTTAGATGAGGCAGATAATTATACATTTTGATTAGGTCACTGCGCTCAAGGGGATACGGCAGTTTTCAGGATTGCCCCCCTCCCTGTAAATAATGTCCTGGAATGGCAGCCGTCTCCCAGCTGTCTTTCCTCCTTTCTTTCTAGATCTAGATAACGAGATAAAGATACAGATGCACAGACACAGACACAGACATATACATATGCAGGTACAGTTCCATTTTTCTGTCTCTGCCTTAACACTTAGGGACACTGAGATGTGTGAGTCTGTGGCCAGGGTGGAAGAGATCAGAACTAATATAATAATACCGTAGGTGTTATACTTCGTTTTACAAAATGTATTTACATGCATTGTTTCTTTTGATCACTGCAAGGTTTCTTTAGAAACCTTGATTTTTTTTTTTTTCTTCTGAATTAGGAAGGGGCTGGACTAAAACCAAACAAAATAAAACAAATCTCTCAGGTGCCCTCCAGCTCTGGTCTTGAGCCTATTCATATTGTCCTTTCACAGATGAGAGGACGGAGTCTGGGGAGGTCAAATGACCGTCCCAGGGCCACCTGGCTCTTTAAGATGTCGACCTGAGTACAGAGCCCCAAGTCTTCTGAATCTGGTGTTTTTTCCTCTACACGATGCTCTACCCTCCAGTGGATTCTAATTGCATTCATGATAAAACTAAATGCAGCGTATGTGGCCTGCGGGGTCTCGGCTGCTCCCAGGCCTGCCTTGCTGGTCCTGCGCCTCTTCCCCCTTGAGTTGCCCCGTACCTGCTCTGTCCTGGAAGAACCGCGCCCCTGCCCGGGAGCAACACCGATGAGAACAAGACTTCAGTACCCCTTTCACGTTTTCTTCACAGAAGTTGCCACAATTGTAACAACTCAATTGCAAAAGTTAAAAAAAAAAAAGAGAGAGAGAAAAAAAGTGTGTTTCACCCCTTTATCTCTAGCACCTGCCAGAGTTGCTGTCATATAGCAAGCATCGAATTAATATTTGTTGAATGAACTTGTGCGTTAAGGAATTAACTGTGAATAAATAATGGCTGGGAACCTCTGAAATCACTGTCTCTGAAGATCCTGTAGAGCTAATTACTTCCAGAAAATTTAATAAAACGCAATCATTTCCTCACTCCGTTTTTCTTCTCCACCAGCACTCTTCCTCCAAATTCTTTGGCCAATTTCTGCTATATTTAGAGACCCTGCCACTATCTAGTTAGACCAACAGTACATATTCTTCGAGTTTTCTTCTTCCTGAAGCATGTGGGTGCATTGCTTCAGGATCAGTTTTTCGTATAAAGGACATTCCTTTGAGACAGTGGGCTTGAAACCCCCCTGGTTTTCAGATGAGAAACCTGAGTCGTAGACGCCCTCTACAGATGACAAACATCTGGGTTAAAAGGTTTCATATATTTCAAAATATCTGGATAATTAAATAAACTTCTCAGGTCCCTTCCAGATGGTTGATGCCACATAGATGGAGCCACAGAAAGACTTTGTTTCAGAATCTGAAAAATAAGCTAGGGGTGGTAGTGGAATTTGAATCTTGTTCACAAGTCTTCATGTCCATTGAGGTGCATTGCCTAGGAAAATAAATATATATATAGTTGTCCTTCCCTCTGAGTGGACTGCTCTGTGTCCAGCCACCTGCTTTCTGGCAGGGGTCTCCCTGTAATTCCTCTCTCTACCTTTGGCCTAACAAAATCCTTCACTCTAACTTGGGCTCAGCCCAGCACTGTTACTTATTTATTAGCATTGCCTGCGGAGTTCTAAGACCACCGGGCCTACGCACAAATCTATAAAAACACACAATGCAATTTCCAAACACTGCAGTAAACTCCCCCTGAAGAGTCCACCGTCGCTGGAGATCTTAGACTAAAAAGGTTTGTGTTGGAGGTGAAGAGAAGGCCGGCTTTCTACGAATTGAATGAAGAGGGAGATGTGAAGCCCTTGATTCTTTCTTGGGAAAAGTTCTCAGCCCCCCACCTGCCTGAGATGAAATGTCAGAGGCTCTGGCTGATCGTGGCAAACTGGGTAGAGAGACAACAAATGAATTTTGGTGTCTTGGTATCTTAAGATTCCCCAAAGTGGACATGGATTCAGAGCCTACCTATTGCACAACTCCTGAGGGCATCATTTACAAAGAACGTATGATTTGTGTCGCTAAGAGCTATGGTAGCCTTGGGGGGACTCCCATTTGGCTGGAATCCTGGATATGAGCAGCTTTTCTTGAGTCACACACTCCCGACCACCAGAGGAAGGTGAAGGAAGTCCCTTGCAGAGGAGGATCACAAAGGTGAGAGGATGTGGAGAAGAGAAGGACAGGGAAACACAGGGCACAGAGCTTTGCACTCAGCACACCGTGGTGGGCCACACTTTGGCTGAGCAGATCTGACTTACCAGCCACCTCCTCTGTTTACCCCTGTGGGCTCTGCAAAGATCATCATTTCCTGTGGATGCATTTAAAAATGTTGGGGAGTTCTGCTGGGTTTAGATGGAGGTGTCTCTGGACGCAAGTAAAATTTCAAGGCTCTTATGTCTGGAAGAGACTTCTGGCTGAGAAACATCCCTTCCCTGCTACCAGTCTGTCCATTTGGATGCTGACGCCTGTGTAAGCAGGGATGTTGCTATAATGTTGAAGCCCTTGGAAACAGGTGGATTCACAACCTCTCCTTGAGAATCCTCCTTCCCTATGTCCCCGTCTTCTTTGTTCTTGAATGTGAATCCCTCCAGGAGCATTTTTCACTCTCTAACACATGTTTGAAGGAAGAAGAAAGTTGGTTACTATCATTCCTATGAGAGCTCCACACATAGAGGAACAGTCCTAATCTGATCCGGCCTCCAATTTTTTGTTTGGGTTAAAGCTTTGATACGTTCTCTGTTTGACCTTTAAAAATCCCCTTTGCTTGCCTCTGGACTTCTCAGGACTTGCTGAGGATATGGAACCCAATATTTCCTGAGGCTGAATAATTTTCCAGCCATGTCCTTGTTCCTGGATGATTGGTTCTATGATACCGCCACCTGGGTCTCACTTCCATTATGGTGGCCAACAGCAGTGGACTTAGATCTGTCCTAGCCAAACAGCCAAAACAGATACGGGTGATAAAGAAAAGAAAAGGGCTGCTCCCTTGCGAGAGTCTGCCATTCTGTGTTGTTCTTGGTTCAGAGTAAAAGTGAGAATATAGGACTATTTAAAACATGAACCCCTCTACTTTTGTTTTCTAAAAACAGCATTGACCAAACACAGGAAGTTCATCTTTAATATCACTGTTTATAAGCTGTCAGCAATGTTTGCTGTGGTTATAATTGGTATCATTAAGCCTAGGTGACATTATTAATGCTGCTGATTAAATTGCTATAAACCTAACTTCACCATTTATACAAACAGCTGCATCTGAGCTGACAGTGTTCACACTGGAGCACGGGGACAAGAATACAGGCCCGCTGGCAGGCGCAGTCGGGAAGAAAAAGGAACCCCCATTTGTTACCTACCTGTCAGAGCTTCTAAGAAGATCCAGTTCCAGACATCTTCACTCACTATTAGTAAAGTGTTTTCACTTTCTAAAACAGTTCTTTTGAGAACGGGACATCCTGATTCTGTGAGAGCACTTTATAAAGGGATGTCAATATATCCCCCTTCTTGCCCTCCTGTCCCCGAGTCTCTCCTTCCTCCTCCCTTCAAACCTCCCATCAGTTATCTGCTGCTGTATTGTGGTCATTTCTCAGTCTTTACCTGTCTGCGATTCTACCACTTAACAAGATGAATACCTGCCCCCCCTTTTTTAAATTTAATTCTTTATCGTGGTAAAAAAAACACGAGATGAGATCTACCCTATTAAGAAATTCTTGTGTATAGTACATTGTTAACTACAAGCACAATGTTACCAGCAGGTCTCTAGAACTTTCTCGTCTTGCACAATTGCAGTTCTATACCCACTGAACAGCAACTCCCCATTTTCCCCTCCCCCCTGCTTCTGGCAACCACCATTCTACTTTCTGCTTTTATGAGTTTGACTATGTCGTATAAGCAGACTCATGCAGCATTTGTCCTGTGACTGATTTATTTCACTGAGCAGAATGTCCTCAGGGTTCCCCCATGTTGTAGCATATGATAGGTTTTCCTGCCTTTTTAAAGCTGAATAATATTTCATTCTATGTATATACCACATTTTCTTTGTCCATTCATACACTGATGGACATTTAGATTGTTTCTACCTAAATTGTGAATAATGCTGCAATGAACATGGGAGTGAAAATATCTCTTCAAGATATTGTTTTTAATTCATTTGGATAAATCCCCAGAAGATGGATTGCAGGCTCATAGGGTAGCTCTATTTTTAATTTTTGACCTCCGTACTGTTTTCAGCAGTGGCTGCACCAGTTTACAGTCCAACCAACATAGCACAAGGGCTCTTCTCCACATCATCACCAACACTTGTTATTTTCTCTTTTTGTTTTTGTTTTGTTTCTTTTTTGGCTGCACCACGCAGCTTGTGGGATCTCAGTTACCCTGACCTGAGATTAAACCCGAACCACAGCAGTGATATCCCAGTATCCTAACCACGAGGCCACCAGGGAACTCCCTATTTTCTGTTTTTTTGTTTTGTTCTGTTTTGTTTTATAATGGCCACCCTATCAGGTATGAGGTGACTTTCTCATTGTGATTTTGATTTGCATTTCCCTGATGATTAGTGATGTTGAGCATCTTTTCATATGCTGGTTGACCATTTGTATGTCTGTTTTGAGAAATGTATGTTCAAGTCCTTTGCCCATTTTTAAATTGGGTTATTTGGGGGGTTTTTTGGTTACTGAGTTCCTTATGTATTTTGGATTAGTTCCTTATATATTAACCCCTTATCAGATATGTGGTTTGCAAATATTTTCGTCCTACTTTAGATTGCCTTTTCACTTTATTGTTTCCTTCACTGCACAGAAGCTTTTAGTTTGATGTAGTCCTACTTGTCTATTTTTGCTTTTGTTTCCTGTGCTTTGGTGTCATATCAGGAAGTCATTGCCAAGACCAATGATATGAAGTTTTTCCCTTATGTTTTCTTCGAGTGTTTTATAATTTCAGGTTAACATTTAAGTCTTTAATCCATTTTCAGTTGATTATTTTTAAATTTTTTATTTATTTATATTTATTTTTGGCTGCCTTGGGTCTTTGTTGCTGCGCGCGGGCTTTCTCTAGTTGTAGCGAGCGCGGGCTGCTCTTCGTTGCGGTGTGCGGGCTTCTCATTGCAGTGGCTTCTCTTGTTGCAGAGCACGGGCTCTAGGCACGCGGGCTTCAGTAGTTGTGGTGCGTGGGCTCTAGAGCGCAGGCTCCGTAGTTGTGGTGCACGGGCTTATTTGCTCCATGGCATGTGGGATCTTCCCGGACCAGGGATCGAACCCGTGTCCCCTGCGTTGGCAGACGGATTCCCAACCACTGAGCCACTAAGGAAGTCCCTTCAGTTGATTTTTGTGTATGGTGTAAGATAAGGATCCAATTTCATTCTTTTGCTTGTGGAGATCCAGCGTTCCCAACACTGTTAGATGAAGAAACTGTCCTTTTCCCACTGAATTGTCTTGCCACCATTGTCAAAGATTATTTAATCATCTACATATATGCAAGAGTTTATTTCTGAGCTCTGTATTTTGTTCCATTGGTCTGTATGTCTGTCTATATGCTAGTAACATGTTGTTTTGATTACTGTTGTTTTGTAATAGAAAAAAAAGTCAGGAAGTGTAATGCCTCCAGCTTTGTTCTTTTTTCTTAAGATTGGCTATTTGGGGTTCCTTGTGTTTGCATGTGAATTTTAGGATTGATTTTTCTATTTCTTCAAAAAATGCCATTTGGATTTTGATAGGGATTGCATTGAATTTGTAGATCACTTTGGGTAGTATGGACATTTAGCAATATTAAATTTTCCAGTCCATGAACATGGATGTCTTGCTATCTATTTGGGTCTACTGTAATTTCTTTCAACATTGTTTTATGGTTTTCAATATGCAAGTCTTTCACCTCCTTGGTTACATTTATTCTAAAGTATTTTATTCTTTTTGATGCTATTGTAAATGGGATTGTTTTCTTAAATTCCTTTTCAGATTGTTTGTTATTAGTGTGTAGAAATACAAGTGATTTTTGTATATTGATTTGTATCCTACAACTTTGCTGAATTTGCTTATTAATTTTAACCTTTTTTTGGGCATCTTCAGGGTTTTCTGCATATAAGATAATGTCATCTTGGCTAACATTCTTTCTAATTTGGATGCCTTTTATTTCTTTTTCTTGCCTAATTGCTCTAGCTAGGGCTTCTAGCACTATGTTGAGTAGAAGTGGCAAGAGTGGGCATCCTTGCCTCATTCCTGATCTTATCAGAAAAGCTTTCAGTTTTTCACTGTTGAATATGTTAGCTGAGGGCTTTTCATATATTGGCCCCTATTCTATTGAAGCAATTTCCTTCTATTTCTTGTTTGTTGAATGCTTTTATTGTGATAAGATGTTGAATTTTGTCAAATACTTTTTTTGCATCTATTGAGATGACATGAGATTTTTATCCTTCATTATATTAATGTGATGTGTCACATTGATTGACTTTTGTATGTTGAACCATCCTTGCATCCCAGGGATTAAATTCCACTTGGTCATGTTGTATGGTCTTTTTAATGTGATGTTGAATTGGTTTGCTAGTATTTTGTTGAGGATTTTTGCATCTATATTTGTCCAGGAATGTTGAGCTATAGTTTTCCTGTAATGTCTTTGTCTGGCTTTGGTATCAGTTTAATACTGGCCTCATGAGTTTGGAAGTGTTCCCTCCTCTTCAGTTATTTGGGAGAGTTTGAGAAGGAGTGACATTAATTCTTCTTTACATGTTTGGTAGAAATCTCCAGTGAAACTATCTGTTCCTGGACTTTTCTTTGTTGGAAGGTTTTTGATTTTTTTATTCAATCTCCTCACTAGTTATAGGTCTGTTCAGATTTTCTGTTTCTTCATGAATTAGTCATGGTAGGTTGTCTGTTTCTAGGAATTTATCCATTTCTTCTAGATTATCCAATTTGTTGGCATGTACTTGTTCAAAGTAGTCACTTATAATCCTTATTTCTATAGCATCAGTTGTAATGTCTCCCCTTTCATTTCTGATTTTATTTATTTGAGTCTTCTCTCTTTTTTTCTTAGTCTAGCTAAGGGTTTGTCAATTTTGTTGACCTTTTCAAAAAAACAGCTCTTAGTTTCATTTTTTCCTGTTGTTGTTCTATTCTCTATTTTGTTTTTTTTTTGCTTTAGTCTTTGTCATTTCCTTTCTTTTTCTGACTTTGGGCTTGGTTTATTCTTTTTCTAGTTCCTTGAGATGTAAAGTTAGCTGCGTTTCCGAGATCTTACCCCATCCTTCTCAAACACTCTTTTCTCTTGGCCGTAGAGGATCTCTTTTTCTATCTCTCTGTCTATCTCTCTTGCCTCTCCCCTCCCCCTCCCCCACCCCTCCTCTCTCTTTTTCTGTGTTTTCCTTTCTCTCCCTCTCCCTCCCCTCCTTTCTCCCTGTCTACCTGCTGTCACTCCTTCTCATACCCCTTTGTTAGAATGTCTTGGCCCATTATCCTTGCACCTCTTCTTTTCTCTAACTCACTATCTAGGGGAGTCTCATTTAGTTCCTTGTCTTCAAACACTATCTAGACATTGGTGATTTATAAAATCACATCTCCAGTCCCATATCTTTCTCCTGAGTTCCACACTCATGTAAATACCCACATGCCTGCTCAATATCTATACTTGGAAGTCTAATAAAGATTTCAGACTTAACATGCCCAACATTAAACTCTTGATTTCTCTGTAAAATCCTGCCCCACTCCCAGTCTTTTCCAGTAAGTTAATGGCAATTCCACTCTTGTTGCTTAGGCCATACTTTGGAGGTATCCTTGACTCCTCTCTTTCTCTCCCACTGTGTGTTCAATTGGCTATAAAACCTGCTGGATCTGTCTTCCAAATACATGCAGGCTCTGACCATGTCTCACATCTCTACCACTGTCACTTTAACCCAACTCACAGTATTCCCTTTCCTGGACTGTTGCAATAGCTTCCTTAATGGTTTCCTTGCTTCTTCTCATCCCCCCATCCCAAAGTCTATTCTCAGTGTGGCAACCAGAGGAGACCTTTTAAAACATCAGTGGGTTTGTGTCACTCCTGTACTCAAAATCTTCCAGTGGTTTCCCTTCTCACTCAGAGTAAAATCCACTGTTCTTACAGTGGATTGTCCTTGAGGTCCTTCACCAGCTGGCCTCCTGCTCTCTCTCCACACTCACTCCCTTGCTCAGTAGTCTCCAGACACGTTTGGCCTCTTGGCTATTTCTTCAGCACGCCCCAAAGACTCCCGCCACAGAGTCTCTGCATCTTCAATTCCTTCCTCCTGGAATTCCTTTCTCCCATGTGTCCATATAACTAACTCCCTTCCTTCTTTCAAGCCCCACTGTCGCTTTACCCTGCTGTGTAAAGCAGCCATACCCCCATCTCTGGCACTCTCTACCGCCTTTCCCAAGCTTATTCCCAGGCTTATTCTTTTTCACAGCACTTAGAAACATCTGACATAGGAGGTATTTATATGTTTATGACTGCTTGTCTCCCCTGCCATCAGGATACAAGCCACATGAGAACAGAGATTTTCTCTTTTTCATCACCGTATCTCTTATACCTAGAACAGTGCCAGGCACATGGTTAGTACTAGATAAATGTTAATTGAATGAATGAATGAAGGAGTCTGCTGAGCACCTGATGGTCTCATTTGTCTGGATGTTATGTGGAAACAGAGATTGCTATTGGGTGCGTTTCTTGCTCATAGCCAGTGGGACTTGCCCTTCAGCTAATGAAATCTGACGTCAGCTGTCTTGGAGATTTATCAGTTAGGATGTTTCAGTTGCAACTAATGGAGACCGACTCGGGTTATCTTAATCAAAAAGAGAATTTATGGGGAAGGGTATCAGGGCCTCCCAGATTGATAGGTAGTGGAGGAGCAGGCTTGGATGAAGTACAGGAATCTGGGCACCCTGGCAGCTGCAAGTGTGACAGTCGTCTTTTAGCAAGAACAGTCTGCTGGATGTGCTGTCCCTGCTGTGACTCACCACTGCCATCCTGAACAATTTCTACCATCCTTCTTGTGCATTGCCTGCTGGAGATCCAGAGTCTTGGAAGCAAGACTCCATTGACCAGTCCAGGGCCCTAACTGCCAGAGGCAGGAGAAGAGGGTATCTGGTTCTTTCTGCTTCCAAACTAAGGGCACTTGGCCCTGCCTGCCACCAAGACCTCCCTTAAAGGAGGGTTTCTCCAAAGGAGGGGGTGTTTGGATCTTGGACTACCCCCAAATAAGTCTAGTAGAGGAAGGCATGTATTTGCCTGATCGTTTACCGATCATTGTTTCAAAGCTACTCAAAGACTCATTTACCCTGGAACCACACCAGTGCTGAAAAGGAACTCGGGCATCTTCTCCACATTTCCCTGGGGCTGTCAGCAAGTTGCCTCCCAGGAGGCCTTTGTGGAACTTCAGACCGTTTCTCTAATTCTCTGCCTTTGCCGCATCTGTACAGGCTGGGTGCTAGCAGAGGGAGGAGCTAGAACATCTTCCTTTTTGAAGGAGGAGAATCCCTCTCCAAGAGCTTCCTCGCCCAGACTAATTAGAACCATCTGCAGAGCAGGGGTGCATTAGGGACACACACATATGTGTACAAACAAACACACCCATGGAGCCATGCGCGAAGCAGCCTGTCCCCGCGTCAGTTACCTACACATGTTAGTGCTGAACGACACTGAGGGTAATGACAGTGCTTTCTGATTAAAAGTTATTTTTATGAAAGACACTAGCCTACCGCCCTCCACCCTCTGAATATTCTATTCCCTGATGAGAAAAGAAGAGCTGTAATGACACAACAGTAAAAAATGTGAATATAAAGCACTTCTACTCCAGATAACCAAGCCCTAAAAAGATTTGAGGCCCTAGTGGGTTTCAAATAAAAACTCTTTCTGCCTTAATTCTGAAGACCATGAGTCTACAGTGATATAATTCATGTTTGTGAATTTCAGCTCATCCCTGATTTAAACTTCTTGTTGAACACATGCTCAGTGTACGCTCACGCACGCACACAGACACGCACAAGCGATCTGCCGGTGCCCCCAGCTCACAGGCATGCACAGTTCTGGCTGTAATAATTCAGATGCCATTAATCCAATCCCGCCAGGACAGTTGCTCCTTTGATGTTCCCTTGGGGGAACATTGCAGGAGGTTCCCCTCTCTTACGGATGTGGAACTCTCTGGGGGCCAGTGAGCAATGAGGACATTTGTTGAGGTGGGGAAGAGAAAAAAAAAAACCTGAGTTTGGCCTCCATAAGGGAAACAGATCTGCCATGAAAAGAGCACAGGCATTCAGGAGGTGCAAAGCCTTCAAGAGGCCCAACAGACTTGGTTAATGCCAGACAAGAGGGCCTTCTCTGCAGAGAACAGGACATCTGGGACCCCATGGCAGGGCAGGGCAGGGCAAGATACTCCCTGTCCTCCTGCCTCAGTTTCCCCCCTTGATCAATGGAGGGAGTACATGCTTTCTATGCCTCTCAAAGATAGAACCAGGTCATTCATAGACTTATTCAGTCAGATAAGAACAGTAGAGGAAGCTACACATTGCAGAGATAAGATCATCCTTGTCTGCTTCTCTTTGTTTTGTAATAAGGTTTCCCTCCAGTTTCAGGAAATTCAATATCCCATATACATTGAACTTGCCAAACAGATATTTTAAGGTGTAATACTATGTATTAGAGGGGGAATCTTCCTAATGAATATAAAAAGAAATTCGGTTTGTAAATATTACATTTACAAGCAACCTTTCCTACATACATCCGTTGCACGGAATTGAGTACACAAACATGTGATTAAGTGATAACAATAAGATTACAGCAATTGGCATCACACTGATGCTAAGTTTATAGCGTAACAATTAGCCCTTAAGTGTGAGTTAATAAGGGTGTAAACACGTATTTAAGAATGGATCTAAGAACAACTTAGAAAGTAATCACCAAAAGTATTCTGGGATGGAGCCATAAAAACCAGGCCAGTCATCTCTGCCAGCCAACCAGACATTCTGTTATTTGAGAAAACTAATAATGCAAAACGTATTGCTATAGCAGAAACGTCATAAAAATGTAGTAAAAATAAACAAGCACATGGCTCTGGCAGAAGAGCTGAAAACAAGTGTGGAGATTGAAGACATCAAAGTAAAGCCAAGAAGCATCTTGGCAAGTGGGAGTAGGAGATGTTCACATATATGAGCGGAAAATCTTAAGGGATTTGGTATTTTTTTTTTCATGTTTGAGCAATATTTTGGGAAGTGGTATTTCATACATGCTTGTCCCTGTACCAAGATATTTCTCTTCCCAACATTATTTTGTAATGTACTCGACTGGTGAGGTCTGTTTCCGTTATGATGCCTTTTAGTAGAAGTATTTGAAATTTTTAAAGCTCATGGAAGGGGAGAAGACACTCATGGTGTTAAGCCTTTTACTCACCATTTACCTGCATTGCCTCAGTTAATTCTCAAAGCAATCATGATTGGAAGGAACGGGTTCCATTTCTCCTTTTACAGAGGAGGAAACGGCAGCTCTGAGAGGTTGATCACAGCGGCCAGACGGCAGAGATAGGTCTGATTCTAGAAGCCAAGGGCTTAACCGTAACCCTTTGCTGCTTCACATTCCTACTCTTCGCTTTGCGAGGAGAAAAGAAGGTGATTCTGGTGGGACCCACCACCTGTTCAGTGAATGTTCGTGAACATTCCTCTCCCCATCCAGTGTGTGGACTCCTTCCCGCGCTTCTTCCCCGTTCAGACTCTGCCGCTGCCCAGAGGGGCGGTCCAGGATTGACCAGGGGGAGTCATTTCCCAGCATCTAGCCATTGGGGAGGGGATGGGAGGAGATTCGAAGGCCGAGGCCAACAGGGCGTCCAGCCCCCAATCCCCCGGTCTCTCAGCACCCACGGAAAACCCCAGCACCTCCCACTGAAGGTCAGGTCAGCCTTCATGTCCACAGCTGCCTGGAGTCTCGAAAGGTGAGGCCGCCTCCCTCCATGGGGCCCTGTCTCAGCGTCAGCTGTTGTCTCCCCAGCCTCAGGGGACTCCCGCCGCTCTGAGACCCAAGAGCCCACTGAGTGATGGGCACGCAGCCTCACCCGAGGGGCCTGCGGTGGCCTCTGGGCAGTTTATCAAGGGAGCGGCCGAGGGCGGAGGAAGAGGAGGCGGCGGACAGCTGTGTCTGGGGTCTGGGTGGGTTACGGGCCCCCGGATGGCCGCCAGCAGGGGAAGTGGCAGTGCTGGGAGGAGAATACGAGGTTCCTCCTTGCGGGGGCCCTACTCCAGCTGAAAGCAGCCTTCTCACCCCTAAATCCAATTAAAGGCTGATATCATGTCACTGGAAATGTATGCCAATCCTAATATAGTCTAATAAGCCTTAAAATAGCACTCTGTAAGTGGAAAGCCCTGTGGTTTAATTTGATTCAAAGCCTAGTAACAGGCTTAAGAAGAGGGAACTGGCCCCCTTTTATTTTCCAGCTGGTCCTTGCATGCTCCCTTCTCCCCTTCTTTCGTGGCCTCCACTCTCTCTTCCTCTGGAGCTCCGTGGACTGACAGTGAGGCAGGAGCCCGGGGGGGGGTCCTTCCCCTCAGAGCTTCCGGCTGGCAGGCTCCTGGCCCCGCTCCCTGAGGGAAGGCGGTCCTGGCGCCTGGCAGGGACTCGGGCCTCCATCCTACACACTTGACTCATTCCACCCCTGGACAGGTGCTCGCTGTTTGCTTCGCCACCTTCCACTGGCAGTAAGGGAGATGGAAGTGGCGTTTCTCAAGGCGACCAGAGGGGCCTCGTCACTCCCTCTTCTGAGGCCTGGGTCTTCACTCCCAGGACAGTACAGCCTATGGCCTGTCTCAAACGCCCACCGCTGGGGCTGATGGGATGGATACCTATGGGCAAGTCTCGTGAGCACGGTCTAGAAATTGATTCAAGGACCTGCTTTATAGACCCGTGGTCCAATTCTTGGGAGAGCAAAGAATCCCCAAACATTTAAAAAGCAGAGTTTTAGTGTACACTTTTTTTTTTTACAGCTTTACTGAGATATAATTCATATTCCATACAATTCACCCATTTAAAAAGTACAATTCAGTGGCTTTTAGTATAATTACAGAGTTCATCAACCATCGCCACAATCAATTTTGGAACATTTTTATTATTCTGAAAAGAAACTCCACAACCCTTAGCCATCACCCTCCCATGTCTTTTAGTCTTAGAAAACCACTAATCTTCCTCTCTACAGATTTGCCTGTTCTAGACGTTTCATCTAAGTGGAATCATCCAATATGCGGTCCTCTGTGACTGATTTCTTTCATGCAACATAGTGTTTTCAAGGTTCATCCGTGTTGTAGCATGTGTCAGTACTTCATCCTTTTTTATTGCTGAATTATATTCTGTTATATGAAGATAGCACAATTTATTTATCCATTCCTCATCTGATGGACTTCTGAGTTCTTTCACTCTTTGATAATAATACTGCTATGAACATTTGTGTACAGGTTTTTGCATGGATATATGTTTTCACTTGTCTTGGATATATACCTAGATTTGGAATTTCGGGATAATATAGTAAATCTATGTCCCAAACCATTTAAGGAACTGTCAGATTGTTTTCCACAGTGGCTGTATCATTTACCTTCCCACCAGCAAAGTGTGAGGGTTCCAATTTCTCCGCATCCTCGCCAATACTTGTTATTGTCTTTTATTACAGCCACCCCAGCGGGTGCGAAGTGGTATCTCATTGTAGTTTTTTTTTTTTTTGCTGTACGCGGGCCTCTCACTGTTGTGGCCTCTCCCGTTGAGGAGCACAGGCCCTGGACGCGCAGGCTCAGCGGCCATGGCTCACGGGCCCAGCCGCTCTGCGGCATGTGGGATCTTCCCGGACCGGGGCACGAACCCGCGTCCCCTGCATCGGCAGGTGGACTCTCAACCACTGCGCCACCAGGGAAGCCCTCATTGTAGTTTTGATTCAGATTTTCCTGAACGGATTTAATGGACTCTTGGTCTCAACTGTTCTGTGAGTGATGAATCCAAACCTCAGCTGTGGTGATTAGTAACCAGATAATCTTGAACAGGTAACAGTTTCTCTGAATCTCAGTTTCCAGATCTGTGAATTGGAGGTTGAGATACCTCCTCAGGTCATGAGGACTAACAGAGAATGTAGGGGAAGCAACCAACTTGCAAAGGGTAGGCACGCAATACACCTTCCTTCCCTTCCCCCACTCCTGGTACTTCCACCTCCATTTTCACGCTGGCACAATGGGAATGATATTTATATGTGCTCCACCAATTTTACAACAAGGTCAGGAGGAAGAATATAACTTTAAAAAGAGAAAGAGGGGTGATGACGGATTGAGTTGGGACAAAGAAAAATAGCGTTTGATGCCAAGATAAAGAAATTGAAGTTTTTCTTTTTTTTAACAAGGAGAATCAAAAGGTGAGGAGTGATATAATAACCGTCTTCAATATAAGCGAGGTTATTATGTGGGATGGTGACCAGCTGTTCCCCATCTCCACTAAGGACATCAGAAGAAAAAATGCATTTAAACTGTGAGAAGTAGCCTGTAGCTTAGTTATTAGGAAGAGCTCCTTTGCTGTCAGGGTCATGAAACATTGGAATGGGAACTTATCACATTTCCTGTCCCTGAAGGCCTCTCCAACTATGGTAAACTGCATCCAGGAGCATGAATGAGATGCCCCGAGGCAGGTCCTTCCATCACACAAACGTTGCAATCCCCGGCCGTGCCCACCCTTGGTAGCCCTCCCTGTACAATCCCCCATATGCACTGGGTAGTGTTGTGGGGACCCCTCCATTCCCCCACCACATCCCTCCCACCCTTCACCCCATCTCCCGCCCCACCTCCCCCCAGTTTGGGCTGGATCTGCCTGCTCTCTCCTTACCCTAAACTGTGGGGGATTTGCTGCTTGCCCTGTCTCAGTAGTGACTGCTGTGGTTTCTATACATAGCCCCGGCTTATAACTTCTTTGGCAGCTCCTGGGTTGAAAGGTGCTTTGAAGAGAGAGGGAGAAAAAGAGCTAAATAGCCCTTTTATTTAAAACACACACACGCACACATACTTTCAAGACAAGCTCAAATGTTTGGTCCTTTAATTGATGGCTCGCTGTGGCCGTTATTGTCCTGGGCATATCTTTGGAGCAGGGGTATTTGGCTGGTGACTTCTGTTTCATGGATGAGCAGATCAATTACATGCTGGGGAGGGCGTAGCATGAGGATCACAGATGGAACAGCTCCGATTTGGGTGCTGCTTCCATTAGGAATCCTGCACTGTCTCTCCTCGGTGGGCACAGTTGTAGCTTCCACCACGGTCATCCAACCTTCCTCCCATGTAGTACAGTGACCAGGAAATGTAAAGAGGATTGTCTCCACCCCCGGGATCACAGGTGGACTCCCACTGGCCTGAGCTAATCAGGGTGATCCTTTTTGCCTTGTCTCACAGAGTTTGGTCCAGATAATCCTAAACCAGTAAGTGCCCAGAATTTCCCTGGCCCCAGAGGTTCGGGCTTCCCCCTACCCACCTCCACCCCTCCACCCCCATATTTTGGGCTATGCTTTCTTTGCCTTTCTCTTGGCTGCAGGGCACCTAGATACGGCTCCCCACAATCCCGGGAGCCATCAGGAGGGGCCTGGGGTAACCAGAACCCCTGGGACCATCTTCCTGCCCTGTGAGCAACCCTCCAGTTTACCTCATTTTCTACAAATATGACTTTAATGCAGGCGTCTTGATGTGAAAAGGTTGGGAAACTGAGCCAAAGAGAAGAGGTTTGGATGAGAAGGGAGGACGGGAATTCCTTCATCCCTTCCCTGCCGTACTCAGGGATTCTTTTCAGCTGTGTCCTCGGACTGAGCTTCGCTCAAGGGGAGGCTGGAGGGCCGCTAGAAATATCTTAGGCCTACGTGGGTCTTGTTATTGTGTTAGAGATATGAAAACTGAGGCAAAGAGGCTACCTGGGCAAGGTGACTCAGTTAGCAGTGGCAGGGCCAGCTGAGTGATAGGCAGGTGGGAGAGAGAGGGCGGGTTTACAGCTGACACCTCCTACCCCAGAAATCACTCCTCCAGCACCAACTAAAGGAAAAACCACAAGGCAAATAAAGCTTCCACCTCCTTCCCTGTCATGCCTTCTCCCGCGTCTGTCCCAGAAGAGCCACGCCTGGTAAGGCATCCGAATCATAGTGTCTGGCTATCCTGTGTCCGTGCTTCTGTGCAGGGGAAATCTGGTTCAGATGAACACCCTGGTGGCATTGAAATGCCTCTGAAGGTCAAATCCTGCCTGGAAAGACTGTAAAAGGGGAGAAGGAGAGGGTGAAGCCAGTGGAAGAAACAAGGATGGCCCAGGCACAAGAGTTGGAAGCTTGGCGTGGGGTCTGGGCTCTGCCACTCGCTGTGTGACCCTAGGCAGCTGCCTTCCCTCCTGGAACTTGGATATGGTTTGCAGACTCTCCTAGGAGCACAAAACCCCCTGTCCCCCTGGGTGACCTGCTCAACACTAGGCCCTCAGATGGCCTCCGCTTCTGTGACCCACCCAGCATTTCCTGCTTGGCCATCTTGGGCATCAAAACTCTTCTCCAGAAATACCTCTTTGCTGGGCTGGCATTGATTTTTGTCCCCAGTCCCTTCTTGAATCTTTTGTTCTCCTTCCCCTTTCCCAGCACAAACACTCACACACACACACACACACACACACACGCGCGCGCGCGCGTACAAACGGGCTCATGCTTAGGAGAATCCAAACTTCCTGATGGATACTCCCTCTGTCTGCATCTTGTTTCGTTTCCAGGTGATGAAACTGGCCTTGGGCCTGGGTGGTTGTCATGGAGACTCATCCCAGCTTCCCACCCCACATCGGCCCTCGAGCTCTTCCCGGCAACCTTTCTGGGCTAGAAAAGAAAGATCTGGCATTCCCCTCCTGTTTCTCCTTCTCTGCAGGGAGGATATTCAGCTGAGGGTGCTTTGATGCTACCTAATCTGACTCTCTCCACCAGGGAGAGGGCAATGGCTGGCAACAAACCCAGGAGGTTTTCTGTTTGCCTTGTTGTATCAGCTAATTATCCCAAGGGGTGATCAGAGAAAAAAGAAAAAAAAAAATGGAATCAGGGTGATGTCCATGTTATTTATATTTTATCATCTTTGGCAAGGTCAGCAGAGGGATGCAGTTTTCTTTCCTTCTCTGACCCTTCCTTTAATGTCATCTTCTTACTGCTGAGCAGATCTTACTGCCTATTGATATCGCCATCAAAAATACCTACCTTCTCATTCAAGGCTCTGAATAGACAGCTCATCAATAATATCTACCTTCACCTCTGCAAGGGCACTTCCTCCAGGAGCTTAGATTGGTCCAGATTTCTAGTAAAATATGTGTGTGTGTAATTTATCCAGAACTGATCTCTAAGCATCTCAAAGGACTTTAGCCAGTGTCTTATATTCAGTATAAACTAATCCCTTTCAGTAGAAGAGGGAAACTGACTTACAAACTGTAAGTGAGGGATGGCGTGCCTTTTCAGAGAGTCCAGGAAATAAACCAGGTTGAAATCTAGTGACCACAAAGGGAAAACAGTCTAGGTTTCCCAATTGTCCTGTGACCTTTCAGGCATGTTTGGAAAACAAGCCTACCGTAAAAATTCTAGCCACAAGACTTGCTTTGCAGAGAGAGGGGTTGGATTAGCACTGGTTGGGGAACCCAATAACCTGGGTTTTAATCCTGCCTTCTCCATTACTGATTTGGCTGAATCACATAATATTTTTGGACTCTGGTTTTTAACATTTCTTTTTTCCTAAAAAACTGAGTTAAAATACCTAGCTGCCTCCCTCTAAGAGATCCAAAGATGTGAAGATACTTTGTAACCTTCAAGGCATGCTAGAAATGCTAAGTTTAATTAAAGCTACAAGACATCTCCTTTGATGCTCACCACCATCCTGTGAGGCTGGCATTATTGTCTAAGGATCAGAGAGATCAGACAACTTGCCCAGAGTCGCCCAGGTAGCAAGCAGCAGTGTCTGGACCAGGATCAGCTGACTTCAACTTGAGGGCCTTTTGGCAGCCCACAGCTGTCTGTGGGAACAAGGTTAACCCAGCGTTGAGACTCAACCTCAGAGAAAGGGTCATTTCAAGGTCATCCCAACAAACAGCCCACTGTACCAACTCTGGAATGACGTGAAGCTCCGGTGATGAGGAAGTAGAGGAGTCTTATGGCTCCTGCAGCAGATGGGGAAAGAGGAGAAAGGGACAGCGTGGAAAGGAGAAAAAGTAGAGGAAGCCATGTGAACGCCTGTGCTGGCCTGGAAGAGGGGAGGGTAATGTGCTATGCTGAAGGCCTTTGAGACCGGAGAAAATGTGCGTCTTTATCTTTGTCTCTACAATTTATGGTCCAGCTGGGCTCTTTCGCAAGGCCGGGGCTGTTCTGGCACTGCCCGAAGAGTTACTCCTGGGGTGAGACACTGGAGCCCTGGGGCCCTGCCAGGAGCATAATGTAGTCATGGCTGTTGGAGGGAAGTTCCCAGATGGAGTGAGTTGGCTGGCAGAGCCCAGAAGATTTAGAGGACATGACTCTATGGAGTTTCCAGAGCAACCAACTGACCCGCACTCAAGTGGCTCAGAACCATGGATTATATCATTTCCTTACCCAGGGGTTTTGACAGACGCTCCTGTTGACTCATTCATTCATTGATTCAGCGGCAAGCTAGGTAGTTGTTATCATTGTAGATGAGATATAACATGTCTTTCTACAGGAGAGCTCAACATACTGGGTAAATTTGAGCTTTCTTGCCCTCAAGAGACAAACAAGAGCAAAGTATTCATCTTCAATGCTTGTATAACAAGCCCCCATGGATGTGCAAATTAGTACCAGTTTACCATTATCCATAACAAGTACCCAGGAATGTATAAATTATTATAGTTTACCACTGTCCAAATAACTTTTTGGAGTCCTTCATTGCTGAGATAAATGATGATTTTTGAGGTGTCAAATTAGCAGAATAGTTAACCAATGCCATATGTTTGTATGTGCCCTTAGAACTCTAAAATTAGAGTAACCAGTCTTAATGTGGTAAGGGTCTGGACTTTAATGCCTGCTTTGTTGATTACCAGTTAAAACATTCTCCTCATCCATGGGATTTCCCACTCTCACACGTACACCCATTTCCAAAAGGAGTTATTTTAAAGATCTAAGATCTATTCAGATACATGTATGCATCTTCATGTGTTCATTTCACCAACATTTATCAATCGCCGGTACCTGTTCTGTTGGGGGAAATATTTATTATAGACAAAGATCCAGTGAGAAAGCTGAGGTCCTATGTTCTAGAGGGCACATCCAATCCACGGCGCCCCTCATTTCTCTAATTAGGGGAAGGGTCCTCCTGTAGTGTTTTGTGTTTAGACACAGGATCCCTACATGCCTTGGAGAAATTCTTCTCCCCTAGTTCCACTGAAAAGGGAATTCTTCTCAACTCCACCCTTCCTTGAAACATAAGTAAATTGCAATATAGAAAGTGACAATACTTTTAGGACAGAGGTGGAAATACAAGACATTCTGATGAACAGCTGTTGGGACTCTGCATCCAATCATATAGATGATGGAACAGCGTGAAGGAGGGAAGAGGGAGGAGAAAGCCAAAGTCTGTCACTGAGAGAGCGCACCAGGGGGCTGGACACTGACCCTCACTTGTTGGGGCTGTGCTGACTATTTCTGGTACAGGAAGTAGGCACAGCACAGTCCTTGCTCTCCAGGAGCTGAGACTCTAAATCGTCCTCTATTGCACTGGTCTCCCCACCCCACCTCCCCACCCCCAAGAGCTCAGAGTTCTGAATTTTTTGTTGAAGATCCACACTTCAAAAGTTCTTTATCACATCGTGCCACCCACGGGAAGTGATCGTTTCTGTGGGGCACGCCGAGGCTGCCTCCCCAAGAGCTGAGGGGAAAAGCCATGTCTTGACACGCCTGTGGCCTCTTCCCCGTGGGGACGTGCTCATTTCAAGTGACTTTTCCAGAAGGCATGCAGTCTATTCCTCACAGCTGCCCTTGTGGCGTCTGATAAGGCACGGCGGTCAAGTTGGCATTGGGGGTTATGGGGGTTTCCAGTGGGAGTGAGGGAGGGTGACCACTGTATGGCTCAGTGTTTGTTATCAGAGAGGTGGCACCTGCTTTTGCACGTAACCTCTTCTCCATGGGCTCTCAGGCAAGCCTCAGTTTCCCACTTGCTCTCTTCCCAGTGTCTCTTTAAGCCAGGCGACTCTGGAAGGATGACCCTTCCCTTTTCAAAGGACGAAAGTTTCAGAAGGACTGAAGGCTCCCAGGAAGAACAGTGCAATCATGATTATGAAATGGTCCACTGAAAAAGGACATTCTGGACAGAAAGGAGAAAGGTGGTGCCTGGGGCCACGGGGAGGGAGGAACGGGAAGTTGTTTAATGGGTCCAGCGTTTGTTTTGCAAGATGAAGCGTCCTGCGGATGGATGGAGGTGATGGTTGCACAACTATGGGAATGGACCAAACTGGACACTTAAAAAATGATGAAGATGATATATTTTATGTTTTGTGGATTTCACCACAATCAAAAAATTTTTAAAGAGGACTTTCCATCAAAAGCTCATCCCTATTCTTTATCATAGCCTCCTCTCTTCTTTTTATAGTATGATTTTTTCTAGCCTTAAAAAAAAATCTTACTCTTTTCAGCAGATCCTCAACACTAGAACTTTGAATCCTGTCCTTCCTCCCCTTTCCCAGGAGACCTCTGCCAGATACCAGGGTCCCTCAGTCCTCTCGTAAACATCGCAGGGAAAAACACATACTGGACCTGTCAGCCTCAACCAGGCTCCCTCTCTTTAAGCCCAGTTGCAAAAGTCAGAGGTCACAGGCACTCTGGCCTGTGAGGTGACCGGCAGGAATGCTGGCCTTGCATCTGTGCCCCCAAATCCCTGAACCTGAGAAATAGGAAGCGGGAGTCTTGCTTTGGTTGTGCTCTCAAGTGTATTAAAACCCACACTTGTCGATAGCATGAAATTTTAAAGCCCGGCTTAATTTATAATAACAGCAACAATCACAGAAGCTTCTTATTTTGTAGCCAAGATGAATCTGTTTGTAACTCATTATATTCACAGAACCTTTGTTTGCCTAAGTGTATTACGATGGCTTGTGAATTCCATTGTTATTATCGGCGTCGTTATTCGTACCTTGATCCGTGTTATTATTTTCATCGAGTTGCCTTTTTCTTTAGCTTTCAGTAACGTCTTAAAGGCTTTGTCCTGTTTATAATCATAAATTCCTGAACGGCAGGAACGATTTTTCTGATGTTATGGGGAAGAGGGATAGTAAGGGGCAGAGCAAGACTAGCTGGTTTCCTCAAAGCCACATCGATGCCAGAGGAACAAATCCATGACGGATGGATTCATTCATTCATGCATTTACTGAGGATTCCTTCATGCCTACATGATGCCGAGGCTCAGGCCCCTAAGAGGCAAATGATTACAAATGGGGCAATGGTGTCACCCAGACCTGGGTTCAAAGAATCCCATTTTGACAAAGTGATATATTTAGTCGATAGCTTATGTGAATTTGGCAGTGTTACCATTTACATCTTGTCTCCCTCATTAGATAACAACAGCACCCACTTGCGTATAAAATGTATATAGTAAATGCTTGTATTGTCTGGCACGTAGTAAATACTCAGTAAATGTTAACTGTGGTTGGTTGATCTTCCTCAAGGAGCTCATAAGCCAGAAAAAGGACCAGACCCTGGAATCCCCAGAACTGTGCTGTGAGGGATGGCGTCAGGGCCATAATGAAAATGAATCAAAGTGTGAGGACTGGCCCAGGCACATGCGAAGCTGGGCTGATTGGGACCATTCTGCAAAGGGCTTGAATGCCATCTTAAGTGCTTTAGATTTTGCTGTATTTTAACAATTTTAAGACACACATTTTCCTTCACATTTTAACATCTCCGAACAGAGTACCTCTTACAATCAATGTGTTGTCCTAGTATTAATAGCCAGCATTTTTTCCTTTCTTAGTAATATATAAAATTACAGTGTACCGTACAATTGGTGCCTCAGATTAAGTGAAATATATGGCATGTTAAAGGCTGCAGGACCCAAGGCCTGATTAGAGAGAGCTTCATGTTGCTATTGTTTCCTTTCCATTCCAGTGACTTGTTCAGTGCTGGTAAATTAATGCCCAGTTGTGCTCAGATGTAATTCGGTGCTGATGAGGGATGTGGGTTCTACCAGCACTTAACAGCCATTGTCTCAGCGGAGGGGCCCTGGCTAGGGTTGAGTCCCTACCCAATATGAACTGTCTTTCTTCAAAGAGACACACATGGAAAATAAGAAGTGCAGGCGAAGCAGCAAAACTGCTGAGAAAATGTGTGATATGTTCCAAAGACAACTTACACACAACACTCAGACACCTGCTGTCTTGTCCTTCGCACGGACTTATCCTCGTGCTCCTTGATATGTCCTACCACTTCCTCCAAGACTGGATCTCGCTGTCTGTGTGCAACTACCGTGGATTCTGCAGAATGAGTTACAAACCTGGGCAGAAAACTGGACCGAAGGAGTGATGCTATGGAAGAGACCTTTTATTGCTTTCAATTTCTCGATTCTTTGGTGTGCCTTCCCATCTCTTCTGTCTCCTCCCATGCTTCTTTTTTTTTTTTTATTAATTTTTGAATTGTATTTTATTTATTTTTTTATACAGCAGGTTCTTATTAGTTATCCATTTTATGCATATCCCTCCCATGCTTCTTTATGCCCCTCTTTTCTGCCTCTCTTCACTGAGCAGAGCTGTCCTTGGAGTACAGTCAATCAGTAGGTCACCTGTTGTGGAGACAGGGACAGGGAGATAGACAGTGAAGAAGAACCTGGAGGTCCCACCAGCTGATGCTCAGAACTATCTGAGGCTCTTCTACATCCCTTCTCTGGTGGACCAGTTTGGTTGCCTAGCAACACTGCCCTCTGCTCTTTCCATATGGGCTTCTTAGCATCATCTCTCCTTCTTCTTTCTTCCCTTCAGACCAGTCCATGAAATTCATTTTTCTCCAATTTTGATTCATTAATATAGTGAAGATAGGTGAGAGAAGTGTGTGGTGTGACTTTCCTTGGATACTCAACCCTTTAAGGTCAACCAGGCCACTAAAGGCTCTGAATGGAATCCACTGAGTTCTCAATCTTAGGTGTACTACAGACTCACTGTGGAGTTGGTTAAGAGCAAAAGTTGTGGACAAGACCTAGAGAGTGAAAAAATCCCCCTGGGATCTGTAGGGTCCGGAATTCCATTCTATCACCATTCCGCTGCTATAGCCAGGCAGAGAATCTGAGTATTTCCAGTTCTGGTCCGTATTGTTTATCATATATGATGCGCTTGTACACTACAGGGTCTTTGGTGAAAAGTATTCATTATTAGGTTCAGCTTCTATGCTAGGTCCTTTCAGATAAGAATCACTAGAGGCGCTTTTCAGTGCTTTCAAAGAAGCTTCCAGTGAAAGTCTAATCTTCTACAGTCCTGTCACAATAAGTCCTGAATGCAGGCATGGAATGTAATTCAGCACCCAGACCAAGTGTAGGGGCCCTTGAGTGTTCTGTCCTAACCTAAAAAGATGGAAAACTCAGGTCTAATCAGTTCCAATTATTGTATCCAAAGTGGGGGTGGGGTGGAGGGGAGAGAGAAAGGGGGAGAGAGAGAGGGAGAGGAGAGCTATATTATTAAGGTTTATTTATTTATATGTGAGTAAATACATTCATAATTGCTGCTTTTCACAAGATGGAACACTTTTCCCTTTTCTTTCAATGCCTTGCATATGGTGTGTACACAATAAATGTTTGTGAAAGGAAGAATGGAAGGAATCTCTAGTTCAATGGTTTTAGTAAAACAAATCTTTTCACGTGACAAAACATGGAAAGTTGAGCTGTGGAGTACGTGATTGAGAACTGATATTAAGTGTAAGCTGAGAAATTATTTCATGAGATAAATGTTCATGGTTTTTGGACATAGGACGCTTCAGATTGGGGATTGGGCAGTAGAGAATAAGTTATATTTCTGACCTCAGAATTTACACTTACAAAGTATTGTGTGGGTAGGAGATTCCGAGCCTCTAGTCCAGCTTTAACATTCTGTGATCCCAGGTGTTAATCTCTTTCTCTCACTGTGTCTCAGTTTGTCTGGTCTATGACATGGCAAGGATGCCACTCACTCTGTATTTACTAGCTGAGTAATCACCTGCACCAGAACAGAGCCCGTGTGGGTCCTGCTCTTTCCTGGGCATCTCGACATTCTAAATGGGAGAAGCCATGTCTCATCGTGGAAGGATCCCTGGGTTTCCATTTCTCCTCTTCAGTCATTGCAGCCCCGGGAAGTGGCCTGGCGATGGAAAACAGCGATGTGTGGTCACTGTCATTCAGAGAACAGTGATGTGAGCCATCCTTCCTCCCTCGTTTGGCATGTGGACAGCCCAACATCCAAGTGGCACTTTAGGATGCTGTTTGGGGCCCAGAAATGTGTCTTCTTGGGGAAGAAAAGAACTATTTTCTTATCCAGAGGATGGGAGCTGAGTGCCAGATGAGGGAAGTGGGTAGCTGGGGTCACCAGTTTCCGCAGTTTTTATCTACGAGCAGATCTTGTTCAGCATTGTGTTCCCAGAGCCAGAATGTCCCCCACGCCCCAGTATTTACAGTGTGGTCACTATGGAATTATTTGTTGAATGTTGAACATTATAAGACATTCCACGGCTAGACTAAAAGGATATCTGACTGTCTATAGAACATCCTCATGTGATTTGGAGGTGAGGATGTTAATCACTGTGTAGATATCTGAGTAATTACTGCACTGGCAGCATTTTTAAGACAATTTGTCCTGAAAGCGTGGAGCAAGTCGTTCTTAACAGTTACATTTCATCCAGACTTAATAGCTGGCTGGCTTTGACACCATCAGAAGGTATTCTCTCTCTCTCTTTTTTTTATGCTGTTTTCCAGAAAAGGGGGATCGACATCTGCCTTTTGCCAATGGATTTCAAAACATTTGGGGGTCACAGCGTTTGAAGGGGTCTCCCTGACCCACTAAAGGCTCTCTGCTTCATTTAGAGGCCAAGAGGAATTTGAATCTGTCAAGGTTCCTGGGCTGGTAGCACAACTGGCATCGAGCCAGCTCTCCTGAATCCCAGTTCAGTGCTCTTTCCCCAAGGCACACAGTAGCCTTCAATCCTGTGGTCCTTGCAGACCAGACATGGGACGTTTTAAGAACTTGCCCTCGCCACAGTGCACAGCTGGGATGTAAGACGAGTGGAGGCTGAAGGTGTTTGTGAATTTCAGAGAGGACCTAGCCATTTGAGAGGTGGAGAAATAACAGGTTTCCACAGTGTATACGTAGACTGTGTGATGAGCAGATGTTTTCCCTCCCCACGAGAGGAAATGGATTTAAACTGCGCCAGGAAGGACTTCGGGCAGATAGTCAGGAGAACTTCCTGACCCTGTGAACTCATCAAAGGCAGATCCTGTCAGCCGCAGACTCACACGGCTGCTGGCAAAGCTTTCTGTTTTCCCGCAAAGTGCAAGGGAAGCCCCGTTAGTGAGCAAAGGCACGTTTACCCCGCCTGGAAATATGTTCTAAGCAGAGCTCGTATCTCCGAGGCTCATTGTTTTCTGCTCCCTGCTAAACAGCCCTGGTTGTGTCATTTTGGATCAAGCCAAGCCTGCCGAAACCGTGGAAGCTGCCTTGGCTGTCTTTTCTTAGCAATAGGTCAGGAAGAGAGCATTCCGGCTTTTAAACATTGTTACTTGGAAAATGGGCTGAACTTGCTACTACTGGGGTGCAGCTAATTGCGGAATTCTCCAAGGTGGTGACTGGTGACCTTTCGGAAAGAGAATAAAACTCATCCCTCTGCATAGGGCTGTCCATTTGTACACCTGCGTTGAGCAAGTATGATGTGTACATCACAGGGGCATATGTACTGTTTCAGCTGTGTATTTCTGCATGTGCATCTGGGCGTTCATTGCACAGTCGTATGTGCTTCCACAGCCAGGGGACATGTGTGGACACGGAAAGCATGTGTGTGTGTGAACATGTGCACGTGACCCTCGTCACTTTCTCTTTCCACATCGCCCGTGGCTGCATACGTGTGCAGGTAGCTGCAGCACACTTGCCGCTGTCCATTCTTTTTGCTCACGCTACTCTCCCTGCCTTTAGAGGGGAGAAATTGTTAACTGTTGGCAATGCAATAAAGAGAAACTGATTTCAATGGAATGTTCCCTTGCCCTGCAGACACATTGCTCCCGCTTTCATGCTGCACATTGCACCGTGGTGAAATTTAGTTAATTTTATGGTTTGTTATTACGACAGCAGAGTGTATTGAGAGAGGCAGCTTTTGTTGGCGCCACGTCCCAAATTTCCTGGGTGTGATGGGAGTCAGAGCGGGAAGCTAGCAGTGGTCGGAAACCAAGTCCTCGCAGAAGCAAAGTGGCTGCTCTAATTGGTTTTTAACTTTCATAACTTGGCTTGGCTGCTGCCCTCACTGGGTGTGTATTTTGGTCAGGGAATCAGAAGGAACGTTCACAGGACAGCGAGAAAGCAACCAGGTGCTCAACTGTTTTGCTGAAAAACAGTACATTTTGGTGAGGAGAGCTTTGCAGCCTGAAGGTGCTGTGTTCAATTCCCAGCTTTGCCAGCTATTGGCTCCTGCATCTCTGACCTCAGTTTCTTCATCTGTAAAGTGGGATAGTGATGGCCATCCTCTGAGGTTCCTGGGAGATAAGCTCCTGGAGCATAGTAGGTGCTTACTTAGTGTTCCTCCCTCTTCTCCCTTCTTGCCAGGGAAATCTCTCTGTTCCAGAATCTCTCTGGAGGCGTGAGAAAGTCAGCGCACTTGGGGTTTTGAAATCAGACTGATTACCAAACGGGAAGGGATAAAGGGTACACAGGTAATAGTGCACGTGCTTTCTGAACCCCCAAATCAGGACATACAATCTGAGAACATTGGAAGGATTATTCTGGAAAATCCACGACAAAAATGGGTGCCTCCTGTATCAGATGCTGAGAACCTAGAGTGGAACGTGATGAAAGCCATTAGCCCATTGGGAGGTATGCCATCAGTCACTCTGAATGAAGCAAAGCTATTAGCATTCTTATTTATACTACTAACGAAGCTAATTAAATCTTAAATCCGAAACAGAGTTGGTGTGGACTAGAAAACTTGGAGAGCAGAAGCTATTTTCACAAGAATATGGCTTTCCTTGTTATCCTTCTCTGCTGGGTCCTTGGATCCCACCACCAATGGTCGGGCAGGCAGATGACAAAGAATATGTCGGCCACACTATCATTCCTCCAAGGTCTGGCAACTTCTTCCCAGGGCTGGGAGGCTGTTTATCTCTCTTCTAGTGACTTCTTTGTTCTCAGCGGTCAGGAGCCCAGCAACTCCCACTGGTCTTGCCAAATGGCATGTGTTGGGTGGAACATGCCACCAGCAGGCCCCTGATTGCCTCCTAGAATGGGAGGGAAAGGTCTTGAGACCACACAGTTAAAGACTGGCCAATTCAGGTGCTTGGATCAGCAGTTTTATTCCTCTATTGATTCCTCTCTTTCCTTTGGAGCTTATTTTCTGGAAGTTGCCCTGCCCTTAGAAGAGCTCTGGTAGCACTGAGATGCCACACATTCATATTCTCTGATGGTTTGGATGAGAGAAGAACAAACAACGAGATCTTTGTTTCCTGAGTTGAAACTCATCATTTCGTGGATTATGTCAGAACTCATCAATTTAAAATTTAATATAGGGTGGCCTTGAGCTTTAATGCTAAAAAAAAAAAAAAAAGTTTCTATTTTGGCACAGGAAGCTCCAGAATGGAAGTATTTGAAAACCACCCAACAAGGCTGACTCATTTAAGGAGAATTAACTCAAGTGCTTTGGGGCAGTGGGGCGAGGAGGGCGGGAGTTGCGAATGAACACCCTCCGCAGGAGAACGCAAGCTCCTGACTCACAGCATGAGAGAATAATGAGATTTTGGCGATTTTAGCAATCAGTAAACCAAGCCCCTTATTATATAGCAAAGGGAACACTGTGTATTTAGTGTCCTTCCACCAGACTGAAAATATTCCTATTGTTAATCATCCCCAGTCCTCACTTCTGATAAAGCTCATTGTCGCTGTGGAGGGTGCTGGAGACAACTTCTTATTTATGAAGACTGTGCTCTGGGAATAAGGTTGAGATTTTGAAATATCGTGAGTCACTGAAGCACAGATCTGGGGCCAGGTGTGAGGAATTTTCAAAAGATTAAAGAGAAGCAGCAAGTTTTCCTTTACAGTAAAACTTTGCTGAAGAGAATACATATATATTTTTAAATTATCTGGAATCAGTCAAGATTTTTACAGTGCTAGAGAAATCATCCCAAACATCAACCCATCAATGTAAATGTGCAGCTATTCTGGTTAATAGAAAGACCTGGTCAACAGAACAACAGAAACAGCAGACAGGACTGCATTTTTTTATTAAGGTGTTTTGTAGTCTGGCTTACCTTACAATGAGAAAATTCGACTCTAGTGAGAGCCACCTGTTCTATTCCCATTCAATCCTAATGTCCCAGGCACTGGGTAGTGCCGTCTCTGAGCAGGGGTTGAAGGAATACCTGGAAGAGTGTTTCTTCTCTAACCCAACGTCTATACACATGAAGGAGAAGGGCTAAAGGCTCCCATTCCCTCTTGCTTAACCCACAAAGTCCACTCCTGATTCTGGCTCTGATACAATGAGTGATACCTTAATCTAGATGTCCTCACTGTTTGCCATCAGGCCACAGAACCTGAGGTGTCACTTTCTAAAGGAAGTGGAAATCTCGTAAAGCACCAGAGAGCAATTCTTAGCAAAAGATCTACCTCTTTTAAAATATAACCACTGAATTTGTTCTTTGGGGAAGGAAGGAAGGGAGGGAGGAAGGAAGGAAGGAAGGAGGGAAGGAAGGAAGGAAAGAAGGAAGGAAGGGAGGGAGGAAAGGAAGGAAGGAAGGAAGGAAAGAAGGAAGGGAGGGAGGGAGGGAGGGAGAGAGAGAGGAATGCCTTCTACTCCCTACCACTGAAATATTTCACACCGAGCCACAAGAATTCCGTTAAATAGATGCTACATAGTGTGAAAAAAAAAAGTTACAGATGTTATAAAATCATCACAGTTATTTAATGCACTTATTTAGTGTCACAACAGTAGCTAAATGTGTATACACAGCTATGCTCAAAGCACCTTATAAACAGGGAAGACTTAGGTCTTCCAGGACCCTGAAGAGGGAGTTAGGTTCTCTCTGCGTAGGAAGGATCGGAGGGGTGGAAGTTGCAATGAGTTTTGCGCTGTGTCAACAGCTGTTTTCCCGCCAAGCACTGCCGTAAGGGCTTATGGGACAAGGCACAGACAGTGGCAAGGCCTGGGACAGTGTCTCCCTAACAAGTCCCCACCGGACCCCTGGGAAGTGAGCCCCTGAGATGAGCCTGCTTACCAAGGGGGAGAGGTGCTTTCTCCCAGGGCCCCACAAGCCTCGCCTCTCCCCCCTCAGCAGTCCCGCCCTGGAGTGGGAGACCCCCCCCTCCAAGCCCAGGCACCTCCTTGCGGATCCCCACAGTGGACACGGCCCTCCGCAGATGAGTACCAGGCACAATTAGACAGCCCGGGGCCACTCCAGCCACACCTGCCCTCCCAGCGGGGCTGTTAGTAGCAGGAGCCAGTGAGGCATTGGGGGGATGGGGGGATGTCTGAAGCCTCCCCTTCACAGGCTGCCCTGGCCATTGCCCTTGCCTACGTTACCCTGCGGTAACCTTGGTGCTACCTTCCTGCCTCCCCAGCTTCCCTCTCCTTCCTCCTTGCTGAACATCCAGGGGAGTAGCAGCTCTGGGCTGGGGGCAGGTGCAGGATGGGAAGGAGCTGGGGGAGCCCATTATCACTCTGCACACACACGTTGTCTAATGAGCATCAGGCCGGGAATGCCGCTAACAAGCCGGTGCCGGAGACCCCTCCCCACAAACTCCCCCCGGCCAGTCATGCCCAGGGAAGGCTGTTGTGGAGGAACAAGCAGATGAAGAGGACGACTGCCTATCCTGCTTTTGAACCCAGAAGTGGAAACCAGTCATGTCCTTTTGAGATCATCAAATCTGATGACTTTTAAATTGTGGAGTGGTACCCATTAATGTGTCATGAAAGCAATTTAGTGGGTCGTAACCAGCATATTACCGTTAAAAATGGAAAAATATCGGAATGCGTGTCACATATAAATGGCACTTTTCCTTCTGTTGTCTATAAGTGTGTGTGTCCTGGGTTGAAATGTATTTCTGATTGTAAGTCTTAAAGAAAAAGCTGGAGAGGGACTTCCCTGGTGGCTCAGTGGTTAAGAATCTGCCTGCCAATGCAGGGGACACGGGTTCGAGCCCTGGGCCGGGAAGATCCCACATGCCGCGGAGCAACTAAGCCTGTGCACCGCAACTACTGAGCCTGCGCTCTAGAGCCCGCGAGCCACAACTACTGAGCCCGAGTGCCACAACTGCTGAAGCCTGCGCACCTAGAGCCCATGCTCCGCAACAAGAGAAGCCACCGTAATGAGAAGACTGCACACCGCAACGAAGAGTAGCCCCTGTTCGCCGCAACTAGACAAAGCCTGCACTCAGCAATGAAGACCCAACGATGAAGACCCAATGCAGCCATAAATTAATTAATTAATTTTTAAAAAAAGAGAGAGAAAGCTGGAAAAAGGGTGATGGTAGCCTAGCCCTATCTCTTCTGCTCTCATTTCCCTCCAAGCTCTCTGAACCAGTGGGAGCCACCCAGGATGCAGAGATCTCAGAAGGGAAATGCCTAACCTCTGTTGGCAAGCCTGTCCTGGTTTCATGAACACTCCTCACTTCTGGCAAGTTCTTCCCTGCTGTCCCGTCTGAATACCAGTTGACACCATTTCTCTTACTTTGTTATAGAAATCTGACTGCCCTTCATGTAATGATCCTTGATTAAATTCTCCCAGTGAGGAATTTAGAAATCACAGCTCCTCAGGTAAGAATTGGGCACACTTACCATAGATGATGCTCCCCCTTCCCATTGGCTTTCCTTCCTGCTTTCAGAGCTGACCAGGCCCCAGGAAAGGACTAGGAAAAGACTGCGTCCCAGGCAAGGCATCAGCCAGTTTCAGCTTAAACAATAAGAACATCCATTCTCTGGCCTGAGAGTCTCAGTCATGTGCAAAAAACTGTGACGTCTTTTCTACAGCTGAGCTGGACACACAGTTTCCTTCCACTCCCTTTGCAGGTACATGAAGGCAGAGGGATGAATCAGGGATTCCAGAGGCTTTGGGAATGTTCCTTTGATTAACAATTAACTTATTATTAACAAGATGTGAGTGCTTGAAGGGAAATTAGGAACCATCTATGTCTATTTACATAGAAGATGAACCTACTGCCCTTTGAAGTTCAGTGCCTTCCCCAGGGTTGCCCGAATTCTGTGGCTGAGCAGAGTCCAGAACCCAGATCTCGACACCCAAGAGTTCCTTCCACTGTCCCAGGGATCCTTGACTGTCACTACTGGCTCTTGTGGCACTGCTTCTTCTCATATAGGAACTAGCTCTCGCCCCCGTGGGACCCTTGCTGTGCATTGTTTGAGACACGTGGGCAACTCCTGGTTTTGCTGTCACCTCTTCCAACAGTGGTGCTTGGGCTGGGGAGATGGGGGGCTGGTGCTTTGGGCCCACTGAAGGGAGGCATGGAAGGAGAGGCTGTGAGCAATGGCCTCGCACTATTATGATGAGAGAGACACTGTAAACTTGAGGTGATTACTTTTATCATTGTTATTATTAGATTTAATGGCTGAGTGAGCAGTTCACTTGGCCCTAATAGAAAATTTCTCCTGACAACTCTCCATAACCACAGGATCTGGGAAAGTTGATTGCAAGGAATCCTCTCACCTCCACTGGGGAGTGACATGCGCCATCCTCGGACACGGACAGGTCCCCCAGCAGCTGAGCAGTGCATCTCTCCCCTTCCCAGGCTCACGGCTTGGAGCGGGAGGGGTGAGGGCAGGGAACGGGGCTGCAGGCCCCATGAACTCGTAGCAGAGGCAGGCGCTGTCCTTGGCAAAGGTGAGGTGTGTGCAGGGGGGTTGTGACCCCACAGCCAGTGCAGGGCCCGGGGCCAGGAGAGGCTCCCATATCCATCTTCCCTCAGCTCTCAGCTGAGTCCATTAGGAATGTATCTCTGTCTCCCGATTGCTCTTCTGTGCTATTAATTTGTGGTTGTATTAATTCCGGCTGTTATCATACAGCCAGGTGATGCAGAACAAAGCTTCCCATTAACATGGCCGGGGTGTTACTGCTCCTGCCAGGGTTGACCCCCTCCTCACGCTGTCACACCCCCATCTCTGCTCTGTCTTGACATGCGTGGAGCCTTGAACCCTGGGAAATGACTGATGGATCCTGAGACCCAGACAGCAATTCATAAGTCAGAGGTGACCGGGGGAATCACAGTGAAGGGAGCAGCTTTGTTCTGTCACTGCCCTTGGTTGCCCTTCCCCATTATTTAAAAAAAAAAAAAATTCTTATACGCTTAAGTACCACCTGCAACTCCTATGACAGGTGTCTTGGACTGTACTGGTGATGGGCAGGGAGGCAAGGTGCACTGGGTCACTGGCAAGGTGACCGCCAGGGTTAATGGTGCTGTGTGGTCTCGGTCATACCCATCTCTGTGAGCCCCGTCAACTCATGACCCAGATCAGATCCACAGCTCACGGTAGGCGCTAAGCCCCCAGCCCACTGTATCATTCAACTAAGGGGCTCAGTTTGGGCCACTCACCTCCTCACAGCCATGCACAGGCACAATGTGAAACGGAAAGGGTCTCCAGTGGGCCTCCCCAACTTACCAGCTTCTTAACACTTTCGCGTTTTGAATTGTGCTGTAGGGAAGACTCAGGACTGCACAGGGCAGAAGGCACATTTTATTTTTAAGGACTGTGGGCCTTTTCTCCCCTTTCTCCATTCCTGTCCCTTCTGAATCATTCATTGGTAAGTGGGTTATATTTCACTCTGAGTGGTGGTTACTGAAAAAGCATGAAAGCTTCATTCCGGTGGTTACTCTGCCACTGTGAAACAATCGATTAAACTCCTGCTGGCGTCCCAGAGGCCCCCCAGTGGGAGGTGGCCAGCACTGCTGAGGCCTCTCCCTGCCCCGGCCTTCATTTTCTTTCCACCACCCCCTCAAACGTTCTCTGCCCAGTTACACTGTCTCCCAAACACTGCAGGTCCTTCCCACCTCTAGTTTCTGCACATGCTGTTCTCTAAACTAGACTGTTCCCTCTTATTCTGTCTGCAGAAGACTCCCTCATTCCTTAAGAATCAGCTCAGGGGCATCTGCTCTGTGACCCATCCGCTTGCCTCTCCGGGTACCCACTTTCTGGATTTCAGCTCTAGCCCTTAACACACAATGCACAGCACCCCTGAGAAGAGTTAGGTCTCATATACATTATTCGTACCCGATGCCCAGCACAGCATCCGGCTTCCCTTAAGGTCAAAAAATATCTGTTGAATGAATGATGGAATCCTCCCAATTTTGTAAACAGAAAATCTTCATCACAGGACTCAGAGCCACTAGGTCAAGGTCACTGAATAAAGCGGGACTAGAACCTGGGAACTCTAGTTCCTGGGCGGGGCCCCACTCATCTGTCAGTATCCCCAAATTTCCAGAGAGCATCCAGAGGCCAGGAGCCAACCCATTTTTATCCACATGCCCTGCGATCCCTTGAGAATGGCTGGTGCAGAGGGCTTTGAATTGTCATTATTCTGCTAGTTAAAAACAACCCATGGAGCTGGAGGCCGGTGATGCAAACGAGGCAAAGTAGCTGGAACTGGCTCTGGGCTCTCGGGCAATGCGGCCACAATTAAGGGTTGTGCTTAACCAGTTCTCTCTGGTTTCCATCAAGGCAGTGTGTGATGTCACTGGATCCCGGGGGCATGGGGCCAACAGCAGGGGGACAGGCAGGCATGGGGCTGATCTCCCTTGGGCAGAATTTTGTAGGAATGCAACAGGAGGAACTCACCATTTCCTTATGTAAAAGGGAAAACACACACAAAAAACACTTAAAAGTACACCAAGAGTCAGTGTCAGGCGTGGAGCGAGGAAGTGATGGTGGTGGCTTCCCGAAGATTACAGGGGAGACTCCACAGTGGGTTTGAGGTGAATGTTAGAAGGGTAAGGTTGGAGCTGACTTCAAGGGACAAGGGACAGACTCCACCTGTGGTGAGGGGCAGAGCAGGGGCATTTATACTCTGCCTGGAGGTTTCTTGTATGGGCTGATAATAGGTATCCTTTGAGTGAAGTTCCCAAACCTGAGTGAGCCTCAGCATCACCTGGAGGACTTGTTACAAACAGGCACTGCTGGCTCCACCTCAAGAGTTCCTGATTCTGGTCTCGGAGTGGGCCTGAGAATTTGCATTTTGAACAAACCAAGTGATGCTGACGCTGCCGGCCCCGGGCCCACCCCTTGAGAACCATGACCTTGGAGAAACCAAACCGAGCTTCCCCTGGAAACAAGACCATGAGGGTCTCCAGCCAGGTGTGTCATCCTTCATGGTTAGGTCTTCATTAAAGACAACTTCTCCTCATCTGCAATGGTCTCTACCTCTTAGACTTGTCGTGAACGTGACATGAAATAGCGCATGTAGTAACTCTGATCACCGTCACCTGTGTCAGTTTGCACAGCTAGTTCGAGATGGTCAGTGTGGTATTCAGAGAAGATCCAGTTCTGGTCCATGCTCTTCTCTCCTCACTTGAGTCAGCCATCACAGAAGAATGGGCAGTCCTTGGCCCAGGACAGAATGTGAGTGTGTCTCTACGCAGACCCTCCCAGAGGAGGGGCATCCTGTCGATGAAAAGCCATTGCCACTGAAGGCTGTGCTGTCCACCCACAGCCACGAAGAAGGAGCCTTCCTTCTCAGCGGGACGCAGCAGTGACGGGCTTTATTATACGGAAAACGGGAGCGAGAGCGCCCATCTCCCACAATAGGTGCTGCCAGCAGCACGACTCAGAGGACGAAGTGCTGTATTTATCCCTCACGGCAGGCGGTGGGTTCAGCGTGCACTGAGGCTGACGCCCAGTGACATACCCTGTAGCGCAGAATCCAGCCTTCCCTTTTTTTTTTTTTCGTGGTACGCGGGCCTTTCACTGTTGTGGCCTCTCCCGTTGCGGAGCACAGGCTCCGGACGCGCAGGCTCAGCGGCCATGGCTCACGGGCCCAGCCGCTCCGTGGCACGTGGGATCTTCCCGGACCGGGACACGAACCCATGTCCCCTGCACCGGCAGGTGGACTCTCAACCACTGCGCCACCAGGGAAGCCCCAGCCTTCACTTTTTAACGCCCGCTGTCTCTGCTTTGTAAGCATGCTCCCTTGTCCCCGCAGCCCACACCTGCGTAGCCCACTCTCTCACCCCCAGCCTGCCCAGAGAGTGCCAGGAGTGCACACTGAGGGCCTCCTTATGGGGACCATGTGGTCCGTATTGGGCGAGCCATGGAGGTGCCGGCTGGGGGGAGCGTGACATGGATGGAGTATGATGGGGACCAGTGCTTGTGAACTCTGCGTGGCAGATGCCTCGGTACATGGTGGCCATCTCCTACCAGCTGACTCATAAAGCTTCCCCGAGAGCACCTTCCTCGCAGGGCTGAGGAGAGGAGCTGTTCTTTTCTGGGGTGTTCTTCCAGCTGGCGTGGTGCTGGGGACTCATGCACGGTGTGTAGTCTTTCTGGAGCTGCCTGGCTCTCCCGTCCCCAGGAATTCTGCAGGGCAGATCTGGATAGAGAACACACCATCTCTTGTTCTTCTTCTGGTTTGGCTCCCATGAGATGCTCTCTAAGGAACTGTCACCCCTTACTTTCTCCAAGGCCAGGAATCTGTGGACCCTCATAGCTTCTGGTAACAGTCTCTCCCAGAGTGAAGACCCCATGCCCAGTGGTCCTTGTGCACAGCCCACTGGACCAGAGGAAGGAGGTGTGGGGCAGGGCTAGGCGGCCGCCCCAGTGCTGTCAGTGCTCAAGCATCTTGCACAAAATGCTCCTTTTGTCCAGGCCTCCCCCAGACCTGTGAGCCTCGGTGATGTCATGATGGAGACTCAGTGGGGGGGCGTCGGAGTGGGGAGGGTGTCATGGGCCAAGAGGATCAGAAATGCAGCTGAGAAGATGGCTCAAAATAGCTCATGGAGAACAGGCTTCTGCTTGACAGGCTGACAGGGATGTGCCTGGAGCCAAACACTCCTCTTTGAATGTTCTGTCTCCTTCTAATTACGGATCTGTCAGGAGGAAGAGAAGCCAGCGCCTGCCCGACCCCAGTGACCCTTCACTTGACGTGGAGGCGGGGATGGGCAGCCCAGTCCCCGCTAGCAGGGCCAGGGGCCTCGTTGGGAAGACATCTGCCCCCCTGCCCCGCCCCGTCCCTTCCGCAGGGACCGGGTGTTCTCTGCCCCCATTGCTGGTTTCCTTCCAGGTGGATGAGGGAGCTCACCTGTGTCCCCAGCAGGGGCGGGTCTCCCTGTCTTCAGAGCCCATCAGGGAGAGTGGGGACCTCCTCTCCATCAAACAGGTGGGCAAGGAGTCTGGTCACCAGAGGACTTGCTGGAACGTTCTCGGCCATCAGGGACTGAGTTCATGTCCCTCCTTCATATGCAGACCGCAGGCTCTGATCATTTTTTAAACTTATTTTTTTAACTCACACATGAACATTATTGCCAAAGCTTTTAAATTTAGTCGAATTTGATGAGTAAATCACACAGAGTGAAGACGGTACCTTCCGCACACACTGTGCTCCCTTCTGTGTCCTGGAGATCTGGAGCATCACAAGCTCTTGGCTGTTATTTCTGAGTGAGGGCTGACTGCGGAGTCGCAGGGGTGACCCCTGAAATGCACTCAGGGGGCCTCCTTTTGCAGGCGAGCAGGGTATATATTGATCTTGTTCTGGAAGAAGAATTAGCCACTTCAAAGGATTTGGGGGTGGAGGTGGGAATGAGAGGTAAATAGAATTTAATAGTTAGCAATCATAACCTTCCCTGAACCTTCATGTAAAGCTTATCTTAAAAACTACACTATAAAAAAAAAAAAAAAAAAAAAACTACACTATATTTATTATATATTATATATATGTAATTTTTATTGACACAACCGACCTATCTCTTGGCACTTGTAACCCCTAGACTACAGCCTCCCTCAGGAGTGTCAAACTACAGGATCTCTGGTCATGAGTGGACTCCGGGGCCATCCTTGGATGGTGGATGGTGGGCTCAGGGCCTGGGCTTGCAAGGCTGTTCCCCTCCCTCCCTCCTTCCTTCCTTCCTTCATTCCTTCCTCACTCCCTTCCTGCCACAAAACTTACTGAGTACCCTTTGCCACCCACTGGGCACAGATGCTGGAGGAACAGTGGGGAACGAGACAGACATGGTTCCTGCCTTCAGGGAGCTTAATTCTAGCAGGGAAACAAGCAGTAAATCAAGAGCTGTAGGTTCAGGTTGTGTTATAGAGAAAAAGCTGGGTGAGGGAATGGAGGCAGCTGAGGGGTGTGGGAGCCATGGGAACTGGGGGGTCAGGGAAGGCCCCTCTGAGGGGAGATGCCATTTGAGTAAGAGACCTGCAAGAATTGAGGGGCAGTCCTGTGAAGTCCTCTGGGGAAGCATCCCAGTGGGCAGAAGAGTCCTGAGGCAGAGACTGAGGTTGGAAGCACAGCAGGAAGGCTAGAGAAATGGGAGTGAAATGGGCAAAGAGAAGAGTGGGGTGGATGCGTGTAGAGAGAGGCCCAGATCACATAAGTCATGGAAATGCCTGGGACCCATTATTCAAGGGCCTTCAGGCATCTGATTCCAAAGTGTCTTAGTCTGGGTTCTCCAGAGAAACAGAACCAGTAGGAGACAGAGAGAGAGATGGGCAGGCAGGCAAATAGGTGATAGATAGATAGAGGGATGATAGATAGATAGATAGATAGATAGATAGATAGATAGATAGATAGATAGATAGATAGATGATAGATAGGTAATAGATAGATAGATAGATGATAGATAGGTGATAGATAGATGATAGATAGATAGATTAGATAGATAGATAGATAGACGATAGGTGATAAGGAATTAGCTCATGTGACTATGGAGGCTGAGAAAGCCCAAGGTCTGCAGTCAGCAAGCTAGAGAGTCCAGTCTCTGAGTCCAAAGGCCCAAGAACCAGAAGAGCAGATGGTGTAAGTTTCAGTCTGAGTCTGAGTCCAAAGGCAGGAGAAGACTGACATCCCAGCACAAAGATAGTGAGGCAGAGAGAGAGAGGGAGAGAGAATTCTTTATTACAGCCTTTTTGTTCCATTCACACCTTCAACCGATTGGATGAGGCCCACCCACACTGGGGAGGGCCATCTGCTTTACTCAGTCCACCAATTCAAATGTGATCTCATCCAGAAACACCCAGAATATTTAACCAAACATCTGGAAACCCTGTGGCCCAGTCAAGTTGACACATAAAGTTAACGTCACACAAGGTGACTCAATGCAAGGTCTGCGGAAGAGAAGAGAGACTGGATAGGGGTGATAGGAAGGGCTGCTGTGTCCAGGAAGTCAGCTTCTGTGGCATCCACTGCCTCCCAGGCCCTGCGGGCTCTGCACACCACGTTCCTCCCCTCGCCTCTCACGTGGCCATCTTTAACTTCTGAGGATGACCCACTGGGCTTTCTTGTATTCATTTCCTAGGGCTGCTGTAACGAAGTACCACAAACTGGGTAGCATGAAATAACAAAAGTTTATTGTTTCATAGTTCTGGAGGCTTGAAGTCTAAAACCAAGGTGTGGGCCGGGCCGTGCTCTCCCTGAGCCTCTGGGTGGAATCCTTCCTTCCTCTTCCAGCTTCTGATAGTGGCCACCCATCCTCGCCTTATAGCTGCATCACTCCAGTCACTGCCTTCACCTTCTCATGGCATTCTCGTCTTTCATAGGACATCAGTAATACTGGATTAAGGCCCACCCTAAAAACCTCATCTTATCTTGAGTACATCTGCACAGCCACTATTTCCACATAAAACAACATCCACAGGGCTTCCCTGGTGGCGCAGTGGTTGAGAGTCCACCTGCCGATGCAGGGGACACGGGTTCGTGCTCCGGTCTGGGAAGATCCCACATGCCGCGGAGCGGCTGGGCCCGTGAGCCATGGCCGCTGAGCCTGTGTGTCCGGAGCCTGTGCTCCGCAACGGGAGAGGCCGCAACAATGAGAGGCCCGCGTACCACAAAAAAACAAAAAAACACATCCACAGATACTGGGGGTTAGGACTGCAACATATCTTTGGGGGCACATAATTCAACTCATAACACTTGTCTTCTTGAGCTTCCCAGAGGAGCCAGAGACATGTCCAGAGGGGCCCTGATTAGTAAAATTGCAAGAACTCCACTGCCGTCTTTCAGTTACCAACAAACCCCTGACTGTAGATGGCCAGACACCCCAAAGCATCTTATGAAACATCTGGAGCACCTTTGCCCACACACCAGGTCCAGGGGTAGTTTTAGGCGCCCTAGAAGTTGCTCTGAGAAGTTGGATGCTTAATTTGGAGGCAGAGTGAGGGTCTCTTCCTTCTCCTGAGCTGAGCTAAAAGCTACCCGGAAGAATGGACCCCTCTGAGGAGCCCTGGAAGTAAAAGTGGGTGGGGGCAGGTGCCTGAGCTGCCGAAAGAGTGTATTTGGTGGTTTGCCAGGCCGAGGACCCCAGCGAAATTCCAGCCGGAGAAGAGAAGGCTGCCGTCCTGTTTTGTTCTCTACAGAGGCCTTGTGTTCTTGATTTTAATCTTTTTCCTGAGGACCCAAGGAAAGCTGAGAAGTTGGACTCTTGTTTCCTGTCACCATCATCCAACCCTCAGACACCTTTCCAGGAATCCATGATGCTTATTTTTGGGCAAAATTCAGTTTTCATCTATTTTCTGATGCCCATGGCACCCTGCAGCATCCAGAGAGAATCCTGTCCGAATGAATTCGGATTCAGGCATCTCTTCCATTAGCCCCGGGGAAAGGCAGTTTAATCTGCAAAATTACTCTAAGGTTACCAGAAGGGCTCTCCAAATTCTGAACATTTTTAATAGCCAATGTTCATTCCTTTCCCAGTGCGAAGAAGAGATTTATTCTGGCCAGTTTATCCCGAGTAAATCTTGGGTATCTCAGTTTTACATTTTCACGAGAAACAAGCACTTTATAATAACTGCTCAGATTAAACTCCAACATACTCTCAAACCATTAACCTGAAGGAATTGTAACGATAAATTAAACATACTAATGAAGCTGTACTACAGGCTCAAAATTTGTTAGGTAGATTGTAGCATTATTAACAACCAACTTGACTTACCACAATCTATCATTGGAGGGAAATGAACTAAAACGGTGATTACATGACATGCAGACCCTGCCAGAATAAATAAAAACAGATGACTGTTAGCAGGAAATGCAAATCTGCTGGGACGTTTTCACGTGAGTGTCAGCCCTGGCAGATCTTTAAAATTTTTCTCTTTGCGGTACGCGGGCCTCTCACTGTTGTGGCCTCTCCCGTTGCGGAGCACAAGCTCCGGACGCGCAGGCTCAGCGGCCATGGCTCACGGGCCCAGCCACTCCGCGGCATGTGGGGTCCTCCCGGACCGGGGCACGAACCCGCATCCCCTTCATCGGCAGGCGGACTCTCAACCACTGCGCCACCAGGGAAGCCCTAAATTTTTCTCTTTTTTCTCTCATTCTCTCTTCTCTGTTTTCTCCTCCTCTTCCCTTCCCATCCATTCCTTTCACTCTCCTCTTAGAAGGATCTTAAGAGTCCCGATTTTGTTGACGTCCTTGTCCTCTGCTCTCCACTAACTTTGGAGAGGGAGCCTACTTTTTGTACAGAAATCTCTCCGGGGCCCTCGTGACACATCATTTGCCTGTCTCTGATCATACCTGCATGGCTCAGCACAGCCCAGCTTCACCTCAATCCTCAGGAGTATGTTGTGATTATCTGCAGTTGAATTAGTTTGCACCTCTTATAGAATCACAGCATCTTATGCTTGGAGGAACCCCAGAGATACGGGGCCCTCACTTCCACATGACAGAGCTGAGGCACAGAAGGTGACATGTCTTTCCTGCAGCCACGCAGATATCGAAGTGGCAAAAAAATGGAACCAACGAGTCTTCTCAAAAGTGACGTATCTATACAGGAGATCACCAGTCCTCCATCCTGGGTTCAGAACTTTGGGCAGAGTCTGAGGATGGCCCATGCATGCTGTAGTGGCCTAGCAGGGGCCCATCCACCCACCGCCCAGAGGAGTCCCTGGTCCAATGACTCTGCCCAGCAGAGCCCTGCCTAGAGGGAGGATCTGGTAGACCTACTTTGGAGGGAGGGGCTCCAAAGGGGCCTAGAATTGTCCTGAGAGATTTCAGGTGGACCCAGGTCAGGCCTCTGGGTGGAAAGCTTTGCTTTTACTGCCCTCCTTATAGGCCTTGGGGATACTGATGTCTATCTAATTCCTCATACCCCTAGGAGGATTGGCTGAGACGCGACATGTACAGTCCACTTTGTAAAGCTGGAACCTAAGCAGACCTCATGGTATCATGGTGATTATTACTGCACATCAACACACCCCATCATCACTTTGTCTGAAGAAGAACTAAGAATTATTTCCACCCTCAACCCCTCTTCCTCCCCTCCAGCATAGGTAAACTAGGCAATTCCTTAATACAGGGGCAGGGTGATGAGAGAGGAAGGAACATTAGGACAGTAGAAAGGAGGGGAGAAGAGATGAGAGCCTTAGCTGGCGAAGGAAAACAATGGCGAGAGGGACGAGACACATGCTGCCTTCTGCTGGAGCGAGAGTCTTGGCCTCCTTAACCCAGCTGGGGAGCCTGAGAAGCCAGCAGTTGGAGAGGACGGGTCCTCAGGCTCTTGAGCCAGTGCCGCGGAGGCACACGGATAGGCATTGTGGAAACCACAGTGTTAGAACCCTGGAATCCCCTCCTTGCACTCCTCCACCCCTCACCGTCCTGTTCCCACCAGGGCACCTGTCTGTTGGGTTTCATGAATCACCCACCAGCTCTCAGCAAAGTACATAGGTGATTTACAGCCAGGTTGGTGGCGGGGATGGGGGGTGGGGGGAGACGGGCCAGACAAGGTGAACTCACGGGGATCACAGCTCAGTGGCCACCTGAGTTATGAGTCTCTCCTTCCATAGATCTCTTCCCTCCATGAATTTCCATTATGTCACCCAGTGTATTTCATCAGTTCTGGAGGAGAATTCACCAGTATAAATGTGCCCCCCTCCCCAACCCTTGTGTTTCTGATCTTAAAGCCCCTCTGGCTTACGTTGTCTAACAGGGACCCCTGAGAGGTGATGGATAAACTGTGCTGTTTAAAGTCTGAGTGGATCTGTAAGTCACAGGAAGTTGATAGTGATAACCAAACCTGGTTTGGGACATCCCTTTCTTCCTGGCTATCTCTGGTTGTTTCGAAGAGGACCCAATGATCTCCTAAATCCCCAAAGCAAAATCGGTGTCACAATAGTTTAAAAATGCATATGGGACATGATACACTTAAGAAGAAGGGAGGAGTGTTTTATTTTTATTTTAATTTTGCGGCTCTCGGTATCTTAATTCTCTAAGACCAAGGATCGAACTCACACCCTTGGCAGTGAAAGAGCGGAGTCCTAACCACTGGACCACCGGGGAATTCCCAAGGGAGGAGTGTTTTAAACTAAATTAGCAATAGTCATAGAGTGATGGACTCCGAACTGGACAGGGACTGTTCGGTGTTTGAGGCTGCGGAACGGCCCTGAGAGGTTGAAATCACATCAGACTCAATTGCTGGGGAGGGGAGCTGTGGTTCCGGACACTCAGCCAGGCTACCTTCTTGTGTGATAGAAAGATTGGGACCACTGCCTCTTGCATTCTAATGCTCCATTAGAAGAAAGGAGATGAATAAAGCAGCCGTTGTAGGGAATTTGAACTCAAGCCTTTGTGCATCTAGTTTTCAAAATTAATGCAAATCCTGTCTCAGACCAGAGTGCCTGCATGCAAAGATTTCCAGATTTCTCTGCCACGTTCCTTTTGCAAAACCTTTCCCTCCCCGTATTCATTTTGATTGCATGGATTTTTTTTTTTCCTCACTGTGATTCTGCTGTAATTGTGCCCCGTTTGGCAATTGGGGAAAAAAGGCATGGAAACTGGATGGTAATTTGCCCAAACATCAACACAGTTGGCTAGACATGCAAATACACCAGTCCCTGCTTGTTGCCACCTTCTTTTGCAGTGGGGCTCTGGGACTTCCTCCCCTCCCTCCTTCCCCTCCTCCCCACACCTGGCTTCCCTTCCTCCCAGGTGCTCTGCTGGGCAGTCTCGCCAGCGACTTAGAACTGTGCTGGGAGGTCAGTCACCTACACACAGGTCTCCCCTGGACTTGCACCCTGGCTCTCGCCAAAATGCTCACCGCTTCTCCCCACGCCCAACCCACAGAAATATCTTTAAAATCTTGTCTTGAACGCTCACCAGCCTCCAACACATGTCCGTCCCCCCCGGGCTCCCTCCTGCCTGTCTATCTGCCTTCCTGCAGGTCTGTCGCTAGCGCATGCCGACATAGCGAACACACGTGGCGCACCAACACTTCAGCTCAGCATCGCTTTGAACGAGCCCTACCAGGGGATCAGCAGTGTGGGGAGCAGATGTCAGAGGTGACCCACCGTCTGCTGTTTATGGGGGTTGCTCCTTCCCCAGGTAGGGCAACGTGTACGGAGACTGTCATAGCCAGTGCAGTGAACATCCGAGAGGTTGTCACCAGTATCTCTCTGGGAATTGGACCATGATTTAAAAAAAAAAAATTAAAAAGCTTGCCTAGAACAGAGACACATTGGGGTAACTGTAGATCTGACGTTCACGCAGATCCTGGGTTTGACACACTTGTCTTCGGCAGCTTGGCAGATAGAAAAATAGCTATTTGTTTTGTGTGTGATCAGAGTTAACTTAACCACCCCCTACCAAGCTCTTCTCTTTGTCAAGAGAAAAAGCCAAGGTTGAGGAGTTGAGGGCATGATGAGTGTGTGTGAGGGGGTGGTGAGAGAGCCTGGGAGGGGAGACAGCGAGAGGGAAACATGGGAGAAATGCGGGCCAGTGAGTGTGGAGGGAGTTGATGTGCTGGAATCCTCCAGCTGCTCAGGGGTGGAGACGGGGCAGGCGGCTGGGAGTGGGCGTTGCCAGGAATGGGAGGGCAGAAGAAAAGGGAGATTTGAGGCAACGAATGTGATAGCCAGTTGCTGGCTCTCCCCGGGGATGCCGTGTGCCCCCTTCTGCTGGAGTAATCATTCCCAACCTCAACTCAGCACCAAGGTCACTGAGAGAGGGCTTGTTATATGCAGACTGCTGGCCTCAACCTCATGGTTTCTGATTCCATAGGTCTTTAGTGATGCAGAAGAATTTGCATTTCTAATAAATTCCCAGATGCTGCTAGTCAGGGGCCCACACTTTGAGAATCATTGCACCAGGGAACCCCAAAAGCTGACATGCTTCAAACTCTTCTAATCCAGGAAGTCACAAGGGCCTGTGTGTGAACTGGGCTGTCATACTGTGTCCGCCATAAGAAATACCTTTATTCATGTGAAATGCTCAGGGAAGCAAGCCCTGGACCCCTAAACCTGCTCTCCTCTTTCAATCAGAAGATAAGCCATGAAAGGAGCGCCTTTGGTTTATGGGATGTGGTAGGTTGATTGTCTGCCCCCCAAAAGAATCACTAAAGTCCTAACTTCCAGGACCTGTGAAAGTGACCTTATTTGGAAATAGTCTTTGCAGATGTAATGAAGTTATTTAGATGTAATCCAAGTCATGCTGGATTAGGGTGGGCCCTAAATCCAATGCCCAGTGTCTTTATAAGGGAGAAGAGTTGGAGATTTGGATGCCATGTGAAGTCAGAGGCAGAGACTGGACTTATGCTGCCATAGCGCAGGAATGCCAAGCTTTGCCAGTAACCACCGGAAGCTAGGATGGAGCAAAGGATTCTTCGCTGGAGCCTTTGGCCCCGCCAACACCTTGATCTCAGATTTCTAACCTCCAGAACTGTGAGAGCATAAGTTTGTTGCTTTCAGCTAACCAGTTTGTGGTCGTTTGTTAGGGTCGCAAACGACCCTAGGTCGTTTGCTAGGGTCGCAGCCCTAGCAAACGAATCCATGGGGTCTTCAGAGTTTGATTTTGCCATTGCCTTAGGGGCACCAGCCTGATCACTTGGGGGTGAGGTTTCTTATGTCTGCTGACTTTGGGGAGATGCCCTGTTCCCCAAGCACATCCGTGGCTGAGCTTCAGGTTGCTTGACTGGGAGCCCCGCTCAGAAGACACCAAAGGAGTGGAACCTTTCGCCAGGGCAATCCAGTTGGGTGGCTGGGTGGAGGAGGTGGGCAGGGGGATGGAGAGGGGGAGAGGGATGGAGAGTGGCCTCTGTACTGCAAATTCCAGCAGAGCTCCCTGACAGTCAAGGTAGGGGAAAGTGCTAGGCTTTTCAGGACCTTAGGCAGAATGAAAGAAAGGTTAGGATGAGAGCTGGGCAGCCTGAGAAAACCGTCTCAAGGAGCAAGAAGTCCAGTGATCTTAGAGCACCAGGAAATTAGCATAAGGAAAACAGAAAAGTGGTCCCTAACTAATGTAGAGCTTAAACTTCATGGTGGAGAAGGACAGCGGCAGTATGTTTGAAGAGTAAGAAACAAGCGGAGAGGATGAAAAATTACGTGAGACCTGAGAACAGATCTTAGTATGAAGCCCTCGTCACGATACTCGGGGGTGTCCTAGTTTTCTATCGCTCAGTTTGGGTTCCCGGGCCGCGGCCTGGGAATCACCAGGGGTGCTTACTCCAAATGCAGGTTCCTGGGCTCCCCCTCAGCCATGCTGAGCGAGAATCCGAGCGCACAGTGAAGCTGCATTTTCACAAACTCCCACAAAATCTGAAAAGCATTCCTGCAGATGCTTTGTAAATGTTAATAGGCTCCCCCCTTTCTAGATAAAATTAGGGGGAAATATAGAGGAACGGAAGAGGGGAGGGGCGGGGAGGGGCTTTCGGAACAGTTTTTAGCTAGCTCGGCCCCAAATTATCTTGTCCAGGACCTCAGTGTGGGCCACCCCGGGGTGTCTGTGGACACTGCTTTCCTCCCACAGTTGGACCAGTTTTGACCAGTGTTGAGGGGCCGGGTGCCGCAGGACTGGAATCACCGGCCTGTTGCAGCTCTGCCACCTACTGGCTGTGGAGGGAGGTGCAGAATTCAACACAGCGTTCACCCTGGTTAAGGAGCAGCTTTAGAAAACACACACAGCACACACACATACACATACCCTCTGACCCCGGGTAGCCCACAGCAGCAGCTGTTGGTTCACCTGTTGTCACAAGTACAGATGCATTCGATTTCTATGTTCAGGGATGGATGACATTGGAGGCAGAGAAGAAGGAAAAAGGAAAGAAAGTGCACAGTGATAACCAGAGGCTCCTTCTCCCTTCCTGTTTTCCAGAACACAGGAGGTAAAGATGTTAGTGAGAGTCGTCAAGTGAACTCTGCAGGGGTGGAGGAGGGAAAGGCTCCCAGGAAGGGCAGGACAGGGCAGGGAGGGAGGGTGTGAGCCCAGAGGCCGTGAGCCCTGGCCCTCCCTCAGCCAAGCTCCCCGGGATCCAGAGCAAGTGAGCACAGGCTGATAACTCATCCTTCCCTGAGGCTCGGGCTGCTGGCCAGTGTTGAGGTCTTTTCTGCCTCAGTTTCCTCTTTTGTGTACCCCGCCTTCAGAACCCAGCCAGAGTCTGACCTTCTCCAGTGCTCAGAAGGGCAGGAAAGAGTAACTGTCCCCTATCTGGCTAGAAGGGCTCTAGATCCCCAGAGCCACTCAGAGGAGGGCTGACCCCTGCCTACCTCCCCTCCCCTCTGACCACCTGTGGGCCCACTTGTGTTCGGGGATGAACTTCTGACCTTGCCTTGTCTTGAGGCCGTGACCTTATGTCCAAACCAGTTGGGTTGAGTTTCATGGACCAGGTTACATCAGGTCTTCAGGGAAAACAGATCAACAGATCCCAGCCATTGCCAGGAGCCACAGATTCTCGTGTTCCTCCGGAATGAGAATGCTCTCTGGCTGCACACTCTGCCCCTGCCCGCCTTCTCTCTGCCTGGCTCTCTCGTCCTCCACCCCTGCGCTTGGCTTCCTTCCCTCCCCCTTCCTCAAGCTGCCTGGATGCCTGCAACCTGAGCCGCTGAGGAGGGAACAGGCTGGGAGGCCCCTGGAGCTGGTGTCCAGGCAGTGAGTGCTGACTGGCTTGTGGTGCCCACTTTGCTTCTGTCGTGCATGACATGGGACTTGGTCATTGTGAAACCACTGTGGCTTGGCAAGGGCCAGCGAAGGGCCAGCACTTACCATGGAGCCTGAGCATCAGGGCAGACTTTGGGTCCTGCTCTACTGAGTCACAGAGCAAGTAAATCCAATCCAATCCGACATAACACAACTCAACACAACCCAATCCAACACACCACAACACAGTACAACACAACCCAATCCAACACAACACAGTACAACCAACCCAATCCAACATAACCCAGTCTAACACAACACAACACAATATAACCTAACCCCACAAAACACAGCCCAATACAACCAACCTAATCCAACATAACCCAATCTAACACAACACAATATAACCCAACACAGCACAACACAATATAACCCAATCCAACACAACACAACACAATCCAACACAATCCAACCAACCCAATCCAACATAACCCAATCTAATACAACACAACATAACCCAACACAGCACAATAAAATTAAATAACTAAGGTAACAGGCAGTTTCACAGTACCCTGTTTACTCATCTCACTCTCAGTTGATGGAACTGGGGAGGTGGGGGGCTAAGCAGGGGATTTCCCTCCATCCCTTACTTAAAGGATTGTTAAGAGGAAGTGAACACCAAGGCATCTTGGTGAGGGCAGCAGGCTAGGAGTGAAGAGACCTGACCGAACTACAATGGTGATGTGACCTTGGGTACCATGGAACACCTCGGTATTCATTCCTCATCTGCTGGAGGGTGGGAGCCTGAGTGTACACTTTGCCAACCTGGCTCACCACACTGATGTAGGATGCACTGAAATAATGGTCACAAAATCCCTTTTCAAAGTTTGAACGCGAAGCTGTTGTTAGTTGAGTAACTGCTTCATAGACAAGTGAACTCTGTTTTTTAAAATCGTGGCCAGGAGGCATGGGAGAGTCGAGGTCTCTTCTCCATCAGGGAAGTGCTAGAATGCTGTGACTGAGTCTCATCTTCCATGAGTCAAAATTGATTGATTCAGTTTGTATTAAGAATATCAAAGTTTTCCAAAACCCCAGTTAGCGAGCTTGGTGGAAAGAAATGTGTTGTTCCCTTAACCCAAACGCTAGAAGTGGCCACAGGAGAACAGGGTCGATGTGGATGATTCAAGACACTCCGCTCCCAACACAAAGTAGGCAGCCTCATGGTGGTGGAGGAGGGTTTTGTGTTTAGCTGTTTTAGACAATAAGTAGGTTCTCATCTTTGTTAAAGGACCGAAAACGCCCATCTTCAAGGGAAGTTCTCTGAATTTTTCTAAAGTCAGATTATGTCAGTTCCCACCCCTGTAACATACAACACTCCCCCCTTCCCTACAGATGAAAGTGTAGCACTTTGAAGGGCATTCGAGGGTCTCTTGTGCCTGCATCCAACCCCCCACTGTGTCCCTCTGCAGTCACGTGGCCTGGCCATAGCTGGCACCTCCCACTGCACACACTTGACATTTGCCTCACCCCTCATCCCAGCCTGTCCCAGGACGCCATCTTCCTTGCAGCGCCTGCCGCTGGAATCCCATTCCTCCTTTAAAAGCCTGCTGCAATCGTCACTCTCTTGTGAAGAGCCCTCCTCTACGAGACCATCCTTTCCGTGGCCACATACAGCCTGATATCTGCATGCGCTTCCCTCAGGAGGGGTTTGGGGGGGGGGGGCAGGGCACGTTGGCTGAGGACCTGGTAGAAAATTCTGATGCTACCACTTGTTAGCTGTATATGACTTTAGGTGTGTCCTCTCCGAGTCAGTTTATTTACACATGAAGTGTGACTAAAAATAACTGCTCTTCTCATCGCATCAGAACTGTAGCTCATTTATGAAATCAACCAGTGTTTCCTGTGCCCCTACGACGTGTGGTGTGAATTAAATCAGAAATGAAATGTGAAACTGCTTTCTAAATTCTGTTTGGCATCTTAGTTGCTTTAGACAAGACACCCTTGAGGGTGGCAACCTGCCAGATTCCCTTTGACTCTTTTGCAAGATTCCCTTTGAGTCCTCTGTAGCAGGATGTTACAGAGCGGACTTGAACTAGAGACTCCCAGAGGTTGCACACAGTGGGCCAGTGTGAGAGCCCAGGGGTCCCGTTTCCTGGGCCTCAGTCACAGAAATATCTCCCTCGCTCCCACTTGCTCCCAGATCCTCTGACCTGCTCATCTTAGGTGCCAGATGAGAAAGTCAGGGGGGAAGCTATGCAGGTGCATGGTTTTCTGCTGAATAAAGAAAATCCTTGGGCGGGTGGCGGACAAGATTACTCTTAATCATCTGACACCTTTGTTTATGTAGTGTGTGTAATAATAAAAACTCGCCAGCCTGCTTGCAGTCCACTGGAGGCTGAGGAAATAATTACCTGCTTAGAAATCCGGTAGGAAATTAAGCGGTGGACATCATTTCGTTGCTGGCTTCTTTTGGTCTCTCTTTTACTAGAGCAGCACAGCAAGCTGACATGGGCAGAGTCCTGTTGGCTGGAGAGGAACAAAGAAATGTTCCCGTCCTGCTTTTCCCTGGTCTCCCTTGAGGGATGGGAAATAAAGCTCACTGCCCAGGGATGCAGCCAGAAGTCCAGTCAGTGGACTCCAGTCTGCAGACCCAGGATGTAGGAGCTTCTGATCTAGGCCCCAGGGCCTTATGAGGCAGGGGTGGTCATTAGAGCCTCTCCTGGAGCCCAAAGAGTAACACCTGGACAGTCTCCTTCTCCTTTCCTGAGATTTCCCTGCCCTCAGCTCCCTGACCCTTCCCCTCCTCTCACCATTGCCTCTTTCCCCTTCCTGCTAATTGGGGCAAAATCAGAAAGTCCCCAAGGAGCAGAAGGGAGCCAGCAACCCCTGGTGGTGGACACTGGCATGAGGCTGACCAAAGGTGACAGAAGGAAAGGGTCTGTGAGGAGAAAGGGCTTAACCCTCAGAATATGTCACTTGGTTTGCAGTCTTACATCGGAGCAAAAGATAAACGCTGAGTTTTTCTTTGTAATGATAGATAAATTCAGATTTTGAAAATGATGTAGACTCTGGAAAGAAATTCCTGAACCAGCCCCAAGCAAAACTGTGGAAACTGTGATGCAAAATGAGATTTCTCTTTAGCTCCTCAAAGATGCCCCCTGCCCACTTCTCCAGGTTTATGTTGTCCCCTTGTTAACCTTTCAATGGGCACCATTCTCTCCTGTCATGGAAAAATTGGAGCTAACAAAACGTATCTATATAGCCTATATGATTGTATAACCTGGACATCTGAACTCGCCACTTTGCCGATGGTGTCCTAAGGGATTGGGAGACTCAGCCAATGGGACCAGACTCATCTCCTGGACCCCTTCCAGGCCAGGACCTTTCACTTTACCGCCCACCCTCCCCACCAAAGATAGCTTCCCCTCCTTCATCACAGTTTTTGTATCATAAAAGATGCTTCACCCAGAGAAAAGTTCCTCCAACGTTGGAATTCAAGGATGGCGGTGACTGTATAGAGAAGATGCCAGGATAGCATGTCTATCGTGTGTTCCTCAAAGTGCCTGCCTATTTATTTGTAAGTTTATATAGGTTAAGGCACGGAGCCTATTTTAGGGGCTATCCTGGGAAATAGGAGAATGTTTCCACTTCTCACCTGAGGGAGTCCTTTGTTGTTGTTTGGGGGCAACATGAAGGAAAGTGGAAAATGTGACTTGTGTTCTTCCTTTCACCACTGACTTTCTGATCTATTGGTATATTCTGTAACCCACGAAGTGTGTCATACCTGACCCTCAGAAAGAAGGCGAGCCGGTCAGCCTGACATAGTGGCTGAAATTCTGACTCTGGGAGATGTCTTGTGTCATGATTTCACAGTCCACCTCTAGAACGGCAGTAACCAAAAGCAAACCCTTAGCAACGACACAAGCACCCGTCCTGAATTTCCAAGGCAACCAGACAAGGCCAATTGGCCATGCCCGTGTGACTTCATGCCACAGATCTCACGCTCACTCTTCACTTCCCACCCACACCAGTTTTTCCTCCCAACTTGCCCCTTGGTCCTGCCATTCCCTTGGTCATCAGGCGTGACTGGACGGAACTGTCACTGATCTACAGCCTCCATCACGTCCTACCGTCATCCATCTCCTTGATTCCCAAGGCCTGGAGGCTAGACCAAAGTGAACATCACTCTGTTTCTGTCTCTCCACATCCACACCATCCAGTATAAGAGATTTTGGTCCAGGAGCACACAACTTCCTGTAACAAAAAGGTTTATGAAGGCGAATGATTTCCGTATGTTCCCAGACTCCCACCATTCCATATATTTTATCCTTTAATGTATCTTCAAAATACATCAAATGCATTGCATGAATAAGACTTTGTGTAACCTTTATTAGCTTAATGTTGACTCTGGACTTGAAGAAAAATGATGGGGCCACGAGGGCATGTTCCTGGGGTGGAGTGTGGTAGGCAGAGGGAGAGATTGCAGTCCAAAGACCATCCCCACTCACATCTAGGTGGAAGCCACAAAGAGGTCCAGCACCTGCCTCAAGACCATCAGAAAGAATGGAAAAAGAAAAAATGTGTGTCACTCATCTTACTACAAATCTCGGTGTCGAGACTCATGGGAGACCAAGCCTGCCCTCTCTCCCTCACCGTGATGTGACTGACACATGAGTTCAGAGAGACGCGTCCTGGGTGAGTGAGCTGTGACTGGCTGTGACAATAATGGGAAACTTGAGTTTAGCTCCAGTTATGTCCCAGCCTGTGTGCTAAATGCTTTTCCTCTACTAACTCATGAATTCTTCACATCAGCTGAATGTTATAGGTACTGTTATTGTTCACATTTCATGAAAGAGGACTCTAGGAGTTGGAGAAGCTGACTCATTTCCCAAAGGTTGCATAGCTGGTTCGTGGCGGGGCTGGGTTTGGAACTCATGGTCACGGCCTCTAGAAGCCATGCACTTAATCACTCACTACACTATATAATTTCGTGGAAAATAACATCATGACAGACTAAATGCTGGCCCAATGGAGAGAGGAACATACCACTATTGCTGTGCTAACGCGATATGAGCATATCATATCAATTCTTCTTTTTTTTTTTAATGTGGACCGTTTTTAAAGTCTTCATTGAATTTGTTGCAATATTGCTTCTGTTTTATGTTTTGGTGTGTTTTTTTTGGCCACGAGCCATGTGGGATCTTAGCTCCCCGACCGGGGATCGAACCCGCTCTCCCTGCATTGGAAGGCGAAGTCTTAACCGCTGGACCACCAGGGAAGTCCCTCAAAATATTGATTCTTAATATTCCAACCACCAACTCTTCCACTCTCGGTTACTTCCTACTTGGCGTCAGCTTCCACGTCTGAGCATGGGGACGGACAACTCCCACAGGGGCAGGAATGGTGGCTGTGGGTTTTGCTTGGTGCCGCAGAGCTGCAAGATCAATAGTTTAATTGCTGTGAAACACGTGGGCTGTAGTGATGTCGTATAAATAATTGTGATAACTGTGGTCAGTGACAAAGAGGATGGTTTTCCAATATCTTATTTTAAAATTCATTTCTCTACAATTAGCTCCACGTGCTTCTGGCAGAATGGGTATCCCATACAGGCACTGATTTTTTTTTTTTTTTTTCCTTCGAGGCCCTTTAGTTCTGATACCTCCTGCCTTTTCCAGACTCTCCCTCACTGGGATCAAAGGTCACCCATCTGATTCGAGGAGAGTGTCTTTAGGCCCCTCTGCTGAGGGAGGGGGCGGCTTAAAGCACGGTCTCTGTGGTTTTCGCGGGATGAAGGGTGGTCAAAAGACCCTTTGTGATATCACAGCCGAGCTCCCTCCTGGCCCCCGGGCTCCTCAGCTCTCCCATCTGTGCATTCCAGTTCTGTCTGCTGATGTCATACCCACACAGGGACACCCTTCTCCCAGCCAGAATTCTAAGTCCGGAGAAGGCTGTTGCCCACAGTGTCTTCGGGAGCGGATTTTCTGACTGCAAACCATTCACATGCCTCACCCAGGCCTCATGAATTCCTGGGTTCTCATTTGAAAGAGTTCCAAGTGTTTCTTTCTCAGAGTAGCTGCTGTTAAAAAAAAAAAAAAATGTAGAATGCAGGCAGTGGCTGCTGGGGGAGACGTGTGGGGATAGAGAGAGGAAGAACTAAGTAGTACTTGGTTATCTGTGAGGCAGGACTGAGTGGACTGAAGTCCACTCTTCAAAGAAGATCCAGAAAGTTGTTACTAGATAACCATGAACGTTGTCACTGTGGCACCCAAAACCACCTACTTTTATGTCAGTTGTCACTGAGTACAGATGTGAAGCCAGAAAATTTAAACTCCAGTCTGGGGCTCCACTCACTGGCTTTGTGACCTTAGGAAAGATGAATAAGACACAGCACTGCTCTCAGGGAGCACCTGGGCAGGTGGAAAGATGGGTGCACGTAATGACCCCAGGTTGTGAGGTGCCGCAAGGGCCATGGTCCAGGCAAGCCAGAAGGAATTCAAGGCGGGGCACTGAATCTATCCTGGGAGATGGTGTGGAGAATTCTTGGAGAGAGTGATGCTGACCTGAGTCTTGAGTTAACACACCTACTCCTGACCCTTATTTTGACCACAAAAAATTTCCTACGTGGCTCAGGTGTTGGGGCTTCTTTGAAATCCTGGTACAGATCCCAAGTGAGCAAAATTTGAATCTCTGCCTATTTCAGGGCTTTTCAAGTCCACTGATATTTGAAAGGAACCCTCAGTCATTCAACCAGGGGCCAGATGGTGCCACTGACCCACGTGCTTCCCAAGGGGAGGTAGCACGTGGTACATTGGGTGAGCGGTTGATGGGGACGCCAGTCCTTCTTGAGGAATTATGTTCTCCACCTTGAGGAAGCTGGCACCTTGGTCCTCTGCACTAAGAAAACAGGCTGTTCTTAAGCTCATAAAGCACACACAGCTGTCCTTGGATGGTGCCCTGGGGAAGGGGCTGGTGCCCCAGAAGCCTGAAGAGGCTTCAGGGAAAGAACCCAGAGCAGAGCTCATCTGAAAGAGCAGATGTTGAGGTGATACGCACTTGTCTGAGGCTTCCTGGGCTATTTATTTGTCAAGGAAATTGCTGAACAGTACCTAGGGGCTGAGCCACAGTCTCGTGGGGCTTCCTGCAGACAGCTCAGAACAGGGTCTGTCGAGGGGGAGCCATATAGGGCTGGCTGCATTTGGTCTTAGAAAGAGGACTGGTGGTCCTTTGGAGACAGGACATCAAAAAGATGTAAGCTTGGGAGAGTCTCTGAGGACCCTGGGACGCTTTTGATCTTTTCCCATTGTTATTGCAACTCACGCATTCATTTGTTAATTTACTAAACATCTATTAAGCAACTCTGGTGTTCACAGAGCTGTTGGAGACTGGGGGCCCGTGCTCGGCTACAATATCACCATCATCACATTATTTCACCTCCATCTTCATACTAACTCACTAAATACAACTGAGTACTAACTAGGCACAACTAACAGTCATATGCATTACTTACTTCCAACATACCAGGCACTTTAGTAAGAGCATCTCATAATCCACCTGATGAAATCCTGACAGCATCCTTGAGCTCGGAATTCTGAGCCCCATATTTCAGCTGAGGATATTAAGCAGGTCTTGAAAATTCTGCCTGAAGTTGCAAATGCTAATAATGGGCAGAATCGGGACGCCAGCTTGGCTGGCTGCACAGCCCGATGCTTAAACACGATGCCGCAGACCTGCCCTCAAGATGCCGACACTCTCACGGCTGAGAGGAACACACACAAAGCATGAGAACAAAGAAGGATAGACTTCCACATGAGCCAGAGCACAAGACAGCCTTAAGTGGCTACACACGTGTGTATAGGAGGCCATCAGAGTGGGGCAGGTATTGTGGAGAAAGCCTTTGGAGGAGTGTCCTGGACCAGATTCAGAGGGATGGATGCACGTGGGTTGGTTGAAAGGAAGCAGAGAGGAAACAGGGAAATGGTGTGAACAGGATTGTGAGAAAGGACCAGTTCGATTCTTCGAGGAAACAGGAGCGCACCAGGGCTGGCAAGAAATGCAAGGCTGTGTGGAGGAATGAGAGGGATGCTACACCTACTAGCGCTTTGGGTGGTCAGTGACCTAGTAGTTGCTAGGTGATGAGGAAGAAGATGAAGAGTTGTTCCTGCAGTGCGGGGGCTGAGAGGAGGCCTGGGGGGCAGAGTTTGGCTCCGCTCTAGGGCAAAAGTGACAATATGCAAAGGACAGTTGGAAGATGGAAGCAACTGGGGTTAGGAGAGAAAGTAGCTAGGAGACCACGGTCTTGGTCCGCAGATGAGAGGTGGGCTGGGACTTAGCAACTGGAGGAATGGGGCATGTGGTGACCAGTAAAGTTTGGGATGTGAAGGAGTGGGGGAGGTGCAGCTACTTCTGAGCCCAGGAGAAAACCTAGACAAAGCCCACTTTCCTCATTCGGTCAGCACATAATTATTGAGTCTTTACTCTGGGCCACGCTCTGTGCTAGAAGCCCCCATCCCCTGAGCTAGGACCTGACCAGTTAGGACTCCTGAAGCTCCTGTAACAGCTCATGTGAGAGTTCATCCGTCTCCAGGCTTCACTCCTCTTCCAGTTTCTTTGGGCGCTCCAGCTGGACAGGGGTTTTCTCCTGGTTCCAGTACAGCTGCATTGAGCAGCTGCTGGATCCCACTCTGGAGGAGGCTCAATTTCCAGGAGATAAATGCTGACTGCCCCTTGCAGTCATGATACACCTCTGTTCATTAACCCATTGGTGACGGCAACACTTGTGAGGACACGGAAGAGAGGACGTAGCCTCCCCCGCATTTGGCAGGAGGACACACCGAGCCTAGGGAATATGGCGGGTGGCAGGGTGAAGAGCGACTCGTCAAAGTTGTGGAAGAGGCAGTAGGGGAGTGTGCACAAGATATCCAGGGTCTGAGACTCTGTCCCCATGCCATGTAGGGCCACTGCCCCATCTTTAGGAAATGGGCCCTGCTTCTCCTCAGCATCCCGCCAGCCCTGACTCCACTTCTGCCCTTGATGGGGCCTCAGAGACACCTTTCCTCGCCGTGAGCCAGGCTGTGATACCCCAATTCCCCTCCTGTGGCATGCCCAAACCATACGCAGGAAGCTGCTTTCATCTTTCTCTGTAAAGTTGCCAGCTTTCTGAATCATGCCCAAGTTGAGCCAGGCTCAGGGTTTCCGGACAGTTCCTCCAGCTTCAGGCATCCGTGTGACAGTCTCTGGACCACGTTGGAGGGACGTCCATCCTAGCGCTCCGTCATGGGCACAAACCCTTTTCGGCCCGGTTTCCTCTGTCCGACGATGCCCATTTTCTAGTCTGCTCAGATGGTCCCAAGCTGAGCCCTTGGGCCCCTTCTCTCTTTCCAGCCCTTAGATGACCTTGCCACAATCTGGGAGGCCTCTGTGGGCCATGTCCTCCAGCCTCTCTTTCTATAGCACGTAAGGTTGCTGCTCCCCTTGGGGAGGGGTGGAGATCATGGGGATTGATTGACTAGAATTGGCTTCATAGCAATCAATGCGCTTACTGAAACTTGCTGAACATTTAGTGAAACATGACTATTACCCCCTCACTCTGCTAAGTATTTTTTATGCTTGGGACATGATCAGACTTCCACAGCAACAACCAAGTATTATTATTAGTTCTGTTTTTCTTCTGAGGAAAGCAAACTCAGAAAAGCTTGGTAGGTTGCCTAAGGCCATGCAGTTTCCAAGTGCCAAGCTGGGATTCACACCGTCTGCCCGTGAGCTTACCCTCTCACTCTCTGCCTGCACACAGCATCTCAAGGGCCAGGGGACTCTGGTCTTCTGGAACACAGAATGAGCAGATGTGTGTAAAACATGTGGCAATGAGTGGAAGGCATAGATCAACTGTCTCTTCAAGGGTACTTGTTTTTCTAGCAGTGGGAGCATTCTGCCTGAGCTCCTTTGTGGCTAGATGCACATAGGTAAAAGCCATCCAAGATTTGGGGGTGCCAGCAACTCTAGGGTCACAATCTGGCCGACCCACCAAGTTTCCAAACTAGTAACCTGTGTGTGCAATTCTCTCCAATGAGACTCATTGGAAAGATGCCACGAGAGAAGCCGATTTTAAATATTTTGTATTTGAAATACGCTGGTTTGAACCTTTTTCTGGTATTGCCTTCATATCAACCATACGGTCTTTCCTTTTTATCTCATCAGCATCTTTTTCTCCTGGAGTTGTATCCTGTTCTTTGTGTCACCACCCAAGCAGGTGGGGGAGGGGTGGAGGCCATTGTCCCTGACTTCTCTGATTTGGACCATACACGGCAAGAAGTCCTACTGGCTACCTAGACAGCATCATTCGGTTTTGTGCATGTAACGAGAGACCCAAAGGGACCTGTTGTCCTGACAGTGTTTGGTAACATGGTGCGGATTTCATACGCATGCAGGGCCTGTCTAATTAATTACTGTTTACACTCTTGCAGTTCTCTTTGCAAGCTCTTTCTCCTGGCTGGAATCAGGAAATCAAAACAAAGCGCCCTCACTATGCTATTCTGGGGCCGCTTAAGCAGGGTGAACGCAGAAGCAGGGGCTCTGCCCACATTCCAAACCCTGGGAGTCAAGGCAGGGAGGCCAGGCTGCGGCGTGTGGCAGGGTCCACTTTGCTGGTGGAATGGGCACCGTGGGCCCCTCAGGTCTCGGTTAGACGGTTCCAGCTCCTCTCCTGCTGCTGAACCTTCCAGTGAGAACATCCCCAACTGTTTGGTTCCTTTGTCATAAGATAAGGAAGAAATCTGCATCCTGGGGACGGATGAAGACGTTGATGAGTAGTTTGAGCATTTCCATGCACTCATTTATTCAACAAGTACTTATTGAGAACCTACTATGAGGCATGGTTCAGGGGTTTGGGAGACATCAGTGAACACAAGAGATAAAGATTTCTTCTCAGGGAGACCTTCAAGATGGTGGAGGAGTAAGACGTGGAGATCACCTTCCTCCCCGCAGATACATCAGAAATACATCTGCACGTGGAACAACTCCTACAGAACACCTACTGAATGTTGGCAGAAGACCTCAGACTTCCCAAAATGCAAGAAACTCCCCCCGTACCTGGGTAGGGCAAAACATAAAAGAAAAAACAGACAAAAGAACAGGGATAGGACTTGCACTTCTGGGGGGGACCTGTGAAGGAGGAAAAGTTTCCACACACTAGGAAGCCCCTTCGCTGGTGGAGACAGGGTGGTAGGTGGGGTCGGGGGGGAAGCCTACCAGACACCTCCCAGCTCCACGTAATATCAAATGGCAAAAGGTCTCCCAGAGATCTCCATCTCAACGCTAAGACCCAGCTCCACTCAATGACCAGCAAGCTACAGTGCTGGACACCCTATGCCAAACAACTAAAATGCAGGAACACAACCCCACCTATTAGCAGACAGACTGCCTAAAATCATAATAAGGTCACAGACACCCCAAAACACACTACCGGACGTGGTCCTGCCCACCAGAAAGACAAGGTCCAGCCTCATCCACCAGAACACAGGCACCAGTCCCCTCCACCAGGAAGCCTACACAACCCACTGAACCAACCTTACCCACTGGGGGCAGACACCAAAAACAATGGGAACTATGAACCTGCAGCCTGCAAAATGGAGACCCCAAACACAGTAGGTTAAGCAAAATGAGAAGACAGAGAAACACACAGCAGATGAACGAGAAAGGTAAAAACCCACCAGACCAAACAAATGAAGAGGCAATAGGCAGTCTACCTGCAAAAGAATTCAGAATAATGATAGTAAAGATGATCCAAAATCTTGGAAATAGAATGGAGGAAATAAAAGAAACGTTTCACAAGGACCCAGAAGAACTAAACAGCAGACAAACAATGATGAACCACATGAAAAATGAAATTAAAAATTCTCTAGAAGGAATCAATATCAGAATAACTGAGGCAGAAGAATGGATAAGTGACCAGGAAGATAAAGTAGTAGAAATAACTACCACAGAGCAGAATAAAGAAAAAAGAATGAAAAGAATTGAGGACAATCTCAGAGACCTCTGGGACAACATTAAATGCACCAACATTCAAATTATAGGGGTCCCAGAAGAAGAAGAAAGAGAAAAGGGGACTGAGAAAATATTTGAAGAGATTATAGTTGAAAACTTCCCTAATATGGGGAAGGAAAGAGTCAATCAAGTCCAGGAAGCACAGAGAGTCCCATACAGGGTAAATCCAAGGAGAAACATGCCAAGACACATATTAATCAAATGATCAAAAAATAAATACAAAGAAAAGATATTAAAAGCAGCAAGGGAAAAACAACCAATAATATACAATGGAATCCCCATAAGGTTAACAGCTGATCTTTCAGCAGAAACTCTGCAAGACAGAAGGGAGTGGCAGGACCTATTTAAAGTGATGGAAGGGAAAAACCTACAACCAAGATTACTCTACCCAGCAAGGATCTCATTCAGATTCAATGGAGAAATTGAAACCTTTACAGATAAGCAAAAGCTAAGAGAAGTCAGCACCACCAAACCAGCTCTACAACAAATGCTAAAGGAACTTCTCTAGGCAGGAAACACAAGAGAAGGAAAAGAACTACAATAACAAACCCCAAACAATTAAGAAAATGGTAATAGGAATATACATATCGATAACTACCTTAAATGTAAATGGATTAAATGCTCCCACTAAAAGACATAGACTGGCTGAATGGATACCAAAAAAAGACCCATATATATCCTGTCTATAAGAGACCCACTGCAGACCTAGGGACACATACAGACTGAAAGTGAGGGGATGGAAAAAGATATTCCATGCAAATGGAAATCAAAAGAAAGCTGGAGTAGCAATTCTCATATCAGACAAAATAGACTTTAAAATAAAGACTATTACAAGAGACAAAGAAGGACACTACATAATGATCAAGGAATTGATCCAAGAAGAAGATATAACAACTGTAAATATTTAAGCACCCAACATAAGAGCACCTCAATACATAAGGCAAATGCTAACAGCCATAAAAGGGGAAATCGACAGTAACACAGTCATATTAGGGGACTTTAAGACCCCACTTTCACCAATGGACAGATCAACCATAATGAAAATAAATGAAGCACAAGCTTTAAATGATACATTAAGCAAGAGGGACTTAACTGATATTTATAGGACATTCCATCCAAAAACAGTATATTACACTTTCTTCACAAGTACTCATGGAACATTCTCCAGGATAAATCGTATCTTGGGTCACAAATCAAGACTTGCTAAATTTAAGAAAATTGAAATCACATCAAGTATCTTTTCTGACCACAACGCTATGAGAGTAGATATCAATTACAGGGAAAAATCTGTAAAGAATACAAACTCATGGAGGCTAAACAATACACTACTAAATAATCAAGAGATCACTGAAGAAATCAAAAAATACCTAGAAACAAGTGACAAGGAAAACACGACAACCCAAAACCTATGGGATGCAGCAAAAGCAGTTCTAAGAGGGAAGTTTATAACAATACAATCCTACCTCAAGAAACAAGAAAAATCTCAAATAAACCTTAACAACTAAAGCAAATAGAGAAAGAAGAACAACAAAAAAAAAGTTAGCAGAAGGAAAGAAATCATAAAGATCAGGTCAGAAATAAATGAAATAGAAATGATAGCAAAGATCAATAAAACTAAAAGCTGGTTCTTTGAGAAGATAAGCACAATTGATAAACCATTAGCCAGACTCATCAAGAAAAAAAGGGAAAAGTCTCAAATCAACAGAATTAGAAATGAAAAAGGAGAAGTAACAACTGACACTGCAGATATACAAAGGATCATGAGAGATTACTACAAGCAACTACATGCCAATAAAATAGACAACCTGGAAGAAATGGGCAAGTTCTTAGAAAAACACAACCTTCCGAGACTGAACCAGGAAGAAATAGAAAATATAAACAGAGCAATCACGAGCACTGAAATTGAAACTGTGATTAAAAGTCTGCCAACAAACAAAAGCCCAGGACCAGATGGCTCCACAGGCGAATTCTATCAAACATTTAAAGAAGAGCTAACACCTATCCTTCTCAAACTCTTCCAAAGTATAGCAGAGGGAGGAACACTCCCAAACTCCTTCTACAAGGTCACCATCACCCTGATACCAAAACCAGACAAAGATGTCACAAAGAGAGAAAACTGCAGCCCAATATCACTGATGAACATAGAAGCAAAAATCCTCAACAAAATACTAGCAAACAGAATCCAACAGCACAGTAAAAGGATCATACACCATGATCAAGTTGGGTTTATCCCAGGAATGCAAGGATTCTTCAATATACGCAAATCAATCAATGTGATAAATCATATTAACAAATTGAAGGATAAAAACCATATGATCTTCTCAGGAGATGCAAAAAAAGCTTTTGACAAAATTCAACACTCATTTATGATAAAACCCTTCAGAAAATAGGCATAGAGGGAACTTACCTCAATATAATGAAAGCCATATATGACAAACCTACAGCCCACTTCATTCTCAAAGGTGAAAAACTGAAACCATTTCCTCTAAGCTCAGGAACAATACAAGGTTGTCCACTCTCACCACTATTATTCAACATACATTTGGAAGTTTTAGCCACAGCAATCAGAGAAGAAAAGGAAATAAAAGGAACCCAAATCGGAAAAGAAGTAAAACTGTCACTGTTTGCAGATGACATGATACTATACATAGAAAATCCTAAAGATGCTACCAGAAAACTACAAGAGCTAATCAATGAATCTGGTAAAGTAGCAGTATACAAAATTAATGCATAGAAATCTCTTGCATTCCTATACACTAATGATGAAAAATCTGAAAGAGAAATTAAGGAAACACTCCCATTTACCATTGCAACAAAAAGAATAAAATACCTAGGAATAAACCTACCTAAGGAGACAAAAGATATGTATGCAGAAAACTATAAGACACTGGTGAAAGAAATTAAAGATGATATAAACAGATGGATAGATATACTATGTTCTTGGATTGGAAGAATCAACATTGTGAAAATGAGTATACTACCCAAAGCAATCTACAGATTCAATGCAATCCCTATCAAACTACCAATGGCATTTTTCACAGAAGTAGAACAAAAAATTTCACAATTTGTATGGAAACACAGAAGACCCTGAAGAGCCAAAGCAATCTTGAGAATGAAAAACAGAGCTGGAGGAATCAGGCTCCCTGACTTCAGACTATACTACAAAGCTACAGTAATCAAGACAGTATGGTACTGGCACAGAAACAGAAATATAGATCAATGGAACAGGATAGAAAGCTCAGAGATAAACCCACACACATATGGTCACCTTATTTTTGATAAAGGAGGCAAGAATAAACAATGGAGAAAAGACAGCCACTTCAATAAGTGGTGCTGGGAAAACTAGACAGCTACATGTAAAAGAATGAAATTAGGACACTCACTAACACCATACACAAAAATAGACTCAAAATGGATTAATGACCTTAATGTAAGGCCAGACAGTATAAAACTCTCAGAGGAAAACATAGACAGAGCACTCTATGACATATATCACAGCAAGATCCTTTTTGACCCACCTCCTAGAGAAATGGAAATAAAAACAAAAACAAACAAATGGGACCTAGTGAAACTTAAAAGCTTTTGCACAGCAAAGGAAACCATAAATAAGATGAAAAGACAACCCTCAGAATGGGAGAAAATATTTGCAGATGAAGCAACTGACAAAGGATTAATCTCTAAACTATACAAGTAGCTCATGCAGCTCAATTCCAAAAAAACAAACAACCCAATCCAAAAATGGGCAGAGGACCTAAATAGACATTTTTCCAAAGAAGATACACACATTGTCAACAAACACATGAAAGGATGCTCAACATCACTAATCATTAGAGAATGAAAATCAAAACTACAATGAGGTATCACCTCACACCGGTCAGAATGGCCATCATTGAAAAATGTACAAAGAATAAGTGCTGGAGAGGGTGTGGAGAAAAGGGAACCCTCTTGCACTGTTGCTGGGAATGTAAACTGATACAGCCACTATGGAAAACAGTATGGAGGTTCCTTAAAATCTAAAAATAGAACTACCATACGACCCAGCAATCCCACTACTGGGCATATACCGTGAGAAAACCATAATTCAAAAAGACTCATGTACCACAATGTTCATCGCAGCACTATTTACAATAGCCAGGACATGGAAGCAACCTAAGTGTCTATCGACAGATGAATGGATAAATAAGATGTGGCCCATATATACAATGGAATATTACTCAGCCATAAAAAGAAACAAAATTGAGTTATTTGTAGCGAGGTGGATGGGTTTAGAGACTGTCATACAGAGTGAAGTCAGAAAGAGAAAAACAAACACCGTATGTTAACACACATACATGGAATCTAAAAAAACCAACAAAAAAATGGTTCTGAAGAACCTAGGGGCAGGACAGGAATAAAGACGCAGACGTAGAGAATGGACTTGAGGACACAGGGAGGGAGAATGGAAAGCTTGGACAAAGTGAGAGAGTGGCATGGACATATATACACTACGAAATATAAAATAGATAGCTAGTGGGAAGCAGCCACGTAGCACAGAGAGATCAGCTCAGTTATTTTGACCACCTAGAGGGGTGGGGTAGGGAGAGTGGGAGGGAGTCGCAAGAGGGAGGAGATATGGGGATATATGCATATGTATAGCTGATTCCCTTTGTTATAAAGCAGAAACTAACACACCATTGTAAAGTAATTATACTCCAATAGAGATGTTAAAAAAAAAAGATTTCTGCTTTGTGGAGTTTACATTCTAGCAATGGAGATAAATAATAAGCATAATAAAGGAATAAATTATATAGTATGTGAAACGGTGACAAGTGCTGTGCAAAAAAGGGAAAGTAGAGCAGGGGAAGGAGATTGGAATAGCCGTAGGATAGGGAGAGGCGTGATTTAAAAAATGAAAGCACTGGACACTACTGTACAGCACAGGGAACTCCATCAATATTCTGTAATAACCTACATGGGAAAAGAATCTGAAAAAGAATGGATCTATGTATATGTGTGACTGAATCACTTTGCTGTACACCTGAAACTAACACAACATTGTAAATCAACTATACTCTAATATAAAATTAAAAATTAAAAAAAAATCAACATGCCACTCAAAAAAAACCAAACAAACCCGAAAGCACTGGGGACAATTCAAGTGACAGTATGAGTGAAGTTTTGTTTCAGATGTCCTTGGTTGGGGGTTATAGGAATATTGACAGCAAGTGAGCGCTTGGGGCTGAGGAGCTGCCCTTGGCAGGGGATGGACTTGCAGCCCCTGGGAGTCTGGCAGGAACTCAGAGGTCATCCCAGCCACCATCCTGAGAGCCCGGTGGTGAGCCCTGAGCCACCGCCCTCTTCTGCAGGGACACGGAGACTATAAAGGGGCCCCTTGCCCTAAGGAGAAGTAACCCCACCACCAGCAAGTTGCCAAGATACTCACACCTCGTACTTGCGTCTGTTTCCCTTCTGGCCTGCCACACCCTTCTGATTCCTTCCCATCTATCGCGTTGTTGTGGAATTATAAGTGGAAAGTTCTAGAGGCCGTGTTTGAGTGGAGACGTGACCTCATCTTCACAGACAGAGAGAGGATGTGTATGTTTATACCTGTGAGTGTATCTGTATGTCTAAAGGTCCCAACTGTGGCAGCTCAGGCCCAGAGTGAGTTTCTCAAGTCATTCATTCATTCAACCAAGGAACTAGACCTACTATGCACCTGATGCGGGCGCTCTACCGTGTGCTCATTCCTCCTGTCACCTGCTTTCCAGCCTGCGTGGCAAGATGTGTGACAGTGTCGAGGGTTGCACCACTTTGAGCCTCTGGGGGTCAACTGCATAAACCGCATAAACAAGACCAAAAGCTTTGTTATTTTTCCCTTCTGAGAGACCCCACAGCCCTGTATGTGCAGAGAAGGAGATCCTGGTCACTCATTTCCCACCGCGGGTCCTCACGGCTGTTCTGTTTCTGCCTCTGCGGGAGACAGGTCAAGGCCGGGACACCTAAGAGAGCCGAAGTCGTGTCTTGAGGCTTCTGAGGGGAGAAGCAGACCCCCTGGTTCACATGCCTCTGTGTTGGAGGTGTGAGGGTCCAGGTGGAGAATTCAGAGGGTCCTGGGACACTGGTCTCCGGGTTTTATCCACTCTCACCCTGCCCCTCTAGTCCCTGCCAGGTGAGACCCCACCCTCTGGGCCTTACCCAGCTATTTGGCCAGTGTGGACCTTGACCAGGGAATTTGGGGAGGATGTGAAACGAGAGAGGAAAGGGGAAGCCGGGGGTGGCCTGCATCTTTAAAGATGAATAGCACTGTTTGCTCATTAGGGAGATTATTTCAAGCAAGGCGGCAGCCAGAACGCTCTAGTGCAAGCATCTGCCTGCTACTGGGAGATGATATTTATTGTTCAGTCCTTCAATGGACGTAAATAAACAGCCCGGCCCAGATAATGTTCCAATAAACAAACAGGCAGCTGCCAGGCGCTCCCCGGATGGCTGACCTTTGAGGAGGCCACCCTGCTGATGTTTTAATAGCAGTCTGCCTGGTAGCGTAGACGCTCACCGTGCCAGGGATGGAGAGGTGGCCGTGCTGCCTGGTGGATAGGCTGGAGGGAGAGGGGGACCTAGGATTATCCTGGGCTGGAGACGGAGCAGCTGGGGAGGGCAGGTGAGGAGCCTGTGTGTGCCCTCGGGCACACGTACCTGCTCCAGGGAAGCTGTGTGGAGGGGATGCACGCTGTGATGGAGGGGCCCACGTGGTCCAGGCAGGACTGATGCTCGGTTGTTATGTCCTAGCGTGGCCTCAACAGTTGTTGCTTTTCTCATTTTTGTTGAGGTATAATTAACAAATAACAATTGTATATATTTGAGGCATATGACTTGATGTTGTGATATACATCTACATTGTGAGATAGCCACCGCAATCAAGCTGATTGACATATCCATGGTCTCACATAGTTAGTATTTTCTTTCCTGTGTGTGTGACGAGAATATTTAAGATCTACCCTCTTAACAGGTTTCAGGTATACAGTAGAATATCTTTGACATTGTTAACATTGCCGTACATTAGATTTCCAGAACTTGTTCATCCTTCATAACTGAAACTTTGTACCTGTTGGCATCTCCCCACTCTGTCCTCCCCAGTTCCTGCAACCACCGTTCTACTGTTTCCATGAGTTTGACTATTTTAGATCCCACGTATAAGTGAGGTCACGCGGTATTTGTCTTTGTGTCTGCCTTAGTTCACTCAGCATGTTGTCCTCCAAGTTCATCCATGTTGTCGCAAATGGCAGGATTTCCTTTTTTTTTTTTTTTTTTTTTTTTTGCAGTACGTGGGCCTCTCACTGTTGTGGCCTCTCCCATTGCAGAGCACAGACTCTGGACGCGCAGGCTCAGTGGCCATGGCTCACGGGCCCAGCCGCTCCACGGCCTGTGGGATCCTCCCGGACCGGGGCACGAACCCGTGTCCCCTGCATCGGCAGGCAGACTCTAAACCACTGTGCCACCAGGGAAGCCCTTCCTTCCCTTTTTAACGTTGAATAATATTCCATTGTATTCATCTATGTATGTAGATGTAGTATATACCTTTTACACTCTATGTGATATGAGTCACATTTTCTTTATCCATTCAGTCGTCAACAGACATTTAGGTTGTTTCCAAGTCTTGGCTGTTGTAAATAACTCACCAGTTGTTAAAACTTGAAATAATTCCCATCTGGGTCCCGCCTTCACCCCCAGCAGTATTACTTGGTGCAGCTGGGAGCCTTTAAGACCACCTGACCCCACAGCAACTCCTCTGATTGGTTGGTCCTCTCCCTCTAGCGGTTGTTAAATGTTTTTATTTATTTTTTATTTTTTTATATTTTTGCAGTACGCGGGCCTCTCACTGTTGTGGCCTCTCCCGTTGCGGAGCAACAGGCTCCGGATGCGCAGGCTCAGCGGCCGTGGCTTACGGGCCCAGCCGCTCCGCAGCATGTGGGATCTTCCCGGACCGGGGCACAAACCCGTGCCCCCTGTGTCAGCAGATGGACTCTCAACCACTGCGCCACCAAGGAAGCCCTGTTAAATGTTTTGACTATCACCCAGGATGCAGGGGGTTCCTGCCACACAAGACGTGTGCCCCCGGAACCTGTAGCCTGGGTGAGGAAACAGTAGGCATGATTGTGTCCAATGAGCCTGCTGAGGGCTAGCCTAGAGCAGCCTGAGCCCACACAGCTTGCTTGGGCCGATGGGGACCCTCCAGCTAGCTGGAGCTTACCGCCTGTGAGCTCCAGCAAAGTGAAGACAATGGGGCATGCTCGTTATGGTATAAATTGAAGGTTCTGGGAGACACAGAGTATTGTGCAGGGCAGGGAAGCGGGCAAGATCTCCACTGAGGGCACCTGCCGGAGGTTAGTCACCAAGCCAACTTGTTATTATCAGCAGGGTCACTTGGTGGGTGCAGAATCGGAACACAGGGATGAGAATAGTCTAGAAATTAGAAATGTGCTGTCCAGTACAGTAGCCATTGGCTACACATGGCTATGAAGCACCCGAAATGTGGCTGGTCCAAATTGAGTTTTGCTGTCAGTGTGAAATACACATCAGATTTCAAAGATATAGTAGGGAAAAACACATGTAAACTATCTCATTAACAGTTTTTATACTGTATACCTGTTCAATTGAAACTATTTTGGGGGGGCACATTGAGTTAGTAAAAATAGATTATCAAAATTAATTTTACCTTTTTCTTTTTTAATGTAACCAACCACTACTAGAATTTTTTTTTTTTTTTTTTTACGGTACGCGGGCCTCTCCTCTCCCCTTGCGGAGCACAGTCTCCGGACGCGCAGGCTCAGCGGCCATGGTTCACGGGCGCAGCCGCTCCGCGGCATGTGGGATCCTCCCGGACCGGGGCACGAACCCGTGTCCCCTGCATCGGCAGGCGGACTCTCAACCACTGCTCCACCAGGGAAGCCCACTACTAGAAATTTTGTAATTGCCCATGTGGCCCACATTTCTGTCTGGCCTTATATTTCTGCTGTCCAGTGCTGTCTAGAAGGACATTTCACTGGGCCTGTGGTGAGGCCTGAAGGGTGAGGCGTCCCTTCAGCCCTCAGAGAACACATTTGTACTGTCTCCTCAGGACAGTGCTCCATGAAGATGACCAAGTTTTCCCCTCTGACCCCCTTTTTCATATTTTCCCTATTACCTCCACCTGCCAGCATATCTTTATAAAATCTGTTATTGCCACTCATATTACTACTTAAGATCAGTCTTCCTACTGACTGAAGACATTTTGTCTCTGAAGGAGGTGTTTGAAAAAATCTGACATTACCCACTATGTGTATTATTAGTCAAACACTCATAGATGGTGGTGCCATGAGGTAGCCCTTTTATTCTGTGACATACACATGCTCCCTTGAGCCTTGCTCGGGGCTGGGCTGATTCCTGGTTACACTGCAATCAGTTGGCCAGATCTCCCGGGAAGAAGGAAAAGAGGCCTTTGAACACGTCTCTGCTATAGCATTTGCTGTTTGACTTTATTTGTGTGAAATCTGAACCCATCAGGAAAATGGCCTCCCAGAGGGCAGGGCTGAGACTCACTGTTCTTCTCCAGAGGCTGGCTCGGAGCCTAGCCTGGGCATTACATAAATGCACGGTAGATGATGAATTGAGTGTGGACTGTCACTCTGTCAAGGGACACACAAGGTGAGGATGTGGGTTCCTCCTTGGTGTCGGCCTCAGAGTATGACATCTTCTAAACACGCAAATTTACATTAGTGGCTTCTTTATATTTTCTACCTTAAAAAAAAATCAATGTCTATTTTCACTATTTCTCACTGCTTAGTTGATCCACAAGTATCATCTATGCTGCATAAAATAATAAATCTTATTTGTCTTAATGTGTACGATAATGCGTCTTGTTTGTTCTAAGCTGTCCCCTCCTAAGCCTCAGGGTGGCCCCTGTGATAGTGATTGAACGACAGCCACTGGCCACTGTGTCTCCTTTCATCTCAACTGGTCTTCGTGGCCTGGGGGGATCTTTCCTAGGCTGTCCTTGAGTTGCAGGCATCTGGATTGTTCTAACTTATCAGGGGAGAACTGACTGTGATTTTCTGTGTACAGGTGAACTTGGCCAGGAGAATGGCTTCTGTTTGCCTCTTTGCCCCTGGAATCCCATTTGAAAGCTGCCTGATATTTTGTCGGCCTTTTTTGGCTGCCGTGGAGTATTGGCAGCAGTGAATGATGACAACTGAGCTCTTCTTTTTTGATCCTGCCTCTTACCTTGATCAGCTCAGAGTCCATCATCTGATTGGTAGAATGTGGGGTGTTTTAGACAGAGGGAGTTGATCATTTATGTAGTAACTACTTACTTTTCCCATCTGTAGTGAGGTACAATTGACAAATAAAAATTGTATATATTTAAGGTGTACAACTTGATGTTCTGATATATTATATATTGTGAAATAACCACTACAATCAAGATAATTCACATATCCATCACCTCACATAGTTGCCATTTTCATTCTTTGTGTGTGTGTGTGTGTGACAGGAACACTTAGAATCTACCCTATTAGCAAATTTAAACTATACAGTACTGTATCATCATAGTCACATTGTCGTACATTAGGTCTCTAGAACATATTCATCTAATAACTGAAACTTTGTATCCCTTGACCAACATCTCCCCAGTTTCCCCTCCCTGCAGCCCCTGGAAACTGCCATTCTACTCTCTGCTTCTAGGAGTTGGACTATTTTGGATTCCACATATAAGTGAGATCATGTAGTATTTGTCTTTCTGTGTCTGTCTTAATTCACGTTGCATAATGTTCTCCAGATTCATCCATGTTGTTGAAAATAGCAGGATTTGTTTCTTTTTTAAGGCTTAATTATATACATATAATCACATTCTTTTATCCATTCATCCACTGATAGATATTTAGGTTGTTTCCATGTCTTGGCTATTGTGAATAATGCTGTAATGGAGATGGGAATGCAGATATCTCTTTGAGATACTGATTTTGTTTCCTTTGGGTATATACCCAGGAGCAGAATTGCTGGATCATATGGCAGTTCTAGTTTTAGTTATTTGAGAAACAACCCTACTGTTTTCCTTAGTGGCTGTACCAATTTACACACCCCCAAGAGTGTACAGCCTTTCCCTTTTCTCCATCCCCTCGCCGACATTTGTCAGTAACTAATTATTGAGCACCAACCGTGTCTTGGGTACTGTGCCAGGCATTGGGGCTGTAGCACTGAATACAACAGGCATGGTCTCTGCCAACATGAGACTTGAAGTCCCAGGTCTATTTGCCCAAATACAGCTCCTCCCCCGACCCTCAGTCCCTGCAGAGGATGCACCGTCTTTCTGTAGTTCATTTCCATCATTGGCCTTCTTGCTATTCCAAAGAGCTTAGGATCAGCTGTAATGTCCTTGCTCCTTGCTCCAGACCCATTTATAAAAAGTATTAAGGAGGACCTTCAAGATGGGACAGGAACAAGACGTGGAGGTCACCTTCCTCCCCACAAATAGATCAAAAATACATCTACATGTGGAAAAACTCCTACAGAACACCTACTGAACACTGGCAGAAGACCTCAAACTTCCCAAAAGGCAAGAAACTCCCCATTTCCTGGCCGTGTGGCTGACAGGGTCTTGGTATTCCAGGCAGGTGTCAGGCCTGAGCGTCTGAGGTGGGAGAGCCGAGTTCAGGACACTGGACCACCAGAGACCTCCTGGCCCCATGTAATATCAATAGGTGAGAGCTCTCCCAGAGATCTCTGTCTCAACGCTAAGACCCAGCTCCACTCAACGAACAGCAAACTACAGTGCTGGACACCCTATGCCAAACAACTAAAAGGCAGGAACACAACCCCACCCATTAGCAGACAGGCTGCCTAAAATCATACTAAGTTCACAGACATCCCAAAGCACACCACCAGACATGGTCCTGCCCACCAAAAAGACAAGGTCCAGCCTCATGCACCAGAACACAGGCACCAGTCCCCTCCACCAGGAAGCCTACACAACCCACTGAACCAACCTTACCCATTGGGGGCAGACACAAAAACAATGGGAACTACAAACCTGCAGCCTGCGAAAAGGAGACCCCAAACACAGTAAGTTAAGCAAAATGAGAAGATAGAGAAACACACAGCAGATGAAGGAGCAAGATAAAACCCACCAGACCTAACAAATGAAGAGGCAATAGGCAGTCTACCTAAAAAAGAATTCAGAATAATGATAGTAAAGATGATCCAAAATCTTGGAAATAGATTAGACAAAATGCAAGAAACATTTAACAAGGACCTAGAAGAACTAAAGAGCAAACAAACAATGATGAACAACACAATAGATAAAATTTTAAATTCTCTAGAAGGCACCAATAGCAGAATAACTGAGACAGAAGAATGGGTAAGAGACCGGGAAGATAAAATAGTGGAAATAACTACCACAGAGCAGAATAAAGAAAAAAGAATGAAAAGAATTGAGGACAATCTCAGAGACCTCTGGGACAACATTAAATACAGCAACATTCGAATTATATGGGTCCTAGAAAAAGAAGAGAGAAAAAAGGGGACTGAGGAAGTATTTGAAGAGATTATAGTTGAAAACTACCCTAATATGGGGAAGGAAAGAGTCAATTAAGTCCAGGAAGCGCGGAGCCCCATACAGGATAAATCCAAGGAGAAACACGCCGAGACACATATTAATCCAACTATCAAAAATTAAATACAGGGCTTCCCTGGTGGCGCAGTGGTTGAGAATCCACCTGCCGATGCAGCGGACATGGGTTCGTGCCCTGGTCCGGGAAGATCCCACATGCCACGGGGCAGCTGGGCCCGTGAGCCATGGCCGTTGAGCCTGCGCATCCGGAGCCCGTGCTCCGCAACGGGAGAGGCCACAACAGTGAGAGGCCTGCATAACCGCAAATAAATAAATAAATAAATAAACACAAAGAAAAAATTTTAAAAGCACCCAGGGAAAAGCAACAAATAACATACAATGGAATCCCCATAAGGTTAACAGCTGATCTTTCAGCAGAAACTCTGCAAGACAGAAGGGAGTGGCAGGACCTATTTAAAGTGATGGAAGGGAAAAACCTACAACCAAGATTACTCTACCCAGCAAAGATCTCATTCAGATTCAGTGGAGAAATTAAAACCTTTACAGATAAGCAAAAGCTAAGAGAAGTCAGCACCACCAAACCAGCTCTACAACAAATGCTAAAGGAACTTCTCTAGGCAGGAAACACAAGAGAAGGAAAAGAACTACAATAACAAACCCCGAACAATTAAGAAAATGGTAATAGGAATATACATATCGATAACTAACTTAAATGTAGATGGGTTAGATGCTCCCACTAAAAGACATAGACAGGCTGAATGGGTACAAAAACAAGAGCTGTATATATGCTGTCTACAAGAGACCCACTTCAGACCTAGGGACACATACAGACTGAAAGTGAGGGGACTGAAAAAGATATTCCATGCAAATGGAAATCAAAAGAAAGCTGGAGTAGCAATTCTCATATCAGACAAAATAGACTTTAAAATAAAGACTATTACAAGAGGCAAAGAAGGACACTACATAATGATCAAGGGATCAATCCAAGAAGAAGATATAACAACTGTAAATATTTTTGCACCCAACATAGGAGCACCTCAATACACAAGGCAAATACTAACAGCCATAAAAGGGGAAATCGACAGTAACACAGTCATATTAGGGGACTTTAAGACCCCACTTTCACCAATGGACAGATCAACCATAATGAAAATAAATAAGGAAACACAAGCTTTAAATGATACATTAAACTAGATGGACTTAATTGATATTTATAGGACACTCCATCCATAAACAACAGAATACACTTTCTTCTCAAGTGCTCATGGAACATTCTCCAGGATAGATCATAACTTGGGTCTCAAATCAAGACTTGGTAAGTTTAAGAAAATTGAAATCGTATCAGGTATCTTTTCCGACCACAACGCTGAGACTAGATATCAATTATAGGAGAAAAACTGTAAAAAATACAAACACATGGAGGATAAACATATGCTACCTAATAACCAAGAGATCACTGAAGAAATCAAACAATACCTAGAAACAAATGACAATGAAAACATGACAGCCCAAAACCTATGGAATGCAGCAAAAGCAGTTCTAAAAGGGAAGTTTATAGCAATACAATCCTACCTCAAGAAACAAGAAACATCTCAAATAAAAAACCTAACCTTACACCTAAAGCAATTAGAGAAAGAAGAACAAAAAAAAACAAAGTTAGCAGAAGGAAAGAAATCATAAAGATCAGGTCAGAAATAAATGAAAAAAGAAATGATAGCAAAGATCAATAAAACTATAAAAGCTGGTTCTTTGAGAAGATAAACACAATTGATAAACCATTAGCCAGACTCATCAAGAAAAAAAGGGAGAAGTCTCAAATCAACAGAACTAGAAATGAAAAAGAAGTAACAACTGACACTGCAGGTATACAAAGGATCATGAGAGATTACTACAAGCAACTATATGCCAAGAAAATGGGCAACCTGAAAGAAATGGAGAAATTCTTAGAAAAGCACAACCTTCTGAGACTGAACCAGGAAGAAATAGAAAATATAAACAGACCAATCACAAGCACTGAAATTGAAACTGTGATTAAAAATCTGCCAACAGACAAAAGCCCAGGACCAGATGGCTTCACAGGCGAATTCTATCAAACATTTAGAGAAAAGCTAACACCTATCCTTCTCAAACTCTTCCAAAATATAGCAGAGAGAAGAACACTCCCAAGCTCATTCTACAAGGCCACCACCACCCTGATACAAAAACCAGACAAAGATGTCACAAAGAGAGAAAACTGCAGCCCAATATCACTGATGAACATAGAAGCAAAAATCCTCAACAAAATACTAGCAAACAGAATCTAACAGCACATTAAAAGGATCATACACCATAATCAACTGGGGTTTATCCCAGGAATGCAAGGATTCTTCAGTATACACAAATCAATGTGATAAATCATATTAACAAATTGAAGGATAAAAACCATATGATCATCTCAATAGATGCAGAAAAAGCTTTTGACAAAATTCAACACCCATTTATGATAAAAACTCTACAGAAAGTAGACACAGAGGGAAGTTACCACAACATAATAAAGGCCATATATGACAAACCCACAGCCAACATTGTTCTCAATGGTGAAAAACTGAAACCATTTCCACTATGATCAAGAACAAGAGAAGGCTGCACACTCTCACCACTATTATTCAACATCATTTTGGAAGTTTTAGCCACAGCAATCAGAGAAGAAAAAAGAAATAAAAGGACTCCAAATTGGAAAAGAAGAAGTAAAACTGTCACTGTTTGTAGGCGACATGATACTATACTTAGAGAATCTTAAAGATGCTACCAGAAAACTACTAGAGCTAATCAGTAAATTTGGTAAAGTAGCAGGATACAAAATTAATGCGCAGAAATCTCTTGCATTCCTATACACTAATGATGAAAAATCTGAAAGGAAATTAAGGAAACACTCCCATTTACCATTGCAACAAAAAGAATAAAATACCTAGGAATAAACCTACCTAAGGAGACAAAAGATATGTATGCAGAAAACTATAAGACACTGGTGAAAGAAATTAAAGATGACATAAACAGATGGATAGATATACTATGTTCTTGGATTGGAAGAATCAACATTGTGAAAATGAGTATACTACCCAAAGCAATCTACAGATTCAATGCAATCCCTATCAAACTACCAATGGCATTTGGTAGTTTGTTCTACCAATGGTAGAACAAAAAATTTCACAATTTGTATGGAAACACAAAAGACCCCGAAGAGCCAAAGCAATCTTGAGAACGAAAAACGGATCTGGAGGAATCAGGCTCCCTGACTTCAGACTATACTACAAAGCTACAATAATCAAGACAGTATGATACTGGCACAAAAGCAGAAATATAGATCAATGGAACAGAATAGAAAGCCCAGAGATAAACCCACACACATATGGTCACCTTATCTTTGATAAAGGAGGCAAGAATATACAATGGAGAAAAGACAGTCTCTTCAGTAAGTGGTGCTGGGGAAACTGGACAGCTACATGTAAAAGAATGAAATTAGGACACTCCTTAACACCATACACAAAAATAAACTCAAAATGGATTAAAGACCTAAATGTAAGGCCAGACACTATAAAACTCTCAGAGGAAAACATAGGCAGAACACTCTATACCATATATCACAGCAAGATCCTTTTTGACCCACCTTCTAGGGAAATGGAAATAAAAGCAAACAAATGGGACCTAATGAAACTTAAAAGCTTTTGCACAGCAAAGGAAACCATAAATAAGATGAAAAGACAACCCTCAGAATGGGAGAAAATATTTGCAAACGAAGCAACTGACAGAGAACTAATCTCCAAAATACACAAGCAGCTCGTGCAGCTCAATATCAAAAAAACAAACAACCCAATCCAAAAATGGGCAGAAGACCTAAATAGACATTTCTCCAAAGAAGATATACAGATTGCCAGCAAACACATGAAAGCATGCTCAACATCACTAATCATTAGAGAAATGCAAATCAAAACTACAACGAGGTATCACCTCACACCAGTCAGAATAGCCATCATCAAAACATCTACAAAGAATAAATGCTGGAGAGGGTGTGGAGAAAAGGGAACCCTCTTGCGCTGTTGGTGGGAATGTAAATTGATACAGCCACTATGGAGAACAGTATGGAGGTTCCTTGAAAAACTAAAAATACAACTACCATATGACTGAGCAATCCCACTACTGGGCATATACCCTGAGAAAACCATAATTCAAAAAGAGTCAGGTACCACAATGTTCATTGCAGCTCTATTTACAATAGCCATGGAAGGACATGGAAGCAACCTAAGTGTCCATTGACAGATGAATGGATAAAGAAGGTGTGGCACATATATACAATGGAATCTTACTCAGCCATGAGACGAAACAAAATTGAGTTATTTGTAGTGATGGATGGGTCTAGAGCCTGTCATACAGAGTGAAGTAAGTCAGAGAGAGAAAGACAAATACTGTATGCTAACACGTATATATGGAATCTAAGAACAAAAAAAAGGTTCTGATGAACTTTGACGCCAGACAGGAGTAAAGACGCAGACGTAGAGAGTGGACTTGAGGACAGGGGATGGGGCAGGGTAAGCTGAGACAAAGTGAGAGAATGGCATGGACAAATATACACTACCAAACGTAAAATAGATAGCTAGTGGGAAGCAGCCGCATAGCACAGGGAGATCAGCTCGGTGCTTTGTGTGCACCTAGAGCGGTGGGATAGGGAGGGTGGGAGGGAGATGCAAGAGGGAGGGGATATGGGGATGTATGTATATGTATCGCTGATTCACTTTGTTATACAGTAGCAACTAACACAACAATGTAAAGCAATTATACTCCAATAAAGATGTTAAAAAAAAAAAAAACTTTTAAATAAGACCAGTCATGACACTAGTGCCTGGGGAGTCCCCCAGTTCCCACTTCTCCATGCAGAAATGTGTCTTTTTCTGTCTCTAAGTTGGTCCTCTCTCCATGGCCAAACTGCCCAAAATCCCATGGAGACTCATTATTTTTATTTATTTACTTTTTTTGGCGGTACACGGGCCTCTCACTGTTATGGCCTCTCCCACCGCGGAGCGCAGGCTCCGGACGCTCAGGCTTAGTGGCCATGGCTCACGGGCCCAGCCGCTCCGCGGCATGTGGGATCCTCCCGGACCGGGGCACGAACCCACGTCCCCTGCATCGGCAGGCAGACTCCCAACCACCGCGCCACCAGGGAAGCCCAGAGACTTATTATTTTTAAACACCTTTTCATGTGGAACCTTGTCAAAGGCTCTGGGAAGATCTAAATAGCTCAATGGCAATCTCTGAGCTAGGAATCGGGAAACCTGGTTTCTAGTCGTGACTGTCATTCGTTTATCACCGAACTTGGGAAGAGACACAGAACAGCCCCAATCTCAGTTTTTCTTTGGTAAAATGAGAATGATTATGCTGGCAGTCAACATCATAAAAATTCTACAACCATCAAATGAGACGATGTTGTTTAAGAATAACATTCTCAGCAAGGTATAAAACAAAAGTATAAGGGGTAATTATTTTGAAAATTTACAACAGCATCTTTTTCATTCATATGCGTGATTCTTTCCCTGAAGGACTGCAGTAGATAGATATGGTTCCTCCAGCACTCCCAGGGTGATGCTTGTTTAACAGTAACTACTTTCACTCCTAGAAGAGATGCATGTTTATAGAACCAGTAGGACCTGGCTCAACTTGTGTTGGTGGACTCTGGAACTGGTGGGACCTTGGCAGGGGTTGAGGCCATGCCGATCGCTAAATGTGTGACCATGAACAAGGTATTAAACCTCTCTGTGCCTCACCTGTAAATGGGATTTATTAAGGCTTATTGGAATAAGGCTTAGTGGAATATTAAGGCTTCGTGGAATTATGAGGTTTAAATAAGAGGGTAAATACATGTAGAATGCCTAGAATCGTGCAGGGCGCGTAGCAGCCACTCAGTCGCTAGCAGTTCTTGTGCTTATTCATGCAATGGCCCAAGAGCCAGCAGCTGGTCCAGCCTACCTAAATTGTGTGATTGCCCATCATTCAGCACATCCACCATAAACTCTTTTATTCATGTCTTGTGTGAGAGTCTTTCAGCAGGTGGATGAATGGATGCTTTCCTTTCTGTTTTCTGAAACAGGTAGTGGATTGGGGTGGGGTGATGTGAAGGGGAGAACTACCTTTTCTTTTCTTTTAAAGGTCTTTTATTTTATTTTACTTTTATTACTTTTTTGGCTGCGACACATGGCTTGCAAGATCCCAGTTCCCTGACCAGGGATCAAACTCGAGCCCCCTGGCCGTGAGAGTGCTGAGTCCCAACCACTGGACCGCCAGGGAATTTCCAGGAACCACCTTTCCAATGACTGATTTCCTGCCCTGGCAGAATGGGCAAGGGTGGGGGTCATACCCCCATCCTGCCTCCTTGGGCCTGGGAAAACTTGTCCCATTGGTGCTCCCTGGTACACCCCTCTGTCCCTGCCCAGTTCACCTAGTTTCTTCTGACGTCCACATCCAGCACATCAGCTCACCCTACAGAGCAGGAAAGTTGGAGCCAGATGATCACTCAGGCACTGAATCCAATTTCCCTCGGGAATCAGACCACGGGGCACTGGGCGGGACTCCATTCTGCTAGCATCCCCGAGGGGCACTTGCTCCTGCCGGCAGCCTTAAGGGGCTGGAGACCAGCCGGCCATGCAATATCACTCTCGTGCTGCTTCTCCAGGGGTGATTCACAGCTGGGGATGAAGCCCGGCTGGGCCGGGGGCCAAGGCCATCACCTCGTGGTCAGACTTGGGTGGTAATCCCAATTGGTTTTGCATGAGCTCCCATTTCATTCAGATTAAGGAAGGACCTGGCCAGGGCAGACAGCTGGTGGCTTGGGAGTGGGGACAGAAGGAGGAGGGCTACTGGAATCCAAGGCGTTTAGGTTTTCAGGGCTAAACATATCTTTTGTTAATTCCTTCACCAGTTTGTTTGTTTGTTTTCATTGCTGTTGTTGTTTTCCTGAGCTTAATGGGAAATCTGCCAAGAAGAGTTTGAACTGCATTTGTTTCTTCATTTTTAAAATAAATATTTGCCAAGTGCAAGTGTTTCAGCTTCAGAATTGGGAATGACTGGCAAAAGCCTCTGGAATTGTGCAGGCTGGAGGCCGCTGCCTTTAGTGGCACCCCCAGGAAGTAAACATGAAAGCCATCAAGGAACAGGATCCCTCGTGTAAGTGGAGTGGTAGGAAAAGCATGGACTCCAGGGTCAAACTAGATTCTCATTCTGTCACCAGATTTGATAGCTCAGGCCAGTTGTTTAACGTACCGCATCTCATCTTCCCCATCTGTTCTATCAGTGTATCAGGTAGGACTTTTGATGTTGCAGTGAACCTTTTTATTACGTTAACAATAAGGTAATATGCTGAGTAACTAGAAAGGCCCGTCCTCTTCTCCAAAGATGTACAAGCAAGGCCTCAAAGACTCGAGCCTAAGGCATAGTGAGCCAGAGAGAAGAACACCAGGTCCTTGGTGCAGCCCGGCTTGGGGCTTGGTCTCCGCCTCCTCCCTTCTCTTTGCCATTCCCAACGCGTGGGCCTGTGCCGCTCCTGAGCCTTCAAGCCTGGCCTCTGGGAGGCAGGGCTCACCTCCTCCCCCTTGCCTGTGGGAGGGGACCCGGGCGGAAGCTGGACCGCAGGCCACGCAGGATCGGAACTCACACCACCTCTCCTCTTCCTCTTCTCCACAGATCCGGGTAGATGGGCCCAGGGGCAATGCCCTCCAGTACGAGACGGTGCAGGTGGTGGACCCCGGCCCCGTCCTCCGGGACATGGCCTTCTCCAAGGACCACAAGCAGCTCTACATCATGTCGGAAAGGCAGGTAAGGCACGCTGAGCTCTGTCAGACATTTGTCTTGCTGCTAAGGACTAGCCTGAGGCTCCGTGGAAACCTGCAGGAGGCCGGCTGCAGAGAGGGGATTTGATTTATTTGACTCAGTGTGTATCCTTTCCGTTATGCTGCGTGGGGACAGAGGCTGAGTGCGCCGAAACAGGGAATAAAACCTCCCACATATCAAAATATCTGTGAGTCAAGAGCAAATCCACTGACTTCAGAGTGACGGTGTGCGTAGGTGCAGGGCCAACATTTGCTCTCGCCTGAAGAAACAGGCTACAGATGCCCAAGTTTTTGGTCCCGATTTCCCTACACACTGTATAATCTCCTACCAAGGTCACCTTCCTGGACCCTGGAGGTCTATGGTGGGCAAGGATTTGTCGCCCAGAAAAACTTAGTTGAGGGCACATCGTGGAAGAGTCAGATGGAGATTCAGAAGACAGGGTCTATGTGTATGAGATGAGACGCTGTAACGTGTGTCCCGAGGCTTCGTGTGTACCTGGAACTCTAACATGGAACCTCCAGCAGATTCCATGAGGCCACACCAGGCAGAAGAGATATGGTGTGAGGGTTGGTATTAGCTGATGTGCAGTAGGAAGTAGCAGAGTTGGATTTGCTTCTGGAACTCAGCGGAGAACTAAGTTCTTCAGGGGTCCCTGAGCTCAGACCAGGACTCATACATTTGCAGCGGGCAAAGGAGTAAATTTCGCCTTGGGAATTCCATCCATTTCAGAGTATTTCCTGGGGCGCCCTAATTCACAGCCCGCAGTGTTCCACCCCACAAGACACACCCCCCCCCCACCAAGTGCGGCTTTGCACTGCCATGCCTCTGCCCCTGTGGCCTCTCTGGAGGATGGGTCACTCTGGGAGCTGTCCTCCCCGCCCATGAATATGTATACATTAGCTCTGAGCGGCAAAGGCAGATTCCCCCGTCTGATTCATCTTCATTAGTGAGGCCTGAACTCCCCAGAGGACCTTGCTGACAGAGTCTGTTGTTCTGCCTGTTCCCTCTCTGCAAAGTGAGGGAGATAAATACTGCATTATGCCGCCCACAGGGCCTGTGCATTATGCCTTGGCAGCCCACAGCAGCTCCACCCTCCCCAAGAGCTCGATGACACCTTCTCATGGCGAGGGACCCCCCCATCCAGCCACACTGGGACCCCTTGTGGTGCCCTCGCTGAGGCTGCCATGATGTGAAGCCGAGTGGGGAGCACTTTATCCCAGGAGTCCGGACTGGTATGAAGCTGCTCCTTTGCTTTCATTTCTTACTCCTTTTCCATGAGGCCCACACTCCCCCTCCCTGCCTACCTCTAAGGCCCTAGACACTGAGGGGGAAGCAGCTTTCCCTAGTGGAATGAAGTCTTTGGAGAAGACGCAAGACCTCCACAGGCATTGAATGTTTCAGGATTTCTTACGTGACCTGAAAGCCAGGATTTCTGAACCTGGGACTTAAAATATCTAAGGACTTCCAAAGAGGAAAATCTAAAAGCTGTGTGGAGCCCCCTCTAATTGCTGAGTTGGGATTCTGAGGTTCTTTTTTTTTTTGGCTGCGTCAGGTCTTAGTTGCAGCACACGGGCTCTTTGTTGCGGCGTGCAGGCTTCTCTCTAGTTGTGGCGTGCGGGTTTTCTCTCTCTAGTTGTGGCGCACAGCCTCCAGGGCGCATCGGCTCTGTAGCTGTGGCCCACGGGGTCCAGAGCCCTTGGGCTCTGTAGTTTGCAGCACGCGGGCTCTCTCACTGAGGCGCACGGGCTCAGTAGTTGTGGCACGCTGGCTTAGTTGCCCTGTGGCATGTGGGATCTTAGTTCCCCCGACCAAGGATGGAACCCCCATCCCCTGGACTGGAAGACGGATTCTTTACCCCTGGACCACTAGGGAAGTCCCGGGGTTCTGAGGTTCTTGAGTTCACCTGTCCCACTTCCCTAAGAGCACGATCAGTGGTCAGTACCCATTCAGACTTGACGGCGAGGCATGCTGGGAGCTCTGGATTATGGGCATGCTGGGAAGGAGAGGAGGGCGGGAGTGGATAGAATTTGGGCCATTATCCGCTATGGGGCCCTCCTCATAGGCCTGCCACCCGAATCCCAGTCCCAAGACCCTGACATCTGGGCCAACACTGGCGTCCACTGGGGTTGCAGGTTCTCTGTGGGGAGGGTAATATAGCAAGATGGGTAATCAGACTGACCTTGGTGTCAGGATGTCTGAGCACGAAACTTGGTCCTACCATTTACTAAGTGTGATCTCAGGTAAGCTCCTAACCTCTTTAAGATTCGTTGTCCTCAACTGGAACATGGACGTAATGATAAAATTCACTGGTGTCATTGCAAGGATCTAGTGACAGAACGCACGTAATCAGCATGACGCAGCCTGGCACAGCGTAAGGGCTTGATAAGCGGAGGCTCTCATTCTTATAATGTTGCACCAGGAGCGTCTGGAACTGGCTGTGTGTGGAGTCTGGCAGGTGGTGGCATCAAGATTCTGGGTGATCTATCGGGGGTGGAGCACAGGAGTCCAGGTCAAGGCCGAGGCAGGCTCCTCAGCAGGGATCCAGGCCCAGTGGAGAGCAAATCAAGAACCCACAGCCTGCAGTCCTGATGGGGCAAGAGCAGCCTGGTAAATCTATCTGGAGAAATACCAGGCCCTGGGGCTTCAGGACTAACGCCTAGCAGCCTCTGTCGTCCGGTGGGTGAGTCTCAGCCATGGTGGATCAGAACACTTTGCGGGCTGGGACTGCAGGCTGAGGGTATGTGCTCGGCCCTGAGGTAAGCTCTGCCTGAAAGGTGCTTCACTTTATCATCTAATTTTTTCTTTTCCCTTAAAGCTTAGCTCTGCAGTCACACATTCAGTGAGCTACTCCTGACCCGTGCTTTACACCTCTACGGTAGCTCTTCTCAGACTGAGCTGTGATGACTTTCTTGTCTTTCTCTCCTAGCAGACTGACAGCAGCTGGAGGACAGTTCTGTCTTCTTCGTCTGCCTAAATCTCACCTTATAGGCCTGTGATAGTTATTTGATGAATGTACAGGTGAATGAATGAATGAATGAATTCCCAGTGTCTTCACACAACCAGAATTAGGAAAGAGAAGAACTGATATGAATGACTTATTGCTTATCTTAATTCCCAAGTTTGAACTTATATGATTGAAAGACTATACTTTAGATAAAGAAAGCATTCCCCCAGGCTTCAGTCATCTGTTTATCACTGCCGTGACTTTTGCCCTGTTCTGAGCTATTTGTTGCTTTGTGTTTTCATTTATATAAACTTGCTGGTTAAACTTAAATAGCCTACGTTAACTATCTCTTAAATAATAATATCAGACATCTGATGTGATAGTCATATATAATATACCTAATTGTGATATTGTGATTTATAATAAGAACTATGTATTCAGTCTTCATCCCTATTTCCGGCACAGAGCTACCACAGTCCTTGGAATTTCCTGAGTGATAAAAGCAATGGGAGCTATTACTACAATTATTTGCAGGCTGAATAATTCTATAGCCGGGATACTGTTTCTGTTGTTTTGGATATGTGAGTTCCTCTCTATTTCTTGTCCAGCAAGGGCTCCTTTCTATGTAGTACACTTTTTCTTGGAGTGGCTGAGTGCGCCCTGCTAGGTATCAGTGTCATTTTGTCAGGGTCTGCCTGTCTCTTGCGGTGCCATATTATGTTTCTGTCTTTTTGCTTTTCTTCTGCATGACTCTGGGTATCTCCCTAGGGTGTGTGTGTGTGTGTGTGTGCGCGCACATATATGGACACACACACACACACACACACACACACACCTTCCCCTGTGTCTGCCTCTGTGTGTCTCCATCAGTCTCCTTGCTTTGTATATGTCTGTGTGTACGTATATGGTATATATTTACTACAACTGCAGTACTCCCAAGGGAATGTCTATACACACTGAAACCAGTGTGATAAAAACCTGCCAAACTGATGGGAGGGAAGTGAGAGGAAATGTCAGCAAGGCAGACAAACGAAGAGATGAGGTAGCAGAGCCGGGGCTGTCCTCAGGTGCCCTGGAGCAACCCACTGCGGGGGGGGGGGGGGGAGAAGCAGCTGTTCCCACCACAAGGCGAGGCTCTTCTTTGATAGGCCCCAGAGCAAGTGGCAGATTTCTCAGTAAATTTCAGCATCCCTGCCATCCAGAGCACCACCTCTCCCCTGCCTGAGAGCCAGAGGCCTTAAGCACATGCTTCTGCTTTTGAGATACTTTCAGTTGTGTCTGGGCCAAAGCTCTCTCTCACGGCGTTCTTTGCTTTACTGACTCCTGTTGACAGTGGGTCAGCTTCCAGGTGCCTGGGGACATCACAGCCTGTCGCCCTCATGAGCCAGTGGCACTCCAGTCCTAGCTGTGAACCAGGATACAGATGTCTGCAAGGGCTGAGGAGGTGGGTCCAGAGGTGGGCCCACCCGGGGTCGGAGTCACCTAGGAAAGCAGGGCCAGGCAGGGGCTGCTCTTCTTGGCTCCAGCATAGTCCCGTAGTGAAGCAGTGAGTGCCATCTTGCTTTGTAACGAATCACCCAGGCCTGATTCATTCGTTCACCAAACAGATATTCACTAAGCAACTACTATGTGCCAAACACTAGCCCAGGCACTGGGGATTCAACAGTGAAGAAACAGGTAAATATCCTTGACTTTAAGAGTCTGCACTTGCAGCAAGAGGAAGCATCAAGAAGAATCAACCTGCTGGATAAGGTTAGCAGGTAGTAAGTGCCATGGAGCAGGATAGTGGGTACTGGGAAGACCGCTCCACCTCAGGGTGAAAGGGTTGAAATTTTAAACGGAGCAGCCAGAGAAGGCTTCCCAGAGAGCAAGGGCATCAAAGTGGAGGGGCCTGTTGAGGGTCCCTATCCCCTTCCCTGTTCTTTGTATTTCTTTTCAAGCTCTTTGCCTGCGGTTGTGAAATTGAGAGATGGTTAAGCCTGCCCAGTGGGAGAGAGGGAACTGGGAAGAGGATGCTTTGTGAGTGTGATTTGTACCATGTTGTGAGTTTCAGAAGGAAGCTCAGTTCAGGGAAAGGTGGTATTGGGGTTCAAGACAGACAGGCTCGCACCCCTTGGGACTCGGACCCCTATCTGGGTGGTGCCTCTGCTGAGGACACTCTGTGTGATGAGGGGACCATTATTGCTCCTCTGTGTCGCCCCCTGCCCCTGCCTGCCTCCCGGGATGTTCTGAGATTAGCCAGTGTGAAGTCTGACAAGCTCAGAGGTCCATGGATATCGCTCTCATACAAGTGCAGTCGTGGAGATAGCTCCTGCGGCCCAAGGCGATGGCTCCTGTAAGAATGATTCTGCTCTCTTCGCGCTGGGTCCCCGGGCATGTGTGTTCCTCCCAGCCCTGCAGGGCCGAGCTGTCCGCTCCAGTTTGCATTTGGATGGCTGACACTGTGACAAGGCCATTTGGACATTTGCTCCAGGCACCCAGACGGGGCTGTCTCTGATAGCTCCTGGGAGAGGGGACTTGAAGCGCAAGCCTGAGAGTGAGGGACAGCACACGAGACACCTCGGGCATCCTCAAAAAGAGAAAAACTGTTGCCGTGTTTCACCTAGTTTCACTCAGGCAGGAGCCTTCCCGTTTGTCTGGAGCTGTTCCTGAAGGTTCCCATGCATCGTGACCAAGAAGTTCCACTTCTCCCTTCCTTCTCAATAAAGGTAGAACGTCTCCTTGGGAGGGACCTGGACAGGGCAGAGGACTTCCCGCTTCAGGTCCTACACTCCAGTGCTGGTACCTGGAATTCTCCATAGTGTCATAAAAGCTTAGGGCTGGAAAAGCCCTCTAGGCTTCTTAGGTCCAGATATCTCCCGCTGCCTTTTCCCCTACAAGCAGATGAGCAAACTGAAGCCCAGAGAGGTAAACGGCTTGTCCAGAGTCACACAGAAGGTTGGCGGAGAAGCCAAGTTGGAATCCAGCTCAGCTCCTACTGCAAGGTCTGCTCCAGGCCCCTCTTCCAATGAGGAGCTCTCAGTGGGGTGAGAGATGCTCTTCATTTCCTAGTCTTCCCAGCAGGACTGCTCTGTACCCCAATCCTCAGCTGCCGAAACAAGCCGTAGAAATCGGAGGGATTGCTGGGGGTGGAGTGGGCTGAATGCGGTACTGGGGGTGATGTAAGAACTCAGAAACACCCCACTACCCCACTGTGAAGGAGGGCCCTTGGTTTATTCATCCTTAGTTCCAGCCCAGTGCAAGTTGGGACAAAAGCCCCTTCTGTTCTAGAACATGTTGGGGGTACACAGGGCCCCAGACACAGCCAGGACACCCCATAAGGGGAGTAGGCAGTGAAGCACCCTGCCCACACACACTCCTTTTCCAACTGCCATGCCTCTCAAGGGTCCCTCCCAGAGGCGTGAAAGCCTCCAGTATCTGAATAGGGTCAAGTTCAGTAGCCTACCCAGAGAAGAAACAATGAGAGCGGCCTGGCATTTCTCAGGTGATCATGGGGGTGACTGGGATGCAGAAATGTGTGCAGGACAGAGACCACAGGGTGCTCGTGAACAGACCGCGAGCGTGGAATTTCACCCTGGCCCTCAGCGCTCACCAGCTCTGCCGCCCAGAGGAAGTCACTCAAGCAGAGTTTGTGCTTCAGTTTCTTCAGGCGGAAAACACCAATGATAATTACCTGCTTTCAGGGCTTTTAGGACTAAAGGGAATATACGTCAAGTGCCTAGTGTATCTTCAGGACTAAAGGTAATATACGTAAAGCGCCTAGTCACACAATCATCATTATCATTACCATTATTACTAATACTCTTAGGAAACAGTGCTGCCAGGCGTATGGACACCCAGACAAACCACCATTTGGTGGCTAAGGGCCATTTCAGCTCTGGCCACCAGCTCCCCAGGATTCCCTGGTACCTTCAGTCTATTTCAGAATCCCCCAGGAAAGCCTGAGCGCCCCTTCACACCTGTTGGCACTGCATCCAGGAGACTGCAGGGCGGGGGACCTGGGGTCTCCCACCCCAATCAAACAGAGCTGCGTCCCTCTACGGGGCTTGGTGGGGTTTCTCTGTAATTCTCCTTCTGCTCTGGAGAAGTCCAGCCCCACTGGACTTGAGGTCGTCACAGACTGGGCACCTGAATAACTCTGGCTTTGTCACCTGTCAGGACTGCTAGGGCAGACGGGAAAACAGTTCTGTGCCCCGAACAAGAGAAGAAGAGCTCGTATGTAAAGGCAGAGCAGGAGTCGGCAGGGAGGGGTGGAGTGGGAGGAAAGACAGCGAATCCAAGCACCAGGTAGTGAGGGGAGTGCCTGGCAGCTCTCTGATCCTGAGCTCCATTCGGCATCTGTCTCGGCACGTGCATCCCACTTAGCAGCAGGTATGGAGACTCCACAGTATGGGCAGACAGGGCCAGGAGCTGCATCTCGGCCACCTTTCAGGCCCCTCCCCATGTGTGTTTCTTAAGTGCCCACTGTATGCCCAGCACAGAGCCAGACACTATGCAGAATAGAGAAAAGCAGAGCGAGACATGTTCTGGAAGTTCTGTAGGAGTGAGGTGGGCGCAAACTCCAGCCTACCGGACGTTGGAAAGAAAGTGGTCCGACTGGGGGGATTGCCCTGGAACCGCAACATCCTTGTGCAGTTGGGGCCCTGGTAGAGGTGGATGTCAGCCCAAAGGGCACACTCTCCTTGCGGGTTTGAATGGGTATCACGGGGACTCTGGTCTAGAGGCTGGAGCTCTTGGGGTGTTTCCCAAGACAAGCCTCAACGCTGTGGGCACCCCATTCCCTTACACAGGGTGTTTGCGGATGGAAGCTGACCCCCCCCCGCAATCCCAGCCCTCTCCCCTTCCTCCAGGGATTGGCGTCTGAATGGAAGTGGTTAAGTTCAGAGAGAACTGATTTGACTTGTGCTCGAAGTTCTGCAGAGAAAGAGAAATACCGGATACTTAAGTAAGTTGTGTCCTCAGTTTGAATATTGATGAGGCATTTTCAAAAGTAAATAGGTGCGTGTTAATTTGTGCCATTGTTCAAGACGACTAGTTGGCATTAGTGATGTCACATGACTTCGCTAAACACGACATAGGTTTAATTATAGGCAGAATTATATCTAATCTGAGTCTTTTAAGTGCCTTTCAAATATCACATGTAGACAATGGAGACATGAATTTGAAACTGACTCAGAGACGGTGCGATCATTTCAAGGGGATGTATGATGGTTGAGGAAGAAGCTGTCTGGATATTTAAAGAAAGTTGTGCAGAACAGTGAAGGAGTGGAGAAGTAGGTATATCCTCCTGGAAGAGGACTCAGTGCTGGTGCTGGAGGCCATCCCGTACCTGCCGGGCGACTTGAGGATGTTCAGAGCGTGAGCTGGAACCACGTGCCCTGATTTCTGGTCTGGCTCTGCCACTCTCTAGCTGTATGACTTTGAGCAAATTATCGAACCTCCGGGTACTTCAGTTTTCTCAACAGTAACATGGGGATAGGCTAGTGCCCACTGCCTGGGTGGTTACAGTGAGTAAAGTAGAAAATGTACATACAATTCTTAGTGCAGTGCCTGGCGCTTCACGGGGGTCAACGACTCTTAGCTTTCATTTTTATTATTTTCAGGATGCTGGTCTATTGGAAGGGTGTCTATATTTTATTTATTTATTTAAGATTTTTACTTCCCTCATTCATATACTCACTCTTGTCTCCTCCAGGACCTATCAGGCCTGTTTTGGGGTGCCTAAAATGGCAGAGAGCAAACCAAGGTGGCCTGCATGGGCCACACTCCTCAGTCAGCTCCGCCTCCCAGCCCTAGTCCAAGGGCACTGAGGCTGCTCTACTGGCCCATTTGTGCCCAAATCACTTCCTTGAGATACCGCTTTTGGAAGGGGGTCACCACTCACACATGCAGGTACCCTCAGGTTAGGAGGAGAGACCCCTCAAGGGAAATCCTACTCCCTTGTGGCCCCCCTTTGGTCCACAGGACTTGGCGGTAAGTGCTCGCCCTCATTAAGACAAGGGTGTCCCAGGAGACGAGCAATATATATGTGAAGTGTGACTTTTTCACGAGGTCTCCCACCTGTCCCTTGCCTCAGTACCACTTTAAACATCAGTTAGTCCAGGGTTCCCCAAATTTTATTCTCAGAGCCAAAGTTTTGCAGGATATTAAAAAATAAAAGCAAAAGCTTTCTTTGGTCAAATATTTTGGGAAAATCTGAGTTAAGCAGATAATCTTGACTGTAGCATTTCTTAGAATGTCAGCGTGCTATCGAGTATTATAAAGCTCCAAGCTAGAGGTGCACTGGCAAATTTAGGAGGTCGTGACTCCCAGACTCATTTGACCATGAAATTCACTTTCCCAGGAGCACCCAGAGCAGAACCTTCACTGGGGAAGACTTCATTTCTATCCTTTCCCAGCTTTTCCGGGTTTCTCTCCCTTCTCTTGAGCTTGTCTCCCTGGCTCTAGGCCTGGCCCTAGTCTCTCTTCCTCTGTACTGTTTCATACCTAGGCACAGACTGAATTCTTGGTCTTAACTCTTCTGAGTTTGGGAAAGGAGGGTTCTTCTGATCCAAGCCTCAAGGTCACAGCCAGACTTTGGGGCCAGGGTTCTCTCCTTCCAGCTCACTGCACCTCCCACCCCGTGCTGGGCTGGCTCTGCTCACAAGTGCTCCCAGGACCAACTCTCTTCTATCCTAGGTGCATGGAGCCCTCTTCAACTCTGAACTTAGCCCCCAGCCTTAATCCTCCATGCATCGTTCTTCTCTGAAAGTCACGAATTTCGTTCAAATTATGAAAGTTCTGCCTCTCGCCTACCGTCGCCATTCAGAGGTATACAGTTCTCACCTGGGATTCATGGGTTATACCACTTTGCATCTTCTCACATGGTTCTTAATGTAGGAGCCATTGTTCATTCTCAGATCTTTATTACTCTGTCTTCAAAAATTAGAGGAATGCCGATAACACAATACTCCTAAATTCACAATGATTTAGAGGAGACAATTCATTTATGTATCGTTTTGCTCCAGGACAGCGAAGACCAAACTAAAACATTTGGTGCCCTTTCGTGCTTCTCTAGTATAGCGGTCTTAAAGCATACTTTGATGCTAAATGGCGCTAAGAATGATCTGATGGGGCAAGGGACGAAGTGATTAGAACATCTATTTATTTTTCTATTTAAAAGAAGAAATTAGGCTTCGCTCATATTTGCTATACAGTGGATACTGGGTACTGTTTTCCTGCCTTGGTCTATACATCAGCCATTTATGTGTCAGGAAGGCATGGAGGTGCATGGGAGGGGCCACATCTCTGGGCGGTAGACACTGGTGGTCTTACTGGCTGATTCAGTTTCAGTATGTGACAACAAATTTGCAATTTATGTGCAACTGATATTATCAATATTGTAGAAAACAATCCTTTAAATAGAATCTTTACAGTATTTTGCAATGAAATGGGAGTGAGCATGAAAATGTTTTGGTTTTTTTTTGTACAACACAGAGATGTTCTGGTTATGGAAATATAAAGATTTCTCTTTTAAAAGAACCAAAATGTTCCACATTTGCTGACCTTTTCAGTTCTGACAAGCAGCTGTCAGAACTATGCCACTTTGCCGATAACTTTGAAAAATTAAACACTTCATCTGCCCCCTCAATATAAAGGTAATGTGTTAACAGTGAGTTAGAGAGTAACTACTTTCAGAACGAATTCGTGGCATGGAGACACCATTTGGGAAGCAAAAAAGGATGTTTGGAAATGTTTTCACCTCTATACGATTTGATAATGAGGAAATGTGACACTTTAAAAACTCGTTATCTCAAAGCTTTAAAAACTCGGAAACAGAATCTTCTACTTGCCTAAAAGTCTTGCAAATAAAGTTTCTGAGAGTTTTGACCCATTTGTTAAAAAATTTAAAAATTCAGCACCTTCCGATTAGTTAAAAGAACAGCTGATTGACATCAGAGAAGACAGAAATCTACTAGCTGAATTTCAACAATAATCTCCGCATAATTGGTGTATGAAACTGAAAAAAAAAAATCTTTTTTTAGTCAGCATAGCCAACAGTGTGCTTTTTGCATCTCTGTGGCTACGGGAGGTGTCTTTTTCTGTTATGACAGCCATTAAAGCAAAGTATTGAAATAAATTGAACCCTGGACCTCAAAACCCCATATCACTAAGTGCTAAACAAGGATTTTCAAAAACAGTGAAGCCAGTCCTAACACATGAGCCTCACCATTATTCATAATAATTTTCGTGATGATAGTAAAATATCGTTTGTACCGTTCATGAATAATAGAAAATAAAAATTAAGATGATATTTTACCTTTATGTCACTTCATAATTTCCTAACTTTGTGTATATTTAATAACTCAATGTTGTTAATAAATAGAACATGGGTATTCTTTGTAAACAAATATACGAGCCTTGTAAGTGCATGCTCAAAAATTGTTTTTAACTATGGGGTGTGCAGTCAAAACTCTTTAGAGACCTACTGGCCATTGGAGTGTGTAAAACTGCAGCTGCTTCGTAAATGACTCTAATCTCAATCTCTGATTTTCACTTTCCTGTTACCTTTTAAAACCACCTCCTTTGCACTCAAGAATTTGTCGTTTAGACCCAGTGCAGAAGCCTATAGAGCCCAGCGTGAGTTAGTGCGTTGGTGTGGGTGGAGTCATTGTGGTCAGTTTCTTTATTCCTGGGTAATTTACCCAATGCCTTCTAGATCTTTCTAGGGCCCAGATCCCTGAACAGCAGATCGAAAATTCCCTGTGGGAGCAACAGTAAGGAATGCGAGATGGTGCTGACAGATAAGAAAATCTTCAGACAAGCAGATAGCATTACCATGGCTATGCCGTGAAAGCTGGTGAGGAAGATTCTTGTATCAAAATGACCAGAATGACTGTGGAACTTGAGAATCGTGACACAGACGTAAATCAGTCAGTCCAGAGTTAGCCTTTTCTCATCAAGTCTCTGATCCCCACTCATTTCTCCTTTGTCTCACTCTGTCCCCATTCTTTCCTTTATCCTATTTTTGGCACTCTTCCCACCATCCTCCTTATTTATCCCAATCTCTATCTCACTCTCCTCCATGTTCACCTTCCATGTTCCCCTCTCCAGGGAGGGAGGTGGAGCTGGAATTGGGGTCAGGCCACTGTTTTTCAAACTGCCGGTCGTGACACATTAGTGGGTCGAGAAATCAATTTAGTGGGTCATGAAATCAATTTAAAGGGTCATGACCAGATTTTTTTTTTTAATGGAACAGAAGAAAATCAAATAGAACAGTGTCCATCAAATATAGTAAGGGTAAGTACTATTTGTGAAACTCTATATGTACCTGTATATGTGTGCCCTGGGTAGCAATGTAAAGCATATGTCTTGCCGGGAGTCCTGGTCAGAATGAACGCCGCTGGCCTAGGGAGAACGTCTTGCATACACTGGCAGTAAGCTGACTTCAGCTTTGAGCATCTGGCTCACATTTCAAGCCATGCCAATGACATCAGCTGACCCCCCACTAGTTTTCAGTCAAGTGATTTCTCAGTTCCAACAATTTGGCTTCAACAGCTCTTTGTTGACAGTTTGGTGTGACAGCTGTGGGGTGGTGGGTAGGCGTTGGACACAGAGTAAGGCTAACTGGAATCAAGCCTTGGCTTCTTGTGAATCTAGACTTTCTGAGTCTCCGTTTTCTCGTTTGTGCACCAGTTCAATGCTTTCCAACCTCTTATTTTGTTACGGTACACATGGAAAATGTATTTGTACAGCTCTCTAGGGTGATGGAGATCCCCTCATGACCAGGGGGACCAGGCTCTGGGGACAGGTCTCCTCCAGGCATTTCCCAGCTGCCCCAAGGGCTAAAAGGACCAAAATGATAGCACACCTGTGTCCCATCCTCAGCATCACTGCGTGCCCCCAGTCCCCAGCTGGGAAACACTGTCAGATGACCACAGTATACAAACAGGTGTGGAAATCTTTGGCCATGCAACTCTGTGTGTAGGTCCCCATGCTGGGAACATACAAAGCTGCACAAGACATCGATGCTGTCTAGAAGCTTACTATTTTAGTGGTCGTCTTCATCACCTGCAGTTTGCAAGAGACACTGTGTGGTCCAGCACCAGCTGAGTCCTGATCAGCTTTCATTTGCAGTGGCCTCTTTTTGCCCCGGGCCCTGACGCTTGGAAGTTTTCTTTCTATGGGAACCGAACACAACTCCTGCACTGCCTTGCAATCTTGATATTTCTTAGTTATAGACATAAACTTGAAGCAAGTCGAGATGAGGGGAACAGACTCCAGTGGCTCTCCAAATGCCAGATTCTGCCGCATTCACCATGTGCACCGAAGGGAATAAAACTAATTACTACCTTCTTAAAGAGCTGAGCATGGGTGGATATGCCCTTGAAAGTGGCCAGCAGAAATGCTTCTTGCAAACTGTGCTCCCCATGCAGCTGCCTGCAAGTCTTTCTGCTAGAGCCTTTGTTGCCCAAGGACTCCTGCCTCGGGCCATTAGCGAGGAAGCTGGTTATCATTAACTAGTTGGCATTGACTGATGACACCAAGGTTTTTTTTGGCCGCGCATGGGCTGGTGGCAGGCGCTTAGTTGACCCCTGGAATTTGGAGTTTATTCTGCCATGAAAACAAAGAAATAAATTGGAGCCATGAACAGAGGCCCCATGGTTAGACCCAGTGGTTAGAGGCAGCTCACCAGCCTCTGCTGGTTCCCTCCCCAAGGCCGCATCCATCGAAAGAATCCTGCCCTTGGTTCTCACTCCCAGATTCCTGGCACTCTTCCTCTCTAGACCATCAGAATGAAGAGAAGAGGTTTCTGTCCCACTTTTTTTGCCCTCCTGAGCCCAGTGCGATGGAAAGAGATGGTGTCTGTGCAACATCTTGATTACTGGAGAAGATTCAGAAATTCCAGGTTTACGTAAGGGACGCTTCTTTAAAATATGCTTATATAACAGATTATATGTTAAGAGTACCATGGAAATCTTTCTACATAAATAACTCTTTTAACACGTTCAGCGGTCATTTACTTTGTCGGGGCGTATTTGATGTTTTTTTAAAGTGAGATACACATGTTATTAAATCATTTCCTTCCAACTCAATTCCACTTATTATTATTGACTTATTATTATTGACCTGCTAGAGGGACTGGCAAACTACAATTCAAACCTGATGGGCCACCGCTTTCGTAAATAAAGTTTTATCGGAACCCAGTCATGCCCATTCATTGACATCTCATCTATGGCTGCTTCTACCACCACGGCAAAGTTGAGTAGTTGAGACAGGCCATATGGCTTCTTCAAAGTCTGAAATATAAACTGTCTGGCCTTTTATAGACAACAGTGCGGTTTCTCCTGACCTACTACGTGCTAAGTCTCAAGGTCAAGGAAAAAAGGGAGTGGCTCCTTTCCTCAGGGAGCTTACAGGTTCATGGGGGAGAAGGATCTTCTCCGTGCTCAGCCACATGGTGTCTGTCCTCACCCCTGGACCTCTGCTTCCGTCCTACCGTCTGTCCGGGATGTCCTGTGACTTCTCACCAGGGAAATCATGCGCATGCTTCAAAGCCTGCGTTCCCCTTTGAGTCATTCTCACCCACAACCTCTGGACTGCACGCTCCCGCTTGTTTATCTTCGCAGCCCCAGGGGACCCGAGTGGCGATTTGTACCATGCAGAAGTTCAATGAACATTTGGAACATTTAGACGAAACCCCACACTGATTTGAGGAAGATGGGGGAAACCTATCGATACGTGAAATGACCTTCTCTTGACCAATTTAAAAAATATCCCACGGTGAGCCCGGGCCAAACTCATGAGGTGGAACTCCCTACATGTCATCTCAGGCTAAGACCTCGGCACTGGCTTTAAGCCAAGTGCCGAGAGTTCCCCAAATAATTCAACCATTTTGGTAATTGTCTTCTATGCAAGTTCCTGTTTCTAGAGAATATCTTTTGTACGTTTTTTGTTGTATAGAAAAAAAGGGGCCAAATGACTTATTCCTCTCCTGCCTTCTCACTCACATCTTCTAGATCCCACCACCTCACAAAAGGAATTTTTTTAAAACATCAAAATGAGAACAATAATTTTATGTGACAGGATTATTTATATGGCTGTTCTCCCCATGATGAATCCATCCAGGGGCTCAGCACCTCCCCCAGATGCCAATTCATAAATCAGGAAATGCTATTACCCACTGGCTGTAAAACAGAGCCCACACCAACACAGAGGACTCATTTCAGAAGCAGCTGCCCCATTTCCAGGACAGAAATGAGTTCAGAAAAATCCACCTGGCTGTCCAGACGGAGGAGAAATGTCTTTTATTTGATAAATAATCAGTCTTTCCCTCCTCTCAATCCCTTCTCCGCTAGAAATACGTAGAATTAATGGCACAGATATATGCCATTCCACAGAAATAATAATCACAGAACTAACTAGATTGAAATGGGGCAAAGAACAAGAGTGAAGGTGGTGAGGAACCTGCAGACTTCCTGGGAAACCTTTCGTATTACCTTAAATGCAGTTCGTGAATAAACAGCTTGGAGACAGTTTAGTGAAAGTCCTCCTTTCAGTGTATGCCTCCTGCAAGCTCTCATCAAGGGCAGGCAGAGAACCAAGGAACAGGGTTGGGAAGGAGGGAGTCATCACAGAAGAGACTGCAGAGGGTGGTTGTGGGATTTGTTGGTGATTCCTCCAATGTATTCGCGTACATTTTTATCTCAATGGATACGTGTTGGAATGGCGAGGGGCCATAAAGAGGGTTAAAGGAAAAAGTAGAAAGGAGAGAGATTGAGAAGGAAGGTGGCAGGAGAACTCTTCTGGGGGTTTGACCATAGTCACTTGGCAAATAGGAAAGGTACAGAAGTAGGCAAAACAGATGATGCCTGTGTGCATTTCTGTAGCTTACATTCTGGAGGGGATGGCGATAGACAGTGAACAAGTCGGTAAATAAGCAACCAAGATAATTTCTTCTAGTGATAAGTGCTATAATGGAAATAAAGCAAAGTCACATGACAGAGAGGAGCTGGAACTAGCAATGGGGGGCAGATTTAGGCTCGGTGGCCCAGGAAGCTCTTTCTGAATAGATGACATGTGAGCTGGCCACCGAATATATGAGGAGAACAGTCTAGACAGAGGGAACAGCACGTGCGAAGAGCTGAAGTAGGATACACTTGGTATATTCAAGTAAGAGAAAGATAGTCGCCGTGGAGAGAGAAGACAGGGGCAAATGGATCCCCACGCCGATGTGTAGGAGACATCTTTGGAACTCTCCAACAGTGCCAGGGTAGCACTAGCCTAGCTCCAGGTGTCCGTGACTAATTTTGATCTAATTCGTCTGGCAGAGCAATAATCGGGGAGTTGTGCAAAAAAAAGAAGAGGCCTCTTCTGTCCTTTATTGATTGCCTGGACTGGCCTTGGCTTGAGCATCATCTAGAACAGGAGACAGATGCTCTCTGATAAAAGAGCAACAGTAATGATAGCTAATAGTTACATACTGCTTAATGTTATCCTGGCAGTGTTTTTTTTTTGGGGAGGGGGGCTTTGTGTTTTGTCTGCTTTATTGAAGAATAATTAACATAAAATCACCTTTTTAAATGTACAGTTAAATGGTGGTGATGGAATAGTTTGTATCCCGATTGCAGTGGTGGTCACATGAATCTATATGTGTGATAAAATGACAGAACTATATATCTACACACTTTACAGCAATGTCATTTTCTTGGTTTTGATATTACAGCTTTGTAAGATGTAATCATTGGGGGACATGGGGTGACGGATACATGGCAGCTTTCTGTACTATCTTTGCAACGTCTCATGAACCTAAAATTATTTCAAAAAAATTTTGAATTAAAAAGCAAAGTCAAAAATTATAAACGTAGAAAGAAAGAGAAAAACAATTTTAATGACACTGCAATAATTATTGTATTTGCAGAGAAGATCCACCATTGGATACAAAAATTAGTGGGCAAAAGTTGAAAGAGAAACAGGATATTTGCAAAGTCTCAAGGTATTTCTTCCAGATATTTTTTAACTACAAAGGGAGGAATAGTAACTTGATGGTAGAGAAACCACCTTAGCCTAGTGATCAAGGTTAACATCATCAGTAACAAGACATGTCAAAATCATGAACCCCTTGAGAAGATGCACTGAGAAGGTCATAATATCACTTCTGTAATAAGTGATATTATTCTTGCCAAAATAAGTGATATTCTTCTTGCCAAAAATGCACACACTCATTCTAAATATGCAAAGACCTCAGACAAACCCAAAATGAAAGACATTCTACAAAATAACTGACTAGTATTCATGAAAAGTGTCCAAGTCATGAAGACAAGGAAAGATTGTTAAAAATTAGAGGTGACTAAGGAGTTAAAATAACTAAGTGGAATGTGAGATCCCGGAATGGAATAGGAAATTAAGTAGAAGAACTGGTGAAGTTAGAATCAGGCCTAGAGTTTAATTATTTGTATTTTACCAATGTTAATTTCCTGGTTTTCATAGGCGTAACGTGGTTATGTATGCTTTTAACACTAGGGAAACCTAGGTGAAGGGGTTATGGGAAATCTTTGTACTATTTGTGCGACTTTTCTGTAGATCTAAAGTTAGTTCAAAACAAATAGTTCTTAAAATTGAAAAAAATGTAAACAATAATGTAATCACAACTACAGTCCTGATATAGACATTTCCATTCTTTCATGCTCCTTTGCAGTCAATCCCCTCCCCCATCACCAGCCCCTGAAATCATCGATCTTCATTCTGTCACTATAGTTTTGCCTTTTCTGATAGTTCATATAAATGGAATCATGTAATAAGTAGTCTTTTGTATCTGGCATTTTTTTACTCAACACAATAATTTAATATTCATTCGTGTTGTTGCTCCTTTTTATTGCTAAGTAGTATTCTGTGATACAGCTGTACCTCACTTTATCCACTCACCTATCAAATGATATCTGGGTTGTTTCCAGTTTGGGGAAAAGCTCCTATGAACATTCTCATACAGGTTTTTATATGAGCGTAAGTTTTCATTTCTCTTGGGTAAATACCCAAGAGTGGAATTTCTGGGTCACATTATAAGAAACTACTAAACTGTTTTCCAGGCTGGCTGCATTTTGCACCAGCATAGTATGAGAGTCACAGCTCCTTTTTCCCATCCTCACTAACACTTAGTATTGTCTGTTTTGGGGCAGTACATTGGTTTGTTTTTGGGGGGAGGTGTTTTTGTTTATTTGCCCTTCACATAGATATGTAGGGATATCTCATCATAGTTTTAATTTGCATTTTCTTAATGACTGATGATGTTAAGCATATTTTCATTTGCTTATTTGCCATGCATATATCTTCATTGGTGAAGTGTCTGTTCAAATATTTTGCCTTTTCTAAAAAATTCAGAATGTTTCTTTCCTTATCGTTGAGTTTTGAGAGTTTTTCTATATTATGAAAACAAACTCTTTGTCATTTACATGATTTGTAAATATTTTCTCCCAGTCTGTGGCAAGGTTTGGACCCATCTCACAGAATAGCAAACCAAGGCACAGAGAGGTTAAGCAGCCTCCCCAAGATTACACAGTTCATGAGGGATGAAGATAGGATTCAGCTTCAACAGTCTATACTCTTAGCCCCTCTCTTGTATTGCCTCTGTAGACCCTCGCTGTTCTAGGTAGAGACAAAGCTGGATAATCAGCATGACCAGGTCCACTCCCTGGTGGCCCTTCCCCCCTGAGGAAGCTTCAGAGTGACCCTGCAGTAGCCAATGGGAATCTCTTCAGTGGGATCTGCCAGAGGCCCTGATGCCTTTACATGTAGAACTCTGCTACAGAACATTTATCCATCAATGGAGGATGTGCCTTGACAGCCTTCTGGACTCCATAAGAATGATCACTCATTAATTAAAATATTTTAACCATGTATGACAGCCATATCTTCAGAAAATAAAAGGGAAACTCTGTTTTCTAAGGATAGCCATTTCCTGGGTTTATTTTAGTCTCCTTTACCTGCTTTTATAGAGCCTGGTTTGGCAGGCCTAATTAGATATATCCTCAAGTGTTCAGGAAGTCAGCTCCTGTCACATACTCCTGCAGGGGATGTGGAAGAAGACAGGCTCTTCTGCAGCTTGAGGTTCTGCAGGTGGGACTCCTGGAATCCAGTTCCTGCTAAAGCCCCCTTCCCTCGTCTAACTGGAACCTGCCTCTGATCATTTGGGATCTCTTTGGTTCGGTGCAATCTAGAATTACAGAGCTCTCCACATACTTAAAAGCAAAAACGAAAACAAAAACCCTTGGATTTTACCCCATAAACAGTAGTGATTCATTGACATGATTTAAGCCGAGGGGATACAGTGACAGACTTGAAAGTCAAACACATCATTCTGATGGCAACATAGTGAACAAACACAAAAAAAGAAGGGAAATCCAAAACTAGTGAAACCAAGTAAGAAGTTTTTGCTGTTACTGTGTCAGGTACTTATTTAATTTAATCTTCACAGCAGTGCTTCAAAGTAGTTATTTTTATTTTTATTTTACAGATGAGAAATTGAGAGGTTTGTAATTTACCTGAGGTCACCCAGCTGGTGAGGGGTAGAGCTGTGATTATGATAGTTCCGTCAGAATTAAGGGCCTGATTTAAGGCTATACAAAGGTATAGGTTTTAAAGGATGCTTAGGTGGTTAAACAGCCTTGGTGATAACAGCATGTATGGGAGACTAAAGGAGATAAAGGAGTTTAAGATAATTCCTGGGGTTCTCAGCCAACTAGTTCTCAGAAACTAGTTGTATGATGATGCCATGGACTCAGGTAAGAAATAAGAAATACGGGAGGAAAGCCCTTTCAAACCCTCATGTTTTCCCTCTCTTTGGGAAAGAGAGTGAAAGCACGAGTGTCTTCCACCTGTGCTCTGAATCTTACCCTCTTCAAACATACAAGGGATTTTCTGTCTACATTTTTTAGTCTTCTGTTTCTTCCTGTCCTCTTGTTCTTGCACCTCCATCTTCAGTAAAACTCAAGTTTTGCTTTTCTCTTTTTAACTACAGCCCCATTTCCTTCCTTTGCCACCAAATACTCTGAGTTTGTGGTTTAGACTCTTTCCTCAACCCTTTGCAATCTGGCTTTTCCAATGAGACTACTCTCTTAAAAAGGTAGCCTGTGACCGCCTCTTGACCAAATCCCATGGTCTCTGTTCAGTTCTCATCCGCTTTGACCTCTGCTTGATGGTCACATCCATCACTCCATGGCAGTGGTGTCACATTAACTTGGCTTCTTCATACATTGTAGAACTCTGATCATCATAAATCCAACATAGATTCTTTCACCATTTTAAAAGGAAGTTCAAAAATATACTTCTATGACAAACAGAAACTTCAACCTTTTGGAAACATTTTTTTCCATAGCTTTCCCAAACAAACCAACATACAAGTCATCACTGTGGGGACATTGTCAAATATATTTCATTGTTTTCCCAAGTGAACAAACTTCCTTTCTTCCCTGTATATTTATTTGATGTCTTTGGTAGCAGCATAAAGTTTATTGTGGTGGTCTTGGTTGTAAGACACCAAAATGATTAACCAAGTGTGTGAATTAAGATGGGAGAGGTAGAATAGGATAAGCTTCAAAATTTCAGACTTGATACCTGACATTTTATGTCTCATTTATTCAGAGTTTACTAGGGGCCCAGCAGCTCTCCAGAGAAGATTCTTTCCAAATGGGGGCTTAGGGATAGAGCCTGATTCCATCTTGCCTCTGCTGTATCGGGCACAGTTACATCATTGTTGCTGCAGAGGAAAGAGGGAGCTGGATGGTTACACACCTTAAGCATTTCGGCACAACAGTTACACATATCACTTCTACTCGTACCCCACCGGCCAGAATTAGTCACATGGGGCCACATAATTGCAAGGAGGCTGGAAAGCTCCGTTTTGGGGGTGCCTAGGAAGGAAAAAGGAACCGGATATGAGTGAGCACTGCTCATTTCTAACGCATTGAGAAGGTCCAAAGAATATTTTCCCGTAACATTCCCTAAAACTTCATCCTCTTGCTATGGGATAAGTACTCTTTGAGCTTTACATTGGTCATGGTTGGTTGAGCAGCAGACTCAGAGTAGACTCAGAGCCAGGCAAAAAAGCATACCTTCATATTGTGGAGGCACTTCAAAGGATAAAATTGGTGATTCTATATTTCAGCACCGGAACCTGAGGACAGCTCCCTCGCGTTGTAAACGATTCTGCCTGAGTATCAGGTTTCTTAGCAGCACCGAGTTCCTGAATTTTTATACAGGAATAGACATACATACAGTCAAACACCTGCAGTTACTTGCTCCCATTTGTGGCACTCTATGCCACAAATTTGAGCAGCTTCTTTGAGGAGCAGGAAGGAGCAGACCATCAAAATGCCATCCTCTCTAAGTGTTGGTTGACAAGTCCATCTATATTTTAAGTGACAGCCTCTGCTCTCTGCACTTGTGAGGCTGCACTACCTTTCACCCTAATGAAACTGTCAAGTAATTTTGGAACCATGGGGAAAAGTCTGGCTCTAGCCCCCAGGGGATATATTGAGTAACTTGTTTCTTGCTGACCTCAGTCGGTCTATAATTTCTAGACATTTTTGCTATCATCTGTGAATCTGTCCCTCTCTCCAGGCTCTTATTTGGAAACCATCTCTGTGGTACATATAACTTAAGGAGTCACAGGCACAGCAATTACTGATGAAAGAAATTCACATGCGGCAGCTCCCTCCATATGTGGAATGGAAATTAATAAGCATTTATTTTATGGCAAGGTAATAACAAAACTGTAGGTAGAAATATGTCCTCATTTCTCTGTATATACATATCTCTTTACACGTGGTATTTTGTCTCCAAATAAGCATTTAGGAAGATGAGTTCAGCTTTTAGGAAACCTAAGGGTGAACAGAATGGATTTCTGAGCATGCCGGTGTTCTAGATTATTCCTGTCACCCCCTCAAGCACGTTTCTTTATGATTCCCATTAAAGGTGGGGGGCTCAGCCCTGACTTCCCATTATGTGCTGAGGGCAGCTCCTGCTACCCTCTGCAGGCCACCCTATTTACCTCATTCCTTTCTCTCCTCTCTAGTGATAGAGATATCAGATGTCCCAGCAGGGTGTCTCCTGTTCATCCAAACCAGGCAGCATCTCAGGGAAAAGAAAAGGACAACAAGATGAAACCACTCTCTCAGAAAAAAAAAATTAAAATAAAATAAAGCCACTAAAGGGACATGTTTTTGAAAGGGCAGCAGTTGCCCAAAAAAAATCCTTTTTTGGGGGGCAGAAAATAAAAGTGTCAGAGCCACGTCACCAGGTGAGCTTTTTGTTACTTCTACAGTAGGGCTGCATCTGCGCCTTCAGATCTTACTGGCTCTTTCAGGCACACCTGACCCCTCATCAGAACACTACACAGTTCTGAGGCCGAGCCGATGCGGTGTTCCATTCTGTTCTGGGCATCAGCCACAGAGTTCTTCAGCTCCTTCCCATCTGTAATGTTTGCTCACCAGTCAGCATATCTGGACACATTCCCAAAATTAAGAACATCAGTTAATAGGATAATAACACCTTGTATTTATATAGCACCTTCCTTGCATGTACTCCAAGTACTTACCAATTGCATCTCACCGAGACCCCCACCAGCTCTCAGTGAAGGGTTTCTCCCTTCGCTCTAAGCAGGGACAGCTGAGACCTCAACGGAGGTGACTCAGGGAAGGTGACATGACACTCCTCTACCACGCACGCACCAGCCAGCCTGGCAGTTGACACACATGCCTCAGTCGGCTGAGGAAGCGGCAGGTGACATCCAAGAGAAGAGGGCTGAAACCTGTGCTCCACTGCGTCTGGCAGCCTGCCCCCTCCTGGAGGAACCCACCATCTGAGATGTCCAGTGAGAGGGGATTACTCCACGGGCACCTGCACGGTGCATATGAGGCAAAAGCCCAAGCCATTTAGCTTCTTCTCTTAGCAACCTGTGGATTGGTCCCCTCAGCCCCCGAGTAAATAAGTCCTGTGCCTTTCCCACTAGCCATACTTGCTTTGCTTCAAGTAATTTTTCATAGGTATTTCATCATCAGATCAGTGATCCAACCATATTTTCAAACTCATAATGAACCTGATGAGGAATAAAACAAAGGATTACAGAGAGAGGGCTGGGAGCCAGTATTGCATTTGGGATTGAGGGAAGTGAGGCAAAGGGGGAAATAGTCATGACGGTCCCATGGTGCTGTAGGCATCCCTCTCCGATACTTTACAAAGGCACTCATGGCAAGCACAGAGGAGTGCTACCTGCAAGGAGAGACCATCCCATATATTTCCTTGTGTAATAATTTTCTTTACCAAGAGACCAAGGCAATCATGACATGTTAGGAAGTTCCACGCCAGCCACGTCACATCTCAAGGCCCCACAAACCATGGAGTGGCACCAGAGGTTGGCAAGTTCATAAATTATCCTCCCAGTCGATTGCATTTTTAATCAGGGCGTGCACCACGATCACTAATGGCACTTGCTTACGGGACAAAGCCCCAGTATTTATCTTGTTTTAATTATATTAGAAAGCAGTGATATTCAATTAACCAACTAATCACGCAAGCCAATCAATACTGGTCCTGGCGGGATTCTCCATTGCCCAGCTCCCCGTTCTGGGTGGTAGTCCATGCTTTAGAGTCAGATGGAGTTAACTCCTGATGACCAGGGTCATGCTACTGAGAAGTAAGCAGGAGTAAGGAGACCGGGATTCAGCTTTCAGACATGGGCAGAAACCCCGAGGGTTCTTTCCTTTGCCCAGTTATGGTGAAGATTTACAGCAGCCTCCTTTTGGATTAAGGTGTTTTTTGTTCTACAATGTATATTTGTTTTCCAAGTACATATAAGGAGCCATTTTTCTCATCCTGTGGATTAGACATCTCAGATCCCTATATCCTATAACAAGCCAATGGCAGAGCTCTAAATGTTAAGCAGAGTTGCTCATGGGACGACAGCACGAAATGTCTTGCTATGTTCCCAAGGGATGCCAGGTGATTCCTGACTACACCGAATAGTCCTAACAGCAGGTAGACCAACCTGCAAAGCCTCCACCAGGGCTGTTTTGGGTTGTGTGTCCGGACTCATGAGCAGCTGGGACACACAGTAAGTCACGAGCACAGCGGCTCTCAGGGCAAAGCCTCGGTGAGCCAGACGTACCTCTTTGCCCCATGCACGCCTGTCCAGGGATAACTGGCTTTGAGACTACATGGTTGTCCAAGACTAGCTAGAGAGTGGTTGGTGGCCAGAGAGGAAAGTGTTGCCCTTGGGCTATGCCCCTCCTGCCGTCACCTTCCTCAGGCTCCTCCTAAAGGCATACCTGAAACTCATTCAGCAGCCCCATTTCCCAAGGTAAACCGATGACTGAAATTTGAGCAGCATTGCCTAGTCACCCGATTATTTTTTCTGACTTGTAGGGCAAGAGTCAGTATGGAGTTTGCCCCTGGATGCTCCCTAACTGGCTGGTTATGCTGTTCACCAGACCCCAAGCCCTGTGATGGTTTCAGGGCTGTGCACCCTTTACAAAGCTGAGGATCTCAGTAGGAACCTCTGTAAATGTCTGCTTCTATATGAGAATGACATCGGAAAAGAAAAAAAGTCCAGAGAAGATGGGACACTGGGTTCCAGGATCCCCATCCCATCAGCTCACAATTAGCTAACAGGCAGCATGGCCCAAATACAAGTTTAACCCCTTTGCCGACCAGTCAGTTTGTCCTAGAAAAAGAATTAAGTCTGTTTGATGACCACAGACTGCATCCTAGCAATGCCTTTCCAAATGCATCGAAGTTCCAAGGCCTCCTCGGAAGGAAAGTAGGAATCAACTTGGTGCAGCCAGAAAGTCAGCGCTTAGGCAGAAGGACAGCACACTGCCTGTTGGAAGAACCACCCAAACACTCAAGTTCTTGTGCCTCCCTGGGCAGCTGACTCCCTGCTGCTTCAGGTGGATAAGACTCTCTATATGCCGCTGTCTGAACCCAAGTGAGTGTATGGGAAAGGGAAACGTTTCACACAGAGATACATTAGAAGGAAAAGAATCTTAAGGTTGCTTTCGTTTCCAAACATGTGATGAGTTTCAATTCATTAAGAGTTTTGTAGGCTTGCTAATGTAGTAAGAGCAAATGGGGCCCTAATGTCAGACAACAATCAGTCATTTAAAGGGGGCGAAAAAGAATAAAAAATTAAAGTCATTACTTAACACAATGTTTAATCAGGAGATGCCAGAAACTTTCAACTTCACGGTAATGTTTTCAAAGGTTGGAGACATCAAATGCACACAGAGTTTTTTTTGACTCTGTCTGGCAGGCTGGAAAAATGGACATAGTTGTGATAATTGGCTGTGATGGAATTTAAAAGTCTAACCACCCTGTTCACTCACACACACACACACACACACACACTTTCACTCTTTCCCCTGAGCTGGATTCAGTTTGGGTTCCAGCCCAGTGAACTTCCGGAAGCAGGGCTTCATCATGGCATTTGAGGTCTGCTGAGCCTCAAACTTGACTCAACTTGTTACTGAGTCAAGTTTTTCTGGACTTTGAACCATTGAAGACCTCCTCTCTTTCCAATGAATTCTTTTCTTATTCTCACTTCATCCCTTTTCGTGCTATAGTTAGGACCTCTTTGCATCTCCATGTACCCTGCTGTTCGCTATCAAGGGTGTGAGCATGTGATCTATGGATCTCCCAAGCCCTTTGGGCCCCCGTCCTGCTCTGGCTCCCTGCCTTTCGATGGTTGCTCAGGACATTCACGCCCGCGTGAGTTGCCTGGCAAGGTCACGGTGCACAGCGCCTGCAGCTATGTCCTGTTCTTCGAGGACCGTCCAGCTCACATGTCTGTCTGCCAGGGCCTGCGTGCACTTGCTGCAACTATGCAGGATGTTTACGTGGGAGTCAGAGATCCATACCTACCCAGAGAGGACCACATGGACCACATGGATAGGATCTGCCCTATCCTGGCTCACTTCTTCGCCTCAAACTGAAAATGACCCCAATCCTGGCTTATTGCTCTTTTCCTGCTATGTGGTCCTTCCTACATAGCACCCTATATATCGCCACCCAATTCTTAATTGTTCAATTCATGATGACGGCTGACCATCTGAGAATGAATAATGGTTCCAAAGGCTTCTCTTTGACTTTTAAGATGTCTCCTTGGGCTTCCCTGGTGGCACAGTGGTTGAGAGTCCGCCTGCTGATGCAGGGGACACGGGTTCGTGCACCAGTCCGGGAAGATTCCCACATGCCGCAGAGCGGCTAGGCCCGTGAGCCATGGCCGCTGAGCCTGCGCCTCTGGAGCCTGTGCTCCGCAACGGGAGAGGCCACAGCAGTGAGAGGCCCGTGTACGGAAAAAAAAAAAAAAAAAAAGATGTCTTCTTGCCTGACCTGACCAATTGTAGCACAGAATTTAGCCTGGGATAGAGACCCGGCAAATAATTATCTCGCTTGATAATTGAAAAGCAGGATATTATTTATTTTTTTTTTTATTGTAAAAAACAATTATTTTATTTCTCTGAAAAATAATGATAATTTAATAATTCTATACTAATATAATGACTAGAAATATTGGTATATTTCTTTTTTTTTTTTTTAACATCTTTTTTGGGGTATAATTGCTTTACAATGGTGTGTTAGTTTCTGCTTTATAACAAAGTGAATCAGCTATACATATACATATGCTCCCATGTGTCTTCCCTCTTGCGTCCCCCTCCCTCCAACTCTCCCCATCCCACCCCTCCAGGCTGTCCCAAAGCCCTGAGCTAAAATCCCTGTGTCTTGCGGCTGCTTCCCCCTAGCTATCTACCTTACTACGTTTGTTAGTGTGTATATGTCCATGACTCTCTCGCGCCCTGTCAAAACTCACCCTTCCCCCTCCCCATATCCTCAAGTCCGTTCTCCAGTAGGTCTGCGCCTCTATTCCTGTCTTATCCCTAGGTTCTTCATGACATTTTTTTCCCTTAAATTCCATATATATGTGTTAGCATACGGTATTTGTCTTTTTCTTTCTGACTTACTTCACTCCGTATGACAGACTCTAGGTCTATCCATCTCATTACAAATAACTCAATTTCATTTCTTTTTAAGGCTGAGTAATATTCCATTGTGTATATGTGCCACATCTTCTTTATCCATTCGTCCGATGATGGGCGCTTAGGTTCTTTCCATCTCCGGGCTATTGTAAATAGAGCTGCAATGAACATTTTGGTACATGACTCTTTTTGAATTTTGGTTTTCTCAGGGTATATGCCCAGTAGTGGGATTGCTGGGTCATATGGTAATTCTATTTGTAGTTTTTTAAGGAACCTCCATACTGTTCTCCATAGTGGCTGAACCAATTCACATTCCCACCAGCAGTGCAAGAGTGTCCCCTTTTCTCCACACCCTCTCCAGCATTTATTGTTTCTAGATTTTTTGATGATGGCCATTCTGACTGGTGTGAGATGATATCTCATTGTAGTTTTGATTTGCATTTCTCTAATGATTAATGATGTTGAGCATTCTTTCATGTGTTTGTTGGCATTCTTTATATCTTCTTTGGAGAAATGTCTGTTTAGGTCTTCTGCCCATTTTTGGATGGGGTTGTTTGTTTTTTTGTTATTGAGCTGCATGAGCTGCTTGTAAATTTAGGATATTATTTTAAGTATTTAAAATTCAGAATCAACACCCAAAGTTATGAACCTAGGAAATGGTGTAGTTGGGAACCAAACCCAAGTCTCTCCAGGGCTCTTTCCACTGTACCAAACTGTCTCTTGCTGCCCTCACGCATTGCTTTTTATATATTTGTTGTTGTTTTAAGCACGGCTTAAAAGTTGCTGTTGTATTACTTCTGGGATCTAGCTGCTCTAGTGGCATCCAAAGGGGAGACAGTCCAGGTATTTCTTATAGCCAACTGGTGCCCAAAAAACAAGTGGCAGTGGCTCAGGGACATCAGGAACCCAGTAGGGCCAGAGCTTTGGGTGTTGTTAGAAACCCAACCCCCTTGCAGACAGCAGAGCAGGGGAAGGGCTCCAAAAGCAAGCATTGCCTGCTTTACGCATCCCTGATAACCAGCCCTAAGAGAGGGCATATGTTGCCCTTTTGCAGAAGGAATGAGTGATGTCTAAGTCAGGGAAATTCAAGGACAAGATCAGGTTTGGACCAAGTTGTTCACTGCTGCTACCCAAGCCCCACACTAGACAGTCACCCCACAATGATCTCTGGGCTCTGTGGCTGCATCTGCCCAAAGATAGAAGCAATTTTAGTGCCCAGTGTAAAGACAGAGCGAGTACACTCCAGGGGAGAGGGTTCTGATGGGATACAGATTCCTTAGTAACAATTACCACAAGCACCAGGGTTTTCAATTTAATTGAACCAGTTCTTCAGCTTGGGGATCTATGTCTGAGCTTAGTTGCTTTTTATTCTTCTTTCTTTTTGGTTCTTGCTTTTTTATAATGTTCTCAGTCTTGCATCTCAGTGTAGCAGAATATCTGAAATGATGATGAGTAGATGAAAAAAGAAAAATGATTTCCCTTCTGGTGCCTTAATGGAAGGTAGTGAAAGAATTGAATCAAGAATTTAATAGTTACTATCATTTATGCTCCCTAGAAAGCTTGGTACAGGCGAACTCTAAATTATCTTTGCTAATGGGACAGCAGGAGCAAATGAAATGATATCATGGATCTGTTTAGTACTTACCATCTCCCAAGTGCCTTTCCACACAATACCTCATTGAACCTGCCCTGCAGTGCTTTGAAGTTGCCATCATTATCTTATGTAACAGACAAGAGAGGTTGAATGACTTCTCAAAAGTCACACAGCTGACATGTGCCACAGTTAGTCTCAAATCCAATTTTAAATATTAAATTCAAGGCCCTGCAATGATTCTGTAAACAATTCTAAATTCTCATTTGGGGTGTCCCTTTTAATTTTCCCTCCCGCAAAAATCAATGCAGGCAAATGGCCAATTTGATAGGTCTTGAGTGTTATCTCCTTTCCATCTTCAGGAAGGGACGCTGATGATAAGTAAAATAGTCCAAACCAGACCTACTGTGCGAAATACTCTCATAACAACCAAGGCAAGGACTAGAATCCCCATTTTATAGTGAAGAAACTGAGGCTCAAAGATACTAAGTAACTTGCCCAAGAACACAGATCCGGTAAGTCATAGGTAGAGCTGCCCCAGCCTGCTCACTGTGATCTGCTGGGTGGCTGCCAGCCTGGCCAGTTGAAAATGCTGTAGGTGCCCACTTCCTGTGCCAGGAGAGCAGTGAATTTAGGTGACCAGGACCCATGTGCCTCGGTCAGTCCTGCAGTCCCATCATAAAAGCTACTCGTGGCTCTACCCTGTGGCTGATGGGTCAGCCACACGACTTCCCTTCCGCGCAGGCTACCTGTCTCACATCTCTACTGTCTAGATGTATAGCAGGGAGGACACAAAAGCCCAGATACCCCAGGGAGAGGGTCGGCCTTCCCTCCCATCTGGACAGGCCATTTTCACCAGTGCCCTTGAGCAGCCTGTGTGAACGGAGGTCTCGGGGACCCAGACTTGACTGGGGGCTGGCCATGAGCCTCTCTCCATGAAGGAAGCGAGGCTCGGGTCCCACTGCTGAAAGGACCTGGTTTGTTGGCTGTCCTCCCCATCTCCATCCAAGCCTCGGGTTTCAGTGTCACACAGAGGTGGGTGGACCTGAACCCTTGACCTTAGCCTGGGGCGGGGGTCACAGATGACCAGCAACCTCTAGGGCTCAGCACCCCCCTGATGTTTTGACCGCCCCCTTTATACCCAGTAACTTTTACCTTCCTCTTCATGTGTGTCATAAAGCTCACGTCAGGACGGGGTCTCCCCCTTGCCCCCAAATGGCCATCTGAAGCAGATGGTCCTTCTCTCCTTAAAGCACATAAGGGATAACCCTCACTGCAATAATAATTGATCAGTTAATTAATTTAAAAGGCTCATAGCCCCAGGAAGCTGCTATATAGACAACACTGTACTGTCTCTCCCTGTTTATCTATACCACTGCCTCTTTCAGACCCCCGGATATGGAGCTAAGTCAAAAGACAGTCCCACCTCCCATTATGCATCTTCCTCCCACCACCACTGGGAAGGGGGAGAAAGCCCATCAGGGTCTCCTATCAAGGGGTCGGCTGGAAATCAAGTTACAACCGATGCCGTGTGTTTCAGAGCATCTCGGCTTCCATCCATCGGCCCAGGGCATCATTAATAATCCACAGCCTAATGACGGTGATGAATATGGTAGCAGGAGCAGGGGGGCAGCCTGGTGCAGTGAGGCGGAGGGAGAGAGTGACTTATTAGCCCTGCTCCAGGTGTAACCTTCTCCCCACAACCAAGCCAGGGCCAGGATGATTTATTGTTACAGTAGACGGATTTTTATAATTAAAATTGATTTTCGGTTTTAGCCTGGTCTGGAAGGACCCAGTCAAGTTCAAGAGGGGAAAGAGGGGCAATCTAGGTCAAGGAAGGGAAATGTGCTCTCGATTTCCCATATGTCTTAGATTGTCAGAACAGGAAGGAACCTCTCCTTTCACAGGTGAGGAAACAGCAGCCTGGAAGGTTGAAATATTTGGCCCATCTCAGATGTGAGATAAGGCAGAGCTGGGATTCCACCTGGCTCGCCTGGATCCCTGAGATACATTCATTTCCCTGGGGCTGTTTGTGCACGTTCTCACAGAGCCACGGTGTACTGTGGTATAGGTTGTTCACTGCACAAAGACACATAACTGAGGGTATTTGTTATGGAATCATGGAAACCTGGCCATGTCACACGTGCTTGGGCAGGGACTGCTGTTACCCAGAGGATGTATTCAGAGGTACCAATTGGGACTGTTTCCTCTCAGGGTCAGCTTTTGCCAGCCAGCAGCTGCCTGGGTCCTCTGGGCCTGTGCGCATTCGATCCTCATCTAACAGTCCAATGCCCAGAGGCTACGTTGGGGCTGTTTATTGAAAGAGCTGAGGGCTCTGCAGTGGATGGTGGACACACGCTAGGCTGCCGCGTGTCCAGCCCAGTGTAATTCACCAGCAGGGAATTTGTGACGCTGGAGTGGCAGAAGCTAACATATAGGTGGAGTGAGTGTGCCTGCATATTCAGGAACACACAGACCGGCGCCTCTGGAAGACTTGGCTGGCGCTGCCAGCACTACTACCTGTGCACACTGCTCTTGACCACCCCGTCCAGCGAAGCCCACTGAGAGAGAGAAGGTGAGTCCAGGTCCATTGTCAGAGTGCACTTAGGAAGCGTTTTCTGTTTCAGCCCATCACGGAGCATCAGTTACAGGACTCTGAGTCCTTCCCCTTCCCGGGCTCTTCATATTCGTACCAGGTCCCTCAGCCAGTGCAGCTTCCCGATGGCTCTGGTGGCAGCACAACTCCTGCTGCGCCCTTGCCCTCGTGTCCCCTTGGGCGTTTCATATTTGGCTGTATAAGAGAGCAAGGGAGGATACATGAATAATGAGCATACTCTTTTAAAAATGATAGAATAGTATATTGCCTCTCTTCCTAGTTTGGTATGTTTTTTAAAATAGACTTTATTTTTCAGAGCCATTTTAGGTTCACAATAACATTAAACAGAAGTACAGAGAGTTCCCATATAGCCCCTGCTCTCCCCTCCCTGCAAAGAGCCTCCCCCACTATCAGGATCTCCCACCAGAGTGGTGCATTTGTTACAGTCAATGAACCTCATTAACACGTCATTATCACCCAGAGTCTAGAGTTTACATTAGGGTTCACTTGTTGTACATTCTGTGGGTTTTGACAAATGTATAATGACATGTAATCACCATTATAGTATCCTACAGAATATTTTCACTGCCCTAAAAATCCCCTGTGTTCCACCTATTCATCCCTCCCTCCCCACTGAATCCTGGTAACTATTGATCTTTTTAGTGCCTCCGTAGTTTTGCCTTTTCCAGAAGCTATATAGTTGGAATCATACAGTATGTAGACTTTTCAGATTGGCTTCTTTCACTTAGTAAATTACATTTAAGCTTCTTCCGTGTCTTTTCATGGTGTGATAGCTCATTTCTTTTTAGCGCTGAATAATATTCCGTTGTCTGGATTTTACCCCACCTTATTTATCTGTTCACCTACTGAAGGACATCTTGGTTGCCTCCAAGTGTTGACACTTATAAACAAAGCTACTACAGACATCCGTGTGCAGGTCTAGGTTTTCATCTGCCCTTCTGGACGACCACCCACTGTAGGGTGAAGACCCAAGACCCAGGTGCAAAGAATCCAGTGAGTCCAGATTGGCAGAAGGACCTTGGGAGAACTCACCTCATCTCACGGGTGTCCAGCCCACACCCTGCACTTAGGAGGGGCTCAGTATCTGTCTGCTAGTGACAGAGGAGGGGCTTCTTTATTTATTTATTTTTTCCAGTCCCATGCTATGTTTATTGTGAATACAAGTTTTTCCTTTTAGTCCCTTTTGGATTTCAAACTGAATGTGAACCAATCATTTCCCATCTTTTTTTTTTTTTTTTAGCATCTTTATTGGAGAATAATTGCTTTACAATGGTGTGTTAGTTTCTGCTGTACAACAAAGTGAATCAGCTATATATATACATACATCCCCATATCTCCTCCCTCTTGAGCCTCCCTCCCACCCTCCCTAACCCACCCCTCTAGGCGGTCACAAAGCACCAAGCTGATCTCCCTGTGCTATGCGGCTGCTTCCCACTAGCTATCTGTTTTGCATTTGGTAGTGTATATATGTCAGTGCTACTCTCACTTTGTCCCAGCTTACACTTCCCCCTCCCTGTGTCCTCAAGTCCATTCTCTGTGTCTGCATCTTTATTCCTGTCTGGCCTTAGGTTCTTCAGAACCTTTTTTTTTTTTTTTAGATTCCATATATATGTGTTAGCATATGGTATTTGTTTTTCTCTTTCTGACTGATTTCACTCTGTATGACAGTCTCTAGGTCGATTCACCTCACAACAAATAACTCAATTTCGTTTCTTTTTATGGCTGAGGAATATTCCATTGTATATATGTGCCTATATTCTTTATCCATTCATCTGTCAATGGACACACAGGTTGCTTCCCCATCCTGGTTACTGTAAATAAGAGCTGCAATGAACACTGGTACATGACTCTTTTTGAATTATGGTTTTCTCAGGGTATATTCCCAGTAGTGGGATTGCTGGGTCGTATGGTAGTTCTATTTTTGGTTTTTTAAGGAACCTCCATACTGTTCTCCATAGTGGCTGTATCAATTTACATTCCCACCAACAGTGCAAGAGGGTTCCCTTTTCTCCACACCCTCTCCAGCATTTATTCTTTGTACATTTTTTCATGATGGCCATTCTGACCGGTGTGAGGTGATACCTCATTGTAGTTTTGATTTGCATTTCTCTAATGATTAGTGATGTTGAGCATCCTTTCATGAGTTTGTTGGCAATCTGTATATCTTCTTTGGAGAAATGTCTATTTAGGTCTTCTGCCCATTTTTGGATTGGGTTGTTTGTTTTTTTGATATTGAGCTGCATGAGCTGCTTGTATATTTTGGAGATTAATCCTTTGTCAGTTGCTTCACTTGCAAATATTTTCTCCCATTCTGAGGGTTGTCTTTTCGTCTTGTTTATGGTTTCCTTTGCTGTGCAAAAACTTTTAAGTTTCATTAGGTTCCATTTGTTTATTTTTGTTTTTCTTTACATTCCTCTAGCAGGTGGGTCAAAAAGGATCTTGCTGTGATTTATGTCATGGAGTGTTCTGCCTGTGTTTTCCTCTAAGAGTTTTTATAGTGTCCGATCTTACATTTAGGTCTTTAATACATTTTGAGTTTATTTTTGTGTATGGTGTTAGGGAGTGTTCTAATTTCATTCTTTTACATATAGCTGTCCAGTTGTCCAGCACCATTTATTGAAGAGACTGTCTTTTCTCCATTGTATATTCTTGCCTCCTTTGTCATAGATTAGGTGACCATATGTTCATAGGTTTATCTCTGGGCTTTCTATCCTGTTCCATTGATCTATATTTCTGTTTTTGTGCCAGTACCATACTGTTTTGATTACTGTAGCTTTGTAGTATAGTCTGAAGTCAAGGAGACTGATTCCTCCAGCTCTGTTTTTCTTTCTCAAGATTGCTTTGGCTCCTCGGGGTCTTTTGTGTTTCCATACAAATTGTGAAATTTTTTGTTCTACTTCTGTGAAAAATGCCATTGGTAGTTTGATAGGGATTGCACTGAATCTGTAGATTGCTTTGGGTAGTATAGTCATTTTCACAATGTTGATTCTTCCAATCCAAGAACATGGTATATTTTTCCATCTGTTTGTATCATCTTTAATTTCTTTCATCAGTGTCTTATAGTTTTCTGCATACATATCTTTTGTCTCCTTAGGTAGGTTTATTCCTAGGTATTTTATTCTTTTTATTGCAATGGTAAATGGGAGTATTTCTTAATTTCCCTTTCAGATTTTTCATCATTAGTATATAGGAATGCAAGAGATTTCTGTGCATTAATTTTGTATCCTGCTACTTTACCAAATTCACTGATTAGCTCTAGTAGTTTTCTGGTAGCATCTTTAGGATTTTCTGTGTATACTATCATGCCATCTTCAGTGACAGTTTTACTTCTTCTTTTCTGATTTGGATTCCTTTTATTTCTTTTTCTTCTCTGATTGCTGTGGCTAAAACTTCCAAAACAATGTTGAATATTAGTGGTGAGAGTGGACAACCTTGTCTTGTTCCTTAGTGGAAATGTTTTCAGTTTTTCACCATTGAGAACAATGTTGGCTGTGGGTTTGTCATATATGGCCTTTATTATGTTGAGGTATGTTCCCTCTATGCCTACTTTCTGGAGGGTTTTTATCGTAAATGCATGTTGAATTTTGTCGAATGCTTTTTCTGCATCTATTGGGATGATCATATGGCTTTTCTCCTTCAATTTGTTAATATGGTTTATCACATTGATTGATTTGAGCATATTGAAAAATACTTGCATTCCTGGGATAAAACCCAGTTGATCATGGTATATGATCCTTTTAATATGCTGCAGGATTCTGTTTGCTAGTATTTTGTTGAGGATTTTTGCATCTATGTTCATCATTGATATTGGCCTGTAGTTTTATTTTTTGGTGGCATCTTTGTCTGGTGGTGGCATCAGGGTAACGGTGCCCTTGTAGAATGAGTTTGGGAGTGTTCTTCCCTCTGCTATATTTTGGAAGAGTTTGAGAAGGATAGGTGTTTGCTCTTCTCTAAATGTTTGATAGAATTCTCCTGTGAAGCCATCTAGTCCTGGGCTTTTGTTTGTTGGAAGATTTTTAATCACAGTTTCAATTTCAGTGCTTGTGATTGATCTATTTATATTTTCTATTTCTTCCTGGATCAGTCTCAGAAGGTTGTGTTTTTCTAAGAATTTCTCCATTTATTCTAGGTTGTCCATTTTATTGGCATATAGTTGCTTGTAGTAATCTCTCATGATCCTTTGTATATCTGCAGTGTCAGTTGTCACTTCTTTTTCATTTCTAATTTTATTGATACGAGTCTTCCTCCTTTTTTTCTTGGTGAATCTGGCTAATGGTTTATCAATTTTGTTTATCTTCTCAAAGATCCAACTTTTAGTTTTATTGATCTTTGCTATCATTTCCTTCATGTATTTTTCATTTATTTCTTATCTGATCTTTATTTCTTTCCTTCTGCTAACTTTGGGGTTTTTTTTGTTCTTCTTTCTCTATTTGCTTCAGGTGTAAGGTTGGGTTGTTTATTTGAGATGTTTCTTGTTTCTTGAGGTAGGATTGTATTGCTGTAAACTTCCCTTTTAGAACTGCTTTTGCTGCATCCCACAGGTTTTGGGCTGTCTTGTTTTCATTGTCGTTTGTTTCTAGGTATTTTTTTATTTCCTCTTTGATTTCTTCAGTGATCTCTTGGTTATTTAGTAGTGTATTGTTTAGCCTCCATGTGTTTGTATTTTTACAGATTTTTTTCCTGTAATTGATATCTAGTCTCAAAGCGTTGTGGTTCGAAAAGATATCTGATATGATTTCAATTTTCTTAAATTTAGCAAGGCTTGATTTGTGACCCAAGATATGATCTATCCTGGAGAATGTTCCATGAGTACTTGAGAAGAAAGCATAATCTGCTGTTTTTCGATGGAATGTCCTATAAATATCAATTAAGTTCATCTTGTTTAATGTATCATTTAAAGCTTGTGTTTCCTTATTTATTTACATTCTGGATGATCTCTCCATTGGTGAAAGTGGGGTGTTAAAATCCCCTACTATTATTGTGTTACTGTCAATTTCCCCTTTTATAGCTGTTAGCATTTGCCTTGTACATTGAGGTGCTCCTATGTTGGGTGCATATATATTTACAATTGTTATATCTTCTTGGATCGATCCCTTGATCATTATGTAGTGTCCCTCTTTGTCTCTTGTAATAGTCTTTATTTTAAAGTCTATTTTGTCTAATATAAGAATTGGTACTCCAGCTTTCTTTTGGTTTCCGTTGGTATGGAATATCTTTTTCAGTCCCCTCAATTTCAGTCTGTATGTGTCCCTAGGTCTGAAGTGGGTCTCTTGTAGACAGCATACGTATGGTTCTTGTTTTTTGTATCCATTCAGCCAGTCTATGTCTTTTGGTTAGAGAATTTAATCCATTTACATTTAAGTTAGTTATCGATATGTATGTTCCTATTATGTTCCTATTCCATTTTCTTAATTGTTTTGGGTTTGTTATTGTAGTTCTTTTCCTTCTCTTGTGTTTCCTGCCTAGAGAAGTTCCTTTAGCACTTGTTGTAGAGCTCCTTTGGTGGTGTTGAATTCTCTTAGGTTTTGCTTATCTGTAAACATTTTAATTTCTCCATTGAATCTGAATGAGATCCTTGCTGGGTAGAGTAATCTTGGTTGTAGCTTTTTCCCTCTCATCACTTTAAATAGGTCCTGCCACTCCCTTCTGGCTTGCAGAGTTTCTGCTGAAAGATCAGCTGTTAACCTTATGGGGATTCCCTTGTATGTTATTTGTTGCTTTTTCCTGGCTGCTTTTAATATTTTTCCTTTGTGTTTAATTTTTGATAGTTTGATTAATATGTGTCTTGGTTTGTTTCTCCTTGGATTTATCCTGTACGGGACTCTCTGCGCTTCCTGGACTTGACTGACTCTTTCTTCCCCCATATTAGGGAAGTTTTCAACTATAATCTCTTCAAATACTTCCTCAGTCCCCTTTTTTCTCCCTTCTTTTTCTGGGACCCATGTAATTCTAATGTTGCTGCATTTAATGTTGTCCCAGAGGTCTCTGAGATTGTCCTCAATTCTTTTCATTCTTTTTTCTTTATTCTGCTCTGCGGTAGTTATTTCCACTATTTTATCTTCCTGGTCACTTATCCATTCTTCTGCCTCAGTTATTCTGCTATTGGTGCCTTCTAGAGAATTTTTAATTTCATTTATCATGTGGTTCATCATTGTTTGTTTGCTGTTTAGTTCTTCTGGGTCCTTGTTAAACGTTTCTTTTATTTCCTCCATTCTATTTCCAAGATTTTGGATCATCTTTACTATCATTATTCTGAATTCTTTTTCAGGTAGACTGCCTATTTCCTCTTCATTTGTTTGGTCTGATGGGGTTTTACCTTTCTCGTTCATCTGTTGTGTGTTTCTCTGTCTTCTCATTTTGCTTAACTTACTGTGTTTGGGGTCTCCTTTTCGCAGGCTGCAGGTTTGTAGCTCCCGTTGTTTTTTGTGTCTGCCCCCAGTGGGTAAGGTTGGTTCAGGGGGTTGTGTAGGCTTCCTGGTGGAGGGGACTAGTGCCTGTGTTCTGGTGGAGGAGGCTGGATCTTGTGTTTCTGGTGGGCAGGACCACATCTGGTGGTGTGTTTTGGGGTGTCTGTGACCTTAGTATGATTTTAAGCAGCCTCACTGCTAATGGGTGGGTTTGTGTTCCTGTCTTGCTAGTTGTTTGGCATAGGGTGTCCAGCACTGTAGCTTGCTGGTCGTTGAGTGGATTTGAGTCTTAGCATTGAGATGGAGATCTCTGGGAGAGCTTTTGCCGTTTGATATTACGTGGGGCTGGGAGGTCTCTGGTGGACCAATGTCCTGAACTCGCTCTCCCACCTCAGAGGCTCAGGCCTGACACCCAACCATAACAACAAGACCCTGTCAGCCACCCAGCTCAGAAGCAAAGGGAGAAAAATAAATAAATAGAGTTATTAAAATAGAAAAAAATTATTAAAAATAAAAAAGTAATTAAAAAAAAGAAAGAGAGAAAGACAGAAGTGAGCAACCAAACCAGAAAACAAACCCACTAATGATAACAGGCGCTAAAAAGTATACTAAAAAAAAAAAAAAACCGAAATCAAAAAATGGACAGTCAGAACCCTAGGACAAATGGCCAAAGCAAAGCTATACAGGCAAAATCACACAAAGAAGCATAAACATACACACTCACTAAAAGAGAAAAAGGAAAAAATATATATATATCTATATAAAAAAAAGGAAGAGAGCAACCAAATCAATAAACAAATCTACCAATGATAATAAGCTCTAAATACTAAACTAAGATACACAAAACCAGAAACAACTTAGATGCAGAAAGCAAACCCCAAGTCTACAGTTGCTCCCAAAGTCCACCTCCTCAATTTTGGGATGATTCGTTGTCTATTCAGGTATTCCACAGATGCAGGTTATATCAAGTTGATTGTGGAGATTGAATCCGCTGCTCCTGAGGCTGCTGGGAGAGATTTCCCTTTCTCTTCTTTGTTCGCACAGCTCCTGGGGTTCAGCTTTGGATTTGGTCCCGCCTCTGCGTGTAGGTCGCCTGAGGGTGTCTTTTTGGGAAGTCTGAAGTTTTCTGCCAGCGTTCAGTAGGTGTTCTGTAGGAGTTGTTCCATATGTAGATGTAGTTTTGATGTATTTGTGGGGAGGAAGGTGATCTCCACGTCTTATTCCTCCACCATCTTGAAGGCACCTCCGGGGCTTCTTTAAAAGGCTGAGTAACCAAGAAACGTAAGGAATGCTTCCAGTCCTTTGTTTTTGTAATTATGAGTAAATTATCATGGTACACGAGCGACAAATTAGGGCCTCAGTACAGATAAGCACAGTTTAATGCTGAGTCAAACTCTTTCCTAAGTCACGTCTGATTACGTTTAATGATGTGTACTACTCCTATCATTTGTCCCTCGAATGGGGTGTAACTGGCAAACACATTGGATAACTGGCTATGTGCTTGCATCCAATAGAAGGCAGGATTCGGTGGCCTGAAGGTCTCACCCAGCGCTGGGATTCTTGAGTCCTTGTATTAGGTTTGAGCAGCCAAGCTACCTTTCTCTTTTCCCCATGGATTTCCCTGGGGCTGTGCTCTGGGTGGGTATGGGTACTTGTGCCAAGTATCCCAAGAAGTCAAAGCTTCAGCTCATACAGTCATGCACATGAGAGTCACCAGGACACTGGCCACAGGGCACAGGGAGGAGGAGATGGGAGAAAAAGGAGAAAAAGTAGGTTCCAAAGGCAGAGGCTGTGGTCCAGCAGGGTCCCCCAGTCCTGGGGGCATTGGGAACACAGGTCTCTCACTCCTGTCCCCACTCTGCGCCCAGGACCCAGGCTTCAGCAGCCGCCACCAGGGAGGGCTCATTCATGCAGAAGGATGAGTGAGTGATCCTGCCAGGCAATTTATGAGAAAGTGAAAGGGAGAAAAAGAGAGAATCACATGGCATCGGGGTGATGTTGAAGTGGGAGGAGCCGGCAAGGAGGAGCTGACCATTCCCCCCCTGTGGTGTTACTGGTCCTAAACTTCATTCTGCCCCCAGCCTTCCTCTTTTGGACATGGTGCTCTTGGGTTTGTACTGTTTTCATATTCCCTTCACTCCTTGAAGGAGCCATGGACAGAGAAGCGTGAGGGTGGGAGACCCTGCAGGCTTTGCTGAATCTAAGTGAACAGGACTCAAAGGCCGGAGCTCTTGCGGAGACTACGCGGGACTCCCCTGGGGGAGCTTTCTCATCAACTTTTCTGCCTTAAATGCCCTCCTCTCCAGCTGCACCCTCCACCCCAAAGAGGTGGATTGATGAAGCCCGTGCTGACAAGGATGCCTGTGGGTATCCATGGTTTTGCTGGATCTGCCCTCTGTTGAGGAAGCTGAGTTGACAGGACCAGCTGAACAGCACAGAAGACCAGGATGGACCCTCCCAGACCCCGCCTTCTACGGAGAGCCTGCAGGGTCAGACATTCCTCGGCACAGCTGGGAAGATCACTCAGAGCATAGCCTAGGGAAACCAGCCCACAGTGTTCCCTCAGGTGTCCAGGGCTACAACTGAGCAACTGAGAGCGACTCTGGGTCAGAACAGGCTGCCCACCCGGTCCTAGCATGCTGCCAGCAGTGTGAAGTTCCGCTTCTCCGGACGTATTGGCTGATCCATGGGCTCAGGCTGCTCCACACTCCCAGACTACACCCCTGCGCCCCAGGACAGGACGTGGATTCACGGCTGAGCCCTGAGGAGCAGCTGCCCTAGGACATGAGCCAGTTCTGAAGTCTGCAGCCAGTGAAACAATTCCATAATTGGTAAAGTCTCGTGAAGTCAGGCACACCATACCCTCCAGCTCCTGCCAGGGTGACATCGTGCCACACAGAGAGATGGTCTCGCATCTTACCCAGCCTGAGATGATAGAAGCCTTATTTGGAGATGTGAGTCATGTACGTTGACACAAATCTTGCTATGGAAACAAGCCGGCCAAAGAACGATTCTAAGAGATGTTTAGACGAGGCCCTTCCAACCCAATTCAGCCTTCGTCAATTTCCATGATGTTTGGAGCTGGCTCAGGCAGCTGCTGCTGCCCCTCACGGGGGAGTTATGGCCACTTGGCCCCTGCAAGAGAGGGGATTCCAGTGCAGGAGGGAGGCTGGACCAGCCCTGAAGCAGCCAGAGGTCATGGACTCATAAGAGCCCAGCTCTGCCTCTCACTGGCTATGTGACCTTGAGCAAGTCCCTTAACCTCTTCCAACCTGCGTCCCCAGCTGTAAAATGCAGACTGTCATCCCTGACCTGGCTACCTTGCCAGGTTATGGTGGGGGTCACACACAGTCATACCTGTGGGATTGCTTTATAAATTGCAAAGCCAGGTACAGGGGTCTGGTATTACGTGATGCCCGTTCCACCTGTCTCTGTGCTCTGGGAGCCTTCGATCTTCTGCGTCTCTCAGACTCCAGAGCAGAAATACATCATCCTTAGATCCCAGATCCTCTTCTCCTGTGGCCAAAGCCAGTTGTCCCAAACCCAGCCCATCATCGGGGTCATTGGTGGGGGATGAGGGGGGAGAAGTATAGTGCTTTGAGAAAGTACAGATGCTCAGCTCCTGGAAATTCTGATTTTGCTGGTCTGAGCTTGGCCTGGGCGTCAGCATTTTCTAAAAGCTCTACAGTTGATTCTGTTTTTGAAGTCTGTGAGTCTGTTTCTGTTTTGTAAAAAAGTTCATTTGGATCATCTTTTTAGATTCCACATATACGTGATATCATATGATATTTGTCTTTCTCTGTCTGACTTACTTCACTTAGTATGGTCATCTCTAGGTCCATCCGTGTTGCTACAAATGGTATTATTTCATTCTTTTTTTATGGCTGAGTAACATTCCACTGTATATATGGACCACATCTTCTGTATCCATTCATCTGTCAATGGACATTTAGGTTGTTTCCATGTCCTGGCTATTGTGAATAGTGCTGCAGTGAACATAGGGGTGCATGTACCTTTCTGAATTATGGTTTTCTCTGGATATATGCCCAGGAGTGGGATTGCTCTACAGTTGATTCTGATGTGCAGCTAGGTTTGAGCCACTTGGTCTAGATCCTACTTCCCTGCCTGCCCCTCCTCCCGAGCACTTACTACATGCCCTGATTCTCCCCTTGAGTTGTAAGGTTTCCGGAGGGCAGTCCACACTCAGCAAACGGTGACGTGGGGCGCTTGCAAGGGAGTCGTACAACCAAAAGCAGCCCCTGGCGCCCCTCAGACTCTCGTCCAGGTCAGGCTACATTCACAGCAACATCCCAAGCAGGCTTAATGGAGGAGAAAAGCTTTTGTAAGTGAATTCCGCTCATGGCATGCTACCTGCCCTAAACTGTCACATTCGGTTTCCTTGCTGCTGTGTCAGTCCTGTGTCCTGCAGGTTTGTTTGCAAACTCAGCAAACGCCCTGTGTTGAATCGTGTCTGGAGGCCGCATCCTCGTGTCCCTGTCACAGCAGGGTCTGCTGGAGTCTGTGCCAGCACCACCACGCTGGGCCTCGCTGCCCAACCCAGGCCTGCCAGACGCGCCGTGCCATCCAGCGTACCCACATGCCAGCACACAGCATGGCCGCTTGTGTTTGGCCAGGAGCCAGCCCGATATCCTGTCCCAGACCCACAGCCAAGTTTTGATTATGCCTGTGCGCAGAGGTCAGGGGAGAAGCTGAATGCACGGAGTTCCCAGAGAACCCTGACCTCATTTCATGTCAGAGCTAGAAGGGCTTCCTAGCTTCACCTCACTTTCCTGGGTGCTGTGGGCAATAAAATTCATTCACTGGGGTTTTCCTCCTCTCCCTGCCCTCTGCTATTCAAAGGCAGAGGAAAGCTTATCAGAAAAGCCGGAGAGGAGAGCGTAGGAGGCAAGGAACTGATTGGAAGGTTCTGGGCTGGCTGTAGAACCGAACCCCTATTAATAGGGAGGGGGCTGTAGTTCTGGGGACCACAGGGCTTCCTCATAAGAAAGATCATGAGGTCCCAGCACAGTGTCTCTCAAGTTCAAACTCCTTTCCTAACACTGCGTATAAAGTAGCCACGGGCAGAAATGTCCAGCTATCACGGGGGCACATCTGGAAACGTTTCAAGTTGAACTTTAAATTTAAAACTGAATTTTTCCTTTAGGAGAACGTTATCTGGTCCAGAAAGAGAAGTAAACCCAAAAGGTGAACCGGCCGTGGTTGTCATCACTGTAATGATAGCTGCCATTTATGTGGTGTGGATGCTCTAGGAACTACGTGGAGTGCTTTACATGTATTATGTTATTTAATCTGCATAATCTTTGGGAGGCTGGAAAATGTTACGTACCTGACCAAGCTATTAAGTGGTAGAGCTAGAGTCCGAGTGGCAAGCCCTCAGACTGCAAAACCCACGTCCTAAGAGCTGTACTGCCAGCTCCCCGGGGACCCCCCCTGCCCCCGGTGGCCTCTCCACTCCTAGATTCCTCCCCCAGGTTCTCCATCTACTGAGTTTGTCTGTCGTTGGCAATGCCGTTTTGACGTTAGGGGCTGTTGGTTGCTGTAACGGAGACCTGAGTGAACAGAGACAGAGGGTAGCTGAGGCTCCTGGCCTTCCTCTGGCCAAACCACTCACATCCTCTGAGAACGGGCACACATCGGCCAGGATCAGACACCTCCTCCTCTCCACCCCCATCCGGGACCAGCGATTATATCTGACCTCGCTGAGTCACCATCTAAATATAGCCCTGACCAGCCACTTCTCATTTCAGAAGGGGAAATCTACTCTGAGTCTTAGCCTGATGTAGATCAGATTCCCCAGCTGCGGGCGACGTGAAATGAATGAGTTACCCCCGCACACCACCGCTCACCCCTCGACAGTGAACCTCCTAATGGAGACAAGCTGGCCCACGGCTAGAGTCCAGCGGGGTCAGCTCCTGGCCGATGCAAGTGGGAGACTCTGCCTTACCTCCTCTGCTCTGCCGCCTGGGATACGTGAAGCCTGGCGAGCATGCGAAACCCTTACTCTGTGCTGGGATCTAATTATCACCTAACAGCAGAATACCTTGTTTATTTCCATTATGCATGAGGAAACCGAGGCTCAGAGACGTAAAGTAACTGTCCCCAAGTCACACATTTGACAGTTGGCCGAGCCAGAATTTGAACCTAAGGCAGGGTTAGAAAGCCTGTGCTTTTTCGTACTGTCAGGCTGGGCTCAGTGCAGCCACCTTGCCTGAGCACTGTAGCCCCTTACTCACCCCACAGTTGTTTATATTAATAATAGACAGAACTGATAATAATAAGCACTGGTAGCTTTGTAGTTGGTGATCCCAAGTTGTGGTAATTTTCTTTCTGGTAGTAATGCAAAGTATATTTCAGGTTGATGTCATCTAACTTTTTCAAGATCACAAGAACTAAGGAAGGGGCAGCCCTGAACCTCCCTATTATACAAAGTTATCAAGATGGAATAAAATGGGGGAAGATCCTGGAATGAAATTCCTGGAGGCTTTTCTAGCCTTTAACTATGATGGACTCTTCCAGCTAGAAAGGACGATAGAGATCAAGTTATATCTGAAAACGGAGAGCCTGAGAAGCAAGAACTCTTGCCCACAGCAAGTTAGGGGCAGGTCTAGGACTAGGGCCCAGGTCCCCATGAGGGGACCACAGGCAAAAATGCCCCCTACACTCAATAGGAGCTAGTTAATTTTCCAAGGAGAAAACTCTTCTATGTCTCAGGGTCCATACACTTCCAGGGTGCTGTTCATCACGAGGCAGCCAAAAGGGACAGACCGATCAGTTGTGGATTCTTTTCATAGCTCCCAAATGTTAGAAATCAGTGGGTATAAGGAAAACTCAAAACTTTGACCCTAAAATATATTTGGAGCTGACTAATTAATTTGGTTTAAAAGACGAAAGCTTAAAGCATCTTTTGAAAATCACTTTAATTTCCCAAGTCAAAAAAAATTTTTAATTATACCCTGTCTGTACAAAATTCAGACTCCCCAGAGTTGACCACCATTAGCAGTTTTACTATCACTCTAGATGTTATTCTGTGCCCCAGAATATGTCTGTATATTATAAATACATAACTACAGAGTTGTCTTTTAAAAATAAAAATTGAGTCTTGATATACTTTTTCTGTAACTTGCTTTTATAAACTGAAGTATAGTTGATTTATAATATTGTGTTACTTTCAGGTGTACAGCAAAGCAAAGCGATTCGGTTATACATATATATATACATATATATGTGTGTGTGTGTGTGTATATATATATATATATATATATATATTCCTTTTTTTGATTCTTTTCCATTATAGTTTATTATAAGATATCGAATATAATTTCCTGTGCTATACAGTAAAGCCTTGTTGTTTATGTAACTTGCTTTTTTAAACTCAAAGATGGGTCATGAATATCTTTCCATGTCAATGATGCAGACATACTTTATCTCAGAGTATGGATGTAGCACGATTTATTTAACCAGTCCCCTTAGGATGAACATTTTAGGTTATTTCCAAATAGTCATTATCACATACAAAGCCACAGTGATAATAACACAGCCATGCACCTGTACCCAGGTGCTAGTATTTCTACAAGAAAGATTCTAAGAGGAAGGCTTCCTGGGTCATTTTAGATTTTAGTAATAACTACAAAATTACACCTCAAAAATGTTGTACCAGTCTAAACCCCCACCGACAGTGCAGAAAGCATGAAAACCTTTTAAAACGCTGTCATTTTAACTGTTGTCCTTTCATATTTGAAGAACTCTGGAAAACACCCTCAGGGCAGCATCTCTTAATGAAAAGGTCATATTTGCCCGTGTGGGCAACGATGATCTACATCCAAGGATGACTCAGACATCAGAGGACCCCCTCCACTTTGCCCACCAGCAGGCTGACCCCTGACCCCACAAGGGGAGCTCGCATAGGTCTGTGAGAGTTAGTTGGCTGCTTTGAGGCAGGGGTTGAGGGTGGAGGAAGAGGATTTAGGCTTCTTCGGGGCAAGTGTGGTCTCTGTCTCCTTCCTAAGCCGGCAGCACCTGGCTGCGTGAGAAGGGACCGAGAAGGCTCCCTGCTGAGGGATGTCAGTTTCCATTCATTTGGACACCATGATTTTTCCCAGGGTTGAATTCCTTTTTGAAGGAAGATGTTTGTTTGCTACACAAAGGAGCCACCTACCCAGAAAGGGATTCTGCAAGAAAAGCCGTGTTGATTTCCAAACCTGCTCCTATGGTCCAGAGCACCTCTGCCCATAGATGTGTGCAAACAGCACCCCTATTACCAGGCACACATGTCTGGGCACACACCCTGTGCACTCATTCACATCAGTGTGCCATTTGCCCACAACCCTTCTTTGGTTTGAACAGTCAGACCATTGCTGGGGATGCTGCCAGCATTGCCCTTGACAGAAGGCAGTCGGAGCGAAGGTTGGGTGCTGGGTGGAGGAGGCCTGCCCTGCCACTTCCCACAAAGAGCCGTGCCAGCGAGCCAGAGGGTCTCGGCATATGCCTCGGAACTTACTTGGCTCAGCTGCTGGGCCTGGATAGAGGTGTCACCATGCCAGCCCCTCCTCCACCCGCTTCTTGGCTGCTGGAACAAAGGCCCCCCTTGAGCAGGCTGAGTTTGGGAAACTCATACCAGCAGGTCCCCAGTCCCAGCTTGGATGGGGCCATGGTCCGTCAGCGGAGCTTGATGAAAGATGGCTGGACCTGGAGCAGGGCTTTGATCCCGGGGACAAAGGCTCCTTCCCACCTGCTGAGCTTGGGGGTGGGAAGGGAGGTTCACATTCCCCCGGGGCATGAGTCCCAGGGCTCCGCCTTCTCCTTCATCCCTGTCCCTAGGGCTAGGTCACAAGCGGATGTCTTGGGCAGGAGCCTGTATCTAGGGATTGGGTATCAAGAGAGTAGTGTCAGTAGCCATGTGGCCTTGAACAAACCCTGCAGCAGCTGAGCTTCACCTGAAAAATGAGGGGACTGTCAGCTAGATTGTTTCCCTTTCTGCTATTAACACTCATCCCATCCTGGGCACCTTCTCACCTGCATGTTGGGCGCAGGGTCCTTCTGGGCAGGATGTGGGTGTGGCTGCCAATCTCCTCTATTAAGTGCGCTGGACTGGCCCACCTTGCAAGGTTTCTTGAGCCCATTGTGCGAATGTGAGCGTGAGAGCCCAATTTGACCTTTACACTAAGAGGTGGACTTGTGGCAATAATCCAGAAATGATAGGTTTGGGGGCAAAGCCAAGATTGTCAAATCAGTGATCTCCATGGGGTCCTTGGACTATGTAGGAGCTTGACAGGAACCAAATTTATTCTTTCATGCACGCATGCAAGCATTCACTCTCTTGCTCATTAGTTCTCATCTGCTGTGCCTGAGATGAGTACCAAGTGTGGTGGGATGAAGATGGCTTCGCACCACCCCTCATGGGGGCATTTCATCTGAGAAAGATGCTGGAACGACAGGGTTGTTCTTGGCATTGCACTAACACGTTCATATGTGTCATCTCAATGCATCCCCAAAACAACCCTTCAGGGTGCCTACTGTCATCCTTAGATGAAGGAAAGGAGGCTCAGAGAGGTGAAGTAAGTTGTCCAAGTCACAGAGGAAGTGGCAGATCCAGGATTCAAATCCAGGTCTGTCTTGCCCCCAAATCTCTGCTTCTACTTGGCTCTGAATAAGCTATTCCAAACTCCATTTTCCTCCCCAGCCATGCTTAAAGGAGCCAGGGGGTCTCCCTGGAAGAGGAGGCCTTACTGAGACCTGCTGTCAACCTCTCTTGAGGGCTCCTACTCAGTGATGGACCTCTTTGCCCCCTGAAGGGGCCCCTCAGCTCCTGAACTCAGCCAAACCTTCCTGGTTTACAGTAAGCAGCCTCCAGTGCTGTGGAATTTTCAACCCGGGAACTTGGGTTCAGTGGAGGGACCAGAGGGTTCTCAATCCCCTGGCCTGTGTACAAAGGGTCGAGTGTGCATTGGCCCGATGCAGGCTGCAGCCCCGGCTTCATTTCAGTTTGCCACTGCCCTGTGCTGTGTGACCTTGGGCAAGCTACTCAGCCTCTCTGGGTTGTGGCTTTTCCATCTGTACAGCAGGGAAGGGGATTGCTCCTCGCTTGGCAAGGGGTCTGGCTAAATGGAACACGGGCCACTGTGGCACAGCCCACACCAGGAGGCGTGAGGATGGGGTGATTTCTAGAGGCTGCAGAAATTGCACTGAGAGCTCCTGGCCCAGCTACTGCCATTTGCTAATGAGGAGCAGCATATGTTGATGATTCCAGCATCAGGCTCACTCCTTGGCTGTCTGAGTTTCCAGAGCGAACTGGCTTCCTATTAGGCATTTATACTTATTAATAGCAGCAAATTGCAGGCCTCTGCAACATCTGCTACTTTTTATTTGCAAAGAGCTTCCCAGACCATTTGTATTAGTAGTATTTTGTGACCAATTCTCCAAGGCAGAGGAGGCCGGGGCCTCCTCTCTGAAAATGAGTCAGTGAGGGTAAAACAAGAGGGGAGGATTTGTTCAAGGTCACCCAGACACCCAGAATGGATTAGAGCTCAGGACCTCAGCTCCCCAAACCTCGTGCTCTGGGGCTGTCGTCCTTGCTGTTCTGAGTGGCCACGAGCTTGACGCCAGAATCCCTGCCTAGAGGCAGGTGGGGACAGCGGTGACAGCCGTTGCTACTCCCCTTGCCCCTGAACATCAGTCTGCTTTCAAGTGAGGCCCCTACTGAATTAGCCCCCTGGCCAGAGCACAAGCAGGAGAAATTGCAAAGTTCAAGGCAAATCATTCTTGAGGAGTTTTATTGCTGCCAAGTAGATAAAATCACTTCCTGGCACAAGGACAGCCAGGAGGTCAGGACAGAGGGTCCTGCGAGCATCTCTGCTTCCAGTCAGCAGAGATATAATATATCTTAATTAATATTATGATAATATTAACATCTGAAGAGCCATATTCTCTGTCCAGAGTCTTTTCTGGTACTTTGCTCAGGGGCTGGGCCTCCCTGAGAGCTACAAATCTACAGTCATAGCGAGTTTGGGCAGCATGGGAGATGCTGGGAAGATTCATTTGTCATGTTAGATGCAGTTATTAATAATCTCCCCATCATGGTGCCAGATACATATAACCTGAGTGTTTATGTAGACCTGTCTGGTGTTCAGGATAGAAACTAACACACTGCCACCTTACCCCTCCTCGTTCAGCTTCTCGCCTCTCCCCTTCACAGGACCTTTGCACCCGGGTGTCACTTTCTGCCCAGGAACTGTGTATTGGTTAGCTCTTGCCCCCCAAAATGCTGTGTAACAAACCACCCCAAAACTCAGTACCATACAATAATAAGCATTGATTCTCATTCTCATGGACCTTCAGATCCATTGCATGTCAGCTGATCTAGGCTAAGCTGGGCGGTTCTGCTTCAAGCTGCTGCACCAGCTGAGCTCATCTCCTCTCTGTGGGCTGGGCTCAGGTCTGCTCCACATGGATTCATTTGGCTGAAGAGGAAGCAGCTACCTGGGGAAGCTATCGTCGTGGCAGTGGCAGAAGCACAGAGGGCAAGGGCAAGCACAAAGGCACATCTCAAACCTTTTCCCTATGCTTGCTGCCATCCATGGACCAGATCCAGCCCTGAGGCCAAGCCCAAGGTCAAGGGGTGGGAAGTACACTCCACCTCTCCATTCACCATAAAGCCGGGCAGGGATGGGCATGGGGATGTTAGAGGCTACTTTAGGGAAATGACACAGTCTGCCATAGCCCGTGACCAGCCTTCCGACCTCTGCCTCTCTTGCCAGTCTGCCAAGTTCAGAAATACCTACCACCTCTGAGCAAAGAGGATATGAGTGAATGTGTTCCAGGCATCTGGAGTGACATGACATAAACACAGCTTCCCAAGCCAGTGCTCAGCCACCACAAGTTCAAGCCCTGGCAGTGAGAGGCTTAGAGGTCATCATGGGGAGACAGGGCTCCACAAACCCCTGCCTGGCCCCAAGTCAGCAGAAACAAAGCCTGGAGAGGCAACCAGAGGCCACCAAAGGAAAGAAAGGCCCCTGGAGGGGCTCTGAGAGGCTCCCTGAGACCATGATGCTAAGATCCATACGTAATGCTGAGTTAATAATTTTCTAGACAAGGACTGACTTTCCCCAACTCTACTTCCTGTGCCTGGGGACAGGAGACGGATAGGACAGCACAGGGGACGGTGGGTACCAGGCACAGCATCTGCAAGGCTTGACAGCTCCGCGGCAGCCTCTTGGAGTTTCTTAATGCATCATCGTGCCTCTTTTTCTTTTCTTTTCTGACAATTTTTGAAGGAAATTGGGTACTTTAGAAGTCTTTTGGACATTTAGATTAACTCCCGCCATCAGGCTTAGTGTATCCACTGTAGCATTAGCTACAGTTATAAAAGGAGAGATGGAGTAATAACTCACATTTCAACCAGAACGTCAAATGCTTAAACAAATTAGAGATACACACAGACACTTGGACGTTTTAACTGTGGAACATTTCTGAATGTACTCAGCGGAGCAGCAGGTACCCTTTGGAATGCTAACGGCAACAGGCAGAGTGGGACCCTACGGCTAGGGGGAAGCATCTTTCGGAATATCAGGGAAACCAGACGGGCTGGACGGTAAGGGCAGAACTCAAGGCAACTGCAAAACTTCTTAACACATCCAGGCCCCAGGCCCAGCAGAGAATGGGTTCTGTTGGTCAGAGTGAACGCTTATAAAGGCCAAGGCCATGAGCTGCACTTCTCTATGGGCCCCTTTGCTCTGTTGTCAGTCATTCCCTGTCTTCCTGTCCCAGATCATTGTTTTGTAACTTCATGGTCTCGGTCATAGGGCTGGATAGGTGAGGGAGTAGAGGTGATGATTCTGTTGAGCATAGTTCCAAACCAGACAGAACTACACTCTATTATTTAGGGAAGTTTACCTTGCTGGCAAAAGGATAAAGCAAACCCCTGTGATTCCCAGAAAGGTAATGGAAGGGGAAAGAGACGTGGGATGGAGATGGGCACACAGATGCTCCTGGTCATAATTAGGGATGAGAAAGGCTGATGCAGAAGCTGAGCGATCACAGGAGAATTTGATAAAACCAAGGGCATTTGACCTCACAGGAATATGTGCATTCCAAGACCCTCCCCTGTGCCTCTTGGAAGGGGTGGGAGGTGAGGAACATTTCTGGGTAGAACAAGGCTGTGACATTTTTTTTCCAAATCAGGAAACGGAGGTCCAGAGCCTGAGAGTGAGAGATCCACTTACATGACAACACACGATAAGAGACATTCATCCCGAACACTTTTGTCCATTTGAGATTAAATTGAAAAGAGTAAACGATGCCTATCTTTTCACTCAGGGATCTCAGAATATTTCATACACATGAATTTGTTATCGGTCTACCAACAGAAAGCTTCTCCCCCTTGACCCAGGCTGCTGGGAAGGAAATAGGTGTTCGTACGTCTACCCGATAGTTGTTTTTTTATTATTGTTTCTTTTACTGTGGTAAGATACACATCGCATAGAATTCGCCATCTTGACAGTTAAGTGTTCAGTAGCATTAAGTGCATTCTCATTGCACGGCAACCGTCTCCACCATCCTTCTCCAGAATGCTTTTCTTCTTCCCAAACTGAAACTCCAGACCCATTAAACACCAACTCTCCATTCCCTTTCCCTCAGCCCCTGGCAACCCCTTTCTACTTTCCGTCTCTATGAATTTGACCGTTCGAGATCTCGTATAAGTGGAATCACGCAACGTTTGTCTTTTTCTGACCGGCTTATTTCACGTAGCGTAATGTTTTCTAGGTTCATCCATGTGGTAGTTTGGGTCAGAATTTCCCTCCTTTTTAAGGCTGAATAATATTCAATTGTATGTATATCCCACATTTTATTTATCCATTCATCTGTCCATGGACACTTGGGTTGCTTCTACCTTTGGGCTATTGTGAATAATATTGCTGTGAACATTGGTGTACAAGTTCAAGTCCCTGCTTTCCATTCTTTGGGGGTAGCTACCCAGAAGTAGAATGACCAGATCATACGGTAAATTCTAAGTTTAACTTTTTGAGGATCTGCCAAACTGCCCAATAGGTTTTTGCATAACGCCGACAGAACGTGCCGGGAAGACTACCCTACCCGAAGCCCCCCACCCATTCTCCCCCAGCACAGTGTAAGTGCACACAGGGGTCCTGAGAGGTGGTGGAGCTCCTGTCTCTAGAAGCAGTGAGGGAGCTATTGCAGCTGCATCAATCAGCACCTCTCCTGGAGTCCAGTGGCCACAAGGGGACAGACCTCACTTGTTTGTGGTCCCCGAGACCATCCATCACTAGGATACAGTCATCTCTAGATAGGTCACATTGCCGTCTGATTTGTTCTCCAGGCAGAAGCCCCCGCCCCATGACTTTCTTTTTTCACCTCTTCCTGTGGTCGGAATTCCCTCACTCAGCTAATTGGCACGCCTGGCACTGTAGCGTAAGACTTTAATCAGCGTTGGGTGGTTTCAGTTAATTGTGTGGCTCTGCATCTGGAGTGGTTTGTGTTCCAGGGTCAGGAGAGGAGCCGGCTTTGCTTGGTGTAAGGCGTGGGTGGAGGATCTAGGTATCTGGGGAGAGAGAATCACAGCGCCAAGGTGGCTCCGAATCCATCTGGCCACCTGTGCAGCTTACCAGCAAGGTGTGGAAGGTAAGCAGAGCCATTCGGGTAAAGAATTGCACCCAGATAAATGATGGGCTGAATCGAATTTTCAAAAGTGATTTAAAGTGTCAGGCAAATTTCCGATGCTTTCCAGAATTACACGCGGGATGGGGAGTGAGGCAAAGCAATGATGTAGATTGGGAGATTTGGGGTCAGTCTGGGCGACCGTGGCCGTGCCGGAGAATACTGTCTGATGGTGGGACTTTGGAAATTTCCCTGGGCCTGGTTTTCTTTGGAAAAGTCCTGGAAAGGTGAAGGGGTGGGTGGCACTCAGCTTTCGAATGATGGTAACCCTTCTACATGGACTGTCAGAATCCTGGCGGTTTCCCGGTTTTAGCATCCATGCTTTCAAAAGAATGGAGAAAACCTAGATAAATTTCAGAAGAGTAATAAAAAATGACTGAACGTACAGCTAGAAAGAGCCTATAAGAAAAGGTGAAAGGAAGTTGGGTAGCATAATAACTTCCCAGGACTTATGTCCCTGTCCAACAGGGATCCACCCTGATGAAAAGCAAAGAAAAGTAGGTTTTACCAACTGTAGGTGGTAAAAGCCCTGAATAAGTCTAGGAAGCTGGGCCAAGAGGAAGCACTGAATGGTTTAGGGGCAGACATCCCAGTTCAAGGAGGAAATGATGTGATCAAGGTAATAAAGGAGAAAAGCTCTTCCAGGCGTTAAACTCCTGACCAAGCTCACGAGGCCTCGGAAGAGCAGTTTGGGATGACAAGGGGGAGAGGTAAAGCGGCAATGCAAGGAAGAATGGGTATTAATGACAAAGATGACAATAAGAGTTAACTGTCACTTGCAATGTGCTTGACCATTTACAAAGCTGTTTCAAACCTCTTGGGTCATCTGTGCTTTGGGAAACTCTGTGAATTAAGGGAGATTTTTATCTCCATGTTGAAAGATGAGAAAAAATGGGACTCAGAGACAATAGGATCTCATTGCCAGTAAATGGTGAAGTCAGAATTTGAACCCAGCTCTGCAGGCTCCTACTCTGTTTCCAACCAAATGAAAATGACTCTTGGTTAAAATCGAGAGACGAAGGACTTTACAGTTCCAGGTATTGGCATTATTAAATGCCAGTTGCAAAATATTTTTAGAAATCTGAATGCAAAGACTTTGGAGAAGATCAGGTTCAGCAAGCGACTGGCTCTTTTTGTGTTGTACACCCCAGAACCCCATGGCACGGCCATTGGAGACAGATTATAGAACATGTCACTGGGAGAAACCAGGGAGGATATCAAGTTCAGACCAAGAAAATGCTTTTGCTTGAACAAGCCATGATTTCCTCTTTGAGCCTGTGCAAAATATGGAGTGCTAGACAAGCAGCCGGAACATATGAAAACATTATTATGTACTTATGTTACCAACTTTCATCATCTTTGGCCCCTTTTATTACTTTTTTCAGCTCTAGGCATCAAGTTTTGAAAGATTTTTGCCTACTAAACAAACTGTATTTATTAAGTAATAATATATGTCCTATTTTTAGTATGGGAAATACATCACAGAGTATGCAAACCAACAGAAGATAGCAACAATCCAATTTTCATTAGGCTTTTGGAAATATTGAAAGTAACTGTGGACCTCGTTACCACTCATGAATTCCTAGGAGTCCAGCTACTTTGGGCACCATTATTTATATGCTCACATGACCAGTGTGTCTATGCCCATTTAAGGGGTAGGAAAGGCAATTAAAGAGGCAACAGGAGGAGGGTCAGTTCCTGACTGTGTGTAGAGTCGGTGGGGTGGGGGGGGGGGGCGGTAATTTGCAAGAGTCTGATTGTCAGGACCAATTACAAAAACGGGAAGGTGGTATGTCGGCAGAGCCAAGGCATGGCCCAGGCTGATTGCATGAGCAGTAATAAAAGGAAAGATAAAATTCCAAATGTGCAAAAAGACATCTGAGAATGTGGAGAAAGGGCCACCAAGGCCAAGGGCAAAGCTATAGGAACAGGAGCAGGAAGCTAAAAGGTACCTTGGAAAAAGTAAAAATACACGGTGGTCATTAAGATCACTCGATGGGCACTTGAGAAAACAGAAAAGATATATAAAGGGAAGAAGAAAATTAAGGTGGAAAGGAAAAAGGAATCATGTGGGATTTGAAAATAATAATTAATTCTTAATTAATTCCAAAAGAGAGCTTCGAGACTAATTGAGCAGACTCTGGTGCCAGTTCGCCTGTGCACGAGTTACAAGTAGCCCCTGCCAAGTGGTACATAATTTTATGGAGGCAGACCACGAAGCAGCAGGGAAAACACGGCCTCTGCATTTGCTCATGAAGCACAGAGGCTCCGCCAGGTCAGCGTGATTTATACTTCTTCGTGTCTACTGTCTGATGGCAAGAAATTAAAAAGGACGACCAGCTCAAACTCTCTTAGCTCAAGCTGAAAGGTTAGCTAAGAAGTCCTCCATCGAGATAAAAAGGTATCCCGAATGGAAAAGAATGATTACAAAAAAAAACCCAAAACCTTTTGTGAAGAAGCAACTGGCAAAAGTGGAGAAGAAAGACCAAGGCTATAGGAAGAAAATTAAAATTCCATTTGATCCTTTGTATCGTTATTAAGTACCTCCTACGTCTCAGGCCCTGAGAAATCATGTCAGAAGACATCAGGGCAAAGCTACGTTGGAGGGGGCTTCCCTGGTGGCGCAGTGGTCGGGAGTCCGCCTGCCGATGCAGGGGACACGGGTTCATGCCCCAGTCCGGGAGGATCCCACGTGCCGCGGAGCGGCTGGGCCCTCAGCCATGGCTGAGCCTGTGCGTCCGGAGCCTCTGCTCCGCAACGGGAGAGGCCACAACAGTGAGAGGCCTGCGTACTGCAAAGGGAAGAAAGAGAAAGGAAAAAAAAAAAAGCTACATTGGAGAACAAAGAAATTCAAAAGATCTTTAGGAGTATGCAGGAAATAGAAGCATTCGGGCTAAACAGAAATGTCATGTGGAACATTTTACATTAACAAGCTGCTGGTGAAAGCTAAGATAAAGTGTTGGGGTTGGAGAGGAAGCCTCTAGTCATGAAAAGAGTGTGGGTAGGAAGAGAAGCAGCAACAGCTGCTCTTTGAAGGCACCAGAGTGAACAACTTTATGAGCCAGTTGGCCAACATTATGGGAAAGAGAGAGCAAGCGTCATCTACAAAGCGAGTGGATTACACCTTGTTAAAAAGAGAGACAAGGGTCTTGGACTTGGGTTCAGCGCTCTCTGGAACCACAGAAAGGATGAAACCTGAAGGAGAAGTTCTGGGAAGGGGCAAAGCACTTTAAGGCAAAAGAGAAACAAGAACAGAGAAAGAAGAAGCATTTGAGTTTATTACATTGATAAGAGATAAATATATGATGCATGGCACGTTTGTAGAGGTATTTGGGGGTTGGGGCGGTGGGAAAATTTTAATGTACATGTTATAAATATCTCTGATAACAATGTGATATGAATTCTGTGGAGTCTATTCCCAGGGACTTGTAAGAAAATAACAGTTGGTTGTCTCCCCACGATGCTATGGGCCACCTGCTCAGATGTGATCCCTTTCGGTTCTGGGGCTCTAGGCCCCTTCCTGCTTCTACACGGTTTTAGGTGATACACCTGATAGGATGGCATGACTTCTTGGTGAACTACTGGGTGTTCTGCAAAATCTTGACCACTGTCTCCCGTGTGGTCTTGTCCTAGCTCACCAGAGTCCCTGTGGAGTCCTGTGGTCAGTATCGGAGCTGCGGTGAGTGCCTTGGCTCAGGTGATCCTCACTGTGGCTGGTGTGTGCTCCACAACACGTGAGTACTGCTGGGCAGCTTCCTCCTGCCTCCCCCTGCCCCGGTAATTCTCTCCTTCCTCGTCGTCTTCTCTATCACCACTCTCCTACTGTTTGACCTCTCCCTTCTCTCCCTCTCTTTTCTAAGAACTCTTCCTTCTATGTATCCTTTGTAAATCTATGTATCCTTTGTAAATGTATCCTTTGTAAATCTTATCTCCCTTCTTTTGTTTATCTTATGTTTACCTTCTTTTGTTTACCTTTTGTAAATCTTATCTCCCTTCTTTTGTTCTGACTTCCCTTTAAATTGTCAACTTCCCATAAAAATATATGGAAATGTCAGCATGGGAATGATGAAGGGTCAGGATATGGGAATCACCCTGGATCATTACACACTGGAGGTCTGGAGAGAGATCTCTGGACATTTCTGGTTGCAATTTGACTGTAGACTGTAGACTGACATTCCAGGGCTAAACAGCAGGAAAAAGGCATTGGACTCCTTTCTTTTTTTTTAAGTTTTTTTTAAATATGTATTTATTTATCTGGACAGTAGGGTCTTAGTTGTGGCACATGGGATCCTGACCAGGGATCAAGCCCGGGGCCCCTGCATTGGGAGCACAGAGTCTTAATCACTGGACCACCAGGGAAATCCCTGGACTCTTCTCCAGGCTCACATGGGCCACTAAATCACGTGTGTGATGTCTACTGTCCAGTTAGTGATTTAACAGCCACTTAACAGACTTCAGTATCCCCCCAGAATCTTCTGGTATTTGAGGGGTAAGTTCAAGTGCATAGCACCTAAGAACCCTTCTCCGCAGCCCTAACACTCATCTGGCTGTCAGAGCACCCTGGGCCCGGGGTCACTAGACCAATGTTTGAAACCCTGGTCCAAGTGTTGGCCGATCCCCCTGCGTGGCTCTTCCTTGCTGGCTCCATTTTACTCTCTAGAAGTGGGAAGAAGGCAGTGGTATACAGTGGAGACAAATGGTAGTCTGATAAATGAACTGAGGGGTAGAGGTAGGGTACAGACAACCCCCCAGATGTGAGGGGAGAACAGAAAGCCTTTCTTAGGGGAGCCGAAGACCCTTGGCATTGCTGACTGGAGAAGCCAACAGTAGTTGGGCCCCACCCACTCTGTGGAATTTGGTACCAGCCAAGCTATGGCTGCGGGAACCCCAGGCTTCTAGTTAACACTTGAAACTTGACACGCTGTGAGTTGGACACAACTATTATAAACTAAAAAGAAGGACTTAAGTTTTCTTACTAAGAGCCTGAACTGTATGTGACCAATGGCATTTACCAGTCATTTCCTGCCTCACTCCACCCCAGGAGTGCCTCTGAAAGTTAGACATGCCCTCTTAAATTCTAACACAACCTCTCCAAGGCCCCAGGATGGGTACCCTCCCCTCTCTAGGTGACAGTCTCAGGCATAATGAGACCTAGAGTTCACTAAGGAAAGGTTTGAAATCCCTCGGATATGCTGTGATGGGAAAAAACGGAGACCCATCAACCTACCCTGAAAAGCAAGTAACTTAGAGATGACCAGAAACTGGGTACAGCAGTGTACCCAAAGCTGTGTATCGTAACAGAGAGCAGTGGCGCCTAAGACTGGCCGCCATACAAGAGGATGGAAGAGATTGCATTCAGAATCCAGGTCAGCTCTGATCAACCCAGAGGAGTTGCCCGGATGATACTTTGCAAGGCAGAGGGGAAGTCGTTTTCTTTGTCCCACACAGTGAGCCCTCTCAGAAAGGGACTGTGCTCCAGATCCATTGCTTCCTTGGGGGCCTTAGGCCAGCTGGCTTTCAGCTTGGCTAAGGATGGCTCAGCTGCTCCTGGTGTGAGGCTCTCACACCTGGCATCATTTAAGGGCAATCAGAAAAGCTGGCCCCCCTCTGACACTCTATGCCTGTGGGACCCAAAGGCCGGTCTCTGTGTCAGCTTTGATCCTGCCTGGTGATGTCGGCCAGCCCCACATAGCACTGAGCCCTGTGAAGAGCAGGGGCCCTGAGGCTCTGAGACGGCGGCAGGGGCGCTGTGGGTACCGCCCACCTCCCCTCCCCAGAGCTGAGCTAAACAAGAATGACAGGAGGAGGTACCAGAGATTACTTCCTGCGTGGCCTCAGTTTCCCCTCAGTAACATGATGCCTGCCTCCTGTCGGGCGGCAGAAAACAGGGGTGGACTGGGGTCAAGGTGAAGTGTGGATGGTTCACAAAGGAAGCCATCAGCCTGCACTGGGAAGCCTCTCTACTCTCAGCGTGGCCTAAAGAAAACAGTCACGGACGTGAACTCTGGGCATCTGCCACCAAGTCCAAATTCCATATTCCCCAGCTGTGCAGCCACCTGAGCCAGCACCCCAGCTCCAGGGTGCTCTGCCAGCTGAAGGTGTGGTTCTCTGTGACCTTGAGCCTCCTGGTTGTGGGATGGGCCTGGTGCTGGGGGCTGTGCTGACATAAAGCCCAACTCCCCCGGGAGGATTCAGCTCACGAGCGCCCTAGGCCAAGGCTGCCCGCCCACCGTGACACTCTGTACATCCATCCTCCCTCCCTCCCTCCCTCCCGGAGTTAATGGCCAGGAGAACACCCTGGCCCACGTGGCCAGGTGAAGAAGAGTAGATGCCTGGATTTGCTAAGATGCTTGTAGTCAGGATATAATGTTTAATTTATATGGAGGGAGATAAACTGATGCTCAGTGTACAGTTTGGAAAGTTTTGATAAATGCAAAACCCAGGTAATCCACACCCCCGTCAAGATGTACAGTATTTCTTCATCCAGAAAGTACTCTCATGCCCCTTCCTAATTCTTCCCAATGGGCCTTTCTTTTCCTTTTTTGCTTAAGTTCAAGGCAAAGCCAGACATTGCTTCTCCTATATGTCCAGTTTGCACCCCTTTTCATTTGAAATAGATGCCAACAGGGCTTTCATGGCTGAGACTGATGCATGAGGATGTGGGCCCAGCAGGAAGGAGGGCAGGCAGAGGCTGTGTGGGAAGGATGAGGGTGGCCAGAGAGCCTGCAGAAGCTCCCCCTGGGGCACCAGAGTTTACTAGGAAGGGAGGGAGGTGAAAAGTGCAGGGGATTTCATCACTTCGGAGGAGCACCATGCCCACACACACCCCCTGTGCCAGGCACTGTGCTAGGCTCAGGGCATACAAGGGGCCTGCATTAGACCTTCTGCCCAGAAGCAAGTTCTTGGGAACCAGGCCTCTGGTCCAGGGATGGGGTGAAGGTTGCAGTCTGTGCTAGAATCAGCATGTTTGTCAGGTCCACGCCGCAGACAAGACCCTGTGCTACGTGCTACAGGGCCCAGCCAGCCTGCCCCAGGAAAACTGTGCAAAAGAGCATCAGAAGCAGGGTTCCTTGTGGTGTCAACATACATCCATTTTCTGTCACTTCTGCCAACTTTTCCCATGGTTGTAAGAAGTGAGAGGGTGGGGAATTTTGTGGGAAGAGAATGACAGCAGAAGCTCTGTGTGTGTGGACAGAGAGAGGACAGAAACAGACAGAGCAACAGGAGGAGAGAGAGAGCGTGCATGCAGCTCCAGATGGGGCCCCATCCAGCAGGTGGCTCAGGTGGCTGAAAGGGCTGTTTGTGCCAGCAAGGGCACAGGTGGGCTGCAGACTGAAGGGGCTTAAGAAATGCTCATGTAATTGAAAGCCTCCCTCCTGTTACTCACCCTCAGTTGTCCTGAGCACAGGCTTGCCAACCCAGTAGCACGGAGAGTCACCCCTGTTGCCCTCTCTTTCAGCCCCGGGCCCCAGCCCACAGCCTTGCTGGCTTCTAATGGTAATGACAGCTTCAACAAACTGTTTATTTGTCCATCACCTTGAGCCTTTGTTTGCAGGGCCATTGGGCCTGAGCCTATTCTGACTTGGATGAAAGAAAGGAAAGGCTGCAGTGCACCCACAGCCCTGAAGCCCAGCTTTCACCTGTCCTGGGCCTGGAAAGATCCCTCCAACCCCCAGGTCCCCAGCCCCCTCTCCCTCTTCCCCTCCCGTGCCCAGGCCAAGAAGCCCATCAGTCGCAGCAGGTAACGGGATCCCCCACAGACCTAGTCCCATCGATCGGCCCAGACGTTACCTTTCTTCAGCAGGGTCATCAGCGTCACTCCTGGGAGGCTCATGTAACTCAGGACATTGACAGGCGAAAGATAAGATCAGCTTTTATAAAGTCCTTCCCTCCCCCCTGGGACCCCTCCTCTTTGCGGATTTCTTCTCTTGGAAGGATGCCCTCCCTGGATGGCTTGGCATGGGTCACTGTTCAGGACTCACTTTATATAGTTTCTGCCAAGATGGAGAGAAGGAAAGGAGAGGAGAGGAGAGGAAAAATGCTGCTACCTACACAGAAGGGATGGGTTAAAACTAAGAACCTGTCTGTGGACAGACCCAGTCTGGGCCCAGTTTCCTGCCATAAAATGGCAGTGAAGAGCCATCTTACAGCAACGCCTTGAAAATTAAGGGAGGAATATGCAGGCAGCCCCCTGGGGGACTAGCTCTGACTTCATTGGCTGTGTAAGCAGAGGCTATGGGTCAGACCCAGGACCTCCTCCGTGGTCCCTGTCCTGTTGCTGTCCTCCCCGGGACTGGAGGGCTGTGATGGGATGGCTGGGAGAAACCCACGGCTGGGAAGTCTTCCTTCCCAGACAGTCTTCAGCAGCCATGGGTGTGGCTGTCCAACGGCCACCTGGGAAAGGGCAGAGAGAGAAGTTTGTTCCACAGTCACACTAAATGTCCCCTTAATCAAGTCCAAACTGATTCCAAAATGCCAGTCCTTTTGTGCTGCTTCTTAGCATATCCCATAGCCTGGTTTTATGTTTATTTTTATTTTTTAACCTGTATCCAAGGGCTACTGAATACTCACCCTCTAAGTCAATGATCTCTCCTTGGGCTCTTTGCAGGATGTCTACACAATCGTGAGGAATTGTTCAGATCCACTTCTGCCCAGCAAACTCTTTGCAGTCTGTGCTGTGGCCTTCCCTGACGCTTTGCGAAAAATTTGTCAGCCTCTGGTCCAGAGGAAAGAGTCCCAGACGAGATCCTAGGGTATTTGAATTTTTCTCACCCCAGCTCAATAGATACAGAACCAATCCACAGGGGATTGGTTCCAGGACCCACAGCGGGTACCAAAATCCATGAACGTCAGATCCCCTAGTTGGCCCTCTGTATCTGTGGTTCCACATCCTAGAGTCACGGTACTGAAAGGCCTCACCTGGTCCGTGCCCTTCATATAAGAAACCCCTTACACACCATCCGCCTAGAAGGCCTCCCTTTATTATCCAGTCTGCCTTTCTCCAAGCTACACATGCCACCTGCCCATTTCTGGGGGCATTCCTGAAGAGGGCAAGGGTAACGATGTTAGGAAACCCAGTCTCTTCCCTCGTCAGGGTTCCCAGATGTGGAGACAGTGATCAGAGAGCCCGCGTGATCTCCAGCTTGAATAAGGTTCCTCTTACCTTTTCTGTAAAGGGCATTTAGGGAGCCCTACCCCATTTGTTTCCAACCTCCTCATGTTCTAAACACAGATTCCCCAAATATTGCACTTGAAGCACAGGCCATGACCAACGTGAAGTGTTAAGGATGGGGGATCACCTACAGGGAGAAGCAAGGAGCCAGTTCTGATATCCGAGGCTGGTAGACCCACACTACCTGGAGGGCCTGGAGAGACGGACCAGCGGTGGTTTCCCCCACCTCCACTGCAGTTTGGAGGCTCGCCCAGGCCGGACTCACAGAGAGCCCCACTTCCAAATGGAAATTTGCTTGCCCAGCCAGCAGCGCTGGGAGTTAATATTTCCATCACTGTATTTAGGAATTAATTTCTAGAGAACTTAATCACCACCTCTTTCCCTCTCCCTTACCCCCTTCCTTTCTCCATTCCTCTCCCTTCTAATTTTCCACTTGGCTGGGAATTCTCCAGCAGTGAAAGTTCAGGCTTAGGGGAGGCGGTGGTAGCTGCTTCTTTAGAGAAGATAATCTCATTGGAACCACTGACTTGAATAATAACCCCTCCAGGGGCCAGGGCCTTTGTCCCCAAGGGCTTTTAGCACCTCTGAACTGGAGCTGGAGGACCAACTGCAGAGAAAGTGGAGGGAGAAGGGGAGGGAAGAAGAGCCTAGGGGGGCCAGACTCCAGTTCTGGGGCCCGGGCTGTGTTTCTGGAGCCTGCTTCCTGCTGGCCACCTGCAGGTCTGCGATTCCTGGGGGTGGCAATGGTGCTGGCAGGGATGACTGTCTGGAAACTCAAAGCCATATAGCATGCACTATTTGAGTCCTGCCTGGAAAATGGATGAAGCAGGGTCTTCCGCCATGTCCAAGGTGTCCCCACAGTGGATTGCAAGGACGTGCTTTCGGAAGTACCTGGAGCCCCTTTGAAGGAAACATCTAAGCCCCCCAACCCAGGGGTCATGAATTAACCCTTTGCACATTCCCTAGCTCTTGCCTGACCTAATGGAAAATCATAGTCCCAGAAGGGCAGGAGGCCATTCCCCTGACAGACCCTTTAAGAACTCAGAAGGAATCCATTCTTCCCCTACATTTTCCTATCACTTCGAAGGTCAATTGTCCGTGCTTTTGAACATTTGTAGCTTCCGCCCTCATGGGTCCTGAGGGATAGTAGAAATGTCAAAACACCCCTGACACTGACCTTAAACTTGACTTTCCACGAAGAGAGCTGAGTTCTCAATACCCTTTGACAGCTAGGAAGAAAGCAGAGCTACAGCCCAGACTACTCTTTTTTTCCTCTTTGCTCCCTCCTGCCATCTGGGGCTCCCCCTCCATCATTAAGAGGAAAAGTGCTGCAGCCATTGCTGTCTTTTCATCTTTGATTTGCCCTGTGGTCCAGTCTGGGAGGAGATCTGTGCTTCTACATCAGCTGCAGTTTGGAGGGGTTGGGTGGGAAAGCAGAGGAGGGATGGGGTAATACTAGGTTTTATGGAGGGCTTATTACGTATGAGCTATGCTCTGTTCTAAATGCTTTACTTGCATCATCTTTTAACCCTCATGATAACCCTATTAGGTAGGTACTATTTTGTCCCCATTTTATAGATGAGAAAACTGAGGCAGCAAAGAGGTTAAGTAATTTGCCCAAGATTACAAAGTTAGATGGGGATGTTTAAAAGTGTAAGCCACGGGTGGCTTCCCGGGTAAGACCTAAATCTGCAGGAGATGATACCTGTTTAGTTGTGGGCTCTCGGGAGCCATGGAAAGATGCAGCCTCATGAACTCCGGGAGCAGCAAACCATGCAGATAGACCTTGTCTTGAGATCCCTCAACCAAGTTCCTTTGTACCTCCTGCAAGAGAGAAGGAGTTGCCTCTTTTCTATCTAGACTCTATTTGGTAACTTCAGGTGATGTTTGGGCTGAAAGCAGCTTCATTTTTCCTCTCTGCATAATTTAATCAAAGACATTTTTCAGATCTACTGATTGCTCTTGGAAATAGGAACTTCAAAGTTGGGGAGTCAGTGAATAATTGAAGTCTGTACCAGCTCTCTGGGTCTGCTGTTGATGGGAGTAATAGCACTATTAATAGTGATGTCAGTGCAGACACCCTGGAAAAGTCCATAACATTAGCTTAATGGCCGGAGGTAATGAAGTCCTCGCAGAGGAGCCAGCCTGGTAAATTAACTTCCCAGACTTTTAGGCAGATGCCCTTGTTGTCATGGGTCTGCTAGAACAGCCTGGGGGTGCCTTGGAGACAACCACACTCACATCTGACCTTTCACCCTTGGGATGAGATTCCTGGACGGGTCTCAGCAATATTCAGAGTGTTTCCAGTGGCAGGCGAAAACAGCGATTAGCATAGAGAATAAGATTGAGAGGACATTTTTAAATTGCCCTAAGCACAGAAGGGGACATCAGGATGGCAAGGAAAATGGGTTTAGTCTAGAAGCTTCAGGGAGGTAGAGCACAGTGGGTGAGAATAGAGGCTCCAGAGTCCATCTGTGTTCTTACAGGCTCCCTCTGATTAGCTGATGACCTTGAACAAGTGACTAACTGCTCTCTGTAGTTTCCTGATCTGTAAGGTGGGGTTTAGAATGGTTACCTACCTCCCATCATCTCTGGGAGAGCTCAGTGACATAAACTGTAAGCCCCTTATCACAGTGCCCAATAAGAGCTCAATGACTAGTAGCCATGATTATTTTATTCAGAATTGTGTTTTATTTCTGCGTTACACATCCACTTTACTCCAAGGTCATCCTTTCTGTCCATATCTCCCCTTTCTTCCTTTAGTCCACGCCTTCAGTGATTTCTCAGCTAAATTCTCCTCTCAGACCCTCCACTATTAGGCCGTCCCTCCCACCGAGGCCAAGATGCAGCCTCATGAACTCCGGGAGCAGCAAACCATGCAGATAGACCTTGTCTTGAGATCCCTCAACGAAGTTCCTTTGTACCTCCTGCAAGAGAGAAGGAGTTGCCTCTTTTCTACCTGGACTCTATCTGGTAACTCCAGGTGATGTGGATGGCATACTTCCTTCCCCGTGGCTGGGAGGAGAGGCCCCCGCAGTTTCCTCTGTGCCTTGAGAGTCACCCTGAGAGCAGATCAGGGTATCCAGGTGCCCCTCTCCCTTCACCTCTTACCCTACCCCTCACCCGTCTGCTTCTTGAGACAGAGGTTCCCTTCCATATCCCTGGCTGTTCCCTTCCCTACTCAGCTCCTTGCCGGGTGCTTCCTCCGCTCCTGCAACAGCCCCTGACATCCTCCCTTCTCGGCAGAGTCTCTCCTCTTTAACCAAAAGAGATCAGCACTCAGGAGGGATTTCCCTGCAGTCCCATCTTACCTCAACATGTCCCTCTGAGGACCCTGCTTTCCCTCACTGCCACCCCACAGCAGAATCAGTAGCCCAGAGGTGCCAAATCATGGCCACTCAGCGCAGCTCCATGTTCACCAGGCTTAACCAGCTTGGATTAGATACTGTTTCCTGAAAGTCAAATACCTCCGAGCAGTCAACTCCCACTGGAAGGCAGGGCAAGCCCTGGCCCCGGGCTGAGAGCTTAAGTGCCTTCCCCTATGTGTGATGTGTGCATTTGGGTGACCACCCTGACTTTTATGTGCGTCTTTCACAAGGCTCCATCAGTTACGACCGTAAGATCCCAGGTCACCTGGATGTGATCCACCGATGACAAGGCACACTTTGAACAATAATAGGACACGGACACTAGGCAATAGCGAACCTTCTACAGCAGTGATGCTGGGCCATGGAGCTGGGATTCGGATCCAGCGCAGCCTGGCTCCAGAGCGTGCTCTGAACTTCTACCCTTGGCAACTTTGATCCCTCCTCCCCTCTCTCCTGCCCACCTGTTTACCTTCTGTCTGCTGGGCAGGAGATATGCAGGGGATTCCAGAGTAAGTCAGGCGTAGTTTCTTCTTTTGGGAAGTTCACACTTGGTAGGAGAGGGCTGCGCTTAGCCTAATAATTGTCATATAGTCTAAGAAGTTCTAGACGGTGGGAAACACCAGAGCGCTCTTAACGTTGCCCGGGGTGGGAGTGGGTTGGTGGGAAGAGGGGCCCACGGCAGATGCATTATAGTTGAACCATGTCTAGAGGGACAGGTAGAAGTTGGAATGGGGAAAAATGTGGCCAGAGGGCAGTGCAGACAGAGGAGCTGGCTTGCACAAAGCCGAGGAAATCGGAAAGAGGAGATACGTGGAGAGAACAGTCTCGGTTTGTGAAGGGGGGCGGGGGGCTGAGGCTGAGTGGGGAGGGGGAATAGACAGCACTTCCAGCTCTTTCTGTGAATGAGGAGGCCCTGAGGGCACTCTGGGGTGACTCTCAGGGTTTCGCATGTGACAACCAGTGATTGGAATTACCTTCTTCTTCCAGTTTGGGCTTGATGGGGGAGGACCAGGCTGGAGGAAGGAAACTAGAAGGTCAGTCCTGGGCACGCTCAGTTCGGACGTGTCCTAGGAGCCGCTGGCAATGCCTGACCTCCGCGCCGGCCCCTCGCTGGACCAGCGGTCTCCTCCTGAGTCCCTGATCAGTCACTCTGTCCTTCCCAGGTGCACCCGGAAGGAGCGCTGTGAGCGGTCCAGAGAGCCCCGCAGGTTTGCCTCTGAGATGAAGCAGTGCGTCCGGCTGACCGTCCATCCCAGCAACATCTCCGTCTCTCAGTACAATGTCCTGGTAAGGCCGTGGGACCAGGATCCACAGATGTCGGAAGAGCCTTCCCCCTGCCCAAAAGGGCCTCAGCCCAACACCCCTCAGGAGGGCTGGGCCTAGCTGGCCAGCAAGGCCGCTCCAGAGCAGGGCAGGGATGTTAAAGAATGTGTCCCCGGGGATGGAAGATGGGGACGTTTGCAGGACTATCGGGGAAGAGGCTTTATGCACAAGGGGTAGAAAGACAGGGAAAACTGACACCAGAAATGACTGGAAGTGTGACCAAGAGGGGGAAAGTGTTGGGAGCCCTATCCTTGTCTTTGAGATGGGAAAGATATATGTGCAGAGGGAGAAAAGGGGGCGGTGGTGCCCACGTTCTTGCTGGGCACCTGCTGGTTGGTGTTGCCATTTTCCAAAGTTGGGGATAACGGAGAGGAGCCTGAGCAGCAGTTCCTCGGGGCCTCAGTCCTGCCCAGGGCCTCCCTCCACCTACAAATCCCCTGAACGTTCTGTTTGCTGGGGCCAGATCCATTCAGATGCATATTTCTTTTGTCTCTGTCTCTTACCATCCCACCACCTTCTCTATCCTCTCCGGTCATAAATTGGGTCTCCTCTTCTGTACGTCAATGTTGCCTCACGCTTTTCTTTCTTCTCTTTCTCTCTGATCCCTCTTGCTCTCTTTCTTCCTTTATTCCATACCTTCTTTTTCCCATGTCTCTCTCGTCCTCTCTCTCCCCCTGCCTGGCTGTTCACAGCTGGTCCTGGAGACGTACAATGTCCCAGAGCTGTCAGCTGGGGTCAGCTGCACCTTCGAGGACCTGTCAGAGATGGACGGGCTGGTGGTAGGCAGTCAGATCCAGTGCCACTCCCCAGCAGCCAAGGAGGTGCCCCGGATCATCACGGAGAACGGTGAGTGGTCCCCAGAGGCAAAGCGGGGTGGCAAGTCCTTCCTCCCGCCGCCTGGATGATGAGAACTCAGGACAGACACGTGGGATAGAGGGAGCGCACAGGAGGGGAGGGTCAGAGGAAGCGGCGTGCGTTGGTAGGGGTGTCACAGGAAGAGGGGGATGGAGTGTCCCTCCGCTGCCTTTGGAATTGAAACCAGGTGAGCATCCAGGAGTCACCCTCACCCTGGGTGGGGAGCGGTGCCAAGAGGGCGGGGGAGGGAAAGGCCAGCACAGTTGCAGAGTGTCCCGGTCAAGTTCAGAGGTCATGCTGGAGCATGAGAGGGCTGGCGTGGAGGGGCACGGGAGGAGGGATGGGGTGCAGGGGTCATCTGCTTCCTTACCCCCTGCCTGCACTGCTGGGTCTCTGACCCTGAACCGTTGCCCCCCCCCCCACCCCCGCCTCCCTGGAGCTTCCTGTTGCTGGCCGGCTGCCACAAGAAGGACAGAGTGGACAGAGGTCCAGCGCTGAGAGGGACAGGCCTGCCTGGGCAGCCTGATTCCATGTTGGCCCTCCCATTTGGGCTTGTCACATTTGTTCCGAGCTGATTGATTAATGAGCCTCTCAGGGAAGGCACAGAACAAGGGGCCTGGGGTCAGGGCTGTGAATTAAACATGGGCCCCAGCTCCTCCCTGGTGCCAGCTGAGGATTCCAGGGATGTCTGCCCGAATGGAGCCCACCAGACGAGGGGGTGTCAGCACAGGGTCTTTCCTTACAGAGATGGGGAACGAGCTCGTGAGTGCTCGCACACCTACGTGTAAAACCTCTGGCATAATTTGTGGCAGCGTTGCCGAGAGTCTACATGTTTCTCCTGGTAGCTAATCAATGTGTGTATTTGTAATTCTGTGAGGGCTGCATGGACATCATGTATGTGAATGCACATTTGAATGCCTGTCAGTGTGTGTGTGTGTGTGTGTGTGTGTGTGTGGACAGGAAAGGACCTGGTGAGCGAATGAGAGGTGGGTGCTGGGAATACAGTGTGGAAGGAGAAGTAGACCGGAATCAGCCCCTGCAGCTGTTCTCGGGGTTGTCCTGGGACCGGGCCCGACCGCATCCAAATCCGGTAGAGCTGAGCACACCCCATGGAGAGTGGGCTCCCCTTTGCCAGGGTGCATTACTCTCACTGGGACCCGACACGGGGCAGTGGCCGCCCCCACCCCACCTCCACCTCATGGCTGGCTCCGCCCACAGGCGACCACCATGTCGTCCAGCTGCAGCTCAAGTCGAAGGAGACAGGCATGACCTTTGCCAGCACCAGCTTTGTCTTCTACAACTGCAGCGTCCACAATTCGTAAGTGCCCCTCCAGCCTCACTCAGCTCCCTGTTTCTGGGGTCAAAGTTCATCCAAAGATAGAAGACCCCACCACTTTCCCAAGGACTTACCATCTAGAGGCCCTGTAAGGCGACCTCCTTCACCCCTAGAAGGAGAGAGACTCCCTCCTCTGGCACGCACAGGGTTAATGGGAAGAGGCTAGAACGGGCAGCGTGATAACCCGTGGGCTGGGGAACTCCAAGTCCCTAGCCCTTACATCTTCTCTGGCCTAAGTCTGCTAACATGATTCACTTTCCACCATCTGTTGAGGAGGGGGGTGCTTATTACCTGAAGAACAGAGCGGCCAGCACCCCAGGTGAGAAGAGGGGTCTGGGGAGGGAGAGAAGGCGCCACGTGTGTCCAGGCAGTGGTCCAACAAGTCACCTGAATGAACGCTCAGCTCTGCACAGTCCCCTGCAGGCTGGGTCGGGACTCAGGCTGGCGATGGTCAGAGGCAGGCTTCGGCCTGGGGTGGGCTTCTAGCTCTGGCTCCGGCTCCAGCTCTGGCTCTGTTTGACTGAAGCCTCCCCTTCCCAGGGGAAGCCACGGACGATGGAGGCTTGGGCTCTGGAGTCAGACCAGCTAGGAAAAGTAACCCTTCTGGGCCCCAGTATCCTCTGTAAATGAGGAAATAGTAGTCCTCCTCCTGGTATGTCACCTAGATTTTTTTTTGGTACGCGGGCCTCTCACTGTTGTGGCCTCTCCCGTTGCGGGGCACAGGCTCCGGATGCGCAGGCTCAGCGGCCGTGGCTTACGGGCCCAGCTGCTCCGCGTCATGTGGGATCTTCCCGGACCGGGGCACGAACCCGTGTCCCCTGCATCGGCAGGCGGACTCTCAACTACTGCGCCACCAGGGAAGCCCTCACCCAGATATTTAACAGCTGACATGGCAAGGGCACGGTCCCCTCGGCTGGGACATCGCTGCTTGCTGTCTGCTCATCAGCCCTGCTCAGCCCACAGGATGGCTGTGAGGGCTAGAAGAGCTATGACAAAGAGAGCGCTTAGAGCCATGTCTGGCCGACTGTTCAGGCACTGTACATTTTACTGTTACCGTATTGTTATTTCCTCTCCAAAATGATGGGCCTGGATAATATTGAGAAGGTACAAACCTGTTTTTCACCATAGAAACCCTTCTTCAACCAAAATTAGGTGTGAAAGCCCAATATACGAAATAGATGAAAGCAGGAGATGGTTGAGGGTCGAGGGGACCTGGAACCCCTCTGTCTAGGAACCCCACGCATCTCACACAGTCTCCAAAGAAGCTCCACGGAACCCCCAGCGTTCCACAGAGCACAGTTTGAAAGCCATAGAACCTGATCTCAAAAAGCTTTGCTTGCTTTAATATAATGTTCTGTTTTCTTCTCCATATAGGACAAGCTAGTTAACATGCCCATAGGTATTTGGGACTCTAGGCTGGTGGGCTCTGTCTGGTTATGACAGCTGTGAGTCCAGAGCTGTGGCTCTCTTTGGCACCCCAAGTAAGAGGCAGCCAGTCCTCCCAGCCAAATTGCTTCGACATTGGAATTCTCTTCCTGCTTCTTCCCACAGAGCTTGCCATGTCTTTACCACGTGGTGACCTAATCCCTCACTCCCCTTTTGCCCCTCTAAGAAAGTAGAATAGGTAGATGAAATCATATTTGAAGTTTCCATTCAGTCCGTAAAACGATTTTAAGCATCCTATATGCAAGACAGTGTGTTACTCATTAAACAAGGAGGATCAAACATTAATAAGATGCAAAGACACGATCTCTACCCACCAGGAATCATGGCCTGGTGGACCAGTGGATGAACAGGACAATGAATAAGTAAAATATAATACAACAAGACCAGTACTGTTCCAGAGACAGAAACAGAAGGATGAATAGGATGAGGGCCCCAATGAGACCAACTCTCCATTGGTCAAAGGAAGAGGAGATGATGAGGTAGAGGAAATGTTACTCCAGGTAGAAGGACAGCATGGGGAGAGAGTGGCCTGTTCTTGGCTGAAGCACCAGACACACGTGGGGACAGTGGATCTAGACACCACAGAGGCCTTGGCCTGCATGGCAAGGCATTTGGGTTCGACCCTTTGGAAGAAGGGAACCATGTTGGGTTTTAAACAGGAAGTAGCTTTTATAAAGTTGCTTGTGTTTCCTGGGAATGGTGAGTAGAGGTAGGGTTGCCAACTCTGCCCATCACACTGAGGGGGTAGCCTCAGGACCTTCCTCTGCAAAGGTGTGTCCACGTGGGTCCTTGTCAGCAGAGACCCTGGAGTCAATTTGAATTAAAAGTCAATTTCACTGTTAATCCTAACTCTTATGGGTTCTCTGGATGAGCCCCTCTACTCCAGACTTCATTGTTTCCCAATTCAGCAAAAGAGGGCGCCATCCTATAAAAATGGAGGGTGGTTGATGAGCCTCTTGGGGGATCGGGGTTGTCAGCTACCTGAGTGAGGGCGGAGGCCAGAGACTCTTGGCTTCCTGAGGACTTGGAGAGAAAAGGGATGGGTTTTTCCAAGATCTAGTCTTCCTGAGTGTTTGAAGGTGGTTTCTCCTACTATGAAAATATGTTTTGCTAGGCCCTAGAGTCTTAGGCTTTCTGCTTTTGGTTCATGCAGGTTCTATGATGTGTGCCTCTTCCTCCTCTGTGCCCAGGTGCCTGTCCTGTGTGGAGAGCCCATACCGCTGCCACTGGTGTAAATACCGGCATGTCTGCACCCATGACCCCAAGACTTGCTCCTTCCAGGAAGGCCGGGTGAGGCTGCCTGAGGTAGGTCCCGCAGCCAGAGCCGTGAGTGCCGCTTGCTGTGAGCGTGGGACACGCAGGCAGGTCTTCCCTTAAGAAGAGAAAACAAAGGCAAATCCCGCAGGACCACCCCCTTGCTCCCCAACCCCGACTCTTAAGGGACTGCTTCACGAAAGCAGTAAACAAGCAAAGCTCTGAGCTCTGGGTCAGTCCTGGGGGTTCAGTTACCAGACAGAGGTGCATTCCAGGTCACTCCGTCCAGCAGGACCCTCTACACACCAGGTGAGTTCCAGAACAATCCCAGAGAGGTGTGTGTGTGTGTGTGTGTGTGTGTCCTAGAAATAATCATAAGTACGCCGCAGGACTGTGTACAGACTGCTCAGCGGTCCCTCAGAGCATCGTCCACAGAGCAGAACTGAGATCAAAGAAGTCAAGTTGAGTGAAAGGGAGAGAAAGATAAGAATGAGAGGGTGGTCACTAACCTGAGGGTGGTTTTCAAAGTGTGGTCCCCAAATCAGCAGCAGCAGCATCTTCATCACCTGGGACCTTGTCAGAGATGCAAAAGCTCCCTCTCCATCCTCTCCACCAGCTGGGTGACCCCTCGGGGCTGCGGTCAGCACTGTGTGATTCTGCTGCACGGTCCAGTCTGCAAATCACTGCCACAGAGTCAGGCTTCATGGCTAAGACACTGTTTCTGTTCCGTCCTGATCTTTAGTCTTCTCCTTGAAAACTCTTCATCACCATAATAGAAATACTCTATGCCTATGTTGTTTCCTCTCTGAGATTGTAAGTTTGTGGGCAAAGGCCTCAAGGATAATGGGTGTAAACACATTTTGGAAAAGTCTGCTGTTGTTCAGACATTATGGTGCTTGTGTGACTCCAGCCGTCGGGCCAGTAGTTCTGGACAGAGTGGTTTAGAACGCTGTTGCTGAGAATAGGAAGATAGAGAGGTGATATATCTATCTATATCTATATCTGTATCGTGTTGGTTAGACCCCACTGAATGCAAGGACAGGGCACTCTCTCGGCCAACGCTGGACTCAGGCTCCAACATCTCTCCTACCCCCAAGTCTTGGGTGTACCTTCCAGTCCCCTTCACACAGCCCCACAGGTGCCATGACCATGTGGCAAAGCCATAACTGAGAGCAGGGAACTGTCCAGGTGCAGAAAGCATAAGGGCTGTTGGGGGACTGGATGGGGCATGGTGAGAATAGAGAGGCCCACCCCCAGACTCCCACCCCACTAAGAACCCTAACTTAGGCCAAACCCTTAATGGCAGGAGGGAAGCTGTCTTGTCTCTGAAAGGGAGGAGCGAAGGACACCTCACCACCAGCATCTGCTGCGTTGAGCTCTCCTCACCCAGGAAAAGACTGAAGTGTGTCTGGAGATGAGAAATGTCCAGCCCCGGATCCCACTTTCCCAAGCTTTGGTGGCTGAGCAGGAGTTCTCGGGGTAGAGAATGGGCAGAGCAATCCTTTGCGGAGGGAAGGACAAGGAATGGTGAGGTTGTCAAGGGGAGAGAATGCTCCCAGTTGGGTGGGGGGGACAAGAGGGGCAAAAAAGACAGAAAAAGCAGAAATTTGAGAACCTCATTCAAGGTAATTAAATGATTAGGAGCCTTTGAAATCCACCAGATCCCTCAGGTGTCTCTGCTTTCCTTTTATTCTTGGGCCTCTCCGCACAGGAAATCCCTACTAGATACACCAGCCTGGAAAGCTGGAGAGAGCCTGAGAACCTCTTTCTTTCTGCTCCCATCAAGTCACTTGTAGGTTTCAGACCAGAACAAGAAGAGGCTATGGAAGTCTCTAGACACAGGCCCTCCGCCTCTGCGATGGGGTCTGTCTATGGCTGGGAACGGCTGCTCTGAATTCGTAATCCGAAAAAGAGACCCAGACCTAGATTATCCCTTCATAGGGAAAGGGGGAAAAGGGGTTATGTCTTGGCTTTAAGTAGGAATGTGAATCTAATTTTTAATATGTCAATTCTCTGCTTCTTTTTTTTTAACTAAGACAAAGTGGAGCTAAAGCTAATAGGACAGACAGGGGTCTGACAGCCAAGGGGCACACCTTGGCATGAAGACCCTGATGAAAGGCTGTACATTCTCGGGACTTCCCTGGTGGTCCAGCAGTTGAGACTTCACGCCCCCAGTGCAGGGGGCCTGGGTTCAATCCCTGGTTGGGGAGCTAGATCCTGCATGCATGCTGCAACTAAGAGCCCACATGCACAACTAAAAGATCCCGCGTGCCCCAACTAAGACCTGGCGCAGCCAGACAAATAAATAAATAAAATATTTTTAAAAAAAGAAATTTAAAAGAAGGCTATCCATTCTCCTCAATCCAGGGCCTTTGTCTTGGGGTGCAGGGTCAGAAGCAGAAGAAGGGCTGGTTGACCCACCCAACCAGGGGCTAAGAGCCCAGGAAGCACCTCTTCTTATGTTGTTCAGGAACCTACAAGTAACTTGATGGCAGTGGAGACAAAGAGGTTCTCAGGCTCTCTCCAGCTTTCCAGGCTGGTGTATGTGGCAGGGATTTCCTGTGTGGAGAGGCCCGAGAATAAAATGAAAACAGAGACAATTGAGCTCTCTGGTGGATCTCAAAGGGCCCTAATCATTTAATGACCTTTCAAATTTCTGCCTTTTCTGTCTTGTTTGCCCCTCTTGTCCCAACTTTCTTTCTTTTAAATATGTAAAAGCAGCTGGCATCTGCTGCTCAGAAAGAGGAAAAAAACCTAGAAAAGAATAAAACAATAGCCCACCACGTTTCCCAGTGCAATTCAGGGATCTCCATAAAAGAATAATGTCTTCAGGTGCCCAGACTGCAAGCCAGGTACAGCACCCGTGTGCACCTGGTGGTGGCAGAGGTCACTGGGGATTCACAGAACTTCAGAGGGTGTGGTGCCAGGGTCCCCAGAAGAGGAAGAAGCCTGGAGGAACGTGACGGATGGAGGGATGTGAAGAAGGACAAACCCACCGCTGTGGCCCCACCGCCAACTCTTTCCATTTTACATGAGCCCTTTTACCGGGAGCCTGGCAGGCCGTCACAGTGACAGGTATCTTGGAATCGCCATGCCTCCCTTATCACTTCACTGAATGGAATTAACTTTGGCTTCTCTTTTTCTTGGATGCTTATTTATTCTAAGAGAAGGAAGTCTTTTTTTTTTTTTTTTTTTTTTTGCGGTACGCAGGCCTCTCACTGTTGTGGCCTCTCCCATTGCGGAGCACAGGCTCCGGACGCGCAGGCTCAGCAGCCATGGCTCACGGGCCCAGCCGCTCCGCGGCATGTGGGATCCTCCCGGACCAGGGCACGAACCCACATCCCCTGTATCGGCAGGCGGACTCTCAACCACTGCGCCACCAGGGAAGCCCGAGAAGGAAGTCTTAAGGCTGTACTCCTGGTCCACAGTTGGAGGCTGCATTCTACCCAGCTCAATAATGGACCATTTTGAATATAACACAGAGGAGAGGCCAGAGTCGACCACCTCATGATGGTTGTTGTAGCAGCGTCTTCCTGGAGATAAGGGGAAAAGAAGTAAATAAATATTTGTGGACTGTTGGCTGAGTCCAGCCATTGCAGGTCAGTGGAAGAAGGTCATATTGTCCTCAGAGCTTAAAAAAAAAGCCCCGGCTGCTAACAGAAATATAATGATCTTTTTTTAATGTCGTTGCTTTGTTGTCTATATTTTTGTTTCTGGGAAGAGCTGGTAACAGGAATAAGGGGTAACAAAGAAAATTACACCTCTGAAAGGTGACTTTGTAGAAGCCCCAGGCACAAGTGTCCCCTCTCCATGCCAGGGGAAGAGCTTATTCATGGCATGATACTCTGTAGCATTGTTACAGGTCACCTCTCATCCTACGTTACCCACTTCTTGAACATTTCCCATATGTGGGGCGTTGTGGGAGGTTTAAAGGTGTGTAAGAGATCTGTAGATCTGTATTTAGAGACGTGTAAAATGGGACCATTGGTCCACATGATTGCTGAAGTTCTGTAATTATCAGTGGAAATAATCTGGAGAGCACCAAAGAGAAATCCACGCCCAAGAAGTGGTCTTACTGGGTGAGTGTCCAAGTGTGGCCTAGGTCTCCCAGTTCTGCCCAATAGGGGGGCTCACACAGCCTCAGGCCTGGAGCTCCCCTGGACTTCCAGACCCAGACTCACCCTGGGAATGAAGGGGAGACCCAGGCCCAGCGGTTCTCTGGAAGTCCCTAGGTTTTCATTTGCTTTCAACCTTTGAGTGTGGGGATGCAGACAGAGGCCTTTTGTTAGCCAAGAGGGAGGCTGCCAGGTGGCCCTTCAACTCCCCAGCAGCATCCTGTATCCCTAGGAAGGCTTTCATCCGGGCGTCTTCCAGTTTCAACACTGGCTTTGTTGACTATCACCAGGCATGTTGAATTACCTCTTTTTTTTCCCCTGAACAAAGAGTGCATTCAGGTGAAGTTATTGGTTTGGAACAGAGAACTGGTCAATCACTGTTGTTATTATATTATTAATGGCAAGTATTCTCGAGTAATTACAATTATTAGAAATAGAACGCCCAATAACATATGTTGTTTATAGTCACTAGATTCCAGTTACAAAGAATGATTTTGTTTCAACTAATGATGACATTGTGATAACAACCCTGGGTCTTTAGATCTGCTGCCAGATCCTGGGTACCAAAGAGAAGAGGGAGAGGAAGGCGAGGGGAGGCTGAAGTGGGACCACAGAGTCCTTTCAGTCCTGTTCTCCCAGTATCAGCCGAGACTCCTTGCTTCCCACTGGAATGGACTTTCACCGGGGCAGCCATGAACAGGGCCACGCTCTCACCTCCACCAGGCGGGAGAGACCACTGGTCTCCCAGTGGCTTTGGAATCCCCAGGCTCCTCTGCTGGGTGACCTGAGCCCCCCATTAGGCCCACACACTTAATAACAGTGATCCTTGGCGAACAAAGGCGAACTTCCGTGGAAAAGCCAATCCATCGACGAGAATTTATCCTCGCTGGACTATTTTGGTGTTATTTCTCATCTAAACTGAAAAGCAAAGTGAGCTGCGGCTGAAGCTGCATTCTCTGGACTCCAGGCGGGATGGGCTTTGCAAGGAAGCCGAGGCACATCTGGCGCATTAAATACAGGCTCAAAGAGGAAGTTCCTGCAGCCCCTCTCTTCTTGAAGTTCAACCAGAGTGTTTACTCCGGAGAACAATTGTAAGATCAGAAGAGGCAAAATGAATTCTATTTGATTTCCAAAGCTGTGCTTGAAAGTTTCTCCCCAAATCCCCTACCACCCCGATACCACTGAGTTGAATCTGTTGCCAGGACGGGTATCAGGAAATCTGCTGATCCCAAGGTCAGTCCTCCCTGGGACTCAAGCGCTGGCAAAGCAGGGGAAGTCCGGGCCCCGGGACAGCTGCTGAAATAAGCCCCATGCCCAGAGACAGGGCAGGCCAAGGGCATTTATCCCCAACTGGACTTGAAGGAGATCAGGCCAGCCCACCTTGTCAGCGATTCAGCTCCCCTTCTTACCGTCCTCTGGGATCCAACCGGAGGGAACAAAAGCACCCTTGCCATGCCCTTCACCCTCCTTTGAGAAAACAAAGCCAAACCCCTGTGCGCAGGTATTCCATTACTGGGTTGCCATCTCTGCACTCAACTGCACTTTCCATCAATCTCATCTGCCCTTCCCCCACTTAAGATTATGGGTATTTCCTTTTTGTATTATTACTTTGCTCTCTCCATAAACCAGCCCATCGTAGATCACGTTAATGGCATAAACTTGGGGAACAGCAAAGAAAATATATGGTGCATTGCATTTTTGTACTGGGCACCATGGGTCTGAGAAGGTGAGTGTAAATTTTGGGGGTTGGTTGCGGCTAGTGCTAACTTGTCTTTGGAATTGATGGGGGCTGAGGTGACATGGCGGGAGGGGTGAACTGCAATTTACTTATCCCTTAGCTGCCCCTCCGTGCTGCCCCTACCCAGCTCCCCTCAGCCTTGCGGTAACAACTGAGAGAATTAGAGCCCTCATCTTGTAAACACACTAGGGACTGTAAATCCACAGCCCACCACCCCCTCCCCAGGAAGCACCAGCCCTGAAGGCAGCTTTTCCTCTCCCAGCTGGGCAGCATTCTTTATGTCGTGTTCAATTATTTAAATATGCAATGAAACCTCTGTATAAAGCAGCCACCGACATGCTGGACGTGGTAGATGGAAAGGCATCTTTTTTGCTCTCATATGTTGATACTCCCCCTGCAATTAGCGGTGCTGTCTTTACTTCTGTGTGCATTTCAGTGGAAACCAAAATAAGCACAGGGCTAGACGATGGACCTGGAGCCCGCTGGAGCCACTTTCTGAAAGCCAAGACATTTAAAGATCTTGTACCTCAAGCCACCCTTCTCCCCAACCTCAGCCCATTCTCAGGACTGCAGAACATAGCCACGGGCAAAACAGACTCCAAGCGAATCTGGTTCTTATTGTATGCATTTGTCTCCAAATAATCTTGCTAAATGCAGGTGTTTTCTACCCTCCAAGAGCTGGCCCTTTCAAATGATTGTTCAGAGAAATACCTTCCTTGAAAAGAGAAGAGTGGTATGTTTTTAAGGAATTCTGTAAGGGGGCTAGATCATCATCTGGGGACAAAAGTAAGATGATGGTGAGAGTGTTTTGCTCATGGTCACTGTGGGAACTGAGATAACTGGTGTGCTTAATTTCTTTCTCATGGACATGGTGGTGATTATATGTGTTGTGCTATGAAACAAGATAGCACGTGGCAAAATATGTGTAAGGTGATGGAGGTGGTGGGACATGCACTGCGTTGTAACCTTGTACCCCTTGCACCGTGTTAATTGCGTTAGCTAGAATAACAGTATCACGCACTACCTATGAGAGCCATCCCCACCTGTATGACTGTGCCAGGTCACAATATACCAGTTATTAAAATACTTCCCTCCTGGTAGGTAAATGGCACTTTCAGGAGACCAACATACCCTGCAAAGACCCCCACCTCCTCCAGCATGCAGTGGTCGATATTTTGAATACCACGCTTTGAGCTAGTTTAGCAGGCATTGTTTACCCCCATTTTAAAGATGGGAAAACTGAGCCTCAGAAAGGTTATATGAGGATGTGCCCCAGGTCATCTACTGGGTTAATATTAGAATTGGGACCATAAAATTCGTGGATTCCAAACCAGCCTCTTCATTTTATGGATGAGGAGACTCAGAGGGTTTGGGGACGTGCCCAAGGCCACGTGGCTGGCTGGTGAAGGTCCTGTCTCAGAGCACGCGGAACCTTCCAGAAGAGGGGACTGCCATTAGATGAGCAGTGAACAGAACTGGGCACTCCCTGGCCATTCCTGTTGTGTTGGGGCACTCAGAGCTGTTGAAATTGTTGGGCACTGAAGCTTCGAAGGGGTGGATAGGCTGGACCACGAGAATTGATGGGTGTTTATGGAAAAGCACACAGAGGCGGGGGCAGGGGAGACGGATCCTTGGGAAACGAGGTAGGAAAAGGGAGTAGCTGGGGGACCAGGTGCAACCTGAGTCAAGGGGGAAGGACGAGGAAAGAACAAACGTTTTTTGAGCACTTGCTCCCTCTGTGCCAGACGTGTTATACATGGTGGTTCACGGACTTCCCCCAAATGACCCTGTAGAGGATGAGTTTTTAATCCCCGTTCGTAGTGAAGCCGAGCAATGTTTAGAGTGCTTTCAAGACTCAAACTAGCAGGCGGAAGATGGACTTGCACTTATATGTATGGGATTCCCAAACCACATTCTTTCTAGTTAAGAAAGTGCAAAGGTGAGGACCACGGCCGAAGTGCTGGGAAACAGGGCCTCAGAGTCATGGAGAAACGTGGAAGTCACTCTGAAATTTCCTGCGAGCATCAGACTCAGAGGTGGTTTCGTACCTGGGATCTCAGCATGAGGCTGGGCAGGGTCTGGAGAGATGGGGTGAGAGGAGGGGGCAGCACGGTGGCAGTGGTCCCTTTATGCCTTGTTTTCTAGGGAAAAATTGCCATTTTACATTTCAATTAGGAGGGACACCGGGGTCAGTCAGCAGCGCCACCAGAGGAAAATGGGCCCAGCCCAGCCCTGGGCCTCTCCAATTATTATTAATGAACTTAGTCTCAGAGTGGCCAACCTTTTTGTATGCAAACTAGGCCATTATGGGGCTACTGGCAATCAGGACTCACTAGAGAACTCATAACAAGCCTCAGTGAGAATCTTACAGGGGGAAAGAGGGAGGCTTAGCTTCCATCCTGGACCAGAATCGGTCCAGCCCCTAGGCGAGGTTCCAGCTCACCACAGGAGGGTTTCGAAGCCCCCTGGCCCCCAGTTCCTCTCTGGGAAATCCTGGCCCACCATCCCATCCTAAGGTGGTCCTACTGCCAGTAGGAACTTGCCTCTTTCCTTAAGAGGAGGAAATATGGTGGGTTGGCGTGGGAGTTCTTCAGCTGCCAGCACATTTGTTGACACTGAACCAATATTTTTCCTCTCCCTGGCTTGGTTTCTCCTTTGCAAAGTAGAAGGGACCCTTGGGTTTGTTCAGAGGACTCTCAGATTCAGACACCCTCAGCGTACCTTTCTTGAGCTGCCATATTTTCCTGTGGGACTTGGGGATGAGAGATCCCAGCCCTTCTGCTCTTACTCGCAATGCAACCCTAGACGCAGCTCGTAGCAGGAGGCAAGGTCAGGCTGTGCATGCTTTAGGAGAGGGACAGCTGCCAGGTCTTCGGCGGGAGGGAAGAGCGGGGTCAGGACTGGCCCGGCCCCTCTGGCTCACAGCTCCCCACTTGTCATCCGTCTTCTCTCCTGAGTCCCCAACATCACACATCTCCCTCTCCAGCCCGAGCTTCATCCTTTTCACAAAATGGCTCTTTTCTTCTACGTGTCCCGAGTTCTCATCTCGCCGGAGCAGGGGGATGAGATGCCAGCAGAGGCAAGGGCACGGGATGGAACTATTAAGATTCTCGCTCCACGTGGGGCCTCAAGGTCCCTGGAGACCCACACGATCTAGAGCCTCAAGGCCACAGGCAGGGTTCAGGCCGTGTCCTCTGTCCCCTCCCCCTCCTGCTGGCCTGCCTCCCTGCTGCTCTTCTTTGTTTTGTTTATTTTAAACTGCGTCGAAATACACATATCATAAAATGTACTCTCTTAACCAGTTGTACGTGTACAGTTTAGTGGCAATAAGTATATACATTCACGTTGTGGTACAGCCATAACCACCATCCATCTCCAAAACTCTGTTCATCTTTCCCAACTGAAACTCTGCACCCATTAAACCCTAACTCCCCGTTCTCTCGTGCTCCAGAAACCACTCTTCTACCTTCTGTCTCTATGAATGTGACCACCCTGGGTACCTCCTATGAGAGGAGTCCTGTGGTGTTTGTCCTATAGTGACTGGCTCAGCATGTTTTCAAGATTCACCCATGACTTAGCGTGTGTTTAAATTCTCTTCCTTTTTAAGGCTGAATCGTATTCCATTGCATGTATGTATCACATTTCGCTTATCCATTCACCTGCGAGGGCACCTCCGTTGCTTCCACCTTTTGGCTGTGTGAGTACTGCTGCCCTGAGCATATGGGCATCAAGTATCTCTTCGAGACCCTGCTTTCAGCTCTTTTGGATGAGCAAACTCAGAAGTGGAATTGCTGGGTCTGCTGCTGCCCCGTCTAGCTGTTCTTCAGGATAAAGGCGTGGATAGCCTGGAGGAGAGGAGGGAATTCATTTAATGGGCCTGGGGTGTTTCCCTAAAGCAAGGCTACAGGGTAATCGGGAAGAACAGAGGTGAGACCACCCAAATCATGGACTCAGGACTGGTTAGAGCTGAATGGGGCCTTGGATGCCACCCAATTGACAGATGAGGTAGCTGAGTCTCAAAGTGGGGATTGATGCGTGATGAGCTCAAGGTTCCACAGCTCGTCAGAAGCTCAGCAGCCCTAGAGCTCTTCTCCCTCCAGGTTTCAGTGACCGGGGGGCTCATGTTTGTTTGCAGACCCCGGCGGGGGGACAGCCGCCAGGTGCCTGATTGCCTGGGGCCCCTCCCATCTGCCCTTCCCCTGGCCTCCTTTCTGCCTTACTTTGCTGGGGAAGAGGGCTGAGGTCAGGGGGGGCCCCTGAGAGTCAGCAGTGAGCCCACGGGGCAGCGTCCTCACAAAGGATGTGTGAGCCATGCTTTTGTCTGTCGACCTGCCCAGAAGCCGTCTGTCTGGTGGGCATGCCCCAAACAGTGCCACAGGGGGAGGAATCTGGAGCTGGTGGGACCTGCCTTGCCCGGGGCCTCACTCCTGTCCATGCAGCTCCTGTGAATCCAGCCACACACCAGCTCCCACCTCCCAGCAGGGCAGAGCACCGTACTCCTTATTTGACCCCATTCATTCTCCCCCCAGCCCTCCCTGGACAGAGCTGATTGCCCCAGCGAAAAGGGGCCCAGTGATTCATTTCCTCCATGCCCGAATGTGTTCAGGGGCCCCCCTTGGCTCGGGGACGAGCAGCTGGAGGGGACTCAGAGTGTACCTGCTCTGAGAGGCATGTTCTTGGGGGCCGGCCATCCCCGGAGCTCAGTCAGAAGCTTCTGGATTTCACAGGTCTCTGGGGCTCATTTCAGAACATTCCCAAATGCCTTATGGAAGGTCCTTCCACCCCTTCCAGACTCACATTCCAGAGCCTCGGACCAGGGCTTTGTGTCACTGTGTAGCTGCTCGCTTGGGCACCTCTGTCCCGGTTCTTGGCAGCCTGGAACTGAGGCAAAGCGGTCTTCAGCCCAGAGTGGGACAGGACGCCCAGCCAGCAGGGTCAGTCTGCTAGGGGAGGAGGGTGCTGAGACGGGAGGGACCGCTGGGAGTCTGGACCGGAGGGTCTGGAGCGCATTGAAAAAGAAGCTGACGAGGGCAGGGGACGAGCTCTGTGAGGAGGGGCCTCAAGGTGGTGATGCCGGCACCCGGGTGGCTCAGTCTCACTGCCTCCTCCACGGTGGTCGGGGGTGGGCAGCAGCGCTGAGGGCCGTGCGTGGGGAGTCCTGGGGAGGGTGGAGTCTGAGAACATCTGGGTGATACCAGGGGCTCCCGCAGCCAGACCTGAGCCTCACTGTCTGTCCCCAGGACTGCCCGCAGCTGCTGCGAGTGGACAAGATCCTGGTGCCCGTGGAGGTGGTCAAGCCCATCACCCTCAAGGCCAAGAACCTCCCCCAGCCGCAGTCGGGGCAGCGCGGGTACGAGTGCGTCCTCAGCATCCAGGGCAGCGAGCAGAGGGTGCCCGCCCTGCGATTCAACAGCTCCAGCGTGCAGTGCCAGAACACCTCCGTGAGTGCCCGCCCCGTGTGCCCACCCGCTGGGGCGCTCTCCTAGGGTCACATCAGTTCCGCTCGGCAGGACTGCCCCGAACACCCACAGAACCGCTCAGCTCCCCCCGACAACTGCTTCCTCTAACCCTGCTAGCCCGGCCCAGTCCACCAAGTGTCTGCCTGTAGGTGTGGCCCTGTCGTGGTGACCCAACAGGGGCTGCGGTGCAAGGGGCTTTGGGGCCCGCCTTGGGGCTGCTGAGCGCTCTTTGTGGGCAGATGTATTTACAGGGCGTGCCCATCCTCCTTCCTGAGAGCAGCTCTGGAAACCCTGGGTCCTGACTTCCTACCAGGGCTGACCTGGGGGCCTCATCTGAGCCCACAAAGGCACACCTCGGCCTGTAGAGCCACACAGAGGCTGTTTCCCAGCACACGAGGCTTCTGAGACAGACCGGCACCTGCAAAAGGAGCCTTGGAGCAGGAAGGAGCCCCCCGGGGCTGTGCTGTGTAGATCCGCACAAACCCTGCCCAGTATTTAGAAATCCAGGTTGGGTCCATGCTGGACCAACAATGGGTCAGCAGCCCCCTGCGGCCAACAGCCTTCGCCTGATCCCTGCACACCTGCCTGCCAGCTCCCCCGCCGGCCCCGTGGCCTTCCCAGCCCCGCCTCTGCTCTCCCTCATTCTCTCTTTCTGGGCTATTTCTGTGCACCCAGATGCTCAGAGATTAACAGACTTAAAGACTCGTAACATTTTCAAGCGATGTGAAACCCACATTCTTCTTCACTGTGCAGAGGAGAAACTGGAGGCCCAGAGTAGGGGCAGGATTGGATTTGTGGGGCTGAGAGTTATATACTTTGGGGGACCTTCTTTAAGAATGAAATACATCAATACAAACGAGATATGCAGGCAGGCCTTAGGAAGGGCCAGGTGGGTGAGTGCAGGGCCCTGAAGCTGGCCCTGAGTCTCCATTGACTTCCAGGTTAACCCGCCCTTGCCCCAAGGGTAAGTGACACGCCCAAGGTCACACAGTTCGTGAGTGACAGGGTCTCACGACCTGTGAGAAATCAACCCCGCCGCACCACCCTTGATTTTTGGTGGCAGAGGAGGTCTCAGAGGAGAGCAGAGAAGGAAAAGAGAGACACAGGAGCATTCCGCATGGGGTGACACAGGGCTGGGTGGACAGGCAGGTCACTTCCAGCCCACTATTTGGGGACAGGCCCTGGGCCAATCACTGTAGCCCTCGGGGGCCTGTTGGCAGAGAACAGGGCAGCTCACAGGCAGCAGTTGGAGGAGGGTTAGAAGCAGCTGTGGGTATTCGTGGCCTCCTTTAGACAGAGGCTCCAGGAGATGTCAAGTGCTGCTAATAATGGTGCCCAGTCCCGCCCCTCAGTCACTGGCAATCACGGGAGTCAGTGGGCCGCAGGGGACAGCTGGCCGGCTACAGCGCCAGCCATGAGGCCCTAGGGCTCTAGGCCCATCTTCCACCGACCCGCAGTGGCCCCATGGTTTCTCGTCGTGCCCCAATTTACTGCGTGCAAAACAAGGACAGGGAGACCGATAGGGGGTAAATTTTCCGCCTTCCCGCTTTACTGGAACACAGCTGGGAATGGGTCTGCTGAGCCTCTGGGGTCCTGGAGATGGACACAGCACACACTGGTATCTTACGTTGGTGATAGAATGATAGAACTTTGCAGCAAAAACTCTCAGACAAGGGAATGGTTGGAGGGAAGCATGTCCAAATTATACAGAGGTCTTCTCTTTGCTCTAGAAAGTAAGGAAACTGGGGTTCACTCTTTCCCCAGGTGATGAGCAATGTCGTCCAAGAGCTGGGCCACGATGAGCCAGACCTTGACTGAGACACTTAACCTCCTGGCCCATAGGAGCCTGAAACACTCTTCCCCCAGCTCCGGGCTTTGTGCGGATCAACTGCCCACTGATCATAGAGGGCTATATAAATGCTAAGTGGAGCAGAGGTGGGGGGTGGTGGGGGATGCGAGCCAGTGGTCCAGGGTCCCCAGCAGTCCGCCCCTCCCCCTGCAGGATGCAGGCCAAGGGGGAGAGAGGGCATCTCCAGGAAAGAGCGTGACCTCCCTAGAGGGGGTAGGTCAAGGGGTTGGTGGGCAACACCGGGGTTAATGATTTCTGTAATATTTTAGAATTGAGATCTCAGGAATGAGGAGGAGAAAGAGGAAGCAATGGCCAGGATATTTGATCCTTAAAGCCTTGTTTATTTTTCCTTCAGAAAGAAAATGCGTGCACGCACGCGCACATCTGAACACATAAGTGTTCTCATATGCATCCATCTCCATACGTACCAAGTGTCTGGCGCAGAAACACTCAATAAGTGCTGCTATTATTATTCCACATAAACATAAACACGGGGACACAGGTATATTTTTGCACAGCATCCCCATGTACACACATAGATTCAGATACACGATAACATTTGGGCGCTCATTCTCTGCAGGAGGCACTGTGCCCAGAGCATCGGATGGGTATCTCGAACCCTCCCAACAATCCCGTGAGGTACGCACCGCGTGTAATTCCCACTTTACACGTGGGGAGTCTGAGATTCGGACCCTCTGCCCACATTCACACAGCCGGTCACTGCGGAGCCCCTACACGGCAGTACACGTGTGTGCCCGTGTGTGCTCACATGCACACGCACATCTGAACGCATAGATCCTGCGGATGTGCACAGACATCTTCTCACTTCAGCACGCGTGGGAAGACGTTCACGTACGCATGCAAAGACCTTCATGCACGCAGACACTCCCATGCGTACGTGGGCGGTGTGTCTTGCCTTGATCTCGGGGGGATCTCAGGTCCTTCCTGAGAGGGGCCTGAAGGTTCTCTTGATCTTCGACCAACACGCCCCTGGTTGCTGCCTGCTGCTTTCACTTTGGGTCCTGGACAGACCCAGGCCTGAGAGGCAGGAGCCTGGCTTCGATGCCGATTTAGGCACCACCAGCATCCCTCCTAGAGGTCGGAGCAGCCTGACACCGGCCCCTGCCACCTTTCTCCCACTGGGGCCTTGGAGGAAGGGGACGGGAAGGATGGGGGCAGTGGAGCTTGGCTAGAGGAGGAAATGGGAAGGGGCGTCTGGAAAGGGTTCTCCCCCCACCCCCCCTACACACTTCCCCCTTGGCTGTCCTCTGTCTCCCTGCTGCTAGCAGATGGCAAGGAGCAGCGATTCTCTAACTTTCACAGCACCAGACTCAGAGTACCTAACTGGAAATGCTCCTGTCTCCAGAGATTCTAGTTCAGCAGGTCTGGGTGGGGCCTTGGAATCTGCATTTAGTAGACCTCATCCCCAGCCCTAGCCCCATGACTCTGATGAAGGTGGTCCATAGACCACCATGAGAGGGGAAGAGGGTTTTTTTGGAGAAAACTCACGACGACTTGGAACGACCCACCCAGACGCGAAAAACTTAAATCTCTGGGGAGTTGGCTGGTGGGCTTCGTGGCAAAAAGCTTATGAGTCCCCAGCTGAGTTATGGGATGATCAAAAAATATTCTCCAGTGTTGTTTCTGCAGGGGTAGGGAGCTTTGCTTTATTCTATGGCTCAGCCCAAACCCTGGCCTTGGCCCAGATGTCATCAGTCTCGAGGGAGATTATACGAGAGTGTGGATGGTACAAGGCAAACCACCGCCATTGTGGGACAGGCACCACATGTGGCTCCCTGGCCTGGGCGTCATCACCAGGGAGTTAGTGAAAACTTCTGGTGTGCTAGGTTAGAGCCCGAAGAAGGCTGGACACACGCCCTACTTCTGTTTCTGTAGGAGGACAGTGTCACAGCCTGCTCATCGTGGAGCACGGTCTGTCACTCAGGAATATAGGGCAGTTTCCCAGGTTAAGATGACAAGATCTCCTTTAGAAGCCCTGCGGATAAGCTACAGAGGCAGAGGCCCTGAGACCCTCCACAGCTGGTGCATTCCCGAGTTTCTGTGCTGCCCTCCCCTCGGTGAAGGAGGGGGCATCAGTGGCCTGGCACAACAGCCACGAGCATCCCCACGGCCCAGCCCCACCAAACTTAAACTCTGCGTTAAAAGAGCCCACTGGCTCTGCAAACACAACTTCAGACCAAGTCTCCTGGACTGAACTCTTCCGACAAATCGCCCATCCTCAGCCCCTCCTCTGCAGAAAACCTGTCTCAGCTCTGATCCTCCATCCCACCCCCTGTGGTGGGCAGAATCTAGTGGAATAATGAGAAAATCATCAGGTAGGGATTGGAAAAGCTGCCCAGGGCAGGTTCCAAGCTCCTGCTGCCTGCCCTCCTTCCCCGGGGATAGAGAATGCCTGCTGTCAGAAGGTGGATGGGGGCGGGCATACTGGGGGCTGCCTGAGAGGTACCTCCCACTTCCCCCCCTCCCCGCCTTAGCACCGCAGCCCCGTGGGATGGACCCAGCTGGGTGGAACATTAGAGGAGAGCCCGGCAGGGAAGCGGGGCCCAGAGGCCTAGAGGCAGCTCCCTGCTGCCCCACCATGGGCAGCTGTGGAGCTGGGGCCCCTGCTCTGTCTTGGAGCCTTTGGAGACTTGACCCAGATTCCCAGGTTTATGCCCTAGGGTGACCTCAGGATTTCCCACCTCACCTCTGAGCTCTCACCCAGTCCTCTTCTCTGCTAACCCTCAGCCACTCATCCCCTGAAGAGTGCCGCTCCTTCATTGCTTCCCCTCTGCAACCGCTCTCCCTGCCTGCAAATCAGGCTTGGCCAGGTCTCTGGTAAAGCACCCACCTCCCCTGAACATGTCCTAGAAATTAAAGCTCCCAAATCCCATTGAGGACTGGCAAGTTCCCCTGGGCAGCCAGGGCGGGAGCAGGCCCCTCTCTCACTAACTTCCCGGGGAGAGCCCAGCTGGCAGGAACAGGCCTCCGCAGAAGGTGGCCAAGCCACTTACTCAAATCTGCTCTGTGAACGCACATTCCAAATCGGTGTCCCCCCAGGCCTGGCATCTCCCCGCCTTAGCTTCTTGACCTCCTGGTCTGGTCCCCTGAGATGCACATCCCCACCCTGCCCACTCATGCTTATGTGTGCTTACACACACATGCACGCACAGTCTTGGCCTGCCTTTGACCCCGTGCACTCTTGCGGACACCAGGCCGAACATTGCCCCCCCACCACCACCAGAAATCTCTGTGACCCAGCTTTCTCCTTTCCTTCCGGTCCTGGCTGCAGTATTCCTACGAAGGGATGGAGATCAACAACCTGCCGGTGAAGCTGACAGTTGTGTGGAACGGGCACTTCAACATTGATAACCCAGCTCAGAACAAAGGTGCGGAAGGAGGGCCCGGGCAGGCCGGGGAGCGGGGAGCAGCTCCCATCGGTGGGCAGTGCCATTCCGTCCCCCACCCAAGCCAAGCCCGCTCTCCGCGCCTCCCCAGCGCCCTCACTGCTCTGTGACTGCTCGGCGCAGGAGGCGCAGGGGGACAGCTGCTGGGAGTACAGTGGAGGGAGCAGCGCGGGCTGGAGGGGGTGCCCCAGAGACTGAGGGAGGCTCCACCGCCCAGCCACCATCCTCTGCTCAGGCTTTCCCTGCATCCGGAGGGCGGAGGGGACAAGGCTGCCTCACGTCCCATCATCCAGGCCAGCACTGCCCTCCCGGGCCCCTCCCAGCCCCCTGCCCCCACCTCCAAGCCCCCCTTGCCCTTTGCCCACAGTTCACCTCTACAAGTGCGGCGCCATGCGTGAGAGCTGCGGGCTGTGCCTCAAGGCGGACCCGGACTTCGAATGCGGCTGGTGCCAGGGCCAGGGCCAGTGTACCCTCCGGCAGCACTGCCCCATCCACGAGAGCCACTGGCTGGAGCTGTCGGGCACCAACAGCAAGTGCACGAATCCCCGCATCACAGAGGTGAGCCGTGGTCCGCTGGGCCCGCTCTGGGCCGCTGAGCCCTGTCCTGCCACGGGCGGGGCCCTGGAAGCCATGGCTGGCATGGAATCCGTCACCCCCGTGTCCACCAGGTGCCCAGCTGGCTGCGGGCATCCTCATTTCCCTGCAAATCCGTAGCAGCTTTAGCCTTGGCTCAGAGGCCCTCCCCTCATCAAGGGAGGTCGAGAGCAGAGAGGGTTCGACTGTCCTATGGAGTCTCCGTGTGAGCCGCGTCCGAGAGGACTCGCGGTCCTCGACACCCCTTCCTTGTCTCCAAGAGTCCTGGTGGCAAGGCCATGAAGCTCCATCGGCTGCGGCCTCATTAAGCAGTCAGCCTGTGGGTGGAGGCTGCCTGGGGTCAAGGGCGGGGAGCCCAGCCCCGGAGAGGTGGAGCAGGTCAAAGCGGAGAGGCCTCGGGACTCACACGAAGCAGACCGAAGCTGTGAAGTGGCAGGAACGGACCAGGAGCACAGTTCAGGGGGACAGAGGGACGCGGGCCGTGGAACGCGGAGCCGTGAGGGGCGGGGCAGACGGGGGATCACAGAGAACAGCGTTTGAATCCCAGCTCCATTTGCTAATCCCAAGTAATTGTTGGGTCCCCTGCGACCACTTCATCTCCATCTCCAGTCCTCAGCTTGCTCACCCATGCCCTGGGTCGAAGCGTCCACCTCACAGGGGAGTGACAGGGATTACATGAGCGATCCCATGCAAGATGCCTGGCTGCATGCCCAGCCCGTGGGGATCTCATCACCCTCCGCCTCCTCGTTGATCACTGACACTGTTAAAATCATTTTTAAATCCCGTGTCTAAGCCCATCACTGCCCTGGTGTCTTCACCTCCACACTCCTGGCACAAAGACCCTCTAAGGTCCCCCGCACCCGGGCTGGAATCCCTTGCTCCGCTCATAAAATAAGGGAAAGACGTGCATGTCTCAGCTACGGGACGGCGTCTGACACGTCTGCACCTGGGGCCCAGCACTTCGCTCGTCGTACGTGCTCTGTGCCTCTTTGCCATGGTTGATGCTGATGATAATAATGCCACGGGGGGACAGAGGGAAGATGAGACGGAAGCTCAGTCTGTCCATCCGTAGTGAGGAGACGCTGGGCATCCAGCTCTGTGCACTTTCACAAACACCCGTATCTGGTACCCTTACAACGGCGGGCACAATCACAGGCCGAACATTTGTGTGGTGCTTCAGAGTTTGTGAAATAGCCTCATATCCCTCACTTCATCCGGCCTCACAACCCTGCCGTGTGGTTTCCTAGGGCTGCTGCAATGAAGTGCCGTAAACGACAGAAATGTATTGTCTCTCGGTTCTGGAGGCTGGAAGTTGAGATCAAGGTGTCACAGGGTTGGTTCCTTCTAATGGCTGTGAGGCAAGGGTCCGTTCCAGGCCTCTCTCCTTGGCTTGTAGGTGGCTGTCTTCTTCCTGTGCCTCTTCATATTGACTTCCTGCCATGTGTGTCTCTGCAAATTTCCTCTTTTTATGAGGACATCAGTCCTATTGGATTAGGACCCACCTGAATGACCCCATTTTGACTTGACTACCTCTATAAAGACCCTGTCTCCAAAGAAGGTCACAATTCTGAGGTGCTGGGGTTTAGGACTTCAACATATGGAGTTCAACCCATGATGCCTGCCAAGGCCAAGGTTATTATCACCCTTTCCCACATGAAAAGACCCATGCTCAGATTTACTCTGACCAAAGTGGAAATCAAGGGCCCCTGAAGGCCGAGTCTCTTGATTACTGGATTGCTGTCCTCTGCCACCACAAAGGCAAACACTCCCATACATTCCCTCGACCCTCCCTCACAAATGCTGCATGCGCACCGGGGACGTGTACAAACAGGAAGGAGCTTGACTCGTGAGTAAGCAGCTTCCTCTGGCAAAGCAGCCTCTCAGGCGTGGCCCTCTAGATGTGCCCCCCGCTTTGGCACCTTCACCCTCCACGTTCCTGGTTTTCCAGGTGCCGAGAGCTTCACTCAGCCCCGACTTCAGTCTCCTGCATGGGTAGGAATCTCAACAGTGATTCTCAGACTGGGGAAAGATACTTATGTGTTTTAACTACAGAATTATCTAGAGAAGGAGAGCAGGTGGATGCCTCTGGCGCCACATCTGAACGAGGGCCCCCCTCCTTTCCTGCCAGCCCCCACCCTCAGAGCCCCGTAGCAAGAAGCCATCCCCCAGGGGGCTGCCTCTCAGGACTGCTAATGGTGTGTCTGGTGAAAACGGTGGGACTGGCTTTCTTCTTGGCCTGAGACCAAAAACATCACAGGGAGGAGATGGCAAATTAAACAAACCTCCCTGCGACGGATGCTATTTACTGGCTCCATACTGGCAGCAGCCCTCCAGGGATCCTGGCGAACCATGGACTGGGCCAGAGATAAAGCTTCCTTTTCAGGACAACAAGCCAGGGTGGAAATATCATGCAGATGCTGCTGAGAGGTGCCAGTGGCGCTTTGGGGACTAGTTGGGCAGGCGTCTGGGAAGGACAGGGACTCCCGCTGCCCACCCCCCTCTATCTGTCTATCTCCCTCACACAGAGACAAGCCTGTGTCTCCAAAGAACCTATTTGTTTTTCCACTGCAGTGGGAACATGCTTGTGCAAACCCACACACTCATGAACCCTCACACTCACAGATGTGCCCACCTGCATATGTGAGAAGCAGGAAGTATCTTGAGCTTTGTAGGTGAATAGCCTACAAGGCTCGGCAAAGCTGTCACTCCCTTCCCCACCTTCCACCCTCCCCCCAGGATGGAACGGCCCACTTGTGACCCTGGGGGGATGGAGAGAGTAGGAAATATTAAGAGGTAGCCTACCTGGGCTTCTCCTATTTGTGATCCCATTGACGTTGGCCGAGATCCAGGTGCTGATGTTCAGAGACACCAGGAACAGGAAATGGGCCCTTCTCTGGTCTGTCAAATGCCAGGAGAGGCTGGCATGGAATGTCTTCTGCCACTAAGGTCACTGCTGTGGGAGGTTATAATTAGATCACGTGAACTTTGAGCCGCCACCTCAAAGCAGGCCCTTGGTGGTTGAATCCTAACATTCCAGTCATGGGTTTTTAGCATCAACAGTGATGTCTTCGGAGGGAAAGCCAGTCATTTTGGGCAAGTGTATGAGGTTAAAGTCTAAATTAAACCCAAACAAACCAAGCCAAACAATGAAGGCAGAGGGGCAGTGACGAAGGCTTTTCTAACTCCAGGAAGACGCTTGGATCGTTGGGGTTTTCAGTACAATTACAACTCAAGGAATAAAATATGGTGCCATCACTGGAAAGTTCACGCAGAGAAAGGAGGCACCACCATCCCTGCTCTCAGGGACTCAGGATCTGAAGAGGTGGGGTTAGGGGGGCGGCAGGGTGGGGAATCCGACACAAACGTTACTGTGAAAAGAGCACAAAGAAAGTGTCCTGAAATCTCAGTGGAGAGAAACCGAGAGAACATCTGGTGATGGGGAAGCGACTTTTGACAAGGCTCTTGAAAGATGGGTGGATGCCATCGTGTGGAGGGCTGTGTGGGTCGATAGGGGGCTTGTTCATTTTCACTGAGAGTGGAACCAACACGAGCATATGCTGGAAGGCTTTAATCCCGATTTTCTGTGAATTACCCAGTAACACTGCAGATCACGTTCTCTCTCTTCTTCTGTGAAATGCGAAGAGGAGCAAGGGGCTTTGAACCCTGCTCCTAAAACCATACACAGGCACAGACTATTCTACCAGAAGCTCCTGCCCGTTGACAGTCCCAGACCTGGGTGCCCTCGTGGACTTGGACTCAACTCAGGGAATGGGATGGAGATAGGAAAGAGGCAGCAGCCTCTCCCTTGCCCCATCAGCAGTGGGGGGATCGCGCTGTCTTGGTGTCTGATTACTGTGCTTCCTCCTTCTAGATAATCCCAGTGACAGGCCCCCGGGAAGGGGGCACCAAGGTCACCATCCGAGGGGAGAACCTGGGCCTGGAATTCCGGGACATCGCCTCCCATGTCAAGGTGGCCGGCGTGGAGTGCAGCCCTTTGGTAGATGGCTACATCCCTGCGGAACAGTAAGTGGAGGCTGTCCGAGACATGGGAGGAGCAAGGAAGAGAAGTCCATATAAATAGACGGTTGATGTTGACTTACCTTCCCCAATCAACAATAGATGGTCTTAGAACTTATGGACAGAAAAGGAGAATGTCCCTCACGTTCTAGGGTGTGGGGGACTCCTACAGCTCCCCAGCCCCCGAACTAGCTAGCTGCCATATTGGGGGAAGTCCAGAAAGGGGAAGGGGAGATGGCTGGGAGAAAAGGGGAAATTGATCATTACCTCCTTGAGGTGTGAGGTTGAGTAGGAACAAGACAAAGCAAAATCAAAAGCTGCAGAAGTGTGAGTTCAGCTCCTTGCCCTAGCTCCCTCCACTGTCCCTAACTCCCCACTCCTGTCCTCTCCCGATTACAGAAGAAGCTAATCCTATGCTCCCCTCTGTGGAGGCTGAGAATGAACCTTCGCACCCACTCTCAGGCCTGTGGGGACTTGGATTGTTTTTCTCCAGCAAAGTCTGCTGGTCCACGGAGAGGGCCATTCAACGAGTGACCTTGACCTCTAACCTATGTGGCAGGGAAGGTTTGTGAGTCATGTATTGCCTTGTAAATAAGTAAATACAATTTTCCAGCCCAGCAAACACAAGCATGAAATAAATATTCACCAGCGCAATAGAATCTATATTCTACACCCTCTTTGCTGCCCCTCCCAGAGTGAAACCTTGCCACTTGTCCCCACGTGCATAGGTAGGTGAGTGCGTTTATGCTTGTGCTGGTTGAGTCTTACCCAGATTTTGTGATTCTGGAACCATCAGTCCTGCCATCCTCAATTCCTCCTTGATTTCCATCCGGTTCTTCCCAAAACACTCATAGTAGATAAGATGATTGAAGGCTCCAGGCTTGGTAGGACCCATGCTGGTCCATCATCACTTACTTACCCAAAGACCTTTCTGTGGCTCCTTCAACTTTTTGTCCTTCCTAGGATAAAACCAAAGCAGGCTGCTACGGATATATTGTGATTTGGGGAACTTTAAAACGCCCTACTCTGGACTTGTATAGCCGGATATAAAAAATATTATAAAGCCCCGTGATTAAGTATCGTGATACTTAATAAGATAGAACACCAGAAAAAGAACCTTGATACATAAAAATTTAGTATGTGATAAAGATGACATTTCAAATCAGCAAGGAAAGCAAAGCTCATTCAATAAGTGGTACAGTTTTACCCCCTGGTGAAAGTACCATATCAGATTCTTATTTCCCATTATACACCAAGGTAAATTCCAGGTGGATTAAAGAGTTAAGGGTAAAAAAATGAAAATGTGAAAGGGTTAGAAGAAAATGCAGGTGAGAATTTATTTGATTTCAAGAAAGGGAAGGTGTTCCAGGTATAACTGCAAAAGAAAAAATTATAAAGGAAAAGATTAGATTTGAGTATGTAAGACAAAACTTGTGCACCAAAAACCCTGTGTGCGAAGTAAAAATATGAATGATAAACTGAGTATTGTTGTGGCCTGTTACAGTATGCTTTTCCTTAACATTTAAAGAGGTTAGATAAAAGATACAGGTAAAAGGCAACTATCACGAAATTAGCAAAGAGCATGAGTGTGCAGTTCAAAGGACAGAACTAAAGTCATATTAAAAAAATGTTTAACATCAGTAGTAACCAATGAAATGGGGAACAGTTTTTCAAAGGTAATGCCCACCCAGTGCAGATGAGAGGCATAAGAAATAGCTCATTCATACATTCATGTCGGGAGGGTAAATTGGGACGACCTTCCTGGAAGGCAGTTTGGAAATGCAGGTCAAACATCTTTAGCCTGGGCATAATTCTTCTAGAACTTTCCCTAAATAAACAGAAGGCACAAATATTTATTTGCAAGAATGCTTATTTTGGCCTTATTTGTAACAGTGAAAATGTGGAAGCAATTTGTATATCTAAAACTAGGGAATTAATTAATTTAATAAATTATTGTCTATACGTAGGACAGTAAACTACACAACCATTAAATGTGATATGTAGAAGAATCATGACCAGGCATATACTCAAGGTATATTAAGTGAGAACACAGCTTACCAAGCAGAATACAGAGTTTATAATTAATTTTGTAAAAGGAAAGCAAGACTGGAAACATGTACACCAATATGTTGACAATGGATACTTCTGGGTGATGCAGTTGGGGTGGGAGTGGAATGTAGGTACGGCAAGTGCTTTTATGTACTTTTAAAAAAACTGAACATGTATTAATTATGTTATCTGAACAGAAAAGCATAGATTTTTGCTACACTCTCACCCAGAACCCGGAAGCCATAAAGTAAAAAATGAGCAACTGAACCACACAGATAGTTTTAAACTTTCAAGTGGCAAAAGACTTTATAAACCAAGTTGAAAAACAAGTGATCAACTGAGAGAAAATAATTTCAATATTTATTATGGAGAAAAGTTAATTCCCCTAATTCAGAAGCTCCTACAAAAAGATAATCCATCAGCGAAATAAAGAGAGGGCATCAGACAAGTCACAGGGAAGGCTGTATAAGATTTAAGCACACACACACACACACACACACACACATACAATACATGCAACCTCACCAGTAATCAGGGGAATAAAAATGAAATTGAGATCTTTTTTTTCCTATTATATACGAAAAAATTTTAAAGGACTGATAATATCTAGTGTTGGACAAACAGTGAAGTAATCTCACTCACTTGCTGTTGATGGAAGTAAAGGTTGGGACAGTCCTTCCGGACCATTATTTCCCACTACTATCAAACATTAAAAGCACAAGGGCTTCCCTGGTGGCGCAGTGGTTGAGAGTCCCCCTGCCGATACAGGGGACGCGGGTTCGTGCCCCGGTCGGGGAAGATCCCACATGCCGCGGAGCGGCTGGGCCCGTGAGCCATGGCCACTGAGCCTGCGCGTCTGGAGCCTGTGCCCCGCAAATGGAAGAGGCCACAACAGTGAGAGGCCCGCGTACCGAAAAAAAAAAAAAAAAAAAAAAAAAGCACAAATAATCCTTCTCAGAAATCTATTTTAATAAATATGCGATGCTTAAGGAGGTGTGTAGGTTGGTTCATTTTGCGGGGTTATTTGGAGTAGGAGAAAAATCAGGGTAAGTTAAATGTATAACAGTAGGAGGCTGGTTAAATAAATGATGACACAGGCCTCTTATGAAATACCATGAAGCTGTTAAAAGAAGAAAGCGGAGCCGTGTGTACTGTGACATGAGGGAAAGTCCGTGCTGTTTCGTTGAGTAAAAAGGCAGGGGTTAAAAATAATGGGTGGTTAAGTTCCACTTTTATTTTTAAGATCATGTATATGTTTCTTTACATATGCATGTTTGTATATAATTGTACATGTGTATATATACACATTTATGTTTATATGCGTGCATAATATCAGACATAAATATATATACACACGTGTGGATATATGGGCAAATCTATATATTTGGGCAAGTTGCCAAACTTTTCCGTGCCTCAGTTCTTCATTTATAAAATGGAGATTATATATATTATATATTTGCATAGGTCTAGAGAAAGGTCTGCAAGGATTTATACACCAAGGTTTTGAGAGATTAGTGACGAAAGGCACACTTTATTTTACTGTCACATTTTGATACTGTCTCGCTTTCAAAGGGTATGAACCAATTTTGTAAGTGAAACAATAAAAATTTTTTTAAAGGGGAGAATTTATGACTCTCTCCCACCCTTTCCCCTCGCCCCCCCCCCCCCCCCCCCCCGCATGAAAAGCCCCTCCCCTGCCAGGCCCCTGGCTGGGGCTGGGAGCAGAAAGCACTGCCTGGGGCAGTCCATGCCTTGGGAGCAAAGAGCTCCTAGGCGAGGACCTGCAAACCTTAGGTCCCAGCTCCGAGGTCCCTGTCTGATGGCTGTGTGCCCTTGGGTAAGTCACAGTTTACTGAGAGCCTCTAAGGAGACCCCTGTAGGTCACATTTCCTCATTTCCTGAGAACCAGGGAGGAGCCCCCGAAGGGAGGAATCAGGTATATCTCACCTCCTCCTTCCCTGCCCACCCCTGAGATCTTACTACAGAGAAGGAGGTCTGGGTAGGTGTAGGGCCCAGGGGTCACGGCAGGGAGACCTGTGACCCTCCTGTGACCCATGGGGGTCTGTCCTCTCCACCCTGCAGGATCGTGTGTGAGATGGGGGAGGCCAAGCCCAGCCAGCACGCCGGCTTCGTGGAGATCTGTGTGGCTGTGTGTCGGCCCGAGTTCATGGCCAGGTCGTCGCAGCTCTATTACTTCATGGTGAGTCCCGGCCACCAACGGCCTGGCCAGGCACAGGCCACAGACCTCTTTACCATGATTGCTGAGCCCTTCTAGACCTCTGTGGGCAAACCCAGGCCAAAGTCGTGGGAGTCCCGTCCTGCAGCGCTTGAGAGCACAGCCTTGGAAGTCGGGAAGACCTGGATTCACATCCTGGCTAGGCTGGGCTGGGCTGGGCTGCAGCTCCAGGGAAGTTGCTTTGGCTCTCAGGCCCCAATGTCCCCTTCTGGCCGAGTGTCAGCGTGACACGGTGGGTGAGAGTGTGGGCTGTGCATGGGGACTCCTGGGATTTGAGCCCTGGCTCTGCCTCTTATTAACTGGGTGGACTTGGGCTAGTTGTTTAATTTTCTGTGCCTCAGTGTCTCCATTTGTAAAATGGGGATGATAATACTAAGCATCTGTCCCACAGTATTACTGTGAAAATTAGATAAAATAGATTTATCACCTCTAGTGTCACTGCCTTTACGATTTCTGTGACTGCCACCATGACTGCTGTGCCCTGCCCTTTGCCTGTGTGCTGGCACCCCACCACTTCCATCCCATTATCCCCAGTCATCCCACCTTCCTCACTCACCATCGTCCTATGCCTAACTTACTCCCTCTCGCCCCAACACCCTTCCCCACACTTCCCTCCCCACCCCAAGGCCTCTCTGCAGATCTCACCCCTGCCCTCACATTCCCTCCAGCCTGGACCCTCCCTGGCCCCTGAAAAGGGTACCGGACCAGCCCTGGTGAGGGGTTCTGTGAACAGGGGGACTTGGGAACCTCCCTGCCTTGTGACGACAGGGATGCTGGAGACATGAGCACATCCCCTGCTACATACATCACATCATTGCCAAAACTGTTTTACCGTCCAGTTAACTTCTCGGGTTAATGCCAGATGTGATGAGATCATTTCCTCATGATCCTGAGCTGCTTTTGGAAGCTGGAAACCTGAAATGATGGATTTTATGACTGGGGGTCAAATGCCCGGAAATATGTCATAGAAGCCCATTTTTCTCCTTCCTTCCTTCCTTCCTCCCTCTTCTTTCATCTGCCTTCCTTCTCTTTCTTCTTCCTCCCTTTAACTGACAACCACGTATCACCTTGCACAATACCTCTCCCTAGGTTATTTGATAAATACTTGCTCAATTGGTTGCATTTTATAATATAGCTTGATGGGCCTGGCTTGCAGGTGTGACAGTGATGACTCAGACCCCATGCAGCCCCTGCCCCAGGAGGCCCACAGTCCAGAAGGACAGAGGAGATGAAGGACTTGCACACGATGTGACTGGGCGAGGGGGGTGGGTGGCGGTGAACCTGGGAGGGATGTGCCTCAGATGCCCCTCTCTGCCTGGGTCCTGACCTCTGCAGTGCTCCTTCTCCACTCTTTGAAAGCTAGCCAACCTTATAAATATGGCTGTCACTAAACCCACACAGGAGCTCACTTAGAGGAACACACACGTCATGGATTTAGTGGATGTGTATAGTTTTACCTATTCGTTTAGCATTTGTACTCCCACCTTCTTCGGAAAGGGTTTGAAGGAATTTCCAAGTTAAACCCAATATACTTTAAGACAACTAGTGATGAATGTATATATATTTACATAAATGTATATGTATATATATAGTATATCATATATATATTTATATACACAGACGTTGTTATTCCAGCAGAGTTGAGATGAGAGGGAGAGAGAGACTGAGGTGGGTAGAGACACGGACAGCACTCCCCAAGCAGTTGAGAGGTGTGGCGTGGCATACGAAAATTTGGCATGAAATCTGGCTCTGAAATTACCTGGCAGCTGTGGTAAAAGGGAGGACACCGCTGCATGGCCAAAGCAAGCACTGGACTTCCTTGGCCAGTCAGTTACCTGGAACAGTTTTTATCCTGTGGTCTCTTGGCGGTGACAAAGCGAACGCTACCAGGAACGGCCGCTACTTCATTAAGCTGACGTTTCCTTTGGGCCTCAGCTGTCTCTGCTGTGTCTCCAGCCAGGCTTCTTACCTTTGTGACTAATTCAAAGGCCACCGCCCCCTGGATGTCCTGCCATCACCTCCCATGGCCCACCCGAGCTGTCAGCTCCCATAAACAGCGTGTCCCCCTCCCTTGCCCATTTCTGTCAGTGGCCTGTCACCGGGCCCACCATCTTGGTGGCCTGTGGCTCGGCTTCCCCTAATGCCTGATGTCAATCCCTCTATCACCATGTCCGGGATTCTTACTTTTCCCATTCCCTTTGCTACTGCAGTGGCCCCCTTAAATCCCTGCCGTTGGTCTGAACCCATTCTAGTCCAGCCACACCGGGGGATACCATTTTCATCATGTCAGCCCCCAGCTCAAGAAGAGCCCAGGGTGCCCTCTGCCTCTCGACTTGTCCAGGTTCCTTGGTCTGTTCTGCCCTGCCTATCCAATCCTTCCTCAAGCCTTCGAGTGGCCTGACTCCCTTCCCTTCTCTGTCTCCTTCTTCAGCTGCTCCTTCTTCTGTGATACCTGCTCTTGGGCTTAATTCATATGACACATATATGTGGTAGACAACCAAAAGCCCCTTCTGCTCTCAGGGAAGGTCTTGCCTGCGTGAGTGTTTCTACCCTGGGAGCAGGATGTGGTTGGATGTAAGGCATTAAGGGAAGGCTTCATGGAAGGAGCCAGAAGGAAAGGCAGGACCTAAGGCAGAATACAGTTTTCCATATGGATCTCGGGTAGCGGGAGGCTGTTCCCGGCATGAGGTGTGACATGGAGGGGCACCACGAGACGGGAGCAGAAGGGAGTGGGAGCAGGGGGTTGACGGGGACGAGGGGAACTCGGAGCAGAAGAGCAGCGAAGGTGCGAGTTGTTGCCACAAGGCGAAAATGCATTGGTCCAGTGGGTCCCTGGGACTCAGACTCGTACTTACTTTTCTATTGGAGGCACTATCCTGGCAATACACACCCGCTTGGGAAGAGCTGCGGGGGGAGAAATGGTGCCACGGACCCCAGTCTCCTCCCAGACCCCAGTTTGCATTAAGGACCTGGTCACTGAGCAACCCCCCCCCTCACTGCCGACAACAGAGCTCCGAGGGGTTCAGGGTGGGAATGAGGGGCAGAGGTCCCCCGTAAGTCATACCAGGGAGGCAGGAAGGACAGAATGCCCCTCTGTCGCACGCCCACCCACAACATCTCCGAGCCTTCACTGCCTTCCCACCCTGCTGGGCAGCTGGCAGGTGGCACTCTTGGGACCCCCATGGAAGCCCCTGGCGAGCCCCTTTTCAGGGGTGCCTCTCAGGGCCTGGGGATGCTGGGGAGCCCCTCCCAGTGCCGAGGTTTGGGTCTGCCTCAGTTTCCCTCCACAAATCGGGCCAGGCTCTGATGTGTGGGTTTATTCACTCAAAACCCTGACACCAAGGCCCATAGACCGCAGATCAGCACTCTTGGGCTGTTGCCAGTTCTATCCCTGGAGATCTCTGTAGAGGCAACACTTTTCCCCCCTTTGCCTCCATCCAGGGAGGGAGCCAAGGGAAGAGATGGCAGATAACGCCACATCTGATTTCCCACGCAGACCCGCTGGAAAATAGTTATGAAGCAAACCTTGAATAATGAATAGGTTCTCCCAACTTTAAAACATGTCTCCATATCATCCTCTCCCCACCCCCAGAGTAACTCAGCACCCAGCCAGCCCCACACAGGAGGGCCACTGCAAACCCATCAGGGTTCCTCACTTGTACCCCTTCCAGGACCCTCACCCCTAGGCTGCCAGGGAGCTTGTCCTCCTTTCCACGTTGCCCCTTACCCCTTAAGTAACTCCCTCACTTTCCCTTTCCTCTCCGGGGGGGTCAGCAGGAGCCAGGTCTGAAAGCTCTCCCTTTACAGACAGTGGGGCGGAGGCACCATCTGCGGGAAGTTAGAACCAGAAAACAGTCAGGCACCTCTGAGAGGACCACTTTTTGATTCTTTGAGATCAGAAAGGGTAAGTGACTTGTGCTGAGTCACACAGCACGGTGTAGGCAAAGCTGAGAAAGGAAGGCTCTTGCAGCAGTCTCATCCCCCACCCTAGCACGGGTCTCGGGTTGAGCCAGAGCCAGCATAAGCCGTTCCTCGGCTTGGCTTGGTGGGTGTCACGGGGCTTCCAGGTTTGGGATCTGCAGGGACCAGGTGGGTGGGCCCCGCGAGCGCGCCTGCGCTGAGCGGATGCCGGGCGCAGAGGTCCGCCTGTGTTCCCGTGGGTCCCTGCGTGTCCCCACACGTGTGCCCTGTGCGGGGACCGGGGCGCACACGTGCCAGGCCTTGGGGCTGCAGGCTTCGCTAGGGCTTCTCTTCTCCTCCCCTAGTGTTATCCATCAATCGAGGCCTCTCGGAGAGGAGGTTGCCTGCCCGCTCCGAGGAGCTGAGTGGGTTCAACTTTTGGTGCAGAATTCTTTAAGGGAGTAAGAGAAGAGAGAAATCTTCATTTAAATGCAGATACAGGCTTCTCACCTGGGACTTAGGAAAGTTTTTTCCATTAAAATGCTAATGAAAGAACAAACTGAGACTCCAAATCCTCAGCTCACAGATCCTCCCCCATCCCCACCCCCATCCCCAATCTGACTCTTCCCTCAATCCACTGACCCTTCTTTGCTTCTCCTCCTGGGTTTCCCTGGGGCTCACACATCTCATTGCTCTGGCCGCTGGGTGCTTTGGGCAGCTCTCTGGAGAGGCCTGTGGAAGGGGCAGCTTACCTTCCTGAAAGCGACCCTCGCTGGAGACTGGAGAGGTGGTGGAGAACTCCAGCTCTGGAGTCAGTTCTCAGGCCGCTTCTTTGCTCTGTGACCTTGGAAACTTTACTTAACATCTCTGAATCTTGTCTTTAAGATGGGTAATAATGCCTACCTTGTAGAATAGAATGGGTGATTTTTTAAAAATGTCTATCTCACTATAGATACACATAAAATATAAAGCCTGTCACTTAAAAGGTCACTACGTAGTAGCTAATATTATTATGACTGTTATTAGTGTAGAGGTGTACATGCTCGCCAGTCCCCACAGGCCTGGGTAAACTGAGCCTGCTCTCTGGGAGGCCGCCATGACTAAGGATTCCAGAAGGCGAGTGGAATCCGGGAGTGGGGTGCTGCCTCAGTCCTACCCAGGAGCATCCTCAGGCCAGATCCTTTCCTGCACAGACGCTGACTCTCTCAGACCTGAAGCCCAGCCGGGGGCCCATGTCCGGAGGCACACAGGTGACCATCACGGGCACCAACCTGAACGCAGGCAGCAACGTGGTGGTGATGTTTGGGAAGCAGCCCTGCCTCTTCCACAGGTAACTCACCTCAGGGCAGGCTCCAGGGTTCGCAGCTCAGACGGTGGGCGGGGCTGACAGGCAGCAGACTTCCGGCTAACCTTCTGGAGGTGCCTGCTCCTCCCTGAGGAAGTGGCCGTTCGCTTTGGGAGAGGACTTTCTGGGCATACTTGGCTGTGGCTTAGCCCGGGGACCTGCCCTTCCAAGGCAGGGCTTCCTGCCCTTCCAAGGCATGATGGGCCGTTCCAAGGCACCCCTTCCTTGGAACGGCCCATCATGCCGTTGCCCACCGTTTAGCCTTGGTGCCCGCATACCACCCACTGTGCAGGACCCTAGGGTTCCACGGGACACAGTTTGGAATCTAGGGCCCCTTCCCCCTGGGTTAGCTCCTGGCCAGCTGCTGCAGAGCCAGCCGGGACTGCCGAGAGCTGGCTGAGGTTGAACCTCCAGGGGCAGCCGACTTTCCCTTCCCTGGTTCCACCATCCAGTCCCAGGAGAGCACACCGTCCATGAGCCAGGAACCTGGGGCGGGGGTGAGGGTTGGGAGGGAGGCAGGACTAGAAGAGGTGTGGTTGGGGACATTCCCTGCGCCGCTGGCATGAGGTTCTGCAGAGAGAGATTTTCCTGGGAGAGAGCTATGCTGAGGGCTGCGACAGATCTGAAGTGAGGCCAGGCCAGGCCTTGCCTGAGCGTTCAAGAAAAAAATGGCTCTGACACTTGTTAAAATGGTAAAGAAGAGCTTGCTCAGGACTATTGCAATAGGTGTCAGGACTGTCGCAATGGAGAAAGAGAGTGGGCTTGACTCCAGATACGGCAGACAGCTGGGGATTTATAGCCAAGGGGCAGAGCAAGGGAGGCAGTGGATGGAAAATTACTAAGAGGAAACGAGGTTAGGGGGATTCTTGCTAAACCGACTTAACAGGACTCTTGCTGAAGGCAGTCAGGGTGACCAGACATCAAGGGTTAAGGAGGCGGAATTTGATCAGATATCAAGGGTACTCAGATATGGGGGGGTGGGTTTCTTGCCAAACTAAGTTAGCAGGATTCTTGGTAAAAATGGGGGTCAGCAAATCAAAGACAGGGCCTCAGGAAGAAGCCTAGTCAAAAAGGGGGCTCAGAGGAGCCCGTCTACAGTCTGGTCAAGGAGAGAGTCTTTGTCAGTAGTTCTCAGGGCTTTGTGTCGGGGCGCTGCTCCCCCACTGCCTCTGACGGGCCTGATGAACAGGGAGGGGCACGGGAGGGCCCCGACCCAGGACCACAGTGTCCCGCCCAACACCACCCAGGAGCCCAGCTCCCCATCTCCCTCCCGCAGACGCTCTCCGTCCTACATCGTGTGCAACACCACGTCCTCAGATGAGGTGCTGGAAATGAAGGTGATGGTGCAGGTGGACAGGGCCAGGATCCACCAGGACCTGTTCTTCCAGTACGTGGAGGATCCTACCATCGTGCGGATAGAGCCCGAGTGGAGCATCATCAGGTAGGGCCTGCCCTGACCTTGGGCTTCCCTCCTCGACCCTCCAAAGCCAGGGGAGTTCTGGGGCCCAGTCCTGCTGTGGGGACTGATGAACTGGGGGTGGTGGTTCAGAGCACCCCCCAGGTCAGACCTTCCTGGCGGGGCTGCCTCCTTCCACCGAAAGCACTCTGAGCAGGACCCGGCCCTGGGGGCCGATTTGAGGATTGCTGGGCACACTAGGAGGCCAGAAGGTGCTGCAGAGGGCATCCTGGTGGCCAGGCCCCTGCTGATGTCGGGGAAATGGCTGTATCAGGGGCCTCGGGGGGAGTGGACTTGGGCTCAGAAGGAGTGGGTGCAGCCCAGCTCCACTGCCTAGCAGGCAAGTGACCTTAAATTAGTTAACCTCCCCGGATCCAGGGTTTCTCACCAGTCAGCTCCCTCACGGGACACTGAGAGGATTACGTGAGGTACAAACACCCAGAGCGGTGCTGGCTCGTCTCCCCTCCCTCCTCAGCCCCTCTACCCACATCCCCCGTCCTCAGCCCTCCCCACCGTCTGCTTCGGCTCTGGAGGATGTCTGGGGTCAGGAGAAGATGGGGGGTCAATGACGAGTCCAGTCCAGAGAACAATCTTGTAAACCAGGGTCAGCAAACTCCAGCTGGGGGGCCAAAGCTGGCTGTCCGTCTGCTTTCGTAAATAAAGTTTTATTGGAACACGGCCATGCTCATCCAAATACGTTTTGTCTCTACTGCTTTCTCACCACTGCAGCAGAGCTGAGTAACTGCGACAGACCACATGGCCCCAGTGAGCCTAAAATATTTACTGCCTGGCCCTTTACAGAAAGAGTTTGCCACCGGGTCTTACACCCAAACACCAAAAGGCAGCCTTTGGGAGATGCAGCTTGGTTGTCCTCAGCAGTTAGTCTCTAAGGCCCAAGCCTTATAAGCTTTAGCCGTGACCTGAAAGCAGATACATATAAGACAGAGAGGGACAGAGAGCCTGTAAAAGCTAGTCCAGGATTTGCCCCCAGGGCCTGGTGAGTCCAGGAAGTTGGCACAGCCCCCTGTGCTTAGGCAAACTCTGGGGCTCCTGAAGGCGTTCACAGCCTGGTTTAATTCAGTTCTTCCTCGTGTCACTGGCGCAGAAATAGAGGTGTTGTCCCTCCTGGCACTCGGCAGTCACCCCCAGTCACTCTCACATCAAGAGGGAGGCTGGAGGTGCGTTCTGAAGGGGCCGGGGCTCCAGCGGTTTCACTGCAGTTAACGGAGTCTGGGATGGGGTGGGGCTTTGCAGAACACGTGGCTTTACACTGCTCGCAACAGCCTGGGTTACTGATGAGTGGCGATGGGTGATGGGGGCGTTCGATACACGTGTGTCGAATTGATGACCGAATAGATCGGGAGCTGGCTGGACACCAGAAGCTCATTCGCCAGCACTGCCGGGGCCGAGAGACTCTCTGGGTTTCGAGGAAATCTTCCTGCATGTGCATACGTGGGGTGGGGACTTGCTTCAGTGGGGACCGGTGGAGGGCGAGAGGAAGGGAGGGCAGGAATGGCGTGCAAAGGGGGGCAGATGAATGGAGGGGTAGAGATGAATGGGGCTGTCAAGGACTCTTTACCCACAAGCTTATAACCACTTACCTGTTTTAAATAGATTCTTCTCGATGATACTCCCCGATTGCAGATAACATAATTCATCACGTTCCTTTGAGTAGCCCCCAAGGAAGCTAGCCTCCATCCCACGCCAGCTTCTCAGTGGCCCTGAAGATAGGACAGTGGCATCCAGGTTTCCATTGAAAAGCTACCCAAAGACGTCTCCTAATCGCTTGGCGTTAGCAGTCCTTTGGCTGACTCCCCAGGGTGCGAGAGCCCTGGAGCATTTCAGATTTGCATTCTTACAGGAGGTTTCCTGAGTGGCTGGGCCTTGGCCTTTCCCATGTCCCAGCCGACTGAAGCCTCTAAGGTGGAAATGTGTGGTATGGTTGTCCTGGGGGAGGAGGCTGTGCTCAGACTTTGGAGGGTCTGGTGGAGGGTCTTCTGGAGCGAGGCGTCCCTTAGGCCAAGGCCAGGGTGAAGAAAATTCCCTGAGACTGGGGAGGACAGGGAAAGAGACGCTGGGAGACTGCAGAGAAGCAGCTGGCTCAGGTCAGGAGGCCTCGGGGGGCCAAGAGGGCCGTGCTACAGGCCCAGCCTCCGTGCAGTGTCCCCGCTCCAAACGAGCTCAGTGCAGGACGGCCGCGGACATCTGGTCATCACTGACTTCCCCTCGGCTGCTGAGGGCTCGTCATTATTATGCGGTCAGCTTGTCATCTTGTCCCCGTGAATGTTACCCTGCCCGCAGGTTATCATCGTCTTCCGCGCTGGGGTGCAGCCTGATAGATCATCATCGTCGTCATCGTCATCAGGCGCTGTTGCTATTCCTGTCCCTGTGTTTACACGCCTCCTTCTTTCTTCCCCACCAGTGGGAACACACCCATCGCCGTGAGGGGGACTCACCTGGACCTCATACAGAACCCCCAGATCCGTGCCAAGCACGGAGGGAAGGAGCACATCAATGTGAGTCCGGGACTGGTGGGGCTCACGGGGGGGCTGTGCACTCGGCGCGTGGCCGCCCTGAAGGGTGTGGGCTCTCCGAGGGCTCAGGCAGGCTTACCCCAGACACCAACGACCCGTCACGTGTGACGCCCCGGACACTGGGATGGCGGGATGGGGGAGCAGACATGAGGCCATTTCTACACTCTGGGGTACAGGCATGCAGGAGCAACCTCTTCGGGGTTTCTGGGGCTTCTTATTCTTAATAAGGGATGGAAGACCTTTATTCTTCCATCCTCTGACCCCCAGTGCCATTCCTTAGCTTAGAGATACCCTAGTGCCTGCCATGGGCAGGGCAGAGGTAGGTGTCAGCTGCAGAGCTTGTCCTTGAGTGCCCAGGTTGTGTGGTCCTGACTCCACTGGAGCTGTGGGGATCCACCCATGACCGTCCCGTGTCAACACCACGCTGTACGACGGCACTGAGGGAGAGCCGGCGGGTGTCTGGGGCTGCAGGTGTGCGGAGACACGCCACATAGCCCTCCCTCTCCGGCTCCACCCCAGCTCTGTGAGGTTCTGAATGCTACTGAGATGACCTGCCAGGCTCCCGCCCTCGCTCTGGGGCCTGACCACCAGTCTGACCTGACGGAGAGGCCCGAGGAGTTTGGCTTCATCCTGGACAACGTCCAGTCCCTGCTAATCCTCAACAAGACCAACTTCACCTACTATCCCAATCCTGTGTTTGAGGCCTTCGGTCCCTCAGGAATCCTGGAGCTCAAGCCCGGCACACCCATCATCCTAAAGGTAGAGTGAGATGGGAGGAAGGAGGCTGCTGTATGCAAGGGGAGGCTTTCCAAGTCACAGGAGGAGGCCGCAAGTCATGGGCTTCTGCCAGATCTTGTGGCAGGTGTCATTAGCTAGCAGAGGTTGTGTTATAGCCCAGACTATGGTAAATGTGCTCTTTGAGTTTGTATTGAGAGCTTCACTCTCTTTAGGGGCCACAGAAACCTGGTCAGGGCAGCTGGATCCACCCTGGCCATCTGACTCCCAGCTTTGGGCCCTGTGAGTCCAGGACTTGGGAGGTCAAAGGCTCATACTGCTTCCTCCTGTGCAGCCCTTTGCAAACCACCTTATAGGGCTTCTTTGGAGCATGGATAGAAAATTAATTTTAACTCATGTGACAATTTGAAGCAACTGGTAGTGACTGATGACAGCTCTGTGTTGAGAAGGATTCTGAAGCTGCCTTTGGGACAAGCTGAAAAGAGTGCCTTGATTATTGATTTCCCACTGAGGAAGGGGGAATAGTAGTATAGGTGTTGTGAATTTTTTGGACTTATTAGGGAAGGTGGCCTCTCCACCAGCTCCCCAGAAGGATGGGACCTCCAGGTGGGAGGACATGTCAGCCAGCCAGTAGCTGTGCTCCTGACTCTGGGGTGGGAACTTGGGCTTTCCTGTCCATGCAGGGCAAGAACCTGATCCCGCCCGTGGCTGGGGGCAATGTAAAGCTGAACTACACCGTGCTGGTCGGGGAGAAGCCGTGCACCGTCACAGTGTCGGATGTGCAGCTGCTCTGCGAGTCCCCCAACCTCATAGGCCGGCACAAAGTGATGGTGAGGCTGGCGGGACTCCACCCTGGATGGGCAGGCACTAAGGATGCGGTGGGGTGAGCGGTCCAGCTCCATCCTGGGCCACCAGGGCTTTCTGGGAGGGGATTCTGGCCTTCTTGAACTTTCCTCCTGGCTCTCCCACACTCCCAGTTCCTTCTCCTCTTTCCACTTCAGACTTCTTTCTTCCGTATTGTCATTCTTTCCATACTGGCTGGTGCTACAGTAAGGGCAACGCGAAACAGCATTCAGTGATGTGCTGTGTCACCTGTTAGAGGCAAGGGACCCTTCCAGGAGAGGACCATCGTTGACCCAGGCAGGACGTAATATCACGTCCTGTGCCTTTGTCATCTGTCCTCACAATGGGATGAGTCTTCGGGGATCCAGACTTCGATGGCACGTAGGCTTCTTTAGATCCCAGCTGAGTGCTGTTTCCTCATGAAGACAACCGAGTTCACTCCCGAATAATATAATGTGTGGTTTTCCCAGTTGTGGGGGTGGCCTGCGCTGAGCTGTTCACCCCCACTCCCTCCACCCCAGGTGCCCTTGTCTGCTTTTACAGCCAGCAATGACTCTCCTCCCTGGAGCCATTTCCCTCACGCAACCCTGGTCACCAGCTCACGGGTGGCTTGGGACCCTTGCCTAGGATGTTCTGTGCCCACACCCAGCTCCGTCTCCCCCCCGCGTGTCCCCCCAGGCCCGAGTCGGTGGCATGGAGTACTCCCCGGGGATGGTGAACATTGCCCCGGATAGCCCGCTCAGCCTGCCCGCCATCGTTAGCATCGCCGTGGCCGGCGGCCTCCTTATCATCTTCATCGTGGCCGTTCTCATCGCCTACAAACGCAAGTCCCGGGAGAGCGACCTCACGCTGAAGCGGTTGCAGATGCAGATGGACAACCTGGAGTCCCGCGTGGCCCTGGAGTGCAAGGAAGGTCCGGAGTGGCAGGGGGCGGGGCGCGAGTGCGTGCACGTGCTGGGAGTGCGTGCGAGTGCGTGCACGTGCGTGCGAGCGCGTGCATCTCACACACCCGCAGCGGTGGGCGGCGGGCGGCGCTGGGCCTGGGTCTCCCGCCTCCAGAATCTCTGCCTCAAGTCAGGCCGGAATCATTTCAGACCCCACTAGAGTCGTGTCCAGCCCAGGATCCCGGCCGGGTGAGTTTTGCCCTCTCCTCTGGGGGAGACCCGGAGGTGCCCTGCCATGACGCACTCAAGCAGTCTTCAGCTCTCTTCTTTCAGAAGGTGAGGCTGGAGGGCTGATCTGAGACTTAGAGGAAAGAGCGTTTTACAGCTTGTATTTTAAAAAATTACCAACACCACCATGAAGTGAAATCAGCCGCACTAAATCCAAGAAGGAAGTGTAGAAGTCAGACTCTTGTCACCCCCAGGAGATCATTCGTGAGTCACCCTGGGAGGGTCTGAGCTGATTCTTCGTGTAGATTTATACGCGGAGTAATCAGCCTGTACCTGGGGCTCTGGCGTTCCCACCAGGGAGGCCGTGGCTCTCTAATGGGGAAGCGGGTCCCTTCCATCCTCTCTCCACATCCTCAGCTGTCAACACAGCATCCGCCTTGTGGGACTGTTAATTACTGCCTTTTACTATATTTACGCTGCTTAATTTTTTTCTCTGCAATGTACTCTTCCCTCTAATTAGGTGTAGTGATTAGAATCTCTTTTATGTGCTAGGCGTGAGGCCTTGAATGTCGGAGATGCTCAGTGACTTGAAGGAAAGCTGCAGACCTGTAAAAAGCTAGCTCCCTCCTTTTCCTCCCCACCAGCTGAGCACCCCAACTGGGAGGGGGCAGCAGGGGCAGTGTGAAGCCAGGTTCCTCTTGGAACGTTCCAGAGAAGGAGGAATTAGCAGTCACAAAGGGAGTCCTGACTCGGGGACACCAGGGGAGGGCCTTGGCTTCTAGCTCGGGAGAGGCTGTCTCACATGGGTGGGAAGAGAGATGATAGAGCAAAGGACACGTAGGATTCGCCTTGAAAGTGTTTTCCAGAGGCGCCCCGAGCTGGCTCTTGAACGCTGAAAGGGCATCCTGGGTCCAGGGAAGGCGACTTCCCGAAGCCTTGACGGTGAGTCAGGCCGTCAGCCACATACAGACTCCGAAGAGGCCCAGCCTGGCCCCCGCTCAAGGCCCGACCTTTGGATATATAAACACACACACATGCGTGCACACGGACACTCACTGACACCCACTCAGGCGGTCACTCATGCCCTCACACTCATGCCCATGCACGCATTCCCACAAACACACACACGTGTGTTTCTCACTCAGCCCACATGAGTTCTCATCACGGTTTTTGGTGACGGTACATGCCAGAAAGGCTCACTGACTCCCCTTTCACACGTATTGGTGTAGGTTCCACTCAGATGTGTTAGGGTTACTCTACCTTCGGAGTCACTTTTCTTGACGAGGTCCCCCCACGTCAGTGTGAGCAGAGATGCAGAAAGAGAGCAGCACAGGAGGGGTCTGCAGCAGCCTCTCTAGGGGTCCCGGCGCCATCCCCGTTGTCAAACCAGAGCTACTGGTATCCTCACGGCCCGGAGACCCAGTGTCCCCAAGCAGGAGGTCAGCACCGCAGGGTGTGGTGAGGTCCTGCTGGCAGCAGCTGGGCAGCCGTGTTGTGGTCACGTCGTCAGCAGAGACCACTGGGTGCCGGGCTGGCTTTTCGAGGGCCTTGGAGCTACACTGGGCTTGTGAATTCCTTCTGAGCCCACAAAGTGGTTTTTCCTTATTCTTGTCTATGTAAATAGAAAGAAGTATTGTTTAGTCGATATCCACTGGCTGTTCTCTGCAGGCATGTATTAACCCATCTTGTGTGTGTGTGTGCGTGTGCGTGCGTGTGCTTGCATGCATGTGTGTACATGTGCGTTTGCGTGTGCTAAGGGAAAAAATGGGAGAAGGAGGGGCTGAGCACATTACCTCTGACAACCTCCCAGGGTGGACGGCTGTACCCAGGACAGAGAGTGGTCACACGGCTGTGTAACAGTGGGTCCGTGTGTGGAACTTTCTCGGGGGCCGGGGGGTGGTCTTGCAGCTTCGTGACCATGCCGGAGGCCTGGGCTGTCTCCGCAGACAGCGGTACCTATATGCAGATCATAATTCACCATTGAGTAGCATGACCTTGAGAAAGGAAGGACAAAGAGACACCCTGCATATTTATCCAGAAGGGATATATCAGTGGGGCAAGAGCCCTCATCTGGCCCCATTTGGTGGTTTGATGGCTCCAGTAAGCTGCATGGCCAAGAACTGGGACTTCAGAAGAAACAGTTCTTAACTCCTATAAGGAAACCCACTGTAAAACACAGAATCTGAAACAGACTCTCCATCACTGGAACCGCCTCCTTCACTCCCTCTGTCCTTCGATATCACCCCTAATCCCTAGCATATTTTGCAAGCCAAAGCCCTCATCTTCAGAGGGGGAGGCCCTCCTGGCCCTAGCAGCAGCTCAGATCTGTGGACAGCCTGCCCCACATTCATGTTTTGGAAGGGATTTGGCCCAAGACAAGCTTCCTTGTGCTGCATCTTTCTCCCATACCTACATCGTTCACCTCAGCTACGTAAAACATCCCCCTCCTCCTCATTCCTGCGCTACTCGGGTCCACTGTGCGGGTCTCCGGGGGCCTGGGAGAGGGTTCTGAGTGTTCCGAGGCGGCGTAGCTCTTGGGCCCCATCCAGCAGTCTCACGGGCTTGTCTTTGTGCCAGCCTTTGCCGAGCTGCAGACGGACATCCACGAGTTGACCAGTGACCTGGACGGAGCTGGGATTCCCTTCCTGGACTACAGAACCTACACTATGCGAGTGTTGTTCCCGGGAATTGAAGACCACCCTGTCCTCCGGGACCTCGAGGTGAGAAGCAGTTCTGTGGCCAAGTCCTTTCCCGTTGTGGTGTTAGTGCAGAGAGACACAATGGTGACCAAGTCCAGCCACCTCATTCAGAGGAGGGTCAGCTGAGGCCAGGGAGGGGACGAGGGGTGGGCCTTGCCCAAGGGGTGGTGCCAGCTTGCCCCGCCGTTGCTGCCAGCCCGTCCTTTGGGAGGAAAGGGAACTCAGAGCAGAGGTGGGAGTAGGGCTTTGGGTCTTAGGGGGTCATAAATCCCTTGAGAATTGGATGGAAGCTGAAGACCCTCTCCTCAGAAAAACTGTCCATAGACACAGAAACGGGAAATCTGGCAAACGATGTAGGAAGTTCACGGACCCTTGTTTAAGAAACCACGATATAAGGGATTTCACCGCTTAGTTGGTGCTCAGTAAATAAATGTGGGAAAGATAAGGGCTGCACTCAGGACGAAGGTGGGAATGTGAATGATAAGAACATCACTGCCTTTGTACCAGCAGGGACCTCATCTTGTGAACATTTTATCCCACTTAGTGTCTAGCATAGTGTCTGGCTTAAGCATATATTTGTATTATGCTTTGTTCTGAAAGGGATTTGGAATGACTTATAAATACCAGAGAAATGTGAGAAATAAAAATGAGGAAACCGGGGCACAACGATCATCATAAGGAATAATTACCCTGAGTTGACTGTTGACTAACATCCTGGGCCAGTTTTCAGTACTTTACACATGTGCATCGATTTAACCTCCCAAGAGCCCTCCGAAGCAGGTACACCCATTTCACAGGTGAAAACACTAAGGCCACACAACTGGGAGGGAGCGGGGCAGGGATCTAGTCCAGCAGGGAGACTCCAGAGTCTATATTCCTAAGGGCAAGCCTGTGCACGTGACTTCTGAGGGGCTGTGTCCGTGTCATGCCCTACGGCTCTGGAGACTTATTTGGATGGATCAAAAATCTTTTTGGCCAAAACACCACGGAAAATAAGACTGATTCCATATTTATATTGTCCGTAACATAGAAACAGACCTGTCACTCCGGAGTGGCACAGTTAAGTAGGTACTGACCCCCTGGGAATGTCTGCATGGGTTCTCCAAGGGGACGTAGAGGCTGTGTCCCTCTGCAGGAAATGCAGCAAGTCCCCAGGGCCCTTGGGCCCCCCCCCCCCCCCACATTTCTCCAACTTGATTGTGGAATGAAGAGTGTGTGTGTGTGTGTGTGATTTTTGTGTAGACTGTGCATACCTCATTTATCCTTGTAATTCTGGCTTCCAGCAGAGTGCTTGGCACATAGTAGGCACGCGGGAAGTGTTGAATGATGTGAATAAATGAATGTCTGTGTGTCGCCTGAATTAGGGTGGAGATGGCAGTCCTAGGAAGGCAAGTTGTGTTTGAACGTCCCCACACCCCTCAAAATAAGAATTCAACTAGGATGAGTATGTAAAGTTATTTTCTCTTTTTCATTAGCTCAAAATTCCAAGTAGATTTGCTTTAAGCATTTAACCTTTTTTTTAAAAACATCTTTATTGGAGTATAATTGCTTTACGATGTTGTGTTAGTTTCTGCTCTATAACAAAGTAAATCAGCTATATGTACACATATATCCCCATATCTCCTCCCTCTTGCATCTCCCTCCCACCCTCCCTATCCCACCCCTCCAGGCGGTCACAAAGCACCGAGCTGATCTCCCTGTGCTATGCAGCTGCTTCCCACTAGCTGTCTGTTTTACATTTGGTAGTGTCTATATGTCCATAAGCATTTAACTTTTAAATCAGATTTTCTGAGACCATTTCCAAGCTGGCATCCCTGTAGGGCAGCCCGAATACTTTGGAGCGGGCTGGGAGACAGCCTTCTCCCACACAAGGTGTTTTCTTGATGGACACACACACACTCCACACTGCTTTCCCAACCAGTCCTATGGCCCATATTGTAAATCATGCCACGTCCTATCGTATGGTCTTGTTTCTCATTTGATCCCGTTTATCTTATGGCTTTCCCACCTGCCCTTGCATCTCCATAGATGTTTAGATTCTCAGGCCTGACTTGGCACTGATGTAGCACACACCCAAGGGCAGTGCACTCGCAAGGGCTGCCCAGGGCAGCGGAGGGGAGCTCCAGGGCTCATCCCCCCACAGGATGCTGTGGGAGGGTGCAGGTTGAACACGGCACCGCTCCAGACGGCACCGACCATATGCGGCACTTCCTGGACGCGTGCAGTGCACGACCTGCCTCACTGTCTCTAGCAGCCCTCTTTGCCCGAGACCAGCATCCTAATGACTCCCTCTCATTGCCTTTCTGAACTGTACCAGGCCCCGTGCTGAAAGCTGGTGGCATCCCCACCCAGCGGCACTTCCCCGGGCCTTTCCTCCAGGGCTAGTTTTCTGAGAGAAACTGCTGCCCAGCTCCTAGGCTTAGTCCTCAGCAAGGTGCGCAGCCCAGGAGCCCTGCCCAGCGAGCTGGGCGCCCTCAGAGCGCTGCTCGGAGCCAGCTCCCTCCTCCCCTGTGTGCTGCCCTGGCCCTGCCTGCCTTGTTCCCAGGCATCTGAGGCACCCCTCACCGGAGGCTTCTGGGGCTGCAGAGTGAACCGCAGCAGACTCCCACCCCTGCCCAGAAAGCTTCAGGAGCCCTTGTTCCGTACGGTCCAGAGACCCACAGTGTCTTCACTTCACTGGGACACCACCCACCCCGCAGGCTGGACACACACTCACCAGGGCACGTGCAGATCTGCACCACCAGGAGTCCCTGACTCCCCTGCCCCGCCCAACGGTCAGGGGCTGTGGGATGAGCCCAGCCCTTGGAGGGCTGCCCAAGAAGGCCTCTGAGAATCGGGGCTGCTGGGTTCTGATGATTACCTGACCAGCCTGTATGACTCCCCAGATGCTCCCTGGGTGGACTCCTCACGTCTGCCCGAGACTGTTCCCATGGGCCCCGTTACAAGTCACAGCACGTCCTACCGTGGCCTGATTCCTCATCTGGCACGTTAGAATTTCCCCTCAAACCTGAGGCTTCTCTCTTGTCCTTGCCTTTATCACAAGGGGAGACTTTCTCGTCCCATCCTTCTGCTCAGGATGGCAGCTTCACCGATTTCCCTGAGTTGGAGACCACGAGACGGCTAATCGTCAGGCATGGGCTCTGAATCAAGCGGGTCACACAGATTTTTTTAAGTTCTGGTGAAATATACATAACATAAAATTTACCATTTCAGCCGTTTTTAAGTGTACAATTCAGTGGCCTTCAGTTCACCCACATCACTGTCCGTCACTACAGTCTATCTCCAGAACTCCTCCATCTTCCCCAGCTGAAACTGTACCCATCGAACAGTAACTCCCCACTCCCCCTCCCCTGCAGCCCCTGGCAACCACCATTCTACTTTCTGTGTCTGTGAACTTGGCTAATCTGGGTACCTCCTATAGGTGGAATCATACAGTACTTGGACCTTTGTGACTGGTTTACTTCACTTAGTAAAATCTTTTCAAGGTTCATCCTTGTTGTACCACGTGACAGAATTTCTTTCCTTTTAAGACCGAATAATAGCCCATGGTGTGTGGAGACCACATTTTATTTATCCGTTCATCTGTCTGTGGATACTTGGGCCGCTTCCACCTTTTGGCTAGTGTGACAATGCAGCTATGAACATGGGCGTACAGATATCTGTTTGAGCTCCTGCTTCCATCTTTTGGGGCATATACCAAGAATAGAAGACTTTTTCATTTCCATTGAACTCATTAATTAATTTCTTACAGACAGAAATCGACTTTTACTGTTCCACATTAGCTTGGGGCTATGTGAGATCCAGCCTCCTTTGTAAGATCCAGAGATCTTGTGTGGATGGTTCTCTTCTTATGTGTTTCCAACCTCTCCCTGCCACTGGAATAGTTTCTCTCTATTGGTTTTCCGGGTTTGGAAACATTCCTAGGGAAGCCATTGACTAATCTAAAGCAGGGTTTGCACCTTTTCAGGCACTGGGATGGGCATGGTAGGTGCGTGTGAAGAAGATGGGGTCCTCTGGCTCTAGGCTGTCCTGGAGGTTAGGCTACCAGGCCTCTCTTCTGTGACCGTCTGGTGCAGTCCAGGCATTTGGGTGAGGGGTTGCCCAGGCACTGATCACACACCAGTTCTTCAAAGACAGAGAGCAAACAGTAACCACACACCTCATTTTCCACCTATATCATTGCCTCCTAAACTCTAACCTGTTGGGTTACAGTGAAAATTTACTATCCAGTTTTATAGTCGCAGACTTCAACTAAATTATCGAATCGTCTGGTGAATAAAGAAAGTCTTGTTTCAGGGTGCCGTCTGCTTAGGGAGTAGGGGTGCAAGTTACACAGGGGAACTGTTCTAGATACTCTCTACCAAGGCACTTCCCTCCATCCCCTCTTCCTGAAAGGGGGAGAAAATGCCTACTTTCCACACCTAGACACTGTGCCAATGCATTAGGTACCTTGGAAACTCTGGGGCAAGAGGGATCAGTGGAAACAGCCAATGGAGGAGAGGCAGGTAATAAAACTTCTGCTGTTTAAGCGCGCTCTGTGTGCGCTGAGCACTTTACACACGTTATCTCATTTAATGTTCTTGAAACATTATGACGTAGGCACTCATATTCTCATTTTATAGATGAGGCAGTAGAGCCCGGAGGTGACAGGGCTTTCCTCCATGTACGAGTCTGTTAGTCTCTCTGATTCCAAACCCCATGCTGCTACAGGGATGTTCTTTCCCTGCAGGTAGCTTCGCTAAACCCTCCTTCCCAGGGCCCTGAGCCTTGCTGCCCAGAAGGAGCGTGCAGCCAGGTCAGGGAGTCCAGAGCACATCCTCCTCCACTCCAGGCGCCACAAGCCAAGCCTGCACTTGGCTCCCCTGCCCTCGACGGACGGCCACCTGAGCTCCAGGAGGCCCTGCACGGGGCGCTGCAGGGGGGACCCAGAGCTGGCCTTCAGTCACCTCCCAGGCCCAGGGGTAGGCCAGACAGGCCAAGGATGCGCAGGATGGACGGGCGCTCAGGAACCAGGCAAGCTGGGGTTTGGCAATCCTGCTGGCTGGCCTTGGGAAGCCACAGTAGCTTCCCTGAGAGGCTGGTGAAAGAGGGTCACGAGAAGGCTTCATTGGACCAGTGTGTACAGTGTGCCAAGACTGTCCTTTGCCCATGGCGGGAGCCCAGGAAGTGGCATTGTCTCTTATTATCGGGACAAATTAGAGAAATGTCTTCTGAGAGGTCTGGAGGAGAGGGGAGGTAAAACGGGTACGCCTGCGTGGGAGGGGCTGTCTTGGAGTGGGGGGCTGGGCAGTAGGAGACAGACATCTGGGCAGATTGAGGCCCCACGCAGTGGCACAGTGAGGTGGCCGTGTCTCCCTGCTCTTCCCTCAAGAGCCGCCGTGGAGTGGGGGACTAGGGGGGCCAGGCAGGAGGCAAGCCAAGGCTGGAGACCTCGGGGAACCAGAGGGTCGCCAGACGGGGCTGTGCTGAGAGCCTGGCGGAGCTGCCGGTGGCCTGGCCGGCACCACCCTGGCTCTGGTGAGCTCTGCTCTCTCCTGAGAACTGCCTGGAGAGGTACCAGCCTTCCGTGTACCAGCACAGCTGTGTACCAGCACAGCGGCAAAGGAAATGCAAGCGGACCTGTTTTGGAAACATGCATGTTCCTGACCTGTGGGAGCTGCTGATGCCAGGCAACGGGGGTTCAATGTGAGTGTCTCTCTGAAGAGTTCAGGGGTCCCCGCACTGAAGGGGCCTTGAGACTGTTGGCCTCCGCAGTTTAAAGTCTTCAGAGTGAAGCAGGATGAAGTTGCCGCCATTCCGTAGCTGGACTGTGAAGGTGCTGAGGCTTTTCACGCATCTCGTTCCTGCTCCCAGGAGTCCCAAGAGGGGGCAGGACACGGCGCCAGCTGCCCAGTTCATGGCCCGGTCTGACACTTCTCTGTCTTGGGGTCTGGGGAAAGTTCCTTATCGTCGTGGGACCCTGGGGTAATAATGGCACCTACCTCGTAGGCTGTTGGGTGGATTACATGGGTCAGTATTTCTAAAGCATGTGGAACTGTGCTTGGCATAGAGTAAGGTCTGTATACATATTAACTGCAGTACCTTCATGTTGTTGATAAAGGAACTGAGTCTCCTAAGGGTCCTGCAACTCATAAATGACTGTGATGAAGTTAATGTAAGCTCAGCGGACTCTGAAACTGTGTTCTTTACTGCTCCGTACGGGACACTCCTTCCCAAGGACCTGGTGCATCTACTCTCCCTGCCGCCGCCAGGGGGGACACATCCCTCAAGATGAGGCTTCGATGGCACCTCCTTCGGATGTCCCACCTCCTCCAGCATGCCACTTCCCACCAGATGCCCTGCTCCATGTTCTCAGAGGGCCTTCCCTCCAGGGCAGAGGCTGTGCTTCATTTTTTAAGAGAACTTTTTGTTTTAATGGAAGTATACAGACAGAGCAATACACAAATTATCAGAACACAGCTCAGCGCATTTTCCCCGAGTGAACACAGCCATTAAGCCAGCACACAGATCGAGAAGCAGAACATTACCAGCCTCCAAAAGTCCCCCTGTGCCCCTTTCCAGTCACAGCCGCCCCCAGAAAACCTTTTTTTTCCCCATTGATGAATGTTAATTGTTTTTCTTAAATCTGGATTTAAATGGTATTGTCCAGTATGCTCTCTTTTGAGCGTGGCTTTTTTCTTTCAATATGTTTGCAAGATTCATCCCTGTTATTGTGAGTAGCAGTGGGTCCTTCATCCCTATTGCTGTGCAGCATTTCATTGGGTGAATGCACCACAGTTCCTGGAACCCTCCTATTGTTGCTGGACCTCTGGTTGTTTCCCATTTGGGGCGTGACGCATGGTGCCGCTGTACCTATTCTCGTGCATCTCAGAGACGCATCCTCCATGCACAGCTCAGTCGCTGACTCATGTTGCTGAGTGGATGGTACACCCTTGCACCCTTGCACGGACCTCCCAGTGAACAGAAGATGCAGGCAGGAAGATAAAACCTTCTTCCCCCCCTTTCCCTGCGTGGAGCAGGGTCTCAAAAGGAATCCCTAGGAAAACATCAGGTGCTAGAGTTAGGGAGTGCCTCAGAGGCTCTTGGGCTTAAGCTTTCCCTTTTTTAGGTGAATGAACTTGGGCCCCCTGAGAAGTAAAGGGACTCGTCCAAGCTTATGTGGCGTGGGGATGTCAGAGCCCACGTGGAACCCAGAAGTCCTGACTCTGAGCCCACTGGTCTGTCAACAGGACCCCCAGGGCCAGAGACAGGTCAGCATTAGGCTAGCCAGAGGCCCAGGTTTGGTGATCCCCCAGCAAGGGTGTCACTCACAGCATTCTTGACCTTCTGGAGTCCCTACCTGGGACTGTGATGGTGTCTCCAGTGGCGTGGGGTCCCCTTGTCAACGCCATGCTAAGGATGACGTTCTCTCTGTCTCTAGAGACAGTGACCTGCCTCGTGGGCTGTGATGGAGGTTAGGTAGACACCAAATGTGGCGCCTGGATCTAGATAAGGACTTGGTGGCATCAGCCAGGTGGCCTGTCGTGGGTGAATGGGAGGATGGGAGGGTCAGCAGTGTGCACGGCCCACCCGGTGGGGTGTCCCTGGGGCCTCGCCCGTCTCGGGCAACAATTAAGACTCGCGCACCCCTGGGCCTCCCCCGCAGGTCCCGGGCTACCGGCAGGAGCGCGTGGAGAAAGGCCTGAAGCTCTTCGCTCAGCTCATCAACAACAAGGCGTTCCTGCTGTCCTTCATTCGCACGCTGGAGTCTCAGCGCAGCTTCTCCATGCGTGACCGCGGCAGCGTGGCCTCGCTCATCATGACGGTGCTGCAGAGCAAGCTGGAGTACGCCACTGACGTGCTGAAGCAGCTGCTGGCTGACCTCATAGACAAGAACCTGGAGAGCAAGAACCATCCCAAGCTGCTGCTCAGGAGGTAGGGGTGCGGCCCCGGGGTGTCCGACCCAGCCCAGCGCACCGGCCTGGCCCTCCTGCCCTCAGGGAGACCAGGGCAGGGCTCCCCGGAGCAGCCAAGCCCCCCAAGGTCAGGTACTGGCCTGGCCAGAGGCCAGGGTGCACCCCATGCCCTCTTAGAAGAACCTGTCCATCATGTTGGTGCCTCTGTCTCAACCACGGCCCCTCTGCTCACCCCGTGGTTTTTCTTCTGCCCCTAAATCCACTTTGCATTCTCCTCCCTCTGCTCTAACCCTCCCCTGATTTGACCCTCTCTATCAGAGGTTTTCTCTTGGGCACTCTTCAGAGGTCAGCTTTCCATCCCCTCACCTTATCTAAGTCAGAGCTTGAATCAGGACAGACACCTCAGGGCCTCTCTGGGAACCCACCTCACCATCTCAAGTTGGGAAACTTTAGCCCCTGCAGCTCTCACCGCTGTCTGGTAACAGGAGAAGAAGCATCACCCGGGAGGTTGTTGGAAAGGCAGAATCTCAGGTGCCACCCCACACCTACTAGATCAGAATCAGCATTTTAGCGAGAAACCTAGGGGATCTGAATGTGTAGTGAAGTTTGAAAAGCACTGGTCTAGTCTTTAGCGGCAACTTGCCTGATGCAACACAGCAAGTATTTCCTGGCACCTGCTATGGGCTCTGCCCGGGTCCAGGGTCCGCCTCTCAACACCGTGGGATGCCTCATCCTCGACACCGTTGAAATCTGCATGGTCACGTGTGCAGAAATAACCATATACCGTGGCTTTGCCTTATACGAAATCGAGACCCTCTGCCTCTGTCTACGCTGCCATTCAAATTGTTCGTGTACTTGAAGGCCATTGCAACCAAAAGTGTCCTTTGGTTCGTAATGCTGCTGTGGTGTTTTCACTTCCAAAGTAAAAGAATAAATGGGTTTGCGTAGCAGCATGAAAGATGCAAATTAGACAAGAATGAACTCCCTGCCATTGCAAATAAAACACTAGAAAGGTTCCCAGGAGAAGTTCCAAAGTGCGTGGAAGCCTTTTAAATAGGACAATTTGGGCATCTGTTGGAATGAGCTGGGTATCCAGCTCCATGTTACTACCTACTCTGGGAGTCTTCAGCTTAGGGGATGGGCTCAGTCTAGTCTATCTGGCCTTTCTCCTTGACCCTGCCACCTTCTTTTCTATCCCTTGCCAAATGAGTATCTCCCAGATTTTTTTTTCCTTTCTTTTCTTACCCCAAGGAACACACCTATCCTATAAAGTTCTCTAAGGCTATCACCAGTGTGGCAGCTATGAGCCACATGTGACTATTTAACTCTAAGTTAATTTAAAGTAAATAAACAACTCAGCTCCTCGCCGCATTGCAGGCGCTCAGTGGGCATCGGTGGCTGGCGGCTACCGCGCTGCACAACACAAGGTGCTACTGGGCTATTTCATCCACCCCGAAAGTGCTCTTGGGCAATTGGACAGGGCTGCCCTAACGCGTTCTCACAGAAGCTCACCCGGGAGCCCGCGCACAGAAGGTCATCTCCCCGCTTGGTAGGCAAAGCTTGTCTTATCATTATGGTGTGTCTAGGAGTCCAAGGAACTCAGGTATCCCTCAGGGTCTTAAGATTTGGCCTGAAAGCCTTAAGCAGCAGGAGCCATGCAGATCCCCCTGCCCTCCCAGCCCCTGAGGTCTGACCAGCTGCCTCTGTCTTTGTCTTGCCCTGCTGGGTCCCTCTGTGACTGGTGCCAGGACTGAGTCGGTGGCTGAGAAGATGTTGACCAATTGGTTTACTTTCCTGCTCTACAAGTTCCTCAAGGTATGATGGGATTCTGGGGGATCTCTGGGCCTACCTCAGTTTCCCCACCAGCCTGGGAATGAACCAGCATCCCCCCTATTTCCGCCACGGCCCCCAAGTCCACAGATGCTGGGGCCTAGCTCCTAGAACCCTGCCAAGAAATGTAGTTTCCCTTGTCATGGAGGGGACAGGCTCCTGACCATCTCAGGAGACAGAGACCCACGGTCAGGCCTGGCTTGAGAGGCACGGTCCCCACAGGCCGCTCTCTCACAGGCGAGGGGAGATGAGCTTCTGAGAAGACCCTGCATTCCCATTTCAAGCTGAAGACAAGTCACCCCTTTTTTTTCCTCTTGCTCTCCTCCTGCCCCTCCGGCCCCAGACTTATTGAGGCTGATGAGGGTCCTGGGCAGGTACAGGAGCACGTGTGGCGGCAGATAAGCCGAGGACATGCCTGGGAGTTGGAAGAGCTGCTCGGCCTCCAGTTACTAACTTGTTTTCTAAGGAGTTCACGCCACCGAGGACTGACCTCTGTCTCTCTCTCTCTCTTTTTTTTTTTATATATCTTTATTGGAGTATAATTGCTTTCCAAGGGTGTGTTAGTTTCTGCTGTATAACAAAGTGAATCAGCTATACATATACATATGTCCCCATATCCCCTCCCTCTTGCGTCTCCCTCCCTCCCTCCCTATCCCACCCCTCCAGGACCTCTGTCTCTAGATGGGGCTGCAGAGAAAGCAGGGTGGAGTGAGGGTGGGGAGAGGGGCAGAGAGGGGGCCGGGGAGATGAAAAGAGAGCTCAAGAATGGCAGTGGGAAGGAGCAGGAGAAGAGAATTATAACTGAGGAGTGGAAAGCAGTCCTTCGGAGAGGCAGAGGCTGGGGGAGGCCGGGCTCCGCACACCTGGGGCCCGGGGTCCACCCAGCATGACTCTTCTCCGTGTCCAGGAGTGTGCCGGGGAGCCCCTCTTCTCCCTGTTCTGCGCCATCAAGCAGCAGATGGAGAAGGGGCCCATTGACGCCATCACGGGCGAGGCCCGCTACTCTCTGAGTGAGGACAAGCTCATCCGCCAGCAGATCGACTACAAGACCCTGGTAAGCCAGCCTCCCAGCTCCTCCCCGTGGCTCTGGTGGGTGGGTTCTGGCCCTGCGCAGCCCCTGCCCAGCCGAAGGGATGGTGGAAATGCTGACGACCATCCTCTCTAACGCCTCTTTAATGCCACTGCTCTCAGCCACCTCTCTGGGTGCCCACTGCACGGGGCCAGCCTGGTGTTCCACCTGTGCCGGTCACCCCGACTTCCTTGTCTTAACATGCCAGGGCACCTGGATTTGAGGACCGGTGGCTCAGACACACCTGAGCCACAGCAAGAGACCGGTGTGCTCTCAGGCCGGTGCACTGGATTGTGGGGCAGTAACCCCTTGCCGGCAGCTGGCTGGCTGATCCCAGGGAACGAACTCCTTCTCAGCAGTTCTCCCAGTGGAGAACCCACACTTCGCAGACCAGTTCCAAGCAGGTAGCATGTAGAGCACGAAAGAGGGGAAGCCAGAAATGGCTGCTCGTGGTTCTGAAGGTCGCACCTACATGACCCGAGCTGTAGGATGTGAGGCCAGGCTGGCCTAGCGGTTTAAGGTGTTTGTCCAGGGAACAGGGGGATCCCCTCAGTCAACGTTACACTCCCTTTCCTGCCAGAAACAGGCATCCTAGGAGGCAGCAAAGCTCAGCATTTAGGAGCACGGGGTTTGGAATCGGGCAGAGCTGGATTGGAGCTATGACTCCTTCTGACCAGCTGGGGGATTCGGGGCTTAATCTCTCCAAGTTTGGGTTTTGTTTTTTTAATCTGAAAGAAAAAAACAGGGATAATAATAAAAGAGGGATAATGACAGCATGTAGCTCCCGAAGGTGTCCAGAAGATGGAGTGGGATCTGGTGTACAAAGCTGTGAGCCCAAGGTCAGCCCACTGCTGCCTCACGGGGGCTCTGCTTCCTCTTTCCCGCCATGACTGTCCACTGGTGCCCACTGTCTCTCCAGGCGGGAGAGCTCACTCTTGGGCTTTTCTTGGAGAGAGTTGTGACCTCCCACCAGATCTTTTCCAGGAAAGAGAAGAGGAGGTAGAAGAAAGGAGTGAGAAAACAAGATAAAAGATAAATGTGGAGGGTGGTACGTGGGTGGAGCCCAAGAATAGAGGTGGAAGAGACAGCAATGGTGTTAAAGAGGACAGAGAATAGATGGGATTTAAAATGCAGTCATTGGGAAGTGAGACACATGACAGGCCAAGGCATGGCAGAGCCCGGCAGGGCCCACGAGCCGAGGATGAATCCCAGACCCCGAGGCCAGCTGGGGAGACATCCCTGCCACTCTGAATAAAGCCAGTCCTGCTGGCTGGGCGTGATGCAACCGTGATGCACCTGTCCCACTCCGTCCTCGGAGGGCCCTGGGAATCCCAGCAGGCATCTCAGCAGATTTGCCGAGATTGGCTCAGTTGACGAGGCTTTGAGGCAGCAGGGTGAGTGAGGACCCTGCTTCTTTGCAGTCGTGGTCTGCTCCAGAGGAGAGAGTTAGAGGCTCTGATTAAAATGGGAAAGGAAGGGCTTCCCTGGTGGCGCAGTGGTTGAGAGTCCGCCTGCAGATGCAGGGGACACGGGTTCGTGCCCCGGTCCAGGAAGATCCCACGTGCCGCAGAGCGGCTGGGCCCGTGAGCCATGGCCGCTGAGCCTGCGCGTCCGCAGCCTGTGTGCTCCGCAACGGGAGAGGCCACAACAGTGAGAGGCCCGCGTACTGCAAATAAATAAATAAATAAATGGGAAAGGAAAAAAATAAACCTTCCAAAAATAGAGACCAGAACAGATTTCTTAATGAGCTAGAACTACTGTTGAAATGTCTCCTGCCTGGTCTCTCCCTCTCCCTTTCCCTTTCTTTCCCATCTCATCAGCGGCTCCCCATTATTGAATCCAACACGGTTGTAATAACACCCTGTCCCCAAATTGCAGCATCCTTTATTCCAGAGCCCAGACTCCTGTTAGCACACCCAGCCTGGTTGCAGATGACTTCAAGAGAATGTGAGGAAGTTGGAGTGGGTCAGGGACGCACATCCATTTGAGGTGGAAAGAGTTGGGGAAGAGGCACCGTGAGGAAAGGGGAAGGAAATTACGGTTGTCTTGCTTGGAGAAGAAATGGCTGTGGGGAGGTTTCATAGCCATCCTCAGGCCTGTGAAAGGAACCCCCCCACGTGGAAGCGGGAGCAGCCCGGTGGTGGTGAGGAGGGGCCAGGAAGAAAGTGTGTTAGCAGCAGACAGGGCTGACCCGAGACTCCAAGATGAAGGGGTCAGAAAAAGACAGGGTGGCCTGCAATTCAGCACTGGCTGGAGGAGCCCAGGGTACTTTGGGCCAACTGATGGTAACCTTGTGCTGGGCGGAAAGGGTAACCACAAAGAGTGAGACAGGTGCTGAGAGGCTCAGCCAGTATCACTTGACAGTCAGATGCACCACCTACGTGTTGAGTGATTAATTAGATTGAATTTGGACTAGCATGGCCTAGAGGCCTGCTGCTGGGAGTGCCCAAGGGCATAAACTGGGAGCCTGCTAGAGTGCTAGGTGCTCACCTGTGATCCTGCCTGAATGCAGAGTCTCAGACCCCATCCTCGACCTCCTGAGTCAGAATGTGCGTTTTCACGAAACCCCTTTAGTGATTCTATTCACAGGAAAGTTTGAGAAGCACTGACCTAGCAGAACAAACCCCAGGCAGTTGCTCTGAAATAGCCAAGAGACCTGGGCGTGGGGCTGGGGAAGGGAACTTCCAGGTGGAGCTGGGGCTTGACCAGCAGCCAGGGAACCCTGTCCCTCCGTGGGACCACTGCTGCTTCTCTGGATGCCCTGAAGCATCCACAGAGTTGTTCTCATGGGACCACCACGAACCCCAGGGGCAAGCAGAAATGTCGGCGGGGGGCATACTCAGGTGGCAGCCCCCGCTTCATGGTCTCACAGCCCAGAAGAAGCTGTGATACTGCCTGGGGGAGGCCAGGCTCCACCACCACCACTGGCCCAGAGCTCAGGACCCCAGGGCAGCACCAAGTACTAGGCTGTGCTTGGCCATGGAGGGGGGCTGGGAGGGGTCCCGGAAGGCTCTTAGGAGGCAGGGAATGGCTGGGGGAGGGCACACAGGAGGAGCACGTGGTCCAGAGTTCCTTCCAGCATTGTCTTCGGTTTAAAACATTTTGAGGGTGACAGTTCGGCTTTATAGATTTAGGAGGTTCTCTTCTTAATGGAATGCGCATGTCCCCGCGGGAGCTCACAGCAGTCTGGTCGCTAAGGAAAGGCAGGCGTCCAGGGGCCAGGGTTCCGACTGCCGCCACGTGGACCAGGAGCGGGTGGGGGTGGGCAGAAGGCTGTCTGGATCTGCAGACCAGACATATGGTTGGGAAATGGTTGGCGGGGGAGGCGGTACAGTGAAGGTTCTGAGAAGGGAGCGCACAGAGGGCACAGGCAGCAGGGTCAGACGGGCTGCAGAACCCGGCTCGGCGCGGCCATCCGGCAGCACCTGTGACCCACAACACCCACCCGGATCCACTCTGGTCCACCCAAAGATCCCACGGTCTCACCACGGAGAGAGAGCCCACGCTGAGGACGGCAAGAGAAGCAAAGCTGTTAGAAATGGCCCAGGACTTTTTTTTAAAAATAAATTTATTTATTTATTTATTTTTGGCTGTGTTGGGTCCTCGCCACTGCACGTGGGCTTTCTTTTCAGTCGCGGCGAGCGGGGGCTGCTCTTCGTTGCGGTGCGCAGGCTTCTCATTGTGGTGGCTTCTCTTGTTGCGGAGCACGGGCTTCAGTAGTTGTGGCACAGGGGCTCAGTAGCTGTGGCTCAAGGGCTCTAGAGCGCAGGCTCAGTAGTTGTGGCTCACGGGCTTAGCTGCTCTGCAGCATGTGGGATCTTCCCGGACCAGGGCTGGAACCCGTGTCCCCTTCATTGGCAGGTGGATTTTTAACCACTGCGCCACCAGGGAAACCCTGGTCCAGATCTTTTTAAAGGAAAAAATATAGTTTGGTGCATTAGGCAGAGTCTTAACTTATCTGACTAGTTCCAAAAAGAGAAATGGAGGTCCTGAGCCAGGGTGGCCTCTTCCCCTAATACCAGGTTTCAGGTTCGGAGCCAGGAAGGGCTGTCAGGTGGCCTGAACTTGCAGTTTTTTAAAGGGCACCTTTTTTTTTTTTTTTTTTTTTTTTTGCGGTACGCGGGCCTCTCACTGCTGTGGCCTCTCCCATTGCGGAGCACAGGCTCCAGACGCGCAGGCTCAGCGGCCATGGCTCACGGGCCCAGCCGCTCCCGGCATGTGGGATCTTCCCGGACCGGGGCACGAACCCGTGTCCCCTGCATCGGCAGGCGGACTCTCAACCACTGCGCCAACAGGAAAGCCCTAAAGGGCACCTTTTTATTTTTAAAGAACACGCTAAGCTTCTTACAGATTCTCCAACCTCCGATCATCCCAGAACCCTCACAAAAATCGAAGCACATGAAATCTTTGGAGAAAGGAGCCAGATTCCCATTAGTGTGGGTGTGTGTATGGGACAGAGTAATGAGAAAGACAGACCAACACACAGGGATGGGGGCTGGGGTTTCAGAGGTGGGCGAGGGTCTAGGTGTGCTGCTGAGATGCTGCCTAGTGAGTGTGTGTGTGTGTGTGTGTGTGTGTGAGTGAGAGACAGAGAGAGGGGTGGCAGGGGGACATGCAGTAGTGTCCATTCTCTGACACGTTGCCCGTCATTGCCCCCTCCTGCTTGGACATTGTTCCCTTTGATAAATCAGGATTTTAATGGAGTCTCTCGTGAAGAGTGAAATATGCAGCTCCTACTCCTGCAGTGATGCTGAAGATGTACCACTTTCCTGCTGCTTGTGGGGACAGGAAGGGTAGAGGGCTTGGCTGGGGTCGCCCCGCCCCTGTCCAGTCCAACCTGCCGAGGCGGAGCCAGTCAGGATAGGACTCCGGGATGCGGCTGGCATTCCCAGGGCTCTCCATGCTGCCCTCCCCACTCACCGCCTCTCCCCACCGCCCGCAGGTCCTGAGTTGTGTCAACCCAGACAATGCCAACAGCCCTGAGGTCCCAGTGAAGATCCTCAACTGCGACACCATTACTCAGGTCAAGGAGAAGATTCTGGACGCCATCTTCAAGAATGTGCCCTGCTCCCACCGGCCCAAGGCTGCAGACATGGACCTGGGTGAGTAGGGCCGCCCCCCCAGGGGGCTGTGCTGTGACTGCTTGGAAGCCCCTCTTACCGACCAGTGGAGCCAGGGTGCAGGGAGCAGGCGTGCACGGCCCCCAGGAGCCCAGGAGGTGCACCTTCATGGCCACTTAGTGAGCAGTAAGCAGAGGGGGACCACAGTCTGCTGGTGATCTGCCTGCCTCTGGGATCTTTTGAGTAGCCGAGGGGTGGGAGTGGAGGTGTCACGTCGGCAGTGAAGAGGATTTAGTCTGAATCTGTGTGGCCCAAGGTCTTGCCACTACCTGCGTCGTGCCCCCAGGCCCTTCCCTTCGCCTCTGTTCTGTGCCTCTAATTTCTGCTGACTACCGAAGGCAAGAGGGATCTGGGTCAGTGGTGGACGATGGAGAGAAAGGATAGAGAAAAATGAGATATGACAGCCTACTGGGGAGTAGGATGACATTTTATTTGAATGTTCCACGAATAGATCGCATAGCCTATATAAACAAGGGCATGCCACTTAGGGCCAGCTGTCCTTGGATCCAGTTATGGCTTGCCTGAGTGTTTAATAAGATATCGTCCTGGGGAAAGCCTAGTGGGGAGCCCCAAGCTCCAAAGAGGCCGGGGCTGAAGAGAGGCAGTTTGGCATTGTGGATCAGCATCAAACATGCCTGGGTTTGAGTCCTGGTTCCACCAAGTCCTAGCTGTGTGACCTTGGTCTAGTTACTTAACCTTTCTGTGCCTTAGTTTCCTTGCCTATAAAATGGAGATGAATAATAGTGCCTGCCTCACTGTAAGAATGAAAGGAGATGGTGCATGAAAAAGCCTCTAATGCACTGTCTGGCCCATAGTACGTACTCAGTATCGGCTGCTCTTGTTACTGATTATGGAGATAACAGTGGTAAGGAAACGGTACGTGTCTGTTTGTTGGTCCTGGGCCTGGAGGAAAAGGTGTTTATGTGTGTATGTGGTTGGGTCTGGAGATTGGTGGAAACATAGAGGTGGGAGGACCTCCAGAGGCCCCTAATCCATCCATCTGGCCTCTCTAAGCTGGCTTCAGCTAAGCCATCCAAGACAGATGGGCGTCTGTGCTATTTTCTAAACTCCACAGGGAATTTGATCCCCTCCCAGTGCCTCGCCCCACCTGCCCCCAAATTCTGATGCCTAAAGACTCAGGATCAGGAATTTCTGCTCACTCACCTCAATGCTTACTGCTTCCCTTCCCCCATCTCCTCCTGGCTGGCTGTTGGCGGGATGTGTTTGGCCCTGTGCCTGGAGCTCCATGGCCCCAGGGAGAGAGACTGGCTGAGCATGTGCTCCCGTTCACTTTGGAGGTGTCTCTGTGTATGCTGTTTCTAGGACCAAGAGGAAGCATCTGTGAGAGTCTGCAGTGCGGGGCGGCGGGGGTGGGGGGGGGGGGCGGTGTTGGGCGAGTGTGTCCACGTGTGTCCTGGGCACTGGTCCCTAGAGTTGGAGTGGGCATTTGTGTCTGTATGCGGGTGATTCTGCTGCCATGAATGTCCCACAGACTGAGGAGCCAAGGGCTCGCTTACAGAACCAGTGCAAGAGAAAACAGTTCCTGGGAAGGAAGACCCCTGTGTTTCCCACCCCCAAACAATTAAGTGGGCTACTCCATAATGGGTCTCCCAGGGAGAGTTGAATTCACTAGGGTAACCAGGTAGCACTCACCATGCCTTTTGTTCATCTGTGGGAGCCATGGCAGGGTCCACCCTCGGCTTTTCAAAGTCATTATCTGCAAAATGGGTGGGTGGGAGGAGAGCCCTGGCCTAGCGGGGCCAAGAGGAGGAGCTGTTATAAGAACCTGTATCTTTATGCCGAAGGTGTTTAGAGAGCTCATGGGTGCGGGTGCATGTAGAATTGTGCGCTTCTGGTGCTTGGGAATGGGGTGACCTCCCATGGGGGAGAGAGAGACCACGTCATGGCTGGTGGATGCTGCTCAAGACCAGCCCTCCCCACCTGGAAGCCACACACCCAGAGCTTGGGAGGGGAAGGGGCTGCTTTTTAACTTCAGAACATTTGCTGGGTTCTAGCCCAGCAAAGCATCATTAATGAAAGGATGTGATGCATCTGGAGTGAAGGCAGCAGCATCCAGAGCAGCCACGGCCACTTCCTGCCACCCACTTCCTGCCGTCCACTTCCTGCTGATGTCCACTTCCTGCTGTCCACTTCCTGCCACCCACCTCCTGCTGTCCACTTCCTGCCATCCACCTCCTGCTGTCCACTTCCTGCCATCTACCTCCTGCCGTCCACCTCCTGCTGTCCACTTCCTGCCACCCACCTCCTGCTGTCCACTTCCTGCCATCCACTTTCTGCCACCCACCTCCTGTTGTCCACTTCCTGCCATCCACTTCCTGCTGTCCACCATGAGTGAAGGAAGCCTGAGGGCTGAGCAGCAACCAGGACCCGCCTGAGAGCTGCTACTCTCTCAAGCTAGAGGCTGCTCAGGCCAGGGGCTGGGCCTCCAGTGACACAGTGCTCGCCAGGTCCCAAGAGGACAAAGGACCTACCTTTCCCCATCATAGGAGCTGCTGGGGAGGATGGAGGGGCCACCCCGGAGGCACAAGGCCTCACAGCAGGGAGGGTAAAGGGGAGAAGCCAAAGAAAGGAGGCAGTTTGAGTCTCAGGGCCCCATCCTTCTGGGGAACGGGAGTCATACTGAACTTCTCACAAAGGCCTCCCATGATGGGTGCTCTTCAGAGGAATTTCTTTCTTTTCTATTAAGTCCAGGGTCTGGAGCTGCTCCCACAACTCTGGTCTTCTTTCTACCAAAGCCAGATAACAAAGAAAATGGGGCCTCCTCCGAGACCCAAATGCTTCTTCCTCAGGGGTTGATTTGACTCAGTTGCATGGCCCCCAAGGAGAGAGAGAGGCAAGGCGAGTTTTTCCCATCATGTAGGTGAAAGTACTTTGAAAGCAGTTTACAAATATAAGGTGTGATTATAATCAAAAATTAATCTATGCCAAAGGGACACATAGCACATAGACACGGAGAAGACTCTGAGCCACATGCGTTGACAGAGGCAAGACAGCCAAGCATCCCCCCTCCACCTCACTTCCCCCCCCAAGCCTCCTCCTCCCGTAGCTGAGGGCATTGGGCAAAGACTGCCTTCCCCCTCCTGATGCCCAGCCCCTGGAAAGGCGAGGACATCTGTCCCAGGCCAGCTCAGAAAGAAGCAAAGGCATTTTTAGCTGCCTCTGTAATTGCCCCAAGTAAATCCAGCCCCAACCCCTCCCCCTGCCTTTCATCATCAGTGGTGCCTGGCCTAGCCCCTCATTCCCGACACTTCTATTCATTGCTCCTCTGACTGAAGCTCTCCCACGCCACCCCCTCTACCCCTTCACCTGCTTTTCCAGGCATTAAAGAGCCAAGATGGGGAACTGTATTAGCCAGGGTTCTCCAGAGAAACAGAACCAATAGGATATGTTTACATAGAGAAAGATTTATTTGAAGGAATTGGCTCATGCAATTATGGAGGACTTAATTAATAATAGACTAGGAAGAGCCTGTTTGGGCTGCCGTAACAGAATACCATAGACTGGCTGGCTTATAAACAACAGAAATTTATTTCTCACAGCTCTGGAAGCTAAGAAGTCCAAGATCAAGGTGTCAGCAGACTCAGTGTCTGGCGAGAGCCCACTTTCTGGTTCATAGATGGCCGTCCTCTTGCTGGGACCATACATGGCAGAAAGAGGGCAAGGGAGCTCTCTGGGGTCCTTTTTATAAGGGCACTAATCCCATTCATGAGGGCTCCACCCTCATGACCTGATCACCTTCCAAAGGTGCCCACCTCCAAATGCCATCACATTGGGGGTTAGGATTCAACATGTGAATTTTGGGGGGACACAAACATTCAGTGTCTAGCGTGGAGGCTGGCATGTCCAAAATCTACAGGGTAGGCCAGCAGGCTGGAGACCCAGGGAAGAGCCACGTTGCAGTTCAAGTCCAAAGGCAGCTGCTGCAGAATTCCCTCTTGCTCAGGGGAGGTCAATCTTTTGTTCCACCCAGGCCTTCACCTAATTAGATGAGGTCCACCTACATTATGGAGGGCAATTCGCTTTACTCAAAGCCCATCCATTTAAATATTAATGTCATCCAAAAATACCCTCATGGAAACATCCAGAATAATTTTTGACCACCTATCTGGGCACTGTGGCCCAGACAAGTTCACACATAAAACTAACCATTGTAAGAGCCAAAGTGAAGGACACAGAACTTGCCTTTCTTTCAGTCTGTTGGAATCTAGGGAAGGAAAGATATCCCAGGCAGGAGTTAGGGACTGCACTGGGGCAGGTGGGCCTTGGGAGTTTTCAAAGCCCAGTGCCAGGGGCTCCCTGCTCTGCTATATGTGAGGCTGTCCTCACCAAGCTGATGCCCCTTTCCACCCACAGGTATCGGGTAAGCTGATGCCCCTTTCCACGCACAGGTATCGGGTATAGGTACCCCCTTACACCACCAAACTCTTCGACCGACATATCATAAGAGCCTGCCCTGGGGCAAGCTCTGTGCCAGGCACAGAGGGACCAACGTGACTAGGAGTTCCTCATTGCTTCGCACAGTAGCAGGAGGCTGGACACTTGTCTTTCTGAGCCAAGGGACTCTTTGTTTCCTCCCTTCACTCCCCAGAGGAAATAACTGATGCCATTCTGTTCTACTGCACAGAAGACTGCAGCTCAGAGAGGCACAGAGCCTGGGCCCTGGTCACACAGCAGGGAGGTGGAGAGAACATCCATTCCCTTTCCACACAGGCTCCTCCACAGGCCGTGACCTCCAGAGATTCCTCTGGTTTAAAGCAAATACCCCATCACATCAATAGCCCCAGAACTACGCCACCCCTTCTGTCTGAAAGGGTATATTTTTTCAAATAAGTAATTCCCGTATGCGATAAAAAGATACACTATCTTCTGAGTGAAATACAAAGAGTTCACAGCAGCTGTCGCCCCAGTTTGCATTTTCCACTGCACCTGATGGGAAGGACAGATAAAGATAATGGGATTTTTTTTCTTTTTTATTTCACCTCCCTCTCTCCCTGGAAGGTGGAAGTGTAACAAATTGGATTGTGAGTGTGTCTGTCCTTTGTGCTTGGAGCCTGGAGCAGGGCACGGGGCTGCGGGCAGAGCTTCCGAGGAGAGGGAGGTCAGAGCCAGCAGTTTTCCCTAGATGCCTTGCATATGAATACCTGGGTCACCTTTCCTACCTAGGTCACCTTTCTTCCTTCCTACCGCCCACCCCCTGCCTCTTGAACTCTTCTTTGACACAGCACGGGCGTGGCACACCACCCTGGAGCGCCACCAGAGCCTCCTCCGCATTATCCCATATTCAAGAACATCCACTAAGTCTAGCTTACCTCTCTTAAATCGAGTAGCAGAGCACAGTCTGCTTTTCCCTTTAGCTCTCCGGACTTCCCTGAATAGCGACAACTAGCCGGTGCACAGCTCTTCACAGTTTACAACGACCCAAGGCTTTGAAAGCAGACAGCACCGTTCAATTTAGGAATTTCTTCTTTTAAGCACCACGTTTCCTACTTCGATTATTTTGTATTTTAGAACTTGCTCTCACCATAAAATTATACTTTTTTTAATTTTTATTTTTTTAGAAGTTTATTAATTTATTTATTTTTTCTGTGTTGGGTCTTCGTTTCTGTGCAAGGGCTTTCTCTAGTTGTGGCAAGCGGGGGCCACTCTTCATCGCGGTGCGCGGGCCTCTCACTATCGCGGCCTCTCTTGTTGCGGAGCACAAGCTCCAGACGCACAGGCTTAGTAATTGTGGCTCACGGGCCTAGTTGCTCCGCGGCATGTGGGATCCTCCCAGACCAGGGCTCGAACCCGTGTCCCCTGCATTGGCAGGCAGATTCAACCACTGCGCCACCAGGGAAGCCCTATACCTTTTTAAAATAAACCATATTTAGGTGGTCCCCCCTCCCATTCCTGAGTCAGTTTCCCGACTGTTTGCAGTGACACTGGCTCTGTCCCAGCTCTTTTCTGATGCCGCTCCCGCACTTGGGAGCGGCAGGTTGCCGAGGGTGTCTGGGCTGTCTGTCTCCTTGGGGCTCACCTGCAGACAGGTGTGCGGCGGTAGAGTCGTGTCTCTTCCTCCAGCCTTCTGCTCGGGACCCTGGTTTGGGAGGTCAAGCGGACCCTGTGCAGGCTGGTGAGACTCTGTTCAGCGCCCCATGGGGAGGAATGGTGGCCCGGGGTGGGAGGGCAGACAGCTGTCTCTGAAATTGGTTCCTTGTGGATCAGCGGGGTTGACTCGGCCAGTTCTAAGCAGCCTGGTGGGCGCCTCCTTCCCCCCTCATCCCTCCAGGTCAGTCCCTCCTAAAGCTTCCTTTGATGGGTCTGAGGAGAGGTGGACTGGACTGGGGGCGGGGCGGGCAGGCCTTAAGTGTCCTCAGCCTGGGGTGAGATGCTATACTTGTGTGTGTGTGTGTTCGCACACGTGTGTGCCCGTGCACCCACCTGCATACGCACACGCCACAAGGGTCAGAGCTGGTGCGGCGCCGTGCTCCCCAGGGAGCTCAGAGTATGCATTTGAGGGGAGGCAGCTACCCGCCAGCATCCCAGTGTGGCCACAGCCCAGGTCCCGGTCTGGCCAGCACGTCCCTTCCTCCACGCTCCCGACACTGGGTGGCTCACGCGCGTCGTTGGCACCGCGCTACAGAGCTCCGAGTTGCGATGACCTCCAGGTCTGTCTTCCCAACCTGTTTCTTTAATTTCCCAGTCGTAAAATCAGAAGAATGAGTGATAATCACTTCAGAGAGCTTTCGCTTCGGGCCGTGGACATGCCCAGTTAGGTTCTGGAGTTCAGCTCTTCCTTTGTCCCAGGTTCTGACAGCGCAGCTCACATTTCACCTCTCACCGTAGCTCACGGTCTGCCCACCGTGGAGCAGCAACACACAGGTAGAAAAGCCTTTCACTGCTTGGAAAATAAGCCACCGTTACTCGCTCACTTACTCTTTCCCTTCTTTCGTCTATTCACTCTTTCACTGATGTATTATTCATGTAATAAATACTCATCAGGTACTTACTGTGTCCCAGGTGCTGGGCTAGCCCCGCTGGTAGGCATCTGGCAGCATCATTTTTGTACTCCTACGGACAAGCCATCATTCCTTGACTGCCCTGGGGGGAGCATGGCCACACTCGGTCCTGGTGTTTTCGGCTGGGGACAGAGATGGCAGACCGACCCTCATCTGCTTACATAATTACTGGACATGATTCAGAGTCGGGGCTGCTGAGTAGGGCTGCACAGGCTGCGCACTGCACAACTTCAGGCCAGTTGTGGAACAAGGAAGTCCTGTCTCTCGCTCCCGAATTAGTCACCAGCTGTCACCGCTCAGTCCCCCAGGCTGTGTGGCTTGTTCAGATCGCCCTGAGAGGTGCTACAGTGCCATCAGCAAGGGTGCCAGTGCAGCTGATAAACCAGAAAGCCCCCACGGCCTCTGCAGTGAAGGAGACTCCTCTTCCCTTGCGTCCGGCCAGTAGACTTTGTGTCCAGAGCTCGGCCCCAGCTCCTCCTCTGGCCCCCAGGTGGGGAATGCAGGACACTGCCTGCCTCCTGTACCCTCACCCATGCAGCCTCTGACTTACTGGCCCTGGCACTATTCACCAGGGAAGCGGGGAGACCCACGAGGCTTTATCTTTCAGGACCCACTGTGCGACTGGGACAAAACATGCCACTGCCACATCCTTGGCCCCGGCTGGTCTTCACCAGAGTCCCTCTGTACCACATACTTCGCTCTCTCACCAGCTGGGAGACATTCTGCTTATTTTCCCCTAACCACTCAGAAAACATGCACCCACACCTACCTGCATAAAATTTAAAACAAAAACAAACAACATGACAACAACAAACAGAACGCTGCTGACCACTTGCCCTCGTGAGGCATCTCCCCTTTCCTCTACCACCTTACCTGCCCCAAGGCCCTCACCTCCATGATCATTCCAGCTGTGCCATCAACAGCACTACATGATGGCAATCCCCAGAGAGCTCTCAAGGCTCTTCCGCTCCGGCGAACACGCGTGGCATCCTCGTGTTTTCATTCCTGGGGCAGCCTGACGCTACAAGAAGCTCTAAACAGGCAGCAGACAAGCCCAGGAGCCGGAGGCAGGGACTTGGATATTAGGAGCATCTCTGTTGCCCCTAAGGGCAGGCAGCTCCCTTCCTGGGTCTGATTTTCCTCTGTAGCACTGGTCATGCCAAGTGCACAAGGCAGGAAGGAATCAGTCCTGGACCCCCAGCTCAGCCTTGACAGGAGGGGAACAGAGGGAGAGAGGACAATATGTGTGTCTGCGAGCTGTAGGAAAAATCCAAGGCAGGGGTTAGACAAGGACTGCGGGTAACTCACTCCAGCCCCCAACCACATGCTGCAAAACCCGGTGCTCTTGCCTGTTTCAGAATTTCAGCATCTGTGAGGCGTTGAATGGGGTAGTGGCTGCCTGGAAACCAGATTCCTGGCTTCCTGGCAGGAACACATGTTGTATTTGAATTGAAAAGGCCATTTTTCCTTTCTGGTGTGTGCGTGTGAACGTGTGTGCAGGTGTAGATGTGTACGTGCCCGTGCACGAGAGCTGGCCTGTGTCTGGCATGCACCTGGGTCTCCATGTGCAAACAGTTCAGGACTGGAATGTGCGTGCCTCCATCTCCATGTGATTTGTACCACGTGTGGCGATGAGGATTTGGTAGATGAGAAACGGTCTCCTGTTTTCCCACGTGGGATCTGTCAACAGGCCCGTGTGTTATAGGTGTCTGGGCCTATGAGGAGAACATGGGATGTAAGCGTATACCTATGGCATCAGATAATTAGGTGTTGGATCCATCACCAAGAGGCTGTTATCCCCATCAGCTTTGTGGGGACGAGGCAGTTCTTGGGCATGAGAATAGGTTTTGCTGGTCCCTCAATACACTTTTACTCACTCTCCCAGCCAAGGGTGGCCCACCTGCCAGCTTTTGGGTACGGGATGCATCCCTAGAACAGGAACAGGGTGCACAGTGACCGAATTTGCAGCCTTGGTCTCATTAGCTCCAAGACCTTACAATCAAGCAAAGAGTACGTGACGGTGATGACACCGCCTTGCATTTGCTTAGTACTTTAAGTGCCTTCACCTGTCTTTTTCATTCAGCTAATAAGCAAAGACTTCTTGCAGACGTGGCCACTGTAAGGTCGGATCTTAACAAACGGCACCGCGAAACAGAGGAAAGCTTCAAGTGAGCTTTATTAGGGAGCGCTCCGGGGCGAGGTTCACTGGTCCAAGAGAAAGGGGCCAGAGAAGTCGCACCCAGGCGAGGGTTGGGCAAGATTTTATAGGGGAAGAAGGGAAAGGGGTGTGGTGAGTCTGGGAGGGCGCAGGGTATTCCTTATTTGGTGGTCTTTTCGGTTATCCTGGGGGACCTCGAAAGGCGGGAAGGCTGCGCCGGGTTCAAAGTCCCCAGGTCAGTTCCTGGAACTGGGTGGTCCGGAATGTCTCCAGGGCAGTTTCTGGAACTGGGTGGTCCGGAGAACTTCGGTCTGATGCAACCTGTGATCTGATTGTGTTCCCCTGCCTCGGGCCAGTTGGCCTTACAGCCACTGCTGGGAACAGGTGGGCCACGGGGGTGACGTTATTCCTACTTCTGTCACGTAGTTTGTTGGATGAGAACCAGAACTGGAATTCAGGGGCCCCCCACCCACCCATGCTGAGAGCTTCTGCACCCCTCCTCTGGGAGTGTCTACTAGCACCTGTCTGTCCGCGGATGCACCCCTGAGAAGGTGCCATGTACGTGCCTGCACAGGGGTCCTCAGGATCCCGTGCGAGGCCCTGAGGACCTCTCTGAGATGCGACTGCTCTCCCTACAGAGTGGCGACAAGGAAGCGGGGCGAGGATGATCCTGCAGGATGAAGACATCACCACCAAGATTGAGAACGACTGGAAGAGACTGAACACCGTGGCGCATTACCAGGTGAGGTGACCGTGGAGTGGAGAGGGGCTAGCAAACTGGGCAGCCAGGTCCCTGGGAGTCTCAGTCCTTGAATAGCAGGGCTGCCCTGAGGCTCTTACCAAGCCCTAAATCCACTTCTTCACCAGCACTGCCTGTGCCCTTAGTGACCCAGGGAAAACGTGGCCCCCAGCCAGGAAACCCTGACCTCCTTGGAGATAGGTTGCCAGGTGCATGCTTCCCACAGGGCACAGGCACAGACCCTGTGGTACCCGGAGTTTAAGGCTGGGTGCTCCCCCAGGGAAGCATCAAGACAGAGGGTGCTGGTGAGAAGCTCTTGCCAGAGTTGCTCCAAGAGTGAACCCCAACATAGACTACGATTCTGTATTCAGATCTGTCGTGCTGCGTCAAAGGAAAGCTGACAGCCTCCTTGGTCCCCTGGTTCTCGGTGAGGCACTGATTGCCCCTGAGGACCACGTTCATCCTGGCTTGTCCTGACTTCCTGGGGTGGCAGAGTTTCTGTGCCCAGGCCCTCACCTGCCTTTTCCCGGTAGGTGCCGGATGGTTCTGTGGTGGCTTTAGTGTCCAAGCAGGTGACAGCCTACAATGCAGTGAACAACTCCACCGTCTCCAGGACCTCGGCAAGTAAATACGGTGAGTTCACTGAACCATTCTGGGGAGGAGAGGATGCCCTGAGCAGCTGTTGTCATTGCTGGCAGCACTGCTGGAAGGCAGCAGACGCCCGGGATGGGGCACGGGGGTGGGGAGTGGGTGGGGGGAGTCAGGCAGGCTGGCCACCAGAGAGGAACTCTGGCCTGGAAAGGAGGCTTCTGGTTCCGAGCAGGGGCTCTGATGCAGGCGCAGGACCTTCATCCTCAAAAACAAGAAGAAAGTCTAACCTTCCTGAGCATCCTACAGTCTCTAAGATGCTTTCACACTCGTGATAACTCTTTATCAAACGTCAGGTTCATAATAATCAGTGAATTAAATAATTATTATTTCCCCCTCTTATGCAGATTAGCGAATTATAACTCAGATGCACAGAGGCTAGATGACGTGTAAAGGTCACACGCTATGAAGCACTGGAGGGAAGGTACAGACCCAGGTCTCTGCTCCTCGGGGTGGGGAAAAGGGCACAGGACGTGGGCTGGAAGCCTGGAGTGCCTTCTTACCAGCAAAAACGGGGATTGCAAAAACTACCAACTTCACGGGATGGTTCTGGGAAATCTATAGAAGACAACATAGAACGGTACCCGCACACAGTGGGGCTTGCCTCTTAACACTCATCTCACCACACCTCACGTTTCAGCAATTAAGTGGGAGGAATTGGTCCAGGCGAGAGGGGTGGATGAAGGTACACAAGTGACAGGGCGATCACTAAGCTGGTCAGCCGTCGTCTGGGGAGACAGGAGCCCTGCTCTTCCATTGGTACCCAGCTGGCTGCACAGAGCACACCCCGAGACTTGAGAGCTCTCGTGAGGAAAGCGTAAAAAAGGACAAGCTTCTATTTTTACAAATTGAGTAACAAGGGCTGGAGATGCAAGTGCAGGAGGGAGGGGAATCCGAGTGGGTGGAGGAGCCACAGAGAGTTTCCGGAGGTGGTGGGAGAGCGCCCCAGATTCAGGAACGGATGGAAGCGAGGCAAGGTGACAGCGCCTGCCAATGCAGGAAGGATCGGAGCTGGCCTTGGCTGGAGCCGAGGTGTGTCGTGAGTGATGGGCCGGAAGGCTGGGTGGCCTTACCCGCGCGGGGTCCTTGCGTTGGCAGAAAACATGATCCGGTACACGGGCAGCCCTGACAGCCTCCGCTCACGCACACCCATGATCACCCCTGACCTGGAGAGTGGCGTCAAGATGTGGCACCTGGTGAAGAACCACGAGCACGGGGACCAGAAGGAGGGTGACCGGGGGAGCAAGATGGTGTCTGAAATCTATCTGACACGACTGCTGGCCACTAAGGTATGGGACTTCAGACAGGTTGCGGGGCACCTGTGGGTTATGGGATGGGACTGCCTCACCTCAGAGAAATGCCAGAGCTGGCAAATCCCTAGCATCTCTGCTGGTGCCCCCCGCTCATCCATTCACGCACGCGCTGCTGGTCAGTGCCGGTCTCTTTCCCAGCACAGAGCCTCAGAATCCTCCTCAACCCACTGCTGCAGCCAACCCCACCCATACTGGATCCGTGAACCAGGATTAGAAACGGTGCCTGGAAAGTCACTGATGGAGCCCCAATTCCCATCACGACACCCCAGAGAAGTAGTCATTCTTCCGTTAGGCGTGGCAGAAGACTGAATACACGTGATTAGTGTCTCTCTATTTGAGCGAGGGCAAGAGAAGGGACGGAATTAAAACTTCTGACGGCATGCCAGCACGGGGTTGGCTGCAGCACTGGGTTGAGGAGGATTCTGAGGCTCTGTGCTGGGAAAGAGACCGGCACTGACCAGCAGCGCGTGCGTGAATGGATGAGGGGGGGGGCACCAGCAGAGATGCTAGGGATTTGCCAGCTGTGGCATTTCTCTGAGGTGAGGCAGTCCCATCCCAGTTAGTCCCTCACTCCCGAGACTGGCCTCGGCTCTGCTCTCTGCAGAGGCAAATGAGTAACTGTGCATTAGCCGGCGTGAATAACGCCTAAACAGAACCAGCAGATTGTGTTTGTCTGCTCTGACCGAGTGAGTTGTTCATTAGCATTTGTGAAAAGTGCTAAAATAACACCATCAAAGGGTGTTAAACCAAACCGAGTTGTTGGCAGAGGAAGCCTTCCTTAGGTCCAGTTATCGGTGTTATATCTATTTTCTACGTGCCGGGGAAATGTAAAGCTGCTCGAGACAGATGCAGGCAGGCAGGGGGAGGGTGCAGATTTCACATATGCACTTGCAGGATTTCACCCAAGCAGGCGTGGCTGTGCGCTGTCCTCCCTTCCGCCCGCCATCTGGGAGGCCAGTCGATCTCAAAACCCAGCCTCAGGGCTTCCCTGGTGGCGCAGTGGTCGAGAGTCCGCCTGCCGATGCAGGGGACATGGGTTCATGCCCCGGTCCGGGAGGATCCCACATGCCGCGGAGCGGCTAGGCCCGTGAACCGTGGCCACTGAGCCTGCGCGTCCGGTGCCTGTGCTCCGCAACGGGAGAGGCCCCAACAGTGAGAGGCCTGCGTACCGCAAAAAAAAAACCAAAAGCAAAAACAAAGCCTCAGAGCTCACGGGGCAGGCGAGCTGTGTCTGAACCTGCGCCCTTCTCCGCAGGGCACACTGCAGAAGTTTGTGGACGACCTCTTCGAGACCATCTTCAGCACGGCGCACCGCGGCTCCGCCCTGCCCCTGGCGATCAAGTACATGTTTGACTTTCTGGATGAGCAGGCGGACAAACACGGCATCCACGACCCGCACGTCCGCCACACCTGGAAGAGCAACTGGTGAGTGAGGGGCGAGCAGAGCATGAATCAGGAGAGGCCAGCCCGGAGTCCATGAGCTCAGGCGGGCTTCAGGCCTTGCAGAGGGGGAGAGGGGCTGGGGTCCACCTCCCCAGCAGGGACTCTAAGCAGGCGCTCTCCTGGGGCCTTCACCTCCTCCCCGATTATTTTGTGTGCTCACTTCCCTTCCCTCTAGTCAAACCATCCTTCTTTCCTATCAATCAATCAGTCAGTAACCATTTAACCAACTAAATGAGCAAAAATGAACATGGCAGATGTGGCAGCCAGGTGGCTCTCACATCCAGGTCCCTCCCCTGTGCCTGACACTATGTTAGACCCTGAGGCTTCTGCCCTCCGTGGGCTGACAGTCACGGGTAAGAGACAGGAGGGCAGCTGTTCGGACAGAGAGGCACATGCGACAGGAGGGGATGCATGTGTGCAGCTAGCTGGACTGTAGAGGGGCAGCATCTCACAGCGACTCTTAAGTGGAGCCTGAAGCACGTCTAGGAGTGACCTAGGTGAACGAGGAGAGTTTCCATTCTATTCAAGAAGTGGTCTTCCCTTTCCACAAACCCCCTTCCCAAACTCCCTTTGGGGAAGGGACCGTCCCATAACTACTGTGTCTTTGAGACAAGGGGATCCTCTAAGTAAATGACCCTCTCGGTGTCTCACCATGGTCCCCTCTCTCCTTTAGCATATATACCATCCTTTCCCTTCGTTTGTGTGTCAGTTGTGTTTCTGTCTGAGACTGCGAGGTCAGACATCAGTATTCAGCTCTTGTGATGGAACCTTGCAGAAAGCTGGGACTCAATAAATATTGATGAAGATGCAGGGCCAAGACGGTCTCTTCTTGAGAGTTCTACCTGGGATAAAGCTGCCTTATATCTGGCGCCTTCAGTTCCAGAATCCCTTCCCAGTAGTTGTACACGGTCCCTGTCCTGGGGTGCTCTTCCCTGGAGCATTCTTGCAAAGCAGCAGGAGCCCGCCGCCCAGCCCCCACCAACTGCTAGGACTGGCTGGCATGGTACTAGGGCTCAGCCAGGTGCCCTGACAACCGGCCCCAAGCCCCAAGCCAAAACCTAGACTTAGGCAGGAGCCAGCCTGTGGCACTGAAACGTTATTTAACGTCGGATGCTCTGGCTTTCTCCTCTCTTTCACCTGAAGCATAGCGCGTCGCTACTAAAGTTGGGAAATCAGGCAGGTACAGAGCTTTGGGCCATAGAGCTGGAGAGTAGGGTTTGCTCCCACAGTAGTTCTGGGTGAGAGAGGATCTTGCACCGTGGAGCTCTTGCAAATCTCTCTGAAATAAGACTCTTAGACTCTGCATTCCCCATCTAGCACAGTACACTGGGTGAAGGCTGTTCTCTCCTCTGAAAGGCCTGCAGGTCTTGTGCCTCCCAGTGCCTGCCTCTAGGTAAGATTGCATTGCATTCTGCCCACCTTTTTAGCATGACTCCGCAGAGCTGTTCCAAGGGCATGCCCCTGATCTACCCAGTCTGCTTCTCTCTGCCACCAGGTCTTCCTACTTACCACCCCAGTTAAATGTCTGCAGCCTTCAGAATTCAAGGAGTGCCCTGCCCAGACCTTATCCAGGTGCTGGGAGAGCTGGTATTTCCAAAACATCCCCCCCTTGTTCTTGTAGCCCTTTACAAGTACATCCCCCTGAAATGGTATCGAAACCATTTGTTTTCAGCTCATACCTCCCGCTGGGGTAAGGTAAGGGCACCTCCAACGATGAGATGCCAAAAAGTTCTTGGAGGGAGGGCAGAACCTTCCTTCCTGCCCGCTCTTCCAAGTGCCAGGTGTTACCGTAACAAGCTCCAGTGTCTGTCAGGGAAGGAAAGCCCAGGCAGTAGACAGCGGTACCAGCTCTCCCCAGAGGACACACTCCCCTGACCCTGATCGTGGCCGCCTGGGCAAGACGAAGTTAGCCCAGGAATTATGAAGTCTGCATATTGACTTAAGAGTTAATTGTCCCTGATTGAAAAGAGAGTGCTTCTTTATTCCTAGCCAAAGTTGTTAGCTCACCCTCTCCCCTACTACCTTCCTCCGCATTCCCCTGCCTTTTCTCCTTTAAATAAACCTCCTACTCATTTAGCCTGAGTGGCTGCAATCAACCAGAGATTAGTGCCACCGCTAATGTTAATAATATGCAAAAACTTCATCAGGCAGGAGCTGCTGTGGCTTCCCTGTCAGCACAACTGGCTGAAGGAAGGGGAATGTTGGGGAGAAACAACCATGCAGCAAATATGGGCTCCCGGAGTCCCTTTCCAGGTGGGACTTCCGGAAACGCGAAGATGTAGACCGGAGATTTCATCAGCTGGGCAGCCGGGAGTCCTTCATCCGGGGCTCTGAGCCCAGCTCTCACGGTCTCCCCTGGACAGTTGCAGTGACCCTGACTTTCCCCTGAGTGTCAGAACTTTCTGTACCGTCCCTTTATTTCCTCTTCTGGATTTCCCAGGATGAAACAAGTGCATCTTACCATTGTTAGACCTCGGTGCTGCCTGCACGGCACACTTTGTGGGAACGTAATAAATACTTGTTGACTGACTGGCAGTCTTGAATATGAGGCCCTACTGTATTTTAGCCTCTGTTGTATGTGCGTGCTGGCTGCTGGGAGATACAACAAATATAGAGATCTTGTTCTTGCTGGATTGAAATCATGTAATTCAAAAGAGTTTAAGTTGTAAGAGGCAAGCCAAACACACGCAAACATTGTTAACTATTATTACCAACCTTGAGGACAGCAACCAAGCAACAGTAAAGCATCAGGGCACATAGCAGGAGGTGACGGTTGGACGCAGAGGGAGGGGAGATGCGTGGTCCCTTGCTGGGTGCCACCCCATTTCCTGACCTGCGTCTCCACAGGCTGGATGGAAGCCACGGAATCTGAGAGCCAGCAGAGTCCAGTCAAAAGGGGCAGGTGGGCAGGTTTTGCCTGATGCCTCGGGACCCTTTCTAGCAACAGACAGGTGGCTCCGATAGCAGACGGCGCTGCAGGTTTCATCTCCTCTTTGTCTTTGGCTCACTCCCCTTCGGCAGTACCTTCCTCTCCTCTTCCTTCAGCTTTTCATCTGCATCTCTAATACTGAGACCATTAAGTGTCGTCCTCTCTGGGAAGACTTTCCAGATAACGCCCCTCTGGGTAGACTTGCTCACACCTCCCTGGCTCCCACACTGGACCCCACCCATCCTTCAGGTCCAACACCCAAAGTTCGTGATTGCACATCTGACATCGCCACGAGCCCAGTGGTATGCAGACTTCTGCAGGACAGGGGATGGGTCTTATTCACACTGGACCCCCAGTTGCTAGCATAGCTCCTGGTATACAGCAGGTGCTAACTGGAAGAAAGTGAGGGGAAGGAGGGAACACAACGGGGCAGGTGAGAGGCCGGGAGTGGGGTCTGTTCAGCCTGCCCGCTTAGGGATGGGAATCAGTTAGCTCCACTTGAACTGTTCAGTGCCAGGGCTCTCACCACGTAGGAATAAGCCCACACGACCAGGCAGGAAGGGCGTGGCTTCTTCCAGTCATACAGTAGAGGGCAGAGAATAAGATACAAAGCCCAGGTTCCAGGCTATTTAAGGTCTGCCAACCAGACATGCCTTGTATCTGTGGCATAGGGGGCAGACAGTGGAATAGAGAGTCAGAAATTCCATTTTCTAGTACCTGTCATGGCTGCCTCGGACCCCAAAGCCTTGTGTTCTCAGGGCAGACGCTGAGTCCTGTGGTCCAGGCTGGGCGTCGAGCCCTCCAGGGCCCATCAACGCCGTGTCTCCGAACAGATTGTTCAACCTTGCTGATCTCCACGTCCCCGGAAAGTGAACTGATGACATAGAGAAGGCCCCTCAGAACCCTCGCTTCCCAGCCTTTTCTCTTTCTCCAGGGAGCTCTCTAGGTCAGTGTACAGAGCCCCCTGCCCCCAGCTCCCCTGACCATCTGCCTCTTCCCCCCACAGCCTGCCCCTGAGGTTTTGGGTCAACATGATCAAGAACCCCCAGTTTGTGTTTGACATCCACAAGAGCAGCATCACTGACGCCTGCCTGTCGGTGGTGGCCCAGACCTTCATGGACTCCTGTTCCACGTCGGAGCACCGGCTGGGCAAGGACTCGCCCTCCAACAAGCTGCTCTACGCCAAGGACATCCCTAGCTACAAGAACTGGGTGGAGAGGTGAGTGCTGGGCCGGGGAGCCCAGGTAGGCCCTGGGCCGCAGCAGGCAACTTCCTTGGTGGATGTGGGACCCCTTCCTTCCCCTCCACAATGGGCAGGGCTTGCAGACTGGTCCCGCACGAAGCCCCAGCCTGCAGTGGTGACACCCACAGCCCACGGACCCAGTACTGTCAGCTGAAACAAGAATGGGACATGGCTAGAAGTTGCCACTGAGCTCTGCTCCCCTGCATGGAGGGCCCAGCTCTTTCTAGGCCCAGGAAGGAAACAGGGTTCCCTGCTCTGATGCCCACTAAAAAACGAAAAAAAAAAAAACAGACTCCAAGGGACCAAATAGCATCCTGCCACAGGCGGGCTGGAGGCCTGTCCCCGTCTGCCCCTGTCCATCTGGCAGTTCTTCCAGTGTCCTGTGGGGACGTCCTTGTCACACCGAACAGCTTCGCACAGTCCCAGTCCCCTGACTGTCAGCACGATGAACTCTTGATGCCCGGGCCCTGACGGTGCCTTCCCAGCCATAGTGGCCCTAACCTAATCCAGTCTCAGCCGTGCACCTGTGATGGGAGGGCCACCTGTGCGTTGTGCAGCTGGGTTCCTCTGGGTACAAAGCTAACTCACGGTAAAGAACGTTCATGGCTTGTCTGGGCTGTATCAGCTCCATATGCCAAGCGCCTGAGCTAAACAAACAACCAGCTGAAAGTCTATTTATTTATTCATCACAGTAGCTCCGGAATATAAGAGGACTTTATAAGCTCATTTTGTGCCCATGAAGGTGAAGAACTATGCATACAGAATGGTTGAGTCAAATCCGTCCAAGATGACTCAAGTGGCCAAGAGAAAAGCAGATCCCCAGACTCAGCTGACTCCCAAAGCTCTTGTCTACAGTTTATGATACTTTTAGACACAGGGCTTTTGCCAACCCATATGGTTGGTGTCTGTGTGAATTAAGGCAGGTGCCCCTTCCTACCAGACGATGTGGCCCCATGCCAGGATGCCTGGTTTGTTGAGTGACAGGCTAGCCGTCAGTCCTAGCTCACCCTCTCAACCAAGCACCTTTGTGCAGTGAACAACCTGCACACCTCTACATGGCGGTCTTGATGTTAGAGTCCCTCTCTCTTCTAAGTAGCTGAAAGATAGGAAACCTGGATGGAAACTCAGATTTGGTGCTTTTTTGAAGAGACAGAGACCAGAAATTGTTCTCGACTGAGACAAAATGAACAATATTGTTTCACCCATGGAAGAGAGACAGTCTCCATCTTTATAGTTGAAAATTGCCTTCCCTTTTTACAGAGGGAATAACCGAGAGTGGGGTGGGATCCTGGCCACCCCAGTAACACGGTTCTGCTGGAAGAATTGCATTTTGTTTTCCCCCTCCCTCTGTTCTTTGGTATCTCCCCCACCCCTTCCTGCTGGTACATGTGGTGGGCTTCCAGCCTCGGCTGTCAGAGAGACAGCTCACTCTTTTGTCCTCGTATCTGATTATGTCTGAGTTACCAAAGAGGCTCTTACCTCCCCCTGCGTTGACAGTGGCTCATTCTTCTGACAACAGAGCCGCCAGGAGGAGCAAGCTCTCCTGTGTGGTCAGCTGGCTCTTCAGCAAAGAGAGAGAAGAAAGAGGCAGCAGCTGGGCTCTGGTCATCCCTGTCCCGGTGCAGTGTCACTGCAATGGGACCTCGGGCAGGGAGTGGGACCTCGGGCAGGGAGGGAGAAAGCCGGGATGTGAAGGGCTAGGAGCATTTATGAAACAACTGTGTAGAGGATACTTCCCCAGAATGGCCCGGTTAGTCAGAGGTGAGAATAACGCACATGCCGGGCTAATGGTCTCCCTTTCACTTGGTGCTAAATGAGATTTGTGCCACACAGCTGCTATAGCTCACAAGTAACCCCAGTCCATTTGGTTATTTTTAGGAGTGCCTCGATGGTCTCCACTTCTTATCCCGCCCGTTTTTTAACAACCAAAGGCACTCTCAGGAAAGTCATCTCTCACTTGCTTGGGGTCCCAAATCATTTCTCCTCCCCTTCTGGGATGAGGGTACAGAGACAGAGGGGTTGGGAAACAGCTAGGTCTGGAGATCAAGCCTAGAGTGCTTCTTCCCTCGGTGGTGAGGGGATCAGTTCCAGTCTCCCCTCCCGAGGAGGCTGGCCTCTGAGCTTGTCTGCTGCTGGGAAATGAAGGCCAGCAGCACAGAGCTTGCTCAGGACCCACAGCCAGCCTGCTCGCCCACCTTGGCCTGCCGAGGGCATGGGCAGCCTCCAGTTCAGAAGAACGATGGTAGAAGGCCCTTTTCTTGTGGCCAGGGCTTGCCCACTTCTGATTTCGATGTTCGGTTGCTGTGAGCGTGCAGACAGCGCACACAGGGCCCAGGCTCACTGCCTCGGTGCCGTAGAGCGTGCCCTGCGCACATCTGGGGGAGGGCCTGCCGTCCTCACAGCTGAGAAACAGGGTTTATCCTGGTGGCCCTCTCTATAGGGGGGTGGGAAGCATACGGCTTCAGGAGTCCTCGCTAACTCTGTTGGTTGAGCAGCCCAAGTCACTCTAGCATACCTAAGCAGGCTTTACCTCCTAGAAGTTCTTCATCTACCCATCCCCCCACCATCCCCTCCCATTCTCCCACTCATCCTCCCACCCCACATCCCTCCCATCCTTCTGCTTGTCCTCTCATCCATCCTCCATCCCATTCCCGCCTCCACATACCTTGCAATGCTTGTGGTTGGTGGCCTCACTGCAGACTCCCAGTCTTTGCTGCCTCCATTCCAAGTATTAGGGGTTTTGCTTACGGCCACATCTAGCGAAAGGGAGAAGAATCTCTTGGTTCCGCGGTAGCAACCAACTGCTACCCTCATCCTAGCCAGCAGAACTCAACAGTGTCGTCACCAGACTGGTGTGTCATGAGCAGCAGAAATCTGTTTCTCTGTCAACAGCAGCACGCGGTTCCCGTTAGAGTGGTTGCCTCTCACTTTAAGTTGGAGTTAACCCCGCGGCAACCGCAGCCTCCCCCACCTGCAGCCACAGGTTTTCCACGTAGCAGTGAATGGAACGGAGCCACAGATGGGCCCCTGGGAATCGGACCGGGGCATGCCACTCGCTGAGATGCCATCTCTCACCTGTGTCACACACGAAACAGGCCAGGAATCTTGAATATTTAAAAACGCCTCCTAAAGAAGCCATCCATTCCAAATATAAAACCTGTGACGGTTCACCCTGGGAGCAATACTGGAGGTGAAGTATGGGCATCTCATTAACTTACTCATCCATCCATGGGTCATTTACGGTGTCCATCGTGGGCGCACTGGACGCTCGGGATGGATTAGACTTGATCCTTCCCTTGTGGCCCTCATCATGGTCAAGGAGGACACACAGACAGGCCCTCAGCAAGCCCCATCAGCTGTGGGGACTCAGGGAGCAACGTCCTGATTCTGCTGGGCCCGGGGAGGTCAGTGAATGAACGAACACAGGGGAAAAGACTTTTACGCAGGAGCTTGAAAAGTATCTATACATCAGAGCCTTGGGCTCTAAATGTCCTTCACGTCTGCACCTTCATCCTTGAGGTGTTTGAAGGGATGAGGCTCTTCTTGTCTAAGAGTCCAGGGCATTGGAGACCACCTTCTCGATCACTGGGGCCATCCTGAAGGCAGAGATGGGGTGCCCACCACTACACACTGGGTGCGTCTCACAGAAGCACATGAATGTAAAACACTGCAGACTGGGCAACAGCAGAGAATCCAGCTCTCTGGGGCCCTGCAGCTCCTGAGGACCGGCATCAGGACCACGGTGGGGCTGGCCTCCCACCTGGTTCCCTTCTGGAGAAGGGCTCGCCTGCAGGAGGACATCCCATGGGAGCGAGTTCAAGCACAGGAGCCCAGGCTGACCCTTCCTTTCGTCACTGCACAGCGAGCTGATACGAGCACTCGTGTGAAGTTCATTAACGGGACGTAATTGCATGCTTCACAATCAACAAGGCTGCTCGGCGGCAGAGCCCAGCGCAAAGCCCCAGCACAGCAGGCGCTCGAGGAAGCAGTTGTGCACACAGCGCAGCGATGCCGGAGCGGCAGGGCCGCTGTCAGGCTCGAGGGGTGCTGGCCAGGGAGTGGGGCTGGGCAGAGCCCTGGAGAGGAGCAGGGAGAGGTCGAGGCAAGGGCAGCAGAGGCCGGCAGGGGCGGTGGGCCCACTTAGCTCCAGGCGGGGCTTGGGGTGAGGATGGGCCGAATGTCAGCAGACCTCAAGCCCCACACTCCTCTAGGACGTCAGACCGCCCAGAGCCACTCAGCTCAGCCATTTAGAACTTGCTGAAGGTGGGGACATGCGGTCGGTCGATCCACTCGTAGGCTTGTGTGTGGCACCGACGTGCGCTGGCCCCATCCAGCGCCCTCTGCACACAGGCAGCAGAGGAGGGGCGGGTTGCCCCGTGCAGACCTGACCTCACTGTGAGCGGGAATCACGCAGCGCACGTCCAGGCCGTCTGCCCCCATGACTGCAGGTGAGGAGTTAGACCCCTGCCCTCCCACACTCCCCTCTCAACCCCACCTCACACCCTCTCCCTCTCTTTCTCACACAGACTCATTTTCTGTATGTCCTCTCTGGAGCAAAGGACTGGGCTTTTAGTGCGGTAAAGGCACGCAATTGCGAAGGGACAGAGTGCCGGGCGACTGCTGTTTCCCATGAAGACAGTGGTCCCTGACCTGGGCTCTGAGGCCCCTCACAACCATTAAGGTCGCAGTAGTAGGCCTCATGCTGTTTGCAGAAAGCCTGACAGAGCCGTCCACCCGCCTGTAAGGTTTCAGGAGCAAGCAACGGGGAGGGCAGGGGTCTTTGCCGTCCACCCGCCTGTAAGGTTGCAGCAGCAAGCAACGGGGAGGGCAGGGGTCTTTGCCGTCCACCCGCCTGTAAGGTTGCAGCAGCAAGCAACGGGGAGGGCAGGGGTCTTTGCCGTCCACCTGCCTGTAAGGTTTCAGCAGCAAGTAACGGGAAGGGCAGGGGTCTTTGCTCCTGATGATGGTCACGTCCCATCGGGATCCTGGGGTTTTCCTCAAGGTCAGTAGGTCTGGCTGTCCGTGGTGACACGGTGAAACTGTCTGGAGGAAACTCTGGGCCCGGCCATGTTGCCAGAGCTGCGTCTGGCTGCTGGCCATGACACAGAAGCGAGAGGCTCGTTTGTTCCTGTTTCCTCCCCACCATACGACCTGTGGACGTGACCCTTTGCCGGACAAATGTATTTGCTCACTAGGCATGGAGTCGCGAGGGGACGATGGCACAAATCTCCTTAGGAGTGGCGAGGTTGGGGCCACCACTGACGCCCTGGTTCTCTGCTATCAAAGGGAACATTGCATTTATTCCCTTCCAGAAATAGAGGCAATGCATCGAGTCTCTCCCTGGAACTTGAACACCTGGGATGTCATTACCTGGAACCCTGGGGACCCTAAAGATGTTTTGGGGTGGGAGTCAGGCCTGGAAGAGAGTGGGCTCTTCTGGGATGGAACAGAGGAACCAAAATGAAACAGGACAGGGAGCTGAGGGGCCCAAGGGCTCTGGAGACGAGGGAGGGCGAGGGAAGAGAGGACCCCACACTGAAATAACATCGTGAAGAAAGGAAGTCCAAATGAGCAGGAGGCAGGACAGCCTCCGTGCAGGGCTGTGGCTCCAGTAGGGCGGCCAGCCCACCCCTTGCCGATCCTTGCCGGCCTGGGGATGCCCTGGCGCAAACTGACCTGTCGTTCACGCAGGCCCTTGAGCGAGTGCCACCTCTGATAGTCTGCCACCCAACTCCTGGGCACCTAGGGGCAGAGGTGAAGGTGGGCACAGGACTGAGAGATTTGTGGTCAGCATGGTAAGGGATGCAGAGGGAGAGATGCAGGGCTGAAGTCCAGGGTGAGAATGAACCAGAGCCTCTGAGAATACTCCCTCCACTCACCTGATCAAGCCTTGAGTTCTGGGAACCCAAGGCCTATCATTGTCACCTGCACCTTCCCAGGTGAGAGTGACCCTCCGAAAACTTTGTTCCCCAGCTGCCTCATTTGCCTCACCCTAGTCCCCGCCCTGGTGACTGTCCCCGCCACCCTCCTCTGTCCTAAGCTCCCAGGCTCACTCTCCCCACCGATGAAGCCGCGGGCGTTCACCGTGGGCTGAGCTGGGACACCACAAGGACTCCTGGGCGTGCTGCCCCACGGCCCTGATGCTCCCCCACCCCCCGCCTTTGCAGGTGCCTGGTCTCCTTCCCGTAGCCCACAGCCGAAAGCACCTGTCTTGGGGGGCACCAGGGCCCTTCAGTTCCTCATTAGGAAACGACACAACTCCCCTCTGGTGGGAGAGCTGGGGGTTGCTGCATAAAATGTCAAACTTCAGAAATTAAAAATGTAAATGTTGGCATCTAATTAACCAGTTGACAGGAGTGCACAGCTGCAGGTGACAATGACTGATTGCCTTCTGCCAGCCTCTCCCCGCAAGCGGCCCCCAGCCCCACCCTTCTCCTGGCTAACCTCAGAGAGGGGGGCATCAGGGCAGGGCAACTGCCTAGAAGAGCCTTCAGGCCCCATGGAGGGGATGTCTTGCATCTGTGGGAGGGGGAGTTAGAAGGACACACAAGGCAGACTGGACCACTCTTGCGGGAGCCGGGAGCAAAGCCAGTGCAGGCGATAGTCGCTCCTTCCTCCTGTCCCCATCCTGTCCCCCCTCTGATAGTGTCTGGGTCACCCTCCGAACCCGCTGGCCCCAGACCCGGCGCTGGGAGTTTCCATCTCTCCTCTGCACCGCACACACGGTTCCTCACTCTCATGCCTCGGCAGGTATTACTCGGACATCGGGAAGATGCCGGCCATCAGTGACCAGGACATGAACGCGTACCTGGCTGAGCAGTCCCGGATGCACATGAACGAGTTCAACACCATGAGCGCGCTCTCCGAGATCTTCTCCTACGTGGGCAAGTACAGCGAGGAGGTGAGCCCTGCCCTGCTCGGGGCCCGCTGGGAAGGACTGGGGCAGAGACCCAGAAATCCCTGCCCGGAGCAGCCTGTCAGACACACCCCCTCCCCCACGTCTGCTGGGGAAACTCTACCACCCAGGACTTGAGGGCTGTGCTCTAAAGACAGGGATGCTAGAAACTTACCAGTCTTATCGGTTCTACATTAATCCCTGTTCTTTTCAGATATATAGATCAAGTTATCTCTTTTGTTTTTTTCTCTTTTTCTTTCCTGCTGTTCCCTCTCCTTGATTTTTTCCCTTTCTCTCTCTGATCTAATTATCTTTAAGTAAATAGTTCCCCACTTCCATGGGCAGGTCATAAGGAAAAGAAAAGAATAGAATAGAATAGGATAGAATAGAAAACAAGATGATAGGGTAGGAGAGAATCAGAACAGAATAGATACAGACCAGAGCAGAATGGAGTCTATTTTTAGTTGCTACAGTCCCTAGTTAGGAAACTTCATCTGGGGTCATTGCCCCTGCAGACACTGCCTTCTTTCTGGCCGCACAGAGGTGCCCATGGTTTTCTTGGTCATACCGGTATAGACCAGGTAGGTTCAGAATCCAGGCTCCCCATGTCTGAGCAGCAGCATAGCTGCCTTGTGAGTGGAAGACAGTAACAGGAGCTGAAGCCAGGGCCCCGGGTTTTCTGCTTCCTCCCAGCCTCACTCCTGAGGGAGGGTCTAGGAACTCTGGATTAAGGAAGGAGCCCCAGCAGGGCCCAGGGCCTGGTGTCCACAGGCCATGAGCAGTATAATGCTGTGAACCTCAAGTGCAGGGCAAGTCAGTGGTGGGTCCTCTAGGGGAGGGACCCCAGAGCCAGCCTACGGGCCAGTGCTAATCCAGGGCAGTTTCCACGTGTCTGTGGCCGCGTGACAAGTGAGGACGATGTACAGTAGGCCAATACATGAGTGCCACTGTCTCATCTTGCAAAGGCCTGTCCCTTAGTCTGCAAGTTCACTCGTCTACGGTTAGTATTAAAACGTCCCATCTTTATGAAATGTTGGGGCCAGTCACTGGTGGTCCTCGGCCAGCTAAGAAGTTGGCAACTCGCTTGGTCTCCCCAATTAAAAATTTATTAACTGGGCCAGGACGTCCAAAGCTCTGGGACCCTCCCTTCAAGCCTTCAGCCTCCTCTCCCCTCCCTGCTCCCTCAGACCCCAGGACCCGCAGAGAGCAGCCCTGCCGTCACATGCCCCTGCTGGAGCCAGCATTGTGTGATGGGCGCTCCCACATGTCACGTGACTTTATCCCCTCTCCTGGAGCAGCCCGAGAGGGAGTCACACGTCCCATCTCATTGTACACATGAGGAAATGAGGGCTCAGAGAGGTTACATGTTTTGCCCCACATCACCCGGCCAGAAACTGGTGGAGCCCTTGTTCAATCCTACAGCTCCTGAGTCTGAGCCAGCTTCGAATACATATTCCTTCATGTGTCCACAATTGCTCTGTCGCCGTCCTCCGCCACCCGTGTAATCTCAGCAAAGGCTGTGCAGACATTGTCCCTTGGGTGTCAATGACCAGTAAAGCTTAAGACATAACTCTCCGAGGGATACTGGTTTCTTAACAGGCAAAGGGGAGCCAAATAACTTGCTAAATGTGGAATTTCAGGCCTTGGATTGTGGACGAGGAAGACGTTCCTTTTTCACAGTGCGGGGGTGGTGGTGGTGGAATGTCTTGATATCGTGAAATCATAGTCACCCCGAGACAGCACCATACTTCCCACTGGGCATGGACCTGTTTGCTGTCTAACCTCTAGGTAACTGCAGCAGGTGTCTTCTGCCCACTCCCACCTGTCTTCCGTGGGCAGTGAAATGTACACGTGTTCAGACATGCTGGTGCGTGTGCTGGCATCCTGCACTCACTGACACCTGGGTGCCCACACGTGTGTCCCCTATGTCCGAGCACTGCCCCGCACCTCCCAACCCCGTCACCCAGGCTGTGTGCCTCCCCTGCCACCTCGTGTGGGCCGCTTCACCTGCACACATCCTCCCAGACCCTCTGACCACGCCCCCTGTCTGTTGTACCCTAAGAACACAGACACACACACGCAAACTAGTGACCGCCCCGTTCTTGGCTTTTCAACAGATCCTTGGACCTCTGGACCACGATGACCAGTGTGGGAAGCAGAAACTGGCCTACAAACTAGAACAAGTCATAACCCTCATGAGCTTAGACAGCTGAGAACCGTCCTTCCAGGCACCCCCTGGAGGGAGGGACACACCAAGCCGTGCCTCAGTCTAGATTATCATCTTTACCAAGTGCAAGTTCCGACCGGCATCAGCAGCATCCCCTGAGCAGCGCTATCTCCCTCTCTCTCTCTCTCTCGGCCTGTTTCTGTCTCTCTCTCCTTCCTGGATCCCCTCTCTTTCAGTTGCTCTACCAACACGATTGATTGAGCCAAGCCACCGACCCTCAGTTAGTCCAGGATGCCCCCCCCCCCCCCCGCCCTGTGAGGGACCTGGTGACCAGAAGACATCAGAGGGGGCCCTCTTTCCCCGCTGACCCCACGCATCAGCGGCAGGGCCCGAATGTGGGTGAGGATGAAGGATGTTTCTGTACTGCTACTTCACCTTCCACGTTTTGATAGCCCCGCATTGAGCCGAACGCTGGCCTGCAGACGAGGCAGTGAGCTCTGTATTACCTTCACTGGGAAGACGTCTCCTGGCCCAGGTTTCCACCTCCAGGGGGTCTGTCAGTGGCGTGGTCCCTCTGCAACTGTGAGGAGGCTGCACCTCCTGCGTGTGGCTGGAGTGGGGAACGTGAAGCGTCGTGGGGTGCCTCGCAGGCTGTCTCCCACTTGTTGGGTTGGCATCCAGAGGCCTTTTTGTTCCCTTCCAATCTTCTTGGAGCCTTTCCAAGTGCCCATAGGGCCCTGCCTGCCCAGTCTCCTCCCGGCCTGTGGAAAACCAGACAGGAGAAAGAAGAGCAGTTACAGCCCACTGTGGAGATCCTCCCAACCTCCCAATCTAGCTCACAGCGGCAGAAATGTAACACGTAGAGGGAGAAAAGAAGAGAGCTGCATCTACCCTGGAAGCAGAATTGGTTGTTTCCCATTTGCCTCCACATGCTAATGAATCACGACCAGAGTCATGGGTCTGATCCCTTGTAGATCCCCGAGTGCCGTCTAGAGGACACACCTCCATCCTCCTTGGTCATCGCTCATCAGGGGTCAAGGTAAAATGCCGAGTGCATCTGGGAGATCCTACCTCCAGCTCTCTCGGTGGCTCCCATCCCCGCCATCCTTCCTGAGAACTCTGTGGAAAGTCGGGGCAGACAGCCTCGCCCCTGGCTCCCTGCAGAACTTGACAGCCTCGCCCCTGGCTCCCTGCAGAACCCGGTGCCGGTGCAGATGCAGGTGACTTTGTCTCTGGACTGTTCAGACCTCCTTGGGAATTATTTCATCAACATCTCAGCTGTCTCTTTAGTCACTCTCCTCCCTCAGCTCTTTGGCAGTCATCATGGAAAGAAACACACTCAAGCACAGCCTCGCAGAGACAAACCAAAATGCCAGCCCAGCTCAGTCCCGGGTTCGTCGTGTTTGGGAAGGAGCGAAGAATCAAGAGGAAGGACCTGGCTGGAAAAGGGGGAAGGGACGTACAACTGACCTTGGCTCTGGCGTCTGTTCCTCCATCTGTCCTTCCATCCACGGATACATCATTTTAGCCAGCCAGACGAATGTGTGCTCAGACATGTGTCCTAGGTGAGCAGGGGCTACGGTGAGAGACGGTCTGACGGAGGATCATGGAAACCTATAACCTTGAAGGGACCTTAGACACCATCTCCATCTGTGGTCCAGTCTCCGCCATAGACTCGCCCGGCAGCCCCGGTGTGGAGTTGTACACCACTCTGGGAGGCAAGCAGCGGCATCAACTCAGGTGGGGTTGGGTACAAGGTTCCACAGTCCCGCCTTCACTCCCCGAGCATCAGACATCCTCCCCTGCCATCCACTCCACAGGGGCCCCACGTGGAAAGAGGAAGGAACCACACCATTTCCAGCAACATGTGTGGAGCACCCTGTGCTTAAAGAATGCTAGCCCCTTTGGATAGGAGTACGTGTGTGTGTGTGTGTGTGTGTGTGTGTGTGTGTGTGTGTGTGTGTCTGCCCCAGGAGTAGGCAGAGAGCTCAGAAAGCTTTCTTGTCCTATCAGGGGGATTTGAAGCATCTCCCTTCTCTGCCCTTGCTCACCATTCATTCTGCAACTTAGGGACATTTCAACACTTGTTTTCTGTGCTGAGTGCAGAGGGGTGAGGGCACCTCTCGGTAGGAAATCAGGGTGGTCAGTGACCAAGGGGATCCTGGACGGGACTGGAGGCCGGGCCATGGCGACGCAGAGCAGGGCATGATGTGACGTAGAGCAGGACAGATGATGGGCCAGATACAAGTAACCTAACCGACGGGAGGAGGAGAATGAGAAGATACGCACGTCAAGGGGGAAAAGCGCAACCAAAGGTTTTGGCAGGTGAAGTGCCAGGTGAAGAAGCATGGAGTTTCCCCATGACCCTTGATCATTTGATTTCCTCCCCAGAAGCCACAAGCCCTGGCAGGCCAGGAAGGAAGCAAGCCAGAGGAGGGCTGAGGAGGCACCTGGGCCGCTAACATATTTTTGCACACGTGAAGGGGTTGGGGAGAAGACAGACACAAACATATTTAACACAGATGTGCTGAATGGAAGCTGAGTGTCAGTATGTGTGTATGAGTGTGTTTTGAATTATTTTTTAAGTTTTGCACAGAGAAAAAAATGAACAAGTAGAAAAAAGACTGTTATCATGGTTCTGCTGAAGCTTTTCTTTTTTTACTGGATTATTGTTATCGTTTCGTTGTCGGTACAAATTTTTTCCCCCACGTTTTTGTGGTAAGAGGAACTTCAGTCACCTCGGGAGAAACGTCAGGAAGAAAGAGGGGAGGCGGGAGGACAAGTTTCCATGCCCTCCGCGTCTCTCCTGGGGGAGGGGTTTGGGGCGGGTTCTAGTTTAATTGGTGGGGGTGGGGGGTGGGGTGGGTTTTTTCTGGCGCTTTGTTTGCCCAAAGTCTCTGTGGCCTGCTGGGGGGGATGGAGAAATAGGATCGAATTTCGCAGCGTCACAACCCATCTTCCCCATAAGAGCTCTTTTTCCTTTTACTGTTCGTTTTCCGTTTCTTTCGTTTGGATTCTTGGCGCACGTGTGATACGTTTCAAAGTAAAGACAAGGCAGCGTTGTCAAAAAGCCTCTCTTCCCCCGAGATCTTCTTTCCACCCCTCCCCTTGGAATGCCCAACCTCCTCCTGGTGGGCCAGAGACCCCGTGCTGGCCAGTATGTGCCAGAGAAGGGCCTTGGGCAGACTGGGTCCTCTGGAAGGGAAGTCTCTTCAAGGCCCCGCCCCGTGTCACAGTTAATGCTCAGGGTCACAGTTCTGTTTAAGGTGGGACCTTTATCTGACTCCTTGAGTTGTGGGCAGAGAGTAGGGGAGAAAAGGCCGTGTCTCCTCGCCTCCCTTCCATCCCGTCTCTTTCACTCTCAACCCCTTGAAACCGCCAGGGTCCAAAATGGCACCAGGAGATCACACGGTCGAAATAACCGACCTAGGTGAGGTAAGGAGTCTGAATGTTGAAGTGAGACGGGATGGCGCGGGGAGTGGCGAGGGGGAGGGAGAACTTTACGACGTCCTGAATCTAAAAGAATGGGAGAGAGAGGCTGGGAAAGTTAACTGCAGGCTGGTCATCTCTCCCGGGAGCACAAGTCTCCCCCAGGTCTGGGCTTTGCCGTTCTCTGTCCTTCCTTGGAAGGAGAAACCCTGGCATTTCTTGGTTAACTGCAAATGGTACCTTTAAGTGAAGTCGGCTGTTGTGTCGGTTACTTCCTCAGGAAAACATGTTTTTCTTGCCCCCTGCTTTCAGGGTGGTTTGGAAGTCAGGGGACCCAGGATAACCTGAGCGTCGTGATGTGCACACCCAGAGCCCTAGAGCCTCCCTCTTGTGAGCCTGTGGGCCAGTGAGTGAGGCCAGAGATGCTAGAAAGACAGAAATCAGTTTAAACAAATCCTGACATTTGAGGCAGACTGTCCTGGACCGTGCCCAAGCAGCGGCAGGAGCGAGGTCTCTGACCTTGGCCCTGCAGGCCCAGCTCTCACCTCCCAGGCCGGGAGCAGTGTCGACGTACTATCCCAGCACCACACCCGCTCCCCTCACCCCAGGTCCTCGTGCTCTTGTCCCCTTTGCATGCCTAGCTCCTGAGTGCCCCCTCCCCCCTTGCCTACCTCCCGCACGCACGCGTAGCCCCTGCCCCAAGACCCCATAGCCGCTAAGTTCAGGAGCTGCTCAGCCCCCGGTGGACAGCTCCGCCCTCAGTCCAGCCCCCTGGGACCGCCCTAGCCCCATCCAAAGCTGCCTCGCCCCGCGAGCGCTCTCGGGGCTCCCTGGCCCAGCCAGGGCCGGTGGGCCCCCATCCGAGGAGCCACAGCAGTGATTTCCCAAATGGCCTCCATTCCACAAGGCAAGTCCTGCTGATGTTTCCAGAGCCCTAAACAACCCCTCTCTCTCACCTAAAAGGGAAAGCTCCTTATCCCATCCGTCTCAGCTCTTAGGACAAAGGGGCACTTCCTTTGGCCTCACAGGATGCAAAGTCAAATACTTAACGGACGCAGTGAAGGCTACGGTTAATTACTGTTAATCAAAAACAGAGAGCCGTGGAGGGAGAGGAGCTTTGGCCCTGGACCACGGCCCTTCCAGGAACTGGCCCCGCCAATGAGAACCGCAGCGCGGGCGTCTGAGAGGCGATCCCATGAATGAAAAGCATCCAGGTACCAGAGTCCCCACTGTGCCCCCAGCAGACCCGCCCCGGGCAGATCCCACCTCCTTCCTGGCCCTCTTGCTTCTAGTTCACGTCCTCAAGAACCTTCTCTCAGCCCCTCACTTACCCTGTCAGCTCTCAGGATAGACCACTAAGCCCCCCTCCCATCCCTCAGCCCTTCCCTTTGTCTTTAAGCCGTAAGTTGGCTGTTTATTTGGGGTCTGCAGTTGTTTATTTTTTGTTTGTGTATTTTAAGGGTTTGAGATTAAGGAGGGAGCCCAGGCGTGGATGTAAAGTCCAAATACTGGGGTGGGGCAGGGGGAACACAAAACTCTTTATCTGTGACTTCCAAGGGGATGAGGAGAAACTGGAGACCGGAGAACAGGGGGGCTCCCCCTGTTGTTAAAGAAATGGGTCAGGACATCCCCAGGCGTGGCCATGCCAGGGGGAGCAGCCTCCGTGGCTGCCAACATTCTTGGTGCTTCCCTTGGCTGGCTGGAGCCCCGCCGTGCTACCCCTGCCCCTCCTGCCTCTGCACCCCACAGGCATAGCAAACGAGTCATCTCACAGACTGGGAGGCTGAGGGACAGCCACAGGGGACGCCGGAGAGGCAGCTCCTGGGAGAGGCTGACGCTCCGCTCCGGAGCCTCTGGAAAACTGAATGACCCCGCCTCCCACCAGGAAAGGAATCTCTGCAGTGAAAGTTCATTCAAGAGAGAGCTTTTTTAAACTACAAATCTTTGATCCCCAATAAAATTATTTATTATTAGGGGGAGTATCCAGCTTTTATAAAATGTAAAGGATGCTTTGGTTGTAAAAGTTATACATACTCATTAGAGTCCCAATTAAATTCCTTGAGTAGGCAGGTGACTACTCTAAATCAGAACAAAACAAAATCCCTATGAATAAAAAGAGATTTCTGTTTGTACTAGCAGAGACTGAGCTGGGCCAGGGTGGGGAAGGCCCGGTGACCTTGATCAGGCGAGCCCCACCTTCCCTCCACTCTACCCTCTTTCACTTCTCTCTGGGCCGCCCCTGGTGTTGCTGAATCCTACAGCTTCCCCCAAACAGCAGGGAGACCCTGTTAGGGATTGGTTGTGGAGGGACCCCCTCTCCCGAGAAGGCAGATGCTCACAGCAAATAGGTCTGTGCAGCTCCTCTTCCACCAGTTTCCTTATCTGGAATTAGAACTTCTTTTGTTGGTATCCTTGATCTTACAACTCAAGCACATTTTGGAAGGGCTCCCTTAACAAGAGTAGAACTCCAAACAGAGGATATGGTTAAAGAGCAATGCAAAGGACACTTAAGAAACTGAGACACCACTTTACCAAACAGGACTATTGGACGCGATACAGGTGGACAACTTAGAAGGTGTATGTGTCCATGTGTGTTCTCCTTCCCCGATGTTCTTGTCAGCTTGTTTTGGCCTGTTAAACCTTCCGTTCTTTAAAAAGAAAAGCTAGTTTACCTCAAAGAATCTTGTTTCCATTTGGAAACCATGACTTTGTGTTTTAGGGTGGATGACTCTCCCCCCCCGCATCACTCCCTGCCTGGGCCTGGCATCCGTGAGGCCAGAGGTCCTGGCTTAGTCATGAGTTGGCTGCACTGACCAAGAACAAGAACCCCAGGCCCTGAGATGGGAGGGAAGAATTGGAGGTAGCCGCCCTCCTCCCCACTTTAGCTTGTAGAGACCAGCCTATCTCCTTCAGCAGGGTCCTGCCAAGTTACCATAGCAACCAACAACTCCAGGGTACCACAAGAGATAATGGCTCAGTGAGCCAAGGGGTGGGGGGAGAGGAGTCTGGCCTGGTCAGATGACCCAGAGTTAAGTCTCAAACACTAGAGAGAGGAAGAGGAACAGGAAAGGATGAATGGGTGGTTTAAGGAACAGGCAGGGGCCTTTGAGTCTCAGAGACAGGGCGCTGAAGGTGGTAGGGCGGTCATTCCTGCTTGGGTCACCCACTCCCAGCCCTGCCCCACTTCTGTTTCCAGAAAGCTCCCACCTTGAACACCGACCCTTTGTTAGAACAAAGCAAAACGTATCTTTAGACAACAGTGTTACAATGAGCCTCAAAGATATGTGGATGAAATCTATTAGAGGAAGAGGGTCTTCTGGTTTTGATTTTAAAGAAGAGTATCTGAGTAAGATTAAAAAAAAAAAAAGATTTAAAAAGAAGTTTTTTAAAAGGAAACCTATGCTATTTAAATTGGAGCCCAGTTGTAACTTGGTAAAGGCAAGCTTCTGTACCTTTGTTATAATTAATTGTATACCTGTGTATGTAAATATAAGGCATTCCTATTTTGCAGTTCAGAACAACAAAAAAAAAAACCTATTTGTAATATAGAATAAAGTTTATTAAAAAATAATAAAAATGCAGTTTGGGATTTGGGGTCTTTCTTTATGTGTCCGGCTAGGAGGGGGAGGGGGAGAGGCTGGGCCATAAGTAGGCGATGGTGGCCTCTATGATGTAGAGAAACAGTACTTTCTCTCTCCAGCTACATGATATGTGTACTCAGCCATATCAGATACATCCTTTTACTTAAGGCTCTGTCCTCAGCTATAAAGCAGGCATCGCAGGAGGCGATAACCCTGCAAAGCTGGGGAAAGCAAACTTACTCCCACTCAATGCTGTTAGCGGACATCACTTTGGCACAGAGTCGGATCTGCCTCTGAATCTCTCTCAACACAATCCTCCAGTCACACACTCTGGAGATAACGCTAGGATTACCATCCCTGCTTCAAGTCTTCTTGGCAAGCTATACCTAAGTGTAAATGATTTTATGGGTCCTCTTCCCCCAATTTTGACAGAGGGTGGAGACCCTGAATCCAGTGCTGTCTCTGGAGTAGAAATAGAATAGGGAGAAGAAAATGGAAAGGGTGGCAACAGAGGCAAGGGGAAGGGAAGAAGACAGCTCATCTGCTCGCGCTCACGTCCATCGTGGCCCGTTCCACGGCTTAGAGGTGGTGTGGGAGGGGAAAGGGAAAGTGACGCAGATGGTGCAGGGTAAGTCCCTGGCTGGGCCCAGGAAAACTGTGTCCTCTGCTCTTCATTCCACTGGCTGCCCTTGAGCAGATACTTTCCTCTCTAAGCCTCAGGTCAGCAGATGAAGAAGGCTGGGCTGGATGTCGCCATGAAATTCCAACGTTCTTATTATTCAAAGTGAAAACCATGAGAAAAGAGGATCGGAAAGGAAGCAGGATCAGCAAGGAGAGACAGAAACACACAGAAAAAGGATAATTAAGAAACGAAGAAAGGTAGGAAAGAGGAGTATGGGGAGATGTAAGATAGACTGATCTCCTGCTGCCCCCCCCCAACCACCAAACCCGAGGCTCCTGGGAATTGGTGACCTCAAGGTCTAGCACAAACCAAAAGGACTGACATCAGCCAAAGGTTCTGTGGGTTGTTTTTTGTTGGTCTGTTTGTTTGTTTTGGTGGTTAAGACCCACACAGAAAGTATACTTCATGAATAGGAAGGAGATGTGTTTCCTTCTCCTAGATAGTGAAGCAGGCTGTGGTGGCAAGTTCAGAGTGGGTTCCACACGTGACCCAGTTCCTGCCCTGTCCTCAGAGCCCTCTACCTATGTGATCTCATATATTATCACAATCAGTCACTGTGACCTTGACCAGATCATGTCTCTGTGATTTAGTTTCCTTATCCATAAACTACAGACATGTCTAACTGCACTATGAAATCCAGGAGACTGTGGGGAGGACAGATTCCTGTAACTAAAGTGCAAAAACCCTGGGGTATTATGAAGGGTCACACATGCATGGAGTACCATTAATAGTCATAAAAATGATATTATACAAACAAAAGAGTGGATTGGGCCTGGGCCTCAGTAACAAACTTAGAGTGGATTCTGTATTAGTCAGCTTGGGCTGCCATAACAGATCAGATTGTGTGGCTTAAACAAGACATTTATTTTCTCACGGTTCTGAAGGCTTGACGTCCAAATTCAAGCTGCCAGGGTTGGTTTCTGGTGAGACCACTTTTCCTGGCTTGCAAACAGCCATCTTCTGTGTCCTCACATGGTCTTTCTTCTGTGTGTGTGTTTGGAAAAAGATCTCTGCTGTCTCTTCTTATAAGGACACAAGTCCTATCAGATTATACAGTCCCACTCTTAGGACCTCATTTAACCTTAATTACCTCCTTAAAGGTCCCATCTCCCAACTTCAGTCACACTGAGGGTTAGAGCTTCAACATGTGAATTTTGGAGGGACATAATTCAGTCCATAACAGATTCCTTATTTATCACTTCATATCACCTTATGAAATATGTATATTTTTGATCATTAGACTGTGAGATTATTGAAGGTAGAGCCCATATCTCAGCTGAACTAACGTTACCCAAGTTTAACAAGTATCCAGCACAGAGTAAATCACAGTAAATCAAGAACAGATGAAAGAGGGGACAAGGGCAGGAAGACTAGGGGAAAGCGACCAGCCACAAAGTTGGGCCCTTGATTAGCTTCACAACTTTGACTGACATGCTCTCCATTATTTTTCATATTTGGCCACACACCCCCTGCCATGAACGTTTTAATCTTTAAGAAACTAATTCCTTGAGTTGTAGCTGGTGGCTGTCTCTGGCAGGTGAAACGAGCAGGTGTTGTGATCAAAATCTCTCCCTGATTGGTAGAGCTGCTCCTGGCTGAGCAGGGTGAATGGAGATAGGAGCAGGTCACTTCCACACCATCACCTTCTCTAAACCTGCCCTGCTTTTGTTTTAACAAAACTCCCACCCTGAATGCTGACCCCAAGCCTGCGGTGCTGCTGGGAGTATCTGCTAAAGCTGAAGGCAGGTGTATGAGGCTGGACCCACACGTAGGGACATCTGGTAGACTGTATCGCTGTTCAACAATTCCCACTTCCCCTCCCTGAATGAGCATTACAGTTTCCCACCTAATAAAGGTGAGCTGGCCAAGCCACTTGCTTTGGGCCAATGAAATCTGAACGCCTGTGATGTAGGTCCCCTGCAAGGCTCCCTCAGCCTGGACCACAGAGTAAGGACAACGACATCACAGAGCAGAGCCACCAGATGACCCTGATGCTTATGTAGTACGGATAAAAAATAAACCTTTGCTGCTTTAAGTCCCTGAGGGGTGAGGGCTGTTTGTTACTGCAGCATAACCTAGACTATCCTGTGCATTACAAGGTACAAGAAACTCAACCTGACCGATAGTTAGCCCCTTGGTTGACAGCTGGATGTGTGGAGTCTCACCTTTCACCTACAGAGAATTATTCTTTTGACCTCTTTTATTTTTTGAAAGGTATTATTGGCCATTTACACTCAATGTGAATCATTCTGTGGGAGTTCCTAATTTTCCTGAGCTGGATTTTGGACAGATTAGGAAAGAAAGGCAAGACAGAAAAAGAAGGCACAAATCCATAGAGAAGAGGAAGGAAGGAACTTGGGTGGGGGGCGCAGGAAGGATTGGGAGAGAGGAATCAGAAGGAAGAGGCTTGGGGAGGACAGCACTTTTCGCCAACTGTGTGTGGGAGGTTTTCTGCCTGGTCTTCTCGCAGCCTGCCTGCCCTGGTGGAGAGCGTTCAGCCCCAGGTGGAGGTCGCGGCACTCGCATCGGGAGAGGCTATAGGGACCATCCCGGGACGAATCCAACCAAGGTCGTTTTACAGCCCAGCCTATAGTCTTCTAGAAATTCCAGTAATGATCAACTTCTCAGGAAGGCAAAGAACTCATCCTTACTGGGGCACAGACCATGTTCTCTACCCAGGTCCTCACTCCAGACGGCAGCCACCTCAAGGGGACCGTAAATGACAGCTCCTCGTGATGCCTAGACAGGCCTGTCCACACACACAGGCTGGCTGCTCTCAGCAGCACCTACTGCTGCCCGATTCTAACAGAGGCCTGACGATCCCTCTAAAGTACAGGCAGGGGAGAAACTCATGCCCCCAACAGAAGCGGGGCCCTTCTTATCCCTGCTCCACTTTGGAGTACAGACCTGGGCTGCTGCTTTCCCACCTGCCAAATTCCCCAACCACCCCTGGTTAAGCCTGTCCAACTCTAGTGATGCAAAGGCAGGGCCTGGTGGGTACAGGAAGCAGAGCGGTAAGGGAAGGGAGGCTGGCAGGTCACTAGGGATGCGTTCTCGGCCCCATCCACCAGCAGTGCGTCAACTACAAGGACTGGCTCATGGCGCCCCCTCCCCATGGGCCTGCCTGCACTGCCCCTGACCCCTCAGTACTCCTCTCATTCCTTCTTCATCTGTGATTTGCCTCCAGCTGTATGAATTCCCATGGGCAACACAGGGGGCATATGCCCCCTACTCGGAACTGTGTGAGCACCCCACCTGTCCAGACAGCTGTGACCTCAATCTTCCTTTTGTAGCCTGAACACGTCCTCTGTGTAGAGTCATGGTGAAGACCCCACCCATCGCTGTCCAGCCCTGCCACCTGGAGCAAATTCCTGTCTCCAAATCTTGGTCTCCTCACCTGTAAAGATGGGAATAATAATGCCTTCCTCACAGAGCTGTTGAGAGGATCAAGTGAGGTAAGGCTTTCAAAGGACTTAGAGCGGGTCCTGACATCTTACAAGCTTTAGTGGATGGTGGCTTTAGTACGGAGTGACAGGTGCCTGAAGCAAAAACCTCACATGTTATCTCTCTGGACCTAGTAGCTCATGGGACAGTACCCAGCGTACAGTAGTCACTCTAAGAGTGTCAGTTACCTGAATGAATAAAGTTAGCGCAAGAATCTCTGCCCAAATCCTGAAATGCAAGTGTAGAATACAGCTTCCCAATAAAGTACAGAAGTGGATAACTGAAAATGATAAATGCCTGAGTTTTCCCCCAAAGCAGAACCTGAGACAAGGGCTTACGAGCAGGGGGTTTATTAGGGGAGGTGGTCCTGAGAAACAGGAGTGGGGTAAGGGAGTGAAGACAAGACAACTCAAGGGTGTATTAATCAAGCTGGTCTCCACTGTGGGCAGCAGGTAACCCATTAGAAAGGGCCCTCCAGAAACAGAGCACCTCAGAACGTGTCCACTGGCTCCCATCCCCCAGAGCTTGAAGGCTGCCCAGTGGCCGCTTAATCCTTCAGACTTAGATTTGCGAGTGTGCAGCAATGGCTACGTGGCTCCCCCCAGGGACCCCAGTGGCAGGCACAGTGGTGCCCTGGGGCAGAGGCGAGGGGCATGCATGGTCTGTCCCGAAAACAGATGCTGTCAGGCTACATGCATGCCACCTGGTTGCTATGTGGGTCAAGAGGGTATGAGGTAGGGCGCGAGGGAGGTCTGCAGTGCAATATGTAACCCTTTAAAACCCTTAATAATTCTGTACAAGTGAGATCAAAGTCATTTCACAAAGTCTTTTCTTGGAAAGAGCCCTCAGTCGTCTTCTACCTCTTCACCTTTCCATTACTGCCATCGCCATCCTCCTTTCCATTATTCACCATCAAACCAAGTTTTTATTCCACCTTGAAAGCTGTGACTGACATGTGTGAGACAAGGACATCAAGCGACACCAAAAGCTGGATGTTGGTGAGGGTTGGATGCGCCCACTGGCTCTGTGACACATCACATTCACAGGTGACTTCTCAGAGGAACTGGTTACTACTCAACCTCCCCAGGCACCAGTGCCTTTCTTTCCTGCACCACACAATTAGCATCTTATCCTGGACGGCTACAGCCTCTAATTGCCTGTTAACACACCACTCGGCACTTTAACAGAATCAGTGCTGATATGTACATGGTAATTTTATTCCTTAATAATTTCACCTCTTTTTTATGTCCTGTCTCCTCAACTCAGTAACAGACCGGGTCTTAACATTTCTTTTATTCTGAACTCAATGCTGGACACATAGTAATAAGATAAATGCCTGCTGTTTTCTCTAAAGCACTGGGCCGCAAGATCAGGTACCCAAAGAGGTAATGGTTCAGGTAATGAAACCAAACTGATCCTGAAGACAAGGTCTTCTAAATGACCTTAGTCTTTTGTATCCCATCAATTTAAAAAAATTAGGTCCCTTAAGGTTGACAAGATACTGGGAGGAGATGAAGAAGAGAATACAAGTGTAGGGTAAGACTGTAACCCTGATTTAATGCCCTGTGACAGAGGGTCACCAGCTCCCAGGCCACAAAGAACTTTCTCAGAGAGATGATTTTATAAAGTGAGTTGATGTATCACTTACATACATAACCTCATTCAATTCTCAGGATCCAGCCTTATGCAGTAGTTGTCACTACTACACCCATTTTATGGATGAGTACATTGAGGCTCAAAGCAATAACAACTCAGTCCCACAAATGGCAAATGATAGAGGTGATGGAGCTGGAATGTGAACCTAGGTTCCTGTGACTCTAAAGCTTATGCTCTTGATTGTGCTATATTACCACAAACTCTAAACAAAGAGCTTCTCTCTCCCTCTCTCTCAATAGTGGGTTATCACCAGAGCACTGTAAATGCAAAAGACATTGCAGAGAAAATGAGAAAGGATAGGCACTGGACTGCAACTGTGAACTAAAGCAGGCAGAGAGGAATGGAAATTGAATGGGAATTTAGCCGAAAGATTTAGGGACTGACATTCACAGGGATGAGATGCTGGCAGGCTCCCTGGTGGGATGCCCAAGAGTGACAGAGGGATCTGGGTTCTAATCTTCAACACCGTACTTAGCTGTCTGTGTGTGGCTTAGACAAACTGATTTACATCTCTATGCCTCACTCCCCTCATCGGGGAAATGGAAATAATTTGTGAGAAAATTGTGAGAATCTGTGAGAAGATGTGATTATGTACACGATGTCTGACATGCAGTACCTCAAGAAAGGTAGCTATTTTTTTAATTGAGGTAACATTGATTTAAAACCTTCTATAAGTTTCACGTGTACAGCATTATATTTCTACTTCTGTATACCCTACAATGTGCTCACCACCAAAAATTCAGTTCCCATCTGTTATCCTCCCTCCTGCCCCTTCCCCTCTGGTAGCCACTACTCTGTTTTCTGTAGCTACCTGTTTGTTACTGTTTGGTTTGGTTTGTTCATTTACTTTGTTGTTGTTGTTTTTTACTGGGTTTTTTGAATTGTAGTTGATTTACATTACTACTTAGTTTCAGGTGTACAGCGTAGTGATTCAGTATTTTTACAGCTTACACTCCATTAAAAGTTATTACAAGATAATGGCTAAAATTCCCTGTGCTACACAATATATCCTTGCAACTTATCTATCTTATACATAGTAGTTTATATCTCTTAATCCCATATCCTCAATTTGCCCCTCCCATTCCCTCTTCCCTTTGATAACCACTAGTTTGTTTTCTATACCTGTGAGTCTGTTTCTGTTTTGCATATACATTCATTGGTATTATTTTTTAGATTCCACATATAAGTGATAACATACAGTATTTGTTTGGTTTCCATTGCCTGAGGAGACATATCTAGAAAGATACTGCTAAGAACAATGTCAAAGAGTATACTGCCTATGTTTTTTTCTAGGAGTTTTATGGTTCCATGTCTTACATTCTAGTTTTTGATCAATTTTATGTTAATTTTTCTGTACGACAGGAGATAGTGGTCTAGTTTCCTTTTTCTGTATGCAGCTGTCCAGTTTTCCCAGCACCGTTTATTGAAGAGACTATTTTTCTCTGTTGTATGTTCTTTGCTCCTTTGTCATAAATTAATTGTCCATATATGCATGGGTTTATTTATGGGCTCTCAATTCTGTTCCATTGATCTATGCATCTATTTTTCTGCCAATACCATGCTGTTTTGATTACTATGGCTTTATTAAATAACCTGAAGTCAGGCAATGTGATGCCTCCAGCTTTATTCTTTTTTCCTCAGGACTGCTTTTGCTATTTGAGGCCTTACATGGTTCCGTATAAATTTTAGAATGTTTTATTCTATTTCTGTGAAAAATGTCCTTGAGATTTTGATAGGGATCACACTGGATCTGTAGATTGCTTTAGGTAATATGGACATTTTGACAATGCTAATTCTTCCAATCCATGAGCATGGAATAACTTTCCATTTATTTGTGTCTTCTTCAATTTCTTTCAACAATGTCTTATAGTTTTCAGTGTACAGGTCTTTCACCTCCTTGGTTATATTTATTCCTAGGTATTTTATTGTTTTTATTGTGATTGTAAATGGGATTGTCTTCTCAGTTTCTCTTTTTGTTAGATCATTGTTAACATATAGAAATGCAACAGATTTTTGTATATTGACTGGTATCCTGCAACTTTGCTGTATTCATTATTTCCTTTTTTTTTAATTTAATTTATTTATTTTGGGGTCTTCATTGCTGTGTGAGGGCTTTCTTTAGTTGCAGTGAGCAGGGGCTACTCTTCATTGCGGTACGCGGGCTTCTCTTCTCATTGCCGTGGCTGCTCTTGTTGCAGAGCATGGGCTCTAGGTACGCAGGCCTCAGCAGTTGTGGCTCGTGGGCTCTAGAGCGCAGGCTCAGTAGTTGTGGCGCACGGGCTTAGCTGCTCCACGGCATGTGGGATCTTCCCACACCAGGGATCAAACCCATGTCCCCTGCATTGGCAGGCGGATTCTTAACCACTGTGCCACCAGGGAAGCCCTCATTCATTATTTCTAATAGTTTTTTGGTGGAGTCTTTAGGGCTTTTGAAAGCTGTTTTTAACAGTGTGTCACTGACTTGCCATTGGAAACGCACTTTCCATGGCCCTTTTTAAAACCCTGGACATGAAAGAGGCCACAGCCAGAGGCAGGGGATGGTAGGCATATTGTCAGCCACTCCCTCCTCCTCCCATGGGCATATCTCCCCAGCTGGAGGAAGGTCAGTGCCAGCTGCCTCAGCACACGGTCCGCTCTCAGTCTGTGAGCTCTTCTGCGGCCCTGCTGTGTATTCGTTCCCTGATAAGAGGCTGGTGGTGGCCATTTTGTTAAAGGGCCAACTGGAGACATGGGCCAGACGAGGGAGAAGCGGCAGGGCATCCTCATGACACGCTACCTCATCCAAAAAGAGATGCAGCGTCCTTGCTGTGTGGGTCCATGGGACCTTGCAGAAGGTGGCCGCCTCCCCATGGAACCCCACAGAGCCCTTTCCAACGGGTCCTGCAGCTCATGCTGGCCTCTTCAGTCTCGGTCCTTTGCAACTCACACGGATACAGCCCCACGGAGTCGCTAAAACTGAGGCCAGCTGCCAGCACCCAATGCATAAACAGTCATGATGGCCACCTCCCCTCACACTCCCCAGAGAGCCTAGAGGGGCCTGCCTAAGGCCTCTACCAAGCAAGTCTCTCATCGTTGGCACCCTGATCAATCTTCCCCAGGGGGCCCCAGAGGAGGAGCTGAACCCAGGTGGAGGAAAGAGTGGGCCCCCAGTGAGTTACGACGCTGTAATTTCCATCAAGGGCTTCTGGAGAGATCATAAACTCACATCCCACATCTCCCCGTCCCCCTGGCCCTTTTTCTCCCCAGCATGATTTACAAGCCTATAATTCTGAGGCGGGACTGCTTTGTATTTCACATAATTCAAATATTTTCCTAAAACAACATCAGGCCTTCTCTTTGCCAAGGAGCAGCAGCAGCGCCCTCTGGTGGCTGGTGGCCCAGGTGGGCTCTTGGGCAGAATTTCCAGAGCTTGTTGGAAACCTGAGTCCTGCCTGAAACCCAGTGGGTATGAAGGGCCTCTCTAGGGTTCACGGTCATGCAGATGTGGGCCAAGAGGGACTTACAAAGCACTGATTTCTGAGGCTCCACAGATTCAGCTGACAAGCATTTACTGAGCCCCGGCTCATGTGGCACTCCCTACAGACCCCATGAATCACATTGCCAAGCCGAGTCTTCTTTCGGCGCCTGTGTTTTGGCCCTTCACATCCTTTCAAATACTAAAGACTGTGTGTAAATTCCGCCATCGCCACAGCCCCTGCTGGCCCAATGCACCACCCCGAGGCCAGTGGAATGTACCAATACCTTACCTTGTGGTTTATGCTTTCATCATCGGTCTCTCTCCCATTAGAATATGAGCTCCATGAAGGCAGGGACCTTCTCTGCTTGGGCTCTGCTGCACCTCCGGCATCTGGGACAGTGCCTGGCCCCGAGCAAGTGCTCTGCAAGTGTCTGTTGAGTGAAGCATGAATGAAGGAATGAGCAAATGATTGAACACGTGAGGCAGCTGGATGGCCTACAGCACTGACCCCAATCGATGACAGTGGAAGAGAGGCTGGCCTCAAATCCTAGACCCAAGCTTGAGCACGAAGGCCGGTGGGGCTGATACAGGACCCTTCCTGCCGCCTTTCCCTACTGCTAACTTTGCTTTGGGTGGAGGTCCATAGACAGCGGGCTGCATGGTGGCAAAAGAGGGTGACTCTTCTGGAGCTGCCACTGGGACAGGGCCAGAGAGTGGGACCCCTGAAGGGTAATCCACCCTGCTGCTGTGATGAAGGCCTCTCGTCAGCCTGCCTCATGTCCTTTACGGGCAGCTGCAATGGCGATGTGCCATCACTAGGTTCCCAGGGCATCTGCCTCTGGGATCAAAACTTGAAGCCCTCAGCTATGTAAAGTGGTGGCCGCCCCCTCTGGCCCAGATTCCTCTGGGGCCCAGCATCCTCCCCACCTTCCTGACTTCTGCCTGTGCCTGGCTTTTCCCTTTAAAATCTGCTCATGTTCTCCTCGGTGGTAGCTGGTAACTATGGAAACTACAATTAGGCTGTTTTGCTCAGTGTCTCTAAAAATTGCCAAGTGCAGGCAGCAACAGCCCCTGACTTATCAGGCACCCTGCTCAGGCTCTTCCATATGTTTAGGACACACCCTCTGAGCATTTAAGAAAATGCTCCTCCAGCTACCTGAGATGAAAGACCACTTTCTCTTTGTAAAAATTTTCATTTCACTGCAGTCCCATGTTTTTATGAAACACGATGAAAACAAATGAGAAAAATGAAAAGAAAAAAAAAGTACAACTGACAAGACCCAATTTTATAATCATAAATTCAATAGTCATAAGAGGACTCTTTCTAATAGCTATAAAAGTTTCTCAACACTTACTCTCAATTTCCATCCTGTATCATCGTGGGTGAGCATCAGTTTGTGGACAGGCTTCAGTCATAGACTGTGCTTTGAATAGCTCTGGCCCAGAACGCCACTCAGGGTCTCGCCCCTTCCAGACACATCTCTGACCAACCCTGCTGGCCCTGCTGTCCAGCTTGGGCCTGCACCAAAGGGTGCCTCAGGGTGGAAGGTGGGGCTACACTGGGAACACTGACAACCCACGGAAATGTCTGCACTTGAACTTGAGCAAACGTGAGGGAAGCAGCTGCAGAGGACTTGCCATGCCAGGAAATGCTCTCCCAAAGCCAGGAACTGAGGCTTACTCATCCAGCCATGAGAGGTTTTCCATCGCCCTGGATTCTAGCATGGGATCTGATGGCGCAATCCTGGGGTCACTCAGAGATCTGACTGCCCTGCGATTCACCAAATAACCCCACCACTGTCTCCATGCTTGCTCCTAGAATAACCCCACTGCATGGCCTGGATGGACATTCATCATTTTTTCTACCTGACCTCTGAGCATCCTTCCCCTTTTAAAAAATTGAGGTATGTTTTGTACAGTAAATTTACGCATATATCAAGAGTACAGCTGTGAATGTTTACACATGTGTACCAAACCGGATCAAGATATAGAACACATGCATCTCCCCCAAAGGTTCCCTCATGTCCCCTTCCTAGTAAATACTAACTTTTCCTGCACACCCCTGAGGTAACTACTATTCTACTTTTTATAACCCCAGATTAGTTTTATGAGGTCAAACAGTGTATATTCTAGTTTTTTTACTTCTTTCACTCAATATAATATCTGTGAGATTCATCCACGCTGCAGCCTGGTATCACTGGGTTCTTTCTTTTTCTGCATTGTGTTCCACTGTTGCTGTGAACAGTCTTGGACAGCGTTTTCTGTGCACATATATTTCATTGCATTCAGATAAATATTTAATAGGGTAATTGCTGGGTCCTAAAGCAGGAATGTGTTTAGGTTTTTAAGTAGACAAAAAGTTTTCCAAAGCAACTGAACAAATTCATGCTTCTGTCAGAAATGTCTAAGAATTCAAGTTGCTCCACATCTCTGCAAGACTTGGTTCTGTCATCCTTTTCTTGTTACCCGGTGGGTGCATGATGGTGTCTCATTGTGGTTCGAATCTGCATCCATCTGATGGATAATGATGTTGAGGACCTTTTCATATGATAACTGACCATCGGGATATCCTCTTTTGTAAAGTACATGTTAACTCTTTCACCCTCTTTTAAAAAAATCAGATTTTTTTATCAGATGTGCAGGCGTATGTCTGAGATATTGTGGGTTTGGTTCCAGACCACTGCAATAAAGTGAGTCTCACGAATTTTTGGTTTCCCAGGGCATATGAAAGTTATGTTTACATTATACTGTCGTTTATTAAGTGTGCAATAGATTAGGTCTAAATACCTTAATTTAAAATACTTTATTGTGGACTTCCCCGGTGGCTCAGTGGTTGAGGGTCCGCCTGCCGGTGCAGGGGACACGGGTTCGTGCCCTGGTCCGGGAAGATCCCACATGCCATGGAGCGGCTGGGCCCCTGAGCCATGGCCACTGAGCCTGTGCGTCCAGAGCCTGTGCTCCGCAACGGGAGAGGCCACGGCATTAGGAGGCCCGTGTACCACAAAAAAATAAATTAATTAATTAAATAAAATAAAATACTTTATTGCTAAAAATGCTAACCATCACCTGAGCCTTCAGCAAGTTGTAATCTTTTGCAATAGTAACACCAAACAGTGCTGATCACAGATCTTCATAACACATATAGTAATAATGAAAAATTCTCAAATACGGCAAAAATTACCCAAATGCGACACAGAGACACAAAGTGAGCAAACGCTGTTAGAAAAATGGTGCTGACAGACTTGCCTGAGGCAGGCTGCCACAAACCTTCAATTTGTAAAAATCACAGTATCTGCAAAGTACAGTAAAGCAAGGCACAATAAAACGAGGTTCGCCTGTATTGTGAATATCTTCTTCTCATCCATGGTTACCTGTTCACTCTCTAAATGATGACTTTGATGGGAAAGTTCTTATTTTAATGTTGTCCAATGTATTACTCTCCTCTTCCATGATTAGTATTTCTGTGTACTAAGAAAATTTTGTACATCCCCAAAGTCATGAAGATATTGTTTTCTAACAGAAACTTTCTCAGATAATTTGGGGTTGTTGTATTACTGCTGTTGGTTTTCATGTTTTCACAAATGGAATGTTGCTTGCTTGCACTCAGAGGCTCTCTCAGTAAAGGGAAAACAGAACCTCTGAATATACAACTAAGGCAGAAATGACTACCTCATATAAGTCTGGTAGGCCCACTGGCATGAGATGACTTTGGGCCAGGATGGAGCCAGGGATGACCCAAGAGGAGACCCCCATGCCCAGCCTTCCTGCTAAGATGGGACGACATCTCCCTCTTAGCCCTGATCTATGCCACACTTTGGGGGTGATGTAACTGGTTATTAATTATCGTTGTTGTTAACAGGCAAGACTTGTACATTTCTACAAGACTTGTACAATTCAAGAGGCACAAAAAAGCCTCCATCCTTCCCATGTTCCCCGGCCATTAGTTCCCTCCCCCAGGGGTAGCCGCCATTTCTGTCCATGTCTTCCTTTCCCAGAGACAGCCCATGCGAACTCTGTGGATGTTTGCAGGGAACACAGGCTTAAACCCAGTAAACAACAGCATGAGTATCTAAAGCCTCTCTAGCTACATGTCAAAGCTCCAGAAGCAGGGGTTTTGTGGGGTTTTTTTGGTGGGGGGGCAGAGGGTAGGTATTTTTCAAAGGAAAGAATGACAGGGCCATGGAAAAGAGAGATAAATAAGTCAAGAGAGAGGGAATGAAAGGAGGAGAGAGCCTGCTCTATAATAAAGCAATCCACCTGCCCAGCGCACTCCAGCCGGGTTCCAGATTCTGAGCCCTCTGCTGGTACCCAGGGATCAACCTGGACTTGGCTGGTGATGCGTGGAAGCCATCCGTCCAGGGCTCAGGCCAGGACCTCCCCTGCTGCTTCAGTGGCTCTTCCTTACTCGTTCGCACTGTGCTCCTGGAAACCTTGGGTTCGCCTGACAATTTCTTCTTCTTTATTTTTTAAACATAATTATTGTACAGACTGGAATCTCCTTCCTCACAGTTTCATTGAGAGGCTAGCCCTGCCTTCCGGGACCAAGATGAGAGCCTGCACAGAGCAGGGCGGAGATGGAAGGTGAGATACAGAACGAAGCCACCTTTCCAATCACGGATATGTGAAAGCAGGGGAACATGTGGGGAGAGGCAGCACCCCCGGGTTTTGTCCCTGGGAAGTGTGCGAATGCAGGACCAGATATAAGAGGAGCACGTATACGGGCTCATTCAGGCCGGTCCCGCCTGTGCTGCCAGCCCTGGACATGCTCCTAACAAAGGCTGTGACCTCAGAGACAGCCACGAAAGGCCACCTTGCTCCCACTCTACTTCCGGTGGTCGTCAGTTCCGCTGGTGGGGAGGAAGTTTGCCCGCACCCACCTCCCCTCCTGGCTGGAATGAGAGTCCCTATGAGTAGACCACGCCACAGGCAGAGTCAGCATTTGCTGTGCCGTCACACAAAATAGATGGTGTTCACTGCTCTGGTCATAGCGCAGAATCCAAGACCATAGAAGGCCTGGTCTTTGCCCTTCAGAGCTTACAGTATAACTAAATAGACCATAAAAGAGAGTAAAACAGATGACTTAACCACACTTTGATGATGGCAGAAAGAAATGCTACAAGACAGTTCATGACTAATTGGTAAATGAGCAGGAAAAGTATACTTGCCATAGCTCTGTGGATGGAGCAGATGGCAGAGGGGAGCTGAGATTTGAGTTGCACCTTGGAGGGTGGATGAGTGGCAAACGGCACAGAGGAAGGTCACTGAAGCACATCAGAGAAAATGAGCAGTCACCCCAGAGCTCAGAGAACTGGTTCCCTACCCACCCATATACAGTCAGGCCCTCACATCTGGGAGAAGCCGAGACCTTGCCCAAGGTCAAGAGTGGGAGCAGGCCAGGGAGCAGAGCTTCCGGTTCCCCTGCGTTGGCCCCAACAATGCCCCCCCTTGCCCTTTCTGCTCAATCACCTACCCCCTGCAGTAGCCTGAGAGGCAGTGGCAGGCAGGCCACCGCCCTGGGGGTGGTGGCAGGCGGGGGCTGCAGCAAAGCCCTAGTGTGAACATCTGAGGTCTTCCCACCCAGTTCCTCTTGGCCATCTGATGGCACCTCACCTTCTTCTCACTTGCCCACAGCTAAGTGGTATAAACTGCTTTTGCTGTTCCTTTTTTCTTCTTGTTCCCCCGCATTTTCAGGGGAAAAAAAAATCCCAAGACACAGAAGAAAATTGCTGCTAATGTCCTCCTCCTCTCCCTCCATTCGAGCTGATGCTTATAAATATTGAAGAGCCGAGCTCCACCAGGCTCAGCGAGTACCGTCGTCTGGTGGCTGTTCCCGCCTCTCCTCCGTCTCCTAGGGCAACACATCCCTGGAGGTAGAGGGAAAGACCATGCTCCAGGAGAGTCACGGAGGCAGGCAGGCAGGGGCTGCCTGAATGAGCTGGGTCACGGCGGTGCAGGGGAGCCTAGTCCTATTGGGGTAGCTGGGAGCCCAGAGGGTGGGTGGCCAAAAAAGCTGCAGTCCCCACAGGGGCACAGGGGAGCCTGACCTCAGGGAGACGCAGGACAGGGACAGGGACCCTGAAAGGGAACTGGGGTTCTCTGGAAGACATGTGGGGAAACAAGTCACTAAAAATAAAAGGGCCCTGATGTAAAGAACAAAACAAAACTTGTTCACACTCACCACGCCCACCGACTCGCAAGTGAGATCCTGGGCTCAGGACTCGGGGTGCCGAGCTTTGAGGGAGGACACCTCAATACTGGGAATGGGGTGCTGAGCTGCTTGACACCCAGGGGTCCTTGACTCATATACCCAAACAGAGAAGCCAGAGCAGGACGGGGGCCGTCAGTAGCCACGCCCTCCCCATGCAGGAAGGATGGGACGAGGATGGGCAGACCCATGGCAACGAGACCCTGGCAGCCCCTCAACATGCATCTCAGCAGTTTAACATAACTTTCTAATTATTCCACTCGTGCAAATTTTTCTGCTCAAAAAACCCAGTGCCCTCCCCAGGCCCTCTCCAGAAGTGTTCCCGAGCCCAGCTGTGGCCGTCTGGACGGCAGCACATCCTTCGAGGGCAGGTGTGGAGCTGTCAGGACACACACTGTACACCAATAAATCAGTGGTCCCAGCCCTAGCTTGTGCCCACATTAGCTTGGAGTGGATTACCATATAAATTAGATTTTACTGCCATTTACGGTTTCCCCTTCATAATTTCCCTTTTCTACTTCCCTCTGCCCCTGTGAACCTCTCTCTCAAAATTCTTCTATTTCTAGAGGAAAAGAAATCCTTTCTGTCTGGACTTCAAGTCTGCCCCACCCACAGTTCTGCTTTTCTCACCCGTCCGATCCAAAACGGTGAGGCCTCTGGTTTGTGCCACAGACTTGATGTGAGTTAGCCTGACCTGTCATTCTCGATGCCTCTGTATTTTGTAAAGTACACCTGCAGTCTGTTTTAGCATTCATTGCCGACCTACCGAAGTCTATCTCCTCAGTGTGGATGGTCTTCTTGACACAAACCGAAGCGGTTTGGACGCTTCGTTCTATACAGACTCAGGTTACCTAGATGTAGGAATGATCAGTGGGCAGAAGGATTTTTGCCCTCTACCACCTTGGCCTCTCCAGCACTATGCTGTCTCACTGCAGCAACTAGCAGTTGCTAGAACCTTCTCTGCTGTAAGGAAAGGAAAATGGCTCTGAGTTGCAGATGGGTGATTGAGGCTGGCGCCAAGAGGCAAATGAGCAAGAAATACAATATAATGAACACAGGGCTCTGGTGATTCCCACTCAATGTCTTATCCTTTCCAAGCTGCCAGGGGCTTTCATTTTCTCTCCCCAAAGACTGAAAACTGTCACTCAGACTACGGCCCACAATTCAACTCATAGAACAAACAAGGGGAGACTTTGCCTATCGCCTACCACCTACCTCTTTCCTATTTCATCAGCTAGAAGATGCTGAATGTTGAGTCTGGGAGTCAAGGTCCATGGAGGAGATTTCAGTCCTGATCAAAGAAGGGTGAGCTCTCAAATCAGCAGCTGTTTTATCTGACTCACTACGTGACAGCCAAATCAATGCTTCCCTTTTTTGCAACAACTCTGACTCTGACTCTGATCAGTTCACCGCTGGTGGAGAGAGATATTTTTTCTCCTAAAGCCATTTCCATGCTCTTGATTGGGGTTTCTCAGGAAAAGGAGGAGAAGACTCTGACTGCTTGTGGTCTTTCTGGTCTGGCTTCAGGGGTTATGATGGATGGTAAGGTCCCAGGGAAGCCACAGAACAAAAGGATCTCTAGAAACTGGAGGTTACTATACTCTAGGAGAGAGATTCACCTTCAAACAAGTGGAAGCAAAGAAAGGAGCTTGGAGAAGGAACAGTGAGTGTTTACCACATGCAAGGTACTGGAAGGCAATTTACACATAGAGCGGGACAGAATGTATTAATATATTAATTTACCACCTCTCTCATTCCTCACAGCCTTCTGATCAACCAGACTTGCCTCTGATTACCCCCACCTCCACCTCCTGTGAACACACATACACCCTGAAGGAGAATCTGCCTCAAGATTCTCAGGTTCTTTTGATGTAATCAGGAGACCGGGTGGTTAGAATCAAAGAGATTAGATACAGGGGGAAAGCAGGAGAGCTTAGCCCAAAAGATTGAGATCACATTATACACAATTAAAACACTAGACAAGAGGAGAAGGCCAGAGAGAGTGAGAAAGCCTGCAGGAACATGGCTTGAGAGAGAGTTTGGAGACTGGTGGGTAGGTTCCAAAGAAGCATGAGATAGACAAGAACAATGGGACAGAGGACAAAGAGCTCTCAAGGGTTGCAATGGGTTTGGGATTTGTATCTTCTTTAACGTTCTTCAGAGATGCAGGTGAAGTCTGGAATTCCTTTTCAGTTGTCATTTGGCTGGCTTCTTTTTTTCTTTCTTTTTGTTTAATTGAACTATAGTTGATTTACACTGGTGTGTTAGTTTCAGGTGTACAGCAAAGTGACATATCTGAATATATACATCTTTTTCAGATTCTTTTCCATTATAGATTATTACAAGGTATTGAATATAGTTCCCTGTGCTACACAGTAGGTCCTTGTCGTTGACTGGTTTCTACCTGTACCTCTTTAAATGCAGTTCTATACAAAGGACAGAGCTATGAGGGTCCACAAGATTTACTCAGCTTGTATATCAAGACTCATTTTGAATCAAAGATGAAAATTCAACTACACCTCAAATAACTATCCTAGACTTGAAAAAAGAGCACAGAGCACAACTTCTCCCTGCCTACTCAGCTACCAGAGTCACCCTGAAAGGGGGGAGGGGCAGGTGGGTCAGGTATCAAACCCGATGGGCAGAGCAGCTGCCCGGAATGAACCTGAACTAATCAGGCATGGATGTCCTCTTACTGCGCAAATATGCTTCCAGTTCCTCAGAAAGTCAATTTATTGAAGTTGGAAATAAAGATGAATTTCTCAGCTTCATAGTGGGTTTTTTCTTTTTTTTTTTTTAAGTATCTTAGTTCAGTGCTCTCCCATAATGCCACCTGGTACATTCTGTTCCACACCCTCTGTTCTCCTGCGAATTGCAACGCTGGCTTCATCGTCATCTCCTTGATTTTTTCTGACCTTGAGGTTGTACCGAATAGCCACGGGGGGTCTTGGGATTTATTTTGGTTATGGATACCTTTATCCTTTAATGAGATGAAGACACAGTTTTGTCTTCAGTCTACTGTTCGTACTTGATGCTTTAAAATAAAATTGTGGCATCTGACCCTTTTGGATCCAGTGAAGCTGGGATAATTATGAATTAAAAACAGTTTCAGCCATGATACACAAAAATGGAAAAAAAAAAAACTATAAAAGGACTTCTCTTTACCTCAAGCTGCCCTGCCCTATTTTATCCCCACATCTTTTAAATGAAAAAGTCATACCTAATGCAAAGGTGACAATTTTACAGCGAACATACATATACCCCACTAACTAATTTCTTCCATTAACATTTTACCTGACTTGCATTATATGTTTCCGTCCATCTATCCTCCCTGTATTCATCCATCAACAACTTTATTTTTTATTTTACTACTTTTCTGTTTTTATTGAGATAAAATTTGACATATAACCTTGTGTAAGTTTAAGGTGTACAATATATTATTTAGTATTTTATATATTGCAATATGATTACCACCACAGCATTAGCTAACATCTCCATCACATCACGTAATTATCATTTCTTTTTAGTGGCTGCAATATTTAAGATCTAGTCTCTTAGCAACGTCGAAGTTTGTAATACAATATCGTTGCCTATAATCACTATATGCTATGCATTACAACTCCAGAACTTATTTACCTACTAGTTGCAAGTCTGTACCCTTAAACAACATCTCCCCAATTCCCCCAGCTCCCACCTCCATTCTACTCAATGTTTATATGAGATCAGTTTTTTTTTAGATTCCACGTGTAAACTGATACATAGTTATCTTTCTCTGCCTGACTTACCTCACTTTGCATTGTGCCCTCAAGTTCTAACCATGTTATTGCAAATGGCAGGATTTCCTTTTCTCATGGCTAAATAATGTTCCATTGTGTGTGTGTGTATATATACTATCAATATATCTTCATTATCCATTTATCCACTGACAGATACCTTGGTTGTTTCCGCACCTTGCATAGTGTAAATAATGCTGCAATGAACATGGGAGTACAGATATCTAATTTGATAGCCTGTTTTTATTTCTTTTGGGTATATACATAGAAGTAGAATCGCTGGATCATATGGTAGTTCTATGTTTAATTTTTTGAAGAAACTCCATACTGTTTTCCATAGTGGCTGAAACAAATTGCATTCCCACCAGCAGTGCATAAGAGAACGAAGAATGACTCAGTGGGTAAAGGATAGTCTCTTCAACAAATAGTGATGGAAAACCTGGATAACCATAGGCAGAAAAATGAAATTGGGCCTCTAGCTTACACCACCCACAAAAATTCACTCGAAATGGATTAAAGACTTAAACACAAGGCCTGATAACATCTTATTTTGCATGTGCAACTATAGAATAACTTCTCTAATTTCTCTTATTTTTGATGCATTTCAGAGTAAACTGCAGACTGCAATTCTCCCTAAATACTTCAGCATAGATGTCATTAACTAGATTTCAAGATCTGTTACAGATTTCTTTTACTTTGAGGTAAAATTTACATACAAGGAAATGCACAAATCTTAAGTGTACATTTGCTAAGTTTTGACAAATGAATACACCTATTGTAACCCTAATCCATATCAAGGTATAGAACTTGCCTTCAGCCCAGAAAGTTTCTCTAATGCCCATTTCTCATCAGTTCCCTCACTTCTACCCCTCAAGGCAACAACCGTCCCAATTTTTTTCTGCCATAGATTAACTTAGTCTGTCCCAGGGCTTTATATAAATGAAAACATACTGTATACTCCCTTCCACTTTAATTGCAAAATAAAGTAACCTCTAGCTCCCTTCAGTGTAGTGGAAAATTGGGCATTTTTCCTTGCATGGATCTAGAAAATGGGGACTTTGCTCATTTCTTTTAAAGACCAGGGTTCTATGGGTCATCAGTCCTCATGCCGGATGGTCACTGCGTATAGAATGAAGTGGTTTAGTAGAACTGTCCAGAACAGGAGAGGCCCATGAAAACACAGAATCTCTACAGGTTGAACGAGCCTTGTGGTGGATTCCCGCAGCCCTTCACTGATCGGTGGGAAACGTTTCATGAGACTTCTTTAGTACCTGGCTCTTCCGGAGCTTCACGGGACTGCTTGGGCTGCAGTGGTGCCCAAGGTTGGGAATCAGGGTGTACAATCCACTTGGGCTCTTATAAACCCAGCCTGGGTCTGATTTGCTTCATCTCTTTGGCACAAGGGATTGCAGGCATCCGATCTTGGGTTCTCGGTCCTGGAATCAGAGCTAAGCTGTGAGGGCTCTGCAGAATTTGTGACAACGGAGAAATGTCTTGTTTTCCTCATGCTCTCTATGGGAGAGAGCAGCCAAAAGAAGGAGCTGTCTGCATTGCCTGTGGCGTAAGACCACCCGCCAGCACAAAATAGGAAGCAGAGGGAAGTAAACAGACCAAATTCTGAAATGCGCTCATCAGCACAATGTGTCCTCTGAGCATTTTTGTTTTGCTTCGTTTTGCAGCGAGAGATGGTAGGATGCCACCGAGCGGAAGGAACTACTCAGCCAGCCTCGATGACAGCATTAAAGCGTGGGGAAGGGGCATCCAGACCGCGGTGTCAAGCCCTCACAGGTTCTCAGGGCAGGATGCTCTGCCTCGGATGCAGAGGGCTGTCAGCCTCAGTCACATGGCTTCCAGGCACATGGAGGTTTTCCATCAGTCACTACCGCCTTGAGCGCCAGCACGGCGCTGCTGTGTGTCCAGTACTGAACGCGAGGGCGGCACAAATGGGAAATAGATGATGATGACGGTGGTGGTGGTGGTCATGATGATGATGTAAAATTGAGGCTGTACGGTAAGGATTCTTTTGAACCTCCTCTGCCTGTATCTCAAAGGGGGGTGAGACTGGATATTCACAGCAGAATTGTGCAGAGCTAACCTTGAGAAGAGTAAACGTGCAGCCACGTGGTCAACGAGGCAGGAGGCGGAGGAGGAAGTAGAGGAGAGATCCCCTCTCCCTGGCATGGCTAATTCCAAATTAGTCTAATGTTCACCCACATCCTGCCTTAATGGGGCCGCAGGCGTGGAGACTGCTGAAGGAGAGAGTCCACGGGTTCAGAGTTTCTGGTTTGGACCAAATAAGACGTAATGAGAGACCGACTGATGATCAAGGATGGATTGAGGAGTGTCATGGGTCGGTATACATTAAAGCTCGAGGACCATGCGTCCGGGAAGCATGCACCAGACTGTGAAATCCCCAGCTTCTCAGGAGTGGGTGGGGAGGCTCGGAGTCCTGCGTACCCAGCCAGGGAGTGAAACAAATCCACAGCAGGTGGCAGCTGAGGAAGCACCCACAACTTTACCTAGAAGCTAAAGGCCGGTGGGAAAGCAAGAAAGATATTTTTTTCTATGTCTTCCTGCCTGTAAATCCCAATTTTGAGCCGTGGTCCTCCTTGGAAGCCTCATTCAGCAAATACACAATGACCCTATACCCTGTGCCAGAAAGCACTTTGTCCTTCATGCTCTTGATCTAACTCAGGGGCAGCAGTTTTACCCCGTTGCTACTTCCTCGCCTGCTTCATTTCCTCCTTCCGCCCTGACACAAGAGCGGGAAAGAGAAGGGACCTGAATATTTTAAAAGTAAGGCAAAGGAAGGAGAGAGCAGAAAGGAGATTACCCTGCCTCCTGTGCTCTGGATGTATAATAAAACACACATGGCTACCATCCTCAAGGGACTTACTATCAAGGGTCAGGCTAAGAAACAAACTGGATGAACCAAAGGTTTTTCAGATGGGGCATCTGAGTTGGGGACTAAGGGACTACTCCAAGTTCCAACAGCAAATGCCAAAGCCAAGAACTGATCCTAGCATTCCGTGATATATATCAAAATTTAAAACCCTCCAGAAAAACTTTCTTGAGAATTGACCCACCTTTATCCCACCTGTTTGCACCTTTCCTCACCCAAGTCCCAGTCTCACGCTGCCTCTATGCTGGCTCCATCTGTCCCCAATCACACTCCCTCCCTTCCCCTGGGTGGTCCAGGACTCTCCTTCCTCCTGGGCCACCTCTTCACTGCACCCAGGGACAGCCTGGAAAAGTGCTCACGTGGTACCCCCCAGGCAGTTCTTTTTATCCCACATAAGAAGTCAGGGGTACCTCCTGACTTCCTACCATCCCAGCTCCAGCCCAGCTGTCCAGCTATCCAGGTGGAGTCCCATCCCAGCAAGAGCCCAGAGTCATCAATGCTTGGATCGCCAGGTGGTACAGCCACGTGCCTCAAGGGACAGAGTCATGGGAAATGGCCTAAGCAGGGCTTGGTCCCTCCGGTGCCCCCAGAGGGTCTGCTGGATTGGCTCAGTGAGTGCTGGCCCCAGATGATGCGGCCAAGCTTCCCTTCCCCGGGGCCCTCGTGGCCTGACCATCAAACGGCCTGTCGAGTTCATGTTGGTCACCCTGCCCCATCTACCTGTTTGTCTCTCTGTCCCTATTTCATGCTTCCAGAACAGTCATGGAGGCAGAGGCGACTCTGAGTGGGGTCTCCCTGCCCTCCCAGCAGCTGCAGTTCAAACCACCTTGCCTTCCTTGACAATTTAAAGAGCAAGAACTGTCATATCCCAGGTTTCTGTGCTCAGTGAAGCATTGCCCATTAAGTCTCCAGGGAGACTGTGTCTTCGGAGAGCCACTCACAGGAGGGCAGAGCCTCCAGGGCTGAAAACAAGGGGCCCCCATCTGGGGATGCTGAGGGGCCAGCTCCAAAGAAGGTTTGCTCGGGGAGCTGATGTTTTCTCTTGGGCCGTTCTAGAAGCCTGGAGACTAAGGTAAAACTTCCCCCTCTTCCAGGCATTTGAACCCCTAACCAACCAGCACCTTTCTAACCACACACACACACGCACCAGTGTCTACTGTCCTAGCAGGTACTGTTATCCCCAGTCACACTTCACTACCTGAGACAGTTCACGACAAGGCAATTGCCCAATAAAAAGCTACAAAAGAACTTATTTGTAATTCCTCAGTGTGCGACCACGTCTAAGTGAACTTGTCTATCTGCTTGCCCTTGTCAATGCCACCTGTCTATGGAGGATGCTCCTAAAGGGTCCTGACAGAGCTCTGCGCTGGGGACTCGGTGCCCATGCAGGTCCACCGGCAGTGATCCTAACAAAGCAAACAGGGGATCCAGTCCTAAAAAGAACATCCCCCAAATCACACTGATTGGATTTTAAAGGTGGGACAGGATTTGGCAGAGAATGTTTTACTTAATATGAAAAGGGGTTTCAGTTCCCTGTGCACAATGGCCCTTGGGATGCGGTTTCGGGGAAGGCGAGTGAGTGCAACACGTGTGCTGCGAGGTGGGAAGGAAGCTGCCCTAGGACAGGAGAAGCCTCCCGTGAAGGATTTCCCAGCAGGTCGCTGGGGGCTTCCCCCTGGCCTGTGAAGACAGGAGGTCCTGGCTGTGCAGTTTGGGGAACCACAGCAGATCTAGGGGAGACCTCAGAAACGTGCTCTTCCAACCAATCCACACCCAGACGAGAACCCTGAACCCAAGGGGTTAGGACTTGATGGAGGTTACGCATACAAGGGCTGGGTCGGGACTGGCCTCTGCATGCCACACTTGGTGTTGCTTTCCCCACAGCCCACAGACACGTCACAGCGCACAGTTTTGCTCCCAGTAAAACACTTGTGGCAGAGCGTCCCTCAGGGTGACAAGTGGCAAAGGTTGATGAGTCGTGTCTCCAACCCTAGGACAGTGAATAGGCTTCTCTGTTCTCCTCTGGACAGGGGGTCCTGGTGGTCACATCTGCACGTCCTCTGGGTCCCCAGAAAACCTGTTTCCATAGCCTGCATAGTGTGACTCGTGAGACCGGTAGAAAAGAGAGTCCCTGACTACCCAGACTTGAAGTTATCTGTGCATTGGCCTCATTCTCTCCCACACACCGCCACTGCCACTATCCAAGCCCCACTGGACTGTCAGCTCCTCAAGGTGGGCACCACACACTGTGATAACTCCAGGGCCCAATCCAGAGAATTCCACACGCAAGAGCCTGACGTATATTGAATCAAGCTGCATCGGACTAGCTGGTAAACAGTAGCTGGCTTTGCTGAGGCTTGGATACACCAATGATGGCAGCAGTCCCTGGAGGTGGAGAGACAGCCCTCTGCCAGGTGACAAGGGCAGAGAAACAGATTAGAAGGTTGAATCAATAGTGGGTGGAGTGGCCTCACTTGAGCAACAATGTCCGTTCAAAGGAAATACAATTTAAAGTGCTGACGGGAATGTATAGGATACCTATTTGCCCTGTGTAGTTTAGAAGTGCTGTCGGTTGGATTCCCAAAACATGGCAATGGCCTTGGAGAATCATGAGGCTTAAATCAAATAGAGGCAGATGTGATGCAGATCTCGAAGAAGTTCAAATATCCAGAAATGCTGGGGATGGAGGAACCTCAGGAATCATCTAATCAAACCCTGCCCTTCAGAGGAAGGGACTGTTGGCAGGAAAAGGGAGGCAGATATTGAGTGACTAATGCCCTAGTCCCAGGTTCCTGTCCCTACATCAGCAGCTCCTCCCCACGCCATCCTGCTGTGTAAGGAAAGGTCCCTGGGATAAGACACCCACACGACTGAACTGAAGATAACAGGGCTCAGGGATGGAGTCTGTGGAGGTTTGCCTGGGTTAAAGCCAAGTGGCCAGCTAACAACCCCACAGAATCCAAACCAGACTTCAGAAGAAAACACAGAGGACTGGAAAGGCCCAGATCTCTCTTTTCTCCCCAGCGCCTCCGCCTGGACTCCTCCAACTCGCTGTCCCACTCTCCACCCTTCCGCACAAACGGGGAATGAACAGAGAGGAAACCCCCCGAGCACAGAGGCAGACTGAGCAAACAGGAAGAGAGAGCTGAGGCGAGGTCCTTTAGAAAAGGCTCTTGCACCAGCAGGAGTTCAAACCCTGTGCCTAGGACTGGGGGGAAACTGAGAGCAAGAAGGGATCCTTATGCTGGAACCCTCACCTGCAGGGCCCCTTAGTCCCTCCTCCTGTCCCCCAAGACAGAACCCTATGTTCTTCCCCAGGGTCCAGCCCACAGGGGCCCGCTGGCGGGGGGAGGACGTGCAGCCGGGGGGACGGGGTCCTTAGCATGCCTCCTCCGGATGCAGCTACCGACCTCCATTCTGGTCAGCACAGCTCCGGCCCCTCACTGCAGGCAACAAAAGCCCCACCTTAGGGGCCCAGGCAAGGGAGCAGATGGGCCTCCCAGCCGAGGGCAAGGCCCCCAAGGGGCTCACGAAGCATGGAAGAGAGGAGTGGGTTCCTGCTGGCTGGTTATCAGCACGCCTCTCCCCTCTGTGATCTCAGGACCTAAGGGGGTCCTGAGATCACCTTTCCGTCCATTTCCCCTCCAGCCCTCAGAGGATGCAGTAAAATGAAGTAGACAGACCACTGCACTTGTAACTCCAGGTTGTCATGGATTCTAATCCCAGCTCTACTCCCTACCAGCTGCTGTGACCTTGGGCAAGGTAGCAAAATTCCTTAAGCCTTTTTAGCTTCATCTGTAAAAGGAAAATAATGCCTCCCCTCTCAGGCTCCTGGTGAGGATAAAGGGAAATACAGAAACAGATGTACAGATGAGCCCTGGCCCATGGAAGGTGCTTCATTTCCTTTCTTCTTCCTTTAATGGCCACTGGAAGGCTTGGCACTGCTCTCAAGAGCCCCTTTACCAAGCTAAGACATAATGAGAGAGGAAAGAGGGAGCGAATAATAATAATATTTACGGAGAATTTACAACAAGCCAGACACCACATTCAGAAGTCATAAGGATCTCCCACAGCTCTCTGGACACAGCCTGTAAGCAGGGGGGCTACGGCTGTGCTTTTGACCATTAGCAAGAGGAAGGCAATGAAGAAATGGTGCCCAAGGAGGGAGGCAAGTACCGCATCTGGGCTGCTTGGTGCATCCAGCCTTGTGCCTGGACTCTGCATGTAAGCAGAGGGTGGGGGACAGGGAGGCTCGGCTCCAGTCACCTCTGTCCCTCCAGGAGCCGGGCTGAGATTAAGCATGTTTGAAGATGGATATTTATTATGGAAATTACCTAATGAGCTACAAGACTGTTATCTAGCACCCAAACAGTATTATCATAACTATTACAAATTAAATTAGGCCACCTTTGCTAAATCAAACAAATAATAAGAGTAATTGAAATGAAATGATAATAAACCAAAGGATTCCAGCCCACGTGGTTCCTCAACATGTTCTTGTTGATTTATGTATTCACTTTGGACCATGTGGGCTGGAGACGAAAACTGATCCCGTCCTCTGTCAATCCTGTTGTTTTAATGAAATTCTCCCTAGGAACGAAGTGAATCTGTGTGGGTGATGTGATGTGCAGGTCTGTAAATGAGAGAATCGACTCTTTGGTTCCAGACTTCAAAGTGATGTCAGGCATTGGTTCTTCAGCAAAATTACACCATTCTCTGCTTTTACTTGCAGACAGAGATGGACTTCATTTTTGACATTTTTATCCATAGTTTAAGAGAACATTTTCTATTGGGATTGGCTGCATGACCGAGATGGTTTTCTTTTATCATCGTTAAAACGTTGAAGTGCTACTTTAATTTATTGCAGAAGAAACTGGTCTTCTCTCTCTCAAATACTGAGCGATCACCCTCTCTCAGTCTTCTCGTTCAACCATCAATTGAAATAATCGATATTTTATTTTCGAACAAAAGCACTTAGTTTCATTTTCACCAGCCCAGCATTGGATGGCACTGAAAAACTTTAGTTTTGAACCCACAAACTTTGGTTAAGATGATTCTGCAGAGACTTTGCTCTGTGTTCACTGCTGTTTCCTCTTTCTGAACACCAGGGAGGCTCTGTCTCCCAGGGCCCCTTGCAATAAGGCCAGGGCCACATGAATGAGCTCTGGCCAATGAGATGTGAGCAGAGGTGATGTAACCCACTTCTAGGCCTGAACCTCCACCACAGTGACCTCAGAGGCCAGGTGTGCCAGGTGTTGTATCTGCAAGATGAAGACCTAAGTGAAAATCTTTGTTGCACTAAACACTAATTACTGATTAATGCAATCGTGCTATGGCAGCTCAGATTCAGCTAGTATCTGTAGACCTTTTTTCATGTTCTGGGTAATCATATATCTGAGGGTGAAAAGCTCTTTGAGTCTATCCTCACCACTAACTCATCTAATCTCTCCAATTCTGATCACACTTTTTGGTCAAAAAAGCCATCACCTTTTGTTTGTTTTCATAAAACCTCATTAAGAACATGTCCCTCTGGCAGTTCACTTGGCAATAAAGAAATAAAGCTTTTATCTCACATAATAATGAGATGGCAACTGGTGGTTTAGTACATCTCTCACTGTAATCCTCACGACAACCTAACAGATCAATATTATTATCCCCATTTTACAGATGAGGCTATGGAGGCTCAAAGAAGTTAAATAACTTGTCCGAGGTGACATAATTGGGTTAAAAGAGGAGCCAGGATGTAAACCCAAACCTTTCTGATCTCATGCTTGTTTTTCCTTAAGCAACAATGTCTCTTGACTCTGGAATATTTTTTTATTATTATTAACATAAGGTAGAAGAATTCACAATGTGACGTGTTGAAGGGTCTCCTTTGTGTCTTCAAGCCAGACAAACGTTAGGCTGAAGATAAAGAAATGCACCTTGAAGGAGCTCACACACGTAAACAGGTCAGATTTGTTTTAAATTAATAGACCTTATTTTTTAGAGCATTTTTTAGGATTACAGGAAAAGTGAGTGAAAAGTGTAGTGAGTTTCCATACCCCCTCTTGCCCACCTTATTATTAACATCTAAAATTAGTGTGGTACATTTGTTACAATTGATGAGCTGATATTGATACATTATTATTACCTAAGTTAATGGTTTACATCAGGGTTCACTCTTTGTGTTGTACAATTCTATGGACTTTGACACATGTATAATTACACGTACCCACCACGACAGTATGGTACAGAATAGTTTCAATGGAGCAAGAATCAGGGAAAGGTTCCACAGAAGGAATGTAATGTTAGACTTTTAAAAATAGATAAGATTTTCAGATGGACCAAGAACCCTGAGCAAAGCCAAAGAGGAATGCACAAGGCATTAGTCAAGAGGTCGTCATTAGATGTGGTGTAATACATACAATGGAATATTGCCCAGCCATAAAAATAATGAAATATTGCCATTTGCAGCAACATGGATGGACCTAGAGGTTATCATATGAAGTGAAGTAAGTCAGACAGAAGGACAAATATCATATGACATCACTTATAAGTGGAATCTAAAAAAAGGATACAAATGAACTTACTTACAAAACAGAAACAGACGCACAGACATAGAGAACAAACATGGTTACCAAAGGGGAAAGGGGAGAAGGGATAAATGAGTTTGAGATTAATAGACACACAATACTATATATAACATAGATAAATAGTAAGTATCTACTGTATAGCACAGGAAACTATATTCAGTATTTTGTAATAATCTATAATGGAAAAGAATCTGAAAAAGAGCATATATAATATATATATGTGTATATATATAATCATAATATATTATATATATATATATATCTGAATCACTTTGCTGTTCACCTGAAAATAACACAACACTGTAAATCAACTATACTTCAATAATATTAAAGTAAAAAATACTTGCTTCAGAAAAAAAAGAGGTAGTGGTTTGATCAGTTTGTCTTAAGCAAAGAGCCCATATTTGGGAAAATAACAACAACAACAAGAATGAACATTTATTTGGCACCATTAGGTGTCAGGCAATCACTAAACATTTTACATGGATTACATGGGTTAAATGATCCACAGAACAATTTAGAATATAGGTGCATAACTACCATTTTTCTGATTGTATGTTTTGTTTAATACTTGCATTGTTTCTATAGCGCAATTATAGCAATCTTTAAATTTGCTTTTCTTTACAAATATTTGTCAAGTTTTTGTTCAGAAACACTTTTCCTAGTCTCTTGAACATGTATCCAGACACACTACAAAAAACTCATTCATAACCATAACTACCATTTTTAATAAAAGGTGTGTAAATTAAAACTTGGAAGTGTTTTTAAAAACTTCCCTGAAGTGACATAATAGGTATTTGGAGGATCTGGTATACAAACTAGGCAGAATGAGTCCGAACTAGGCAGAATGCCTCTAAAAGAAAACCAAAAGAAGATAGCAGATAAATTAGAAAAGGTAATTTGGGGACCATTTGAGATTGATGTGGATGTCAGGCTAAAAAATTGTTCTCTTTCAGCAACAGAGTTTTCAAGATTAGCATATACTAATATTTCCTTTTGGTCACTGAAACCAGGAAAAAAGGACAGGTATGGATCTACAGAATTTGGTCTGCTTCACAACAGCTTATATAAGAAAAACAAAACAAAACAAAACCTCTGTTTAGGAGAACGACAGGATAAAATCGTATTTGGGGATGTTATCCTGAAGGTGATATGTGGAGTAGATTGGGGAGAAGACTTAGAGCTAAAGGAGAATTAGTTAGAAATTGACTGACATCCTTCAGGTGCTGGGCCAGAAAAATTTGGACATGAAATGGCAGCTGTATGAACTGAAATCAAAGGATGATTATGGCAGAAAATATGAAGAGGGAATTGACCAGTCTTGGGGATGAGGAAGGTGTCTGGAAAATTAAGAGTGACTGGGAGAAGGACAGAACTATTTTGAGAAATCCTAAAGGTTAAAGGAGGGGATAGTTTCAGAGGAAGAACACAAGTGTGGATTTCAGCTGACCAGCAGACGTCCTGGTGAATGGTCCAGCAGAGGGTTGGAAATAACGTCTGAAGTTCAGTGAGAGGGTCAGGTCTAGAGTTACAGATTTGAGAGTTACCTTCATAATAGAGATAAGAGTGAAGGATGGAGAGGGAGAGACAGAAGGTGAAGAAGAAATGATTGGACCATGCGTGGAGGTAGGAAGACATCTCTGCAGAGACAGCAAGAGGCACTCAGGGAGGCAGCAGAAGAATCAGTAGGGCAGAAGACTCAGGGTCAGGAGTAAGTGTCAGGGTCAGGAGTAAGAGGGCTTCAGTAGGAAGATGGGGACAAAATTGTCAGATGCTACGCTGAGACCAGAGGTGAACAGGAAAGGGCCTTTGGGGTCCTTCAACACAAACTGGAGAAGGTAGAGGAGAGAAAGAATGGAGAATCGGATGGCTGAGGAGTGGGGAGCAGGGCCTGGGGATGCTGGAAGCGCAAGAAATACGTGCCTTTTCTCTGGCATTGAAGACCCAACAGAGTAGAGTTGCTTCAAGCTGTTGTTCAGATGCCAAGGAAACAAGCAACAATATCAGGGCTCAAGCGACTATGAGAAGAGCTGTTTGAAACCAAAACTGAGCAGCTGACGCACAGAGCAGCAAGAAGGGACCGTCTCCTGAATGGTCCGCAGAAAGCACTGCAGTGGCGACATGGAGAGAAATGGGGGAACACGGAGGAAGGGAGACTGAATGATCACTGTATTGTATCTTTCTGAATTCCATACAATCATTACCCATTTGAACAAATTCAGTATTAAAATAATAAAAGGTGGCAGGAAATACTGAATAGGACCAAGAACCAGGAGTAAAAGTGGTCCCTGGGCTCCAGGGCAAACAGGTAAGGGTCATCAACATCACTGTCATCCCCATGAACTAGGCTGCATCAAGCTGGAGTCCGAGACTTGAAAGTTATACATAGAAAAGGAGCTTTCCCCTCTGAGCAGAAACTGTGCAATAGGCTTAGGTCCTGAGGTCTGAATCCACTTTTCATTCCTCCGCTAGTCGTGGCAAGAAAAATCAAACCGAAGCAAAGCTGAGGCTCCTCCCGTACCACCTTTTTTGCCTTTTTGTCTTTCTTTCCCTCCTGTTGTTTTTTTAAGAGGTCTTTTGCATCATATGCAGTGGATTCAACAATGTTTAATAGCTGATTTTATCGTTCATTGGAAAGAAATGTCAGTTTTAACATTAATCCAAGGAGAGAGCCTGATTAGGAAGGCAAATCAGCTCCCAAGAATGATCAAATGGTACATTTCAAGAACACATGGTAATCATTTAGGGATTATCCACCGGCTTCAGATTACTCGTGCGACTGCTCACCTCCATCGGCACCACTAACCATGGTGCCGATGGACTGTGGAATCCACAAAATCCTTTAAAGCCAACGTCCCAGCCATCACCCAAAGCCTAGCTTTTCCCCCATGGGACTGATTTAGACTGCAATCAGTCGTGTGTGTGCTCAGAGCAGGGGACGTTAGAGCTGACAGCTAATCAAGAGTCCAGGGATATCTTGTTTTGAAACTGATTTTGTTCTCTCTCTCTCTCTCTCCGTCCACATACACACACCCGCATGCTGCAAATGTGGAGAAACCCAGGCTAACCTCATTGCTGCGTGCTGATGTTAATGATGGGATTACTCTCTTGAAATCCAAGTCTATGTGTTATAGCAGCCCCGGGCCCTGGGCCCACAGGAAGGGGAAACCACTTCACTTGGTAATGATTGGATGCTAACTCTTTGCTCCTGTAGACATTTCTATTTTAGGTGTCTGATGTCTTCTGAGCTCCAGAGTCAAGTCCTTAAAACAGAAGAAAAAGGCCAGTGATGGAAAAGGCAAGCTATGACCAGGTTCTGCCAGTAGCTTGGAGCTGGGAACAAGGAGCCGGAGTGGAGACAGCATCTAACTCATCGGCTCCGTTTTCTAACCCCATCACGGGAGCCTCCCAAGGCCAAGGCAGGTGAGCTGGCCCTAGTCCTGGGCCAACTGGGGCCAGAGGAGGAGAGGGCAGGAGGCTGAGGTCCAGCTGCCCTTTGGGGTTCCAAAAGACGCCAGGACCAGGCTCCAAGTCAAGTACATGGCTTGTGGTCAGGCAAAGATTTTGTGCATGCTAAGTGTGAAAGACAGTCTTGGAGATACAGTTTGTGAGCCACAGATTCCAGAAGTTGAGGGATATTCTGAAGGTTTGTAAAAACAGTTGAGTAGCCTGTTTGACAATGCTGGACCGTCCCGGGAGCTTCAGGATGTTTGCTCATCCTCTACACCGAATTCACTCCTCACTCACCCCATCTGTATTTGACCTCATGGTTCCTGGGGGAGTTCCTGGCAACAGAGACAGCATCTACCAGTTACCTTTAGAAGTGAGCTCAGAAGCCCAGAAGGAGACTTGGTCTTGAGAATTAGGCCTTCTTTGGGCAAAATTAGGCTCCTGTGTTTGGACTTATAGGGCTGGCTGTGGGACAGTCTGCTTCTTTGGATGACTCCACCAACTGGCGAGGAACCAAGTACCCTTCCTGACCCCGGGCAGCAGGATTGGGACTGAGGATGCTTTGCACATTCCAAGAGCCCGTATGGCATAAGAACACTAGAGAGAGAGAATTACTAGCATTAATGTTTAAGATTCTGACATCCAGACAGGACCTTACACTCAGATAGCTCTGGCCCACCATGAAGTACACAGCAAGAGAGAAATGGGTCAGAGAGAGGGATTTGTCTCGCTCCCCAAGGAACCTGCAGACACCACCATGCTTATCTCTTGTAGGTGGACCTGGAGCACTAAGAGTTCCAAATTCCAAGATGGCCCCATGCATCTGGCCCAGGAAAAAGGAGCTGCATCAGAAGCACTGGGGTTTCAGTTTAACTGTCCTGCTAAACCTTGTCAGCTGTGTGCTCCCCAGAGGACTGTTTCCTTCTCTGCAAAAGGAAAGAGCTAAAGGCTCTCCTTCCAGCAAAAGGCTCACGGAGGTGCTTAGCACACACTTCTGCCCTGGCTGCTTGTACCACTGAGGCAAAAGTACCGTCCTGCCAGAGGGTGCCTGGCAAGAGGTCAGTAACATATTGCCAGGATCCAGGTGTAGACCCCAGAAGGGCAGGAAAGGCAACCCAAGAGGGTGAGAAGCATCTGCAAGGTTCATGCCTCCCTTGAGGGTGTCAGGGGATGGGAGCTGTACCGTGTGGTGTCAGGCAGCCATGAACTACAAGGCCCTGGTACAGAACTGTCAGCCACTGCTGTACTGAGATGAGGAAGACAGAACCCAGGGACTGAGGGCAGAGGAACAGGCCTGGGAAGAAACCCAGAACCCCAGCCCAGGAGTGAGTACAAATTCAGGGCTTGAACAGACCCGACTAGGGGCCGGCAACTGGGGCCAGGGAATAAAATCAGGTGACTTGATGTTGAGTTGGGTTGGGGAATTATTGGTGTAGACCAAGATTATAACTTAACAGGCAAACACAGCACCAGTGGTGAACACAGAGGTTCATTCTTCTAACATTCAACAACCTTTCCACACTCGGGGGATATAGATAAACAAGACCATTTCCTGCTCTCCAAGGAGCTCATAGCAAGGTGGAGGAACATAGCCCTGTAAACTAGTAATTTTAAAGGAGCAGCTGGGGTGTGCAGCATACCCTCAGGGCACGGAGCATCAGAACTTAAGAGAGAAGAAGGGGTGGGTAGGTTCTCAAAGTGAGCCAGGACCAAGCCAAGGGATGTCTGTATACCAGGTCTCACTCTGGACCCAACCCACAGATGATGAGAGGCCATTGAGAGGCTGCTGACATCACTACAGGATATTTGGTCATAAGCAACAGAAACCAGTTCTCAACGCAAGTAAGAAGACACATGTAATGGAAGTATGAAGGTTGCTCACCTACCTGAAGCACAACCAGTAGTTCAGGAAAAGGACTGAAAAAACCAGGGCTGCTCTGGGACTCCAGAGCTTCAGGGAGCTACCAATAGGACAAATCAACTGTACCCCATTCCACTGGCAAGCCAGAGTCCAGCAAGAATCTGACACCATGCTGGGGCCACATGCCTGATCCTTAATTGACAGTCCCACCAACACCAGGCAAGGTGGGTGGCTCTTCCTTAAAGGGGAATCAGGGTTCTAGAGCCAAAGACGAGGACTGACGACCGGGTGGCCAAAAATTAATTGATAGCAGGCCTATAGTGTTTACGCTGGGGAGTGACATAAACACATCTATAGTTTGGAGCCCTTTCTGTAAAGGGCCAGAGAGTAAACATTTTCAGACTTGTGGGGCCATATGGTGTCTGTTGCATGGACTCAACCCTGATGTGCAGCATAAAAGCAGACAGACAATACATACGCGAATGGGTGAGCCCACGCTCCTGTAAAGCTATATTTATAAAAAGAGGCAGTGGGTGCTCTTGACTGTACCGATCCCTGATTTACGCTAAATTAAAGTGAAAAAGAGCTACAGAAGGGGAAAGGAAAGGAAGCAAAGAAAATAAGAAACCGTCCCCTCTATGAAAATATGTCCTAGGCCGTTTTCTAGCTAGGAGCAGTCTATTGGGAAAATTTCTTCTTTGGGGGATAAAACGACCCCTACGTAAAGTCTCTTTGCAAACTTTATTTTCATGAGCATTCGCTTGTTTCTGAATTGTTTGTTTCTGTAGGGGGTTCTATTTGTTTGGTATCTTTTGTAGGCTTTTTATTCTGGCAAAGGTAGCAGCCATCCCCCTCAGCAGCATACCAGCAATGCATTGCCTTTTCTTCCCCCTTATTATTGTACTGGAACCATGGGTTTCCCAGTGTGGTACACCTATATTTATTTGAGTCAATTTTTTAAAATACAGCAACACAACCACATCTGCACTTCCTGGGTTGCCGTCTAGCTCACTGCTGGCAACCTCAGAGCCTTCGTCTGTATCACTTCTCAGTCATTACAGCTCAGCCAGGGAGAACGGGTAGGGGACTTGGACATGGCATGCACAGTCATGGCAAGGCGAAAACCTAGCCCCTCTTTTGTAATCACCTCTTCAGGATGAGGCAATATGCTATGAATTTGTGTGTTCCAGGCCTGGAGTGGCAACATATGCTGTATCTCTGCTCATTCGACATTAAATCCTGACATTCTGCAGCTGTCAAGATAAAGCTGTTTATATGAGTAACATTGTAGTTTGTTTATAGGGAAATAACATGTGGCAAGTTATGATTAATCAAGGTGTCGAAAATCTGCTGGAGGCTTCTAAATAGATTTGTTTTCACTGTCGTGCTTTCTGTCTCCTAAATTAGGGGTTTAGTCACCTCCCCCACACGCCCTGTGTACCTCACCCACTTCTTGGTCCCGTCTCCCAGGGCCACTGACAGGTTTGGTTGCAGAGGCAAGAAAAGACAGGATATTGCATGGGGCTAAGTGACAGCAGGGAGTCACCCAAACTCTTCCGAATCCTAGAAAGCCCTTCGAAGAGCCTTGTCTTCTTCATCCCCGTATTTCTGCCTTTGGAACCCAAATCTCCAACTGGATTGTTGTCATGAGAAGCTGTGAGGTTCTCCAGGGTCCGTGAAGTCATGAAGACGTAAGGCAATGTGGATTTCGGGGGGTGGGTATCTCAACTTCTAGAGGTTATTTGATCTCCTTATGCCTATGGTTCCTGGTTCAGATTTCCTCTTTGGAGGAAAACTGGTTAGAAGCCACGGCTCTTGAAAGGAAAGATCCCTCACACAGTCTCTCGCTGAACTTTCCTCCAAATGCAAGAATGCTTCAGCTGAGCTGACAGCTAGTCTCGGGCACCTTCTCCCTCTAGACAGCTGGAGTGAATGAAGCCACTTGTATGATTGTGGGGAGGGTCAAACTGCGGGAGGAAATCAGTCATCTGATCCAGTTCTTCCTTCATCCTAGTTTCGCCCTCTGGAGCAACTTGGAGCTGGCTGATTAACTTTTCCACGTGAAAATCCTTCAAGATCTTTGTTAACTGCCACCATCTCCCCTCAGGCCAAAGCTCAGGGCTCCCCAGCACTTGCTGGTTTGTCTCTACTCACCCAGAAACATGGGCTCCAGAATGGACCCATCTCCATGTCCAAGGCGGCAGGAAGCACCAGCTGAGCTTTCCTGCCCTTTCTCCTTCACTCGCAGGCTCACCGTGGGGTGTGGTCTGACAACACCGTGAGTAACAGTCTCAGGAGAGAGATCATTACTATCATCAGCCCTGACATTTCTATACAACTTCTTAACATTGTGAAGGACTTTCCTTTTGTTTAGGTACAATTATGTCTTCAAAACAGCATCTCCCTATCAGAGTACCTCTTAGGTACTACGTATACTTATTCTATGCCTTTGAGCCACATACACAGGTATTGCTCCAAAATGAATCTCTGCATGCAAGATGCATGCTTGGATACACTTGCCCCTGCATCCTTCAGTGTCGGGCATGCAGCGACCCTTGCCCCAGTGCTGGCCAGGTGGAGAGGTGAGAAGCCAGCTGCCACCAAAGAGGCATTCAGCAATCCAAGACACTCCGGGGGCAGCTTCACGCAGTGACGAGAAGACGCATAAGCACAGACACATTCTTGTGTCTCTATTCGCGGTGCAGCGTTGAGGACCAGCTTCCTCTTTGGTCATGGAGGCAAAGCCAGCAGTAGCAGCAAAAGGAGGAAGCAAGTTGCTGTAGCCTCACAGCCCTGCTGAGCCTCCTGCTTTCCTAGGCGTGCAGAAGGCAGCTGGTAGGAAGGCAGGCAGGAGGACAGGCAGGGCAGCTAGGAATCTGCTGCCTGAGGACAGGGCAATTCCACCGCCAGGGACAGGACATTGTGTCATCACCAAACTCTTTTTCAGCAAATAGCCCACCCTCCTCCAGATCATTTGCATGTACTTCCAGAAGCGTCCACTGTGAATGTTTATAGACAAAAGTAGATGGCCCAGGCTGGAGTCTGAGGAGATGCCCCAGTTCAGAGTGGAGGGGAAGAAATGAAGCCATTCAAGGAGCAGCTTGAGCAGGAATGGACCAAGGGGCGGAAGGAGACCATGAGCACAGTTTTAAGGATTAGCTAGGCACAGTCAGTCCAGAGACATGGGTGAACTGACCTTGCCGGGGTCCAGGAACTGAGCTTGCGTCAGAAGGTACTCAGTCTAACATCACTGAGCCCTCTCTCCTGGGGTTTGGAGATTACTCCACCTAGTCAGTTTGGAGGTTACTTCATATCCTTAATCGGAGATCTGACAGACCCTCTCCAGCCTTACCACATGGCAGAGAGAGAGGAGCATCTAGTCTCCTGTTTCACGTGTAAGAGAACGCAGGAAGACCGAGTGAAGGGCAGAGCTCATCCAGCCAGGGAGGAAGGCTGAAGGAAGAAGGGATTACTGCAGAAGGTAGGGCCCTCAGAGCAGGCAAATAAATAAAGAACGGAAACCAATCAGAGCCTCGCAGTCTCCCTCCACCACCTCCCCACCTTCCTTTGCCTGCCAGACAACTGATTGAGCCTCTTGTTGGAAATTAACGTCGCAAGGGACAGTTAATCAAAGCCGAACTGCACGTCCCGCCACCCCTATGCGCGAGCGGTGCCCAGAGCTGAGCTGACAGCCTGGCAGGTGAAGGAAGAAGTGTTGGCAACCCTCCCCCAGCAGAGTCTACCTATGGGGGGCGGGGGGGGGGAGTGCAGGAGAAGCTCAAAGCCAATTTCTTCCCGTAAGAAATGACATGAGGGGGAAAGCCATTTACTGCACATTCGGATCCACAGTGGGGCCACGTGTGTGTTTTACTGGGACGGTTATGTCACTAAGTGAAGCCTGAAAAATCCATCATGGGCAGGGAGCCTGACAGTGGCCCGGTCAGGGAGGGGAGTTGGGGAGGGGTAGATGCTGGTATTGTATCACACTCATGGTTAGAGAAAAATGTGACTAAGAAGCTCCTAGAAAGTTGGGGAGCAGGTACCCAGGTATCGAATGGAGTGGAATGCGGCAGGAGGGAGTCTGGGAAGGTCATTTGAGCGGATGCTGTTAATCAGGTGCCCTGTTAATGAATGCCAGGGCTGGCACCTGAAATGCCAATGCTCACTTCCATAGCCCTCCCGTGCCTCTCCCCTTTCCTCTGAGCACAGTGTCCAGCTCTAACAAACGGATCAGCCCCATGCAGTGTAATTCTAGGAATGGGGTGCCTTCCTGGCCTCCTTGCTATACCACTGACCCCCCGCCACATATGACCCTTGGACTTCAGCGCCAGAAAAGCCAAGAGAATGTCTGACCTGAGCCCTTTGTTATCCAGGTGAGGAAACTGGGGCTGGTACCAGGACAGTTCTCCTAATTCCCAGCCCAGCCCTCCCTGCCCTGCTGCTGCTCTACAGCCGAGTTTTGCAAGCACAGGGAACCCAGAATCACTAGTAGGCATCTTCTCTGACCACCCAAGGTATAACCCCCCACGTCTTAGTCAAAAGCAGCGAGGACATTTGCTTAGAGCGCACAGCGTTCTCATCCCAGCCTCCTGCCCCACCATCTCACTTTCCCTTTTCGTATCACATTGAGAAATAAGGACACAAACTGTGGGGACTGGTATACTACGAGCAATTCCCAGTGCCTGAAGGAGAAGGGCAGGAATGTCACAGATGCCAGGGGAATAGATGGGCTCCCTGATCCTGGAACCACAAACAGCCACGAGATGGATCAAGGACAAGATGAATGGAATAGTCAGTGAAGGTCCTTGACCAATACTGGAAACAGTGTGCAGCAGCCAAGCGGACTGGCATGATGCCGATTTTTGTTACAAGTTCATCTGAGGACAAATCAGATGCTTGCATTTACAAAGCACTGACTCAGCTCTTCGATTCATCCTTCCAGGTAAAGGAAATGGATGCCAGAAGGAAAAAAATCCCACATGTCGGGTAGCAAAGATGTGTGTCCACTCCTGACACATGCAGTTTCCCGTGGAGTGAGAACAAGGCAAGGATCTCCCAAGGACCTGAGCCCCAGAGTAGATGTCCACAGCAGAGGGAAAGGAACCCCGTAGCTAGGAGGCAGCCCGGGACAGCAGGCAGACACGCAAACCCTGGCACCGGACGGCCTGACTTTTAATGCTTGCTCTGCTAGGCTTACTAGATGTGTAACTTTGAGCAATTTCATGAACCTCTCTCTGCCTCAGTTTTTCCATCTGTAAAATGGGGAGAATAATAGTGTAAGACAGCCTTGCTAGGCTGTCTAAGAATTTAATAGATTATTACATGCAAGTGTTCAGAATAGTGCCTGGCACGTGGTGAGTGCTATAGAAGTGTTAAGTGAAATAAATGAGTCTAATGTGAACCAAGAAAACCAAGTTTTGAAACAAAAGGCAGAAATATTTCTCAACCAAGGATTTCTCTGTAGGCAAGGCTGGAAGTGAGTGATGGGGACACCCCAAACACACACCCAGTGCCTGACAGGTTGCCCGAGTTTCCCCCAATTCCTGTTCCTTGTGTGCAGGTTTGCTCTGCAGCCTAAGAATGTTGCCTATGAAACCGGTTCGCCTGACATGCATCTTATTTTCTTATTCAACTTCAAGATAAAATTAGGGCTGTGTCCCTTAGGGAGAAAATCTGCCCCCAAATACAAGAAACTCCCTAGAGAAAGCCTGTTAAAGTTATGTATTAAAGGGACATCAATATTTTTCTGACGGAGTATTAGTAACAATAAATAAATCGCCCAATAGAACAGCAAACTAGGGAGACTGCTCAGTATTTGAGTGACAGTTGATGTCTCACGGGAAATAGCAGTGACAGCTTAACATATCACCAATGACATGGCCTCTATGGCACAGAACATGAGGGGCTCCTGCCGGGAGTGGGGCAACCCGGGGTGATGACAGCCAGGGCAGGAGAGATCCAGGCTGCAAGGGTGGACTGTCCACTGCAGGGTCACCCTGCAGCCCAGTGCCCTGTGTCCAGGCTGGGGCAGAGAGCAAGGTCCAGGGCTTGGGGCCATATCAAGGCCTCCCCAGCCCAGGGTCAATGACTCAGAAATTGACCTGAGTGGGGAGGAAGGACTAATCCCAGAAACTGCAGCTAGCCCTGGGCAAGGAACCAACAAAGGGGGGTAGAATGTTGGGGTCAAGAGGGGTAGAGCCTGCCCCCTGACATGTAGAGAGGAGAGGAAGAAGTAGGAGTGGGGAGAGAGTCTAGGTGCAGGACACCCAAACAGAAGGCCAAACTGTAGGGCTTGGGTGACGAAGCTGCCATTCTCAGGGAGACCACATCCAGCACAAGGGACACCGGCGGGGGTGGGGGAGGTCAGTAGGATGGTTGCAAACCTTGCCAGGTGGTGGGGCAAGGGCAGAATGAAGAGGGGATAGAGGGGGACTATGCAGTGATTGAACCCTTGAGTCTTGGAGCTTCTACCAAATTTTCATCATGGGCTGATATTATAATAGGGAAGAACAAATCTGTTCTAGATCTGTTTCTTTAACTTTAACCTTTGTTTTCTATTGCTTTGAGCTAAGAATGTTACCTATGGCCTGATTTTATATACAGGATAGCCCATTCTCAAGGCTCTAACCTTTACGGGTATAACACTTTTCCATTCACATAGAGATAAAAAGTTGCCGAACAGAGAATAACATTTGGCTCGTGACCTGACCTACATGGACAGCAGCAAGAACAAAGGATTCTGACACCAAGAAGCCTGCAACAGTCAACCACACGACCTCTCCTTTTCAGTATACAAGATGCTCTAATTCTGACTGGGGTAAGATGGGGCCATTGTCACAGCCTAAAGCCTGTCTGCAGGGATGCCCTGGAAGCAGCTGCATTTTAGAAATGAGTAGGTCATCCTGGAGATGCAGAAATCCAGCCCAAGCCAAACATTCCTGACACTGAAGGAAGGAAACAGGAAGAGAGGCACAAACACTGGGACCTGATAGGAGGACACAAACTAAGCAGGGATGCTCTTCCCAACTCACACGGCCCAGGGCACCTGGAAAGGTCTTTCCTACACCACATCGACCAAGCAGAGGCATGTGGCTACCCAGCTTATCCCTAGATCCCCAAACCTTGTTATAGAAATTGTTTCAAAATGTCCTGTGGACGCAGCGCTTGTTAACGGACTTTTGGTTGGGAAAGAAGTGAGGGACTTGATCACAGAGTTCAGGGGACCTTCACCTGTTATATACTTCTTCCATACTTTACGTTTTAAAATAATCCTACCTTACTTTTATAATAAAAAGATATATTAGGGCTTCCCTGGTGGCGCAGTGGTTGAGAGTCCGCCGGCCGATGCAGGGGACACGGGTTCGTGCCCCGGTCAGGGAGGATCCCACATGCCGCGGAGCGGCTGGGCCCATGAGCCATGGCCGCTGAGCCTGCGCGTCCGGAGCCTGTGCTCCGCAACGGGAGAGGCCATAGCAGCGAGAGACCCGTGTACCACAAAAAAAAAAAAAATATATATATTAAAGAATGTGATAGGGAAGACATATAAGATTTTTTACAATAACTTCTGGAAAGCTTCTCTAAGAGTCAGTTTATATGCGTTTCTGGTATCTTCGCACAGTTGAAGCCATTGTGTCCGGAAACAAGGAAACTCTTACCAGTAGGTTATAAGGGGAACTGTGCTCTCCCTCTCCCTGTCTTTCTGCCTCACCCCAGGAATTAGGAACTTGTACCCTTGCTGAGCTCTCAGGAAGACACTTTTCACCCCATTCCATCCTGTCCCTTGAGTAAGCCCCGCCTGCTCTGAAAGAAGAGTGATGTATGACTGGATAGGCAGGCTTCAAACCTCCAGGAGCTGCTTCTCTCTGCCCAGCAGAGTTCACGTGGTAAAGATGGCACACGCCTCGGGCCTCTCTGAGCCCCCTGCAGGATCTTTGCCCTTACCCATGCAACCCTCCCCCAGCGCAAATCCGGGTCTAGAGTTGGGGAGAAATATTTGGAAGAGCGGTTCTTAGGTCCAGTTTTCTTTCCCTAATCCAGCTTTACCAGCAGTAAAGCTGATTTGTTTCATCTTTATCTGACTTTTGGTCTATTTCTGGAAGATTCAGAACTCACAGAGGGCAGGATGTGATTAAATGCCCCTTTTCTAGTTGCTCAAAAGGAAAAAGAAACCATCACTAATGAAGGTTGGCAAGGAAAGCGTCTGATTGGAGGAAAAGGGTCAGGAAGATTTCTCACAAATAACAAATCAACACAACTACAATTAACATTTATGTATCGAGCGCTTACCAGAGGCCGGGCACGGGGCTAAGCACTTTACACAGTTTCTGGTTTTGTTTTCATTTGATTCTCCCACCACTTTCCAGATGAGGAAACCGAGGCTGAGAGAGAGCAGGAAGAGGGCTGGTGACAGCAGAGCTGGCGTTCACACCTGGGCTGACCCCACAGGCCACGCTCTTAAGTAGCACCCGCCATAGCTCTCTGCCCTCCTGCCTTGTGGGAGGGCTGTGCACCTGCCTCCCCGGAACGGCTGGGTAGACAGCTGGGGTAGGTGGAGGTCACAACAAGGCAGGCAGTGCTCAGATGAGCAGAGAAGGGGCAAAGGGGCAAGGGCAGGATAAATAAGGACCAGTACATGTGTAGAGCTCCCCAAATAGCGGGGCATAAGGTTCAAGACAGTCTGAGGAGCAGGACAGGCCTGCCCCGTTATTCCCAAGAGAATCACACAGAGGCAGCCCTTTGGGAGAGAAATCCCTCAGGGATCCCTCAAGCTTGAAGCTCAGGCTCACCCTGTTGGCTTTACCCATTCCCTATACCAACAAGGTTGTTAAAATACCCTCATTTCTTTTTTCCAGGCTTGGTCATAAAATCATGGACTTTGAACTACTATGAGTCTTAGAGAACTTTTCAACTCTCCAGTTTTAGAGATGAGTGAATGGGCCTGGAGATGTGTGTGAATGCATTGGCTGAGGTGACAAAGCCAAGTAGTGAGGGAACCCAGAGGTTCTGACTCCCCTTCCAGTGCTCTTCCCATAATACCACGGTGAGGCTTGGAACTCTGCCCCATATCTGGTCCTACCAACTTTTAGGGAACACCCACTTTGGGTTAGGCACTGTGACACCCGAATGTGTGAAAAGCCCAGCGTTGATTTCCAATCTCAGCTGCAGATTTCTAGCGCAGCTCATGAGACCGTGGCCGAGTTTTGGGATAGCCCAAGTATGTTCAGCCCTTCGGACTGATAAACATACCTCTTCAACGTTGCAGGGTATAAACAGATGACAGAAAATGGGACAGAGGAATAGAGGATTGATTTTCTATGTCAAGAGCTACTCCTAATTTATACAGTCTATAATTGCCAATATTCCATATCTTGAGAGACATCTATTCCAGCAGCTCAAGATATGATCTTATCTCCCTCTTCCCCCTCCCCTTCCCTAAAACACAGCCGTTAGACTGCAAAACGGCCTTGGAGAATTCAATGGTCTTTCCAAGATCACAGAACAAGCCAAGGGCAGGACAGAGAGACGGCACCATGTCTCGACTTCCCAGGTCTCAATGCCGGGCCCCCTCACCTTGCATAGATTTCTGTCACGAAGGAGAAAAGATCACTCAGTCAGGAACTTTATAAGTCACTGGAATAAGGAAAGACAGGGGTCTCATCCCTGGGAGGCCCAACGCAGGCAAACAGCGGTGCTAGGAAGTGTCCTCAGGCCAGGCAGCACCAATTTAACAAAGGTTTTATGGGCAATGACAAAAGAAGACCCCAAACTCCACCTTTCCCCTCAGCTAAGCCTCCCTGCTGTTCTTTTACTAGAAGCATTTTCCCTGCCTACCTCCCCTCCCTCCCAAAAACCTCACAAATACGGTGTGTGAAATATCAGAACTAATCAGAACAAATGGTGTTCATATCTGTCACTGGTTTTTCTGGGGGAGAGCAGCCTGTGTCACGGAGGGAAATTCTGTTAACTAATTAAGGACAGTTTTTAGGGGAAAGTGTCACGTTGCTGTGGGAAAGAGGGATGGGAGGATTGGAGAGGGTTCTTGGATGGGCTGATTGAGGAAAACCAAGAATAGAGATTAAAACTGCAGTGAATGCAGGGTGACCCGGAAGATGACGTGGGAGAAAGGGAGGCACACGAGTGAGTCGGCCTCGTGGGAAGCCAGTTTCACAGTTCTTCTTATAGCCAAAAGAGGACACGGCTTGTACACAAGTATGAGTGCACTTACCACACCAATAAACAAATCCATAAGAAGAAGGAGGCAGTTTGTCCAAAGCTGGTACTTCGCAGTTGTTAATGCTACTATTACACAACCACAAAGACCACATCTTATTTTCTTCATATTTTCCAACTCTCAGTGCAATATGTGGTGTTGCCCAAAATTTGGACTGGAATGTGGTAAAGGAAGAACAGGAAGCATTTATATGAGTATACTTTGTGCTAGAGACAAACTGAGATCTTTTGATATTTTTGAGATCAAACTAGGACTGATTAGTAGAAGTTATCAGCAGGGGGACTTTGATCCAGGGAAGAACTTTTTAATGATTAGAACTGCTCAAGAAGTGAAATGGGCTGCCGTGTGATGGAGGTGGCACCCATGTTCCTGCGTGTTTGAGGCGAGGTTATATATGGCCTCAGGCAGAGATGTTTGGAAGGGATTCCTGTAGTGGGGCATTGACTCTGGGGTCCCTTAAGCATTGAGCTTCCATGAGTCTGTAGACTTTGAGCTGCAATAGCCTGTATATTTCAGTTGCATACAATGAAGACTATTTTGCATAAGGAAGTAATAGGGCAAGGCCCTGGGAAAGCCTTTGAAACCCTCTTCATACGAAAGTCTTTACAAATGGGAGGATAAACAGGAATCCTTCTGGAAATAGCCAGGTGTGGCATGGCTCAGGCACAAGGTGGGGTTGCAGGCGGGCAGGGACACGACTTCAAGAGTTCTTCCCTCCTCTCACTTCCTCTGCAATGCCCACAGTTCCCAGGCAAAGGCATACTTGGGGGAGAAGTGAGGAACTAAAAGGTGTATTTTGTTCAGTTGGTGCTCAGACCCCCAACTGCTTTAACAGTCATCTTGACCCACACCTGTGCTACACGGCTGCCTGGGCAGGTGGCCTCCAGCCCGAGAGCAACTACTGACGACTTTTCACTTAGCCGCCTGGAGGACCCACCCAGCTTGAGGAGGGGGCAAGGGGCAGAGGTAGGGGGAAGCAGACAGATGGAGAGGGCAAAACGGTGAACCCAACCCTAGGCTGGATTCAAATTCTGGCTCTGCCACTCACTGGTTATGTGGGCAAATTTCTCGGCCAGAGCCCCCTTCTGCTCATAAAAGGGGATGACATCGTACTTAGTTCATAGGAGTGTTGTAAGGATCGTGAATTCATATGGCAGGTGGATGCTGAGAACAGAATGTGGGATACAGGAAGTACTACCTGAGTGTCCTGGTCCAGGAGGGCTCTTGGTACTCTGCCCTCCAAAATGGCACCACTGCCCTTTGAAAGGATGACAGAGGCCACAGTGATCTGGGGTTCGAGGAAAGCCTCCTCAAGTGGCTAAGATATCATATGTAAAGGACTGTGCTGAGACTGGAGATGGTGCAAACAAACTAAATTCTGAAGGAAAAAAAACCAGATCAGGGAGTGAAGAAAGGAAGACCAGAGCAAAATGTTCCCTGGGGACTGGGGCACTGTCTGCGTACCATCTCTTTGACCCTAGAGGTCACATGGCCCTCTGCTGGGGGTTGCAAGGGAGGTTTCCTCCAGCAGACAGGCTCCTCCATGGACCCACACAGGCATCCTCCCACCAGGCTCTCTGCCAGCAATGCTTTTCTCCTAACAACTTGTAAGCACCTCCAATACAGACTTTGCAACTCACATAATGGATGGGGGCCCTGAGACAGGTGGCTTCAGCTTGCTCAGAGTCACAGTGTGAGTCTACGTTGGGCCTCAGGCCAGAACCCCCTCCTGCTGCTGCTGCCAGGCCCCCTGGACATGGCTCCACTCCCTGCCCGCCTGTCTGCTCCACGCCCCCCACCAGCATCTGTTTAGCTGGTTTAATAACGCTGCCCTGCTCCTTGGGTGTGCTTGCTTTAATATAGACAAAGATTACAGCTACATTCAAGAAGCCCAAAAATACCAAAGCAGAACTAAAGCAATTACTATAATGCAGCCTTAACAGCAGCTGTAATGAGATGGAATTAAACATACACCAGCATAAACACAATTCACTGCTCCCAACGACCTTCCAGAACTGCTTCCATTTGGAAAGTAACATCCAGTCCTGAGCTGTCAGATGAAAGGGGAAAATTCAATTGTGTCTCCCAGTGTGGCCTGGTCCCTGGCTACTGGGAGATCCGGCTCTTCTGTACCAAGACATCTGTCCCCTGGCTGATGCTACATGGTCTTATCCATTTGCTTCAGTGGGGGGCAGAGGGAAGGGACATAGGGGCTGGCTGTTCCTTCGATGGCACACAAGGCTGGCTTATTCCTCTTCCATTTGTCACCGGGCCTGCCCGTTCCACCCTGGAGTGAATCCAAGTCTGAGGAGCACCGTGCCCAGCTCACTGCATGTGCCACGTGTTGCTGACAAAGACAACTCGCATTAGTTCAGCTGATCCACAGTCACCCTGAGAGGCAGCTTCTAGGATTTCCCCCATTTACGACCAAGGAAGCAGAGACTCAGGGAAGTGAAGTGACCATTCAAAGCCACGCCAGGTGGGTACCAGAGCCAGGACTCGAATCCTCACCTCCAGGCTCCAGAGCGTGAATCCTCACCCTGACTTCATGGAACTGATGTTCCAACAGAAGCAAAGGAGAAATCTATACAATACTTCATTTTTTAAAAAATGTTTATTTATTATCATTTATTTTTGGCTGCATTGGGTATTTGTTGCTGCACGCGGGCTTTCTCTAGTCGCGGCGAGCGGGGGCTACTCTTCATTGCAGTGCACGGGTTTCTCATTGCGGTGCCTTCTCTTGTGGAGCACGGGCTCTAGGCACGCGGGCTTCAGTAACTGTGGCTCATGGGCTCAGTAGTTGTGGCTCACGGGCTTAGTTGCTCTGTGGCATGTGGGATCTTGCCGGACCAGGGCTCGAACCCGTGTCCCCTGCATTGACAGGCGGATTCTTAACCACTGCGCCACCAGGGAAGCCCCTACAATACTTCATTTTGACGCAAGGGACCAGGGAGGGGAGGGCGAATGTTGAGGGTGAAAAGATGGAAGGAGACAGAAAGCACACCCAGCAGGAAAGTCTTCCCCAGGAAAGCCATTTCTGATGGATGAGTCAGGAGCATCCATGTAACAGAAGCACTTACTCATCTCTCCTTCCCCGGTTCTGTACAGAGAACTGAAGAAGGCAAAGTGCCAGGAGATAAAGGAGCTGGCAGAGGAGATAGGGGAGGATGCAGAGAAGGTACAGGCTCCTCTCCACAAGGATGCTTAGGAGCAAACACTAAAACGCGATGACGTTGCCAAGCCTGCTCCTGACGCCAAATTGAGCTTTCTGGAGCCTCACCAGAGGCAAGCTGACCACTTCCTTCTGAGTATGTTCAGTTTACCCCAGAGAAAGAAGTTACCTGGCTATTCACTTGTGTTTGGTTTTCACAGAACTGCCTTCACATCTACAAATGTGGGACGGCTTGCATCTTGTCACATTGAACCACCAGCGGGCCCAGCAGGATGAATGAGAATGAGGCACCGCTGCCTTATCTTCCTCCCAGCTGAGCCACTTGTGGTTCCGGGGAGCAGTCAGCCCTCCTTCTCTCCCCCAGCCCCAGGCAGGTGGAGCCCTACAGCTCTGGTGCCGGGAAGATATCCTGAGGATTTCGTTCCAGAAGACCAATAGCCTTGAACGCCTTCTGACACGTCAAGCAGGTGTTGGGCGTACAGAGGGAAGCTCTCCCTCCAGCCTGGGCTCCCGGAGAGGGTGCTGAACCCCAGGCTGCAACCTCTCCCTGGGGCCCACTCCCATCTGGATGAACTTTGTGAACTTTGCAATTTCCCCACCTTCGGTAAGAAATGGTAACAAAGCACTTTATGATTTGACGACTGCCGAAAGGTTCACTGCCATTTCCAGGAACCTAGCTCAAAAACGTCATTATCAAGATAAACTATTTGCCATACCAACATTGCTGGTCCCCAGCTCGCCCTGCTTCCTGGGTGGGCAGGACCCCAAAATCAAGCTGCAAATGCTGGCATCATGGCTTGTCTTTGCTGGGAAAAAAAGAGTCCTTGAGAGAAGCCACCTCCTGTTCTTTCCTGTGGGCTGTCATCCCTCTCTCTGTGAAAGTCCCTCCTTCACCCCCAGCCCTATTTTCTGGAAAGAGAAATGACGCAAATAGAGTAGGATAAGGTGCATTAGTTAATGCTGGGGTAGAACAAACTGGGAGGGAAAATCTGGGAGAATGTGAGAGGGCAGAGTGTCTCCAATACCGGTGGCCAGGTGGGGCTGCTGCTCCTTCGTGAGAGGACAGAGGGGACCGTGGCCATGTCACGTCTCACTCCCCAATTCCAGGCCAAGGTGAGCTTTCTTGGAAGGCTGGGAACTTGAGAGTACAAACATGAAGGGATGAGGAAATAAGTGGGGGAGAAAATGAGGGGAATTGCTGAGGATTTGGTGGTCTAATTACCGGCGTGGACAACGGAGCTTGCCTTCTGGAGGTGAGCGGTGTCCTCACTGTGGCAGTGAGCGGGGGTGTCTGTGAAGAGCACCCCTGACCTCCAGTCAGCAGTGGCCAACTATGGCAAGTCCAAGCCCTGAGGTCAGCAGAAGACACGACTCTGCTCACCTTTTTATTTTTTAATATTTCACAACAATTTATTTTTGTTTCGCTTTTTAATTTTTATCGGAGTATAGTTGATTTAAAATATTGTCTTAATTTCTGCTGTACAAGAAATCATATTAAATCCCCAAGGTTCAGAGATGTGGAAGAGGTCTTCAAGCACTGGCTGGTTGGGGAATATCTGACTAAAAAAAAAGTGTCCTGCGCAAAAGGATTCAGGAATCTGATACTTTTTGTAAAAACTCACACACAAGGGAACAAATACACAAGTCCAGCATCTGAAAGGCCTTTTGGAAGCTGAGCTCTGGGGCACCTCCCACTCCGTCCACCTCAGCTGGCCCGCATTGGCATCAGTCAGTCCGACACTTAGGTGGAGACAGTGGCTGCCAGCCACTCTCCTCCCACCTCCAGGCCCTAATGAGATGCAGGGAGGGTCTGCAGCCCCGATGGAGGGGGTGGCAATTTTTGTTGCTGTTGTTCATGAAGACGTCTCTCTCTGGGGCTCTGTTCATAGCTTATTAGCACATGGCTTTGGAGAGTGAGAAGACTTTAGGCTCGCAATATGGGGTAATGTCCTGTCTCAGCTTCCGAGGGGGTATTCTCAGGACACTTGTCCACAATGTCCCCGGACAGATGCACCAGAGTCTCTCCAGCAGCCACTGTCACGTGGGCATCAGTCATCCAGGCCCTGTGTCCAGGGAGCCAGGTTTTAAAGCCCACCCCCCCCCAACCCAGTTTCTTTCCTCATCTGTCTTGCAAAGGTGTGAATGGATTTGACAAAGGGTGAGGAAAGAGGAAAAAGGGAAAGAAATTAACCACACCCTCCTAATATCTCATCACTATCACAAGACACACACACACACACACACACACACACTCATACACAGACAGCCAGATGTCTGCCAAAGTACAAAGTAGACTATGGCCAACACACTAAGACCAAGAGGGGAAGCTGGACAAAGCATTCTCAGTATGGTGTGTAGTGTCTATAAAGAGTAAAAAGGTCTGGATTCAGGTCCCAGCTCTGTCAAGAGCTAGCTGACCTTAGACCAGGCCCCCGTCATTTCTCTGGACTGCAGTGTCCTTCTCCCCAACTGTTAGTGGTCCATGCTTTATCTAGAAAAGCACTATGATTGTTCCAGACCACCTGTAACAACACCCAGGGCCACAGAGGCTCATTTATTCATACAAGTCACTATAGAGTTGGAATTTGTTACAGATTTGGGGAGAAGAGGAAAACACAGGCTTTTATAGAGATGAGATTTTTGACCTTAGCCACCCAACACCAAGCTCTTAATCTGCCCAGTCACCGGGGTCCATGCTGTACTGATTTTCTCCCTTTGTTTATAAAGTCCAAGATACATACTTGAGTGTCTCTAACAGTATTTTACTTGTTTCATGCTTCATGGGCCACCCTCCTGTGGGATCTATCTAAAGCAGTGTGTTCTTTATCCAGAACCCATTTCTGGATCACTTCGCATCAGATCCATTGCCCTCTCGTCTGAATTCCCAACACTTGCTGTTCGAACTTCTCACCTGACACTCATCTCATGCTGCCTTATACTGGATTTGACATTTTATGTTTCCTCTCAGCTACATTGTTCTCTTTGTCAAAAGGTAATGAGGTGCTTCATTCTGAATTAACGTGGAGGTTTTTTTTACCTTAAATGTATTTTACTTGCTATTTATTTTAATGCATCAGCTTTGTTTTGGTTTGTATTTTCACAGTCTGCCTTTCTTGCTTGCTACTGCTCTCAAATGGTCTGTATCTGCCTTCCAGAGGTGTGAATGGATTTGACAAAAGATGAGGAAAGAGGGAAAAAGAAGAGAAATTAACCACAACCCCCCCTCACTAGTATATCAGCATCACCACCAACACACACACACACATACACAAATACACACTCATATTATACAGGCAGCCAGATATCTGCTAAAGTAGAGTATGGCCAAAGACCAAGGCAAAAAAAAGCAAGCAATGTTTTAGGTGTTTCTTATGAATTGCATATTTCTTTAGACCCAAACTTAGAAATTCTGTCTTTAAAAAGGCAAATTTGGGCTTCCCTGGTGGCGCAGTGGTTGGGAGTCCATCTGCCGATGCACGGGACACGGGCTCATGCCCCGGTCCGGGAGGATCCCACATGCTGCGGAGCGGCTGGGCCCGTGAGCCATGGCCGCTGGGCCTGCGCATCCGGAGCCTGTGCTCCGTAACGGGAGAGGCCACAACAGTGAGAGGCCCACGTACCACAAAAAAAAAAAAAAAAAAATTAAAAAGGCAAATTTAATCAATTTCTGTTTATTGTGATTGCTGGTGTGTTTTAATTCATTTCTTTCATCTTGTTTTGAGTTTATGCCAAGAAAGAAAGGCTCAGACTGCTCATTACCTGAGTCATTTCTCAGGGTAGTGTTTGCATCAAAAAAATCTTATAGCATGAGGTTAATGTCTCCCTTTAAGACACAGAGCAAGTTCACTGCCTGATAAGAGATGGATTCCCCAAGCACAGTGTTCCTCAGCTGCAACACAGATGCACCAACCTGCAACATCTATCAAGGTCCCTCTGTGTCACCTTGCACGGGACTTAGGGACCAAGAGGAACTGAAGCACACGTGATGCTCATGGTGGTTGCCGAATGAGAGTATTAAAGTCCTTTGTCTCTGACCCCCGAGTCTCATGTCTCCCAACAGCATCCATGAAACAGTAACAGGCTAAATTATCAGCTTGTAAGTAGGATTAATCAAATCCCAGACACTTCACAGACCTGATAATAATTACCACGGTTATTTTCTCCTTATTTTCTCCTATCATGCCTCCTATTGGAGTGATTCTGCTTTTATTTCCTTTTTAGCCTCTACTGCTTTGAAAATTGTACATTGTATTCTGCTTTTAGTGCTTCCCCTAAATAACCACTTTTTTTAAATTCCTCAAGTTTAACAATGTTTAAAGGTAATCAACATCTCTATCGCCATCCAGGACAGTAAGTACACTTCCCCACTCCCCACCCCACCCCCATCTTCTGTGCTACTGTTATCCAACATTTTATCCAACATCCAAAAACAATTAAAAACACTGTCTTTAATCTACTTCTTTGTTACTGGTGTTATTCTAGTCAGTGCTTATTTAGATGGACCAAAATGCTTATCTTTCTATTGTTGTTATTTTTCTCACCATTGCTTCTGGCTTTCTACTCCTTCCATCGGGTTCGGTTCCATCTCACTGAGTTGTACCCTTTAGTTGTTTTTTCAACCAGGATCTGTGAGTCATAAATTCTCTTGGGCTTTGTTTGTATTAAAAACTCCTTTCCTTTCATTTTTGAATGATGGTTTAGTTAGGATTTGAATTTTAGGGTGCTAGTTATTGCCCTACAGCGATTTGAAGATATACTTTCTAATGTTATCTATTTTTACTGGTGGTAAGTCTGCTTTTAGTTGAATTGTAATTCCTTTGTGTAATCTTCCATCTCTGAAACCCTTTAAAGATTTTCTCCTTATTTTTTATTTTCTGTAATTATCTACAAAGTGTCTAGAGGTGCATTTGCTTTTCTTTATTATTCGTGGGACCTGATATTCTTCAATTTAAGAATTTAAGTTTATTTAAATTCTGGAAAATTCTCAGCCAGTATCTTTTTAAATGTTACCTCCCTCACATATTCTCTGTTCTCCCTTTCTGGTACTTGACTAGATGTATTCTGACTACACACCTGTTAACCTTCTTTCCTATTTTTTATTTCAAATTCATTTCAAAGTTTCAATGTATCTTCCAGGTCACTAATTCTCTCTTTGGCCATGTCTAATATATGACTTCACACATCTAATAAAATTTTTATTGTAATGACGTAGTTTTTATTTCTAGAAGCACTCTTTGTCTACTTTTAAAATCTATTTCTGTATTGCTCTGTCCTGTTCTTATAATTTTATTCCTTTTATGTTTTTAAAAAGCTTAAATATACTTAAATGAGAGCCTATTTAAGATTGTTCTATTTCCCCTAGATCTTGGAATGCTAATTATCCTGTTTACTGCTCCTTCCAAGTGTCCCTCATGATAGCTTGTGGCTTTCCATAGATTCTAATTTTTATTGTGAGTTCATTCATCAATGGCATTAGTTTCCTTACAGAATCTCATGTCTTCTGTATACCAATGGTGGTGGTATCTCTCTACATAATACTGTATGTTTGCCTCTGTTAGCACCCCACTGGCTTTACTAGTTCTGGACCAGCATTTATGTTAGTTTCTAAGCATTACTTATGTGGTATACATTTGTACAAGTATTAGGGGCTTGGGTTTCCAATTACTGGTACCTGACTCTCTTCTACCCAAGGCCTTGGTGGATGGCAAACTTTGTTGAAACTTCCCCCAAACAGATCTGCTGAGTTTTCCTACTCCCCTCAGAAGTTCTACATTTAAGCCAGAAGTTCTCAATCCCTGCCTCTCAACTCACCTAGATTTGAGGCCTTAACTCCTATCCTTGGATGGATGTTAAAATGTACACACTACTATATATAAAACAGATAACCAACAAGGATCTACTGTATAGCACAAAGAACTAAACTCAATATCTTGTAATGACCTATAATGGAAGAGAATGTAAAAAAAGAATATTTATATATGTATGTATAACTGAATCACTTTGATGTACACATGAAACTAACACAACATTGCAAATCAACTATATTTCAATAAAAATTTTTTTAAAAATTCAAACCTTAAGGCGTATGTCTGGGCCTTTACCCCCCTTGGACTAACATGGCTTCAGGTTTATCCAACACTCTGGCTTTGAGCTCCTCCCTCATCACTGACACTGGAAAAGTTCTCTCTCTTTCTTTGGAGTCCTGTGTGTAATTTAATTTATTCTGTTATATTGTGCGCAGATTTATACATGCGTGCTTGGAAGAAGCACCTTTCCATATCTCCTCAGTCCATCATACTGGCTGGAAGTCCTCAGTTAAACTGTGACTAAGAGCAGAAACCCTGTCTCACCCTTCTGTGTGTGCCTGTCCTATATGAGCCAAGCTTAGAATCATACTCAAAGTCAGAGCTCAAAAGGGGATTGTAAGCACCTCAGGGTCTAACAATAGGGACTTTGTTAACTGGACCATGGTACAACAATGTAATGGAGTGTGAAAGAGCCATTTTAAAAGATATGGAAACAAATTTTAAGTGATATGGGAAAACATCATCAATATCATTTTTTTAATACTTTTTTAAAAATTAAGGGCACTTTAATTAATTTACTTATTTATTTTTGGCTGTGTTGGGTCTTCGTTTCTGTGCGAGGGCTTTCTCTAGTTGTGGCAAGCAGGGGCCACTCTTCATCGCAGCGCGCGGGCCTCTCACTATCGCAGCCTCTCTTGTTGCAGAGCACAGGCTCCAGACGCACAGGCTCAGTAGTTGTGGCTCACGGGCCTAGCTGCTCCGCGGCATGTGGGATCTTCCCAGACCAGGGCTCGAACCCGTGTCCCCTGCATTAGCAGGCAGATTCTCAACAACTGCGCCACCAGGGAAGCCCATCAACATCATTTTTTTTTTTTTTTAATTATTTATTTATTTATTTATGGCTGTGTTGGGTCTTCCTTTCTGTGCGAGGGCTTTCTCTAGTTGCGGCAAATGGGGGCCACTCTTCATCGCGGTGCGCAGGCCTCTCACTATCGCGGCCTCTCTTGTTGTGGAGCACAAGCTCCAGACGCGCAGGCTCAGTAGTTGTGGCTCACGGGCCTAGTTGCTCCACGGCATGTGGGACCCTCCCAGACCAGGGTTCGAACCCATGTCCCCTGCATTGGCAGGCAGACTCTCAACCACTGCGCCACCAGGGAAGCCCAACATCATTTTTAAGTGCAAAATACAGGTTAGAAAATAGTATGTACTGTACCATAGTACAGAAAACAGACTGGAAGAAAATATACCAAAATGTTAGCATTATTCGATCCCTGTACAATGAGAGTATGGGCCATTTTTATTTTCTTCTTTTGATTTGTATTTCCTAGTGTTAACACTTATTTCTTATAGAGTAAGTGTGACAAGTAAGAATTTAAGTTAAAAGGTAGTAAAACCCCAAATGCCAAATAAGTAGAAAATCTGAGATGCTCTCTTGAGTTCCTTCATCCTCAGAACATTTGTGGGTTTACACTGTCTCAAAGGAACGTCCATTTGACATCCACACCAGGAAGCTGCTGCCTTCTGAGCCGATCAAAATGGCCCCAGTTCTCCCTGCCACTGGAGGATGCTCTTGAGCACGGGGCCTCCCCAGGCTGGCAACTGTCCATTGGTCCTTTGTCACAATGCCTCCTTGGCTCATGTTCCTGTGGTAGCCCTCATGGAGGATGATCCGAGGGTGCCCCATGCCTGGAGTCCCTCTTCAGTTCCCACTTTCACCTTAGTTTCACCCCCGCATACTCCCTGGGGGCACAAGTGCTGTGCCAGGTTGCCGAGTTTCAGCAGGGCTTCTGACAGCAGCCACCAGCTACGCACAAACCTGCACACCTCTGCCATCCTGGGCTCTTCCTTATTAGCCCATGTTCTTTCTTCCTTCAAGTTGTTTTTTTTTTTTTTTTTTTTTTTTTTTCCTGGACCCTCATTGTTCCCCGCTTCTACCAGGCCTTGATGGGATGCTCTCTATTCTATCTTTAACAGATTTCCTTGGCTTTGAATTTCAGGAAGCAGGGACTGGGGTGTCTGTCTTCCCTATGCAGAAGGCCCTCTGTGCTCCTTTGGGAAACTAAGTCAACTTCTGCAGTGACCAGCTTTTCCAGTTCCAGTAGAGGCATCCTTGCTTGGGTCACAGGAGGTGTTTTTATACCCTGACTGCAGAAAGATGGCTTCCTACCCTCCATACAATTGCCCAATTAGAAGATAACTCAGATTACTCTATGCTAGATACAGGACAGCATTTCTTATATATATAGTAAGTTATTAAAATAATAGAGAACTGTAAAGTGGCTAGCCAGCATAAGGATTTGTATGGTGTCCCACAGATAAGGGTGGGACTGCAGAATGCAAAACCTATAGCCCAGGAAGAAGCCAGGTGGTGCTGAGGTTCTACCCTGGGAGCTCACCCCTGGCCCAGCTATCAGCCTCACCCACCTGCTCAGTGAAGGTTAACGAGCTATGTAGGAATCGGTAGTTTAGATTCTCCCTCTGGCAGATTCCTTCTTTTCCTAGCTCCATTTTCGGCTGTTTTAGTTCCCTGAAGCACCCTGCAAGCAGGGATCAATTAAAAGCAGGGGTGATGACCACACAGGAAGGACTGGGGAAAAGAGGTCTATCGGAGGCCCTGGAGGCCCTTTGTCTGAGAAATCATTTTTTCCCTACCTATCTCCACTTTCCTCCCACACCCAGTTCTTGCCTCTGGAAGTCAGGGAGGGGCAGACACTGAGCCAGGTGGCCCTGGCAGGTGCCCGAGCTAATCACAGGTTGGACGGGAAGATGTTGTCAGGATATGGGCCGAGGCTACACATGGCCCCGAGTTCCCGGGGACAGGAGGGGAACAGGCAGGAGCAGATGAACTGCTAAGCAACAGGGTTGGTAATTTCAACCAGGGAACTTTCCAGCGACAAGAAATAAGGAAAGGCAGCCAGTGGGGGAGCATGGAAAGGGAGGCAGAGGGACACAGTCGCCTGTCTCTACACAGTGATATCTGTCTCTTTTCTTTTAAAAGTGAAACGCTCTTCTTGTAGGAAGCTTTTGCTTTTCCCAAATCGCAGAGCCCCAAACAACAGAAAACCATCAACACCCGTCTTCATCCTCCCTAGAGGATAAAGTCCCTCACACTCACATTTAAATTATTTCTGAGCTTCAGGAGGCCCAGTGGCTGAACTTAAACTCAGATCAACATACAGGGAATGGAGTGCTTGGTGGCTTTAAAAATAGCATGGAAGGAAGTATACCAGGGTGAGAACAGTGGTTGCCTGTGGGTGGTGGGTGATTTTCTCCATACTCTTCCCTACTCTTCACGTTTTTATGATACGCATGTGGGCTTTTTTTTTTTTATAATTTTAGGAAGCTATTTTAAACCATAGACAAAGGCAACACCGATTAATAAAGAGAGGCACATCTCTGGACTGATGTTTCTGGAACCTACCATATGGCAGAATCTAGGGTTGATCGTTATGTCTGGTATTTGACTGGACCATCACAAGCACCCTACAGTATTGATTTTACCCTTTATACAGATGAGGAAACTGAGGCTTGGGGAAGTTAATCAGTTTGTCTCAAGTGACACAAATGGCCACTGGCAGAGTGAGATTTCCGCCCATGCCTGTCTGACGTCAGGCTGGGCACGGGAGTGGCAGGTGGTGTCCATGTATGTCCCGTTGCTGGGTGGTTACTCTTACCAGACAACTTCATGATAAAAAGGCCAGAGAAGAGACTCAAAGTGCCACGGTCCTGAGTGAGAATGTGCCTGGGGTGTTTGAGGAAGAGCCAGGACACGAGCGCAGCTGGGGCAGAGGGAGCTGGGGTGACAGGCAGGAAATGAAACCAGAGGCGCTGGGGCTGGGTTCCACAGAGCCTGACCTCCAGAAGAGTTCTGGGAAAACTCTAGGTTCATGAACCTGCTGATATGCCCATGGCTCAGCATGCTTCCCTCAACCCCTAGGTTTTCATGATATTTCAACACAAACACCCGCCAACTAGAAAGTTCTTCCGTTTCTCTTAGTACAAATTCCCCAGGGTGGGCACCTCGTTGGGTGAGCCCAGGCTGGGCACTACAGTAATTGAGGTCCTTGTCCCCTCGGCCAGAGGGTTGAGTGGACTGGCTGCCCTGTCCTTGGCTGGGCCTCTGGGCCTCTGGTCAGGCTGTGAAGATATCCCATGAGGAGAAACTACGAATGGGACCTGGAATTATTCCTGGGACCCAGGCAGACAATCCAGAGACGGAATCAAGTCAATGGGAGAAAGTCTCTCCGTCTGTTCTCTGTTCTGCTCTCATCCCTTGACAGTGCCTGCTAGAAGGGGCACTGGAAAGGAGCAGGAAGTCCTCTGTACACTGTGGGCAGTTTGATTCTAGTGAAGGATGAGACTAGGCAGGGAGACAATATCTTCATTTATTGATCTGCTTGAAAGTATGATGGGATGAAAAGACACCTTGATGGGTAGGAAAGATTCAGAATTAGATTTGCTGAATCTCTCCAAAACAAAACAATTTTTTTCTACTTCTTGTCACTTGGTCTCTAGAAAACCTGGTCCCTGAGTTTTCCTCATGTAGCACACAATTATTTTCTAAGTGTCAAGGAAAAGCTTCTGTGAACCCTAGGACTGAGTTCTCACCCTAATTTTCTCAGCTGGGAGATGGCACAGCCTCCTGCCTCTCAGATGATGCCAACTGACCCTCAGAAGCCTCTACCGGCTGAAAACAAGAGACAGACTCCCAGCATAGAGGAGGGGGCTGGTGAAGGTCGCGCACGAGGCTCAGTCATTCCTGCCATCGCCGGGTCCAGGCCCTGGACAGGCATCCCTACTCTGAACCCCCCACAGAGACCACAGAGAAGAGAGCACAGCAGGTCAGCAGAAGGGCAGTTGCCTCATCTGTCCTCCTCCCGAGCGGGGAGCCCCCCTTGTCAGGCTGTCCCTGGTCTCCCTCCAGCAGTGCGGAAATCCATCACTTGCCACTCTGGTTTTTACCAGATCTTAATTTCCTAGTGTCAGGAAGTCTCGTGTTCTCCATAGCAAGTTCACGTCTCCTTTCGTAGAGGGAAAAGGACTCAAGTTCCTCTTTTTCATACAACAGTTGATGTCTCTGCATCTGCTTTCTCCTTCTCCTGAGCACAGAGCCCAGAGCAATCATCATGGAAATGCAGTGCAATATGCAATAACCCTGGCTAAGTCCCACTGTCTAGTTTAAGTACTACTTGTGCTGCCCAGCTCATTTTCTCCCACCCACCTGGGCCCCGAGCCACCCACAGCTCTCCCCTCATTGACTTCTTAGAGTCAAGCCCAGAAGTTAGACCCCCAGCTGCTGAATGAGGAGCACAGTTACAGAATAAGGAGCTGGAGTGGGAGCTGTCCCCAGGACATGGCAGACCTTTGGGTGCAGTGCCCTGAGTCCGAAAGGCCCAACCCCGGCCAAATGGAAAGACACCTGCCTCCCAAGTCTCTAGCCTAACTCTCCTGCTCTTTTCCTGGCCTCCCCCTCAGAACAAGGAAGGTTTTGATACCCGCTGTGACATCCAGCCCTCACCGACTCATCCTCATGTAGCACAGGACTCTCCTGGCTGTTTGCATTTCAGAACATTATTGTCGAGTAGTGGAAGACCTGCTTTGTCTTGCATTAAAGGAATCCCAAGAGAAGTGAGGTAGAGGAGCTACTTTGAAGGAAAATTCTTTCTCCACAGTTACGAATAATTCCTTAATGAATGCACATACACACACACACACACACGTAAATACACAGTATATTCATATACACAGAAATACACATATAAGTATAATACTGATTATCTACATAAGATAATTACCGAGAAGTGGAATTGCTGAATCAAATCGCGTGCACATTTTTCTAAAGTTTTTGACTCATTTTGTCAATACTGCCAATAGTCCTTCAAAACGATTCCACAAATTCACCTTCAAAGCAGCAGAATATGACAGTACACTTTCCCTCACAGCCTGCTAACACTGACTATAGTCAATGGAGTGTTTTCTCCTCTGTCTTTAAAAAAGTTTTATTGATGAATAATAATATTTTGCTTTAATGAGAATATCTTTCTTTACTTGTAGAGTTGAACATTTTTTATATATTTGCTGTATTAAATCTCTTTTTAAATCGCCTATTTATTTCCTTTGCTTTTTCTATTAAGATGATTCATCTTTTATTTAAAAATTAATTTTAGGGCTTCCCTGGTGGCACAGTGGTTGAGAGTCCGCCTGCCGATGCAGGGGACACAGGTTCGTGCCCCGGTCCAGGAAGATCGCACGTGCCGCGGAGCGGCTGGGCCCATGAGTCGTGGCCGCTGGGCCTGCGCGTCGGGAGCCTGTGCTCCGCGACGGGAGGGGCCACAGCAGTGAGAGGCCCGCGTACCGTAAAAAAAAATAATAATTTTAAGAGATCTTTTTACAGTAAGTATATTCATCCTTTATTTGATATGGATGTTACAAAAATGTTTTTCACTTTATCATTTGCCTCTTTATTTGTTGTTGATATTTCCACATATGCAATACATTTATGTCATCAAATTTATTAGTCATTTTCTTCAGGGTTTCTGCCTTTAGAATTATACTTAGAAAGTCATTCTACACCCTTAGATTATATAACCGTATCAATATTTTCTCTTGGGACGTTCACTTTACATTTAAATCTTTAATCCATCTGGAATTTATTATGATAAATTATGCGGACAGAAATCCTATCACACACTAAAATCTGGTACATATATTTGTGACTGTTTCTGGGTTTTCACTGAAATCCACTGATCTGTTGAACTACTAATATGTCAGTATTACAATCCTCTATTTTGATGCTTTGAATAATACATTTTGACATGAGGCGTTACATTTCAAGAATGACAATAATAAACCAGAAAGCACTTAAAAGTCGAGTTAGAAAACCACTGCATATAAAAAATATTTTAAAAACTAAGAAAGTTTAACTTTGAGAAAAGAGGATTCAATTCCTGTCAGAAGTAGGAATTCAGTAAGTAACTGAAGGAGGTTACATCAGAGCTATTTTTCAAATAGTTAAAGATCTGTTATATGGATTAGAATAAATCTGGATGGCTCTAGAGGAAAGAACTAGGGCTAAGGGGTGGAAATTACTAGAGGAAAATTTTGGTTCCACAAGGGACCTTCCGTTGTTCTTCAAGAGAACAGGCCATCTCAAAGGAAGGTGGAGCCACAGAAGTCAGTTCCTCTTCATTGAAAAAGTTAAAAAATAGGTAACTAATTTTTCCAGGATGCAATGAAAGGGACATTTGCAACAAATAAGTGGCTGGGCTATCTGAAGGACATTCAAACTCTAAAATCCTGGCATCTACAATCGTATTATCCTAAAAAAAAAAAACCCAACAGCATAACTTTACTGACATCAAGACTCAGTCTCTGAGGAATCAGCATTAAGGGATCCTTAAGGCAGTCCAGCTAAGCCATTGTTTTCCAAAACCTTAGAAGCTGTGGTTCATTTTTTGTCTATGAGGTGGTGTGTGCAGGGCTGGGATTGGGTTGCAGGACATAGAGCAAATAGAAATGTATTACGTCCCCACAGAGCCCTCTTTTTTGTTTGCACTTTTAGGCACGTCTCAGGATGCCCGGGGGTACAAAGGGCCATTCCCCCAAACAACAAGAAAAAAAGTGGCTCCAGAACCCTGGGATCTCATTTTCATCCTGATTCTACAGATACCATAGCACTGGGCAAAAGTCTGTTCTGTCCCCTCCTCACCTCCATGCGGGGGTGGGGAAGAAAACTTCCTTTAACGCCTCAGTAAAATATTCTGAGGTCCCAGGATCTGCCCTATTCAAACGCAGCGATTTTATCTATTATTTATCCCATGGCTTTTGGAGAGGAGATGTCTCAGTCATGCAAAGAAGAGAAGCAGATCTTTGAAGCAGCCCTCTTTGGGCTGTTTCCTTTGGAAGTAAGCAGTAGCCCAGAACAGGAGAGCAGAGGTGTCTTCTCTCCAGGGCTAGCATCCCCGTGTAGGAGATCTCACTGCTGAGGACATGAGCTCAGCAAGTGTCCAGTTACCTAAGTACCCTGGCTGTCATCTTCTGAAGACCCACAGGTTTGTTTGGGTTTTTTTAAACATCTTTATTGGAGTATAACTGCTTTACAATGGTGTGTTTGTTTCTGCGAATCAGCTATACATATACATATATCCCCATATCTCCTCCCTCTTGCGTCTCCCTTCCACCCTCCCTATCCCACCCCTCTAGGTGAAGACCCACAGTTTTGACTTCATTAAAGGCATAGGTAGATGGGGAAAGCACTACACTCCGTCAAGGTCACCAAAGCCCATCAGCTGCCTAAAGTAAAGATACTTTACGGGCAAAAGAGGTGAGTCATACAAGATGCTACAAACTATTAAGATGGATATAATTAAGCATTAAAATATAAAGAGAGGAGTACATGGGCCTTATAAACATAATGTTGAGCGAAAAAAGCCAGACACAAAAAGTTTTATATTAATCCATTTATATAAGCATGTCAAAACAAACTAATTTATGAAGTCAAGGTCAAATGGTTATCTTTGGGGCGGGGAGATGCTAGTGCCTGGAAGGAGGCACCCAGGGGCTTCTGGGATGCTGGTGATGTTCTGTTTCTTAAATGAAGTGCGGGTTACTTGGATGTCCTCAATTTGTGAAAATCCACATTTATGATTTATGCACGCATTTGGATGTGTTATACTTCAATAAAAAAAATTCCGAACAAGAAGGGAGGCAAAAAATAGATAGTTTTTCCGTAGGGTACTGATTAAGTTGGCAAATACAACAAAAATGAGGAATTTTTAAAAATAATCCCAAACAAGAGGAAGGTGGTAATTGCCACTTCTCAGCACTGTTCTGAGCGCTCCCGTGGTCTTGTGCCATTTAAATCTCCTAACAGTGTGAAGGTAGGGATGCTTTCTTCATTTCTGCAGTGAAGGGTACAGAAGCACTGAGCAATTATGTGATAGAGTAGAATCACATGGTCTGAGTCTTCTGGACTCAAATCCTAGGCTCAAGTTTTCACTAAATATTTACAATATAGAGAGCAAAGCTATATGCCCCCAAAACCCAAGGAGAGGAGAGCTCGATTTAGATCCTCTCCAGGCTTAGAAACTGAAATCCAAACACCAAGGAGACCTTGCAAGTCAGGGAAGAGTCAAAGTGCTCCCAGGGACCCACTGCTTAGGCTTGGTGCAACACTGGAAATTCACTTTTGGGGGTCCTCTGTCATCAGACCATAACAATCCCTCCAGCTAGAGCAGCAGCTGAGTCATGGTGTTTTACAGACTTCTCCAGAGCCAGAGAAGGGGAAGGGAGTGGGGGAGAGAGGCAGAAAACGCAGGTGGCCTGTCCCAATTCAGACACTTAATCAGATCAGTTAAGCAGAAACATGGGCCTCCAACAAAATTAAATTATGGTTTCTTCATGCCCTAATGGAAAGTTCATTGCCCCAGGCTTCAGGAAACTGTTCCAGTAACTGGCTCTGCCATTAAGTATCTGTTCTAACCTCTCTGGGCTTCGTTTTCTTCATCTTATAATGAGAAATTTAAGAGATTTTTCTCTGCATCCCTTCCAGACCAGACTTATGACCTAAAATACTGGGGTTCAAATATCTGCTTGGGAAAGGATTCTAACCCCAGATTCGAGCAAAGGATTTAGAGTTAGGAAACCTGAGATTACATTTTAACTCAAAGTATGGTACTTCGCAATTTCTTTGGCCTCAGTTTCCTATTCTGGAATAGGAAAGGACTGTTACCAAGACTGAATGAGCTAGTGAACGGTTCTCAAACTTGACCTTGTACAGAATCAGATGGTGGGGCGGGGGGGCAGTGAAGGGACGCTTATTAAAACACAGGTTGCTGGGTCCTACTCCCAGTACTTTTGACTCATTAGGCTTGGGATGGAACTAAGAATTTGCATTTGTATCCCATCCCCAGGTGATGCTGGTGATGCTGGTCCTAGGATCACACTTTGAGGACCTCTGAGTTCAAGTGTTTAAAAGCTCATGATAGAGTGAATCTGAACTGTTTGGGCTTAATCTAAATGAGAAATGGTTTCTCGATGCTAAAAATGCAGCCATGTAGATGATTCATGTTCTTATCTGAGAAGCAGTTGGGGTATAAACCAAATGCCCCGAGGCTCTACCAGCCTATGGGTTCTGCTGGGATAGTACTAACACTGATAACCCATTTTACTGTGTGTGCTGACAAATTCCAGACCAGGTATTTGGGAGACTCGGTTGTCTACACATGGGTCTCATGTTTTTCTATGAGGTTCTCTCTTTGTTAGTGTTGTTCCTCCCTACAGCCCAAACCACTTGATAGTGGTCCCTTGTCACAGCTGGTTTACTCTGGAGGACCACGCTTTCCTGACCAGGGGCTGTTCTCCCCACGGTGCTGCAGCTTCAAAACCATGAAAGTGTTACATCTCCTCCAGCCTTCACAGAGGCATCGTTCACAGAAAAGCAAGAATGGCCTTCTGTTCAACCCTGTTGCCCTTGTCACCTGAGCCCTGATGTAACACTGTTGGTATCCATCATGGAAATACTTCATTACAGAGACCATATTCGGTTCTCACCAAGTCCCGTTCTTTTCCCGTGACTGCATTCCAAGCTTCTCTTGCAATTAAGCTGGGGCCGCGTGACTAGTTCTGGTTTATAAGGGGCAATGATGTATGTGCAACTTCTGGGCCAAATCACTGAAAAGGGGCTGTGATTTCCCCATGCCCTTTGTTCCCTCTCCAGGGATGTGGGTGCTACATGTTCCAAAGGCATAGTAGATACAACTGACTCGGATTCCCAAGTCACTTATAGAGAGGAGCAGCCTTGGGGACAGACAGCCGACCCTGACTTGGTGAGAAATAAACCTTTGTAATAAGCTACTGAGATTTTCCCCTCAACGCAAGTTAGTCCAACCTAAGACAGAGTTCCTTTAGCTTTGCTTACTAGTCCACGCCTTCTAGGGCTCAGCCAAAAACTAGAAGCGAGGCCAGAGAACAGACACTGTAAACTCCTTCCCATCTCCACATCCTTCCCATTTTTCCCCTTAATACAATTCCTTCCTACTCTATGTAAATATCACCTACAGATGGTCCCAGGGGAACAGAGTCATAAGCCTACTCCTCAGGTGACCAGTCAGATTTTAAGTCTGGCAGGAGCTTGGTGGTGGTGGTGATGTATGGGGGAAGAGAGTATTTCTTTGTTACTGGGGGGATGCAGTGATAATAGTACAGCACTGACTATAAACCACTCCCCAGAATATAATGCTGCCAGGTAGACCTGAGAATTGTCTGTGTAGAGAGAATCACCTTTCCCGGGGGGTGACTATATGGCTTTCTTTTGGGGATAATCCTACAGGGATAAAAACGTGTTAGTTCCCCTCAATTTGCAGTAACGAGACAAGAAGGGGCACTGATATTTCTCATGCACCTAATTTCAACATCCTCCAATGGAAATGCCCTTAGAATGTTGCTGGGATCCTGGAACATGTGCATGGATCCTATTCTGGTTCTCCTCCTAGTTGCTGGGCAAAAAATATACCCAGTTTGGCAAATCTTTTGCTAGGTGGTCATACCAGTAGTAAAATGGTCTTCAGAATACAGACAGAAAGAATGCATGGCTCAACAGGCGAAATCTAAACTAAGGAAAATGCAGCTAGTTATGACCAAGTACCATGGCCCAGTAATGGTGGTAGGGCCAGGATAGATGTGTTGGAAGGGAGTATAGATTTGCCAGAGCTTGGGCTCACTATGGGTGGGCAAGTTCAACATTTCTGCAAAAGGTTGACAAACAGACCCGTCACAGTTGGGTCATATTTCTGCTCCATCCTTAGGTCAAGGAAGGTGGCAGCATCTATAAGACAGATAAACTTAAATTGCTGACAAGTTTGCCTTGGGAATATAAACTTTTCATCATATACAATACTTCACCTTTTAAAATCGTTTTCTTCCTTCCCTTCAAACAATTTTTGCATGTCCTTGTTATATCTCATCCTTACAACTATGTTATCTGGTAGATGTAGTAAAAATGAGGGGCAAAACAGGAACCGTTTACCTGGTCTCCAATAATGCCAGGTACTGTGTGTAGGACAAATGGATTCATTTAATCCTTGCCATTTTCTTGTGAGAAATGTCATCTTTGTTGTAAATCAAGAAACTACGACCCAGAGACGATAACTTTCCCACCATCACATAGGTAGTAACAGCAGTACCCAGATTCCAAGCCAAGTATATATGAACTCAAAGCTCATCCTCTTTCCGTGGACGTTGTTGTATTTGTTAACCAGTATCATATAGCAAACCCACAGGGCAATGAGGCCCAGGAGCAGCTTCTGCTAATTCCCCCTGATGGCTAGTTCTGAGCTTTGTTTGGTAAACCGCAGTGCATAATAGGGCCTGACGGTGCAGGGCAAACCCCCGCCCACCTCCCACTGCTTCCCCACCCCCAACTCCACACACTCCCAGTACCTAAGCAAGCTCCAAGGTACAGAACAAAGATAATTTAAGAGCACTTACAAAAAACTGCATCCAGGACCCAACTTCTAAGATTTACCAGTGACGCCCTCCTATTATACTACTGTAGTGCAGAAATAGTAAAATTAGGGAGTAAAGTTGCTCTACATTTTTAAGTTAAGTGTTTGTACCCTGAATATTTCCCAAGTTCATTTGAGACAGTTTATGAAATGAAGTACTATATGAAGTAAGATAATGAAAAAAAAAAAGACATTCAAAAATCACATAAATAGGGGTTATCAAGCACTTGAGATGAGTTAATTATCACTGCTGAGCCTGAAATTTAGCTGTATTTCCTAGCAGGTAATGCATAACAAGGAAACATAGTTCTCATTATCTAATGATAATAATTTTTTAAATAATTAGTTTTAAAAAACTATGTGTGTGGGCTTCCCTGGTGGCGCAGTGGTTGAGAGTCCGCCTGCTGATCAGGGGACACGGGTTCGTGCCCCGGTCTGGGAAGATCCCACATGCCGCGGAGCGGCTAGGCCCGTGAGCCGTGGCCGCTGAGCCTGCATGTCCAGAGCCTGTGCTCCGCAACGGGAGAGGCCACAGCAGTGAGAGGCCCGCGTAACGCAAAAAAAAAAAAAAAAAAGATAACTTTTCCATAGGACATCTGGGTTTTTTTGGTAGAAACAATCAAATAGTGTGTAAACAACAATTACATCTTTAAATTTCCAATTCTTATCCTCTCATTTTATTTTTCTGTTTAATTTCATTTGTTAGAACCTTAAGCACAATGTTGCCACTAATGGTGATTGATAATGGACATTCTTGCCTTTTTCCTTTAATCTATGATCTTTTATAATTAATTATAATATTTGCTGTAAATAGTAGATGCCATTATTAGGTTACGAGGCTACTTCTAATTTGCTGAGATCTTTTTTAAATCATGAATGCGTGTTGAGTTTCATTAAATCCTTTTCTCTGCATATATTAAGATGATCAATTTTTTCCCCACTTCATCATTGAAGAAAACAACTGTTGTAGCCAGGATAAATCATAGAGTATTAGATTATTAGAACTGGAAGCATCTTGAGATATCATCCAGTATTCTCAATGGGACTCCCTTGGCATCTGAGCCGGGGAAATCTTTACTGTTCGAGATTGTCCTACATATTACAGGAGGGCTAACAAGCCTGGTGCCCTTATAGGAAGCCAGATGCACTCTTTAAGTCATCTGGAAATCAAAAGCTGTCCCCACATATTTACAAACGTCCTCGAAGGTGCCCCTGCATCACTTTGACACCACAGGGACCCACAGATGCCCAGGGACCTATAGGGACTGTCCTGAAACTGAGAGTTACCAAGTTCTCCCTTCAGACTCGCTTTAGAACTATTTTGACTACCCTGCTCTGAAATCTCTGCTTCCGCGCCCCACCCCCAATCCTGGCTAAAGAGTTGTTGAATGATTCTGACCCCTTCTAATTTCCTTTTGTTCCTGCCCTAAGCAATCCTTTCAGGATCCCTATTTTCTCTGACTGTAAACCACTCTAAAGACCCATCTCTTTTCCCCACTCCTGCTGGCACTTCTCTGGAGAGTCACACCTGACCTGACACCAACCAGTCCCACCAGAGGTCTTTGGGAATACGGTGGACCTCCGCAGTAAGAGAGGAAAGAAGGTGACTTCGTGAGACTGAAGAAACCAATCTTCTGCTGCACTCTGCCCCTCTTCACTTGGCCATGGCCCTTCCAGTAAGAGAGGAGCCTCCAACAGCTCCAAGCTCCCTCCCCACCTTGGGCACACACCTGGGCTTCGAGGCACAGTGCCAGCAGATACCCAGGGAGGCTCTGCCCAGTCTTCTGCAAGCCTGACCTCTTGTGGGTGTTGGGGGAGCAGCCCGCAGCCTCCTGGGTCCTTGTCATATGTCCTTACTTTCTAAACCACTGCAGCAGGGGACGAGACGTGGAGGCTCTGGGCTGGAGTGTGTGTGTCTGTTTGGGGGATGGTGGTGGTGGCAGGGGTGGATGGACAAAGCTCCGTCCAGAGGACAGACTTCATTGACTTCCACTTGGAAGGGAAAGTCAAAGCAGCTAGTTCCATTCGGGATCTGAGAGTTTACCAGGAGCCTTGTGAAATCATTCTGTCCTCCCCAACCAAACCATCACATATACGTCAGAAGCATATCTTGGTCTTAATGCATTTTACTCCTGTCACTCAGACATTCAAAACATTTACTGAGTATCTGCTGTGCTCAAAGATAAATAAAGCAGTCCCCAAGTTCAAATGCTTCCCAGTCAGGTGGGGAGAAACCCAGGAACATTTCAGGAGAGGGTGCCCGGTGTCCCAGCAGAGGTATGAACTAGAGTCTATGGGAGGGGGGCTCAGAAGGCTTCCCTGAGGGGAGTGACGCTTGTCCCTCTGTCTGAGGCTTGTTTCGGGGGTAGGCAGGCCAGTACAGTCATCCCAGCAGACATGTGCGTGGGCGGCACCCATTCTACAGCTCTCCCGTTCCCACCACTGCCTGCCCCTCAGGAAGCTTCTACTCCAGCCACACTGAGGCTCTAGACTCCACCCTTCAGTCAATAAGCAGGCGAGAAAAAGGAGGCAGGAGCAGCGTGACACAATCCCAGACACCTGCACCAGGGAAAGAAGAGGTGTGTGCAAATCTGGCTGGCCAGCTCAGCAATGGACAGCCAGCCAGAGATGGATTCTGAGTCCAATATGGGCTTCTTTGGGTTCTCAAAATATGTACATTTGAATCACAGATGCAAGCAACTGAAAGACATTTTAGAAATTATTATTCCAATACTTTCTCGATATAAAAGCTGCCATAACAATTTCCTAAGTTTCAACTGTTTGATTTTTTGATAGTCACGAAATGAATACTGATTGTTAATGAGGAAGAGTAAAAAACAGAATTCCTAAACCCCTTACTAATTTATATTTTGATGGACAGCGAAACACAGAGGGCATTCTTCTCCTGCCATTTGTTAGCTGTGTGATCCGATACAAGTCACTTAACCTCTCTAAGGCCTTTACTCATCTATAAAATGAGGATAAGGCTATATACCATGCATGACTGTGGTGAGGACAAAAACAATGTGCATTTAGCAGATGCTTGATAAATGACAGCTAATATTATTATTCCTAGGAACTAGCGTGGAGATAGCTCCTGTGACTATCATTTCTAAGAATGATTTCTAAGCCAGAGCTGTAGTACAGACCAAACCTAGCAAGGATTACATTCCAGAGTAAATAAAAATGGGGATTCAGTTAACGAAATCTTGCTAGGTCAATAAGGCAGAGGGGAAAGTCACTATCAGTTTCCTTGTTATAGACCTGTCAGGAATCAATAAAGAGGATGTGGTACATATATACAATGGAATATTACTCAGTCATAAAAAAGAACGAAATAATGCCATTTGCAACAACATGGATGGACCTAGAGATTATTATACTAAGCGGAGTAAGTCAGAAAGAGAAAGACACATACTATATGGTATCACTTACATGTGGAATCTAAAATATGACACAAATGAACTTATCTACAAAACAGAAACAGACTCACAGACATAGAGAACAGACTTGTGGTTGCCAAGGGCAGGGCGGAGGTGGAGGGAAGGATTGAGAGTTTGGGGATTAGCAGATGCAAACAATTATATATAGGATAGATAAACAATAAGGTCCTATTGTATAGCACAGGGAACTATTTTCAATATCCTGTGATAAACCATAATGGAAAAGACTATGAAAAAGTATACTTATGTATAACTGAGTCACTTTACTGTACAGCAGAAATTAATGCAATATTGTAAGTCAAGGGACTTCCTTGTGGTGCAGTGGTTAAGAATCCGTCTGCCAACGCAGGGAACAGGGGTTCGATCCCTGGCCCGGGAAGATCCCACATGCCGCGGAGTAACTAGGCCCGTGCGCCACAACTACTGAACCCGTGTGCTGCAACTACTGAAGCCTTAACGTCTAGAGTCCACGCTCCGCAACAACAGAAGCCACCACAATGAAAAGCCCGCGCACCGCAATGAAAAGTAGCCCCCTCTCGCCGCAACTAGAGAAAGCCCACACGCAGCAATGAAGACCCAACGCAGCCAAAAAATAAATTAAAAGATTTTTAAAAAGCATTATAATCAACTATATGTCGATAAAATTTTAAAAATAAAATAAAATTAGACCTGTCAGGAGACACATCAGGCAATGCTGCTCATCCAGACAACCATCCATCCATCCATCCATCCATCCATTCCAGGCAGGAAATGGCAATAAGAACACACAAATGCTATGAGTTCCTGGATGTCACAACCATGTCCTATCATGGAGGACATAAATAGGAAAGTCAACAAAAAAGAAATAGAGATGACCTAATAACAAATTTAAAATATTTATTTGGACTTATTAGCAATTTAAAATCTGTAAATAAAAATAATACCATTTTTTCCACCTAACAATGTAGCAAGTGTATTTAAAATAAGAATTCTTGGTGTTTATACGGGATCTGGAAACTAACACAACATTGTAAAGCAATTATATTCCAATAAAGATGCAAAAAATAAAAGTGATGCTGGGAATCCAGATTGTTGTAACCTTTCCAGTGGGCAGGGGGAAAGGGTATGGGGGGCGGGGGGAGGTGTAGAGCAGGTGTCTCCTCCCCAACAATGCCTCTGTGGGCTGCCTGCTCCTGCCCCAAAGCAAATCTTCTCACCCCATAAAAAATGTGTGTTCGCTTTGACCTCACTGCTTCATTTCTAGAAACTTATCCTTGCAAATAACAATGGCATGTGCAAAACATACAGCTATAAAGATGCTCTTCAGAGCTCTGTTTGTAATGTTTAAAAGCCGGAAACAATCTAAGTACCAGCAACGGAGGGGAGGCTTGGCTGAGGTAGCAACACATCACGGAAGCCAGTCCACTCGGGAGCTGGAGAGACTGCAGTGGGCTTCAAACCCCAGCTCTTCTACAAGCTCCCTGTGTGACCTTGGGCAAAATATTGCCTCCAAACCTGTCTTCTTCTCTATAAAAGGCAGACAGTAATAGTATTTACCTCACAGATTTGTGGCGAGGAATAAATTAGATGATGCGTGCAAAGCTTAGCCCATAGGAAGCATTTTATAAATAGCTGCTATTATTAAATAAATTATGCTATAACCATATGATGAAATTCATTGCAAACATAAAAAAATGCCGTAGAAAACTTTCTAACATGCTGGGAAATGTTTATGGGCATTGTTAAGTGCAAGGAGCAGGACATATTACTGTATGATATCTGTTTTTGCTAAAAATATATTTTTTCAACAGAAATAGACTCACAGACAGAAGACAAACTTATGGCTACTAAAGAAGGGGGTAGGGATAAATTAGGAGTTCGGGATTAACAGATACTACTGTATATAAAATAGATAAACAACAAGGACCCACTGTATAGCACAGGGGACTATATTCAGTATCTTGTAATAACCTATAATGGAAAAGAATCTGAAAAAGAATATATATATATGGAAAGCTAAATCACTTTGCTGTACACCTGAAACTAACACAACATTGTAAATCAACTGTACTTCAATTTTTAAAAGTTCTATTTTTTCAGAGGGAAAAAGAGTAAAATAATTTACATCAAAATGCTAACTGTAGTTATTTCTGAGTAATGGGATAGCAGAAGATTTTGTTTCCTTATTTGGGCTTTTCTACATTTGCCAATTTTTCCTCAAAAAGGAGGCAGAAGGAGGGTGTCATTGGGAACGTGAATGTGCTTGCTATTCATTTTTTGGTGATAAAGATGAACAAGAATTGTTTTTATCTGTAAAGACACTCTAGAAAATGGAGGTAGAGAATGGTGCCCTGCAAAATTCCCAGCAAGGTGTCCCTGCCCCATGCCCTTCCTAGGCAGAAATAGCCTAAGAAACTCCCTAACCTGGAGGTCAGCAGGTCCCCCAGCCTGTGAGCCCATCCTGAGGGGCCTCACCTGAGGCCGTGGGTGCCACTGACCACCTACCCCCAGTCCACTTACAGCAGGAAGGCAGGTAAAGAAGAGAGTGCGGGGGAGGGGCGGGGACTGGGAAACCAGCGGGGGAGGAGGGGAGGGACCGGGCCAGGGAGGCAGGGGCAATCTCCCCCCTCACTTTACACGCCCCCCCTTCCCCTGGACCGGACCTTGCTATCCCCTTTGACCCAACTTGCACAGGGGCCCCCGTTTCCCCACTGTATAATGTTTTCACGTTTTTCTTGACCACGGGATCTCCCAGGGCAGAGCCAACTTGGCCCCAGTACCATAAGGGAAGGTCCAGGGTAAGTATGGCCATTTCCTGGCTAGGCCCCTTCCAGGTCAGGCCAGAGCAGGGCTGGAGGGGATAAAAGGGGAAAAAAAGCAAGCCTAGGAACACAGGCATAACCTTTCTGTTGGACCAAGGAAAGAGAAGGTGGGTTTGGAGCGACTCAGAAATCAATTCAACTGGCCTCCACTCCTTTCTGCAAATATAACCCCCAAGTAAACAACGTGTTCCGAGAGCACAGAGATGCGGAACACCCTACACCCCCAATACGAATGGATACAGAAGTAGCCTTCAGGTTTCTGTTTTTAGGCTGGAAGCCACGGCAGATGGGGAGTCCCGCTCTGTCCCGCGGGCTTTATCATTATCATTTAGCATCTGTGCTGCATGGCCACGTCCACAGCGCACCTTCCCATCACATGTCAAAGGTGTTTGTGGAACCGCAGTGGCTTCCCAGCTACCTGCGATGACTCTCCAGCTCTCCTGGGGCTTGGCACACTTTGGGATGGCTTTCTGAGGAGGTTTTCTGGAGGGTTAACCTTTGATTGGGGGTACCTAAACAACTGTGATTTGGGGTGATGCTCCTAGGGTAAGAAAAAGCTTCTCTGCCGTATCTTAAAATAAAAATGATAGTGATATTTGCTGACTTGCCAAAACCACAGGACTACTGGTGATGGATGGATGGGACTGTCAGAGAAAGACTTGAAGGCCCCCAGGAAAAGAGGTATTTTAACACAGCGAGGCCCAATTCTGTCAGATGGCAAAGCCCTGCTCTTAACTGCTCCAGTCTACCATCTTGGGAATAACTGTAGCTTGCAGACTGAGCTGGCTGCCACGTCCCAGGAGACCCCAACTGGAATGACTGCATCATACTCACGGCCTGGACCTTTTCAGTTTTGAAAACTTGAAAGGCCAAAGTATTTCTTTCTGTACCATCTGTAGGCAAGAGCTTTGACTCCCACCTGCCTGATCATTGGCATTTCTTGATTTCCGGGGAAAAGTGGCAAGGAATGTTATTTGGGGATAAAGATGGAAAAAGGGAAGGCATTCTGAGCAGGGCTACATGGGGCTGGTGGCAGCCATTCCCTTGGTGTGAAAAGCCCTGTCATTCTTCCCCTGCTGCCCACCCACCTTCCCAGCATTGGCTGGAACGCAAAGAGGGCATTACTGCATCCCACCCTTACCCCTGACTAACAAAAGATTTCTTCTGGGCTTCCCTGGTGGCGCAGTTGGTTGAGAGTCTGCCTGACGATGCAGGGGACACGGGTTCGTGTCCCGGCTGGGCCCGTGAGCCATGGCCGCTGAGCCTGCGTGTCTGGAGCCTGTGCCCCGCAACGGGAGAGGGCACAACAGTGAGAGGCCCGCGTACTGCAAAAAAAAGATTTCTTCCCCTTGGTGGGAGCTGTGTCTTTTGTTCCTGAGAGCTTAAGGCATTTTGGAATGCCCAACGGCAATGACAGAACTCTGAATAGCCCTACCTGGGACACTTTAGGAGTGAGTCATAAGCTGTGTTTGCCTAATTGAGTTAGGACCTGTCAGTCATCAGTTATGTTATAAATACCCTGAGAGCTAGAAACTCTTCTCAGATAGGAAAATAATGGGCTATGCAAAGTGGATCTGGGGCTTGGAGATGGAACAGGTAAAAAGAGGAGGTAGGCAAACCAGCAGATGCCTGCGTGACCTCCAAGGAGGCAGACAGACCTACCCATCACCACAAGTCTCTCTCTCTCTCTCTCTCTCTCTCTCTCTTTCTCGTGCACCAAGGTGAGTGCAGGATTCATACATGAACAGGGACCTGTTCTTGGGCATGTTTGAGTCAAGGTCTTGGCAGATATGAATGGCAGGAATTTCCCATCATCCTCCCTTCCTCTTGTCAACTGCTGGAACTGTCTGAGCTGGAAGGCAGGCTGACAAGGTTAAGGGGAGAGAAGATCTGATATGCTATCATGCTTCTCAGGTCCGTGAGAGGCAGGCTTGTGTGGAGCGGGTCCATGGCCTCCCTCTGCTCCCCTCCCCAAATAACCCTCCAATGTGCCAATCAGAGACAAAGATAAGAAGCTAACTCTCAGTCCTCCTCCCAGAGCCTACACCTCAAGACAATTACTTATGGGAGCTCTGCAGTGTCTATCAACCCGCCTCAAGCCTGGGGCCTCCTTTCCACGTGGTGCTGCCATGGAAGCTGCCACAGAAGCGTGGACTGCATTCTGCAGGGGACGGGAGGTAGCTCTTACACATACCTGTGCATCATCTTGGTCACCATCACTTGACAATGACAGCCATTGAAAGTTCAGGCCATGTCCACTGCTGAAACTGCAGGCTATGAGACAGATATGTAATCTGTGGACGGGGGTCCACACTCCCACTGCAGGTCACCTAGACCAGGGCTATTCAAAGTGCGTATCAGGACTAAGCTGCACATTTTTTGTCACTGGTCCATAGTGAGGTAAGTACAGAAACCGAGAGCATTTGAAACCTTTATAGCAATCTGGCAGAGTAATTTAATGTGTTTATTCTAATAATTTAAAAGGGACTTGTATTTTTACCTGTTTCAGTTTCCCAGAAATGTATTCTAAAGAATACATTTTTTTAGAAAGATATATATTGTATTAAAATATCATTCTGCGAGAAATTATCAAAGAAAAACCCTGTTCCTTCATCACAGATAGTCTGAGGAGCACGGATCTAGTTGCATCCACTGCTGCATCGAAATACGGTATGGCATCGAAAACTCCCGGCTGCTAATTACTTGATCTTTCATAGGAATTCTGAAAGTGAGCGAGAGTGAGAGCCTGAGAGAGGGAAACAGGAGACAGCGGAAGGAGAGGGGTAGGCTGGAGGACGGAGAGAAAGTACGTCCTTGCGGGGCAGCTGGTGCCACCTGAAACATGAAAGTCTGCGCTCCAATAAACGGATGGGATAAATCCCGTCCTTTCTGGCTCTCTTTCCTGAGACGATGGCTGTGGAGCGAGTCAGAAGGAAGGCAGTACACCACAGACGTGGCCTCTCTGGGGGGCTGACCCCAGAAGCCCAGGGCAAGGGGATGCAACGCCGTCAGGATGCAGGCGTCCTAAGTAGCAGCGCTCTCCTGGCCCGGCATGGCTGCCCCAAGGCCCTGTGGACTCTGTCTGCCTGTCTGGAGGTCCTCACCTCTACAGAGTACAGGGTGACCAGAACCCCAGCCCTCCCTATCATTTGAGTTGAGCAAAACTTCCTGAAGGAATTTTTCAGCTCAGGCAGGATACCCAGGGATTAAGAACAAAAGCATACAGTCAAACATCCTTGAGCCCGAGTTCTGGTTCCTCTGCTCCCTGCCTATGTGACATCCAGCACACAAGTACTGAGGCCTCAGTGTCTGCATCTACAGCATGGACACAGCAATACCTAATATTTGTTGACGGTTACACTATATGCTAGATATTGGCTATTGGCTTTACCTGGAATATCTCAAAATCACCCTATCTATGAGATAGATATGTTTATTCCCATTTTCCAGGTGAGCCAACTGAGGCTTAGAGAGGTTAAGAACTTGGTGATTTCACACAGTGAGTCAAAGTCAGGACTCAGTCATCTGCACTCTTCTTCTCAGAGTTACTGTGTTTAATCATTACGGGATACTCAAATCACAGGACTGCTATAAAGATAAACAGTGCATTTATCACAGTGCCTTTCTAAATATGAATTGCTACTGCTTTTGGCATTATTTTCCCAGGGATATCCCAGGGCCTTTGAATGTCCCCTGGCTTCAAGGCTACAACGTAGGGCAGCAAAAGCTTGGCAAGCTCCAGAAGGAGCCAAGCCAGGGTTTCCTTGGCAGGTGGCCCAGCCTGCACATCCTTTAATAGTCCAGGGTCTTCTATAAATATGCCAACAGCAAATCAAAGGCTCTGAAGCAAATCACAAAAGTCACTCAATTTCAGGCTCTAAAGCATGTTCAGTCTTGCACCTTTCACATCAGCTAAAAACTTCTTCCAAGCTCCCAGCTCCTGGATCCCTCTATCTCATCTTTCTAAATGCTGAGCCCCTCTCTGCAGAATACTCTAGATAGCAACTATTAAAAGAAGGGTGCAGGGCCAAAGCACAGGGAAGACATTTGGTGAGGTTGCCTGACTCTCTGTAAATATTATGCCACTTGATGAGTCCGTGTTGGTGCCAGGACCCCCCACCCCCACCCCAAGTTTCCCAAGGAGGAATTTTAGTGCAGGATGAGGGTAAAGCTGAATTCTATCTGATTCTATCCCAGACATGCCCTTGAAAACCTCAGACCCCTGCTAATGGGTACCTTCCGTTGAGGGTTGGCACTGTGCCAGGCTAGGTGTCCTTGGTTATCTTTCATCTGTGCACCACACAGCAGTGTAGGGATTAGTGTTCTCATTTTACAGATATGGAAACTGAGGCTAGAACAGGTAAGTAGCTGGCCTGAGTGATACAGCCAATAAGTGGAGAGCCCAGCTCTGCTTAGCACTAGTATCTGAGCTCTTCCCCTCCAGGAGGCCCTGTGTGTTCTCCCTCTGGGACGGGACCCTGGGTCTCTACTAGGTCTTAGTTGGCTCTCCTCCTTCCCTCTTCCCTGAGCTCTAGGGAGGGCTGCTCCACTACCAGCACACCGAATGGTCCCTCATGAATTCTTGCCTCTACACTGCCCCACCGGTGGTGGATGTGTACTCTCTTTACCTGGCCCTCTTTGCGTCTCACTTGTTTTATTTACAAGCTGGTGATATGGAGAGGAAGAGATCATCTCCTTTATTGGGCTGATGGAGGGTGATTGGAGCCCTTGCATATCAGTGCTTAACCGCCTCCTGGTTTACAGGAGGGACTCATGTCAGAGCCCCTACTGGAGGCCCGCCAGCATAGCTTTGTTCCAGGCTCACAGGTTTCTGGAAACACAGAGTAGAAAAATGTCATGGCCCTTGGCCCCCAAGGGGCAGTGATGGGTATTGTCAGAGACACAGTCTAAGCCCCTGGGTAACTGTGTCCCATGGGGATGATGGCACAGTGCCCAAGTGCCACCATATGAGAATCCCACTAGGTGCTTGCTTGTTAAAACACAGACTCTAACTCACAACACAGTCTGTGACAGACGCCAGGAATATTCCTAGGTTCCTGGTGATTCTGATGTTTACAGAAATTGTACAATCTTTGACTTAGAGCGTGGGTTTTGGATCAGAACCATTTGGATTCAAATCCCAATTCCGGGCAGGTTGACTAACTTCCTTGAGCTTCAGTCCTCTTCCCATTGTGAAATAATAATAATAGCATCTCCTAAGACACCGGGAAGAGACGGAGAGAACGTAATTTAGTTTGTGGCAGCCAAAGAACTCTTCAAAGTTGCCCTGCTTAAGAGTCCTTCCATCCAAAATTTGAGAGGTGGTAAGTATTCAAGAAATAACTTGGACTTGCTCTTGTAAGCCAGGCAAAATTGAGAAAACCTACTGATGAGATCATCACAGGTGAAGGAGAGTGATTAGAACCACGCTCTCCCTAATTCTAAGCAATCAATCAACACATCTGTAGTGAGCATCCGCTGGGGTTCAACATCACAGAGCAAGCAAGTTCTTACTGATAGCAACTCAAATTTAAGTTAAGGAGATGAGGCAAAAACATACAAGTTTAAGTCAAATAAAAAGTTACTAAATGAATAAGACAATCATCTTAGATGATTGACAATAAGACAATCATCTTAGATGATTGGCATCATCAAAGATGCCCCGTGTTCATTAACTCACTCAGCATGTATATTCATTCATTGCCTCTGGTGCACCACCGACTGGACTGGAAACCAAAGATACAAGGTTGAATACTATGGTCCTTCCCTCAAGGTACTGAAAGTCTAGAGAAGGAGACTGATGAACAAATCAATGCTCATGACTAATTCGGTCTCTTCTGGCTCTGAGTATTGAGAAAGGCTAAGTTTCACGGTATCTGAAATACTTCCTTCGGGGCCTGGGAGATCAGCTCTCATCAGCAGGAAGGTAGTCACGGTCTGGTGACCCACCTCAGAGCATTCAGAGCTTCAGACCCAACGTCTAGAGACAAATATACTACGCAGACCATTATCAGAGTAATGACGGCAGGCAGTTTTGAAACTCTTGTCTAAAGGTAGCTGTGAAGCATTAAAACAGGAGTAAATCATTTCAAAATGGTTAATCACAGTCCAAGAGAAAGGGAAATACAGAGACCTCCCAGCCCACCTTTAATAACCCCAATGGTGTGAGGAGGCGCAAACAAAACTAGAGATGAGGGAATCCAACCATGGCCACACTTTCTGCAAAGCTCACCACTTGGTTCCTTGAGGGGAGGAATAGCACCTGTTTGTTTACCACTATGTAGCCGGCACCTATCAGAGTGGATACACATTAGGGATCTAATAAACATGTACTGGATGAATGAATGAATGAACAATGAAACTGTCCAGATCTGGGAAAGCAAAGTGGCCAGTATGCAGCCAACTATAAGACCAGTAGATTCGTAGCGGACAGCTCTCTTTAGAGTCCAAGCTTCTCTGAGCTCTAGACCTGTGTATCCAACTGTCTATTTGTCAGCTCCTCTGCAATGTCTCCAAGTCACCTCAATCTCCGAAGGGATGAACTTGTGACCTTCCCTTGCTCATGCTTTCCTGCAGCTCCATAGCTCAGTGAATGCCACCACTCTCTGTCTAGTTATACAAACCAGAAACTAAGGACACATCACTTCACAGCCCTCTCCTTATCACCAATCCATCCCTCAGTGCTATCTATTTCCTTCCTAAAATTCCCTCAAACACATCCCCTGCCATTTCTCTAATCCAAGCTAGCATCTTTCTCCTGGGCTCGTACAGTTGCCTCCTGGCTCATCCGTCCATGTCTCTGCTCCCTAGCATCCCTCCACCTTGCTGCTCCCTCCACCCTCAACAGCCTTTCTTCCCACGTGCTCATCATTAATACTTTCTCATCCAGTAGATCTCAGAGACACGTGTCCTCTCCTTCTGGACTATGCCATGAACTCTAACATACCTCTCTCCCACGACATGCGTCACAGTTGTAATTTTACAGTCTACTGTCCAGAGGCCAGTGGGCGGCTCCTGACCCAGAGTGGCCGAGTATATATTTTATATTCATGAGCCTGGCAACAGGCAGGATGGTAGAAGGGAGACAGTTCCCAGAGTAGGCACTCAGTTTAGGCCAAAGTCTTTTTCGAACAGAGGGAGAGAGAAAACAGTCATTTCGTGCTGCCAACAGTTTTGAAGGTTAAGAAAGGAGCGGGCCCCTGGCCCCTGGTCTGCTTGGCTTAGGGAAGGTGGTCGGTCCCATCGATGAGAAAAGCGGGCTCAGGGGAGACAAGAGGAGGGTGGGGCTGGTGCACACAGAAAAGGACGGCCACCTGAAAGGCAGCTCCAGCTGATTTTTGCCCGGTGGGAACACCTGTACACAGGTCTTATTTTATTTTTCCAAGAGAAGTCTGAAATCAAAATTTTATGTGAAGTCTCTTGATTTTTAAATGCTGGCAACTAATTTAGAAAAACAATTCCAGAGCCGAACAAAACATATCTGTGTTCTGGGTTTTGCAGGCAGACTCCGGCTTGCCACCTGTGTGTTAGAGGAGCTCTGTTCTCCCTGCCCCAGCCCGACACAGCCTCAGAATTAATTCCTCCGCCATCCTCCAATGACTTCCCGTGAACCAGACCAGCGCCGGCTGCTGGTGAGCACGGCATTAAGCTCCTTCATTTTGTCCTCTGTGGATTCTCCCCACTTGTCTCTCCCTTCCTCTCCCTGATCCTCCCCCACAAATGACACTCAACTCAGTTCTCAAAGATCAGGCTGGCAGAAGTGAGCCCCCTTGCACCATGAAATTGATATCCGTAAATACCACCACCCGGCCATCCTCTAAACACAGTTGTAAGGGTACTACTGCTTAGAACAGGGGAGGGCGGGAGCCCAGTGGTGCCCACTTCAGAAAGTGGGAGTTAACAGCAAAAGAAAAATGGGTGAGGCTCCAAACTGCCTGACATTTGTATGTCCTTCAGGCACCTCTCGATTTGCCCTCTCTATGCATTCTAAGGCCCCTCCCTTGTCCTCCTCTCCTCCCCATCTCCCAGGATGGCACCCCCTGTTGCCAAATCGGACTCTTTTTTTCCATTATAGCTTATTACAAGATACTGAATATAGTTCTGGGTGCTACACAGTAAATCCTTGTTGTTTCTTTTATATATAGTAGTGTGTACCTGTTAACCCCAAACTCCTAACTTATCCCTTCCCCTGCTTTTTCTTAGGTAACCTTAAATTTGTTTTCTATGTCTGTGAGTCTGTTTCTGTTTTGTAAATAAGTTCATTTGTACTATTTTTTAGATTCCACATATAAGTGATATCATATAATATTTGTCTTTCTCTGACTTACTTCCCTTAGTATGCTAATCTCTAGGTCTATCCATGTTGCTGCAAATGGCATTATTTCATTCTTTTTCATGGCTGAGTAATATTCCATGGTAGATATATATCACATCTTCTTTATCCTTTCATCTGTTGATGGACACTTAGGTTGCTTCCATGTCTTGGCTATTGTAAATAATGTCCCTATGAACATTGGGGGTACATGTATCTTTTCAAATTCGAGCTTTCATCTTTTTTGGATATATGCCCAGGAGTGGGATTGCTGGATCATATGGTAACTCTAGTTTTAGTTTTTTAAGTAACCTCCATACTGTTCTCCATAGTGGCTGTACCAGTTTACATTCCCACCAACAGTGTAGGAGGGTTCCCTTTTCTCCACACCCTCTCCAGCATTTATTTGTAGATTTTTTTGATGATGGCCATTCTGACTGGTATGAGGTGATACCTCATTGTTGTTCTGATTTGCATTCTCTAATAATTAGTGATGCTGAGCATCTTTCCATGTGCCTGTTGGCCATCTGTATGTCTTCTTTGGAGAAATGTCTGTTTATGTCTTCTGCCCATTTTTTTGATTGGGTTGTTTGCCTTTTACTTTTGAGTTGTATGAGAAACCTGACTCTTTTGACAAGCCACACTGAAACAGTCACTCAATCACCAAGTCCATGGATTCTATCCTCAGGATCTCCCAAATCCATCTCCTTTTCTCCATCCTCCCACCCAGAGCCATAGTTCAGGCCACAGTACATTCACCTAGACGACTGCTATCATCTTGCAGACGGTCTCACTTCCTCCAGTCTTCCCCCCAAATAATCCCCCACGACGCTGTCTGAACAGTCTTCTAAAAACAGAAATCTGATCACAACACTCTGCTCAAAACCCTCCAGTCACTCCCCATCATCTTCCAAAATATAATCCAGACTGCTTAGCATAGCCTGGCCCCATCCTGCCCCAGGGGTCTCACTTCAGGCCCATCCCCAGGTGCCCCCCACACTGCAGCCTTACAGGACTGCCGGCATTTCCTCAGAGCACACCCAAGCTCTCTCTTGCCTCCACATCATCACACCTGCTATTCCAGCTGCCTCCAAAGTCCTTTCCCTCCCCTCCTTGTCGGCATGATAATGCCTATTTGTCATTCCACACTCAGTCAAGGTGTCTGAATCTGCAGGAAGTCTTTCCTAACTCCCGACCCCCATCCACCTTTCCCTGCTTCCTTCTTTACAGGGTGACTTTGGATACTGTCATCAGATTACTTATCCCACGATCCTGCAACACTCTCTTTGTGCATCTCCCATTATAGGCTATGAGGGACTCTAAGGCAGGGAGCGTATCTCAGGCACACGCTGGAAGCTCAGTGCCTAGCACAGAGCAGGCATTTACTGTAGGTGTGCAGAATAATTGAAACATTCCAGCTTCTGCGTTGTGCCTGGGGCCGGCTGATCCCAGACAGCCCCTCTCCCAGCACACACGGCTTATGTTTAGCGTTAGCAGTTTATCTCCAGGGGAAATGTGGTGCCAGCTGTGGTCACCTGTTTGATTGCTCTCTGAGCTCTGCCTTTAACTGGAAGTTAATTTGGATTACTTAAGCTTTCCTTGCCCAGCGGAGAAACTCCGGCTGCGTAAATCCAAAGCTGCTGGCAATTCTACTTTTTTCTGTTTAATCTCTTTCTCTCATGCGCCAACTCCAATTTTGTGCTTTCTGGCTTCCTCTCCCTCTCAATGCACGTTTTAAGTCTGCCATCTGTGACCTTTTGCAGATGGTGACTCACCTTGGGTCTTCACCTTCCGACTTGCTCATCCCAGGGAAACTGAGGCCAGTCTTGCCAAGGGAGTCAGCCATATCACTTGGGAGCTCTGGAGCAGCTCTGAGAATGAAAACCAGAAGTGAGATTCCTGAACCCCAGTCTGCTCCCCTCTGAGCCCCAGACCATGCCTCGATGCTGAGGAAGGTCGGGGATCTTAAACACCAGCTCTTCAGCCAGAAGTTCTGACCATCAGCAAAGAGGGCACAGAGAATGGTAAGGAAGGCAGATGAGCACGGAACCTGGCTCTCACCAAGCCGCATTTTTGGTAAGATCGTGTCCTCCCCCACCTGCAGTGTCCTAATGGTTTATGCCTAACTGGGAATGCTTCCGCTTCCCAGCTGACCCAAGAACCCTGATTATGCCCAGCTGTCTCATCCTTAAGGCTTTCTTTTCCCTGATCCCCCTCCCGTACCCCCATCAGCCTCCTGTCCTATTTTCTTGACAAGAGTCCATTCATACCTCACACAGGCTCCAAAAGCAAGACTGGCATGTCTCTGTTGAGAAAGTTTGCAGAACCCTAAAGGAGGGCTAGGGTAGGGGGGCACCTACTGCTCCCACGTGGGAATGACAGCCTGCCACGCACTTGAGGGAAACCAAGGACAAAAATCCGTGATGAGTTTTTCAAGGCACTGAAAAGTTAAGGAACTTGCCCCAAAGCACACAGGAACTAAGCAGAGGAGCCACCACCTCAAGGTTTTACTGTATGAAGAGCGAATGATTTTGTCCACACAAAGTTCATGGCCTCTGCTACATCACCCTGCAGAAAGTTCCTGTAACATGAATGTTCTTATTTAGGGAGAAGGTTCTGCAATGTCAGATCATATCAGAACTCCCTGCTTTGAACAATCAGCAGCTGCAAGACTTCCAGAGAAAGTCACATGTGGCTACACTTAGGGATTTGACAAAGGTCTCGCCAACACCTGCCTGAGCAGGGCACATTCTCCATCCCAAGGTGCGCCTGCTCTCAGGGAGCTCACAGTCTTGTGGCGAAGATGACAGCGGCGTAAATAGAAGTGCGAAATTAATGCAGAAGATTGACCCGTTAAACCAAGCTCCTGGGTGTAAGATTATATATAATTCTTTGGAATTCACAGAAAGGAACCATCAAGCAAATCAGCCACCTTGTCATTTTAACTAAAGTGCCAAAACCAGTTTTAGTTTTGAAAACAGAGAAATTCAAGCTCCATACTTGTCTGTAAGTATGCACGGCAGCGTGCAATTTACCTTTGGTAGAATTAGCAGCAACAGTCAGGATTTGTAAATTCTCCTTTCATTTACATTTAAAAGAGAGAAATCCAATTTAGTCCAAATTCATAATTCACAAGTACATAAAACGTGCCCCTTGCTCCAATCTAGTTTTTTTGTTGTTGTTGTTGTTGTTTTCTTTTTTGGCTGCGCTGGGTCTTCGTTGCTGCGCGCAGGCTTTCTGTAGTTGCAGCGAGCGGCGGCTACTCTTTGTTGCGGCACGCAGGCTTCTCATTGCGGTGGCTTCTCCTGTTGCAGAGCACGGGCTCTAGGTGCACGGACTTCAGCAGTTGCGACACGTGGGCTCAGTAGTTGTGGCACGTGGGCTCTAGAGTGCAGGCTCAGTAGCTGTGGCGCACGGGCATAGCTGCTCCGCAGCATGAGGAGATACGTCAACTGTACTGACCATGAGCTCATATGCAGCAGGAAAATGGAGAGAAAGGGGTCCCTTCTCGCTTGCTGATATATGTCACCATCATTGCATGCAAACCTAACTATTAGGCAGAGTTCTAATGGTCCCCATCCCCACCCCCAAAGCTCAGGAGAAACCAATAAACCCCTCCAGCAAACTGTGACAGAAGGAGTAAAAGCTAAGTGATAAAAATGCTAACTTGAATTTGCACATGTGCTGAAGTTCCTTAGAATATCTTCTTAAAAGGTTGTTTTATCCTGGACCCTTGCGTTCCTGCTCATCATCCCTTTTCATTTCCAGCATCTAACTCTTCTGGGTGAAAAGAGGCATTTCTATTGATGGGGTAGATCAGTGAACCCAAAAGAGGGTGAAAATCAGTGGCCTCAATTCGGCAACACCTATTCAATGTTTAAAATGTTCACACCTTTTGACTCCAAAGTAACACTTTTAGGAATTTACTCAAAGGAAATAGTTAACAATGAATATAAATATGTATCTGCAAATATTGTTTAAAATAATTTAAAAATGGAAAACAAATGTTCATAGATGTTGGCTTTACGTAAACTGTGATATGCGTATACACTGAATTGAAAGTGATGCAGAAGCTATAACAAGAAAATAATAGACTATAAAAATATGAACATTTTCTATGGCAAAAAAAAGCATTTACAATGTCAAAAGACAAATGGGTGAATTACTTGCAAGATATATGACAAACTAAATTACTCGATATAAAAAGAATTCTTTAAAATCAGTAAGAAAAGAAAAACTCAATTTTAGAAAGGCCAACAACCATGTGAAAAGATATTCAATTTCACACAGTGAAAGAAATGTAAACTGTATTAGTAGCAAAAGTCAACTTTTCATCTATAACCTAGGCAAAGTCCAATAATAACCCCATTTAGGAAAAAAAAAAGTTCTCACTCTTCTTTGGTGGAAATGTAAATTTGAAAGACAATTTGGTAATCTACCAAAATTTTGAATTATTAAATTCTTTATATTTTTCTTTATGCATATATAAGGGTATTTACAACAGTGTTGTTTATAATATCAAATACCTGGAACAAAATAGATAAATTATGGTACATCTCTAATGGAATACTATGCTGTTGTTAGACAGAAGGATGTAACTCCATATACACTGATACGGAAAAAACACCCAAGATATACTGAATGCTAAGTGAATCCAGAAAGTTGAAGAATATTAGATATAAATACTGTCATTTATTATATATACATATATTTTTTCACATACGCATAGAAAATGTCCTGAAAGATATAAACAGCGGAAACTTCTAAAGGATAGAACTTGAAGAGAAGGGAGGTTTTATATTTTATTTCATAGCATTCTGACAGTTTGATTTTTTTCTTTTGATGATTATGTATTATTCTTTTTTTTTTTTTTTTTTTTTTTGCGGTACGAGGGCCTCTCACTGTTGTGGCCTCTCTCGCCGCAGAGCACAGGCTCCGGACGCGCAGGCTCAGCGGCCATGGCTCACGGGCCCAGCCATTCCGCGGCATGTGGGATCCTCCCGGACCGGGGCCCGAACCCGTGTCCCCTGCATCGGCAGGCGGACTCTCAACCACTGCGCCACCAGGGAAGCCCTGGAGTCAGCCTATTTTCAGGAAGGCTGTGAAGGAGTTCCCAACGCCTCCAGTGCTGGTTCAGGCTGCGCATGGGTCAAAGTTCAGGGGGTTGGGAGTGCTAAATAAATTGGCCAAGACAAGTGAGCAAGTTAGCAAGTATTTTGTCCAGGTACATCAGTGGGAACAAACAGTTCAGCTAATCATTTATGAGACAAAGAACTGGGATTTGGAGGGCCTGTGTCTGCCCTTATCATAGGAAAACAAGGGGGTCACACCCGAACCTTATCTAAGTCATATTTGTGAGGGTGATTCTTTGCTGTACACTATTTCCATTGCTGTTTTCCAGGAGAACAAGTCTCAGATAAAGTTAAACATTGTCTAAGCCAATCACAGTCCTCAAAGAGCTTTAACTTGGAGGGGATTTAAGAATTAAACAAGCAAATAAGTAAACAAATGAAAGTTATATAACTGTCTCCGGTTGCTTTCTGACAGAAAGTGGCTCTTGGTCCCTGACGAGGACATATCAAGTCCACAGTTAACATCGCAGCTTTGCAGTTTCAAACATTCATCTCTATCTGCCCAGGACCAGACTGAGAGATCACTGTAATTGAACAGATGGCACTGAAATGGACCCAATTATGTACAAAGATGTAAGATTCATTACAGCTCCATGAGGGGATGAAAGGATTACCCAATAAATGTTGTTGGGACAATTATCCAGCAATTTGGAGAAACAGTAATTTTAGAACCTCACTTTATGTTATGTGCTAAAATAAATTCCAATTGAGTGGAAGAGTTAAATGTGTTTTTGTTTAACATCAAAATCTCAGAAAAATAGAACTGAATATTTTACCAACCTCTAGAGGAAAGGTAACTTTACAGGCTTAGAAGCAATACAAGGAATATAAAAGAGTAAGATCTGTAAGTTGGACTACAAAAAGTATAAAGCAGAAAAGCAAACATCAACCAAAACATACTGCAGCAAATGTAGCAAAGAGGCATTATATTTGGTGTTTAAGACCTCGTACTGGTCAGAAAAAAATTAAGACTCAGAGATAGAAGGGCAAAAGATACTTATAAGAGATGCCATGTAACTAGAAAACAATGATTTGAGATGTTCAGTTCCCAGAGAATATAAATTAAAACAACAAGTTACCATTTCCTTTGTTAAATTAGCATAAATTTTAAAAATAATACCTCTGGGGCTTCTGTTTCTGGTTAGGATGTAGAAAGTCACGAGTGACTGTGGAGCCTGCCCTAGCAATGAGAATGAGCTAAACCATGATTTCTTGTTTGTTTTTCTTTTGTATCATAATTTTTAAAACCATCAGAGAGCTCAGTATGTAAAGAAACCTAAATAAACTAAATTCCTAAATAAACTGAACCTAAATAAACTAAGCGACCAGCTCTTCCTAGGATCGAAGAGATCCATGGCTGCTTCGATCCATGAAAAAGTGGCAGCAAGGGGAGGAATCTGCCATGAACTTGGGTGAAGAGCTATCAGCCAAACTTGTAACAACATTTAATGGCTGTTTGTGAGCTAATGTGACAGATTAGAATCCCAAAAAGCCGTAGCCACAGAGCGAGTCTATACCCACCCACCTGCCAAAGCTTTCATATAGTTCTCCATGAAGTACGCAGAAGTTATAGACCAAAGGCTAAGGACAAAGCAGGAGAGCTGAGAGAATACCCTCGAGGCACGCAGGATCTTCCCCAAGTGCAAGACCTACTGGAGACTGGGAACAGGACAGAGAGCTGAGAGAAATCCCTTCAAGGACACCGTGCCTCCACCACGTGGAGCAGGGCTGGTTTCCCAAGTTGCAGAAACCTGCGGACAGGACCTAAAACCCAAAGCTGGCAGCTAGCAACAAAGCAGAGAGAGACCTTCCATGGTTCAGAAAGCTGACAACAGGGCTTTCAGACCTCTCTAGTCTCACTGGTGCTCAGAGACCCAGCCCTGATGAAGGGAGAAATCCTGATACCTTCTCAAAATATTTGAAGCCGGTGGTGAACTGGATCAAACTGAAGCTGCCACAAAGCCCATAACTTGCTCAAATACAGCTTTAATTGTCTCAGACCCTCACATTAGAGGGACCATAAACTTTTCTGTGGGTAAATATTATTTACTTCAGTCTCTACTGATCTTTTACACACAATATCCAACGTAAGGAAAGAATTGATAGCAAGAAACTGTGATAGGGTTAAGAGAGGAAGAGTAAATAGAAGAAGACCCAGAGATGGCCCAGATGTTAGAATATCTAGATAGTGACTGTAAAATAAACAGAATAAAAGGAGAATATTAGGAGAGAGGGGGAAACTATAAAAAAGATCCAAATGCGAAAGTTACTAACTCTTTAAAAGACTATTAATATTGTTTAAAACAAAAATTATAACAATTGAATTATAGAGTTTACAGCATATGTATCAGTAAAATATATGATAACAGGAGTATAGAGGGATGGGGGTGAGATAAATGCAATGATGTTGTAGAGTTCTTAACTTTGTTCATGAAATAGTATATTGTTATTTGAAAGTATATGTTCATAATAAATGATTCATAGGGTAATCTCTAGATAAATCACTAAAAATTACAAATATAGGTATATTTAAAAAGTCAACAGAGGAGATATTAAAATGATACATTAAAATATTTAATTCACCTAAAAGAATACAGAAAAGGGGGAACAGAGGAAAAACAGACAGATGGGTCAAACAGAAAACAAATACCAAGATTCTAGACCTAAACTCAATCATATCAATAATTGTATTAAATGTAAGTCAACTAACTGCTCTAATTTAAAAGCAGAGATTGTCAGACTGTATAAGAAATCAAGACTTAACTATAGCCATTTATAAAAGACACTTTAAACAAAAAGACACAGACTGGTTAAAAATAAAAGGATGGGGCTTCCCTGGTGGTGCAGTGGTTGACAGTCCTCCTGCCAATGCAGGGGACACGGGTTCATGCCCCAGTCTGAGAGGATCCCACATGCCGCAGAGCGGCTGGGCCCGTGAGCCATGGCCGCTGGGCCTGCGCATCCGGAGCCTGTGCTCCGCAATGGGAGAGGCCGCAATGGTGAGAGGCCCGCGTACCGCAAAAAAATAAATAAATAAATAAAAGGATGGAAAACATACACCATGTGGCTATATCAATAACAGAGAAAGTCTTAAAGACAAAGATTATTATTGAAGATAAAGAGAGCCACTTCATAATGATAAAAGGTAAATTCAACAAAATAACATAACAATCATGAATGTCTATACACCTAATAATGAAGCATTAATATACATGAAGCAGAATGACAGAACTAAAGGGAGAAATAGAGAAATCCAAAGTCATAGTTTAGGATTTTAACATCTCAGTAATTTATAGAATGAGTACACAAAATATTAATAATAATGCACAAAATTTGAAAAACAATTTGATATTTATAGAACACTGCACCTTCTCGAAAGCTTCTTTCCAAATGGACATGAAATAAACACATAAATAGACCACAAATAACTCTCAGAATAACTCTCAAGATACTTCTATGGATTGAAATCGTACAAAGTATATTATTTGACCACAATAATAGGTTTAAAATCAATAACACTAGGATATTTAGGAGATCTCCAAATATTTTGTAGTTAAACAACACAAGTCTAAAAACACGAGTGTTTTAACTCATGCACAGAGAAGATATCAAAGGGAAATTAGATATATTTTGGACTGAATGGTAATAAAAACACAAAACATCAAAATTTGTGGGATGCAGTTAAAGCAATGCTTAGATAGAAATTTACAGCTTTCAATACCTATATTTGAAAAGAAGATATAAAGCCAATAATTTAAGCTTCCATATTGAGAAGCTTGATGAAGAGCAAAATAAATACAACGTAGAAAAAAGTAAATAATGAAAATAAGAGTGAAAATCAAAGAATAAGAAAATGAATAAACAATAGAGAAAATTAACAGTCATAATTAGACACTCTGACAAGATTAATAAAATTGATGAATCTCTAGCAAATCTGATGAAAGGAAAAAAAGAGGATACAAATTATCAGGAATGAAAGAAGTGTTATCATTATGGATCTTTTCAAAAATTAAAAGGAAAATAGGAATATTATGAGCACTTTAATGTCAGTAATTTGACAACTGATATGAAAGGGATAATCCCTTGAAAAAATACTGTTTTTCAAAACTGACACAAGAAAAAGTAGAAAATCTAAATAGTTGTAAATCTATTTTAAAAATTGAATTAGTGATTTAAAAAAACACACCAAAGAAAACTCCACTGCCACATGGCTTCACTGGTAAATTATGTCAAGCATTTAAGGAATCATAACACCTTACACACTTTTAGAAATGTTGAGGAGGAGGAAACACTCCCTTTTTTATTTCATAAGGTAAGCAGAACCTTGATACTGAATCCTGAAAAATATTTTACAAAAGAAAAAAAAATCCTTAAGAAAATATTAGCAAATCAGATCCAACAGCAATGTATAAAAAGAATAAGATACCATGACCAAGTGAGATTTGTCCCAGGAATGCAAGGTTTGTTTACCACTCAAAAAATAATCAATATAATTCACCAAATTAACAGAGTATAAGAGAAAAACTATATGATTCTTTCAACAGATGCAGAAAAAGCATTTGCTAAAATTCAATACCCTGGCATAATTTTTAAAAACATATAATCTCTAGGATTTTTCTTAAAGCTGGGAATATAACAAGTCTTCCTCAACCTAATTTTAAAAAAGCATTTATAAAACCTACAATTAACATCCTACTTAATGGTGAAATAAGATTAGGAACAAAACAATGTCCAGTTTCACTACTATGGAATATTGTACTTGGGTCCTAACCAATGCAATAAGAAAAAGAAAGAAATTTCACACAAATTGTAAAGGAAAAAGTAAAACTATCTTTCACAGATGACATGATTTGTATGTAGAAAACCTTTAAAAATCTACAGAGATACAAGAAATAATTAGTAAATTTATTAAGGTTGCAGGATACAAGCTCAATATATAAAAATCAGTCTATATTCTCAGTGAACACTCTGGGTGAATAACTGGAAAATAAAATGACTGACATACAAAAAGCTGTGTATATTAATTCTTCCAATCTGTGGACATGGAATGTCTTTCCACTCATTTGTCTTTAAAATTTTTTTTCATCAATGTTTTGTAGTTTTCACCATACAAGTATTTCAGTTCTTAGATTAAGTTTACTCCTAAGTATTTTATTCTTTTTGATGCTAATATAAATGAGATTGTTTTCTTGATTTTCTTTTTGGATATTTCATTGTTAGTGTATAGAAACACAAGTGATTTTTGTATGCTGATTTTGTAACCTGCAACTTTACTGAATTCATTTATTAGATCTAACAGGTTTTTTTGTGGAATTGTTAGGATTTTCTACATATAAGATCATGTCATCTGCGAACAGAAATTATTTTACTTCTTCCTTTCCAATTGGAATGCCTTTTATTTCTTTTCCTTGCCTAATTGCTCTGGCTAGGACTTCCAGGACTATGTTCAATAGAGGTGGCAAGAGTGGTCATCTTTACTTTATTCCAGATATTAAAGGAAAAGCTTTCAGTTTCTCACCATTGAATATAATGTTTGCTGTGGGCTTTTTATATAATGATCTTTATGTGTTGAGTAAATTCCTTCTATATCTAATTTGTCAAGAGTTTTTAATCATGAAAATGTGTTGAATTTTGTCAATTTTTTTCCCTGCATCTATAGAGATTACCATGTGATTTTTTTATCCTTCATTCATTTTTTTTTTTTGTAGGAGTTTATTAATTAATTAATTTATTTATTTTTGCTGTGTTGGGTCTTCGTTTCTGTGCGAGGGCTTTCTCTAGTTGTGGCAAGCAGGGGCCACTCTTCATCGCGGTGCACGGGCCTCTCACTATCGCAGCCTCTCTTGTTGCGGAGCACAGGCTGCAGACGCGCAGGCTCAGTAGTTGTGGCTCACAGGCCTAGTTGCTCCGCAGCATGTGGGATCCTCCCAGACCAGGGCTCGAACCCTTGTCCCCTGCATTAGCAGGCAGATTCTCAACCACTGCACCACCAGGGAAGCCCTATCCTTCATTCTTTTAATGTGATGTATAACATTGATTGATTTGCACATATTGAGCCATCCTTGCATCACAGGGATAAATCCCACTTGGTCATGGTGTACTAGCTTTTTAATGTGCTGCTGAATTCAGTTTGCTAATATTTTATTGAGGATTTTGCATCTATGTTCATCAGGGATCTTGGCCTATAGTTTTCTTCTTTGTGATGTCTTTGTCTGGTTTTGGTATCAGGAGAATGGTGGCCTCATAAAATGAGTTTGGAAATATTCCCTCTTTATTTGGGGGGAGGAATTTAAGAAGGATTGGTATTGACTGTTCTTTAAATGTTTGGTAGAAGTCACGTGTGAAGCCACCTGGTCCTGCATATGATAGCCCAAAATTTTAAACAACTCCAATGTTCATCAACGGAAGAATGGACAAACAAACTGCCACAGTCAGTCAACAGAAAACTACCCAGCAATAGGAAGGAATGAAGAACCACTGATATGTACAAAAACACGGACGGATCTCAAAAATGTTGTGTTGGGGCTTCCCTGGTGGCGCAGTGGTTGAGAGTCCGCCTGCCGATGCAGGGGACACGGGTTCGTGCCCCGGTCTGGGAAGATCCCACATGCCGTGGAGCGGCTGGGCCCGTGAGCCATGGCTGCTGAGCCTGCGCGTCCGGAGCCTGTGCTCCACAACAGGAGAGGCCACAGCAGTGAGGGGCCCGCGTACTGCAAAAAAAAAAAAAAAAAAAAAAAAAAAAAATGTTGTGTTGAACAACAACAAAAGCCAGACAAAAAGAGCACTATTATTTACATCTATTTAAACACGCAAAAAAAATTTCTTGGGTGACAACAATATTCTATTATCTTATTTTGGGTGGTGGTTTTAAAGGTGCATGTAATTGTTAAACCTCATCCAACCAAACTCTAAAATATGGCCATTTCATTTCATATACCTTATACCCACTGAAAATTTTTAATAATAACACCTTTTGACTGATACTCCTATAAACTGGACAGTGATTTTAGAAACCACTGTGGCAATAATAGTCAAGAATTCTAAAAAGTCCAACCGTTTTAATTCAATGATTCATTTATGCAAATCTATTTCTCTTAAGAAATAATTCAAAACAAAATGTAAAAAGCACAAAAATGTTGACCATAGTATTTGTGTAACTGTGTAATCTGAAGCACTTCAAATTTCAACATTGGGTAAAAATTAAACAAAGTGCAGTAAATATAGTTATAGAATACATTTAAGTCACTAACAATTATATTTATTATGACTACATAACAAGCTGAAGACATATTTATGCTACAATCCTTTACATTCTTGTAAAAATATACATATGGGAAAACACTAGAAGGAAATAAACCATAATGATAAATTGCTGTGTTGGGCTTGTGGGAGTTTTTTTTTCTTTTCATCTTGGTTATCTGAATTTTTATATTTTTCTTTCCTTGAAAAATATTTTCAATTTACATGGTTTTTCTTTTTTCTTGATATTTTTGCAATATTGCTCTTTTTATCCAAGAACAAGATATTTTCCTCCAGTTACTCATGTATCATTTATGTCCTACTATCACTTTCTTAGTTTAAATTGGTTTTTTATTGCACAAGAAATCCATGGTTACATCTTCATTATAAAAGGACCTCAGTTTTACCCGATAGTTTCTGATTTCTAGAAAATAAATTTTTTAACTGAACTTTAATTTGTGAATATGACAACTGGTACAGGCCTTTCCAATGACCCAAATACTCATGCCTAATCACACAGAATCATGATATACAGCTATTATGTTATTAATATAAAACATTAAATATATTGATTTGAAAGTATTTGAAAATATTAGCAGTGGTTAGTCTCTGGGTAGTGAGATAAGGTTAAACGTCTTTTTCCTTACCTTCTTTTCCTACAGTGAATATGTATTATTTTGTGATAAAAAGACATGGTAAATTTAAATCCCAATTTCAAGCCCTGGGCCCAATCCTGATCCAAGTCAGTGTCAGGGAATTGCAGAATTCCCTAGGCCAAAGCTTCCCCATCATGCATTTCATCTTGCTATTCATGACCCACTTCTGGTCACTTGACCTTGAACTTCCTCTTCCTGTGCTACCCTCTTGTCTTAATAACCTGATGCTCTGGGGCTTCCTATTCTGGCCATTAGCCTTCCTCCTACCAGTCCCACTGTCCTCACCCCACCCATGGGATCAGGAAACCTGCTGAGTAAATGCAGGAAGCAGAAACCCTCAGTCTGGTCTCTCTTGGTCCTCAGATTCCTTGCTGTCACACAGGCAGCTGCAGCAACAGCTACACCTACCTTCCCTCCCCAAAATCTCCAGCACCAGAGCCTGCTAAGCCATCCTAGCTCCCGTTCCTGCCAGACCTTTATTAAGCATGACAAGGGTTTGGAACACCTACGAAACATCATAATCTCCCCGTCTCCCTGTAGAAACAAATAGAGATAAAGGAGGCTGTGAGGCTGGAACGGTGGCAGATGCATCCCTGGAGAGCCCAACTCCAACCTCCCTCACCTGTCTTGTGTCCCCCCGTCTCGGCTCAGACCTTCTCTCAGGAGCCTGGCCAAGCCTGCTGAAGGGGAGCTAAAGAGGTGACTGAAAACTGAAATGAACATCCCATTGAAAAGAATTCAGAGTGGTGATAAATAGCTTTATGGGCCCCTGGCGTATTGTGGACAGCAGAAGACTCTCTCTCCCCATCCGCCCCTGAGTATAAATTAGAGAGAGGTGTAAGTTCCTGATCGCTCTGTCCTTCGAACCCCTACAGTACTTAGAAAAAGATAAGAGTGACCACGCCCAATGAGGAGGGGCAAGGAACAGCTCAAATTAGAGAGAACCTTATTAAAAGATGTCTCCTCATAGCTATTCAATCACTAATTGACTTTTCTTCCCCACTTAAATTTTGATGCTGGTGTCTTAATTAATAACTCTGTCACCAAAGCGCCAGGGTGCCAGAGCAAGGCTCACCAGGAGTTTATCTCTCTGCGTTCTAGTCAGTTTGACAGGTAGGCTCTCCCTGGCCAGCTCCCTGGGTAATGGCCTGTGCCATCTTGGTCCCTGGAGGAAACAGAGACGCATTGTAATTCTTTAAGCCACAGGGCCCAGCCGGCAGGAAGAGAAGCAGAAAACTTTCCCTCTCTGACAGCATCTTAAATTCCCTTCTCTCTTTCTGCATTCTCATATGTACACAAAGTTCATCACGGAGACTGCGGCCAATGGGAGAGATGGATCACAAGTGTCGTTTCTAAGCCTCCCGGGAAATCATTTGTTCACTCACTCATTGATTCATACTGGTATTTTACTTGTTTTTGACTGGCCTGTGCTGGACTTGTGTGTGGGGGGGTGTGGTATGGGACAGGGGAGTTCCCAAAGAAGTAAAAATTGTGACATTTATAATTTTAGTTGAAGAGATGTGACATACTCATAAAAATAAAAGCCTGAAATTAACACATTGTTAAGTCAACTATACTCCAACAGAAATTTTTAAAAATTAAATAAAATAAAAGCCAAGATTTGTTGTTCAAAGAAAATATCCAGGTGGGCAAAGTCAATTGTCCTGGCTAGTATGTTGGTCCCTCCTCACTTCTGGGTCCCTCTGGCATATTTCAAACATGCAGTGAGGAACCACAATGGAACCACCACCAGGTGGACCTTTGGCAGGAGAAGTTAAAAAGTCAAGTTCTCTTCGTATGGCTTTCCCCATCCCCTCTCCTGGGATGGAGGGATGAGGGAGCAGTAGAAGGCACTTAAGAGAAAGGAAGCTCCCATTTCACCCCTCCTCACCACAGAGGAGGAAGATGCGTCTAAACTCATCACTTTGATAGTTTGGACTGGACTACCTGTGAGTAGAGCCACTCTGCCCTAAAGGTGGGCTGAAGGTCTGCAATCTGATCTACACTGCACTGGGAGCTCCCGGACATCTTGCTTCTTTCTCTTTTCTCTTCAGCTTGGTGGCAGAAGTGGGATACTGCACCAGGGACCCACCCTTCTCGAGCAAGCCCAACCATCTTACCCTCTTCTCTTTCTCCCTTCCATGCAGGAAAGAAAAAAGATTCATGACCAGGGATAGAATTTTTTTCTTATGAAAGCTTGTGTGGGAGGGGGAAAAAACACAAGCCACAGTTGTTTCTTTTTCCTCCAGCCTCACTTACAAAAGCCTTCTCCCTTCTCCAGGGGTTGGGGTCCACCCTCATTAGCAATGAGGTGCTATTTTATTTTCCACTTACAGATTTCATCACATACATCTTTTTTAGGAGACTCATAGAGAGGAATGCTGTGTCTTGGGAAGAATCCCAGTATTCCAGGGTCCCTTGTCCAAAAACCATCAAAGAGTTTCTGATAGCTCTGTAAGTGGAGAGACTAGGAGGCCAGGCTATGCCAAACCATTTCCCCACATGGCTCCTGTAGAGATCCCTGTCCTGATAGTATTTTCAGGACTCTACCCTAATGGAACTTTACCATGTGCTCAGTATCTGGGACATACTTTTCTAGATTACCCTGCTTCTTATATCTCCTGTTTTCGTTCTTGATCTACTTTTTAACCTACCTTGGCAACCAATATCAATACCCTCTGTTTAAAAAAAAAATCCGAGTGGCTTCCTATGAGGCAACCTACCTATGTGGTAGGTTGTAATGTTGATCTCAACATCTGCTGCTCATCTCTGTGGAAGGACTGAACATGCCCAGCCCCAGCAGCATCACATTTAGCCACGTAATGTGCTTTGGCCAACGGAAGTGGCACATCCACTTCCATGCAGATGTTTTAAGGCCATCATATGGTCCTCTACCTTCTCTCTTCCCTCTGCTAGGAGACCAGGAATGTCCCAGATAGGAGCTGTCCCATCTACCTGAGTCTTGGGAGTGAAAAGGATGTGCAGCCAATCCACAATGGGTATGGAGCATGAGTGAAAAACTTCTTTATTGTATACTACTGAGATTTTGAGGGCCATTTGTCACCATGCAGTTTATGCTAATCTGACTGATACATTCTACAGCATGATCTGATAACCTCTGACCATTTCTCCAATCTCATGTCCTACCTTCCACCTCCTCTCCCACTACACTCCAAATATTCTGGGCCTCTTTCTCTTCCTTGAACATGCCAAGCTTATTCTGACCTCAAAGACCTTGCATATACTGTTCCCTCTGTCTGGACTGTTTTTCCCTGAAGTTTTCACATGGCTGTCTCTTCTTCATTATTCATATCTCGGTTTGAATGTTACTTTCTCAATGAATGACTTCCCTGAACCCCTGCCTAACGTAGCCCCCAGTTTCTTTCTATCACATTATCCTGTCTTGCTTTGCATCTGATCACTAGTATATTATTTATTTTCCCTCCTTGGAATGAACACTCCATGAAAGTAGAGACCTTGTCCATCAAGTTACTGCTGTATCTCCAGACACCGGAATGTCACCTGACACATAGTAGACACCGAGGAAGTATTTGTGTCATGAATAAATGAACGTCTCTCCTCAACTTTAAACCCTTTTTCAACCACCAACTGAACACCTCTTCCTGGAGATCCTCAAACTCAACAGAGTTCATAATTCTGTCCTCTCTTTCTTCCCCTCTTCAACCTCCTCATCACCCTCTATTCCCTGATGAATGACACCAGCATTCACCCTGTCACCCAAACCAGAAACCTCAGTGTATTTTCCACTCCCCTTCTCGCTCACGGGCCCCACTCCCAATCAGTTACCAGGCTGAGTCTCTCTAATCCACTTCCTCCTCATTCCCATGCCTCTGCCCTCACTCAGGCCCTCATCATCGTTGCCTGGATTATCACAATCTTTGCAGAACAGGGTTCCCTGTTTCCAGTTTTCTCCCCTCCCATCTGTGCTACACACTGCCACCAGAATTATCTTTCTAAAATCTGATAATGTCACTCCCCTGTTTAGAAGGATTGCAAAGGAGCTGCAAGACAAAGCTTAACTCCTTAGAGGCCATGAGATAGCTTGGGGTTCTGGCACCTGCCAAGTGCCCAGGGTCTCTCCTACTACTCCCTGTCAGACCCTCATCCCATCCAGCCATGAGGGATGCACCGGGGCAGCAGCTCCACCAGGGGTCTGCACTTCTGCTCTCTCTCTCCCCCCTGGAACGTCCCTCCCCCACCCCCAAACACACACACACACACACACACACACACACACACTGCTGTCAGCATCCACCTACTGAGAGCTTTCTCTGCTGCTCTCCCAGTTCCCTCAGTTATGACTCCCTCTGTGTAGCCTCTCCCAGCTCCTCCCTCCCCTCCTCCTGTAAAAATGAAAATAGCTCTACTTATGGCCTCCATCCTCCTGCATCCTTTAACACTTGGTGCAAACCTCTATTACAAGACATCACGTGGCATCCTACGCTTTCTGGGTACAGGTTTGTTTGTGTATTCCTTAAAGGCCCAACAAGCAACCTTTCTTGCTTGAGTCCCCAGCACTTCACACAGTGCCTGATGGACACATAGTATATGCTCAATTAAACTTGTTCCAGTGAACAAATGGTATTAATTACAAAGAGAGAGAATAATAGATGGACTAAGTATATTACAAGCTGGAACCCTTGTTTGCATGCTAGAACCAGGAAAAACAATGCAAGTAAGAGTGAAATCAACTCTCAGTCTCAGCTCTGCCCTAATAAAGTTGCCTGACATGATGGAGACTTACCTGGTACAACAGGAAGAGGACCCCGGAATTTAAGGAGCCCTGTGCACTCATTTTTGCTCCAGACCTCACTGTTAGGTTGACTTTAGCTGCGGCTCTTGAATTCTCTGTCCCAGGCCTTCTCATTTACTTCTTGCATAGTTTCCTCTCACGTGTATATTACAAGAAAGCGCTCTACTAATGCTGCTCTCATTTTACAGATTCTAAAAGAAGAATTAAGTGATGTCCTCAAACCACACAACTAGTAAGCAGCAGAGTTAGAGCTTGAGCTCAGAGTCTCTGTAAACTCTGTGCCCTCCTCACCCAGCTGGGCTGCCTTGCCCTCAAATAAGAGCCTTAGTAAGTAGATGATCTCAAATTCCCACCACGTGGAAATGCTTTAATTCAAACACTCTCTTCCCCAGGCTGTCCGGAATCGCTCTTCGCACCTAACCTCTCACAGTCCCAAGAGCCGAGCCTCTAGGGAGTAGGCCACGACCACCGGCTCCTCACCCAAGACGGGGAGGCTCCCTTCCGATGGGGAACAGTGAGATTCCCAGCACAGCCAGTCAGAAGCCTGCTGTCATTTTAGAATATTCAGGTTCCAACTTAACACTATTTGAGGCTCAAAATAACCCCTCCGATCTTTCTGCTTATTTCTTAAATGCAGTTCTTAACAGTAATGATGGCACCTGTGGGGGAGGACTAAGAAGGGATTTAGGCTGAGAGTTGGTTTCACGTCCCCTAAAAGGATTATTTTACACCATCAGAAAGATAATTCCCCTCCTAGCGGGGGAAGATGGATTAGGTCTTTACTTCAGATGGTACTTTATGAAAAGATTATTTAAAGATTATAGGACAAAGCAGATACATTTGACAACATCTGCTAGGGTTGGGTTTTTCTGGCTGCCTGAGAAGCCATTGTTATTTATGCAATTAGTAGACTGCTTGCCTTAGCAAGCAGTAGACTGGTGCTAATCTAGAGGCTGTCTGTACACAAAAGTCCACACACTCCTGCTGTGGAGTTTCCTTCCCCTTCTCCTCCCATCTTTCACTGAGAATAACACAAAATGCCACCACCTCCACGAAGTCTTCCCTGATTTCTCCACCCAGAAATGGTAAGTCTTGCCTCGTGACTCCCTCCCCTCTTCAAAGGTCTTATCACAGGCTGCTTTGTGCAGGACCTCTATCGGCCTGTGCCTTCTCCTCCTGACCCTGAAACGTCTTACACACATTATTACTCAGGCCCCACAAGGCTGTGAGTACAACAGGCAGAGGGAAATGTAAATGCCCCTCTGTGCCCCGGTCTCAGCTGTCCACCCAGGCAGTGCAGGGAAGGAGGGTCTTGGAGGCCTCCAGGGCTCAGGAGGGCACTGGCGTTGCTTGGGGTGGGGTTCCACAGATCTGAATCTCACCATGTTGTTATCTGCACGGGGTGTTAGGAATGACGAGCACGTGGTGGGGTCTGTCATCCTGAGGGGCCTCTAGGAGGCACTGCTGTCCAGAGCAGCTTGGTCAGACTCCCCAGGACTCCCTTATTTTATGATGGGGCAGTTTTGAGAAAAGTCCTGAGGAATGATCCTGCAGTACTTTTCTGAACAGCCCTCGGCACCGTATGACAGAAGCAAGTCTGGGTTCACTCTTGCAGAAGTCTGTCTCCTGAATCTGCAGAAGGCTGTAAACGGCACCTACGTTCTTTCAGAGCATGCCATCCCCAACTGCTACTGATACTTCCAGCTTCTCTCCCAACCCTGCCTCCCCCCTGCACTCAACTAATGCCAGTCCTCATGCTTCATACTCGTTCTTGCGTCCAAGAAACACACAGTTTCTTCTGCCTGGACTGCCCTCCCCTCAGCCCTCCTCCATCCCATGAATTCCTCCTCCACTCCTTTAGACCCAGCTCAGACGTCACCTCCTCTATGAAGCCTGCCCTGCTGCCTCTGGTCCATTCAGGGTATCCTTGTTTTCCTAGTATTCATTATCTGAGGTATAGAGAAGCAAAAATCACCAATCTGAAAACATTCACTAATAAATAGACACTTATCATAAAAACTCAATCAACGGCTATGTATTGAGGGCCCATTGCATACCAGGCACTGACCTCTGCACTTGGAATACAGCCAATGAACATAGCAGACAAATAGCCCCGCCCTTGCAGGGACGTGGCAGGGAGGTGGAGGGGCGGGGGGGCGGGGGGCAGGGGGGGTTGGTCAGGACATCAGTACACAAGGAACACAGTAGTAAGTAAATTATATAATATGTTAGCGGTTGATAAGCATGTGTAAAACGGAAAAATCAGAGAAGGGTAAAAATGATGGAGAATATTAAGGCAACAAGAGTGTGGGTGGGGCAGGGTTAAGTGGGGAGGTCTTCACAAGTCTCGTGCAGAAGGTGACATTCAACCGAAGACTAGGGAGAGAAAGGCACGGTCCAGAAGATTTCTGTAGGAAGAACATTCCCTGCCAACTGTGACCCGTAGGTCAAATCCAACCTGCCACTTGTTTTTAGATGGCCCACTAACTAAGAAGCTTTCTTACATTTTTAAATGGTTGCAAAAAATCAAAAGAAGAGTAATATCTCACGACACATGAAAATGACATGAAATTCAAATTTCGGTGCCCATAAATAAAGTTGCATTGGAACACGGCGACTCTCATTCATTTATGTATTGCCTGTGGCTGTCTGCAGGCTGCGACGCAGAGTTAAATAGCTGTGACGGAGACCCTCAAAGCCTCAAATATTTACTATACAGCCCCTGGCAGAAAAAGTGTACCAACTTCTGAGTTAGAGCAAAGAGCCCAGGGCAGGAGCAGGAACAGGAAGGAGACAGCAGTGCTGGAGTGGGGGGTGGAGGAGTGGGGGGGATTAATGAACAGGGAGAATGACACAGGGGGGAACAGGCTGGGGGCGGAGTACAGATCGTGGAAGGTCTGTTAGGCCATTTGGTTTTAACTTGGGCAGTAGGGAGCCCCTGCAGGATTCTGATTAGAAGAGCCACATAGTCTGACTTGTCTTAAGAGAATGGCTTTAGCGTCTCTATGGAGAATAGACATGTCTTAGCAGGCTACTGCCGTTGTTTATCCTTAACAAAGGATAGTGGCTCAGACTGGGGTGGTAGCACTGAGTGTAGCTGTCAAGAGCCAGCTCAGGGACTTCCCTGGTGGTCCAGTGGGTAAGAGTCCATGCTCCCAATGCTGAGGGCCTGAGTTCGATCCCTGGTCAGGGAACTAGATCCCACATGCATGCCGTAACTAAGGAACCCACATGCAGCAACTAAAGAGCCTGTGTGCTGCATCTGAGACCTGGCACAGCCTAAATAAATAATAAATAAATATTTTTAAAAAGGGGTGGCTTAATTCTTTTTCTTTTTTTTTTGAAGTACAGCTGATTTACAGTGTTGTGTTAGTTTCAGGTGTACAGCAAAGTGATTCAGTTACACATATATGTTATTTTTTCAGATTCTTTTCCATTATAGGTTATTACAAGATATTGAACATAGTTTCCTGTCCTATACAGTCGGTCCGTGTTGTTTATCTTTTTAATATATAATAGTGTGTATCTGTTAATCCCAAATTCCAAATTTATCCCTCCTCTTCCACCCCCTTTCCCTTTTGGTAACCATAAGTTTTTTTTTCTATGTCTGTGAGTCTATTTCTGTTTGTAAGTAAGTTCATTTGTATCGTTTTTTAAGATTGCACATAAAAGTCATATCATATGATATTTGTCTTTCTCTGACTTACTTCATTTAGAATGATAATCTCTAGGTCTATCCATGTTGCTGCAAATGGCATTATTTCATTCTTTTGAAGAGGTATCTACAAAGGAGAGAAATGGGACATTGGCGAAAGAGGAAGGATATGTTGATGAGAATAATCTAAGTGAGAGCAAAACACCGATGCTCTGGGAGAGAGGGGGCATTTTCGCTAGAGCAGGGGAGACTGGATCAGACCATGGAATGTCCTCGCTCCCCATTGAACTCTAGCGCCCATCCATATTCACCATGGTAGGGACTTTGCCACTCTGTTCAATTTATTTATTTATTTATTTATTTATTTATTTTAACATCTTTATTGGAGTATAATTGCTTTACAATGATGTGTTAGTTTCTACTGTATAACAAAGTGAATCAGCTATACGTATACATATATCCCCATATCCTCTCCCTCTTGCACCTCCCTCCCACCCTCCCTACTCCACCCCTCTAGGTGGTCACAGAGCACCGAGCCGATCTCCCTGTGCCATGTGGCTGCTTCCCACTAGCCATCTATTTGACATTTGGTAGTGTGCATATGTCCACACCATTCTCTCACTTTGTCCCATTACTTATTCATTTATTTATTCATTCAATCAACTTTCACTGAATGCCCTCTACATGCCTGGTTTGGATCTAGGTACTGGGGATACAAAGCAGGGAAGAAGTCCGCTGGGCTCTGCTCTCTTGCAGGTTACATGCTCGTGGGGGATGTTTGTGGAGTAACTGAAAACCCGGAGTTCAACTAAATCAAAAGACCAGGACATTTAATACCTGCTATGGTGAAAAGTCCAGATAAATGCTCACGGTTATGCCATTATCACATTCTTAGTCATCACAGACATGCCCTTATTATAGCTTTAATCAAAATGCATCACCATTGACTACTTATCTATGCCCTACTCCGACAGTGATTTTCTTTAAAGAGACAGTATTTACAAACCCAGCACCTACTGCAGCTTCTGACGCAGGGAAGGAATTTTTAAATGTCTGCTGAGTGAATACATAAAACCTGACAGATGGGGGGAAAATCCTGTTTTAAGTTTTTTCCATAAATATTTACCCCTGTGGGTTACCAAGCTACACTTTTCAAAAGCAGAATGTCCCTGTGAAGTCCAACACCGTTGCACAGTCATTCACACAGAAGTATGAATTCGTATCCTTGGATAATTGTAACAGCCAGATACGATCAACTCTCCCTTACCAATAGGATATTTCCATGGAAGGAGATGAAGTGGAGATCTTGGAGGGATAATTTGTAAACCGAGGCACTACCGGGAAACATGAGACTAGTTGTCCTGACACAGAGGTTGCTCCTGATGACTGCATGAGGACACCAAATACATACCATTAGAGGGGACATTAGGATGAAGAAATGGACAGAAGGGGTACAGAGGGAGAAAAGAGGTGAAAGGGCTCATGCTACCTGAGGCCTTACCACTGGGAAGCCCCTTGGCTGACTGTCCTGACCTGCATCCCAAGCCATGGGGGGTGGAGTGGGGTGTTACAGGTACAAGTCAGAGCCCCATCCCCAGATTTCAGGAAACAAACCTTCCAATTTTAAATTTGGTCTTTCCAATTGTTTTAATTAGTAGGCCGTCTGATTAATTTTCCATCGTTCCAAATGTTCCATCAGTATTTATATTCAGCCATGAGTGGCATCCTGTTTTCACTGGACAGTCTTAGCCTCGCCCACAATTTTGTCTATTGATGGTGAAGGAAACTTGAATGTTATCTACCTCCCTTAATTGCTGTTCTGATGCTGCAGGATAGAGGTGGGTCTGAAAAAGATTTTGGAACTTCTTCCAGGCACACTTGTGTGTGAATTTGACCTTATGGTTTTAGATGTCTTAAACTAACATTACAAATACAACACTCCGGCCATGTGAACTGAGAATTTTGTACTCTGGCTTGTGAGGTCATAGTAACAGTAATGACTCAAATTTCAATGGCTAGAGCTTATTCAGAAGCTCAGAAACCTATCAAATGCCTCCGGGCAAATGTTTCTGGAAATCCAGACACACAAGAATCATCCACGTGGGACCCCATGTCCCAGAGCCCACATGGGGATTTGACTGAAGTGAAAGTGGGGAGAATGTCCCTTTGCTCCATTCTGGATACCCAGGGGACCCAAGTAGGACTGTGAGTCCCCCAACCCCACAGAGTCCTTCGGGAGAACTCCTGTCTACACCTCCATTTTCCACAGTGTACAGACCCCAGTCGGGGTGTCTGGAGAGACCAACTCAAGCTGTCTGCCTGCATCCCCATCTCCTTCTTCTCTGGCCCCTACCCCTCTTCTGCTCTGCCTAATGTGGCTCCCGACCACCTCCATCCACACTGACCAGTCAGGGATACTACAGTGCAAGGCAGAAGCCAAGGTCACAGGTTCTAGAGTCAAGACAACCTGGGGATCCGTGACAACAGCACTAATCACAAACTGTGCACCCTTGGCCAGAGGACTTACCTTCATATGCTTCCACTTCCCCAAACTCCAACTGGGGATAAGAATACCGTCACTACAGACTCATTGGGAGAATTAAAGGAGGTCATGCAGGGAAAGGGTTCGGGATGGCAACTGGCATGTGGCAGGGCTCAATAAATGTTAACTAACCTTACTTTTATACTTTTTTTCTTGCAGTTGCTCCAAGCCTAGTTCCAACCAATTCTCATCACTTTCACCATTAATATCTCAGAATAAGTCCCCATCATCTCTTGCCAGATTACTCTAAGAGCCTCCTTATGTTCATTCCTGCCTCCCTCTGGTGAACTTGCAGACAGCAGAGAGAATGCACCTTTCCAAACATGGGTCAAATCATGTTTATCTTCCACATGAAACTCCCATCGCATTAGAATAAAGCCAGCCTGCTCTCCATGGCGCCTGCCCGTCCCATCTCCCATCCTCCTCTCCACCCTCCCAACTTCCACCCAGCCTCCATGGCTATCGTGCTTTTCCCAGACACAGTATTACCCACCCTCCCTCATGGCCTTTTCCTTGATATTCCTGGTGCCTGCACAGATCTCCGTATCACTTACATTTCTGCTCAAATGTCACCGTTTTGTCCTTCTTGTCCACATTATTTCTAATAGACGTCCCTCCCGCAATGGCACTATCAACCCCCTTCCCCGCTTTAATTTCTTCATAGTACTCGTTACAACCTGAATGTTTGTGTGTCCCCCAAATTCATATGTTGAAATCCTTATGCCCAATGTGATGGTATTAGGAGGTGGGGCCTTTGGGAGGTGCTTAGGTCATGAGGATGGAGCCCTCATGAATGGGATTAGTGCCCTTATAAAAGAGACCCCAGAGAGTTCCCTTGCCCTTCCCACCATGTGAGGGCAAAGCAAGAAGTCAGCAGTATACAGCCCAGAAGAGGACCTTCACCAGAACCTGACCATGCTGGTGCCATGATTTTGGACTTTTAGCCTCCAGAACCAAGAGAAATAAGTCTCTGTTGCTTGTAAGCCACCCAATTGATGATATTTTGTTATAGTAGTCCAAACAGGCTAAGACAGTACTTTTCACCATATAAACTTAAACCACTTATGCATTTATTTAATGCATACTATTTATTTTGTACAATATTAATAAAATGCATATTTATTGTGTGCAATATTAATTTAATTCATAAAGTAATACCTCCTCTTTATTGTACTTTATTCATCTGAAGAGCACTTATTACCACCTGACATGTTATGTATTTATGTTTTTTTACCTACTTGTAGCCTGTCTATCTCCATGAGAATGCAGGCTCCCTAACAGCAGGCACCTTGGTGGTGCCTAAAACAGGGCTGAGTATGGAGCAGGCCTTCAATAAATACCTGTTGAATCAATGAATAAGTTCATGCTCACTTACAGTCTTCTTTCTGAACCACAAGTCACCTCTCCACATCTCTGTCCTCTGCACCCCAGTTCTCCCAGGATCCCCTCTGTGTTAGCGAGACCCTTCTCATCTCCGGGCACCAGCATCACAGGCTCATTTCAGGTCAATGTGGCCCATTACAGAGCAGCTGGCAAGGAAATTCCCTGCTTGTTCAGTGCTCTGAGTTCAGGGAGCGAAGTCATGGTCATCAGACACGGGCCAGACATGCAGATATACAGTGTCATATGAGGGGCCCCTGAGGAGACAGCAGCCACAGGCCAGTGTCCTTTCCTTGGTGTCAGGATTGCTGACTGAGGCAAGAAGGGCATGACAAGGCAGCCTGTGACCTCTCTAGACTCGAGACCAAAATGCCTGGTGCCCCCATCTGTCCCGCTGCTTCTTGTGCACTTGACAGACTTGCTGTAGGGTTTCATAGTCAGGTGTACCTGGGGCGGTGGCCTTAACTCCTGGCCAGTTCATCTTCTCTGTTTTGAGCTATCAACACAATGCACTCTCTCAGCCAGCAGGGTCATGCAGTTTGCTGCACGCAAGTGTGTGTGTGTGTGTGTGTGTGTGTGTGTGTGTGTGTGTGTATCTGTGTCTAAGTGGTAAAACATACATAAGATTTACCATTTTAACAACTTGAAGTGTACAGTACAGTGGCATTAAGTACAAACTGCTGTACAACCATCATCACTATCCATCTGCAGACTCTTTCATCCTCCCAAACTAAAACTCTGTACCCATTAAATAACTCCCATTTTCCCACCTCCCCCCAGCTCCTGGCAACTACCGTACTACTTTCTGTCTGTCAGTTTGACTACTGTAGGTACTTCGTATCTGTGGAATCATACAATACTTGTCCTTTTGTGTCAGGTTTATTTCACTTAGCATGATGTTTTCAAGGTTCATCCATGTTGTAGCATGTATCAGAATTTCTTCCTTTTAATAATATTCCAGAATAATATTGTAATAATAATAATAATATTGGAATGAATAAAATTCCATTCTATGTATATAGCACATTTCCTTTATCTATTCATCCACTGATAGACATTTGGGTTGTTTCCACCTTTTGGCTATTTTGACTGATGGTCCTATAAACATTGATGTACAAATATCTGTTCAAGTCTCTGCTTTCAGTACTCTGGGATATATAGCCAGAAACAGAGCTGCTTGATCATATTTATAATGCTATGTTTAATTTTCTTTGAGCAACTGCCATACTGTTTCCCATAGTGGCCACACCACTTTACATTCCCACCAGTGATGCACAAGGGCTCTGATTTCTCCACACCCTCGTCAACACTATTTTCTCAGTTTTTTATAGCACCCATCCTAATGGGTGTGAAATGGTGTCTCATTATGGTTTTGATTTGCATTTCCATAATGATTAGTGATGTCGAGCATCTTTTCATGTGCTTATTGGCCAGATGAATTGCTGCTTTACTCTTGTAAGAAAAATCTGTGTATAACAAAACTGCTTAAAGTCTAACAAATTACAGAAATACTGAAGAGTCACAGTCTAACTTAGCCCCATTTAAGTCATCTGATTTGATTTTGTTCTCTCTACTTCACAAATCTCCCTCTTTTTAACCCAAAGGGGTTTTAAAATAGACCTTCCAGGAAGCCTCAAGTTTCATCACACCAGAGGCAGCCTCCCAACACTTGACTTCGTTGTCACTTCTTTCTTGGTTCCTATAACATAATCCAAAATCTCTTCAAATGTCTTCGTCTAGGGTATCTCATCAAGACCAACCTATCCCCATTCGTTCCTCAGCTGCCACTGAGGTGCTCTATCCTTCAGAGGAGGCTGAGTTGGAAAGCACTGGCCCCAGCAGCCACTGCCCAGCACTCACCACAGCAACAACATGGCCCTGGTCTCCCACTCTCCTGCATCCACTCATCCCTCACCCCGCATGACGATGACATGACAGTGACAGAGTTAGGTAAGATCATGCCCTCGTCAAAGCAGACGGTGTACAGGTTGGACCTTCCTGGTCTGGCTCACCTGCAAATGCCCTGACCAAGGTCAACATCTGGAGGCTCATCTGCAGTTGGGGTTGGTGGCCGTGCCCCAGCAGCTGGTGCTACACCAGCAGGAGAACCACCCTAATTAGCTATATTTTCTATCTTTGCATTCTGTTCATTTCTTTCAGAGCATGGATTACAATTTGTGTCCAGTTGATCATTTAAAAATAGTTCTTTACACCTTCTTAATGTCAGACACTATGCTAGGCCCGGGGGATACAACTGTGGACAAAAATCTGACAGCGTCTATAGTCTCACAGAGCTTTTAGTGTAATGGAGAAAACACATTAATTTCTTTTAAAATCACAACCATGGGTGTATAATATAAAGTGACATGAGTACTATGAAGAAACTTCTATTTCGGAATATAACCAAGAAGCTAGCACTGGACTGGGGTGTGGGTAGACTTCCCCAGAAAAGTGATGCTCCAGCTGGCATCTGAAGGATTAGTTAGGGGTTAACCAGACAAAGGGAAGAGGGTAGCTGTCCAGGCAGAAGGAAGAACATCTGCAAACATCCTCAGCAAGATGAAGCAAAACGCTAGCAAACTCAGGGTGGCAGCTGCACAGAGAATGAAGTGGGGAGTGGAGCATGATGTGACTGGGAGCTATCAGGGGACCCCCATGCCAGGCCTTGTAGACCATGTGAGAGAACTTGGTTTAATCCCAGGAGGAAAAGGAAGCTGTTCAAGAGTTGTAAGTAGAAGGTGGGTTTGAGGTTGGGAATCACGTGATCATATCCAGTTTTGCAGAAGATCATTCTAACGACGGTGTGGAAAATAGTTTGGCAAAGCCACGGAAGAGCTGGGAGACCAGTCGGTAGGCTTTCATGGCAGTCTGGGGAGAAAGGATGTGAGTGGATTGGAGGGGTGGCCATAGAGGTAGGGAGAAGTGGACAGACTGGGAAGATATTTAAAAATCAAATCAATAGGGATTTGTGATGGATTAAATCTAGACATTGAAGGAGAAGGAAATTTCTAGCAAACCTTCTAGATTTCTGACTTAAGAAAGTGAATGGATTGTGGTACCACTCACTGAAATAGGAAAAACTAAAATACAAACTCAGAAAATTAGACCTGAATCAGGCAGGGGCTCCCAGAGGGAGGGGGATCGTGAGCTTGGTCTTAAGACTTGAGTTTGAGGTGCCTTTGAGAAATGCAAGTGGAGACACAGTAGGATTCAGCAAAGCAGTGGCAGAGTACACCTGGGTCAGGAACCCAGCAGAGAGGTATGAGCCATAGATCTAACCAAGGGGATCATTGATGTATATGCAAAGAACTAGATGTTTGCACCCCCCCAAAATTCAAGTATTGAAATTCTAACTCCCAATATGATGGTATTAGGAACTGGGGCCTTGGAGAGGTAATTAGCTCATAGGGTGGAGCCCTCATGAATGGAATTAGTGCCCTTATAATTAAGGGTAACTCCATGGTTTTGAGTCTGAGGAATTGAAAGTACAGAGTTTACCTTTAGCTGGGATGGGAGAGTCTGTGGAAGCAGGAAGATTCTGGGTGAAGATCACCAGCTCCGTTCTAGCCTGTTAAGCTGGAGGTACCTTTAGAGCTGTTAAGAGGCTGCTGAAGTAAAGAGTTTTGAAGAGTCAGGGCTGGAGATGGAAAATGTTGAGCCATCAGCCCAGAGATGGTGCTTAAAGCCCATGGGTTCGGACCAGGTCACCACAAGAATGCGTAAAGGTTAAAAAGAGAAGAAGTCTGAGCCCTACGCCCTGGGATATCCCAAGGTTTAGAGGACAGGAAGATGGGAGAAGCCAACACAGGAGCTTGAGAGGGAGAGACCAGTGAGGAAGGAGGAGAGCCAGAAAAAAAGAGGTGTTCTCGAAGCCAAGAAAAGAAATGCTTCGGGCTTCCCTGGTGGTGCAGTGGTTGCGAGTCCGCCTGCCGATGCAGCGGACACAGGTTCGTGCCCCGGTCTCGGAAGATCCCACATGCTGCGGAGCGGCTGGGCCCGTGAGCCATGGCCGCTGAGCCTGCGTGTCCGGAGCCTGTGCTCCGCAACAGGAGAGGCCACAGCAGTGAGAGGCCCGCGTACCGCCAAAAAAAAAAAAAAAGAAATGCTTCAAGGAGGAGAGCGTGAACCATTGAATTAAATACAGCTGGTAGGTCGTTAGAGGAGAACCAAGGAATGACCACTAGAATGGCCAGGTGGACATCATTGCTGGTCTTGTAAAGATTAGTTTCCTGAGTCTGGCAAAGGCTCAGAAGAGAATGGCAGGAGAAAGATCAGAACCAGTAAGCACAGACAACTTTTCCAGGAGTTTTGTTGTAAAGCAAAGAAGATAAGTAGGGTGGGAGCTGGAAGGGAGAGTGAAGCCAAAAATGAATTTTAGGTTTTTGTTTTTTTTTTTTTTATGGAAGAAATAGCAACATACATGAATGCTCATGGGAATGGTCAGCACAGTACAGGAATAAAATGAATAGGAGAGAACAGTGGAAATTGCTGTAAAAATGCTCTTGAGTAGTAGAGAGAGGCGAGCAAGTCCTCAAGTGGAAGGGTTGGTCTAAGGCTGAAGCAGGGACCACTCACCGCAGAGACAGGAAAATGTGCCCACATGACAATTCAGCAGCTCTAAACCCAACCAGCCTTCTGGGCTTGCACCCTGGGCCCCCTGGCTCCACCTCCACACCCCCATCCAAGGGTGTGGGTGGATTCTGACATCCATTCCTTTCCCAGAATCACATTTTAGGTGCTTCTTATTGTCTACTGTGTGATCACTGGTTGGCGGCACAATGTATTAGGTACCACCTGTATTATGACTTGTATTCTTTTACAGTGAAAACACTGCAAAAAGAGTACTTTCACCCCCATTTTGCAGAACCTGATGCATGGGAAGGTTATAACCTGCCAACATCACACAGCACCCAGTCTAATCCAAAGTCCTTGCTTTAACTGCCATTACATCACCTCTCGACTTCTTGCTGAAGAGCAGAACAGGAACAACTTCCGCTAAAAAAAACTCATAGTAATTATCATCTCCTTCTCTCACTGAAACTCCCGCAGAGCCAGTTTTCTCTAAGGTGATGTCTCAATCCAGCCTTGACAGGAGAGAAGATCTGCATATGAATAGTAGGTCCAAGCTGGAGATAACCAATTGAAATGCTAATGCTGCCACTGGTGGGAGGGGGAGGTGGGAAGAAAGATGAGGGAGGAGGGAAGTGAGGGACCACCACTGTGGTCCAGGTGACCACAGTCCAGATGCTGTGTTCAGGACCCAGGTGAGAGAGGTGGAAAACTGGCACTGGAACCTCTGAGAGGGAAGGATGCTCCACAGTCTCTTCCTCCAATGAGCTCCACATTATTGTAATTCCCTAAATGTCTGGTATTTGTTACCCATGTAATAATTTATCTATTGCTTGCAACCTCAACTGAGATCTTGGTCATGACTGTTCTGGCAAAGCATTCCACTTCTAACTGGTCTTGTCATGGCATGATGGCCACCCAGATCATTCTTCTCAGAATAGACTACTGTTCAAAATTACCAAAGAGGACGACACTGAAAAAATAGGACAAAGGAGAGGTACGCCTCAGCGGCAGGACTCTGGAGAATCCCAGAGAGAGCCATGAAGGCAGTGCTTGGCTCTCCCAGCGGCCAAGGCAGGGAGAAAAAGGATTATTGAAATCAAATATTGCTTACTTTTCCCCAATATACATTTCCATGAAAAAAAAAAAAATCACATAACCTTTTGTGTAACATATGCATTTGATTCCTTTTCCTGTTAAACTTAAGCCACACAACCTCAAATTCTATTTTATTTTCCGTAATTTTCTGTATTTCTGAAAATGTCTGCAATAAGCATATATTGCATTTATAATGAAGGGGGGTGGTTAGATTTTCATTTGTTTTTCAAAGACAACCTGGAAATATGAAGCCCAAGAAGGTAATGAAATGGTTGGTGTGCAGCAAGAAAGACATGGGCTCTAGCAGAAATGCCTCACCCAGGTTGGATGCCTTCTAGCTGGTGAGTGTGATATAAGAGCAGGTGCTGCAGTAGCCGTTTGGATCATTAGTGGAAATGTGCGGGGGACTGCACTATACTCAGAGCTTGCAGGAAAGGTATTGGTCTGGTCCTGGGGCTCCAGGTAGACTCTCAAAATACAGCACAAGTGGTACGTTTCTGAAAATAAGTTACAAAGTATGAGCACAAGTGGACAGAAATATTTGTCTCCCTGGCTAGCAGCTTCATGGTCCAGAGGAAACCCCAGAATGATAGCTGAACTGAATAAAAGACCAGAAGGTCTCTAGAAGGGTCTTCTAAAAAAAAATCCAGAGTGTTTGGATATTAAGCTTTGGTCTCTCAGACTCAAACTTACCCTTCTCTTCTGTGCTTTGTGATAGGAGGGCTGGGGCTCTGAGAACAGCCTTTCACCTTTGCCAGCTAGATCCCATTAGGCTGGGTGACTGGGGGTGCTGGAGGGAGGCTGGGTGGCTGGAGGAGAACGAAGGGACTTAATCCTTCATGCTTGCCGCCTGTCCCTGTCAGGGTCACCCCAGCAATGCTACTCCAGTCAGGAAGTGGCAGCTGGTTCCAATTTCCAGTTCCTTCCATGCTCCCAGAACTAGCTTCATTGTGGCCCCTTACTTGCCATGGTGTGTGGAAGCAAGCTTGCTTAACAGAACTTCAGGAATCTTGTGAACTAATGCTAAGCACGGTTACCCTTACAAATGAAGTTATACAAACCTACTGTATTAGTTTGTTAGGGCTGCGGTAACAGAGCACCACAAACTGAGTACCTTAAACAACAGAAACTTATCGTCTCAGTTCCAAGGCCCAAGGTCCAAGATCAAGGTGTCTGCAGGAGTGGTTCCTTTCGAGGGCTGGTGAGGGATGCTATGTTCTGTGCCTGTCTCCTAGCTTCTGGTGGTTTGCTGGCAGTCTTTGGCATTTCTTGGCTTGTAGAAGAATCACACGGATCTCTGCCTTCATGTTCACATGGCATCCTCCCAGGGGTCACGTCTGCCTCCAAATCTCCCCTTTTATAAGGACCCCAGTCATATTGGCTTAGGGCCTACCCTAATGACCTCATTTCAACCTGATTACCTCTGTAGAGACCCTGTCTCCTAATAAGGTCACATTCTGAGATACTAGGGGTGAGGACCTAACATAGCATTTGGCGGGGCGGGGGGGGGGGGGGGAACACAATTCAACCTATGATACTTACAAATAAACAAACAATATTTAAACTTTAAAGAGAAGAACAGACAATGGTTGCCAGAGACTAGGGAAGGAGAAGGAAGGTGTGGCTGTAAAGATGATAAAGAGGCAGCAGGGAGGAGTCTCTTTGTGGTGATGGGACACTTTTGTATCTAGATTGTGGCAGTAGTGGTTATAAAAATCTAAAATATGTGACTAAATGCCATAGAATTATACACGAAGACATAAAAAACAAGTAAACGTAAAAACTGTTAAGATCCAGGCCTGTAATTAAATTAATTGTAGCATGCTAATCTACCACCCAGTCTGGATGACGTACAGGTGCCGCTGTTGGACCTGTACCCATCAGAGATGGGCACAGGGGCACTACTTCCGCAGCTTCTTGTAAGTCTGTAAGTATTTCAAAACAAAGAAGTTTTGGCTGACCTAGAGATTATCAGACCAAGTGAAGTAAGTCAGAGAAAGACAAACATCATATGAGATCACTTATATGTGAAATCTCAAAAATAGTACAAATGAACTTATTTACAAACAGATGCACAGACATAGAGAACAAACTTACGGTTACCAAAGGGGAAAGGGGGAGGAGGGATAAATCGGGAATTCGGGATTAACAGATACACACTACTAGATATAAAATAAACAACAAGGATTTACTGTATAGCACAGGGAACTACATTTAATATCTTGTAATAAACTATAATGGAAAAGAATTGGGGAAAAAAGAATATATATATGTAGCCAAATCACTTTGCTGTACGCCTAAAACTAACACAATATTGTAAATCAACTATACGTCAATTAAAAAACTTTTTAAACCAACGAAGGTAATTAATACCCCAAACTCGTTACTCCCTAATTACTGGCATTTTACTATCATCTGTGTGCCTGAGGTCCCAGCTCTGCAGGTCCCTTCTTCCAAGCTTCCAACTCCTTCCCCTGTTCCCCCAGCCCTAGGGATGGCAGCTGTTTCCTGCAGTTATTATCTCTGTGCCACCTCAATGGTCCCATTTTGCTTTTGCGGTTCCCTAACACCTGTTTAAGTAAATCCTTATATTAAATTCTCTCTGTTAAGTTACGTTTGTTTTCCTGACTGAGGTACCAGTCAACACAAATATTCTCCAAATGATGCAAATGGCTCACATGATAGTTAGAAGGTAAAGCATTTTCATTTCCTAAAACTACAAAAGGCCCAGACCTACATGCCTCTTCTGATTATCCCAGGATTTTATTTTGGAAAATTGTCCTTCCCAAAGGATGCTTGGGAAGCAGAGCCTGCTTTGGGCCGGAAGATAGCACAGGTGGTAGCTATCTAAGGAGCCTAGATGCTAGAGCAATCTCAGAAAATCAAACTTCATTTTAAAATATTAATAATGATTTCCTTCCTGATTATAAAGGTAATCCATGCTTGTGTAGTACACTACAAAGAGTATAAATAGACACAATCCCAATATCCAGAGATCTATCACTGTTAATATTTTGATGTACTTTCTTCCATAATTCTTGTGGTATATAACATAAACAATCCATATCTGTATATATATATATATATGCTTTTAAATATGGAAAGTGAATTGGGTTCATTTACAGATACTGCCACAGTTTTTAAGGTAATTATCACTCTGATGAATAAACATAGGCTTTAGGTAAGGATTCCTCTGAGAGGAAGCTCAGAGAACATGGCTGGGGCTTGTGGCCAAGCAAGCTTTCTAGTTCACATCCCATTCCCACCTCAGTCTTCAGAATGGGGTTCTCAAGGCAGGCACCTCACCAGTCAGCTGCTAGTGGGATGATCTGCTGCTCTGAACTCTCCGACCCCCAGAGCAGGGGCACAGCAGACCTTGGAAGGCAGGCCCGGCCCCACCTCCTGTGCACACACCTGGAGCGGGAGCAGAGCCCTTCCCACCTGGGGGGGCAGACATCCTCCCAGCATCCGGTCTGTCCTTTCTGGGGAGCAGCCACTGTACATTTAAACTCCCCTAAAAGAGGGATGAGGAGCAGTGCGAGTCCGAGCCCATCATCTCACCAGCTAAGAAAACCATTCCTTCGCTTTTGCTGAGAAGCAAGTGAGGAAAAAAAGTGGAAAGAAAAACAGTGTTTTCTTGCCAAAGTTCCCTCTTAGAAACATGAGTTCCAAGGAATAGGGAAACCCTCATCGACAGTGTTTGTATCTTGTTCTTTTCAGGTAATGCAGATTTGTGAGCATCTATCTGTCACCAAAATATCTTCAAAAACATGATTTTATACTTTTTGGTCTTATTTTGAAACAACAGGGGGACTTCCCTGGTGGTCCAGTGGTTAAGAATCCGCCTTCCAATGTAGGGGATGTGGGTTTGATCCCTGGTCGGGAAACTAAGATCCCATATGCGGCGGGGCAACTAAGCCCGTGTGCCACAACTACTGAGCATGCAAGCCACAACTAGAGAGCCTGTGTGCAGCAACTACAGAGCCCACGTGCTCTGGAGCTCATGCGCGTGCGCCACAACTAGAGAGCCCACACGCCACAACTAGAGAGAAGCCCGCGCACCACAACTAGAGAGAAGCCCACGCACTGCAACGAAAGATCCCCATGCCGCAACGACGATCCCGTGTGCTGCAACTAAGACCCGAAGCAGCCAAAAATTTGAAAAGTAAATAAGCAAATATTTTTAAAAATAATAAAAATATGTAGTCATTGTAGAAATCTGAGAAATAAGGCAGCTAAAGAAGAAAATGAGAAGCAGAGTAATCCTACCATCCAAAATAACTACTGCTAGCATTTCCCTGTAAATCCTTCTAATCTTTGTTCTATGCATACATATGCATTATTTTTTAACTGAATTATACAGTATATATTGTTTAGTAACATGTTTTTCATTTAATGTGTCTAAAACCCCTTTACATATTTTTCCACTTCTCGGTTGCTGTGTAACAAACTATATGAAAACCTGGTGGTTTAAAACAATAATTTTATTTTGCTCATGATTTTGTGGATCAGGGCCCAACCACATTCCAGGAAATGGAGAAATGGTCTCCACCTCTCAAAGGGAAGCTTCAAGGTCACACTGCAGAAGAACCTGTAGGATGGCAGATATTTTTATAGCCATCTTTGGAAAATACAATGTGCTACATATGTTATTAAAGAATCTTCTTCATAACTGTAATGGCTATATAATATCTATTTTAAAATGTGTCATTATTGATTTAACAAATTTCAATGTTTGCAAATTTTAGAAACAATATTATAAACACTTCCATGATGAACATTCTGATACATAAAACTTTATCTGCATCTCTGAAAATGTGTATTAGGATTAAATACTAAAGGCAGAATTACTGGAGTAAAGCTGCTTGATATAAATGGCCAAAATAATTTCCACGAAAACACTAATTTAGACACACTTCATTTAAAAATGTTTTACTCTCTGAAAGAAAAATAGTCCCATCAATGCTCTTCTTTAAAAATACTATTGACTATTTTCATCTATTATTTTTCCAGGTTTTTTTTTCAGATGTAGAAGTAATTCCCACTGAAGTTTTCACTGGAGATTAATTAATCCTATAAATGAACCTGGGATGAATGGGCCTCGCTTCAATATGCTGTCTTTTGGTCTGGAAGTCTTAACTCTGGTTTTCCTCTATACTCAGGGGAAACTGACAACATTCACTGTTGAACTATTCTTAGCATATTATACTTCTGTAATTGTTTTAAGTAGGATCACATTCCCAATCATGTATTTAAACTGATTATTGATATTAAATTGGGAAAGTGCTTATTTTGTATATTTATTCATACTCAGCCATCTTTCTAATCTTTTATTAGTTCTAGTAGTTTATCAATTGATTCTCTTAGGTTTTCTGGGTAGAATGTCATATTAGCTTCAAGTAGTGGCACTTTTGACTTCCTTTCCAGTAGCCCACTTAATCTCTGTTTCCTATCTTTTTGCATTGGTTAGGATATCCAGGACAATATTAATTAATATAGTGAGACCAGACATTTTAATCTTATTCCTAATTTTAACCAGAATATAGCTGATGTTTTCCTTTAAATATGATATATGCTATTATTTAATCTAAATATTATTTATCATTAAAAAATCCTCTATTTTTAGTTTACTAAATTTTATTTATTCAGAATTGGTGCAGAATTTTTCTGAAGTGCCTTCTAGACATCTACTGAGATCATGCATATTTTCTCTTTAGACTAATATCATATTTCATAATATTAAGTGATTTTTGTATCCACAGAATAACCCAATAAATTCAGCATGGATTATTTTTCTTATATACTACTAAAATTGATTTGTCAGTACTTTTATTTAGAAATTTTGTGCCTATATATATGTGTGTGTGTGTACGTATATATAGTGAGAATGTATATATAATGAGAATTGTTTGTATTCTACTTTATGTCATATTTCTCAAAGCCCGTTACAGGATTGTACTTGTTTTGTAAAGTGAAATAGGAAGGTTTAATATTTTTCTCTACTCTAGAACAGTTTAAATGGCATAGAAATTACTTGCTCCTTTAAAAATTATAAGCAAAATCATCTAAAAATGAAGTATGTTTAGATGTCAATTCTTTTACTTCTTAAGTATTAATCAAATCAGTTTATCTAATTTTCCTTGAATTAGTCATTAGTTTCAGGTAGATTTTTTAATATATTAGTATAAAGTTCTTTTAATTATTATTTGAAATTATTGTATTTGTTAACACATTTCCTTTGTAATGTAAAAATACATGTGTATTTTATATCTACATTTTCTTTTGCCATGATAATATTAGCAATAAATTGTTTTATATTTATTAATTAAAAAATCATTTGGATTTGTCTAAACTATTTTTGTTTGTTTTTTTTGTTTTTTTTTTTTGCGGTACGTGGGCCTCTCACTGCTGTGGCCTCTCCCACTGCGGAGCACAGGCTCCGGACGCACAGGCTCAGCGGCCATGGCTCACGGGCCCAGCCGCTCTGCGGCACGTGGGATCTTCCCAGACTGGGGCACGAACCCGCGTCCCCTGCATCGGCAGGCAGACTCCCAACCACTGCGCCACCAGGGAAGCCCTAAACTATTTTTGTTTTAAAATGAATTCATTTTTTAATAAATTTCTAAATACTGATTTCTTTCTTTACTGTTATTTTCTAGCTTCTTAAGATTATTAATTCTTTTATTTTTTTTTCTTGTTTAATTTTTAAAAACATTTTAAAGCTATGCATTTGCCTTCAATTACAGCTTTGGCTATATCCCACAAATTAAGATAGTGTTTTTATTTTTGAATACTCTTCTCTTTTACCTAGTATTTTTAAATTTTCAAGTGCTTGAAGGATTTATGTGATCTCTGAGATTATTTCATTATAGTAAAGGAATGTGGACTATACAGTGCCTGCTTTTACCAGTTTATTGATGTTTATTTATGATCTAATTCTACGTATTTTTTAAATGTTCTCAGCACACCCCTAGAGACAAGGATAAAGCTAGGAAGGCTCCTTTCCACCACAGTATAAGTCCCTACCCCTCCACTCCCATTCCCTCTTCAGTGCCCACCTTAGAAAGGAAAGCAGATGCACAGGAATAGATGTGAAAGAGCAAACGTCTCAAATATCCTGGGTTAAGTTATTAGGGTAGAATTACATTATTATTATGAAAATAATGCCATGTTGTCTTGTCTCCCATCTATTCCACACTTCTAGATGGCCTCAACTCTCTGAGGAAAGGACAGAGAGAGCAGTGGACTGCCTAGATCAATCTGAAGCCTTGAGCAGAGGGCCAGGGGAGTGAGAATATGACTTTTCCTCATCCTGGGTTCCTGAGTATCCAGTTTTCTTCCAAGCCACAGCACTTAGAGATATAATAGGGATATACACTTTATATATGTTAAGAACAATAACTTCGACCAAATTCAGAAGAAACAGGTTAGCACTACTCAAAACACTATCTGGACTATATGGATTCTATATAGCATTCTTATACCTGAGCCATATTCTTCCTCATGACATTTTGTTGCTGTTGTTGTTGTTATGTCTTCACTAGACCATTCTCCAAGGTGGAGCTAAGTAAACCACATAGAATCTATTCCTCTTTAGTGTAAAAACCTGTGGCTTTTCTCATCATAATGCCATTTCCTAAAGGCCATGGATACACACAGTATAGTTTGAAGGTGGTGCACTGACTTCTTTCTTGTTAAGACAGCACATGCTCCCTTCAGGATCTGTACCCAATATCCCTTTTGGCCATCACACCAATATCTGGAGACAAGGCACAACACAACCCTGTCAGTGAAGTGCTGGTTGAGCTCAGAGAAGAAAGGAACTACATCTCACAGTAGTTGCAGGGCCTGATAGAAAGATGGTCTGCTTAATGCTCAGCTGAGGCCCAGCATGGAGACATTACCCTACCAGGAAAGGGTGCTGTGCTTCACGATACAGTATAGACCTTAAATCAGTGATGGCCATATGGTGTTATGAGGTGCTGTAGGGTGCTGTTGCAGGCTCTGGCCCACTCAATAACTGAAATACATAACAGTTTTTTTGCCAGAGTTCTTATCATTTTCATAGAGAAGCAGATTTTTGGAGGCTCTTACTCTTCCACTTTGGAAGTCAAAATTTTCTCCACCTTTCCCCCACTTTGTTTGACTGAGATCACTTGAGGATACTGATAATGTGTCTCTTCAGAGAGAATTTATATTAGCTTCTGGCAGGACACATGAGCACTACCAATCCCAGATCACTAGAACCCACTCAGAGACTGAGGTGACTCAAAGCTGGGCTTCAGCCTCTTCCAGACTATTCCTGGTTCACCTTATCCCAGGGATGGGACCATTCATGGCCTTAAGCCAAATCATGGTGCTTTCTCAGAGCTTCCCATCCTTGACAGGCTCCTGGCTCCCTAGGGCTGTTCAATGTTCTGCTTGTCATCTTAGCTCTTCAGCCACATTTTCTGGAATTGTCAGACACTCTTAGGAGAAAACCGGCCAGAAAATCCAGGCTCACCTTGCCGGGTTTCCCTCTTGTCACAGAACTTGGCCCAATAATTCTTTGTTGACTTGGAATTTCCCTGATACTTTTACACAGATTTTTAAAGATAGACTTCGTCTACCTGTTCTAGCCATCCTCAGCAGAGGAACGGGTCTGAACTGCCAATCCAGCTGCTACTAGAAACAGCACTGTGTCAGCTATCACATCTGCAGGGAGCATAAGGCAAGAGACATGACAAGAAGGGATGCACCTCCCAGAGGAGTATGATACTTTGGGCACATCTTCTGGATGGTCGATATAACAGTTCTCCTGCTATCTCACTGCCCAGAAGTTAATCACGTGGCCATGCCTGACTTCAAGGGCAGGAAGAAAATGTAGGCCATTAACATGTCATATTGCCACCCCAAATAAAATCTGCCTTTTAGTATTATGGAAAAAGAGAGAAAAATGGATATTGGGTAAGCAATAGTCTTTGCCACATTCCTCATCTATAAAATGGAAGTAATATTAATACCTAACTTATAAAGTTGATGTGAGGAGTAAAGGATATAATGAAGGTAAGGTAAACCTCTTAGCACAGTGCCTACCTAGTATATGGTGAACAGTCAATAAATGTTAGCAATAATACTATTTGTAACAGTACAGGGATTTGAATATAATAGATTATTACATGATAAACAGGGAAAAGAACCAATCCTTTGAACTTCATTTCTCTAGTTCCTCATAGTCACCTAAAGCCTCTTACAAATTCAGTCAGCTAAACTTAGGGATAAAATTTCCACTACCATTGCTTTGTTTCAAATAGTTGAATATTTGTTTGATTTATAATAGCTGATTACAAATCTAGCCCCTAGGAGGTATTGAGACACGTGTAAGCTTTCCTTATAATTATACTCCGGATTGTCCTGGACTGTCCAATTTGTTTTTTACATAGTTTCACTTTTTTCAATCTAACAAATGTATTAATAAATGTTTTTTACTTTTCAGACCTTTGTAAGACCCATCATATTACACAGTAATACAACCCACACTTCAAAACAAATCCTTTTGTCAGGTAAAGGTCCTGATATTTAGTTGCACGTATATATAGTACTCACCATGTATAGCTTCTCACGATATTTGGGGGTATTTTGACAGTTCTCTGACCTTCTTTCTACTTCTTGACAACCACACCCAGACTGTCTTATATATATATGGTAATGGATAAATTTTAGGGGTCACAGAACTTATCATCCCAACAAAACAACCACAGAAATGCTGACATCCACCTTCTTCCAGGAATCAGACAGAAGTGAGTGAGTGTGTGTGTGTGTGTGCTGGAACCCCAGCATGGGAGCAGTGTCACTGTTGGTGATTAGGAGGAGACAAATTACCAGAGTGACACAAATTACTAATTACTTTATTATGCAGTGAGAAGAATAAGAAGCTGGAAGTTGCTTCAGCAAATTCTATTTTTAAGCAAGTAATTGCTGGGTTTCCAATGCTCTAAATTAAGTAATTCTCCTCAAGACCTTCCTTAAGTCTCCCTCTTTGAACTGCAGTGGCTGGCAAAGAATTGCAGATGCCTCTGGGATGGGCTTCGAATAGCGTTTCTAATTTTTTTTTTTTTTCAAACGTGCTATTCTCAAAATGAGATAGCTTCAGGGGCGTTTTTCTTTCCCCCTGTAATTAGGAGTTACTGGGTCATCCACGGCTTTTCCACGCATTCTATAGGGAGGTGGCATTGAGTAATATAAAGATATGGAAAAGAGAAAAAGAGAACTTGGAACCAATTTTAAAACCAGGTGCTGCCCCTTCCCTAACTGTGTGACCTTGGGGCATATCCTGTAACCTTCACTTGTGCTGAAGGAGGTAGGATGCTTTTTAAACTGAGAAGCACTGTGCATACTTATGCACTGTTATTAAGATGGCCGAGAATGGCAAGAGCAAGATAGCCGCATAATAAGAATTATAATAGTTCACATTTTTTAGGAGGTTTTGAGGATTTATCATATGCCTGGTGCTGGTCTAAGGGCTTTACGTGCATTAACTCACACACCCTCTCTACTACCCTTGAAAGCAGGTACTAGCGTTTCCCCATTTAACCCATCAGCTGCAGAGGGGGTGAGGAAACTGCCCAAGACTGCAGAGCTAGGGAGCGGCAGAGCCCGGGTTCAAGCCCAGACATCCTAGATCTACAGTCTATGCTCAGCTGTTACACGCCATCGCGGAAGTGACTTCAGCCCACAGGCCTACACACGTGGGCTCAGTTCTCAGGCCCTCTGCTTTCCAACCATAGGCCAAGGCATCCTCTTAGGTCATCACAAAGATGTTCTTCAAGCAGTGACAGTTACAGAAGTGGCCAATTTTGCCAGAGGTAACCGAGATGGAGAGAGAGGGTAGGAGAAATGATGTGATTAAGTTGCCGGGGTGTGAGGTGGTAATAGTTAGACACTGCGCTGGTAAATAACCATACAGGAGCCCAGGGCTGTTCACTGCCCCCCAAACTCCCATCGATACCCTCACGAGGGATTCAGGATAATGTACCTCTAATTCTTAGATCCGTTTATCTGGTCACCAGCGGACTCTGAAAGTTCAGAGAAACAGGGTAAGTAAGATTTGATAAGGGCAAGCGGGGAGGGAAGTTCTCAGTGGAGGGACAGACACTGTGGCCAGGCAGGGTTACCCTGAGGGCAAGTGTGCCGGTCCGTGGGCAGCTCTGTGGTCTGGAGAAGGCCTGTGTGAAACGAAATGAGATCAGGGGATGGCAGCAGGCAGAGCAGACGGATTGAGAGAGCCTGTATCCCCTCCAGCGTCCTGTCTCCATCAGATCTCAGAATCAGGAGCTACATGGTTTCCTTAACAGAAGTCAGTAGATAGCGCCTAGGCCGGGTGACGTGTGCAAGGGGGCTGTGGAGAGCCCTGTGGGTGGCACAGAGGAGAGAGTGCGGCCATGCGCACAGGTCTGGGTTAGGGTCTGTAGTTGACTTTGGGTGCCTCACTCAATTTCAACTTCCCCTCTATAAACTAAAGATAATTATCCCCGGACTGGCTGTCTGCACGCAGTGCTCATGAGTAGCAGGCGAGACAGCATACTCTGTAAACAGCATCGGGGAGCCCAGTGAAGACACTGACCGAGAGGGACGTGGTGGTCCCCAGTGCCTGGACCTGGGGGGGGCAGCATTTCTGCCTAGCCAGACCTTAACCCAGCTGGCAAATTCAAGCTTGAAAGACAGAATAGAGGAACAATCAAGTGAGCAAAGCTGGAACACGTGGAAGATCACCTTGCTTGGATCCCAAAGTCAAGGGAGCAGAAGCCATGCAGTATAGTCCTTGCAACCTCCAGAAATGCGATCTCACTCAAGGTCGGCGTTAAACAGAAGAGGTGCTCCTGGGCCCCAGGCAGCTCAGAACCTTGGCCAGATTGGCAAATATTTCAGCAGGAGGTTAGCAAAATTGATGTCAACTTAAACGAGCCTCCTTCGTGGCTCCGCAAGGATCCGTGTTTGCTCTGCAATATTTTCCGTTGCTATGTATAGAAGAGTGTCCAGCGCATCGGCAGTGCAGGCTTCAGTTAGCGAGCCCCCGAGACACAGGTGGGCCACGCGCAGAGAGGGGTGCTCTGAGGCAGTGGGAACACAGGTGAAGCTGGTAAACACTGGGAGGGCTGGGGAAACATGTCCAGGCTGGCAGGGCGTCACGAGGTTACATTTCTGCAATAATGTGAGTACCCTCAGCAGAGCTGCAATGCTGCTCAGAATATGAGATGAGGGGTTCCGATCCCAGACTGCCAAGGTTTGCGTGAACGTGGGGAAGGCAGCTTCACCTCTCTGAGCCCCGTTACCTCATGAATGTCATTAACATAAAAAACGTAATCCTGACCTTAACCCACTTAAAACATTCCTCTGGATAACATGCAGATATCTGGATCACGTGATGATGGAGTGAGATGATGTTACGTGCTACAGCCTATACAGAGGATATGCTCAGTCATTCCTGGTACCCATGCCTGCCCCTGCCCTGACCACTGAGTTCTATCGGAGAGGATTTCTGACCAGTGACCGATGCTCTGACTTGAACAAAGTGGAGATACTCCGGAGGGAGAGGGGTGTGATTCACACTGGCTTCCCTGAAGAGCCTCGACCCCAGGGGAGAGCTGCTGGGTGGGTGGGTGGGTGTGCAGGGACTGAGCCCAGCAAGTCCTGAGCCTCTTTCTCTGTGCTGTCAACCCTTTTCCTTAGCCTCAGTCACAAGGCCTGAAGGAGAAATGGAGAAGGACGAGGAGGGTAGACAGAAGGAGGGTCACCCAGAAGGACTCTGGGGACTGCCAGAGGTTGGCATCAAGCCTCTGGGGGTTGAGATCTCAAGGGGCTTCTTAGCCAAGTCTCTGTCCTGAGGGCCCCCAGCATGCAGACAGCCCTGACCTGGGGTAGTGGAGGAACCCACTGTGGAGCAGACACCCAGGCCAGGGACGGGAGACCAAGAGAAGGATTTCCACCTTGTCTGCATTTCAAGGACACCCCACTTCCCGCAATGTCACACAGCACCTTCACCTCCCATGCACAGTGTGTACCGTTTATAAGTAGCCCCCTCGAGAAAACTGGCAGATCGATGGGAGTGGGGGCGTGAGAGGGTGAAGGTGTGGACAGATGACTAGAGCTATGTACATAACGAAACAATTTCTTTAAATGATAGAGCGTAGATGAAAGAGGTCATCGGGTGTATTTACACGGTGTCTATCCTCATCACAGACGTCCTTGGGGACAGGGGTCTGTAGTCCTAGCACCACCATCAGAACTGGAACATAGTAGGTATCAACATAAAAATTCTTGAAAGAATGAGCGAACAAATGACAGATGCTCCTACAGTCCACTTATGGGTTGTGTGCAAGCTACGAAGCACCTGAACGAGGTTAGAGGTGGAGCAAATGTGGAAAAGGATCAAAGGAAAGCCAGCCCCTCCAGCCTCTCTCTTTCCCTCCTCCCAGGTCTCAGACCTTCCTGCTCACCACTTCCCTCCACACTCACATGCCTGAAACACCACTTCATTCTGTCTCTCCCTGCTTGACAACCTTCCATGGCTCCCTATTTCCTTCCATGGCTCTTAAGCCTTCACATTCCCCTCTTCCTGTTCACTCATTCTGACCAGCCCTTCCCATTGGCCACCATCCCTCCTGCACCTCCCCCGTCGCTTCCTAACCTAACCCAAACAGTCTCTGAGATGCCACTTGTCTAACGGCTCCAGCTGCCTCGTCTATGAAACCTCCAGGCGTCCATGGTCCCGGCAGCACAATTCACCCGACAGACTGTCGGTCCCTATTCTCTGGGTTAGTCCTCCATTACCACGGAGACTGGATTCCCAGAGGAGGGGGGAGTGTTCCCACATCTTCTATATCCCACCCCCAGAAGCCAGTTTGCCATTGACTGATAAATCATGTCTGAAATCATAAAATACTTAACAAGCACCTACTGGGCTCCGGGCACTGGGGACTCGCAGATGCGGAAACACCGGCTCCCTGGGGAGAAAGGAGGGACACCAACAGCCAGTTCTAACACGATGGTCAGTGCTCCGGTGGGGTGGGCACTGAGGGGAAACACCCAGCTCGCCCCCCAGAGCTTGAAGAGAATGTTCCTCCCAGGGAGGTGACAGCTGAGGGGACTCAGCAGGAGTTAGCAAGGCAGGATGTCCACAGGCAGGGACAGGGATACAAACAGAGCAGTGGCCACCTGATGCGGTGGTCAGATGCCTCCCCTGTCCCGCCTCGGAGTTTTCACTTTACCCTGAAGCGTATGGGATATTAACAAGGGCAATGCACTCATTGGCAGATACTTGATTTACTCACAACTTGCAGAGGAACACACCATCTCTTAGGGTTACCAGGAATAGTAACAGGTTTGTGGAAGAATACCCAGAAAAGGGTCTCTGAGCATTCTGTCCTCCAAGAAAGGAGTTTTCTCCCTCTCTGATATTACTTTTTAATCTCAAAGAGCAAGCTTTACAGAAGGCAATCAGTTTTTATACCAAGACTGGCCCCCAACCAAAACCGGGAAGTGGCCACAGACTCTCACAGGCCCTCTGGAGCCCCTCACACCACTCACGTCCAGCTCAGCCCCCCATCTCTCCCTCCCTCCCTGACCCAGATCAAAACTCCTATTTCTCCATCCCACAGGTCCGTCCCACAGGTCTAGTGTTGACAACTCTCATCTCCTCTGCTGGATTTGGGCAAGTTGCTTACATTACGGGGTCTCTATGACCTCATTTGTGAAATGATTATAACCAACCCAACCCTCATCTGAATCCTGACCCTAACCCCAGCCCTAACTGTGCTCTGGACAGGATGATGAGCCATTATCAGAATTATGTGATGCAAGCCATACAAACCCATGCCACACTCAGGACATGGAAGTGTCAATCATTATCGGTCCTTTGCCCTTCCCTACTCAGAGGGCAGCCCTGAAACTCAGGGACCCAGCCTTGTTTAGCTCAGACTGGTGCTCAGTGTTTCTGGAACAAGATGTCCTGAGACAGAGTTCTCAGCTAAGCAGCTGTTCAAGTAAACTGAGGTCGGTCTGCTTATGGACTGCAATGCCTAAGACCCAATTAAAAATGTATGTCCAGATACAGATGGCCAACAGGCACATGGAAAGATGCTCAACATCGCTAATTATTAGAGAAATGCAAATCAAAGCTACAATGGGGTAGCACCTCACACCAGTCAGAATGGGCATCTTGAAAAGCCTACAAATATCAAAAAAAAAAAGTCTACAAATAACAAATGCTGGAGAGGAGAAAAGGGACCCCTCCTACACTGTTGGTGGGAATGTAAACTGATACAGCCACTATGGAAAACTGTATGGAGGTTCCTCAAAAAAACTAAAAATAGAGTTGCCATATGATCCAGCAATCCCACTCCTGAGCATATATCCAGAGAAAACTCTAATTCAAAAAGATACATGCCTCCCAATGTTCATAGCAGCACTATTTACAATATGATAGCCAAGACATGGAAGCAACCTAACAGATGAATGGATAAAGAAGATGTGGCGCCTATATATATATATATGTATATATATATGTATATATATATATATATATGTATGTATGTGTGTGTGTGTGTATATATATATATATATATATATATATATATACACACACACACACATACATACATATATATATATATATATATATATATAATGGAATATTACTCAGCTATAAAAAAGAATAAAATAATGCTATTTGCAGCAACATGGATAGACCTAGAGATTATCATACAAAAGTGAAGTAAGTCAGACAGACAAATACCTGATATCACTTATATGTGGAATCTAAAATATGACACAAATGAACTTATTTATGAAACAGAAACAGACTCACAGACGTAGAAAATAAACTTATAGTTACCAAAGAGGAAAGGGTGGGAGAAGGGATAAATTAGGAGCTTGGGATTAACAGATACACACTACTACATATAAAATAGATAAATAACAAGGACAAGGATAGCACAGAGAACTATATTCAATATCTTGTAATAACCTATAATGGAAAAGAATCTGAAAAAGAATATATAAATATACGTATACATATATATCACTTTGCTGTACATCAGACACTAACACAACTTTGTAAACCAACTATACTTCAATTTTAAAAATATGGGAACATAGAAAAAGAAAAAAAAAAAGTATGTCCAGAAAGGAGAGACAATTAACTGCACACCTGCAGAGATATCAAGGACTTTATGTAAATTTTTTGGTCTAATCCTCCTAAGAATCATGGAAATGGTTATTACCCCCATTTAACAGATGAGGAAACTGATGTTTATAGAGGTCAAGTGTGCCTCATTCAAGTCACTACGTCTAGCCGGGCTCATTTCGGAGAGTATGTGGTGTGCATGTGTGTATATTAGTGGCCTTTTAGCGACCCTCAGGTCACACAGGACGTCACTGTCAATTCTGTCATTTCATGGGTTGGCTGTAAGACTTTGGACAAATTATGTCCCCTCTCTGTGGACCTCAGGGTCTTTCTTGGTTTGTTTTTAAACGTGTAAAATGGTGGAAGTGGAGGTAGATGGCGGGGAGCTTGGGGCAAGGAGGGGTGATATCAGATAAATGACCTCTCTATCAGCACCAACTTTACAGGATTCTCCACAAGATTTCCCCTAATTTTTATACACATCACATTTCTCATTTCCAGAACCAGTTTCTCGAAAGCCATCCTCCAAATCAAGCCCCGAGCTGTATTTCCTGGCTTTGCAGTCCATGCCTTCATTTACAACCCACCAGTGCTGCCCAAGTTTGTCGAGTAGTTCACTGGTCAGGGCTCACTGTCTTATGACCGACCCCAAGGACAGTCATAAATGTCAAGAAAGGAAACAAAAAAGAGAGCACCAGGGCACACTACAGCTGGGAGGCACTGCAGGGACCATCCACAATCCCCTCATTTTACAGGTGAGGAGTCGGGGTCATGGAGGAACTAAGATACTCACGTTGGCTGCACCAGCAAAGATGCCACCCTCACACTTCTATGCTTTTAAAGACTAACCATGGATCACAATTACATGGAAATTAGATGGATCAACAGGCAGTGGGAATTGAATGTAGTGGGCTACAGGCATGGGGGCCGTCAAGAAAGAGATGCTCCAAGTGACGGAAGAATGCTTCCTGAAATAAAAGTGTTGTGAAGCAGGCGCTGAAGTGTGAAAGAACATGGAGAAGTTTACTTGAAGGCTTTAAAGCAGAAATGTATCTCAGAAGCTGTGGTGTGCCATTGTTTGGGACTAGTTGTCTCTGCCAATGTCTGAGCTCCTCTTCTTCCTTTGAAACAGACTTCCTGATTTTTTGCCGGGCACATGAACATCTGGAATGAAAACTACATTTCCCAGCCTCCTTTGCAGGCAGGTATGGCCAAGTGACTAAGTTTTAGCCAATGAGATCTAAGACAGAAGTGTTGCGTGAAACTTCCAGGACTGAGCATAGCCTTTTCTCCTCCTATCTCTGCTGACTAGCGCAGATATGATGATTGGTCCTGAGCAGATGTCCTGGACCATGAGGTGGCATGCTAACCACGTCAGAGCAGGTAGTTTTGGACTGCCTACCCCCAACTTCTTTACATTAGAACTTCTATGTTGTTTAAGTCACTTATAATTGGCCTTTATCCCCCCAACTGAATCTAATTCTAGGTAATACAGAAATAGAAGAGAAATAAATTCAGACACCCCTGATAAGATCCAGAGACCTAGGGCTTCCCTGGTGGCACAGTGGTTAAGAATCCACCTGCCAGTGCAGGGAACGCAGGTTTGATCCCTGGTCCGGGAAGATCCCACATGCCACGGAGCAACTAAGCCCGTGCACCACAACTACTGAGCCTGTACTCTAGAGCCCACAAGCCACAACTACTGACCCGCATGCCACAACTACTGAAGCCCGTGTGCCTAAAGCCCATGCTCTGCAACAAGAGAAGCCACCACAATGAAAAGCCCACACACCGCAACAAAGAGTAGCCCCCACTCGCCACAACCAGAGAAAGCCCGCACGTAGCAACAAAGACCCAATGCACCCAAAAATAAATTAAAAAAAAAAAAGATCCAGAGACCTAGACAGTGGAGCTAGCCTTGCAGAGAGTTAAAGTGAATTGAGAAGAATTCTGACACTGACATTCCAGAGGACCTAGTCAATGTTCTAGATAGGCCAGTGGTTTTCAAACCTGACTGCATATCAGAATCACCTGGAGAGCTTCCACAGACTGCTGGGCCACACCTCAGAGCTTCTGATTCCGTTAGTTTGGGAAGCAGGGCCTGAAAATTTGCAAGTCTAACGAGTTACCAGGTTGCTGATGCTGCCGGTTCAGGGGCCCACACTTTGAGAACCACTGTTCTAGACTTTTCAAAGATGCTCACCCAAACTCAGTTTTCTTGGGTGGGTCTCAGCTTTGCATCTCTGACAAGGAGGTGTGATGACTGTCAGCTGCTTTCAAGAAGGAATGTGGGGATGCAGGAGAGCCTGGGTGAGCTAAGCATCCAGTGAAGAGAAGATTTGTGATGCAAATGATTTACTGGTGTTCAGCTGGGAGCAGAAGGGATTTCTATATGGTGAGCCAAATCGAATTCATTACCTGACCATTAGCTCCAAATTAATGCGAGACTGTGCAGCCCGACTGGGCTCTAAGAAAGAGGTTCCCTGACAGCTTCAGATGGGTAGGATCTGAGACCTCAATCTTAGCTGGATGCAGGCAGGGCTTTTTCCCAGTTTACAAGTGTACCCCGAGCTCAGAGGATGGCCAGCGCCCCCCTCAGAGGCCCTCTCCAATTTCACACCCTCCAGACTTGGCCCTTATTAACCCAACTCAACCCCATCCAAAATGGACTTGTCTCCCAATGCCCTTGCGCCTCCAGGTTTGTTCCTTGGGAGACTGCCTTGGGCCTGCACACAGGCTGGCTGCTAATTCTTCAGCAATGAGATGCTGCAGGTTGAAGCTCATTATGTTTTAGGGGAGCAAACCATTGGCATTATGTGAATATATCTGATCTCCTTAACTGAAGCTGCAAATCCCTGGAGGATAGGAACACGTTTCCTTATTTCTTTTTTTTTTTTTTTTGTGGTACGCAGGCCTCTCACTGCTATGCCTCTCCCACTGCGGAGCACAGGCTCCGGACGCGCAGGCTCAGCGGCCATGGCTCACGGGCCCAGCCGCTCCGCGGCATGTGGGATCCTCCCGGACCGGGGCATGAACCCGCGTCCCCTGCATTGGCAGGCGGACTCTCAACCACTGTGCCACCAGGGAAGCCCTTCCTTATTTCTTTAGTTAATTTTCTCCCCATTCTTCCCATCCCCTCCCCTTCCCTGCCCTTCCCACTCTGCCTCTACTACTTCCCGTCAGGGCCCCTGATAGGGGGCACACAAGAGATGACCATGATAAATGATGGCCAGTGGATTGAGCACCTTTGGGACTTCATTCATTTATTCATTAAACATTATGTGCCAGGATACAGGTCCTGATGGCCTCTGACCACATATAACTCACAGGCTAGTCTAAGAGATAGGCAAGGAAGGAATTTTTTAAAAACCAGCAAGTTCTGCCCTGTGGTCCATGGAGTAAGGCACAGGGCACCCTGCAGACCACTGTTTGCCAACTGAAAACTCCTATAAGCATTCCAGCTCAGGATGTGGACCCTTCCGCTTCTTTCCAGGACAGTGGTCAGCCCTGCCATCTGCCCACAGCTCCCTCCCCTGCTCAGGGCACTCTCCTGAGCCGTGTCGTGCCCACAAATCCTCAGGATCAGTGATTCTGAAAAGTCTAGTTAAGCAAGGTAAGCAACGCAAGAGGGGCAAAAATACCTCGGAGCTGCCTCAGCTCCACCCCGAAGGCCTGACCAAAGCCTCTTCCAAGTGGGGGTTTTACTTCCCATCGTTGCCTTATGACACACATCTGCATCCCTGAGAGACCTCACGTAAAGGACTTCACTGGTTTTGACAAATGGCCCCCAGTGTTTTCTCTTCTTGCTTGAACTTTGCTGAACTGACACTCAGAAGGAGAACCAAGCCCATCTCTACCTATTGGTCACACCCTCTCTAAATAACAGGTATTTGATACTTACCTCAGATAATTTGAGGGCTGAATCTGGGTTTTAAAAAAAGTAAGGATACCGGGCTTCCCTGGTGGCGCAGTGGTTGGGAGTCCACCTGCCGATGCAGGGGACACGGGTTCGTGCCCCCGTCAGGGAAGGTCCCACATGCCGCGGAGCGGCTGAGCCCGTGAGCCGTGGCTGCTGAGCCTGCATGTCCGGAGCCTGTGCTCCGCAACAGGAGAGGCCACAACAGTGAGAGGCCCACGTACCACAAAAAAAAAAAAAAATCTCCTTCACATAGCATTGGCCCCTGCACCCTCCCATGGGTGCTCTCATGACAGATATAGAGAAGATGGGGAGAAACAGCTGCTACCAAACAGACTCAAAGACCCCGAAATCCGCTCACTGCCTAGTCGTCTTCAAATCCTGGAGCACCAGTGAGCTAATTCCCCACACTTACCCTCTCCCTCCCGTGAAACAGTCACCCTGGGATTGATTTTCTTGATTAGCTTATTTCTCACATTTGATAAATAACACCTGCCCTGTTCCAGTGCCTTCCTCTGACTCTGTTTATTAACAATGTTCGAGAGATTTTTCTTCTCCCACGATGGGTACTAAAGGCGCAAAGCTCTAACTAATCATGACGAGGGCAGGGCTCCAGCCATCCGCGGCTCTGCGCCCGGCAGGGGCGTCTTATTTGTCAAGGGCTGACCGGCGCAGCGCCGCGTTACCGGAAGAGTTCTGCTTCAGGGGGTCATCCTGGCCCTGCCTCGAGTGGCCTTGAGCAAGTTGGTAACCTCCATGAGCTTCGGCTTGAAGATCATCTGAAAAGAGAGTTCTCCTGCCTATAAAGTGGGAATTGTTGATGGGACATTACTATGGAAAAGCACCTTTAAAGTACAAAGTGCTTCATGAACCCAGGGGCTGAGCCACTTCCATCCTCACTGTCCCAGATCCCTTCTGAGCCTTGTCACCCACACGGCCTCAGGCAGCCCTGCTCTGGGGCCGCTACTGGTTACTACTGCTATGTACGTGCAACCGTAAATGCACTGACATTAGCAAAAAACATTTTCTTATGCTCAAGGATTCTGTTGGTCAGGAATTCAAAAAGAGCCCAGCAAGGATGGCTTTCTTTGCTCCCTGGTGTCTGTGGCCTCAGGTGGAAAGAGTCAAAGACCGGAGTGACTCATGACTGGGCACTGGAATCATCTGAAGACCTGTTCACTCATAGGTCTGCTCTTGGCTGGGCTCACCTGGTGTGTTGGCCAGAATTCCTACACCTGAACCCTGCATGGGGCTGTTGGGCTTCCTCATAGCCTGGTGGCTGGGTCCCAGGAGCACGTGTCCCAAGGGAGCCAGGTGGCCACTGTGTTGGCCTAGCCTCAGGAGACACATAGCTGCACTTCAGCTGTAATCACACGTCCACTCAGGTTCACGGGTAAGGAATAGAGGCCACCACCTCTAGATGGAAAGTCCCACTGTAAGAACAGTGTGTAGGATGGAAGATATTGTTACAGACATTTTTAGAAAATTCAGTCTACCAGGGGTCTGACTCACTAGGTGAATGAAAAAGCTGGCAGGTTAGAATCCTGGACCAGGGATGGAACTTGGCAGACGTAGTACCCCTCTACTCCTGGCCATTTCTGGCTCCAGGCATCCACTGAGACCAGCACAAATTGTACCCATCCCAGGAAACCTGGCCAGCACGAAAATCACACCAAGAAGTGTCCCAAGGAGGGAGCGGGGCGGACGGCACAACGGCCCTCTCCACCCACTCCTGGTCTCTCTGCCTCCGCCATGGCCTGAGCTAGTCTTGGTATTTACGTCTCCCCATTTCCCAAAATGATCCCAGCCTCCCATTTCACGGGCAGTGCTCCCCAGGGTCTGCCTCTTCAGGGTATTTGTAGTAGACTCTCTCTATGTAAACTCTGTTCCATGGAGGGCAACAATGGCATTACCGGGGAACTTACTACAAATACAGAATCTCTGGGCCCACCCTAGATCTAGGGAATCAGAACCTGCATTTTAACAAGATCCCCAAGTGATTGTGATGCGATAAAAGCTGGAATAGCACCAGAGCGGGAGAAAGAGAACTTGATTGGAACAACTCAGGCTACTGGGTGTTGATGCCGGCTTTGCCTATTTAACAGCTCGGCCAACTCAAATTACTGAACCTCTCTGAGCCTCAGTTTCCCTAATATGTAAATTAGGTGTCATAGGCATGTATGTGTGCATGTGCTTGTGCGACATTATGCCTCCCAGGGCTGGCAGTCAATAAAGTTCAACCCTGAGGGCCAAGCACGGCCATCAGCCCCCCGCCCCCTTCCACTTGGCCAGGCCTGTCCTGAAGTCTCCCCTCTGCCATGGGGTGTGAGAGGAGCCAGCTGTCAGAGCGGCCCAGCAGCATGGTAGGCATTACAGGGAGGTGTAAAGCTCAGGGAACCCCTCCGGGAGACAGCAGTCTTCTTGAGAGGAGAGGGATTCAGGACGTCTGCTCTCCTTTGCAGAACTTATTTATTTTTTTCCAGCAGACACTGTTTATCGGCCACTTACAGAAGTTCTGACTGGGGCCTCTGTCGCCCTTTAGACTCTGGAAACTAGGTCAATCCCCTCCAGAATTTACTTGTGCTGGGAAACCTGCCTGGCTGTGGCAGCGAGGGGCCCTGACAGGGACCAGGGGCTTCGTGAGGATTCACAGAACCGCGGTCCCTGCACCCAGCGGCAATCCCCAAGGTCACCGAGCTTCTCCCGCTACCAACGCCCAGGCCTACCAGGCTCCAAGTGTGTGTGCAGGGGGTGTGTATGGGGGTACTTTACATAAAAATCATGCTTCGGTATGATCTTGGAAAGCAGAAGAAGGGCTGGTAAAAAAATGTTCACAGGATATTCATGTACTCCAAGCCTTTCTTTAAAATGTACATCAAAACGATCCCACCCTTCCCCTATGCTACAAGCTTTCAAAGGAAATTTTTAAAATATCATACGTAAAGATTATGAGCCGTCCTTACTCTATCAGTACTGCTAGCTGCAAGTCCTTCTTTAGATCTAACTTCAAGTCCTACTGCTTTAAGTGTCTGCAACTAACTGCTCAGCACCATGAACACAGTAACTTCTCAGCAAGGACACAGCAGGTGGTTGTTCCGGAAGCCTATGGCCTGAGGTGGGTACAAAAATCTCTCCATCTCTTTGGATCTCCCGGGAGGTCTGCTTCACTAGGGTCAGATGGTCCAGGTGTGTTCAGGGTCTTGCTAAGTCCAGCTGGCCTCCTCCCCAACCAAGGGTCTAGACAATCAGCGATGCTCAAATTGCCCTTCTAAGATGGGCACAGTGCTGTGGGGACATTTGATTGTGTTTCACAAAAGAAATCGGCATTGAGGTTACGTAGTGAAATAAAATTAAAACTAGGGAAATACTGAACCACAGAGAGCAGGGACTTTCTAGAAGGAATATGTTATGGGAAATGATTCTGCTGCTAGTCAGCGGGATGACCAGGCTTTGGTCTCTCTTCTGGACGTCGGCCTTTATGTCAACATCTAACTGGCCTGTGAGCTGCCCTGTCTAGTTAGGAGGGTCACATCTGCACAATTCTACAGACACTGTCCTCCAAAGTCGTTTATTAGAAGATTTCAAAACATTTCAACTGAATGTGCAAGCGCTACAGACATGCTAATATAATAATTCTCTCACAGCAGAGCCACCAGAATTGAGCACCCTGGGAGGTCACCCGGGGCTCCGTGGGGCAGGGATGCAGAGGTCCAAGCTCAGCCTTCTCTGACTCACTGTGCGGACAAGGTCCTGCCCCAGCACGGGCCATGAGAGGGATCAGCCATCCTCGCCTCCACCTGATGGAGACACGCCAGAGACAAAGTGATGTGCTTGGAAGCGGGAGACACTGACAGCAGATCACACCCTGACACGGCAGCTGCCCCGCGGGAGAGCCAGGCCTCCTCCACTCCATCTGGCTGATCCACAGCCACATAATCTGGTTAATACAGACGACTTCTGATGACTGGGTCCCCACAGAACCGTGTCAGGGCCAGATCTCCTGGCCAGAAATGGAGAGATCCATTTCCATGGGAAGGGATCGCTCCCAGCCCTCACAGACGTGGGCCTGGCTTTGGACTTTAAAGGCAAAGGTCGAGGGGTCTCTGATAGTGGAGTAGGGGTTCTCAGGTCCCACTTGTCTCAAGGCAAGATTTGGAGGCCTTGCTAAACTTTCCTCCCAAACCGAGGGCTGATTACGGGCTACAGCGTGAATGGGTCAAATTGACCCATGGATGACCAGGTCCCTTACCCAGAACTGCCTCTACCTTCTTGTAAATACATCCCCACTTTCTGACTCGAACTTCACTGCTCAGGGTCTCAGTTCCTTGGAGGAGCGCCATCCAACCTTCCAACAAGCCAGCAGCCCTCAAACCTGGCTATGCATCTGCATGTGCCAGTAGGAAAGCCTCTTCTTCCTTCTAAGAGCTTGTCAGAGGCAGACAGGACAGAGAAGAGGACAGTGGGGGAGCCTATAGCATTAAGGACCCAGCGTGCAGTGGCTGGAAGAAGAGAGGAGCGGGATCCGTGACAAACCCGGGGAGGTGATGTTTAGGAGGGACGGGGCCTTGCAAGGTGACGCCTGTTTCTCACAGATGCCAGGGCCAGACAGTTCAGGCGTCTCCAAGAGAAGCCAGCTCGGGGAGCCATCCTGAGAGGTGCTAGAAAACCTCATGCGTCATTTCACGTGTTTGTACACATGGGTCTGCCGAGGGGGCGGCACAAGAGGAAGGAAGTTCACACTGCCCACTACAAGAGTTCCCCTCCAGGATGTGCCCGAGGAAGTTTCTGGAACCCCCAACCTTGCCCACACTCCCGGCTGTGCCCCAGCTCTGCATTCTCCCCACCTCCCAGTCAAAACGCCCAGCCCTAAGTTCTCTGGCTCAGTTTTCATTTGCAGCTCTCCTTGGAGACTTCCTTCCAGGGGTCCCCGTTAGAGCAAGCTCATGTACACAATAGACGGAGTCACTCAGCAGCAGCTGGCGAGTGTTTTCAATGAGTTGGAAAATCAGGTTGAATGTATCATTAAATATGGTGCTTACGCCGAAGCCCAGACATGCGGGCTAAGTGCTTTGTGATTAGACCTCCTTTACCCACTCCCCAGCCCCCTTGCCTTCTCTTCACCTTCGTCTCTGCTTCTCCAGGGTTTTTAAAGTTAAAATCTGCCTAAGTATTCTATTAATATGTTTTAAGAGATGCTTCTTCAAGTAAACAGTTCTTTGCCTTAGGGGTCAATGTGATCTTTTGCTAACAGGAGGCATGTTGGCTTGGTATGTACATGAGCTCATGAGTGTGTCCCTGTGTGTGCGGGGGCTGAATACATGTTTACCGTGGACATCTGCCCATACAAGTGTCATTGTGCTTGTATTTCTGTCCCATGGGCATCTGTGCATCTCACACACACACACACACACACACACACACAGGCTCCCAGAGCTGTAGGTGCTCTAGTTTCAGTTTCTGAATGTCTTGAGAGGCTGGAGTCTGTCTAGATGGATGGACAGAGGGCACTCAGACGGCCACCAAGATGGGTTTTCCTAGCTGACCAGGATCGCCACCCCACCCCCCCATAGTCTCAGGACCTTCAGCCCAGGGGGGTCAAGTCTTCAAAGGTCAGCCGCCCGCTTCTGAGCAGGCATAAACCAACCCAGCACAACCTTCCTTTTTTCCTTCCACCCCTGCCTCTCTGCTCTCCTCCTACTGGTATCTCTTCCCTCCCAGCCTCCTCCGTCTTCACTTCCCTTCTTCAAAGAGCCAGATGTTACACAAGCTTGACAAGGACCCAGAGAGCACAGACATCGGAATGGGAAAGGCAGGGGAAACCATCTTCAAACTCTCACTTCATGGATAAGCAAACTGAGACTCGGAGGTGCAGAGATTTCTCCCAAGTGCCCAAGGAGGTAATGGGAGAGCCAAAGCCAGAGCTCGGATTTTCCCAGCCTTTTCCACAACTCTGCCCTTGGAGGAGAAAAACCATTTCATGGGCTCTTTTACCGCCCCCCTCAAGCCCCACCCATGTCAGAGCGTCGGGATAGAATGAGTGTGACCAGGGAAGGTCCCCAGTAAGGGAAAGAAGTCTGACCTCCTTCCGGGAGGTAAGGACTTCAAAGGGATTCTCTTCCCAGTGAGCGGGAAGGACAGGGCGCTGAGACACGGAGGAAATGGCCCTGCTGCCATCAGACCTTTGGTGTAACTTTACAGGTGCCGCCTTGGTCCCCACACGTCCCCAGCTCTGCCACGTGGCCATCAGAGTGCTGGCACGGACCGGCATAACCGTGGAAAGAAACGAGAAAGTGCTGACATGAATCCCAGCTTTCAGCCCTGGAAGGGGCTGGAGAGGTAGACGACCCTCCAGTTCAGTCCCTCGTGTTATGCAGGAACTCTGCACACGGGGACCAAGGACTTGCCCCAGTTCGCTCAGGTAGGTCCAGGGTTGCATCCCTAGAGCACCCTTCTGTTTACAGACCCTTCGCATCCATTCTCCCACTTGGAGCTGGTCCTGATGATGCTCCTATGAGGACAATGCTTGGCAAGCCTCGGATGAGGACACTAATTCGAGATAACGTGCCCACATGGCAATAGTGTCCCCACAAGCCCAGCTCAGCTGTCTCTCCTCTGTCTACCACAGCCTACCGTTCCTCTGCTTCCCTGGAGATAGAGCAGAAGACAGAGGCACACGGAGGGAGGAAGCAGAGATCGGGGACACAGGTGTGCCTGGGACTCCCCCCAGAGCACTGCCCTCTGTAAGGCCCCCAAGAAGCCAGGCTGACGCGAGGGCTGAGGAAGGGGCGGGTATGATTCGTTCTCCAAGGTCAGGGGCGCCCTCTGCTGTTAGCACAGTGAATTGCACGGCCCCCAGCGCATGCTCAGAGACTGTCCATTGAAAAATCAGGCAACTGCCCTGCATCCTGCCAGAGGAAGGGCTTATAGAACAGCGTCAGTGGAAATGGAACCAGAAGGCCTTCCTTTCCCTGGGTGTCTGAGCTCAGTCTATCCTCTGAGGACTCAGATGGGGAGGGTGTGGGTATAGGGGAGGAGAAAAAATAGGGGGCTGCCTTAATTCTCTGGGACAGGGGAGCCTTTTATTTGGGATTTAGGGCAAAGGTAGATGCCCCTCTCCCCTTCGTCCTCTCCATGTACTGATATTTCCAGAAGCTCCTCTCACTTATTCAAAGACCAAGCTGTGCCAATGGAGTGAACAGCCCAACAAGGAGCCCAGAGGAGCCACAGCATCCATGACGATTTCACTCAGTCACCCGCCAGCCCAAAAGTTAAAAACAAAATGTCCATTTTGGCAGCTTTGAACCTGGGCCAAAGCGGAGTAGCAGCAGGAAGAGCACAGGACTAGGAAACCCGGGATCTGGTTCTATGTCTACCACTTGTTACTTATCGTTGACTAAGGCTTTTCTCTCTGTGCCTCAGTTTCCTCTCCTGCAAAAAGGGCCTTCTAATACGCTGCCTTACAACTCAGAGACGTGTCCTGGAAAATTCACTTAGGTATATACATAGCAGCGTTAGCAAATGGTGGTGATGCTACCTTGCTCCGTTTTCTTTCCCACGAAATGGGCAGTTGTGGTGGGAAGGTGTGGACAGAGCCAGGGCCAACTTCCCTGCCCGGAACTCTTGACTTTGAAATGTCGCTGGTGGTTCCATCTTAGCCCTTAACCATGTCACTGGGCTCCCACCTTAAGGCAAGGCATTGCCAAGGTTGTATAAATAAAAATGCTGGTAGTGGGGCAACGCAGTAGCCGAAAACTAGACAATCCCCTTAGCAGTCAGCCTCCTGGAAAGCAGGGGCTGCTCCCAGCTAGGTCCAGAGGATCTAGGACTGGGGGAGGGGAACTCTGCTCAGGAAGGCAAGAGAGAGCAGGGGTAAGGTCCCAGCGACAGCATGAGGACCCTAAGGTAGGGGCATGGAGGCAGGGAGGGAAAGGACAGCTTTCTCTGAGTTTAGGATTGTCCTGGGACCAGCCCTGAGTTGACTTTACCTGACAGAGAGGTCAGGAGCATTAGTGAGAACTTGCTGTGAGGTGGGGTTCCCTCTGTCCCTGTGACTGGGACAGATCCTGGACTTCACTGACCTCAGCACCTACCCCAGTGCAGGCAAACTGCTTCCCCAGGAAGCAGCATCCAGCAAGCGCACATGAAGTATTACTGTTGTTATTACTGTCTCGATCATCATTGGGATAACAGTCCTGGCCCTCTTATTTCCTGCAAGATGTTCTCTTATTTGAATTTCTATTTCCTCATCAACAAAAACAAGAATCATCTTTGCCCCTCCTCAGCTCCCGGGGTTGCAGCGCGGAGAGGGAGAGAGGTATCCCAGGTGCATCTGCGGAGGAAGGTTCCAGAGGGACCCCAAATGCTATTGTTGAAGGCTGAGTGTTTCGTGGCGAGAAGCTGCCGTAGCATCTCTGCCTGCACTTGATTTGAATGTGCACATTACTGTAATGTCCCAGCGCTGCCGTCAGCACCGGGAAGGTTGAGCTATTTGTAACCACGAGATGCATGAAGATCAAACGGTAGAGGGAAGCTCCTCTGGCTTACCTGAGAAAACAGGGCCACTGGCTTTGAACACAACTGGCATTGAGGCGTGGCCACCTGCGTCACATACCGCAGGGCTTCCTGTGGGGAGGGAGGAGAGACGGAAGTGAGGAGACAAAGGCAAGGAGAGCATGCGTCCTCCCGGGGCACCACGAAAGAAAGAGAGAGAGGGAATCCAGTTATAATCCCACCCCCGGTGCCGTTACGGATGCTAGAAGTCCTGTCTGCCTCCACCTGTTGCTCTGAGAGCACCACCTGCCCTCCACAAAACTTCCTGGGCCCCTCAGAGCTGGGCTGAGTGCCTGGTCCTTGGTTTCAGGCTATTCCTCTCCCTGCTCTCTCATCCAGAGCGACAGAGGACCCCAAGGCAGCCAGTCTCCAAGGCTCAAGTTGCAGGGAGGGCATGGCAGTGAGGTGATGCCCTGACTGGACTTGAGAAGTGGCCAGAGGTGGAAACCAGTGGGCAGCACAGAATCCTGTTTAGACCCTCATGAATGTCCCCTCAAGGCTCTGGCTGCCTTTTAACTATCCCCAGGCCCCTCCTCCTCATGGTAGGTCCTCCCAACTTTCCCACCACGCCTCCCTCGATGTACATTTGCAACTGTTTCCAGTACTGGGGTCGGGGGGGACGTCATCTTGCCTAAACCTTACTCCCCACGGGATGGCCAGACACTCATCCCCCTTTTTCTTTTCCCTCCAGACCCTGGGGAGATCTCTGGGCCTTGGTTTTGTCATCTGTATGATGGCAGTAGTCGTCAATGCTCTCCGAGGACCCAGGTCACTCCCAGCATTCTCACTGTCCTCATTAGGCCCCCCTCTCCCGACACCACGGGCCAGCAAGGCCTATGCCCCTCAGCGTAGAGATTCTGCTTGGTCACCTCCTTCTCCCCTTCCCCCTATCATACTAGGAATTTCCCCCTAGACTTGCTGCTTCATTTCACCCTTTGGTTATGACAAAACATACACATTTATCATTTTAACTATTTGTAAGTATACAATTCGATGGCGTTAAGTACACTCACAATGTTTTATACTATCGTCACTATTTATACGCAAAAGTTTGTCATCATCCCCAATATAAACTCTATTCCCATTAAACAATGACTCCCCCCATTCCCCCTGCCCTCATCCCAAGTAACCACTATTCTACTTTCTATCTCTATAAATCTGTCTATTCTAGGTGCCTCATATAAGTGAAATTATACAATATTTGTCCTTCTGTCAGACTTGTTTCATTTAGCATATTTCCAAAGTCCATCCATGTTGCAGCACATGTCAAAATTTTATTTCTTTTTATGACTGAATAATATTCCATTTTATGGATATATACCACATTTTCTTCATCCTCCCATCTGTCCATGGACATTGGGTTGTTTCTACCTCTTGGCAATTGTCAACAGTGGTGTCACACACATGGATGTACAAGTATCTGTTTCGAATTCTCTCGGGTATATACCTAGGAGTGGAATTGCTGGGTCACATGGCAGTTCTCTGTTTAACTTTTTAAGGCGTTGTCAAACTATTTGCCCCAGTGACTGAACCATTTTACATTCCCACCAGCGATGCATGAGGCTTCCAATTTCCCCACATCCCCACCAACCTTGTTATTTTCAAGGTTTTTTTAATCATAACTATCTTAGTAGGTGTTAAGTGGTTTAATTTCACTCTTAAACCCCCTCAACGCCCAAGATGCTTGTAGTTTTGTATGACAATGGTCCTAATCTTGTATTCCACTAGGTATAAATAATCCAGTTTAAGAGGGAAAGCTCACAGAGGGCAGGAACTGCGTATGGTTCCCTCAAGACCACCATTTTCACTTTCATGTCTCACTAGGAGGTGACCAGGGTGGCCTGCAGAGGAAACAGCTTTCTCCCTTAAGTCCCAGAGTCCAGCTGTGTCCGCCCTTCCCACTGACAGACGCTGGAATGCCAGAGGCCTCAAGGACAGTCTTTGATGAACCAGGAGAAAAAGAAAGAAAAGAGAATAAGAAAGAGCTGGACGAGCCTGAGATAGAAAGGGCAGGGCCCAAGAGTGAAAGCAGGGAGAGGAGGAGAGAGATTGAAGGGGGAGCTGATCACAGAATTCAATCCCCAGAGAAGCAGATTCCGCAGCTCCTTCTCTGCACCTATTCTTCACCTCATGGATCTGAGCTGGAAAATTACAGAGATTCTGCTGTCGAACTCCCTGCCACCTTAGCCCCTGCCACTGAGGCCAGAGACAGCCTCAGGTGCCCCCCTAAGGACGCCAGTCAGGGCCCAGGCAGACTGGAGAATCCAGCTGTTGTCAACACAGCTGTTGCTCTGGGCTTTGCCAAGGGACCTGTCATTGCGGGCCTTTGAGGGGTGCAGGTTACTCCAGGAGAGGGAGGGCCCAGGAACGGGGTGGCAGTGGGACCTGTGGATGTGGTTGACTAGCCAGTGGCTACATCCCTGCTTCTTCTTGTCCAGACATCCACGGAAAGGCAGAAGAGATGCTCAGAGGCTCACTCACCCAAAGGGCAGGATAGGGAGATGCGTGGAAAGGGATGTGAAGAACCCCGGGGAGGCTAGGAGAGCAGACCGGGGGGGCAGAGGGAGGCCTGGGACACGATCAAATGTAAATCGACTGTGCAGGTCTAAAGTGGAACACTTTCCCCTCTCTCCCTGTCTCTCCCCGTCTCTCTTCCAGTTACTATCAAGGCAAAATTTATGAAGGGCTTCAGGCACTGGATATTCCTTGTATTTCAATCTAACTTTTTGCAATCTCAAGTGAACAGCTTGGCTGCTTCTGCCTGTCAGGGAATTTAAATTGCAGATGGGATAGTGAGCCAGCCACCCAGGCAGGAGCAGCCCCTCTAGTGCGCACCATCATTGCCTAGCAACCAGGCTGGGAAGAACTTGACGAAGCTGTAGAAAGTTCCACTCCGGAAAGTGCCCTTGACCCAGGGCACCTCCTGGGAAAAGAGAGGGAGTTTCCCAGAGAGAAGAGACAGCCAGGTAAGAGGTCTGCTCAGTCAAGGAACGCAGCCAGGGAATACAACCAGTGCCACTGGTGTGTCCTTCTTGACATACAGAATCCCCTCTGGCCTCTGCCTGGTTTTTGACATTCCATTGTTTTGGAGATTGTTTTCAAACCAAAGATGCTGTCCTTCTTCTCTGTGTGCCCTTCACACCTCACACATCGACAATGTGTGGAGAGAGACGAGAATGAATAATCTCACACACACACACACACACACACACACACACACACACACACACACACACAATCACATGCAGAGATAGGTAGGTGCTTATGCTGTTAACAACTAACCGCCAGCAAATACCCACAACAGCTAAAAGGAGGAGGAAACCTATTAAGCCTGCTCCCGCTTGGACCTCAGTTCTCCAGGATGGAACCGTTATGATTATGGCCTTTGGCCTTGATCAGAGTTAGTAAAGTGTTTGCTACACTTAACATCCTAGGAAAGAGCACCCCAAATGCACTTAAGGCCGTAATCAAAGCATATGCTTTTACTTAAATAATTGGCTTTGAGAATAAAAATGTAAGTAGTACCCCAGTGTGTCTGTCAAAGTTTACACATATTGGTGTCCCATCAACTCTGAGGCAAAACAACCCTCCACACACACTCATGGAAAACACACCCACATCAGACACACCCTTTTCTACCATGTGTCCAGGACATACCTAATGTATTTTCTGGGTTTCTGCTCTGAGTTGAATTGTGTCTTTCCTCCAAAAAAAAAAAAAAAAAAAAGATATGCTGAAGTCCTAATCCCTGGTATCTCAGAATGTGACCTTATTTGGAAATAGAGTCACTGCAGATGTAATTAGTTAAGATGAGGTCATGGTGGATACGGTGTCCACAGGACTGGGGTGTCCTTCTAAGAAGTTGCACGGGCCATGGCGAGACACAGGGAGGATGCGATGTAAGGACGAAGGCAGAGACTGGAGAGCTGCAGCTGCAAGCAAGGAGCGCCAAGTACTGCGGGCAGACCAGCAGAAGCGACAAGAGGCCAGAAAGGATTCTCCGCTATAGGTTTCCGAGGGAGTGTGGCCCTACGACACTTGATTTTAGACTTTTAGCCTCCAGAACTGTGAGACGATACACTTCTATTGTTTCAAGCCACCCGGTTTGCAGCCCTAGGAAATAATACAATCTGCTCTCTGTCACTCTGCTGAAGGGGACCAGAAAGGCCCATGTGCTGGCAGTGCCAGCTTGGAGTGAGATACAAGTGGGTCCGCACAGGAACAAGCCTGGGCCCTCTGGATGCAAATGCTGGCATGGAGTTGAAGGGTTTCAAAATCTTTGAGACTCCGGGCAGAGAGCTGTATATTGGCTTTTTGGCTAAACTGTGCTTTTTCATTAAGGGTTTGTTCAGTAGACAATCCCATGGCCCTCGAGCATCCCGTGGGGGAGCCGTGTTTTCAGAGTGCTGAGGCCGGTGCCCCGGCCCGCATCTTCTTCACACGTGTCGACCCCACTCACTGGGCACTTCTCCACTGCTGCCTGGCCCTGTCCTTTAGCTTGTCTTGCCCCTCCAGAGGAGCACATCTTCCAGGGCTGGCACCACGCTGTGTCCTTCACTGGGTCATGCAGAGTCTTGTGCACTTAGTAGGTGCTCAATAAATGTGTGGGACTCAATGCACAAGGCATACAAATATGAAACCCGTGATTCTCACAAAGACGCCGTGAGTCGCCACCAGTGGAATTAGCGCGCCAACCCATTCATGTCTGAGTTGTTGTTATTGCTGTGTTATCGATACCCCATTCATGGTGTGTGATTCAAGTGTATTCGCTTCGGGTACCTATGTCTTCCTGGAAATTCTAGAAGGTAGGTAAAATGGGTGTGATCACCCCATAGGTCAGAGACAAGACAGAGGTAGGATCTGAGTACTGGACCAGTGAGGCAGCTGGATAGGGGGTGGGCCAAGAGTTGGGAGCATAAGGTTCTAGACCTGCCCACTGATAGAAGAAGTTACTTCACCTCCCCTGACTGAGTATCAGTGACAGCAATCTGTTAAATGAAGGTAGTTATGCCTTAACCAACCTGCAAATGACTCTTTGGCCTCTGATTTCCCAATCGTGGTAGACACAGAAAAGTGCCACAGGTCCCCTTCTGTGGTCGAGGTCAGCTTCAGCTGAGGGCACCGAGCCCTCAGGGGGATGAGCGAACAAGTACGAGTATCAAAGGCCAGGTCCCTTTGCCTGACGAGGAGTCCTCAGGCCAGAGCCCCAGGCTTTGGGGACCGCACCCCAGATTCAGTCCAACGTCCTCCTCTTCCCAAACCTACCTCCTCCCCTGTCCTTCAGAAGTGTGGGTCCCCAAAGTCACCTTGCAGCCCAAACTCCACCCCAGCATCTGCATCTAGAAGGCCCGACCTGCAGCACCAACGTGCCCCTCCGCAGACATTTTAAAAATTGTGGTGAAATACACATAACATTAAATTGATCATTTTAACCATTTTTAAGGGTACAGATCAGTGGCGTTCTGTACATTCCCAGTGTTGTGCAACCATCACCACCATCCATCCCATCTTTGCTGTCTTCCCCAACTGAAACTCTGCCCCCATTCAACACTAACTCCCCATTCTCCCCTCCCCAAGAAACCACCATTTGACTTTTTGTCTCCATGAATTTGACTGCTCTAGGGACCTCATATAAGTGGAATCACACAGCATTTGTCCTTTCATGTCTGGCTTACGTCACTTAGCATGATATCTCCAAGGTTCATCCATGTTACAGCATTTGTCAGAATTCCTCCCTTTATGGCTGATTAATATTCCATTGTATGTACAGACCACATTTTGTTCATCCATCCATTCATCTGTCAGTGGACACCTGGGTTGCTTCCACCTCTGGCTATTAATAATAATGCTGTGCATCTTTATTCCCATCCTGCCCCTAGGTTCTTCATGACCACTTTTTTTTCAAAGTGAGAGACTGGCATGGACATATATACACTACCACATGCAAAATCGATAGCAAGTGGGAAGCAGACGCATAGTACAGGGAGATCAGCTCAGTGCTTTGTGACCACCTAGAGGGGTGGGATAGGGAGGGTGGGAGGGAGGGAGACACAAGAGGGAAGAGATATGGGGATATATGTATATGTATAGCTGATTCACTTTGTTATAAAGCAGAAACTAACACACCATTGTAAAGCAATTATATACTCCAATAAAGATGTTAAAAAAAAAAAGAAATAATATAATACATGTAACATACTGGCACACTGTAAAAAAAAAAAAAAAAGAGAGAGAGAGAGAATAATGCTGTGCAGATATATTTTTATCTCACGCCAGCTTATCTCCATATACAAATGGGCCTTCCTAGCCTCCTTCAGGATGACCAAGAGGTAAGAGGAATGGCAGACATGGTCAGAATTTCCCAATCATGGGGTTAAAAAGGCACAATTTCTCTAGCTCCCCTGGCCTCAAGGATGGTTAGCTGGGCAGTATCCTTGGCAGAGGTGCTGGTGTAGACAAACAGACAAGGCAATATCTGTTTTCCAAGGTGCAAAAACTGCACAAGGTATGAAAGTGAGGAATGACGGAAAAGCACTGGGGCAGCCCAGAAAGCGTTCATGTCCTCTGCCCTTGCTAGGCCATCTTTCCCTATAACACTGCCTGTGACATTCCCTGCAGAGAAGGAAGTGAGCAAGGGTTCCCCACTCTGCAGTTTGCCTTGCCCAGCACCCCCTATCCACACAGCCAGGGGGAGCCCCGGGAAGATGACTGTATTAGAAATAATAATCCCTGACCTCAAAGAAAAACATGATGGATTGCATTAATTCAGCAACAGCTTCTGAAAGCCCAACTGCACCGGGCACAGTGCTAGGCGTATGCACTTCACCACTGAGACCACCCTTCCAAGAGCTCAGGAACTCTTAACTGGGTCTCCATATATAACAGGGGCAGAATAATGCAACCAAGCACATGAAAACTGCCCTAATGTCTGTCCTCTTTGGGAGGAGACTGTCCCCGCTCTAAAGACCTGGTCCCTCGACCTTTAGGGCAATTCCCAATTCTTCTGCTCATCTATTCATTCATCCAGGCATCCCATGGTTGTCTTTTCATCTGCCAGGCACCATGTTGGGGAAGCAGAGGTCAAGAGTGCCTCCCAAGCGGATGAGAGGAGCCCCCGTCCACATACACGCATTGTGAGAAATATCGCTGGGGATACATATGTGCCCTTCATCACAAAACAAAAAGAGAGCCTCTGACCCAACTCTGGTAAAAATGTAAGCACACTGTCCTCTGCCCACATGGTCAGCAGTCAGTGGGTTTGGGAACAGCATCTCTGGCAGCTTTCTCTGTCGGAGACCTTGGGCTGATCAACATTATTCAACCACCAACAGAGCAGTGGGCCAGCCTTTACCTTCAGAGACCGCCCCCACTCCACTGCCTCCTTAATACCCACCTCAGCACCAAGTGGTCCCTGATGAAGCTTCAGGGACCAGCCATTCAAATAGGGACTTGGATGCCGGGTGTCACCTCAGGAAGGAAGGAAAAACCCAAACTGAAGGCACGTGAGCTTCCCCTCTGTGCCAGAAACCCTGCTGCCTGTCACAAGCCAGACATGATGTATAGGAATAATAAGGTCCCTTGAATTACCCATTAAGTACTGTCAGCAAATCACATGACTTCCTTTTTAATATTGCACATACCTGGCCCCTGGAAAATGAGGATGATGCTATCTCCACCGGCTGGATAATAAACAGAGCTCCCCCCCGCCGCCCCCATCCCCCCTCCCCCCACCGAGCTAGGGAGACACAGCCCCTCCTCCAAAGTCGTATCAGAGCAAAGGCAAGGAAAGGAAGAAGGAGAGACTCAAGCCCACACTCCGGCTCCTGCAGCTTGGGCTTCAAGCCAGCACTCTTCTGACTGCCTTCACGGATACAGGAGGGTTCACAAACTTCCCTACCTTGTTCCTCCCTCCAGCCAACTTTCCATGGCTTCCCAGGGAGCATGGCTGCTGTGTAGATGTCATTTGCTCAGAGTAGCCATCCCTGACTCCCCTGTGTAACTAAACCAGGAACCCTCCACGATTCTACCACCAAGCGCCTGTGGTTTCACTTCTAGCATCCCACCTGTTTGCTTGTTCAATGCATCAGTCATGAGACAACATGCCCCGGGAAGGCAGGAACCATGGCTGCCTTGTTCACAATTCAGCCCCACTACTGGCACACAGTAGGACCTCAGGAACCACATGCTGAGTAACTTAGTAGTAAATGCTCAGTAAACCCTGCGTGACTGAACTGGGCCACATTTCCTAGAGCAATCAGCGCATGGCGAACTTTGGCGTGCATCAGAATCACGCCACAGGTTTTTTAAACCACAGACCGCTGGGCCCCATCCCCAGCTTCTGATTCAGTAGGTCTGGGGTGAGGGGAGGGGCGGCCTGTGGATTTGCATTCCCAACCAGCTGCGAGCTGAAGGCAATGCTGCTGGTCCAGGGACCCCACTTTGAGAATCACATCCTGAGAGAATCGCCCATAAATGAAGATACCCGTTTCCTGCCCTTCTGCCTTCTCATCAAATTTATTGGAGCTGTCCACATGAGTACAAGTGACAAGGACAGAAAACAGAGCTCTCTGGATCCAATTTGTCCTATGTAAATAAAATTCTTCTCATCCCTAATAGTGGGAAGGTAAACTGAGGAGAATGGATGCAAAGTGAGCTGGACTGTTCAGCAAGTTGGCACAAACAACATAGAACCCCGCACACCAGATACACAGCTTCCTGTTCCAATCACTGGGCTGCACTTTTCTGACACCAACTGTAGAAATGAGTTGGCTTCCAAGTGCCTTATTAGAGAACAAATTATTCCCTGTTTTGCTACTCTTTCCATTTGAGTTAATCTGCAAGTCTAAAGTCCAAGCAGGTGCCAGAGTTATTCCTGCAACTGGCACCAAACTGCATTCAGAAAGCACAATTAGCACTTCGTTAATGTGCCTCAGAATGGGATAATCTACATATTACCCAAAGGCCGCCTCAGTCCCCACTGCACTTCACCTTAACGTGCCAAAGTGCAGGTTGCCCTGCTCACAGGCCTTTACAAATCCAGCATTTGCCAGGCAGCTGTCCCGAGCTTTTCATTTGAACAGAGCAGGGAGGACCCCCTGGTGACAGCAGTTAAGAATCCCAGATGCAACCTTTCTTCTTTCTTCCTATTCTTTTTCTTCCTGAACTATTCAGGCCACAAACAAACGGCGGGGGTGGGGGGGGGGGGTGGGGGGGGGGTGCTGACGGGGGCGTCCTAGAAAAGTGGGCACCTGTGCCACAGCACTGGGGAGACCCAGTGGCCCAGAGCCAAGCGTTGGAGCACAAGTGTGGAGAGGAGGACCCAACCAAGGGACAGCTCAGCTCAGGGTCTGGAGTCTGAACACTGTGAGAGGTTCCTGCATGGGACGAGGGCCACAGGGGGAGCCTGGTGTGGGGTGCTGGAGCTCCAGAGGGTAAGGAGGGAGTCCCAGGAGGGGGCAGCCAGGCGAGGGGTATGGGTACCTAAGAGGATTGGGAGGGTCTTCCTCACCAGGTTAGGGGGACAGCCTGGGACAGGCTGGGAGGCCAAGAGGGATGAGGAGGGCATCTGTGCCAGGAAGGGGTGATGGTGGCAATAGAAGATTACATAAGGGGAGATTGATCAACTAAGAAAGATAAACAGGAGCCAGATTTCCCACTGTTAGAGAAGGAAGCTACAGGCATAAAAAGGATGAAAACTAAAGTGAATCCTGAGGTGTTAGACTGGAATCTGGGGTATCTATGTGAACTGATGCTTTTTACTATTTAGTTAGATAAACATATAAATACACATGCCATTGTATGTGTAGACATACATGCACATATTTCTCCACTCTGTCCACCAAGAGGGTCTGGGAGCCACCCCAGTACCAATGAGCACACCTAGCCCTTAGATCTTGGTTTCTAAATACCATTCTCCACTGAAAGGAATCAGGGCTCCCTGAAAAATGGGCTGATTCCAGACAGGGGCAGGGAAAGTACAATACGAATTTGGAATATCTTACTTTACCGTAAGGAAGGAAGCACTCAGAGAATGATGGGGACTTGTGAAAAGGACACTAAAGCTAGCTTGGAGGGATTCCCACCGGGCAACTCTGAGACAATTTCAGCATCAAAAGACATAATAATAAGAAGGTACAATCCACTGAATAAAATATGAAACACAAGTTCATCCTGATATGGATAAATGAATAAACTGAAGTTTGATAAGGAATGGGATATTCACCTAATCTCAAAGCATCTCCACACATGGTTACTTACAAAGAGGAAAAGAGTAACTTTGCCGTGGAGAAGGCTGGTGACACCACCTTAAACAAAAGTAATCAAAGTCTATATCACCAAGTCTGGGACAAATCAGAATCATGGGATGCCTGATAAGGTGCAATAAGAAGGGCACAGCATCACTTCTATGAAACTCCTGCCGAAGATGCACAGTCTGAATCTAATCATGAGGAAACATCAGACAAACCCAATGTAAGGGACATTAATCAAAAGAGTTGGCCTGGAGTCTTCAAAAGTGTCAATGTCTGGAAAGTTAAGAAAGGACCGGGAATCTGTTCCAGAGTGAAGGAGATTAGGGAGACACAACAACGAAAGGCAGTGTGTGGCCCTAGACTGGATCCTTTCACTCTAAAGATCATCACTGGGGCAGCTGGCCAAACTTGACTGGGGTCTGAGGATTAAATGTTAGTAATGAATCAGGTCACTTCCTGCCTTGGACGATTGTTTATGGTCACGTAAGAGCACGTCCTTGCTTGTAGAATATACAAACTAAAGTATTCATGTCATGCGTCATGTCAGCAACATACTCTGAAATAGCTGAGGAAGAAAAAGGATTTTTGCACTGTACTTGCAGCTATTCGGTACAATTGAAGATTGTTTCCAATAAACCATTCAAGAAGCTACGGCAATGATGACAGCAACAGACCTGAGTCTCCTTCAGCCAGCATTATCTGGCCGTGCTCTCAATGAGCTCAGTCGGCTTAAAGACACTGCATGAGTCAGCCTCACGCCACCGGGGTGAGGTCATAGTCGTGCCTGCCATTTTAAACATCCTGAGTGGACGAGTGGCTTGAGGGGAGATCAGTGGATGCTGTGCCCTCTGGGAGCCCTGCACTGATTTGGGGAAGGATCCAGGCCACTCATATTGGGAAGACGGAAGTCTATCGCTGATGTGAACGCTGGGTCTTTGCGGAGGGGAGCGGTATCCTGGTTTCCGATTCCAGGTCTGGTCCTCACGGGTGCTACTCTCTAGGGCTCTACCCTCAGAGGTTTTGCCTCCTCCACCTTTTCATGCGGAATGCTGGCTGGGCAGGAGTGTCTATGCCAAAGCCTACCCTGGAAAGCAGATGTGGTCCTCTCGGGGGTACCTGCTTGCCAAGGATGAGAAGCCTCCTTCAGTGTAGACTGACGTTCACACCTGTGCTCCACAGTGCAAACACAGCAAAGACCTACTAACTGATTCACCCCTAGAACAGGGTGACCAGGTGGTGAGGGGTCTGACAACCACATCGTGAGAAGAGAAGACCCAGCAGAGATGGGACATCTGTCTTCAAACGTTTGAGGAGATGGCCCATGGGGGTGACTGGATTTATGTCACATAGCTCCAGCTTAACACCAAGAACCAATGGTGGAGGATGAAAGGCAGTGGAGTTCAGCTCCACATAAGTAAGGGACTTTCTATTACTGGATCTAGCCAACGCGGGCCAGGGCCCCTGGGTGGGCTGGGATCCTGGAAGTGAGCAAGCAGACATTGAAAGGCCATGGGAGGGGAGCTGCAGCAGTGACCTCGTCAATGTAAGGATGATTGCAGGGATGACCAGATTACCCTGTATGGCTCTGACTAGGAAAAGAAGCCAGAGCTTTAGTGAGCAGAGTGAAGACAGCATTCCTGGGCTTTGCTTAGGCCAGTAGGACAGTCCCACCAAGCCAGAGCACCTCTGTCTCCCCAGCAGCTCACCTTCTGCCACCCGCCCCAACTTTTCCAGCATCTAAGGTGAGTAGATGCAACACAAATCCTGAGGAAGGACCAGGACCTCACGGCTCCTCAACACTGTCTGGGACTCCGTGGCCTCCCAGATGTGCGGATTCTCCACCACCACCACGGAGGCTGCCCGCCCCCCCGAGTCCAGCTTGGACCATAGTCCCACCTGTTCCCGAAGACCTCTGGCCCCTCCCAAAGGCAAGACGGCTGGCCTGCCTGGTGAGTCTCCTCCTTCCATCACCTGTGTCTCTTCCTTCAACCCTTGAGTCACTGTCCCTACATCACACAGGTGAACAAGCCTCAGGCTTCAGGTTACAAACCCTAAGCGGAACCGGAGGGCTGTGCCCTTCCTCCCACTTTACCAAGAGCTGGTGAAGAAGAGGAAAGGTCATCGGAGCCCCTGGAAAGAAAGAGTAGGGTGCTGCAAGATTCATCATTATGCCAGTTCACCTGGAGACAAAGGTTAGGTCAGCGCGGAGAGTTTCCCACGGGCAAAGCCATCATCCACTGACGAGTCCAGCAGATACACACATACTGTACGGTTCCACATTTGCATTCATTGCTCTGGTTGGATTTATTAAAAGAAAGAGACAGGGCTTCCCTGGTGGCGCAGTGGTTGAGAGTCCGCCTGCCGATGCAGGGGACACGGGTTCGTGCCCCTGTCTGGGAAGATCCCACATGCTGCGGAGCGGCTGGGCCCGTGAGCCATGGCCACTGAGCGTGCGCGTCTGGAGCCTATGCTCCGCAACGGGAGAGGCCACAACAGTGAGAGGCCCGCGTACCACAAAAAAAAAAAAAAAAGTAAGAGACAGTGATTTTTAAAAAGGTAGAGAAAGGGGACTTACAATAGCACACAGGGATAATGGGTTGCTGCACTGGATGCATTATTCCCCAGGGGCCTGAGTAAAGAATTAGAGCGGTGAGATCTTATTTGATGTTTCCATACGCCTGCTGAATTTTCAGCTTGGATGCAATACCAAGCCGACCCAGTAGCCAGCCCCTCCCTTCTCAGCACTGCCACAAGTTTTAAGGGAGACCAGTTCAGGCTTATTAGACACTTTTATTATTCAACTTATACCCCACCCAGATCCATGGGCACAAATCACTTTTACATAACCCATGTATTCACACACATATAGTTAGCAACTTTGTGTCTCGGAGTTTAGCAGCAAACTCAAAGTTGAAAGCAACCGACAGCCAGACTTTTATTTTTTTTATTTTCACGGTACTGCTGATAACCCCTCTCCACGGGCTCATCTGCCCAGTGAACATGCCATGGGCAAGAATGGACGGTGGGCTGGCACACCCAAGACCTGGCCTCTGCATTGGCTCTACTGCTAACTTACTGGTAGCCTTCAGAAGGCAGAACCTTCCCTGCCTCTGTGATCATATCGGCTCTATGTACTTCAGAGAGCAATGGGGAAGAGATCATAAGATCATGAACAGGAAAGTGCTCAGAACAATAGCAAGTGCTTTAAACCTGTAAAATGAGGTGTCATGTAGTCAGAATCAGGTTTAAAAAATGGGATCTGCTTTCCGTGCCAGATAGGGGTCCATACGGCTTTGTCCTGGATTCCCGTCGTAACTTAAAGGGAAACTTTCACAATGTCCGGAGCCCTTGATGTCCTGCAAATGAAGGAGGAGGATGTCCTCAAATTCCTTGCAGCAGGAACCCACTTAGGTGGCACCAACCTTGACTTCCAAATGGAACAGTACGTCTACAAAAGGAAAAGTGATGGCATCTACATCATAAATCTGAAGAGAACCTGGGAGACGCTTCTGTTGGCAGCTCGTGCCATTGTTGCCACTGAAAACCCAGCTGATGTCAGTGTCCTATCCTCCAGGAATACCGGCCAGCGAGCTGTGCTGAAGTTTGCTGCTGCCACTGGAGCCACTCCTATTGCTGGCTGCTTCTCTCCTGGCATCTTCACTAACCAGATCCAGGCAGGCTTCTGGGAGCCAAGACTTCTGGTCGGTGGTTACTGATCCGAGGGCTGACCACCAGCCTCTCCCAGAGGCCTCTTACGTTAACCTGCCTACCATTGCTCTGTGTAACACAGACTCTCCTCTGTGGTATGTGGACATTGCCATCCCATGCAACAACAAGGGAGCTCATTCAGTGGGTCTGATGTGGTGGATGCTTGCCCGGGAAGTTCTGCGCACGCGTGGCACCATCTTCCGTGAACACCCATGGGAGGTCATGCCTGATCTCTACTTCTACAGAGATCCTGAAGAGACTGAAATGGAAGAGCAGGCGGCAGCTGAGAAGGCTGTGACCAAGGAGGAATTTCAGGGCGAATGGACCGCCCCACCTCCTGAGCTCCCTGCTCCTCAGCCTGAGGCAGCGGACTGGTCCGAAGGTGTGCAGGTGCCCTCTGTGCCTGTTCAGCAGTTCCCCACTGAAGACTGGAGTGCTCAGCCTGCCACGGCTCAGGTCACTGAGTGGGTAGGAACAACCACTGAGTGGTCTTAAACTGTTCTTCCACAAACTCTTAAAACGGAAATAGGTTGATGAAAAATAAACAGTTTCTTTAAAAAAAAAAAAAAAGGGGGATCTGAACACAGGGCTGTGAAACATACAGAGGTCTGAGTCATGCTCTGGTCCCACCCCTCATTTCACAGGTAAGAAAGTGGGCACCATGGGCGTCACAGCTACTCGCAGGACAATGGCAAGACCAGTCAGGTTTGGATGAGACAGTTAAGGTGCATCCCATACTTGAATGCCCACCCAATGGCCGCCTAGCCTCTGTTTGATTATCTGCATTGACAAGGAGCTCACTTCCTCAAAGGCAGCGCCTTCACCTTTGAAAGGCTTAGGAGACTTTTCAGAAGCATGAGGAAGGAGAAGCAATTTCTGTGGCCTTTTCTCTACCCATCATTTGGCCCAAGAGATACTAAAGACGCCCCACAGACTGCTTCTGCTCCCTTTTCTGTACAACACCTGGTCAGTGGGGCTGTTCCCTGTGATACTTCTCTCCTTCAGTCTGTGCATCCCTGCATCACTGGCTCCTTCGTTCACTCCTCACATCAGTCTCTTTGCCGTCCCGGTTACCCTGCAATCAACATGCTCTAATTTGTCCAGCACTAGCTCCCAGCTCATCTCTTTGGCGTGGCCACCTTGTCCTTGGCAGCTGACAGTCTGAACATTCAGGACCTCTTCAGTCACCTTGTGTCAGAGCAGCTACTGTCAGCAGCTCCTGAAACTGAACAGGAAGCTGAGGGATCAGGCCTGGACAAGCAGAGCTCCACGTGCTCCAGTCCACTGTTGATACCTGGCACAAAAATTAAGGCCTTGAAACAACCCAGAGAGGCGGACACAGAGCCTGCGGCTTGGCTAGGCGCTGGTCAGGGGCCAGTACTCTGGCAAGGAAGCCCCTGCACTATAGAAGATGGCAAGGAAGACCGTTGCCATGGTGACTGTCGGGCAGCCTAGACTGCTGCGGCCTGTGAGGAAAAGGCACTAGGAAGGACCGTAGTGAGATGCAGGAATTCACCCACAACCACTACCCAACCCACCAGGGGCGTTACCAACTCAAGCTGCGCCTGGGCTGTTTCCCTTGTGGTCCACGAGGAGGAGGGGGCAGGGCTGACATTAATCATCCTATAGGAGAAGGGGAGGTCTTCGGGGTGTGTGTGTGCATGTGTGTGTGTGATATGTGTCTGTGTGTGTAATGTGTGTGATTGTGTAGTATCTGTGGTGTGTGTCTTTGGGGGGGTGGTCTGTGTGTGTGATACGTGATGTGTGTGATGTATGCGGTATACGTGTGATGTGTCTGTGTGATGTGTGTACGTGATGTGTGTTTGTGTGTGATGTGTGTCTTGTGTATGATTGTGGTGTGTGTGTCTGTGAAGTGTGAGGTGCCTGTGTGTGATGTGTGTCTGTATGTGTTGTGCCTGTGTGTGATGTCTTGTATCTGTGTGCTGTATTGTGAATGATGTGTGTGAGGTGTGTCTGTGTGTGTGATGATGCGTTGAGCTGACCAAGCATCAGTGCCTTCTTGGGCAAAGCCTCTTTCTCTTCAGGCCCAAAAGCACAGGAACTCTTGGAGCAGCTGGAGGGTGGTGGCTGGAGGCTAAGCGAGTCACCCCTCCCCCGTGCCCCTGGAGCAGTATGCATGCTCCTCTATTAGCATTAATTACAATGTGCTCTAATCATTTGTTTACAGGCTGCCTCCCCCACTGAAGGAGGGAGGAGCTCGAGCCCAGGGGCTGCGTCTCCTATTTCTGCCCAAGTGCCAGCACTACTCCGTGTCCTCAGCACAAGGTAGACATCCAGTGAGTGTCGCCTGACTGAATGACTCTGACAAGGACAAGATCAGAGCATCTGCACTTCATGCAGCAGTGTGCAAGATTAAGCTCATTCAAGGAGCAGCAGTGGGGCTCTCGCTCCGCTGGGCACGGCGCTGTGATGGAGTCGCCTCACCACGGAGTTCACGCAGAGCCAGAGGGACACTCAGACTGTGGCCCTCCTTCTCCTGTGGCAGGGACACAGCGCCGGAGGCAGGCCCACTGTACTGGTCAGTGGCAGCGCTGGAAGAGGTGCCCGGAAGACCTCACCACGAGGGCATCCACTCTGCAGGTTACCAACGAAGGACTGGTCTTGTTTCACATTTATTTAGTTGCTTTTAATTTACATCCAGTCCACCTGCTCTTTTTGGTGTACAGGTTTACGTGTTTTGGACAAAGGCATAGAATTGTGTAATCACAATGAACATACAGAAACATTCCCTCACCGATCTGTTTCATTTTCTTAAGTAACCACCCATCTTTTTTCTGGCCCCGTTTTTATTTCATATCCCCTTTTAGTGGAGACGTGTTAACTGAAAACTGAGTCAGTTCCTTCCAGTAGCCTAGTCAGATCTGCCCCTCCTCTGAGCCCTATTTGACATTTCTAAGCAAAAGAGGGCATTACAGGAAAAAGTAAGGTGGGATGTACACCAACTCATCCTGAGAAAGAAGTATTTTCCTCGAGAATATCCCCCTTGAATCAGAAGGACACACAAGCCAGAGAAGGAACTCTGTGAGGACAGACTTTGCCATACACCACTGGTACACTCCTGAAAATTAGGATTATACCTAATCCCAATTTGATCAAACAACCTATCAATCTTTGTCTCTGCTGGTCACCAATCCTCGGCTCTATTTCCGTCACCTTCCCACCTATCCATGCATATACCCTTGGAGTTTCAGGGAAGCAGAAGATGGATAAAAATCACTTGCTGATAAACTTAAACGTCACTAGAGATTGCTATCATTTAGAAGGAAACTTTAAGAATATTTTTAAAGGAATAAATATTACCCTAGGAGAACGAGCACATGAGAGCATTTTTTAAAACCATAAAAGGTTGGAATCTGTCCATTCACATTACGTTGCTCTTCGAAGCGGTTCTGTAGGATGCAGCTGACTCCTTTCAAGTTTGCTGTTATTACTCTGAACACTGTTGGAACTTTGCCTCTGAAACTGCCTTCAGAGTCAGTATATGAAGCATTCAAGAAAACCAGCTTCACTTTTCATGTCGCATATGTTTTTGTCAAGTATATTTCCTCCTCCTTGATCCTTGCGAGCTAGTCTCCACTGATTTTCATTAACCTAATGTCCAACCTTGAGGCCGGGAATAGAGTAGTCAAGCATCATTAATTTGGAATCCACCATTTTGGAATAAGAAATAATTCAGAGAGTAAACTTCAGCCATCCAATTGCTCTCTTCGAAGGAAGGAAACTAATCATATATGTAAATCAGAAGGAAACCATTTAAAGCTACTTAAAAGAGCAAACTTCGCAAGCATTCTCGAGCACACCTTAGATTAAATCACCCTTTACCCAACATATTTGTAGGCTCATTATAAATTGTCTTTATTAACCAGACATCCCTCCATGGACTTGTAGAGACAGTATTTTTTTGACCTACTCTCTGTTACTGTCAGTGCTGGGGTGCAGGAAGGTTGCATGTCTTTAAAATGATCTCATAATTCAGACTTTTTTTGTGGCACTCCAGCAAATTCAGACCAACCTTCCTTGCATTAGTCTGAATTAACAAAGTTTGATTGTACTGGATTGAACCATATGAAATCAGCAATATTCAACCATTTTTGACCTTTAAAAATGGTGATTTTATATGGTTCATTCAATGTAACGTATTTCTTTTCTGGGACTCCTTTCCAAGGAACCAAAAGCATTCCTCATTTCCATGCTTTCTTCGTATATTTTAAAGATACAAGTAGGAGAGTGGGATTGAACACCCAGCCCCTAACCGCCTGCCCCTCAGTTCACAAGTACAGAAACTGCAAGAGTAATAGAAGAAAATCACTCAAACCACAACTGCTTCAAAATGGGACGAAAAAAGTACTAAAATAAACAACATCAGAGAACTATCACCACTGCTTTCCCATCACCCAAACTCTCGCCCTCTCCTTCAGACCAGTCTTCCCATCTGGAAATCACTTCAGGGACAAAATATACCTTGCCTACCCGTAAGTGTAATCCATTAGAGCCCAAGAGATTCTGACTGTGTGAAGAAAACTCCAAAATCAGACCCCTGAAAGGTTTGGGATGAGAGGGGAGCAAATTAAAGTTTAATAGGATGGAACCTCAGGAAATGTACAAATGTAAATTAGGACAGAGAAACAGAAATTATTCTCACTTATACAAGGCTCCTCATTAACTTATTTGATAGCATTCTGAGAATTTGTTTAATAAATGTAGGGGGCTTCCCTGGTGGCACAGTGGTTGAGAGTCCGCCTGCCGATGCAGGGGACACGGGTTCGTGCCCCGGTCCGGGAGGATCCCACATGCCGCGGAGCGGCTGGGCCCGTGAGCCATGGCCACTGAGCCTGCGCATCCAGAGCCTGTGCTCCGCAACGGGAGAGGCCATAGCAGTGAGAGGCCCACGTACCACAAAAAAAAAAAGAAATGCAGGGATGTGCAAACTCAGAAGAGTGTAAGATTGACTCTCTCTGCTTCAGGGCAAGGAAATGGATTTGCACTGCAGAAAGAAAGGGTTTCTGATGAGTATTAAGAACTTTCTGGATTGTGAAGGCCAGGAGAAGCTGAGGAAGGAGAGGGTGGCAGACTGTGAAATGTCCTTGTCTGGGGGTATTATAGTGGATGAGCCCCACTTTGCGAGACTGGGGTTGATTCTGTCTTCATTTGACTTGTTTCATCTTCTGCCAGAGCAGACTGGTCCCCCTTGGCCACAGGGTGCCTCTTGAAGGCTCTGTGACCACTGGGGCAAGCCATCAGATGATGGTTTCCTCTGAGGGCTTGGGGGCTCATCCAGCCCTCAGGGGAGCTCCTCCAAGACTATCATTCTCCAGCAAAGACCCTATTTGTAGGAGCCATATGAGGCTTGCTGCCACCAAAGCAACAAATTCCTGAAACAGAGAGGGAGAAACAGCTACCTAAGGGAGCATCTCCTCTGCACTGAGGGGAGGGGGAGGGGAGCAATTTATGTTTAGCTTATTTTTATTTTTAATTTTTTGTTTTTAAAAAAGATGTAGTGACTGCATCTACTCCTTCATTCAACAGGTTCCACTGGTGTTATTGAGACTCCAGTGTCATCAAGAGCACTGTTTCTTTCCTGCCCTCCCACAGTGTCACCTTCATCCAAAGGTCAATCCTAATTGAAGTCTCAATACCTCCCAACACTTCTGCAGCTACACGTCCAGACAGAGAGAAGTTGGGTCTCTTCAAGGAACACTCAGAAGGCTAAGAACATTTTTCCTGGTGTGTTTAGCTTATTTTTAACCAAGTGACACACAGGCACGGAGGAGGAGAATTCGAGCTGGGTTTGAAGCTACAACCTTTCCCGGGGGAGCTGCTACAAGAGGCGCTCTCCATGGACCAGCTTGGTCTCATAAGCCCCATGTCACAGGAAGGGAGCATTTCCCACTCCTGCAAAGCCAAGCAGACCCACCACTTGAGTCTCCCTCTCCCACTGACTTGGGCACAGAGTGGTAGTTTATGGCAACAATTAATGTGGCTCTAAAGGTAAATTGAAAACACCAAGAGGAGCAAATTTTCACATGAAAATGCAAATTGTTCCTTATATGGGCTGTTCCACAGACACTATGATTCATCATTGACTGTTCAACTGTATTTCCAAGTAAGATCTCAGTGAGAAGGATAGAAAGGCAGAGCCCAAGCCTGGGGAGATTTATAGCTCCTTTTATCCAGATGTAAAGCACACGGCGTTGCAAGGGAATATTAAACCTATAAAATCTCCATCTATCTTGTAGTCCTTATTTGAGGAGGGGCCAAAGGACACACAAGCATATACTTACATCCTCCAAAATTTGCCCTCTCCAGACATGCACACTCCTTTACTTTCATGCAATTCACCTTTACTTTCCCTTCTTACATGAAGGCAAACTCATCCATCCACCCATCCATCCATTCACCAAGGCTTTACTGCCAGCCACATACACAATTTCTGATTAAGAAAAGGAATCCAAGTGGGTTTTCCGACGTTCTCTTGTGCCAGCATTCGTAAAGGACACTTATTAAACAGGAAACACCAAACTTGAGAACTGGCCCAGGGCTCAGTGTGTGACCCAAAAGCAATCGTCTAAAAGCTGGAACTCAAGGAAAGCTGTCCCTTAAGACGGGTCAGGAGGGAACGCTTACATAGCACTCTGGATGTGCCAGCCCGGCTCTGAGTGCTTTATGAATATTAATTAATTTACTGAGCCCCGTAGATGAGTGTGCCCTGAGTGAAAGCCACTGGCACATCACACTCTACTTCTGGAAACTACGATGGAGAAAAATCACTTAAGCTCAGGGCGCTCGCTCCCTGAGGGGCCACACTCTGGGTCCTGTGTGGAGCCTCTGCACGTCCTATTGTGGGACAAACTAGGACCTGGGTGACTGGGCTGCCGAATGGGTGGTCTTCCCGGCCTCCCCAGGCGCCCAGATATCCTCGTGATTCTCTGTGTGTCTCTTCCTTGTAATGAGAAGCCTGACCAGTAAACAACCATGCAAAACATTATTCAAAAAAAATGAAAACAAAACAAAATGTTATTCCACAGATAACTTCCTGGGTACCAGGGTTTCAGGCAAAGAGTTCCTGCAGGGGAGGGGCGGAAAGGGAGCTAGAGCCAGCGCCAAGCCCTGTTGGTTTTTGAGAGCTGCTGCAACAAGCTAGGAGACTTAGAACAACAAAAATATGTCTCACAGTTCTGGAGAATTCTGAAATCACGGTGTCACAGGGCACCTAGTCCCTCTGAAGGCACTAGGGAAGAAGGATCTATTCCAGGCCTCTCTCTAGCCCCTAGCAGTTCCTTGGCTTATAGCAGCGTAACTCCGATCATCATACAGCATTCTCCCTGTGTGCACGTCTGTGTCCAAAGTTCCTCTTTTTCTAAGGACACCAGTCATATTGGATTAGGGGCTCACTGTACTCCAGCCTGAGGTCATCTTAACTAATTGCATCTGCAACTGCCCTATTTCCAAATAAGGTCACATTCTGAGGTGCTAGGGGTTAGGACAACGACATAATGATATTCGGGGGCATACAATTCAACTAGCTAAAGGGTTTGAGCTTTACAAGAGAATGTCTTGGGACTGCAGCCTCCAATCATGGGGCCCCTGCATTTGAAATTTGGCCTTAAAAATCCTTCTGCCATCCTTCAGCTTTTCGGATGTCTAGAAACATATTGAGGGGCTATGTTAGGGGCCTCCTACCCCAACAACCTGTGAATGTTTCAGCAGGAGAGACGCGACGATCGGCATTCCCACAGCTCAAATGCAGCTGGCAGAGTTGCCTTGTGCATCCCACTTCCCACCCCCAGCCCCTTCCCTTTGTTAGTCGATTTTAAGAAAGGTATGGAATTTCTCCTTGCCTTAAACTCACTGGCTGTCCTCCCAGCATGAAGTTACACTGAGGATGAGTTTTTTTTTTTTTTTTTTTTGGTTTTTTTGGCCATACTGTGTGACTTACGGGATCTTAGTTTCCCAACCAGGGATTGAACCTGGGCCCAGAGCAGTGAAAGCACCGAATCTTAACCACTGGACCACCAGGAAATTCCTGAGGATGAGTTTTTGACCATCCTTCTCATGCAGAGATATACACTCCTCCCAGATGTTCTACCTCACTACTACCCACAGGGACCACTCCTCAGATACCCGTATTCTATAGCGTAAGAAATTGAGAGCTGGTTAGACCATCTGTGGAAGTCCATCTACACTTCCCTCAACTTTCTAAACCAGGCAGAGTAAGCACCTAATTTTTTTATCAGCTTTAATGAAGTGTAATTTATATATGAGAAAGTTCACCAAATTTTATATATAATTCAGTGAGTTTTGACAAATATACACAGGCTGTAACCACCACAGTCACAATAGAGAATATTTCTGTCACCGTAAAATTCCCTCGTGCATCTTAGTCATCAATCTCCTTCCCCTACCTCTCTGGCAACCACTGATCTGCTTTGTCTCCACAGTGCTGCCTTGTACAGACGTGATATAAATGAAATGATAAAATACGTAGTCTTTTGTGCCTGGCTTTCTTCACTTAGCATGATGTTTTGGAGATTCTTCATGTTGTTGCTCATTCCTTTTCACTGCTGAATAGTATTCCATTGTATTCATCTGCCAAAATTTGTTTATGCTTTTACCTGCCAACGGACATCTGGGTTTTGTCCAACTTGGGGCAATAAGAATAAAGAATGAAGATTTGAGTGTAAGTCTTTGTGTTGATATAGTATTCATTTGTCTTGGGTAGATAACTAGGAGTGGGGTTTCTGGAAGGAAGAGTAAAAGTATGTTTAACTTTATAAGAAACTGCTAAACTGCTTTCTCATGTGGCTGTACCATTTGCATTCTCAGCAGCAAGGTTCATGTTCATCAAACCTCAAAGCTGTCAGTTCCTTAAGTTTTAGTGATACGGGTAGCTCACTGTGGTATTAATTTGCATTTCCCTAATGACTAATAAAGTTAATCATCTTTTCATGCATTCATTTGCTAGTTATCTACCTTCTTTGGTTAAGTGTCTGTTTAAATCTTTTGCTTGTTTTCCATCAAGGCATTTGTCCTCTTAAGTTTCAAGGATTCTGATCCATGAACATGTTATATATCTCCATTTATTTAAATCTTTAATTTCTTTTGGCAGGTGTGTCATAGTTTTCAATGTGAAGGTCTTGCACATATTTTGTTAAATTTTCCATAATTATATCATATTCGTTCTCCATTAATTGTGATGATCCTACAGTTTTTCTTCTTTAGACAATTGATTTTCAAATGTTAAGCCAATCTAGTGTTGCTGGGATAACCTCACGTGGTCATGATATAGTTTTTGTATGTTGAAGGATTTGGATTTGTTAAGATTTTGTTAAGGAAATTGTGTCTACGTTCATGTGGAATATAGTTTTCTGTTCTTATGTCTTTGGTTTTGGTATCCAGGTAATGCTTCATAAAACGTGTTGGGAAGTGCTCTCTTCTATTTTCTGGAAGAGTTTGTGTAGACTTGATATTATTTTTCTTTAAATTATTGATAGAATTAATCAGTGAGACCATCTGGGCCTGGAGTTTTGTTGAAACAGTTTTTTGCTTTGTTTGTGAAAGATTTTAAACTGTGAATAAATTTCCTTAATAAATATTGGGATACTCAGGTTTTTTCTTTTAAGTGACCTTTGGTAGTCTGTGCCTTTGCAGGAGTTGGTCCCTTTCATCTGAGTTATCAAATTGACTGGTATACAGTTGTTTCTTTCTCTTTATTATCCTTTCAGTATTTGTAAGATCTGTAATAATGCCCCATTTCTCATTCCCGTTATTGGTAATTTGTATCTTTTCTCTTTTCTCCTTGATCCGTCAGGGTAGAAGTTTACGAATTTTATTCATCTTTGTGAAAAAACAGGTTTTGTTTTCATGGATTTTTCTATGTCGTTTTTCTGTTTTCGGTTTCACTGATTTTTGCACTTATCTTCACTTTGGGTTTAATATGCTCTTTTTCTAGTTTCTTAAGATGGAAGCTGGGACCTTTTACATGAAATCTATCTGCTTTTCTAATACAAGAATGTAATGCTATAAACTTCTCTGTAATCACTCCTTTGGTTGTATCTCACACATCTTCATTTTCATCTTATTCAAAATCTTTTTTAATTTTCCTTGTGATTTCTTACTTGACCCATGGATTACTTAAAAGCACATTATTGATTTCCAAATATTTGAGGATTTTACATACTTTTTGTGGATTTCTAGTTTAATCCTGTCATGGTCAGAAAAGATACTTTGCTATAATTTTAATCCTCTTAAGTTTAGTGAGACTTGTTTTATGTTTCAGAATATAGTCTGCCTTGGTGAATATTCCATGTGCACTTGAAAAGAGTATGTACTCTGCTCTTGTTGGGTAGAACGTTTTATAAATATTAATTAGGTCAAGTTTGACCTAATAGTGTTCAGGACTTCTAGATCCTTACAGAATTTTTGTCTAATTGTTCTATAAATTTTTGAGAAAGGACCACTGGGGTTTCCAACTGTAATTGCAGGGTTTTCTATTTATCCTTTCTGTCAGCTTTGCCTCAGATATTTTGAAGCCGTATTTTTAGGTGCCTATGCATTGAGGATTGTTATGTTTTCTTGGTGAGTTGACTCTTTCATCATTATGTAATCTTCCTCTTTATTGCTGGTAATTTTCCCTACTCTGAAGTCTGATTTGTCTGATATTATATAATAAAACCACTCCACCTTTCTTTCAATCAATGTTATCATAGCACATCTTTTTCCATCCTTTTACTTTTAACCTACCTTTGTCTTTATATTTAACGTGGATTTCTTACAGGTGCATATAGTTGAGTTTTGCTTTTATTAATCCAACTGAACAATCCATTTATTTGGAATGTTTAGACTATTTACATTTACATATGTAATTATTTATATTATTGAGTTTAAAACTACCATCCTATTATTTGTTGTCTATTTGTGCCATCTGTTCTCTTTTTCTTGTTTTTTGTCTTTTTTTAAACTAATCCTATTTTTATGACACCATTGTATCTCCAATACTAGCTATAGTTTTTTGTTTTGTTTTGTGGTTGCTTTGGAGTTTGCTAACTTATCTCAGTCTGCTTTCCAATAACATTATGCCTCCCACATATAGAGGAAGAACTTTACAATAGTATACTTCCATTTCTCCCTCCCATCTCTTTTGCTATTGGCATACATTTATTTCAACTAATGCTATAAACCATAAATTACATTTTTTTGCTTATAACAATTGTTATGTAACACATTTTTAAATGAGAACAAATTTATTTTATATCTATTCATATATTTATAACTTGCAGAACTTTCATTCCTCTGTATAGCCTAAATTTTTTTTTTTTTTTTGTGGTACGCGGGCCTCTCACTGTTGCGGCCTCTCCCGCTGCGGAGCACAGGCTCCAGACGCGCAGGCCCAGCGGCCATGGGTCATGGACCCAGCTGCTCCGCGGCGTGTGGGATCCTCCCGGACCGGGGCACGAACCCGTGTCCCCTGCATCGGCAGGCGGACTCTCAACCACTGTGCCACCAGGGAAGCCCTGTATAGTCTAAATTTGTATCTGTTTTCATATTTCTTCTCCCTGAAGAATCTAATCTTTTAAAAAATTCCATCCTGCTGTAATGTATTCTCTCACCTTTTTTATGTCTGAAAACGTCTTCATTTCACCTTCACTGTTAAAAAATATTTTTTTAGGTTAGATTTCTAGGTTGAGAGTTTATTTTTTTATCATAAGTTTAAAATGTTGCTACATTACCTCTGGTTTGCTTGGTTTATGGTAAGTCTGCTATCATTTCCATCTTTGTCCCTTTATACATAATATGCCTTTTTTCCTTTGGCTGATTTTGTGGTTTCCTGATTATCTCTGGCTTTTACCAATTTGATTATGATGTGCCTTGGTATGATTGTCTTTATATTTCTCCTACTTTGATCTTGTTGAAATTGTTGGATCTATGGGTTCATATTTTTTATTGTACTTTAGAAACTGGCTATTACCTCTTGAAACATTTTTCCTGTCTCACCCTTTCCTCTTTTCCTTCTGTGACACCAGTAACATACAAAAGGCCACTTAATATTGTATCATAGGTCACTGATGCTCTGTTTATTTTTTTAGTGTTTTTTCTCTGTGCTTAATTTTGAATCACTTTTATACTATTTACTTCAGTCCATTGATCCTTACTGCTACAGTGTCTTAACCACTGTAATTCCATCCAGTATATTTTTTATTTCAGATACTGTTTTTCATCTCTGAAAGTTCCATTTGACCTTCCTTTATATCTCCCATTTCTCTCCTCATGTTCACATTCTCCTATACTTTCTTGAATATATGTATAATTTTTATAATGATGGCTTTAACATCCTTGTCTACTAATTTCATCATTTCTCTCATATCCTGGTCTATTTCTCTTAATTGATTTTCTCAATTATTCATCTTATTTCCTTGCTTTTTTATGTCTTATAATTGTGTGTGTGTGTGTGTATGTGTGTGTGTGTGTGTGTATGTGTGTGTGTGTGTGTTGGATTCTGCTCTCATGTATCGTGAAGTTACTTGGAATGTTGGATAATTTTGAGACTTGCTTTAAGCTTTTTAGAGCAGGTCCACAACAACCATTAGTCTAGCGTTTTGGCTCTACTACTGAAAAAATACCTCTTCTGAGGATTCTACCCAATGCCTCATTTATTAGGAGATCTTCCCACTCTAGCTGGTGGGAACGTGAATTATTTCTGCCCCTCTCTGTGCTCTAGCAACTGTTCGGTCTACTGCTTTCTAGTGAGCTCCCCCAGTTGTAGTGAGTTTCCTCTCATGCACGTGCACATCAGTACTCAGCCAAAGATGCAAGGGAACTTCTGCAAACCTTCAGAGCTCTCTCTCTCTCTGTGCAATTCCATTCCATCCTCTGTGCTACCCGACCCTGCAAATTCCAGGTACCTTGGCCTCCCCAAACTGATATCTGTCTTCTCAAGCGAACAAGGTCACCAAGCTATGTGTGGTTCTCTCCATCCTCACCTCACACACTGTGACCTAGAAACTGCCTCAAGGAGCAAGCTGGGACCATCTTAGGGTTCACCTCTCTTGTTTCCCTTCTCTCAGGGATCACCCTCCTGTGTTACCTTCTGTCCAATGTCTGAAAACCACTGTTTCATACATGCTGTTTTGTTTTTTAGCTGTTTAAAGTGAGAACATAAATCTGGTCCCAGTGATTTTATCATGGCTGATGGAAGTCAGTACCTATCTTTGAGGAATTTTGAAGGACAGATGTCCACATTTCCTGCACCAATCTATCCTACTGTCCCATTTAACCTCATTATTACCTCTTGTCTCCTGCATATTTTCTCTGGACTCTCTTTGGAACTGCCATATTTTAGACCTACTGGAAAGGACTCAGCACAAGTTCCCAGGGTACTGCCAGAGCTTTACCAACCTCAGGCATATACTCTCCAGGATGTAGAAAAACAGAAACTCAGCTTTAATACAATGGTCCCTTGATCTCCAGAGCGACTTCGCCTCTGTCCACTTTGACAGCCAGCACGGTGTCATCTTCCCCAGCCACCCCCTCAAATATTCCCCATAAATCGCCCCAGCCAACCACAAAGGAACCTTCAGCTACGCCTCAGATCAGCAACCTTACAAAAACCACCAGTGAATCTATTTCCAACCTTTCGGAGGCCGGCTCAATCAAGAAAGGAGAAAGAGAGCTCAAAATTGGAGACCGAGTATTGGAGACGCGGTTTTGATCCCTGGTCCGGGAGCTGAGGTTCCCCATGCCGAGGAGCAACCAAGTCCATGCGCTCTGGAGCCTGCGTGCCACAACTAGAGAGAAGACTGCGCCGCAACTAAGACCCGATGCAGCCAAATAAATTAATTAATTTTTTTTTTTTTAAAAAGGTGACAGTCGCTCTGTCACCTGTTATTACAGAGACAGGTGAACTCGGTCAGACGAGCTGACCCTAATCAGCGAGGGCGCTGAATGGAGTCGTGGGCTGGAAGTTGAGGAAACCAGGTTCTAGTTCCATTCTGTGGCTTAGCAGCTGTATCCGTTTGGGCATGTCACTGAGTTCAGTTTTCTCATCTGAACATTGAAGGGCTTGAATCAGACGGTCTTTAAGTATCCTTCTAACTTTAAGGTTATGATCCTAGGATCTATCAAAGTAAACCTGACCATGGTCCCTTTCTGTTCCCTTGTCCACATGGATAAGTTATGCAAGAACCAGTCATGCCCTGGTTCTGAACACCACCACCCATCAGTTCTCTATAAGGCAGAAGAGGGTCTTCTGGGTTGGGGGACCCCCAGTGCGACCATCCTGCCTCCATGCTCTCATATGAGTGAATGCAGAACCATTATCTAACTGGGCCCACCCTTTATTTTGTTTACTCAGAAAGACATCCATGTGTCATTCCATTTGCCAGCACCTTCTTTCGCATCAACAGCGTGCCACCATATATAAACATGGGTTCCATATCCCTGCTAAGTCAACCCTGACAAATCTAGTCTTCACTCCCCTCCCCAAATGCCACAGGGCAGAGGATCTTTCCTTCCCCACTCCATCTGTTCCAACCTTGACAGCCACCCACTGGGTGCTCCAATCGTCACTGCACAACAGCTCTGGGCCCAGCACGGGGAGTAAAGGAACAGTGGGGAGCCCACAGGGGGTTGCTAAGAGTATTACATCAGCCCAGTCTCCAATGCTCCCAAGGTCTGAGCAGTCAAGTCCTGAGAACACATTTTACTCCCAGAAGAAATCTAGTGCAGGAATCTCAGGAAGCAGATAGTCATCTTCTGGCTCTGGTCACTCCATCCTCTCCATCCTTGCGTGACCTTGGGCAGGCACTTTCCTTCCCTGGACCTTGGTTCCCTCCTATCTAAAAGGGGGTACACCATTTCTGGAGCCTCCATGATCTCAGTGTTGTTGATAGGACAAATAAGATCCTAAATAAAAGGACAGAGTTTACTGAATGCAAGGTGGCGGCGACAGTGCTGAGATAATTAGCTTTCCTGCACTGAGGAGCTGCAAATACACACACACAGGAGCTTTCTTTGCAGGCTTTCAGGCTGTTAAAAGATACTGTGGCTTCCCGTTTCACCCCTAGAGTTTGTGTTTTCCTGAAGAAAAAGACAGGAGGACTTCCCTGGTGGCGCAGTGGTTAAGAATCCGCCTGTCAATGCAGGGGACACGGGTTCGAGCCCTGGTCCAGGAAGATCCCACATGCTGCAGAGCAACTAAGCCTGTGCGTCACAACTACTGAGCCTGCAAGTCACAACTACTGAAGCCCGCGCACCTAGAGCCCGTGCTCCGCAACAAGAGAAGCCACCGCAATGAGAAGCCCGCGCACCACAACAAAGAGTAGCCCCCGCTCGCCGCAACTAGAGGAAGCCTGCACACAGCAATGAAGACTCAACACAGCCAATAAAAAAGACAGGGGAAGGAGGTGGGGGGTTGCAGATTTACTCCACAGTTGCTGTTTTAGTCTCCAGAGGAGCCAGGCTTGTTGATTCAGAGAGACTGTTATCTCTCTTAGGGCTGAATGAAGCTCACCTTCAAAGCAGATGCTCCTTTTCTCCTAGTGCTCAGTGCAGGCAGAACCTGGGACAGCAGTGGATCAAGAATGGGTAGGGGCTGCTGTGCAGATGATGCCCTGAGAGCTAAGAACGCAGCTGGGGGGAAGAGGGAAAGGAAATAAGGTGAGAGGGATGTTGAGTGCCACTTCCTGCAGTGGATGTAAGAGACGTCTGGGAGGAATCTGAGAAGTCATTTTTAATAACAATACCCTTGTCTGCCTTGGCTCTCCCTAGGGATAGGGAGATGCTCAAGTGGAGGTTGATGTAGAGCCTTGGGGTTTGGAGACCAGACTGATGGGACCACTAGGTGTCTCCAGTTTTCCTCAACTCTTGGAAACCCTGAGCAAACCAGCTTTCTGTATCACTGAATTCCTTGATTTTCTTAAACTTGCTCTTCAGGTGAGCTGTAATAAAGTGGACAGGCATGGGCATTAAGAAACAGACTCAGCTCCATCACTCGCTAGCCATATGATTTAACTTCTCTGGATCTCAGTTTCCTTATCTGTGCAATGGGCACAATAACAATATCCTCGCTGCTTACCTAGGAGGGTTAAAGGAGTTAACACATGTCAATGAACATTCTCAACTGGGAAAGAGGTGGGCCAATGAGAAGCCCGCATGGCATGAAGGAACAGTCTGAGCTCTGGAGTCAGAAACTGTGGGTAAGTTACTTAGTTCTCAAGCTTCGGTTTCCCCACACACAAAACCAATGATCCCTAGGCCTTGGGCTCACTGTAAAGGGTCAAATGAGATAGCGTACGTAAAGCTCTTGGAACACAGAAGGGGATCTCTGAATGTGAGGTCTCTTCCATATCCACTTTCTCAGCATTCCTCTTGGAAGAGACTCTTGGGATTCCCTGGATTTTTTTTTTTTTTTTTTTTTTTTTGACTGGTGATCATCTGAGTGTGCTTCTGGGCACAGGGGTCCTGGGAGTATTCATCAAAACTCAATTCAAGGCAAGTCAATTCATCACTTTTCTTTTGCCAAATGGTGATGTGGCTTCCCATCAACTGAGTCTTGGAAAACCTGCTTTTGGCGAGTGAGCCTGCCTTCCGGAGGGATTCTCTAGGGAAACTGGGCTGATCCGGATGCAAGTTTCGTGAGTCCTTGGCTCAGAAGCAGGCAGCAGTTTGCTTTCAGCACTATATGTTGGCAGCTGAGCCCTGCACTTGGTGGCTGATGTTCTGTGAGGTCTCCTATGGGCTCTGCATTGCCACCAGGGCTCATTTATCGATACATAATCCCCCATCTATGAGGTCAGTACTACTAGAGATCAGGGGACGAGGGCTCCCGGCAGGTCCTAACTCACCCAGGCTCACACAGCCCCCAAGTGGTGGTGACAGGCTGCCCACCTGTAATGGCACTTGCTTTCTTCACGACAGCATGTATGCCCACGTCTTACGACTCATTAGGTTCTACACCTGTAACAAGTAGCTAAATGAAGGCTCAGGGGAGCAGGTAGTTGACTCTGTGTCCCAACAAGGCAAGCCTTTGTTTTCCCCGAGGGGGCATGTGTCCTTCTAGCTCAAAACACTTCAAGACTTTGGTCTCTGTGGCCTAACACATGGTCTTCTCCCCCCAAATTCTAAGGATTGAGGACTTGCCTGTTGCCAAATTACCCTCTAGGATTATGGCTCCTCTAAGCCAACTCCCTAATCCATCTGAAGCTCTCAAATACAAATTGCCTATGGAAGCATCCAAGGCAACTGAATGATAGGCTGTGTCTAAGGTAGCCGATCAGACCAAGCTCAGGGATCTGAGAGGCAGCTGTATCTACTTCCCTGAAATGCAAACCCCACCCCTGAGCCACTGCAGCCTCCAGATTTCAGCAGCATCAAGACCCATCAAGCGCTGCTTGATTTGCCTTCAACATCTGAAGGCTGTCAGCAGGGAGGGCGCCACCAATTAGTCCATCAGTGAGCGGGAATCAGATATAAGGTTGCAATTGCCCTGGGATCCACATAAAGTGTCAACATTCTATAAGGAGACTGACGGGCCCAAGAGTTTATAAAGATTCTGGCTCGAAGAGAAACAGCTGTCGCTAGCAGAGAATACATAGTTCTTTAGCTCCTGGATGTCCTGCTATTAAGGAAACGAAGTCCTATAAATTCCTTCTCTTAAATTCCTCTCAAATTCCTAGCCTCCTTCCCTTTCCCAAGGCTGCCCCTTGGGCTCTTCTCCTCTCTGACTTCGAGTCTATCAACAGGCTCCTAAATGCACAAGAGAGTATTTGACTTCCACATGCCAACTGGGTGATCCATCCAAATGAAAGTTTGTCTGAAATTCCATCTGCTTAGGGCGGAGGCATGTATACACCCCAGGGAATACATAAGACGCACTGGGGTGTAGAAAGAAAAAAATTAACTTCTAATTTTTCTAAGAACAAATTTAAAGAAATTAAGCTTTACTAATATATAATATTCATCTTGATACTTACACCCCTGCTCAGTCCATAGGGGGAGCAAGCAGGGGAGTGGAGGCCCCACAACTAAGGGGTTGACAGTGGTGTCCTCATTCAATCCTTCATTTTCAGTGTTTTTTGTATAATCAATCCAAGCTGCACTAAATCAGATTAATCATAATCCCGATCCATATAACATTTCATCATTAGTCATTAATTCATTTATATATTTATATATTTTTAACAGTGCAATAAGCACACATCAATCTACCACCCAACAAGGAAGCTAGGACCTCAACAATAATTTCCACCCAGCTGTGCGGCCATTCCCCATCCCATCCTCCTGCTGTCCCCACCTAAGGTAGCCACCATCCTGAATCACAGGTCCATTGTTCCTTAATATAGGAACAATGTTGCTTCTCATACAGTGCTAACTCATCTGTATGTATTCCTTAAAGGTGAAGATGTTTATATTAGTTGCTTTTACCACTCTAAAAAAGTGGGGGGGGGGGGCACTGTGCTGTATGTAATCTTCTGAGCCTTTTCTTCCTTCACTTAATATTACTTTGCTAAGATGCATCCATATTACTTCATGTCACAGAGGTTCATTCACTTTCACTGCTGTGTAATATTCCTTTATGTGCCTATACTACACTTTATTCATCCACTCTCCTGTTCGTGGGCATTTAGGCTGTTTTCATTAATAAAGTTAAAATTTATTTTAAAACTAAAATGAAATGCAAATATCCAAGGATAGCCAGGACAGTCTTGAATATATATATATATATGGCATATGTAAATATATCCACTGGAAGGACTCATATACAGAATATATATCCCTGGAATGTCTAAAAATACTGCTATGCTATTGCTGCCTTCATCAACTAAGATTTGCCTCATTGTTCTAAACCACCTTTTGTTAGTAAAGAGAAACCTAATCACAAGATCTGCTAAGTTAAAGAGGATGTGTACATGTCAAATTGTATCCAGAGGTATTGCTGGGGATAAACCCACTGCAGATGTAAATTAAATAAAACACTTAAGATGCAAAGAAAAAAAGTGTACATATATATATATATATAAAGAATATCAAAATTCAGTAAGAGGGAAGAGACTCAAACACTTCATGAGGAAGAATATCCACGTGACCAATAAATATATGAAAAGATGCTCAACCTCGTTAATCTTCAAAGAAACTCAAAATAAAACCACACTGAGATATGACCTCACACCCAACACAATGATGAAAACTTGAAAGACTGACAACATGAAGTGTTGGTGAGGATGTGGAGAAACTAGAACTCTCACGCCTGCTGACAAGAGCACAGATTGGTACAACCACTTCAGAACACGGCATTGTCTATCAGAGTTGAACATACATATACTCTATAACCCAGCAATTTCACTACTAGATATACAGCCAAAGGAAATGTATACATATGTACACCAAAATATATGTACAAGAATGTTTATAGAAGTATTATTCATCAGTTTAGTACCACTTATAAATGTAAATTCTGCCCCAGAATTTATACATCCTTCAGCATACCTACGACAGGATGTAAGAGAGATTGGAACTTGCCTCTCCCCAAAGGGGTGGGTGATGAGGGTATTCCTGGGTACACTGTGCTATACAGAGGTACCCCCCTCAACCTCCTTAGAAAAAAGTGACTGTCTTTCTAGAATATCAACTTGGGGATCCAGTACTAAATATCCACTTAACTTCAGTGCCAACACTGTTCCATGCGTGGCCTGCTGGTCCACTCATTCATTCATGCATTCATGCATTCATTTTTGTTCACCCAATGCCAAATCTAGAATAATATAAATAACGTATCTGTGTGTTCCTCACCTTGGCTGGCCCTCTCTCAGTGCTCCCCACCTGTGCCAGAGATAACCATTATACTAAATCACCTACATACATACGCCTTATATTATGTATCTTTTCAGTTTTAATTCTGAAGTTTAGAAAACAGGTATTGTACTCTATACAACCTTCTAGGACTTGCTTTTTTCCCATTATGTTACTAAGATTCACCTGTGTTGTTACATGCAATTCATTCATTTTCACTGCTATAAAAATCTCCATTTTGTAAAGATATCATCATTCATTTATCCATTCTTCACTCTGTGGGCCTCTGGGTTGTTTCCAAACAGTGCTGCTATGAACACTCTTCTTTTGTGTATGTGAGGTATGCGGGCCTCTCCCGTTGCAGAGAACAGGCTCTGGACGCGCAGGCTCAGTGGCCATGGCTCACGGGCCCAGCCACTCCACGGCACATGGGATCTTCCCAGACCGGGGCACGAACCCGCGTCCCCTGCATCGGCAGGCGGACTCTCAACCACTGTGCCACCAGGGAAGCCCTATGAACACTCTTATTCCTGTCCTAACACCCACCATTTCTCACACTATTGTTAAGGCTATATTATGCTTCCGGACTTGTGTTTCTGGAAAGGTGATAATGATAATAATAATGTGATGATGATAACTAATACTTGTCTGATGTGTTACCTGTTACAAAGCGCTCTTATCAACGTGATCTAATTCAACAACTCTAGACACAGGCCAGCCTATCGCAGGGATGGGAAGTAGCTGAATCCACAGCCACTGGGTCTTGTTTAATGAATTATTCTGATCCACGTTCAGGCATCAGGACTTAATTACCATTTCTGTCCCTGTAAAGACTAGTTTCAGTGCAATATGCTATTAAAAATGGGTGGGACATTTTATGTCAAGTGGGCATTTGAGGAAACTGAGGCATATATTGAATACAAAGGCCATCGGCAAGCAGCCAGAGCTGATACCACCAAAGATTCTTTCCCCCTTCTCCAGCCAAAGGTGAGATGCTCCAGGGCCTGTGAGAGACCTGGGCTGTCTGGGAGGTGGGATTCCTCCTGGAGTCAGCCACCCGGTACCCTTTCTCCCAGGATGAGAGTGGGTTGCCCTTGACCCTTTCCTGGCTGTCTGTCCCTCCCAGTTCCCACATCCCCTCCTCTCCTGGGAGGCCAGGCTTGGGAGCAGGATGCCAGCCCTTCTCTGCTCGTCCCCTCACTGAATAATGAATACCAGCTAAGTGATGGGCTGGTGCCAGTGACCTCCCAGCAAATCTTCCCCTTGGAACTTGGATCAATAACACTTAGCTGCTCCTTAACAGCTTGGAAGGTGGGCAGAAGGAAACCTAGCCTGGGCCCTTCCCCTCAGGGAGACACTGCTCTGACAACCCCCAAGCCCACCCTCACAGGCTCTTACTGATCCCCGACCTCCCACGGGGTGTGAGTGCAGGAGTGAAGCAGTGTGTCCACAAAGGACTGATTACACTTCTGTCTGCAGCCGAAGTCCCCCATCTCCCATTAGAATGTGAGTGTTATGCTCCATCTCCAGGAAAGGGCTCTTGTCCTGGGAGCTCTGGCCTGGGCAGCCACGGGAGCTCAGGGTATACTGTGTTCTGGATCCTTTGGGAGCCATCAGCCATCTCATAACCTTGAGCTGCTTGGATTGGGGAAGACGAGAGGGAAAGAGGAGGCGTTTCTACATTGATGGTCAATTCAACAACCTTGGCTGGGCTCCGTGTCTGATCTAGGCACTGTCAGGTCCAGCCTGGATCTGGAATCATACCCTCTCACACACTGGGAGGTCATGTTGCAGAGTTTGTATGGGTAAGAACAGCCAACACTCACAGCGTGCTTCCTTTGTGCAGGCTCTGCTCCAAGCCCTTGGCTTATAACTCTCTGAATCCTCTGTTACCTACAAGGTGCACTAGCATCTCCACTTCAGAGATGGGGAAACTGAAGCACAGAGAGATTAAGTGACTTGCCCAGGGTCACAAGGCTAGTGGGCAGTGAAGACAGAGATTAATGCAGGCAGTCAAGTTCTAGAGTGCATGGTCTATGCCACTACACCAAGCCTTCCATGACTCCACCACCTGGGCAAACAGGGGCTCTGGAGGCAGATGTTCCTGACTCTGAATCCAGCTGTTATTTACCAGTGACATGATGGGCAAGTTTTGCAATCTCTCTATTTCCCTGAGTCTCTCTTTCCTTACGTAAGAAATGGAGATCATTCTTACCTCCATGGGCTGTTGTAAAAATAAAAATGAAATAATGTGCAGAGTAGGTGTTCAACAGGTATTAGTTTTCTGATTCAGAAGCTGGAGTCCCTTGATCCTCTTTGCGGAAGGAGGACTTCTGACCTGGGGCAGGAAGGCCCTGGCCCATATCTTGGGGTCCTGGTATCATAGTTTCTCCTTCTTCTTCTGGTTGCTGTTTCCAGGTTCCTCTTCCCGACACCTTCCCAATACCCCAGCCCTCTTCAAGGGTTGGGGGAGGCAGGAAGGGCCTGTCACCACTCCCCTCCCCTGGTCTGCTGGCTCCTGCCCCCCTGCTAACCTCCCTGGCTGCAGCCCATACCTGGTTATGTGGACTTCTGAGGCCACTCTCCATAGTGTGCCCTTCTCAAGGAAGGTTTTGGCCACATCATCTGGGACACACTGCTCTGCTGATGCACAGCTTAGATCTGTGGCCAAAGAAGTTCCTCAAAGTGGTCTCCCCGCTTACCTCTGAATTAAATGTCTCATTCACTGCAGACCTGGTGCATTGGTTATTCAATGCTGCGTAACAAATCATCCCAAACTTACCAACTTCATACACCAGTGATCGTGTATCATCTCATGCTTCTGGTGAGTCAGGAATTTAGACAGGCGTGTGGAGGATGTCTTATCTCTGTTCCACGATGTCTGGAGCCTCAGCTGAAGAATTTGGAGGCTGGGTGGCTGGAATCACCTGAAGGCTCGACTGGGGCAGGAGAATCTGCCCTCAAGGTGGTTCACTCATATGATGGATAGTCGGTGCTGCGGGCTGCTTCCTCTCCACGTGGGCCCTCTTCACAAGGTTGCTTGAGTGTGTACTAGTCTGCTCAGGTTGTCATAGCACGGACCACAGATTGGGGGCTTAAACAATAGAAATTAATTTTCTCACAATTCTGGAGGGTGTAAGTCCAAGATCAAGGTTTCGACAGAATCAGTTTCTTCTCAGGCCTCTCTCCCTTGGCTTGCAGACTGTGCCTTCCCCTGTGTCCTCACAGATCATCCCTCTGGGCATGTCTGTGTACTAATCTCCTCTTCATATAAGGACACCAGTCATATTAGATTAGGACCTACCCAAAATACCTCATTTACCTTAATTGCCTTTTTAAAGGCTCTATTTCTAAATACAGTCACATGGTGAGGGTCTAGGGGTTAGGACCTCAACATATGAACTGGGCAAGGGGGACACAGTTCAGACCATAACAAGTGTCTCTGTGATGTGGTGACCCCAGAGACCAAGAGGGCAGGAGCCAACGTTTCTATGGCCCAGGCTTAGGAGCCACACAGCATCGTCTTCCTCACTCTGCTGTTGGTCACATGGGTCAGTCCCATCAGTGTAGGAGGCAAGCGAGGAGAACACAGGCATGAGAATAAGCTTCTGAAGGAGAGAACTGGAAGGCACACAGTCGCTCTGCCAAAGGCTCCCGTCACCCTCAGCGGTCAGGACAGTGGCTCCAGAGAAGGAGTGAAGAGAAAGGGCTGGAAGCGTTCCTCTCAAACCATTACCTCTGGGGTAGTGTCACTGCCCCTGTGGAAACCTGGGACTGATGTCCCTGGTGTAGAGACAGGTTCCATCCCGCCCCCTGGTTCATGCCTCCTGCTGTGTAGTGTGTGTACCCTGAGCAGCATCGGCCAAGTCTCGGGGTGGAGCGGACAGTGCCAGGTGGGCATCGATGAATGAGATACACGCTGTTTGCAAGGAGCTTGTAATGCAGCACATGGCATAGAACAGGTGACAAAAGACTAACTACAAGTCAGACTGCATTTGTTCATTCCCAGTACACACTGGGCCACATCGTGGTTGAGGAGAGGGAGGCTCTACTCCTTTGTCCTGAGTAGACTGGACTTCAAAGCAGAATCGTTATTCTTTCTCCCTTATTTGTTTAATCCACAGAAAAACAGAACTGCTGCCGTCCAGCATCGGCTACTTTTTTCCTGGGTCAAAGATCTGTGTCTGGGGCCCCGGATGATCTGCAGTCCATTTACTGAGTCCTCACTGGGTGTGTGTCCATGGAGATATGGAATGAACTTGAGATTGGGTCCCAGCACAACCCTGACTTAGAAGGAACCACTCAGCTCTGATGACCGCTGCCTCGTCCAAGTGGATGTGGACTTGCCACTGACCTGGGGCTGGAGTCATAACATACAGCTCTCAGTCCTGCCTTAGAGTCAGTCCCTCACAGGCCTGCCAGCCTTCCTCTCCCCCCTCGTCATATATTCCTGGGACTTGACACCAAAAGAGTCAATCCTCCCCACCGCACCTCCCCAGCACCTTCCTTCTTGGCTAAAATCACCCAGCCCAAGTTCTAGGGGAGAACAGCTCATCCTGCGATAGTGCCTTCCCTTCCTCAGGATCTCTGGACTTGATTCAAACTTCCCACACTCCCCCCCCCCAACCTTATTAGAGAAAGGGAGGATTCCTCCAGCCCCAGCTGGCCACATCCCTCATTCACCTCATCCATCATCCCGACAGATGGTTCCTAGAGAGAAGCCATGAGCAGGGCAGGGGTAATTAGGATCCATTAAGGAGATGAGGCTGAGCTGCAGGGGGACCATTTATTGCCCAGGCCCCCTCTTCTAAATGGGGCCATCAGCCACTGTGAGCTTGCTCCCCCTGCCCCCCAAGTTCCTGGGGAGGATGAGACAACAGTGGGTAAGTGAGCATCTTGAGGACAGAGAGGCCGGGATTTGAGGCAAGGGACCACAGGCCACATTCCGGCAAAGGAAGCAGGACCCCCAGCAGGATCCAATGAAGGCACTGTTCCTGAGCCAGGGCCTCAGCTTATGAATCCAAACCCTGCAGTCAAGGCTGCTTTCGGCGGCCTCCCCACGGGGCCCAGCCCAGGGCCCGCCTTTGCAGAGGCAAAGAAGAAGGTAGCCCCCAGGTGCCCGGTGGCTCTCGTGGAGCCGTCTGCAGAAGGCCCCTGCCAGCAAGCAAATGTGCTTCACGAGAGAAGGTTATAAATTAAACTCGCAGCGCTTTCATCAAGCACCTTCTTCCCGATTCACTTGTCAGACTGGCTGCCTCCCTGAGAGACTGAGAATGCTTACAGCCAGCCCAATTCATTTTTTCTGTTTTGATCAGATCAGAAATGGGGGGGTGGGCAATGGCAGATGGTGATGGGGTGGAGAGTAGACAAAGGGGTCAAGTGTGAGAAGCACCCACTGCAGGGGAACCAAGATCCATGATCCCCTTTCTCCTAAACTCAGGCTTGACTCAGTCAGAGGAAGAGGGGGAGCGCTTGTCCCAGGATACGGGGCCAACCCTGAAAAGGACCGGTGGTCCGAAAATGCTCACACACCCCCTGTGCACAGATCATGACTAGAGAGTGGGGTTCCCAATCTTCAGATGGTGCCAATCACCAGAAGCCCTCAGAACCCCCAGTAACAGTCTGGTTGTCTCGTCCTGGAGGCCCCTCCCTCTGGGGCAGTGAAGACACACAGGAGAGCATCCACCGTCTAGATGCAGGTGCACAAAGATGAGGTAATGATTCCTAAATCAAGGTGTAGTGCTCTGCCGTCCATGACTGGCCCCCTCCTCAAGGTGGTGGTAGCAACATTTGTCTCCATCTTACCACCAGGAGATAGGCTCAGAGATGCGGAGTGACATGCCAAGGTCACACAGCTAGTAAACAGCCAAGTCTGGACCTAACCAGCCCCTATTTTCAGCAGAAAGTCCAGATTTTTAATACATGAAGGCCTGTTTATATCACCTAAACCCTGACAACTCATCCATACTTTCATAATCCAGTTCCTCCTTGAGGATCTGAATTCTTCACTCATTCGTTCATTCATTCAGAGCTGATAAGAAATTGATCCTATATGAGGACGTGGAGAAAAGGGAACCCTCCTACACTGTTGGTGGGAATGTAAGTTGGTACAGCCACTATGGAAAACAGTGTGGAAGTGCCTCAGAAGACTAAAAATACAATTACCATATGATCCAGCAATCCCACTCCTAGGCATATATCCAGACAAAACTCTAATCCAGGGACTTCCCTCATGTCACAGTGGTTGGGATTCCATGCTCCCAATACAGGGGTCCCGGGTTCGATCCCTGGTCGGGGAACTAGATCCCACATGCATGCCGCAACTAAGAGTTCACATGTCAAAACTAAGGAGCTGGCGAGCCGCAACTAAGGAGCCCTTCTGCTGCAACTAAGACCGGGTGCAACGAAATAAATTAATAAATAAATTAATTAAAAAACTCTAATCCAAAAAGATGCATGCACCCCTATGTTCATGGCAACACTATTCATAATAGCCAAGACATGGAAACAACCTAAATGTCCACTGACAGATGAATGGATAAAGAAGATGTGGTACATATATACCATGGAATACTACTCAGCCATAAAAAAAGAATGAAATAATGCCATTTGCAGCAACATGGATGCAACTAGGATTATCATACTAAGTAAGTCAGAAAGAGAATGACAAATACCATATGATGTCACTTACATGTCGAATCCAAAATATGACACAAATGAACCTATCTATTGATACAAAACAGAAACAGACACATGGACACAGAGAACAGACTTGTGGTTGCCAAGGGGGAGGGGCTTGGGGGAGGGATGGAGTGGAAAGTTGGGGTTAGCAGATGTCAGCTATTATATATGGAATGGATAAACAACACAGCCCTACTGTATAACAAAGAGAACTATATTCAGTATCCCATGATAAACCATAATGGAAAAGAATATTAAAAACGTGTATATAGGTGTAACTGAATCATTTTGCTGTACAGCAGAAATTAACACAACATTGTAAATCAACTATACTTCAATTTAAAAAAAATTTTTTAATTGGTCCTATGATCTTGATACCTACATGCCATGCCCTTGGTAACAGTGCTCATGCAGTGGTGGGACAGCTCACAGCCTGAGCCCTGATCTACACCAGGCCATAGAGTTGAGGCAAAGTCTGGTTGATCAGGGCTCCACAGCATCACATTCTGTGGCCCAACAAGAGCCCAGAAACACAACTTTCCCCCTTTGGTCATGCAGTTGAACCCCATACCTCTTGAGTAAAAAAGCAAGAAGATGTATTTTGAATATAATTCAATTTTTGGTGTAGCATATATGCTTTCTGAAGTGTGTTTGTTGGGTCTTTAGCAGTTTGCTGTTTGTTTGTTTGTGACATCAAGTTCCATGATGTCTGCTGAAAGAAGCAAGGAGAAATAGTGGTGCAGGACCACAGAGAGCAGCTCGGGAAACCTCTACCCATTATACCCTTCATCCTGCTGCCTGGGATCTTCTGGAAGGCACTTCTTAGCTTCCTCTTTCCCAAGGCCCTTATAGAACAGAAATGGATGAAACCTGAATCTTGGCTACCTGTGTCTGGCTGAGCTTCCTGCAGGGACTGAGCTACTTTTGCCTTTCTTTGCTGGTTTTAGTCAAGGTAGCAGTTAAGTCCACATGAGACCAGGAAATGGGAGATGATAATTACTAATGTGCTGAGATAGACTAGATGGGTAGATGGATAGGTAGATAGATAGACAGTACTGACGCTTGATATTAAGTATAAGAGAGATAATAATTCAGACAGGCAGAAACTTTGGAATCCACCTTGAGGCTTCCCAAGGCAGAATGCACTGACTGGCCACACATCTGCATAATAGCTTTCTTGTTGTTCCCTTTGTCCTTTTGTTGCTTTGACTAAATGCTTCTAAGCACCCTGTTATTTCTCTCATTCCTGTGAAAGGACCGAGCCCGGTGATTTGTAAAAAATGGTAACTTTCACCAGCACAATGCTGTCATACATTTGTAAATTTGGGAATATGAATGGACACAAAGCTCTTGATACTGTATGCTAACACATATATATGGAATTTAAGGAAAAAAATGTCATGAAGAACCTAGGGGTAAGACAGGAATAAAGACACAGACCTACTAGAGAATGGACTTGAGGATATGGGGAGGAGGAAGGGTAAGCTGTGACAAAGCAAGAGAGTGGCATGGACATATATACACTACCAAATGTAAAATAGATAGCTAGTGGGAAGCAGCCGCATAGCACAGGGAGATCAGCTAGGTGCTTTGTGACCACCTAGAGAGGTGGGATAGGGAGGGTGGGAGGGAGGGAGACACAAGAGGGAAGAAGACACAAGAGGGAAGAGATACGGGAACATATGTATATGTATAACTGATTCACTTTGTTATAAAGCAGAAACTAACACACCATTGTAAAGCAATTATACTCCAATAAAGATGTAAAGAAAAAAATAAAATAAAGAACACCTTGACTCCAAAAGAAAAATAAAGCGCGAGGGACCACTCCTTCTGCCCCTCCAGGAAATGGGATATGACAGGTGTGCCACCTCTTCAGCTGTCCCATGCTTAGAAGGGCCCTCTGATTAGAAAGGTCCTATGCTTGGTTTAAAGCAGGGGTCCCCAACCCCCAGGCCGTGGACCGGTACCAGTCCGTGGCCTGTTAGGAACCGGGCCGCACAGCAGCTGGTAAGCGGCGGGTGAGCGTGCGAAGCTCCATCTGCCGCTCCCCATCGCTAGCATTACCGCCTGGACCATCCCCATGCCCCACCCCCATCCCTGAAACCGGTCCCTGGCGCCAAAAAAGTCGGGGACCACTGGTTTAAAGCGTGCAGTCACTGTTTAGAATTTCTCTGTCATTTTTTAACAAAGAGCTCCACGTTTTCATTTCATACCTGGCCCTACCAATCCTGTATGCTTCTCTCTCTAGTCAAGTTTGGCCGGGATATGGCGGAACTCCAACGGCAAGTGGGCACCATGTGACAAAGCCTCCCAATCATCGATCCACCGCAGCATCTCTGCCTCCTCTGGTTCTCACCTAGCTCCCCAGCACCCTCGATGGCCATGACCCAGAGCAGAGGGACAAATCCCATTAGCCAGCACTCAATCTGATGCCAGATTTCCTGAACTCAGCTGTCAGGCTAGCCCGGCTCATTCATGAAGAGATGGAACAAACAGAAGCACAAAGATTGTTGTCTGGACAGGACTTTTAATAGATGAAGTCACTTCCTTCGTGCGGAAAACCTGAGTGAGTTGGGAGTGATTCCTCTGGTCCTAGGGATTCTAATGGTCCCAGTAAGAAGCTCCCAATAAGGAGCTGCCGTGCTTATGCTGCTCATACCTGATGCCTCCTCACTTCTGCACTGTTCCAGATAAACGTCATTCATCTGTTCCTAAAATAAGCATTACCAGAGTACTCCAGGCTGTCCTAGGCATTGGGGATCCAAGTGTAAACAGAGAGACTCGTTCTATGCCTTGACAATCTTATGGTCTCATCACAAATGAGACCCAAATGCCTCATCCATCCATATACACATTCACGTGGGAAGGGCCAACTGCCATGTTCCTGCCTTGGAGCCCATTGTTATCCTCACTGGAGTGGCTGCCCCTCTTTTCTGACAACTCATGCCTAGTTAACTGGATATCCAGAATCCAGGTCAAAACATCCTTCTATGAGGAGTCCTTCTCTGTCCAGCTGCATGCTGGTCCCTGCTTTGTGCTGCTCCACTCAGCTGCCTCTGTGCTGCATCCACCTGGAGACCCAAGTGCTTCTGTGTCTCTCTGTGTTCTTCAGTTCCTATAAGGATTACAGATTTCCTGGCTTGACAGGAAGTGCACAGATCTGGGGTCTGTTTCCCCGTGTTCCCTCATTACTGTCCCTGATGTAGCAGGTACTGTTTGCTGCCCACATAAACCCATCGCCCTCTTCTGCCTGGACAGGGGACCCCAATTTTGTTTCCATAGTCACACTTTTCTCAAGCCTATCTTGTTGGGAAAGGTGACCTTATCTCTATCCTCCTTCCCTAGGAAGATGAGGCATGAATCTTGATGGGTCTGTGGGGAACCCCTTCTTCTTCCATCATTGGATTCAAAAGGGTCATGTGACCTAGTCTTAGCCAATGAGATGTGAGAGGAATAATGGGGTGGCTTCTAAAAAAAGATTTTCAATCAATAAAAATAGAATCCTGGGAGGAAATGGCCCCTTCTCTTCAGCTGGATCGTATCATGTCTGCATGCAATGCCTGGAACTATGGCAGCTATCTTGTGACTATGAAGGACAAGACCAACAGGTCGAGGATGACAGTGAACAATGATTGAGAAAAACTGGGTCCCCAGATGACACAGTTGAACAGATGTTAACCAATCTGGTATCACCCTACCTACTTCCAGGATTCTTGCTATGTAACTTAAAAATTCTCTGTATCACTTAATACATATTTATTTAGGTTTTCATTCTTTGTAGCTGAACATGTCCTAAATGATAAACAGGGTTTTGCCTATAATATATGTGCCTTATGGGTTTTCTCTGACTAATTGTTAGGTACAGGGCAGGCAGGCAGGCAGATCTCCTTGGAACTAAGCTAATTAGACTGCTTGTAGGAAACGTGAGTGGCCCATCAGAAAAAGAATAAAGGCTTCCTGGTGTTTCTGAGGTGCAGTTCTCTCTCTGTCCCTGACTGTGACTTTGACAGGATGGAATACAGGAAACTAAGACACTGAGGAGGAAAGTCTTGACCTTTGTTGCACCACAATCTAAAGAAACTCAATTTAGACCACCTACTTGGAACCAATCCCAAATAAAATTGGGGCATAAGAAAAGTTTGTCTTTCATGAACTAAGATTCTTCTGTATAAAACTGCTCAACTCTTTGATGATAAGTTCATCCCAAGTAATTGTTCTATGCACCATTTTCTATCCCTTATTTTATGCTCAAGAAAAAAAAAGGGCCTACCCATAAATAGGAATGTTTGCATTTTATTTGTTTTAGAGATGATTTATAAAGCCGAAAGAATGGATCTCTAATGGTGGAATTTCAGACTTTATCAGTTCTAGATGATCTACTTTTAGACAGACTGATGTCCCTAAAATCCCATTATATCAGTAGCCACCAATCTCTCCTGCTTGAAGGCAGGCCTTACCCCTGCCTTACTCTGCTATGACAGGTAAGCTTATCTTAGCTGTCATGACTCTTTATCTACTCTCTGCCCTAAGACAGATTTTGGCTGACCCTACTGGCCAGTGGATATTTTTGTTTGCCCCAGTTAAAAAGGGGAAAGGAAAAGAAAGGGGTAAGAAGACCTGTAGGCATGGGTTTGGCAGTCACCCATCCCCTCTCTACCTCTCAGAAGCAGGAAGAAACAACAACAACCACTTTAGCTAATGCTGTGGAGTGGCCAAAACACTCTGGGCTGCCCCCAGCAGGGTAGAGAAGCTCACAGATAGAGCAGCCTTCTTCAGCATTGCCCTGGCTTCAGGGAAAGAAGGTGGTCTTTGGCTACAGGTCCTATTTCTTCTGCATTTCCAAGTCTCACCTTGCTGAGAAAGCCCAGCCTTGAAAAGACCTGGGAGAGGGGTCCACTGAAGGGGCATAACTTCTGCCAAGGAGACAAGAGAATGGTGAGGGAGGGGCCCAGATCCTCTGACCACTGTTGAGCCTTCATAGTGGAAGAAAGGAAGGGAGGGAGAGAGAGAGGGGATATGGGGATATATGTATACAAATAGCTGATTCACTTTGTTATACAGCAGAAACTAACACAACACTGGAAAGCAATTATACTCCAATAAAGATGTTTAAAAAAAAAAAAAGGCAGTTGATTTTTTAACTTGCTACTGCTTTATAGCTTTATATAAAATGTTAATGCCCTGTCATTTGTAGAACTATTAGATCATTTTAATGAAAAAGTAAAAAAAAAAATTCTCTCTTCTGATGAAAACTCTTATTCAAAAAGATACATACACCCCAATATTCATAGCAATACTATTTATAATAGCCAAGACACGGAAGCAACCTAAATGTCCATCAACAGATGCATGGATAAAGAAGATGTGATACATACATACACATACACACACACACACACACACACACACACACACACACACACACAATGGAATACTACTCAGCCATAAAAAAGAATGAAATAATGCCATTTGCAGCTACATGGATGGACCTAGAGAGTATAATACTAAGTGAAGTAAGTCAGAGAAAGACAAACATCATATGATATCACTTATATGCGGAATCTAAAAAATAATACGAATGAACTTATTTACAAAACAGAAACGGACTCAACAGACATAGAAAACAAAGTTAAGGTTACCAAAGGAGAAAGGGGGGGATGGGATAAATTAGGAGTATGTGATTAATAAATACACACTACTACATATAAAATGAACAAGAAGGATTTACTGTATAGCACAGGGAACTACACTGAATATCTGTATAACCTATAATGAAAAAGAATCTGAAAAAGAACATATATATGTGTGTGTGTATATATATATATGTAACTGAATCACTTTGCTGTACACCTAAAACTAACACAATATTGTAAAACAACTATACTTTAATAAATAAATAAAAGAGACCATGGAAAAAATATGTATAGTCTCTCTTATTCTTAGATTCCTGCCCAGAGCGACTCAGTTACGTGTTCCAGAGTTTCACAAGATCCTCTCCCGTAATCCTCTAGCCAGTGTCTCTGCCTCTCATTGTCCCTCAATCCTCCATCGCGATGGTGAGAGAACGGCAGCCACCGCTGAGTGGGGCACAGTGACCAGTGGTCCAGGCACAAGAAGAAATGTCCAGGCCTCACAGGAACTGGAAGGAAATGCGTCTGTTTCGGTGCTTTCTCAGAGACCCAGACACCTGGGCCTCCCTGGGAGGGCTCAGAGCCTGCACAGACCAGTGTGGACCAAACCATTTCCCACAGAGCAGGCAGGCAGACAGCACTGGGTGATTTTCTGTCTTAGCGCCTTAGAGACAGAAGGCACTAAGGTGTAGGAAAAATAAGACTCCAAGCAGATGGAGGATGTTGCACAGCTTAATAAGGTCAGGGAGAGTCAGGCATTCTCGTAAGAGGCTGGGGACAACAGGCTTGGGCTGCAGCAGTGGCCCACAAAGGGGCAACCAAGGGGTAGTTATAAGCTGAGAGGTCCGTGAGCTTTCAGTATTTTAGGCAAAGAGAAAGGATCTGAGGCACTTGGTTCCAAGGCAAGAGTGGAAGCTACTGCAAGACCAGATGAGCCCTTCCCAATGGCAGGCCCCTCAGAGAGATGCTAAGGTCACCCTTAGGGGACCCGCTCTGTAGCCAGCAATTTCCCTTCTGCGGGGCAAACCTGCCAGCAAGCCTCTCACCAGCACACAGGCCTCCTCCTGCTTCCAGGCTGAGGGACGAAGAAGCAGTGGGACAGAGTCACAGTCCCTCCTCAGGGATCAGCCAGGTGGGCCCACCCTCACCTTGAGTCTGGTTGCTCTGGGGGGAAGAGAGAAACCTATAGCCATATTGACTATAATAATCAAAGTAATCACAATGATTCTCCCCACCTGCACAGAGCTGTTTAGCTAGCAAGACCCTTGTTTCTTTTTTTACAGTCTTTTTTTAAATTAAATTTTATTTATTTTTGGCTGTATTGGGTCTTCGTTGCTGTGAGCAGGCTTTCTCTAGTTGCAGCGAGCGGGGGCTACACTTCGTTGCGGCCTGTGGACTTCTCATTGCAGTGGCTTCTCTTGTTGCGGAGCACAGGCTCTAGGCACGCGGGCACAGTAGTTGCGGCACGTAGGCTCAGTAGTTGTGGCTCATTGGCTCCAGAGCGCAGGCTCGGTAGTTGTGGCACACGGGCTTAGCTGCTCCACGGCATGTGGGATCTTCCCAGACCAGGGCTCGAACCCATGTACCCTGCATTGGCAGGCAGATTCTTAACCACTGTGCCACCAGGGAAGCCCAACCCCTTTGTTTCTACTGTCAGCCCCCATGTCCCTGGGTAGCTGGCCAAGGAAGGAGAAGGATCCCCGCTCCATCCCTCATCTGCCCAGACTCGGGCCCACGAGAGGCCGTCCACACAGGGTCTGGCCCTTGCTTCCACCACTGGCGCTTGTGGCCTTTGCCTGGCTGTGCCCTTCCCATTTTCTGGTGTGCGCCATGCTCCCATGATGGCCCCGCCCTGGAAGGAGGCACTGTCCACACTCCCTGGGGCTGGAGGGACCCTCAGAGGACGTTCAACAGCTGCTCCTGCCTCTGGGAAGGACAGGCAGCTCCTGAGTCATTGCAGGCAGATGGGAGCCCGTCCTATTTTTTTTTCAAAATATCCACAAGGAATGCCACCATCTGCTTAGGTAGTCAAATGTGTCTGATAATCTGACAAGGCCAAATGGGGAACCGCAACAGCACCATTCACTGCTGGGAATAGCAACCCGAGGAAATGGAAAGAATTCCTTCTCTCAGAACAGCCATTTTCAAGTTTGCAACGCACTTTTTGGGGAGCTTTGCAGTTTTCGAGGGTCCTACCTATGGAGCTTTTAAAAGAAGCACTTTTTAAATGTGGGTCCCATCCTCAAGACTCAGAATGAGGAGGTCTGGGATGTGATCTGGCCTTTTGTGGGTCTGAAAAGGTCCACAGGTGATTCTGATGCACAGACAAAATTGAGAGCCCCTGGGCTGCGTCATCTCATTACCTCCTCAAAGAAAGAAAGGCTTCCCTGAAAGACTGGAGACACACAATGTTATTTTCAATTTGTAGATGAGAAAACTGAGGCTCAGGACACCTAAATGGCTTGCCCAGGCTAACACATTTAACTAAGCTTAGATCTAAGAGCAAAATCAGGTCTTCAGTCCACTGGTCCATGCCTTCCCATCTCACCATGCTGCCCATCAGAAGGGGGAAGGTGAGGATGCTAGGAAGCTCTTCTTGCTCAAGAACGTACCTCCCAGGAGGGTGGAGCCTGTGAGTCACTCACACTTTAGTTAATCTCACAGTGTTCGGTCATGTCAAGTTTCCACATCACTGTGAGGAAAGATAGCAAACCAATGAAAAGGAGGTTATCTTTCCAAACTCTGAGCAATGACAATGGAAGATCAGCCCCCCAACCCCCAGGAGTAGTATGTGTGCTCTGAAACTGTTTAAGGCACTTTCCAAACTTTTCTGATGCTAAAAATCTCCTGAGACACCGCAAATTCTTTACTTAAAAAAAAATTAAGGAAAAAGAAAAACAAAAAAAGAACTGAGTAAGAATCTCCACAAAAAGGGATGGAGAAAACAGCTTCCACAAGCTCCTTGGTGACCCCCATGGTCACAGAAGTTGGGGGAAATTGCTCTAAGGTAGTGGTTCTCCACAGCACAGGGTGGTTATTCAAGCATGACAGGACTCCCACTCAGCACTTCCGCGTTTAAAACTGTCTTTGGGGCCTCTCAGGTGACAAGAAGTTCCATCTAGAGCAGGATTTCTCAGCCTTGCACCACTGACATCTGGGAGCAGATCGTTCCTTGCTGGGAGGGGCTATCCCGAGCACTGCAGGATGTTTAGCAGGATCCCCGGCCTCTACCCACTAGATACCAGGAGCAGCCCCCACCCAGCTGTGCCAACCAAAAACGTCTCCAGACATTGCCAGGTGCCCTGGAGGACAAAGTCTCCCCGAGTTGAGAACCACTGGTCTAGCGAAAAGGGTGGAGGCTAGTGTGTAGACAGCCCAGCTGGTCACGGGCCGCTACTGGCACCATGTGCACTGAGGTGACAGTTACAACTTCTTAAAGCCTCAGGTCCTCCATCTGTGAATAGGGATGATGTCTGTCTTGCAGCAATGTTGTGAAGATGGATTATGATCCAGAAAATAAGGGTTCTGATTAACTTAGTAAAAGTCATCCAAAGGTGGAGGGAATTAGCCATGGGCCCCCTAAAGCATCTAGGATTAATCCAGCAGTAAACCCCATAAAGGCCTTATTATGGACTAAAGTGTGCCCCCGTCCTCGTATGTTGAGGTCCTAACCCCCAGTCCAAGTGTGACTGTATTTGGAGATAGGGCCTTCAAAGAGGTAATGAATTAAAATTAGTCCATTAGGGTGGGCTCTAATCCAATCTGGTGGGTGTCCTTAAAGAAGAGGACATGTGGGGCTTCCCTGATGGCGCAGTTGTTGAGAGTCCGCCCGCCGATGCAGGGGACACGGGTTCGTGCCCCGGTCCGGGAAGATCCCACATGCCGCAGAGCGGCTGGGCCTGTGAGCCATGGCCGCTGAGCCTGCGTGTCCGGAGCCTGTGCTCCGCAGCAGGAAAGGCCACAGCGGTGAGAGGTCCACGTACCGCCAAAGAAAAAAAAAAAGAAGAGGACATGTGGATACACAAAGAGACACCAAGGATGTGTGTGCACAGAGGAAAGACCACATGAGAACACAGCGAGAAGACAGCCATCTGCAAGCCATGGAGAGAGGCCTGGGGAGAAACCCATACTGCTGACAGCTTGATCACGGACTTCCAGCCTCCAGCACTGTGAGATAATAAATTTCTGCTGTTGAAAGCCTCCCAGTCTGTGGCATTTTGTTATGGGAGCTCCAGCAAACTAATACAGGCCTCTTCCTTGATTCTGCTACCAAAGCAGGCACTTGCCTGAGCAATGATTCCAGATCCTGCTCTTGGCGCATCTTCACCACCTGTGGGTCATCTCTACTGGACCTCATTTCTCTCCACTCTTCCCTGGGAAGGGGTCAGGGGGTCAGGAGGGAACCACACAGCCCCTCACAAACAAATCCCAGGGTGGTCAAGGAACCTTCTGTGCCCAATACATTCACTCGCTCTCCTGTCCAAAGCCCTTTTGGGGGAGCTTAACAATGGCACACAGGGCTAATCCTCCAGCACAGACTCTTTGCTAAACACAGGTTTTCAGCTCAGGGTAATAATACTCTACATGCCTACACCACAGTGATAAAAAGCCATCTAGATGAGAAGGTGTGCTTTCCCAGTGTTTAATAATCAGCATTGCAGTAGAAATTTGGTTAGAAATTTGATTTTCTGGAGAAGGCACCTGGGGACCAGGCTTTTCTTAATAATTTAAGGGCCATATGCCACATAGGCAACCCTCCACTGACACAGGACATATAAAGATATAGAGCGTGTCCTAATAATAGCTTTAACCTACATTGATCATGCTGGGGATTGGGCACAGTTATAAGTGCTGCACCCACAGGAAACCCTATGAATTGGTGCTATTGTTATCTTCGTCGTAAACGAGGAAACTGAGGCACAGAGCCATTATGCATCTTATTCAAGGCCCATAGCTAGGGAGCGGCCAGACCAGGCAGGAGCCAAAGCCAAGGAGTGTGGATGTCTTGAGGAGAGGAAGTGGTTCCTGTTCATTCGGGCTGCAGCCCCTCCGCACCCCTGCAAGGCCGAGCACAGACATACCCACTTATGCTACCCAAGCGGTCCCAACACGAGAAGCACTATGGGGTCGTGGAAAGAGCATGAGCTTTGGAGTTCGATGGACTTGGGGGGGATCAAACAGCTTTGTGATCCTGGTCAGACTACTTACCTCTCTAACTCTGAGTTTCCCCGACTGTCAAAATGTGAAAGCACCTCACATGCTTTAAAGGAAATATGAAGACAGTCTCTGTCATAAAATGCCTAGCATGGCACCACGCGCTAGAGTTCCTCCATCAACATTTGTTCCCTTCCCTCTCTCTCACTTCTTGTTAAAGGACTTTGTCACTGACTCCTCAACTGGGAGAAACCTTCCTCTCGTGTCAGAAATCATCCCTCGAGACCACTGGTGTCTCCAGTTTCTTCAAAGGCAGGCTGACCGGTGCACATAACCAGGGGCTTTTTACTCTCTGCATTGAACTTGGTCCCCAACCTTCCCTCTACCCACACTGGAGTGCCTACCACGTGCCCGACTGTTCTAAGCCCTTGGATCCCTCAGTGAACAAGACAGAGATGGGCTGCCGTCCTCACACTGCACACATTCCCAACTTACAATGAACTGTGTCTGGTCGCTTGCTTTACTGCGGAGTCCTGTCTACAGGGTCCTATTCACCTGGTTCTATCTCGAGAACTGCTCTGGCCCACAGGGAATTTGAGGGGAATTGATAACCACCCTTGGACCCATTCTCTTGGTTGGGGGATTCTTTTGTATGGTCTGGAGTTGAGCCCTTCTCAGCTGTTAACACCTGGGAGTGAAAGAATTTATCCAAGAAGGAACACCCTGTCTCCCATCTCCCAGCCCAAGCTCTACAACTGTGTCTCCCAAGTGACAGTGAGCAGGCTCACCATTTCTGTCATAAGGCGGAGGAGGACAGGAGAAGGGGTGAAACCAGAACCTTTGGGACCTCTACCCTGAAGTGGGTGTGGGGGGCATCACTTTGGTGCCTCAGCCTCCACTGCCTTTCCTGGACCAGGTGAGAGCCGGGGCCCAAGCCCTCTCACTGCTGTGAAGCAGACATTTAAATTTAAGTTTTAGAAATGACTTCTTTGGAAACTGCAATGCCTCGCCCTGCTGTCTCCAAGGTCATGGATATTACAGAGAGGAGTCATTCCTTGCCCTGGGGAGAGAGAGAAATTGAATCTAGAGACATCCCATGGATCATCGAAGCGGCATCTCCTACATTAAAAAAAAGAGAGAGACAGCAAAAAACACCCCACCAAAGAGGCAGCAGCCAAATTAACTGTTTTCCTGATTAACAAAACACAATTAAGCCCCAAATGCTGCCGCTCGGGGGAAGGTTGTTCGCATTTTTTTCTGGGGACCTTTCTAGTCATCGAGCAATGACAGCTTCATTCGGATCCCAGCCAAGAGGGGCCGAGAAAAAAATAACGCCGCAGACTCATTGCATCCACGCTAATTCCTCTCCAGGGAAGCGAGACCCAGCCTCAGACGGAGGGACATGAAAGCAGAGGAAGTGCTGTCACTGGGCAGCAGTGATCACGGCCAAGGGGCAGCCAGCATCCCCAGGAGTGGGAGAGGAGGGAGGAGGTGCGTATGAGCTGGGGCTCTTGGAGGACAGGGACCCTAAGAGTCAGGGGACCCAGAACTGCTCCACGCGGAAACTAGCCTCTCCATGAATATCTGTTCGGTGGGGAAGAGAAGGAGGGAAGAAGGAAGGGATTGACTGATGTGCCTTTATGAAACCACAGAGTGAGGACAATGAAGCATCCACCCCAGTTTTGAAGGCAATAATGATAATACTTATTCACTGAGCATTTACTTTGTGCCAAACCCTCTGCTGGAAGCATCCACTGTCTCATTTCACCTTCCCAACAACCCTGCTCATTTTAAATGCAAGCAAACCTAAGCTCACAGAAGTTGAGTAGCCTGTCCAAGACCACACCTGGGAAGCAGATTGACACCCAAGTCTCTGGGACTCAAGCTCACACGTTGTCAGCCAGAGTCTTAGCGGCGTTTTCTCCTGGAGGCTACCAGCCGAGGCGGGCACCGACACTCTCAGGGGCAGGGCTCAAGGCAGCGGCATCAGCTGCTCCATCTGCTTCACCAGCCCCTTTCCGCTGGTCCAGGGTTTCCATGGAGCTAAATCACAGCGGCTGGGGAACCCCTCAGGGCCCATGTCTGAAGATACTCTCCACGCTCATGTTGGCTTCTAAAGCTGGAGGTGCCTTTCCACCCACGGATAGGGAGCTACTGGGGTGAGAGACAGGGATGAAAGAGGGACGGACAGCCAAGGGCAGAGGAAGGCAGAGAAGCAGGGTGAGCTGGGCAAGCGATGCAGTTTGGGGTTTTTGAATCAGCGGGGACCCAGAACATGCCACCAGATCCTGCCACACCACATTCCCTCCGGCCAGGGCTCCAATCCCTTTGGCGGGAGGGCCCAGAAGAGCACATTACTGTCCCCGGGTGCTCCCCACCCATCCAGGGCTCACTTATCCAAAGTCCTCAGCCACGTGGAGAACCTCTGAGAGCCAGGTATGGAGCTGACAAAACCTCCCAGGAGGAGACTATGGAGGTTAAATAGGCGATGACATAAAGTGAAGAAATCCAGATTCTCAGCTGGAGCTACGTTTTCAACAGTGAAAAAGCATCTTAAGCTACTTGACTGTATCTTAGCTCTTCAGATTTTTTATGCATTACAATAACAGCTAGATCTTAATGAAAGCTCGTTACATAAATTTGGGGGAAACAGCAACAAAAGCACTTCTTTCTTGTAACACAAGACATCAGCTCCTTTATTGTTTCATTGCTCTTGGCATGAAAGCAGGTTACTGAGAGCAAGTACTTCACAGGGCTACATAATTTTGGTATTTTTCACCTTACTATCAGGGCTACTGACTCCGAAGATCATTTACCATCAGCAAAGAACAATCCATTTCTGATATCCCTTTTCTCCCCATCTCTTTTTTTTTTTTGACTGATTCAACACCCATCAACTGGTAGGGTACATTGCTCACCTTTATCCACAGCTCTGGAAAACAACATGTGCTACAAAAATTACTTGGGCCACTAGACTCTACCCTCATGAAAGTACCACTGAGAAAGTCAAACAAGGGAATTCCCTGGCGGTCCAGTGGTTAGGACTCGGTGCTTTTACTGCCATGGCCCAGGTTCAATCCCTGGTCAGGGAACTAAGATCCTGCAAGCCACTCAGAGCCGCCAAAAAAAAAAAAGTCAAACAAGGCTTTGTACGAATGCCATCATAAAGAAGCCCAAGGAAATGTACTAATATGTGGGCTTGGGGGGAGCATTACAGAGTTGTGGCTAAAACCCATGATCTGGAGTCAGACTGCTTAGGCTCAAGCCCTGGTTCTACCACTTATTGCTTGTGTTTGAACAGCATTAAAGCATCTTAAACCACCTGACTTCATCCCAGCTCTTCAGATATTTTATGTATCAGAGAACAGACAGATCTTAGTGAAAGCTGTGAACCTGGAGCAAGCATCTTAAAACCAAGCCTCAGTCTCCACATCCAAAAAATGGGGTAGTAATGGTCTCTACCTCAACAAAATGTAGGGATATTAAATTAACCGATCATTGTGAAGCGCTTGGCACAGAAACCTCCTGATAAAAGTAAGTTATCATTATTGGATTTTTATTATGACAAAAAAATTATTGAAAATAACTGGGCTGATCAGTCAGGATTGTACAAGTTTATTGTTATCATGAAATCCACGGCCAAGGTCAGTGGATAGGCATTGTCATGAATGTAATAAAATTGGCTTCTGCCCCTAAGCCTCCTGTGACATCACTTGACAAGAGCTGCCTCACTCACTCTGGGCCCTGCCCTGTCCCTCCCCTGCAAAGTGGGTTAGACTACCCACTCTCTGAGGGTCCTTCCAGCTCCAATGCTGTGTCCACTGTGGGGGGAAGGGTGACGCAGGGAGGATCTACACCATCTGCACTTGGGAGAAGGGGAAAAACTCTGCTTGGAACTGATCTTCTAACCCCTGGCTGGCCAATTTTCATCTGATTTACGCCCTCCCTCATGCATGAGGCTGCCCCAACTTCCCCTGGTGGGGCATGAGTAGCCAGGATGAGAGGATGAGGACCCACTGTCCCCTCCCACACACACGCACACCCGTGCACATGTGCACACACACCTCCTCTTGTGCCCGATGCCTCCGTTGCAAAAGACAGGTTGATTTAAGTCTCCTCTGGGGGCAGTGTCTGCACCAGCTGGTGCATCCGATAGAAGATGCTACTAACCCTCCCACAAATGGTCTGGAATGAGAACAGCTGGCTTCCTGGCAGGAAGAAGAAGAGAAAGAAAGCAGACACCCCACCCCACTGGACCAGCTCTCTTGCTTGGCTTTCTCTAACCCAGGCACTTAGGCCCAATCCAGGCTGATGCCTGCCGAGGCCCAGCTGGAATGGAGGCACGGAGTGTGCAGCACAAGGGCCCCTGACCTGGCAAGGCCCTGTTCCGCCTGGCCACCCTGAGAGATGAGCTGCTCACTCAGGAAGGGAGACTCGAGGGACTGTGCTTGGTGGCTGAGTCCCAAACCCTGGCTCACTGCCATTTCAAGCCTCAGTTTCCCTAGTCGGGCTTCATGCCAGCTGCTCAGGCCCTCCCTGATCACCGGGAGATCAAGATTGAGATAACATACACAGGTATAAAAAAGGTTCAGAGAACCAGCCCAAACCTCAAGATGAGATCGGAACCTGCCATTTCAAAGCCGTAGCACCCGGGGCTAATCTGCCACACTCAGTTACAGGATTTGAAGACAGATGCCTCCCCGAGGCGCTCTGCCTGCCCCATCGCTCCTCTGGGGCTCCCTGGGACAGAACTTCAGACCTTCTCCACAAAGCCTGCCAAGCAGCTCATCAGCATCTCCTTCCCTTCAGACTTGCCGAATCCCCTGCTCTCCACTCCCCATACGCACAGGCGCTCGGCCCTCACCCCCTCCCCGGGAGACTGAGGCCAGGGGCTTTTCTACACGAGGGGCTAAATCATGGGCTCTGATCCCTTGCTTGATAAACAAGCATTGTTTGTTTGTTTCCCGTCCACCATAGCCTCTGGCAGCGGGAGCGGGGGCCCTCAGAATCCCCCATCCAGCAAAGAGAGTTGCGAGTAGTTTCCTGACTCGGGACCGCCATGTGATCTGGGGTACATCCTTAATCCCTCTCTGCTTCAGTTCCCATATCTGTAAACTATGGACAATCATCTCCATCCTGCCTAATTTCAAGGGATGTTCTGAGAAGCAAAATGAAGGCACTTTGAGTGGGAAGTATTATTTAAATGCAAGCTATATATAAGGGTTTTATAACTCTTTTGTACTACTTTTGTGTGTGATTATTTGGAAGGGAGGAGAAGACCTCTTTAGGGGTTCTGCTATCCTACTGGAAGCTGACGAACCAGAGAAAAGTAGTAGTAAGACTGGGGGGGAAAACACAAAACAAAAGCCCCCTCTGGAATCCAGGGACCGAGAGTCTTTGCACCTCCTCTGGACAAAATTCTTCCTCTCTGGAACACTACCTTCATCACAGGGGAGGCAATGGAACGTAGGGGTCAACATCCTGCCCAACAGTCCCTGTAGGACTCACCCTCCTCCTTCTCATGGAACTCTGCCCACTGGCCTAGAGCTTGAATAAAAAAGCCAAGAAAATAAGAATGTATTAAGTCAAGTCTGTGTCCCCAGGTCTTAAGCATCCACTAAGAAAGCAATGTCCAAGTGGTTGTTAAAATCCTACACTCTTTGGGACTTCCCTGGTGGTCCAGTGGTAAAGAATCCACCTTACAATGCAGGGGACACAGGCTTGATCCCTGGTCAGGGAACTAAGATCCCACATGCCTCGGGGCAACTAAGCCCACGCACCACAACTACTGAGCTCGCGCGCCTCAACAAGAGAGCCCGTGTGCTGCCAACTACAGAACCCTCGCGCTCTGGAGCCTGCGCCACAATGAGAGAGAGAAAACCCGAACACCACATCTAGAGAGAAGCCCATGCACCACAAAGAAGATCCCGCATGCTGCAACTAAGACCCGATGCGGCCAAAAAAATAATAAAATAAATCTTTTTTTTTTTTAATCCTACACTCTTCTGAGCTGTGAGCCATATGTCTCTCAAGCTAAAAGGAACTTCCAGAGAAGACACGGTGTTGATCGTGAGGACAAGCCACTCTCATGACCAACACTTATTGAACAACTCACTTGACCTGCTTTAATGATAAGCTTTACAATCTCCTTGTAAGGTTAATAGTATTATCAGTCAGGGCAATAGTTCTCAAACGTAAGCATGTTCCAGAAGCACCTGGAGGGCCTTGGAACCCAGACTGCCGGGCCCCACCCCCTGAGTTTATCAATCAGTCGGTCTGAAGTAGGGCTCAAAACTTGTATTTCTAACAAATTATCAGATGGTGCCAATGTTGCTGCTTGGGAATCACGCTCCAAGAGCCACCAAGTTAGGTGTTCAGGAGAGACTCCATTCAAATGAAGTCCTCTACCCTGGGTCATCTATCCACAGCCACACAATCTAAAATACCTGCACTGAGATTCAAATCTAAGTCTACTGATGCCAAATCTTGCACCAGTTCCTTGCTGCCTCGCTGTCTCTTGGGACTGAACCCAGTGGGGGTGAAGTGTGCAGGGCTGGCCCTGAAGTTACCTAGTGTCTAAAGCCTTTTGAAGAAGGTCTGAAGGTAGGGCAAGGAAGGCAAGTAGAACCAGATGTGGGAAACTGGGAAGAGGTCTGGTGGCCACTTGGGCCAAATTCTGCAGGAAGGAGAGGTTTACAGAAGTCATTCGGGGATGCTTTATTTCCATGCCCATTCCACCACTTGCCGGACGTGGTCTTCATGGAGACCGTGTCTAAGATCCCAAGTCAAGTGGTCACCCCGTAAACTTGCTGTGAGGTCGACCCCTAAAACCCAGACCAATACCATGTGACAGAATCAAAGTTGCAATGAAGCCAGTCCGACAGATGGCTGTGACTCAGTTTCCTTGTTTACTAAAAAGGAAAATGAGTCCTGTCACCTCAAGGCCGCAGCACAACTGTGTAAACAAGCAGCACTTAAAAACAAATACCCAGCACTAACAGCTCTTCTGCCGTGGGTGTTCTCTGAACACCAGCCGACTTTACCGTATCAGTGACGTGGAGTGCGCTCTGTGAACTGGAAGGTTTGCAAAGCACTTTCCAAATGTGCTCCTCGTTGCTGACGTGGTACGAGCTTTAAAAGATTCCTGGATAGGGCTTCCCTGGTGGCGCAGTGGTTGAGAGTCCGCCTGCCGATGCAGGGGACACGGGTTCATGCCCCGGTCCGGGAAGGTCCCATATGCCACGGAGCAGCCTGGGCCCGTGAGCCATGGCCGCTGAGCCTGCACGTCCGGAGCCTGTGCTCCTTGACGGGAGAGGCCACAGTGGTGGGAGGCCCACGTACCGCAAAAAAAAAAAAAAAAAAAAAAAAAAAAAAGATTCCTGGATAGAAGCATTTCCTGTAGATTTTAACTCGATCCTCTCCCCTAAAATTTTTATTAATAGAAAATAAAAAGACAAGTGTGCTTAGTGGCCATCCCATTTCAACTGCTTGTCTCCTGGACTCAGCACCCCTATGCTTGCTGCCACCAGAGGCCATGTCAAGCATTCATTAAAAAGAAATTGGGTTCTTAAAAATAGTGAGATATCTGCATATAATGTTGTTTTACCACTACAATTAGGCAAATCGGCTTCTAAATCAAATGTGAAATCATTTCACGAGGATTTATAGTCAGCATAAGACAACAGCGCAAAGCAGGCCCTGGACAGGTCAGCTGCACCCTTGTACATCATCCAGCGAAGCTACTGGAAAGGGAGCACGAGGGGGAACTTGGCAGCAGCATCCCTGCTCTGTCCTCATCGTGTTCACAGTTTCTGTGACTCTGTGTGGGGTGATTCCTGGCTCTTAGAATCCAGCCTGTAGAAGGTAGGATCCTTTCATCTGTGTCCTGGGACCCTTCAAATCTCACCCAACAGGGAAGCACCAATTTACTCTACCTGTGGGAAGCACCAGCCAGTTGCTAAATCCTGCCCCAGATCCATTCTGCCCCAGAAAAGTTTTCAAAACTCCAAAGGCAGTTTTCAGAGCCAATCGCATGGAAAGAAGGGGACATGATCATTATCTATAAGTGCTTTATCAATGTCTCTTACGTTCATTATCCCCTTAAACGGTTAATATTCCCTTACAAAGAGGCATGCCTTCTTAAATCAGACAGCGAGATCTGGTCACCCATCTATTCCCCTTTTTTGCCATGGCTGCCAGACATCTCAAAACTAAGTTTAATATTCAGCTGCAATCACTTAACTAGCCTAGATTTTTAGTATAATTATCTCTGCTCCTTCTTCTCTACGGTTTTGAGCTTTTATTTTATGTCTTAATGAACACACACCAGGCTCAGAGCTAACATTAACCCTCCCTTTCAGCAGAGATGGAAAGGATCTTACAATGTTTCAGGGAGCTGGAAGTGGCCCAGATTCATTAATGAGCTGAGCCATAGACCAATATTCCTAATCAGGGTTCTTATGGTGTTAGAATGATCCCAAAAGGGAAGTGAAAAGAGAACTCGGATTCTATTTATCAAGTGCCTTCTCTGTCTCAGTCACCTTGAATATCTTATTTCATCTAATCCTCACCATGACCCTATGAAACCAGTTCAATCAGTTTCTATAACCTCAGTTGCCTCATCTGTAATCTGGGAACAAGTTTCTTTTTCAAGTTCTCATGGTTAATTAATGGGGCTAAGATTAGATGCAAGATACATCTGACGTCAGAGCACACCCCAGCCCAGGCTACAAGGTGCTTTTGTGTAAAACAGAGTAGGACATACCTCTGGGAGGACACAGTCCTACAGTGACAGGGACACTGTCTTCATGCAACTAGTGTATATGCTATAGAAAGGGCCAGGTTTGAAGCCGCTACTTCATTCTCAGAAACAGCCCTGAGATAGGCAGAGACCTCTAGTTCTCACCAAGATCCTTGTTCTCCTTCTTTTGGGGGCCATATTTCCCAGTCCTGAAACACCTAGGTGGGGCCATGTGACCACACCTGTTGAATAAAATGACAGCAGGCATCATATATGTCACTTCCCGGCTTGACCTGTAAACTCCTAGGCAGTCCCCTACGAGAGTCAGCGTCCCCGGGCTGAATGGAACACCTTGAGGACAAGGGAAGGATGCAAGTACGAATTGGGTTCCTGAATGACTTTGTGGAGCTGAGCCCATTCCATCTCCTTCAAACTGCATTGGACTATATGATATGAATAAGAAATATTATTTCATTGTGTTTAGGCTTCTGAAATTTTGGGGTTATCATTGGGGGTTATTTGTACTTCACTCCCCCTACTGCAAGCCTAACTATCTTGCTTCCCTTTAACAGGCTTGACTGAAAAGATTCCAATGACCTAAGTTTAAAAACTTGACCTCCTGATTCAAGAGGATGGAGGCTGTGGGGACATGATTCCATTTCCTTGTTTCTCTAAGTAAAATTGTCCACGAATCACCCCTACTCGAAGGCCAAGCTTCAAGAACATTTCAAGTTAGTCTCATTTTCTACTCAGAGCTTCAGTCATACCTATGAGTCATAGAACGGCAGGGTGTTCGAGCTGAAAGGCACCTTTGAGATAATTATTGCAAATTTGGAAGACAGGAAAACGAAAGGCAAGATGTATGGCTCGCCTGGGGTCTCAGAGCTGAGGCTAAAACCCAAGGTTGGTGACTCTGGATCCAGGGCTCTTGCTCTCCCTGCATGGATGGAAGCCAGGCTCAGGCAGCTGAACAGATGAAGGCAGCCCAGGCCCACCTAAAAGCCCTCCTAGGAAAGCAGGGAGTGTTCAGAGGAAGGCTGCTCTATGGATGGAGTCCGCTGGCGCCCTCCACTGGACGGACGCAAGTCCTCCACCTCCAGACACGTCCAAATTGCAGGACTCCTAATAAAGAGTGACAGAGCTATGGCAACACTCTCTAGGTGTCCATGGCCACAATCAGCACTGTGTTAAAAGCCCTTTGAGATTGTGAGCTATTCACTGGCATGTCCCCACGTTTTCCTGTCAATGAATCCTGCCTCCAGTACAAAGGTAATGTCACTTCAGGCAGGGACACTTGAGTCTACTTCTCTTTCACACCAAGCGCAGGGAGCACAGCTTCCCGAATCACAGCCTCCTCTCTTCTTCCCTCTGGTTCACTGACGCTATGAAAACAGAGAATGTCCTCCCTCTACGGTCCCTATCTCCTTTTTTAAAAATTTTGTCTCAAGTTCTCCATGAAATTAGCATTTGTCCTCTCATTGTGTTTGTGGCAGCATCAGAATAGGGAAGAAAGAAACCCAAGAGAAAAAAAGAGGTAATAAAAGCTTCCATCTAAATGACACCTGAGTGGAAAATGAGAAGTGGGACCCAGAGGCCAGTGGGCTTGTTGCAGCCTCTCTGCAGGCTGCTCTGAACAAAAGCTTGCTGGGGATAGAGTGTGGTCTGGCAGCTGAACAGGGAACCAGAGAGTAATTGTTCTCTATTCAAAAGGCAATTTTCTCAGAGATGGTGACTCAGCCTCTGCCTGACACTGAGCCTCAATTTCCCCAGCTCTTTAAAGCAAATGATTAAATAACCGTGGAAAGTCAGACATGACATTTTATCTCACCAGTTCCCTTTGCAGAGGCACAAACCCAGGGCCAGAGAGGGACAGGACTTGCCTAAAATCACCCAGCTGAGAAGATCAGCCCAGAGCTCAGCCCTGCCTCCTCTTCCCTACACATGAAATGCAGCTCTCCGCCTGCCTCGGCACCGTCCTGTCCATCCCCAGAGGGACAGAACAAGCAATATTTTAGAGCACTTTAGCCACAGGATTTTAGGAATCAGGAGTTCTGGTGTACACTGAACATGCAGTAAGGGGCTGATTCTGGATGTCTCGGATGAACCCGGAGATGTAAGTCAGAGGACTCACGGTTCTAGACAAATCTACCAGTAATACCCTTTGTGGATAATGGGACTGGCCAGCCCGCTCCGTAAGATTAGCATGAAAGATTTGATGAAAGAATATAATCCAAGATTTTATTTTGCTTTGTATCTAGAGAGGAGACCCTTAGAGTGAATCTCATCTGATTCCTTTATTTTCTTTTACAACCATTTTAGAAAAGCAGGACTCAGAGAAGGTACATGAAATGAACTTCAGGACTCTGCTCCCTAAGGCAGCCTGCCCCAGACGCAGGGGTCCACACAGGAAGCTGGAGACCCACAGACTCCAGGACATTCCCAGAGCGTAACAGGAGACTCAGTGCCCATCCCAAGGAGAGCGGGCGTCCAGGCTGCCGCGGGGAGCCACCTTCTCCTTGCCTGTGGCTCAGCCACGTATTTACCCAAAGCCTCCTCCCATGCCGATTCCCCTGATGCACCGCAGCCATTTGGCTAAAGCCTTAGTGGTCACTCTAAGATCTACCACCAAGAACCGTTCACAGACCCCCCGCTCCAGAACCAACGAGGGAGTGTTTTTGCAGCTTTTAAGGCTTTATACCAGAGTCGCTGAATCAAATCTTCAGGAGGGAGGGCCAAGAAGTTATGCACATTTATTCCTCTTAAACCAACAGCTTCCCTGCATTTAAAGTAAAATAAGATAAAATTCAAATGCCTTAGCCCCACCTGCAGGGCCCCATGGGATAGTGCCCGACACCCTCACCTCTCCGCAACGCTCTGACCCTCGTTGCAGACACACTGGCCTGCTTTGCGTTCCTCACGCCAAACTCATTCCTGCCTCAGGGCCTTGGCACTTATTTTTTCCTCTGCCTGGAGCAATTCTCTTCCGGATCTATTCATGGCTGCTTCCTCTTCATTATTTATAAAATGACTGTTTACTCAAGTATCATCCTCTCATTATCTAGGTCCCAGGCAGCTCCCTGATGGATGCCTGCCTTCACTATCCCATCTAATACTGCCTCCCGCCCACCAGGTACTTTCCTATCATCAGAATGCTGTGAAAACAGGACCTTTGTCTTTTTCCGTTCTGTATTCCCAGCAATGAGGACATCTAACATGTCACAGGTACTCAATAAATATTTGTGGACTGACTGAATGAATGGCATTACCCTGTTTTGTTCTAAGATTCTCTTCTTTGTCTATCTGTTACTATCCATCCATCTATCATCCATCTCCCCCGCTAGAATGTGAGTTCCCTGAGAGCAGACACCTGTCTGTCTTATTCCTACCATATCTTCAGTGCCTAGAATAATACCTGACCCGTAGTGGGTGCTCAATAAAGAGATGTTGGATGAATGTTTCAGAATCCTTGGACTGGGACTTCCGTTTGGGCTGGGGGACAAGGTGATTGTCTCAATCAACAAATATATCTCCCTCCAGTCACATGTAAGAAGCTGGGATACTTTTTTTAAAGGTATAAAACATGTACCTTCGCCCCAAATTGCCGACAGATTCATGGGAGAGATAGAGGCCTGAACAAATTATTCCAAGTACCTCAATAAGGTGTGAACAAGATGTTTTGGAGGTACAAAGCAAGAAGCTACCTCTAATTCGGACACCAGGAAGCCTTCAGAGAGGATGTGATATTTGAATATGGCCTTAAAGTAAAGATGAAGTAAAACAGGGGGATGGAGAGGTGGAAACAGACATTCAAAGAAGGAAGGGTTTAAAGGCAAATGCATGTTGAAGAAAGAGTCCAGTGAGTGGGGAGTATAGAGGGGATGAGGATGCCATTTCTGGTCCAGGCCAGGTCATGCTGAGAAGTTTAATTTTGGTCTATAGGCTGATAGTTTCCAAACTACTCAAGTGGGAACAATTGCTCCCCATTTTAAAAGCTCTTTATAAACAAGCTGTATGAAGATCAAACAATCATTCACACAGAACAAATAAAACTTCAAAGTCCAAAAACCTATGAAGTCCATATTTTTACTCCAGAAACATAAAACAAAGATCGGCAATTACAATTTAAGAAACAAATAATTTCTGTGTTTTACTGGCCGACATTTGATAAGTGTATTTTTTAAGTTGTTTAATTAGAAAACAAAGAAATGTGTAACTATATGACATATGCGAGGCTTTTTAAACGAATTTATTTTGCACTGCATGGATGGTCACAGCATTTACCTGTATGAAAAATGACACACGTGTCTCCTGGATGTACTGACAGTGCATGGAGCCCATGTGGGTTACTGAGCCCCAGTTCTCCTGTGTGTCCTCTATAGATCGGAACCACTGCTAAAGGTAATGGGAAGTCTTAAAAGAATGGTGAGCAGAAGCTCATTTGGATGAGATTTGGGTGTTAGCCAGCAAGCAGCAGTTAACTTGCAGATGGGAGAAGGGTGCACTGGGGTACAGGAACAATGCTGTCATCACCTGTGAAAGACATGAGTTTTTGAACAGAGGCAAAGATCTCACCCCCTTTCTTTCTCCACATCCTACCCCAGCTCTGAAAAACAACCGACAAGTGATGGCCCACAGGTAAAAGTAAACCAAACTGCCCCCTCGTGCTAATTTTCAACCACTGACCCCTGACCACCAGAAAGGGAGAAAATCTTAAACGAATCATATGAGTCCTGCAGGCTGGGCCACACACTTCCAAGCACCTAATATTTTGGTGAATTTCCTTTTAGACTTTTCTCTGGGTGTATCAGGATCACACTGCCAGGTATCCCTTTTTCTTCCCACTCTCTATATTATTCATACTGCTGTATCATAAAACATTTTTCTAAAAACACGATTTTTAGTTGTCACATAATATTCCACTCAAAGAATGTCCCACAATTCACCACGCTCCCATTGTTGGACACTTAAGAGAGTTTCCAATATGTCACTGTTATAAATAGCGCTGGGAGGCACATCCTGGCACATAGATCTCTGTGCGCATCTCTGATTATTTCCTTGGGGCAGATTCCTAGGAGTGTAATTGCTGGAATGTTTGCCATCTTGATGGATCTCACGTCACACTGTTCCCCCCTGCCTTGGTGTCTTAGTGGCAAAAGATAAATACCCATGAAGGGATGCATGTGGGGAAAAAAATTTAAAAAGGAGCTCTAAGTGAGCGCCGGCTGATGCATCCCGGCAGAAAGGAGATACTTCCAAAGGACTCATCTGGGTGACAGGCAAGGCTAGTTATTTATTCGTGACATTTAACTGACTCCTTCCATCCAGAGGGGACTGACCTAGAGGAAGAAGAACTAATATATCATATGAAAACATCAGGCGGAGTGGGGAAGAGAAGGATGCCAATGGTGCAGTGAGTTAGCTGCCCAAGACCCAAGGAGAATGACAACGGGGGGGAATAAGGGGACTTTTCATTGTCTGTCCTCTGCCACGAGGATTGTCCAGTAAAATACAACAGGCCCAATTAAATCTGAATTTCCAATAAACAACAAATAATTATTTTAGTAAGTGTGTCTCATGAAATATTTGGGACATAATATTACTAAAAATACATATATTGCTCTGAAATTCTAATTTAACGGGCACGCTGGATTTTTATTGGCTACATCTGGCAACCCTACCTGCCGCACATTACACAGGAGCTCTTAAGAGCAGTCACCACACGATCTGGAAGGCGAACACGAATTGAGGGGACATACGCGTGGTGCCCAGGAAACTGAGAGCACTAGTTAAAGGAAGCAGGGCTGCAGCTTCTTACCAATGAGGGGATTTACCGGGAGGATCTCAGCTCAAGGATCCCCGCCCTTGAGAAAGCCACAGAGAGATCCAGAGGTGCTGAGGCGGCCCTGATGCAGCCTCTTTGGGGCACAGGGCTCTGGGCGTGCACTAGGATCGCCTGGCAAAGGGGTGGACGGAGCACACCCGACTATGGTGAGGGAAGGCTGTGCCCATGGCGGTTTTTCCAGGAGGAACAGGGGGGAGGCAGCTGCAAACAGGCTGAGGCTACAGACCCTGAAAAGTAGCTTCTCTCCCCGACCTCACTTCTGCCAGCAAACTGATTTAAGAGAGGAGAAGGGAAACAAAGCTCCCCCAACACACACACGCCCCTTCCTGTGGTCGTGCCTCAGCAGTCCCTCGCACAATATGCTCTAAATTAACAGCTTCAGGGAGATAATGGTTTATAAAACAGGAGTTTGTATGCAACCAGGGAAAATGCTCTGCCCCTTATTATACAGCTATATTTTTCTTTTGCAGTCAGATTATGGGCAAACAAGGTTAAATGCACACACAGACACACACACACACACACACACAGAGGCAAATAGGCCTCAATTTTCTGCTCCGTGACCCACTGTCTCAAACTCCCTTCTTTGGCTTGGTTTCGGTTGTTTTTCTTGCTTCCACGTTTCTCCTTGCCCTTACAACCCTCCTTATTTTCTCCTGCTCATTATGTTTGGCCCTTGTTTATTTTCTTTTCCCCTTTTTCTTTTTCTATTTCTGTGCTTTCTTGGTTTTCTTATTCTTCATTCTTCGTCTTTCTCTTTGAGGCAGAAGAATGGCCCAGTCAAAAAAAAATTTAAAAGCATAAAATGTAAGAACGAGAGGGTGTCTCAGCAATCATTTTGACACAAGGAAACCGAGGTTCATGAACGTGAAGGGACTTTGTCAAGATAACATGGTCTCTGAGTACGCAGGACTGGGGTCCGATTTCCTCTCTCCAAATTCAGTTCCCTTTCCACTGAATCCAACTTCTCCTGGGTCTGGCACCATTTGGTAAGCTGAGTGGCTTTCTGCTGTGGGGTGAACGATGTCCACCAAAATGATCTGTCCGCACCCTAACCACTTCTCCCTGTACCTGTGAATGTGACCTTATTTGGAAATAGGCTTGTAGCCGATGGAATCAAGTTAAGATGCGGTCATACCAGAGGAGGGTAAGTCTTAAATCCGATGACCGGTGTTCTTATAAGGCTATGTGAAGACGCAGGGACACTGAGACACACAAGAAGAAGGCCATGTGACAGTAGAGGCAGCACTGGAGCAAGGCAGCTGCAAGCTAAGGAACGCCAAGGGGCCAGCAACGGCCAGAACCTGGGAGAGAGGCGGGAGACAGACCCTCCCTCAGAGCCTCCAGTAGGAACAAATCCCACCAACACCTTGAGTTTTAACTTCTCGCCTCCAGAATTGTGAGAGAATACGTTTCTGTTGTTTAAGCTGACCATTTTGTGATAATTTGTTACAGCATCAGCAGGAACAAATGCACCTTCTCACGTTCACCCTCAGCCAACATGGAGTGGACCAGGGTCTACAGTGTGGATCTGCAGCCCCTTGGTCCAGGCTCTCTTCCCTCCACCAAGAGCTGCTCATCCAGAGAAAAAGTATCAAAGGAACACCTCCCATGGCAAGAGGTTGGACCATGTTTCCAGATTTGGACACCCCTCAGACCCTCCGGGGATAGCAGAGTTCAGGCCGAGCAGCCCATCATGTGGACACTTCTGTGAGCCAGCAGCTGCCTGAGGCCTGGATACGCAGGCTCAGAGCTGTGTGTCCAGAGGCTGAGGCCCGCCTTCCCACCTACCCCTGCTTGCCCCTGAGGAACCCAAACACTCCCTAGAGATGGCCTTGGCTTGACCAGGGCAAGTGAGGAAGGGTGGGGAGGGGCTTTGGGAGCTGTGAGGGGGGAGTCTCTTGCTAGCTGAGGCCCCTCCTTGAACATCCACACACCCCAGGCCTGCACTTGGGCCCAGCCTCTGAGCCCTTTGGAGGTTGCCGTCGGCTCCCAAAACTGCCGAGTGGCTCCCCCAGGCCCAGAGGGGAGCTCTTCTTCCTGTGTGTGTTGGGGGTGGGCAGGGGGGCATGGCTCTTCCAAAGCTGACCATTGTGTCCCCAGAGCAGCAGAAAACAGGTGGCAGGACCGAGGGCTCTGGGCCCTGTTCAACAGTGACTCTGGGTGACTTGCCTGTTCTTGGCTCCCAGCAAAGCCTTTTATATTTGTAACAGGGACAATGATCCGCCTTAGGTTACGAAGCCAAGGCAGAATAGAGTCAATTCTGCTCTCTTGTCAGATGCTAATCTGACTCACCGATAATGAAGAAAGGAGAAGGGGACCAGAGGGGAAAACCAGGTTGGTCTGTGTAGTCAGAGGATTTGCAAGGGAAGGGGGACTCTGAATTAAAATTCAATATTAGGAGGTGGGGAAATCAAATGCAGAGACACTGGCCTGAAAGTGATACAGGAGTTGATGGAGAAAGAGAGAGACAGAGACAGAGAGATTGAGAGAGAAAGAGAGGAAGAGAATGACAGCTGCACCGGCTTAGGCAGAAAAGAACTGGAAGAGACACAGTAATAATGCTGTACATCTGAAATCAGATTACAGCTTCCCCTCCTGAATTAACTGTGGGGAGAGTGCTGGGGGCGAGGGGAGGGGGTGCCAGATAACAGTGGGTATGCCACAAGCATTTACTTTTTATTTTAATTTCTCCATTTAGTTTGTGAGTTTAGGCTCTTCTGGGTGGGGAGGGAGGTTGGTAAAGCATTAAGAGCTAAAGGAGAGAAGTAGGGGGAAAGAATGAACAAATGGCAACTTCCGTGCGTGGCTCAAGAGAAAGTTCAGAATCAGAGTAGGTTGCTTTTGCCCCAAGTCTTGAATTAAAAGGTTAAACAAAAAAGTAGTGTCTTTATTTTCTTTTCATCCAGAAAATGGAGAGTACAAAAAAAAAATGTTCTGTTCCCAAAGTCTGAGTTTACACCTGGCATGTCCCTTTCAGTCAGTGCCATGGGTGCCTTTTTGTTCCTGTCTGGGGGCGGGGGGCAGTACAAGCTCTTTGAGATGCTCTGGGGATCCCCCAAAGTGAGATGTGAGTACATCGCACGGCATCTATTTCAAGGTAGATGATCCCAAACATGCTTTCCAAATTCACTGAAAACTCATCTAGCTGTATTCACGTGTTGTGGGAAAAATAAAAACCAGAAGTAATTTTATTTATATAAGTAAAAGCTGTGCTATTGTCAAATGATTCTACTGAGTAAGTGTAAGAAAGTGATTCCTTCTACACTGAGCTTCAGCCCCTCACTTCCGCCCACTGGCTGTCATTTTCTAGACGAGAGCTGCTACCCTGCTGCAAGGTGCCTATCTTGCCCTGTACGTTTCTCCACGTTAAATAAAACTGGGTCCCTTGACTCTCCCTCACTGTCTTAGGCAGCTTGGGTGGCTATCACAAAGTACCATAGACTGGGTGACTTATGAACCACAGAAATTACTTCTCATAGTTCTGGAGGCTAGAAGTCCAAGATCAGGGTGCCGCATGGTCGGGTTCTGGTGAAGACCCTCTTCTGAGCTGCAGGCTGACTTCTCCTTGTGTCCTCACATGGTAGAAAGGGGGTGAGAGGCGTATGAGATATAAGTTAGAGCGAGACAAGGTGGGTACCAGCAAGGTTTAGATTGACAATAGATAGCACAGGACCAGGTAGCAGGCACTTTTCTGTCCTACTGGCCCTAGCAATCATCACCCAGCATTATCAATATTTATTTGCCTTTGGTGTTCCCTGCTAGACAGTGAGCCCTTGAGCACGGGGATGCTGTCAGGTAAGCCTTGGGTCCCCAGGATCTACCACCACATCCACCCCCAAGGCAGGAGGATCATGAGAACACACTCCCCAGGACTCGCACTCTGCCTTAGGCTGCTTTGTGCCCTGTTACTCTCTGATGTCTGCCCCACACAAACGATCCCCCCGCCCCCCGGCTCAAAAAAAAAAAGTCCTCCCTGGAGAAAGCCCAGCTATTTATTGAGTGCCACCTGCCACATGGGTTAATCCAGGCCCAGACTCTTCCTTTATGGCCAAGCCCAACCCAACCACAGCTGATGTCCCATCTGACCCTTCAGAACTGTTGAGAAATGAGGGGCAATAAATCGCCGTCCGCTGGCCCAGCCCTGGCCCACTGCCACCGCCACCGCCTCTGCCTCCACACCTCGGAAGAGAGACTTACAGGAGCCACAGATGACGCCGAACTTCAATTAGGCCCTGTTGGCAAATTAGTCACGCAGGGTGACATTTTCCAATCATGGAACATTTAGCATCCTCCCTAATTACCAAATTGTGGAGCTGACATGTTTGGGAGCAAACAAGACCAGAGTTCTCAGCATCTCGAGTGTGTGTGCAGAAGCACACGTGCCCAAGTGCGCGCACACACGCAGGCATATGCACGTGGGGCCACGGGGCCACGGGACCTGCTTCTCCTCCAATGTCATTTGCATTTTGCTTAGAAGGAGAGTGGAAAACAACATGAAAAAAATCCCTAAAGCTCAGGGAGCATTTCTAAGAATTTCACAGATAAAGAGAATTGCAGCAAACAATGGCTGCAGTGCTAAGAGTATTAAAGCAGCCTGAGACGAAACAGTCTGCTCTTTCCATTCAGGCCTAGTAGCCAAGGGCACTCGCTCGGGGCTGAGATGCAGCAGGTTCACTCTGCCACTCGCCTACTCTGTGACTCCGTGGAACTCATTGGACCTAACCTCCCCTCCCTCACCTGTAAGACGGAAACATCTACTTCTCCTAATTCATCCATTCAACAAAGATTTACTGAGTGTCTACTCATGCCAGGCACTGCTCGAGGCCCTGAAGACAGTGGTGAACGAGGAAGTATAAAGGCATCTGTACACATCTGCATGTGGCTGATGCTCTTACAACTTTAACGTGAGGGTGCCAAGCGTCACGGCAGGAACACGTGTTGCCCAGTGGCCAGCAGGTGGCTGATCTGGGTTTTCTCTGGTTGCACGGGCGGCTCTTCTCAGGTCAAGGGTCTGTTCTTAGCAGCTCTCCCTGCTGGAACCTCCCAATTGGTGAGTATTAGATACAGCTTGTGTCACGGAAAAGGAATGAACTTTTAGAGAGTGTAAAAAAAATTTAAGTATATGAATGAGTAGATATAGGCATTTCCATATTAAAGGTGAGGGAAACAGAGAGAGAATAAATGACTGGCACATTATGTATATTATATATCTTTAAGATATATATAATATATTCACATATGTATATATGTGCGTGTTTATATAAATGTGTATGTTTGTGTATGTATATATGTGTGCATGAATGTTTATATGTGTGCGTGTATGTACGTTTATATGTATGTGTGTATATGTGTGTCTGTGTGTGTTTGTGTTCATAGGTATGTGTGGATTCATACATCCACTTCACCATTCTGTCTATTTCAGAGTTACTTTAAGGTATAACTAAGCATGTTAACTTTCTAGCAAAGGGTCTAGCACACAGTGGAAAGCATTATCTATCAGTCCTCGTGCTGCCATCGCTTCAGGACGATCGGAGTTGATGACGAGCTGGCTCCTCCATGCTGTACCATCCAGTACTGCACTTCTGAAGAACACATCTGCGCTTGCAGTTCTACTAAAATAAAGCCTCACCCCCACCCCACTTCTTTGTAACACCGCTGCCTGACCAGCCTGGTGATGCCACCTGCCTCGTTCACAGCCGGATTCACCGTGTCCTGTTTGAGGGTGACACGGTTGGGTCAGTGGGGCAGAGACAGCCACCATCTTACCAGCAAGCCCAGCGCTGCCTCACAGCAAGTGTGGGGAATACAGTTACGCGTTTGGATTTACACTTTGCACATCCTCCTTCCTCCCACCTGACGTTGCCTCTCTATCCACACTCCATCAGGGCACAAACGATTACAGGAACTCTGCATGCAGTGGAGCTGGCTCAGGCTCTGGAGCTCCCTGGCCTTGATGTCCTGTCTACCCACCATTGCTCCAAGCACAGCGGCTCTAGTTACCAGCCAGAGGCAGGACTTCTAGGCCAGTGTGTGTTTGACTTACTGCTCTCTCCCCTTCTGAGCTGCTTCAGAACAAAATATCCCAGAGAGAGCCCGGCCCCCTCCCCATGGCATGCTGCCAGCCATGAAGACATCACTGCAATGTCTCGTCTTTTTTTTTTTTTTTTTTTTTTAATGCTTCTCCTCGTCGCCACAGATTGATCCGCCAGTTAAATATTTAGACTTGCTCATCTGCCTTTGTCATAAAACACCGCTTGACTTTGAACGCTGAACAAGGAGGCACTGGGGCTGTAGCTATTCCCTGCCTGGGACATGGGGAGAGAGGGAGGCTGTGACAGGAGGAGAACACCATCCCCTGCATCTTCACCTCTCTGCCCAAATCCAATTAACCCAACTTCAGCAAGGCCAGCACATCCAACCTCCAGAGCTTAAGAAGGGCCGAGAAGGGGGAGTTCCTATCCGTAGATGGCCAAGTTCCGGGGTTCTGCTCAACCAGACGCGCTGGCCCCTCTCAGTCAGTCTGTCCTGCCCCAGCCCTGCCAACTCTCAAATGGCTTTCGTGTCGGTTAGCTCATGTCATCTTCACAGTACCCCTAAGAAAGCTAAAAGTGCCAGCAATGACGCACATTATCTCACTTGTCACAATAATGTCCCGTGAGACTGATTTACTGTCCTGATTTACTACTGAGGCAGCTGAGGCTCACAGAGGTTAAATGAATAGTCGGCCAAGGTCACTCAGGAGGGAAAGAGGGGTCTGTGACTAGAACTCAGACATCCCAACTCCCACGGATGTGTTCTCTGCATCAGACATCCACAGACAGTCACCACCTACATGGACCCTCTAAATTCACGCTCGCTCACCTCAACCAAAAAACCCCTTCATTCCTCTGCAACTTCCGCAGAGGCACAAGATCCTTCCTGGGAAATCTGGCTTGTTCCTGCTTAGAGGAAGAAGTCAAAGGCCAAAGAGATTGAACCACTCAGCTCCCAGCTTGAACGTTTAAATTAGAAGGTACATTTCAGAGCCATGGCCATCAAAGCCCTGGGACCCTGCTCTGCGTTGACTGCAATAAAGTGGACTTCAGAAAATAGGGTGGAGTCATTAGAAACTCTTCAAGGGCAGCTCGGGTCTTGGGCAAGGTGGTCCCATGGCGGGCCACAGAGGACAGCACGGCGTGGAGGCTATTTAAATGTTCCTGAGCCCACAGTGCCTCAAGCCCAGTGTTTGCTCTGGTGGCAAAAAAAAAGTTTGCGAAGAAACCCTTCATTTCATTCCCATTTCCAAAACAAGCAGGTGCTCTTTCATCTAAGCAGTCAGCAGAGGAGGGGAAAGGAGGGGAAGGGTGGTCGGAACTGTCTGAGAAGGCGGCTAAGGTGAGTACTGCATGGGATCAAAGGCTCCAAGAAAAGAAGCAACCTCTGCTGAGAGTGTTCACAGGCTCTGCAGCGAATAACCAGATGGAAGGGAATGGATACTGGATCCAACTCTCTCACTTTCCAGATGAGAAAACTGAGGCTTCGAGAGAATTCTAAGTGCCTTACAGAGAATCCTATGCTTGTCGGTAGCAGCAATTCAGATTTTCTAACTCCCAGTCCAGCTTGCTAGTTCTCTCTCTCCAATCCTTTCATCTCTCAACTCTGCTCCTCTCTGCGTGTTGACTCCAAGTTCTTTCCTACTGCACATGTTCTTGCATGGAATGGATAGGGACACAGATGGCCCCATATTACACAACTTCCACTGGTGACATTCAAGAAGGAGGAAGACTTCCTTCTCCCGGTCCACAGACCAGCCTTGCTTGAGCCACATCCATATTTATTGGCTCAATCAATGCATCCGTGATGGGGGAGGCACAAATACCGGAATTAGCAGCCTCTACCAGAAGGACAAGAAATGGAAGAGAGGAAGTTTCCCAAAGGAAATGGCAGAGCCCTTGCCAGAAAAGAAATCAAGACAAATATAGTAGACGCCCACATACAAAAACAACCTAGCCATTCATGCTTCATGAGATTGGTTTTAAAAAAGAGCAGTCTCAGAATTTTCTACAGAATGTTTTCTATTTTAGGTTCAAGGAACAGGGAAGAGGAAGCCAAACTCGTGCCTCTTGTCCAATCTCATATTTTCCAAACTGCATTTTTTCAGAGAAGGCCTGCCTTTGGAGTAATCAGGAGCTTTGCCAAGCCACTACTAAAATGGTATGTTTTCCCATTGGACTACTGTTCCCGTGGACACCTTTCCTCCATCAGGAACCTTGTAGGAGCGGGATGGTGAAAAGTAAGATTCAGAGAGACAACACTCCATCCAAATCCCTGATACTCCTTCAACCCTCTGTGCCCCGCCACCTGACTATGACCAGTCATCTCTCTCCCTCTTGAACCTGTACAGTGGAAATGGTCAAGGAAGAAGACAGAGGAGAAGAGAATAAAGTAGGATGTGCAGTCAAGAGAGGTTGGTACATGCTCGTACCTGGGAGGCAGACTTCAAAAGATGCTAAGCCAAGCATCAGAGCTCTTACCCACCACCTGACCTCCACACTATCTCTTTGGAAGGCTCTGTATTAGAAGAGTCTCACACTTCTCCAAAGAAGGCATCCAGATGGCCAACAGGCACATGAAAAGATGCTCAATATCGCTAATTATTAGAGAAATGCAAGCCAACACTACAATGAGGTATCACTACACACCGGTCAGAATGGCCATCATTAAAAAGTCTACAAATAACAAATGCTGGAGAGGTTGTGGAGAAGAGGGAACCCTCCTACACTCTTGGTGGGAATGTAAGTTGGTGCAACCACTAAGGAAAACAGTATGGAGGTTCCTCAGAAAACTAAAAATAGAATTACCATATGATCCAGCAATCCCACTCGTGGGCATATACCCAGACAAAACTCTAATTCAAAAAGATACATGCACCCCTATGTTCATAGCAGCACTATTTACAATAGCCAAGACAAGGAAACAACTTAAATGTCCATCAACAGAGGAATGGATAAAGAAGATGTGGTACATATATACAATAGAATACTACTCAGCCATAAAAAAGAACGAAATATTGTCATCTGCAGCAACATGGATGCAACTAGAGATTATCATACTAAGTGAAGTCAGTCAGAAAGAGAAAGACAAATATCATATCACTTATATGTGGAATCTAAAATATCACACAAATGAAACTATCTCTGAAACAGAAACAGACTTAATGGACCTAGAGAACAGACATGTTGTTGCCAAGGAGGAGGGAGAGGGGTGGACTGGGAATCTGGGGTTAGTAGATGCAAACTATTACATTTAGAATGCATAAACAACAAGGTCCTAATGTATAGCACAGGGAACTATATCCAATATCCTGGGATAAACCATAATGGAAAAGAATGTATATATATATATATATATATATATGTATATATATATATATATATATATACCTGAATCACTTTTCTGTACAACAGAAACAGAAATTAACACAACATTGAAAATCAACTACACGTCAATAAAAAAATAAATACATAGAAGAGTCTCAGCCGATGATGTTGGTAATACTGGACAATAGTGTTAGATAACCCAGGGACCAGTGTTTGTCCCATCACTTTCCAGCTAAATGACCTAGAACAGGTTACTTGGCAACTGTGATCCTGTTTCCTCATCTACAAAACAAGAATAGTGTTTGCTACCTACCTCCCAGAGTTGTCTTGAGGAGTAAATGAGGTGATGTCTTTAACACGCCTGGAGTGGTGTCTGAGGCAACGCAAGCACTCAAAAAAGTGCTAGGTGTGCTGTTGTCATTAGCAGCCATGTATATGTTGAGTCCACAGAAGAAAAATTTTGTCTCAATCAGATATGCACTGTTTCTCAAGTGTCCTCTTTTAATGAATTAACTACAAACTCTTTGAAAACTGGTACTAAATACAGTGTCCCCTTTAGTAACTATATGTTTTCTCAATCAGTGAGCGCTCAGAGTATAGCTACTCCCACGGTGAGGCCTTTTTTTCTATTTTTTCAATAAAAAGAATCCACATACTCAAAATTTAAAAAAGAGGTGGAGAAGTACCAGTACACATCACAGTGTGGTCTTTACAGTAACTTAGGTTCTGTGGACGTTATTAACTCAGATCCAAAGTTGAGTACTGGATCTCTATTATTTTCAAAGAATGATGCTCTTTCTCTATTGCCCTTTACTACTATTGCTTACAAAGAAATTAGGTAGAACTCATGGCATCAGCAAGCATTAAATATCCCCATCTGTCCCGCTTACCCTAGGAGTTTTGCTCACCTGGATTTTTCTCTCCTCCCCATGATGGATGGCTAGAAGTCATACTGTCAGACTGACTTCCAACCCATAAATAGCTCTGCCATTTAGATGCCATGGGGATAACATTAATACCAAACACAAAGACTAAATAAAAAGCCTCTAGCAACTGAATGGCCCTTAGATTTCAGAGTTATTGATCCAGTGGAGCCTGCTAAGTTATTATGGCTACAGTTCTGCTCAGAGAAATCTGTTATCCTGAGGAAAGTTAGCAGAAGTCACAGTCACCTTTAACTACAAAGTACAGCAAAGGGACTGTGGGGACAGTTCATTGCCCCATCTCTAATGCTGTATTCCAAGGCCTGAATCCATTCCTCCACGTTCAGAGCCAGCATGGGGAACAGCTCCATGACTCAGTTTCCTCAAACCAACAAGAACTCAAAATTGACAGCACTTCTGACTTTTGTTTTTCATCTCATAAAACCTCTCCAAGATGGGGTACATATCATTACACCTCTGTATATGAAGAATTTACAGGAGTGACTTAAGTGCTAAGTTTACTGACAGACCTGGGGCAAGAAGGGCAGTTTCTCCCAGGCTATGGAAGCCCCCAGATTGGCTCCTGGATTCAGTACTCATTTGCATCATCTCCTAAAGCCCTACCGGATTGAGAACTCAGGCTCCACCCGGCACTGAGGGTTGCGGTCACTTGGAATTATTGATGCCCCTTTCCCTTAATAATTCCCCCACACTCTAGGCTTGGGCTAAGTTCAACACACTACCTTGGACTTAGGGTCGAGCCAAAGGCTTGAGGTGAGCACCAGCCTGCGTTGCTTGGCGTCGCCTGGAGCTCATGGAAGAAGGGGCCGGTCTTGCATGGCCTGCATTCTCTGAGCGTCTTGCACAGAGGCAATGCTGGGGCTGGGCTGTAGACTCATACAGGGCGGGACTGTGCATCAGCAGAGGGACCCACACCCTGAGGTTCTCCTTTAATGGGGCAAGCATGACAGGGACCTTAAAAGTAAGTTAGAACCTGCCTGAACCTGGGTGCCAAATGCTCTCAGTCTGGGTACCAGCTATTCACAAGAGTCGCTGGGAATGCTGGCTGTGGGGCACCTGGAGAGTATGGAGGCTACGGAAGTCAGGTGCACACAGCTCCACCTGCTGATGCAGGAAGGCAGACCTGGCCTCAGCTTGTTACCAAAATACCTGAAGACACCACGGAGACTTTCAGTGGCCAATACTGCTTGCTCTGAACACAGGGGATTTTGGACTGTCGAGCTCTCCCTATGGTAGGGGTAGCATAAAGAAGAAAGAGGACAGAAAATGCTTTCTAGGCTCCGGTGACCTTCTCTGTCTCTTCTTCCGGGGACAAGCTCTCCAATAGGCTGTACATCTTGGGCCATGTGATTCGTCATAAAGGCAAAGTAAAGAAACCACAATGGCGCAAACACAAAGGGGTGGTGAACCACTCAGAGCGAGCCTCCCTTGTCTGGGTGTCGTCCTGGAACATGGAGATTTGACCCTGCACCTGGCCATGGCTGACGCATCCATTTGTAGACCCGGAAGTATACCTAGGCCAATTACATTCTCTTTCCACTGGGGATTCATCTTATGGGGTATTCAGATCCCCAGCAGGGAAAGGCGGGCGCTGACTTACACAATGGCAGTGACCAGGGGGCGGGGGGAGGTCCAGGACCCTCATGGGGTCTCCAGACACACCTCAGGTCTTTCCCCTTTCTGGTCTTGGTTGTTTAACATGTTTCTTTGAGCCATGAGATTTCCCATTATTCCTCCAAAAAATTCCCCTTTTGCCTAAACCAGCCAGCACTGATTTCTGTTATTTGAAAACAAAAAAGTCTCTTAATTAGTGTGCATGGAATAACTGTTTTCAAGCTCTCCTGTATTGTTCTCATAGGGAAACTATTCTGAAGGGGAAAAAATGGGTTCCTTTCATAAGTCTCTGGGACAAACATTTTTAAAAAATCAAAGACCTTTTTATACTTGGCAGAGAGGCATGATTTTCCAAAATTTCCATTAATGTAAAAGACATGCTGGTAAAGAAAGAGAAAAAAAGTTGCCTGGGAAAGCCCTGTCGTAAGCGCAAAAACTCAGCCTTTGAGGGATTTTTTTTTCTGTTTGCAGTGTGTGGGAGCAACCAAGGGAAGGCAGAGGCAGGGTGCGGGAAGTGGGTAGAGCTCAGGGACAGAGCACGGGGGCAGACTGGGAGAGCCAGACTCGAATGCAAACATCCCTCACCGGACTTGATCTGGGGAGGCATCGTGGGGCATGGACTCGGTTGCCACTTCTCAGCTATAAGGTTCTGGGCATCCTTACTGGCAGGCTATAACCTTTTCTACTTATGTCTGGATGCATGTACAGCACCTGACATCACTGCCCAGTGGTTAAGGACAGGTTCTGAGCGACGCCACCCACATTTAAATCCTGGCTCTGCAAGGACCTTGAACAAGCTACTTCAACTCTTTGAGCCTCTGTATCCTCATCTTTAAAAGGGGAGTAGTAGTAACGTACCTCACAGGATTTTTGTAATCATTAAATAAGATTTAAAATGTAAAATGCTTAGAAAACTAACTGCCAATACGTAAGTGCTCACCAAAATGTTGGCTGCTATTATTATATTATATTCTAGCACCACTCTAAATTAGACAGTTAGCTAGACAGAAAGAGAAATAGGACACATTCTAGAAGCAAAACTTAAAGAAATTTTTTTTGTAAAATGGTTTATTTTTCTGAAGAAGCTATTATCCTCTAGAACTAATTAAAGAAGTGATGAAACACTTAACACTTTGCCTCCTCCGATAAAACTTAAGTAGGGTTATTAGACGGATCAGCAGGAGAAGAGTTAGAAGTGATTTTCTGAAAAAACTCTGCACCAGGATGAGGACATTTTTGACACTTGAACCACCAAAAGGAAGTTAAGTATTCTCCTTGTAGTTGAGTAGGGAGACCAAGATGAGGTTAAAGTGGTAATTAATGGCCTAAGAGGATGAGATGAAAAGGTACTTAATTTGAAGACAGACATTTTTATTTCTCTTAATATTGTTCTATATTGTTCCCCTTGTTTTATCTCATAATTAAGAACTGGTAGTTATATTGACAAAGAGTTATGTTTTTGTAGGAAAATGTATGAGAGGCTTAATCAAACAGTACATTTCTATTTCATTACAGTAACTCATGTGCTGGATCTTGGGGGCAAGCTGCACCATTCACCTGGTGAAGGCTGATACTTCAGATATTTTATCATTTACTTCATTTCATGCCTTATTTCACTTCATTAGTTCACTTAATACAAACAACTCTCTATGGCAGGTATTACTGTCCTCATTTTACAAGAAGGAGAGCTATAAGGACTTGCATCAATTCACACTAGGAGGGCAGTAATGATAAAATCCAACATTCTAGGGGCTTCCCTCGTGGCGCAGTGGTTGAGAGTCCGCCTGCCGATACAGGGGACACGGGTTCGTGTCCCAGTCTGGGAAGATCCCACATGCCGCGGAGCGGCTGGGCCTGTGAGCCATGGCCGCTGAGCCTGCGCGTTCGGAGCCTGTGCTCCGCAATGCGAGAGGCCACAGCAGTGAGAGGCCCGCATACAAAAAAAAAAAAAAAAAAAAAATCTAACATTCTATTGAGAGCTTTCCATGTGCTAAGCACTGTGCAAAGCATTTTTTCAAATATAATCCCTTTTCATCTTTATAACAACCTATTATTATTCTCATACTTACTTTTTACAGAAAAAGAAACTAAGGCTTATGTAAGTTCTGTAATGTATCAACTTAACACAGAGGTGGGGGCTGGATTTGAACTTGACTCTTTCATGACTTGATGCCAGTAGGACAGGAAGATTCAAGTCCACGTCTTTAGTGGGGACCCTTCTCTCCAACTCCTCTGTGCCTCTCAGGTCCCAGCAGAAACAATCTGCCTGTATATTCTTAGTATTAAAAATGCTACTCTTGGGGACTTCCCTGGTGGAACAGTGGATAAGACTCCACACTCCCAAAGCCGGGGGCCCGGGTTCAATCCCTGGTCAGGGAGCTAAATCCCACATGCATGTCACAACTAAAAGTTCACAGGCCACAACTAAGGAGCCCACGTGCCACAACTAAGGAGCTGGTGAGCTGCAGCTAAGGAGCCCTGGAGCCAGAACTAAGGAGCCCACCTGCCATAACTAAGACCCCATGCAACCAAATAATATTTTAAAAAAATAATGCTACTCTCATAGTAACTAGACTTATCATGGCAATCATTTTGAAATGTATAGAAATGTCGAATCACTATGTTCTGTACCAGGAACTAACATAGTGTTGCAGGTCAATTATACTTCAAAAACAAACAAACTTACAGGAAAAAAGAGATCAGATTTGTGGTTACAGAGGCAGGGAGTAGGGAAGGGGGAATTGGATGAAAGTAGTAAAAGGTACAAACTTCCAATCTTAAGATAAACAAGTATGAGGGATGTAATGTACAACATGATAACTATAATTAACATTGCTGTACATTACATATAAAAGTTAACAAAGTAAAACCTAAGATTTCTCATAAGGAAAAAAATTTGCTTCCTATTTCTTTAATTTGGCACCTATATGAGATGATGGATGTTCACTAAACTAACTGTGGTCATGATTTCATGGTGTACGTTAAGTCAAATCATTATGCTGTACACCTTAAACTTACACAGTGCCATATGTCAATATATCCAATAAAACTGGAAGAAAAATGCTTTTCTCCAAGTGACGGCAAACAAAGCTGTCTTCAAAACAAAAATATTTCCAGAGTATTTTGTGAGTAGTTCATTCTGTTGCTCAGAGGAGCTTTCAGGGACCCTGAGCAGACCCTGGGCAGTGATTGTACAAAGTCAAGGGTACTCAGCAAGAAGCCCGGTGCTTCCACAGCCATCGAGTCCACAGATGGGCCCCCATGGGCCTTGCACTTCATTTGCTTCCCCTTCAGGTCACCTGTCCGGCAACTGCAGCTGGAGCCAATCAGAGAATTCGTGTAGATCTGGGCCCCAAGGAAAAGAGCTGAGACTGCCTTTGCAGTTAATAAAAATCTTTAAAGGATGAATACGGAGGTATGAAGTTTTTTACACTTTGAAGCTAAGACCATAACAGTAACGATGCTAATAATGCCAGTCTAAACTCAGGCTCTAGCGCAGCATTTAGTAGCGTCCCCCTCCTGAGATCAGCCCCCTTTCACTTGTATTTTCTTTTAATCTTGGCTCTTTATTGTGTCCCCTTATTGCCTCCTATGCCTAAACTAGTGTCGTGTGGCCTTCAACAAAGGGAAATGTTTTATTATCATAATGGTATACAAGTTGAATAGGAAATTAGGAAATGGGGAGGAGGAAACAAGCGTGTTTTACCGTGGATGCTGCTGGTGGGCATTGGTGTGGGCTCTGAGCCTCCGAGAGCTGCAGCAGAAGCCCACCTGTCACTCTGGCTGCCTCATGCTGGGAGTGGACACACCTTGAGAGCTGGCTGAGTGGATGGGAAGGGAGGCTCCCATGTTGGAGACTTCATACCTTCAAGGTCCTGAAGGCTGGATCTGTGGCACTAACTTGTACTTAATTGAGTGGGATGGAGAGGCAGTTGTTTTTTTTTTAATTTCTCACTTGTCTGGCAGAAAAGTCCTTTGATCTAAAGGCCAAGGGCCAATGTCAACTGCAGCTGAGGCTACCAGCTATGACCCCGACAGAGCGCTCAGAACAAAGAAAAGCTTCCGCCAAAGATGGACAGAACTCTGCAGCTCTTCCTCTGTCCCTTATGCAAAAAGGCACAGGCCAGCTAGTGCACCTGAAAACGGGACGCATGACCTTCTGGACAGGGTGCTGTGTAGGTTCACAGGACACTGGGGTTCAGGGTCAGGATTTCTCCAGGATCTTGAGAAGCCACCACTTGCAAACCCAGCCTGTCCAGAAGCAGAAGCAACACATCATAGACTAGAGGGGGCGCTGACAGGTTAATGGCAGAGCTCTCCCCAGCACTCCGACACACATACACCCACTCACTCTCGCCCCCTCCCCGCAGGGCCTCTTGCTAATGAGAACAGATTTATAAGGCTGCTCCTGGGAGAGGGCTGCTCAGCTGTCAACCTGGCTTCCCCCCAGGTTCTCAATGGGGCCTCCAGTTTCCAGAGCCAAGAGGCAGGGTTTGACTCACTTAACATACGGGAAGTGCTGACATGACCAGATGCTGTGCAGGATTCCCGGGACACCAAGAAGGACAGGTCTAGTCCCTGAGGAGCTCCCAGCTAGTGGGGAATCAGACATGTGCATGAATAACCTTCAGACCCGCCACAGTTGACTTGCCTGCCCCAGGCCGGACAGACATTCCCATGAGGCTGAGGATGTAGGTCCAAATTCCATGAAGGGGCTTCTCACAAGGGCACCAAGTAAGTGGGCTCCGCTCAGCCCTTAACTGAGCCCCACTCAGATGTGAGCAGTTTGTTCAGCAAGAAATTGGGACGGCGAGACACAAATTAATATGTATAAAATGAATAAGCAACAAGGGTATAGTGTACAGCACAGGGAGATACAGCCATTATGTTGTAATAAGTTAAATGGAGTATAATGTATAAAAATATTGAATCACTATGTTGTATACCTGAAACTAATATAACATGGTAACCCGACTATACTTCAATTTACAAAGAGAGAAAAAAAAGAAATTGGGAGGGTGATGCTTCACATCCGTCCCCAGAGGCTAGTTTTTCAAGTTGACACTAAAGCAAAAATTATGTATCGAAAAAGACCTGGTGTAAAACCGTTTCAATCAACTTGAACTAATTCAGATGGATGAGCCTCTACTGGCACTGAAAAATAGTAGGCCTGCATGAAATGATGAGGTCAAAGCAGACTGGTTCCCACACGATTCTCCCCATTTCTCAGAAAGGAGACAAAGGATCACTGCTGGACCATCCCCACTTCACTCCTACTCCCATCTCACCAACTCCACTACCAGATGGACCCTCCCCTCCATCAGCCCCTCTCAGACTTAGCAGTGAGCATGCAGAGATGGTTCTGACGCTAAGGCTGTGGCTTGGCTGAGGATGGAGAGAAGGGGGTAACTGACGTGCTGTGTGTGCATTTCCCGGGAGGGGCGGCGGAGGGGCCCCTGGAGCCGTTACCGGGGCAGAGGTGGCAGGTGGAGCGGAGTGTTCAGGAAAGGCAGGCGATCAGTGGAACTGACAGACAGGCCACCGCTCATGGGAAGCAGAGCCTCCCCCACTGCATCGCCCAGACCTCCCTCTACCTGTCTCAACACCTCATATATTCAAGGTAGACATGTCATGCTACCTGGATCACTCACCTGCCACAGCCTTCTTCCAAATTAGGTCAATTAGTTTTCTATCCCATTATCAACTTCACCTTCACAATAACTCGGCTTTACATGTCAGGGAAGGACCACTTTCCTGAGGAGAGGAGTTATCTCATTTTATTGTCATAGCAACCCTGAAGGATGCTGGGCTTTTTGGTAGGTTATTCTCCTCTTCTGGCCAAAGAGGAAATTGAGGCACAAGAGGTTTTAAAAAAATAAAATAAAGGAAATTCCCTGGTGGTCCAGTGGTTGGGACTCGGTGCTTTCACTGCCGTGGCCCAGGTCCAATCCCCTGGTCGGGTAGCTAAGATCCCGCAAGCCGTGTGGTGTGGCCAAAATAAATAAATAAAAATAAAATACAGTCAGCCCTCCATATCTGCGAGTTCTGCATCTGTGAATTCAATCAACCACAGATGGAAAATAGTCAGAAAAAAAATTCCAGAAAGTTCCAAAAAGCAAAACTTGAATCTGCCACGCAGAGACAACTATTTACGTAGCATGTACATAGTGTCAGGTATTATAAGTAATTAAGTATATGGGAGCATGTGTGTAGGTTTTATACAAATACTATGCCATTTTCTATTAAGTGATTTTGGTATTGGGGGTGTGGATACCGAGGGACGACTGTTGAAATGATGTGAAATGAAATATAAAATAAAATCAAATAAAAGCAACTTTACAGATGCAGGAGTAGCACCTAGGTCTCCAGACTCCTAGCCCTTTGTGCTTCTCGTGGCCGTCCATGTACAGCCCACTCATGAAGATCATCTTTTACTCCTTTACCTCTGTCCTCCCCTTGCTGAGCCTCAAGGATGGCTAAAGAAGTGACCCACATACCCCTGTGCCAGGACCCAACTCTTCATGAGGACCTCAAGGCTTTGTTCGAGTTTTTTACACAGACTTGCTGATCACTGTGGGGTATTCTGCATGTGGACGGACCAGGAGAGAAACTAGCACCAGTACCCAGAGGACAGGACAGTCAAGACTCTGAAGATGGGGGGTGAGGGGAAGAGCTGCACAGCACCTGCACGCTCCCAAACACACCTGGGCCTCGTGGCCAGAAGGGCAGGGAGAGGGGCCTGGAGCAGAGCTGCAGGGGTGGGCCAGGAGGCAGTCAGTGGCCCAGAGCAGGCCCTGAAGGGCCTCTCCTCTCTCTTCGGCTGATTTCTGGAAATGTTTGGCTTACAGCCCCCTCTTTGATTTTAGTACCCTATTCTCCCCAAATCCTTAAATGGCTGAGCTCACCAAGTAGGTGGCTCCAGGAGAAAAGAGATGGATGTCATCTGTGTTGCGGACAGAAACAGTCCCCCACAAGGTGGAAAAGACAGGAGAGAGAGGTGGGAGACAGACCTCATGGTGGCAATTCACTGAGAGACCATCCTGTTCCGGGCCTGGGCTGGACCAGGGTGGGACAGTAGTTTTACCTGACACTCAAAGAGTCAGAGACTGGGGACAGGACTGCTATTCCCAGAAAGGAGAAGCAGGTGTCCAGGCAGGACCCCCAGCCTGGAAGAACCAGGATATCTATCAGGAGACCAGCCAGGAGCTCAGCCCCAGAAGAACAAGCCTGGTCAACAGCGAATAGGAAAGGATCCACTCCTGCCAGCAGGACAGAGGTCGCATCAGGCTGACCTGCTTAAATGTCTAAGCTTCTGGCCCAGGCTCATTCGGTCCTGGTGAGCAGACCCTGCCAAAGCCTTCCCTGCCCTTGTCCCTTCGACCTTGGCTGGGGGCCCCTGGGGCCAATTCTTGGGCAGCCGAGGCCTTCTCCATCTCCCTGCTGAGAACATCCTGCAGGAGCTTCCTCAGCCCCTTCTGAGGCAAGTGTAAGTGCCAGGAACTTACGCTTTCCAAGTGACCCTCACCTGAGGAATTGGCACCCCACTTCCTTGCCCCCAGGGATAATTCCAAGGCCCGTTTCCATGGCCTCTCAGAGAATTCCAGAGGGACTGAGACCCCATCACCCACAGTGACAACCCACTCTTTACTGCCCCTTCTCCCTCGCCTGCATCCTGGGATCATTCCCCAAACAAACTACTTGTGCCAAAATACTACTTGTCTCAGGGTTGGCTTTGCAGGGAATCTAAACAAAGACACCTCTTAGGGATTGAACTATGTCCCCAGAAAAGCTCTGTTGAAGTCCCAACCCCCAGGACATCAGAATGTGACCCTATTTGAAAATAAGCCCATTGCACATGCAGTTAATTAAGATTAGGTGATATAAGAGTCAGGCGATCCTTAGTCCCATAGGACTGGTGTCCTTTTAAGAAGGGGAGAGTGACACAGAGGCAGAAAACAGGCATGTGATGACAAAAGAGCAGATACAGTGATACATCTACAGGCCACGGAATGCCAGCAAACACCAGAAGCTAGAGGAGTCGAGGAAAGATTCTCACCTACAGGTTTCACAGGGAGTGTGGTCCTGCCAACACCTTGATTTTGGATGTCTGGCCTCCAGACATGAGACAATAGTTCTCTGTTGTTTAAGCCACCCAGCCTGTGGTCCTTTGTTAGAGCAGCACCTGATGACAGAGGCTGAGGGGAGGTTAAACCTGAGTGTGGGGTTCAGTGGCTCTCGCTGTGAAGCTCAGAGGGGTACGTGGTCCCCCCGAGATGGTCACCCTCATCTGGGCAGTGTCCTCCTAAGTGTGAGGACAGGAGCTACTGCGCTTGCAACGAGCGGTAAGAAGCAAAGACAGCTACGGCTGTGTATGCAGGGGACTCTGTGGACTGTCTGTACCTCTCCCCGCTCCCACCTCCATCCCCCTTAAGCCTAATACCACAATCCCTTACTGATATTAAAAACTGACAAGGAATTTTCCCATCCGCACTAGCATTTTCATATTGAAAGGTTGTGAAATCTAATAAGAGCTACAAGGAGGTTGATGGGGGTGGCGTTATTTTTTTTTCCCCCTTTCGAGCTTCAATAGAACTGGGATTCAATAAGCAAATGTGACAGAATGTGTAATTTCCCCTTGATCCACCACGGCCAGGCATTTCCTGTTTAATAACCTTAAGCCAGCATTGCCCCCCCCAAGAGGGTCCCCTTCCCCCAAGCATCTCTTCTCGCCATCTTATCAGAATAATCCTTCATTTGAACGCAGCTCTGACTGGCACTTCGGTGGCACCTTATCACCGCTTGAAGACACAAAGGGAACACGCTGAAATATTATTTTTCCCCTTTGTGGAAAGGTGTTAATGAGATCTTCCTGCCATCACCCTTCTTGAGATGGAGGGAGATCCCTGATCCCAGCCCTTACTGGTCAGATCCCAGCTTTGAAAACTGTCCATAAAAGAGCATGTTCCTGGCCCATGCCCTGCCCAGACAAGGGGAGGTCAGGACAGAAAATTTCCGGCTACAAAGTGACAAGCAGTGGTAGAAGCCCACACCTGACCTGGGAGAACAGGCTTTGAGGGTCCCTGTCAGATACACATGTGACAATGACAGCGAGGAGGCAGCAGAGGACTCTGGGGAGGGGTCTGGGCAGGCTGACAAGCACAGAGCAAGTGGTACCCCAGGGAGGTGTCCTACAGCCTGCCGGGCCACCTGCCCCCAGTGTCTGAGTGGGGTCCCAGCTCAGGAGAGCGAGACAGGTGCTGAGCCTCTGCAGGGATGGAAGGAAATCCTTGGTTCTTGTTTCAGTTTTCTGGAGTAAGTGAAAGAGAGCTTTGCTAGTCCTCAGAAAAGAGATTCGAAGTTTAAGAGTGAAAGAGTCACTAACCATCTATTATGGGCTGGATTATGTCTGCCCAAATTTCATGTGTTGAAACCCAAACCCCCAAAGTGACTATATTTGGAGATAGGGCCCTTAAGGAAGTAACTAACATTAAACGAGGTTCAGTATGATCCAATGATCCAATATGACTGGTGTCCTTATAAGAAGAGGAAGAGACACCAGAGATGCACAGAGGAAAGGCCACGTGAGGACACAGTGAGAAGGAAGCCATCTGCAAGCCAGGAAAAAATGCCTCAGGAAAACCAAACCTTGACCTTGGGCTTCTAGCCTCCAGAACTGAGAGAAAATAAAACTCTGTTGTTTTATCCCAGTATCCCACAGTGTATGGGATTTTGTTATGGCAGCCTGGGCAGACTAATACACCATCCTTCATTCTTACTCCAATCCCCTTCCTAAAGCCCAGAGAGGATAAGTTACTTGTCCCAGGTCACACAACTTACTCATAGTAGAACCAGAATGAAAGTCCAGGGCCCAGCTCTCAGTTCCGTGCTAATTCTGCTACACCAGCTTCTCCACAAAAGAACAAAGGACTTGAATTGAAAAGTCAGCACTACCCATTAAACACGAACATACACACTCAAAAGCACCTTAATTTTTAATAAAGGAGTAAAAATCCCTAACCTCCACTGCTCTGAGTACTCCTAGGCAGAAATGATAGAACTTCTTCATTCTCTGCTACACGAACCACCATGGTGAGGGTTTGGTATTTACTTGGATAAACAATAATCTCCCCTAGAATGGCAGCCAGCTTCTGAAGGTCACCTGACTGATAACATTTGCAGTTGCTATGTTACTCAGCTCCTAATTTGCTGTCATTTGCTACTTGGGAGTTCCTGGAATTCCCTGCAAAGCTAAAAGAGGCAGACAGGGAACCACTCTGGCTGGAGTGGACACTGCCAGGTTCCCAGCCAATTACACTCTGGCCCTGTGAGTGTCCCAACCAGGGTCCCCAACTCTGATGGACAGCAAGCTTTCCCCACGCTTTCCCTGCTGGATCCCTTCTCCTTGGGCCACAAGGGGAAAGGCCGCTAACAGGTAGGGGAGCCACGGAGGTTGCCCCAGGTAGATAGAACAGAGGTGGGGCAGGGGAGGCAGACCAGAAGGCATCCGCTGAGGATCATCTAATGTTTAACATCAGTAGCCAGAACCTGGAGGCTACATGGTGAATGGAAAAGAGCACTAGATATGAAGCCCAAAGACCTGGATTCGAATGCAGGCTCTACTGAAAATAGCCGTTTGCCTTGGGGAAATGTTTAGACCTCTTGGAAATTTGCTTTTCTCACCTATAATGAGTTTATGGAATAATATAATGCCCAAGGGAGCTTTTAGCAGTGCCTGGTACATGATGGGCTCTACGTAAATATTTGTTCCTTCTTCTGTGCTACCTGCAGGTGTGCCTTGGATGAGGGGCTGGCCTTCAGCTCTCAGAGGGCTGGGAAGGAAGAGTTAGGGATGACCAAAATGACGGAGGAAAAGAGAGAAGCACAGAAGGACAGAAGTCAACTATAAAGATAGCACCCAGGGGCTTCCCTGGTGGCACAGTGGTTGAGAGTCCACCCGCCAATGCAGGGGACGCGGGTTTGTGCCCCGGTCCGGGAAGATCCCACATGCTGCAGAGCGGCTGGGCCCGTGAGCCATGACCGCTGAGCCTGCGCGTCCAGAGCCTGTGCTCCACAACGGGAGAGGCCGCAACTGTGAGAGGCCCGCATACCCCAAAAAAAAAAAAAAAAAAAAAAAAAGATAGCACCCAGCCAGGCCTGGAGTCCCAGGCTTTCTCTCTTCCTTTGAAATCCTAGAAGACTCTTTAGAGGCAGAGAGTTTTCAGTTAGAATAATTGCTGGCAGATGCAGTGATAAAGCCAAGTGTGGGAAGTGGATGGGAAAGGGGCAAGGGGCAGGTGCAGGCTCAGTTCTCCTCATGGCCTCCCCACTCCAGCCCAGGGGCAGTGTCAGCAGAGGCGTCCTCCAGCCCTGTCCTCCTCATACACCCTCTTCTGCAAATGGCCCTGAGAGCAGGGAGGAGGGAATCTGAGGACGGGCTTGGGTGTTGGCATGAAGAATCTTTCTGATCTCCCCTGCCAGCTCTGGTAGAACCAAACGTGGACCAATAATGTGAACTGGCCCAGGTATAGCAAAAAGGCTCCATGCAATTCTGATAAAGTGGATTACATGGAGCTCTCCTGTAAGGATCTCAATTGTCCACACTTTTCTGCAGAGCCTGTGGGGCTTCTGTCTACATACACATCTATACAAATATTTGGGAATAAGTTCAAGGAAAAGACCCTCCTCCCGGAAGAGTGTTATATTGTTTATAAGGTAATTTACTTTCAAACACTTCCTTATGAACAAGATAGGATGTATGCAAACTCTCTCTCAGTACACTTTAGAGGTGGTGAGCATTCAAGGCACCCTAAAATTAACACTCTAGGGTGGGCTGATCACTGTGGGCAACCAGCACAGAGAGGCCCTTATCAGGAACCATCTTCCGCAGAGCTGATTATTGGCGTTTAAAATATCAGCGTCAAAAATCTGCTAAGTCAATTTGCCACGTGAAGATTGCCAGAAAGCAGACGAGCCTGGCCATCTGCTTATGTAAGTGCCCATGCCTGGAGCAATAGCTTGCAGACTGGAAAACAGCCAGGTCTGATCAAGGTGACCAGAGCAATCCTCGGGATAGGCGTGCAGCTAACAAAGGCTGTGATCTAATCAATGGCTTGGCAAAATGCTGCCATAAAAAGCCATGCTTCCTTTTCTAGATTCTCCACGCAGGTATCACATTTCTGTGAACACGTCCCTCCTTCAAGTCTTCTGCCAACACTGACCAGGGGAGAGGGCCTCTGATCATGCCCAGGTGTTCTGGTCCACGTGGTGAGAAGACCATACAGAGATGCTGTAAAGTGTGGTGGTCAGGGACAAGCCCTGGCATCAGACTGGCTGCTTTAAATTCTGCCGCCCGCCCCATTCATCAGCTGTGGCCTTGGGCATGTTGCTTAACCTCTCTGTGCCTCAGTTAATACAGGTAAAGGGCATCATTAGGCAGCATTATTAATGATCACCCCATACAGGAGAGTTGAACACCAGGCCATCCAAGCTCCAAGACACCAGGTTTTACCATGATAATAACAACTAACTTTTAAAGAGAGCCTTAGCCACTGTAAGCACGCTCCACCAGCTCCTTTACACACATTCTATCAGTTCCTGAATTCTCACAACAGCTCTGTGGGGGTAGCTATTATTATCCCCTTTTGACAGATGATGAAGGTGAAACTTAGGTAAAGTGACTTGCTCCCTGCCACACGGCCCAAAGCAGGGCAACCAGGAAATAAACCAAGTTCGTGTGACACCAGAGCCTGGGTTCTTAACCACCACAACGCCCACCTCTCCTAGGAACGCTACCCTCCTTTCTGGGAGTGGTTTTGCTCTCCTCGTTGACTTTTCTACCAGGGAGAGAACTCATAGACAATGGAATGGCTCTCCCGCTTGGCAATTCCATTTCCCACTTCTAACTAACACAGGAGCATGCGCGTGGGGTCGGGGTTCACAGCCTTGGCCGCATATTAGATTTAAAAATCGCAACGCTAAGGCCAAACTCTGGACCAATTAAATCCAAATCTCAGGAACTGTGACCCAAGCATCTGTAATTTTACAGCTCCCCAAGTAATGAGGATGCTCCCCAAGGCCATGAACCACTGGATTAGGGTGAAACAGCAAAGCTGAATCTAACAGACTCCCGTTGAATTAAGCACCTGATCCTACAACATCCAGGACTCTCAGTCCAGTCACCATGACAAGGTGCACTCCCACTGACAACAGCACTGCCCTCCCAATGCTCAGAGCGGGGGGGGGGGGGGGGGGGGGGGTATACACGACGACACAGGATAAACACTCAGCGCAACATCAAGGCTTTGCCTCCCTCCCCACAGAGAAAAGAATGGTCAATGGGAGCCTGGACTCTCCCTTTACACCCCCTCACATCCTCCCCCAGCACCAGCCCCAAGCCCTGCCCTCCAGGCAGCTCATATCAGGCCCTTCATTAGTCTCCCCAATGCAGCCTCAGACACCACATTTGAATCTGGACACTTGATTATTATTCTCGAAATGAAGGATCAGGCTTTGCCCAGGACATAATGAGTTGAATATAATTTTATGGGTCTCTCTGGGAAGACCAGGTGGGGGGCTGGGGCAGAGGGGAGGGAAAGGGGAGGGCAGATGGGTAACAACTCCTGGGTCTCTCTCCAGGGGCAGATAAAAAGCCTAAAGCAGAATCCTCAGAAGATGCAGGCAATCAACGGCATTAGCATACAAACTACCTCCTCTGTCAGCTCCAGGCAGCCAAGGACCCATCGGGGCATCAGGCTCTTATCCCTGCAATAAATACTTATGAAAGCTTGCTCAGGCCAAACCTCTTGGGAGGCCTGCGGGAGGGGAGAGCAGCCCTGGAGCTGAGGACTCGTGATTCGGATAGGGTCGGAGAGAACCACGGGCTGAGGGTAGAGGGTAGGTGGATGGCCATTCGTGGAGAAGCCAAGACAGATAAGGGAACCATGTCTGCGCCCACAGAAGATCTGGCTGAGGTCTGAAGACAACCCTGGCTTGCTGAGGGGCGGAGAGCTTGGTCCACCTCTCAGCACATCTGCTCCATAATGTCTGGGTAGAAAAGCCGCTGCCCCTAAAAAGATGCTAGAGCAGCGCGCCCTACAGCCCTCACCTCCAACAGCACGTGTCTGAGACAGCCATAATGTTCCCTCTGCTTGGCTAAACTTCAGACAGGTTTCTTCTTGCACGCAACCCCAACCTCCCTTCTCTTAGAGCATTTACTCTAGAAAATGCTGGAAACTTGTAAACTCTTGTCAACTAGAAACCTGTAAATTCTTTCCTTTACCCTTTGAGATGTAAGTCTCCCAACCACCTGCCACTTTTACAAACCAGGAAAGTCTTTCTCAAGGGCCTGGGAGGCATCCTTTGAAATGCTATTTTCTAAAGAGAGAGCGGGCCCCTTCCTCCCAGTCTCCTTGGGACAACTACCTTCAGAAACAACAACTAGCAGGTTTCCCCGGTGGCGCGCAGTGTCTGAGAGTCCGCCCGCCGATGCAGGGGACACGGGTTCGTGCCCTGATCCGGGAGGATCCCACATGCCGCAGAGCGGCTGGGCCCGTGAGCCATGGCCGCTGAGCCTGCGTGTCCGGAGCCTGTGCTCCGCAACGGGAGAGGCCACAACAGTGAGAGGCCCGCGTACTGCAAAAAAAAAGAAGCAACAACTAGCAATCACAGATGTTCCACTAGTTCATCCCAGTGCTTAAAACTCCCCACATTTTGTTTCAGCAGAGTCAAGTTCAATCTCTCTCCCCTATTGCATTAGTCACGAATAAAGTCTTCCTTGCCTCTTTAACTCTGTCTGGTGCAATTTTTCTTTGACACAAAGAAAGAACTCTTTATTTAAAAAGCTGACATACCAGAGACCTTTGAACCCTGGGGATTGTGGTCTGGCCAATTAGCCTCTACAGACGCCTTTGGGGAAATGTGACTGGCCATGGCTGTTCCTTCAGCAAAGGAATACGAGCCATGGACAGTACCTCAGAGATCATCTAATTCAAACCCTACCTTCTTAAAAAGGAGAAGGTGAGGTTCAGAGACACAGACCAGGTACACAAGATGCAGGGCCCAGTGCAAAATGAAAATACAGGACCCTTTGTTCAAAGAGCAGGAAAAGCACCGTTTTCTTCTGCAGTCTCTTTCTCGGCCTGTCTTGGTTTTTTACGTGCTATTTAATGTCACACTCCCTTGGGCATTAAACACTCAGGGGATGAAGACAGACCCTCCCAGTGTTGGGGGGTATACACACCCAATGGTACCTCTCACTGCGCCCACACTCAGACCCCTATCAGGAGCAGAGGGCAGCAGCAGACGTCACTGGGCTGGAGGGTAAGCAGGCAGCTGAGAACCAGTCCCAGAGAGGAAAGGACGTGAGGAGGTGGCAGGAGATGGGACTATGTACGAGCCAAGCCCCCAGTGCACACTCCACTGTCCCACAGACTTCACTTACAAAACACAAATTCAAAGAGAAACTTCTTACACATTTCAAGAGGGGGGCCACAGAGCATTAAACTCCAGGCGCAGGGCTCTGTGCTGCTGCGTTAATCACACACCCATGAAACCAGTCCCTCAGAGACCTTCAGTAGATTTGCTCATGGTCTCAAAGCTGCTCGTCAGCAGAGCAAAGACTAGAACTAGGTCTCTGACCTCTAGTTCATCGCTGCCAGATCCTTCCCACTCTAGCAGGCAGTGCCTCATGTAGTCCTGGGCAAGCAGAGACTTTTCCCCCAGGCCCCGTGCCTGAGGGGTCCCCACTTTGGGGTGACTGCCTCAAAATTTTCTAAGTGCCCACCTGGGCCTGGTGCCTGAGACTACTTGGGCCAGCACTGCAGTCTGGCCAGGACACTCTGAGCCAGAAGCAGGACCCACATGGACTCCCCTCCCCACTGGTGCTCTGGAACTCATGCCTACAGACTGCTGTGTGACCAGGCCCCTGTTCCAGGAGCCTCCCATGAGAGAGGCCTGGCAAGCGCACCACTCCTACTGACAGATGTGACAATTCTTTCACATGATTGTATGAGATTAGGAAGCCAGAACGGTGGACCCTCCTCAGATCATCACAGGATGAGTTCTGGACTCTGGGGCGCCCATAATCTACCACCAAGCCCTGGGCTGGAGCTGTATGTGGGGACCTGTGCAACTCCAGTCTGCTCCAGTGGGATGGAGTGACAGCAGGCATCCTTTACCCGGTGTGCCCTTGACACTGAGGGAGGTCGACAGGGGACACAAGATGGTCCCTCCCCCGCTGCAGACTCCACATTATGTGTTAGGCAGTCCTTGGGCCATGGCAGTGCCCATCTCCTCCCAGGATTTTCCACAATCCTGCTTCACAACACCAACAGGCCCTTTCTAATGGATGTGCTAATATCATGCTCTACTGGGTCAGCCCTAAGCCCTGCCAAAGCAAGATGGGCATTCTCTGCATGAGTGGCAATGTGGCTGGGGACAAAATAGGGATGGGCACCAGCAACAGGGGTTGCCACCACACCAGCACCTCAGCTTCAACCCCACAAATCCTACTGCATGAACCGGACCCTCTGCTATTTTTAACTCTAATTTAATGGAAGGGCTTTTTCAGGTGCAGCTTACAGATGTGGTCATATGACATCATTACGATATAATTCTCCAGGAGTCCAGTTATTATAGACCAGGGAGAAGGGGTGGGGGAGGGATAAATTAGGAAATGGGGATTAACAGATACACACTACTACATATAAAACAGATAAATAACACAGACCTACCATACAGCACAAGGAACTATATTCAATATCTTGTAATAACCTATAGTGGAAAAGAATCTGAATCTCATTACCATATAATTCTCAGTTAATTATTATAGACCAGGGGAAGGGGAAGGGGGAGGGATAAATTCGGAATTTGGGATTAACAGTAACAGATACACTACTATTGGGCTGTCCAAAAAGTTCTTTCGGGTTTTTCCATAGCCTCTGACGGCCAGGAAAACTCCAACAAACTTTTTGGCCAACCCAATATATATAAAATAGATAAACAACAAGGACCTACCACACAGCACAGGGAACTATATTCAATATCTTATAATAACTTATAATGGAAAAGAATCTAAAACTGAATCACCTTGCTGTACACCTGAAACACTGTAAATCAACTATCCTTCAATTTAAAATTTTTAATTAAATTAAATGGGAAAAACATTATTAGAGACCATTTTTGCTGAGGTTGGAGTTTTACTCCTCCAGGAGTCCAACTGGATGAAAAAACAAATACCTAGCGTGTTAAGGTATTTAATGAGAGAGTTTGAAACTGATACAATTAAAATAGCAAACTTTGTTTAGCACTTTCTACGTTCCAGCCACTATGCTAAACACCTTACATGGATTATCTCATTTAATGTTTTCAGCAACCCTATGAGGAAGGTACTAATAAAATCTATTATAGAAAAGAAAATTTTTCTCTCTTTTCTTTTCTTTCTTTACTCTTCTTTTAAGAGAAGTTGAGTGATTTGTCCAAGATCACACAATTAAGTGCCAAAGTCTAGATATGAACCCAAACAGCCTGAATTCATAATCATTACACTCTACCACCTCCTCATTACAATGCTCTACTGTCCCTGTCCCCTAGATTTAATTCATCTCTCCCACCTGAGTCAAACCATCTCTTCTTCTTGGCATCTGTTCATCTTGGGTTGCTTTTGCGAAGAGAATCAGCAGTATCTAAAAGGTCCGTTGTTTTACTGGACTCATCAAACAGAAGACTATTGGTCTATTGCTGGCATTCATACATTGCTATTACCACTCTCTCCCAAAATATCTTATACCAACTGTTCTATAATACTATAATGCCCACATGGCTTGGATTTTCCAGAGTAATCCTGAGCTCAATATTGTGACCTATTTTCTAGACAAGCCATAAAAAATGAGAGGAATTATAATATATTCACAACCATAATAGATTCCCCACTCTGTTTCTCAAATCCAAGAGTCTCAAATTCCTTCGTCCTATTTCCTTGGTCAAAATCCTGTGGGTTCTGAAAACACGGCCCTGGCATCATGTTAATGGAGTTTTAGCCCACTTCTTACTCACGGCTGAGGTTATTTACATGTTAGCAAAGCCATTACGCCACGTGGTGTAATCACCACAGCTGAGTCAGAGCCACTCCCAGCCACAAGCTCTGGTGTTTAATTAGCCTCCATACATCTACTGACTGCAGTCATCATCACCGAGCCAATTCTTATTCACGTGGACTTCTGGTGGTAGTACGACAATTTTCCAGCAGCCTGACTCTCTCCCCTAGAGAACAGACAGCAGACTGTCATAAAGCACTGAAGCAAGTCCTTACCACTCCCCGTGTCGTGCTGCTGTGCCGGGCACCAAGCCCTGTGTAAAGCTGGCCAGGTCTCACAGAGGCCTAATAGGTACCAGGAACACATGTGGTCAGGCATTCTGTTGGTCCTGGAATTTATAAACAGCACACACCCTCACCTACCCATCCATCCCATACACATGTGTTTGTACAACCCTCCTCTGTGTCATGTCCAAGAAACATGGAAAATATCCTTGGCCAAGAGCCATGGCAACCAGTGGTTCCAAATTACTGATTCTCAACTGAAGGCCGGTAGAAGGCAGCCATTTGTATCTTCTAACTAACTACAAGCCCTCCAGGTAACCCCTTGGCCATTGAGCCTTTAATTGATGTCAGCAGCTTCCCGAAAGCTGTCCCACCCTGTTGGATGGAGCACAGTGCTCATGAACACCAGGGTCACTGTATGTGTGGCCTAGAGTACCAGCCTCTTTCATCCACTCTCCAATAACTCATGTATTTTGATAGATATGAAATTACTTAACTCTTTGCTTTTGAAGTAAAAGGAAGTTTATATTAAAATATTATCAGCACGTATCAAGGTATTCAATGAAAATCAAAGGCATTCTGTGTTGGAGTTAGAGGAAAAGATAGACAGGGTCCAAGTCCTCCAGAGCAAGAGCTAAAAGCCTGGGGAAGGGAGGGTGGAGGGCAGACAAATGGTCTGGGGAGACAACAGATTGAGGCAAGCGTGACTTTATTTGGCCACCACGGATCCATCACACAGCTCAACCAGGTCCATCTTCTACACATCAGTTGACCTGTATGGCCGCGTAGTAGAGCAGGACCACTACAAGCTGTCTGCACTGAGATGGGAGCAATGAAGGCCAGACCAGAAGGTGAACAGTGTGGTCAGAAACACAGAGAGCAATAGCAAGATGTTAAACAGAGCGAAGTTCAGGGCACGGCCGTGGTTAGACACCGAGAGAGTAAAGCAAGATATGCTGAACGTAGTAAGGGTGTAAGAGTCAAACCGGCACATCTAAGCAGGCGATGGGAGGATTGCAAGGTATTATGATGGAATGGAAAGGCAGTCAAAGTAAATTCCCAGAGTCACTCTTGCGGGGGGTGGTCTCTCTCACCCCCCCATAAGCAGCCATTTCAATGTGTTAACGTGCCTCCCTCGATTTGTGTATATCCCTGGAAAATGCACACTGCGGTTTCGTGTCCATGCATTTCTCATTGCTATGAATGTTATTGTGCTACAGATCTCATTCCCTTTTTCTTAACTCTTCTCCTGAGCACTCTGGGTTTAAGACCCTCCCACGCTGCTGTGGGTATATCCAGTCTCTGTTTCTAGCCACTCTGCTTCCAGTCCACGGGGAGTACCTGCCACACTGTGCTCTGCACTCCCCCGATGACGGTAGACCAGACTTCCTCCGACCCCCCACCGCCTCGAAACGATGGGGCTGCGAGCATCCTCACACATGCCACTAGGAACCCATGAAAAGAACTTCTTTGGGATACATGCCCGGGAATGAAATTGCTGGGTCAGACGGAAAATACATTCTTAATTTAACTAAATAGTGTGAGATGTCTCTCCAGAATGGCTGCACACCCTATGCGTCCAGCAGGACGAGGCAGTTCCACTATCTGAGGGTTCTCTTTTGAAGGTCTGCAGCTCTGCCCCTTTCAATTCTTCTCTTTCTGTATCAGGCACCTAATATCAGTCAGACAGAAGCCCCAAACAAGAGGAGTTATCAACTTCTTCCCCAGGTGACCACAAAGTATCCTAAGAGACAATGCACGTTTGCCCGCAGCGATCTAATTCTTCCAGCTCCTCCCTAAATACTCCCTCTTTATTGTCAGGATGTCAAAGCACGAAATAACCAAGGCATATTTTTAGGCAATGTGTTTCTAGCCTGTCCCAAGGCCCTTGACCTACTGGCTCCAACTGCCAACATCAAGAGACACCCATAATAAAGTGGCTGTTTAAAAATCTATACTGCATCAACTATGGCTTTGTTAGTCCAATAAGACTCTATGGCAACACATCATGGTTTACATTGGCGTTTCACTTAGTGTATTTTATTGTCTTTCTTATAGTGAGTTATCTTCCCATGTCCTTATTCCGCCTTTGATATTTTCCTTCTATTATTCTACTTTCTTCTAATATATGTATATGTGTATATGAATCATTGCAGGATATGTAGATTTGACTTGGCTTCTGCTGCCAAGACCTTAAGGCACAAAACTATGTCTCAAATCTCTAGTCCTGGGGCATATAGCGTTTTTCTTACCTCTTTTTTTTTTTTTAATTTATTTATTTATTCCTGGCTGTGTTGGGTCTTTGTTGCTGCACGCGGGCTTTCTCTAGTTGCGGCAAGCGGGGGCTACTCTTCGTTGCAGTGCACGGGCTTCTCACTGCGGTAGTTTCTCTTGTTGCAGAGCACGGGCTCTAGGTGCACGGGCTTCAGTAGTTGTGGCCTGCAGGCTAAGCTGCTCCACAGCATGTGGGATCTTCCCGGACCAGGGCTCGAACCTGTGTCCCCTGCATTGGCAGGCAGATTCTTAACCACTGTGCCACCAGGGGAGCCCTCTTACCTCTTTTTATTGTACCTCTCTCTGATTGCATTCCAGCCTGTCTAAAAATGACCACCACCCTGCACAAAGGTGGAGACCCAGTGTTCTGCATTCCTTTTCATGTCTGTATTACAAATGAACTTGTGGCAGAAGCTTCTAGTTATTCCCCAACAGCCATTCTTCATGTTTTCATGGAAATGTAATTTTTGGCTAACACATGATAGCCCAGGTCAAGTCTGTACTTCCTAGCCTTCTTGTAGGTCAGTATGGCCCTGTGAAAAAATTATTACCAATGGGATGTGTATAACATCTAGGTCACATGCTTATAAGGAAAGTGCCTGTGTAACCCTTCCTTTTTGCCCTCCTCACACTGGCTGGAAAGGAGACATGGTGATGAGATCTGGGCACCATCTTGGATGATGAGATGACGCCATCTTGGATCATGAGGATGACAAAGAACCCATAGGGAAGGACCTTGGGTCTCCAATGATTACTGAGCTACCCCCCAGAAGACCTGGAAAACTTACCTAGCTGTTCCAATAGGAAAAACAAAGTTTTCTCTTGCGGAAGCCACTATGTTACATGTTAACCTGACTAATACACATATATACCAGGGGCCAGATAGTAAATATTTCAGATTTTGCACACCATACTATCTTTGTTGCAACTATTCACCTCTGCTTTCGTAGCACAAAAGCAGCCAGAGATAGCTATGTGGCTATGTTCCCATAAAACTTTATAAAAATAGGCATTCTTTAATCAGATTTGGCCCCCAGGCTACAGTTTGCCGCCCCGATATATAGTAGCATTTACATGCTTTTGGACTTTATGTAAATGGCATCACACTGTATGTATCCTTCTGCTACCTGCTTTCTTTGTTCAACATTATGTTTTTGAGATTTATCCATGTTATATATGTAGATTTAGCTCAATCACTTCCATCACCATGAACTAGAACACTGAATGAGTGTTTCACAATTCATTCATTCATTCTTCTGTTGATGTTCATTCATTCTTCTGTTGATGTTCATTCAGGTTGTTTCTAATTATGTCATTCTCACAGCGTTACATTGCACATTCATGTAAATGCCCCCTAATGCATATATGAGTTTCTCTAGAATTCACACCTGGGAATGAAATCACTGTATCTACAAGGTATGTGCATTTTCAATTTTACTAGCTGTTCCCAAACTTTCTCTCCAAGACTGTACCAGTGAAACCTTCCATCAACATATGATGACTTCCCTTGTTCCACGTTCTTACCCATACTTGCTATTATGAGATTTCCTAAATTCTGTCAGTGTGACAGGTCAGAAGTGTATCTCACCAGGGCTTCGCTGGTGGCGCAGTGGTTGAGAGTCCGCCTGCCAATGCAGGGTACACGGGTTCATGCCCCGGGTCTGGGAAGATCCCACATGCCGCGGAGCGGCTGGGCCCGTGAGCCATGGCCGCTGAGCCTGCGCGTCCGGAGCCTGTGCTCCGCAAGTTGCCGGTTTACTAATGAGGTTGAGCATTTTCTCATGTATTCACTGGTCATTTAGATGTCCTTTTAATAAAACTCTTCTCTGGTCATATCCTTTGTCTTTTTTTCTGCTACATTATTTGTATTTTTCATATTGATTTGTAAGAGGCTTTCTCATATTCTGGTTACTAATTATTCATCTTTTATAAGCTCTACAAACATCTCTTCCAAGCCTGTAACTTGACTTTTAACTTGTATTTTGATACATGAGTATTTTTAGTTTTCATATAGTCAAATCTATCGAACTTCTCATTTTGGTTATGCTTTTGGCATTTTGTTTAAGAAACCCTTCCTACATCCAAGGTCATGAAGATATTTCCTTGCAACTCCCCCAATATTCTGAAGTTTTCCTTCTCTCATTTAGGTCTTTCAAGGTCCTGGAACGTATTTTAGTATAGGTTTGAAATGGAAATTGAATTTTTTCCATTATGGATTACCAGGTTTCCCATTGCCATTTTTAAAATAGCCTATGCATTCCTAACAGAATTGCAGTGTACCCTGTCAAATATCAAATTCCCATATATTTGTGATTTTATTTCTGAGCTCTCTTTTCTGTTCCTTTGATCTCTTTGTCTTTTTCTGTTCCAAAACCAAACTGCCCTAATCACTTGGGAAATTTTGTAATAAGCCTTGATTTCTGGTAAACTGATGTCCCCAATTCTTCTTCTTTTTCCTCAAAACTATCTTGTGTATTCCTGGTCCTTCCTTTGTTCTCCCAGATAAATTTTAGAATCAGCTTACCAGGTTCTATGAAAAAAAAGTTGTTGGCATTTTGCCTTAAATTGTATTCAATTTATGGATTCATCTAGAGATAACTGACATCTTTACAACAGTGAGTCTTCCTAACCACTCTGTCTCTTGCACTCCCACAGCGTCCGATGATAATACTTTGGACAGATTTATGGCCAATTGAACTGCTGTAACCAAAGATTGCTAATTATGGTTCCATGTCAATCCAGAGAAAAGTTTTCACTGCTTTGCTACAGGATTCTGTCCTTGGCCCTGTCCCTTCGAAAATATGTCAATCAATTATTCAGACGACACCAAGCCAGTGGGGAGAGCACATGCCATAGATGACATAATCAAAATTCAGCATGATCTCAAGCCTAGAATTCACGGCCCAAGCCAAGAAGATAACATTTAACAAGTATAAATGCACAGCCCAGCAGCAGTCTCTGAAATTCACGTGCACAAATGCAGAATGATTGCAGAGGGAATAGCGACCTGGCAGCGAATTATGTGAAAAGGATTTTGCGGCACAAGAGAGGCAGTTAGGTAGTCATTGATCACAATCCTAATCGGCAGCAATAATGTGATGCGGCCATTTAAAGAGCTAAAGCAAACATACTAAAGTAGAATATCCAGTTCATGTGAATTACGGGCTCCCCGTGCTCTGCTGTAATCTGATCACATTCACAGCACTTGCTTCATCTTTGGATGCCACACCGCCATATCTCAGAGCAGCTAAAGAAGGATCAACAAAATGGTGACGCATGTGGAAAGCTTCCCATTCAAGATCTGGATGGAGAGGCATCCGTGCTATGACTGTTCTTGTGGTGAAGCAAGGAAGTAAAAAGCTTCAGCTTTCCAGCCTGTGTAGGAGAAAGCTCTAAACTCACCCTGAAGATATCCCCAATGGTGGAATGGTCAGGTGTGCAGGACACAGTGAGTTTTCGGCTGCTGAAGTCATACTAGCAGATGTTTAGTGGCCATTTCCCAGGCAAGGTGTGGACAGGCCACCTGCACTGGGTGACTTTTCACTCCCTTACATGATCAGTGGCCAGGGCTTTAAGACCTCTCTCTCTCTCTCCTTTCTGCCTAGTCCCAAGCAAGCTTCTTAAATCACAGATTTGGGGAAGAAACAATATACATGTAGGCAGTAGGAACATAGAGTAATTACAAAATCCGGTTTTTTTGCCCAGATTAGGAAAGATTTCATTACCTTTTTCACTTAAAAGAATGCATCTATGAAATATTTCAAACATACAAAAATCACAGGGAATAATAAGACAAATACCCATGTATCCACCACAGAGAATCAACAACTGCTAAACCTTTCCATACTGCTTGAGATTTTCAAAGAGAAATAAAGCATGACAGGTATGGTTAAAGTCCTCACCCCTACCCTATCCCATTTCCTGTAAGAAACAAGTCTCTAAAATCGGTGTATATCCTTCTCCTCTATGTATCTGAGTCTTACTACACGTTTCTTTAAAAGTATATAGCATTATTTTATATGTTTTTTAAATTTATGGAAATAGCTTCATGCTATTTATAATATTCTGCAATTGCTTACTTAGGAGACCGCCAAGAACAAGGCTGAAACAGTCATCTTTGTACACATCTCCTTGTCTACAAAGGACTGTCTCTAGAGGACACACACCTCAGGAGTGGAAATGCTGGATCACAGAGTCTGCAAATCTTAATTTTTCCTAGATACTGCAGATCGGCTGTAACCACCAGCATTGTAAGAGAGTTCCCATTATCCCACATTCTTGCTGATATTATCAAACTTTTTAATTTTTTGCTAAACTGAAGGATATGAAACAGCATCTCACTGTGGGGTTTTTTTGCTCTCTGGAAACTAGTAAGGTTGAACAGTTTTCGTATATTTATTGGCTATTCAGGATTCTTCATCTGTGAATTGCTCCCTCTTTATCCTTTGAACATTTTTAGTGGCTTATCTTTTTCTTACTGATTTGTGGAATTCTTCATGTACTGCTGTCCCTCAGTATCCACGGGGGTTGGTTCCAGGACGCCCTGCAGATACCAAAACCCACACAGATGCTCAAGTCCCTTACATTAAGTGGTGTAATATCTACAATATAACCCACGCAATCCTCCTGTACGCTTTAAATTATCACTAGATTACTTATAATACCGAATACACTGCAAATGCTATGTAAATAGTTGTAAATACAATGTAAATGCTATGTAAATACTTGCTGATGCAAATTCAAGTTTTACTTCTTAGAACTTTCTGGAATTTTTAAAAAATATTTTTGATGGGCTTCCCTGGTGGCGCAGTGGTTGAGAGTCCGCCTGCCGGTGCAGGGGACACGGGTTCGTGCCCTGGTCCGGGAGGATCCCACATGCCGCAGAGCGGCTGGGCCCATGAGCCATGGCCGCTGAGCCTGCGCTCTGCAACAGGAGAGACCACAGCAGGGAGAGGCCCGCGTACCGCAAAAAAAAAAAAAAAAAAAATTTTTGATTTGCAGTCGATTAAATCCAGGGATGTGGAACCCATGGGTATGGAGGGCGAAGTATATTCTGGATATTCGTCCTTGATGGGTTTACATGCAGGGAAATATCTTCTCCCACTTATGACTCATTTTCTTTCTAGCTCAGCTCTGATTCTAGTCTCACTCCAAACTGAGCCATTCTTCCCAAGTCACCTGTAATGTCTGCTGTCACTTAGAACGCACAGTTTTACCAAGCAAGTCCTCTGGTGGCTGCCTGTTTTTATCTTTAGCATGAAGCTTGCAATTCTAGTAACTTCCGTAGGGAGTGCTTTGGTTTGTGGTGTGAGAATTCAAGGATTAGGCCATTGAGGGATTTTCCCCCCAAAGCAACCAATTCTGATTCTTCAACACCAATTAGGTGTCCAACAATTCAATTCAATTCCGCCACCAACTACCTGGATTTAGCCTCAAACTTCACAGAGTTAAGAGCTCTGTCCCAAAAGGCTGCCCCCACTTCAGACACTGACCCTTCTCTGTCTCTGTCTCTCACTCCTACTGCCGCTCACTCCTGGAAACTCGGGGCAAATTTAAATTGTTCAGCACTCTCCCTCACCATTTGTTTGGGAATCGCTGTCCTGAACCACAGGGTTCTGATGAATATATCTAGCCTGACCCCGATGCTGTCATTTAGGGATGCTCAGTCCTAAGATGCAAAGCCAGGCCCAGGAAGGACGGGGGCCCCCTGGAAATTATCTACTCTTCTATTGTTGTGCTTTGGGTGCCTTGTGTAATAGGCTGCTTTGTCATTTTTCATGGCTCTCCATATATGCTGTTTTTCATGTTACCCAGACATTTTTAAAAGGTCCATGCCATTAGAATATCATTCAGCCTTAAAAAGGAAGGGGATTCTGAATCCTGCTACAACACAGATGAACCTTGAGGACATTAGGATAAGTGAAATAAGCAAGACACGGAAAGACAAACACTGTACAGTTCTACTTATATGAAGTATCTAGAGTAGCTGGATTCATAGAAACAGAGAGTAGAATGGTGGCTGCCAAGGGCTTCGGGAGGGAGAAGTGGGGAGCCTGCTGTTTAATGGGTATAGAGTTTCAGTTTTGCAAGGTGAAAATGTTCCGCAGGATCAGTTGTACAACAATGTGAATGTACTTAACACTACTTAACTATACACTTAAAAATGGTTAAGATGGTAAACTGTATGTTACTTGTATCTTACATTTTTTTTAAATAAAGGGTCCATGTCATCTATTTCTTTTGTAGATTTCCCCAGTAATGCCTAGCACCATGTACGCGAACTGTACCCACTCTTCATCAAAACATTTTTATCAGTCATTGTAGACACTTCCACAGCCATTATCTCATTTCCTGTAATTTAATCCTCACAGTAACCTTGTGAGATAAGTATTTTACCCCAAGAAATAGATAAAGAAAGGGAGGCTTATCAACATTAGGTTACTTGCCCATAGCTAATAGGAAGCAAAACTGGGGGGGCGGGGGACTTCCCTGGTGGTGCAGTGGTTAAGAGTCCCCCTGCCAATGCAGCGGACATGGGTTCGAGCCCTGGTCCGGGAAGATCCCACATGCCGCGGAGCAGCTAAGCCCATGTGCCACAACTACTGAGCCTGTGCTCCTCTAGAGCCCGCAAGCCAGAACTACTGAGCCCACATGCCACAACTACTGAAACCCGCGTGCCTAGAGCCTGTGCTCTGAAACGAGAGGCCACCACAATGAGAAGACTGTGCACCACAACGAAGAGCAGCCCCCGCTCGACGCAACTAGATAAAGCCCGCACACAGCACTGAAGACCCAACACAACCAAAAATAAATTAATTAATTAATAAAAATAAGTTAAAAAAAAAACTAGGGGGGAACCCAGGCCTCCAACTCCAACTGGGTATTATTTCCACAGTGGTATCTCAGTTTCCTTATTGACCTGGAGATCCAGAACTCAATTCCTCACACTCAGACTCCCAGGCAGTGTTCCAGAAGTTCCTCCAACATCAACAGCTGAGAATACATATTCATATGTCAACCACGGCTCAGGAAGTGACTGCTCATGTGTGCGTGCATGTGTGTGCGTGTGTGTGTGTGTGTGTGTGTGTGTGTGTGTGTGTGTGTTGAATACCGCAAGAAAATTACCACTTCATGTGAAGGGAGGGAACACCCCAAAACTCTCAAACACTAAAGAAAGTGCAATAGTTCTCAAACACAGGTGTGACCCAGTCAGAGGAGAAGCAGCCTCAGAATCTGTTGCCATGGGCAACGTAACACAATTCAATCCTGTGTCCTTGGCATACATGTGGCTTGCTGTTCTCACGCCTCATAACCTGAAGTAGCTGAGCAAGGACCAGAGAGAGTTCTTCCTCAAGGAGCATCCATCCCCACCCTTTTAGCTCAGGATGGAGGCAACTCTGAAGATAAAGCCCTGGAGCAGAGGCCCCTCTAAGAAAGCAGAGGGGAGAGATTGGAAGGCAAAAAGGAAATGGCGGCCGTGGGCCAACAGATCATGGTCGAATGGGCTGGAGTGCATGAGGCTCTGAACACTGGTGGAAGGGATTCTTCTAAGGCAGACAGTTCTGACGGAAACCCTGAGCTCCTGTTGCTGACACAAGAAGGTCACCCAGTCATGCTTCTGGGGCTCAGGCAGGAAATTCTAAAATTTTTCATGAATGGCATCTATTTCAGCATCTTATTTTTCTCTAAATACATAGTATGACTCACTGCCCTCCCCCTTCTCCTGGGCTCTTTCCCCTCCACCTTCCCCAACTCTGATCCTATCTCCTGTCTCCTGTATCCTGGGAGGAAACTGTGGAGGTAAACTGGAGAGGAGCAAGGAGATGGGCCCCATGAGATAACAGAAGAACAAGGTTCCACCCATCCTGGAATCTTCTAGGCCTTCTCAGAGCCTGCCTTGTATCAGAAAAAGTAAAGCAAAACCTCAAGTTTTTCAATTTCCAGGAAAAACCCCCAGTCTTCATATCCCATATCCCCATATCCCAACACGCATCCTCTTCTCTCTCACTCAACAGCGAAACATATGAAATCAGGGAAATAGAACAGCAACGCTGGGATATTTCAGTCAATACGCAAATCTCTTTGAAGTCCCTAAGTCCACCCATGAGGTACTTACACTAAGCTCTGGTAGACAGGATTGATGCACAGGAAATATATCTTGTCCTTGTAACCATGTTATTAATGAGGTGTATCAGTCAGGATCCAATCAGTGACCTTAGGGAAGTCACATGATCTCTCTGAGCCTCAGGTTCCCCGTAAATAAAATTGGAGAGCGGGGCGGAGGTGGAGAATACTCTCCTCCCTCCCAGCCTGCAAGCGCGAGCAGAAGCCCGCCTGGTGAGACCTGTGATCCTTTGTGTTCAGGTAAGGGCCATACAGGAAGGCCAGCCTCACTGCAGACGCACCTGGGGGCTGCAACTTGCCCCTCCTGCTTCGCTGCACTTTATTAAGGAGACCTCGACTGAACCCTCAAAAATGGCTTTTTAGTGGCTATTATTCCAACCAGAGCAGAATGAGGAGGAGGGGGCCTTGTGATACATCATAAAGGGCCACCTGAAGGAGTATCAAGCTGCCTGCAAACCTACAGATGTGTCTGAGGCTAGTCTGCAGGGGGTCATTGTAATTCAGGTCAAACAGCTAGTCATTTCTGTTCATCTGCCAGATAAGACTCCTAGACAAGTCACGTTACCATGTTAGGCTCTGTTTTCTAGATGACAGAGGCATCAGAGTTCCTCACTCCTGGGGATGGAAGGGATGTTCCTGTGTTATTTAATCGTCCCCCCACCCCTGCACCTGGCCTCTTAATGACCAGAATGGCTTGGGAACTACAGGCCTCAGGCTTTCTACCTGGTGGCACGTTTAGCAATGATCTAGATGAAAAGCTCCCCCCAAAAAGATACCAGTTTTTTACTTTACCTGGCACTAAAAACAATAATAGCAGCTAACGCTTACACAGCCTTTACCCTGTACCAGGCTTTCTTCTGTTCTTCTTTCCATATGTTAACTACGGAATCCTCACTCCAGCCTAAATGATGATTGCCCATTTCAGAGGGGAGGAAACTACTCCAGGATATTTATATTTTAGATTTTCAGAAAGGATTCTATGATCAAGAAGCCCATGAGATCTAAAGGAATAAGCGGCCAAGGGTGGAGTTCCGAGCTCCTTGCTAGGTACAAATGCTGATATATTTCAGGTCAGACGAATGGGGATGCTGAGGTGGGGTTATTCCCAAGCCCCTCCCATATACTGTGCTGGCCAAAGCTAGCCCTGCCCACCGTGGCGTTTTAGGACTGCAGTGCTTATGCGAACATGGGTTCAAGGACATGTGTGTGCCCTGTGAGGGAACCAGTCCAAATGGCCCCAGAGTAAGGGCTGTCTACCTCTGAAGAGCTTGCTTCTAAGCCTGCACACTACCCACACGAACGTAATTCTTCCTCCGGGTGAACTGGAACAGCTCTTTGGGTCTCCGCTGTTCTGGGCTCATCAAGCTAGAGCAGCTGCTACCACATGTGGGGTGGCAGCCTACAGTACATCCGGGGGGGCGGGGGCCATGCCAGCTCCCAGCCTACTGGCCTGTGGGCTGGCCAAAGGTCACTGGGTCAGAGGGGTAGCTGGGCAGAACGGGCAGTCACCCTGCATCCAAAGGAGGAAGGGAAGTTGTATTTCTAGCCTCAGGACCCAAGGTGTGTCCGAACACGACAGTGTCAGAGACCAAGGGATTAATACAGCCCTGCGCCCTGTAGGCTGGGGACACAGCAAGATGTGGTTCTCAGCTGGAGATGCACTGACAGTAGCCTGAGGGCTTCTGTTGCTGGTCTCTTTTTTTTTTTTTTTTTTTTAAGCTCTAGCACCCACTGCCTGCTCTCCAGACCCTGCCTGGCTATAGCTGGCTGGCCGGCCGGTCCTGGGGATTGAAAGGGACTTGCTGGTACAGGAACAGGTACCAATCGTGATCAGGGCCCTTGGGAACACAGGTTCCCAAACTTACCAGGACTTTAAAAAACTCACCCTGGTGTTTGTGCAAACGTGCACTGCCTAGCCTCAGAGATCAGAATTCAGTAGGTCTGGAGCAGGGCCAAGGCATTTGCATGTTAACAAATATCCCAGGTGATTCTGATGCAGGCCGTCTGGGGCCTCTGGAGGCAGCCTGTTGACTGAAGGAGAGGGTCCCTCACTCCTCAAACGTGATCGTGTACAAGCAGCGTCTTCATCAATTCAAAAGCCCTGGTCCCGGGCTTCCCTGGTGGCGCAGTGGTTGAGAGTCCGCCTGCCGATGCAGGGGACACGGGTTCGTGCCCCGGTCCGGGGGGATCCCACATGCCGCGGAGCGGCTGGGCCCGTGAGCCATGGCCGCTGGGCCTGCGCGTCCGGAGCCTGTGCTCCGCAACGGGAGAGGCCACAACAGTGAGAGGCCCGCGTAGCGGAAAACAAAAACAAACAAAAGCCCTGGTCCCACTCCTGTCCTACCGAATCTGTGTCTCTGCTTTAGCATGACTCATAGGCACACTGCTGTTTGAGAAGCACAGCTCTGCAGCAGCGGTTCTCAAACGAGTATGAATCAGAATCACCTGCAGGGCCTGTTAAAATGCAGATTGCTGGGCCTCACCCCCATGGTTTCTGATTCAGAAGGTCTGGGGTGGAGCACAGTAATTTGCATTTTTCCCAGTTTCCCAGGGGATGCTGATGGCTCGGGGAACCACACTCTGAAAACCACTGCCCTAGTCTAGAGCAGTTTTTCTCAGCCTTGTTGCACACTGCCATCATCTGGAGACCTTTAAAAGCTACTGCTACCTGGGTCCCACCCCCAGAAGCTCTGGTTTCATTGGGCTCGGGCCCTGCCCAGGCATCTGGACACTTAGTAGCTCTCTAGGTGACTTTAATCGGCAGACAAGGTTGAGAACCATGGTTCTGGAGTCAGACAACCTGGATACAAATCCTAGCTCCACCACTAACCAGCCCGTGACCCGAGAAAACTTACCCAGCCTCTTCTGCTGCCCACAGCCCTGCCCCCACTCAGGCTGGTCTGCCTGGAGACGAGCCTCATTACTCTGCCCATGAACCTAGCGGATGGGGATGGCATGCACATTTAATGTGCATGCTTCAAAGGGTAACAAACAAGATATCAGCAGGTGAATCTTTTTCCAGGTCCAGAATATCTGGTGTCCTGCCTTCTACTTGTATATCCACCTGTTTCTCTCACCAAATTTTAGCTCTGCATATCAAGATAAAAGTGACCCCTGAGCAAGCACTCACCATGTGGCAAGTGCCTTAAGTGTATCATCTCATTTAATTTAATCTTTACAACAGCCTTACAGGGTTGGTACCATTATGTCCATTTTCCTGGTGAGAAAATTGAGGCTCAAAGAGGTCAAGTGACTGGCCCAAGCCAACATGTCTAGAAAGTGGAGTGTCAGAATGTGAATTTCGGATAGTTAGACTCTAGGGTTGCCTCTGCTGACCATTTACTACACTGTCTCCCCTCCCCAGGGGGTCTGCTTCTTCTCCACCTAGAAGCTTCTGCAAGGGACTGGGCCAGGGAGGTGGAGGTCACCCCCAAGGACACATCCTCCCCTCCCAGGTGAACCTGATGTTTTGAGCACTCTACCAGCATGCTTGAGACTTGAGTTGATTTATCATCATTACCAGCCCAGGGACACAGTCCCAGACACAAATAAGGTTGCATTTCCCGACAGATATAAATGGATTTTTTTTTAAGACATCAGAACAAAGCTGCTCTGCTAAGCCCTCCATGAAGGTGCAAATTGCTAAAGCTGATCTGAATGTGTCACTGGTTTGCTTGGGCTTCATCAAAAGGTTCTGATACAAGAGTCAAGGAATAATAAATAAAAGCTTCTGATATGAGTTCTACTCATACTTGAGCTTCAGATGAATTCTTAGTTGTCTGTTATGGGAGCCAATTTCTGTTTTAAAATGGGGTTGGCAAGCAAGACAAGGACAAGACAGAAATGAACCAATAAAATCAAGAGCAGGAATTAATTAAGGTCCTGGAGTTTGCCGCAGAAGAGGGACAAAGGGAAGATGCTAATAGTGCTTCTTCTAAGAAAGACAAGTTGCATTTTTTTAAATATAGAAGTTCCTGGAGAGATCATTTCATTCTGAGACCATCTCCACAAATCGTCTGGGCTTATCTTTCTCCCATGGAGAGTGAAGACTCTGCCCTTTTTCTGGCCAGAGGGGAATCTCATTTCCCCTCTCCTTATCATTTATTAGAAATCAAAATACTGTTTCAAAATGGATGTGTTTAATATTTCAGACTATATAATGTGTCCAGAACAAAAGGGCAACATTGGTAGGCAGGTGACAGAGAGTAGAGAGGAGATGAAAAAGGATTCCGAATTGCACGGCCAAAGATTTCTCTGCAATCTCTCCCGCCTCATTCTATGAGGCTTGGCTCGTTGGCCATCTCCTTATTCTTGAACTTCCTTAATCCTGAAAATGGAAAAAATAACACAAGGATTTCCTTCCCCTACTCAACAGTATAGATGTGGTCCAGCAACATTGATTTTTAACATTTCCTGCATAAAACAAATTTCCAATGTCTCCAAATGATTTTGGTTGTAGAGAAACCAAGATGTTTCCCACTGAAAACCCCACCCATAAAATAGGTTGAAAATTCTGACAACAAAACCTTATGACCTTGGTCATATCTATGAGCAGCATGGTCCACCTGAGTGGCTTATTTGTCCTTTGTGGCCTTGTCTGTATCTCAGAGGTCCCCTTGACCATCAGCTGACACGTTCCCTCACCTCCTCTCATATCTAAACATCTGACGGCACATCCCCCTAGAGCAGCTCCCCCATTTGTTCTTTCCGGGTATTAAAAATGCCTGATGGAGCCACCCTCCAGTTTTGTGCTTCACAGGTACTGTCGCCACTGAACACCTGATGAGCCCCAGACTCTGCGATCAATAAAATGTCATTCCTCCATGTCAGCAACATGGCAAGTTTAAAACCCAGTGCATCAAGTTTACATAAAATGAGAGACACCTTCACTAACCCGCATGATGGGATCAGCATGAGGAATAGTGACAAAGCAGCCAACTCAATTACCAGGCATCCTTAGCGTGCAAAGTGCTATGTGAACACTAAGTAATAATGTTATGGCTTCATCTGAAAAATGTGCATGTCACCCAGGAGCGTCCGTAAGTCAGTAACATCATTTGCAATAAGTCATCATTAATTAACGCTAAATGACTAGACCCTGCCTGGGGAAGCAGCGTATTCAATTGACATCAGTATGTGAAGAGTTCATTATGGTTAATGTTACGAGAACACAAACTAAAGGACTTTAATAGTGGATTAGAAGGTGTTCACGGGGCTTCCCTGGTGGTGCAGTAGTCAAGAATCCACCCGCCAATGCAGGGGACACGGGTTCGAGCCCTGGTCCGGGGAGATCCCACATGCTGCGGAGCAACTAAGCCCGTGCACCACAACTACTGAGCCTGCACGCCACAACTACTGAAGCCCGCGTGCCTAGAGCCTGTGCTCCACAACAAGAGAAGCCACCGCAGTGAGAAGCCCGTGCACTGCAATGAAGAGCAGCCCCTGCTCGCCGCAACTAGAGAAAGCCCGCACAGCAACGAAAACCCAACACAGCCAAAAATAAATTAATTAATTTTTAAAAAAAGAAGGTGTTTATGTCCAGACACCTCAATGTGGGCTCCACAGCTGCTACACACTAGCAAAGATGTTGGCTTGTTGCTAAGGAGGAGGATGGGAGACTCGGAGACTTAAGGAGAGGCTCTACCAGCATGGGATCAAGGGGTATTTAAAGGGCTGAAGAAAAAAGAGGAGAGGGAGAGAGCTCACCCACCCTTCCCCTCATCCTTTCTGTCTTTCACACTGCTTCCACCAGAGCCTGGGAGAATGAGACAGAAACAATGAGCAAAGAGATGCAAGTGGCAAGTGGCACCTGGGGAACAAGACCAGCATGGGTGTCAAGTGAAGGTGGGAGATGGGATATCCGGAAAACTCTTCAGGTGATTCAGTTTTGCCACCCTACGTGCCTACCTCTCCTCCCCTACCCCACCTGCTGTCATACAGTGATCTTGCCATGTTTCGTATTGCTGCAAACTTTAAGGCAAAATGATCCTAACTAACGAAAATGTTTGAGGCACATGATCATAAATCAACACTGCTATACCTAAAATAATCACGAATCTATAGATACATTATCATAAAATAAAATGAAAGATTGTACGCGACACGAATGCTGATTCTCCACACTTCAGTAGCCATAAGAGGGATGGCAAGAAAAGAGCTCCTGATCCACACAGCAGGACGCTGCACACTGTGGCTGCAGCCTCGGGGTCCTCCCCTTAATCCCCCAAAGTGAAAGAACCTAGTGGCAAGTGCAGTTTATTCCCAAGTCTCTTTATTCAACCATAATATAAGTGTTTATTTAAAAAGAGGATCATTTCTTTTGCTACTACAAAACATGAGCGGAAAGACAAAAATTACAAAACCTTTGTCTGAGATCTATTGCTTTTCATGCATTCATTCACTCACAGGCGTTTGAAGGGCACTTTGCTGCTAGCTTTCAAGATACACAAAGGAGAGAGACAAAAGGCTTGCCCTCAAGGCACTTGCATGCTAGAAGGACACAGAGTCTAGGGCACAAATAAGCAAACAGTAACAGTGGAGGAGAAGAGGGATCAACAGGTTGTGCAGAGCAGGTAGGGGTGGAAGAGGCGAGGAAAGTGGCGAGGGATGGCCTCTCAGAGAAGGATACATGTGGGCTGAGGATCCCCTGAGGAGTCAAGGCCAAGGTCATTCCAAGCAAAGGGAACAACCTACAAAGAAATACAAAGGCACAAATCCTACTACACCCTGGAGGAGGAAGCCCTTTCTACTACCAGAAATGACTGGACTGGGTGGACTCAAGTCTAGGCAACAAGGGGAGCCCATCGGTTTCCTCTTCTAGGATAACCACACTAAAGGAACTGCCCGTCCTGAACCTGATAACTCAAGTGTCAAGGCTGCCACATGGGGACACGCATCCAGAGACACAATCAGAGAAAGGGGTCTCTAGAGAGAAACAGTAGTAGGAAATAAGGGCACAGAGACAGGGAGCCCCAGGGAACTGTGTGATCTCAGAGAGAGAGAGGGAGAGAGACAGAGAAAGATGTCTTTCCAGGACCCAGTTCCAGACCTTTGTGAAGTTCAGCCATTCTTATGGGTCTTGAATTCTGTGAAGTACTCTCATTTCCTCTGAATAAAGTCCCTTTAATTTAAGACTGCGGGAGTGGGATTGCGGACAGGGCACACGTGAACAAGAGACACTGAACGGTCCTGGGTGGAAGCAGGCTACCCTGCCCCCTAGTCTACAGCACTGCCAGGGTGATCGCACGCCCACTCGTGTCAGTCGTCACCAGAAGGAAGTCAGAGGACTGCTGGCAAAGGGATCGAATTAGGGACAGAGGGGCTGAGTTCACCAGAAGGTCTTCACACCTACTCATCAGCTTTTTATAAAGATAAAATCTCTGAAGCACTTGCAGTTTCCCTTAAGAAAGACATGAGATAAATACAAGTTATTGTTAACAAAAGGGTCTCTCTTCTTTATTATAAAGCCATCAGAAAGGAATTGCTTTTCCAGGCCACAAGGGAGCTGCAGTGCTATCTCATCAGGTAACCTTGAAAATCAGACACAATAGCTGTCCCTTTGCTCAGTTCTTTCTTCCCTTACCCACCATCCCTCCAAAAGCACACTCCTCCATTAATAGCCTTTTTCCTGTAATGAGACTGATAACACCTCATCCTCTGCAGACAGAGCAATCACAGCTGCCAGCTGGGCTGCACCCCGCCCTGCCGTCGGCTCAGAGCCCTGCCTGTCCCAGGCTGCTGCTGGATTCTGGGTGGGAGCATGTGTGGCAGAGGAAGTGAGATTTCTCATCTGTTCTTCCACAAGGACCAGCCTCCTGAGCTAAAGGTTACCTATAGCAGCTTAAGGAATTCTGCTTTTGAAAGCACAGAGGGGAAGTCCCTCCTGTGTCGTATCACTTCTTCACAATTCTTTCTGTGGGGACAGGACGTTGGTGTCAATAAAACTGTACTTAAGTGTTTCAACTGTATATTGTCAACCTGCAGACCTACAGATGGACACAGATGAAGAAGAAGAAAACATCTGGTGAGAAGCAGAGGAGGGTGCCTAAGTGGAAGGCATTGGATACTTGGGCTTCATAGCTGAGGCCAAAGTTCAGGGAGCAGGGAATGGAGACCTGAATTGAAGAGCCCAGCAAGCATGTTCGCAGTATTCAAGGATGCTTAGAGAAAACTCCACCCTGGGGGCTGTAGCAGCAAGAAACTATCCTCTTGGGACATATTCTCTGACTGTCGACCTGCTCCCCAGTAGGAGAACCTCCTAATAGTTCTGTGGAATCCCTTGGGAAACACAGGATTTTGAGGAGTCTTGGTTCATGGAGACCTGCGGAGATGCCCTCCCTGTGAAATAGTTTCAGCGAGTGGCTGGGCCACCTGAATGCTCTCCGGATCTCTACGCCTAATCATGCCTGCAGTGAGACTCTGTGATGTAACAGTCTCCCGTGTCTGACTTTTCATCCCACAGATATTCCAGAAGACTGAGGATATTCCTGAGGATATTCCTCTGGTCCACAGCAGCCATATGGGGCACCAGCCATAGGGGCTTGGCGTCCACGGCACATACTCAGGTTCATTGCCATTTGGAGCTGAGAAGGCCACCCGGATTCTCCAAGTGCAACCCTCTACACATCCTAGATATAACGGCACCGGCTGAAACATCTGGCTGTCACCTGTGGTTCTCCACAACGGAGTCCTCCCTGTTTGCATTTTATACAGTTAGGCTGTCGCTGTTAGAACCTAACTTCTGTCCAGCTGGCCACATGAGAGACATGGCACTACTGAACTTGAACCTGCCCACCATACTGGAGGAAGCTTGGCCTAAACAAGTTCTCCAGAAGAGGTCCCTGGGTCACACCACCTCTTAAAATTTGTTTTGAGGTGAGTCTGGGTTCTGTGCTTCAAAAACAGCATGATTTAGGAGACCATGTACATATTTATTACCTATTGTTGCCAAATTACCCCCAAACTGCATGGCTTAAAACAGTATCTCACAGCGTGTGGGGGTCAGGAATCCAGGCATGGCTTCGCTGGGTGTTTCTGCCTCAAAGTGTCACACAGGTTATAGTCAAGGTGTCACCAGGGCTGCGGCATCTCAAGGCTCAGCCAGGGAGTAGCCCCAGCTTCCCAAGTTGATTCATGTGGTTGGTGGCAAGACTCATTTCCTCCAGACAGTTGGACAGATGCCTCAGCTCCTTGTTGGCTACTGGCCAGAGGCCTCCCCTAGTTTTGAGGCAGGAGATAGATGGGCCCCAGGCTGAGCAGCTGGAGTTGGTCCCCTGTGGACAGATACTCCAAGATGAAAAAGAGGAGGAAATAAGCCCTTTCCAGATAAGAGACCGCATAGTTCTCATTCTCGAGGTCGAGGAGAACTTCCCAACTACACACGCGCAGAAAGGCTACTTGGAGGTCAAAAAGGGAGTGATGTCAACCTACCCATAGGCCTCTTGGCTAGAATTCATCTTGGCTAAGAGATGTGCACGCACACATGAGAGTACCCTGAGATAAACCAAATACAGACTCAGGACCAGGCAAAGCAAGATGATTGGCCGAAGGAAGCCTGGAAGAAATGCCCCATATAAGTGATTCAAACTACCACAAGGGTGCGACTCTCTCTCTCTGAGTCCGCCCATGTGTCTATCCACACGTATTCTTTTTCCTTCCTAGTAAACAATTTACTTGCTTCACTACTTTCTGTTTTTGTGGGAATTCATTTCTGCAAAGCCGTATGGGCCAGGGCCTTGTCACTGGCCATTGGTCCCTGGTGGTCTAGTGACTAGGATTCAGCACTCTCACTGCTGTAGCCTGACATCAGTCTCTGGCCGGGAACCAAAATCCTGCTTCAGGCCGCTTCAGGCCGAGGCCACCCGAGACCAGTTTCTTGTCAACGGGGCCCCCACCAGAGGGCCGCTCACAACGTAGTGTTATTTCCATCAGAGCAAGCACATGACAGCCTCGGAGAGGATTCAGAAGATGGAAACCACAGGCTTTGGTAACCTAACTCAGAAGTGACATCCCATTAGTTGTGTTGTAGCCTGTTTATTAGAAGTGAATTGCTAAGTCCCTCCACGCTCGAGGGGAGGGGATTCACAAGAACACGAATCGCGGGAGACAGGGATCATTATGGGGCCACCATGGAGGGGGTTTACCACGGACCACCTTACATCATACCATCTTCACTTACATGTCTCAGTTATGGGGACTGGCCAAAAAAAAGAAACAAAAATACCTTTGACCAGATTCTGTCTATCTCTGAAGTATGCAGCCACCTCCACTAAGCTTGTGCTCAAGGGGTAGGTAGGCCCTGGTGGCCATGTCTGTATGCTTGACCTCCCTTCACACCACGTCTGCTAGGAAATCTGACCAAAGCTGGGCCAATCAGATTCCTCTCCAGGGAATGAGTCATTTAGATACAGTATGAAGTTAAACTGAATGGTCAAGCAGAAGTAAGGCCAGAGCCAGCAGGACGTACTGAACAAAGCCACACTCAGACTGCAGTTACAAGAGGGTGGAGACCAGGCATAAGCATGAGCCGGCCTGCAAAGGAGAGGCCAGAGAGGCACATGTGCAGATAGGCAAGGGCAAGAGGCCATGAGGCCCAAGGCACAGACAGAAGCAGGGAAACTGCCTCGCGCCTGGCCTCCTTTTACTGTTTCCTATTTATTCAGTCCCTACAGCGTACCCCCGTCCACCCTCTACTGGGCCAGCCCGAGTGGGTTTTGTTTCTGAGCAATCAATCTCTGCTTCAGCCAAGCCCTCACCAGTCTGTTGCTTCTTCTGGAAAATGGTTAATATCATCAGTTCAACCTCATCCCAGAAACTGACCTTTGAGATATGAAATTGTGTGCAGGTTCCAAGCAAAACACATTTTTATTCAAAGCACAGATGTGATTCAATTCATTTCCATAGGCCTGTATTGAGACAGGGGTTAGAGTTGTCTATGGGAATTAAGGGGGGAAACGTAATTACAGGAATGGGAATTTGACTTCTCCATCAAACTGCACAGGGGTCATTAAACTAGAACTAGAGAGCCACTGCACTTAGCCCTCAACACTCACAGTACTTTACCATGTAAAAATATGCCACATGCTTATACAAACGTGCATCTGTGTGCTCACATACATACCTGGCCACAAACACACTTTATAAACTAGGAAATGATTCCCGAGCACATAGCAACCTCTCTTCACTTTTTGTGATGTATCACAAGACAATGTGCACCCCTTGAGTCAACTCCCATATGGGTTTGCTTTCCAGAGCACTTTTTCGAAGAATTCAACCGTCTGTCAATAGAGAAACTAACTCATAGAGTAGTTTACAGGACTCCCCCAGGCAATGCACGTAAATATTGCAAACAGCAAGCTTATACTGCCAACCACTGCAGAAACCCAGAAGAGTAAGATTTTACACATTCTCTTCCCAAAGGAAATCAGACTGAAAACAGAGTGTTAGTAGCTGCTATGGTACTGCCCCCCTCCATAGATGTAGCCTGAAGAAACGTCTTTTATTTTTTTCATACAACTCGTGATTTTTTTTTAACTCCAAAGATAATATGTGCTCACTGTGGGGAATTTTGAAATTCCATAAAGTACAGAAGAGAAAATAAAGCTGCTTACCATCAAGAGACAGCTGAGGTTTCTTTTTATATATTTCCTTCTAGTCTTTTTTTTCATACATATATGGAAATATACATATTTGAATAATATTTTTTGTTTTGCTTTTTTTTTCCACCTAGTGTCATATTGCATGAGACGCATGCTAACAGGTACAAGATTCCTTTTGCTGAGATAAAAATATTCTAAAATTAGATTACATTGATGGTTCCACAAATCTCTAAATATACTAAAAAACACTGAACTATATACTTTAAACAGGTGAACATCATGCTATGTAAACTACGTGTCAATAAAGCTGGTTTTTAAAAGCCCATAATGAGTTACCACTACACACCTATTAGAACGGCTAGTTTTAAAAACAAAAAATAAATGAATTTTTTTAAACCCTGAAAATTCCTAATACTAGTAAGGATGTGGCATAACTGCAATTCTCGTGGGAATGTTAATGGTGCAGCCACTTTGGAAAAGAGTTTGACAGTTTCTTGCAAAGTTAAATGTGTACCTACTATAAGGTCTGACAATCCTACTTTTAGGTATTTACCCTGAAGAACTGACAGCACACAGCCACACAAAAACCTGTACACAAATGTTCATAACAGCTTCATTCCTTTTAACCCCAAACCAGCAAGAACACAAAAGTCCATCAATAGGAGAATGGATAAACAAATCTGAAATGCTTACTCAATAGAATACTTTGTAGCAATGTAAAAGAGCTACCGATAGCAGCAAGAGCACAGAGGAATCTCAAAACCATTATACTGAGTGAAAGAAGCTCTACAGCAAAGACAAAATACTGGATTGTTCCATGTATATGAAATTCTAGAAAAAGGAAATCTAATCTATCATGACAGAAAACAGATCACAGGTTGCCTGGGCCTAAGAATAAGGAAAAGCAATGGAGGGCAAAGAAGCATGAGGGCATTTGGGGGAGTAATGGAAATATTCTGCATCAGGACTGTGGTGGTGGTTACATGACTGTACACGTTTTTCCAAACTCGTCAAATAGTATACTTAACATCATTATATTTTATTTTTTAAATGAAACTTTATTTTTTTTGAAATGAAAACTCATCAAACTATACATTTAAAATAAGTGCACTTTTTTATGTAAATTGTACCTCAATAAATTTGAGGGTTTTTTTTTGTTTTTTTGGCTGGGCGGAATGTGGGATCTTAGTTCCCCGACCAGGGATGGAACCCGCACCCCCTGCATTGGAAGTGCGGAGTCTTAACCACTGGACCGCCAGGGAAGTCCCAAAGTTGAGCTTTTAAAATGGAAAAAAAATGTATTGTGCTCATTTTCATGGGTCATTAAATACTTTTCAAAAGTACCTTAGTTCTAGTATTATGCAGCGATACTATTCGATGTTATAGACATGCCACAATTCAATTAGCCAGTCCACTGTAGCTGAATACTTCAGTTATTTTCTTTTCTTTTTGCCACTGAAAAGAACATCAAACATCGGTGTGCATGAAACTTTGTCTGTGTTTTAGATTCCTAGAGAAGGAACGATTGCGTCAAAGAGTAGGAATATTTTCAATGCATTTGGAAGAACATCTTCTTAAATTTGATTCCCTTAACTGTCAGGGTAGGAAGTCACAGTGATGCAGAGGTTGGTCACTTTTTCTACAGCTCCTCTAGCAGTGAAGAGAACTCTACATGGATTCCCAGTGAAAGGAGCATGGGGCTAAAGAGGCCATGGGTCTTTGTCCTGGTCCAGTCACTTGATGTATAACCTTGAGTCATCTTCCCTCTTTGGATACTGTTGATTTAATCTCCAAAATGAGTGTAGTAACTTATGGTAGGTAAATATTTCCTAAACAAAGCAAAAAGAGCACTAACCATAAAATAAATAATTGGTAATTGAAAATAAAAACTTGTGTTCGGGCTTCCCTGGTGGCACAGTGGTTGAGGGTCCCGATGCAGGGGACACAGGTTCGTGCCCTGGTCTGGGAAGATCCCACATGCCGCGGAGCGGCTGGGCCCGTGAGCCATGGCCACTGAGCCTGCGCGTCCGTAGCCCGTGCTCCGCAGCAGGAGAGGCCACAACAGTGAGAGGCCCACATACCGCACACACACAAAAAAAACAAACTTGTGTTTATGAAAAGACATTATTAAAAGAAAATACAAACCACAGACTGGAAAAGGTACTCACAAAACATATATTCAACTAAGGACTCGTATCTAGACTTCCTAAAAGCAAGAAGAAGACAAATGAACAGAAAAAAAGTGGACAGAAGAGGTGAACATGCACTTCACACACACACACACACACACACACACACACACACACACGGATACATAACTATTCAAATAGCAAATCATGCAGATGAAAATGCTCAATACTGTTAGTCATAGGGGAAATGCAAATTAACACCACACTAGATACCACTATATATCTAATAAAATGGGTAAAATTAAAAAGACTGACGACACCAATGTTTATGAGGAGGTGGAGCAGCTAGCGCTCTTTTCCATTGCTGGGGGGAGTGTAAAATGGTGTAAAATGGTACAATCACTTTGGAAAACCAGAAGCACCTGCTAAAATTAAACATCTATATACCCTTGAACTCATCAATCCTACTCCTAAATATGCATTTACTCTACAGAAATCAGTAAATTTGTCACTACAATGCATGTACAAGAAATTTATTCATGACTTTGCCTTCCTCCTGTTTACCTAGCTGTCAACTTGATTTCCCTGTTTCCAGTGAGTCCTATCTGGAGTCAGTCAGTCCTATCTGACCCAACCTGAAACCTTTCTCAATTGGTCCTCTCCTTTCCAGGCCTCAAGACCGATGCCTACGTTCAGGCCCCTGTCATTGCTAATCTGAGCTAGTCTGAAGCATGCTCCTCTCTGCTCACCCTGCAATCCCTGACCTCTCCAATGCATCATTCACAGTTCTGTTAGAGGGAGCTTCCTAAAGCCCAGCTCTGACCATGCCATTTCCTGTTCATCAACCTTGCCAGCTCCCCATCATATACTAGAGAGCACGTGTGTAGGCTCCTTAGTGTGTGGCACAAGCTCTCCACAACGGCCGCCCCAACTTGCCTTCCTAGTCTCATCTCAGGCTCTGTTATTCCTCCCAAGCCATATGTGCCACCTTCCAATTGAACTAGACACTCACATACTCCCAACATGCAAATTCACACCTCTGGGCCTTTGCTAACTCTGTTCCCTTAGTTTCAATGTCCTACTGCACCCTTCCTACCCTCACATCCTCTGTGATGGCTGAAACCCCACCCCTTCTTTGAGGCCCAGAGAAAACACAGCGTGTATATGAAGCGTGCCCTTCGTAGACGTCATCAGCCAAAGGGCTTTATTCATTCCTCTGCTGTGAGTGTGTAATTCCTGACTTGGAGTGACAGCGATTTGCATCTGTGTTTGTCTGTCCCCTCCAGTAGACTTGCTTCTTGTGAGCAGGGACCAGACCTGTTTCCTACTGTAACTCTCCTGCCCACTGGCATGGGGTCAGTGCTCAGTAAACGGGTGTGGAATTGAATTTTCTGAACCTGTGGTGAAAAACAAATGAAAGTGGGAGAGGAGGGATATGGGCAGAGGTGTAGGGACACAGCAACCTGAGAGAAGAAACAACAGGAGCAGAGGGAGAAAATCCTTTGGAAATGGATCTCTCCTCCAGGACAATTTTATGATCAAAGGGGACCAATGCTGCCCAACTCATCTAGCTCCACCCTGACACGGGTACTAACACAAGATGAGACAAGGTACAGATGCTAAAACTGAAAACGAAAGCACAGAAGAGAGGCAAGGGGCTCCTGTTTCCCTAAGCCTGCCTCAGAAACACCAGGGCCCTGAGGCTAGAAGCACCACTTCAGCTGCTACCTGTCCTGAGGGACTGGTTTGCTCTCCTACGCCCAATGGCGTATCAACCAGCTCTTTTAAAAATCGGCAGGTTAAAGCAGAAAGAAATCTTTCCATGGTGTTGCTACCCCTGGCAGAAAAATGACAGAGATAAAAGAAAGAAGAATGAGATGGTAAAGCTAATCTGAATCTCGATAAAATGCCCACGAGGCCTAAGACTTCCAGGTGATGAAGAGTCAGCAAGCACAGTACCAGTCTCCCTGGGAAAGGGGTTACAAAGGGAGAATTAAGAGGGGAGGGAATCGAATGGCTTTTTATAGCCCCTAGTATCTCTTCTGACAGTAGCCCTCAGGGCTTCCATGTGCCAGGACACCGGGAAGATGAATGGATTAGTCTTTCCGTTAAATACCATTACCCGGAGCACTGGGGAAAATGAATAACGGGTTGCAGACTCACATCCCACCTTCCATCTCTTTTCTTCTAATTAAGGAAGAACCACCAAAACAACTCCCCCCCAACCCATCCAGGCTACCTACAACACACATAACCTCAGTGGAAATAGGTAGCCCACGGAGCTACAAAGTTTGCCTCCCAGTACCAATGCCCAGCACATAGCTGGTCCTGAGGAGGTGAAGCTCAAATCCAGCAAATCAGCATGGTCAGGTCCACACTAGGTCAATAACATACTTCAAGATCCATTAAGTCCCTTTTAGGAGCCTGTTATCTTTAGAGCCCATTAAGACAAATCGCAAGGGTTCCACTTTGCCACAGGTGCAAATGATTCTGCTTGTTGAGGGGACTCTCAGTTACCTGAGTGATCTGAGCCATCCACATACATCACAACAAAGGAAGAAAAACAAATACCATTAGTGGTCCCACCTCCAGCAGGGTTCATGATCAGAGTCTCCCAGACCAGTGGTTCTCAGCCTCAGCTACACTATCAGATTACCTGAGGAGCTAAAAAAAACACTGGTGCCTGAGCAAAAATTAACTGGAAAAGAAAATGATTTTAAAAGATTATTTACAGTAGCTTAAACAAAAAATACTTAAGGATAAATTTAAAATATGTGCAAGATCTGTACACTGAAAACCATAAATTTCTCACTGCTGTGAGAAATGTAGAAATATCTCATGTCAGGTAATGGAAATAATATGTGAATTTAGCAAGGTCAAAAAATACAAGGTTAATATAAAAAATCAATTGTATTCTTTTATTTTAGCAGCAATCAACTGGAAAATGAAATTTTAAAATAATCCCATGTAAATAGCACCAAAAACATAAAATACTAGGAATAAAGGAATAAATCTAGTAAAAGTCATCTAAGTCGCCCCCCCCAACTGAAAATTACAAAATATTGCAAAATAAATTAAATAAGACCTAAATAAATGGAGATGACCCATACTCAGTTTGGAACACTCAATGTTGTTTAAGATATCAATTCTCCCCAAACTAGTCTGTAGCGTCAATGCAATCTCAGTAAAAATCCCAGCAGGCTTATTTTGTGGAAATTGTCAAGCTGATCCTAAAATTCACATGGAAATGCAAAGGATATAAAATAGCCAAAACAATTTTGAAAAAGAAGAATAAACTTAGAGGTTTTACGCTGATTTCAGTATTTCCCATAAGGCTACAATAATCAAAGCCATGTTTATTAGTGTAAGTATAGATAAATAGATCAGTGGACCAGAAAAGTAAATCCAGAAATAGACCCAGATATATCTGGTCAATTGATTTTTTTTTTTACAAAGGTAACAACATAATTTAATAGAGAAAGGATAGTCTTTTCATAAATGGCTTGGGACAACTGGATATCCACAGAAAAAATAAATAAACCTTGACTCGTCCCTCACACCATACACAACCTTGACTTGAAAAGTTAAACTATAAAACATCTAGAAGAAAATATAGGTTAAAACCTTTATGGTTTGGGATAGGCAAAGATTCCTTAGGACACAAAAAGCATGAATCTCGAAAGAAAAAACTGGCAAATTAAACATCATCAAGGTTTTTAACTTCTGCTCTTCGACACTGTTAATAACAAGGCAAGCCATAGGAGAAAATATCGGCGGGGGGGCAGTATAACTGTAAATGGAAATATATACCAGACAAAGAATAATCAAGAATATGAAAAGAACTCTTGGTACTCAATAATACCAAAACAATTCCATTAAAAGAAAGACATGCCACAGAAGAAGATATATAAATAGGCAATAAGCATATTAAAAGATGCTCAATATCATTAGTCATCAGAGAAATGCAAATTAAAACCAAAATGTGCTACCACCCCACACCCACTAGAACGGCTAAAATTTTAAAAGCCTGAAAACATAAACTACTGGCAAGAATGTAGAGTACTCTCAGACACTGCAGGTGAGAATGTAAAATGAATTAACTACTTTGGAAAATAGGCAGTTTCTTATCAAGTTCAACTTGTATTTTACTGTATCACCTGTCAATTCCATTCCAAAATACCCAAGAAAACTGAAAATCAATGTTCCCACAGGGTCTAGAAGTGGCTTTCCCACGCCTCACTTTGCCATCTCTAAAATTAATAGAAATGTCAGTGGCAAGTTTTGGATATTTTGTTTGTAAGCGATCAGTGGCATCTCTAAGGAGGATGACCCTTTTCTCCTGGGGCAGTGGAGACCATCTCAGACTAGAGCCATGGAACTCAGAACAAATCCTTTCTCTCCCTGCAAATTATAATTTACCCACCTGTTGACAAAGCCAGAGCTTTTCACCCGCCCACCACTCTCTCTGGAACCACCTAGGTTTGCAGTGGGCCACTTGAGACACTTTAGCCCAATGTCCCCCCTGTATCCCCAAAATGAACCACCTGTTACTCAGGATGCTTCAGCTAGAATTGGCTTTCTGACTCCTGCTAAAAAAAAAAGTCACCAGGTTGGTAAAACCAGATGCTGAGCTTCAATACCAGCTAAGGAGTGAGCACTATGAAGGAGATACGAAAATGAATACAGTCAGCTGCCTGCCCTCAAGAAGCTCACAGTCTTGTAAGGGAACTGTGAGAAACAGACAAACCTTGTGCCGTTGAGTGGACTGAGGTGGCGTTGAGGGGAAAGCATGCACATCGGCGCCGGGGGCCTCACCTCCTTTGGTGGGGCCCTGGGTCTCCTAGGGTAAAGCCCAGGTTCTTTAGCATGCGACCCAAGGCACTTTGAGACCCTAAGCTTGCTACCCCTCTCTGTGCATGCCACCCCAAACCACCCCCAGGCACCTGGAAATGGCACTCCCTTCCCTCCAGGACTTTGCATACGCCTTCTCATCTCTTCTGTGTCACACTCTGAGATGAAACACAGGAGTGAGTATCTCACTCGTGAAGTCTGCCCCAATTCTCCCCTCACAGCCCTGCACAGAATCAGGCATTCCCTTCCCTCACTCCCATAACACACATACTTTCTTTTGTTAGGGCAGCCAGTGATCTGGTGCCTTCTAACACATCAGCCACCCCCACCAGACTGCCACCTTCCAATGGCAGTAACTAGGGTTGTCATCCATGTAGTTACTCACTTAGCTACTATTCAACAAATATTTAGTGAGGACCTGCAATGTACCAGGCACAGTTCCAAGCTCTCAAGAGACCACAAGGTCCTTGTTTCTATGGAGCCTATATTATTGGAGGAGATGAAGATAGGCAGCAGACTTCCAAAAATAAGTTAGTTCTTAAGAAGCATCAGAGTGATGAGTACTATGTGGAATATTATTTACAAATACGGTAACCTGATAGAGAGTGACAGTATGGCTACTTTGTATGGGGCGGTTATGGAAAACTCTCTGAGCAGAGGTGTGAATGATAAGGAGTCACTCAGGGAAAACTGGGGAAAGAGCTTTCTGGATAGAGAACAGCCAGTGCAAAGGCCCTGCTGGGGACTGAGTTGTATCTCCCCTAAATCATATGTTGAAGTCCTAACCCCCATTATGGCTGTATTTGGAGTAAGGAAGTAATTAAGTTTAAATGAGGTCATAAGGGCGGAACCCTGACCTGATGAGATTAGTGTCCTTAAGAGGAGAGTACCAATCTCCCATGATGTGTTAGTTCCCTGGCTCCCTTTATAGAGCAGAGAACGGAGTGGAGACTTGGCCTGAAAAAGAAGAGGTAAATCATCTCTTTGTATGAGAGGATGATCCCTCAGGTGCTCAGGGCCGTTTTCCCAGTAAATTCCCATAGCACTCCACCTGGCTCTCCCTGCGACCAGGGATCCACATTCCAAATCCCAGAATTTCAGAAGGAGCATCAGCCTAAGAGGTCTTCTCACCCAATTTCTTTGTCTTGTAGATGAGAACCCTGAGGCCTAGAGCTCACTCGTAGTAGGAAGCAAAGCCTGTACTTGAAAACAAGGCTCCTAAATTCTGGTCCATTACTGTTCTACAGAACACATGGATCCTTTTTTTGCTTTAAGTACATTCCCATTGTTGTGCAACCATCACCACCATCCATTTCCAGAACCTCTTTCGTCTTGTAAAACTGAAACTATGGACCCATTAAATAAGAACTCCCCATTACCCCTTACACCTGGTGCCTGGCAACCATAGTTCTTCTTTCTGTCTCTACGAATGTGAATTGCTCTAAGTCCTCATATAAAAGGAATCATACAATATTTTTCTTTCTTTATTTTTTTTTTTGGCTGGCTTATTTCACTTAGCATAATGTCCTCAAGGTTCATTCATGTTGTAGCATTTGTCAGAATTTCCTGCCTTTTTAAGGTTGAATGATATTCCATTACAAGTAGAGACCACATTTTGTTTATCCATTCACTTATCGATGGACACTTGGGCTGCTTGCATGTTTTGGCTATTGTGAATAATGCTGCTATGAATATGGGTGCAAAAAAATGAAAAATAGGTAATTCCCTGGCAGTCCAGTGGTTAAGACTATGCACTTTCACTGCCGAGGGCCCGGGTTCGATCCCTGGTAGGGGAACTAAGACCCCACAAGCAAACGGGATGCACTGAGGAGGAGAGGAGGTGGCTGTGAGACTTGAAAAGGGTGGTGAATTTCATACTATTTCAAGAGTCCAAGTAAGAAGGTCCAAGACCTTGAACTCTTCCAAGAGCAGTGGAGAGGATGGAAAAGAGGATTCGAGACAAACTGACATGACTCACAACTGAATGGAATAAAGGGGAGAATATAAAACAACACCCACATTTCTGGCTTAAGTTTGTTTACCAGTTGCCACAGCCAAGGCAAAGAATGTAGAAAGTGGAAAAGATGTGAAGAAAAGATGGTGAGTCTGATTTTAGTCGTGGAGTCTAGGGTGTGTACAGGACATACAGAAGGACATGCACCACATGCAATTAGAAATATGGATCTGGAGCTAAGGAAAGAAAATAAATCAGAAAAACAACATGGTAGTAAAAGATATGGGAAAGCATAAGCTCACTGGAAGAGGCTGGTTTGAAAGAAAAGGAAGGAAAGCTGATAAAAGAACCTACATTTAAAACGGGAAGTAGGGGACAGGATGAAGCCCCAGTCAGGGAGACTTTGACTATGAATGACCAGGGGTTTACCCAAAGTATGCCAACGTTTAGTCAGAATGATCAGACAGTGGATAGGACAACAAAACCCTTGCGGTCCAAGCCTTTCAGGGGAACGGTGAACTAGAAGTTCCTTTACACTTTCTGTAAAGGTAGAAGATTCAGAAGTTCCAATTCTCAGCTCCTAGGGATTTTGTGAACATGAATCAAGCCTCAAGAATCTTTTTGGGGAAAGGCCGACACGCGATGGATATGAATGATCCCAGGAGACAGAAGCCCAGAGGACCCCCAACTGTCTACATTTCAGCACAAGACCCCAGAGACTCAAACACAGAAATGTTTCCGCTTTAATTCAGGATCAGTACTCACTTTTCCCTCATGGGCCAAATTTCTGTGTATTTTTATTAAAAAGGAAGAAAACTCAGCCCTGAGAACTGTGATTCACCTAAGTGTGAGCTCTGAAGCTTCAGAACCGAGACTAGGAAATTGCCACCTCACACATCTTTAGGCTCGATCACAGGGGCCACGCAGTGTCAGCATTACCGAGATAGTGACAATACCCGATGACCTGTGAAGTGTTATAAGAATCAAAGTGTGTCCCCCAGTCGGTTATTTTATCTCCTGAATCAGAGAGTAACATGGTTAAAGTTTTTAGGAAGGGACAAGCAGGCCATTTTTCAAATGAATGACAGGGCTTCTCTTCTGAACAACTCAATTAAGAGGGACAGGGAAACAAATGGGAAAAGCGATGAACATGAAACCCTCCTTGGTCCTGATCCAGGTCCTTGAAGGTACTGAGAAACCCCCATGCACACATCACCATGAATGACCTGTCAGAAACATCAGAAGCTGAAATGAAGCAGAATAGATGGGCTTCCCAAAAGAAAAATGGTAAGTAATAATAACAATCTCACACTCTATAAATCTGCAGTTAGGCTTTCAAGGAATAATGTGTGAAGATGATTATTTCACTGAAAAACATGCACATGGCATATAGTTGGCCAGACTGGCATTGACATGGATATGATGTAGGATTACATATTTATTTGCAAAACACAATATAATAGAAATGGGCATCATACTTTGCATTTATATAGCAACTATTCCTCCAAGGACCTCAAAGGATTCTGCAGCCATTACTGGATTCATCCTTGTTACATGCTTGTAAAATGAAGGAGAGGCAAGGATTACTCATCCCATTTTATTAAAGAGGAAGTGGGTGCCCCAAGAGGATACAGGGGCTGGCCAAGGGCATACTGTGACCCATTTATTTGCTCAAAACCACATAGGGACTGAAATGAGTCCCAAATTGTCCTTGTACTTGCTGATTTCTACATATAGAATTCTGAAGAGGAAATGATTCTGTTTCTCAGCCTTATGTTTGTGACTCAGACCATCAAATGGACAGTGGGGTATGAACTGGGGAAGGGAAGAGGTTAGTAAGCGTTTGACATTCCTCTTTTCTTCAGTGGGCTGCTGCTGGCCACGTTCTTATGGACAGACCCATAGTTCTTGAAACAAAGAGGGGGAAACCTTCCTGCTGTCATTACACTGGAACCAAAAGACATGGCTCCAAATAGTTGACACTTAATGACTGCCCACTATGCACATTTTTAACATCCACTCCAACAGATTTTGTCATTTATCGTACAACTGCTATGTAAGCTAGGTGTTATTTCCTTGTAAAGGTGAGAAACGGACTCAGAGAGACTGAATGACTTGTCCATGGTCATATAACAAGTTTAGGCTCGGAATCTGAGCACATTTGTACTAATTTGAATGGCTGTGCACTTCCACCACGTTTTACCGACATGACTTCACTACTGCACACAATGGGGGTCCTAGACCCATAGCCTGGAGACCTTTAAGAAAACTAGAGCCAACCTGGGGCTCCAGCTCCTCCCACAAATATTCCAAAGGACAGCCCAGGGTGAGTGCTGGTGTCACTCCATTCTCCTCGGACAGATCCATTGGATATGGCCCAGTCTCGGCCACTCTGAGCCCAAGATAGTTTGGGCCTCTGTGGTCCCAGATTCACACCTGTGTCTGCCCCAGACCTGAGCTAGTAGCAGAGCAGGCTGGGTTCCATGAGCAGGAGAAGGATGGGAAGACGATAACCTGAAGGCTGCCCCAGTGCACCCTTTTCCCACCCACGCTGAGCACTGCTACTTGGCATCTGAGAGTTCTGACCATCACTGGGCAGCGTGAGCAGGGTCTGTCTTTCAGGGGCCTCACCTTCCTCACACAGAGAGAAACTGAGGCACAGACTTGTCCCAAGTTACCAAGGAAATCAGAAAGTAAAAAAGCAGCAGGGACCATTTTCCCTGATGTTTTCTCTAGGTTTTGGTCACTGGAACAAGATATTGTAAGTGGTAGAAAAAGCCAGCCTCTGGTAACAGGGGTTGGAAGCGAGAGGACCAATGGCTTTAGTGGGACCTCACTCTGCTTTACGTACTTCATATGCATCATCTCATTTATCCCCACAACTCAAGAGCACAGGCATTATTATCCCCATTCCACAGATAAGGAACGAGAAGCTCAAAGTTTAAATAGTGGAACTAATACGTAACAACAAAGCCAGGATTCAAACGTGGATCTACGGGGCTCGTGCCCTTTCCATTAAGCCTTACTAACCTCTCAGGACTTTCATGGTGTGTCCTTCCCTTGATGGTGGCAGGGAAGGTTGCGGCTCAACATGGAGCAAAAATGTGAGTCACAGATGCAGACAAAGCCAAGTGTGGGTGAAATGCCCTCTTTACAAGGCACTGCAGTCACTGGGGGCTGAGACTGAGACGCAGCCTCAATAGCCCTGAGACACTCGAGTCTGCTTTCCAGCTGGGAACTGATGGTATAGAACAGTGCTGTCCACAAATACAGGTCACATCTACAATGTTAAATATACTGTGAGCCACAGATGCAAGCCACATAGGTAATCCTACAATCCTGGCAGTTAGCAAAAAATGAGTAAAAAAAAGATGAAGTTAATTATAATTATATATTTTGTTTAAACAATACATCCAATAGATTATCATTTCAACATGTAATCAATACAAAAATAATAATGAGATATCTCACATTCTTTTTCTTTTTTGTATTAGGGCTTTGAAACCCAGAGTGTATTTTACACTTACAACACACCTCCAGTTGGACAAGCCACACTTCAAGAGCTCAACAGCCACATGTGGTTGGTGGCTGCCACACTGGACCTAACACATAGGTCTAAAAGGAGAATGCATGGATGGAGGCTTGCCATGCTTAGACTGTGGGTCCTGATTCTGACCAAACTACCAGGGCTGGACCCTGGAGTCAGACTTGCCTGTCTCTGAATGCCAGTTCCACCACATGCCAGCTATATGTCCTTGGCCAAGTGACTTAGCCTCTACTGCCTCAGTTTCCTCCTCTGTAACATGGAGATGATAACAATGTCTACCTCACAGAGTTCTGTGAGGATGGAACAGGAAGTCCTTACAACAGTAATGGGCACATAGTAAACAACATAAAGGCATTGGCTATTATTATTATTATTATTCCCACTGGGACTCACTTTCCTTATCTGTAAAATAAGGATGTTGAAAGCAGATGATTATTGCAGTCCCTTCTTGCTCTGTTGTTTAATGGAAAACTGGGATGGGAATCCAATGCCATGTCTTATCTCTGAGCATCAGTTCTGAAGCCTGCACTGGGTGGGGCCTCAGGTCCGGATTGTTTCTATAGGGGAGACTTGTAAGATGCTCCTACGGCTGCCAGGGGATGGGGTGAGTAGAAAGACTTGCCACCTCGCTTGTCATCAGCATTAGAAACTTGATCCCTCCATCCTGGGCTCATTCTGACTTGCTCTCTGGACATACTCCACACTCTTCCAGGTGTCCTCCACAGACACAAAGTCCCCAGTTATAATCCCTCAGCAACTTGAACCTCTGAACTACAAGAAATCCAAGTTGGGCTTGCAGTTTGGAGCAAAGCCCATCCTTTACCAAGTGCCTCCAGCACCAGCTAATAGAAAAGAATCCCCCAGGGGATGATGACCCCACAGCTTTGCACCCCAGCTGTCCTTGGGGCTGAGAGATGAATGGGAAGCTGGGTGGTTAAAAGGCCAAATGCTTGAAAAGCTGTGAATGAAGATGCCAAAATCGTAGCAGTAGCTGTCCCAGGAGCTGCAGCTCAGGGAATCTAGCTGTCTGGCTTCTTTCCCCTAGAGACCAAACTGATGAGTTGTAGAAATTCAAGGTAGAAACAGCCCAGCAGGTAAGACACCTCATCTCCAGGGAGGCTGGCAGGGCAGAGCACGTCCCCACACTCATCTCCAGGGATGGTACCAATGCCTCTTGGAGGAACCTGAAAGCTGGCACCTCTGCTACTTCTCTTGGGGGCAGGAATCTGCAGCCTAAACGTATCAGCACCAGGAATTCTTCCTCCCCAGGATACCCAACAGGAGGATGACAGGGCTGCTCATCTCAGAGAAAGAAGCACAACAACCAAACCACAGCCCCTCCTGTCGCACAGCGGTTCCTGGCCAGCTGTTCCTGTAGATTTGCTAAGAGTCGCATTCTCCCACGTCGGCAAGTCCTCACCAAGACCACCCCAGAAAGAGACATGCCAAAGAAGTGGGAATCACAGGTCTACCTGTGGGAAAGGAGTCAAGCACGGTCACTGGGCAGCGTAATGAGGACAAAACACCATCCTCAGCCCCAGAGGAAGCAGGAATAGGCCTCCGAGACCCTTGCATTCAGACACCTTTGGCTACTGGGAGCACCAGGACCCGATCCTCTTCCTTCTCCAGGCTGGACTGAAGGGATTTTTTTGCACCTCCCAGACACATGGACTGAGTCTGAAATATCCCAATATCCTGGGCTGGTTGAGTGCCCTCGACGCCCATTGCTAAGGGGCCACGTTCTCCCTTTGTGACCTGCTGAGAGCTCTGTAGCAGCCAAGCTGCACCTGTTAAGACCCCAGAATCCCACCATCTGAATCAGAGGGGCTGGTTCTAGGTTAACAGAGTGGAGCTGCCACCAGGCCTGGATCGTATGAGTATCACCATCTCACACCCACCGACCTGGACCCACTTGGAGCATCTCCCAGATGAGCCAGACAGACAGGGCTTCTTAACTGCCACGGTTAAACAATGTTACCCCAAACCGGGCCAAAGGGAGTTTCCTGTCTGCCCCGTGAAAGAAAATGAAGATTCTACGGGACCTGGACCAGGGAGAACTGGAACATGGAGACAGACCACATGGGGTTTTTCCACACGGCAAGAAGAGCAAGAGCTTTCCATTCCGAGGCCACCCGTGGACCCCAGCTTCAGTGCCTCTCCAAGCCTGTTCCCCTGACTCATTAGGTAAATGTGCCAATGCAAGGCAAGACGTCAAGGACTGCTTAGCTTTCCCCACTGGCCCTGTCAATCATTCCAGCGAAGACCATTCCTGCCATACAGTCAAGAAACGGGCCCCAGCGGGCCAAGGAACAGCTCTGTCCCGTAAATGTATTTACACGGCACAACGCTCGTTCTTCACGTTTCGCCAGGAGCTCCCCTCTCCCGAGTGCCCCGGGGAAGTTTTATCACCTGAGAGGGCTCTCAGCTGCTGCTCTCACCAAGTCCCTCCTTGATCATCAGAACAGACAGATAGTCTGGCTGTGCAGAGATGCCGCCTCCCCCGGTGAGCCATCTCCATGGCTGACAGATGGTTCTCCAGCCGGCAGGGGCAGGCTGGGAAAGGCGGCCCCCGCAGAACATCCCCTGAATACTCTCTGTGCTCCCCTGGCTGGGCTGCTTCCTCAGGCTGTCTGAGATGCTCTCCTCAAGATGGAGGGAGAAGATGAAAGCTCAGATTACAACAAAGACTTTGTAGAAGGAAAGAGTGAACGAAGGAAGAGCTGCTCTGGGTGGGCCCTGAACTGCCATGGCTTCCCTTGGTGCCTGTGGGTTTAGAGGTTAAATTCCTCTTCTCCCTCTGATTACAGCAGATCTGAGCAACACTGACATGACACCTTTGTAAATCAATGTGCAAGTCAAACTGTGTCTCTTCTGCTCCAAACCCTCCAAAGATGGCCCATTTCTTGCACAGTAAAAGCCGAAGTCCTTCCTGCTGAGCCAGCAGGCCCTAGACAATCTTCAGCTTCACTTTCCTTCACCCCTCCCCCCTCACTCAACTCTTCTCCTGAGGCGACAGCCTCTTTGCTGCTCCTCAAACATGCCAGGCAATTTCAACCTCAGGGCCTTTGCACCTGCTGTCCTCGTACCTGGAATGCTCTTTCCTCAGGTATTCAATTGGCTCCTCCCTCACCTCCTGCAAGACTTTGTTTAAATATCACTTTCTCAATGAAGCCTACACTGGCCACTCTATTTAAAATTGTACCCACCTTGGCACTCCCAACTGTCACCCTCTTGAACCCCCGCAGAGTATGCATCACCTTCTAACTTACCATGCTCTTCATTTATTTATTCCATTTGTCATATTGCCACATTATTAATTTCTGGTGTTTATTTGTTTATGTATATGGTGAGGGCAGGGATTTGGGTCTGTTTTGTTCACCTAGAACAGAGCCTGACTCACATAGTGAATGCCTCATAAATATCTGTTGAAATAAATGTACATGTTAATGTAGCTCTGTCTTGGGGCAAATTAGAATTGCCAATTAGGAAAGGCAGTTGACAGGAAAGGAATAGGGTAAGAGTCTAAAGTAACCAGCAATAAAGACAGAAGCATCCACGTAAAGTCGGATCGAGAAAACAGGCATTCTGAGAGAAGACAGAAAATTAATGATCTAAATGTATGCTACACATTTCCCAGCCAGATGAGTAGACACATTCTCTATCTGTTCTACAGACAAGTGTTATCATCCCAGTCAGTGGACGGGGAAACTAATTCCCAGGAATGGTGAGTCCAGTATCTCGTGTGGTCTTACTGAATGACTCAGAACTTGGCCCTGGCTCAAGGTCTCATAGCCTGAAAGAAGGTTTGTTTTCCAAACCAGCCACCACTGGGGTGATTGCCCATATTCTTCAACCTACAATTTTCTTTGACGGTGTCCCTTCTCCTGAGCTGCTCTTGTGCTACCCTTTCACCTATGGGTGGGCACTTTTCAAAGTAAGACCACCATGCTGTTGAAAGCAGGACAAAGGACGTACTATGAAAGTGCATGGTCAGGTCCAGGCAACGTTCCCTTCTACTTATGTGCCTCAACACCCACAACGAAGGGATGTCTAGGTGACAATGAAATCAATTCTCTGTCCCTAAATCAGTTGGAAATGGTCTTTTTCCTCTCCTGCTGAATAATTTGGAAGTGATTTTGAAAATGAAACACAAGGAGGGCAGTCTTTTTTCTTTCTTCTCGCCTTGAAAGTACACACTGCTTCCCAGAGCCTGATTAATGTTAAATATGACCTTTTGCAAAGTTTCTTGGCAGGTTAATTTATGATACTTCCAGATCCTAATGTATCAGGCAGTGGCTGTTTATGTGTTTGATGAAGTATTCTTTGTCTGGAGTTGATATGTTTTACCAGAACTTCTGTAGCTCACTCCCCCTTTCTCTCTCTTGCTCTTTCCATCTCTCTTTTACTCTAACTTTGGGTTTGGGTATTTAATCAATCTTACTGGGAAGAAAACATGAATATATTTATGAATTCTCAGTCCCTGAGTTGCCATGCACACTGTATTAGCTTATTACTCTGTCTCCAAGATAATTCTGCCCTCTCATCTCGCTACACCTGTGCTTTTGAGTTCAGGGACATCTCAGCTCAACCAAAATTACTTTTAATGTTTGGTTTGCTACAAGAGCTGCTTTGAGGGTCTCTGTCTTGAAAAGGTGTATCTTCTCCTTACATCCTTATTGCCTTTGCCTTTGTTCTTCCCTGTCTCAGAAAGAGAAATCTAGTGAATTAGATGGGAGCCCCAAGACGTTGATTCAGCCCAAGAATATAACTAAGCTTAATGAGCATATAGATACGTTCATGTGTACCAGGGATGGAGGGGACTTGGGAGGCACTCCACCCTTAGAATGGATGTCATGGATGTCAACTATGATTTACGTGGAAGTTCCAGGATATCAAAGATTTTAGCCTTCCCCCTACAGAGCCTAGAACAATGCTCAGCACACAGTAGGTACTTGACTTTCATTGAAAGAAAGAAGGAAGGTGAGATAGCAAGGGAGCAGAGCAGGCAAGAAGATGACGCTCTCTAATACAAAGACCTCAAATCCTTTATCAGAGGGATAGGAACAAGAATTTGAGCCCATAAGGCAAGATTTTTATGATAGAGGACCAGGGAGCTGCTAGCACCTCCTTGACTGTCACCACCTGAGAAGCTATTATTGATGCTGAGAACGTCCTTCCCCCAGACCTGCAGCTTCCTCTAAGCTGTCAAAGCCAGCATGTGTATTTGGACCAGCATTTCTGAACACAGCATGGATTTCTTTACTACAACAGTGAAGATGGGAAGGAGTTGGTGACCAGAGCAGAACAAAAGGACCATGGAGCTGCATCAAAGGCCCAGATGAGGCAAGAGGACATGGACTGTGTGTTTTCTCCAGAAATATTCTGCTGCCTGGGGAACGAGTAAGGAAAGGGGAACAGTTGAGTTTGCCTCAGGTCAAGAGTCAGCCAAGTAAGTGCAACACGGGCTCAAGAGGACAGGAGTGGCTGCAGCTAGACTGAACACGGGTCCAGGCTGCACAGAGGGGGCAGAAACCAGGGGCTCATGGTCTCACGTATCATTTGGTCCACAGGTTTTAGATCTGGGGATGTACAAATCATGGATGGGAGAGTTTATGTTCTAGCCATTTTGGCATCAATTACACACATCCAACTTCTTGTCCTCCCAAGCAGAAAATGAAATAGAGCTGGGCCAAGCTTCCATTCACACTACGGACCTTTGGAGGCTGCTTACCCCGTCTGACAGTTCCATTCCAGGACCCTAGAGCTGATGAGACTCACTTGTGAGAGAAAGAGACAGATGTCACCTCTATCGTGTGATTTGAAGGGCAAGGGGAAAGCTGCAGGGCCTCCCTACCCCAAGCCTTCTGTCTGCCTGCCACAGTGCCTGAAATTTCCCTATTATTCACTGCTTAGGTTTACTGTACAGAAATACTAATAAGGTACAAATTTTATCTGAAGGGAGTCGTGCAGCTCAGATGGTACAAAAAAACTTGAGAAACAGACAAAGCTGGGTTCAGATCCCAATTCTCTCTCTATAGCAGTGTGATATTCTGGCAAACTGCTTAGAATCCAAAGACCCTCTATCCTTATTTATAAAAATGTGCATTCTATCAACCTTGTAGGGCTGTTATAAGGACGGATTGACATGTAGAGAGCAACTAGCATGGAGGGTGACAAACAGTGGGGACTCATTCTTTTTACCTTTATTGCTGTGAAGGTATGGTAGGAAAAGCACTGGATGAGAGTCAGGAGCCATGGGTTCTAGTCCCTGCTTTTCCATTAATGAGCTCTGTGACCTTTTCAGGGTCACTTTACTCCTCTAGGCTTCGGTTTCCAGAGGAGCTTGAATGGATTCATTCATTCAACATTGTTATTGAGCTCCTGACATGTGGCAGGTACTGTTCATCTGCTTGCATGATCAATAAATTAATAAATATGTACGGGACAGGGCTTCCCTGGTGGCGCAGTGGTTGAGAGTCCGCCTGCCGATGCAGGGGACGTGGGTTCGTGCCCCGGTCCGGGAGGATCCCACATGCCACAGAGCGGCTGGGCCCGTGAGCCATGGCCGCTGAGCCTGCACATCCGGAGCCTGCGCTCCGCAACGGGAGAGGCCACAACAGTGAGAGGCCCGCATACCGCGGAAAAAAAAAAATATATATATATATATATATATATATGTATGTGACATAGTGGTAGTAATAAGCAGATCATTAAAATGTAGTCTTATGATGGAGAGGTACGAGTACTTTAGATTAAGTACTCAAGGAAGACCCACACAAGGAGGTGATTTTTTTTTTTTTTTTTTTTTTTTTTTGCGGTACGTGGGCATCTCACTGTTGCGGTCCCTCCCATTGCAGAGCACAGGCTCCGGACGCGCAGGCTCAGCGGCCATGACTCACGGGCCCAGCCGCTCCGCGGCATGTGGGATCTTCCCAGACCGGGGCACGAACCCGCGTTCCCTGCATCGGCAGGCAGACTCTCCACCACTGCGCCAGCAGGGAAGCCCCAAGGAGGTGATTATTATACAGAGGCTTCCGAAAAGAAGGAGCCAGCCATGGGAGGATCAAGGGGAGATGCTGAACAAGCAGAAGAAGCACAAAATGTGAAGGCTCCCCCAAAGAAGCAAGCTTAGATGGCTTCTAAAGTTCTTTTTAGGTCCAATCATCTTTACCTTATGTTCTCTATGACTTATGTATGACCCTGGGGTAAGTCAAATGACAGTTGTGTGGTGGGCTGATTACTGTCATTAAGAGGTGGAGAGTGATACCGTTAGACTAGCTCTGCTAGGGCCCAATTGAGCAATGGGAAAACTAGAGCCAAGACTGCAAAGAGAAAAGTATGGCTAAAAGGGTGGTGGGCTAAACGGGGTCTTGTGGAGACTGGGGTCAGCTCCTTCAGAAGCGGCCTGCAAGTCCTTATCATAAGACCTAGAAAAACAATGACAGAAGCTGGTTGCTTGGACAGTTGCTTTTTTGAAGCCCCTTCACTAAAGCTGAAGGAAGATGGAACTCAGTGAGGAAGAAACTCCTTGGATGAACCTAGAAGTAAAGGCCTAGGCTAGGGAAACTGGTCTCAGATGACAGACTAGAAATATTCATTCGTTCACTTACTCATTCACTTATTCAACAAATATTTATTGAGCGCTCACTCCTTTACGCCTTGTTCTAGCTGCTGGGGCTACATCATTGAACAAAGCAGACCAGAATCTCTAGCCTGCATTCCAGTGGGGGAGATAGATGGGTACTGAGAGGCCAAGCTCTTTAACATGAACAAATCTGTGCCTAGTGCCAGGTTAGTTGCTGGGCTTTCTGTGGGCACGTGAACACATCATAACATACATTTATAGAGAGTTTCAATGCTCTCAAAGCACTAATCTCCTTTCATCCTCATACCACCCTACAAACTCACAAAAGTAAAGCGGCCTGCTCAGGCTCACCTCACAGAGAGGACCCCAACCCGAGGCATCTTGTCTGGTGGTCTTCCAGCTATACCCTTTCTTACTTAGGACAGCAGATGTCTCATTCTGTTGAACTAGCCTGTATGACCCCTCCCAGACTTTAAACTGGAAGCACTGTGAAGAGGCAGGAGCTGGAGACCCAATTCTGTTCGAGGCAGCACCCAGTGTTGGTGACACCTGCAGGGCAATCAGCAGTGGCAGCGCCACCAGCGGCATCTTTGCTGCCTCACTTTTGTTGCATGATCTGCAACATTATTCCCAAGTGTGTAGCCTACAATCCAGGTACTACAGGTCTGAAGTTATTTTTAACTACCCGATGTTCTTTTTAATAAATTCCCTTTCTGCTTAAATTAACGAGATTTGATCCCTGTTGCCTAACACTAAGAGCTATGACTGCTACACTTACAAAAAAGCTTTGCCCCCATTTACCTACAAGATAGGCTAATTTTCCTACAGTCGAAATAAAACCCTTCGTGACTTAAAACAACAGTGTTTTCTATCTTGATCACGCTTCTTGTACATCAAGTTGGCTAGATTTTCCCAAGAGAATTTTTAAAATATTTTGAACTGAATGAAGATACACTAACTTAACAAAATTTGTGGAATGAAGCAAAAGCAAGGTTTAGAAAGAAAATTATAACATTGAACGTATATATCAGAAGAGAATAAAGACCTAAAATCAATCACCAAGCTTCCACTTTAGGAAATTTGAGGGAAAAAAATAACATAAACCTAAAGAAACAAAATAAAAGAAATAATAAAATTAGAGCAGAAATCAATAAAGTTGTAAATAAAAAAACGAGAGAAAATCAACAAAACCAAAAGCTGGTTCTTCAAAAGATCGATAAAACTGATAAACCTCTCATCAGGCTAACCAAGAAAAACAGAAAGAAGACAAGAAGTATTAATATCAGAAATGAAAGAGGTGTTATCTCTACTGATCCTAATAACATTTAAAGCATAATAAAGGAATATTATGAACAACTCTATGCTCACAAATTTGATAACTTAGATGAAATGGACCAATTCCTTCAAAGATATAAACTATCAAAACTCATACAAGGAGAAATAGATAACATGAATAGACCTATATATATCAAATAAACTGAATAACCTTCCAAAAAGGAAACTACCAGGACCAGATGGTTTCACTGATGAATTCAACCAAATATTTAAGGAAGAAGTGATACCGGTTCTCTATTATCTCTTCCAGAAAATAAGAGCAGAGGGAAAAGTTTCTAACTCATACTATGAGGTCAGCAATGCCCTAATACCAAAACCAAATATAATTACAAGAAAGGAAAACTACAGACAAATATTACTCATGAACACAGATACAAAAATATTAGAAAATCAAATCCAACAATGTAAGAAAGAATTATACAGAATGATTAAATGGAACTTATTCCAGATATGTAAGCCTGGTTCAACATTTAGAAATCAATTAATGTAATCAACTAATGTAAATATCAACAGGCTAAAGAAGAAAAATTATATGATCATATCAACAGACATAAAAAAAGCATTTGACAAAAATCCAACACCCACTCATAATAGAAATGCTCAGCAAATTAAGAATAGAGGACAACTTGCTTAACTTGATAAAGAACATCTACAAACACCTACAGTTAATATTATACTTCACAGTGAGAAACTAGATGCTTTCCCCCTAAGATCAGGAACAAGGAAAGGATATCTCCTCTCACCACTCTATTCAGCATCGTACTTGAAGTCCTAGCTAATGAAATAAGACAATAAAAGGACATCAAATGTACAGAGATAGGAAAAGAAAAAATAAAACTGTCTGTGTTTGCAGATGACATGATTGTCTATGTATAAAATTCCAAAGAATTGACCCTACAAAACCCAAAAGACAAAAAAACACCTCTGGAACTAGTAAGCAACCACAGCAAGGTTTCAGGATACCACGTTAATATACAAAAATTGCTCTCCTATATACCAGCAATGAACAATTGAAATTTGAAATTAAAAACAGAATATCATCTAAATAAGCATCAAAAACTTTAAACACTTAGATATAAATCTAACAAAATAAGCACAGAACCCATGAGGGAAACTATGAAATCCTGATGAAATAAGTCAAAGATCTAAATAAATGGAGATATATTCCACATTCACGGAAGAGTGAAGACTCAGTATTGTTATTACGATGTCAATTCTTCCCAACTTGATCTCAGATTTAATGCAATCCTAATCAAAAGTCTAGCAAATTACTTTGTGGATATCAACAAAATAATTATCAGCAAAATGATTCTAAAGTTTATACAGAAAGCAAAAGACACAGAATAGTCAACACAATACTAAAGAAGAACAAAGTCAAAAGACTGATGTTACCTGACTTCAAGACTGCTCTAAAGTTACAGTAATCAAGAAAGTGTAGTCCTGGAAGAAAAACAGACAAATAAATCAATGAAATGTAACAGAGTTCAGATATACACCCACACAAATATAGGCCACTGGTCTTTGACAAAGGAGCAAAGGAAATTCAATGAAGAAATGACAGTCTTTTCAACAAACGGTACTGGAACAATTAGACATCCTTATGCAAAAATTTAATCTAGATACAGACTTTCTACCTTTCACAAAAATTAATTCAAAATGGATCACAGACCTAAATGTAAAAGGCAAAACTATAAAACTTCTAGAAGATAACATAGAAGAAAATCTAGGTGACCCTGGGTTTGGAGATGAGTTTTCAGATACAACACCAAATGTACAATGCATGAAAGAAAAAAAATTGATGAGTTGGGCTTTATGAATATTAAGAGCTTCTGATCTGCAAAAGGCACTGTTAAGAAATGGAAAGACAAGCCACAGATGGGGAGAATATATTTGCAAAACACCATCTGATAAAGGCCTTGTATCTCAAATGGAAAAAGAGCTCTTAAAACTCAACAGTAAGAAAGCAAGCAACCCAATTTTAAAATGGGGGAAAGATCTAAACAGACATCCTACCAAAGAAGATGCGCAGATGACAAACAAGCATATGAATACATGTTCAACATCATATGTCATTAGGGAACTGCAAGTTAAAACAATGAGATCCCAGTACACACCTACCAGAATGGTTAAAATCTAAAAGAAACCGGAACAGGGAACTGTATTCAACATCTTGTAATAAAGTATAATGGAAAAGAATCTGAAAAAGAATATATATACATATATATACATATATATGTGTGTGTATATATGTGTGTGTGTGTGTGTGTGTGTGTGTGTGTGTATATATAATTGAATCGCTTTTCTGTACACCAGAAACTAACACAACATTGTAAATCAACTACAATAAAATTTTTTTTTAAATCACAATGTAACTTACAAAAGAAAATAAATAAATAAATAAATGTTAGTTTGCTTATCCACCCTGCCCCCCCCCCCAAAAAAAATAGTACAGCCAATCTGATTAACAGGTTAGCAGTTTCTTACAAAGTTAAACATAGTTTTACCATATGATCCAGCAACTGCACTCCCAGATATTTACCCAATCAAATTGAAAACTTATGTCCAGGGACTTCCCTGGTGGCACGGTGGTTAAGAATCCGCCTGCCAATGCAGGGGACATAGGTTCGATCCCTGGTCCAGGAAGATCCCACATGCCGCAGAGCAACTAAGCCCATGCACCACAACTACTGATCCTGCACTCTAGAGCCCGCGAGCCACAACTACTGAAGCCTGCGCACCTAGAGCCCGGGCTCTGCAACAAGAGAAGCCACCGCAATGAGAAACCCACGCACCGCAACGAAGAGTAGCCCCCGCTCACCCCAACTAGAGAAAGCCCGCGTGCAGCAACAAAGACCCAACGCAGCCAAAAAATAATTAATTAATTTTAAAAACTTATGTCCACACAACACCTGCGCAAGAATGTTTATTTACATTTGCCAAAAACTGAAAGCAACCCCGATGTTTTTCAATAGGTGAATGGATAAGCAAACTGCATTCCATATGATGAAATATTACTCAGTGATAAAAATTAAGCGAGCTATCCAAGCCATGAAAAGACATGAAGGAAAGTTAAATGCATAGTGCTAACTGAAAGAAGCTAGTCTGAAAAGGCCACATACTGTATAATTCCAACTATATGACATTCTGGAAAAGGAAAAACCACACAGACATTAAAAATATCAAGGACTTCCAGGAGTTCAGGGAAAGGGAGCTAGGATAAATAGCTGAAGTATAGGTTTTTTAGGGCTTTAGGAAACTATTCTATATGATAGTAATAATGATGGATGCATGACATGCATTTGTCAAAACCCGTAAAACTGTACAACACGAAGAGTGAATCTTAAGGTAAACTAATAATATATCAGTACTGGTTCACTAATTGTAACAAATATACTACACTAACGTATGGTGCTAATAACAGAGGAACTGTGAAGGGGTGAGGTATATGGAACTCTCTGAACTATCTTCTCAGTTGTTTAAATCTAAAACCGTGCTAAGAAATAAAGTCAACTGACTTTTTTAAAATACCTTAGTGGCTAAAACAACAATGGTTCCCTTTTTGCTCACACTTCATGTCCATACCAAGTTGGCTGCCCTTTTCTCACTGGGGACGGCCTGCTTGGTGGAGCCTGACCATCTTGAGTATCACCAGGTACCATGGCAAGAATAATGCAGAAAATCATGCAATGGCTTTCAGAGCTTTGCCCCAGAATGGGTGCATCAATTCTGCCCATATTTCACTGTGATCAAGTAATTTAGCCACACTCACCTTCAAAGGGTGGATAATAAACTCTGACCATGTACCCAGAAAAAGAAAAATCAGAATACCAGTCATTAGTCCTACTGACTACCATTTCCTGCTTCCTATTCCTGTCCCCGCCCGATGTCATCAAAGGACACAGAGCAAGACCCCTGTGCATGGGGAACTTCAGGTCAGTGTGTAAGAAAACACTGGTGCTCTGAAACAGAGGCTCCGCCAGCCCTCTCATCCCTGCTGGTGGCATCACTCTACTTCAAGCAGGCTTTACCCACTTAACAGCTCCTTCAGTCTGAAACCCCTCCTGAAAAATCTAGGCCTTTATAACAAAGATCTCCCTCAGTTTCATATCCTCTGTGTCAATTTACAAGAGGGAAAAAGTCCAAAGAGGGACAGAAGGGAGGCTGAGAAAGTGTGTGTTTCAAAAGCCTTTATAGGTGAGAAGATCAAGAACCTTGGCCCCAGATTTCACTGCACTGAGTCCTGCTCAGCAAGCGGCTTGACCTGTCTCTTCACCTGCCACCACCAAAGCAGATGCCAGGTGACAAAAGGACACATCAGTTGTAAAGAACTGTAAAGTTTGTTCTGTTCATGGTGGCCAAGAATGCCTTAAGCATTCTAAAGCCGAGATAAGTGGAAGAAAGGGTATTACTAAGGACTACTCGATGTGCATGTGACAAAAATTTAATTCCAACCACTTGAAACAAAAAAAGAATGAGTTGGTCTATGTAACCAGGAAGTCCAAAGGACAGGCCTCATTTCAGATATGTCTAGATTCAGGAATTGATTTGAACAATGTCATCAGATTTCTCTCTCTCTCTCTCTCTCTCTCTCTCTCTCTGCCTACTAACTTTGCTTTCCTGTGTTTATTTCATTCTCAGGTAATTTTCCCCCATACGCTACAGAATTGGCCACCTGCACCTCTAAACTTAGGGAGTTCAATCTATCTCAGACAGTTCTGTCAGGACAAGAGAGAAACAGAGACAGAGACAGAGAGACAGGGAAAATACTTCTGCCACTGGTTCCAGCAAAAGTACAAGAAGGATGTTGATTGATCCAGCCTAGGTCATGTGGCCATCCTTGAACCAATTACCATAGCCACTGTATTTTTTTTTTTAGATTTAATTTTATTTTTATTGTTTTGGCTATGTAGGGTCTTTTTTGCTGCCAGTGGGCTTTCTCTAGTTGTGGCGAGCGGGGGCTACTCTTCGTTGCGGTGAGAGGGTTTCTCATTGTGGTGGCTTCTCTTGTTGCAGAACACAGGCTCTAGGCACGAGGACTTCAGCAGCTGTGGCACTCGGACTTCAACAGTTGTGGCTTAAGGGTTCTAGAGCGCAGGCTTCGTAGTTGTGGCCCACGGGCTTGGTTGCTCCGCGGCATTTGGGGTCTTTCCGGACCAGGGCTCGAACCCGCATCCCCTGCACTGGCAGGCAGATTCTTATCCACTGTGCCACCAGGGAAGTCCCATGGCCACTGTATTTTGATCTCACTGGATTAACATGGAATAGACTTCTTGTTAGAAAAAGGATTTCACTATCCATAGGAAAGGACAAAGGGAAGAAACTAATGCTACAGCTACCTGAGCCTACCACAGTGGGGAGATAGGCTCAAGAAACACACAAACACACACACACACACGCACACACGCACGCACGCACGCACACATTCAGGCAGCCCTTCCATCCTCAAACTGCCCACCCTGAAAACGGGTGATGGCTCCAGAATCACCTAAGGCTGAAAAAGACAGAATGGCTCCTCCAGAGCAGCAGCCCTGCCTCCATCCTCCATGCAGGTGGGACTAGCTGTGGACATACTTTCAGCCTTTCCTTGGTTTAAGAGCTCTGACATATGCATACCCACCCCACGCCCCACCAAGAGCCTGTGAGTATCTTGAGGAAAATGCTGGTCTCTGTTTTTCTTTGCATTCCATCAGGTGGCTCAGGAATAGTCATTCAACCAGTGTTGAATGGATGCCTGGATCTACGGATCCATGGATATACAGAATAAGGAGTTTCTAAGAAAGTAGAAGACATGATCCCTGACTCTGATATTCTTTATTTTGTCAAGGACAATTAGAATACCTTTTAACAGAACAGAACAGATTTACAAATAAAAGCGGCAACGAGTGTAAATTAACTCCATGTGATCATGGAGTCAGAGAGTGATCAGAGGATGCCAAGTAACAGAGTAAACAACGTTGGGTTCCCACAGTTATGGAGTTCACTGAGAGACAGATTTTGCTTCTTGTCATTTGTGCGCAAAACTTAAATCACCTTCAGGGACTTCCCTCCTGGTCCAGTGGTTGGGACTCTGTGCTCCCAATGCAAGGGGGCCTGGGTTCGATCCCTGGTCGGGGAGCTGGATCCCACATCCCGCAACTAAGACCCGGCGCAGCCAAGTAAATAAATATTAAAAAAAAAAATACCTTAATCACCTTCAGTATGTGATCCTCAAGTGAGAGGGACACATGGTGGATGCAGAGAGCAGCTTGGATTGTAAGGGCCCACAGCGCTTTGATTAGTACAGAGGAACAAGCCCTAGGGCTCTAAACCCTGCCCAAGTCTAGAAAAGTCTATGGTACCTCCCTTCCTTGGCCGCCGGTGCCCCACTCATCTTAAACATCTTCCATCTGGGATTAGGAAACTTCTCCGTTTTCAGGGAGTCGAAGTCCCTCCAATCCTCTCCTCCTCTGACATGTGCAGTCTGCACATTAGCATGGTAATGCCTCATGCCATTAGTGAGTAACGCGCTGAATAATTAGGCTATGAAAATCTAACAGCAGCGATTTTTGTTTTATTAGCAATTTTCCATCCTATTGTGTTAATTTCAACTCACGTCAGCCGGCTTTCTGGGTAAACAATGATCACAGGCAGACATCGTTTCCCAGCACTTCGCGCTGCCATGGGTGACTTAACAGATCAGAAAATGGCTTCAGCTGCCTTTTGTCTTGCAGTCCCTGCCTTCTGCTGATGGCACAGTATCCGTAGCTCCTGGTTCCTTACGGCCCTGGAATATTCATTTCCTTTTCATCAGTGTGTGCCTGCCTCCACCTGTCTGTTCTCAGTCTATCTCTACGCCCCTCCTTGTTTTTATTCTTCCTCTTTCTGCTATCTCCTCTCCCATACCTCTGTATGCCTACCTGTAATGATATTCCACTTGTCTGGAATCTTATTCTATTTAAAGAGTTTTCACATCCATCTTGCATTCTCTCCCTTCCCCCTTCATTTTTTCCATACACCTTCTTTCACTTCTTTCACCTTCCTCCCCAATTCATCTGCTATCTTCTCATCATTCCCTCCTCCTCGTCCCCACTTCCACTGCTCGTTCTACCTAGCTCCTGAAATGCTATCTCTCAGCCTCTCACTCCCTCCCCAACTCATTCTCTCCTTCCTGCTCGCTGAGATTGCTGGGTGACAGATGATTAATATTTGGCCCAGCCATGTTGGGAAGTTTAATGCTTTTTTCTGTGATATCTCCAAAGTCATCAAACATCTGCAAGTTTCTCCCAGAGCTGAGGAAAAGTCCTGTTACTGAGGACGTCGTTGCTGTCCAAGTTACAAAACCAGCGGCCAAGTCCCTGAGAAAGATGGTGGAGAAAGATAAGGGCAGCATTTACGTGGGTCACCATGTGGGACAGACCTGACAGGGGAGGGGTCATGCTGATCGGGAGCCCTTCCACTCTGCTCCTTTCTCTCTGACTCCAGGAGGGTATAAATCTGAATTCCTCCAAGGCTGCATAGCGCTTACTGGCTCTACTCAAATATCCAGGTCAAAGAACTAAAACAATGAGGTAATATCTACTTTCTTTTTAATATGTATTGGAGTATAGTTGATTTAAAACGTTGTGTTAGTTTCTGTTGTACAGCAAAGTGAATCGGTTACACATATACATATATCCACTCTTTTTTAGATTCTCTTCCCATATAGGTCATTACAGAGTACTGAGAAGAGTGCCCTGTGCTATACAGTAGGCCCTTATTAGTTATCTATTTTGTATATAGTAGTGTGTATATGTCAATCCCAATCTACTTTTTAAAAAAGATATGGCTAAATGCCAGTTACTCAAGTGCTTTACCTACGCATCCATAGAAGACCAATAACCTGACAGACTGCCATCTGGGACAGCAGTTTGAGACAAGCCAAAGTAGTTCATGGTTTTCTTAATTAACCCACAAAATGAAACACAGTTACTCTGCCTGCTAAGAAGCACAAATACTATCCTTTTTGTTTTGCCCACACTTGAATCCTCATCATTCAGCCACATTTTTTTATCCCTCCTCTATAATGCCCAATACATACATGGTTATTTGACTTCTTAAAAAATCAAGTGGCTTAACAGATGAGATTTTAGCCCTACAGAGCCTGGCATGACTCTTGTGCAAAAGAAGTCCAGGAAATGTACAAGGAGCTTTTGAAAGACACCCAAGACCAAAAAGGATCTAATATTTTTGTGAACCCATCATAAACCCAGAACTGTGCAGTGAAGGTACAAAAGATATGAAGAATAACTTCTGTGGCCTCAAGAAAATGTCGATTAGACAACAGACTAGGAATAGGTGACTGTTAGACTGTGTGACATAAGCTACACATATAACTGTACTCCAAAAGAGAAATAGGTAATGTGTTTTCAAGAAGTCAACCGTGATTTAAGTCAGGTTTTAAACATTCCTGGATGGAGAAACAAAACAATCAAAGTCAAAGGTGGAAAGGAAAAAAAAAAAAAAAAAAAGGTGGAAAGGTACATGGTCTGAGATAGCTTTGCTGATGTGAACAGTATCACTACTGGGCAGTAGGAGGCTGGTGGGTGCCCCAGCTGTGATCCTGCACAGCCACCTAGCAACCGTCCAACCAGGACGGGACCGCTAAGACAATTATGTTTAGTTCACCGTGGACCAATCTTAGAATCAGAAGTGGACTAGCCACCCCTTACTCCTGCCACACCTTCCTTCTTTCAGCTCTCACCACCTGTCCACATCAATATCCTGCGTCAGGCCCACAGACACCCCCTAGGCTGACTGCTGCCCTAGCTAAAAATCGCCAGCCACCGACGTCCCCCGTGCTCAGCACATCAGCAGTCAGCACCACGGCCAGCGCCTGAGGCAGGCGAAGGGAGAGAAACCCAGAGGGGCAGCCAGGAAACCATAATCTTTCTCTTGCAGTCGGCCATGGGGCCCTCGGTTCCTTCCCTTTGTCTCTGACGCTTCTTCCCTAGTGTCCACTCAGGACCACTGTGTCGGGGTGTCCATAAAGACTGACTGTGTTATACTAACATATGCACTGATTAACCAGTAGAGGAAAAGAAGAGAAATCTACGTGTATACATAGATCCCTCCCCTCCCTAAGAAGCTGATCACACTGGGGAAGAGCGGCAAACACCTCCCCATCCTCTTGCATTTAGTGACCAAGAGAGCAGGCCCTGGAGTCAAGCTGTCTGGACGGAGCTCCTCCATCTTGTAGCTGTATAACCTTGGGCAAGTTACGCAGCCTCCCTCAAGTGCAAAATGGAGATGATAATATTATCTACTTCACTGGATAAGGTGTCTGCAAACCACTTAGCAGGGTTTCAGGAACATAAAAAGTACCCCATAAATGGCTTTGCTGTTATTATTGTTCCTCTTGTTACTATTATCTGGCCACACTGGCCTCCTTGCTCTTGGATAAGCATACTTCTGCCTCAGAGCCCTTTCAGCTGCTATTTCCTAGGCTTCGAGACTTTCTCCCAAAATCTCCACACGGCTTGCTCCCTCACTTCTTCAGGTAATCAGTGAGGCCTTCCCTGATCACACCCTATAAAACAGCCCCTCCCTCTCTGCTAGACCCTACCTTCCATTCCTGCTTTGTTCCTCTAACTAAAATATATCACGTTCTGACATATTAAATATTATTTTTATGTTTTTTACTTTCTCCTTCCCTTTTTAGGATATAAGCTCCACAAAGGCATGCATTCTGTTCACTTCTGTATCCTAGAGCCATTAAAGAGTACTGGCATGTCACTGGTGCTCACAACTACTTGCTGAATGCATTATTATTATTAATATCAAGATGATTATTTAGAGATTTTTTTTTTCTATTTTACATGGAAGCAAACTGAGCCATAAAGGGAATGTGGTCCACCTACTAAATGCAAGTCAGTAGAAGACCAGAAGATAATGACTTGAGAGAGCCAACCCTTCAATCTATTTCACCAGAACAATCCATAAGCTGATGTGGTGTTCAGCACACAGCCCTAGAGGGAGGGCCCCTTACCTCCAGGAGAGTCCTTGGTAACAGTTCCTCATCTCACGTGCACCCGGAGACCAGCCCAGGACTCCAGGGAGACTGCAGAAGGCTAGCAAAGCTCTAAGGACATCCTGGGAGGCGCACTTAAGAATCCCTGCATTGCATGGGTCTGCCTGGCTTCAGACCTTTGACATGGAGACTTGTCTCAAGCTACACAGGGCTCGGCACCGAGAAGGCTGTGCCAGCAGGGTTCTGATATATCAGGGTTCATCCTCCCCTCTTCTCCTGCAGCAGACAGCGTCTCCATGAACCACCGTGTCCATGAACCGAGGTGCTACCCTTCTGCCCTTCTGCCCTCCAAGGAGGAACCGTGGGTGTGAGACCTATGCTCCTCCCTCAGCCAGCAGGTTATCAACATGGAAGGCATAGGGCGGGGATCATTCTGAATCTCCTGCAAAGGAGTCTGCTTCCCAAATGGCCAGAGTCTTCAATGTAACCTGTTTATGTAGTAAGCCCTTGTGTCAGAGCCAAGATCAAAGAGGAGACAGGCCTGACAGGGAGGAACTGCCCTAGCTAACAAGGGACTCAGTGCAGACAGAAAAATCCAAATTTGGGCTGCTACAGCCAACCTGGGCAGTTACTTTTTCCAAACTCTGAGCCTGGGGGTGAGATAAGAACACTCAGGGCGGGACAGGGCGGGGAAGAGATGAGTGACAGAAGCCCTGGTTCTGCTACGGGAAGGCCTTTAAAACCAGGCACAATCCAGAAAGGCTGAGTCCTATGAGGAGCAGAAAAACAAAGTCACAACCCACATCCCTCCCCCCATGCCAGGCACGAAGGATACCTTCCACTAATGAGGAAGTCGAAGGAGAAGCCCCATGGTCCCAAAGCCAGGGCTCTGCATCACAGGAAGGTATGGCACGCTGTGAATTGTACAGCACGAACTGGAGAGCTTGTTCAAAATGCAGACCAGCTGAATCAGAATCTCTGGGGATGGGCCCAGAAATGTGCATTTGGACACTGCCCAAACAATTCTCATCCTCTGAGTTTTGGAAGCATTGCCATAAATGGTTTGCCCTGTTGAAGCAAAGCAATTCAAACTACCCAGTCAACTCTTTGTGAGGTCTTCCATGCTCTGGACTCTGTGCTAGCAGCTGACCTTCTTGCTATATGCAGTTTGGGAAGCTGGGGGGATGACTTGTGTGGCCTCCTACCCATACAGTGGTAGGGAGTAGACCCTAATCCATGAAGCATCAGCTGAGAAGCTGTTGCTTAGTCCAGCAAAGCTGCCTTCCGAGTTAGAAACTCGCCTTGGCCTTTGCGTCAGACTGGAGCTCATCTTCAGTGCGCTGTGGGGGAGGCAGGTGGGTGAGAGGGAGAGGCCGGGTCACCCGGGGAACCTGGTACTATCCCGCTCCCCACATCTCACTGCATACATTACTTTCATATTTACCTCTCCCTTCCTTCCTACTCAACTTTTTTACAGATTCCCAGAAGCACAGACGCTCGTGTGTAGAAGGAATATTAGAGGTCATCCAGCTCAGGCCCCACCTGATACAGTTCCGTCGTTCATTTCTCTGCTGTCTTCTTCTCCCTACTAAATTGTAAGGGTCATCCCCAAAAGGCACACGCTTGTCTGTATTACATGGCAGCTAAAAGGTTGCTGATCTATATCCCAGAGCCAGTAAAAGCCACAGTGAGGATCTCATATATCCAAAATCTGGCACTTAAATGGCTGGTAGAGCTGCCTCTACTTCCCCAGGAAGGCCTAAAAAGACTACATGGAAGTCCAGCCTCCCCCAGAGAATGCTGGGGGCACGTTGCATCCCCTTACACTATGTTGATGACATTCGATCTTGCTTTCAAACATCGCTTCCCAAAAGGCACTAACACTGGAAGTAGAGTTACTTCTGATTCCAGCTCATCACCTCTAACCACCCTCAGGAACCATGGTGTCATAGAAAAGTCACTGCTCATGGCCCTCTGGGGGGAGATGCATGGAGAGGGAGTGGGCAGAGATCAAAGCCCGGCCATCTAGTCAACCTTGGCTTTCATCCCTGCAGGTATGTCTGATGTCCAAGTCATGTGCTCTTTTGTTCAGAGCACCCACTCACCAAGGGCAGGGCCATATCTGTTGAGGTCATGGTTGGATCCTTTACAAATACTCAAAGAAGCCAATATGCAAGAGCCTAAGAGGCAGAACTTGGCAGTCAGGCTCAGCAAACAGTGCAGAAGCCACAGCTTAGACCAATTTCCCACCTGAGCCATGGAGGAAAGACTGTGAGCCACCACAGCTGCTTCCACGACCCTCACAGACAACATCGTCATCTGGCACCATCAGCAGGTCAGCTCCCACCATGAGTAAGAACCATCTGCTGTGCATGTCCTGGGGACACAGAGTCTCTTGCAAGAGGTTTAATTCAAGATTCTATTGAGTTAAGGCATTTCAGCGAAAGAGCAATGGCTTGCAACCAGAAACCTGATTTAGCCATTAACATGCTATGATCTCCCTGGATTCTGTGTCTGAATCTGAAAAGTGGGGGGCTTAGCAGTGAGGATAAATGAAATCACGCCTTTACTGTTATCAGAGCTTCCTGAAGAAGAAACCTGCATACAAGGTTGTGATATTAATGACATACTCAGGTGCTTCCTAAGGTTTGGAACTAATATTAAAGGGCTGGTTGTTTCAACTCCTCAAGACTACATCAAGCAGAATGTCCTGGCATTAGAGGAATGCCCTGCTCTCATCTTTACCTGGATTTTCACCATTTGCATTGGCTTCCTGATGGCAGGAGCTATCGCTAAGTCACTTGGTCCCAAGGATATTAACTGACCTCCCAGTTTGGTGACGTTCACTTGCTCTCTCGCTCTCTCTCTCGCTCTCTCCCCCCCACCCTGTCCCTCTCCCTCCCCTTCTCCCTCTCCCCCTCCACTTTGTGGAGCTGATACAGGCAACACCTCAACAGCTGTTGCCTCAACTGTCACAGGAGCAACAGACAACTGCAGCCTCAACAGCAGAAGAGGCGGCGGCGAGCAGAGCCTCAGAAGCCTTCCCTTCTCTTCACTTCAGCAAGTGAGAAAAGCTACGCCAAGTGATGGGGAGGGGGCTGGCTGCTCTAGAACCTCAGCTCTCCTCCAGGAGCCTGGCACCGGGCACGGGAGTTGCCATGAACACACACACCAGCAGGGCGGCTTCCAGCTGGCACGGGGAGTGGCACCCTCAGCATTGTTGGGAGGAGCTGGGAAGGAAGGGGCCAGAGCAGCTGCTGGCTAGAGCTGAGAGGCAGCCATGACAAGAGGGGCGGGGGATCTCAAAGCCATGAGGTAGCACTGTGGAGATGAACACAACCCCTAACAAGGAAATCCATCTGTCTTTGAGACTCAGGAAGGGAGAATCCTTTCCTGAAGGTCACAGGGGAATGGAAAGGCCAAACTTTTCCAAAGGACCCAGGCTCTGCTTCAGAGAGCTGGAAACAGAGACGGTCGGTAAATAAACACAAGACACCCAAGTAAACAGGTTCTCTCAGCCCTCTGAGCAATGCCAACCTGAGCCATGCTTCTGGACAAAGCACCCAGCCAATAATCCATGTCCTCACAGTACATAACATTTGGGTAAGACATTAGATTTGCAAACGCCTTTTAGACAAGGTTTTACGTGTCAGTACGTTTGCTCAGGATTGCAGACCCTGCTCTCCACGGAAGCATCTCCTGTCAGTGGAAGCCCCAGTATCTCTTTGGATCAAACTGCTTCTCCATTCCTTTCCCCTACATCACACCCCTGGGACTTTGGGCTCCAAGAGTGGGAGCCCAGCACCCCCCGCAACCCAATCCAGACCAAGAGGCCTCCTCTCCTCTCCCAGCAGGCACTCGGCTAAAGCATCTGAGAAGCAAGCACCCCGAGCAAGTGCAGGAAGGAGAACAGTGAACGCTGCCTCTGATAAACAAGCAAGGGGACCAACGCAGGCAGGATTTAGAGCAAGCTCTGGACCCAGATGGCCTGGATTCAGAGCTGACTCCGTTCCTACCAGCTACGTATTCCTGCACGTGTTTTTAACCTCTGTGCCTCAACTTCCCCATCCAGAAAACAAAGATGGTTACAGCAGCACTCATGCCACTGCTGAGGGACTTGGGCAAAAGAGTACAGGGCGGGGCCTAGCATGTTCCTGGCCCCTAGTGAATGTGTAGTAACAAATGGTACTATAATGGGGCGGTGGGGTCAGGGCGGGTGGCATTTCCACAGGACAGGTGGAGACCTGCAGTCAAGGAGGCAATCTGGAACTACACGATGTATAGGAGACACGCCCTTCCTATGCCACTTGGTAAATTTCCGAAAAAGAAATCTGCCTGTGGACACACAACTTGCACTGACTCAAGGCTCCCATTACCTTATTGAAATGTCCCTTCTTCCTCTGGTCACCTTTTTTAAAGTCCCTGAATCCTAGCCCAGAGGGGCCCTCTGTGAGCCCTTGATCCCTGGGCTCCTTGGTGAAATGAGACTCCAAGAAGAGCAAGCAGGAATGGCAGGTGAGTCTCTCCTCTCCCTCACCCCTCCTCCCTCCGCCCTGAGCATCTTCCTCCACCAGGTCCCCGACACCTGTTGGGGTGAGTGCCAAGTCTTCCCCAGTGCGCCCCTCCCTCCATCCTGGGATTCCCCCTCCCGAGCTCACACCTGTATTTGTTAATCAAGCCGTGGAGGACGCGGTAATTGCCCAGCAGAAAACACGGGTGCAGATGTTAAGATGCACCAGGGCAAAAGCACTAAATGAGATTCTTGTTTTCCAAACAGAGCCCGACATTTAATTACAGGCTTTCCCAGTGCTTATTAAAAACCCTTATTTTTTTTCCTTATTGTTTTCCTGCATGGCGCATATTGAATCAGCCACTGCTGTTGTCTTGTTTTAGGAACGTTCATAAAAAGAACTGATGTGGAAAATTGCAAACACAGATTGTACCCAAACAATATCTTCTCCCTTTGCCTTTCTTTCTGGTCTTTCTTCCTCTGAATAACAACACCGGAGCTTGTATGCAGCGCACATCCAGGCTCTTTCCCAACAGCCAACAGCCAAACGGGGTCTTTTCGACACGCAGACACCACCCCTGCACCTGCCTGAGAAAAGAGTGTGGAGGCGACTGAGCCTCGCTCTGAGACCAGGAGGGGCAGGAACACACATCCTGTGGGAAAGGGGAGGGGACAGGTGAGAGGGGGGCCTGGAATCACAGACCATCAAAGCCAAAAGGGCCCTCAGTAGGAGTGGCCATTAAGTCCCCAGTCAGGTGTGCAAACAGCTGGCCCAGAGAGGGGAAGTGATGGAACGAGGACAAAACCAGTTCTCCTGCCCAAATGTACTGGAGAACTTTCCACTAAAATACACAGCCCCCTCTTGCTTCTTGGGAGACTTGTATCCAGAAAGACCCTTGGACTCTTCTTTTTAACCCACAAAGTTCCTTATCAGAAAAGCGGGGGTGGTTTCTGGATGCCTCCTCAAGAGGAACATCCCACCTTGGGAACCAGCAGCGCTTCCTGCAAGTCCCATCACTGTTCCAAGGGGACCAGGTCCAGGTCACAGCCAGATATAGTGCCACCCAGGCGCTCAAAAGCTTAATGGCTCCGAATGCTGCCGCCTTTTGAAAAACTAGCCTGTTTCCCAGGCCTTTCTGCAAAAGTCTCCAGGGACAAAGTCCTAAGGACACACTGGGGAAAGAGACTGGATCCCCGAGGGCGTTCCCAGGTCTCCACCGGAGCACCCCTGCCACCTTCTCCTGCTTGCCCCACCCGCCACCACTGCGCCACCAACTGGACTAGGAGCCCAGCTTCTGAAGGGGCAGCGTCTCCTCACTCCCCGGCATCTTCCCTCCCTGCTGCTCTCCTGACAGGCGTGGGGAGGGAGGGCACAATTAGTGCCAATTTACGGGACTGATGTAGGCACGGGGAGGTTTTTCACTGAACAAGGAATAAAATTCTCTTCCTTCTCCTGCCCCCTGTTCCTCGTAACTCACCAGCAGCATTCTGGTGAGTTAACTCACCCAGCCTCCCTTCTCCTCAATATCCCCTTCCTTGTCAGGACCGCAGGGGAGAGCAGGGGGATGGTGCTGGTCCCCGCTGTCCCTGCTCCAGGCAGAGCCCTGCTGAACTCACACTGCCCACCAGGACCCTCCCAGCTGAGGAGGGGTCTGTCTGTCCTTAGATAATGGGGCCGAGGCCTCGGCCATGTGACTACAGAAGAGGACTCTTGATCTCCTCCTGAAGTTCCTCCTAAACTTCTCGGTCCTCCAAATCCAATTTTTCAACCTCACACAAGGAAGATAGGAGTTGGGGCAGAAGGAACCACGGAAAGAGAAGGCAACCGGCAGGTTCCTCTCTGACCCTCCCACCCCCACGGAGAGAGGAGGTCAGAAGTAGACCTCAAGGGGCATCCGAACCCAGTGCCCTGGTGTGCACGGCATCTCGTCCCTTTGGGGCTGGGGGCCACCCAGGAGCCCGGGTGAAGTGTGGCAAAGCCAAGAACAACTTTAACAATCTGGTGTCTCTGCTGATAATCTCGCCAGCAGAATCATGAACTTTGGAGCAAAAGGGCTGGGCCAGATGCTCTAATTGATTCTCCATTTCACCTTCTTTCTCCAGAGCTGGAAAGCTAGAAACTACACTTCCCAGACCATCTTGTAGCTCAGTTCACTTTCAGCCAATTAGATGCATTCCTGCCAGATTTAGAGAGAGGTGCCCGGGGGTCGGCATATCTCTGCAGAGCTGTGGTCAGACAAGCAGGGCCAGGCAGACACAAGGGCTGGTGATGGCTGGGCTCCAGGGTCCAGGGTCACATGACTGGCTTCAAGGGGGAGGGGGGTGGCCGTGATGGTGACAGCAGAGGCAACCGTGATGGGGCAGTTTCCCTACCCGTAGCTTTCAACTTCATTTAGCCCTTCCGGGGATTTTGTAAAGTCCTCATTCTCTGTATAAAATCCCTTTCTGCTTGAAATACCTAGAGTGGTTTCTGTTTCCTGCCTTAAAGACTGACTACAACATTACATACACATAGGGTCTATAGAGGTCTTTGTATCCATTTTGCATCTGAAGCCCAGAGAAGAGAAGTGACTTCCCCAAGGACCCAGAGCAACTTAGAAGAAGATCTGGGACTGGAGAGCAACTTAGAAGATGATCTGGGACTGGACTCAACCTTCCCCACTCTAACCCAGAGCTCATTTCAGCAGCAGGTGACGAGGAAAATAACTGTCCCTTTAAAACAGCCTTTCTTCTCTCCCCTAAGCCCTGTCCTCCCAGCCCCCAGGGGTGTGTACATGTGAGTCCATGTGTAACTTCACAGGCATAGCCACGTGTGTGCCCTGGCACACATTAACGTAGCACACACCAATACTGAGGTGTTTTGTTCCTGGTGCCACCAAAAGTCCAAGTGTCTCAGCTGCAACCTCTGGGCTGTGGTTCTATTAAAGTTCTTTCAGGGAACAAGCTTTCGTTTCATGGACAATTCAGAATCTCCATTCAGAAGAAATGATGTTTTGCCAGACATTTTCCCACTTGAGAGACGGTCAGAATTCACGGGAAGCGCGTGATAAAGGCAATGTAAGTCAGCAGCTTAGAACAACAAACACAAATGCTGAACCGATGAGAAAAGCCTCTGAAAGTGATGCAGCCGAAAACGTGTCTCTCCCTGGGGATGCTACTAACAGCCTGTCACCTGGGGCCCAGAGCAGAGATCCACCAGCCAAAGACACACTTACAGACACGGTTCACATCAACCGGCTCCCCGGAGCTGTGGGTGTGGGTTTTTCAGTCGGGCTCCACTGGGACTTTAGGAAGTTGTGGCCACGCCTTTGGCTTGGGTAGAGCTTCCTTCCAAGAATGGAAAACTCTTGGACCTTAGGGAGATGACAGTGGCCACTGGAACAGCAAACATGGGAAGGGCATGTGGAGGAGGAGGGGGAATGGAAAGAGATCCCACCGGGGAGCAGTGTACTTGAACTTCAGAGCATCCATTATTATTCTCCCCCTCTTCCAGTTCTCCTTTTCTGAGTCCAAGATGAGCTACATTATAAGAATCACTGTGGGGGGCTTCCCTGGTGGCACAGTGGTTGAGAGTCCACCTGCCGATGCAGGGGACGTGGGTTCATGCCCCAGTCCGGGAAGATCCCACATGCCCGGAGTGAGCCATGGCCGCTGAGCCTGCGCATCCGGAGCCTGGAGAAGATTCCCCAGCTCTACCAGCCCTGGGGGCTAGGGCAGGCCAAGAGGTGCCTTCCTGTCAAAGCCCTCCCCCATCCGTCTCTATACCCCACAGCTCGGTGAGCCACAGAGTCCTTTGCCCCAAAGCTGGTCTACAGACCTGGGCCACCCAAGGGAATGCTTTTATCAGACTTTATCAAAACGAAAAAATAAAAATAAGGATCATGCAGGATGTGTGTGTGTGTGTGTGCGCACGTGCGTGCGTGCACAAGGTTGCCAACTGTCCTTTCTCGGGCAGAGTTACCCTTCGCTCTGAGATTATTCCCTTCCTGGGAAGAGTCCCTTTTTCATGTTAAAACATCCTTTCTTTTACGTATTGATAATAATAGTAACGGTAGTTTTGTTGTTGTTAAGTCGGTGTTTCTTATCCTGTTCTTTTTTAACATTCTTGCTTTGACAAAAGAAGTCAGCTCCCTCATGTTAGCCCTGCTTGGTTGGTTTTTCGTTTTTACTGGTCTGTGCAGTACAGAGGCCAACACCTCACCCCTTCCCGCCCCGTCACCTTTGCAAGACTCAGGCACAGAGGCCCAGCGTAGGCTCTGCCCTCCTCTCCTCTCGGGGGGGCCCCCCTTCCCATGCAGCCAAATGAGCATGCAAAATGAGCCAAAGAGAGAACCATTCTTCGGGCACATACACGGGCACGCACGCACACACACATCCCCCCATCATAAACTGCAGCCCCTATCTCTGCAGGCCTCCACTCAGATTGTGCTCCCCCATCACCCCAGGCCACAGGAATGGGCTCTCCATACAGAGGGGCCCCCACTAACCGAGTTTTTTCCACCTTCACCCTGCAGCCAACCACCCCAGCAAGCTGCAGGCTCACCCACTACAAAAGGAGGAAACTGAGGAAGGAGGTGGGTTCCCTGTCGGTTGGGAATGGGAAGAGATTCGGGGACTTTTTTGGGGGGTTCTAGCCACTGTCTGCTTCTTTTCCCCAGGCTTTGAAACACTGTTGGGAAGCCTTCACACCAGGATGTCAGCATAGCCGGACAAGGGCCTGATGACCAACGGGGGGACAAGGGAGAATGACACGGGGAGAAATCCAGCTTCACCAGCAACCATCACTGTTGGAGCAGAGCAGAGCCATGCACAAGAACAAAGGGAGACGTGGAGGCTGAGGAGGGAGGGCAGGGAGGACATCTTCGCCAGGACTCCATCCCGGAAGTTTACTAAGGAAGCAGCAGACGATCTGAGGAGACCCCACAGAGTCAGGGGCCCAGGGTGTTACAATGACGTGATCAGTGGGCAGCACTGGGGTGCCCCTCACAAACTCCCCAGCCCCTCCCAGAACACTCTCTCCTGGCTCTGGAGACAATGCCTCATCTGTCCATCACCCGCCTGCTGCCCACCCCTGGGCAGCTTCAGCTCTCAGACCACAGGCCGCCCTAATGTACCCGCAGGTCAGGGAGAGCCTGAGCTCACTCTCCATGGAGTCATGCACTTCCGGTTACCATAGTTACCACAACCCCTTCTGACGCCTCCCATGGGTCAGAACTCAGACCTGGCTTCTCCCTCCCCAGCGGCCTGGCCTCCCTGTGGAGCCTGGCAGGTTGTCCTCAGGCGTACAGAACAAGTCCCTTCTCCTCGGCCTGTGTTAGGGCAGACTCGGAGCCAAAACTCCTCTGCTCATCACAGCATTTTTGCCTCCATCCCTCACCTTCAATCTGCCAGGCCAAACCCAAACTGGCTCTGGGTTGCCATGGCAACTCATCCCATAATCACATATGCCCTGACCCCAGAGCTAAGGGACTAGGATCTGTGCTTATAAATCTTTGGGGTGGCCATGGAAGAGGACAGTAGGTGTGGGGACACCGAGGCAACAGCACAGATGGAGGGGCTCTTTCTACAGTAAAAAATGAGCATACGCAGATGAGAAACAAGACGTTTCTTGAATCTGCCTACTTTTCTCTGGTCCTGACTGGCCTTAGCCCAATCCAGGCCACCAACTTCTCTCCCCTGGACTAAACTAGTAGCAAACAGGACCAGAGAAACATGGGAGCAGCCTCCTAGCTGGTCTCCCTGACTCCAGGAGAGGCCCCTATAACCCACTCTCTGCCCACAGCCAAGGGTTGTTTTATAACTAGGAAACGGGTTGTATCAGCCTCTACAAGACAACCTCCAGGGACTGCCTCTTGCCCTCAGGATAAAGTCCCCTCCTGGGGCCAGGCCCTTTGTGATCAGGCTCCAGCCACCACTCTGGTCCCAGCTCTCGTTTCATCCCTGAGCCCTCAAACCCTGCCCTGTTCTCTATGATCCAGTCACCCCGAACTTCCTGTAATTCCCCAAATGGACCTTTCCCTGCCCTCTGAGCCCTTGCATATGCTGTTCCCTCTGTCTAGACTGCTGATCCCCTTTGTCTAGCTAATACCTGTTCAGTCTTCATGGCTTACCTTAGTTACCACTTACTCCAGAAAGCCTTCCCTGATACCCGCACCAGCTAAGCTGGGAGCCCCCGCGTGTTCTCTCATGGCCCTTTATCCTCCCTCTCTTTGAGGATTATCATATGTATTAGCCAGTCTACCTCCCCACCCAACTAGAAGCTTCCCAAAGGCAGGGATGATTGTCTTTACTCGTATCTGTATCCCTAACACTAAGCCCCTTGCACAACACAAGAGCCAAGGAATTCAATGTGTGAATGAATGAATGAACGAATGAATGACATGAAGATGGGAGGGGAGCTCCTGTGTGTACTGTCAATATATCACTTCAGTTACAGAAAGCTAATGTAAGATATGCTGAATGATACCTCTCCAGTTGCCTTGGCTTGCAGAATCCGAGCTAAGGCCTCAAACCTGAAAATAACAGGCATGAAGTTACTTCCTACCTTCTTACAGACGCTTCCAGAAACTTATGAGAAGGCTCTATCTCTAACTACTCTCACATCTTCTTCCCCAAACACAGTTTATATGAGCAGAAGACAAGAGAGAAGTCAAGATAATTTTCAGAAATCTGCAGTTAAAGCCCTGGGGCAAAGAACACTGTGGACTTTTCCTCCCTTTCCCGTGGGGAGGGGAGGAAGATGCTTCCCTGAATCTGAGTCAAGAGAAGGCAGCTCCAACAGAATCAACTGTAGATGCCGGAAGTGCCTGCGAGAAGGAGATGCTGGATCTCATTCAACCCTAGCAGAAGGGTTGGGTCTGCCCCTGGTCCATCTGGACACCTCTTGCCCCTCCTCCCCAGCCCCCAGGGCACGGACAGCCCAGAGCGTATTCCTACTGCACTGCTAAGGATGAAGACTTCCGCTCCTAAGAAAGCAGCCAGCCCCTGACTGCACCGAAGCGTCTGGAGGAGAGCAGAGGAGCACTGACTCCGATGGGTAGCGGAGATGAAGGGTACACCAGACCAGACCAGGAGCCCTTTGTTTCCTCAGGGGGCCGGAAAGCCAGGGCTCTGTCGGAGATGTCACTAGGGGATGGGAGGGGAGACTCATCCTGTATCCCTCTTTGTATCCCTCTAAGTCCAGACTGCTCAATAACCCAGTTTCATCAGGAGAGAGGGTAATTTGTGCATCGTTTGGGTCTGGAGAAATAAGGGCACTGGGGAGTATAACCATGAAAGAGTTCTCCCCCAGGGCTGGAGATGAGCTTCCAGGCTCCCCATACCCCTGTTATTTCAATTATAAAATATTCAGTTTCTGGATGAAGGTTGGCTTTAAGGTCAGTCATGTAAATGCTGAATCTACACCAAATGCTGCTTCCAGACAGCCAGAGAAGAAGACAGGATGGCTGCAGCACAGGGCTAAGATGTTTCCTCCATCGTTCACTGAAATGTGTGCTTTGGCGTCCTGAAGCAAATGCAAAGCAAGCCCAACTCAGCCGCACGCATGGCAGCCCCGGCTCTACTCGGCTCTGGACAAGAACAGAACTCACACCTCTGAATCCGGAAATCGTATTTCTTCCCAGCCAGCCCCCATCCAAGAGGAAAACTTCACCCCTTTTGGTTCCTAAAATGATCTGTTCTCCTCTCCCCTCCCCTCTTCCCTGCCTCCAGCTCCTTCAGTCTAAATATTCATGACGTCATGAGTCATTAACATGCCTCCCAGGGTATCTTTAATAAATACGCTGAGGGAGAAAGGCTCCTGCTTGAATATTAGGTATGAAATTTATAAGACAAATAATTCTCCTAATTAAGGTGAATTTAGTCTTGTGCATTAGCCTAAGAGAAAGAGCGAGAGAGTAAAAAAGGGAACAGTGGGGCTTCCCTGGTGGCGCAGTGATTAGGAGTCCGCCTGCCGATGCAGGGGACGCAGGTTCGTGCCCCGGTCCGGGAAGATCCCACACGCCGCGGAGCGGCTGGGCCCGTGAGCCATGGCCGCTGAGCCTGCGCGTCCGGAGCCTGTGCTCCGCAACGGGAGAGGCCACAACAGTGAGAGGCCCTCGTACCGGAAAAAAAAAAAAAAAAAAAAAAAAAAAGGGAACAGTGGCCACCAAAAAGCCCAGGGACCCGGCAGCAGAGCTGAGCTCAGCCATTTTAAATTCTAGCAGTGCATCCTCTGCTCCTTGGGACAGACAGCTCTGCAGCATCTCTGGGGCCAGAGCCAGGTAGCCAGGCAGGGCTCAGAAAGTATTCCTTCTTTTACCCCATCCCAGGTCCCTGCACAGAGGCCAGACTCTAACGCTTGATGCCCATCCAGAGCAATGGGACCTCTAGAGCATTCCAGAGGGCCTGGCCTTGCAACCCCCAACCCAAGGGTGAGGTCCCCAGCCCCTCGGCCAAGCCATCCTATCCAAGAGCCATCCTCCAGGACACTCATTCTCCATGTTTCCTTCCCACCGGGGTCCCGGGGTGCCTGTGAGTTTCTGTAGCTCTGGGTTGATTTCACGAAGAAATTCGCCCAAAGCATTTTCACTGCTGTTACGGGCTGTTCACCCCTGGCCTGTTCATTATCCCCTAATAAAAAGTCCCTCCCGGGACTTCCCTGGTGGCGCAGTGGTTAAGAATCCACTGGCCAATGCAGGGCACATGGGTTCGATCCCTGGTCCAGGAAGATCCCACATGCCGCAGAGCAACTAAGCCCGTGCACCACAACTACTGAGCCTGCGCTCTAGAGCCCATGAGCCACAACTACTGAGCCCGTGTGCTGCAACTACTGAAGCCCGCGTGCCTAGAGCCTGTGCTCCTCAACAAGAGAAGCCACCACAATGAGAAGCCCGTGGGAAGTGGCTGCTAGTATAAGCTAACTTTCACTGGTAATGGGAGAGAAAACAGCCTCTGGCCCTTTCTGCAAAGGAGAAAAGCAGAAAAGTGCTCTGAATTCCAAATGCAAGAACAGATCAAAAGAAGGTGGGGCATCCCTAAGACCAGGAAGAGGATGCTGCCTCTGCTCCCTGCGGCACGGGATCCAGGAGATCCTTGCTGCTCAAAGCCAGGCAGGGACAGCGCTGCTGCACTCAGAATAAAACCAGGTAACAGAAGAGCAACAGCCCTCTTGGGGGCAAGTGAGTGCAGGCAGAGCTCAGCCCAGATAAGGGCCTGAAGCTGATGAAACCCAAAGAAAATACAGATTTCTCAGTGCAGCAGAGTGATAGGCAGGATCTGGTCTGGGATGGGGCTGCCTTAGAAGAGCTGGACCAATGTTCCAGGAGCTGAGGCTTCTCCACACAAGATTTGCAGAAGGATGTTTCTCATGCACCTGTAATGCCCACCCAAAAGCAGCCTGGGTGAAAGTGAAATCAAGAGTATGATCACAGCAATGCTTTATAAATATGCACAGAACAAACTGGAAGACACACAGCTAGTGTTCACAGTGGTTATCTCTACGTCATAGAATTGTGGGTGATTTTATGTATCTTCCCCATCAGCCTTCCCCCTTAATTACTCTATTATTCTTAAGCATCTGTATGCTATAAATCCTTAAGCCTGCGGGCTCCTGTTGCATTTTAAATAACCAGTCTGAAAGCACGTTGTCCAATAACTCCCTACAAGAGGGTATGGAGCAGACAGACACAGGCTGCAACCGTAGGTAGCAGCTCCAGACAGACCCACAGGAGACGAAAGGCTAGTGGCTGGACACAGGGCCAGCTGGTCAATACCCTTGGAGCCGGCCCAGAGCTCTATACCTGGAGGATCGCAGGTGGAAATCACATCAAGAACGAAAACGGGAAGAAGCCAAGAAGGGCCGAGAAACCAAAACACTGAGATTAAGTAATTCTGCTTGAGGAGCTGAGCTCAGTCTAGAAAGGGAATCTGGTTTGGGAGGAGGGGAGCAGAGGGTACAGAATTAAAGGGGCACAGGCAGAAGAGTGGGGTGCACCTGGCCTTGGTGGGGCACCCAGTAATTAACCCTGGGAAAGGAGAGCAGAATATGGGGGTGGGAAGGCCTGAGGCAGAGCTGGGGCATTCTCAGGTTCATCCATCAGGGTCAGGGACATGCTCATTTGAGCTGGGCTGCGTGGGGGGCTGGAGAAGCCACCCGAGCCCTTCTGGCATTTCCTCTGGCGTCTGCATCCGTTATGTTTGCTGATGTTCTCAGGAATTGGATTTTAGACTCCTGGGAGGGAAAGGACAGGGATAACAGGATTACAGCACTTCCTGGGCTTTCAACACACACAAGCCATACAGAGAGTCACAGCAGGAAGGTGAGCTCCGGAAGGAGCTGGCTCAGGGCAGCAGCTGAGCCCCCTTCCCCCAGAGTCACTCCTCCGGGGACACGTGAGTGGCCACCCTCCGAAGCTGCTGTGGCCTCTGCAGGCATCCTGCAGGACTTCTGGCTCCTCTCAGTGCCCCCACTCCCAACTTCCACCCCCAGGAAGCAGCTTCAACATACATACAATGGAAGGGGATGGGGAGATGCCAGAGTGCACCACCCACATCCACTCAGGACTGCAGATCTGGCTTGGCTTGGATCCGTGGCACCCAAGAAGGCAAGCTTGCCAACTCCTCCTTCACCATCAGAGATCACATGGCGGGTATAAAGCTTTGCATTCCTTCATCCTACAGATTTCTACTGAGTAGCTAGTACTGGGCCACAGACACAAAATGTCACTGCCCTCACTGAGCTTGCATTCCAGTGGAAGATGGAAAAACACGAAACAAGCACAGACATGCACAAAATCTTATCTCCCCAACCTCTTAAGTTTAGAGTGTCCCAGGGCTCAGTCCTTGGACCTCTTCTGTCCTCTCCTGTCCCCTCCTCTCTGCTTCCCTTGTCCTGTCCTCTCCTCCGCTCTCCTCCATCTATACCCACTGATGGCTCACATATGTACATCTCTAGCCTAGGTGTCTCCCCTGAACTCACACCTATATCCTAATGTCTACTCGATATCTCCACTTGGATATACACATACAACCTTATTCAGGACTGAACTTCCAATCTTCCTCTCCCCAACTCCAAATCTGCTCCCCACTAAATCCCCCATCCCAGTTCATGAGAACATAATCCTTGCACTTGCCCAGGCCTAAAATCTTGAAGTCACCCTTCACTACTCTTCTTTCTCACACCCCATATCCAGTTTGTCAAGAAATTGCATAGGCTCTACCTACAGAATTGACTCAGAATCCAGCTGTTTCTCCCTTTACCTCTACTAGCTGAGGTGAACCACCACCACCCTTTCTCAGCTGGATCACTGCAATGGACCCTCAGATGGTCTCTGCTTCCAGCCCTAGCCCTAGGGTCACTTCTCAACTCAGCACCCAGAGGGATCCTAGGTGGTGGGCAGTTACCTGCCGATGGCCAGACAAACCAGGAGGGCTCAGGATCTAACACTAAATTCATCTAATGGGGCAGAGCAGTCCCAGGAGAAAGTGCTCCTGTTTTAGGGACCAACAGAAAGAGTCCTTGTGTCCACAGGCAAGCTCCAGATCTCAGGGACAAAACAACCTCTGGCAGAAGTCCAAATAACAGTAAGCAAAGGAAAGTCTGAGACAAAGATATGGGATGTTCTAGGGGAAAGAAAGGTACAACAATGGGACACTTGCTCGGGAGATTCTCAGCGGACAGAAAGCAGCGTGGAGTAGAAGAGGGTCCTCCAGAAAACCATTACCCTGAGATTGGAGTTGCTAAGGAAATCCTCTGGATCTCTTTAATACTGACTTACTCAACACTGAGGGGAACCAAGATGCTCCTTCTGCCTCTGTCTCAAGGAGCCATAATCCAGACTGAGACCAAAGACACTATCAGGCCAAGGGGCTGTCGGGGGGTGGGGTGGGAATGTGATGTGGGAGGAGGTAAAAGGCTGGCACCTGAAATTCTGACACTTATTCTTGAGGACACGAGGGTCTGAGCCTCCTGGCCTTTCCTTTAAGATGGTTATCTACACCTGCTCATCCCTCGGCCCACCAAGAGGGCTGGTCATGAAATGGGCCCAGGACTTCCCCCAACTCCTTTTCCCACGCCCCACTCCCTAAAAACTAAACAGGAACCAAGGTTGGGCCAAAGAGAAAGGTGGTGTGAGCAGGAAAGCTTGGGCTTGGATATGAGGGAACCCACACCCACCTATGGTCGGACTTGATTTCCTAGGACCTGGAGTTCTACAGAGGGGTTTAGGGCCAAATCCCTGTCATAGTGACCAACAGTACGTATTTGTGGGTTACACAGTCAACGTAGCTTTTCCTACTGAACCTGACATCCAGCTAGCTCTCTCTAGAGTTACAACTCATGCTTGCAGTATAAGGCATGGAGTGTTTGGCGTGCCAACAATCTGATTAGAAAACTAGATGATGGAGAATGGGTCTGCGGTTTCTTACTGCCTGACAGTCAAGGTCACATGCATTGGTTTAAACATTGGTTTAAAACATTGGTTTAAACATTGGTTTAAACATTGGTTTAAACTCCCCTCTGAAGCACCAAACACAAATATAGAGACCCTGGAAACCACAGCTCCCAGGAGTCTGTCTGCCTCTGTGAGCTAGCAGTAGCCTCTCCATGTCCACACCCAGCACCACCCACAGAGAAAATGCAATGTCCCTTTGCTCCTACTCTCGGCTCCAAGGTTCACCCTCCCCTAACCCCCCACCCCCAATCTCTCCATCCTCTACTTGCTGCTTCTTGGGTGCCCAGAGCGACACCGTCGCATCCAGAAGCTGCCTCAAAATCTCAAACTCTCGAGCATCCTAGAGAGGACAGGTGGGTAGGGGATTATGTCTGGCAGCTGCCTGCTCTGTTTTCTCTCAAATCTCCACTCTGGCTGGCCTGGAAATCTCTGATTAACTCCCACAGTGGTTGGCAATTAACCAATGAGGCCTGGCAGAGCCTCAGTACTGGATGTTGCCTTGCTCTGCTTAGTGGGGAAGGGAACCCCATAGGAGGAGGTTGCAGGAGGGCAGGACGTCATGCAAGTGCCCATTTCCCAAGGCCTGTGTACACAGCAACGCCTTCCTTCTGGGCATGCAAATGCCTAAAGACAGCTGTAATTGTTTTTCCAGAAGGGGAGCACACATCTAATATACTCTGTGTGTGATCAAATATGTAAGCTCAAGGGTAGAGGAGGGGGCGTGGAACGCTGTTGTTAATACTGTTTGCCATAATCACGTTGCACTGGTATCCAGTCTACAAACAATAATAGAATTAAGAATGTCCACATGGAGACTTGGCCAGGAAAGAGGTCACCAAAATGGAGTGAAATAGCCCTTGCTAGCCACCTGATTTTTGACCTATAGGCCAACATTAATTTGGATGTAAGGAAAGCCTTCACACTCACAAAGTCAGAAGAAACTTTTTTGTGGACAAATAAAAGCACTCTAATCAGATGTCTGCTTAAGAATAGTTTTTAGATTGGTTGAGACATTTATTTATCGATGTTCAGAAGTGAGCACAGTCTTGAAAGAATAGCTAATGACATGCTCTAGGTAAACTTCCTATTTCCTCATTTTTGAAACAATTACTGGTACTTTATACCCAGGCATGAGAAATACAAAGATAAATATGATGAGGTCCTTGCCTTCACTATTTTCAGCCTTCAAAAATATCAGTGAAAACTTTTTTTAAAAAGTATTCAAATGAGATATTGGACATCATATAGATGCTCCCTAAAAAAAATGACTGAGTTACCATCAATTTCCAGCAACGTGAGAGATGAGATAGCTGAAAAGCCTCCTGTTAACCAACTACTTAGAAATGCTGGATAAAATAAAACAGTGTTTAAATGCTTGTCTGATCTCTGAAGAAAGCAAGGAAAATCTCTAGAGGAAAAAAAAAACAAAAAAGGAAGAGGAAGCTGAAAACCAGAGTGGGGGTGTAGAACATGGTGCTGAGGCTGTGGCTGCACGCAGAGCACTTTCTGGTCTTGATTAAAAGAAAAATAAAGCATCCTGGGCTTGAATAGCCATCTTGGTACAAGAGACCAAGCCATGGGCCCAGGATGAAATGGGGAATCACATCTGAAAAACCATAACACTTGGAGGGCTATGGTCTTTGTGCAAGGGTGAGCTAGAAAAAAAAAAAAATCTATGCACTGTCAAAGGAAAGTGGCACAGAAAGCCCGTCTCTCGGGGCCTGGGGGCTGGGTAGCCAAAAATGTCTTCTTAAAATTTCATAACCACAGGCCCACCTTACACTGACTGCATAGTCTCTGAACCTCTCAACTGAGAAAGTCACATAGAGGTGGCCCCTCTGGCAATGCTCTGAGCCTGTGATGGAAACAAATGTCAACACTCTTCTCTAGAAGAGTACACTCTGATAAACACTGCACAGAATACCACTGACAAAGCTCCATTACATAAAAGCTGATAGCCCAAATTACAAAATGTGAGAAAAAGGATAAGGCAAACAAGAATCATTGGAAACAACAACCGACCCACAGGAGTTTTATTAGTTCACAGAATTATTCGATACAGGCTGTAAAATCAAAAAATTCAAATTCATTTGTAATATAAAATAAAGTGTCAGAAAACAAGAAAGGAATAAGATAATGTTTTTAAATAGTGTGGAATTTCTATAAATAAATTTTGCAGTCATTAAATTTTAAAACTCAATAAAGTCCTACTGCTTCCAGTATAAGAACTTGCAGGATTGTTGGATAGATTTTCCTTCTGAAAAGGAAAGAACTAAATGCTAGATAAGATATTTAAATTTTTCTTTAAGAATCTCAAAGAGCTGACAACTAAGGAACAATCAGGTCAAAAATCTATGTGACAAAGGGAGTCAAGAATTCTGAAGTTACATTTGTCCTGAAGGCATTTGCCAAAGTAAAGAACTTGAACCTTAAGTTTGCTCAGCCTCACAAGGCTTAGAGATAAGACAAAACCCAAAACCTGCCCAACATGGAAAGTCCAAGAGTGAACCTCCTCCCATAAGTGTGGGAACCCGAAAGGCTATACCCTCAAGATAAGGAGGCATAAGCCCAGCCCACCTCACACTCCAGAAACTACAAGGAAAGTGGCCTTGGGACAAAGGAAAGCAGGAAGAAAAAAAAAAAAGAACTATCACTGAAAAACTGTAACCACAAGTCAGATTCATAGCCCACTTGGATTGTCTAAATAAACTCAATTAACTCAGCTTAAATAGGTTAGGACCAGTAGAGCCCACAGGCATATGGAAGAACTAAACAAAATCTTCTCTGGAAGAATGGATCTTTATCCAGGACTCAGAGAAATGCCACAAATAAGTACCCATAAAAATACTGCAGCTTACAGTCAAAAATAACCAAGTAGGACTTCCCTGGTGGCGCTGTGGTTGGGAACCCGCCTGCCAATGCAGGGGACATGGGTTCGAGCCCTGGTCCGGGAAGATCCCACATGCCGCGGAGCAACTGGGCCCGTGAGCCACGGCTGCTGAGCCTGCGCGCCACAACTACTGAGCCCTCACGCCTGGGGCCCGAGCTCCACAACGGAAGAAGCCACCGCAGTAAGCCCGCACACCACAACGAAAGAGTAGCCCCTGCTGTTGCGACTGGAGGGGACCTGCACACAGCAACAAGGACCCAACGCAGCCAAAATAAATAGTAAGTAAAGAAACAAAAATGCTATAAAAATTAAAAAAATAACCAAGTACACAAGGGAGCAAAGTACCATGAATAAAAATAAGCAGAAACAAAAGGCAGCAGAAACAGACCTGCAAAGGCATCATATATTGAAATTATAGTGTTACATTATAGAAGAAATATGTATTCTTTAATAAAAGCAAGCTTGGGGCTTCCCTGGTGGCGCACTGGTTGAGAGTCCGCCTACCGATGCAGCGCACACGGGTTCATGCTCCGGTCCAGGAGGATCCCACATGCCGCAGAGCGGCTGGGCCTGTGAGCCATGGCCGCTAAGCCTGTGCGTCCGGAGCCTGTGCTCCGCAATGGGAGAGGCCACGAGAGTGAGGCCCACGTACCGCAAAAAATAAAATAAAATAAAAAAGAAAAGGAAGCTTGAAAAAATCTGCAGGCTAACAGAAAACTATTTTCCAAATGACCAAGCAGATTTGAGAAAAGAACCACATTGGGAGTCTAGAATAAAGGTAAATTAGAATTTAAAACTCAGTGGATGGATTTAACAGCAGTGTACACAAGCTGAAAAGGGAATGAGTAAAGCAGAAGGATACATTAGAAGAAAGCAACTCCATGGAAAAATGGGATCAAGATATAAATAGTTAAAAAAAAAGATATAAACAGTTTACAGAGAAAAAAACAGAAGGACTTCAGACTTCTGCCTAGAATACAGAAAATTGGAAAAAAGCATCATTCCCACACTTACAATCAAAAATCACCACGCAGGGCTACCTGGTGGCGTAGTGGTTAAGAATACCGCCTGCCAATGCAGGGGACATGGGTTCGAGCCCTGGTCCGGGAAGATCCCACATGCCACGGAGCAGCTAAGCCCGTGTGCCACAACTTCTGAGCCTGCATGCCTGTGCTCCACAACAAGAGAAGCCACAGCAATGAGAAGCCCATGCAATTTTTTTTTAATTGCTTAAAAAAAAAAAAATCACCAAGCAATCTGAAAATTGACTAATTTTGTTGAGCCCATCAGAGAGTTGAGGGTCACAGGGTACAGGAGGCTGTAGGAAATAGGACGAGCCTGACAAAAGGGTACAAATTTTCAGTTATAACATGAATAAGATCTGAAGAGCTAATGTATAACATGATGACTATAACTGATAATACTGTATTGTGTAATTGAAATTTGCTAAGAAGGAGAACTTAAGTATTCTCACCAAAAAATAAAAACATAAAACATGTGAGGAGATAAATTTAGTAATTCACTCAAATGTGGGAATCCTGTCACAATGTATACATACATTAAATATTACAATTTTATTTGTCGACCATATCTCAGTAAAGCTGAAAAATCAAAGTATTTTTAACCAAAATAATTTAAAATGAAAATTTCTTTGACAATGAGAACACTACAAATCAAAAGTTCTGGAAACTGTGCCAGGGGGACATTTCTAGTCTTAAATGCATGTATTAGATAAGAAGAGAGGATGAAAATTTTATAACCACAAAATTGAAAGGTCTAAATAAAATGTTCTAGCAAAACATATAAAAACTGACCCAAGAAAAATAGAATATACACTAATTGTTAAAGTAATTAAATCAGTGGTTAAAACCCATTTTGGGGGTGGGTGAATCCCTGGGCCAGATTGTCTTATAAGCATATTCTACCAAACCCTCAAGAATAAATAATTTCAACCTTATTCAAAAGGTTTTGAACAAGAGAAAAAGGAATAAAACTCATCAACTTATGAGGCTTCCAAAACTTTGATTCCAAAATCAAACAAGGATAATACAAGAAGGAAACATTTCAGACCAAACTCATTCATAAAAAGAGATGTAAAAATGTTGAATAAAATTTTTTTTAACAAACTGAATCAAATAATGTTTAAAATCATAACACATCACAACCATGTAAGATTTATCTCACAAAGGCAAGGAAAATTCAATACTAGAATATCTACCAACATAATAAATCACACTAAGGAAAGGTAGAAAAAGTACATAATGAACAAAATAGAGACATAAATCTTTTGATTAACAAAGCATTAGGTACTTCAAAAATCTTATCAAATAGAAATAGAAGGGACCTTCTTAATAGCCACCAAAAACTTTATCAAACATTGTTCTTACGATGAAATAGAAGTATTTCTTTTAAAATCAGGAACAAGGTAAGAATACCACCTTCATTGTCTCTATTAAGCATTTTACTAGAAGTATAAAACTGTGATTATCCACAAATAATATGATTTCCATATAGAAGATCCAAGACGTTTTAAAAATAATTAAAATTAATAAGAGAATTCAGCTAAGTTGTGGGATATAAAATTATTATACAAAAAACAATCATAGTCCTACACATCAACATCAAACAGCTAGAACATTTAATTTTAAAAACACAATTTACAACAGCAAATAAAACTACAAAGTATCTAAGACTAAGTCTAAGAAGGTGTGCAAGATCCTTACAGATAAATTATAAAACACTATTTCATGCCATTAAAGATGATCTAAAAAAACTGAAAAGTATTCAATTTTAAAGGATAGAAGACTAAATACCACAAAGATACTGATTTTCCCCAAACAAAAGTATAATTTAGTGAAATTCCAATCAAAAGTCCATAGAAACTGATAATTTCTAGGAGAAGTAAATGACCAAAAATAGCCAGAAATTTGAAAAGAGAAATCCAGGTGGATAGACTTGCCCTCCCTAAAACCAAGACTACTAATAAGGTTATAAGGTTATAGTAATCAAGTTATAGTAATAAGGTTACAGTAATCAAAACAATGTTGGCATAGGGAGAAACATTAAATTAGGGAGAAGCAAGGGTCCAAAGAGAGACTTACGCATATAAAAATAACTTGATATATGACAGAGGTGGCACTGCAGATCAGCAGGGTAATAATGGAATATTCAGTCAGTGGTCCTGGGACAACTATCCATATGGAAATATAATTGATCTAGTTGCTACCTCACATCTTACACAAAAAAATCAGTTGCAAGTGGATTAAGACCTACAAGTGAAAAGCAAAACTCTAAAACCTTTAGAAATATTTAAACTACGGGAAAACACCTTGTGACCTGTAGGCTGGAAAGAAATTTCTTAGCAAGACACAAAAAGCACAGACTGTTGAAGAAAGACTGATAAATTCAACCAGGTTAAAATTAAAACTTTCAGGGCATCAGATAAACACACTTAACGTAACAAGTCACAGACATAGAGAATTTACTTGCAATGCACATAAACAATACAAAAATTCTATCTATAATAAGGAACTTCTACAAATAATAAGACAACCACCCAACAGACAAATGGACAAAGAATATGAGTAGAGCTTCAGTAAATAATATGCCAAAATGCTCAAAAAGCATATTTTTTAACACTCGACAACACCAGAAGACAAGGAACACACATTCAAACCACAATGTAATTCTACTTCATACCCATTAGATTGGCAAAAAATGTGACACTGCTGGATGCTGGCAATGATGTGACCCAATAGGAGTTCTCTTAAGGTCCTAGGAAGATCGCTTTGAAGTACAATTGGGCAATACCTAGTAGTGCTGTAGATGCATATAACCCATACCCATGGCCCAGCATTTCCAGTCCAAAATATATCCCCTAAAACTCTTCTAAGTATGATCAAGAAGACTTTTATTAAAATGACTATTGTAGTATTGGCCATAATAAGGAAAAATTGGAAATACCCTAAATGTCCATCAAAGAAATGGGTAATTGTGGCAAATTAATTCAGTAGAATACTACAACCATTTTAAATGATTAAACTAAAGCTATGTATACTGATGTGACAAATCTCAAAAGACATATTTCAAGTGAAAAAAGGCAAGTTGTAGGGTAAGCACAATTTGACAGCATGTATATAGTTCTAAAATATGTAGAACAATATTACACATTATTTAAGGATACATATATTTATGGTGGAAGTATAAATATGAGGATGATAAACATCAAAATTAGGAGAGTGGTCACTTTGAGGAAGTGAGCAGAGGAAGGGGAATGTGATCTGGCGGCTGCGGGGTATCCACAGGGAGCTCTGTAATGTTTGGGGGCCTCTTTCATGCTGGGTAGCGGGCACACAGCGTTTTTTTGTACTGTTCTCTATATCTTTTAGCATGGCTGAAATACTTTCTAGGTTTGCTTTTCTTTAACTTTTAATCTAGAAATAATTACAGATTCACAGGATATTGCAAACATGGTACAGAGAGGTCCCTTGTATTCTACGCTCAGTTTTCCCCCAAATGGTTTACATGTTACATAACTAAAATGCAATATCAAAATAAGGATACTGACATTAGTACATGTGTGTTACAGTTCTTTGTCTTACCACATGTGTAGATTCAGGTAACCACCACTGGAATCAAGATACAGAACTATACTATAAACACAAAGATCTCCCTCACACTATCCCTTTAGAATCACACCTTCCCTCCCCACCCTAATCCCCAACATCCCTGACCCTGACAACCACCAATTTGTTCTCCAATGCCTTACTTTTGTCACTTAGAAATGTTATCCGAATATACATTTTGAAATTGGCTTTTTTCACCTCAAAATAAATGCCGTTGAGATCCACCCAAGTTTTTGTGTGTGTAAATAGTTCCTTTTCATTTCTGAGTATTATTCCATGGCATATATGTCCACGGTTCATTTAACCATTAGCCTATTGTAGTTTATTTTGGCTGTTTCCAGCTTGGGGCTATTACAAACAAGCTGCTATAAGCTATCATATAGAGGGTTTGTATGAACATAAGTTTTTCATTTCTCTGGAATAAATGCCTAGAAGTGTGTGTGCTGGGTTATATGGTAAGTGTATATTTTTTTCTTTTTTTTTATTCTTTTCCATTATGGATTATTATAGGATATTGAATATAGTTCCCTGTGCTATATAATAGGACCTTATCATTTATCCATTCTATATATAATAGTTTGCATCTGCTAACCCCAAACTCCCAATCCAGGCTTCCAAGCCCCCCTACCACACCCCACTTGGCAACCACAAGTCTGTTCTCTATGTCTGTGAGCCCGTTTCTATTTCGTAGATAAGTTTATTTGTGTCATATTTTAGATTCCACATATGAGTGATATCACATGATATTTGTCTTTCTCTCTACTTCACTTACTATGATAATCTCTAGGTCCATCCATGTTGCTGCCAATGGCATTATTTCTTTTTACGGCTGAGTAATACTCCATGGCATATATACACTATATCTTCTTTATCCATTCCTCTGTCGATGGACATTTGGTTTGTTTCCATGTCTTGGCTGCTGTGAATAGTGCTGCTATGAACATAGGGGTTCATGTATCTTTTCAAATTACAGTTTTTTCCAGACATATGCCCAGGAATGGGGTTGCTGGATCATATGGCAACTCTATTTTTAGTTTTCTGAGGAACCTCCATACTGTTTTCCATAGTAGCTGCACCAGCATATTTACTTTTTTAAGAAATTGTCAAATTATATTCCAGAGTGGCCTTTTTCCTTTCTCATCAGCAATGTATGAAAGACCCAGGTTCTCCACACCCTCAGCAGCGTCTGACCCTGTCATTATTTTTTATTTTAGCTCTCCTGATGGATGTATATTGATATATCATCATGGTCTTAACTGCATTTCCCTGACAACTACTGATGTTGAACATTTTTTCATGTGCTTATTTGCCATCTCTGCATCCTCTCTGGTGAAATGTCTCTCCATGTCTTTTGTCCGTTTTCTAATTCTATTGTTTGGTTTTTTAGTGTTAAGTTTTAAGATTTCTTTATATAGTCTAGATATAAGTTATCTGTCAGACATGGGGTTTGCAAGTATTTTCTTCCAGTCTGTAACTTATCTTTTCATTCTCTTAACAGGATCTTACACAAAGTATAAGATTTTAATTTTGATGAAGTTCAATTTATCAATTTTTTTCTTTTATGTATAATGCTTTTGGTGTCACATCTAAGAAGTCTTCGCCAGGTCCTATATTTTCTTCTAAATGTTTTATAGTTTTATCTTTTACATTTAAATCTGTATATTCCACTTTCAGTTAATTTTTGTATAAGGTGTAAGATTAAGTCAAGGTTCTATTTTTTTTTTTTGCTTGCCTATGGATATCCAATTACCCCAGCACCAGCTGTTGAAAAGACTATACTTCTTCCATTGTAATATTTTTGCACCTTTATCAAAAATCAGTTGGCCATACTTGTGTGGGGCTATTTCTGCGTTCTCTATTCTATTCCATTGATCTATGTGTCTATCCCTCTCCCAACGCCACACTGCCTTGGTTACTGTACTATATAGTAAGTCTAAATATTGGGTTAGCCAAAAAAGTTCATTTCGGTTTTTCTGCAAAACTTTTTAGCCAACCCAATATATGCAAGAGTGGTTCAAAATTTAAAAGTCAATCAGTCAATGTAAATAATTCACATACAAACAGACTAAAGAAGGAAAATCACATGATCATATATATCGATTCAGGAAAGACAGTGACAAATTCAACACCTGTTTATGATTAAAAACTTTCAGAAAACTAGGAAGAGAGGGGAATTCCCTTGACATCTACAAAAAAGATACACATAATGTACACAATAATGAAAAACTGAGTGCTTTCCTTCTAAGATCAGGATCAAAGCAAGGCTGACCACTCGCACCACTGCTATTCAACATAATACTGAAATTTTAACCAGCACACTAAGGCAAGAAAAGGAAATAAAAGCCATGCAGACCAGAAAGAAAAAAATTCAGCTGTCCCTATGTGCAGATGACATGATCATCTGGGCAGAAAATTACAGAATCTACCAGAAAAACAACAACAACAACAACTAGAACTAATGAGTTCAGCAAGGCCAAAGGATACAAGATCGACATATGAAAATCAAATGTATTTCTATATACCAGCAATGAACACATGGAAACCAAAATTAAAATTACAATGCCATTTACAGTCACTCAAAAAGAAATGAAATACTTAGGTATAAATCTTTTAAAAAACGTACAAGGGCTTCCTGGTGGTGCAGTGGTTGAGGGTCCGCCTGCCGATGCAGGGGATGTGGGTTTGTGCCCCAGTCTGGGAGGATCCCACATGCCGCGGGGCGGCTGGGCCCGTGAGCCATGGCTGCTGGGCCTGTGCGTCAGGAGCCTGTGCTCCACAACGGGAGAGGCCACAGCAGTGAGAGGCCCGCGTACTGGGAAAAAAAAAAAGAAAAATGTACAAAACTTGTATGCTGTAAACTATAAAACACTAGCGAAAGAAATCAAAGATCTAATTAAATGAAGAGACATATTGTGTTCATGGATTGGAAGACTCAATATAGTAAAGATGTCAACTCTCCCCAAATTGATATTCAGGTTTAATACAATTTCTACCAAAATCCCAGCAAGATTTTTTGTCAACGTTTTATAATTTTTAAAATCTTAGATCAACCAGTTTTTATGGATTTCAACTGAAAGAATGAATATCTGTGTGCATGTGTGCACATGTATGTGTATGTGTGTGATTAGGCCTTAATTCAATTAGCGCAGTACAACGCATTGCTGTGCTTGGATATGTATGAAGGGCAGGTGGGAGTGGGAGTCGAAAATGTCCTCCCCAATTAAGTTCAAGTTATATGGAATACAAAATAGAACCACAGGTGACACAAAAAAGTACATGGACCACTGGATGTTACAGCTTTAGTCCAAAAACACTTTTACTTTGCCTTTTCTTTCTTCACTCTCATCTTAGGCCAAAATGGGAGATATTTCTCTCCCTCTTGGCTGCCTTTCAGAACAAAGCTGAGCATGACAAGGTCCTCAATAAATTCCAGATTTGACTCTTCCTATAGCCACTTTACTGCATCACTTTCCTCTTGGCCTCTGCCAAGCTAAGAGAGATCCAAAATCTACTTGGGCCATTTTAGACCCACATAGCCCTCTTCCTTGCCTGCATCTTGCCCAGCCAGCAATGCCATGTATTCTCTTACTTTCCTCTAATTGTTGTTCTCTGCCTCTACGTTCCCACTGGCACATAGGTGTCCCAGTCTCATTATGGAACACTCATTAATATTCACCACGGGTACCCTTGTGGGTGTCCTCCCTACCCACAGATGTGTCTAGACTTCCATGAACATCAGCACTGAGAAAGCAGATTAAAAATCAGTGGTGAGGGGACTTCTCTGATGGCACAGTGGTTAAGAATCCGCCTGCCAAGGCAGGGCACACAGGTTCGAGCCCTGGTCTGGGAAGATCCCACATGCCGCGGAGCAACTAAGCCCACGAGCCACAACTACTGAGCCCACGAGCCACAACTACTGAAGCCCGCATGCCTAGAGCCTGTGCTCCTCAACAAGAGAAGCCACCGCAATGAGAAGCCCGCACACCGCAACGAAGAGCAGCCCCCGCTCGCCGCAACTAGAGAAAGCCCGCACGCAGCAACTAAGACCCAACACAGCCATAAATAAATAAACAAAAAAAAATTTTTTTTTTTTTAAACCAGTGGTGAACCAACAGCGGAGGCACAGAGCTCTGAGGTGGGGCCCAGAGCAACGGGGCTGAGGGGGGCACCTGTTGTGGCTTGACTATTATGCCACTCACAAATCAGTTTGACAGAAGATCCTACGAGAAAGTCAAATTACATTAAACAACTGCTCTTGGTAGTGCCTGGGAATTTGGTTGGTTGATAATCCAAACATAACTCAGCAGACTTCACTGTTCACACTTCCAATCCAGACATCTTGACGCTATATAAACTTAGCCCTGATTGGACCTCACTGAGTTCAACAACTCTGCTAAATTCAGGGCAAGCTGAAATGCTCTGCAATTGTTCACATGGTATTCATGGCCGAAACACTGGCTATGGCTTCACTGCCAGTGGCGGACAGGGTTACCTACAATTCACAAATCAATGAGTATTTGCTGCCTGAGCACCCTCTAAGTGCCAGGTACCATACTAAGCACATTGGCTGGTAAATGTCAAACCAGCTACGGCCTCTGCTTTCCAGCATCTTACAGTCTAATGGCAGGGAGAAGAGCCATCACATACGAAACTGAGACCTCTTCAATACGGTACTGATGGCTAATTTGCAGGTAGATTAAAAGGGGAGTGGCCAGAATAAATGGAAATATCAAGGAAGAATTCACGGCCAGGGTGAGATTCTTTTCTGGGTCTTGAAGGATGGCTAGTGATTCAGTGTGTGGAGAAGAAAACAGAAGCTATTTGAAGCAGAAGGAACTCACCAGCCCCACAGAGGGAGCCGGCCAACCAGCTGCTGTGCCCACATCCAGAGCTACTTTGGGTTACCCTTCCACAGTGAGCGGGAAGAACCTGGAAATGACAGCCACCGAGACTGACCCAGATGGATGCCCACCTCACCAGTTCTCCCCTGGAACTTAAGGGGACCAGCCACTGACACTTCAGAAAAGCACAACTTAGAGAAACAAACTCTTGGTCGTAAGACCGACTCAAGTTCAAGCAAATTACTTTTACTCTCTAAACCTCAGTTTCCTTGTGTTCCAAATGGGAACCAAACTCACAGGATTGCTGTGAAGAATAAAATAATGCGTGCACATTGCCCGAAACATAATACACACTTCATAAAAAGTAACTCTTGTGATTGTTTTAGTTCTGTATGGTCAGTATTCATGTAGATTTATTTATCTACCCCCTCACCCTTCATTCCTTCCTATATCCCTGTGCTTCCTTCTGGAATCCTTTTCCTTCTGTCCTAAGAACTGTTTTAGTATTTCTTTCAGGATAGGCCTGCATGTGAAGAATTCTCTCTGTTTTTGTTTGCCCAAAGATGCTCTATTTCACTTTAACTTTTGAAGGGTGTCTTCAATGGGTGTTGAATGCTAGATTAGCAATTATTTTCTTTTAGCACTTTAAAGATAGCCTTACATTGTCTTCTGGCTTTCATCATTTCTGGTGAGAAGCCAGCTGTGGATCTTATTGATGTTTGTTTGAGGGTCACGTATATTTTCCCCTCTTTGGCTGCCTTTAAGATTTTTCTCTTTGTCTTTGTTTCTGGCCACTTTACTCCAAGGAGCCTAGATATATGGGTTTTCTTTGTACTTATCCTGCTTGAGGTTCGTGGTGCTTCTTGGGCCCACAGCTTGATGTCTTTCATCACTTTCATAAAATTCCTGGTTATTATTTTTTTAGATATTGTTTCTGCCCCATTATCTCTCCTCTCTTTCTGGGATTCCCAATGCATATATGTTAAACCTTTTCACCATATTCTTTCTCTTATACTCTTTTCTGAATTTTACACTTTTTTCTTTCGTCTGGATATTTTCTTCTACTTCCAGACCGCTATTCTCTTCAGGTGTGCCAAACCTACTGTTAAACCCGTCCTATGGTGCATTTTTCAGTTCCAGAATTTTTCTCTTTTCTGTTCATAGATTCCAGTTCTCTCTTGAAATTCTCCATCTTCTCATGTAACTTCCTTTTAACGTCCATTTCTACTCATTCTAAGATCTATATCTTCTATGGGTTTATTTCTGTCGTCTCTTTTATTCCCCATGTTTTTGGTCATGTGGTCTTGTTTCTTGAGATGACTCAATTACCTGAAGCCCCACAACTGCACAATTATCTTCCAAACAAGGCCCTCAACTCTACCCATTTCTCTGAATTTGGTTCTTAACCCCTCTCTCTCCTTACCAAGTGGTTCTAGAATTCTAGCAAGTTTATGTCCTGATCCTTTAAACGTAGAATAACAATGCTATACTTATCTCCTCAGAGCATCCAAAGTAGTATTTGAGGCCCTCACAAATCAACCTAACTTTCCACCCTTCCCCTCATACATCCTACAATCCAATGAAGTAGAACCAGTTACCACGGCTGTTCCTTTGTTTTTCTACCCCAGTGCACATTTCAGCTATTTCCAGCAGGATGCCCCTTCGCTCATATCCAAACCCTACTATCTAAGTCCCAGATTAAATGGCATCCCCCATAATTAAACCTTGAATCCTCAGAATCTGTATTAATCTCATCCTTCTCTGAACTCCCAGAGCCTTTTACTGGAGTGTTATTTATGCCCAGGTCCTATCTGCAGCACCAGCTAACTGAGGGTGGTGGACAGTCCGTGTCTGTCTTCTGAGGGCCCACTCTCCCTCCTCGTGGCACGGTCACAGGCCCCCTGACTCTCCCCCCAGCAGCCACCTCTCCTCACTCTCAGACCAGGTGGCTCCAGCAGAACTACCGCCCACCTCTGACTCCCAGGGCCTGCGAACTTCAGCCAGGGAACTGGTGTGGAATTTTTTAGGGGGGGCTGGCTAAGCTGAAAAGATGTCACGTGATGTCATTTTTCTGCCTCAAATCCTGAGAAGGCTCCCGTTTCACTTAGAGGACAAGCCGAGAAGGCTCTAGATATATTGTGCCCTCCCCTCGTCCTCTCTGACCTTTTCTCCTGCTGTTCTTCTCCTCGTGTCCACTTCAGCCGCACCGGCTACTCTGATACTCCTCAGACATGCCAGGCTTAATCCTGCCTTAATTCCTTTCTTCCATCTGGTCCTTCCACCCTGCCCACAGACATCAATTTGACCGACCTCAGATGGAGACCTGAAGGAGGCTGTGCAAATCTCACTTTCCTGGCAAGGCTCATCCTGACCCCCATTTACAAGTAGCACCCACCATCCAACACTCCTGATGCCCCTCTCTCTGCTTACTCTCTCCTTTCTCTCTTTCTAACAGACTGTACGTTTTGCTTATTCATACCTTTACTTATGTTTACACCTCATGTATGTACACACTGGAATCCAAGCTCCCAAGGGCAGGAATCTTTGTCTGCTGGGCTTGTTGATATCTCTCAAGCCCTAGAGCAGCGTCTGGCTCAGAGCAGGCGCTGCATACATATCCACTGACTGTTGCATCAACTCGGTGTCATCTCATTTCCATAAGCAGCATCCCTGCATGGCGTGCTCCATCTGGATACTTGAAAGATGCCGATGCTCAGGTAGGGTGAGTGTTCTGTGAAAATTCCAACTTCAGGGGCGGCTATGTCGGCTCTCACGGGCGGGGACGCCCCCCTGCCCTGCAGCCACCCTCCTCACTTGGAGGGAAATTCTATTAATCAGGCAGAGAAATCAAGTCAGGGAAACACAGACTTCATATGGACCCTGGGAAGCAGAGATGGGGCTAAATAGAAACTCTTCGTAGAATAAATCTGTGGAAGCATAGGAAAATAAATCTAGGGCCAGAGTAAATCAGAGGCTCAGATCAGCTCAAACGGCCTCCCGATGTCAAAATGTAAACATTCACCAAGCCTGTCATGCTTTCGCACTTCGCAGACCCCCTCGTATCTATTATTTTACATTCTCTTCAAAACGACTCTAAGAAACAAATCATTCGTTTCTTAGAAGTTGAGGAACTGGTGCTCCAGGAGAAAAGATACCTATAAAGCTGTCCAGCTATGTGGTGATGCTAGAGGACAGGTCTCAGGACTCAGAGAACAGAAATTGTCCTCTGGGGTGTTTGAAGCCCAAAGGGGCATGGGGGTGTGCCCTGGGGACCTGAGGCCACAACGTAGACATGGCATGTCTCCCCAGAGCATCAATTCTATCCCGAGGTTCATCGAAATAAAAAGTGTTATTCTTACACTAAAACAAATGTGGGTTTTGTATAAAGCACAACGCAAAATATCTGCATGAATTATTAAGATTTTTTAAATTAGAATTAGAACAAATTTCCATATTTACAAAAGTCAACTTCGAGCTCTGTAGCACCCTCCCCCAACCCCTACCTGCCTCTTACATTAACTAGGGTGTGACTTCGCACAAATGACTTTAACTTATCTCAGCCTAGTTTTTCTCATCTGTAAAATGGAATCATAATGCCTTCCTCATAGGCCAGCTGTTATGAAGATTAAATTAAGATACATGAAAGAAGCCCTGCAAACAGAGCTGACACAGGAGGAAAAATGAAAACATTTACTTTTTTATCATTATTATGTTGCAATATTAGATATGAACCAAGGAGCCATCACCCCATTAAAACTCCCCAAACTCCTAATGTGTCCAATTTAAGGTTTCCCTTGAGAAGCAAGAACTGGAAAAGATTTAGAGGACAGAAACTGCAGAAATGATTAGGGATTAAAGAGCAAGAAGCTTGAGGAAAGGTTAAAGGAACCTGATTCTCTTTGAACTTGAGGAGAAAAGAGCTGAAAGAGAGAATCAGAAAGAACCTTCACAAAATAAAGAAAAAAGCTCCGCGGCTGTCCACCTTCACCGGGGTTGGAAGGGGATGCTGCTCAGATCTCAGCTGGGAAGGAGGAGAGGGGGAGGGGGAGGGCCTTTAGGCATCAGGGCATCTGTGTGGCTATTAGGAACCTTAGAACCAATGAGAGAAGAGTGGAACCCACTTCCCCAGAGATTTCCTTGGACGTCGTAAAAATGGGGTCCTGATGCATGGATAAGGAGGATAGCTTGGCCATCTACAGGGTGGGGTTTGATGCCCCTTGAGTCCAGATTTCTCCCATTATCCTCCCACTGGCCCTGCCTGGCCGCCTGTGGTCCTGTTTTACTTACTATGTTGCCTTAAGCTATTTATGGCTCCAAAGAATAAACGCTACCTGGAAGGCATCATCCGTGGAGTCAGTAAGAGTCCTTAATACCATAACTTATTAAAGTTGCTCCTGACAACCAGGAGAATACTCAGGAAAGGGACACAGAGCTAGTATGTTTTGAAACTTTGATGAGAGAAAGGCAGACACAGCCTAGCTGAGGACCACCAGGGGAGAGGGCTGGCAGTGGGGAGCTCTGCTTGGAGCAGGGAGGGGCCAGAGGACAAACCTCATTTCGTCACCAAACCCTGCGCTCATTCTGCTTCTAGCTGGCTCTGGCCACTAAGTGGGAGCTCCCTGAAGGCAGGGGCTTTGCCTGTTGATGCCATTATTCCCAGAGCACCTGGTCACCCACACCTGCACAGCACACGGAAGAGCTGGCCATCAGGGATGCACGCCCCCCACCCACCCCCCGACGCGGGCTGCCAGCCACTGGCGGCCAGCTCTGCGGCTACACCTGTGACCTCTAGGCCCCCGGAACCTGGGTCTGAACTGTGCCCCATCACTTCCTACTCAGGGATTCCAGTCCCAAACCTGAACTGCGGACTCTCTCCTGAGACCATGCCATCCTCTCGCCCCACCCCCCGGGCCCCTCTGCCCAGTGTTCCTCACTGCCTCTCCCCGAGCCGTGCCCCTTGCCCCCTCCTCCCCGTTCCTGTCTCCTTCCCTCTGCCTGTCCCCAGATCGGCCAACCCATCCATCTTGTCTCCTTCCCCAGTCTGTCCTGCCTCTTACCCTGATCTGTCCTCTTCTCCCCCAACATCTGTCGCATCTCTTCTCCCTCCCAGTTCTGCTTTGCTACATACGAGCCCAGCTCTCTCCCCTGGCTCTGTCCTGCTCACCCCTCTATCCCCACATCTGGAGCCACAGCTGTGTTTCATTAGAAGAGGGCGGGGTGAGACTATTCACAGGGCCTGAAATGGGATCTCAATTCCCCTAACTTTAAAAAGAAAAAAAGGGCTTCCCTGGTGGCGCAGTGGTTGAGAGTCCGCCTGCCGATGCAGGGGACACGGGTTCGTGCCCCGGTCTGGGAGGATCCCACGTGCCGCGGAGCTGCTGGGCCTGTGGGCCATGGCCGCTGGGCCTGCGCGTCCGGAGCCTGTGCTCCGCAACGGGGGAGGCCACAACAGTGAGAGGCCCGCGTACCGCAAAAAAAAAAAAAAAAAAAAAAAAAAAAAAAAAGAAAAAAAAAAAAAAGCACTTGGTGCATAGTAGGTGCTCAATAAATACCAATAAACCAGTGAGTGAGTGAATAAATGTTACCGAATGAATAATTTAATAACAGCAACACTGGAAAACATAGGAGTGGAGAAAACAAGACACCGTGACACCCTCATATCAGAATACTCCACAGCACCGAGTATTTCTCAGGTGTAAGTAGACACTGTGTGATTCCTGCTTTCTGGGGAGATGGGCCCTGTGAGAGAGATCCCCCCATCACCCATGGGAAGCCAAGTGATTGCCAAGGTTCAGGACATGACTGGCTCTTGTTTCAGATGGAGGAGGGAACAATAACAATGGGAAACACTGACACTACCTGCCTTAAAGCCCACCACCACCCAGCCCTCAAAAACTCCCTATGGGCAAAGCACAATAGATACACAAGATCCGTGTTATTCTTCTTTCCTCAGAGGCCAGGAGTCCCTAGAAATCCTGGAACGAGTCCCCTGTGGTCAGTAAGCCTCATCCTGCGACGTCATCCAAATGTTGGGCGAGGGGAGTAACTGCTGGGAAAGGGACCTGGTACCCACCTTCCACCTCAATGCAGCGGTGCCAGGAATGCAGAGGAGAGGAGGTGGCTGAGTGCAGGAACCGGGCCCCCGGGAGCTGGGCCAGGAGGGGCCGGGGCTCACGTCAGGAGTGGAGGGGCCATGGGACTGGCCGCGTCTGGGGCAGGGGGCGGGTAGGCGGGGCCAGCTCACAGTGGCGGCTGAGGGCAGAGGTCTGGGCAGGGGGCAGGGGCCCAGGCCACCAAGTGACCCACCTGCCTGCTCCCAGCCCATCCTCTGTGCTCAACGGAGCCAACCCCGTGGCCCCTCCCTCGGGACAGGGCGCTCGGTGGACACAAGCAGCCGCTGAGGACGGCGCTGGGGGCCTCACCGCTGGTCAGCATCACCCAGGACAGCACCCCCTGAAGCTCCTGCTCCCCCAAGGAAGTCAGCACTTAGAGCCACGTCTGGCTCTCGAGGTGGCCCTGCCACACCCATCACACACGGCCCAGGTCAGGGGTTCACTCCTGACCTGCCTGCCGCACACACCGCTCGCTGAGGTGAGCTTCTGGCCCCAGTGGGGAAGCAGAGGTGAGGGGTCAAAGTGTGGGGTGCTACTGCCCCCTGCTGGCAGCTTCCAGAACATTCCAGGCTGATGTCAAAGAAGACAGCACAGGCCAGAAGGGCGTCCTCCCTTCCTCCACTGGGCGCCACACCACGGAGCCCACTGGGTGGGTGGCTCCCACCGGGGCCGTGGGACTGGCCGCGTCCGGGGGGTGCGCGGGGCCAGCTTGCAGGGCGGGCGGGAACAGGCAGCACAGAGAGGGGGACAGGGGGATGGAGAGCAGAGAGAGAGAGCTCGCCAACCTCCCCCAAAGAATAACCATCACAGCAGCTCCATTGACACCCTCCTTCACGGGACACAGAGAGACTCACATACACTAAACGTCACCTCGAATCCAAACAACCTGAAGGGCGTGACAGGGCAGCGATGGGTTTCCCGCCACTTCGCAGATGAGAAAGGACGAGGCCCAAGGAGCTGTGACCCTCACCCATATCACACAGCCAGGTTGGAACTGAGACCCCCAACACGGGGTCTGCCTTCCTTGCCCAGGACTCTGACAGATAATATTAAACAATTGTTTCTGGGTCCCTGTGACAGGTCCCAGAACATCTGCAATCACGAGAGCTCATTGTGACAAAGGCACATGCCCCGGCACCACCAAGACCTGGCTTGTGATCTGGCGACGGCCAGGCGTGGTCTGGCCACGGTCTGTGTTCTCTGTAAGAGGCTGCAAAGTACATTAAACAGGGATGAGCAAATACCAGAGAAAACAGAAGCATCTTAGAGCCTGGAGACGCCCCCCAGCGTAGCGGGTAGACAGCCCGCAGGATGCAGACACGCCGGGCTAGTGGCTGCCAGGCCGGAGCTCCGACAGTCTGCTTGCTGGACAAGATGCTCCTGTTAACAAATGACCAGCACGGCCGTCACCAAGGAGGTGCCGAGCGCCTTAGGTAAAGGTAGCCAGAGCTCTGGGCTCTCCGCAGGCCCGTACCCTCTTTGGTTTGGGAACCTTCCTCCTCTCCTCCCCTGGGGGGCAGAGCATCCCCTGGTCAGTGTCCCCAACCTTCTATTCCCTCTCCCCCCTCCTCCCTGCTTTTGTCTGGTCTCCTATGGCCCCTGCCTGAGCCGCTGCCCCGCACTGCCCTCCCCCTCCTCCTGCAACTCTCCCAGCTGCGACCAGGCCAGGGTCAAGGGCAGGGCTGCCCCTTCCAAGCAGGATTAAACCAATTGGAAAGAAACAAGCACATCCCTCATCCTTGTTTCCCCGAGTTGGCCACAAGCAACAGCAAAATGTGTCCCCTGGTCTGGATGGAGGAGCCGGTGACAAATGGGTAACTTGTTCTTCCTCTGGACTTTTTCTTTTAGCTCAGAGAGGAGAGGAGGAATATTTATTAGTAAGGAAATGGGACTTGTCGGAGCCTGTGAACGCCCCACACACACGTCTGCTCTCCAGAAAGAAGGAAGACAGGTTAAGGAATCCAGGACGCTTGTGAGCTATGCAGCGGTCTCTCCTGTGCACCCAAGGGGCTGCGATCAAAAGCTCTCGCCAGCTAGAAAGGGGAACGGCCAGAGAAGAAAAGGCAGCCCAGCTCCCAGCACCAGCGGCACTGGGGCTCGTTTCCAGCCCTCGACCTTGCCTGCCTGGCCTACTTCTGCCATCCCTGACCCCTCCCTGCCACCCTGGGCCACGTGGCGTTACAAATGCGCCCAATCTGCTCTAGGAAAGCTTCCTGTGGGAGGTGCCACCTCCATGGGGACTCCGGAATCTTTATTCTCTGTCCTCAGAACATCCACTGTCTCAGAACAGGTCGGGCCTGGGCAGCAGCCTCTTGGCCTCATCCACTGCCCCACTGCAACCCGTCCTATAAGGAGCCGGTGCTGACCAGGACGGCACTCACTGCCCACCCCTTCCTCAGGGACCGGCTTCCATCCACAAAAACAGTGCTCAGCCCCACAGAGGCAGGGGGATGGATAAGACCCCATCCCTGTCCTCACAGAACCTTCATGCCTGAAACAGATGATCAATGACATAAAATCACATTTCTGTACCACTTAACTGTTCAGAAAAGTGTTTATGCAATTATCTCATTTCAGATTCCTAACAGCGCTGGGTAAGAGCTGGTTTTCTAATCTCTGCTTCTCGGAAGCGAAAATTGAGTCTCAGAGAGATGAGGGGAGGTCCCAGCCAGAGCCTGACCCCAAGACTTCGGCTCAAAGCTCTCCCACTTGACTGCCCACAACTGGATGGCAGGACAGGGTCCTTCCGCAGTTTCCAGGGATGGGGAAGGGTTTGATTGATGCCGCGACAGAGACACGACCCCCACCACCCCCCACCGAGGTCCTGAGGTGTGGAACTGAGGATGCGGGGATGTCCACCCACACGAGCCTCTCTCGCAAACCAGATGTCCTGAATCAGGAGCAACACAGGCCAAGGAGGGGGACAGGTCATCCCCGCTTCTGAACCGCCGGCTAGGCGCAGAGCAGACAGGCGAGGAGGCCCGAAGCAGAAGCTCAGAGCCAGGTCCTCGCAGGTGCTGCCTGGAGTCACCTTCTAAATGAACCCTCTGCACGGGCCACCCCGTGTCACAATTTCCACCCAGCTCTGTAGAAGCCAGGGGCTGGGAAATGTCCGCCTAGCGAGTCTTTCTTGGAAAGAAGACTTGGGCCTAGCTTTTCCTCCTCATCCTTTCTCCCCATCTTCCTGACCTCCCAGCCCCTGCAGCCCGTGCTGTCCGAGCCTCATGCACGGGCCTCTCCTGCCCTCTGCTGGAAAGCCTGCAGCAGTGCGACCACATCCCTGTGCAACCCAAACGCAAAAATCGCCTTTCCTCCCATCACCTCTCCAGTCTTTGCCCTTTTCCCACAGGATGCTGTGTCTGGGCCCTACACCAGGGCCAGACTGCTGGTGGGAGGGAGCCTTTCTCTCTGTTCCCTCATTCCTATTCCCCTTTCCTCCTCCTGCAGATGACGATCCCTCCTTTCTGACCCCAGCACTCAGGGATTGTCTGGTTTAGCGTCCAGCTCCTTCCACGGGGCTCTGATACAGGTGGGCTTCGCCCGCACCGTGACCCCTTCACCCCAGGTCTCCCTGCCTGGATCTCATCTCTTCCATCTGCCTGCCAGTCTGGTCTCCTCACCCACCAAAGGCTCTGACCTCAGATAAGAGCTGCCCTTCTGTGTCACCACGGACCTCTCTGTGCTGGAAGCATTTGCTTCCTGGTCCACTTCCCTCATTTAACCAGGAGCTCCTTGGGGACAGAGACCATATTCATCTTTGGATTCCCACTGCCTGGTACAGTGTCTGGCACAGGATGGGCCTCCAGGAAATGTCACTGTGCAGGATTTTCCTTTATCCTTGCTCCCCAAAACCACCCTCTGGCTCCCTCCTACCATCGCCCCACGCAGATTCCACTGTCTGGGTTGCAGCTGTTAAATGAATCAAAAGCAAAACAAGTCAGCGGTGTCAGGCAGCTTCCTGCAGCCGCCCCTCCCCGTGCTCTGACTCAGAAGTGCTATTATCAAGAGGTAACCGGTTTCTATATTCTTACTCCCCATTTGGGCAGAAAAAAACATGAAGCAAGCTTTCTCAAGGATGGTTAACTTGAAATGTTCTGCGCCTTAAAATTTAGGTCTCCATTTCACAAATGATTCAGCCTTAGATGAAAGAAGACAAATGTCACTGTTTGATGGAGAGAAAGTTATGAAACACCACACACGTCAAATCTCCATATACCTTTTCCTCCTAATGCAGCAAAATGATACCTGTATCGCCTTTCAATCAAAGGCTTACCGAGGGAGATGGGGCTGTAGCGGTAATCATCGGCTGTTTCTGGCGACCCCTCGCACCAATCTACTGCACGGCGTGGCCATTATAAACCCATGAAAGGCTTCCTCAATTTCACTCCTGTCCTCATCAGCCACAACAGATATTTATTGACTGCCTGTTATACTCAGGACACTTTGCTAGGTGCACGAAAGGAAAAGTTGAGGAGAGACTTCCAGAGGATTTTGAAAACGGGCACATCTGTACCTCAGAAGTAAGTTATCTGAGTTGCATGTAAAAGGAGACAAATGCAGTGGCTTTTATGAAGAAAAATGGTCTAGACCAATGGGCACCGTCAGATTGCTCTGTGTGCAGTTTTGACCGAATGCAGAAAAATGATGCCATCATAATTATTCAGTTGCATGGTAACCAGGTCGATACGCTGCATCCATTTACCTCCTGCAGCCTTGCTCCGGCCCTGCCAATGTGAGCCAGGGGGCAAAATGGTTTCCGCGATCCTGTTCTCCATTTGGTCACGAAAATGTGAAGACTGAACCTATCACTGTTTTGAAGTCAAGATGATCTGCACTTTAGAGAAGGGCTGCCTGTCTCCAAAATCAGTCACGCTGAGAATTAAAACAAATGCGACGCTTTTAGGGAGAAAAGACAGAACTCTATGGACCCAGAATCTCCACATGCCTTTTTTAATGAGCATGAGAAAATGACAGAAACATCATTGTCCTACAAATGCTCACTGAGTCACTCAGCAATATGAAGCCTTTATCTGTCTTTTCTGAGCATTTCTTAAAATCTCTTTCCACATTCCAATCACCTAGCATCATTATTAGCAAAATATTAAAATTCAACTTTTACTCATTTGTGCAAGAAAATGTGAAGGAAAATTATTCAATATTTTGAACCATGGGAGTCTATATATTTGACATACTCCATTTGTATATCAACAGTCTGTGTACTAGAGGGAGGTAGGCCTCTGTCCCCATTTAGAATGCAGAGCCTGAGAGAGACCAAAAAGCAATCTCATCACTCCAAAAGATGAGGAGACTGAGACCCAGGAAGGGGCACACCCATCACAGTCACAAAATGTGATGCAAGGGGCAGGACTGTCATACACTGACCCCAAGACCCCACTCTGGGTTTCCTGGGCACCAAGCCAGATTGAAAAGCCCCTCCCTAACTTCTCCCAGTGCAAAGTGCTGCACTCAAGCCCACTTCTCATTGGAATGGTGGGTATCCTCCCTCTCTACTCTCACCCTCTGCAGAGGAGCTGCCACTCCCGAGGGGCCCCAGATCTCCAGGGGCTGCGCAGCTGGTGCTCCCAGAAAACTCTCAGCAACAGCTGGAGCTGGAACCCAGACGCCCTGTGCCAGGCAGTGAGGGCTCCCTTCCCTGGTATCAAGTCACTCTCACACTTGCCCCCAAAATGAGGCAGACCCCTACTACTGGAATGCAAACCCACTGCCAACTCTGCTTTGCAGGCTCCCTTTCCCCCACCACCCACAAAGAAGTCACGCCACGTGACATTGTAGGATGTGTATCAGTCCTGTTGCATAACAGATGGGTGCCTAGATGGGACCTCTCTGTGTGACCATGGTGATACTCACAGGACCACTTTGTGGCATGCAGAGCCAGTTGGCAGCAACAGTGGGGAAGAAAACCTAGCACCCATCTCCCAATCTGCTACCTTGTTATAACTTACTTCACAATACTTCTGCACAGAAGGCAATACATACATACCTGTATTAGGGTTCTCCAGAGAACCAGAACCAGTAGGAGATATATACATACATAGAAAGAGATAGAGATAGAGAGAGAGATTTATTACAAGGAATAGGCCCACACAATTATGGGGGCTAAGAAATCCCAAGATCTGCAGGCAAACTGGAGACCCAGCAGATCCTATGGCATAAGTTCCAGTCAAAAGCCAGCAGCCTCAAGACCCGAGAAGAGACCATTTTTCTGTTCCGGTCTGAAGGCAGGAAAAAAATCACTGTCTCAGTTCAAATAGGCAGAAGTTCCCTCTTTTTGTCAGCCTTTTTGTTCTACTCAGATCCACAACAGATTGGATGAGGCCCACCCACCTTATGGAGGGCAATCTGCTTCACTCAGGCTACTAATTAAATATTCAACCTCATCCAGAAACACCCTCATGGACACACCCAGACACAATGTTCAACCAAATATCTGGGCACCCTGTGGCCCAGTCCAGCTGGCACATAAAATTAACCCCCATAGTCACATATAGCATTGTTATCCACGGATAGCCCAGAGGAGGTTATTTAACCTCTGAAGTTCCTTAATGGGGATACACAGCCCAGGCACAGGCAGTTAGCATTTGGAACACTCCCATGAAAATCCCACACCCAACAGGCAGCTACTGACAAGCATTCCAGCCAACTTAATCTCTGATCCACACTAACCACTTCTGTTAATTAGCAGAATGGATGTTAGAAAATATTTTTGTTGCTGAACTGAATGCTGTTCAAGATCCATGGATTGGCTAAAAGATTTCACAGGGGGCTTCCCTGGTGGCACAGGGGTTGAGAGTCTGCCTGCCGATGCAGGGGACACGGGTTCGTGCCCCAGTCTGGGAAGATCCCACGTGCCGCGGAGCGGCTGGGCCCGTGAGCCATGGCTGCTGAGCCTGTGCTCCGCGACGGGAGAGGCCACAACAGTGAGAGGCCCATGTAACGCAAAAAAAAAAAAAAAAAAAAAAAAAGATTTCACAGGCATTGTCACCCATGTGTGAATGGAGTGGAAAAATCCACTGAGCCCGGTAGCCCGTGCCTTTCGGAGTAGCTCCCAGGCCTTAGGATTCCACCAGTGTTTGTGGAGGTTTGTCATCTGGTTGCAATTAGATAGTTAGCTGAATCCTCTGCTCAAGCATTACTTCATCTACCCCGAGTATGCAAAGTGCAGAGAAGAATGCCCAAGGGACAGGGAGCTGGGACATCACGGAACTTACAAGAGTGCATTTAGTAGGGGGCGGGGAAACATATCCTTCACCTATCTCTAAATAATAGAAGGGATTGCTATCAAAGAGAAAGAACCTAAAATAGTGATGACACAACTGGCTTGGATGTCTGCAACACCATTCACTCACTGCTCTTTCTCCTAAGCCACCCTGTTCACCTTACACCATCATGCGCTGTGCTCTCCTCCTTAATGAACAGAATCAGGATTCAGAACCACTTGGACAAGCTAGAATATGGACTGTGGGCAACAAAATGAAATTTCACAGAGGTAAATGTAAAGTCCCATGTTCAAGGTTTCAAGCTGTCCCCTGCAAAACTGTAAGATGGGATGGGAGATGGGGTTTGCAGCCGACTTGCATCATAATCTGTGGATGGTGACTTAACAGAAGTTTACCGAGTCAACAGTGAGGACCCTTAGGAAGAACCATTAAGTGTTTAGATGACATCTAAAGATCCAGGGAAAGAGCAATTTCACAGCATTCTGCCCCAGTCAAACCACATCTGGAATACGGCGATACAATCTGGGTACCATATTTTTAAAGTCATTTTGACAAATGAGAATATATCCGGAGGAGAGTGACCAGGAAAATAAGGAGTATTAAAATTATAACTTACGGGCTTCCCTGGTGGCGCAGTGGTTGAGAGTCCGCATGCCAATGCAGGGGACACGGGTTCATGTCCCGGTCCGGGAGGATCCCACATGCCGCGGAGCGGCTGGGCCGTGAGCCATGGCCGCTGAGCCTGCGCGTCTGGGGAAAAAAAAAAAATTATAACTTCCATTTAGACAAAGGACTCATGAGATTTATCCTGGAGAAGAGACAATAAAGGGAATAGGAGTAAGTCAGAAAGAAAAAGACAAATACCGTATGCTAACACATATATATGGAATTTAAGGGAAAAAAATGTCATGAAGAACCTAGGGGTAAAACAGGAATAAAGACGCAGACCTACTGGAGAACGGACTTGAGGATATGGGGAGGGGGAAGGGTGAGTTTTGACAGGGCGAGAGAGAGTCATGGACATATACACACTAACAAACGTAGTAAGGTAGATAGCTGGGGGGAAGCAGCCGCAAGGCACAGGGATATTAGCTCGGTGCTTTGTGACAGCCTGGAAGGGTGGGATGGGGAGAGTGGGAGGGAGGGAGACGCAAGAGGGAAGACATATGGGAACATATGTATATGTATAGCTGATTCACTTTGTTATAAAGCAGAAACTAACACACCATTGTAAAGCAATTATACCCCAATAAAGATGTTTAAAAATAAATAAATAAATAAAGGGAATAGGTATTTAAACATCAAACAGCTGAAAGCTTGTTATTAGAAAAGTGTTTTGTAGATGAGGGGATGGAAGACAGATGTTTGCCTAAACTAAGAAAGAGCTAAGTGTCCAGCAGTGGCAGGTACTGGCTATGAGATAACTACTCCCTTATGCAGTAGGTATTGCTACCACCATCATCATCCCCATCACCATCAGCATCAGCATCACATCCCTGTTTTACACATGAGGTACCAGGACTGAGAAAAGCTAACTCACCCCATAGCAGGTTGCTCATTTAAAAAGCCATTTCCAACACTACCGTTCTATTATTTTTAATTATCCAAGAAGCAATCTCTTCTCTTCTCTCCCTGACTGAAGAGAAGGGAAGGGGAGTCAGAGGGCCACCCTGAGGCCTCACTTTGCTGCTGTGATGTTAGACAGACTCTTTGGGATTCAGGCCCCAGTTCTACTATGTACCACTCAGGCACCTTTAAAATGTTCTTTGTCCGTCTGGTCTTCAGCACCTCATGTGTGAGATGGAATCAGTGAGAACAAACTCCTCATGGACTTACATGTGGACTGACTGAGTTAAGGCAGGTGTCAATGTGATGGTAAACACACAATAAATGTTAGCTTATTATCATCCACCTTGAACTTGCTAAGCACCACCCAGACACAGATGTGGTCGCTATTCACAGAGCTTACAATCCAGCTGCAAAGCCCTCTTCTTCCAGGAAGACTTCCCTCAAACAAATGACTGAGGGTCTGGAAAACTCTCCAGGGGGTGCTCAGGCCTGGCAGTCTCAAAAGGGAACCGTTTTCCATTCCAGATCCTCAACTTCCAAAAGCCCTCCCCACTAAAGCTGATCTACCTGAAAACACCTGCCGCAGAAGCTTCCCACTCAATTTCTGTTCTCCGACTTTACGAAAGAAAGGCACACCTCCCACCCACCCAGAATCTCAATGTGCCGCCTGATTCCAGGTGTGAAAATCTCTGGGGCGCCAGACCAAAGAGCAAGTTTCCAACATTTGCTTATGTGGTGAGAAAATAAGTGACTCCATTCACTTTTTGCAAGTCATGGTTTTTCAGTTCTTTGCTTGCTAGAAAATCCGAAGGGAACCTAATCAAACTGTTGACTAATAGGTTGTGAAAAAAAGTTTTTGATGCTAGATCACCATGTGACCATGTGATTTGGGGCTGAAAAAATTAAAAGAAAATTAAAGAACTGAATAACAGGTAGAACAAAACTCCTTCTTTTCCAAATCCTCTTATTTATGTGAGCAAAGTTGTTCAGTGCTTATATCAATAAAAATCAAAATTAGAGTGGGGCTTCCCTGGTGGCTCAGTGATTAAGAATCCGCCTGCCAATGCAGGGGACTATGGGTTTGAGCCCTGGTCCGGGAAGATCCCACATGCCACGGAGCAACTAAGCCCATGCGCAACAACTACTGAGCCTGCGCTCTAGAGCCCGCGATCCACAACTACCGAGCCCGTGTGCCCCAACTACTGAAGCCCACACACCTAGAGACCTTGCTCCACAACAAGAGAAGCCACCACAGTGAGAAGCCCACACACCACAACGAAGAATAGCCACAACTAGCGAAAGCCCATGCGCAGCAACAAAGACCCAATGCAGCCAAGAATTAAAAATAAAATAAATAACTAAAATGTTTAATTAAAATAAGAGTGAAATATACTGACTCCTGTCTCGTTCAAGCCACAGTAGTATTTGCCCAGAGAGACTTGACCGTCAAGTCCACCTCATGAAATATTTCCATTATTTAAGTATTTATCAAATTTTGTTATGTGTTTGTTATTTTGAGCCACAGCCTATTCATAATAATTGCAAAAATAACTCAATCCAGAGAAATGTGTTCAACGCTTAAGGAGTTACAATCACAAGAAATAAAATGTAACTTTATGTTGCTTTGTGTTGCTGAGAAGTATAAGAAGACAATTTAAAATACTTTTAAAGGCAAAACATTACATCATAAAATTATTTTAAATGAGTTCAAAGAGAAAATGATGTAAAGTCTCAAACGTTTAAAAAAAAGTTGTAGGGGAATTCCCTGGCAGTCCAGTGGTTAGGACTCCGAGCTCTCACTGCCAAGGGCCTGGGTTCAATCCCTGCTCGAGGAACTAAAATCCCACAAGCCACATGGTGCAGCCAAAAAAAAAAAAAAGTTGTATGTGCATTTTGAATAAATGATGGTAGGTATCAAGCCACTAACATTTTAAAAAGTGATATAACTGTTTTTTTAAATGAAAATATTTCAAATACACTGGAGGTTATATCTTTTGCAATTATTTCAACTTAATTTGAAATTATTCATAAGGGAACTTAAAAACGTGCTACAGGGCACACTGGTTTTCAAAATTCTTTTAAGTAAAAGAGGGTAAAGACCACTGGAGTAGATGATATTCACCTGTTCCAAAAAGGCTACTAACACATTAAAACAACCAATCTGGCACCACTGGAGTAGATGATATTCACCTGTTCCAAAAAGGCTACTAACACATTAAAACAACCAATCTGGGCCTCTCTTCCTTTCTCCTCTCTTATTCAAGAAGCATAACTCCTATTCAGTAGACAGGAGGGCCTAGGAGATTCACATTCCAGCAAGACCAGTAACCAGGACCATCATCTATTCAAGCATAGGAAATGAGACTTATCTGGTACAAGGTGGAAATTTGGAACTAAAATCCCTACATAAAGCCATAACTCTCAAAGAGATGCAACCTCAATAAAGGGGTGGATGAGAAAAATTCATTCACTAGTACAGGGAGACTGCAAGGAAACTTATCTGTTCCTTCCTACTTTATTAGAATAAAGAAGTCTCTGCTGAGAATTCTAGGCACCAGGGCTATGACTCACAAGGGTTTGGGATCTGAAATTACACTATGGATCTGGGACCCTCCAAGAAGAGAAATTAACATGAAATGGATCCATGACAAGAGATAACCCAGGAAGGAAGCCCAGAAGAAGCAAATGCAAAACTTTCGGGAAGGAACGGGTACTTAACCCATAGATCAAGCCCCCTGAAGATGAGAGCTCACAATCCAAAATTACAATTCCAAATTATAAGGAAACAGTCACCTCCAGCAAGAATCAGCAGACAAAACAAACAAGAATACTAGAAAAAAAAATTTTTTCAGATAAAGGAAAAATTGACAAATAAAATCAGAATATTTAAAATAATGAGAGACTATAGAACACACATCCTGAAGATGGCGGAAGCGTAAGACGTGGAGATCACCTTCCTCCCCACAGATACACCAGAAATACATCTACACGTGGAACAACTCCGACAGAACACCTACTGAACGCTGGCAGAAGACCTCAGACCTCCCAAAAGGCAAGAAACCCCCCACATACCTGGATAGGGCAAAAGAAAAAAGAATAAACAGAGACTAAAGGATAGGGATGGGACCTGCACCAGTGGGAGGGAGCCGTGAAGGAGGAAAGATTTCCACACACTAGAAGCCCCTTCGCGGGCGGAGACTGCGGGTGGCGGAGAGGGGAAGCTTCGGAGCCGCAGAAAAGAGCACAGCAACAGGGGTGCGGAGGGAAAAGCGGAGAGATTCCCGCACAGAGGATCAGGGTCGACCAGCACTCACCAGCCCGAGAGGCTTGTCTGCTCCCCGGCCAGGGCCGGCGGGGCCTGGAGTTGAGGCTCAGGCTTCGGTCGGAGCGCAGGGAGAGGACTGGGGTTGGCGACATGAACACAGCCTGAAGAGGCTAGTGCGCCACAGCTAGCCGGGAGGGAGTCCGGTTAAAGGTCTGGAGCTGCTGAAGCGGCAAGAGACTTTTTCTTCCCTCTTTGTCTCCTGGTGCGCGAGGAAAGGGGATTAAGAGCGCTGCTTAAAGGAGCTCCAGAGACGGGCGCAAGCCGCGGCTAACAGCGCGGACCCCAGATACGGGCATGAGACGCTAAGGCTGCTGCTGCCGCCACCAAGAAGCCTGTGTGCGAGCACTGGTCACTCTCCACACCTCCCTTCCGGGGAGCCTGTGCAGCCCGCCACTGCCAGAGTCCCGGGATCCAGAAACAACTTCCCCGGGAGAACGCACGGCGCGCCTCACGCCGGCCTCTGACGCACAGGCCCGCCCCACACTACGTGCCCCTCCCTCCCCATGGCCTGAGTGAGCCAGGGCGCCGGAATCAGCGGCTCCATTAACCCCGTCCTCTCTGAGCGAAGAACAGACGCCCGCCGGCGACCTACACGCAGAGGCGGGGCCAAATCCAAAGCTGAGCCCCCGGGAGCTGCGCGAACAAATAAGAGAAAGGGAAATTTCTCCCAGCAGCCTCAGGAGCAGCGGATTAAAGCTCCACAATCAATTTGATGTACCCTGCATCTGTGGAATACATGAAAAGAAGACGAATCATCCCAAATTAAGGAGGTGGGCTTTGAGAGGAAGATTTATGATTTTTTTCCCCTTTTTCTCTTTTTGTGAGTGTGTATGTGTATGCTTATGTGGGAGATTTTGTCTGTATAGCTTTGCTTCCACCATTGGTCCTAGGGTTCTATCAGTCCGTTTTTTTTTTTAATTCTTTTCCTTTTTTCTCTCTTAATAATTATCTTTTATTTTAATAACTTTATTATATTTTATCTTTATTTTATTTTACTTTATCTTCTTTCTTTCTCTCTTTCTTCCTTACCTCCTTCCTTCCTTCCTCCCTCCTTTCTTTCTTTCTACTTCTACTAATTCTTTCTTTCTACTTTTTCTCCCTTTTATTCTGAGCCGTGTGGATGAAAGGCTCTTGGTGCTGCAGCCAGGAGTCAGTGCTGTGCCTCTGAGGTGGGAGAGCCAACTTCAGGACACTGGTCCACAAGAACCTCCCAGCTCCACATAATATCAAACGGCGAAAATCTCCCAGAGATCTCCATCTCAACACCAGCACCCAGCTTCACTCAACGACCAGCAAGCTACACTGCTGGACATCCTATGCCAAACAACTAGCAAGACAGGAACACAAACCCACCCATTAGCAGAGAGGCTGCCTAAAATCATAATAAGGCCACAGACACCCCAAAACACACCACCAGACGTGGACCTGCCCACGGGAAAGACAAGATCCAGCCTCATCCACCAGAACACAGGCACTAGTCCCCTCCACCAGGAAGCCTACACAACCCACTGAACCAACTTTAGCCACTGGGGACAGACACCAAAAACAACAGGAACTACGAACCTGCAGCCTGCAAAAAGGAGACCCCAAACACAGTAAGATAAGCAAAATGAGAAGACAGAAAAACACACAGCAGATGAAGGAGCAAGATAAAAACCCACCAGACCTAACAAATGAAGAGGAAATAGGCAGTCTACCTAAAAAAGAATTCAGAATAATGACAGTAAAGATGATCCAAAATCTTGGAAATAGAATAGACAAAATGCAAGAAACATTTAACAAGGACCTAGAAGAACTAAAGATGAAACAATGATGAACAACACAATAAAGGAAATTAAAAATACTCTAGATGGGATCAATAGCAGAATAACTGAGGCAGAAGAACGGATAAGTGACCTGGAAGATAAAGTAGTGGAAATAACTACTGCAGAGCAGAATAAAGAAAAAAGAACGAAAGGAACTGAGGACAGTCTCAGAGACCTCTGGGACAACATTAAATGCACCAACATTCGAATTATAGGGGTTCCAGAAGAAGAAGAGAAAAAGAAAGGGACTGAGAAAATATTTGAGGAGATTATAGTTGAAAACTTCCCTAATATGGGAAAGGAAATAGTTAATCAAGTCCAGGAAGCACAGAGAGTCCCATACAGGATAAATCCAAGGAGAAACAGGCCAAGACACATATTAATCAAACTGTCAAAAATTAAATACAAAGATAACATATTAAAAGCAACAATGGAAAAACAACAAATAACACACAAGGGAATCTCCATAAGGTTAACAGCTGATCTTTCAGCAGAAACTCTGCAAGCCAGAAGGGAGTGGCAGGACATATTTAAAGTGATGAAGGAGAAAAACCTGCAACTAAGATTACTCTACCCAGCAAGGATCTCATTCAGATTTGATGGAGATGTTAAAACCTTTACAGACAAGCAAAAGCTGAGAGAGTTCAGCACCACCAAACCAGCTTTACAACAACCACTAAAGGAACTTCTCTAGGTAAGGAACACAAGAGAAGGAAAAGACCTACAATAACGAACCCAAAACAATTAAGAAAATGGGAATAGGAACATACATATCTATAATTACCTTAAATGTAAATGGAGTAAATGCTCCCACCAAAAGACACAGATTGGCTGAATGGATACAAAAAGACCCATATATTTGCTGTCTACAAGAGACCCACTTCAGACCTAGAGACACATACAGACTGAAAGTAAGGGGATGGAAAAAGATACTTCATGCAAATGGAAACCAAAAGAAAGCTGGAGTAGCAATTCTAATATCAGACAAAACAGACTTTAAAATAAAGACTATTAGAAGAGACAAAGAAGGACACTACATAATATTCAAGGGATCGATCCAAGAAGATATAACAATTGTAAATATTTATGCACCCAACATAGGAGCACCTCAATACATAAGGCAAATACTAACAGCCATAAAAGGGGAAATGGACAGTAACACATTCGTAGTAGGGGACTTTAACACCCCACTTTCACCAATGGACAGATCAACCAAAATGAAAATAAATAAGGAAACACAAGCTTTAAATGATACATTAAACAAGATGGACTTAATTGATATTTATAGGACATTCCATCCAAAAACAACAGAATACACATTTTTCTCAAGTGCTCATGCAACATCCTCCAGGATAGATCATATCTTGGGTCACAAATCAAGCCTTGGTAAATTTAAGAAAATTGAAATTGTATCAAGTATCTTTTCCGACCACATCGCTATGAGACTAGATATCAATTACAGGAAAAGATCTGTAAGAAATACAAACACATGGAGGCTAATCAATACACTACTTAATAACGAAGTGATCACTGAAGAAATCAAAGAGGAAATTTAAAAATACCTAGAAACAAATGACAATGGAGACACGACGACCCAAAATCTATGGGATGCAGCAAAAGCAATTCTAAGAGGGAAGTTTATAGCAATACAATCCTACCTTAAGAAACAGGAAACATCTCGAATAAACAACCTAGCCTTGCACCTAAAGCAATTAGAGAAAGAAGAACCAAAAAACCCCAAAGTTAGCAGAAGGAAAGAAATCATAAAAATCAGATCAGAAATAAATGAAAAAGAAATGAACGAAACGATAGCAAAGATCAATAAAACTAAAAGCTGGTTCTTTGAGAAGATAAACAAAATTGACAAACCATTAGCCAGACTCATCCAGAAAAAAAGGGAGAAGACTCAAATCAATAGAATTAGAAATGAAAAAGGAGAAGTAACAACTGACACTGCAGAAATACAAAAGATCATGAGAGATTACTACAAGTAACTCTATGCCAATAAAATGCACAACCTGGAAGAAATGGACAAATTCTTAGAAATGCACAACCTGCCAAGACTGAGTCAGGAAGAAATAGAAAATATGAACAGACCAATCACAAGCACTGAAATTGAAACTGTGATTTAAAATATTCCAACAAACAAAAGCCCAGGACCAGATGGCTTCACAGGCGAATTCTATCAAACATTTAGAGAAGAGCTAACACCTATCCTTCTCAAACTCTTCCAAAATATAGCAGAGGGAAGAACACTCCCAAACTCTTTCTATGAGGCCACCATCACCCTGACACCAAAACCAGACAAGGATGTCACAAAGAAAGAAAACTATAGGCCAATATCACTGATGAACATAGATGCAAAACTCCTCAACAAAATAATAGCAAACAGAATCCAACAGCACATTAAACGGATCATACACCATGATCAAGTGGGGTTTATTCCAGGAATACAAGGATTATTCAATATACGCAAATCAATCAACATGATACACCATATTAACAAACTGAAGGAGAAAAACCATATGATCATCTCAATAGATGCAGAGAAAGCTTTTGACAAAATTCAACACCCATTTATGATAAAAACCTTGCAGAAAGTAGGCATAGAGGGAACCTTCCTCAACATAATAAAGGCCATATATGACAAACCCACAGCCAACATCGTCCTCAGTGGTGAAAAACGGAAAGCATTTCCACTAAGATTAGGAACAAGACAAGGTTGCCCACTCTCACCACTCTTATTCAACATAGTTTTGGAAGTTTTAGCCACAGCAATCAGAGAAGAAAAGGAATCCAAATCGGAAAAGAAGTAAAGCTGTCACTGTTTGCAGATGACGTGATACTATAAATAGAGAATCCTAAAGATGCTACCAGAAAACTACTAGAGCTAATCAATGAATTTGGTAAAGTAGCAGGATACAAAATTAATGCACAGAAATCTCTGGCATTCCTGTACACTAATGATGCAAAATCTGAAAGTGAAATCAAGAAAACACTCCCATTTACGATTGCAACAAAAAGAATAAAATATCTAGGAATAAACCTACCTAAGGAGACAAAAGACCTGTATGCAGAAAATTATAAGACACTGATGAAAGAAATTAAAGATGATACAAATAGATGAAGAGATATACCGTGTTCTTGAATTGGAAGAATCAACATTGTGAAATTGACTCTACTACCCAAAGCAATCTACAGATTCAATGCAATCCCTGTCAATCTACCACTGGCATTTTTTACAGAACTAGAAAAAAATTTTCACATTTTGTATGGAAACACAAAAGACCCCAAATAGCCAAAGCGATCTTGAGAACGAAAAACGGAGCTGGAGGAATCAGGCTCCCTGACTTCAGACTATACTACAAAGCTACAGTAATCAAGACAGTATGGTACTGGCACAAAGACAGAAAGATAGATCAATGGAACAGGAATAGAAAGCCCAGAGATAAACCCACGCACATATGGTCACCTTATCTTTGATAAAGGAGGCAGGGATGTACAGTGGAGAAAGGACAGCCTCTTCAATAAGTGGTGCTGAGAAAACTGGACAGGTACATGTAAAAGTATGAGATTAGATCACTCCCTAACACCATACACAAAAATAAGCTCAAAATGGATTAAAGACCTAAATGTTAAGTCCAGAAACTATCAAACTCTTAGAGGAAAACATAGGCAGAACACTCTATGACATAAATCACAGCAAGATCCTTTTTGACTCACCTCCTAGGGAAATGGAAATAAAAACAAAAATAAACAAATGGGACCTAATGAAACTTCAAAGCTTTTGCACAGCAAAGGAAACCATAAACAAGACCAAAAGACAACCCTCAGAATGGGAGAAAATATTTGCAAATGAAGCAAATGACAAAGGATTAATCACCAAAATTTATAAGCTGCTCATGCAGCTCAATAACAAAAAAACAAACAACCCAATCCAAAAATGGGCAGAATACCTAAATAGACATTTCTCCAAAGAAGATACACAGACTGCCAACAAACACATGAAAGAATGCTCAACATCATTAATCATTAGAGAAATGCAAATCAAAATTACAATGAGATATCAGTCAGGCCAGTCAGAATGGCCATCATCAAAAAATCTAGAAACAATAAATGCTGGAGAGGGTGTCGAGAAAAGGGAACGCTCTTGCACTGCTGGTGGGAATGTGAATTGGTTCAGCCACTATGGAGAACAGTATGGAGGTTCCTTAAAAAACTACAAATAGAACTACCATATGACCCAGCAATCCCACTACTGGGCATATACCCTGAGAAAAACAAAATTCAAAAAGAGTCATATACCAAAATGTTCATTGCAGCTCTATTCACAATAGCCTGGAGATGGAAACAACCTAAGTACCCATCATCGGATGAATGGATAAAGAAGATGTGGCACATATGTACAATGGAATATTACTCAGCCATAAAAAGAAACAAAATTGAGCTATTTGTAATGAGGTGGATAGACCTAGAGTCTGTCATACAGAGTGAAGTAAGTCAGAAAGAAAAAGACAAATACCGTATGCTAACGCATATATATGGAATTTAAGAAAAAAAAATGTCATGAAGAACGTAGGGGTAAGAGAGGAATAAAGACACAGACTTACTGGAGAATGGACTTGAGGATATGGGGGCGGGGGAAGGGTGAGCTGTGACAGGGCGAGAGAGAGGCATGGACATATATACACTACCAAACGTAAGGTAGCTAGCTAGTGGGAAGCAGCCGCATGGAACAGGGATATCAGCTCGGTGCTTTGTGACCGCCTGGAGGGGTGGGATAGGGAGGGTGGGAGGGAGGGAGACGCAAGAGGGAAGAGATATGGGAACATATGTATATGTATAACTGATTCACTTTGTTATAAAGCAGAAACCAACACACCATTGTAAAGCAATTATACCCCAATAAAGATGTTAAAAAAAAAAAAAAAAGAAACCTGGAATGTCTTGAAATAATAAGAAATGTTTCTAATTCTTTTGTTCTTTTATGACCTCAATAAAATTTTAGAGGTATCTTTAAAAAAAAAAATCTAGAAACAATAAATGCTGGAGAGGGTGTGGAGAAAAGGGAACCCTCTTGCACTGTTGGTGGGAATGTAAATTGATACAGCCACTGTGGAGAACAGTATGGAGGTTCCTTAAAAAACTACAAATAGAACTACCATATGACCCAGCAATCCCACTACTGGGCATATACCCTGAGAAAACCATAATTCAAAAAGAGTCACATAGGGCTTCCCTGCTGGCGCAGTGGTTGAGAGTCCGCCTGCCGATGCAGGGGACACGGGTTCATGCCCCGGTCTGGGAAAATCCCACATGCCGCAGAGCGGCTGGGCCCGTGAGCCATGGCCGCTGAGCCTGTGTGTCCGGAGCCTGTGCTCTGCAACAGGAGGGGCCACAACAGTGAGAGGCCCGTGCAAAAAAAAAAAAAGAGTCATGTACCAAAATGTTCATTGCAGCTCTATTTACAGTAGCCAGGACATGGAAACAACCTAAGAGCCCATCATCGGATGAATGGATAAAGAAGATGTGGCACATATATACAATGGAATATTACTCAGCCATAAAAAGAAACGAAATTGAGCTATTTGTAATGAGGCGGATAGACCTAGAGTCTGTCATATAGAGTGAAGTAAGTCAGAAAGAGAAAGACAAATACCGTATGCTAACACATATATACGGAATTTAAGGGGAAAAAATGTCATGAAGAACCTAGGGGTAAGACAGGAATAAAGACACAGACCCACTAGAGAATGGACTTGAGGCTATGGGGAGGGGGAAGGGTAAACTGTGACAAAGCTAGAGAGAGGCATGGACATATATACACTACCAAATGTAAGATAGCTAGTGGGAAGCAGCCGCATAGCACAGGGAGATCAGCTCAGTGCTCTGTGACCGCCTGGAGGGGTGGGATAGGGAGGGTGGGAGGGAGGGAGACGCAAGAGGGAAGAGATATGGGAACATATGTATATGTATAACTGATTCACTTTGTTATAAAGCAGAAACTAACACACCATTGTAAAGCAATTATACTCCAATAAAGATGTTAAAAAAAAAAAAGACACATGCACCCCAATGTTCACTACAGCACTAGTTACAACAGCCAGGTCATGGAAGCAACCTAAATGCCCATCTACAGACGACTGGATAAAGAAGAAGTGGTACATATATACAATGGAATATTACTCAGCCATAAAATGGAACGATACTGGGTCATTTGTAGAGATATGGATGGATCCAGAAACTGTCATACACAGTGAAATAAGTCAGAAAGAGAAAAACAAATATCATATATTAATGCATATATGTGGAACCTAGAAAAATGGTACAGATGAACTGGTTTGCAGGGCAGAAATAGAGATACAAATGTAGAAAACAAGCGTATGGACATCAAGAGGGGAACGTGGCCGGGGAGTGGTGGTGGTGTGATGAATTGGGAAATCAGGATTGACGTGTATACACTAATATGTATAAAATAGGTCACTAATAAGAACCTGCTGTATGAAAAGAAAATAAAAAATAAATAATGAGACATAAACAAAATAGTTAAAAGTATAAAGACAACACATACCACAAAAGAAAAATGAGAATGAGCTATTTTGGAAAAGATTCCAAAGAAAACTCATGCCGGAATGATGGGAAGTGCCTGGCAACTGTTAGGGCCTGCAGTCGGATAAGACCTGCAGAGGGTCTAGAGAATGTCCAGCCAAGCAAGGGAAAAGCCAAATTGTTGCAAGCTTGTTTGTGCCGTGTAGATACCAGGGTGCACCAAGGCTGCCCCCCGGAGTGCATCCATCACTCTGCACTTTGGAGCAAAGCCTGGTTCCATCTAATGACCCGTCAGCAGTCCCTTCCTAGGTTACCTCTGTTGTTTGCAGAGTTAATAAGAAAAGCTGTGGCTTGTTGTTTTGCCTTGTTTTTAAGATGAATTGTGGGGCACAGATTAGTTTTCAGGATAGAGAGCCACAGTGCTGAGCCAGCAAAACACCGAGACGGAGGAAACTGTTCTGCAGTGCAGAATCTGCAGAGAAAACTTACAGACCCACCACGTGACAAGGGATCTTGGAGATCATCTTCTTCAACCTTTGTTTTCCATGAAAGGAAACAGGCCCAGAAAGAAGTAACTTTCTCCAGGCTCTGCACCCAGTTTGTGAAAGAGCTGAAGCTCAGCCTTGGGCTTTCCATCTCCGAGGCCACAGCAGAGCTGGCCGAGAGCAGTCTTGTGCCAATGGCCAACTTGCCCTTTCTGCTGGCTCCCTCTGGTGAAGTCCCTCCTTGACCTCTCTCAACTCAGAGCCCTGATGCTCTCTTCCTCCATCAGTGCAGCCATCTAAGGGGAGAGGAGGGGGTGACATGGGCAGAAGGGAAGAATTACCCTACAATGTGGTAGAATCATATGAGAATTTTGTGTGCGTTTTTCAAATATGCTGTCTTCGGGGGAAAATCAGATAAATTGTACTGATGACTTTACTTCGAGTTGCATTCCAGTAAAAGAACTAACCTCTAATAGTAAAACTTCCTAGGGACAAGAAGAGACGAAAGAGAAATCTGAGCACCCACCACCACCATCTTTCAAGCCCACATTTAGGCCACTCAATCTAGCCTCTCAGCAAGCTAGCTCTAGTGAAAGAACCTAAGAGGGAGGGCTGGAAAGGGGAGGAAGGGGCAAAACAACACCTAGGAGATGAGGCAGTCAGGCAGCCTGCAGCAAGCCCACAGAGGATCTGGAAAAGAATGAGGCTAATTTAGGCTCTGAACATGACTCGAAGCCACCAGGAGCAGCTGTTATCCTGCTCTGCACCCTCCTCCTCTCCTGCCTTGCCTATCATTCACTCCCCCAGGGTATGCAAAAGATTCTGTCTGCACCACGGGACCTGCTGGCTCCCCAGTAAGGGAGCAGCTCCTCTTCCCTTGGTGACACTTCCGTGTAGGTCACTAATCATTCGTTTCAACATGCCATGCAGTACTGGGAAAAAAGAGGCTAAGGCTTGTTCCACGAGGACTGTGGTCCCACATGAGGGAGCAGGTGAACCAGAAACTGGACCAGAGATAGGTCCCACCCTATGCAAATGATCTAGGGATTGCAAAGGGGACTTGAAGGGCAATGACAGGGGACTTGAAGGGCAATGACGTGGGACTGAAGGACACCTGTTCCACTAACGAGAACAGATGCAGTGCCGTGGTTAGCAGCAAGGGCTCTACAGATAGACAGACTTTCTGCTCATGTGGCCTCTGGTAAATGAATCATCTCTCTAAGCCCCAGGTTTCTATCATCCATAAAACAGGAACACGAACAGCAACCCCAAAGGGGTACTAAGAGGATTAAATGAGATAGTGCATATAAAGCGCCCAGTGTGCCTGCATGCAGTAGGTACTTCATAAATGTTACTTCCCTTCCCTTTCCTTCTCCCCCAGGGGCCAGGTTCCAGTTAAGATTTAAAGAATAAAAAAATGGTGACTGCAGAGAAAAGTTGTCTGCAGAGGAGAAACGCTGCAGCCCCAAATGAGGATTGGGCCAGATGGGTCAAAGAAGGAATAGCAGCTAGACAGGACCAATCTCAGCCCCTTTCACTAAAGCCCAGATAAACCTCAAAAGCATAACCGCAAGTGAAAAGGGCAATTTACAGAATACGTGATGCTATTTGTGTAAATTTTTAAACATATACAGCATTGTTATATTACTGTTGATGGAAGTATACCTAACTGCTGAGTTGGACGAGCCGGGCACATGGGTATGATCGGAAAGCAACTTTCCTGTTGTCTATTAATGTTCCTTTAAGTTTAGCTGGTTAGGCATGGTCTCCTCCCACCCCAGAATGAACTCTAGGCAGTTCTAGTCAATAAAGAATGTCCTCCAGTCAACAGGTAACGTCTACCGTAGTGTAATCATCACAGTTCTCAACTTTATTTGGTAACTTCTTTTGTCAACTGCTGTCATAATAATGCCACATAACGAACCACGCCAAAGCTCCGTGACACACAGAAATAGGCATCTGTTTCCAGCTCATAAGTAGGGGGCGGTTTGCTGATCCCAGTCAGGCTTGCTCCAGGCTGTGAGCACTGTTTGGGACTGTTCCACGTCTTTCATCCTTTAGGAAGTGCACTCTACCTGGGCCATGTTCTCCTGATGAGGACAGAAATGCAAGAGGAAAGTCCTCAGTGCAAGCATACTGCAAGCCTTTATTCACGTGACATTTGCTAACATCCCACTGGCAAGTCACGTGGCCGAGCCCAATACCAGCTCAGTGGGGAAATACACTCCACCACTGTGGGCAGGTGGCGGGTGGCAGGGGGATGTTTACAGAATCAGAGCCACTCTCCCCAGTGCCACAGTCGAGCCATCCAGTGGGGAACAAGGCTGGCTTCTTCCCCCCACCACCATCCCTCCCTGGTACTTTTGCCCCTCCTCCCTCACTTCGCCAACCCTGGTTCCTGACCCCTCCAGGCCCGAGAAAAGGGAAGCAGGAGGAGAAAGGGGCAGTAGAGTTCTCAATTTATATGGGCATCACAGTCTCTGAGCCAAGAAACATTCCAAGGTGACCTTCACGAACACTCCCCAGAGTTCAGGGATCTAGAGTTCTAGGGCTCCTGGTGACAGCCAACACGTCTCATCTGGCTGTCACCTGCTCCTTCTTCAGCCTCTGGGCATCTGGAGATGTTCCAGCTTCTATCTGCAGAAGACTCTTTCCCCCCTTCTCCCCAAGGCTCTCCTCTTGGCAGGTCTGGAGGAGCCCATGCACCTCTCCTGCACTTCAGGCTCCAACTGGTCTCATGTTCTTCACACCAACAAACTACGGCAGTGCAGGTAGCCCCCAGTGAAGCCACCTCTCCTTTGCTCCAACTTCAAAGCAACTGGTCATCACTACCTCCCTCACACCCTTTAGATTTCTCAAGTGAGAGGCTGTCACCAGTCTACCAAGCACCCCAAAGTGCAGAGGACACTCAGCAAAGCTTGAGGTGAGATGCAGTCACCTCCCACCCCTCCCCTTGGAGTAGGGAAATGACTAGATGAGACTAACATGTAAATCAAGAGACTTTGAGGGAAGCAGATTGCCCTCCATAGGGTGGGTGGGTCTTGTCCAATCAGTTGAAGACCTTAATAGAAAAACACTGCCCTCCCACTATGAAGAGGGAATTCTGCCAGCCGACTGCCTTTGGACTTGAACTACAACATCGGCTCTGCCGTGGGTCTCCAGCCCGCCGGCCCACCCTGCACATTTTGGACTTGCCAAACCTCCACAATTGCATGAGCCAATTCCTTAATATAAATAAATAAATAAACACATACATACACATCCTTTTTTTTCTGTTTCTCTGGAGAACCCCAATACCAGGACTTCTCTGCAGATGGGCGAGATGAGCATCATAGTTGGGGGGAGTTTTCTCTTTTTCTTTGAAAACCTGCCGGTGCAGTTCCTGCCTTTTGCCACAGTGCATTTTATCTCGGGGTCAAGTTGTGTTGCTTTTGGCCAAAGACCACTTGGAGACAAATGCATTCCTGGAAACTACGTTGTAAATCCAATTGTCAAAAAGTAAACTGGACTTTCCCTTGGAAATAATGTTACATTGAAGAGTAACTGCAGGGATAATACTCTGCACTTGTGTAGAACTTTGCAGCTGGAAAGGCTTTCCTACATCACATACCCCGCTGCATTTAGTCCTGGAAGGCAGGCTCTGTGTTCTCTTCATTGCACAGATGGATAAATGAGACTCAGAGAAGTGCTTTGCTCAGGGTCACAGACTATTAGAGACAGAGCTGGGACTTAATCCTAATTCAGTAGCCTCTCCAGCATCTCCTTAACCAAGTAAGGTCTCAGCCTCAACCGAATCATACACACAACAAAAAGTTCTCCAAATGCAAAAATTCCAAAACTCTAGCCTCCACAATTGTTTAAAATTATAAAATGTTGCTCTGAAGTCACATAAAACAGGCAAATGGGGGCTTCCGTGGTGGCGCAGTGGTTAAGAATCCGCCTGCCAATGCAGGGGACCTGGGTTCAAGCCCTAGTTCAGGAAGATCCCACATGCCATGGAGCAACTAAGCCCGTGCGCCACAACTACTGAGCCTGCGCTCTAGAGCCCGCGATCCACAACTACCGAAGCCTGCGTGTCACAACTACTGAAGCCCGTGCGCCTAGAGCCCGTGCTCCGCAACAAGAGAAGCCACCGCAATGAGAAGCCCGTGCACCGCAACGAAGAGTAGCCCCCGCTCTCAGCAACTAGAGAAAACCCGCGTGCAGCAGCGAAGACCCACTGCAGCCAAGAATTAAATAAATGAATAAATTCATTTTTAAAAAAAAGGCAAATGAGCGTAATGATTACTCAAGAGACCCCCAAACTTTAAAGCAGACATGTAACACGTAAATAGTCATCACTATCACCAAGCTGCTAACCCAAGACTCCCATGCATCACCATTCACGGAAACACCTCCTGAGTGATCATTCACGTAACTGAACAAATGTAACGAAATGCAAGGTTGCACAGGGGCCACCTGAATCTAGTTTTTCCAGTCTCTCCTTAGTGCCCTTTGTGCTATTTTGATCTTCCTGAAAACAGAATTAAAATTCGCAAACGGTGTGGCATGTGTCTGTCCGGGTTCGGGTGGAGCCAGCAGCGGCCAACCTGGTTAGATAAGGGCTGGGCTAAAGGCACCATCAAGTAGAGGCAGAGAGGATGTGGCTGGTGGAGCTGGGAAGAGGGGAAGGCCAGGCAGACCACCACCACCACCCCCGCGCTGGGGCTGGAGGGCTCCTGCCTTCCACCTCTAGCACTGCTTCCAGCCCCTTCAGGAAACATCCCTGATACCTCCGTCTGCTCTGCCCTGTCTCAGCAGGGCTGCTTTACTGGACCTGCCTGGCTTCCTCCCCTGTCACCTCTCCCTTGGCCCCTTGCCACGTCTGCAGATTCAGCCAGGTGCCAAGCTCTGGAGCACCCCTGTCCCTGGTGGGCTGGAAATAAACAAGACCCTCTGGAGGCTCAGCATCAATCAGTCTTGCTTCCCCTACCACTTCCCTCTGCAGGCTCCACTCCCAGTTCTGGTTCCTGCTCTGTCTCTGCGTGGAAGGAATGGCTGTGGAAGCCAGCTGGACACTGGTGCTCCCAGACCTGTGGCCAGTGGCTCTCACTGCCTGGGGGAGCCTACAGTGGCCCTTGGCCTGCCGCCTCCTGCAGAGACCATAAGCCATGGGACCGGGACTCCAACTCATCTGTGTTCCTGGTCTGGGAGCTGCCCAGGCTCTCTGCACCCCCAGCTCCGGATGGCCCCCCTGAGGCTAACTGCCTATGGGCGATAAGCCATCGGCACCCCCTCAGGCCACTGGGCTCACCCCCATGGGCTCCTTCCATCTTCACCTCCCTGTGACCCAAGGGCTGCCAGCACAGGCTGAGGGGTCAGGCACGGAGCCGCACACATCATACTCTGAAGGCATCTCAGACCCAAAATACCTGGGCAGTGACTCAGGAAAGCAGCAAGAAGGGAAGGAGGGACTCCGGTGGCTGGAGCTACAGAAGACCTAAAAAGGATGCACGTAAAAATTAGATTTAAACCACCAGCCCCCAACCCAAGCCCACAGCTAAGGGAAAGAACTGCCTGGACTCTCAAATGGCCTCAGATTTTTGTCCTTATGTCCACGTGAATTTCATACATCCTGACACACGGAAGGGGGAACTCAGCACCTAGCGAAGGGGGTCACCTGGATGATCTCCCCCAGTGATCATCCTGGACAGTGAGGGCTAATTCCAGCATGTCTGGGATTCACCTGATCCGTGCCTCTGAAATCAGCCACGTCCTCAGGACTGATCCTGGTCGAGGCATGAAGCACACTGATTAATCGTGCTGCTCTGTAACAACACCCCGGAGGAGTTGGGGTGGTGTGTACCAGCTTCTCGACTTTGTGCTTTGGTAGCAATGAGACTGATGGTTTGCACCTGGTCTCGGGGAGACCCTGGAGGCTGTGCCACTGGGGGAGGTTGTGGAGTGAGGATTTGCCTGCATGCCAGCAGGTGTAAGAAACCCGGAAAGAGGCTCCATCTTGGGGCTCAGAAGTGTCCTGTGCACACGTCAGAGGTTCCTGATTTGAGAAAGAGCACATCTTGCGCAGCCACTAACAGAGGGAGGCAGTAGGGACCAGTAGGGACCAGGATTTGGTTTCTCCAGACCCCTGCCATGAGCAGCCTTTGGCTGTGATGATACCTCCACTTTGATGTTACTGCCGTAATAAACTGTAGGTTTGCAAGCACCATGATTTTGGGCCTCTGAGCCTTCTTTAGTCATTGAACCTGTTTAGCTGCTACTGTTAGCGCATCCCCACTGTTATGGATTGAATTGGGTCTCCTCAAAATTCACATGTTGAAGTCCTAACCCCCAGTACATGTGACCTTATTTGGAAATAAGGTCCTTGCAGATGTAATTAGTTAAGATGAGACATTACTAGAGCAGGCATGGCCCCTAACCCGATATGACTGTCATCTTTTCTTTTTTTTAATAAATTTATTTATTTATTTTTGGCTGCGTTGGGTCTCTGTTGCTGTGCATGCGGGCTTTCTCTAGTTGCGGCGAGCGGGGGCTACGCTTTGCTGCAGTGCACGGGCTTCTCATTGTGGTGGCTTCTCTTGTTGCGGAGCATGGGCTCTAGGCTCATGGGCTTCAGTAGTTGTGGCACACGGGCTCAGTAGCTGTGGCTCACCAGCTCTAGAGCGCAGGCTCAGTAGTTGTGGTGCATGGGCTTAGCTGTTCCGCGGCATGTGGGATCTTCCCGGACCAGGGCTCGAACCCATGTACCCCGCATTGGCAGGTGGATTCTTAACCACTGTGCCACCAGGGAAGCCCATGACTGTCATCTTTATAAAAAGGGGCATTTGAACACAGGGAGAACTCCATGTAAAGACTGGAGCTAGGCTGCTACAACCAAGGAATTATCAGAAGCTTGGAGAAAGGCCTGGAACAGATCCTTCTCTAGTGCCTTCAGAGGGAGCATGGTCCCATACACCTTGATCTCAGGCGTCTAGCCTCCAAATAAATTTCTGTTGTTTAAGCCACCCAGTCCGTGATGCTTTGTGATGGCAGCCTTAGCAACCCAGTACACTTCTGAAAGGCTTTATTCCCTCCCTCTCCCACCTGCAACAAATGCTGTAGTCAACTCAGGTGCCCCGAGATCTTCCCCATCCACATGGGACCTTAAGACTTTCATTCTCTTATCCCTAAGCAAATGTGTTCTCTTTTTAGCCACAGGATAGCAAGAGTTTGTCCATAACGTGGGGGAGTGCTTGCCCAGAGCCCTGCATACTCTGCAGTCCAACAAGACTTGAGGGCCAGGTTCAGAATCAAAGTTTCAGGGGGCTTCCCTGGTGGCGTAGTGGTTAAGAATCCGCCTGCCAATGCAGGGGACACGGGTTTGAGCCCTGGCCCAGGAAGATCCCACATGCGCAGAGAAACTAAGCCCGTGCGCCACAACTACTGAGCCTGTGCTCTAGAGCCCGTGAGTCACAACTACTGAGTCATGTGCCACAACTACTGAAGCCCACATGCCTAGAGCCTGTGCTCCGCAACGAGGAGCCACCACCATGAGAAGCCCGTGCACCGCAATGAAGAGTAGCCCCCGCTTGGCTCAACTAGAGAAAGCCCGCGTGTAGCAACGAAAACTCAATGCAGCCAAAAATAAATAAATTAAAATAAGTCAATTTATTTAAAAAAAAAAAAAGAATCAAAGTTTCAGACGAGCCAGGGGCCTTAGGAGTCAGGTCATAAGCCTTAGAATTTACAGGTGAGGATGAGGAAAGAAGAGTAATTTGGGGTCTCACACACTGCTCATTACTAGGAGTGCTGTGATAACAGCCCAGGAATCCTGGTGCTCAATCCAGTGCACTTCTCATCAGTTCAATCCTAGATTTCTTCCCCAGGGAGGACTTTTGTCACCAGCTGCCCCACACTGTGGCTGTCTTGCTCATTAGAAGTTAATTGCGTTTAGAAGAGGAACCTTGATGGAGGCATCTTGGTAACTTCTGTCCTCCAGTGTGAAGGTGTTGAATAAATATTTTGATTGGACTGATCAGAACACACTTTTCTGGGAACTCCCTGGCGGTCCAGTGGTTAGGACTCCATGCTTCCACTGCAGGGGGCACGGGTTCTATCCCTGGTCTAGGGTCTAAGATCCCGCAAGCCGAGGCCTCTGCTGACTTAGCTTTAAGTGATGCATTTGCAGCCTCCACCGCAGACAGAGCACTGAGGATTTCTGGGGGTGAGGCTGGAAGAGCTTTAAAATCCAACATGCCTCGGCCCCGCCCTGAGAGTCTAAGTTACTTGGTCTGAGTGCAGCTTAGGCCTGGGGATTTTTAAGAACTCCCCCAGGTGATGCTCTGTGCAGGGAGGCTTGCACCCATGGCTCTAAAGCTTTAAGAGACTTAAGCATCTTGCGTTAAGAAGAGGGTGACCGACTAGTGAGTTTGCATAGGACTTCCCCACTTTGAAAACTCAAAGTTCCGTGCCCCCTTCAGTTCCCGAAACACCGGGACTGTTGGTCACCCTAATAAAGACTTGAATCCGCATGCAACTGAAGATCAACAGGGCACAGATACGCTGTATTAAGCCTAAAGCAAAGCACTGAGGCTAGTGTTCCCCAGTTAGGAGCCCCCTCCCAACCCCACCCGAACTCCAGCTTCCCCATCCAGTTCCTTCCACGGAGAGGCCTCACGGGAGCTGTAGTACTGCTGCAGGGTGTGGCTGCCCCCGACGCTAGTCCTGGTTTCCTCATAACTCAGAAAGCATTTCCCTGTTGGCCTGCAGTTTCTGTTTCCTGTTCTCTCCCACACTATTTTTAGGCGCGGCAGACACTTCCTGCCTGGGCCTGCCCCACCCACCTCGGTGTCTATCCCGGCCCCCGGTGTCCAGCAGGGGGCGCCTGCAAGATGAAGGCTCTGATCCTGGGGCTCTGGGGCCCTGCTGTCCAGGGGGGCAGTGGAGTGCCCAGCAGGTGGTACTGCAGCCAGCCCCACGGCCGGCTCTGACTTGGTGGGGTGCCCCCAGGCTAAACTGCTTTTTTTGTTGATCTTACAAGCTTTAAAATAGCATTTTCCCATTTCCCTTTCCTTAGGACTGGCTGTTGCAAGCTTCATGTATCTTTATGCCTCAGTCCACAGCCTAAAGGCAGAGAAACCCTACAGGAGGGCGTACGGGCTAACCCTGCTGCAGTCACCCAGGCTGGATAGCAAAGTTTCAGGCCCGAAGGGCTGTCTTGAGTCTCCGCTGGCCAAACACCTGCTGTGTCTCAGGCACTGTGCTCATCTGAGAGTTCACAGCAGTCTCATGACATGGTAAGAATCTCTACTTCTGGGTCAGGAACCTGAGGTTCAGAGAGGGAGACAACTTACCCCAGGTCACACAGTGGCAGAACTGTCCCCTGACTCCAGTGTGACTGACTGACAGTCTGCATGCCAGCATTTCCCAAACCTTTTTTCATTACTGCCCTTCTAAGGAGACTTTTTAGTCATTTTTTTCCCCTCATCACTCCCATGAAATTTTAATACCACAGATATACTGTATATCTATTTATGTACTACATGGCTATCTGTGCATAATACACAGAGGAAGATTTGTTTTCCTCTTCAAGAACCATTTCATCCCCTCGGGGGTGATATCACTCCTGCTAAGAATACCAGCAGGGGGACTTCCCTGGATGTCCAGTGGTTAAGACTTCGCCTTAACCACTTAACCACTGCACGGGGTGCGGGTTCAATCCCTGGTAGGGGAGCTAAGATCCCACATGCCTGGGGTCAAAAAAGCAAAAAATAAAACAGAAGCAATATTGTAATAAATTCAATAAAGACTTAAAAAAAAAAAAAAGAATACCAGCAGGGTCTCAGGTCTGACTGATTCGTTCCCTTAGTATTGGATGTAGGTGGAGAAGAAGAAGGGTAAACTGGTAAAGAGGGTTCTCCCAAACTAATGTTCCCCAGAACTCTAGTGTGAAGAGAAGAGCTGGTTCACAAAAAGAGCTCGATGCCAAACATGACTGGAAAAGGCTGAACGCAGCATCACTCCGCCTCCTGGAAAGTCATCTTATCAAAATCTCTGAGTAGCTACTTAAAAAAACACCAGTTTAATTATTTTTACACCAATACACATTAACGTAAAGTTGATCACAAACGTCTCCTCTCTCTCTCTCTCTGCATTTGAAATTCATCTTTACACATTAATATTTATAAATTTTTTCGCGTGTGCTTTTTTTTTTTTCCTTTGGCTGTGCCACGCAGCTTGTGGGATCTTATATGCCCAACCAGGGATTGAACCCAGGCCCTCAGCAGTGAAAGCGCAGAGTCCTAACCACTGGACCTCCAGGGAATTCCCTTATAAATTATTTTGAATTCATATTTCTAGAACATACTTTTGGAAATGCTGCCATAGATGCAGAGTTGCCTTCTTTCCTGAAGTGACTCTTTCTGGTGATGTTTGGCCCAGAAGGTCAACAAACAGCTTTTTCTGTGATTCAGTCAAGCCAGGAGAGCCGGTCCACAGAGCTCTGACCATCAGTTCCGAGAACACACAGTGCAGACCCAGACCTCTGTGCTGAATCCAGGCAGGAGCAGGCGACAGAAAGACATTATGATAAGGTCATCAAATCCTCGTTTATTTGACACAAACATGCAGCCCACTTACTTTGTGCCAGAGGACAGAGCTGCCATGGGCGGGGGGCCCACCATCTGTGTGGTGGTGGCTGCGTCCTGGTGTCACAGTGCCTGGCACATGGCGTGGGCACACTGAGCCTCCCAGAGGCAGGTCCAGCTCTGCATCACTGAGCTACCAGATCTTGAATGCCACCGCCCATGCCAGAACCCTATGGGGACCACAGCAGGGCTACAGCCTGGTCGGAGCACTTCTCCTCAAGTGGCCTCTCGGCTTGCTGGTCAAGACCCTCGGGGGCAGGTGTGTGTTTATTTATCTCGTTGTTCCCTGTGTCTAGCATGGTGCCAAGTGTGTTCTGAGCACTTAATAAATACCTGTTGCATCAGTAACCAGATGCACACATGGGTGAAAGAATCACCACCTGAGCAGGGCAGACACCAAGCCATTCAGCCGGCTGTGTCCAAAGGACCAGGACAGCTCTGCAGTGAGCAGGGAGCAGTAGTTAAAACCAGAACAACACCTGTATAGCACACCTGCCGTCAGTCACGGTGTTTAATTGTCTAGTAAATCTGCACTAGGTAATTTTGTTAGTCTCGAATAATTCCATTGTTTTTAAAATCCTTATCAGGAAAAATAAAGCAGCTGGGTATCACATGGAAATGTCTGCACCCCGTGACCCCTGTCACCCAGGCAATGCCCGAAGTGATGGAAATTCCACTGAGGTCCTGGAGGGACTGTTCCACAAACGGCCACCGGGAAGGCTGGGTCACACGCTGGTGTCACACTGATTCACCCAGGGCCCCTCCATCCACAAAGTCCTTTCACGGCACCCACCGCCCATCATCCGTCTCATCCTCACATGCCGCTGGGAAGCAGGCAGCTTTGGGGTTATCACCCTCACTTATGCTTGAGAAGTTTGGGAAACCTGGGGAGAAACCCAAACGCCTTGGGTACAGAGGCAGGGGAAAAGGAAGGAGAGGAGGTAGAGAACAGAGGCAGGCAGAGCAGAGCAAGAACGGGGCGAGGAGGGGGGGTGGGGGGGGGGTGGGCAGCGTGCCGGAACCACAGCCCATCACCCTGCCACACTCAGCCACCAGGGGGCAGGCCCAGGCCAACTGAGCTGACACGGTTGCCGGGTAGCCGCCAGCCCGGAGGGCAGCCTGAGCAGAGGCAGAGGGAAAGGGGTGGGGAAGAAGCCAAAGGACACACCACACACATCACTCACACACACACACACACACACACACACACACACCCCCCACACACACATCACACACACACACACCAAACACACACACCACACTCTGTGTACACATACACACACACACCTACACACACACACCACACAGCACACACACACCACATTCTGTACACACACACACCACACCTACACACACACACACAGCACACATACACCATACTCTGTGTACACATACACACACCCCACACCTACACACACACACACACCACACATACACCACACTCTGTATACACATACACACCCCACACCTACACACACACCACACACAGCACACATCCACCACACTGTGTACACATACACACACACCCCACACCTACACAACACACATGCCACACATACACCACACTCTGTGTACACATACACACACCACACACAGCACACAACACAGTGTACACATACACACACACCCCACACCTACACACACACACACCACGCAGAGCACACATACACCACACTGTGTACACGTACACACACACACACCTACACACACACACCCCACCTACACAATACACATACCACACACAGCACACATACACCACACTCTGTGTACACATACACACACACCACACCTACACACACAACCACACACACACCACACTGTGTACACATACACACACATCCCTACACACACACCACTGTGTACACATACACACACACACCCCATACCTACACACACACACACCACACACACAGCACACATACACCACACTGTGTAAACATACACATACACATACCTACACACACACACCACACTGTGTACACATACACACACACCTCATACCTACACACACACCACACACAGCACACATACACCACACTGTACACGTACACACACACACCTACACACACACACCACTCTGTGTACACATACACACAAACACACCTACACACACACACCACACATACACCACTCTGTGTACACACACACACACACCTACACACACACCACACACACAGCACACATACACCACACTGTGTACACATACACACACACACCCCACACCTACACAAACACCACACACACAGCACACATACACCACACTGTGTGCACACACACACCACTCTGTGTACACACAAACACACACACAGCACATACACCACACTGTACACACACACCCCCCACACTGTGTACACATACACACACACACATCTATACACACCACACATACACCACACTGTGTACACACACACCCCACACCTACACACACCACACACACACCACACTGTGTACACATACACACACACACCCCACACATTCACACACACACACCACACACAGCACACGTACACCACACTCTGTGTACACATACACACAAACACACCTACACACACACACCACACACAGCACACATGCACCACACTGTGTACACATACACACACACCTATACAACACACACACACTACACACACTGCATACCACACATGCACAAACCACTTAGCGCACACACACACACACCACACACACACCACACACCTATGCAACACACATACTACACACACCACACATGCATACACCTCTTGCCACACACACACACACTATGCCACATACCACCTACACAACACACACACTGACCACACACCGCACACGCACACACCACCGCTCACACCATTTTGGTAGGTGCTAGCGTCTACTTTTTCCAGTGTTTCTACCCTCTTCTCCTCCCCCTTTCTCCTCAGTGTCTACAAATTCCAAACTTCTCATCATTATCTTTTCCCAAACACTCCTGTCTTGTGCCTTTCTCTCCCCCATCCGCTCCCCAAATAGCAACATTTTCCTTCTCTCCACCACCCATTCCTCAGAGGTAAAATGAAACCTCCCACCAGCAGAACATTTTCTGCTTTGTCAAGCGCTTTCTCACCTGCTTTCTCCTCTGTCTCAACACTCCTACGAGGTCAATATTATTATTGCCATTTCAATACCAGGAAAGAGAGCTTGAGGGCCAACTGCTCAAACTCCTAGGGTGTCCTTTGGCCTCTGCAACTCCCACAGCTGACACCCCATATTCTCACCTACCCCCCACCCACCTCCTGACACCCGGAAAGCCTGCCCTCCATGCGGAGATGGAGGGTCTCTGCCCCGCAGGACCCCGCTCATTCGCGGGAGAGGAGGCTCCACTGAGAGAGGCCAAGAGAGGCCAGGCCTGCTTCTCCAGAGCCTGCACCCTCCGAAGGGCCGAGCTCAACTCTCTGGGGCCCATCGTGGACGAAAGCAGAGAAGACCGAGAAGGTCACCTGAAACTTCAAATATGGGTGTTGCTGCTGAAACGTGTCCCGTGTGTTTATGCCTCAGCACAGAGGTCCCAGGCACCAGAGGTCCCGGCCCACCCTGGCCACACAGCACAGAGGCCGAGACCTCCACCCACAATTCCTGGCTTCAAGCTGTTGTCAATGCAACAGAGGGGCCCAAGCCTCCTTTTGGAAGCACGAGGCATCTGCATAAGCCCTGCCTAGACACGGGTTTCTTCGTCTGCATCTGTAGACCTTCAGGTGGCACCTCGCAGGGATGCTGAGAAGCAGGAATCCACACTGAACACCTGAGACGAGGACAGGCAGAGAATGGGGTCGACAGGCAACACTGCAGGTCCCAAGGCTCTGCCTCTCTCAGGAAGCCCGGCTTTCCAGGAGCCCGGCCTCCAGGGGCTTCCCCACTTCCAACCCAAGCCCCTCACAGGGTGAGCCCCTGCAGGGTGGCTCTCAGACCTTAGGCACGGTGCAGACGGCTGTTCCTGGCCTTGGGGAGGCCTCTCTCAGGCTAGGCCTTCATCCCAGGGCCGGGGCTAGAGTGGGATGGGCAAGGCACCCAGGGCACAAACGTAGGGGTTCTCCCTCTGGGTGGGTGCTCGCTTCGCGCACCTCTCTTACGTCACCCTAGTCCCAGCCAAGCCCCAGCCTCACAGCCACCCTCTCGCCTTCCCAACCTTCCTCCTCCTGATCTGATCTCACTACTTCTATTTCCGCCTGAAAAATACGAGGCACAAATTTCACACAATTGGTACGAGGACCAAATGAGACAAAGCTGAAGTTTCCAAGCCTTTTTTGGCTATAAAATTCATTGTTTGTTTTTTATTATTTTTATCTTTTGGAACATTTATCAAAGCACTACAGGTTCATGGCTGAATCCTTTGAGAGGCTGCTCTGGTGATACAATAGGGTTCTTAAGGGTCAGGAAAGTAAGAAAGAACAAAGACCCTACTTGTGTCCCTCTTCAGTGGACGTTCCCGAAAGCGAGTGAGAATTTCCTAATGATGGGCGTCCCAGATGCTAAAAGAGCCCTCACAGCACAGGGTGGGCACCCAGTAATGGCCAGTTAGATCGGAATCAGAATCTGAGCTGAACACTCCAGTGACAGAGGAATGGATAAACAAAATGTGGTATATCCATACGACAGAATATTATTCAGCCTCTTAAAATGGGCAGCCAGTCACACACAGCAACGTGAGTGAAACTTGACGACATCATACTAAGTGAAATACGCCAGTCGCAAGAAGACAAATACCGTCCGAGTCTACTCGTAAGAGGTCCCTGGAGTAGTCAAGTTCACAGACAGCAGAATGGTGGTTGCCAGGGGCTGGGAGGAGGGGGCAGTGGGAAGTTGATGTTTAATGGGTACAGAGTTTCAGTTCTGCAAGACAAAAATGTTCTAGAGACCTGGTGCACAGCAATGTGGAGATACTTACTACTGAAGTGTATGGTTAAAATGGTCAATTTTATGTGTTTTTTTAACCACAATTAAAAATAAACAAATAAAAATAAAAGAATCCAAGTCAAACAGGGGCCAAGAGAGTGCTGGGCTAGAAATCTAAGACAGTGCAGCCCGGAGCAGCCCCCATGCCCACCCCACAGTCTCACCCAGCAGAAACCAAATTTCTAGAGACCACCACGTCAGCTTCAAAGGGAAAAGGAAGTCACAGAGCGCACTGTGGAGGAGGTAGAAGGGAGTTCGCTCCCGGGATGCTTGAGAGAATTTATGAGTTAACGGTCTGTTATGTGGGTTGAAGGCCAGTTTAAGTATCAGCTGAGCAAGTCCCTCCTTCCCAGCCTCCAAACTGCAGACATCAGCTCAGTGCTGGTAGACCTCCATCTAATGATTGTCTGGATCCCTGGTTCCTTGCCCTGTGCAAGCCTGGGGTGCACAGCCAGGGCTCCCCAACACACTTCCAGGGCCAGAACTCCCCGCGCAGCAGCTACCCAGGGAGCCCCAGACTGTTGGCAGCCAGATGGCGCCCCCTGGTGACTGCCCTCAAATGTGAGCATGATGACCTGGCTTTGGGAGAGCAAGTACCCTGGCCAGGTGGCAGCAGAGTGGACCTATCGGGGAGACAAATGGTAAAGACATTTCTGACCCCTTGGGCAAAGAGCCCATGCATAAGCTTGGAGAGGCGAGCCCATCATGGTAGTCGGTGTCTGGAGATGGAAGCCAAGCACCATCACCAACAGTCCTGGTTCTACCACTTAAGAAGGAAATGTTGGGCCTTCCCTGGTGGCGCAGCGGTTGAGAGTCCGCCTGCCGATGCAGGGGATGCAGGTTCGTGCCCCGGTCCGGGAGGATCCCACATGCCGCGGAGCGGTTGGGCCCGTGAGCCACGGCCACTGAGCCTGCGCGTCCGGAGCCTGTGCTCCGCAACGGGAGGGGCCACAAGAGTGAGAGGCCCGTGTACTGCAAAAAAAAAAAAAAAAAAAAGCTTCCTGAGCTCATGATGTACGGCGGACACTTGACTCAGCTGATCTTAGTTAGACTTCATAACACCCTAACAGGTACCAACACTCCATCTCTTAGAAATGGAGACAAAGGCTCCAAGACACAGAGAGTCACACAGTCAAGGGGGCACAGAGGAGGGACTGGAAATCGAGTCTCCCACTCCCTACCCCGAACTCAGGCAACCAGCCACCACGGTGATCCAGAGCCTCGACACAGTGACTTCACCAACCTGGCTTCTCCAGCCAGGTAAGGCTCGGCCCAGGAACGGCATCCTCCGACCACTGAGCAGAACAGAGTGCTAAGGTGAGAGGGTGGCGACCAGGCTCTCTCACACCTGCTCCCTAACTCCCTACCTTTCCCAAAGGCCAGCTGTTTCCAAACCTTTTCTTCCTGCCCTTGTAACCGCAGATCCCCCGCCCCCCCAACCCCCCCTAACCCCGGGTCTTAGGGGAAAAATGACCCCACACGTTGTGTCCTGACCTGCTGGCCTGTCTCTTCTGCTCCAGCCCTGTTTCTCCCCTTCGCCAGCCTCTCCTTACCAAACTGCAGGGCTATTTTGTAATCCTGCGCAGTTTTCCTACTAGGGACATATTTATCCTCCTCCATCTCTCATTTTCACAGAAGAAAAACACAAAACAAAGCAGCACAACTACCACAAACAGAGACAGAGGATTCCTGGGCCGGAATCCTCCCAGGGGTGGGCTTGCGTGAGGGAAGGAGACATTCCTGGGTTGGGGTCAGGGAGTCGAGGGTTATCTCTGAGCTGATTGCACTTAAAAGTGGTGCCTCACTTCAAAGGGGCTTTTAGTGCTAGTTGTGGGTTCTGGCAATCAGAGCCTGTCCCCTGAGTGGGCAGAAAATCTGTGAGAAGGAACAGAGCCTGAGGCCCCAACACACCAGCCACTGCAGGTCCCACGCACAGAAATGAGGCTTTCGGGACAGATTTCAGAGCTATTTCCAGTCACGATAGGTAATCTGTCCTCTTCCCAGGGTAGCCCCTTTTGTGACAAAGGGAGAAACTGAGGCAGAGGACAGGTGGTGCCCAGTGCTCGCGGAGCAATGAGGAGACCCCTGGGACACCTGGGCCTATCGCCCTGCTCTTCCCACCCCCAAGGTCCTTGCCTCCTTTACAGGCTCTCGCCTCCCTGGCCAGAGGGACAGTGCTGATAGGAAGTGTTTCCAGGGGAACCCAGCATCCAACAGGGATACAAGCAGCACACGTGGTCCTTCACACATGCCTCCTCAGGACCTGCACTTTGGGCCCATTCTCTAGGATAAATTAGAAAGAATAATAATTGATAGCCTTTACTGAGCACTTACACCAAGGATTTTCCATACATTTTTCTCCTTTAATCCTCCTAGCCACCCTGTGAGGTCAGTGTTACACCCATCTAAAAATGAGGAAAATGTCCCAACATCAGTAATCATTAGGGAAATGCTAATCAAAACCACAACGACATACCATTTCACGCCCTTAGGATGGCTACTATCAAAACAAAACAGAAAATAAGTGTTCGAAAGAATGCAGAGAAATTGGGCCGCTTCGGCACTATTGGTGGGAACGTAAAATGGTACCACCACTGAAAGAAAACAGTACCGTGGTTCCTCAAACAGCTAAAAATAGAATTACCATATGATCCAGCAATCCCACTTCGGGCCTACACCCAAAAGAACTGAAAGCAGGGTCTTGAAGAGATATTTGTACAGCCATGTTCATAGCAGCATTAACAAGAGCCAAAAAGTAGAAGCAGTCTAAGTGTCCATCAACAGATAACTGGATAAATCATGGTATACACATATAATAGAATATTATTCAGCCATCAGGAGGGAGGAAACTCTGACATCTCCTACAATAGTCACAAAAAGATAAATATTGTTGGTCAATTAATCTACGACAAAGGAGGCAAAAATATACAAGGGGAAAAGACAATCTCTTCAACAAGTGGTGCTGAGAAAACTGGACAGCTACATGTAAAACAATGAGATTAGAACATTTCCTCACGCTATATACAAAAAAAAAGCTCAAAATGGATTAAAGACCTAAATGTGAGACATAAAACCATAAAACTCCTGAGAGAGAACATAGGCAAAACACTCTTTGACATAAATTGTAGCAATATTTTTTTTATCTGTCCCCTAAGGTAAAAGAAATAAAAGCAAAAATAAACAAATAGGACCTAATTAATTAAACCTAATTAAACTTAAAACCTTTTGCACAGCAAGAGAAACCACTGACAAAATGAAAAGACAACCTACAGAACAGGAGAAAATATTTGCAGGCGATATGACCAACAAGGCATTAATATCCAAAAATCTATGAACAGCTCATACAACTCAATATCAAAAAGCCAAACAACCCAAATGAAAAATGGGCAGAAGACCTGAATAGAAATGTTTCCAAAGAAGACATACAGATGGCCAACAGGCACGTGAAAACATTCTCAACATCACTAATTATTAGAGAAATGCACGTCAAAACAACAGTGAGATATCACCTCACATCTATCAGAATGGCCATCATCAAAAAATGTACGAAGAATAAATGCTGGAGAGGGTGTGGAGAAAAGGGAACACTTGTGCACTGTTGACGAGAATGTAAATTAACACAGCCACTACGGAAAACAGTATGGAGGCTCCTCAAACAACTAAAAACAGAACTATTGTATGATTCAGCAATTCGACTCCTGGGTATAAATCCAGAAAAAAACAAAAACACTAATTTGAAAAGATACATGCAACCCATGTTCACAGCAGCACTATTTTACACTAGCCAAGACATGGAAGCAACCTACACGCTCATCAACAGATAATGGATAAAGAAGGTGTGGCATATATACACATATACATACATATTAGGAATTCCCTGGCGGTCCAGTGGTTAGGACTCCATGCTTTCACTGCCAAGGGTGCAGGGTCGATCCCTGGTCAGAGAACTAAGATTCCCTCAAGCCACACAATGTGGCAAAAAAAAAAAAAGAAAGAAAGAAAGTTTAAAAATGAGGAAAATGAAGTATCCAGAATTAGGAGACTCTCCCAAGAGGCAAACTGAGCTTTAGAGCTCACACCTACCAGGGACCAAAACTTGTGCTTTTAACCACCCAACCTCCTAAAGCCAAAGGCTTCTACAGAGTCAGCCACACTCTCCTGCTTGGCCCTTGGTGACCACAAGCACTCTTGTCCTAGGTGATACCCCAGCTCATGACACAGTCAGTGTCGGGCATATGCGCCAGTAATGAGCATGTCTTTGCTGAGCGCCTGTGCTCCAGGCTCTGTACCGGGCACAAGGGCATAATGGTGAATAAGATAGTCCCCGTCTTCCCAGCACTTACATCCTAGGGAGGGGAGCCAGATAGTAGGTACATAAACAGATAAATGTCTGAGAAAATTACAGACAGTGGTAAGAACTGTTAAGGAAATAACCATGAATATGAAAGAAAATAATTAGGGATAGGAGGAAAGAATGGGTGGCGTGAGTTAGACTTGTCAGGGAAGGACTCCCAGGGGAGAGGACATCTTAGCTGGGTCCTACAGATTGACCTGGGGCGGGGGGATATTCCAACCAGAAGACACAGTTTATACAAAGACCTTGAGCCGGGAACAAGCTGAGAAGTTGAGAAACGGATGGCCAGAGTGGCTGGCACAGAGGGAAAGAGGCCAAAGGAGTCAGAGACAGGGCTGGGTCACCAGGGCCCCCGTAGGGCTTGCTGCACAGCTTGGGTTATCTAAGGGCCAGAGGAAGCAACTGGAGGGTTGCAAGCAGCAGGGTGAGGGGTTTGATTTTTTGCTTTAGAGATAACTCACAGGTGTCTTCTATGGAAGTTAACTTTTCCTTGGGGTCATCTAGCCTCTGCTCCATCAACCAGCAGAGCTCAGGGCTCAGACCAGGACCTCTCAGAGTGACATGATCACGCTGCCCGGCTCTTCTGCACATCTGCCCCCTGAGGGCAAAGTGACACTTCTTTCCATTTTCTCTTGGAAAGAAGAGGGGCTTGGACACAGCACTGCCACCCCAGAGCAGCTGAGAACTGCTCTGAGCCAGCACGGCGGGGTCCTCATTCTGTCTGCTCCCAGCCTTGGCTTCCTCTGTCTGTAATATGGAGTCAGCGTGAATGAATTCTCCGGATTGCTCACCTCTGACCAATTATGATTCAAGAAGGGACACGGGCATTGATTTCCCTAAGCTACAAAGTGCTCTTTCACTGAAATGTAGAGTTTTTAGCATCGTCAACTTGAGTTTCCTTAGAAGCTCAGGAGAGTCGGGACCTGTTTACACAAGAGGCAGCTGGATGCAGAGATGAAGTTTCTGAAGACCCTGACCCCTGACAGGATCACAGAGAGACCACAAAGGTGTCAGCCTGGGGTCCCCTGAGCCCACCTCGTCCGTGGGCAGGAGCCCGGACTCCCAGGATCCGAAGACTCGTGGTTATCATACCTGCTGCCTTCTGAGGTCCATCTAGGACGTTCTAAACTCTTTGCCAGCTCCTAGGCCTGACATAACACCTCTCTCCATCTGCCCAAGAGGTCAGAACTCCATGGGGAGCAGCGATGCTTCCAGTCAGGGGGCGTTGATCAAGCTCCCTGTGTGCTCGGACTGGGCCGATCCTTCACTCTTCTCTGAGCCTCAGGGACCCCGTCTGGGCTCTCCTCTCTCTGACCCCCAGCCCTCCTGCCAACCCCATTCTCTGGTTCCTACAATGGCTGCCCTTAAAAGCTGGCGTATGGAAGGCTCCCTCTTCAGCCCACCGGTCCCCTCGCCCTACACCCCCCTCGGGTGTAACGCTCACCCCTCTGCTGATGGAGCCCAGAACACACCTCCAGCCCTCATCTAGTTCCTCCTGGTCAGGGAATGTCCTGCAGACCCCTCAAGCTTGCCTGACATGAAAGTAATCATTTCCCGGGAATTCCCTGACCACCCAGTGGTTAGGACTTCGCGCTTCCACCGCAGGGGGGCACAGGTTCTACCCTGGTCGGGGAACAAGGGTCCCGCAGGCCGTGAGATGCAGCCAACAAAAAAAGTAATTATTTCCTTCCCCAAACTGGCTCCTCCTTCTGGGTTCCCTATCTCCCTGAGAAACCACGTCAGGTGGCAGCCAGACATCCATCACCTTGGACTTCACCCCTGCTCACTTCCCCTGAGACGTTATCAGTTTTACTTCCAATACGTCTCTCACCTCTATCCTTTCCTCACCATCCCCACCACCATGTCCCTCTCTCAGGTTTTCATCATCTGTCACCTGGATTACTACAGTATATCCCAAATGGCCCCTGAACTCCCAAGCCCCCCCGAACACCTACCCCCAGGGGTATTTTTCCAAAACACAGGTCTGGTCATGTTACTCCTTTACTCCAAAATCATTCCTGGTTCCCCATAGCCTTCACGCCCTTCCTAACCCAGCCTCAACCACCATTCAGTGTCCTCTCTCAGCACTCTCCAAAACCACCCTACTCTGGGCTTCCCTGGTGGCGCAGTGGTTGAGAGTCCGCCTGCCAATGCAGGGGACACGGGTTTGTGCCCCAGCCCGGGAAGATCCCACATGCCACGGAGCAGCTGGGCCTGTGAACCATGGCCTGTGAGCCTGTGCGTCCGGAGCCTGTGCTCCGCAATGGGAGAGGCCACAACAGTGAGAGGCCCGCATACCACAAAAATAAATAAATAATAAAATAAATAAAATAAAATAAAAAGCACCCTACTCTTCAGCAAGTCCACACTAGTCTTTCCCTAAACACGCCATGCACTTTTCAGGCATAGTGGTCCCTCTTTCCTCTGGACTCTCTTCACCTTGTCCCTGCCTTTCAGCAGACTTGGTCCTGGTCCCTTTGTGGTGGCCTGCTCCACCAGCCTGGGAGCTCCTTAACAAGGCAGGTCCCGCCTCTGCAGCCCCAGCCCCTCTCACGGTGTTGAGCGCGTCAGACGTTCAAACACCAACAGAATTCGATTAATTCATTCATACACTCACTTATTCAGTCAATAAATGTTTAGTTAGACTTAGCTCTGGGCAAAGCGTAGTTTTAAGCCCTGGGAGGAGGGAGGCGTGCAAGGACGCTTGACCCGGAATATACCTGGCAGCTAGGATGTGTACGCTCGTACCTGTGCTTTGGACAACACGTGAGAAGGGCCGTGGGAAGGCTGCAAAGAGCACAGGGGCTCCCTAGAGGGACATGTCCCAGCACAGCTGCAGCCTTCACCCTAACAATCCAAGTGGCCCACTGGGACCCAGGCAGGGGTGGCTGGCAGCCAGTGCTGAATACCGGGCATCACCAAGATTTCCAGTTCAATTCTGGTGAATTCACTGGGCGCTGTGCTGGGAGGCTCACAAAGCTGCCTCAGTTCCCACCACCCAGGTCCCAGATCCCGTGACCTTTGAGAATTCCTCCCTGCCGGCCCCAGGCCCCGTGAACTCTCACTCCCGCAGACTCCGGGCGCACACACCCTGCGGCCGCAGGTGCAATTCTGCTGCACTGGTTATTTTCTATGGGTCCTGCTATTTGTATCAGTCAGCATCTCAGCAGGAAACAAAGAGCACGCTCTCGCTAGGCTAACTGTGCGAGAGTTTTTTAAATAAAGGTTCTATTTACAAAGGTGTGGGCAGGTTCGAGAGGAACCAGAAGAGATAGGGCTCTACCCCAGGGCCACCAAAGGACACCTGTCACACCCCACCTGTAGTGAGGAGGGGAGAGACCATCACTGCACCCTGGAAGAAGAAGGTCAAATAGGATCCCACACAGGCAGAGCTGGCTTTCCTAGCCAGCACCCAGGCTCTATTGCCACCATCTTCCCCTCATCTTCCACCCCCATAACATCTATCTGTGTCCAATGTCCTGCACCTTCAGAGCCAGAGAGGTGACCTGGAGCTGGAGCTACTTCCTGCAAATGCCAATGCTGACCCAGACCCTGATGCTCATCGAGAGGGGCCCGGCCACCCAATGCAAAGCCCCAGTGCTAGCCACGCAGATGTATTTGAATTTATTGTCTAACTCACGTAGACACTCTGGGGTCTTCCCCCAAGACTGCCCCAATGCCTGGCTGTGGAATACAGAGGCCATGTTCCCCCTTTCTGGAAGTGCCCGTGTTTCTCTTTCCATGAGAGTACATCACCTGGCTTGTATATGTCCAGAGAGGGAGGCTGGGGCAAAGGGGCCGCCGGAATTCCAGGGCTCCTTACCAACACCATTTGACATCACTCCCCAGGTTGTACCAGGAACGGGGAAGCCCGTAAGTCCACTTGAAACTTCTCTAAACAGCAGAGTTCTGGATGCAGGGCAGCTCTGGCCGCAGCCCTCACACGGGATCTTGCAAGGGGCCTGGGGCTTTGCCCTTCATCATCATGTCAGCCTGCTGAGAGCCCAGCCTCAGCAGAACCATAAACAGGGAGCGGGAGTGGAGGTGGAGGGGGTGATGGACTGCTTTTTCGGCAGCACAGCCAATTAATAAGGAAGTTTAAAGGGTCATTGTGTTATTCCACTTACGAAAAGAATGTGACCTGGGGCCACGGTTCCAGGTACCTGCTCTCAGCGGCTCTGGTGTTGCTCTGGGTGATAAGGGCGGCTCTGGGGGAGTGAGCATCTGTCTGGTCTCCTGTGAATGGATATGCTGAGCAGCCCGCGGAGCCCACGACAAGGAAACTGTAGTCAGCAGGTTCATCTGAGGCTCTCCCCAAGCCCTCTGCTATTCCCCACAAGCCCCAGGCTGCCCCTTACAGGTCAAGCCCCCTGCCCCAGCAGGATTTCCAGGCCTCTGTGGCACGTCGCCTCCTGTCTACTCTGGGTCCTGTTCTCTGTCCTCTAAGATACGACCAAGCCCCATCTGGCTCCCAGCCTGTGCAGATATGGCCATGTCAGGCATGAGGTTTGAATGGATGGGCTACACTACACCAGCTTCAGCACCTGTGCCAACATCAGTACAGAAGCCCAGGACTGGGCAGTTGCTTGAAGGCACTGGAGAAAGAACACTCTCACATACTGGCCAATGCCTGAAATTCCACCCTTAGACATTCATTCCTTTAACTTAAACACTGAATCTTCAGGAGTCTCTGTTCTGGGAGAGAGGAGTGACCCTGCCACCCCTTCCTGCCAGGTGGCCACACGTTCATTCCAATGGCAGCTTTCCAGAGACAATGGCCTTGTCCTTGCCTGGAGTACCTGAGTCCAGGCACAGAGGGTGTGTGGCCTGCTAGGGAGGAAACGCTGCCGTAGGCTGGCCCTGTCGAGACCAAATGATTCCACAGAAAGAGCAGTGGCCCAAGGATCAGCAACTGTGGATCCTCAGCTATGTGAGCTTGAGAAGGTCACTTCTCTCCGAGCCTCAGTTTTCCCAACTCTAAAATGAGGAGGAGGATGAGTGGTCCCCAAGCTTCCTCCCAGCTCAGAAATACTCGGCCGTGGGCTTCCCTGGTGGTGCAGTGGTTGAGAGTCCGCCTGCCGATGCAGGGGACACGGGTTCAAGCCCTGGTCTGGGAGGATCCCACATGCCTCGGAGCAACTGGGCCCGTGAGGCACAACTACTGAGCCTGCGTGTCTGGAGCCTGTGCTCCGCAACGGGAGAGGCCGCGATAGTGAGAGGCCCCGCGCACCGCGATGAAGAGTGGCCCCCACTTGCCACAACTAGAGAAAGCCCTCGCACAGAAACGAAGACCCAACACAGCAAAAATTAATTAATTAAATAATAAACTCCCACCCCCAACATCTAAAAAAAAAAAAAAACACAGATGCGATGCCTCTTAATCAAATATATGAATTTATTTAGATCTTTCTTCCTTCCCTCCTTCCTTCTTCCCTTCCTTCCTTATTTAATCTGTCCAAACAAGGAGGCTATGATCAACAATCCAGCTAGCTGGTTCTCCAAATTCCAGAGCACCAGTAGGAAACTTAGAAAGAGGTAAGAACAGGAAAGAAAACACCACTTGAGCCATCAATACTCTGAAGAGACAGTTCCAGGTAGGTATATAAACTGGTACCAAAAGTTTAGGATAAAATCATAGATAGTCTATCCATAGTGGGATATTAAGAGCAAAATCGCCCGTGCAGGATAAGTCCCTGATCTTAAGGGTGACATCAGGGAGAATGATCACCCACAAACCCAGGGTGCTCCTTATAGGACACACAGCCCCTCAGCTCAGCGGACCACAGACTCAAGCCGGGGCGGTCTTTCCTACGTCCTCAATGACACCTAGAGACCCTCCAGCCTGATGCAGCCAGAAACCCCCTCTTCCAAACAGCTGAATATCCACCAAATGCCCCTGCCTGGGCCTGACAGTCAGAGCATGGAGGGTGGTATTTTTTAATCTCGTTGCTTTTCCGTCTCTTTGTTCTTCCCTATGCCTCATTTTCTTGACACATCTTTAATAACTGAGCAGGCCTGGAACAATCCTCCTCTTCTCCCACATGGGTTTTTGCCATCCCCTCTGTGGAGGGAGACTGCTGGAGTCCCACGCTGTCCCGAGTATCTCCTGCCAGGGCGCTGGCTCGCAGCCCCCGGGAGAGCACTGGGAAGCGGGGGTCCTGGAGCCACCACGGAATCCATCAGCCACAGGAAATGAGACTGTAGCAGAAAACAAGGTCTGTCCGCCAACACTTCTGCCCTGCCCTGCGCAGGCAAGCACACACATACAGACACGTGCACACACATACACACACAAGTACACCCATGACTCCTCCAGCTAGCAACGCCTGAGTCATTGTGTCCCACAAGTTGCTGAGGGGTTTTGAGGGAGGCGTTCTAGGTTGGAACACGCCAAATCAGGTGTTTTCCTACAGCTCAGGATGACGCTGAGAACACATCCCCACGGACAGGATATTACTTACACGAACAGAGAGTCCCCAGCTGGTCAACATTCAAGTGGCAACTATAGCACAGAACATTCCAGATCTCCCGAATGCTTCCCAAACCATCAGGTTTCCTGACAGTCCAGGTGCGGGGAAGGGAGGTTGGTATGGTTGAGCCCACAGACGGGACACTGTGCTGGGAGGGCGGCACCGAGGAGGAAGCTGGGCCCCACGCCAAGGGGCACCCATACTTTCAGAGGGGCCACTGCATACTCAGTAGGCTGCCAGCGGGGCCCTAACAAACTAAATCCTGTGAGAGCACCAACAAGGGGCTGGGGGAGGTATCCCAAAGGCGGTGGCGCCGGAGTGGAGCCTTAAACTCTGAGCGGCATCTAAGTTCTCTGCTACTGCGGCAGGTACAGGAGTGCAAGCCCAGGGTATGACTGGCCTGGCTGGGAGCAGGCCAGAGCAGCTGGACCACAAACTACTCGAGGGCTGCTGAGACTAGAAGAAAAAAGCAGGGCCGGGTCACAGAAGACGTGAATGTTGTGGTGAGAGTTTGAATTTCATGTGCTCTAGGAAATGGGTTTTCAGCCAAGGCTTTCTAGGAAAGCACAGACCCCAGAGGCTGACTGCCTGGGCTCAAGTCCAGCTCTGCCACTTACTCGGTATGTGACCTTGGGAAAGATGTTTAACCTCTCTGTGCCTCGGTTTTCTCATCCATCAGATGGGATAACATACTTCATCAATTACAAATGCACCTTTTTTTTTCACATTTTAAAACATCTAAAGTCATCTTAGAATCACTGGCTAGGTGGGCAATAATGGCACAGTTGTCTTCAGCTATGTGTGCATATAAATATTGCAGAATCTATGTCAGTCATTTGAAAGAAGATCCACACTTTTAAGCAATCCTGCCTCACTCTTAATGGCACAGAGAAATTATGTGAGAAAAAAACATAGATACTCATGACTCTGAGCTTAAAAACAATTCAGAAGGGTGGAACTCTGAAGATGAGGAATTTTTTTTTTTTTTTTGCGGTACGTGGGCCTCTCACTGTTGTGGCCTCTCCCGTTGCAGAGCACAGGCTCCGGACGCACAGGCTCAGCAGCCGTGGCTCACGGGCCCAGCCGCTCCGCGGCATGCGGGATCTTCCCGGACCGGGGCATGAACCCGTGTCCCCTGCATCGGCAGGCGGACTCTCAACCACTGCGCCACCAGGGAAGCCCGATGAGGAATTTTTAACAATACCTCATTTATTTATTTCACTTACAAACTTTTTAAGTATGCACAGGAGCTCTTTCATTAAACATAAAAGAAAAACTCTAAGTGATAAGAATACATGGTGTCATAATTTTTCTTTTTTGGTGCTACAAAAATAAGATGTATCTTACAATTAATGGCATCTTCAAGTCTGTGAGATATGGTTATAACCATACATATCTCATGAGATTGTTAGGAGAATAAAATGAGTTAATATTTATAAAGCACTTAGAATGGTGCCTGGTCCATAATGATTCCAATATACATGCTGTCCAGTAAATAATCTGATTTGTGTTTTAGAAACGTTCCTGGCAGGGTTGTACTTTAAAGGAGGACACCAGGAGCACAGGGCAGGAGACCCCTGCAGTGGTCTGGGAGAGAGATGGTGGGAGCCCATGTTCATCATGGCCATGTGGGTAGAGAGAAGTGATGGGCGGACTGGAAGAGTTTTGAAGGTGGTCCTCACACATCCTTTACTGGACGTGTGTATATGAGGAAGAGGGAGGAGGTTAAAACACCACCAGAGGTTTCTGGCTGGGGCCACGGAGCGATGCTTTCAGCTGAGATGGGAAATTAAGAGAAGCAGGTATGGGGAACAAAAGACTGAGGTGCGGGGGACAGGTTGGGCGGGGACAGCCTGGTGGAAGTATCTGGCAAGAAGCTGGAAATTAAGGCTCAGTGCCCAAAGGGCAAATCCAAGACCGTGGAAAAAGCGAAGGAAGGGAGGGAGGTAAGGAGAGAGGAAGAAAGGAGGAAGGGAGAGAGGGAGAGAGGAAGGAACGAATCAGTGAACGTGGCAACCAACCAAAAAAACGAAGGAAAGAAGCGGAGCTAAGCCAAGTCCCACCCACCATACATGGCTTAGGTCACTGTCACGGCTGGAGCCCTCACCCCATTCTCTTTAATACCTGAGTTACTTGTACAGTCGTCAGTCTCCCCGACGCAACAGTGAGCTGAGCGCAGGGACCACGTCTCCTCCTGTCTGTAACTCAGCGCTCAGCCTGGCCCCAGCACATGCTGGCTCTTCCATGGGTATCTGTGGGTACCACACCCTGCAAGGGGAGACGCCTTGAAGCCTCGTCCTCTGGTTCATTTGCCCTTCACTCTGCTCCCTCAAACCGTGCTTGGCGACTACGAGACAAAACTGGTTGGGAACCAAAATGGATCAGGAGGAAAAATGCAGGCTTCTTGCCAGCATCCATGCCCAACAGGACGAGGAGGGAGGAAAGAGACCCAACCAGAGAGGAGAAGACAACACAAGACCAGTTGGGTGAACACAGATAACAAGAGAGAAATTAGAATGTTCCAAGGGTTGGCCCGTCCATCCATCTGCCAAGAGTCCCTAATTGCTGTCCCCTGCGGTGACCTCAGTGTCCCAACACCAGGAAACCCCACCTCCCGGCTCCCAGCTCAAGTGCTTCACCCCCAGGCACTGTCTCAAGGTGGGTGGAAAGAGCCATGACCAGGAGCTTAGCTGCAGGGCCACTGGCCCCCCGCTGCGGCTGGGACATCAAGACCCGAGCCCCTCACCTCGCCGAGTGGGCTCGGTTTCCTCGTCTGGGCAGCGAGGGGTGGACGGAGTGGAGGCCGGCTCCTCCATGACTCGGAGTCTCTGATTCTCTCTGCCCTCTCCTCTGCATCCGTCCAGCACTCAGGGGGAGCTGGCTGCACCTCACCAAGTCGTCTTCCCGCAGGTGCTTTGCCAGCACTTTCCAGGGATGCCCTGTGCCTGGGGACTGGCCATCCTCTCCCGGCCACTGTGTCTCTAACGTGTTTCCCTTGTATCCACCGCCCCCCTCTAGGCTCAGCAGCCCAAACCTCAGCTCGGCCTCACAGGGTGGGTCTCAGTCAGTCATCGGGGTCAACACGCTGAGGCCTTTCCTGAGTGCTCCAGGGCAACCCCCCACCCCATGACCCAGAGGCCTGGCCGTCAGCCCCAGGCATGCCCCTGTGATCACGTCATTGTTCTGGGTGAATCACTGTCCAGTTCAAGGAGAAGGTCTGAAAGGGAAGTTTGAGGCCACCCCCTGGTACACACCCTCCAGCAGAATGGGCTTTCTGACGAGCCCCTACTCTTAGGGGACGGTCAAGCCTGCCCTGCCTGCACCCTGGGGCTCAGACTGACAACATCGGCAGAGAAAGGAGCAGCCCCGCAGCAGGAAGTGAGCCCTGATAAATGTTCAATGACAAAAAAGGCGGCCGGGGCGGCCCTGAACGGGGAGCGGGGGGGGCGGCCGGGGGAAGGCAAAGGAAAACAGACGCTGGATGAGATCAGGGAAATGGCGTCCCACCCTGCTCCACACCAGCACTTTCCGTGGGTGCCCCAGGATGGATCCAGGTCTATTTTTGGTCACTGCCCACCCCCTTCCCGTCCCAGGCCCATTCCAGAAATGCTGGGTCTGCTCCCCAGGCGGGCACTCCACCCCTGACCCAGAGAGCAGCGAGACCTTCCAGAACCCCGTGGCGTGTTCCACCGACCCCTCTGCACTTTGCTTGCCCCCAACAGCTGAGAGGGTGCAAAGCCACCTTACTTCATCAGAGCTGGAAAGGAGGGGACACCTGAGGTCACTGGAAGCCCACGGAAGGCCGGGGCCTGGGAAGCATGGGGTTGGGCCTGGCAAATGGTGGCCGCTGGCAGCCGTGACAGTCCCCAGAGAACTAAGGGGCTTTACAAAGAGACCATGGAGCAGAATTCGAGCTGGAGGGACATTCATAGGAGGGTGGAGCAGGCCGGAAGCTCCACAGAGACATTCAGGAAGCCAAAGGTTTTAACACAGAGTTTCCTAGGGAGGTAGAGGGGAAAAGCATGAATGGTGGGTCTGAGGAATGAAAACCCCACAAGGCCCTGAGATTTGCGAGAAGGGCTCCTTGCAGAGCAAAGGTGGGCAAGCCTGCCCAAGCACCAGTTACTCCGAGGTGAAAACCTTGGGGGGACCCAGAAGAAATGAAAGAAAAACAGTCCAGACTTTGGAAATGGGGCAGAGGCATTAGGCCACATGTGGGTTCAGCTCAGGGAGACAAACATTAGCAGAAGTTGATTTTTTTTTTTTTAATTTATTTATTCATTTATTTATTTTTGGCTGTGTTGGGTCTTCGTTTCTGTGCGAGGGCTTTCTCTAGTTGTGGCAAGCGGGGGCCACTCTTCATCGCGGTGCGCGGGCCTCTCACTGTCGTGGCCTCTCTTGCTGCGGAGCACAGGCTCCAGACGCGCAGAGCTCAGTATTTGTAGCTCACGGGCCCAGCTGCTCCGTGGCACGTGGGATCTTCCCAGACCAGGGCTTGAACCCATGTCCCCTGCATTGGCAGGCAGACTCTCAACCACTGCGCCACCAGGGAAGCCCCAGAAGTTGATTTTTTGATGCACTTTATGTCTTGGCGCTTGGTTTATCCAGTTGCCAAGACGTCACCTCACCCAGGCGTGCTCCTTGCGGGCAGAGAGAACATCTTTTGTTCATCCTTGTTTCTAGCAGTGTGATAACCTGAAATATGTGACAACCCGTCAGAAGAGCTATCGGCCAGCACACCACTCCCAGGACCACCGGCTGGGTGTGTACCCTAATCAGCACCCAGTCCCAGGAAAGGACGCGTGTGAGCACCAAGTTCATGAAAGAAAAGAGCAGTTTCGTCAAGTCACGGGATTGACTTGGGGACTCAAGTGACTTTCTTCTCCCCAAACTATGGTCCTAATGAGGGCTCTGGGCTGGCACCCAGGTGGAGGGCACTGTCCTGGCTGCCGGCTGCTTCCTGCCCACTGGCGAGCTGACCCTCCACGGGGGAGGCCCAAAGGGAGCAGCTGGGCCCCGCTGTGTTTTCAGAACTCAGGATGGCCTCTAGCGTCAGCAAATAGCACCAGAAGGTTTCATCAGAAACCAGGGACTAAATAAAGCAAGCAAGCAGCAACAGCTGCTTGCCATCACTCTAATTAAAGACAATACGCTGTCCACCCTGGCCATGCTGCTCCCTGATACACGCACGCACACACAGGCCACCTGCAGACGCACCAAGGTCATAGCCTGGGGCCAGGGGAGGCTCTTCAGCCCCAAGTGTGGCCACAGCTCCTATGCACCCTCTCCCCCTTCACCCCATCAGCACTGGTTTTCACGGCTCTTTCTAGAACCTGCCAGACTGGGTCTCTACCTTGGAGCCTCCACGCCTGCTGTTCTCAGTGGCTGGAAAGCTCTCCTGTCGCTCTCCTGCTCTCACCGGTCACTCCTTGACTCCATTCAAACGCTGCTCAAAGATCACCCCTTAGAAAGGCCTTCCCTACAGGCCCAATCTAAAATAGCACCTGTGCGGCCTGCCACCATCTCTTCATTCTATTTTCATTTTCTTCAAAGCGCCCGTCTCTATGTGAAGTTATATCCTCCTGTTTGGCTGGCTTGTTATCGGTTCCCACCCAGCCCCCCAACTCATCCCCATGCCCACCTTCACCCCCCAGCCCCGCGCCCCTGAACCCCCTAAGGACAGGGACTCTCTTGCTCACTGCTGTCTGCCAAGCTGCTTGAACAGTATCTGGTACACAGCAAGCTTTCAACAGACAGGACTTTACTGAATGAACTGGTATTCCATGCCAAGATGCCCCAGCTGACTTACCATCAGAGTTTGAGCTGCTGTTTCCAGTGAAGAGACTTCCTACCCATTGTTGTCACAAGGCCACCTACCAGACGGCAGCACTGGAAGGGACATCATGCTAGTTTCCTTGTGCCAGGCCCTCTGCTAGCTTCTCTATGTGTATCAGGTCTTTTATTCCTCACGATAACCTCATGCATTCAGCATTTTTAGCTCCATTTAACAGGTGAGAAACCCAGGGCTCAGAGAAGGAACTTGAAGTTGCCCAAGCTCACTGGGGTACTCCATGAAAGAGCCTGGACTTAAACTCAGATCTGTTGGACTCCAAAGCTCAGCCACAAAGAAGCTTTTTTCTGGGACAAAACTAGAGCAATTAAAGCACCTTACTGAAAATGCTCCCTCCCTCTAGCCCTGCATCAATGAGTACCAGCCTGCCCAGGCCCAAGGAAGAGCACTTTTCCACCTTCCCTTCCCACAGCACCCAGGGCGCTGAAGGGGTTAATGAGGCTTGTCCAGCTTCATACCCAAACTCCCAACAAGTGGAGGTTAAATGATCTCTTGTCTAAGAATTGTCTGCCAGATATCCCGGGGCAGGGGGCCTCGCTCAGACCCTCCACCCTTTCCCTGAAGCCGATAGGCATCTCCTGAACTTATCTAAGTCAGAGGAGGAAAACTGTCAGCTCAACGTCAGCCCAGCACAGCTGGGCTCCACAGAGCCCGCCGCCTAGGACAATGGGGCGGGGTTTCCGGCCAGGGCGGCTGCAAGATGGGGGGGGAAAGCAGGGCCCCAGGCCGGCTAGAGGAAGGCAGAAACTCAGTGCACCAGCAGGGAGACGGCCTGGCCTTCGAGGGCTGAGCTGTGGACTCACTGCAGGTCTCAGGGACAAGTCACTTCCCCAGGGGGCACCTCTGTCTCAAAGGGAAGGAGCCAGGAAAGGTGGTTGCTCAGCCTTAATGAGTTTCCCATGCCCAGCGCTCTCTCGGGGCACTTTTTAAATATCATCTCAGCAAGACCTTCACTACACTCTGTGAAGTGGGTGCTTCTCTTGTTCCCATTTTACAGATGAGGAAACTAAAGTTCAGAGGGGTCAGACAACTCACCCCCACCCCACCCCCGTCACTTCTATGCTTCATTTCTTTTTTTTTTTGCATTTCTAATTTTAAGGAGAATGAGCTCAGTTCTGCCACCTCACATGCTTTCCCCTTCCCATCAACACAAGCAGGGGCCCCGAGCTCTCCGGAACCTTCCCCAGGAGAATGACAACATCTGTGTTGTCTACAAGGCCCGCTCGGCCATGTGCAGCACGGCAGCTGCACAAACATATGGAGATGTTGTCCTTTCCAACCCTAGTTATACACCTCGTGCTTTACCCAGCCTCCCATTTCTGGAGATTCTGGAGTCTTTGGGCACGGCCATCTCACCACCCACATCTCACTCCGCGGGGATGGATGGGCTGGGGATCTGGAGATCGGAATTTCAGGCTCCGTCCTGCTGCCCCCAGTGGTGCGATCTCTATGTGTCAGATGTTGAGAAACCTGCTCACTTAGGGGTCCTGAAAAGGCCCACGGTGAGCTAGAGACCCCGCCCCCCCCGAGGGCCATTGTGTGTAAGGTGCCCAGTGCTGAGTTGCTGGAAGGGCAGGAGAAAGAAGAACACTCTCCAGAGGGTGAGGGAGGACACGTGTGATGTCAACACTGGCTCAGCATCACCCCACTGGGGACGCTGAGGCAGAACAAGTCATCCTGGGGTCCAATCCACCCAAACGTAAGTTACGCCATCAATTCCCTGCTCCCTCTGGTACACTCTCCTTGACCAAGCAGACACTTTATTTGATCTTCGTATGCCCCAGAATCTAGCTTATCAGCCAAAGAGGCTCAGAAAACACAGAGAAACCTCTAGGACTGCTTCCAGCAGAAGGAACAAAATCACCTTCCTGTAAGACAACATCACCTTTAGAACACTGTCTGTCAAGAACCTGTGTGGACAGATTCCAGGGGTCATTGTTGAGGCTGAAAGCTCAAGTGTCGGTGCATCCAGACCAAAGACCCAGTTGATTTTTGTAGGTGCGACCCTGGTACCCCAGCAGACCCTTTGAGGTTCCTGTCAACTCTATTTTTGTCCCTGCGTCTGGGAAAACTGACTAAATTTCCTTTTATTTGGAACCAAGCCCAACTCTGAAGTTGGGTGGATGCAGCCACACTTCCGCACCCAAGTTTCCGCAGGTTTGAAAACAACGCTGGGTGTTGCAGGGAACAGCTGTGCTAACAAGCACAGTTCTTATCTGTCCCGGCCTAGTCCTGCCGGGGTGTCCTGGAGAGCCACGGCACTGACTGAAGAGCGGCCAGCCACACCCGCCAGGGCCAGAGTTACAAAGAGGCTGGGTCATCAGATAAGGGCCTCAGAGAAAACCCTTAGAAAATGACCACAAGAGTCACTTCACCAGTGGGAGGGATTCTCCCCCCAAAACTGCCTCCAGAACTCCTACCAGAAAGACCGGCCTGATCATCCTCATGCCACCCAGATCACGTCCCTCCTCAGCATTTCAACACCCAGGTCTGAACTGGCACAGGTTGGACACGGTGGGCTTCACTCTCAGTGCCCCTGTCCCTCTGTGCACAGGTTCTGGCTTTCTCATCAACTACAAGCGTCCGGAGGGCAGGCACCTATGTGTGGAGTCAGCTGCATGTTCTCCTCCATAGCGTCTAGTACAAATCCACGCTGGCCCCTTTGTCAACGCTGGGGTCTCTGTGCCTCTGCCCGGCTGCCCCAGTGGTCCTTGACCCTGGCTGCACATCACAGGATCCGGGGAGCCTTAGAAACTACCCCTGCTATGGGCTCCCCCAGAAGTTCTGATGCAACTGGGGCAGGATGCAACTCAGACCCTGGCATTTTTTGAGTGTGCAGTCAGGGCCGAGGATCTCCCCTCTAGAGTGTGGACACCAACTTGGAGGCAGAGGCTGCTAACTCTAAGGGCTGGGAGGTTGACACAGATAATCCAGGAGGGAAGTGATAGAACCTCCTCACGTAGCATCTTTGGAGGAGCAAAGAGATTGATATAGTAGATCATCAGACTGGCGCTGCTGGCCTGGGGAAGGGTATTGGTCCCACATTAGAATCTTCCTCCCTTGCAAGGAAGAGATTATGACTTCTGGGCGGGGAGAGATTGAACTATTTATCAATGCATGTGGCATTAGAACTGATCTGTCAAAACAGGTCACTGACCACCAGGATGGACGCCTGCTGAAAGCCAGCCCAGCTCTGAGCCTCGTGTACTCATCCTTTCAAACTCTTCTCCACAGTCACTGCTCAACAAAATAGTCAGTAAACATTTGATTTTTTTCTTCTTTTTTGAGAATGTACAAGTAATGTTTGCTCGTGGTAGGAAACCATGGGAGCAGGGAAGCGTAACAAGAAAACCAAAATCGTCCATAGTCCACTATGTGGAGACAATCACCATGAACACACAGGGTGCCTCTCTCCCTTGTGCTCAGGAAGCCCACCTATGTCTCCCTCTGCTCTGGCTGATGCCGCCATTGACAGGCCAAGCGTCCTACCTGCAGTCAGAGGAAGAAAGTCCCGATGGCCCCCGAAGCCTCTCCAGGTCACTCCCCATCACTCATTGTTCCTTAGGAAGTAGGAAAGGGCAGGAAATCTTAGCGTCCTTTGAAGAGAAAGGGAAAAGTGAGTAACCTGGGTGGGATGGGACCGCCCAAGGGCAGACTGAGTCAATCAGCAAATATTCCTGGAGGGCAAGGAATCTGGGGGATACAAAGGCATGACACCCCAGTCCACGCCCTTGAGAACGTCACTGTATACTTAAAGCAACCAGACAGTGCCCCCTCCAACCACTGAGGTTAAACGAGCTAATAACTATAAAGTACTTAGAACAGTACCTAGAACATGGTAAGTGCTCTCTAAATGTTTGCTTAAAGTCTTCTTTTTATTACCCAAGACGTTTGGCATGTACGTTCCAAGAGAGTGATAAAGATCAAAAGAGCTCTTTGTTTGGAGGGAAGAAAGACTGCTGAGGGTTTGCGGGGGCAAGGATGGATTCCCAGATCCTGAGAGTGGGCAAATACCCCAGGCCTGAGCTTCCCTGGTGGCGCAGTGGTTAAGAATCCACCTGCCAGTGCAGGGGACACGGGTTCGGGCCCTGGTCCAAGAAGATCCCACATGCCGCGGAGCAACTAAGCCTGTGCGTCACAACTACTGAGCCTGCGCTCTAGAGCCCGCGAGCCACAACCACTACTGAAGCCCACCTACCTAGAGCCCGTGCTCCACAACAAGAGAAGCCACCACAATGAGAAGCCCACGCACCGCACCGAAGAGTAGCCCCTGCTCGCCACAACTAGAGTACGCCCGTGCAGCAACAAAGACCCAACACAGGCAAAAATAAAATAAATAAAATAATTAAAAAAAAAAAAAAGACCCCAGCCCTGAGCTTTGGAAACACCCCAGGAGCAAAGCCAGGGCACGCAAGAACTTGGGCAACCTACAACCGGTCTCTCTTCCTCAAGCTCTTTTCTTCTTTAGTAGTGGCAGGATGAAGCAGGCAGGATGCACCCAGGCAGGTTTAAGAAACTCCAGGCAGTCACAGTGCCCCTTGTTTGCTGGGTGAATCCCCAGGAGGCCTGAGGGGAGGGTCTGGAAAAGGCCCCACTGCCCTGGAGAGCAGAGGGGTTTTTAGAGTCTGAACAAGGAGCTGCAAGGGAAGAGGGCATTGGCAGCCCAGGGCCCAGGAACAGGGATGCAGAGAGGGCCAGGATGTCTACTGGGCAGGGAAGCCTGACGCTGTTTTGCTGTGTGATCGGTGTGTGACCTCTAGAGAACCTCCCAGAGAATCCACACTTCCCCCAGGGCTCAGGGGCTGGATCAGAGGCTGTGACAAAGTGCTGGCTGACCCCAAGCCTGGCACGGGTGGCCACAGGTCCCCCAGGGCTCTTACTGAGGCTCACAGAAGCTGCTCTTGGTGTTCATTTCAAGCCAGTCTGGGCTCTAAGGGATAAATCAGCAGAGAAAGCAGATGGCCTGCGGGGGGTGTAAGACCCAACGGCAGTGGGGTAGGGGGCTATGCAGCCGAGGTACTCGGGCTGGTCCACGCACAAGACATGAAAAGGACTTCAAAAGGAAACAAAAAATCCCCTCCACGTACATATATTATCTGTCTTGTCACTCCAGCCACTCGCTGGGTGGTGGATCCTGGAAATTGTGCTGAATGAGGGATGGGCCTGCAAGCAGTGCCTTTGATCAGTCCTTATCTACCCTAGAGGGACGTGAGGCCCAGGGCCCCCTGCTCAGCCCCTCACCTATAATTCATACACTCTGGCCTCCTGCCTTTGGAGAGGCTTTGGTGGTGAAACCACAGTCCTAGCCTGTACCAGCCCCGCCCTCCAGCCAAGCCCTGGGGATTAGGGCATGGGGGACTCCTGCATTCCTGTGGGCCACCTCACCTCCAATCCCCTGCCTGTGGGGGGCTTCTTGGGCTTCTGTGTGCCCTGATGGCCCCCAAGGCAGGTCGCATAGCATTTCAGCTAGAGAAGTGAGGAAGTGAGATTGTTTCTCCCCTGGAACCTCAGGCCCTCCTCTGAGACAAGCCCTTTCCCGGGGCATCCACCACGTATAGCTGTTAGTCAACCCCAGTGCCTGGAGCCAGGAAGCACCCTCCTCAGTGCCTGGCAGACCTGCCTCAGCAGCTCCAGGAGAAAAAGAACCAGGCAGCAGACCTGGGACAGGCCTGCCACCCACTCCCTGTGTCCCCAACAAACCTCAGCTATCACTGCTCCCTAGCGAGGCAGGGTCCTCACCCAGGATAAAGGCATCCATTCTATCTCTGGTTCAACCCTAAGTTCCACTAAAAGCTGTGCCTTTAGTCCTTATATCCCCAGCTTGGGCAAAGGTCTCCGCAGGGAAGGGACATGAGCATTGCCAGGCTGCTTTCTGCTCAGGGCCTATCTCTTTCGTTTGCTGTTGGCCGAAGGAGAACCTGTCCTGGGACCAGAGCTGATCTGGGAATCGGAATTCCTGGGTCTAACCCGTCCCGCCCTCTGCATCACCTGCCCTGGGGCCAACCCCACACTGGGGATAGTGGTGGGAGATGGGCTGGCCCCTCGGCTGCCCAGCACACCCCACACCTGCTGGAGGCGCTGCTTTCCGAAGCCGAGGAGACAGGCCAGCTCCACAGTCAAAGGGCTGCCTCCCTTGAAGCGGATCCCAGTTAACATTTCCTCTCTCTGGAAGACGGACTGGGCTGGCGACATCAGTGTGGCCAGCCAGGGCTCCGAGCTAGGACTGCTCAGGGCTCCTGTGAATTCCTGTTTGTGCTTTGGTGCTTCTCTATCAGTAACATCAATGCTTACAACCTGGAGAGGTGAAAAGAGCAGGTACTACTGTTTCTATTTCGCCCACGAGAAGATGGGAGCCGGAGAAAAGTTTTGTGGTTTCTCCGAGATCACAGGGCCACCATGTAACAGCCAAATTAACCTGCCAGCTCCCAGCTCTTGTCTGTGAACGGCAGGCGCTAGGGAAGTGAGGTTGCCGGACACAGGTCTCTTCTCTGGCTACCCAGGCCGCTTGGGGCAGGAGGGAGGGCACAGCTGCTCCACGGACCCTCAAGGATGCGGGGGCGCCCCACAACCACACCTCCCGACAATAAGCCATTCGTTCACTCATCGAACACTTACTAAGCACCTACCTGGTACCAAGTACTGTGCTAAGAGGTGGCGGCGGAGACGCTGCTACTTTTGAGAGGGACGTGTGAAAAGATTTCCACGTAAAATGGAAGCGGAGGATAGAAAATGGAGAATCTCACGCATGCGCACTCGGAAAAAACACTTCAGAACTAGGAAATCGTAAATGCCTGATTTACCAAAACACGAGGCTTATCTCCTGACCAATGAGCATCCGCCAAGAATCTCTCCCCATCTTCAAGCCAATGAACTCGCTGCTGGGGCTCTGGCTGGACCGCCCCCTTTTTGTGCTCCTTGCCTATAAATAAAGTCCCCCGAACCCTCCAATGACTGACGGCAGCTTCCTGCAGACGGCTTATTGCAGATTGCAAGTCCTCTGCTATTCCCGAATATAACAAACTCGCTTTCTAGTCATTTGAGCTTGCCTCAGTTTACCTCTTTATTTAGAGTGATGGAAGAGACAAACGTCAAATAGCTAATGCCAATAAAGCCTTAGCTGTGGGAGTCTGGTCTAGGAGCCGGGGAAGGATTCTGGGAAGAAGTCCATTTCAGGAGACACCTGAAGGGTGAATAAGAGTTACCAGCCCATGAGGAAGAGTACAAAGTACACAGTATTCATCATCCAGGTGGAGATCTTTAGCAGACCGTTGGATGGGAGAGGGGTCTAGGCTGCATATAGAGACCTGAAAATTATTAGGCTAGTGATAGATGATATTAGCCTTTCCATGCCCCAAATCCAACAATCTCCCCAAAGAAACGCACCCTAAGAAAGAGTAGCATGCAGTTTTTTAATAAGTTCCCCGTTTCCGTTACTGACTTGGGTTCTTGGACTCCTTAATCAATAGAAATTGATGGGAGGCCAGACAAGAAATTGAGGAAAGGCTTTATTTGCGCTCCTGCTGCAGCAGGAGGGAGCGAAAACAAGTAACGGTTTCCCTTGTTCACTCCCTGAGGACACGGCAAGCTGGTCCTTTAAGTAGGGTGAGGGTCGGGGTGGGTTCATGGGTCAGGCCGGATGGATGGCTTGGGCAGCGGTCTGCCCACCCCTGTGGTGGCGCTGTGTGCAGAGATCATGCGCAACTCCCTGCTTTTGCTCCTGGCACTTGAGAAGTGGCAGTTCGGTTTTAGCCTTTTTGTATCTTGTTGTTCATAATTTGTCCTAACTGTGTATGCATGCAGTTATTTTCAGTCCCTTATAGTTTCTTTTTTTTAATTTTTTTTTTTTTTTTTGCGGTATGCGGGCCTCTCACTGTTGTGGCCTCTCCTGTTGTGGAGCACAGGCTCCGGACGCGCAGGCTGAGCGGCCATGGCGCACGGGCCCAGCCACTCCGCGGCATGTGGGATCCTCCCGGACCGGGGCACGAACCTGTGTCCCCTGCATTGGCAGGCAGACTCTCAACCACCGCGCCACCAGGGAAGCCCCCCTTTTTTTTAATTTTTAATTTTATATTGGAGTATAGTTGATTAACCGTGTTGTGTTAGTTTCAGATGTACAGCAAAGAGATTTAGCTATACATATACACATATCTATTCTTTTTCAAATTCTTTTCCCATTTAGGTTATTACAGAATGCCGAGCAGCATTCCCTGCGCTAAACAGTAGGTCCTTGTTGGTTATCTGTTTTAAATATAGCAGCGTGTACATGTCAATCCCATACTCCCAATCTATCCCTCCCCCTACCCTTCCCCCCTGGTAACCATTAGTTCCTTCGCTAAACCTGTGAGTCTATTCTGTTTTATAAATAAGTTCATTTGTATCTTTTTTTTCTTTTTAAGTTTCTTTGTATTCTGTTGCTTGAGGAGACCTTTGTCCAGGTGTGAGCACTGCAGCAAAGGGTCCCAGGTCCCAGCCTATCTCATTTCTAGTTCCGATCAGCTGGCCCTACTAAGCCCTTTTCATAGGGAAATTCTAGATCCAGTGGCCCCTGTCTCCAAGGCCAACATTCTGCCTGGAGTCCACCATCTCCCCCTGCTGCCCTTATCTCCAAACCCAGACTGGGTTTGCCTCTGTCATCCTCTGCTTTACCCTCACATCAGTGTAAGAACCTCCCGTCGTAAGCCGACTTTTCTCATCCTTGTGGCTCCCTTGAGCCAGCATCCAGGTTCTCTTCTTCCTTTTCTGAGCCAGGCATGTGCCTATTGCTCTCAGATCCACGTGTAGCCTTCCCTGCTCTCCTCTGCTCTGTGTTGCAGTGGGACTGAGTCCTGCAAACTATGTTTTCCGAGGTCTGTTAAGAACTTACAGACCTGGTTGTCCAGTGAAATTGGAGAACAAGACAGAAGAAAGAAAGAAACAAGGGGTGGGGTGTCCAGCAGAGGCTGTGCCTTATTACTATTTTCAGCTCCCATCAGGCAGTCCTGTTAAGCCAAAAAAGCCAGGTTTGCCTCTTGGTGGGTGTCTAAAGACACAACCAAGTCAAAGATCAGAAGGATGGATTTATTACTTGCAGTAAATAAGGAGAACACAGGGATCTTTCCCAAAGCAGTGTCCCCCTAAACAGCAAAATTAGGGAAGTTTTAAGCTAAGAGTACAGGCATATCCATGAAGGGGCTTGAGCAGAGGAGAATTCAGCATAGAATCAGAACAAAGACCCACAGAGTTCAAGCTTTAGTCGGTTGTTGAAGTCACGAGGGTCAGAAAAGGTCAACGTCATCATCCCTTAGGTTCCAGTAAATCTGGTGGTTAAGCCCTTCAGGCTAATCTTTACCATTGAAACAGAGCTGGGAGTCTTTACAACTGATACATTATCTTTGCTATTGTTACTTCTCTTGCCTGATAACAGTCCTTGGTTCCTGCATTCTTTTGTTCCCTTAAGATCATTAATTACTGAGACTATTCAAGAGCAAGCATTGTGGCCAGACTCAGATCACAGAATGGCTTAGGCCCAGAATGGCTTCTCTTATGTCAAGAAAGCCATGCCTGGCTCTCTTTCTCCAGGGACCCCCTTCCATAACTGCTTACAGCCCCTGACATGATTCCAGTTCCCACTAGGTATCCCTGACTCTGAGCTCTAATTCTGCCAGATGGTCCCCCTTCATGATGTGGGGTCCCAAAAGGAAGCTCTGGCTCACGGCCACTGGAACACCACTCCTGTGCCTGTTCTTCCAGTCTCCAGGGCAGGTGCAGCTCCCAGTGAAGCCACCCTCCCGTTTCCTCACCACCAACTGCTTGGCCTTTCTGCAATTCCAGCGATCTTGTGACTGGCTCCCTGCGTTATGTTCCTTCTATTGCAGTGTTTTAGGATCTCTTTACATTCTTTCTGTTTTCTTTTTAATAAATTTATTTATTTATTTTTGGCTGTGTTGGGTCTTCGCTGCTGCACGCGGGCTTTCTCTAGTTGCGGCGAGCGGGGGCTACTCTTCATTGCGGTGCATGGGCTTCTCATCATGGTGGCGTCTCTTGTTGCGGAGCACAGGCTCTAGGCGCACGGGCTTCAGTAGTTGTGGCATGTGGGCTCAGTAGTTGTGGCTCGCGGGCTCTAGAGCGCAGGCTCAGTAGCTGTGGTGCACGGGCTTAGTTGCTCCGCGGCATGTGGGATCTTCCCGGCCCAGGGCTTGAGCCCGTGTCCCCTGTATTGGCAGGCAGATTCCTAACCACTGTGCCACCAGGGAAGCCCTGATCTCTTTACATTCTTAAATATCTTTTGTGATCTTGTACTTTATAATAAATATATATTTGTTTTTCATTCCCGATTCCGGGCACAGAGCTTGGAATTTCCTACGTGAAGAGAGTGCTAAAGGTATCTTTTGTTATGGTAATGAGATGACTTTTGGAAAACCCCTAAGGATGGGGGCTGGTTGCTAAGTTTTGCTAGCGGTCCAAGTAGGTAGGCTATGCCAAACCATAAATACCATGCACAGCCTAATGAGCGTCAGGGGGTTCTACCTGGCACTTCTAGGCTACTTCCAACTTGCGAGGCTGTCACCTTAAATATGATATAAGAGGATGGAGCGTGGACAATACCACATCAATTCTGCCCACATCCCACTGATCACTTCTATGGCCCAAACCTAGCAGCAAGGGTGTCTGGGAAACGTAGTCTGGCTATAAGCCTAGGAAGAGAAGCCTTAGCAAGACTGTGAACACATTGTATTGTCTCTACCTCGCCAATATATAAGTGTTCCCAGTGAGGTACTAGGCTATTTGCTCCTTACAGATATGGGTTGTCTAGTATATTTCTATCCCTCTCCTGGAAAGCACTAATCACATTTTCACTGACTCTTCAATTCTGGACCCACAGGAAAAGACCATCCTCTGTTACTTCATGCTCCAGGGTGACTAGCACATGATATCATCTCTCTGTCCCGGTCTCCTCTCTAATTTTGTAATATGTTTCCTAGACCCAGGAAAGGATTGGGTCATCTACTGACTTTAGACTTTACATGTGGATACAAACTTTGACCTTTAAACAGCGGATGCTCTTCAGACAGAGAACGGAGCTACGGGGAAGTCTGAGAGGCAGAAGAGTAGAGCAGAAATAGTCCTGGACTGGGAGTCAAGACAGAGGTCTTTTAATTTAGGGAGCCGAGATGTATTGCAGTGGCCAGAAACACAGGAATCAGGGTCCCATTAGCTAAGTAGTCTTCACATGAAAAATGAAGACTTACTCCATAGGTTTGTTGTAAGCGTTAAATTAAATAGTACAAATAAAGCAATTAGTACAATACTTGTTGCAATGTAAAAGACTAACAAATGATAGTTATTTTAGTTGTTAATTCTGTTACATTGATTTAATTTTCCTGTTGTTTTGTACAGTGATGTACCTCCAGTGCCTTGGAAAAGTGCTGGCACGTAGTAGGGACTCAATAAGTACGTGTCCAATGAATGAATAAATGAACTCAGCCCTGTCAAGGACAGACAATGTGATCCTGAACAAATGACTTCATTTGTTCTGTCTGGGCCTCAGACTGTCCTGCCGTAAATAAGAGCACGAGCGCAGCATGATCCGGTCCCTCCCAGGACCAGCCACCCTGTCAGCAGAGGAGTCCTGCCCACCAAACAGGCAGCACTGAGGGACAGGAGGAGAAATGAGCTCAGCGCTCCGGACCAAAGGAGGGTGGGCATTGGTGGAGGACTCGAGAGGCAATGCCAAGACTGCAGCAAGAGGGTCTGTACATCTCTCCTTAGATGGTAAGGCAAGCATTAGGGCCTGAACCCAGTGCTTTGTACCCCCAAACCTCCTTCTGCTTCTGTGGCTCCCCCAGGGTTAAAAGAAGCGGTTGCAGAACTGCAGTGGGCTTTCCCCAGCCCCAGGTTCCTGGCTGTCTGTCCAGGAAACCTCCAAACACAGAGCTTGGGCACTGCCCAGCGCTAAGTCACCAGAGCCTGGGGCATGAGACCGAATATGTGACCTCATTCATTCACTCATTAACTATGATGAACTGGGCACCTTTCTGAGCGCTGGGGCATAATTAGCCATAAACATAATAGCCTGTACCCTCATTCCATTCAAGTCTGGGAAACAAACACAAACCAGGTGATCAATTTCAGGTGGTAATAACTACCACAAAGAAAAACAAAGCAGCTGGGGTAGTTAAGGGAGATTTGGCCACAGATGCGTCATCCTCTCCTGGGCTAAGATTCAGGGAAGGACTGCCAACTGGGGAGGAGAGAGAAGGAAGGGGAAAAGGAAGAGAGAAAGTAGTTCGCAGAGTGGTGGGGGGAGGCCGTGGGGTCCCCGCACGGGCAGCGTCAGCCTGCTCTGGTTAGCCGAGCCCTGTCAGTGGCCAGGAGCTGCTGCTTCTTCCCTGGGGCTCACCCGGGGGTCATCCCCTCTGCCTCCTGGCTTTTACCCAGGGGGCCTCCTGCCCTGAGCCTGTGACCTTGTGAGAGTCTGCCTCAGAGGCCTGGGGAGGCCTCTGAAGGAGGGAGATGGACGCCCCAAGGGTGACAGCTGAACATGAACCCACCAGTGTCCTGAGATGACCTGGTTGGGATTATTGGTTTGCTTCTGATGAAAGAGTGAAAACACAACAGCATTTCCCCTGGAAATCAAGCCCCCGCCTCCACCCCCACCCCGGTCATTTTGAGAGGACCCAGCGTGTGGCTCCCCAACGCTCCCAGGCCTGCCTGTCAATGAGCTCAGGAAAAGACCTGAACTCCAGGGGCCGGTGAGTCACCGCTGCACAACACCAGCCCTGAGAGGGCAGACATGGAGGAGGGCTGACGCCGAGCTGCTCTGGAGGCGTGGTGGGTGGGGTGGGGAGGACGGATGGAGGCCAGAAGGAACGGGCCGTGGCTCTAGCTGGGGTCACGTAGCTCGTCCCAGAAGGCCACCTGCCGCTCCATCTCCACCTCACGTACCTAAGTCAACCTTTCAGGCTGCTTTGTCTTGAAGTCTTCCCAGATTCTCTCACCTGGATGGGAATAATTTGCTCTCTTGTTCATTTATCAGCAAACATTTATTGAACCTTCCATGTAGCGATGGATACAGAAAACTAAAACAATCCTTTCTTTAAGAGGATCACAGGGCTTCCCTGGTGGCGCAGTGGTTGAGAGTCCGCCTGCCGATGCAGGGGACACGGGTTCGTGCCCCGGTCTGGGAGGATCCCACGTGCCACAGAGCGGCTGGGCCCGTGAGCCATGGCCGCTGAGCCTGCGCGTCTGGAGCCTGTGCTCCACAACGGGAGAGGCCGCAGCAGTGAGAGGCCCGCGTACCGCAGAAAAAAAAAAAAAAGCATCACATTCTAGTGGAGCAGGTAAGGAAAAGAGCTTGAAGAGTGTTATATGCACGTATGTACGTATGTATGTCTATACATCTCACATATGATATTGGGAGCACATGGGAGGCCACATCATGCAGCCTGGGCTGTTTTGAGGAATGATGGGACCTGCCAGACAGAGGGCAAGAATCCTTACAAAGGAACAAAGAGACAGGGACGAGCGTGTCCACAAGAGCGAAAATGGAGAAAGCACAGCCACCTCCTCAATCTAATGTGTTCTAAATAAACCATCAGCCATAACTTGCTTCCCCATTTTATCTTAACCGAGGGCTTCAACATATCCACCATACTCACATCCAATACACAATTAACCATGATTGCAAGTGGCAAAATAGACGCCTATCCCCTTGTTTTCAATCTCCATCTGATTATCAAATTTTAGTGGGGGAGGGGTAGGAGATAAGTATAGGAAGCTTTTTTTTTTCTTTTGGCTGTGTTGGGTCTTTGTTGCTGCATGCGGGCTTCAATTGTGGTGGCTTCTCTTGTTGCGGAGCACGGGCTCTAGGCACGGGGGCTCAGTAGTTGTGGCTCGTGAGCTCTAGAGTGCAGGCTCAGTAGTTGTGGCACACGGGCTTAGTTGCTCTGGGGTGTGTGGGATCTTCCCAGACCAGGGCTCGAACCCGTGTCCCCTGCACTGGCAGACGGATTCTTAACCACTGCGCCACAAAGGAGGTCCCAGAAGTTTCAAATGTAGTAGAAGTTATCAAAGATAGAAGTAGGGTGACCAGCTGTCCCAGGTTTAGCCCTGAAAGTCCCACATCCCTGAAAATCCTTTGGTCCTGGGTAAACCAGGACCGTTGGTCACCCTAGAAAAGGAGACAGGAGAAGAGAGGAGAGAAAGCCAGGGCGAACTGATGTACTAAGCTCCTCGTTGAGGTGAAGGTCGGCTGTAGGTAGACAGAGAAAGGGTGTGTTTATATACGGGGAGGGAGACTCTTTTCCTTTGGAAGCATTAAACCCACCATGCCCCCAGCCCCACTATCACCCCCGTCCTGATTCCTCCTGGGCAGTTGTCATCTGTCACTGACTTGTAGCCTCCAAACAGGCCCCCAGCAAGGCTGCACTTTTTCCTTACCTCCCACTGAACCCTTGGAGGGCACGCTGGGATTCCACGCCCTTTGGATAGATAGAGTGCCTCTGGCATCTCCTCCCCGTTCTTGTAGCACAGGCCCCCGTGGAGTTGTCTCCAAGCAGCTGTCTTTAACCCGTTCCCGTTCAGCACGCCAGCCCACTCTCTGCACGCAGCGCCCCCTTTGCTCACCTCCTGCCCCCCCCCCCCATTGCAGCCTTGAATGCTGAGAGGGGTGCAGGGCGGCTTACACTACGGACAACATGACTCTGCGACTTCCCTTCTGAGAGGAGACCTCTAACAGCCCACCCCAGCCAAGGCAGGGGCAGGAGGAGTAGCAACGTTGTTCCACTGATGCCACGCGTCCGCCAGACCCCACGTCTGCCCGCGAGCCACCAGTCACGCTCAATGCCGCCTCTATTGTGAGGTTGCTCGTGAAAAGCCCCTGTGTTGTGGCTCCCAGCTCCAGCGAGGTCCCCGATACAAGGTCTCCATTCATGTCAGGCTGGCCCTCCTCGGCCACACAGGGAGCCCCTGCTCCCTGAGGAAAGCTGCCCGGGGTAGGGGTACAGGGTGCATCTTCCCCCACCCCCCATTTCCACAAAGGGCCAGCACACACTGCCCAGGTTACCTCCCTCCCTCTGCTGCCACCTGCCATCCACCACCTGGGAAATCCTCAGGGCAGCAGGGCCCAGGAGCACACGCCAGCCAGTGGGCCTCTGGGGAGCCCATCCCTCTCTGTCAACAGCCATCCAAACTCCGGGCAGCCACGGCATGTCAAGGAAAGGAGGGGCACAACAGAGCATACAGAAGCAACTTCCTTTTTTCCTCTTCCAATGAGCAAAGAGAAGAAAAACTGCTGTCTGCAAGGTACCTACCCCTACAGACTGAATGGAGTCAGTCAGATCTGAGGAATGGGGTTGCTGGTCGGGGCCATATCAGTTAGGGAGCCAGCTGATGGGTTTTTGAAGTTCATGCAGCATGGTGAATCCCGTACTACTGAAACCAAGCAGAGGCTGTGAGGCCCTCCAGGGTACAAAAGCCTTTCCGTGTCCCCTGTTTCTTGTTTGTAGGAAAAAAGCTCCAGCTTCCTAGACTTGCCCTGAATTCCAAAAGGCAGATTCAAACAGTTACTAATTAGGGGAGGGAAGGAACGTAGAAACAAAGGAAAAGTTGTCAAGAAACAATCATGCAGCTTGGGGCAGGGTCCTGGTTCCTCCTCAAGAGATATACAGGATGATCTGATACAAACATCTGAGTTCTTCTACGGGAACTAAGGCCCCCAACCAGGTGGAGGGTGATAACTTTAGGCTGAGCACAAGCACATGGACCCCAGACTAGTCGGAACCAGAAGGCTGATGATGAGATTCCTGGAACATCACCCTGTTACCTACCCACCAACCAATCTGAAGAGTCACACAACCTGCAGCCCTCATTCCAAATTTGTCTTTAAAAACTCTTCCCTGAAACCCATGAGGGAGTTTGGGTCTTCTGAGCATGAGCTGCCCGTTCTCCTTGCTTGGTCCTTGCAATAAACCTTTCTCTGCTCCAAATTCCGACATTTTGGTGGGCCTCACTCACTGTGTGTCAGGCACATGAACTTGGGTTCCACAACACTACACTGCAGGGCATTCATGCCGTGGTTCTCAAACTGGAGCGTGCATCAGAATTATCTAGAGGGCATGTTATAACACAGATTGCCAGGCCGGCCTCCAGTCCCTGGTGCGTTAGGATGGGGGTGGGGCCTGGGTATCTGCATTCCGAACAAGTTCCCAGGCAATGCCAATGCTATGGTCAGGGACCTCACTTTGAGAACTATTGGGAGAGGGTTTCCCCTGACCTCAAGGAAGTTACCAATAATTTGAGGCCAATATACACCTGAGTTCCCAAGGACAATTCCAAAGCTAAAACTACCATGAATACAAGGCAGGGCTCTGAGGCGGGGTCTGTCTGACACCAAGTGGGGAGGTGGGGCTGGTCAAAGAAGCTTCCTAGGGAAAAGTGACTCAAGCGAGATGGTGAATGTGATAGCGGTGAAGAAGGAGCAGGGAGTCTGTGAAGTACCATATTGAAATGGGAGTTGGGGGGAGGAGAGGAAGGGAGGTGTCCTCCATGTTGGACGGGATAAGAGTCAAGGGGTGAGAGCACTGTTTAGGGCGATGGGTGGGATAAAGGGTGGGCGAGGGCAGCCATGTTGAAGGACAATGGGCGGGGTGAGTTGTAGAGGCTAGGAATAGGGGACTCTTGAGTGCCATGCCGAGACCCCTGGGACAGGTACTGTGGCCAGAGAGTGCTGCTGTGGGTTTTAAAGTTGCCATTGGCATGACCAAGCCAGTGCTTGAGGAAAGTTATTCTGGTACCCAGCAGGAAGCAAGGAGAGCCTGGGCAAGTCTACCAAGTTGGTAGGTCAAGGCAAGCAATGAGTGAGGTAATTTCACTTATCGTGTCATGTGATAATTGGTGTGGTCCTACGTGGGTTGTGTAATCCAAGGTGTTATCACTACCAACCCCTCCTCCAACAGTTATCTGTGGGTTGTTATTTTTTCTGTTTTTTTTCTCACTTTCTGAGGGATCGCAGTGACCCCCAAAGAACCCAGCATCCTACCAGGGCGGGAGGCGAGGTTGGTGTTAAATAAACAGGTAGTGAGGGCTGGCAGGCGGTCGCCCAAACTTCCGGGGGCCCCAGAGCATTGACTACCACGCTCTGTCTCAAAGGTGTTTTAAAATGAGAGCTCCCTGGGCTCCTTCCCAGTTTTCTTTACTCCCTGTAATGTTCTGGAAGCTTATTCCCATCCTTTCAGCCTCCAGAGAGGAAGGAGAAAAGAGCCCCGATCCAAATGAGGGTTCCTCTTAAAGGCCTCGGTCAGAAAGTGAAAATGTTCCCATTGCCCTGGAGTGGGTGGGGTGCGTCGTCCCTTCGACCCGCCATTAAGGTGGCTACGGACGAGGGGGGCGGCCAGGCAGACACTGGTCTGCCCAGTGGAAGCCACTCCCCAGGCCCATCCTACCATCTGGGTTCACAGAGGTATCTTCTTACAGGAGCATGAGAACAGGAGGCTGAGCAGGGAGATTCATAATTTCCTTTCTCCTCAGATACAAGCTTTTAGCGAGTGGGCCGCAGGCCAGGAGAAGAAAGCCGCCATCCCCATCAGCAGTGCCCGTGGAGCTGAGCCAGAGGGTGGGGGAGATGCTGTTTGAAGGAGACGCTTTGGAAATTCCTCACATTTTTTGGCCTTTGTCTCTGGGCATTGAGATGAAGATCCATGTTTGACTCTGAAAGAGCTCCCAGTCTCTCCTTTGCATTCAAAAGGAAGATCCTAGCAGAAAGCAGAAAGACTTCGGTGGCTGTTTTCTCATCTCAAAGACCACCTGAGTCATTTGGGGGTAGGGGGTACAGCGGGGAGACCGGTTTTATTTTGCTGCTTCTTCACCTCATTTTCCTCTCGCACCTCTGGCCCCGGCCCCAAGCCCAGGTCATCAGTGATGTCAGTATATGGTGCTACTTTCTGAGAGGAGCTGTCCTCCAGTACTCTGGGTTCTCAGGGAGCATCAAAGGCACCTGTGCGCTGGCAGAGACAACTGGAAGACAGGATGCCTGGGTCCTGACGGCTCTGTCAGACCTCAAGCCAACCATTGTGGACCCGATGTCACATTTCTCCCACCTCCCAACACAGAGAAGAGTTTGGCCTCGTCCTCCCACTTCCCATCCCCAGAGTGGTGAGGGCACCAGCGGGGACAGTCAGACCATGTTCAGTGTAAGAACAGCACTCGCAAGGGACAGGGACACGATGACTAGGCTCCATCAAGAGATTAGCCGGAAGCCCCCTTTGGCCCGTGATTTCAGACTCCACGTACGGAGGTCCAGCACGGCTTTGGTAGTTGTGAACAAGATCCCTCTGTTATCAGTTGGAGATCTGTGTCCTTTCATTCCTCCACTGAACTGGCGCCCCTCTCCCACCAGATGCTTTTGCATCCAAATCAACTGATTCACAAGCAGCTGGGGAGGAGAGGAAAGTGGGGGCTCCGTGCTGTGACTCATCCCAGCCCGCCCCTGAATGCCATCAGTTGCCTTTCTCCGCTCACTTCCTTCCTGATTCCAGGACTCCAGATCGCCTATGCTCTGAAGCATTTGAGTTACCATACCGCTTTTGTGACCAAAATGACGTCTTCATCAAGGGACAGCTGGCCCAGAAGGAGGGGAGATTCTGCGGATAAAATGAAGCAGAAATTTCTTTGACAGTATTTTCTCAACCAACCCCTCTCAGAGAACCTTGGACCTGTTGCCAGGTTTTGTCCTCACCAGCCCTCTCCAACAGACCTGGTCTTCCGCTAAGAGGGAAAAAACAAAAACAAAACCTAAGTTAAGGGCAGCAGCTGTTGGTAAATGAGTTTGTCAGGTGACCACCAGCTCACTGCATGACCCCAGGCAAATCACTTAATCTCTGAGCTTGCATTTTCTCCTGTAAAAAAATAAAGGGTTGGACAAGAAGACCTCCAAGATCCCTTCCAGACATGACAGCCCAAGTGTGAGTTCCACATCTTACCACAGGGACAACTCATCCTCTTCCCCCTATCGCTGTTCAGGTGCTGGCCCTCCCTCCAGGACTGGCTGTGGCTGGAATCCAGTATCTAATTCCTTCATGATCTCAGTCCCTATATGGGTGGCTGCATAGTGAGAACCACGGGCAGAGGACAGCCGCCCTTCTGTGCAACGTGGGCTCCCTAACCAAACTGACAATTTCTCCAGACACTGAAAGTATCCCAGTGTTCCGCAAGGGGGTCCCTTTCTGAGTGCTGGGACCACAGACTAAACAGACGCTTGGAACTCATCTGGATTCTGGCAACTTCTCCAAAAGCCTGTCTACACCTGCTTTTTGGGGTTGTGTTTTTTTGCTTTTCAACTTTGAGGGACGTTATCTTCCTATGAAAAGGGATTATACTGAATCACCCAGCCCTATTACTCACCCTGTCCTCTCCTGAAAATGAGTTCAGCGACTACTTTACCATGACCTCCTGAGCATCCAGAAAGATGGTTCTTTTCTTCTTTTTGTGCTAGACAGCCTCGCCCTCCTGTGTGCAGTGTTCGCTTCCACCACACTTGAGCCACGAGCTGTCTTCAGAGCTCTCCTTGTTTCAGCAGGTGTGAGTGTGCCGCTATGTGTGTTGTGTCTCTCTGTATGTATCTCTCTGGGTATGTGTCTTTGGAGAGCTCTATCTCTATCTCACCATGTCTGTCCGTGTGTACAGATGATCCTGATACTTCAGTAGATTGATCCTATTTTCTCCTTCCATTGGCCGCCAAACTTCTCACGTTTTTCCTATAGGTAACATTGTGGCTGGGCCCCCGGGGGGCAGCTTCTGTTCTAAATCTGTCTTCCTGGAGGTCAGAGTGAGCACAGCCAACCTTCAAAAACACATGTCTAGGGGGTGAGGGGGAGGAATTGGGAGCTTCGGACTGACACACATGCACGATTGGTACTATGTATAAAATAACTAAATGAGAACATGCTGTAGAGCACGGGGAACTCTAGTTACTGCACTGTGGTGACCTAAATGGGAAGGAAATCCAAAAAAGAGGGGATATATGTATACGTATAGCTGACTCATTTTGCTGTGCCGTAGAAACTAACACAACATTGTAAAGCAACTACACTCCGATAAGAATTAATCAAAAAAAAAAAAACCACATGTCTAACACCAGAAGCATTGGTGAGCGATGTCCCTTTCACCAAAGCCTCAGTGGGATGACAGAGATTATATCACACACCACAACACACCACAAAATTCGATCAAGCCTCCTCATTAGACATCTTTAGACATCTTGTTCTCTCCCCAGAACTCTTCTGAAAGCATCACTTTATCGTGTAGCTCACACTGGGAGGATGAACAGGCCTCCGAAGACCTCCTATAACTGCAGCTCCCTTTAAAGATGCCATGCTGCACCGCATGAGCTATGGTAGGTGGGCTACAGCTGATTGGACCCAGGGGTGAGCACCTGACCAGGGGCTGCCTCTCTATTGGTCAGCCAGGTGTCTTATGAGATAGCTTAGGCCTAGAGCTAGTGATACTTGAACCAATCAAATGCATCAGCTTAGGGAGTTTGGATGCGACACAGAGGGGGAGCCAAGCGGTCGTCTGTGAGAGAAGCGGAATGACAAAGAAAAGCAAGGACCGAGAGAGAAATCATTCCGTTAGTGGCAGCAGAGCAGAGTCGGATCAATGCTCCTGCTGGTAAGAAGCTGCAGATCCAGGGCTATGCACACTGTGTCCCCAGTACCTACCTCACAGGCCCTCAAGCCACTAGTGGTTTCCTGATAAAGCTCGTTAAATGGGGCTGTATGTGATCCTGAAACACCTCTGCGCCCTGAACCACATACCATGTGTTTTCGCACAGGTTAGGTGTGCTGCTCGTGGGATTTCAGGTACCCTTCCTAGAGTCGCAGTCTGTGAAATCGAGGCCCCGAGGGAAGTGTGATTTCCAGATCTGAGGCTGGGAGGGAACATAACCGAGAGGCTCTCCTTTCCCACCAGGCCCATCTCAGACCCTCAGTGAGGACAGTTATCGCCCCTGGTGCCCCGTCAAGAGAAATCCCAGCTCTCTCTTTCTCTCTGTTTGGGTGATGAGGACCATTCTCAAGCACCCATTATTTTGTTGGGTCCCCTGAGTCCACTCCACCCAATGTGCTCCGCTCCAACTGGGCCATACAGTTCGAGGGGAGTGAAACTGGAGAAGAATGTGTGGAAGTTTGTGGCTTTCATCTCTTAAACAAATAGCAAATTCCTTGGGCTGTTGCTGCTGGAATTAAACAATGATGTATTGGGGGGAGGCTCTATGGCGTTACCTTAGCAACACCCAGGCTGTTTTCAGGCAAGGTCTAGTAAAAGAGGAAGGAGAACAAAAATAATAAAGGGACGAGTCTGGATGGGGTCCAGGAATGGGGGTCTTTGGGCTGAATGTGTTTTGTGCTCTGCGGTGTTTACAGGCCTCCTTTCAGCAAAGTTTCCTCTGGGCTCCCCCAGTGCATTCCACCGTCAGTGAGGCTGTCCACTAGAATACTAATGTGAGGCTAAGAAAAGACAGCATGCCATGTGAGGAACGGGTTAGGAAGGGAGAGACATCACAGCTGGGACCACCTAAGTGGGAAGTGACACGTGTGAAGCCTTCCAGGCTGGCTCTTGAAATCATGACGGTCATGGGAGAAAGAGGGTGAGGTTCTTCAAAGGTGACCAACGCTTGGGCCTTAGGCAGAGCAGAGGCCTGTATGGTAGCAATCCATCAGACCCTTGCTACTCACAGCGTAGTCCATGGACCAGCAGTAGAGGCGTTACCTGGAAGTTTGACAGAAATGCAGAATATAGGGCTGCCCCAGGCCTACTGACAAGGGTCTGCATTTTCACAAGCCCCAGGTGGTTCATGTGTTCACTGCTGTTTGGGAAGCACCAAGCGGGACCTAAGTCTTGTCTCTCCCAGGTTCCTGCAAATCTGTCACTGCCTTTGTCATGTCACAGCAGACTACCACCCACACAAAAACAGGCATATCCAGTTTGCTAATAATGCATTTTGGTGGGTTTTTTTTTTTATGACAGATCCATTTGAGATCTAGAAAGCACTTTAATACTCTAGCCTTCTTCAAATGATCAAGAGAAATAGCAAGTCCTGTATTTACAAAAACGATGAAAATCACCATGTAATTATCAGTGGGTGCAGAACAACCGCACAGATCTGTGTTTCCAACTTTTTCCACCAAGATTCTCCATCAAGGTAAAAAAAGGCTCGTACAAATCCCAGAAGGACGTAGAGGTGGCAGCACAACTGCCAAAGATGGTACAACGACTTACTACTGAAGCTGGTGATGGGACACAAGGGGAAGGAGGGGCAGAGTCCTCGAGAAGAGAGCCCTGTTTAACGCAGGCGGCTCTAGTCCGTGGTCGACCTCTCGTACCGAAACCGCGCCCCGAAGTCGTTGCTGCAGGTCACAAAGCCGGGGTTGGTGGGCGAGTGCATGATACAATGCACGATGTTGTTGTGGCCCAGGGAGAGCAGGTTCCGGCGCTCAGCCATTCCTTTTTTTTTTTGTGGTACGCCGGCCTCTCACTGTTGTGGCCTCTCCCGCTGCGGAGCACAGGCTCCAGACGCGCAGGCTCAGCGGCCATGGCTCACGGGCCCAGCCGCTCCGCGGCATGTGGGATCCTCCCGGACCGGGGCACGAACCCATGTCCCCTGCATCGGCAGGCGGACTCTCAACCACTGCGCCACCAGGGAAGCCCGCTCGGCCATTCTTGAGTCCCAGCAGCAGAGGCTGATGGTCCTCTAGTCAGGCAGCAGCACGCAGTCCTCCGTGTGGTTGAAGACGGACTACATCCGATGCACCTGCTGTCTGCTCAAGCCAGCACCTGTGTATCTGACCAGGGTTCGCCCTGTTGTTATTTCTCAAAGTTTAGCTACAGTCTTCTTCACTTGACAGAATGTATTTTGAATTTCTGGAAAAAATGGCAAAACAAACTTCAGCATCACCGTGTGCTTTCTCAAAAGTTGTGATGCATCGATTTGAAACACCATCCCATAATTGGATGCAGCCGTCCTTGCCACCAGTCACATACATATCGGCACTAGGATTGCAATTAACGGAACATATGGCATCAGTGCATTGATCTTGAGGACTGCAAGAGACAAAGCACTGAAATGTGTTGATATCATAAAGTCGAGGAGTAGGCTGCTGAGCCCCAACAAGTAAAGTCTCTAGAAGGATGGAAGGAGATGGAGCATAACGTTTCAGCCTCCTGAATATCTGAAGGCTCTTTTTGCAACTGGTTTGGAATAATCAAATACTTTAAGAGTATAATCCCTTTAACCAGAGGCGAGGATCTGTTCTGTTGGGTGGAACGCGAGACACGTGAATTCATCCACGTGGTCGTCAAGAGTTGGAATCACTGGGTGGTTTTCCATGTTCTGCTGTGCAGTCTCGTTCATCATGCCCTCTATTGGCATGGCACTTTTGGCCAACATTCCTTCTGTGTCAAGTATTTTTATGGAAGCATCGGCAGACCCAGTAGCTATTAATTGCCCATCTCTATTATAGGTAGCTACACGACATGGTCCTTTACGGGATGTGACATAGCATGTTTCGTACTCTGAAGCCTCTGGGGACATAATCTGGACATCTGTATCAAACTCCAGGTAAATTCCTGTGCCGGGGCAACTGTATCTGACGGACCGATTGCATAGTGAACTGCACTATCATCGTTTTCCATTCCTTGTATTATATCACCTAGAGACACTGTTAACATGGTGGTATGAATTCTTCTGGACCTTTCTCCATGCACACAGTCGTTTCATTTCTAGTTTGATGAATGCAGGAGCTGCTCTGAGGGTGCACAGACAGACTGAGGCTTGATTTCATTGATAAGGCCATTAGCAGTGTTGATGTAGCCGTCATAGAGCAGCTGGCTAACGATCAGCTTGTAGAGCTGCTGGCGATCCTTCAAGCCCACTTTGGTTCTGTGCATCGGGGAGAAGAGGAAGATAATTTCCCTGCCAAGGGCGCGTTCTAGAGATTCGTTCACCTCCTCCGACTTTATCTCCTACGCGACAACCCTGACGCCAAGGAACTGCTGCCTCACGGACAAATGTCAGATCCGGAGAGCACCGCGGGTCTGGCGGCAGGTTGGCGCCACCACTTCCGGGGCCTTACGGAGCAAGTGCGCCTGCGCACCGTCTCCGCTGGGGCGTGACTCAAGCCATGGTGTTTGTTTTTTAACACTGAGTTTTTCGTGATGATAATGACAATGATGATGCTGATGATGAAGATGACATTAGATACTGTTAGGGGTTGAATTGTGTCCCCCGAAAAGGATATATTCAAGTCCTAACCCCCAGTACCTGTGACTATGACCTTATTTGGAAATAGGGTCTTTGCAGATGAGATCTAGTTAAGATGAGGTCATTAGGGTTGCCCTAATCCAATGACTAGAGGAACAGATTCTTCCTCTGAGCCCCTAAGGAGGAACCAACCTACTAACACCTTGATTTCAGACTTCTGGTCTCCAGAACTGTGAGACACGAAATTTCTACTGTTTGAAGCCACCCAGTTTGTGATACTTTGTTACAGCAGACCTAGAAAACATAGAATTTCCTCTTTTTTTTTTTTCTGAAACTTTCCTTCCTTCATGCCCTTTCACAAACAGTATCTTGTGAAAGCAGAGGCAGGCTAGGCATTTTGTTCAGTTTTTCAAAGAAGAAAGTCCATTTGTTACGTGAAGTGGTCACAGGAGTGAGGCGGTACTACAGCTGCACCTGGCGGGCCTGTGAAAAAGAGCTCAGCCACAGGGGATGTGGGCCTCTGCATCTGTCCCTGGGCCTGGACAGCTGCCACCACCCCCGAGGACACTGAATAAGAGGGAAGACTAGCGCCACGGGGCTCACCCATCGCCATCTCCACCATCTCCATCCCATGGGCTCAAAGGTGCCATCAGCAGGGTGTGTCCCAGCCCCAAGTTGGACATGGCCCAAGTATGCATCTTTCTTGTTATCCTGAAGTTTGTATCTGAGTTGTCAAATGTCACCTCCTTTCTCAACCCCCCCCAGTTTTATTTTCCTCACAACACTTAACACCATCCATAATGCTGCGGCTTATTTATTTAATTACTTTTATACCTCCTGTCTCCTTTACTAGAATGTACATTCTGGTCCCCAGAATATAGCCTTGCCCGTGACAGTTTCTCAATAAATAATAGGAAGAGAACCTGTTCAAAATACTACATCATGTGCAAGTACTGACATTTAAAAGAATGAGTCGGGTCCATACACAGTCCACGGAAAGGTGGCCGTGATATTATTGAGGTGAGGGAGCAATTTGCACAGGGATACACATCGTATGCTTCTGGTTTTGAATATATATCACAAATACATACCGCTGTTAGCTGTGGCTACCTGTTGGAGGTGGGGTTGGAGGGGAGGGGTGAGAGCCGGGAGCCTGGGACCAGGGCCGGCTGAAGGAGGTGGGCCATAAGGCAGTTGCTTGTGGGGACAGAGAATTTGCTGAAGCCACAGGAGGGACATGCAGGAGGGAGACCAAGGACAAGTCATACCTCCAACGCCAAGGGCCAAGGGCCACCCGGGCCACAGGTCAAGGGCTCTCTCCTCTCTTCCATTCCTGGTGCCATTGAATTATGAGAGCCCGGGGAGGGAGGCAGCTGGTAGGAATCTACAGAAAGAACAACCCTTCTGCTCCTACGTGACGCAATAGAGGAGTCCCCAGGGACTGTTAGACTGTTTGCTGAAAACCAATAATGGAAGTGATGACGAGTGGGTGGAGCTGCCCCTTGAGCTGTGGGGTGAGGGTAGTCTGGTGGGTGGGTTAGAATAGGAGAGAGAGTGTAACCAGGGGATATGCTGAAAGGGCCAGCCAGGGGTGGCCACCACCCTGGCTTATCTTTCTACCCACCACATCCACGATGAAGGGCACACACACACCCATGCACACGGCCGGGAGTGGGCAAGGGGCGGGGGGAGGCGTCTGTCTGCTTCTCTGTCACACAAAGAAGGAGAAGCAGGGGTTCCTGCCCTCAAGGAGACTGCAGTGTGACAGGGGCTTTAAAAGTCCAACGCAAGCTCCCCCACCCACTGCCAACTAGTTGTAGAAAAAAAATCACCCCTGATGCCATCTCCTCCCCTCACCCCTCTCCAAATGGCAACTCTTTTAGGAGTGCCACCCACAAATTTTCGATACTTAGCCAAACTGCTCTTCCTTATACAAGCCCAGAGGCTCTCCTGCCTCTGGGCCTTTGTTCAGCTTCTAGCTGTTTCCTCTGAGTAAAGGACACCTCCCTCTTGCTTCCCGCTGGTCTCCGTGGTCCAAACAGAAGCAGCTGGGGCTCCCCCTTCAGCCAGCGCTGAGGAGGCCTCTGCATAGCGCCAGCCTGGATTCTGACCTTAGCTCTGTTGCACTGGTCCCTAAACCTCTTAGCCTCCATGTCATCATGCGTAAAGCGTTAGCACAGGGCTCCCACTAGGATTAAAGGCGTCGGCACATGTAGAGACCACCCCTGGTGCCAGGAGCAGAAAAGGCGGGGTTGTTACAGCAGCACACTGGGCATCGTGGAGAAAATAAAGACGAATGAGCCGAGGTTGCACCCACCTACCAGAAGCCAGCTGTCTGCTTGACGAAGTGAGACAGGCCTGCAGGGAGAGAAACTAGGAGCAAAGTGCCATTAGTAACGACTCCGGGCAGCACCTTGGCCTCACGTGCTCTCCGCCTAGACCCAGCCTTGGCTGCAGCACCAGCCTTGCCCAGGTGGCATCTGACAGCACCTGTCAGAGGCACCTGTGACCATTCTGCCCCAGGGCTCCTCTGTGACCAGGGCAGGCCCTCCGGACACTCACACAGGTGATAAGCTAAGCTTTGCCACAATGGGGGAAGGGAGCTGCTTGATAAATGCTGTCCTCTTGCTCCTGGGCATAATTCGGAGTCCCATTCTGTGTGCTCCTCGGAGGCTCCCAGCAGGACGGAGCCCCTGCTGCCACAGCAGGGACCAGCCTGAAAACTCATCCTTGGATTGGCCTGTCCTCATTCCCCATTCACTCTTTTCAATCCCCCACTCCTGTGCTCTGAGATCACTTCCCAAAATGCACCACGCTGGTCTCAGGCTTTCCCAGAGGGACTGAGGTTAAGATAACAGTGCAGTGGCTCAGGGCACAGCTTGGGGCTGTGAGCTGGGGCAGCTTCTCCCCTTTCCCCAGGAATGGCCCCTGTTCATCTTGTCTCAGTGTATTAGTCAGGATGTCCAGAGAAATGGAACCAATAGGGTATAGGATTTATATGGAAGAGGAGATTTATTATACGAATTGGCTCAAGCCATGATGGAGGCCGAGAAGCCCCATGATCTTCTGTCTGCAAACCGCAGAACCAGGAAAGCTGGTGGGTAATTTAGCCTGAGGCCGAAGGTCTGAGAATGGGGGTGGGCGGATCCAGATGGCCCAAGTCCTGGTCTTAGTCTGAAAGCCTGAGAAGCGGGAGTGCCCATGTCCGGTGTCCAAGGGCAGGAGAAGATTGAGGTCTCAGCTCAAACAGAGACAGCAAATCCGCCACCTTTTTGCTCTCTCCAGGTCCTCAGATGGATTGGGTGATCTCCACCTACACTGGTGAAGGCATTTTCTTGTTCCAGAGACATCCTCACGGACACACACCGAAATAGTTTTACTAGCTCTCTGAGCATGCCTCAGCCCAGTCACTCTGCTACATAAAATTAACTACCACACTAGGGGTTGCTGTGAAGGTCACATTAGAGAGATGGGTTAGCGTAGAGGTTGAGGACACAGTCTCTGGAGCCAGGCTCTCAGATTCTTCAACTTGTTTGTTACTTAGAAGTTACTTAACCTCTCAGTACCTCAGTCTCCTCAAATGTAACACAAGGATGGTAGTAATTGTGCTCACCTCCTAGGGTTGTTGTGAGGATCCACGGAAGTAATATATGCAAAGTATCTAAAACAGTCTCCACCTATTAAGATAGTGTCTCCAAAGCGAGAGAGAGGCATGGGCATATATACACTACCAAACGTAAGGTAGATAGCTAGTGGGAAGCAGCCGCATGGCACAGGGAGATCAGCTCCGTGCTTTGTGACCACCTAGAGGGGTGGGATAGGGAGGGTGGGAGGGAGGGAGACGCAAGAGGGAAGAGATATGGGAACATATGTATATGTATAACTGATTCACTTTGTTATAAAGCAGAAACCAACACACCATTGTAAAGCAATTATACTCCAATAAAGATGTAAAAAAAAAAAAAGATAGTGTCTCCAAAGCACTTTGCAGAGTGCCTGTCACTTTGGAAAATGCTAGATAAAGATAAGTAAGTTTAAGGTTAGTACGAGAAAACCTAGGAAAATGTTTTTGTGACTTAGAAACCGGAAAGGACATCTTAAAACTTCAAAAGCACACACCAGAATTTAAAAGATCGGTTTTGATCTTGACGGCATCAAAATGAAGGATTCATTGCCATTGAAGGATACCAGGAAAAAAATTCGTAGATGGAGGACAGAATGGGAGGCGGTCTAAAACTGACATCGATTTTATTCTAATTCTAGGTATCCTCTGATATCAACAATATACAAAGGACTTCTAGAAATCAGTGAGGAGGGGGCTGCAGTCCCACCAGGAAACAGGCAAAAGTGTGGACAAACTATACAGAAAAGGAAACCCCCAAAGTTCAGAAGCACGTGAAGCATGCAGTGGTGGGTAACAGAGACACACAAGCTGGGAATTCGAGCGGGGCCGCCCTTCTGGAGAGCAGTGTGGCAGTGCACGGCAGGCCCTGGGCTCGGGCTGCTGGGAATCCAGCCCAAAGGAGAACTCACCCAGGTCTGTGGGGTGCCACACCGACCACTCACTGCAGTGTTCTCGCCTGCAGGGCGAAGGGGCGGGAGGGGCTGGATCGATCCTCCTGTTGACTCTGAGTCTATACCATGCTTCGTCAGTATTTGCGGTCTAATCCGGAGGCACAAAATAACCTGCAGTGGAGAGGGACGGGGGAAGGAGCAGAGCACACGTGGTCGGTGCCTGGGGGCAGGGCAGCCAGAGGAGGCCCGGTTTTGAAGCCTGGGTGCAGGGGGCATGGCGGTGCCCTCAGGAAAGTCGGGACACGAGGCCTAGTGTGACCATGTGGGTGTGAGGTCCTGTCAAGACCGGGGTGGAGGACTTGCGTGATGACTGGGGTCAGCAGCACTGTAGCGCATACTTGAAAGCTGCCAGGAGAGTGAATCCTAAAGGTTACCTGGCTAAAGTGATGGATGGTAACTAGACTTACTGTGGTGATCATTTCCCAATGTATACAAATACCTGAATTGTTACCTTGGACACCTGAAACCAAGATAACGTTATATGTCAATTACACCTCAATTAAAATGTTAAAAAAGACAGCCCTAGGAAAATGTGCCTGCAGCAGTTCAGACCAGGGAGTGAGGGCCCTGCGGGATGGAGCTCAGGCCTCTGGGGAAGCCCAGAGAGGACTCCTAGGGTGAGCGTGCAGATCTTGGGCCCGGCTCCCCATGCTTGTCCTAGGGGCGTTTCAGTGCGATGGTGGCAGCCCAGACCACACCGGCCTCCTCCCGTGATGAGCTGTGAGGGGGCATCCGTGCACGATGGGCAGCTCTGGGGTGCGAGCTGGTGGAGGGCAGCGGGCAGAGGGCGTGGGCGAGGATGGCTCCAGCCAAACATCCCGCTCAGTGTCTGGGAGCTGATCCTTCAAGGACGAAGGTGCTTTCTGAGGTGGAGAGGATGGGCAGGCCCTTCCACAGAGAGGAAACTGTCTGAACGGGGACTCAGAGACAGGAAAACCCACGCCTGTCAGAAGAGACGGGAGGTCCCTGGGAGGGCAGGCTGGCCAAGGGGGCTCGAAGGGCTTGAGCTGAATCCTGAAGGCCTCCCGGGACGTCTTGAGGAGTCTGGACCACGTCCCGTGGAGCTGAGAGCCTCTGCCCCCACAGGGCGGTGAAGGCTCAGCTGCGCTTTCACGAGGATGGGGAGTGGGGCGAGGCCGGGCCGGGAGACGGCTCCACTCATACCTCGAGCACGTGCTGCGGCACACCCGTGCACTGCACACACCACCCCCAGACCCGCACTGGACACACACACACACGTGCATCACACCCACCCGTCACACCCACTCCACACCCACAGCCACACAGCACCCACACGTGCACATACCCACCACGTCACACGCACCCACACGACACACCACGCGGGCACTGTGCCCCCAGTAAATGCAGGTGGACACCTGACTCTTGAACAACCTGAAAGAGTAAAACGTAAAAAGCCTGCCATCTCTGGGGCTGTTGTCGGGCATTCAGACCCTGAATAAGGTCTGGAGCTCCTGAATTTGGGGTGACCTCAGGGAACTCCGGTCTCCATCTCCCATCTGAGCCAGAGGGACTTCTGTCTGCCGCCCAGGGAGAGACTGGGCCGGGCCGTGAGGTGCCCCCTCCCCAGCTGGAGCCACGGCCGCTGGTCCTTTTCCCACCCCCTGTTCTCCCTCTCATGCACTTTGGCACCTTCCCGTCTCAGAGGACACGGTCCCCAGAGGGACCTCTCTCGCCAGTCTCTCAGATAAGCCGGATTATCTGTCCATCTGCTGGCCACTGACCTCTTTTTCTTCTTAGGGCTCTCTTCCTGAAATAACCCGGGGTTATCTTGGCTGCCAGAGCACGCAGGCCTCCCCACAGCCCCCCTCCCAGGGAGAGTGGCCGCTCGTCCCGGGCAGCTTTCAACGCCTTTCATCCAGGCCTGAATTCCACACACTATCAGGCCAGGCTGCAGACCTTCTGGGAAGGGCCGGCACCTCCACCCCCATCAGATACCACGACTGCAGCCCCTGCTCGCAAGAGCACAGGTGGCCTCTCCCTCCCCCCGGGGGAAGGGGTGGCCCTGCTGCTCCCTGGTTCTCTCACCCCAGCCACCCCCGGGCAGCTGGACCCTTGTACTTGTAACCCCAGTCATCTGCTCAGAATTGGCAGACCCAAGGCCAAGCTCATCCCCTGCCTAATTCCAAACCTCCCATCTCTGCCACATTTCCATCCACTCAGTCGTGTCAAAACTTTCCGAGACTCCTGGATTAAAATCTCAGGCACAGTCCAACACCCTTCCCAGCCTGGCGGTGCCCCTCACCAGCACCACAGCCCCAGCCCCGGCCCGCTGCCCTCGCAGGCTGGAGTCCTCGGACAGCTCCCCTGGGTTCTGGATTCCAGGACCCCTCCACGCAGCTGCCAGACTAACGTCTTCAATTAGCCTTTCACCCTGGCACTGCCCTGCCCGAGATCCTTCCGTGGCTCCCTGGTAACGGCTGCCTCAAATCTAAACATATTTGCCTGGCTCGAGGTACTCCTCCACTTACCTAACGTCACAGCCCGCTACTCTGGTTAGGGTTGTCTCTGCTCCTGAGAGGAGGCCAGCGCCCGCTCAGCACCCTCACACACAGACTCTTTTGGGCCTCCATGCCTCTGCCTGAGCTGACCTGCTGACCAGCAACACCCTCCCGTATCTCCTCCCCCTCGGCAAGACCCTCCCAGTCCCATTTTCACCAAGTCCTCTTCAGTGCTTTCCAGTCATTCATTTATTCAGCCAACGTTGAGCCCTTACCTCAAACAAGGCGTTCGCTGACCGGCCTCCCCTCTGAGCTCTAACAGCACAAGTAACATCTGCCCCACGCCTCTGCACAGAATCCCTTGAGGTCGTGCAGGGCATCACCATTACAGGCCTGTAGCCTTCCACCAAGTCGCGGGCTCCTTGAAGGCAGTGCCCAGTGTCCTGCTCCTTGCATGTGCCCTAGACCGTGGCTCATAGACTTGGGAACATTACAAGCTGCAGGTGGTGGGGTTTTTTTTTTCTGTTTGGAGGGCTAGCGCAGGATTGTCAGCTTTTTGTTTCATCAGATAAAAATGTCTTTTAATTTCCGTGATGTCATAAACAAAAACACATTTTAACACTCACAAAGCAGCACTAGGAAAGTAGGAAGAACATTATCCCAGAATAAAGGACAATCCTAGCAGTATGGAAAAATTCACCGCATTTTTCTTCTTCATTTCAGAAATAATCTCAGAATAAAAGGACAGTCCTTTCAAAGGAAGAAATTTAGCAAGCTGAAAAATTCATTGCTTCTTTTTCTTCAGTTCACAGGGGACGGGTGACTACTTCATCAATGTCCGTTCCAGTGTTTGGGAGCCCCTGTCTACAGCCCCTCACCAGGTGAGCACAGCTCAAGTGAGTGGAGTGAGGGGTTGATGTCTTTGCTTGGTTGTTGCCTGGAGAAGCCTCCGTGAGTCTCCTCTCACAAGATCCAGGCTGGGAGCCAGGGACATGGCTGGTCGGGCAGTGGTAACCCCAGGCCTTCAGTTCTGTCTCAGACACAGTGCCTGAATTTTTGCTCCTCTGTAGGCAGACAGGTATTCTTGACACTGATTGCATGGGCAGTAAAATCCTGGAACCTCAGGGGAGGCAGATGGGATGGGAGCACCTGGGGTGCTGGATAGGAGAAAAAACAAGTAGGTCATAGGAACAGTCACCCACCCAATGACCTCATGGTTCCAAGCTGGTCAGGAGCAGTGCTGGGGTGAGGCCCCAGAGCCTCTGGCCTCACAGGCCTGGGATCCTGACCTCTCCCTGCCCTGTCCGAGCCGGGCTTCTTCAAGAGAGAAATACAGCCGAAACTTTCCATTTCTCAGCCCAGGACCCTCCCACTCCCACCCCAGCCACTTCCATAAAAAGCCATTGCTGCCTCGAGGGGAGAGAGAGAGAATTTTTCCAAAGGATGCATGTGTGTATTGTTGGGAGCAGCAAGCATTTCGGTGAACTCCAGGTCACGGCACAGCCTGACAAATGGCAGGAAGTTCGGGACTTGGGCCTGACATTTTTCGCACAAAGGCCCTACGGCCCAGCCAGGTGAGCTGGGCCTGGGGACGGACACGGGGCCACCGCCCAGCATTTCCTGCCCTTTGTTGGCTCATGTGACAGCCTTCCCGGCGCTTGAAATGGCCTTTCTTTTGTGCCTGACTCCTGTTCTTTATTTATGGAGAGGAGCGTCTCGATATAGAAACGGGTGGGCCCCGAGTCGGCAGCAGGATGTGGGAATGCAGACTGGCAGGATGCCCACCAACAGGGACAGGATCGTCGAGTTAAAATAATGTGGCCACATACTCCCAGTAATAAGCCTGGCTGGTATTTATATGCCTGATGAGGTGTTGCACAGGCTTCGCTGGCACGTTTCGGGGGATTGGGAGTCTGCCCGTCCATTAGCCCGCCTGTCGGCACCACACTTTGGCTCTCCTGCCTGGGCTGCCCTCGCTGATCGTGAGTCAGTTCTGCCTGGCCAGACCCTCCAAGTCAGGGTGGGCTCCTAGAAGGAAGGGACCCTTCCTTCTCCCCACAGGAAAACCTTTACTGTCAGCTTCATCGGGATTAGACTCTTCCCCAGATAGCTGACAGTGTGTCTGTGGGCATCGGTTCCCCAGGGCACCTCCGTAAGCTGCCGACTTTTTCTTCATTGTCATCATTTACGATGGAATTCTTTCTAAAAGGAATTACGCACTCCTGGTGCGTCAGAAGACTTGGAACAGAATTTGAGTTTTTCTTGGGCACTCCGGGTCTCGGTAAGGAACCCTGTGTAAGCAGGAGAAAGGACCCCGGGCCAGGTAGGACTAGGAGAGCTGGGTGCCGTTCCTCACTCTGCCTGGCTAGCTGTGCAGCCTCAAGCAAGTTCCTTCACCTCTCTGGCTCTCGGAGGTTGGCCTGATGACATCAAGTGTTCATCTTAATTCTCATGTTCCGTGGTTCCATTTGTTTTGTACCACATGGTCATACAGTGATATCAATACAAAAGTTACTGAGGTACATAAGGCTGTTTATCCCACACAGGAAATCATAACTGACTTTGAGTTCTCATCACCATTTTTGGTAGATATGTTTCTGGTCTACCTTGTTTGAAAAAAAAAAAAAAAAGGGGGGGGACTTCCCTGGCGGCCCAGTGGTTAGGACACTGTGCTTCCACTGCAGGGGGCACAGGTTCGATCCCTGGTCGGGGAACTAAGATTCCGCATCCTGCGTGGGGTGGCCAAAAAAAAAAAAAAGGTAGCCTAAAGGCTAATTTTAGACCACTGTTTACAGACCCACCAGTAGTAGCAACTCTTTCCCTTTCAAGTTCATGACTTCTTAATCTGCTAGAACTATGTGCAAATGAAGAATTAAGAGGCTCAGAGCAAATATACAAATGCATATGTGTACTTTATGGCATGTTTCTGATAATCAGTGACTTTTTTCCCTTCCTTGACTATTCCAGAGGGATGAAGTTATCAGAAAGGTGAAACCTGGAACAGTGAAGTGCGTCTGTGCCTTTCCGTATATTCCTATGGTGCCTTCAGGGAACATAGCAGAAGTTCAATAAATTCTTGTTGAACCAGATAACCTCCTCTTCTACTCAAAATTCACCTAGAATAAAAGTCTGCCTCATCCAAGTTTATTTCTTTCTTTTTTTTTTTTTTTTTTGTGGTACGCGGGCCTCTCACTGTTGTGGCCTCTCCTGTTGCGGAGCACAGGCTCCAGACGCGCAGGCTCAGCGGCCATGGCTCATGGGCCCAGCCGCTCCACGGCATAAGGCATCTTCCCGGACCGGGGCACAAACCCGCATCCCCTTCATCGGCAGGCAGACTCTCAACCACTGTGCCACCAGGGAAGCCCCATCCAAGTTTATTTCTGAGCTAAGGTGTGGGGGGCAAACTGGCCTGGCCTGGCTGCATGTTTGTTTGACAAAATCCTACTCCCCCTGCTTCCTACAAAACAGAGTGTCCCCTCTCTTCCTCATGGCCTCCTTCTTCCTCTTACGTGGACCCCATCCCGTCACTCCCCCAGAAGGAAAGGCATGAGGCACTAATTAGATTTTGCCCCTCCTCAGAGTGAGATTTGGAAAATCTGGACATTTCTAGATGCCATGCAGAGAACCTCTAGGGAGGCAGAGCTCTAAAAAGGATAATAATTAACATTTGCATAGACTTCAAAATGTACAGAGCATTTTTCCATACAATATTTCCCTTAGTCAGCCCTCCAGTCCTGAGGTGGTATCGTCTGCGTGTGGCAGATTAATTGAGACCAGCTGCAGCTGAGTGATTTTGCAGGATTAACTTGGAAGCCTGGGGCTTTTCCCAGTGTATCCAAACTTTTTGGTGGAAGGGCTACAGTGATGGTGAGAGTTGGCATTGGGGGTCACCCTCTTCCAAGGGGGGAAGGACAGTTTATCTTTGAGTAGAGAGGGAGGTGAGGAGAAGGCGGGAGTGGGGGAGCACATGTCCCAAGGAAGACAAGAGCTTCCCCACTAGAATAAGGCAGTTTCTGGACGATTCAGCACATTTCTTTGCCCTCAGGGTACACTGGGAAGAACCCGGGCTTTGGGATCAGAAGATCAGAAGACATGCGCAGGACCTTGAACTCTTCCCTTCACAGGGAAAATTAAACTCTCTGATCTCCCTGTCAATTCTGTCCTCCGCAAAAGGAGAATGATAACAATAACAGCAACACCCCTACCGATGCAACAGCAGCGGGGAGAATACCTGCTCCCGTCCCTCCTCACAAGGTATACATGAGGATCGAGGTGAGCTGAGCACATGGAGATGCTCTTACAACATAAACCAGAATATTCTGGCGGGTTGTCTTGTTTTCGTTCATTGCACAGATATTTATTGAACATCTACCATGCTCTGGGCTCTGAAGTAAGCCCTGATGATTCAATGATGAAAAAAAAAATGGTACCCATGACACGTGTCCCTGTGGGTCTGTCTACTGTACCCCTTACTGCCCCTGCTTTGGTCCTGCTAGCTATGGAACAGTGCAGGCTGCCTCTTTAGGCATCAGGGTCCTTATCTGATGTAGGAATTAAGTGACTTCATTTATATGAAGCAGCTCCATCTAACACCGTGCCTGTCACAGAAGGAGCGAACACTCTATAATCATTTTCTCCAGAAGTGCCCTTTAATGTCACATCTCTCTCTAAACAAGAAGATTAGGATTCTTGTGCCCTGAGTTGAGTCACCAGCTTAAAGACCTCCCTTTGCCCACACCACCACCCCCAGCCCCATCAATGCAAGTGAAGGCAGCCCTCGGAACTCTGATGCATTCGTTCAGTCTTGGGTGTGTGTGTGTGTGTGTGTGTGTATGTGTGTTCTTTGTGCCTTACCTCTCCAAACAGAACACGGTTCCTGGCAGGTAGGGACTCACTCACCAGCCTCTGCTCCTCCCCCACCGGGGAACCGGAAGTGACAGGCAAGCTGTCCATCGTACCAAGTCAGTGAGAAATCCCTCCCAACTCTAGTTCTATCGACTTTCTTTCTGGCTCACTACTGAAGTGTGAAGTGTTCTGACAGCACAGCAAGGAAGTGTCAGGAAGTTCCTGCGACACTGAAGGTGAACGCAGGATAATTTAATAATCTAAGGAACATCCGCGACTCTGTTTTCTCAGACACAATGAGTCCAGGGGTAAAAATGGGCCACAGAGACTATAAACGGGACAGTATTTTCCTGGCTTCCTGCTCCCAGGACCCACCCTCCTGGAGTCCCAGTCTATAACTAGGGAGCGTGCCATGTGAGAACACAGCTCTCCAGTCTGGCCACCCAACGTCCTTACCACCTGCCCTGGTGCCGGCCCAGATGGAACCTTTGTGCTAATTAGGAGAGGGCCCTCATGTTCTGGGCAGGTCACGCCCACACCGGCTTAACTTCCCAGGCTACACGGTAGCCCTCCGGGTTCCTGCCGTGATGGCCGCTACTCCATGCTGTTGATGCTGCTGCAGACCGTGCTGCTCTCTGCCCGGATGGAGCCTCTGGCCATCGCAGCCTGGGCCATTGATGCTTCCTGCTCTCTCGGTGCCTAGTGTCTCTTTTTGCCTTTCTTTTCTTTGTGATTCAGCCCCCTCTGTATGGGAGCTGGGCCACAGCACAGCCTTGGAAACAGATATTTGTTGGCCTCAGAATTGAAACTTCTCTCTGGCCTTGGCCTGTTGTTCTAGAACCTGAGAGATGTGCATGATTCTATCCTTCCTTAGGACGAGTTTCCTGCCAGGAGGCTCCCGGACTCTCACGCAGGTAAAGGCCTCTCTTTATTCAACCTGAGTCCTAGTGGAGACCCAGTCTGACTACTGGCAAAGCCAGGCTCAGAGTTGCTAGGGCTTCAGTCTAACTGCCTTCCATGCCTGCAGACCCACCTGTAGTGCCTCTGTTGAATCCCTACTGTGATAGATAGGTCCTCCTGGGGCCATCCATATGCTCTTTTAAATTGCTTTCACTGCTAGAAAGTTCTTCCTATGTTCATTTGACAGATCTTTATAGAAGCCATTCCTAAGTCCCAGACCCAGCCCTTTATTCTGGGGACAGGCCAGGTGGGGTCCCTGCTCACACAGAGCTTAAGTTTAAGTTGGGTTGGGGGGGGTAAGGTAGAAAACACAGAGCATACAAATGATAATGAGATGGTTGAAGAACGCCGGAGCTCCACAATGAGGAAACTCCAGCGGGCAGAGGGTGGTGCCTCTGAGGATCTTCAGGGTGGAGACCTGGGGACCAGAGGGGTCGGCCACGGAGATGGTGAGGGCAGAGGCTCCCAGGGCAGAGCAAGGCTGGGAAAGAAGGCCAGCGGGGCTGGAGCAGGCACTGGGAATGGACCTTTGCCTCCACTACACGAAGGAGGTAGGAGAGGTGGAAGGAAAGAAATGGGGACTCAGTCCTCACTTTACAAGGAATCCTTCCTTTTTAGAGCAAAAGCTGCCACCACCTCTACCAGCAACACAAACCTTCCGTCATCACCCCAACTCCCTCACGTGCAGCCACTTCTCACCTCTCACCTGCTGATCCGTCTGCCCAGCATGCCCTTCCACCCCACCGCTCAGGCCCTGGAAAACTCCTCCTTAACCGATGAGATCCCGCTCAGAATTTCCTTCCTCTGAGAAGCTTTCCCAGACTCCCGCCTGCAGGCCGAGGTGACAGCTCTTGCCCGTCCTCCAAGGAGCTTTGTCCCCTCTGCCGGATGCTGAGACAGTGGGCTCAAGAGGCAGACCCAGCCAGCTTCCACCACACCAGCTGTGTGATGTGGGGTATTCATTTCCTAGGGCTGCTCTCACAGAGGACCACAGACTGGGTAGCTTATTTTTATTTGTCTCTCAGTTCTGGAGGCCAGAAGTCTGAAATCAGGGTGTTGGCAATGCTGATTCTTTCTGGGGACTCTAGGGAAAACCTGTCCATGCCTCTCAACTAGCTTCCGGTGATGGCTGGTGGCCTTGGCCTTCCTTGGCTGGTAGACACATGACTCCAGTCTCTGCCTCCGTCTTCACCTGCCGTCTTCTCCCTGTGTGTCTATCTTCACCAGGTGCTCTCCTCTCTCTCTCCTCTTCTTAAAAGTATACCAGCCATATGGACTTAAGGGCCCACCTATTCCAGTGTGAACTCATTTTAACTTACCTACATCTGCAACGACCCTATTTCCAAATAATGTTCCATTCTCAGATACTGGAGATTAGGACTTCAACATATCTTTTTGGGGAACATAATTCAACCTATAACACCTGGGTTAAGTTTAAACTGTTTCCTCCTCTCTAAAACACATTAAAAAAGGATCTTCTGGGTGGGCTTCCCTGGTGGCACAGTGGTTGAAGAGTCTGCCTGCCGATGCAGGGGACACGGGTTCGTGCCCCAGTCCGGGTGGATCCCACATGCCACGGAGCGACTGGGCCTGTGAGCCATGGCCGCTGAGTCTGCGCGTCCGGAGCCTGTGCTCTGCCATGGGAGAGGCCACAACAGTGAGAGGCCCGCGTACCGCAAAAAAAAAAAAAAAAAAAGCATCTTCTGGGGCTTCCCTGGTGGCGCAGTGGTTAAGAATCCACCTGCCAATGCAGGGCACACAGGTTCGAGCCTTGGTCTGGGAAGATCCCACATGCCACGGAGCAACTAAGCCCGTGAGCCACAACTACTGAGCCCGTGTGCCACAACTACTGAAGCCCACGCGCCTAGAGCCCGTGCTCCGCAACAAGAGAAGCCACTGAAATGAGAAGCCCGTGCACTGCAATAAAGAGTAACCCCCGCTCACCGCAACTAGAGAAAGCCCGCGCGCAGCAGCAAAGACCCAATGCAGCCAAACATAAATAAATAAAATAAATAAATTTATTTTTAAAAAAAGAAAAGGATCTTCCTTCTAACGCAAGGATTAAATGAGCTAATGGGTATCTAAGGCTTGCCATGGCACATAATAAACCTTCAAAAAGGTAGCTGGTAATGTTAATAATAGCTGGCCAGTCCATTATGAGTTCTTCCAGGTAGATGTCATGTCTTATCCCTTTTTCTTTTCAACCCTCAGTATCTAGCACAAAGTTTGTGCTCAAAAATTTTTGCTGTCTGAATGAGCTGCTGCCATTTTAAAGGCAATGTTAAGATCAAGGGAGTGATTTTGAACATCTCTGTCCCTATCAAAGAAAATGTATTGGGAGCATTAGGCAATGGTTCAAACTTTCTTGGATGAGTTTTCAATGAGCTCTGGATACCTAAAAGTCATCTCAAATTTTATTATATTATTAAATCAAAAAAATGCCTCCAAATGATTATCTCAGAATATCTTCAAATTATTCTCAAAAAGCCTTTTTAAAAAAATTCTGAGGGGCAGAAAGAAATATGTTAATTAATCTTTTAATTAACGCTTATCATACACAATATATGTCCTAGGGAAAACTTATGACGTAGCAATGCTGTTTTTTATGTGCTGCCTGTACATTTTATGGTTCACTCGGGCCCTTTGTGTAATCGATATGATCAGTGCATTTATGTACATTTGTAAAATGCTTTGGAGCACAATTTTATTGTTTTAGGTGATTACAAAGGTTTATGGTTCTTTGCTCTTATGACATCTCCAGTCATATCTGTCTTTTGAGGCCAAGTCTATTTCAGAATGTAACCTCCAACTGCAGCATTATTTTTATGGAGAAAATGTGATCTGCTTTACAATGACTCACTTTCTGGTCAGTTTCCAGGGACAGAAAGTAGAGAAAAGTGATGAATTCTCTTTTAAAACTTACTTAAGGGCTTCCCTGGTGGTGCAGTGGTTGAGAGTCCGCCTGCCGATGCAGGGAACATGGGTTTGTGTCCCGGTCCGGGAGGATCCCACATGCCGCGGAGCGGCTGGGCCCGTGAGCCATGGCCCCTGAGCCTGCGTTTCCGGAGCCTGTGCTCCGCAACGGGAGAGGCCACAACAGTGAGAGGCCCGCGTACCGCAAAAAAACCCAAAAAAAACGAACTTACTTAAGTCCACCCCACCTGCTCCCTTCACCTCCCTATCCCTCACTCCCCACCCCAGCCTGTCTCTGGGTGCAGGCTGGGTTAAGTGAAATAGGATGCATCTCAACCCTAGGCCGAGTGGGAGCTCTTTTTGAGCAGGATTGAAGGTTTCTGTTATATTCATCTTGAGGTCCAGTTTCTATCACATAGTGGGCTTAGTAAATGTTGGATTTTAATTTATGGCCTGCTATATTATTGAATATCCCAGGCAAAGTCAATCCATAAAAAACATATATAATACATATTATGCATATATTACATAATTTAGCTATGATATATATATAGCTAATATATTTGTATAGCTAATATATACTTAATGCATGTATATGTAATATATATTACAGCGAAAACATGTTATTTTTTCCTTGCATAAAATATCTCTGGAAAAATACAAAAGAAAGGAATAGCATTGGTGATCTGTGCGGAGGAGTGTGAGTGGTTGGCGGACTGGGTGAGGGGAGTAGTCACTATATTCCATTTAGACTTTTTTTTTTTGACAGAGAACAGGAGTATTTATTTATTTATTTATTTTTAAAATTTATTTTGGGCTGTGTTGGGTCTTCGTTTCTGTGCGAGGGCTTTCTCTAGTTGTGGCAAGCGGGGGCCACTCTTCATCGCGGTGTGCAGGCCTCTCACTATCGCAGCCTCTCTTGTTGTGGAGCACAGGCTCCAGGCACGCAGGCTCAGTAGTTGTGGCTCACAGGCCTAGTTGCTCCGTGGCATGTGGGATCTTCCCAGACCAGGGCTCGAACCCATGTCCCCTGCATTAGCAGGCAGATTCTCAACCACTGCGCCACCAGGGAAGCCCCTAGACTTTTTGAATCATGTGAATTGTTACCTATTCCAAAAAATGTTTTAAGTTCATCTATGTCCAGAATCAATAGCTAGATATGCATTAAAAATATATTTATTTATTTGGCTGCCCCGGGTCTTAGTTGTGGCATGAAGGATATTCGTTGCCGCATGTGGGATCTTCGTTGCTGTGGGCAGGACCTTTAGTCGCGGCATGCATGCAGGATCTAGTTCCCTGACCAGGGATCGAACCCAGGCCCCCTGCATTGGGAGCACGGAGTCTTAACCACTGGACCACCAGGGAAGTCCCTAGATATACATTTTTTGTCCTTGCTGATGTGTCTCTTCATAAAGCCATATGTTAAGGGTGCACAGAGGATTTCCCAGTTATATCATAAACGTCTAAAAGTCTAGGATTACCACTTTCACTCATTCTTTATCCTCCAAGAACCCAACTAAGTGTGCTTCTCGCCCTGGTCCCCAGAATTGCTTCAGACAGAAGCAATGATGAACCTTAGTGTTCATCATTGTTTTAATCTGTGAACATTCGTGGAGGCTCTTCTAGGAGATGGGGAGGCGGCAATGGATATAAGGTGACATCCTCCCTCTAAAGCAAGGGCAGAGGTGCGGGCGTGGGTGGGACGGACTCAGGTGCCACCATTTGCCATAGTTTGGCAAAAGCCCAACAACGGTGTGAATGAAGTGCCACAGGGGAGAAGAACTCAGAACACAGGCTTCATAGATGGGGCGCTTTTGAGCCTTGAAGTATAGAGGATGGTCAGGTAGAAACAGCTTTCACTGGAGGGGCGCCTCTCTTCCCACAGCTGAGCAGAACGGTTAAGAGCACGTGCAGTTGACGGCTCGGGGTTTTGAAGCCAAGCCCTGTCACTTACTAGCTGACTGCCTCTGGGCAAGTTATTAATGTTGTTTTCTTAAACGTAAAGTAGGAATAAAATAGTTCCTTCCTCACACGTTTGTTACAAAGCATTAAATTAGAGGTTGCTTGCAAAGTACTTCAAACACGGCTTGGCACAAAGTAAGTGCTCAGCAAACCTTAGCTATATAATTATAATTACTGAGTTTACCTGGCACAGGAAGAAGACATCTTCAAGGACTGAGTTCCGGGTTAGAAATCTGGGCAGTTCCAGGCTCACTGACTCTCAATGGCCAGGGGAGTCCCCATGTGTTCAGTGCCTTATAGTTCCTAAGGAAAACCTCGCTGCCTTGGGGGGGGTTTTGTTTTCAAAAGTGGAGAGGAAAACATTGATGGGTTACTGGAGGAAAATGAGGAGACTGAGCTTGGGGGTGGTCCTCAGTGTTGAGGCCTGAGGCTTGGGAATGTGGGGCATTGGGCAGAAGGGGGAAGCCCAGGGGCCTAGGTCTCTGTATTCAGTAACACTTAGAACACAGCACTCAACAGCTGCAGAGACAATGCAGTCTTTTGATCCTGTACGAGGTGATTGCTATTAGAAAGGCCTGCTTAGTCATCAGAAGGTGAAAGGGTATGATTTTTGTGAAAGATGGACCCCAGGGAGATGTTCTGACTAACCTTGGACACAGGCTTTCCTCTGAAGAATCTGAAGTATTTTACCCAGTAAGCTCACAGCCTAGATAGAGCTCAGAGGCCGGGACTCCTTGGACACAGCGACTGTGAGAGCTTTCCTGAGAGGTGAGGGAAGCTGTGAAATTCACTCTCCTGGGACTCCCTGTGAAAGGAAGGGGAGAAAGCTGCTTCCTTCAGAAGCAACTAGGTACGGTCCTACCTTGAGACAGAGTGACGAACCTCTGGGTCTTGGCCCTCACACCCTCCTACATCCGTCACTGTCTCTGGGTCTAGGGGTTGGACCCAGGGTTCTGCTAAAAACAGCACAGAAAGTGCATCTATAAACTGTCCCCCAAGGGTTCAAAAGTTTAAAACAATCTTGAGGCGCTCCGTGATATAACATAGAGTGTTCATTCCTGGAGTTAAAATGATTTGCCACATCAACCTGTGCAAAGTCCAGGAAAGACTGATTAAATAATAATAATGAGAAATAGCTACAAAGGTTTGTATTTTTCAAACTGCAACAACTTTTGCCTCCAGAGTTTTGAAGCAACTCTGAAAAGGAGTTAGGGCTGAATTTTTCCTCCCATTTTGCAGATAAGGAAACTAACACTTCCTGATCAGAGAGTTTCCTGATATCATGAGCTAGTTGATGATAAAACAAAGAATAGAAATACAATTTTTGTTCTAAAATTACCTCTGGAATTTGATTCATTTACCCAACCAGTCTTTATTGAGTACCTACTATGGCCAGGCACCGTGCTAGGCACTGGGATGTAAGAGTGATCACAGAGAGTGCAGCTAGGGAGCCCAGAGCTGCACACAGAGACATAAATCTAGAAATGCACGAAGCACCCCTGCTATGAAGGAAGAGGACTCAGGAGAGTACTCTTTAAACTCTAGGATTCTCTGAACCTGGGATTTCATTCAAGCCTCCAAATAAATGATTGTCAGGATTCTTTCCAATTTGAGCAGAGGGATTTACGCTGTCTCCCTGCTGCACGGGTCAGAACCTACAACCCCGGCTGTGCACTCTGAGTGTGTAAGTGTTATCAGAATGCTCTGGTAACAGGGGAAGAACAATGCTTCAGAGGTTGATGAGGTCATGGGAACCTCCAGAGCTACATCCCAGCCCCGCCGTTCGTCCATATCTGGCCAGCTTGTTTATCTTTGCAGGTCTGCAATCCTGTCCCTGTAGTTTTAGTCACCTCTTTAGCAAGGAAGAAGGACACCTGGGCTAGATACCTTTTCCCTAGACCTAAGTCCCTGTAAATGGAGTGTGTCCCCCAAGAGCAGAAGTAATAATGGGGTGAGATAAAACTGGGTTTTATGAATCAAGCTACCAGGAAGAGTGGATAAAAACCTTTAACAAATACCAACCAGTTAAAGCAGTTTAGAAGATCCTTCGGAATGAGAAAGAGAGAGTTGGGGAGCAGTGGTATAAAAACACTGTGGGCGGTACAGCAATTCTGACTTTTGCAGATAGAGCAAGCAGCCCAGAAACATGAAGAATCTGGTGATTAAATGAAAAGTTCTTGCACGTGTTTAACTTAAATGCAGGGCGTGGTCTATGGCTCATGTGTATTGTATAATGAGGTTTCAGTAACTGAAAACTGTAAGGCTAAATCCATGCCAATTTTTATTTGAATTGGGCAGGCTTTCTGGGGGTACAGGGAGTGTGGGTTTTGACAAGTGCAGGAGGGGTCGCGTGGTGAACCAATCATTTCCTGAATTGAGAAAAACACTAGTCGCCTGCTACATCTACACTGTATGTTTTAGATTGCTCCCGGGACAGATATTTCATCTTAACAATGTTTATGACACACAGCAGGCAAAGTTATAGTGCAATAAATATCACTATTCATTGACGTATGTATTCACTCTCTGAATACTGTGATGCTTTCAGGAGTCAGGCTGCTGGATTTGAATCCTGACTCCACTACTTAATATCTGTGTGATTTTAGACCAGTTACTTAATTTCCGTGAACGCCTCAGTTTCCTTATCAATACAATGGGATACATAACGGCACCTCACGAGGTTGCTGAAAAGACTAAATGAGGCTGTCCATGTAAAACCCCTAGCTCAGTGCTAGCACATGTGGTAAGGATCAACAAACTCTAGATATTACTCACATTGTTTTTATTATCAAAAGCCAACTTCAGCCATGCTGAGTATAGAATTGACACACAAAGTGAGGTTCTTGCCCTCAAAGAAAAAACTCATGGTGTATGTATATAGAACTAACAAAAAACATGTGAAATTAGACAGTGAATTATGGTACTAACTCCAGGCCAGGGGAACAAAGAGGAGGAAGTGATTATGACTTGAGAGGTGGGGAACAGATCTGAATTTCCTGCACCAAATCTGAGCCTTCAAACACTGACAGGTGGAAAGTAGGTTAATTCCAGGCACAAGGAGAAGCAAAGGCAAAGACTTGAGCATGACAGTGAGTGTCACAGTTGAATCTAAAGAGCCTTCTCCCTCTCGGTGGGAGAAGACGGAAAGGTTAGTTGGGGCCAGAATTTGGAAGCCTTGGATGCTGGGTTTAGGAATTTGGGCAACAGGAAAGCAGACAAGAGCTTGAACAGGTGAGGGACAGGATCTATCACAACTGATTCCAAGGATAACACTCTGGTGGCAGGTGGAGGGAAGGCATTAGAGGAGGAAGGAGATAAGATGCTGAACCAGGGACCGCCAAGGGTACAAAGCAGAACCAGACACAGCTCCTTCCTCCAGGAGCTCGGGGCTTACGGGGGAAATTAGACACACACGGGTCAACATCCTGAGAGGAGGGACACGAAGAAAGCTACATCTACGTTCAGGTGGTTGCAGGGAAATAAGGTGTTTATTTCCTCATCTGCAAAATGGATTAACGGTAATATATTTACCTCTCCGCATTGTATGAGGATTACATCATGTGAGGAAAGTAGTGTTAGCACATGCCCAGAATTCAGGCAAAGCTCCATGCAATCCTACTCAAGCACACATTCTGGCCCTGGTCAGCCTCCAGGTAGAAGTTAACTGCGTGCTGTTTTATTATTGCACCGGGCAGACGAATTAGCAGGAGGGGGAAGGATGGTCAGGGGGTAAGTGGGAGATGTGACTGGAAAGCAGATTGGGCACACGGATCAGGAAGAGTGAACCAAAACCCATGCCCCGGGCTGCTTTTATTTCAACTTAATTAGGAATTGATTCTTATCTTCCTCCCCCAGCCCCATCTCCTCGGCACATCACCTTTTGTTCCTGCCATGGGACCTGTGGCTTTTTGACCCAGCTGCGTGAGTGTGGATACTTCACGCGCAGGCCACGGGCTATGTTAGAACAGTGGCTGGAGTTCTAGACAGGATCTGGAACCGATGCTGTTTACCAGCTGTGTGAGCGGGAACACGTGAGCTCAACTCTCCAGGCCTCAGTTTTCTTCCCATGTGATGAGGGTGTTGGGCCCATGATCTGGACCATCCACGGAGCCCCAGGCTGTCTCCGAATCTGAGGTGTTTGGGAATCCCGAAGATCATGGTTAGGTGCTAAGCCCTGTCTTGAGGGCCCCTCGTACAAGCAGCTCCACTGCATTTGATGAGGAGAGACACCCTGATTTTGTGACCCCCCAGCCCTGGCCTGCGTGGAGGCTGCCATGGTGGGAAAACCTGCTGTTCTGGGGCACAACCTGCTTTTCTGCTCCAGAATGAGGGCTTCTGAGCGGGGAGATGTCTGCTAAAGAGCAGCAACAGGACAGAGCACAGAGTAATTGTCCTGTTGCCCCTGCTCTTCACAGGAGAGGCGGGCAGTGGAGCAGCTCTTTCGTGGACACAAGGCCATGACCCTCCATTTATTGAGTGTCAATGAGGCATTATGCACTCCCTCATATTCTCACGGTGATTCTGCAAGATTCATGCTATTATTTGTTTTATAGAGGAGGAGGCTCCGACTCAGAGAGGTTAAGTAAAAGCCCAAGGTCACACAGCTATTAAATCACAGCACAAAGATTCAAATTCCAGCTGACTCACTCCAAAGCCATTCGTCATCTGCTGTGACAGAGAGTGTCCCAATCCCCCAGCTTCAGCAGCGAAGTTCCTTTGCCTGAGATCAGTCCTTCCATCTCTGCTTCACATCCCGTCTCCTGTAACTTCTCCCTTTCGACTGGCTTCTTCTCTCAGCTCACACTCATGGGCATCTCTCCAGTGTTACAATGAACCAATACACACAAACCTTTCCCTTGACCTTACGTGTTCCCTCCTTCCTTTCACACCCACACTCAATGCCTCTCTTTCCTCATCTCCAAAGACTCCCCCAAGTTATTGCACGTCATTAAAATCACTCTGGGTGAAATTCCCAGTGACCCTCTCATTGCCAGATTCAATCAGTAGATTTCAGTTTTTGTAGCAGGTGACACTAGACCACCTTCTTCTTACTGAAACATCCTCCTCCCTCTGTTTCCATGGCACCCTTCTCTCTTGGTTACCTCCTAGGCAGCTCCTCATTCCCCGTCTCCACTTCCTCAGCCCGTTCTGTGAATGTTGCAAGGCTCTGCCTCCAGCCTCTTCTCACTGCCCAGCATCCCAGGCTGATCATTCTCTGCCATGGCTACAGCCCCTGCCTGCACAGGGATGGCTCTCCAATCTCTATTTCCTGTCCTGACCTCAGATCTGAGCTTCAGTGTCACAGATATAACTTCTAGACCTGGCCCCGGAGTGCCCCATGGGTCTTCAGAGTCAACACGTTCAAAGTGGGACTCATCATTTTCTACTTCCAAACTTGCTTCTATGTTCTCCATCTCAGTTAGTGACATTCAACCTTGGCACTCAGATAATCCACGCAGTAACCCAAGTGGGAAGCCTAGACCCCTAGACTCCTTCCACGGCTCCATGCCTTCAACACACTACACACGCCACATGACACAGCACGTCCACATCCAGCGTGTCACTAAGTCCTATCAATTCTGACCACCAAATACCTCTTGTATCAGGCCCTGTAACCGAACGCACAACAGCCAATAAATCGAGGGGCAAGCTTCACAGAGAAGAAAGATGCTTTATTCAGAAAAGCTGGCAATCTGGGGAGAAAGTGGACTTGTATCCAGAGACCAACTCCAAAGATTCTGTTCAGCCATGACAATTTTTAAAGGGGAAACAATCTCAGTTAATCATTAAGGCAGGAGGTCAGATTCTCCGTCACCTTTCCATTGAGCGCAGGCCCGCTGGCTTCTCCCCATCTTCCTTGGGACTGTCTTGCCCACGTGATCCGTCTGCAATTGGATGTTCTCTCGCCCTCGTGGTCCACCTGCAAATTTACTAAGGGGAAGCTGGGGGTAGAGAGTCAGTCATTCTTTAACTACTTAATTCTTCATTCTTATTCCTTCTAATCCAGGAAAGGAATCAACAGGTTAGGTAAGGTCTTGTGTATGTTTAGAAAAGCAGAAATCAGGAACTTAGTCAAATGTTGCCTAACGATCTCATCTTTATGATTAAGGTCTAACGAAAACAAGGGATGAACAAACAAAAAAGAGGCAAAGGAGCTGCTTACGGCCCCTCCTCTTTTTTCCCACCGCCATTGTCTGTGCTCAGGCCCTTCAGGGGCAGGTGCCTTAGCCTCCCAAAGTGCTGTGCTCACATCCAGTCTCGCATCTGCCCCCCCAGCCTTCAGTCCACGGCAGCTAGAACGATCCTGCTCACTGGAAAGCTGGTCTTGTCTCTTCCAGCTTATGACCCTTTGGGGATTCCCCATTGTCTAAGGCTCTCACCTCACCTACCTCTCCAGCCTCATCTTCCATCCCTGCCTGCAGACCCTGCACTCTACTTAGGGCAAAACACCTGCCTACAGTTCTCAGGTCCCCTCTTCACTTCCACATGTTGCTCCACCTGCCCAAAGTGCTGTCGCTTTTGTTCTTCCCCTGGTGAAGTCCTACTCCTTCTCCAAGACCCTGTTTCCTCCTCAGGAGCCGTCCCTGACCTCCCCAGGTGAAGCTGAGCCTGTCCTGCTCTCTGCCTCCCATGTGCCTGCTCATGACACTTGTTACGGCCTCTACTGCACCTCAGTTACGTTTGTGTACAGGTGTTGCTTCTCCCCTGAGAGGGTGGAAGCTATATCATTCGCGTTTGCATTCTCAGCACTGTGTACAGGGCCTGGCATTCTGTGCTGTCCGAGTAGATGCTGTTGAATAATAAAAGGTAAGTGTAAAAATAATAATAATTATAGGTAAGTGTATGACTTTGGGGAGAGGTGCCCAATTTGAACCTCAGCTGATATTCACAGAATCACAAAACTTGGCAGTCAGAGATAAAATAATTCAACCACTTCTTTATCTATTCAGCCTTTGGGTATTGAGCACCTTCTTGGGGGCGGGCACCACTGTACTGGGCACTGAGATTCTAAGATGAAAGAAATGCCATCCTGGGCCCCCAAGGAACTCAGAGGTCAGAGATTAGAAAACCAAAGTAAGAGCATCCTTGGCACCTTATGAACAGTGATGTGGCCCCAGGACAGATACGTGGGCTTTTATTTTTTATTGGGGGATGTGGTGCCTGGAGGCTCTGTCCCACCCCTAGATGTAGATGTTGTGGTTGGCGATTAAAGTTATTAAGGATGAGAGTCAGGAGAACTTTATCAAACCTGCATTTAAGGATGAGTCAGCAACATCACCAGATTGCAGGTGAGGCCAAGTATCATGACTGCTTGCTCTGACTGACAGCGACCAGGGGAAAAACCACGGTTTTTAAACCTGTGCCATAGATTCCCGTGTAATACCTACCAGTTGGCATTCATGTTTGTATTCAGTATCTACATCAGTATCTGTATCCATATGATGTGCTGTGCTGTTCCGGGTGGTCTGAGGAAGTAGGTGAATAAGAGAGATCCCACATTAAGAAGTTGAAAGCATCTGTCAATGTCATAAAAGACAGAGCTGAGGAACTGTCATCAACTGTAGAAGAAAGTGGACAGGAAAACTAAATGCAATGTGGGATCCTGGATGACTTCCTGGGCCAGAAAAAGTACGTGAGAAAAAAAGGTTACAAAATTTGATTGAGGTCTTAAATTAGTAAATAGTATTGAATTGATGTTAATTTTTAAAATTTTGGTCATTGTGTCATGTTTTCTTCAGATGCTAACCTTAAAGGAAGCCATGTAAAGGGTATACAGGAACTCTCGTAGTCTTCTTGCAACTCTCTGTAAATCTAAAATTATTTCAAAATAATATGTTAATAAATATAATTGTCTAAAGCAAAAAAAAAAGTTGAAAGTCTCCTAGGGGAGCTAATGCATGCATACATATAAGCAAAATGTAATAAATCTCAGAAGGATTATGGACTAGTATCTACAAAGTGCTTTGAGTTTTGACTATAAACTCAGGTGTTCTGGGCCAGTGAACTAGCTAGTGGGAGTGCTATGTTAAAGGGGGTCCAGGGCACAGACCAGGTACCTGGGGCAGTTCTGCTCACTGACCACAGGTGATCTCTAAGCTTGGCCAGCCTCATTCCTGAAAGCTCCATCTGCAATAGGTGGGAGGATGATGGGGTGCTGCTGGCTACGGGGGAGGGTCCAGCGCATCTCTGATTCTGCTAAGTCTCCAGCTACAAAGAGCTGCCCCTTTCCTATGCTTGGATGTCTGCTCTCATTTTAATTTTGCACAATCTGGTAATGGGACCAACCCCAAATCATGTGAATTTGAAGTATACACTCTCCCCTTGCAAAGTTAACATGATCATTTCTAGATTTTTGGAGCAGTTGATTGAGTGCAAAACACTTTAAATCAGAGAGCACACAATACAAAAAATTTTAAAGCCCAATTTTTTAAGCGTATTGCTTGGTTTCAGAAAGAGAAACAAGCCCTCTTGTTGGCATGGATATTTAGAACAGTACCAAAAAACATCAAAGATAGTCACACACACACATCCCACAGTATTTATAGGGAACACACTGTCTTTCCCATATGCGGCACGGAAAACGGGGCCAGAATGATCCTGCAGAAACTTCCTGATGAAAACAGGCAAGGCAGCCATTCCCAAGCCTGAGCCTGCTGCCGCGGAACCCCAACCAGGGCACCAGCGCTTCCTTCGCTGCTCCAAAGATGCTGTGCCTTTCCGGCAGCGCCAGCGTGTAGCCCACTTAAGGGGCTCAAGGAGTCCACGGTCTCTGACAAGGGGCTGGGTCCTGGGGACGCCCCTTCTTTCCCCCCACCCTCCGACCCATCTGGCAGAAAGACTCCAAATTATCAACTCAGGAGTCACGTGAGAGCCAAATCCTGGCGCCCCCCCCCAAGAGTTAATCACCCCTCCCCCCTCTTGGTCTGCTTCCCTTTCTCCGGCGCCACCCTTGCGCCTCCTCCGCAGGGGGTTCCAGGCTCTGCATCCTTCCAGAAGCTTTTGAAAAACAAAACAAAACAAAACGAAAAACAGAGGGGTACTTCTTTGTTCTTTCACCGGGTTTCCTCGGTTTACGGAATTCAATTCCCACCCCCATCTCAGGTCGGCAAATTTCCCCTTCCAGTACTGGGAGCGCGGGCCGCTTCATTCCCGGACACTTTCTATGTTCCTGGTCCTGTGCTAAGCGCTCGTCCTGCATTTTGTCTTAGTTAACTCTCATAGCAACCCTCTGAGGTAGGTGTTGTTATCCCTATTTTACAGACGGAAAGAGCTGAGGTACGTGGAGTCACTTGCCCAGGGTTTTACAACTAATAGATGAGCACAGCTAGGTTTTGAGCTCAAGTCGGTTTCGATCCCGACGCCCTAAATCCTTATTGCTATTCTTGATAGAGCGAGAGTCAGAACAACAGCTAATACTTACTGAGCAATTACTACACGTCAGGCACTGCGCCAAGTATGTCTCCAAATTATTGATACTTTCAGAAGCAGGCCTGACAGCAGTTATGTGATCTCGAGCAAGTTTCTTAAACCTCTTTTTCAGTCAGTTGCCTGCCTGCAAAATGAAGCCGAAAACATGGCTATTGCGGAGAGTAAATGAATTAATATATGCAAAGCACTTAGAACTCAAAGTGGCACATATTAATCCCTCAAAAATTTGTCTTTTTTAAACCACCACCTCCATTCACAGGTGAGGTCGGTTCAGAGAGGTTAAGCCACTAATTAGTCCAGATTGCAGGGTGCAGACCCTACGGCGCAGACCTGCTCAGAAGGCCGGCCCGCAGGTGAGCTGCACCTGGCAAGTGAGAGACGTGTTTCTCAGGCTTTGCAGCAAAACGCGCTGCAGCCGGGAGGCCTGGAATGCTCCTGGGGGCCTCCTAGCTCCGGATCTGGGCGAAGAGGACTCCGGCAGTGAGGGGAGTCCCGCCAGAGCCCCTCAGAAGAACGGCGGGCTACACCTGCGCTCCCGGCGGGCGGCCCCGCGGGCAGGGGGCAATCCGGCGCCGGGAGCCCCCCAGCTACCCCTCCTCCCGGCGCTCACTCTCTCACCCCCGCCCGCGCGGGGGCCGCCCGCCGGGAGCCGGGAGCCCGGAGCCCGCCGCCCGCCGCGCTCCCCCGCCCGCCGCGCGCCAGGGCGGAGTTTCCTCCTCTGCTCATTGTTCTCCGCCCAGCACCGCCCCGCCCGGCCCCGCCACCCCGCCCGCGCGGTCCTGGGGGAGGGGAGGGGGCGGGGGCCGGCGCGGACGGGACCGGAGTCGCAGCAGCCGCCGGCAGGGCCGCAGCCGCGCAGACACCGCCCGCGACGCAGCCACCCGCCGCTCCTCTGCCGCCTGGCTCCGCGCCTCGGCCCGGCTCTGCCGCAGCGGCCGCGAGGAGGGGCCTGCGGAGCGCGACTCGGGAGTCTCGGGTCAGCGCCCGGCCGTCCGAGCCACCGCCAGGCCTCCCCGAGAGGCGCCCACGCTCCTGCCGCCCGGCCGCCCGGACCCTCCGCCAAGCCCGCAGCCACCTGCTCCGGGTCTGAGGCCAGGACACGATGCGCTTCGCGCTGGTGCTCTCAGCGTTTCTGCTGCTGCCGCCGCTGTCGCTCTCCCAGGATGGTGAGTGGTGGCTCGGGCTCCGCCAGGACCCGTGTCGTGCCCATGCGCCCCCGGCCGGGCCCGCCGCTGGGAAACCCGCCGCTCCTCGTGGCGGGACCGGGAGCAGCCCCTACGCGCACCACTAGCTGAGGCCACACGCGGAGCCCTGACTTTGCACCATCCAAGCCCCTTCCTACCCCGAGAACGCCGCAGGTGCCGGGCTCCGAGCGTGGGTCGTCCGGGGCTCCACTGGGGTGGAGTGGCCGTGGATTGTGTTGGGGCAAACAGGGGCGCGCGGGCGCTGATTGGCTTTGCGGTCCTAGAGCGGGGACTTAAGGCACTGCGAGGCTCCACGCTTCCTCTGGACCCCCAGGGTCTGATCGTTCTTTTTCTCCGTGTTTGTCCCCGAAGCAGGTGGCAAGCCTCCAGTAACAGCCTTCGTGGCTATGTGTTTCGCGTTCGCAGAGAGGTTTTTCCAAGCATTGTGTGCCGGCTTAGCTCACCCGAGCCTGTGCTGGAGCAGGTGGAGAGGGGGAGGGAGTAGGTCATCCACAATCCCAGACTCACCTGAGTGGGGTCCCTGCCTCCATGTCACCAAAGGAACAGCTCCCTTCTCAGTGCCTGGCCAGGAAGGTGAGATTCCCTTCCAGCCCCTTTGTAGAAGCAAGAACTTCTCTCATGAAACAGGCTTGGGCTGTGCCTTAGAAACATCTCCCATATTTCTTATAAAGGTGAAAATCTGGGGGGACAGGTAGCGTCCCAAAGCGCCTAGGAACAGCTGCAGTCTCAGCCCCAGGAGAGAGATGCATTTCTTTCTTGCCCACCTGAGCAGGTGTCTGCAGGGAGAAAGAGTGATGTTTCCACTCTAGGGTCAGGAGGACTGTGGTGACAGCCCAGACAGGGAAGGGACCCTGCTGCTGGTAGGTGCTGCTGTTTGGGACTAAAGTCTTAGGGGAAGGATGGGGTGGGATGGCAGGACAGTCTCTTCTCTGTATCACGAGGAACTTTGCTGATGGGAAGGGGCTGGAGCTCAAAGAGTGAGTAGGTTTGGGCATCCTCCGGTGGGCGGCCCTGTTACTTCACAGCATGGCCTGAAAGGGATGGGCACAGCCAGTGGGTGAAGGGTGTGCACCCCTGGAGGAGGGGTCGCAGTGTGAGGAACGGTCGGGACAGCTCTGAGGATGGCAGCCACCGCGGATTTGCACAGCCCGCGGGGCTGAGAAGATGCTGGATTGTGGCTGCTCTCCTCAGCCCTGCTCCCAGGAGGGCAGACTTCAATTTGGGCTCTGAGAACCATCGAGAAGGGAGATGGGCTGTGTCAGGAGGGATGTGCTATAGTTCCCAGTGCTTCTGAGCTTCAAGAGGCTGAGCTTGGAGGTAGAGGTTGTGGGACAGGAGTCCTGCTGTTTTTGTCCTAAGAGGAGAGACTCCAGAGCCACCCACGGGAAAAGCTCCAAGCCCATCTCCCTGCTGGCTTCAAGGCTGGGACTGTCTTCCCTGGCATTTGTGTACTGCCTCCAAACTCCGTCTCTTCCAAAATCCCTCCTCAACACTAGCATAGGGCGTGGCGCATGGTAGGAGCTTGGTATGTAGTAAACAAATACAGTAAAGAAAAAAGGAACCATAACCCTGCTTCTGCCCCCACCAGCAAGTCACCTGAGCCCAGGTGCCCAGTTTCTAAAATGCTATTACAATATGCAGTGATAAAGGGAAATGCTTTGAAAAGTGTAAACCGTTAAAGGGAGTATTACCGTTATTATTATTGGCATATATTGCGGCCAGAAAAGGCTGAAGGGCACAGGCTCGGTGTTTAGCGGCTATGGTGGATTTCACACTCTCCTACAGGGACCCAGTAAGGACTGCTCCATCTCTGCCCTTCTGTAGGTTGCAGTCATCTGGGATGATGAAACCCAAAACTGCTGGAATCCTGTGGTTTAGTTCTAAGCAAGGTTTATAGTGGAGCAAAGGAATTATCCCCGACGGGGCCCCGGGAGCTTACCTGCTCATATAGGTGGATCACACAGCCTACAGCATCAGCAGCATTCAAACCAGGGCCAACAGCTCATTAGACCCCTTTTCAGTGCTTTTTGGTTTGATATACATTTGGTCAAACCATATGGCAAGTCGCACCTCTGAACCTGTTTCCTTATCTGTAAGATAGAAAGGGCAGAGGGACCTCTAGTTTCACTGTTATAACATTTCTGGGCTTTTGCTCGAAAGAACAGGCTGACTGAGTACTCTGTCTTCCGTGGGTCTGATCGAGTCATTTGATGGATGAATCCTAGGCAAGGGAAAGGCAGCTTGAGGTGGTGGAAAACACTCAAACTTTGGATCAGACAGACCTGCACGACTGTAGACCAGACAGTGAACCTCTCTGAGTCTGTAAAAAATGACAACAAACCTCTACCTTGCAGGTTGCTTTGAAAATGAGAGATAAGATATTAATGAGTTTGCCATTGTGTACAACTCCATAGTCAGAGCTCAGAAAATCCTAGCTATTATGATTAGTAAGTCATATGTGTGGAGCCCTTGATCGGTTTAAGGTGTCCCCAGCATCAGGATTCTGCTAATGTTTGTGGGTGTCAGTTAATTGCTAGGTAGTGATAAAAACTGAAGCTTAAGTGCCACACAGTGGGGGAAAGGGAGACATGTGTGAGAAAGCCGTAAGATTTGGGAAGGGGCGATCTGGACGAGGTGAGGTGGGGTTATATAGGGATTTTAAAATAAAAGGGTCAGCGTGGCGTAGGAGACCCTTCCTAGGGTGGCCGAGGCGGAATGAATTCCAGGGTGTAGCGAAGACACAGATCATAAGCTGGGGGCGTGATGGGGGTTCTTCAGATGGGGGTCAGTGAGCTGCAGGGGGACTTTGGGGAGGAGGTGAACTTTCAGAGCCTGGAAAGAACATTCCATGGGATGGGGTTAGGGGACGGTGGGTGTTCCTAGCGTGGTGCTGCTTGGGCATGGCTTTGAGGCAGGAGTGAGTAAGACTTAGTGGGGCGGTACCAGGAGCAGACAGGTTTAAGCAGGCTGAGAAGAGGAGGAGAGGATGGGCTGGGAAGGATGAGCGAAGACTCCGAGAGACACCAGGTGGCAGCTTGGGCCAGAGCTGCAGGGTGTGGCCACCCAGGGAGGGGCAGAGGAGTGGAGCTTGGTGAGCCCGGGAGGGTCCTCTGGGGGTCGCCCTGGACCTAGAGAAGGCAGGGCGCAGAGGTAGGGGGAGAGGCAGCCCCCGCATCTGCTTTCCCCTCAGGAATCTAGGTTGAAACGGAGAGGGCCCCCCCTGCTGAGTGCGGTTTGGATATCTCTGCCCTTTGGAAGCTGGGAGAGGAAGGGGACTCCACCTGGTTTGAATTCCCCTGGGCCGGCGGGGGTGGGAGCTGGAGAGTTAACTCTGTCCGTCCTCAGGTATCTTCTTTGCTGAGAAGCCTTCCCAGGTTTCCTAGATGGAACCCAGTTATGTTCCACAGTCTGTGTGGGTGTCTCCCCGAGTGCTGAGTGGTAAGCCCCTCAGGGCAGGGCCAGCACAGCACTGGGCGCTGAGCAGTTGCTCAGGAGATGTTATCTGGACCGCGGTTCTCTGGGGGAACTGGCCCTAGCCCCTGGCTTCAGGCTCTCCGGAAGTGGGGCACGAGGCCAGCTCACACCCTGGCAGTGATGCTGGCCACTGGGCTCTTTCTGCAGCAGCCAATAGCCAGCCGGTAGGAGCACTGCAGAGGGTCGGGGCTTCTGGGCTTGGGAACCTGGACCAGACTGGCGGCTGCTGTGAGGACAGCTCAGCTTGACGCCCTCTGCTCCTAAGGGAAGTGGGAGGAACCCTTCGGACAGCTGTCTGCACTTGTTGGGAGGAGCGACGGGATTTAGGTGACCCCTACCCCGGGAAGGGCTGGCTTCTTTACACCCCGGGGGTCCTGTGCAGGTCTGCTGAGTGTAAGCTCGAGCTCAAGCCGGAACGGACATCCTCCCACATCACTGGAGAATGGGAGTGACCGCCCTCTGCCGACCCTCTGCCCAGCAGCCCGAGCCTGCCTGGAGGCTTCATTAGACCGAGAGGCCGGGAGCTCCGTCCTCAGCTCTGGGCTCGCTTCCTATTTGTGCCCATGGGGTACGATGCAGGGCAGGGAGCTCAGCTGGGTGTGTGTGTGTGTCCTGTTTTGTCCCATTCCCAGGAACACCGGTGCAGTTGTGCGGGTCTCTCCTTGTCTTGTGTCCTGTCCACTTTGTGGGACTCTTAGAAGATCAGATCAGGTGGCAGATCTGGGACTGTGACTCTTCGGGCCATACTAGCCTCACGACTGTAGGTATTCTCTGTAAGGTAAGCCTTCGAGAAAATCTACGCAGAAGATCCACTACAAGGAGCCTCTTTATATTTGCGACAGCGTTGACTGTAAGATTCCTTTAAGTAGGCAGCCCGCTGGCTGTTCAAAACAGAATTCAGTTGACAAAGGGTAGTTTCCACACCACTTCTAAATAACCCGGAAAATCAGAGAACACAATTTTAGAGCTGGGAGTGTTCTGGAAATCATCTAATACACCCCTCCCCCCCCGTTTTTCAGACGAGGGGATGCAGACCAGGGGGTTCACTTGCTCAGGTTCTCGGGGACTCCTGTTGGCGGCTTCCCGGGGATGTGTGTGCACGTGTCCGCAGCCGTAGTACTAGTAACTGGACTCAGCCTCAAGGCTCATTCTGTCCTGGGCATCGAAGAAACTCACTCCAACCCTGTTAAGAAAGGGTGGCATGGTGGTGACAACTCTGTAGCGTGCCCAGATTCTCTCCCCACCCCTCCACCATCAGGGTAAGTTGAGGCTTGGAGCCACTTTGTTTCTCAAGAGTTAGGCTCCCCGAGTACCATGTCACAGCGCTGGCCCCATGCGTCGTGACTGTGTGTCTTGTCTGCCGTTGCCTGTGAGCCTCTGGTGTCCACAGCATGCAGTCAGAATCTGGACCACGGGTGGTGCGAACCGCTTGTTGGAGGACCCGTGCAAAGGCAGCAGCATCTGAAAGTTCAGGAGCGGCCCCTCCCCACGTGTCCCCACCGCATGCCCTCATGTGGCGCTGAGCCCCGCCCTGGGCCACTCCAGCAGCGGCCAGCACCGGTCCGCTGCTTAGCTCGGTCCGCTGCTTAGCTCGGCCTCCCAGCCACCCATCCTCCTGCCAGCCCCGCCCTTCTCCCAGCCCCGCCCCTCTCCCAGCCCCGCCCCTCTCCCTGAGCGCACCACCACCACCCTCTCTTCCTTTGTAGCCTTATCCCCCTCGGGTCAGCCACCTCCAACTTCCCTAGGGCCAGGGCGCAGGGTGGCACCCCGTCCGCCAATTGTCACGGCCGGAAGGCTGTGGGCCTCAGCCCAGCGGGGGAGAGAATGCGGAGGAACGGCTGCGCGGGGCTTGCCATGCAGTTCCGGGTTGAGGTGCAGGGAGCCCTCGCAGAGCCAGGCCCCTGGAGGCGCGTGGGCTGACCCAGGAGCCATCAGTTGTCTGACCTCTAACCTTCCAGCTCCCTGACCCAGGTCAGCGTGGAAGGGACAGTGGGAAGGTAAGGAAATAGGGACACTTTTTAATTCAACTAAGAGTAAGCTAGGTGTGAGCCGAAGCCACGCCCCCTTCGTAGCAGAAATTCGCGAGCTCTGTCCGAGGGGTCCCTCTGCCCCCATCCGGTCAGACTCCTGTGCTAACCGGCTCTGAACGTGCTGATTGGGGCCAGTGTCTCCAGCCAGGGTAGCACGAGGTTACCTGTGGACAGCCTTTATGTCACAGACCATTCCAGAGAGGGGGAAGCAGAGGCCTGGGTGCCAAGGGCCACAGTGAAGAGCAGCTCTTCTCCCGGATGTCCACATGCCTCACCCCTCATTTCCTGTGGCTCTCTGCTGGAATGCCACCTTCTCAGAGAGGCTTTCTGGGCCTCCACACCCTGGACCCGTCTCCCCCAATCATTTTCTCCGTAGCATGTATCCCCTGATGAGCACTCATTTCTTTGTCTCACTCCTGAGCGGACTGTAAGTTTCAAGAGGGCAGGGACTTCTGTTGGTCAGTGCTGTAGCCGCAGCACCTAGAACAGTACCTGGCACACAGTAGATGGTCCATAAATATTTGCTGAATGAGTGAAAGAGCAAGTAGGTGGCAGAGCAAGCTGGTTTAGAATCCGAAGTCTTGTCTGCCAGTTCTGGGCTCTCCAACTGCAAGGCTCCAAATCTGATTCCGGAAGAGAGGCAAGTGGCAGGGGGGCTGGCCCCGTGCGTGGAGGAGTGGACACAGAGGCATGAGGGGAGCTGCCTTGTGGTCCAAGGTGGCTACTCAGACTCTAGCTGTCAGGAAAAAAAGAACAAGAAGGCTGCAGCTCCTCTTCTGAGGTTACCTGCCAGAAACCACACACACCCCGTACAGTTACGTTTTGTTGAATGGAACTTAGTCCTGTGGCCACACATAGCTGCAAGAGAAGCGGGGAAGAGCACTTCCTTAGGGAAGAGTGATCTTTATTTCAGGCACTCACATGCCTAACCAAAAAAGAGTGGTTCGGCTGTGAAGAAGTGAAGGATGGATATTGGAATAGGTCCCTGGCACATGCTACTGTAGTCCTGGTCCCTGATTTTCTCTGTCCTCGTTCTCACCTTGCCAGTAAGATGGACTTTGCATCTGCACGAGTGAAACAAGGAGTTGTCCCCCGTGGCCTGAGGCCCTGCCACCGTCTGGCTCAGCCAGGTCCAGGTTGGCCCTTGTTTTTTGTGGCTCCAGCCTTTTGGCGCTGATGGGGCCAGCTCCTTGCGATGCTCAGGGAAACTGGGGTCCCTCCCTTTCCGGTCCCTCAGCCGTGAGCTGCACCAGTGAGCCAGGTGCCCAGGAGACCTCCCATGAGCAGGGCCTCAGCCAGGGCAGGCATAGGGGAACCTGCTGTCCCCCACTTGTTTCTGGATGAGAAAGAAGAATCTCTGCGCCCCATCCTCCTCTTCGCACCTCAGCAGGGCAAGTACAGGGCAGAGGGAGATACTGTTCTTAGGAGTTTGGTCCATGGACACCTGTGAGAGCAGCAGCTGGAGGCCAGTGGCTTTAAAATCCAGTGGAGGTGTTCTGTGAGCTGTCTTAGGGGCCACCGAGAGCTTGGGGTGGGTGCACACCTGGAGGGGAAAACTAAGAGTAGGTCGGTTTGCTGGGGGGCGGGCAATTCACATCCCCTGCACTTTGCCGCTCTGCCTTTACCTGTTCTGTATGGCGGGTAGGTCTCCACAAAAGAATTCCTTTGAGAGAAAAGTTCTGTCAAAGAGGAGAGAAGAAAAATTGAAATCTCTTGGCACGATGCCCCAGGCTTCAAAGTTATTCGGTCCAAGCTTTGTCACTTACCACCCTTGTGATTTCAGACTTGTTCCCTGGCCTCTGTTTCCCCAGCTATAAAATGGGCACCACGCCTTCCTCAACAGTGAGGGTTAAATATGAGCATGTAGGTGGTGTGCCTGACACATTTTAGTTTTATTTATTTCTTTGCTTGGCTTCAGTTCTAGCCCACTACGAGGTGTGATGAAACACACCCTGCTACTGCCGCCTCCCAAGCTGCTGCTCCTTGCTGGCCTGAGCCTTCTCCTCCATGGCCCTTTCGCGTTTAGTCACTGCCCTACAGCCAGGCCACTCGGGAGGAGGGCCCTAGTTCTGGGAGGTTAGTTGGATGAGGGTGGTTAGGGTGGGCTCAGCTGAGAAGGGGCTCCGATGGCCGGGCCCACACCTTCCTGGTTCCCACCCAGGTGCTTCTCACCCCACCCCCTAGGGGCCCTGCCCTTCGCTTTGGGGCTTCAAGTCAAAACAGGCTTTCCTGAAGCCACCTCCGGACCCTGATCCTGGCAGCCCCTGAGGTTCCACCCATCACACTGGGAAATGGAGTTTCCCATCCCACAGGTCTTTCTCTTTTTTTTCTTCTTTTTTAAAAAAAATTATTTACTATAGTTGATTTACAATACTGTGTTAGTTTCAGGTGTACAGGTTCAGAGTCTTTTCCATTATAGGTTATTATAGAATACTGAATATAGTTCCCTGTGCTATATAGTAAATCCTGTTGTTTATCTATTTTACATATAGTAGTGGATATATATATAGAGGTGGATACATATAGGATAAATCCCAAACTCCTAATTTATCCTTTCCTCCCCACCCCCTTCCCCTTTGGTAACCATAAGTTTGTTTTCTATGTCTTTGAGGCTGTTTTGTAAATAAGTTGATTTGTATTATTTTTTTAGATTCCACATATAAGTGGTGTCATATAGTATTTGTCTTTCTCTTTCTGGCTTACTTCACTTAGTATGATAATCTCTAGGTCCATCCATGTTGCTGCAAATGGCATTATTTCATTCTTTTTTGTGGCTGAGTAGTATTCCATTGTGTGTGTATGTGTTTATATATATATACACGCACACACACGCACATACCACATTTCCTTTATCCATTCGCCTGCTGATGGAAACTTAGGTTGCTTCCATGTCTTGGTTTTTGTGAATAGTCCACAGCTCTTTTCTACCTGGATAAGTGCTCCTCTGACCGCCGCTGCTACACTGGCCACCCCTGCTGCGCTACCCCTGTCCAGCATGTGGGTCTGAGTCTCCCCCTCTAAATAGCTTCCTTTCTCCTCATCCAACCTCACCCTGACTCTGCAGCAAATTCCCAGCGAAGCGTGCTGCCGGTCATTTCACAGCCACCTCTACATTTTCTTTCTCCGAGAAGGAGGGAGGGGAGAGGAGGCACATGAGGTTACAATCCAGCATCTAACGTAAACAAGGGAACTGGCTATTTCCTCACGAAGTGAGATGTAGGAGGAAGACAGTAACTCCTCACAGAGCTGCCTTTGGTTTTCTGCACAATAAACGCCAGTGGGGCATTGCCCTGTGCCTCAGTTTACCCAAATGGTAAATCTGGGCTAGCACCATATGGGTTTTTTTTCTTTTACAACTCAGTGAAATGAGCTGTGTCCCAAACAGTCCAAAGAGAACACGAGTAGTCCTCAAGATATTAATAGCTTTGCTCTCAGTAAATGTATGATAAATGAATAAAAAATTGTTTTATGAATAAGAGGGAACCATGATCCAGAAAATTTGGGAAATGCTACCGACTTTTTTCCCCTTCTTGGAAAGTCAACACATGTTAGGATTTTCAGTGGTCTGAGATGGCCCTCATTACCTTTGTCCGGCCCCGCATTCCCCAGATGTACTTTAACTGTGGAACCTTTTCCTTTTCTCTTTTTGATGGAACAATCTATTGGGGAACTGCTGATGTAAACATAATGACCAACTGTTCCAGTTTGCCCAGGACTGAGAGATATTCAGGGATGTGTGACTTTCAGAACTAAAACCCAGACAGTCCTTTGGAAGGACCTGGACCAGGATGAGAAAACATCCAATGTAAAAATACAGCCGGATGCGTCTGCGGTGTTGCTAAGCGAGATCTCGACGTGGTGATGTAGCCGTAGCAGGCCCTCCTTCCTTAGGGGCTTTACAGGAAACTGCCTGGAAGGTTGTGGCCACTAGGAAAGCTGCTTGTACCTGAGTGTGGGCAGGAATGAGTGAAATTCGAGGCTAGTGGCCCCTCTTGGGTGCTTAACAATAAAAGTGCTTCTCCGATGGAAGTTGGAGCCATCCTGAGCAGAACCGCGGCTATGTGTGTGTTTCTGACGGTTGGTCTTTCGGCTCCGATGGGAGCAAACATGGTTTGCTGGTTGCTTCTGGCTTCTTTCCTGTTGTGCCTCCGCCCCTGCTGCTTTGAGCCCCTGATCCTGACGGCATTGCATGTCTGTTTTAAATTCAGTCTTGAGTCTGTCATCCTGCCCCAGCCTTAGAGGAAGGGGATTCCAGAGCCAGCACCCCACAATGGCTCACCAGACGCTGTGGTGTTTGGGGCTTTCTCCTTAGCGCTAGATAAGCAGGGTGCGCTGAGATACATGGATCTCATCCACCCTCAGGCTGTCATTTTCCTGGGATTCAGGGAGCCAAACGGCGAAAGGGGTGCATCTTGTTCGCTGGGTCACCAGCTTGCCTGTGCTTCCCAAGCTGCCACTGGTAGGTAAGGCACCTACCTTCTCCCAGGCAGATCCATGAGCCGGGGTCCCCTTGCTTAGGCAGACATAGTCCTGCACCCCAGCTCTAGGGGACACTGCCTGCCAGCTGCCCTGTGCTGTCAGCCCACTCCCCAATACGCCGCTTTACCAGAAGACCCCCAGAACACCACACAAGGTTGCTTCCCGCCCTCAGGTCATCCTGGTGTCAACTTCTCTGTGGCTACAGTGGGCCAGGGCACTAGAGAGCTTGTGCCCTGGACAGCTGGCTCTGGGGAGAGGCAGGTGGGAGCTGGTCCGCAGGCTCTTGTTCCCCCCTTGGCATCCTGGGAGGTTGCAAGTAGGTGGAGAAACACTTTGGCTTTGCTCCCGAGCCTGGGGGGAATCTGGAAGTCCGATCCTGACCACACAGATTTGCATCTCTGAATTCCCTGGGCACTTCTGGGCAATTGTTTCTACACACTGGCTATAACTGGCCCTGGGGTCTCCTGATAATTAAGCTTTGGGTCTCTGTGTGTGTGTGTGTGTGTGTATGTGTATGGGGTGGGGGGCGGCAGGCGTGGAGCACATGCCCAGCAGGCTCTGTCTGAGTTCGGTGTTGAATAAAGAGCAGGGAGGAAAAGAAAACAGGTTTGCAAGGGAAGATGCTCCATGCACTTGGGGCCAGCCATCCTCCCCGTGGGCCTGTTTTCTCATCTGTGAGTGAGGGGCTGCTACTTAGTACTTCTCAGTGGTCTGAAAGGCCTGACTTGCCTGACGAGCTCGGCCCCAGAACTGCTGGCCTAATGGGAATGGATTCAAGTTTGTGGATCCATCCAGGAGGGCCTAGGGGAGTGGGGAGACTGCGGGGAGCCTAGACTTGACAGCCTGATGCTTTGAGCCAGCAGGGATGGCTGGGGGCGGGGGAAGCTGTTCTCATGCCAGCTGGCTGCTGTGGACGGCCAGTGACACCGTGAATTCCTGGAAAATGTGAGCCCCTCTCTGCTCTTCATCTCACCGCAGGTCAGATGCCTCCCCCTCCCTATCTAAAGGCAAGGAGGGGAAGCAGGAGCTGCAGCCAGGAGCATATGGGCACATACCCCCCAGGATAGACAGCCACACTGGCAGCTGTACCACAGAGTCCTAGATACCAAAGGAGGTGTGACCTGGTGCCCGGGACTCTGACCATCTGTTTGCCCATCTCTCCCTTGTTGGAGGGGGATCCGCGATGTCTAGGGTCCTTCTGGTTCTGACATTATGTCCCAGGGATGCAGAGGAAAGCGATGTCTGCGTGGCTTCTGGAACAGGGGACGTACCCAGACTAGTCATGGAGGGCTGTGTACTGAGCCACGTCCGGTTCTGGCCGCTCAGTAGCTCTCTGCCTCTCTCTGACCCCTGCTTCCCCAGCCTGAGGGGTGAGCATCAGCTCCTCTTGCCGCATCTTTAGGCATGATGCTACCACTATAGAAGCAAAGACCAGTCTGTAAGGGACCAGCATCTTTGAAATCCTGTGGCCCCGGGTGTGCCACGTCCAGAGCACTGCACCCACTTTGCAGATAGGAGATCCAAGGCAGGAGGATCGTGGTGGTTTGCGCAGAGTCTAGTCTTCCACTTGAGCACTTCTGCCTTAGTGCCCGGAGCATAGGGGTGGCCAGATACACTTGGTCCAGATATCTGGGCTTCTGCACCCACTCGGAGGGTAGTGAGATGCAGTGAAGAGAGTGGGGAAGGGTAGGGACAGGAGCATGTGAGGCCGAGGATAAGAGGTGGTGCCTCCCCTTCTCCAGCCAGGAGAAGGAGCCCTGGGTCTGACTTCAGAATCAATCTCGTGTGATCCAAGCAACACTGACAACCTGTCCTGACCTGCAGAACCTCAGAGGGAAACACTTCATTTTGCTTCTAGTTTCTTCTGAAGAGTTGTGAAATCACTGTGTGTGTGCGCGTGTGTGTTTTCACACCTTCTGTTGCCCACTTCAGGTGACGTGGAGCCTCCTCGACTACTTTTAGGGGGTGACTTTTCAGCCATTCAGACACCTGGCTCCGGCCGGGCCTGGCCCTGGGATTCCTGATTCACTTCCCTAGGCGGAGCCCGTAAGAAACGGAGCTTCCTCCACTGGCTCTGAGGACCAAACATGAGGACCACTTAGCTTTGTTTAAAAGGAACATGGCTTTTAACTTTCCCTGCAGGCCTTGGTGGGGGGACAAGGGAGCCAGCCCTCAATTGTTTGGCCATATTCATTTAGGAGGTTTGTTTGTTCTTTTTAAGCAACACCCTGACGAGACCCCCAGTCCCCACCAGCAAGCAGAGCTCCCCTGTCCTCAAACACCAGAGAAATCCAGATTCCCTGATCTGCAGGGAGCAGACTGACAGCCTCAGTTCCCACCTGTCCCCCTCCCCGAGCGCACACACATTTAGTCTCCTAAGGTGGATTATTCTGCAGCAAGGAGGATGCAGGTGTTATTCCTGGAAGGGGAGACTTCTCTCCAGGACAGAAAAAAAATGTTTGGAAATTTGGAAAGCTGAGCTTGGGGCCTTAACCTTCAGCTTCCAGCAGGCGGAAACCGGTCATTGCCTGGGAAAATCGCAGGCCGCGTTTCACAGAGCTTTCTCCCGGCGGCCACCATCTCACCGTCTGTGCGGGACTTCCCTCTGGCTCCTGGCCCTTGTTTGTTTTCGGCCGGGATTGGCGACTGGTCCCTGGCAGAGGTTTCTAGGGGCAGCCGAGAAACCCGTACACATCTGGCGATTTTCACGGCTTCGGGAGGGGGAGGGTGGTGTGGGAGTGACAACGTGCTCCTGCGGAAAAATATTTACCGAGGCTGTTTTTGAACTGGCTGCTAAGGGAAGAGCGGGAGGCCAGACGTGCTTCCTGGGACTTCCCAGAAGCAGGTGCGCCTGGGGCAGAGATGCAGCCGCCAGGAGTTGTGCCGGCAGGTGGTTGGTTGGTGCTGGGAGTGGGGCAGCCACCTCCACCAACAGCCCCCCACCCAACTAAAGTCCTGCCCCCCAGTCTGTGCCTGTGTCTCCCCAGCCCAGCGTCATGAGGGCACCTCCCCCCAGAGGGTGTGGGAGACCCAAATGCGATCCTGGGTAAAGCTGGCAGCTCAGCGTCTGGCCGACAGGGCAGGCCTCAGTGGTGCTACTTATAAGCTTAAGAGTAACGAGGATAAACTGTTTCTGATCGGTGGTTGGTAGAAAACTGCACCGTGAGAAGAGAGAGGAAACACATACCCACCTGTGCCCTTGGCCTCAGACCTGACACAGGCGCAGCGGGACACGCAGCGCCTGCCCTCCTTTCCGGAGCCCTTGGCCCAGACATTGGCGTCCCCAGCTCACAGCAGGGTGTTGGCAAGGTTGTCCGCCCACCTTCCCATGGAACAGACCTGCCCCTCTGAAGTTTTGGAGTATTTTGACATTTTCCCCCAACACTTACACATTTTTTAAAATGTTCATTTTGTTCTAAGGTAGATATTTCTCTTTCCCCTGACTCATAGGGAGACCAAGGCCCCAGGAGGCCCCAGGCTCACGCAGGACCCAGGTCTCCCACCCCCAAATCTCGTTGTTCCTGTGGAGGCCGCCTATACATCACACAGGTGGTCCTTGAAACAGATCTTAACGCTGAGCTGAAGGCTCTCTGCCTCCTTCCCAGGGTGCTGTCCTGTCGCCCTGACCTTTGTGTGAGAGTCCTTCCCGGCGGGCGACTTTGTACGGGAGTCCTTCCTGGCGGGTTCCTGGCAGGCGAGGTGAGCGGAGTCAGCCGGGCATCACCCCGCCCACCCGTAGGCCAGGGGCTTGGCCGCTGCTGGGCTCACTGCCGGCTCAGACAGATCCGGATTCACATGGTCGGCAGCAGGCGGAAGGATTAGGAGGCCCGGGGAGGGTGTTGTTTCCAGGGGGTTAGTCCGTCTTTCCAGGACGGGGAGCGCGACACACCCGTCCCCAGCCTCAGGTCAGCATGTGCACGCGCCCCTCATTAGGCATAGCGGCGACAGGTGGCTCAGAGGTCCAGGACGGCACGTCCTTGTGGGTGGGGGGAGGAACCAGGGCAGGGGCCGCAGGGGGCTCGGGCAGAGGCAGGGCCGAGATCCTGGGTGGCTCAGGTGATGAATTCCAAGCTCTCCTCTTACCTCTCTGCCTTCAGCGACAGAATTATGATAATGAGTAATCCAAAGAATGTATTTAGAAGCTTCCTGTTTCAGGGTGGGGCGGGTTCTGCCCTCTGACCCACCTGGAGAGCTGGTGGGGGGCAGTGTGCAGCCGACTGTGGCCCGAGACTGTCACTAGGAGGGATTGCAGAGCTCCTTGGAGCCCCCTGTGAAGGCCCCGCCCCTGCCGGCCCGGGGGAGGGGGTGGGGCAGGGCTGGCGGGCGCGGCCCCTCCTCCTCTTCCAGGTATGTCGTCTTTGGAGAAATGTCTGTTTAGGTCTTCTGGTCAGTACTTTTAAAAAATTTTTTTTAATTTAATTTATTTATTGTTTCTGGCTGCGTTGGGTCTTCGTTGCTGCACGCTGGCTTTCTCTAGGTGCGGCGAGCGGGGGCTACTCTTCGTTGCGGTGCGAGGGCTTCTCATTGCGGTGGCTTCTCTTGTTGTGGAGCACGGGCTCTAGGCGCGTGGGCTCAGTAGTTGTGGCTCGCAGGCTCTAGAGCACAGGCTCAGTAGTTGTGGCACAGGGGCTTAGTTACTCCGTGGCATGTGGGTTCTTCCTGGCCCAAGGCTTGAACCCGTGTCCCCTGCACTGCCGGGTGGATTCTTAACCACTGCATCACCAGGGAAGCCCTGGTCAGTACATTTCAATACAAGAGTTTCCCCACCTTCTTCACCCAGAGTCAGACACTTAATCAGATTCTTTCATCTTCACCCACACCCCTCAGGGTGGGATGGGGAAGGACGCTGAAGTGAGGTAGCTTCATTTCACCGCGGAGGAAGCCCAGACTGAGAGGGAGGCGCACGTACCCAGCATCCCCTCCTGGGTCCCCCCCACCATGTGGTCCCTACCACCACTCCCTGGTCGCGGAGCCCAGCTCTCACAGCTCTCACAGAAGGGAAGCTCAGGCTGCCCAGGCTTTCCCTGCTGACACTGAGGTCTGGGGTAACTGGGCTGCCCCCAGGAGAGCCCCTCCCTCCTTCCCTCCTCTCCCTGCCTCTGCTCCACGTCTCCCCCAGGCTTCTCCGAGTTGGTGAGGAAACACTTCCTGGAGCCAGGCTCCACCCAGGCCTCCGGTTCCTCTTCCTTCCCCAGGAAGATTCTGGCTTACCCCCCTGTCTGGGAATTCGCTTGGCTACAGTCACCCTGGTGCTGATCTCCCCCACCCTCTCCTATGCGGCCATGCCTCACTGGGGAACCTGGGAAGAGCCTCATGTGCGCCCCCCCCCCCCCCCCCCCGCGTCAAGGCCTGTACAGATGTGAGCGTCCCAGAGGAAGAGGCGAGTTTCCGCATGGCTCTGTGATGGGGAAGATGCGGCAGGGACCCGACTCGGGCCTGGCATGGAGAAAGCCTCCCCCTCTCCCTTGGAACATAATCGTGGGTAGCGTTACCTGAGCACTTTCTGTGTGCGCTCGCTGCTCTGGGTGCTTAAAGGTGCGAGTCAGTTACTGTCATTAGCGGCCTCTTCACTTTGACGGAAGCAGAAACGGAGGCACAGAGTGAAGATCCTCGCCTGGCACATGACCAGCGCGTGGTGGGACGGGGCTTGAACCCAGGTGGTTGGGCTCCCGAGTGCGCGCTCTTAACCCCTACCCTGTCCTGCTTTCGTGGAGAGGGACGGGGGTGGGGCAGGAGAAGGGGTCACACATGGGACTGACTGGGCAGGGATGTGTGCACATCAGATCCGCGTACCTCGGGCTCTGGGCCACACTCCAGGTGTAGGGGACAGGAAAGAAGGATGAATTGCTGGCCTGGAGAAGAAGAGGTGGGGCAAGGTCCTCTGGCCACAGCCCCCTCCTCTGTGGGGAGGAAGGTCCCCAGGTGAAGCCTGCCTTTCTCTGTGGCTGGGAGATACCCGTGCTGGACAGTGCCAGCCCTCTCCCGCCCAGGGAAACCACCAGACAGGGCCCTGCCCTGGGAGCAAGTGTCGGGCAGACCAGCTGAAACAAGCTGATAAGGGCAGAACAATTCCAGATTTGAAGAATCCCCAGAACGATCTCCCCCGAGGGGGCAGTTCTGGGCTCCTCTGGGAGAGGCGATGCCCGGGAGCTGGGCCTGACAACCCCCTGGGGTGCTGTTCTCATTTCCAGAGGCACCAGGAGGGCAGAGCTGCCAGGCCCTGGGGAAGGGACAGGGCGGCTGGAGCATGACCAGAACCTGCGGCCACGCTTGTCTGCCCGACCGCTCGGCCTGACGGGCGGCGGTGAGGGCGGTTTGGGACCCTGCCCTTCCGCAGACACTGGAGCTGTCCTTCCTGCCATTTCTCTTCTCGTTATTAACCTCCACCTTGGGTCCCTCAGTCAGCTCGAGCTGCTACAACAAAATACCACAGACGGGGTGGCCTAAACAGCAGACGTTCCTGTCTCACAGCTCCAGGGGCTGAGGGTTCTGAGATCAGGGCGGCAGCAGGGTCAGGTTCTGGTGACCCTCTGCCATCTTCCCGTGTGTCCTCACGTGGCTGAGAGAGAGAGGAAGCTCTGGGGACTCTTCCTTCTTCTGAGGACACTAATCCCAACATGGGGCCCCAACTCCTAACACTGTCACACTGGGGGCTAGGGCTTCAACACATGAATTGGTGGAGATCCAGACTTTCAGTCTGTAACTCCACTTATGTCAGGAAAGTTGACCAGGCACATCTCTGGGGCCCTCGGCCCGAGCAGGGGCCCGTTTGGAGGGGTATAGAGAGCAGTCGCAGAAGTCACAGTCCCCGTTCTTTTAGATGCGGACCACGGCAGGCTGGAATAGACACCCCTCCCCCCCTCCCAAAGATATGTACAGTAAATCCCTGAAACCGATTATCCCCTTATTTGGACAGAGGGTCTTTGCCAGTGTAACTAAGCCAAGGATCTTGAGATGAGGTCATCCTGGATTATCTGGATGGGCCCTAAATTCAGTGACAAGTTTCCTCATAAGAGACACAGAGAGGAGGCAGCGATGTGGCCCCGGTGCCAGAGTTGGCAGTGCTGCTGCTGCCAGCTAAGGAATGCCACCCACTGCCAGAAGCCAGAAGAGGCGAGGAAGGGCTCCCCTTGGAGCCGCCATTGGAGTGTAGTCCTGGCCACACTTTGATTTCAGACTCCTGGCCTCTGGAGCTCTGAGAGAATCAGTTTCTGTTGTTGTAAGTCACCTAGTTTTTGTTATGGCAGCCTGAGGACATAGGACATAGGACCCAAGGCACAGAGAGGGTCCAGGCTTTACCCAAGCCCAGGGCAGCCCTGGGAGAGTGCCGTAGCCGGTTGGTAGAGGTGAGGCGAGTTGGCCTCCCTGTCCCTCTCCCCAGGCACCCAGCCCTGACCCCTTTTCCCAGCTGCTGTCCTTTGATGCTGTCCGCCCAGATCAGGCTCCCGCAGCCTCCCTGTGCCCACCAGTGCCTGCTTAGGACCTTTTTTGGGGAGTGGGGTGAGGGCAGCTGGCTTTCTTAAAGCCACAAGGGACAGGCGTTTACAAGGGATGGGTGTAGGACTAGTGAGGTACCCAGAGCAGAACCCCAGAGCAAACAGCCTCCAAGGACAGGACCCACGCTGAGGCAGAGGGGGGTCCAGCAGGGCTTCTGGGTGGAAGGCCTGGAGTGCTCAGCTGTGCAGGAGAGAGGTAGGTGGGGAGGATGCTGGGGTGTGGGACTTGTAAAGACCCACCTGGAACGAGGGGTGCGGCTCTCTGTTCCTGGGAGGGAGGAGGCTCGAGAAGCAGACATCACGTACTGGGAAAATGAGTTTCAAGGTTGGGCGGCTGATTTAATAAAACCCAAGAAGCACGGAGGTGGGGACATTACATGGGGTGGGGGGCATCACATTTTTCAAAATCAAGGGAAGAGGGAGAGTGAGGGGGCTGAATGCAGGGTTAAGAGAGGACATCTGATATACTGGCCCTGGGGAAAAGTCCTGGCCAGGCCAGCAGTGGCCTGCAGCCCCTCTCTGCTCCTAGGGCAGCCCCAGTTCCCTTGCTGACCCAGGAGTTTGGGGCCTGCATCCTTCCAAAGCTCCCCCATCCTGCCCTGCCCCACTGTAATTAATACCCAGCTGCCATCCAGAAGCCTGGCAATAAATGGGCCAGTTTGAGATGGGCAACAGGATTTGGGGGCCGAGAAGGGTAGGCCCTAGACAGCTGGGAGGGGCTCAGATTTCCACCAGGCTGAACCTGAGGCAGCATCACCTGGCACCCTTCCCCATGATGCGCAGAACCTGCTCTTGGGAGGTAAGAGGCTCTTGAAGTGGATGTCACATGCTGGATGTCACATGCTGGGAGAATGAGTTTCGAGGTCGGTCAGCTCTTGGAAAGGAGGCCCAGAGCAAGGCCTCTGAAGTGACTGTTGTCACAGCAAAAGCAGACTTACCTGTGTTCACAGCGTCATGCGTGGGAAAGTGCCAATACATCCTCGGGGACCTTAGAAGTCACCTAGCCCATTTCGCAGATGTTTCAAGAGGACCAAGGACTTGGCCGAGCCCTCGAGGATAGAACCAGGACTAGAAGGCTCCGCTCTGTCTTCGCACCTGCCTTTATCTCTTGACCTTTTTCCATCTCTACATCATTCAGTTATTCCCATTTCACACCCTGAACTTTATCACCCACATACCATGCACCGCCTCTGCAATCTTAAGTATTTCATTCCTTGATCACTGTTTGTCCACCTTCCGATTCATTTGCTCAAGTACACCTAGACCATACTGCTTGAACTCAAGGCAGCCAGTCTAATCACCCATCGCTTCACTGTTGCCTATCAGCCCCCCGTCTGTCTTTATCCGTCCTGTACTTCACTATCTACCATTGTAATCCCGACCTTACAAGTATCCTCACGTCTCTTGCACACTCTCCCACCATCATAACTCACCTAGCAAAACCCCTTCCTCAGGTGAACCGTGCCTCCACTGCTCCCATGCCTACCGGCAAGCAGCAGAAAGAAACACTGCTAAACTGGCCCAGTTTGGCACCAGATACTAATTGGCAGTCATCCTTTATTTCTCTAGTAGAGTGGTTCTGAAAGTGCGGTCCTCAGACCAACAGCATCAGAGTCATTTGGGAACTCGTTAGAAATGCAAATTCTCATGCTCCATCCCAGACCAGCTGAATCAGAAACTTGGGCTGAGTTCGTAAATGGTGTTTTAACAAGCCCCCCAGGTGATTCTGATGCTTGCTAGAGTTTGAGAACCACTTTTCTAGTAGGCTCCCTTTCCCGTTTCCAAGATAAGTATTTCATACGTTCACCTTCCACACAACTCCAACTCTCTTATTTCATCTCTGTAGGGTATTGCTGATTTCATCTAGACTTGGCTGAGGGAACTGAGGCTGTCAAATGGAAACTTGTCTTCCCGTTGCCACTGTTACCAATGTACCAGTGTCTGTGTCCACCTTCTTCCTTCCAGTTTCAAAGGCAGGTGTATCCTACTGCCTAAGATGGGGTATCTCCCTCTGTATCTTAAGGAGAGGGAACAAAACAAAAGGAGCATTCTTAACAGCTCTAGCATCTCCCACCTTCAGAAAGAAAAGCAGAACTTTCTTGACTACGGCAGCTCCCTCCAGCGACTGCCATATTTCCTCTGCTTCTTTTTATAGCTAATATTTGAAAAAGTTATTTACACACACAAGCTCACTTCCCAACCGTTCACTCATCTTCTATCAGCCTGAGTTAGGCTTCCACCTGCACTGTTCCCATGGAAACTGCGAGTTGAGGTTGATGGGACCGTCATTGTTGCAAATCTCATCATCTAGCACCATCAGCCACTCCCTCCTTGGGGGAAAGAAAAATCAGAAGCCCCTGTTGCGTCTCCCTATTTCCCCCTAGAAGTAGCTGTTATCCTAAATTTAGGATTAAATTCTCTATATAATGTAAATAATGTTTTCTACGTTTCTATCTCTAAAACTATATTGTTTAGTTTTGTAGATTTTTAAACCCTGTAAATAAAACCATATACACTTTTGGTTTTGTTTTTATTGTTCAGTATTATTTTTAGATGAATTCATGTTAATACGTGTATTATAATACATAATATGTATATTACATACATATAAATATATATAACAATATACACCTTGTTCACTGATTTTCAGTGCTGTGTGGTATTCTAGTATGTGAATATACCATAACTTATCACATCACTTTTAACGGATGTTCGCTTGTTACCTATACTAACCCATGTATGCACACAAGTCTATACATTTCTTTATGTCTGTGTATGTGTATATTTATATACATTTCTTTATATGTTTATATGTCTATACATTTCTTTATATGTGTGTGTATGTTTATACACATATACATACGTGAATTCATACTGATATCTCCCTCTAATCAAGTATCACAGGGTTCATTTAGCCTCATCCCCACACACCTTATTTATTTGTAACTTCCTTCTCCAACAGTGAGAACTCTGGCTCATGTTATTTATAATTTATTTACTTATTTGACCAAGCCTAGTACACAAGTAAAGTAGATTTAAAATTGATAACCCGTACCCTTGTGAGAAACAAATTTACCACTTAGAGTACACTGTTTATTATATAGAGTTCTTTTTTTGTTGCTACCCTTACACTATCCAGTTAGAAAACTCTTTTCCAGTTACTTTGATCAACTTCTTTCCCCCACCCCTCCAGTGAGGTATGTTATACACTTGTAACATAGTTTATTTTCATAGTCCCTGTCACATCCTGGGATTTTCCTGAACATCTCAGTTTTCTTTCTAAGTTTGCAAAAAATAAAGTTAATTCTTTGGTGGGGGGGTACTGTGGGTATCAACAAATGCGGAGTCTTGTATCCATCATCCCAGCACCATATCTAACAGTTCCATCGTCCTAAAAGTCAATTCCTCCTTCTTCCCTCAACCCCTGGTAACCACTGATCTGTTTTCTCTCCCTGTAGTTTTGCCTTTTCCATAAAATCATATAAATGAAATAAGATACTGTGTATAGCCTTTTGGCTTTTTTCACCCAAGATGTCTTTAAGATTCATCCATGTTACATGAATCAGGAGTTCATTCCTTTTTATTTCTTAGTCACTGCATGGATATATAAGTTTGTTTATCCATTCACTTGTTGAAGGATATCTTGGTTGTTTTCAGTTTTTGGTGATTATGAATAAAGCTGCTATAGACATTCGCATATCGGTTTTTGTGTGACCACAAGTTTTCAGTTGTTTTGGGTAAATATACAAGAATGGAATTGTTGGATCATATGGTATTGTAATGCTTAACTTTAAAGTGAACTGCTAAACTGTTTTCCAAGTCAGGTGACGGGTACTGTTTTGCACTCCCACTAGCAGGGTATGAGAACTTCTCTTTAGCATTTGCTATTGCAGGTGGTTTGGGGCCATTCTAATAGATGTGTATTGATACTGCATTGTAGCTTTAATTTGCATTTGCCTAATGACTGAAGATGTTGAGTATCTTTTCACATGCTTTTTAGCCATCTGTATATCTTCTTTGGCAATTTTTCCTTGTAGATCTTTTGCCTATTTTAACAAATTGGTTTATCTTTTTATTGTTTTAAGAAATGTTTTTCCCTCCTTAATGAGCTGGCTAGAATTTCTAGTACAAAGTTCAATAGGAGTGGTGAGAGAGGACATGCTTGCTGTGTTCTCAAAATTAATGGCAACACATTCAGTCTCTATTAAGTATGATGTTAGCTGTAGGTTTATTTGGAGATATCACTTATTAGGTTAGGAGAATTCCCTCTATTCCAAGTTTGCTGAGAACATTTCTTTTTCTTTTTTTCTTTTTTTTTTTTTGTGGTACGCGGGCCTCTCACTGTTGTGGCCTCTCCCGTTGGGGAGCACAGGCTCCAGACGCGCAGGCTTAGCGGCCATGGCTCACGGGCCCAGCCGCTCTGCGGCATGTGGGATCTTCCTGGACCGGGGCACGAACCCGTGTCCCCTGCATCGGCAGGCGGACTCTCAACCACTGTGCCACCAGGGAAGCCCTGAGAACATTTTTAAAATCATGAATGAATGATGAATTTTGTCAAGTGAATTTTCTGCATATATTGAGATGATTGTATTTTCTTATTTCACTGTTAAGATGAATTGCATTGATTGATTTTCAAATACTGAACTAGCCATGAGATGAACCTCACTTGATCATGATGTATTATTCTTTTTTATATTATATATATTCCATTAGTCATTAAGGAAATGCAAATTAAACCACAGTGAGATACTTCATGCCCACTAAGTAATTGTAATGAAAGAGACAATAACACTTTGCTGGTGAGGATGTAGAGACATTGGAACCCTTACACTCTGCTGGTGGGCATGTAATATGGTACAGCTGCTTTGGAAAACAGTTTGGCAATTCATTCCTCAAAATGCTAAATACAGAGTTACCATGTGACCTGGAAATTCCACTCCTAGGTATATATACCCAAGAGAAATGAAAGCTATCCACACAAAAACTTGTACACAAGTGTTCATAGCAGCACTATTTATAATAGTTAAAAAGTGGAAACAACCTGAATATTCCTCAGCTGATGAGTGGATAAACCAGATGTGGTCTCTCCCTACAATGGAATATCATTCAGCAATAAAAAGAAATAAAGAACTGACACGTGCCACAACATGGATGAACCCTTAACAATATTTAAATTAAGTGAAAGAAGCCCCACATTGTACAATTCCACTTATGTGTAATGTCCAGAATAGGCAAAATCCGTATCGCGACAGAGATTAGATCAGTGGTTGCCTAAAGCATGGCTTTTCTTCTGCGTCTTCATTGTGAGGATTTGTGTTAATCTAGTCAAGAGCTGGTCTGGGTTTAAAACTTGATGCTGCAGTGGGGGCTGCGGGTTTTTCAGGTGAGACCTTTGTTTGTGTCCCTGCTTGCCTGTGGGGCTTCCCTTTCTGCTGCTCCCTGTGAGCCAGTCTTTGGCAGCCGCTACCCCCAGCTATATTCCATTTATTTTTCCTTCACACTTGGCTAGCATTTTGAGTCAAAGGCAGGGTAGAAGGACGTTCTCTGATGTTTTGCACAGGCACTGGAACCTGGGGCTTGCGGGTGTGGCCTTCGCTAGTGTTCCTGTCTCTTTTCTAGAAGTTATGCTGGACTTAGAGCACATATTCCTGCCCTCTGCCAAGGGTAAAGAGCTGTTTTATTTGTCTGTTCCCTTTCCCAGCTGCAATGGATTTCCACCACTTCCTTCAGGCTATCCTTTTTTACCTTTCTCTTGCAGCTGAATGCTTTTGTTTCCTAGCAGAAATAGGGGAGATGGGTCTAGGCAACATTTCACTGGTGTTTCATTGGTGGCTGTCCTTTTCCTTCCTCAGCTGTGGTGGGGTTTCTACCAGTGCCCTCAGGCTATGGGTTTTGTTGACTTCCACTGAAAAGTCAGGCTTTTTTTCCAGGGGATCTGGGGCTATGTAGAGTTTCAGCAGTCACTGCTGTTTCCTTCCCCCAGCCAGCCCCAAGGGGGGAACCTTTCTCAAGGCTCTCCCCAGGCATCCTTAGGAACCACAGGTGGGGTTCCTGGGGGGAAAAGTCTACACAAGGGTCTGAGCTTCTCAATTTACGCAGTTTTCAGGTCTCCACGCTTTCACATTAGCCCACGTTCAGCCTTTAGCAATTCACTGAACATTTTAACTTTAATCTTCTTACTGAACTCTGCCCCACGTAAGCAAATGCTTGAGTCCAGTTTCTCCTTGTGGTTGACTGTCTCCAGTTTTCAGGCGAGTTGTTTGCTCATGACCTCAGTTCTCCAGTGGGTTCAAGAAAAGTCATCAGTTTTCCGCTTCTCCAGCTTTTTTCTTGCTGTGAGGGTAGGACATATGTTCTTTCCAGCTCTTTATTCTCATTGGCTGAAACTAGAAGTCCTGTGGTTTCTTTTGATAAACATATGTTCTTAATTTATTTATTTATTTTTTTGCAGTACACGGGCCTCTCACTGTGTGGCCTCTCCCGTTGTGGAGCACAGGCTCCGGACGCACAGGCTCAGTGGCCGTGGCTCACGGGCCTAGCTGCTCCGCGGCATGTGGGATCTTCCTGGACAGGGGCACGAACCTGCGTCCCCTGCATCAGCAGGTGGACTCTCAACCACTGTGCCACCAGGGAAGCCCTGTTCTTAATTTTGATGGAACCAAACCTATCAGGCTTTTTCATTGGTTTGTACTTTTCATGTTTTGTTGATTGACAATTGTATATGAAGTGATTTTTTTTTCCTTTGGCTGCGTTGGGTCTTCGTTGCTGTGCATGGGCTTTCTCTAGTTGCAGCGAGCCGGGGCTTCTCTTCGTTGTGGTGCACGGGCTTCTCATTGCGGTGCCTTCCCTTGCTGCGGAACGCGGGCTCCAGTAGTTGCAGCACACGGGCTTCAGTAGTTGTGGCTCACAGGCTCTAGAGCGCAGGCTTAGTAGTTGTGGCACAGGGCTTAGCTGCTCCGCGGCATGTGGGATCTTCCCGGACCAGGGATCGAACCTGTGTCCCCTACGTTGGCAGGCAGATTCTTAACCACTTCGCTGCCAGGGAAGTCCCAAACTAGTTCTTTTTACAGACACATATTACGGCAGAACAGACTATGCTATAGAAAGTTCATGTAAAGCTAGAATTATTTGATCCTTGAATCCATGTTTGGATTTTCTTTATGAGAAAAGTGTTAACGACCAATTCAATTTCTTTATGAATGTGGGACAAATTATTATTTCTATTTCTTCTTGAGTCACTCTGTTAAGTTGTATTTTCTTAGGAATTTGTCCATCTCACCAGCTTCAAATTTATTCGCATTTGCTCATAATGGCCTATATTATAAATATCTCTTATTGTTTTTATACCTCATACTTTATATTTATGCCTTCTGGGTTATTTTTCCCTTTGGTCATCCTCACTTAAGGCTTTACTATTTTATTAGCCTTTTTGAAATATCAATTTTTGGCCTTTGTTGATATTTGCTATTGTCCTTTGGTTTCTATTTCATTGATTTCTGCTTTTATCTTTATTATTTCATTCCTCCTATTTTTCTTTGGGTTTATTTCTCAGCTTTCCATTATCAAATTGAAGAGTATATAGAGAACCAGATCTGAGCAGATCCTAGAGAGATGCATGTCAATTGCAACGTGGCTCACACCCTCAGCACACCTATTCACGCCACACCACCACCTTCCAGCCAGCTCATACCTAAAGGGCTTCAAGTGAGTTTTCTGTGATCTGTTGTCTGAGGAATGAAAAAGCCAAGTTATGTTCATGTATATAACATGCTGGAGCCAGGCCAGAGTGGACTGCTGTGGGATAATAGCCCTTTTTAGGGGAGACCCTGAAGGATAGTATAGAAAGAAAGTTCTTCCAATGAGCAGAACTTGAATAGTACCTTTCACGGTGTCCTTTGTGTGTGTGTGGAGGGGGGGGGAAGGTGAGCTACACAGAGGTGAGGCTCTGACCAGATTTTTAGGCAGTAGCTAATGATTTTTAGGAACTTAGAAGAAACAAGAATGAAGAATCAGTGCAAGGAATTTTATGGACGAGGCATGTGGATGAGCTTCTTGGGATGATCTGGAGTATGAGAATTTTTGTCTCACATTAATCAAGTGGACAAGATGACCCATTGTGCCCATCAGTTAGTTTCTCTCTCCCTTCACCTAGTGACTGCTCTGTGGGCTCATGAACAAGTGGCCACGGTGTAGGCAGGGTGCTAAAACAGACACATTCTGGGTTTGAATGTGTTTTCTCAGCAACTCTACTCATGGACTTATAGAACGCCTTCTTCACCATGATGATATTCCACACAGCACAGGGCCGCACCAAGGAACTCACTCGAAGGCAAAGTAAGTAGAGCGTTAACCTTAAAAGATTTCCGCATCTTACTGTGGTGCCTTCATGCTGCTGCATAATGAGGCAGGGAGGAAGATGGATGGAACCCAGGGATTCCCTGTGGTGCCTCCTACTACTCTTATGTCCAGTCGTAAAAGTAGATGCAGGGACCTCTCACTGAGAGCATCCCTAAAGACTCAGACCTCTCAGAAATGAAATCCAATATCCAGGACTAATGGTGTCAGTGGTGCAAAGTGAAGCAGTCCTTGCTCATTGGTGGTGGAAATGATGTACTCATCAGAGGAGTTCAGGAGAAGGGTTCTGGGTGCTGTTTCTGACTTAAACCTGATGCTCTAGCCGTCTCAAGTGATTTTACTAGCTAACTGATTATCTTTCTAATAAATTCACTTCCTGTTTAAAGCAGAGAGGATTGATTTCTAATATTTGAAAAGAAGAACCCTTGTTTTTATAGTGGAACAAGTGGAGGCAGGGGAGCAGATTAGGAGGTTGAATTGTGTCCTCCTCACAAGACATGTTCCAGTCTTAATCCCCAATACCTGGTACTTGTGGATGTGACCTTATTTGGAAATAGGGTCTTTGCAGATGTAACCAAGTTAAGATGAGATCATACTGGATTAGGGTGGGCCCTAAGTCCAAGGACTGGTGTCCTTATAAGAGGAGAGACACAGAGACACACAGGGAAGAAGGCCATGTGCTGATGGAGCCAGAGACTGCAGTGATTATAACTACAAGCCACGGAACACTAACAATTGCTAGGAAGAAGCAAAGAAAAATTCTTCCTTAGTACCTTCAGAGGGAGTATGCCTTTGCAGATTTCAGATTTCTAGCCTCTAGAACCATGAGAGAATAATACATTTATGTTGTTTGAAGCCACACAGTCTGTGGTCATCTGTTATGGCCACCATGGGAAACTAATACACACTTCATTCAGGGTACCCTGAGTCTGTGGAAAGATTCAGTCCTGGGAATTGGATGAGTGGCTGGCTGTGTTCTCTACTGTGGTGATTCAACCCAGGTCGCAGTTTGCTGGGCTTATAGGTAGGTCTTCAGTGGACCACCCATCAGTTTTGATCCTAAAAAAAAAACACATGATTATTAGCCACTGTCCAGAATTACCCTCGTTCGACTATTCTGATTACCATGCTGCTCCTGCTGCCTAGGGTATCGCACCCGCCTTTCTTCCTGGAAATGAAATTCTGCTCATGCCCTACTACCCAACGAACCTGCTGTCCATTCCCACTGAAATCGGCAGCACCTCCTACCAGCGTACCTGACTGATGAACAGCCAGAACAATCTCTTAGAACATGCTTCGAGTCCCCTCAACAACATAGCAAATTTAAGCAAAATCCAAAGCACCAAATAATCCAAAATAAGATGCACTATTATTATTATTATTTTTTTTTTTGCGGTACGCGGGCCTCTCACTGTTGTGGCCTCTCCCGTTGCGGAGCACAGGCTCCGGATGCGCAGGCTCAGCGGCCGTGGCTCACGGGCCCAGCCGCTCTGCGCGCGGCATGTGGGATTTTCCCGGGCCGGGGCATGAACCCGTGTCCCCTGCATTGGCAGGCGGACTCTCAACCACTGCGCCACCAGGGAAGCCCAAGATGCACTATTATTCTATGAACCACTTGGGTAAAAAAAAGAAAAGCACCGTCAGAGTGTGACTTATGATAATTTATAATACATCCTCATCTCAGAGACATGAAAAGGTGTGCATCTTAGAACTCCTGAAATACAGTATTTCTCAAAGCCTTGGTGAAGGGAGTGTCATTTGAGCTTTCTTAAGGAACAAAGAGTGTGAACAAGCAGACCGTACGTGATAAACCACTCGGACACTTCTATCTCTCTAAGACTTTGGATTTCTTCCAAGGAATTTCTGGCAACTTAACTTTATTTAATATGTGGGCTACCACTGAGTCCAGATTTCAGTCAACCAACTAAGAAAACAATTAGAACGACTTCTAGCTGCTTGAGGCAGCATACTGATCCAGATCCCTGGTATGCATACCCACATTGATAAATTCAGCCTGATAGAAAACTATGATTATCTCTCTTTGATCTAGCACCCTCATATTCTGTTAACCATACATATTTGCTAGAGTTTTTGCAGATATTTTTTAGGGTGGAAGCCTTCTTCTGGGTCAGACTCAACTGTATTTGTCCTCGTGGGCACCTGTTATTACAGGTTTGAAAAAATGAAGAGTGGTGGAGGTGATGAAGGGATATGGCTTTCTGTGTCACCAAGCTCCAGTGAGGTTATTGAGAGTTTTCAAGCAAGGTGGGAACTGCGTCATCAGACAGGAGAAGAGTGGTTGAGTCTTCCAACAAGCGAGTTCCATGGCGAATTGAGCTTTATCGATACTCTGACTCATCTGCACCCTCTCATGTGTAACCGCTGTACTTCTCAAGGTCCTATTTTCAAATAAGAGACCTGGTGAGGCTATGAATTACACTAACGCTGTAATTTCGCAACTCCTGGGATCAGACCTGTAAGTTTGTCTTTTGGTCTTCTCAGCATTTTAGCTGCAAGCAATAAGAGATTCCTTTACTGTAGCCTTAGAAAATCTCTGATTTTCCAGTCTGCTTTGATAGGAGGATTGAGGAATTAGAATATGTTATTGTCTCCCTTTAAGCCAGTAGTTTTCACTGGTAGTGATTTTTGTCTCCCTCAGGGGACATTTGGCAATATCTGGAGACATTTTTGGTTGTCACAACTGGGAGGGATGTATGTGTCTTACTTGCATCTAGTGGATAGAGACCAGGGGTGTTGTTAAACGTCCCATAATGCATAGGACAATCTTCCGTAACAAAGAAGTACCCAGCCCAAAACGTCAGCAGTTTTGGGGCTGAGAAGCCCTGTTTTCAGCTCTTTGCTGTAGTAGGAAGTAACCACGCCACCCAACCTCCCTTGCTGATACTCCCCTCTGCAATCTCACTTTTTACCAGAAAGATACTCTGACATGATCAGTTATAAGAAGCACCATTATTTTATGAACCACTGAGAAGGAAAAGCCACCATCAAATTGATTTTTATTTATTTATTTATTTTTTGCGGTACGCGGGCCTCTCACCGCTGTGTCCTCTCCCGCTGCGGAGCACAGGCTCCGGACGCGCAGGCTCAGCGGCCATGGCTCACGGGCCCAGCCTCTCCGCGGCATGTGGGATCCTCCCGGACCGGGGCACGAACCCGCGTCCCCTGCATCGGCAGGAGGACTCCCAACCACCGCGCCACCAGGGAAGCCCTATCAAATTGATTTTTAACACACGTCCTTTTATGTGTGCTCTTCATATTCTTCTATGGCAGTAGCCACTCAGTCCTGCCAAAGCCACTTTATGGGCACTTAATTCTAGATGGCAGGTGCTACTGTGACTGCTTCTCCATGAGATGCTGTAGGATAGTAAAGTCATTTCCCTTCATACTTGCAGAATTCCAGTTACCTTTAACCCCAATAAGGTCCAATAACTAACCCTCAAATGTCTGTTGCCTGCAATCACACCTGATTCTCATTAGCAAAATTGTGTGTGTGTGTGTTGTGTGTGTGTGTGTGTGTGCGCGTGCACACACATGTGAAAGATATTGGGACACTGTCTAGCTTATGGAGGAGCTGGGCTTGCTGAAGACCACATTTAGGGCTACCTTTAATATCATTCGAGTCAGGCTTATGGAACTTGTGTGAAGAGGCCAGTACTGCTCACCAATGCCAGGCTCCAGGTGCTGTAGCTTTGGCTGTGGACACTTGCTCTAGCGTCACCTCCACGGCTGCTCACACTTGAGCGTAGTCCCACTGCTCCTGCCTCAGAGTTCCCCATAGTCTACTGCCTCTTTGCTGACTGGCTGGGGTGGAGGTGTCTCATTCATGGCGGTTTAGTGCGTGCCTGTGCTCCGGTCACAAGGGAGGCTGGCGTCTTCAGCCTCTATAATGAGGCAAATCCTGCTTCCATCAGTCTTGCTGTGTGGGGAATTCCCCAAGCATAGAAGAATGTTACAGATTCTGATTGGCTACGAAGAATGGCCAAAGTCCCCTACGCCAATTCCCGCCATTCTCTCCCTTCTGCTCAAAACAGAAAACCAGGAATCATCCTGGCCTCTCCTCTTCCCCTCCCTTAGTACATCAGCAAGTAGTTGATTCTACCTCCAAAATATAGTCTTGAATCCATCCTCTTTTTGGCTCCTGTGTCAGTGACTTAATACAGCTGACTATTATCCACTTCATCTGGATTACTGTAACAGCCTCTTTTCTTCCCATCTCCATATCCATGTTCCCCAAAGCAGTAAGAGTATATTTCTTCGTAAATCACCCTATAAAACTTGTTTGCTTTAGAGCCTTCAGTGGCTTCAGTGGCTTTTTTTTTTTTTTTTTATCCCCACTTAAAATAAAATCCCCTATCCTTATTTTGGTCTAAGGAGGGTGATCTTTTGTCTCGTTTTACATAGGATACAATTTTTAAGAACGCTTCCTTTTTATTCTCAAAAGGGTATGGTTTAGACAGCACGTTAGTGTTAGTTTACCTATGAGGCCCTGAGTTTTCTGAGCCCTGCTCCTTCCCCCCACCCCCACTCACTGAACTGCTCTCAGACTTGTCTTCTCTGAGCGCTTGTCCTTCCTTTGGGGACTTGCAGGTTCTTTCCTTCTTCCTGGCACACTTTTCCTCACATTCTTCACACAGCTCTCACCTCGTTGTCCTTCAAGTCTTAGCTAAGTGGTCATCTCTGAGAAGTCCTTTCTTACCTCTCTCTCTAACAGCCCTCTCCCCCTGTTAGCTAAGTGGTCATCTCTGAGAAGTCCTTTCTTACCTCTCTCTCTAACAGCCCTCTCCCCCTGTTCTCTGTATCATTTCCTTCTTCATTTCCTCCATAGAGTCACCAGACATTGTCTATTGTTTAATCTCTGTCTCCCACACTAGAATGTAAGCTGCCTGAGGGTGTGGATTACATGTGTCTTACCCTTGTATCCCAGGGCCTGAACCTGTCACTTAATGGTTCCTTTGGTCAATCAATAAAAGGCCTTCCTTCCCTGACCCCGTGACAAGGTTTGAGCTCCCGTGCTAGACACAGTCAGAGCACTGTGTACTTTTCTCCCTCAGCGCGTCTCACAGTTGTACTTAAATGGTAATTTGTGTAATTTCACTTTACCAGTTTCTCCTTCTAGATGCATGTCCAGGGGAACAGAGGCACGTTCCTCTTGCCATGCTGAGAACAGGGCACTCCAGTATGTGTGAGTCTGTTGAGTCTTCTGCAAGCTCATGGGTCTGGGAGAAGGAGGTGATGATGGTTCTCTGCTGGGGTAGGGAAACCTTGAAGGGCGAGTGCCTGGGGCCGGATGGGAGAGCAGAGCATTCAGTGCAGGCTCCCACACGCAGCAGGACTAGCTGCTTAGTCTTTCTCTTGAGCGGAATTTCCCTGGACTTCCTCTGTTTCCCTCTCAGTCTCCCTCTTAGAGGCTTCTTGAACCCCAGAAAAATCTGGGCACATCAAGGACCCAGACCCTTCAGCCAAGACAAATGGCAGGGATGGGAGCAAAGCCTCTGGATCCTGGGGAAGAGTTGGAGAAATGGGGAGAGAAAGACTTCCAGCTAATACCGTAGTTGATTCTGTGTTGTCTTTGTAAACAGAAGTCAAGCCTAGTGGTCAAACAGCTGCCGAAGACAGCAAGCCAGACACACTTCCACCATCCAGTGTTCAAGACACAGTCAAACAAAGCACAGTCCCACCATCCACTGACAAAAATGTGATTGCATTGGAGACCAACCGAAGCACACCCACAACGCCTAACACTTCAAGGGCAGTGCCAGCCTCAACCCAGCAAAGCACAACTGCAGCAGCCAGTGGCAAAGATGAGAAACCAGCCACGGGCAGCCCTGCTGTAACTACTAAAGACTCAAAGGATTCTACAACCGCACCAACCACTGTCTCGACAAAGCCTGAAACCACAAGCAGCCAGAGTGGAATTCAAAGCAATTCAGCTAAATCTGGAACCCAGAGCAGCCACAGTGTGACCACAAGCAGTGTGATCACTAAGGAAGGAAATCGGGCAGCCTCTGACCTTCCAAATCCGGTTAACACCTCAGTCATCACGCCTGCTCTTCCTTCCGTGCCCACCCCGGCAAGCACTCACCGGCCTAGCACCGTCCCTGTGACTTTGGTCCCTGTGACTTCAGAGACTGCAGGGAGCTCCGAGGGACCAAACAAAATTACAGCAGCTACAAGTTTAGGCACAATGGCGGGTCCCACCTTCACGACGCAGGGGACACTGACCACGCTAAGTAAGTAATGTCTTTCTTTTTTCAAGCAAAAAGCAGCTTTCAAATGCTTATGTTCTGTATCTCCAGCGATTCATGCATATGCATATTCATGAATATGTGCCACCTTCACCCAGCCGGTTGGTTTCCCATTTCAGTGATGAGCAGCGGCCGGCAGAACTGTGTGTTCTGGTGAGAGCTCAGGGTTTTGACCTGCCTAGTGGAGCATTTACTTTTTTTTTTCTTAAGTGCTGGTCTTAACCCAGTAAATTAATTTCAAGACTCACTGATGGATCGTGAGCCTCAAGATCATGACCCAGGTCAGATCTATTGAATCAGAATTTCTAGGCGTGAACCTGAGCATCTGCGTTTTGAGGAAACCTCCATCCCCCAGCCCCCGCTGGTAATTTGGGTGTGTGGTGAAGAGCTAGATAGCCACACCACAAGAGCACGGTCGCCTCCGGTCGCCTCCTGCGTAAGAGCCGGTGCTCTGAGTTCGATACACCAGGATGCCAATCTCTGCTCTGCCACTTGTTAGCGTGTGACGTTGGGCGATTCATCGAGTTCCTCTGAGCCTCAGTTTCCTTGTTTATAGAATAGGGATAATTACAGTACCTTCCGCATAGAGTTGAGCATTGAAAAAGAAAGTACCTTTGAAGCACTTAGGAAGGAGCCTCACAGGGAGTAAGTACTCAGTTAACGTTAGCTTTGCTGCTGGCATTGTCACTGCTGTTGATACTTCTTCTGTCGGGTTCCTACACTGGCTCATCCAATCTGCTCATCCTGTAATAGGTTATGCGAATTGACTTCATCTGCCTGCCTCTGCCTCCCCATAGCCTGCCTCCTTCTGCTTGTGGTCTAGGTGGGGGGATAAGACCAAAGAACCTCAGAAAACTAGGAACAAAAAAGCCTATATTTTGTGTTAAAGGTACCACTCCCCTTTTCTCATAAACTTTGTTTTCCCAATTATAGCACCATGGGTTACCTCACAAGGAACTCAACACACCTCCAGCAAGATGCCAGCTGTCACTGGCACGTCTGAGGCTCTGCAGCCTACAGGCTCTTCATCAGGACCTGGGACCACATCTCCTGCCAGGGGACCCACAAGCTCCAACACTCATCTGGAGTCAACTGTCCCCCAAGGCTCCAGTATCCCTTCTCCCACCTCAGTAATTCCAGTAGGTGTGGGACAGGTGAGAGAGCCCAGAGTCGGAGAGAAGGGACTCCAGGAAGAGCATTTCTACTCTTCCCTCCTCAGGGCACCTGGGGGTGCTGTGAGGAGCTGCCATCATTCACTCACCCTCTCTGGCTTTGCTGGACTCTGGCGTAGACAGCAGGATAGCCAGTAACACACCTGGCTCTCCAACTCCAGCCGGCCACACTCCCAGCTTGCCCGCAATTCCTTATTTGGTGTCACCCACCCAAGGGAGGGAGGGAGAAGGCAAAGACAAGACCTTGTCAGGCTCAGCCTGACCCTTAATCCCAGTGGCTTCTTCCAGATACAGTGCGATTCTCCCGAAAAGCTGAATGAGAAGATGCTCGTCCTGAACGTCTCGAAAACTGATGTCTCGAAAACCAACATCTGTGTGAGTACCTTGCTCATCTGAGCCCCACTCTGATCTACATCCCCAAAACGCGGTTTAGCAGCAGGGTCATGGAAGGTGGAAGGGAATGAAGTGTTCCTTCCAGAAAGGAGCAGAGAGATGTTTTCATTTTCCTGCTCTTGTTTTTTCCTAGTAGGACAGGACATGGTCCCTTCCCATCTTATGGAGGGTCAGAGCCAGGCTCAGACTTCTCTAAGGGAAGCCCCGCCCTCAGGGCTGCTGCAGGGCCAGAAATCTGGGCTTTCACTTATGAGAGTCTGGAGACCCCAATCCTGGTTCCTGTTTGCTTCTAGTTCAGGATGTGACTTTTAAGTCGATCTCTTTGGGCTTCAGAGGCCTCAGTTGAAAATGACAGGCTTAGTCTGCCTAACTCTCCCTGTTCTAAAAGTCTGTGGTTTTATATTTCCTGGTCCATGTGTTATCTGATGGCCACCCTCTAACCTAGGGGAGCTGTTGCCGACAGTTGTCCTTCCCTTCAGGGGGAGTTGTTTGTGTGTTGTTTGGGGGAGGTGGCGTCAGCACGTGCGTGAGTAAGTTTGCATGTGTAGCAGTGTGTCCACTGCCTTCAGACTGCCAGTCTCCCTAGGATTAAGGGCTTTAGTCTGGGGATGTCTGCCGCAGAGCTTAGTCTTAGTAGCTGAGGCCTGAGTGAGTGCTGGTGACGGATGGCTCACTGCTGCCCTCTCCAGGTCAGTGGCTATTTTGGCAAACACCCCTGGGAACTAGAATAGGATGGAAAACTTGGGTTTATAGTACTTTTATACCACCTATTTTCTGCAATTGTTTCCTTTTGGGTGTCCATTTTGCTGGAATTTTCCAAGTGAACTATAGAAAAGCTAGAGTTTTAAAAGGGAGCAGTGTTCCCCTAGGGTTGGGCTTATTGGACAAGGTAAGAATCACACTGATGCTTGCTCGGCCTTTCCTTCGGCTCTCTTTTTGGCTGAAACTTGGCAGGGGTGTGTTTGGGTGGTAAGAAGTGTTCTTTTCCTTCGCTGTGAATGGAAAGAGGAAAGCCCTGGATCTTTACCTGGTAGCAGGTTGGGGAATTGGCAAGCCTAAGGAAATTCCAGGTAGAAACCCAAGGGATGGTTTGTGGGACAAGCCAGATGGAGTCCTTTTCTTCATCTCCGTACCCCTATTCTAAACTCTGGTCAGAGACACATCAGTTTGGGGTGTCTCTGGATGATGTGGCCGGGCTGGGTAAAAGCTGCCCACACTTTGCTTCCTCACCCTCAGCCCTAAAGCCAGCCAGCCAGCCACACTCCTTCTGCTGAGAAATACAGAAGACTCCCGTCTAAGACGTCCCCGTGCATCTTCAAGATACTCCCAATTTCCCCTGTGCAGTGATGGCCTCGCCTTTCTCCCGTCAGCCTGTTTATGGTTTCAGGGTCTTAGCCTAGGGAACGGGCACATGTGTTTCGACTTTGGGACGGATAACCTTGAGCTGAGAGCCAGGGCTTCCCCTCCTGAGGTCTTTGAACTCAGCATCAAGGGCTGGCAAATGGTAGGTTCAGAGAGGACTGGCCTCTTCCCCACTGGCAGTGCCTCCTCAGGTCCTTCTGGGGAGAGCGATGATGGGGGGCAGGAGGTCGTGATCCTTAAGGAGCTCTGAGGGAGAAAGCGGCACCAGGGCGAATGGTATTGCTCAACCACGACGAGATAAACAGGATAAGGAGACTAGGGGGAGAGCTCCACGTGAGGCAGAGAAGGCAGGGGCTGGCCCAGGAGGACAGCACATAACTCACCACTCCTGGCAGGCCTGGGAATGGCACCAGCTGTGGCTGGAGAAGGGAGTAAGTTCACAGCCGGCAACAGTGTTCTCCTGACCTTAGCTTCAAAGGGTGGCTCCACAAGCCTAGGCTGCTGTCACGATCCCTGAGGAATTACCTGCGGTCTCTCCACAACAGAATGCGACCGCTTCGAACGACAAACTGATCACACTTTTGTGCCGAGCAGCAAAAGCCTCCTTCAACCCAGCGCAAGATCAGTGCCACATACAGCTGGCACCTGTTCCAGAAATCCAGGCAGTGGCGATCAAACAAATCACTATCTGCAGTGAGTTGAGGGTGGGGGTGGGGTGGGCGGGGGGTGGGGGTTGAGGCCTGTGTGGGGTGGGAATGGGGCAGGAGGTGCAAGAGCACAAGGATGGGTCAGTTGTCAACCCCTGGCCACCCGAGAGAGACACCACTCAGGGGACTGAGATTCAGGATGTCCTCCTTTGTCCCTTACCACATCACCCTGAGCTAGACCACTGAAGCGGCATCTCTCCGTCTCCCCCTCAGCAAAACTCTTTCCCACGGACGTTTATGAATTGCTGAAAGACAAATGGGATGACCTAAAAGAGGTAAGTGGATGCCCCCCATGTGCTGGGACAGACTGGGTCAGGAGCCTGTCCCTTGGAAGTCCACGGTTCCCCGGGTCCACTGTCTCTCATTGTCGAGGAACCTCTGATTTGCAAGCCTCTAGAAGATAGGAGGATAAGAGGGGACAGCAGGGTGGTAGAGTGGGTTCCCCCCTAAACCCCTAGTGGAAGAGCTCATAAGTGAACGGGAGTTCTGAGAGAGGGTGACCTGGAACCTGTTTTCTGCCACGTAACTTTCTCCTTCCTGGCCAGGTGGGAGTCAATGACATGCAGTTTGAGGGTCAAGGACCACCAGAAGAGACCGAGGACCGGTTCAGCATGCCCCTCATCATCACTATTGTCTGCATGGCATCCTTCTTGCTCCTGGTCGCGGCCCTTTATGGCTGCTGCCACCAGCGCCTCTCCCAGAGGAAGGACCAGGTGAGGACTTCATTCCACTAGCCGGGAAGCAGTCCAGTTCACTGGATGACTCTCACCCCGTTATTCCCATATTAGAGAAAAGCGAGGGGGCCGTGGGCCCTTTCTGATAGGCAGAGGTCATCCCTTATAGGAAGTGGAAACTTGCCTGGAAAATTAAAGAGGCAGCGTGGTGAAAGGGAAGAGCATGGGCTTTGGAGTCAGGGAGACTTGGGTTAAGCCCTAGCTCTGCCTCTCATTATCTGGGTGACCTTGAGCCACGTCATAATCTCTGAGCGTCAGGCTTCTCATCTGCATAGTGGGCATCATATCCCCCTTGCAGAGTTGCTCTGAGGATCCATTGCTATAAATGGGCTGAGGCATACCTGTCTAACCAGAAGTTCTTTCATTTACCTTAATAGAATTCCCTCATTATGGTTCCACCCTGACCCATGGTTCTCAACCCCAGCTGCACACTGTGGAGAGTTTTAGGAAAAAAAAATACCCATGCTTACCTTCCTCACATACCAACTGAAACAGAATTTCTGGATCAGTATATTCGTTAAAAGCTTCCTGGGGGACTGTCTTGTGCCACCTAGGTTGTATCTTAGGTAAAAATGGAGAGAAAGTACTATCTCTAGATAGTTCCCATCTGCAGCAGAGATAGCTAGAAGCTGTGCTGTACCCATCTTGCTCAGGCTTAGAGGAGAGGTCCTCAGTCACTCGGCCAGAGGAAAGTCATTTTCTTACAGTTCGTTCCAGTTCAGTGCAGCAGGGTGAGGAGGGTCCCGGAGAGGAAGGTTTGGTGGGGAAGGAATGGAGGAAAGAGGAGATTGGAGGACTCTGGAGGACAAAGTCCGTCTCCACTGATGTCACGGATTTGCCACCAGGGCAAAGGTGAAGCGAGCTGGGCATTTTAGGACGTGGGGCAAGTTCTTATCTCAGACTAGCCCCGAGGCAGGCCAGTAGTCAGGAAGGCCTCCAGGACCACCTGTTGTTCACCTTAGCCAAATCGGGGTTCCTGGATTATAGGGGTACAGGTGTAATATTAAGGCTACAGCAAGGCTAACAGCCCTCAAAAATTACCCCTTTTTCTTGGGTCATCTCCCTTACTCTAGCAACGACTAACAGAGGAGCTACAGACGGTGGAGAATGGTTACCACGACAATCCAACCCTGGAAGTGATGGAGACCTCATCAGAGATGCAGGAGAAAAAGGTGGTCAGCCTTAATGGGGAGCTGGGGGACAGCTGGATCGTCCCCCTGGACAACCTGACCAAGGATGACCTAGAGGAGGAGGAAGACACACACCTCTAATCAGGTCTGCTGGCGGCCTCCGACGGTGCACAGAGCTCCAGCCCAAGCGCCTCAAGTGCCATGTGGACAGGGGAGGAAAATCCTTCCCCTTCGAGGGAAAGACTGGGGAGGGAGAGCAGACTCGGAGGGTTCCCTCCCCCCAGTCCCCACAGGCCTTAATTTTTCCCTTTTCAAGCTGAACAAATCACACTCTGTGTAGAATCCTCTTGTAAAATAACCCACTAGTGCCTGAGCTCAGTGCTGCTGGGAGATCAGGAGAGAGCCATCCAGGGGACTTTAGAGACCATCTAATAGAATCCCTTCATTTCACAGATGAGATGACTGAGGCCTAAAGAAGGTAAAGTCAAGTTCACACAGCCACTGGGTGACAGACTCAGGATGAAAACAGAGATCCTTCATTCAGTGCAGGCCCATTGCCACCATGCCACACTGCCGTGATCACCTATGCCCTCCCTCCAGAGCTGCCCTGGGCAGGGGGGATGAAGCTGCCAGTCAGTGGCTGGGATGGAGGGGAAAGCAGGGCCAGACCCTGTCGCAGTGGGATCTGATTACTTGAAAGGATAGGTCCCGTTTTCTGTCTGTCTCCTATGCCAGCCTTGTCTGCCAATGTTCCTGTCCTCTTTGTTCTCCCCCTTCCCTTCACTCAGTTTTCACTCCCACTCTGTCCCAGGGCCCCTGGAGTCTAGTTTCCTGGCATGTGCTTATGAGATTGGGACTGACAGAGCACACAAGGCTCCCAGTGTCAGGTCTGCACATGGGTCCATCTACAGGTAAAGAGAGAAAGGGAAGCCTTTCCTCCCAGGGTGGGTCCCGGCCCACCTCCAAGGCACTCCTTGAACAGACTCCCCGAGTGCTGCTTTGGTCTCCCATTCCCACCGGGGACTAAGGTCTGCAGCAGCTATTGAAGGCCAGGTGTTCCTATTTCGTTGTCACTGCTCAGCCGATGCGATGGGGTGAAGACCCCAGCTCGGTCATCCCCGAGATCCAGCGTGAAAGAGCAGCTTTAGGACAGAGCTTCCTGGTGCCCAGTCAGCAGAGAGGTGTCTGAATAGACAATTGATTGAAACAGCAGGAAGGATAGGCTTCACTTGCCATATCATAGGAAATTCAGGGGCTTTGCAGGTTGCTGAGAGTTTTGTCTTCTTTTTTAATCCAGAACTCTGCTGCCAAAGGCCAAAGCTCACATCGTTGAGACATTTTCAGTTAGATTCCATTCTTCTGTGCACTGGGCAAGAAAGGCCTAGATGCATGCAAGGTGCATAAGAGGCAGCCTGGGGTCCTGGCCTTCTATTCCCAGTGACCTCTCACTGTCGGGGCACGGAGCTAGTTAGGTCTTGCTGTGTCCCCTCCTCTGTATTCCTAGTGGGGCTGGCTGCCCAGCGCTCCTGTAGGTTCTGGTGGCATCTCAGGGAAACAAAATGCTGACTGTTGCCCAGTGGAGGGGTTTTGAGGGAGCTCAGCAGGTAGCTGCTATGTAGACTGCAACTGAGGACTGGGCATAGTGAGGTTTCATCTGATTTTCTGAGAAGAAGGAATCCTGTGTGGAATTTTGAACTCTGCCCATGTTCTCTATTGTTCCTGGGCATAAATTCCCTGGATCCTACTAGGAAGATACTTAGGAGAATGAAAATGGTCACTTCAGGGCAAAAAGCCAGACCCCTAGAACCTAGGGGCAGTCTGAGCTGCAACAGTTCTGATAAAATAGGCTATCTAGTTTGGGATAGGTTATTTTTTTTAAAGGAGAGGATCTCAAGAGGAAGATCTATGTCCTTCCTTTGCTGCCTAATTCCCTCTTCATAGCCTTTAGCCATTTGATACCTAGGAGAAAAGGAAGGCCAGAGGTTCAAGTAGGACCCATGAATTTCCCAAGAGCTAGAAAGATGCTAAGCTAACAAGGATCCTAAAGTATTTGCCCTGATTCTCTACTATTTGGAGGTTGGCAGGATGGAGAATACCAGTTTGAGAGAAAATAGAAGAAATACTGTTTCACTGGGAAAAGATCTGTTTGCTTCTTTCCTACCCAGCATTTGGTTCTTTCTACCCATTCTATTGTGGCCACTGTGGGAGAGGCCAGACTAGATTGCTCCTTTGCTGATTCTGGGTCACATTCCAGCAGCTAGGTTTAGACAGAGAGAGCAAATATGTCTCTGCAAACCAATCAAAAGCCACAACCCCCAGGCCTCTTGGGGAGACAGATGGTGACTGGCAAGGACCAGAGAGTAAAAATTATGCTTGGTCAAGAGGAATAAATGTGGCTCTGTCCAGAGAGAACCTTGAAAAGCTTTGGGCTGGTTCAAAGGTTCCTTCTTTTGATGCATCCAAATTGTATTGCTCCAGCCTTTTAGGGCAACTTGCTTTGGCTTGCTCTTGACACTAGCTAGACAGCTATATCAAAGACCGTTATCGCCATGTATCTGTAAAGGTCATCTTCTTCCCACATCTTTACTGGGTTCTGAGGCTATCTGGTAATTCAGATTCTGGGGCTGAGAAGAAGAGAAGAGAACCAGGAACTCAGCATGACTTGAAACAAGTTACACCAGAGAGAGATTATAAACTCTATCTCAGTGGCACACTGGTTTCCCTAAACTTCATAAAAGACCAGAAGCCATGAATCTGATGACTGGACAAAATCCAGTGAGAAGCACACTGTTACGTGAGTGGGGAGAGACACAGCAATGCTTATGAATGGGGTACAGAATATTCTTTGCATCGTAGGACGAAGCACAGGTTTAATCTAGTCTAGACACAAGATTCTTCTTTCTCCTCTTGATAAGGAAAGCTAGCAGAAAGTTTACTTAAACCACTTCTTGAGCTTTCTCTTTTAGATAATATACTGGAGAAACTTTGGAAAACAAGTTCAAGCTGATATACATATACGTATTTTTTGATAATGTAAATACAACAGCCAAATGTTAATCCACCCTGCACTGCTCTGAGCGAGTATACTTTTAAAAAACATTTGTTAGCTAAGAGAGAAGGCTTTTTTTTTTCTCTAAACAGGAATGTAAATGTCTATTTTACTGGAAATAAATTTTTGTTTTTCTTTGATGAAAAATGAAATATAAGACAGGCTGATGACAAAGCGTCTGTCTTGCAGATTGGGCATTTTTATTTTTAAATATGATCCTCATCCCCTCTCCGTAAAGTCCCAGCATGTTACAGTAAGGGTTGGAGTCAATACGCACTGGTTGGAAAGTGACTCTCTAGTCATAGGGAGAGGGTTTTAGAACCCAGCCCAATCTTTTTTTAAAAAAAAAAACAGAGAAAGAGCCTGAAGCCCAGAAAAATAAAGTGACTTGGCCAAAATCACGTCTAGTGACAGAAACAGGCTTAAAACCTGGGTTGGAAGACCGTCCAGTGCTGTGTACCTCAGGAAGAATCAACAAATTAAGGACTGCTAATTAAGGGCAGGCACCAGAATGATAGAAAGGACAGAATTCCCTTCTGGAATCTGCAGCAAGGCTAGGGAGAGCATGAAGACAAAAATGGGAACCTTACTGGTCTTCTGTACTTCTGAGTTATTTAGGTCTAAGACTTAAACGAACAATTCTTTTCTGCTAAGAAGTTAAGTTCTGAATGAGCTTTTACATATAGATCTTCTGAGTAGGACTAAGGATCAAAGGGAACAAGACAGGGGGAAGGCAGGGGGGGCAAAAGTAAAGCAATGATGTCTTTCATCACTGTCATTAGCTGATTCACTCAGGTTTGGTGAAAACCCAACACTGAGTGAAAGGAGGGGATTACTATTTGCTCTGGGTCTTTTTTAAAATTAGTGAATGTTAAACAGTTTGCCCAGGAGACTGGGGGAGCATGTGTCTTAGTGGACAGGGGTCTAAAGTACACTGGAATTTACTGAGAAACTTGTTTGTAAAGACTGTACTTAATTATTGCCGTTTTCTTACAAAAATATATTTTGGAAAATTGTATACTGTCAATTAAAGTGCTTTTGTCTAAGCTGGTTCAAGTCCTAGTACTTTGCTCTGATTGGCTTCCATTCTTCACTTGTGCACGAGGCTCATCATTGAAGCCCCTGAGGACACAGTGCAGCAACCTCTGCTCTTAGTTATGCCTCTTAACTATGCAGGTCCAGACACAAAAGGAGAAGGACGGAAGCTGAAAGGAAAAAGGGGATCCACAAGTTCTCCAGATTATCTCAGGCTGCTCTAGTGATCATAACTGAAAGGGCCTCATTTCCCCTCACAACAGTTTTACCAATGCTTTACCCTCTTCCTTCCCTGTACTTTTGCCTCAGATAAAATTGTGACTCACCCACCACCAAAGATCCCAAGGGGGCTGCTGAACTCTGATCAGGTATGAAAACACTGGTGTAGAGACAAGGCAAATAAAAATACAAAAAATAAACGATTCTGTTCTGGCCCTGTTATGCCAATAAAAGGATCTGTTTACTTGTCAGAAGAAGCCTCTGCTTGTCCCTTACCTACAGACATAGTGAAGACGAAGGAGGTTCAGGAAAGGAATTGCTCAAAGACGATTCTGATTCTCTTCATCTCCTGCGGTGGTATTATCTATTGACATGTTTCTGCACTGCAAGAAGAAAACTTTATCATTCCCGACCTGCAGAAGGGAAACCGTCAGGTGAATCTGGTCCACATTCATAGTTGGTATACAACAGTCTCTTCTTGCCTGGCATCTTACAGTTCACAAAACATTTTTACACATCTTGTTTAGGAATTGTCACCACTCTACCAATAGGGAAATTGGGTACAGAGATTAAGGATTCTCTTTGAGATCACACAGCTACTTAAATGGTACTGCTAGGCCTTGAATCTACATCTTTTCCCTCTTGAGTCCTACATTCTTTTCTCAACACATTAATGCTCGAGTTCCATTAACAACAAAGTACGTTTATAGAATGCAACTACTGTTACAATATGATTTTCCTTTTATACAGCAGTTCTGAAAGCAGTTAACATCCTTAAGGGTGGGCCAGAGGTATTTTGAGGTTAACTTCAAGAGTATGCCAAGGATACAGAAAGGAGTACAAGTACCAGGAACTCAGGCAGGCCTCTGGCCATGCTCGAGGTACACTGTTCTAAGAAGAGAATAACTCACAGTTTATCGTGGTCACAAAGACCTAAGACTCCATTCTTTTCCTGAATAGGTCATTCCCCCTGCTCCCTGCCCTGCCAACCAAGAGGCTCTCTCAGTTGTCATTTTTAATTTGTTATGCCTCTGTCACTCATAACCCCCCCAATTTACAAGCTCCCTCCCAAACCACATATTTATTTTGAACCCCAAGGTCAAAAGATAAAGAATAGGACTGGCTACTATAATTAACAGGAATGATACTGAGATGGCTAGTTATTTTTCAATGACCTTGGCATTTTATAGATTAAAAAGTCACTGGGATCCTAGCAAACAGGATCTGCTGCCAACACTTACTTAAAATTGAGAGGAAGGCACAGGGGTTGAGACTGGGCCCAATGCTACACAGAAGTCACTGGTGGATGTGGAAATAAGCCTAGGATTCCTGACTCCTGCCCTGGGTTACCCATCCTTACAGCCCAAGTTCAGAGGGCAGGTATACAACATGTGCTATAGACATTACCAAGTGTCCTAATCTCCCCTTTTAGGTTTTGCCAAACATCAAACTTACGAGCACAGCGGTGGCCAGACCACTTCTCCTATAGCTTTTCTCTCTTTCTTCCTTGTAATGTTTCGGGAAAAGATATAACTGACCGCCTTTGCTTTTCCTAGGTGAGAGCCCAATGGGAGGAAAGTCACACTCACTTGACGTGGGAGCAGCTGGCATCTCAACTGTGTTAAATACAAAGCCCTCTTTGCTTATTGCTCCCTTCCCACCAGATGACAAATACATCAAGGGAGAGGAGGTGATGACCCACATTTCCATCCTTTTGAGTTAATTCTCTGGAGGATTAACCCAGGAAAGGCCAATTCCTTACCTTATCACTGCACATCGTTTTCCTGTTTTGAACACAAAGAAATGTTACTTGTGGGCCATGCTCAAAGCACACTCTAGAAATGAAAGCTATGCGGTAAGATGGATTATTTGATTTGTAAAGTGAGAAAACGTAATCCCTACTTTGAATAAAATCATTTGACAACTAACTTACTGCAGAATGCAGGGTCACACACAAAGCCCAAGAATATGTAAATCAGATCAGGAGATGAAAAGGGCCAAGAGGAGAGCTCCTTGTTATTGAGAGTCGGTCTGGAAAGCTCACACAACTCAACCCGGACAATCAATTATCTTTGTTTGGCATATTTCTGAGTTTAGTTTTTTTCAAGGTTCAGCCCTTACAATTTCTTTCCTTCTTTGGGGACAGGGATCCAGAATTTTCCCAATCTCTGCAACACCTCCAGGTTCTCTCTACTATCTTTTCTACAATTAATTTTCTATTTCAGTTCAGTTTTTTCTTCTAGTTCCTAACCTGTACAAGGTATGTCCCCCCTCAAAGAAAACCTGGGAAACACAAGTCCAAATTTACAAAACAGATAAAATAGGACTGGTCATTAATAGCAGATTAAGAAAACACCATTTTATGAAGTCACTTACCAGTGCTCTTTAAAAATGGAAACTTCCCCTAGAAACTTTGTAAGATCCACCAGAACTTCTTTATTTCAACACTGTCTCAAAGAAAACAAAGTCTTTCTACAGTACATATTGTTTGCCTGAATAAAAGTCACCTTTTTTTGAGGGAAAAATATTAACTGCGAAGTATGTAAACATTTAAAAAGCTGACTTCAAAAGTAGTTTTATGAAACACAAGGGACATCTTGTAGTGTCCATATATAACTTTTTATTAAGAAAATGAACAAAATACATTCTTTCTCCATATGTACATTACATACATACATAATTCTACAACTGCAATTGTTCAGCAGATCACTTATTTATTCACAAAGCAGTGTTAACACATTCACCAAACCGGGGATCAGAACATTACTTGTACTAAGAAACAAAACAAACAAACCCCTAAAAAGTCCATACAGATAGGGCAAAAGTAAGATAAAACAGAGAGGATCATGAGGGGAATGGGGAAGATTATGGAACACACTCAACACAGCCCAACGATGACTTAGAACAATAATGATGTTAGGGGACACCTGATGCCCCAAAACATTTCTGTTTAAAAACTACAACTAGCTTATGCCAGCTGTTTCAGATTTCCCTCATGATTTCCTTTCTGATTTAGGTACTTGAGGATACAGAAGAGGAGGGTAAAGGAAGGAGTAGAACCCTGAAAGGTTGCAGTTTTTTCCTTCACATATTAAGAAAAGGATTCTCATGAAATATAAAACTCTAAATCTTAGCTGGTAACCAGAGAAATACATTTTTTGGAGAGACATTTGCTAAGCACATTAAGGGAACTCTTGTTTCAAGGACTCCTTATTTATATACTTACGTTCATTTCATCTGTTTTACTTTGCTCTTCTCTGCTTTTCCTTTGGCCTTTGAAAAGTACCTCATCCTTTTTAGGTGTGAGTTTAATTACGGTTATATTAAAAAGTCCATCTAAACAGAAAGCTCTTCATGGGCATGAATATGCTCCAAATGTCTATAATGGTGCATAAAGGGCTTAAAAATTCAAATTAATCTTAGAGATAAAATTTCCAATGACCTGAACAAGGCAGATCCCTATAGCTTTTGGGTAGTATCTTACATGTATAGTTTAGGCTTAAGAGATACATATCAACAGAATTATTTTCAGACTGTCTAGAAAAGGGCAATGCTTTAAAGGAATATAGTAAACGTAGAGAAAAATGCTTGCAGACAGTGAGGAATGGCTGTGTCAAAATTTTTTTTTTTTTACTTTTTCTGGCCTTTACCATGTTGGATAACAGAAGGAAGTCAGGAAAAATAAAATGAGTAAGTCTCACCGGTTAAATATTAGTGGTGTTCCTTCTTTACACTTAGTAATTTCCTAAATTTCTATGATAAACATTTTTATAATCACAAAAATCAATAAATGTTATTATTTATTTAAAAGTCCCATAAAAGATGTTTAACACTCTCCAACTTTCAGATGAGCTGGTTGCTGTAACACCATGTTTCCAGTCCAGGGGATGTTCTAACAGAGAAGGAGCTATCCATAGCGTTAATAAGCAGACCCAGAAGGACAGACGGATTCTATTGGCTATGGATGGAGCTGTGCCTTCCTCCTCAACCTAATCTGCAGTCCAACTTTGGTTTTGAGGATCTATCTCTACCTAAAGGGATCTCAATTTCAGGCCAATAAGTATACACACACACACACACACACACACACACACACACATATACACAGACCCACCCCATCTTTCCACTGAAAAGGTGGAATCATGTTTGTTGCCAAGAACAACACAAGAAAAGGAGGCCCTAAGCTTTCCTGTACTCTTTTTCTGAGGCTGCAGACTCAGCTGTACATAGATTTTGAAGTGGTGACAGGGAAGAAATCTCATTAAAAAGAAAAACCTATCTCCATAAAAGAATCTGCTCATAGAAAAATGTCATTATTTTGCAATTTCTAAATTGAGCTATACATAAAATAAAATTAATACTATACTATTTAATTCATTCAATTCAAAAGACATTTTATGACAAGTCAAAAAAGCAAGCTGGCTTGAATAACACAATCACAGCATATCTTGGTCAGGCTAAATGTAATGCTTAAGAAAGTGAGTCCGGGCTTCCCTGGTGGCGCAGTGGTTGAGAGTCCGCCTGCCGATGCAGGGGACACGGGTTCGTGCCCCGGTCTGGGAGGATCCCACATGCCGCGGAGCGGCTGGGCCCGTGAGCCATGGCCGCTGAGCCTGCGCGTCCGGAGCCTGTCCTCCGCAACGGGAGAGGCCACAACAGTGAGAGGCCCGCGTAACGCATAAAAAAAAAAAAAAAACATATACCTTCCCCATAGACGATTACTTGCATTTAAACTTTTGGACTTTGATATCCTACTATCAAACTTGGGGTTGGGTAGACAATTACTTTAATATGTCATAACTTTGTATTCTGTGCTCTTACAAGTATAGTTAATCTGTACGGGTAAAATTAAGCTAAGCCTTTGTGAAGGTGCAAGTACCCTAAGACTTCTAAAGTAGGCAATTTAAAAAATGTAAAGTTAGTATGCTAACACATATATGGAATCTAAAAAAAAAAATGGTTCCGATGAACCTAAGGACAGGACAGGAATAAGGATGCAGATGTAGAGAATGGACTTGAGGACACAGGGAGGGGGAAGGGTAAGTTGGGACGAAGTAAGAGAGTAACATTGATATATATACACTACCAAATGTAAAACAGATAGCTAGTGGGAAGCAGCCACATAGCACAGGGAGATCAGCTCGGTGCTTTGTGACCACCTAGAGGGGTGGGATAGGGAGGGTGGGAGGGAGGTGCAAGAGGGAGAGGATATGGGGATACAAATATACATATAGCTGATTCACTTTGTTATACAGCAGAAACATAACATTGTAAAGCAATTATACTCCAATAAAGATGTTAAACAAAAAGATAAATATAAAAAATGTAAAGTTATACACCTCTGTCCTCAGTTTTCCCCCTTTTATCTTAAGAAGGAAAAAATAGCAAACTACAAGGCAATGTGATAAAACAGTCACTTGCCAAAATCTGATGGCATGGTCCTGATGGTATAAGATCCTCTCCTTTGCTGCAAAATGAATTTATAAAGCTCTGCCAGTTGCAATGGAATTGAACTTATTCTAAATAACTTCTCTAATTAATCACTTCACAGATGTGGAGGAAACCTAAAGAATAAGCCAAAATTATTAAATACTTCTATTGCCAAGCCCAGAACTCATGTATTTCCTGGAAAAGTAGAATAAACAGAGACCCTTTGGATTATGTATAATTAATTTATTTTAAAACATGGAAACTAAACTGATGTGAGTTCAATTCTGTACGGGTTAGAAGTTAAACACGAAATGACAATTTTCTTCCTATTTTAAAGGGTTAGAAAATGAACACCAACCAAATGACACTAGCTAAATTGTAACAAAGGCTTTCTTGAGATTTGTTAACAAAGGAGAGAAATTAAGCTCAAAATTGGCTACTTAACTCCTTAATCATGCACACAGGCCTGTTCAGTATATCACACAGTGTTTTTCCTTTCTGCCAATTAATTTGGCATTCATTAAGCACTGAGTGAAACTGAAGGATGATGATCTCCTTGGGCTAGTATTTGCGTGGCAGACAGCTCAGATAGCCAAACTAACCGCTGTGAATGCTAGCATCCCAGATGGTACGGAGCTGTGTTGCAGCAAGAGCTTAAACTCCATGAAAAAGCAAGTCCCCTGGGAGCCCAAAAACTGCATGTTAAAATGTTTTATTGCTGGTTTACTCTCTGAATCCTTATCAAGGAATTGGCTGTACGTAACAAACTGCTCACCTAGTTTAAGAGCTAGAGCCCATTACACTGGGTTTTCTGTTTCCAGATCTCTATCAGCTACTTGGGAGACAGTGAGGAAAGCAACTAACCAAGAAATGCTGCTTTCCAAAGACTATTCAGAACTGAGCTCTGAACCCTCTTGATAGTTTTCTCAGCACTGCTTTAAATTAATTTAGGGTTAGAAATGAAGAGCTTTCTTTCTCATTTAGATCTGTGGACCTTCAAATCCATGAGCAAAAAGCTCCTATTTTTCCTTCTTTAACATACCCTCATTCTCCTCTCTAGCTCTGTTCCTGAGGTTCAATACCTCGAAGTGAAAATGCCACAGACAGGCAAAACAGAACATTGTGTACAAATGTCTAATATTGTGTACAATAATTTATTGAGACTAAACAGCAGATAAAAAGGTAAAAAGGAAGACAAATTAGTTCATAATTACAAGTGATGTCTTACAACTGGTCTACTTCCCTACTAAACATTTCCCCCCTTTTTTGTTGTTGACCCTATAGCTCTCAGATAACATCCACATAACATTCTGTTTTCAAACAAGCTAGGCAGTGTTTGAGGACATGACAGTATATATTTGTAAATCTTATTTCCAATTAATGACTATTGTGGAAGATAAACTAGAACTACCCTTTGATTTTCAGGTTTTTAAGTTCTGAATTGGGATCCAGTTCAAGATCTATAACTTCAGAGTTCTACCTAACAGAAAACACATAGTGATATGGTTTCCCACAAGGGCATCTCTCTCTGCCCCACGAGAAAACCTGGTTTACCATAACCTCTAATGACTCCTTAGGTTAAGTGCTATAAATCTATTGTCAGAGGATTTAGCTAAGAAAAATAAAAAAATAATGGAAACAATTCACAGTATTTGTGGGATAGGAAGAAATCAAGGTTTAAAAATTATGTATAAATAAAATCTCTTAAGATAGCAGTTTTTCTGAAAGATAAAAAGAGCACCTTGTGAAGAAATCAATAAACTACAATCATGAGTCCTCCCCATCAAAACAAACGGTGGCGACATCATTCAGCTGATCTAGGTGGCTCCTAACTATTTCAACAAACTTTGAAACTTCCATCTTCAGCTGAAACACCTCTAGACTAGAAGTTTTGGGCAGCCAATGTCATTTCAGCATTAATACAAATCACAGGGAGATGTAGGCCATAGTGAAAAATCACAAAAGAATAATGTTATTTGACTAATAAGGAATACAAAAATTTTGAGTGGAAGAACCCAAAGATCTAATCTACAACTACTGTCATATGCAGACCCTCTATGATTACCCCTCTAATAACTATGAACTCTTCCTGAGGGAGCCTGCATATCTTAGATTAAGGACTATCTTAAGAATTTAAAACAGTGAAAGTTCAGGCCAGAATTTCTGCAAAAGGATGAAATTACATATGAACATGTATTCTTTAAGAAAAGAAGGGTTACAAAGGGTATATTTTTCTACAGCTAGATGACGTTGCTTAAAGTACACACTGTAATGATCCTCTCTCATAGAAATCACTTCAAACCATAATTCTCAACTGCTTTGCAACATTCAATCAGCTAGAGTTAACACAACATTCACCCAGGAAAAAATTAAATGACCCACAATTACCCAATGAATTTCATATTGTGTTAAGAATAATTATAGGGTAACTCCTTCCATGACACTGAGTTTAATTCAGAAAATAAAATCAGAAACATACTCCTTTCTAAGTGCTTTTTGATTCATTAAGCATCATTCTCAATCTCTCACCAATGATTAAGTACCTCAAACTAGTTTTTGTTTATAGATTTTAAAACTTTTATTACATGGAACTCTGTTAATGTATCTCTAAATAGCACTTTTAAGGCAGATGTGAAAAGATCCACTACAAAGATAAGCTAGCAAACCATTTATATTCAAGACATAATTCACCAAAGAATGCAGTTTACAATCTTAAACAAATCACTGAGCTCTAAAGCCAACAAGCTTTTGATAAATCAGTGTATTAACTTTCTAATGTTTTCTATCAGTTTTTACTTATTAGACATAGATAAGTCAGTTTTAATGAAAACCAGGTCTGAAAAGACAATCTTGCTAAAGGTTAATACTGTCAGCTTTAGCACAGAGTTAGGCACCCAAATCTGAATTCTTTTGCTTCACAGATTGATATATGTGAATTAATCAAGCTGGCCACATGAGGTCTCTGTCATTCCACAAAATGCAACTGCATTTTCAAAGTATCTTGCAAATCAGATAATTAATTTCTCATGAGGTATAAGCACTGAAAATGTTAGAGATCTAGTTTACTTCTAGTTTAAATTATTTCTAGTTTATTATTCTGGAATAATATATTCCATTGGAAAAAGGAGAAATGGGGATGAAACTGAAGCTAGGGATAATGACACTGAGCAAATTGTACCCCACTAACTAATGCATCTAAAACCAGGTGTTTCAATCTGGGGCTCACTAAGCTAGAATGAAATAATTTTTAAGTAGTAAAGCACAGATATTTTGCTACTTAAACAATGTATGTAAATACCAAATTAAATTATAGTATAGTGCTGGAATACTTGGAAATACATGTAGCTCCTCACTAAATATATAAACAAGTTTCATATCAGGGTTCTGATGTCGAAAGTGAGCAATGTGTCAATCTTGGTCACGGATAAAATGAATCCTATATTCTCCTGCAATCATTACCAGCAGTGCCTCATTAAGGCCCCAGGGTACAAATTTTGATTTACCTAGTCAATAACTTCCTAAATACAGTCTATGTCACTTAAGCAACACTAAACAGTTTGCTATGACTCAACCCCATTTAAACGTGTTAGTGAAAAAAAAAATTCTGTAAGTGAAGAAAAGGGAAAAGGTTCCACTTAAAGTGAGGAAAGATGAAATTAGAACAAGCATGTTTAGAAAACAACCAGTAGAGAGTCAGAGAAAAATAAGAACAAACAAAATCACTGAGTTCAAGAACTGAGTTTCCTCCAAATATGAAATCTAAGGAACGGAAAAAAATGACCCAAAAAAGCACTATAAAAATAAATGGTGGGGCTTCCCTGGTGGCGCAGTGGTTGAGAGTCCGCCTGCCGATGCAGGGGACATGGGTTCATGCCCCGGTCCGGGAGGATCCCACATGCCACGGAGCAGCTGGGCCCGTGAGCCATGGCCGCTGAGCCTGTGCGTCCGGAGGCTGTGCTCCGCAATGGGAGAGGCCACAACAGTGAGAGGCCCATGTACCGCGAAAAAAAAAAAAATGGTGGAGGAAAGCAGAATTTCATTTGGTTATGGTTTTTGAAGTGCCAGAATTCACAGTGAGCAAAACTAGAGCTTTTACATTTAGAAACTCTTATCAAGTTCTTTCCTATCAACCTGTTTCCATGAAATGAGTTCAATAGGCTACAATATTAGCGATATTAATATTTTATGTTCTTGACTGTCAAGGAAATCTTTTAATGAAACTGCCTAAGTATGTAGGTAGATTCTATTTGCTCACTTGTAAAGTCAACTGGTTATTCTGCAGCTACACAACTTGGTACTTACTGAATTATGTACTATATCTTTCACAAGGTAAGAAACAAATTTAATTGTTTAATAAATCACCACTGATCGATTTGGGATGCTTGGAAAGCCAAGCAGCCCAAGATTCAAGCCTAGAAGTAGGACAAATATACTTCTGTCCTTCCCCCAAAGACGAGAAACCATGCAATAATGACAGACTGAAGAGGGACCTCAAAGTCTCATTCCTACACATGAGACTTTTCAAAAGTGCAATTCAATTTCTTCTTTCTTTGGTAAGGCCTAATCTTGCTACTCGGGGACACAGTAAATTCTCTAAAGTCATTCACTTGGAAGAGCCACTGGACTGATGGACATTTATTATACTTAGCCTGCTTTAAGCATGGTGGGTATCAGTTGCATACAGCACACTTTTTGAGCAAATGTAAGCACTGGCCAGGTTTAAATTTCCTATGCTGCATTCCACAGCACCTCATGGAACCATACATACCACCACTCCTCACAAAAAAAGGAACAGTGGAAAAGCCCATCTGCCTTTCTTTTAGTTTAATAAAAAATATTTGCACCATTATTTTTCTTTTTCTCCATTAAAAAAGCCTGGTCTATGTGATTAATGAAATGCCTGTCAGCTGTATTCCACTGGACAACTACAAACCATTATTCTTTAAAATATCAGTATATAGAAGCAGATGTAGGGAGCTAATGTGTATGAAAATAAACAAAAATGTAGCTCTGGAACCCATCCTCCCAAATGAAAATGCTACAAACAGATAGCACACGGAAGAAACTGAAGCCCTGGTCCTGCACAGCTCTAGCAGGGGAAAGAGTCATTTTCTTCCAAAATTACTACAGAGATATCAATGAACATGCTAATCACAACTAGAATCCTCCTGCTGGTAATTTTGAGAGTGGCTCTTAAAGGTTCTGAACTATATTCTCTCCTCAGTTTAAGGTTTCTGTGACTCAAAGCTTTGTAATGTCCACTATAAAATATATCATTATAGAAATACTATATACCAATCTCAGGTAAGTGTGGGGATCAATCTCAGGTTTCACTTTTTAGTTCTATGACAAGGAGCGTAAATTAGAGCCCTCTGTTCCTCCTACTGTTTAATGTAATACAAGACTCTAGTCAACAGAGACACATATATCACTTAAACATACATCAATTGCCCTACAGAACTATACACTGTTAAGAATGAAGAGGTAACCAAATGATACATATCACTTACAAGCAGCTGTGTGATTCAAGATAAAGTGAAATGGGAAGAAAGGAGAAAGAAGAAAGGCCAAACAAACCAACAACAAAATTCCAATTCTTGTAGCACTGAGTCTGTGAACAGTGCTTACTTGCCCCAATTTTATAAAAATGAAATAAAAATCAGAAAAGGGTATACTGCCTGATTATTTTTTCTTTTATACTCATGAATTCTTAAAAGTTAAAGTAATAATATATATATATATATTTAAATGGAAAGTATACCAATTTCACTTTATTAGCCTAATTTCGGAATGGGATGAGGACTATGGGGTTGAGGTCAGGTGTGAAGGAAGAGGGTTAAAATTTGTGACAGCAAAGATCCCTTCAAAATTCTGGTGCAGTCCTCAGTCACTGCAGCCTAATTGTCAGTCAATAGAGTTGAAATCCAGAATATTGAAAGCAGACTCCTGTGCTCCATTTCTGTCCAGGTACTCTTCGGTCACAGTGTGATGAGGTCCACCAGGTTGCCTTTAGGAGGAGTCATGCTGTCAGGAAAGAAATTTACTAAGGTGTCAAAGAGCTGAGTTCTTTGAGCATAGGTGTGATCCACATCGGAAAAGCCTGGTGAAGGAGAGATATAAAGAAACTCATCCACTGTGTTTAAAACTCAACATGTAACAGAAAACCTAGTTGAGAAAAGCAGCAATGTATAATGGAAAAACCAAAACCAAATCAGGCTTTGAAACCAGACAGACATGGGTCCTGATCCCAGTTCTACTACCTAGCAATGGTATGATCTTAGGTAAGGTAATCAGCCTTTCTGCAACTGTTTCCTCAGCTATAAATCTGTGATAATCCTGTTCATGTCATAGGTTTACGGTGCAGATTAAATGCAATTATGTGAAAACCACCTAGCAGAATGACTAGTACTTTAGTAACTAATATTGATTTCTCTTCTTTTCCTTATAAGCATTTTCCTCTTCTAGTCCACTGAGGAATTTTCATTCCTCTTTTCTGACTTTTTAATGCTTTTGAGCAGTAAAAATTTTTTGATAATAAAAATATAATCAAAATGAAAGAGGTCTTTAGAAAGTAGTCTAAAATCATTAAGCCCCAGAGAGCTGCAAGATGTCTCAGAGAACTGAGTGAAAATACAGACAGCTGAGGTTAAGAAATACATCTATAATACACAGAACGATACCTGGCACATAGGAAATACCATGTATTTATGGTACTATGCATCAGGCTCTATGCTAGGCACACATCATGTGAAAAATAGAGAGCAATGTACTCCTTTTATCTAGATGAATGTTCTAGTAAAAGACATTCTAAAAAGGCTAAGATCGTTGAACCGTAAGATATTTTTCCCCCTTAATATCTAGTAAACCCTTAATTTTCAAGTTTACTCCAGCCAAGGAAATATTCAGTGAGATGACTCTTTCCTTTAGTCAGCCAGTAATAGTATTGCTCCCCCAGCTGCTTCAAATTTTTTATGCACATATGAAGAATGAAAATGAAAAAATAAACAAAGTAGTCTATTGATTTTCCCCATTCCTGAGATGGCTAACTGAATATGAGAGGGCTACTGAATGCCATCAGAAACAGAAATAGTTCCAGAAAGTTCTTTATGCCATGATAATCAGTGAAGACTATTTCAAATTGGACTGATTTTCAGTTAACTTAGAATACAGTTTTAGATGCAATCTGCCTTTTAATCTTGTAAAGAACATGAACAGAACAGAAAGAACATTGTCAAGGATACCAGTTTCCTGGAAGGAAAATAAACAATGCCTCAAGAAAGGTACATTCCTCCTTATTTAAAAAAAAAAAAAATTACTATTTTAAGTGTGAGGGCAAATGTTTACTACTTTGAGATGAGTTTTAGATTTAACAAAGCCTACTACTGTATCACAGAAATGAATGGAAGGAAATACTCCAAAATGTAAACAAAGGTTTCCTCTGAATGGTGAGATTATATTTTTTCTATTTTATGTTTTTCTGAGTTTTCTAAATTGCTTTATTTTCGACTTATTTTGAAAAATTTCAAACTCACAGAAAAGTTTCAAGAATAGTACAACAAACATTCATATACATATATCCTTACCTAGATTAACCAATTGTTAACATTTTGCCACATATTTTTTCATTCTCTCTTGTTCTCTAAGTGTGTTTGTATACCCCACTCATACTTTTTTTGTGGAACTACTTGGGAGTAAATTGTAGACATCTTCACCCCTAAATACTTGAATTCATTTCACCTAAGAACAAGAACATTCATTTAAATAACTACTATATATTAAATTTAGGAAATTTAACATTTATGTCTCAAAAATCTTTTTTATAGTCATTTTCCCCACTAATCTAAAATTCAAGATCAAACACTATATTTAGTTATCCAATCTCTTTAGCCTGGAATAGTTCCTCAACCTCTCTGTTTTTTTTTTTTGTTTGTTTGAGACACTGTTATAAAAAATACAAAGAGCAGTAATGTAGTAGAATGTATTAAATTTGGGGTGTCTGGTTGCTTCCTTATGATCAGATTCAGTTTATGAAGTTGGCAAGAACACTACATAGAGATGCTGTGTCCTTCTCAATGCATCATCTTAGGAGGCATGTGGTATCAGTTTGTCCCAATACTGAGGATGTTAACTATGATCATCTGGTTAAACTGGTGTATGCCAGATTTCTCCAATGTAAATGTGTACTTTTCTACCTTTGCAGTTAATAAAATATTGATGAGAAGATAGTTTGAAACTGTGCAAATATCCTGTTCTTCAACAGATCTGCACCCAATGATTTTAGCATTAACTGATGATTCTTGCCAAAACAATTATTATGTATATGATGGTGATTTCCTAATTCGACAATTCCTTCTAGATTCATTGGATGACATTAATTGCAAAGAAGAGTTTTCCTTTTCCTTCCTTCATTTTATTTCTCTATTTGCATTAGTATATACTCATGAATCATTTTCTTGTTCAACAGGTTATATCCATTCCTGTCGTTATTCATTTTAATACTCATATGTTCTCCCTCTGTATCTTTTTGAAATGTCCCCATTACTTTTTGAGTACATCCTTACTTTCTGGCACAGTAAGATCTCCAAGCTTATATTTACACAGCTCTGGAGTCCGCCATTTTCCCCAGGAACCCTAATTCCTTTTAGTGGCAAATGATATTTAGAAACCAAGATCAGTTGTGCTAATTGCCAGGGGTGGTGTTGTTTCTAGGCCTATACATATATGCACACATATTATACACACATCTATTTAAAAAAAAAACAAAATCATTAGTCCATGCTTTTATTGCTAATTCAGTTTTTTAAGAACCTCACAGAGTTCTTCCTCTCCTTATTCCATTCCATGTTTATAGCTCCTTTCTCCTACTAGGAAAACCTACTCCCAGCAATATTTATCCATTTGTTAAACCTAAAACACACAAAACAAGTTCCAGAATTACTATACCCAAACCATTACCAGCAAAATTCAAGATTTCCTTGCTTTTATTGTTTTTAGAATATACTTCACTGATAGTATATAGTCTAAGCTGTATTTAAAAAGGTTTAATTCTCTTTTTTCCCCTACTGTGCAATTATGTTACCAACTTGATAAACATGTCTGTTTGTTTCTGTTTGTATTCAACTTTAGGGCTTTTCACATCTTTTATTTTATTTTCTTTACTTGTAAAAATGCTGTGGTACATTATATTTTTAAGAGAAGCTACTGATTCTGTGATAGTACTCTATAAAATAATACCATTTTCATGAGATCATCAAATGATTTAGGAGGGAAGGAACAAACACTGAGTCTCTACTACATGCTAGTTTCTTTACGTATGACATTTCATTGTCACAAAAATAACCCAACAAAGCAGTTACCATAAACTCCAATTTCAGATGCAACACTTAAGAGAGTCAGTCATTTAATAAGGCATCACAGTTGGTGAGGAAAGAGAATGGAGCGTGAACCCAGGTCTGACTCCAAAGCCCATTTATTTTTATTAACTGAGTGCTTATTAAATTGTAGGCAATGTGCTAAATTCATTTAATTCTCAAAAAAACCTTTTATTTTTATTCACCTTTTACCAATAAGGAATTTGAAATTTACACTCTCATTAGATGAATGGTTAAATTATGGTAGATCCCTATTATGGAATATTGTGTATCACTTACAAATACAATAAATCTAGTAGTTTCATGTAAGCACCTCCAAGCCACATCATTAAATTTTAAAAAGTTATGTGGAGAATACATGTTTTTATATTATGTAATAAATAAAACCAGAAAACATAAAACCATACATCTATGTGTGTGTGTGTGTGTGTGTGTGTACATATATACGGTTGATCCTCATTATTCACAGATTCCATATTTGTACATTTGCTTACTTGCTAAAATTTGTAACCCCCAAATCAGTATTTGTGCCACTTTTGTGGTCACTCACAGACATACACAGAGTGGCAAAAATCTGAGTCACCACATGTAAATATATGTTCTCAACTGAGGTCAACTAGGTAATGCTCTGCCTTCTTGTTTTAGCTCTCATACTATAAACAAGTGTCCTTTTCACAGTCTACACTTGGTGTCATGTTCTTCAAATTCTGTGTTTTTTGTTGGTGACTTCACCGCTGAAAATGGCCCCCAAGTGTGGTGCTGAAGTGCTGGCTAGTGCAAGAAGGCTGCAATGTGCCTTATGAAGAAAATACAGGTTAGATAAGCTTCGTTCAGGAATGAGTTATAGTGCTCTTGGTGTGAGTTCAATGTTAATGAATCAACAGTATAAATACACAAGTAAGGTGTGTTCCTGTTGAAAGAAAGCAACATTATATTATTAATCAATTGACAAAAAGTCCGTGACAAAAGGCTTACAGGAACCTATCTCTGTATTTTCCATAGGAGCAAAGGGTCAGTATTCACCAGTTCAGTGTTACAGGTGACTTCATAGACTATTACTGTGAATAATGGGAATCAACTCTACCTGTATGTCAGTGTATAAAGATCTGCCAAATACAAGTGGTTACACTTGGAAGCAGGCAGGGACTGAGGGAAGTTGTTCAAAGAGAATCTTAATATTTTTTTAAAAATGCATTAAAAATGGGTGGGGCACCAGGAAACTCATCAACAGCAACATGACTACTTAAATGGTGGAGACAGGACAAAAAAGGTTGTACTGATTTTAAATCTCATACTCCTAATTACTGTTTCTCTCATTTTCACCATACAGTGGAATGAGGAACTTATCGCTCAGAGTAGTGGAAACTAGTAAAGCTCAATGAGAGGTAGTACAGTTAGTGATTTAGTTCTGAAGCCGAACTACTAAGGTGTGAATCCTGGATTTGCTACTCACTAGCACTATTCCTGGGCGACTTACTTTAGCCTCTCTGTGTTCCAGTTTCTTCACATATAATAAAAGGGGATCACATTAGTGCTACTTCATAGGGTTATTATGAAGATTAAGTGAGTTATTACATGTAAAGTGTTTAGAATAGTACCTGGCCCCACAGTAAGTGCTCAATAAATAATAGCTATCACTTTATCATTACTATTGTGACTGAAGACAATGACTGCTCTAAAAGAAAGTGACCTATTAGAAATATACTTTTTAAAAAATTTTTTTCAAAAATTTATTTTATTTATTCATTTTTTTGGGCTGCATTGGGTCTTCATTGCTGCGCACAGGCTTTCTCTAGTTGTGGCAAGCGAGGTCTAATCTTTGTTGTGGTGTACGGGCTTCTCACTGCAGTGGCTTCTCTTGTTGCAGAGCACGGGCTCTAGGTGCGCAGGCTTCAGCAGTTGTGGCACGTGGGCTCAGTAGTTGTGGCTTGCAGGCTCTAGAGCGCAGGCTCAGTAGTTGTGGTGCACGGGCTTAGTAGCTCTGCAGCATGTGGGATCTTCCCGGCCCAGGGCTTGAACCCGTGTCCCCTGCGTTTGCAGGTGGATTCTCAACCACTGTGCCACCAGGGAAGCCCCAGGAATATACTTTTAAGTTAACATCCTATACAGGCTAGGTAGCTTTTCCTATTTATGGTAATAAGGAAGAAATAGCAAGAATTCTCATTTTTCTCCTAGATAGAAGTTTCTTTGTGTTTACGTTTCTTATTTCTAAAATAAACTCATTATTATATAAAAATCACCTATAAACATGTGGGCTAAAGACAGGAGGCTGAAGAAAGTCTCTTGCTGAAATCTAAGTTTGGTGGATTTAGTACAAGTATAAAGGCTAAAAGGGCACAGTAAATGCTGTGAAACCCCTAAGGCTCCCCATTCACAAATGTCAACACACTGCCAAAGAGCACTGTACTTTAGACATAAAATATTTTAAACAGCTGTCTGAATTCATACTTGCACATTGCATACGGACTATAAAACTTCTAAAGAAAGGTGTGAAGACCAAGAAAGGCAATATGCTTCTACAGACCAGATTTTCCCTGTCACATACCTTGCTGAAAATATGCTCTTAAAATTAGCAGAAAGCCCAAGTTCAAGCTTCAAAGTGCCCACAGCCACAGACACAGACACAGTAGCTCTAAGCTAAAGATCCCCAAAGGTTATTTTTCTCCGAAGTCAGTCATTTTTCAAAACTAAGATAATGCCAGCTGTTTGCAAATCATTTTCCATCTTTCTAAATCTTTATATTACATATAACATTAGTAAATACTTTAATTCTAAGAGGTTAAGATAAACTGGATGAATTCTGAAGGAAGTCAGACAGTTTGGTTGAGCCAATTTTGGCAGGACATAATTTAGAAAATATTCAGTCATCTATACATGAAAAGTGTATACACCTATAAATAAAATAACCCATTAGATTTCAATTCTAAGTGGCGTAAAGGTAAAACAATCAGACAGAAAATGAATGAGAACCAGGAACTCTAAAGAGGCATGAAACCTTATGAAAGGTACTTTTCGTTTATAAATAATATATCAAATTTCTCCTTATTAAAATTAGCATATAACCTGAATTTGCTCCTCATCCAAATTCACCAATGTTACAAAAATGACATTTATAAAGAAGGTAGTAATACAAGTACCTGAATGGAGCACTTACTAAGTATTTCATTTTGTTGTTTTTCATAATTACTTAATTCTCTCAACAACTTGAGGTAAGTACTCTGCTTACCTCCATTTTATAGATGAAGAACTTAATGCTTAGAAAGGTGAATTGTTCAAAGTCACTTTTAAAATTAGCAAGTGGCAGAGCTGATAGCTAAACCTAGATTCTGACCCTTAACCACTATACTACACTCTTATCTCTTAACTACTAAACTGCCTCCCTTCAGACAGGGAGGAAGAAACAAAACCCCACAGAAAATGTCCCTTTTTGTATTTTTTTCTGTTGTGTTTGTACGGATCTCAGTATACCTGAAGTTTAGAATCCAACTAAAACAAACTGTTCCTGGCAAAATATATTAGCTGACAGTAAATAGGGCAGAGAAAGAAGAAAAGAGTTAAGCTAAAAGTAAAACATTCGCTGACACCAGTCTAACATATTCAAATGACTGCCAAAAAATTCTTGTTCTAAAGGCTAAATATAAGTCAGCCAGAGATATTTCAGTGCTGTCCACCATTAAAATAAAAATAATGGCTCTGGGCTGCAGTACCCATACCTAACAAGGCACACATTTATTCAAAGTGAATATCTATATGCAAGGCTCTCAGTTCCTGTTATCACTAAACCTGTTTCAAATGATAAAATTCAAAAGGGCGTGAACTTTCCAAAATAATGCCTATAACTAGACTCTCCATCTTAGGGCTGAGATTTCTAACAACCTGAAAACATTTTTTAAAAGCCCTTTGAGTGTATGGGATAGTGGTAAACAATTATATAAATTTTTAGGAGAACCTACTGGAGTTACGTTTTATAGCAGTCCTCTTGCCCTGTGGAATCCTACATATTCTGGAATTAGAACTCAGGACTGCAGTTGCCTTGATCAGTAGAGTAGCCTCAATTACTCATTAAGGAAAAACAAAACAAAGGGCAAGACCCCAAGAAACACTACTACTATTTCCATCCCAGTGAGAAACACCATCATTGTATGTCTCTGTTTTTTTTTTCATTTGAGGTATGTTTCACCTTTAAGAGACAAAAGGTCAAACAATGAAGAAATTAAACTGATACTCCAAAGTGTTATTTAATTCCAAAGATAAAGAGAAGTATTTATATTACATACTCTGGAAAATTTCGATACTATTGCTGGACTCTAAGGCAAATTAAAAATAGCACCAGCATTAATGAGATTAATATGCATTCACTGTGTGACTGCATAATGACAAGAGGAAAGTTGGAAATTCCCATACTACAAAAGGCTACTATCTTGTTGAAAAACTGAAGCTATAATGACTTATCCTAACTAAAAGATCCTTGAAAATTCATCTGACTAAAGCTCTGGATTCTGGAACTTCTAGACTCCCCACTTTACTACAATCTAGTTTAACTACTTTAATAATTCATTAATACTAAATGAGAGTACTACTAAGTGAAAACTGATGCCCATATCTGGGATGCTTGAGAAACACTTGGAACAATTAAGATACCAACATACAAAAATATCCACTTTCAGGAAAGAGGTAATTCGTTCTTCTGCTCCCAAACATTTATTTCATTGCCCACTCCATCACCATTCTGTTGACACCACACAATTTCACAAAGAACAAACAGGAAAACCATTCAACCAGCAAGTGTTAACTCATGGTAAGTATATCAGTAATACAGTCTGCATTCCAAAACAACGTTATACAAATTAATTTATTTTGATCAGGCTTCTATTGCCATCTGTTTGCATAATAACCCAGCAATTGGTGTAATAGGAACTGCAAACTGATCCATGAACTGGGGACTTATACCTGGAAAATAACCTTCTAGCAGGTTATTAGAAATTTTGCATGCTACCTTGAAACCTGCTTCATTTGTTTGGATGACATCTCATCTGATGTTTCATTTAAAAGAAATAAAAGTCCAACCTCCCAAATTCAAGGGCATATGGCCAGATAAATTACATTGGAATACTTACCTAGAGCTGTGAAATCTGAACCAGATTTAAACAGAGCTGAAGCCAGGAGCTGAAACTGTGGGGGGGGGGGGGGGAGGTGGGGAGAGAAAAAAGCAAATTAGCTAGGTAAGCACATTGGAGAAAAAACTCCTATAATTTCGACCATTCATTAGCCACTGGATGTCTCCGCATGTGTTGCATAAGTCTATTCACCAAAAAGTGGCAAGAAGAACACCGTATTTAGATTAAACAACATGCTGACTTTTCTAGTGGACTGCTATTATCATTTTCCAAAATACTAGACCAGTCCTGGAATTATTTTATTTTAAAAACATATTAAAGTATGTATTTATTAAGGAACAATAGGTCAACTGAAATATAAAGTATTACTCACTACCATATGATCCAGCAATTCCACTCTTGAGTATACATCCAAAGAAAATGAAAACACTAATTTGAAAAGATACATGCACTCCAATGTTCACAGCAGCATTATTTACAATAGCCTGATATGGAAGCAACCTAACTGTCCATCAACAGATGAATGGATAAAGAAGATGTGGTATATATATACAATGGAACACTACTCAGCCATAAAAAAGAATGAAATAATGCCATTTGCAACAACATGGATGGACCTAGAGGGTATTATGCTAAGTGAAATAAGTCAGACAGAGAAAGACAAATACCAGATGTTACCACTTATACGTGGAACCTAAAGAATAAATGAATGAATAAAACAAAACAGAAAGACTCACAGATAGAACAAACTACTGGTTACCAATGGGAAGATGGAAAGGGGTAGGGGCAGGACAGAGATAAGAGGTACAAACTACTATGTATAAAATAAATAAGCTACAAAGATACAATGTACTGCACAGGGAATATAGCCAGTATTTTATAATAACTTTAAATGGGATATAATCTATAAAAGTATTGAATCACTATTTTACACACCTGAAACTAATATAATATTGTAAATCAACTATACTTCGATTAAAGAAAAAGAAAATTAGGGGCTTCCCTGGTGGCACAGTGGTTGAGAATCTGCTGCTAATGCAGGGGACACAGGTTCGAGCCCTGGTCTGGGAAGATCCCACATGCCACGGAGCAACTAGGCCCATGAGCCACAACTACTGAGCCTGCACGTCTGGAGCCTGTGCTCTGCAACAAGAGAGGCCACAATAGTGAGAGGCCCATGCACCGCAATGAAGAGTGGCTCCCGCTTGCCGCAACTGGAGAAAGCCCTCGCACAGAAACAAAGACCCAACACAGCCAAAAATAAACAAACAAACCAATGAACCGACATTAAAAAAAAAGAACGTATGATGTAGAAGTAGCACCACCCTTCAAGGTGGAGAAGAATTCACCTATCTACCACTACCCCTTCTTCCTTAACAAAAAGAAAAATTACTCATTTGGGAATCTACCACACATAGAGAGACTGATGCCCTGTATATTAGTAAATATGAATTCTTACTTCAAAAATAAATGCATGCTACTGTAAAACACCTGATGTCTCTGTGTAAATCAAACTGAGAAAAAAAGCATGGTTATTATGCATAAGCCATCCCTAAATTACAACTTAGATTGGTATTCCATGGTTATATATAATTGTATTGTTATATAATTATAAAGGCTCAAAGGTCTTTTTTACATTGAAAAAATGTTGTAAGTGTTGATTAGATTCCCAGGCTAGCCAGAGTTAGTTTAAATCAGACAATGCAACTGAACAATGACAAAATAAGATAAAACTATTGCATCACTTGTACTTTAACAAATTGGTACAGAAATAAAACTTTAGGAGAACTATTCATATTTATCTTGAATGAGGATGCTGGAAAACAGGTCAGTTAAAGGAAGGAATAAAAGTATACAAATGAGTTGAATCTCAGTGGAGTTTACTTGGCACTTTGCAAGACTTGAGCAGTTCATACCACTGATTCTTCAGGACGTATTTCACACTTGTACTTGTCGCCTTTAAAATTTCAGGTATCAGTCACCTGATTAATCATCCTTTGAATGTAAGAAACTGGACAAATTAGTTAGGAAAAAGGGATAAAAGGAAGAGCTAAAAATATATGAAACTTCTTCATATATTCCGGGTATCAGTCCTCTGTCAGACATATCTACTGCAGATGTTATTTGGTCTGAGGCTTGTCTATTTTTATTTTTAATTTTTGGCCGCATGGTGTGGCCTGTGGGATCTTAGTTCCCTGACCAGGTATCGAACCCAGGCCCTCTGCCGTGAAACCGTGAAGTCCCAATCACTGGACCATCAAGGAATTCCCTCATCTATTTCTTTTTGATAATGTCTTTTAATGAGTAGAAATTTAAATTTTGTTGAAGTCCAATTTGTCAACTTTTTCTTTTATGATTAGTGCCTTTTGTGTCATGTCCAAGAAAGCTTTGCTTATCCCAAAGTTGTGAAGATAATCTGTTTTCTTCTTAAAGGTTCATTGTTTTGGGTTTTATACTTAAATCCATAATCCATCTTAATTTTTGTGTTAAGAGTGAAATAGGGGTCGACGGGCTTCCCTGGCGGCACAGTGGTTGAGAGTCCACCTGCCGTTGCAGGGGACATGGGTTCGTGCCCCAGTCCGGGAAGATCCCACATGCCACATAGCGGCTAGGCCCGTGAGCCATGGCCGCTGAGCCTGTGCGTCCGGAGCCTGTGCTTCCGCAATGGGAGAGGCCACAACAGTGAGAGGCCCACGTACCGCAAAAAAAAAAAAAAAAGAGTGAAATAGGGGTTGAGATATCCAGTTATTTAGCACTATTTGTTTAAAAAAACCTTTCTTTTCCTTATTGGACTTGGTGCTCTGGTCAAAAAAATAAACTGACTGCATATATATGAGTCTGTTTCTGACCTCTATTCTGTTCTATTGATCTATTTGTCTATCCTTAAGCCAGTACCACACCACCTTGATTACTATGGCTCTATACAGAGTCCTGAAATCAGGTAGTAAGTATGAGACCTCCAACTTTTTCTTTTTTCAAGATTGTTTTAGCTAGTCCAGAGCCTTTGCATTTTGACTAAATTTTAGAATAAGTTTGTCTAGCTCCTCAACAACAAAGAAACCCAAACTGACTGGAATATTGACAGGAACTGCATTAAATTATAAACCGATTTGGGGAGAATGGGCATCTCAACACTTTTTAGTCTTTCAAACCACAAATGTGATTTATTTCTCCATCTATTTAGGTATTCTTTAATTTGTCATCTAAAAATGCAAACAATTTTACTTCCTCCTTTCAAATCTATATGCTGTTTATTTCTTTTTCTTACCATATCGTACTAGCTAGGACTTCTGGCACAATACTGAACAGAGGTGTTGAAGCAAACAACCTTTCCTTGTCATAATCTTAGGGGAAAGGGTTTAATGTTTTACAGTTAACTATGGTACTAGCTGTATGTTTTTCACAGATGCCCTTTATGAGAACCATCCAATTAAATAAGTGGCACTGCTATGTACTGGCCTAGAGTTTTAACAGGTACTGAGTAATAGTACACAATCTGAATAAAGTCAGTCCTCTCCCCCCAGCTTCAGACTTGAACATCCAACTATCACTTCAACATCTCAAGCTGGCTGTTTCACAGGCAACTCAAACTGAACATATGCAAAATTAAACTCCTGATTCCAGTCAGGAGGCTCCACCTTCTCATTTCAGTTGACAGTAACTCCATCCTTCTAGCTTTTCAGGCTCAAAACTTTGGAGTCATTTCCTTCAAACCCTACATCCAATCATAAAATTCCGTTGGTTCTACCTTTAAAATATACTGAGGGGACTTCCCTGGTGGCGGAGTGGTTAAGAATCTGCCTGTCAATGCAGGGGACATGGGTTCCATCCCTGGTCCAGGAAGATTCCACATGCCGCAGAGCAACTAAAAGCCCGTGCGCCGCAACTACTGAGCCTGCACTCTAGAGCCCGCATGCCACAACTACCGAGTTCCCGCACTGCAACTACTGAAGCCTGTGTGCCTAGAGCCCATGCTCCGCAGCAAGAGAAGCCACCCAATGAGAAGCCCGCGCACCGCAACGAAGAGTAAACCCCGCTCGCTGCAACTAGAGCAAGCCCGCGTGCAGCAACGAAGACCCAATGCAGCCAAAAAAGTATATACATACATACATACATGTATATAAATATATACATATATAGAGAGAGAGAGGGAGGGAGGGAGGGAGAGAGAATCTGATCTATTTTACTTCTCACCATTTCTATTGCTACTACTTTGCTCTGAGCAACAATCCCCCTTGCTTAGATTTCTACACCTCCCTCATATTCTCTTTGCCTCCATCCTTGTTCCCTTTTAGTCTATTCTCAATACAGTAGTCAGAGTGACCTAATTAAAACATAAAGCAGATGATATCACTCCTCTGCATGGACAATACCCTGAACCAGCTCCCTATTCAGAGTAAGAGCCAAAGTCCTAATAATGACTTATGAAGTCATTCATAACCTGTTCTGCCAATCCCTGCTCTTACCTCTTGGACCTCATCTCTGACTGCTTTCACTCTCCTTACCTCTACTTCAGCCACGAGTGTCTCCTTGCTGTTCTAAACAAAGCCAAATACTCTCCATCCCAGGGATCTCTGTTCTAGCCCTCCCTTTGCTAGGAATTATCTTCCCCAAATTATCTACTTAGATCACTCCCTCATATTCTTCAAGTCCTTGTGCAAATCTGATTTCCAAATGAGGTCTATTATGATTATTTAATACTGCAACTGCCCAATTCTTACCCCTTATATATATATATGTATATATATATATTTTTTAAACATAGATTTTATTTATTTTTGGCTGCGTTGGGTCTTTGTTGCTGCGCGCGGGCTTTCCCTAGTTGCGGCAAGCGGGGGCTACTCTTCGTTGCGGTGTGCAGGCTTCTCATTGCGGTGGCTTCTCTTGTGGCAGAGCACGGGCTCTAGGCATGCAGGCTTCCATAGTTGTGGCTCGAGGGCTTCAGTAGTTGTGGCTCGTGGGCTCTAGAGCGCAGGCTCAGTAGTTGTGGTGCACACGCTTAGTTGCTCCGTGGCATGTGGGATCTTCCCGAACTAGGGCTTGAACCCAGGACCCCTGCATGGGCAGGCAGATTCTTAACCACTGCGCGACCAGGGAAGTCCCCTTATATTTTTAATCTCTTTTTAACTTTCCTATAATACTTATCAAATTCTAATGCACGGTATAATTTATTTAATATGTTTATTGTTCCCCCCCACTAGTATGTAAGTACCTCCTGGGCAAGTATCTTGTTTGGTTCACTGGTATATCTATTGTACCTAGAAGAATGCCTGGCATATTGTAGGAACTCTACACAATATATTAAATAAATGACATCAGTACTTTGGAAGCTCAGTAGAAAGACAGTTAATACAAAGTGTGCAATACTGGGTGAAAACTTGTTTCTCTTGTTCCTTCTCTATTATAGAATCCTCTCTGAAAATGGTAGAATCAATTTAAGCATCCTTTTCTTGGACCTTTTCTAGAAAAAAATACAATGTTCATAAGCTTTATTATAAGCTCATCACCAATTTAGAACCCATGCTCTGGAGACTGGAAGAAAGCAAAGAACCATTATTAGTTGATAGTCCACCAGCATTTTGCAACTAAAAGACACAATGATGACCCAAAAAAGGGGGAGAAAAATCTAAAAACCACTTCTGGTTGCTGATAAAATCATTTAATATAATGAAAAATTTGTAAAACGTACATAGAGAACAAAACCAAGCTACTACAGAAAATGAAGAGCAGTAAGGCCTTTCTCAAAAAGGGGAATGATTTCTTACAATGAAAAGCGAAGATCTATATGCCTCACTAACAGATACTGTAAGTACTAATATATATACACTGGAGCTGTCCCCAAGGGATTTCTTTCCCCAAACGAAATCTGTTCACACGTTTTTAAACAAAAGAATAACCTTACAGACCACTAATTCTCAATTTTTTAGGTGTGTTTTCAGTTTTCCATTGTAAAAGAGCAGACAGAGGAGACTCTTAGGGTGAGGGTATTGTTCTGAAAAAGCTTTTAAAGTGATTCTTATGCTGACATACACATGAATAACATCATTTTTACTAACTTCTACTAGGGTTAAACAACTCTTGATAGATACAGCTTTTCAGAAATGGAGTGGAAGTCTGTGGCATACAAAATCACAATCTGATACTCTTCAGGAAAAGAGAAACCCACTACCAAAATTCTTTTTTTTTTTTTTTTTTTTTTTTTTTTTTTGCGGTACGCGGGCCTCCCACTGTTGTGGCCTCTCCCGCTGCGGAGCACAGGCTCCGGACGCACAGGCTCAGCAGCCATGGCTGACGGGCCCAGCCGCTCCGCGGCATGTGGGATCTTCCCGGACCAGGGCACGAACCCGTATCCCCTACATCGGCAGGCGGACTCTCAACCACTGCGCCACCAGGGAAGCCCCAAAATTCTTAAAATGACTGTTTGAACTTGAGATACCTCCCTGTCCTGGACTTTCCTACTAGCTTAGCTTTAAGAGCAAACTGTCTGTTTTCTTTGGCCTACTTGCAACTCACACAGCTGAAATTATTTACTTTGAAATATTTTGTTTTGGTTTGGTTTTAAAAAATAAAAGAAAAATGAATGTTCCGGATTACAGCCATTTTAGACAGACTATGGTGAAAACACAAGAAAATCCATTTATAACTCTCAAATGCATGGCCTAACAAAATGAACATTAACAGACTCTTCACAACTATGTTCAGTTTATAAGCCATAACAGATTAAACCAAATATATTCTGCTACTTGGCAAAATCGTGACAGTTCTCCCTATTTCAAATAGTATCATGAATTGACTGAAGACTCAAGAAAAGACAATTAACTGTCCTTTTTCAGGGGGTTTTAAAATGTGTTCTGCTGATTCTCCACCTACTGAAGGGTTGTAACCAATACTGAGTGAGAGAACTAGGGCTTATTTTCACAGTAGGCAACTATGAAAGAGTATTTCTTTGTTTTGGTGCCAAGGACATGCAGGCTCTTCTGCTTGCAAGTACAATGAACCTGGTACCTGAAAGTCATTCAGTCTGATACCTGTGTCAATGCTGAACAGAGGAAAACACTGCTTGATGTTGCTATTACAAAGCCAAAGCACAGCAACAGCTAACAGGGAAATAGATGTAAGGAACAGAACTACATATAATCACCAATTCTGAGAATGGAAGGTAAAATGGATTGCAGTTCAGATGTTGCTAGATGAACTATGAACAAGAATAGTTAGCAAAAGGAAGAAGTGACAAAAGGAATCTTAGAAGTTGGAAGAGAGGTTGTAAGACCATGAAACTCGTTGCAGGTATATTCACACACTGTGGATATGCAAATATGCCCTAAGAATATTAAATCTTAGAAACAGCTGCTTCCATCCCATGTTATGTACCACAAAAACTGAAAAGTAATGATCTGTTACTAAGTTCCCAAGCTTAGGGGCTACTGATGAACGAAGTTAGTAGCCTATGGTAAAACTGTACTGCTACAACATTCATATAACTAAATATCAAGCCAGCAAAGATTCTACTCCCACCAACCTCTCTTCACTTTCTCCTTACAATAAAGGAGAGTTTTCTTTCTTCTTTTAGGGGAATTTTCGAGTATCAGTAGAAAAAGTTTATACTGAACTTTATGTAACCCTTAAGTAAAGGAAGTATGGAACTATGGCAGAAGTAAAATTTTTCTATTTCCTTTCCAGTACAAAATCTAATGACTACTTAAAACTTTATACCTGAGAAGCCTTTTCTGAGTGGATCACAGGTTTTTGTGTGACTTGAATCTTAGATTACCACATGAAAATATGTCTACTCAATTTTTATTTCATCTGCTCTGTACCATTTTTAAGATTTTTAGTGTCATCATATTTTCCTCACTTTCCTTTAAACATCCAAGAACAAAGTCAACAAATATAAGTTAGAAAGACAATTTTTCAAACGTTCAATTTCTGAAGTTTATTGCCACCTTTACCTCTTTTGTCTCTTCTGGGTCTGAATGATCCACAGTTATATAAAGATCATTTTGTAGATATTTCAGAGCACTAAGGGGATCCATTTGGGCCTTCTCTTCAAACCTAGAAAATATAAACAAGAATAATTGTCTAGAGTTATGAAAAAACATCAGAAATGTCTTTTAAACCCAGAGTGGAATACTCTGTATCTGAGAAGATACTGTGGATATCTAAAAATCCTGTGCTTAAGAATCCAGAAGTAAGAATACTTACACATATATAAATAGCATACATGTGGAGTCCCTGGAGATGTAATGGTAATGTCAGGCTGTGGTGCTAGAGACTGGAAAAGAGCATTTCCAACCCTCCTCTTAAAACTATAAGCTAAGATTAAATCAACTACAAAACATAGTGAATATGTCAAATATTTTATATAACAAAAGTGCAAAATAGCCAAATATGTTTCCTAAAAAAACAAGTAGAGATAAAATAAAAATAATTTCCTAGATTTGTGTCATATACTCTCCACTGGAGGTGTTTAACAGATACTTCAGAAAGTGAAATGAGTATAGTTTCCTTTTTTTTTTTTTTTGCCATACACGGGCCTCTCACTGTTGTGGCCTCTCCTGCTGCGGAGCACAGGCTCCGGATGCGCAGGCCCAGCGGCCATGGCTCACGGGCCCAGCCGCTCCACGGCATGTGGGATCTTCCCGGACCAGGGCACGAACCCGTGTCCCCTGCATCAGCAGGCGGACTCTCAACCACTGCACCACCAGGGAAGTCTGAGTATAGTTTCTTTTAATGAGTATCATTAACACTGATTAGATATTTTTAATGAGACTATTTCCATGTCTCAGTAATAACAAAAACTGTAGCAATCATTTATCAATCGTTTGTTTTGTGCTAGACACTGTATCAAGTATCTTACATATATCATTTCATGTATCCTCCCATAACTCTATGATGAGAAGTTTATCATCATTTAAAAAAAAAAAACAGATGAGGAACTGAGCCTGGTAAATGAACTTGGCCAAGCTAAGACCTAGTAAGTGGCAGAAGTAGAATTAAACTCAAGTGTCTCTGATTCCAAAGCTGAAAGGAAACAAAGGATTTTCTTAAATTAAAAAAGCCTGCTTGGGACTATATATCTATTTAAATAATGATAATTCCTTTTTTAATAGCATAATTAGATATGTATTTATTTCTAATAAACTGGTATGCTTTTCAAAATATTATACAGAAAGACGACATTTAATTTCATTTGGGAAAGGAAAACAGTGAAGAGCCTTTCACAACTGTGTTCAGCTGATGGCATCAATAATTTCCTGTCTTTAGAGCTAATCTCAGTGATAGGGTACCTGGAGGGGCAAAGACTGGCAAAATATTAGTTTTCTTGTACCAGATAGTACCCTGATTGTCAGCCAGCCTTACAACCCTCAGATGAGTCTTAGGTCCATGTTACTCTACCATCTTGTCCACAGTGAATTAGACCAGAGTTTTGGCACCTGAGCCAAAAGCAATCATCTTGAGCTTGATGAGCAATTTTTAAAGTGGCCTGGCAGAATTCTTTCCAATAGGGATACTCTCTCTAGGGAACTTTCTGTAAGAAGATACTCTCTTAGAGAATCTGAATGTGAGATACACAAGGACACAAAAAACATACAAAACACAGAAGGCAATAAGCAGAAGATATGAGATGACAGATTCCTTCTCTTCCTATCCTTCTCTCCCTTCCTACTACCTAGCTACCTAGCCACCTACCGAAGCCATAAGAGAAAGCAGGGTTAGGAAGTAGAACAGGAAAAGCAGACAGAAAGAAGCAGAAAGAGAGAGGCTCAGTTACAAGGAAAGCTACCTCAGTAGCTTCTAGCTATTAGAATTGTCTCAGTATCCTAAACAATTCTCCACTGGGCCTCACTGTTCAAGTGCTGAGGAAGCACCTTAATTCTCTGGATTTTCTCAAAATAAATTCTTTTTCAGTGAGATATCCTAAGTATGTCTTTATCCTTGTAACCTGATAACTTAACCAACACACACCTACTGTACTATTAAATAAATCCAGCAAAGGGATCCATTTTCCTGGAAGGTGTGTTCTCTCTTTCCTTTTTTAAGCTTTTTTGTTAGCCCACAAAAACTTATTACCGGACTTGTGTCTGCAGTCTAGAATTATATTTCAGCCAACAATTCTGCCCTCTACCTAAAGGAACAAGGAACTAATCATATTTAAATTTTTTTCTTTTGCCCCTTTCCACCCCCAAGTCATCAATATATTTGGAAACTTGAATGCTATACAAAAAAACAGTGGCATTTTATTTTCTGTATTATGTGGCACCATTAAGAACAAAGACACTTTCTTGGCATTCAATATACTTCTCTCCCTTCAAATTTATATTTTAACTAAAATTTATACTTTAAAATTTATATTTTAACTAAATAGTAGCAAATTTCAAAGGCTACTTTTATTTGCTACCTTGAAGCAAGGTTGAAACTTGCTACCTTTCAACTTCAGTCACTTTATTTCATGAATCATTCTCACACTCACAAGATTTGCTAGTCTTTCATAATGTAATTAAAATTTTAAATAATTTGTTACTGATTATTTAAATAATTTGTTACTGATTATTTTCCTTATCCACTTTCATTTTTCACTTTGTGCCTTTACTAGCACAAGTCACTAATGATGTTTTGTACTTGAAACTTAAAACATGCCATAATATATATATATAATATATATAAATTTCAGATTCCCATAAATTGTCATTTCACCTGTCCACTGACAGATTTTTAGAAGAGAAAAATGACTGCCAAAGATCAAAAATAATACTTCTTAGGATAGGTTGGTTGTGGGAAAATGAATAATTCTACTTACTTCCAGAAGGAATGAAAATTAACTTTCTGGAGGGCAACGTATAATTCATCAAGTCTATCGTTATCCTACAGAAATTTTGATAGGGGTGCATATGGAAGTATATAATAACATTAACTACAGTGTTATTTATAATTGCAAATAAGTTGGAAATAAGCTAAATATTCAACATAAGGAGACTAGTTAAGTAAATTACACAGAATAGAACACTATGTAGCCATTATAATTATGATTTGTTTTTTTAACATGGTAATAAGATGTTTATAATACATCACTCATTAAAAGACATCAAAGCAAGATGATCCTTATTTTTTAAACAAACAAAAATTCTATTTGTGCACATAAAATTCAAGGGATACAAACCAAAATATTATTTTTGAATGGTGGGATGAGGGATGATTCAATTCTTTGTGGTGGGGAGAGAGGACTTTTTTTTCTTTATTAACCATGGATTACTTTTCTAATTAAAAGCCAGAGGAAAGGGCTTCCCTGGTGGCGCAGTGGTTGGGAGTCCGCCTGCCAATGCAGGGAACACGGGTTCGTGCCCCAGTCTGGGAGGATCCCACATGCCGCGGAGCGGCTGGGCCCGTGAGCCATGGCCGCTGAGCTTGCGTGTCCGGAGCCTGTGCTCCGCAACGGGAGAGGCCCACGTACCGCCAAAAAAAAAAAAAAAAAAAAAGCCAGAGGAAAGTGTTTATAAAGTAAGTTCGAATTCTTTACATACAGCACTAGACAACCTTCTTTAATCTCTAGTGGACTTTTGGTCAGGAAATTTTTTTTAAAAGCTCAACTCAACATTCTAACTATAGTTGTTGTATCTGAAGTAGGAATAAAAAAAACATGATTTCCCCAAATTTGTCTTATTTGTCTTAACCTTTTAAAACAAAGTTTAAAGTTTTTTTAAACTTTTAAAAACAAACTTTAACATTAAGTACCAAGGAATAATATTTTAGCAACGTAAACATTAGCTGAAGGTACCTCAAGCTTAAATCTTGTTAATAAGACAGAATTTATCTCTTGCCATCCAGCCAACGTGACGATTCAGACCTTTTCTCCTATAGATTCTATAGGAAATACTCTTTAATTATTCATAGTAATAATAAAGTAACAGAAGCAACTAGCTTTTGTTATCAATTTATCTCTCAAGCACAACTTGTGAAAGCAGAGAGAGAAATAACAAGCAAACACGATATGATAAAGGAACACAAATCTAACTTACACCTACACAGAGATTTTTATTTATTTATATTCTATATAAAATATAATACGTAATTATATACTAAACATATAAACACACATGTGTGCATGTCTGTGTATATACCGATGTGTACGGGGTGGTGGTGGTGGTGAAGTGGTAACTCTGGAGTCAGAATACACAGCATCAAAGCCCGGCTCTGTCACTTACAGCTGAACAACCTTAGGTCAGTTATACAACCCACTTAAAAACGCTTCCATTTCTTCTTTTATAAGAGAGTAATAATAACAGTACCTACTCCACTGTCTTATTGTGAGAATAATATGCAGGATCTAGCACACAAAATTGCTCATAAATGGTACCTATTATCATCATTAAAAGCTAAACTTCTCTGCCTCCAAATTGTAAATTTTTATTACGATCTAACACTACCAGTAACCAAAGGGATAGATGTATTTTTCTACATTTTTCAGCTTATCACCTGCTAAGGCTAAAAAGCAAACATGACTGAGGAGACATATGAAAATGTTTGATTACTTGATTTTGCAATTAAATGGCAAAAGTAATGATGTAAAGCTATAATCATATTTGAAGTTGTATTCTGAAACATCAAATTATAAAGAGATTATTTACTCAACTATATCATCACATTCACTGTTAAGAGAGTTATCAACAGGTCAGTCACATGCCAATAATCTTCACATGCCAATCATCTAGAACTGATATAATCTGTAGTGGTTAGGCCTTGAGTTACTTGAAGGTAGGTTCATCACGTTCATAGAAACTTTTTCCATTAACAGCTGCAAAATATCCTTGCTCTACCTTTAATAATTTTTAGCATCAAGATCTATCTTCACTTTGTACCATCCTTTGAAAGAAGAAAGCAAAAATAAGGAGAACAGGGCATTTACAAAAGTCATGATCTTCACAGTACTTACAGCGTCATGTTACTAAATTTCCAAAGACAAAGTCACATCTCCAAAGCTTAGGTAATACCAACAATAGCTGATAATGCTAAACAAAAGTTTTCAGTGATTTATTTTTATACCTGTGTTTTCTTATGAGGTACTTGCAATGCCTCAGTAAGTAATCTTTTGAAGGCCTACACAATTTCAGTGACCAGAAGTCATCTAATCTCATCTTTGGGGAGCAAGATTTTCCTGGATTCCCACCAAATAAATAATGAACCTGTAATAAATAAAACAAACCAGATTTTAAAAAAATGCATGCATACTCAAGAAACTACGAAAGTCAAAGTAAAATTTCTTCATTTTGGTAGTAGTGTGTAACAAGTAACTTCTTTAGCTTTACTAAAGACTAAAACATTATTACATGTCTACTAAAGGTTGCTTCTGCTTTTTTTCAAGTTTCCATTTTACTTTAAAGTACTGTGACTACTTCCTTAAATTACATTTTCTATTAAAATAAGTTGTATCACCACAGTTACACTGACAATGGAAGACATAAAACAAAAGCAATGATAGTAAGAAGCTATTCTAAGATACTGAGTTTGCTTAGGGCAACAAATAATGGGGATTATCAAGTTAACCAAGTGTTGATCGTAATAAAAAATGGTAGCATTTTAAAAACTGACACACAAGTTGAATCACTGAAGGTCAACAGTAACTAGAAACTTTAAAAATTTTAGCATCTTACTTTTGCTTTAGCCTTAATGCTGAATATTTTTAAATGGCATATATGATTTGTGAAATAACTTTTAAAATATTTTTCTATTATTCAATTAATATCAAATAAGAAATGTAAAAGGAATACTACAATGATTTCACTATTATAATTACAGCTTTAGTAATATTCTGTACTCAAAGTGTTAAAGCAGTTCTTGAAAATTTTGAAAACATTTATAACCAGTAGTGTTATACAACAGAGATATTATTTATTTCTGTCCTATAGATGGAAATTCACTTATCCTTTAATTTGGGAGACTCCCAGAGAAAGGGTTTTTATTTACTCCCATGGTATCTTTTACCTAAAGTTCTCAAATGATAGAGGATTTAAATAATCATCTATGGCCTAAACAGAAAGAATTCAGGTTCTGTCAGTAATTTACTATGTAATCTGAGCCCAATCATTAAACATGTAAAATTTAAGGGAGAAATAGCTAAAGAAACCACTCTGAACACTTAGGGACACTAAAACTTCAGAATTCAGGACTGTTTTCACAGGCTGATGGAACAGATTATGTCAATCATAGATAGGAAAAATAAAGATAAAAAGACTTCTTACACAATGGGAAAATCTAAAATCAGGAAGTTATATATACCTTTTCATATCATGGAAAAAGGTATACAAGTGCTGAAAACTGTACATCTTCTACTTTAATATTCATATTGTATTGACAGAAACAATAGGCCATGCTATGTATCAGATCTATGCAGCTAAGAAGCAGCAACCACTGACCATTTTCATAAGAAAAGTATCAGGAACTGTGGACTATGCAAAAATGTTTATTCTCTTAATGAATTTTAGGGACAAGGTGATATCAAATGTCTGCTACGTATTCTAGTAAATGTCAGTCATTTTTATTCAAATCTACTTAAAAATAATCAGAAACATATATTTTGAGATTTTTTCCAATTGTACATCACAGAAAGTTTACAGGTCAATGTAGTTAGTATACCTTGTGTAACTCATCATATACAAGCTGATGGGCAAATCTTGGACATGGTTCTTCCTCCTGAAGACTTTTACTTGGATTATCCTTTGCAGCTTGATCATTCTTATAGACGCAAGACCTGAAAGACATTGCTTTTAAGGCATTCTATCTTAGAAAACTAGCAGCACACATAATGTTAATACAATTGTAGCAAGCAAATTAACGCAATGTCTAATTACAAACAAAAAATTATAAATTTGTTCACATCAAATCTTAAAAGTTCTGGTCACCCTCATAAAATAATCTGAATTTGTTAGAACTGAGTTCTGAAGTTCTTTAATGTCCATCAAAAATCTCTCTCAAGAACAAACTACTTCGTGTTATGAAACAGGATCAGCATATATGAAGGCTTAAACCAACAGCTGAAAGAGATATTACATTTATCTATTCACAATAAAAAAGCTCACAATAGACTTCTTTCATTCTTACTGTAAATAAATGTCTTATTTAGAAAATAATAAATTCCTTAGCTGCTGAGCACCACCCTCCATTACTGAATGGAGGAAGTTCTCTGAAGTTCCTCTGTTTTGGAGAATATTCACTTATGTAGTAATCACAGAACATTAGAGCTGGATCCTCTAGGTCAGTGTTTTTTGTTTTTTTTTTTCTGCGGTACGCGGGCCTCTCACTGCCGTGGTCTCTCCTGTTGCGGAGCACAGGCTCCGGACGCGCAGGCTCAGCGGCCATGGCCCACGGGCCCGGCTGCTCTGCGGCATGTGGGATCCCCCCGGACCGGGGCACGAACCCGTGTCCCCTGCATCGGCAGGCAGAGTTTCAACCACTGCGCCACCAGGGAAGCCCTAGGTCAGTGTTTTTCAAAGCAAAATGTGCAGCAGTTCTGTGAGATGCTCTGTGACAAAAGGGTCCTAGTTTGAAAATGCTAAATAATAATGCTCCCCACCTTGCTCTAGTCAAACTGCTTTATTTTATAAAAACTAAGAAAAGACCTGGGAACATTAAAAATACATGGTTCTCAAGTTTACACATCTACTTGGTAGCAAAAGCTAGACTAAAATACAATTCTCTTGACTCTCAAAGAAACATCTACTAATTGAAATAATTCAGCGGTAAAATCCATTTGCTGAACATCGCTGTATACACAGGCACCAGTACTGACTTTTCCACTCCCCAATATTGATATTAAAATGTATGACATCACAAATTAACATAAGCCTTCCATCTCTCTCTTCTTTTGAATAAACCAACAACCTCAAATAAATGTTACACTGTGATTGCAGTACAGACAAGAGCTACTTACCAACTATTCCTTACAATGTCATAAATCCAGAATGAATTTCTGACATTTTCTTCCCTCTTTTCCTTGTCTTTGCTGAGTCCAGATAAGACATGTATTTCATTCAGTTCTGGATCAATGGTTGCTCTCTGTGTGAATCCTGTCATTGGAACTATAAATTGAAAGAGAAAATAAGATGACAGTATTAACATTACTTAACAGATTAGTACTACTCTTTAAAAGATTACTACATCCTTACCCTGCTCTACTTGTGTCCACAGCACTTACCTTCTAACAGACTACATAACTTTTATATTAAACAATAATCAGTTGCTTCTTGCCTTCTCCCCACTCAAACGTAAACTCTATAAGGGCAAAGGTTGTTTGGTTCACTGTTTTGTTCCCAGTGCCTGAAACAATTTCCTGGCATATAATAGTTACCCAACTATTTGCTGAAATAAATGAATGCTAACTATCAGAATGGAGTTAGAAGGAGGGAAGAGATAGAAAGAGGTATGCAATGTAATCATTTTTATTGAGGAAAAGGGCAATGCTTTATTTAACTGATTTATTATCTGGGTCAGCTCTAATTTAATAGCTGAGACAAAATATTCAAATCTCGACCAAGAAAAACAAAAATTTGACACCCCGGTTTGTTCAATAAGGTCAAAGTCATCTAAAATACCTGTTCAAGACCTACAATGAAATGACATAATTTCCAAGAAAAATAAAATAAAATAAAATATTTGGGGCTAAAATATGCCATTTTGTTTTCCTGAGTGGCTCTAATTCCCCAGAGTTAATTTTCTGAGAAAATATTTTACTTCCTGAGAAATCCATTAAATGAGTGATGGTCATTCAGCATTATCCAGTAATTTGTAAAACACTGATATAGCAAATGCAAATTTTCTCATTATTATTACTTGGAAATATTAGTTGAAATATAATTTTATGATTCACAACATACTTGCCACAGATCTAAAAATAATGCCACTGTTTCAACACTACATTTCTTTTATACACGAACAATTATCATATGCTGAAAAAGCTAAACAAACATCAGATTGAAGTAAAACATTTCAATCAATCCAGAATACTATGGGAGGAGATGCTAACCACATTGATATTTATTCATCTTTACCTACTTTAGCAGGGCCAAATGATGCAATATGTATTTTTTCCTGGTTTAATTCATGGGTCCTTTCACATTCATATTCAATAAATTTGTCTGGAACATTTCAGAGACTATCCAAATGCATCCCACAGTAAATATATTAAAAAATTATACACACATATATAACATAATACATAATTTGTATGCATCCATACACAAATACATTTATCTTTATACACACACATCAACCTATTCTTAACAATAACCTCAACCCTCATAATACACAGTCTTTAGTGGTTATGTAAAGCCTGGTATTTTCTAATTAAGCCTTGGTAAACTTTCAAAAGTACCCAGGTTCTGACCTCTGTTCCTGAGATAACCTTGGAAGAAAGATAAAACAGTAAAGAAATGAAATCATTTTCATTAGTTGTAGAAGTGGAGGACATAACTGCCTAAATTTATTGCACTTAAATTTCTTCATCCCACGTAGAATTCTATAACATGGGTTGACAAACTATGGATTGATCTGACCTGCCTAGGGTCAAATCAGGCCTCAGTCATTCATTTACATTTTGTCTGTGGCTGATTTCACCCGACAATAGCAAGGCTGAGTAGTTGCAACGACAATAATTACATCTGGCTCTTCATAGAAAAAAATTGCTAACCCCTATTCTATAATCTTTTAAAATGCAAATATGAGAGATGTATGACTTATTATAAATGAATGCAACAAACTGCTTACCTAAAATAAGGACCCATTTAAATACCTTAAATACGGAACCGGAAATTTCTGAGTGGAATGGAAATCTGTGCAGAGGGAAAGAGATTTTTGAATTCTATAAAATGGGGCTGGGTCAACGAGAGGAGAATAAAGGAGTACTGGGCTAGGGGAGGCATGTGAGAATGTTACATGTTTTCTCTTCCATACTGTCACATTTTACCTAGAAGCAGCTTTGTAGCAGAAGAGAAAAATGACAAGTGTTGCTTCTCAAAAATGAAAGCAGTAGGCAGGTTTACAATACTCAGGGAGGTAAGACTACCATGTTTATAACACCTGTATTATAAGAATTATAAAAAATTACTTTGATTATAAAGCAGATTAGAAAGTATACACTTCCCATTTCTTTGATCTTTCATATACAATATGCCTTTTACTCTGCGAAATGTTGACTTTCGCCTCAAAGTTACACATTTAAGTCTTTTATTGGCTTTTCAAACAGCTTTACAGAATATCATTCACATACTATATAATTCACCTATTTAAAGCATACGGCTTGGTTTTTTTTTAGTATATCCACTATAAAACCATCATCACAATCTAATTTTAGAATATTTTCATTACTCCAAAAAGAAACCCTGTACCCATTAGCAGTCATTCCCCATCCCCTTTCACATCTCCCCACAGGGTCACTGCATCATTTGACATGTCTATCAACAATGCAGCATAGACAGGCAAAGTGAGAGGCTTGTGAGATACACAGATCAATTAGGAGGCTGTTAACAGTGCGATGGTGTGGACTGGACGAAGGTAGTAAGGAAATATTAATAAAGAAGCACGATTTCCATCAGCAAAAAAAGGGAGGAGATGTTATGTCAAAAGTACAAAAATCTCTGGACTGGCTTAACAGAGGCCAAGCTTGGAGCAGAAACTTGTGAAAAATAAGAGTAAAAATGTTTCACTCGGGGGCTTCCCTGGTGGCGCAGTGGTTGAGAGTACGCCTGCCAATGCAAGGGACACAGTTTTGTGCCCCAGTCCGGGAAGATCCCACATGCCATGGAACGGCTGGGCCCGTGAGCCATGGCCGCTGAGCCTGCGTGTCCGGAGCCTGTGCTCCACAACGGGAGAGGCCACAACAGTGAGAGGCCCGCATACCGCAAAAAAAAAAAAAAAAAAAAAAAAAGTTTCACTGAAACTTTTTCAAGGTATCCAAATATTTTACTCTAAGAATATTCAAATGTACACTCTCTCAAGGACAGAATTGCTATTACTCCTTAAGTTTACATACCCTTACAAATATAATTTTTATTGCATACTAATGACAAGGAAAAACGTTTATATATATGTGTGTACGTGAATTGAAGAAACATAAAAGAACATACACCAAAAGATAAATAATAATTATTGGAGGGGGGAAGTTAGGACATTTTAACTTTCTATTATAGAATATGAAAAGTTTCAATATATATTGATTTTATAGTTACAAGAAAAGAAGAAAAATCTAAACCAAAATACAGGAAAAAAATACATCTGGGTATAAATACTGGGGACTATTAGTAATAAGTGAAAAATTCTCACACATACTCCCAAATTTCTCATGAACAAAATTTTACATTAATATTTGGAATGCTGTTATTTAGATGGAAAGGGAATTCATAAAATTGTCAAAAGACAGTTTTACTGGCACTAAAAACAACGTTTTTAAATCATTTAGTTGCAAAACTAAAACTAGGTATTAAAAAGTATTTTTGATTTTTTTCTCTAAAATATAAAAATGAAAACTTACATCTGAAGTTCCTAAAGATCAGGGGGTTAATTCAAACTTACACTGAATGCATCCATGTTAATGGCCTTCTGCGTAAATTTTACAAATTGTACTTAAGTTTAATTCCTATTTCTACTCCATTCCACATACAGTAACAATTTAAAAAACATTTCAATACAAAAACCAATAAAAATAATTTTTTGCTCTGATTTGAAAAGATACATGCACCCCAATGTTCACAGCAGCACTATTTACAATAGTGAAGACATGGAAGCAACCTAAATGTCCATCAACAGATGGAAGGATAAAGAAGACATGGGGTGTGTGTGTGTGTGTGTGTGTGTGTGTGTGTGTGTGTGTGTAAAATGGAATACTACTCAGCCATAAAAAAGAATGAAATAATGTCATTTGCAGCAACATGGATGGACCTAGAGATTACCACTAAGTGAAGTCAGAAAGAGGAAGACAGGGCTTCCCTGGTGGCGCAGTGGTTGAGAGTCTGCTTGCAGATGCAGGTGACACGGGTTCGTGCCCCGGTCTGGGAAGATCCCACATGCCGCGGAGCGGCTAGGCCCGTGAGCCATGGCCGCTGAGCCTGCGCGTCTGGAGCCTGTGCTCCGCAAATGGAGAGGCCACAACAGTGAGAGGCCCGTGTACCGCAAAAAAAAAAAAAAAAAAAAAAAAAAGAAAGAGGAAGACAAATATCATACATCATCACTTATACGTGGAATCTAAAATATGATACAAATGAACTTATTTACAGAACAGAAACGGACTCATAGACATAGAAAACAAACTTATGGTTACCAAAGGAGAAGGCAGGTGTGGATAAATTAGGTGCTTGGGATTTGCAGATACAAACTACTATATACAAAATAAACAACAAGGTCCTACTGTATGGCACAGGAAACTATATTCAGTATCTTATAATAATCTATAATGGAATCACTTTGCTGTACCAGAAACTAACACAACATTGTAAATCAACAGTACTTCAATAAAAAAATAATACAGTTTTTCATATCTACCTTCAAAAGCAGTCTGGATTTCTCCAAGAAACTATTAAAAATGTCCATTTTCTGTAATACTCTAAATCTAATGTGTTATCTCCTTTGTACAGAAGGAAAAAAACCCCATTTTTCACTTTAAATGAAGATTTTATGCATTCTTATTAAAGAAAATTAAAATGTAAAAAATTACATGTACACATGCATCAAAGAATTATGGTCTAGCCCTAGTAGGCATTTTAGACTTGAATTTTTACTACTGACAGAAGCTGCTTATGAAATCTAAAGGTTGGGGCTTTTGGTTTTAGACAGAAAACTGAACACTAACTACATCACCCCTCTTTCCCATCATCCCGCTTGAATTGGCAGAAACAATATTCTAGCAAAAAGAAAAACAAAAAAAAAAGGTCTAGAGAAGAAGAAAGTATGTCAAGAAAGTATCAATAGATAAGAAATTTTGAGGAATCTTGAGAAATAGCAGTTGGGGTTATACTGACAGGAGGTCACAGCCAAGGAAAAGAGAGCCCAACTCACCAGAGATAAAAGATGGAAAATTTCAGAATAAGTCATCAAATACAAAAAGCAGGAGTAGACCTTGAGAAGCACTCCTGTGGGAGAGCTTCTAATAAGGACACAGGGGTCTATTCTCAGTTTACACATCCTATAAAAAAGCCTGCATGTACCATGCATTTATATAAAACCCTCAGTCAGTGTCTGATTTAAGGGAGAAGGCCACTGGGAAAGAGAGACATACAATGCACAGGAAACCACTGTCAACTACCTTTCTTAACTGATACATAAACTTATTCATAAATTTTAATGTTTAGACAGGAATCACATGACAATGAGAAAAAAATCAGCAATGTAAGGAGAGGGACCTAGATGAACAAACAGAACAACAGGAAAAGATAAATCATAGAAAAGAACAGAACTTAGAAGAAAAAACGCAAACTCATTATCCTTGTAGAGTGAAGAGAACGTTACATGTGTAAAACAAAAATAAGCTTCCTTAAAAAGAAGCAGAGTATGAAAAGATGTTAAAAAGTAAAACTATGACAAAAAAATGAAATAACAAAATGAAAATAAAATGTGCACAGTTAAAAACAAAGTCAGTCATCTCAAGATAAAATTGATAAATTACCAGAATATATAGCATAAAGATATAGAAATTATGATAGAAATGTTAAGAGATACAGAGGATAAAGCCATTGAAGTAAAAACTTTGTCTGAAAAGAGCACCAGAAGGAGAAATGAAATAATGTAGAAGAAGGAAATAAAGAAAATTTCCCTGAATGGAAGAAAAAAAGTGGGTGTCCTGTTTGAAAGAGCCTGGGGCACTAAGCACGTTTTATTAAAAAAAAAAAAAAGGTGGGGGGGCTTCCCTGGTGGCACAGTGGTTGAGAATCTGCCTGCCAATGCAGGGGACACGGGTTCGAGCCCTGGTCTGGGAAGATCCCACATGCCACGGAGCAACTAGGCCAGTGAGCCACCAACTACTGAGCCTGCGCGTCTGGAGCCTGTGCCCCGCAACAAGGGAGGCTGCAACAGTGAAAGGCCCACACACCGCGATCAAGAGTGGCCCCCGCTTGCCACAACTACAGAAAGCCCTTGCACAGAAACGAAGACCCAACACAGCCAAAAATAAATAAATAGTAAATTAATTAAGAAACAAAAAACAACTAGCTTGGCTATTAAAAAAAAAAGACTTTATATACATATCTCCTAGTGAAACTTCAAAAATTCAGGAATTAAAAGAAAATTCTAAAAGCTTCTAGGGAGGGGAAAAGTAGGTTACTATATACAGAGGAATAAGTATCTAACTAACATTAGACCTTTTATCAGTAACAAAGAATGCTAGAATACAAAATGGAGTAATAACTTTAAAATTCCTTGGAATATAAAAAGATATGGAACTAAAATTCTATTTCCTGTTAAACTAGCAACCCCAACAATGAGGTCAACATAAAAGAACTTTTGGATCAGCAGAAATATTAAAGTTCATATCAATGACTGCATCTGAAAAGATTCTTTCAGGAGCTATTCTAACGAACAAAAATGAATCCAAGGTAAAGAATGATATGGGATGTAAGAAATATTGGCAGTGATATATGACACAGGAAAAGAAAAGGAAGTTTGAAAGAAAATAAAGACCTATTAGGTCTTAAGCCTTGTACAAGACATTTTGGAATGAAAAAGTTTTAATAATGCAGAACATGTTCTTCCCTGTAAGTCCAATCACAACACCTGAATTTATACGGTGCCCCATTCCCCTCCCCCATCATATTTTCACTGCTTAGAATTTTGTTTGTCTTCAGTCAACAATAAACTTCCTCAAGGTAATTTGATCACCACCTCTCAATATGGGTTTTCATATTGAAAGCTTCGAGGCAAAAATACCTGATAATATTGTATTTTATCCTTGTATGAAAGTTAGGAGGATATAAATTGCTTGGTTCAAAGACATTTTCCTTGAGTATTTTTAAAGTTTACTATTTTCTTCCATTCACTATTGCTGTTGAGCTGATACCTAGCTCTCTATCTTTTTGTTCCCTGCAGGTCACCTGCTCTTTGTCTCTGAAATCTTTCAGAATTTCCTTTATGTCTTTAATATTCTTAATTTTACTTTAATAAATATGCCTAGGTATGTGTTTCTCCTTATTTTTCCTATTTAGCATACTACACGCCCTTTCACCAGTCTGAAGCCTTTCACCTTTTCTGAATTCTAGGAAATTTACCTCTTATTTCATCAATTATTTCAACTTCTTAAATTTTCATTTTTGTCTTCTCCTAGAATTGCTGTTAAGACGCGCAGGCTCAGTGGCCATGGCTCATGGGCCTAGGCGCTCCACGGCATGTGGGATCTTCCGGGACCGGGACACGAACCAGTGTCCCCTGCATTAGCAGGCGGACTCTCAACCACTGCACCACCAGGGAAACCCAATGATTATTTGTTTTCTGATACTGAGTTGTATGAGCTGTTTGTATGCTTTGGATATGTATGCTTCTCCATATCCTTTTCTTTTTTTCTTTTTTTTTTTTTTTACATTTACAAGTATCTATTCTCTTTCAAATTCTCTTCCCATTTAGGTTATTACAAAATACTGAGCAGAGTTCCCTGTGCTAAACAGTAGGTCCTTGTTGGTTATCTATTTTAAATATAGCAGTGTGTACATGTCAATCCTAAACTCCCAATCTATCCCTCCCCACCACCCTTCCCCCCTGGTAACCGTAAGTTCATTCTCTAAGTCTGTGAGTCTGTTTCTGTTTTGTATATAGATTCACTTGATTATTTTTTAGATTCCACATATAAGTGATATCATATAGTATTTGTCTTTGTCTGACATTTCACTAATCATTATGTTCTCTAAGTCCATCCACGTTGCTGCAAATGGCAATAATTCATTCTTTTTTATGGCTGAGTACTACATACACACACACACACACACACACACACACCCCACATCTTCTTAGGCCAATCATATGTTGACAGGCACTTGGGTTGCTTCTATGTCTTGACTATTATAAATAGTGTTGCTATGAACATTGGGGTACATGTATCTTTTCAAATTAAAGTTTTTGTTTTTTCCAGATATATACCCAGGAGTGGGATTGCTGGATCCTATGACAGTCCTATTTTTAGTTTTTTAAGGAACCTCCATACTGTTTTACATAGTGGCTGCACCAGTTTACATTTCACCAACAGTGCATGAGGGTTCCCTTTTCTCCACATCCCCTCCAACGTTTGTTATTTGTAGACTTTTTGATGATAGCCATTCTGACAGGTGTGAGGGGATACCTCATTGTGGTTTTGATTTGCATTTCTCTAATAATTAGCAATGCTGAGCATCTTCTCGTGTGCCTGTTAGCCAGCAGTATGTCTTCTTTGGAAAAATGTCCATTCAGGTCTTCTGCCCATTTTTTGACTGTTTTTTTTTTTTTTTTGCGGTACGTGGGCCTCTCACTGTTGTAGCCTCTCCCGTTGTGGAGCACAGGCTCCAGACGCGCAGGCTCAGCGGCCATGGCTCACGGGCCTAGCCGCTCCGCGGCATGTGGGATCTTCCCGGACCGGGGCACGAACCCACGTCCCCTGCATCGGCAGGCGGACTCTCAACCACTGCGCCACCAGGGAAACCCAATGATTGTTTGTTTTTTGATATTGAGTTGTATGAGCTGTTTGTATGCTTTGGATATTAACCTCTTGTTGGTTGCATCATTTGCAAATGTTTTCTCCCATTCCGTAGGTCGTCTTTTCGTTTTGTTGATGGTTTCCTTTGCTGTGTAAAAGCTTTTAAGCTTGATTAGGTCCCATTTGTTTATTTTTGCTTTTATTTCTTTTGCCTTGGGAGATTGATCTAATAAAATATTGCTACGATTTATGTCGCAGAGTGTTCCACCTATGTTTTCTTCTTGGAGTTTTACGGTGTCATCTTACATTTAGGTCTTTAAACCATTTTCGTTTATTTTTGTATATAGATGAGTTTGAGTTTATTTTTATTTTTGTATGAGGCAATGTTCTAATGTCATTATTTTACATGTAGCTGTCCAACTTTCCCAACACCACTTGTTGAAGAGACTTTTTCTCCATTGTATATTCTTGCCTCTTTCGTTGTAGATTAATTGACCATTAAGTATGTGGGTTTATTTCTGGGCTCCCTATTCTGTTCCATTGATCTATATGTCTGTTTTGTGCTAATACCATGCTCTTTTGATTACTGCAGCTTTGTAGTATAGTCTGAGGTCTGGAAGGGTTATACCCTCCAGCTTTGTCCTTCTTTCTCAGGATTGCTTTTGCAATTCTGGGTCTTCTGTGGTTCCATATAAATTTTAGGATTATTTTAGAACTTCTATTATTTTACCTGAACCTGGGTTTCTACCACTCATTATTTGCTTTTTGTAAAATTCCAACTAGCTTTTGACACTCAGTGATGTAGTACTTACTGATCTATCTCAGTGGCATTAAGCTACAAAGAATTCATCTCACTGAATAGATCAACCACAATTTATTTAACTGGTTACCTGTTGGTGGATAATTAAAGTTGTTTCCAGATTTTTTAATTTTGCAAACAATACCACAATAAGTATCTCTGTACGACTTATTTTTTATGCATCTGTACAAATATGTAAGTAGGATAAATTCCTTGAAAAAAATGCTTGGTCAAAGAGTATATGTATTTTATATTTTACTAGATATCAACATTCAATGAGTGATCTTTTAATTTACATTAAAAAATTTTTTTAAACGAATGAAGCTGAGCATCTATATAGAAGTAAGTTTGCCAGCTATTTGAATTTTTTCTTTGAACTACCTAGTTATGTCATTTGCCATTGTTCTACTAGAAAATTACTCCTTTTTTTATTGATTTGTAAGAGTCTTTTGTTTATATAGTAGGATATTAACCTTTGTCTCAGTTGCTATTTTGCCATTTATTATTTGACATTTAAGTATTTTTCCTTATAAAATCTTTTAATTTGCAAAAAATCAAACTAAATCTCTTTATTTATAGCTTCTAGGTTTTGTGTCATATCTGGAAAGGTCTCCCAATCCTAAATTATTCAAAACAATTAGACTTATTATTATTTTTGCGGTACGCGGGCCTCTCACTGTTGCGGCCACTCCTGTTGCGGAGCACAGGCTCCAGATGCACAGGCCCAGCGGCCATGGCTCACAGGCCCAGCCACTCCGTGGCATGTGGGATCCTCCCAGACCGGGGCACGAACCCGTGTCCCCTGTATCGGCAGGCAGACTCTCAACCACTGTACCACCAGGGAAGCCCTAGACTTATATTTTTATTTCTTAAGTATAAAACTTGAGTCTACCTAGAATTTTTTGTGATAAATAGACATCAATTAGAGTCAGGGTTTTACTTTTTGCTTATTGCCAGGTCTTAAGTGACATTTCAGTGTCATTTATTGCATAATCTATTTTCCTTCTCTGACTGGAAATGCCACTTAACCATATACTAAATTCTCATATGTACTTAGGGATATTTTATATTATCTGTTGTATTCCATTCCATTAATCTGTACAAAATTGTAGCTTTATAAATATTTAGTAGTATTACATTACCTTTCATTTTCAAAATTGTCTTTAGTGTTCTCAAATGTTTGTTTTTACAGGTGAACTTTAATTCACATTTACTATCGAATAACCTAAATTTTATATTAAAAATGTGAGATACTTTTATAGGCTTATAACTAGCAAAAACACCCCTGTGAGAGTGAAAGGTGGAAGTTATGGAAATTTATTATTACCAGTAACGTTGAGAAGAAAAAAAGTACATAATCCAATTTATCAGAATAATGGCACACCTAATATAAAAGATTCTAAATAGAAAGCAATGAAGCCTAGTTACATTAAAAATAAGCACTACCATTTCCTAGCTCAGTAACTAATCTTTATTAATGATAGCAAATCATTAGCTTCAGAGTCTTCTATGTATTGCTGAATTGGCCTTATTTATAGTTAACTCATAGAAGTCTAAAAGGGTCAAAAACATAAGAACTTCTCTCTCTCTCTTTCTCTCTCTCTCTGTCTCTCTCACACACACACACACACACACACACAGAGATTAAGAAAAAGAAAAACAAAAAAAACTCAATGTCAATAAGCACAATAAGGACATTCCCAGGGCTGAAATGAAAATCAGTAAGATTCTGCTTTTAAGGTTTTCACGAAAATATGTTTATAGATAAATCATATCTTGCAGACATAACTAACACAGCCCTCATTTGTTATTTTCACAGCCTGATAACAGCAAAAAGGAATGAAATTTAACTGTCAAAATTCTGGAGCCAGATGAGGCCTTAAGATCAACTGGTCCAATCCCCTCATTTTCAGATGAATAATCAAGTCCAGAGAAGTTATACAACTTTGCCAAAGCTACTGAAGGATGAGTGGCAGACCCAGATGAAGAGAGACCAAATCTTCTGACTCTGAATTCACTATTCTTTCAATTATATCAATCTGCCACTATGCTCAGGACAGAATGGAATAAACAGTGGCAGATGTGGGAAAATACAGTCGACAGGATTTAAGGAACACAACAAGTAAACACATTAACTACTATAGAACAGGGATTAGACTGTAAGAGCTCTGTACCATCACTGCCCAACTTAGTATCTGGCAAATGTTGAAGACACAATATATGTTTGTTATCTTGAACAATACAGATATGAGAAAGTAATCCCAGTATAATAGACTGAGTTTCTTCAGCAAACCATAAAGTTCTGGTGGTGTGACAGACCTTCTAAACATAATTTTCAACTAGTGTTAAACAGAGCTTACATATGGAGAGTCTGCTAAACCCCTTGTGTTCACATACTTATTGCCAAAAGTTATTCAGAAATAAACCCAAATTTTAGATGTGCTGAATTTTGATGTAATTATGTATGTGTTAGACACAATACTAATAAATCCCTTCTTTCCAAGCAGCTGTCAATCCACTGATTTAAATTAGTTTCTTTCTGAGGGGAACATAAAACTGTTACACTCTAGTTAAAAAAATGAGAGTTGAAAAAAAAATAAGAGTTGATTTTTTTCAGATCTTAAAATGTTAAATCTGAGATAATTCATTTAAGTAATTATAAAGAGCAATCATTTAAGATTTTACAGTATCTAACTTAATAAAAAATTATAACAAGCAGCAGCAATTTTATAATTAGATATACCGTCTCTAATTGGTCTCAACAGTTCACACAAATTTCTTCTAAGATTGCAAACAATCCAATTTGAAACTCACATAAAAGCAGTTTTAATCAAGTAACCCACATTACTGAACTGCAGATAAACATAGTAATTATGTGTTAAGTCCATTTCAAATTATAGTAATTAACTGTAATAAAACAGGTTTAGAATAACAGTTAATAAATAGAATGTTTAAATAAGCTAGAGCATCCATATAATAAAATTGGTATTTTCTCAGAATACTTAACAATGTAGAGGTTTAAATAGTACCCTGTCTCGTCCTTAAAAGGATTTTGAATGGCTTACATAATAAGTAATAATCTAGTAAGATAAAATTAAAATTTAAACAGACTTTTAAAAATCAGGTAAAAGTAACTCTATGGGAAGACAATACATATACCATAGTTCTGACATGAGGTTTTCTGATTTGTCTAACTTAATCCAGTGAAAAAACTTTTAGATCTAGAGTACTGAAAAGACTGAATGTTCTTCAGAAATCCTGAATAAAGTCTGTGTATTTCAGTTGAGCTTTTTTACAGGTTTTGAAAAGCAGAGTCAAAATTATACTGCCAGATGAATATTCAGAATCGTGCTAACAATTAAGGTTAGAACCATATGCTCTAATTCCTAACTTGGGTTTGAGGAGTTAAACAATTTCAGGAGACAATGATCTATAAGCTAAGATATGAAAGATGAGTGCAAGTTAGCTACATTTTGGAGGTAGGAGGAAAGAGTGATTCAGGTAGGGAAAAGAGTATGGGCAAAAACCCAAAGGCATGAAAAAATATGCTATCGATAGAGAACTAATATTCAGTGGTCATAAAACAAAGAATTGGTGGCAAGCTGAGGGTGGACACCAAGAATGGGGAACTACCTAAGCTGAGGCATATCATAAAGGAATCTGAGTCAGGCTGAGTTTAGACTTAATCATGAGGGCAAAAAGGAACGATAAAAAGAGTTTAAGCAAGGGAGAAGAAAAATCATCGGTTTATATTTTTTAAAAGGTATTTTCTGGGAATTCCCTGGCGGTCCAGTGGTTAGGACTTGGTGCTTTCACTGCCGGAGGTCTGGGTTTGATCCCTGGTTGGGGAACTAAGATCACATAAGCCTCGCAGCAGGGTCAAAAGAATTTTTTTTTTTCATATCTTAGTACTAAATCAAAAGGTAAGGTGTCAATCTACTTCTTTTTCCTCCCTATACACAACTGTAAGATCCATGAAGTTAGAGCTTTTATTCACAGTTGTAACCCTAGTGCTTAGATTATTATCTGGCACCTAGTAGGTGACCAAAAAGTATCTGTTGAATAAATGTTGAAGTGTATGGTTCTGTACTTAATTGGTAATGCAGAACAGCTATATTCTGCTCAAAGTGTGGAGAATGGGTTGGGGGAGGGATGGGGTACACAGGAAGAAGACGACTAGAAACAGAGGCCAAACAGGTGTTGGCAGTCCAAACTAGTGAAATAGCAATGGGAACAGAGAGAAGATGGGAGCTAAAATTAACATGACTTGATTACTGGATAGATCAACCTGTAGGCAGTATTGACATATACTTGTGAAAACTGATATACCCAACAATGACACCAGCCCAAACTAGAGAGTCAAACCATCTCTACTCCTAGAGTAGCCATAAGTGAGATACAATTTTACTTAAAATATAATTTGGGTCACTTACAGACATGCAAAATAAGGGGAGACATTAAGTAACTTGCCGTGGGTTATTTGATCAAGGACTGAGATAGGCTTTGGAGAGCTAGAACAGTGATCCTCTATCCTGGCCACTGTTCAGAAACCCGTGGGGTAGGAGTGGAGGGTGCACAGGAAAGACAGAGAGAGAACAGGAGGCTTAAGAAAGAGAGCAGAGAAGGGAAAAATGGGAAGGAAGAGAGGGAGGAAGAGAGAAGAGTAAAGGAAGGAGGTATGGAAGTGACTTATGGGAAGGAGAGAGGGAGAGAGAAAAAAATAAGAAAGAAAAATGAAAAGAAAGTAATTTCAGTTTCACTCTAATATGCCAACAGAGCCACTGAGGTTCCACAATTCTAAGTAATAATGGCAACATTTTTAGGCAGGAAAATTTTCCAAGTAGTTCTAACCAGATACTCAATTCTGCCATAAAAATCCTCAGTTAAAGCACTGGTTGTACATATAGGCTTTGGACAATGCAACTTATAGGCATACTGTCAAAATTAACCACTTGGAAAATGTACATTTAGACAAAAGTGATACTTTCAAAACTTTAATCAGATCAAAACCCTAGCATTCATTTGCAGCAACATGGATGGACATTCTAAGTGAAGTAAGTCAGCCAGAGAAAGACAAATATACGATACTACTTACATGTGGAACCTCATGTAACAGACTCACAGACATAGAAAATAAACTTATGGTTACCAAAAGGGAAGGGGGGTCAGAGGGATAAATTAAGAATTTGGGATTATCAGATACAAACTACTATATATAAAATAGATAAACAAGGTCCTACTGCATAGCACAGCGTACTTTATTCAATATCTTGTAATAAAGTATAATGGAAAAGAATCTGAAAAACAGTATATATACACACATATATGTATTGGGTTGGCCAAAAGGTTCGTTCGTTTTTTCCCATATGATGGCTCTAGCAGCAGTTAGTTGTCTTTAACTTCATTTGAAACAATTTTGTTAGATTGTGACAGCTGTCATATCAGCGTGCATTTAAAAAAAGACATCAAAACTGGTGAATTTCTGTGTAGCCATTTTAATACTTAAGATGGAAGAAAAAAGCACCATTTTTGGCATATTATTTCAAGAAAGGTAAAAACACAACTGGAATGCAAAAAAAGTGCAGCATATGGAGAAGGTGCTGTGACTGAGCAAACATGTCAAAAGTGGTTTGCGAAGTTTTGTGCTGCAGATTCTAACTGGACGATGCTCCACAGTCGGGTAGACCAGCTGAAGTTGACAGCAATCAAATTGAGACATTAACTGAGAACAATCAACATTATACCACACAGGAGATAGCCGACATATTCAAAATATCCAAATCAAGCACTGAAACACATTTGCACCAGCTTGGTTATGTTCATCGCTTTGATGTTTGGGTTCCACGTAAGTTAAGTGAAAAAAGCCTTCTTGACTGTATTTCCGCATGCGATTCTCTACTTAAATGTAAGAAAAACGTTCCGTTTTTAAAACAATTTGTGATGGGAGATGAAAAGTAATAATATGGAAGGGAAGAGATGGTGGGGCAAGTGAAATCAACCACTACCAACCACACCAAAGGCCGGTCTTCATCCAAAAGAGGTGATGTTGTGTATATGGTGGGACTGGAAGGGAGTCCCCTATTACGAGCTCCTTCCGGAAAACCAAATGATTAATTCCAATAAGTACTGCTGCCAATTAGACCAACTTGAAAGCAGCACTCGATGAAAAGCGTCCACAATTAGTCAACAGAAAAGGCATAATCTTCCATCAGGATAACGTTAAGACCTCATGTTTCTTTGATGACCAGGCAAAAGCTGTTACAGCTTGGCTGGGAAGTTCTGATTCATCCACCGTATTCACCAGACATTGCACATCTGATTTCCATCTATTTCGGTCTTTACAAAATTCTCTTAATGGAAAATATTTCAATTCCCTGGAAGACTGTAAAAGGCACCTGGAAGAGTTCTTTGCTCAAAAAGATTAAAAGTTCTGGCAAGATGGAATTACGAAGTTGCCTGAAAGATGGCAGAAGGTAGTGGAACAAAAGGGTGACTACATTGTTCATAAAGTTCTTGGTGAAAATGAAAAATGTGTCTTTTATTTTTACTTAAAAACCTAAGGCACTTTTTGGCCAACCCAATATATATACATACTACAGAAAACTGAAACACTTTGCTGTACACCAGAAACCTACATAACATTGTAAATCAATTATACTTCAATTAAAAAAAAAGAAAAGAAAAGAAAAGAAAAAACCACCTAGCATTAAACCTTTCAATAACCTTCTATGTTATTCAGCGGGGGGAAAATCCAAATTTCTTGTATTTGTATTGTACAAAGCACTGAATAATCAAACTTAACTATTTCTCTAACCTCATTGTTCACATCAACTTGCCTCACCCTCGATCTGCACTAGCACCCCCTCTGTTTCTGGAACACATTAAATTCTTTCCTGCTCTGGTATCTTTGTACATGCATTTCTCTCAGTTTTTGACACGGTTCTTCCTAATTCTCTACTTCTTTTCTTAAATCTTAAAGATTACGTCCTCAGAGATGGTTTCCCAACCTACTCTACCTAAATGGGACCTTCCATGATACTCATTATTATAGCATCCAATTTTTTTCTTCACAGTACTTAGAAGGCAAGTGCAGGTCTCTCTCCATTAGAATGAGTCCTTTGAGAGAAGGGATCTTGTCCCCTAGGTCCATAGCTATGGATCTAAACATACTTGGCATATACAAAGTGCTGAAATATATTGGGAGAAAAGAAGGGAGAAGGTCAAACTTAGATGCTAGTAGGTGACCAACAAATACTATTAAGTTAACCAACGAACTTGTCTGCATTGTGGGATAAATTACCATACCAATTAAAAATTAAAAAACACATAGCAAAATTGGTGATTCTGATTTTATAAAAGTTGATTATAGCAGTAATTAAGGAATGAATCCACTTGTCTTAGTAATAAAACCACAGTGATGAACAAAATTACCACAATTTAAGTTTAAAAATAGCAGAATATAAAATTGTGCTAAATTTTATAAAATAAATACATTTAAAAGACTAGAAGGAAATACATTAAAATGTTAACAGATTATGTCTGGATGGTTTGATATATTTTCTTTTTTGCATCTTTCTGTATTTTTCAAATTCTCTACAATGAGCATATTATTACTCTTATAATCAAAACAAAATTGAACAAGAAGAACAATTATCATACTATGCTGGCTCTAAAGCTATCCATAGCCATGAATGAAACATACTGACCAATTTTGCAAATTACTAAATAATAGTATCTCATTTTTTAAAATCTTCAAATGACAGTCATTAAAGTCTACTTATTATTATAGTGCATTTTTTGCTAAATCTTTGCCACTATCACTATGCCACTTTTTCCTTTTAATCTTGGAAGTAGTTTAGTATGGTCAAAAACAAAGCAAAACAAACAAAAAAAACCTTCTTTGCACTCCAACTTCTAAATCCCAGCTCTATCATTATCTAGTTATGTATTACTGAGATACTACTTCACTGAGTTCAATTTTTCTCATCTGGTAAATGAGAATAATACCACCAATTAGAACTATTTATAAAGCTCCATGCTTAGTGACTGGCTTTTAGTAGGGTCTAAATAAAGAATAGCTACTATAATCCATCAGAATATTACCTAGTAGATAGATTATAAGCACTCTGAGAGACCATGACCATCTAGCTCCACTGTATCCCTCCCTAGTCTAGCACTGAGCCAGTATGTAGGAGATTTCAACACATACTTGTCAAACCAATTACTATCTTCACTACCTTTTTCAGGTAGAGCTGCATTAGGATTGTAGGGGATTATTACCTCCATCTGCCTAGTTATTTTAATGGAAAATTAGACTAAATCTTAAAAACCAGAGGAAATCAAAGATTAAATCATATACCTCCACATTATCCTATGGTAGTAGAAAATAAATGAGTAAACAAATAAGACAGAATTTTAGATAGGATAAGTAATATTATTAGCCATTTCTTATAATATTTCTTTCCATATTTTTACATAACATCACTACCTACTGACCTCCTGTTATAGCAGATGAAGAACTTTATCAATACCACATTGATGCTATCCTCCCACTAAATGTTATCCCAATTTCTGGTTAAATTGATTGTAGTTTTTGCATTACTATGATTAGGAAAATACTGCTCACTGTAGAGCCAAGAAATGTACTATGATGATGCCTGATTTTTAAAAATTTTTCTTTTCCTACTATGTTCGTATCCTTACTCTTTTACATCAGGTATTATTTACTGATTAACACCTTTTTATTCCAATTGCTCAAACATATCTATTTAGTCTACTTTTATCTGGAAACCTCATTTTTGGTGAGGAAGAGAGGTCTACTTTCCTGTGTCCTCCTGCTCCAATTTGAACTGGATGCTCATAGCTTTGCTGTGCAGGTATCATCTTGGGATGGCCCTTCACTGCTTTCCTGTGTTAGATTCTCTTTTCCTCAGCTCTCAGCATGTTTTCTTTTTAACTACTTTTACTCCCTTTTGTTAGTGTATATGGTGTACTTTTTAACTACTTTTACTCCCTTTTGTTAGTGTATATGGTGTACTAACTTCCTAAAAAAGAGTGCATAAAAGATCTATTATTTTTTTAACCTGTGTGGCAGACACTCTTAATTACACGATCCAACAGCCATTTCCAAACTCCTTCCCCTATGTACCATATAAAGGCTGGAAAAGCTAATCGCTTGCTTTCCCAGACTCTCTTGAAGCCAGGTTTCACAGTTCTAGTCAGCGAAATATAAGTAGGCAGCTTTCTGTGTACGTTTTGCTCTCCTTCCTTTTTTCCTATCTGGAATGAAGACATGATGTTTGAGGTACTTCAGCCAACTTGCCACCATGAGGCTACAGCGAGTTAAAAATAGAAAAACAAAGACTAAAAAGAACCTGAGGGCCTTCATGACATTTCTTGAGTCACTACATCAGTCCCAGATTATCTATATCTGGATTTCTTGTCCAGTGAGAGAAAAGATTCCCTATTTTTTAAGTCATTCTTCTCTTGGTTTTCTATTACTTGCAAACAAACACATACCCCACCAATAAACCTGTTATATCTGAAAATACTATTTCTTCCTTCTTGGCTAGGAATAGAATTCCAGGTTGATGATAATTTTCCTTCAGAATTTTTAAGAACTTGTTTCCCCTTATCAGCTTCCAATGTTGCTGAAAATTCCTATCATTCTAAGACCTGTTCCTTTGAATCTAACCTTATTTTACAGGGGCAGCTTCTTAGATATTCTTTTTATGGCTGGTATGTAAAATTCCACAACGAACAATGATGTGCCTTCCGATTGAGAAGGTTTTTTTTTTTTTCTTCTAAATTCAATGTACTGACTTCCAAAGGGGACCATTTATAATTTGCAGACCAATACTTTCCAGTTCAGGAAAATTTTCTGTTAATTCTTTGTTTTATAATCCAGTCTCCTCCATTTCCTTGTTCTCCATAGTTGGAGAAACTGTTATGAGTTCAACACTGGACCTCCTATATTGATTTTCTAATATCCTTATTTTCTCCAATTTCCATCTCTGTCTCTTTGTCTATTTTTAGGGAGACAGATGTCTTACAACTCTCCTACTTTTTTTTTTTTTTTTGCGGTACGCGGGCCTCTCACTGTTGCGGAGCACAGGCTCCGGATGCGCAGGCTCAGCCGCTCCGCGGCATGTGGGATCTTCCCAGACCGGGGCACGAACCCGTGTCCCCTGCATCGGCAGGCAGACTCTCAACCACTGCGCCACCAGGGAAGCCCTCTCCTACTTTTTATTTTAACAAAATTTATTTCCAAAAGTCTCTGATCTTTCATTACATCCTATTATTGTTTTACGGATGCAGTATCCTTTTCTCTACCAAAAGTGATCTTGATCATTATTATTTTCATGTACTTGTGTTCAGTGCATCACTCCAGATTTCTGTTTTCAGGTTTGTTTTGTTTTTGTCTCTCTCTTTCACAGGGAAGGTCCTAATACAGAAGATACTTAACCGACAGTTCATTAAGAGTGAAGAAATAGGGGCTTCCCTGGTGGCGCAGTGGTTGAGAGTCCTCCTGCTGATGCAGGGGACACAGGTTCATGCCCTGGTCCGGGAAGATACCACATGCCGCGGAGCGGCTGGGCCCGTAAGCCATGGCCACTGAGCCTGTGCTCCGCAATGGGAGAGGCCACAACAGTGAGAGGCCCGCGTACCGCAAAAAAAAAAAAAAAAAAAAAAAAGAAGGAAATGCTTCCTGAGCTCATGATGTATGGCAGACACTTGACTCAGCTGATCTTAGTTAGACCTCATAACACCCTAACAGGTGGCTACCAATACTCCAAAAAAAAAAAACTGAAGAAATAAAATTTAATTGAAAACAGTATGTGTACAACTGTAGGCAACACAGTAGGGGGACTGGGCCACGAAAGCAGCCACTGTACTGGCGGCCAACAGGCAAGATTAGACATTTTATGGGCGGGGGGGAGCATATCCCCAAACCATAGTATCTGGAAATCTTTTTTATGAGGCCATATTTTTCTCCAGAGAAAGTGATACTAACCTTTTGTAGGAGACACATGCCTAGCGTCATGAGAGCAGGGAAATGGTTAGAAGTTCCACTGTTCAGTACCTGGACTTAATTCTATTTTCTACCCTGTTCCCTCTGCCTCCACAGAGCCTCTATTTCCCTCAGAAAATAAAGCTCTAGCCTCTGCCCAGTAGGAAGTATGGGAGAAAGATCCTGAGGATCAAACTACTTCACATGCACTTTTTTATGATGGTGCTATCTTGTTTTTTAAAAAAATTCCTCCTAAATATTAACAACTATTTTAAAAAATATATATATATTTATAAATAATAGATAAAAGGAAAAGCAAGCTGATCTAATTTCTCACCCTATTGCTCTAATTAGGCATTTTAAACCACTGGGTCTTAAACAAATACCATTCTTCTGTGTATACCAATCACAAGCAAAGTGACTACTAAGCAGGGTAACTATGTAAATTATCCAAAATAAGACACTTTTGAGAGTGAATGGGGCACTATTAATAATTATACATGAACTGGCATTATCTCAGGCAAACTAGTTACCCTATTACCAGGAGAATAACTTCCTGGATGCAGAGATTGTAAAGCTATACGGCATTACCAATGAATTATGTGAAGTCTTCCCTCAGAACAAAGACATACTCTACTATATGTGCCTAATATACAAGTCAATTTAGTGAGGTGGAAAGAATTAGCAAATACAGGATAATACAGTTTTTAAGTTATTAATTCTTACTATCACCCATTACAAGCACACACATAATTCCTTTAGAAATTCACACACTGTCTTTCTGCTCAAAGGAAATCACAATAATAATTCATATAGTATTTTTAAACAGGTTGAATTAAATAGTTTAGCTGGTAGAGGGTTTTCTTCCTCTTAGAATCACTTCAGTTAAACAAATGGGAAAAGGATAAAGAATGGTTAGAAAGAAAAGAAAATGGGATATAGTCTTCTACCTAAAGTAATTAAGACATGAGAGAAGAATCACTAAATGCCTTTACCCATTCCAGAGTCTTTCTTGGTACCATCTGATATTATGTCTACATGATCAGAATCCACATCATAACTAAAGAAATCATTCAAATAGGTCTTTGATCGCTGGCCACCAAATACATATAAGCAACGATTTTTCTGAAAAAAAGGGCAAAGAAGAAAAAAAAGTCATTTCCACGAAGAATTCAGAATGATCCTTTTAAAATTTAAAACTCTAAAAATGTAATTTCACGAGAGATTCCATGCAATGGAGTACTATACTGGTACAAAGCAGAATGAGGAAGCTCTCTATATACTGCTAAGAGGTAATCTCTAAGATATCCTATTAAAGTAAAAAAAAAGCAAGGTGCAGAATAATGGCTATAGGGTGCTGCCTTTGTGTAAGAAAGGAGAAAAAGTAATGTGTGCTGTGTTTGTTTCTTTCTTCAAAAAGAAACAAAGGAAACTAATAAAGGACAGCTATAGGGGAAGTGACAAAACAGGAAGACAGGGATAAAAACCATATATCTCCAAAAGGATACTGACGGTTTTGCCTTTAGAACTATGTATATGTTTTTACTTAATTAGAAAACAAATTTAACTTAAAAGAAAAAATAATCTTTGAAAAAAGTGAAACAAATAAGCCTATATACAAAGCCTGTATACAAAGATATGATCACACAGAGACACGTGATCACACAGAGAAGTAGTACTTCTAGTGATTTTAATTCTTGTTTTTGACTCCCATCCCTAGTAGGCAATATCCTAAACAGAAAAATAATCAGAAAGCAATCTTAAACAGCACTCAGTGATTTTGTTGTTAGTTTTGCTATTCTGTAAACTATTATAGAAAGACAGAGCAAGTAACATATCGTCATTAGGAAGTAGTATTTTAACCTTAAAAGATACACAAAAACAAAATCAAAGATATTAAAATTTAAAACTCTATGATCTTAAATTTGACTTGGACATATCAGTATGAACTCATGATTTTTCTCTTACTAAAAAAGACATACAGGGGCTTCCCTGGTGGCGCAGTGGTTGAGAATCTGCCTGCCAATGCAGGGGACACAGGTTCGTGCCCCGGTCAGGGAAGATCCCACATGCCGTGGAGCGGCTGGGGCCGTGAGCCATGGCCGCTGAGCCTGCGTGTCCGGAGCCTGTGCTCCGCAACGGGAGAGGCCACAACAGTGAGAGGCCCGTGTACCGCAAAAAAAAAAAAAAAAAAAAAAAGTTAAAAAAAAAAAAAGACATACATACATATATGCACGTGTCCATATATGCAAAGGTATACTGGGAGGTGGGCACTCCCACTGGCTGAAGATAGAGAAAAATTAAGGGATCAAAAAGAATAATGGGGCTTCCCTGGTGGCACAGTGGTTGAGAGTCTGCCTGCCGATGCAGGGGACACGGGTTCGTACCCCGGTCTGGGAAGATTCCACATGCTGCGGAGTGGTTGGGCCCGTGAGACATGGCCACTGAGCCTGCGCGTCCAGAGCCTGTTCTCCGCAACGGGAGAGGCCACAACAGCGAGAGGCCCGCATACCGCAAAAAAAAAAAAGAATAATGACAGCATTGGATTAAACACATAAAATCAATAAAATTCCAAAGTTCATAATAATACTTAAAAAAAAAAAATTGGTAAACTCTAGAGCCTCAGCTCATTAACATGAAAAGGTGACAGAGGAAAAGAATCAAACATTTATATTACCTATCCTGTGCGGTTTACATATTAGGGTAGCCAGTTAGTTAACAAGGATAAGCTTTTATAGTACAATCTCAGTTAATAAATGAAGAAATTATGTGATTAGAAAAATGACCATTTTTCAAACCCTACTAAAATCTATGACTATAGATTAGTCTATGACTATAGTCACTATAGTCTATGACTATCAGTGGCTGCTAAACCCATCAGATAACAAGTTGACAGGAAACTTTATAATTGATCAATCAGGCTGTTAACACCTAAACCCACCAGAACAATTTTAACATCACCAAAAGTATGACAACTACGCATTAAATGTCTCTTTATATTTTGCAATCAGACCAGCTGTGAAGTATTCTTGCAACTCCCCTTTTGGCCCGCCCTAAAAAGCAGAGTGAATCTAAACTAAGTTCAAGCCTCTGGATCTACACACCAGCTCACAGGAAATACCGAAGATAGAGGATCATGTTAAATGACACCATGAGTATAAAATCGGTCAAACTGAGAAAATGGGAAATTCTAGATTTACTTGCTTTAACGAATAAGTGGTATATATACAGAGGGAAAAAAATAGGAGAGGGGAGTACTGTTACAGATTAGAAGAAATTTAAGAGCTTTAACAACCAAATGCAATATACATAGACCTTTTCTGGATCCTGACTTGGATAAAACAACTATGAAAAGGTATTTTTCAGTATTTTAGGGAAAAAAATGAATGCAATATTAAATGATATAAAGAAATCATTTTTGTCAATACTTTGGTTGGGTTTTATAATGATACTATAATTATGTTTCTAAAAAGTCCTTACCTGTTAGTGATACAATACGGTATTTATAGGTGTATAATGATACAATGTCTGGAATTTGCTTCAAAATACCCCAACACAATAAAACTTAAGAATAAACTTAAAAATCAAAGAAACATTAAAAAAAATAAGATATAAGTGGGTTAGATATATGAAAAATGAACAGTCGAATAATGCTAACTGTTGAAACTGATAAATAAGTACATGGGAATTTATTATACTCTTCTCTCTACTTTGGTATATGTTAAAAATATTCCACAGTGTATTTTTAAAGTTATGTTCACAGAAAGAAGCCCAAGTTTTCACTATAGCACATAAAAAGGTTAAAGAGGGCTTCCCTGGTGGCGCAGTGGTTGACAGTCCGCCTGCTGATGCAGGGGACGCGGCTTCGTGCCCCGGTCCGGGAGGATCCCACGTGCCGCGGAGTGGCTGGGCCCGTGAGACATGGCTGCTGAGCCTGCATGTCCGGAGCCTGTGCTCCGCAATGGGAGAGGCCACAATGGTGAGAGGCCCGTGTACCGCAAAAAAAAAAAAAAAAAAAAAAAAAAGGTTAAAGAAATGTCTGTATGCTGGTTTTTGCTGATAAATTTTAATTCTAATTCCATTAAGTCAATTCTTAATCCTTTGCACTTAATGGAGAGTAGCAGAGGGGAAAATAAGAACAGATAAGAAAATTGATCTTCTAGACACTAAGAGAAAACAGTAAGTAGAAAGGTATATAAGAAAGAGAAATAGCTACTACATATAAGCAGTGAAGTTAGTCATTAAAGTGCCTAGATTAGTACTCAGCTGATAACTACTTAGGAATTATTAGGTTGACAGAAGAATCTTATAATTAGCAAACTGTTCTGTGTTAAAGGTAGCTTTGTTTTTGTCTATCATTGCCAACACATTTATTTCTAATGAAAAATTTGCTCTTACTGAAGAATTATATTTCACCACTGCTTTTCCTATTGAGAGATACATGACACAATAACATAAGACAATGTACAGAATATTCTTACTGAGTGGAATAGCATGCAGTGTCCTATACGAGACTGGATGTCCTCAGGCCCAGCATTACAGGAGTCCTCTCGAAGAAGTTTCCAGGTTTGACACTGACAGTTGAAAGCAAACAATCCACTGAATTGTGGTTCACTGGCTCTGCTGTCGTCTACACTGCCATTACATGTCAAAATTCTACCACCAAAGGTGTAGATCATATGTTTTTCTGAGTCCATACACATCTATAGAACAAGGCAACAGATTGAATAGTTTTAGATTGTTCCTATCATATGTGCTAAAATGAAACCAATGTGTGCGGTTTTAGAATCTCAAAGAAAGTGAACATTGTCTTAATAACACCAAATACCATCCCTGATTATCATATGCACTTATTAAAATACTGCTCAACACCTGGCAGAGATTCAGGATGGATTTCTAAATGCCTTTTCAGGTTTCCATTTTTTTTCCAGTGAGAATAAAATATGCTGGGTTAAGGAGCTTTATGCTTTCTTGAAGCTGCATAATTTTCACCAAATCAACCAATAATACATTAGGTACTGACTTATAACTAAGAGTAAACACTGATCATACTCTGTGGGCAAACAGTGATCACATCCTCCTTATAAAAACCCCCTTCTCTCCATTCTAGGCAAGCATTCTATTCCTCTTGCTACCATTTAATAAGAGAGAAGATATGCAAATAAGAGTGATGCAGCTTAATTCACCTCTCCACATTTATTTTACAAAATTCTTCAAATTATGTTGTTACCAAATAGCAAAACAAACACAAGAAAAGACATTTGCAGCAATCAGTCTCCAGGTGAAACAAATTCTATTTCGAAGAATACGTAAGTTCAAGTTGGTAATTAGATGCTGAATACAAGTGGCATTTATGTTTAAAGAATAAAGTGTATGTAAAACACCTATTTTTTTATTGTTGTTGCTAAAGCACAAATACTAGCCATTATATGTTCAATTCTCTCCTCCCATCAATTTACTCCTGCTACTTATCTATTTTTTGTATTGTTTTTAATAAGAAACTATTAAAATAACTGTAAAGCTTATTTTAAAATTAATATTAAACATTAAAAAGAAAGGATTCTAGCGCCTCCTAATCTTTACCTACCACTAAATAGATTCACTCACTTGCCATTTCCCAGGTTTCTGGCAGACTTCCATAAATTAAGAGAAAATCTACAATTCCTTAAGGGTGAAATCTTCGGGAACACGGCTGAAAAACTGAGATGTCAAAGCTTTTATGTCCCTGGCACTACAAAGGAAAGTGATCCTACCCTTTAATCTTAAATGATTATATCATGAAAAGCAATCCATACATTGTTGAGGGACACACATAATGTGAGTCTATTTACATTTTCGTAAGTTCACAGATTCATACTAATTTGGTTCAATCTCTGTTATCTAGCCCCTATGGTTCTACTTTATATGTCTACAAAGGGAGCTTCTCTTTCCTTTTGGGGATATTTAAATTTCATTTTGATATAGCTATTCTCATTTGTTATCAGGGGAGAGGCATAAACATCTTTATCTTAGTAGCTCTTTCTTGCATGGCGGACCAAACCAACCCAAAAAGGGACGAAGATACTGTTTAGCTTGATTCTTTCCCATATCTTAGAACAATGACACAAAACAGAAACAATTTTATTCCTTCAGCTTGGTTCTTCCCTGGATAAGATAGGTAGTTTCAATGAGGGTCAATTATCAAATAACAAGTTTTTTTTTTTGCGGGTACGCGGGCCTCTCACTGTTGTGGCCTTTCCCGTTGCAGAGCACAGGCTCCGGACGCGCAGGCCCAGCGGCCATGGCTCACGGGCCCAGCCACTCCGCTGCATGTGGGATCTTCCCGGACCGGGGCATGAACCCGTGTCCCCTGCATCGGCAGGCGGACTCTCAACCATTGCGCCACCAGGGAAGCCCCAAATAACAAGTTTTAATCACTCTAGGAAACGTTATGTTGTTCATAACAAGTTTTAATCACTGTAGGAAACTTTATGTTGTTCATCAGCTTATGGTTTCCTTTTAATTTTTTTTTTTTTTTTTTAATTTATTATTTATTTTTGGCTGCATTGCGTCCCCGTTGCTGCGCGCGGGCTTTCTCCAGCTGCGGCTCGTGGGCTGTAGGCACGCGGGCTTCAGTAGTTGTGGCGCACGGGCTTCGCTGCTCCGCGGCATGTGGGATCCTCCCGGACCAGGGCTCGAACCCGCGTCCCCCGCACTGGCAGGCGGACTCCCAACCACTGCGCCACCAGGGAAGCCCCCTTTTAATTTTTAATCTCTGAAAAATGTTTGAAAATCCAATGGCTTATTAAACTCTGTGAGATCAGAGAATCTTTTCCCTCAAGACTTGAAGAAATCTTTTAAGCCTACTCTGTCAGGTTAGGTATATTTAATTTCTAAAAGCAAATAAACAGGACTTCCCTGGTGGCGCAGCAGTTAAGAATCCGCCTGCCAATGCAGGGGACACAGGTTCCAGCCCTGGTCCCGGAAGATCCCACATGCTGTGGAGCAACTAAGACCGTGGGCCACAACTACAAAGCCTGCGCTCTAGAGCCCGCAAGCCACAACTAATGAAGCCTGCACGCCTAGAGCCCGTGCTCCGCAACAAGAGAAGCCACCACGAGACGCCCACGCACCGCAACAAAAGAGTAGCCCCGCTCACCGCAACTAGAAAAAGCCCGCACTGCAACAAAGACACAACACAGCCATAAATAAATAAGTAGATAATAAATAAATTAAAATAAAATAAAAGCAAATAAATAATGGATAGCCACTTATTCCCCACCCCATCCCCAACTGCTTTTTAATTTAAAACCGTCTGTTTATTTTACTTTATCACATAAACACAAAATTGGCTAGGGTTAGGTTGGGTTCAAGATAATTTCCTCCTCACAAAATTTGAAGCTATTGCTATAAAGCCTTCTAAGTAACCCTACCTCCCGCCAACCTCCAAAAATGCCTCATGTTAATCTGATCCTTGCTTACCTACAAAGGTAACCAGTTTTCTCTGTAGCTTTTAGGATTTTCTCTTCTTCCTTGGTTCTGAAATTTCATTAAGGAAGTATCTAGGTAGGGATATTCTTTTTTCATTCATTCTGATCTGCACTTGGAATTTCTTTCATTCTGAAAACGATCTTTCTTCAGCTCTGAGAATTTTCTTCATTTTTACCTTGAGTGGTTTGTTCTTGTTGTTTTGGCCTCCATTCTCTTTCTAGAACTCCTATAAGGTGGATGTTGGAACTTCAGACCCTTTTCTCTGTTTAACTTTTCTCTCATAATCTTACCTCACTAATTTAGTAACCATTTAGAGGTATGTCCACACTACTTTTAATCTATCTACTGAGATTTTAATTTCACTATCAAATCTTTAATTTATAATTTTTCTATATATTTCCTTTTCATGAATGCAATAGCCTCCTGAATTGCTCTAAGAAATCACTTAAATTTATCTTAAAGACTTCTTCAATTTACATTACAAACTGTTCTTCTTTGTTGATTCTTAATCTGTTGAGTTCAGAACCTCATATCTCATAGTATTAATTATCTTCAAATATTTGGATTTGGGGGTTATTGTTTTAGTCTTCTTTGTATCTGAGAATCCCTATTCATTTGCCTGTTGCAATATACAGTAGTCTACCTCAAGGGACTGGGTAAGGCAAGATGAGACATGATGCTGTGAAAGGTTCTGCAGCAGCTCTACAGTGCCTCTTAGGAGTATTGCTCTATCTGTCCAGCTCCAATGACCACACTGAACACTTGACCTATTAATAATTATCACAGTTCAATGCTACTCAGTCAACCTGGAAAATGTCCTGCTGTTTCGTCTCCAACTGATCATCTACTGTTTGCCCCAACTATATGCTTTGAGACTCAAGTTGCTGCTATCTTATAGGTTGTGGTTTCTTCTGGTTGGATCTGATCCTACCTGCTTTCTTTGAGAAATTCCCTCAAATACTTTAAATTCCCTAAGGGCATTCTTTCTTTTTCTACACTATTACTAATATATTCTCTTGTCATTTCACAGGATGTTGGGCAGGAGGAGGGTAAAAATATATGTTCAGCCTGCCAATGATCCACAATGACCCAGGGAGAATGCCAATGAGCTGAGATCTCCAATACTGTGATTAAAGTTTCTCCTGTCATTTCTTGATTAGCTCACATTCCATTTTCTAGCAATTTCCTCAAAATGTGCTTATATTTGAAGGACAGTTTGGCTAGATATAAAACCCTTGGCTCACACTGTCTTTTGTTTGAATACCTTCTAGATATTGCTCTATTGTCTCTTGGCACTGAATACAGCTGTAGAGAAATCTGATATCAGTCTCATTTTACTTCTGGATCATTTCATCTAGTTGCCCACCAAATGGCCTCTTTATCTTTGAAATTCAGTGTTAGTAATATATATATATCTTAGAGTTGAATGCCTAGGTCAATTTTCCCTGAATTTATCAATATCAGGTCCTCTTATACTATGTGGAATAGGCTTCCTTCTTGAGGAAAGTCTTCTTGAATTTTATGTATAAATATTTCTTCTGTTCCATTGTTTTGGTTTTCTTCTTTAATGTCTCCAATTATGTGTACGTTGGCTCTCTTTTGCCTGCCTTCTCTATCTAATTTTCTGGCTAGCCCTTATATCTATATTTGTTTTCTTTACCTGCCTTTCTTATGACCCTAACCTATTCTTCTTTATGCTCCTTGTAAACTAGTCTTCATTTTTTGAAGTGTTACTATATTTTTCTTCAATTTCTTTCTTGAGATTTACCAGGTCCAGCAGATTTACACCTGCTCCTATTATTTGGCCATCTCATCTGCATTCTTGAATGTATGCCTTGTAGTTTTCTTCAGAGTTTCAAGCTTCATTAAGTCAATTAATTCATGTTAGAATATTGGAATATAATTTTCATCTGCTGTTGCATGAAAGAAAGTTTTTGCTATTCTTTTTCCTTTTATTGTTTTTCTTTAGAGTACTTCTCTAAAGATTTGGTGTTTACTGCTTTTTAGTTTTTCATATTTAAAATGAGCTGAATTCCCCTGGACCAGATAATACAAGGTCCCTATGGAAGTGTGACATTCTTGCTCAAGGACTTCCTCCTCTATTGCTACTGAACTGAATGGCTTCTTCAAAATATGGCGCTTCTGTGAAGCCATCTTCTCTAACTATGAACCTCATCTGGTTTAGGGGGCTTCTATCTCGAGCCTTGAGCTCCCCCAGTTCCTTCAATGGACATGCATAAAGAGCCACTGTCCCCACTTGTCATAGTGTTTCCTTTGCTTTTGGAAGATGGTGCTTTCTGATATCTACCACTTATGGGCCTTGCTAGGCACTTTCCACATGGTATTTAACTGACTCCCCCAGTGGCTGCACTGGGTTCAATTTCTGCTCTGCTCATGACACTTCCATTACGATGTACTTCTGCTAAGCTTCCTCTACATTCCCAGTTCTCCCATTACATTGCTGTGAGTTTCAATACAGGTTCTGGGTATTCCAGTTGTTTTTGGCTAAACTTACAAGGAATTAGGAGTTGTGGGTTTTCTTTGGCTTCTGGTTTTGCTGAATATGTGACTTGTGTTTTTTTAAAATCTTTTTGTTTGGTTCTCATTGTTCCTGAAAGATCACACAAAGCAACAACATGGAAAGCTTCAGAACTAAGCTGCCACTGTGTCCTTAGGAAATACAAATGTCTTTGAATTTTAATTTTTTAAATATGTTAAAATTCAAAATGGCAAAGTAACTTTTAACCATATCTTCAGGCCTCTAACTTTCTCACGTTCCTCTCAAATCTGAATGTTAAGTGTCAAATCTTAAAGTGTCACAAACAACTCCAAGTAATTTTTGGAGTAGGTTCCAACTTACAACTTTATTTTCATGAAACAGAACAGAAAATGGAGGCTTATACATTGTGTTAATTGTTCAAGGTCACAGAAGCAGCTGGTGGCTGAATTAGCACTGAAATCCTGGCTTCTTCACCCCTAGTGTTCTGTTAATAACACCTAATGAGTTGAAAACCAAGCATTATTGAACCTAGGCTTCAGGGAACATTCTGTTTTACCAAAGTCAAGAGAAACAAAGGCCCCCACACAAGGACAGCATATGTGCTATACTCAGACTACCCCTAAATTATTCTTTTTTTCAACCTGTAAAAACATAAGCCTCTTTTGGAAAAGAAATTTGTAACCAGTTGGAGGCAAGAAAATAAACTGTTTCCCTAACAACGTTATCTGCTGATGTTCTGTTTTTAAAAGATCAGAAGAAGTCTAACTTTTTTGGGAGTTCTTATTTTCCACATGAACAACACTGAGGATGTCAGCAGAGAAGTGCAAAGCTTTACAGAGCTCGGTTACATACAGCCAGCACAAGTTCCAAATTCAATCTAGGGAGTACTCTGAAGACTAATGTTTTTGATTTTCCACCCACCACATACTCAATAGACATATAAGCCACTCCTCTTTTCCTTACCATTCTCCTATTAAAACTACTTGTTAGTATAAATATGGCAGGAGGAAAGTTTTAAAGCAAAGAATTAACAAAAACTGGTAAAGAAACAATAAATAAAGACTTGGGTTTTAATGCCTAGATATTAGGCATAAGCTAGATTCTGTCATAAATTCTAGCACCACTCCCCATTTCTCAAGTAATACATAATGCTTTGTTCATCAATAGTGTTACAGACTTTTTAAAAGTCTTTTTCTTCCCCATATTCCAAAAACCTTTGGATATGGGTTAAGCCAAGCAAAACTGCCTACAGAATTCAAAGTGGCTACTCTTTTGTTTGAGGTAGTACTGACCTGTACTGAACTGATATAAAATAAGTTTTCAAAGACAGATAACAATGATAATGGGGATGATGATATGACAGCTACATACATATTAATATTTAAATGGTTTAAGAGATTGCTGTATATAGTCTTCTTGTCTACAACATCATTCTATGACTTCTATTGGTGCTGAATTTAAACTTCATCTAGTACACGCCAAATTCTTATCTATTTTATACTGAGTTTGTGATTATATACAAAAGTAAATATATTTCACTCGCATTGGAAGAAAAACTCTACATTTCCAATTCTTGAACTCATTATAAAATAATTAAAAATTTTCCAGGAATGTAGAATAAAAAGTTTTAAAAGGGCAAGTTGTTATTGGTATGATTTATGAATATCATAAAACTAAATCTGTTTTTCCTAATATGTATTGCTCCATCTACTCTCTATAAATTTTTTATAAATTAACAACTGTGTTTTGAGATCTTAGTATTTTATTCTGCACCAAACAAGAGAAAATAACTTTTAAAGAATAACTTTATATCTACTGAAACAGTAATTCTTTTTATTATCTGTCATAGGTATTTGTAGTAGAAACCACCAATAGAAAACTCAGCATAACATGTGAAATAAACTTTAAGAGCAACAGTCACTGAGCACTAATTAATTCCACCATACAGTTATCTGTGCACCAAACCTGATGATCAAACACCAGCTTCGGTCCTCCATCAGCAGCAGTATCCTCACTGAGTAACATCCATGTGTTTGTGTCAATGTCATAACGATAGAAATCACTTTTCAGAGATTTGCTGTTCCTCACAGAGGAATCCAAATAACGCCCCAGCGTGTAGATTTGCCTTCGTTGAATGTCAATGCACATTTTGTGACATGATCTAGCACTAGGACCATTCTGTGGAGAGCAAAAAAAAGAATGAAAAGAAAAAAATTCAAAGAATAAATAACAGAAGACAAAATTAAATGCCCTATTTTGTTTACTTTCATGAAAAGGTTTGCTCAGAATCTTGTATCAAGTCCAACTAATATATATGTCCAATACTAGGCTTAAATCTCTAGGGGAAAATAAAAGAAGCAGTAGGAGACACAAATCTTACTTAGAAAAGCTTAAACTCTACCAGGAAAGATGAGATGAACTATATTCTATGGCACTCTGTTTATAACACTTATATGGCTTTTACTATATACTCCATTATATTTTAGTCATTTGTGTATAGACCTTAATTCTTTTGTACATGTCAATCTACTTAAAGACACATTTGGGGGCTTCCCTGGTGGCACAGTGGTTGAGAGTCTGCCTGCCGATGCTGGGGACACGGGTTCGTGCCCCGGTCTGGGAAGATCCCACATACCGCGGAGCGGCTGAGCCTGCGCGTCCCGGAGCCTGTGCTCCGCAACAGTGAGAGGCCCGCGTACCGCGAAAAAAAAAAAAAAAAAAGACACATATGGTTTTTCAAAATACTTTTGTATGCTTCATCAGAATCTAGCATAAAACAGGCACTCCAAGAATATTTAGAATTTCATAATTGGTAGGAACCTTAATAAAAGTGTAGTTTAATGATCTCCTTTTAAAGATGAGGAGATATAAGCTCAAAGAGGAATGATATCATCCTGAAAGCTAGTAAGCTAGTGACAGAAGCAGAATGAGAATCCAAGTCTTGACTTCTTCATCCAGCCTTTACATTATATAAAATTGACTCTCCTGACAATAAATGACTCAGCTGCATTAAACAACTAGGGAACAAAATGAAGAACAATATATTATCAATAAAAATTAATTAGTTGAGATCACTTGTATCACAGGACAGAATAAAAGGTAAAAAAAGAAAACAAACAACAAAAAACTGTAGTATAAGGCCCAAAAAAGGAGTTCATGAAAAAATAAAAAAAAGGAACTTCAATTGGGTAGGACTGGATTATCTGAAAGAGGGAAAAGGAAAGAGAACTAATATTTGTTAAATATCTACTAAATTCTGTCTATATTATTACTATGTATGTGTGTATATATTTCATTTATCCTTGTAACAACTCCATAAAGAAATAATACCACCATTTCACAAAGTCTAAGTAATCTGTCTATAGTCACAAAACTAAGATAGAGAATCTAAGCCCCAGTGTAACCAAGCCAAACACTGTGTTCTTTCCACTCTTCCAGATTCTTTTCTCCCAAAGATAAGAGAAACAAAAGCAAAAATACACTAAATACAACATGTGGGGTTATGACTGAGATAAAGAATTCCTACCACAGAAATAACAGAGTTGAAGTATAAGGTAGAAATAGAAAGCCTGTGAATGACTGACAGAGGAGAACTGAATGTAATCTTGCAAGCATTAAAAAATTATTATAGGTTTCTAGAGAAGGATATAAAATAAAAAAGCAGTATTATAGGAAGAGTAATCCAGCATTATTTAGATTAAATGAAGGAATAAAAATATTAGACAGGAAAACAGTTTGATATTAGTGTTATTAATCCAGATATTAAGTTGATTTAAATCTGCAATTTAGTGTTCACACTAATTACTATTTTAAAAATTATTTTTAGAGATTTTAGTGAAGGGAAATCTTCAGCAGATAGGGTAGAAATGTTACTTAAAGAATTTCCGCTCCAGCTGCCATCTTGCGTCCCTGTGTGTGTGCTCCTAACCTCAGCTGGTCTGCCCGAGAACCCCTAAGTGCCAACCCTAGTCCCCTACACGGCCCCATTTCCACTGCAACAAGATGAAAGAAACTATCATGAACCAGGAGAAACCTCGCCAAACTGCAGGCACAAATGCACAGTGGTGGGAAAGGAACTGCTTGCAGAAAGAAGGTGGTTCATAGAACAGCCACAGCAGACGACAAAAAACTTCAGTTCTCCTTAAAGAAGTTACGGGTAAACAATATCTCTGGTATTGAAGAAGTGAATATGTTCACAAACCAAGGGACAGTCATCCACTTTAACAACCCTAAAGTTCAGGCATCTCTGGCAGCAAACATCTTCACCATTACAGGCCATGCTGAGACAAAGCAGCTGACAGAAATGCTATCCAGCACCTTAAACCACCTTGGTGCAGACAATCCGACCAGTTTAATGAGACTGGCTGAAGCTCTGCCCAAATAACCTGTGGATGGAAAAGCACCACTTGCCACTGGAGAGGATGACGATGATGAAGTTCCAGACCATGTGGAGAATTTTGATGAGGCTTCCAAGAATGAAGCAAACTGAACTGAGTTAACTTCTGAAGAAGATAAATCTTGAAGAAGTTACTGGGAGCTGCTATTTTATATGACTGCTTTTTAAAATTTTGTTTATGGATCTGATAAAATCTAGATCTCTAATATTTTTAAGCCCAAGCCCCTGGACACTGTGGCTCTTTTTGGTTTTTGCTTATATACAATTCATTCTTTGCAGCTAATTAAGCTGAAGAAGCCTGGGAATAAAGTTTAAAAAAGGTTAATAAAGTTCTTTGCTTAGTAAAAAAAAAAAAAAGAAAGAAAGAAAGAAAGAATTTCCTCTGTAATTAAATAATCTGAAAAACAAGTATCAGGTAAGATATAATGTATCGATGCCATATTTCCTAGAGTGTAAAATCTGAAGTTTTAATAGGAGAATAACAGAATTTCTTGCTTCAGCTTAATTAGCACAAGTGCTATTAAAATGATGAGCAAATTACTTCCTAACTAAGGAGAAAAAGGGAATAAAGATAAGACTAGAAACCAAGAGACTACAGAACAGACAAAAAAAAAGAGAAAATTAATAAAGTTTTTTTTGAAACATTCATAGAATTATAAACCACTAGCAAGACTAATTTTTTTTTAAAGGGAGAAAATACAAATTGCCAGTACCAGAAATGAAAGCAATACTATCAATAGGAATTAAAAACAAAATAAGGAACTATCATCGAAAAACATAGTAAAATTTGACCATGTAGATAAAATGGACATGTTCCTTGGAAAAAATATAACTTATTAAAATTGACACAAGATGAAAGAGAAAAATCTGAAAACTTGGATTCATAATTTTAAATCTTTCCACAAAGAGAAGGCCAGCCACAGATGCCTACACTCATAAAATTTATCAAATACTTAAGGAAAAAATAGTATCAATTTTACACAAAATTTTTCAGAAAACAGAGGAAGAAAAAGACCTCCTTTTTTTAAACTTGTATTCTATTCATTCCTAACTTACATATTTTATGAGGACAACATAACATTGAAACCAAATAACAACATTACAAAGGAGGAAGAGCAGAAGTAACATGCAGGTAGCTAGTATATCTCATGAATACAGAAATAAAACTAATCTTTAACAAGACATCAAAAAGAATACAGCAATATATAAGAATAGTATTTCATAACTACAAGGGTTTTATTTCACAAATGCAAAGTCAATTTTACATTTGAAAATCAATCAAGGTAATTTTCCACATTGAAAGAGTAAAGGGGGAATTCCCTGGTGGTCCAGTAGTTAGGACTCTGTGCTTTCACTGCTGGGGCCTGGGTTCAATCCCTGGTCAGGGAACTAAGATCCTGCAAGCCGTGTGGCGTGGCCAAAAAAAAAAAGTAAAAGAATAAAGGGGAAAAATACACAATCTTATCAATAAATATATTGTAGAACAAGCACTTGATAAACCCAACAAATATGCATCAGGAAGAACTCACAGCAAACTAGGAATAGAAATGAACTTCCTCAATCTGATAAACAATGTATGAAAATCCTAAATCTAATTTTCCCTTTAATGGTGAAATACAGAATGCTTTCCTGCTAAGACATGAAACAAAATAAGGATGTCTATTCTCATCTCTTCTATTTAATACTGTACTGGAAGTCCAAATCAGTGCAATAAGGCATTAAAAAATAAAATTAAAAGTTATGACAGAAAAAGAGAGTGGAAAGAAAGAAGTTAAAATTGTCTCTATTCAGAGATGACAGGACTATTTGTTTAAAACATCCTAAGAAATCAACATATAACAGAAGAGAAACCGTTAGAAATAATAAATGGACTTAGAAAAGTGACATGATACAAACAAGTTGAAAATTAAAAATGTTTAAGTTTCATTTACAGTAGCATGGAAAAACAAAATACACTGGGATCCATTCAATAAAAATAAAAAGGACCTCTAATCTGCTAACTCCGAGTGCTGGGAGGTAATGAATAAGACTGAAATAAATGGAAATTTAACCCTGTTCATGGATTAGAAGGCTCAGTATCATTAAGACATCAATTATCTCCAGATTGATTTATAGACTGAATACATTTCCAATCATAAGTCCAACAGTTTTAGAAACTGACAATATGAGTCTAAAATTTATATGAAGATGTAAAGGACCTAGAAGAGTCAAAATAATTTTTAAAAAGAAGAACGAAAGTGTCTTACATTACTTGACCTGAAGGAGTGTCATACTGGAATATGAATAGACCAAAAGATCATGGAGCAGATTAGAGTGTCCAAAGAGAGACATATACTTATATGCTCAATTGATTTTTGAGAAAGGTGCCAAAGCAGTTCAACAGGGAAAGAAGACAGGGAGCGACCAGAACTCTCATAAATTTCTGGAAGGAATATAAAATAGTACAACCACTTTGGGAAAAGCTTTAACAGTTTCATCAATGGATGCTAGAAGGGCAAAAGTTTGATGAGTAACAGAATATTTTCATAGTCTCAAAATGTCTCCTCACAAATTACTTATTAATATGGAGTGGGAAATCTGGTGAGCACCCTTCTTAACCAAGTGATCAAAGCTAACATCAGACAAACTGACATGATGTGCCTGTCCTCCTTAGGAGGATCCGATGTCCTCCACATGGCATTCCTGCTAAAAATGCTTAACCTATATCCAATCCTGGGGAAACATCAGACAGATCAAATTGAAGGATAGTCTACAAAACAATTGCCCTGTATTCTTCAAAAATGCCAAGGTCAAGAAAGACAAAGAGAAGTCAAGGAACTGTTCCAGACTAAAGGACACTAAAGAAACATGACACTGAAATGTACTGCATGATCATGAATTGAGTCCTGGGTCAGAGATAGAGGTTGGGGGTAACAGTAAGATACCTATAAAGGACATTACTAAGGCATTATTTGGGTAACTGTTTATATGTGAAAAGGGAATGCGGATTAAAGCAGCAGTTCTCAGTGCAGTCTGGGGTCTTCAGGGATTCTACAGTTATTTTCATAACAATACTAAGATAAAAAAATGTGTCTTTTCACTCTTACTCTCTTATAAGTGTATGTGATATTTTCCAGAGGCTACATGACTTTTGATATAACAACAGACTGAATGCAGAAGCAGATATGAATCTTGCTGCTTTCTATTAAGTCACAATTAAAGAGATTTAGAAAACTATAAAACAGTGCTACTTGACATATGATGGTTGTCTCAAGGAAAAGCATTTTATGCAATTGTTTGAGCTGCAAGCTGACGTAGCTGCTTTTTCCAGGAAACATGATATTTACTCAAAAGAAAACTAACAATCCAAGTACGGTTATTCAGACATTTTCTGAAAAATAAATGAAGTAAGTATGTTATCCTTGAAGAAAAACAACTGATAAAATTTGTTGCCAATAATAAAATGCATATTTTTAAGCAAATTTAGAATTTTAGAAAACTTCTACCTGACACTGCGATCTTGACACCTTCCCAACACTTAAAAGATTTTTCTAATGAGAGTGATCATATGTGGTTTGGGGGATACTGTATAATAATATGTCAACATTTGAAGACCTGCATAACTCAGGGAACCAATATTTTTCAGGTGACCAACACACTGAGCAAAAAAACAAGCATGGGTAAAAGATCCATTCAAAGAGCAACACAGATCAGTGGATTTTAATGTAACAGAATTACAAAACATTAGCTGATATGGTTTCAGAGACTACAGTGCAATTATTTTTAAGAAGCAAACAACAACTTGTCAATTTGGGGTATAAGATCAAAAAAGTACATGTGCTATTATATAAAAAGGCTACTATTAAAATAATAGTTTCCTTTCCAAGAATGTATCAATGTGAGGTCCAATCTTCTTCATATATCTCACATAAAACAACATGTTGCAAAAGATTAAATGCAAAAGCACATATGAGAATCTAGCTGTCTTCCACTAAGCTAGATATTAAAGAGATTTATAAAAATGCAAAATTAAAAATACAATTTGTCTTGAACTGATAAAAACTTACATGCATATCTACATGAACATTTAAAATAATTATTCTAAAAACTGAGCCATTCTACTATCTTTCAATCTACTACATGAGATATTAGATACATTATTTAGTCTAAGTAAATTAAAGTAAATTAAATTAATTTTGGTTTTTCTGTGTGATTCGATATTTTTATAGATTATACTCCATTTAAAGTGAGTATCAAAAAAAAAAAAAAATAAAGTGAGTATCAAATAACGGTTGTATTTCCCTGTGCTGTACAATATATCCTTGTTGCTTAATTATTTTATACATAGTAATTTTGCTTTTTAATTGCATATAATACTTTTAAAACATATGCACTGGGGTATCATCAAACAATAAAACTTGTACTTACTGGTGTAAAAAACAAAATGAAACTGTTCAATTTTGGAAGGAATGAGCATTTTGCTGGAGCCATATATCCTCATTCACTTCACTGCTGGATCAACAAAAGATTTTTAGGTATTTAAATGAAGAAAGTAGTAATAAATTATAATAAATCTGAATTCCAGTACTGGATCACTACTTTACTTATCTCTATGGACTTCAAAATAACAGAAAAAAAGTATTCTCATCAAAATAATTTCTGTATGTTCCTAGTACTAGTTTTAAATAATTATTAATTGCATTCTAAATACAACTTAGAATATTACATTAACATTACTTTTGAGGACCCCTGTAATCCATCGCCCCTTCCTGCCAAAACAGCCACTCTCCTGAATTTTGTATTTGTCATTCCTTTGCTTTTCTCCAGCATTAATTTTTTATTTAACTTATCTGAACTATTTACTCACTAAAGAGTAAGCATATGATCCACGCCTGCCTTAAGGAATTCAGAGTCTCCATAGGGAAACAGAAATGTAAACCAATCATTATAGTAACCCATTCAAGGAATGTAAGGGGTTAAGTGTTCACACCTAAGGAAGCTTCTAATTCTGGTTAGGGAAGTCAAGAAAGGCTTCAGAGGAACTGAAGTCTGAACTGTGTTTTAAAGAGTAAGTAGGCATACACTACATAAAAGCTGGGTGCACGGGAGGAGCAGCCTCTGTTAATTCCAAACTGGGAAAACACTATTACAAAGAACACAGGTGAGAACGTTGAATAATTCTAGCAACTATAAGTATGGCTAGCACATAAAGTCAAAAGATGAGGCTAGAAAAGTAGATGGGGACCAAATTATGATGAGAAATTTGAAGTTTTTACTCTAATCAAAAGGAACTAAGGTAGATAAACTTCATTATTGTTGTTGCTGTTATTACTCACACTTCCCTGTATCTATGCCCTTGGATAGTGCTGCCCATCACCCAATAACTGTGGATTTGGTCACATGACTTCTTTTGGGAAAATGGGACAATAATATATCTAATTGAGCGCTCATGTCTACTTCATCCTCCTTACAGCCCTGCCCCTACACGAGAACAAGACTCATGCTAGCCAACAGCAAGGTGAGTGGCTATGTAGAACAGAGCCAAGTAGTCTCGGAAGCTAATCTAGACTAGCTGACAGTCAGCTGACTCCCAGCACGTGAGTGAGCCCAACCAATCTACAGACTTGTGAACAGAATAAATGCTTATTACTATATGCCACTAAAGTTTTGTGGGTGCTTGTAATGTAATATATGGAATGCAATAGATAACAGAAACAGGGACTGAAGCTAACCATAGGGTTTAAGCAGAGGTGTCACATAGCCATATGTTGTTTTTTTTTTAAAGACTGTGCTAATGAATGGACAATAGACCTGGAGATCAACAATGGAAGCAAAAACTTTTAAGAAAGAAACCACAAAGTTGGAATTAGTGCCAAAAGGAATAGAGAGGAAGAAACATCTGAAACGCAATACTGAGTGCTAGAACCAGTGGAACTTTAGGCCCTAATTAGATACCCTCAATGAAGAAGAGGGAGGATTTCAGGATGAACTGTAGGCTTCTTGCAAGAATAATTACAAATAAAACTAAGATTTAAAATAGTTTAAGAGAAATCAGATATGTATTCTTTTAAGATCTGTCTTTATTTTTGTTGAGGATAAAAATAATCATTTCAGAAAATGGTACTTTAATATTGAAAAGGCAAAGGCCATTTTCACAGGGATAATAAATAGAAATCAGAATTTTAAGATCTCTTTAAAAAGATAAAAACTACCCAAATGATTAACAAAGGAACACACCAAGTAAACAAGAATCTAATTTCCTAAGATTAAAGACATAGCACCAGATTTTTAAAAAATGGCCTTCCTAGATTAAAATCAGTGGTTTTGAATTAGGTCTTTTCCTCCCCTTTTCATTTGCTACTACTACTGTTTTGTTTTAGTTTATTTTTCACCTTGTAATCTGAAATTGCTTAGAGGGAAAAGTACAATAAAAAATTCTATAATGATTAAAAAAATAATATATGAATATGTGCTTTATATCAGGGTATAATTAATTATGCACTTATATAATTCAAAAAATTAAATAAAAGAATGCCATAAATCCAAGACATCCTATTCACTATGGAAAAGCTTTATGTCTATATGTATCAATAGACAGACTCACACATGAATACATACATACAAGTTTAGTTAAAAATAAAATATACATCATTTGTGAAAACTGATAAGATAGTCAAATAGTGAGGGGCCAAAATAGTAAGATAGTGAGGAACCAAAAGCACATTTTTCCAGAGGAAATAAAAATAAGATAAATGTTCAAAATAAGAGTAGAGGTGACAAGAACATAAGAAAAATAATAGTTACACAGTTACATTTTAACTAAAGTGGTTAAAAACTAAATTACATTAGATACCCATTTCTATTTATCGCTATAAAATAGATCTGTTCATGTACCAATAGTTGAAGAACCAGGTATAGAAGCTGGAATGCAAGAATACTTACACCAAACTTGTCACCACAAATTCTTCTGCTATCACTGCTGACAGACATTTACAAAGAATACAAATCATTCAGAAAAAGAAGTGTACGACCACACCCCTATCGTAATACAGATGGATGAAAAGTCTGAGAACTTGCCTCTTTCTCAGTGTCTCTAGAGATACATGTCCATTGGTTCTCTTTCACACTGTACGCCCAGAAGTCAGCAAGATCTTGTGTTCCATCCCAGCCACCAAACAAATAAACAGTCTCTGTGAAAATTAGAAAAATATGTGCAAAAAAAATAAACTTAAGAACAAAATTTAAGTATAGGCACCAAGATCAAGCCATTGCTTCTAAGATCATTTAAGAAGGTACATCTAAGTAAACTTAAAAATGAGATTTTTAAACTGGTTAACATTCCAAAATAAATACTAGTATTTCCTAAATATAGGCATACGGAAGGGCTGCTGCAGAACCACTATCTTGAGAGATTTATAAATACAAAGGTAACTAGGAGGCATCCCCTAAGATTCAGATTCCATAGGTCCTCAGTGGGTAAAAAGAGTCAGTACTTTTAAAGTGTCCAGGAGGAAGCCTGATGTGCAGCCAGTTTAGGAGTTTCTGTGTCAGGCCACAAAAAATTTACATTTACCAGCTTCTTAACAAAGCAGCTTCAGATAGTTAAAAAAAAAGGGGGGGGCGGGGCTTCCCTGGTGGCACAGTGGTTGAGAGACCGCCTGCCGATGCAGGGGACACGGGTTCGTGCCCCGGTCTGGGAAGATCCCACATGCTGCGGAGCGGCTAGGCCCATGAGCCTGCGTGTCCGGAGCCTGTGCTCCGCAGTGGGAGAGGCCACAACAATGAGGCCTGCGTACCGCAAAAAAAAAAAAAAAAAAAAAAGGGAAAAGAAAAAAAAGAAATCCCAAAGAAATATACAGTGCAAAATATAATATAATGCTATCTAGGTACTTCTGAAAAAACTTCACATTAAAACTTCACAAAAAAACTTCACATAAAAAAACACATTAAAAAAACTTCACATTAAAATCTAGGTACTTCTGAAAAAACTTCACATTAAAATAAAAAAAAAGAAATCCCAAAGAAATATACACTGCAAAATATAATGCTATCTAGGTACTTCTGAAAAAACTTCACATTAAAACTGTTTTCTATTACAATACAAAAAACAATGGTTAAAACTAGCTGTGAGTTAAAGTTAGATATCTTAAGAATAAAGTGATGCACAGCCTTGATATTCCCATGGAAACTGGGGGAAATTTTTCCAAATATATTATGGTAGATTTAACTCCTCAGAAATAAACTTTTAAGTCATTCCAGGTATCTTGAGAATTTGGTTTCTTCTAATTCTGAAATGTCTATTATACCTATGGACTTTATCATGTGATAAAACATTTGCTCCGTGACCAGTGAAAATTTTTACCTTTCTTTATAAAATAATAGTGCCTTTCCTTTCTTCAAATATTTCTTCCCTTTGTAAATATCTTATGTCTACTTGTTATAATGCCTACCATTTTTTTAAGTTAAATATAATACATTACAGGAAAACTATAAAGCCATCTACTCTCTGACATGCCCTAGGCCAATATATGCGGAGACTGTCATCTAAATTACATCCCATCATGAAGGGTTGAAATGCACCTGGAAATATTGTAACACTACTTAAGAAAATTCTTGCCATTCATAGAGATGTCTTATAAGAGATTTTTGTCATATTTTCATATAATTTCAAACTCTAAGTGAATTTTCTAAGTGAAAGAACCTAGGGGAAATTAAAACAATGCTTCTGGATAAGAACAGACCACTGGAACAGTTCTAGCGCTAACTGGGTAAACAGGTATAGGTCACTTAACTTGCCTGGGTCCTGATTTTTTCATTTACAAACTCTCAGTGTGGTGGTAAAGTTCTTCATATATAAGTTACATGAAAACATTCTGAAGGGTGTCAAGCTTGAACAGCATTTCTACCTTTAAAACATGCACATATACACAAAATACTTTGTAGATACTAAATACCACTGATGCAATAAAAACAGTATTATTGTATGTTTCCATGTCTAACCCAGTACCTAGAACACTTTTGGCTCTATATAAATGTGAAATAATGGAAACTATTAAAAAACTGCCATCTCTCAGAAGTATAAAACAATCCATTATCATTAGTTAAGTAACATTCTGTTTCCCAAATGGCACATAGTAATGCCCAGATACTGAGAATTCTACAGGAAAAAAATTATTTTCATCTGACTTAAAAATTATTTGCCAAGGCCTCACTATAAATGCAATTAACCCCATTAAATTCTGAAGCCTGGAGAGGGAGGGGGTATATAACTAAAATAGCAATAGCAATTGACCTTTTGTTTTACAGTGTTTCTGGGCACCCTTTGGATAAGGTTACCCTGGTTCACTAACTTTAATAACCCTTCCTCTTGGGATCTGGGTTCTCAATGTTCTTTCTGAAAAGCAGGTCTCTTTGTACGCATAAATTCTCACAGCAAAGAAAACCCACATTTCCACAACAGCCTCATTGATAGCTGAGCAAAATAAAATCTGGCACAGAGCAAGCATCCCAATGGAATTAATCCAAGATGTCATTCTTGTTCGTGAATGCTCTGTGGTCCCAGTTAAAGTTTAATAGTAAAACTGAATGAATCAGATGGTAACAGGACCTTTTGACATACCTGAATGAAATGTATAACAAAATTTTAATTAAATCATTTAATCATTTAAGTTAAATCATTCAGGAATGAAATATTATCCAAACACCAGCAAAAATATTATTTAATGCATAAAGGATATCAAAAACTTTTAAAGATTATAGAAATAATCAGACAAAACTGTAGTGAGAAGAAAGTAGAAAAAAGAAAATGCTATTATTTGCAACATGGCAGTAGCTTGGTTTACGATGTCCACTCTCATGCTTATAGGTTATATAACAATTCAGGCACATCCCTAGGGCAGTATAATCCTCCTCATGCAGCAGCCCTTTCTCTGTATTTTTTCTTAAAGGAGCACAGGCTACAGAGGCTATTTCTCTCAGACTCACTGAAATGTTCACTCAACATTTTTTGAGTACTAATCTGAATTGGCAAGGCACTTTAGAGAATAAAAATAAAGAAGACATCATCCCTACCCTCAACGAGCTTACAATTTAGTGAAGAATATAAAACAAGTACATTAATCACCACAATGCAATGTAGACTCAGTGCCGTAAGAAAGGTAAAAAAGCACCATGGGGGTTCAAAAAAGGGAAGAGAATATACCAGATTGAGGAGACTCAGGAAGATTTCATGGTGACAGTGGTATCTGACCTATGCATCAGAAAGTGGCTTTGCTGGTAGAATGAAGGAAAGAGAAGAGGACTTTTCAAGCAGGGTGAAAAGTAAAACAAGGGTACAGAGACAGAAAAACACACAAAAAGTGTTTTAAAAGACACAGAATCTAAAGTCAGGCAGATCTTGGATGGAACTGCAGCTCTATCACCACAGCTGTGTGACCAACACCAAATTCCCTAACCACTGGTTTCCTCAGCTCTAAAATGGCACAGAGTACCTATCTCCTAAAGCTACCATGAGAATTAAATAATGCATGCACAGTGGTGAAAACTGTGTGGTGAATAAACACACTGTTCATTTTAAAAGAACAAAAAAAAGTAGTGGAGTGGAGGTTAGTTAAAAAGACAGGTAGTGGCCACATCATGAAATGGGTTAAATGACAATATAAAGGTTTTGAACTCGACTCCACAGACAGTACAGTATTAAATAGCAACAGAAGATTTTAAGCAGAGATGTGACATGGTCAGATCTGAACTTGCAGCATATAGGACTTACTGAAAAGGAGGAGCCAGGGAAACAGAAAGATCGGAAATAAAGTGACCAATAATAGCCTGTGTTCAAGATATCAAACCAATTTCATTCTCAGAGACTAAATGAATCAATCACCAATCAATCAATCAGTTATTACTCAGGCCACAAAAGCTAAAATGCAACCAGTCTTTTTTACAGGTCTTTTTTCGTATCAGTACTAAATAACCCCTACAACTACTTACTACCAATAGTACTAATCTATAAATCTTATATACACTAAGAAAAAGGTAGAAATGTTAACACATCAGTATCTTCACACCATTTTGCACAAAGAAGTAGGCTTTTTATTTTATGAGCCCAACTGCAATATCTATCCTCCTCCTCTGATTCTTAGGGGTAAATCAGACTATGCTGATTGCATAATCCTCCACAAGATGGCACACTATTTTCGTAATTAAATCCATCCTTCCACTTTGAAATAGTATAGGATGCATATACTATGCACTGACATAACATGGGCCCAACCTTAGATAAAATTCAAGTGTCAAAAAGAAGAGGTAGGTGGAGGGTTACTAGGCTTGTAAAAGAGGTTAGCTTAATTCCTAGTTTAATGTAGACCCTAAGAGAAAAACAAATGAAATTTAAAAAAAAACTTTTAAGAAACACAAATTTATATTCAAAATAAAAATGAACCCTGTCAGGACATTTAGTTTAAGAGTTTAATCCTTCTGAAAGTGTAGTTAATAGGACATTAGATTGACATTAGAATTTTTGAAGGGAAGAATAAGTTAGAAGGGGAAAGATATTTTATATGCTCTTTAACCTTACCTTCTTTAGCCATTCCCCTGAACTCTCAAAACCCAGCAGATTATCAACTGGATTCATCTGTCTCTCTTTTTAAAAAGAGCTATATTTCTTTCTTTTTTTTTAATTGGTGAATTTTTGTGTAGCTTTTTTTTTTTTTTAGTTAATTTATTTATTTTTGGCTGTGTTGGGTCTTTGTTGCTGCGCGCAGGCTTTCTCTAGTTGCCCTGAGCGGGGACTACTCTTCCTTGCAGCACACGTGCTTCTCATCGCTGTGGCTTCTCTTGTTGCGGAGCACGGGCTCTAGGCGTGAGGCACGCAGGCTCAGTAGTTGTGGCTCATGGGCTCTAGAGAGCAGGCTCAGTAGTTGTAGCACACGGGCTTAGTTGCTCCGTGGCATGTGCGATCTTCCTGGACCAGGGCTCGAACCTGTGTCCCCTGTATTGGCAGGCGTATTCTTAACCACTGTGCCACCAGGGAAGTCCCGAGAGCTATATTTCTTACATAAGGCTATGATTACAAAACTAGAGACTGATCTTTTGGGTGAATTCAACATATGGTTGTAATTTCCCTGCTAAAAGGTTGTATTTTCTGCCTATGACAATATACTTTGTATTAGGGCTATATTTTAGAATTCCTTTCTAATAACTGTATGAAAGAAAAAAATTCGTGTCATACGTAGCTACAGAAATACAGCCATATGAATATATTTGTATTTAAAAACTAAAACCCATGTTTACCTACTTTCTTCAATAGCTTCTTTAAAGAATATCAAGAAAAACCATTATGTGGCATTAAAAAAAAAAAAGAAAGCATGTTACATATAATTGGTACAGTCAGAGAGGTTCAGATTTCCACAGAACGGTTCTTTCAAGTGACAAGCAACTTCTTTTATAGATACCAAACACTGGGATTTTGCCTAAATCTTACTACCTATTCTGCTTGAGAGAGAGAAAAGGGCTGGTACCGTAGGTTCTTAAAATTCAATGAGAGTTGAACAAAGAATTGCCTGGTACCATGGATATTTTAAGTTTTCATCTGGACAGACTTCCACACTGAAGCAAAATAGACATGCCTTTTTCTCTATTTGCCTTATTTTACCCAGAGTTGAAACCCAATTCAGAGTTGAATAACCTAAGTAGAGAAATGCCAGGTATAGGAATAAATCAGTAAAATTGACATACACTCCCAAGTAGGACAAAATACTACATTCCTTCTCTACTACATTCAATACAATACTACATTCTTCTCTGGTAAGAATAATAGAATTCACTTAGGATAGAAGAAAGCTTTGAAAAATCAGAGTAAAATTTATGCCACCATGTACTTTTTAAAATGGTGAGTCTATCCTTAGAGCTGTAGCAAAATGAAAAAAATATCTACAGACTGAAAAAGGAAAAGAAAATTCAGGGACTATTAATTTTTAATATTTAAGAAAACAAGATAAACGAAACACTGGGAAGCAATAATTGCTTCGAAATACAAGTCACTTTAAAAGAAGCTGAAATGAGCTCTATGAAGTTTCAGTCTAGTGAAATACCTGGCACATTGGAAGCACTCAATAAATGTTAGCAATTATTAGGTCAGCTATTGTTCCTCACTCTTTATATCTGCAATAGCTTTTAATAAGGATGTAAAGGAATCAACTATGTTTTTCAATTTCACTTTATGCTATTTTATAAGTGAAGTGATATGCTTTATTAGTATTTATGTATTTAAAATTTGCTGAGGTCTCAGGACTTAGCCCTCACAATCTACTGTATTTTCTGTTTTCACCTATCATACCTGAGATTTTCACTGTATCTTCCGCATTAGAAAACTAAGAACCACTATAGTAACAGCAGCAAAAACATGGGCTTTGGAGCCAGACAGTCCTACAGACCTGTGTTCAAATCCCAGCTCCACAGCCCTGGACACAGCACGACCTATTCTGTAAAATGAAGGTATCTACCTTTTCAGTTGTAAATGAAACGTATGAACATATAAAAGTGCTAATCGCAACCTCTACATGTAGTAGGTATTTAATAAATATTATTACTCCTCAGGTTAAAAATAAAAAGTTTTAGTCTAGTGAAGATGTTCTTAACTCGTTGATGATCTGAATTCATGGATTCTCTTCCAGAAAAATGTACATACAAAGAAAATTTGTATATAACTTCAACAGATTAAGAGCCCTTGCTTAGGAAACCTTCAAATTGCATATTTAAAATAAGGACTGGGCTTCTCTAAACTGTATTTCACTACTTAGGCACCAACCTTATAAAGACAGAACTTCCAGTTTCTTCAAATTCTACTTAGGGAAAGTCACTCTACTACTAAATTAACCTAATCCTTAACGAAAAAGTTCTTAAAATGAATTTTAATATTGTTTCCTAAAAATCTAAAAGTATATTTATCCCTTCCTTTCTAAAACATATACAAAAGATGAAACAATTATACCAAAATACTATTGGTTAGTTAGAACGTGGAATTATGAGTGAGATATTTTTTCCCTCAACACAGCACTGCTTTTCATGTTGTTTTAAATTGCTTTTCAAAAATTTTTCAATTGTTTAAAAATATTTCCACTGTGAGATTCCGTCAAAAAAACAAACACAAAAGAAAGATCTCTAAATTTACATCAAATTCTCTCAGCAGAACTAATCAGTATATATTTGTAGATTAATATAAAAATACATATTATATAAATAATATATATTGATACTTACATATAAGACATTATTTCATTTAACTCTCACAGCAACTTAATTTATTATTCCTGTTTTTATTGTCATTATAACTCATTCAAGATCAAACAAAAAGTCGGTGGTAAAGTCAGGATTGAAATCCAGATATGTCTCTCTCTCTCTCTCACACACACACACACTTCCTTCCCACACACTCAACCTCCAACCACTATATTTAATTGTTATATCAGTAAGCCTGGACTAGAAAAGGTTCTTTCAGAGACTTAACAAGAAATACAACTTTGAAGGTAATTAAAATCAACCTGATGATAGCAGTTATAAGACTCTGGTACATAAATGATAAAATAAAAGTATATGAAACCACCTTGGTAAATTATGCTATTAATAATTTTACAATAGAAGCAGAATTTCTAGAGAAAAAAATCCCAAAGATATCCCAGATTCTGCTCCTACTCCTATTAAATTCAGAAAGCACCGGGCTTCCCTGGTGGCGCAGTGGTTGAGGGTCTGCCTGCCGATGCAGGGGACATGGGTTCGTGCCCCAGTCCGGGAGGATCCCACATGCCGCAGAACGGCTGGGCCCGTGAGCCATGGCCGCTAAGCCTGCGCGTCCGGAGCCTGTGCTCCACAACGGGAGAGGCCACAACAGTGAGAGGCCCGCGTACCAAAAAAAAAAAAAAAGAAAGCACCAACTGTTACCCTAAAAAAATGCAAAGTCTACATAACCTTTAATTTTTCTACCTAGATTCCAAGGTAATAAGAACTACAGCTTTAAGGAAATATAGTCTATATACTAGAAAAGAACAAACAGAATCACCAGAAAATTTAAATATATTAGAGTATAACCAATAACATAAATTCACCTCAGAAAAATATTAGCATATTACAACAAATGACATCATGACACAATCCAGTCATCAAGGTTTAAAGCAATATCAGAGTGTAGTTTCCAAGTAAATATTTTTCTTTCAACTCGAAGGAAAATGGATTTTAAAATTTTGATTCAGTTCAACAAATATTCAGTACACACTTACTCCATACCAGGCTTTGCGGCCATAAAAATCAATAATGCAAGATTCTTGTTATTCCCCTGTCAATAAGAATATTGGGGATGGGAAGTAGAAAGGAGAAAGCTGAATAGAGAGGAATGGGATACATAACACCTACACAAGCAACTCTAAAACAATCTGGAAATCATTATAGTAAAAATAATAGTATGAACAAAGTGCTATGTAAATACAGAAAGGGAAATGATTATTCTGCCTGGACCTGTCTTCCTGAACCCCAAACAATATATCTAACCGCTTACTTGACATATCTATATACTTGAATGTCTAACTGGTATCTCAACCTGTCTAAAAACAAGTTGCTGAACAACCCACCATATTTAATCCACTTGCTTTACCCATCTTAGGGAAAGGCTATACTATTTTCCCAACTACTCAGGTCAAAACCTTGAGTCATTCATTACTCGTTTCACTCACACCTCATATCCAATCCATCAGTAAATCCTGTCAGCTGTATGTGACATCTTCAAAATACATCCCAAATCTGACCAATTCTCAACACTGTGATCACCACTCGAGTAAAAGCCAATGCTATCATCACTTCTCTGGTAAGGAACTGCCTCGTTAAAGGTCGCTCTGCTTCTGCCCTTCACCCAATTTGTTTTTTGTTAAAATGCAAAGTCAGTAACATTTCTCAAAACCCAACAATATTTTCCTTTAATCATCTCACTATGAGTAAAGGTTAAAGTTCTTACAAAAGAACTCAACACAACTGCCCCTCACTACCTCTCTGACTTTATCACCTTTACTCTCTTCCTCACCCACCTTATATCTAGCAACAGATAATCTGGGAAAAAAACAAGAGTAGAGGAAAGGTGGGCAAGAGTTTACTTTGGAAACACTATTATTTCAACAATGAATACCACTTACACAGAGCAAGGAATTTCATTTGAAATTTTATATGAATACCAGCAGTATTTACTTACCATGTAATGTCAAAACTTGAGAAATATTTAACCCTTTAAAAAATATATAGGTAATGAATCTTCCCAATAAACTCCACAAAGGCAGACAAAAATATTACATACCATTTCAAGAGTATTATGGGCCTCCTTAAAGCCCATTCATGAAGCCTCATCTAAGAAAACAAGGAAATACTAAAAAGGATAGAGCATGGTGATAGAAAGGAATATAGATAGCAATGGTTAACTGAAACAAAAGAGTTGGAATGCCAGGGTATGGCAGTTACTAGACTTTTGAATGGCATTTTAAAAATTCCTTTTGTTTTCTCTTGATATATCAGATTCCTGGATTACCCACCCTCACAACCAGACACGTGTTTAAACTTAACCTAAACCACTATTCTAGAGTCTTATGAAAGTTCAAAGCTTTTTCTGACTTGGTTGACTCCTAGGGCATCTTTCCTTACATTTCTCTCTGCTTCCAGACACCTGAATCCTCAGAAGCTGCATTTCTCCTCTATCTCAATCTGGATCCCAACCCTAACTGCATCACCAGTTCATTTATATATATTTATAAAGAATTCCATACCAATATGTTTTACACACCATCCCTATAACTCATACTCCCTATTACTCATATAAAGGATCATCTGAATGTGGTTAAACCCCTTCAACTTCACCGTTCACATAGTACTGTTTCCACACTATAAGTGGTAATGGTAACATACTGACCATCAAGCTCACTTGAGTTATGGACAACTTTATATTAACTATCATGATTATTTAGTTTTACCAGACTTTAAATTTTTGGTTCCTGTTAAAGGCTCAAAATCTCATTTAATCATCACACATGGACCTAAATAAAGCTTGACCCAGCATTCAGAAAGTTTGGGGGGGGGGTGGGAAAATAGCACTGAAACAGACACAAAATGGCTCTAAATAAAAGCCATTGATGGCTAAGTCCCTAAATTTCCTATAGTAGAAATATTTGCTTTAAAATATATTCACAAAGTACTTTTATTACATTTTTATCAACTAGTGCTCATACAGAAGTATGGATACTGATCAATTTTTCATTGTAGACCTTTGTCAACCTATAATAAAGCCTCAGAAACTATGAGAGATTATGCCTTTAATGATTCCATCTGGAATATATCCCATGCCTATAATAAGTCATTCTTATTTACAATGACTTACTTTAAGTCATTGCTTTCTTATAATTATTGTTTCTAAAGCAAACCAAGTAAATACTGAAACAACCCTTTTCCTCTCCTTGAAATATTTTTTTAAAGGGAATGGGGATAAGGACCTTGAGTCTGCTGAAACCCTGCCCTTAATGCATAAAACCAAGATATTACAGAAAAATATGTGGACCTTTATCACTATATGCTGTAAGTATTTTACTTAAAGGATCTCTGACCTGAAAAGTCAGCATTTAATCGTCAATGACTCTGCTCACACAAAGTTCTGTCAGGATATTTGCCTATTATTTGAATCTTCTCATTTTCCATTCTCAAATATCATGGATTACAAAAAAAGAGAAAAACTTCCTCTTTTCTTACACATTTATTTTACCTATTTTATACAGTCCATATTCCATAATAAGCAACACAGTAAGCACTATGAAAATTCCTTCTGCTCCCTGATAAGGTGAACTTTAAATGTTAAAGTAAACCACATTACTTTCGCATTTAAGGAAAACAGCATTTTGTCTAGAAAATTAAAGTAGCTTTTCAACACTCTTTTTTAGTATTTTATTAGCAATTAAAAAAAAGAATTTAATAATATTTTCATCATGACTGAGAAAAAGAAGAACAGCATTATAAATTCCACTGTATGTTCAAAAGAGGAGAAAAGCTACTGTGGACAATTTAAACACAAATTTTCAACTCTTTTTTTATACCGTATTTAATTTTGGATTAAAAAAACCAATTTCTGTATAGATCCAGTTCTTTGAGAAATAAGCATGTGCATATTTACTGAACTCTCAGGTAGAAAAAAAGATGCTTAGGACTCTACAGCTGAGTCAAGCCTATTTTTGTGGGAAGGAAGGGGTCTGGGAAGAGGGGCCAAGATAAGGAAAGCAAATTCCTATGCCTCAAAATGAACCTTTTCCAAAGAGACCCTAATAATACTCCCAAACAAACTCATAGGTTACTACACAAATTTAGCAGTTAATTGTAAATATTATAATTCCTCCTTTTACTTATGAAACATTTGTGAAAATACATTAATGCCTAGATGATTATTATCTTCATTGCAATAATCTTAGTAATTATAATGAGTCAAAAAAACCTTATTCCTGAAGCACTATTGTCAGCATAATACAATAATAGAACAGAGTTTTTATTACACTTGGAAAAAGTAAAATATTATTTGGGTGGATACTGGCATTGTATGTGGTAAAGTTTTCTAAAACCAAATAATAAAATAAAATTATACAAAATTCTTGGTATTATTTGCTTTTCAAGATGGTAGTTTGAAACCTATTATAATTTTAGCATTAACCTCTAAATATAATGGTATTTAAGCTGTTCTAGGCTGTAGAAACCTAAGCAAAATTTTCAGTACCAAGCTGCAGAATAAAATTAAAAAGAAGACTAAAACAAATTATTTATAGGCTTGTGGACAGTGTTTAGCAATTTATGCATCTACCAACACTTAGGCTACTTAATTTTATATTCTCTCCCTCTAAAATATATCTTAATTCTCTTTTACTGCAACAATTCCCATATTACGGCATTAAAATATAAATGCACTAAAAATCCAGAAATACTCCACAGTATACTATGGAAATCAAACACATATAAAACTACACAGACACACACACACACACACGGCTCTAAAGGGCTGCACGTTACATTTCTTTTAGGTTATCTAATTTCATTTGTGCAGCAGCCTCCCCTCCCTGACGTGCCATTGCCTAGTTTAGGTTATTACCTGTAGATAATGGCTATTTTCTTTGCTACTTGGTTATGGCCAATGACATTTAACTTGGTAAGGAATGGAAAGAAGTACATTTAAGAGTACCTGATATTCAAATGTATAATTTTTTTAAAGAATTTGCTTTCCATTCCAAGTAGTCCTCACCTGTTTGAACATCAATAACCATCTGATGGCCTCCTCTCATTCCTGGTCGGTTATCTTCTCCATCACCTGAAGTAGAAACAATATTTTCTTTAAAGAAATACCACAGAACAACTGCATATCCAGAGTAACTTCATTCATAAGTCTGTAATGAGTAGTGAGAATAAGACACACTTATTCTTTCAATATTAAGAATAAGAGGACTCGTAAGAGACATAATATGACATAACTAAGTTTATAATAATTATCTTGCTCTTTTTTTCTAATTGCTTTCAGGCTCTTAATGCAACTGGAAGCTACTTTCAACTTATTTAGGACCAATGCCATAAATCAGCAAAGACACAGGATATTCCACAAAAACGTAAAATCTCTAAACTTGTGAAGTGACAAAGTGAAGATGGAAAACAATCATGGAACTAGATCACAGGTCTATAACTCCAGGCATGGTTTATTAGTATAATGAGCAGTTTTAAAGTTCATAAAACCAGCTACTGAAAACTAAGATGCTATCAAGTTTTACACTAATGATAATTTCATCACTGTATTAATTTTGTGCCAATATTTCAAAAATCATCTCCCACATAATCTACCAACTATTTTATTTGAGTAGTACTGTCTGACAAAATGTAAGATTTGCTTCCCTTTCATTCTTATTTACATCACAAAGCTTAATAGGCAGGTTTAAATATAATCAGTGAAAATTTTAAACCTCTGAAGAAAAAAACTATTGTTTAACTTATATTTATCTTATTTTATATCAGATCTTTTATATATAACTTAATTTCAATGGTTCAAAAGGTTACAGGATTCTAATGCCTTACTTGATGGAAACCAGAAAACCTGAGGTTTTCTTTGTAACTCTCCCATTAACTGAAATACATTACTTTAGGTAATAACTTTCCCTGTATCAGCTTTCTCCTATGTAAAATAGGGAACACCCAATTTTTTTTTAAATTGTGTTTTTTAGGTAAAGGGCATTTTTATTTTTATTTTTTATTTATGTATTTTTTGGCCATGCCATGTGGCATGCGGGATCTTAGTTCCCCAGCCAGGGATCAAACCCATGCCCCCTACACTGGGAACCCAGAGTCTTAACCACTGGACTGCCAGTGAAGTGCCTGGAACATCCAAATTTTTACTAATTCCACAGGGGTATTATGAAAAAGACTGAAATACCAGTTCTTGTATATTATAGATAAGATGCAAAACTGAAGCCGTATTCAAGCCCTAATCATTCAAAAGTTTCCTGCAAATTCTTTCTCCTTTTTAACAGCTAGGTTTAGAATTTATAACTCATTATTGTTGAAGTTTCACCCTTTTTTTCCTTCTTCCCCCAATTAGTAAAGTCAGTATTACCATTTTCAAGAACAGATTAAGAGAGAATTCCCTGGTGGCACAGTGGTTAAGAATCTGCCTGCCAATGCAGGGGGACACGGGTTCAATCCCTGGTCTGGGAAGATCCCACATGCCGCGGAGCAACTAAGCCCGTGCGCCACAACTACTGAAGCCCGCGTGCCACAACTACTGAAGCCCGTGTGCTCTAGGGCCCGCATGCTGCAACTACTGAAGCCTGAGCGCCTGGAGCCCATGCGCTGCAACGAGAAGCTACCGCAATGAGAAGCCCGTGCACTGCAACGAAGAGTAGCCCCTGCTCACTGCAACTAGAGAAAGCCCGCGTGCAGCAATGAAGACCCAATGCAGCCAAAAAAAATAAATAAATTTTAAAAATAGGGACTTCCCTTGTGGTGGTGCAGTGGTTAAGAATCCAGCTACCAAGGTGGGCGACAGGGGTTTGAGCCTTGGTCTGGGAAGATCCCACATGCCGCAGAGCAACTAAGCCCGTGTGCCACAACTGCTGAGCCTGCTGCACTCTAGAGCCCGCAAGCCACAACTACTGAACCCATGCGCCGCAACTACTGAAGCCCGCGCACCTAGAGCCCATGCTGCACAACGCAAGAAGCCACCGCAATGAGAAGCCTGCGCACTGCAACAAAGAGGAGCCCCCACTTGCCGTAACTAGAGAAAGCCCGCGCGCAGCAAGACCCAACGCAGCCAAAAATAAATAAGTAAAATAAAAATTTAAAATAAAAAATAAAGACAGATATTTGATCATTAAAAAAAAGAACAGATTGTCAGTATGTTTGCATTTTATATATTTAATCCATTATTTTTCAAATATAATAGTCTGCTACAACATGCACTTCTGAAGAAAATTACCTCATATATGACTGATAAAGCAGGAAAATGATGCTTATATAACTCAGAAATCATGGAGGTTCATAAGCAATTTTCTCCAGTATATTAATGTTTAACACTATTTGAGGAAAGCTTTCTCACACTTAAAATGAAGGCTTTAGCAATGTATGAAGACCACAGGAGGTGTTCTTCAGCTTGAGGGTCTACAGCTCAAAGAAAGCAGCATGAGCCCTAGGGTTTAAAGCTCCAAAATCACTGTGATGCTCAATATAAATGCCTATATTTAACTGTACTAGTATTTATTTTTATTAGAATTGTTACTTTTTATTATTAGTATCTGGTTATATTATTAGTTTTTATCATTAGTTTTTATTATTAGTATCTGATTATAAAGTTCCACAGATTTAGAATGGTTTGTCCCATTTCCACTTCTCTCATAAGCCCTATTAGCTTTTGTGAGCAATTCTGCAGAACTTAAGGTTTTTCAGGGACACGTTTGGGATTACAACACAATAGCCTATAATTTTATAGCGTCTCTATAAAAGCAGTTTATGATGGTATTATGTGTAAAAAATGCCCAACCTTCTGTTATAGCAATAAAAAAAAAAGGTTTAAAAGAAAAATTTAATATAATAAACTTCCTCTGCCATCTAGTTGAGGAACCTATGTCTTGTTTTAAACACCTGCTTTTCGTTAATAGGGTACAGTGAAACTTGAGCTACCTTCGGATACATGAAACTGGGACATTAAAGAAAAAGCACCCACAACCTAGAAGGTAGGACTTACCTTTGGTACTTTTGGGAATGATTTGACTCCATCGTGGCTTATATTCCTGTTGACTGATATACTGATTGAACAAGCCATCTGCAAATATCAAAGAAAGAGAGAATTACACCCTAACAGCTTACACTTTTTATTACAGCAAAAAAGACCAAAATGTAGAAGCCTACATTAAAGAAAATTACTAATATGTCACTAATACAATAGCACATTTTCATAAAATATGTGTCAGTTCAGTTTTTATGCTACCTCAAATATAAGTAGCAAAGTATTAGTTGACACAACCATGTAAACGAATTGTTTTAGTGGCAGCTCATACTAAGCTTACTAAGTTTCCCCCATTTTTGTACTACTATACAAAAAAGCTAGAGAAGGAAATGGGAGCTCCAACAACTTTGGTCTAGGCCCTTGTATTTTCAGGAAAAAAAACAACTAATCCTTTAAAGTGAAAATACCAGTTTTAGGGTTTTCTTTGAGTACAAAACTACATAGAGATAAAAGCACCAGTAATAGTATATTTATTGAATACTAAATGTTAGAATCTGTGCTATCTTACTTATCTGATTTAATTCTAAAAAACAGCCTTATGAATTGGGCATTATCATCTTCATTTTACAGATGTGGAAGTGCATATTTAGAGAAATTAATGAATTTAACCCAAATCACACAGCTCTTGAGTAGTGGGGCTGGGACTCATGTTTCACTATGCTTTACTTACTTCATTAATAAATTCTAAATCTCCTTCTTAAGAGGAGTTGTTACAGTACAGTAACTAGTTGTTACACTAGGTACTACTATGGTCATGGGGACTGAACTCCCCACATATATCCATTCTACCCCAAATTATTATCAAGTCCTAATCCTGTGCCCCTCAACAAAGATTAGTTTAAGAATGGTATGAAACCCAATTCTGGCTAATGAAACATGAGGATTTCTGGCGGGGGTGGGGTGGGGGGGCCTTCAAGGAAATGTTTCCTTACTTTTAAATGACTCTACAGAGAAGAAGAATGTACTTTTGTTCCTCTGGAAATGTTCAGAATCTGTATGCAAATGTACATTCCTGCTACAGCCCATTTGTAGAGGTCTGATAATGAAATCAACTCTATAATGATGACAGGGCAGAGAGAGATTAAGAAACTGGGTCACTGAACTGACTAACCATGAAATTTACCTCATCTCTGGACTTCTTGTTATATGATAAAATAACATTTCCTTACTTTTTAAACTAGGGTTTTCTTTGACATGAACCCAAACAGATTATAATTTATAGAGTTACCCTTACTATAAATTCTGTCATTTGACTCTGATTTCAATCTGAATAAAGGATTCCCTTTTGCTTCATTTAGTCACTGAAAGCAAATACTTTTCCAAAGAATTTATAAGTAAAACTGTCTGTTCTCTGTGACTTGTATACTTGCCAGAGACTGCATAATTTACAAAAACCTCCCTAATCTCTTTCTTTTCTGGGTAATTATGAAACTCAGTGGTAACCACACCCTTCAGCTTTCAAGTCTTTCCAGATGGCTTTAACTGAAAACCTCTATCCCATAAACTCATCTAGTTTCTTTTTTCTTTGCCCGTGGGACTTTAAAAAATTCTTGCAAAAAAGAAAGTTCTCTCCTCTTAAATTAGCACTCACAAATTAGCATTTATGTTTTAATTGTTAAAGTAAGGGGGAACAAGTGGATTCACAACTTATTTTAGTGAGAGTGTTTCTATCATATCACCTACTCCCGCATGGGCTTTTCTGACAATTCTTGCCCCATCCAGCCTACTCTGGCCAATACTGGTTTCCCATTACAAGAGCTGGAAATCTTTTCTTTTTTCAGATAAAATGTTGTGGGGCTCCTATTAATAGTAATGATAAGATGATAATAAAATATTAATCATAAATTTAGTATTATATAGAAGTAAAACACAGTAATTAAATTTTATTCCATTTTGTGAAAGGCACATAAAAGTTAAATGATCCTTTTTAAAAACCTTAAACAGAGAAGATAAAATTAATCAATATAAACAATGATTTTAAAATATTAATTCCACATAATGGCTAACTGAAGAGAGAGAGAAAAAAGTAAAGATGGGAGTATATGGAGATGGGTAGAAAACTGAGGGAGATAAGAAAACTCAAGACATGAAAAATACAAAGCAAAAATAGAGACAATTAGAAAAGTAATAAATTTCATACTTTTTAATAGTGCCCAATTGCCATATTACTAAAGTGTCCCATACTAGTTAGTTACATGACTTTTGATAAGTCAAACAAGTTCCTCATCTGCAAAACTGGTGTTTAAGAGTTGGATAGGGCCTGAGGTTCCTTCCACACTGTGGCATACTAGGGTCCCACCACTGTTAGAACCAATATATTTACTCGAACTGTGTGTGTCTGGCTGATCCCACCTATGTTCATCTTAGAAAAGTCTCCATCTCCTCTTTCTCCTTAAGTCTTCTGTGACTATTCTGAAAAAGAAATCACAATCCACTGGGGGAAATTCTTCGAAGAGCTCTTAAGGCAGTAATCACAGGAAATAATCTGACGGATGACCCCATTCCTGATCTTTAAAGTCATTCTGAACACTGCAGGTAAAATTAAATTCTCTAACTGTTTCTTCAACTAATCCTTCTATTCCCACTCTTAACTAACCTGAAAAACTTACAAATACCCTACCCATCAAGAGCTTCACAGTTTCTCTTCTATCAAACACAACTGTCCTATGAAAATATTGTCAGGAATTTTCAAGTAAAAAAAGCAAACTCTCAAACATTATACCATTTTTGTAAAATCATTCTGTAAACACACAGATGAAAAGAAAAAACACTGACATACATCAAAAAGTTAAAAGTGATTTTCTTTGGTTGGCAGGATTAGGATGATCGTGATTTTTGGTTTTGGTTTTTGCCTTTGTACTTTTTTGTTTTCCCAATTTTTTTGCATTGAACTCTATTATTACCGGAAGAAAGGTCACAAAACAACTAGATATGTGGAATTCTTTTCTAAACTTTGGAAAAACTTCGTAACATATTGTTATTACCAATATAAACCATTTTCACATACTTTGTTACCCCTAAAATGTCTCTTCTTCACAGGTCACTAGACACATTCACGTTTCTACAAGCAGTGCTTTGTACACTGACATTAGCTGTTTTAACAAGGACAAAGAGAGCTAAATATGCACAAAGGACTTATGATCAAGCATGCAGAGGAAATTACTTCCAAAATTTAAACACTAAGTAATCCAAACTTAAAATATTAGAAATTATGATGATTTTACACTAGATACAATTAATCCTCTCTTGAATAATGACAGTTAATAGCATAACATCAGAGATGCTCAGTATATAATAAATGCTTAGAATGGAAAAAAGAGCAGGGGGTGGAGGGACTTTCCCAGCCACATGGTTGACATTTCCTTTGAGTCATCTTAATCTTACTAAGTTCCTTACATTACAACAAACTGTACATAAAACTTCTACCTCCAATAAAGCACACTCCTAGTACATAATGGCACCCTGACAAGTCACACCAATCTTGTACAGTAGTCAAGCAAACATTAAAAAAAAATTGCTTGGCGAACTTTTTGCCTCCTTCTGTCTCAAGTAAATTCCTTTTCTCTTCACTAGTCTAAAGTTCACACAATTCTCTTTGATATCTCTTACTTTTCCTTGGAGACTATTAGAAAACCTGAAGAAAATGATTTCAATATAGCATTATCAAATCTGGAAGTAACTCTCTAAAAAGATCTTACCAAAGAAGAAAGAGTTGACTTTTATTGCACACTTACTGTGTGCAAGACATCACAAAGGTTAATTCATTTACTCCTTAAAATAAATCTACACAATGGTCATTATTAATTATTGCTAAGATTAGAAAATCAAGGTTCAGAGAAATTAATATCATGCCCAAAGACTCTAAACAAAAGGTATAAAACCCAATTCCAAAGTCTAAAATCTTTTCAACTCTTCATAGAATGCATGTAAATAAATATAAACACACAAATAATAGTTTTTAAATTACAATCTAAGATTACACACTATAATAACAGACAGAAAAATTTACCTATTCAACAGCACTTCAATAGACAGCAAAATTTACCTATTCAAAAGGAAGACTGGGAAACATAACTCACCATACCAGATCATTCTACTGCAATATTAAACTGATTATAATAGAAGAGGGATAAAACTAAAACAGTTGAAATATATTATAGTTAATTATAATTTAAAGGAAAAAATGTAATCTCCCTCTTAAATAAAGACCTACTGGTAACTGTGGCTAAAGTTTACTTTTTATGTTTCGTTTCTTCTCTGGAACACTGGTTTGTCACTACTCCAGATCACTTTTTTACCTTAAGTATTCATTCATCTGGAAGTTGTTCCAGACAACAAATGGCTAGTTTGAGAAGCTAGCTGTTCTACCAAAAACCAAAATAAAAACAAAAACAAAACAAAACACCTCTTTTGGAGAAATCCTGGCTTACCATAAGACACAAAAGCTAGAAACATAAACTCCAGCCCTCTCACACCTCTCTACACTACTATTCAACTCTATTTAATTAACTTCTTGATACTTTCATTTTATAATATTAAACCATCTAATCACTCAAAATAAAAAATGACTTAAACTATGTTGTACTTTGCAGAGAAACATGATAAATTAAAGATTACCCTCATTTAATCTATTACAATACATATTTTATTGCCTCTTGCCAGGGAAACTGCGTTGTCAATAAATAGTCCAGATCAGATCTGGAGCAAGTTATATTTAGTAGCTATTTTCAATGAAATAACATGCTTAAGAATCTTCTTTCACGCTCTCAAACAGAAAAGTAGCAATATAATGTTTATTAATATAATGTTTTCTTGGTGAACAGTCATTTCAAGTGCTAAAGAAACTTTATTTTTTAATAGAACAAATTAAATTTTTCAAAATCAAACAGTCATAAGCTTGAAATCCTTGAGGTGATCAATAAAAATGCTACAAACATTAAAGCAGGGTAAAGATTTTTTTTAAATACATTGCTTTCAGTTCCTTGTTTTAATGTTAAAGAACTCCCTTTCAAGACCTAAAAACAAATGAAAAGCTGACACCTCTGCAGCCAAAATAATCTCGCCATGTTCCTTATATTTCTAATTCTTGAAAGGCCGCCTTTTGTTTGGTATGCTTACTTGCATATATTCTATATGATTCAGCAAAAAATCTGAGCTTTCTATTGAAACAATGACATTCTCATCTACAAAAACATGAAAACACCTCTTAACACTGTTTTAAAAGTCTCAAAAGCAAAAATGTAAGGCATTTAAATGTTTATGAACTATTTTTAAAAATTACTTCTGTATTTTAAGAATTCAGGCAGTTGCTAATATTTCTATATGTCTACTTTTGACAAAAATCTAAAGCAGAAAATCAGAAGTGTCTGCCAAAAGTAAAACTATCCAAAAGGACTGAAAATATGACTTAGGAGAAATCACACTAAGACCCAGTTGCTAAGAATTTTCAAACTACTGAAAGGCTCCCGGTCCAATACCATCTCATTTTTCCCCTATGATTATGACTATAATAACTAAACACATTTCATACAGTCCTAATTAGGCACAAGCTGTTCTTGTCTCTAATGGTGAAAGTACATAATTTTTTTTAAAGAAAAAAAATATATTCAAGCCTCATCCAAGATTAAAAAAGAAAACAGCACAGAATACAGTACTGCTGCCTACATTGAAACTTTTATCAAACTGATTTTTCACCAACACAGAGATTTTTTTTTAAAGAAAAAACTAAAAATTCACTTACAGGTACAGCATAAAAAAGTTTTTATAGTTCAAGAATAATAATGGCTGGGTAAAAGGGATTTTTTTTAAAAATTATGCATTTCAGCAGTTTGATTAAATTCTGAAGAGAAATACATGAAATATAACAATTTACGTTACAACAATAAATATTGGGGAAACTGAACCAGTAAATATTTACTTGGATGGTAAAGCATGGTGGTAAGATGAATAGATTCAAATTTTAGCTCTGCCACTTACCAGCTATGCTGTCTCAGGCAAATTACTTAATCACTGACGTTTATTAAATTGAAATAACAATCATACTTACCTAGAAAGCAGGTACAAGAATTGAATTAATTCATATATAGTGTTTATTAGAGTAGATGGCATATCGGCCTTTGAATACATGAACAGTTATAATAATGAAGTAATATTTGGAACTATACTTGGCAAAAAACTAATAATTTTTTATGCACAAAAAGAGAAATATGGTACAAAGGCAAATAGGAATTAAGAGAAGGAGGAGCAACTGAGGTGCAAAAATAATTTTTAAAAACTAGCTTGAAAGAGCTAGACTTGAAGAATGAGTTTTAAGTGAATGGTGATAAAAAGGAAAAGTAATCAGGGAAGGGAATACAACATAAACAAAAGCACAAAGGCATGACCTAAATGGGAAGGAAATCCAAAAAAGAGGATATATGTATATGTATAGCTGATGCACTTTGCTGTACAGCAGAAACAAAAACAACATTGTAAAGCAACTATACTCCAATTAAAAAAACAAAAAAAAGCACAAAGGCATGAATGAACAGGAATTAGGCAAAGAAGCCATCTTTCAGGAAGCAGTCTGATGAAAAAAAAAAAAAAAGAGAGATTTTGCATTAGGAGTACTGCTGAGAAGAAAGTGTCCCGAGAGAAAAGCAATACCATAAGGAAAACTCTTGCTGTTCTAGAATACAGTCTTAAGAACCTATTTAAAACAGGAAAAACTCATTTCATTCAAAGATTAATAAAACTCAAAAACAACCAACTCAGAATTTATATAAAGATATGAAAAGAAACAAAATTTTAAGTGGCAAAAGAATCTGATTCAACAGAAAAATGTAGTCATGTAATTGATGAAAATGGCCAAATACTTTTCCATGAATATAAAAGTTAAGTAAGAAACTCTCTTTATAAAAGATGAGCACAAATTAGAGATACAGTTAGAAAACAGAGATATAAATAGTTGGAAGAGATATGGTATGACAACAAAGATAAATAAAACATGAATGTTAGAGTTGAAGGAAAAGAGGAAGAAAAACAAAATGAATATATAACAGAAATGAAGACCAAAATAAGAAGGAAAGAAAACACTACTAACAATACAGTAATGGAAAAGAGAGAAAGAATTTAGAGAAGGTTGAAAAATTCAACATAAATGTGCAATTAAAATGAGAAAATAAAAGATATACATCTAACTGAAAGAAAACAAAAATACATAATAGTTAATTGACAGTGTCACCACACTGGAGTTGCCCTGTTTACAGAACTACAAAATAATCTAAAACAAAGATATGTTTAATATATTTCAATATTTAAACAGCCATAGGCAAAAAGAGAGATTGCATTCAAAAGAGCAATAGTTGAAACTGGCAACAATGGAAACTGGTTAACAGTGAAATGAAATTGAAAATGTATTTGGAGAAGATAATTGTCAATCTAGAATTCTATACCAGTGAAAATATCCTTCAAGAAAAGAGACAGATTTTCAAGCAAACAAAAACTGAGAGAATTAATCTGCATTAGAAGAAATTCTAAAGGATGTGCTTAAGGCAGAAGGAATATGATCTTAGGTATAAAATCAAAGATTCAAATAGTAGTGAAGAGCAAAAAAATTAGTAAATATTTGGGTAAAATTAATGGACACTGTATAAAACAAGAACAGTAATATCTTCTAGGGTCTCTGAATATGGTATCAAAATAAAGAACAACAATAGCATATGAGTTGGAAGGTAAGCAGATGGGAGTTCAAAGTCCACTAAGTCCTTGTACTGATAAATTTTGTTAAGTATGTATATTTGTGGTTATTTATGGACTCACCATAAACAAAATACAGAGTGTGTTACTTCCAAATAAAAAAATGAAAAGATTAAAAAGTTTAAAAAGGTAAGAGACAACAACCAAAAACAAGAAATAAAGGACATGACAAAATATATTAAGTAAAATGGTAGGTTTGAACCCATATATTTACCAGTAATTCAATCATGTAAATGAAATAAATGTTCAAATCAAAAGAAGGCAGAGTTTTTAAAAAACAACTAAATTTACAAGAAATACTTCTTTGAAAAAAGGATACAGAAAGCTTGAAATTAAAAGATGGAAAAAGATATGTAAATATTTACCAAATGAAAGCAGACATATTAATGTAAGACAATTTATAACTTAAGGCAACAACATTAGTAGAGATAAAAACACACTAAAGGTAAAAGATTTCATTCAAAATAAAAGAATTTAAAATTTGTATTCATCTAGAAACACAGCTTCAAAATATACGAAGCAAAAACTGACAGAATTATAAGAGAAAATTCCATAATCATAGTAGAAGTGTTAACACATTTTTCTCAGTAATTGAGAGAATCAGACAGAAAACACTGGTAAAGCAGATTTATGCAACATGATTAGCAAACTGGACCAACCGGACATATATAGAACACTGCAGTAACAACTAAAGAACTGGATTTCTGTCCAAGTGTACCTAGTATGTTTATAAAAATTGAATAAAGTGGGCCATATGGTAAGTCTTATCAAATTTCAAAGAATTGGAATAGTACAAAATATGTACTCTGACCACTATGCATTTATGCCATAAATCAGTAATGAGGAAAAGAGCCAGAAAATCTTTATGTATTTGGAAATTAAAAACTATATTTCTATATAACTATGACTCACAAAAGAGCAATATCATTTCCTAATGAAATTACTGAACTGGACAAAAATGAAAACACTTCATAGCACAACTGAAAAAGAAGAAGGAAATTTATATCCTTAAATGCATATATGGGGAAATAAAGTCTGAAAATTAATAAGCTAAGCATCAATCTCAATAAATTATAAAATGCATATTCATCTCAAAGAGGGAAAGAAGACAACATTAAATAAAGAGCATAAGCCAAGGACATAAAAGTTAACATAAAGAGTCAACAAACCAGAAGTTGGTTCCCTCAAAAGATCACTGAACTTGCTAAGCTTATGGTGAAGGCAATAGATTGGGGGAGCTCCACTGCTTCCCTGGTGGAGCAGCGATTAAGAATCCGCCTGCCAATGCAGGGGGCACGGGTTCGATCCAGGATCCTGGAAGATCTCACATGCCACAGAGCAACTAAGCGCATGTGCCACAACTACTGAGCCTGCGCTCTAGAGCCCGCGAGCCACAACTACTGAAGCCCGCATGCCTAGAGCCGGTGCTCTGCAACAAGAGAAGCCACCGCAATGAGAAGCCCGCGCACCGCAACAAAGAGTAGCCCCGCTCACAGCAACGAACACCCAACACAGCCAAGAATAAATAAATAAAATAAATTTATTTTAAAAAAAAAGAAAGTAATGGATTAGGGAGGGAGAAAGAATTCATAAATAACCAATATAAGGAATGAAAAAAAGACACATCTCAAGAAATTCTACAAACATTAAACAGATAATAAGGGGATATTAGGTACAGTTTCACATCCATAAGCTTGAAATTTTAGATGAAACTGAAACAAACTACTAGAAAAGTGTTATTTGTTAAAGCTCAATCAACCAACCAAACAACTCTGAAGAGTCCTACGAAGTTTCAAGAAACTGAATTGGTAAGCTAAAAATATTCCTGCAAGCAAATCTCAAGCACAGACAGCTCAATGGTAAATTCAACCAAGCATTTAAGAAAGAAATAATTCACATCTTACATTTATTCAGAAAATAGGAAGAAAAGGTTAACTCCTCAACACATTATGTGAAATTAGCCTAATATGATACTAAACCTGAACAGGAAGATATGAGAAAGAAAAGCTACAAGGTCAACCTTACTAACAAAAATAGTTGGAAGAATTCTAACAAAACATTAGTCAATCTAAACCCAAAATAAATTAAAAAAATACATAACAAAGTTAAGTATATATGAGGTTTAACATTAGAAAATCATTTACTATGATTTCATATATTAATAGGGTAGGAAAATCATATCACAAAAGGTAGAGAAAAAGTGGCAAAATCCAATATCCATTTATGACACAAACTCTTAGGAATCTTGGAATCTGATACAGAATCTCCCAAAACCCCAGATCAAAAATATATTTAACAATGAAATGTAAAAAGCATTTCTTCTGGGATCATGAACTACACAGGGTTATCCACTATAATTATGCCATGGCAATCTTTTTCTAAAGATCCTGGCAGAGATTAAACACAAGGGGGAAAAGTTATCAGGGTTGGAAAGAAAAATGTGTCATTATGCCTAAGTACAGCTGACCCTTGAACAAGACAGGTTGGAACCGCACATGTCCACCTATATGTGGATGTTTTTTCCAATAAATATATTAGAAAATTTTTTGGAGATTTTCAACAGTTTGAAAAAACTCGCAGATGAACCACACAGCCTAGAAATGTCAAGAAAATTAAGAAAAGGTGAGGTAAGTCGTGAATGCATAAAATATGTAGGTACTACTCTATCCATATTTATACAGGCATAAGGTGAGTGCTATTTAATATAAAATTAATAATGTGTTGGTTTTCCTACTGTTTTATAACTTTGCTTTCAAAGAATTACATTACTGTACAGTATGCCCCCCTCCCACCCTCTCTCAACTGGAGAAACTATCAGCCTATCATCAGAGGTAAATAGTTTTTAGAAAATATAACAATGTTTCCAATACTGTATTATAAATACGACTAATACTGTATGCCATAAAAATTTTATAACAATTCATTCATTAGCATAAAGACTAAGCTATTGTGAAGCAATTGTAACAATTACACTAGACTACCGTAAAGCAATCATATTGCTGCTGCTTCATTACCAATGCATGAATTGTTAGACCCGTAAACAAATATGAATTTCTTTTTCCACATTAACTTTCATCTTTGATGTCTAGTGTTAGTAATACATATAATACGTACAGTGTTTTGTATCACTAAGACAATACTGACACAGGTACTGACAATTTATCTTGTAAACAGATAATGTAAACTTACGATATTAATAAACATAGTACACAGTGTAAATGTTTTCTCTTCCTTATTATTTTCTTAATAACATTTTCTTTACTCTAGTTTATTTTATTGTCGGAATACAGTATATATATGTAACATATAAAATATGTGTTAATTGACTGTTCATGTTATCGGTAAGGCTTCCAGTCAACAGTAGGCTACTAGTAGTTAAGTTCTGGGGGAATCAGTTACACGTGGATTTTCAACTGTGCAAGCGGTAGGACAGGGGAGGGAGAGCTGGCGCCCCTAATCCCCACGCTGTTTAAGGGTCAACTGTATTTTAAACTAAATGAAAATGAAAACAACATAGCAAAATTTGTGAGATACAACTAAAGCAGTGCTTACGGGAAATTCTTAACACCAAATGCTTACATTAGAAAAGAAGAATCTCTAATGGCTTCAGCTTTCATATTAAGAAACTAGGAAAAGAAGAGCAAATTAAAACCAAAGTATGTGGAAAAGATACAGAAATCAATGAAATAGAGAGAAAAGATAAAACAAAGAAACCAAGAGCTGTTTTCTTAAAATAAAACTGATAGATCTCTAGCCAGACTACCAAGAAATGAAAGACAAAAATTACCAATATCAAGAACATGATATGACATAAAGGACAATAATGGAATATAAACAACTTTATGCCAGTACATTCATCAATTTAGATGAAATGGGCATATTCCTCAAAAGACACAAACTACCAATATTCCCTCAATAAGAAACAGAATATAAATAGCCCGATATCTATTAACAATACTAAATTTGTAGTTAAAAACCTTGCCACAAAAGTAACTCCAACAAGATTTGAGATCTCAAAAAAATTCTAAGGAGAGGGAAATAGGCCTACCATATAATTAACAACTATGGCATAAACCAAGGTATGGGAAGGGAGAGATACAGGGTGGGGTAGGGCTGGGCAGGAGTGTGGGGTGGAGTAGAGAAAAAAGAAAGGAGGAGGGGAAGAGGGAAGAAGGGAGGGAGAGAGATAAAGACCTCAAGTTTAAACTTTAGGACTACTTTATTAAACTTTAAACTTTATCTCCCCCTTGTCTCACAAAAGCAAACTTTTATTTCATTAACAAATAAGATAAACACTGCAAAGGGAGGTTTTCTTTAAGTATTTTCTGTTCCTGGGTGATTACTTTTGCCTATCATCACTGGATTCTACCTTTTTTCCCTGGCATTGTCAAAGAGGAAGTAGCAATGATTGGTTCAGGCATCACCTCTAATGAAATTAAACGTAAATGCAGGGATGTTTCTAGGCAAATAGGAAGCCTATTAGAGAAATAAATACAGCCCAACACTTTCTTAAAATATAGACCATACTTGGAGAAGAGCATACTAATATACCAAATACACTAAAAGTAGCTTTTGTTTCCTCCACTGTAAGAAATTTGAAAGATGCTTCTGATTCCCTAGACTTTCTTATTTACCAGGCAGGAACTTCTTACCCTTCTCTTCTATGTTTTTAACAGAGCAGAAGCCAAAAAACTTTGCAGTGTTTACTTCCTTATTTGTCCAACAAATCATCATCAGTGAAGTCAGCACCAAACTGAACAACCCTGGAAGGAATGTTTATTAACTAAACACTGTTCCAAGCCAGTGAGGGGTATAAAAAGTATGACTTGGCTGTTAAGTCTCAAGAATAGTTACTATCAATTTTCCTAAACTTGGTTTCTTCCTAGAGTCAGAAGGATAAGTTAAGTCTCTGCAGTAGCAGAGTTGCACATGATGCTAACAGCTTCTCGTAAATGAGTATATTGCTAAAGAGACAAAAACCTGTTTTTAGCTAACTAATTACACAAAATTGCTGGTTGTTCTGTTGTTTACTTTACCTTAACAAAATATTAAATGCCTTAAAGATTTAAAACAAAACAAAAAAACCATAAAATTACTTGTGCCTTCTTCATCCTATAGTTAAAAAATACAGAATTCATTCTCAGAAATGGCATACACACACACACACACACACACACACACACACACACACACACACACACACATACTTTCATTAGTGGCATTTTGATGGTTTGGTAAGAGATTATTATATATGTTCCATTTCGGTATACTCCAAAGTATATTCTATTTCAAACGTAGTAATCATTTATTTGCAAGTATCATCATCAATTAAATAAATAGTAACAATATACAAGGCTGAGAGGCATGTTTGTTATTATAACACAATGGAGCTGCAAGCAATTCATTTTGAGTTAACTTTAAATTTATAAACTCAAAGAAGGCAGTACTAGTTCTGTTTAGCTGTAAAATATTCAACCAATATCTGATAAATGAGTAACTAATAATAATAAATGATAGTGATAAGACTAAAATATACGAAAACAGAGCACTGAGAAAGTCTATTATTCTTTATTTCTTTCCGTAAAAAGAATAGAATTTCTATACAACTTTGTATCATTCCACAAGTTTCATAATTCAGCATTAAGCTGTTTTCACTCACAATGCTTCTTACTCCAAATGTGTGGGTCTTCTCCTTACACCAACTATTTCTCCAATTCTCTGACTCCAACTTGGTATCCAACCGAGAATCAATTCAATTCTGACACTATCTACCTGGAGTCAGTGTCAGATCTCACAAGTTAAAGGGCTCAGTTCCACAAAACTACTCCCACTTCAGATGCCAATCGCAAATCCCAAGCCACTGGTACTTCTGACCTACCAGCTATAAATTGGGGGTTCCCACAACCCCCACTCAGGTTCGATAATGCTAGAGTAACCACAGATTTCAGGAAAGCCCTTTACTTACTATCACTGGTCTATTATAAAGAATACAAGTCTGAAACAGCCAAATGGAAGAAAGATGTAGGGCAAGGTACAGGGGTGTGTGTGTGTGTGTGTGTACGCCCAGACACCAGTCATCTCAGCATACAAAAGACACTCATCACCCTGCAGATCCCAAGGGTTTTAGGAGCTGTGTGCCAGGAAAGAGAAAAGACCAAATATTTACTTTTTATTATACCACAGCACCTACTCTGTTCTTTGTTACTATGAAAGTGTAGGTTTTTTTTAAAGGATGCTACTCTATACAGAAACAACAGAGTTCCTTATTTTAAATAACAAAACATACCAGACCTTAAGTATTCAATTGGTGTCATCCTCCAAAACAATTACTTTGGGAGATTATATTATGTTCCAATATTCACATTTCTTTCAGAGCCAGAATACAGGCTACCCAAGAAAATCAGCAATTATGTAGCATCCACATCACACAGACGATGTTTCCAATATAAATCTCCTCATTCATTATTAACTGTATAATAATAAAATTTTTTGACTTATCCAAGCACTCCTCACCCTCAAATTACACTATTAAAAAAAAATGACAATCTGCTATCAACAAAAATATGTAAAGGAATAGGTCACTGATACTGAAGGTAACATTAAAAGACTTTTTCTAAGTGGTTCAGTACTAATCAATGTTAGCATTTGTAAGTGCATGGTTTTCCAAGATGACAACTTAAATTTAGGTATGTGAGTTCAAGTATGTTACCTTCTTATTTTTCAAGTCTCATTATTACATTATGGACCTGTCTTACATACAATAAGTCCTTAATTCAAAGAGTTAACACCTTTACAGGGTAAAGAGAGGGGGGGAAAAAAGAAAGAAAGAAACTAAGAACTGGCATAAACCTATATTCTTTTAAAACACCTGCTTCTTGTATATACTTAAAATCACCCTAATAACCAATCTAAGTGTACATGTTTATGACATACCATTTACAGCTTTTTCAATCAATTCTTCACAAGCATCAAAATCACCCTTCAGTACCAATTTATCGTGCAGATCTGTTAACATGGGATGTTCCAGGGCAATCTTGGTTTTCTTTTGCAGTGATTCAAAGGCCTCTGTATAGTTATGTTGTCTGAAGTGTTTTAGGCAAAGGCGAATAGCTTCCTGTTCACGGTACTACTGGAACACAAGAGAAGGTATGAAAAGAAGAGATCTGGTTAGTTATTACTGTAGGAAACAATAAGTGATAATTACTAACGTAAAGTGAGCATTTACTAAGCATTAACTAAGTATACTAAGCATAACTAAGCACTGTACTAACCCTATTCATTAGTATCATTATTATATCCACTATTAAATGGCAAAACTGAAGCTTAGTCAATTGTAATAACTCACCAAAGGTCACAAAGTATATAGCAGAAAGATATTAAAGTGATGAACGTATACGATATATCAGGCATATACTTCATGAAGATAAAAGATATTAAAAGATGAAACCAGGCCTAGTTCTAGAGCCTGAACTTTCAAGAAAAGAACCAGAAAAACTATTTATCAAAGCTTACTTAAGATGGTAAAAATGATAACTTCCAAGGCTTTTACTAATCAGATAACAATGCTGGTACTGAATGCACAGAAACCATTAAATAATATACATAAATGTTTATGCTCTTTGTTCTTGGTTCTTAGTAATAAGTTATTACTTGAATGACAAATATTATCAAATGTTCATAAATTTCAAATTCACAAACAAGTTTTATGATTCAAAATCATCAGAAAGAGACTATTTAAAGTTTTATAATTTTTTTTCTAAACCTAGGCTACCTCATCGATTAAACAGCTATAAAGTAAAAATCTCAATTAATTACAATCCCAAAAGAAATATTCAATTTACTTAACCTCCCCCCCAAAAGGATGCCAAAGAATGCCAAAAAACAAGCTCATATAAAGAATTTAAAAGAAAATTTAATTCAAGAATATGTTATTTCTACAATTTCCTAAATAAGAATTAATAAAATAAACTGATGACACAGAAGCAGTGCATAATAACCAAGCAAAAATACAATTTACTTGTAAGCCTTACTCTTTAATAGGCAGGAAAATTTACAAGACTTGAAACACTAATTACTTCATAGTCTCTGATTTTTTATTAATAAAAGGTGATCAAAACATTTTTCCTTAAACACTCTAGTTAACTAATATTTTCCTTCATCAAATAACAAAAGAATGATTCTATATCCAAACTAACTTCACATTAATAGTTTCTTATGCTTAGCCTCTAAATAAAGATTTATCCTAACTATCTGGAACCATATTAAACAACAATACCTTTTTATCATGCTGACTTTAGGAGTATGAATCACATCCACATTTTAAATTTTCTATCAGGCTGCATACAGATACATAGTAGGAGAGGATTTATGAAACGAAATTATAATGCTTTGAAAAAGGATTGAAATTCAAAGAGGGTGAAGACTTTAATTTCTAGAGGTTCACAATAAGTAGAGAGAACTTGACAAGTCAATGATTGAACAATTTTAAGTTCTTAAATATAATCTGTCCACAGTGTTGGGGAAAAAAGGTGAAATTTGCAGCTTCCTACAATATCAAGAGATTTGTGAGTATATTAAAGAAGACACATGTACACATCATAGACTAAAGAGAAAAAAAATTTTTAAGTATCAAAAAAGCTTACTCATTATTTTTTTAAGAAGAACCAATAGAATTTAGAAGATTATAAGTATACACTAAGCACTATTATGTGTATAACACTGTAAAGGTGATTTTTAATGTTTAAAAATATCATCTCTACCTTGAAAGAATTTACAATATTACAGGTAATCCAAGAATATATAAAAAACATATAGAAAATACAAAAAGCCAGCATCTATTTTAAATTGAATATAACCGAATGCCAAAAATAAATCAAACAGAAAGTTCCTCAATTAAGCTGACCAGAAAAGGGCTGAAATTCTATATAAAATAAACCTTAGGAAGAACCTATATTGCTTCCCAATCGCCTATGAGTTGACAATTCAGCCCTATCTGCAAATAAAGATATCAGGAAATAGTGATTAGACTAAAGCTTTATCATTCCCCTAACAAGAAATAGTCCTCCCCCCACAAAAACATAGCCAAAAGAGTCAAATAGATATACATCAGAAACAAAGGTGAAGCATTAAAGGTGTTCAAAAAAATCAAAGACCTATTACTTAATCATTTAAATTCACATTTTTCAGGCTGCATTTATTGTATAAAATGACCTATGAATAAAATTATTAAATATCACCTTTATACTCCTTATAAGAATAAGATAATATTTATAGAAACTATTTCAAATTTCAGTTAAAAGGAAAAGTAAATATTCCTATTTTACTCAACACAAACACAATGGAGGAATATATAATATAAGCAATCTGGAACCAAAACTACCCCGCTAAAAACTATGTTTAAATGTTTCTATTAATATAGGTTAAAAACAAAATTCAGAGACAGATGGGTATAATAATGTAATAGCAGACTCTGGTGCCAGACTGAGTTGATATACTGCCCTGAGCACTTTACAACTGTGTGGCCTTAGGCAAAATACTTAACCTGTGTTTCACTTCATCACCCATAAAATATGGATAATAACTGTACCTATCTCATAGAGTGGCAATGAGTAAATAAGTGATAAAGAAGCTTAGAACCTGGCAAAACATAAATGCTTAATAAACGTTGATTAATCTTTATAACTATTATTACTATTCTCAATATTTTAAATTATTCTCAATTAAGAGAAGAGAGTGACACAATTCTCTCTTTATTATAGGCACTTGAAGCATGAAATCAGGATTTTAAAATACAGTCCTACCTTACTATACCAGTTGAGACAGGGTTGTACTACATCGGGATCATCAATGCCACTAAGTTCAACATACCAGATGCTAAAGTTAAAGCTGGGTCCCCACGATAAGAGTGGAACTTTGAGGAGAAAAATAAGAAAGAAAAAGAAAAAAAATTAACATAGTTCAAATAAAACTTTAGCAAAGTAAAATCACTATTCAAACTTATTAGGATTCATTCAACAAATTTACTGAATACTTTCTATATCCCCAGCACTGCACTATTGGGTGCTGGGGCAACAGTAGCAAAAAGAAACATATGATCCATGCCATCATGAGGTTGCTTTAATTATAAAAACACTGAAGATAAACTCAAAGTGGTCATTTATCTATCCCCCAAAAAACAGGACCAGGGTTAGATGATTTAGCAGGTGAATTTTACCAAACCCACAGGAAACAAATACTATATAATTTAAACTGTATCACAGCACAGAAAGAGACTGAAAGTTCAATTACTTATCAAAGTGGCATAACCTGGAAAACAAAACGGGAAGAGAAAGGTTTTAAGGACAATCTCAGCTATGAGTATATATTCAAAATTTTTTAAAATAATAAATTTTTTTAAAAGGCCGAAAAAAGATTCTACCAGATTTTCACTGTAACTAAATAGAGTTCATTCCAGGAATGGAAGGTTTGTTCAACAGGAGCAACATTAATGTAATTCACTATGTTAACAAAGTAAAAGAGAAACACATTTGATTACTTCAACAGATGCTAAGAGCAAACGAATAAAATTTACTTAAAAAAAAAAACACCTCAATATATAAGGAATAGAAGGCAAAAGAAAACTTTGTTACCTAGATTTTTTTTTTAAGTATCAAAAACCTCAAAAAAACCCAAAAAACCAAAACCAAAACTAATGGAGAAACATTAAGTATTCACACTCAAGTCAGGAACAAGGCAAAGAGGCTCAATATCTGTACTACTCAACGCTATGTGGGAGATCCTAGCTAATGCAACCAGGAAAAAAATTTGCAAATTAAGAAAAAATATTATCACTTGAAGATGGTATAGCTTATCTATCTAAAAGATTCAAGAGATTTAACTGAAAAACTTTTATGCAAGGTAAACATGAAAATCAACTTTCCCTGTATCTAGAAAACCCAACTAGAAAATGTAATGAAAAGTCTCCTTTGTAATAGCAAAACAAGCTTAAAATATCTTAGAATAAAGTTTAAAATATGCAAGAAAATAAAATTTTAAAACATAAAAATTTTACTTAATATGTTCCTAGATGGGAAAATTCAATTGTAAACATATTAATTCCCCTCAAATTAATTATAAATTTAATGTAGTCTCATAATCCTAATGGTATATATCCAACTTTTTTCTTGACATGTAACCAGACAAGCTGATCTGAAAAAAATCAGTAACACAAAATACCTAAAATAATACAAATAATAAGAAAATAAACAGACTAAAAGATACTGTAATTGTAAGTTTGATATTAGCAAAGGAAAACGAAGTAAAATCACTGGAGCAGAAGAGTGTATCCAAAAATCTCTCAAGGATCCAGAGGAATTTAACATAGGATGAAGATAACATTTCATACCAGCAATGACAGGACAGAGTAGAGGTTTTTAACCTGTGATCCATGGGCTCCTGGGGATCCCCACAACCCTTTTAGGATGTCCCATGTGGTCAAAACTATTTTTCATAATAAGACTAGGGCTTTATAGCCTTTTTTTAAAAAAACTGTACTGACATTTGCACTCATGGTGCAAAGGCAATGCTGAATAAAACTGTTGGCATCTTGGTAGTGTCACAAGAAGTAGCATGAAAGTGTCCCAGTATTTCTTAATACAGTATGAATTGAACTGTGTTCCTTACCATCACACACCTGCAGTTAAAAAACAAAAAGACAATTCATTTAAGAATGTCTCTGATGATGTGTAAGAATAAATTTTAATAAATTCCTATCATTAAGTACACATCACTTTAATATTCTGTGTGATACAATGGAAAGTACACATAAAGTACTTTTGCTGCATACCAAAGCATGAAGGCTGTCTCAAGAAAAAGAACCTGTGTAAGCTGAGTTGTGAGCTGAAATAACCACTGAAACAGCCCTTAAAAGAAAAACTGACAATCTATGATTATTTAGATTTGGGTATTTGACAGATGTTTACCTGTCATTTCAAGGATAACAAATGACAGTTTTCTTGCCAAGGATAAAATTCAAACTTTTGAGGAAAAATTAGAATTTTGGGAAATTAGTATTCACCATTGTGAACTTAGCTACTGCCCAGTACTTTTCTGATGAGACTGGTGGTGACAATAACGTTGTGATTTTTAAAAAAATATTATATAATGAAATGTTCCAACATCCGAAAGATGTGCATAACTTAGGGAATCATATTTTCTAAATGACCAATAAATGATTTTACAAAACCATGCATGGATGAGAGACTGATTCAAAGTACAAAACAGGCCAATGGATTTTAATATAACATTGACATGGTTCAGGCTGACTAATGCAACTACCTTTAAGAAACTAACACTTGCCAATTTTTGATTAAGTATCAAAACAGAATATCCACAATATCTGATATCAGGTCAGCTTATTTCCAAGTCCACTGCTCTTTTCTAGCATATCAGACTCAGTGAAGAGCTAAGATGTACTAAGTCAGATGCTTTTCTATTCTGTCCTCTAAAGGAAGCTGTGTGAGTCAAGACAGAAGCAACAGGAACCAGTCATTAGGATATATGCAGGACTCCTGGGATGTTTAACATGGCCTTCAGTTTATATGTGCAAACAACACAAATTTCAAAAAGGTTTATACCAACGAATACTGAATTATCATCACTGTTTTGGTGTTCATTTCTTCATGTAGCAGTACCATTTAAAAAGTGTACTACTATATCACTGCAATAACCATTAAGTAATATAAAAGTCAGAATAAAACAGGATTCGAAACTCAAGGCCCCAAGAACACAGTCTATAACTGTGACCAGAGACATATAACATTAGTTAGTGATCTGAAATCCATTCTCAAGTTCCAGGTCCAAGTTCAATAAAATTAGGAGGAAAAAAAATCTTCCTACTATATCTATTCAAGAAAGTAAAACGTTCTTTTATTAAATCCTTTGAAGCAATTGTGGGAGGGAGGTTAAGTAGGCAGTCATCTCACAAGATCATATATTAGATGAATGAAGACTATAGTTAATTTTTAACAGACTGAAGGCATATATACAGAATGAGCAGAATGATATACACCCATTTCAAATTTTACCAATGATTTTTGATGGCATTAACAACACTAATACTGCATATTAGACATACTCCATATTATATATCAGAAACCTAAATGTGAATTGGAGCTCCAAGCACACCTTCTTCGCTCCCTAATGAAAGATGCCTTTGCTCTCACCTCAAAAAAAAAAGATTAGAAACTCCTAATACACATCCCAAGGCTAAGAGCTTGTATCCTAAGAATTCAACCATCAGTTTTTCCAATGGGATAATCAGACAAGGACATGATCAGGATCAGTACCTCTCATACGTTTTCCATAAAATGGCATGCATAGAAAATGATAAGATATTTAGTACACAAGCATACTAGGCTGCAGGATTTGGCGACTGTATGATTGGTGGGGGTCAACATCTCAACACAATTAAACATATATGTGGTTCATTCAATATGCTTTGGTATTATCACTTGGGAAGCTACTGTCTAGACAGCTAAACAGCTCTTAGAAGATGCTAGTACTTTTAAGATCAGCTTCTGGAAGATCTTAAAAATTTAAGATTAACCACTCTGAAAGAGTGCATCTATTCTACTTACAGATTAATAAGTACACAAAGCACTTAGCACAGTAACTGGCACATGGTAAGTGCTCAATAAATGTTAGCTATTATTATTAGCTCTTATTACTATATTAATTTTCTTCCTTTTTAAATTTATTTTTTTATTGGAGTATAACTGCTTTACAATGTTGTGTTAGTTTCTGCTGTACAATGAATACACTGTATGTATACCTATATCCCCTCCCTCTTGCACCTCCCTCCCTGCCCCCCATCCCACCCATCTAGGTCATCACAGAGCACTGAGCTGAGCTTCCTGTGCTTTATATTTATAGCATGTTCCCACTAGCTATAATTTTAAAATGTTACCTTTCCATATGCTCTCATGAAGGCCACCATCAGGGCACCTTCCCGCCGCCCCACCCCTACCCCCGCCCCCAGAAGACAGGGTAGTCATCCAGCCAAAGCTTCTCTGAAGCTCCCACACCCATCCAGGCTGCAAAAATCCAAAAAATTCATAGAAATCCAAGTCATCCCTCTACCAAAAACCAGGACTCCTCCAGAATCCTTCCAAGAATCAGTACCTCCTTCTGCCTTCAAATCACTTTCTTATTTCCTGATATAACTGTTATCTTGGCTATGAATCAAGATATAAACCTTTCTAGTCATCTATAACCAGTACTCTCATGCCATTCAACTTTATGTTTTCAGTCATCTGATCTAATTTCCAACTGAAGTTTTCCCTTCCAAACCCTTAAACTGCTCTCTTGAATCTGGCCTCCCAATCAACAACTCTCCTTCTTTACTAAATTTTCTTTTTACTTACAAACCTTACCCAAAACCAAGCTTCTTCCTAAGGCCAACTCTCAACTTCCACACTAAACCCTATCAAAGATTTCACTCCAGCATGGGCTCTTTGGCTTTTTTGTGTGGTGAACCCCCTTTGGCTATTCAGTGAACCCTGTGACTCAATCCCTCTCAGATTTAAATGTAAAATGAAAAATACATAAGATTATAGAGTAAGCAAACTGTATTGAAATATAGTTTTAAAAATAATGAAGATACAAAATTATGATATAGAAATATATATTTTTTTATTAACATAGTAGATAAGAAGATCTAGTGGCAGGTCTAATAATTATCATAATTTCAAAGTTATGATGATATTTGCCATGGTGTAATGTGATGGGAAATATTTATAACTTCTATCTGTGACAAGTCACAGGTATTGCTAATACTATGAGTTATTGCCTATATTCATAATTGAAAGAAATGCTCAGTACATTTGTTAGAGGTTAGACACCATAAAGATGTAACTTTTCCTCCATTAAGTTCACACAGCCATTGATTAATCCCTATAAATTTCTGAACAATAAACTCAAAAAGTATATATACGATGTCTCTAGTGAGGCAAGCAGTTTGCTTGTTGCTTCTGAAATCTGAGGAGGCTGAAGACAGCTGCTATCCCCTAGGATTTTACAATCTACCTGAGGAAACAAAACTGAGGATACATATATCACACAGTAAAAGAACTCAACATTCGTAAAAAGACTTAAGTTTGTATATCATCTCTACATTCTACTACCTGTAAGGTCTTGGCCTAATCATTTAATTTACCTCTAAACTTCAGTTTCCTCATCTGTAAAGTGAGTGTAATAATACCTATTTCACAGCGTGTTAGGCAGATGCTTCATAAACAATATCTATTATACTACTTTAAAGCAATACAAGCACATATCCAAAAGCATATACCAAATGCTATGTCTTTGATCCATCACTTACTAGCTATGTACCCTGGGACACATCATTTGACTTCTACTCTCATTTTCCTTAACCAAAAAAGGAAAGATTTTTATCTTCCAGTATAGTGCTCAAATGAGATACCACATGTGAAAGCACTTACAAACGCAAAAACAATAAAAACATATAAGAAGTTCTAAATAATGATTGCTGAAATGACATGATGGTTCAAATTATATTTGTGCATGTACTTTTTCTATAGTACTTAAAATACTACATGTAAGAAGGCATGTTATCAAGAGCTCTATGAATATAAATATATAAAAAAGAGACATTCAAAATGAAAATATTTCCTTCATAAATATGATCTTAAATTAAAATTTATAAGACTACCACTCATCCACAAACTACAAAAGAACTCAAGAAAATGTCCAATATAGCTACCTATCCTATCATTAGACAGAGAAAGTATTATCATACTCATTTTATACAAAAGGTAACTTAAGAAAGGAAAGTAAAATTCACTTAAAGGTCAGTTCAGCTATGCTGGCACTGTGGATTATCCACAACAGATCTTAAAAACCTAACCCCTGCCATGCAGTAAAAATGAAGGCTTACTTTCCTTGTTAATTTGTAAACAAACTTACTTAAATTGGGTCTAAGCCAAATTTAATGAATAAGCTATACTCTTTATAAATGCAAATTATCATATTTAGATGTCAGTGCATGACTTGGAGATTATCCGCCATTGAGTTAAGCCTTGCTTCTGTTCCTCTCCGTTACTATGAATAACTGAAGGCTGACTATATTTAGAAATTGTGTTGTTTAAGAATAAACTTTTTTTTTTAAATAAAGCAAGATCTTTCAAACATATCATTATACAACATAAATGTGAAGTATTCAAACACATTTTTTCTTTTAAGAAGAATTCCAACAATTTATCCCAGCCAGGTAAACAAGTATCTGTGAAAGAAAGCTACACATCACTTAAGTGTTTTATCGAAATTATTTTTAAAGAAAACATCAAACTAAAAAAACTAGTTTAAAAACATCAAACTAAAAAAAGCCTAACACAGGCTTTAAGTTTCACATTTTCCTTATTTTATTTTAAAAAAACAAAACTTATCAAGAGAATGTGGGGAAAAGGTTGAAAAGCAAAAACAATGCAGACCACTATTAACATTTTTTAACAGAAAAGTGAGAAATATGAAGTTATATAAATATTAATACCCTAAATATCAAATGAGTTAATAAGTGTCTTCAATTATTTGGAAAGCTCTAGTTAACATTTTGCCTGAATACCATAAAACTAACCCACCAGGGTCAAGTAAAACACATCATCATGCCCTACAACTAGAAGGCTGATAGAAAGGGCTGGAAAGAGGTCCAACTTCTTGTTTTCAGGCATCTGAATGTCTAACTGATCCATAAGAGACCTCGGTTGTCCTACAAATTTTTTAAGGGAAGAAACTATTCAAAATCCTTAAACAGACTTTTATTCATAGTTCTAATGAAAAAAAAAGCCAAAAAGAGAACATTTCATTTTGCATGACTAAGCAATTAGAGGTTGGATAAGTACTTCAAAATTATAAAATCTAAATTTACTACATGAAAATATAAGATATTTTCACTGCTTCTACATTTGGAATGTAAGATCATAGAATTGTTCAAGCTATGCAAGAATCTATAAGAAATGGGTGGTCTGCATACTGAGGAAAGAATTACTCATTAGCATGAAAGAAGAAACAATCAAGAATTTATTTTAAAAATCTGCTTGTTCCTAAATTCTCATAGGTAAACAGGATACAGGTTTTTTATTTACAATTAATTATAACAAAAACTATATTTATAAAAGAAAGTAACACACCAAACAGCCCAATGATTCTAAAAATAGTTTCCCCTCTATAAGTAGTCTTTATAGATCTCAGATATTCTTTTCGTCTAATGGAACTATTTGACTCAATGAAATGAACAGGCCAACTCTTGATAGACTGGGAAACAATGACTATGGAGCTGGTCCTTCCAAAAGAGGAATTTTCTCCCAAATTAAAACATGGGATTCTGGCCTTTATTATCATTCTTAAAGGGATATGACTCACCTTAATCTCAATTTTAACATAATATTTTCAAAGGTATGAAATATAGATGGAAACTAAAAGAGTCAAGTCCTCAACCTTCCTACCTTCTAACTAATCCATCTTATAGATAAACAAAATAATCCTAAAAACACTAGTTTTGAGGCGGCATTACATATACTTCCTTAACCAAAAACACTTGCTAAATAAACACAATAAATGCTTAGGTAGCATTTTTCAAACATTACTTTGAAACTTATTAATGGGTTATGAAATTAGTTTTATGAGTTTGACCAACATTATCACACACACAAAAAATGAAATATAAAAGAAAAGAATAGAAAATAACCATAATATATGGCCTTAAGGAATACGGCAATATTTGGTTTTAGAACGATGTAACTTCAGAACTGATAAACCTTCCATAAAACAATCAAGGCAATCAAATCCATATATCTCATAAAATGAGAAAGTATTTAGAAAAGGTTCTAAGAAACTTTCAAATGAGAAAGTAGAAAAGGTTCCATTTGAAATAACTGTCACTTAGTTACAGATTTATAGAGTAGCGGGTCAGCCAAATAGTAAACATTTTGGGCTTTGTGGGCTAGGCGGTCTCTTGCAACTACTCAACTTTGCCATGTAGTGCAAAAGCAGACAAAGACACTATGTGAACAAGTGGCATGGCAGTGTTGCCATAAAATTTTATTTTAAAATAAAAACAGGGAACCTGCAGGATTTGGCCCACAGGCTGTCGTTTAGTTTGATGACTGATGGTATAAAGAATTTATTTCTACTCCAGAATGCTGAAAACCTTACCTATTTTAATGAATCGACAAGGAAACATCTGTTCATCAATTTTATGCTTCAAGGTAAATGTTTCTTTGTTATAATCATTCTTTAAGCCACTGTGAAAAAAAATAACGTTATCAAATCTGATTTCATAATTTAGTAAATGCACTAAAACAGAGATTAATATCATACTCTGATTTTAAGGTCAATGAATGCTCAGAATATATGACAGGGACAATGTAACGAAGTAGTTGAACATGAGAATATAGGACAAAACTTGTACATTCACATCAACTGTACTATACTGTATTCTCTTAATTAAATGAGAGCTAATGAAAAAATGTTGTGTTAATTAAAGAATGTGACTACAATACATGAAAATGTGACAAGACCTAGTGTCCCTAATGTATAACTAAATACAATATAAAATATTCAAGCAGTAAGAAGAAAATTTAAAAACAATTCATACTCATATCTTACAACTTAAACAGAGCCAAATATTAGAATCTGTCAAAGAATTAAGTTATTAAATTCTGACTAAGATGCCAATGTTCCTTTTATAGCTGAATAAATTTTCAAAGACAACCTTACTCTGTTGGTTTAATAGCATCCGCTTTATCCTACATAAAAATAAACCCGTATCACTTCTCTACTTAAACAACTTGGGCTGACTCAAGTATTTATGGGAAAGTCACTAACCGTCAGGTTGCCTTGTATTCTGACATACTTTCATGACTTAAATCAAATGTAGTCTAGGCGTAATACATACTTATATAAAATATTGTGCTAAAGGGACACACCATGTCACAAATATATCCTAAAACTGCATGGCTTTATTTGTCCACTCCATCTTCTATCCCATTTTTCATCATCTAGAGAGTAAATTAACATTCATTCCTGGTGATCTATGTTGTCAAAACTCAAATTTACTGAGCTCCTTCCAAGAGGTAGGCACCGCAGTAGGTGCAGTCACATACTTTTACTCTGTTTAGTTTCCAATTTATACTAAACTCCCAGAATATTACTTCCAGATTAGGGCACTCAATCTTAATGTTCTGGACAGATTCTATATTTTTACATCAAGGATTACAGCAAAGATTTTTATTATAGCTGAGAAGTATATGTGAAGTCATTAACAATTCAAAAATAAGACTGAAAAACAAGAAGTAGAAAAATACCCCCAAATTTTATTCTTTCTGCTTTGGTAACAATATTAATTAGTATCTGGTGGGAAAAAGCTAACTAAAGCACAATATTAAAATAAGGCACTAGAAATAAAATAGTAGAAATACTCTTTTCTCCTTTGCAAGAAAAAACAAACCATGCAGATTTAGCTACAAAGAGACTAAACTAAGACTGCAGATTGTTTAGAAACTCTTTCCTCCCCATAATCATAACCCACCTGGACAAGAGCTCTGTCATGTTTTCTTCATTCATTCCACCAAAGACTTTAAATTTCTTCAAATTGCAGACATGAGTTTTCTCATATTTTCCAAACGTGATATTCTGGACTATAGCAGGCCTTTCAAGCTTCAGAATCAAGTACTACAAAAAGGAACAACCAAATTATATCCTCCTCCATTTAAAACAAATCGCTAGACAACATGAATAGTTAAAATTTTGGCCAGTCAACTCAAGAACGTGTGTTCATCCTGCCCATCCTACACTGGCAGATTTTTTTATTTTTATTTTTTATGCTAAAGGATAGTATGCAACTGTCAAGCTACCATAACATCACCACTTTCTCCCAGGAAACTACATCATTCTCAACAATGTAGATGAAGGAGGGAAAAAAGGACTAGTGAGATAACTTCTAATCAAGGAATGACATTCAGTAAGATATAACAGACTATGAATAATGAAATAAAACAAAATTAGAATGCAAAGTAACAATTACATATTCTCACTGACTACACTTCAATAATAAATTCAATGTTCAAAATCAGTGGTAAAATTTTAAACCTAGAAAAAAACAGGTTTACTATTCACCCCTGCCAATTTTATAAATTAAAAAACTCAGATCTACCATAGATATATCTAATATAGTTCAAGTTTTGCTATTATACACAGGATAAAATGGCGTCAGTTCATTAGGGAACACATTTTACATTATGCAGGCTGTCTTCAATAATAAAAATTAAGAAGGAAACTACTGCTTGTCAAATACATCGGGAAAAAGCTATTTAGAAAACAACTCATGTTACATGTTGGAGTGGCTTCATGCTTCATAATAATGGGTAATACTCATGATAAAGGAGAATAGAAAGAAGTTGGTGGTCCCACTTTGTACCATACACAAAAATTAACTCAAAATCTATCAAAAGTGATCCAAGATCGAACCAATACAATCAAACCTAAGACATAAAAGTAAGAGGTAAAACTATAAAACTCTTAAGATGAAAATTGGGGTATATCTTCATGACTCTGGATTTGGCAATGGATTCTTAGATATGACTCCAAAGTACAAGCAACAAAATATAAAATAAACTGGACTTCATCAAAATTAAAGTTTTGTGCATCAAAGGACACTATCAAGAAAGTGAGGGCTTCCCTGGTGGTGCAGTGGTTGAGAGTCCGCCTGCCGATGCAGGGGACACAGGTTCATGCCCCAGTCCGGGAGGATCCCACATGCCACGGAGCGGCTGGGCCCGTGAGCCATGGCCGCTGAGCCTACGCGTCTGGAGCCTGTGCTCCGCAACGGGAGAGGCCACAACAGTGAGAGGCCCGTGTACCACAAAAAAAAAAAAAAAGAAAGTGAAAAGACAACCTACAGAGTGGGAGAAAATACTTGCAGAAATGTATCTGATGAGGGTTTAGTACCTAGACTATATAAGGAATTTGTACAACAAGAAAAAGACAGACAACCTAATTTAAAAATGGGCAAAGGACCTCAATAGCCCTTACTCCAAAGAAGATAAACAAATGGCTATCAGGCACATGAAAAGGTGTTCAACATCATTAGTCATCAGGAAAATGCAAATCAAAACCACAGTGAAATATAACTTCACACACATTAGGATGGCTATAACCAAAAAAAACAAAATAACAAGTGTTGGCAAGGATGTGAGGAAACCAGAACTCTTATACATGGTGCAGACAATGTGGAACACAGTTTGATGGTTCCTCAAAAAGTTAAACATAGAATTACTACATGACCCAAAAGTTCTACTCCTAGTTAGTTATATAATAAAAATAAATGAAAAAGGTATTCAAACAAACACCTGTACATGAATGTTTCGAGCAGAACTATTCACAATGGCCAAAAGATATATACAACCCAAATGTCCATCAACTGATGAAAGGACAAACAAAAAGAGAGTATGTCTGCACAATGAAATATTATTTAGCCATGAAAAGGAATGCAGTACTGATACATGCTACAACATAGATAAACCTCAAAAACATGTTAAGTGAAAGAGGTCAAATGCAAAAGTCCATATATTGTTATGACTCTATTTACATAAAATATTCAGGTAAATTCATAGACGCAGAAAGCAGGTAAATTCACAGAGGCAGAAAGCAGATTACTGGTTGCCAGGAGCTGGGTTAAGGGTGAAAGGAGAAACTGCTTAATTGGTACCAGGTTTTCTTATGGGGTAATGAAATAACTAGAAGTGATGGCTGTACAACATTGTGAATGTACTAAATGACACTTAATTGTACACTTTAAAATGGTTAGTTTTATGCTATGTGAATTTTACCTCAATAAAATAAAAGAATGAAGCTGGTGGTAACATAAAAGATGATATAATTAATATCTTGTGAGTACTAACTCCCTTGTCTGACAAATTACTCAGATTTTTATGTGTATTATCTCGTTTTAATAGGAGTAGGAGGAACAGGAGTAGTATTTTAATAACAATAATCATCCTCTTCATCCTCATTTTAAAAATTCTGGCTTAGAAAGGCTAAATAACTTACTACAGTTACACAGCTAAAAAACGGCAGAGCTTAGATTAAAAATCAGTCAATCTGCAAAGGAGGCAAGAATATACAATAGAGAAAAAAGACAGTCTCTTCAATAAGTGGTGCTGGGAAAACTGGACGGCTATATGTAAAAGAACCTAAATTTAAGACTGGATACTGTAAAACTCCTGAAAGAAAACATAGGCAGCACACTCTTTGACATAAATCACAGCAGTATCTTTTTTGGATCAATCTCCTACAGTAATGGAAATATAAACAAAAATAAACAAATGGGACCTAATGAAACGTAAAAGCTTTGCACAGCAAAGGAAACCATAAACAAAACAAAAAGACAATCTACAGAAAGGGAAAAAATATTTACAAACAATGAGACCAACAAGGGGTTAATTTCCAAACAGCTCATACAGCTCAACATAAAAAACCAAACAACCCAACCAAAAACTGCACAGAAGATCTAAATAGACATTTCTCCAAAGAAGACATACGGATGGCCAACAGGCACATGAAAAAATGCTCAACATCTCTAATTACTAGAGAAATACAAATCAAAACTGCAATGAGGTATCACCTCACACTAGTCAGAATGGCCAACATCAAAAAGTCTACAAATAATAAATGCTAGAGAGGGTATGGAGAAAAAGGAATGTTGGTGGGAATGTAAATTGGTACAGCCACTACAGAGAACAGTATGTGGTTCATTACAAAAAATAAAAATAGAGTTACCATATGATCTAGAAATCCCACTCCTGGGCATACATTCGGAGAAAACTATAATTTGAAAAGATACATGCACCTCAGTGTTCATAGCAGCACTATTTACAATAGACAAGACATGGAAGCAACCTCAATGTCCATCGACAGATGAATGGATAAAGATGGGGTGTGTGTGTGTGTGTGTGTGTGTGTGTGTGCGCGCGCAGGTGTATGTGTGTGTATATATATGTAATGAAATATTACACATCCATAATAAAGAATGAAATAATGCCATTTGCAGCAACATGGACAGACCTAGAGATTATCATAAAGTGAAGTAAGCCAGACAAAGACAAATAACATGTTATCCCTTATATGTGGAATCTTAAAAAAAAAATGATACAAATGAACTTATTTACAAAACAGAAACAGACCCACAGACATAGAAAACAAACTTATGGTTACCAAAGGGGAAAGGATGGGGAGGGATAAATTAGGAGTTTGGGATTAACATATACACACTACTATATATAAAATACATAAACAACAAGGACCTACTGTATAGCACAGGGAACTACACTCAATATTTTGTAATAATCTATTAAGGGAAAAGAATCTGAAAAAGAACATATATATATAACTGAATCACTGTGCTCTACATCTGAAACTAACACTGTAAATCAACTATAGTTCAATTAAAAAATTTTTTTTTAATCAATCTGATTTTGTCTGATACTGTTGGTTGGCTGACCCAACCTCCATTCTCAATCCAGTTCTTCCTAGCCACCTTCTGGCCAAAAATAGATACATGGTAAAATTCTGGTCAATGAGATAAGCAGAAGTTTGTTGTGGGATAAGTTTTGCTTTTTGAAACAAATGCTACCTCTTTACTATCTGAACAGTTACAGCTGTAACATCCACTGTGCAACAATGAAGAAAAAGATTAAGAGAATCTCACAGATAGCCATCCCTGAGCCACTCAACTTTCAACAGTAACTGCCTAACTCTAGTTTCCTTGTGTGTGGCAGGGAAAGAGATGGGTGATGGCGGGAAAGAAACTATTTGTTTAACCCACTGTTATAGGACCTTCTATTATTTGGTGCTAAAAGCATTCCTACTGATTCACTAACCCCACAGTCAAAACTTTATTTAATGACTACACAATAACAACTGTTTAGGTTTATATGAGGTTTACATTCTAAGCAGCTATTAAGATTTCTTTACTATAGAAATTGCCATAGGAAAATTGAGATTGCTATTCTTAAGTTATTAATCCTTTTTATCCATATCAAATTAATAGGTGCGGTAATATGATTTTTGGTAACTGAGTTTCTTAAGAATACAGCTGTATATTAGAGAACAGACTACACAGCTAGGCAAGGGACTATTTACATCTCTTTGTCTTTCTCATGAACTCCCACTTCCTCCCATCCCTTCCTCCTCCTTTCTCTCTTTGGTCATTCTTTAAAGTCTCAGTTTACAAGTCAGTTTTCTCTGATAACTGGTTAGTTAGATACAATGTTGTAACTAGTAAAAATGGATCTTTATACAATCTGTTCTGTTGTACACCATCCATCATCCCACATACAACACCTCTAAATACAACCGAAAGCATTTGTCTATATAAAATTTTATTTATAACCAAGTAGGATTTTGTTATTAAAAATTACATAAGTAAAATGTAAATTCTCTAACTGAAGTAAAGCACAATGATCTGACAAATACATTTTAGGTAACATTTTTAATGTTTAATCACATTATTGATAAATTTCATAACTTTATTTTTCAAACTCTTGGGCATCAATGCTGAGTACTGTTACTACTAAACAGTGTTATCCCATAGTTAAAGAGGTTTCCATGACTTTTAATTTGGAGAAATAACTGCTGTAGATTTAGTAATAGAAACTGTAAAAAAAAAAAAAGTCATTAAGAATGAACATTTTAGAAAAACTATTTTAGATCCTTTATTATCAACCTTTAAATTCTGTATATGTGAATATTAATAAATTAATTTTAAAATAAAACAACAACTCACAATCTCTTTATCAAAGCAGAGGGTAGGCTCATAGAGGATCAAAGAACTATCTATCACATGGTCCTTCATTTAGCCATAGAATTAAGGAAACAATGAAAAAAATTTAATGTTCAAAACTGTTCACAATTTCAGCCCAAAGAGATTTTTTTCAGCATGAAAAACAGTTTAAAAATCATTTTTAATCATAGGGATGTTAACAATTTATAAGAAATAAAGATGATATAAAGGAGAAATGATGATCTATCAGCATCCATTAGATTAGATGGATCTATCAGCAAAAGTATACCCCAGGAGGTGAGTCTTAAAGGATGAGACAGAGTGCATTAGTTTCCTCAGGCTGCCATAACATATTACAACAAACTTGGTGGTTTAAAACAACGGAAATTTATTCTCTCACAGTTCTGGAGGCCAGAAGTCTGAAATCAAGATGTTAGGAGGACCATGTTCCCTCCATAGGCTCTAAGAGAGGATCCTTCTTTGTCACTACCCATTATCCAGTGGCTCCTGGTGTTCCTTGCTTGTGGCAGCATAACTCCAATCTCTGCCTCCATCTTCACATGACCTTCTTCCTTGTGTCCCTCTGTATTTTCTCCTTTTCTGTGTCTAATAAAAACACTTGTCATTGGATTTAGGGCTCACCCTAATCCAGGATGATCTCACTCTAAGATCTTTATCTTCATCACATCTGCTAAAACCTATATTTCAAATAAGGTTACATTCTGAGGTTGCACATATCTGTTTTGGGAGGGAGGGGCACTAATAACCTACTACACAGAGCTAGGCAGGCAAAAAGGCTTATGAAAAATGAGTTATAGAAGCTGTTAAAAGGCCAGCATGGTTGGAGCCTAATAAGCAAGGTGGAAAATGGTAATGTTGAGATTGAAGAGGTAAGCAGTTACCATATCATGCATTATAAATTATAAATGCAATGGAATCCATTAAGCACAATGGAAAGCCAAGATCTGATTAACATCACACACACACACACACACACACACACACACACACACACACACGCATACACAGAGTCTGCCTTGTACAGAATGGATTGGAGGGACTGGCAGATGAGTTAGGATAGTTACAATAATTCTGACAAGAGATGACATGAAGGAGACTCGAACTAAGGTGGTGCAGAGATAGAGAGGATTCGACAGTTTTGACATATATTTTGGAGATAGAATGAATGGGGTTAAGTGATAGCTGGATATAGGGAGGGGAGAAGGAAGTATCAAGATGATGATTTAGTTTCTGACTAGAGTAACAGGGTAGTTGAAATATCATTTACTCTGATGTGAAGGACTGACAAAGAAACAGGCAGCATTAGAACAGGAAGTAACACTAGAAAAGTCCAGACTGTATTATCTATGTAAATCTCAGACTGTGTAATAAATCACCCAGTGTCTTAAAACAATAGTGATTTATGATTTCTCATGATTCTGTGGGTTCAGTGGATAGTTCTTCCACGATATCTCCTGGACTTATTCATGTAGCTGTATCAGCTGGTGGGACTGGACTTAGTTGGGGTAGAGAGTGGGGAAGCTGGACTTAGCTGGGATGACTGGGTCCCTCCATATAGGCTTTTATCCTCAAGGAGGCTAGATGGGCTTTCTTCAGAGCAAGTGGTCTCAGAGTTCAAGATACAGAGAACAGAAGCTACAAGGCCTTTTGAGGCCTTGCTTAGAAGTTGCAATAACAATTCCATAGAATTTTCTGTTGGTTAAAGCAAGTGACAAGACCAGCCAAGATTTATAAGGTAGGGGAACAGACTGCACCTCTTACTGGAAGGAGCTGTAATATGTGACCATATTAAGAAATTTGGACTCTATTCTAGAAGAAGTAGAGAAATATAAAAGTGTTTTAAGATATGGGAAACAATAAAATTCAATACCCATTCAGGATTAGAAATTCTCAGAAAACTACAAATAGAAGAAAATTTTCTCAAACTGACATAGGACATCTATAAAATATCCACAGCCAGCATCATACTTAATGAAAATTCCCCCTAGTACTGGGACATAAGAAAAGTTGAGGCTGGGGAGCCACAGAAGGGGAGGAAATATTTGTAAACCATGTATCTGATAAAGGACTTATACACAAAACATACAAAGGCTCTAAAATTCAATAATAAGAAAGTAAACAAACAAATGCTAAAATGGACAAACCTTTTGAATAGACATGTCACCAAAGAACATTTAGAGAGGCAAACAACCATATGAAAAGATGGTCAACATCAATAATCATTTTTAAAATGCAAATTAAAACCACAGACTTGTTCATTAATTTTCAATGCATCTTTGTTTGTAATTGCCAAAAGCTGGAAAATAATCCAGTGTCCATCAACAGATAAGTACATAAACAAACTGTGATATGTCCATATGAGAGAATTCAGTTGGGCAACAAAAATGAATGAATTATTGATGCAAACTACAACATGGATGAATCTCAAAATAATCACTTTGAGTGAAATAAGTCAGACAAAAAATGCATACCATATTTCTCCACTTATATAAAACCCTAGAAAATGCAAATGAATCTACAGTGAAAGAAGCGTGGTGCCTAGAGATGGGGGATGGAGGTGAGTGGAAGGGATTAAAAGAAGACATGGAAAACTTTGGTGGTAATAGTCATGTTTAGTATTTCAGGAGTGGTGGTATTTTCAAGAGCGTACACATATGTTCAAACGTATCACACTGTACAGTAAAAATATAAAGTTTATTGTATGTCCATTATACTTTAATAGCTGTTTAAAAATAATAAAAGTTAGTGTTAAAGAAATGAATAAGCAAGTCACAGACTGGGAGAAAATATTCACAATACATAACTTACAAGGAACTTATACCCAGAATATATATAAACAACTTCTACAACTCAGTAATAAAAAAAGAAAACAACCCCACTTTTTTAAAGGAGTAAAAATTCACAAGAAAGATAAATGAACAGCCATAAGCAAATGGAAAGAAGTGCTTAATATAAAGAGTCATCAGGGAATTATAAATTAAAACCATTTTACACCACCAATAAACACTAAAATAAAAATGTGTGTCAATGCCAAATGTTGGTGAGGCTATGAAGCAACTAGCAGTCTGATAATTTCATACAAAGTAATGTACAGCTGACCCTGAACAACATGGGTTTGAACTGCACAGGTACACTTACATGCAACATTTTTGCAGTAAATACCTTGGAAAATTTTTTGGAGATTTGCAACAATCTGAAAAGACCTAGAAATTTGAAAAAAACTGAAAAACAGACAATTTGGAAAAAGCCTAGAAATAACAAAAAAATTAAGAAAAAGGTATGCAATGAATGCATAAAATGTATGTAGATACTAGTCTATTTTATCATTTACTACCATAAAATATATACAAATCAAAAAAATATATATATATATACAAATCTATTATAAAAAGTTAAAATTTATCAAAACGTACACACACAAACCCTTACAAACTGTATATGGTGCCATCTGCAGTGAGGCGAAATGTAAACAAAGTTGCAATATTAAATCGTAACTGCATAAAATTAACTGCAATATATACTATACTACTGTAATAATTTCATAGCCACCTTCTGTTGCTACTGTGGTGAGCTCAAGTGTTGAGAGCATCTGCCTAAAATGCCATGTGATGCTTATCATCTCCATGTGAGCAGCTGTCTCTCCAGTAAATTGCATATCACAGTAAGAAGTGATCTCTCGCAGTTCTCACGTATTTTTCACTGTTTAGTGCAATACTGTGAACCACGAATAAAACCATGAAACCCATACAAAGCGCCACTCGTAATGCTGGAAGTGCTCCCAAGAAGCAAAGAAAAGTCATGACATTATAAGAGAAAGTTGAATTACTTAATATCTACCACAGATTGGCGTCCGCAGCTGCAGATACCCACCATTTCAAGATAAATGAATCTCAAGTAAGGCCCATTGTAATAAAAGAAAAAGAAATCCATGAAGCCATTGCTACAGCTATGCCAGAAGGCACAAAAACCTTGCAGTTTTCGTGAAATACCTTTTAATCTTATTTTGAAAATGTAGCTTTTATGTGGGTGCAGGATTGCTATAAGAAAGGCATTACCTACAGACTCTAATGATTTGGGAAAAAGCAAAGTCATTACATGACAACTTAAAGCAAAAGGAATGTGAAAGATCTAAAGCTGGAGAATTTAATGCTAGCAAAGGATGGTTTGATAATTTTACAATAGAAAAAGGTTTGGCTTAAAAAATGTCAAGGTAGGGCCTCCCTGGTGGCACAGTGGTTAAGAATCTGCCTGCCAATGCAAGGGACAAGGGTTCGAGCCCTGGCCCAGGAAGATCCCACATGCCGCGGAGCAACTAAGCCCATGAGCCACAACTACTGAGCCTGAGCTCTAGCCCGTAAGCCACAACTACTGAGCCCATGTGCCACAACTACTGAAGCCTGTGCGCCTAGAGCCAGTGCTCCGCAACGAGAAACCACGACAATGAGAAGCCCGTGCACAACACAGCTCGCCACAACTAGAGAAAGCCCATGCACAGCAATGAAGACCCAACACAGCCAAAAATTAATTAATTAATTTTTTTAAATGTCAAGGTATCAGGGGAATCAGTGCACCAGCCAACCTAGAGGCAGCATATGAGTTTCCAAATGCCATTAACAAAATCATTGAGGAGAAAAAATAGCTGCCTGAACAAGTTTTTAATGTGCCATATCCTGGGAAAAAATTCCACAAAGGATATTTAAGAAAGGAAGTGAGCACCAGGATTTAAGGCAGGAAGGGATAGGCTGACTCTACTATTTTGTGTAAATGCAGTCGGGTTTATGATTGGGACTGCCCTTTTCTATAAGGTTGTAAAACAAGAAGGCCTGGGCGAAAACCCTTTTTCTGGATTGGTTCCACTGATGCTTTGTCCTTGAAGACAGGAAGCACTTTGCCAGTAAGGGACTACCTTTTAAAGTTCTTTTGATATTGGACAATACCTCTGGCTACTCAGAACCCCGTGAGTGCAATGTCAAAGGCATCAAAGTGGTCTACTTGCCCCCAAATACAATGTCTCTAACTCAACCTCTAGATTAGGGAGTCATAAGGACCTTTAAGGTTCATTACACACGGTACTCCATGGGAAGGACTGCCAATGCTATGGAAGAAAACTCTGGTAGAACATCATGGAAGTCTGGAAGGATTTCACCACTGAATATGCCATGGTTATTATAGAAAAAGCTGTGAAAGTCATTAAGCCCAAAACAACAAATTCCTGCTGAGGAAAACTGTGTCTAGATTTGTGTATGATTTCACAGGATTTATGACAGTCAATCAAGGAAATCCTGAAAGAGATAGTTGATATGGCAAAAAAGGTAAGGGGTGAAGGGTTTCAAAACATGGATCTTGGAGAAATTCAAGGGCTAACAGACACCACACCAGAGGAATTAACAGAAGATAACTTGGAGATGAGTGCTTCCAAACCAGTGCCAGACGATGAGGAAGAAGACACAGAAGAAGCAGTGCTGGAAAACAAACTGACATTAGACAATCTGGCAGAAAGAAGGATTCCAATTATTCAATACTGCTTTTGACTTCTTTTACAACATGGACCCTTCTATGACATGGGCACTAAAACTAAAGCAAACAGTGGAAGAAGGATTGGTACTGTATAGAAACATTTTTAGAGAAATGGAAAAGCAAAAAAGTCAGAAATTACAGTTTATTTATGTAAGGTTACACCAAGTGTGCCTGCCTCTCCTGCCTCCTCTTGGAACTCCTCTACCTCTTCCACCGAGGCCACTCCGGAGACAGCAAGACCAACCCCTCATCTTCCTCCTCCTCCTCAACCTACTCAACATGAAGATAACAAGGATGAAGACCTTTATGATGACCCACTTCCACTTAATGAATAGTAAATAATCATCATGCTGTACAATCAATAAACCTCTGCTGTATATATGTGTGCGTCTTCATGTGAAAATTTAATAAGTGTACAGCAAGAACTATATGAAACGTTTCTGTGTCATCATCATTGCCTAAGTATTCATTGTATAGAACACCATGTACAAGACTTGTATTGAAGTGGCTAGCCTATCCTTACATAGGCATAAGGTGACTGACATTTTATACAAAATTAACAATGTTAGTTTTCTTACTGTTTGATAACTTTGTTTTCAAATGATTACATTATCATACAGTATGCTCCCCTCTCTCTAGTAATTGGAAACTAAGTGTCAGCCTATCATCACAGGTAAGTAGTTTTTGAGAAAATGTTAACAATGTTTCCAAAACTGTATTATGAATATGACTATAACTGTATACCATAAAAGTTTTATAACAACTCATTCATTAGTGTATAGGGTAGGGTACTGTGAAGCAACTGTATCAATTACACTAGGCTACCAGAAATCAACCATATTGCCACTTCTTCATTATCAATGCATGAATAGCTATACCTGTAAATAAATATGAATTTCTTTTCCACATTTTACCTTTTCATTTTTAGTGTCTAGTGTTAGTAATACATATAACATCTACAGTGTTTTGTATCATGTGAGACGATATTGATGTAGGTACCAACACACAATTCATCTTGTACACAGACAACATACACTTATGATATTGATAAACATAGTACAGTAAAGTAAATGTACTTTCTCTTCCTTATGATTTTCTTAATAACATTTTCTTTTCTCTAGCTTACTTTATTGTAAGATATAGTGTATAATACATATAATGTACAAAATACGTGCTAACTGACAATATATCTTATCAATAAGCCTTCGGATGAACAGTAGGCTATCGGTAATATTTGGGGGAGTCAAAAGTTACATGCAGATTTTCAACTGCATGGGGGTTGCCACCTCTTCACATTGTTAAAGGGTCAACTGCATCTCTACCTTATGATGCAGCAATTCTATCTCTAGATATTTACCCCCAAATAAGGGAAAGTATGTATTATTTTTTAAATCTTATAAAAGAATGTTTATATAAGCATTATTCATAATCACCCAAAACTGAAATATTGCAAATGTCCATAAACAGGAAAATGGATAAACAAATCTTGGCATGTCCACAGAACAGAATGGTATTCTGTAATGAAAAGATATGAAATACTGATGCACATAAGACATGGACAAGCATCCCCCCACCCCAAAATTCTGAGTAGAAAAAGCCATATATAAAAGAGTATATACTCATTTCTATTAATTTTGGAACTGGTAAAACTAATCTACAGCAAAAGAAATCCAAACAGTGGTTGCCTCTGGGGAGAGGGTGAGAGAGTTAAGGATTCACTGGTAAGGGACGGAAAGGATCTTCCTGACCCAATGAAAACATTTTTTATCTTGATAGGGGTGTAAATTATATTAGTGTATGCATTTTTCAAAATGGATACTATACACTTAAGGTTCATGCATTTCACTATATGGAAATCATATTAAATAAAAATGTATTATTCAAAACGTACAATGTTGTTTTCACACACTTGGGCAAAATACCATAAAGAAGCTTCATAAATTTACTGGTATCCTGTTTCCACAGATAGAAATTACATTGAAATGCATATATTTTCTCCTTACTTTGCAAGTAACTCTTATTCCTATAATATTCTTGTTATGGTTCATCAAACAGAGAAAGAATAACGTAAGTGTACTGCAAAAGCTGTAACACACACACATACACCCAACTGTATTAAGTAATCACTAAAGTTTTTTTTGACCTGCAAAAGCAGAATGCCTGCAGTTTGTTAAACAACTTTAACTACTCTCTCTCTAGCCCCAGAAAGCAAAGAATATTACCTAATACCATACTTTTATTTAAACTACCTTAGAAGGAACTTATAATTGTAGTAGAAGAATTATGATCTAATCTTTCTTAAAGCAATTATCAAGACATATGTAACTGCCTGTACATTTCAACCAACCCTAGGGTATTCCCCAGTCACCTTGAAAGACATATTTTCCATGGCAGTATCAGTAACTTCTATAAAACATATCTGATGTGGGAGAAGGGTGAAATTACTATCTTAAAGTATTTATAGGGTTTTCATTCATGCTACATTTACTCCCTCCCAGTACAGAGAGAGAATCCAGAATCAACAGCAATGTTTTCTCATTAGGTCTAAAAATATTTGCTCCCTACCACAATGAAAATGGCTTTCATTTTTTTCTGTTTATATAAATTATAAATATAAATTGAAAATGAGAATCAAAAGAGATAAAAGTATAAGAATAAAATTGAAAAGAAATTTAAAATTACCTAAATGCCATTATCTTGACACAACCACCACCATTTTGATGATGATTCATTTGAACTCTATGCACACACTCACACAGACACATACTTTACATAAGTCGAATATCAAATATTTTGACGGGAATAACTTTTTAAAATAATTGTTTTCTCTCTTTTTCCTAACTCATCTCCTCCTCTCTTAAATAACCAATGCCAACAACCAGATGTATATCCTATCATATCTTTATCTGGGCTCACTGTATCAAATAAAAATATACACATGTACATACACATATAGTGGTGAGGGAGGGAGAGTTGTTATTCAGGTAACAACAGTAGGATCTTATTATAGATGTTTCTCTGCATCATGCTTTTCTCATTTTATAGTGGAAATTCCTCCAAGTTAACTGGTATGAAGCCAGTTCATTTCATTTAAATGGCTGACAATATTCCATGAAAAATGTATTCAAGCATTCCCCAATAGATGTGTTCTCTTTTTTTCTCCTGCGTCAAAATCCGACCCTCACTAACAGGGTGAAATAATAAATGTTTGTTTTTAACTGCTAAATTCTGCGGTCATTTGTTACACAGCAATTGATGACTAATACAGCACCCAAGGTCAAAAGAAATATCAACGGTTCTATTTCTTAAGTAGTTAGGTCCAAACAATAAGTATAATACTTATGCCCTGACAATTTAGTAGCCATCCAAAAAAAAATAATCAACATATATTACAAGAAAAATATTTGTATTTTTACCTACCCCACTCATAACCCAACACAAGCTTTCGAGAGAAGTGTTTAGGGTTCATTCACTCTCAAAACATGCCATACGTCCTAGCATTCATGTACACACTTATAGTTTTTTCTCATTATGGGAAAAAAAGGAGTAGCTGAGAGGCTTTGATTTTGTTTTCCACCCCTCTCTAGATAACTGCACCATTAACTTCCTTATCTGCTTAAGCTGCATATACTAAACATAATTAAAATTTCTTACTGACAGAATCAAGCACTGTGAGCATCAAACAGTATATCTGAATAACAGCAATGCCTTAGATCTGTGCAGTCTAATACACAGCCACTAGCCACCTGGGGCTATTTAATCTAAAATAATTAAATAAAATTTAAAATTGCATTCCTTAGATGCACTAGCCTCATTTCAAGTACTCAATAGCCACCTGTGGTTAGCAGCTGCCGTATTATATATACAGTGCAGATTATAGAGTATTTTCATCGCTGCAGAAAGTTTACTAGAAACACTATCCTAGAGGTTAATGAAATACAGAGTATTCTTGCACTAAAGACCCCCTATATGTTATACTTTTGGTTTTCTATTTGTTACTTAGATTCTTCTGTCTTCCCCCTTATGACACTTTGTCAGTTGTCAACTTGCTGTTAATGTGCCTATCTTTCACAGCTACGCCCCCCATGCACAAAGCTGCTTCCAGTTGCTGAAACCGAAAGAAACAATCAACCAAACAGAATAACATTATATCCAAAGTGGATTCTTAAGAAAAGGCCCTTAGAACCTAAAATCTCATCACAATGCTTTTGATTTTTCAGAGTCCTCTTTTCCTTTCTTTCTAATTCTCAGACCTGTTCAAGATATGGTAAATGAATTGTTAGTTACAGTATAGTTGTTCCTCACTATTCATGGGTTTTGCACTTGCAAATTCATCTACTCACTAAAATTTATTTTTAACATCAAATCAATACTCTCAGTCATTCCTGGACATGCACAGAGCAGCAAAAAATTTAAGTTGCCAGAAGCACACTCTCCCAGCTAAGGTCAAACAGTGGACCCTATGCCTTCTTGTTTTAGCTCTCATATTACAAACAAGTTTCCTTTTCATGGTCTATTTAGGCACATTTAAAAATATTTCTGTGTTTTCTGTTGGTGTTTCACTGTCTAAAATGATCCCCAAGTATAGTGCTGAAGTGCTGTCTAGTGTTTCTAAATGCAAGAAGGCTGCAATGTGCCTTACAGAGAAAATATGTGTATTAGATAAGCTTCATTCAGGCAAGAGTTATAGTGCTAATGGCTGAGTCCAATGCTAATGAATAAACAATATACACAAAGTAAGGTGTCTTTAAACAGAAATGCATATAAAGCAACATTATGTATTGACTGGTTGATGAAAATCTGTAACAAGAGGCTATTACAGTGAAAGATCCACCAGACTGGTAAAATCTAAAAATCATCCATAGAAGTGATGGGAAGAACACAATGCACAACAACTTTCATACACTGCCAGTCAGAGTATAAATTATACATCTATTTTGTAAAAACAGTTTTGCATTACCAGATAAAAGTTGGACACACATATCCTCTATGATCCAGCAACTGTACACCAAGGTATATACCCTAAAGAAACTCTTGTATGTGTGTACCAGGAAAAAACATAGAAGAATATTCATAGCATCTTGTTCCTAAGAGCAAAAACTATAAAAAACTCAAAAGCCTATCAACTGAAAAATGGATAGATATATTTTGGCATACTTATATACTGGAATACTAAACAGTAGTGAAAACTAACAAACTATAATTATACTCGGCAACATTAATATCATAATGTTAAGCAAACAAACAAAAAGCTAGCCAAAGAAGATGTATAATGAGTGATTCAATATATATTATATTTAAATAAAGCCAAAGCCAGACAAAACTTAAATCACAGGAATTTATAAACATATACATATATAATACTGTGAGAATATGCTTAAAAAAATATGAAATGGGGGGGATTAGAGGATAGATATAAGATGGGGCTCACAGGAAGCTTCAAAGGTTGTAGCAGTTTTCCATTTCTAAGGATGGTTGACAAGTAAACAGGTATTTGCTTTATTATTCTTTATATTTTATATATAAATGTGTGTGTATTCTTTGGATATATATTTTGCAATTAAACACTTAAAACACCAGGTGATCCAAAAAGGTTTGTAAACTGTAAAAAAACAATTAAAAAGGAAAAATAAGTAGAGACTAGGTTTCTAAGAATTACACTAGAATAAAAAAAAAATAAAGTAAGTTTTATTTACCCATCTTCTTTACCTATCAGAGCATTAATTTCCTCAAGGATATGGACATAAGTGCTAATGCTGAAAGTGTAATATAACTGAAAAATGATTATTTTTTAATTCAGATGACATCAGACACCACTTGTCAAGGAAACAATTTAGCTCATGGTCCTAACGTCATCTAAATATACTAGTTTAGTAAAATAAAAAACTATATTAAGCTTATTTTCCCTAAAAGGCAGTTACTGAATCACTGAGTCAAAGTTGAATTTACTAACATCTCCTTAAATATTTACAGAATGACTTGAGTTTAAGTGCAGCAGAAGTCACAACCTCTGCTCAGATCAGTACTCTGATCAGTTACTACTCAGAACACTAACAGCACCTTAACCAGTTCTTTTTAGTTAACATTTTCCTCAAAACATAACAAGAAACTTAGTTTTGCATCATTAGTAATCCAGAAAAATCATAAATTAGATTTTAAATGTTCCAGTAGAGAGAAGTATAAAGTCTATGCTTCATCAAATTCCACACTGTATTTGCCTATGAACAAAAATTCTTCCAAAATGTAAACAAACAAAAAAAGAGGAAATAAAAATTTACCTCTGGGACTTCCCTGGTGGTCCAGTGGTTAAGACTCTGCGCTCCCAATGCAGGGGGCCCGGGTTTGATCCCGGGTCAGGTAACTATATAAACCCGGGTCAGGTAACTATATTCTGCATGCTGCAACTAAAAGAGCCCAAGAGCCCGCATGTCGCAACTAAGACCTCACGCAGCCAGATAAATAAATTAAAAAAAAAAAAAAAAATTTACCTCACGATTTCAAAGACTGAATAAACTATTAATGGAATCTAGATAACTGATATCAGTTAAGTGCATGCTTATTTAAAATCTGACTTCTGAATGGTATCAAGAGCTACACATAATCTTACCTGGGGAGGGTAGTTGCTCTCTGAAGACCACCGTGAAGACTGGTCATTTGGCTTATCCACTAAAATGTTCCTGAAATAAAGAAATGAAAATTATAGCAATTAATTAAAAGAATAAGTGAACAGGCATATACAAAAAGAGAAATAATCTACCAGATGCTAAAATTATCACAAAGTTATATAATGCCTGGAAATTGAATAAGAAGAGAAACTTAAACAGAATAAGAAACACAGAAAATGTCTAGTAATTTAAACATTTTAAAATATGATAAAGGTAGCATTTTAAACAATTGAAAAAAGTACTATATACATATGCATATATGTGTGTGTGTGTGTGTGTGTGTGTGTGTGTGTGTGTGTGTGTGTGTGTGTGTATAGCTCTACTTCACATCAAGTGACAAAATGAACTATAGTTGTATTTAGGAATTTAAGGTAAATAAAGTAATAAAATATCTAAATTAATAAAATACTCTCTCCCTCTCCCTCCCTCTCTCTCTCTCCCCCCTCCCTCCCTCCCTCCCTCTCTCACTCTCCCTCTCTCTCTCTTTCTCTCTCTCTCTCTCTCTCTCTATATATATATATGTATATAAAATCAATCTTTGGATCAAAAAGGTCTTTTAAGCCGAGCACCAAAAACAGAACTGTGAAAAAAGGAACTGATATAAGTAACTTTGGAAGACGGTGCTCTCACTGGAAACTGTAAAGACAAATAGAACCATACACAAAAACTGTATTTTACGGACTTCCCTGGTGGCACAGTGGTTAAGAATCCGCCTGCCAATGCACGGGACACGGGTTCGAGCCCTGGTCCAGGAAGATCCCACATGCCATGGAGCAGCTAAGCCTGTGTGCCACGACCAGGGAGCCCACGCTCTAGAGCCCGCATGCCACAACAAAGAGTAGCCCTCGCTCACCGCTACTACAGAGCCCACGTGCTGCAACTACTGAAGCCCGCACGCCTAGAGCCTGTGCTTCACAACAAGAGAAGCCACCACAATGAGAAGCCCGCACACCGCAACAAAGAGTAGCCCTCGCTCACCGCTACTACAGAAAAGCCCGCACACAGCAACAAAGACCCAACGCAGCCAAAATTAAATTAATTAATTAAAAAAACTGTACTTTATTTGATAAAGTTATTTCTCGGAGGGATATGGGTTAATTCTGAAACACTTTGTATACTGGGGTCAAACAAATAAGTAAATGAACGGTAGATGATGGGAGTCAAGCTTCTCACTTCGAGTGGGAAGCTACAGAAAAGCAAGGGCATGGAGGTTGGAATGATCCTGATGGTACTGAAATAGAGTCAGAGACATCAGTGTGAACTCATATTTAGGTTTATATAGATACAGATTCAGAAGTAATTATATGTGAATGTGCATACATATACCCATGCACACTGACACAAATAGTATTCCTAGCTCTGTTCACTAATAGAGACTAGAAGCAGTGACACCCCCAGTAGCAGTGAGTACACCAATGCCGAATCTTGGTTTCTACATACCACAGTCCAATAGAAGGAAACGGGGATTCTTGGGGAGGTAGCTGATTCTAGGATTAGAGCAGGGAATCCAGAAGATTAGCCTAGAGCATGTTGTAGTGCTCAAAACAACAACAGCAAAAGGAAGGTGGGGGCATGTCAAAGGGACACAGAGGAGCCAACATGAAAGAATGAATGGCCAAAGCTAAAATAAACAAAATAAATAACGTAGTATTGGATTAGAACCCAAAGTATAAATATCCCTGAGTCCATACTGATATAAATAACCCCAGTCTAACAATCAGAAAAACACCAGACAGATTCAAATTGAGGAACATTCAACAAAATACATGACCAGTACTCCTCAAAACTCTCAATATATTGAAAAACAAGGAAAGACTGAAAAACTGTCACAGAGCAGAGGAGAGTAAAGAGACAAGACAACTAAAAGTAATGGTATCTTGGATGGGATCCTGGATCAGAAAGAAAACAGTGGAAAAACTAATGAAATCCGAATAAAATGTGGCATTTAGGTAACACTAATGTATCAGTGTTGGTATCTTGGTCATGACAACTGTACCATGGTAATATAAGATGTTAGCAATAGGAGAAACTAGGTGAGGGGCATATGGGAACTTCGTACTATCTCTGCAACTTTTCTGTAAATCTAAAATCATTCTAAAATAATGTGCCTTCTCAAAGGCCCATTTATTTATCTATCTTAAAATATAGATCTATACCTGTCACAGAGAAAGTTATTCTTTTTGACTTAATAAATGTCAAAAAGAATAACTTTTTTTAAAAGGCAGTACTAGAAGGAAAAGAATTTTCTTTACATACACATCTCACAAAGGTAAAACATTAATACATAAAATAACCTCAAACAATACTAAAAGGTAAAAACCAACTAGAAAAATATAGGCAACATAAAACACAAAAGGCTAATTAAAATATGAATGAAGAGCGCTTAAACATAAATACCCCACATGAAAATAGGTAAAACCCAAACATTCGAAATCAATAACCAAAAATTAGAGATTAAAACAAAGATATATATTAACCCTATAAAATTGGGCCTACACTCTCAAAACAACATGTGTTTTAATCATAATTGCAGCTGTTGGCCAGAGCTGGTAAAATGCCACTCTCATATTTTGCTGGTAGAAATGCAAATTGATACACCTTTTCAAGAGAGAATTTTAATATTATATAAAAAAATCATTTCAAATATGCATATCCTTTTAAATAAAAATGATAATGACGTCAGCCACGATGACAGTGATGATGTTTGCATCTAACATTTCTGAGCTTTTATGACATCTCAGACACTGGTCTAAGTGCTTTTCCATACATAAACTATTACCGTCAAAGCACAGATTAAGAAACTGAGAGAGATAAATTAATTTGCCTAAGCATACACACCTAAGAAATAATAATTTGAACCCAAGGCAGTCTGACTCTAAAGCCAACGCTCCTAATCACCAAACTATACAGCCTCAGAATTATTCCACTTCTTGGAACTTAACCTAAAAAATAATCCAGGGGATTTAAATCATTCACATTCATCACAATACAATTTATAATAACAAACTGTGAACAACCTAATTGTCTAACAACAGAGGATGCCTTAAAACAAATTATGAAATATCTGTTACAAAATACCATGTAATCATAATGCATTCTACACCCTGACTTTAATATTGTTGGAAAATGTCCACTACATAGTGAGTGAAGGGAAAAGGTAGTTTATATACTGTAAATCAAGTGTAAGTAATAATAATATTCATGCATGAAGAGAAAAGACAAAGAAGATATACTAAATTGTTAAAGTAATTCTCAATGGTGAGATTTCAGTGACTTTTTTCCTTCTTTGTGCTTTTTTGTACTTTTCAAATATTCTAAAATTAACACATCTGACACATTATCAGGAAAAAAGGTGTGTTTTATTAAGAATGAATTACAAAGCAAAGATGAGAACTCTATGAAAACACTGCAGTACAGTTAAAAGCTAAAGCTAAAAAACTAGGAAAAAAATCACTCTGACATGAATGTTATAAAGCATGAAAGAAAACCTAATATATTATAACTATGATAAATTGGGACCACAAAAATCACAAAGTATAATAAATTGGAGGAGGGGAGATCAAATGCAATGTGAGTTAATTTCATCATTTTTCATAGCTCCTAAGAATAATGTTTGTGAAATTAAGAAAAAAAGAGACTCAAGCATACTTAAGTTTAGAATAAAAACATACTACATATCTTATAAATTATTTGAGACAGAATATCAACAACAAAAATAGCAAGAAGAAGGAAATAAAAGATTAAACGAAAGCAGGACACATTAAAAACAGAAAATTTTAAATAAAATGACAATATTAATACCAAGCATCTAGTACAGTCATACATATAAATGGTCTAAAATAACATAGTAAGATATCCTTTGGACTGGGTGAATAGTAGTAACATTACTATTACACGAAGGCACACACACAATAACTGTGACTCATGACAGAAAGATATATAAGGCAGGCACAATCTTTGTAAAACTAGGAGGAAGTTAAAGAAAAAGTATTAACTGGGATTAAAGGGGTCAAAGGTAGAGATAAAAAAATACAATTTAAAAAGGTATGAACTGGATGAAAACAATAACTATAAAATAATAGTTCAAGCCAAGATTGTGAGTCTTAATGAATTAAACGAAAACAAAAATAAAGCAAAACACAGTAAATATCAGAAGAAACTGATAAAAAAACAGTAGCAGGAGATTAAAGTCTCTCAGCATCTAGAAAATTAATAAACAAACAACTATATAATGTCAAAGTAGTGGTAAGGATTAATAGTACTATGAAGAAAAATAAAGCAAAGTAGAAGAGAAACAGACCTGAACAATATGAGGGAGCTAGCCATGTCATAATCTGAAAAATGAGCAGATGGATCACTAAACGCAAAGTTAAGGGGGCAAACAGTTATAATATGTTATGGTCTTGTGAATTTTTTTTTTTTTCCCTGTGGTACGCAGGCCTCTCACTGTTGTGGCCTCTCCCGTTGCGGAGCACAGGCTCCGGACACGCAGGCTCAGTGGCCATGTTTCACGGGCCCAGCCACTCCGTGGCATGTAGGATCTTCCCAGACCGGGGCACGAACCCATGTCCCCTGCATTGGCAGGCGGACTCTTAACCACTGCGCCACCAGGGAAGCCCGGTCTTGTGAATTTTGAAATGCCTATTAAACAGCCCATTAGAGATCCAGCAGTTGGATTATCTGAGGCTGAAATTCAAGGAAAATGCCAGAGCTGAAAAAAATATAGAGAAACATCAGTATATCAAATGCTAAAATATTTAAAGCTATGACACTGAGTGAAATGACTCAGGGGATAAAAGAGAGCTAGAAAAGAAGCTGAAGGACTGATTAAGCTCTGGGGGCCCATTATTTAGGGGGTCCAGAAGAGAAAGATCAAGCAAAGGAGACTGAGAAGGGCCAAAGGTGAAGAAGATGAAAACCTAGAAACTGTAGATGCCAACTGAAGAAAGTATTTTGAGAACAAAGATGTGAAAACTATGTAAAATGCTGCTAAGAAGACAGGGTCTGGGAGGTATTCACCCTCATATGCCTAACTCAAAACTTAAATGCTGCCAAACAGAAAGTGCCTAATAAATATTTGATAGATATGAACAAATAAATAAACAGTACTAAAAGGAAAAAAATTAAGGTGGTTCCATCAAAACATAGAGTATATGAATCCTTATTTATTATCTGTAATTTAAAGCTTATACTAAGATAAAAGAGAAATATGTATACTTGAAACTAATATAATATTGTGTATCAACTATACAATTAAGAAAAAAGAGAAATATGATACAGACCAGAAACAAGGTGCAGCCTAAGGGGGCTTGGAAAGATGGAAGCTTGAAGATATTCCTCATGATCTCCAGCCCAACACTAAGTCAACTACTAAGTACCTCTCTTAAGCCCAGAAGGTGACAGAGGCCAGAACCAGAACTTTAAGAATTACCACAAAAGCTTGGCCCTAGGAGGACCATGAGATCCATGGATGCCTCTTTCCCCAAGAAAAAGGCATCAACTAAACGAGCATTCCTGGGACAACAGGCTGTCTCCCTGGCCCACAAAGATCTTCAGGAGAGCTTTAGCCCTCTAGATGAGAATGTACTTGCCCTCTTAGCTGAGGACATCTAGTTGCTGAGAGGTCTTTCCTGGTGACCTACAGAGAACTAACAATATAGGATATGGTATATCAAAAGCCACAAGACAAAGACTAAAGACTGCCAGACTGCCCACTCTCTCTGAGGTATCGGAAGCCTCACCCAAAAAGTACACAGTACAAAAAAGTTTGTATTGAAAATTGTACAAAAAGAGCCAAGAAAATTTATGAAAAAGAATAGTGAGAGCTTCCCTGGTGGCGCAGTGGTTGAGAGTCCGCCTGCCGATGCAGGGGACACGGTTTCATGCCCCGGTCCCGGAAGATCCCACATGCCGCGGAGCAGCTGGGCCCGTGAGCCATGGCCGCCGAGCCTGTGCTCCGCAACGGGAGAGGCCACAACAGTGAGAGGCCTGCATACTGCAAAATACAAACAAAACAAAACAAAACAAAACAAACCAGTAGGGATTGGTATAGGAACAGATCAATAGCTAAGAAACAAAAATCCAGAAATTGAGCCCTGTGTGGATGAGACTTTAATACTTGATGAAGGTGATATTTTATTTCAATGGGAAATGACAGTTCATATTTAAGAGACGCTTATACAACTGAATATCCACTGGAAGAAAACAAGTTAACCCCTATCTAATATCATATACAAAATTCCAATTAAAAATTTAAACATACATACATACATAAACATATTAGAAAAAAATTTGAGGGCCAATATGTACAACCAAAAGCGTTAGTGAGATCTCAGAAGCTTTAAAAGGAAAAAGTTATTTGATCACAAAAAACTTTTGAATTTTGTATTGTAAAAAACACCATAAAGAAAGATAGGAAACAAGAAATAGTTTAGGGAAAAGTGTTTGCAACCCATATGACTAATAAAGTATTCACACCGAAGATATGCAAAACACTGTTTCACATTGTGAATAAGATGAACAACAAAATGAAAAATGAGCAGAATGCATGTCACTGAAGAGTCATTAAAATGGCTAGTAAACAGCAACGAAATTTTTTTTTTCTAAATCCCTGTGTATTGTTTGTGTCAGGGAAAACAAATTAACATAGTAAGGTATCTTTTTTCACCCATCAAATTGATGAAATTAAATCCCTACTTAACAAGAGATCAGGGAGAAACTGTGGACATGTCCATTACGCCAACCTTGATGGAAAGTCAATTTGCAACATTTATCAAAATTCTAAATGTACATATTCTTTCACCCCGCACTCTCAGAATCAATCCCATAAAAATAAGACCATCAGTACATAAAGATCTATGTATAGAGACTCATAAATGAGTCTGTCTAATGCAGCGTTTTTTGTAGTAGCAGGGAAATGATTAAATCATAAAACACATGTATCATGGAACACTATACTGCCATTATAAAGAATACTTCAGATCTATGACAGGTAACTTGGAGGGATTTTTGCAATATAAGATACAAAGAAGCATGTATGATTTCATTGTTAAAAAAACACTATTATTTATATATATTTGTATACAATTATATTAACAACCATGTGTGATATGATCTAATTTATATTAAATTATATAAAGCAAGCACACATATAAGCCAAAAATGAAGCATAAATATCATTAAGGGGTTTAGCTTATCTTCTTATAATTGTTGTATTCAGATTTTTATAATAGACATTATTTATATAACATTAAATTATTTTAAAAATATTACGGTTGAGATGACAACAAGCTTTCCATATTTATGGAAAACTGACTACATTGTCATCAGATGATCAAATCAGGCTCAACTTTTCTTTCTTTTTAAAGACATAGGAGATGGAGAAGCAATTAATAAAGGCTTACTGCCTCTTAAAATTTTTAAGTGACAGATGATCTCTCAAAGCTTAGTCAGCTGTAGACTGTTTTTAATTCTCCCTCCCAGCTGTTCCTTCCTGAAATCCATTTCCATTCTCCTGGAAAGCAAATGAGAAACTAGTTGAGGGCAGTGACTATTAACATTAGCCCTTCATCAACAGAAACACAGCCAGTATGGTAGCATTCTATAAAACATGTTCTTCTTTACTATCCTTCCTCATACTTCCCAAAGACCTATAAGGACCACCATCATTACTGGTATAGTTTTTCCTTCTTCTAACTCTCAGTAGAGACATTAACCTCTTTTACTACATATTGTTAATCATGATACTAGTTCACTATCCCTGACCTCTAGTTCACTATCCCTGATCTCTAACAGGGGAAATATCCCATCCACAGCCTCTGCTGAAGGAGCAATCATAGACACTGATGTTTTGTACTTGTGACTCTCCCTTACAACTATCTCAATGACAGCTAACCTAGGTTAGCTAATGACCTATGATGGGAGATGGAATGGGCCAGTACGAAATAAAATTATAAGACAGAAAAATGTATAAGTAAACAGAACCAATGAAACAGAGAAAAGATATACAAAATAAGTATAAGAGATACAAGAGAAAGAATAAGCCAGTCAGTAGTAAGATAAGACTGTAGGAGACATAACACAGCAGAGACTCCAAGGAATAACAGAGAATAGAAATTAATGGCTTTTTAGTTCTAGCTGCCAGGAGGCTCTGTTTCTGGCAACCAAAAGAATGTGATCAAAATACCCTTCTAGGTACTCCATAACTAATTTTAACATTTTAACTATTGTCTGGGAAAATAAATGATAAGCAAAAAAAAAATGTTACAGAAGACACAATTCATATAGTTTCATATAGAAACTATATGATCCAAACAACAAAGATTAATCTACTAAGATTAAGCTCAATATATGCCATTGTAAAATATATTTAAAATGCAAAATGCAAATAATAACTAACGGAGAACTGGTCAAGAAGAACTAATAAAAGAGATGGGCTGAGGACTAAAACGGTTTCCTTTTTTCATCAGTGTTAATTTAATTTTAAAAAGGTACATTTTTATTCCTACCAATGCAGTATGAAAACCAAAGGTAATAAAAATGAGCCACATTAAGTCTCTTGAACAGAGATAGACTACAAAGGCAAGGCTGTGAGTAATTAATTTTTTCAATTAGGACTATAAAAATTTATAGTGAAACACATGGACAATTGAAATATGGAATACAATGTTAACTTTTTCCAAGTTACGTCTCTATTTTGCAAAAATTTTAATGTAGTATATCTATATAAACCACCAACTGTCAGGAACAAACTATTAAAATTCATCATGAAAAGAAAATTTATTGGACATTTTGGGTTCAATTCAAGTCAGCAAATTAAAAATCTTTTTTTTTTATTAAACATGCTCAAATCCTAAGTCTGCTTGGCAATATCTTTTAAATTGCTGCTCTTAAGAATACTTAAAATAAACATAAAAAGCAGCACTTGAGCAAAAAAATGGAGCACTTAACATTTTTTTCTGCTAATGGATGCTCAAGATACTTAACAGTAAATCCAGTTAATTTTAAATCGAGAGTTTTGGATACTGAAAAGCTACCTCTAATTTTGATGTGAAGAAGTCAGCCAAGCAGAGTATGTAAAAGAGTGTGGAAGGATTCAATCTGTGAATATCTCCCTTTTGGTAGTTTTAAAACACCCTACTAAAACCTGTGTCCTTCTGTTGAATGACGTGATAAAATGCATCTAAAAGAAATCAGCTTTGACTAAGAATCATAAGACCCTGGAGCTTGGTCACTAATTGGTTGGATAACCTTAAGCACATCATGTAATCTCGTAGGACTTTAATTCCTTTATCTGTAGTGTAAAAGGAAACGCTGAATTCCTTGATCTCAAGTTTCTTCCAGCTCTAATCAGGGCAGTGCATTGCACAACTCTAGGAAACACCATTCATGAGGCCATGTTAACATTCTACAATTCCATGAAAAGATTTCACATCCTTCATTCAACGTATCATGTAAAATCCTCCTCCTACACAGCAGTCAATAACAACACACAATGCATTGATTATAATACAGCTTCCATTCTCTGTAAACACTCTTCCGGGGTAACACCACAAAAGTACAAGAATGGGTACCTGTGGCCAAGGGGATTATGATCTATTTTTTAATAAATAATAAATGTACTTAGCATAAAATTTATGACACAAAAACATATACAATAAAAAGCTAATTCAAAATGCAAAATAGAAATCAACTCAAATCAATTCTGAATAGTCACAGCTGTACTGTGTTAAAGAGTATACTATAAAAAGTATAGCTTCTCGAAAAATCACTTGTACACTCACTTTCAAATACTTCCCAATCTTCACACCAAACAGTTCCAAATTTTCACACAGGAGCATGGTAAAGAGGGGGCCCTACCATAAGCTGGAGTTATTCAACGAATATTTACTGATCCCTATATGCCAGACATTGTGCTAGGCTCTGGGAATACACTGATATTTAAGATAGAAAAGATCCCCACTTGCGATGCTAACGTTCAAATGAGAAGCAGCAGAAAGTTAACAGGTACAGCTGCAAACAAGGTAATTACAGATTGTGATAAATGCTATAAAAGAAATAAACAGGGAGCTGCACTAGGACAGGGGAGTTCTTTTACTTGAAGTGGTCCCCAAAAAGCTAGTTATGCTAATTAGAAGGATCCACTCATGGAAAAATGAAGGAAAAGTCAATTCTTCACAAAGAAACCAACATGCTCAAAATCACAGCAACAGGAAATAATCTGACCATGGAAATCTGAGAACTGGATAAAGTCAGATAATGTCCTCACAGGTCCCAAGATAAACGCAAAGAAAGCATGACATCTCTAAGGGGGCCTGAGAACATTCATAAAATACTGAGTCTAGACCCTAAGAGGATTTCAGAACTATCCTGCAAATATTTTCTTACTTTTAGAAGGACAGAAACCCACTCTGAAGAGAAACTGCAGGGAATAGAAAATAAATTAAGCAAAGCATAAAGAATGACAACTCCCAGGAAAGGTAAGATTCATATTCTAGGTGGGCAAAGGTCCAAGCGATACAGAACTCAAAACATATCACACAGCAAAATACATTTAAAGGTTCCTCTCCAGAAAGCAAAATACTTGCAAAGCATAGATATAAAGGTGAAAAGCTTTACTACATCTCAGAAGTCCAAATTTAAAAAATATTTCACAAAGTAGAGATATCTTGAGCCCCAAAAGCTCAGAACTACACTTGTCCATCCCTTCTGCCTACAGTTCTTCCTTCTAAAACTACTGGAAGGGAATTCCCTGGCAGTCCAGTGGTTAGGACTCCTCACTTTCACTGCTGAGGCTTGCAGGTTCAATCCCTGGTTGGGGAACTAAATCCCACAAACCGCACTGCACGGCCAAATAAATAAAATAAAACTACTGGAAACCCGTACTTGCTTAAACACTAGAAACTTAAAATGAAAGCACACACTAAGAAATTATAGGAAAAATAATATATGTGAAATAAATAATATTCTAACAGATAATAAAAACACATGGGAAAAATATGGCCACAAAAAAAGATGAACATTATTAACTATTATTTCAACATGAACTAAAAGAAATTAAGAAAATAGCTGAAGGGCTTCCCTGGTGGCGCAGTGGTTGAGAGTCTGCCTGCCGATGTAGGGGACGCGGCTTCGTGCCCCGGTCCGGGAGGATCCCACATGCCGCGAAGCGGCTGGGCCCATGAGCCATGGCTGCTGAGCCTGCGCTTCCGGAGCCTGTGCTCCTTAATGGCAGAGGCCACAACGGTGAGAGGCCCGCGTACCGCAAAAAAAAAAAAAGAAAATAGCTGAAGCTTTATTAAGCAGTAATAAATCAAAATTACAACACTTCAGGGCTTCCGTGGTGGCGCAGTGGTTGAGAGTCCGCCTGCCGATGCAGGAGATGAGGGTTCGTGCCCCGGTCCGGGAAGATCCCACATGCCGCGAAGCGGCTGGGCCTGTGAGCCATGGCCGCTGGGCCTGCGCATCCGGAGCCTGTGCTCTGCAGCGGGGGAGGCCACAGCAGTGAGAGGACCGCGTACCGCAAAAAAAAAAAAAAAAACAAATAAAAACAACAGTTCAGAAATAATATGACTAGACAGTAGGAAGAGCTAGTAAGACTCAAATGAGGGAAAATAGGTTTTTTCAGAAAACAGACTAAATTAGAAAGAACTAATTAGACTAGACTGTTAACTAGACTTATTGTGGTAACCATTACATAATATATACAAATATCAAACATGCTGCACACCTGCAATTAATATAATGTTGTATGTCAACTGTACCTCAACTAAAAAACACACACACACAAAGAATATACTCCCTCCTCCCCCAACCCTGCCCAAAAAAGCCCAATGAAGAAAAAACAGATTAGAAAGTGAGTAAAAATAATGAAACATACAAAAGAAAGCAACAGTAAGTAGGTGATCCAATAAATATGTAATTGGAACCAGACAGTATTTCAAACTGTACTGCAAGCAAATCTTCCTAAAATAAGACCTGAATCTACATACTGAAAGGATACATGGTATATTAGGGAAATTCAACTGAGAATATTCCTACTATAAACTATTAGATTTTAAAGGCTTTAAGCATCCAGGTAGATAGACCAAGTCTCTTATAAGAAAAAGAAAATTATAGTTTCAAGAAACTTCACAACAGCTGTTTTGTACACAAAACAATGAAACAAAAAGTTGTAAGATCCTCCAGCACAAAAAGATGTGAGCCTGGGACTTTACATACAGTCAAACTGTCCTTCAAGTTTACAGGCATAGATAGTTAACAACATATAAACGTTCCTTGAGCCCTTCCTGAGACCTACTAAAGAACAAACTATACATATTCAAGAAATGACTTGAAAAGTTTCAAAGTAAAATCAACTACAGAACTAAAACTAACCATGAAGATAAGGATGACCTAACAATATGTAAGTATGTTCTACAGCAATGTAGAAAGGCTAGATCTATGAAAAATGGGAGAAGAATGTAGAGAATAAGTAGAAGTCAGAATATGCTTCACAAATACTAACCTTTAGAAGGAAAGATCATCATTTACAATTAGATGCTGGGATAGAGGGAAGAAAGAAGAGGAGGTTCCCAGCTAAGTTCCTCAGGGAGACTTAAGTGTTACATAAAAAGACACTGGATTGAAGGAAACCAAAAAACAAAAATGCAAGCCACCCTAAATGCCAAAAGAAACTTGTTTTAATAAGAAAAAGATCAAAGAAAAAAGACAACATAGTGAAAGATTTTGCATGTGCGCACATTTGTGTAAAATATGCCACAAAACATTAGAATAGAATTGACATCAAACATATCAATAAACATAAATGGCCTTAACACATTTTTCCTTAATTTTTAAGAAAAAAGTTAACAAGGCAAAAATCCAATTCTGTAGCATATATAAGAGACATAAGTAAAACAAAGTGATTCCAGAAGTTATATATTTTTAAAGGATTAACAAAGACACATCAAGCAAATGCAAGTAATAATAAAGCAGGGTTCAAATTTAATTTCACATAAGATGAAATTCAGAGCCTTAAGCAAAAATAAAAGAGTACTTTATAATAAAATACTATATTTTATAATACACATTAATGGTAGATATTACTAACAAAAATTTTTTTAAAACACTGAAATGAAAAAACACCCCTTCAACTGAAAATAAAATTTCTATTAAAAATTACTGGGTCAATGGGACTTCTCTGGCAGTCTAGTGGTTAAGACTCCAAGCATGCTTTCACTGCAGGGGGCATGGGTTTGATCCCTGGTCAGGGAACTAAGATCCCACATGCGGCGAGAAGCGGCCAAAAAACAAATTATTGGGTCAAAGGAGAAATACAAAGCAAACTGCAAAATTTCTACAAAATAATGCTAACAGCAATGTGACATATACTGTCGTATAGCAGCAGTTTCCAAGAGAACTTTCTGTGATGATGGAAATATTCTGTATCTACACTGTCCAATCCACTAGCCACTAGACACGTGGCTACTGAGTACTTAAAATGTGGCTAATGTGACTAAGGAACTGAACTTTTAAATTTAATTTAAAATCCATTTTAAGTTGCTACACGTATCTAGTAATTATCATATGGAACAGTGTAGCTCTCTACAGCACACCAAAAATTCATAAAATTTATTAACTCTGTCAATATGAACTAAAAATTAAATATTTGAAAAAATTAAAGTGAAAAAAACAGGGAGTAAAATCCAAGTATCAAAAAAAATAAAAATAAAAAAACCCTGCTAGGCAGAGACTATTTTAAGAATCACACAGCTATTCTGCAAGTCTATGGAGATAAATTTGAAAACTTAGATGAAATGTATAACTTTCTGTGGAAAAAAAATGTACCAACTGACCCTAGTAGACACAGAACTGTGAAATAGAGAAATTTCCCTAGAAGAAAAAAAGTTATCGGAACCCAACCATCAAAAAACACTAGGTAGGTACAAATAGTCCCAGCAAGGAAATCTTACGAAAACATTTAATGATGAATGTACTCGCCAGTACGATTTGAAAAAGGAAAGCAAAGGGACTTCCAGATTCAGCTCCAAAATGTTAAGAGCTTAGAAGCTGTCTCTCACTCTCATCTAGACAACAAGATGAAAGCTGAACAAAGCGAAAATCAACAAGTTTCCTTATATCCCTCAAAGAGCTGAGGTTACTGGAGAAACAATCACCCTGTAATCTGGTGAGATGGGCAACAGACAGAGAATCAAAGCTGAAGTCACCTTACCTGAGGCAGAAACCAGTAGAGCCAATAATCGGTAGGAAAAATTACAAGGTCATTTTGACAAATTTCTGGAGACTGAGAGTGGACTAGCTTGATAGTTAGATACTCCCGGGGGCATAGTTTTAGGGATCCCTCATATTTCTGTGGGTTTTACTTCCAGTAAAAGAAGATGAAAGGAAAAAACCCTGCCTGAAACAGGGTAGGGGAAAAGCAACCATTTTTCAATATCCACAGAGCATTCTTCATAATGAAAGCCAGCCTTCTAAAGGCAACTTCTTTACCAGAGCCTTATCCTATGTGGGAAGTAATAAGCCAACCCCAGCTCCCTCTAGCCTTCCTTTCTCACGTTAGAGGAGAAAAGGAAGGGCTAAAAAACACTCTGCAAAGTAAGAGTACAGGGACTCAGACCCAGTAAAAACTGAGATTTTCATCATAAGATTAAAGAATGCTTCCCCTCCTTCACATCTAGCCACCACAACTGGGGTAATGTATTATTACAGTAGACTACAACTGAGAGCTTCAAGACACAAACTATTTAAGAACTTCTTAAGGACCAGCCCCCCAGCCCAAAAAAAGGAGAGAGAGAAAAAACATGGACACTAAAGGAAATGAAGCCTCTGGCACCTTGGGCTACATCAAACACTAAACAGCCCAACTTCTAACCTGATGAACATAAAACTTCAAACTAAAAAGCCTAATTGATTACCTCTTTTCCTATGACCTAATACATCCTAGCTGGCTTCCAACAAAAAACTTCAGCATGCTGAAAAACAAGAAAAAACACAGTCTGAAGAGATAAAGCAAGCATCAAAAGCAGACTCAAATACAAAACAGATTTTGGAATTATCAGATCGGGAACTTAAAATAACTATGATTAACATCTTAAGGACACTAATGAAAGATAGATAGGTGATGTACCAGGGCAAGAATCAGGGAGCTTGAAGTTAAGTTAGCAGACAGTTCCCAAACTGAAAGAGAAAAAAAATTTTAAGGAAAAGAATATCAAACAACTGTGAGAAAATTACAAAAGCTATTACATATGCATAATTGTAACAATAGAAGGAGAAGAGAGTAGGGAGCAGAAGAAATATTTGAAGTAATAATGACTGGAAATTTTTGAAAATTAATGACGAACACCAAACCACAAATCCAGGAAGCTCAGACAAAACCAAACAGGATTTATGCCAAAAAATCTACACAGAGGTATTATCATATTCAAACTCCAGGAAACCAAATAAAAAAATATTTGAGCAAAGCCAGTGGGAAAAACTCCTTACCTACAGAAGAACAAGGATAAGAATTATGTCAGGGTTCTCACCAGAAACCATACAGTCAAGAAAGAGTAGAACAAAATACTTAGAAGTGTTGAAAGAAGAAAAACTACCAACCTAAAATTCTGTATCCAATGAAACTATTTTTCAAATGTGAAGGAAAAATAAAATACCTCCTAAAACAAAAACTGAGAAAATCTGCCACCAGTAGATCTGCCTTGCATTAATGTTAAAATAATTTCTTTGAAGGAAAATGACACAGGTCAGAAACTTGGATCAACACAAAAAGGAACAGAAAAGGACTATATGAAGCCAACGTAAAACCCTGTATTTTCTTATTCCTAACTGAGCTAAGAGATACCTGTTCAAAGAAATAAAAGCAGTAATGTATTGGGTGATTATAGCATATGGAAAAGCGAAATGAAAGAGAGCAATGTTATAAGGGAGGGAGGAATTCGAAATACTTTGGTATAAGGTACTTGAACCACCCATCAAGCAGTATACTGTCATTTAAAGCTGGATTAGATTAGTTGTAAATGTAGTATTGCAAACTCTGGGACAACCCCTAAAAACATGTTGAAAAGAAGTAAAGCTGACATTCTAAAAGGAGAGAAAATAAAAGCATACTGAATGTTCATTTCAAATCAGAGAAGGCAGAGAAAAAGGATTAAATAAGAAAACTAAAGAAAAAGTGCAAAGAATGGAAAACACAAACACAGTAGATGTCAATAATCAATTTAAATGTGAATGATCTTAATAACCCAATTGAAAGACTGAGACTGTCAGAGTGGATTAAAAAAACAAGGCCTGAATGTGTTGTCTACAAGAAACCCACCATAAATATAAAGACATAGATAAATGAAAAGTAAAGAAATAGAGAAAGATATACCATGCTTTCAAAAGAAAACTGAAGAAGCTATATTAACATCAAGCAAAAGATTTAAGAACAATGAAAATCATCAGGGATAAGGAAGGGCATTACATAATGAAAAAAGTGTCAATTCTCCTAGACATAACAATCTTTAATGTGTCTGTATCCCAAAAAAAGAGTGTCAAAATACTTGAGGAAAAAACTGACAGAAATGCAGGAAGAAAAAGACAAATCCACTATTATAATTAAGACATCAACAACTCTCTATTAGTAATTGACAGATCCAGGAGGCAGAAACTCAGCAAGAATATATTTCAATTGAACAGCTCCATCAATCAACTGGATCTAATTAACATTTATAGACTATTTTACCCAACACAGCAGAATACACATTCTCCTCAAGCTCACACTGGAACATTCACCAAGATAGACCATAAAATACATGTTAATAAATGTAAAAGAAGAGAAAATTATACAAAGTACAACCTCAGGCCACAATGGAATTAAACCTAATTGAACTTAATGAGTAAAATTAAACTTAGTAACAGAAAGACAGGTGGATGATCCCAAAATATTTGGAGTAAACAACACTATTTTAAATAATACATTGGTCAAGTCATAATATAAATTTTAAATGATAGTGAACTAAATGATAATGAAAACAAAAAACCAAAATTTGTATGATGCAGCCAAACCAAAGTATTGAATATAGCACTGAATGCACATATTAGAAGAGAAGATAGATCTAAAATCAATCACCTAAACTTCCACTTTAGGAAACTAGAGAAAGAACAATTAAGTATAAAGCAAACAGAGAAGATAAATAATAAAAAAGCAAAAATTAATCAAACTGAAAACAGGAAATGAAAAGAGAAAAATCAATAAAACCAAAAGCTGGCTATTTGAAAAAACAGTACAAGTGACAAACTTCTAGCTATGCAATCCAGAAAAAAAACAGAGAGACACAAATTACTAACATCATATATGAAAGAGGGGTCATCACTACTGATCACCTGGATACTAAAAGCTTAATAAAATAAATATCATACACCATTCTATTTCTACAACTTTGTAAGAGATGAAATGCACCAATTCCTTGCAAGACACAAACTACCAACACTCAAGGAGAAATAGATCTTCTGAATAGGCTGACAGCTACTAATGAAATTAAATCAATAATTAATAATCCTCTAAAAAAGAAAGCACCAAGTCCAGATGGTTTCACTGCTGAATTCCAGCAAACATTTAAAGAAAACCACTTTCAATACCACTTCTCTGCGACTTCTTCCAGAAACTAAAAGCAAAGTGAAAACTTCCTAACTCTGTATGAGGCCAGCATTACTCAAATATCAAAACCAGATGATGACATTACAAGAAAGAAAAACTCCAGCCCACCTTATGAATATACATGCAAAAATTCCCAACCAATAAGGAGGGAACACAGCCCCACCCATCAGCAGACAAGGGGATTAAAGTTTTACTGAGCTCTGCCCACCAGAGCAACACTCAGCTCTACCCACCACCAGTCCCTCCCATCAGGAAGCTTGCACAAGCCTCTTATATACCCTCATCCACCAGAAGACAGACAGCAGAAGCAAGAACTACAATCCTGCAGCCTGTGGAACAAAAACCACATTCACAGAAAGACAGACAAAATGAAAAGGCAGAGGACTATGTACCAGATGAAGGAACAAGATAAAACCCCAGAAAAACAAATAAATGAAGTGGAGATAGGAAACCTTCCAGAAAAAGAATTCAGAATGATGATAGTGAAAATGATCCAGGACCTCAGAAAAAGAATGGAGGCAAAGACTGAGAAGATGCAAGAAATATTTAACAAAGACCTAGAAGAAAGAAAAAGCAAACAAAGATGAACAATACAATTGAAATGGAAAATACACTAGAAGGAATCAATAGCAGAATAACTGAGGCAGAACAGATAAGTGACCTGGAACAGAATGGTGGAATTCACTGCCATGGAACAGAATAAAGAAAAAAGAATGAAAAGAAATGAAGACAGCCTAAGAGAACGCTGTGACAACATTAAACGCACCAACATTAGCATTTATAGGGGTCCCAGAAGGAGAAAAGAGAGAGAAAGGACCCAAGATAATATCTGAAGAGATTATAGTCGAAAACTTCCCTAACATGGGAAAGGAAATAGCCACCCAAGTCCAGGAAGCACAGAGAGTCCCAGGCAGGATGAACCCAAGGAGAAACACACTGAGACACATAGTAATCAAACTGACAAAAATTAAAGACAAAAAAAAATTATTAAAAGCAACAAGGGAAAAACAACAAATAACATACAAGGGAACTCCCATAAGGTTAACTAACAGCTGATTTCTCAAGAGAAACTCTACAAGCCAGAAGGGACTGGCATGATATATTTAAAGTGATCAAAGGGAAGAAGCTACAACCAAGATTACTACATCCGGCAAGGATTCATTCAGATTCGATGGACAAATCAAAAGCTTTACAGACAAGCAAAAGCTACGAGAATTCAGCACCACCAAACCAGCTCTATAGCAAATGCTTAAGGACCTTTCTAAGTGGGAAACGCAAGAGAAGAAAAGGACCTACAAAAACAAACCCAAAACAATTAAGAAAATGGCAATAGGAACATACATATTGATAATTACCTTAAATGTGAAAGGATTAAATGCTCCAACCAAAAGACACAGGCTCACTGAGTGGACACAAAAACAAGACCCATATATATGCTGTCTAGAAGAGACCCACTTCAGACAAAGGGACACATACAGACTGAAAGTGAGGGGATGGAAAAAGATATTCCATGCAAATGTAAATCAAAAGAAAGCTGGAGTAGCAAAACTCATATCAGATAAAATAGACTTCAAAATAAAGAATGTTACAAGAGACAAGAAAGGACACTACATAACGATCAAGGGAGCAATCCAAGAAGATATAGCAATTATAAATATATATGCACCCAACATAAGAACACCTCAATACATACAGCAAATGCTAACAGCTATAAAAGAGGAAATCAATAGTAACACAATAATAGTGGGGGACTTTAACACCTCACTTACACCAATGGAAAGATCATCTAGACAGAAAATTAATAAGGAAACACAAAGCTTAAATGACAGCACAGACCAAGTGGATTTAATTGAAATTTATAGGATAGTCCATCCAAAAACAGCAGATTACACTTTCTTCTCAAGTGCACATGGAACATTCTCCAGGACAGATCACACCTTGGGTCACAAATCAAGCCTCAGTAAATTTAAGAAAATTGAAATCATATCAAGGATCTTTTCTGACCACAACACTCTCAGATTAGAAATAAATTACATGGGAAAAAAACGTAAAGAACCCAAACACATGGAGCCTAAACAATACATTACTAAATAATCAGGAGATCACAGAGAAATCAAAGAGGAAATCAAAAAATACCTAGAGACAAATAACAATGAAAACACAATCCGAAACCTATGGGATGCAGCAAAAGCAGTTCTAAGAGGGAAGTTTATAGCAATACAATCCTACCTCAAGAAATAAGAAAAATCTCAAACAATTTAACCTTACACCTAAAGGAACTAGAGAAAAAAGAACAAACAAAACTCAAAGTTAGTAGAAGGAAAGAAATCATAAATATCAAAGCAGAAATAAATGAAATAGAAACAAAGAAAACAATAGCAAAGATCAATAAAACTAAAAGCTGATTCTTTGAGAATATAAACAAAACTGATAAACCTTTAACCAGACTCATCAAGAAAAAGAGGGAGAGGACGCATATCAATAAAATTAGAAATGAAAAAGAAGTAACAACAGACACTGCAGAGATACAAAGCATCACAAGAGACTACTACAAGCAACTCTAAGCCAATAAAATGGACAACCTGGAAGAAATGGACAAATTCTTAGAAAGGTATAACCTTCCAAGACTGAACCAAGAAGAAACAGAAAATATGAACAGATCAATCACAAGTAATGAAATTGAAACTGATTAAAAATGTTCCAACAGGCTTCCCTGGTGGCGCAGCGGCTGAGAATCTGCCTGCTAATGCAGGGGACACGGGTTCGAGCCCTGGTCTGGGAGGATCCCACATGCCGCGGAGCAACTAGGCCCGTGAGCCACCACTACTGAGACTGCACGTCTGGAGCCTCTGCTCTGCAACGAGAGGCCGCGATAGTGAGAGGCCCGCACACCGCTATGAAGAGTGGCCCCCGCTTGCCACAACTAGAGAAAGCCCTTGCACAGAAACGAAGACCCAACACAGCCAAAAATAAATTAAAAAAAAAAAAAAAAAAAATGTTCCAACAGGGCTTCCCTGGTGGCGCAGTGGTTAAGAGTCCGCCTGCCGATGCAGGGGACACAGGTTCATGGCCTGGTCCGAGAAGATCCCACATGCCGCAGAGCAGCTGGGCCCGTGAGCCATGGCTGCTGAGCCTGCGCGTCCGGAGCCTGTGCTCCGCAACGGGAGAGGCCACAACAGTGAGAGGCCCGCATACTGCCAAAAAAAAAAAAAAAAAAGTTCCAACAAACCAAAGTCCAGGACCACATGGCTTCACAGCCGAATTCTATCAAACGTTTAGAGAAAAGCTAACCCCCATCCTTCTCAAACTCTTCCAAAAAATTGCAGAGTAAGGAACACTCCCAAACTCATTCTACAAGGCCACCATCACCCTGATACCAAAACCAAAGATACTACAAAAAAAGAAAATTACAGACCAATACTACTGATGAATATAGTTGCAAAAATCCTCAATAAAATACTAGCAATCAGAATCCAACAACACATTAAAAGGATCATACACCATGATCAAGTGGGATTTATCCCAGGGACACAAGCATTCTTCAATATATGCAAATCAGTCAATGTGATACACCATATTAACAAAATGAAGAATAAAAACCATCTCAATAGATGCAGAAAAAGCTTTTGACAAAATTCAACACCCATTTATGATAAAAACTCTCCAGAAAGTGGGCACAGAAGGAACCTACCTCAACATAATAAAGGCCATATATGACAAACCCATATACAGCAAACATCATTCTCAATGGTGAAAAACTGAAAGCATTTCCTCTAAGATCAGGAACAAGACAACGATGTCCACTCTCACCACTATTATTCAACATAGTTTTGGAAGTCCTAGCCATAGCAATCAGAGAAGAAAAAGAAGTAAAAGGACTACAAATTGGAAAAGATGAAGTAAAACTGTCACTGCAGATGACAAGATACTATATATAATCCTAAAAATGCCACCAGAAAACTACTAGAGCTAATCAATGAATTCGGTAAAGTTGCAGGATACAAAATGAATGCACAGAAATCTCTTGCATTCCTATACACTAACAATGAAAGATAAGAACGAGAAATTAAGGAAACAATCCCATTCACCATTGCAACAAAAAGAATAAAATACCTGGAAATAAACCTACCTAAGGAGGTCAAAGACCTGTACTCAGAAAACTATAAGACCTGATGAAAGAAATCAAAGATGACACAAACAGGTGGAGAGATACACCATGTTCTTGGATTGAAGAATCAATATTGTGAAAATGACTATTCTACCCAAAGCAATCTACAGATTCAATGCAATCCCTGTCAAATTACCAATGGCATTTTTTTACAGAACTAGAACAAAAAGTCTTAAAATGTATATGGAGAAACAAAAGGCCCCGAATAGCCAAAGTGGTCTTGGGGGAAAAAAAGGGAGATGGAGGAATCAGGCTCCCTAACTTCAGACTATACTACAAAGCTGCAGTAATCAAGACAACATGGTACTGGCACAAAAACAGAAATATAGATCAATGGAACAGGATAGAAAGCCCAGAGATAAACCCACGCAACTATGGTCAACTAATCTGTGACAAAGGAAACGAGGATATACAATGGAGAAAAGACAGTCTCTTCAATAAGTGATGCTGGGAAAACTGGACAGCTATATGTAAAAGAATAAAATTAGAACACTCCCTAACACCATCCACAAAAATAAACTCAAAATGGATTCAAGACCTAAATGTAAGACTGGACACTATAAAACTCTCAGAGGAAAACATAGGAAGAACACTCTTTGACATAAATCACAGCAAGGTCTTTTTTGACCCACCTCCTAGAGTAATGGAAATAAGAACAAAAATAAACAAATGGGACCTAATGAAACTTAATAGCTTTTGCACAATAAAGGAAACTATAAACAAGATGAAAAAACAACCCTCAGAATGGGAGAAAATATTTGCAAACAAATCAACCAACAAAGGATTAATCTCCAAAATATATAAACAGCTCATGCAGCTCAACATTAAAAAAACAAACAGCCCAATCCAAAAATGGGCAGAAGACCTAAATAGACATTTCTCCAAAGAACACATATAGATGGCCAAGAGGCATATGAAAAGCTGCTCAACATCACTAATTATTAGAGAAATGCAAATCAAAACTACAATGAGGTATCACCTCACACTGGTTAGAATGGGCATCATCAGAAAATCTACAAACAACAAATGCTGGAGATAGTGTGGAGAAAAGGGAACCCTCTTGCACTGTTGGTGGGAATGTAAATTGATACAGCCACTATGGAGAACAGTATGGAGGTTCCTTAAAAACCTAAAAATAGAATTACCATATGACCCAGCAACCCCACTACTGGGCATATACCCAGAGAAAACCATAATTCAAAAAGACACATGCACCCCAATATTCACACTGCAGCACTATTTACAATAGCCAGGTCATGGAAGCAACCTAAATGCCCATTGACAGACGAATGGATAAAGAAGATGTGGTACATATATACAATAGAATATTACTCAGCCATTAAAAAAGAACGAAATTGGGTCATTTGTAGAGACGTGGATGGACCTAGAGACTATCATACTGAGTGAAGTAAGTCAGAAAAACAAATATCGTATATTAACGCATATATATGGAATCTACAAAAATGGTACAGATGAACCAGTTTGCAGGGCAGAAATAGAGACACAGATGTAGAGAACAAACATGTGGATGCCAAGGGAGGAAAGTAGCGGGGGGGGGCGCGATTGGTGTTGGGAGATTGGGATTGACATATATACGCTAATATGTAAAAAACAGATAACTAGTAAGAAGCTGCTGTATAAGAAATTAAAAAATTTTTAAATATCAATGAAATCCATCACATCAACAAGCAAAGGAAGAAAAGTCATATATCAACAGATGGAGAAAAAGCATTTCACAAAATCCAACACTGATTCAAAATTTAAAATCTCTGCAAAGTAGAAGTAGAAAGGACCTTCCTCAAATTGATAAAGAACACCTAAAAACACCTATGGCTAACATAACGGTGAGAAATTATATGCTTTCTCCTTAACATCAGGAACAAAGCACTCCTATTCAACATCATACTGGAAGTTCTAGCTAATGTAATTAAACTAAAAAAGGAAATAAAAGGTATACAGATTGAAAAGAAAGAAAACTGGCATTGTTCACAGATGACATGATTGTCTATATAGAAAATCCCGAAGAATCAACAAAAAACCTCGTGAAACTAATATGCAATTATAGCAAGGTTGAAGGACAGAAGGTTAATATACAAAAGTCAACTGATTCCCTATATCCCAGCAATAAGCAATTGGAATTTAAAAGTAAAAACACAGGACTTCCCTGGTGGCGCAGTGGTTAAGAATCCACCTGCCAATGCACCAGACACCGGTTCGAGCCCTGGCTCGGGAAGATCCCACATGCTGCGGAGCAACTAAGCCCGTGTTCCACAACTACTGAGCCTGCGTGCTGCAACTACTGAAACCGGCGAGCCTAGAGCCCATGCTCCACAACAAGAGAAGCCACCACAGTGAGAAGCCCGCGTGCTGCAACGAAGACCCAACGCAGCCAAAAATAAATTAATTAATTTTTTTAAAAAAGTAAAAACACAATACCATTTATATTAGCACTAAAAATAATAAAATATTTAAGAATAAGCCTAACAAAATATGTATAAGATTTACATAAGGAAAACTATAACTACTAATGAAAGAAATCAAAGAAAATCTAAATAAATAATGGAGAGATAGTCCATGTTCATGGATATAGGGCTCAATATTGTTAAGACACTAGTTTTTCCAAGTTGATCTATACATACAATCCAATCCCAAACAAATCCCAGCAAGCTATTTTGTGGATATCAACAAACTGATTCTAAAGTTTATATGGAAAGACAAAAGCTCCAGAATAGCCAACACAATACTAAAGAAGCACAAAGTTGAGGAATGACATTACCTGCCTTCAGGACTTACTTAGAGCTAAAGTAACCAAGACAGTGTGGTAATGGTGAAAGAACATAGATCAATGGCAAAGAATACAGAGTTCAGAAATAAACCCAAACAAATAATCAACTATCTTTGACAAAAGAGCAAAGGCAGGGACTTCCCTGGTGGCGCAGTGGTTAAGAATCTGCCTGCCAATGCAGGGGACACGGGTTCGAGCCCTGGTCCGGGAAGATCCCACATGCCTCGGGGCACCTGGGCCCGTGCGCCACAACTACTGAGTCTGCTCTAGAGCCTGCGAGCCACAACTACTGAAGCCCATGTGCCTAGAGCCCGTGCTCTGCAACAAGAGAAGCCACCGCAATAAGAAGCCTGCACACTTCAATGAAGAGTAGCCCCTGCTCGCCGCAACTAGGGGAAGCCCGTGCACAGCAACGAAGACCCAATGCAGCCATAAATAAAATAAATTAAAAAAAAAAAAAAAAAAAAGAGCAAAGGCAATTCAATGGAGAAAAGAGAATCCTTTCAACAAAAAGTGCTGTAACAAATGGGCATCCACATAGTAAAAAAAAAAAAAAAAAAAATGAAGACCATACACCATTCACAAAAATTAACTCAAAATAAATCTTAGGGCTTCCCTGGTGGCGCAGTGGCTGAGAGTCCGCCTGCCGATGCAGGGGACACGGGTTCGTGCCCCGGTCTGGGAGGATCCCACGTGCCGCGGAGCAGCTGGGCCCGTGAGCCATGGCCACTGAGCCTGCGTGTCCGGAGCCTGTGCTCCGCAACGGGAGAGGCCACAACAGTGAGAGGCCCGCGTACCGCAAAAAAAAATAAATAAATAAATAAATAAATAAATAAATCTTAGAGCTAAATGTAAAACACAAAACTATAAAACTCCTAGAAGATAATACAGGAGACAGTTAGGTGACTTGGGTTTGACAATGACCTTAAATACCAAAAGCACAATCCATGAAAGAAAAAAATTGGTAAGTCGGACTTTATTAAAATTAAAAACTTCTGCTCTGCAAAAGACACTGTTAAGAGAAATAAACAACAGACCACAGATGGGGAGAAAATATCTGCAAAACCCGCATATGGTAAAGGTCTGTACCCAAAGCCTACAAAGAACTCTTAAAACTCAGCAATAAGAAAGCAAACAACCGAATTTAAAAACAAACAAAAGATGTGAGGTGAGCAGACATCTGTATATAGATGGAAAATAAACATATGAAAAGATGCTCAACATCACATACCATTAGAGAATTACAAATTAAAACATTAATGAGGGACCCTGGCAGTCCAGTGATTAAGACTGCAATCCCAATGCAGGGGGCACAAGTGCGATCCCTGGTCAGGGAACTACAACCCGCATGCTGCAACTAAAAGAGCCCTCAAGATCTGCATGCCGCATGGCGCGTCCCCCCCAAAAAAACCCAAAAAAACAGTAATGAGATTATCACTACATACCTATCGGAATGCTAAAATCAAAGAAAACCTGACAGTACTCGCTCATATGTGGAATCTAGAAAAATGATACAGATGAACTTATTTGCAAAGCTGAAACAGACACAAAGACGCAGAGAACGGACGTACGTATGGATACCAGGGAGGGAAGGGGGGGTGTGGGATGAATTGGGAGATTGGGATTGACACATATACACTATGTATAAAACAGATAACTAATGAGAACCTGCTGTATAGCACAGGGAACTCTACTCAATACTCTATGGTGACCTAACAGGAAGGAAATCCAAGAAAGAAGGGATAGGGCTTCCCTGGTGGCGCAGTGGTTGGGAGTCCGCCTGACGATGCAGGCGACGCGGGTTCGTGCTCTGGTTCGGGAGGATCCCACATGCCGCAGAGCGGCTGGGCCCGTGAGCCGTGGCCGCTGAGCCTGCGCGTCCGGAGCCTGTGCTCCGCAGCGGGAGAGGCCGCAGCGGTGAGAGGCCCGCGTACCGAAAAAAAAAAAAAAGAAAGAAGGGATATATGTATACATATAGCTGATTCACTTTGCTGTACAGCAGAAACTAACACAACATTGTAAAACAACTATACTCCAATAAAAATTTTTTTAAAAACCTGACCGTATCAAATAGAATTGAGGATTCAATTCCCACAGCTGGTGGGAATGCCAAATGGTAGAGTGATCGTATCTTACCATACGATCCAGCAATCAGACTCCTAGGTATTTACTCAAACGAGTTGAAAACATACATCCAAACCAAAACCTTCACATGAATGTTTATAGCAGCTTTTACTCATAACTGCCCAAAACTGAAAGCAGTCAGTATGGCCTTTAATAGGTGAAAGGATAAACTGTGGTATGTCCATAAAATGGAATATTATTCATAAATAAAAAGAAATGAGCCATCAAGCCATGAAAAGACATGAAGGAATCATAAATGAATGTTGCTAAACTAAAAAATGATACGAACATCTGGACATGAAGGAATCATAAATGAATGCTGCTAAATTAAAAAATTATATGAACATCTGGAAAAGACAAAACTAGAGGCAGTAAAAAGATCAGTCTGCAAAGGGCTAAGGGGGAAAAGGGAAGGAACGAACAGGTGAAACACAGGATTTTTTAGGGTGGTGAAACTATTCTGTATGGTTCTGTAAATGGCGGATATATAACATTATACATTTGTCAAAACCTATGGAACTCTACAACATTAAGAATAAACCTTAACGCATGCAAGTTAAAAAAAATTAGGAAGTTAGAGGCTTCCATGAAAGAATGCAAACTGCGACAAGAAAATCTAACTATATTACAAATGTATGAAACAACGCCACTTAAGGCAATGGGGAAAAGGTACTGACCTAAGTAACTCTGTGAATGAATGGAGTATGTAAGACTAAAGACAGAAGAAACTGTACATGAGTTCAGTTAATAAACTTGAGTCCTACAAGGTACAGATAAACAATTCTGATACTGCTATACATGTATACTAGAACTGAAAAATTAAGATGCTTTGCAAATGGTTAGAGCCAGGTTTATAACTACTGGAGTGGAAATTTACAGATCAGCAAAGGGAGTAGTCTATAATTATCCATGTAGTAATGGAATAGAGTAGGAGACATCAGTAGAAACTCATGTTTAATTTAATATAGATACAAATAGTTACATATAGAAATATTTTTAGATTGTGCATATACATAAATTTGTATTACTATACATGAATTTATTGCTTCACTTTGTCAGCTGAGAGTTACTAAAATAAACAACACCCCAGAAGCAAGGAGCTTACCTAATACCCAAATCTTAGTTTCTGATATCATTTTCCAATAAAAGGAACCAGAGCTGCGTGAAGAAATGGGGGTACGAAATATACAAGATGAGTCTGGAGCATCTTGTAGTACCAGAAAGTAAACAAGTGCTTAAAAAGAAATCAACTGATGGGGGTTATGTCAAAAGAGCACAAGAGGGCTTTCCTGGTGGCGCAGTGGTTGAGAGTCCGCCTGCCGATGCAGGGGACACGGGTTCGTGCCCCGGTCCGGGAAGATCCCACATGCCGCGGAGCGGCTAGGCCCATGAGCCATGGCCGCCGAGCCTGTGCTCCGCAACAGGAGAGGCCACAACAGTGAGAGGCCCGTGTACCGCAAAAAAAAAAAAAAAGGGGGGGGGGGGCACAAGAGCCAAATCTGGAACAATTTCAGCAACAAAATAAACTAGTATTAGATTATAACCCAAAGGACAAAATAAGTATACATGAAGTCCAAACTGATATAACTTACTGAATAAATTAATAAATGGCAGAGACTAAGCTCCCATGCAGCATTCTGAATAAATTACATAGGTATTCTACCCTAAAGGAGGAGAGCGTAATTCCCCACTCTATGTGTGGGCTCTACAGTGGGTTACACATAGTAATTTCCTTCCAAAGAGTACAGTATGGAAAGAAGAAAAAGAAATAACTTTTCAGTAGAGAAACTTGACAAACACTATCTCAACTTGACAAACACTATCTCGACTAGGTAATCAAAGTCAAAATCAATAGTGAAAACTCATGATAATAGTTATGTACATAAAGTGATGAAAATGGCACTTTATCTCTTTGATTTTTCTCCCAAAACACCCATCTTAATCAGGAGGGGAAAAAAGAAAAATCACACAAACTCCGAGAGAGGCACCCTGCAATACACCTGACCAGTCCTCCTCAAACTATAAAAGTCATCAAAAACAAAGTCTGAGAAATTGTCACAGCCAAGAGGAGCCTGGGAGACATGACAATTAAATACAATGCTGGATGAGATCCTGGAACAGAAAAAGCACATTAGGTAAAAACTAACAAAATCTGAAAAAACTATGGACTATAGTAATAATAATGTATCAAAGTTGGTTTATCAATTGTAATAATATAGTATGTAATCATAATATTAGTTATATAATTAATAATAGTAAAGACTGCTGGTGAGTATATGGGAACTCTCTGTACTATCTGCTTCATATTTATGTAAATCTAAAACTGCTCTAAAAACTAAAAGTCTATAACTTAGTAAAAAAGAGGCAAAGTGATTACAGCATACATATTAGAAAGGAAAATGAAAAATTACTTGTTTGCAGATAAAATTACATTATCTAGATAACACCAAAGAATCAATGGGAAAAAAATACTATAAATTTAGTTTGAAAGAAATATATCAAGTTAAAATACAGAGCCTTCAAACTTAAAAGCAAAAAGCAGTTAGAAGACATAATGGAAGAAAAGACCCCACTTACAACAGGAACAAAATAAAATACTAGGCATAAACTTAAAAATGAAGTGTGTAAAACCTATGAAGAAAAATTTTAAACGATCCTAAATGGCACATAAGTAAGCCTAAAATAAACTCAAAGGCATAGTATGTCCCTATACAGGAAGACTCATCATCATAAGGATGTCAATTCTCTCCACATTAATTTATAATTTAATTATACCCAAAAATAAGAACAAGTATTTCCCTGAAACTAGACAATAAAGGTGATTCATGCAGCTCGATATAAAAAAAAAAAAAACCCAAATAACCCAATCAAAAAATGGGCAGAAGATCTAAATAGACATTTCTCCAAAGAAGACAAACACATGGCCAAAAAGCACATGAAAAGATGCCCATCATCACTAAACAGTAGAGAAATACAAATCAAAACTACAATGAGGTTATCACCTCATACCAGTCAAAATGGCCATCATCAAAAAATCTACAAACAATAAATGCTGGAGAGGTTGTGGAGAAAAGGGAACTCTTCTACACTGTTGGTGGGAATGTAAATTGGTACAGCCACAACAGTATGGAGCTTCCTTAAAAAACTAAAAATAGAACTACCATATGACCCAGCAATCCCACTCTTGGGCATATACCCAGAGAAAACCATAATTCGAAAAGATACATGCACCCCAAAGTTCACTGCAACATTATTTACAGTAGCCAGGACATGAAAGCAACCTAAATGTCCATCAACAGCCGAATGGATAAAGAAGATGTGGTACACATATACAATGGAATTATGACTCAGCCATAAAAAAGAACAAAATAATGCCGTTTGCATCAACATGGATGGACCCAGACACTGTCATACTGAGTGAAGTAAGTCAGACACAGAAAAAAAATATCATATGATAAAACTTATATGTGGAATCTAAAAAAAAGGGTACAAATGAACTTATTTACAAAACAAAAGTAGAGTCACAGATGTAGAAAACAAACGGTTACTAGGGGATAAGTGGGGGGAGGGATAAACTGGGAGACTGGGATTGACATACACACACTACTATATATAAAATAGATAACGAACAAGTAATGGCCAAAAGAATCTTAAAAAAAAAAAAGAGTTGATATATGTATAACTGATTCACGTTGCTGTACACCTGAAACTAACACAACATTGTAAATCAACTATACTCTAATAAAAATTTTTTTAAAGGGTGATATAATTCACATAGTTAATAAAGTTTATATAAAAAATTAAGCCAGCCCCAAAACCCTGAAAAAGAACAAAAGAGCAACAAGGGAGGACTAGACCCTACAAGATGTTAAAGCAGATTATGAAGTCTTTATGATTAAAACAGTGGAGGATTTTATACATAAATAGACATTTGGGAACAAAAGAGAAATTATCAAAATAAAAGTTCATAAAAGTCAATAAATGAGCAAGGTAGCACCACAAGTCAGTGGGGAAAACATGAAATTCATAATAAGTGATGTTGAAATACCTGGACAGCCATTTGGAAACATGATTAAATTTATACCTCACTCTTGTATATCAGATTAAATTTCAAATGGATCAGAAAATTAAATATAAAGTACAAAAACATAAGTACTAGAAGAAAACACATGTAAATCCATTACAACTTGACACTGAGAACACATCCCCTATATATCAATTCAAAATCCAGAAAAAAAAGAAAAAAAAAGTAAAACCTAACAATTGAACTAAATAGAAATACAACTTTCAGAAAAGAAAAAATGAAACTGTCCATATTTGCAGATGGCATAATTTGTCACATGGAAAACCCCAAGGAATTTACCAAAAACAAACAACAAACAGAAAAAACTTCCCAGAACTTGAGTTCAGCAATGTCACAGGATACAAGATCAATAACAGTCAATTCCATTTCTACATCCTAACAATAAATAAGTGGAACCCAAAATTAAAACCACAAAACCATTTACAATGGTTTCAAAGGAAATAAATATAAATATAGCAAAACATGTAAGGAGGCTCTCTGCCCTAAAAGTTACAAAATGCCAATGAAAGAAATTAAAGACAACCTAAATAAATGGAAAGATATATCATATTCATGGACTGAAAGACTCAACATAGTAAAGATGACATAGAAAAAAATAATAGAACTGTAAAATTATGGAAGTTACAATCCATCCCATAAATCAAATTTGAACTGGAAATAGCAGTATGAACTCAAGATATTTTTCTTAAAAAAATATTTATTTCCTAGCTATGTCCCCTAAAAGGGTCTAAAAGAAATGACAATCCAGTAAATACAAGCATTCCTAGTTTCCAGTTGTGAACTGTAAACATCATTCCCTCATCAGGGCATGATAAACAAAGGATACCTTGCCATACCAAAAAGCAAGAAAACAAAGATTAATGAGGTCATGTCAAAGGAACACAGGAGTGGCAAGGCTGAAGGGGCTCCCATTTGCCAAAGACGGAACAATGTGGCACCAAAAAGAATGACTACTGAAATTTTTAAAAATACAATGAATACATAAAAAGTCTAAGGTTCATAAATGCTTTTCTCTTTAAAAAAGAAAAAGTCAGACACCTGGAGGTATATATCAACACATTACTTTGAAAATTGGTCATTAAAAGGAATAAAGCATTTATCTTGCTTTTCCAATAAAACTATTTCAGAGCAACCAAAAAGCTCTAATGAATGAAGGAGAATTCTATACAAAAAAAATTCCAGCTAATAAATGTGAAAGGAATGGCAGGCTCAAGAAAAATCCAATATTGGTAACTTTAACGAACTAGCTTATTCTAACAATGGTTATCTTTGGAGATTAAAACCATTAATGAAAGGTGGATGGGAAACTCTACCATAAAGGGATCAAGCTGTCACCCCCAGACTTTGCGTCTCTTGAAGTGATACAAAAACAAAGTACGTGGCACCACCTAGGGAAGAGTCTTTAAAAAAATGACCCAAAATCTAAAGAAGTCTTTCCGTATTAACTCCCAATCAATACAAAGTATGACAGAGGAATTAGTCAAATGCTACCACAAAGAAGCAACTGGACATACCCAGAATGTGGGAGTCTCTTCAGAACAAACGACCTGGTTTCTTCAACAAATCAATGGATGAAAGAAAATGGTTGGAGAATAGTAAGAATAGTTAAGACTATTCTTGATGAAAATAATTTTAAAGGGCTACAATGAGTGTTTGGATCCTGATTCAGATAAACTATAAGAAGGCATTTTTTTAACAGAGAAAACTGAAAATGGACTAGGTATTAGGTATTACTAAAGAACTATTGCTAAAGAACTATTGCTAAATGTGTTAGGTAAAATAAAGGCATTGTGGTTCTAAGAAAAATTGTCTCTAGCAGGGAAATTCAAAGATGGCCCCAAATGACCCCTACCTCCTGGTATTCCATGCCCTTGTGTAATCCCTAGTAACTTGCTTCTAACCAACAGAATATACAGCAAAAGTAATGGGATATCATTTCTGGGACTAGGCTACAGAAAACTGTGACTTTCATCTGTTAGCATACTCTTCCTACTCTCTCCCTTGCTGGCTTTGATGAAGCAAAACACCACTTTGTGGAGGCCCACATGGCAATGAAAAGAGGCAGCCTCTGGCCAACTGTTTTCAAGAAAATGAATTCTGCCAATAATCACATAAACTTGGAAACAGATTCTTCCCCACTCAAGATAAGAGATGAAACCCCAACCCTGGTCAACACTTTGACTTAGGAGCCATATAAGAAACCTGAAGCAGAGGGTTCATCTAAGCTATTACTGAAATCTTGACCCTATAAACTATGAAATAATAAATGTATTGTTTGAAGCTGCTAAGTTTGTGGTACTTTGTTAGGGAGCAATCAATAACTAACATAATGTCCTCTTTTTAATGCATACCAAAATATTTAAGAATTAAATGACATAACATATTTATCATAAAATACACCAGAAGAAAGAAAAAGAGGTGGTGGAAAGAGACTGAAGAAAAAAAAAAAAAAGGCAAGCAAAATGTTGGTAATTGTTGAAGGTGGGAACATTAGAATTCACTTTTCTCTACTGCTGGGTATGCTGGGGAAATGTTCACTGAAAGGTTTTTTGAGGGCTTCCCTGGTGGCGCAGTGGTTGAGAGTCCGCCTGCCGATGCAGGGGACATGGGTTCGTGCCCCAGTCCGGGAAGATCCCACATGCCGCGGAGCAGCTAGGCCCATGAGCCATGGCCGCTGAGCCTGCATGTCTGGAGCCTGTGCTCCGCAAAGGGAGAGGCCACAACAGTGAGAGGCCTGCGTACCACAAAAAAAAAAAAAAAAAAGGTTTTTTGAAAGAATGAATGAGGTAGCCGTGACAGCAAATATACCCAACTCTTTGGAGTTTAGCTGTGTAGAGAAGCAGATAGATGGGAGACGTGGGGTTAACACAAAGTTTTTAAAAGATTGGTGAAAGTTGGTCTGATGGACACTGAATTATGGGCAGGGGTAGGAACTGAGTGGTTGATAATATAGGAAAGAAGAGTTAACTGAATGAACAAAATGAGAACAGGATCTAAAGTATAAGAGAAAAAACTAATCTAAAATGATCTCTCCCATTTTAACAGATAAAAAGATGGAGAAAATGAAAACAGATCAATTTTATAGCACTAAGTATAACCTGGACATATAATAATAATTTCACTTTCATTGACAACAAATTTACCTTAAGTCTAAATGAGATCTAAAATTGTCTCACATTGTTAATATGCTCCAGTCATGTAGAGAATATGACTGAATTTATAAAGATGTGGATTTTAAACTCAGTTCTAATGCTTACTTCATAAATGACCTTGATTAAGCTATTATACTCTTATTGGCCTTAGTGTGCATTTATAAATTAATACCTACACTACACTTTGAAGAGTCATTGTTGAGAATTATAGGATGTCAATGATCTAGTAAATGGTAGGCCATCTGCTTACCATCACTCAGAAAAACTCTACTCTGCTTATTATTACCAAGCACTTGAAAATGTCTGAGACTATAGTAGTTACCTCTAAGGACTCAAAGCACATAGGGAACATATACCTACATACACGCTCTACACAAAGAACTGCGGCAACCATGGGGGAAAAGAGAACGGGAACGCAATAAACAAACATTCCTATATGGAAGAATGGTAAACTAGGAAACTCTCACTGGCCAAAAATCAACTTGGAAAGCTAGCAAATGTGGTTTGGTGTCTGCACCCACCCCCCCAAAACAAAAAAATTTGCTGAGACATTCATATAAAAATAGTTCTCATTTGCTGAATATCTGAGAAGGCTGACTCATCAATCGTTTCTGAAATTAAACATTAGCACCTTCAGAATACATTTCAAAACTAAGAACGGCCCCTTTCTACATAAAGCAAAGACTATTAAAGTTGGACATGATCTGGGAAAGGTTTACTGCTGCTTAATATGCACACTCTTCAAATCTCAGACAAAATAACAATATACCCACAAAGGAATCAGAAAGATGTAAGATATCAAACTGTTTGCAAGCACCTTCAAAGGTTTCATTTATATGTAAATAAGTTTATGGAAATAATCACTATCATCTTCTGATAAATGAAGTCCTCAAAGTATCTTTGCTGGGCAACAATTTAGTTTAATTTGAGTCACTTCATGTGTCATTCATTTTTTAAAACTATTCTGTAATACTCCATGCTATCCTGTGCAAAAAAGACCTTAAGCATCTGATCCTCTTGGCTTGTATGAAAATAAATAAAAGGCTAGAGAAACTAATGACTGATCCAAAAATAGCAATTAATTGATGACAGAACTGGGATTAGAGCCCCAATCTCCTGTCCTTGTTCACTGTTCTCTCTATACTACACTATTTCAATTTTCTTCATGTTTTCCTTTGTACCAGATCTAACTTCCCCCCCCAGCTTAATGCAGTGATTTAAACTGTACTAATGGTCAGAGGTCAAACCAATATTAACTAATCCAAAACTTAATTTTGTGAGAATTCTCCCCTTATCCTCATAACAGGTTAACTTTGACCAAGGCCTAAGTCCTATGGCAAAGCATTTTTCAAACTCTGTTCCTCAGAGAGAATCCACAGGATCTGAACTTTATAAAAATATTTTATACTAATCTTAAAACTATTAAAAAATTCAAAAATATTATAGGCCAAATATTACTACAATGGATACCACCCTCCAAAAAAACTTGCCTACCTTGTTTTTGTGCCAACTTTAGAGTAAAATTTCTCCTGACATCTCTGTATCTCTAGAACTTTTTCAAAGTCCGTCACTGATTAATACTGCTGTAACTGTATGCCAGTCTTTTAAAAATTCAGTTCTACGTATGTCTGTTCATGTAAAATTCACAAATAAATTAACAACTATAACATAATTAATAATTGAACAAGGTTCAGAACTGACTGGTTTTTATGCTTTCCTCAAGGATTAGTAAGACATCATATGGCAAGTCTCATTACAGACCACTGTAGCACAGAATTTGAATTAGAATGCTGTTCTGACTTTATAAAATTATTATATGGAATGTGAGCAGTTTGCTGGTATTAACTTTGAAAACAAGTTTATTACAAGTGATACTCAACTTTCCTCATTTAATTTTCAGATGACCCACACTTTTGTATCTTATATGCTTAGAGCTCTTTCCTTTATCAAATTCAGAATGCTCATCAGTTGATCCAACCAATAGTTCAAGCTATTGTGCCAGCCGATATAACGCATGCCGACATGCCCCGTATGCCAGCCAGCATTTGTTTCCAAAGCACTGCCATCTTTATAGTTCAGTGTCCATTTTTACAATCTTTCAAATATTTTATTGCGTTTCTCCTATTATTGTATAAGAATGGAAAATGAAAATACAAAAGCCTACTAGTAACATTAATTCAACTGAAACAATAATGGGCATCATAAGGTAATCGAAATGAAGAAAACTTCAGACACTAAGTAGACGCAGCTCGCTTAAAAATAAAGGAAATGCTGAGAACAACAGTTAAAAGATCGTATCAAAAGCTGAAGTATAGGTGTGCCAATTATGGATTTACTCACTCTCACTTCTAAACTCATCCTTTTTGCCTTTTCTTGGAAATGGATATGGGCTCTTTAAGTATTTTTCCTTGGCCAGCTGGCACAATGTTAAGTTTTGTCAGTAGAGGGGGGGCAGGAGAGTCATCTCAGGACACAGTGGGTGTCTTTGCTTCCTCCCTCATGAACTGAGGGGTGTTTTTGTTTCCTAGTTCAGGTATCCTTGCCCAAAAGACTCCCTCAGCACATGTAGCTTTCTCCAGCTCTCAGTTTCTACAGTACAGATGCTTCTCTAGCATCCTACTCCTAGAGTATACACGGCTCCCCCAAAGCCCAGCTGATGTATGCATGCAAGCAGCTTCTCTAGCACCAAGTTCCTACATCAGAATGTATATTACTTGTGGGTACTTTTTTTAGTCTCTTCACATTTAGTAGGCCTTTTCAAACTAATGAATGACTTGAACCCTTCTTGAGCTCAGAAATTTTTTCCTTTCTTTTTTTTAATTTCTTCTCTATTTCTTCTGGTATCTTTCTAGACTTATTAGGTAGAGGTGCTGGGCTGCTGTATCACGTTGTACTTTGCACAAGATCCCACTGAGGAGAAAAAGCTGAAATCCAGCCTGAGTCCCACTAACCAAGTCCTGCATCCTGATTAAAAACCATCACTTTCTCACTAAGCCATGTGTTGTGAAAATGAGCAAGTGGACCTTCTGGATCAAGGCTAACCTCCACGTCTCAAATTTTAACTATTTTCCTTATCTTTTTCCTTTTGTTCTAGATTTCAGATCACTTGCTATGTGTATGTATGTAATTACTGAAAAAAAACAGATGTGTATGTACATAACTATAGAAAAATTACCATTTTTGTGGGAGCTTCATCGTAAGTCTAGTATCTTGGGCCTAGGCCCAAAAGAATAGATTGTTTTATGACCTGGGGGCCTCAGGATTTTTTAAAGCTCCCCAACTAATCTGAATGTGCAAACAAGATTGGGATCTACTGCTGTCAGTTAATGGTACTCAAGTTTTTTGCTCAAATATTCCCTAAAATAATTTTGAAAATCTATGCATATTCTTACCATTTTTAAGTTGGCAAGCAAAATTTTTCATAGCTTATAATGATTATAAAACTTGTATTTTCCGGTGTACTCTAAATATTGTCATTTTAAATAAAGCTATTACGTTTGTTCTTTCAACAGTACCAACAGAATAAAAACATCATCTATTTTTTAAAAGTACAGCTTCTTCCCATACAGTCAAAAATTTATATTATTCTTGCTTTTCCTTAAACTTTCCCTACAGAATTTTAACTAATGTAGTAATTCTTTTATGCTGCAGGGTCTTTTATATTTCACTCTATATGACCTCTCTGGAAAAAAAGTATAAATTAAAATTAAACTTTTTTGGCTTTGATCAAGAAAGTTAAGAAATTTCTTTTGGATGCTATTAGAAGTACACTATTGACCAAAACAATATAAACATATTATGCACTTCGACATATAATGATTAAATATGGAGCAAAATGGTATTAATAGTGATTCTCAAAGATATGGGCAGGATTTTTTCTGTTTTTTACAATTATTTCATGTATATACAGATGAATATCACTGTTAGAATAAAAATGAGATTCAGCATCAAGTCTATATCTGTTTTTATAGATGTATGCATTGAAAACCTTGCTTATACAAATACATGGGAACAGAAGGAATTTCTGCTAGTACTATTTATTTTTTGACTACCTTCTGAATTATATGTCAAAAAATCACATAGGGCTTCCCTGGTGGCGCAGTGGTTGACAGTCCGCCTGCCGATGCAGGGGACACGGGTTTGTGCCCCGGTCCGGGAAGATCCCACATGCCGCGGGGCGGCTGGGCCCGTGAGCCATGGCCGCTGAGCCTGCGCGTTGGAGCCTGTGCTCCGCAACGGGAGCGACCACAACAGTGAGAGGCCCGCGTACCGCAAAAAAAAAAAAAAAAAAAAAAAAAAAATCACATAATGAGCTATCATTAAAAATTACTTTTTATGATCTACCAACAGACAAGTTGATTACATCTTCCTTCTGTTTTCTTTAAAAAGAAAGAATTGAGGACATCCCTGGTGGTCCAGTGGTTAAGACTCCGTGCTTAAGACTCCGTGCTTCCAATGCAAGAGGCACAGGCTCAATCCGTGGTTGGGGAACTGGGATCCCACATGCCGTGTGGTGTGGCCAAAAAAATAAATAAAAAAGAACTTGAGAGCCACCTATTTTACAAGAGGATTTTTGTTTTTCCAGTCATTCACTTTCTCAATTTCAATATCAACTTTTATAACAGTCCTTTGGCACTCTGAAGATTTTTACACTCCACGGAATAGATGAGAGGCATGCCTCTTTTGCAATCATGAAATAGGATATGGGACAGCTAGAAGTCTTCAAAGTGCAGGCAAATCACCTGGAGTTCTTGTTAAAAATGCAGATTATGACTCAGTAGGTCTGGGGTGGGTCTGAGATTCTGCATTTCTAACAAGCAACTAGTAAAGGCAATCCTGCTGGTGAGTGGGCCACACTTTTGAGTAGCAAGGGCCTAAACCACCTGCAAGTTCTCAGGCTGATCAATTTTTAAGAGAGAATACACAATAACAATAGATCAGGAAATCGAATCCTTCAAAACTATTTTTACCTATGTATCCCTTGGAAAGTGTACATGAACTCCCAGGGATAAGCATGCCCCAATTTGAAGACTGCTGCTCAAAATTAAATACTAAAAATGGAAATTATTGGCTCTTAAGAATGTTTAAAAAGGGCTTCCCTGGTGGCGCAGTGGTTGAGAGTCCGCCTGCCGATGCAGGGGACATGGGTTCGTGCCCCGGTCCGGGAAGATCCCACATGCCGCGGAGCGGCTGGGCCCGTGAGCCATGGCCGCTGAGCCTGCGCGTCTGGAGTCTGTGCTCCGCAACGGGAGAGGCCACAACAGTGAGAGGCCCGCGTACCGCAAAAAAAAAAAAAAAAAAATTTTTTTTTTAGTTTAATTGAAGTATAGTTGATTTACAATGTTGTGTTTAATTTCTGCTGTAAAGTAACTCAGCTATACATATATATATTCTTTTTCATATTCTCTTCCATTATGGTTTATCACAGGATACTGAATATAGTTCCCTGTGCTATACAGTAGGACCTTGTTGTTTATCAAGAGTGTTTAAATTTTAAACCACTGACTTTAGTCACATCACTTTTCCACTTAAAATTATTTGATGGCTCCTCACTTTCAAAAAATAAAATTCAAACTCACTAACATGGGGTTAAGATCCTTTAATTTGTGTTTATAAACGAACAAGCAAATCACATACACTCACACACTACCTCTACTTTTTTTGTTGTTGTTTAAATGTATTAATTTGTTAAAATAAAATAAAATTTAAAACTTTGGGCAATGTCCAGAGAAAAGGCATTAAAAAATAGAAATCAACACAATTACTACATCCCAAAGATAATCACTGTTAAGACTTTAGTAAATTTCTTTGTAGTTTTTTCTATATGCATAAGCATACAAAAGGGGGTGGGTGTGTGTGTTTAAAGGTAAATCAGAGCAACCCATTTAATAAGGCATTGTGGGTTTTTTTTGATCTGTGGGTCTTTTATATGCTATTATATCTGGAAGATTTTCTCTACATAATTAAAAAATATTCTAAAACTTACTTTTTTTTTTTTTTTTGTGGTACACGGGCCTCTCACTGTTGTGGCCTCTCCCGTTGCGGAGCACAGGCTCCGGACGCGCAGGCTCAGCGGCCATGGCTCACGGGCCCAGCCGCTCCGCGGCATGTGGGATCTTCCCGGACCGGGACACGAACCCGTGTCCCCTGCATCGGCAGGCGGACTCTCAACCACTGCGCCACCAGTGAAGCCCTAAAACTTACTTTTTGTTTGCTTGTTTGTTTGTTTGTTTTTTGCGGTACGCGGGCCTCTCACTGTTGTGGCCTCTCCCGTTGCGGAGCACAGGCTCCGGACGCGCAGGCTCAGCAGCCATGGCTCACAGGCCCAGCCGCTCTGCGGCATGTGGGATCTTCCCAGACCGGGGCACGAACCCGTGTCCCCTGCATCGGCAGGCGGACTCTCAACCACTGTGCCACCAGGGAAGCCCAAACTTACTTTTTAATAGCAGCCTAACAGCCCATCATAATTCAAGGACATCTCAAAAACATTGTTCTATTAAATCTAGTAAATCTAATGGCAATAGTAACATTTCTATCAATAGTATTAGATACTTGCTAGAGGATTAATTTGCAATTCATGCATTACATTTTGGATAAATATAAACATAATCACTGCCCTAAACGCCCTGGAAAAGCAGGTTAGAATACCGTAAAAAATTCATAATATCTTACTAAATTTCCTCAAAAGAATAAAATAAAATTCAAAGAGTTCTGTTTTCATTACACTTAAATTTCTGCAATAGGGAGCGGCAAGTCTCCTAAATGTACACTGATAAGTTAATGTTTATTTCTCCTAATATGCAAAATCATAAAAGTATAAATAATAGAGGGGAGGAGTTCACTGTCAAATAATGGGTAGGATAAATGTTAGCTGTTCAGAGGGGAATAGAATATAGCAAGTGACTTTGGAACACCATCAGCCAAGCCACCTTCAATAAACAGTATCTTTTGTAACTGTATATATGAAACAAACCTGAATAAAAAGAAAAAGATTTACTTAAAGCACTACAAACTGGTGATTCTGGAGAGAAATATGGGCAGGGACACCAGTCCACATATATAATATATAAGGAAGAAGTGCCTGACCAATGATCCAGCCTGTATCAACTGCCCTGTATACTGTCTGGGAAAAGTCTACCTCCAAGCATCTTCCTGGTTCTGATATGCTACACTAACTCAACAAATGCCAAATGTTAACCCAATTTCCCAAATAGGAGTTGTTGAATATGCACAAGGGTAAAGATAAATTCCTGAGTTCAAGAAACACGAAGAATGGTAAAATAAATTAGATCTGTACACAAAGGAAATCATAGCTCATTTACCTCTTCCAAGAAGTCTCTCCTCAAGCCCATGCCAACAGTAGAAGCTCCATTCTCTGAATCTCACCTCTAATTTCTGTAGCATTTACTGCTGTTATCACTCACCTGAACTTAGCTTTTCCTACCTTCTATTGTACTATTATAGGTACAGATAGTTCATCACCAGAAATTCTCTCTCATAACTTCAAATAGGCTTGGCTATTATTCAGGAGTTAGAGGCACCCAATCATTTGTTTATGGCACAGATAGCCAAAAATGTGAAAAGCCATAATTGTGACTCAAATACCACAATGTAGCAATAAAAATAAAAAACAAAGTTTTCTTTAACCTGTCACCCATAGTAGCATTTTAGGTTGTAGAAAATGGAGATGATAGATGTCAAGACTTAAACTTTCAGACCTAGATATGTGAATTTTCTAATCATCTAAAATTCTAAATTGTAGAAGAAACTATTCTGTCATACTTGAAGCTATTTTCAGCTCTTTTAAAATCTATGCCTCAGTTTGTTTAAGGAAAGAATTCATAAACAAGTTTCATAAATATCTTCCAGTCAATATTTCACATGTTAACTATATAAATTTTAGAAAAAAAAATACCAACTTTCAACTAACATCCCCACCATGAACTACTTACCAAAGTATGTGTGAATGTATGTATGTCTCCATGTAAGTATGTACACTGATAGGCAGGTAAATAACTTAAAAGATGAAGACATGGAGCCAGTCCATATACATGCATTCTGAACAAAAATAAAAGAAGATAAAAGACTAGCTCAACTGTCACAGAAAGTTCTCAAAGTAAAAGACTTGAAGTCAAGTGATTTGCTATCTAATTCCAGGTGGTCACTTTGCTTACAGGGCTTCAATTCATATGCACTAATCAGTTTGACACTACCTCAATAACGGGGGGGGGGGGGGGGGGGGGGGGGGGGGGGGGGGGGGGGGGGGGGGGGGAGGAAATCAACCAAGAACAGCCTGACAGTTCCTTAAACAGTTAAACAAAGAATTACTGTATGACCCAGAAATTCCACTCCTAGGCATTTACCCAAAAGATATGAAAACATATAACCACACGAAAAACTTGTACACAAATGTTTACAGCAGCCAAAAAAGGGGATACAACCTAGATGCCCATCTACTAATGAATGGATAAAAATGTGGTATACCCATATTATAGAATATTACCTGCCATAAAAAGGATGTAGTATTGCTAAATGCTACAACATAAATGAACCTTAAGAACACTATGCTAAATGAAAGGAGCCAATCACAAAGATTACATATTCTATGACTTCATTTATATGAAATGTCCAGAATCTATAGAGACAGAAAGTAAATCAGTGGTTGCTCAGGGATAAGAAAGTAAGCAGATCATAACAAAGGGTATAGTTTCTTTTTGAGATTATCAAAATGTTCTAAAATTGACTGCAGTGATGGTTGCACATATCCATGAACATACTAAAAACCACTGAACTACACTTTTTAAGTAGCTGAATGCATGGGATGCAAATTAACAAACCAAAAACATTACTATGTTAAAAAGTCAACTAACTTTTTATATTACTTTTCCTATTTTCTATTAAATACTTATATTTAAGGAATTGGAGGAAATGATCCTTATTCTAAAATTAATCAAAATATTGGCAATATACTCTAAAACTATTAAAAGCTATTAGCCAAATCAGATTCTGTAATAAACTAAGCTTTAAAGTTCTCGAGGTCTCATTAGAAAAACTGCCCATAATAATATAAATAACCTTAATAATAAAAACTTTTTAAAATAGCAAGATAGATAAGAAGCTTTCTCTTCCAAGTTCTTCCAAATGCAATATCCCCACCCCAAGATAACCAATTTCACTTAAAATATTCTCTGAAATTGCTAAAAACTATGAAAACCATGAAAGTTTATGGCACGGATTTAAAACTTATTATTAAAACTAAATATTTTAATATTTTTAACATGGCCAGTATATGACTCCATCTAACTCAAGAACAAAACTCTATTAAAAGAAGAAAAGTAGTCTAAATGCTTAATTAACTCATGTATGCATTTAATAAACACTATGCTGGACTACAATGATGAGGGGGGAAATTTTCATAGTCCTTATGGAGCTTGTGGTCTAGCTGGGGGGGACAGCTATTAAGCAAACAATTATACAAATAAATTCATAATTATAAACTATATAAAGTGATATATGAGAAGGGTATACATTTGTATGAAAGCATTTAACTGTAGGGGTGGGGAAGGGGTGCCAGACTTCTTTGGTGGGACAGGGGTAAGTCAGACTTTGCTGTGAGTGACATTCTAGCTGATAGTTGAAGAATAAGTAGGAATTAGGTTTTAGGGCTCTTCTGATCAAACTACTTAGATCAAAAGGGAAGAAAGGGGACAATGAGAGGAAGGGGAAAGGGGACATACTCAAGGATGCTTAAAATAACTTAACATTTATATTTATACAAAACAACATGCCTTAACAAGTACATAGGTGATAACTATAATAAATACCAGTCATATTGAAGAAATATAAGGATATTTTAAAAGTATTAAATACTAACAGTATTTACAAACCAAAAAATTTACATTACACCCAAGTATCTTCCTTCTGAACAATGCCTTCACATAAATATTCCCATGCAAGTTCTAAAAAAAAAAAAAAAAGGTAAATAATATAAAAATCACATTATTGGAGGGGAAAATAACTATATACTATGACAAAGATAAAACTCTCAATTTCTGGACCTCATAAACAAGTCTCAAAAGAGAATTATGAATCATCAATAAAACCAAAAATAAATCTCATTTTAGTCAGTTAGTATTTAAAACAATTGCTAACAAATAATGTTATTCATAGTCCCTAATTTTTCCCATCAGATATTAGGAATAAGCAGTTAAGGTGTCAAACGGCAAAATGAAGGAAAACACTGCACAAAAAAATCTGGGGCCCAAGTGTTAGGATAGTACATTAACATAACCATGAGGAATTCATAAGCCTAGAAAATATAAGTCTATTTCATAAGAACTAAACACAGAAAGATTTCTGCGTTTTCTGCGATTTGACAGAATAGCCTGCAGCAGACCAACACATTACCTCTTACTAGAAAAGCTGTTTAAAATAGAAAAAAAAAAGTTCTTAAGGTATCAGAGACTTTCTGAGGCAGTAAGGATTTGAGATGCCAAAGAACTTGTTAAAGGGAGCCCCACATTCTGGGCAGCTTTCCCTCTCAGGACGTTCCACCTATTTCTTTAATGGCACAGGAAAGGAGCTGAGAGGCCAGGAAAAAAAAGCTACTAAAGGTCAGAAAAGTCAGCAGAGCTTTTGGCAATTTCAAGGGGGTAGGGGGACAAAACTTGGTATCTGGGTCTTGCCATGACATCCAAGACCTGAGGGGTTAAGATCCTATAGAAAAGGTAGGTACAGAAGAACAAACCTGACACTGCATACTGATTTTCCTCTTAAAGCATCTGTCGATTCTTAAACTGCAAAAAGCAAGAGGCTAAAAAGCCAGCAGTAAGCAACTGAAAGCAAGGAGCTCCTCCTTTTAGGAGTCTCATGCTGCTGGAAAGGCAAAATAGGAGAGGCCCTTAGAAACACCTAGTCTCTCAGTTGGGTTCCCTGGAGGGCTACCAAAGTTGTGCAAACTAGATGTTCACAAAACCCAAAACTCGGCCTCAAGTCAGCTCAGTTCCTGACTGGTGAGGTTATCTGCCTCTATTTTATCTGCCTGCCAGAAGATGGGTGAATCCTCTCTAGAGAAATGCTACAACATTAGGCAACTAACTGTAATTTGTAACTGTATCTAAAATTCTAAATATAATGTGTGGTATTCAGAAGAAGTTACTCCCCAAAATAATGGTAATAGTGATAATAATAATAATTATGATTACCAGACATACCAAGATAAAATGTGTGATAAAAGACAAGAGAAATAGACCTACAAGAGATCCAGATATTGCAGTTTTCAGACACAGATTTTTTATTAGCAGCTTGATTGATGTCACAATGTGGAGATTTTCACTAGAGAATTAGAATCTATTTTTAAAAAGAGAGAGAGAAAATCAAATGAAAAGTCTAGCACTAAAAAATAGTTGAACCCAAGAATAAAAAAGATGGGATTAAAAGCTGACTGGACATACCAGAATAGAGAATCAGTGAACTGGAACACAGGCAAGTAAAGCCTATCCAGAATGAAATAAGGAGAGAAAAAAAATGATAAAAAAAAGACAGAAAAAAGCATAAAGGACATATGGGACAGGACAAAAAGTAGAGTATGGATTTAATTGAAGTCAGAGAGGAAAGAAGAAAAAGAAGGGTGTAGAAAGAATATTTGAAGACTATCAGAATTTTTTCAGAACTGATGGGAGTCATGCTATAAATTTGAGAGGTGCCAGAAATCCCAAACAGAGTAAATACAAAGAAAACCATTCTTAGGTGCTAATAGCTACATCTCTAAAATTAAAATCTAGAAAATCTCTCATATTTCCAAAGACGACTTCTGAATGACTGACATATAGCAAAGTCAGATCACCACAAACAGCTGAAATGCATCTTATCAATGGCAGAACATCACACAGTCCCTGTATCAGTCTCAAAAAAAAGTTGATGCAAATAATAGAGCTATCTGCCTATCCGCCAAAAAAAAAAAGAAGAAAAATTAAACATAATACTAAACCTCCCAACATATGATCAAGATAAAAAGTATTTCTACACAGAAGGAAAGTGATGATACTAAGAGAAGAATCATAACTTGGTAAAGTTCACAAAGATCCAATCCTAGGAGCCAGCTCCACAGATTCAATCTCCAGTCCTAGACCCACCTCAAGCTCTTCCTCTATCCCGGGTATCTTTATTTTCCTAAAGTTCTAATATCGTCAGACTGAAAATACCAGTCTTAGAACTTTCACTGGCCAGTAAGGTTCCCAAGCCAGGCCAGTACTAACCTTAGTTTAGGGAAAGGGAAAAAAGGGAAGAAAGAAACAGAATGACAGTCTCCAGTCTCCAGGGCGTTGAATACCTCCAACTAGTGAAACTAGTGACTCACAACTTCTGGGTTTCAGATGTCTTTGGGATTGTAAAAATCCTCAAATTCATATGCATAGTAATCACTGTCTATACACCAAATAAATAATAAATCTCACAAATGTGTTCTATTTTTCAAATGTATGTGATTAATAAAATAAAAACCCATTTAAAAGCTAAAATGGGGGGGGAGGAAAAGAAATGATAAGGAACAATGTCACTTTTTAATTATGTAAGCACTCTCCGACATCCCTAAGGACCTATCTGACCAAAACCACATTCTTAATCCCGAATTACTAGGATAATACCAAAGTAAACCCAGGGTACATAGAAACAGAGTTCCCTACACAGACAGTAGGAAAATAAATTGATACTTTTAATCCAACAATTCAGCATCTCAGAACTCATCATAAATGAGTTCAAGATTTGTTTCTGTAAGGCAGAATGTCTCAATACTAATGAGACATTAGTATACTTGTCAAATTGTATCACTTTTACTCCATGTTGTTCTAATGGCCGAAGAACAGCAAAAACAAAACAAACCCAGAAAGACTAAATGTCCCAAAATAGGGGGCCGATTAAATAAAATGCCATAAAATCATTATATGGATTATAATGTATCCAGAACAAATGATAATATAGAAAAATATTTAATACCATGAGGAAATATTTATCATATATTAAGAAGGAAAAAGAATACAGAACAGCAAACAGGACAATATCAAATTGGAAAATAGATATAGACACAACAGAATATCTGGAATGATATATATCACAGGCTGATTAGTTATCTTTTGGTGGTGGGATTAAGGGTAATTTAAATTTGCTTCTGTGGGTCTATATTTTGCAAATATTCCTCAAGTAACTTAGGATGGGGTGTTTTTGGCAATTAGAAAAAATATATATTCACTTTTAAATGTGGAATTTTAAAATAGTTGAAATAGGTTCACCTCCTAACCTACTTGTCAAATTATATCACTTTTACTCTGAACCATGAACCACATATTCACAAAGGTACAGTTTTAATTAATGTCTGATTTTAAGTAATAAAGTAGACTAACAGGAAAAAGGTAAACACTTAAAAATGCATCCAATTTTACTATCTAAACTAATGAAGTCTTTCACTAACATGTAAACAAAAGAAGGATCATTCTACAACAATAAAATTACCTAATGTGTAAATATACTTTCAAAGGTCCTCCCAATTTTTATATTAATACATTAAAACCTTAAATGTCGAGATAAAATATATCTAAATATCTTTCCCTCTCTCCATTCTCACCTTATAGCACTTTTTATCTGTATTCCCAATTAGGAACATATTACAGCCATGTAAAATACTGAAGCAGCAGTATTCTTCTTTGATAACAGAAGTCAGGAGGTCCAAGATCAGAGACCTATCTCCTACCCTTTCAACTCTTAGACCTGGACAATTTAACTTACCTCTCTGAACCTCAGTTTCCCTAGCTGTAAAAATGAATGATAATATTTATCACAGAGTTTTTATAAATATGAAATCAAAAGAACACAATCTAAGTCCTAAGCATGGTGCCTGACAAACAGAAGGTACTCAAGCAGTGGTTGTTACTAGAGGCACACGCAAGAGTTTTTAAGTCCAAGAACTTGCCAAGCCTCCTGAAAACTAAATGACCTTGGGTAAGTTACTTAACCTATATGGACCTCAGTTTCCTCGTATACAAAACAGATACAATACCTATCTTGCAGGTTTGTTGTAAGGATTAGGTAGAACTATATACAAAAATCATCTTGCACACAGTAGTTGCTCCATAAACTGTAGTTAGTATCACTATTAGCTAGAGCAATAAACATTTGAGTATAGAGATTAGCAGTTTAAAAAATATTTTTACATATAAGTGTGCATGTAATTCTAAGAATTAATCATCATTTAAATAGACACATTTCTCTTAATTCCCAAATTAATTGTAAACTTCAGAAAAAAGTAAAATACAAGCAAACTTTTTTAGCCACACTGAAAAATAAAAGGCCACTTCATTAGTTTCAAAATAAAAATGTGTTATCTATAACTTGATCTGCTTTAACATTTTTAAAGTCCAAATAAATCTAAAAGGGTTAGAAGGGAAAATGTTCTTTTCTGACTTTGAGAGAAGGAAAACGTTTTTTAAGTCTGCAGGAGAGAAAAATAGAGATCCGAATTTTTCTTTTTTTCATTACTTCATGTCTTTCACAACTAAAATGTAAGTGCCTTTAACACAAGAACTCTTTCAAATCTCTGAATTCTTGTCTCTACCTTTGTGCAGAAGCAGATCAGCTCTACAGTTAAGACCACAGAATCTGGAGTCAGACTACTTGGGTTCAAATCCTGATTCCATCCAGCAGGGTGACCTGAGGCAAGTTTTAACATCTCCCTGTCTCTTCAGCTGGAAAATGAAGATCCCTCATATAATTGTTTTGAGAATTAAATGAGATAATACACTTAAGTGTTCATAAGAGAGCCTAGCAAATGGAAGGCACATTATAAATGTCTCCCATTGTTGTTACTGCTTTATTATTATCCCCTCAAAATGCCTTGATCAGTGACTTGTAATCAATAAATATTTGCTATTCTGTAGACAATTTCAACAAAAGGCTTTACTTAAAATTACGCCTGTTTATGAAGTACTTTAAGGACTTCCCTGGTGGCGCAGTGGTTAAGAATCCGCCTGCCAATGCTGGGGACACTGGTTCGATCCCTGGTCCTGGAAGATCCCACATGCTGTGGAGCAACTAGGCCCTTGTGCCACAACTACTGAAGCCCGCGCGCCTAAAGCCCGTGCTCCACAGCAAGAGAAGCCACTGCAACGAGAAGCCCGCGCACCGCAAAGAAGCATAGCCCCCGCTCGGCTCAACTAGAGAAAGCCCGCGCGCAGCAACAAAGACCCAATGCAGCCAAAAATAAATTAAAAAAAAAAAAAAAAAGTACTTTAACATGACTGTCACTGCCAGTAAAGATACAGCAATTGCTGTTAGGATTTTAGGGCAAAAGTAAGTAAAGTCAATCCCTTTCTCACACTTCCTATTATACAAAGTTATAACATCCTCACTTGCTAATAGAAGTTCAGTGCCATCCTTACTTGCAATTAGAAGTCCAGGCATGGCACACACCAATCCAGCAGACACAAAACTCTCAAACTCAAGCTCCATAATACTCAACTATACTCCTTCAAAGAAAAAGTTCAGATTACTCCTCTATTATAATAGTTTAGTGCTTTAAAATAAAAACTATACTGGATAAGTCAACAGAATATTATAAAGACTAAAAACACTGTATATGAAAGTGTTTGAGAGTTAAATATGCACTAAATACTAGTTTACAAATATATTTGAGAAAACCGTAACAACAGATTTCTCCTATTTCAAATGGCTGCCTTCTAACTCCAAAACTAGAATGCTGGGGGCTTCCCTGGTGGCGCAGTGGTTGAGAGTCCGCCTGCCGATGCAGGGGACGCGGGTTCGTGCCCCGGTCCGGGAGGATCCCACGTGCCGCGGAGCGGCTGGACCCGTGAGCCATGGCCGCTGGGCCTGTGCGTCCGGAGCCTGTGCTCCGCAGCGGGAGAGGCCACAGCAGTGAGAGGCCTGCGTACCGAGAAAAAAAAAAAAAAAAAAAAAAAAAAAACTAGAATGCTGCCCACTTCAAATCTAGCGCCAGGATAACGAGACATAAGTCAAAGTAAAGCTGCCTCTTTATTCCTGTCCTGCCCCTATGTTCATCAGAACCTTTTTTTTTTTTTTAGATTCCATATATATGTTAGCATATGGTATTTGTTTTTCTCTTTCTGACTTACTCCACTCTGTATGACAGACTCTAGGTCCATCCACCTCACTACAAATAACTCAATTTCGTTTCTTTTTATGGCCAAGTGATATTCCACTGTATATATGTGCCACCTCTTCTTTATCTATTCATCTGTCAATGGAGGACACTGGGAGGGGGAAGGGTAAGCTGGGACGAAGTGAGAGAGTAGCACTGACACGTATACACTACCAAATGTAAAATAGATAGCTAGTGGGAAGCAGCCACATAGCACAGGGAGATCAGTTCGGTGCTTTGTGACCACCTAGAGGGGTGGGATAGGGAGGGTGGGAGGGAGACGCAAGAGGGAGGAGATATGGGGATACATGTATACATATAGCTGATTCAGTTTGTTATACAGCAGAAACTAACACAACATTGTAAAGCAATTATATTCCGATAAAGATGTTAAAAAAAAAGTAAAGTTGCCATCCCACTAAATCATTTCCTGCTTGAAATGTACTCTTTCTTTTTTATTCATAACTCAGATGGGACTTGTGATATCCAAGTCTCACCCCTACGACAGAAATTTAAGGAGTGAAACCCTGGAAGTAGTCTAACTTAAGACCAGGAAAGTATCTCCAGAGTTATTAGATCAAACAATGCCCTTCCAGTTCCCAACTATCTGTGATCCTAACCTGGGTATAGGAAAATTCTGATTACCTTCAGACTCAATTTGTTAAGCCCTGAAAATCAGAAGTCAAGTACCTAGGGCCACATTTCAACTCCAGCTGAGGGCTAGAATGTTTACCTGGTTCACTCTCACATTAAAAGCTGGATGCCAGCATCAATCACGAACACAGCCATACAGCAGCCATCAACAGGCCACACAGGCCAGATTAGGTCACAGGTCACCTGGCACCCCTCACTGAACCACATCCTACTGAAGGCCTGATTGCCAACCCTTGACCTGGAGAATAGGACAATGGGCCGGCAGTCAAGAGAGTTAGATTCTCCTAGTCACAGCTCCAATTTTAGATTTGACTGATTTGACCAGAGAAATCAGATTGGAGAAAATGTGAAGACTTTTTGAAATATAGGTGGAAGACGTGTGAGTATGCGTCACATATCTAGTCACTTTGTTCAGTAACAAAAATATATTATTTGTAACTTGTTTTGTTCATAAAATCATTCCTGGACTTGTAAAATGACGGTCCGGGGGACAGCTAGCACTTTTCTTCAGGGTCTGCATAGATCTTAAAACTTTACTAAGCCATCTCTATCAGTATGTAAAAGCGGAGTTCGATCTGCTCCTTCTCTCAGACATAAGCCAATACTGAATGAAAGTACTGTCAGCATTTCAGAAGCAATCTGCTACAGAAAAACGCACGGTTTTTCTGTAACGCACTGGAACTCTTTTCAACACCTAAATTGGGGATCCAGACCAAACGAGTGTTGGAAGTCAAATTCATTAAAGTCATACTTTTCTGTCTATATCTGAGTTTCTGGGCTGGGAAACTGGTCTGGGTCTACATAAATCCATGCTCTGAGCCATCATACAGAGGAACTCCTCTGTAATGTCCCTCCTGCCCACTCTCTTTTTCAGAACTACCAGCCGGAAAAGATACCCTCCGCAAATCCTACAACGTCTCCCCACTTGCACAGATAGGTTCCACAACTCTTCAGCCGTCGGTGACTTTTACCACCCCCCTGGAGCTAATCGCTTTTAATGACTACCCCCCCCCCCAAGAACAGTCACTCTTCTCAGCTTTACACTTTGTACCGGCAGCAATCGACTTAACCATCCCCCGTCTCCCACCACCTCGGACGCCCTTAGACATCCTCACCAGTTCGCCCGCCGTCCGGTCCCGAAAGCCCCAACTCCTGCTCCACCTTCGTGAGCCGCCCGCCCCCAAGCCCTTCTCAACCCCCAAACCCGGCCGCCGCATCACCTGGCTCCCCGTTGTCCTACGCGCCTCGGCCCCGCCACACACCTTGCCCTTCCACCCGAATCTCGCACTCTGGATCCTAACCCCTCCCGGAGGCGGGGCGGGCAACGCTCTCTGCTGCTGGACTGAGACTCCGGAGGCCGCGCGTCCCCCTCACCAGGCCCCGCCTGGGCCTCTCGACGCGGTTGCCCTCCACAGCCCCCCTGGCCCAGCCGTGCTTACGCCGAGGAGTAGGGGAGCCCAAGCCCAGGGCCAAGCACTTACTCAGGAAGGTAGGTGGAGGAGAAGGAGCTCCATTTGTGTAGCGCGTAGGGCAGAAGCCGGCACTCGGGCGTCGCAGAGACAGCCCCGCCAGCCGCCATCTTGTCAGCACCGTAGCGTCCGCCGCCGACCGCCAGCCGCGCCGGGAGGGGGAGGGGAGGGGCCTGCTCTTAAAGGAGCCGCGGCCCGCCTGGGCCGTCAGCTCTCCCGGTCTCGCGTCGTTACCGCTGCGTGAAGCGGTAAGTCGCGCGCGGGTCGGCGATTCACTCTGGGGGTCTCCGCCGCTGAGCCCTCCTGAAAGACTGACTGGCGGAAACTGGGACTGGAGTGTGAGCATCTGAGGGGCTCTCCAGTGGGGCTTGGAGAGGAATGTCTCAAATGACTTTTCTTGAAAGCTGAGGTAAGGGGAAAGCCAAAAACATTATGAAAAAAATAAATTGTAGTTATGGGACAGGAAGGGAAAATGAGAAGAAGTTGGAGAAGGGACGCCTTTGAGACTTTGGAAACCACTGCTCTCTCCAGTTTCTAAATTCTGTAAGGAAACAGCATTGAAGGGAATTGCAGTGGAATAGCTAATGGCCTTTCCTTCTGGAGTTGTCCTGGTTTTAAACGTCTTGTGTCCCCCCCACGCCACCCCGCCCACCGTTCCAGAGTCACATGGAGACAGGAAAAGGAAATGCTTGTGTGTCCTCTCATCCTGTTCAGTTTTCAGTCTGGGATGCCCTTCGTTGTAAGCATTTGTTGAGAGCTCTCTCATACCCATCTCGCGCGATTGGTTTGCTCAGTAATGACATTCACCCACAGACCAGAAAAATCCTAAAGGAGTTGGGAAGCTGGGTGTCGTCATTCTTACAGCTGGTAAATCTACCTATTTTTAACTGACAGATATTTAGCCCCCAAATTCTGAAAGAGCAAGAGACAGAGAGTTTCAGGCTTCCCTGGTGGCGCAGCGGTTGAGAGTCTGCCTGCTAGTGCAGGGCACACGGGTTCGAGCCCTGGTCTGGGAGGATCCCACATGCCGCGGAGCAACTAGGCCCGTGAGCCACAACTACTGAGCCTGCGCGTCTGGAGCCTGTGCTCCGCAACAAGAGAGGCCGCGACAGTGAGAGGCCTGCGATGAAGAGTGGCCCCCGCTTGCCACAACTAGAGAAAGCCCTCACACAGAAACGAAGACCCAACACAGCCAAAAATAAATAAATAAACAAATGTGGGGTTTTAAAAAAGAAAAAAGAATATTATTTAAAAAAAAAAAAGAGAGAGAGAGTTTCAAGAAAATGACCACAGAGGGAATAACAGCCCATGTGCTCTGAATGCTATATGGGCATCATACCAGCTCCTTATCCAAAAATGAACACTTGCTCTAAATATCTAGCAGCTTTAGATAATGTTCCCATCAAATACCTGTAGGTCAGCGTTGTGCATGTTTATTCCTTGGCTTAGCCACTGCATTACCAAAGTACCCTTCTCTCACTGTCTAAGTGGTTCTACCCCTGGAAGCCTACGCAGCATCTTCATCTCCACCTGACCAACGGAAAAACTCAAGCAAAGGGTTTTTTAGTGAATGACCAAGTGAGTTGAAACACCTCAGTACTATAATTGTATTCTTTTCCCATTATAATCATTAACCTGCCCAAACTTCCTCAAATCCTTTCCTGACTTCCTGTTTCCACAGAGAAAAGCTTAGTAGTAGCCTCCAGTAGCATATCAGATGGAGAATGCCAAATAGAAAGGCCACAATATGTTAGCCTTTAAAATCACATGTGCTTTGTGTGTTACAGCATACTGGGAAAGTACTTGTTCCTTGAGGGAATGCTATAATCCCAGCAATGAAGTTAGGAGTCCAGAGACAGTGAAGAGGCCAGAGAAGGTTGATTAGTTCCAAAGATGATTAATGGTTATTTGGGGGGGAAAGAGATACTTTTAAGGGGAAAAGATTAAGATGGTGACTCAGTTCGATTAGTTTGGGGCTCCAAATTTGCTAATTATATCTTACCCGAATGTAAGTGAGTCCTTGTTCTTTTCCAGACACAGAGTTATGGTCCCTGAGTGATCTTTTTTAAAAAAACACATAAGTCAGTTCTTCCTAAGATGACTCTCTCGGACTTTCAGTGACTTTCTATTCCCTTTGAGTAACACTGAAAGTCCTTAGCATAGGCCTTTCATATCCTGCCTTGATTACCTCTCTAGCTTTTCTCTTCTCTTTCTCCTCTGCACTCCCTACTCCAGGCACACTAAACTAACACACTGAATTGGCTCCTGTAAATTCTGTGCTCTCTCTGGTCTCCAGGGCTTAGTGTAAACCAAGCCAGGAATACTCTCCCCCATTCTTCACCTGGCTAACTTCTGCTTGTTTTTCAGATTATTTCATTCTGGAAAATCAGTCCTCATCACCTATTTCGGGGTAGGTGCCTTTTTTTTTACGTTTTGTCACCCTGAGTTTCCTTCCTTATCTTAGCAAACATCACAATATATGTTTTTTAATTTTTTTTTTATTTTAGATTTTATTTATTTTTGTCTGCATTGGGTCTGTTGCTGCGTGCAGGCTTTCTCCAGTTGCGGCCATTGGGGGCTATTCTTGGTTGCGGTGTGTGGGCTTCTCATCGCGGTGGCTTCTCTTGTTGCAGAACACGGGCTCTAGGTGCATGGGCTTCAGTAGCTGCAACACGCGTGCTCAGTGTTTGTGGCTCGCGGGCTCTAGAGCACAGGCTCAGTAGTTGTGGCTCGCGGGCTCTGGAGCACAGGCTCAGTGGTTGTGGCTCACGGGCTCTAGAGCACAGGCTCAGTAGTTGTGGCTCGTGGGCTCTAGAGCGCAGGCTCAGTAGTTGTGGTGCATGGGCTTAGTTGCTCCGCAGCATTTGGGATCTTCCCAGACCAGGGCTTAAACCCGTGTCCCCTGCATTGGCAGGCAGATTCTTAACCACTGTGCCACCAGGGAAGTCCCACAATATATTTTTATTTCCTCTTTTTTTCTCATTCTCTCTCCCTAAACTGTAACTCCCATGAAGGTAGGAGTCATGCATATCTTGTTCACAGTTGTATCCTTAGTCCTTTTAGAGTGTCTTGCATATAGTGGATGTTCAATAAATATTTACTGAAGAATGAATTAATTGTGCTAAAAGAGTACTTGGGTTGCAAAGGAAAAAAAATGCCAGAACTTCTCAGACTACAAAAATGTATCCCTGAGGTATGATTGCCACAGAGAATGTAAAGACCCCGGAAAGCGTGGCTTTCCTGCAGCACAGATTTTACAAATGGTAAAATAATTTAAAGCATTCGTATGTTAACATAAATACAGATAGATATGTTAACATACAAATGCTTTATATTCGTAGATATATTATGATACTGAACCCCAAATTTGTATAAATGTTAAGATAAAATAGAAGACTAAAGAAATTTTAAAATCTTCAGGAGTCTGCTGTACCTCAGATCTCCTACGGGTACACATTTACCTCCACTGCCTCTGGGGCATTGCGTTAGTCTGTGGGGTTTATTGTAAGGATACATGGGGAAGGTCTGGAGACCGTCAGCAGCCATTTAATCTCTCTAGTTCCCCTACGTTACTATATTGATGGCCTCATGGAGAACTGGACAATGGATCATCATTTTTCAGGGATCAACAGCTCTAGTAATCCAGTTATCTTGTCATCTAAAAGAAACCGTCTTTTACTCTCTGATGATGTCTCAACATGCTTCTCATAGTAAACACTTCCCAGAGAGAGTAACTGATTATATTCGGTTTGTCCCCATTCACTATCTTTTCCTGCAATAAAAGATTTATTGAGAGGCTGTGATATGCCAGGCCCTGTCCTGGATGCTAGGGAGGCAGGGACAAACAGAAAAGCCAGACAAGGGCCCTGCTTTCAGGGAGCTTACATTCTGGCAGGGCAACATATAATAAATATAATAAGTCAACTAGATAATTTTAGTCTGTGCATTTTAGGTGCTAGGAAGAGACTGCACTGGAGTAATATTGGATGGTAAAGGAAAGTGTCTCTAAGAAGGTAATATTTGCGCTAATACCTGTGCAGTGAAAAAGTGCCAACCATGCAAAGGCTGGACAAAAAACATTCTGGGAAGAGAGAATAAGCAAGTGCAATGGGCCTGAGGCAGGGAAGGGGTTGTTAAAGAAAAGAAAGAAGAGAGTGTGGTGGGAGCGTAGTGATGAAGAGAGAGACTGGAGTCAGAACAAGTAGGCCCCTAACAGTCATGGTAAGGAGTCGTGACAGGGAAATGTGAAGGGGAGACTTGTGCGGGGATTCAAGCCAAGGAGTAGCGTGATCCAGTTTACATTTTGTAAAGATCGCTCTGCAAAACAGAAAATGGGTTGGAAAGAGATAAGAGTGGAAGGGATGAGACTCTACAGGAGGTTAAGCCAGGCAAGAAATGATGGTGGCTTGTACTAACAGGAGATGGAGAGGAATGGTTGAATTGGGCTGTATTTTGGAAGTAAAGTCAGCTAGACTTGCTGATGAGGGAGGGAAGGCAGGAGGAAATGGAAAGAATTAAGGATAACTCTTGGGTTTTGTGTTTGCACCACTGAGTAGCTAGTGATGCTTTTATTAAAAGGAGAAGATTTGGGGTTAGAACAGTTTTGAGGTAGAAGAAATCAAGAATTCCGACTTCAGTGTGGTATATAGGGGATACCTAATAGATATCCAGGTGGATTGTCAAGCATCTGATATGGGGATCTATATTGGTCAGAGACATATCAAACCACGTCATAGGCATTTGACCTTCTTCATATATAACCAATCAGTGCCTTTTTTTTTTGGCTTAGGCACTGATTCCTGGGCCAATCAGTTTTCCTCTAAACAGCAGAGTCAGCATAGCTCTGGGTATGGCAGCTCTAGAAAGAAGAAACCATCTGTGGCAGCCTTCTGCAGAAGGGGATCAAGGGGTACAGAACAGTCTAGGGAAAGAAACCCAGAGTATACTCAAAAATCTTGTTTGCAGTCCCAGTTCTGATACTTTTCTAGCTATGAGACCTTGGGAAAGTCACTTAACTTCTCAGCGTCTCATTTTCCACAGCTCTAAAGTGGTTTTAATAAAATCTGTCTACTTCACAGTGGGGTTTTGAAGATCAAGTGAAGGAAGAGGGCCTAGCTCGTCTGCTCTAAGTTCTCATTTAGCTCTCACAAAAACTCTGAGAGAGAAATATTATTATTCCCTTTTTCACAAATGAGAAAAATAAGACTCAGAAAGGTTAAATAATTGTTTGTTATCTTTGTTTTGTCCCTTCAGATACATGGGAGGGAAGAGCGTGAGGTTGGGGTATCCCTTCCTCTGACTCCCTGCCTGTATACACAGTGGGCTGACTGGCCCTTTCAACCAAGGGTCACAAGTCCTCCCAAGTGGCCTCTCCACACTACTCTCTCTGGTTCTGGGTTCCAGTAACCACTCCCTCCCCTGCTCCCTGTGGTTTCCCAGTATGTTCTCACATCTTTAGAAATAGTCCCTTTATTAAACCTCTCAAATCGCCCAATTTGAGAATGCCATCTGTTTCCAGCTGGGACCCTAACTGTTACGGTAACTTATCCAAGGCAGTATATAGCTAGTCAGTAACAGAGCCAGAATCTCTCCGTTTCAAAAGCCCATCCTGTTGGATTGCATCCCATTCCTCTCAGGTGGGAAGAGACTTAGTAAACTGCAAAGTGCTATTCAAATATAAGATATGGTCAAATAATAGTTAAAAAGCAAAGCAAATCCAGCCGATTTTATTTATTTCCAGGCAAAGGAACATACCAATTGACTGAGGGAGAAATGAAGGTGTGTTTTTAATTTTTAGGAAGGGGTATCATGGCATGTTACACTAATTAAAGATTAAACAAATACTCTAAATAGGCTGGAATATAATCCACAGCTTTGTATATGATTGCTTAAAATAAGCCCCATACTTCATTGGTCAGGAAAAAAAGTCCTCAGATAGGTCCTGTAAGGGTCTTGCCTTAGCTCATTCAAAGGATCATTCAAAGTTCATGGTTTCTTTAACAACTTCCAGCTGGTTAGGAGAGTTGACACACAACGCAGTACTCAATGTGCTATGTCCTAGGCAAGTTCTGCTGTAAAAAGAATTTCCCTTCACAATATTATTATGCAACAGATGAAGAAACTAATATCCAAATATGTCCAATGTCACATCTAAGGTCATTTGTACAACTGGGCTGTTTGCAGGTCTGAATCCAGAACCTAAGTACCTAATTCTCAGTCACTTTTTCCCGTAACGTAATTAATGGAAACTTTTTAGGTCTATACCTACATCATTCTTCTTTAAATCCTCTATAACTAGCACATAGTAAATACTCCAGAAATATTTCCTGAATTGAATCTCTTAGTTCCTCCTGAATTTCTTCTCACTCACTGTCTCAGTCAGTTTAGGCTGTTATAACAAAAATACCATAGACTGGGTGGCTTAAACCACACACATTTCTTTCTCACAGTTCTGGAGGCTGGGAAGTCCAAGATCAAGACATCAGTAGATTTGGTATCTGGTGAGGGCCCTCTTCCTTGTTTGTAGACAGCCAACTTCTTACTTTCACCCCTGGCCCCCAAAATGCATGTCCTCACAGACAAAATACATACAAAATACATACAAAATACGTACATACTAACCCTAACCCATTCCATCCCAGCAGCCCCAAATGTCTTAACTTATTCCAGCATCAACTCTAAAGTCTAGTCTCATCTAAATCAGATATGAGTGAGACTCATTCTGAGGCAAAATTCCTCTCTAGCTATGAACCTGTGAAACCAAACAGACTAGGATAGACATTCCCATTTCAAAAGGGAGAAAGAGGAAAGAAGGAAGGAATAATGAGTCCCAAGCAAGTCCAAAACCTAGCAAAGGAAACTCCATGAGATCTTAAGGCTAGAGAATAATCCCTTTGGCATGATGCTCTGCCTTCTGGACGCCCCTGGAGTAGTCCTGCCCCAGGAGCTCTGCCAGGCCAGAGACACACCCACCCAGGGCTCTGCCAGGCGGTGGTCACACCTTGTAGGCTCCAGGTGGCCTCACTCCCAAGACTTTGGTTGGAGGCTGTCTGGCCTGTTGAAACTGAGGTGATTCCTCCCCACACACCTCACCTTTTGAAACCCTGATCTGAGTTGCCTTCAGGGTCATTCTTTCCTTGTCTTGAAGAATAGCTTATGTGCCAGCTGAATAGCTCTATGTAAAATCCAAGAAGTCCGTCAGTCGTGCTTTCTCATTTTTAGTAGTATGGACAGGCTGAGAATTTTCCAAATCTTTAAGTTCTGGTTTCTTTTTGCTCAACAGTTCCATCATCAATTCATTTCTCTCTTCTTACATTTTGCTATGCAAGCAGTCAGGAGGAACCAAACAGCTCCTTCAACACTTTGCTTAGGAATCTCCTCAGCTAGATATACAGTTTCATCACTTGCAAGTTCTTACCTTCCACAAAATGCTAGAACACGAACATAATTCAGCCAAGTTTTCGACACTTTATAACAAGAATCATCTTGCCTCCAGTTTCCAATAACATGTTCCTCTTTTCTGTCTGAGACCAAAATGGCCTTTACTGTCCATATTTCTACCAACATTCTGTTCATGGTTATTTTTATTTTCTGAGAAGATGGAAGCAGTCTCTCCAGCTTTCCTCTTTCTGAGATCTCACCAGAATTGCCTCTAGGAGTCCCTTCACAGCAATACTGACTTTGTCTAGCAGGCACCTCAGAGAGCTTCTGCCTCTGCCCGTTACCCAGTTCCAAGGCTGCTTCCATAGTTTTAGGTGTTTGTTACAGCAGCACCGCCACTCCTACATACCAATTTGTGTCTTAGTCAACTTGGGCCGCTCTAACAAAAATATCATAAACTGGGCAGTTTAAACAACAGACATTTATTCCTCACACTATTCCTCAGGTGAACACTGAGACTAGCTTCAGGTATGAAGCTCGGGCCTGTCTTCCCCCAGAAGGTGGCAGCAGCAGCCTCAGCTTGCTGGAGAAATCAGAATTCATCCTTTTGCCTGTTGGCATCCAAACCTAGAAATTCCTGGTTCCAGAGACCACTTTATCCTTCCCTTGGTTTGCTGAGCTTGGTTGAAGCCAGAGCACAGGGAGTGCAGGAACTGGCAATGAATCCTCTCATAAGTGCCTAGTTTTTTTGTCAACACTTTGGTCTGGGCTGTGACCTTGAAGCATGTGTGAAGGAGGACCCGGAAGTCTCTGGTCAGGGAAAAGAGCTTCAGAAAGAAACAAATAGTAACTTAAACACTTACATCCACACAGGCATAAATCCAGAGGACTCCAGCTCACAGTTTGGTGCCACACAAAGAATACAGATTCTAGACCCGGCCTCCCAGCTACCAGCAACTGACCTTGTCATTGAATCTATCAGAGCTGCAATTTCCTCTTCCACCAAATGTGGACTAGATGATCTTTAAGCACCTGCTAATTTTTAAATTATGAGTTAGTATACTTTCATTTTTTGGATTAAGTATGGTTGGGCCTTCACCCTTTCAGAGTTTTAAAAATCCCAGACACAACAAAGCACTACTGGTTCCAAGTTAATCCCAGGTGAGCACAGATCCTGGTGAACACTGCCAGCTGCCTAGGCGGTGGGCAGGAATCCCAGGAAATGTCTGAACACCACACAGCTATGGATGAACTGCCAACTGCTGGGGGTTGCTTTGCAAATTACCACATCTAAACGAAGCTGACAAAATAATATTCCAAAAAGCAATTAACACTGATTCCTAGTGTATTTGGAACCAAACGGCCTTTTGGGAAAAGTGAAAGTGGCTCAAAAAAGAAGTATCCCAGCCCTCTGGGTAGAAACATTTGAAGTTAAGGGGATTCATCAAGTCAGAATCTTTCAGTGTATTTGTCCCATCACCACTGTCGGGGCTCAACCTGGTCTTTGTAAAGGAGGAGACAGAACTTGCTCCTCTCATTTTCCCCCTGCTTCATCCTGCCTGCTCTCACTTTCATTGCCTGTACTGCTTAAACTTTCATCCGTCCATTCAGTAAACACTTGGGCACCTCCTATGTGCCAGGTGCTGGCATACACCTAGCTATTAAGGAGCTCACAACCAAGTAATCAGATATTAAACAGGTTAATCCACAAAGCATTCAGAAAGAATTAGCCTATAAAATATAAGGTCATAATGATGGTCATAGTCGTGGTTAGCAGTAGCATTATCTCTGTAAGGCCAAAGGCCAAATACCATATTTCCTTATTAAAGCTATCTCCAGAACATAGTAGAATCATCTAGAGATAATCCCATTGGTCTAAAGGCGTTGGCTCCTGTGGGTTTTCTTTCTATTTCACATGAAAGTCATCCTATTAGAATCCCTTCCTAGGTTAGAAAGCTTTGGCTCCAGAAGGACACTGTAAATGGAAATATATCTATGTTACCTGGCATGAAAGGATGAGGCTGATTGGGGATGTCCAGCTTCCTCTACCTTTTCTTTTCTTTAATACATTTATTTATTTATTTATTTTTTGGCTGCGTTGGGTCTGTTGTTACATGCTGGCTTTTTCTAGTTGAGGTGAGCGGGGGCTACTCTTCGTTGCGGTGCACAAGCTTCTCATAGTGGTGGCTTGTCTTTGCTGTGGAGCACAGGCTCTAGGCACACAGGCTTCAATAGTTGCGGCATGCGGGGGCTCAGTAGTTGTGGTTCGTGAGCTCTAGAGAGCAGGCTCAGTAGTTGTGGCTCACAGGCTTAGTTGCTCCACGGCATGTGGGATCTTCCCGGACCAGGGCTCAAACCCGTGTCCCCTGCATTGGCAGGTGGATTCTTTGCCACTGTGCCACTAGGGAAGTCCCTACCTTTTCTCCTTAAGAATATTAGCATAGGTGATGGGCAGGTTAAATAAGTTCCAATGTTACTGAAACAAAGAGAACTGGACAGAGGGAACTGGGGAATAACGGAAATAGGAGAACATGGTGATAGCAAATTCTAGGTGGCTCCACACTAGAAAAGAGAACCCGAACAAGCCAAAAAGTAAGAGAGCACAGGGATGTCCAGTGGGACAAGGGACTGAACTGAGCTATATCGCAGAACAAATGAGCATAAAAGAAGCAAACTATTTCTCCTGGTTCCCAATCTGAGATCCATCTGAGGATATCAACTGAAGTTTGTCTTCAAAGAGACACCAGATGTTGGAATCAGGTCAAAGTATTTCTCAAATGTAAATTTTTATAGAGACTTTCTTACCATGTTGATCATTTTGATTTATTTTCTTCCAGTATATTTCCAAATAAGTTCAAAATGATCTCTTTCTCCCCCCACTTCCACAACCAATTTTTAGCAATGCCACTTACTAAATATATAGTACAAAGTTTGAGAACCTCTGGCCTTTGGCCTAATTTTATCTGATTTATTGTTGGAGACACTGCTCTCGTAGCCCAAAAAATAACCAGCCTTAAAATGGGATTCTCTGATGAGCACATTTCTATGGTTGAGAACTTTTTCCCCTTAAATCTTAGGAGAGTGGCAGGCAAGAAGCTGTCTATAACTGACAGCTGAGCTCTCTCCTCCCTTTGGAATTTCTCCTGAGAAGTCAGTCTCCAAAAACCAGATACTGCAATGGCAGCTAGCTTGGACATCTACTTTGTAACGTTTCCATTTCAACTTTCCCACCTTATCTACCAGGTCTACAATTAAAATGATTTTAGCGCTTAGAGTTGTGAACAATAGTGAATCAGCATTTTAAAGAGAATTGGTAACAGGTGATGGTGGTATAAATGCCACATTCTAGAGGTCCCACATTCATTTTAAAAACAAATCTAAATGCTTTTTTCAAAACCCCTACACTACTCAGTCTGTCGTTCCCTTTGTTTATTCATGTTTCTCCTCCCCTTCCTCTCTCTTCCTGCCTAGCTATCTCCTTCACCTGGTCTCCCACCTTATTACTGTCTTTCTGTCTTATTCCTCTTACCCCTTGTTTATCTGTCTTGGCCCTCTGCATCTTCCTGTTCCTTCTCCATCTGATTCCATTTTTTTTACTCTGTACTGTCTCCCGCTTACCCACAACACATACTTCTCTCCTCTATTTCACTATCTTTCCCACTTCTGGCTCCTTAGTTGACTACGCTATAGAACAAAACCATTGTCAGATATTTATAATTATTAAATAAGATATTTTGTTAATTTTAAAAGCAGATAAGTTCTGAAAATGCTATATTCTTTTCCTCCAAGGAGAAAAAATTTTCTTGCCCATGGTTAGCAATCCTTACATGCTAACTATAATAATTATTTTTCTTATAACTTCCTGTGTTGGCCCCAGATTACTTTTTTCTTGTAGTTCGGTGACCCTCAAAAGAAAAATCGTTCTCTGTTCTTCAGTAATCCTGACAACAGCAGCTGACATCAATGTAGAAAGAAAAGCAAGCTAAAAACTGTAGTTGAGTGTATGCATCCTGAATTGCATATTCAGTTGCAAAATCATCATCATCATTATTATTATAATTGCAGAGGGGAGGCATTTAAATAATTGTTCAAAGTGTCTTCTTGAGGAAGTAACTATATCAGGGCCAGCTGTCACAAAACAACCTATAATAATAATACCGTATGTGCATCTTCAGTATTCATGGCGACTGTTCAATAACAAATTTAAGCATTCATCTAATGTCCTTAAACAACCTAGAAAATAACAAACAAACCTTGATCAGACCCAGTGTCTCACTTGGTAGTGACCTGTGTTTGGTTTTTTTTTTGCGGTTCGCGGGCCTCTCACTATTGTGGCTCCTCCCGTTGCGGAGCACAGGCTTCGGACGCGCAGGCTCAGTGGCCATGGCTCACGGGCCCAGCCGCCCCGCGGCATGTGGGATCTTCCCGGACCGGGGCACGAGCCTGTGTCCCCTGCATCGGCAGGCGGACTCTCAACCACTGCACCACCAGGGAAGCCCCGGTAGTGACCTGTGTTTTTAAGCAGTGTCCCAGAACAACCTTAGAGTCATAAACCACACACACACAAAATTGCACCAACAATTCAATGGCAAACTGGGGGATGGGCCCAGCATCCACCTGCTATGTTACGGCAATAAATCTAGGCACACAAGTAGAGTGGAAATCAGATAGGTACATCAGCAGAGAAATATCCACAAAGGTAGACATGTTTTATTGACTTTAAATTTGTAAATAAATGGGAACTGTGAGAAAAGAGGGATGGTTTTATTTTTAGTTTGTGAAATCACCCAGAAGTATTTGAGATTTTTCTCTTCCCAAGATACAGCTATGAAATGACTAATAGGAATTAAGTGAGCCTGCATCAGGAACTGAATGTGCCACTTCACTGGGAACAGAAAATGTTCCCCTGATAGAGGCTGTCCTCTCAGATTAGTACCTGGGGTGTTTTAAAAAGAGACTCAGCCAGACGCGAATGTGGAGCATTTATAAAGAGCAAGAATCATCCAGATGCCTTTGCAAATTTTCCCCATATCTAGTACTTTTGAGTCATGTTTATATCTTAACTTCTACGTTCCTGAAAAAACTCAGGAGAGAGGGAGAAAAAATTTCCTGTCACATTGTTTTTTTCTTGCTGGCTACGGTGGCTTTCCAACAGGAGTCTTGCTAATGGCTTGGCCTGAGCAATTTTAGAAAGGTGAATGACCCAAGACTGCCTAAGAAAGTTGCTAACTGCTCTGATCCAGCCTAACTAGGTTCTAAAACTCATATACCTAGTTGCAGTGGCTCAATACTATTTGCATCCCCCGCTAAAATCAACTTGCCTATACACGGCCTCATCCTGTTTCAGTAATTTAAGTATTTTCTACAGAAGTATCAGAAAGGGCACTGATTGACATTTTAAAGGTTGTTTCAAGGCACAATCTGTGTATAGTTTTTTAATTGTAAAAGTAAAACACCACCATAATGAAAATAAATTCGAACGTCAAAAAGCTTAAAATGGAAAGAAAAATCTTTCCACTTTTATCCCAACGTAAACACTGTTAACTATTTCTTGTGTATTTTTTCCACATAGGCATATATAATATATATACACCATTTTTCCACAAAGCAGATCATATAATATACAGTGTCCTATTGTGAGGTAATATAAAATAAATACATTGAACTGTGCCACAGTTCCAGCACAGAGCTCCTAAAACCCTTGTAAAGCCTAAGTGATAAGAACACTGGGAGCATCTTTTGTTCTAATATTTGGTCTTTGACCCTGCTTCCTGACACAGAGTTCCTAAATCTCTTTGAATTTCCTGGGGGTTTGTAGCCTCTTTTGTTCTAGTGAGGTGAGCTATTGGATAGCTCCTGGATGAGGGCTGGCCCCAGAAAGACCAAGCCAGAATTAGAAGCTTGGAATTTTCAGCCCCACCACCCATTCTCCAGAGAGGGAAAAACGAATAGCAGTAGTATTAATAATCGATCACGTCTATGTGATGAAGCCTCTATAAAAATCCCAGGGCTTCCCTGGTGGCGCAGTGGTTGAGAGTCCGCCTGCCGATGCAGGGGACACGGGTTCGTGCCCCGGTCTGGGAGGATCCCACATGCCGCGGAGCGGCTGGGCCCGTGAGCCATGGCCGCTGAGCCTGCGCGTCCGGAGCCTGTGCTCCGCAACGGGAGAGGCCACAACAGTGAGAGGCCCGCGTAACGCACAAAAAAAAAAAAAAAAAAAAATAAAAAAAAAAAAAAAAAAAAAAAAAATCCCAGAGGCTTCCCTGATGGCACAGTGGTTAAGAATCCGCCTGCCAATGTAGGGGACATGGGTTCGAGCCCTGGTCCGGGAAGATCCCACATGCCGCGGAGCAACTAAGCCCATGGGCCACAACTACTGAAGCCTGCACTCTAGAGCCCGCGTACCACAACTACTGAGCCCACGTGCCACAATTACTGAAGCCTGCGTGCCTAGAGCCTGTGCTCCGCAACAAGAGAAGCCACCACAATGAGAAGCCCGCTCACTGCAACAGAGAGTAGCCCCTGCTTGCCACAACTAGAGAAACCCCACGCGCAGCAACAAAGACCCAACGCAGCCAAAAATAAAAATAAATAAATAACTTTTTAAAAATCCCAATAGTATGGGGTTCGGAGAGCTTCCAGATAGGTGAGCACAACCACGTAATTGGAGGGTGAAGCACTCCTGCCCTCGGACCCTCCCAGACTTTGCCCTGTGTATCTCTTCATCTGGCTGTTCATCCGTATCCTTTACATTGCACTTTATCAGATAATAAACTGATAAACTAAGTGTTTCTCTGAGTTCTGTGAGCTGCTTTAGCAAACAATTCAATCCAAGGGGTAGGAAGTCATGGGACCTTCCAGTTTGTAGCCAAGTCAGACAGAAGTTGTGGGTGAGCTGGGAACCTACTGCTTGAGACTGGCATCTGAAGTGGGGGGGGGGGCAATCTTGTGGGACTGAGCCCTTAACCTGTGGGATAATGTCCAGGTAGATAGTGTCAAGATTGAATTAAATTGTAGGACACCCAGCTGATGTCACAGAGAATTGCTTGGTTTGGGGAAAAGTCCCATATCTGGTGTCAGAAATGGTGTAAGTGTGGTAGTGTGAGAGTGAAGGAGAGACACACAGGAGGAAGAGTGAGTTTTTCCTAAACACCTATACCTTGCTTTATTCATTTAATAATATATCAGAAATATTTCCATGTCAGCATATATAGATCGTCCAAGATCTTTTAATCATTGGATGTGCCATAATTTATTTAACCATTGCCCCATTGATGAACATTTAAATCATTTCCACTTTTTATTATAAACAGTGTTTCCATGAACATCTTTATATGTGTCATTGGGAATTTGTATGGCTCTATCTTAGGATAAATTCCTATAAATGAAATTGCTGGGTCAAAATATATATATATACATTTAAAAATCAGGTTAGATGTTGCCAAATTGTAATCTCCAAATAGTTGTTCCATGTCTGTCAACAGTATAAGTTCACTTATGCCCTTGTCAAAACTGAGTTTTATCAAACTTTCAACCTTTTGTCAATCTGATAGATAAAAATGGTATCACATTGTTAGGATTTGCATTTTTCTAAGCTCTAATGAAGTTGTATTTTTTTCCAAGTAGTTCTTGCCATTCTTATTTTCTTTATGAAATATCTGTTCATATTCTTTGCCCTTTTTCTGTTTATTTTTTTCCTTGTAAAACTGTAAGATCTCTTTATATAATAAACACTTTTTCTGTTGGGTTACAACTAATTTTTTTCTTCTGTGCCATTTGTCTTTTGGCTCAATTTATGGTATTTTCTTGTTGTTGTTGTCATATTTGTTTTTACCATTAAAAATTTTTAAGTGTTTTACACTAAAGCATTTATCAGCATTTTCCTTTTTGGTTTCTGAGTTTTGTCTATGTTTTAAATTTTAGCTCTCTTACAAGATTGGTCTCTTTACAGTTGCCTAAACTTTAATGCAGCAGGGCATGATTTGAATTTCACTACATCATAAGTACAGGTTCAAAAATTTAGATTTTACTTTGGAAAAACTTACAAAGTCAAGGTCTTTAAGAGAAGGGAAGGCTGAGAGACCCCTTCCTCTTAGTGTCCCTGGCTGACCTGTTGGCCTTACAGAATGGTTTTCTAGAGAAGGGAATTCTGCCCCTCTTTTGGTCTCCTTCTAGTATACAGCAAGTTTGAGAGTAGCCTTATCAGTGCAAGGAATAACCAGACTGTCTTGGCACCAGGCAGCCTGGATTTTGGTGCCAGCTCTTTACCGAAGTTGTCTGGGAAACACACACAAGCTGCCTAGCACCTAGACTTTTGGTCCCATGGGATGTTACACAAGAGAAAGGAAGCCAGTGGTCCCATGAGAAGCTGAGCTTGTGTACAGTTCCTCAGGCTAGGAGAAGCCCCCTTCCTCAGCTTCAACCCCTCATACCCTGGTTTGAGCTAACTTATTGTCCAGGCAACACAGAATGAGCACCCAGATTCATTTAGAACAAGCCTGCTCTTTGTATCATATTAAGTCAGTAAAGAGTCAGGCAGTGGAGGTGAGACTAACACTTTTCACCCCCAATGTTTTATTTAGAAAAATTTCAAACCTACAAAGCTTAAAAGAATGATACAATAAATGCCCCTATACTCTTCAACTAGATTCACAAATTGTTAACATTTTGTCACCTTTGCTTTATCTCTTTCTATAAAAATACATTTTTATCCATTGAAGAATTTGAAAGTAAGTTGAATACTTTATGAAGTTTCACTCAGATTAAGCGTACATCTCCTAAAGATAAAGGCATCCTCCTACATAACTGCAATACTATTTTTAGATCTGGGAAAATTAATGATTCAATATATTTAATTCCACATTCAAATTCTTATAATCATCCAAAATGTCTTTTATAAACATCTTTTTTTGTTTGATCCAAGATCTTAACAAGGTCCATTCATTGCATTTGATTCTGTCTCTCAAGTCCAGTGCCCCAAGGTGGACATTTAGCAATGCCTGGAGATACTTTTGATTGTCATAACTCTGAGTACTACTGGCATCAAGTGGACAGAGGCCAGGGATGCTACTAAACATCCTAAAATACACAGGACAACCCCCCACAACAAAGAAGTATTTATTCCAAAATGTCAGTTAGTGCTGAGATTGAAAACCCTTGTTCTAATCTATCTAGAAGTCTCCTCACTTTTTTGTTGTTGTTTTTCATGATACTGACTTGTAGTATTCAGACCAGCTGTAACGTAGAATGTTCCACACTCTAGGTTTTTCTGATTCTTTCCTCATGATTAGTTTTCCATTTAAACATGTTTAACAAGGATATAACATAGATCATTTTAACAGTTAGTTATTACTGCATAGCAACCCACCCCCAAACTCAGTGGCATAGGTATTTCAGCTGATCTGGGCTAGGCTGGGTTCAGCTGATTTTGGTTACACTCATTCATGGATCTGTAGGCATTTGACAGATTGACTGGGGGCTGCTGGTCTAAGATGACCTTAGCTGGGGTTGACTGGGCCTAGCCCCATTCATCTGTCACACTTAGCAGGCTAGCACTGGCCTGTTCTCATGGAAGAGGCAAGGGTCTGAAAGACAGTGGAAGTGTGCAAGTTCTTTTGAGGCTTAGAACTGGCACTCTGTCACTTCAATGGCATTATGTTGGCCAAAGAAGGTAACAAAGCCAGCCTAGACTCAAGTGGTAGAGAAAGAAACTCGACCTCTTCATGGGAGTTGCTGCAAAGTCACATTGCAAGGGATGTGCCTGTTGCACTATCAAATTGATATTGTGTACCTCTAATTGCATGATATCGGGTGTATACGTCAGGTTGTCCCACTGGTAGTGATGTTAAGTTTGATACTCGATGTTAAGTTTGATACTCGATTAAGTGGTAACTGACAGAGTTCTCCTTTGGACAGCTCTATTTTTCATATATGCAAGGTGATACTTTGGTGCACTGTGTCTATCCTTCTTGCCATTGTATTCGTTTCCTAGGGCTGCTGTAACAAAGTACCCACAAATTGGCTAGCTTAAAGCAACAGGAATTTATTCTCACAGTCTGGAGACTAGAAGTATGAAAACAATGTGTTGGTAGGCTCCCTCTGAAACCTTAGGGGAGAATTCTTCCTTGCCTCTTCCAGTTTCTGTTAGCCCAGACATTCCTTGGCTTGTAGCTGCAGCACTTCAATTCAGCCTCCACCTTCACATAGCATTCTCCATATGTATCTGTATCTTCACATGACTGTCTTCTTACAAGGACACCAGTCATATTGGATTAGGATCCCACCCTTCTGCAGTATGACCTCATCTTAACTAATTACATCTGCAATGAACCTATTTCCAATGAACCTATCACATTCTGGGAGCCTGGGGGGGAGGCTCCATTTTTTGAGAAACATAATTCAACCCATGACACCCATCAACCCTTCACCAAAAGGTTTTATCATCCACTGATAGTCCTTGATTGAACCAGTTATTACACTGAGGATTGTACAACAGTGTTTCTCTTAAGCCTCATCATTTATTCAATGTTTATTAGCTGACATTTTACTGTAATGAAGGTTTTGTTTTCCTTTTTCTCCCCTATCTCTTCTTTCCTCCCTCCCACTTTTTAAATCACTTTCAATGTGTGACTTTTTTTACAACCATCATTTTTATACAACCATACAAACAATATTTTGGTGATTGAATTGTCTCAAATTTGGCTAATTAGAGCCCATAAAGTCAACTCTTAACAAATAAAAGTACAATAAGTATTTAAACTTGTATTAAAATTTAAATTCTTCTTTTTTAAAATGTGACTACTCCCACTAATCTATCCCATAGGACCTACTTCTGATGTCCAAATAAATTGGGGCCCATATTTTTCTCCGTGGAGAGGCTATGTGATTGTTCTCCATGGGAAAAGTCTCATCATCATTCCCAAAGTATAGCCATTTTAAAAAGCTGTCATTTATTGAGTGCCTTGCTTTACATATGTTATTTTCATTGTCATAATAACTGTGCCTTAGTAATGTTACTACATATTACAAATGAGAAATCTGAGGTTCAAAGTGAGATACTAGAAAGAGCATGGATTTTGCAAGCTCATAGTTTGAATGCTGGCTCTATCACCTATTAGGTATGTGATCTGGGGCCTCTGTAGGCCTTGGTTTGTTTATCTGTACTATGGGGATGATGATATTTTACTCACAGATTTGACCCAGCAGCTCATCTAACCTAGAGCAGGTGTTTATTAGTTCTCTTCTTTCCATATCCTGATGATGGGCCATGACTTCTAGGTCATGTTGGATAAATGACTGTGCCACAGAGTCCACTAGCAATTATTGAGGAGTTGATCAATTTTATTAATTCAGAATATGCTCATTACTAATTAGATAGCTTTACCTAAGTTCCAGCTAAAGTTTACCTTTAAATATCTTTGGGGGAAAAAAAAACAACAATTTCTTAAATAATATTGTGGGAAGGAGATCATATCTATTCAACTTAAGAGAACAACTTTAGGGGAGATCTTTTGCATTTGCATAGGAATCTTATTTACAAATCAGTATCATTTACAAATCAATTTTCAAACTATGTAGGCTCAACTTTCTTTTTGAAAACAGTGCATTCATTCATTCCACAAATAGTATTGAGCATCTGCTATGGCCCATGCAATGGTCTAGGCATTTGGGATACATCAAAGAATAAAATAAATATTTCTGCCCTTGTTTACCTTCGATTTGGGGGAGATAGGTGAAAAACAAATAAATTTGAAAATTGTACAGAGTATTAAAAGTAGGTAAATGCTAATGAGAAAAATAAAGCAGGGGTGTACAGGAGGGGATTGCTATGTTAAGTAGGGTTGTCATCATTTAAAAGGTGAGAGCTGAGCGAAGACTTGAAGGAGGTGAGGAAATTGGGCATGTGGCCATCTGGGAGAACAACAAACGCAAAGGTCCTGAGCAGGAGTGCACTTGGCCTGCTGGAGGCACAGTAAGGAGGCCAGTGCAGCCAGAGTGCAGTGAATGAAAGGAAGTATTTTATGCAGCTAACACTTAGATAGCCCTTAGTCGTAGCACTATGTTAAGCACTTAAAAATATTAACTGGGGCTTCCCTGGTGGCGCAGTGGTTGAGAGTCCGCCTGCCGATGCAGGGGACACGGGTTCGTGCCCCGGTTCCGGGAAGATCCCACATGCCGCGGAGCGGCTGGGCCCATGAGCCATGGCCACTGAGCCTGCGCGTCCGGAGCCTGTGCCCCGCAACGGGAGAGGCCACGGCGGTAAGAGGCCCGCGTACCACAAAAAAAAAAAAAAAAATTAACTAATCCTCAACAACTATGTGATGTGGGTACTGTGTTTTCTCTTTTCCAGATGAGGAAACTGAGGCACAGGAGGGTTAAATAACTGCCTCCAAATCACATAACTAGCAAATGATAGAGGCTGAACTGGAGCTCAGGTAGTCGGTCTCTAGAGACTTTTGGTACTCTTGAGTACCCAAGTATGCTATCCTGCCTCCTAGTTCCTAAGAGGTGAGGTCCAATAACTGGAGACTAGATCCCCAAGGTCATTAAAGGCCATTGAGGATTTGAATTTTTATTCTGAGTGATACAGATTTTGAACAAAAGAGTGATATGTCTGTTTTTGTCATTGTTCCAGGAATTTCCAAAGTAGTTACATACTTTAGATATGTGTTACTCTGGGCATTTAATATGCCTATGTAAAGTCAAAAGGATTTCAATTTATGGGAAGAAAGAAATTTTGATATGTATAATTTAGAGATGATATCCCATCAAATACCATTTGTGTAAGAGTGATCTCTCCTGTTTTTAAAGTCTTACAGGAACCTCTTTATTGTATGGATCTAGCAATACTTATGTACTTGGCTGTGCTTTCTTGGGGCACCAAGGCAAAATTTTGACCAAAAACTTTGTTTTTCTATTTTGAACGGAAAAAAATTTATAGGAGCAAATGGTTATTTAAGATATGTCCTATCTACATACCAAAGGTGATGGGTTAGTGGTGCTGACTTCTTGGGACTTAATGGATCAGCACCCTGTAGGGGGCCACCCACCTTCTCTGGGGTTTCATGACCTCAAATGTGGAGTACTCTAGAGGCAACTGCCCCTGAGAGTAACTAAAGGATGCAGGCTTGAGCCACCCAACCTGCTCAAGATAGATTTAGGAGCAGCACATGGCAGAGTCAGCCTGGAGAAAAGAAAGCATTGGGAAGATTACACAGTCATCCAAGAATGATATTAATAATGGTAATTGCCATAATGTATTTAGCATTTACTGTATGCCTAGCATCATGCCAAATGCTTTACAAACACGAGCTATATAGTATCATCATCCCCATGTTGTGAGTAAAGCAGCTAAGGCTTAAAGAGATTAAGTAAATTGCCTAAAATCATATACAGCTGTGACTTAAGCTCAGCTCTGCCTGTCTCCAAAGCCCATGTTCATACTCATTTATTCTATGCTGTGTAGGAATATAATTCTCTATGGTTATTCCATCTGTAACCCTCAGAACACTGTCTTCCTGGAGGTGGTTCTGTCTCAGCCACTACTGCAGCTGACTTGCTTTGTTTGGGCACATGTAGTCCTGCTACCTGGGGGTGGAGCTTATCTACCACTTTCCCAGCCTGGCCTTCCCCCTGATTGCCACTGAGCAACTAGGCTCATCAGCCACACTCCATGAATTTCTGGCTTCTCTCTCTACTCCCCAACTAGGACTAAAGGCCATACCATAGAGCCTTGGCTGTGGCTTGCTCAGAAACTAACAATGGGAACATACGATGACATAATGTAGAAGTATGAGGAAAGAAACTACTGGTGTGGTAAATTTTGATCAGTGGGAAATAGGAGATGGGAGAGAACCATGAAGGTAGATTACTTTTCCTTTCTCCTTCCCAAGAACTTACCTGAGCATGTTTTCACCATGCAGCATGTCTGGAGATATTCTGCATGCACGTGCAGGTGTACCTACTGTCTCTGTAGGCTGTTCAAACATCACCTTGCGTTGCTTCACCTCTTTCTCGGTCTCTCTTCCCTTTTTCTCTCCCTCTTACTGCCCTGGAATTACATCTCCTAAATAAAATTTTAGCCTTAATTCTTGGTTTGAGTTCTATTTTTCTAGAAAACATAGGCTAAGACAGGGGTCCCCAACCCCACCCCTCACACCCCGGGCCACACAGCAGGAGGTGAGCAGCAGGCAGGTGAGTGAGGGAAGCTTCATCTGCCGCCCCCCATCACTTGCATTATTGCCTGAACTACCATCACCACCACCCCCTTCCGTGGAAAAGCTGTCTTCCACGAAACCAGTCCCTGGTGCCAAAAAGGTTGGGGACCACTCGGCTAAGATATTTAGACCCAATTTCTCTCAATGGAACCACCACTGCCTACATTCCCTTGGCTCAGAGCCAAGCTTCCAAAAATGTATTCCAAAAGATAATAGCTGGTAATAATATTGTCAGTCTTATTAGTATGCCTGATAGAATTCATGTATTCCTCCAAAAAGGTGTCATTTATTTGGAAGAAAATAAAAAATAATGAAAAGGATCCTTGGTGGTAAAAAGATTGTAAACCAGTAGCTCAAAACTAGCCTCAATCCTAAATCCACTTATGCTCTGAGGTTCTCACAACTAGCTTTCCCTTCCTTTCTAGTCTTGCCCTGGATTGGGTCCCCATTATCCTCTCTTAGACTATTATAACACCCTCCTAATTTGTCTTTCTGTTTCCATACTTCTGATCCAATCTGAATACCACTGCCATCAGTTAAATAGCCCTAAAAGCTGATTTTATCTTGCTCTTCCACGTTCAGAAACCTTCAGTAACTTCTCACTGCCCATAAAATAATGTCTCAAGTTCCTTCTAAAACAAATCTTCACTCAAGGCCCTCCACAAACTGTCGTGACCTACATTTCCAGATTTAATACCAATGTTAGTGTTTCTCTATTCGAATTATACCACCAGCTATTCTGAGCTGCTTGCTTTTCCCAAACATGTGTTTTGCTTTTCTGAGACCACCATGCCTCTGCAATTGAACTGGACAACAGAAGTACTTGTGGGTTTTGATAAACCCCCTGGGAAGTATCAGAATGCTTGCCACACCCTTAAGCACTTCCCAGGAATTTCTAATTGACAGGACACCAAATTATGTATCAACTTATTCTGCCATTCCAAAGAAAACCATTTAGTCCAGGAGCAGGCACCTACCCTAAGGCAATAAACTTATGCTCATATGATGACTTGTCAAAGGAAGCTCTGCCTAACTGCCTGTACTTGATGGTGAGCAGCCAAACCAGTCAGGCCCTTTGGAGGGGTTGAATATGAAATACAAAAAGATAGTCAGGAGTTAGCAATGGGGAGAAAACTAAAAGATCCACAGAGGGAAGAAAGCTGACATCACATAGCAGAAACCATGAAGCAATAGAAGCTGTGAGATAGAGAAAAGAACAGAAAATACTTAGTAGGAAGGGCAACAGAAGCAGAGTCACAATAACAGCAGATAATTAGAGTACAAAGCAACAGATACTTACTGCCAAGAGCCCGCAAGATAACCCAGCTGCTATGGCTATATTGTGTGCTGAATCACCTTCCAGTCCCCACTGGTCATTACTTAAACTTAGATCGAGGCAACCTGAGTCTATCTCTGTTCTGGAAATTAAATTTTTGCCTCTCAGTGTCTGTATCAGTCAAGATTGTGGCTGGAAACTGAAGGCACACTCAGCTGGGATTTTGAACATAATTTGATGAAGACACTATTTACAAGGATGTAGGCAGGGTTTCTGGAACTTAAAAGTATCGAGGCACCCAAGGACTAGCAAGAATGGAAGCCCAGGGCTGAAGAGACAAAGCACGGAAATGGTGTTATGGGAGTCCTGAAGGAGCTCGAGCTGTGAAAGGGCATAGCTACTGCCAGAACCCGGCGCTAAAACAGAAAAATAAGAAGAAATACCCCCAAACTCTTTTTTCTCCTGCCCTCTGATACTTGCTGATGCCTCCCATTGGCCAAACCCAACAGTAAGCCAGAGGGCAGTGGGCCCAGGTGAGTCATCTGTGGATAACAGCCTCACAGGGCACAGAGCAGGGCAGAGGAGGATAGGAGGCTGTCGTGGACTACCTAGTGGCACCTCAAAAAAAAAAAAAAAAATGTCCAGAGGCTACTGCCTGGAACCTGAGAAAATTATATTATACGGCAAAAGATGTGATTAAGTTCAGCATCTTGAGTGGAGGAGCGTATCCTAGTTTATGTGGGTGGGCCCTAAATGCAATCACATATATCCTAATAAAAGAGAAGCAGGGGAGTTCTGAGAGAGAAGAGGAGAAAGCAGTGTGTCCATAGAATCAGGATTGGAGTGAAGTGGCCACAAGCCAGGGAAGCCTGGAGCCATCAGAAGCTGGAAGAGACAAGGAACAGATTTCACCCCTAGCACCTTCGGAGGGATCCTGGCCCTGCCAAAACCTTGATTTCAGACTTCTGGCCTCCAGAACTTTGAGAAAATAAAATTTTGTTGTTTTAAGCCACCCAGTTTCGTAATTTGTTACAGCAGTCACAGGAAACAAATACAGGAGCCAAATGGAGAATAACCAGCACAAAATCTATTCATCTCAAGTGCCATGTTGACCACAATGATATCCCTGATCACCTTGGCTGAAAATTCTTTTGCCTACCTTCTGTATTCCCTATGGTACTTCTTTTTGGACCACTCATATAATTCAAATAAAACGCTCCCAAGTTATAGTTACTTTTGCATACAAATATCTTTTCCTCCTAACCAGATTATAACATTCTCCTTTAGAACACGAAACTTGTCTTGCACATCTTTGTATCCCATGAAAATCCTAGCACAGTACTTTGAACAGAGTGCACATTCTGTAATTGGTAAATGAGCAAGAAAGCCTCCATTTGTCCATCTGTAAATGGAAAATAACAATGTCCACTGACTTGCCTTTCAGAGATAATAATGGCAGTGTTCCCTGGAAACAATTTCTGTACCTGTAACAGAATGATATATCTGAAACACCCATTCCTGCTGGAGCAATTCCTTTTAAAAAAAAAAAAAGTTTGGTTTTAGTGTGTCCTCTGTTCCATGTGGAGCTAAAAAGGCTTGGAGTTTCACCCCAAGGAGGAAAAGGCAGGGGATAATTAAGAAAATATAAAAGCTCAGTATTGGTGTTTTCTCAGGAACTTTGATTCCTCTAGTAAATATTTATCGAAGGACTATTATGTTTGGGGCTTCCCTGGTGGCGCAGTGGTTAAGGGAAACGGGTTTGAGGCCCATTCCGGGAAGATCCCACGTGCCGCGGAGCAACAAAGCCTGTGCGCCACAATTACTGAGCCTGCGCTCTAGAGCCCGCGTGCCACAACTACTGAAGCCTGCGCACCTAGAGCCCGTGCTCCACAACAAGAGAAAGCCCGTGTGCAACAGCGAAGACACAACGCGGCCAAAAAAAAAAAGGACTACTATGTTAAAGTACAGTCCATAAATGCTGGGGAGACACACACACACACAAGCACATAGAATAAGACGTAATTCCAAGTTAGTAGTTGTCACACAACATGATTAATGCTTTTTATAAAAACTTGATGCTATGGGACCAGAAGGAAGGGAATGATTAACTCTATTATAGAAGGTTTCTCCAAAAAACATCACATTCAAGCTGGTCTTTTAGGACTTTATCAGGCAGAGCAAAGTCAAGAGCATTTGGGGACCAGGAGAAGTAACTTTGCTTGAGCTGTTGCCAAGCAAACCACACCCTCAGTTCAGCCCTATTGTATCCACAAAGACCTATTTTTATTCATTATCTTCATAGCTACTTTTTGAGAGAGGAAGAGAATGCCGAGTACTTCCCTATTTTGCACCTAGATATTTTTTGTAATAATTTAATTTAATTTATTTAATTTTTGGCTTCGTCGGGTCTTCGTTGTTTTGCGCCAGCTTTTCTCTCTAGTTGCCATAAGCGGGGGCTACTGTTGGTTGTGGTGCGCGGTGCGCGGGCTTCTCATTGCCGTGGCTTCTCTTGTTGCAGAGCACGGGCTCTAGGTGCATGGGCTTCAGTAGTTGCAGCCCATGGGCTCAGTAGTTGTGGCTCATAGGCTCTAGAGTACAGGCTCAGTAGTTGTGGTGCACGGGCTTAGTTGTTCCACGGCATGTGGGATCTTCCCAGACCAGGCGGGTTCTTAACCACTGCACCACCAGAGAAGTCCCACAGCTAGATATTTTATATGTCACTGACAGGAGATTATCAGGAGGGAAAGCAGAGGTTGACTTCTGACAGGCCCAATAATGATGAGTCCAAGTAGCCATCCAATAATGAGTTAATGAAAACTCTTACCTTTCCTGAGCTTCTCCCTCATTTCTGAAAATTGAGGCAGGCCATGCTGTGAGAGTGTATGATACCAGGGCATGAATAGCTCTGAGGAAAGCAGGTGAGGAATGAGAGCACTCCCTGCCCCAAACCAGGAGGCACTTCTTTGTGGCAAAGCCCCCTTGAATGGGGATTATGGCTGAAGCCCTTTGTCCTCCCCTAGGCTGACCTTCAGATGGCTCCTTGAGGAACAGCTCTGTCTGGGGCATGGCCCAACTTCTCTCCCAGCCCAGCCCTGCTGGGCCTCTGAGACCTCATCCTCACCCTGCAGCTTCCACTGGAAAATTAGGAAGCTGGGCAACCAGAAGTACACATCGCTTGTCCTTGTTTCCTCAAGAAGCCCTTCACCTTCCAGACCTTGCCAGGAAGCTGGCGGCATTTTCATGAAGCAGTAATAACAAGGACAGAGCGTTCTAGCCTGCTGGAGCCTGCTGGCTGGTCACTCTTTCCACTGCCTTTTGTTTTCATGCAGCATTCCCTCACTTGCTTCTCAGATTCCTCAGGGCTTTGAAAAAGCCACAAGTGCTCCCTACAGTGACACCACCCAGCGGGCTGGCAGACATCGCTGACACGCACCCTGCCCTAAGCAATGGAACGCAGGCAAGTCCCGACTACTGGCACCCAGCCATGTACCTAGGAAGAGGCAAGACAGCTCCCAGAAAGCCAGCATTGTCCCCCATCAGCCCAGCTGGCAAAGGTGGGACTTTAGATTAAGTACCAGCCAGTGGACTGGTCAATCACATACCCCTGTTTGATTCAAAATGCATCTGCAAGGTATGTTAGGCGGTTGGTACTTCTCTACCTATCTTCAAGGATCTAAATGCAGCCAACATAGATGTTACCAACAAAGTGCTAGGGCACTTTCACCATACCAACTCACATACCAATGTATTAGATTGTGTATACATACATACGAGCTGATGATCTCAATGATATGAATTCATTCATAATCCCCATTCATTTGTGTTTCAGTATCACCTGTGGCCTGTTTCAAACCACACTCCAGAGCTACCATAACAGGGTCTATGAAAATAGGACCCAGATATGTATATTTTTTTAAAAACTTGACAGTGTTGGTTAGAATATAGGATGAGAAAAATTCTCACATATCATTGATGGGAGTAAAAAATAGTTCAGCTACTGCGGAGAGTAGAGAGCAATCTAGTAAAGTTGAGAATGTGCACATTCTATTCCCTAACAATTTCTGTTCTAGATATATTCCCTAGCAGAACTCTCAAACATGCGCCCAAGGAAGCATACACCAGAATATTAATTACATCATGATTTGAAATAGCAAAGAACTAGACATATCAAATATCCATCCATAGAATAGATTCTAGAATATTTGTGCTATTGGTCTATTGCAGAACTATATAGTATACTATTACTATATTATAGAATGGACTAGCTCTACAAGTGTCACATGGATAAATCTTAAAAACATGATGTTGAAAAAAAAAGTTTCAGAAAAATACGTACACTATTTATATACATGTTCAAACATCCAAAACATATTGTCTAGTAAAAATATAAAAGCATATGTGGGAAGGATTTCCACCATCTTCAAGAGATTGGTTATCTCTGAGGAAAGATGGGATGGAAGGGCCTTTTTTTGTAACTAAAATGTTTTACCAACAGTCCCCTACATATGAACGAGTTCCGTTTCAAGAGCGTGTTTGTAAGTCCAATTTGTTCGTAAACCCAACAAAGTTAGCCTAGGTACTCAACTAACACAATCGGCTATATAGTACTGTACTGTCATAGGTTTATAATACTTTTCACACAAATAATACATTAAAAAACCACAAAAAATATAGAAAACATTTTTAACCTTATAGTACAGTACCTTGAAAAGTACAGTAGTATAGTACAACAGCTGGCACACGGGCTGGCATCGAGTGAACAGGCAAGGAGACTTACTGACTGGAGGAGGGAGAGGAGGGGGGAGATGGCAGAGCTGAAGGATCGTCAGCAATAGGAGACGGAGGGCAAGCTGCAATTTCACTCACTCCTGACGTTGATGGCACAGGTTCTGGTTCCTTGCTGGATTCAATTCTTTCTACTCTCTTGAAAAAACAATCCAGTGATGTCTGGGTCGTAGCTCTTTTTTTCTCATCATAGATGACGTGGTAGCACTGGATTGCATTCTGAACGGCTGCTTCAAACTTCTTGTCCCATTCTACGTTCCAGTCCTGTGCCTCAAAAATTAACATTGCCTCCTCAAATAAAGACCCTTGCCATTTCCTGCGCCATGAATCTCTTCAGTTCTTCAGTTACTTCTTCTTCCTCTTGTCTCTCTTCATCCTTTCTCTGGGCCTCCAATTTCTGACGCTTCTTAGCAGTACGAGCTACATCACTGCTGCTTTTACGCTTGCTCCCGGACATCCTGGGCTTGAAATAAAGATATTGTACTACTGTACACTATACAATACTGTACAGTAAAGTACACAAAAGCACAACCACTTGTAGAGGATGCACACACATGACAATGTACGCCAGACATGTGAACTAACTTACGTGATTGGACATGTGAATGCGTGATCGCATCTTTGAAAGTTCGCAACTTGAAGGTTCGTATGTAGGGGACTTACTGTATTTATAGTTTAATTTAAGCAAATATGGCAAGTTGTTATAATTTATTAAATCTGGATAGTGCATATATGTTCCACTGGTAACTCAGAGGGTCATCCATAGCAGAAGGATCTCTTGAGATTTTTGGGGTTACTGAAATTAAAAGTTTGTTTATGGGAATGGCTCATATCAGTGAGCCTTCAGATCCTTTCTACTCTGTTTTTTCCAGACCTCTCCAACTTTTTTTTTTTTTTTTTTTTTTTTTTTTTGCGGTACGCGGGCCTCTCACTGTTGTGGCCTCTCCCGTTGCGGAGCAACAGGCTCCGGACGCGCAGGCTCAGTGGCCATGGCTCACGGGCCCAGCCGCTCCGCGGCATGTGGGATCCTCCCACACCGGGGCACGAACCCGTGTCCCCTGCATCGGCAGGCGGACTCTCAACCACTGCGCCACCAGGGAAGCCCCTCTCCAACTTTTAATTGTCTCTCTACCCCCTGAACTTTGCTAGAGCTCTAATTATCTGTAGTGTTCACTTGGCAATTCTGTACTTTCCTGTACATTGCTGAAACAGGCTATTATTCACTCAGTAGGTTTATGTCTTATTTCTTGAATTAGGCTATAAGCTTCTTCAGAACAGGGACTATATCTTGTTAATTTTTGTATTTTCTATAATATCTAACACACAGAGTAAGCAGTAAAGCATCGTGATTAAGAAAATAAGATAAAACGAGTTCAGAAATGTGGCAGGATATAAGAGCAATATACAAAAATCAGTTGTATTTCTATACACTAGCAATGAAAATTCAGAAAATGAAATTCAAGGCAATCCTATCCAGATCCTATCGCTCTTTCTATCTTTCTTTTTTGCATAAATTGACAAGCTGATGCTACATTTTATATGGAAATGTAACCCAGAATAACCAAAACACTTTGAAGAGGAAGAACAAATTTGGAAGATGCTCATTTCCTGATTTCATAATCTACAATGAAACTACAATAATCAAGGTCTAAGGCATAAGGATACATGTTTAGACCACTGGAATAGAATTGAGTGTCCAGTAGTAAACCCTCACGTATATGGTCAGTTGATTTTTTGACAAGGGACCCAAGACAATTCAATAGGGAAAGAGTAGTTTTTTTCAATAAATGGTGCTGAGACAACTGGCTATCCACATGCAAAAGAATGAAGTTGGGCTACACCTTACACCATACAAATAAATTAACTCAAAATGGATCATAGACCTAAATTAAGAGCTAAACTACAAACCTTCTAGGAAAAGACATAGTAAATGTTTATGACCTTGGATATGGCAATGGTTTCTTAGATATGTTGCCAAAAGCAGATGTGACAAAAGAAAAACAGAGATAAATTGGACTTTAAAATTAAAAACTTTTGGGGCTTCCCTGGTGGCACACTGGTTGAGAGTCCGCCTGCCAATGCAGGGGACACGGGTTCATGCCCTGGTCCGGGACGATCCCACATGTCGTGGAGCGGCTGGGCCCGTGGGCCGTGGCCGCTGAGCCTGCGCGTCCAGAGCCTGTGCTCTGCAACGGGAGAGGCCACAGCGGTGAGAGGCCCGCGTACCGCAAAAAAAAAAAAAATTAAAAACGTTTGTGCTTCACAGGACACCATCAAGAAAGTAAGAAGACTACCCACAGAATGGGAGAAAATCTTTGCAAATTGTATATTGACAAGGAACTTATATCCAGAATATATAAAAAGATATTACGACTCAATAATAAAAAGACAACGCAGTTAAATCATGGGCAAGGAATTTGAATAAACATTCCTCAAAAAAATTTGTACAAATTGCCAATATGCACAAGAAGAGATACTCAACATCACTAGTCATTAGGGAAATGCAAGTCAAAGCCACGATGAGATACCTCTTCATACCCACAAGGATGGCTATAATAAAAACAGACAATAACAGGTGTTGGTAAGGATATAGAGAAATTGGAACCCTCATATATTGTTGGTGGGCATGTAAAATGACGCATGTAAAACTTTGGAAAATAGTTTGGTAGTTTCTCAAAATTCTAAACATGGAATTACCATAATACTCATCAATTCCACTCCTAGGCATCTACTCAAGAGAAATGAAAACATACCTCCACACAGAAGCTTATACATGAACATTCATAGCAGTATTATTTACAGTGGTTAAAAGTGGAGACAACCCATGTCCATGAGTTGATGAATGGATAAACAAAATGTGGTATATCCATACAATGGAATATTTTCAGCCATGAAAAAGAATGAAGTACTGATGTATGCTACAACATGGATTAACCTTGAAAACATTATGCTAAGTGAAAGAAGCTGTTCATGAAAGACTATATATTGTAGATAAGGTCTTTAAAGAGGTTAAGTTAAAATGAGGTCTTTAAGGTGGGCCCTAATTCAATATACCCAGCGAGACACCAGGATCAGCCATGCCCAGAGAAAAGAACATCTGAGGACACAGCAAGAAGGCAGCCACATGCATGCTAAGGAGAGAGGCCTCAGAGAAACCAGACCTGCTGACACCTTGATCTTGGACTTTTAGCCTCCAGCACTGTGAGAAAATAAATTTCTGTTGTTTAAACCACCCAGTCTGTGGTATTTTGTTATGGCAGCCATAGCAAAATAATACAGTGGTTCTTTTGAGTGTGTAACAATGATGTGTTGTATAAGAAAGGCCTATGCTTTGAATTATTGTATTTTGCAGGGTGGCATCTTCTGATCAATCATGTCATCAATTGCTAGAAATATGAGAACTCTCCAGAAGATCAAGTACCGTGTAGTAGTTACCATGCACAGGCCCCATAGAGCCCTGGCCTTGGAGAATGCCCTGTTCACCAACCCAAAAGAAGGTAAACATTTAGAAGATTCCTCCAGACCCACGGGATTTTCATAAATTGGTAGAGATTGATCCAGATGTGCTTAAAACCAGGGAAAATGTCATTTTAAATGATGTTAATTACTGAGAACTTTTAATGACATGGGGAAATGATTATATTATAATATTAAGTTAAAAATTCTGCATGCAAATTTAACAAGTATAGATAAAATCACCTTATCTGTATAACGATATGCATAGAAGAAAGACTGAATAGAAATATAGCTAAAGTTAATATTAGTTTTTCTTTGTGATGAGATTTGGGGTTATTTTTGGTTTTTTCTTTATACCTCTCTGTATTTCTGAATTTTCCAAAGTGAGCATGTATTAGTTTTATAATCACAAGGTATGCTTATATTTTAAAGATTAAAAATTGAGGTAGGGCTTCCCTGGTGGCGCAGTGGTTGAGAGTCCGCCTGCCGATGCAGGGGTCACGGGTTCGTGCCCTGGTCCGGGAAGATCCCACATGCCGCAGAGTGGCAGGGCCCGTGAGCCATGGCCGCTGAGCCTGTGCGTCCGGAGCCTGTGCTCCGCAACGGGAGAGGCCACAACAGTGAGAGGCCCACGTACCACAAAAAAAAAACAAAAAAAATTGAGGTAGAGGGTATATAACCCAATGCTAGGATTGAGAGTCATCTCCAGGAGATGTGGTTCCAGGACTCAGAGGTCAGATATGTGGGAACCCTGATGCCTACTTGTCCTCTGGGGATCTGGCCATAGTGTGTTGCCCTACCCCTAGAAATTCTGATTATGCTCCTGCAGTGCCCTCCTGTCTAGTTCAGGTCTCTGAACACTGATCCTCCCTCCCTTCAGACCTCTAACTCCTGACTCTGCACTTAGACTTTTCTTTCTGGATTTATGTGGCCACCCCTCTTTCTCTACTAATGACTCAACACAACCTCTCCCTCCCTCTCCCACACCTTTCTCCCAACCTTTTGTATTCTGAAGCTACCCACAGTACTGACAGCTGTGTCCTTCATGAGCAGGGTGGCTAAAAAGTAGCAGCACAAAATGAGAGGAGGGGGACAAGAGAAGGGAAATGCTGAGGGAGATGCTTCTGAGGTTTCCTTCTTTGTGGGCATTTGGCACTTCTGGCGTCTGTCTACTTCTCTTATTCCTCTGCCTTAGCGGAGGGGCTTAATCTGCTTTGAGAATTGAGAAGTACACAGGGCAGGCTCAGCTTAGCTCCTTCTTTCTTCCACTTAGGTATCACCTGCCCACAGTGAGGGTGTCACCTTGGTCTGCTCCTCTGGGAGCAGGGTCCCCTTCCTACTCCCACTCCTCCCAGCGTGAGAAGTCCTGTCCTGGTCAAATATTACTTGTGACTGGGTGAACAAGTCAACCTAATTCTGAAACTCATTTAGTATTTAGTATTTAGTATCTCTCACAATAAACAGACTTTATCAGCAATCAACGTGGTATTTTGGTCTACATCTGCTCACTCTTTTGTTTCATTTCACATCTTGACCAGAAACCAGGATAGGGATTGAGGAAAAGAATAGGAACTTCTCAGAGACCTGAAAAGGAAATAACACTTAAGAGCCAACTGTGTGCCCAGCACCAAGACAGAAGCTTTATGTATGTTCATTCATTTAATCCCTACAACCACCTTCATAGTTTGCATTATTTTCCCATTTCACATAAAAGGAAACTGAGGCTCAGAGATGTTAAGAACTTGCCCAAAGTCTCACAGTTAGAGAGTGGCTGATGTGTCTTTGACTTCAAAGCCCAAGCACTTTCCACTGCATTAGACGTTGTCTTTGGGTGCCACCAAGGCATTCCTCAGGGACTGAGGCAGCAATCTCATCTTTGTTAATACTTCATCCCAACCATCTGCGCTATCAACTGAGCAGCATGCAAGGGAGAAAACCATGATACATCCAAAGGATAAGGAGTGAGGAGATTATAAAATGCTAGACAAAAAAACATCAAGAAATGTATTTTTCCCCAGATTTCTTGGGGACTTTTGGATAAATGACCTCCCCTGCCCCCCAGCCTGTGCTCTGGCTTCCTCAGTTGTAAAATAATTCAATATTACCCAGTCCTCCTTAAGTCAGGCCACATGTCATGCTTTCCTGAGACTGGCCTCAGCACAGTTGTCCTTTTGCCCCCACTTGCTATTAAAAAGCAAATGTATGTCATATGGCTCTGGGTGGCACAAGGAGTAAAATAATGATAATGAATAATGAATCAGCTTAACAATATATGAAAACCAGAGGTAATGAACTGATGAACAGAAAATGATATTAAAGTGCCAGCCGTAGGGGCTGACCTTTTAAAGAGACAAGCTGACGAAGATGTTTTGATGTGACCCCTGAAGGACAGTCAGCTGGCTGGCTAAACCACAGTCACTGAGAGGGCCAACAACTCCCCAGATGCCTAGGGACCAGGAACATTTCCAGGAGCTCAAACCACTGCTACCTTCTTCTCCTCCTCCCCGCAAAAAGCTCAGAAAGTGCAAGGGCACCCTACAGGCCACTAAGCACATTCCCAATTGTCCTCTAGGGAAATCTGATGCTGAAAAATGGACCTTGTCCAAAATAGTGGTTCAAGCCAGATAAGGAATTACAGAGAAGACAACCTTCCATGGTAAATACCCTGCCTCCAAATCCCCAATGTCTTCATTAGGGAACTGAAAACACAGGCACACCAGCTGGTCTCAACTGCTTTGAAGCACTGTGGCACAGTGGAAAGAGCAATGCTGTAGGGCTGGCAATAAGAGACTAGCCTTCTAGTCCCCAGCTCTGCCCAATTTTAGCTGGGTGACCTTGGCAAAGGTACTTAACTTCTCTGGACCTCACTTTCCTCATTTGTTAAATGAGGTTTGACTAAACCATGATGTCTTCTGGTTCTGAAATCCTATCTTTCATCCTTGGATTCGCATCTTACATTTAAAGAAAATTAAAGCAGCTTCTTGGGTGTTGTGTTTCTCAGAGATCTTGCCTCTCACCTTTTAAATGTTCTTCATTGGCTTTCCTATCACAAGATTAAACCTGAATTCTTCAGCGCGACATTCAAGGTTCTTTGAGATCAACCCATGCCTATCTATTGTGCCACCCTCCTCTCACTCCCACCAATCATATATTTTATACTCTGGCTATAATGGACTATTTGTACTCCCCCATAACACTTTTCCTGCAATTTCAAATACTGAGTATGTACTCTGTGCTAGACCTTACATCAGTAAGCCTTTGCACATAATGTTCACTTTGCTTGAACTGCCTTACATTAATTAAGGTAGAGCTCACTGTTGTAACAAGCGAGTTATATAATATCAGTACATTAAAGCGCTAGAATGTTATTTCTTAGTCATATAACAGATCAGTCTGGCAAGCTGCCTTCCACCCAGGGTCCTTCTATTTTGCAGCTCTGCCATTCTCTAAGCTTTAGAGTCCTTTATTTCCAGAGCTAACAGCTGGGAAAGAGAAGGAAGAAGAGGCACACCTACTTCTTTTTTTTGGCTGCGTTGGGTCTTCGTTGCTATGTGCAGGCTTTCTCTAGTTGCGGTGAGCGGGGTCTACTCTTCATTGCGGTGCACAGGCTTCTCATTGTGGTGGCTTCTCTTGTTGTGGAGCACGGGCTCTCAGTGCGTGAGCTTCAGTGGTTGTGGCTCGCGGGCTCTAGAGCGCAGGCTCAGTAGTTGTGGCGCATAGGCTTAGTTGCTTTGCAGCATGTGGGATCTTCCAGACCAGGGCTCGAACCCGTGTCCCCTGCATTGGCAGGCAGATTCTTAACCAGTGCACCACCAGGGAAGTCAAAGGCATACCTACTCTTAACCTGGTCTAGAAATGATGTACATCACTTCTGCTCACATCCCATTAATGAGAACGGATCACCTAGTTCCACCTAGATGTATAGGGGATTGGAAATTGGTTGGGCCAATTCGCAGAAAAAGTTGATGCTATGGAAGGAGAGCATGAGTCTCTGATGGTCAACTAGCCATCTCATGACCTTCCTTGATTTGTCTTCTTAGCAAAGTCTTATTCACCCTTAAACCTCAGTCCAAGTGCTACCTCCTTTGTGAAGTCTTCTCTGACCTATGTAGGCAGATCTAGGTCCTCCTCTTCCTATGCCTCACTGCACTTTTCCCATTTCCTCATTATGACAATTAACATAATGTACTGTGTGGTTTGCATGTCAGTCTGGACTATGAGCCTTGAGGGCAAGGATATTGTCTTTTCATTTTTGTACTTGGAAATCTTAGCATAGTACCTGGTAAATAGTAGTTTTACAATAATATTTAATGAATTGATGAATATTATCAGTGAATGAATGACTGTTACCCTAAGGAAAATAAGCGGGTTTTTACCGAGGAACAAAGACTTCAGTTTAAAAAAAAAACAAACAAAAATTATTGGTGATTCAAGATTATCCATAATGCTAAAAGGAAAATAAGCTTTCCATACAAATGTTACAATTATAATTAATATTTTGCATTATTATTTACTTAGAGTCTGTCTCTTGCATAAGCTCCGTGAGAGTAGGGACCTTATACATATTGTTCTTTGCTCTGACTCCAGCATCTAGCACACTATCTGGCACACAGTAGGTACTCAGTAATTATTTCAGAAAGAATGAATGGATAAATAAATGAATGAAGACTGCACCCTTAATCCCATGAGCCATATAATAAGTGCATGTCTTACATTGCAAGAGGAAATTGTCGATGGGGTGGTGAAAACTTACACTACAACTAGAAAAGCAGAACAGAATCAGGATTTTACCATCATTACCTTGTACAATCTATGTCATCATCCTCTTTATATAAAAAGATAGGGCTTCCCTGGTGGCGCAGTGGCTGAGAGTCCGCCTGCCGATGCAGGGTACACGGGTTCATGCCCCAGTCCGGGAGGATCCCACATGCCATGGAACGGCTGGGCCCGTGAGCCATGGCTGCTGAGCCTGCGCGTCTGGAGCCTGTGCTCCGCAACGGGAGAGGCCACAACAGTGAGAGGTCCACGTACCGCACACAAAAAAAAAATAAAGATGAACAGGTCTTCCCTGGTGGCGCAGTTGTTAAGAATCCGCCTGCCAATGCAGGGGACACGGGTTCGAGCCCTGGTCCGGGATGATCCCACATGTCACGGAGCAACTAAGCCCGTGTGCCACAACTACTGAGCCTGTGCTCTAGAGCCTGCAAGCCACAACTACAGAAGCCCGTACACCTAGAGCCTGTGCTCCGCAACAAGAGAAGCCACTGCAATGGGAAGCCCGCGCACCACAACGAAGAGCAGACCCCGCTCACTGCAACTAGAGAAAGCCCGCATGCAGCAACGAAGACCCAACAAAGCCAAAACTAAAAATAAAATAAAATAAAATAAATAAATTTATTTTAAAAAAAGAAAAATGAACAAACATTATTGGAGGAAACTAAAATCTCGATGGCAATAGTTTCCTGTGATTAAATGAGGAGAAATGGATGTCTCCAAAATGGTTGCACTATGAAATAGCCTTTGTAAATTGGTTAATGAGAGAAGCAGGAAGCAAGAGTGTAGACAATTACAGAGTTGTGACAACTGAAAAATACACTGATTGAGAAGAGACAAAAACATGTTTTTCATAGTTTTTGAAGAGGTATGGAGACACTTTTTCAAATGTTTATAACACATTTGTTCTCCTCGTAGGTCCCACGTGACAAAGTTTGGATTAGACATTACAAATGGCTTCCAGTGGACTACTTGCCAGACTTTGTCATGGGAACCATCTGACGAGCAGAACAAAGTGCAAGTGCATAAGCAACTTCCAATGAGAACCTCTGTATGGGCTTGGCCCAGGGATCTTGAAACCCTGGGAAGACCTAAATATAAACAAGTACGTTTGCAGTGTGGACTGATTTGTGGTGGTACCAAGGTTGATGCTGATCTTGACAGGTGGACTTTTTCTAGGAACTGACCAAGATGCTAATGGTAGATATAGGCATTAAGTGACCTAAAAATAGGACAGTACACTTATTTTGCAGACCTTTGATGATATACAAGCATGGAACCATTGGCCTGCCCTGAGAAGCTGTCTGTCTCCCCTTGTGGCAGAAACTGCTATGAGCTCAGCACACAGCTAGACTAAACTTCCTAGCCTCTCTTGAAGTTGGGCAGAGCCGTGTGCCAGAGTTCTGGCTAATAGGATGTGGATGGAAGTGATGGGTGCCAGTTCCAGGTCTGGTGTGTGAAAAGCCTCCTGTGCAATACACGGCAGGCTCTTTCCCCACCCACTGGCTGAATGGAGAGGATACTGAAAACCTAGAGGAAGCTAGAGCATGTCTTGGAAGAAGACCGTGAAATACTACATAGGATTGACCTCCACATTCCATACATCCCCACCCCTCCCAATCTTTATTGTACTATGACAAGAACGATATATTTTTATTGGGCCAAACCATTATACTGAAGTCATTTGTTATAACAATTAGCCTATCTTGACTAACACAACCCTATTTCCCAACTTTTTTCCTGGTCACAAGTAGGAAGAAAGACTAGGGTGAATTTCGGGAGTCTCAGTCCACAGCTCCAGAGGATCAAGACAAAAGAAGGTATCAGAGACAAAGCTCAGCATCAGGGAATATCACATTTAGTGGGATTCTGGAGTTAATTTTAAAGCTTAGACATTCCCACAGAGCTGAAGCCATGCATGTGAGCCTCTGCTTACCTAACCAGTCCCTTCTGGATGTTTTCAAACTCTTGGGAGAACAGTGAATAACCATTTCCCGACCATAGTTAACATATGAACCCCCAATATAGTCTGTTTGATTTTATGTGCTTAGGGTCTAGTCAGATAATACCACATTTAAAACCTGTTTTACTTTTGCTTTTTGCTAAACATCGTAATTAAGAAGAAGAAGAAAAAATCAATTAGTAAGTAACTGTGTTTGAAGTTATATATATATATATATATATATATATATATATATATATATATATATATTCTTTTTTTTTTTTGCGCTACGTGGGCCTGTCACTGTTGTGGCCTCTCCCATTGCGGAGCACAGGCTCCAGACGTGCAGGCTCAGTGGCCATGGCTCACAGGCCCAGCCGCTCTGCGGCATGTGGGATCTTCCCGGACAGGGGCACGAACCCGTGTCCCCTGCATTGGCAGGCGGACTCTCAACCACTGTGCCACCAGGGAAGCCCGAAGGTATATTTTTTATGTGATTATGCAAGGTTTGGTTGAGCCCAATACTAATGGACAATTATGGGGGAGCCAACCAAGCACTGTGGCAAAAAATGAGGTCTTTTGGTGCTTGCCTGAAGATGTTATTGGGAAACTTTTGTTTACTTATCAGACTTTGGAAATTAAATCCTTCTTCAAGTAACCTCGGGTCTTAAGGACAATAAGTAAAGATGTGCTGACTGAAAACATTTTAAAAAACAACTTGTTATAGCTTTTAAAATAACAAGGGATAAATTCAGCTTAAACCAGGATATTCCAAAGTCATTTGGTCTGCTCAACAGAAACACCAAGCTTAAAAGCTGGATTCTATAGTTCATCTTTGTGCAGATGCTGTACCAAGTGAAACTTAGCAGGGGCCTGGGACAAGAGTCCTAGAAAATGCTAGATAGCTTCTACCTGTAAACCGAATCCCATTATAGGAAAGAGGCAATTGATCTCCCTATCCTGGGAGTGCAGAGAGAGAGGGATGAACTGGGAGAGAGTTAGGGCCCAGGGGGATGAAGAAGTAAGAGATTTAGGAGAAAGTCTCATTTTTTGTAAGAGTCCCTTAGGGCTGAGATGAAAGAGTCGGTCTTGGGATAGTACTTTTCTTTTCAAGAAATATATTCTACTGCCCTATTTTCAAGGGGTGCAAACTAAGCTATGATGATCCTCATCTCTTCCTGAAACTTCATCTTTTATCCATCTTCCCAAGGCACTCCATTCCTTTGTCTTCCCACCTAAAACCCCTGGCTACAGTTAGATAGCCATGAGCAGACCGGGTACTTCTTGAAGCTCATCACCAGAGCTATGTCAAAATCACATAGGAATCCAGCAGACAAACAGGTGGGCTTAAGGAAATGTTGCTAAGGTATGGTTAGGCAACTGAGTATCCCCCTCAAGACAGGATCTGTTGATTAACACAAAGGATGTGTGACCTCCTTGTATATCCCCTAATCAGAGCCCTCAGGACTTGGCAGGAGTTCTTAAGGGATCTGTGTGGCCATGTAGAACTATGTTATATGAGTGCTTCCCCTCCTCTTCTGTCAGTGATCTCATTTTTTCCCCCAAAGCTATATGCTTTGAAAGATTTTTAACTACTAAATAAATCACATTCATAAAGAAAATATATTAACTATTTATTACGTACCAGGAATTGTATTAATGAGTGCTTTACATAGATCATCTAAAATCCTCAAGGAGTCTGAAAAACAGAAATGAATAGCCCCATTTTACAGATGAGTAAACTGAGGTTCAGAGATATTAAATAAATAGCTCAAGTCTTATTGCTAGAAACTCAAAATTTTTTTGGCCATACTGCACGGCTTGTGGGATCTCAGTTCCCTGACCAGGGACTGAACCTGGGCCATGACAGTGAAAGCCTGGAATCCTAACCACTAGGCCACCAGGGAACTCCCTAGAGACTAAACTCTGATTGGCCTTACCTCCATACCCACATTCTTTCCAACAGACTTTCTCTACCCTATAGACAACACACACAACCAACCAGAACTTCTTACTGGGAAGATACAGTCTTTACAATGAGTTAGTGTGGCATAATCTCCCCCATCTTCCAACCCCCTGCTCCCCCCAAGAATAAAGAAGCTTTGCATTACTTAGTCAATCTGTTCAGGCTTTATTGTGAATAAATACACAATGTCTTTAGACTTCCCTGGTGGTCCAGTGGTTAAGAATCCACCTTCCAATGCAGGGGATGTGGGTTTGATCCCTGGTGGGGGAACTAAGATCCCACATGCTGCGGGGCAACTAAGCCCACAGGCCACAATTACTGAGCCCTCATGCTCTGGAGCCTGTGGGCCACAACTAAAGAGCCCACACTCCGCAATGAAGACCCAGCGTAGCCAAAAATAAATAAATTTTTTTTTAAACGTATATATGTGTGTGTGTGTGTGTGTGTGTGTGTGTGTGTGTGTGTGTGTGTGTGTGTCTTCTAGGCTTTTTTGAAGTATTGGACATGGTTCAAGTAATTTCATTACTATCCTTATAGAGCTCTGAGATCCCAGAAAACCAGAATGGAAACTGGAGCTGGCATTCAAAACAAATGGAAGTTGGACAGAGGGAGTTCAGAACACAGATCCAGGCACAGACCTCCTCTTCTGGTATTCTCCCACCCCTTTGATTCTATTGAGTATTCAGTGACATACCACTGGCTGGTGTGAAGCAGGGAATCCTTTGGGAACACAAAATTTGGTGGGAACGGGGGAGTCATTAAAGTATGCCAATCTAGAATGAGTGGCAAAAGAAAGGAAGAAAAACGAAGAATGAGTGAAGAGGGAGAGGGATATGGAGAGAGGCAGAAGGAGGAGGAGGAAGGAAGAGAAAAGAAGAAAAGAAGGGAGGATAGTATAAAGAGGAGGAAAAAAAAGAAGAGAAAAGGAAAAGAATGGATGACCGTTTACATTGTCTTTTCTTGTAGCTAGTGGTGAGGTAGTCATCACCAAATATAGTAACCCCCAATGGAGGTAACAGGCAAGGGTTGCTAGGTCCACCAGCAGTGCTATTGTGGAAGAACTATTTCCTCAAAGGGACCTTTACCACATCCCCTACCCAACTGGTAACTTGGAAGCCAGAATCTTCGAAAATTACAGTATAAATGGAGAAAAAGGATATTACTAATTCCAGTAGTAAAATGAAAACTGTTAGTCCAGTATCCTAAGGTTAAGTTCTGTTCTGCTATGCAGAAAATTCACAACAACTCCCTTGTCTTTGTGATAGCTTAAAAACAAAATAACAAAAACAAACATGAAAAACAAACAAGCAATAATAACAAAAAAAACCCTCTGGGTATCCAGAAATACAGGGCAACCTTGAACAAAGTTTAACTGACTTGGGTACTTAATTGCTGTAAAATGAGAGTGTTTATTTGGAGATTTAAAAAATAACTCATTTTCCTTAGAAACCCAAATTCTTATTTTTAATAATGAAATTCTTTAACCTAGTTGCTTATATTTTCAATGGATTATTTAGTTTATGGTAGCTAAAAGATAAGAGTTAAACATCAACCAAAGAGAATAGATGCATACTTTTTCCCTCACTCTAGAATTTAAACAGTACTCAAGAAACATCTAAAGATCCATCTATTCTGCATCCAAAGAAAATGCTCTTCCTTAATTTTTTACTCTAGAGTTTAAAGTGGGTTTTTTTTGGCAGGGGGCGGGGGAGAATAGAAGGTGAAGGGAAAGTTATTTTAAAATGCCATAGAAGAGTCTTCCGTATTTGAACTCCCCAAATGTTCTGACTGTCTTTAAGAAGTGTTAGCAAAAAGATCGTTTATTCATAGTTAAATTCTGGCTAATGACTAGTTTCAGAGTACCTTCTTCTGGGCGCAGTCTCTGCTAGACTTCATATTCCAGAATGTTCTGCCCTGATTGACCTCCCTCAGAGATAAACATGAACTCCTGCATCTACTCCCTAAAGAGGACAAAGCCTCAGTCTTAATCCTCTTATCCTTTACACAGGATAAATGCTGTCTCCTAGGTGCCAGGCAACAACTCAGAGCCCCTTTATCTGAACATTCAAAGTAGGGATAATCATTTTAAAACAGTGCAAGTAGTCAAGTTCCCATTTTAAAAAACCCATTTTTAAATAGGCTGTCATCACCTTCACCCAGTGAGCAGTATTAACTTCATTAGTAGTCAGACAACCAGACATTACGTAGGGCCTAATACAAGGCAGTAGGAAGTATACAGCATTACCCTATGAAGAATTCTTACCAAAATGTTTAACCTGATTCCTATCAAGCCTTGATCTAACTTTGAGCTTACAAGAAATACAGAGGGGCTTCCCTGGTGGCGCAGTGGTTGAGGGTCCGCCTGCCGATGCAGGGGACGCGGGTTCGTGCCCCGGTCCGGGAGGATCCCGCATGCCTGGGAGTGGCTGGGTCCGTGAGCCATGGTTGCTGAGCCTGTGCGTCCAGAGCCTGTGCTCCGTAGCGGGAGGGGCTGCAGCGGTGAGAGGCCCGCATACCGAAAAAAAAAAAAAAAAAAGAAATACAGAGGACAGAAGAACAAGTTTAACAACACCATGAGAAAACAGACAAATCCCACAGGTGGGACATTCTGCAGAACAATTAGCCCAGAATCGTCAAAAAGTCAATGTCAATGGGGGGTGGGGGGGTTGGGAGGTGGTGGGATGAACTGGGAGATTGGGATTGACGTATATACACTAATATGTACAAAATAGATAACTAATAAGAACCTGCTGTATAAAAAATAAATAAAATTCAAAAATCCAAAAAAAAAAAAGATTACTTAGAGATAATGGAGATAAATCCAAAATACAGTCAGCTAAAAGAGTTGAAAATGGATGCCTCTGCAAAAGTGGAAATGGGGGAAAGGTAGTGGACTGCCTTCTGTTTTCATAGAAAACCTTATAATACTTGTTATTTCTTTAAACCATGCATATGTATAACTTTTGTTTTTAAAAGAATATAAGTTTCCTGATGGCAGGGACCATGAGAGTCTTGTTCTATTAAAATCCCCCGTGCTCCACCTGAAGTAGGTGTTCAAAAAGTATTTGTTATTCAAGTAACTGAAGTCACTGTTCTTGAAGCTCTAAATGGCTCCTTGTAAGGCACAGCATTAAGATCACACTGCTCGTGATGCCTCCAGGGACTGCAGGCAGGGTCTGGTCCCTGAAACACTCCTCTCCCTGACTCTTCCTCTAGTGCCTCTTTCAGGTGCTCACATGCACATTGTTCCTTCCTGCCTCAGGAAATTTGCACATGCTGTTCCTTCTATCTAAAAAAGCTCTTCACCACCATCACCTAGTTCTCTCCATAAATCGGTTAGACTTCAGCTCAGATGTCACTTCCTCCAGGGGATCCTCCCTGTCTCCTGTCTCCCTCTCTTCACCAGCCTGATGGGGCCATGGTAGGCCTATCCCAGGATCCCCAAGGACCTTGTAGGTTATGTTAAGGCATTTACTCTTCTATCTAGAAGAGAATAGGGAGCCACCAAAGTGTTGCCAGCCAGGAAAGATAAGATCAAATATGCTGGTAGGCCTGGGGCTCAGAGAATTATGAATAGCAGCAGGCAGCTTACCTGGGACACAGATGACCCTTGCTCAACAAACAGTGGCCTCATCCTACCTCCCCAGGGTACCTCCAGTAATTCCCTATGGTAGTATTTTCCAGAATGGGGCACGACTATCATCGGGGGCTCTAGGGATAATTTTAGTGGCATATAACCAAATATTTTTCAAAGATTAACATATTTATTTCAATGGGGATTCAAAAATAAAGCTTGCATTCTAACCGCCCCCCCCCAAAAAAAGAAGTCAATGTCATGAAAATAAAATGCATGTGGGTATGGTGTGAGGAGACAGGTCTAGATTAGGAGCCTTAAGAAACATAACAACCAAATAAAATATGTTTGAATTAACCATCTTTAAAAGTCATTTGGGAGGAGGGGGAAATGGAGAGTTATTCTTAAAGGGTATAGAGTTTGTCTGGCATAACGAAAAGGTTCTGGAAATAGTGGTGGTGATTACACAATATTGTGAATAGACAATGCCACTGAACTGGACACTTAAAATGGAAAATTTTACAATATGCATATTTTACCACATGTTTTTTAAAAAGAGATTATGGGAACAAGTAGGGAATATTTGAATGTGGGTGGATATTACATGCTATTGAGAAATTATAGGAATCATGTGAAGTGTGAGAATGGAATTGTATTTACCTGATAAAGATGTGTTTATTATTTAGAGATAAATGTTGAAATATTTAGGGGGGAAACATATATGTTTCTGTAACTTGCTTTAAATTACTTCAGCAAAAAAAAAAAGAAGAAAAAGGAAAAATGGAGAATATATGGAAAAATTTTAGCAATTGTTTGATCTAGATGGTAGATATTGGATGTTCATTATACTGATTATTCTGATTCTTTCTATGTATTAGAATTTTGCAAAGGAGAAGGGAATCATGAACAAATCACCTTTCTATAAGACGCCACAAACGATGACTGGAGATCTGAATTGGAAATGAAAGTTACTCTAAGGTGATGCTCTCTGGAAGGCCAGACTTTCCAGGGTAAGGAGGTGGGTGGCACAGGAGGAGTGTTGGTGGTCAGAGTCACGTAACCCTAATAGAGGTGTTACATATGAAAAGCAGCTGAAGAGAAAGTTCAAAAGGATGAAGAAAAAGTTTCAACCCAAAATGGGAGGGCAGGAAGTCTGCACAGAGAATCATTGCTCTCAGCTGTAACTGGCTTTCCTGTTACCCCTGTGTCCTTCCTTGGGGTTTGGGTTGCTTAATTGCACTGAAGGGTCAAACTGTTGCAGTTATGGGAGCTATACAGAGAGGAAAAGGATTGTTTTCACAGACACTGCAGGTCATTTTCCTTCTACAAAACTATGCACCATAAAGCAAGTCACTAGGTTGTATCTCTTCTATACAGTTTTGAAGTTCATCTCCATGCTCATTTTTCTTCGTGAACAGAACTTTAGTGTACCCTGACTAGAAATGCATTCAGAAGAGAAGGGAAGAAGACTTTGAAAAAAGAACCACACAAGGCACTAATACAGTAAATGCATGGCTTCCCCTGCCTAAAATACCTGATAACATCTGCAAAGCACTTCGTTTATACCAACAATTGTAACCTTGCCATAAAACACAAATTGCTTTAATAACTCTACAATTTCCTTATGGGTTAAAATCTTACTCAGCTTCTTCTAATGGGTCTTTGATTTTCATGGAACTGTGAAACATTCTTACTCACCAAGGCATTCTGCTCAGGTTTGGTTTGACCCTGTCTTCTCCACTACCTACATCTCTATAGGTATCTCTGTCAGGAATCTTCCTCTGACTACAAGCTTCAAGGACAGGAACATCAACCTTCTCTCTATCCTCTCCTTCCTATTCTGCAAGAGGAGACAGTACTCTAATTGCAGGCAGAGACCCACATTTACGGTGAGTAGGGTCACTGGGCCTTTCGCATCCCCCTTCTTCTCCCCCATCCCTTTCCTTCCCTCTCTTTCCTCCTTCGTGGTGCCCTCAGTGTTAGGAGGGCAATTCTCCCTCACACCATGAAGTTCAGCTATTTGGTTATCCTACATTCTCTCAAATGCTCTCGACTGCTCTCTTATTACACACCCAGTGGAGGGTGATAAAATTGCAAGATGCAGGTTTGGGCTTAGGGCAAGGAAAAATGCCCCCTAAATCTTCAATCTTGGCTATGACCTCTAGGCCAGTTTAACAGAGAGCTCTGCATTAGCATTTTAGGTGCAACCCGATTAACAAAATGTTACATTATTATTGACTCAACTGTCAGGGCTAACAGTGGTACCTGGGCTAAGCCTGGGTTTAGGCATTCTTTTATCCCTTGTCCTAATAATGCCTTTATCTATCTATCGATCCATCCATTTATCCATCTATCTATCATCCATCTTTCTATATATATCTAACAGCTTTATTGAGATATACAGCACATACTATACAATTCACCCATTTAAAGTATACAGCTCAAAATTTTTTAGTATTTTTAGAGTTGTGCAAACATAACCACAATCAATTTTAGAATATTTTGTCACTCCCAAAAAGAAACCTTGTACCCATTAGCAGTCACTCCCCATTTCCTCCTAACCTCCTCTATCACACCTCAGCAATTAGGCAATTGCTACTCTAATTTCTGTCTCTATAGATTTGCTTTTCTGGACATTTCATATAAATGGAATCAGGTCTTTTTCACATAGCATAATGTTTTCAAGGTTTATATCCATGTTGCAGTACTTCATTCCTTTTCATTGTCAAATAACATCTATTGTATGGATATACCATATTTTATTTAACCAGTCATTAGCTGATAGACATTTGGGTTGTCTTCTCTCTTTCTCTCTCTCTCTCTTTTTTTTTGAGACTGGAACAGCACAATCTTTATTCAATGGCCAAAGAATGGAGAAGCAGGAACATAGTTTGCAAATCAACTTCTCCAGACTGTTTCTAATTTTAGACTATTATGGCTACTGCTGCTATGACCATTCATGTGCAGTTTTTGTGTGGACATATATTTTCATTTCTTTTGGTTGTATATGTAGGAGAGGGGTTGCTGGGTTGTATAGTAACTCTATGTTATAGTCTTTTGAGGAGCTGCCAGACAGATTTCCAAAGTGGTGTATCATTTTACATTCCTATGAGGAATGTATGAAGATTCCAATTTCTCCACATCTTCACCAACCCTTAATACTAAACAAAGCTCCTATTTTGACATTTCTAAATGTACAATTCGGTGGCATTAAGTATATACATAATTTTGTGTAACCGTTACCACTATCTCTTTCCAAAACTTTACCATCATCCAAAACAAAAACTCTATAACCATTAAGCAATGATTCCCTATTGGGCCCCAAATGTTTTTTAACAACTTTATTGTGCTGTGAAAACTCTGCCTACCAGTCAAGACAATAGTTTGGCTGCTGCAAGTAAGAAAACTAGCTCTATCTTGGTTTGGTCAGTCGCTTTCAATTTAGATCTGGGGTTTTTTGGCCAAAGAGTCCTTGCCCTGTGGGTGAGCTTGTTAAACCTAATATCTGGAGGGAGACCAATTTTAACCACCTTAATGACTGATGGGACTTACTAATCTTGATCTCAAAGGTATTCAAATGGCTTGTGGCAGGCTTATTAAGAAGTCAGTAAAAAGTAAGTCAGGGCCACAGGCCCTTGCAAAGATCTTATTGGAGGCAAACTTTGTTCCAAAGATAGCTGGAAGATGAATTGTCTAGGAACAACTTCATTTTTAGTGACCAAAAATAATAGTGCCTGGGGAGGATGAGACATGATTCTGGCTTGGAACAGTAGACTAGGACCAAAAGATCAGAGCCGGAAATTCCAAGTTTCCTACTGCCTTTTCTTTCACAAATTAAAACATTTAGTGAGGGTAGGGATAAACTTTGTGATTTCCTTTCTTCATCCAACAAGTTCAAGGTGTTTAGAACATGATGCTTATTAGACAAGACTCAATCTGCAGTTCACAAATCCTAAGTAGCAATAACTCTCAAAGCCCAGGCAGATACTTCCCAGATGCATGACGTCAGTCACAGGAAATAGCAGGATGGAAAAAGAATAGGGAAGATTTAGTGAAAATCACTCCACCATAAATACAATCTAAACTACATGCCCTATTTGGGGACCAGCGACGAGACAAATACTTGAACACAATATGCTATTCCAGGGAACTGGAGCCCAGAAGAGGCTGACTGGCTTACGCTGCGTCACCTAGAAATCCAAGAAGAGAGCTAAGATTTAGTACCCTTGTTTCCTGATACCTGGTTTAGTGGTTTATTTTTATCAGTATCTGTTGGTATTCTGTGCTTGGAGTGCATAAGGGAGATGGTTCTCAGAGATTCTCTATGAAGTTTTCATCTGGTCAGGGGTGATCTATCAGTACCTTTACCTCAAATTCACCTCCAATTTAGTCTTCATATCATACTTGTTCAGAACCCAAATTCTGAAGTTCAGAAGAATGAGGGGATCAGTATCCAGACCTGCTACAATATATTATCTAAAATGTCCAGTTTTCAACAAAAAAATTATGAGACATTCAAAGAAACAGGAAAGTATGATGTGACCCATACACAGGAGGAAAAAAGCCATCAACAGAAACTCCCTGTGAGAGGGCCCAGATATCCAACTTAGCAGACAAAGACTTCAAAGCAGCTATCATAAATATATTGAAAGAACTGAAGAAAACCATGCTTAAAGAATCAAAAGAAGGTAGGGTAACAATCTCTCATAAGATAATCAATAAAGAGATGGAAATTATTGTTTTTAAAAGAACCTAATGGATATCCTGAACTTGAAAACTGTGATAATAGAAAAAAAAATTCACTAGAGGGGCTCAGCAGTATATTTGAACTGGTGGAAGAAAGAATCAGCAAACTTGAAGATAGAAAGATAGATGATAGATAGATAGATATTATTTGACCTCAAAAACAGAGAGAAAAGAGGATGAAGAAATATGAACAGAACTTCAGAGGAATGTGAGAATCATTAAGCACATCAACACATGCACAATGGGAATACCAGAAGGAGAAAGAGAAAGAGAGGAGCAGAAAAATATTTAAAGAAATAATGGCTGAAAACTTCTGAAATTTGATGAAAAACATTAATCTACACATCCAAGAAGCTCAACTAATCCCAAGTAGAATAAACACAAAGAGATCCACATTCAGACACATCATAGTAAAAATGTTCAAAGTGAATATCTAGAAAACAGCAAGAAAAAACCCCAACACATCACAAACAAGGGAACCCAAATAAGATTAATAACTGACTTCTCACCAGAAACAATGGAGGCTAGAAAGCAGTGAGATGCCATATTCAAAATGCTGAGAGGAAAATCCCCGTCAAATAGGAATCTTTTATCCAGTAAACTATTTCTCAAAAATAAAAGTGAAACAGACAATCCCAGATAAACAAACTCTGAGAGAATTCACTGCTAGCTAGAGTTACAAGAAACAAGGAAGTTCTTCAAGCTGACTCAAATCCACACAAAAAACCAAAGAGCACTAGTAAATATAATTATACAATTATAAAAGACAGTATATCAATATATATTTTTCTCCCTTTTTTCTCTTAAATGATCTAGAAAGCAGTTCTATAAAAGAACATGTTTGATAATGACAGCACAATGGAGGTGGGTGGGAACAAAGCTGTAGTGAAATAAGAAATGAGTTACAAGACGGTAACTCAAATCTGCAGGAACAAACGAAGAGAGCCATAATTGGTAAATAAGAAGGTGATATAAAAAACTCTAAATGTAACTTGCTTTCCTTTCTTTTCTCAACCTTAAAAAATGACATAAGATTATATTAATGAATAATTATGACAGTGTATTATTCAGTTTGTAACAAAACTATAAACCAGTTAGACCTAACAGACATCTATAAAATGCTCCAACCACCAACAGCAAAATACACATTCTTCTCAGATGAATATGGACTATTCTCCAGGACAGGTTATATTCTAGATTATAAGACAAGCCCTAATAAATTTAAAAGATTTGAAGTTATACAAAACATGACTTCTGACCACAATGGAAATAAATTAGAATCAGTTAAGACAAGGAAATTTGGTAAATTCACAAATATGTGGATATTAAACACTTCACTCCTAAATAACTGATAGGTCAAAAAAGAAATTACAAAGGAAATTAGAACATACTTTGAGATGAATGAAAATGGAAGCAAAACATACCAAAATTTATGGAATGTACCAAAGTAGTATCTAGAAAGAAATTTATAGCTGTAGATGCCTATATTGAAGAAAAAAGAAAAAGATCTCAAGTCAATAACCTATTCTTCCATTTTCAGAAACTAGAAAAAGAAGAGCAAACTAAACCCAAATCAAGCAGATGGAAGGAAATAGATTAGAGTGGAAATGAATGGAACAAAGGATAGGAAAAACAATAGAGAAAATGAACAAAACCAAAAGCTGCTTCTTTGAAAAGATCTACAAAATGACACCTTTAGCTAGACTGACCAAGAAACAAAAGAGAGAAGATTCAAATTACTAAAATCAGAAATAAAAGAGGACACTACTACCAACTCCACAAAAATAAAAAGGATAAAAAAGCGAATACTATCAATAATTGTATGCCAATAAATTAGGTAACTTGGATAAAATGGACCAATTCTTTGAAAGACAGAAACTACAGACTTCCCTGGTGGCACAGTGGTTAAGAATCCACCTGCCAATGTAGGGGACACGGGTTTGAGCCCTGGTCCAGAAGATTCCACATGCCACGGAGCAACTAAGCCCATGCGCCACAACCACTGAGCCTGTGCTCTGGAGCCCATGAGCCACAACTACTGAAGCCCGCGTGCCTAGAGCCTGTGCTCCGCAACAAGAGAAGCCACCACAATGAGAAGCCGTGCACCGCAACAAAGAGTAGCCCCCGCTCCACTCAACTAGAGAAAAGCCTGTGCCAGCAGCGAAGACCCAATGCAGCCAAAAATAAATCAATTAATTAAAAAAAAAAAACTACACAAACTATGCAAGAAGAACAGAAAATCATAATAAACCTGTAACAAATAAAATGATTGAGTTAGGAATTTAAGACTTCCCACAAAGAATAGGTTAGGCCCAGATGAGGTCACTGTTGAATTTTACCAAAATTTAAAGAAATAATACAAAATTTTCACAAACTCTTCCAAAAAATAGAAGAGGAAGTAACACTTCCAGCTCATTCTTTGAGGCTGGTGTTACCCTGATTCCAAAGCCAGACATCACAGGAAAAGTACAGAACAATATCTCTTATGAATAAAAATTGTCAACATTATACTAGCAAACTGAATCCAGCAACATATAAAAGTGACTATACACTTAGAAGAAAACAGGACAGAGCTTTACAACATTGGATTTGGCAGTGATCTCTTGGATATAATACCAAAGGCATAGGTAACGAAAGAAAAAATAGATTATGTCTAGAAATATAGAAAGAACACTTACAACTCAATAATAAGACAAATAACCCAATTTTAAAATGGATGGGGAACACTCCTACCCTGTTGATGGGAATGTAAATTGGTATAACCATTATGGAGAACAGTATGGAAGTTCCTTAAAAAACTAAATACAGGACTACCATATGATCCAGCAATCCCACCCCTGGGTATATATCCAGAGAAAACTATAATTCAAAAAGATACATGCACCCCAGTGTTCACTGCAGCGCTGTTTACAATAGCCAAGACATGGAAGCAACCTACATGTCCATCGACAGATGAATGGATAAAGAAGATGTGGCATATATATACAATGGAATTACTCAGCCATAAAAAAGAACGAAATAATGCCATTTGCAGCAACATGGATGGACCTAGAGATTACTATACTAAGTGAAGTAAGTCAGACAGAAAGACAAATATCATATGATATCACTTCTATGTGGAATCTAATAAAAAATGATATAAATGAACTTTTTTACAAAACAGACTCACACATCTTGAAATCAAACTTACGGTTACCAAAAGGGGAACATGGGGGAAGTGATAAATTAGGAGATTGGGATTAACATATACACACTACTATATATAAAATAGATAACTAACAAGGACCTACCGTATAGCACAATATTCTGTAATAACCTATATGGGAAACGAATCTGAAAAAGAATGGAGATACACACACACACACACACACACACACACACACACACACACCCACACCCCTGAAACTAACACAACATTGAAAATCAACTATACTCCAGTAAAAATTTTAAAAAACAAATAAGTAAATAAAGCCATGTGAACCAATCTTAGGACCACACCAGGCATGCCCTACAAAAGCAACCTGGTTTCCTCCCAAAATGGATATACCCTGAAGACCCTAACTTGCTTATAAAAACAATTAAAGCCAATCACATTTGATACCCTAAAAAATAAAATGGACAAAGAATTTGAATAAACATTCCTTCAAGGAAGATATACAAAAGGCCAGTCAATAAGCACATGAACAGGTGCTTAACATCATTAGCTGTCAGGGAAATACAAATCAAAACTAAAATGAGGGCTTCCCTGGTGGCACAGTGGTTGAGAGTCCGCCTGCCGATGCAGGGGACACGGGTTCATGCCCCGGTCTGGGAAGATCCCATATGCCACGAAGCGGCTAGGCCTGTGAGCCATGGCCGCTGAGCCTGCGCGTCTGGAGCCTGTGCTCCGCAACGGGAGAGGCCACAACAGTGAGAGGCCCACGTACCGCAAAAACAAAACTAAACTAAACTAAACTAAAACTAAAATGAGATACCTCTTAATACCCACTAGGATAGCTATAGTCAAAAAGACTTTGCGTACCGCAAAAAAAAAAAGGTCACAATAGTCAATTTCATGTTATGTATATTCTACCACACACACACACACACACACACACATACACACCCCTTGGGGCCCTACTGCTGCTGGCTCTCTGTCCAGAATGTTCCTCAAATTGTTTAATAATAACATCTAATCTGAGGCTTTGCCAGCACCTGAGGTTCCTGAAGAGCTCCAAAGATTTCCTGAGTATTACTGCCAACAGCATGGCAAACGGAAAAAAAATTAACTTCCCGTATCTCTGCCTGTTTCCCCAGAAACTTGGAAATAATCTGTAGCTACTTAGAGTCCAGGGGTGCAGAAAGGCTTAAGAAGGGTGTATCGACATTTGGAGTTAGTCTGAGTTGGCATCCACTTCTGTGTACCCTCATTAAGTGGTACCTGAAATAACTAGCAGGATCATTAAGTGGCTTACCCTAATCCTTCTAAATTGTTAGAATTAATCTAGAATTATGATGATATAACCCCAACTAACTGCCAATAGTTTTGAACATCCTTTTCTGATTGACTATATCTTTTTCCTGTTTATCTGTCAGGCCACTGCAGCCTTGTGACCCAAGGCTCTGGAATGGATCAGTCCTCCTACTCACTCCCTCCTGCACACACCGTGTCTCCATGGAAACAGCTTGTCAGGCCCTGTTTGGCTGCAGGTTCTGAAGACCTCTCATCTGCAGCCCCAGTCCTGCACAGATTCAGTCTTAATAAGCCAGGCTTCTAAGGAGGAACTTGTACTAGGAGGCCCATCCTCTCTAGCTGGTGGGGTCTGGAATTGTCCTTAAGTCTCCTTTGGAGTATACGTGGGGAGTCCTGAATGCTACTGAGTTGCCCTGACCTTCCAACACTGATATTCAGGTCAATGGCAGGGTTTCCATCCTGGGTTTCTGCTTCAACCTGAACTCATCATCTCCTCCTAGCAAGCCTTCTTCTCCCATCATCTCTCCCCACCCACTAAAGGTGAAAGTCATTCTGAGCTCTACAGGCCCCACCTGTGGCTAATCACCAAAGTCAGTTGGTAACTACTTTTGTATCACTCAACCTCATCTTTCTTGCATCCCTATTGCCTCTGCTATAGTTCAGGCCCACATTATTTTCTTCTTCAATTACTGCAAGATCCTCCAACCTGGTCCTCCTACTTCTATGCTTGCTTTCCTTACATCCAATCTCCATATTACAACCAGTGAGAAAACTTCCTAAAAAAACAGATCTGACACATCCTTCTCCCACAGAAAGTCAGTGGTTCCCATTGCCCTCAGGATAGAACTCAGACCCTCTTACATACATACAAGATTACACCTTTAATCTGACCCCTGCTCACCTCTCCAGGATCATCTCTTGCCCCTTCCCCTGCATATTCTGATCTTGGCCACACCAAACCACTTACCTTCTCCAATGAACCACCTGTTCTCTCTTGCCTCTGTGACTTTGCACTGTTTCCTCCTTCACCTGGAGTGTCCATTCTCCATGGCCCACCCCACCCCCCATAAACCATTCACATTCTTGGGGAAGCTTTTCCAACTGTCAAATCTTAAGTGCCTCTTCTATGTTCTCTTAGAGCTCCTATGTTTACTCCCTTTCTGCTCAACTGTCAACTCCCTGAGGGCAAGGAATATGCCAACCTCTAGTTCAGCGCCTAATATATTCACTCAGATGTCTGTTGTATATGTGAAAGAATAAAGACTAAGCCTCTGGAATAAAAATGCCACCCCATGCTAATTACAAGTATCCTTTTCCAGAGTCTTCTGTTGTTGGGCATCATTCATCCATCAGATCGGATCAGGCGTTTGCTACACTGCCAGGACACTGCGACTTGGACTGCTGGCCACTGTCCTTGGGGGTACATCTACAAATGGGTCAGTTGCCCCAGTTCACTCTGGCTAGTTCTGGTTGCCTCTTTTTTGTTAGTCACTGGGGAGGTCCCTGCCAGCCTTGTGGCTGAACCCTTGTGGCCTCAGTCAGCAGCTGGAGAGCCATTCCTAAGAGCTGAGATAGTGACTCAGCCCTTCTCTCATTACCGAGGGAAGATTCCTTTCTCACTGGTTATGCAATGTCACAGGCTATGTTTTCATTAGTGGAGTCCAAACTTTGGAATCGTGGTAAGAGGAGAAAATGGCAGTTAATCTCAGGAATAGATAAGATCTGTCATGTTTCTGCAGGAGAGATTTTCTTTTTTTCTCTTTTTGTTTTTGGTGGATCATGGGTGGGTGAAGGAAGTGGTAAGGAACCTGTGTTCATATATAAAGAAATAAATCAAAGGAGGAGTTGGATGTATACGATGCTTTTGCTCGGAGAGTTCAATGGATTATCTGGGAAAGAAGCCAGAAAAAGAGAGACTTCTCATCAGAGGTAGGTGCCCACCCATGTATGTAAAAGAGCATTTAGACCTCAGCCCTGTTCCATTCATTTTTTCCTAAATCAACACATCTCTCATCTCCCAGAAATGAGAAACCAGTCAACATTTTGCTGTGGACCTGGATGAAATGAAAAAAAAGAATGGATTTTGCTTCAAACTGCATTCCCTTGCTTGCAGTGTAGGCTTACACGGAAGAGTAAGGACACTAGAAAGAGGAAGTAGCAAAGCAAAGGCACAATCTCACCTTCTCCCCTGCAGTAAGAAAGTAAAAGATCCATTAGATGAGAAAATGTATGTGAAAGCACTTAGCACAGTGCTTGGCAAATGGATGGGATTCAATAATATTGACTCTTTGTTTTATCTGTGCTCAGTGTAGAGACTCATAAGGCAGATTATGTGTAGGAATAATATAGGGGGAACCAGTGGGAGTGAGGGAGTATGCTCTACCTGGATGATAGTTAAAATTTTGCTGTTAGAGTTTCTTTCCTTTGACTGTATCAAAAAACAAACACCAACTAGAGGCAAAAGACACTGTCTTCAGACATTTCTATTTCTAGTTTACTATTAACGGTTCATTATATTCTTTCTCTCTTGTCTGTCTTTTTTATTTTTTCAGGCAGTAATGGAGAGAACTTAAAGGCATTAAACATCATAGATGAGGGTGGAAGTACACGTTTTCTGTTCTTTAAGCTAGACAAAAACCTAACAGTCTGAATTGGAATACTATCACTCATAATTTCTACTATATAAATAAATAATTTTAACAAGTATAACGTCCTAGTAGACATGAGACAGTTAATGTAGAGACCAAGGAACAACTGGGTCATTTGCCTCAGTACTGAGGTAGTTTCTTAATTGGATGTGTTAAGAGTGGTAGAAGATCTCATCTGTTGACAACTTAGAAAGTTGCAGTTGAGGAGGCAAAAGGAAAACAGAAATCATAAGCACTTTTACACATATGAAGTTGTTAATAGGCAGCTTCTAACTCTATGTATGTTCGTATTACTAAAACCTAGAACAGCACTCAGAGTACTTGTAAGTGCTCAACAACTGTTTGTTTAACCAAAACGAAACTAAAAGAAAAACAAAATGAAACAAACAAAACTGGTACTTGTTAACATCAGTCAGCTATGTCCCACTCTAGGTTCATAATACTATCAGATTAATAAAAACTCTGAAACCAAAGTAACCATGTCCTGTGATTGTATAGCATCATCCCATATGTATTTCCTTTTCATACTCAACAGTTCTATACTCAACATATACTCAATATGTAGTCTTTGTTGTCTCCATTTACAGGTAAAGGAACCATGTCATAACAAGTAAAGGGGCTTGCTCAGATAAGCAAGAAAATTAATGTTAACCTAGAGTCTAAGATTCTTTTTTTTTTTTTAAGATTCTTAACTCCAAAATGAATAGACAAAATTAAAAGACAAAAAAATCCTTTATTAGGGGCAAAGAGATCCTCCTTAATATTTTAATAAAGAGCTATCACAACTCAATAATTAAAAGACAAAGACCCTAATAGAAAAATTGGCAAAGTATACAAACTAACAAATCATAAAAGGAGATCTCTGTAGTAATCAAAGAAATACTTTATTGTTAATCAGGCTCTGCTTAAAATGTGAGTTCAGAGATCGCTGGTAAAATGGCCTAGAATAGATTTCAGAACAAAGGTTAAAGATAAATGGGCCTTGGGGCTTCCCTGGTGGTGCAGTGGTTAAGAACCTGCCTGCCAACGCAGGGGACATGGGTTCGAGCCCTGGTCTGGGAAGATCCCACATGCTGCAGAGCAACTAAGCCAGTGCACTACAACTACTGAGCCTGCGCTCTAGAGCCCGCGAGCCACAACTACTGAAGCCCGCGTGCCCAGAGCCCATGCTCCGCAACAAGAGAAGCCACCACAATGAGAAGCCTGTGCACTGCAACAAAGAGTAGCCCCCGCTCACCACAACTAGAGAAAGCCCGCGTGCACAGCAACAGAGACTCAATGCAGCCAAAAATAAATAAATAAAATAAATAAATTTATAATAAATAAATAAATGGGCCTTGGACTTCCCTGGTGGTGCAGTGGTTAAGAATCCGCCTGCCAATGCAGGGGACACGAGTTCGAGCCCTGGTCCGGGAAGATCCCACATGCTGCAAAGCCACTAAGCCCATGCACCACAACTACTGAGCCTGAGCTCTAGAGCCCACAAGCCACAACTGCTGAGCCTGCGTGCTACAACTACTGAAGCCCGAGCTCCTAGAGCCCATGCTCCACAACAAGAGAAGCCACCACGATGAAAAGCCCAGGCACCCCAATGAAGAGTAGCCCCCGCTTGCTGCAAGTAGAGAAAGCCCACACGTAGCAACAAAGACTCAACACAGCCAAAAATAAATAAATAAAATAAATAAATTTATAATAAATAAATGAGCCTTTTCCTTGCCCTAATCCCAATTTGAGTTTTGCAATTTTAATACCTTCCACAGGGAGTGAAGACATGAGAAAGCCAAAAGCATTGGGAAGAACAGATCAGCATTGTCTGGGCCTCACAGATAATTATCAGCAGCTGAGGAGAAGGAATTCATAGGGCAGCATCCCAGAGCCTGTGGGCCCCCGGTGTTCCTCAGGGACAGAGTCAAGCCTTGTCTGGCTCTATGAAGAGCCCTGTAGTCTTGCTCCTCAAACTGTGGTTTGTGGGCAGCAGCAGGGATATCTCCAGGGAGCTTACGGAAATGCCGAACCTCGAGCCCTGACTCCAGGCATCTTGAATCAGAATCTGCATTTTAGCAAGTTTCCCAGGTAACAAACACACACAGTGAAGCTTGAAACGCATTGCCCTGGGGGACGTGGCTCAGGGTATGCTCATTGCAGGTGCTCAGTAAATGCATGCCCACTGAATGAAAGACTGGACAGGGTGATCTCTGCAGTCCCTTTCAAAAGTAAATCATCTGGGCTTCACTGGTGGCGCGGTGGTTGAGAGTCCGCCTGCCGATGCAGGGGACACGGGTTCGTGCCCAAGTTCGGGAAGATCCCACATGCCGCGGAGCGGCTAGGTCCGTGAGCCATGGCCGCTGAGCCTGTGCGTCCGGAGCCTGTGCTCCGCAACGGGAGAGGCCACAACAGTGAGAGGCCCGCGTACCGCAAAAAAAAAAAAAAAAAAAAAAAAAAAAAAGTAAATCATCTGATTTACTGAAAACTAGTCACTATCCAGTTGAGTGAAGTATCAACCATTTTACAAAGGGCTTTAAGTAAGATTAATGAATTAATACTGGTGTTTTGGTGTTAAAGTTTTCTACAGTGAATTCAGAGTTTATTATCAGTATCATTTCACTAGGCTTCTTTATATGCCCAGGAGGCACCAGCAAGGCATAAATCCTTCTCTTTTGTCCTCTCTGGTCTACCTCTCACAAAAAGGAAAGAAGTGGGAATGTAAAATAGAATGAGTAGAAATGAGAGCAAGTCTGAAAATGCTGGAGAAAAGAATGCCCACCAATGTAAAGACATTGCTCTTTTATCTGCCTTTCCAGTGAGTGGAGTCTCTAAGCTTTCACCTTGTACCATATGGGCATGTGTGTGGAGGAAGTGGTGGTGAGGAGGGAAAGAAGAGACAAGGAAGAGAAAGAAGAGACCAAGAATTAAGGATCCCTGTGCTGTCCAATGAGCTGACACAGGCAAAGGTACCAAATCTGGCCGTTAAAGTGCATCTGAAGAAACTGTGTGCACCATCATTATTATTGTCATTGTCATCATTTTTAGTTCTACTTGCTGTCTGCCAACATCTTCACAGAGCAGACCATTTTAATAGTGACCCAGCCCATACCTTCAAGGTTGTCCACAGACCTGATGCTGCCAGAAAACCAGTTACAAGAAGGGAGACGAAAGGGATCCAGAGAATGGAGAGGCATTCTGAGTTCCATTAATGAGTGAGGTGACTCACGGCTGACTCAGACAAACGAAGACAAGCCTGGAGAGGGGAGACGGTGGGGGGCAGACCTCAAAGGAGCCCTGCCAAAATGTTCAAATGGGAGCTAGGAGGCCAGGGACACGGTGTTATTTAGAGAGCAGCCTGCAGCTCTGGTGTTGAAGGGAGGAGCGGATCTGAAAACAGAGGGAGAAAATTGCATTTGAGGCCAAAAACTGAGTTGTGAATCTGTAGCTTTCTTTGCTTTGACAAATGTGTAACATTCTCTGGTGACATTGACCTGCTCCTTGGTAAATCTTAGAATATTAACTCAATAGGAATTAATTGTCATCAGTTTCCTGGGGAGTAGAGGTAAATCAGGTTCCACTCTCATTTTTCTAATGATCTCAGTGAGAAAAATAAGCCTCTTTCTTTAGTATTTTACATTTGGAGAACACTGTGATCCGACCTGTGCTTATAGATGATAGATTTTTTAAAAACTTGAACATATGACTAAGCATCTTCTCTCTGATTAATGGCTAATTGAGGTTTCAGTTTGAAGATTCCAAAGTTAGATACTGTTATGAAGGTTCACAACTGCATTTTCCTATATGCACTGTACTGAAATGATATGTCCCACCACACACTATATCTAGGTCCCCTAAAGCAGGCGTCCCCAACCCTGCCAGTACTGGTCTGCAGCCTGCTAGGAACTGGGCCACACAGCGGGAGGTAAGCGGCGGGCAAAGTTTCATCTGCCGCTCCCCATTGCTCCCCATCACTCGCATTACCACCTGAAACATCCGCCACCCCCCCCCCCGCCCCCGTCTGTCAAAAAATTGTCTTCCACAAAACCAGTCTGGTGCCAAAAATGTTTGGGACCATTGTCCTCAAGACCATGCATTTGTGAGGTGGCTAGATGGAGGTATAGACTACTTGGGTGACATGGTTTTTCTCTGTGTACTAAAAAACCCACACAGAGATCAAACCCATGACCTCAGCCTCATTAAGACAATGCAAACCAACTGAGCTATCTAAAAATAATTTTGGTCGATTACATATTTATATATGATTATTGTCTCAAATGTACTTCACCAGAATGGCACGATGGTGGAATAGACAGGGGTTCTTTGCCAGCTTGGCCACCTGTGAACTTTCACTAAGGTGAAAAATAAGTTGCTCCAAACGCAAAACTTTTCAACTTTGCCTGCCCCCAACAGGTAGCAATGGCAGTGGGACGCGGTTGTTTTAGTCTTGGCCAACTAGTTTTCTACTATCAGCAGGTTTACTGTATTTAATTTGGGGTGTTTTGCAACATTATTAAGCCCAGTATGTCTGACAATTGCAAAAGCAATGAGAATGTTGAATGTGCTATTAAGAGGCTTATGATTATGATGAAAATCAAAATGAAAATGAAAGAGATTAACAAAATGAATATTAGGATTGGTAAGGAAAATCACCAGTGTTGCATGTGGGTAAGAGATAGATCATTAGTCAATAGGGGTGATTATGAAAGACAAAGAGAGCTTCAAAACGTGTGAAAAACGCTGGCTGGGTCAATGCAATGAACATCACAATCAGCAAGAAATGAGGAAAAGTAATCCAAGCAATGGAAACAATTTGGAGTTTGTGATTAGAGACCTGGCATCAGCTTTGAATGCCTATAATCCAAATATTAATTCAGGTAAGGGCTAAAAAATATGTTCAAGCATTTAAAACCCAGGTGTGGTAAAAGTTCTCATTCTGGGGCTTCCCTGGTGGCACAGTGGTTGAGAGTCCGCCTGCCGATGCAGGGGACGCAGGTTCGTGCCCCGGTCCGGGAAGATCCCACATGCCACGGAGCGGCTGGACCCGTGAGCCATGGCCGCTGAGCCTGCGCGTCCGGAGCCTGTGCTCCGCAACGGGAGAGGCCACAACAGTGAGAGGCCCGCGTACCGCAAAAAAAAAAAAAAAAAAAAGTTCTCATTCTGGATCCTTTGCTGAAAACCAGTGATAGTTCCATAGATTCAAGATCTGTTAGTTCTACACAACATTAAATTCCCTATGGAAGCTGAGAAGGAGTTTTATGACACTTGGCAAAGCCCACCAAAGCCTGCCTTGACCGCCTTTCAATTTATATGGACTGGTCTATTTTGGATAAAGAAGCCCAGTAGGATGGCTATCAGCAAGGAGATTAGAATGCTCTCTAGTCTTAAAGCTTTGAAGGACCATCAAGCCCCTTTTTGGCAGAGACATGTCTTCCTAAGCTTAAATCACTAACAGCCAGTTTTGTCTTACTACAGTTTTTCAGAATTCACCTGTTTATAAGTTATATAAATGTGTGTATACATTCCTCTGTACACTTTTTGGATCTTGCTTCTTTATTTAACATTGGACAGTGGGATTTTCCTTTAGCTTTTAGCTAATTGTTTAACATGGTCTTTCAATGGAAGCTTGGTATTCCACTTCCTTACTGTCATTTGATCCACCTTTTGCTGAGTTCATAAGAATGCTATGATATTAATATCATTTGGCATAAATTGTTACGTTTCTCTGATTATTTCATGAGGATAAATTAGTATAATAAAGTTACTAGGTCATAGTGTTATGAATATGTTTAAAGTTTTAATATATTTCTAAATTTTCCTTCAAAAAGATTTTGCCAACTGATATCCCTTCAAGAAAAATATCAATGTTCCTGTTTCCATGTACCTTTGTCAGTATTAGATACTATTTTTCTTTTGCCTCTACTCATTCTGAGGAGAAAACATTTTTTAATGTTTATTTATTTGTTATTGAGACCTCTTTCTATGATTTTTAATGCATGTCCTTTGCCAATTTTTCTACGGGAACACTTTCCTTTTAATTATTGATTTGTAATCGTTCTTTATATATTAACCAATTTTTTATTTGCCTTTTAACTTTATAATAGTCACCACCATTGTTTTTCATCTCTAAAGGTAATACCAGTTGCAGTTAATTCACATGGCTGATGGGAAAACTGAATGAGAAAATATTTGTGAAAATGCTATAAAACATAAAGGATTTTAATCACATACTTCTAGTGTTGATGCTATCCAGAAATCAAGAGGACTGGACTACAAATCTAACATGAATTTGTAGACAAACTACAAGTCTAACATGAATTTGTAGACAGTCTAACATGAATTTGTAGACAAACTCCTATTCTTGACTCTGACAGTATCTTACGAAATAAGTATATGTTTTGTAGCATAGTTATTAGGAATGCCATGAAAATAAACAAAGATATCAGCTATCAAAACACTCTGAGGGACTTCCCTGGTGGCGCAGTGGTTAAGAATCCTCCTGCCAACGCAGGGGACATGGGTTCGAGCCCTGGTCTGGGAAGATCCCACATGCCGCAGAGCAACTAAGCCCATGCCCACAACTACTGAGCCTGCGCTCTAGAGCCTGCAAGCCACAACTACTGAGCCCACGTGCCACAACTACTGAAGCCTGTGTGCCTAGAGCCCATGCTCCACAACAAGAGAAGCCACTGCAACGAGAAGCCCACCCACCACAATGAGAAGCCTGCACACCGCAACAAAGAGTAGCCCCCACTTGCAGCAACTAGAGAAACCCACTTGCAGCAACAAAGACCCAATGCAGCCAAAAATAAATAAAGTAATTTTTTAAAAAAAGAACAACAACACTCTGAGACTTTTAGATGAATCCATAAAACCAAGCTGTTGCACTATTTTACTTTCTTTTGAAAAAGTTAATTAATCCAGTATAGGCCCATTGTAACAGGAAAGACACCATAGTCATCACTATTGTTACCTCAGGTTCATAAGTTATGCCTGCTCACCTTTCCAAACGGTCCTTTTCTCAAGTTTTTTTTTTTTTTTTTTTTAATATTTATTTATTTGGTTGCACCGGGTGTTAGTTGCAGAAGGTGGGCTCCTTAGTTGTGGCACATGGGCTCCTTAGTTGCGGTAGGTGGGCTTTTTAGCATGTAGCTTGAGGGCTCATTAGTTGTGGCATGCGAACTCTTAGTTGTGGCACGCACGTGGGATCTAGTTCCCTGACCAAGGATAGAACTCGGGTCCCCTGGCATTGGGAATGCAGAGGCTTAACCACTGCACCACCAGGGAAGTCCCTCAAGTTTTTTTTTTAACGTGAAAACAAAAAGAGATTAATCAGAGAAAAACTCTTCTCCAACAGAAAGATTTTTAAAAACTATATAGTTTTATAATTAATGAAGTAAACAATATTTAAAGGCATACATGGAGAAGCTCTCTCCCAGTGATGTCACCATCCTCCCTCTGCCCACACCCTCGTCCTGATGGCTTCTTGTGTATCCTGCCAGTGTTTCTGTATACATATGCAAGCAAATACAAATAAATATTGTCATTATAATTCCTCTTTTCATTCACAAAAGTAGCATACCATATACATTGCTGTCTACCTTGCTTTTTAATACATTTTGAATAGGAGCCCTCAATAGGAAGACATTTAATGTAAACATGATTTTGGCATTAAACAAGAAAAATTTTTAATTCCTGTCTTGGTTCTGTCACCATAATTATATAAGCTCAGAGTTGGACAGTGTGCTGGAAGATTTGCTAGTCAGTCATCAAACCATTTTCCTCATTTTCCTGGGCACAGGACTGCCTCCCCTGCAGTTAGGTGTGGCCATGTGACTGAATTCTACTGGATAGAAAGAATGCGAGCAGAGCTGACAGGTACCACTTCTAGGTCCATCCCCTAAAAACCTCCCCACACAATCCTCCACAATCTTTCCCTGTCTGTCAGCAGGATGTCAACGCCTAAAGCAACCTTATAACAGCATGTTGAAGATGGCAGAATTATGAGATGGAAGGGCCTGGTTCTTTGAACTACCACTTGGAGGAGAGCCACCCACCATCAGGATCACCCATTTTGGATGTTATATGAGTGAGAAATAAATTTCCTGTCATGTCTGAGCCATGAGACAGTTTTAGGTTTGATACACAGATTTAATACAGCAGCTAGTATTGCCTTAATTAACCCGGATGACGACCTCAAAGTCCTTCTAGTCCAATGACTGGCATATAGCAGGCACTCAATAAATGTATTTGGATGCATGAATGAACATTTGAACACCTCTGGAGATAGAGAGTTAATTCACTATCCCATTGGTCAGTTTAATACATTTGGATCAGCTTGAATGATTGGAAAATTACTTATATGAAGCTAAAACCTATCAGCTTCTAACTTGTACCAATTTGTAACTGCCCTTCGCAATCACACAAAATAAGTCTGAGCCCTCTTCAAAACAGCCTTTCAGCTATTTGACAATACCTCCTTCTATGCTCTCTGTGACACATCCTCTGGTCTCCAAGCTGAGGAACTTAATGTTTTAAGTTTTTCTTCTTAGGTTATACAGTAGTTACTAAAGCTCTTAATACCATCTTTACCCTCCTCTGGGCACATTTGGGTTTGTCATTCTTCCCTGTTCAATGGGTACTCAGGACAGAATGTCATATTCTTGGCAAAACTGACCAGCCTGTGTGGGTACCAATTGCCCCTTTTAGTCAGGACTCCGTACCTCAATTAATGCAGCTTAATATCATAACAGTCTCTTGGGTGGCCATATCACCTATTGACTCATTTTGAGCTTGCGGTCAAGCTTCCCACCTCTCTTCTCTCCTCTTCCTGGCCCCCAGCATACACACTAATTCACTAGATGACCTTAAACAAATCACCTCTCTGGGACTCATTTCTCATGTGAAAAATGAGGGGGTTGGACCAGGTGATTTCTGAGTTGTTTTTCTTTCCTGTTCTAATATTCTTTGAGTCTAAAACAGGAAGTTCCAGGAGAGCTCACGTTGTACTTTTACGTAGACTCTTTCACCCATAGCAGCATGAGAGTGTGAATCTGCCTGGAAACGTTAAGCTTGTCAAACAACTTGAAGCTCCACAGGTACTTTTTCTCAGCTGCATTAAGCTTATATTCATATGCTTATATAAGATATGTGGACAGTGTGTGGTAGATTGTATTTATACACTAAGGCAATGGACTGTGCTGAACTGTAGTAGTGAGGGAGGGAGAAAATAAGGCTCAGGCAGAAAAAAAACTGAGAGCATGAGGGCAAACAAGGTGTGGTTTTCTCTGATGGAACTCTCCATAACTATTTTAAGGGAGAGAGACCATGAAAAAAAGGATATACATTTCACTCAGCTGAAAGCCTGGTGTGATGTCTTGTCAGTTTCCTCATCTCACTTCACACACTGTCCTAACGTACAAAAAAAAAAAAAATTACTCTCGGCCAACTGGCAAATAAATGTGTTTGCTGTTTGGGGTAATCAAACTATATTTCCATACCCCTTGCCCTTGGCCAATTTCTTATAAAGCAGACATTTTTCATGATTTTAGCTGACTAATTCCTCCTGGTATTTCTGCCTGACAGTCCTCGATCCATGCCTAAGAGGTTGGATCCACTTCCTACCCTAGACTAAGATTCTACCCATTATTATTTGACCTCTTTTGAAAAACTCATTGCCAGCTTTATAACCTGATCTGGGCATACTCCCCATTGGGGCCTGCATTTCCTGTGGGTGATGCATTGGTTTCCTAGGTGACGGCAGGAAGGAACAGACCTGTTAGCTTGTGGCTTCTGACTCACTCGCTGCAATGGACGTCACAGAATCGTGGCTGAACAAGTGGATGCTGATAAAAGCGTGTGCTTAAGCGGGGCACTGGTGGTTAAAAACCATCCCATTGTACCAGCTCTCCCTCCCACTAAGCAAGCCGACAGACTGACATAAATACCAGATGTGAAAAAACAGTCAACAGATTTGGAACCTCTCTGAACTCCCAGTCCTATAGAAGTGCACAGTGGAGACCTATTTACAACCCCAATGTTTTGTTCCTTTCCCTGTTTAGAATTTCCTCTTCTTTTCTGGAATGTGTAAGTACCAGGATTCTCTAATGAAATGTCTGATGGAGGCTGAAGAGGGGGAGGTGGAGACAAGCCAAAAACTCACCAGAAGCCTGTTTACTAAGGTGACATCTCCTTTTGATCTTTCACATTTGTTCCCTGAGAGGGGAAGTAAACTCACAATGAACTAACAAATTATCAGAGTCCAGAATAAAAAACACGTTCTGTTGGGCAAATTTCATGAAGCCTAGAGACAAGGAGAGACACGCATGCGCGTGCACACAGACACACACGCACACACATACAGAGATTAACTTTCTAGTTACCTCTTTTGCTATCAACTGATCCCAGCAACGTACAAGTCAAAGAAGACTGCCTGGGATAAAAAACACAAAGAGCTCCTTTGTCCTTCACAACCGAACTACTGAAGACTGAATGGATTCTTTCGATTCTTGAATTCCTTAAATGACCAACAAACCTAAAGTTTCCCTACCTGGAATAATGCCTCTTGTTTTCCACGGAGCCTTAAGGGATGCTTTAAATAGCATCAGCAAGCATCCGAATGAATTAAGACAGCAAATGTAGGTTAGCTTTATTTAGACAGATAAAGACAAGCAGAGAAAGTCGTCTGGTTCAAGGGCAGTGCAGCCTGACAGGACAGCATTTCTCAGAGGAGGGGAAATTGCTTTTGGAGAGAGATATTTCGGGCAAAGAGCAAAGTTCCTTCGATCACCATGGGAAGTGATGCTAAATTCTTCCATACAGAGGAAAAGGAATTAAGAATGGCTTGCCACTTGTTGAAGGAAAGATCTATGGATTTAAAATGTAAAACAGAACTTGGCATCCTCTTCCCTCTTTCCCATTCCTTAGGCAGACCATCAGAAAGGACATGTTTCCCAGAACATAAGCTGGGGTAGGGAGTTTATGAGACTACTTCAGATGGGGATTTGAGAGCCTCAGCAAGTTCTGAGTCAGAAAATGCATCCAGTTGGAGGGGTCCCTGGAGATGTGGAAGCCCAGAAAGCAGGGAAACTGTCAGATATGGAGGCATTCACTTACTAAACAAAAATGTAGATGCCTGGAAAAAAGTTGCAGTCAATGGCCATTATCTTGTAATAACTTTTAAAGGAGTATAATCTGTACACTGAATCATAATGCAGTATACCTGAAACTAATATAATATTGTAAATCAACTATACTTCACTTAAAAAAAAGTTGCAGTCAGTGAGTTTTGTTTATTTTATTCTTCCTTTGCCCACAACCCTTAGATTATTTCCTGAAAATAAACTCCTTATGGAAAGAAGTGGGTCTAGAAAAAAATATAAGTTTCTGTGATGTTTATGGTTTCTTCACTTTCTAAATATTTGCTGGTTTCTTCTCAACTGAAAAAGCCAAATGAGGGACTTCCCTGGTAGTCCAGTGGTTGGGAATTTGCCTTCCAATGCGGGGTGGGGGGGTGTGTGGGTTCCATCACTGGTCGGGGAGCTCAGATCCCACATGCCTTGAAGCCAAAAAAAAAAAAAAAAAATCCTAAAAGCGTAAGACAGAAGCAATATTGCTTTGTGAATAAACCAATTTATACATAATACATTATTATGTTCCTAAAGTAACACTGAATTTAGACTTGTAAAAAAAATTCAGAAAATCTAAAAGTTTAGATATGCATTGATTTCTATTTCCCCCACATCTAATTTTTAGATGTTTTCTTTCTCAAGGGTCTCAGAACTTCTAAAAATTATACATCTTTATATATCACCAAGGCAGGTATCATAGTGGAAATATGTTATAACCCTGTCACAAAGCAAAATTTAAATTTCATTTTGAATTAGGTGTTTATGCCACTTACTTTATACTTACTATTCATTCACTCATTTCATTCTTTCTTTCCTTCAACAATTATTTACTGACTACCTACTATGTGCAAACAGAGTGAGCATCAGTCTTACTTGCTTTGCTTCTTCTTCACCAGGTACTTTTCTTTCCCTAGTCAATTCTTCTCAACTCTGTCCGCCCCAAATCCATTCACTAGTTACCTGGTAAAATAGCATATGGACTAATAGTTCATCCAGTTGGGAAGTACTGTTTTGCACTATAACCAAAGCACACACAATTTCCCTAGTTCACTGCCAAAACTGCACATGCCTTTTTTTTTTTTGAGGTTGAGGTATGGTTGATGTTTGATATTATCCAAGTTTCAGGTGTACAACATAGTGTTCACAATTTTTAAAGATTATATTCCATTTATAGTTATTATAAAATGTTGGCTATATTCTCTGTGTTATACAATATGTCCTTGTAGCTTATTTATTTTATATATAGTAGTTTGTTTCTCTCCATATGCTTTTAACCCTTTGTGAGACTGGAAAATCAGTTAATCATTTGAAGCCATTATAATTCTAAGAAGGTGATGGAAAGCCAGTTCCTTTATTTATAAAGTAATAAATTCAAAAGATTCATATGAGATCTGATGCCAAGCTTATTTCAGTATTATATTAACTTCTTATAAAACCTCCTCACCTAAAGCCAATTCTATAAATTTTTCTTTTGTATGGTTACAAGAATCTAATCAAAAGGAAAACTACTCTTTCACTTCTTTTTGGTAAAGAGACTAACATGAATGGAAACGAAAAACTTAACATCTCTGGGATCTACATTTCTTGCTCTGACACCTTTAGTCACTTAACTATTATTAGAGTATCTTTATCAAAATAGTGTGATTTGTGCTAATAATGAGACTTTTAAAATGTTCTTCAGTAAGTCAATCTCAGAACTTGTTTTTAATATTTTTTAAGTGCTAAAGGAAAAAAAACCAACTCATATATGGAAGTAGAAGGCAAAGTTATAAGCAATCACTGATCCAAATAAATAAGATACTATGAATATAACTTTTAAAAATTACAGCAATTTGTGTTTTCCTGTGTTCTCCATGTTTGCTGCACTAAATATTACTAATATTAGTAATACTAAATATTACTATTTCTGTAATTTTAACAATGCTCTATAAAGAAGAAAACATTGTAATAGTATTTGACTAAGTAAAATAAGAATCCCACATTTTATTTTTATTTTGTGACATTTGTGGCTCTTCAGCATGAAGCTGGCATTTTCCCTCTTCTGATGTAACTTCCTTCTCTGTTTCATTTTGTTTTGGTCGGGGTTATTTCAACCTCTCCCTTCTCTGAGCGGTCTTTCAGCTCTCTGTGAGATCCCAAGCTGTCACTTTGCTTCCTGAATATCCACTTCTGTTTTCTGTGGCAACACCTGCAGATAAACATCTAGCCGGCCATCCAGGTGGACACACACCTCCACACTCTCAAATTCATACATAGACAGACACAGGTATACGCATGCGTGCTCAACTCCTCCACCCTCCCCCAGGGAGCTCAAACTACTCTAGCTGTTTTTTGGCCTTGGCAACAAAAGCAGCAGCAAAGCTTCTAATGTCAGTTCTCTGATCAGAACCAGTAATAATAATGTTGTTGCTGCCAAGGAAGAACTTAAGTCCCCTAGACCAAGGAGAAGACAACTGTATAAGGTAAAGATGGTAGAGCCAGATGCGTCAGGCTGCACACAGTGATCAGAGGGAGAGGAACAAGAGTTGGGGTTCCTCTACCTGAAGTGCTCTGCCTTCATTGTTGACAGCCATGTACTGATTTTTCAAGACTCGGCTCAAGTATCACCTCTTTCTGAAGCTTTTCCTGACTGGTTGACTGTCCTTTCCTCTGTTCCCATACAATCCTTGTTTGGTTAGATGCTTATCTTCTCCCCTATTCCCCCAAAACCCATTAGATTGAAACTTTTAAAGGTATGGACCTTGGCTGATTCATCTCAGTACGTGACACATAGCAGGCATTCAATAAATGTTGTATGGGTGAACAGAGTCCACTGCTCCCCTCCCATGGGTGAAAGTAGCAACTGACTTTTGGTGGAGGGGGAAAGAAAAGGTTGTCCTAATGGTGTGTTTTCTCCTCTTTAAAGTTAACATTGGAAGTAAAGAGGGCAGCGTGATGCTGTGAGGATGACCCTCCACATGTGAAAATAACTGAGAAACGAGCAGAGCAGCTGTCTCATCATTGTCCCTATCACTGGGATTTCTTCAGGTGACCAATAGATAAGTCCAATCCTAATTACAAAGTAAGCCTTTGAAAACCTTGCAAGTGTGAATGAGAGGAAAGTGTTGTATCAAGGAAGGTTGTATTAGGAATGGGAAAATATGGCCCCTATATGTTAAATTGATGAATATGATTCATGTTCCAGAATAAAGTGTTGGAACATTTTAAATGTTTTAACATCAAGGAAGGGTAAGGATAAGACAGAACTGTGTTGGGTTCTTTACTTGCCTGATCTCATTTTAATCCTCACAAAGAGATCTTATTGTCTTTGTTTTATAAGTGAAGAAAGTGAGGCTTGGAATGGATTAAAATTGGGAAGCCACCTCAGTACTAATACTTAGCAGAGCTCAGATTAGAACCCAAATTTGTCTGACTCCAAAATCCTTCTTACTGTTGGTTCCTCTCAAGAGCTATTTTTTTTTTTTTTTTTTTCCCACGGGCCCAGCCGCTCCGCGGCATGTGGGATCCTCCCAGACCGGGGCACGAACCCGTGTCCCCTACATCAACAGGCGGACTCTCAACCACTGTGCCACCAGGGAAGCCCAAGAGCTATTTTTTCTTAAATTATTTTTTCTTTTTTTAAATTAAAAAAAATTTTTTTTTTTCTAACTAAATTTTTTAAAATTATTTATTTATTTATTTTTGGCTGCGTTGGGTCTTCGTTGCTGTGTGTGGGCTTTTTCTCTAGTTGCGGAGAGCGGGGGCTACTCCTCGTTGCAGTGCACGGCCTTCTCATTGTGGTGGCTTCTCTTGCGGCAGACTACGGGCTCTAGGTGCGCAGGCTTCAGTAGTTGTGGCACTTGGGCTCTAGAGTTGACTTTAAGTTTTCAGAGAGGTTGAAAAATATATGTATTGAGCACTGACAATAGGCCACACACAAGGCAGGGCAGCATGAGGGTATAATAAACCATCCTCTGCTCAAGAAGCTGAGTAGCTAGTGCAGGAAGCTGACACATAAACATGGGCTGAACAATAGATGATGAAATCAGGGCTACTGTGAAGGGAGGTGTCACGAGCTGCTTGAGAACTGGGGGAAGGAGTGGTTGGTCCTGGTCATGCGTGGAGGGCGAGGAATGTTCTACAAAACACGGAAAGATGGCATTTTGAGGAGGCCAGGGAGGACTCAGCAAGCATTGGGGTGCTGCAGAGTAAGGAAGGGAACATATAACAGGAGTGGAGTGACAAGTTCAGTGAGGTCGGCATACAGGGGTGTATGGTTGGAATAGTGGAGGGTGAAGGTTGGTTGGACCCAGACCGTGGAAGGCTTTGAATAGGAGTCTGAACTTGAAATGAAGAGTTACTGAAGGTTTTGAAATAGGGGAAGCCAAGGATCCAACCAAATCCTTGACTAAAACATCCGAAAGTATTGCTGAATCCATCCTGACACCAAATCACAAGTACAAAAAGTACACAAAACAGATAAATATAGAAAATCAATATTCTTAATCAAGACTCAACAAAGTGGCCTGCTTACTTCTGCGGAAACAGCAAATGAAGGGCTATGTGACCGAATCACCAGCTCAAACCCCACCTGCCCTCTTCCTTCTGCTTTGGCCAAAGGTGGTCCCGTTCTCTTGATTCCTAAGACTACCTCATCAACAAGAAGACCTGGGGCAACAAATACAATCCCTTCCTCCCCCCAAAAGGAAAAATTCCCACAGGGAAATGAAAATTCCCCTCACTTCCTTCCTTTCTTCAGAAGTCAGCCCGTGAAGATTGCTTAACTGTTCTGTCACCTCAATACACCAGACAAACATCCTAGAATGGGAACTGGATCCTGATGGCTTAATTGAGTTAAAAAGAAAAGGGTAGATCTTCTAAAAGCCTCTCAATGGTTTCAGAGTGCCTCTCACATCTCTGAAAGCCCAGTGGTGGTTCTCAGTTCCTCAGCAAGAGTGAATGAATTTCCTAGCACAGAATTCAAAAGCACTGGAAGTCAGCAGTTCTGAAAGACTGCAGAAAGGTCTTGTTTACATTTTTCTCTTGGGCTGAAACCCATCTATTTAAACTTTGACTAGAGGCAATTATAAAACCGTGGTGAGGGACTATTTCCCTGGTGGTGCAGTGGTTAAGAATCCGCCTGCCAATGCAGGGGACATGGGTTCGAGCCCTGGTCCGGGAAGATCCCACATGCCACAGAGCAACGAAGCCCGTGCGCCAAAAGTACTGAGCCTGCACTCTAGAGCCTGAGAGCCACAACTACTGAGCCCGTGTGCCACAACTACTGAAGCCTGCGTGCCTAGAGCCCGTGTTCTGCGACAAGAGAAGCCACCGCAATGAGATGCCCGCGCACCGCAACGAAGAGTAGCCCCCGCTCGCCGCAACTAGAGAAAGCCCACGCGCAGCAACGAAGACCCAACGCAGCCAAAAAATTAATTAATTAATTAAAAAATAAAAATAAAACCTTGATGAGCCGGAGACGGGCAGCCTGCACAAGATGGGGAGACAGATGCCAACAGACTGGCATTGAAGGAGGAAAGAGAGGGAATATTTTGAGAAAGGAGTCAAGGAAGAACTACAAAGAAGGTTTTGGAAACAAAAGGTATCACCTAGGAAGCTGCTTTTCAGGAGAATAGGGAGAGAAGTAGTGGGCGAGGGGAGGGAAGAAGGCAGGAGAGTGGGCAGGGAAGACAGGTAGGTGGGTAGGGCTAAGGTTGTCACGATCCCACCAGTTCACAAGTGCCACGCTATAAGAGCTGACTGCTGTAGCTCCTACTCTTTATACCTTTTTTTCCCTGTTGGGTCAAAAGTTCATTAACCCAGGGCATCAGTGGGTCTGAGAGGCCTGCCTGGAGCAGACATGCCCGGCTGCCAGGACACAGGCTCTCTTCCCCGAAGGCCAAGCCTCCTCTTCGATTCAGGTTTTCCTGGCAAAGACCCACCTTGGAGTTGATGAGCAGTCCAGTGACGTCAGAGGAAATACCCCACTTGACAAAGGACCCTGCTCCAGCTGCCAATAAACTGAACTCATTAGCATGCCCTGATCTGGGCCCTAAGATTTGGTGAGCCCGAAGAACAAACTCAGAGAGAAATAGCTGTTGCTCCAAAGTGAAGGTTTTTATTCTGGATTTGAGGATGTCTGTGGACCTGACTGGCTAGGGCCAGTTTTAGATGCATACACAAATATGGGGAGATCTACAAGACACAAGCACCCCACCACCACCCCATCAAGCTCTCTGTGTAGAGGAGCCTGACATTCTACCCCTAGATATTCACTCCTTTGAGTTTCCTAACTTTTTGGTTTTGAATGTCCTTATTAACATGCAAACGCAGTACACAGAAGAGAGCCCTTGTCTGAGATGTAATCAGCTAATTTTTTAGCAGGAATTCACTTTCTATCAATTCCATCCAGATTAGAACTAGGGCTCTGTGGGAGGAAGATCCAGACAAGCATCATGGAGATGGAGAATGGGCAGAGGCCTCGGAAATTATAAGCAGGGAAGCTGGCAGGCATCACAGAAGATGCCAGAGACAACTGAGACCAGCACCTCAACATAAGTCAGCAGCTGAAAGCCAAGCTCATCTTAATGTTTTGTGAAACTCTCTTCTCTGCTAACCCAGGTCTTAGCAGGGAAAGCCATTTGGGGCACAGCCAGAGGATGACAGGGAAGGTCAGAGGATTTGCAGATATTCAGGGCCAGGGCAGGGTCTCCCAGGGCACAGAGGCCAAGGTCGTGGGCTTCTCTCCAGACTAGCTTGCTACTCTTATAAGAAGATCTGTCCTACAGCTCTGAGCTGTACCCCCAAGGCCAGCCAACCATCTAAAAATATCATGATGCTGTTTGTAAGGGCCTGGGTGGAGAATGTGGGGATGGCTCCCTGCAAGTTCACTCTGATTCAGGACAGACAGATCCCAGGGTAAGATTCTTGCTTATGTGTGTGTGGGTATGAGGGGAGACTTCATAAGAGGACTATTGATATTTTATTGTATTAAACATACACTGAAATTTTATTTCTTAAAATTTGTATGAGTAGAAATTGCTTTTTTGCACCCTTATCCCTAGAGAGAGAAAGTCTGCTTCTGATGTCGTGTTCAGGAGGTAGCCTGTGAACGACTGCTAGCAGATATCCCAAGAGCTGCACAGAAATTTCAAAGGGATATACATTGCCCAGCACCTACCAGAGGGTGTTATACCTTGGAGAAGATATTTTGTAAAATCACACATGAGATTTTCAAGGGAAATCCTGGGGGACCGTACATAAAACCAGACAGGAAACATAGTATAGTGGTAAAAAACACAGATTCAGGAGCCAGGCTGGCTGGGTTCAGATCCTGCCAGTACCACTTAGCTCTGTGACCTTGGACAAGTCACTTAACCTCTGTGGGCCTTAGTTTTCTTATCCATAAAATTCAGATAATAGTAGTTCTCAGTTCACAGGGTTGTTATAAGGATTAAATAAGTTAATATTTAAAGGGTTAAATGAGTTAATATTTAAAAGCACTTAGAACAGTGTTTGTCATAGCAAGAACTATTTAAGTGTTACATGTGAAAATTAACAAATCAAATCTCCAGGCCTGGAAACCTCACTTGGTTCTATGATTGACCCTGTCTCCAAGAAGGCCTTTGGTTGGCTCTGGCCTGCACTTAACCTCCCACCATACCAGCATGAGGAGACAGAAGAAAGATACCCTGGAACCTTTCACCTCCAGGCTTCCCCTCAAGCACTAGGCAAGGCACTTGTGTCCTACTCTGAAGCCTCGCAATGTGCATGCCCAGGGCTGAGGCCAAGCCAGAACCACCAACGGGGAGCTCTGTCTGGTGCCTGGGCCAGAAATGGGAGTTCCTCATTGCAAACCCCTCAAGCCCTTGGCAGGCTCCTTGCTTGTGCTGTCACTAAATGCTGCCCCAAGCCAGGGTTACAGAACACAAGGAAAAGCCCTAACTGAGAAAGGTAGAAAAGCAGAGAAACGAGCAGGTGTCAGGAAGAAGGATCAGGGCAAGAGGAGACCTAACACACACGGAAAAAAATAGAAAAGCTCTAGTAAGTGCAAGGAAACTTTTTTGGTCTATTTTTGATCAAGTAAAAAACACAAACACAAGAGAATAAACTGAGCAACTAGAATCAGACTGAGCCAGTGAAGGGTGGGAAGAGGCAGCAGAACTGCAAATACATGCTAATTACCTCACCCTTCCTCAGGGACCTGCAAGCATGGCCCCAGAGCCATTTGTACCACAGCCTAATAATGATTTCATTTCACGGACTTGCTTCCACTTTTTTTCTTAACAAAGTCCATCACAACTCTGTTTTGGGAAGTAGAAACATTATCTATCTTTAGGAAACTTAACTGCCAAAAAAGCTCGGATAAGCATAATTAAGAAGTAAAGAATAGTTGGATAGTTGGTGTGACTAGGACAAATACCAAATCACAAATATTTTAAATTCTTCCCCTTCTGGGCCCTAAGCAGAGAGGTGCCTTTGTTTGCTGAATTGGCTCACAGATGACTTGGCTTTTGTGTGTTGTGTAGGATGTTGAATGGGGAGGAGAAACCAGAGGAAGGTCAAATATTTGTCAAGTGCCTACTATGTATCAGGCATTCTGCTAGAAGCTAGAAATTCAAGAGTGAACAAAACAGGCAGGCCCCTGTCCTCATAAAGCTAACACTTTTTTTTTAATCGTAGTAAATTACACATAACATGAAATTTACCATCTTAACTCTTTTTAAGTGTATAGTTCAATAGTGTTAAGTATGTTTACACTGTGGTGCAAATACTCTCTAGAATTTTTCCATCTTGCAAAACTAAGACTCTATGCCCATTAAACAATCCCATTTCCCCTTCTCCCTAGGCTGCGGTGACCAACATTCTACTTTCTGTTTCTATGAATTTGATTAACCTAGATTCCTCATAGAAGTGGAATCATATAACATTTGCCTTTTTGTGACTGGCTTATTTCATAATATCCTCAGGGTTCATCCATGTTTAGCATGTGTTGAAATTTCATTCCTTTCTAAGGCTGAATAATATTCCATTGTATGTATAGACCACATTTTGTGTATTCATTCATCTGTTGATGGACACTTGGATTGCTTCCACCTCTTGGCTATTGTGAATAATGCTGCTATGAACATGGGTGTAAAATATGTCTCACTCTTTTAAGGAGCTTATCCCATCATATTTGGATTATTTATTTGCCCATTAGTTGGGCCAACTAGATGGGTAGCTGCACAAGGACCTATGTTATTTATCTTTGCATTCCAACTTCCTGTATAGTGCTGGCACATAGTAGGAACTCAATAAATATTTCTTGAACAAAATAATTTATTTTTACACTTCTTAGTCACTACTGCGGCAGCTGGCTGTTTTACATATCTTAATAAATCAATTTTTATTTTTATTTTTTTGGTACGCGGGCCTCTCCCTGCTGTGGTCTCTTCCGTTGCGGAGCACAGCCTCCGGACATGCAGGCTCAGTGGCCATGGCTCATGGGCCTAGCCGCTCTGTGGCATGTGGGATCTTCCCGGACCGGGGCACGAACCCATGTCCCCTGCATCGGCAGGCGGACTCTCAACTACTGTGCCACCAGGGAAGCCCTAAGTTTTGCAATTTTAATGAATGCTATTTTGATTATATTTACATACTAAGCTAGTTTATGTAAGGGGATTAGTATTAAAAAATCTAAATCTCAATCAAAATTCACTTTTTAGATGAAATGCTACTGACAATTCCTTCCCACTCACTTTGGTTAAAATCAACTCTTGCTGCTCTTATTTTTCTCCTTCCTTTTCTTTCTTTTCCTCAAGTCATAGCATTGCATAGATCTTGAGGACTTCATTATGGGTCTCCTTAATTCAGGGGACATCCTGATGAATAGAGCTAGGCATGGGCCTAGAGTTTGGTTTTCTCAGCTCAAAACCTTGCATTGAGGGTCATTTTCTACAAGGCACAGCATGAACAAAGCACAGCCCTACCTCTGGAGGAATCTATCTTATTCTTGGCCACAATTAAGTAAGAGGCCTCAGTTTTCTCGGGTGTAGAAAATAGTATTTACCTCCATTCCCCATTACCCACGTGACAAACACAGACACAACTCTAACATTTACAAAACACAAGGAGCTGAAAGACATTGTGAAAATTCTGAGTAGCACTGTATTTGATGATAATTACTATAAATAGTATCATCAGTTTTAGAAGCTAGCTCTGTAAAGCCTTTACAAAATAGACATTTAGAACTATGATTTCTAGTCAAGGTAGCATTGTTGTACAAATCCTTGGGGTACTTATTCAGCTCCAAACATAAAGCAATGGTTTTTAAAATGTAAAAGAGAAAAACAAAAGACACAGTTGGCCCCAAGTATAAACTTTTCTATGGGCCAGAAATGCAAAGCAACGAATGAGAGGGAAGACTTGGGCCTGTTGGCCTCCAGGTACGAAAGGAGGTAGAAAATGCTCTAAAGAGGCTTCTGCAGGGGAAGGGACACTAAAAGTGATCTGCATGGGGCGAGGGAAGTGGATGGGAACCAGACCAGATTCACTGCTTGAAACTATGGACTACACTGTGAACCCTCATTCCCATACTCACAAACTAGCTTGTTAAAGAGCTGACCACTGCCTAATGATGGGCCTTTCATGAGGGAATGATGAGGCAGGAAGACAGGACACATGATAGGAAACTGGATCAAGCAACCACAGACCTCCATGACTGACTTATGACATCTCCGTCAACACAGTAAGGGAGAAAATAGATAAACTCTCTTTATAGATAATATGATTGTCTATAAAGAAAATCAAACAGACTATACTGAAAAAAATATTATAACTAAAAAGACAATTCAGCAAGGTGTCTGGGTATAAGATCAACATACAAAATTCAATTGCAATCCTATACCTCAGTATTTATCCAAGACAATATTTAATAGCAAAAAAGGACACTATTCTTAATACTAATAAACAATAAAGTGCTTAGGAATAACAAAAACATAAAATGTGGATTTATATATAAAAAACGTTTGTGGAAAAAGTTAACTAAGATTTAAATAAGTAGATATGTATCATATTCATGAATTCAAATATTCATTATAATGAAGATGTCAGTTCTCCTAAAGTTAACATTTAATTTCAATGCAAACCCAATTTTAAAAATCCCAGGGACTTCCCTGGTGGCACAGTGGTTAAGCATCCACCTGCCAAGGCAGGGGACACAGGTTCAAGCCCTGGTCCAGGAAGATACCACATGCTGCGGAGCAACTAAGCCTGTGCGCCACAACTACTGAGTCTGCACTCTAGAGCCTGTGAGCCACAACTACTGAAGCCCGCGTGCCTACAGCCCATGCTCTGCAACAAGAGAAGCCACCACAATGAGAAGCCCGTGCACCGCAATGAAGAGTAGCCCCCGTTCGCCACAGCTAGAGAAAGCCTGTACACAGCAACGAAGACCCAGCGCAGCCAAAAATAAATAAATAAAATAAAATAAATAAATTTATAAAAATAAAATCCCAACCTGCTTTAGTAACATGGAACAATGATCACAAAATTCATGTGGAAGAGTAAAGGGTCAAACTTATTATAGTAGTTGGGGATTCCTTTGGCTGCAAGTAAAAGAATGTAAAACTTAAAGTGGCTTAAATAATAAGGTTTATTATTTTACATCTCAGGATGTCCACTGATAAGTGATTTCAGTATTGGATAATTCAGCAGCACAATGACATCATGGGAATCTGTGACCTTTTCATCTGTCTGCTTAGCCATTCTTGGTGTGCTGGACTACACTCCTCCCTTCAGAGTGGCAAGATGGCTGCCACAGTTGCAGACATTACATTTTCCTACAAATCTATAAAAAGAGAGGCAGGGCAAGTCTGTTCCTTATGTACATTTTAAAAATATTTATTTATTTACTTACTTACTTTTGGCTGCGTTGGGTCTTCGTTGCCATATGCGGGCTCTCTCTAGTTGCGGTGAGCGGGGGCTCCTCTTCGTTGTGGTGCGCGGGCTTCTCATTGCGGTGGTTTCTCTTGTGGAGCACGGGCTCTAGGTGAGCAGGCTTCAGTAGTTGTGGCTCACGGGCTCAGTAGTTGTGGCTCACAGGCCCTAGAGCACAGGCTCAGTAATTGTGGTGCATGAGCTTAGTTGCCCCACAGCATGTGGGATCTTCCCAGACCAGGGATCGAACCATGTCCCCTGCATTGGCAGGCGGATTCTTTTTTTTTTTTTTTGCGGTACACGGGCCTCTCACTGTTGTGGCCTCTGCCGTTGCGGAGCACAGGCTCTGGACGCGCAGGCTCAGCGGCCATGGCTCACGGGCCCAGCCGCTCCGCGGCATGTGGGATCTTCCCGGACCGGGGCACGAACCCGTGTCCCCTGCATCGGCAGGCAGACTCTCAACCACTGCACCACCAGGGAAGCCCGGGCAGACGGATTCTTAACCACTGTGCCACCAGGGAAGTCCCCTTATGTACATTTTTAAGTGAGAAGAAAACTTACCTATCCCATCCCATCTCCACTCTAGTGCAATTCCACTTAGGTCTCATTGGCAAGAGATGCAACATATGCTTATGGCCAAACCAATCCCAATGGAATGAAATTACTTTAATGGGCTTAGACTGAGTACTATAAGATAAGGTTCATGGACACCTGAAAACAATTTAGGTTCAAGTTAGAAAGGAGAAAGACAATATTCTTTGGTCAGATAACCAACCGCAATACCCAAGGCAATTTTGAAAAGGAATAAGTCAGGGGGGTTGCCTTACCAAATATCAAATTTTTAAGAAAATTTTTTTATTGGAATATAGTTACTTTAAACGTTGTGTTAGTTTCTGCTTTACAGAAAAGTGAATCAGTTATATGTATACATATATCCCCTCCCTTCTTTTTTAGATTTCCTTCCCATTTAGGTCACCACAGAGCATTGAGTAGAGCTCCCTGTGCTATACAGTAGGTTCTCATTAGTTATCTATTTTATACATAGTACTCTCTATATGTCAATCCCAATCTCCCAGTTCAAGTCCCCTTCCCCCTCAAATATCAAAATTTAAAACCAGAGGTGGTATAACAAACTAGGAGTGAAAAGATGAACTGTTTAGGAAATATGTGTTGGAATAATTATACATGTATTTTCTCTTTCATATCACAAGAAGTTTAAGTTGGTTTAAAGACCTAAATGTGAATTGTCCATTTTTATACTTCTAGAAAAAATATAAGAGATTATCTTTACACCCTTGGGATAGAAAAATTTATTAAATAAAGCATAAAATATAAAGGAAAAGATTGATACATTTTACTGATTTAAAATAAGAAGAATTCATCAGCAAAGTGAAAAGACAGTCTTAGACTGGGAAAACATATTTTCCCAGACATAAAACAATCAAGGTATTAGTATTCAAAAATTATAAAGAACTCCTACAGAGCAAAAAGAAAAAGAAACACCTAGAAAGAAAAATTGGCAAAGGATATGAATAGGCCAATTAACAGAAGAAAAACCCTAATGGTCAACAGACATACAAGAAGATGTGAAATCTCAGTAGAAATTAAGGGAAAATGAAATAAAATAATAAAAAGTTACTATTTCATATCCATAAGTAGGCAAAAATTTTAATTCTGAAAAAACCAAAAGTTAGCGTCATGTGGAAAAACAATACCCTTAGAAAGCAAAATGATGATATATGTTAGTAGAAATCGTAAGACCCAGCTGTTCCTCTTAGGTATATTGCCTAGATTAGTGCTTCTCAGCCAGCAGCGATTTTGCAGTGTTTGAGGACGTTTCTGGTTTTCACACCTGTGTGTGTGTGGGGGGGGTGCTACTAGTAACTAGTGGGTAGAGGTGAGGGAAGCTGCTTAATATCCTACTCCACAACATAGAATTATTCAGCCTAAGAGTTCAATAATGCCAAGGTTGAAAAATCCTGGCCTAGAAAAACGTTCATATGGTGTTTGTACACCAGCAGGCTGCTATTTAAGCATTAACACCAGCATTGTTTGTTACAGCAAACAACAATAACAAACTAAAAACAACCTACATGTCAATAATGCAGGAGGATGGATAAGGAACTTGTGCATATCCTAACAAGGGAATAATGTACAACAGTTATAATTAATGAGTTAGTTCTTCAGGTTGCAACATGAGTAAATCTAAAAAATAATGATAACTAAAAAAGCATTGCAGAATGTTATGTACAGCATGATATAGTGTTCCTTTACATTTTACAAATACAAAGCAATACCATGTTTGTTTATGAATATATACATATAACAGAAAAGTATAAAAACATGTATAGGAATGATTTATAGTAACTTCATGATAGTGATTACTTTGGGGAAAAGAGGAAAGGAGAAAAAAACGGAGAAAAACAGAGAAATGAACGGGATCAGGCTTCAAGTTGTACTTAAACCTTTTACAAAAATACAAACAAAAAACCCTAAAGCAAATAAGTCAAATATTGATTTGTTGAGTGTTGTATACTCAGATGTTTGTTAAACTATGTTCACTATTTTTCTATTTGTTTGAAATATTTTATAATGACAACATTTTAAAGTATTTTATGAGCTGCATTTGCAAGAATGAGTATTCTTTGTGTGTCTCAGGAGCATGGAGATGGTAGAGGGAGCCAGTGTTTCCAGAAGAAACTGTGTCGCTCCAAAGGAAAATTAGAGAAGGGGAAAGTGACCCTTGAATAAAAAAGAGTCTATTCATCTAAAGACCCCTCCCAGGGATTCTTGGCAGGATGAGAGCTGGCTTTCCTGCTGCGCCAGTGATTGGTAGGCTATACCTCTGTCCATGGTCCTATTCCTCTCCCTCAAACAACCTTAGAAGAATTTAGAGGGAGGTTCAAATTTGCCTTGTAGGAGGACATTAAAGTGTTCTAGATAAAGCTAAGAAGCTGAGAGAAGAGGAAATATTGTGGGTACAGCAGATCTTGAGTATTTGGGGAAAAGTTCTGACAGTCTGCCATAGATGCTACCAGCAGAGGGGATCCTGCTAGACAGCCATTCTTTGTAACAATGATGAAAAGCATCTATCAGAGGAGTGAGCTCCACTCACGCTGAGGTCTGCTCAATAAGGATGATACTGTCATCTCCCTAGCATTTCATATTTTTAAAGAAAGTTTCTTATTCCTAACGCTTTTCGTAATTTCTTTCCAATACTACTGTAAGACCAGTCGATATCCACCTCTTGCTTTTACAGAGATGGGGAGAGACTAGAAAAGCTTCTCCAAAGACTTAGGTTCTTTCTAGTAACCAATATTTTTACCTAAGCCACTAGGGGTAAATAAACAGTGAGAGTAACTCAACTGAGAAAGATATTTTATGGGCATCCCAGAGTAATCACCTATCTTTTAAAAAGAAACAACATTTCTTGAGATCCCAGGAGGTGTCTGGCACTACACAAAGTGATATGAGCGTGAGAGTGCAGAACATAATGTTTGGGAACATTATGTTCCTCCGGGGACTTAAAAATTAATGCAGATCCAAAACCGTTAAAAAATACAAGGGTTTGTTGTAATAAATTATGGAAAAACATAATGAAAGGTGTAGGGGCAAAAATCCCAAGCACAGTGATAAACTAGGGAACATGAAAGCAGAATACGATGGGCCAACTAACCTCAGGAAAACATAGACTCCCAATATGGGCAGAATAGAAGATACCCTGTGAAGTCCATTTTGCAGACTTGGTTACTTGTCCATACACACAAAATCAATAGCTGTTTTTGATGGGCCACTGGCAAAAAAATATGTACTCTTCTCTTCTATAGATGGGAGTCCAAACCATCCAGCATACAGTAAAATGTTTAGGAAAAAAAATATGTGGGTTGGTAAACTTTTAATCTACAAAACTATATGTCTAGTGGTGGATGATAGCACTAATGGAAATACGTGCAATTGGGTTTGTAGATGCTGATTTTTAGCAGCAACCAGAAACTGTGCTAAAAGCTCAATTTGGCCTACTTTACATTCCCTGGGTAAGTGAGTGGGGAAATTTTCATGAGGCTATGTGTTATATTCAGTAGAGGGAATAAAGAAATACATGAACACTGTGATATAGAGGTAAGAAAGTATCTTAATAGAAATATGTACTCTAGTCTAGGACGTTTCTCCACCAAAGTGATGGAAGGTACTTGGAAATGCAGGGACCTAACTGGTCCTGAAACTGAACTTTCTCCACCACCCCAGCTTTCCTGTTTTAACAACTTCTACCTTGTTAACCTATTAATGCTAAGAGTCAGTTTTATATATTGATAGTCAGCTTTTGATTTGAGCTCCCACATGGTCACTGCAACTTTGTTCACTTTTATACTTATCCTTTCACATTTTCTAGTATTACAGTAATATGAAAAGATAAAAATGTCTAGAAATTTTTATCCCTTGTATTAGGCAAGAAATTACACAGTCACATCCACATGGATATCTAATAGACATCTCAAACTGAAAATAGCCAGAAGAGAACTCTTGATTTTTTCCCCTTAATCTTCTTATATCAAATAACAAGAGGCTTAAACAGAATTTTACTTTTCTCATAAACAAGATGTCTGGCACTAGATGGTTGCTGGTGTTGGTTCAGCTGCTCAACGCTACCATCAAGGACCCAGGCAATTTCTATTTTTTTCCTGCTTCACCATCTTTAACATCATCAGGTCTTTTGTCTTGTACTCATAAGAAGCCTGCTGTGACTCCAGGCATTGTGATGGTGTTCAAGATAGCCATATCTATTCCCAGAAGGCTTTCACTTAGGTCTCATTAGCCAGAAGTGAATCACCCCTAGCTGCAAAGAAGATGGGGGAATTGAATATCTAGCAAAAGAAAATGTGATTATTATGATTGAGTTACACCACTCATGATCCATCACTCGGGGCTTGACATCTTGTCTCCTCAACCAAGTCAGGGCTCTGTTAGCAAAGAGGAAGAGAGGAATGGCTATTGGGGAGGGAATTAACAATTTGCCACACTTCTCATTCCCAGCCTACCTGTCTCACTAAATAGCATCACCATCTACCCAGTGCCCAAGCCAATAATGGAGGAGAGAACTTTGATTCCTTTCTTTCTTTGATGTGCCACGTACAAACCACCAGAAAGCTCTGTTGACTCCACCTCCCATATATACCCCCAATCCACTGTATTCTCCCGTTCACTGCTACCATCCTAGTCCAAGTCACCACTGTTCACCTGAATTAGTGCAGTTTCCTCCTAAAGATCTCTGTGCTTTCATTCTTGCCCTGTACAATTCATTGCTCATACAGAAAAACACTGCCTTGCTTGAAACTTCCTATTGGCTTCCCATCTCACCTAAAATCCACATTCCTTCCTTTGATCTTCCATGCCTAAAAGGTCTAAGCTCTATCTGTCCAACTGCATCTTTTTTAAAAAAATTTATTTATCTTATTTTATTTTTGGCTGCATTGGGTCTTCATTGCTGCATGCGGGTCTTTCTCTAGTTGCAGTGAGAGGGGGCTACTCTTCCTTGCCATGCCCGGGCAGCTTCTCTTGCTACGGAGCACAGACTCTAGGTGCACAGTCTTTGGTAGTTGTGGCTTGCAGGTTCTAGAGCGCAGACTCAGTAGTTGTGGCACGTGGGATCAGTAGTTGTGGCTCATGGGCTCTAGAGCACAGGCTCAGTGGTCGTAGCACATGGGCTTAATTGCTCCACAGCATCTGGGATCTTCCCGGACCAGCGCTCAAACCCGTGTCCCCTGCATTGGCAGGCGGATTCTCAACCACTGTGCCACCAGGGAAGCCCCCAACTGCATCTTGTAACCACTTATCTGTCTGCCACTAAGTTCCAGCCACTTAAGCTTTCTTTCTCTTCCTCAAACTCAAATTCATTACCATCTTGGGGACTTCTGAACCAACTATTCTCTCCCTCTAGGATGCTCTTCATTCTGATCTTTTCACCACCAGTTCCTCCTTGTCATTTATTATTTATTATTTTTATTTTTTTATTGTTTTTTTGGCCATGCAGTATGTGGAACTTCCTCAACCAGGGATGGAACCTGTGCCCACTGCATTGGAAGCACGGAATCTTAACCACTGGACCACCAGGGAAGTCCTCCTCCTTGTCATTTAATCACTGTTCAAATGTCATCTTTTCAGAGAAGTCTTCCCTGGACATGAAAACTAAAATAGTCCTCTAGGCATCCATCACTTCATCCTATTTTGTTTCTCTGTAATGCACCTATCACTGTCTAACATTATCTTGTTTATCTCTTTATGTATCATGTCATGAAATACAACTATTTCTTTATTTTCCAACACCTCCACACTAGAATATAAGCTTTATGAGAGCAGACACCTTGTCTATTGTGTTCACTGCTATAGTCCTAGCACCTAGATCAAAGTACATGGTAGACTCTCACTGACTATTTCTGAATGAATGAATAAATGAAGGGAAAGATTTATAAGTGGAAACTTTAGCAATAAAAACAACATCTGTAACATATTATCAACATCCTGAGAGTTATTCTTTATAGAGCAAAATCACTTTGTTAGTTAAAGAATATAAAATGTGTTATGCTTTAAAGAGATCACAATTAATAAGCAACACTAATTTCTCCCACCCAGCCTCTTTCCTCCTGTGTCTTCCTTTTGAAAGCTAAACACACCACATGTACTCTTAACTTAGCACTCTATCAATGCAGTTATTGAATACCTTCTCCCCTGACTTCTTTCCTTTTGCCTAATAATATGGTTACATTTTCTCACTATTTTCTGAAGGTCTGGGACAATTTAAAAGAAACATTTGGGGAACATCCTTCTCTCCTTTAATTTTGGCCAAGATTTCAAGAAGGGAAAAACCCAAATGTTCTTGGAAAAAGAGAGAAATACTTAGCATCTGAAATTTCTGCCTTCTTCTGATGTTTTTACATTTCTATATGTGTTCTTTCTAAAGGCTAAAATCATTTCCACTCCTTTCACCAGAAGACCAGATTTTTCATCAGGCTGTCCTCCAGGTAAAATGCTAAAGTCATAGAAATTAATATGCAATCCTCCTTCATCTCCCTTTCTATGATCCACTCAGCCCTTTCCACACCATCTCAATCCCGAGGTGACCCTTTGCAGGTGTAGGCTTCTGGATCAGCAGCTGGCTGGGCCCAAGGCTCAGCCTGCATTCTAGGCCTCCTGTGCATCTAGCAGGCCATGGCACATTGAAATTGTGCAACAAAAACTTTGGGACATTCACATTTACACTAGGGACACAGCATCTTAGTGAGGCTGATCCAGTATATTCCAAAATGCCCCTGTGTTTAGAAATATCTTCAAATACTGCTCATAAATTACACACAAAGAATCCCTGGGTTTTTGAACTTCCAGACTTGTCAACAGAAAGTAACAAAAGGATTCTCATCTTCAAAGTTCTTCAGTGAATATATTAAAAACAGGAATAGGGACTTCCCTGGTGGTCCAGTGGTTAAGAATCGGTCCTGCAACTCATGGGACACCAGTTGGATCCCTGGTGGGGGAACTAAGATCCCACATGCTGTGGGGCAACTAAGCCCACGCACTGCAACTACAGAGCCCACGTGCTCTGGAGCCCACATGCCACAACCAGAGAGCCCGTGGGCCGCAACTAATGACCCTGTGCGCCACAATTAGAGGGAAGCCCGCACACTGCAACAAAAGATCCCGAGTGCCGCAACTAAGACCTGATGCAGCCAAAAATAAATATTTTTTTAAAAAAAAAAAACAGGAATAAACTGGTCCTCTATATTCACTGCAGCCTCAGCCCCTCCCGCTTCCTCACCTACCATCACCATCCTCCACCCCACACCCATGTCCAGCCCCACGTCTACACATTACAATCTCTTGAACATTGACAGGCTCCTGAAACACATATCCCCAAACAGCCTTGCAACATTTTTGATCATGCATCAGTAAAAAATGTGGGGATGTGTAGCACCAAAATATGTACATTAAAAAATAAACCATATTCATATATATATATATTTTTAAGGAAGGAATAAAATAAAAAATAAATTCTTTGATTCGATACTGTTGGGAACCTATATCCAGATCATATCTCAGGTTAACTGGGAAACTCTATTTCCTCATGGTTATCTGAATTCTAAAGATATCTTCCCAAGATTACCAGGCCTGGTTATTCAGTCAAACACTAATCTAAATACTGCTGTGAAGAGATTTTGCAAATGTAAAGTCCCAAGTCAGTTTACTTTAAAATATGATAATGCAAGTGGGCCTGGCCCAATGAGGGGAGCCCTTTAAGAGAACTCTTTTCCTCAGTTGGTAGCAGAAGAGGAAGTCAAAGAGATCTGAAACATGAGAAAGATTCCAAGGTGATTGCTGGCTTTGAAGACAGAGCAAACCAGTGAGAAGGAATGTGTGGGGCCTCTAGGGGCCAGAGGAAACAGGGACCTCAGTGCTCCAGGCATAAGGAACTGGGTTCTGCCAGCAGTCTGAGTGAGCTTGAAATCAGACTCTTCCCCAGAGCCTCCAGATAAGAGTCCAGCCTGACTAACACCTTGATTTCCGCCCAGTGGGACCCCAGGCAGAGAACCCAGCCAAACCTACCGGGTCTTCTGACCTACAGCTGTTGCTCCAACCCTGAAGTTTCTGGTAATTTTCTATAGAGCAGTAGAAAACTAACACATCTCTTTGGTTTTCACATCTCTAAATAAAAGTAATAACGTCTGGCTAGTCCAAGAAGCACTCAGAAAACAAATATTAATAAGATTAATTAATATGTTTTAAGTTGAAAAGAAATATATTGAATTATTTCCAAGAGGCTATGATTTTTTAACTAATTACAATACCCATTGAGGTTCAATCCAGGGCAGTTGGACTCTTTCATAGTAGTTAGGTTTGTTTTCTCATATTCATTGCAGTTGCAGGACAGGGCTAACTTTAGAAGCCATGTCATATGGGTTTAGAGCGTGGAATTGTAGCTTCAGGGTGACAAGATTGAACCTGCAGTGTTTTCATTTCACAGAACAAAGTGCTGCATTTTATAGATGCTCTACTGGATACCACATCTACATGTCAACTATAGGGATTTTTTTTTTTTTTTTAGCTGTAGTTCCCTTTCTAAAAATCTTGACCTCCACCTTGACAAATACGATGAAATTCAGCAAGCTATATTCTGATCCTGAGAAAATTATAAGAGAAGAGGCAAATGATGATCATACTTGTTTTAATAAAATTGATCACTGAGATGAAAGAAAACCAAAAAGTGGGGCAAGAACATTCTGACCACATAATCATGCCCTAAGTAAACAGAGATACGAATGGTGCTAAGCCTGCTAACCCAGATTTCTCCTCTTGAGAATCATAGGTAACCGTGGAGTTCTCTGATGAGCACAACCCCACGACCAGATCTAATTTAAACAAAGTGATCTGGAGAAGAGGAAGAGGAAGGGGGTCATAGTTAAGTAAGTGAGAGGCTGTGTACAGGGTAAGGACATTCCAGTTTGTGGGGGAGACTTTATATACAAAAGGAGAAGTATAGCTTGGTAACTAAGAGCCAGGATAGCTTGATAATTAAAAGCTGCACAGCCCTAGGCAAGTTACTTAAATTCCCTGAGCCTCAGGTTCCTCATGTCTAGGTCAGGATAGTTTTTCAATGTTCTTAGCACCTGGCCTAGGACATGGAGTCCTCAATAAATGATGGCTGCATTAAGATCATGCAATCTCATCTTTCCGCCCTTGTCCAAAAATCCTGGATAATCATCTCTATTCTAATGGACGCTAATAGCCCTGCTGGCTAGTCCGAAGCATCACGTTCAAAGGGAAAGACTATAGGCCAGTGTCCAGACCAGAAGGCTAATGCAAACACTCCCTTAGGGCAGGGAGGGACAGAGACAGTGGGTCTGGCTAGGGGAAGCTGATTCCCCGGGCAAGGGCAGGGTATTTATTAGAGCCACAGAAGGAAGGACTGGTAGGCAAATATCCACAAATAAAAATCTTTTTCTAAAACAATTTTCTGGCCAATCAGTTGACAATGACTTGGCCATTGAAGATCATATTTTTCCAACATGGTCCATTCTCTTGGCTTTCCTAGGTCATTAATTATGACCATGTTTTCCCCAATGTGGAAATTCCCCTTGTACAGATGCCGCTGCTGGCCAATCCTTCTTTCCTGAGAAGTCTCCACAGCACAAAAATATTTTTGTTTTCCCCATTTGCCCACAGGGAAAATTTCCTCACTCTTTTTTTCTCTCCTCCCTTAAAGCCCTCTGGCAATTTCCAGGAATCTAAGTAAACCAGAATCACTTAGATCACAAGAGAGCCTTTGAGATGTTCTACTTCCAACATAGAAAAAAAAAAAAATTCCTGAACTTTAAATTTAACATTATTAAACCAATCTTAAATTAAGAGTTTTGTCTTTTTTTTTTTTTGGTTTTAATAACCAAAGCGATGCCACTGAAATCAAAATAACCTCCCACTCCTGCCTGAGAATATGTTCTGGGACTTGGAAGCTTGAATTATAAACAGAGGTGATTATTTTTGTATCTGGATCAAATGCCATTATGTAAAATGTGCTTCATACACATTAAAGCCCTATACAAATGTAGGCATTTGGCACCAAAGTGGGGATATGATGTGAATAGGGAGTGATTATTCAAATAATAAAAATTCGTTAGATGATTTGCACTGGTTACCTATTCATCTTCTGGGTTTACCAAAGTGGTTTGTGCAGGGCTGACAACAGTATAGGTACTCCGGAGATATTTTGTTCTTTACAGAACATTCATCAGGAAGCATTTCTATGCCAGAAACTAAAGTTAGTTGGTGGGGAGAGGGCGGTAGAGTGATGAATCAGACTGGGTCTCTGCCCTCAAGGTCTTTATAATCTAGTAAAGAAGGTATAAAGTACATACTAGCTCGGTGGTTCTCAACCAGGGACAATGTTGCCTCCCCCCTCTACCCCCAAACCCACCCCTGGGACATGTGGCAATGTCTGGAGACGTTTTTGATGACCAGAACTAGAAATGGGGGTGCTACTGGCATCTAATGAAAAGAGGCGAAGGGTGCTGCTAAACATCCTACAATGTACAGGACAACCTCACACCACAAGAATTATCTGATCCAAAATGCTAACAGTGCCAAGCTTGAGAAACTCTCAACTAGCTAAATTACCTAGAACAAAGGGCTGGTTGATTGACTGATTGATTGATTGATTGATGATTGTTGGTGTTGGTCCACATGGTAACTGACTTTCACCCTAACAACCCCAGTCATTTTGAATTTGTGCCTGTGCCTAACCCATTATAACTGTTCAATGTCTTTTGAATGAATGAGTAAATTTAGACAGGTGGTGAATAAAGCATGAGATACAGTGTCACTAGGCAAAATGAATGATAATTTAGAGTGAACTGTTAACTCAAGAGGACAAAAGTTTTCTAGCATGACGCCAAGCATATAGTAACTGCTCAGTGAATGTGAACTGAACGTATTCAGATAACCTAGAAACACTCATTTGCTTAAAGCTTAAAGTGCACAATATTGAGGAATCTTATCTTTAAAGCAGTCCTAGCAGTAGCTTTTCTTCTTGGAAATACTTCACTACAGATGGCTTGAGTGGCATATTGTACCATAAAAGGATAAAACTATGTATTTTTATAATGCAGCATTCAAATTTTTCACTAATTCAAATTGGTCCTTTCCCTAATGTGCCTAGTCAGCTAATGTTAATGAAGTATGAAATTTCAAACATCCAAACACTGAGGAGACCACTTAATGAATTTAGGGAAGGAGGAAGAGTTTTGAAATATGGCCTTAACTCCTACATAGAATGTGGCTCCTGCTCTTTCTATACAGTAAAAGTAAAAACAAATGGCATAGGCATGGACTTTGAGCCTACTGCTTGATTTACACAATTATCCATAGTAAAAGAATGGTGAAGTGCAACTCTCAATTAAAATGAAATTATATCTTTAAATTAGAATATGTCAGTGAAAAAAATATTTAATGTACTAAAACTGTTGACACTTTTTTTTCTGGAAAATGGATCAGGTAGTCTTATATTCTAGTGTTTATGAGATAAACAGAGCTATTACTAGATGAAAAAATCTGTACTTTTGATTAAGCAATTACCTTCAATTGTGATATGCAGGTTACCAAGGAAATATATTGGCTTTCCTCTTCCACCTATTTGACCTGCATTTTCTCAATGTAAGTTGGTAAGTCAGGAAATGGCATCTAATTTTGTATTAGCATTCGTCAAATGTAAGTAGGAGGGCAGTGCTAGCATAAAAATTTTAAATAAAAATAACTGGGATAATCTGCCATTTGGATAATCAGCATCAATGTTCCCTGAATTTAACACACATAATGGAGACCACAATGTCCCTGCTTTTTGCAACATAAAGGAACAAAATTTCCTTCAAATTTGAAAATTTCCAGCTAAGTCTTTGCCCAAATGTGAGTTTAATGAGGTAGTTTAGGAGTAGGGGAGGAGGAATTTTACTCCTCCCTTTCCATAAAGAAACAAATAAAAATTACTTCACCTCTGCAAGAGAAGGAATCTTATGGGATACGCTCACTAATAGATGAAGTTAACAGTGACAAAAAAAATCAAAGATGAAGCAATTAAAAGAATAAACCTTGGGGCTTCCCTGGTGGTGCAGTGGTTGAGAGTCCGCCTACTGATGTAGGGAACACGGGTTTGTGCCCCGGTCCGGGAAGATCCCACATGCCACGGAGCAGCTGGGCCCCGTGAACCATGGCCACTGAGCCTGCGCGTCTGGAGCCTGTGCTCCGCAACGGGAGAGGCCACAACAGTGAGAGGCCCGCGTACCGCAAAATAAATAAAGAAAGAAAGAAAGAAACCTTGGCTCAGGGAAATATTTAGTATGCTCAGAGAAAGAGGCATAACCAGTAAAAATGGGCCTTGATGTGACATATAAAGGTCTCCCCATTATTGAATAGTTTTACTTATAATGAAAAGCAATCCATTCTTTATTCTTCCTGTAGGGGAAGGAGGGTTGGCTAAGCAAGAATAATATTCTTAGAAGGGTTCTAGATCAGAACCCTTCTAAGGAGTTCTAAGCAGAGTAGGAGGATATTGAGCTCACCTTCTCCCTTGGACACACCAAAACTACAACTACACAAAGACCAACTATCTCTGAAAATGACCTGAAAACTAGAAGAACAGATTTTCTACAACTAAGGATATAAAGAAAAGGCCACACTAAGATGGGTAGGAGGGACAGAGATGCACTCTAGTCAGAACCCACTCCCCTCGTATGGCGACCCACCATCAGGAGGGAAATCACAAGTCACAGAGCTCCCTCCCTAAGGAGGGAGGGAGCCAAGCCCCCAGGGGACCTCCACCAGGAAGATGGGCCCCCATAATGTCTGGCTTTGAAAACCAGCGGGGCTTAATCTGGGAGAGGCAGAGGGCTGTGGCTCTCTAATACATGACTATTATTATTATCCAGCTATAAAAAAAAGAATGAAATCTTGCCATCTGCAACAACTTGAATGGACCTAGAGAGTATTTTACTAAGTGAAGCAAGTCAGACAGAGAAAGGCAAATACCATTTGATTTCACTTATATGTGGAATCTAAAAAACAAAACAAATGAACAAACAAAACAAAAGAGAAACAGACTTATAGATACAGACAACAAACTGGTAGTTGTCAGAGGGCAGGCAGGTAGGGGGTTGGGTGAAAAAGGTGAAGGGGATTAAAAGGTACAGACTTCCAGTTAAAAAAGAAATGAGGGGTGGAGTGATTGGGAATCCCTGGTGGCACAGTGATTGGGAATCCGCCTGCCAATGAAAGGGACAAGGGTTCGAGCCCTGGTCTGGGAAGATCCCACATGCCGCAGAGCAACCAAGCCCGTGCGCCACAACTACTTAGCCTGTGCTCTAGAGCCCGCGTGCCACAACTGCTGAAGCCCACACGTCTGGAGCCCGTGCTCCGCAACAAGAGAAGCCACCGCAATGAGAAGAGAAGCCTGTGCACCACAACGAAGAGTAGCCCCTGCTCACCACAACTAGAGAAAGTCCGCGAGCAGCAATGAAGACGTAACACAGCCAAAAAAAAGAGTCATGGGGATGTAATGTACAACATAGGGAATATAGTCAATAATATTGTAGGAACTTTGCATGGTGACAGATGGTTAACTAGGCTTATCGTGGTGATCAATTCGCAATGTTTATAAATGTTGAACCCCTGTGTTGTATACCTGAAACTAATATAATATTGTTTGTCAACTGTATTTCAGTTAAAAAAAATATTCTCAGGTGAATATTGAAGTGGTGGGTTTGGACTGAAGAGTGTGTATGTGTATTTGCCTTTACTGATGAGCAGGAACTTAACTATAAGAGCAGGCAGAATCTCCTGTGCCAGGAATAATGTGATTTCCATAAATCCTGGCACCTGCTGGATTGAGCTCCTGCTACAGCCTTTCTGGCCTGAAGCAAAGGCAAAATGACTGGTCCCTCACCTGGGAAGTCCAAGATGCTGTGCATCTGCCTTTTCTTTTCCCCACCCCTGCCCCATGGAAAGCTGTTTTCATGGGAATGAAATATATTGCCAAGATATGGAAATATATTTGTGTATTCAAAGAACCACAAGTAGATGGTTTTGCTGGAGTATTTGCTACAAGGGAAAGAATGGTGAGAGTGTAGGCATCAGATGATAAATAAGTAGAAGTGTTTTTCAAACTATAAAGTGCTAGACAAGATTTTAGGTTTGCCTATCATTTCCTATTCCAAAGGTGATGTTCAAAATTTTTAATAACTGATAGACCGCCAGCACTGGACAATCAAAATAGATGTCCAATTAAGCAGAATGGACACTTTGCCATAAACAACTGGAATGGCCAAACTAATACGTACCAGCTTAGTATCAACTCTGATTATTTTATATGGTCATGAGAGTCAGCGTAATGTTGATTTGTAAACTGAAAGCATTATGGAGACATATCTTGTTGTAATATGTTTTAGATGCAGCCAGATTGAGGGTCAGATCACAGATATATAGATGAAATAAAAGTATCTGCTTATTTCTATTGAACTCACATTCTTATAATTGCTTATGGACAGATCATTCTTCCTCACTTCACTTCTCATCACTTTTCAGATGAACTAGACATTTTTTTTTTTTTTTTTTTGCGGTACGCGGGCCTCTCACTGCTGTGGCCTCTCCCGTTGTGGAGCATAGGCTCCGGACGCGCAAGCTCAGCAGCCACGGCTCACGGGCCCAGCCGCTCTGCGGCATGTGGGATCTTCCCGGACCGGGGCACGAACCCGTGTCCCCTGCGTCGGCAGGCGGACTCTCAACCACTGCGCCACCAGGGAAGCCCGAACTAGACATTTTTAAAAATCAGGTTTGGGGTCTTTTTAGACCATCATCAATAAGACCATGATTAGCTGCCTGAGTGCAAGTTGCTTTTTAAAATTCTAGGATATCTCTTATTCCCATATCTGGAATAATATTCCTGTAACATTTGTGACAGTTATTTTTAGGTGGTGGGATGTGGGGTGGTTTTTGTTTTCTTTCTTGTATTTTTTTGTGTGGTTTGAATTTTTTCATAGTTTTTCTTTACAATTCATTAAAATAATAATCATTAACAGAAACCTCTCCATTCTATTTACTTAGCCAAAATTATAGTTCACAGTCTTCTATCCTATTAGCTAATTGATTTTCTAAATTTGCTTCCCTAAAACTCAACAACATTTTCACCATTGCAATTCAGCTTAAAAGACTCTCGCATATGGCCAATGTAAAAAGGCAGGATATCTGTTTCTGGAGGGCACACTATCTTTGAAGGATTTTCTTTTGTTATTTTTGTTCTTTGTGTTGTCACACCTAGTTGTTTCAGAATACTGCTGAACTCTCCAATTTCCTTTGAAAAGAATACCATTATATGGTACAATTTAGGCAACTTGGGAACACATTTCTCAATTTGGATAGTATTTGTAAATTTTGGAAAGATCCCTCAGTAAGGTAATCTGAGGAACTTTCTTTTGTTTTATGGGTGTCAGAGTGACAAAAGGGGATGAGTTAGGAAGAGACTCGGGAAAGACTGTGCTACTGAGGCTTATACATTTTTTTTTTTTAATTGGGGTATAGTTGTGAGGCTTATAAATTCTTTACACAATTTTCCTTTTCAAGGTCTAACTCTTATGGTGTGATTGATACCGTGGACAAATAAAATCTCCAAAATGTCTTTAAGCCAAATGGTTCAGCCTCTCTTTACATTCCTCGTGGACCCTAAAGGGTTATATTTACTTGAGACTGGGGGGGTCCTGGATCAGAAACAGAAATTTTAAAATAGTTGATATTTTAAAGGGTGGCAGGATTAGGAATAATTCTTTTTCTTTTTTTCCTTTTTTGGCCTTGTGGTTGAACGCTTTTTGTGCCCTAACTACTCATCTATTGGTATAAAAATGAGAAAAGTAAGACATTTTTGATATTGGAAAATTTCAAGGTCAGGCTGGATGACTATCAGTTATGCTCTGCAAGAGACACATACATTTAAAGAAAACTTGATTAATGTGTCCTCTTAAGTTCCTTTCATCTTTAAATTCTGTGCTCTGAAGTTCACCCTTTAAACTTAGGGTGTTGATGTGCCATATGGAAAGGACAGGAGTCTCTTCCGGCCACCTTCCTCACTTTGTCTTGAACCAGCAGCTTCTCAGAAGGTGGCAGCTCTGAGAATTAAACAGGAGATGAAGTGGGTGGGAAAATATTCCTAGGAGACTCGGAGCTGTCCAGCAGTCAAAGGACTAACTAATGAGGCTTAACGGCAATTTGGAGCAGAGATTCAGCTATGTGTACATGTATTCAGTATGCTTACATGTATATAGAAGTATATGCCTACCCAGCCCCATCCTGAGGAGATTTTTCCCGCTTTCTATATTGCTTTTCATTTTTTTTTTTTTTTTTTTTTGCGGTACACGGGGCTCTCACTGTTGTGGCCTCTCCCATTGCGGAGCACAGACTCCGGACGTGCAGGCTCAACGGCCATGGCTCACGGGCCCAGCCGCTATGCGGCATGTGGGATCTTCCCGGACCGGGGCACGAACCCGTGTCCCCTGCATCGGCAGGCAGACTCTCAACCACTGCGCCACCAGGGAAGCCCTGCTTTTCATTTTAGATGAGGTCGGTTGTCTTTTAAATTGTGTAGGAAAAAGGAAAGTAATAATGTACAGGGCAAGATAGAAGAAGTGTTGAAGAGGAAGGCAGGCAAAAATAGGACTATTACGCTGTACAAGCAGTCTTTCAGCTGTTAATTTAAGCTCTTTAGACACACACACAATATGTAAACATGCCTTATAGTACTGAACCCAATAGATGGGTTCAATTCTATAGCAGCTTCATTATTTATATTTTGCAATCAGTAATACAGTCATTGTATCACACCATTAAAAAAAAATATGTCGAGTTTTAGCTTACAAAGACTTTCCAGAGTGTATAACTTTAAAAAAATCTTAAATAACGTAAATTTGGCCTACAAAGGTTGCCTTCTTTTTCTCTTTGCAAGTGGCAGATGCATTCACTTTGATGAATTCCCACTTGATGTTTTGAAGACTTATTAAAAAAAATCTTTAAGCATGTTTATAATTTTCTTATAAGTGGCTGGATACTATTCCTCTTTTATATTTTCTTCTGAAAGGAGGAATCAGTGTCTCCACAGACATCCCAGATTTGAGAAGAAAGGGTGTTGGGAAAACATCTCATCCGATTCCCATATGTTAGGCAATTAAAAAGTAACCCAATTTGGGGACTTCCCTGGTGGCGCAGTGGTTGGGAGTCCGCCTGCCGATGCAGGGGACACGGGTTCGTGCCCCGGTCCGCGAAGATCCCACGTGCTGCGGAGCGGCTGGGCCCGTGAGCCATGGCCGCTGGGCCTGCGCGCCCGGAGCCTGTGCTCCGCGGCGGGAGAGGCCACAACAGTGAGAGGCCCGCGTACCGCAAAAAAAAAAAAAAAAAAACCAATTTTATAGGTAAAATAACTGAATGTGGAGAGGCTAACTGTTCTGTAATAATTTGTAATAATTTTTAAATTTACAGAGTAATACATATTCATTGTAGAAGATTTGAGAAATACAAAACAAAAAAAGAAAATCAAAATCATCCTGGCGTAACTATTCAGATTCTGATGTACAGCCTCTTAAATACACATGTATGGTCATATACATATTTCATGCTCAGTATTTCTTTAAGAGAAAAAAGAAAAGGCAAGATGAAAGAGCTGTTTGTCCATCTGATCCTAAACTGAAATTATCATCCACATATTCTAACCATCTTCTTGATCATGTCTCCTCTACCCTTGGGCTCAATCTGACATTAGATTTAAATCAAGCGCCAAATTTCCTATTTAGAAAATAGCAGTAGGCTTGTAGGCAACTCCTTACCTTTCTTTTCCTGAATAGAGACCCAAGAAATTGTAAAGGAAATATGATACTGCAAAAATGATTTTATTTTTGTGAGGTAACATTGGAGGTCCCCAGGTTGACAGCTGCAAAGGCAGTCACATGTTTAACAGAGAGAAGAGCCCTGCAAGGGAAAAGTTAACTTTAGCTTTAAAAATCCGTTTATCCTCCATGATTTCGATGGCTTTAAATTTGTCACCTGAATGCGATATTAACATAATCGTCTGCATTTCAGCTAATGAATGCACCTGCTTCTAAGACTTTATTTTAGCAGTTTTAATGAGCTCTTCAAAAGAATTTGCCTGGACTTACTGCACTGCTAGAGAAATAGCAGCTGTAAGCAACTAACAACACATTCAGTATCTGAATCAAGCTCTGTGAAGTTGTTAAACTTGAGAAGGAGTATCTATCCATCTGTCTGTGATAAGGGAAATGAAGCTGAGATGTAGCTGTGGCATTTGGAAAAAGCACTAGAGTAACTGGGTTTGGCCAGAGACCCTGTTTGGCCATAACGTATGGATCCCAAGCAATTCATTTAAGCTCTCTAAATCCCAGTTTCTCATCTATATAACAATGGTACCCATCTTATAAGCTTGTTGTAAGGATCAAATGCCTCACTTGTCGTAAGTACTCCATAATATTAAATTTTATTATAATTATTGTGTTTGTTAAGTAGATGTGACTTTAGGTGGATCAAGCAAGTTCTATTTGATTGGCTATAGGTTGTAAGATGACTCTTAGGTGAATAATTGCTCATTGAGACCAATAGTAAGAAAAAAATCAAAACTGATCTCTTTTGCTTAATTAAGAAATCGATTTCAATGCTGAATCATCATACCTTAACCCCACAGTGAAGATTTTTTTGAATCTCCTAGAAATTCTAAAAGTCCAAATCCCTAAATAATCCTATAAGCCATTTAGAATATATAAATATTATGTAATGATAGGATACTAGCATAGGTATTTACTTTTAATATATATTTTAATACTTTTTAATATCAAATTCATTTCATGCCTGTTACACTCTGATTTCAACACTACGTTTTCATGATGGTAATCTCCCTCCTCTTTTTTCCCCATATGCTCCTGTGTACTTTATTTGAAAAGTAAGTAGTAATAACCCATCCAAAACTCAATTGAATGGAAAATGAAAAATAGGACAAATGTTGCTTTAAAGATACACACAGCAGATACATTACAGCTCAACTGGAGCTAACACCCTGGAATAAAGATTCCAGATCTCTCTCTCTCTCAGTCTCTCTCTCGGTCTCTCTTTCTCTGTCTCTTTCAGGAAAATAGGTAGCACAAAGGTGAAAATTCTCCTATTCCCACTTTATTTTATTTCAATTAAAAGTGAGACAATTACTCTGGCTGGGATGGATATAATTTATTTTACAGATTCCTTTCCCGCATTATACCCTTCTGGCCAACAGTATTCCCTCAGTAATTGCAGCTAGTTCATCTATGTTTCACCCCATATGCCACAATGCTGGAGAATCACTCAGGAGACAGGACCAGCTTAGGGATCTTAACCACCTTCTTATAGGGATTTCTCTGGAAAGGCACTGAGTTCCAGAAACCACCAACTTGAACCTGCTGGAGTAAGTAGGTTTCTGGTAACTGCTTGCATCCCCACACTTTCAAAAGATCCACTTTATCCAGACTTGCATGAAGCATCTTTCCAGAAGACATTCAGTTCTTCTCTTAGACCGTAGCTTTGTAATCTGAGAAAACAACCCCAAGGGAGCTCACTTCCAGCTGTCCTTTGACTGTGTTTTGCTACGGAAGGCAAGTTGGCCTCACACTGATGAGGACCTGTTGTCTATGGTCTGGCTACTCACAGAGTGGTCCTTAGAAGGGCACCACTGAAGGGCAGCAACAGCATCACCTGGGAACCAGTTAGAACCATAGAGTCTCAGGTCCCATCCCAGATCTACTGAATCAGAATCTACAGCTTAACGAGATTTCCAGGTGATTCATATGCACTTTTAGGTTTAAGAAGCAGTGGTCGAAGAGATCTGCCTGAGATTGTTTTTTTCAGCAACAGGACTCACCATCTCCTGTTCAAAGCTCTCTCCATTCACTTTCCCCTTCAAGTCTCTAAACACATTTCTCTGCAGTGCTACTGGGCAAACTATCTCTATTTTGGATGAGTTCCCAACCAGTGGGTCTTGTAGCAATCTGCATTTCTATGGTTCAGGTGGTCAAACGCCTATATAGCACAGCCTCCCACTAACCAAACCATATCCATTCCCCTCCAAGTCATCTTGCCCTCCCTATTCCCACAGCTGTAGTGTTACCATGTTCATAAATTATTGTTAAAGAAGGAAATTACCAAAAGAAAAAAACTGTCTCTATAAACCTGCATAGTTTAGAGCTAAAGAATATGTTAAAATTTTCCATTGTGGAAATTTCCCAGCTACTGGGCTCTTTAGATTTTTTTTTTTTTTTTTTTTCAGAGCTGCAAGCAAAGAATGGAAATTTCCAATTGCAGCATCAAGGGCTGCTGTTCTGCTGACTGTCTTGCTCAGTCGGGGTCATCTGTTTCTCTAAGACATCAAGGAATGCCAAGGTAGGTCTGAGAGAACACACACACTTCCTCTGCAGGAAGGAAGGAATGTCTTTGTGCTGCCTCCAGGCTGTGATGAGGAGAGGGGTAGGAAAGGTGACATGCCCTGCTCCGTCTACCTGAGTGTGAATTTTGTTGATTGTTAACCGCCTATCCGCAGCTTATCCTATCGTTCCAATGGCAGCTGGCTGGCAGGTCGTTTTTTAAGAAATCTCTCAGGTGGAGGGGAGATACAGAGAGAGCAAAGGAACCAACATTTGTTGAGATCTACTTTTCTAAGTACCCTGCCAGGTATTTAATATGTTATATCACTTAACCTTTCTGTGGCCCGCCCAAGGTTAACTTCTGACTTTCTGCACACCAAATTTTGAAAGCTTCATCTGTCCTTCCTGAGACAGCCTTACCTCTCCCAGACCCGCCCAGAGGCTGGTTATCTTCAAGCATGCTGAAAGTTTCGTCCCCATCTCTTCAATAATGTCAACAGCTCGGTTCTTTTTCACTGTATCTAAGTTGAAATAGATTTCCCGTCACAGCTGGTCCTGATGTCTGAGTCAACAGGCATCTAATAGTTCCCTAAATTCTGTCATGTACCTCCCCATGCACTACTGTTGCTACAACAGAAGTCTGATGGTGGCAGCTCCATGGAAGGCCACGTGTAAAGGTGTCAGCTTCTTGTGAAAAAGGCTTAAGCACGCTGACTGGCTCTAGGCCAGAGAGAATATTCCCAAACCTAGGTTGTGTGGCTTTGTCTGAAAGGGTTTGGGAGTTTGAGTTTTGTTTTTAAGGCTTTGCCTTTTATGTTTTTTGGAGCTTTGGGATATTATGAGTAGAGTCCAAATAGACTCTAAGGATTTAGGGTTACCTCTGTTCTCTTCTTACTGACAGCCCATGGTACCAGGAAAAGAAACATTAAGGCACATTCCTGACATCACTGTTGCTATTTATATTTAACATTATTTATTAAGGCAACTTTGGTAATAATGAAGATATTCCAGCAATAAATTTTTAAAAATCAACACATGGCTAGTGAGATATTTTTTATTTTTTCCTTTTTCTGAAATTAAAAAAAAGTTTTTATATCTTTATTGGAGTGTAATTGCTTTACAATGTTGTGTTAGTTTCTGCTGTACAACAAAGTGAATCAGCTATATGTCTACATATATCCCCATATCCCCTCCCACCCTTCCTATCCCACCCCTCTAGGTTGTCACAAAGCATGAAGCTGATCTCCCTGTGCTATGCAGCAGCTTCCAGGCTAGTGAGTTTTTAAAAGACTGTTTATTCCATCTTTTCAATCATATCCATATCCATAGATAGCAATGTTGTCTTTGACAGTGACCAATTTTAAAACCACCTGATAATGGAAGTGGAGGGGCATACGAATGGTCAGCAAGAATACTGTAGGTCTGTAGTCTCAAAGGCTGTTTGGTTTAGCCATTGGTTACTTCTGTGATAACGATTTTCCTTACCCCCTTAACTTATTAAAACTGAGTCTGATTCCCTGGTGAAATTCATCAAGATGGTATTTTAATATGGGCCTGGGTCTCACATGGTATGTGCCACATTTCTGACAGGCTTCTTTCCACTCCTCTGCATCTGTCATTAGCAAGAAGATATTGGTCCGCTTAGTTAAAGACAATGATGATTCATATCTGTGGGTGGGGCTGAATAGACATATGATGAATACTCCTTTCCACTTTAGACCACAGAGACAACTTTGTCTTTTTTTAATTTATGGTTGGAATACATGCGGCCTAAGATGCCGATCGATTTTAATCATGGCCTCAGTTCTCTCCCTTCTGTTCCCCTCCCCCTTGCAACGTGACTTTGCAGCCCCTCCCTTCAAGAGTTAGAGTCTATTTCCCCACCCCTTGAATCTGGGCCATTTGACTTGCTTTGGCCACTGGAATGCAAAACCAGTTACAATGTGCCAGTTCCTGGCTAAGCCTCAAGTGTGCAGTACTATTTTCTTTCTTTCTTGGAAACTGCCACTGCTGTGTGAACAAGCCCCGGCTAGGCTGCTGGAGGATGAGAGATCATATGGGGTAGAGAGGAGTCATCCTACCTGAGACCATCCCAGACCAGCCAGTCCAGAGCTAACACCAGCTGATCACAAATGCATGAGCAAGCCCACCAGGATCAGCCAGGCCCCTGCTAGATTAACAGAACCATTCAGCCAACCCACAGTCTCATGAGAAATAGTAAATGGTGGCTATTTTAAGCCACTAAGTCTTAAGCAATAAGTTACGAAGCAGTAAGTAACTAATACAGATAACCAATTCCATTCTTTTTTTTTTTTCCTGACTGCCAGGAAGCTCAGAGTCAAATTTGAAGACCAGTCACAGAATCTATGTTCATTGATTTATTCATGTTTATCGTACCCTTTATGGCTAAATGCAATCTTCTCTCTCCTTGGTAGTGAATTTAAAAAATTTAATAACCTGTTGTTTGCCATGTTGGTTCTAAATCCAAATCAATCCCCTGTTTTAAATATTTAGGTGGTTTTTATTTATCAGATTAGAAGAGATGACTCTAGAGCAGGGCTGGCAAACATTTTCTGTAAAGAGCCAACCAGTAAATATTTTAGGCTTTGCAGGCCATGTAGTCTCTTTCACAACAGCTCAACTCTGCTGTGTAGTGCTAAAGCAGCTCTAGGCTACATGTAAACAAATGGGCATGGCTGTGTTCCAAAAAAGCTTAATTATAAAAACAGGCAGTGGATAGGATTTGACCCTTAGGCCACAGCTTGTTAACCCCTGATCTAGAGCAATCTATGTTACTATGCAAAAACATCTTCACCTACACCATGATCCCATCAACTTTATTGTAATTCATCTCAACTACTTTGAAAACAACAGGTAAATTAAGTGACTTTACTTCCTCTATCAGAAGACAAGAAGGGGCTGACAATAAAGCAATGCTGTATAGACTAACAGCATTTGTACCAGGGGAAGGACTATACTGAACAACTTAAAATCCCCTAGCCACTTAGTCCATAACTGGTTATTTAGCTAATGCTAAAGGCCAGGGTGACACAAGTGATGTCTCACTTGTTTTGTTTCATTTCCCAGCCTCTAATCTCAAATACTCATTTAACAAATGCACACTGTATGGGGCTCCAGTCGTACTTGCCTACTCGGAGCTCCCTGAATGTATTGTGCTATTTCACGCCTCTCTAGCTCTGCACACAATGTTCCTTCTGCCGGGAACACACTTAGCCCTCTTCTCTTACTGGCTAACGCCCACTCACTGATCAAAACTCAGCTCAGTGATACTGCCTCTTGGAAGACTTCCCTGAGCGCACCTCCACCTCCTCACCCTCAGCCTCCAGTCCGCACACTCAGTCTCAGCATTTATTCTACTAAATTAATAATTAAAATAGTTTATAATGCATATATGTTACCAGGCAGTTTCTATGTGCCAGACACTGTTAAAGTCATTTAACTGAAATTAGTGGTATACTTGCCTGTTTCCCCAATCCAATCACACATTCAAAAACATATATTGAGTACCTCACGGTTCTTGTGCTAGGCACAAAAAGATAAATAAAACACAAGCCTATACTATAGAGTAGAAGCCCACTGAAAGCACACTGTGTCTTCTTTGTTTTTACTTCTCAACACCTAACAGTGTCCAGAGCAGAGATTTTAAATTAATATTAGATGAACGAATGAAAATAGCTAACACTTATACAGTAGCTAATATGTGCCAGGCAATGTTCTAGGCTCTATACATGTCTAAACTCATTTAATTTTTATAACGATTTATGGGGTGGCTAGTATAATTACCACCCCTTCACACATGGGGAATTGGAGTCATAGAGAATTTTTAAGTAACTTGCCCAAGGTCACACAGCTAGCACGTGACAGAGCTGGTTCCAGAGTCCACGCTCACAACCACTGGATGAAGTGAAAGCTTGAGTGACTCAGCATAAATCCATTGCCATTCCTGGAAAAGGAATTCAAAGGGTACATGTTTGATGACTTGGATGGTCTGGTGGTAGCAGTTACGTGCTTGGACCTAGCAGTCAGATAGAATTGTGTTCACATTTGCCCCCAGGTGCTCAGTGTAAGTGACCAGTGCTGTTGGAGGTGCTGGTGGTGCCTCCAAAGCACACCCTCACATTCACACACAAAACGTTACAGCTACATCCCGAACTCCAAGCTGATTTCTCCCACCGCCTCTCCTCCTCTGGGTGGGCAAGCGTTGATGCTTGAGGGATGACTCCAGTACAGCTCTGCCAGCACGTGACTGCTGTTTTGACTTTCCCTGTGGCAAGCAGGATTATAAAGTATAGGGTGGGCCAAAAAGTCCCTTCAGATTTTAAGTAAAAGCAAAGACACATTTTTCATTTTCACCAAGAACTTTATTGACCAATATATTCACCCCTTTGTTCCACTACCTTCTGCCATTTTTCAGGCAACTTCATAATTCCATCTTCCCAAAATTTTTTATCTTTTTGAGCAAAGAACTGTTCCAGGTGCCTTTTACAGTCTTCTAGGGAATTGAAATTTTTTCCATTAAGAGAATTTTGTAAAGACAGAAACAAACGGAAATCCGAAGGTGCAATGTCTGCTGAATCGGTGGATGAATCAGAACTTCCCAGCCAAGCTGTAACAGTTTTTGCCCGGTCATCAAAGAAACATGTGGTCTTGCATTACCTGATGGAAGATTATGCATTTTCTGTTGACTAATTCCGGATGCTTTTTGTCGAGTGCTGCTTTCAGTTGGTCTAATTGGGAGCAGTACTTGTTGGAATTAGTCGTTTCGTTTTCCAGGAGGGGCTTATGATAGAGGACTTCCTTCCAATCCCACCATATACACATCACCTTCTTTGGATGAAGACTGGCCTTTGGTGTGGTTGGTGGTGGTTCATTTCGCTTACCCCACAATCTCTTCCATTCCACATTATTGTACAGTATCCACTTCTCATCGCCCATCACAATTTGTTTTAAAAATGGAACGTTTTCGTTACATTTCAGTAGAGAATCACATACGGAAATACGGTCAAGAAGGTTTTTTTCGCTTAACTTATGTGGAACCCAAATATCAAAGCGATTAACATAACCAAGATGGTACAAATGATTTTTCAATGCTTGATTTGGATATTTTGAATATGTTGGCTATCTCCCACGTGGTGTAATGTTGATTGTTCTCAGTTAATGTCTCGATTTGATTGCTATCAACTTCAACTGGTCTACCTGACCGTGGAGCATCGTCCAGTGAGAAATCGCCAGCAGGAAGCTTCACAAACCACTTTTGACACATTCAATCGGTCACAGCACCTTCTCCATACACTGCACAAATCTTTTTCTGCGTTTCAGTTGCATTTTTACCTTCTTGAAATAATAAAGCATAACATGCCGAAAATGTTGCTTTTCTTTTTCCATCTTCAATATTAAAGTGGCTACACAGGTCTTCCCTGGTGGCGCAGTGGTTGAGAGTCCGCCTGCCGAAGCAGGGGACACAGGTTCGTGCCCCGGTCCGGGAAGATCCCACATGCTGCAGAGTGGCTGGGCCCATGAGCCGTGGCCGCTGAGCCTGCGCGTCCAGAGCCTGTGCCCCACAATGGGAGAGGCCACAACAGTGAGAGGCCCGTGTACCGCTAAAAAAAAAAAAAAAAAAAAAAAAAGAATCTGCCTGCCATTGCAGAGGACATGGCTTCAAGTCCTGGTCCGGGAATATCCCATATGCCACAGAACAACTAAGCCTGTGCGTCACAGCTACTGAGCCTGCGCTCTAGAGCCCATGAGCCACAACTACTGAGCCCATGCGCCACAACTACTGAAGTCCACACATCTAGAGCCCGCGCTCCACAACAAGAGAAGCCACCGCAATGAGAAGCCCGCACACTGCAACGAAGAGTAGCCCCCACTCACCACAACTAGAGAAAGCCCGTGCGCAGCAACCAAGACCCAACGCAGCCATAAATAATAAATAAAAAATATTAAAAAAAAATAGAATCCAAATTTTACTGTATTTATAGCCTATTTCATACAATTTAACACTTAGTTCTTTGTTTGTTTCATTATGTAAAACTTGCATTTTTCCAATCTAGATCATAAACTCACTGAGGGCAGGGATCTTTACTTCTTTTGAATCCCCCACAGGACCAAACACAGGATGCAGGAGCGCAATACTGGTGGTCAGTGGAAAATGACTACAGGACCATGTTTGGAGGCCTGGGTAGCTTCTCTGCCCCTGCACATTTCAGCTGGGAATAAGGGCTGCAGGAAGCACATAAGCCTCTGAGATGTAATTTCCTCATCTTAAGATTGCCCTGCTTACCTTACCGGTTTGTTGGGAGGATCAAATAAGATAACGTATGTGAAAGTATTTTGTAAACCAAGATTTGCTAGCTACAGAAATGTAAGAAATCTTCAGAAGAGGGCTTCCCTGGTGGCGCAGTGGTTAAGAATCCGCCTACCAATGTAGAGGATATGGGTTCGAGCCCTGGTCTGGGAAGATCCCACATGCCACGGAGCAACTAAGCCCGTGTGCCACAACTACTGAGCCTGTGCTCTAGAGCCCGTGAGCCACAACTACTGAGCCCACGTGCCACAACTACTGAAGCCCGCGTGCCTAGAGCCCGTGCTCCACAACAAGAGAAGCTGCCGCATTGAGAAGCCCATGCACCGCAATGAAGAGTAGCCCCTGCTCGCCACAACTAGAGAAAGCCCGCGCACAGCAACAAAGACCCAACGCAGCCAAAAATAAATAAATAAAATAAATAAATTTATAAAAAAAAAAAAAACAGGGCTTCCCTGGTGGCGCAGTGGTTGGGGGTCCGCCTGCCGGTGCAGGGGGCGCGGGTTCGTGCCCCGGTCCGGGAGGATCCCGCGTGCCGCGGGGCGGCTGGGCCCGTGGGCCATGGCCGCTGGGCCTGCGCGTCTGGAGCCTGTGCTCCGCAGCGGGAGAGGCCGCGGCGGTGAGAGGCCCGCGTACTGCAAAAAAAAAAAACAAAAAACAAACAAACAAAAAAAAGAAATCTTCAGAAGAGGCACTTAGTAAATATCTGATTAATTTTTAACGATAAGGCATTGTCTTCCCTTCTCCCCTACATTCTGTTCCTTTAGGGGGTTATTTCTCAGGATTTATTTTTATTTGAGTGGCAAAGCCACTCCACATCCTCCTGAAGCTGTGTGAAATGTCCCTTACTGCATCTCACCCCATAGTTACCTTAAAATTTGATTGAAGTCTAAGCAAACCAACCAAAAAAGTCACAAAGCATGCCATGGTCACAACTATCACACAGGGCTCTGGGAGATCAATGCATTTGTAACCCACTAGGGTTTCAAAGACTTCCTTGTGCTATATCGGCTCACTCAGATTGTACCCAAGGCAAGGATTATGTATATTTCTATATTCTCGCACATACTTGATACAGGTGACTGGCAGATCATTGCTCTAAGCCCAGGGCAGCTCAGAAGAAAATGAAAAACATGACACCTTGTATGAGAAATTTTACAAAGAGATGACACTATGAAACAGACTTTTAGAATTATTCACTCATTTATAGTCTTTATTTTCTGTTTATTCTTAGCAGAGGAAACAATCTCCTTGTAGTAATAGAATTCTATATGATACATTAGAAAAATCTTTTTTTTTAAACATCGTTATTCCTCAAATGCTTCTGGAAGATATAGTTTAGTTGTGGGGTTTCTTCTCTAAATGAGAACCGAGGGAAAAACGGAGATGCTAAGACAGAAAATAAGTTGTATATTCTAGGGAATAGCTTATATAGATTTCTGATTCCCTATCTAGTACTCTGGATCCACATAATGTGAAAGTAAAAATAACTAGAGAACTGATGACTTGTTTCTGGTAAGTGTTGTCATCTCTTACTGACATTTTAAAATTTTATTATCTTCAATTAATTCATGAAAGCTATGCAAGCCTGTTTTTTTCCAGGTTCAGTCATGGAGTGTCAACTGTAGGACTTACATACAGGGTTGAAGCATTTTATTGGCATATTGAATCCAGACCAGTTCTAAACTCCAATGATGAAGATATTTATGATGCTCTTTTTATGCAGCATAAAAAGAGGAATCTCTTTTTCAGAACTAACCAATCTAGAACAGTTTTCTGAAACCTTATCTTCTTTCCAAGTGTTTTTATTATGGAAAGTTTCAAACATAAACAAGGTAGAAAGAAGAGTAAAAATGCACCCAACTTCCATTCTTCTGAACCCATCATCCAGCTTCAACATATGATCAATCTTGTGAAGCCTGATGTTCACTCAACATTAGTAGCCAGTAAAATTAAACTCACTTTATATGCCAATAAATTTTAATGCTCAGATACAATAACATGTTTATTTACATATATTTTCCTAAAATAATTTTATTTTCATCACGCAATTTTCTTTCTCACTCTTAAGTTTCTCTCACTTCCCCAGGGCTGAAAGGAGGCCAGCCCCTTCCATAGTCAATACTGGAGGAAAAATACTTAAGAAGAGAAAGAAGTGGTAGATTTTAAGTGTATTAATCTGTTACTTATTCTCTCCCTGTGACACCACACCTTGCTCCCCTTGCCTAAAATGTTACAGGAAAATAGTGATGATGGAAAGGAAGCACTTCCAACAACAGAACTGATACTTTGTCACTTTGCTCCATCACTATATAACAAGTGGCAGAATGAGGGGGTCATTCCATTCTTGATACTGAAGGGAGTGAGAGCCTTGGGGGCAAATATTACAACCCAAGTGTTTCAAGGTGGAGAGTTTGCTGTACCTAACAGGTTACTTATTTATTTGATTATATGTATAAATAAATTTTTGCAGAATACAAATAGTTTGCTGTATAGAATTATTATTCTAAGATTTATCAAAATGTATACAATTTGTAGCCAAATCATATCCATAGGGAAACTAAAATAATAATTTTTTTAAAAAGACATAAATTAGAGAGGGCAGACAGCAGAAGCAAGAAGAATTACAATTCTGCAGCCTGTGGAAGGAAAACCACATGCACAGGAAGACAGACAAAATGAAAAGGCAGAGGACTTTGTACCAGATGAAGGAACAAAATAAAGCCCCAGAAAAACAACTAAATGAAGTGGAGATCGGCAACCTTCCAGAAAAAGAATTCAGAATAATGATAGTGAAAATGATCCAGGACCTTGGAAAAAGAATGGAGGCAAAGATTGAGAAGTTGCAAGAAAGTTTAACAAAGACCTAGAAGAATTAAAGAACAAACACCTAGAAGAATTAAAGAACAAACAAAGAGAGATGAACAGTACAATAACTGAAATGAAAAATACACTAAATGGAATCAATAGCAGAATAACTGAGGCAGAAGAACAGATAAGTGACCTGGAACAGAATGGTGGAATTCACTGCCACGGAACAGAATAAAGAAAAAAGAATGAAAAGAAATGAAGAAAGCCTAAGAGACCTCTGGGACAACGTTAAACGCAACAACATTCACATTATAGGGGTCCCAGAAGGAGAAGAGAGAGAGAAAGGACCCAAGAAAATATTTGAAGAGATTATAGTTGAAAACTTCCCTAACATGGGAAAGGAAATAGCCACCCAAGTCCAGGAAGCACAGAGAGTCCGAGGCAGGATAAACCTAAGGAGAAACACGCTGAGACACATAGTAATCAAATTGATAAAAATTAAAGACAAAGAAAAATTATTGAAAGCAACAAGGGAAAAACAACAAATAACATACAAGGGAACTCCCATAAGGTTAACAGCTGATTTCTCAGCAGAAACTCTACAAGCCAGAAGGGAGTGGCATGATATATTTAAAGTGATGAAAGGAAAGAACTACAACCAAGATTACTCTACCCAGCAAGGATCTCATTCAGATTTGACAGAGAAATCAAAAGCTTTACAGACAAGCAAAAGCTAAGAGAATTCAGCACCACCAAACCAGCTCTACAACAAATGCTAAAGGAACTTCTCTAAGTGGGAAACACAAGAGAAGAAAAGGACCTACAAAAACAAACCCATAACAATTGAGAAAATGGTAATAGGAACATACATATTGATAATTACCTTAAACATGAATGGATTAAATGCTCCAACCAAAAGACACAGTCTCGCTGAATGGATACAAAAACAAGACCCATATATATATGCTGCCTACAAGAGACCCACTTCAGACCTAGGGACACATACAGACTGAAAGTGAGGGGATGGAAAAAGATATTCCATTCAAATGGAAATCAAAAGAAAGCTGGAGTAGCAATTCTCATATCAGACAAAATAGACTTTAAAATAAAGAATGTTACAAGAGACAAGGAAGGATACTACATAATGATCAAGGGATCAATCCAAAAAGAAGATATAACAGAGTTATAAATATATATGCACCCAATATAGGAGCACCTCAACACATAAGGCAACCACTAACAGCTATAAAAGAGGAAATCAACAGTAACACAATAATAGTGGGGGGCTTTAACGCCTCACTTACACCAATTGACAGATCATCCAGGCAGAAAATTAATAAGGAAACACAAGCTTTAAATGACACAATAGAACAGATAGATTTAATTGATATTTATAGGACATTCCATCCAAAAACAGCAGATTACACTTCCTTCTCAAGTGCACACAGAACATTCTCCAGGATAGATCACATCTTGGGTCACAAATCAAGCCTCAGTAAATATAAGAAAACTGAAATCATATCAAGCATCTTTTCCGACCAAAATGCTATGAGATTAGAAGTCAACTACAGGGAAAAAAATGTAAAAAACACAAACACATGGAAGCTAAACAATAAGTTACTAAAGAACAAAGAGATCACTGAAGAAATCAAAGAGGAAATAAAAAAATACCTAGAGACAAATGACAATGAAAACACGACGATCAAAAACCTATGGGATGCAGCAAAAGCAGTTCTAAGAGGGAAGTTTATAGCAATACAAGCTTACCTCAAGAAACAAGAAAAATCTCAAATAAACAATCTAACCTTACACTTAAAGGAACTAGAGAAAGAAGAACAAACAAAACCCAAAGTTAGTAGAAGGAAAGAAATCATAAAGATCAGAGCAGAAACAAATGAAATAGAAACAAAGAAAACGATAGCAAAGATCAATAAAACTAAAAGCTGGTTCTTTGAGAAGATAAACAAAAGTGATAAACCTTTAGCCAGACTCATCAAGAAAAAGAGGGAGAGGACTCAAATCAATAAAATTAGAAATGAAAAATGAGACGTTACAACAGACACCGCAGAAATACAAAGCAACATAAGAGACTACTACAAGCAACTCTATGTCAATAAAATGGACAACGTGGGGCTTCCCCAAAAGGGGCTTCCTCAAAAGGGGCTTTCCCTTTACCGCAAAAAAAAAAAAAAAGGACAACCTGGAAGAAATGGACAAATTCCTAGAAAGGTATAACCTTCCCAGATGGAATCAGGAAGAAATAGAAAATATGAACACACCAATCACAAGTAGTGAAATTGAAACTGTGATTAAAAATCTTCCAAAAAACAGAAGTCCAGGACCAGATGGCTTCACAGGTGAATTCTATCAAACATTTAGAGAAGAGCTAACACCAATCTTTCTCAAACTCTTCCAAAAAACTGCAGAGGAAGGAACACTCCCAAACTTATTCTATGAGGCCACCATCACACTGATACCAAAACCAGACAAAGATGCTACAAAAAAAGAAAATTACAGACCAATATCACTGATGAATATAGATGCAAACATCCTCAACAAAATACTAGCAAACAGAATCCAACAACACATTAAAAGGATCATACACCATGATCAAGTGGGATTTACCCCAGGGATGCAAGGATTCTTCAATATATGCAAATCAATCAATGTGATCCACCATATTAACAAATTGAAGAATAAAAACCATATGATCTTCTCAATAGATGCAGAAAAAGATTTTGACAAAATTCAACACCCATTTATGATAAAAACTCTCCAGAATGTGGGCACAGAGGGAACCTACTTCAACATAATAAAGGCCATATATGACAAACCCATATACAGCAAACATCATTCTCAATGGTGAAAAACTGAAAGCATTTCCTCTAAGATCAGGAACAAGACAAGCATATCCACTCTCACCACTATTATTCAACATAGTTTTGGAAGTCCTAGCCATGGCAATCAGAGAAGAAAAAGATATAAAAGGAATATAAATTGGAAAAGAAGAAGTAAAACTGTCACTGTTTACAGATGACATGATACTATACATAGAGAATCCTAAAGATGCCACCAGAAAACTACTAGAGCTAATCAATGAATTTGGTAAAGTTGCAGGATAGAAAATTAATGCATAGAAATCTCTTACATTCCTATACACTAATGATGAAAAATCTGAAAGAGAAATTAAGGAAACACTCCCATTTACCACTGCAACAAAAAGAATAAAATACCTAGGAATAAACCTACCTAGGGAAACAAAAGACCTGTATGCAGAAAACTATAAGACACTGATGAAAGAAACTAAAGATGATACAAACAGATGGAGAGATATACCATGTTCTTGAATTGGAAGAATCAATATTGTGAAAATGACTATACTACCCAAAGCAATCTACAGATTCAGTGCAATCCCTATCAAATTACCAATGGCATTTTTTACAGAACTAGAACAAAAAATCTTAAAATTTGTATGGAGACACAAAAGACCCCAAATAGCCAAAGCAGTCTTGAGGGAAAAAAACAGAGCTGGAGGAGTCAGACTCCCTAACTTCAGACTATACTACAAAGCTACAGTAATCAGGACAATATGGTACTGGCACAAAAACAGAAATATAGATCAATGGAACAGGATAGAAAGCCTAGAGATAAACCCACACATCTATGGTCAACTAATCTATGACAAAGGAGGCAAGGATATACAGTGGAGAAAAGACAGTCTCTTCAATAAGTGATGCTGGGAAAACTGGACAGCTACATGTAAAAGAATGAAATTAGAACACTCCCTAACACCATACACAAAAATAAACTCAAAATGGATTAGAGACCTAAATGTAAGACTGGACACTATAAAACTCTTAGAGGAAAACTAGGAAGAACACTCTTTGACATAAATTACAGCAAGATTTTTTTGACCCACCTCCTAGGGTAATGGAAATAGAAACAAAAATAAGCAAATGGGACCTAATGAAACTTCTTTTGCACAACAAAGGAAACTATAAACAAGATGAAAAGACAACCCTCAGAATGGGAGAAAATATTTGCAAATGAATCAACGGACAAAGGATTAATCTCCAAAATATATAAACAGCTCGTGCAGCTCAATATTAAATAAACAAACAACCCAATCAAAAAATGGGCAGAAAACATAAATGTCTTCCAAAGAAGTCATACAAATGGCCAAGAAGCACATGAAAAGCTGCTCAACATCACTAATTATTAGAGAAATGCAAATCAAAACTACCATGAGGTATCACCTCACACCAGTTAGAATGGGCATCATCAGAAAATCTACAAACAACAAATGCTGGAGAGGGTGTGGAGAAAAGGGAACCCTCTTGCACTGTTAGTGGGAATGTAAATTGATACAGCCACTATGGAGAACAGTATGGAGGTTCCTTAAAAAACTAAAACTAGAATTACCATACGACCCAGCAACCCCACAACTGGGCATATACCCAGAGAAAACCATAATTCAAAAAGACACATGCACCCCAATGTTCATTGCAGCACTATTTACAATAGCCAGGTCATGGAAGCAACCTAAATGCCCATCGACAGACGAATGGATAAAGAAGAGTGGTACATATATACAATGGAATATTACTCAACCATAAAAAGGAACGAAATTGCGTCATTTGTAGAGACATGGTTGGATCTAGAGACTGACATACAAAGTGAAGTAAGTCAGAAAGAGAAAAACAAATATCGTATAGTAACACATATATGTAGAACCTAGAAAAATGGTACAAATTAACCAGTTTGCAGGGCAGAAATAGACACAGATGTAGAGAACAAACGTATGGACACCAAGGGGGGAAACTGGCGGGGGTGGTGGTGGTGGTGGTGGGATGAATTGGGAGAGTGGGATTGACATATATACACTAATATGTATAAAATAGATAACTAATAAGAACCTGCTGTATAAAAAAATAAATTTCAAAGAAAAAAGACATAAATTATAATGATGAAGTTAGGTAGAAGTTATATGGTTTTAACAAAACTTTGATTTCTTTTTTTTTTTTTGATTTTTTTTTTGATTTCTTCTTTTATACTGTTCCCATGGTAAAAACAGCAAAATTCCTACCTAGATGGTAACACATACCATTCGTTCAATTTTAAGATCCTCAATTGCTCTTGGGAACAAGTATACTGCTGTGGCATGAAGTGGAAGGTATAATTTGGAGCCAGATGAGAGAAAGAAGACTCCTTTCAGAGGTAATATATTCATGTAAACGTAAAAGTTATCAAAAAAGACTTAATAATCTTACCAAGTAATCTAAAGCTAAATTTCATAGACAAGTTCCTTATAGAACTACCACAAACTTTGTAGAACTCAAGCCTTCCATGGTAAAAGGTTTTAAAACTTCTTTTAAAACAAATGCAATGGGTTTAATCTGTTTTGGTTTTATTTTATTTATTTTTAATGCTTTTTTTTAAAACATCTTTATTGGAGTATAATTGCTTTACAATGTTGTGTTAGTTTCTGCTTTATAACAAAGTAAATCAGCTATACATATACATACATCCGCATATCTCTTACCTCTTGTGTCTCCCTCCCTCCCACTCTCCCTATCCCACCCCTCTAGATGGTCACAAAGCACCAAGCTGATCTCCCTGTGCTATGCAGCTGCTTCCCACTAGCTATCAGTTTTACATTTGGTAGTGTATATATGTACATGCCACTCTCTCACTTTGTCCCAGCTTACCCTTCCCCCTCCCCATGTCCTCAAAAAAACAAACAAACAAACAAATGCAATGGGGATAGCAAGTCACAAAGTGTAGTGCAATGTTACTTATTATTGTTTGCTTTATCACCCACGGTAACTTGTTTTGCATCTAGCAAGGACCCAGAAAAATGTAAGGATGAATACTTATCATAATGCATTCCCATGTGGACTTTTAGAATCCAGGAAGACAGCTTTCCTTTCTGTTTCAATAGTTAGACTCTGAAAGGAATCTGGAAAGTGCTGCTCACAGGAGTGGCTCTCAGTCGAAACTGGGCTCATCTCCAGCTCTGCTTAAGAGAGTTCATTGCTGTCTACATGTGACATTGAAGGGAATGAGGAAAACAAACTTCCTTAATTAGTGTATGGTACCAATGACCTTACTTCACTATGGAAGAAATAAATTGCATTTCTTCCTCAGCATATTCTCAGTGAATATCTGAGATACAGGGAGATATGGTTACTTAGTCAGAAACGAGCATTTATTTATTTAAGAGAAATAAGCAATTCAAAGGAAAACTTTCAACTTAACAGAGGGAGAAAAAAACTTTATAAAAAGGGTCATGCCGGTAAACTTAAAGAAAGCAAAGGGAGTGAGGGAGAAAAAACGAGGTATAATAAGTAATAAAAATAAAAAGAAATGGAAGAAAATAAATATATCAATTACCACTAAAAATTTGAATGAGTTGCATTTCCCTTTCAAAAGACAAACTTTCAGATTGGGCTCAAAAAAACCCAAAATTAAACTATGTATAAGAAATTCACTTCAAATAAAGGGACAAAGGAGGTTTGAAAATAAATGGTTGGGCAAATCCAAAAGCATGAATGGCAATATTAATAACAAATTCAAGGCCAAAAGCATTAAGTAGGAACAAGAGGATGGAATGATCAAAGGCACTATGGCAGAGATTGCTAGATGCCTATGTCCATTCCTTGTCACCCTTGCTAGCAAAACCTCATTTTAATTTGTTACAGCAATCTGTCTTGAATACAAATTATTTTTCCCATCCTCTTTTACAACTGAGCGTGGGCAATAAGTTGTAAGCGGAGGTTAATGGGTGGGGCCTGTTGAAGTCTAACTCAGCTGGAAGCTATTCCTTTCTGCCTTCTTCTTTTTCCTCCTTCTTGACTGGAATATGTATGTGATGGCTGGAGCTTCAGGAACCATCTTGCAATGATGACTTGGAGATGAGCACCACTTACTAAAGGTGGCAGAGCAGAAAGACACACAGAGCTTGCATTCCAGATGACCACGAAGCCCTGCTACCAGCCCTGGACTTCTTTTTACCATCAGGTATCTTCCATGTTTGAGAAAAACACATTTCTATTTATTTAAGCCACTATTATTTGGGTATCATTTTATATGCAGCCAGCTCAATTTCCTGCAGTACAGATATAAACATGAAAAAAATATAATAGTTTTGGCTATGAAGAACTAAAAAAAGTACAAAATTAAAAAAAAATCAAAACTGCTAGAAAGACAAGCATTATTTGATGAGATGACAACCATAGAAGTAGATACCTCTTTCAAAATTTGATGTAATATGAAGTCAAAAACAAGTGAGAATGTAGAAGACTATAACCTATAAGTTTATCATACATGCATGTATAGATGAGTATATGTGTGTGGTTGGTATACAGTAAAAAACTATAAATTTTTACTTTACAAAAAGAGAATATGCAATCTTTTCATATGTGTATGGAACGCTTACAAAATCAATCATGTATTTGGCCATAAAAGGTGAAAGCATATTGTGGTTTGGGTGCAGAAGATGTTAGAACCAGACAGTCTGTCCTACAGCTTGCCGGCAGAGTGACCTTGGGCAAGATACTTAACCTTGCTGGGCTTTCTGTCTTTATCTATAGAGTAAGACTCTTAATAGCTAGAAATGTTATCTTCTATAATTATTATTATCCCTCCTGGCCTAGTATTTTCCAGGTTGATGTCCATTTACCTACATAAAGCTGCTAGTGTTGTTTATAACCAACTCTTGGTAGGGGTGCCAGGCCATCAGATGGCTGTCATTGGTCACAGTTTCCACTGGGAGGGTCAGGGCAGGATAGAAGGTTAACATTTCTCCATTTGGCCTCAACTGAACAGTGAACACAATGCTGTCTAGCACAGAATTCAAGAGCACCAAAAGAATGTTAAATGGATGAATTGTTACTTGCAGGAAAAGAAACAGGCACCATGTTTCCAATTATTCTTCATTTCAGACAACAACTAGCTGTTTCCATTGGCTGGCACAGTAGCTGAATGGGGAACACTATTGAGTAAACTCTACTGAAAAAGGATGAATGTGGTCCAGTGAATTTTTTTGACACAGTCCCAGCTTTATTTTTGCCTATTACTGGCAAGCTAATATGGAGGACATTAGGAAACAATCGACAAAAACTTCATAAATAAAGCTTAAAAGACAAGAATTATCTATGGCCCCCAATACATAAACTTTTTGTACCAACAAGGATCATTTGTGACATAAGGCAGAATCTCTAAATTTAGCTACTAGGTACAAAAAGAAAAAACACATATCAATCTTTTTTTTTAAACCCACCAAGTAAAACATTTTTTAATCACAAAAGCAAAATATTGAAGTATTTATAATATTTTAAAATTGATCAAGAAAATATAGTATTTTCATGAGCAAGTACAGTAATATATGAAAATAAGAACACTATTATAAATACAACAGAGAAAATACTATTAATTGTATATTATAATAATTATTTCATAGAAGTAAATATAAACATATAGGCTATGTTATAAATGATAAGTGTTGAATATGTTTATATATTTTTAATAAAATTAAATTTAATGAAAAATATTATATAAATAAGAAACTTCAAAGTTTCATCCCTGAACTTAGAGGGAAAGCAAAAATGAACTGCAGATAGTAAGTTTATTTTAGGTCTCAAACCACTGATAAACTGATGTCAACTGGGAATGAATGGGGCATCTGTTCCTTTGCTTTTGGGGACCTGTAATACCATCATCAGAGTGGTGTTTATGTTTTTGCATATTTTCCATGTTTCCTCTCAAATATGTTGATGTATAAATAGATAAACTGAGGGTGGTTAATTTTTTGGTCCAAAGTATTTCCTAACTCTCTGGCTGGTGCTAATTTCTCTCAGCATTACCTTAGTGTATCAGTTCTTCACCAATCCCCACTCCTTCCTCTCTTTAACAAAGGTTTTGTGTGATTACAAAATCAGCTCCCATTTTTCTGCTTAGAATGACCTTCTCGCCAACTCTCGCACTCATAAATATCCTTTCTCCGCCTCTGCTTAAGCTTTTGTCATTCACAGAAGCTCCATCTTCTTTCCATGTGTAAGAGAACATCAAACTCAGGAAGCAATTCCTTCCACCTATGGGGTTTCAGACTTACTCAGATACAATTCAAACAGTGCATTGCTTCCCAGATGAAGATACATATAGGGTGCCCATCTATCAGGGAGGAAGACAGATTGGGGAGGAGAGACAGAGAGAAATCGAAACAGAGAGGAGAGAGGCAGAGAACAGACTTCCTCTGTCTGAATTGTACTAGAGGCTGAGATTCTGTACTCCTTCTGTAACCCTGTTGATTAGCACAATTCTATCAGGACTACATGAATTTTTAAAAATTCAACTTGGCAGATAGTAGTACATATTTACCAGATTAAATTGATAAAATCAATGTTAAGAACTACATCAAAATGATGGGAAGATTTTTTTTCTAGTCTAGAAGATATTTTGTAAGGATTTTTATTTAATTCCAAAAATTGTCTTCCTAAAATTTGTATGAGTCTATCTAATCATGAAAGGCACGGGATCATCTTGCATTTCTGCCTGCTCCCAACACACAGAGGTCAGATACGTTGTGCTGCCCTCATCCTCATGATGGGAAGAGATGCCACAAAATAATTTTAAAGGATAAAGAAGGATTAAGAAAAAACAGAGAAGAGGTTCTGACGAAAATGCAGCCAACATATGAAATCAGGAATCTTTCTTTCCACCGAATTTATAAAGCTTCTTTGGACCATTCTTGTCCCCTGGTACTTGTTTTCCCTTCACCAGACAGGGAAACTCAAATTTGCCTATTAAGAATGCCATCTGCGGGCTTCCCTGGTGGTGCAGTGGTTAAGAATCTGCCTGCCAATGCAAGGGACACGGGTTCGAGCCCTGGCCCAGGAAGATCCCACATGCCACAGAGCAACTAAGCCCCTGCGCCACAACTACTGAGCCTGAGCTCTAGAGCCTGCAAGCCACAACTACTGAGCCTACGTGCCACAACTACTGAAGCCTGCACGCCTAGAGCCTGTGCTCCGCAGCAAGAGAAGGCAGGACAGTGAGAAGCCCGCGCACCGCAACGAAGAGTAGCCCCCACTAACCGCAACTAGAGAAAGCCCGCGCACAGCAACGAAGACCCAACACAGCCAAAAATTAATAAATAAATAAAGTTATTAAAAAAAAAGAATGCCATCTGCCTCTCTAAAAAAGGACAGACTGAGTGGGGTGGAGATGGTGAGGGGAAAGAGGAGGGATTAAAAGTCTATAAAGTTTGAAGAAGGAGGAAAGTGAAAATTGAAAAAACTAAATTTGTCAGTTTCTTCTTCAAATATCACTTCTGGTTACAGGATAATTTGCAGTAGATTAAGACCATGTTTTTACAAACCTAACTCACATCATCATTCTAGTCTCTGATATACCTCTCTTCCATTTATTGGTCAATAAAGAAATTCATCTCACCCAGAATCCAATCATTTAAAGTAAGTCACAATGCATGACTCAAGATTCAACTAGCAACAGTATTTTTCCTCATATTAGATTTAATGTTTCCTTAAAGATTGACTTGTAGGTTAGTTTATTCTCCACTCCCAGGTAGCTATAGATTTTTGTTACACTGTGTCTGTTGTATAAATACGTTCGTGTGTGTGTGTGTGTGTGTATGAATAAAATATAATGTGTACATATATAGTGTTTGAATAGTATTATAATTATAAACACATGTTTACAGAAAATATTGATTTCTCCAATTCACCCAAGGAAAGGACAAACTAAATAAAACAAATGCCACATTATAGAATACATCTGACTTTCTTTTTTTTTTTTTGCGGTATGCGGGCCTCTCACTGTTGTGGCCTCTCCCGCTGCAGAGCACAGGCTCCGGACGTGCAGGCTCAGCGGCCATGGCTCACGGGCCTAGCTGCTCCGCGGCATGTGGGATCTTCCCGGACCGGGGCACGAAGCCGTGTCCCCTGCATCGGCAGGCGGACCCTCAACCACTGCGCCACCAGGGAAGCCCCTGACTTCCTGACTTTCATTTTTAAAATCAAGTAATTTTAACTCAAATTTTACAAATCTGACTCAGTCATTTCTCATATGCTAGGGATCGAAATCTCCCTCATACATTTGAATTATTCATCATAGATGTCAAACATTACACAAAGATTTATGGTGAAATTAATACTGTGGATCAAGTATAAGTGGCTGCTCCCCAGTTGCATTTGACAGCATTTCTATCTTTCAATGGTTCCTGAAAAGTCTAACAACAGGTTTGCGGAAGTCAGAGCCTTTCTCGCTACAGTTACTGTAGGAGACATTTTCATGGCCATTCATGGTGTGCAAGATAGGCAGACTTGAATTCATACTACCTAACTTTCTGTCATCAATTATGCTTGCTGTTATGTTAAATTAATCCTTGTACAGCTATATTAATCGACCCCAAACCAAATCCTTCAAAGGTTCTTCATTGCTTCTGGTCAAAGGTGAAGGGATCATACTCCTAGGTCTTGCATTCATAGCCTTTCTCCACTTGCCTACTCACCGTTCGCCAAATGTATCCTGTACCTTTCCACCTTTAGGCATTAACTCAAGCTGTTCTTCTCATCTGGAATATCTTCTTCCTTTTGCTCTACAAACCCAAGACTACTCATTTGCTTTGTAAATTTTGTGCATTTTAATTAAACAAAATAATGCATGGCAACATTCTTTTTAGGAAAATATTCAAACAATATAGAAGTATACATACAGCAAAAACTGAAAGTCCCTATGAATTCTAGCCCTCCCTTTGCCTCCCCCATCACCTGCTGAATGCACTCCCACCTCCCAATTTGCTGGTATCTTTCCAACAATTTCTCTCTGCATTTAATACACATATAGTTTTTGTTTATTTCATTTTTAGGTAAGTGCAGTTAAACTACATACTCTGGTGGCTAGCTTCCTCCTCTTCAAGAACTATATTAAGTTTCCTCTCTCCACTGGAGCCCCCCTCACTGCTTTAGCATCCTCCCCCATCCCTCATTACCCTATTTTGAACTTTTAACTCTTGGTATCCATGGCACTCTTCTGATACGTCTCTTTATGACACTGGGTTTTTAAACTATATTTATTAAATGTAAGTCTTATCACTGGAATGTAAAGTCTTTGAGGGAAGGAACTTACCTTCATCTTTTGTGGTGTTTAGAACTGTATTATGTAGGTATTCAAAACGATTTTCTTGAGGTAAGTGAACTTTAGGTTCCCCATTTCCTGACCTAAGGTGGGAAAGCTCTGCTTAAGTGGAGAGAAAAATAAAAATGTACTATAATGAAGTACTTTAGAGTTTTCATGGTCTCTCCTAAGAATTCTCCCAATCTGTTCTACATGATGGGTTGGCAGGTTTCTACAAATCAACTGAGAAGCCCAGGAACTTTGTGAGAAGTCAGAGACCCCGGGCAAAATATTTCTTCTCTGATCTTTCAGACCAAGGACAGCTCCACCAGTAAAAAACCTCAGAGATGAAAACATTCTTATAGTGAAGGGGCATTTTCAGCACAGGCTGATGGGGGAAAGAGTTGTAAGGGAAGCACAGACTATCCAAGGAAAACACACTCTCTCAGACTTTTAGATCTAAAATTTCAACTCTCGCTGAACCACTTCTCCAATGGAATTAATCACTGGCATAACAGCCACAGCAATTCAAAACAAGCCTTTCACTCTTCCTTTTAACGTAAAAGCTGTAAAGTCACACTTGACATTCCTTTTAAAAATGTTATTCTCTCAGATCACAGAGAAGGCAAAATAACCAGTAAAACAGATCTTCTCTTTTATTTTCAAATACTGTTTCTTCAACAAGTTACTTAATACTTCTATGCCTCAGTTTCTTTATCTATAAAACGGATATAATGCCTACTTTATTGGATACTGAACATTAAAATGAGATAATCAAGTGCAGTATGCAGTAAAGTCTGGCTCATAGTAAGTCCTCAAAAATATTAGCAATGATGAGGATGATGATGTCATGGCTTCTCACATCTATGTCAGGAGCTGAAAGGGTTTTCTACAAGGGACTTCAGCCAAAGAAGGCAGACAAGGGAGAGCACTCCTGAGATATTATTATAATGGTGAACATTATGAGTGACATTTCTTGGAAAATTCTATTCAGTTCCTTCAATCTCATTACAACAAATTTGCTTAGAATCTTTATTAAACTGACTGTTGCTTGAAATAAATGGAAAATCTCTTTTTGTTAAAGTTTCCTCTGAAATAGTATTAGTCATAACTGGATTTTATATTCCTTTTGACATCTTACATGTCTTCTATTAATAGTGTCAATTCTTTAGTCCAAATAACCAATTGAAAACATCTAACTTAATATTTAATAACCAAAGATTTTATTTTATCAAAAAAAGTTGCTATTGGTCCCAAAAGAGAGCTTCCAAATCCTCCAATGGAGGCCATTAATCAAATCACATAAAATTATTTTGGTTAATATGTAAATGCTTAGAATACTGCAGATATCCAAAATACTTCAAGTTGATAATTTTAGGGTCTCTAATAGTTATTGAGACACTGTGGACATACACAGAGAAAATCTAAAGCAATGAGCTGGTTAATTTAGACATAAAGATTCTCAACGTCAATTAATTGAGAGTTTCAGTTTGAATTACTCAATTATTCAATTGCTTACTTCACCTGGGCAATGTGTATATAATAAATTAACTTAGGCTATCTTAATAATTAATGTGTGTTCATCGATGTACAGGCTAAGGGCATAAGATTTGAGGTCAGAAAGATGAGGGTTTAAATTTCAACTTGGTAACCTCCTAGATCAGTGGACTTGGGCAAATTGTTTAACCTAAGCCTCAGTTTTTTCATCCCTAAAATATGAGAAACATTTATTTTGCTGATTTATAAGGATAAAATGAGGAAATACATATGAGGAATAAAATGAGGAAAGAGCTTAACTGACACTAGGTTGACATGGTATTATTTCTTTTTTCTTTTTTTAACCACTTCAGTTTCTAAACTGTGATAATAAACAAGTAAATACATAATATATCAGATGGTGATAAACTCTGTATAGAAGAGCAAAATAGGAACCCTAAAGGTCTACCAATGGGGGAAGTGGTAGTTAAAGAAAGAAAAAATAGAAGGAGACATAGGTCAGGTGACTTAGCCTCACTCCATGCATATAAACATCAAGAAGCAAAGGGCAAGTTATGTTCTTTCCGCCTTTGTTGTTTCATGACTGTGATCATCATAACCAGGAGGATACAGGCTAAAATTATGCAGGCAAGTGGAGAAGAGAAAGAAGTCGGGAGTGAGGAGGTGGGGGAGCTGAGAAGCTCAGACTTCCCGTTGATACCCGACAATGCAGTCGAGAGGATGAGTTGACTTGTACCAGCTCAGTTTCTTTTGATCATTAAAAAAATGATTATTTAAAAAATAACATAACCACATTACAGAAAGGATATAACCTAAATACAGAAAATCTGAGATTTAGAAAAAAAAATAAGCCTATAATCCCATTAGCCTCATGTATTTGATATCAGCACTTGCGTTCATTTCCTCCTAGTCTTTTTTCATAAGCATATTTTTAATACATCTTTTTTGGAGTATAATTGCTTCACATTGCTGTGTTAGTTTCTGTTGTACAACAAAGTGAATCAGCCATATACATACATATATCCCCATATCCCCTTCCTCTTGAGCCTCCCTCCCACCCTCCCTATCCCACCCCTCTAGGTGGTCGCAAAGCACCGAGCTGATCTCCCTGTGCTATGCTGTTGCTTCCCACTAGCTATCTATTTTACATTTGGTAGTATATGGTACTGATGAACCGAGTGGTAGGGCAGGAATAAAAACAAAAGACATAGAGAATGGATTTGAGGGCACGGGGTGAGGTGGGGGAGGGGAAGCTGGGGCCAAGTGAGAGTAGCATTGACATACGTACACTACCAAATGTAAAATTGTATGCATATTTAAAGAGAACTGATCATACTGTATACAATTGTGGATCCTGTTCCTTTAAATATAACATTGTTTCATAAGCATTTTCCTTGTTGCTAACCAGCTTTTTATAACTATCTTTTTAACAGTGAATAATATATCATTTAGTAAATGAACAGTAATTTACTTAATTTAACTATCTCCTTATATTGTTAGATGTTTAGAATCTTTCCAGTTTCTTGATACTATAAATATTGTATCCATATACATTTTCCTGCCTATTTTCTTTTCCATATATTATCTCCTTAGAATTGATTTTCAGAATTTCCAAAACGTAAAATGTTCCAGGACATCACCATTTTTTGACTCTTTATATTTATTGCCAAATTGCTTTTCAAAGGGATTATATCAATATGCAGTCCTAAAAATAGTGGGTGAGAGTACCAAACCTCACTGCACCCTTGAAAACATTGGATTGTTTCATTATTAGTTTGTTTTTACTGCTTCAGTTTCCAGGCTATGATAATAAACTAGTAAATACATAGAATGTCAGGTAGTGATAAGAGGGTTGGAGAACAGCAAAGTGGTGAGAGGGAAAGTGCCAAGGAGGGGAGAAGAGTTGGTGGGAACCGAACCCTATTTTTCAGGGTTTTATATAGGATGATCAGGAAAGGCCTTGAGGGTTCCTACTTTACTCTTCTACACAAGTATTTGAGTAAAAGCTGAAGAAGGTGAGGGAGTAAGGTATGAGAATGGTCTGAGGAAAGAGTGTTTCAGGCAGAGAAAACACCAAGAAAGGCCCTAAGGAGAATTCACGCTGGGTAGTCTTGGAGGGACAGCAAGAGGGCTAGTGTGGCTCCTGTGTATTGAGAAGAGGGGGGTGGGGAAGCAGATGAGATCAAAGGGAAAGTGGGCAGCCAGGACGTGTACAGCTTTATCAGACATTGTGAGGATTTTTCTTTTATTTTGAGTAGGATGGGAAGGCATTGAAGGGTTTTGGAAAGAGGTGAGTCAGGAATTGATTTGTGTTTTGTATGATAGCTGATTTGTTCGGAATGGATTAAATATGCTCAAAACCAAACATCTTTCCTAGCAAACCTCCTACATTCTCAGCATCTCCATCAATGCTCTCACCCATCAGTGCTCAAAACCGCAGTCATCTTTCGCATCTCAAAACCAATCATGACCAACCCCTGTCAATTCTGCCTCCAAAATGTCTCTTGCACCTGCCTTCTCTATCCATTCCCATTACCTGAACCCCACCATGACAGTTTCTAACTCATCCCCCAGCCTTCTATTCTTCTGCTCACCACTCGTACTACCCATGCTATCAGAGCAATCATCCTAGCAAAGCTGATCATTCATTGGTCTACTCTTTATCTTTCTGCCCCCCCCCCAAATAAAGTCCAGATTCTTCAGAATGGAATTCGAGCCCTACCACAATCTGATTCTAATCTAGTGGTCAAAGATTATCTCCCGTTATTATTCAGAATTAACTGTGCCTTCTCGTCTGACAAGTTTCCTGAACCAGCTCTGCACTTTCTTACCTACACCTTTGCTTACATTGTCTCCCCTTCCCTGCACCTTCTGTTTAAAGCACCCTTCCCTTCCAGCCCCCATCCAGAAATCCTAGCCATACTTCCAGGACCACCCCAGTCATCACCTCCTTCATCCCCAAACTCCTTGGCTAGAATTATGCTTATTTCCTCTGTGCTCCCATAAATTCTACTCCATTATCCACACATTCAGTATCATATAATACCATAGTTTTGTGAATATGCTTTCTTTCCTACTAGATGGTAAGTTCCATGTCTTGTTTATCCTTGTAACTCCTACAGCTTATTACAATGCCTTGACCTTAGTAGGTGTCCATTAAATGTTGTGGAACTTAAATACCTAAAAGCCTTGTTGTTGAAACAGAACTAGAATTCAGGTCATCTGATTCCCAGCTCCATATTCCTTTCCCAATACCATTCTATCTTTCAGACTTCTCTATGGTTCATTGTCATCCCATCTGAAGTACATTTGAAACCGCTAAGGAATTTTAAGGAAGGATGACTAAACAGAAAACAAATGCTGAAATTTATCTTCCATGTAGCTATTTAAGCCAAAGTGAATCTAATTTAGAGGCACTAAAATTTTGACTCTGAATTAAAAAACAAAACAAAACATGGTGCATACAGATCTAGAGACTTTTTTTAGCTTCTTAGGGTTTGATTTTTGAGCTGTGCTTAATATTTTAGGAGTCAAGTTGCCATGTTTCTTGGTAGGCTATAAATTTGTAGTCTGGGAACAAAAGAAAAAAGTGTGTGTGATTTTGCTTAATGGATGACAGCAACATTTCTAGCCCCTAAAAATATGAGAGGGTTTAAATATTTGGGACGAGACCCTGAGACGAAGCATAATTCCTAACTATCCCAATCCTTCCCTTGCCTTCCCATCTTGAAAAAATATTTTAAGGAACTAGTGTTCTAAACTGGGCTTCCCCTTTGGTATTTGAAATTAAATAAGTGAATGATACTCATGATATATGTTATACACAAGTATATGTAAAATGAGAGTAAAATTAAGTTCTAGTATTCACAATATAGCAATAGCTAGTATTAATATGCACACATGAAAATTATTTTTGAGTGATGAACACTGATGTCTTAAGAAAAGGAAGATTTGACTGAGTTAAAACACATATGTTAGAGAATGGTTTAAGGTGGGGGTGAGGGGAAGGAAATGGAGTGACTCTTTCTCTCCTAAACTAAGAAGGTGTTTTGCCACCTTCTCGTCATTGTAACTTAGAAGGCGGTAGCATTGCTATGAAGAATGTCCCATTGAGGTTTTCACAAATTCAAATGAAATGGGATAAAATTAAAGCCTTACATTTTACAGGAAAAAAAGGATGACACTGAAGCACTAATTCATCTCCCTCTACTCCATCTCACTCGGAGCATTACAGCAGCGACTGACCTGTGAATCTGACATGAATTGTAATATAGGATCATAGAAATGAAAGTAACCTCTGAAGTAGTTTCATCTACCTTCTATCCTTGGCAAGTAAGCCCCAAACTGTTACAAACAAAGAACTAGTATTTCAGAAACTTTCCCATAGGCAATTTTCCCCAGCTACAACCTGAATTCTACCTTAAAGAATGACACGGACAATTTTTCTTGTGCTCCACAATGGAGACGTGAAAACAGCTTTTTGCCATAGCTAATGATCATGACCATTTCTGTATCACATGGGTTATATTTCTGGACTCTGGGGAGACAGCACAGAATAATGGGTAAGAATTCAGACTTAGAGACAGATTAGTGCTTAAACTACAGCTGTATCACAGGCAATTAAGTTCTCTAAGCCTCCATTTGCTCACCCGTAATGTGGGGATGATAATACAGTCCAGCTGATCAAATTACTATGAAGAACAGTCTAGAACAAGTGGTATCCAATAGAAATAAAGCGCAAGCTGCAAAGGTGAGTCGTATATGTAATTTTAAATTTCCTAGGAGCCCCGTTAAGAAAGGTAAAAGGAAACAGGTGAAATTGATTTTAGTAACGCACTTTACTCAACACATCCAAAATATCATCTCAACATGGAAAAAATATCAGTGAGGGGCTTCCCTGGTGGCGCAGTGGTTGAGAGTCCGCTTGCCGATGCAGGGGACACGGGTTCGTGCCCCGGTCCGGGAAGATCCCACATGCCGTGGAGCGGCTGGGCCCGTGAGCCATGGCCGCTGAGCCTGCGCGTCCGGAGCCTGTGCTCCGCAACGGGAGAGGCCACGGCGGTGAGAAGCCCGCGTACCACACACACACAAAAAAAGTTAGTGAGATATTTTATATTCCCTTTTTTGTACTAAGTCATCAAAATCCAATGTGTTTTTCTTTTTTTTTTAATTTATTTATTTTTGGCTGGGTTGGGTCTTCATTGCGGTGCCTGGGCTTCTCATTGCGGTAGCTTCTCTTGTTGCATAGCATGGGCTCTAGGCATGCGGGCTCAGTAGCTGTGGCACACGGGCTTAGTAGTTGTGGTGCATGGGCTTAGTTGCTCCGCGGCATGTGGGATCTTCCCGGACCTGGGCTCGAACCCGTGTTCCCTGCATTGGCAGGCATATTCTTAACCACTGCGCCACCAGGAAGCCCACCAATGTGTATTTCACATGTACGGTTTGACTCAACTCAAACTAACCATATTTTAAACCCTTAATAGCCACCTGTGGCCAGTGGCTACCACAGTGGAAAGTTCAGGTCTAGAAAAAAGCTGTAAAGCATTTAGCATTATGCTAGGAATGTAGTGAATGCTAAAGTGTTGGGGCTTCCTTTATTATCCTTAATATTCTTAGAGAACTTTGTAATCTTCCCAAAGCCTTCACTTCTCCAGGAGAGACTGGACCTGGCTATGATGCTCTTAGGAGTACCTGGATGGACTAGGTTACTCAAGCTGAGCCTTTCAGTTACTTCAAAGACCACTTCCTCGTGGCCACCCCCAACTATTGTCAGAAGAGGGCCACAAAAAGTGGGATCTACATGGAGAATATATCCACTGAGTGCCAATGACCTTTAGATACTGACACATTAAACCCCAAGAAATAGGCACCACCACTAATCTGCAACCTTCTCATATAAATGGGGCAGGGTAGGACATTTGCTAAAGCAATCACTTGCTCCTGTAATTTTCCCCTTATAAGGATTGAGGTGCTATGCAATACACTGTGCTCAAAAGTTGGTTTGATAAATTAAACATATGGTTGGAATATGACCCATCAATTCCACTGGTATACCCAAGAGAATCGCAAACATGTTGACACAAAACTTGTAAACAAATGTACACAGCAGCATTATTCATAACAGCCAAGAAGTGGAAACAACCCAAATGTCCATCAACTGATGAATGGATAAACAAAATGTGATAAATCCATACAATGGAATATTATTTGATAATAGAAAGGAATGAGGTACTAATTTAAGCTACAGCATGGACGAACCATGAAAACACGATGCTCAGTGAAAGCCAGACACAAAAGGCCGCATATTGCATGATTCTATTTACATGAAACACCCATAATGGGCAAATCCATAGAGACAGAAAATAGATTAGTGGTTTCCAGGGGCTGTGGGGAGGGGAGAATTGAGAGTGACTGCTAACAGGTATGGAGTTTCTTTTGGGATGCTGGAAATATTCTGGAATTGGATAATGGCAATGGTTGTACAGCACTGTGAACATACTAAAAACCACTGAATTGTTAAAAAAAGAAAGTTGATTTGTTGTCCTAGGGAAGCATGGTCAGATACACAAGTACTGCCAAATCCCCAGAATACAGAAGTATTTGTAAGACTTTAAAAATAGAAGAGATCACCTGTGCCCAAAGTATTATTTGATAGGATATCATCTTTAACTACAGCACACATAATATCATCTTTTCTCTCCTTCCTCTTAAATTAAAATTGTTTTACATTTTAACATTAAGCATATTAACTACTAAGAGAGCACAAACCTCAAGGACACACACACATGTACATATAAATGCATGTACATATGTCAGAATTTTCTGAAAGAATGTACCTGTCGCTCTTCTGTTCAAGACTCTCCCATTACCCTCATCTCACCCTCAGGATGGCCCCACACGTCTCCAGTGCCACCTGCCTACCGTGTGGCAGGAGAGCGCAGCAGTTAAGACATGAGCCAGCCTGTGTGAAAGTCCAGGTCTCACTACTCACTAGCTTTATGACCTGGGCAACTTTCCTAACTCTCCTGTGGCTCAGTTCCCCTTTACAGTGAGGATGATAAGAGTGCCTGGGCTTGTGGCGAGGATTAACAGAATTAACATATATAAAGTGCTCAGGAGAATGCCTGACCTGTGGTAGATACTTTATAAGTGTTTTATAAATAAAAGTAAATAAATATTTCAAACCCTGTCCCGACAGCATGCCAACCTTGCTATAGAGCGTGCTTTCCCTCTGTCTGGAATATTCCTTGTGATAGCTCCTTCCCTCTTTCCTTGTGCAAATATCACTCTATCCCTCTCCCTTGCTTGTTTCTGTTTGCAGCATTTATCACTTTCTAATATTCTATATGATAATTTGCTTTCCTATCTTCTTCGTGGCCCATCAACTCCTACTAGAAGGCAGGGATCTTACCTGTCTGTTTGCTACTCGGCCCTAAGCATCCAGAACAGTGTCTGCTGCAGAGAAGGCACTCCACCATGTTTTCTGAATGAATGAATGGACAGTGGTTACTTCTGGGCCGTGGCACTGGGGACGGGGACGGGAATGAGATATACTTTTCACTGAACATAAGCAAAAGGGTGCTTATGTTGTTGTCATAACAATGAAAAGTGTGAAATAAAATACTGAAAAATAAAGAGTATGTGGACCTGAGGAGAAGCTGGTAGCATAAAACAGGAAGACTTCAGGTATCTGTGATCTGTGTAAGGATGCTCCTGCAAGCCACCTTTAGACCTTACCCCTGAGTAAAAAGTGGAACGACACCTCAGAACTGGCGCTCAGCCCTAGGCTTGAAGCACAGCATGCACACAGGTTAGGAAGAAGTCTTAATAAGATGTTCCGTATTGCGTAATATGTACCCTGTACCTATGGGTACAGTGAGAAAACTTTCCATGGCAAAAGGCCTGTTTCCAGGCACAGTAAACAGAGGATTCGTTAAAGGTTGTTTGCCCTCTTCCCCCGCTGCAGCCTGGACAGGCAGGTGGCCGTGGTGCGTGGGACTCCTCGGGCAGCGACAGTCTGTCTCCACGGCCTGGGAATAGTGGTCTTCTCCACTCCCTAACAGACCCTCTGGAAACCTGATAAGGATTACAGGATCCCAGAGAAGAGCACTGGACTTCAAATGAACTGTTCTGTAAACCTATCCCAACTAGCTGGAGGTAAAACTCTGTCTTCAGGGTCTCCCACCTCTCTTTTCCATATCTCCTTTTCCTTCCCTGAGCTTTACTACCTCTGCTCTCTCCTGTCAGGAGAAAAACAACCAATGAGTCACTAGCCCCTTGAATAATGTATTACCCCTTCTGTAGGATTTTACATTTAAAAAGTGGTCAATAGGAAAGAAATTATGATGATAATGTTAATAATGATATTAATAATATTGATGATGGCAATGATAGCTGATGATAGCAGATATTGCTTATTGAATATTTACTGTGAACCAGGTATTCTACTAAAAAGTGGATACAATTTATCCTATTTAATCCTCCAATAATCCAGTGAGGTAGATATTGTCATACCGACATTATAGATGAGGAATGAAAAGTCACATAGTTATCAAGTGGCAGACAAGGGGTTTAGGAGAACTGTCTCTAAAAATTTCTGCCCTAAGGAATTCCATCATGTTATTCAAACACATGGATTTCTAAGGTGGAAACTTTGACCCTATAAGGAGAGAGCTGGGGAGAGTCAGACAATCACAGCACGCCTTAGTAGCAATGAAATTGACCACTGAGGCTTGAAACTGCAAACAATCCACTGTGTCTATGACTGCTCGGGTTCAAATCCTGACCCTGACACTCACGAGGTTACCTGGGGCAAGTCGTATAACCTCTGCACTTGAGATAATAGTTAGAATTCAATGAGATAATGCCATTGAAGTGCTTGCAATAGTGTGTGTGTGTGTGTGTGTGTGTGTGTGTGTGTATATAGCATTCATATACTGTGTATGTTGATTGTTATAAATCCCTACAATTAGAATAATTTATTTCTAGCTTCCAAATAACAGAAGTTCTCTTTCACCTGATTTTATAATGTAGCTGTTGGTCTATTTTCTATAGGTTTTTTTAATTGAAAAGGTAGTGTAACAGTAGAATTTCAAAGGACAATACCTCAAATGCCATTTCCCTAACACAACAATTATTTTAATTTTGCATATTGCCTTCAAGTTTTGCTCATTCTGAGAAGCTACATGGAGAGGGCACTATATTGAATCAGATTTGGATTTTTATCTTACTCTTTCACAAATTAGCTGTATAACCTCAGGGAAGTTACATAACTGCCCTTTGCCTTAGTTTCCCAAAATATAAAGTGAAGCAGTTAGACCAGATCACCTTTAAGATCCTTCTACCTCTAACAGTCTGTTTTTTTTTAATCTGTAATCTACTTTTTTTTTCTGCTTTCATGATTTACATGAAACTGTATACATAAGGTACCTGTAAGTAATGTTTGCAAGTTACTTAACTTTCTAAACTATATCAGGGAAATAAAACTTTATGTATAATGAGTTCTGCAAAGGTAAAGTTATAACTAAAGACCCCAGAAACTTTAAAAGTAGCCACCAAATTACCAAAAAGCTATAAAAATTAATATTCAGTCATTATATGTATGTTTGCAACTAAAGTATTACCAATTCCACATGTTAATTTATAAGTAATACATTTAGTTTGATAAAGCCATTCTAATATTTGTTGATATATAGTTATTAATTCATAATATAAATATGAAAATGTTACATTAGCGTAGTTTTCCATGAGGTATTCTTTTTTATTTTAATAAATTTATTTAGTTTATTTATTTATTTTTGGCTGTGTTGGGTCTTCGTTGCTGCGCGCAGGCTTTCTCAAGTTGCGGCGAGCGGGGGCTACTCTTTGTTGCAGTGTGCGGGCTTCTCATTGCAGTGGCCTCTCTCGTTATGGAGCACGCGCTTCAGGCGCACAGGCTTCAGTAGTTGTGGCACACGGGCTCAGTAGCTGTGGCTCACGGGCTCTAGAGCACAGGCTAAGTAGTTGTGGAGCACGGGCTTAGTTGCTCCGTGACATGTGGGATATTCCCGGACCAGGAATCGAACCCGTGTCCCCTGCATTGGCAGGCGGATTCTCAACCACTGCACCACCAGGGAAGCCCCAACCATGAGGTATTCTTAGTTTTTAAAGTTTCTCTACCAAAGAGGGAAAAACAAAGAAAAAACAGGAGTGACTCTACCTGACTTAGATCATACTGGCAGAAACATGTCAATGTGAATGTCTATAACTAGTCACGGGATGAAGCAGCCACTCTCCTGCACTGCTGCTTGGTGTATAACCTGGTATAACCTTTCTAGAGACGACTGGACAATACTAATCAAGAGCTTAAATATGTTCCTACCCTCTGGCCAGGTAATTCCACTTATAGGAATTTGTACCAAAGAAATAATAATATGGGCACAAATGCTTTGTTGCAGTATTGCAGTATTATACATAACTATAAAGACCTAGCCTAGACCATCTTATTATACCAACTAGTAGAGGCACTATCAAAGACTCCTAGGGTCATGTCAAAATCAGTCGGGAGCTAATTTGAAGATGCTTTCACAGGCCAAATAAAGGTTAATTTCAGCATTAATAAGAATAATAAATAAGATGTGTTGAAACAAATTAAATATGTTTCAATTAATGAGTTTGAATGATAATTTAAAGACAAACAAACATAAAAAGCAAACCATTGGCACATACCAGAAAATCAATTCAAGGAATAATAGGATTAAAAATATAGCCATTTTGCAATCCTTAATAAACTAATGACTCCAGGTAACAACATAAAAGAAGAGATTATTACACATTATGCACCTCTTAATGGCAAAACACATTACCTATGAAGCAGTCTTGCCAAAAAAAAATAAAGAAACCACAACTGAATCTGTTAAGCCCTGTAGATAGTTGCAGGTAATATAGAGGACAGAGGAACATGTTAAACTATACCATGAAGATGCAATGAGAGAAATCTAGGCTGTGGGAAGTTCTACAGGACAAACAACTTGGTTTCTTCAACAACTAAAGTGGAAGGAAAAAAATATTTCAGTGGAAACCCATTTATATTTCAAGAGATTTAACAGACCTATCAACCTTTAACAGACATATCAACCAATCTCATCATGTGAACCTTATTTGGATCCTGCTTCAAACAACCTGTAAAAATAAATTATGGTGTTTCCCTGGTGGCACAGTGGTTTAGAGTCCCCCTGCCAATGCAGGGGACACGAGTTCGATCCCTTGTCTGGGAAGATCCCACATGCTGCGGAGTACCTAAGCCCAGTGTGCCACAATTACTGAGCCTGTGCTCTAGAGCCCGCAAGCCACTACTACTGAGCCCGCGTGCTGCAACTACTGAAGCCCGCGCGCCTAGAGCCTGTGCTCCGAGCAAGAGAAGCCACCGCAATGAGAAGCCCGCGCACTGCAACGAAGAGTAACCCCCACTCGCCGCAACTAGAGAAAACCCGTGCGCAGAAACGAACACCCAGCACAGCCAAAAATAAATAAATTTATTTTTAAAAAATTATGACATTCATGAGACAATTGAAATTCTGAACAATGACTTATTTCATATTAGTAACATATCATTGTTAATTAGTTTAGATGTGATAATGGTTGTTTTAAAAGGCCTTATCTTTTAAAGATCCATATTGAAATATTTGTGGATGAGATGATACAATTTCTGGAATTTGCTTTAAAACAGAATAAGTGGGAAAGAAGAAGAGGGAATTGATGGGTTGGTTTGGTCATCATAGGTTGATAGGTACATAAGGTTCATTAAGCTCTCTGTCTACTTTTGTTTATGTTTTAAATTTTCTATAATAACATTAATATACATTTACATATAATGGGTTTGTGTGTGTGTGTGTGTTTGTGTGTGTGAACACCCATTATAAGGGATACAGCAAAATATTGATGGTGATTATCTCTGGATGATAGAATTGTGGGTGGTTTGGTGATTTTTATCTTTTTGGTTTTACTCTACTGTATATTCTATAGTTTTACACTGCACTTATATTCTATATAATCAGGAAAAAATTATTTTAAAAGAAAATGTTTTAAATTATTTAACAATACCGTTTTTACCATTCAACTAGAATTCACTTCTGATGTAATGAATAAAGTAACTTTGTACTTTTAAAATATAATTGGCCAGGCAAATTACTTAATATTTAATTATAGTTAGTTTTGAGAGGGTATAGAAAATAGTTCATGAAAATATAAGGCTAAAGTAAAGTTTGAGCTCTGGAAATTCTCTCATTTGGTGTAATAGGGTAATCTTAAATTTATAGCTTAGGAGGAAACAGTTAATTTTTTTTCTCCTTCTTACATAACACAAAAACAACTGATCCAGTTTGGCACAAACTTTCTCCTCCAAAGTCACCTTTGTGCTGAAATTCAGCACCTCAGGTTTCAGTCAAACAACTTGCAGATGAGAAAAGGTTTCTTAACAAAATTTTCTTGTAATTTTACTGTCGTGTTAGTTCCTGGGAACTTGGGAGAGTCCTTTTTTCATAGTTAAGTGGGTCGGGGGAATGCTTCTTTCTCCTACTTTCTAATATGCAGAAGAGCAAGCAGTTTATATCATTCCTTTTGTATCGCTTAAATAAATGTAAGTCCAAGACAGTAGTTGCAATTAAGAAAAAGATAGTTAATGGGTATTTTTACCATATTAATAGTTAATACGAGGTACTGCAGAGTTTGTCATTCAATTATGAGAAAATCAGTCCTTTAAGATCAGAAAAAAGATTTAAAAACGAACATAAATACAATTATATTTTGTAATTACATGTAGACTTACAATAATTATACCATGATCTGAATGTTCTATAATCAGATAATTGTCTCTTCTTCATTTATTTTGAAATAAAGACTTTTCATTTATCTAATTTTCCTTCTTCCTTTTGTTCACATGTAATTTTCTGCTACAGAAACCATAGTCAGCTCCTGTTATGAAATATACTAACAGATTATCACTTAAATAACATTTTGTTCTGAATGTAGGCTTTAAAGCAAAGTCATTGGTAGATGTAGTTTACTCATTTGGAAGTGAAATTTTCTGACTTAAAACTGGCTAGAGACAGATAATGTCAATTTGGGTTCATTTGTCCATTTGAGGTTCCACGGGTAGTTAATTATATGCTTCACATAAATTCAGCCTTCACTTGCAACTATGTGCCAGGCTTTGCACTAAGTATCTTCATATTTACAATCTCAATTATTTACTATAATAACACTGTGAAATAGTTACTTTGGAGAGAGGTTAAGTTGTTTGCTCCAGATCAGACAGTAATCTAATTGATTGCAAATCATTTTTTTTTTTTTTTTTTTTTTGTGGTACGCGGGCCTCTCACTGTTGTGGCCTCTCCCTTTGCGGAGCACAGGCTCCGGACGCGCAGGCTCAGCAGCCATGGCTCACGGGCCCAACCGTTCCGCGGCATGTGGGATCTTCCCGGACCAGGGCACGAACCCATATCCCCTGCATCAGCAGGCGGGCTCTCAACCACTGCGCCACCAGGGAAGCCCTTGATTGCAAATCTTTTTTTTTTTTTTTTTTTTTTTTTTTTTGTGGTACGCGGGCCTCTCACTGTTGTGGCCTCTCCCGTTGCGGGGCACAGGCTCCGGACGCGCAGGCTCAGCGGCCATGGCTCACGGGCCCAGCCGCTCTGCGGCATGTGGGATCTTCCTGGTACAGGGCACGAACCTGTGTCCCCCGCCCCGGCAGGCGGACTCTCAACCACTGCGCCACCAGGGAAGCCCCGATTGCAAATCTTATGTTACTACTTTTAAGTTATGAACATTGGTGATTGAGAGCATTTGTAGCAGTCTTTGGTGCCTAGTATGGAGCCTTGGACCAAAAAGTATGTCAAGTCAGTTCGAAAGCTGATATTCACCCGTCTCATTGTAAAAACAGAGTTCTCTACCTCCCCCCACACCCAGACCCACTCCGGAGGATGTGCAGGAGATGCAATGTGCTTCATACTGCTTCATGCATGGAGCCAGCTAAGATGGACCATCTCTCATGAAGAAGAGGCATCAAGAAGAAGGGAGAGGGCAACCTGTTCAAAGCAGCAAAGCAGTGCTAGCTTTCTGCCTTGATCTTTTAACGAATTTAACAAGGTACAGACATCTTTAAGCCTGGGAATACACAATGTTTTGATTCGTTGACCAACAAACTAAAGGTCAACCTGAGAAAGTTGCTTCTTGACATATTTCCACCAAGGGTCACTTGTTTCCATCCCAATGGACTCAAAGTTAAGAATTAAAAACCTCAACGTTTAGTAAATTATATGTTTGGAATACTGAGACTTCTAATTAGACGTACATCCCCAGTGCCAGTAGAGCCCACTCTGTTCGTTTACTCATTACTCATAACCTCATGTAAAACTGTTTGTTTGGGATGTGTTTTTTTTAAAAAGCCTTCAGGCTTAGTTAAAGAATGGAAGATGTGAGAAAAGAATTTTCCAACTTTTGTTGACTCAGTGATGAAAAGGAAAAATATGTTTATAAGAATTTGGCTGCTTGGTAACTCAAAAATAATTGATGTAAGAAACTTGAAATTTCACATGTTAAGTGCTAAATCCAATTATACATTTCAAACACAATTTTCCAAAGCATATCCGTGTTCTAGCTTATTAATATTACAGAATCATTCTGATGGGCATCAAATTATTAACTGTTTTTATAAGAGTGTACTAGAAATTACTACTAGGAATATTTTATTTGTGGAAACATAAATACAGGTTATGTAACACCTTGTAAGTGGACTTGAACTAAAGGATCTTAAAAATAAATAGGAACAACAAAAATAAAACATGACTAACTCTCCAGCCACCATCAAAACAAATGTTTCCAAGGACCTGAAGCCAAGAAAATAGAAATCTATAAACACAAAGGCTAAGATAAATCAGTTGCATCTCCTAGGTCTCCATACATGACAAAACAAAACACTGAAAACCAACGGAAACCAAAAAACCCCACTTGCTGTGAAGGAAAGAATGTTGAAGAACATTGACCTTTTCTGCCCTCTGCCTACCACAGAAATCCCCACCCACTGCTGATTTTTATTTTTTATTTATTTTTGGCTGTGTTGGGTCTTTGTTGCTGCGCACGGGCTTACTCTAGTTGCAGCGAGCAGTGGCTACTCTTCATTGTGGTCCTTGGGCTTCTCATTGCGGTGGCTTCTCTTCGTTGCGGAGCACAGGCTCTAGGCACGCGGGCTTCAGCAGTTGTGGCATGCGGTCTCAGTAGTTGTGGCTCACCAGCTTAGAGTGCAGGCTCAGCAATGTGGCACATGGGCTTAGTTGCTCCGCGGCATGTAGGATCTTCCTGGACCACGGCTCGAACCCATGTCCCCTGAATTGGTGGGCAGATTCTTAACCACTGCGCCACCAGGGAAGCCCCACTGCTGATTTTTAAATTATTGAATCTCCAAAAATTATGGGAGATGGATGTCTTAAAAATGCAGTAGATTCAATCACATAGGTCATATCCTTATTAGCTGAAGTAGTAATTACTGAGGGAAGGCTAATCTACTTCATTCATTTTAATAACCAATTCTTTCTCAGATTTACCACAGAGCCAAATCAACCTAATTATTAAGGTACAGTAATATTGTATTGAACTATTTTTCAATCCAAGAATTTTTATTATGGAGAGAAAACCTGGATAATTTTAGCAATTATGTGCTTCATTTCTCCTTTTCTGTATCTCCATTCTTGCTTATATATAAGGTACTGAATTTAACTTGCTTCATTCTTGATGTTTCACATCTTGTCATTTTCTTTTAGAAAAATTTAAACTAAAGTTTAAAAGGCTACAGGGTAAGTGTTGGTGTCTAGGTCCTATGTTTAACAAATCATAGTCCCTAGAGCCCAGACTGCTGCCCTGGAGAACAAGAGGCCAAATTCTGGCTGCCCTGAAAAACCCCGCATATACAACTAATGCATATTCTAAATTTTACCATACCTCTCGCAAAACACTTTCAGGGATGCCTGACCTACACAACCTCTCCTTGCAGCCAGGCACACACCATTTCTCTTATTTGGATGTAATATTGCTAAAGAGCAAGGTCACTTGAAAGAAAGCTGAACTTGCAATCAGAATCTAAGTGTGAGTTCCAGCTCTTTAGGGGACCAGTTACAGGTAATTTAGTGCACTGGGTAAGTGCGTGCCTGCTAAAGCCAGAATGGGTTGGTGCAAATCCTGGTTTTTCCACTTTCTAGCTATGTGACTCTAGGCAAATTATTTAAATCTTGTGCCTCAGTTTTCTCATTTGTAAAGTGGTAATAATATTAATAATTACCTCATAGAGTTGTGAAAATGAAACATCTTAATATGGCTTAGAACAGAACCTCAGGTAGCCTAAGCACTCAATAAATGTCAGGAATTATTATTGCTAGCTGCAATAGCAATTGCAGCTTGGGGAGCAGCTTGGGGAGCTCACCTAACCTCTATGATACTCTATTTGATCTTATGTCCAAAAAGGGATCATGACTTCATATGGTCTTTATGAAGACCTAATAAACTCATGCAACGTATGTGACAGTCATTTTGAAAGCATAATCAAGTATTGGACAACTCCTTCAAACAAGCAGAATCAGTTCCTTTCTGCTCTGTCCCTGTAATACTTAAAACATATGCATACACCTGCTAAGCACTTGTCACACTGTATCATAAGAATTTGCTTACCTGTCCATCTCCCCCACTAACAGTGCATCCTCTGATTCACCTCTGCACCCTCAGCACGTTGGACATACCTGGCACAGGACAGGTACTCAATAAATATTTGTTTAAATGAATATTGTCCAAACAACTGAACAGGAATTCACAAGGCCTCTGCCAGGAATGATGGATTATCACTTTTTGCCAAGTATCCTCAGTAGACCCCCCAGAAATGTGCTTGTTTTTCCTCAGACACAATATATTGAGATTCTGTCATTTCTAATGCAGCTTGTGTGGCTGCATTCACTCATTCTTTTCCCTTAATAAATACGCTGGGCTCCATACAGTGTACCACAAGTGGCAACTGCCCAGGTTAATTTAGTGCCACATACTATGCAGAAAGAACCTAGTTAGTATAGAATCATTTACAAGTGGAGATGATAGGCTCCTTGGTTTGATATCTTCATTAGAGTGGTAGAATCTCAGGGTGGTTTTTTAGAAGTGGGGGTCCTTATAGAACAATAAGTTAAAGTTGGGGATCTGACTGCCTAAGTTAAAATCCTTGCTCTGCTATGTACAAGGTGTAAGACCTTGGGCAAGTTACTTAACCCCTCTAAGCCTCAGTTTTCTCATCTGTAAGATGGAGCTAGTATGATTGATACATTAAAAATAATAACCCAGGGACTTCCCTGGTGGCTCAGTGGCTGGGAATCCGCCTGCCAATGCAGGGGACATGGATTCGAGCCCTGGTCTGGGAGGATCCCACATGCTGCAAGCAGCTAAGCCTGTGCACCACAACTACTGAGCCTGTGCTGTAGAGCCCACAAGCCACAACTACTGAAGCCCGCGTGCCTAGAGCCTGTGCTCGGCAACAACAGAAGCCACCACAATGAGACGCCCACGCACCACAACAAAAGTGTTGCCCCCGCTCGCCGCAACTAGAGAAAGCCTGTGCGCAGCAACGAACACCCAACGCAGCCAAAAAATAACCCACATTAATCACTTTTTATGGTACCTACCATAGAGTAAGCACTTAGTATGTGTTTGCTATTGTGATTAACCCAATCCCTCGCTGCAGTGTTTGAACTTCCATCACAAGTGTATTCAGGACATGAGGCATGAGTGCCCAGCTTTTGCCTGAATACCACCAGGGTCAGGGAACTTACAACCTCCACCAGTTGTCCACTTGATTACTGGGCAAAACAGAATTGTTGATAAATTCTAACAGGTTGTAATATACATACTTACATCTTCTACTCAAGGGTCTTCCATCTGTCATTCGGGATTACCCAGATGAAATCTAATCTCTTCTTGCAGGACAGCCCCTTTAACTTTGGAAGGCAGCTACATGTGCTAGCTATCACCGTCCTCCTCACACACCCACACCGACTCTTAGATCCTTTAATCATTTCTGATATGACACTGATTACAAGATCCCATTTTACCCTTTTTACTCTTCTTGAATAACCTTTTATTTATCAATGTCTTTCTTAAAGGCTGAAGATCAGAATTCATAAAACAGAGCAAATGTGACCTGATCACTAGTGAGAACTAGAGAACTACTCCCCGACTTGAACACTGTATTTCTCTTAATACAACAAAAGATTGATTTTTGTTTTGTGGAAGTTACATCACACTGTGTTGACTCATCATCTACTCACAATCAACAGAAGGCTCTAAATCTTCCGACGTGAGCTATTGTAAGTCACCTTGTCCCCAACCTGTACTTGTACAATTGAATTTGGAGATCTTTCAGTACTTTATTTTTGTCCCTGGTAAACTTTATATTGTGAGCTGTGATTCATTATTATATTTTTTCAGGATTTGATAAGGGGGAGGAGAATCCTGATTGCATCATCCAACTTATTTGTTATCTTTTCTAGCTGTGTATCATCTGTAAATTTGTTCAGCCCTGGTCAATGTTATCATCTTAGCCATCAATCAAAGTGTTAAGGGCAACAAAGCCGCAAACCAGATTTGCATTAGATCCCTAGAGGCCTGGGTGTGCATCAGCCTCTTAAAATTTTTTTTAAAAGACACCATTCATTCAATCAACAATATCTGTTGAGTGCCTACCATGTACCAGTTATTGTTCCAAGTGCTGAGCATATATAGTGGTGAACCAAAAAAATATCCCTGTCCTCATAAAGTTTACATTCTAGCTAGGGGGTAAGCAATAAATAAATATGAAGATAAATAAATAATAATAAGTCTTTTTTAAATGAAAAACTAAAGCAGGGAGGGGGTTCACGAATGTTGACAGTGGAGGTGGAGTGAGCAGTTACCCATATGCAGTGTGGCTAAAGCAGAGTTGTTTGTGAAGTTTGACTGCACTGCTCATGCCCTGCATTCTTACTGTGCATTGGCCCAAAAGGTGTCCCCGAGTGGGAAGCAAGTCTTTCTGGTTTCTCAAAACTCACTTTTTTCTGTGTGGAATCATATTAGGAAAAATCAATAGAACGATGATAAAGAATTTAGATAGCCGTGAAATAAAAAAGAAAATATGAAAGGACATAATACCTCAAGAGACTTTGCAACATTTCTTCATATGCATAGGGTATTCAAACATTGTGCGGCCAGCTAGACCAGCAGGGGAGCTGGTCATACCTCCTGATCAACACTCCAGAGAGAGACTAAAAATTGTTGCTCTACAAGTATAGTATACGGTTGAAAATGAAATAATCGAGGAAAAAACAAAAGCTAACACTTACCTTATTCCAATCCCCATGTTCTCAAGTATGGAGTGGGTTATGAATCCAAAAGTTTATGGGAAGTCAGGAGGATGGAATGCTTGGGTGACCCCAAAACATGGCTCAGAGAGTCTGGATATTGAACTCTAGAAAAGAAGCCCATAAGGGACAGATTTGAAATCTACCTCTATTAACTACTCTCTGCTCATGACTCTAATGTTGATAAATTCTTCTGAATAGTTTTAGATAATCTTCAAATCCCTTTGATGTTAGAGGGACTTGATAAATCTTTGTTTTGTAAAATCCTAATTGCAACCTCTGATTGGAAATTTATTTTCTACTCTCACAGTGATACTTCTAATATTTATTTTCATTCACTGAGCATCTATTTTGTACCAGATACTTTGTTGGTGCTACGAGTACAAAGGTGAATAGGATAAACATGGTTCCTGCTTACAGAAACCTTCCAGTAGAGCTTGCAGTAGAGGGCAAGGCAGAAACTGGAAAGGCAGCTCCGATAAAGCAGTGTGTTATGAAGAGAAGAGTACCAAGAGCTCTAGGAGGGACATCTAACCCGGAATTTGCGAGAATTGGAAGCTAGTAACTTCTACGTGGAGACTTCCAAGGTACGAGGAGTTAGTCAAATAAAGAGGTGGGGCAGATCTGTTTCAGTAGAGGAAGATCTGTTTCAGTGAAGGATGCACGTTTTGAAGGTGACAGAAATCACTGATTATCTGAGTACTGAAAAGAGTTCAGGATAGCTGAGACAGCGTGGTCAGAGATGAGACTGGAAAGGTAAACAGAACCAATTTATACAGAGCCTTACAAGCCATGTTATAGAGGAGGTACAATCTACTGAAATCTCTGATTGCTTAAATGCTGGAGTTTTGAAGGGAAGAAGTCAAAACTGCCACTCAGGTTTTTGACTTGAACAGCTGGGTGGACAGTGACATCACTCAGTAAGACACTTACTAAAGGGATGAGACCAGCCGTGGTCATGTTTGATTTGTAATGCCTGGGGAATACTCTCCGGGCACGAGTAGGCAGGTTGATCTTGAAGTCTGAGAATACAGGCTTAGGAAGCATCAGTACACGGTAGGCAACAATAGAATCCAAGGGGATGAAAGCGATACACAGGGAGAGTGTCACCGAAGAGAAAAGGGCTCAGAAGAGAACCCAGAGGAGCACCAAAACTTAAAACATGGGCAGAGAGGGACTTCCCTGGTGGTGCAGTGGTTAGGATTGCCTGCCAAGGCAGGGGACATGGGTTCGATCCCTGGTCCGGGAAGATCCCACATGCCACAGAGCGACGAAGCCCGTGAACCACAACTACTGAGCCCGTGAGCCACAACTACTGAAGCCCGCGTGCCTAGAGCCCATGATCCGCAACAAGAGAAGCCACCGCAATGAGAAGCCTGCCTACCGCAACGAAGAGTAGCCCCTGCTCACCGCAACTAGAGAAAGCCTGCACGTAGCAACGAAGACCCAACGCAGCCAAAAAATAAATAAATGAATTAATTAAAAAAATATATATGGGCAGAGAAAGGATCCCTGAAAAAAGTACAGCCAGAGGGTACAAAAGGAGTGAGATACCATAGAGAACAAGGGAAAAGCACATTTCAACAAGTAGGTTATGGTCAACAAAGGTAAATGCTGTCAAGAGATCAAGTAGGAAAAGTCTGAGGAGCACCTATGGAGGGAGCACCAAGGAGGTATTTGACCAGCTGGGTGAGAGCGGGGTCAGTGGAGGCAGAAGGCAGGTCACAGCAAGCTGAGGAATAAATGGAACCTGAATGTAGACAACTGTTTTAAACAATTTGCTTTAAAAGTAGAAGATATAATCCCTAGATTTTCTTCCCAAAGGTAGGGAAATGGTGCCACTACGAAGGCTCCCTCACCACTTTTTTTGTTTGTTTGTTTGTTTTTGCGGTACGCGGGCTTCTCACTGTTGTGGCCTCTCCCGTTGTGGAGCACAGGCTCCGGATGCGCAGGCTCAGCGGCCATGGCTCACGGGCCCAGCCACTCCGCGGCATGTGGGATCTTCCCGGACCGGGGCACGAGCCCGCGTCCCCTAGCATCGGCAGGCGGACTCTCAACCACTGCGCCACCAGGAAAGCCCTCCCTCACCACTTTTGCATTAGCTCAGTTACCACATGGCGATGCTCTTGGTAGGCATGGCCTTTGTGTTGGGCTGGGGTCTTGCAACTGGTGCTGGAAGTGGCTAAAACTGTCCAGTAAACCAAATCTGCCTTTTGTACTCTTCTTCCGCACCTGCCCCTTCTCTAGGCCTCTAAACTTCACACAGGCTTCCTGGGCTCTGACCTCTCTGAGCAGCCCACCAATGAAATGACCTTCATGGGTATTGATAAAAACCTGATCAGACACAACTGTCACACCTATTGCCATAGCTCATGTATTGGGACCAGTCAGAGGGAGGGGAGAGGAGTCTGGTCACCTTAGAGCAGATAGCTGGCCCACAGCTGGCTAGGCAGGGGTCATCTCTGAGAGCAAAATCCAGAAGCCAAAATCTCTGGATTTGGGTTGGGGGAAAACAGATGATCACAACTACCAGCAGTGCTGAGGTTGGTCCTAGGGAGTGAACATGAGCCTAGATACAATGGGTAAACACCGTAAGGGGTCTGGATGAGAGAGGAGGAGCAGGGAGCAGTCAGAGAACAGGGACCAGGAACTAGAAGTAGGCTGGAGCTATTATGCACAGAGAGGCCAGGCATAGCTGTGCTGGACAGGTGGCCCTGGCACCACCAGCTCTGTTATCCTGAATCCTCCACTGCGTTGTTTCAGTTCTCGCCCCTTCATGACAACAGAGTGACATTTCTGACATGCACGACGACTCCCAAAATCTTATACCCTCAACCCCTCTTAGTAACCTGTATTCCAAGGAGAAGATAAGGAAGCTCTGGCCTGGATGGTGCAAACAGGGAGCGCACAGAGGCAATGGCAGTAACTAACCCGAAAAGGCTGCAGTGATAGCTACCCCGAACCTAAGAACCAGTAGCTGAATCAGCCCTAAATCAATAGCAAAACTGGCCACACGGCTTGATTAAATGAAACATTATTTCTCAGTTGTAATCATTCCAGGATATCTGTGTTCTCTAAATGCACACTATGACTGAACTGAAAGGCTTAACTGTCTTCAGTTTGTGATTACGGCACAGAGAGGAGATCAAAAGCAGTGGTAAACATCGGATAAAGACAATATTTTTGTCTTGTGCACAGACCAGCTAAGCCGCACAAACTGACTTTTCAGCTGAAGATTTTTTTTTTCATTTTACTCGACTCAATAATCATTTACCCACTGGATATTGCTTAAGGGGCAGAGTTTTCATCTAATTCTCATTTCACGAGATTGAAAAGGAAAAACTAAATAATAATATACCATTTGTGTATAGTGCTTGTCTTTCAAAGAAGACATCATAACCCATTTTATACTATCTAATTTACATTAACAGCCCTTTTATAGTGTAAATACTAGTAAGGGCTATTATCATTTATTATTATCATGCATACAAAGTAGGCATAGAAGAAACTGAGGCATGTGGGAATGAAATGACTAGTTCGATGTAACTTCCATTTTAAAGGTGTAATAGCTGGTTTTTCCTTTTCTTTTTTTTGTTTTGTTTTACAATGAAGCCATGCTTTAGATAAACAAGCTTATTAAGGTGTACCTTGCCCTTAAATTTTAAGATGAAAAATACCTTGCTTAAAAGAAATCACAAGGGGTTTCCCTGGTGGCGCAATGGTTAAGAATCTGCCTGCCAATGCAAGGGACACGGGTTCGAGCTCTGGTCAGGGAAGATCCCACATGCTGTGGAGCAACTAAGCCCGTGTGCCACAACTACTGAGCCTGTGCTCTAGAGCCGCGAGCCACGACTACTGAGCCCACGTGCTGCAACTACTGAAGCCCGCGCCTAGAGCCCATGCTCCGCAACAAGAGAAGCCACCACAATGAGAAGCCTGTTCACCGCTAGCCCCCGCTCACCGCAACTAGAGAAAGCCTGCATGCAGCAACAAAGACCCAATGCAGCCAAAAATAAAATAAATAAAATAAAATAAAATAAGAAAGAAAAAAAGAAATCACATGGGCCAAAATGTTCATTCTGTTCCACAGATCAAATCTCTCTCCCAAATCTAGATGAAAACCAATCAATTCCTATCACCCAACTCATTTTATTTATTTATTTATTTATTTATTATTATTATTATTTTTTGCAATACACGGGCCTCTCACTGTTGTGGCCTCTCCCGTTGCGGAGCACAGGCTCCGGACGTGCAGGCTCAGTGGCCATGGCTCACGGGCCCAGCCGCTCCTTGGCATGTGGGATCTTCCCGGACTGGGGAACGAACCTGTGTCCCCTGCATCGGTAGGCGGACTCTCAACCACTGCGCCACCAGGGAAGCCCACCCAGCTCATTTTAATCAGCACAGTGCTCACCACCTTGTGCCACACACATTACGAGTCATTTGTGTGTATCACTCTCCTCTTTACATGCATTATGCTACAGTAATCTTGTCATCTCAATTGTACTTGGAAAATACCATTCCATGCACTAATTCTGTGTATATGTAAAGTCATTGACACTTTCGTGTTTGTATGAGCTTCCATCTGTGGGGTAACATTTTTCTAATATTTTCATGTATTCATCCACTCACTCATTCATTTATTCATACTCTCAAGCACTCATGCATCCATTCAACAAATATGGATTGTGTGTCCAAAATGTGCAAACACTACTCTAGATGTAAAAGATAGAAGAGGAAGACAAAATCACTGACTTCAGGAAACTCAGCCCAATGAGGGAGCTGGAAGAGTAAACAGCTGTAGTTAAGTGTGGTTGGTGTAGAGATGGAGTGACACATGAAAGTAGTGTGGGGACAACAGAGAGGGGACTGATCTCTGTCTGAGAGGGTGAGAAAGGCCTCTTAGATCTGAGCATGCCAGGAAGAAGGGGATTTGGGTATCTCAGGTAGAGGGCACAGCACAAGCAAAGGCACATATAAGACCATCCTGTGCGTTTGGGGAACCACAGGAAACATGGTATAACAGGAGGTTCTTCAATATTCTATAACTGGTTCTATTCCATAATCCAGGCCCTAGATGTCAACATAAATAATTGTATAAAGGGAAATATATGGTCCATGGGTTGTCTTCAGTCATGTAAGTAAAAACACATTCTACATGGGATCTGTATCAAAGTACTTTTTGAAACTCTAACAGTTTGAAAAATGTCACATAGGTAACAGCACAAAATCAAAGCTTGGGTCTGGTCTACCCAAAGTTTGTATTCTCCATATTTCATCTCTAGGAGGCGGCAGGTAAGAACAGCCTACCTATTCATCAAATATAGGTAGGTGAATATTTAGTCCACCTCCATTATGATTTCAGTATAAGATTTTTATATAGAAATACTTCCAAATACAGCATTTCCAAATGCACTACATTGTGTGAGTCAGATATTTCCTGTTTACCTCTTCCCAACCATTCAGGCTTGGTGCTGCCCAGCCTCCAAAAGCGTGAGAGCCAGCCTTATAGACTTATCAGCACCTCTACACACCAGCAGGAGGTGTTGGAAATAGTCTCTGAAAATTCTACACCCAAGTGCCTGCAGGGACAGCTCTTCCCTGAAGATTCTGAGAAGTCCTGCATGAAGGCCTTTGTGAACCAGGTCAGTAATAGATAAAATGCAACCATTACAGAGAACTCACATAGAACCTTCCCTAGACTAACCCTACTGCCTTGGTAATCCTACTCTGAATTCCCTTGTCACTTAAGAAAAACTTTGCACCACCAAATTGCATCCTTGTTTCTATTTGGAAACTTTTCAGAGACTCTAAGAGTTCAAGATAACTAATCTATTTTGGTTCCTGACCAATTATAGAATCCTCTCTAAGATATCTTTTTTTTTGTTTTAACTTGGCCATGCCACGCGGCTTGTAGGATCTTAGTTCCCCGAACAGGGATCGAGCCTGCGCTCCCTGCATTGGAAGCACAGAGTCTTAACCACTGGACCGCCAGGGAAGTCCCTCTAAGACATTATTTCTTCATTCATCTACTACTTCACCCATTCAAAGAACATCAACTTCCTCATTTCAGACTCTCCTGAAGACAATCCAGTCAGCCTTTGTCCCCCATTCTACTACTGCAAACACACCTGTGAAGGTTGCAATGACCTCTCTGTTGTCAAATCCAGTGGTCAGTTGTCCATCCTCACCTTACTGCCCTCTCAGCAGCTACTTGGCACTAATGATTAGTTCCTTTCTGTTGAAACATTTTCTTCACTTTGCGTCCACCACACCACACTGGCTTTCCTTCTACTTCATTGTTTATTCCTTCTCAGTTTCTTTTGGTGGGTTCTTCCTGATTTCTGAATGCTGGGAGTCCCCTTGGGCTTAGTCCTCTGCAATTTCCCATCCAGTCCATTGCTTTATTTTATTTTATTTCTTAAATTTTTATTGGAGTATAGTTGCTTTACAATGTTGTGTTAGTTTCAGGTGTACGGAAAATTGAATCAGTTATACATATACATATATCCACTCTTTTTTAGATTCTTTTCCCATATAGGCCATTACAGAGTATTGAGTAGAGTTCCCTGGGCTATACAGTAGGTCCTTATTAGTTATCTATTTTATATATAGTAGTGTGTATATGTCAATCCCAATCTCCCAATTTATCCCCCCCGCCACTTACCCCCTGAAAACCTTAAGTTTGATTTCTACATCTGTAACTCTATTTCTGTTTTGTAGATAAGTTCATTTGTACCCTTTTTTTCAGATTCCACATATAAGCGATATCATATGATCCACTGCTTTAAATACCATATCTTTTGTCCTAATGTCTGACTTGGAAGCTGCAGAGAGGGCTTCTTTTCCTAGAGGCAGTGAAGTTTGGGTTGGGCACTGAAGGAGGAAATGAGTTGGCTGAGGAGAGAAGATACTTAGGGGAATAGGATGGGGAAAGGCACAAAAGTGTGAAAAGGCAAACTGTGTTCAGAGAAGAGAGGGAAGTCTTGTGTGGGCTGAAAATAACTGGTAAGGTAGGATGTAGCCATATTATGAAGAACCTTGATTTACAGCTAAGGAACTTGGACTTTCCCCTGAAGACAATAAGTATGAAAGGTATCAGAGGTTCCTAAATAGGGAAGGGATATGATTATTCATATTAAAAATAAATACATAAAAATTTAGTAGCAAGATGACGGCTGAACTAGAGTAAGGGGAGACTGGAGCCAAGAAAGCCAATTAGAAGGTCACTGTAATAGTCTAAGGAAAGGATTATGGTCTGAATCACCATAGCAGCAACAGGATGAAAAGTAGTGACAAATCCAAGGGAGATTTAGAAGTAGCATTGAGGACATAGTTATTGATTAGGTAGGCATTTGGGAGTAGGGGAGAGAGGCCAAGGTTGAAGTGTAATGATATTAACTAAGCTAAATAAGAGAAGGAAAGCAAGAAGGTGGGGGGAGGAGGATGAGTAGCATATTAAATTTGCAGTGATTATAGGACATCCAATGGCAAATGAAAGACACGTCTGCAGATCGGGAGAGAAGTTTGGACTGAATATATAGGTTCAGAAGTCAGTGTCCACTGGTAGTTAAGTCCTCAGAATGGATGGGATACCCTGAGGAGGGCATACAGTGAGAAGAGTGCCAAGACCTTGAAAAAAAAAAGCATGCAGGCAGCTGTCAGAGGAAGAGGAGCCAGGGGAGGAGACTGGGAAGGAGCAGAGAGATAGCGTAAGAACGGGACAGAGGTCTGCAAGTAAAGGGAGACGAGACCTTCAAAGAGGAAATGATCAACAGTTCTCTTTGGGGTAGCATGAGTGATAAGGTTTGGTAATTAGATCTGATGAACACAGTTTCTACAGCATTAGAAGGCAGACTGGAACGGATCAAGTGAAGACTCCTCTTGGAAGTTTGGCTGTAAGGGAAGCAGGTAATGGCTGGGAAGAAAATGGAGTTGGGCAAGGTACAGAAATTTTTTTAATGAAATGGAAGTCTTTAGTATAACAGACAGCCAGCTAGTTTCTGCTTAAACAACTCTTGTGAGCTCACTACCCCACAAGACAACCTTGTTGCATTTTTAACTAGCAATTGATCATCCTGAACAGTTCACCATATATTTGTTGAGTGCCTGCTCTGTCTAGAGCATTGGGCTTGGCATTTCAGTGCCTAAAAAGATATTCACGACATGGTCACTTACTGAAGTGGATTTAAAATATTCAAAACTCATGAAGAAGAAAATCAATTGTAAGTCCACTATTGAGATATTACCACTAACAATATTTTTCTGTGTATCCATCCAGTCTTTTTTTCTGAGCAGATATATTTAAAAATAAATTACCAACATTTTCTGATATCATGACATCTTCCATAATCATCTTTTTACTGGATGCATAGATTTCATCAAAGGAATATATTACAATTTATAGAATACTTCTTTTTGGACCCTTACGTTATCTCCAAGTGTTCAATATTATAAAGAAGGCATGCTCTACTAAATATTCTCCTACATTAAATTTTGTGAGTGTTTCTGGTTATTTTCTTAGGATGAAGTCTTAAAAATGAAATTACTGTTTTAAATAGTTTGCATACATTAAAATTTTTTTATACACAATGCCAAATTGCTCTCTAGAATGCTTGAACCAATTTACATGCCCCATATTGTATAAGCATGTATATTGTATAAGTGTGTTTATTTCCCTGAATCTTTATTCATGGAAGTTATCATTTTAAAGTTCTTGACAATTTGTTAGGTACAAAGACATCTGGTTTTACTTTATATTTCTACTTATGGAGTCTTCACTTGATCCATTCCAGTCTGCCTTTAATTACTACTAAGACTGGACCAACCGAATTCCTTTTTTTCTTTTTGCCTTTTCATGTTCTTTACCCACACGGCTTTCGTGTTCTTTACCCACACTTCTTTTGAAATGTTGTATTATTCTTATAAATTTGTAAGAGCTCTTTATATATTAAGGACACTACCCTTTGTCACATATATATCTAGTTACAAAAGTTCTAACTCTCATTTATATTTTAATTTTGTTTGTGGTACTGTTTCATCTACATAAACTAAAAAGTTTTAAGTAGTCAAATCTATAAATGTTTTTCTTTTACAAATCATAAACCTTTATTTTTTCACTCAGATTTTTACCACTCTAAGGTCAAGAAATGCTTACACCACTTTCATCTTTTCAAGACATATCACTTCTCTTGTATGGGTCATTTTTCATATTTAACTCTTTAATCCATTGGAAATTTATTCCATTCCTTCTTTTTTTTTCTTATAAATTTCATTCATTTATTTATTTATTTTTGGCTGCAGTGGGTCTTCGTTGCTGCGCACAGGCTTTCTCTAGTTGTGGAGAGCGGGGGCTACTCTTTGCTGCTGTGCGTGGGCTTTCTCTAGTTGCAGAGAAGAGGGGCTACTCTTTGTTGCTGTGCACAGGCTTCTCATTGCGGTGGCTTCTTTTTGTTGTGGAGCACCAGCTGTAGGCATGCAGGCTTCAGTAGTTGTGGCACTCGGGCTCCGTAGTTGTGACTTGTGGACTCTAGAGCACAGGCTCAGTAGTTGTGGCACATGGGCTTAGTTGCTCCGTGGTATGTGGGATTCTCCCAGACCAGGGCTTGAACTCGTGTCCCCTGCGTTGGCAGGCGGATTCTTTTTTTTTTTTTTTGCGGTACGCGGGCCTCTCACTGTTGCGGCCTCTCCCGTTGCAGAGCACAGGCTCTGGATGCGCAGGCTCAGCAGCCATGGCTCACGGGCCCAGCCGTTCCATGGCATGTGGGATCCTCCCGGACTGGGGCATGAACCCGTGTCCCCTGCATCGGCAGGCGGACTCTCAACCACTGCGCCACCAGGGAAGCCTGGCAGGTGGATTCTTAACCACTGCACCACCAGGGAAGTCCCCCATTCCTTCTTAATCATGTTTGTTCTATCCTTTTGAATCAGAGATGATGCTTTGGTTTCAAGAAAGAGAAATCTAACTCAAATTGGCTTAAACAAAATATTGAATTTATTGCCTCCTGTTACTAGAAAAGTTCAAAGGCTTCAGGGCCATGTATGGTTAGGTGGCTCACACAATGTGGAGAGGACCTGATGGTTCCCTCTTCATTTCTTTGCTTTAGTCCCTGGTGACAGCTTCATTCTCAATAGACTCTCCCAAGAGACTCTCCCCTCCTGGTCCCTAGATGGTGTCCAAGAACTCCCAGGTTACATGCTTCTGCATTCACTTCTAGAGGAAAGTGTCTTTGCCTTAGCACAAAAATCCTGACATTCTCTTTCGTTGATTGGACTGACTTAGGTTACATGCCCATACATGAAGTGGTCACTGGGGCCAAGGGGATGAAATTCACTCATTGACTTAGTCTGGACCACATGCGCTATCTTCTGGTGATAAAGGTGGAGTCAGCTTTCTCAAAACTACATGGATGTCCTACAGAAAGAGCAGCTGAGAAAGAGGGATTCATGCGAGAAGACAACTAAGGTAAGGACTACATCTTTAAGTATCAAGATCATTGCTTTTGATAGAAAACGACAAATCCTCTGCCATTTGAAAACATTTGTTCTACCACCATTAACGCAATAGAAACTAGAGTTAAAATCATGAAGGGACACGGTCCCTTCCTTAGGTACTAAACCCCTTACATTCCAGTTGCGTAGGGACCAACTGGGCACATCACAGTTTCTAAATGTCTAATCATATGTGACTGGGATAATTTCCTCCATGGCCAACTAATCTATAGGTTCTCTGAATTCCTTCTTTTAAACAGGTTACATAGACTCAGTAGAAGAAATAAGACCATAGCTCCAATTCTCCCCTGAATTCATTCTGGCAAAGTCTCTGTCTCCTGGCTACTTTGTTTTCTGGTTACTTATTTGGACCATTCCTGTCTTTTTTTTTTTTTTTTAAATCTAGAAGTCTTATACCACTTTGCAATGTCTTTTCCTGGTTTGTGACCTGAGACCTATATCTTGACCTAAATATCTTCTTACAGGAGCCCTCCAAGGGCTAACTATAGCTAACTAAGTTGGACTTTGGAGAACTGGGGCTTTATGTCGACTACAGCAGTGATTCAGAAGAGGCAGGACACAATAGTACTCATGTGCTGTGTGCCAGGCACAGTTCAAAATGTCCTGCCCAGGGCAAGCCATTATCTGACCCCATGAATGGGATTAGTGCCCTTATAAGGAGAGACGATCTCTCTCTCTCTATGTGTGGATACAAGAAGGTGCTCATCTGCATCAGATACCAAATCTGCTGGCACCTTGAGCTTGGACTTACTAGCCTTCAGAACAGAGAAGTAAATGTTTTTTGTACAAGTCACCCAGTCTATGGTATTGGTTATAGCAGCTCCAACTGACAAAGACATCATCCTCCCTGCCTCTGTGACATATCTGTACAGTGACTTGGCTTCTGTGGGCCCAGAGAAGTCTCTTTTTACCCTTTCTTAGAGGTTTTGACCACAGTTTTCCTCTCTTGTCTCAGTCCTGTCTCTAGTACTTGCTGCTCTTCTATTCTTCAACTCCTTGTATGATACACCATCACTTACTGTTTTTAGAGCCTTCCCCACAAAACACTACCACGTTAAATACATCTATTGAAGACACTTTCTGATTTTAGAATTATTAAAAATGTGTGGGAAAAGCCTTGTACCTTAGCATCTAGTAAATGCTATAATTGAATGATTTTGGTTTTTAGCTACCTATTAACATCAGACAGTCTGCCCCATTCAGTAGTTGGGTTGTGCTATCCCTTCTTTTTTATTATTCTTACTATACCCATAAGCAAAAAACAAACAAAAATTGTCTTCAGTACTTTTCCCAGCGTCTAGTTTTCTCTGGACTTTAAGTCCTCTGGCATTATTTTCACAGGTTTGAGTCCTTTAGAGTGAGGCCTCCCCCTCCTGCTATCTATTTTTGTACATGTCCTTTAAAAATACGAGCTAATCAGAACACTTCTTGAGCAGCCACATTGATCTTTTTTAGATGCTCCCTTTTCTTTATTGAAATCACTGGCTTCATAAGAATTTAAATTTCAAGTCACTTTACTCCTCTTGAGCTTTCTTTCCTAGTTCCTGGCCAGATAGAGCCTTATGTCCCTATATTCTCTTAACTTGCTCAAGTTTTCTTTGTATCCGGTTAGCAAGTGAAGAATTGCCTTCTCTGGCTACTACAAATTCAAGGATACTGTGGTCACTTTAAGTTGTCTGTCACTTCCATTTCACCAACACATTCTTAGCTGGTTAGAATTAAGCATAGAATAGTACCTTTTCAATAAGCAATTAGTTTAAATTTAAGTCATGCCAACTTTGACGTTCACTTTTCAGCAGAATGAGCTTGTCAGTAGATGTTGAAGTTCTCCATTACCCCTACATTGTGGCCCTGTGCTATTAATTCTGTCATTTGTATTGGGAAAGCATTATTGATGTGGCCATAACAGGATCACAAAGCATGCTAGAACTAGCTGACAACACATGGCCAGTGGAGAGACAGTATGAGCCCGGAAGGGAGTGGAGAGCTCTCCTCAGGGCATGGGCTGTGAATACAGAAGCTGGCTTGGATTAGGGCAGCTGGGCTGTTCAAGACCTGATGTCTCTTACCAAGGTGAAGTTCAAGAAGCTATTAATACTAAGAAGTCCAGCATGAAGGCTGAGGCACGGGTGTATCATAGTTTAAGGAGATCACGGCAGGGGTGTGAACAGCAGAATACAGCCCTCTGTATTCTGTATTTAATACAGCCCTCTGTATTAAACATCAGAATCATGGTCAAAAAGACCAGGGTTCAAGAGAGTGTCCCAAATCTACAGGAAGCCTGGATGCAAGGCGGAATGAGCAGAGACTGAAGGTGTGGAGGTTAAGGTGGAAGCCCAGAATTGGACAAACATGGAGTGGGAGGCATAATAGGAGGGACCTGCAGATATCCAAAGCTCACAGCTGACCTGGCTAGAAGGAAGCACGACGCTGGGGCTGATACTGATGACACACTTTCTCCCTAGTCAAAACTGGCATTTAAGTCTTGGGGAACTTGGAGAATTAGACCTATAGGCAGAGCTCCTTAGACAATCCAGCAGCTGGCAAAGGCAAGACAACTAGCCAGCTGCCTTATTGTAAGCTCCTGTGACAATGTCACTTCTGCTTTTATTTTCACCCAAATCTTCTCTACCAGGCATCAACCTTCAGGTTTGTGGGTTTTCATTTGTATTCGTAAGTTCTTGACTCACAGGGCTACTCTACTTCGCCTTTGTGTGCTTCCTTTGAACAGATTACGTACCTTCATGTTGGTGTAATACAACAGCTATTGTTTACTGATTACCTATCATGTACAGGTACCATGCTAGCTGATTTACATACACTATGTCTTATTTAATTCCCACAGCTCCTCCTTGGGAGGTGGGTATTATTATGCCCATTTTAAAAAGAGGAAACTGAAGCTTATATGGTTTACATAATCAGCTCAAGGTCACACATCAGGGAAACAAAAGAGCTCGGATTTAAATTTAGTTTTGTCTAACTACCTATCTGTGGCTTAAATGACTACATTTATACTGTAATACAATTACTGTCAAACAATTCTCACTGACACCTATCAGCCACTAGATTTTTCATCTATCTATCTATCTTCTAAACCTCTTTTATCTCTAACTCTCTAACACTCAGTACTGCACTATGTAAAAATGATTATTAATAAGTACTTACTGAGAGGTGGAGTCAAGATGGTGTATTAGGAGGACCCGGAATTCGCATCTCCTCACAACTAGGGCACCTACCAGGCACCAGTGGGGGACCATGGACACCTAAGGGGACAGGAGGAGCCCCCAGAGACCAGGTAGGATGTGGGGTGTGGGGGGAGTGAAGGGGGAGAAGTGGAGGTGGGACGGGACTGGCGCCCCTGAGGGGCGGCTAGTGGAGGGGAAGGGATCCCACGCCTGAGGGGAGAAATTGGGGAACCATTGGGAGGGCAGAGGATCAAAAGGCAGCGTGGCCAGGTTTCCCCTACCCACTCGGGCCCCCAGGAACCTGTTGAGATCCCCGGCCTGATCCTCTGCCCACCCCCTCCAGCCATGTGGGTCCTGAGGGGAGTGGGAGGGAGAGAAGGAGGAGCAAAAGTAAAGGCTGGACCTCTGGGACCGGCACCCCTAAGGGGTGGCTAGGGGAGGGAAGGAGTTCCTGCACCCAGCGGGACCCACCCATGGTTAGGGGTCCAGTGGCTAGGGGTCCAGCAGGGATGGGGGAGACCCTGGGGGAGATGGTGGGGGGGCAAAAAGGAACAGAAGGGAACAGGGCCAGTGCTTTCACTGTCCACTTAGGCACTGGGGAGCCTGTCCGGCTCCAAGGCCTAATCCTCTGCCCTCGGAGCCTCCTTCCTGCAGTGCAGAGCTCAAGCCCTGCCCCTGCAAACCCACCCAGGGCCCCACCTCTACACTCGGAGACCCCCTCCAATGCACTGGGCCTAAACCTTACCCACACACCCACACACAGCGCCCTATCTCCAAACTCCGGAACTCCACACTCCAGAGGCCCTCCTTTCCACATGCTGCCTCTCCCCTTTGGGCCAGTCCTAAGCAGAGGCCCCGCCCCATGCTCAAACGTCACCCGCCCAGGTCCTACCCCATCCTAAACCTTGCCCCTGCCTAAGTTCCACCCCCCACCTAAACTCCACCCCCATAGCCAAGGCTTTTTTTTTTTTTCTTTTTCTTTTCGTTTTTCCTCTTTTAGATTAGGTTCTGTTTTACCTTGTTGATTCATTGTTGTTGATTCTTTTATATTTTTATTTTTCCTGATAAATCTTTTATTTTTCTAATTTTATTTTATTCTTTATACTTTGTTAGTGATCTCTCCTTTTGGCTTGTTCCCCCCCAAACCTTTTTTTTCTTTTTTCTGTTGTGGTTTTATTTTACCTTGTTGCAGTTGTGTCAAATATAGTTTTATTTTTCCTAAAATATTTTTTATTCTTTGATATTATACTGCTCCTTTTTTTCTTTCTTTCTTTTTTTTTTTTTAACCGCACCACAAAGCTTGTGGGATCTTGGTTCCCAGGCCAGAGGTTGGGCCCGAGCTCCTGTGGTGGGAGCTCTGAGTCCAAACTGCTGGACTAACACAGAACCTCAGACCCCAGGGAATATCAATCCGAGTGAGGTTTCCTGGAGGTCCTCATCTCAGCACCAAGACCCAGGTCTATCCAACTGCCTGCAAACTCCAGTGCTGGACATCTCAGGCCAAACAACCAGTAAGACAGGAATACAGCACCACCCATCCAAAAAAAAAAAAAATGAAACGACAAAAAATATATTACAGATGAAGGAGCAAGGTAAAAAACTACAAGACCAAATAAATGAAGATGAAATAGGCAACCAACCTGAAAAAGAATTCAGAGTAATGAGAGTAAAGATGATCCAAAATCTCAGAAACAGAATGGAGAAAATACAAGAAACATTTAACACGGATCTAGAAGCACTAAAGAGCAAACAGTGATGAAGAACACGATTACTGAAATTAAAAATACTCTAGAGGGAATCAGTAACAGAATAACTGAGGAAGAAGAACGGATAAGTGAGCTGAAAGATAAAATGGTGGAAATAACTGCCAGGGAGCAGAATAAAATAAAAAAGGAATGAAAAGAATTCAGCACAGTCACAGAAACCTCTGGGATAACATTAAATGCACCAACATTCGAATTATAGGGGTTCCAGAAGAAGAGAAAAAGAAAAGGTCTGAGAAAATATTTGAAGAGATTATAGTCGAAAACTTCCCTAACGTGGGAAAGGAAATAGTCAATCAAGTCCAGGAAACACAGAGAGTTCCATACAGGATAAACCCAAAGAGAAACACACCAAGACACATATTAATCAAACTATCAAAAATTAAATACAAAGAAAAAATATTAAAAGCAGCAAGGGAAAAGCAACAAATAACATACAAGGGAATCCCCATAAGGTTAACAGCTGATTTTTCAGCAGGAACTCTGCAAGCCAGAAGGGAGTGGCAGGACATATTTAAAGTGATGAAAGGGAAAAACCTACAACCAAGATTACTCTACCCAGCAAGGATCTCATTCAGATTCGAGGGAGAAATTAAAACCTTTACAGATAAGCAAAAGTTAAGAGAATTCAGCATCACCAAACCAGCTTTACAACAAATGCTAAAGGAACTTCTCTAGGCAGGAAACACAAGACAAGGAAAAGACCTACAAAAAACAAACTCAAAACAATTAAGAAAATGGTAATAGGAACATACATATCAATAATTACCTTCAATGTAAATGGATTAAATGCTCCAACCAAAAGACATAGACTGGCTGAATGGATACAACAACAAGACCTGTATATATGCTGTCTACAAGAGACCCACTTCAGACCTAGGGACACATACAGACTGAAAGTGAGGGGATGGAAAAAGATATTCCATGCAAATGGAAATCAAAAGAAAGCTGGAAGAGCAATTCTCGTATCAGACAAAATAGACTTTAAAATAAAGACTATTACAAGAGACAAAGAAGGACACTACGTAATGATCAAGGGATCAATACAAGAAGAAGATATAACAACTGTAAATATTTATGCACCCAACATAGGAGTACCTCAATATATAAGGCAAATGCTAACATCCATAAAAGGGGAAATAGACAGTAACACAATAATAGTAGGGGACTTCAACACCCCGCTTTCACCAATGGACAGATCATCTGAAACGAAAATAAATAAGGAAACACAAGTTTTAAATGACACATTAAACAAGATGGACTTAGTTGATATTTATAGGACATTCCATCCAAAACCAACAGAATACACTTTCTTCTCAAGTGCTCATGGAACATTCTCCAGGATAGATCATATCTTGGGTCCCAAATCAAGCCTTGGTAAGTTTAAGAAAATGGAAATCGTATCAAGTATCTTTTCTGACCACAACGCTATCAGACTAGATATTAATTACAGGAAAAAAACTGTAAAAAATACAAACAAGTGGAGGCTAAACAGTACACTACTAAATAACCAAGAAATCACTGAAGAAATCAAAAAATATCTAGAGACAAATGACAATGAAAACACGATAACCCAAAATTAGAGAAAGAAGAACAAAGAAACCCCAAAGTTAGCAGATGGAAAGAAATCATAAAGATCAGATAAGAAATAAATGAAAAAGAAAGGAAGGAAACAATAGCAAAGATCTATAAAAGTAAAAGCTGGTTCTTTGAGAAGATAAACAAAATTTATAAACCAGTAGCCAGATTCATCAAGAAAAAAGGGAGAAAACTCAAATCAACAGAATGAAATGAAAAAGGAGGAGTAACAACTGACACCGCAGAAGCACAAAGGATCAGGAGAGATTACTACAAGCAAATATATGCCAATAAAATGGACAACTGGAAGAAATGGACAAATTCTTAGAAAAGCACAACGTTCTGAGACTGAACCAGGAAGATATAGAAAATATAAAGACCAATCACAAGCACTGAAATTAAAACTGTGATTAAAAATCTTCCAACAAACAAAAGCCCAGGACCAGATAGCTTCACAGGCAAATTCTATCAAACATTTAGAGAAGAGCTAATGCCTATCCTTCTGAAACTCTTCCAAAATACAGCAGAGGAAGGAACCCTCCCAAACTCATTCTATGAGGCCACCATCACCCTGATACCAAAACCAGACAAAGATGTCGCAAAAACTATAGGCCAGTATCTCTGATGAACATAGATGCAAAAGTCCTCAACAAAATACTAGCAAACAGAATCCAGCAGCACATTAAAAGCATCATACACCATGATTAAGTGGGGTTTATCCCAGGAATGCAAGGATTCTTCAATATACGCAAATCAATCAATGTGATACACCATATTAACAAACTGAAGGAGAAAAACCGTATGATAATCTCAATAGATGCAGAAAAAGCTTTTGAAAAAATTCAACACCCATTTATGATAAAAACTCTCCAGAAAGTGGGCATAGAGGGAACTTACCTCAACATAATAAAGGCCATATATGACAAACCCACAGCCAACATTGTTCTCAATGGTGAAAAACTGAAATCATTTCTACTAATATCAGGAACAAGACAAGGTTGCCCACTCTCACCACTCTTATTCAACATAGTTTTGGAAGTTTTAGCCACAGCAATCAGAGAAGAAAAAGATATAAAAGGAATCCAAATTGGAAAAGAAGTAAAACTGTCACTGTTTGCAGATGACATGATACTATACATAGAGAATCCTAAAGATGCTACCAGAAGGCTACTAGAGCTAATCAATGAATTTGGTAAAGTAGCACGATACAAAATTAATGCACAGAAATCTCTTGTATTCCTATACACTAATGATGAAAAATTTGAAAGAGAAATTAAGGAAACACTCCCATTTACCATTGGAACAAAAAGAATAAAATACCTAGGAATAAACCTACCTAAGGAGACAAAAAGCCTGTATGCAGAAAACTATAAGACACTGATGAAAGAAATTAAAGATGATACAAACAGATGGAGAGATATACTGTGTCCTTGGATTGGAAAAATCAACATTGTGAAAATGACCATACTATCCAAAGCAATCTACAGATTCAATGCAATCCCTATGAAACTACCAATGGCATTTTTCACAGAACTAGAACAAAAAATTTCACAATTTGTATGGAAACACAAAAGACCCCAAATAGCCAAAACAATCTTGAGAAAGAAAAATGGAGCTGGAGAAATCAGGCTCCTGGACTTCAGACTGTACTATAAAGCTACAGTAATCAAGACAGTATGGTACTGGCACAAAAACAGAAATATAGATCAATGGAACAGGATGGAAAGCCCAGAAACAAATCCACGCACATATGGTCACCTTATCTTTGACAAAGGAGGCAAGAATATACAATGGAGAAAAGACAGCCTCTTCAATAAGTGGTGCTGGGAAAACTGGACAGCTACATGTAAAAGAATGAAATTAGAACACTCCCTAACACCGTACACAAAAATATGGATTAAAGACCTAAATGTAAGGCCAGACGCTATAAAACTCTTAGAGGAAAACACAGGCAGAACACTGTTTGACACAAATCACAGCAAGCTCCTTTTTGACCCACCTCCTAGAGAAATGGAAATAAAAACAAAAATAAACAAATGGGACCTAATGAAACTTAAAAGCTTTTGCACAGCAAAGGAAACCATAAACAAGAAGAAATGACAACCCTCAGAATGGGAGAAAATATTTGCAAACGAAGCAACTGACAAAGGATTAATCTCCAAAATATATAAGCAGCTCATGAACCTCAATATCAAAAAAACAAACAACCCAATCCAAAAATGGGCAGAAGACCTAAATAGACATTTCTCCAAAGAAGATATACAGATTGTCAACAAACACATGAAAGAATGCTCAACATCACTACTCGTTAGAGAAATGCAAATCAAAACTACAATGAGGTATCACCTCACACTAGTCAGAACGGCCATCATCAAAAATTCTACAAACAATAAATGCTGGAGAGGGTGTGGAGAAGAGGGAACCCTCTTGCACTGTTGGTGGGAATGTAATTTGGTACAGTGACTATGGAGAACAGTATGGAGGTTCCTCAAATAACTAAAAATAGAACCAGCATACAACCCAGCAATCCCACTACTGGGCATATACCCTGAGGAAAACATAATTCAAAAAGAGTCGTGTACCACAATATTCATTGCAGCTCTATTTACAATAGCCAGGACATGGAAGCAACCTAAGTGTCCATCAACAGATGAATGGATAAAGAAGATGTGGCACATATATACAATGGAATATTACTCAGTCATAAAAAGAAACGAAATTGAGTTATTTGTAGTGAGGTGGATGGACCTAGAGTCTGTCATACAGAGTGAAGTAAGTCAGAAAGAGAAAAACAAATAACGTATGCTAACGTATATATATGGAATCTAAATAAAAAAAGGTTCTGATGAACCTAGGGGCAGGACAGGAATAAAGACACAGGCGTAGAGAATGGACTTGAGGACATGGGGAGGGGGAAGGGTAAGCTGCGAAGAAGTGAGAGAGTTGCATGGACATATATACACTACCAAATGTAAAACAGATAGCTAGTGGGAAGCAGCCGCATAGCACAGGGAGATCAGCTCGGTGCTTTGCGACCACCTAGAGGGGTGGGATAAGGAGGGTGGGAGGAAGATGTAAGAGGGAGGGGATATGGGGATATACATACGCATATAGGTGATTCACTTTGTTATATAGCAGAAACTAACACAACACTGTAAAGCAATTATACTCCAATAAAGATGTTAAAAAAAAGTAAGTACTTACTGAATGAATTAATAGTTAAAAAATGTGATTAGAATGACTATATCCTCTCTTGGTGTGGGTATTTACATAGTCAAGCGGTAAGAATTCTTCAGTTTGCTCTACAGAAACACTACATTCATACACGTTGAATCATTACATGGATGAGAAGGGGCCAAGCGTTAAATGAATACTGAACTGAGGAGACATACTTTATTCCCAACTAAGTCAGATGTAGGCAAATGTGTTTATATGTTCAAATAAATTTGAGAAGTTAAAGCAAAGGGTATATATGAAACAGATTATTTTCTTCAGAACTCTGAATCTGAAAATCTTTCTCACGACATGATCTTCTTTTTTGTCTGAATCAGAGGTTGCCAAACTAGTGTCCGTGGGCCAAATACAGCCCACCCGTTTTCACGTGGCCTGTGAGCTAAAAATGGTTTTCATATTGTTAAGTAGCTGAAAATGATCAAAAGAAGAATGATCCTTCATGACATGTGAAAATTATATGAAATGCACATCTCATTTTCCATAAAGTTTAATTGGAAACATAGCCAAGGTCATTCATTTACTTATTGTCTATGGCTGCTTTAGCACTACCATGGCAGAGCTGAGTAGTTGGGACAGAGACTGTGTGGCCCACAAAGCCTAAAATATTTCCTTTTACAGAAAAATTTGCTAGCCTCTGGTCTAACTAAATAATACAGGATGTCATAATATTTTAAATATTGTTTAAACGACATCTATTATTTTGGTTTCTAACTAAAGGACACTGGACTCAAAAGTCATGACATCTCTTTTTGCTGTGTAGAAGGTTTCCATGTTCTCAGGACAAAGTCAAACCCTCTCCTCCTTTGGTATCCTCTATATTCTCTCCTGATAGCAGTAGCACCTTTCTGCAAAAACAATAACAGACTGAGAAGCTGGTGGTTTCTCTAAGAGGTGATATGTCTCTTCCTGCCCAAAGTCATCTTGCTCTTTGATGGGAAACTGGGGCTGGGCATCCTTATCAGTGGTTACAGTGTATTACAGAACTGTAGTGGCCCCGAAATGGATTCTCCAGACTCCATCAACTGCTTCAAGGTGGTATGATGGAGTCACATAGGTGAGGAAAAGCAAATTGCTCTTTTTGTCATCATCCAGGACCTAAATAAAGACAAAAATGACTCAGAATGACGAGACACTGGTGAATATTACTTATCAAAATGTTTTCAGGAGGCTCTTAACATCCCAGCAATGTGGGATTTTGAGCACTCAATCAATGTGTTAGCTCAGGAATGAAAGCAAGGGAGTAGAACTTCTTACTTTTCCTAAGATCAGGTTTGGTTTGCAGTACAGTTCAAGGGAATATGCCTTACTTATTTTTCGAGACACAAAGACACATTCTGTTGTCTTTTTGTATCTCTTTCTGTCTCTCTCTCTCTCTCTGTATCTTTGTCTCTCTATCCAATTTAACACAAATGTACTGATCATTGATTATATGTGTGAGGCACAGTACAAGCCCTGAGGATACAAAAATAAATCAAATAATCCCAACTTTCAAGGAGCTTAGGGTTTATGAAAGAAACAAGTTAAAACGATCTTCCGGGACTTTTTGGAAGCATTTAACATGCGTTGATCCTCCTTAATATATTCCTCTCTTGGTTCCTTTGGCTCCATAGTCTCCTGGTTTTATTTTTCTAGTTTCTGATTCTTGGTCTCCATTGCCAGCTCTTTTTTTCTTTTTTTCTATCCAATTTCTAAATGATCAGAGTTTAGTCGTCGGCCTGCTTTTCTTTTGATTATATCTACCCGCCTTAGGCAATCTTCTCCCAAATTTATAAATCCAGTTCTAGCAACTCTTCTGAGCTTCTAATCCATATCACAGATCTGCAGTAGGCATCTCTCCTGAGACAGAACTTCTGATCTTCCCCTGCATTTCTGATACTATCCCAGGATTCTCCATCTCAGTAATTGACATCTCTGCTCATGCATTGGATCTTGGAAGAAATCTCAAGTCAATCATGATATTACCTCCTTCTCCATAGCTCACCGTTTCCATTGAAATGTCAAGTTCTTTAAAATAACTCTCGACTCTGATCATTTCTCTTCCTGAGCATGCTCCCACCCTAGACCAGGAAACCATCATCTCTCATATGAATCACTGAAATACCTTCCCAGTTGGTCTCTCCACTTCTATTCTTGCCCTGCTTTATCTTCTCACAGTTAATGTTTTTCAGGCAAAAACCAAAAATGTGGGCTTCCCTGGTGGCGCAATGGTTGAGAGTCCGCCTGCCGATGCAGGGGACACGGGTTCGTGTCCCGGTCCGGGAAGATCCCACATGCCGCGGAGCGGCTGGGCCCGTGAGCCATGGCCGCTGAGCCTGCGCGTCCGGAGCCTGTGCTCCGCAATGGGAGAGGCCGCAACAGTGAGCGGCCCTCGTACCGCAAAAAAACAAAACAAAACAAAAACCAAAAATGTAAATAGTCTTTAGAAAGAAACACAATGCTAGCAAAATCCACATGTTGCTCTTCATCCTAATCTTTTTTTTTACTTAGTAATTTATCATGAAGATCTTTTCACATCAGAACACCTAGAACTGCCTCACAATTTTTAGCAGCTGACTACCATTCCCTTGTATATCTGTACCATAATTTATTTAACCATTTCTCTATTGATGGACACATAGGTTGTTTTCAGTCTTTATCTACCGTAAATAATGCTTCAGTGATGATACTAGAAGAGTCATTCTTCAATATGGGTGAGTACATCTATTGGATAAATATAGAAAAATGGAGTTTCTAGGTCAAAGGCTTTGTACATTTAGAAATTTGATAAATACTGCCAGGTTGCCCTCCTCAGAAGCTGTACCAATTTTCAGGCTATTGACAATGTAAAAAAGTGCCTGCTCCCCAGCCTGGCAAACCAAGTATGCTAATTAAACTTTCTGATTTGTGTCAACCCGATATGTAAAAAGTATATCTCATTGCAGTTGTAATTTGCATATCTCTTGTTATGAGAAAGGGTGGGTATTTTGGCATATTTTTTTTTTTTTTTTTTTTTATGCGTTACGCGGGCCTCTCACTGTTGTGGCCTCTCCCGTTGCGGAGGACAGGCTCCGGACGCGCAGGCTCAGCGGCCATGGCTCACGGGCCCAGCCGCTCCGCGGGATGTGGGATCCTCCCAGACCGGGGCACGAACCCGTGTCCCCTGCATCGGCAGGCGGACTCTCAACCACTGCGCCACCAGGGAAGCCCTTGGCATATTTTTAAGACCCATTTGTATTTCCTTAACTGCTATCTATTTGTCATACCCTTTGCCCAATCTCCCAGAGTTTTTGATGTTTTTCTTATTGATTTGTAGGAGTGCTTTGATTTCTTATTAAATAATCTAGTTACTAGATTCTTTCAGAATCCTAGTATTTTAAAAAGTCACAATTTTGTCAAATTTTCCCTAATAATAAGTAATCCTCAAATGTTAACTCCATTATAGGGGAGCCTACAGGAAAAGCTCAGTGTAGAGGTTATGAATCGATTTGCAGAAGTCCAGACTCCCTGAAAATAGACTGACGAGACTGCCTTATACCTATATCTGTATTATTTCATTTAATTTTCCTAACAGCCCTGTGAGGCATGTATTATTATTAACTACAAAGTAAAGCTCAGAGAATGTGAATGTCCAGGGTCCCACAGCTAATAACTCTTCCACTTCTGGAACCTTGAAAGCCTAGTGATCCATCATCACTGGCCATTCTTCAGCCATACCAGGCTCTGATCCTTGATAGCTCTGATTTCTAAAAATCAATTGCTCTTCTCTTTTGCTTTCTACAAACATCCAATGAACATTTTTAAGTGCCTACCATGTGCCAGGAATTCTCATGGGGTTTACATTTTAGAGGGGTTCACATTTATAAGCAATAAAAAAAAACAGTCATAAAGTTTTACTACTATGAAAAAAATATATAAGATTGGTAGGAAGGGGCAAGGAAGGATACTTTCAGCGGGGGGGGGGGGGGCAGGAAGGGCCCCTTTGAGGAGGTGACATTTCAAAAGAGATCAGAATAATCAAAAGAATATTCCAGGAAAAGGAAATATCTAGGGTAAGTCCTTTAAAAACAAGAGCAAATCCAATGTATTTCAGGAATAGAAAAAAGACCACTGCAACTGGAGCCAGGGGAGAGTGGTGGGAGACAAGTTTAAAGAGGTGGTCTGGGATGCCACATAAGGCTTTCTGGCCAGCAAAGGAGTCTGGACTTTATTCAAAGTGCAATCAGAAGGCATGGAAGGATTCTAAGATGGGAGCAATATGATCTGATTTATTTTTTATGATGTATGTCACTCTAGCTCTGCTGTGGAGAAAGGAGGCAAAAGTGGAAACAGGAAAACCAATTAGAATCTATTACAGGGGCCCAGAAGATGATGTCTGTATTAGGGTGATGGCACTGGAGATAGAAAGAGACAGATTGTGGAAATGTTTTGAAGGTTAAAGTTGACCTAAATTCTTCATGGAGTAGACATGAGAACTGCAGAATAGAGAAGAATCATGAACATCTACATGCTTTTTGGCTTGAGCAAATGGTAGATGGTGATGCCATTCAATTTGAAGAAGGCTAAAAGAATCCAGAACTTTGTATTACTATATTATTTCTTTCTTCCCCTATGCATCCTTAACCTCACAGATCATGATTTTCTCTTCCCAATACTTTCATTTTCCTTCCCTACTTGGACTTTAGTCCTTCTTATCCAGAAGAACTTCCTCTATATACCTCTTCTACTCCTATCCATTCCTCAATCCACTGCAATCTGGTTACTATCCCCATTATCCCAATAATCTCCTTCTTGCTAAACACAACATTGACCTTGCTGCTAAAACCAAGGAATTTCAGTCTATTTTTCTTGGCCTTTCTCTAGCATTTAATAGTATTGACAATTCCTCCTTGGCTTCTCTGAAACTATTTGTTCCTGGTCCTTCTACATCTCTGGATGTTCTTTCCTGTATCTTTGTTTCCTCACCTTTTAAATGTTTGCATTTTCATAAGGTTCCAGAGTAGGTCTTTTTCTCTTCTTACTCTATACCTTTTCTCTTGGGGATTCCATCTACCTCCATGGACTGTCACTCACTCTGATGATTCCAGCATAAATCTCTCTCCTGAGCTCTAGACTCCCCTGTGCATTTATATAGTAGAAAACTTCATTTTCATATCCCATGGACACTTCAAACTCAACATGTTTCAAATTAAACTAATTACCTTCCCTCCTCAACCTACATCTCCTCCTGAAGTCCCCAACCTAGTGAATGGTAACACCATCTTCCCATTTACCTGAGCCATAAATCTCCTCCTATTCCTTAATTCTGCAGATATAACCAATAATAAAATTCAGCTGGTTCTATGTCCCTAATATTTCTTGAATCCTTCTCCTCTCTCCATTTCCATTCTTGTTGCCTTAGTTTAGACGTCCATCATTTCTTTCCCCGTAATGCTGAAACAGCCTCCTAACTAGAATGTTGCACACACTAATAAATTCTCCAAACTGGAGTGATCTTTATAAAATGGACATTTGATTGCTTCACTATGCTCCTTAAGATTCACCAGTAGTTCTCCACTGGCCTTAGGATAAGTTGAAACTTCTTAGGAAGACATAAAAGACTTTTCATAATACAAGACCTTGCTGATCCTTCTGGGTTCCACCGTGCATTCATACAAGACAGAAGCTACTACTTGCTGGGCACTGTCCTTCACCTTCAACTCTATGGGCCCACTTTTTTACCCCCAGGACTTTACATATAAGACTTTCTTCGCCTGGACTACATTTCTCTTTAACTTTCTCACTTGTCTGGATTATTCTACTTATGCTTCAGAACTCCTCTCTGAATTCATCTTCTATGGTTAGGGACCCTGACTACGCCCAGTCAAGGTTAAGTACCTTTCCAATGAGCTCCCCTGTTGCTAGCATCTCACTGTTGTGTGATCAACTATGTACTCATCTGTCTCCTCATTAAACTACAAGATCCTTCAGAGCAGACTGTCTTATTCGTCTTTGTATTCCCAGTGCCTTGCTCAGTACCTGACACACAGCAAGCACTCAATAATGAATAAATAAAGTGGAAGAGTTGGGTTTCAAAGTCAGATCTTCTCTCTCTGGCACAAATCTCACATTTCTTTATCCTACTTCTTAACATCTTGAATCTGAAAATTTCAAGAATCCATGCTACATTTTTGCCTATCACTAATTAAAATACAGGCAAATAGATTACTAACTCCGTGAGGGTTCAGTTAACCATGTATTTCTTGAATAGCCCTTATTCATCATTCCACCATTTTGCTCATCAAAGTACTTTGGGTTAACTATATCTAAAATGACTGAAAGATCTTTCAATACACTTTTATATCCTTTCTATCTTTTATCCTGTTACTTCTACAGCACCGAAAAGCAAGCAGAGAGTAAATACATTGGGAGTCGGGTCCATTTTATTTGTCTGGCAACTGACACTAAAAAGTGATGGGTCAACAGCAAACCATTTCCCATTAACATTTCCTCCAAGGTCTCTATGGGTATTAAAGTTTCAGTGTGAAAATTTAACACTGCAAAATTCAGCTAAAATTGAAATTTTTATGTAGTGAGTTCAATATAATCACAAAGTTTTGTAAATGGAAGGAATCTTATAGATCCTTTAGCCCAGCACTTTTGTTAAGCTTCCATGAGGTAACAGACACGAGAAGACCTATAATAGCTCACCCAGTCTGTAGAATTTCCTAACTTTCAGTTGGCCGATCTTTCCTCAATGCCACAGATACCCTATTATTTTCCATCTAAACAAATTATCTACATCGGAACCTATCTAACTATTTACATAGTGCTTATCTTTATGATATTGCCTTTGTGATATCCTTGTTATAAAGAGGAAGGAACTGAAAAATAAGCAAGGCTGTCTTATCCAGGAACATAAGAGAATTGGTAAAAGAGACAATTAGTACAAAGAAATGGGCTCCTATTTGTAGTGTAGCCTTGTAATCACACTCTGTTCTCTGAGTGCCCCAATGCTAAACCAAGCTTATTTGTGCTTCTGGGGCCTGGATTCTATTCAGTTCTATGCCTTATTTAGTCTAAATGATTTCCTCAGCTTCAATGTGTATTTTTTTAGCTTTATTTTATAAATATCATACTTAAATCTCCTCTCAAATTGGGTTTGTTTTAGTTCTAATGCTGAGGAATCAAGATTCTCGGTAAGAGAAATAAAGATGATGGGTTTTTCTAGGCTTTACATTTCAAGAATGGTTTTCTCAAATGGCAACTGGCAGTCTACTTTATTCCTCAAATGATGACGTTTTCCATGGGAATTAGAATTTAATTGGGATAATTTGTTTCCACGGAAAGCACAGATTTCTTTCCAAGAGGATCAGTTTGATAATGTTTTACCAGCTAAAGCTACGAGACCAAATATAAACCAGTTCTGAGAAACAGGAAGTGAACCTAACTGGTCTAGTCTGCGTGTCCCTGGCAGTGACGCACATACAGAAATCAAATTAGGAAAACAAGATATGTGGGTGTGAGGCAATCGATAATAATCCAGGATGCTACAACACAAGCGAGGACGCCTTTAACCAAATGCCATTCATTTTAATAACACCCTGAGAAGTTTGATTTCCACATAACATGCTAGTGATTAGAGAGCAGGATGAGCTTGAGTTCCCTAGCAACAGCATGTGCTTTTGAGACAGTCATTAGCCTTTCAGTTAATCCCGCCAACCCCTTACTGCTAATGTATGACTGACATTAAAGAGAAGAAAAAAAAGAGAAAAGCTGTCGCAGAAAGTGCTTTGAAATTTCCAGGAGCAAAATGCAAAAGAATAATAATTTTTTAAAAAGTTGTCCTGAGAATTGCACTCAGGTAAAAGAAGTAATGTTCCTATACGCCCAGCCTGTCCCCTTGTTCACTGCTTTCAGTTCTAGATCTCTGAATCCCCTCCCGGTAAAGGGCAGCAGATGTGAACTTGTGCAGAGGTGAAATTGTTCAGAGTTTAAGGCAGTCCCCTTAACCAACATAAATCACAGTCTGAAAGTGGAGTGCATAGTGGGGTGGGCAGTTTGTGTAGGACCGAGGCTGACGGGGGTGGGGCTGGGTGGGCGGAGGGAACGTAAGGCAGTTTTCTTTCTCCTTTAAGCAGAGTAAATTACCCTGGTTGAAGCTGCTTGGGGAAGGAGGGTGGTGAAGGGAATGAAGCTATGTTTCCTATTGATTGTTTAATTGCACCAGAGGCTGTTTGTCCAAGGCCACTGGCCAAGAGCATTATGTTCGTGGCTAAAGTGAGGTTGGGCAGGTTTCCGTAGCCTTTCCTAGTGTTAAACAAGACAACCCGTAAAGCTCAGCCAGGCTATAGGAATATGGTGTGTGTTGACTTTTGCTAGCCAGCTGTACGTACCCTAAAGCGCCACGGCTGGTGGGATGATGGTTTTCTAACTCTGAATCATTGCCTCTAGCTTGGTCCTTAGTTCAGGATGCACAACTCCTCTGTGTAGCCTGGGTCAACTGCGGGGCGTCATTCGAACGGTAACTATTGCCGCGGGTCATCCTTATCGTGGCCTGGGTCCCTTTCAGCTGGACACTGGACTCCTTCAGTTTGGCTGGGGTGATTCCTAGTTCTCCCCGCCTCCCCACCTAACCCCCCTGCGCACTCCCTTCCCAAGGCGACCACCTGCGCCGCCCCACTTACCATCTGCCCCGCGGGGAGGGCTCCCCGGGGTAGCGGAACCCTCCCTGCTCCCGGGCGGCTCTGGGGGAACTCGGTGTTTGCCTCCAGCCCTTCGCTGCTGGAGAGATCAGGTTCCTTCCCTCCTCCCCCTCCAGCTCCGGCCGCCGCCGCCGCCGCCTCCTTCTTGCATGACACAGCAGAACCGCAGCTGCCGCAGCAAGTCCCAACCATCCGCCCAGGAAGCGCCGCAACCCGGACTCGGGAGGGGCGGAGAGGGAACCAGGCTGGGGCCACCGCCGAGGGGGATTCTTGCCCCCACTTTGCGCCACACACTCTTTTCCCAGCTCAGGGGCAAGGGAACAAAATCAGGCTAAAACCGACCAGGCCAAGCCCTTGAGGGAAGCTGGGGTTCGGCGTTCTCAGGGATGGGACCAGAGAGAAGGGTGTGAAGGAGACCCCAGTTGAGGCAGGACATTGCAGGTAAAGAAGGGGAAGAAGAGGCCGAGAAGTCGAGGGCCAGACTGTGAAGGAGAATAAAGGAGGTCAAAGAGAGGTAAGGAGGTAGAGTTGCTGAGAAGGGAGAGCGAGCAGGGAAGGGGAGGAGGGGACCTGCTGGGGAAGGAGGATTGGGAGGGAATATATGGGGAGGCTTGAGCTAAGTATCCAGGCAGCACAGGGCTGAATTGGGAGGCAAAGGCAGAAAAGCGGAAAGGGATAGAAGAATTAGGCTTTAGATAGGAACGTAAATATTGGGGGACATATTAAGGAATCAGAAAGGATGTAGTGGAGATCATGCATCATGGCTGATGAGGGAAACTGATGAGCTGGAAAGAGATACAGTCAAGGCAAAGCCAAAAAGAAAGCATGATCTTCCGTTCCATTCTTCAGTTTCCTATAAAGTTTTTCATAATTCTGCCAAACCAACAGGGAGTTTTCCTTACAAATGGAAAAGCATGAACTAAAACATAGAAAAAGCCGTTTAGCTTAGATTTACAGGATAAAATCTCATGGTCCACCCAATCTTTAAGGCAGAGATTTAGGATTGGGGGTTGTGATTCAATAACACTGAAGGCACTCAAAGCTGATATTACAGTTTCCACATCACTGGACTTAAGTGTTTCAAAGTTTTTGTTAAATGCTTCAGTTAAATGCTAGAAATGATGACAAAATCATTGGTTCAAAATGTCATAAAAAGGCATACACTTTCCTTTTTCTCTACACACACATATGCATGTATATGTAAATCTATATGTAATTTCTAGTGTCTAGCATGTCCGCAATGATTAAGGGGAAAATGTGTTTTTCTGATTATTTGATTTCCCACCAAACACACACTACGCGTTTTACAGCAGATCAGCTGCTTCTCACCATTTTAAAGAATGTGGTCAGAAAAGTAATGCAAAAACTGCCACTGTGGTTTTTTCTGTACCTTCCAGGTCATATCGTCGTACCTCACTTCCTGACACAAACAAGTTTTTACTGTTGTCAGCAACAAAGCCCTAATATAGCTGCGGAAGAGAAAAACTGCATTGCATTTGCCTCCTGCAAGCATCATCAACACAGTTACCGGAGGAATGTAATTCCAGAAAAGCTTTAAAGCTGGTGTGATGGTAATTATGTATCAAATGCCTGATTCTATTTCTGTTATTATTTTGTCATTTCTGATCTACTCAACAGCAGGCTGAACTCGCAGAGGGAAAAATCCAGTTTTTCTTTTTCCCTTGGTAAAATTTAATCGGACCTGATACAAAACTCATTGCTCTTGGGGAAAATAAAGTAGGAGCCACGAAATGTAATTTTAACAGAGCGTGGGTTTTGTGACTGTAGGAAAGGATTTAAGGACGCTCCTTCCGTTCGGTTTCCTATGTAATGAGAAAAGGCTACACGCACGCACAGACGCCACAGCTCCCGGATGCTGTGGCTCACTCATCTGGGCTTCTGCAGCGCCAGAAGCCCCTCCGGGATGCTGCGAGGGGCTCTCGGTGGGTGGTGGTACAAACGCTGCGGCCGCTGCCGCCAGTCCTGCCGCTGCTGTTGTTGCTGCTGCAGTCACGTGGGAGGCCCTTTAAGTTTCCATAGAGAGGCCTCTCCGGTGTCACATGATGGACATGATATAATGAAACAACATTGTGGAGAGGAAAGCATTAGGGGAGCCCACGGCTACAAAAACAAGTGAGTGAGAAGAGGTGGGAGGAAGAGAAACTACGCCACCTCCCCTGCAGCCGAGCTGCACGCAGCAGCAGCCCGCGGGAAGTGGGCGACGCCGGGGGGGAAGGGAGACCCGGTCCCCAGCCCCGGCCCGGGGACCCCGCTGCCCACCGCCAAGAGAACAACTTTTAGCCGGCAGCCTCGGCCAGCACTGCACCTGTCTCCGGAGCCTCCATCGCTCCTCGTGATGATCAAAGGGGCATTCTAGAAGAATATGTTCTACAAATATACATGCGCATCATTTCCCCCCTTGCGTCTCGCTCCGGAGGAAGGAGAGAGAAAGGGATTTAAGCAGCAGCGTGTGTTCAGCCCCAAGGTAAGTTCTGGAGGGTGGGGAAAGCCGGCCCAGCAGGACTTTGGAATGGGAATTTTGTTCTCCGTTTGGACCTCTCGAGGTGAACGAGGCATCCTCTCGCTGCTGGCGAGGCGGAGGGTTCGATGGTCCAGCAGAAACATTTCCACTGTGGACTCTGTTATTTCCTCTTTCGCACGCCCGGCGGTCCCACCCTGGGACTCCCCGGGGTCCCTCGCCTCTCCCCGGAAGGGGCCGCAGGTCCCGGCCGGGATGTTGGCGAGCCGCGCGAGGGAAGGTAGGGGTTGTGGCGTTATCCGGGAATGCCGAGGCGATTTCGCCATGTTTGTGTTGCTAAGAGCACTTTTTTCCCCTTTGAGGTGGCTTGATGCCACATGGCTCCTCCGGAGCTGCTGCCGGTTTGAGAGAGTGTGTGTGTGGTTTTTTTTTTTTTTTTCAATGTCCGCATTCCAGCTAATGTTGCGCAGATAAAATTCAAACTTGAGGTAAACAGAAGAGGAGGAGGAGGGGAGGGAGGGGGGAGGCTGTTTCCATTTCGAGATCCCACCTCTTCACTCCGCGGAGACTAACATCCCGAACCTTGAGAGCACTCGCTCCTTTCTCCCACCTACCCTACCTTTGCTGTCGACCAGAAATAAGGCGGCGGCGGGGGGCGGGGTGGGGGGGGAGTGCTCGTAGAGGACGCGGTGTCTGGGTTCTAAAGGCAAAAACAGCCCCTGGCACCCAGGCCTTTGGCCACCTCCCTCGTTCCGCCGAGAGGGACGGAGGATGCAGTGCTGTGCTCTGGAGCTGGGGGACCGGAGGACCACTCTCCCGGGCGGGGCCGGGGTGCCTGATTCCCCTCTCACTCCTTCTTACTTTAGGGAACTGGACGGCGTCGCTTCCAACACACCCCCGCCCCCCCCCCCCCCCCCCCCGGCGCAGGTTCCAGAAGGCGGGCTGGGTGGGTCTCCAGGTTTCCAGAGAGCGAGTGGCGTAGCAGGTGTGTGGTGGGCATTTGTATTCTACAAGTCTTGCATTTGGTGGGACCACGTGGGGAGTCTTAAAGCGAGTGGATGGTCAGAGCTGGGTCTTTTTTTTTTTTTTCCGACTAGGGAGAAAAATCAAGACCACCCCCCACCCCGTTTTAAATATCTGATTCAGCTCGAAGCTAGGCTGAAGGGTGAGTGGAGATGTGTAAGGGTGAGGGGTGAGCTTCGTCGTGTGGAAAACTAGGCTTCTGACAGCTTGTGGCTACCCCCGCCCCCGGGGCGGAAGATGTGGGTTGGGGGGGTCCGAGAGGGGTGACGTCCCTCGGGGTGGGAGCAGCTCGGGGTCCCGAAGTGCGCCAGGGTCCGCAGCCCAGTCGTGGGGGAGTGCCGGGGCTGGGAGGAGGCGGCCACGTGAGGAGGGTCTGCGGAAGCGCCGGAGCTGAGAGATGGGGGTGAAGTGCGTAGCAGAGTCGTGACCGGGGCTGACACGAAGCAGCCGTGGGCGGCAGGCCGAGGAGGAGCGGAGGCTCGCGCGGGGCCGACCCCAGTGCCGTGGCGACGGTTTTATTCTGAGCCGCGGCCGGAGCCTCCCACGCAGGGCTGGCGCCCCGTCAGCGGGTGGGTGCGCACGCCAGGGCCTTTTCCCGGGAGACCGTTTCCGGGCGGGGTCCCGGGCCCCGAGCGACGGCTGTAAACAGGGTGGCGCCCTCTGCCCTCCCGCCCCCGGCCGGCCGGGGCGCGCGGCCGGCGGCGCCGGGGGCGGCGGAGGCGCGGTCGCGGCCCCGGGCAGTGGCGGCGGGGGCGCGCCCGCTCCCCGCGCGCCCCCGCTGCCCGGCCGGCCAGCCCTCTCTGTTTTTGTTTTTATGGAGCCCGCGTGCAGCTGGCGCGTGTCGAGTCACGTGCCGTGGGCGGGAGGGGGCTGGGGCGCGGGAGGCGAGGGCGTGGTGACGCACGCGTCTGGAGGGCCGGCAGCCCGCGGGGGGCCGTCGCCAAAGGGGCGAGGGGGCGTGTGCCCCAGACAGATCCGGACCGCGTCGAGTGTCAAGGCCGCATCTGGTGGAGTTTGCGGGAGTTGATCCTCGGTGAGCAGCATGCGGACGTGGGTGTAAATCCCACCGCCCTTTAAGTTCGTCGTCACAGCATCTAGGCGATCCTGGTCCGTTCGGGCTGGGGGGCGGGCCTGCGCTGATTCAGTTAGAAATCGAACAGTGTGTCGGTGTGTGTATCGGTGGGCATATAGAGACCTCTATGTGGTTCTCAATCCAGGCTGCACGTTATAAGCAACTGGAGCGCTTTAGAAAGAACTCCCGATTCCCGGCCCAATCGAAACCGAATCCAAATAGGTCCTAAACATAGTGTATTGAAAAAAAAATCTCCCTAAGTATTTTTGATGCACGGTGAGGGATGAGAACTTATAGAGGTAACTAGCTTGCTGGATGGAATAGATAGCTGCGAAACCATCCGTCTTTAGGGATATAGCTAACGTATTGATCTGTCACTAGATAGGCTAACTCTGTGCCGATGTGTGGGGACATACGTGATGAAACATTGTACCCTCTGTTTTACAGTTGGCAAAATAGAAGCTCAGGAGGTTAAGTAAGAGTTGGTCAGTGACAACCCATAACTAGTACCCAGGGAGCCTGACTCCAGAACCCATTCTTTCAATCATTATATATGCTGCACTGGAAATCTCCCTTTACCTAAGGGCCACGTGTTCGTGCGAATAGGAATATTTTGTGTTTGCCTAAGGACCAGCCAGTTTATCTACATATATTTATATATGTATTTTTATCTGCAAAGTCTTGCTTGTACCAAAGGGAGGAGAATCGCTTGGTAAATTCGTTAAGGCCTCTAGGCTGCTAACATTTTCTAGAAGTTTATTGTGAAGAGAGGAGAGAGGATCCCAGTAATTTGAAGAGAACTGATTCTGTGGAAGTTTTTGGTTTTGTTTTGAGACTTGAACATACGTGTAAAGTGAAGGGGAGTGTCCAGAAGATGCAGATAATTTCCAAGGATTTACATGAGCAGCCACAGAAGTCCTTTAGGTTGCTGGACATGATATAATTTTGTTGGCCATAGGTTGGTTGTAGCAGAAAGTGCAAGGCAGTATACAGAGTAGCAGAAGTTTTGCTATGAAAATTTGGGAGGAAAAAGCAACTACTCTGGTCTGGGGTACAGAAGTGTTGCTTCTCCATCCTCCTTCTTTTATTTATTTCATTTGCTTCTCTGTCAGATAAACTCTTATTGGGAATATTTAGATGCGGGGGTAATCCATCTGTTTTGAAAATGTGTTCATTGATATATACTCTAAGGATATTCCAAATAAAACAGGCAACAGAGGTTTTCCCCTGAAAACAAAGGGTTCCAATTACAGTGTTTTTGTGACCGATACGTATTATTAAATGGTACTGTGTAACAAAGAGACATGTCTTTATTCCTACTAATGATTGCTGTCTAATATTGTTAGCTGTATGGCAGACATAGGCAAATTACCTATCAAGTTTTTGAGATTGGTTTTCATGTTACTTGCAGTTTTGGTGAGGAAAGCTTATAGACCCACCAGGGCAAGCTTGACATAACTGCGAGTGGTCATGTTCTGGCATGGAAATAGCTCTCTAACCCCATCTCCCTCCCTCAGTTGTCGTCTCCATCCCTGTTGACCACCAAAGATACTTTAATCCAGCATTGCCAAACCACTTGTGGTTCCTTTGCACAGCTTTGTCTTCTGCTCCTAGGGTGCCTCCTTTAGAAATTTTCCCCTGATTTCTCCTCGAAAGACATTTAAAAATATCCTCCAGTGTCACCTTTATGCCCTGCACGTACTTGTCTCAGTGCACTTTTCACAACATATATTGTTTTTATTTATACGTTGGACACCTCTACTAAATTGACTTCATAAAAGGTTGAAATGGTGATTGTTTATTTGTGTATCACTGGCACACAGTAGGCATTCAAGTTTGTTGCGTCAGTCTGATTTGAATTTGAGTTGCATTGTTTGGGTTGATCACCCATCTTCATTCTTAACTGTCCTCACATCTGCTAGCTACTAGGCTAAAAGCACACGTCCTTGCACAGAGAATTCAGAGTGCCACCAACACATTCTAGTAAAAGGAATAGGAAGGAAGGGGCTAAATGTAATCAGGTTTTCACTTGTTTCCCAATTTTATTCTCAATTCGCCAATTGTTTACTCATGTACACTGGGAGAGATGTTCAACATTATCATTTTTCAACTTATTTAGGAAGAAAGAAGTGGCCCTATATTACTGATGAACATACTCTTTATGTGTGGTAGCAGAATACAGATGCGTCATCACGTTTTATTACACTGTAATTTTCACATTTAGTATTGCAGGGGCATTTGTAGAACAGCACTGTCCCACAGAGCTTCTGGGATGATAGAAAGGACTTACAATGATATATTTATAATGACTTATAAGTGGTAGCCACTTAGCATTTGAGGCTAGTGAGCCACTTTAAATGTGGCTAGTGTGCCATAGGAACTGAACTTCTCATTGATTTGAATGCAAATAGCCACAAGTGGCGGGTGGCTCCTGCATTGGACAGCACAGTTATAGAGGATTTGCTTAGCTTTAAGTCTAGTGTTCGATAGGTAAACATTAGCTTACAATGTTCTGCCTTTAAAAGAAAAATTTTAATTCATTTTGTAGGGCGTAGCAACATGCTTCCCGTTCATAGATGATAAGGTGTTTCCAGGGTGATATTTTTGACCTTTGTAAGGCCTTCATATTGTAGAAGGTTTCTGTGTTCTGTGGGCTTTTCATGTGGTTCATGTGGTCTCCCATTTTTAGGAGCAGAGTGGAGTGATTATGAGTCATTATGATTTTGAGTAATTATTTGAAAAATCAAATGGAATTGAGCCCTTGGTGTATAAACGGATTGGAAGTCCCGTGAGCTTAATCAACACTTCCCTAAAAAAAAAAACCTAACACTTCCCTAAGATGTTTTTTGAAGAGCAGGCGCTATGTTTGTCTTGCTGGCCATATATTCCCAATGTCCTTGTATAGTACCTGACACATAGCAAGTGCTCAGAAATATTTGTTAAATGAAGGAACGTTCAAATAATTTAACCCCTCTAATTTAGCCTCAGAGGGTGTGTTGTGGAGCTGAAGAGGAGGCCTAGAATCAGTAACTACACTGTAATTTACAATTCTTCCGAGGAATGAATGCAGTCTCTCCAGGGGCACTCTCCTTAACGCAATGACTTTGATTCCTCTTCTGTAAGTATATACATAGCAGGAATTGTTACCCCTAATTAATGACAGAGAAAAATAAAGTCACAAGAAGATTTGGTGCTCAGGTCACACAGAGGGGGTTGGAAGTGTAAATCAAATCAAAGTAGTTGTTTCTGTTGCCTTGTGCGCTTGTCTGTGATTCTTCCTCAAAGAAATAGTCATGCGCTGAGCCATGTTAGTTGGTTTGTGAAATCGAAGGTAATTACATATGTTAATAGAGTCTGAAAAGAGGACTGAAAATAGCTCTTGTATGGCATGACATTGAGAAAACAGCTTCTGTATGAGAAACAGGAATGGAAACCTTTAAACCTCTAAATCTCAGTCTGTGGTAATCCTAACACCCAAGTGATAAACGTCTCGAAGAGGATATTTTAAAATGTAAATAGAAACAGATGTTTAGTTGTTCAGATAACCACCACCAGACTTTGAAATATTTATATAAAAAGGTATGAGATACATCAAACATCTGTTTAGAGCGAGAGCCCTAAGCGGAAAATTGTAGATTTCATTTAACATGGTAGATGCTATATTGGTGGGTTGATGACGCAGCCCCATATGTGGTCTGGTACTTGTAGAAGATGATACAGACTCTCCTCTCAGTGCTGTGTGTCAGACTTACCTAGCTTATGGCGTTATGTGTGGCTGGATTATAGGCCTGTCATCATTCCTGGGACACAGGCTAGGTTCCAATCATTCTGCCACTATGTGTTGCACATATGAAAACTGATTTTAAACTAGGGTAAGTAAAACATAATTGAAAATATAAATCTGTTGTCTAAAAAAAATCATATGATACATTCCAAAATAAAATGTAAAGTTTTTTGAGGGGGATCTTTTAGCAGTTTCTGGCCTCCTAATCCGTTATGACTGCTTTCAAACGCCTTTGGTGTGTGAACCTCTTTGGTGGTGGTAGTGGGGAGCCCCCAAACCAAAAACAGACTATCAACCATGTGTCCCATAAATTCCTACTGTTGCCCTCAAAACGGAACCAAACACAACCATAACAAAACAAAACCCACCACTGCTGTCAGCAACAAAAGTTAGCCCACCGAACCAAACAAACAAATAAGAAAGCCTATGAGATTTGAGTTGTTGCTTTTGTGGAGAGGCCAATAATGTGAAGCCTCTTTTTAGGTATTAAATGTGAATTACTCGTGACAAAAAAAATCTATATCTGCCTGTCTAAGTATTTAGCAGTGATATAAGAATTCCTGCTTGTGGTAGATCAAGATGTAGTCAGCCTAGAAGATCCTGTGTGGCTACTTGGATTTAGGTGTATAGTTTAAGAATTGTTTTGAAGGTTTATTGAGAACTGTCTTTAAGTGATCTCGGTCACTAACTTTGGTATAAGAATTGAAGGAAGTTGCTGGCTTCATTTCTTTCTCATCAGTGGGGTGGTGGGATTGGGTCAGTGGTTCTCACACTTCAGTGTGCGTAGAATCACGGAGGGCTTGTTAAAACCGAGATTGCTGGAACCCACCCCAGGGTTTCTGACTCAGTAGGTCTAGGGTGGGCCTAATGATCTGCGTTTCTTACAAGTTCCCAGGTGAGGCTGATGTTGCTGGTCAGAGGGTAGGATTTGATCATCTCTTCTAAAGTTCTGTGATTCTATGCCTGTTTTTTCTACCTTTTCAAGTTGTAGCACCTACCCTTGGACTTCTGCAAAATTATTTCATTTAAAGATTGCTATATGGCAAACTGAGGTTTAAAAGTTTAAAATGGATTAAATTAATTTTATTTTGAGAGTTTCTTCAGAATCCCATATATTTTACAAAAACTCTGCGTCTGTTAAAACTCACATTGGGATTCTTACCCAATAGTGGAAGCCTCCAGTTAAAACGTATTGAAATATTACTGATGTTATTAAATGACAAAACTGTTTGCTGCTCCCTAAACCTAAATGTTTAGGTATCAAATCTAACCAAGTGCCTCTTAATATACAGCTATGGAGCATGATATATCACATTAGATAATTGTGAACTTACTAAATAAATGGTTTTTATGAGATGCAGTTCTTTTCCTAGTTAAAGCTAGTCTGTGGGTCCATATTGGGTTCTGATAGCATTAACCTGGGCATGGTCCTCTGAGGATAACTGTCTCGTAGAAGACTCCTGGTTGCAGGAATGAGATACGCATCAGGAGATAAAGAGTAAGCCAGGGCACGGCCCTTCCCTACTTTGAGGACTTTGGGGAAGAGTGGAGGCTTTGCAGTTTCTCAGTGAAGGGGCTCTGGGGCTGGAATCTGGTAGGAAGGCAGTGGAGATGCCAGGAGATGTCTTAAAGCAGCCCTTGCAGAGCAAGCACACTGTTCTCACCCAGAGTATATGTTTATTTTGCTAGGCTGGGGTCAGGGTGGAGGGGGAAGAAGGGGAGGATTGACGGGGAGGACTTCGGGGAGGGCTTCATGGAGATGCCAAGGCATTCTAACAGGTGGTGCTCTGGAAGCATTCCAGATTAAACTAGACTCCCAGAGTCAGAATGATTCAAGGCTGAAGTGACTGGAAGTGAGGTTTGACAGTACATTTTAATATGAGTGAATTTATTGGAGAAGAAAGAGTAAGATTTGGAGGAAAATATAATCTTATCTGAGAGCAAGGAAATAAAAAAGAAGAAATGGGTAAGGAGTAAGGAATAGGAGGATGACAATGAAAGGTTTTAAGTATTAAATGTTCTAAACCTTTTTGTGGGTATGTCAAGGCTAGGTAATAGCACAGGTTTCTTTTGTTAGAAAATAAATTAATGAGTTTTCCTTTTCATTTCCGGTGAATCCTTCAAATTATCACCAGATGCTATTACTTGACTTAAATCAAATGCCTTTCCAAAGTTATGCCCAGAATTCACACAGTGCTTACATTTTTAGATTGCTTTATGGTCGTTAACTAGTTTAAATCAAATTCCTGGAAGGCACACGTGGTGCTTATTATGGATGTGTTTTATGGATTAGGAAACATCATTTGTGTAGCACAGGCCACAAAGCTGGGCTGAGGCCACGAAATCTCCCTGCTTTGCACAGCTAGCAGTTTAATTTTTTCTTGAAATTCTTTATTTTCTGACTTCTTTTATAAAATGGTTGCATATTAAATCTTAGAGTTGATTTAGCATCCATATAATTGATTTTAAACTGTATTTCATGGATGCAGCCTTAGATTTTGATCTACTGCTGATTTCTTTGAAAAGAACTGCATGTGATTTGTTATTTAGATCTGCAGGCATTTCTTGACTGGAATATCTGTGGTATAATTTTCGTAACTAAATCTGTGAAGCAGTTTTGGATTCTTTAGACTTGGCAGTTTGAGGCTGGGATTGGCGGTCTACATGACAAGAGTGCTGGGGAAGGCCCATGGGCCCGTTTTCACTGAGCAGCCAAAGGGAGGGAGGTGCAGCTGTGTAATCCCCACCCTCCATCTCTCTTCATTGGTTCTCCACCCGCATCCCCACCCCCAGTACCTTTGAAAAACTTCCTGTGCTTTAGGGAGTTAAGACACAACACACTAGCACTTGGCAACATCTGTCTTCGTCTTCCCACATCTCTTGAGGTTCCTGTCTTCCAGCTTCTGACATTACTGTTTCTCTGACAGCCAGGTGCCTGGCCTCTAGTTGACCAAAGTCACCCATGGATGTCCTTTATGGCCCTACCTCTACGTGCTTCTGCCTTTTCCTTCTAGGTCTGTGCTGTGGCTGATCTTTAGTTTGGTGGAAAGAGTACTGAGGTTAGAATAATGTTACTATCTCTAATAATAATTAGTGTGTACCTGCCTCTTTGGATGCTGTGCTAGGGGCTCTATATTCTTTCCACTAGGGTCTAGTTCCCGCTCGCTTGGGAGAGTGTCCAAGTCTATGCCACAGGCTGCCTGTCTGTAAAATGAGGGCTTGGTGGAATGTGGAGTAAGGTGTTCTGGCCCTAAAGTGCTGTGACTGAGTTTTTTCCCATTGTGGTGGGATGGTAAACCCTCACAGGAGTACTTTAGATTTTTGAAAGATCCATGTTAATCAAGACTGGCCTCAGTGTAGGGGCATTGCTTCTGAGTCCCAGGATCAGGAGATCAGGGACTCCTTGAAGTTAGGGATGGGTCTCAAGGGCACCCTTCTCCATACTTGTACTATCTACGTCAGAACACCTGGAAATTAATTGAACTTGAACACTCCAGTTTGGAAGGGTTGTTGACCCCCATTTTGGAATATTCTTCTGCTGCTTTTCATCTCCATGATAGAGGCACTGGGCGATATCTAGACCACTAGGGGAGTTTCTGGGAACCTGCTTAATACTTCTGTTAATTCTTGTACGGCTCGTTAAAAAAATGCTACCCCAGGTCTTTCTCTTGCAAAATTGTACATGGTCTGTGACCTTGAGTGCTTGTTTCCTATTTGCAGGGGAATTTTTGTTAGTACTGAATCTTTTCATAATGTTCACAACCACACTTATCTGCTCATTGTCAAGGCCATTGACAACTGTTTTGCTTTTTGCTTTTATACTGATGTATCATGCATTCATTGCACATATTGTCCATTTTCTAAAAACCTACGATTATCTTTTTTTGTTTCTCTGTGTTTCCAGAGAGATTAATCATTGTTAGCTATGCTAGGAACACTTACTTTGTTAGTTTTGTCCTTAGTGTCACTAATATTTCTTCAGCTTTTTCTAATTTTTAGCTTTTCTAAACTGTGTAATACCTACTTTTTATAGGCTCTGCCCCAAAAGAATTTGTGAGGGCTCTTCAATCTTTAGTGATTATTGCCTGAAAACGCAGGTACTTGATAGCAACAGGTGAAAAGTATTTTTAAATAAAATGCCATTCATAGCCTTTCTTTGGGTTTCATCTTTGAAATCTGTTGTCTATTTTATGCCTTGTAGTTGTTGAAGGTACTATGCAGGCTTCTCCTATTTTTATGGAAAAAGATACCAAAATCCTCCTTTGCTCCAACTTTTAAAGCGTTCAAAATTAAGATTGCTTCTGCTATTAATTTAATTCTTCTGAAAAGGAACAGAGGAGTTTGTTCTTTGCCGTATGTGTATCTTTGTTACTACCTAACTAGCAGTTTGGAACAAAGACTTCGTTAGCTTTGTGAATCAATAATCTGTTTAGTCATTTCATGTCAACTGCAGAGTATTTTGAAGATACATATTTTTCGTAATAGAAGATCATTTGAGATCCTAAAAAACAAATATTTCCGACAACAGATTTGCTTTAAAAAGATTTTTAAAGTGATCATCTGTAGAAGAAACCGTGCCTTATAATAGCTGCGTTTTCTTGTGTGTGGGGGGCATGATGGTGGCCTGATATCCTAGGCTCCTTCTGTGTCCGAGGTCCCAGCCCTTTGATTGAGGAAGGGGCCCATGTGGTTGAGGGACGGCTGCAGTGGCATCCAGAGGATATGACTGGAAATGCCCTCCTTCGGACTGTATTTCGTTGTTGTCTCTGGACCGCACCAGTTGAAAGCACTGAATTGCATTTGTATACATACACATAGTACTTGGTAAAACATCTTTTTGGATCATTGTGGTCTTTCAGAGTTGAGATACAAGCTCTGGAAAAATGACTCATCAGAACATGTCAGGTCCTGGACATTCCTGGTAAACAGTGTAGTGAGGATCATGGCTTCTTCTGTGTTACTGTTCATGCATTGGAATCCTAATCCTCGACGTGGAGACTAGGAGCAGGCGCAAGTAAACGTCTTCTCTGGGCAGACTTTCTGTCCAGAACTGAATGAAAGGCAATGAACGAACAGGAACACTTAAAGGTGTCTGCAGTCTGTCTGAAGGCTTGTGGATGCTGGCACCCCATGTCCTTGGGGTACTGACAAGCCATTTGGGCCATTCCTCTCCTTGTTTATCTCCTTTCTTTGTCTTCCCATGTTCTTTACTCTCTTGATTTCCTTCCCCCCCCCCCTTTTTTTTTCCTTCTTGGGTTCTTTTCTGTTTCTTTTGTTCTTCTTCCTTTCCCTTTTGTCTTTCCCATTCACCGTATGAATAGCCAATAACAGCTGACAGTTCCCACAGGCACTTTTTTAGCCTGACTAAATGGCAGCTCAGAGCCAAAGACAGGTTTTACTATGACAAGATGCTGGTGCAGACTCTTTCTAAAGATTTGAGTATGTTTATACAGCGGATGCCATGCTGAATGGAAAATATATGTGAAATGTATGACTTCCCAAACTCTTTAGGATATTTAAATAGGCATTCAAATAGGTTTTAGCTTGAAGTTTAAATTTTGTGCTAAAGGACATGCTGCCAAAATTCAGGTAATAGTAATCATATCGATAATGAATTTCAGGATTCTTTGTATTTTTGAAATTTTTGGTAAACAGAAATGTGGTTTGGGTTACAATAATGTTTTCAAATTGCTTAAGCTGTAACTAAGTTTGGTATAAAAATGTGACTGCATAAATTTGTGTTAAATACACAACTATTACTTATGCCACTGTCAAGGATCAGAGTATATTCTAGCTCTGTGGGGGCTTCAGAGCTAATTTAATTTAGTCTTCTTATTCTGTAGATGAGACAGTTTACTTAATTTTACACACCTGGTTAGTGGCATCGCTGACCACAGTTAGGCCTTCCACTTCCCTAGCCACTCTGTTTTTTTTGGGCAGAAAGTTAAATTTATGAAATTTAGACGTCAAATGGACAGAGAAGCCTGGGAAGAGTATATGAGTTCTAAACCTAGCTTGACTTTCATTTGCTAGTGATGGGGTGTTGGACTGGGTGTTTAACCTCTCTGGATCTCATTTTTTTGGAGGGTTGAACTTAAAGATCTCTTGCAGGTCTGTGACTTGTACTCAGGTGAGAAAAACGAAATAGACTTAGAATCTTCCTATTTTACATTTGTAAAATTTCAATTTGTGCAATTTCAATTTGAGTCTTATTTCAAGAAGAAGCACTCCTATTTTTTAGTAGGTATCATTTGTATGTTTTCCTATTATCAACTTTTCCAAAGTGTATTGTTGTTAGACACAGGTTGTTGTCTTAGTCAACATGATAGCTGCCACTGGCATCACCTTGATTAACTGAGGTAAATACACATTCAGAGGCTGGTCTCCCTTAGTTTCAAACTGGTGGGAGATTACCATGCAGGAATATTCCATAGACAGATGACTGAGAGGTGCTTTTTTTTTTTTTTTCCAAATTGTTGACAGTTTATTACAGCGTTAGAGAGTAATGTCAAATAAATAAAATGTAAGAGAATTGGCTACTCTAACTTCTAGAGTTGCTTTATTTGGGATTGCGGAACAGGTTTTTCCATTCTCAGTAGGATAATCTGTCGTTGTGTCGGCGTAGACAGTTGTGGCAATCTGAAAGGACAGGAAAGATGAGATGGGTTTTCATGACATATTGGAGAAAAAGCTGAGGAGACTGGAGAAGCTTTTCTAAGAAGACTGAGCTTTGAGACCTTTCCCTCATTGCTTAGCAGTGGTTGCCTTGCCCTTCTTTGTTTGGAGACACCTATTCTTTCAATAAACACTTTTTGAGCTGGGTGCTGTGGGAATTACAAAAGGATTATTCATCCAGAGCTTCATCCTCTAGGTATTTACTCTCTCGCTGGGTTCCCAATGCTTAGGCCCAGAAAAGATGCAGTAAATGTCTGAGTGCCCCAAAGAGTGGCTAGACAAGGAGAGAGAAGGGAGAAGGACTCAAGCAGTAGGGGAAGACCCCGAGGAGCCATGACATTTGAGCAGTTTGAGTTAAGAATCGCTTAAGAACTTGTTTTAATTTTCTTTTGGAAGAGAGTACGAGGGATGAGATTGGGTTAGGTTAGGACATAGGCCTGGGAGTTGGGAAGTGACAATTTTATGTTTTAAGGTAGCAAATGAGGGGACCCTATGGGAGTACCAGAGCCTTTTTACTCCCTTTTTATTTTGAAGACGTCAAACCTTTAGGAAAACAGTACTATGACCACCTATTTACTCTTCTTCTAGATTAATCAGTTGTTAACATTTTGCCACACTTGCCTCATGTTCTGTGTATGTATGTTTTTGAATCAAATGTGGTGTATACATTTGTATTATTTTGCTTAACCACTTGAATATAAGTTACAGATACTATGACATTTCACCTCTAAATACCTGCTAAAGAGGACATTCTTCTGTATAACTACAATACAATTATCGAACCCCACAAGTTTTGCATGGTCTAGTATATAGAAAATATTTACATTTGGGGGTGGAATGTGTATTTATTTATTTATTTAAAATCAGGTGGACTTGTCAGGCACAATGCATATTTAATGAATTTGTGGGCTGAGAGAATAGGGCCATAGAAACTGGTTTCTACATATTCTAAAATTCCTATATAGCCATTAAGATAGAAGGAGGAAGCTCTTTGTATTCTGTTATGATAGATCCTTGAAGATACAATCTTAGATAAGAACAAGGCATAGAAGAGCGTAAAGAAGAATTTATAAACAGCTGTGAATGGTTGGATGGATGGATAGATAGAAAGAAAGAACATCTCTGGAAGGATAAAAAATGAACTATAACATTTCATGCCTTTAGGAGAAGGAAGTAGGTAGCTGGAGGACAGGGAGACTTTTCCCTGAATACTCTTTTTTACCTTTTGAACTTTGAGCATATTATTTATTCAAAAATAAATAGTAAGTAAGCGTAGACTTACATTGGTACTGTTATTAACCTTGTAGGGTATAGGACAATACTTCTCGTTATGTCTTAAAGAAATTGGAGAATGAGACCTGATGGAGGAAATTTTTTATCTTTTAAATTTTGAAGTTTGATGTTTGTGTCACTTAATGGAAAAAGATGTTCCTGGTGTAAGAATATATTTTTTTCAGGAACTGCTGGTGTGGAGAGAAAGGGACTTGGTGGGGGTCTGGTATCTAGAAAGTCTGGGAATTCCATACAGGAAACACCAAGGAAGATGTAGAAGGAGTTTGTTTATTACTCTTGAATAATTTTTTTCCTCCTCTAAGAATGAGAAACAAGAAGAGAATTTTGTAGTTTGTTTCAGTAGAAAAGTACAGCAGATGGCAAAGGGGATGCAGAATTTACATTGCATATATATTCATGCCGCCTTTGATGATGAAAGAAGATAAGTACATTAAAAAAGCTGCTAAGAGAAAATGAACATTTAGGAATAAGGGCTGGCTATTTTCTTTATTTTTAAAAGAGATTCTTGGGTTTTACTGAAGATTATATGAAGATTAAAAGAAAGCCGTACTGAATAAGTCCTAGAAATCTATGTTATTAGTAAATTATTTCCATTTGATAGTAATTTGATTATTTCATGTGATCATTTTGATGTAATTATATGGTGAATTTGTGTGATATTTATGCTTAAAAATTACTTTCGAAGCATTTTGAAATATGTTGCATGAAAGTTTAAATTTAATTTGAGTTAACTCAGCCACAATTTTTTTTTCTGTTTTTGAATGATTATCACAAAGGTATCGATTGGTACTCAGTGCTGTTTCTCTTGAAGGCCAATGTTTATTAATCAGTGAGTGTTGAATTGCTCCCAGTGTCCATTAGGCATCCTGTGGTTAATGGAGACAGATGGTCCACCCTTGATAGATGCTTCTGGAAAGTTAACATGTCAACAGTGGTAGTTACATTCCTGTCAGGGAGGGAAGCCGCTGACTGCTCAGGCAGGCCTTCAGGAGGAGGGAAACTCTGCGTGGTTTGTTTGGGTGTCTAGGGTGTGACCTTGCAGGTGAAGAATTTTGATTTTTATCAATTCATTCAGAGTTGATGAGGACTGTGAGACTGAACGATGTGATGAGTAAGCTGAGCAAGCTTACAGGCTCACGGGAGATTGGATATCCCAGTGAGGTAACTTGCCAAGGGAGGTGTACTGTGGTCACTTGTAGACTGGTCAAAAGGGTAAAATTTGGATCATAACTTTACTTGGGAAACATAGAAATAAGATGGGGAAGAACGGGATCTTTTCAACTGATATTTTCATCAAGTCATGAGAATTTGATAGAGGACTTTTTTTCGCTCCAGGGGCTGTTCTACCTTAAAAACTGGGCCTTAAAGTCAGAGCATCTTTACTGTGTGGTGCTGGATGAAAACGAAGTCTTCTCTGGTGTTCTTTGTAATTAGTTACCAAAAGCCCCATTACCCTGTGGCAGATATGTTACAATACAAAGGAGAGATAATAGTAATGATAATAATGAGGGCCTACCATGTGTTGGGCACTTTGCTAAAATGTGTTGTTGTTGTTTTTTCCTATTATTCCATTAATTGCACAACAGCCCTAGGAAATAGATAGTATCATCACTCCCACTTTATAGAAAATCAAAGCTTAGGAAAGCTCAGGGCTTGGAGCCCGAGTTCAGAGCCAGGTAGCCTGACTCTAGAGAAGCTTATGATCTTAGCCACATGTGATAGAATTTCTTTTGCACGTTTCAGCTTCTTTCCAGTTGTGTTTTCCTTAGGATGTAACATGGCCATTTGGAGACTCCTTATCTCTCAAGTGAACACTTAGGAAATACAGTTATTGTTAAAATATTTAAGCAATAACTGTTAGCATAGTTTCTTTTTGAAGATTGCTGGTCTTTATTTTATGGTAATTCTGAATAGTAGTTTCATTTAGAGGATGAACCATTAAAAATGAAGAAGGTTGGAAAAAAACCAAGGATAATGCAAAGAAAAACTATTTTTACTTAGATTCATTTACTGTTAACATTTCCCGCATTTACTTTATCATTTGTGTATATTTTCTTGCTGTGTATTTTTGTATGTATATGTGTGTATGTGTATATTTTTTTCTGAATCATTTGAGAATGTTACATATATCGTGGCCCTTTACCCATATTTTAGTGTGTATTTCCTAAGAACAGGAATTTTCACTTACACAACAGTAACTATTTTATAAATTTGTGTTAAAATATTTTCATCTGATCTGCTATCCATATCACAGTTTTGTCAGTTGACCTAATACTGTCCTTTATAACATTTTTCCCCCTGTGGTATAAGATCCAGTCTAGGGTTATATATTACATTTACTTGTTGTATCTGTTTACTGTCCTTTCTTCTAGAATATTTCTACAGTTGGTCTTTTATCAGATCGACATTTTTTGAAGAATATATTGCCTTTTTTTGGGAAATAGTAGAAAATTCCTCCTTTTGTGTTTGTCTGAAGTTTCCTCATCGTTAGATGCAGGTTATGCGTTCTCAGCCAAATTTTCCTTTTCTTTCTCCTTATTTATTAAGTTTATTCTTTTTCAAAATCAGGAAATTAACCACTGATACAATAATATTATCTAAATATAGGTCTTAGTCAGATTCCATCAGTTATTCCCCAAATGTCTTTATAGGAAGAAAATCCTGGGCCATATATTGCATCTGGTCGCCTTTCATCTGGAATAGTTTCTCAGTCTTTCTTTGTGTTTCATGGCATTGACAGTTTTGAAGAGTGCTAGCCAATTATTATTAGCATATCCTTCAATTTTGGTTTGTTTGAAGTTTCATCATGTTTAGATTCAGGTTTTGCATTTCTGGGAGAAATGCTGCACAGGGGACGTTGTGTTCTTCTCAGTTCATCATATTCAGAGGCACACAATGTCTGTTTGTCCTACTTCTGGGCATGTTGACTTTGATCCTTTGGTTAAGGCCCAGCCTGCCAGGTTTGACCAGTGTTACTCTTTCCCCCTTTTCAGACGATAACTATCTTGTGGAGTGATGTTTTTCATTAATAACCTGTTACTCCTCAGATTTTTACTTGTAGGCTTAAGAATCCATGGATGGTTCTTGCCCGACTCAGTTAGCCTTGTAATGGTTGCCCAGTCGGATTTAAAATTTCATCATTCCCTCTTCATTTTTCATTGGCTTACTTCCACAAAGAGTGCTCCCTTATCTCTCATTTATTTATTTTTAAAAAATATCAGTTTAGACTCATGAATTCTTCCTTTACCTTATGATCCTTACTTATTTTGAAGCTCAAATTGTCCCAGCTTTGGCCAGTGGGAGCCTCTTCAAGCTGGCTCCCGTGTCCTTTCGGCATACCCCCACCGTGCTTTGACACATCCTTACTTTACTGACACGGAATGATCCTCCTTGTCTATGTTCTCTGCCTCAACCCTGGAAGCGGCCATTTCTCCAAGGAGCTCTGCGTGAGAGTGCCTAGTTCTCCATATCCTGGCCAAGGGTGACTTTTCACACTGTTTAATTTTTGCCAATCTGATAGGTCAGAAATAACATGTCAGTGTAGTTTTGATTCGTATTTCTTTTATAAGTGAAATTTAATATCTTTTCATGTGTTCATATACATGTGTGTATCTGTAATGTGTATACATGTGTAAGTGTCTGTATATGTATGTGTGTGTATATTCATGTCCTTTGCCTATTTTTCTGTCAAGTTACTAGTCATTTATTTCCTCAATTTTAAGTGTTTTTTATTTATTGTGGATATCTGTGATATGATGCAAATATTTTCTCTTATTTTATCTATTGTCTTTGGTTAATGATTTTTTTGCCATGCAGAAAAAAATTGTTACACATTTTTATGTAATCAAATTATCAGTCTTTTATTCTTCCTGATTTTGAGTCATAGTTAGCACGCCCTTCCTTATATCAAGGTTGGAGAAGAATTCACCATTTCCCCACCTCTGGTACTTGTATGACTTCATTGTTTTACATTTAGATCCCTTATTCATTTGGAGCATATTCTTGTGTGTGGTATGAAGAATGGATCTAATTTTATCTTTTTCCAAATGGCTAATCAACTGCTTTAACCATTTATTAAAAAGTCAGTTTTTGCCCCAGTGATTTTTAGACGCCCCCTTTATCATACACAGTACTAAAGTTCTATCTGTACTTCAGTCTGTTTTTGAACTTTCCATGCTACTCCACTGATTTGTCTGTCTACTTGTGGGCTAGTAGCACACTTTTCATTGAGAGGCTTTATAGTATAATTTAATGTCTAGTAGGACTAGTCCTCCCCTCTCCCGTTTGGTGTATTCCTGGCTGTTCTTGCACATGTAGTTTTAATACGCCGTTCAGTATCAATTTTCCAGCTTCAGTAAAAAGCATTATTGGTATATTTATGGGGATCGCATTACATTGATAAATTAATTTACAACGAACTGACATTTTTATGATGTTGGCTTGTTCTCTTCCAAAATAAGAAATGTCTTCCTATTTGTTAAAGTCTTCATTTGTGTCTTTTTTAGGAATGTTTTAAAGTTTTCCTCAGATGGATTTTATACATTTGTTGTCAAATTTATTCTTAAATATTTTATTTTCTTTGTGAAATTTGAAACTTGCTTTTTTTTCACTTATTGTGTCATGGCAATTTGAACAGGTCAGTACATGCAGACATATTTCATTTTTTGAAATGGATCTATGGTAGTCTATTGTACCCTAATTTAATTTTTTTCTCTGTTGATGTATTTTATGTTGCTCCTGAGTTTTCCCTTTTATAAACAATGCTGTGGAAAATATCTTTGTACTTTTGTTTTTGCTTACTTGTATAATTATATCTATAAAATAGATTCTTGGAAATGGAATTGCTTATCCATAAGCCATGTAGATTTTTTTGGTAATATATTCTACCAAATTATCGTCTCAAACTATTGGACACTTTTTAAAGTTTAAACTTTATTGTATATGTCCTTTTTTTTTTTTTTTTTTTTTTTTTTTTTTTTTTTTTTTTGCGGTACGCGGGCCTCTCCTGTTGCGGAGCACAGGCTCCGGACGCGCAGGCTCAGCGGCCATGGCTCACGGACCTAGCCGCTCCATGACATGTGGGATCTTCCCGGACCGGGGCACGAACCCGTGTGCCCTGCATCGGCAAGCAGACTCTCAACCACTGCGCCACCACGGAAGCCCCCATATGTCCTGTCTTAAAAGACATTCAAAACTTTTTTTTTGAAGGAAAGGTCATAAAAGTTAATTCTAAACAAAAAGTATATCTATGTATCCATTAATATGGGGAATATAAAGATAGCAAAGTCATGATTTCTCCCTTAAATAACTTACAGTTTTGGAAATCAGATATATGTTTATTTATATGCATTAGAAAACAGAAAAATTTCTTTGGTAGGTGGACTTTGAACTGAGCCTAAAAGGAAAGTGTTGAATTTAGATTAGTAGGCAGGGACTTCCCTGGTGGCACAGTGGTTAAGAATCCGCCTGCCAGTGTAGGGGACACGGGTTCGATCCCTGGTCCGGGAAGATCCCACGTGCTGCAGAGCAGCTAAGCCTGTGCACCACAACTACTGAGCCTGCGCTCTAGAGCCCGTGAGCCACAACTCCTGAAGCCCGCATGCCTAGAGTCCATGGTCCATAACGAGACGCCACTGCGATAAGAAGCCCGTGCACCACAATGAAGAGTAGCCGCCTCTCACCACAACTAGAGAAAGCCCGTGTGCAACAACGAAGACCCAACACAGCCAAAAATAAATAAATAAATAAATTTATAAATTAGTAGGCAGCATCAAAGAAGGACGTTTCATGTGAGACTAGCATAGGCTAAAGAAGCAGAATTTTACCATGTCATGTGAAGTCAGTGAAATAACTGGCCTTAGACTGAAGCAGGTGTTTGTATTTAAAGATAAAGTCAGTTACTGGAAGACCTTGGGTGCCCAGAGAGTTTGGATTTGATCCACTTGGCAGCAGAAAGGCTTTCTGAATTAATAATCTATTGCCATGTAACAAATTACCCCTAAATTTAGTGGCTTAGGACACCAACAAGCATTTACGATCTCTTAACAGTTTCTGTGGCTCAGGGACCTGGGAGCAGTGAGCTCTCTTGCGACATTCTATTCCTTAGAAGCAAGACAGTAAGTTCAGCGTGCATTCAAGGGGAGGGGCATTAGCTTCCACCTTTTAAGGAGAGGTGTGTCAAAGAGTCTGGGAGCATTTTAAAACCACCACACCATCTGTCTTCTGAAGAAGAAGAATGGCGGTATGATTTTGAAAAAGAAGAATACCATGGCAGAAGATTAATCTGGTAGCAGTGGCAAAGATGAATTGAAGGAAGGGAGAAATAGGAGGTAGACCCGAGTGCAGTAATCCAGCGGTAGAGTACTGATGGAGTTAGTCGGGGGAGATGAGAGGGGAGAAAGTAGGATGCACATGAGGGGTGCAGCGCAACGAGAGAGAGGAAGATGTGAGTAAAAACAAATGCCTGCAGGATGATCAGGCATGTAATAACTGGTAAGAGAAACCAATTTTGAGGAGATAAAGGTGCTTGTCTGGTTTTAGACGTTCAAGGGGAAATTCCTAAGCAGTTGCAACATGAACCAGGGCTCATGTTGAAATGTCTAGCCAAAGAGGGAAACTTCACATTTGTCATCCCAGAAGTGAGGGTTAAATTCTTCAAGGGATGCGTATGCAGGGAGGCAGGCCAGAGCACTGAGGACCAAGCCTCGGGGGAAGGCGTGGTTTGGAGTACAGTTAGGAAGAGGGGCTAGATCTATAGCGTTAGAGAAAGAGCCCTCTGTATTCCTGGCAGGAACAAAAAAGGTAAAGTGATCGAGAGCTTCAGATATCACAGAATCTGAAGAGAATGTTTGAAATGAATGCATTTGCCTGTAAGATTATTAGAGGTGACAGCAGTTTAAGTGGAGTAGAACAATTTTGGAAATTGGATTATAACATTTAATTCGATGATTAACTTTTTTCTAAAAAGCGCCTGAAGTGGGAGGATGAATGGCTGGCGTGCCTTTCATCACTTAGATTTTGAGATCTCACATCCTTCTTGCCTCCTTTTAGCACCACCAAGCCTCCCTGGAAGGGAACTTCTTCTCAGTTCTTGGACTGAGGGATGGAATAGGATTTTACTTCACTTGTTTTCAGGGACTCTTAACTGTGAGTGAAATCAACTTACTTTATAATTTTTTTACTTCACACGCTGTTTTTAACTATTCTCATCTGTGCTCTTCACCCTCCTGCCTTCCTTTCCCTTCCCCCTGTTTGTATGACTTCAAGATCAGAACCAAGACAAGGGATCATCTGTTTTCCCTCCTCCTTACCTCCCAACTTTAAGTGCAGTTTTATTATTCATAGGTTTGTTTTTGTTTTTGTTTGCGGTACGCGGGCCTCTCAACTATTGTGGCCTCTCCCGCTGCGGAGCACAGGCTCCAGACGCGCAGGCTCAGCTCAGCGGCCGTGGCTCATGGGCCCAGCCGCTCCACAGCACGTGGGATCCTCCCGGACTGGGGCACGAACCCGTGTCCCCTGCATCGGCGGGAGGACTCTTAACCACTGCGCCACCAGGGAAGCCCTATTCATAGGTTTTGTTAACTGAACTTGCAGGGATGATTAGTAAATATGATTAAGATAGCTGCTGACAAATGTAAATAGTAACTTGAAAGATGATTTTGTGTTCTTTTATGTTACGTTTCGGTACATGTATTTAATCAGTTTTCAAATTAGTAAAAATAATTGTCAATAAGATGGAACAAAAACGTGAAAATATTTTAAAAATTACTTTATGTGAGATAGTATATATCAAGATTTCTATAAGGATTTGAGATCAGATGGACCAAGGAATTATGTAGTAAAACACCGACATAGCCAGAAATGAAATCTGAGTTTTCTCTGCTCATATAGCAGAGAAATGTGTGATGATTATTATTTCAATTTTTTTTCTGATAGGGCTCTTTTTCCTTTAAGAATAACTTTGGGTCTTCTAAAGAACTAAAGAAACGAAACCAGTATATCAATAGTAACTGTGCTTCTAAATTAAAGTGTAGACTTTATGCTATGAAAAAAAGTATTGATAAATTCTTTTTAGCACAAAAAGATCTGACTGACATGGTAACGTCATATTTGAATAAATAGGGCAACATTAAATGATGTATCCTAGTTCTGCATTGTGCGTGGAAGGTGAGCACAGGAAGAGCTGAAAGGGTCAGGGAGTTGGGGAGAAGGCCAGCAGGAGTGAGGGAAGTCTGAGAAACTTTGGCATGGAGAGCACAGATAAGAAGTGACTGTTGAAGCGGCCATGAAAACATGGGCTCTAAACATGTCAATACTGCCATGACCGGTCTTACATATATTTTTCATTACATGTATTAAGTATTTCTTGTGTCAGTGGGTATGAGAGAGAGGGACAGACAAAAAGGGAGTGAGAAAGAGTGTCCTGGGAGGTTGACAATTTTGTTGTTTGTTTTCACAATTAAATGTCTGTATATATTTGCGAGGACTGTCTTGTGACTTGTACTACTTGTACTTGGGCAGTGGACAAAAAGTTAGTGTGGTTAATTGCTGTATTTTCCTTCTCCTGTCTCCCACCTGTCCTATCCCTTCCTCTTTCCCCAATGTTCTCTGAGACTCACTTCGAGCACCATCAGTCCCAGAAGCTTCATCCAGTGGCCTCTGTCATACCCAATTCCCCCCACTTGCTGGGTTCGTTGTCCTCCTCTGGGCCCCTCCACTCCAGAATGTCCTGGGAATCACTCTGTCACTGGGCTCCTCCAACATGTTATATAAATGTCTGTTTACGTGTTTGTTTTCCCTACTAGAGCATGAACTCCTTAGTGGAAGGTGTCAAGTCTTACTCATCTGTGTATCCCCATGTCTAAAAAGTGTTAGTGGAGTGAACAAATGAATGGTTTCCACTCCTTGTAGTAGACACACTCACCATGGTACATCAGCATGGCAGTGGAGTCGCTGCGCTTTGATGGTCAGGAGATCCGTTGACTAGGGAGACAGATCACGTGGGCCATAGAGAATCTGGGGTGGACGGAAAAACGAGTGGGGTGTGGAGTTCCTGATCTTGAGGTGCTCCACCAAGTAGGTTTCAGTGATGGCTTGGGAGCAAGAGCAGAGTAAATGAGACGCTGTGTGTTAAGTGTTGCAGCAGAGGCCTCACAGACAGACCGGAAGCCTGTGATCACTTCGGCCTGGGGAGGCTGGGAAGTGGATATGTAGCTGCTCACCATGTGTAGAAGGAGGAGGAGCATGTACCAGCCATAGAGGTCCGAGGATCATTTCTTGAGACGTTGAAAAGGAGCTTGAGGCTCATGGGAGTTGGGGAGTGGGCACGTGGTGGGAAATGAGATTGGAAGGAGCTGTGTCTGTAGTCCTAGTATCTGGTGTTGGCCCTGTTGACTGTGGGGAACCATTGGAGGTTTTAAAATCAGAGGAATGGCACAGATTCACATTTTACGAGAATGTCCTGGCAGCAGTGCGAAAATTGGACTGGAAGGGAGAAAACTGAAGAGAATAGACTGGTTAGGAGATTGGTGCAGTGAGCAGCGGTCCAGATGAGCGAGATGAAGGGCCTGGATTAGGGCCCTGACAGTGGCGATGAGCGGGGGGAGGCAGTGTGGAGTGTGCTTTGGGAAGTAGAGTTTGTGAGGCTTATTGACTGGAGCTTCATATAGCAGTTGTGAGAGAGATGGAAGAATAGCAAATGGCTATAGATTTTTTTAATCCTCTAGCCATTGGATGAGAGAGTAGAAAGGAAGCTTGGATTTGGTTTTGGACATCTGAGAAGGGGGCATCTAAATGGCAACAACTAGCAGACCGTTGGAAACGTGACTCCAAAGTTTAGGAGAGAAAGATGTGCAGGGTGGAGTCATATGTGTGTGAATGGGTGAGATTACAAAAGGGGAGCTACCTGAGCGGACCAAGCAGAGGACCTCTGGACATTGCAGCATTAAGAGGGCAGGAAAGCCCATCGAAGAACAGATTCAAAAAGGGAAGTACTCAGTATCAGATGCCACTATAAGAGGCCAAGCAGAGGACCTCTGGACATTGCAGCATTAAGAGGGCAGGAAAATCCCATTGAAGAACAGATTCAAAAAGGGAAGTACTCAGTATCAGATGCCACTATAAGAGGTCAAGTTGGGATGAGAAGTAGAATGACGCCATTGGATTTGGTCAAGTCAGAGGCTCTCAGTGATAAAAATTGTAATACTGGCAATTAGAAACTTCATTCCAGTGGCTAAGTGCAGTGGGCATTAATGAGTACAGGCAGTGAGTATGTATAGGCCATCTTAAAAAACAATTTGAAATAGGAGGTAGATTATGGAAAAAGGGTAGAGGGAGGGTCTTTATTTTGGCATAAGGTAGTATAGGTATACTTTGACGGTCTGAATGTCTGCACATGCTTGGAACAGCAATTGTAGGAATCAAGAGATAGCTGACTAGGGACAGGTTGTGGAGCATCGCCCAGCAGCGAGGGCCTGGCTGAAGTGGAAAGCAAGTTTTTCACCCAATGGGAGAGGTGCTTGAGTTTTCTCCCATAGCGCTCTCCTTAGCCTGGGAGCTAGAACAAGTAAACTACAACATGACTATTTATTTAACTATCAATAATTCTTTTGTCAAAAGAACTTATTATAAGGTTCTTTTAAATAACAAGTACTTTTCAGTAGTCTCTGTGTGGTAAAATATATATAGAATTGATCATTTTAACCATTTTTAAGTGTACAGTTTTGTGACATTAAGAATATTTAGATTGTTTTGCAACCGTCACCACCATCCATCACCAGAACCTTTTTGTCTTCTCCACTGAAACCCATTAAACACCAACTCATTTCCCCCTGCCCCCAGCCCCGGGCAGCCACCGTTGTACTTACTATCTCTATGAATTTAACTGCTCTAGGGACCTGATATCAGAGGAATCATACAGTATTTGTCCTTTTGTGACTGGCTTATTCCACTTAGCATAATGTCTTCAAGCTTCATCCATGTTGTGTCAACGTCCCCATCAGTATTCTTAAAATATGATTTAAACACATTTTCTTTTTTAAAGAATGCAGCTATTCCACGGCCATTCTAAGTTCTCAAGACCCGCGCATTGGTTTTACAGGGGAGAGACAGGCAGAAGCACGGAATTCGTCGCATTTACCGTGTGTCAGGTGCTGTACTGGTTGCAAATGCTTTGTCTGACTCAGTCTTCCCCACAGCTCTGGGAGGTGGATACTCCTGTTACTCTGCAGCTGAAGAAACTGAATTTCAGAGAGCTGAAGAAGCTTGGCCAAGGACACACAGCTGGCACGTAACTGAGCCAGGATTCAAATCCTGGTCCTCCTGATGCCAGGCTCCATGCTCTTTTTAAAACCCTGCAGTCTCTCTGTAGTCCTGTCTCCACTTCTGTTATTCTGAAGGAGTCAAACCTCTTTGCTTTGAACTGAATGAAGATGTGCTTTTTCAAGTTTTCCTGGTGTTCAGCAAATGTCCTTGGCTCCTCGTAACATTAAACTCCCACTGTTTTGTATTTAAGCTTTTAAGAACAGAATCAAACATTTGCCCAAAGTGGAGAATCACTGGTATAATTAATATAAATAACAGTTATTTATTGATGTTATCTGGTGTATTTGTCCAACTTGGAATTTATCTGAGGTAGTTTACAGAACTAAGTTGATAGATTTATAGCGTAGATTTTTGAAGGAAAATACTTTTTTGGACTGAATTTATATTTCAACCCTAATCACAAGTAGGAAATGAGAAAATTTATATTTAAAAATGAAAAATGTATAACCATTCATTTTTAAGGATCTCACAAAACATTCAAGAAATCCTGACTACAGGATTTGATGCTGAAAGCCACAATCTGATACACGCCTTGAAGATATTTTCTTTTAACCTATGACTGTTTCTCTGAATTCTTGAATCTTCTATCCTGTGCCAGTGAAAGACGTTTTTTTTAAAGATCTAGGCACTGATGGTGACATACCAAGGTTGTTTGAGTGGATGATCCTGACAAAGTAAAAAAAGTCATTTACAGAACGGTAATTTCTAGAACTCGGGAGCTTCATGGAAGTAAGCCAGTGGGCTTCAGTGTCATTTGAAGGCTGTGCTTATTTCTGCATCTTTTTTTTTTTTACATCTTTATTAGAGTATAATTGCTTTACAATGGTGTGTTAGTTTCTGCTTTATAACAAAGTGAATCAGTTATACATATGTTCCCATATCTCTTCCCTCTTGCGTCTCCCTCCCTCCCACCCTCCCTATCCCACCCCTCTAGGCGGTCACAAAGCACCGGAACTGATCTCCCTGTGCCATGCGGCTGCTTCCCACTAGCTATCTACCTTACGTTTGGTAGTGTATATATGTGCATGCCTCTCTCTCGCTTTGTCACAGCTTACCCTTCCCCCTCCCCATATCCTCAAGTTCATTGTCTAGTAGGTCTGTGTCTTTATTCCCTTCTTACCCCTAGGTTCTTTATGACATTTTTTTTTTTCTTAAATTCCATATATACGTGTGGGCATACGGTATTTGTCTTTCTCTTTCTGACTTAACTTCACTCTATTTCTGCATCTTTGTTCATTGTTTTGCTTTGAAAACTTTGAGAGCACCACTGAGTTTTTGAGTTTCATCCGCATTCTGTGACCAGTTGTTATAGAGACCCGAAGTCTGAAGTTTGTGTTGACTTTAGAAAAGTCATTCTCTGAAGCCCATTTTTGGAGTGAGTTTAAAGAAAGAAGAGTACCAAAGCCAGGTTCAGTCTTATAGTGGATGCTTGGAAAAGGATAAGTGGTTCCCTGGGACTATTAGAGTGGATCAGATTACCTTCTAAAGTAATGATGAAAACAAAGAGTAAGTCAGAGGGACTATCAAACACTCTAAGTTCTTCCTTCAGGCAAATGATACCAAATCATCAAAGTCAGATAATTGTTTTCTCTCCATTTTATTTTTTATTTTTTTCTTGAAGATTGACAGAATTAGAAATTTTACAACCCCCATCAGTGGTACATTTAAGTGTTTTAGTATCCAGGTGATTAAGAAGTACCTGATCTCTTCTGCTTTATTTCAAGGCTCTTCTCTTGTTCTGACTGCATCTATTTAAAAGCAACTAATGAATATCTGTAGGAAAAAATTTCTCATCGTAAAAGTCACGGATAAAGCGGGCACTTCCCTACCTAGAGTCAGGGACTTAAACTGTAGTCAAATGTTCATGCCTTACTGTTTTGTTCAGATGTAAAAGAAAACAATGCTCAAGATATAGAAAAATCTTTAAAGTATGCAATTTGTGTGACCCTTGCTGAGTCAGGTGAGTGGGTGATGCTGGTAGGAGAGAGTTGTAGAAAAAACCGACTTCTAGCAAGGACCCAGGCTAAAGAGAACAGGAGTGGGGCTGAGAATATGCTCAAGGAGAAGGAATTCTTTGGAAGGGGGACGCCCGAGTGGTTAGGTGGTGGGGTCCAGTGGCTGAGGAGAAAGCTTTTGAACTGAGAGGACTAGATCTGGGGCCCAGAGGGAAAAGGACTCGCTCTCTTTACCTCGGGACTTGAGAGGAGAGCTCAGGCTGCGTCTGGGAGTGGAGGTAGATGGCCTAACAGAGAGTACTGACTCCAGGGAAAGGGAATATCGTGGAAGGTCTAGGAGAGTCTTTTTTTTTTTTTTAAGGAGAGTCTTTTTAATGTTCTATACCTACCATGAAATTGCATACTGTGAGACTGTTGTGCTTAAAACTTAATCCAAATGGATAGCATTTGTATTCCCGAGATACACACGTAGTAAATATTTTTGGTGTATTTGAACAAACTCTCAAGTCTGTTTTTCACTACGGGGTACCAAGTAGGGGATTCCTGTTAGCAGACGAGAGAGAGCAGGATATGATGTCTTCACAGGACAAAACTCCGATACATTTAATTCAGGTAAGGTGACAAAACCCAAGTGTGAAATCTCAGGGGGGCAGAAAAGTACCCTTTTTTTATATAGCATTTGATCCTTAAAAATTATTCTCTAATTGTCATCCCTGAGAACATGGCTGGATTTGGCTCAGTTAAACTGCCATAGGTCCAGGAAGGGTAGAGATCTGGAGTGTATTCATTCATTTGGGAAGGTACCCCAGTAGGAAACATGGAATGTAGAACCTGGAGATATGATAATATAACATGACTGTCCTTAGTGTAGGTGAAATCCTAAACACTGGGATAAGTTTGAGGTATAGAGGTTACATGACTTTAATTTATTATCCTCTGGTTTTTGTCTTCATTGTCTGCACTGTTGTTATGTTTTATGAAACTTAGTAGAGCATTCTCTAATTTGGAGCAGGAATTATTCTTTGATATCAGGCAACACCTTAGCTAACTTCCTCAATCAGGATATGTTTAGTCAACAGATAACTCTTTTTTTTAAAAATAAATTTTATTTATTTATTTGGGCTGCGTTGGGTCTTCGTTGCTGCGCGTGGCCTTTCTCTAGTTGTGGCGAGTGGGAGCTACTCTTCGTTGCGGTGCACGGGCTTCTCGTTGCGGTGGCTTCTCTTGTTGAGGAGCACGGACTCTAGGCACATGGGCTTCAGTAGCTGTGGCATGTGGGCTCAGGAGTTGTGGCACACAGGCCCTAGAGCACAGGCTCAGTAGTTGTGGCGCACGGGCTTAGTTGCTCTGTGGCATGTGGGATCTTCCCAGACCAGGGCTCGAACCTGTGTCCCTTGCATTGGCAGGTGGATTCTTAACCATTGCGCCACCAGGGAAGCCCCAACAGATAACTCTTGACACATACTAAATACAAGTGCGTTGCCTGCTTTGGGTGGATACTACGATGAAATCAGAGGCAGACATTATTCTCAAGTTGATCTAGTGGGAGGGGAGAATGGACTGAGGGTTGGGAACTTGGGTTCTGCAGTCAGACCCAACCTGGGTTCAGATCCTGGTTTTGACATGTTCTAGATACATAACCTTGGAAAAAGCTGCTCGATTTCTTTAAGCCTTCCAAGGTTACACACCTAGTACATGTCAACACCAGGATCTGTGTAGTAGTACCTGTTTCATAGGCATGCTGGAGATAATAGTTTGTAAACTCAGGAACTTAGGAAGTCCTCTGTAAACACTGGCAACACACACAGTTGAACAGAATGCTGCCCTATGGGTCTAGGGCATTATGACTTTGCTGGAAGTTCAGTGTTAGAGATAGGACTTGGGGAGTTATCTATATGGAAGCAATCATCCAGACTGTATGACTTTGAATGACATTGCCGGAGATAAGCACAAGAAATAACAGGACAGAACACAGAATCTTATTGTTTTTTTTAATCCACAAAAGTGGACTAGCAATTGCATTTCTCTTCTTTGATGTTTTGTTTTATTACCTTGTGATAACTCAGATGCTACGAGAGTTGAATCAGACTGATACCAATATGAAAATGACTTAACTCATCAACTCTTTTTAACACACAGTTATTGAGCCTGTTGTATACACCTGTCATGGGTTCTAGCACTAGATCTACTTTTTCAGTTCTGAAAACAAAACAGACTAAGAAGCCATCTGGGTGGTTAGCTGTCAAACTCAGGAGTTTGGCTGACTATTAAAGATAGGTGGCTTTAGATATTGGAGAGTTTTCATGCACAATGAATGAAACTGCTAAATAATAATTTGGTAAATAATAAAGAAGTGGTGGAGATGGATTTCTTAGCTCACTATTTTGTTCAGACATTGTGGTCTCAACTTATTTAAATATCTGTAAATGTTTAATATCACTGATTGCCCTGTCTCGTGCTTTATTCTTTAGAAAAAGTTACATAATATTTGATACATGCAAAAGGTTATATAAATCTATAAATTAGTAGAACATTATCAATACATTGAAGCATTGTGAGGAGGAGCTTAACTCGTTTACTGCATTATTACAGCTTACTGAACATTATTGGTCAATAATTAAATATTTCCAGAATGCCACCTCTCTGTCCCCTGCCAAGCATCTGGTGTGGGCCTGGGGTCTTTGTTGGTCAGTTAGTTTAGTGTTTGGGAAAAACAGATGGACACAGACCAGAGGGGTGTGAGGACGAGCTGGCATCGGTGTCTGTCACCACATCTAACCAAGAAGAGAGAATCAGCGGCTGCCGCAGTTCCTCCTCCTCCTCCGTCTGAAGTGAATTCTTCTTTTGGCCAACTCTGCCTGGAGCCATTTGTGGCCAGGGATTCTGGGAAATGTAGTTCCACCTAAGTCGAGTTGATACAGTACAAACCAGCACACGTTCCTGTACTTGTTTGTTGTATTGTAAACAAGAGAGACATTCAGAATTATTTCTGCTTAGAAGATATCAGAAGAGTTATTTAAGATACCAGAATAGTTTAAAAATAGAGTTTAACTTGATTTATATCATTGTTTCCTTTTCCATTAAACTATATCTTTATTTTCAAAGCCATGAGATAACTTAAAACAGGAGTAATATAATCTTACCTTCTTCTCTTGAAAGAATTCTTTTAATTTGATAAGTAATTTGAACCTCGAGCTAAAAGAAATAAGACAAAATAATAAAAAAAATTATCCAGTACAGTGCCATCTAGTGATAAATAATTTCCTTTCTGGTTGAAGATCACTACTACATTTTACTTCTTGGTAAATCAAGAACTTCTTTTTTTTTTTGGCTGTGTTGGGTCTTCATTGTGGTGCGCGGGCTTCTCATTGCTGTGGCTTCTCTTGTTGCAGAGCACAGGCTCTAGGCATGTGGGCTTCAGTAGTTGTAGCACGTGGGCTCAGTAGTTGTGGCTCTCAGGCTTCGGTAGTTGCAGTGCGTGGGCTCAGTAGTTGTGGCTTGCGGGCTCTAGAGCACAGGCTCAGTAGTTGTGGCGCACGGGCTTAGTTGCTCCGTGGCATGTGGGATCTTCTTGGACCAGGGATGGAACCTGTGTCGCCTGCATTGACAGGTGGATTCTCAACCACTGTGCCACCAGGGAGGTCCCAAGAACTTCATTTTTAATCATGCCAAATAATTTACTTTCTGGTTGCAGATCGCTACTACATTTTACTTCTTGATAAATCAAGAACTTCATTTTTAATCATGCCTAACTCCTAAGACATATTGGGGGACTATTCCTAAATAAACCAAATATTTGCAAATAATTAAAAATAACCAGAAAAAAAAGAGCTAGGGGGCTTCCCTGGTGGCGCAGTGGTTGAGAGTCCGTCTGCCGATGCAGGGGACGTGGGTTCATGCCCCGGTCCGGGAAGATCCCACATGCCGCGGAGCGGCTGGGCCCGTGAGCCATGGCCGCTGAGCCTGCGCGTCCAGATCCTGTGCTCTACAATGGGAGAGCCCACAACAGTGAGAGGCCTGCGTACTGCAAAAAAAAAAAAAAAAGCTAGGAAAGTTCTTTTATCCTCAGATTTTATTCTACATCTACCTCTGCATATGTAATGAGTCACAATTTGTCCATTTACTGGATACCATTTGGAGGAGGAAAAATGTTTTGTTTTTGAAAAGAATAGGATTATTTTAGAAGCGTGATGTAGTGGAATGAACGTGGGCTTTAAAATCAGGCAGGCAAAGGTTTGTCTTTTGACCTTATTTTTCTTATGATCTGCCAGGCAGTGTTCCAAGAACTTTATATGTACTGAATCATTAAATATTCATGAAAACCTGATGAGGCGTTTTGCAAATGAGGAAACCAAGGCTCACAGAACAGTTAAGTGTTAGGGTGCTTATCTCATCGCTTTTGGGTTATTTGTGTGTTTGTTTCTCTAAAACAGAGTGACTCTTTGCAGGGAAGGTCTTATTAGTATTTGTTTTCCCAGCACCTAGTACAGGTTCATATGTCTCCAGTTCAGCTGGTGAGTATTTGATTTATTGATTTTTTTTTTTTTGCTTCCATAAAATGAAGACACAATAGTCACAACAAGACAACATAAAATTAAATTGTTTAGTTAAAATATCAGTGTTTTCTCTGAGTGAAAAAAATACGTAATTTAAAAAAAATTACACAGTGAGAAATCCTAGGTTCTAGTCTCTAGATTTAATTTTAATCTCAGTTATACATGCACAGAATTCAAAGAGTCCAGGGGTTGTACAAGGCTTGTTACAAAACTCAGCAGTCTCCCAACTCTTACCCCCATCCCAGTCCCTGCTCTCTGAAGTTCAACTCTGAGACCTAATTGTTTTGTTATTTACCTCCAGATCTCCAAATAGCATGTTGCTCTTTTTCCAGTTTTAATTTTTCAGTCTTAGGCATTACCTTTGACTTCTCATGAAGAGGATTTATCTTTCTTATGCACCCTCACTCTATATGCAGAACCCTCCTACCTTCTCATTATAATTAAATTTTGAATAATAATCAGTGTGTACATTATTATGACAATGAAAACGTTATTCACAGCTGAGGCATATAATCCATGGTTACTTTTTCTTTCCAACACAGCTTTTTGTTTTCCCTGGTGTCAATAATTGTCTTTTTTTGGAGAGAAGACGTTTGCTTACTTAGAGTTTATGTATTTGTCACTTATTCCTCCCTAAACTCTTCCCCAGATGTCTAAATATAGTTAGGGTATGTGACCTTGACCCTGTTGTTTAACTCTTCAGCTAAAATATTTTGTCATTTATGGTGTGAAAGGTCCAGACGACATGAAGACTTACGCTACTCGTATCTTTAAAACTTTATGGTTGCATGAAACAGACATCTGGATATTTTGTGCTGATCACATCCTTAGTGGACAGCACTGCCAGCCAGCACACAGTCCTCCTATCTGACCTTGGTGGTCTTTTCTTGGGTAGCTGGAGCGTCTCTACTCCAGGGCGGCATGGGACTCAAGGTCTGGCTGGAAGTGGAGCCCCACTTGTGTGTGACCAAGACTGCTAGTCAGCAAAAGCTGTGTCAAGCATGCATCACAAGCTAGCAATACCCTCAGTCCATCCAGAAGATCAGAGATTCTTTGATTAGGGAGATTTACTTGAGTCTTTTGACAGGTGGAAGCACTGGTTATCTTTTACAGTGAATAGTCATAGAAGGAGAGTGGATACATAAAGTTGCCAGGGTGAAATACAGAATAAATGGCATAGAAGATATGAGCAGACATTAATTAAAATTTTGTTTGAAACAAAAATAAAACAGAAAAAACCCTTGGCAGTAGCTTCTCAGAGATTGTTGGAAAAAATAATGTTGGAGACCTAAGCATGAATGATCCAGTGACTCTAAGCTTTGTGGATGTTTTGTTTACCTCTGTCATAGACCTGGTATGCTTGTGAATAGTGTCTGAGATGTTATTTGGGGGGATGTCATAATTACTTTATCTATGTGTAGAAGAAAAACTAGAGGACAGAATGAGTCTGTCCTGTTTTCATAGAGAATTTGCTACAGAAGCTGTCATTATCGACGGCCAGCACTAGGAGGCCACAGAGACCGTGATTCTGAAGGACTCAGGTTCATGCATCTTTCCTGTTGGAGTTGAAAAAGAAACCTAGGGTAAAAAGCCCAGTTGATGTGCTGTAAAAACTTAAAATTTAGGAACAGATAAACTAGATAGTCATCCTAGTTTTCATAATGCAGTGATAAATGAGTTGAAAATATGCAATGCTGCTTCTCTATATGCTTGTCACGTTGTTTGTAAATAAAATAAGCAAAGTGTGTGTTCTTACTAATGCACTTTTTAAAATTGTACTTCTGGATTTTAGTTCTTGAACCTCTGGATCCAGGCCCTGACTACCTTAGGCTTGGATGATTTCAATAGCTTCTTAATTGATGACACTTTTGGTCTCATTTTCCTCCAGTCCATTCTATTTATTGAAAACTAGAGTTTTCATCAGAAATAGTTTTGGCCACGTGTGTCCTCTGACTGGAAACCTTTTTTTTTCAGATCCCAAAGACCCAGACACATGTTCGTGGTTTGGAAGACTCAATATTGTTAAGGTGCCCGTTTCTTCCCAACTTGATCTATACGTTGAAGGCCATCCTAATCAAAATCCTAACATGCCTTTTCTAGGAATTGACAAGATCATGCGTAAAGGCTTATATTTATGTCAAAATGTATTGATCCTAGAAGAGCTAAAACAGTCTTGAAAAAGAAAAATAAAGTTAGATGAGTTACACCCACCTAATGTCAAGACAATATAAAGCCACAGTAAACAACATGGTGTTTATGTAAGGAGAAACATAGAGCAACATAACAGAAGAAAGAGTACAGAGACAGAGCTATACATATGTAAGCTATTGATTTTTAACAAACTTTACGGTAATTCAATGGCAAAGAGCTTTACATTTTTAATAAATGCTCCTGGAACAAGTAGACATCCTATACGAAAAACTAATAAACAAACAAAAATCCTCCTCCCCCATGCCAGACATAAAAATTAATTAAAATATACCATAGACCTAAACATAAGGGCAAAATCATAAAAATTCTAGAAGGAAACAGGAGAACATCCTTGTGGACTTTGAATAGGCACACTTTTTACAGAATACCAAAAACACTGAATATTAAGCCTAATTTATATTTTGGTCAGGATTAAAATAATCTGTTCTTCAAAAAGCTGTTAAGAGAATTAAAAGATAAGCCATGAACTAGGAGAAAATATTTGCAGTATGTTTATCTGATAAAAGAACTGTATCCAAAAATAACCTATATAATGCCTTAACTCTTACCTAAGGAGGAATAATTTTAAATAAATAATTAATTTTAAATGACGTGTTACAATGCATAACTGACGTTGTAAGATGCTTACAATTAGAGAGAGAATTATTCTGAAGGGGACAGCTGGGAATTCAGAATGATACCAGGGAGAGGGTTGCTGTCTATAACGTGAAGGATTGTTGTAAGTCTCTGAACAAAACTATTTTGTTTTCATGGTTTTTGAATATATATTAAAACTATGCAAAATGTAAAAAAAAAAAAAGAATAAGGTGGTCTTTTATTTCTCTGCCTTTCCTGTTAGTGCTAAATATAATATTCTAAAAAGGGAAATATTACCTTAATGACTGTAGCACATCCTACTGGCTGCTTTCCCTGCGACCTTTCACCACTCTCTTCTTTTCTAACAGAATCTCTGTTTGGGGATTTTCTTTGATTTGCAGACAGAGGTATTTGGCTAACTCCTTCCGCTTCAGTCTCAGTTTAGATTCTCCAGTCTCTCACAGCTCCATGTACATCTCCTGTCATGGACTTGCTGTACTGTGCTGTGATGGATCACTGTTGGTACCACAATTGACCACAAGCTCTGAGAGAGCAGGAACTTTCTCTTACTCACAGTTGTGCTCTTAGGAACTAGCCTGGTGCCTGGTGACTGATAAGTTTTTAATATCTATATTTGTTCATATTACCCTGAAAGTAGACACAGGGTTTCTGAGGCAGGGATAGATTATTACTTACGTCAGTAACCTAAGACAAGAGGCTCTGAGTTTGTAACTCTGGAATGTCTCCATGACCCTGGTTTCATCATCCTTCTGAAATGTGAACACATACCTCAGGGGAGATCAATCTTTTACTATCTATTTAGTCATTTTTTAAGTTTTAAGGCTTGTCCTTTAACCCAGGTCCCAGTAAATTTTTGCAGAAATCTCTAACTCTGCAGAAGTACAAAAATACTCGCTTCATGACAGTGATAAAGTAGGTGCTCAATAAACTATTTGTTAAGTGTTGAACAATTTAAAAGAATAAATTCAACCCAGTGATCTCAGCTGGGGCAGGGATTGGGGGCTTTAGTGGTGGGATGTGGGGAAAGTGTAGCAGAACCACGTGGGGGAATTTTTTCTCAACAATATACTTCCTACCCCCAGCTTCTGACCTGCTCCTGTTAACTATCATATGCCTTAGGCATTTGGTTTTTTGTGGCCAAAAAGGAGTTGAGAACCCGGACATAGCCTGCCCTGTGTTTGAATTCCTTCTGTGTAGCCTTTCCTATTAAAGTTAGTAATGGAACCATTTGTCTTCACACCTGATCCCAAGGCTGCTGTGTCAGTGTTTACATTTATTCCAAATGATTCTTCTATTTCGTGTTTTTTACGTGGATTTGGTGGGATTTCTTAAAGGGTGTTTCTTTTATTGATAGCTTGCCTTTCTTCAGAGAGAGTCTGAGGCACCTCTACAGCAAAAATACATAAAATGAAAAAGCATATAACAGAAAATCAGAACTAAGATAAAGGCGAGAAACATGCTCATTGATTTAAATTCAGATTTGGTTCTGGGGTTTTTTTGAGGTATAATTGACAGACATTATATTAATTTCAGGTGTACAACATAATGATTTGATATTTGCATGTATTGGGAAGTGATCACAACAGTAAGTAGCATTAGCATCTGTCACCATACAGATTTTCTTTTTCTTGTGATGAGAACTTTTAAGATTTACTTTCGTAGCAACTTTCAAATACGCACTACGATATTATTAACTGTGGTTGTCATGCTGTACATTATCGATACATCTGCAGTGCTTATTTATTTTATAACTGGAAGTTTGTACCTTTTGGCCCCCTTTACCCATTTTGCCCACCCGCTGCCCCTCACCTCTGGCAGCCACCAATCTGTTCTCCGTATCTGTGAGCTTGGTGTTCGTTTTTTTAGATTGCACATGTATGTGAGGTCATGCAGTATTTGTCTTTCTCTGTCTGACTTATTTCACTTAGCACAGTGCCCTCGAGGTCCATCCATGTTGTCATAAAATCTCACTCTTTTTCATGGCTGAATAATATTACATTGTGTGTATATACTATTTATTTATTTTCTTTATCCATTTATTCGTCAGTGGACACTTAGGTTGTTTCCATATCTTGGCTGCTGTAAATAATGCTGCAGTGAACCCAGGAGTACATCTGTCTTTCTGAGTTGGTATTTTCATTTTCTTCAGATGGTACCCAATGGTTCTGTTCTTAACATTTTAAGTCACAGACCCCTTTGATGAAATCTGTGGCTTCTCTTCTGAGAAGAGTGAACACACACACAAACTCAATTTTGCTATAATTTCAGGCCCATCCTTCCCTATGGAACCTTTTGTTATCAAAGAAGACAAACTATACCCATTCCTTAAAAAGGAAGAAAGTATTCTTCGTATTTATTAGGTTCTAAAAAATTTGTTTCTGTAATAACATATTTCAAACATACAGAAAAATAAATAGAAAATACAAAATCAAATAGCAGTTATAATATTTGCTTTAGTTTTTTAAGTAATAAAATATCACAGACAAAATAGAAACTTCCTGTTTAGCATTTTTGACCCTATACTCCTCTCTGCCTCCTTAGTAGAAACCACTATCTTGAATTTAGTGTTTAACATTTCCACACGTATTTTATACTCTTACTGCCTTTGTATACAACTGTATACATGCATACATATAATATTTTATATGATTTCAAACATTTTTTCTTTATTGTGGTAAAAAACACGTAACATGAGATCTTCTTTCTTAACAGATTTTTAAGTGTATGGTACATTATTGTTAACTCAGCGCAATGTTGTCCAGCAGAGCTCTAGAACTTCTTCATCTCGCATGACTGAAACTCTATACCCACTGAACAGCAACTCCCATCTCCCCCTCCCCTCCAGTCCCTGGCAACCACTGTTCTACTTTCTACTTCTATGAGTTAGACTGCTTTAGCTACCTTATTATATAAGTGGAATCATGCACTATTTGTCCTTCTGTATCTGGCTTATTTCACTTAGCATAATGTCCTCACGGTTCATCCATGTCACATATGACAAGGCTTCCTTCTTTTTATGGCTGAATAATATTCCGTTGTATGTTTACACCCCATTTTCTTTACCCATTCACCTGTTGATGGACATTTAGGTTGTTTCCACCTCTTGGCTGTTGTGAATAATGTGGCAGTGAACATGGGAGTGTAGATATCTCTATGAGATCCCAATTTCAATTCTTTTGAATAAAGATCCACAGGTGGGATTGCTGGATCATATGGTAGTTCTATTTTTAATTTTTTTAAGGAGCAACGATTACTGTTTTCCACAGCAACTGTCCTATTTTACATTCCCACCATGCACACAAGGATTCCAGTTTATATGCTTACTTGTCAGCACTTGTTAATTTCTGTTTTTTAAAAATAATGCCCATCCTAATGGGTGCGCGATGATATTTCATTGTGATTTTGATTTACATTTCCTTCATGATTAGTAGTGTTGGACATCTTTTCATATACCTGTTGTCCATTTGTATGTCTTCTTTAGGGAAAAGTCTATTTAAATAGGGGGTTACATGATTTTTCTTTTTGCTATTGAGTTGTAGAAGATACTTATATAGTTGGGATTTTAACGCCTTATCAGATACATATATGCAAATATTTTCTCTTACTCTGTGGGTTGCCTTTTCAATCTGTTGATTATTTCTTCGGCTGTGCAGAAACTAACATTGCTTTTTTTGGTAGCATTTATTTATCTTTGGTATTTGTAGCTGTCCTTGATTCTTTTAAATATATGTAGTATTTCGCTATAAGCCTATATCACCGTATGTTTATCCATTCTCCTGTTAGTTCATGTTTGAGTTGTTTCCAGTTTTTTGCTGTTACAAACAGTGCTAACAAATACTCTTACATATGCCTCCTCATGGACATGTGCCAGTTTTTTCTCCAGTGCACATATTCAGGAGTGGAATTGCCTGGTCATAGATATGAGCTTCTTTACCTTTATTTATTTATTTATTTATTTAAAGATGATGTTGGGGGTAGGAGTTTATTAATTTATTTATTTTGGCTGTGTTGGGTCTTCGTTTCTGTGCAAGGGCTTTCTCTAGTTGCGGCAAGCGGGGGCCACTCTTCATCGCGGAGTGCGGGCCTCTCACTATCGCGGCCTCTCTTGTTGCGGAGCACAGGCTCCAGACACGCAGGCTCAGTAATTGTAGCTCACGGGCCTAGTTGCTCCGCGGCATGTGGGATCTTCCCAGACCAGAGCTTGAACCCGTGTCCCCTGCGTTGGCAGGCAGATTCTCAACCACTGTGCCACCAGGGAAGCCCTGTATCTTATTTTTTAAAGCCCTCATTATAGCAAGGATTTTTTTTCTAAAAGTTTTCAAAATTTTTTTCACATTTATGTCTTTAATTAGCCTGATAATGTTTCTCAATGGTGTGAAACAGGGATTTAATTGTACTTCCTTACAGATGACCTATGTCTTAGCACCAGTGTTCAATAGTTCATCCTTTCCCCTGATTTACAGTACTACCTCTATTACATATCAAATTTCCAAACATATATGTCTTTTTCTGGGTGTTCTGTTGCTTTCATTTGTCTGTACTGTGTTACCGTGGTTTAACATGTCTTAACATTTTGGAGGGCATGTTGCCTGTGTTCTTCTTCAAGTTTGTCAAGGCTATTCTTGGCTCTCTTTTTCTTAAGAAGGACCCTGTAGAGAGTTTTATTAGAATCAGATTGAAATCCCACTCCATTTAAGAATATTTACCAGGTCTTCCATCCACAAACATGGTTTGTTTTTTCATTTACTCAACTTTGTAATTTTCTCTGTAAAGTGCTTGAAACTTTCTTGTTAGATTTATTACTAGAAATTTATTATTAGCTTATAGCTTTTAATTGCCTTCTTTCTCCTTTTCTTTTCTTTTTTGCCTTTCTTTCTTTTTTCTTTCTTTCTCTCTTTTTTATTTAAGCATAGTTGACATAACATTATATTTGTTTCAGGTGTACAATGTAATGATTTTCATTTTTTATGTATTGGAAAATGACCACCACAATAAGTTCAGTTGACATCTATCGCCATACATAATTACACAATTCTTTTTCGTGATGACAACTTTCAAGATCCATTCTGTTACTTTCAAATATGCAACACAGTATTATTAACTGTGGTCACCATGCTATACGTTACATCCCCATGACATTCATTTTATACCTGGAAATTTGTACTTTTTGATTACCTTCACCCGTTTTGCACCCTGCTTCCCCCCGCCCCTGTAACCACGTGCAGCCACCAGGTCTGTTTGCTCTATCCATGAACTTAGGGTTTTTTAAAAAAGTTTCTGTTTATTTATTTTATACATATGTTTTATTTATTTATGGCTGAGTTGGGTCTTCGTTGCTGCATGCAGGCTTTGTCTAGTTGCTCTGAGCAGGGCCTCCTCTTGGTTGCTGTGCATGGGCTTCTCGTTGCGGTGGCTTCTCTTGTTGCGGAACATGGGTTCTAGGCGCGCAGGCTTCAGTAGTTGTGGCGCGTGGGCTCAGTAGTTGTGGCTCACGGGCTTTAGAGCGCAGGGTCAGTAGCTGTGGTGCATGGGCTTAGTTGCTCTGCGGCATGTGGGATCTTCCCAGACCAAGGCTTGAACCCGTGTCCCCTGTATTGGCAGGCGGATTCTTAACCACTGTGCCACCAGGGAAGTCCTGCCATTTTAAATGGTAGCTTTTCCTAATTAAATTACAAAGTGGTGTTTTTTGACTTCTAGGAATTACATTCATTTCTGTGTATTGACCTTATATCCAGCAACATTGATGAACTTGTTTTTATATTACTGTTAATAGCTTGCCTTCATAATTCTCTTTATAAATAATTATCACTTGGAGAAATTTTGTCCCTTAATTTAAAATTTTATATCTCATTTTTATTTCTTTTACTACATTGACGACCTCTATGCTGTTGAATAGAAGCGATAGTTGTCTTCTTGGTCTAATTTCCTGGCTTTTAAAGGAAATACTTTATTTAATCATTAAGTATCGTTTTGTTATAGGTTTTTGGTGAAATTAAGAAAGTTCTTTCTATTCTTGATATGCTAGGATTATTATTTTTTTAATCAGGAAGGTGGGTAAAGAATTAACCAAACCATTCTCATTCTGTAAGGACAAACCTGACCTTGGATGAACTTTCTACTTAATTTCTCTGAATCCCGATAAGGGGGAAAGTCAACCATGTTACTAGGCAACACTGCTTATGGTAAAAATGATCTTTATTTGGTAAATATATTTGGACTGGGAGGAACTATGCATGAACTCTCAATTCTTGGTTAGAAGCAGTAGCTTTGAGCTTCCCTGGGGCACTTTTCAGAGATGGGTATGAACTTCATGGGGACCCTGGAAGCTGTGGCTGGGATAGTTATTTGAGGTACTGGTTTCTGTTTGGGACATAAGGCTTCTAAGCCAGTGTGACTCTGCACTTACCCTGTGATTCTCATTTCCTTGCACCTGAGCTGTCATCTGAATGCCCAAGAGAATAGCTCCTGGTTGGCCATGTGGACTCTTAGGTGGACTCTTCCCGTGAGGAGGAATACCTGGAACTGCCTTGCTGGCATGCTGTGTTTTCTTCTTATGCTTTCTGAGTAGATGGCTGCTACTTGTGGCCTTTGGTAAGTGGGTAGCTCAGAATGTGTAGAGAGAAGTCCCACATGGGCAGTGCACAGTGCATCCAAGCAAAATACAGAAGGAAGTGTTTACTGGGGCTGATCTGAGTTTATTACTCTCACTTATAACCTTCAATTTCTAGTTTTCACCCATTGGAAAACTCATATTCACATTGACTACAAATTAATATTATAAATTTGAACTTATAATAATAAATATATAGAATATACCATTTTAATTTTTTATGTATTAGGTTTGGTTTATGTTTGCCAACTCAGAAATGGTTCTGCTACTAAAAAAAGTTTGATAACTAATGTTTTAGACCCGTATGGTCCAATGGGTAGGTATTTGCCCTTCTAATATAGCTTTTAAAATTGAATAAAACTTTTTAAAATTAAAAGTGAATATAATTAAGAATTCAGTTCCTTGGTTGTACTGGCCTCGTTTGAAGTGCTCAGTAACCACACGTGGCTAGTGACTCACATACTGGACAGTGTAGGTTTAGAATATTTTCGTCATCACAGAAAGTTCTGTTACGACAGACTTTCTAGCTATTATTTTTTACTCATTCAGATTACCTGAGAGCTTTATATTTTTACTGTATATGTTATTTGCTTTAAGAAACTGCCGGATGAGCCAGTCAAGGTATCTATCAGGGACAGTATTGAAGACCCCAGTACATTACTGTATAATGATCTGCTAGAGACATCGTTCTCAGATTGCATAGCAGGACAAATTCTGTTTCTCCTGAGACTTACCATTGCATCATGGCTAGTGTGAATTTTGTAATTGATTGGCTTTCACTTTTTGCTTTATCAACCAGATGGCGTCAGCCCACATTTATGGCCTACGTAACTGCATGCTTTTTTCTCTTATTTGAATTTTTATATTTGTAAACTACAATTTTATTGTAATGTCTGCATCTTTATAGATGGTAACAAATGCTTTGAGAAAAGAGGTAGAGTACAAAAATGGTAATAAATAAGTACTTTCAAGATTTCGATGGATACTTTTGTCACTTATTACTTTATTGACTTACTAGGAGCCACTTGTTCCTGAACCTCAGGACTGAAAAGACGTGAAGGAGCTAAAAACAGTTCTTGGCTGGTTATGGTTACAGTATGTGCACATGTAATCTGGACCGCTTTACGGATGAGGTGACTTAGAATGTACACCTGTCATAAACCAGGTTTAATTCACTTTTCTAAAACGTTTTTATTTTTCAAAATAATGTTTGAAGAACTGTCTTACTAAAATACTTCGTAAAAATTTCAGACTTTTTAATATTGCTAGGGAGGTTCAACCAAGAACCTATTTGAGTATTCAAACTGGTTAACCGGGCTTAAACAGAGACTAGAGGACTGTTTTATTTCTTTGTGGAGTCTTCTGTATCTTTTAGATAACAGAGAATTTAATTCTGGGTCTTTGTGGCTTCTCAGTGTACTTTTCTCTTTTTTAAAAAATGTCTTCTGGAACTTACAAGCAGGTCAACACTAGATATGTCTTTACTGTTTTAAACATTTTGCAACTCTCCTTGCTTCTGCAAACACTTAAAGCAGCTTACAAATTTCAGGCCAAAAGTAAAGTAACTTGATATAAAAATAAAACCAGTCTCACCTGAAAGAAGTTGAAGGATTAAGTATTCCCATCCGTCAATGTTGAGAGATTTGGACAATATATTTGATTTCACATTTTCTAGTTGCTCAAGTAAGAAAAAGAAACACAGAATTCTATCGTTTTCATGTACTGACAACCGGAAGCATACAAACATCTGCAGAAACCAAACATTTCCTGGAACTAACTCGAGCAGAAATTTATCACGTGAATCATTGTTTAAAGAACCTTGTGAAAAATATCTTCAACCACAGTTATGTGAAAGACCCAGGGGTGCAGCTCACGTGGACTGGGCTCTCCAGAGTCTGAGGAGGCTGCGGGAACCAGGGCTGGGAGGTGCGTGCGCCACAGGGCTGGGGGCGGTGGCTTTGGGAGCGCGGAATCCAGCGCCTCTGCCGTGGGGAAACGCCAGTAAGGAAGGGGCTTAGGAAATCTCGATCGTCAATAGCACCCTTCTGTTGTTTGTTTCTCTAAATATTTGGTGTCGTCAGCGTGGATTTTGTATCAGTGCTGATTTTATTCTCTTGGTCCTCAAGTTCTCAGACAAATGCTTTCAGTAGAGATGTTTTATTCTGTAGATTAATGTGACGTTTTTAAGCTTTGAAGAACGCAAGCAACATTTCTTACGGAATTTCAAGAGCTGGGCTTGTATTTTTGACCGTTCAGAAGTCTAGTGCACTTCAGAGTGAAGGTCAACAAGGGAATCTTTTTTTTTCTTTTTTCCTCAAGGAGCATCTGCTCATTAATATAAGTTTTCATAACAGTAATTTGTGACTTCACAACTTAACGTGACATGGAAGAAACAGCTTTTGCCTGAAATACTTAAGGGCCAGATATAACAAACTATTCATCTTTTCCATGAAAAACTTCAGTATCGTCATCATAGTGCAATTTCTTTAAAGAATGCTTGTATCCCTTGGATCTGCTAGGGTGAATTAACTGAAAAAATTTTAAAGCACCTAAGCCTGTCCTGTAGGTTAGAAGGTGACCTTTACACGTTTACCAGATACAATAGTTTTAATATAGATGTTGATTATTAGCTGCTCATTTTGGTAAAAACTGACCAATGCTTCTTAAGATTGAGTCACAAACGTCTGGCACGTAAGAAGGTGTGGTACTGGGCTTTAGGAAGGCATCTTGGGTGGGGGGTTTGAAGTCTGGTGATATATACCTATCATACAAGGCTATTATAAGGATTACATATGATAATGTGGATAAAATGCCTGGTACATAGTAAGTACTTAATAAATGTTAGTTCATCATCCTCTCATGTTATTGATGATGGCCATACGTTAAAGTTCTTCCAGAATTTTTATGCTGGATCATAATAAATATATATTTTTAGGCATGTTGGGATCTATCCTGATTTTAACAGTGTTGTTTTATATTGATATTTAAGAAAGCACTAATAACATGTGTTGAAAATGTATAGTCTCTCATTAAATTATAGAATGATGATAATTTAAAAAATAATGCAAATGGTTTTGAATTTCTTGGTGGAATGAGACAAGGTTTAACAGTGTTCGAGAGTAGAATAATTGTATCAGAATTCAACTTGCTCCAGGTTTATCTGTGGAATATAATTTATCACATAAAGATACTGCATTGATAAAATATTCTTACGTAGAGTCCAGTAAGAACCAAGAGGAGGTTGGAGTCTGGGGATTGGAAATGGAAGTGTGTGCAGGCTGATACAGCCTGTAGGAGTCATAGAACTCTTGGAAGACAGGCTTACTCACGAAAAGAACCTTGGAAACATTTGGCTCTCGGCTGAGAAATGCCTTTGAGAGAGTTAAAGCGTTAATAGATATACCCCAGAAGTTGAAAGAAGAACTTTGTAAAAAGAAAGCAGCCAGAGCTGGGCTCTCAGTCACTGTTCTTCCTGCCATCCAATCTAAGCCCCCGCATGGCTATGAGGTCCCCCTACAGACGGTGCAGCAAATAACGTAACAGTGAGAGCTCCAGAGCAACAATGCTCACACAATGCAGAGCATTAATAAGTAAGCATACACCTCCCCGGAGGAGGGAGCGGCTGGGTAGTTGCAGTGTAAGTTGAGGGAGCTGCTATTGATAGTTGAGACGCAGATGTCATATTTTAAGATGTTCTGCTTAAGTTTTAAAGTTAGTAACATTCATATAATATAGGAAACTAAAATTTCAGTGGGAAATACAACATATCAATGATGAAATTATATTAAGACTTTGTGTGCAAGTTACTGTGCAAAATTTAATTGTAAGTGCGTGATCCTTGCTCTCCAAGAGCTTGCTGTTAAGAGCAGTAGAGTCTGGAGATTTAGTTAAATTGCCTATCCATGATATTGTTTTCACCCATTTTTATTCAGTAAATATATATTTGGAGACCTGTTAGGTGCCAGGCATTTTCATGCCACCGGAGGGATACAGTATTGAACAAAACAAAAAATTTTCCCCTTAAGAAGCTTAAATTCTGCAGGCGGAAGAGAAAAAAAGAAAAATGATTTTTATTCTGATGAGAAGGGAAACGGTGGGTTTTGGGGAGTGGCATGATCTGATTTTTTTTTTTTTTTTTTTAATCTATATGACTCTGGCCTTTTGTTTTGAGAATAGTATGCAGTGAGGCAAGGAAAGAATCCACTGGGGGACTATTGCAATAATCTAGATAGGGATGGTGGAGGCTTAGATGGCAGTTGTGGTGGTGGAAGTAGGGGAGAAGTAGGGAGAATTTAGATATATTTTTAAGGTAGAGCCAATGGGATTCGCTGATGGCTTGGTTACAGGGTGTTAGGGAAAGAGAAAAGTCAGGGATGACTTGGAGGGTTGAGTTGTCATTTACTAACATGGGGGATCCTGTAGGAGCATCAGCCTTAGGTGGGAACATCAGGAATTTGTCATGAGGTGACATTAAGTGTGAGATGTCTCTTAGACATCTGGAAGTGATGTCAAGCAGGCAGCTGAAAATATGCGCCTTGAGTTCGTTCAGGGAAGAGGTTTGGGCTCTTGTAGGTGGTATTTAAAGTGATGAGACCCATTGGGACGACCAAGGGGAGGGAGTATAGATAGAAAAGAAGACGGAGAACTGAGAGCCTTGGGTCACTCTAACATCAAGAGGTTGAGATAATGAGAAGTCTAGAAGGAGTGGCCAGTGAAGGAGGAGGAGAGGCAGCATTGTGGTGTCCTGTCCTGGAAACCAAACAAGAAGGTGTTTAAAAAAAGAGAGGATCCTCTCTCTGGGGATAACAAATGGTACCTGCCTCAGAGGTGGCTGTGATGAACTGTTTAAATGGACGAGAGAATTCATTAAAGTGCCTGCCTCAGTACCTGGCTACTGGGTGGTTCAAGGTGGAAGTCATTGGTGACTTAACAAGAGCAGTTTCAGGGAAGTGGTGGGGATAAAAGCCTGGTTGGAATGGGTTCAAGTAAGAATGGGAGGAAAGAATTGGAGGCAGCAGATATAGTCAGCTCTTCTGAGTATTCCTATGAAATTACATTAGAGAAATGGGGAATTGATTCATGGGAATGTGGGGTCAGGAGAAAGGGGTGTGTGTGTGTGTGTGTGTGTGTCTGTCTGTCTGTCTGTCTGTCTGTCTCTTTCTTTTAGGTTGGGAGAAAGTACAGACTGTTAAATGCTGATGAGAATAATCCTGTATAGGGGGAAAGCTTGATGATGTAGTTGGATTTAAGATAATGAGTTGTTTTGACCATAGGTAACAGGTTGGTGGAAATAACTAGATTGTCCTTTGTCTCTTTACCTTTTCTTCTCAGTCTTTCATTCATTCATTTATCAGATATTTACTGAAGGTTCACAAGGTGCCAAGGATCAAGCCAGGGGCTGGGTAAAAAACAGTTGATTAAGGGGTGAATCAAACAAACAATCTATACACTCACTCTCTGGTGGAGTTTTTACTGTCTGGTGGAGATAGGCTTCCTAAAAACACGCAAATAAATAAATACAGATTTCAATGAATGCTTCGTAGGAAAAGTATGGAGTACTTTTGAGAGAGAGAGAATGCCTTGGTGTACTTTAGATTGGGTGGCATTCGAAGGCCTCTCAGATAGGAAAGATGGTCGTAGGAGAAGAGATGGACTGAAAAGAAAAGCATTCCAAGCAGAGGGAACAGAGCATGCAAAGACCTGGAGCAGGGGAGAACTTGGTGCTTTGGAGGATTTGAGAGGTCATCAGTATGGCCTGAGAGGTAGGAAGGGACCAGGTTGTGCAGGACTTTGGAGGCCTTCTAAGATTTGGGATTATATCCTAATAGCAATGGGAAGCTGTTGAAAAGTTTTTAGGTGGGAAGTGACATAATAAGTTTGCATTGGTGGAAAAAACTACCTGTGCTGCACTGTCATGGTGAATGCATTGGAGGCAGCAAGAGTGGGAAAAAAGAACTCCAATTTAGCCAAAAAGAGAGTATCTGTAAAATAGTGAGACTGAGATATTTACAGTTTTCTTATAAAAAAAATAGAATTGAGAATATCCTCTACTTAGCAGAATTTGCTTTGAGCTTACCAGGTTTCTCAGCACATGCAAAGAGAGCATTTTCTTGTTAAAAATAATATCAACACAGAAGATGAAGATGTCAGTGATTTGAGATTGCTTAACATAAAATGAAACTTTAAAAAAGATTGCAGTAACTTGGTGAAAAATTTCAAATAATAAACTTTTTTTTCCGGAAAAAATACCAGTGACACAATATTAGAGACAGACTCTTTAAGAAAATGGATTAAAGTACTGAATATACACCAAGAATACTTAATCTACTTATGATATTTTAAGTGTTCGTATAATATAAAGAAACCTTAAATTTTTTGCTTTAATGTAGCAGATGTACATTATTTTTACTTTATTTTTAGAAAAAAAACCCCTGTATAATAAAAACAGTTTATTGATTAATAAATAAATATTTCAAAAGCTCCCCTTGGGCTTCCCTGGTGGCGCAGTGGTTGAGAGTCCGCCCGCTGATGCAGGGGACATGGGTCCAGGAGGATCCCACATGCCTTGGAGCGGCTGGGCCCGTGAGCCATGGCCGCTGAGCCTGCGCGTCTGGAGCCTGTGCTCCGCAACGGGAGAGGCCACAACAGTGAGAGGTCTGCATACCGCAAAAAAAAAAAAAAAAAGTTCCCCTTTTCACTTTCAAAAGTATCTTAGTGTTTTGATAAATTATGTGATTAGAGATAGAGGATCTCTCCAGTTGAAGGGTCAGACTGGTAAAAAAGCCATCAAGTTATAGTACAGGATGCATATTTTATTGCGCTAATTTAGACTTCCTCCCAAAGAGATTTCTTAAAACAGAAGGGCAGTTGTAATACCAAGTATCGCTATATCAGGTCACCCACAACTCCAGGGTCATGAATTAACTTGTTGTGAGCTCTCACTTAAAAAAAAAAAGAAAAGAAAAGAAAAGAAGAAACAGAAGTTACTCCCTATCTAGACAAGCCACTCCTGAGAGTTCTATCTTGGCTGTAACTCGAGTTTTCTTTCTCACACTGGCATTTTATTTATGCTTTTCAGGGTGAAAAGAGTTGGGATATTTTATCATCTGGAGTTTCTCTGCCTCGCTGATGATCTAAGCTCAAACCTGCCAGTTTATGGGAGATGATAGAAAACACCCTCTAACATCTGAGTAAGTAGATGCTGCGGTGTGTGTGTTTTGATTTACTGCTTTAAAAAAAAAAAAAAAAAAGGATAATTTTATGACTTTAAAGTTTTAAATTATCAGGTACTGTAATTGGGTTCTTTAAATTTTGTTGTTGAATAGTGATGTCAATTATTATAATTCCAATAAGTGAATATTTTTAAATAATGGGATTCTGGAAGAAATTAATCCCCTGATGATAAAAAAAAAAAAAAGTTAATGAAAACATTTTCCATTAGCTTTTAAGGAACATATTGAGGACCTAAATGTATATATTAAAAATTTAAGAGCACTCTCCTTAGTGCTTTATTTCACTTTTATATTATGAATGTAAAAATATTGGTAAGACAACTGTTATGAATTTTTTAAATGCAACTCTATATAAAAATTGTATTTTAATACGGAGTGTATTTTGGCTAACTTGAAATAAATACTGGTTTGTTTCTTGGAAGTAGAATTTTAAAAGTTCTTTCTATTTGAAAATAAAGATTTTTTTTCCTTCTAATATAGATAAGATTACAAAATTTCTCTGGATTTTGACTTTGTTTCTTAATTAAAGAGACTGAGAAAGAAGGGCATTCATTCTTTCTAATTAAAACTTCTGAGTGAAGTTTAAAGAGTTGAGCCAGTCATTTTGATATAAACTGTTTTTCAGAATGAAAGCTACTAGTTCTCTTATATCCATTGAATCTCTTTTGACAAAACTAGGAAACTATGAGGCTGTACCAGGGCCTTTTTCGGAATGCTGAGGTGAATACAATTAATAAATACACAAGATTGCTTCCCACTACAATGGGGTTATTTAATTTTGGTCTGTATCTGAGCTGTTCAGTATAGTAGCCAATAGTAGCTATTGACATTTGAAATGTGGCTGGTCCCGGTTGAGATGTGCTGTGCATAAAATACACACCACATTTCAAGACTTAGTATGAAAAGAAGACTAAATATTTTATTAATAATTTCTGTATGAATCATGTTGAAATGATAATATTTTGGATATATTGAGTGAAACAAAATATTATTAAAATTAATTTCACTTGTTTTCTTTTACTTTTTTTTTTTTTAATGTGGCTGCTAGATAATTGTAAATTACTTGTGGCTTACATTATATTTCCAGTGAACAGAACTGGCCTGTTGTATGTGATCAACATGCTTAGTCATCCATTACTCAACATTCTGTAAGCCTTGACCCTTCTGGGCTGTGTATGGATCAATTAATATAAATCTATATTGTTTTAAGAATATGATTCTTTGATTCATCAAATATTTACTGAGTACCTGCTATATGCCAGACAGTCCTCTAGGTACTGGTGTTACAGTAGTGAACAAAATAAACAAAACTTCCTGCCTTCATGGAGTTAACATCCCATTAGTGAAACTAGACTAAAAACATAAATAAGTAAAACATATAATCTATTTGAAGGCTTTGGAGAAAATGCAAGGGGAGGGGTTCAATTCTAAATAGATTGTTCAGGGAAGGCCTCACTGAATAGGTGTTATTTGAGCAAAGACTTGAAGGTGAGAGAAAGAGCCCTGTAGATATTTGGGGGAAGAGTGTTCTAGGCAGAGGGAATAGCAGGATTGTGCCTGGCTTGTTTGAATTGTAGGAGGCGAGGTGATTGATTGGAGGGAAGTGAGTGATGGGGAGAGAAGATGAAAGGTAATGGATGGTAACATCATGTGAGCACTGGTTATTGTCTATGCAGACACAGAGGTAACCTCTAGGGAACCAGGCCAGAAAACAGAAATAGGAATTTTAAAAACAAAGCAAAGGTATCAGAGGCTACACTTCATGGGGGGAAGACAGAGTCTACAGTTTAAGTTTAAGCTACTTACTAAAAGAACCATCAACCCTTAGAAAACTGAGATCTGTCCACTGATGACTGGATGAATAAAATGCAGTATATCCATGTAATGGAATACTATTGGGCAGTAAAAATGAATGAAGTACTGATGCATACTGCAACATGCATGAGCCTTGAAAACATACTAAGTGAAAGAAGACAGTCACAAAAGGTCACATATTGTATGATTCCGTTTATATGAAATGCCAAGAATATACAAGTCCATTCATATAGCATCCAAAAAACCAAAATACTTCGGAATAAATTTAACAAGAGAACTGTAAGTCCTACATACTGAAAACTACAAAATTTTGTTGAGAGAAATTAAAGTATCCCTAAATAAGTGGGAATAAATGGAAGATTCTGTATTGGTGATGTGGCAGTTTTCTCCACATTGATCTGGAGGTTCAACAAAGTCATTGCCAAAGTCTCAGACAGGATTTTTGTAGAAATATATTTACAGAAATTGGCAAACAGATTCTAAAATTTATATGGAAATGCAGAAGATCTAGAATAGTCAAAGTAACTTCAAAAAAGAAGGAAGTTGGGAAAAAAGAAAGTTGGAGGACTTATATTACCTGTTTTCAAAACTTATCATAAAGCTATAATAATAAGAACAGTGTAGTATTTGCATACGGATAAACATGTAGATCAGTGGAACAAAATATCTAGAAATAGAAACATATGTGGTCAGTTGCTTTTCAGCAAAGGTACTAAGGTAATCCTATAGGGACAGCATAGTCCTTTCAGTAAACAGCGCTGCAGCAATTAGATTTCCACATGAAATAAAATGTACCTTGACATTTACCTTACAATATACACAAAAATAACTTAAAATGGATCACAGACCAACATGTAAAGAAGCAGACATAGCAGAAAGTCTTGTGTTCTGGGTTAGACAAAGATTTAGTCAATAGGATATAAAAAGCATGAAGTATTAAAAAAATGATTAATTGGACTTCATCAGAATTAAAGTTTTACTTTTCAGAAGATACCATTCTTAAGAAAATGAAAAGTCAAGCCACATAACTAGGAGAAAATATTTACAAAACTTATGTCTGATAAAGGATTTGTGTGTTGAAAAAAAAATAAAGAACTCTTAAAATTCAGTCATAAGACAGCAATCCGATTTAAATATGTACAAAAGATTTGAAGAGTCATTTCACCAAAAAAGATATATGAATGGCAAATAAGCACAAGGAAAGAGTTTCAACATCATTAGTCGTTAGGGAAATGCAAATTAAAGCCATAATGATATATTGCTGCACACCCACTATAATGGCTAAAATTAAAAAGACTAACAATCCGTGTGTTGGCAAGGATGTGGAGAAACCAGAATCCCCACCCACTGCTGATTGGAATATAAAGTGGTACAGGTATGTTGGAAAGCAGTTTGGCAGTTGCTTAAAAAGTTCAACATACACTTAACAAATTATCTAGCAATTCCATTCCTATAAATACATTGTCAGGAGAGATAACAGCATATGTCCATACAAAGACTTGTATACAGTGTTCATAGAAGCTTTATTTGTGATTGCCAAAAACTGGAAACAATGTAAGCATCCATCAGCAGATGAATATATAAATCCATACACTGGAATGCTGTTCAACAATGAAAAGGATTGGACTATTCATATATACAATGGCATGGATGAATCTCAAAATAATTATGCAGTATGAAAAAAAGCCAGATTCCCCCCGCCTCCAAGTGCCATACTGTCTGATTCCATTTAATTGAAATTCAAGAAAATGCAAACTAATCTATAGTGACAGAGAGCAGATCCATGGTTGCCTGAGGATGGCTCAGGAGAGGAGGGAGAGAAGGATTCCAAAGGAAGGGGCACAATGAAACCCTGGGGTGATGTATATATTCATTATCTTGATTATGCATGGTGGCTTCACGGGTGTATACATACATCAGAATTCATCAAATTGTATACTTAAATATGTGCAGTTTATTGTATATCAGTTACACCTCAATAAGGTTGTAAAAAAATTATGTCCATTCAAAAACCAAGCATATGTTCATAGCAGCTTATTCACAGTAGACAAAAACTGAAAACAATCCAAATCCATCAGCTGGTGAATGGATAAACAAAATGTGTGATATCCACACAATGGAATATTATTCAATCCTGAAAAAGAATGAACTCCTAATTCATGCTACATAGTACAACATGGATGAACCTCAAAAACATTATGCTGGTTGAAAGAAGCCAGAAACAAAGGACTGTATGTTGTATAATGCTATTTATATGAAATTGTAAGAAAAGGCAAAACCATAGATTAGATCAGTGGTTGCCTGGGGCCAGAGGTGGAAGCAGAGTTTGGCTGTAAACAGGTAGGAGGGAGCTGTTGGGATGATGGAAGTAGTCTTATTGGCAGTCGTGCGGCTGTTTGTGTATAAACTTACTGAAACTCTTCTGATTGTACTATTAAAATGGATGACTTTCATGGCATATAAATTATACCTCAATAAAGCCATTAAAAGTGGGTGGGCACTCAGAATTTTAAATGCTCTTTAAGAGGACCGTTCAAGAAATGGGACAGTATTGCTGATTTCATTGAACTCTAGTGCTTTGGAATACTTTGGTGAGACCTATTGAATTAATTTCTATGTCAGATGTTCTTTGAATTCTAATTGTGAAACAGAAATCATTATTAGTTGTCCTTCCCAGAATTTAGTGACCAGTAACAGCTGCATTTCCCTTGCATGTGAACATTGATTTAGAATGATTGGCTTTATGTTTAACAACGATTAACACCACCCCCCACCCCCAACCCCCCGGCCAGAAGAAATGGTAGTTTCTTAGATTGATACTCTATTTGTGCACAGTAGTTCAAAAGTGTAGGTTATCCTCCACCTCTCAGTCCTTCACAAAGGAAACTGATGACAGCGTAAAACCTTTGCATTTTTTAGATGCAGAGAGGCACACCCTTCTAGGTGCCCACCCACCTGTCCCCAACACCATATATGTGGAGACAGCAAGTAATCTGCACATAAGGTCCTTGAGAATGGGAGGTAGAGTGCAACCGAGAGAGCTCCTCTGGAGCGCTTTGCAGCTGGGTCTGGCCATGTTCTGCACCAGAGTACGAATCAAGATCTCTGGGGAGACTGAATTTTACTTCCTTAGATAAAATCAGAAAATGACCTAATTTTAATGAAAAAATTGACTACTCTAGAACATCTTGCCTGTGATTCTGCCTAAGTCTATTAAAATAGAAAAAATGTATTCTGGAAACAACCCAGTTCTTTACCTGAAATTCATTCAGCCATTTTCCCAAATAAAGTACCAGTTATTTAACGAAATTTTTCTTTTTTTCCCTCCCCCCCTCCAAAGCAAATCCTTTATTCGACAAAGATTTATGGAACACTCATCTTTGTCAAGCACACCAAAGATAAGACATACCTACAAGGATAAAAGAAGCATGGAATTGAGGGTGGGGGCCTGATGATATGTAACCTGCCTCCTTGGAAGGAGGGGCGTTCAGAGAGAGGTTGGGGAAGCTTTGGAGCAGGGAACTTAGAAAGCTGAGATTTGGAGGATGAACAGGACTTGGCTGTTGGCCAGGTTGTCGGGTGTGGGGCGGGGGAGTTGCGAGGACCTTAAAGCTGTGGCATTGGGTTTAAAGAAGAGAGAATAGGGTCAAGAGATGCAGTGAGTCCGAGTGACTTGACTTTGTGACTGGCAGAATTTGAAGAATGTAGGAGAAAAAGACATCAAGGATTAGTTCAACTTTGCCCTTGGCCATCTCAACAAGTGGTGATACCATTCACACCAGGTGAGAATACAAGACACCCAGGAGGTTTATTTGTTTTGATTGTTGCTTTGGGAAACCAATAATTCACTCTAGAGGTTTTATCAGAGGAGTGCAGCTATTTGCATACACCTGACTGAACTTTAAAGATGCCCCTCTGTGACCCATCATCCCCTGGGGGAACACACATGGAGCATTAGGGAGGAAAGTGAAAACTGACGTGATCTTGGGGGTGTCTGTGTTTGTTCATTATCTCGGGCTTTAGTGGATCTCATGTTTATAGGTAAAATCACTGTTGAAAACTTCAGGGCAATTACAGAGAGGAATAATGCTTGGACATGAAAACCTATCATGTTTAAGAATTTAGTAATTCCTTTTTATTACTTTTATCTACTTGACCTCTTGTCTCCACATTTTTATCATATATAAAGTACATTCTTTTTTTTTTTTTTTTTTTTGCGGTACGCGGGCCTCTCACTGCTGGGGCCTCTCCCACTGCGGAGCACAGGCTCCGGACGCGCAGGCTCAGCGGCCCAGCCGCTCCGCGGCACGCGGGATCCCCCCAGACCGGGGCACGAACCCGTGTCCCCTGCATCGGCAGGCAGACTCCCAACCACTGTACCACCAGGGAAGCCCTAAAGTACATTCTTTATACTTCTTTGGTCCAAAGAAGATTAAAAGGGTAACTTTTAGAAAAGACTGCTCCATCCTTTATATGTATTAGCTCATTTAACTTTTAAAATAACCCTGTAAAGGAGGTACTTTTAATCCTATTAATTCTTGATAAAGATTAATAATAAAAGTATTTGGAAATCAACAGGTTTAAAATTTTTTGATATGCCTAAACACAAAGCATAAATTCTTATTCATATCCATTGACATTAGCATGTAAATGAGGATGACAAATTATTATTTTGGAAATTCTAATCATTTCTACCTTGTCCTTTTGAAAGAAGTACACTGGTAACAAATAGATCCATGATACACAAAATAATACTCTATACTTTTTGAGAATATTGAAAACTAATTTGGAAAATAACTCCTCTTCTTTCTGAAAATTTTTGCCCACTCTGCACTTTCCTGTCTTTTTAAATGATCATGAATATATTACATTAAGCCAAAGATACTATGTAAACGGTTGCTTTGAAACTACATAAAACAGAAGTTAAAATTAGGTTTTACTTACTGCTTCCAACTTATCTTTTAATAATATGTGGTCAGATCCTGCTTTAAATGTACTCTTGGTTGAGGTACCTTGAGGAAGTAAGTTGCTTGACCTCAGTTAGGCTGTTTCCTTGTCTATAAAAACACAGGCAATGAAGTACATGCTCCAGTGCTCTGAAACTCAGAAATAACTTCTTGGGCATGAGTGCCAATGTAAGCAGGCAGTTTTCTTTTGTGCCACAAGAGGGCGTGCCTGTGTTGTTGCTAACCGGAGCTGAGGCCTGAATTCCTTTGCAAGATGTGGCTGAAAAGTTAGGGACAAGTAGATTGCTGGGAAAATGTGAAAGAAAAAGATTATTTTGACAGTGTCAAGGGAAAGAGGTACTCGAAACATAAAGTGATGTGAAGGGAAGGATTGTGAATAAGATCCCTTTAAGATGTGAAAACTTTCGCGACATAGATCATTACAGATTTCCATTGCCAGTCAACAACCTTTTTTCTTTTTTTGCCTATATCTGAGAAGTTTTATTAATTTTGTTTTCCTCCTTCTTTGCAAATGTGTTTATAAATCGGTTATATCAAACAAATAAGAGAACCCAAAGTTTAGTTTCTTAGTAGTGGTCTTGAGTGATTTAATGTTGGTTAAAGATAAGTTGGATTGTTTGTTCTCAGTGCCTTGGATATGTACAAAATCTGTTTGCCCCAAATTAGGAAAATTTGAATGTTTTCATCCTGCCTCCTTCCATGCACTTTTTTCCCTTTGTTTGAGTTTCTGAGTTCTTTGATGTTTTGCTGTCATACATAGCTCAGAAAGTTGGGTGGGGGACAAGGAAGAACATTGTTCTGTGAACCAACCCTAGGGACGTGGAACTAATTTTAATATACAGTGAAATCTTTACAAGTGACAAGATCAGAGCTGTACAAATACAGTGACACTGGCAGTTGTGGAATTATTCTGATAAATTTAGGGAAATCGTTTCATCTCAGCTATGTGACTGTTTCATGTGAATGTGTTCTTTAATTTAAATTATCCAGGCAACCCGTTTATTTTGCTAGTATTTTTTATTATAAATACAAAAATCATGAGCATGTTGTGTTTTACATAACTGTAATTGTACTTTTAACACTTTCTGTATTGGAAACTGTTCTGAATTTAGAAAGAATGATCCATAGGCATCTCCTTTCACTCTGAATCCTACTTTTAGAAGTTTTCTCTGGGGTTTGTTCCTGGTAATAAACACTATCCAAGTTCAGAGGCAGACTGCCCAGGTTCAGATTATCGCGCTGCTGTGTTTGAAATGTGACAAAAGCAAAGTTAGCCTAATAATTTCTCTCTCATTTGAATCTGATAGTTTCTTGAGCAGGAGAAAGAGAAGTGGAAATACTGTAGAAAATTATGCACTTTATCTGTGTGGCAGCCAATTTCAAACCATCTTCCTGGTACACTCTAAGGAGTTAAAAACATGTTAAATACTTTGAGATTGCAACGTTTTAAAGAGAAAGAATATAAAAGGAAAAAGAACTCTGTAGCTCTGTTTTCTTTGCTTTCACCATGAAATGTGATCTTGTTTCAAAATATGGGAACACCCCGTGATAAACTCTTTTCCACATGAATGTCATCCGTCTTCTTTATTTTGGTAAAAAGAAGGTAGAGAATAGCTGATAGAGGGGCAAGCTGTTCCTTTAAAGTTACTTTTAAAAATTATGGAATATTTCAAGCATATAAAGAAAGAATAAGGAATAGTATATGATTAAAGTGTTACGTAATTAGTAAAACACTATGTGTGTCCTTCCTAAGCCTGTCTCCTTTTCTACCTTAACAGAGGTAACTACCCTGAATTTGGTTTTTATCATTCTCTTGAATGTTTTTACGCTTCTGTTACATATGGATGTATTCCTAAACGTAGATAGAATTGTGGTATCTGTATATATTTTTTTTTTACGCTCTTAACAAATTTCTTAAGTGTTCAGTACATTATTAACTGTAACTACTGTGTTGTCCAGCAGAGCTCTAGAACTTTTTCATCTTGCACAACTGAAACTATACACACTAAAACAGCAACTCCCATTTCCCCTGACAGCCATCATGCTACTTTGCACTTCTGTGAGTTTGCGTACCTTAGGTGCCGCATACAAATGGAAACCATGCAGTATTTGTCTTTCTATGACTGGCTTATTTCACTTAGCATAATGTCCTCAAGGTCCATCCATGTTGTCCCATATGACAGGATTTCCTTCTTTTTTAGGGTTGATTAATATTTTATTACACATATTCTTTATCCCTTCATCCATCAATGGACATTTAGGTTGTTGCCACCTGTTAGCTGTAGTAAATATGCGAGTGCAAATATCTCTTTGAGATCCTGATTTCAGTTGTTTTGGATAAATATCCAGATGTGGAGTTGCTGGATCATATGGTAGTTCTATTTTTAATATTTTAAGAAACCTCCATACTGTTTTCCATACCAGCTGCACCATTTTACATTCCCAGCAACAGTGCATGAGGGTTCCAATTTCTTCACATCCTTACCAACGTTTGCTTTTTTTGGGGTGTGTGTGTGTGTGTGTTTAATAATAGCTATTCTGACAGGTGTAAGGTGACATCTCATTGTGCATTTGCATTTCCCTGAAGATTAGTGATGTTGAGCATCTTTTCATATACCTGTTGGCCATGTGTATGTCTTCTTTGGGGAAAAGCCTATTCAAGTCCTTTGCACATTTTTAATCATTTAACTTATTTATTTATCTATTTGTGTATCTATTTATTTATGCTGTTGAGTTGTAACAGCCCTTAAATATCATGGATATTAACCCTTTATCAGATATATGATCTGTAAATATTTTCCCTCATACTGTAGGTACTCCTTTTCACTCTGTTAGATTGTTCGCTGTGCAAAAGCTTTTTAGTTTAATGTACAGATGTTTGTCTATTTTTGGTTTTGTTGCAAGACCAGTGTCATGAAGCTTTTCCCCTATGTTTTCTCCTAGGAGTTTTACAGTTTTGGGTCTTAATGTTTAAGTCTAATCCATTTTGAGTCGACTTTTGTATACAACATAAGATAAGCGTCCAATTTCATTCTTTTGCATGTGGATATCCAGTTTTCCCAACGTCATTTATTGAAGAGATTGTCTTTTCCCTTTTGTGTATTCTTGGCACCCTTATTGAAGATCTACTGACCTATATGCGTGGATTTATATCTGGAGTCTTTCTCTATTCCGTTGGTCAACGTGTCTGTCTTTATGCCAGTACCAGTTTGAGAAGAATTAGCTTTAATACTTCTTTAACTACTTGATAGAATTCACCAGTGACCATTGGTCCTGTGCTTTTCTTTGTTGGGAAGTTTTTTTTTTTTTTTTTTTTTCGGTACGCGGGCCTCTCACTGTTGTGGCCTCTCCCGTTGCAGAGCACAGGCTCCGGACGTGCAGGCTCAGCGGCCATGGCTCACGGGCCCAGCCGCGTGGGATCTCCCCGGACCGGGGCACAAACCCGTGTCCCCTGCATCGGCAGGCGGACTCTCAACCACTGCGCCACCAGGGAAGCCCTGTTGGGAAGTTTTTGACTACTGATTCAGCCTCCTTAACACTCTTCAGATTTGGTCTTCTTCATGATTTGGTCTTGGTGGGTTGTAGGTTTCTTGGAATTTTTCTGTTTCTTCTGTGTTATCCAGTTTGTTGATATATAATTATTCATTGCAGTCTCTTACAATCCTTTTTGTCTCTGCAGTATCAGTTGTTACATTTCCTCTTTCATTTCTGATTTTATTTATTTGAGTTTTCTTTTTTTCTTAGTCTAGCTAAATGTTTTGTCAGTTTTGCTGATTTTTTTCAAAAAGCCAACTCTTTTCGTTAATTTTTCCCTATCGTTTTTCTACTCTCTATTTTGTTTATTTCTGCTCTAATCTTTATTATTTCCTTCCTTCTGCCAACTTTGGGCTTAGTTTGTTCTTGTTTTTCTAGTTCCCTGAGGTATAAGTTTAGCTTGTTTATATGGGATCTTTCTTCTTTTCTAATGTAGGTGTTTACCACTATAAACTTCCCTCTTAGTATTGATTTTATTATATCCCAGAAATTTCAGTACATTGTGTTTTCCTTTTTGTCTGTCTCAAGATAGTTCTAATTTCCCCTCTGATCTCTTCTATGACCCGTTGGTTGTTCAAGACTGTGTTGTTAATTTCCACATGCTTGTGGATTTTCCAGTTTTTCTTCTGCTATTGATTTCTAGCTTTGTTCCATTGTGGTCAGAGCAAATACTTGGTATGATTTCAGTCTTCTTAAATTTGTGTGGTACATGTTTTCAAACAAGATATAAATTGTACCTGTTGAAAGGAGAGCTCCAAGGAAAGCAGACTCTGAGAAAGAGATTAACAGGCAGGAGGTTTATTAAGGATATTTTAGGATTAACACCTGTGAGAGAGAAGGACGTGGGATTGGGCAGAGAGAGAGAAATTAGGCTGCAGTGCAGTCACAAGAAAGGCCTTAGCCAATGCCAGAGGGAGCCCTGGAGGTGGGACAGCCCTTCAGAATTGTCCTAAGTTGGGGCGAGGAGCCAAGCATTCGTAGCCTCGCTGTGACCAGTTATCAGGCATAGGCTGCCCCCGGAGAGGGGACCTGACTTTGACAAGGTGACTCTTTTCAGTTGAGGGCTGTCAGCCTGCAGCGCTCCCAGTAGCTGGGGGAATAAGCCCTTCTTCCATAAAGGGAGACCTAAGCAGCACATCTCAGCATCCATCACTTAGTACATATCATGTGCATCATCATAGCTTGCCTTTTTGGTCCAATAGTATGTTTCTGAGATTTACTCATGCTAATATCTATAGCTGTAGTCACTCATTTTATTTGTTTTTACAGTATTCTGTTTCATAAATACGTCACCTTTTTAAAATACATTTTCCTGTCGAGAGACATTTTAAGTTTTGCAATTTTTTCACTATTGAAAAATGTGGCTGTAAGCATTTTTTTGTATCTCCTTAGTGCATGTACTTAGTTCATCTGGGGTATATAACCAGAAAATTCCTGGGTCTTAGAATGTGCACCACTTCAAACTGAGTAGCTGTAATGCAACTGCTCTCTACAGTGCTTGTACCTTGCTCCGTATCCTCACAAACACTTGGCATTGTCAGATTTTAATTTTGCCATTTGATGGGTATAAAATGGTATCTCACTGTGGTTTTAATAAAAATTTTGTTGATTACTAGTGAGATTGAGAATGTAGCTACTTGAGTGTCTTCAGTGAAGTGTGTATGCCACTCATGTGCCCCCTTTTCCTATTGGTTTCCTTTTCTTATTAATTTAAACAATCTTTATTACCCCTTCTTTGCTGTCTGTATGTGTACAGTTATCTTCTCCTGGTTTTGGGCTTGATCATTCACTTTTTAAATAATGCTTTTTGTTGAATAGGAGTTTCCTTTTTTTTTTGTGGTACGCGGGCCTCTCACTGTTGTGGCCTCTCTCGTTGTGGAGCACAGGCTCTGGACACGCAGGCTCAGCGGCCATGGCTCACGGGCCCAGCCGCTCCGTGGCATGTAGGATCTTCCCGGACCGGGGCACGAACCCGTGTCCCCTGCATCGGCAGGCGGACTCTCAACCACTGCGCCACCAGGGAAGCCCAGGAGTTTCCTTTTATGCAGTCAAATTTAATCAGTCCTTTTTGCATTGTTTCTTTGTGTCTTATTTGAAAAATTCTTCCTTAGGCTGAGGTCATATAAAAATATTCTCCTCTCTTTTCTACTAAAAGTTTTAAAGGTTTGCTTTTCACAGGTTCACCTGCAGTCCATCTGAAATGGAGTTGTGTGTATATTGTGAGTTGTAGTTACTGCATTTTATTTTCCCGTGGACAGCCGGTTTTCCTAGCAGCATTTATCAATGGTGCATCTTTTCTCTACTGACGTGCAGTGCCATCTTGCCACGTCAAGTTTCCATCTATGTAGGTCTTTTTTGTTTTATTGGGGTTTTTTTCTTGCTTCAGTTCTACACTTTCTTTATGATATCTTTATTTCTTTATTGTATCTTATTGTCTGGTAGGGTAAATCCTCCCTTCTTCTCCTTGTTCTTTTTTAAAATTGTCCCTACTTTTTGCCTTTTGTCTGACATGCATTTTAGACTTAGATTACAAGAAGAATCTTCCTTGGATTGAGTTCATGAGTTGACTTTATAGATTAATTTGAGGAGTCTTGACACCTTTGCAGAATAGATGTTTCCTGTCAGTGTCATCTTTAATATCTATATCTAGGTATTTGTACTGCACACATAATTTTTATACCTTACCTTTTTACTAAATACTGACATTTTGCATGTTAATAAATACATTTCTTAATCAATGAGGTCTACGTAACCATCCATTTATTTAATCATGCCCCTGTTGACAGGTTAACACAGTTCACAATGATTATTCTTGAACTTACATCTTTCCCATCACTAAATTATGTATAAATATCACCTGTGTTTTATTCTTGTAATGCTAGGCTGTTATATAATTAAACATCTATCTGGAATAGATTCAGAGGTAAGATGTGAGAAAAACATCTAACTTACCCCATGGGGTTGGCCGTATTCACATACTTTGTCCTTTTGGTCTGACTTTGCCTTTTTTGTTTCACTGTCAAGGAACCATCAGCAGTGCGCATACCGCGATAGACGTTTGAGTAAATGAACCAATTTTTAATATTTGTTGTATTTTCGGGCATGTTACTCTTCCATGGGTCCGTCTGTTGATTCCAGATACATACCACACTGTCTTAAGTACGGGAGCTGTTAGAACACCCTACTTCAGCAGCAGCAGCGTATTACTATTTTTTAGATTTGTCTGGGATATTTCTACATCATTTCTCTTTCAGATAAACTTTAAATAGTTGGTCACTTTCCCTCTAGAACTGTTATGATTTTGACTGACAGTGTGTTAGTTTTCTGAAAAAAATTTAGTCATTTGTATTTTAATTTCCTGGCTTAACGAGTACTGCATATTCATCCAGCTTATGAATTCTGGAACTTTTTGGTTAGAGAAGACAAATCCCCAGATTTCTTTTTCGATTAAAATTCAAGGCAATGAAGGAAATCCATTGCAGCAAACGGAGTCATGCCACATGTTTATTCTGTAGACAAGTGTCTTTCCACATTGTGCAGCACTTCAGGGGCTTCACCTCCGCCCTGCGGACCATGGCTCACACGGTACCATGTGCCCTGGTTTTTTGAAACTAGAGTTGTGTACTCCTTGGCCAGAAAAGTCTTTTAATGGTCTTCCTCCTACAAATCTTTAAGGGAGTTCTGTGCCTCCCCTTCTCTGAGTTACCTTTTTTACGGTAAGGAAATAGGACACAGAGCCTGTAGGGTATGGGAGGGAAGGCTGCACAACTCATTTTCACACCTGCTTGGATTCTGGCAGTGCTACTTGCTAAGTGAAGGCTAGAGGCTGGTTTGTCGTGTGTTTTCACAGAGCACTGGTGGCTCCAGGCCAACGCATTTAGGCTTTGTCTTTTTTTCTTGCATAAAATTGCCTATTTTTCACTTCAAATGGGGGTGTTAGGCACTCAGAGATGTCTGTTCCTGTTTCACATGCACACCATCTGTGGTCCCTGGCATCTTAGGTTCCCAAATTGGCCGAAGTCGGTCAGCATACAGAGTGGCCGGGGTCCTCGCCTGTGTTTGTCCCTGTTGGTGCAAGCCAGTGTTGCAGCACCCACCTGAAGCACCAGGCATTGGCGCCGTGGACGGAGTTTTTAAAAGTTTGAATAAACTATTTATTTAGAATACTTTCAGAAAAGTTGCAAAGATAGTACAGAGAGTTCCCATACGTCCCCCACCCAGTTACCCCAGTTGATAACTCTTACCTTATCATATTTGTCACAATTAAGGAACAAACATTGGTACATTAGTATTAACTAATTAAAATCCACATTTTATTCAGACTTCACTAGTTTTTCCGTAATACCCTTTTTCTGTTCCAGGATCCACCCAGGATATCACATTACATCTTGTCATCATGTCTTCTTAAGTTCCTCTGGTCTGTGACAGTTTCTTAGGTTTTCCATGTTTTTGATGATGTCAGTTTTGAGGAATACTGGTAAGATGTTCTGTAGAACGTTCCTCAGTTCAGATATCTCTCATGTTTTTCTGATTATTAGCCTGGGGTTGTGGGGTTTTAAGAGGAAGACTACAGAGGTGAAGTGATACTCTTATCATGTTGTGTGCAGGCAACATGCCATCATCACGACTTCTCCCTGATGTTGCTGACCTTGGTCACCTGGCCAGGGTAGTGTTTGCAAGGTTCCTCCACTGTAAACGTATTCTCCCCACCCCACCCCACCCCTTAGCATACTCTACCCTTTGGAAGCAAGTCAGTAAGCAGAGTGTAGTCCTAATTTAAGAGACTTGTTAATTGTCCTATCTGTCTGGACCCTGTTATATTTAAACCATGCCTATTATTTTCTGTACTATTTTTTGTACTTTGTGTTTAAAGCCTGAAGAATAAATAAAAACTGCCTAGGCCTAAAAAGGACTTGAAGTAGTTAGTAACTATGTTTCTCCCAGTCTTTGTATATTTGCTTTATTGGTTTTATTTAAAAATCTTCATATCCTGTGTGCTACATCCTCGTACCACGTGGGCTACTCCGTTCAAACCTTAGGAGTTCACATTACAGATTGCTTGTTGTGTTGTTTGTGGGGTGAAATTCTCAATTAATTTGATTTTTTTTGTCTGATTAGTTTTTTGAACTCAAATGACTTTACATTTTCACTTCAAGTCCATTTCTAAAGAAGAATGAAAGAAGAAGAATATTTTATTGTTTTGGCATATAATAGGAACGTTCTTGAAATGATATATATAAAAATTGCTTTTGTTCATCAAATCATCATTGTATGTGCTCTTAAGGAACCTACTATTTCAAAAAAACCCTGTAATAAGTTTGTGATGCCGAAAATGACCGACTTTGCAAATCCACATTTGCAGACACTTCATTTCATCCGTAGGTGCGCACGTTTCATTAAGGTGGACTGGTTAAAGTGTGTTTTCAGAACATTAGAACTTCATGTTCCTTCTTCTTACGATTGTGAACTTACTTAAGAAATTGTTTTTAGTGTGTCAGAGGATTGTGTCTGTAAGCCCATCTTAGAATCCAGTACTAGAAGAGAAAGTTCAAAGAGTACATTTTAAGGGGGCTTTTGTTCACTTCATGATCAACTCGGTATGACAACTCAAAAACAGAATAATGTTTTTAATCAACGGCAGGGGAAGTCCCTTCCCTGGCCCCTCAATTCTACTTTCAGTCAGTCAAAAGAGTCTTAGATTCATGTGGGGAATTCCCACGTGTTCTATAATAAGTCTCTTTAGAAGCTTTCATATATGTGTGGAATGGAGGACAGTACTGCATACGTTTTCTATCTGTTGTGTCAGTGCTGTTCAGCATACTGGTACTGTGTTTTAATATTACTCATTCTTTTTTCTAAGTATAGATGTGCAAGAATGAGAAAGGCTGAGCTTTATAAAGTGAAATAGAAAAAATTAATTTGTTCTCAGGTCGGTTAAAGGCCCGTTAAATGTAAGATCTTTGGATATATGCTGGCTCTTTTTTCTGCAGTAAGTAAAGAAAACTCTAGAGAGCTTTGGAGACAGGAGGCCCCGTCAGCTGCCTTTCGCTGCACGAACCGGCCCCTCTCTGGTTAGCTGCAGGCTCTCCTGTCCTTCATGCTCAGAGGCAGGCAGAGTGTTACTGCTCAGATCTGGCAGATTTGTGTCCTGCACTTACCGTCAGGTCAGATTCCTAAGGACTAGAAGTGCTCTTCAAAAAGATATTAAATGTTGAGCCATTTTGGGGAAACTATACCAGGTTGAAGATCCATGACGTACCATAGGTAATTGGTATACTTGGAAGAAGGCCAGAGAACTTGTGTGTGGACCACCTGCGCTGTGCTGCACTTTCCCGAGCTGCGTGGGCGAAGCCATGGCTTCTGGGGGGACAGGGTTATGTTTACACTCCCGTTGACTCCATTACCTTGTCCCGCCAGGGACATGTGAGAACCCCAGCAGCAAACAGGAAGCGGCCGTCCACTCCACCACTCGGCACGCGCATTTGCAAAAACAACTTAGTACCGAATGGAGGTTGTCTTCGATGAGAGGAAATCTCATAATTGGTACACAGGAGGCAGGGTGCCTGGGCGTCCTCTGCCTCGTCCTCCATGCCATGCCCGGGCCTCGATGGGGTTTGTTGTTGGGGAAAGAGATATGGAGTACTGGGGGAGGTGGGCATGGAACAGAGGCTGTCTTTCCCTTAAGGCATTTACAAGTCCTCCCAGCCCCATCCAAAAGCCAACCAGGAGTAAAAAACAACAACAACAAAAGTTTCTCCTGAGTTTTCCTGGTGCTTCCGCAGGTCTTTATATCTCAAAACCCTACTTAACATATTTTCACGAAAAACTAAATTTTGGTGTTCCTATGCCAGGAAGATTCCATCTGTGAGGGTACCTTGAAACTGTTACCCATCTTCTATTGTCCCCCTTTTTATGTTGCTTCTCCTCTAAGATCCCCTGTGGTTTTCCTCTGGTTGCAAAACTTCAGGGAATTGTGCATTTGAACCACCTCCTGCTGAGCTGTCTGTGCCCTCCAGTGGACTTGGGACAGTCCTTACGGGGTCCTTACGTGCCTGCTCTGAGCCGGTCTGCTGGAGAGTGCTGCATGGGCTGCCTTGTGGAGTCCAGCCCCCCTCAGTCCAGAACCACACTGCATCTTAGGGGCGGTTTTGAAGCTGCACAGTGAATACCTCATGCAGTAAAAAATTTTTTTTCAGCTTCATCTCTCTCCTACATTCATTCATTCAACAAACACTTATTACGTGCTCATTTTGAACCAGGCTCTGTGATAAGGTGAGAGATAACAGAAATAAAAAGGCCCAGCACTGTCTTCAGTAAGCTTCCAGTCTAGGGAGATAAATAGAGTGCAGTGTGGTAACAGCTCTGATACAGAAGCTGGGAAGGCCTGCGGTCCAGACACTCATGGCAGATGGTTCCGGAGAAACTGATAGATGACCTAGGTTTGGGAGGCTGGAAGATGGGGGAGAAGAGGGGGGTTATAGTAAAGGAAGGAGAGTGAGAGCCAGGGGATATGTAGGCTCTGGAGGTGCTCCCGGGGGAGGTTGCTGCCTATTCAAAGGCCTATACAGTCTAGAGACTGAGGAACATGCTGGAAACCGCAGGGTGTCAGGACCTGCTTGAGGTTAGTGTTTGTTAAAGAAAACTTCTCAAACAGTTGAGTTTGAGTACGTGGCAGCGTTTTATCACAGTTTTGCAAACGCAAGGGAAGAGGCCCATGGTAGGTGTATTCAGAGAGTCCCTCTTGGTAGGAAGAATGATTAAATCATCATTGAAAAGAATGTCTGCTTATAAATCCTTAGACTCTGATAGCTGACAAGTCAACTGGGTGGGTGGTAGTGAGTTCCCAGAACAAACAATCTTCTTCAAGTTCATTAGAAAGTTGCCTAGATAAAAGCATTTTATCTGGAATGCTGTTGATGTCTTTTCACTAGGATGTTGTGAATTTTACAGTAGGCAATTTGGTTCTGTTCCAGACCAGGTTTGGGGCAGTTTTTCTTTTGTAGGTTCAAGGTCACAGTGGAGAGTGCACGTGAGTTTTCAGGGATCTGCTGGTGAAGAGCTTTGTAACCTAAGCTGAGGAGAGTTTGGATTTTTATCCTGAGGGCAATAGGGAGTCACCGAGGGAATCTTCAACCCCACCCATCAGTGTGGGGAGGGGATTAGCTGCAGTGTGAGGCCGCAGCAGCAGGGGTGGAAGTTAGTAGAATATTTTAACTCTCCAGGGGAAAAATGAGAGCTTTGAGTTCAGTCTGTCTCCTCCTTTGTCCCCCTCGTCCCCAGCCCCTCCACCTGGAGCAGCTCTGAGAGAGAAGCATAGCTGCGGGGTGGAGGTGGGAATTAGCAGTTGCTTTTCCTCCAGAAGAGTCGGTTTTAACTTTTTAAATTTAAATGAAAATTTTTCTTGCCACAATAAAAGAAAAGATGGTTATGTTAGGATGAAGGTGAAAAGATTTTAGAGGAAGAGCTCAGGGAGGAGAGCCGAGACCCTTCCAGTGGGCGCTGGGCCCCCTCTGCCTCCAGCCCTGGGCCTGGTCCCCCACCCTCTCCTTCCAGGCGTGGTCCGTGTCTGTCCCGAGACACCAGAAGCAGTGTCAGAACCCAGGGTATCACCTGGACTTGGCCTCGGCCTTGAGGCTGTCCTCAGCATCTCTGCCCTAATATGCTGTAATTACGTAAGGTTCTGTCCTCCCTCAGAAATCTGCAGGCTGAACCTGCTACTCCAGGCTGCTTCAGTGCATCTGCTGCGGTTAAAATAGAACCTTCAGAAGTGCCCTTGCCCCAGGTTGCATACCTGTTGGCATGTGACGATCTGCGCTGTGTTTTCTTGTCACTATTTAACGATGTCATGGTGTCATTCTGTGCACAGGTGTAGCTAGGTTATAAGAATTCTCAGGGAACCTGAACTCGGGCTAGGTCTCAGTCGTTTGTGGGGTCGTACCCCTGTAACCGGATTCTTCTTTGGCAGGTGTCTCTGTGGTCTTACTGTTCCAGCGTTTTCTCTGTTCTCTCATTATAATGTTTAATCACTGTCTTGTTAACATACTGCCATAAAAATAATCCTCCATAGCTACCTGCTATAAATTGTATGGGCACATTTGAGAATACGCACTTCTCTTCTAAACTTGATGTGAATAGGGACTTGCCCTTAACTTCTATTACTCTTAGAAACATATATTCAAAATAAATAATCATTCTCCTTTTTTAAAATTGTCATCCAGGTTGCAGAAATATGTGCCTCTAAGAACTCAGGAGGACCTACTTTGTGGGAGCAAAGGTAGTGAGTCATACCTGCAAGCTTGGAAACGAGAGTTCACTTGTGCCTCTTCATCCAGTCGGGACATTTCCTCGGCAACCATTTATGCAGCAATTAAAAGATGAGGAGTTAAGAGGTATGTACTTGGACATTTTAATCCTCAGATGCAATCCCTGTCAGATTGAAAACCTCAGTTTTCATTTTCTTCATTTAAAATAAGTAAATCAAAATGCTTAATAATTATAGAAAAGCACACTATTAAGATATGTGTATGTTTTGTGCTGTCTTTTTTTTTTTTAACATCTTCATTGAAGTATAATTGCTTTACAATGGTGTGTTAGTTTGTGCTGTATAACAAAGTGAGTCAGCTATACATAAACATATATCCCCATATCTCCTCCCTCTTGCGTCTCCCTCCCTCCCACCCTCCCTATCCCACCCCTCTAGGTGGTCACAAAGCACCGAGCTGAGCTGATCTCCCTGTGCTATGCGGCTGCTTCCCACTAGCTATCTATTTGACATTTAATAGTGTAAATATGTCAATTGTGCTGTATCTTCTTGATGCTCTTTCTCTGATGGGAGTGTTTGTATATATTAATGCTGGCTTATTTGGGAAAGCAGAATAGAAGATTACTGCTTGAAGTGATTTCATTTAGCTGTGAAGTTATTTGGAAACGCAGATAATCTTCTCACATGCCTGTATCTGAGTTTTATTATTATCAGAGTATCAGCATGGGGACCAGGGAAGTCTATTAATCATTTGTTTCTTCTTTCAGTGTTCACACTTAAATTTATATCTCTCCTTATGTGTTAGTTGTTTCAGTCTCCCTTAGATGGTTGCTGAAGTGTAATGCTCTGTAGCTTGAGGGAAAATGTGGAAGGGAGTGAGGGACTCTTCCACCAAGCAGACACAGCCTCGGTTCGCTAAAGGTTTCCCTCCAACTCTTCACTCTCATCCTTCTTAAATAGGTTTCTACTTGGATGTACATGAGGATATGATAAATATTCTTCTTCCTCTGTGAAACACTAACGCTTCCAGACTTTCTTTAACATGGACTTGCACTAATGATAACTACAATGAGATATTGTCTCACACCGGTCAGAATGGCCATCGTCAAAAAATCTACAAACAATAAATGCTGGAGAGGGTGTGGAAAAAAGGGAACCCTCTTGCACTGTTGGTGGGAATGTAAATTGATACAGACACTATGGAGAGCAGTATGGAGGTTCCTTAAAACTAAAAATAGAACTACCATATGACCCAGCAATCACACTACTGGGCATACACCCTGAGAAAACCATAATTCAAAAAGAGTCATGTACCAAAATGTTCATTGCAGCTCTATTTACAATAGCCAGGACATGGAAACAACCTAAGTGTGCATCAACAGATGAATGGATAACGAAGATGTGGCACATATATATTACTCAATGGAATATTACTCAGCCATAAAAAGCAACGAAACTGAGTTATTTGTAGTGAGGTGGATGGACCTAGCATCTGTCATACAGAGTGAAGTAAGTCAGAAAGAGAAAAACAAATACCATTTGTATGCTAAGTGAGATAGTCACGTGGACATGTATACATTACCAAATGTAAAATAGATAGCTAGTGGGAAGCAGCTGCATAGTACAGGGAGATCAGCTCAGTGCTTTGTGACCACCTAGAGGGGTGGGATAGGGAGGGTGGGAGGGAGGGAGATGCAAGAGGGAGGAGATATGGGGATATATGTATATGTATAGCTGATTCACTTTGTTATAAAGCAGAAACTGACACACCATTGTAAAGCAGTTATACTCTAATAAAGATGTTAAAATAAAAATTAAAAACAAAAACGAAAACAAAACATGGATTTGCACTAAATTCCATCTTAATGAATAAGGTGGCTTCTTTTCATGCGCCAGTGAAAGAGGAAAGTCCTACTAGTTACATGACAGGTTCGTTTTCAATAGTGTCAGAGATAATCTGAAGAGAACCATAATATTAAATCATTAGTGGTGCTAATTTTAAATAGGGCTATGCTGTGATCCTAGATCAGGTGTTCTGTAGAAATGTTAAACCCAAGATGAGATCTAGCGTTTGGCTGTTTTCTAGCTGGAGACTGAGAGAAGTCACCTCCCCACTCTGAGGGCCTGAGGGCTTCCTGAACGTTTTCAACTTTTAGCCACAATAATTTGAATTTTCTTTTGGATACCTCAGTCGGTTCCCTTCTGTCGCCAGCAACTTTGAGACTTTTACTGCAGAAATGTGACAGATTAAGTAGGTGAACTTTGTTGTTATGGTTTTTTAATCTCCTCCCTGGGTACCTAGATCTGTGGAAGAAATTATAACAAATCCCTGGTCTAGAGTCAAGCCTCTGGACTCTTTTTTTTCCTATAGTGAAAGTGAAAATTTACTAATTCTTAGAGTCAAAATGTATCTAAGCTACTTAATTCTTAAGTCCATTTTGACAATGACCTTTTAGTGGTACTGATGATGCAATTCTACCCTTAGTTTTAACGTCTTTCATTTAATTACATATTTGAAATGTCAGGCTCTAGTTCACGAACTTCCTTAAGTTATTTTTACACTGGGGTTATAAATAAGATAATAATTTGGCTTATTATTTTTAATATCTGTGACTTTTTTTGTGAAATAAAAATTGATTTATCAGTTGATTCATGTATTCATTCACTGAATGTCTCCTATTTGCCAGTCACTGTATTAGGTGCTGGAGATACAAAGATTAAGACCTAGTCTCTTACTTTAAAGGTGCTAACAAGTACACAAGGAGAGGCGCATAAATAAATATTGTTATAAGAATAGCAAACACTTCTGTAGTACTTACTATATGCCAGGCACTGTTCTAAGTGCTTCCTAGGCATTAACTTTAACTCATGAATTGATAAAAAAGCCCTATGATGTTCTTACTATTATTTTCTCTATTTTACATAAAAACAAATTAGGGCCCGGAGAGGTTAAGCACTTGTCCAAGGTCATAAAGCTCATTTTGGTTGACAGTCGAATGTAGTTAAGTGCAGAAACAGAGCTGCCTATGGAATGCTCTGGCAGAACAGGGGAGCATCCAGCTGGGGAAATGGGGAATGGAGGTGTCGTATCAGTGACATCTTCCCGAAGGAGACAATCCCTGAACAAGTGGGGTGGAAGAGGCAGATTTCTCTTTGAAATATTTATAAACATAAATGCCACATCATAAATGAGTTCATAGGTCAAATCAGTGACAAATACCAGAAGATGAGGAGATAGTAAAAATATACCAGATCCCTGCATCTTCAACTTAAACGACAAGGAAAAAGATTTCCAATTTTGAGGTAAACACTTATTTTCAATTGGTATAAAGCACGGTAAAAACTTGGCATTTGAAAAAATCTAATAGAAATGTTAATTTACTTATACTCTGTAAGCATGTGGGATAAATGTGTGATCCTTTGGAAGATTCTAAAGTGAATGCCCAATCACTGAAGATTTTATCTTGGGAAACCTGTAGTAATCTAATAGTCTACTACTAGTATTTATTTGTGTAAACGCAGGGGAAAGATTGGTTAACATCTTTCAGATTAAAAATTGGCAGAACTACCTGATTAGGTAAGTTAGTTTCATCATTACAGAGATGAAAAACTATTCAGAAGGTGGGCTGGTGGCACCCATGCCTGGCCTGGCTGCGCTGGGTCTTTGCTTTTCCACCTTCCTGTCCATCCCCTACTTTTTTGAGCCTCAGCCGTGTATTTAACCATCCTTTTGCCCCCCACCCCCCTATAAGTCTTCTCTGCTGACTTCCTCATTACTCCCACTCATCACTGATGACTGCCTCATTGCTCTCCACCCTGCCCCAGCTTCACGGGATGACCCACCTCCTTCCCTGACGGCATGGGTTTTGGGGCTTGTCTTCACCAGTGATCTCCCCAACTCCCCTCAGTTCCCCACTTCCTAGACCTTGTCTACTCATGGCTCAGATCAGTAAGTCAGAAATTCCCTCCTTGACCACATCCTCTTGTCCATCCACCTTGTCCCACAGAGTTACACCTGCTGCCTCTCCTTTGATCTCACTGAGACCTCCCTAATCAGTGGACTCCTTTGCTCTGTACTTAGCCATTAGTTCCTTCCTGTCTTTATTTCCCTCCTTGTCCACGTAGAATCCGTGGTCCAGGTTTTAAGTCACTCTCTTGCCAAAAGCTTACACCTCCTGACCTTTTTGTCCTTTTGCTTGCATCCAGGCTGCTGAGCAGTGTTGGAGCGAATCCTACGAGGAGGTAGATTGGTACCTGTTTGCATAAATCAGTGTGTTGCCCAACACTGCACAGCACTTGCATGATTCTGGTTAACTGTCCTACTCGTTCTTCATGGTGCCTGTTACTCAGCTAGTCCAATCCTCAAACTCATGGTCCTTCTCCTCCCCACTTACTCTCATCAGCCGAGTTCCTGCAGTGGAACTCTCTGTCCCACCTGCCACGGAGCCTTCTCTGGTCCTGATGACCTCCTGGTTTTTCATCCACCTTTTATACTGTCTTAATTGTCTTTGTAGGTTTTCATTTCCATCAAACTGACTTCTGTTATAAGACGAGTACAGACATCTGTTTTCTCTCCTAAGTACAGTAAAACATTTTTGTGCTTCTGTCCTTTGCCTTCTGCTGGAATTTATTGGAGGGTGGCAGGCCCCTGGCTTTCTTGTGCTGTGTGTGTGTGAGCACTCACGTGGGCCGCAAACCTTCATTCTGTGACCTTAGCCAGATGCAGTGCCAAGCCTTACACAGGAACCACCTCCCTCGGCTGCTAGATGGTTCTGTGCTCTGCAGAGATAGTGCCCTAGGGTTTATTCTGCATACGTGCAGTAGAAGATTTGATTGGCATCTTTCAGATTAGAAATGGACAGGAATTTCGTAGATAGATCAGTTTTATTATTACAGTGTTCTAAAAGCGTTGTCTTCAGCCTGGCTCACCTTTGCAGATTATCGAGGTGCACTGAGGTGAGAGATTTGGCCCCCACTTCTGCCAAGTCAGCCTCAGCTCTGTTCTCATCTACGCCTCTGTGTGCTGATTCTCTGATCCGCTGTTGGAGGATTGCTGCCCCCTCTCCTGCTGCTCCCCCATGCTCCTGCTCCCCCGTGCTGCTGCTCCTTGTAAATGCTGCTGCTCCCCTGTGCTGCTGCTCCTTATAAATGCTGCTGCTCCCCCTTGCTGCTGCTCCTTGTAAATGCTGCTGCTCCCCCGTGCTGCTGCTCCCCCATGCTGCTGCTCCCCCGTGCTGCTGCTCCTTGTAAATGCTGCTCCTTGTAATGCTGCTGCTCCTTATAAATGCTGCTACTCCCCCATGCTGCTGCTCCCCAGTGCTGCTGCTCCTTGTAATGCTGCTGCTCCTTATAAATGCTGCTACTCCCCCATGCTGCTGCTCCCCAGTGCTGCTGCTCCTTGTAAATGCTGCTGCTCCTTGTAAATGCTGCTGCTTCTTGTAAATGCCGCTGCTCCCCCGTGCTGCTGCTCTCCCATGCTGCTGCTCCCCCGTGCTGCTGCTCCTTGTAAATGCTGCTGCTCCCCTGTGCTGCTGCTCCTTATAAATGCTGCTGCTCCCCCTTGCTGCTGCTCCTTGTAAATGCTGCTGCTCCCCCATGCTGCTGCTCCCCCGTGCTGCTGCTCCTTGTAAATGCTGCTGCTCCTTATAAATGCTGCTGCTTCTTGTAAATGCCGCTGCTCCCCCGTGCTGCTGCTCCTTGTAAATGCTGCTGCTCCTTGTAAATGCTGCTGCTCCTTGTAAATGCTGCTGCTCCCCCGTGCTGCTGTTCCCCTGTGCTGCTGCTCCGCACTTCTCTCATTTTCTCCCCCTTCTCTTCTTTTGTCTTATCTCTTTGGTTGGCTTTCACATAAAAACGGGAACATTTAGTAGACATTATTCACTGATTTATTAATTATTTCATTCCAGAGCTGGGCATTCAGGGATGCAAAGATTATGAGCATGACATAGTACTGCCCTTGTGGTGATCGTAGGGGGAAACATCTGACTGTGACATTCCAGTATATTTTAATAAAGACTGTTGAAGTCTGTGCTGAGCATTATATTTATGTAATTTCATACAGTCTTTTAAAAAATCCTGTTTTTTTCATACCACCTTTATTCAGTTTATGGTGCATTTGTTATCACTGTGATTCTCATGCGTAACATATTCTCACCAAAATATTTTATTTGCCCCTCTGTTACCGTCTAAGGTCAACTTCAGACTTATGCCTTGGCATACTTCACCACAAGCCTGATATCTTCAGTGCCTTATGTCTTAAAGAGAAAAAAGATAGGTTGTCGCAGAGGGTATGTCAGAACCCCTTTGAGACTGAAGATGCTAGTTCAGTTTTATGCGTCACGGGCAGCTGGGAACTAGCCCCTCTGCACCCTACTGAGGAGCCTGAGCTGCTTCTGTCCCGTGCACGGACGTGCCCTGGCCTTCACTTCTTTGCGGAGGGCTCCTGTGTCCCGATGTCATAGTTCCTACCCTCTCTCCCAACTCAACTCCTTTTGTTTTTATTATTTTACTCTAGAAAAGCAACTCACTGATTATTCTGAGAGACTGTTCTGTAAGAACTAGTTACTAATTTGATCAGTAGACGTTTATTGAGCATTACTACCAGCCAGGTACCACTCTTGAGTGCTGGGGACAGGTAAGGGCACAAAGTAACACCTCTGCCCACTTGAAGCTTTTGTTCTGGTGTGGGAGCCTCCCAGAAAACCAATAAACATGCGTTGCGAAGCCAGATGGTGGTCGATCCTAGGAAGAAAGTAAAGCCGAGTAAAGGGGTGGGAGACACAGGAGGGGTGTGTGTGCTGCTGTATTCACTACATCCCAGGCCTCTCTGAAGAGCTGACAGTTAACCACGGACCTGAGTGTCTTGGTCAGTTTGGGCTGCTGTAACGAATAAAACATATGGGTGGCATAACGACAGACATTCGTTTTTCACACTTCTGGAGGCTGGAAGTCTGAGATCAGGGGGCCAACACAGGCAGGTACTTGGTGAGGACTCTTCCTGGTTTCAGACAGCTGCCTTCTTGCTGTATCCTCACAGGGCAGAGAGAAAGATCATTTCTCTTGTGTCTCTTCCTGTAAGGGCCCTAATCCCAGTCATGGGGGCTCCACCCTCAGTACCTAATCACCTCCCAGGGGCACCACCTCCAAATACCATCACAGTGGGGATTAGGGCTTCAACATACGAATTCTGGGAGACGCAAGCATTCAGTCCACAGCACTGAGTGAAGTGAGGAACAGCATTCCAGGCACAGGGAATTGCAAATTCGTAGGCCCTGGCATGAGACTGGGCTTGGCTTGTCAGAGGGATAGCCCTGTCAGAGCAGAACAGGCAGGAAAGGAAACAGCATTTGGAAATGAAGTTCGGACAGAGATCGAGGTCCAGTCCACATAAGGCTAATAGCTGTGGTGGGCAGTTTAGATTTGATTCCCAGGCATGAGGAGTCTTTCTGAAAAGGGGAAAGATGTGTTAGGACTTAGAATTTTAAAAGGTCACTTTGGATGCTGTGGGGTTGAGGGTCAAAAGTAGAAACTGGGGTGGTTTAGGGGAGAGCTAGTGTGCCTGAGATGGGCTGGTAGCTCAGTCTGGATTGGGGAAGAGGTTCTTGGATTGGGGACATTGAAGGTAGAGCTGGTACATTTTGCTGATAGATCATTTGTGGGGTATGAATGAAAGAAGAGCCAAGGAAAACCCTGAGATTTTTATACTGAGCAACTAGGTGGAGGAAGGTGCCATTTACTGAGATGGGGAAAGTAAGGGTTGATAGTGAAAGATGTTGGTGTGAAAAAGGATCTCATAATCAAATACGTTTTGGAAAAATGGCTCTAGAGCATGATCAGGAGAGCTGGAGCAGGTACGACAGAATACAGGGGAGAGACTAAAGAAAGCCATTTTTCTTTATTTCCCTATTTTTTCTTCCTAAATCTCCATATTCCCACCAACAGTTACTGAATGTTCGTGTGGTACCTAGAAAAAAACCCAGTTAATTCAGTCCAACCATTTGTCAGTTTATTCAAACAATTGATTTGACATTTTAATTAACCACAACCATAATGATTGTACTGATTGTTCAGATAGAGTCAACCACTGTGTTTGGTTGAAGCCAGAGCAATCAAGAGTGCAGTCAAAGTTTCCTGAGGAATTTTCTTGCCACTACAGAACAGGAAGATGGCATTTGCCCTCAATGTTAGATTCTGGTAGAATGCTGAGTGGGAGGCCGTTAGGAAATACGGGTGGGAAACAGCAGAACAAGATGAAAAAATACCAACAGGGAATAACCTGAGAGCAGCAGATAGATCAGTGGCTGAGTTAGAGTGCAGAGTGTTGGAGAGGATGCACTTAGACTGTCCAGCGAGGTGCGTTTCCTCATGGGCCTTCCCCGGGTTTAGAGCACATTCTGCAGTGTCAGTGAGCATGGGTAAAGGACAAAGCTTTGTTGGGGGAAGGGAGAGCTCACAAGGCTTGGTTGAAAACGGAAGGGAAGGGGGGTCCACCACTGCCCATCGTCCCACAGAGAGGTGTGCGGGGCCGGTGCGCTTTCAGTGTAGTGTAGGTCTGTGTTTGAGTGATGGGATGGTGCCTCCTTCCTAAGTTTTTAAAAATAGATTTTGGTTATTTTTTTGTTTGTTTTTCTAGGTGAAGTTCATAACATAAGGTGAAAAGTGGCATTTAATACATTAACGTTGTACAACCACCACCTCTGTCTAGTTCCAAAACATCCTCATCACTTCAAAAGAAACCTCTCTGTGTCCGTCGAGCAGTCACTCCTTATTTCCCCCTCTTTCTAGCCCTGGCAAACATCTTCACATCTTCACCTTTTTTATGGGGCACAAGAAAGCACCTTTAATGGTGGGTGAATACACAGGCTGCTTCGGACCAGGGGGCCTGGGTTTGGGACACCTGCTATTTACAGGCATTGTTTGGGAACACCAGCTGCCCTCCCCCACCCCGACCCCGTACCTGGAGACCTTGGGACCTGTGGGAAGCTGCAGACGTTCCCCAAAACTCAGAGAGGAAAAGGCACTGGGCCTGTGCGAAGCTGAGTTTGACTCTGTCCTCTCCCCTGCAAAAAAGTACCTTCCTAGCAAATGATCTGGGAAAAACGAGTGTGTTGAGGTGACCCAGAGGGTTTAAGGCAGTTCTGCTCATTCTAGCACAACTATGAACAAGCACGGTTAAAGGCAACGTGTGAAGTGTCCTTTCCAGCTTTGCCTGTCATACATCTGGCACCACCATTCAGTTGTTGAGGGCATCAAGAAATTACATAAAGAGATGAGAACATTGAATCATTAATGTGTTCTTTCAAATGGGAATTTGTAAGATCTTAAGGTCTTGAGACAGACTGGCCACACTCTTCTCAGTTGAAAATGCCATTGTCCCAGCTGTTCAAGAACCAGATGTCGGAAACCTAATAGTACAGATTCTAGGGCACCTGCTGAGCTAAGTGAATGGAGTAGAGAGATGCACAAAGTAGAAGGAATTTTTCATTCTTCCCTGTGTCCTTCTGTTACGGACTGTATGTTTGTGTTCCCCAGATTCATATATTGAAGGTCTAATAACCTCCAGTGTTTGGTATTCAGAGGTGGGGCCTTGGGGAGATAACAGGTTTAGAGAGTGGTGTCCCCATGAGGGATTAGTTTGCTTGTAAGAAGAGGACGACCAGAGCTTGCTCCCCCCGACCCTCACTCCCCCGTGAGGACACAGTGAAAAGGGGGCTTTCCCCGAGCCAGGAAGAGAGCACTCACCAGAGCCCAACCATCTGGCACCCTCACATTTTACCTAACAGCCTCCAGAACTGTAAGAGAAAATTTTCTGTTGTTTAAGCCACCCAGTCTGTGGAATTTGTTACGGAGGCCCGAGCTAATGAGACACCTTCCCTTCGTATTTATTCATTTGATGAGCTATACGTGCCAGTTGTACAAAACTAGATAATTAAATCCAAACACTACAGTGGTGTATAAAGTTTAAGTAAAACTCTATCTTCTTCCCTCCAATCATAAGACCTTTTGAAGTAGGCTTTGAACAGTTTGAGGTTTATTCTTCTAGACCCATGCCATCTAACAAAGTTGCCGTTTGCCACCTGTGGCAAGTTAAATTTCTCTTTTTTAAGACTTTTTTGATGTGGGCCATTTTTAAAGTCTTCATTGAATTTGTTAAAATATTGCTTCTGTTTTGGTTTTTTGGCCGCGAGGCATGTGGGATCATGCGGGATCTTAGCTCCCCGACCAGGCATTGAACCCACAGCGCTTGCGTTGGAAGAAGAAGTCTTAACCACTAGACCGCCAGGGAAGTCACTGTGGCCATTTAAATTTAAATTAATTAAAATTAAATATAAGTAAACGTCTAGTTCCTCAGTCATACTGGCCATCTTTCATGTGCTCAGTAGCTGTGTATGATGAGTTGCTACCATGTTGGACAGGGTATGTGGAGAGCATTTCCATCATCATAGGATGTGCTGTTGAACAGCACCGTTTTAGATAAGCTCTATCCCTACACAAACATGCATATATATATAAGTATGTACATGCACATATGTATATACGTGCAGTTGGCATAATATGGTACGTATGCTTCTGCAGTTTGTTTTTCCACCTAACGGAGAAGCTGTTAATTTAGTGTGACGCACACGTCACGTCATGGCAGGAACATTATAAAACAGAGTGCGCCATCAAACACAGAGTTCCAGTAAATCAAAACTCTTCCAATTTCAGATCTTAAAGGTAGCTGCAGCGTAGCTTTAAGGCCTGTTCCAACTTTAACTAAAGAAATTATTTTTTGAAATAGTCCACTCAGCCTTGGGTACGTAAAGAAAGAAGATTCAGGAGATGTAGCTTGAGCTTAATCTACCATGCTTACCATACATATTCATACACACATGTTTCCTACTGTCCCTGTTTTATAACAGGGACTGTAATCTTTTCCTGTTTATCCACTATTCGGTAGACCAGGACTGTCCAAAATGGTAGCCACTAGGCACATGTGGTTATTTAAACTGAATTAAACTAAAAATTCAGTTCCTCAGTTGTCCTAGGCACGTTTCACGTATCCATTTAGCCACATGTGGCTGGTGGATACGGGTGTTAGGCATCGTGGATATAGAGGATTGCTAGTTTGCAGAGCGTTCACGTGGACAGTGTTGCACTAGAAGATATTCTTCAGATATCTTTCTCCTTAAATTCAGTGAGTTTTCCACAGGTGATGGATGGGGGACTCTGCCCAGGGGGACATGCAGAATCTCTGGGGGTGGGTGGAGAGCTTGCACTTCCGTGCCCTTCCCGTTCAAGATTTTTTTAATTCCTCCCTCTGAAGACGCATGTTCTTCCAGCTACTTGTTGAGAATTAGTGTTCCATGGAAGTTAATTGTGGGAAAGAAAATTGGTACCAAGAGCGTTTCAAGGTTAGACTGTGATAATTGGTGGTGCGCACACGCTGTTAAATAGCACCTGTATATACAGTAAACGTCACTGTTCAGTTTAGAATAGAAAGTAAATTACAGTGAGTGCTGACAAAAAAATATGTTTAAGCTTTTTAAAATGAGAAAAGAATAGAATATTGGAAATGCAAAACAATGTGTTTATGTTGACATTTATATTAGAAAATACATAATTTGGACAAATTCACAGGAAACAGGAAGAATAGTTCCCTTTGGGAAGGGAAATGGTGTAAGGGAAACAGAACAGAGTGGCTTTTTCACTGTATATTCTTTTCTTAATGTACCTTGTAACTATGTGCTTGTTAGTAAAAAAAAAAGAAAAACAAATCAATAAAGTAATTAAGGAGAAAATAAAACACATCCTTAAAATGTGCAGGATGGAGAACAGATTGTTTAGGAGGTAATAAGGGTCACTTAAGATAGAAAAAATTAAATAGTTGAATGAGAGCAGAGGGCTGGCCAGAGCTTTCACAGCACACCAGGACCTAGGGTTGGTGCACCATTTCTTACAGGCTGGTTATTTTACAGCAATTAAAGCTATTTTAAACTGTTTCTTAAATACATTTTAGAAGGAAAAATATTCGTAATACTGAATTTTTTTTTTTTTTCTTCCATGCAAGTTTTCTTGACACCTGTAAAACACAGCTTAGGATTTAAACTCTTGGAAATTATTATCCCAGAAAGATCTGGTCTGGGGCACTCTGCTTCAGCTCCAGTTTTTCAAGAAGATGAATACTGGTGTTAACTGGCTGTAGGTGGAATGGTGAATGGGGTACAGTTTATTAAGCACATGCCGCCCGCATATGTCACATGTGCACTGAGTAGGGATTAATAGCCTACACTGCTCCTTCTCCTTCTCATCCTTTGCTTACAACTGTCAGTGACCAGGAGGTGACAGGCCCGGCAGTGGGGGCGGGGGCGGGGGCTGGGGCAGGGCATGGGCAGTGGGGATGGAGCTGCTTTCTTCCACCATCAAGTCTCTGTATTTCAGTCAGTCCTTAGGAGACTGCGACATCAAAAATGGAGTGCCCACCATACACAAAAATGAACTCAAAATGGATTAAAGACCTAAATGTAAGGCCAGACACTATCAAACTCTTAGAGGAAAACATAGGCAGAACACTCTATGACATAAAGCACAGTGAGATCCTTTTTGACCCACCTCCTAGAGAAACGGAAATAAAAATAAACAAATGGGACCTAATGAAACTTAAAAGCCTTTGCATAGCAAAGGAAACAATACACAGTACGAAAAGACAACCCTCAGAATGGGAGAAAATATTTGCAAATGAAGCAACTGACAAAGGATTAATCTCCAAAATTTACAAGCAGCTCATGCAGCTCAATATCAAAAAAACAAACAACGCAATCCAAAAATGGGCAGAATACATAAATAGACATTTCTCCAAAGAAGATATACAGATTGCCAACAAACACATGAAAGAATGCTTAACATCATTAATCATTAGAGAAATGCAAATCAAAACTACAATGAGGTATCACCTCATACCAGTCAGAATGGCCATCATCAAAAAATCTACAAACAATAAATGCTGGAGAGGGTGTGGAGAAAAGGGAACCCTCCTGCACTGTTGAGGGGAATGTAAATTGATACAGCCACTGTGGAGAACAGTATGGAGGTTCCTTAAAAAACTAAAAATAGAGCTACCATATGACTGAGCAATCCCACTACTGGGCACATACCCTGAAAAAAACATAATTCAAAAAGAGTCATGTACCACAGTGTTCATTGCAGCACTATTTACAATAACCATGGAAGGACATGGAAGCAACCTAAGTGTCCACTGACAGATGAATGGATAAAGAAGGTGTGGCACATATATACAATGGAATATTACTCAGCCATAAAAGGAAATGAAATTGAGTTATTTGTAGTGAGGTGGATGGACCTAGTGTCTGTCATACAGCGTGAAGTAAGTCAGAAACAGAAAAACAAATACCGTATGCTAACACATATATATGGAATCAAAAAAAAAAATGGTCATGAAGAACCTAGGGGCAGGACTAGAATAAAGACACAGACCTACTAGAGAATGGACTTGAGGACACGGGGAGGGGGAAGGGTAAGCTGGGAAGAAGTGAGAGAGTGGTATGGACATGCATACACTACCAAATGTAAAACAGATAGCTAGTGGAAAGCAGCCGCATAGCACAGGGAGATCAGCTCCGTGCTTTGTGACCACCTAGAGGGGTGGGATAGGGAGGGTGGGAGAGAGGGAGACGCAAGAGATATGGGAATATATGTATATGTATAGCTGATTCACTTTGTTATAAAGCAGAAACTAACACACCATTGTAAAGCAATTATACTCCAATAAAGATGTTAAGAACCCTATCATTCAGCAAAATTGATCTTTTTCTATAAAAGCAAGTTGCTAGGATCTGTGCTTTTTCGGGAAAGAAAACTAAGGGTAAAATAACTAGTTAGGGGAAAATTATGTCCTAAACTGCATATGTTACAAAGGAAATCTTTGTTGTGGAGTTTTAAGGCACAGCTTCCCAAAGGCAAGGGTAATTTTCAAAGTAGTTAACAATCAGTACGGCATGGGAATCCAGACATTCAGAATGGATGCCAGTCTTAACTGGTGTGGCTGTACCCATGTGTACAGGCTGGATGTAACTCCTGCCGAAAGGTGAAGCCATTTGAGATGGGAGATGAGCTGTTCCTGGGTTTTGGGGCAGAGCCTGCTGGCTGTCCCCCAGTATCCATGACCCCCCCTCTTTATAGAATCACTGGAGCCTACTTCACAACTGGAGCGTTTGGCAGCTTTATGGCCATGAGACTAAATTCTGGTTAATTGGAAGTGTGTTACTATGTGATCCTTTCCAGAACCTTCTTTAAGGGACAGTATGTACCCCTTTTGCCCTCTCTTTATTTATATCTTTCCCAGTCTGCTGTCTGGAATTTCGATGCCACCATCTTGGACCATAAAGTTGGGTCACACGTGATAGAACAGCAAAACAGATGGAGTGCCCCACTTGCCTTCCTGGACGTTTTCCTGAGAGAGAAAGAAACCTCTCTTGTTTAAGCCGCTGATACTTTGAGCTTCCTGTCATTCTCAGCCAAACCTAATTCTAAGTAATGTAGCAGGTCCGTAACCTGCTAGGAAGATTCAGTTTTATCTTACTTAAAACTCCTAATTAAAAACAAAAAAAACCAAAAACTCCTAATTATCCTGTGAGCTTGGTATTCTTGTTCTCATTTAATGGGTTAGGAGTCTAAGGTTAAATAAAAATTAAGTAACTTGCCCAAATACACCCACGTAGAGCCAGCATTTGAATCCATGTCCTGACATCAAACCACCAAAAGCTTAATCCTTGTTTTAGTAATTCATACGAAACGTAGAGAAGGGCACATGGTGTATGGTTTTGTAACATTCACGTTTTGGCACAGACCCAGTTTTGTGGATTTTTTAAATAGACGTTCGGTTTTTCAGAGAAATTCATTTGTGGCTTTTTGAATGTGACAAACATGTCAACAGTTTTTCAGTCAATAATACTTATCAGAAAAGCTTTTTTTTTTTTTTTTTAATTCAAAGAAACCTGTGTTGTTCCTCTAATTACCAGTATTTGCTTAATTGTAATTTGCTAATTGGGACATTTCTGTGAAAAGAGAATAGTTTGAAAAGAGATTTGTAGTTCGTTTTCTTTAGTTATGTCTATGTGGAAGAAAATTGGGGATTTTTTAGAATTCTTCTTACTCTGCAGCAACTCTAGACCATTCCCCCATATTTTTTATGTGAGAATGTAGAAATTAGGATGACGGTGGAATGAAGGTTACAGGTTATCTGGATGATGACATGGAGGCAGCCGGCATTTTCTGCAGTGTAGATACAGAACAGAGACCTGGGATGGCTGCATGCCGAGCTGCTCCGGGCTGGGCTGGAGTGGGCAGGTTGGCAGCTGATGCCTGGAGGGCAGGTGGGGCCCAGCGGGTCTGGGGAGGCTGGTGAACTGGGTCCAGTGCAAACAACCGCTTGGCAGCAGAACCTGCTGTAGAGACAGGAATTTTGACCTGCTGCCCAGGCTCCTGTTGGTGCCCTGGGTGCCGCTCCAAGTTCATTCACTCATCGCAGGGCAGACATTTAATTGGTTCAGAACAGCAATCTCTGAGTGTATTCCTGGGAACACTGGATCTGCAGGATTTGCTGTATAGAAGAGGATTCTGTGGCAAATAAGTTTGAGAAACTGCTGTGTTCTGGTGGCTCTCCTGGAAACTCACAGTGCACGTCCGGCATATCAAAGTCTAAGACGTTGAGAAATCTGTTGAACTTTACAGGGTTTCTGAAACTTACTTGAAAATAGAAATTGTATCTTAAAATTTAATGTCCTGTGTAACCCACTTCATGATTCTTTTAATAAGCAGTTAATAGTGGTTTTGGAAGTTGCTGTTTGAGTGGGCTGAGTCCCTGAGAAAATACAAGATTTGTATTTCAAAAAAGCCTCTAAAATGCTGGGCCCTCATGTATTATCCTTGAAGCATAAGTAAGAGAAAAATTGTCTGACTCGAAATACAGTTACTGGCTACACACCATATGATCCCAACTATATGGGACTTTTCTTGGTGTCCTGTCTGCTCTTATCTGCCAGGCCATATTCCTTAAAGTTCAGTGCATCTCTGCTTGTGTATGCTTCACAGAAGCAAAACTTTAATGCTTGAAAGGCCCTTTGAGGTCGTCTAATTTGGCCTCTTCATTTGCTAGTTGAAGAAAGTAGGATTTAGAAAGATTAAGTAACTTGCCAAAGGCTAAACAGCTAATAAATCAGTGAGGATGCCGGGGGCCAAGATCTCTTAATGCACCATTAGTCAGTTCCTGGTGGAAATTACTTGAGGTATGTATAGTTCCTTACTTTCAAGACTTTTTTAGTGATATCTTGGGATTAGGATGGGAGAAGACCAAAAGAGTGGATGTTTGCTTTCCTGTCAAGGCTTGGGAGACGTCAAGTGAGCAAAAGAGGGGGCAAGCCCATGGAGGCAGAGATGGAGCTCAGTAAGAGAAGTCCTGCAGAGGAAAGCAAGAGCCCGGCTCAGGAGTGTTCTGAAAAATTATCCTATTTGTGTGGCTGAGAATGACTTAAAATAAGCTCTCTTTTCAAGTTACTTCCACATGGCTCCAATGCAATAAACAGATGAACGACTCAACAGACAGTATTGCCGCTATTGTCATATTCTATAGGGTGGCAGCTGCCTTGAGCCCATCAGGAAATGCTCATCAGCTGCCAGAGGTAACACTCGTCTGTTTTCCATGGAGTTAAGGATTTGGAAAGAATGACTTTTGGAAATTTTTTTTCTAACAAGGCCTAGGGTATTGACATCATTAGGGTCCAAATTATTTTGCTTGGATTTAGATTTTCTTTCTTTCGTGGTGAAGTTAGTAGACCCTGAAATCGAATCCTTTATTGCTGTGTGAGGTTCTTTTTCTGTTCTATTTATTAAGTATCAGAATGTCACCTGTCATTAATTTTTGTGGAGTTCATCTTGAGTATTTTTCTTATGTTTTATGAAATGCTATCTCTAGTCCTACAGTGAAACAACGCTATCTTATCTGTTATAACCAAAGCTTTCTGTTTACATGTCCCCTTTGGAAGGTGCTACATTCAGAATAAAAGCTGCACATCTGACCTCAGACTGTAAGGATATTAAATTTTCTTCCTGACAGCCCGGGCAAAGAAAAAGAATCCTAAGACTGTAGCATTGCTGTGTTTCTGTTAAACAAGTCAGGAAAATTCCCTATAATGCCAAACTCTGGGACACAATTTCTAAAGTCTCTAGTCCCTGTTGCAGCCTCTCCTCTCCTGTAAAGAACTGAAAGAGAAGATTTGCCTCAGTAAAAAGAGGCAGTAGCTATCAATATTTATTGAAACTCTGAGAATAAGTTTAAATTGAACCAGACATGCAGAAGATAACAGAATAAGTCTTATTTCTAAAAGTATTAGTTTTCTTCCCATGGCTATAGATCTGATGGATTTTAACAAGTAATAATGAACATTTATGATTATATATGAATTTATCTTAGAGCAGTTTTGGGAACCAAGATTTCCCATATACCCCATACATCCCCTCTCCCCAGGCACAGGTCCCCCCCATTATCATCCCCCACCAGAGCAGTACATTTGTTACGGTTGATGACCTACAAGGGCAGATCTTAATCACCTGGAGTCTTGACGGTGTACGTTCTTTGGGTTCGGACCAATGCATAATGACGGGTATCCCTCATTATAGTATCACATAGAGTATTTTAACCACCCTAAAAATTCTCTGTGCTCCACCTGTTCATCCCCCTGCTCCTGCAACTCCCGCAACCACTGATCTTTTAACTGTGTCCATAGTTTTATGTCATATAGTTGGGATCATATGGTGTGTAGCCAGTAACTGTATTTCGAGTCAGACAATTTTTCTCTTATTTATGCTTCAAGGATAATACATGAGGGCCCAGCATTTTAGAGGCTTTTTTGAAGCAGAAAACTTGTCTGATTTTTTTTTTTTGTCAAGTGATTCTTGTGAGGGTTTTACAATTTGGAGGAAAAAGTTGTTCTTTTACACATGAGTATTGATTTTACATCTGTTGAACGGGAGCCCGGGCCTGATGAACACACAGAGCTGCTTTTGCCTCTCCTTTTTCACAGGCTGGCCCCTCTACCTGGTGTGCTCTCTCTCTCTCTCCTGGAATGCCTAGTCAACTCTCCTAGACATCTGTTGAAAACCTTGTTCCAACAATACCTGCTTGGGAAACCTTATTTGACCCTTTTCCATCCGGACGGACTTCCGCTAGTGTCTTTGTTCACAGTTTAATTACCACACTTTTTGACTCTAATGTAATTATTGACTTACATGTCTGTCTCCCTTTTCTAGACACTGAGTTTTCTGGAGACAGGGCCTGGGTCGTCTTCATGTCTGGAACCTAGTAGGTCTTCAATAATTATTTCTGGAACTGAACTTCACGTAATAAAATTGTGTTTTAGAATTTCTTTTCATTATATCAAAGTGGTTTTATCTTTTTGAATTAGGATGAACTCACTATCCAAATTGAAAAAATTCATGATAGTATTCTACTGAATTACTTTTATGAGTCCAGTGGACTCTTTGGTCATCACAAAACCACTGATATTTTATCTTAATATTATATAAATATCTCTAGATTGTGTGTTGCTAATTCTGTGATAAACCCGAGACTCTGAAGTTTATTTATTTGTTGCAAGGAGATTTAAGAAGAAACTAAGAGAAGACCCTTCTGTGCTTTGTAAATATGTCTCTTCAAGTCCTCGTGGTATGAGGTATTTTCTTAGATTGAGTTCCCCTGAGAGAGACATGGATGCCTGTGCCTGTAGTTTATTTGCAAGGTGAGGAAAATACCAGAAGCACCAATAGTGTGTTACCAAGCCAGTTACCACAGTGGGCAGCTGGAGCCCAGCTTTGCTGGGCCTCTGGGAGGCAGACTGAGGAACCTGCCTCACTGGATCCCACCTGAGGGTGAGGTCACCTGAGGGTGTAGAAGCTGGATCATTCACACATCCGCTCTGGTGAGCCCCTGTTTGAGGGCAGGAGGAGGGTGTTGCCATTCATTTCCAGTACTCTTCCTGCCCTGCGGGCCCCCTGTGCATGCGTGTGGCACAGCCCTCTGGCGGAGAGGTGCAGTGATGGGCCAGCCGTGGCAGGCGTAGCAGGGAGCCCAGAGGAGAAGCCCCTCTGGGGAGTGTGGATGGGGGCAAGTGGTGCCTGGTGCAGACAGAGCCGTGTGGCTGCTTATTTGACAGTTCAGTCCTTTGCATCATGACATGTCCAGATGGAGAGAGAAAAATAATTAAGCACAGTATTTTCTTCTGTTTGAACTAGGATAGTTCTATGGAAGGGAGATTTATGAGAAATCCTTTAGATTGAGTAGGCCTTACAACCCTCTGCTTGAACTTTGGTACCTAACTGCTTCTTCTGTCTTTGGATTGCTCTAATTATTATATATAAAGTTCTTCTTTATACTCAGTAGGCGTCTGTCTGATGGTGACTTTGGCCCGTGTTCCCGGTTTTGGAGCAAGGCGCAAAGCCCCACTACATCTGCTTGTTCTGTACATTCTCATTGAATCTTCAGAAAAAGCCTGGCAGGTGGGTATCATTTACCTCCCTTTTACAGATAAGGCAACTGAGATTTAGCAACTGGAGATCCTCAGTGTTTTTAGAAACGAAATGATTTGCCAGGGTCATGTTGTAACAAGTAATGCTGACTGTCTACAGTGGCCCTTCGGCAGGGGGAAGGGGAGCAGGATGACACTTGACAGAACAAGTTCCAGGATCCTCAGCGCTGCACGGAAAACCTACTCTTCATCTCCCTTAATCCAACATATACCTTGAAATAGGGCGGGATGTAGGGACAGGAAGGTTGCCCGCTTATCATACACATACCTGCTCCCTTCCTCCTCTTCTCCGAAAATGTCACTGACTTCAGACTGGAGTTTCTTACGGCTGGTTAATTGTAACCTGTTCGTTGAGGCCTCTTGGTATAGAGCACTCACTGAGTCTATGTAGGGAAAACAAATGATACTCAGACTCTGCACATACACATGTATGTTGGGTCTCTGTGCATTGCACAGAGTAAAGACTTAATGAATGTTTGCTGACTTCTGAAGTAGCAAGCAGTGGTCTTTGAAACTGGGAAATAGGGCGTAACTGTAGGAGTGCCTTTCACACACCATGCACTGGCTGTGTGGCGAAAGGGTCCTGAGGCTGGATTGGATGGAGACAGCATAGCTGGAGTAGTACCTAGTGATCGATGATCAAAAAGGGGAGGTAAAGTCATACAGTAAAAGCCAGGCCGAGTGTTAAGTACGAAGGACAAAACTATAAATGGGACAGGGGAGGTAAAGTCAGAGACCAACAGGGATTGGAATTAAGAGTAGATTCTAATGCAAGAAGCCATTCTGGACCAGAGACATAGACCAAGGCGTGACAGTAAGGTTAAATCTGGGCAAACCCCATATCTAGCCTTTCCACTTACAGGAATATACCCTAGAGAAACTTTGGAACATGTGTATAAAGAGACAAGTGCAGGAAGACACCACTATTTAACTTTCGTGGATGCAGAAATAAGTGGTAAAAATATGAAGACATCCATGGATCGATACACACTAAATTTAGAATAGGAGTTTGAGCTGAGCCCATTTTTTCTTGCTAATATATGATTTAATGGTCCTCAATCATCTTTAGAGGTGACACTGTCTAGGATCCTATTCTCGGTAATAGATATGGGTTTTGGGTTTTGAGTGTGTGCTTGTTTTATTGGCTAATAGGGCTGATAGAAACTGGCAGGTGGGGCTGGAAGGACTAATCTCCCTTTGTCGACCGAGGTGACTGAGAGGCAGGGGTGGAAATCCAGGTGACTGGTGATGGGACTGAGAATAAGAATCAGGATTTTCTGACTGCTTGCTCAGTACTCCCTGCACCACACCGTGTGTCCTCCTCTAATGAAGGATCTTTTCTGTAGATTTATGTCACTGGTACCATGTCCTTAACCCTTTTTGGTATCCTCCATTAGAGTACTTCAGAGGACTCTGGTGCTTTAAGGTATCATTATTAAACCATGGCAATTGCATAGATCATCAAACCTTAGTGCATTTTTCTTCTGTTAAAATATATTAGGGTCAACCCACATTTACTTTTTTTCCCTCCGAGGTGTTTTATAAGTTGGCCTCAACATTATGTGGGTCATTTGTTCTGAAAAATCGTCGTAGGATAAATTCTTAAAAGTTGTCCAGGGCTTCCCTGGTGGCGCAGTGGTTGAGAGTCCGCCTGCCGATGCAGGGGACGCGGGTTTGTGCCCCAGTCTGGGAGGATCCCACGTGCTGCGGAGCGGCTGGGTGTGTGAGCCGTGGCTGCTGGGTCTATGCGTCCGGAACCTGTGCTCCGCAACGGGAGAGGCCACAGCAGTGAGATGCCCGCGTACCGCAAAAAAAAAAAAAAAAAAAAAAAGTTGTCCAGTGGTTAAGACTCACCTTCCAGTGCAGGGGGTGCGGGTTCAGTTCCTGGTTGGGGAGCTAGGATCCCACATGCCTCGAGGCCAAAAAACCAAAACATAAAACAGAAACAATATTGTAACAAATTCAATAAAGACTTTAAAATATGGTCCCCATCAAAAAAAATCTCTAAAAAAATTGTCAATAATTAAATAATTTCAATAGGAAAAATGTTAGTGATCCTAAGCCCTCAAGCTGACATCCATTTATACTAACACAGCACTACAGTCAGTTAGAAACTGACATAACTGCTTCAAGGAGTAGCATAGTTACCATAACATGAGGTAAAAAGACATTATGTTCCCTGTAATATGACTCTTTGTCCACTGTTTTTGAGCTTTTGTAGCCTCTGTACACAGAGTTTAAGACCACAATCAAAAACAAAAAATACCATGATTCGGTAACAAAATATCTTTTTAAAAAATAAATTTATTTATTTATTTTTGGCTGCATTGGGTCTTCATTGCTGTGCACTAGTTGAGGCGAGCAGGGGCTACTATTCGTTGCGGCGCGAGGGCTTCTCTTGTTGCGGAGCACGGACTCTAGGTGCGCCGGCTTCAGTAGTTGTGGCACACGGGCTCAGTAGTTGTGGCACGTGGGCTCAGCAGTTGTGGCTCACGGCTCTAGAGCGTAGGCTCAGTAGTTGTGGCACACGGGCTTAGTTGCTCCGCGGCATGTGGCATCTTCCCGGACCAGGGCTCAAACCCGTGTCCCCTGCATTGGCAGGTGGTCTCCTAAGCACTGCGCCACCAGGGAAGTCCCCAAAATGTCTCTTAAGTTCTGTTTAGTGCAAAACAATCAAATAGTATATAGACAAATCAGTGGAAGCCATGTATTTTTGAAGGTTAAATGCCTAAAGTTATCAGTGTAGTGAACTAACAAACCCCAAGTATTGTGAAATGAGAACTATGGACAACATGTTCCAGCTCTAAAACCACAGAGATGTCCACTGGGTAATTTCGTCCTTTGGTGTGTAGCTGGCCTTCAGATGCTCCATATACAAATACATAGTAGTACTTCTTAAATGCTAAGAAATGCCGCATACCAAAAATTGGGGTATTGAAAGAAACTGCCTGTCAAGCTGAGATGTCTTATTTCAGCTGGGAGTATGGGTGTATTTGAAATGGAAACAGGTAGAGGGTGTGTGTGTGTGTGTGTGTGTGTGTGTGTGTGGTGGCCAGGTTAATTGAAGAAAGAAAAGAAAACCAGTCTGTTACAATTTCTTAAAGGTGTACATGCGGGTAAACCCCTCTTTCCCTTTCTCCTTTCTCCTCAGCTCTGAGACTTATCATTTAGTTTTAATTTTATTCACAGCCACTGAGCTTTTACTTCTTATAAGTTGTTATACCTTTTTGTAGCATAGAATGAGTAATGGATATATTGCTTAGCTAGCTTGTAATCAGTGGTGAATAATGTTCAACATCCTATTTGTAGAGAATGATCATCCTTTAGTAATCTCTAGTCTTCTGCTGTTACAGGTGTGCTTAAAATTTAGATGACTGCTTCTAACCAAAGAAATCATCCCTTAGCTGACTCTGCCTGGAAAAGCTGAAATATATCATTGGGGTTTTTCTAGTTCATTCAGTGTTAATACTCCTCTGATGCCTAAAATAGTTTCGGGTGTAATTCTGTCTGCACTCGAGGAATGGTGGTCTTTATAATTTGTTTTAGTAGTAACAGTAAATTTTTAGGACATGAACTTTACAAAAGTAAAAAAAAAATATTCCACATATTTTCATAGTAACATTTTCTGTTTCATTGTTTCATGAGGATGACTGGAAAACTCATTTGACATTTTTTCAAACACACTAATCAGGAAGTGGTGCTCTCAAATTTCTCTCCCTTTTTTTCTCCTTTTTGTCAGCAGATGGCGTCTTACTGTTTCCTATCTCTTTTCCACTTTCTTTTCCTTTTTATTCCTTCCCTTCCTCCCTGCCCCCCTTGGCAAACATTTGTCACAAGAATGGATGCTGTTATTTTAAAAAGTCTGACTGTGACATGTTGTCTTTTCAAAAAGACAAGAAGGAAATGAAACAGGTTTTCATTGCTTAAGGCAATAATACAACTGGTTGATTTTCTCTGCCAACATATCCTTTAGAAGCAGATGTTACATTTAAGTTTGGCTTTGTAATTCTATTATGTTGCTTTGCATGTAGATGGCTCCTCTTTTCTCTTTTAGGTAGATGAGCACCTTTTGTTAATTTTTACCTTTTTTTAAATACTAGGCTACTTTCCAAAGAAAAATTCTTCGATGTACAGATAAATAGATTAAAATACATTTGTGCTTAGCTTTGGGAGTAAAACTGATAACAGTGATTTGGGCTAGTCATTGTGAATATGAAGTACCCATAAAGACTTATGATCGGGTAGAAAACATATACAGCTTAGTGAAAGATTGTTAATGACTGGAATAGGACTTAATTAATATGTATTATAAAACCAGACTGCATGTGGGACAGTGTGTCTGAGTTAATTAAATATTCTAAGGAGTAGTACAAACCCCACACCCCTTATCCCTTTTCCTGTCCTTTCTCCATCACTAAATAGTTATTAAATGTTTCCAGAACGAATATTACAGAAAAAACAAGTATGTGACATTGTCTTTGCCGTCAAGGATACAATCTTATTGAATGTAATTTGTTAGTCCACTTTCCTGGTATAGGAAGAATATTAGGGTGAGCTCATTTACTCTTTGACATCCTATTACCTCTCATCTCTGCTTGTCTAAATCCAGGTTTCAGGTCTGCCATATTCTTCATGATTATCTTAATTCTCCCCCCAGCCCTCTCCACTTACCTGCTCCACCTCCAAAAACAGTGGCCTCACACTCCTCTGAACATCCTTGATGTTTATGTAAACCCTCTTCTTGGCCTTGTTACTTACTACTTTGCAGTATAGTTAGTTACAGTTGCTGAACTTAAAGCATCTTGATTCTCAGTAGTTCTCAGCACAATACCCTGCATAGAAATGCTTTTCATTAAGTGATTTACTGAATGCTTGTTGGATATTAACTTTATAAGTGCATGGGCTTTTAGAATCAATCAGACCTGGGTTTGAAACTTCAGCTCTGTGATTTTGGCCAAGCCTTAACCTCTGTGAATTTCAGTTTTTTCATCTGCAAGCTGGGGCTGATAAGGACTACTTGATAGAGATGTTGTTCAGATAAAAACCAATGGTGTAGGTAAAACACAGTGCCTGGGACATAGTAGCTGCTCAGTAAATCTTGTGTGCCCACGTGTCCTCCCAAGACATACACACATATATACATACACGCATGGTGTATGTGCAAGATGCTGGACACTAGAAGAAAGTCAGGACCGTACAGGTCCTATGCCCATTGTGCTTAAAGAGGAAATAAAGCCATGCAGGTAGAAGACGATGGTGCTATTGGGACATTAGAGACAGAGCACCGTGGGAGTTCACTCCTTTCTCCCCGAGAAGAATGGATATGGTTTATGGAAAGTTTTGATACAAAAGGTGGCAATTGTGCAGAAAGTAAAAGAATGGGTAGGGCTTGAATGGGTGGAGCTGGAGTCTAGAGCGGTAGATAAATATTTTAAAAGGTGTGTCTTTTCAAAAACTATTGTTGTGCAGTAGAACTTTCTGGTCGAAGACTGAGATTGGAGATGGATATCCCTACTGATCTGCAAATGGTTTTCTTAGAAACTTGCCAGGTGCCTATGTGTGTTCTCAGATGGCCTATTCTTTTTGGTTCAGGTGTGGTAGTTACTACCAGGAATGTTGGAAATGATAAAATAGCTTGGCAGCAACTTCACTAGTATTCTAGCTTTGGTATTTTATAGTGCTACATTGGGCATATTACCCATGGATGTGGAGAAGAAGAAATTAACTTGGTGACTGTCCCTAAAGAGGTGCGTGGTTCACCCCTCTCCTTTTCCTCAACCCCTGCTTAGCTCTGCTGCTCCAAGGAGAACCTGCAGGAGCTGGAGGGGGTGCTGCACTGCCACTGGGGGTGCAAGAGAGGATGTTAAACCCATCTGCTCTAGAGCTATACAACAGATGAGAAATTTTTGTATAGAAGTATGTTTAGCAGAAATTGCATTTGAGGACAGGCACTTCTTTGGAATTGGCAGGTGGCTGATGTATCTTATATAAAGTAATGAGGTTCCACTGACCTGTGGCCAGGAAGGAGCTGGTCTGTCCTGGCCAGTCACCTTTCCTTCCCCCACCTTCAAATGCTCTCCATTTCTTCTACTGTTTAAATAGGAAATCAAGGTGCTAGAATCCCCCAGGGTTATGGGTATGAAGGTTGTGGGCGTGTGAATGGGTCAGGGCTCTGCCCTTCATGGGACCCTAACCCTTTTCTCTCCCAGTTTTGGAGAAATCATCCCCAACGGTTAACTCCCTTTTTCAAGACCACAAGCCCACAACCTTCATACCCATAGCACTGGGGAATATTCTAGCACTTAATTCCTTTTGTCCCCACTTTAAGAACGCAAAGGTTTTCCAGAGTAGTCTACCCCATACCTGGAGAATTCTCTTTTGTTCTAAAACTCTAGCCCAAAAAAAATGTGTTTACAACTGCTAACATTTATTGTGTACTTACTTGGAGTCAGATGCTTTTCCAGAAGACCATTAAGTATCTTCATTTTAATATACCTAACAACCCTGGAAGATATAATTCCCATTTTAATATCTAAGTAAATTGTGGCTTATGGGGTTTGACCAAGACGCCTGCAGCTAGTGAGTAGAAGAATCTGAATGTGAACTTAGATCTTTGATTACTAAACTGTGGAAGGTGGGTGCTGAGTTCTCACTTTGCCAATGACTGTTTCATCTTGGGTATGTTTCTTAAATGTATTTCCTTATCTTAAGAAAAATCAGTGTAGTAGAGTAGTTACATTCCAAAGTATCCTTCTGTGTAAAAAAAGTCTGCGATCTTACTGACTGCTGCTTTACTTCCAATCTTTTCCAGCAAGAAAAATGATTTTGAAATTGTAAAGTGTACAGAACTGCAGCAGTGTCTTGGGAAGTGTAGCTCAGTGTGGAGGAGATAGCCAGTGATGACTGTTATAAATTAGTGGTTCTCAAACTCTCTAGTTTGCTGAAGGAGCTTGCAAATATCTCAAAAGACCTCAGTGTTCACTAACTGTTGACAAATCATACAGAATTTAAAAGGGATTGAAGACAGGAGAAAAACAACCTTTTTCCAAATTTTAAATAAAGCAAGAGGTTCTGGAGGCCAAATGCATGCTCTGGCTATAGATCACCAACGAAACATAGAGTTAAATAGGTGATTTGTGAACGTTTTGAAAAGTATATGGTATTAGTAGGTCCAGTATGAGTTCACTAAAGGGCAAATAATATAAAACTAACTTTGTTTCCTTTTGTGAAAAAGTTCACATATTAAGGGTATGTTGTTGACTTGTTTTGTCTTGATTTTACTGAAGCATTTGACCAAAAATTCTATGAAGACAGTTATGTGTTGATTAGATCAGTGGTTTCCTTTTTATCCCCCCTCCCCGCTCCCGCCCTGCTTCCCCACCCCTTGCCATATTCTCAGCTCACTTCATGCCTATCCGAAGGGAACTACTGAGAAAAGAGCCCAGGAAAAACCATATGGTAAAAAAGCTCATCCAGGTCTACTGCAGCCGCTCCCTAGACTGGGATTTGAGAAAAACTAACAGACGTTTTCAAACTTTTGCGGGGGCAGGGAATCCTTTCATCAAATGAAATGAAACTCTACCATATAAAACAGATAAAGTGGGCTTCCCTGGTGGCGCAGTGGTTGAGAGTCCGCCTGCCGATGCAGGGGGCACGGGTTCGTGCCCCGGTCCAGGAAGATACCACATGCCGCGGAGAGGCTGGATCCGTGAGCCATGGCCGCTGAGCCTGCGCATCTGGAGCCTGTGCTCCGCAACGGGAGAGGCCACAACAGTGAGAGGCTCGCGCACCGCAAAAAAAAAAAAAAAAAATTAAAAAAAAAACAGATAAAGTGACATTTCCTAGTACTATAAATTTTTTTGGAGTTTACATTTATAATGTTTACTGAAGAGTCAGCAAGAGCAATGAAGCTCTTAAGATATAATGAAACACTTTTAAAAATCTGGTGTTGATAATAACTGTATAATAATAGGGGTATTCACATTATCAGCTGTGTTTAATAAACCTATACTTTGCTTTAAATGCATCATATTTTTAAAAAAAATCTGTTCTCACAGATAATTACTTGCAAATTATAACAAGAGTTTTTTGTTTTTGTTTTGTTTTTAAATAACTTGCCTTGGGATCCCAGGATGTTTTTCAATTCAACCAATCTAAGGTAGGGAATATTTGTTTCAAAATCGTAACCCTGTAACTAAACGTATGGAAACAACAGGTCACATTCCTTATCATAAATCTAAAGTCATACAGGAAACATCTAATTCTTAGAATAAATATTTACCCTCTCTCAAGTAGGGTATTATCACAAAGGACTTTCTACTGCGATGAAAGCAAGGCCGACCAGATGCCCCCTGTGCCTCGCCCGCATTTAATGGCAGCCGACACTGGGCTGCGGTTTGTATTCATGTGCTTACTTGAACAACCGCTTGAGAGCAGACTGTGCACACAGTATTTTTCACACGACTGGGTGGAGCTACAGCTTCCCTTCCCAGTGTCACACTTACGAGAAGTCCACATGTGCACGTGGAGGTGGCAGGGGAGCCTACCGCAGGGATCGCCTGCATCTCCCAGACACGATCTTTAACACATGATGCTGTGTGTCCGTAGTGGGTGAGAAGCTTGCGTAGAAACCATTTCAGTGTCATTTAAAAAAAAATTACAGTTTTTAAAATATCTAAAATGTATTTGAACACTAGAAACAGATGGTGGTGTATCCTTGGAGGGTTTCCATAGTAGAGTCTTTTTAAAAACATTAGTCTGATATCGACTGGATGCTGATTATGTTAGGAAAAATGTTTGGTTCCCTGTGGAATATGGAGATAGAGTTGGGGACAGCCAGGTAGTGCAGGTGAGAAAAATACAGCAATTCAGGAAGTGCATTTATGTACACAAAAGAAAGAACAAAGTAACTTTGAGTATAAAGCGGGGGATAACCTCTTCTGGCCGGGAGCACAGAGAAGGGTTCCTGGAATAAAAGACATTTGTGGAGGTCCTTGAGAACACATACAGGACTTGGGTATGAGAATATTAAGGAGAAGAGATGTTGTTCTAGGGCACCACATCTTTTGGGAAAGTGTAATTGTAGAGAAAGATGATGTAGATATCACTACCCTCTTAGATTACCTTCTTCATTAATAAGTTAGCTCTATATACATTTAAAAATATAATCCATTCTCAATAAATTCAAAGAGAGATCCTTTTCTTATATTTAAATATGCCTGGGGTTTCTTTCAAAGTCATTACTGTGAGACAGTGATTTACTTGTTCTTTAGACCTTTCCAGTGATACTTTGCCCAACCTGGCTTCCACTTTAAGACCTACCTGCATCATAAATATGCCCTAAAACTGACCTCTGCAAGAATTATAGCCATTCATTTGTTCAGTTGTTCACCCACGCTGGTATATTGAACAACTGTTAACGTGCGAGGTCCTGGAGAGTTCTAGGCACCCAGCAGTGAACAGGTCCAAACTGGACAGGTGGATTGGATGCCTGGAAACCACCTGAAGTTCTTATCATTAAACGTACCATTAAAAAGATAACAGTGCGACTTTCACTACAAAGTGATAACAGCATCAAGAGTACACCTCCTAGAGCTTTTACATTTTAACAGGGATCAAAGCTTTGCTTCGAACTGCTTCTAATCAGGCAGCTTAAGGGGAATTGTGGTTTGAGCTCTGGGACTTTTCCAGCTTATATGGCTTTTTTGAGCAGCAGGGTTAAAGGTGGGGACTGGCTCTGATAATATTCCTCCCAGAAAAGTAGCTTAAAGAAAGCCCTACTGCGCAGGGAAAATCAGTTAGATATCCCATAATGGAACAGAGCTCTTGTTATAATTTTGCCTTTTGGGGGTGCCAGAGAGCCGAACACAGAAACGGGAGGAGTATAGCATAGGGCAGGTGCACAGGGTGCCCTGCTGTTGGTAGCCGGGCAAGTCACTTACCCTCTGGATGCAGCTATAAATAGGGCTAATAGTGACAATAGTACCCACCTCAAAGAATTGTTGAGGGTCAAATAAGTTAATATATACAGAGCATTTAGAATTGTGCTTGCCATAGAGTTTAAGCATTATATTAAAGTTAGCTATTATTTCTTTTAGCTATGTGTTTTGGCAGTTTGTTGATTTTCTGAGAACATATAATAGATACACAGTAAGAGTGGATAAGAAGATAGTTCAAGTGAGGATGGTTAATTCCTTCTTTCCCCGCCTCCTACTCCACAGACCCTAGAGTTACTTGTTTTGTGAGGTAGTAACATCATATTTGAATGTATGACCTTGAAAAATTATGATTAAGTAGTTCTGGGCAAAGCTCTAGTGGTTGGAAAATAAATCAGGCCTCCCACACATACCTGCCCAGCCAAGAATTTGTTTGCCCCAGGAACCGTGGGTGGGCGGGAATGGAAGCAAGCACACACCCGGGCTTATGTGAACTCTCTGTTCTGGCTTGAGACCGTGGTGTCACCCTTCTTCCTCCGCTCACCAGTGCTTTCTGGTCATTTCTCTTCATTCTCAATTCTAGAGAAACAAATATTTTAATTTTTTTAAAAATGCTTTTCTCTCTCTCCTTTCCCCGACTCCAGGGAACTTCCACCCCGCCTCCCGCCCCCCGCCCCCTTCCTGCTTGTTTGTTCGCTAAAGTTTGGGTCTTTATTTGTCCCTTGTTATCACACTTGTGCAACTTTCTCCCAAGCCCAGGAAGGCAACATGCAGCGTAAGATGAAGAACTGTAGGGCTCCCTGCATGGATCCCGAGTTTCAGGGTCTGGGGCAATGCCCTCTAGAAATGTCCTGGAATTTTCTGTTAGTTCTTGTAACCAGGGATAGAGGTCCCCTGCCTTTGCACTGGGGCATATCCCAGGTACTCCTGCAGGCTGTCTCCTGTCTGTATCCTGGGGAGACTGGTGAGGGGTTTTTCCACACAGCACTGCAGAGAGGGGCTTGTTTTCCCGTTCCTGTGAAGTGCGCCACATCGGGACATGTGGTCTGCGAGACCTTCGGTTATTCCTGGCTTGGTTCGTGTTTTTATTGTTAGCCTGTTTAGCCTTCAGTCCTATTGTCCTAGTTAAGTCCTGTCATTAGAGCAGGTGTATTCTTTTTCTGAGTGTGAGAGGGGGCCTGTTTCGGGGCCTACCCTGGAGGAGGCATCCCGGGAGAGGGTGGCAAGAGGCCTCTCAGGCCTTGGGGAATCTCCTTGGTGGGAGCTAAGCTTAGAAAGTTACTTAACCTTTCTGAGCCTACATACTCACACCTCCCGTCCATTTAAATCTACCCATGGGTTGTTCTAAAGGTGAACATGGGGACTTCTCTGGTGGTCCAGTGGAAAAGAATCTGCCTTCCAATGCAGGGGACTCGGGTTCGATCCCTGGTCAGAGAACTAAGATCCCACATGCTGCAGGGCAACTAAGCCTGCGTGCCACAACTACTGAGCCTGCGCGCCTCAACTAGAGAGAAGCCTGGGCGCCGCAACCAAAGATCCCTCATACTGCAGCTAAGACCTGACACAGCCATACATACATACACACACACATACATAAACAAACAAACAAACTTTTAATAAATAAATAAAAGGTGAATGTGAAACTGTGTGGGATGTAGCCAGCTCTCAGTAACGGCTCCTTCCCCTCCATTTTCTTGTTGGACTATGGAACCCAGGTTTATTGTGGGGATAGTAGGTATTGGGCAGATTCTTCCTAATGACCTGGCCAGGTGTCAGGATGGGAGACTGATATTTGGGGGGCCTTTGCCCTTCAGTCAGGGTCCAGGTGGGTCTTCCTGAAAGAAGCATCCTTCTCCCTCGTGGCCGGCTGAGGAACTGGAGCAGGGGGCGGGCCGCAAAAATCCACTTTGAATTTTGCCACTTTATTTCCCCACTAGTTTGCTCAGATATAAGGAGGAACTGGCAAAATTAAAAATAAAAAAGGTTTTGTTTTGAAAATTCTGCTCTATTGACAAACAGCCTCAGATCGAGAGTAACCACCAGACATCCTGTTCCTCAGCATGTTTACTGGTCGCTCCTGGAGCAGCCGCCCTGCTCGGGTTTTGCTGTGCTTAGGGCTCTGCACGGGCATTTTTCACCTTGAAGCATATCCGTGTCCTCTGTCACTCAGCCCAGGCCACCTCTTACTGCCACTGTAAAACCTGTAGGCTGAAAAGAAATCAATATGATCAAAGCTGCATCTATCTGGCCAGTCTGTTGCACAATCCTGCCCTTTTCCATTTTACAAATCTAGCATTTTTTCTGGTAAAAAGATACGCTAATATAAGTTTATCGATAGTATGACTTGATGTTAGGCCAGAAGACTTCTGCTGTCCTCTGAAATACATACATATCTCAAAGCAATTTTTTTTAGTCTCATGAAGTGCAATAAAGACTTCATTCACTCCTAGAGACTTCCCTGGTGGTGCAGTGGTTGAGAATCCACCTGCCAATGCAGGGGACACGGATTCGATCCCTGGTCCGGGAAGATCCCACATGCCACGGAGCAGCTAAGCCCGTGCACCGCAACTACTGAGCCTGTGCTCTAGAGCCCGTAAGCCACAACTACTGAGCCCATGGCGCCGCAACTACTGAAGCCCGTGTGCCTAGAGCCTGTGCTCCGCAACAAAAGCCACCGCAATGAGATGCCCGCGTACCGCAACGAAAAGTAGCCCACGTTCGCCGCAACTAGAGAAAACCTGCACACTGCAGTGAAGACCTGACGCAGCCATAAATAAATAAATAAATAAATAAATAAATAAATAAATAAAAAGACTTCACTCACTCCTAGACTAACGTTCTCATGGAGACAGTTTACCGTGCCTCCCTCTGTAAAAAGGAAACAGGGCAGCAGTTCATATGCAGATACCCCGCCACCCACTGCGAGGAGGTCAGCGTCCTCCTCAGCCTTGCCCCATAGCCGCGGGAATTGGCCAGGTGGGCGCCCACAGAGCCCAGACCCGTTCTGTTGCCACCCAGGGCAGCAGCATGGGAAAGAAGGTGGGACTTAAGGAAGCGGGCTGTGCGGAAGGCAAGGGTGGCAATGTGTTCATAGTCGTCTGTCGGGGGAAGACGTTGGGGCTGATGCAGAGCCAGGCTCTGGCAGACAGTTTTCTGGTCTCAGATGTGGGTTCACCTGTCGTCATCTGTTCTTTGGGAAGGGTGCTGGTGTGGTTTATAGAAATCCTCCCAAAGAGTAATTATGGTCATTAGCAATGGTTCTGTAGTTCCCAGATGTATTCACCTGCCTGTCACTGCCCTGTCACTCCCCCGAGGCCATCAGAATGGCCCTTCACATGCTCGTCATGTTTTGAGAATTGCCACTGGTGGTGTACAGAGCAGATTAATTGGGTGTAGATGCTTAGGAAAACAAGAACTGATGGTAAAGCCTTGCATGAATTAGGAAAAGTTTGAAGACAGAGTTCTGTTTCTGGTATGCAGAGTTTCAGCATAAAGGCTTACAAAGTATTGCTCGGGTCTTTTGGCAGTAGTGGCCCTGTACTTGCTTTAGTGATATACTTATTCCAAACTTGAGGAAAATGCCATGGACGCATTTTCTGCAGGCTTCCCGGTAACTGTGGAAGATTTTTTTAAAATATTTTTTAAACTTTTGGGAAAATTATTTGTATTATTAAATAGCATAGTAAATATGTGTATTTAGATACATAAATAAAAGCAAAATATTGGGACTGTTTCTAAACAGCTATTAACAATAATTAGATCAAAACATACCTAAAATGATAAACCTTAAAGCCACAGTAATTCATGTCTTTCTATGTAGAAAATGTTCATTCAAATTAACTTCTCTCCCAATGTCAGAATTCCTTCTGCAATGTGCATAAGATGTGATAATTTTTTTTTTTGTGGTATGTGAGCCTCTTTCTGTCGTGGCCTCTCCCATTGCGGAGCACAGGCTCCGGACGCGCAGGCTCAGTGGCCATGGCTCACGGGCCCAGCCGCTCCGCGGCACGTGGGATCTTCCCTGACCAGGGCACGAACCCGTGTCCCCTGCATCGGCAGGCGGACTCTCAACCACTGCGCCACCAGGGAAGCCCAAAGATGTGAAAATGTAGGCATCATCTTCTTTCTCTTCACTTCCCTCCTCTCCTCTTCCTTCCTTCACCTTCCAGCTGATGCATGCTGTGTCCAGGTCACTATGGCAGGCACTGCGGATACACAGGTAAGTACTCATGACCCCTCCCTCAGAGGCCTCCCAGTCTAAAAGTATGTACAGCTGGATGAGGATGTGCAGGAAGGAGGCGTGTGAGGTTACCTGGGTGAGGGGCCCGCTCTCAGCGTGTTTGGAGGAAGAGAGACAGCATACGATTCACAGAGGTTATGTGGAAGCTGAGATTTCAAGCCTGAAGGGGTGGCCTAGAAATGAAAAAGCATCCCAGGCATGGTACTTGTGTGAGAGTCGTGAAACCACGTTTGGGGAATGGCATGCAGCCTGGCATAGCTGTGGTGCTTGATGCTGGGGAGGAGCAGGGTTAGCAGGATGAGACCGTCTCAGCAGTGATGGGAGCTCACCGCTTTGCAAAAAAAAAAAGAAAGAAAAATTGTTCTCTGGCTGAGAACTGTATTTTGTTAGAAAGTGTTTCCTTGTATTGTGCCAAGTCTGTCTCCTTTTCTGTTTTACCTTTGAGTTCAAGCCGCAGGAGCAGCCCAGAATGAGCCTGCCTCCTCTTTGCCACCTGCCTTTATGTGTAAGTGGTGTTTTGCTTCTTTAAGTCTTGCCCCAGGCTGTGTATACCTTTGTCCTTCTTAATAGGTTTTGGTTAGTAGTTTGTTTCCTTAATATAACCCAATGATAATTCCAGTTGGTCCTTTTAGAATCTGCAATTGATTGTGATTGCCTAGATTGATCTCACAGATCTCCAAAGCAGCTGTTGCTGCTGTACTGTCTCGTCTGTCGGCCTGTTTCTGCCAGGTTCCTCCCTCTGTGGTTTCACAGGATCCCAGAGGGCAGGAAGCAATCAGAGGTGTTAGTCCAGCGTCTCCTCCGCTTCTTCCCCACCACAGCATTTCCTTTTGGTCATCTTATGGCTTTAGAGAAACAAAAAGTAGGCCTTTCTCACACATATGCCGGGGATCCTTGTCCTGGGGGAACAGTATTTTTCTTTACAATCTTATAACTATTATCTTTTACTTTAGAAGCAAACTAAGAAAGAAAAAGAAGTACGTACCTGTGAAATGTTAATAAAAATTAATTAGGATTGAACTAAAATAGCTTAGAAGTTAAGGGTTGAGAGAGGCATGTTAAAGCTCAGGTTACATTTTCACATGAATTATCTGTAATTTGAAAATATCAGTTATGTTCTGAATGAGAGATTTGGCCATGTGTGTAATATGAGACCCCTCTGTCTGAAAGTGCAGGGTTTGGGTGGGTCCTAGAGAGAGATTCTCAACGCCTATTTGTTGATGGCAGCCGGTAATGTCGGTACCTGTAAGCAATCATTAGACGACCACTCTTAACCCCTTGATAAAAATTCTGTACTTTCCAAGCCAGTGCCATGGTTGTCTACGGATTATCCTCTTTACAAAAAAAGGACGAGATGGAAAAGGTTCAGTAATTTTGGTTCTTTCACACCCTCACCTAGTGCTGAAGCCAGGAGCTTACCCTATAGCTGTGATCCTCTGTGCGAACCATTCTTCCATGTGGGGAAAGGATGAGTGAAGAAAAGGGAGAATAAAAAGAAAACCATATGTGGTTGCTCAGGTAGAAGTTTCAGATCTCATCAGTTAGCTAAGGATGCCCCGGAAGAGACTGTTTGCTTATTGCTGGGATTTAAGTATCGTACACCGTGGAGGGCAAATTCTTATTTTTAATGTAAGAGTAAGAAAACAGTTAGTCTTCAGTGCAGTAGTTTCAGTCTCCGTCAGTGGTACTTATCGAGGGAATAGTAGGGAGAGGGGAAGGAGGGAGGATAATAAATATTCTACCACTGTGCACTCAAATGGTGGTCCATAGACCGGTGGCAGCAGCATCACCAGAGAGCCTACTAGAAATGCAGAGTCTCAAGCCCCAACCCAGCGCTTCTGAATCAGAATCTGCATTTAACAGACCCCCTGGCAATTCCTGTGCGCACTGAAGTTGGAGAAAGACTGCTCTAGTGGGTGATGACAGTACCTGACTCACCAGGAGCGATTTACCTGTCTTAGCACACTTTGAGAAAAGCTGAACAAATAAGGCATATCCGCCCAAAGTATTAAATGTTGAGAATCAGAGTTTAATTTTGTTTGTCACGGTTGACTAAACAGCAAATCCTGTTCAGGCGAGGACGGGGTTCTGTGTACTGCACAGATGACGTGCCCCATGGCTTGGATAGCAAGTGAAGAGCTGCTTCCCTGCCCTAGAGTGGAATTGTTTCCATGACGACAGTTATGAGCTGTGATCTCCCCCTACCTACCCCCCACCCCATTAACCAACAGAGCAGAGAATAAAAACAATACTTAAAATTTTTTTTTTTAGAATTCGTTGTGTCCATTTTTTACATCATGTTATATACATCATGGGTTTCTCAGGGGAAAAGTCTGTGCAGAAAAGCGTAGCTTCCTCAGTGATGTGCAAACACTCCTTCTGGTCTAAGCTCAAACTGGCACAGCTGACAAATGTCAGCGTTGGACCATGTTGGCCTAAGCCTGATTTTTAAGAAGAATACTTGTGTTTGGTGTTTATCCTGCTGTACATCAACAGATCTTCAAGTGGAAAATCTTCATGTTAAATAGTCATTAACTCCCATGGCCACATGTATTCAATGATCTTTCTCTTCACTTAGAGGAGCCTTTTATTTTCAGAGTAAACGAAAAATGCTAATACATAGTGGTGACCAGTGTCACAAGGACTTGAATATTCGATTCTTTTGTAATGTGATGTGACAATGTTTTTGCCTGTTCGGTCTTTTCCACTGTCTGGGATGATCATATATTACTTCTTCATAGCTAAAAATCCACTAAGTTTTCTTTTATAAAAGTAATAATTGAAACAAAAAAACCCCTTTAGTGATAAAAAGATTGACTGCTAAAATCAGCCATTAAATGAGTTAGAGCTAATCCTAGGGTATTTTCTCAAAGTTTCATGAAGAATCTGTCAGCTTTTTAGCAGCACTGCTGTGTGTCACTGCTGCACTCCAGTCCAAGCCCCTGTAATTTCTTGCCTAGGCTGTTTCAGAAGCTTAATAACTGGTCTTGCTGCTCCCTCCCTTGCTTCAGTCTGTTCTCAACACAGTAGCCAGATCATGTTTGCCTCTGCCCCAAACACCTCTGTTGCATTGCAGGGCCCTCAAAATAAAAGCCAAAGGCCTTTGGGCACCCTAACAAGGTCACTGTTTACCTCTCTGGCCCCACATCCTACTACTGTCTCCCATGAATGCCGCAGGTCAGACAGGCCACACTTCTGTCTCAGGGCCTTTGCACTTGCTGATCCACTGTCTGGAACTGTCTTTCCCAAGATGTCTACATGACTCTTTTCCAAAAGAGTCATGGTCTTTGTTCATATGTCAGTTTCTCAGTGAGGCGTTCCTTGACCATCCTATTTAAAATTTAACACCCCCCCCAACATATTTTACATTTTACAAGCCTACCTCATTTGATTGTGCTTTGCTTTATTGCATTTTGCTTTATTGTGCTTTGCAAATGTTGTCTTTTTACAAATTGAATGTTTCTGGCAACTCTGTGTGAGATGATGGTTAGCATTTTATTGCAATAAAGAATTTTTAAATTAAAGTATGTATGTTGTTTTTTTTTTAGACATAATGCTATTGCACACTTAATAGACTACAGTATAGTGTAAGCATAACTTCTGTATTCACTGGAAAACCAAAAAATGTGTGTGACTTGCTTTATTGAGGTCTGGAACCAGACCTGCAATGTCTCCAAGGTATACCTGTACTTAATATATGTTCACTGTTTGTCTCCTCCTAGAACGTTACCTCCTTGAGAAGCAGGGGTTTTGTCTTGTTCATTATGTGTCCACAGCACCTAGAACCATGCCTGGCTTATTCAGGTGCATGCTGTTTGTTGAATGATGAGTGAGTGAAGTTGGCCCTTTCTAGCCCCCGATGACTAGATGTGAATGTAGAGTCAAGGGCATTGTGGAACTTCTTCCTATCAGTTTTGTTCTCATTCTCATTACATAAGAGGACCGCAATGTTAGAACATCTTTAAAGTGTAAACCACAGCTGTGAGCCGTTTAAAACATTCTGTGCAGTGAGTTAGGGAATGTCGATTAGTTGTTGATTTGTAAGGCAAATAGGAGAATGACACAGTCAGTACACACCGGGTCTCCTGTGTGCCAAGTGTGCAGAGTCAGGCCCCAGGGACAGGAGGAGGCGCAGTGTATGGAGCCTCCTTCAGAGAGCTGCACACGTTGTTGCTGTCGGCCCCGTAGTCATCCCACAGCAAACTCAAAGCCTTTCATGCCCCCCTCCGAGGACCACTGCTTTGGGTGCTTGTGCACATGCGTGCATGTATATTTATTTGTTTTCCAGTGTTGTCTCAGCAAGGGTTTCCTTTGGCCGCAATTTATGTTTTCCTTTTTGTTTATAGTGTTTCTTAGGAGCCCACTGCTACAAGTCCTGTCTGCAGAGGTGCTACTCAAATGTATCTTGAACTTTGTGCCGTTTCTCTTTTAGTATCTGAAGATTTATTTTTGCTATGGAAGCCTAGGAAACAGTAAAGTTACGGAAGTGAGTTAGACAGTGCCCATCTAATTATTGACCCCCCCAGGGGCAGGACACATCAGGGAGGATGGAGCCCATTCAGGAAAGCCATATGGTCTGCCTGGCAAAATGATCCCTGTTTTGGCGATGGATGCAGCAGGTTCTAACGGTCCAAAGCCATCATTCATTCATGAAAATATCTCTTGAGTGTCCACTGTTGTGGAACATGCTAATAAAATGAGCACAGTATTCACCTTTATGGAGCATCTTACAGTCTAGTGAGAGAAATAAACGTAAATTAAATAATCACATAAATGTGTAATTACAAACGGTAGTAAGTGCTACAACGGAGAAGATCAAGATGCTATGGGAGCTTAAGATAAGGGAATGTCCTAGTCTGGGGTCGTGTGACATGAGCTAGGAGTTGCAGATGACTAGGCACGTATGTGCTTTGTGGGGAAGGTGCAGAGTATGTGCATTAGTTTCTAGCCAGAGGAAACGAGGTGTGCAAAATCTCTGAAGTGTTGAGGGATCTGTGCATTTAAGAGAGTAAAAGGAGACCAGTGTGGCTGAAATGTGAGGGTGACAGGAAGAGTGTGCACGGAGGAGGCTGGAGGGGTGAGCTGGGCCAGACCAAGGCTTGAAAGTCAGCTCTCGGGTATTTATCATCAGACCCATGCAGAGCATTAAAGGAGTCGAAGTAGGGCTGAGCCATGACCTGTTTTCTATTTTTAAATGTTTACTCTGGACACTTTGTGGATGATAGATTGGAAGGGAGGAAGCGGAAGCTGGGAAAATAGCAAGAAGTGTTTCGTGTTTGTCCAGGAGAAGGATGATAGCAGCTTGGACTAGGATGGTGGTAGTGGAGGAGATAGGAGAACACTTGTCTGGAGAGAGAATATTGGAGGCCACTGGCATCTGGACTGTGATTGCTCTGACTTGCTCACCCAACAATCTGCTGTTAATTTGGCTTGATCTGCCTGTATGGTACCCACACCTGGGATTTCAGGAAGTATTTATTGGCCAAAGAAACGTGAGTATGTTGGTCAAGCTGGATGGAGCAAGTGTCCAGGCTGTCTGATGACATATTTTTCATGGGAAATGAATCCATAGGCTTTGTGGCTTATCTGTCAATCTTTTATGAGCTTTGTTAACATGAATCAGTATTGATAAACATGATCATTTTTGGCACCTTAGTGAGATAGACTTTTGGAGCCAACAGAGGGAGGGACAGAACCTGGACAGTTGTGAGTTCCCCGAGGTAAATGTCACCTGGTGGAGACTCTCTGAACTGCTACCTTTCCTAAGCAACACCCTCTTTTTTGATGGATGCTTTTCCATTATCATTTTTAAAATTTTTAAGTAAATCTGTAATATCAATAGCTATATTCACCAATTGTTTCTATCTTTAGAACAGAAATTATTTCACCCAGTGGGGAAGGGTGCTGCCACCTAAAAAAGAATATCAGAGGGAACGTAGTTTGGAAAGGCATATTAAATGTAGAATGATTCAGAGTCAAGGAGAATCTTACCCTACATTGTTTCCCTATGCATCTATCTTTTTATTATTATGCCATGTTGATTTCTTTTGAAATCATAAAATATTGGTTTTTCAAATCTCCTTTTATCGATACATGTAATGATATTGTCTTAATGGTTTTATTTAGGAACTCAGTAAAGTTAGGCAGTTGAAATAATTCACTAAAGTTTCACGAAGCCCTGTTGGTACTCTCAAGTCTGGAAGATATCAAACAATGATATAAAACATTATGTGTGCATTTGTGACCACTCACTAACAATATTTTCCTCATCTTTTGCAGGAGAAAATGGAAAAAACGGAGGTACTTTTAATGGAACAGAATAAACCACTGAACAGGTAACTACATTATCAGGGGTTGTGTACATATTAATTAGAGTTAATATTTGTGAAGTCCTTAGAAGGTTACCTGGCACGCAGTAAATAACTACATAAGTGTTTGCTACTATTAAGTTCCTTTAGCTGTACCTGAGCCTAAAATAAACCAGTCATACATCCCAAAACTACCCAACAAAAACAAACCATTTGCCCCTAAAGCAAGTGTGAACATCACATGGTCTCTGTGTGACCTGTTACAGTGGCCTGAGAAACTTAATTTCTTAATCTTTGAGCACGCTAAGTAGTTGAATACCCGTTCACTTTTGGTGTTGAGCACTCAATTCGTGATGACCTTGTGTCAGATCAGTTTGCTTTTTGAAACAAAACAAGCTTCTTCCCAATTCTTGAAGAGCTTATCATTTGTGGAGATGGCTTCGTTTACAGGTAGCCACTGAAATGGCTTGTGGATAGGTAGTAAAGATGGAGAGCATGGCATTAAGAACAGAACTCACATTTTCTGATGACGCCGAGATTACTTGGAGTAAGAAGTTTCAAACTATTGACCCTGCCCAGGCACTGCCTTCACGTCACAAAACTGTCGGTGTTATTAAGACCTACTGACACATTCAGCAAACATTGATAAGGGGCCTATTATGTGCCTAGTGCTGTGCTTGGCCTTGAGATTGCAAAGTTGAACATGTCACCTTTCTCCTCACCCACCCCATCTCTCTGGATCTGTACCGGTTCCTGCCTTCTTTACGTCGCTGGGGGGGAGACTGGGGTCTCCTGGCCAGAGTGATGCTCTAGATCCCACCTTCCCTCCCACCTTCAGCTCTTCTGTCTCCCCCGGCTCCACTCCTTCCACTCTTTATTCAGGGTGGGGAGAAAAACTCTGGGAGTGGAGGCCCCGCAGTCTGGTTTGGTAGTGTTAGACGTTTCTCTAGCAGGCTTGCTTTCCCTGGACTTCTGTGTCATAGTTCACATAGTTCATTTTAAATATTCCGTGGTTTTGTGTTTTGCCATGCTTCCCCTCTGGCATTTGGGGATATTATTAGCTTTGGAAGTTACTTTTCTATTCAGAAGTGTGACATTATTAACTTGAGGGAGGCGGGCACTAGTGGTGTGCTCAATGTGTCAGTGGTTCTCATACCTTTTTTTTTTTTTTTTTTTAAATTTTCGGTACGTGGGCCTCTCACTGTTGTGGCCTCTCCTGTTGCGGAGCACAGGCTCCGGACACGCAGGCCCAGCGGCCATGGCTCATGGGCCCAGCCGCTCCGCGACATGTGGGATCTTCCCGGACCAGGGCACAAACCCATGTCCCCTGCATCGGCAGGCGGACTCTCAACCACTGCGCCACCAGGGAAGCCCTCTCATACCTTTTTATTGGAACCCACAGGAAGAAATACGTGTCACGTTAGGACCCAGTGCACGCACTTGCACACGTGGATGTATGGTTTCCCGATACATCTTCACTATATGTGAGTGTGATAGAATTCTCTAGTCTATTGTGTTCTCTATCACTTTTTCTTTTTCTCTTTTTTCTCTCTTCATTTAAACGTTCCTCATAACCTACCAAATGGGTTTCATAACCTACTAGTCAGTAGTGCTTTGACAGACTTGCTGTATTTTTGTGCTATGGTAGGGGCACCCGCTTTCTTGCCTTTCTGTCCACATTCTGTGGTAAGGTGTGTGTATCTTTTATCCCTAAACACCCCGCCCCCCAGCTTGCCTTAACTTAGTTCTTTATGTGTGAAACTCTCTCCCTCGTTTGTAATTTAGCTTATGTTTCTGTTTTGTCACATACCATTCACTCCTCAACTTTCTTTGTTTGAACTTTGACATTCCTCTCCTGACCAATAGACAAGAATTACTATTTCAAATGAAATAGATACCTCTGTGCTATTCGATCTTACATATTAAGTATAATTTTAAAAAAGTAACATGTATTTTTCATTAATTTCAGTGTTTACTAAACTTTCATAGTGTGCAGGAAAGCTTGTATATTGGAATGCATTGAAGTTACCCACTTTAATCACTTAATCTCCTTAAGCATTTTTAGGATTTCTGGCTCAGCATCTAATAAACTGAAATGCGTTCATGCTATATCACTCAGTCAGGGAGCTGATATGCAATGAGGGGAAAGAATTTCATGGTAAAACTTGATTCCTTACCTTCATGTGTTCTTTCTTAATGGGACTATAAAATGATAGTTTAGTAAAGCACCCAACAAGCCAGGATCTATTCAAAACTTTTGGAAATGATAATTCACTCTTCCAAGATAGTTAAGAACTTCATTTTAAATGTTGTAGGTTTGCGGCTTGATTTGTTAGATGAGAGATGCATTTGGTTCTAGTTTTAAGGCTAGTGCTGGAAAAACAAGAAGCTAAAATCTATTGCTTAACCTGTTTTGAACCCTTATCACAATATCGTGGTGACTTCTGTGCAGTGCTAGCAAAATTCTCACTGATTTCAGAGACAAGTTTATTTATAAAGGAATCATAATTATATACATCTAAGATTACTCAGTATGTACAATAAATTTTAATGGTTATAATGTGCAGAATGGTTCTTTTAACCTAAGATAAACCAGTATTCACCTGTCTTTGAAGATTATTTCTAAGGTTTATAGGCAATAAATGAGACAGAATATCCCAGTTTGCTGAGTTAAAAGATCTCATTTGAGTAGTCATAGAAGTTTCTAAATATTTTGTTATTGAAGCCAAGCCAAAGTTCATTTGGTTCTTTGAGTATGTTCTAATTTCAGTCATGATTAATGAGGCCTTTCCATATAATTATAAATATAGCATATTTGCCAAAATTTAGCCAAATTATTATATTGTATTATTTTATATTATTATAATATTACTTAGCCAAGTATTATAGGTGAACACATTCCTATACTTTACAATGATTTTAAATGCCATATAGCACAATTTGGATTGCTTTGTTTTGCCCTATCTAGGGTTTGAAAGTGTTGTGAGAAGACAATAAAGCAGACTTCGACAGCTAGTAGATGTTAAGGTGTATTTACCAAAATCCTTTAACAAAAATCATTATCTAGGATTTCATTTTGATTTCCCTTTCTTCTTCTTCTTCTTTTTTTTTTTTTTTTTTTTTTTTTTACTTTCTAAGGCAATTTTTTTTTTTTTTCTTATGCGGTACACAGGCCTCTCACTGTTGTGGCCTCTCCTGTTGCGGAGCACGGGCTCTGGACGCGCAGGCTCAGCAGCCATGGCTCACGGGCCCAGCCGCTCTGCGGCATGTGGGATCCTCCCGGACCGGGGCACGAACCTGTGTCCCCTGCATCGGCAGGCAGACTCTCAACCACTGCGCCACCAGGGAAGCCCTCTATGGCAATTTTAAATGAATCATAAAGTATTTTTTCCATTAAATAAATAGAGCATGCACAACAATAAAATTTTCTGATGTTTTCTTCTTAGTCTTAATTAATTAAGGTACACTGACTTCTTCCTGGACGACTGTTCCTCAGATATATTCTTCCTTCTTTTACTCACTAATTTCTTTGAAGATTGATTGAATCGGTGCAGTATCCTACAGCCATGTGCATTTATATCATTTGGGCTAGGACACAATTAATGCATCATCTCTGCATGGAAGAGGACCTAGGAAGGTACAGGTGTTGCAGTGGTACCTTTCTGGCAGTCATATCGTCTCCAGGCAGTTGAAGGCCAGTCCTAGGAAGATGCCAGAGGGGTTGGACTGGTAGGTGATCCAGAGCCCTCTCTAAACTGAGGAAAAACAAAAGGGAATATGCATAGAGCTAATGGAAGATCCTATCTCAGAAGAACTGAATAAGCAGCTCATATATAAATAAACCATGAGGACAAATCCTTCCAGCCTCTCCCAAGATGGCAGTCAGTGCTCTGTAGTTCCCTCATCACATCCCCATCGCCACTGAGACTGCGTCAACCTCGGTCTTGTGTTTACCGTTAGAGGGGGTTATTTTCATTCCTTTCCATTCTCTGTCCTCTTGCCTTTTGAGATACCTACTACATGTTCTCTTACCTGCCCGATGATTTCTTCCAAGTAACCTTATAAGCGATCCTAAAACTTTGGTGTGAGCCCTGGGTCTTCCCTTTGTCCCGTTCCGTTCCTGACCAGTGAGCTCACAGCATTAGCACAGCATAGGCAGGGGCAGGTGCTAGAAGGTAGTGAAAGAGAGAGTTCAAATAAATACTTCAAAACTACTTCACTTGAATCCCTACTTTTTGAAAAAAATTAAGAAACCATAAAAGGCCTTTAACTAGGAAAAAACTTTTTGTTAAGAATGATTTCTAGTCTGTTTCCTAGCCTGCTCTTGTTTAGTCCTAGTGCACAGTACATGCCTGGAAATCAGTAGAAAAGCACCAGAATGTATATTTGTTCGTCCCTTTAACCAGCAGCTTTGAGAGTATACAGAAGCAGGAGTTGATCCTTGCCCCCTGCCTGGCTCCGTTCGTAGGCATTTGTGCTGCCCCCCGCCCTGCCCTGTGCCCCCATTTCAGAAGGTAAACCACGTTGCCATCGGACAAGGTTTTACTGGCTTCAGAGAATGGCACAGCTGAAAAGGATATTATTGATGGTTCAAGGGGACAAATTATGGCAGAAATCTGAACAGTATTTGGGAACATAAACTACCGTGAGTTTATAACCCCCAAACAAGAACAACATGTATTTTTTAAAAAGTATTTATTTCATACTTGTCCAGTTTTTTTGGCCGTTTTCCTTTATTCATTTTCTGTGAGGGGAAACTGAAGTGAAAATGGAAATTATTTTTATCCCCTTTATTAAGGCACCTGGATTGATTGTGAAAAGCATGAGAAGTCACGTCAGGTAGCCAAGCACTTGTTTTAAAAGCATGAATAAAAGAAAAAGAAGACAGTAAACAACAAGATATGACATAGTGTGTTATGGGTTGCTAGTTTTGAACTTCAGTCCTTCGTAGCACTAGAGCCTAAGTATTTATGTTGTCAAGAAATAAAGTAAGCGTGGACTTCACTGGCGGTCCAGTGGTTAAGACACTGTGCTCCCAGTGTAGGGGGCACCGGTTCAGTCCCTGGACGGGGAACTAAGATCCCACATGCCATATGGTGTGGCCAAATAAAAAAATAACAACAAAAATAAAGTAAGTGAAATGCTAGGTTCATTCTAAGTGCTAAAGGCATGCAGCTGATATTGTTGACACATACAGAGATACTCAGTGGTGCTCTCAGGACATTCTTTTAGTCGTGTTTCCTATAGTTCAGGATGGGTTTGTTTTGATCTGTCCTATTTTTTTGTGATAATTTGTATGGCAAAGAGGACAGGTTAATAGCCTTTATTATTTCCTACGTGCTAAGCATTGGGTGATGAGTGTGAGGGGAGATACTGCCACCATCCCAGTTTTACAGAATGTGTTTGATAACAGAAGGTTCTAGTCAGTTCCCAGCAGAGACCACAGTCTCATCAGAACCAAATGGTAGCTGGCTTTAAGTAATGTTGCAGCAATATTTAAAGGCTTAAAAAGCTTCTTTACATTGTTGATTAGCTGTGATAGCCACACAAGGAAAATACTCATTAAAAGAGGGGGTTTTCACAGAGTAAAAGAGTAACTCAGATTTTCCTAAGTTTGTAGCATTACTTTCATATTCTTGAGGTTAAAGATTTTTAGGTAAATATTTGCAATTTACAATCTATTGTTTAGTCCTCAGGGATAGAATAGTGTAATATAAGAAAATTGAAAGTAGTATTCCCTTTTTAAATGTATATAATCAACATGTTTCATGTATTTCCTGCATATTTGCTATTTTCAGTTGTACATGATACATCTTGTGATTTCAGTAGGAAATGGACCTTTTAGGCAGACAGATTCTGAAGGATTTCCATATTGGGGGTATGTTATGTTCATTGGAAGAAAATAAATCCAATACCTCTGATTGAAGAGGCAAATAAATATATATGTAAAATCAATTTTCAGTTTACCACCTTAATGGAAGGGAACATTAGCATGGCTAATGAAAAGTTTTCAGCAGCCAACTCAGCCAGCTTTTTCTGTGTAACAAGGAAATAAAGGCTTACTTCTCTTTAAAAAAAAAAAAAAGTTTTCTTTTCACAGTAACTTCTTGTTTAGTTTTGCTTTGGGTTCTTTGCTTTCTGGAATGCACAGCAGACAGCAGTGGATTTGGAAGTGGCTCAACATATATTTGTAAAATAGAGGAATATCCCTATAATCTAAAATAAGTTGTAAATATTGTGAAAAGTTTAAATTAATACACAATTAAATTATGGATTTTATTACATTTCCATTGTAGATTCAAATTCATTTGCCTATTCTTAAAACTATAAATGTCCAGGGTAAAACAGGTTAATTAACACTTGAATCTATCTAAACAAGTCCTCCTGTCTCCCATCCCCCACTATTCCTATCTTTTTAAAGGTGAAATTAGTATAGAATGAAGATCAAAGATATTTGAAGGGGAGAATAAGTCACAGAATAATTTAAATGTAACCATTTGAATTTGGAGTAGGAAGGAAGGCTAGAAGTCATTTAACCTTTTCAATTTACAGAGAAGGAAACTGAGTTTCTGAGAGCTGATAGGACTGCACAAAGCCACAGAATTATTAAAGGGCAGAACTAATACTGACAGGTAGATAGCACTTCTTCAACCGGGACTTTTAATGATTTTTTTCAGCTTTATTGAGGTATAATTGACAGATGATATTATAAAATGTTTAAAATGTACAACATCATGATTGATGAACATATACCTTGTGAAAGGATCCCCTTCACTTGAATAATTTTCAGAAATTAATAGTAAACCGCAGTCTTTTTTGTCTTTGCTTTTTGTTTTTTAACACACTACTTGGAAAGTGTGTGTCTTAGGAAAAGGTAGTGGAAAGCAAAGCCCACTCATACTGTGGGTACTGTTTTTTCCACTCTGCTCGATTGGGGGTAGCCTGGTGGGTACAGATGGGAAAGGAAGAGAGAGGCCTAATCGTCACTTCAATGACAATGAAGGTTTTATGCGATAATTTTTAAACCTGGAACCACCTGCTTTTCTAGAAATAGTTGTTCCCTGAGAAGTTCCATGTCTTTCTCAGCTACTTGTGCCCCTGTCCAACCCAGAAAACACCACCCCCTAATTCCTGCATTCTAGGGAGGTCTCTGGCAGATCCCCTCCTGTTGAGAATATTATTACCTGTATGATTTTTTACCGGTAGAAAGGCAGGTTTAGTGTTGTCAGTTAACTTACTGTGTTAGTGCGCTGAGCTTGCTGAGACTACAGATTTATGTTGGACTTCTTTCCCCCTACCCCGTAAATAATTTTGCTTCCCAATTTAGAAAAGTCGAATTCTTAGAACCAGGTACTACTATCATTTGCATGGGACCAAATGAATGCTCTTGGTTCCAAGTACAGTTAATGAGACAGGGTAAATGGGGCAGGAAAACGAGCATCATCACCAAAAAAAAAAAAAAAAATCCCCATGTGTAACACCACTAGTCAAAAGTGTCATGTTTGTAGAGTGCAGACCTTACCACTCTTTTATCCAAAAGTGTATCTTTCTTAGAAGCTGACTGACTAGATTGGTATATACTTGACTCATCCTTTTTATTTAAACTACAGCAAATGTACCCTGTGACCCATGTGAAAAGTATTGGTTTTAGACACAATACCTGGTAGAAGTAAACAGTTTAATCCGACCTGGAAAAGAAGTAACCTAAATATACCTAAAATTAACCTAAAAATTGTGATAGTGGTAAATAGTAAAATCATATTTCCAGCTTCTAGTATTATATTGACACAGTTATTATTCAGTTGGAAATTTTATTTTGACAGCACTCTACCTCATATGTGTTTTTCAAAAGGGTGTTAAACCACTGCCTTACTTTTGACAGACTCCTTAGAGAATGTCTATGTAGCAAAGTGTGGTAAATCGTTGTCACAGTACACTGAAGCCTCAGGGTTTGTCTTAGTTATCTGAGTATTTCACTGCATTTTGAAAGAATCCTGAATTATTCTAATAATTTAATCCTGCACGTCACAATGTGCAGTGCTTCATTATGCATTAATTTTTTTATAACTTCTTTACGTTTGAAAGATGATGATGTTTGTTTTGTCGCAAGATGCTTTCATGAGAGGCTTCAAATTGTGTGGCCGGGTGTAGTTGTCAGACGGAGACCTAAATGTTGTTTCGCTTTTGTTCCAGAATTCATTTGCACTGGCTGTTTTAATTCAGATTAAATACGAGGAGGAATAGTACTGCCTTCTCCTGTCAATATGTGGAAGCATATTGTGTTTACTCAGCACTTAAATGGTGCTGTTTTGGGTTCTGAGGTAGCCGAGGAAGGGTAGCCATGCTACCAGGAATTATGTTGATTTTTACTTATTTTATTATCTGTTTAGGCCCTACCTATAGGGCTTAGTATATAACCGGAAGATAAGGCTGGGTAGACGGGAGGAAAAGAAATCTTTAGTACATAATCCTTTCATATTTTTCTGAAACACGATGGTTCACTTGCCACAGTGTGTATTACACCTGCAGTTTCTTTGGATCTTATTTGAAAACCAGTGAGGGGAGTAACACAAGTGGGTGCAAAGAAAGAGGTACCCCCACGAGCTCTGTATCACCCAGACTGGCAGTGCTCACTGCAGCTACAGGATTCACTGGTTCGTGGAGATAAGACATGGAAGATGTGTCAGAAATGTTTGGCTAATAGAAAAGTTTAAGTGCCAGCACCTGAGAATGAATTCTTTTTAACTTTTAAATAAATGAGAGTTAGATTCATTACAGAAACGTAGGGACCTACTCATTCGCATTCTTACATGTTTTCTAGGGAAGGAAGAAAGGATGGAGTTTGAACTGATTTGCTGGGAATCGTGTTCAGAATGGATCCAGGATATTGAAGTGTAAAAGAGGTGAGCTGCCTGCCTCTGGCCTGGACTGTGGCTTATACTTTAATAGCAGGAGAAATGAGGACAGACAGCAAAGCCTGGGCAGTAGTGTTAATGGCATAAGTTTGCCCCTGGGCTCCCGTTTCCCCAGTGCCACAGTCGGACTCTCAATTATGGATGATTGTGCTCTTAACTGTTAGGGATTCTGTACATTAAGGGTGAGGAGTCTGGATCCAGACGTCTTGGGCTCAGATACTGGCTTCGCCTCTTAGGCAACTGACTTAATTTCTCAGATTCTTCATTTGTAAAAAAAAAAAAAAAAAAAAAAAAAAAAACAGGGATAATATTAGTATTTACCTTTCTGGGGTTATTAAGAGGATCAGATGAGTTAATGATACATAAAGTGCTTAGAACACTATCAGACACACAGTAAGCGCTGAGTATGTGTTAGCTGTTGTTACAATATGTGACCCTATTTAATTTTTAAAATTTCATCCTCTCTCCATAACCCTTATGTAGGGAGAGTAGACACTTAACTGGGTGAATGAGTGAGTAATGACTTGCCTGGTATCTTTAGAATTATTGATTGGTAACGTAAATGCATTTTGTAAACTAACTTGGTTAGTTTTCAACATAAGGCCGTGTAGGCACTGCACTGATTAAATTACATCCAAGCATGATCCTCCCACCTCATCTCAACCATGGTGCTTTATCTTCTTTCTAATAAACCATTTTCTTTCCTGGAACTCAAGAAAAGGATTGTGTTTTACATCATGAAGAAGTACACACAACACACGTAAATGAAGCAGTTAACTTTATGAAACAATAGTTACACTACGTTGAGTGAGCTCTTGTTTTCTGTTTTATTCTCGTTTCATTTTTGTAAAAGTGCTGCTTGCAATGCATTGAAATTATTTCACAACCCACTAATGAATTACCCTACAGTTTGAAGAACACTGCATTAAACCTGTTTGACTCTTGTCTAGAACCAAAGTGGGGATACCTTTGATTATAACCAATACTCCCTTCCTTTTCATTCTCTTTCCTAACTTCCCCTGAGAGTGGAGCTGGGATTCACCAGCTTTAAACAAGCCCCCGCCCCCGCCATATGTTTAAATGCCACCAACCTATTTAGCAAGGGCAAAGTTTGTATTGTCATTTAAAAGGACTTTAAGTATTACTGTATTTCCGATTCACTTTCAGCACATTTGTAATATTAAAAATACATAGAGCTCATATCACTATAAGATAGGATCCAATAATCATTTTCAGGAAGGTGTTTAAGGTGAGGTATGACAAAAGTAACAGATTTTTCAGATTGTGATACCTAACTTCTCTGCCCCACTCCTCCCCAGTTAAATAAGGCATTAAGAACATCACGCAGAAAAGTAACTTTGTTGGTAGAACAGAGAGCTCTTGAGAGCTCTTGGCGTCCTGAGCTGTCCGTAGTCTCCAGTGTGTTCCGTCTTCGGCCAGCACCGATGGTTGGTTACTTACTGTTTAGAGCTGCTCATGCCCTGTGACCATGAAGCTGAACATTCGCCACTGCCCCTGCTGAGCCCTGATTCTCTGTTCTCACCAACTGAGCCACCAGCCAGACCAAACAACTGTTGATACTTCTTTGAAAGATTGACAGCCAGATTCGGACCAAGGTTACCACACAAGGCCTTACACGTGACCAACTGCACGTTGCCTTTGGTCAGCCTCCCACGCCCCTGCTCCACACAGCAGCCAAGCTGTCCTGGCTCAGGTGCTGTGTCTAATCCAGCACCTTTTCCATCGAACTTGGTGAAAGTCTGAATATTACATTCTCTTCTTTTCCTGTCCATCCCCCTTTAGGTCGTCGTCTTTGTTATTAAATCCATACATCTTTATCGTATTTCAAGTAAATCTCTAAGATTTTTTTCTTTCTTCCCTCTGTTTGATTTTGGAGAGCCCCCAGTGGTGCTAGTCATAGCTGATAAGTCAGGAGTAGGGCTGTAATCATTATCAAGAGGAAAGAGCGTAGTATATTTGGAGGTAGAATAAAGCATAATAGTCAGTGTCATTAACTTTCAGATCTCTTAAGTGTCTTAGTCTGGTTCATCCTCTTCTGATTATACGTTCTTACACACTTGCATAGAGAAATAAACATCATTCTTAGTTTATTTTATTCCTCATATAATTGTTGGTATTGCAACACAGTTGCGGTATACATCTTATTTCAGATGTGTGTGTGTGTGTGTGTGTGTATATATATGTATATTTATATAGTATTGTATTACAGATACATTATGAGTGAAATAAGTTTCTGTGGAATGACCTCTGGGTACTAACTTTCATTAGCAGCATCAATCCTAAGGGAAAAGTGGCACCAGTTCTAACCCACCGACGTTAAGTACATTTTGGGTATGTAACCAGGTATTACTTAATGTCTTTATTTCTCTTAGCCATGCTTCTGTTCATGGAAAAAGGTTGCCTATCTTAAAATCACCTACGTACTACTAGAGTAGTATGAGTAGAGTAACTTCCATGATTATTTTCAATAACAACTTAAAATGGAAATCGTAGGAAAATTTAGAGTATTCTGAAAATAGGAATATGTTTAAGCCTGGATTTTGAAATGACAAATCACTTTTATCACTCCTGTGTATGTAAGTGTTTATGACACTCTCTTGTACATAAAAGTTTACTACTTTCAAACAGAGGGACAGTTGAACGAAGAACATTGGGGCCTTTCCCCAGTTCAAGTTGGTGGTCCCAGGTGACTCAGGACAGCCCCTTCACTCTGGCCTCTTTCTCACATGTACACTTGAAATGTGATGGCTTTGGCTGATGAAACACATTAACAGCAGTCAGAAAATGTTTAAAAAGAAAAGGCTAATACACTTTCCTATTAGTAGAATTTTTAAAGTTTTGGGTCTTCATGAAGGCATTTCAATCTTTGTTCTCTCTGCCGACCAGGTATTATACCTTTCAAAATAATGGTTACCAAACAACTCTTCAAATTCATTATTAATCTCAGGGTAATATTTTTCTTTTGCTTGAGTTTTAGTATATAGTCTGAAACTTACTGTACTGTAGGTAGCAAGCTAAAAGCCACTGGTGAAAGTGAAATCATGGCAAGGGGTCTTGTACATCATGAATATGTTCTCATTCATTGAAGATGCATTATCTTGACACAATTTTGTGATTATAAAATGACCTTGAACTTGCAGATATGCTAAGAGTATTGTTGACAAAGAGATACCGGTAGAGATTATAATCTCTCTGCTTGGGTCCACACAAGCCAAATACGCAACAGAATTCCTAAGCTTAATGTAGTAAATAAGCAGCATTTGGACTTACGGCTTTTAACAATTTTGATATATGCCCAACTTTGAGACATAAAGGCATCCATAGAATAAAATAATAAAGTATACATTTTTAAAAATCATCGAGGTCTGAGAAAAGATAAAACAGAGCCCTTGGGGTTTGGCATTGTTGCCACGGTAGCCACGCTGAGGGGTGAGATGAGTCAGCAGGCCCAGATCAGCAGGGCTTTGCATCCTCTAGCCCACCACATCAACCAAGGATGCTCTGCTTTCATCTGGTGCCTCTATTGGGCTTTCACCTAAGATTTCATTTGGGGGAGGGCTTCCAGTGCTAACGTACAGTTTGAGAACCGGTGCTCTGACAGATGCAGATTTTACCTATTAGGCAAAATAGTTGGAACGCCAAATACACTAGACCAACTCACGGTAAAATTAAAGATAGCAAGTCGGCTTCCTTATAGCCCTGTCTGTGTTAGGATGTCAGAGTGTGTAGTCATCCTGAGACGCAGCGGGGGGCACTTGGAAAAGCTTGTTCGTAAGCACACTGTTTTCTAAGTTGGGCTCCCCTCATCCAGAAAGTTTCCTTAGAAACTTTATGCACGTTGGAGGAACAGGTAAACCCTTTTTATTTAGTGAAACATAATTGTTATACTCGCTGGTGATGTTCAAATCACATGTCTCTATGCACGTTGTAATGATGGTGCTTCCCCACCGCCACCCTGCCGCCCAGCACTTTGGACTGAAGTGAACTGACTGCTTAAAGTGGAGCACAGCTTGATGGAAAAGGACTGTGAGTTTTCTGCAAGTTCACACAGTCTTGTGGTGGATAAAGGAGGAACTGAGAACAAGACATAAGGACAGACGATATCATTTTAAGTGCATTTCTGACAGTGTTGCTCAGTTTCCTTTTTACAAATCCTTTATGTTCAGAGGGTAATGGGGGTGGAGGTGGGCATACGGGGCCAACGTGAAGTCTGACGTAGAGAATGCGTTGCCGGTGGGTCCCCTTGCGAAGCAGGGTTTTTTGTTTTTGTTTCGGTGAGACTTCTGTGGCAAGGAAAACTGTCTGTAACGTTCTTGATGTGGTGCCTGGAAAATCGTGAGCAGTCAGTAAACGTTAGTGTCCTCTCTCCTCATTTCCCTCCTCTTGTTTTCAGCAGCGTGTTTTATTCTGGTAACATCTTTTCATGTAACGTTCACCTTCAACATCAAGTACTGTGTTCTTCAGCTCCCACAGCTTGAGCTTTTGTCTCTCAGGTAGAGAGGTGGTGGGGAGGAGAGGCCAGGTGAACCCAGGCAGGCTCTCCTCTCCCCTGGAGTGAAAGCCTCAGGACTGAGGTGGCTTTAGCGCCCTTATCGCTCCTGATTTCAGCAGGAGTCAAAGACAAAATAACTGAATGAAAGGGAAGATGGCAGCAGCTGTAATCAACTGTTCAGTTCCACTGACAGGAAAAAAATCATCTTCCAACTTTAAAGGATTTAAAAATAACCTGGAATGCTTCTTAACATGCAGATCCCTGGGCTCCACCCCAGAGTTCGGAGTCAACTTTAGGTCATTCTGATGCACGTGGTCCAAGAGCTGCGTGTTGAAAACCCCTAATTCTAAGATCAGTTATACCACTGCTCCATTCTTCGTTGATCATCAGTGTAGCATAAAGACTAAATTTCTTTTGAGAATTTTTACCGCTTCTTGGTAATTCTGAGCCCCGAAACCATGGCTTAGAATTCTTGGCTTAAAAATATGTGGACTGTGCCTATACTTACGTGTAACTCTTAGGCAGCTGCATAACACAGAAAACTTTGGCAGTGGCCTGAGATTTATTTTAAAATTGCAGCGTCGACATAATTCTTTCTTCCTTGACTTTGCCTGATGAGGGAGTCCTATCTCACTGTGGTTTGTTCTCCCGGTGGTTTCCGTAGGGTTAGGGAGAATGCTACAGAAAAAAACGAACCCTGTCTAGTTTTGACTCACTCAGACGTGGTGTGTCTTTCGTCTTTCTGAGATGGGATATGAGAGGCATGCCCCAAAGATGGCAAATCAGACTTCCACACTCGTTGCCTTCACTTGGCCAATAGCTTTCTCGGAACGTGTATATTACGATGTGCAGTTTCACTAATCGGGGATTTCGGACTCCAGCAGGAAACAGCCTTGAGTCTTGGGAGACTTCTGGGCTTTGGACTTGGCACTGACTCCTCCACAGAAGCAAGGGGTGCATCTGGCTGTTAGAAGAATTAATGGGCATCCAGGTAAGGGTAGATTGGATCGTTCCTTGTTTTCCTTTGGGTGGATTTGAGATTTTAGAAAAATTAGTCCTCTGAGAAGAGCTCAGAACTGTTTGTCTTAAGTTTTTCCCTCTGAGTTGGTTTTTAGGATTACCCTGTATGTCATCATTCCCTTTGATGTGAAATCCACCCTCTTCAAAATGTAGTTTCATTTTCAAATCTTTTAAGCATAGGATTCCATTTCTCTTTCTGTGCATGAAATTTTAAAATAATATTTAATTAATATTTAAATTAACATAAAATAACTCTAGTTGCTAAGATGCTAATTACATGTAGGTTACTAGTTCATAACTTAAGTCTCATTTTTTTTAGGGAGTATGCTTTAAAAGTTGGGCGGGGAAGATCGTGTTTGCATATCATTTATGAAACAATGATGTTACAAGTGTGTCAGACTTTTCCCTATGTTAAAGGCCAAATTTTGAGGCATACTGCTTAATCTGTTCTGAGGAAGGAGCCGTGAGACCTCTCCCCCTGCCACTCCCCCACATTTACTCCTGGTGGGACCAGCTCCAGTTCTCTCCTCACGCAGGGGGTTCCGACTGTGGATATTCAGTGCGGTGGCATTTTTCTTGAAGAAGTGACTAAGCCTTCTTAGATGAATTTTCTCTTTGAGAGAGGTGGTAGAATTGCATCAGAAAGGCATTTACAGTAAATGGCTCCCTCCCCCCCTTCCTGTAATGACCACATATGAAAGAATGCATTAATTCTTGTTTTGAGGAAATGAGAGTAGTAGAGTTCTATGGAAAACTCCCTGTTCATCATTAATTAACTAGATTTGAAAGTTAAAAGTTGTAAAGCCAGAATCACTTTGTGCTATCTAAATAAATGTCACAGAGATAATAGCTTTTCATTCCATATTCTATATGAAGTAACTAGTTATCTTGAATTCAAAAAGAGGAAATAGTGTTGAATATGGCTATAGTTAATGGCATAAACCTAAACGAATTTCTTCATAGTCATTTTCCTTATTAATATTTTTCTTAGGTATGTTACTGATTTTGTTCTTTAAGATTCGATTCTCTGTGGTAGAATATGAAGGCTGGAAGGAAAACTCCCATAGGTCATCAGCCAGGGGTTCTCATGGCAACAGTGCTGCCCCCTAGAGGACATAGTATAAATTTGGTACGTTGTTTGGTTCTGCAGTGAAGGGCCTTGAATCAGAAATTTTAAATGTCCCACAGTGGAAAAGACAGAAAGAACTGCCCTGTATCCCACATGAGTTTCAACTATCCTGTCGGATATTCATGCAGTGAAAATTAGTTTATAATTATCCGATCTTAGACCTAAATTCATTTTACATAAAAGCACAAGATAACCTTGGCATACTTTAAATACACACAGGATATACTCATTTTCATTCACCTGTACCTCTCCTCTTTTGTTTTCCTGTACTTTTAATATGGAAAGCTTCTGATTTGACTTCTATTAATCCAGGTATTCTTTATAAGTAAGTGATAAGCATCTACTTCATTACATAGTTAATGGGACCTGAAAGTTATGTACATATTGAAATATGTCATGTTTTCATTATAAATTGTTTTGCTTTTAGGCTCTACGTTACATTTAAGGTATTATATTGATGTTTTAAAAATATGTGTATACCAGGTAATGTTTACCAATGAATTTCATTTCAGAATAGCAAATATAAATAGGGCATTACAGAATTTTTTGGTTATAAAAAGAAAGCTTTGGGACTAGTGGGGTTTTGAACCAGTGATTCAGTTCCTCTCTGTAGTTCCAGGAAGGACAGTATGCAGATCACCCAGATGGGAGGGATGTTTATCTTCTATGTGAAGATCTCCAGGGAAGATTTCACATGTACTACATTAATATGTTTTAGTATCTTGAGGTCTTCACGTTAAGCTAGTTCTTATTAATACTTTCCAGGAGTCTTTATTAGGTCCCTCTAAAAACACCACCTTTGGTTTCTCCCTTCCTATAGGAAAGGACAGACAAGTATGGAGGGAAGCTTACAGGTCATCTTGCAAACGAGCAGAGGAGTTAAAAACAGACTCAGATTTTTTTGAACAAGGGAGCTTTGTGTCACTGTCTTCTTCCCAGGAACATGTTCTGCATGTGCCATTTTAGACTTCTGACTGTGTGCTGTAAATATAGTGCATCTTAGGTAAGGCATGGTCTGTGACACAGGATTATATCGTCAGAGTCACAGCTGTGAGGTCAGGGTACCCAGGCACATGCATGCAGCGCTCACTGATACTTCTTGTTTGGGGCCACATTTTTAATTCTGTAGGCCTTTTTCTTGGATTGCTATTTCTTGTGCATTTTTTGGTTGTTGTTATTCTTATGTGGATGTAATTATCGCTTCTCACATTTTTTTAGGGACACTCATAAAAGTTGTTTTGAGGGTTCTTGACGAAATATCTTCACTCTTTTGAATTTTCTGTTTCTTCCAGGGCCTTTTTGTTATGTATCTTGGTATTCCACTTTCACATGGCAGGCTTTCTTTAATTGCATATTTATGCTTAACTCTTCACTCATATAGAGATGAGGTACCCTTAAGGCTGCCAGGGCTCGTTATGTTGGGTGCATCTTGCGTCCCTCTGGTGGCACAGAGCCAGCCCTCGTGTGGAGAGTGACTCAGTATCAGAGTGAAGAGGGCTTGACTTCGGGGTTTTCAGAACCACACTAGCTGTTTAGTTCTCACTAGACATTGTGTTTAATTTCTTTTGAGACTCATTTCCCTTTTTTAATTTTTAGTTTTTGCCTGGGTGGGGGGCTGTGAGGTTTGTTGTTTCTCATAAAGATAGGAATTGGGCACGGAAGTAACAGTTGTTGATACGTAGACTTTTCAGTTAATCTTCTCCTTTCTACCCTTTTTGTCATCTCTGGCCCATACGGTCCTTGCCTTTTCTGAGTCTAGAGCCGCTTTGAGGTTTCACTGGGTTATGGCCTTAGCAGCAGCAGCCGTCTCAGAGAACCTCTGGGGCTGTGAGCTGCCTCTGCTCAGCCTCCTCCGTCAGGACTTCATCATTTTACGGCTTCCAGATGTTGGTTGAAATCTCTCAGGCCCATGGTAGTCTTTTAACGGTGGTGGGTATGTATACTTTTTTGTATAACTGTAATGGGATCTTTCATGTGCCCTGACCACCATTTTGAAATGGTAACTTAGTTCGGGCTTCTGTAACAAAGTACCATAGACTGGGTGGCTTATAAACAACGGAAATTTATTCCTCACAGTTCGGGAGGCTGGTTTATAGAAAGCTGTCTTCTCGTTGTATCCTCACGTAGTAGAAGGGGCAGGAGAGCTCTCTGGGGTCTCTTTTATAAGAGCGCTGATCCCATTCATGAAGGCTTCACCTTCGTGACTTAATCACCTCACCAGAGCCCCACCTCCTAAAGGCATCATATTAAGATTTCAACATGTGAATTTGGGGGGAAAACAAACATTCAGTCCATAACAAATGAGAAGTCCTTTCATTTGTTGATTTGTCAGAAGCACCTCTGAAGAATTAAGTCAGAAATGCATTTAGCCAGGAAAACGTTTAAGTGAGGGCGTGATGACTGCAGTGGGTGTTGGGGTTTGGAAAAACTAACCCTCAAAATAACTTGGCTGGGAGGGATAAATTGGGAGATTGGAATTGACATACATACACTACTATATGTAAAATAGATAACTAATAAGGACCTACTGTATAGCACAGGGAACTCTATTCAATACTCTATAATGACCTACATGGGAGAAGAATCTAAAAAAGAGTGGATATATTATATGTGTAACTGATTCACTTTGCTGTACAGCAGAAACTAACACAGCATTGCAAATCAGCTGTACTCCAATAAAAATTTAAAAAAAGTAACTTGGCTGGGAAGAAACAGTGAGCTGACATTATTATACAAAGACATGCTTTCCAGCTCTGGAGGCTATAGTCATTCCTCACAGAACACCCCAAGACACTCTTCTAGCTTTATTGCTAGAAGAAAAGATGCATCTTGTGAAACATGCAACTTAGTCATTAAAAAAAAAAAATATATATATATATATATATATATAGGAGTAGTGGTAGTTGTTACTAATCTTTAATACAAGTATAAATGTGCATATGCTTACTTTTTAATTTCTTGTCTGCCCTTAGACATAGGAATTTTGGAAAGAATCTCCTGTTCCTTCGTTTCTATAACTTTTATTCCTTCGCAGATAGACCCTCATACTTCTCCCTGTTCTTGTAAGAAGCATCTCATATTCTCCCTTTCCATTTCCTTTGTGAAAAAAAGCTCCAAATTCTTATTCATCATCCCTTTCTCGTATTTGTCCCATAGTTCCTGAAAATGCCTAGTAGATACCATGAAGATGGGAAAAATCAGATATTAACTAATTAGTCCTTTAATTTCTCTCACACAAGGGATATCCATTTGTATCTCAGAAGAAACTCTGAACTGATGTTTCCAGTCTTACCATTCCCTCATTTTACTCGGAAAAAGCAGCTGTTTCCCTGTGACGAATCCCTGGAGATCTTCCCCAGAGGTCCCCACGGTTAGGGCCGGTTGCTCCCATGTGATTGAACCTAACACAGAATCTTCTCACTCTATCCTGATCTCTAGTACAATACTGGAAGCCCCAAATCTTTCTTGAGAATTTGCAAAGTAGTACTGTTGCATATTAATTTTCCTTTGTGTAATGGCTTAGACGTAATTGAGGATAGTAAACACCCTCTGGTATCTGACCTCTGTATTCTGTAAGTTGTTTACCAGTTTAGAGCCTCTGGACTGTTCTAGATCAAAGAGCAGGCCCTGTGAGGCCATGCCCTAGAAACAGATGTGGAGAGTGCTGAAATGTCCTGAGCTCCGAGGATGCAAGCTCCCAGAACATGCTTGTAATTTATTTCTGGTATTGGCCAGAACAAACATCATCAGCTTGTTCCACGTGCCCTTCTGTCCATATCCACTTGGAATGTGTTGAGTGCGGCTTGTCAGTAGTCTACTGAAAAATGATGGGCCTAAAAGCACACTATGACTGAGAATTTAGAGCACCGTCACACTGGTTCTGGGACCTGTCGTATCAGTTGACTGCTACTGTTGGATGAGAGAAAAATCAGCAAGTTTTATCTTTTCCTCTGGAGGAAATACCTTGTATGGACGGTCCCAAAGATATGAGACGACCACGGTGCAATGCTGGTGGCGTTAAGTACACTCACGTAACCCAATGCTGGTTAACACGTAGAACATTTCTTCACCTAGGTTTTCTCATGCCCCATCCAATCAGCCTCCACCCCCACTGGCAAACACTTTCTGATTTATATCACTGTTTTTTCCTGTTCTTGAACTTCATCTAAATGGGATCACAGAGCATGCGCTATTTCGTGTCTGGCTTCCTTCACACAACAGTTTCATGTTGTTGTGTGTACCCTAGTTCATTCTTCCTTCCTTTATTGCTGGGTAGTGTTCTGTTGTATGAATGGACCCAATTCTTTGATCCATTCTCCTGGTGATGGACATTTGGATCGTTTTCACCTTTTTGGCTTTTAGGAACATTAAGCCACTATGAACAAGTCCTCTCTCTCTCAGTCTCATTCCTTTTTGGATTTAGGCTTAGGTCTACTGTCTGGACCAGACAGTAGATCTGTGTTTACCTTTATAAGAAACTTCCAAACAATTTTCCAAATAATTATACCATTTTATACTCCAACCAGCAGTGGATGAGTGTTCCAGATGCTCCAGTTCCTTCTTCACAATTGTTTATTGTCGGTTTTTCTAATTTTAGCCATTCTCCTGGATGGCAAGTGGTATCTCTTTGTGATTTTTCATGTGCATTTCCTTGATGACTAACATGTTCTTACTGGCCACTTGTATACCTTCTTTCAGTCTTTTACCCATTTTTATTTTTCTTGTGGCCATTTTAAAATTGGATGATGGGGACTTCCCTGGTGGCGCAGTGGTTAAGAATCCGCCTGCCAATGCAGGGGACGTGGGTTCGAGCCCTGGTCCTGGAAGATCCCACATGCCACGGAGCAGCTAAGCCCGTGCGCCACAACTACTGAGCCTGTGCTCTAGAGCCCACATGCCACAACTACTGAAGCCCGCGCGCCTAGAGCCCTTGCTCCACAGCAAGAGAAGCCACCGCAGTGAGAAGCCCGTGCACTGCAATGAAGAGTAGCCCACGCGCAGCAACGAAGACCCAACACAGCCAATAAATAAATAAATAAGTTTCTAAAAACTGGATGATGATGATGATGATGATTGCATGGCATGCGGGATCTCATTTCCCCAGCCAGGGAATCGAACTCGTGCCCCCTGCAGTGGGAGCTCAGAATCTTAACCACTGGACCCCCAGGGAAGTCCTTATTATTATTGATAGGAAGGAGTTTTTCTTCCTATGTATACTCTGAATAAAATTACTTTGTCAGAAACTTGTAGTGCAGATATATTCTCCCAGTCTATATCATTTTCTTAAAAATGTCTTTTGATGAGCAGAAGGTTTTAATTTTGAAGTAACTTAATTAATCAAATTTCCTCATATATTATCAGTACTTTTTGTTTCCTAAGTAATCTGCCTCTTCAAGATTGTAAAGATATCCTTCTGTGTTTTCCTTTAGAAGTCTTATAGTTTTAGCTTTTGTACTCTGGTCTATGATCCATCTCAGATTAATTTTTGTGTATTGGGTAAGGTAGAGGTTAAGGCTCATTCTTTTGCATATGTTTCTTCGGTTGTTCCAGCATGATTTGTTGACAAGACTTCCCTTTCCTCATTGAATTGCTTTGGCACCTGTATTGATAATTGGTTATCCATATATGTGTGAGTCTATTTCAAAGGAACCCTAAGGAATGTTTGTGCAGACCACATGTGGCATGCACTCAAGTCTGTGAAGTAACAGTTCACACTGGTCAACCTTAATAAGCCTCAAGTGACTGGCAGTCTTGAACTTACATATCATGGAACATTTGCGTCAAAGGTCACTAACAGAAACTTCGCAGGGGCCATTTCGGGGGCCATTTTTTGTTTGCCTTATAAAGCTAACCCAGCTGAGGCCTCTAAAAGTTCCAGCATTCCCACACTGAAGGTCAGGTTCTTATCTGCGCAGAAGTAAGTATACCATCAAATCTGTGCGATCCAACCTGAGCCTGCAGGCAGCTTCAAAGAGAACAAAATATTTGAACTTCAGTTTTCTTATTTGAAAACTTGGATATGCGTGGATTCAAAATGACTGATTTTGGAACTCATTATAATTAATTGTGGGTCAGACAAAAAAATAACTACTCTTAAGAAAATTTTTCATTAACGTAAAGAAACTTGTGACAAAAAAATTGTTTTGCTGGTTTGTGCATATTGTACACAAAAAATAGATCTGCTGACTTTAAATAAGTCTTATCTACGAGTAGAATCTCTGCTTGGAAAGGTTTTCGTAAACAGTTCTATCTAGCGTTTTTACTTGAATATGGTTAAAAACCATCTTCTTTTCAGAGAGTCCTTGATTTGAAAACCGAAGGATGAATAGAGTAGGAAACACACCGCATTATTCCATTAGCGGGGTAGGATAAATGTCACTTATCTCTTTTTGACACCCTGAATTTTCGAGTATTAGAATTCGTGTTTTCATGGTATGGCAGCGCAGGGAAGTGGCTGAGCGCAGGACTCTGACGCTGGACGGCCTGGGTTGGAACACCAGCTCTGCGAGTCCCCATCGGCGAAGGAGTCAGCCCCTCTGTGCTTCTCCCTAAAACCGGCAGAATCAGAGCGCCTTCCTCAAGTTCAAGGAAGGCAGGAGGCTCAGAGCTGTGCCTGAGTCATAGTGAGCACCATGGGGACTGTTGGCCGGTAGTAATATTATATTACTTTTATAATAAAGGTGCACAAGAAAAGGAAATCTTTTTAAAAAGAAGAAACTAAAAAGCAAAAGTACATTACTTTCCTAGGGTCCAGATATCTCACTATTTGTAGCACACTCCCCAGTGGATTGAACTGGTCAGGTTTTACTGTTAATTTCAGTTCTCCCCCGCAAAGGATACTGAATTAAAGGTTTTTCTTTTGAGCTTCTTGGGAGGCGTATGCCCTGGAAATACAAGAGGTGCTTCATACTAATTACTAGAATTCCTTTTGTTGCCACAAAGAGACTTTACAGGGAAAGATATTCTTTGAGTCCGCATCTTCCTCTCCTCCTACTTGGCTCTGAGCTCAAGTAAAACACAACAGTTGCTCACTTGAAATACCACCTCCCCTAGCCTGTGTTTGGACTTGTACCGCTGTGCTCAGTTCCTGGCCCCTGTTTTTGCTTTCTCTAGCAATTTCCTGGCCAGAGCAAGAACTAGAGCCGAGTCTGGGAGAAGCGACTGTGACAGGACTGTTTTCCCACCCGTGCTTCCCCGCACGACTCTGGAAGGAGGGGTGTGTCCGACCCTCCCTGTAATCCGTGTGCCCATTTAGCAGGGTTGGAGATGCCCGAAAGCAAAATCCAGCTCAGACCAAACACGAAGGTTGCTAATGCACCGTTAATGGTGTTGAAATATGACGTTTTGGTTACACATCCAAACCGAGTTTGACTATAGACTGAAGCGTGAGCTTTCCACACATTGTCACAGGAAGGCCATCATACGCCTTGGAAGCATCTGTCTTCGTTTTACCGTACGTGGTTAAGGCCTGAGGAAGACTGATGTTGTTACAGCTGACTTACCTGACCCTACTGTACTGAAAGGTGGGCTTCTCACGAGGTCCACTCGGTGCCGTCGGGTTTTTGTTTATGTTCCCAGTGTTGTTTGGTAAATGCCGCAGAGGCGCAGAGCGGTGGCATGTGGCTGTCATGACTTGATGTCCGGAGGTCACTTTCTGCTGAGCGTGGCTGCTCCCTGCAGCCCCAGGCCCCTGTCATCTCTCGGCAGCCCTCTCCCTGGAGCTCGTTCTCACTCCTCGGTCTCTGTAGCTGTCCCAGCCTCCCGGGCATAGAGAAAACAGACACCAGAAGGTGAGCTCACTCAGGTTCTGGCCCCCGTCGACACTTCCTCTGCACCCACCTTGCTTTCCCTGCCTCCTGCTCCACTGGAAGAGGAGCCCTTCCCCGTGCCCACGCTCTGGACCTTATCCCCTCTCACCTCCTCAGAGACTTTCTCTCTCTGACCTTTACCTGCCAGCCACCACTGACTTTCTCTCATGAGGGAGTAGACCTACTCAAGGCTTACCAATTGAAAACAAAACCACCGGCCTTCATGTTGCCTTCCCTTGCGCTTACTTCTCCGTTCACTTCCCCTGCCAGGGCCAAATTTCTTGGACGAATTGTGTGAATTTGCTTCCTTCATTTCCTCACCCTTGCCGCCTCCTCGGGCTCCTCCAGTCTGGCTTCTGCACCTGTGACCAAGTTGATATTGCTCTGGCCAAAGCTGATAGTTGTCTACCTATCCTTCTGTTGCCACATTCGCCAGATATATTTAGCATTGTATCTTCCGTGGCCTGTTTGATGTCCTCTCCTCTCTGGCTTGCCCTGCCCCTCTGCCTTTTTCTCCTCCTTGCCCTCTGCAGGTTCTTTCTATCCACCTCTGAGCGCCAGGCTTTGCATTCAGATGCCAACTGGACATTCCCACTTGATACCTTGCTAGCGCCTCATAGCCAACAGATTCCAAACTGATCCCAGTTACCCAGGCTTGAAACCTGTGATTTACTGCGCCTTTTCTTTCCTCATCTTCCAAATCCACAAAGAAACAAAATCTGGTCAAAATTCCACATCTCAGCCATTCTCAAATCCATCTACTCTGTCTCCAGTGTGTCCGTCTTGGTTACCATCACCTTTGACCTAAATTATTGCCTTTTAGCATCCTGCTCCCTGCTTATTGATGTTCTTCCCCAATCCATTCTCCCGACTGCGTTCAGAGTGATGCTTCTGAAAAGCAGCCTCATCGTGTCACTTCTCTTCTTAACTGTCACCCGATTCTGTGATACCCTGTACCCAACTTGATCGGGGCCCTGTAGAGTATGTGTCCTCGTAAACAAATCATCAAACACTAGGATTCACGGGGACGCAGAAGAGATTTACTTCCCCCTCCACACAGCAGAACCTAATGAAAATCCCGACTGGACATCACTCACCGCTGCCCTCCAAGGTTCCTGATCGTGGGCTTCATGTTCCTCCCACCCTCCCCCACTCACCTGGTCATGCCTCCCAGCCCCGCCTCCCAGCCCCATCTGCTCCTACCTGTCGTATTCGTACTCCATTTACCACCCCCGTATTCAGAGAGCTCAGCTCTTTGCTGAATGTTCTGATCCTTGAGTTTCACCCCTGTCTTATCTTAGTTTGGGTTCCCCTCAGGGCAGATTCTGAAAAGGATACAGTCTGGTCTGACCCCACTAGGTAAGAACTGGGTGACCTCTCTGTGCCTCAATTTTCTCATCTTTAAAATTCCACTTTATGAGATTTAATTTCCACGTGATAGTGAAAATTAATTTGTGCATGGAGAGTGCTTTTAAAAGTCTATCTGAAGTGAGAGAGTGGCATGGACGTATATACACTACCAAACGTAAAATAGATAACTAGTGGGAAGCAGCCGCATAGCACGGGGAGATCAGCTCGGTGCTCTATGACCACCTAGAGGGGTGGGATAGGGAGGGTGGGAGGGAGGGAGACACAAGAGGGAGGAGATACGGGAACATACGTATATGTACAGCTGATTCACTTTGTTATACAGCAGAAACTAACACACCATTGTAAAGTAATTATACTCCAATAAAGATGTTCAAAAATAAAACCCAAAAACTATCTGACCCATAATAGTAGTCAATCAAGTTTGCAACAATGATAATAATGATTACTACTGTTATTAAAAATGTCACTTCATACAGGTTTCCGTTCTCAACCTATCTAGACCAGATGGGAGTCCCCTCTTACGTGTACCAATAGCATCCTATGCCTCTTTTAAATCATAATTGCTAGCTTGGCGAAGGAAGGATAACGGCATCCTGTTCACCGTTCAGCGCTTAGCCCAGTGCCTGGTATTATAGTGTACGGTATGTACTGCGTGCTCAATAAATATTTGCTGAATGGAATTAATCAAATGACTTGTAAAAAGAGTATTCCAAATATTCTATACTTCTTACCTTTAATAAGCTGCCTTTAAAATACAAAGCATGCCTGTTAAAAAATACAACATGACAAACAAAACATAACTGTGCTCCAGGGGTTTGTCTTTAAATCCAGCATCGCCGAGTGAGCCTGGGCAAGCTCTCCGGGTGTCGGTGTCTCTGGAGCAGCTCTGCCCGAGAGCCTTTGTCCAGTTCCAGAATTCTTCAATCCTCTGATAACAGGGCGCAGTAAGGATAGAGTACGTTTTTAAGACACTCAGGGTTTCCCTCATAGTTATGTTTTTTCCTGTTAGCTGGTGGGAAAATGTCATCTTGTTTCTTGGGCTTGCAGGTTCTTTCCTAGTCCTGGGGAATTTTTCAAGCTGGCTATAATGAGAGGGTCTCAGAGAACCACAGAGAGGTCTGGTGTGTTCTTTTCAAGTTAAACATAATGTTCCTTCTGATTTTCACTTCTGATCGTCTCTGTTTCTGAGCTGACTTCTGTAATTGTATTTAAAGATGTATCAGAAATAAGGTCTATTGTATTTTGACGCCTGCACCCTTGACATCCTTTAAACTGTGTTTCCTGCCAAGTCAAAAGCCTTCTTCAGAACTACTAACTCTAATGACTTCTTTCTTTCTTTATTCTTTTCTCTCTTTCTTTTTTCCTTTAATGGTATGTGTACACACACACACACACACACACACACACACATATATTATTAAATTGTGGTAGAATACATACAATGTAAAATTTACGATCTTAACCATTTTTAAGTGTAATGGCATTAAGTACATTCACATTATTGAACAGCCATCGCCATCCTCCATCTCCAGAACCCTCTCGTCTTGCAAAACTGAAACTACATTCCCATGAAACACCAACTCACCATTCTCCCTTCTCCTCAGCCCCTGGCAAGCATAGTTCTTTCTGTCTCTGTGAATTAGACTACTCCAGGAACCTCATATAAGTCGACTCAGACAGTATTTGTCTTTTTGGGACTGGCTTATTTCACTTAGCATGATATCCTCAAGGTTCAACCATGTTGTACCACGTATCAGAATTTCCTTCCTTTTTAAGGCTGAGTAACATTCTGTTGCTCGTATAGACTGCATTTTTGTTTATCCATTCATTGGATGTTTGGGTTGCTTCCACCTTCTGGCTATTGTGAATAATGCTGCTATGAACATAGGTATACAAATAATTCTTTGAGACCCTTCTTTTAATTATTTTGGATCTAATGATTTCTTGAATCTTCTTTCTTGATGCTCCTGTTGTTTTCACGAACTCATGCCTTCCTCTTTTGGCCATTTACTACCCCTCGCCCATCAATCTTCTCTGCCATTTTGCTAATAACGAACGTTCTACTGTCAAGATTCTCATGCTTCAGTGTGGCCCTCACAGAGCTGCTGCTATGTGGAGAAAACAGTTTGGCAACTAAGAAATATTATTCGTTCCCACCTCCTGGACACCCACCAATTCCTGCTATTTTCTGAAGACATACCAGTGGTTCCTAAATTTTTTAAAAAAGACACCTTAGTGACAGGGCAGATTTTTGTGGCTATTGACCTTCTGTATTTTGAAATTTAACTGTTAATAGTAGCATCTTCTTGATGTTATCAGTCCTATAGTTGTGATATTGATATCTATCTATTTTTCCTCATGAAAACAATATATGACAATCATAGAAAACTTGTATAGAAAAAATGTTACACACAATAGCACTGTCAAAAAGCAGCCACTGTTAACATCTTGATGCATATTCTTCTGGTCTTTTTAATGTGAATATTTATCTATTTAAGATCATATTGTCTTGTACTTCTTTTTTGCACGTAAAGTGTAAGCATTCTCTTGTTAGGTCTTTGTAAATAGTTTAATTATTTTATATGACTGAGAGATATTTACAGGGTGTTCATTAGGTTATATAACATTTTTCTAATTATAAAAATAATGTTTCTCATACGAAATGTCAGATATCTCAGTTTTGCAAAGAAGTAATGAAAATCTAAGTTCTCTGCCCACCCCTTCTCAAGCTTTTTAAATGTATGCTCTTCCAGTCTCTCTTTGAGATTAGCTCCTCTACACCCCCGCGCCCCCCACCGTTTGTCTGTCCCTCTCTCCACTGATATCATATTTATATACAATTTTATATCCAGCGTTTACCTAACATTATATTTTGTGATTTCCAGTGTCGTTAAGTATTCTCCAAAAACCATGATTTAAACATATGAATTTGCTGATTTATTTAGTCACATGCTTTCCTCCAATTTTTGATGTTTATGTTGTTTCCCGTTTTATGTTATTGTAAATTATTGTATGTGTGTCCTTGTATAGTTATCTTCCTGTGTATCTGTGATTGTTTCTTCAGGAGATATTTATAGACATGTTAATCAGTCAGAGGGTTTGTAAAAAGATATTGCTGATTTCCTGAAATGATCGTCTCACCTCACCTCACCTCACCTGCTTTGCTCTTTTGGTTGTGCATTTTTGTGAATCTGATTGATGAAAAAAATCTTGGTGTTTGCTAGCGAAATTCCATACTTTTTCGTGTTAATTGACATTTTATATTTTGGGCTGAATTGTTTGTTAGTATCTTTTACCTTTTACCTTTATAATAATATAAAATATATTATCCTCTTGCAAGTATTTTATTTTTTGTTTACCTTGCAGTTTTGTCTGCTGGTTTTGAAGCTACAGATTTTAATGTTGTCAGATTGAGTTGATTACCTTGCCTTTTGTTGCTTTTTCTCCATTGCTTTTGTAAAGCTAAGACTTTTTTTCCTATCTCAAATTCAGAAATATATTCTTCTAATTGTTTCTTTTTCTCCCCTTTTACATTTAACTCTTTAATCTCCACAAAATTAATTCTGATGAAGGTTATAAAGTGGGAGCTAATTTTATTTTTTCAAGAATATTATCTTGTTCTCATGTTTGTCCAAAATCCCAGTAAAATTGTGATGTGAGCCAAAACAAGTGCTTTTTCTTATTTTAGTGCCTTGATTTTCCCACTGAGAAAAATGAGGAGGCTGCGATATACCTGTGGACAGGATCAGTAGCTTCACTTCTCAGCGCAGAACTTGCCATGTCTCTTTCCGGCTCGGGAAGTATGATGCTCCGCACAGGTTGGTGGGGGACAGAGACGGCAGCGGTAATAAGGGATGGGGGCCCACGCGCTGGGGACTAAGTAGCCCAGAGTGAGCCTCCCGAAGTCTCGACCCCATTTCAGTTTCCCTCGACTAAGATAAGCTACCAGGGCTCGGCTCATTGGAGGCTTACTTGAACCTCAGGGTATAGCTGTAAGGCGGCATGTGGTGAAAAAAGAATCCTAGCCTGGGAAAGTCAGAGAGCTTGGGTCCAGTTTCAGCTGTCAGTCAACTATCTGTATAACATAGGAAAGTCTCTTAGCTTCTCTAATTTCCTGATTTATAGAATAAATCTGAGATTTAGTCTCAATAAGTTATGGTCTCGGCAAGCGGCAGAGCTAGGTTGTGCTATGACTTTTTTGGGGAACATTTCTTGGTAACTAGTTCATCTTTCCTTATTAATCCAGTCAGCCAGTATGATACCAAGTTTAGGAAGAATATCACAGTATCACGTAATACTCTACCTTGGGGCGTTTCTGCTTCTTACCATTCCGGACCGTTCCTAGTCTATTTCAACCTTCCCTTCTGAGAGTCTTCTGTCTTCCCTAATAATTTCTTCTCCAGCTACCTCTTGTGTTTAAGAATTTAAAAAGATGAGCCTAGTAATCAGGAAACACTCAGAACTGATGTTTGTCACCGACCTTGCCCTGCCACTTGCCTGGGGTATGATGTTTTTTAAAAAGCTGAAATAAAGATATGAAAAGCATTTTGAAAAATGTGAAGCATTAGGTGATAAAAGTAATAGTTATGAGGTACAAATACCTGCTGTCAACCATGTTAATTGTTTTTATTGGTATTAACAAACTATTTATTAACAAATTAATAACAGAAATTGCATTGAGAAACAAAACAGTCACAGGCCAAACCTTTTGAATTTCAAATATGTTTATGTTAACATACTCTGTTTTAGACAACCAGCACAGAGACTATGGTCAAGTAGTTTTTATATGATGAAGTCATGTATCAGTCAATCCATTACACTTTTTAAGGTGTTTTAATGTTTATCTCCCACTTTTTGGTTTCCAGAGTGAAATAACCTCAGATGAAAATTTCTATGGTGTTGATGTTTTCCTCTTGAGAATGTGTTTGCTGTAATAAAATACAGTAACCACTTGAAGACTATAAAACTTGTGTGAAGTCTGGATAAACCTAAACAGTTTTTTCTTTGTGCTCCAGGAGCACACAGCACTATATATTAAATAAAGCACAAATATCTATACATAGCTGCAACTATGTTTCGTTTCATTACAACTATGTCTTGCCTGATCTTCAAATAACATGAAAAATCATCTTTAAAATAAACCTTGAATGGTTATGATCTTCATAGAAACAGTTTCTTTATTAATTAAACTTTTGTTTTTCATAGTGCATTGCTTTGATCTCGTAATATTTTTTAAAACATCCTGAGGGTTTATTTTCAAGGCTTCCAAATGAATTTTTTTTTCTTAAAAGCCGTAATATATTCATGGCTCAGTGAATCCCAAAGACAGTATTTTTAAACTCCTGTTAAGTTTATTTTTCTTAGCATGCTAGTCTACTGCATAATTTTCTTCGCTCTACGGGTCACGTGATTCCTCCCGTCCGTAACACACGCACTTAAAAATTTCACTTCCTGATTGAGCCATCAAGATTATGTAAAATGTAAATCTGTCTAAATACCTAAGAGCAGGAATTTTAAGGGAAAAATGCTGTTTTCTTTTTCTGTTTCATTATTGATGCCTAGAAAATCAGAGTGTGTGTGTTTGCCTATTTGTATTTGGAAACTAGAGACTGTTAGGGTGGTTTTTTGTTTTTGTTTTTGTTTTTTTTCTTTTGTCCCTTCCCTTTCAGATTGCATCAGAGTTTGCTTTCATTATAAAAATGAAGTACCAGGCAGATAGAACGTAGCAGTGGTGTAGTTGCAGGGCTGAAATCAAAAGGGTTCCGATTACTGGGAGAGCTGTTCATTTACTTACTCTTTTCATGATCTGAATGGAGAGTACGGCATCTCTCGAAAGGTAACGATTTGATATTTCAGAGTTGTAAATGGCCATTTAACCCTTCTGCTGCCTGATATAAATGAAAGTAATTTCTAGCAGGCTGGATGACACTTGGTTTATCATGAATCCAAAAATCCCTCACATTTTCTCAAAGCAATTTTGAAGTTGTCATAGTAACGGCATGATATTTGGAGGGTCTTTTTAGTAGTTCTTTAGCTAGAGTTAATTAATTTTATTAACCCTGGACGCTTTTCTTTTTATTCTTCTCTGACCAACAAGGGCCATAATTGCTCAAGTATGTATTTGGTGTTTTTTATTTCTTGGTGACTATAGTTTGAGGACTTGATGTTTTGCAGATTGTTTCAGGAAAGGAACGGGAATGTTAGCAGTTGATTTCAGATCGTTTGAACTTGGGTTTTTAAATACTTCTCTGTAAAATTGCACTACCATCGTAGGACCAGAATTTAGTTTTATTTAAAGAGATGGGTTATGGGAGATGCTCGCTCAAATTTTACTGTGACTTACACAATTAAATTGTGTTGCAACTATCCTCTTTTTTTTTTTTTTTTTTTTTTTAATTCTGCTAGATCCAGAGTAAGAATTGAAGAACACAGAAGGGAAGTGTCAGACTTACAGGAGAAAATTATCTCTTAAAAAATGTAACAGTCAGATACAATACCAAAATCGTGTTCCACAAAAGAAAAAGAAATGGACAAATCTGACTTTATCAAAATTGAAAGTGCAGCAACAGTGCTCTTTGAAACTCTAAAATACGCTAAAATAAATTATCCTCTAGGAAAGTTTGTGGGAATTTTTTTTATTGGGAGAAAGTAGGTCAGGATCCTCTGTTAGTAAAGCTCTGTGGCAGAAATTCTTGCCAATATGGCGATCGGTGAGGAAAGAAGCCCCTCTCTTGGGCAAGGAGAGGGTCAGAAGAAAGAATGGTCTGTACCAGGTCTGGATGCTGGGACTTGAAAAAGTATCAGATGTTGGATGCTTTTGTTTTCTTGTAAAAGTGATCAGAGAGATGTGACACTTACAAAAGGTATCATGTGAGTTCTGTGGGCTTAATGCTAATGCCAGTATCCCTAGTGTTGTGTGGAGTATTTGTTCAACCAGAGGTGGTTCAAGACAGTCAGGGTAGCAACATGTGCAGCCAACAGCAGTAAAGGTGCTAATACATGTCCAGTGATGTCAGGAGTTACGAGACAGCAGTTTCAAAACACTGCAGTAAACAAGGTCATAGTGTCCCGTTTTGCTGGAAGAAGGTTTGTTTTTATGAGCTGGACAGTACATGGATGAAGTAATTTTTCAAAACAAACATCAAATTTATAGGTTGGGTTTTTCTTCCTACTTTTTGGATTTAAAAAAAAATTAACCAGATGAGATTTAGTAAGGGTTACATTTTTAAGCAGAATTATACTTTTTCCCTGTTTTGGTTTTTTTAAATTGATTCTCCGTAGTTTCCACAGAGGAAATGAAAATACTGCTGATCCAGGATTCTTAAATGCAGTTTTAGAGAGCAAATGCCAATCACCATCACCAGTAAAACACTCCTTCTAATTTTGTACCTTTCGCACTTACTTAGACAGGCATCTACGTGCGAGAAAGTTAATGGCGCAGAATGCTGCTGACTGCATGGTTCTCGTCTTAATACATTTTCCAACCTTGAACCTGAGAATGCCAGAGGCTCAAGTCTCTGAATGCTCGTCTGAGCCGTTATCTGCTGGTGGCCTGGTTCCTGACCTAACAAGTGGGTGTCCCAGGCGTGCGTGTGGTAATAGCAGCAGTGGTGCCACGTGGCGCCCAGAGGTCGCCTTGGTCTGCCCTGGAGATTCCTGGTCCTTGGTGAAGCTTCTGAGTTGAACTGTGAACTTGGGGCATCCTGAGAAGCGCAGGCATTTTGGAGTTCCACAGCAAACCTGGATGTTAAGTGTAAACACAGCTTATAAAGTGAAAGCAGGGGCCTTGAGGAAGGGAATTACCCTCATCTCCTTCCGGACCTGCTTACTGTGCTGGAAAACAAAGTAAGTTTTGTTTGTTTTTAGTCAGTCTCTCCTACATGTTTTTCTTGCTAACATTATTAAACACTCAGTATCTGGCAAATGCCAAGGTTTTTTTTTTTTTTTCCTTTTCATTGGGAAGTAGGAGATGAAGTTTGTTGAATAGCTGATTGCTTCTTTTATCTTTTCTGTCTCTTCCTGTATCTAGCTGCTGGCTGGCTTGTTAAGAGGTAAAAAGAGACTGAAATTTATCATCAATGAGAAAACAAAAAGTTCTCTTTTTTTCTCTTTTTAAATGGTTCAAGAACTTTGCCATTAATTAAATGACGGTGGGTGACACAGACAAGGCTTTTTATGAGCTGCAGCCAGGAGCATATCTAGCAAAACAGCCCCAGTTCACTGCCCTTATTTCCATTGGGAAGCAGGAAGGGTGCGTGTAAAAGACAGGTACGAGGACGGGGGTGTCTGCACGTGGGAACTGCAGACACTAGGTGGGAATGGCTGTTGGATAAAATGCTGTAATTTTAAAGCCTGTCAGGAAATGGAAAGGACCTGAAGAATACAAGTTATTTAATGATGTTGGGAAAATAAATTAATATAAAAATGGGATAAAATGTATAAAGTCCTAACCGAATTTTCCCTTCATGTTAGAAAGTTCCGTGCCTTGTAGATTTATAGAAAATATGTTTAATAACTTTAAAAAATAATAATTAAGAGGCTTCATCTCCTACACAGAAGATTCTGTGACACCAGCCTGATTCTGACACTTGGCCCATCTTACATTTTTGTTTGTTTGTTTTTTATGCTGATCCTGTCTCCAGAGATGTTACACGGCTTGATAAATTTTTAATACAAAGCTCTGTGGTTTTGAAAATGCAAAACGAATAGAAATGCAGAGTGGTTTGTGATTTGTAATTAAAATTATCCTCATAAAAGGGACTGCTTTTACCGGAGAATTTTCTTGACTTCTCTGAACTTAAACAGTGACACTTTGAAGGTAGAAGGGGGCAGCATGTCTGTAGTGTGGCGTTGGAAAGCAGAAGTCAGGGGTCTTAGCTTCTAACTCTAGTGTGGAATACAGTGTGAATTTAAGTTCGGGCTTCTGTGCCGTGGGAGTTCCCTTTTTATCTCAAAGTGGTGATGGTAGGACTTGAGGTGTCTGTATTTCATTTGAAACACTCCAGGCTCCCTATGTGAATGTCTGTGAATTATTAATTCAGCAAACATCTTTAAGTACCTTCTTTCTGAAGGTACTTTCAGTGTTGTGCTCAGAGCTATAGTTTTTCACAATTAAATTTACAGAGATTTGGTTTATAAATCAAAGATTGCGAACAGTTTGAAACAAGGCTGAATGAGCAGAGCATTACCATCGAAACGGTTTGTTAAAGATGGTGCCAAGTGAGCAGGGCTGTCCCCTCTGAGCTGCCCCTCCTAATTAAAGGGGAAGGTGGCTGCCATCTGTCTTCTTTCATTCAAGGCAGTAGGGGGTCTGGGGTGGAAGGAAGCAACCCCCCCTCTTATTTTTCTCCCACTCTTTTTTATAGTCGGCTTTCTCCCTAGTCAGTGACCCAGAAGGTCATTGATGATCTGTCTATCTCAGAATGAATAGTAACATAAGCATGCAAGGCACTTGCAAAAAAAAAAAAAAAAAAAAAAGTTTATAACATGAATTTATCCATTTAGAATTCTGCTTGAATTCTGTCTGAGAGTATTGTAATCCCTTTGTTGGTGTCATTGCCCCTTTTGTCGCTGAGGGCACTACTGGCAGAAAAAGTGGGGGGTTTCTACTTTTATTGATTTTGTTTTTTCATGAAACATTGTTTACACTCCACCGGGCATAATGTAGAAGATGGCAGCACGTAGCTGTCCAGTGAGGATGTACAGGAATATTATTCTTATCAAAACCAAGGACACCTGTTAATTATTTTATATATATATATATATATATATATATATATATACCTATATATATATAATCTCAAGGGAAATTGTGGACAAAGAGGTTAACAGGTCTCCAGGATACTCAGTGGTCTACTGGTCAACTGCAGCTTTTTTGGTCCAGTCATTGAAATAACTTGCATTGATTATCCTTCAGTTAAGCAATAAGCCTTTTAAACCTTTTCTCGTGAGAATAGGTTATTGGAGAGTTGAGTTGTAGTTTGGGGTCATGGCTTTAACTGCTTTTGAAACATAGAGTATTCTAACAAAACGATTGAGCTTTCTTGCCTCGGTTTCCACACCTTTAAATGGAAGAAATATGTGCTGCTTTTAAAAATATTTAAAAGAATATGAAATAATACTTTCTGTCTTTGATAGAAAATTTATTATAACTGAAAAATTCTAAACCCTTTGGTTATTTTTGAAATTTTATTTTATTTTTTTTATTTTTTATTTTTTTGTGGTACGCGGGCCTCTCACTGTTGTGGCTTCTCCCCTTGCGGAGCACAGGCTCCGGATGCGCAGGCTCAGCGGCCATGGCTCACGGGCCCAGCCGCTCCGCGGCATGTGGGATCTTCCCAGACCGGGGCACGAACCCGTGTCCCCTGCATCGGCAGGCGGACTCTCAACCGCTGCGCCACCAGGGAAGCCCCCTTTGGTTATTTTTGTTTTCAGTTTTCATATACAAAACCTAGCAAAGTGCCAGCCGTTATCTAAAAGGATTTGGTCCTTAACACACTCTCTTAAGCCTCCCCAAGCAGTAGATAGTGGACTCCGCAGAATATGCTGATTTTTGGAACTCTCTGTGACGTGGAAATGTGTTTCTTAAACCCATAGCAGTATGTTTGGAAAGCCCAAATGTCAGAGTTATTGTCTGTAATTTTATTTAGAGTATTTTTTCAAATTTGTCATCAACCTGTAATGAGGTTTCTTGGAAACTAAGATGTGCTTATGTTGTTGAACGTTGGGAAGAGCAGTCTGTAGATTCTGGAGACACTGACAACAGTTTGGATTGGATGATACCTGAAAAGTAGCTCATTTCCTAATCACTGAAGGGTACACGGTGCTGAGCGGGCGGGTCTTTTTGGCTTTTTCATGTAATTTGGACATTGAACTAGATGCTTCCCTAACTATCTTTTTAAAGTTGTGATTTACACTAATTTGTTTTTACCCATCAGTATATATTTCAGGGCAACTAAATAAACTAATTAAATGAAGCACATGTATAAGGTGTGACTCTAAAGTAATGCAATTAATATTTTAACTCACAGAGCAAAAGACACATAGACGTGCAAATGGATGTTGCCTCCCTAAAGTACTGTGTTAGCTGGGAAGAATTTAAACTTCTCCTACAGCGATGCCATCTTTGCCAAGGACACATTCAAAACTTTTTTTCGCCATTGCCTTAAAAGCCTCCCATCCTTTTTTATTATCCACAGTGATGGGAATTCTCTGGCCTTGGAGGGTAGGAAGGAGCCAGTAGTTAGGTCTGATGAAAAGGTTTATGATCCATTAACTGATTTGAGTCATTGATTCATGTAAACATTTACTGAGCCACCGACTACATTCCAGCAGTCAGCACTGCAGATTCAGAAACTGGCATGTCAGGGGCCTGCCTCCAGGAGGACAGTTGAGTGGGATAAATGACATATAAAGAGGTAACATCACAGATTGACAAGTACTATAACAGAGATACACGTGGTGCATGGTGTCGCCAGAGCCCGGCGGGGTTGGAGGGGGGCAGTTAAAACTTGATGGACAGCTTCCCTGGTGGCGCAGTGGTTGAGAGTCCGCCTGCCGATACAGGGGACACGAGTTTGTGCCCCGGTCCGGGAAGATCCCACATGCCGCGGAGCGGCTGGGCCCCGTGAGCCGTGGCCGCTGGGCCTGCGCATCCAGAGCCTGTGCTCAGCAACGGGGGAGGCCACAACAGTGAGAGGCCCACGTACCGCAAAAAAAAAAAAACCAAACTTGATGGAAAGATGAGGATTGTTGTGTACATGATTTATAAAGTGGCTCACATAATAGAATTTTGGAAATGAAAGCCCTGAAAAACACCTTCTACTTTAAGGATAAGGAGATGGGAATTTTATTTCTGAAATTCTTTAATTCTCAGCTAGTTGAAAGCCTTATGAGAAAAGGTGTTCATTCTGTAATAGACATCTTTTTTTTTTTTTAAACAAAGAAGTTGTGGCTATATAAAAGGTGAGGTCTATAAAAGATTTTGGACATTGTTAGAGTAACTCCATGTTCTCCAAAGGAGACTGTTTTTGAGGAATGATTCTTACTTACATGTTAAAATTGAGTACTCTGGACACATTAGATATATCAAAGCGTTACATGCCATATTGATTGCTGAGAGTAGCTGTCTAGCTTTCGGGAGACAGTGAACTTGAAGCTGGCCTGCATCCTGAGTATATGGTGGGAGAGAAAAGGCTTCCTCAGGTCTTCTTTCGTGTTTTATTCCGCGGGGACAGAATTTCTGTCCCACAGCCAATAGGTGATCTCCCTGTGGATAAGTTCATTTAACAGTTATTTGTGGAGTGCCGCTCTATGCCAGGCACTGTTCTAGGAGCTGAGCAGAAGCTTGACAGTTGCAGCCCCCCAGATGCTGGTACATCCTCAGCAGGTCCCTGTGGGTGTGCACATGCAGCTGCTGTTTCCTGGGTGCCTTTCCTGAGCATGACAGTGTGGGCCCGGACGTCATGCTGCCTGCGGAGAGCTTGGAGCTAAGGTTCCGCGCATAGATGAACATAGAGAAGAGAGATAAAATGTATAAAAGAAAAGAGATAAACACACTACACATTTGTAGAAGAGATTTTTCTCAGACTGGGCCATCAAGAAATGCATCATGGATCGAAGAGGCTTTGGCCAGACCAAGAAAGGTGGTGTTGGACTTGAGGACTGCGAGGGTCTGAGTCCAAGGACACATGAGCAGAGACATATAGAAAGGGATGGGAAGAACCGGTGGGCGGAGTGGGCAGTGACTAATGTGTTGTTGCTGGGCAACAGTGTGTGTATAAGTGACTAACGGGAACAGAAGGCAGCAAAGGTCAGTTGAGGCCGGCCCAGGAGGGCTGTGAAGGCTTATGACTGAACGATTTAGACTGGATACTAAGTCACGGGAACAGTTGAAGAATTTCGGTCAGGTGAATGACAATAGGATCTTCTGGAATCAGTGTGTGGGGTGACCTGGACAGTGAGAAAACCATAGCCAGGGAAGCCCAGCAGAGCTGCTGTGATAGTCCAGGAGGGAGGTGCAGGGGGCCTAAGTGAGGGGACATGACTGGAATGGGCCTGGATGAGAGGGGTTGCCTGGCGGGGAGGAGGATAGAAGCGGAATTACTCCAGATTTTTTAAAAAAAATATTCATTGTTTGTTTATTTTGGCTGCACTAGGTCTTCGTTGTAGCATGCAGGTTCTTAAGTTGTGGCATGCATGTGGGATCTAGTTCCCTGACCAGGGAGGAAACCCAGGCCCCATGCACTGGGAGTGCGGAGCCTTAACCACTGGACCACCAGGGAAGCCCCAACTCCAGATTTTTGAACTCAGGTGCCATTTGTTATTTCTATGTCATTTGCCAGGCATTTCACATACATCATCTCATTCAATCTTAGACTAATTCTATGAGGTTGGTATTTTTGCCCTTATTTCAGAGATGAGAAAACTAAGGCTCGGAGAAAGATTTGTCTAAAGCTGCCCAGCTAATAAGATATAGAGCAGCATATTCCAGGCATCCCTGATTTCCATACCTGTTCTCTTTCTACTGTACTAGGTTTTGAAGAGAGCAGATGGGAGAGAGAAGATGATCCCTGTGCACTCTGTACCTGTTCAGATTAGATACTGGTAAGACATCCATCAGGCAACTGGAGTTGTGGAGCTGAATCTCAGGGACAAAGTTAAGAGGATCAGAGACAGGGATTTCAGAATCAGCTGCGTGCTCCTTTATTCAACACACACTTGCTGAGTGTCCTTAGGGACGAGCACCGCGTGGCAGTGGGAATACAGTGAACGAGAGAGCCGTGGTCTTACCCTACAGAACAGGCTGGCGAGGGAGACCCCATACTGTGGGGCGACTGTAACGTAGGGGGAGGGGAGTGCAGATTTGCTACAGGCACACCGACCCGGGGCACCTAACCAGGTCTGGGGACCGGGAAGTCTCTGAAGGAAGTTATAGTACTTAACATGACACTTGCATGTTGAGTGCCAAGGTAAAAAGGAAGAAAAAGGCATATTCCAGGTAGGGGAACTAGAATGTACCAAGACCCCAGAGGCAAGAGAGAAGCATGATACATCTGAAGAACTGGAAATTATGTGGGGCTGAAACGGAGAAAACAGGAGATACGGCCAGGGGGGTGGGCAGCAGCTAGATCAAGAAATGCCCCAGAAGCTGTATTAGGGGATCTGATCATCTCGTTAAGGACGTGGGAAGTATTCATGGGTTTTAGGCACTGGGGTGATGTGATTAGACTTATGTTTTAGAAGGACCATTCTGTCTGCTGGAGAACAGATTTTAGGGAAGCAAGTACCAGAAGCAGGAAAACTGGTCACGAGTTCACTGGAGAGAGGATTCTAGATGAGAGGTGAGGGTGATCCGGATAGAGAGACTCTGGTTGATGTTTAAGAATGGTAGACGTATGGAATTTGCAGGGTTGTTGGATATGGGGGATGAGGGAGAGAGAAGGATAAAAGTTAACATGTAAGTTTCTTAACTGGGCAGCTGGGTTGTTGCTGGTACTTTCCTAGGGGGCACGGTGGAAGGATCAGATGTGGGGTTTAGGATTATTAGGTTTGGTTATCCTACGTAACCAACTGGTATCCTAAATAATTAGTAAAGGGAGCTGAAGGAGAGGGGATCGTGGTCAGAGAGAGGGACATCAGCATGTACTAGTTCAGAAGGGAAGCAGTTCAAGTGATAGTAAGAGAGCAAGGTCGTTAGAGTGGACAGGCCCAGAGGAGGGGAGAGCTGGCCGTGGGATATGAGGAGGTTAAGGAGCTAACAGACCCGTGCTGGACGGGTGTTCATGTGCAGGTTAGTCACACAGGTTGCTGGCAGGACTTGCAGGGGAGAGGGTCAGCGTGTAGGTCGGTCACTACCTGCTGCATAGGTATGGAGGTTGGGCACTGAGGTGTGTGAGTTGAAAACGTGATTTCCACGGACTGCGTGCACAGCGTCGGAGCTTGAGGAGAGAGTGAACGGGCCCTAGGACTCACCTCTGGGGTGGGGGGGTAAGGGGTGGGAGGAGACCGCGGAGGAGCTTCCAAAGGGGAAAACGGGGAACTTCAGAGCCTTAGAAGGCCAGTGGACGTTGGTGCTGCGGAGAGGAACTGTTGAGAGGTGCCCCACTAACTCAGGGGTAAGGCGGGGGGACTGTGAGAGGCCTTCGGATTGCTGAGCCCAGAGTCATGAGTGCCTTTAAGGGAGAGGCTTATGGAGTGGTGGGGGCAGGGCATGCAAGCTGTGGAGGAGTGAGTGGGAGTCAATGGGTACCTGCAGCAAGCATCACCTACACTCGCGACAAATTTTAGGTTGAAAGAAAAGACAGAGAATCTTCTGGTAGCTGGAGGGATAGAATTATTATAGCATCTAATAGTCCTATTGTTTTATATCTTTTGACAATCTTCTAGTATTCTCTGCTGTGTGTCTTTGGTCAAATTATTTACCCTTTCCCTGCTTCTTTTGCAAAATGAGTACCTGCCTCGTGGGGTTGTTGTGAGGATTAAATGAGTTGCAAAGTAGTGCCTTGCACATAGTAAGTGCCATATAAATGGTGGTTAATAAAAGCAAAGTCGGAAGCATGTATATCAACTGTCACATTTTGGGCACTTTTCCCTGAGTGTTCACAATAATTCTGTAGTGTAAGTGGCAGTGACCTCATTCTACAAACAAAACAGAGGCCTGGAGAGTTTTAAGGAACTTATTCTAGGTCATGCTGCTAATGAGTGGTGGAAGAGAGAGACAGGGCTCCTTTGACCTGATCGAAAGTCGATTGTCCTCCCACGGGCTCATGCTTGTGTGTGCCCCTCGAGCTGTTGCAGAAAGAAAGCTGGACTTGGAGCCTTCCTCGGCCAGAAGCTGGGGAGTAGTTTTACATGGGGCGTGCACTGTGCACTCTGCATGTCCCCCCACCCTGTTCATTTCACTCATTTGTCTTATCTGTCTGGCCCGTATAGGTACGGAGTTTGCAGCCCTTGTTCTAAAGGCTTGTCCTTTCTGTGGACTGGAGTACATTCTCCTGACTCTTCCTACTTACTATTCAGATACCATCTTCTGTGTCTGCTTTCAAGGTTTTTCTTCAGCCTTAGAATTCATCTCTAAAGAAATGGGTGCCTCCTCCGAATTTCTTGCCTCTAATCTGGTCTCAGAAAGTGAAGTTGCTGTGCATTCTTAGAGGCTTTTCCTGCAGCAAAGAATCATCTGAACACCGTCTCTTCTGAAAGGATAGTGTGATGGTTAATTTTTTTTTTTTTTTTTTTTTTTTTTTTTTTTTTTATGCGTTACGCGGGCCTCTCACTGTCGTGGCCCCTCCCGTTGCGGAGGACAGGCTCCGGACGCGCAGGCCCAGCGGCCATGGCTCGCGGGCCCAGCCGCTCCGCGGCACGTGGGATCTTCCCAGACCGGGGCACGAACCCGCGTCCCCTGCATCGGCAGGCGGACTCTCAACCACTGCGCCACCAGGGAAGCCCGTGATGGTTAATTTTATGTGTCCACTCGGCTAGGTCACAGTGCCCAGGTATTTGGTGAAACACCAGTCAAGAAGGTGAATAAAAAGACCTGTTGGAGGTGTTTTTAGCCGAGATCATTTAAATCAGGGCTGTTGAGAAAAGCCAATTATCCTCCATAAGGTATGTGGGCCTCATTCAATCCATTGATGGCCTTAAGAGGGAAAGATTGTTGTCCCCCAGGGGTGAAGGAATTCTGCCTCCAGACTGCCTGCCGGCTTGAGACCACAGCATCATCTCTTCCCTGGGTCACCAGCCTGCCCTGCAGATTTCGGATTTGTCAAACCCCAGTGGAATTGGCCTAAGCATTTCCTTAAAATTCCATCTCTTGATCTCTGTCTCTTTCTCCCCTGCCCCCTCCACACCACATCCTATTGGCTCTCTTTCTCTGGAAAACTCTGACTAATATAGACAGGAAGATACAGAAATTTAAACTGTTCAGCTGCTGTTGATATTAGCAGAAAACGGCATCAGGCCTCTCTAGGCATTCCTGGTGGAGATGTATATTGCTTGTCGTGTAGGTGAGGAGAGCGAATTACCGAAGGGATGTGGTGCACCCAGTGTGATGCAGAAAGAAGATGTGAGGGCCAAGGAGAGGACTCCCGACGCCTCGGGTGTGGTTCAGTTGCTCTCTTGCTATTTGGCTCTCACATGCTTATTAGCAGCATAATAAAGTTACTGGGTTTGCCAGGCATAATTATTGCTAACATTTATAGACTGTTTTTCTAGGGCTCAGGTCTATCATAATTGCTTCACAGATGTTAGTGATTTTAATTCTTAGAACTACCCAAAGAGATAGGGACTGATATTAACCCCCTGTGACCGATTTTAAATACCGAGCCCCAGCGAGCAGCATGGTCATTGCTGACCAGCAGGTGAGTGAGAGAGCCAGGCGTGGGGCCCAGGCAGCCTGGCTCCAGAGCCTGTGCTCCTAACCCTTCTGCTCTACTGCTTCTCAGTCTAAGATGTCCTGAATGTAGCCTCTCATCTGTCCCTTTGGAGCCATCATCTAGAACCTTCATCATGGTTAGTGGTGCTTTGGTAGGGCTTTTTGTTTTGTTTTGTTTTGTTTTTTTGTGGTACGCGGGCCTCTCACTGTTGTGGCCTCTCCCGTTGCGGAGCACAGGCTCCGGACGCGCAGGCTCAGCGGCCATGGCTCACGGGCCCAACTGCACCGCGGCATGTGGGATCTTCCCGGACCGGGGCACGAACCCACGTCCCCTGCATCAGCAGGTGGACTTTCAACCACTGCACCACCAGGGAAGCCCAGGGCTTGTTTTAAAAGAGAAATGCTCTAAGTGATTTTTCAAGAGGCCTTCCAGTGGTACTCTCCTGCTACCTCCCTGAGAAACAGAAAACATTCCCATTATAGCAACAGTATGGGGTATATTCTTGCTGGGGTACATTTTTAGCAACTAGACTTTCGTGTCTAGCTCAGTGACACTGTTGGCTACCTGATTTGCCAAAAGTCATACAGAAATGTGATCAAGTGGTGATGTGGCTTAGTTCCTTGTCCAACAATTTGGGGTGTGTTCTGGGGAAGAAGATGGCAAACTTCTTTGTGGGTGTCCTTCAGTTCTCTGAGGAAGTAACCCTCGTAACTGTCATTTATGGGGCCTTTAGTGTGCCAGGGACTGTTTTAAGTGCTTTACAAACATGATCTCCTGGAATCTTCTCAACATTATCATCCCATTTTACATATAAAGAAAGCAGTAATTAGGGAGTTAAACAGTGTTTTCCAGGGCAGGATTTAAACCTCATCTAATGACCCCAGCCGTGTTCTCAGTCACTCTGCCGTACCTCTGCCGCCAGCTCCGTGGTGTCCATGAGGGCAGGAACTTTGTTTTTCACTGAGTTCATCATCATATTTCTGCATCTACCAAGTGCAGTGCCTGACACGTAGTAGGTTCTTATACATATATGTTGACTGACTGACGGACTCACTCCGCTCTCTGAGATCACTCCCAAATAGCCATGGGGATGGGGAGAGAGGGTATTACAGAGCATGTGGGTTTAGCCCTCAGGCACCTATTTGAGGGTGTTTTCTCCTCAAGATGAGCCTATCAGCCTGGGCTTCAGTCAGTGCTACATGGCTCTGTCAGTAGCTCTCCTTCCCAAAAGAAATCTGCATGGTACTGTGTACATCCCTGTCATTAGCATTCAGGACCGACTTTTCATAGCTGGTATGCCACACTGGTCTAGGGCAACATCTAAGGAATTCTGGTGCTTTTAAGGAATCATCAATTATGTATTTTTCAAACATTCCTTAAACTCTCTGTTTCTTTAATTATTCCAGGTTCCTCTTTGTCTCTCCTTCTGTCTGTGTCTGTCTCATGCTTTCTTGGTCTCGCACACATGCACACGCATGCACACACATGCCCCTTAGTTGGTCACCTGCCTATCTCACAAACATATATATCTCCTTTCTTTTTCAGTGAAATACGCGGTATACTTGGAAAACCACTTTGTAAAATGAAACTGTATGATTTATATTTATATTTTGTCTCATGTTTTCCTCAAAATTCCTTTCCTTTGCTTCTCATAAATGAAAACTAGATACTGTATTCAGTACCATTTATATAAGCTTATTTTTCCTCTTGGAAATAGTAAGTTATGATGATGTTCACCGAAAAATTACCGTTAATGTAAGAAGCCTTAGAATTTACATCCAACTCAAGGCCATGCAGAAATGCAGATTCACTCAGTAAGCGCTCACTGACAGCCTGCTTTGTGCCAGACTTCACCTCCTCTTAGCTTTGGAAAGCTTCAAAGTGGGCCAGTTTATGTTTGGGAATGACCAGTTAAAATAGCAAGACAGGTAGGCAAGAATCTAACTTTCAGAAATTTAAGTGGGGTGGGGGGTGGGGGGCGGAAGCATGCATCAAAACAGATCACAGTCTTCTCTTATTGGAGCTCCAAAATTAATAAGTACATTTGAAAGATGTACTCTGTCAACCTTCTTAACGGAATTTTTGCTGGCACTCCTCCTTTTGAATCTCTGTTCTGAATCATTTATTCTTTTTATTTAGTAAGGAGGAAGAAAAAGTTCTCCTTAAGAATTCATTAGAAATTAACATTAATCTCAGCATTTAGTGTTCTTCAGAATATGATGATAAAGACTGATTTGAAAGGGCAGTGCCTAGTTTGATCAGCCATGGGAAAGGAGGACAGGCCATGGTCCTGGCCAGCGCATCTTCGCCATGGTGGAAAAATGGTGTTGCTTTAATTGTAATTCTTTCATTCCCTTCCTTGCCAAGCCCACTGGCTTCTGTTATAACATGTGGCGACTTCTCCCTTGGAGACTGACTCAGTCCAAGTTGCCATAATATTTAGGACCAGTTACAAAGACATTTCTTCCCCTAAACCCATGCCAAATCTAAATCAAACTGTCTTCTCCTCCCTGGCCATTCAGATAGATCCAGTTCCTATTTGAAAAGCACAAGGAATACACAGGCCTCTTTTTGTTTCATTGCCTGATCGAACAGATAAATAAACAAGGCACATCATGCCTAGTGCTGCTTTGAGCTTGGTCACTTCCTTCAAAAATAGACTCTGATGCTGTGTTCATTTTAAGAATTGCAACTTAGATGCTCTAGAAAAAAGAAAGCGTATATTTTAAGTCTGTCTACAATAAACTGCCGCTATCAGTGCTGATGTGGGAGAGAAGGGTAACTCCACAATCGTGGGCCTTCACCAGGTGAGGTGCTGGGCTTCTCCTGGACGAGCCTTGAGAGACCCAAGCCCGGGCAGGACAGGGAGATGTTCTCAACCTTAGCGGCCTTGGATCGTCCACCTGCTAAACAGGGAACACTAAACAAGTAATATCAATCAATCCATTTTGTTTTTAAGAAAGAAAGCCTAGCGAAAAAAGATCCCCGATAAGTAAATATGTTCTGACCTCTAAACCTAGTCATTTTTTTCCCTTGGCATTTGATCCATGTATTACATATGTGTTTTATTCATCCTTGTAAAAATAATTATATTCTATAACCCAACTTTATTAGTATACATTAATTTCTTCATATTTTTAGCAAGATTTACTCTCCTTCACTGCTTAGTTTGTTTTAAAGTATTAACTTTCAGCACAGTTCATTTTTACAGGTTGTATTTCTGTCTTTTTAATTTGTTGATTATTTGATATATACAAAAGATTATGCATAACATACACGTAAGCTCTAAAGCACAGTTTTAAAAAATGTACTCCAGTGACCCACCACCTACTTTAAGAACTAGAACATTACAGATGCTTCTGGATCCCTCTGTGAACTTCCTTCCCACTATTCTCCACCTTCCTTGCAATTCTGAAATTTGTGTTTTTAATTCTCTCGATTTATTTTAAACAAACATATAAATCTTATCACACAAATGTGCGTTGCTAAAGGTATTTTGAGATATGTAAAAAATGGTGTCACACCATGTGTAGTTTCTTGTAGCTTATGTTTTTCCCCCGTATTATATTTATAAAAGTCACCCATGTTTTTGGGAGTATAGCTGCAGTTCCCCTGTATACATTGCTGCAGTGTTCCAGAGGTGTGAACGTATCACAGTTTACCCATTATCTTGTTTATGGGGAGAGGGGAGAAAAAGAAGGAGTTCTATTTTAGTCATGTTGACTTTGAGATGCCTGTTGCAATTCCAGTGGAGATGTTGACTTGGCAAGTGGATAATCAAGTTTGTATTTCAGGGGAGAGGTCTCAGATGGAGATACCAGCATGCAGATGGCCTCTAAAGCATTATTTCTCCAGCCGTTTCTGGAATGCTATTGAACCTATGGATTGAGATTTTTATTTAAAAAAAAGTTTTTATCTTTCTTTTTGCTTCTGGTCTTTCCAGTCTGCCTGGTTACTTTGCTGAAGTGTGACTTGTAAAAGAATAAATGAGGAGAATATGAACCTCAAAGAAAACAGGGGAAAGTGTCTTGCAAACTCTATAGGGGTGTAGAAGGTTAGGTATTTTATTATTACCTCTCTCATGGAGTTTCATTCATTACAACTGGAACTCTCTATAAATCTGCTTTGGAAGCTGAAAAAATGTATACTTAATAAATTATTACATTTGATTTTAATACCTTGTTAACTTTTAGCTAATAGCTAATGTTCACCTAGTGTTTACTTTACAAGAATTAACGCATCTAATCCTCACAACAGCCTGTGACAGGTAGATGGTATTTATTCATACCTTACAGACGAGAAAACTAAAGCTCGAAAATGGTAGACTCAGGATTCGAATCCACAGAGTTGGCTCCTAAAAGCTGTGCTCTTACCTAATATGTGGGACTGCCCCTCATTTCAAGGACAGGTTTCAACCAGTTCCTTCAGCTTCAAGCTTTCAAAAATTTTATGGTCACATTTCAGCATGGCCACCTTGAGCCAGCTACAAAACAGCACTCAAGGCCCTGGGCCCTGGCAAAGGGCCTCGTCTTCACTGACTTAGTTGCGCCACTGGACCAGCCTCAGACCTCACAGGGCACTGCCCACCTGCCAAGTGTCCACTCTGTGCCCGTTTCAAATGATGCACTTGATTTAAGTTCCCTGCCTGAAGCCACCCAGTGAATCAGTAGTGGGCCAGGGACTGTGATCCGGGTCTCCTGCCTTTCAGGCACTGCATTTGTTCTGTGTTAATAAACCGTATTTCTCCAGGGGATCTGGCCGAAATTTGAAAGTGCTTAATTTTACTGCAGTAAATACTGAGAATCCTTTTTAAAGCACAGAAACCAAGCCCCAGGCAGGGAAAACATAATTTGCTCTCAGGGCCTTTGACAAACTCACCTTGGCACTGGGATTAGATCATAGATCGCTGGCCTTGATTCCATCGCCCAGTGGAGCTGGCTGAAGGGGTCAGGACCTCTGCTGTGGCCACGAGGCGGCAGTTGGACCTGGAAATACTCTTGCAAATGAACCTGGAACGCATGACGTCCTACCCACAGAATCAGCATGTCACAGCTGCTTGCCATCGGGTGTGTGATGGGGAAGGTTACATTCCTGGGACATTGGTGATACAGGTCAGGACCCAGGTGAATTAGCCCAGCAGTCAGAGCTAACACCTTTCTTGCCTTTCTTGCTCTGTGATGGGTGCCGTGCAGTTAACTCCCTACGGTTGTGAACGTGCCATGTTTTCTAAACCCTAGTCAGTCAAGAAGAAATTATAGGCATCCAGAAGGGAGAACAAAATCTGAATCATAAAGTACTTGAGTGCAGAGGGTACAGGGAGTGATTTTTTTATTTTGTCATCAGAAGAATGCTAGATGTATTGTAGACCCTCAACAGATAACACTTGTGATAAATTGATAGAGAAAAACTGAGAGAAAGGATTGAGCAAGATGAAAGCTGACTTGCCAAGGCTGGTCTGGTTGTGTTCACATGGGAGCTGGGTTTGAATGTAGTTTTCACAGGAGACCCACAGCGTTAAGGTGCACAAGGGCACACGTTATTTCTTTTAATTCTCGTAATTCCCACGGCAGCCACAGATGATGGGAGTCGAGGTTCGTCTCTGCCCTGAAAGAAGGGCTTTAGGCATTCGTGGCAAAAACGGACCTGATTAGGTCTGCGCTTGGCACAGCAGGTTAACTTTCCTGTCGGTAACTGTTCCTAGACAAGATGCTTCAAAACTATGATGATCGGTTTGGGCTTGTCTGTGTTCACACTTTCTCTGTGGTGCAGATGATTTTGTTGCCACTTCCTGCGGCCCTGCCGGTTCAGAGCCTGCGCAGTGAGCAGCCTGGCGGCCAGATGAAGCAGCAGACGCGGCCTTTAAGACCTGGGGCTGTATCCTGACTCTGTCAGTCACGGGCTGTGTAAACTCAGGCGAGCCCTCCACAGTCCTGTGTTGATGACCGTGCCGTCACACCCTCATAGGATGTGCTGCGAGGAAAGGCTCCTTGGATTGCTCCCCCTGGAGCCGGGTGACGGGAGGGGTCTCGAGCATCCTCTAGTGACACCACCTGCCTTCCTAGCTGTCAGGTCTGATGTTGTCCTCTGCCCCCAGTGACCCTGCTTATTATTGGTAAACGATTTCCTCATTGAGAGGCATCCTTTACCAGAAGCTACATTTCTATGTAGGTGGTAAAAATGAGAAGAGTTGCTTGAGAGCTAGTTCTGCCCTCACATGGATATATCCAAAGTTAAAATCGGGCTTTGTGTTTCCAAGAGATGTTGAATGAATAAAAAGGGCAGAAATACTGGACCTTGGTCACAGTTCTTAAACTGTTCACTTAAGAAACATAGCTCTGTATTTACACACAGATAAGCTGAGAAGTCAGTGAGCAGAGCTACCTGCTGTAGTGGCTGTTGTACAGATAAAACATGAAAGATCTAGGAGCTAATTATTCCTTATTTTTGTGCCTCCGTGTCACATACATAATAATTTTAATTTCATGCCAAAAGAAGTACTCCTTGTCTTTGCTAAAACCAGTGTAGCTGCTGTTGCAACTCTTGTCTTCCTTTCCTTCCCTCCCTCCCTTCTTCCTCTTACTACTTCTTTCTTCTTCCCTCCACACCCCTTCCCCACCCTCCTTCCATCCATCCCACGGTGTTTATATAAGGAAAACACAGACACTAATCCTGCCTTCATGGAATTTACAGACTAGTGGAAGAAACAGGCAGTGTACAAATGCACAAAGGCAACTGCAGGTTATGATGTGCTATGAAGAAAAGAAGCATGTACAGTAAGAGTCTCAATAAAACCTTGTGTTTGCCTCTCCGTGTACATTAGAAATTAAGGAGAGTGACGGAGCTGTTCTGTTGTCACCTATTGGAGGGTAGATTGATAGGCATAAAGACTGGTTTTAGAGACTTCCCTGGCGGTCCAGTAGTTAAGACTCCGTGCTTCCACTACAGGGGCACAGGTTCCATCCCCAGTTGGGGAAGATCCCACATGCCACGAGGCATGGCCAAAAAAAAGGGGGGGGGACTGGTTTTATAAAGCTACCTACTACGGAATCACTGTTGGAGATTAGTATTATGAGTTTGTTTCCATATAGGTAAAGAATAGATAGATAGATAGATAGATAAAAGTTAGTTTTTCCTAACAAGCACAAAAGACAATTTGTGAAAACCGATGTCTCATGTGTGCATTATAGGGTTGGCTGATGACCGTTGGTTGAGTTGTAATAACCTGGAGGAGAAGCTTTTATTTTATTTTATTTGTTACAAATAAGTTTAGAGCAAGGCTGTACATATTCTCTGCCGCTTTCAGAGGAATTTGGAAAGGGAGAGCTCATTTCTGTGGTATTTATGATAGCTGTCTGTTCCTAAAGATGATTTCATGGAAAATTCCCATCAGTGTCCTTAGACTGAAATCAGGGATCGGGTCTGCTGTTCATGTAAGACTCAGTGGGCAAGAGAGCGTGGAAGGAAAGCCACCGCCCCGCTGAGGGTGGCCACCCTGGCCGGCAGGTCGGCCAGCTCAGGCTTAACTTCTGAACGTGGATACCTCTGCACATGTGCTGGGAGCTGCTGGGGTCAGTGCACTTCGTACTTCCTGTCACCTGAAGAGAGGGCTCTGGAGCTCGGGTCCTTCCCAAGGTCTCACCACTAAAGCGAGCAAAAACAGTGCTTTCAGTTCAAGTAACATGTCCAGGGTTTAAATTCTCACAATCCATCTTTGAGTCCCCTCGGGACAGACCTTGTCTCTTCTTCTTTGGCCCTTCTGACTAAAAGCAGCCAGGATTTTTAAACTGACTGACCTTTAAAGATTTCCGAACAGAGGAGAAAATTAGAGCAGAAACCTATTAAAGCTGAAGGTTATCTTTAAAATTACCTTTTCTCATTAGGAGTAGAACACTAGATCATTGAAAGTTTGTTCATGTTTGTGACTGATTGTATATTTAAATAATTTAAAAATCAGTACCTCATTTTAATGTTGAGTTCACTTCATGTCCATATCACCACCATCATTTCCATGAGGTTCTAGGTCTTTTGTAAACAAATTAAACACAGTACTTTCTTTATGACATGAATTAAATCTAGATCCCAATGATATTTGGCACCTTCTAAATACCCAGATGGGCACAGCGTTTGCCTTGAAGTGAAGACGTGCGTGGGGTTTTAATCACATCATGTTTTATTTTTTCTCCTTTAAATATCGCCTTTTCAATAGTTGCTTCTTAATGAATGCCTGGTTGTTTACTGTGGTTTATAACCAAGAATTTGAACATTAAAAAATTCTAATCAAAATACAGATGGAAAAAATTTTCCTTTTCAGTCTCTCATCTTTTATATTAGAATAAAAATAATTTGTCTTCCTTTTGGAAACTTAATAGATTAAGAAATCCCATCATTCTCTTCTTGAAAACTTAAGTTTAATAAATCAGTTCTGAGGAAATTTAATTACAGTTCTTAAACTATAAGAAGCTCTTATAAAATAAAAACAAGGGTAAAGCTAGAATAAGTTTCACCTCTTGAGCATGACCGTCATTTGAAAGAAAATGCAGTTAACAAATAATTTTTGCTGTATCTTCTCCATTGTTTAATCACTGAAGATACTTGGATTTTTTTCTTTAAACAGCAGAAACAAGGCATGGAATTTGTTCTCTACCCAGGTAAAGATCATTTGAGTCCAAAGACCAGATTGCAAAACAGGCCTCAGATACCTACAGAGGTTGAGAGATGTTCAAGACAACCTGAAGGCAAGAAGGGGTGTGCTCTGTTGTAGGAGGTCTTAAATGAGAATTTTATTTCAGAATTATACCCTCTTTTATCTTTGAAAGTGAGTATATCTTCATGGCAGATTATTCTCTTGAAACAAGACGGACCCGATGACCCACAGGGAAGTTATGCTTTGGGAGTACTCATCAAATTAAGAAAAGAGGGACTTCCCTGGTGGTCCAGTGGTTAAGATTCCATGCTCTCAGTGCAGAGGGCCCGGGTTCGATCCCTGGTCAGGGAACTAGATCCCACATGCTGCAACTAAGAGCATGCATGCTGCCAACTAAGACCTGGTGCAGCCAAATAAATAAATAATAAAAAAAAAAATCAAGAAAAGAAAGAGCTTATAAAAGGGGCCAAGTAGCTCAGAGGCGTTGTTCCTTCTGCTGAACTTCTAAATACGAGCACAGACGTCATAAGAGCAGGTGTTTCCATTGCCCTCTGTGTGTTGTGCCGCTACAACACACACACCTCAAAGACGTCCCATCAGCTCCTGGTTTTCGAGCTTCGGCTGTCCCAAAGGACCCCGAGCACTGTGGGTTTTAGGCTAGGGTTGGGGTTTGGTGAAAGTTGTTATTGCTTCAAAGGCAGAGGGCTGAACTTGGGTAAACCTGTGGCAACCGAAAGCTGTTCTCGGTTCCATGAAAGCAGTGGCATGATGCTTTCAGATCCTGCCTGCAGACTGCCCGGTATGTCTACAGTTAGCATTGCATTTATAATGGAAGTAAGTGATCCGACACTCACGTAGCTAAATATAGTTTATAATTTTGAGGTAAGGTTGAAACATGAAAGATCATGCTTTTCAAACTGCTGTGATGACTTAGACAGACAACTCATTTTAGATAATGGTGAATTAAGCCTGCCAGCCATCTGAACATTTTTCACCCATGTGTTCAAACACCTGCAGTTGGGTGCTAAACGTGCATGTTTAATTGCTTGAACTTCAATTATAAAATCCCTAAAGGATGTTTTTATATAGAAGAAAATAAGTCTCTTGCAAAAACTGTCTGCCTGCTCTCCTGAGCTCCTTGCCTCTCTCAGGACGTTTGTAGCAGTCCCTCTTAGAAGAGGTCCGCTTTGAAATACCGGAAGTTCAGCTCTTCGGGGAAAATGCAGAGGTCTGAACCGTGAACAGCATCACTCCAGGCATTCCCTGGGGAGTCCACTTGGTCAGAAACAAGCTTCATGCAAGAGCTGTAGTTCATCCAGGTTTCTTGAAGGTGATGATTAACATGGTCAAAGGTCTGTTTTATCAGCCCAGAGCCCGCCTCTGTTTTTAAGCTCCAGCCATTCACCTCTGCTCTTGCTGACTCTCTGCAGCCACAGAAGATACCAGAACGGGATGAATATGGCCCTGCAACAGAGCAGGGCGCTCTTGGCTTGAGCCTTTTTATTTGTCCCTCCAGCGGTTCCTAGCTGTTGTGACGTCAAGGCTGCCATTTAAAGCAGAGAAAAAGGAAACCGTGGCCTCTCTTCGCATCAGTAGCGTGGACAAGCCGTTGTTTCTCAGGCATCCACAACGCTCTCTGTCTGGCAGAGCTGTGCATTCCATGCCTGGGTGACCTGGTTAAATGGAGGAAACCAAATGCTCTCCGTTGAATGCTCTCCAAAGCAAGCATTCCACCCTGAGCTTCTGAAGCCCAGGCTTCACTGCGCCCGAGGACTGTAAATGGAGCTGCAGCATTGCTCTGCATTATCTGCTTGCATATGCAGCTTCTGTGTAGTCTTAAAAGAGAGCATATCGTTCACAACGGCCTTCATTAACGTACACTGCAACAGCGACATTACGTGCTGCCTTTGGCCTTTGGGGTCAGTGCTACAAAACCCTTTTTGGAAAACCAGTGCTGTGTTAAAAATCTTCCGGAATCACAGTCAGAAGTTCAAAACCGCTGAACTGCCACTGGTTCCTCCCATCCCACTTCTGCTCACCCTGTTCCCCAATTTCAGATTTCTGAATTCTAGAAAGCTCTTGTATTTACTTACATATTAACTTCTCACGGTGCATTTTTGTGCTTGTATAGCCTCTGCGTGTATATGAAAAAGAATCTCTACTATAAGGTGTAGATCGCAGGCTCTGGATTTTTCCTTATGAAGAGTAACACCTCTTGCTTTTCAGAGAGAAGGAGCTATTTCAAAGTATCACAAAACCGCTCTCTGTTTAGCAACAAGCCAAGATCCCTACAGCAGACAACAATCTTGCAAGGCCAAAAGCTCACTAATAACGTTCTGATCGCTTACTTACATGCCTCAGAATTCACCGACTTAAGACTCAGTCTCCCTAGGGCGTGCCTTCTTGAGTTTCTCTGGCATCAGAGACAACATTATTTTATTAGATTCTTGGAGGCGGACATGACAGTTACGAGAAAAAGCACAGCAATCACATTTTGTATTCCAGCATTGTCTTGGTTAAGTCAATAATACGCTTTTGAGGTTTTATGTTACAAATCCCATTAAATCTTTCTCAAAACAACCCTTCTCTGAACGCTTGATTGAAGGATATTTGCAGAAACCAAAACCATTTAATTTTATACAGAGGTGTATATACACGTGTCAGGCGGGATCTTGACACGCGTTGAGGCCTTTATAACTTGAATTATCATAAGACAAAATTCTTCCAGTTTATAAACTCTTGTCTTCTGGGGAAAAAAGTAGAGATCTTCAGGTAACTAGATAAAGATAGAATAGGTGGAGTGGATCTTGTAAAGTTAGAATTTACACAGTTTACTAGACTGCGGTCTAGTTTTGCCTAGACAATCAGACTTGCCCAGAGGCTAGCCTGATGCCATATGAATGCCGTATCTATGCCACTATAGATACAGTGGTGGGACCAGGGCATGGAGCTGACGAGCAGGTCTTCTTTATGGGTGCTTTGGGCTGGGTAAGCCTGAGAATCTTGAAATGAGAGGAAACCTAGGGCATTACTTCCCATTTGTGGGCTGGAGAATTAGTTCTCTTATTGTTCACCACTATCTGCATATCAGTAATTCTTTTATTCTTCCTTTTTCTGTTATTCCCATTTCAAGAGGTCCTTGTTATCTGAAGATAACAGCTCCGAAAAAACTGTTACTTTTAGAGAATTGACTTAAAACTGAATCGGATATTTTAAACAGTAAAATTTAAAAGAAGATTTTATTGGGATTAAGTCCTGAAAAGTTTAAGAAAAGTTGAATCTCAGTTTGTTTTACATTATACAACAGAAATTTGGACTATGATGAAACAATAGGCTATTTCTTAGACCAAAGATTGTTCACTTCTGTGGCAAAATCATAAAGAGGGTGATTTTTGCTAGAAGCATTTAATTTCCCCAAGGACCTCGCTTAATCTTTTGATACACAAGCCATTCTCTCGAAGAGCCTACCTCTCGTGTAATCATATCTGTTGACTTTTGCTTCCTCAGTTGTTAACTGTTCAAACTCCCTTTGATCCTTATTTGTCAGTGACTGTGTGTGACTCAGGCAGTTCCCCAGCATCACTTTTATCAGCTATGTGTAAAACTGCAGTTTCTGTTACAAGTGAACTACATTGTATTTGCATTTTTATTCTGTAGTACTGAGCAGCCACAAAAGTGAGCAGGAATAGATACTGATGTTAACACTAAGTGATCACTTTGTCATTGTTGTTTATATTCTGATGATCGGTGCTTCCTTTTGCATCCTGGTAACTACAGGGACTCAGAGAATGATCATTCAGGTAGTTACATGGTACATTTAAAGCACTCAGTATGGCTTAGTGGGCTTTATAATCAACCACATGTAGATTTGTATGCCATTCCTGGCACTTGATAGATTTTATAACCTTGGGTGAATTATTCGCAGAACCTCAGATCCTTGGTGTGTAATGTAGAGTCATAAAACCAACCTTGTGGAGTGGTCATGGGGATTAGAGCCCACATATACAAAATTCCTGGGTAATGCATAGTGCATGTAGCTCAAGAAATGATCCCTGTTAGGGTCACTGTTGCCGTTGTGCGGTGCCGTACGTTTTATGAGACTTTCACGTTCAGCTCAGGCTGAAGAACTTAAACTTTAGCCAAGTCACTGAACATTTTTAAGGTGTGCATTTACCTGAGGAAACTAAGTTTCAGAACGTCATATTTGGTGACTGTGTATGTCCCAGATTAGATCATATCATTTGATAACCATTTTCTTCATGCTGTAGATGAGAACACCAAGTTCCAAGGAAACCACATACACATTTCTCAGGACCACATGGTTTGCATCTGGCAGAGGCAAACCCAGAACCCAATCCTCCTACCCTTTACTGTGTTCTTCTGCCACGCAGTTGCTCGTTGGCAAGTGAACAATTAAAAAGGCTGTCACAGTTGTCCAGGAACAAAGTGATAAAGGTCCGACATATTTTTTTGAATCGGGAATGGGCGGGAGAGGACAAAGGCAGCAGTCACTGGAAACAAGCGCTGATTAGACTTGGCGACCGATTGGCTCAGCTCTGCTCCCTGAAGAAGGGTTAGGGTCCAAGTTCTCAAGCCTGGTCCTATGGCCGTACAATTAATTAAGCTAAGACAAATAGACGTTGTTGGTTTTGTTGTTTCCTGATGAGTTTGGAAGGACCACCCTGTCCAGATGGAAGTATGTAGGATTGAAGGTAGGAGAAGACGCCTGTGTGAAGAAATAACTTTGAGATTCTAATGCCAAAGAAGGACCGTTGAAACCATTGTGCTGTAGAGAAGTATACACACCTCTGTGTGTGTGCGCGCACATGCGTGTGTTAAACTGGATTTTCTGACATATTCCCAATTCAGGACTAAGCCACATTATAACTTACGGCTCAGTTATAATTACAAACTGTTATACCTTCATCAGAAAGAAGAGCTATTCTCATAGATTCTTCTGTGTCTGTGTGTTTGTTTTGTTGGATGGATCCTGCTGTGGCATGGAGAAACAGACTTTGCTGGGCCCTGTTTTGTAAACAAATCTGCTCACACACACTTTCTTCTATCATTGTATGTGTACACTGGCTCTGCTTTTCCCACCAGACACACGGAAGCCTAGGAATTTAGAAGCTTGTTTTCTTTTAGAAATACGCAGCCATCAAAGAAAAATGTGGGCATGCATTTAAAATGTGCGCATCTACCCAGTGTAAGTTTTTGACTCTTCACGATTCTAACTCTGGGCCATGAACTCCTCAAGAACATTGCAGCCCGATGCACATACGGTACCCCTGGGAGGCATCCTGAAGCCACCTTAAAACTATTGATTGAGCTCAGCAAATAGAGAAAGCTTTCTACCCTCCAAGTTCATTCTGTGGGATTAGTCAGCCAAGATGATAAAGTATAATACTAGTTTTTCCAAGAAGAGGTGATTCGTCCCTTTCTTAGATTGGACTATGAACTTAGCATAATATATATTTATACAGTCACTTCCTACCTGTAGTTTTTTGCATGTTTTATTTAATATTCCAGCCAAGTTCAAGTTTTTATGACAGGAAGTATGTGAATGGTTATGACAGGAGTAAATAACGTTTGATTTTATGATTACAGGAAGTAACTTTTCATGCCAAATAAATCTTTGGGGGGAAAAGTGCCCGCTTATTAATTTAACGTACATAAATTTCCCAGAATCTTTGCTCTCTGAAGGGGAAACAAAACCAGAATGTGGTCTTATTTCTTTCTCTTCTTAAGTTTTCTTGTCAACAGATGTCTTTGTTTTAGGATGAGGTATTTTCGGGTATTTCGTTGTGACCCAATATGACACGGAACCATTAAAAAAACTCTGTGTGAATATAATAAGGCCAAACGTTATAGAATAAATAGCATGAAAAGTTTGAATACCCTAAGTAGGAAATTACTTTTCCTTCAAAAGTAAATGACCAAATTATCAATCACCATCGAAGCCAAGGAGCCCCCAGCTTCCAATTCCTCTGGTTTCCACGTTCCATAAGCACATGGGAAAGATAGTTTGTTTAGCATCAGGTCTGCAAATGAGCAAGTTTACAAAGAAAAGAAAGACTTGGATAGAACTTCAGTTATGTTCATCATAGGAGAACTTTGACAGAGGCTTTGTGTTTCCCTGACTTAAAAAAAGAAGAAGAAAAAATAGGACGTAAAGATTGATTTCCCTCATCTTTCTCTTTTCTTCTTAAAGCCTGAGGAGCTTGTAGTGACAAGAAAATGTCTGACCCATTTCTGAGGACTGATGTTACACATGCATGCGTCACATGAGTGAATGAATGCCTGACAGATCAAAATAATACTCAAGAAGTGCTTCCCAGTTCCGGGCGGCTGTGAGGCAGTGGTGCAGCACCTTGTGATGGAGGGGCAAACCTTGCCTCTGTGCCGGGGATCCTCACTCCACCATTCTGATTGAAGGGATCTCTAGATCCCTTCTGCCTCCAAAACTCAGTGTCACAAATTTTGCAAAGAGGTAGTTTGCAAATTATATGAAGCTGTTCTCAGAGAACAAACTGATGTGTTAGAGTTAGCAGTACTTAGTTGTCATTAGTTTTCTTTCAGTTCTGCGGAGAATATATTTGCATGTGACATGAGTAAAAATCTGCCTCGAGTAGTCGTTTTCAGGGCGGCTTTACCTAACACGCACCACAGCCTGGCGTGGCGGGCGGACGTGCTGACGGAAGGCTCCGAGCAGAGTGATCGAGGGGGAGGCTCCCTGGCTTTGAACCCTGGCTCCACCACCTGCCGACTGTGTGACCGTGGTCAAACCCGTAAAGCCCCTGAGGCAGTGTCCTTATCTGTAGGATGGGAATAATCAAGAGAACTGAGCTTGTAGGGTTGCTGTGAGGATCGAATGAGTAGATCCGTGTAGGTGCCTAAACCGGCCCTTGTAGTCAGGTTGCTGTCACCGTGGACAAACTGGCTGAAAGAGGCTGGATGATCTGGACCAGAGCAAAGCATCACCGGGGGAAGAGGCGGAACTCCACGCGAGGCCTCCTGACTTCCCGCGTTGGGTCTGGTGCCCTTCCTGTGTGAGGCCACACCCCAACGTTTCTATAAAAGGGCCACTAAAGAGTGCACTCCTTTCCGTTGTTTAAAAGGAAACTTTGAGCAAACGTTAGCTGTGAAGAACATTTGTGACAGGGTTTTGTTTTGTTTGGGGGGGATGGGGGGACAATGGGCCCAGAGGTCTGGAGAGCAAACACTGATTCTGTGAACTTGGGATTGCAGGATGTCCACAGCGTAGCAAATTAGAGCAGGACCTGGATAGTTCCTGTAGCTTAATCACATTCTGAATACCCACCCTTAGAAATAGTCCCCTCAGCCTCCCCCACTTACAGGAGTTCCTAGAGGGCAACAGCTTCTCAGCAGCAGCCACGTGGGTTGGGTTCATATTCTCCATACTGTCCCCGCATGTATTTTTATGATCTTTATTCTGTTTTGTTCTACTTTTCCTTTCTCTTTTTGAAACCTCTGCATTGGCCACCCAGGACTTAAGAGGAACTTTCATAAGGCACAGTCTGAAACAGGAACAAACTGCACAGAAGCTTTGAGAACTTGGAGCATGTGTATGAACGTGACACAGTGGGAGGGGAAATTAGATATTCTAACATTTGAGGAAGTGTCTGGCCTCTAATCATTCACCAAGCTCAGTATCAATAGGAGTTTTTTTTTTGTTTTTTTGTTTTGCGGTACGCGGGCCTCTCACTGTTGTGGCCTCTCCCGTTGCGGAGCACAGGCTCCGGACGCGCAGGCTTAGCAGCCATGGCTCACGGGCCCAGCCGCCACGCGGCATGTGGGATCTTCCCGGACCGGGGCACGAACCCGTGTCCCCTGCATCAGCAGGCGGACTCTCAACCACTGCGCCACCAGGGAAGCCCTCAACAGGAGTTTTTTAAGCTGTAGATATTTAAAACTGCACTCCCTCTAGGGTTCCTGTTCTTTAGACATCATACAGAGAGGTCCTCTTTACATTGAGCAAGTTCATGATGAGGTCTTGGGAGTGAGGCCAGAGGGATGACTGTTGTGTAGTATTGTTGGTTTGAATCAAATCCTTAAGGACATTTATTGGTGCTGTTGTTTACTCATCCTCAATTTGAAGGTTATATTCACACCATGCATATGGTTTCCATACTCTTCTTTTTAAAGTATCCGTTTTGGTAAAATTGTGAAAACATTTCACATTCGTGAAAATTTCCTTCCAGAGAATAAAACACAGACGGTTTATTAAAATTTTTCACATGTATTCTTTATGTTTATCTTGAGTGTTCAAAAATGAGAAATACAGGAGCTGGGGTAGAAGGTATCACCACATTAGAAATTGAGGGCTGAGCGGTGCCATGTAACAAATAACATGAACACATTGGATCTATTTGTTTTTATTCTTCAGTCCCATTAAGTGGAAGCTCGTGTTTTTCTCTTTCTGCCTGCATGAACTCCTCTGCTCCCGTACCCCACCATTCCCACCCAAGATAGAAGCACATAAACAGCCTGAAAATAAAGGACAGGTTTTTTTTTAAGCTCCTCATTTAGCAAAATGTCTACAAGTCTCTTCAGAAAATGAGCTGTGTCACACTGATGCTCCTTAAGATGGGATAAAAGTAATTTTTCTTAGTTTGCCCAGTTATCAAGAAATTCTACTCTTCTCTAAGTGATCAGGTTTGGTTAAAGCCAAGAGAAATACAAAAGGTCACATCTTAGCCCTTCGTGGTCGGTTTTCAAGGGGCGCTTTGGTGCGAAAATCACGTGGTCACTGTTAATGTGAGGGGGTGTTAGAGATAGGTGTTTTTCTGCCCCCATCACAGACAAATCTGAAAATGTTCCCTCTTCTCCCAAACCCCGGGGATGGCACTCAGAGGCTGTGTCTTCAGTGTCTCAGCGCCCAGTGGGGAAGGTGATTTCCATATTCGAAATGTAGGGACAAACGAAAATAGCTCTTTTTCCTTGAAGGGTTAATGTTCTAAGCAGCTTCAGATTGGTTCACTTGAATCTTAAAATTACTTTTCTGGTCACGCGCACTGAAGGTCTAAGCATTTGTGAAATGTCTTTTTTTTTTTTTTCTTTCTCCTGATGCTGTTCTCTCTTGGCTGTCTTAATTACACAGGGGTTGAAAAACCAAATTAAAATTAGGCGTGGCTGGTAAACAGCGATCGCGTTGCATGCTTTTAGCTTTGAATGCTCGTTGGAGTTACTTCTCCTCCCTGTATTGCTTTCCTCCCCACTTTTTTTTTTTCCAAAGGAAATATCATAAGCTCTTTTAGAAGTACTCACAGGAAGTGAGAATCCGTATGCTGGTTACTCGCCAGCAACTGAGCGTTGACAGGTTGACAGTGCTGCTGCCCTCCTCCCAGATTTATTTGAACCTTTCTGCCAGAGCCCGGGAATATTCAGGGTGTACAGACCAAAGGGTTTTTTGTGTACTGAGGGAGTTAGAAGAGGAAATTGGTCATCGCGTGTCATCTTGGTGGATGGTGATTCAGGGAGCTGTGACGGGGGGTCAGCGAGGCACGTGGCTGCCGCCGTTTCTGAGGTTTCTGCTCACTTCTCAGAGGGCGGGCTGTCTTCTAAAAATTAGTGCTCCCTCCGCCGCCAAAGACGATTCTTTTGCAATGAATCACTTCCAGAAATGAATAGCCACAGTGTTTTGGAATGAAGGTTGTGAAATCCCTCGTTCATAATGGCAGGTTTTCAGTTGGTGGTTTTATCAGAGAGAATTTCTCAAGATCAAAACGAAACTTCCTCTTTAAAAGGAAAGAAAGTACTCTCAATACAGAAAGCAAAAGTATTTCCAGTCTCCTCCTGACGCACTGTCACAGAAGATCTCTGTCCTTGTATTTAGGGATACACATCCATATACTTGCCTGAACGTGTGAGTCCTTGGAATTACGGATTCATTGCCGGTAGCTGGTGATCTCCTACGCAGAAGGTCGCTAACTACAAGAAATGTTACGTGCGGTGAGTAGGTGGTGGATTCTGAAGATTATTGCTAACCCCGTGCTCATCCTCTTGAGTCGTGGATTCAGAGGACTGCTAGCAAGCTCTTAAATACTTCTGCTTTGTATGGTTTAATGGATGGAGCTGCCGGACTCATGGAAGCCTGTGAAAGGTTTTTCAGAGCATGGGTTAATTGCATAATCATTGAATCTCTTGAATATACTAGTCCTTTGGAGGGAGGAAAGATGTTTTACAGAAGGAAGCAGTTTGTGGGGGGCTTTTAGAGATGCACTTACCTCTCTTCTGTATTTTAAGTATCACTCCATCTTCTTGTGTGAAAGAAAGAAATGACTACGCGGTTTCAACAGAGAAAAAGTTACGCCAACTCTTTTTAAGTGAAGAAATTTCATCCACGTGTTACTCCTAACTGGATTTTTGTCCTCCTGACTATTCACAAGGGGAAACTACCCCATGAAAAAGACTAACCTTCTGGCAGTATCTGCGATGTGTCTCACCCAGAACCCGGTGGGCTTTCCATGGATTATTGGCAGCACTTTTATCGAGGGGGCAAAGAGAGGGAATCCAGTTCCTGGAAACAGTGAGTGCAGCTTCAGAAATTGTTCTGTCTCCTGAGCGGAGAAGTTGTTTGACCTACTGACTCATTTCATAGGAATTGGGGAAAACAACCTAGTGTGGTTTTCATTGTGAGTCCAGGAGGATTCCAAAGTCTGTGTGTCTGCAAATAAGATGAGCTGGAGAAAGGTAGTGTTGCCCCTTGCTGTTTCTACTTGCTTGTTCTCCTGATGGAATTCAGTCCCTTGCTTCCAGGACAGGTCTGGCCTGTGCTTGGAGACCCTTTGTGTGGCTGTTCAGTGGTGAGTACGGATGACAGCAGTTTCTGATTTTTACTAGTGTTTGCTTCTCAATTTCTGAAGGGCATTTAATCCAAGTAAACGCTTTAAAGAGCATTTTTTTCCAGGCACATTTATGCTACGTTTTATGTTGACCTGTAGAAAATACACTAGGTGCGGTGATAGTTATAAAAGATAGCATAACCCGTAGTCAGCAATGAAAGTTAAGATTTAAGATATATTTTGACAGAATAGATTTTTGCAACTTAATGACATGAAGGCAGTTTCGATTTTGACATAATTAAGTGATCTTTTTGGTAATGTTATTTAAAACACAAGTATGGAAGGTAGCAGTATATTCTAGCAAAAATAATATAATTACTAATAGTTCATGAAAGGCATGTATTTTTGGCTACTAACATAATATTTATGTGCAGAGAAACTTTTGATTCTTGATGTTTTGGTTTTAAAGTAAGTTTTATTGAATCAGCTAAAGGTATCAAAAGAGGACAAAGTAAGTATCCTGTACTTGGATAAAGGCAGAAGCTGAGGGTGTTTGAAGTGTTAGATTATGGCCTCTGTATAATTTCATATATGATGGGTCCACCAAATCACACCCTCAAGTTCTGTTCTTCACTCATGCAACAGATGCTTAGTGTATAATTATTACAGAGTTTCGCGTTCTCTTTGGAGATGGATGAGGAGAGAGTTGATTCGGTCATGCTGGCGCTGTTTATCCAATTTACTGCTTTATGTCTGAGTGCCTTAGGGTGGGGCTCTTACCCTTTCCAGGGTGTTGGACCCCTTTGAGATTGTGATGGACGCCACGAATCCTCTTCCCACACTCATACACAAACACTTGCCCGCATTTTCGGCGCTTCTGCAGCCACAGTGGGGCTCATCCGCGGGCCCCGCTTAAGGGCCCGGCAAGAGCAAGACCTCACCATGACTCTGCCGTTCCCTAGCTTCCCAGCAAACTCTAGAATTTAAAAGAGGAGCCATCCAAGTCGGAAAGAAGTCATTCTCTGTGGTTGCTGGGTGGGGATGAATATAAGGTAGTTTAGCTGAGTACACAAAAAAACGCCATTAAAAAGAAAATGTAGCCCCTATAGGCCGTCAACTAAATTTAAGTCAGTACTGTAATGCGGTTATGGAAAAACATAGACATGATTCTTGAGTGTATTAAAAGGAGTATGACATAAAAGGGTAAGAAAATAAGACTTGCATTAGTCAGACTCATTATTTTGTCCAATCTGAGTCACATTTGAACAAAGATTTTGGGTAATTGTGAAGAGCTCCGATATACAAGCAACAGAAAGTTATATACCCTTCTAGCAAAAGAGAAAGTAACCAGAGGTTTTAGTCCCCAAAAGGCTAAAGGATTTCTTGCTAAAGGTTTTTAAGTAGTAACAGTCTGATTTATCTTTGTAACACACTGCCTGCTTTCAGCAAATTGCAGTCCTTTAAATGGCTGTCCTGTGTAGGGACACTTGTAGCACTTCTGTGATAGCTTTGGCAAGAGCAAATAAATTCAAATAAAACCAAAGAGATGTCGTCAAGACATAAAGTATATAATAAATACACTTCTTTGTTGATTAATAGATAAGAAAATCTCGATTGCCAAGATGATAAAGTAAACGAGTGGCTGAGGGAAGTTATGAAATCTCTGGGATCTCTTTCAAGATGAGAATAGGGAATTCTGTTTTAGACGGTGGAAACATTTATTAATTCCTTCTACAAGCTCTGAGGGCCTCCTTTGCTAGATGCTCACGATCTGATAGAGGAGGCAAAGGTACAAAAACAGATTCGCAGTGTATGATTAGTGCTCTGGTGGCAGGAAAAACAGCACGTGCCTCAGGACCTCATAACACTCAGCCACCATCCGTGAGTCTTCCCAGCGGAGGCGGTGTCTGAATTCACCCTTAAAGGACAGCCTTCAAGGAGTTAGCTGGACCAGGAAGGCAGACGTGGTGGTGAGGGCTTCAGGCAGGAGGAACAGTGTAGGCACAGGCTCAGAGCAATAGGTGGTATGGTGGAGGGTGTGGGGAAAGGAATGATGAGAAGAAGGTGAAGCAGAAGGAATCACTGATAGAGGGGTCTAATGCGCTGTGCCGTGTTTGCCTGAAGGTGTCCACCTAGGAGGGTAACGAGGCCAGATGTACCCTTCAGAAAGATCACAGGGCTGCCCTGGACGGACACCGATGGCTGTGGATTCCAGAGAGATTAGCGAGGTGAAAATGGGGAAAATGTGAAGTAAGGTTAGTGGCTTAGGTTATTAGTTGGTATCGATCACCACAGAATGAAATCCGAGAGGAAAAAAGGTTTGGAGGGGAAGACAAGGCGACATGGATGGAGGAGGCTGAGGTGTAAGAGCCCAAGCGGGCCGGAAGGCGGTTTTTATGGGTGCGGACCTTGAAATGTAGGTTAGCAGCAACAATTCGAAGTCGGTGGTGGCCTTGACTTGTGTGAAGACCTGTTGCTAAAGCAGTGGGTCACTCTTCCAAATGGTTTATATGGTATTTAACATTTTTTCTGACTAACTTGTAATGAAACTTTTTTAAAAATGTAGAATAAGATGAAGATGAAATAAAAATTACCTCTGATTCCATCACCCAGAGCTCTGTTAATATTTATGTATATTGATTTCCTTCCGGTATTTTCCTGAATATACACACACACACACACACACACACACACACACACAGTTGCAAGATCAGCATCATTCTGTATAGGCATGTTTATATCTTACATTAAATGCACATCATCTCCACATGCTTTAAACTGCTTTTAAAACATTTTTAAATGTTTTTAAACAATGGTGCATTATTCTCTAATTTGGGGGTGTTCAGTTTGCTTCCAATTTTTTAAAAGCTATTTTTACATTACAATAATTATCCTTTTTTTTTTAGTATAAAACTTTTAATTATATTTTGGCTAGAATTTTCCTGAGAAGTTTTTTTTTTTATTGATTTACAATATTATATTAGTTTCAGGTGTAGCACATAGTCATTCAACATTTTTATAGATTATACTTCATTTAAAGTTATTACAAAATAATTTTATAAAAGGTAGTTCGTATCTCTTAATCCCATACCTCTGTTTTACCCCTCCCCCCATTCCCTCTCCCCACTGGTACCCAGTAGTTTATTTTCTAAATCTGTGAGTCTGTTTCTTTTTTGTTATATACATTCATTTATTTTTTAAAAACTTATTATTATTTTTTAAATTTATTTATTTTGGCTGCTCCGGGTCTTAGTTGCGGCATGCGGGATCTTTTAGGTGTGGCATGCATGCAGGATCTAGTTCCCCAAGCAGGGATCAAACCCATGCCCCCTGTATTCCCCCTGTATTCCATGCCCCCAGATTCCTACCCACTGGACCGCCAGAGAAGTCCCTACATTTGTTTATTTTATTGTTTTAGATTCCACTAACATACAGTATTTGTCTTTCTCTGTCTGACTCAGCATAATACTCTCTAGGTCCATCCACGTTGTTACAAATGGCAGAATTCCACTCTTTTTCATGGCTGAGTAATATTCCATTGTGTATGTGTGTGTGTGCGTGCGTGTGTGTGTATGAATACATATATATATGAATGTATACACACACACACACACACACACACACACACACACCCCACATCTTTATCCACTCACCTGTTGATAGACACGGGTTGCTTCCATATCTTGGCTTTTGTAAATAGTGCTGCTATGAACATTGGGGTGCATGTATCTTCTTCAGTTAGTTTTTATTTTTTTGGATATATACCCAGGAGTGGAATTGCTGGATCATATGGTAGTATTTTTAGGTTTTTTGTGACACCTTCATACTGTTTTCCATAGCGGTTGCACCGATTTACATTTCCAGCAGTGTACAAGGGTTCCCTTTTCTCCACATCCTTGCCAAAATTTGCTATTATTTGTAGATTTTTTGATAATAGCTGTTCTGACAGCTGTGAGGTTATACCTCATTGTGGTTTTGATTTGCATTTCTCTAATAATTAGTGTGTTGAATATCTTTTCATGTGCCTATTGGCCATCTGTATGTCTTCTTTGGGAAAATGTGTATTTAGGTCTTCTACCCATTTTTTAAACTGGATTGTTTGTCTTTTTGATGTTGAGTTATATGAGCTGTTTATATATTTTGGATATCAATCCATTATCAGTCATATCATTTTCAAATATTTTCTCCCATTCAGTGGATTGTCTTTTTGTTTTGTCCCATTCAGTAGGTTGTCTTCTCATTTTGTTGAAGGTTTCCTTTGCTGTGACAGTAATTAACCTTTTAAATACATGCATCTTGGATTTTTTTTTTTTTTTTTTTTTTTTTTTTGTGGTACACGGGCCTCTCACTGTTGTGGCCTCTTCCGTTGCGGAGCACAGGCTCCGGACGCGCAGGCTCAGCAGCCATGGCTCATGGGCCCAGCCGCTCCGCAGCATGTGGGATCTTCCTGGACCAGGGCACAAACCCATGTCCCCTGCATCAGCAGGCGGACTCTCAACCACTGCGCCACCAGGGAAGCCCTATTTTTGGTTGATTTATTCAACAGCTATTTGATGAGTACCCACTCTATGACAGGCATGTGGCATTTTTTAATGGCTATCAGTAAAGTTTAACTTCTTTATGTGTTTATTAGTCCATTGTTTCCTTTTGTAAATGTTCTGTTCATGTCCATTACCGACTTTTCTGTTGGGGTGTAATTATTCTATAATGTATTTGAACTGTTCTGTAATTTATGTAGTCTGTGTGTGTGTGTGTGTGTGTGTGTGTGTGTGTGTGTGTGTGCACGTGTGCATGTGATATTTGCAGAGATATTTTCCCCAGCTTTTTTGATTTTTAATTTTGCTTATGATTTTTTGAGATATAGAACCTTTACATTTTATTTAGCTGAAAATGAAATGATTTTTGTCTGTTTTTTTTTTTCTTTGTGACTTCTGTTACTTTGGGCTTAGGAATTCCTTCCCACCCAGAAGTTGGAAAATATTCATCTAATTAAAAATTTAGAGAAACATTTTTAATGTAAAATCCACCAAATTAGAAGTGAAGTGTGAGAAAAAGATCCAAATTTTTTTTTTTTCCCACAAAGTAGATCCCTCAGCATTGTGTGCTGAGTCATCTGCATTTACCCAGTTAATCTTTGGTGCTTCTTTTATATTTCAAGACCTTGTACTGTTATATCTAGCTGTAGGAGTCCATGAGTTTTGGTGGATGTTAGCACCCGAGCGGAGATATGAAAATACTTTTTTTCCAACATCTTATTATAAAAAATCTCAAGCACACAGCAAAGTTGAAAGAATTTTACAGTGAACCCCCATATGTACACCTACTAGATTCTGCAATCAATGTTTTAGCACTTTTTCCTTTATCATTTATCTATTCATGTGATACCTTTTAAACCTCCTGAATCATTTGAATTCAAAACTGGGCTCAGAGACATTTTCCTTCATTCTGTTTTTTCTCTAACTTGTAGGCTTGATTTCCAGGAAACTTTTAGCAATTTATATTAATACGGTAAAATAGTGAACATCCTAATAGATACCAAAAGAAACCACTTGGTTTCTCTTAATTTCATGGATATGGTTTGATTGGTCAGCGTCATGATGGTGATTCACATCACGGTGGGTTTGTTTTTCAAACATCATTCTCTATTAAGGGCTCCGTCCTCCACTACAGTACAGTTGCTTTTTGTTCTTTTCGGGTGGAACTGAAGAGGACATTGAAGAAAGGGTTAGAAAGGCTACTCAGTAGACACCGAGACGCTTGTGTAAGTCTGTGGTGGGTGGGCCTTGCCAGAGCTGGCAAGGGGGCTGGCTGGGCCGCAGTGGGCTTTGAGAGAAGGCTTTTGCTGGAGTCAGCCACGTTCCCGAGTGGCTGCCATGAGGCTCTGCCGCCGGAGCCCTCAGCATGAAGGCTGATTTGCCCAGGGCAGCCTGTCCCAGACCTGCCCTGCTAAACGTTTGGCTTTGAATGGCCCTGGTTCACAGCGAGTGATCAGGACGAATAAACCTTAGGTCAAGGAGCTTAGTCACCTCTTTCCAGCCTAAATGATGAGCACCCTAAATTCCCATGAGTTTTTGGTGCTTGAAAGCATCTCAGCTTAGAGATGGGTTTGCAGCCATGTCTTAACAGCACACCGACCTGCCGCGTCCGCCTCTTGGTGCAGCATACAAGTAGATGATGGAAGAAGGCACAACCTGCGTTAAAAGACTCACCCGTGGTCACCGCTAGAAATTAACCGTGGTTTAATTTTTGTACTTTTTTTTCCCCATCCAAGCCTCAATTTCCCATATGCAGAATAAGTTGATTTCATTAGATGATATAGAAGATTTTTTTTCTTTATCCTAAACCTTTGATTTTAATCTAGAGCATTAAATGTAGGCCAGTATTCACCCCTTTCTCAGCAATCTGGGAAGACAGTTCTTTTGTTTGTTTGGTTGGTTTTTTTTCCCAGTTTCTTTGAATAATACTTGCCAGGCTGTTAAGACCATCGATGAAGCTCACCAGACTCTGGATCTAGGGCTAGAATTGTAAAGCCGTTACTTCCTTGTGAAGGGAATGAGAGGGCATTCCTGAGGCGGCGCAGAGGGGGAAGCCTTACTCACGGGAAGCATATTAGCTGACTAACTGCCTACAGAGCATGTTCCCTTCTCGACCTCCGGGAGACTCATCCTGTGGTCCAGTGTCACCTTTGTTCTAAATATTCTGCTCGTAGCGGATGATGATGCGATGGTATTTTAGAAGTCTAGCCAACCAGTGCTTTGAAATGGAAGGATAGCTATACCGGAAAAATTTAACATAATCTAAATTGATACTCTAGTAATATCAGTATTCAGAAGAGGCATCCTATTTGAGGGATTTTCAGGAAAAAGAAAAGTTCAAGAACCTGAGTTTTTCCCACGCCGCTGTCCCCTCTCGCCTTTACACTCCAGCAAGACTCAGCTTGTTGCTTCCCAAACCCGCCGGGCCATTTCCTGTTACCCTCCCTCTGAACATGCAGCGCCTCCAGCCTTACCCCTCTGCCCACCTCCCGAGCACCATCACGCCCCACCCAGCCCAGTGCTGCCTTTCACTCTGCAGATACACAAATACTAAAGTGTGGAGTTTATTTGGCTTTCACTAATTTGCCAGAAGCAAGGAGAGGGTAGTTACAAAGCACTTACTCTATAACCTGTTATTTTCCACGCTATTAGAATGTAAAGCAGACTGATGTAAGAACTGGCTGTCCCCACCAGTCATCACCATGCTGTGGATAGTGTTTATGAATCGTCTTCTAAATCCACAGCTAGTCTTAAAATCTAGCTTCCGGGCTAGGTCTGCAGGAAATACGACTGTGAGATCATAAATGCTATGGAGTGAGTATGAAGTTATTTACCAGGTCCTGTTACGTTAGCACTTGGGAATCGTACGAAAGCTGCTTTGTAAGCTGGGTTGTACCTGTTTGGAACCTAGTATCTCCAAAGGGGTTAACATGTCAGAAATATAAATGGCTTTAAAATGAGTTTAAATTAAATCATAAAGTTTTTAAACATAAAATAAGGTTTGGGGTACATTCACAGGCAGTGGGATTATATAACAGGTTGGTAAGGAAAATAAGATATGTGAGGTACATCGTTAACTTTTAAGATAGATGTCTTGAAGAGAAAACTCTAACGAAATACCCTATGGTGTTACTCTCAGGGATTTAAGAAAAACAACAGAGGGCACTGAGGCACAGAGAAGTTAAGTTTTTTCTCCCAAGATTACACAGCTAGTAAGTGGAGGAGCCAGGATCAAATCACAGAAGTCTGGCTCCTAAACCCAAGCTCTTAATTTGTATCCTATTCGGTTTCCATAAATGACTCATTTATTGGCGGTATTTTTATCCCTTGGGGCCACTCAATTTCATTTAGTCAGTTATCTCTTGTAGTGGTTTTAACGTATTAGGGAGGATGGATGCAGCCCCCAAAGCTGCGCGTCATCCTGCCTTACCTTGCTCTGGATCTTCACCTGGTTACAGCTTGTCATTAACGATGCACGTTACCACAGCCTGCCCCCACGGCTCCAGCCAACGCGCTTTTGGTAATAAGAGAGTAGTATGTCCAAAAAAGGTAATTAACAAAGTAACTATCCCAACTACCAAAAAAGCGATGAGGTTTTGCCCATGATGGAATCCCCTTTTCTTTTATTACTGGAAATGAATAGAAACTCATTAATATTGTGCCTTCCAGTAAGTTCAGGCCCTATAATTTAAGCGCACTGTCAGGACCCAGAAATCTGTCATCTTGTGAGACTATTACTGCTTGGTAGGCTGACTACATAATGCCTCGGTCAGGAAGAGCGGTTTTCCAGTGATATGGCACAAAGGCCCTTCGTGCGTTAGTCTCATCTTTTGGCATTACCCCATCCTTACCCCTATTCCATGGCCTCTGGTCCAGCCAGATGAAGCTGGTCATGTTTGCCCTCCACGTGGAATCTCTTTCCTTCCCTGTCTTCCTAGCCAACCACTACTGTTCCCTTCAGATGAAACCTCCTCCAGGCAGCCTTCCCTGACTGCTCAGGACCAGGTCAAGTGCCCCACATGCTTCCACAACACCCTCTGCTTACCCCTTTGGGCACACATCATACCAAGTTCTAACTTCCTGTTTCTTGTCTGTCTTCCCTGACTTGCGCTAGCCCTTTAAGAGCCAGGATTGGTATTGTTTACCTTTGGATAAACGCCCTGACACACAAGACAGTACCTGACACATGGCAGGTACTCAACAAATGTTCGAATGAGAGAGAGGTAGAAATGACATACTTGGTGACAAGGGAAACTAATACATGAAATACCCAGTGTTGACAGATCCTAAGGTACGTTCATGATATTACCTGACTGAATCCTCACCGCAACTCTGGGGAGTCAATTTCTTTAACCCCATTGCACTGACATGGAAACATCAGCTTACCCCGGTGCATATACACAGTTTGTAGGTGGGAAAGCCAGGACTTGAGCTTAGGTCTCTGACCCCAGGTCTTACGTTCTGACATACCATGTGAATATTCCAAGGCCAGTCTTAGTTCAGGTATTAGACTCTGTAACAAAGCAGTGTGTCATTCTTGTCCTCACCAAGTAGGTCCAGAGGGAGAATCCACAGGTTTTAATTTCTCTCCCTTTTAATGTCTTCCTTGGCATCCTCCTACCCCCCATCCCCACCCACGTTTCCAGTGAAAGCCTTACAGTGACCTGTGATGGATCCTGTCCAAGTTTCTAGGTGTTGACGGTGAATCTTCTGTAGGCAGACCAAGCTGGCTGCTGCTCTTATTTGGGGGAGAGGAGTAGTAGAGCTTTGGGAAAAATGGAGAACTGCGGGGGTTCTGGTAAAGGTCTTGAGCAAATTGAGTAAGATCCTGCTGTATTAGGGAGTACAAAATGAGCAGGGTGGGAGGTGTGTGTGTCTGGGCGCCAAGAAAGGGAGCAAGAGGATATGAGTCGGGGGGCTGGTTCGGCTGACAAGTAAGAGGCTATTGAGAGGTTGCTGGCTGTGTAATTGACCAGTTGAATAGATCTTAATATCAGACTGGGGTGTTCTCCACGGGCCTGCTGGCGGGGGCGGGCTGGGGCGGGCGGCAGGGCAAGCTAGTGAGCCGACGGCGTCTTGGACACACAGAGCTAGGTGTGACGGACTCACCTGGAATGCAGGGCCTGTCGTCATTTCCGTAAGCAGGTAACCCGCGGAATACAGAGTCAGGCAGAGAGAGATTGGGGCAACGTTTCCTAAACTTTAAAAGTTCAGGATTTAATACTCAGCCCTGCTCTGTTCTAGGTACTCCTGGGAATGTTGTCAAAGGGAGGAATTTTAAATTTCACACAGGAGTTAATTTTGCCACCACGATAGAACGTTAGACAAAGTTCATAAATTTCTCCAGCGGTGGTTTGGAGTGTCAGTTATGGACGTCTCCTTTTGTACCTGGTTATCCACAGTAAGAAGCCATCCCAGCATTTTATTATGGTTTAACTGGGGGGGTGGGCAAGGTCAGGATGAAATGGCGATGCAGTTAGAAGTACCTTCTACAGGACCTTCACAGATCAGAGTGACTCAGGGAGGTCAAGGCAGGCTGGCGTCATTGCTCATTGAGTCAACAAAGGTTTCTTGAGCAGCGGCTGTGTGCCCGGCACTGGTCAGCGCTGAGACGATGATGACAGTGATCTCTGTTACCATGGCACTTGAGCAAATGCACAGAAAAGCAGTCTATTGAAACTCAGGCTCCATGAGACGAGGGGAGAGGTGCTCTCTGATGAAAGAGGGCCTTCCTTTCAAGTGGTTCTGTGAGGAGGTGACTTCCAAGGTTAGAGCTGCAGGATGGGAAGGAGTATGTGGGCGGAGGAGTTGGGGGGAAGGTTCCAAGCACCAAGAACCGCACGTTTAAGAGGCTCTGGAGGGCTTCCCTGGTGGTGCAGTGGTTGAGAGTCCACCTGCCGATGCAGGGGACACGGGTTCGTGCCCCGGTCCGGGAGGATCCCACATGCCGCAGAGTGGCTGGGCCCGTGAGCCATGGCCGCTGAGCCTGCACGTCTGGAGCCTGTGCTCCGCAACGGGAGAGGCCACAACAGTGAGAGGCCCGCGTACCGCAAAAAAAAAAAAAAAAAAAAAAAAAAAAAAAAAGAGACTGTGGAGTGGGAAATGAGTCTGGCCTTTGAGGATCAGGAAGAAGGCAGGTGTGGCCCAGGTGAGGGAGGGGCAAGCAGGTGCGGCCCCTCAGAGGCCTTCAGCTTGGTCCCTCCCTGCTCTGGAAGGTGTCCATCCCAGAGGTCTCAGGGACATGCTCGATGATCCCCGGAAGTGTCCGCGGCCCAGGCACCCAGGCTCTTAGGAGAGCTCTTGTCCCCAGAAGGCTGCCTGCCACTTTCCTCTCCTGATACTGTCACTTGTTGAGGGGAATAAATAAGGATATACGGCAAAAGCAGATTTTAGTGAAACCAGAAGTCATACCAGGTGCCCCAAAGTGTGAGAATATGCCCACAGGGACTATACAGTGACTTTAAATGGAACTGGTTTTAAACCGATGATCTGCCCGCTGTACCGTGGGTCACACGTGCCAATCTTGTGAGCGGGAACACAGCCAGGCCGGCAGGATTTAAACAAAAACCCCGGTCAGGGCCGCCAAGTGGAACCTGCGTTCTTGGCCCCCAAGGTTCTGGTGGTCCACGGAGCGGGCGGGGCGGGAGAGGCCCTCTTCTGACGTTAAACCTCCTCCAGTCTGGGCCTCCCCAGCGGGCAGCCTGGCGGCCTCCCGCTTGACGAATCCCTCCCGAGTCCTGAGTCCCGTGTCCCGTGTGTCCCCTGCGCTGCCCGTGAGGTCGGGGCAGGCCTCTGGCCACGCGTCCCTCCTCTTTGGCCGCGCACCCTCGCTCTTCGAATCACCTCTCCCCCATTTTAGAAGAAATGAACTTCGAAGCCGGGGGGTGGGGTGAGGCCAGGAGGAAGAGAGTGCCGGGACATGTTGTGTAAACACTGCTCACCATCCTTTTTTGTCTTTTACTACCTGTAGGGGCAGGTGGACATGGAGAAGCTGCTGGCAGGAAGGGCTGATTGTTCTCAAGGGCATGGGTTATGCAACAGAGCAGAAGAGCTTTGAGGATGCAGGAGGTCAGAGCAGCTTGTCCACAGGCATTTTACGCAGAAGTTTCCCTTTATATAAGATGCTATTTGCTTGACACTGTCATTAAGAATTCCTGTGCCAGCATTTAGCTGGATCTCTGGGGTGAGTCATCATTGCCAGTCTGGAGTTAAAGTAAGTGATTTCCTTTAAAGGACTCCACTTCCAAAGTTTTCCTGAGATGCCAGGCTGAAGCAGGTACCCTTGGCGCCTGTTTTTGAATAGAATGTCATTATATCCTGGTCTGTAAATTTGTACTCGAGTCCATGAGAAAAAAAAAAAGGAGACTATTCCGCCTTCTTTATCCAGTTACGAAGTGCAGGTAGACGGTGATGTAATAGATTCTGTGGACCAGGCTGTGCTGAGCTTGCGTCTGGGACAGTGACCAGACGGATGAGAGTAGAAGCAGAAGATATTTTTAGTCCGTCAGGGCTGCTCTGAGACATGGGTTCTTCCCCTACCGCAATACTTCCCAGCGGGAGGCTCAGTGCCGGGCGCACTTGCTCTGGTTCACTTCACTTGTCTATTATGCTTTCAAATATTGATGAGGCCTGGTGGGCTGCCGATTTGATGAAGCAGCTTTGAAGCCCACACAATTCAGCTCGAGTCTGTGACATTACTTAGAGGGCCTCTCAGAGGGCTCTGTGTCCCACCCAGGGACCAGTGCCTTCCCTCTGAGGTGTGGTTTTCTCTGGAAATCGGGGCCTGGGGACATAGTTCACTCTTTTTCTCTTTTCCTACATTGAGGTGATTCAGGCATGCGTGGGAGTTCTGATGCTGACATGACCCCTCTACACGTAGGTTCTTAAAATTTGGGGTGAGCCGATTTAAACCACCAGCAATGGTAAATCAGTTGAAAACTTCAGTGAGGTTATAAGCCAAGTACAACTTGCGAAAAGTGATAAAAGGAAGGGAACCTGTCTGGAATATACCAGCTGTCTCTAGAATCACTTTTGCAAGCTGGAGGGCTTCTGTCTGTAGTAAGAAAAGTGTAGGTCAATTTCCATACAAGGGTTTTTGCCTCTTTGGTAAACTTCTGCTTGGCTGGTCGTTGTTTTGATTGAGGGCTGGTCCGTCTCTCTGGCCCTCTGAGCGAGTGATGCCAGTAAGAGCATAGAAGGCACCACGTACTGTGTGGAGGAAGCACTGGGTGGGATTAGGAGGCCGGATCCCTGTCTCTTCCATCCAATTCCCGCCCCCTCCCCAATATCCATGCCAGCCCGTGAGCACCAGTGACCCTGGGAGGTTCCCGGGCCTCTCCCTCTCCCTGTTGATGAGACAGGATATAACCTACAGGCCCTGAAGTCAGGCCACCTGGGTCTGCTACCCACTTCTGCCACTTGCTGGCTGTGTGACTCTGGGCACGTTAACGTTGCTTAATGTCTTGGTGCCTCAGTTTCCTAGTCTGTCAAATGGCAGCAGTACCCACCTCACAGGCTGCTGTGAGGCCTCAATGGGTTAAAGTGTGTGCAGTGCCTGCACGGTGGTTTGCCTTGCTTGGGAAGGATCACAAACGCTGGTTCCAGTGATGGAGTCTCTGTTACTTTCTCCTACCTCTTCAGGCAAATGGACCTGCATGGTCACGAGAGCCAGTCAGAGCAAGTGACAACCCAGGAAGCCCGAGGGCGCCCTCTCTGTGCCTGCCTTCCTCCCCGGCTGCTTACACAGCAGCCCTTGCCTCCCCAGGAAAGGCTCAGCCCCACGCAGAGCACAGGCTCCAGCAGCCCCCACAGATAACTGTGCAGGGGGACACGGGGCCTCAGGTGGGCAGTGTTGCTGACCTGGGGACGGTGCCCCTGGGCCTGTCAAGGTCCCGGCAGCATGTTTCAAGGATCATTGTCAGACTGGGTCATGGGGCCAAGCTCTTTACTAGCTGGTTCTCCTTGGTGAAAACTTTTCCTTCTCAGTCTACATTTTCAAACGCCCGACACACTTCTCTGAGGGCTTGGCTGGCTACCCTTCAGATAGCCCAGTGAGAGACAAGACCACCAGCTTTCATGCAGCTCACACCTCTCCACCTGATACTCCATGCTTTCTACAGAGGTTCTCAGTGGGAGAAAAGTTATGTTTATGGGGCAAGTTCAGAGAGCTTGTGTCTCCTTTCCAGAATTTACTTGGTGGCTTCGCCCTATGTGGTGGAGAACCCCGTTCTCTTAAGTTTGGGTGGTTCCATCCAGCCTCCACCAGGAATTACATCTTTAAAGGCTGCCTGGGTAGGAGAGTCCAGGACTCCCTTGGGGATTGGCGAGGGGCATCTGTGAATCCAAGGGGGGAGCTGAAGAGGTGAGCAGTCCGGGAAGAGGAAGCCAGGTCGAGGGCAGATGAAGTTGTGCTGATTGCCTGTAAGTCACAAACCTGAAGTTTTGTCAGATCTCTGGGTAAGGAGAGAACCACCCTGAATAGATAACAGTGTCTTAAATCGACTTTACAAGGAACTAAGCTGAGAATGGTAGATATTCTTCATCACTCAAAATTGTTAGTCCAAAAGGCCTAGAAAAGGCTAGCCACTTCTGGTGGTTAAAACCAAGCGCTCCCAGTTTTCTGCACAAAAAAACCTGGAAATTCTCTCCCTACATCCTGGAGGGTCTGGCCCTGGAATGGCTGTGTGAGGCTGCCCCCTTGTGGCCAGCATCAGCAGTGCGTGTGTAACCTGTTGCTGGAGGCTCTCTGAAATGCAGTCATTTTAAAGGTCTTTTTTAAAAGACTTTTCTCAGTCACTCTCTCTCTACACATGTCACTCCATATACAGGGCTTAACCATTCCGCTTTGTTATCTTTCTAATCCGTACTTTGCCCTCTTTGGACTCCAAGGTCACTACTTTCCAATAAGTTCTTCCACTGGCCTCCCAACTGATCTTTTTAAAATGTAAATCTGCTTGTCTTTCTCTTACTCAAAGCCCTTTAATAGCTCCTCCTTTTCCAGGTTCCAGTGCCTCTCTCAGAAGATCCCTGAGGCCCGCTTCTCTGCCCTGGACCGCGTCTCTGCCCGTGTTCCTCTCTTTTCCTCATCCATTCATCTGCTGACACCTGTGCATTCTTAGGAGTCGTCTCAGGTATCACCTCCTCCAGGGAGCCCTCTGGATTACATTAGATAATGTGATGTAATGTAATAAGGGGGGGCGGGGAGGGAGAAAACGTGAGCACACCGCGTTATAACCAAGTGCTTTTCTTCCCCTCCCGCAAGACATAAGCTACCTGAAAGGGGAGACTTTTTTTCTCTGTGTCACAGTGTCTGGCATATCACTGTTGCTCACCACTATAGACGGAATAAAGGCAGACAGGATAAAAGCAGGCGAAGACCCAGATCACCGACTGATTCCTCTTGGGCGTGATGGAGCTCGGGAAAGAACTAAGCTAAGCTCCAGGCCCAAGAGTGAAGGCACAGCCAGTCAGTGCGGGCGAAGAGAAGTCCATCACGACCTGGAGCTGGCCAGCTAAGCCCTCCTTCCAGCCCGGCCTCCTGCTCCTCTCAGAATGCTTCTGTGGACCCACCCGCCTGTATTGCACACCTTTTTGATATGTGCCCTAAGTACCGTCCAGAGTCTAGGTCTCAAGAATTATTTGCTGATGGACTTAATTACTTATTTGACAGGCGGCAAGAGCACATCCTGAAGTGTCAATTAAGACCTGTGTTAAATCAACTGTACTTCGATTTTTAAAAAAAGAACAGGGAAGGAAAAGAAAAATGGCATGTGTTTCTGACCGTCTGTGGGTGTGAGGCACTGTGCTGGCCACTGTGGGCCAGCAGAGAGAAGGCATTGTTCTGTGCCTGCAAGGAGCTGACCGTCTAGCTGGGGAGAAGACAGAGCATGCAGGCCACGTTAGGGAATGAGATAGCAGATGTGAACGTGTCACAAGGCCGTGTGTGATTAATTGCCAAGCAAGGAGCTCAAGAATGTGGTGGGGATTGAGCCAGATAATGTATGTCCAAGTGCCTCAGCCCTTCAGCACTCCTGACCCCAGCCAGCCCTGCCGTCTGCCTCTCTCACACCCTGTTGATCCACCTCATACAATGTAGGTACTCGGGCAGTGCAAAGCCCCACATGCCCAGGCCCCGGCCCACCTCCCAGCCCCGTGTGCCCCCAACCCTTCAGCCCAAAGCTGCAGAGATACCAAAGTGAACTTGCCGTCTTACTTCTGTAGCGCCCACCTTCCTTCCTTGTCCAACCTTGTCCCTCCGTTAAAACCTTCCTTTTCCTTTAAAATTCAGCCTAGAGTTCCTCCGTAAAGCCTGCTGAGTCTGCAGGCAGAGCTCCTTTCACGGGCTAGGCGGCGATGCTCGCGTACTTCTGTCCTGCGAGGGATGTAAACTCCTGCCACAGGGACAGTGTCTTTTCCCTTCATACTCGGAGCACCTGACATGCTGTCTGACGTGGAGCACGTGTCCCTTAAGTGTTTGTCATTGACTAAAAGGACTTAGCACATTGAAGGGACTGAGTAAACATCGGTTGGCTTTGCACCGTTAAGACGTAAGTGCTGTGAGTGCAGGAGAGGGTGACATGCCCGAGTGGTCCAGGGAGGCTCCGTAGAGCGAGAAGGGAATGTTGAACTGAACCTTGGCGGTTTTGTACACCTAAAACGGGCAAGGAATGAGAAGGATCCCAGCTGGAGTAGCTCAGTGTCTGTGGCTGCTGGCAACCCAACCGGCCTCTCAAAACAGAAAAACAGACCAGAGGGAGGGAGCCCCGCAGAGTGGGGCAGTGGAGGCAGCCGATTTTAGTTGGAGCAGAGGGTTTACCTAAAGGAAGTCGAGAGAATGCCCTGGAGGAAGTTTGGACTTAGGTGGAGGAAAGACCTCAAAAGCAATGGGCTATCTTGCTGGCAGCGGACGCCCTTTGTCACTTTTGAAAACCATGGTGACTTGATCAAAGTGGTGTTGAAAGTGGGAGCCGCCCTGTGGCCCTGCACCTTCATTCTGTACCGCAGCCAGAGGCCCAGGTGGTGACCAAGATGCTTAGCCTCCAGGTGTGAAGCCCCTTTGCTACGCAGAGCCTCACCTGGAAAGGCTGGACTTTCTATAAACAAAGGTTTTCCTTCTGACGCTGCCCTTGACCTGGCTCTGAGCTGTTGACTCTTTGGGTCCATTCAGCTCTGTCCTGTCCTTCTACCCTCGTGACTGGCAATGACCCGGAGAGTGGCAGCACCCCTGCAGCAGGTGGCCTCCAGAGCTGAGTCACCGCCCTGGGAACCGTGCCCTGGCAAACCGGGAGCCCTCCACTTCACCCGGCTCTGCAAGGCTCTCAGGGCACCGCAGAGCTGCGGAGAAAGCTTTATGCATCTAGAATGTCACCGAGCTGATAGGAAAGTGAAATAAAGGCAGTTGAAGACCAAAAAGGAAACTGTCCTAGTGGTAGTTTCTAGCTGGTATCTTTGGCAAAATACGGAGTTTTTTTCACAGTTATACGTACGGGCCGTGGTGGTTTTATTTGAACGTACCCAAATTATCCATTTACAGGTATCTTTAAGAATGGAATGAAGAGGATTTTAAAATGATGGTTTAAGATTCTGTTAGACCTTGTAAATTAAGAGAGCTTAAGGAATAAAATGATATGAAGAGATACCTTAAGCTGTCAATGTTCTCGGAAATGAGCAAATGAGGTTTAGGGTTTTTTTAAGTTTTTCTTTATCATTCACAGATACTCTGATGGCTGTTGTTTTTAAAAAATTATGGTGCTTTTAGTTCATCCCAGAGAAGATAAAAAGGTAGTGTTGTTCTTGAAAGGACGGTTTTTTGTTGTTGTTGTTGTTTTGTTTTGTTTAAGTCTGGCTTGTTTACTACACCAGTGGAGTAGAGATGACCTCAGTCTAAAAAAACAAGTTAAGTCTCTCCTTGCCTGGCAAAATAAGCCTTTTTCAATTAGCAAAAGAATCGCAAGTCTGATCACCAAGTCGTCATTTTAGCTGATTAGATTTTACAGAAGACAAAACAGAAGGCTCTCTACATTTTCACAACTGAATAGCTCTTAGGACATACTCCCAGCTTATTCAGTTCCTATAAGGCCGTAACAAGTCTGGTGACAGTTAATCAGACAGTTGCCTGAATGCGAATGCTCTGTGCGGTTAACTGTGCTGTGGCCACTGTGAGCTTTCAGAATCGGAGAAAACAGCATCACATCTCTTGCTTTTTGAGTATGCAGTTCTTTAACTTAAAAAAAAAAAAAGCTTTATTTTTTTTTTTTAAACTTCTCACATCGTGTGCCCAGCTATTCTCTGCAGCTGAAGTGTCCCTGAAGGCAAAAACCCCAGTCATTTTCTTGGGCAAATGGTCTTGAGCGCTGGGTTTTTTCACATGCTCTGACCACCCTGGGGCAGTTTTCAGCAGGGCCGGGGAACTCACTACTTAGTTGCCAAAGATGCTGTGAGCTGTGACCAGGAAGTTGGGTTTTTTCTGTTATCATCTTGTTTACTTTCCATGAGCCACACAAAACTATGGACGGTCCAAAGTGTTCCCAGTTTCTCGAAGGCAGGAAGAATTAATGCAGCTTCTACCAGCAACCAGAGCCATATCCTGATTCCTACAACCTTTATGATCTCAGATCAATAAAGGCCAAATTGAAATGCATTTGGAAGTTAGAGTTCAGTTGATTCTAGAATCCATTCCAGTCGAGAGAATCTCTAGACTCCCTGGATTTGGGCGTGCAGTTTGGAGAGAGGATTTTAAAAGGAGGGCAGCTCTATTCTTTGTTTTTTGACCTGTGCTGGGAGGGAGAACTAATCTGCTTTGGGAGTAGAAGTTGCAAAAAAGCCAATCCCAGTGACCATACAGAAAGATGAATGAGCGCTCTCCCTGGACTCGGCACGCCCGCCTGTACGGAAGCCGGCAAAGGGTACCAGCCTGACAGCGTTGAAGCATCAGAGCGTCAGAAGGCTCTTGAGAAGCACTCGGGCCCTGAGGGGTTAAAAAGGCAGAGACAGCCAGTCAGAGGTGCCCGCCAGGCATGGATTTGTTCATCCTGCCCTTCTGAAGTCAGAGCCAACCAACGTTCTTCATGGTTTTGAGTGATTCACAATGTCTCTCTCTTGGCAGGGCCACTTTCCACTCATGGGCTTACGACTGAAGCCCCTTAGGAGCAGGCCATAGTGGAGACCAGCCTCACACCTCATGTCACATCTTAGAATCATTTTAGAGCACAGGGGAAACTGTCACAGACAGCTGCTTGTTTCAGAGATGAGACTGAAGCAGGGGCCGTGGTCGGCCGGAGGTCACGGTGCGGGGAGCAGAGGCCAGTGGGAGCCGGGCCGCCCTCCTCTGACCACACAGCTCCTGCCCCAGCCTGGCGGGAGAAGCTGCTGCCCTTGGACGATGCTTAGAAAATGGCTTAGGTCAGAAAGGAGAACCTCATCTGTACAGGATGAAACAAATAAGTTACTTGTGTAGACAGCTTCCGCCCAGCCTCCTTTGTCAGCCTGGTGAATTTATTAGCTCCTGGGCTTCCAGAAATAAGAATAATAGCATTTCTATCTATGTGCCGAAATGGGAGACTTGATAGACCCCTCTCTCTCTTTTTCTTCTTTTTGGATGAGAATTAGCTTATTTCACGCTAGTTCTTAATAAAACAAACGTCGACTCCTTCCCACAGGAGACAGAATTGAGCGATGTTCTGAGAGCACACTGTGCTCCTCGGGGCACTGAGTGAATGTCATGCTTAGAAGATGCTCTAGAAGCTTGCACGTGTCTCCTGGGAATAGAGTGAAGGGCGCCGCTGGAGGAGCAGTGACTCACCCTTCCTGCTTGGCCAAGGACTACAGGCCGGGCCTCGAGAAGCCCACGGGAAAGGACTCGGTTCCCCGTGAGCCCCGGCGTGAACCAGTGACCCCTGCTGGGCCCACGCGCCACCATGTCCTCCGACACCCCCCCACCCACTTCTGTGTCCACAAGAGCTGCAGAGAAGGACATGCCAGGTCCCTAGCTCTCTGCCAGCAGCTTCCCTGATCCCCTAGGAGGACGATGTCACCTGTCTTTGTATAAGGACAACACCCTGAACCAAGAGATGGATAGAGTTACTCATCTGAGGAGGAAAACCCAGTCAAAGGAAGTTTCCCACCCAAGGCCTCGGTAGTGGGGGGAGGGGGGGGGGGGCCGGGCGGGCAAGGGGCAAGTGCCTCAGGGTCCTTTCAGGTGGCACGGAGGCAGCTGTTACGGCTCGCTTTGTTGTGTTAACCGCGCGATGCTTTCGTTAACTAAACATGTCAGAAGTATCAATGAAGCATGCCCGACAAGATATTTTCGTGGGAGGAGCTGTCCCCGCAGTGCCAGTAACAGTAAGTTACACCTTCCGTCCTCCCAGCCCTGGGAGACAGGGCGGAGGGCAGTCAGCTTGTGTTTAGCTTCTGAGCATGATTTTATGGGACGAATAACAACGTTTTCCTCCCCATCACCTATATTGTCTTCATCCTTAAGGTAGACAATTTATTTTAAAAAGAGGCGGGAAGAAGCGTTGGGCCGTGTCCCTGCCAGCTTTCCCGGGCATCGCGCTCCAGGGCACTGGGCCATCCCTCCATGTGCTGCACACAGAGCTGGCCCCAGGGAAGGCCTGGGCGGTGGTTTAACTTACGTCTGCCTCGGATTTTTTAAATACTGGCTTTATTTGTATGGGCTTAAAAAATTATAATCCAGCAAATGTTTCAAATTTAAGCCGTGGGTAAAGTTTTCCTAGCAGAAAATTACATGGTAAGCTGGAGAAATGGAATAGAAAGCCGCACGGGGTTCTCCTTAAGGTTTTTTGTATTCTCACGGGACTCGAAGGCGCCTCGGGCCTCCAGAGACGAAGGGACTGGGGCGGAGAGTGTGGAGCTGCCCCTCCCCGAGCGTCCTGCGCACGAGGGCAGCATCTGAGCTGCGCAAGCGCTGCATCTCCCGCTGATGTAACCCAGCGCCCCAGATGCCTGCATTCCCCACAGACAGGGGTACCCGTATACCCTACTCATCAAGGCATCCTGATGAACCCAGGAGGAACCGACCACCCCAGTATATTCTTGCCCACCCCTCTGCGGACGTGGAGGAAGCTAGGAGGCCCTGGGAAAGCTTATTATCCTGACCCCAAAATCTGGTGCCTCACCTGTGGGCCCCATAGCCCCTAGAGTTTCCCCTGTCCTAGAACCTAACCCACTGCCTGCTTGTCTGGACGCCTGCTAGCCTGCTGAGGCCGTGAGGACTGGCGCCCTGTCTTGTTCACTTTGTGTCTCCAGCGTAGTGCTTCCCATCCAGCAAACATCTGTTTCTTCTGTTCTTCATAAATTTCATGTGTTTTCTCATCTCCTGCCACCTCAGATCTCAGTTAACTTTCACTACTGTGTGAGTGTGCGCGCGTGAGGAATACATACGTGAGCTCACGCTCACACACACACACACACACCCCGACTGCAGTCCTGCGTTGCCTCAAATCCCTGGCAGTCTAATTTCCCAAAGGCCCCAAATGCGGTGGCATTTCCCCGTTCTCAGGGATTTCACCTGCCTGCTACGTTTAACAATGCTAGCATCCCCTCCCGGAAACGCCCCGTTCTTCCACCTGCCCATGTCACACCTGTGGAGCCCATCTCAGGCCCCTTTCCGCTTCGAACGCCCCCCCCCCCCCCCCCGGCCAGCCCCACACTCACCCAGCCCTAAATGACTGCTGTGCTGTCCTCTGCGTGCACCCTGCAGCAACTTGCCTGTTGCGTGTGTTAGGCGTCGTTCCACAGTTAGATCGTAAGGCCGTGTGCAAGTGCATCGGCATCGTCTCCTTACCTGGTTTTCTGGTGTCCGGCCCAGTGCCGGGCTCTCAGGAGGCAATCAGTGAGGTCCTGCTGATTGATTTTGAAGCACCTGTCTTTATCATTAGTACTGAGAAGTGACTCGTGGCTCTGTAGCACGGCTGTTGTTAATCAACCTCAATGATAAGACATGACTGTCCCAGCCCCTCCCTCGGACGGACGTGGCCCTAAATTCGCCCCCATACAAGCCGTTGTCCTGTGGAGCCCTTGTTCCATCCTGTCCTTATCTGTTTATTTGTTTACTTACACTGGACTCACCTGCCTTGCTTGCTCTCGTGTCCTCTGAGCCTCATTCAGCTCCTGCTACGTTCCCATCTCGGTGAATTCGTGATGCGTGAATAGATGGCGGGACATGGTTAGAATATCCTCACCCCAGTTTCAGATTGTATCTGTCTTCTCTTTTCTTGGACTCTCGACTCCTTGCTGCAACATCCCTTGGCTTATGTGCTACCCTTTCCCGCCAGAGAAGCCCCCAGCCCCACAGGTTCCGTGTACTGATGGCCAATATTATTTCAGTCTTTCACACCAGCTTTAACATATGGATTATAATGCCTTAGGAACTGTTATCCAGAATGTCAGATGAGCCAGTCCCCTCATGGGGAAACTTGGGGGTGATGGGGTTAGTTGACATTTATTGAAGGTCTGTGTACCTACCGTATGTCTTATTTGAGTTAGTTATATTTTCACAACTCTGAGAATTAACATTATTATTTTCACTTTATAAATAAAGAAACTAAAGCTCAAAAGGGTTAAACAGTGTGTCCAAGCTGTGTAACAAGTGACAGAGGGAAAATCTGAATCCTGGTCTTTCTGATCTCAAAGCTTATACTGCTCGTCTCTCTGTTCCCAGTTAAATGGGCCATTAAATGGGGGATTGCTTAATAGTACTTTAGGGTAAAAAGGCAGTGCGTAAGTACCAACCTCAGATAAGCTAATGCTCACGAGGAAAGTCAGAGATAAGGGAAAGATGCTCAGTGGCACGTTGATTCTAAGCAGGGATTGACAGAGGTCAGCTTCTAACACCTTAAAAGTTCAAAAGGGTGACCGCTGAGCACCTAAGAAGACCACCTTTGGGGGCTCTGTGACAGGGGGCTGTCAGTGGAGAGTGTAGGTTGACCCCTGACAGCCCCTGCCAGGAAAGCAGCAGGAATCCCGTCAGTGAAGAGTGCTCACTGGCTCTCGCTCTCCCCTTTGGTGATGGGCTCGGTACAAGCCTCAGCACCATACTTAGATGAGAGCAACTGCAGAAGGCACAGACTTCCAGTGCTCCTGGGAAGGGGGAAGGGCAGAGAAGTTATGGGAAGCTGAAAATGCCTCTGTCAAGCTTATATCCTCATAGCTAAGAAACCTTAGCACCAACTCATACAGTTTTCCTGACCAAACCTTTTTGTGCTCTGGTCTCCCCAACTGCAGATGACGTCCGTGCATCTAAGCCTTAAGAGGCTGCAGGCACAGGTCCCAAGCTCCTCAGAGAAGTGACAGCAAGGATGGAAGAAGCGTAGTGCAGAATTAGGCTTTATCACATGCTTTTACAAGAAAAGGTTCATTGAAGGAGGACTTCCCAGCAGCTTAAGTGAACTACTCCAAATACTTTTCCAAAGACTGAAAAGCTCCCAGAAATGTGGGCATTTCCCACAGTCTGATGCACATCTCAGCCACTGTCAAAAAGGGAAAGAGCTCCTCTCTGACTTGGGTCCTATCCTCATTTTTATGATCAGACAATTTTGGAAACACGCTATCATTTTATAACGTTGTTTAAATATTCCAGAATTGTGTGTGACTCCACGTCGGCTTGAATTGTGTGTGTTTACCCTGATAGATCTTCCTTCCCGTGTGTACTTCTCCACTTGCTTGATTTTTTTTAGATTGATTTTTCTGTTGTAAGACAGTACTGAATATACCTGTTGCTTTTCTCAGCCGTTTCTCTTACTGGTCAAGATCCTCTTGAATTTCAATCCCAGCTCTGAAGAATCTTCCTAACATAGTACGTCCCTGTTTTGACGGCATCTTAAAGCGCCTGAGCACAGTCCTGCTCAGTAGCACTCGGCTGAAAGGTCACACCTGTGAACCAGGTCTGACGCGTCCGCTGATGAGCAAGCCTGCCCTCTGGCCTTGGCGGTGTTTAAGTTCCTCCTCCGAGGGGTTGTAATCATTAACTTAGACATTTCAATAGGCAGTCACTTGACAGGACAGACTTTCCTGCATGGCACTGCTGAGTCACTCAGCCTCTCGCTGGCAGAAACGTGAGCGTTTGAGAGCCAGGCCTCCCTAAGAAACCTTCTTTGGAGCTGCTCCGAAGCCCTCCCAGGAGCTGGGCAGGCCCCGTGGGCGGAAGACTCGAGCGTCCCCTCGAACAACCAGTTTTCAGGAACGAAGACCTCGACGACGTGGGCTCCCGCTCCTGTGATGTGGCGAAAGGTGCTTTCCACCTTTAAAGTTAGACCACATAGGAGAGAGTCACCCGGATCCTTTTCTAGATCGTCCTCCGCCTGATTCCCAAGCAGGAAAAGGGCAAATGTACAGGCTCGTGCTGCCCTCTGCTGGCCCTCTGGAGTCTGTGCTGCTGCAGCAGGAGCTTGCAAAACCAGTTTGGAAAATAGAAGCCTCGCGTGCAGGCTGCTTTCACGCCTTTCTCCGTGACTGGAGGTATAGGGTCCATACAGTGCTTTATTTCATAAGACGTTTAGCTGAACACACTTTGAGGGGCTGTGAAATGCACACAGCCACACCAGCTTCACACAGAGAGAACTCCAGCTTGAGGAGGTGTGTGCCGCTCGCTGGGCAGGAACTTTCCCCGCCTGTGTGTCTTAAGCAGGAAAGAGAAGGTGCTCCTTTTTCCTTCTAAAAAATTCATCTCTTTATCACACTGGTGGAGTAACGAGAGAAAAAAAAACTGACTTTGTTTCCTCTGTCAACTCTGGGATGTTTCCTAAGGGCTCATATACTGTCTTTTAAATTCCAGGTGCTGGTCTTCTGAACAAATGCCCCCTGAGGAATTCTGTGCCTGGAGAATATCTGTCTACAGATTTCTTTTGACGCCCTATGTAAGTAGAGGCTTGTGCTTAAAACTCAGTCTCACGGGAGCTTTGTTTTATTTTGTTCCTGGAGGATCCCCCGGTAAGTTTTTTTTAGGTGGTCATCAGTGTTTGATCTCGGTTTTTTTTCTCTAAAACACTCAACTTCCAATTTACTATCAGAAAAAGTCTGTAACACGAACTTCTGCTCAAAATCAAGGGTATGGATCCCATGTTCAGGTCTCAGAATGGGAAGAGGAGAAAGCAGAAAATATGAAAACCACTCACTTGGGTCAATTCAGTTGGAGATGCCATTTGTAGATCCGAGGGCATCTTTTCAGGGTTTAGTATTCATCAGACTCCTCTGTGGTTAGCGACTGTGGAATGTGCCCCGTACAGCTCAGGGTGTGGGCACGGGATCCGGGAGCCCTTCCGTTTGGGAGCCGTGACAGATCTCTTAGCCACATCTCTGCTTATAACAGGCTGAAGGAAAACTGATATCTTATTTTTATCGTTGTAACCGTCATTTATTGAATGTGTACATGTGCTATTTCCAGTTCCACTCGCTTCTCCTTCTCTGTCTTAATTCTCACAACAACCTTACGTGGTAGGTCTTGTTATTACCCTGATTTCACAGATGAGGAGACCGAGGCACAGAGAGTCAAGTAACTTCCCCCAGTTTGTGCGGGGAGCGAATTCCAGAACTTGACGTTCCAGCCCCAGAAGTCTGCGTTGGACCATCCCACCAAACTGCCCCATAGAAACGAGCAGCTTTGGAGGACGAGCTGGTGGGCTGTATTTGGAGACGGTGTTTTAGCACTGCCACGATCCCATGCGGGAGGGGGCTGCTGGACTTACAAAGGCTTGAGCTTGCTTAAGACTAGTAGGAGAACCAGGCTTTAGAGACGATGTGACTTGCTTATGGTCACGCCGCAAGTCAGAATGTGGCGGAGGGTCTGGGGCCAAATCCTACCGGTTTCCAAGTTTTCTCCTTCCTCTTGGTTGTTAGGTGCCGCTTCTGCTGTTCGAGACCAAAGCTGGTTTCAGTGGTTTGCTCACGTGCTTATGGACGAAACCCTGCACCTCAGAGCCCGTTTATGTTCAGAGGTCCACATGGCCATGTGAAGATTGGCCGTTACAGTATCTATAAAGCACCAAGCAGCAAAGAATGGTGAGTAAGAGCCTGGGCCTGGAATCAAGCGGAATGGAGTCTGAATCCTGGTCTTGCCATTCCTAAACTTTGTGACCAAGAGCAAGTGCTGTACCCTCGCTATGTCTCTGTTCCTTCACCTGAAAAATGGAAGTAACGCCACTAGCCTTGTAGGTGGTTGTGAGTGATGAGAAAATGCATAGAAGGCACGTAGCACAGTGTCTGGCACAGAGTAAGTCTTCCAAAAATGGAAGCTGTTATTATTTATCAGAGTACCTTCCCATCCGCTCCGCAGTTCATGTCGGCCTTCACTCTGAAACGGCACTGCAGCGCCCTGATCCATCTAATAAAACAATGTTTGTGTGTAGTGCTTTTTTAAAAATTACAGTTGTTCCCGTACACGGAATTCCATATGCCTCTAAGAACCAGTGCAGGATAGGAATTTGTATCTCCGTTCTCTAGATCGGCGTGCTGAGGCTCGGCAAAATTAAATGATTGCCCAAGATCCCACAGCTAGTCAACAGCACAGCCAGAACTTCAGCTTGGAGCCAGAACTCCAGATCCTGCGCTACTTATTTATCTGCTTCCTGTAAGAAAGTATTCATTAAAGGCACGTAAGTCAACAGAGAGCTAACTCCCCACCGTACGATCCAGCACCTTCCAACCGATAACAGTTGCATCTTTAGTCTGGCCTGGATATTTGGGTTAGGACTCTTGTATCCTGAAGTCTGTAACGTTCTGAAGCTACCTTCTTTAAAGACGCGTCATAGTCAGATACTGTCTCCTTGTGAAATATCCTCACGCCCCGGGGGACGTTATCTTAATCCAGTTTGCTCGTGCAAGAAGAGACTGGCATTTCACTTCAAGGAAAGACAACGTGTTTCCACTGTTCCGCTTTTGCCACACAGGAGTTACCGGTGTGGCTTATTGATTGACATTTCAGGCTCTAACTTTCCTATCAGATCTGGAAGAAAAAAAAAAAACAAAGAATGGCAGCTTGCTCCAGAACAGCATGAAGTAAGGAATCGCAGGTGGGATTTTGAAATAGAAACACATTCTTGTAGCCCCTATGCTGAGAGACACCAAGGAGGGATTTTGTTCTTGAAAGGTGAGCACTTTAATGTGGAGGTGGAGAGTTTAACAATGTTAAGTGTGTGTTCTGTGTGTAAGAAAGAGTTGTTAAAAAATAACATTCCTTTCAAACGATGCAGTACCTTAAAACTGTCAATGGTTAAAGTAGAGACACCCTGAGTTACAGGAGTTCGGCCCTGCCGTCTCCTGCCCTGAAAATACAGAACAATCAGGTTGATTGTTGGAGGTTGGAGGATGGGGAGGAGTGGAAACATGCTGATGTTTACTGAGTAAGATCTTTCCTTGCAGTTGACTGTCACTGAAAGACTCAACAAAGTAAGCAGAGGGCTTCCCTGGTGGCGCAGTGGTTGAGAGTACGCCTGCCGATGCGGGGGACGCGGGTTCGTGCCCCCGTCTGGGAAGATCCCACGTGCCGCGGAGCGGCTGGGCCCGTGAGCCGTGGCCGCTGAGCCTGCGCATCCGGAGCCTGTGCTCCGCAACGGGAGAGGCCACAACAGTGAGAGGCCCGCGTACCGCAAAAAAAAAAAAAAAAAAAAAAAAAAGTAAGCAGATACCACGTGCTGTCATCCTGTTTACCTATGTACGTCCTGGAAAGAGAATGAACGAGCCCCTGTTAATTTATCAACTGTTTTTTTCTTTTTCACTTCCCTACTAATGAACAATGGGATTTTTTTTCTCTGTGTTAATTTGATAGCCAGTCTGCTCACGCAGACCGCTTTGCAGGAAACCGACCTCTTGCTGGACGATTAAACACAAACAGAGGCCCAACTCAAGATCTCTACTTCACTGTATTTTGTTTAAGTCATTTCACAGTCACCAACTAAATACCTCAGTTTCCCCCCAAGGGCTTACAGACTTCAGAGAAGTATACTACGTGACTGATCCCTGTGCTAGTAATTACTCTTTGTCTGCTGAAAATGCCTCCTCGTGTGAAGAGACATACATGGGAAAGAATATATCCACCTTCGTTCTTCTGAATTTTTTGAAAAACATACTTAAAAGGATAATACAGAAAACTTACCATATCTCTTAGTTTCTGCTCAGGTAACAGAACGGTATGGTTGTATATATATGTATGTGTGTGTGTGTGTGTGTGTGTGTGTGTGTGTGTGCACGCATATATGTGCATGCGTGGGTGTGACATATATTTGATGTATAAGATACGTATGATCTTATCAGTCATAAGTAAAAGGAAGAAATTCACTCTTCAGGGAAACAAACAAAAAAAACAAAAAAACTTCTAAGTGGCAGTAAACAAAAGCTGTAACTAGTCATTTGTAAAAAGTAAGCAGACCTTTTAGTTCTGGGTTTTGAATTTTTTAACTAATGAGAACAATCTGGCTGCATCTTGCATACTTCAGTCATTGTTATTATCAATTACAATAGCATATCCAGAAGGATACAGGGGACCCCTAAATTAATCACAAAATTCGTGAAATAGTTATTTGAGAGTGCCAGTGATTCTTGGCACTTTTTAAATTTTAAATGCTTGAATTTACTATTCAGTTGAAATATTTAACTGCCTGTCACTTGACAAAATATGTGCATTTCTTTGCAGTTAGTGAGCTACTTGGATGAAGTTCGTGATTGCTACCCAGCAATGATTGCTGCTGCAGCCCATAGTGTTCTATTTCCTTATTTAAAGAGACGGAAAAACTAGCCTAGTAGTGGTAGGCGCGTGCAGTGATGCTTTTCCATTGTGAAGGGTGAGTCTGCGTTGGGATCTCCTATTGAGGGGTAAGTGGCCAAGCCTGTCGGGGGTAAAAAATGGGAATCAGACCTGAGCTGAAGCCTCTGTTCCTCCTGGCTTATATTAGCATCCTGCGGAACCCCCCTGAAATCCTCACCCACAGGCACATTGTAATCGGCTGTTCTTCCCACAGTCATTTGATGTATGAGGAAAGTTAAAGAGAAAAGCTAAGTTTCTGTTAATTTATTTAAGCAAAGAAAGCAGAATAAGTGAACGGTACAGCCAAGAGTAGAACCATTCTCACAAGGTGACGCTATCATGATAAAACCAAAAAAGGGTGGGGAAATGTTTTAGGTTAAAAGAAACCAAAGAGTCTTAATGAGTGAACCTCAACGGGATTTGGGGTTGAAAAAAGCCAACAAAGCCACAAAAGAAATTTTTTTGGAGAAAGTGGGAAAAATTGGATATAGGCTACATGTTAGATGATGCTAAGAAATTGTTAATTTTCTTAGGTATGAATAAGATATTGTAACGATATAGAAGAATGGCCTTATTTTTTTAGACCTGCTCAAGAAGTTAGGAAAACAATGTCAGGATGGTTGCTGATTTACTTTCAAATGATTCAGCAAAAAGTATACATATGTTGTACATGTAGATAACATCACTAAAGCAGAAGTGGCAAAAATGAACAGTTATTGAATTTAGGTGGAAGAGATTTAGGAATACATTTATTGTCACTCAAAGTTAATGTATGTGTGGAATTTTTCATAACCATTGAAAAAAAAAGAATGCACATCTCTTTAGTTAGGTGTCCCAGATACAGTAAGTATCTTCTTGAATCCCTAGAACCCTGAAGGGAACGGCTGTAGGCTTCCTAATAAAATGATATCAAGAACCATGATGGGAAGGAGAAAAGAGCTGCAGCAAAAAATAATTTAAGGAGAAGGGAGTGCAGTGAGTGGAGGGGAGCAGAATCTTAAGTAAAGCCAACAAAAATCCTTTACTCATAGGTGCAATCTAAGGAATTCCATTCTGGAAAAAACATTAGGATCTCATTAGCATCAGTATATTACTTTACCTCTGAGCTATGCCATTGTCCTCCTTAGACCCCCAAATCATAGTCATCCTTTGAATCAAACAAAATTATCTTCAAACGAAGGCACCAGGTTTAGGGAAGCGTTTTCTTGAACGCGTACCAGAGCGCCTGCTTGCTTGGTACCGTTTACATGTATGTTGTAGCACTTTGACTTAGCCTGCACCTGGGCACTCGGATCTGGGCAGCTCAAGAATAAAGAGTCACAGGCACACGCACACACACACACACACACACACACACACACACGCGCGCGCGCGCGCACACACACACACACACCCCGCCCCGCATCAGATTTGGTGAGAGCAGCACATGCACAGAGATTTGCTAAAGCTCGATTTAGACCACAAAGTAAATACCTGACAGCGGAGCTTCAACCTTTTCCTTTCTAGGTTGTCTTATTTATTCACTTTGAAGGAAGAACAGATCCTAAAGCTTCTTCAGGAAGCTGGTTTCACATGGTGGTTTAGATTTAAATAGTGATTGTCTAGCACCATTTGAAATCAGTGTTCTTGGGGGAGACCAGCTGCGCTGCCAGCGGCAAAAGGAACGAATGGGACCAGCCCTGAAGACTTTGAAAGCAAAGACCAGCCGGTGAGGGGAGCCCACCTGGCGCTGCCGCTGCAGCTGATCCATCCTCCCCGCCGTCACCCCTGCCCCCAGCTCCCTGCCGCCAGCGGTGAGCAGTGGTGTTACAAACAACAGGTTAATTATGCGACGTCTCACTGCTAGAACTTCACACTCATTTGTACAATAAACCTTCTGTAGTATTTTTCCTGTAATACAGACTCCGTCGTGCATGGGTTAAAAGGCTGAGTGTGTGGTGGATTTATTAATCTTTGGGCCCTTCCCAACCCTCGCATCCTCCTATGACCCCTTAGAGGATGACTGATTTCTTTTGGTGTTCAGAGTCAATATAATTTTCTAGCACCATCTGAAATCGGTTATAATGATTGGGGAAGAGCACCGTGCCACCGATTAAGAGGAGAAAATGTATTGGTGACCTTTGGGGCCGTGAATAAGAAACAAGAAAACAAATACCAAGGTGGTTTTTCTTCTTTCAGTTTTTGAGTTTCATTGCCCTGAATTACGTGTGTTTTTAATGCTAATAAATGGTTAATAGCATATTGCTAACGGTTGTATTTTAGAGGAATTCCACAGAATTTGTGGGGATATTTGTTTTGATACTGGATACCTAGGAAAAAGTGGGTGAAGTGATGTCTCGGGTCACTTGAAAGGCGTAGAGCGGGAGTATATCCCACTGCGAGCTTGTAGACCTCACCTTCAAACGCTCCCCTGCCTCCGTGGAGTAGAGTGGATCCCGTGGTCCGCCAGGCCCTTTTCTTACAGGGCAGCGCCAGGCTCAGGTGGGCTGGAAGCTAAATCTGACAAGGCGCGGGAGGGAACATGGCACGGACGACTAGGTTTCTATGTCCAGGACACGACAAAGTTAACGTTTCCATTCGGTTTGGAAAGCAAGGTGAAGAAGGCCCCAGGTCACACTTGAACTACTTTCCTGAATTTTACCTTCTTACCCTGGAAAGGAAGTTGTTAGACCAAAAACAGCGCCGGGTTTTCTAGGTCCTAGCAGTGGGGTGAAAAGGCGCGGGAGGGGCCTTCCCTGGTGGCACAGTGGTTGAGAGTCCGCCTGCCGATGCAGGGGACACGGGTTCGTGTCCCGCTCCGGGAAGATCCCACATGCTGCAGAGCAGCTGGGCCTGTGAGCCATGGCCGCTGAGCCTGCGTGTCCGGAGCCTGTGCTCCGCAACGGGAAAGTCCACAACAGTGAGAGGCCCGCGTACCACAAAAAAAAAAAAGGCGCGGGAGGGAGCTGTCTCAGCCGCCCACCTCCCAGGGCTCATCTGCCGCTTCTTTCTGCCCCAGGTACTGATTTAGCCGAAGGTCATCCTGCCACGCCACCAGCTGTCTCCACGTGCCATCCTGCTGCATGGAAGGGGCACCTTGGCAAAGTCCAGGCCTTTGTCCTTCTGCTTTCCCTCCGGCCTGGAGCAGCTCCGCAGCCTGACGTCAGGTGACAGCTCGTCCTGCTTCCCAAAGCTCAGGCCTCCACCTTCCTACCCTTCCCACACCCGCCCTGCCTCTCCCCACTCCTGCTTATAATTTGTCCGGGAAAGGCCTTTCACCTCAGGGCTAGGGCTTGGACTTTCTGTCTGCCACGCAAATCAAATGAGACCATTTCGCTTCCTTTTCCGTCCTGTGGTTATTATTTCCCCAGAACTCTGTCTTTTCCTTTCTTACTCTGTTTTCCCTGAGTAACCTTACTTACTCCCCTGTTTCCAGATAGACCTGCTACGTGATGACTTGCCCCACCTAGAGCTCCAGCCACAGATATTTTTCACAACTCCTTGTTTCCATATTTCTAGTTTTTTCATACAAAATCTTTTAAGTTTTAAAAGAAAGGATCACGTGTTCATTCAAACAGCTTTACCAGACTTGGCCACCCAATAAGTCACACACGCACACGGGTATTTGGAAGATAATTTGCGTGACTCTTCAACTGGTCAAGTCGGGACCAAGCAGCCACTTGCCCCGCAGCCTTCTTCCACAAGGACGCCTTACTCAAAACAGGCGCAGCTGTACTTGAACCTTGCCTCCAGAGGGTACTAGATAGCTTAACCTGCTGTTCTAGACCTCTTTCAATTATTATGCCAAAGCTGTGCTCATTTTCATTGCCCAAAACCAGCTCTCGCCGTGGTTAAAGCTGACCGCCTCCCCTGCCCCGGCCTCACCCACACTCTCCAAGCCTTGCCTCTCTTCTGTCTTAACTTCTTCAAAATCCACCCCTTTCTCTGCACCCTCAGCAGCCTCCTAGGTGGCTTTCTTGCCCCACCTCTTAACCTTTAGTCCAGCTTTTGTGTTTTGTCCAGTTATTCTTCTACTGGCACGTGACTTCGCTCCCTCTCTGTCTTTCGTGGGTCTCACCCCTGCCTAGGTGGCCACCCTCTTCTCCAGACGCTCCCCCCACCCCCACCCCAGTTAGGGCCTGGCTTCGAGCTCACCCAGCTGCTTGCTGCTGCTGACCTGCAGGCACCTGCGCGTTTCCAAGCGTGTGTGTAATATTCCCTCTGCCCACATCTTCCTCCTCCTTCTCAGCCTGAGAACTCCAGCAATCTTCAGCGTCAGGCTCAAGTGACTCTGAATCAGATAGGAAACAACAGTGATGACAATAGTAACAGCTACCACTGAGCTTTTATTTTGTGCTAGTCACTTGCTCAGCATTTTACATGAATTATCTCACTTAATCTAACTTTCAAACTCGTCCCATGAAGTAGGTATTAATTCAAATTTCTGCACGTGAGAGAACAAACAGAAGAATTAAGTAACTTGTCCAAGATCATGTAACTGTAAGGTTTTTGTGTAGGAGTACAAACCCAGATCGCTCTGATTCCAGTGCCTCTCTCTTGATCAGGGCTGTTCCCTTCATTGTGGATGTAATCATGGGGCTGCTCGTTTGGTAGACGCCTCTCAGATGGCCCCCACTGATCCCCACCTGTGGGTATTCATGACCTGTATAGTCCCCTCCCCTTGAGCATGGGCCGGACCTAGTGACTTGCTTCTTGCCGATAAAATGCAGCAGAAGCGGATGTCCCTTTTGAGATTAGGTTACAAACGGACTGTGATTCTTTCATGTTTTTGCATGTGCTGTCTGTCTCTCTCTCTAAGGAAAGACACCTGCCACGTTGGGATCTGCCCAATGGAGAGGCACATCTGAAGGAATTGATGGCTTCAGACAGTAGCTCATGAGGACCCGAGGCCTTCCAAGAGCCACATGAGTCAACTTGAAAATGAATCCCCCTGCAACCAGCCTGGGGATGACTGCAACTGCAGCCGAACCCTTGACTGTAGCCTATGAGAGACCCTGAGCCAGAGGACCCAGTTAAAATGTGCCCAGATTCCTGACCCACAGAAATGGTGACATAATACATGTTTGTTGTTTTAAGCCACTACATTTTGGGGTTATTTGTTATGCAGCAGTAGATAACTATACAACTCAAAGTACTCATGTCTAGACTCAAACTTTCTGCTTACAGTACCTAACTTTTTAGATAAACCTTTTCTTGGAATAACTTTAAAGAAAAGATGTACAAAGAAGTTTTCTATCTCTCACCCTCTGTTATATTGTATGTAATCATGGTACATTGTCAATACTAACAAACCAACATTGGTACCTTATTGTTAACTAAATTTCAGACTTGATTCACATCTCACTAGTTTTTCCACGAAGGTCCTTTTTCTATTCCAGGATTGGGGTCATATTTGTAATAGCCTAATAGATATCACACCCGATAACTCTTTGTGTAGAGAAAGAGAGATGAAATATATATGTGTTTGCTAAAATTTGGGAGACCTACCCATAGATAAGAAAAGAATATTACCAATGTCTTTAATCAGGGATCTTCTTTATAATTATTTGGAAAAATAACCATTACATTACTTAACTGAAAACTATTATGTGAAGTTACTGAGGTGAGAGGTGGGAGTGGCTCCAAGTAACAAGTGATAAGGCCCTAACAAGTCACAAATACTTTAAAAAAATAAAATATACCTTTCTAAAAAGCAATCATATTTTAATAAACTAAAACTTTTAAAGTTTTCATTTATTAATAAGCATGTCAAATACTACAAGATTCACAAATGGTTCATTTGCCTTATGATGTTGGTATAAATTAATTTTTATTTATATAATATGCAAATACCCAACTTGCTTGTAACTATTTAAATGGCAACTATTCAACTAAAAGTACTAATCTGCATTTTTCTTCATTCCTGTGCAGTGTGATCCTGGCAAGTCACTTGGTCTTTCTGGGTTTTTCTTTGGAATGAATTTATATTGCTAGAATTTTACCACAAATCAGTCATGCACTACAACCACTTAGTAGCTGTAAACATTTTGCAAACAAAACTCTGTGTACAAAGTTTAATAAAACTAACCACTCTCTAATTGCTTAAACATTTAGCTGCATTATTTTGCAGCATTGTTCCAAGTGATTCTTAAAGAACAATCCACATAAAAGTAAAACCTTTAGGAAAGAATGAGTGATGTTGCTTAAAGGAGAAAAGACATCCCATTTCTACATACACTCTCGTGGTTGAGTTTTTTTAAGTAGGGTGTATAAATGAGGACATCAAGTGACTTAGGAGAAACTAACAAGCACAGCGAAGCTTTGGATAGATCCTAAAAAGCTATCAAGTGAGATAGGATTTTTCAGATCTTCTTGGCGACCTACCAAAAACCCAAATAAACAAACCACTAAAGAATAACAACAGAAACAAACTTGAACTCTGAAAATAATGCCCTCATGAGACCCCAAGTCTTAGTGGCCAAGGTTTGTTTCTTGGCTTGTCTCTTAAGGATCAAGCTCTTCTTTGTGGCCAGAATGACTTACCTGATTTTCAGTGATTGACTATTGCATAAAACAGACAATAGAAGATGTTGCAGAAGGACGGGATGCCAAAGAATGAGAAATAAATATGATTGGGGAAAAGAGGAGCAGAATACAGTGTAACCTCATTCACAAGCCGTCACTTCCCAGAACTCTGAATTCATTAAGTTTTCCGCACTTCTCTACTCTGAGAGTGTCAGATGACAAGAAAGCAAGCTGTTAAGTTTACTGAAGAACTGCATGCATAAATATTTCTAATATTATATTTTGAGGTTAGTACATAATTCATTTCTGTCTAATGTGCCTAAAGTATAATCTTGGCGATGCAGGATGATGACTGATGCTCAGGAACTGTGGAAACCATAAATCATCAAAGGCTTCAATCATATTCATCATCCTTTTCTTACTGAAGCCAGAAGAATGTAGAAGTATGTTGTAGAGACTTTGTAAACAACTCTCATTTAGCCAAAAATAAAATCTGTATACTCGATAGACAGAATCCAGTATTCTTCATATTTTATTACTGAGATACAAGTCACCTAACAAAGTTCACCATTTTAACCACTTAAAGTGTACAATTCAGTGGCTTTTCGTACATTCATGACGTTTTGCAGCCTTTACCACTATCTAACTCAAGAACATTCTCATCACCCCCAAAAGAAACTCCGTAGCCATTAAGTAGGCACGCCTCAGTGCCCCTCTGCCACCGGTCTGCTTTCCGTGGATTTGCCTATTCTGGGCATTGATCCAAATGGATTCGCACAATATGTGCGCCTGGCTCCACTCAATTGGCATAATGTTTTCAAGGCTCTTCCGTGTTGTAGCAGTGTCTGTACTTCATTGCTTTTGTGGCTGAATCACATTCCACTGTATGGGTAGACCACATTTTGTTTATTTGCCATCAGTTTGATGGGCATTTGGCTTGTTCTTTACATTTACATTTTTATTTCTGTCAATGGCATACATGTCCATAGACTATCAAGTCAGATGGTGCTAGTCCCACGATAACAATGAGCCATCCTCTGCCCTCCCACAAGCAACCACTTTCAGCCCATTGGTTTCTTTTTTTTTTTTTTTGGCGGTACGCAGGCCTCTCACTGCTGCGGCCTCTCCCGTTGCGGAGCACAGGCTCCGGACGCGCAGGCTCAGCGGCCATGGCTCACGGGCCCAGCTGCTCCGCGGCACGTGGGATCTTCCCATACCGGGGCACGAACCCGCGTCCCCTGCATCGGCAGGAGGACTCTCAACCACTGCGCCACCAGGGAAGCCCTCTTGCTTTACTTTTAACTCTCATCCTCTCCCCCTTTTTTTTTTGTGCCCATCCTTCAGTAGTTTCCTAAGAAAGGATGACCAGGCGGTAATTTTTTGAGGCTTTTCATTTTACTCTTATATTTTATTGATAATTTGACTGGAATTCCTGATTGGAAAACAGACGTTTGTTTTCTAGCCCCCCTTGTTGCTGAGTAGCCTGATACAATGCTGATTTCTGGGTCCTTTTCTCTGGAAGTTTTCAGGAGATTCTGTTTCTCCCTTGTGTTGTTTAAATTTCATCATGTGTATGATAGAGGTTTTGTTCATTTATTTGACCAGGTATTTAATATCCCTTTCATTCTGGAGGTTTAGTCTTTCAACTCTCAAAAATATTTCTGTTATTTCTTAGGTAATTTCCTTTATTCGTTTTCACTATACTTTCTAGAACTGTTATTTTTCCTATACTGGACCTCCTGGACTAACCCTGTGATTTTTCTTATTTTTTCCTTTCCAGTTTCCTACCTTTCTGATCTTGTTCTACTTTCTGGGAAAATTCCCACCTGTATTTTCAAAACTTAATACAGAACTCTTATTACTGCTCACGTGTTTAATATCTGAGAGTTTTTGTCTGTATTTTTTTAGCCTTTTGTTCCTATTTTGAGGATTCACAGATGCCTCTGAAGATGTTAAACAGTTATTCCCCTGCCCCCTTTTTAAAGGTTTCTGCCCCCTGCATTGTTGCTGTTTATTCAGGTTCTTTGTGTTTTAATTTTTGGTTTCGTCTTTCATGTTAGAGGCTTGCTCAGATGTCTTGTGATCCTTGACTATCCGTTCGTATTTAAGGATGGGGATCTTAAAACTGTTAGAAACTCTCTATACGTTGGCAGGACTTCCCAACTGGTGGGCTCACCTTAGGGTGGGTGATAGGCAGGATAATGATCTTCCAAAGATATCCACATCCTACACCCCAGAACCTGTGGAAATGTTACCTCACGTGGCAAAAGGGACTTTGTAGATGAGATTCAGGTCGAGGCCCTTGAGATGGGGAGAGTAGCCTGCATTACCCAGGTGGGATCAATCTAATCACACGAGTTCTTATAAGCAGAGAACCTTTCTCAGCTGTGGTCAGAGGGAGCTCGTGACTACAGAAGAAAGGTCAGAGAGATGCCTCGTTGCGAGTTTTGAAGGTGGAGGAAGGAAGCCATGAGCCAGGAACACAGTCAGCCTCTAGAAGCTGGAGAAGGCGAGGAAAGAGAATCTCCACTAGAGCTTCCAGAAGGGAACGCAGCTCTACTGACACTGCTTTTACCCCAGTGAGACCTGTATCAGACTTCTGGCCTCCAGAATGGTATGGTCATAAATTCGCGTTGTTTTAAGCCACTAAGTTTGTAATAATTTGTAACAGCAGCAATAGAAAACTAATATAAGGTGATTGGAAGGACAGCCAGTCAGCTGCTTCACTGAGGATTCCCAGTGTTGTTATTTATAAAGTTTGGGGTGTTTTTTCTTTTCCTCTCTTGGTCTGGTCAGTTTCCTCAGAAACGAACCCTTCATTCTCCTGCTGGGGGGTCTATCAGTTAGACTGGGTCAAACAGAATCACCATAGGTTTCACTAGAATAAATTAAGGCATTAGGGCCTTCACAAATGTGGGAGGAGGCTGCTGAGGAAGGGAAGGGCTTGAAAGCTGCGGCTAAAGAATTAGTGAAACTGTCACTGAGGACTTGAGCCTGCGGCACTGGGGTGGGAGAAGCTGGAGGTACCAGGAAATTCCAAGAAGCCACAGCATCTTCCAAAAGAGGCCGCGAAATGGGAGCTTGTGGGGAGAGATCCGTGAACCCGCCACAGCTGACCGTTGGAATGATGACGTTCTCTCCTCTCAGCCGCCCGAGTCTTACGCACGTTCCTCTCACTGGCGGGTTGAGCCTGGAATCATGCCAGGAAAGGGGTTCTGGGAAGCGTGGTTCCCAGCCATAAACAGGCATGGTGATGGCCGTGAGTTGACTGACGGTAGACAACCCAGCCGGAGGTATATTGTAAGCCAGGCTGCCAGGTTCTGGAAGCTGAACTAAAGAAAACGGCTGGAAGCTGAACAATGAGGAAAGCTCACTGTTCACAACGTGGACTTAAATCTAACCCTCTTTGTAGTAAGGCACCTAATCCTCCCTTGGCTGTGCCTGAGATTCCTAAGTCCAGAGCTTCTCCAGAGAATGGAATTTGTGTTGGGAGGACGGGAGAGAAGACTGGAGTTTAACTGAGCCCTTACCCAGACTCCCAGTGAGACTGGTTTTCGGTCCCCGTCTTCAGAGGTGGCTGGCTGCAACTCCGACTTTCCCCCGATCTGCACAGGAATCAGATTGCTTCTTGTGGACTTTCTTCTCTGGGGTCTTAGGTTTCGGCCTAAGTTTCCTTACCACAAATCTGTCCCTTCTCTAAGATTTTGTTGACAGCCTCACGGGCTGCTGTCTACTCTCACATTCTCTTTGTCCTTGTTGCTTCATACTTATTTTACCCGTTATCATCATATTAGTGGGATTTCAGAAGGAAGTCCACAAGCCCATGAGTTCACTGTGTTTAACTTGAACGTCTATAAGTTGTTTAAGGAAAATTGTATAATATCGTGCAAAGAGCTCAAAGCCAAGTGGCCTAGGTCTACTTCCAGCTATTTTACCATTTTAAGGAACCACATTTTCTCATCTCTAAAACAAGGTGGTCCCAGGACTTCCCTGGTGGTGCAGTGGTTAAGAATCTCCCGGCCAATGCAGGGGACATGGGTTCGATCCCTGGTCCGGGAAGATCCCACATGCTACGGAGCAGCTAAGCCTGTGCGCCACAACTACTGAGCCTGAGCTCTAGAGCCTGCGAGCCACAACTACTGAAGCCCATGTGCCTAGAGTCTGTGCTCCGCAACGAGAGAAGTCACTGCAATGAGAAGCCCGTGCACCGCAACAAAGAGTAGACCCCACTCACCGCAACTAGAGAAAGCCTGCGCACAGCAACAAAGACCCTATGCAGCCAAAAATAAATTTATAAAAAATTTAGAAAACAAGGTGGTCCCATCAAGGTCCTTTTTTAAGGCTCTAATGACAGCTGTGGCCCCTCTCCCTTAGAAGAAAAATAGTACACATGCACAAACACAAAAAATTGAGCATATTTTAGAAGGGTCACAGGTCTCTGAGGCCCTTCCAAGAAGCCTCCAAGGTTATCAACCCCCAAGTTTAGAACCCCTGGCTCAGATCACCTCTAAGGTCACCTGACATTCTGATTTTTCAAAGCTGTGAGGTTTAAATGTAGTATATTTCAAAGGTGACATTTCAAGGCCTTTTTAAGAGTTAATGAAATAGTTTTCAATGCACTATTTATCAGGAAACCAAAAAATCTGGAGTCCAAGTATTAGTCTGAATTCAGTTCAGAGAGGTCAAGTGGCTTTATCTGCAGCAACATGGATGGACCTAGAGATGATCATACTAAGTGAAGTAAGAAAGAGAAAGACATATACCATATGATACCACTTACATGTGAAGTCTAAAATACAACACAAATGAACACATCTATGAAACAAAAACAAGTATAGAGAACAGACTTGTGGTTGCCAAAGCGGGGAGTGGGGGAAGGATTGGGAGTGTGGGATTAGCAGATGCAAACTCTTGGGTTGGCCAAAAAGTTTGTTCAGGGTTTTCCGTAAGGTGTTATGAAAAACGCAAACAAACATTTTGGCCAACCCAATATATAGGATGGATACACAAAAACATCCTACCGTATAGCACTGGGAACTATATTCAATATCCTGTGATAAACCATAATGGAAAAATATGAAAAAGAATATATGTATAACTGAGTCACTTTGCTGTACAGCAGAAATTAAACGACATTGTAAATCAATTATACATCAATAAAAAAATTTTTTAAGTAAATTAAAAAGGGGGCTTAGAGTTTAAGTGGCTTGTGGACTTCTAGATGGTTAGTTGGCATGGCTGGTGGAAGAGGGGGTCCAGAATCTCCCACTTGCTCATCATGAAAAACGCCGTGGAATCATGGTGAGAAATCTCAGCAGAGGCTTTGCCAGCAGCCACTGGGGGTAGTCCAGGTTACACTAGCAATGGCCGCTCTGACCGTGCACTCGGATGGCACACAGTTTTTAATAATGATGTCAAGAAAACAGGCTCAACTGAACTACAGACTAGGTAAAACTACAGATGGTAGGTAATAGCATCACTATGTACCCAAACGGCTCTATATTAGTTTCGATCTTTTTTTTTTTTTTTTGCAACACGCGGGCCTCTCACTATTGTGGCCTCTCCCGTTGCGGAGCACAGGCTGCGGACGCGCAGGCTCAGCGGCCGTGGCTCACGGGCCCAGCCGCTCCGTGGCATGTGGGATCTTCCCGGACCGGGGCACGAACCCGTGTCCCCTGCATCGGCAGGCGGACTCGCAACCACTGCGCCACCAGGGAAGCCCTAGTTTTGATCTTTATTTCCAGCTCTTTAGGACCTCAAGGGCAGCATAGCTCCTGGGATTCTGTGCATGTTATGCTATGTGTGGATAGGGAGCAAGATGATTTGTTCGGGGCTGCACGTAAGTGGCTGAGTGGATGGATGCCATACACCTGTAACCTTGGTGCCGTCTTCCTTTGCCTTAGTACTTTTGTTCACCCTCTTTCTTTTGCGTGCCGTAAGTTAGAAAGTTGAGTCTGCAGAATACAAGTTAAGTTTGATCATTTCATACAGCATATAGTTAAAGCAGTAGCTCTACCAGCCAATCATTCCTTTTTTTAAAAAGACTTTGAAATGAGTTTTAACAGTATTTACCCCATTCTACAGTTGGTAAAACAGGGGTATCCAAAGGGAGAACCGTTGTCTCAGTACCCACACGGTGGGTCAATGGGGGATGGGAAGAGGCACTTAGCATCCCCTTTGTTCTACGCTATCTAGGCACAATGGCCACCCATGGCCATGAGTTTTGATTCTCCTGAGACTGGAGCTTAGAACCCCATTGAAATTGTTTTAAGTTGATGAGAGGATTTTTTGGCATTGATTTTTAATTCCCATGACCTGATTCTAGAGAAGTTCTGACCTCTGTGCCCCTCATTCACTCTTTCTCAAGGCCAAGGAACAAACTGTAGCCAACTGCTTTGGACCCACCCTGCTTTGAAAAGGTTCGTTCCACCCAGGTGGCCTTAGTACCCAATGGCCAACCCTGCCCACTGGGTGGAAACAATAGATAATTGCCTTAGCTGGCACTGCCCTGGTATGTGGGTGCGGTTGCGAAGCCTTGTGGCCAAACTGTGCAGATTTGCTGTCTCACGATTAGCACTTTCTAAAGCTAGAGAAGAGATGAGTGCCGGTAGACACATAATTCTTCCTTCTGGGAGATAAGAGGATCTGTAGGTGGACAGGGAGCTTGTCCATCAAAAGTCCTAGGAGGAAGCCAAAGAGGAGGAGGACGGAAGGGCGATGGTACATCTACTGCTTTTACAAATCCTGTCTGCAGGATCTGTATCAACCTGTATCAACCCTGATACACGTTGGATACCACCCGCCATGGTTTAGGCAGAGATGGTACAGGCCTGGCAGAGGTTGGGTAGCCAGTCCTGTGCCAAAGCCTTGATGCGGCAGGAGGTGACAGAACAAAGGTACTGGACTGTGCCAGTTGGGCGCCAGCCTTCTTAGCTGTCAGAACTGGTCTCGGAAAAAAGCACAGCCCTTGGGTATACTTTTGTAAGAGGCATTTTTACTCTATGAAAACAGCTGCCCCTCCCTTCAGGCTTCCTTCCTGTGACTGAACAGGCCAGAGGGGAAGGTCAAGGGGCAGGCAGGAGACCAAGGGCAAAGGAGTAAGGTGTGGATTGTATATGGAGCCATTTTCTCATCCTACCTCACTGACTGACTTCCTGCAAAAAATAGAGTTGGGTAGGGAAAAGGCTGGGAGAAATATAGATGAGCAGAAATTCAACAACAAAACAATGAACAGTTACGAGATTCTTGGGAGGGCCCCACCTGTGAATGACTTTGAAATGACCTTGGAAAAGGTCCTGTTTCCGCACTGATGGACTGAAAGAAACCACTAGCCCCATTTTTCGTATCTAGAAGGTAAGGTCAGTAGCAATACCTCACTGAGATATCCTGAAAATGAAAGTGGCAATGGAGAATAAAGAGAAAAAGAGGGATTGTGGACATGCATATTGGCCTCTTTTATCTGAAGATGATGTGGCCGGCTGAGATGGGCCAGATTCCAGGTCCTTGGGTGAGCTTTTCCTGAGTTCATGCCTCTCGTCCCAGCAGCAAGAGTTCTACTCGGTGCTGTAGAATGTGAGGATTATGGTCTGCTGGGTCGTGGGAGTGTCTCAAAGGTCCAGAACACACGACTTCTTCCTGTTTGTCTACTGGAACACAGCACTGGCCCTGGGAAGCAGCGGTCCCCCCATTCCTTTAGTATCTCAGCAGCAATTCAGTTGAATAAAGATTTGTTGAGCACCTACAATGTTCTAAGCACTGTCTAGGCCTTGAGAGGCGAGTTCCTCTGTAACGTGCCCAGAACTCTACTTCTCAGGCCATTTCCACCTCAAGATATTGGTAAACTGATTGCAAGTGCCATCTTTTCATGCAGTTAAAATCCCATGCTGCTCTCCCCATGCTGTTCCCCCAGCATGCCACAACTTTCTCTCTGAAGTACTTTTTTTAAGTCCTGGGAAAGAGACCCAAAGAAGGGCAACAGGAAAACCTGCTGTTTAATCAGGTGAAAGACACTGTAATCCTGTTGCTGACCAGTGTCCTCCCAAATCAGTGGAGGAGAGTCTGATCGTGTGGTTTATCCTTGCTGAACAAATTCCTGTGTGACCCTTTGTTTACACCACCTCTGCACACTAATCTCTATCTTGTCTGTCTGCAGAGAGCTGGTGGAGATGGAGCTGCAGTTTGTGTCCGTGGAGCAGATTAAACACTATCTGTCCCAACCTGCCTGAGACTATCCGCTCCCTGGTTGGCAGTACTTGAAGGAAAAAAGGCAATCCACCCAAGCTCCCAGCGAGCGGGAGTCCCAAGAGTCATGACCAGGATCTCGTAGCAAAGTGGAATGCATCTCTAACAGGAAATTTATGGCTGACCGGACTTTGTCAATTCAGGTACGTCTGCCCCTGGCCTGGAATGGAGGGTAAGTGGAAGGTCAAGACCAGAGCTCAGGACTCTGGAGAACTCTCTGCTTAGGTTTTACATCAGGAAGGATCACTGTCCTGTCACAATTCTTCTAACACATGGTGTCTCTGTTAAATCACATAGTACATTCTGCCTTCCATTAACATCACCCACATTCATGTTTTTCTCACCTAATAGACTGTAAGCTTCTTGATGTCAGGGTCCACATTTCCCAGCACACGTTTAGCACAGTGTAGGCACTCAGCATTGAACTGAATTGGCATGAAAAATGCTATTTCCCGCAGATTCTATCTTTAGAGGATTAACCTACAATAAAGCTTTACATAAACAAAAATTTGCTGGATGTCAGCAAGGCAGCACCACACTGAAGTTGGGAATCCCCACTCTGAGAAGCAGAAGCCTCTCTGTGGTCATTGTCTTAGGAGCTATGGCATAGCTATTGTTATTCCATTAGAAATTGAGGGGAAATACTGTACTTGACCTGCATTCCATTTATTTTGGCACTGGTTGGTTTCCTATTTAAAAACTTTATTTCTACTCATGGGACTTCCCTGGTGGCTCAGTGGTTAAGAATCCGCCTGCCAGTGCAGGGGACACGGGTTCAATCCCTAGTCCGGGATGATCCCACATGCCACGGAGCAGCTAAGCCCTGTGTGCCACAACTACTGAGCCTGTGCTCTAGAGCCCGCAAGCCACAACTACTGAGCCCACATGCCACAACTACTGAAGCCTGCACGCCTAGAGCCTGTGCTCTGCAATAAAAGCCACTGCAATGAGAAGCCCGTACACTGCAACGAACAGTAGCCCCCGCTCACCACAACTAGAGAAAGCCTGCACGCAGCTACAAAGACCCAATGCAGCCAAAACTAAACAAACAAACAAACAAAACCTTCTACTCATATTCAGATGGAGTTCAGGAACTGGGAGCATCCTAATCTGTAAATTTTAACCAGAAATTCTCCCCAAATCTTATATTCCTTAAAAGGTGCTCAAGGGAGCAGGTGAACTCTATAGCTTAAATACGTGGCTTTAGGAGGGGCACATGCTTCCTTATACCACGTTTAATGCATCCCACAGCTGTTGAGAGTGTGAATCTACTACCATGGTAGGAGTTGAATTTTCAAGATCAGAGGATTCAGCACCATGGTCAGAGCCAAAGAGATAACAAATTTGGGCATGAAGTAAATCCTCTCTGTAGGAGGAAAATAAAGGGAATCTTTAGCTGAAGAATTCTCCTTCTAAACAACGATGGGATACCACTATATACACCTATTAGAATGGCCAAAATTCAGAATGCTGACAAAACCAAACGCCAACAAGGATGTGATGCAACAAGTATTTTCATTCATCGCTGGCGGGAATGCAAACTGGTACACACAGCCACTCTGGAAGTTAGTTTGGCGGTGTCTTACAAAACTAAACATACTCTTACTATATACGGTCCAGCAATTGTGCCCCTTGTATTTACTCAAAGGATTCGAAAACTTATGTCCACATAAAAACCTGTGCATGGATGTTTACAACAACTTTATTCATAATTGCCCCAACTTGGAGACAACCAAGATGTCCTTCAGTAGGTGAATGGATAAATAAATGGTGGTACATCCAGACAATGGAATATTATTCAGTGCTAAAAAATGAGGTATCAAACTTTGAAAAGGAGACTTAAGTGCGTATGAGTAAGTGAAAGAAGCCAATCCAAAAAGGCTACATACTGTATGATTCTAACTGCATGACTTTCTGGAAAAGGCAAAACTATGGAGACAAGAAAAAGATCAGTGGTCACCAGAGATTAGGTGGGGAGGGAGGGGTAAATAGGCAGAGCACAGGGGATTTTCAGGACAGTGAAAATACTCTGTGTGATACTGTAGTGGTGGATACATGCCATTATAGATTTGTCCAAACTGATAGAATGTACACCACCAACAGTGAACCCTAATGTAAACTAAGGACTTTAGGTGGTAACAATGTGTCACTGTTGATTCATCAGTTGTAATAAATGTACACTCTGGTGGGGGATATTGTAATGGGAGAGGCTGTGCGTGTGTGGGGATGGGTTACATGGGAAACCTCTGAATCTTCCTATCAATCTTGCTATAATCCTAAAACAGATCTCAAAAAAATGAAGTCTTTTTTTTTTTTAAGAAAATTCATCCACCTTCTTCCCGGACTCTAATGGCCGGTCAAGCCAATGCTCAGGTCAGCAAGAGAAAAGACACTTGACGCCCCAGTGCTGTGCTCTGATGGGCACCACTCTGTCCTCAGGTGTTGCCTGGACAGTGACCTATACCCACAGGTCTCAATCTGAATTTACCCCATTAAGTGTCGTTCTGACTTTGGAGGTAGCTGCTTTCCCCCTGTTGATTTTTCGGTGTCTGCTAATCTGTGAAACGGAAAGAGCCATTGTTTCTCTTAGCTATGTTAATCCAGATGTCTGAGGGGTTCTTCAAAACATAAGGTAGGAGCTGACCTCAAGGGCCCTCCCAAGGGCCTCCCCAGAGATTCTGGGGAGGAAGACCTGTCCCCAGAACCATTCCTTTGCCCCTCCTAATGGCTCTTCAAAGGGAAAAGCTAAACCTATGCAAGTACAGACAAACTTAGATGCAGATGACCCTGGAGGACAGAGGGGACAGGAACTGACACCTACTCATCATCCCCTGTGTGCCAGGTGTGAAATGGAAACTACCTCCATCCTCACAGCAGCCTGATGCAGATGAGAGTCTCAAACTTCCTTTCACAGGAACCTGCGCACAAGCATGGGTGCCACACACAGCCGTGGTGGAGAAAACCATTCTTGTTAATAACCTGTGTGCCTTGCATTATGTGATGTATGCACTTCTAAAGAGGCATACGAGTTCAGCTTCACATATGCATTGTGTTGTCTTAGATCAGAGAGCACATCAGTCAAGTTTTTTTTTTCTTATTTCAGAAAGTTTAAAATCCAGAACTAGAATTGAAATCCTTCCAGTGGGAATATAAAATGTTAAATGAAACACTTGGTAGTAGATGACTAATTGCTTCTCTGATCTATTCTAGAAAGTATAAAATTGAACAATGTAGAATATATAAAATTGAGACCTCAGTAAATGAATATTACAGAGTAACATGGACACACAGGTACACCCACCCTCTTTAGGTCCTAATGGTGACACACGGCAGGTACCATCTCAATAACAGGTGTCCTGGTTATCCGTTTTAAATATAACCAACAAGAACCTACTGTCTAGCACAGGGAGCTCTGCTCAATGTTATGTAACAACCTAAATGGGAAAATGTATAACTGAATCACTTTGGTGTACACCTGAAACTATCACAACATTGTTAATCAACTAGACTCCAATATGAAATAGAAAGTTTTAAAAAAATAAATAACAGGTGTCCTGGGAAGTGGAGCAATGATTACATTCCACAGCTCAGCCTTTCTTCACAGGACTTAGTAGTTAATTACTGTTAGCTGAATGCCTAGATGCTTTCTTCAAGATCTCCTTCAAATTCTCACTTTTTATTCTTTTTGCAAGTTCTAAAACCAGATGCTTCTTTTATGCAAAAGTCTAATTGCTGTGGAATCTAATGTATTTCCTCCATTCATATCCAAATATCCTCCTTCCTGTTTAATTTACAACCCTCCCATGATTCACCTTTTGGTAATGGTCTATAAGGAACCACACCTTTTTTGGTCCTGCCTACACATATTGCTAAGAGTCTTCAACGTTGGGGAAAAGCATTCCTGAGTTATGTTAATAATATGAGACATTTTTAGAGACGTGTCTGCAAACGCAAAACGATAATGACAAATCAGATTTTTTAGGCCCCATGTGCTTCTTTCTCATACCCCACAACCTATACCTATAAATTTTCTGCACTTTTATGGCATGAGGCTTGCCTAGAAAACTCATCATAAGATAGCAAGTGCCTGGTTAAATATTAAATTCTTTTTGAATTAGTGAAAAGAGACAAAGGGAAGTGAAACCTAGTTACTTAATGGGCAGTGTAAAATGAACAAAACAGTGATGAATAAGGCAATGAAAACTGTGTGTTCTGTTTTTTTTTTGGATAGTAGAAATTTCTGAACAAGTTCCCAGCATTTACCCAATTTGATGATACTAGGAAAAAATAATGCATGTAAAATCCACATTCAAATAACTTGTGGCATGCATCACCCTTCTTTTCCCATCCTAACAGAATGCCAGTTTTGTTCAGAGGATGAGATATAATGTATCCCCCACTAAAAATACTTGTCTACCACATGAGATGGTACTGCGACAGTTCTGGTCAATGATACTAACAAAAGTCCTCTCGGTATTTATGTGAAAGCCCTTGTTTTCCTGAACTGGGCACTGCTCCTTCCTCCTGCCTTGAGTGGTGATGTGAAGCCAGGTACTGCAACAGCTATCTTGCAACCGTGAAGTGATGAGTATGAGAATAAGGGGCCACGGGCTAAGGATGGCAGAGAAATATGGTGGGAATCTGAGTCCAGGATGGCCTATTGCCTCCTTTACCAGCCCTGAATTTCTTATTGCTTGAAATAAATATTTGCTACACTTGTTTAAGCCACTGTTAATGTGTTTCTTCGCTGCTTGCAGCCAAATGCAATACTAACCAATACAACCTTGCACACACATCTTAGCTTCTCTTTCTAAATCTCCAAATTGAAGTTTTACATTTCTTTTCAATTCATAGAGAAGCCAAGTAGCCACATTCCCTAGTTTTGAGCTTTGAAGCTCTACAATAATCTATTGTATTTATTATCATCACTAGAGATAAATGTCAGAGTTAAGTGTATAAAAATAGGAAACGATAAATATATAAGTAATTACATATAAATAGGTGCTGGATCTCAGGATGAAGGACAACTATGTATGAAATCATTGGAATTTTACTTTTAGGCCCTCACTGAAAAGTCTACAAATAATAAATGCTGGAGAGGGTGTGGAGAAAAGGGAACCCTCCTACACTGTTGGTGGGAATGTAAGTTGGTGCAGCCACTATGGAGAACATTATGGAGGTTCCTCAGAAAACTAAAAATAGAACTACCATATGATCCAGCAGTCCCACTCCTGGGCATATATCCAAACAAAACTCTAATTCAAACAGATACATGAGGGCTTCCCTAGTGGCGCAGTGGTTAAGAATCCGCTTGCCAATTCAGGGGACACAGGTTCGAGCCCTAGTCTGGGAAGATCCCACATGCTGCAGAGCAGCTGAGCCTGTGCACCACAACTACTGAGCCTGCACTCTAGAGCCTGCATGCCACAACTACAGAGCCCGCGTGTCACAACTACTGAAGCCCAGGTGCCTAGAGCCTGTGCTCTGCAACAAGAGAAGCCACCGCAATGAGAAGCCCGCGCACCGCAACGAAGTGTAGCCCCCTCTCGCTGCAACTAGAGAAAGCCGTGCACAGCAACGAAGAACCAAAAACAGGGAAAAATAAATAAATTTTTATATATGTATAAAAAAGATACATGCGGGCTTCCCTGATGGCGCAGTGGTTGAGAGTCCGCCTGCCGATGCAGGGGACACAAGTTCGTGCCCTGGTCCGGGAAGATCCCACATGCCGCGGAGCGGCTGGGCCCGTGAGCCACGGCCGCTGAGCCTGCGCGTCCGGAGCCTGTGCTCTGCAATGGGAGAGGCCACAACAGTGAGAGGCCTGCGTACCACAAAAAAAAAAAAAAAAAATACACACACCCCTATGTTCATAGCAGCAATATTCACAATAGCCAAGACATGGAAACAACCTAAATGTCCATCGACAGATGAGTGGATAAAGAAGATGTGGCACATATACACGATGGAAGCCATAAAAAAGAACGAAATAATGCCATTTGCAGCAACATGGATGCAGCTAGAGATTATCATACTAAGTTAAGTAAGTCAGAAAGAGACAAATACCATATGATATCACTTATATGTGGAATCTAAAATATGACACAAACGAACCCACCTACGAAGCAGAAACAGAATCATGGATGTAGAGAACAAACTGGTGGCTGCCGAGGGGGTGGGGGGAGGGATGGAGTGGGAGGTTGGGGTGAGCAGATGTAAGCTATTACATACAGGATGGATAAACAACAAGGTCCTACTGTATAGCACAGGGAACTATAGTCAATATCCTATGATAAACCATAGTGGAAAAGAATATGAAAAAAGAATGTGTATGCGTATAACTGAATCACTTAGCTGTAGAGCAGAAATTAACACAACACTGTAAATCAACTATACTTCAAAAATATATTGAAATCAATGGAATTTTACCCTTTAGAATGGCAAAAATCACCATCTGACAGCACCAGTGTCAGCAAGGTTGTGGGGAAGTGGGATCTCTCATATACCACCCGTGAGCGGGTGAACTGGTGCAGCTACTAAGGGGAGCAGTTTTCCACGTCTAGTAAAGCTGATGATGAACATACCTGGTGACCCAGAAAATCTTGCACACGTGCACAAGAGAGATGTAGAAGGGTGCTTGCTGTGGTGCTGCTTTATAACAATGAAAACCTGGAGACAATCTAGGTGTCTGTCAGTAAGTGAATGGATAGAAACATCATGACACAGTCTTACAATATTAAAATGAAGAACAAAACCAGAGCCCAGATCTACACATGGATATGGAAAATTTAGTGGAATGCTGCAGCCGGGTCTCAAGAGCTGATTGTTAAAATTTCAGGAATTTTGCGAGCTGGTTGATATTACATCAGTACTTTGAGATCAGCCATGTTAGGAGTATTTACAACATTGAAATTAGAAAAAGCTACAAATCACACCCCCTTTCCCCCCACAGAAGAGCTGGTAGTTATTTACCAGCACATCACTAGATAGACTTTCAAAAACAGCGTTTATTTTAAAAGGCAAGTTGCAGAATATGTGGTGGCATATATTTAGAGCTGAAAAACATATAGAAATGTTACATATTTATAATATTTATCAATGATAATAAAATGTAATCTAGAAGGATAAATGCCAAATTTGTGGTAACAATTGTCTCTGGAGAGGGGGGTCATGTAATAGGTGTGGTGAAGGGGAAAGGGGGGGCTTGAACTCTTTATCTGTTATGTTCTATTTATTTTTTAAAATATCTAAAGTCAAAAAGTGAACAGAAAGTTAAATTTTGTCAATTATGGGTGCTAAGTATAAAAATGCTTATTATTCTATGTGCTTATCTCTGTTATTTAGATTTTAAGATAAAAAGGCAGAAAATGAGAGTCCAAAGAAAATTTGCATATCATATTTCATTGACTCCACGACACTGACTAAAAGATGCACTATTACTTGTTGGTAAGGGCATGCAGAATCATACATTGCTGGTATGAATGTAAAATGGTGCAGCCACTGTAAAAAACAGCTCAACAGTTCTTCAGAAATTTACACAGAATTACATATGACCCAATAATTCCACTCCTAGGTATATACCCAAGAGAACTGAGAATGTATGTCCAAGCAATAACATGTACACGAATGTTCATAGCAGCATTATTCCTAATAGATAAAAGGTACAAACGCTGCTGGTACATTGCTGGTGGGAATGTAAAATGGTGCAACCACTTTTGTAAAAATAGTTTGGCAGTCCCTCAAAAAGTTAAAAATAAAGTGACCATATGACCCAGATATTCCACTTGCCAGTATATAGTCAAGAAAACGAGAACACACGTCCTCAAAAAAGACTCTACACCAACATTCATAGCAGCATCATTCAGATAGCCAGAAAGTGGGAACAACCCAAACACGCATGCATATCTGAGGAAAGGATAAACAAAATGTGGTACAGCCAAACGATGGAATATCAGCCATAAAAAGAAATGAAGGACTGATATGTACTACAGCATGGATCAACCTTGACGTTATGCTAAGCAAAATAGGCCAGACCCAAAAGACCACATGCTGTATGATTCCATTTATATGAAATGTCCAGAACAGGCAAATCCACAGAGCCAGAAAGCAGGGTAGTGGTTGCCAGAGACTGGGAGGGCGGGGAGATGGGGCGTGATACTTAACAGGTACAGGGTTTCCTGTTCTGGAACTAGATGTGGTGACTCAGCATTGTGAATGTACTAAAAACAGCTGAATTGTACACTTTATTTTAAAAAATTTTTTTTGGGGGGGTGGGGCACTATAACACACAGCTTGTGAGATCTTAGTTCCCCAACCGGGGATTGAACCCATGCCCCCTGCCCTGGAAGCGCAGAGTCCTAACCACTAGACAGCCAGGGCATTCCCTGAATTCCCTGAACTGTACACTTTAAAATGGTGACTTTTATGTTACGTGAATTTCACCTCAAAAAAAGTCATTTAAACTGTCTTTCATTTTAAGATGGTAGTGATTTGAGACACTGCATTGTAGAAACAAAAGCAAACATGTCTTAGAGTTGATGAAATGTGGTATATTATGTAGAAATTTGCAGGCTCTATCCAAATAGCGTTGTATCAGTTAGGATATGTTTTGTGCCTAACAGCATAATAACAGTGCTTAAACAGGTTAGAAGTTTATTTTCGTTTCACATAGATGAAGTCGTGATGTGGACAGCCCAGGGCCCATAAACTATCTCCATGGTTTGCTCAGACACCCAGATTTCCTATATGTCGTCCTGTATTCAATATTTGGCTTCCATTTTCAAAGTTACAGCAGTCGAAGATGGCTGCTGGAGTGCCAGCCATTATTTCACATTTCTCGGTGTACAGCTGGAAGAGGGAGAGGGCAGAATGCCTTCCTTCCAACTCAGCTTTCTTTGAGCAGAAGAAAGGTGTGCTTAAGTACATGTTCATATGTCCATAAAACGGGAAAGTCTCTATGAATGCAAGACTCCTGTCTATTTTACCAGTGCAACCCCAGCACCTAGCACAAGGCAGAGCACGTTGAAGGCACTAAAAATCATGTGAAAAGAATGGATACATGCATGGAAATGGATAAATGCATCATAACCATTTAAATATTTTCATAAGTAAGAAAGAGGGAAATGTTGAGTACAATATAATATGTGAAAACAGACTGTAGTGTAATCCTAATTCTACTGAAAATGTATAGTATGCCTAGAAAAAAGAAATATACTAACCTACTTCCAGATTTTCTAAATATATGGTGAAATTTCTCTGATTTTTAATAATTTTTTTCATACTTTTATAAATTTTCTAAATGTATGCAATAAGCCAGAATATTTTTCTAATTAGAAAATAAATCAATAAGCTTAAAAATCAACCAATCAGTCAATCAAGAAGAAGACCACTTCAGTCTAAGTGTTAAAACCAGATAATGAGTTTATAAACCAAAGAAAGTAACCAACAGCCACATATGCTGTGGAGAGTCCAACAATCCTGCATCTCTCATCCAACAGCTTTGTTTTACAATTGGGGGAAAGAGATGTTGACATCTGCAGATGATGCCCTTGTGGAACCATGCCTGTCCTACATTTGGGGTAGCAAATTGATTCCCTATCCCATATCTCAGTTTTTTCAATCTAATAGTTAGCATATAAACACTCATTTTTTTAAACGGGAAGACCATTTTAAAGCTTACTACAGGGAAGTTATCCATCCATCAAAGTAAACTCATTATCTGCTTCCAGGTCCACCCCGATCACTTGGAAATTATTAAATCGAACTCAGCATTTCTCAGCACAATGGAAAGTCACCACCACCCCTGAATTTTCTTGTGTTTTCCCACTATTATGGGCTAAATTGCCCCTTCCCCCCCAGATTTCATGTGTTGAAGTCCTAAATCCCAATACCCCAGAATGTGACTATTTGGAGAGAGTCTTTATTTTTTAAATTTTTTAAGGTTTTTTTTTGATGGGGACCATTTAAAAAAAAGTCTTTATTGAATTTGTTACAACATTGCTTCTGTTTTATGGTTTTTTGGCCATGAGGCTGTGGGATCCTAGCTCCCTGACCAGGGATCGAACCTGCACCCTCTGCATTGGAAGGTGAAGTCTTAACCACTGGACCACCAGGGAAGTCCCTGGAGATAGTCTTTAAAGAAGTAATTACATCAAAGTGAGGTCACAGGGTGGACCCTAATCCAATATGACTGTTGTCCTTAGAAGAAGAGGAAATTAGGACACAGATCTGTACAAAGGGAAGACAATGGTAAGACACAGAAAGAAGACAGTCATCTACAAGCCAAGGAGAGAGGCCTCAGAAGAAACCAACCCTGCTGACACCTTGACCTCAAACTTCTAGCCTCCAAGATTGTAAGAAAATACATTTCTGTTGTGTAAGCCACCCAGTCTGTAGTACTTGTTATGGCAGCTCTAGCAAATACACCCACTCATCATGTTAATTACATGTTTGGTGACTGCGATGGCTAAGTTTATGTGGCAACTTGGCTAGGCTATGGTATCTAGTTGATCAGATATCAGTCTGGATGTTGCTGTGAAGGTACTTTTTAGATGTGATGGACATTTAAGTCAGTAGACTTAGACTCTCCATAATATGGGTGGGCTTCATGCTATCAGTTGAACGTCTTAAATAGGAAGACTGAGATCCCCCAAAGAGGAAGAAGTTCTGACTCCAGGCTGTCTTTGGACTCAAGATTGCAGCATGAACTCTGGCCAGAAGTTCCAGTCTGCCTTCCCTGCATATACCAGACTTGCCAGCCCCACAATTACATGAGCCTATTTTAAAAATACACTCCCGGGCTTCCCTGGTGGCACAGTGGTTGAGAGTCCGCCTGCCGATGCAGGGGACACGGGTTCGTGCCCCGGTCTGGGAGGATCTCACATGTCGCGGAGCGGCTGCGCCCGTGAGCCATGGCCGCTGAGCCTGTGCTCCAGAACGGGAGAGGCCACAACAGTGAGAGGCCCAAAAATACACTCCCACCATCTACACACATCCTGTTCGTTCTGATGCTCTGGAGAACCCTAATAACAGTGAATAAGGACTGATATTCCATGTACTTAACTCCATGCTCTTGCACTTGTTTTATGCAAAATATCTATTTACTTCCAAATTTGTGACTGGAAGAGCTAGTCAAATACTTGCAAATTAATTCATCAGTGTGCTGTTCTTTCTTTTTAAAGATGACATTGAGCTTTGCTAGAGGATGAGCCAGAGAGCCAGAAGGAATGAAGGACGATCACTCATCAAAATGCCTAACAATTTACACCCACAGTGTGCTGACAGCCAATAAATTCCAATAGGATGAACAATTATGGTTATAACTTTTAAACTGCCTTTGTTATGAGCATCCTGCTCTTGCCTTTTGATCCTGCCTAATCTTGTTCTACCCTGTACATTTGCAACCTCACTTCTTTTTTCAGAAATGACAAGTTTTCTTTCTGCTCTGTTAAGTACATAAACTGAGCTGCTTATCCAGAGAGAAATCGGATAAGATAAATTAGATAAATGCGGAGGGATTGGCCAGGGAAGAAACAAAGATATGAGACAAGGAAGTCTGAGGAACGTTGGGGAGCAAGAAGTGCCTGGAGGGCAGGGCACCTGGGGGAGAGGGGATGGTGAGGAATGACCCCATGCTCACCAGTAGCCAGGAATGCTTATTTGTGACACCAGCCAACAGAAGATAGCTGGGTGACCAGGCAGATCAAGAGCTAAATAAAGCCGACAGAACTACACAGGTGGCACTCACGAGACTGGCATTCTTGTCGCCTTGCTCTAAAAAGTCATTGCCCAAAAGTTTCCTTCCCTAATACACCTGTGAATTAAATTGGAAGAGGCTTTCTGTGGAGGTGAGGGAATGCAGAAACAAACAAGAGGCACCTTGGCCCTCATGAAGAGTGATATGTGTGGGGTAGAGCCAATTAGAGGCTGGGCTTTGAGAGATCTGAGACAGTCCATGAGGAAAACAGCAAAACCATTTGGGAAACCTTGCTCACCAGGGCACTAAGAAGCAGCCCTGTCCAGTAGGACTTTCTGCAGTGATGGAAGTATTCTACATCTGCACCATCCGATGGGGTGGCTACAGAGCACTCGAAATGTTGCTGATGAGACTAAGCAACTGAATTTTATGTTTTACGTAATTAACATGTAAATAGCCACATGTGGCTAGTGACTACCATATTGGATAACACAGCCATGTGGTCCTCATAACACAGTGATTGACGTGTCTCCCAACACATCAACACGTCAACAGTTTGGGAAAGGATTGTTCCAAACAAATGAACTCAGTGATCCTCTTGCTACTGAGTGCTCCATATTTAAATTACTAGCAATCTGAAGAGTTGCGGGGGGAGCAAAGACAATGATGGTGCCTCCTAAAGACCCTAAACCACTGGTTAGCCAGCAGGCAGAATCTAATCTGGTAAACAGTGAATTAGAGCATCTTCTGCAGAAAACACTAGTACTTATGTTCGCCCAATGTGTACAGGATAAGCCCCTGCCTAGTAATCACTTATAACTAAAGAAACAGAGCTAGAATTTCCCACCTTTGGTTTCCTTCCAAAGGTGGGATTTATCTTTAAATTTACTTCAGTTTGTGGGAGATTTGGAAGAAAAATCCTTCCAGCTATTAGGGAGCTTTCTAAATAGGAGAAATAACATTTGTCAAGCTTGTCTTGGGAGAGTTTTTGTTCAAGTGATTACAAATGAAATGAACTTGGAATGTTGAAATTTCTCATGTTTGACATGATGGCAGAAGAATATTGAGCAAGAAAATAATTTGGCATTTGGTCCCCAGCATGAGTTCGTACACGCAACCCCATTAAATCATATTAGGAAGGAAATGTGCTTTACTGGGAAATGGGCTGGGCTAAACCAGAGACTCCAAAGTTCTGGGGCAACAGCGTGACTTCCCCTCCTTAATGACTGGGGGACACTCAGCCTTGATGGGCCTCTTCTCCTTCATCTACAAGGATGGGGAAAAATGCTTTCTCAGGGTTTCTTCAAGGAAGAAGACTAGAACCATAAATCATTTTGACAAATGCAAAGTACCCCTCAATACAAATTATTTACAGAGATGTTATTTATTTGATTTCCTTTTGGGGGGAAATGAAGCATTAGTTGAGTATAATATGGAAGTGGTTCAATAGCACCATTACAAGTGAGTTTTTTAAAGAGTAGGGGACTTCACAAAATGATCTCAAGTTATGAAAAGTACTGTTTGGTTTCATATGCAACTTTTTAAAAGAATTATTACAGATTGAGAGGGAAGTAAGCAGCTGCAGTATACACTGTGACCAACTTTCAAATAATGATTGTGACTTGAGTCATTTCTCAGAAATAAGTAAACAAATTCTTTTACTTTGATGCTGAATGATATTGATCAAGTCCATCTGCTTGTACCCGTTAGAAGGCACCATCTCACATTATTTTGGAAATGGTCATCCTGAGTCAGACTAAGTAGTCATAGTTAATACATTTGATTTCCCTCTCATTTGTTTTTTTTTTTTTCTTTTTTTTTCATTTTTTTTTTCATTTGTTTTTTGCTCCATCCTCTGTATCTACCCAAATTTAGTCTTCTTCCCTCAGACTCACTTGACCACATGAGTATCATCCTTAATCCTAAAGAGCAAGAAGGGAATTTCCATGTTAGTAGAGGAACTCAACTAAGAGTAGAATGCTGCATAATTTATTGTCCAAACTGAGATGTTAAAGAACAAAGGGAGGCCTTTTAATAATTATGCTGGAACAACAAATATAAACCAATCACCCTAATTAAAAAAATAAACAGAAAACATATGTAAAGTTCAGCCTCATTTGTATCAAAGCAAAAATAAAATGAGACCATCATAGACCCACCAGACTGACAAAAATGAAAAAGTTCAACAATCCTAAATGTTGGTAAAGACATGGAACAACTGGAACTCATAGTGTTGGGAGTATATTTTACAACACTTTTGAAAACAATTTGATATTATCTAGTAAAAATGAACATGTACGTATCCTATAATTTGGCAAATCCACTCCCACAAAATATGTACTAGAGGGGGACTGGCCAAGATGGTGGAGGAGGAAGACCCTGAGCTCACCTCCAAATTTAGACACACCAGACACACCAAAATTACAGCTATTTACAGAGCAAGAAGCAATGAGAATGACCTGAAGACTAGCAGAAAAGATCTTCTACAACTAAAGATATAAAGAAGGACCCACAACAAGATGGATAGTAGAGTCAGAGATGCAGTATAGCCAACACCCATACCCCTGGGTAGGCAACCCACAAATTGGAGGATAATTACTATTGCAGAGGTTCTCCCCAAGGAGCAAGGGGTCCAAACTCCACATCGGGCTCCCCAGCATGAGGGTCCTGCACCCAGAAGATGAGCCACCAGAACATTTGTCGTTGAAGGCCCCTGGGGCTTACTTTCAGGAGAGGCAGAGGGCTGTGGGAAATAAAGCCTCCATTTTTAAATGGCACACACAAAATGTCACACACCCAAGACCCAGAGCATAAGCAGTAATTTGAAAAAAGCCTGGGTCAGACCCACTTGCTAATCTTAGAGAGCCTCCCAGAGAAGCAGGAGGCAACTGGGAATCATCTTGGAGACAGATGCTGGCAGCTGCCATTTTGGGGAGCTCATCCTACCATGAGGATGCTAGTGTTGCAAGTGCCATTTTGGGATCCTCCCTCTAGTTTATTAATGCTGGGACCCAGCCTGTCCACCAGCCAGTCAGCATCAGTCCTGGGTCACCCCAAGTCAAGCAGCTGTCCAGGCAGGGACACAGCCCCACCTACAAGCAAGTTGGCTGCCACAGGACCCCTGAACCACAAGCTGCCCCAGGACATGGCCCCACCCACCAGTGAGCCAGCACTAGCCTCAGGACACCCAGGGCCCTGAGCCAGCCCTCAGGACCTGACCCTGCCCACCAGCAGGCTGACACCAGCCACAGGATCCCCTGGGCCCAGACCCCAACCACCAGCAGCTGGCAGCATTCACACTAGGCAAGGCCTGACAACCAACCTGACCAGGGGCTATCCACATCTACCAGCACACCCACAGTAGTCAGCCCACTGCAACAGAAGGGCACATGCAGCACACATAGAGGGTACCCCCAGAGCACATATCTCTGGTGGCCAGAGGGGAGTATCCTCCTGGGGCCTATAGGACATTTCTTACATAAAGCCACATCTCCAAGATCAGGAAATATAACCAACTTACCAAATGCAGAGAAATATAGAGAATTAGGCAAAATGAGGAGACAGAAAAATATGTTCTAAGCAAAACAAGATAAAACTCTAGAAGAAGAACTAAGTGGAGATAGGCAATCTACCCAATAAAGAATTCAAGGTATAATTGTAAAGATGGTCAGAAGAACTCAGAAGAAGAATGGATGAACACAATGAGAAGATAGAAGTTTCTAACAAAGAGAAAATAGAAAGAGGAACCAAACAGAGCTGAGGAATACAATAACTAAAGTGAAAAATACACTAGTAGATTAGAAGATAAGAGAAACAGATTAGCAATCTGGAAGACAGAATAGTGAAAATCACTGAAGGTGAACAGAAGAATGTAGAAGAATTTGAAAAAATGAGGACAGTTTAAGAGACCTCTGAAACAACATCAGGAATATGAACATTTACATTATAGGGGTCCCAGAAGAAGAAAGAAAGGGGCAGAGAACATATTTAAGACATAATAGCTGAAAACTTTCCTAACTTGGGAAAGGAAACAGACATCCAGGTCCAGGAAGTACAGAGAGTCCCAAACAAGATGAACTCAAAGACAACCGCACCAAGACACATTGCATTTAAAATGAAAAAAAAAATTAAAGATAAAGAGAGAATATTAAAAGCAACAAGGGAAAAGCAACTAGTTACATAGAAGGGGATGCCCATAAGACTATCAGGCTAGAAGGGAGTGGCACAATTATATTTAAAGTGATAAAAGGAAAAAACCTACAACCAAGAGTACTCTACCTGGCAAGGCTATCATTCAGATTTGAAGGAGAAATAGTTTTACAGACAAGCAAAAGCTAAAAGACTTCAGCACCATGAAACCACCTTTACAAGCAATGTTAAAGGGACTTCTCTAAGTGTGAAGGAAAAGGCCACAACTAAAAATATGAAAATTACAAAAGGAAAAATCTCATTGGTAAAGACATATACAGCAAAGGTAGTATATCAACGACCTATAAAGCTAGTAGGAAGGTTAAAAGACAAAAGTAGTAAAAATCATCTATATCCACACTAAGTAGTTAAGGGATACACAAAACAAATGTAAAATGTAACATGAAAAACATTAAATGTGTGTGAGAGGGAGTAAAAATGCAAGGTTCTTAGAATGTGTTCAAACTTAAGAGATCATCAACTAAAATAATCACATATATAGTTAAAATGAACCTCATGGTAACCAAAAATCTACAATAGATACAGAAAAAAGAGAAATGAATGCAAACATAACACTAAAGATAGTTAGTTATCAAATCACAAGCAAAGAGAACAAAAGAAGAAAGGAGTGCACAAGAGAACTACAAAAACAACCCCAAAACTATGAACAAAATGGCAATGTACATATCTACCAATAATTAGTTTAAATGTAAATGGACTAAATGGTCTAATCAAAAGATATGAAGTGGCTGAATGGATACAAAAACAATACCCATATATATGTTGCCTACAAGGGACTCACTTCAGATCCAGAGACAACACAGACTGAAAGTGAGAGGATGGATAAAGGTATTTCATGAAAATGGAAATGAAAAGAGAGTTGGGGTAGCAATACTTAAAGCAGACAAAATAGACTTTAAAACAAAGACTGTCACAAGAGACAAAAAAGAACATTACATAAAGATAAAGGGTTCAATCCAAGAAGAAGATATAACAATTGTAAACATACGTGCACCCAACATAGGAACACCTAAATACATAAAGCAAATATTAATAGACATAAAGGGAGAAATTGACAGTAACACAATAATAGTAGGGGGCTTTAACACCCAACTTACATCAATGGACAGATCATCCAGACAGAAAATCAATAAGGAAATGCTGCCTTAAATGACACATTAGACCAAATAGAATATATATATATACATATATATATGTATATATATATAAACATTGCATTCAAAGGCAGCAGAATACCCATTCTTTTCAAGTGCACATAGAACATTCTCTAGGATAGATCACATGATCACATGCTAATAAGCCATCAAACAAGTATCAGTAAATTTAAGAAAACTGAAATCATATCAAGCATCTTTTCTTACCACAGTGCTATGAGACTAGAAATACGTTACAAGAAAAAAAAAACTGCAAAAAATGCAAACACATGGAGGCTAAACAGCATGCTACTAAACAATCAATGGATCACTGAAGAAATCAAAGAAGAAATAAATAGATACCTGGAGACAAATGAAAATGAAAACAATAATCCAAAATCTATGGACGTCAGTAAAAGCAGTTCTAAGAGAGAAGTTTATAGCAATACAAGCCTGCCTCAGGAAATAAGAAATATCCCTAACAACCTAATTTCACATTTAAAGGAACTAGATAAAGAAGAACAAACAAAATCTGATATTAGTACATGGAAAGAAATCATAAAGATCAGAGCAGAAACAAATGAAATGGAGACTTTTAAAAAATAGAAAAGATCAGTAAAACTAAGAGCTGGTTTGTTAAGAAAAAATAAACAAAATTGATAAACCTTTAGCCAGACGCATCAAGAAAAAGAGAGGTAGGGCCCAAATAAATAAAATCAGAAATGAAAGAGAAGTTACAACTGACACCACAGAAATACAAAGGCTCATAGGTATTACTATGAACAATTATATACCAATAAAACTGACAACCTAGAAGAAATGAACAAATTCTTAGACATGTACAATCTCCCAAGACTGAATCAGGAAGAAATAGAAAATATGAGTAGACCAGTTACCAGTAATGAAATTGAATCAGTAATAGAAAACCTCCCAACAAATAAAAGTCCAGGACTAGATGGCTTCACAGGTGAATTCTACCAAACATTTAGAGAAGAGTTAACATCTATCCTCTCAAACTATTCCAAAAATTGAAGAGGAAAGAATGCTTCCAAACTAATTCTACAAGGCCAGCATCACCCTGTTACCAAAAACAGACAAAGATAGCACACAAAAAAGAAAATTACAAGCCAATATCACTGATGAACATAGATGCAAAAATCCTCAATAAAATATTAGCAAACCAAATTCAACAATTCATTAATAGGATCATACACCATGATCAAGTGGGATGTATCCCAGGAATGCAAGGTGGTTCAATATCTGCAAATCAATCAATGTGATACACCACATTGACAAACTGAAGAATAAAAATCATATGATCATCTCAACAGATGCTGAAAAAGCTTTTGACAAAACATCCATCTACGATAAAAACTCTCAACAAAGGGGTATGGAGGGAACATACCTCAGCATGATAAAGGCCATATATGACAAGCCCACAGGTAACATCATACTCAGCAGTAAAAAATGGAAAGCATTTCCTTTAAGATCAGGAACAAGACAAGAATGGTCACTCTCACCATTTTTATTCAGCATAGTATTGGAAGTCCTCGCCACAGCACTCAGACAAGAAAAAGAAATAAAAGGAACCCCGATTGGAAGAAAGTAAAACTGTCACTACTTACAGATGACATGATACTATACATAGAATATTCTAAAGATGCCACCAAAAAATTACTAGAACTCATCAATGAATTCACAATGAATTCAGTAGAATTATAGGATACAAAATTAATATATAGAAATCTGTTACATTGCTATACACTAACAATGAACTATTAGAAGAGAAATTAAGAAAACAATCCCGGGCTTCCCCGGTGGCGCAGTGGTTGAGAGTCCGCCTGCCGATGCAGGGGACGCGGGTTCGTGCCCTGGTCCGGGAAGATCCATACATGGCGCGGAGCGGCTGGGCCCGTGAGCCATGGCTGCTGAGCCTGCGCGTCCGGAGCCTGTGCTCCGCAACGCGAGAGGCCACAACAGTGAGAGGCCCGCTTACCGAAAAAAAAAAAAAAAAATCCCATTTACAATCACATCTAAAGAATGAAGTACCTAGGAATAAATCTAACTAAGGAGGTAAAAGACCTATACTCAGAAAACTATAAGACACTGATAAAAGAAACTGAAGATGACACCAACAATTGGAAAGTTATACCATATTCGTAGACTGGAAGAATTAATGTTGTTAAAGTGACTATATTCCCCAAGGTAATCTACAGAATAAATACAATGCATATAAAAATACCAATGGCGGGCTTCCCTGGTGGCACAGTGGTTGAGAGTCTGCCTGCCGATGCAGGGGATGCGGGTTCGTGCCCCGGTCCGGGAAGATCCCACATGCCGTGGAGCGGCTGGGCCCGTGAGCCATGTCCACTGAGCCTGCACGTCCGGGGCCTGCGCTCCACAACGGGAGAGGCCACAACAGTGAGAGGCCCGCATACCGCAAAAAAAAAAAAAAAAAAAAAAATACCAATGGCATTTTTCACACAACTAGAATAAGTAATTCTAAAATGTGTATGGAAACGCAAAAGACCACAAATAGCCAAAACAATCTTCAGAAAGAAGAACAAATCTGGAGGTATCATGTGTCCTGATTTCACACTATACTACAAAGCTACAGTAATCAAAACAGTATGGTAATGGCACAAAGACAGACACAAATCAGTGGAACAGAATAGAGAGCCCAGAAATAAACCCATGCACTTATGGTCGATTAATCTATGACAGAGAAGGCAAGAATATACAATGGGAAATACAACCTCTTCAATAAATGAAGGTGGGAAAACTGGACTATTTTCTCACACCATATAAAAAATAAACTTAATATGGATTAAAGACTTAAATGTAAGAGCTGAATCCATAAAATTCTATAAAACAGGCAGTATGCGCTTGACACCTGACTTAGAAATATTTTGTATATGTCTCCTTAGGCAAGGGCAACAAAATTAAAAATAAACAAATGGGACTACATCAAAGTAAAAAACTTTTGGACAGTGAAGGAAACTGTCAATGAAAAGGCCTCCTACTAGGAGAAGATATTTGCAAACCATATATTTGATAAGGGGTTTATATCCAAAATATACAAAGAACTAATGAAATTCAACATAAAAAAATAGATTAAAAAAATAGGCAGAGTCAAAACTACAAGATATCACCTCACACCTGTCAGAATGGCTATCATCAGAAAGTCTGCAAATAAATACGGGATAGGATGGGAAGAAAGGGACCCCTTGTACACAGTTAGTGGTAATGTAAATTGATACAACCACTATGAAAAACGATATGGAGGTTCCTCAAAAAACTAAAAACAGAACTACCATATGATCCTGCAATCCCGCTCCTGGGTATTTATCTGAAGAAAATGAAAACACTAATTTGAAAAGATACATTCACCCCCTATGTTCACTGCAGCGTTATTTAAAATAGCCAAGATATGGAAGCAACCTAAATTCTCATTAATAGATGAATGGATAAAGAAGATGTGATATATGTACACACACACACGATGGAATATTACTCAGCCATAAAAAGAATGAAACCTTGTCATTTGTGACAACTTGGATGGACCTAGAGGATATTATGATAAGTGAAATAAATCAGACAGAGAAAAACAAATACTTCATTATTTGACATATGGGGAATCTAAAAAACAAAACAAATGAACAAACATAACAAAACAAACATATTCATAGATGCAGAGAACAAACAGGTGGTTGCCAGAGGAAAGGGGGTTGGGTGGAGGAGAGAAATAGGTGAGGGGCGTTAAGAGGTAGAAAATTCCAGTTACACAATAAATAAGTTATGGGTATGAAATGTACAGTGTGGGGAATACAGTCACTAATTATATAATATCTTTGTATGGTGACAGATGGTAACTGGGCTTATTGTGGTGATCATTTTGAAATGTAGAGAGGGACTTTCCTGGTGATCCAGTGGTTAAGACTGCACGCTTCCACTGCAGGGGGTACAGGCTCAATCCCTGATTGGGGAACCAAGATGGTAAATGGACTTACTGTGGTGAGAGATGGTAACTGGACTTATTGTGGTGATCATTTTGAAATGTATACAGGGACTTTCCTGGTGATCCAGTGGTTAAGACTCCACGCTTCCACTGCAGGGGGCAGGGGTTCAATCCCCTGGTCGGGGAACCAAGATCTTGCATACCACATGGTACAGCCAAAACAAATAAATAAAAATAAAAAATTTTTTTAAAGCTAAATTTTGTAAAATGTATAGAAATATCGAATCACTACCTGGAACTAACACAGTGTTATAGGTCAATTATACTTCAAAACCAAATAAACAAACTCAGAAAAAGAGATCAGATTTGTGGTTACCAGAGGTAGGAGATGAATATTGAATAAAGGCAGTCAAAAGGTACAAACTTCCAGTTTTAAGATAAATAAGTGCTAGGGATATAATGTGCAACATTATATAATATATATATATATATTACATGTGTGTATGTATATATATGTGTGTGTATATATATATAATTAATACTGCTGTATGTTGTATATGAAAGTTATTAAGAGAGTAAATCCTAAGAGTTCTCATCACAAGGGAAATTTTTTTTCAACTTCTTTAATTGTTTTATGAAGTGTAGTTGATTTTCAACATTGTGTTAATTTCAGGTGTACAACTAAGTGATTCAGTTATATATATATATGTTTTCAGATTCTTTTCCATTATAGGTTATTGAATATAGTTCCCTATGCTACACAGTCAGTCCTTTTGTTTATCTATTTTATATATAGTAGTGTGTATTGCTAATCCCAAACTCCTCATTTATCCCTCCCCCCACTTTCCCATTTACTTTTGTATCTATATGAGATGACAGATGTTCACTAAACTTATCATGGTAGTCATTTCATGACGTATGTAAGTCAAATTATTATGCTGTTTACCTTAAGCTTATACAATGCTGTATGTCAATTATATCTCAATAAAACAGGAAAGAATAAAGATATGTACTAGAATATTCATAGAAACATTGTTTATAAAAGCCTAAAGGTAGAAAAAACAAATATGCCTAAACATAAAAATGGATACCTTGGACTTCCCTGGTGGCACAATGGTTAAGAATCTGCCTGCCAATGCAGGGGACACGGGTTCGAGCCCTGGTCAGGGAAGATCCCACATGCTGCGGAGTAACTAAGCTCGTGTGCCACAACTACTGAGCCTGCGCTCTAGAGCCCACAGGCCACAACTACTCAGCCCATGTGCCACAACTACTGAAGCCGCACGCCTAGAGCCCATACTCTGCAACAAGAGAAGCCACCGCAATGAGAAGCCTGCGCATGGCAACGAAGAGTAGCCCCCGCTCACCTCAACTAGAGATAGCCCGTGCGCAGCAACAAAGACCCAACACAGCCAAAAATAAATAAATAAATAATTTTAAAAATGGATACATTTAAATAATAACTACATTCATCAGTATAGATTAACTTTACAAATGTTACATTTACTGAAAGAAACAATTCCAACTATATGTGGCCATCTATATAAGTCCCAAATAGCCAAAACTAAACAAGGATACATGCTTATATAGTAAAACTATAAATAAAAGCATGGATATTATTAGCCCAAAGGTTAGGATGGAAGGTGGCTCCTTGAAGAACACATTAAGGAGGGGTGTCTAAGGTCTTGGAATTATTTATTTCTTAACCTGGGTGATAGATACACAGAGATTTATTTATTATCCCTCACACTTTACATTATGTAACGTTCATTCTTTTTTGTTGACATATAACTGACGTATAACGTTATGTAAGTTTAAGGTGTACAATATATTGATTTGATCCATTTATATATTGCAGTAAGAGTGCTACCACAGCATTAGCTAACACTCTGTTATGTTACATAATTGTCATTTCTTTTTTGTGGTGAGAACAATTAATATCTAGTCTTTTAACAACTTTGAAATTTATAACTTAGTATTGTTGACTATAATCACTATGCTGTACATTAGCTCTCCAGGACTTAGTTATCTACTAGTTCCCAGTTTATACCCTTGAACAACATATCCCCACTTCTCCACCCCCCACCTCTGGTAAACACCACTCTACTCCATTTTTTACAAGTTTGTCTTCTTTAGATTCCATATATAAGAGAGATCATACAGTATTTGTCTTTCTCTGACTTGTTTCACTTAGCACAATGCCCTTGAGGTCCATCCATGTTGTTGCAAATGGAAAGATTCCATTCTTTTCGTAGCTGAGCAATATTCCAGTGTGTGTGTGTGTGTGTGTGTGTGTATAACATCTTATATATTGGGTTGGCCAAAATGTTCATTTGAAACCCAAATGAACATTTTGGCCAACTCCCCCCCCCAAAAAATATGTATATATCTCACAATTTCTTTATCCATTTATCCACTGATGGACACTTAGATTGTTTCCATATCTTGGCTATTGTAAATAATGCTGTAATGAACATGATCTTTTTGAATTAATGTTTTCATTTCCTTCAGATATATCCCAGAAGTGGAAATGCTGGATCATATGGTAGTTCTATTCTTAGTTTTTTGAGGCACCTCCATACTGTTTTTCATAGTGGCCGCACCAGTTTACGTTCCCACCAATGGTGCACAAGGGTTCCCTTTTCTCCACATCCTTGCCAACAGCTGTTGTTTCTAGTCTTTTTGATGATAGCCATTCTAACAGGTGTGAGGTGATATCTCACTGTGGTTTTGATTTGCATTTCTCTAATAATTAGTGATGTCGAGCACCTTTTCATGTGTCTGTTAGCCATCTGTATGTCTTCTTTGGGAAAATGTCTATTCAGATCTTCTGCCTGTTTTTAATTGAATTGTTTATATTTCTGCTATTGAGTTGTATGAGTTCTTTACATATTTTGTATATGAACCCATTATCAGATGTATGATTTGCAAATATTTTCTCCCATTCAGTAGGTTGCCTTTTTATTTTGTTGGTGGTTTCCTTTACTGTGCAGCTTTTTTGTTTGATCTAGTCCCACTTGTTTATTTTTTCATTTCTTGCTTTTACTTTTGGTGTCAGATTAAAAAATGTATCACCATGACCTATGTCAAGGAGTTACCACCTATGTTTTCTCCTAGGAATTTTATGGTTTCGGGTCTTACATTCAAGTGTTTAATTCATTTTGAGTTAATTTTTGTGTACAGTGTAAGATAGTCCGATTTTATTTTTTCATGTGGCTGTCCAGTTTTCCCAACACCGTTTATTGAAGAGACTGTCCTTTCTCCATTGTATATTCTTGGCTCCTTTGTTGTAAATTAATTGACCATATATGCGTAGGTTTAGTTCTGGGCTCTATTCTGTTCCATTGGTCTATGTGTTTATTTTTATGCCAGTACCATACTGTTTCAGGAATTGCGATACCTCCGACTTTGTTCTTCTTTCTCAAGGTTGCTTTGACTATTCAGGGTCTTCTGTGGTTCCATACAAACTTTAGGATTTTTTCCTATTTCTGTGAAAAATGCCATTAGAATCTTGATAGGGATTGCATTGAATCTATAGATGGCTTTGGGTAGTATAAACATTTTAACAATATTAATTGTTCCAATTCATGAACACGAGATATCTTTCAATTTGTGTCTTCTTCAGTTTCTTTTATTAATGTCTTATAGTTTTCATTGTATAGGTCTTTCATCTCCTTGGTTAATTTATTTCAAGTATTTTATTGTTTTTGATGCTACTGAATCAAAATGATTGTTTACTTCTTTTTCAGATGTTTTGTTGTTAGTGTATAGAAATAATTGATTTTTGTATGCTGATTTTATATCCTGCAACTTTACTGAATTTGTTGATTAGTTCCAACAAACAGTGTTTTGGTTGAGTCTTTAGGGTTTTCTGTATATAGGATCATGCCATCTGCAAATAGTGACAGTTTTACTTTTTGCTTTCTGATTTGGATGACTTTCATATCTTTGGCCTAGTTGCTCCTAAGTAGGACTTCCAGTACCATATTGAATAAGAGTGGTGAGAGTGGGCACCCTTGTCTCATTCCTGATCTTAGAGGAAAAGCTTTCAACTTTTCACTGATGAGTACAATGTAAGCTGTGGGTTGATCATATTTGCCTTTATGATGCTGAGGTATGGTCTTTCTGTACCAAATTTGTTGAGGGTTCTAATGATGAAAGGACGTATTTTGTCAAAAGCCTTTTCTGCATCTATTGAGATTATCATATGATTTTTATCTTTCATTCTTTTAATATTGTATATCACATTTGCCTATGTTGAACCATCCTTGCATCCCAGAGATAAATCCCTCTTGGTCATGATGTATAACGCTTTTTTTTTTTTTTTTTTGGCATATGGAAATTTATTACTATCATGTTTTCATCATCAAAACTTATGATCTTGGTCTTTCCTTCCTGCCTTTGTATAAGGCCAAAAGAGAGACATTGGCTATTTTGACAACCTTAAAGCGGACTCCAGGAATGTCACCAACAGCATGACCTTTGCGACCAAATCCAGCAACCAGAACTTCATCATTTTCCTCAGTAAAATTCAAACAACCATCATAGGGTACAAAGGCTGTGATTTTTTTTGCCATTCTTGATGAGCTGAATCCTGACACCCTTCCTGATGGCAGAATTTGGCTGTTTGGCTTCAATCCTACTTTTTAAAACACACTTCCCTTGGCATTAGAAGCACCTCCAAAAGGGTTGGCCTTCAGGACTGTGCCCAAATGGGCTTTCTTGTACTGTTTATCATGCCACTTCTGGTCTCATTGGTGGCTACAGAGCTTCCTCACAGTACGAAGACTGCGACACTTGCCCATCCTGCCGGTGCCATGGGCCTGAACGAAAGAGTATAACCCTTTTAATGTGTTTCTGCTCTAGGTTTTTGCTTTGTTGTTGCCATGAGGCTTACACGAGACTTCTCAGAGGTAACACAGTGCATTTTAATTTGAGAGCAGCTTGACTTCAGTCATCTATGAAAGTTTCACCCTTTTACTTCTCTGTTTTTATATTTTCGATGTTGCATTTTTATATTGCATATTCATTAACACATTATGGTAACTATTATTACTTTTAATACTCTTTTCCTTTCACCTTTATACTAAAATTAAGTGGTTAACAAACTATCCTATTACAGATTTAGTTTCTAGGTCTGATTGTATATTTATCTTTACCAGTGTGTTATATACTTTTGTATTATTTTGTCACTGATTAGTTTCTTTTCATTTCAGCTCAAAGAACTCCTCTCAGCATTTCTTGCAAGGCAGGTCTAGTGGTGATGAACTCTCTCAGCTTTTGTCTAGAAAAGGCTTTATTTCTTCTTCATATCTGAAGGATAACTTTGCTAGATAGACCATTCATGGCTAGCAAGTTTTTTCTTTCAACCCTTTGAGTATGCCATTCCACACTCTTGGCCTGTAGGGTTTCTGCTACCCATTGATAGCCTAATGGGTGTTCCTTTGTAGGTTACAATCCTTTTTTTCCTAGCTGCTTTTAGAATTCTTTCTATATCCTGAGAAGTATCAAAAATATAAAGAGGGAGAAGTGAAAGGGTGAAACTTTTGTAGATGACTGAAGTCAAGCTGCTATCAAATTAAAATATACCGTGTTATCTGTTAGACGTCTTGTGTAAGCCTCATGGTAACTGCAAAGCAAAAACCCAGAGCAGATACACATTAAAAGTGTTATACATCATGACCAATAGGATGGTTTATTAGCATGTATTTGGGTGCCAAATTCTCTCCTCAGGTTTAGGAAATTCACAGCTATTATTTCTTTAAATAAATTTTCTGCTCCCTCTCTCTCTTTCTGGAACCCCAGTTATTATATTTGTCCTTTTGATAGAATACCATAGACCACGTAGGCTTTTTTCACTCTTTTCGACACTTGTTTTGTTTATTTGCCTCTAACTGGGTTCTTTCCAAATTCCTAATCTCTAGCGCACTTGTTCTGTCTTCCATTTGCTCTGCTCTACTGCAGATTCGACTTCATTTTTCATTTCATATATTGAGTTCTTCAGCTCCAGAATCTCTGTTTGGTTCATTTCTATCTCTTTGGGGAAATTTTCATTTTGATCTTGTTTTTTTTTTTTTGAGATTTCATCAAACTGTCTTTGAGTTTTCTTGCAGCTTGTTGAGTTTCTTCAAGACAGCTATTCTGAATTCTCTTTTGGCTAGATCACAACATTCTGTACCTTTGAGCTTTGTTACTGGAGAATCATTATTTTCTTTTTGTAATGGTATGTTTCCTTGATCTTAAATGTTCCTTGTAGTTTTGCATTACTGCTCTCACATTTGAAATTAAGGAGATGCCACCTTAAACCTTTGTTAGTTGGTTTCTGATGGAGTATCCTGTTCAATGGTGTCGTTATTACCTGGGGTTTTATCTCTCTTTGTATTGGTACTCTTACTCCACTTCTCTTGCTCCCTCGTGTGGCAGGATTCTTAAGCTTTTAGGTCTTCTCTGATGCTTACAAGTCACCAGGCAGCCTCCTGGAAACCTCTCTTTTGTTTTCCAGAAGGTGGTGCTATAGCTTCAGTTTGTGGTTTCTCCCTTGTCCACATTACGTGGCCTGTTTCTGAGTGTGCTTCCTAGCCACAGGAGCTTGCTTTCCCTACTGCAGTAGGAAGCGTGCACGTGGAGATGCCACAGACTAGGGCGAGGTGTGGGTTTAGCACTGACCTGTGGATCTAGTAGGGAGATCCTCAGGTGTGGTACTCCCAGGGGTTTGTGGGTGGACTTCCTGCTGAGTGTAATCAGCAGGAAAGGCATCCCTTCTCTGCCTCTTACCCCATCTCCAGTCATGAGAGACCAACCTCAGTACTCTGGGTGCTATTGGAGAGAAACAGGTTTGTCCCACACAACTGAGGTAGCTGGGTACTCACCCCAAACTATCCTCCCCTACCCCTAACGAGGGAGAGGGTGCCGCCACTGGATACATCAGCCTGGTGCAGTGTTTCCTTGGGGGAGGAGACACTGGGAAAGTTCCTCTTACCACCCCCTCTGCTGTGACCAAACTTGTTTTATTGTTGTTGTTGTTTCTAGAATGGTGTGCTGGAATCTCCAATCAGGAAGGCTGGACTTCTGCGAATTCCCTCTCATACATAAGTATCTGCCCAGGTCAGTACTCTCCAGTTTCGGTATATATTTTTTTCCAATCATAGCAAGAGGGGGTTCTGGGCAGGTTCACTGGCTCCCCTGATTCTGTAGCCTATACCGAAATCTGTCTGTCTATTACTGGATGCACAGGTAGGTGAGACTCCTGGATCCCACAGCTCCCACAAAGGTGCTTTGGTTTGTGGATGGATGTCTATTCTGTTGTTTTAAAAAGGGGACAAAAAAGAGGAATGTTTTATGCCACCATGATGCTGACATCACTCCCCTGATGTAATGTTCATTCTTTATGACATATTTCATAACTGGAAAAATATTGTGTAAACAACATGATATGATAAGGAGTTGATAGCTATCAGAGCTGCCACCTTCTGAGTACACAATGGGATTATCCTCTGGCTCTTTGTGGTTGGGCAAGGGCTAAAGCATATAAAAATTGTAGACTATGGTACAGAGTTTGGACTTTAGTACAAGGCAGCCACTGGTGGGTTTAGGAGAATGATGTGATATGGATCACATTTTAAAGGGATCATTCTTGCTGCTGCATGGAGGATGTACTGTTGGGGGCAAGTGTGGAAACACAGAGCCCAGTTAGAGAACTGGTAATGGTGAGATGATGGTGACTTAAACTTCACCGATTACAGGCAAAATAGAAGTGTAATTTCTTTGAATGCATTTTGCAGGTGTATCTGAAAGGACTTACAGAAAAGTGGGGAATAGGGGTTGAAGGAAAGAGGGGGATTGTAGATGATCACTGTTTTGGGTTGAACAGCTGAATATATGGTAGGGCCATTTACCATAATGGGAGCAAATGAAGGATTAACAGGTATGGAGAGAGGGAATGGAGCTTATTGTTCTCTGTATTAGCTTTAGACAGCTATGTGCACATGTTAAATAAACCACTAGAGAGACAACCCCATCCCTCAAGGGAACGCCCAGAGCCAAAGATGTATATATTTGGGAGTCAGTAGCATATAAATGATATTTAATTCAAAGGACTAGATTAGATCATTCAGAGAGAATATACATAGAATAAAAGAGTGAAGACAGGAGAAAAACCAGGTTAGTATGCAGTCATAGAAGCCAAAAGAAGAAAGCGTGTTTTGAATGCTGTTGAGAGACTGAGTGAGATATTAAATGATAGTATTTGACAAATGGAGCTAACTGGCAGCTTTGACAAGGGAAGTTTCGACGGAGTACTGTGTGGTGGTGGGGAACGGGGGAGGCAGATGGAGGGGGTTGAGGAGAAAGTGGAAGAAAATGAAGAAAGAGAATGAAGGGAATTTTGGTAAGTTTCCCTCTGAAGGGGAGCCAAACTGGGCTTGGAGGAGGTATGTGGTGAAGGCAGATTTTCTTTTTTTAGGATAGGGGATACTAGAGTGTGCTTGTTTGCTGATGGTGATTCAGGAGTGAGGAAGAAGCTAGTGATGCAGGAGACGAAGAGGTTGATACACTGGGGAAGAGAGGGTTCTGATCCAGGGCACAATGGAGGGGCTGTCCTTTCACTAGAAGAGAGATCCTCCATCCAAGGATGGAAAGGCAGGTAGATGTTGGTTTTAATGATGAAACTATGAGGGAGGGAGTGCTCCTTGATTGTGGCTCTTTTCATTGACTTATGAACAAAATAAGTGGAATAATATTTGATGGAACTAAATAAAGACCCCACTGCACATCAAAAAGATTCCCATGAAACAATAAATTAATGAAAATCAATCAACCCCTATATATTTCTTGGTTAATCTTAAGATTTAAGGGTAAAGAATGAATTCCATAAGCATGTAAGTAGAAAATAAAATTACAAACAAAGCAAAAAGGCAGGTTGTACTTCTGGTCCAGCCATGATGGAATAGCTAATATCAGATGAATTCTCCTGCTGAAAACAACTATAAAAGATGTACAATGTACATTTAAAAACTGTTTAAAATATTTAGAGAATATGTAACTCAGGCAGGACTTGAGGGGCTACAATATGTGAAACAAAGGAAACATAGTGAGGTGGACTTCATATTTCCCCTGGCTTTTCCCTTGAGGGCATTTGCTATTTCACAGTAAAGCAGGGGAAAAGAATCCTAGTAGAAAACAGCAGATAGAATGTTTAATTCAGAGATGACACAATCATATATACAGAAAATTCAAAAGAATCATTTATCATAATTAATAAATGCATTAACAAGGTCACTAGATACAAGATGGATATTAAAAAATCAATTGTCTTTCTATATACCAGCAACAAAAAATTACACAATGGAATTTTTGAAGATGTGCTGGCTTTGACTCACAGATATAGAGAACAAACCAGGGGCTACCAGTGGTGAGAGGGAAAGGGGGAGGGACACTTTAAGAGTGAGGGGGGAAGGGGTTATTCTGGGATTAGATGAAATCATGTGTGAAACTTCTCAAAATTGTAAAGCACTGTAGAATTTAAAGAATCTTTCATTTAATTTAAAAAATAGGCTGACTTCATATTATGACCAATATATGATGTCAGAAAATAAAACATTGTCTAACAAGTTTTGAGGGGAAATGTTATTTATTTATTTATTTTTGGCTGCGTTTTGGGTCTTCGTTGCTACGCGCGGGCTTTCTCTAGTTGCGGCGAGCAGGGGCTACTCTTTGTTGTGGTGCACAGGCTTCTCATTGCCGTGGCTTCTCTTGTTGTGGAGCACGGGCTCTAGGCCTGTGGGCTTCAGTAGTTGTGGCACGCGGGCTCAGTAGTTGTGGCTCACGGGCTTAGTTGCTCCGCGGCATGTGGGATCTTCCCAGACCAGGGCTCGAACCCGTGTCCCCCGCGTTGGCAGGTGGATTCTTAACGACTGCGCAACCAGAGAAGCCCGAGGGGAAATGTTTGTGATGTGCCAAATTTTCTTTCTTTGAAGCAACAGAAAGACAATCTTAAATATGCAAGGCTGTGCTAGTTTTAATGGTGAAACTATGAAGGAGTGCTATTTTCCACTAAAAATTATTTGATTTTGTACTTCAGCTGCAAGATGAATCAAGACAGAGAGTTCATGAATGCTAAAGACATAGTTTGCAAAAAACTGGCAGTGAGCATCAAATGATCTAAAAACAAGTAACTTTAAGATGCCATTAAGTGTATTCATAAAATATACCTTTTAGGCATATATGGACAAAACAACTGGACAAAAATAGTAGGTAGGTTATAACAAAAGTGGAAGATAGAAGATAATTTTCTCAAACATACTACCATTTCATTATTGACATTAGTCTTTAGAGAATTATAGACTTAAGTATATTTTAGCTTTTTATTGAAGTGTAATATGCATATATAAATATGTACATGTCATAAGTATACAGCTCACTGAATTTTCTCTAGGTGAACACACCTTGCAACTATCCCAGACATCAAGAAATAAAACCTTGTTAGAACCTCAGGAAGTTAAGCATATTTTAAAAAATAACCAGTAATAACTGGTAGAACAAAATGAAAGACACCAACCTACCCTCCAAAAAGTGTAATTATTAAAGGAACTACAATTTACTAAATAAACAGAAGAGGGCGCACGTGAACTGTGAAATACAGTAAGCTGTCAAATCCTTATCCTTGCCTGTTATTGCTAGTCCAAGAAAAAACAGAACATTTCCAAATGAATGGCAAATGGAAGATAACATACAAACAAAGCCAACATATAAAGGTAACATAGAATAAAAATCATAACATTTCAGCCAATAAAAAATCCCTCCCAAAAATGAAGCAGAAGGAAACATGCACAATAACCAAACTGAATTAAACATTGTTAAACATTTGCGGGTACGAAAAACACCTAGTCGCAAATTCAAAAACTCAATCCCTCCCCCCCAAAAAACAAAACAAAACAAAACAAAACCCAAGATAACATAAAATGAGAGTCTTGCAATAATGGTGGAAGAGTTTGTTTGGGCCAATCCTCCTACAAATAAGAGCCATGAAATTCCTATCAAAATATAAAAACAACCACTTGAAGGCACTAGAGAACAACCAAAAGGAAGAAGAAACAAGAGGGGGGGTTGACACTTGGGAAAAGAGACCAGACTGGGTAAGTTTTCCCTTTTGATGGCTTTTAGACTAAGGGAAGCCCATAGTCCTCCTCCAAGGGAGCTACTAAAACTTAGATGGAGGTCCAGCGGTTAAGAGTCAGTGGTTGAGACTCCACGCTTCCACTGCAGGGGCCGCGGGCTCAGTCCCTGGTCAGGGAACTAAGATCCCACATGCCATGCCATGCGGCCAAAAAACAAACAAACAAACAGAACTTAGATGGAATCTCACAATCTTAATAGCTTGAAGAATCAAAGGACAGAGTTTGAGGCACCACAGAAGATATTAAGATGGGAGTTGTTATTGTTGAGTTGTGTTTCCCCAAAATTCAAATGTTGAAGTCCTAATCCACAGTATTTTGGAATGCGACCTTACTTGCAAATAGGGTCATTGCAGGTACATTTAGTTAAAATGAAGTCATACTGGAGAAGGGTGGGCCCCAATTTGATAGGACTGGTATCCATACAAAAGGGCGAAACTTGGACACAAACACACACAGGCAGAGTGACACGTGAACATTGGAAGGTAACTGCAAGAACAAATTTTCAAATTTTTCTGAGCATCAAAAAAATTTTAAAGAGAAAAGGAAACATACTACACAGAGAAAGGAACATATTAAATAAAACAAAATGCACAGTAAATATAACATTAAAATAGATATTAAATCAAACCTGTCACTCATTTCAATGCGTGTAAATGGAAACTTACCTGTTAATAAGATTTTCAGATTGATTCACAAAGCACAACGCTACTCTGTGCTCAGGAGATACAACTAAATCAAAGTGATTCAAAATGGCTAGAACGAGGGAGATGTGTAAAGGTATAGCAGGCAAATAAGACAATAAGAAAGCAGAGACTGTGATCATGATGTCAGAAAATGTTGAATCTGGACAAAAAGCGTTAAATGAGACAGCAGAATACTTGATAATGCCAAGAGCTTAATTCACAATGATAATACATCAGTTGTGAATATATGTAACACAAATAGCACAGAAACTATCTGTATAAATCAGAAAGTTAAGGATATACATACATAAAACCGCAGCAAAACTAAGAGATATCACTTTTGGTCCAACACAGGACACAGGTCAAATGGACAAAAAATAAGATTATAGAAAATCTAACCAGCATAATCAATATATAGAATACATATATCATGCTAACAGGGTCCCACCTCAAGGGCATGCCAGGCGTTTCTGCTTTTGTGCCTCAGAGCCTTCTGAAAGGCACTGAAATCTGCTGATATGGACTGAATGCTTGTATATTCCCCCAAATCCATAGGCTGAAGCCCTAACCCTCAGTTTCATGGTATTTGGAGGTGGGGCCTCCAGAGGTAATTAGGTTTGGATGAGGTCATGAAGGTGGGGTCCTCATGATGGGATTAGCGACTTTATAAGAGAGAAACCAGAGAGCTTGCGCCCGCTCTCTCTCTCTCTCTCTCTCTCTCTCTCTCTCTCCCTCCCTCCCTCCCTCCCTCCCTCCCTCCCTCCCTCCCTCCCTCCCTCCCTCTCTCTCTCTCTCTCTCTCTCTCTCTCTCTCTCTCTCTCTCTCTCTCTCTCTCTCTCTCTCTACTGTGAGATGACGCAGTGAGAAGTTGGCTCCCCGCAAGTCAGCAAGACAGTCTCCACCATGCTGGCACTCTATTCTCAGACTTCCAGCCTCTAGAACTTGAGAAAATACTTTTCTATTGTTTAAGCCACCTAGTCTATGGTATTTTGTTATTGAGTTGACTAATATACCTGCTCAGCACATGAGCTAGCCTAGAAGAATGGAGAAGAGAATTAATGCCCCAGTGCCTTTCATCAACCATGGTGGATGAGAGCTGGTGGATAAAAGTGAGAGTTACAGAGTTGCAGAGGCTAAATTCCTGGGGAGTATGGCTGAGGTGTCAGGGCACCCTTCCTCCGCCCAGCCCAGGCTCATAGTATAGAGGCTCTACCACAAGCACAGCCAGTAAAGAATATCGGAGCCCCAGGTGCCCTTGCTCCAGCTTGCTCATAGGGAAGACTCTCCGTGCCAAGAGAGGCAAGCCACCTACCCAGCTCCCTGCACCTAAAGCAGGGTGTCCTCTCCAAAAGAAGCCAGTTCCAGAGATTTTGCCAGGAGGGAAAGACAGTCTACAGGATTAGAGAGCATCCAAGCTGTCCCCCAAAGAACTGACTTTATTTGAAATAGTGCGAGAACATTCAAGCCTAAGGACACTCTCAAAAACAATGGAGATTTTGTTGGTGAGCAACTAAGAGGAGACTGGTAGCTTCATTAGAGCAACATACTAAATCGTGGGCCAGCTAGCCTAACCATAAAAAATCAGGGAAAGAGACAGCTACAAAAAACACTTCTGAAGTCAGAACAAACCTCAAAGACCTGCCTCAAAAACAACCCCTGCAAAGTGGCTGATGTAATCAGGTCAGACTGAGGAGTGATGTATACCCCGGGGCATTGAAAGCAATAGACCAATCAGCTGGCAGTGAGTGAGCCTAACAGCTGGTGAGAAAGAGACAGTCCAAGGGAGTCCTGCAAAAGCCATGGTCAGACCAGGATGACCACGCACATGCCCAAGGCTGCACCCACTGAGAAGCAACATCAGAGGCTTCACACTGTGGGAATAATAGACTTCACTAAAATATTGCAGCCAGTCACTAAACAAATGAGCGGACAACAAGCCCCAGCATGGGAGGAAATCAGTATCCAGAGTTGCTACAAAGTATTCCTACATGTACAACTTTCAACAAATAATTATAAGACATGCAGAGAGACAGGAAAGACCATACACAGGAAAGAAGCAGGCAACAGACTGCTTATGAAAGGGCCCAACTGTTGAATTTAACAGATAAAGATTTCACAGCAATCCTTAGAACTATGCTTAAAGAGGTAACGGAAACAGTTCTTAAAGAAGTAAAGGAAGAAAGCAATTATACTCCAATAAAGGTGTTAAAAAAGAAAAGAAGTAAAGGAAGGAATGATGACAGTGTCTCATAAAATAGAAAATATCAATATAATAAAGAGATAGAAACTACAAAAAAGAACCAAATGGAAATTCTGGAGTCAATAAGTATAACAGAAATGAAAAATTCACTAGATGGTTCAATATTACATTTGAGCAGGCAAAAGATAGAGTCGACAATTTAAAAAATAAATTTATAGAGATTATGTAATCTGAAGGCCAGAGGAAAAAATGAAAAGTGAACAGAATCTCAAAGAAATGTAGGACACCATTAAGCACATCAATATACACATAATGGGAAGGAGAGGAGAGAGAGAAAGGAGGAGAAATAATGGCTGAAAACTCAAGAAGCTCAACAAGCTCTTAGCAAAATAAACACAAATGCTGAAAGTCAAAGATAAAGAGAAAAATTTGAGAGCAGCAAGAAAAAAGTGACTCATCATTTACAAAAGGATCCCAATAAGATTAACACCTGACTTTCCATTAGAAACAGCAGAGGCATTGGGGTGGCATATTACAAAGTACAGAAAGAAAGAAAAATTGAAGGGAGAGATATACAATTTAACAATAATATCTGGAGACTTAAACACCTTGTTTTCAATAATGGTTAGAATATATATATAACATTTTCTCCTATCATAGGACCCAGCAATCCCTTTCCTAAGTACATTCCCAAGAGAATTGACAATCTTCACAAAACAACTTATACACAAATATATGTAGCAGATTTATTCATAATATCCCAAACCTGAAAATATCCACTTGTTTAACAGGAGAATGGACACATTGTGATACAGCCTCACAATGGAAAACTACTCAGCAATAAAAAGGAAGAGATTACTTTCCTAGGCAACAGCATGTAGGCAACAGCATGACGGAATCTCAGAAACATATGCTTAAGGAAGCTGTCAAACACAAAGAAATATATATGTACTTCATTATTTCACTTATATGAAGTTCAAAAATAGCAAACTCATCTCTGGTGATAAAAATCAGAATACCAGTTGCCTCTAGTGGGGGAGTATTTACTGGAAAGTGACACAAGGGAATTTGGGAGGGTTATGAAAGTGTTTTATATCTTCATTTGGGTGTTATTTTCATGGGTGCCTACTGAGTTAGAGAAAGCTACAGGTCTCCTCCTGTGTAGGGAGAAACCCAGTCTTTCCCTTTTGAGTTTCTCCTGTGTGTCTCCTCTACTCTCACACTACTACCACGTTCACACAGAACACCACTTCTGATACTTCTGGTCACCAAACGTATGGGAGTTTTTCCTACGCCAAGCAATTCTCTGTTTCACTGGCTGTCCTACAATTTAACTCAGTTCTGACTCAATCTACCTGGAGATAGTGTCAGAACCCACAGGTTAAGACTGCTCCCACACCACTTCAAATGCCAATTGCAAGAAGTAGGTTCCCAGGTTCCCCACAACTTCTGTCCAACGTGGCTATACATCGGAGGGTCCCACGACGCCCTCCTCAGTGTGATTAATTTGCTAGAGTAGCTCACAGAACTTAGGGAAACATTTATTTACATTTACCAGTTTATTAAAGTATATGATAAAGGATGCAGATGAACAGCCAGATGAAGAAATACACAGGACAAGGTCTGGCAGGATCCTGAGTGTGGGAGCTTCTGTCCCTGTGGAGGTGGGGTGTGTCACCCTCCCAGTGCGGATGTGTTTGGACCTGGAAGTTCTCTGAACCCTGTGCTATTGAAATTTTTATGGAGACGTCCTTACATAGGTATGATCAATTATTGACTAAAATTCCAAGCTTCTAATCATGTCTTGGTCTTTCTCGTAACCAGCTCCTACCAGAAGCCATCCAGGAGCCCACCCATAGTCACTTCAATAGAACAAAAGATGTTCCTAGTGCTCTTATCACTTGGGAATACACAAGGGCTTTAGAGCTCTGTGCCAGGAACTGGAGGCAGAGACCAGTATATATATTTTCTATTATCTCATACATACATTTGTCAAGTGTATGTATAATTAAGATCTCTGTATATATAGTATATGTAAACTGTATCTCAATAAAACTGAGTAAAAAAGGAAATTCATAGAACTAAAACTGAAATTCAGAAATAAAATCTCTGATTATTAAATAAGCCAAAAATTCAAATCTATTTTTTTTCTGCCAGCCTTCTGCTCTAGTTTCAGAGAGAACACCTCTAACCAGGGGCCGATGTGGGTCTTGTGGGGTCTGAAATGTATGTAATTTTGGAGATCTGTTGTGAGCAAGAGAACACAAATGTACAAATATAAAATTAGGCAGGAATGAGAATGTTCATTTAAAGTGATAAAACAGTCATAGCAAATTTAAAAATTGTAAACATATGACAAATACCACAAACATCATAAATCGAATTCAATGTTTTTATTGACTTATTGCCTGACAAACCTCTATGATATGTTTTGTACATATTTTGGCTGCATACTCTTTGATCACCTGTTTATATGAGAGTGACTTTATAATATTTTCTATAGAAAGATATTTCTTTCCTCTAGTATGGCCTTATATATATATTTTATTATATACAGTGTATATGCTTATTGCATATAAATGTATCTTTTATGATTGTTTGTAGGGATTCATAAAGGGTGCGACTTCATCCGTAGAAGTTACTGTTTGTGGTTGTAGACTCATGCCCTGGCAATATTCTTTTGTGTGATTTGCCTAAAAATGTTTGGTGTATTTATAATTGGATTTGCTGCATTATCAAATATATTCCTGATAAGAGTACTTCTATTTTGACCAGGCATCTATAAGAACCAAATCCTGTGCTTATAATTTTACACGTCTAATGATTGTAAGAATTCTCTGTGGACTAGCTTCTGTGTCCATACATTCCAAATCTTGTTCTTCCACCACGACTGACATAATTTGGGGTTTTTTTGTTTTGTTTTGCTTTTTTATTGTAGTATAATTGCTTTACAATGTTGTGTTAGTTTCTGCTGTACAATGAAGTGAATCAGCTATATGTACACCTATATCCCCTCCCTCTTGGACCTCCCTCCCACCCACCCCACCATCCCAGCCATCTAGGTCGTCACAGAGCACCGAGCTGAGCTCTCTGTGCTTTATAGCAGGTTCACACTAGCTATCTATTTTACACATGGCAGTGTATATATGTCAATCCTGGTCTCCCAATTCATCCCACCCTCCCCTTCCACCCCTGTGTCCACATGTCCATTCTCTACGTCAACGTCTCTATTCCTGCCCTGCAAATAGGTTCATCTGTGCTATTTTTCTAGATTCCACATATATGCGTTAATATATGATATTTGTTTTTCTCTTTCTGGCTTACTTCACTCTGTATGACCGACTCTAAGTCCATCCACATCTCTACAAATGACCCAATTTCGTTCCTTCTTATGGCTGAATGATATTCCATCATACATATGTACCACATCTTCTTTATCCATTCATCTGTCGTTGAACATTTAGGTTGTTTCCATATCCTGTCTATTGTAAATAGTGCTGCAATGAACATTGGGTACATGTATCCTTTTGAATTATGGTTTTCTCAGGGTCTATGCCCAGTAGTGGGATTGCTGGGTCATATGATAGTTCTATTTTTAGTTTTTAAAGGAACCTCCGTACGGTTCTCCACAGTGGCTGTATCAATTTACATTCCCACCAACACGACTGACATAATTTTGGTGCTGGGCACACATTCCTATTCCTATAGGACAACTGGCCCACAGTTTCATGTCATGATAATTGGGTAAGTTGGCTCTGTGGGTGACAGCAGTGCTCTTAGAAGCCATTCCAGCACCAGGGCACCTAACAGTAACTTAACTCTACAGTAATAACTGCAAATCCCATAAAAATATTCTATTAACCCCAAACTGAATGCATCCCCAGCTCCACTTGGCCTTAGCCAGGTCCAAGTCATGCTGAGGCCACCCAGAAGGACTGGATCTAGGGAGGCATGTGACCAAGAGAAAGTTGAGGAAGGAATAGCAACCTTAACTGACTGTGGTTAAAATAAATACCACGTTTTGCAAATTTTACAGAAACATATGACTGAACACAAATGCTGGACCTCTTCCTGGGATCTTGGAGAGGGCTGTGCGGGTGGGTGGTCCTGAAGCTTAGTTTTCATTAACTGTGTTCATGTAAATCTGTTTCTGTCTCTAATTCTTTGCTAGATGGACACTTGTTGAGGGCACTCTCCTCTCATTCTAATTATGCAGAAACCTCAGCTGTTTCCTTTTCCTCCAAGAAAATCAGGTTTTTGTGTTTGATTTGTGTTTGAGTTGTCCAGTTCCTACAAAAGTTGATCCTAAATTTATACTGCAATTCATCATTCAGAGGAAGCAAAAGGAAGAAAGCCAAGTGGGAACTCGTTAGGGAAGCACTAACCAGAACCACAGTGCCCCCTTTGGGAACTGGAGATCTTTCTCCAGACAAGGTGGTTGGTGAGGAAACCATTTTGGTGGAATTGGATCTCAAAGGTTTTGTTCATTATCTCCCATTATGGGGAGAGCTAAAAGGGGAAATAACTAGAGGGAAATTTCAAAAGGTATAGAAGGAAAGATGTAGGGATAGAATCTAGAAAAAATCAGTCAGACTTTCTATGAAAGACTTGCATAGAAAACTGAGTCAGTTATTTTCTACATGAGAAAGATGAGTTAGTAATATACTCATGGAAAGAGAGTTTAGACCGACTGGCCACTTGAAATTATTTATGGGCCAAAGATATCATGGATATGTACATAAATTAATGAATAGTACATAAATAAAAATCTGAAACCCTCCCTTGATCTACTCATCTCTGCTTTACCCTGAGAGGCAGTGTGGTAAAATGGAAAGTGCACCCAGTGTCAAACATACCCAGATTCTAGTCTCTGTTCTGTCACTCACTACCTTTGTAACTGAGCTTCAGTTTCTCATCTGTAAAATATTAATAATAGTACCTACCTCATCAGGTTGTTGTGATGATCAAATGAGATAATCCATGGAAAGCAGGTGGAATAATGCCTGACACAGTAAATACTCAATACATGTTAACTATTGTGGTGGTTGTTATCACATGGTTTGGAATCCTTGCTCTGCCACTTACTAGCAATGAAATCTTGGGCGAATTATGTAACCTTTCCAAACCTCTGTTTCCTCATCAATAATATGCAATTCTACTTCACAGGATTTCTTTTTTTTTAAAATAAATTTATTTACTTATGTATTTATTTTTAGCTGTTTTGGGTCTTCGTTGCTGTGCGCGGGCTTTCTCTAGTTGCAGTGAGCGGGGGCTACTCTTTGTTGCGGTGCACGGGCTTCTCCTTGCAGTGGCTTCTCTTGTTGTGGAGCACAGGCTCTAGGTGCACGGGCTTCAGCAGTTGTGGCACATGGGCTTTAACAGTTGTGGCTCGTGGGCTCTAGAGCACAGGCTCAGTAGTTGTGGCGCACGGGCTTAGTTGCTCCGCGGTGTGTGGGATCTTCCTGGACCAGGGCTCGAACCCATGTCCCCTGCATTGGCAGGCGGATTCTTAACCACTGCCCCACCAGGGAAGTCCTCACAGGATTTCTATTAGGACTGGAGATAATGTATCTATAGTTAATATAGTGGCGATTCTTAAAAGTGGAAACTGTTATACTTGAGAGCAGACAGATCAGTAAGAAATAATGTTATGTTAGAAAATGATTTCCAAATCATATCACCTTTGTTCAAGTAGGCCATCATTTAGGATAGAAAATGAGCTGTGAAATATATCTGGGACTAGCCAATGAAAGGACTAAGTACACAGATGTCAGTTTTGGTACATTAGGAGCTGAATCCAGTTGAAGGTATTTGACATAGGAGAAGATATCAGATGTATGTGGTAGCCAGCCTCTAAGAGAGTCCCCAATGCTCCCTGCCTCCTGGTATTCACATGCTTGTGTCCCTTCTCACACTGTATCATGGTTGGTCTCTGTGACCAATATATTCTGTGAAGTATGTCACTTTTTATATTGAGATATAATTTACACATATAAAAGCCATCCTTTTAAAGTATGATTTGGTGATTTTTAGTATATTCACCAAGTTGTGCAACCATCACCACTATCTAATTCCAGAATATCCCCCAAAGAAGCCCTGTACCCATTAACAGTCTCTTCCCACTTGCTGTTCTCCCCCAGTCACTGGCACCCCAACCTACTTTCCATCCATTGTATAGATAACCACATTTTGTTTATACATTCATGAGTGGATAGACATATGGGCTATTTCTACCTTTTGGCTAAATCGTGCTGCTATGGACTTTATTTTTATTCTTTGTTGTTCATCTATTTTAGTATTTATGACTGTGGATTTTCTAGATTGTGATACTCATTTCTAGCTTTATTGTACTATGACTGGAATCTGTGATATTGCTTCTTACACTGGGTTGATATTTTCTTTGTGGCTAGTACATGGTCAATTTTTTTTTTTTTTTTTTCGGTACGCGGGCCTCTCACTGTTGTGGCCTCTCCCGTTGCGGAGCACAGGCTCCGGACGCGCAGGCTCAGCGGCCATGGCTCACGGGCCCAGCCGCTCCACGGCATGTGGGATCTTCCCGGACAGGGCATGAACCTGCGTCCCCTGCATTGGCAGGCAGACTCTCAACCACTGCGCCACCAGAGAAGCCCTACATGGTCAACTTTAGAAAATTTTCCTAGGCGCTTGAAAACCAGATGTGTGGTTTTCAGGTGTGGAGTTTTTTATATCCCAATTAGATATACTTAATTATCTTATTTATCTTATTAATTATCTGAGACGTACTTGACTGAAAGCCAGAGGTAGGGTGAGCCTCAAGTTGACTTACCCAGAGGCTACAGCACCAGATCATTTCCCATGATTCTCTTGAGCTAAACCCTCTTGTTTGTCAGTGCTTTGTAAAGATGGCTGAGTAGCGCCAGAACTCACATTCCTACACAACAGCATTCTGAAGACAGATGACCATGTTTCTTTTTTTTGTAGAATGCGGAAATTTTGCCTAGAAGCCCAGTGAATTTTCCAACTCTTTGGCCTAAATTGGGTTATTTGCCCATGTCCATTCCTAAGTAATCACAGGCATGGGGCATACTGCACAGTGACTGCATAGGCCTGGTTTGCTGAAACCATCACTGGGAGGCCTGACAAGATGGTCCTGATTAGATTAAAACAATGAGGTGCTAACCCTGAATTCTAGACGGGATTAATTCCCTCTATCACCATTACCCCCACTCCAAGTGCACCTCACGTTTCTATTCAATGGGGGAGAGGTAAAAGAATTCCTGGGAGGCATCCACAGCTCCCACTACAGTTTTAAAATCTATTGATCTATCATGAGTAGCAAAAAGAATTTGCGTGTTCCTCCAGATTTTCTTTGTTTTATTTGGTGTGCAAATGTGCATGACTGTTATGTCATGAATGTGGAATGGCATGTTTATCTCATTTGGTGAACTTTAATTTGTCTTTAATTTGCCATTGTCTGATATTAAGATCTCCAGTTTCACAGATGAATGGATAAAGAAGGTGTGGCACATATATACAGTGGAATATTTCTCAGCCATAAAAAGAAACGAAATTGAGCTATTTGTAGTGAGGTGGATGGACCTAGAGTCTGTCATACAGAATAAAGTAAATCAGAAAGAGAAAAACAAATACCGTGTGCTAACACATATATATGGAATCTATAAAAAAAAAATGGTTCTGATGAACCTAGGGGCAGGACAGGAATAAAGATGCAGACGTAGAGAATGGACTTGAGGACACGGGGAGGGGGAAGGGTAAGCTGGGACGAAGTGGGAGAGTAGCATTGACATATATACACTACCAAAGGTAAAACAGATAGCTAGTTGGAAGCAGCTGCATAGCACAGGGAGATCAGCTCGGTGCTTTGTGACCACCTAGAGGGGTGGGACAGGGAGTGTGGGAGGGTGGGAGGGAGACGCAAGAGGGAGGGGATATGGGAATATATGTATACATATAGCTGATTCACTTTGTTATATAGCAGAAACTAACACAACACTGTAAAGCAATCATACTCCAATAAAGATGTGAAAAAAAAAAATCTCTGGGGCTTCCCTGGTGGCGCAGTGGTTGCGAGTCCGCCTGCCAATGCAGGGGACACGGGTTCGTGCCCCGGTCCGGGAAGATCCCACGTGCCGCGGAGCGGCTGGGCCCGTGAGCCATGGCCTCTGAGCCTGCGCGTCCAGAGCCTGTGCTCCGCAACGGGAGAGGCCACAATGGTGAGAGGCCTGAGTACCGCAAAAAAAAAAAAAAAAAAAATCTCTGCTTTCTCTTTATTTAATTTGCCTTGTATGACTCTTCCTATCCTCTTATTTTTCTAATTGAAGTATACTTGATTTACAATGTTAATTTCTGCTGTACAGCAGTGAGTCAGTTATACATATATACATTCTTTTTTTATATATTCTTTTCCATTATGGTTTATCATAGGATATTGAATATAGTTCTCTGTGCTATACAGTAGGGCCTAGTTGTTCCTATCCTCTTATTTTTGAACTTTCCGAGTCACTTTGTTTTAGTTGTATCCTTTATAAATGGTTTTGTTTTCTGACCCAATGTGTTGTTTTCTTATAATAGCAAAATTTCTTATAATAGCAAAATTAATCCCCCAGGTTTTAAATATTGATACAATATACTAAATCTTCTTTTACTTTACAATCAGATTTATATTGGATTCTCACTTGAAAAATGAGGAAATAGGTTTAATTCTACATTTCACTGCACCATCCTCCCCTTCACACTCAAATCTGACTACTCAATATTACTGTTGTACTGTTAAATAATATACTAATAGTTCTCATATTAATTTATCAACTCTGAAAGGCATCTACTAACTCATCATAGACCATGAGCAAATTGGCATATTTACACTGTCTTCCACTGTTTCTCCTCTTCCGTCTCCTGACGTTAGATAAATCATTTTTCTACCTTAAGAGTAAACACTTACCTGCAGTTTTCTAACTATTCTCTCATTTGTTAAATCTTAGTTTTTCATCCAATGGATTCAAGGCCATCCGTTGTTTTTTGACCCAAAACTTTTCCATTCAACATTTGATTCACAGAAGTTCAACTTATAATACTTTGTTCGAGAAATACACCAGGAAACTGTATTTGAAAATATCTGCCTTCAAACTTGGATAAAAATTTGGTAAAAATATTCACCACTTTTTTCACTAAGAATACTGAATATTGCCAGGTAGTATGAGGCCAAACTGATTCTCCTTTAAAAGTGTCTTATTTTTTCTGCCTGATGCCCAGCAGGTTCATTACGCATGTTTAACTTTATATTATATAGAATATGCTAACCAGAATATGTCTTGTGTGTATTAGCATATGTAGTATTTTCTTAAGATATAGTGTGTACTCTCAATCTGTAGATTAACGTCTATTTTAAGACCTAGTCCTTAATTTCATCTTTGAATGTTTTTTTTCTTGTTCTTTTTTCTATGGTCACTAATTTTGACTATGTTAACTCAGCTCTCTCTTTTCAAAGCTATCATCTTCTATCCAATCCATTTGCATTCTTTGTTCATTTCCACTTAATAGTATTCAATTCTATAAAGATTTTATCCCATGACCCCAGGTGTATATATTCAGCAGTATATATTCTACTCATTGCTGATTTAACAGTGATTTTAATTTTCATGATCATTTTAATTTTTCTCCTCTTTCACTTTCTAGATCTCTGCTAACTTATTTTTATTTTCCTGTACTGTCCTATCATTTCTTTCTTGAGCCTCTATATATCTTATATGAACTTACTTTTCATGGAGATCATTTCCTCATTAAATTATTTGATTTCATAAAGAATTCTTTGATCACAAGTTTTACTGGGTCATGAGGTAATTTTTCTAGTGTGTGTATTTTTTTCTGTCTTTTATTTATTGTGGCTCTTTTCTTTTTTTCTCATGCATTTTTACATAGGTTCCATTGTGGGGGTTTGTTTTGTTTTATTGTTCTTGTTTGTTTGGTTGGTTTTTTGGTAGTTGTTACCCATCTTGAAGTGAAGGGAATTATTATTGGTCCAGCTACGTGGAGAAGGATAGTATAGGGGCGGGTCCAGGGGCAAGAATCGGAATACGCAGGAGCTTGAGTGTTTGTTTGTTTTCGTAAGTATACAATTAAATTTTTTTTTAGTAAATTTATTGATATATCAATTTAGCTATCACCTAATTTATAATATTTCCATCAGCCCCCAAATTCCCTTATGCCTATTTGAAGTAAATCCTCACTTTCAGTCTCTACAGATTTGCCCTTTCTGGACATTTTATATAGATGGAATAATAATTATGTGATATGTCTATTTTTTCACTTAGCATAATATTTTTGAGATTACCCATGTTGTAGCATTTATCAATAGTTCATTCCCTTTTATTGCTTAGTAATATATGAATATGTACACTTGTTTATCCATTCACCAGTTGATTAACATTTGGATTGTTTCCAGTTTTTGTCTATTGCAAATTATACTGCTATGAACATTCACTTAAAATCTTTGAGAAGACATATATTTACATTTATGGTAGATATGTAGGAGTACAGTTGCTTCATTGTATCATAAGTTTACACCTAACTTTTTAAAAAATAAATTTTATTTATTTATTTATTTTTGGCTGTGTTGGGTCTTCGTTGCAGTGTGCGGGCTTCTCATTGCAGTGGCTTCTCTTGTTGCGGAGCACAGGCTCTAGGTGCACAGGCTTCAGTAGTTGTGGCTCGCGGGATCTAGAGCGCAGGCTCAGTAGTTGCAGCACACAGGCTTAGTTGCTCTGCGGCCTGTGGGATCTTCCTGGACCAGGGCTCAAACCTGTGTCTCCTGCATTGGCAGGAGGATTCTTAACTACTGCGCCACCAGGGAAGTCCTACACCTAACTTTTTAAGAAACTGCCAAAATGTTTTCCAAAGTGGCTGGACCATTTTACATTCCCACTAGCAACGTAGCAACTGTTTATCCACATCCTCACCAACACTTGGTATTGTTTTATTTTTAATTATAGCGTTCCAATAGGCATGTAATAGTGTCTCATTGTAGTCTTAAATCACATTTCCCTAAGGTGTTGGGCATCTCTTCATTTGCTTATTAGCTATTCATAATTTTTTTTGGTGAAATGGGTATTCAAATCTATTGCCTATTATTTAATTGTATTGTTTGTCTTATGGAGTTAAAGGAGCTCTTTATATATTCTGGATATAAGTCCTTTATCCGATATGTGATTTGCAAATATTTTTACCAGTTTGTGGTTTGACTTTTAATTTACTTAATGTTATCTTTTGAAGAGCAACAGTCTTAAATTTTGATGAAGTCTATTTGATCAATTTGTTCTGTAGTGGATCATGGTTTGGGTATCATATCATATTAAGCAAAGAAATCTTTGCTGAATCCAAGGTCACAAAGATTTTCTTCAATGTGTTCTTCTAGAATTTTATAGTTTTAGTTCTTATATTTAGCTCTGTCATCTCATTTTAAGTTGACGTCTGTGTGCTGTGGGTTAAGGGTGTTTTTCTCTTTTCCCTCGAGACCACTTGTTGTTGAAAAAACTATTCTTTCCCCTATTCTGTTGCCTGGGCACCTTTGTTGAAAATCAATTAACCATAATATAAGGATTTATTTCTTAATTCTGACTCTCAACCCTGCTTCATTGATATCTATATCCTTACACTAAAACCACCCAAGCTGTCCCTTTATAGTAAGTTTTAAAATCAAGTACATAAAATCGTGTTCTTACTTTACAAAATCGTTTTGGCTATTTCAGGCTCTTTGCATTCCATAATACATTTTGGGACCAGCTTGCCAATTTCTATTAGAATGCTTCCTAGGATTTGGATAGGGATTGCATTGAACATACAGATCATTTGGGGGACAATTGCCACCTGTTAATTCTGAGTCTTCCAATTCATGAACATAAAATGTCTCTCCACTTGTGTAGTCCTTCTTTCTTATCTTAGCAGTGCTTTCTAATTTTCAGTGTACTTGTCTTTTATTAAATTTATTCCTATGCATTTTATTCATTTCAATACTACTGTGAAAAGAATTTTTAAATTTTGGTTTTGGATTATTTGTTGCTGACATATAGAAATACAATTGATTTTTATCTTGATCTTGTATTCTGCATACATGCTAAACTCACTTATTAGTTCTAGCAAGGTTTTTTGTTGACCCTTTAGGATTTTCTCCATATAGGATTATGTCGTCTGGGAATAAAGACTCTAACATCTTCCTTTCAACCTGTATGCCTTTAAATTTATTTTTCTGGTGTTATTCCATTTCTCCAGTACAATGTTGAATAGGGGTGGCGAGAGCAGATGTTCTTGCCTTATCTCTTATATTAGAGAGAAAGCATTCATTCGTTCATCATTAAAAATAATGCTAGCTGTAGGTTTTTTGTAGATGCCTGTTTTATAAGGCTGAGGAAGTTCCCTTCTATTCCTATTTTGTTGAGAGTTTTTATCATAAATAGTTTTTGGCTGTTGTCAAATGTTTGTTTTTTTGTTTCTATTTAAGTGATTATGTGGGTTTTGTCCTCTATTCTATTAGTATGGTGTATTATTTATTTATTTTTTTTTTTGCGATACGTGGGCCTCTCACTGCTGTGGCCTCTCCCATTGTGGAGCACAGGCTCCGGACGCGCAGGCCCAGCGGCCATGGCTCACGGGCCCAGCCGCTGCCATGGCATGTGGGATCTTCCCGGACCGGGGCACGAACCCATGTCCCCTGCATCGGCAGGCGGACTCTCAACCACTGCGCCACCAGGGAAGCCCCCAGTATGGTGTATTATTACATAAATTGATTTTTGGATGTTAGATCAACCTTCATTCCTGGAATAAATCACACCTGGTCATGGTGTATAATACTTTTCATAGGTTTTTGGATTTGGTTTGCTAATATTTTGTTAAGGAATTTTATGTCTGTTTTAATTAAGGATATTGTTCTGTGGTTTTCTTTTCTTATCATGTCTTTTTCTGGCTTTGTTATTAAGATAATACTATACTCAGAATGTGTTGGAAAGTGTTTCCTCCTCCTCTATTTGCTGAAAGAGTTTGTGTGAGATTGACATTATTCCATCTTTAGATATTTGATAGAATCCACCAGCGAAGCCATCTGGGCCTAAGCTATGTTTGTAGGAAGATTTTTAATTACAAATTTAGTATCTTTGTTATAGGTCTGTTCAGCCTTTCTGTTTATCTGTTAGTCAATTTTGATAATTTGTGTCCTCTAGAAATTTACCATTTCATGAAATTAAGTTATCTAATTGTTGGTACAAAGTTGTCCAGAACATTCCCTTATAATCTTTGTTATTTTTGTAGGGTTGACATTGATGATCCTTTTTTTAAACTCCTGATTTTGGTAATCTTGGTCTGTTTTTGTTTTTCTTAGTCAAGCTAAAGTTTATCAATTTTGTTGAGCTTTTCAAAGAAACAACTTTTGTATCTACTGATTTTTTTCTAATTTTTTTTCTGTTTTCTGTTTCACTGATCTCCACTCAAATCTTTATTATATCCTTATACTTGTTTTAGGTTGACTTTACTTGTCTTTTTCCAGTTTACTAAAATTGAAGCTTAGATTATTGATTTGAGACCTTCCTTTTTAATATAGGTGTTTAAAGTTACCAATTTCCTCCTGATATTAATATAGCTAGCTATTCCAGCTTTCTTATGATTTCTGTTTGCATAGTATATATTTTTCTATTATATTTCTTTCAAGCCATTTGTGTCTTTGAATCTGAAGTGTGATTTTATAGTCAGAACATAGTTACATCTTGCTATTTTATCCATTCTGACAATACCTGCCTTTTGACTGGAGTATTTAGTTCATTCACATTTAATGTAATTATTGATATGGTTGGATTTACACCTGGTATTTTTCTATTTGTTATCTGCATGTCTAAACCTTTTTTGTTACTCTGTTCCTCCTTATTGTCTTCTTTTATGTTAAGTAAAAATCTTAGCGCACCCTTTTAATTGTTCTGTTGATTTAACTATACATTTTGAATTATCTTCTTAGTGGTTTCTGTAGGGATTACAGTATGCATTTTAATTGATCACAATCTACTTCAGATTAATATTTAGGTTATTCTGGTAAAACAGAAACTTTGCTACTCTATAGCTCCATTTCCTTCTCCCTGTTTACATCTGTATATCTATAGATGCTGTTTATATATTTATATTTAATATATTTATATTTTATGTATTTATAGTTTATAACACATATAGATATAGCATATAAATATGCTATTACATCTATATGTGTTATAAACCCCAAAACACAATGTTAGTTATTGCTTTAAACAATCTTATGTCTCTTAAATAAAGAGAAAAAAAGAAAAAGAAAAATTTATACAATTATTTACATTTACCCACAGATTTATCACTTTTTGTGTTCTTCATTCCTTCCTTTGGATTTGAATTTCTGTCTGGCATCATTTCTTTTCAGCTTGAAGGACTTCCTTAGTATTAGTATAAGGCAGTTCTAATATCAATTCTCTCAGGCTCTGTTTATCTGGGAATCACTTTATTTCATTTTCAGTTTTGAAGGACACTATGGTGATTAATTTTATGTGTCAACTTGACTGTGCCATGAAGTGCCCAGATTAAACATTATTTCTGAATCTGTCTGTGAGGATGTTTCCAGATGAAATTAGCATTTGATTGGTGGGCTCACTAAAGTAGATTGCCTTCCCCAATGTGGGTGGGTATCCTTTAATCCACTGAAAGCCCAAACAGAACAAAAGGTAGAGAAAGGAAGAACTCACCCCTCTCTCTTCCTGCCTGCTGAGCTGGGACATTGGTCTTCTCCTGCCCTTTGACTGGGATTTTCACCATTGGCTCTCCAGGTTCTCACTCAGACTGGAATTATACCATCAGCTTTCCTGGGCCTCCAGCTTGCTTTTGGTATATCATGGGACTTCTCAACCTCCGTTACTGAGTGAGCCAATTCTTCATAATAAATGTCTCTAGATATAGATATAGATATAGATATAGATATAGATATATACAGCTCTGTGTCTCTCTAGCTCTCTCTCTGTGGCACTTATAATGTACCACTTCAATGAGTTCCTTTCATACCTGGTACTCAGATGAAGCAGGCATGCTTACCAGAATCTACCCACACTAATTAAAACAAGTGCATGACTTAAAAGAAAAAAAAAAGATCTTGTAGTTCCAATGGATATCATGGCAGGTAAGTTCTTCCATCAGACAGACCCATGCAGGCCCTTTCAAAAAGGCATCTCTTTATCTTGACATTGCCAGCTGAAATGTGTAATGAAGAGAACTTCTCCTTGACCACAGAACTGAAAAATTATTGAAGAGTTAGCCTGGCACTGATTGTAACAGAAACCACAGTGTCCTCGGATTTACAGATATATTATTTAGAATTTACGTAAAAGAGCTGCAGAATGCTTTCTTTTAGTAAGAAGATTCCAAAGACCTGTTGCATGCATATTATTATTAATTTTAGTATTGACACCGGCAGTGCAATACTAGCGTACTTTAAGGGTTAAAAACGTCATGTAAACACTTCTCGATATCAGAGCTAGGTGATATAGATTAGACAGCAACAAAGGGCCTGCATTCAGATCATGCCAGTTCAAACTCAGCCTTGGATTTGTTTCTATGTATTTCATAAACTTGCCTTGCCTGAATATAAACAGAGTACCAGGCAGCAGTGAAATTTCCACACCATTTTCCCTCTTTTTGTTCCATTTACAACAAGAAGCATTTATTTTTCCCCGCAGGCACATATTTATGTGTTCTGCTCAGCAGGGGAAGCTCACACTACCAGAGTGAGTTTATTTTAAACATGCAAATGATGCTTGTATATGTATAGAAAGAGAACTACCTAATAATCACATCAAGGAGGAGAACTGGGGTAGATACTGACTGAGCATAGTGGCTGCATTGAAAGCATGAGGGCTCTTACTAGGTGAAGAGAAACTCTCGTAACCTCAAGCCAAGTTGTAGGGGAAGGAACTTGAGAGAGTATTGTTTCCAGTTAAAAATGCCTTAGTTACCTTCCCTGGAGTAATATTAGTGCTGAATTTGCTCCCCTACCTGGCTCACCTGCGTGCCACTATTGTGCTTATAATACGAGGCTTCAACTTTAGGACTGCCTTTCTATCTGCCAATGACCACCATGAGTCGTTCAGGATGGGATGACAATTTTAAGCTATATATATACGATTTATAATATTAGTTTCAAATGTACAACACAGTGATTCAAAATTTTTATAGATTATACTTCATTTAAAGTTATTATCAAATATTGGCTATATTCCCTGTGCTATACAATATATCCTCGTAGCTTAATTATTTTATAAATAGTAGTTTGTACCTCTTAATCCCATAACCCTACCTTTCCCCTCCTTCTTCCCTCTCCACATTGATAACCACTAGTTTGTTATCTATATCTGTGAGTCCTTTTCTGTTATATTCATTCATTCTATTTTTTAGATAACATACAGTATTTGCCTTTCTCTGTCTGACTTATTTCACTAAGCATAATATTCTCTAGGTCCATCCATGTTGTTGCAAATGGCAAATTTTCATTCTTTTTTATGGCTGAGTAGTATTCTACTGTATGTATATACCACTTCTTCTTTATCCATTCATCTGTTGATGGACACTTAGATTGCTTCCATATCTTGGTTACTGTTTTCTTTGGATATATACCCAAGGAGTGGGATTGCTGGATCATATGGTAGTTCTATTTTTAGTTTTCTTAGGAAACTCCATACTGTTTTCCACAGTTGCTGCACCAATTTACCAAGAGTGTATGTGGGTTCCCTTTTTTCCACATCCCTGCCAACATTTTTATTTGTGGTCTTATTGATTATAGCCATTCTGACAGATGTGAGGTGATATCTCATTGTGGTTTTGATTTACATTTCTCTGATGATTAGCAATGTTGAGCATCTTTTCATGTGCCTATTGGCCATCTGTATGTCTTCTTTGGGAAAATGTCTTTTCAGTCCTTTTTCCCATTTTTTAGCGGTTGTTTGTCTTTTTGATATTCAGTTGTATGAGCTGTTTATATATTTTGGATATTAACCCCTTATCGGTCATATCATTTGCAAATATTTTCTCCCATTCAGTAGGCTTTTTGTTTTGTCAGTGGTTTCCTTTGCTGTGCAAGGGCCTTTAAGTTTAATTTGGTCCCATTTGTTTATTTTTGCTTTTGTTTCCTTTGCCTTAGGAGACAGATCTAAAAAAAATATTGCTATGACTTATGTCAAAGAGTGTTGAAATCAATATTTTTAAAGTAACTCAAATAAATCTAGTCTTAATGTATGTTGGCTGGGCCATGGGCCCAGATATAGCAACTTAATCCATCTTCCCAGATGGGAGTCAGGTTGAGAACCTGACTACCTTCCTAGTATCCTCTGGCTGTGAGCTGACTTTGAATGTGAAAACTCCTAAAGGGTTTATGATTTAGTTAAAATTTATGAGCTTTTTCTTTGCCTTAGTTTTCTATCTTAAGTTTCCTAATATATTCAACAATAACTATAATGTGGGGTTAAACTCAGTTATTTTGGTATGGTATATTCTATTCTCAATAAAAAGAAGCCTCTAGATTTATGGGTATCTTGCCTTGACAGAAGTCCATCTAGTGTTACAACAACATAGCTACTATTTTCTTTGAAATACTGTGTTTTTCCTTAGTTCCCCCTGCACTTTGAGGCTAGTAAGGAAGTACGAAAGTTGTTAGGCACTAAAATGTATTTATTTGATTTATTTCCTGACCCATTCTCCCTGACAATGGAAACAGACCATCTCCAATAAGGAATTAAATCACTCAAATATGTCTTTGTAACTGCAGATGAATTAGCTCTTTTATAATAAGCTGCATCTATATATCTGGAAAATATATAATCACTACTTTGGGAAACTGAAAGAAAACCCATTAGAAAGTTTGGGAAAGGACACAGCTGTCTTCCCAGGATTCTTTACACTGTGAACATAAAATAAGGCATGAGAGGTAAAGTCTTGAGAAAGGTGCTTAATACTTAGGGCAAAACAAATGTTTTCTAGCTGATTTATTATCTCCCCTTCTCTCACAAGCAGCAAAGAGCACCAATATAAACTGTAAAATGGAGAATAATCTGAAGGGCCACCAGACAACCATGTTATATGACCCAGATTATTTACTGCAGTGGTTCTCAAACTGTGTCCCTGGACCAGCAACATCAGCATCACCTGGAAACATGCCAGCAGTGCAGATCCTCAGGCCTTACCTCAGACCTATTTCTGGTGTGTTTTCCAATACCACCAAACAATCCTCCAATTCTAGGGGACACAGACTGTGTGTCCTATAAATTTACCTCAATTCTGACACCATCTACCTAGAGACACTGTCAGACTCCACAGGTTAAGGGCTCAGTACAGACTTCAGACACCGATTACAGACACCAATTACAAGTCCAGGTTGTCACCTGTACTTCTGACCAACTGGCTGTAAATCTGAGTTCCTGCAACCCCCTCCTTGGGTTTGATAATTGCCTCGAATGGCTCACAAAGCCCAGGGAAACATTTTCTTACATTTACCGGTTTATTATAAAGGATATTATACAGGATGCAGATGAACATCAAGATGAAGAGGTACACAGGTGAGGTCTGAGAGGGTCCCTAATGCAGAGCTTCTGTCCCATGGAGTTGGGGTGCACCTCCCTCCTAGCATGTGGATGGGTCCACCAGTCTGGAAGCTCATCAAATCTTCTTGTTCAAGAGTTTGTATGCAGCTTAATCTGTAGCTCTTCCCCCCACCCGTACTTCCCAGAGGTCAGTGGATGGGGCTGAAAGTTCCAGCCCTCTAATTGCTTGGTCTTTCTGGTGACCAGCCCCATCCTGAGGCTACGTAGGGGCCCCATCCTATCACCTCGCTAGCATAAATGCTGGTGTACTCAACAGGGGCTCCTTACAAAAAAAGCAAGACACTCCTACCGCTCGGGAAACTCCAGGGGTTTTAGGAGCTCTGTGCCAGGAACTAGGGACAACGACCAAATATGTCTCTTATTATACCACATACTGAATCAGAAACTCTGGGGATGGGCCCAGCAGTCCTTGTCCTAACAAGTTCTCTAGATGACCCCATTGCTCACTAAAGTTTGGGTACCACTGCTCTACGATATTTTTTTTCTAATTCTGGGGCCTGGTTTTGTAAATTTGCCACATCTCAAAAAGACAGCAGTGGGAAAGTCAGTTTTAATAGAAAAACCATTTCAAACAGAGGAAATAACAGAATAAAGACTGAAGGCCATTGCCTTGGCTGCAGAATAAGCTAATGCATTTACTTTTAGACCTCATCAGTTATTTTTTATTTATTTCCTTTCATCCCAATATCTTGGAATTAGGTTTTATTGTACCAAAAAGGGCTAATATTCACCCAGAATGTACTAGAACATCATACAAGTCAGCATCTGGTATGACTGGCTGCTGCTCATACCGTACAAGGCTTTAAATAAATCTCTTCAAAAGGCACATGGTAGAAAACACAAATGCATGGAATAACTGTTCTTAGAACTACATTCGCGATTAATGGAAACACATGGAATAACTGTTCTTAGAACTACATTCGCAATTAATAGAAAATACAAATGAAAGAACGTAATATGAATGTATCAGGGCAGGATCTCGGCAGAAAGAAGAATTCACTCCAGATGGTTCAAATGAAGAGACCGGAGTGAGGGGGAGATTTTAGAGGGGTGGGCAGGGTTACGGGAACAAATGAAGCAAAGCCAGGGACCCAGAGACTAGCAGCAGCGTGGAGCCACTAGAATCCCTCGGAAGGAAGAGACAAAGGGAGAAAACAATGTCACTGGGGAAGAAGTTCACCCAGTGGGAAATGTTTTCATGGAAGAATCCACTTAGTGCCCAAGATGTGACTCCAAAGCAAGGAAGGAAGGGGGAAGAAGTATCCAGACTTTTCCCTCCTGCCCCACAATCTCTTGCCTCCCATTTGCCAAAGTCAACCAGAAGCTGTTGCAGAGGAGCTTGGTGATGCAATCACAGAGTCCAGCTCTCAGGTCATGGTGCAAAGCAGAGAAGAAAGAGAATAACTGGGTGCAGTGAGGTAATGGAGAATAATGAGAAAAACAGACCAGTTAGGACTCTGAGACTTTGACTCTCATTTAATTCTATTTTTATGGGAATCAGTACATCATTTCTCTTTTAGGACAGATAACTTTAATGCTGAACTCCCATTTTTATAAGGTCTTTAAATAAGTATTTACTGTCTCAATGTTGCATTAACTCTAAAGGTATCAGCAACTATCACCAAATTAATTACCAGAATTATCACGGATTTTTAGGACTTTTGATCCAGAAATGTCATTGGAACAACTTGTGTAGGTAAACAGCTTTAAAACACTGTTGATATTCCACAAGAACTACTCAAAAGACATTAGCATACTTTAATTAACTTTTTTTTTGCGGTACGCAGGGCTCTCACTGCTGTGGCCTCTCCCGTTGCGGAGCACAGGCTCTGGACGTGCAGGCTCAGCGGCCATGGCTCATGGGCCCAGCAGCTCCATGACATGTGGGATCTTCCTGGACCGGGGCACGAACCCATGTCCCCTGCATCGGCAGGCGGACTCTCAACCACTGCGCCACCAGGGAAGCCCAATTAACATGTTTTGGTAGTAAAATTATATTTAAATTACATTTTGTTATCCTCCTAATAACTTTACAAGTAATTTTCAGACACATTTGAAACCCTGCCAGAGGGTTTTATTTAATATAAAACAACCAAAGAATTTCACAACATTTATGGAAAGTTTTGATTAACACCCAAATTTCCAAAGCACATCAAGCTCCAGTTTTGCATTCTGTGGTGAATGTGTAATCAGTGGAGGGTGAGGGACACAGAGTCACCTTTTTATAGTTGTCTTTGCTTTATGGATGAGGACAAACCAGACTCCTGAGTTAGGGCAGACTCAGTGGTGGGCTGCGGCTGGATGATACTGGCCCAAGAGGGTCACTGCTCTGCATCTCTTATCAACTCTGTGCAGTGACTTCACATTGAGAGTTCAAAACCTGCCATGATGGGAGTATCTATGGCGATACCACAGAAATCGACAACAAATACAAATAAGGGCTTCCTCCCTCCCTCTCTCCCTCCCTTCCTTCCTTCCTTCCTTCCTTCCTCCTTCTCCTCCATTTATTCATTCATTTATTCATCCATCCATTTATTTATTTAAGCACAGAGGCCCACCAGGTTCAGCTTCTGGCTAGGACCTGGTTGAGGCCTCTAATTTATTTTTGCTGTCTGGGATTTGCGGGGGATAGCCCCTGCCTATATAATTCCCATTTGAAATAGTTTATTCAATATTAAAATCTTTGTTTGGGGTGATAATACTGGAAGTTTCCACCTCGTATACCAGTTAGTACCTGCATTGCGAAGGGGGAGACACCTCCCTCCGGTGCCTTCAGTGTCACTCTACTCTAGGCCTTTAAACTCTCCAGCTCCGGGAGAGAAAGCCTCTTTGAGGACACTGGTCCCCCTCCAGTCTGCCTAGGAGGAGAGCTGAGCCAACCCCTAGCGACTTTCCCCTGAGCCAGCATCCCCCTCCTCAACTTGGGATCCACCTCTGTCTCACCAACAGTCTTCTACTTCCTGTTTCTTTCGGTGTCCCCTGCAGCATGCCTAGGCCCCTCCCGGGACCTGGTAATTGAGGTCCTGATTTTGCTCATTTTAATAATATGCACTTTTTCTTTGATTAGTACCATCCCTTTCCCTTCTCCTCACACACTCCTTTCACTAAGGGAAGGAGGTGGAGTGAAATTCAGCTCATCCCTCCCCCGCTCTCAGTTCAGAAGCTATATAAGCCGTGGCCACCAGCCAAGATCCCAAATTAACCTAAACCATAATTTTTCTCCTAATACTTGAATGGTTGGCAAGTTCTGGGCATAATGCCAGATGCTTTCTATCCCAGGCTATGAAGACCATCACTACCTAAATAAAATTGTGCCTGAAATAGAAAAATCAGCTAAGTCAGCTTTTTAACCCTTTAGTGACATTTTCTTTAAGCCATTAGGATTTACTATCCTTGGGAGCTATGGAGCACCCTCATAACAATGAAGTTTCTATTCAACACTTTCTTATTTGTGTTTAACCCAAATATTACATGGTTTTACCAGACTCACATAACAGGCAAATAGAAGTTTAAAGAATAAATTACTTTCTGTACTCTTGACCAAGAGAAGGTCTACGTCTGGGTGAATATGAGCAACGGCCCACCTCTGCAAGTTAGTTTCCCCATTTGCAAAATGGGAACCACAGTGGTGCCCACCCAGTGAGGCTCAGGTAAGACCTAAAATAAAGCTTGCACACAGCAAGCATCCGAGCATATTCATCATCTTTTTCATCATTACTGTTAGTGTGAAAGTCCACGCATCTCCTTCCATCTAAATTTTAACTTACTTTGAGTACATAGGATCCTTCTGAGTTCAAAAATAGAACTCTGGGAATTCCCTGGAAGTCCAGTGATTAGGACTCCATGCTCTCACTGCTAAGGGCCCGGGTTCGATTCCTGGTCGGGGAACTAGGATCCCAAAAGCTGCGTGGCCAATACAAAACAAAACAAAACAAAAAACCTCAAAATAGAACTCAAGGGTTTCCCTGGTGGCGCAGTGGTTGAGAGTCCACCTGCCGATGCAGGGGATGGGGGTTCGTGCCCCGGTCCGCGAGGATCCCTCGTGCCACGGAGCGGCTGGGCCCGTGAGCCATGGCCGCTGAGCCTGCGTGTCCGGAGCCTGTGCTCCGCAACGGGAGAGGCCACAGCAGTGAGAGGCCCGCGTACCGCAAAAAAAAAAAAAAAAAAAAAAGAACTCAATTACTCAAATTTTTCAAAAACCCAATGTTTCTAAATTTTTCTATCTAGAATAGTTTGGGGGTTTTGTTGTTATTTAGTTTTCTTCTGTGAAGAGAAATAATATAAAGGGGCAACACGATTAATTAAAAGTAATTTTCTTATTACTGTTTGGTAAAGGCCTATTGTGCATATAAAAGTCGTTTGGGGCCATTATCCAGTCTGCTTTTCTAGGTAGAGTTCCAAACACATTGAAGAAATTGCCACCTGAGAACCAGGGAGAAGGGTCATGAGTTTAATGCGGGGTAGAGGGAAACATAGCCATGGAGAGGATTTTATAATGAGACAAAATTTATCACTCTTGATTCTGGTCTTGTCCTCCCTCTGTAGGATTCTCTCTTTTTCTCATAGCAAAATAACATAAATGGTTTGGTGTAATCAGAGAGAGCTCTCAAAGCAGAATATGCAGAGGCTGGGGGAGGGAGGGATGTTGCTCTAACCGAGGAATGCACTTTCTTCATCTATTATCCATTTTATTATCCTGCAAAATCTAGTGTATTATGTTGTAAACATTTAAAATTCCTCGAAGTATTTATGTACTTAACAAAAAATAAAAAACAAATAAATATGAAAATAAGAGCTCCACAGATACTTAAATGTTGATTACAACTTACATTTTTCAACATCTAATATATCAGATTCTTGTAAATGCTTTAACACCCTTTAAGAATAGGTATAGAGCAACACAGTAATTACAGAACAGATGCATTCACGTACACTCTCACGGGCTATACAAGTGTTAATATTGTCCTCATCTCTTTACTCCAATAGGGAGATTTGTATCGTAAAAGCCTGGAATGTTACTCACCTGAACTCTCATCTTCTCAAATCTAAAACCTTGGCATCCATCCAATTTTACTTGCTGGATTCGGGTTCTTAATCATTTAAGGCCTTTTCGTGTTTTAAAGCTGAAGTGAGGATTACTAGTTCATCTCTATTTTTATTATAAGTAATGCATTTATTTACAGAATAATCGAAGGTTTGCGACTCCTAAGCCTTTCAGATAGAAGCAGATTTGCCTGAATTTAATAATCTAGTAAGGAGAATTATCATTTAGAATTATTCTGGATAGAGAAATACCAATTAGCCAAGTAAAAATTGCTGGTGTGACTGTGCCAGTGTCTCATACTCAGGGCTCTTATTCCCTCTTTTTTCTTAATCTTTCTTCCCCCCAAATCAAACTCTACTAAGAGTATAATTCTTGACTATAAGCGAGATTAGAATATAAAGGTATAGAATGTGCTTTGGAACAACTTCTTCCCTTCACCATACAGATGGCACCCTCAACATGCTACAATTCCTGTTCCCAGGAAGGACGGTCCCTCTTTGGAGATGGGGGCTTATACGTACCTAACCTCAGCCTATAAAGATCATCTTGCCAAACTCCTGATGAAATGGCCTGTTTGAAGCAGAGGGAGCTATTACCCAGGATGCAAATGAACCAGGTGTGCTTTTCAGGAACTACCAGAACAACCAGAAACTAAAGTGACCAGGATCACAGGGTCTGGACAGATGCTGGTGCAGGGCAACTCTCTCTGGCAGGTGGACCCAAACAGAGCTTTTAACTGCTGACCATGAGTGGGTGGGGGACCACTCCTCACCCACTCTGCCAGCTGTCGCAGAATCCAGACTGTACTCGAACATGCAAATGAGTATATCATCTGGGGTTATTTACAAGAGCAAAAGAAGGCCCTCCTTTGGTGAGAGGATTCCAAAGAGTGATTAAACACATCACCATTAGTAATGAAAGAACAGTGTACTTTAAGGGTGAAGAACCCATAAAAACATTTTTGGCTATCAATGCAGATGTGAAGACTTTTTGCTTTTAGATAAAAACTACTGAAATGGAAAATTTCAGGACAAAATGGAACAGCGGGCAAGGATCACCAACTTTGAGGAAAATATGCAACCTGGAAGGCAATGACCAGAATTAACAGGAAAAAAGTCCCCAGAAGAAACAAATAATAAAGTGAAAAATCTAGAACTGGAAAAGAACATCTGGCATTTCAGAGAGATTGAGGGGGATAGTTAATCCATGAAACAAAAAGAGGATCCCATAAAAAAGAGACATCAGAGAACATGAAAGAACATTCAGTAAATAAAAATGTGATTGTCAAAAAAAAAAAAGTGGATATATGTATATGTATAACCGATTCACTTTGCTGTACACCTGAAACCAACACAACATTGTAAATCAACTGTGCTCCAATAAATTTTTTTTTTTAAATGTGATTGTCAAAATGGAAAAAAAATCAGTGTAAAACATGAAAAGTACAGTCTAGGAATTCTAAGCAAAAGTAAAACAAAAAGTCAAGAAACTGGAACATGTGAAAAGAAAACCAGTAAAAAGCATCAAGATGAGTTAGGGGGCTTCCCTGGTGGCACAGTGGTTGAGGGTCCACCTGGCGATGCGGGGGACGTGGGTTCGTGCCCCGGTCTGGGAGGATCCCACATGCCGCGGAGCGGCTGGGCCCGTGGGCCATAGTCGCTGGGCCTGAGCGTCCGGAGCCTGTGCTCCGCGGCAGGAGCGGCCGCGGCAGTGAGTGGCCTGCGTACCGCAAAAAAAAATAAAAAAATAAAAAAAAATGAGTTAGCGAGGCCCACATTTGACAAACAATATTCTAATAAGAGAGAGCAGAGAAAGGGAAGGAAGGAGAGCCTTAAAAACCACAAAGCAAATAACAAAGGAAACAGTTTCCCCAGACAGAAGGATATTGGGCTTCATGTTGGAAGGACTCACCAAGTGTGCTTAACCAAAAAGCACCCAGCCTAAGACTGATCTCACGTCACTAGTCCAAACTGGCATTCCCTACTGTGTCCTCCCTCCCCAGATGCAAGGCCTCTCTAGGTTTTCAAAATAGAATCCCACCACACACAGAAAAACTAACAATAAGAAACTATTTTAAAACTATATATATATAAAATATAATATATATATGCTATATATATAGCTTATATATATAACATATATATACATACATAAAATTCTAAAGTGCCTTGAAAAGATGTACGGAGTACAGTGGGAAGAGAATTGAGGGCATGTGTGGCTGAAATTCAGATACAACTTTCCTGAATGAACCATGGCATGGGAAGCACCATGGAAAACCAATCACTTACCAACAGACCAATTACTGTAATACAGGCTCGAGAACTAGATATTTCTGAAATAAAGCCTATGGCTGCTTTTACAATTTTATACCAGAAAGCATACTCTTATAACAGCTCCACGATGTTCTCAAAAGTTTCAATTATTAAGACTCATCATCCCCGTTTCATACCATGTAGCTGTTATCACTCTGACATTTCCTTGTTTACTGCTTGTTTCTTTGTGTGTTGCAGGTTCCACAAAAGCTGGGGCTTTGCATGTCTTGTCCATTTCTCTATTCCCACTGCCTAAAACTGTGCCTGGCACACTGTAGGTGCAATCTTAATGTTGAATGAATGAATGAACAAAACTTCCTGGGATGCAGTTTTCTCTGTGCCTCAGGAGACTCTTAGAGTCCAGCCTGTCATAGTTGGTGTTGGTAATGAAGGTTCTCAATGCTCATCCTGGGTCCCAATTCAAGGACTTCTAAAGACAGCTTCTTTCAAAAAATGTCTTTCCTGGGACTTCCCTGGTGGCACAGTGGTTGAGAATCTGTCTGCCAATGCAGGGGACACAGGTTTGATGCCTGGTCCGGGAAGATCCCACATGCTGTGGAGCAACTGGGCCCGTGTGCCACAACTACTGAAGCCCGTGCGCCTAGAGCCCGTGCTCCACAACAAGAGAAGCCACTGCAGTGAGAAGCCCGCGTACCGCCACGAGGAGTGGCCCCCACTTGCCGCAACTAGAGAAAGCCTGCACGCAGCAATAAAGACTCAGCACAGCCAAAAATAAACAAATTAAACAAATAAATTAAAAAAAAAGTCTTTCCTGTTGTTGTCAACCCCATTAGCATAGGTACAAAAAGTAAATGTGGAAAAGGCAATATTTGCTGTGACAAAGCATAAATGTCCATCAGTGGGGAATGGAGAAATGTTGGGATTTGAGGTGGGCAAAAAATGATACTGCTCTCTCCCTCTTGAGAGAGAAGTTTTTTCTTTTTCTTTTCTTTTAAGGAAAAGTCATAATTCAAAGTCCACATTGAGCTTCTCTGGGGAATGTGACTGAAATGTGAGGCCACAGGTGAGCCTTCTTGTCTCCACTCTCCAAGAGTGGCCCACCTAGGACTTCAGTCTCATGCCTGCTGGAGCAGAGGCCCCCTGGTAGGTTCAATGGGGGAGGAGGCCACATGTGAGCATCTCCCAGGCCAGCCCAGAAAGGGTGAGGCCGCTTATGCCCAGTGAGATAAACCACTCTGAGTCTCATCAGTGAGATTAACCACTCCTACCTAGGGGGTGGAATCATTCATACTGTTACCCTGGGAGTGGAAATTCCCTCATGAAGCAGGAAGGGGAGGAATAAGATTTCCTGCCACGTAAATCATTGGTGGAACACCTAATGTTATAATATGCATCCATTTACAAAAATAAAGTGAGATCTGCTTATACTGACACAAGAAATGCTCCAAAGGATATTAAAAGTGAAGGGAAAAATCACAATGCTATGCATGACATTTTTGTAAAAATAAATGAATAATTCTAACAGATATTAGCATATGAGTAAATAAGGAAAAAAAGAAGACTGCGTATCAAACTTACTGATGGTTATCTTAGGAGGGAGAATTATAAGGGATGTTATTATTGTATTATAATCCGATGATACCTGAGTTTTGTATAATGGAAAAGCATTTCTTCTACAATTAAAAAAAAGAGTAGAAAAAAGGGAATTAAATTAGTGAGTAGAAGACTTTTCTTTTTTTCCTCCCTAAAATTGCCTAGAGAGCAAGAGTAAGAGACAAACTAAATGGGTATCTCTAAAATAATTGGCTCAGCAGATGGCCTTGCCCATGGGTGCCAGCACAAATGGTGAGGGTAGGGAGTTCCAGCCCTCCTGTGCCCTCAAGGCCTCTCCATGCTGTTGTCCCCAGGGTGGGCTTCCTGCTGCCTAGTCCCCACTCCTTCCTGATACACTGGGACAGGAAACCACGGTCTGGGGCCTGGACATTACTGCCTCTGAGGGCACAGAGGAACAAGCACGGCCTTTGGCAGTAGGTACTAGTGCTGCCATGTCCTCAGTGTTTAGGTTTGGGCAAATTACATAACCATCAAAACTCATCAAACTGCACAGTTAAAATGGGTGCCTTTTATTGTATGTAAATTCTGTCTCAATGAAGTTTTTTTATTAAAAACAAACAAAAAAAGTCAGATCACATCACTCCTCTGCTCAAAACCTTGCCACGATCTCCCTTTCACTCAGAGTAAAGGCCTTTCCCTGGCCTCCAAGGCCCTTCACAGTCAGCACCTTCTCTTACCACAATCCAACCTCATCTCCTCAGTGTTCTCCAAACAAGCCAGCACACTCACACTGCTACCTCAGAGCCTTTGCACTGGCTGTTCTCTGTGCCTGGAATGCTCTCCCCCAGATAGCCACATATGCTTTCTTTTCCTTAGACTCAAATTCCACCTTCTCAGTAAGATCCATCCTGACAATCCTATTTAAAATTGTACCATCTGGGCTTCTCTGGTGGTGCAGTGGTTAGAATCTGCCTGCCAGTGCAGGGGACACGGGTTCGAGCCCTGGTCTGGGAAGATCCCACATGCTGCGGAGCAACTAAGCCTGTGTGCCACAACTACTGAGCCTGTGCTCTAGAGTCTACAGGCCACAACTACTGAGCCCACACACCACAACTACTGAAGCCTGCGTGCCTAGAGTCTGTGCTCCGCAACGAGAAGCCACCGCAATGAGAAGCCCACGCACCGCAACAAAGAGTAGCCTCCGCTCGCCACAACTAGAGGAAGCCCGTGCGCAGCAATGAAGACCCAATGCAGCCAAAAATAAATAAATTTATTTTAAAAATATTGTACCGTCGTTCTCCATTTTATTCATTTTCATCAATGTGCTGATCCTTCCCTAACTGCTGGTGGTATTATAAATTGGTATAGCCACTTGGAGGGACAATTTGGCATTGCTTATTGAAATATAAGATGGGCTTACCCTACAACTCAGTAATTACACTCCTCTGTTTCTACCCTAGATAAACAACTGCATATGTGCATGAGGAGGCAAGTATTAGGATAGTCACTGCAGTGGAGTCTAAAATAGTGGATAAATGAAAATAATTTAAAAGTCCATCAGTAGGGGGGTGGTTAAATATACTAAGATGTATTTGTACTATGAAGTTATATTCAGCATTTAAAAAGAATTAGGTATATGTATTAACGTGGGTGGATCTCCAAGACATATTGTTGAGTGGAGGAAATTAAAATTTTTATCAAAAAAATCAAAGAATGGGTGTGACCATAAAGAGCAGCACCAGGAATCTTTGTGGTGATGGAACAGTTCTGTATCTTGACTGTGATATGATTACATAGAGCTATACACACACAACTGAGTGCATGTAAAACTGGTGAAATCTGGGTAAGTTCTATGGATTGCACCAAAGTCAATGTCCTGGTTTTGATAGTGTACTATAGTTATGTAAGATGTTACTTTTGGGGGAGGCTGGGTGAAGGGTATACAGGGTCTCTTGTACTATATTTGCAACTTCCCATGAATCTATAATTATTTAACAAAAAAGTTAAAAAAGAATAAAAAATAAATATTGATGTATTAGAAGACTCAATTTGATGATATCAGTTCTCCATAAATTGGCTAGAGTCAATGCAATCTCAAAACTTTTTTAAAGTAACTTGACAAACTGGTTCCAAAATTTATAAGGAAATGCAAAGAACCAAGAATCACAAAAACATTCTTGAAGAACAAAGGAAGAGAATTTGCTCTATCAGGCATGAAGATTTATGATAAAACTATGGTAATAAGGAAGTATGGTATTGCTAAAAAGATAAGCAATTTGATCAATGGAACAGAATAGAGGATCTGGATATGGGGATAGGGAACCATGAATGTAAGGATGCTTGATTAATGACTAAGCTGGCACTCTAAAATAAAGAGAAAGGATGTACTTTTCAATGAAAAAGTGCTGGGAAATCTGGGTATTTGTACATAAAAAATAAAATTAGATCCTTTCTTCACACCTAACATAAAAATCAACTGAGACATCATATAACTGCTTCAATGAGAAGTTAATGCAAATAAAAAAAAAATTCAGAAAACATACATAAAGAAGAATTGAATGGCAGTTTTATGACAGAAAAATGCAGTAACCTAACTTTTAAAACTCAACAGATGGTCTTAATAGCAGAATGAAGAGGACAGAGGAAAGAATCAGTGAACTTGAAACAGAATTCTACCAGTTGTTTAAAGAGGAGTTAATACTATGCTCTTCCAGAAAATAAAAGAGGAGGAAATACTTCTCAACTCAAATTTTGAGGCCAGTATTGCCCTGATGTCAAAACCTGACAGAGACAGCACGCACTCACGCATGCACACACACACGTACACAGAGAGAGAAAACTACAAACTAATATCCTTCATGAGTAGAGATGCAAATTTTAAAACAAACTATCAGCAAATGGAACTCAATAATATATTAAAAGACATACATCATGACCAAGTAGGGTTTATTCCAAGGATGCAGGGCCAGTTCAATAATTAAAAATCAATGTATTTAGCCATATTAATAGGCTAAAAAATAAAATTCACATAATCATATCAATTGATTCAGAAAAAATATCTGACAAAACTCAACACCCACTCATGGTAAAAACTGTAAGAAAGCTTGAAATAGAGGAAAATTTCCTTGACTTGATGAAGATCATATTTAATAGTGAAAGACTGAACACCTTCTCACTAAGGTTGGGAATAAGGCAGGAAGCCCACTCTCATCACTATGACTCAGCATAGGACTGGAAGTCCTAGCCAGTGCAATGAAGACAGAAAAGGAAATAAATGACAGATGAACTTTATATGTATGTATGTATGTGTGTGTGTGTGTGTGTGTATATGTATATATATACATATACACACACACACACATGCACACACATACACCCCAAAACAGCAGAATATACATTCTTTTTAGGTGCATGGGGAACATTCTCCAGGATAGATCACATGCCAGGCCACGAAAGAAGTCTGAATAAATTTAAGAAAACTGAAGTTATATCAAGGATCTTTCCTGACCACAATGGTTGGAGATTAAAAATTGACTACAATGAAAAAAAGAAAAACAACAGCAGAAAACACAAACACATGGAGGCTAAACAATATGTTACTAAACAACCAATGGATCACTGAATAAGTCAAAGAGGAAATTAAAAAATACCTGGAGACAAATTAAAATGAAAACACAACAATCCAAAAATCTACGAGATTTAGCAAAAGCAGTTCTAAGAGGGAAGTTTATAGCAAAACAGTCCTACCTCAGGAAACAAGAAATATGTCAAACAACCTAACCTTCTATATAAAGGAGATAGAAAAAGAAGAACAAACATACCCAAAGTTAATAGAAGGAAAGAAATAATAACGATCAGGGCAGAAATAAATAAAAACTAAAAAAAGAAAAAAAAAAGAAAAGATCAATGAAACTAAGATCTGGTTCTTTGAAAAGATAAACAAAATTGATAAACCTTTAGCAAGATTGATCAAGGAAAAGGGAGGACCCAAATAAATAAAATAAAAAATGAAAGAGGAAAAGTTACAACTGACACCATGGAAATACAAAGGATCATAAGAGATTACTATGAACAATTATATGCTAATAAAATGGACAACCTAGAAGAAATGAACAAATTTCTAGAAATGTACAATCTCCTAAGACTGAATCAGGAAGGAATAGAAAATATGAACAGACCAATTACCAGTAATAAAATTGAATCAGTAATAAAAAAAACTTACAACAAATATAAGTCCTGGACCAGATGGTTTCACAGGTGAATTCTACTAAACATTTAGAGAAGAGTTAATGCCTATCCTTCGCAAACTATTCCAAATAACTGAAGAGGATGGAATACTTCTGAACTAATTCTACAAGGCCAGCATCACTCTGATACCAAAATCAGACAAAGATATCACACAAAAAAGGAAATTACAGGTCAATATCACTGATGAACATAGATGCAAAAATCTTCAACAAAATATTAGCCAACTTAATTCAACAATATATTAAAAGGATCATACAGGGAATTTCCTGGCTGTTCAGTGGTTAGGGCTCTGCACGTCCACTGCAGGGGGAACGGGTTCAATACCTGGTTGGGGAACTAAGATTCTGCATGCCACGTGGCGTGACCAGGAAAAAAAACTCATACACCTTCATCAACTGGGATTTATCCCAGTGAGGCAAGGATGGTTCAATACTCGCAAATTAATCATATGATACACTACATTCACAAAATAAAGGATAAAAATCATGTGATCATCTCAATAGATGCAGAAAAACTTCTGACAAAATTCTGCATCTATTAGTGATAAAAAAATTCTCAACAAAGAGGGTATAGAGGAAGCATAGCTTAACATAATAAAGGCCATATGTAACAAGTCCACAGCTAACATCACACTCAATGGTGAAAAGCTGAAAGCATTTCTTCTAAGATCAGTAACAAGACAAGGAAGACAACTCTCACCACTTTTATCAAGCACAGTACTGGAAGTCATAGCCACAGCAATCAGATAATAAAAGGAATCCAAATTGGAAAGGAAGAAGTAAAACTGTCACTGTTTCCAGATGACATGATACTATACATAGAAAATCCTAAAGACACTACTAGACTCAAAGTTTAGACACTACTAAACACTACAAACACTACTAGAACTCATCAATGAATTCAGTATAGTTGCAGGATACAGAAATGCAGATGTGGAAATCTGTTGCATTTCAATACACTAACAATGAACAATCAGAGAAATTAATAAAACAATCCCATTTCTAATTGCATCAAAAAGAATAATATACCTAGACAGAAATCTAACTAAGGAGGTAAAAGACCTGTACCCGGAAAGCTATAAGATATTGATGAAAGAAACTGAAGACAACACAAAGATATACTAGATATAGTAGATATACTATGCTCATGAATTAGGAGAATTAATAGTTAAAATGACCATACTCCCCAAGGCAATCCACAGATTCAATGCATTCCCTATCAAAATGCCAACAGAATTATTCACACAACTATAGCAAATAATTCTAAAATTTGTATGGAAACACAAAAGTCCCTGAACAGCCAAAACAATCTTGATAATGAACACATATATGGTCAATTCATCTATGACAAATGAGACAAGAATATACAATGGGGAAAGGACAGCCTCTTGAATAATTGGTGTTGGGAAAACAGCTATTTACAAAAGAATCAAACCTGACTACTTTCTTACATCATAAACAAAAATAAACTCAAAATGGATTACAGACTTAAATGTAACACCTGAAACCATAAAACTCCTAGAAGAAAACATAGGCAGTATGTTCTTTGATATTGGTCTTAGCAATATTTTTTGGATATATTTCCTCAGGCAAGGGCAACAAAAGCAAAAATAAACAAATGGGACTACATCAAACTAAAAATGTTTTGTACAGTGAAGGAAACTACCAACGAAACAAAAATGCAGACTACTGAATGGGAGATATCTGCAAATGATATATCCAATAAGGGGTTACTATCCAAAATACACAAAGAAGTCATATAACTCAACATCAAAAAAACAAGCAATCTGATTAAAAAATGGGCAGAGGACCTGAATAGACATTTTTCCAAGGAAGATATACAGATGGCCAACAGACACATGAAAAGATGCTCAACATCACTAATCATTAGGGAAATGCAAATCAAAATCACAATGAGCTATCACTTCACAGCTGTCAATGGCTAGTAGCAAAAAGAGAACAGGTAACAAGTGTAGGCAAGGATGTGGATAAAAGGGAACACTTGTGCACTGTTGGTAGGAATATAAATTGGAACAGCTACTATGGAAAACAGTATGAAGGTTCCTCAAAAAATTAAAAATAGAACTACCATATGATCCAGCAATTCCACTTCTGGGTATTTATCTGAAGAAAATAAAAAAACTAATTTGAAAAGATATATTCACCCCCTATATTCACTGCAGCATTATTTACAATAACCAAGATATGGAAGCAACCTAAGTGTCCATTGATAGATGAATGGATAAAAAGTGGTATAAAAAAGAATGATTTCTTGCCATTTATGACAACATGGATTGACCTAGAGGGTATTATGCTAAGTGAAATAAGTCAGACAGAGAAAGACAAATACCATGTGATTTCACTTATATGTGGAATCTAAAAAACAAAACAAATGAACAAACATAACAAAACAGAAACAGATGCATAGATGCAGAGAACAAATAGGTGATTTCCAGAGGGGAGGGGAGGGGGGAGGGGGATGAGTGAAATAGGTGAGAGAGATTAAGAGGTATAAACTTCCAATTACAAAATAAATGAGTCACAGGGATAAAATGTACAGCATGGGGAATATAGTCAACAATGTTGTAATAACTTTGTATGGTGACAGATGGTAACTAAACTTATGGTGGTTATTTTGTAATATCAAATTACTATGTTGTGCACTTAGAACTAACATAGTGTTGTAAGTCAGTTATACTTCTATTTAAAAAATGAATAAAGTAAAAACCCAGACAAGGGTCCCCATATGATTGAATATAGTTATGGATGTTCCTCTCAATGCAATAAGAAACATGAAAGAAGATTAGTTATTGGGAAGGTGGTGGCAAAAATGGTCATTATTTCAGGTGTTGTGACTGTCCATATGGAAACTCAAAGCAATCAGCTAAAAAAAAAAAAAAGATTAAAATTCAGACATCAGTAAGGTTGCAAATATTTAAAAATCAGCTGTATTCTATGCCTACACCCATAATAATTACTTAGAAAAATTATGAGTTGAGAAAGATCTAAATGCTAATGCAATTATTTAGAGGTTAATGCAACCTCTAAATAAAGGTTTAGAAATCTTTAAATTGAGATACTAGACCCTAATGATGAAAATTATAACATTTAATTGAGGGAACATAAAAGAAAATCCAAACAGATGGAGAGATCTACAATATTTCTGGATCTAATATTTCTAAACTCAATATGATAAAGCTATAAACTCTCCCCCAATAAATCTCTATATTTCCCACAATCTAAATACCGGTAGGATTTAAAAAACTGAACATAATTATTCTAAAGAACATCTGAAAAAAAAAAATGAAAAAAAAAAAGTGGGAAAATAACCAATATTATTTTGAAAAAGAGTAATAATGTTTCATTAGTACATATAGTAAGAAAAATTTCAAAATATACTAGATTGTTTATGGCAGATTGCAAATGGCAATTACATTTACAATGTAGCAGATTACAAAATGTTATGAGTACAGTCTGTTAAAAAAATAAATTATGCATAAAAAGGGGAGTGGAGTAGATATGGCAAAATATTGTAAGTGGTTGTCATTGGGTGATGGAATAATGTGTAATTCTTTTTCTTACCTCATCTGCATTTCCTAAATTTTCGACAACAAACATATATAGATACTCTAAAGAGTAAAATGTAGCATTTATTTCATCAAGTCTCAGATCACATCTTTACTCCTTCAGAAAGTCTTCTCTTATTTAACCCCATCCCTCCTGATCTGGGCTAGGTAGTTTCACATTGTTATTTTTATTTGTAGATATAGTGTATCATAATTCTTTGGCTTTCTCTCTTCTAGCCTTGTGAGCTTTTGAAAAATGAAACTGTGTCTTTTATCTGTTTATCCATAATACAGAACCTAATATATAGCAGGTCCTCATTAAATATTTGTTAACTGAATGAATAAATAAGGAAAATAAGAGAAATATACAATAAAGAAAATTTGCAACTCCTTCTAGCACCACTAGAGGGAACTACGTCCCCACCAAGATTATTCTTGGAGCTAATGGATTTTTTTTCTTTTTCTTCTTCTTCTTCTTTTTTTTCTTTTTAATAAACAAGGCTATTCAAATCTGAGAAACCTTCCAGACCATATTATCGAGCCCACCCAAGGGAGCTGAATTTAAACCATTCCTAAGAGTGAAATATGTCTTCTGTGATTAGATAGTCCCAAGATATCCCATCTTATCCAAACTCACTGTACTTCATATCTGCTCCTTTCAGTCTGACACTGATCAAAAGCAGTTTTATTGGTTATCAAAGCATATCCTGTGTCTGTGTCTTGTCTCCACAACAAGCGAGTAAGCTCATGTTTAAGCTCATTTCTCTCTAATTAGCCAGCTCAGTTCTAATCACTAAAGGTGTGCAAAAATATTTTTTAATTGAATGAAAAGGTTAACATTCCCCCTTGAATCATGTGCTACTCTAAGAAAATCTAATATGTGAAATTCCAAATGTATAAAACACAAAAATTATGTGCTTATAAGAACATTCTCAGATTTATAGAAGAGTTCAACACAAAGTTACAATAGAAAGCCTCTCCTGATACACTTAAAATATGATCTTGTTTTTAGAATTAAAGTGGCAGCCACTTTTACATGGGACAATTATGATTTAAATAGTGACAGGCTTTTGCTGATTAGACTTGAGGGGTAGACAAGCCCACTGAAGATGGGCAGAGGTGCTTCCAGAGGAAGGCGTGACTGGAATGCATTTGATGTTTAAAAAAAAGAAAGAGGGGCTTCCCTGGTGGCGCAGTGGTTGAGAGTCCGCTTGCCGATGCAGAGGACACGGGTTCGTGCCCCGGTAGGGGAAGATCCCACATGCCGCGGAGCGGCTGGGCCCCTGAGCCATGGCTGCTGAGCCTGCGCGTCTGGAGCCTGTGCTCCGCAATGGGAGAGGCCACAACAGTGAGAGGCCCGCGTCCCGCAAAAAAAAAAAAAAAAAAAAAGAAAGAAAGAAAGAAAAAACAACAATGGTTAGGGATCTACTTAGTTGCAGAGCTGCTGTGTCATAGAGGCAGGCTATGATACATACAAGTCGAAAGAAAGGCAGCAGTGGGCAATAGCTTCTCAGCCTCCAGCAGTGCCCATGAGAGGCATGGTGGCTGCTAGAACTCAAATCCCAGCTCCACCACTTGCTGTGTGACGTTGAATAAGTTACTCTACCTCTCAATGCCTCTGTTGCTCCATATGCAAAATGGGGATGATAATTAGAACCACCTGCTCAGATTCTTATGAAGATTAAATGATACAGTATATGAAATAGTACCTGGTACACGGAAAAGCACAAACTAGCCACTATTACTCATAAGCTCATTCAACAAATTACACAGAAAATTGTCAACAAATTGCACCTAGCACAGAGTAGATACTAGGTAAGTGCAGGCTGTTATCATATGAGAGCAGGACACCCAACAGCCCATAAGTGTTTTGATCCTCATGGAAGGTGTGTTCCCATCACATGTAGGTACGTGGTCATGAGACTACACTATAGCTTGATAGCACCAGCTGTAACGATTACGCTGGTACCTCTATTCTGATTCATTTCAATATGTAACTTTTTGATAGTAAGTTAGCATTCTATGTAAACATTTTGCTAAGGAGAAAATGTACTGATGAGCTGGTGCTAATATAACTAATATGCCATATGTTATCAGTTTAGGATACAAAATAAGGGTATATTTCCTTTAATGTTCAATTTTGGATTCTTAAGTCCCTTCATGACCAAATTAACAGCAATTAAGACTTTCCAGAGATCTTTCCCTGTAAATATTCTTAAGGAAACAGGGTTCATTCAATTCAATCAACAAGTATTTATCACTGCTATGTGGTAGGCACTACTGAACACTGTAGTTAAAGCAGTAAATGAAACAGCCCTTCAGAATCCCTGCTTTCATTAGGCTCACATTCTAATGGAGGAGACAAGTGAGAATTAAGGAGGGAATTAAATAACATCATAGCTGGATATTGATAAGTACCAAGGAGAAAAAGAAAGCAAGCAAGAGGGATTTATGGGGAAGGTAGAGGTGGAGGTGATGTAATTTTAGGTAGAGAAGCAGGGAAGTCAGGACCTGAAGGAGCTGAGGGTGGCATCCATTGGTCTAAGAGCCAGTTAGCCTTGTAACTCATCCACTGTGAATTTTAGGGACTCAAATGTTCCCCAATCTGGGTCTCCACAACTGCTTACCCCAGGCCATCTCTCCTGCTGAACTCACAGGCATCAGGGATACACCACGACTGCCAGGACCCCTTCTCCCATATGCAGATTCATTCTCTTCATCCTAGAAGTCCTCGCGCCCTGTATCCCCTGCTACTGTTGCCTGTGATAAAGATGATGAAAGCAAGTGGACCCATGTGCCACATCCTCCCCCCACACCTCTCTGGCCTCCTCATAACTCTCAGTTGGGTCCAGTGACCACAGAACATCCCTCCCTCTCTTGCTTTCAACCACAGAATTAGCCACCTCCTAAGACGACAGGCAGAAAGGTCTTCATGGCCCAAAAAGATAATCCCCAAATGAAATACTTCCACACTGATCTGATGCCTAGGGTCTGGGGTAGTCCATCTCAGCCACAGGCACCTTCTTATATGAGGATTCTGACCCTGATGTCAGCCAGCTTTTTCTGTAAAGGGCCAGGTAGTAAATTAAATATTTCAGGTTTGTGAGCCACATAGATTTCTGTCCCATATTCTTATTTTTGTTTTACAGTCCATTAAAAAAAACTTTTTTAAGGTTTCTAGCTCATGGACTGTACACAAACAGACCACAGGTCATAGTTTGGCAATCCCTGTTCTGATCCCTTTGCTGGTTACCAACATTAAAATTAATACATTTTCCCCTTGGTTTATCAGTCTTTTGTTGATTTATTTTTGTTGGTTCATTTAACAGGATACAGTTATCTGCTGCAACAGGTAATGTATCAGTTGTAAGACCTGATACATAGTAGGCATTCACTTTGTTGCAGGGTGAAAAAAAAACTATTTGAATGGCAGGTACCGAAGTTCCTGGTGAGGAGGCAATGGTCTTCTTTGAGAGGACCTTGATAGATCGCCTTGGATGTGGAGGGTGACACTCCACGGCCATGGCTGGGAGGGAGACTGTGATACAGAGTTACACTGCTCTGTAGGAGGCATCAGTGAGCAAACGAATGTTGGGGGGAAAAGTATAATAGATGGGAGGAAAGGGGGAGGGAGAAAACGGAGGTTGGACAACATGTGAAGTAACTGAAGCCCATGAGGAAATGTGGACAGAGACACAGTCCTGTGGCAGAGTGGCCAAAAGACTGTTTTTTTTCAATCAGCAAGGCTGAACAATAGCTCATCTTATGTTATTTGTATTGCTGTAATATAAACTCCTTCCAGATTCCAGACCTCCAGTTTTATGTTTTTTCTTTTTTCTTCACAAGCAGGAATGTGGCTAACTTCAAAACAGGATTTATTTGACGATATAGAACAGATCAAAGATCTGGGCTTAGCAAGCAGTACTGGTGATCTGACCAGCCTGTCACTCTTGAGCCCGGCAGCAGCCACTCCACTCCAGATTCAAAGTTCAGGGAGCCAACTTCTGACTGGCCTGGCTTGGTAGGACACTACATAGCCCCTGTATCTGTTTCCACTAGGGGAGAGGTAACTCCCCAAAGCAGATCAGGGTACTATGACCAGGAAGATGGGGACTGTTGGACAGGCAAAACAACAGATGTCTGCTACACCCGCATCTCCTGTGAGTGGTATTTGAGGAATGAGGGAAGAGAGCAGAGACACACATTCTGGTCATGTGCAGTATGAGGAAGGGAACAGCAGCAGATGAGAGCTCAGGGGAGACAGGAGCTCAGAACCAAAGGTGTCCCTGAGAACATAAATCCTAGGGAGGTCATTGGGATTTCCCCAGGATGTTGAAGGGGCTTGAGCCAATTTTATGAAAAATCTAGATTGCATATTATTTCCCTCACACCATAACTCAATTTGTGGCTCTACTGAGTCTGGGAGATTAAGGATCTGGCTTGATATATGGGACAGGGACAGGGACAGCACCTCCAAGATCATTCCCTGAGCAGCCAACCAGCTTCTCCCATTTAAATGTAAAAAAGGGTCCATTATTTAACAACCCTTGTATCAGGAAGTCCTTCAATACATGAATCCTAGGATTCTGGAATTAAGAAAGGGTCTTTTGAGATCTTCCATTCACTCATTTTATTTACCTGCTTATTGGGGTTCTAAGCCAGAGGTTCTCCAGTGTGGTTCCCAGACCAGCGGCATCAGTATCAACCTGGGAACTTGTTAAAAATGCTAATTCTAAGGCCCATCCCTGATCTACTGAGTCAAAAATTCTGGGGGAGGGGAAGCAATCAGTATTTTAACAAGCCCTCCAGGCGCTTCTGATGCAGGCTTAACTTTGAAAACCAGCAGTCTATGGGATTTGCCACTAACTGTTACAGACAGTTAGTGAAAGAGTCAAGAGAAGATTTCCAGTCCATGTATCTTTTATGTCTCATTCAAATCTCTCTACTGAAATTTGGTCATTTCCTTGCTTTATGCACTAAGTAGTAATATTTCATTCCAATTAACCCTGCATCTGTGCCCCAGAGTATTAGACTTTGACACTCTGCCCCTAGAATTTTGTCACTGTTGGAAAGATTTCTTTTTCTTTATTTCCACAAAGTCACGCCTGACTTATTTCCTCTGAGGTTATGAGGGGGGACATCAGTCAGGATCCAATTTCTTCCCCAACCACTCTCTTGCCAATAACTTTGATTTCCCTGTCCCTATTGGCATGAGTTCCAGGACACCTCTTAAATTTCAGTGCTTCAAGGTCATTCAGAGAAGGACCTAGGGACATTTTCCAGCCTCGTGATGCCGCCCAGCATCATGGAAGAGGCAATGTATCACCTCAAGCTTAGCCCAAAGGAGTGCATGCTGACCTAGGTTTAGATCAATCAAGTCATTTCTTCCATTGCAATATCTTCTCAATTTTCTCCGAGTTTATTCCCTTCCCAGCACTGTGACAACCCAATCCCCATGAGAAGCAATGAAGATGTTATAGGAGAGACAGAATGAATAAGCCTTCCAACCGGACCTCCAGGACTAATGCAGATATTTGTCCTCGAAGGAATCCACAGTCATCTTGTTCTTCTTGTTGGATTTGGCCACCTTGTGACATACAGCCCTTTCCTACGATCCAACTTAAATGCTTCTAGGTCAATCTGGTCCCTCCTAATATCTTGGCACCCCTCAGGGGATATCCTACAACATTCATAATGGAGCCAAATACCAAAATCACACAAATCATAGGGAAAATGTGATGGCTCACTGTGGTAGATACCAGTCTCAGGAAAAGTGATTACAAGCTATCACCAGGCACCCCTGTTAAGGGAACAAAGAAATCCAGGCTGCTAGAAAGCTGAGAAACAAAGGGAAGAGAGATGTCAGCCAAAGCTGGTTTAAAGATAGAGCTGTCCAACCCTCAGGCAGAATACCCAGTATTATGTCCTTGCGTGTGGTCAAGTATCCTGTTTTAGGACTGCTTCACAGCCTGTTTGTCTTTCCTCCACACCACACCTGCAAGGGACAGCCCTGACACTGTGATCCTGCCAGTCCTTTTCCTCCTTTTTATAAAAGTTTACAGCAATTTGAGCTCATACAGTATTTACAGAATATGTTCTTCCCTTCACAATTTATCTATAACACATTTCATGTCACTGTATATTTATTATTGCCCACGTAGAGTTTCACTGTAAATAAATAGGTACCATAATATAACCAACCAATTCTCTATTTGGAGACATTTACATTCTTGACTGTATTGCCTTTGTAGCACATTCTATCATTTATCAGTATAAAATTAATTATATTTATTCCATTTAATGTTCTGGTCCTGAATCCTATTTTGTATAATTTTAAACTTAGCACATATGACTGTGTTCCCTTTGGTTGCATTTGTCTCTGATATTTCTGCCCATCCCATTACTTCTCAACTTTCTCTGTCATTTTCACTTTGTGTTTATTCATTTATTTATATTTATTATATGATATCTATAAGATATATTCATTTTATAAACAGCTTATGGCCAAATTTCTTTTTATTTTTCCCCACTTAATCTGAGAGTCTTTTGTCTTTTGATAGAGATCTTAAAGCCATTCATATCTATCATGACAACAGTTTTACCTGGTCTTTGTTCTGTCTATTTATTTTATGACTTTTATTTTTAATGCTTCCTGGTTCTTTTTTTTTTCTCACTATAATAGACAAGTTTACCTTCTTTTACCACTGATGATTTGGAAACTACATACCTTTGTGTTTTCTACTTGGGCTTATTGAATTTAAAATGTATAGATATATTTGAATTATACCTCTTTGTTTCATTAATTAAAAAAAAAACTATACAAGTAAAACATAGATACATTTGCATTTCAAAAGTTCAAATAAGACCAGAGAATGTAAAGTGAAAAGCAAGTTCCCCCAATCTCATTGCTTTCCCCACAGACAACCACTACCCTGACTCTGTTGTGTATTTCTCCAGCCCTTTCTCTGTGCATGCGTATGTGTTTATGTGTACAGAATTGTAGACTTTTAAAAAATACAAATAGGAACACTATACATTCATTACTATTTGCTTTTTTCATTTAATAATGCATTTCTTTGTAAATAAATATACAGTGCTATATCAGTACTCACATATGTGTCATTTGTCATAACAGTCCATTATATCAATTAACCTCGTTATTTAACCACTCCTCTGCCCACAGACGTTCAAATTGGTTCCTATTTTTCACTATTACAAACAAGGCTCTAATAAAAAATTCTTTCATATACATCTTTGTTCACCTGTGGAAGTACTGCTATAGTATTAATACCTAGAAGTGACATTACTGAGTCAAAAAAATATGCATATTTGTTTTTGATAGCTATGCCCAAATTATCCTTCACAATGTACCGTTACATGCTCTTAAAAACTCCACAGGAGTATGTGTAGCCTCACATCCTTAGTAATGCTGGGTTTTAACAATCTTTAAAAGATCTGCTTATCTGATGGCTGAAATGTTATTATAGTATTGCTTTAATTGATAGCTCACTGAGTGACAGTGAGGTGTGAATCTTTTCATGTTTATTGACCATTTGGTTCTTTCTTTGAGCTCCCTGTATTTTACCCTGTACTTACGTACTTTGCCCATTTGTCTTTTATAATATTTATCTTTCTTCATATTAATTTGTAGGTATTAATCCTTGGTCTGTTATGTATGCTGAAAATATATATTCTCTAAGTCTGTGGCCTGATTTTTAAATTTATGATGATGTTTGCCCTTTAAAAGTTTAATATTTTGTAGTAATCATATCTGTGAGTCTTTTCCTTCAAAGGTTCCTTCCCTATTGCACAACAGTTTTAATAAATTCATACAGCCAAGTAACCACCACCACAAAAAAGATATGGAACAGTTCTATAAACCGCCAAATTCAATTATTCCCTTCTTCCCACACTCAACCTATGGCAACTATGGATCTGTTTTCAAGGATTTCTCATACAAATGGAATCATAAAGTCCATAGCCTCTTACCTGACTTCTTTCACTTAGCATAATGCATATGGAATTCATCCATGTTGTGTGTATTAGCTGTTTATCTCATTTATTGCTGAATAGTACTCTATTGTATGGAAGTACATTCATCCTTCAGGAACAGCGGGGGATTGGTTCCAGGACAGCCCAATACCAAAATCCAGGGATGCTCAAGAACCTTATATAAAATGGTGTAGTATGTGCATATAACCTATGCACACCCTCTCCTATGCTTTAAATAATTTCTAGATTACTCATAATACCTAATACAATGTAAGTGCTATGTAAATAGTTGCCAGTACATGTCAATTCAAGTTTTGGTTTTTGAAATTTTCTGGAACTTTTTTCTTGAGTATTTTTGGTCCTCGGTTGAATCCGCAGATGCAGAGCCTATAGCTACACAGGGCCAACTGTACCACAGTTTGTTGATCCATTCACCAGCCAAAGGACATCTGGGTTGTTTCTGGGTTTTGGCTATTATGAATAAAAATATTATGAACATTCACATGAAGGTCTTTGGGTGAATATAAATTTTCATCTCTCTTGGCTAAATACCAGGAGAGGGATTACTGGATCATGTGTTAAGTGTATGCTTAACTTTATAAGCTATCAAATTGTCTTCCAAAGTGACTAAACTATTTTGCATTCCCACCTGCAATATATGAGAGTTCCAGTTGCTCTGCACTTAGTATTGTCAGGTTTCTAAAAAGCATTCAAATAAGTGAATAGTTGTACCTCATTTCGGTTTTAATTTGCATTTCCCTAACAACGATGTTGCGTATCTTTTGGTATATTTGCCATCCGTATGTCTTCTTTGCTGAAGTGTCTTCTTAAATCATTTGTCTATTTTAAAAACTGTATTTTTTTTAGTATTGAATTTTAAAAGTTCTTTATATTTTTTCAATACAAGTCCTTTGTCAGATATGTAACATGCAAATATTTCTCCCAGTCTGGGTCTTGTTTTCTCATTCCTTTCATAGTGTCTTCTGCAGAGAAATTTTTAATTTTGTTGAAGTCCAATTTACAATTTTTTTCCTCATGGCTTATGCTTTTGGTATTGTATCTAAGAAATCTTTGCCTAACCAAAGTTCACAAAGATTTTGTTTTTCTAGAAATCTTAATGGTTTGGGATTTTACATTTAGGTCCATGATCCATTTTTAGTTAATTCTGTATAAGGTGAAAGGTCTGGATTGAGGTTGTTTTTGCATATGGACTTAGAATTGTTTGAGCACCAACTGTTGAAAATGCTATTCTTTCAGTAGTAGAAATACTATTGATTTTTATATCCTACAATCTTATTAAAATTACTCATTAGCTCTGGTAACTTTTTGGTAGAGTCCTTGGAACTTTCTAAATAGACAATCATGTCTGAAAATAGACAGCTTTATTTCTTCCTTTCCAAGCTGTATGGCTTTCCTTGCCTTACTGTGCTAACTAAATCCTCCAGTATAATGCTAAATAGAAATGAGAGAGTGAAAATCCTTGGCTTGTTTCCAATCTCAGGAAAATCATTTGGTCTTTCATCATTAGGTACAGTGTAGGGTTTTTTGTAGATGCCCTTTATCAAATTAAGGATATTCTTTTCTATTGCTAGTTTTCTAAGAGTTTTTAATCACCAACAGATTTTGAATTTTGTCAAGAGCTTATTCTACCTCTATTGAGATTATTATCCCAGTAGTTTTAATTTTATTTTTATGCTTAGATCTCTAATCCACCTAGAATTTATTCTTTATATTGTATGTGGAAGTGACTGAACTTTATTTTGCCCTAAATGATTAACTAATTGTTGAAACCCTTTAATAAATTGTCTATCATTTCCCCACTCATTTGAAATGTCACATTTTCATACACGGAGCTCTCATAAATAGCTCTTTTTCTGGACCATCTCTTTTGTTCCATCAATTTATTGGTCTACTCCTATGCCAATCTACACTGAATCAATTACTAAACTTGATGATGTGTTTTAATATCTGCTAGAAAAATGTTATTCCTGTCATTTTACTCTTCCAGATTCGAATCAGCTTGCCAAATTCCATACACAAACCTGTTGATATATTGTCTGGGATAGCATTAAATTTATAAATTTGGGGGAATAATTACCTTATAGCACTGAGCTTTTCTGATAAGAAACAAATGTATTTCTCCATTTATTCAGGCCTTGATTTGTGAACTTCATTCTCTTGTATACTTTCCTTCATGAAGACCTTTATATATTCACCTTACCAATATCTTACTAGTTCTAAAATTTCTGACACTTTTCTTTGATTTTTCCAGGTAGATGGAAATATTTGCCCAAAGTGACAGTTTTGTATCTTCCTTTCCAACATTTATATATCTTATTCTTCTCCCCCTCCCTTTTTTTCATTATTGCATTGAACCAGGACATCAAGTTCAATGCTAAATGGTAGTGGTAGGGGCTACGCCTGGATTGTTCCTCATTTTAATGGGAATGCTTCTAGTATTTCATGAATTAAACATTATGTTTGTTGTAGATTTTTGGTAGAGACACCTTTTCAAATGTAGGACGCTTTCTTCAATCACCTGTTTACAAAGATCTCCTTTTTGAACTAGGAATATGTATTGCATTTTACCAACTACTCTTTTTTTTTTTTTTTGGCACCTGTTGAGATAATCATCTTTTTTTCTCTTCAGTGAATACAATGAATTCTATTAATGTAGTTTTTACTTTCCAACTACTCTTTCTCCTCTGGGATAAGCTCAATTTGGACCAGATGCAGTATTCTTTTAATACCCTGCTAGATTTCAAATGCTAACAGTTTATTTAGAAATGTATTTATGTTCATAAATGAGATCAACTTCTTCTCTTAGTCCTATGTTCATCTGATTTCAGAACTAGAGTAATATCTACCTCTTAAATGAACTGGAAAGCTTCCAATCTGTTTTATGGGCTAGAACCACATAAATATAACATGAGAAATATCTGCTCCCTCATTTTGGTAGCTCTAGATTGCAAAACTACTTGGGTCTGATGCTTTTTTGGTGGGGGAGAGGGTAAATTTTAAATTATTTTTCCATTCATTTTAGGTGATGGTCCATAGTTTTTCTCCTTCTTATTGAACCAACTTTGGTGATTTGTATGTTTATGGATCAAACATTTCATCTTAATTTTAAATTGCATTTATATAAAGTTGTACATAACAATCATTCCGTTTTTTCCACATTTCTTGTTCCTTTCATTATTTATATCTTTTTTTCCCCTTAATCCAACTGACCAAGAATTTATCTACTTGATTGGTCTTCTCAAAGAGTAGTAATGGGCTTTAGTAATGAAGCCCAATTATTTAAAATTTTCATTAATTTCTAGTTTTATTCTTATTCTTCTCTTTCATTTTATTTCTTTGGGTTTATTTTTCCTGTTCTTTTTCTAGCTCTTCAGTCAAATGCTTAGTTTGTTTATTTTCACAATTTCTTTTTTCTACAAGGACTTGAAGCTGTAAACCTTTCCATTTGGACCACTTTGGCAGCACTCACAGATCTTGAAATGTAATGTGCTCATTTCCAAGTAGTTTTTAATTTCAATTTTAATTCCTCTTTAATCCAAGTTAATTAGAAGTGTGCTTTCTCATTTTCAAGAGAATAGTTTTTGTCTGTCATTTTTACTATTTTTGTTGTTGTTGTTTAATAGTTTTATGCATGTGGTCAGTGAATGTAGGTTTGAATGATTTCTACTTTTTTTGAATCTATTGAAATTTTCTTTGTAAATAAATATTCATGTAAGTTTAAAAGATATGTATATCTCCCCATTATTTCTTGAGTATAAAGCTTCTTAACAATTGAATCTCCCATATCCTTATTTATTTTTCCTACTTGAAATGTTAATTTGGTTATCTTTGTTCTGCCTGTTCTATTACTTAATTCTAAATTACTGGGTCATTTTGTTTTAGGTATTTTAGGTAGCCAGCATATAGCTCTTTAGGGCTTGGGGTCTTTTCTTTCTTTCTTTCTTTTCCAATCTGTGGGACTCTGTCTTTTCATACGGTTACTAAATCCATTCACATTGTGATTACTGACACTTCTGGACTAATTTTTGCATCTTGTGTATTCTGTTTACAATACTTTGTTATTGTTTCTCCTTTTTTCTCATTTCCCCTTTTGTTGAAAGGATGGTGTTTTCCTATTTAATTTTTTTTTCTTTTAATGGCTAGGAAGTTAGATATCCTATTTCAATTTTTCCAGTGTTTATTTCTTAGCATGTACTTAAACTTGTTTTATAAAATCAATATATTCAATTACTGAATATAACTAGTTTCTCTCCGAACAAGTCAAGAGCCTCTTCTTGCTTTTATTTTTCTCCTTTGCCCCTGCTACCTCCCAAGTAAAGATCATTAGGGATTTTAATCCCACATTGCTTGCTCTTTCTCTCTCTCTCTCTTTCTGCACTCTCCTCAATCAATAATGATTTTAAATTTTGCCACAAGTTTTGCTGCATTTTGTCACCAGATTTTGTGTTCCTCACACCTTCCTCTTTGATTCATTTTTCATTTTCCTGAAATACATTGTTTAGTTATTCTTCCAGAGAGGGTGCTTGAGTGGTATATTTTCTGAACCCTTACATTTCTGAAAGTGTTTTTATTTTGCTCTCACACTTGAATGATGGGTTCACCTGGGTATAGAATTCTAAGTTCAAAATAATTTCCCCTCAGAACCTTGAAAGCTTTGCTCTACTGTCTCCCTAAATCCACTATTGCTGAAGAGAAGCTTTCCCTCCTAATGGCCACATACCCCACTGCTCTCCTCCTCAGGGACTAGAAAGCAGAATAAAAGGGGAGTCCAACTGGATGTTCCCTGAGCTGCTTCCCCAACCCATGCCACTTCTTAATCACTCATTCATTCAGCAATTATTTCTTGTGCATGTAATGTTCCAGGCTCTGTACTGGGATTTTTTAAATAAAATACTTCATGCACATAGAAAAGTATAGAGAATAAATAACACAGCAAACAGCAGCGTACACACCACCCACATTGACAAATCTTACCATTTTGCCTTATTTAATTCAGATTTAAAACAAATAAATAAAACACTAAAGAATCTGTTGAAATCTCATTCCCTTTCCTCCCTCAACAGAGATAACTACTGCCTAAAATTTGTTGTTTATCCCACCCATTAATGGATTTTATTTTTAATATGTGGATGTATATGATGGATAATATATGGGTAAACAAAAATTAATAACTAATATTGTGCTTACTACCTGCCTACGGATGGTCTGATCACCTTACACATATTAACTGGTTGTCATTACAACCCAATGAAGTAGGTATTATTATTATCTCCTTTTTATAAATGAGGAGTAACTTAATAAAGGTCACATAGCTGGTGACCAGCTAAGTGATGGCACCAGAACCTGGCAGCCTGGCTGCAGAGTTTGTGCTATTAACAACTATAACATGTTAATTTAGAAGTAATTTCCATGTACTTAACCTTCATGTACAGGCTACCATGCCTTGCATTTTTATGAATATTTAGCTTGCTTCAAAAATTTGCAGCAAATGTTGCACTGAACATATTTGTAGCTGTCTCCTAGGGCTAAAGACAAGAGTTTCTCTAAGGTATATACCAAGGCATGAAATTTCTAAGTCACAGGGTACTTACATCGTTATCTTCACAAATTATTGTCAAATTGCTGCACCAACTTATATTCCTCCTTGTTAAAGGGGAGGGTCCTATGTCTTGTGCTGGGATTTGAATCTGACTTGTTAGTCTCCACACATATTGCTGAACTATTGGGCCATTATACTATAGAACCTTCTATCACCTACTTTTTTCTGTCTTAATGTAGACACCTCAGTCAAGCCTTTGCTCTCAGTCTCATTATGTAAAAATATTTACTGATTATTTACTATGTGCTAATTCTTCATGTCACTGGTTATTTTTTAAAGCTCACAACAGTACAGGCACTGAAAAGTATTTGAAATTAGTCAAATAAAGGCTCACCTGTTTTTCATAAGGTTTTGTATACTTAGCTTAGGCTTGTAAATTAACATGAGCCTGAATGTAACATGAAAGAAGTTCACCTGGATCTAAAATCTAAAAGAAACTGACAGCTAAGAACATAGGGGTTTTATTAAGAATTGAAACTGAATCTAAAACATTAGATTTAAGTTATTAGATTATATCAAACAGAAAGCATTCAATGTTTATAATTTAATATAAACTGTTAGTTTAAAAATACTTTGATAATGACTTATTATCATTATACTAAAAATACTAAATAAAATAATTATATATGGCATTTGAGAAACTACCAAGAGTTGGAATTCCTGTCCTCCAGGAATATACCTATAAAAATATATAACACTTTTTTAAAAATCCTTTTATCCTGTTGCTCAGCCAGGAATGCAGGCCAAACTGCAAAAGCATCAGACTCATACATCCAAATGCCTATCCAGCATCTCTACCATGTATGTCTACAAGGCACCTAAAAGTCTCCAAATACAAACGCCCACTTTCCACCTCCTATATCCTGCTTCTTCTCAAGTCTTCCTCATCTCAAAATACAAAGTATATTCTTCCAGTTGTTGGGCTGAAATCTTAGAGTCATTAGTGAGTCCTCACCATCTCTCCTACCCTATGTCCAACACATCAGCAAGCAGACATCCCTCACTCTAATGCAAAAGACATTCAGACTTGGACCACATCTCACCACCTTCACTGCCACCACTCTGGTCTAAAGTACCACCATCTTTTGCCTGGATTTCTGCAGTGGTTAACTAACCTGTCACCTGCTTCCAGTATCGCCCACACTCTAGTCTATTCTCCACACAGCAATCGGGGTGAACCTCTAAAAAGTAAGTCAGGCCATATCACTGCTCAAAATCCTCCCTAAAACTTACCATATCATTTTTTATACTGGTTTTCAAGGTCCTACATGACCTGCCTCCCACTCATCCAGATCTCAGAACTCATTTAACTCTTACCATGCTCTTATCATCTCTTCCTCTTCACTTACTCTGCATCAGCCTTGTGTTGGCAGAATAATGGCTCCCCAAAGATGTCCAAATACCCAGAACCCATGACTATGTTACGCTATTATAGTAGTTAGACCAAAAGATGATGGAGGTTTGGATTAGGACACTGGAGGGAAAATAGACAATTGAATGGTCAAGGTACATTTTGAAGGTAGAATTAACCAAACATTAGGATGAGTTAGATGTGGGGGCTGATGGAGAGGGAGGTGTCAAGAATGACACCTGGTTTCCTGGCTTGAGAAACAGGATGTATGAAAGTGCTATGTGCCGAGACAGAGAAAAATACAGGAAGATTAGATTTGGGGGTAATAACCAATAAGTCAGCTTTTGAATATATTAAGTTTGAGACATCTATGAGACATCTCAGGAGGGCTGGGTAGTTGTCAAGTAGTCATAGGGATACAAAACTACCTGACATCTCTGGAAAATATATCTGGTGTAAAGATTATAAGTTCATAAATTGTTGGTATATAGGTGTACCTAAGTCATGGAAAATGTTAAAAGTGGGTAGAGAGAATGGGTAGAATTGAGAGAAGAGGGCATTGTACAGAATTCTGCAGAACTTAAAATTTTAAAGGTTAGGTAAAGGAAGATAAATGAACAGTTAAGACTGAAAAGGAACAGTTAGAAAGACGGAAGAAAGCCCAAAAGAATGTAGTACCACAGGAGCCAAAAGTGTCTCAAGGATGACTCAACTGCTCTGAAAGATCTATTAATTTGAAGATTCGATTTAGCAACGTGGGCCAATGTTGATCTTTTTTTTTTCTTTTTGAGAAAAGAGATTTTTTACTGTGATAAAATATACGTAACAAAATTTACCATTTTTAGGTATACAGTTCAGTGGCATTAAGTACATTCACATCGTTGTGAATCAATATTGATCTTAACAAAAAGAATTTCTGTAGCAAAGTAAGGGCTAAATATTGGAGCAATTTTAATAATACATGAGGGTATGGAAATGGTGACAGAGGACAGATAAGATATCCATCTCTTGAGAAATTTGGCTTTAAAGGGGAATATGGCTATGTGACAGTAGCTAGAGGAGATGGAGAGTCAAGGGGGGAGTTTTTTTAAATTGGAGATATTAGTCCATTATTGAATGTTGATTGAAATTATTCTGTAGAGAAGGAAAGACAGAAGATGATGGAGAGAGAAGAGATATGTTATCATTTGTGGACCTTGAGAAACAAGAAGTAATGGGGCTATAACTCATGAGAATGGACTGGCCTTTGCCAAAAGTGGGGAAGGAGACTGGTACAGATGCAATGGGTTTGCAATATTTCTGGGAATGTTGAATGTCTATTTGAGATTGGTAATCATGAATGGTGATACTAATCTGTCAGTTTATATATTCCTATTCATTTATTCCATATATATTTATAGAATGCCTACTATGTGCCTCCTTTGAACCACTTGTGACCAAAGGGGTAGACAGGTCATCCTTTCCAGGCTTTCAGGAACATCTCTTTGACGTTGCTCCTGGAAGCTTCTGAACAAGCTTGGGGGAGGTAACATTTCTGTAACATTTACTTCAAGCTGCAGTAAACACTACATTGAGGAATTACCCTTATTCTACTTTCCATTTCAAATAATCCTCCATTACTTCCAGAGCAAATTCCTAAGAGGTTATATAATATGCACTGGTTACAGATCAGCTCAAGTGATAGAACACCACCTATATAGAGACCCCAAAGTCTTCTCATCAACTTAAACAACTGATGCTCTGTCCATTATCCAGTGAATTCCTCAACCCCAAGAAACAAGAAAACTCCCCTCCCTATCCAGAGAAACTACCTATGTATAAGGCATCTCTTCCCTGCCACTTCCTCCAACTATGCTTCTTTTCATACAGAGGAATCTCTTGGGAGGCCCTTCCCAGCGGTTGAAGACTGTGTGTCTTCCACTGGAAATGGAAGAGCTCCTTCAGCAACCTCCAAATCAGTATTAGCGCCCCAACCCCAAGCCCCTCATTTGCATTGCTTTTCCAAATTTCAAGAGGATCATCTAGACAATTTGCAGTGTAAGCGCCACATCCACAAATTAAGAAAAACATAAGCAAACACTTACATTAAACACAGAGGCACCTCCTTTTTTTCAGAAAGAGCTTTCCTTAGGTGATCACCTACACAAAAGTAAATGTTACTTTTTCTGTACTGTTGGTAGGAAAGATCCTGTCATCTATGGAAAGCACCCTTCTGAAAATTTAGTGTCTAAGAAGTCACAACGGAATTATGACGTAGGACTGAATGACAATGGAAGCACTATTTTGAAACCTGTGGAATAGAGATAAAGCTTGGGAAATTTCTCTTCAAGGGGAATTTATAGCCCTAAGTTATATTTTTAAAAAAATAAGAAAAGGACTTCCCTTGTGGCGCAGTGGTTAAGAATCTTCCTGCCAGTGGAGGGGACACGGGTTCGAGCCCTGGTCCGGGAAGATTCCCACATGCTGCGGAGCAACTAAGCCCATGTGCCACAACTACTGAAACCCACGAGCCTAGAGCCTGTGAGCCACAACTACTGAGCCCACGTGCCACAACTACTGAAGCCTGTGCGCCTAGAGCCTGTTCTCTGTAACAAAGAGAAGCCATTGCAATGAGAAGCCTGCACGCCGCAAGGAAGAGTAGCCCCCACTCGCCGCAGCTAGAGAAAGCCGGCGCACAGCAACGAAGACCCAATGCAGCCATAAATAAATAAATAAATTTATTCAAAAAGAAAAAATAAGAAAGATTGGAAATTAATGTGTTAGGTATTTAAGTTGAAAAACTTTTTTAAAAAAAGGTGTAACATGCTAAACTAGACAAAAGTATGAGAGATTAATAAAAATAAATATAGAAATTAAATATATTTTAAAAGAAACGGATATGATCAGCAAAAGCTGACTATTTGAAAAGATTGTAGACACACTTCTATAGGTTTGTCTTAAAGTGTAGACAAACCTCTGTTGTCTACATTTTAAGACAGACCTGTTACGACAAAAAGAAAAAAAGAGAATTCACAAGTATGTAATACCAGGAATGAAAAGGAGGATATAACTACAGATACTGTAGAGAATTTTTAAATAATGAGGGAATGCTGTGAACCACATACCAAAATTTCAGAGGCTGAAATGTAATACCTAATTTTTAAAGAAAAAAAAGTGAATTAATAAAGTTGACTCAAGAAGAAATAGAAAATCCAAATAAACTAATAATCATGAGAGAAACTGAACTGAATTTTCAAAACATAATTGTTTCACAGATGAGACTTACCAAATATTCAAGGAACAAATAATACCTATCTCATACAAATCGTTACAGAAAGTAGAAAAAGGGAAACCTCTAAATGCATTTTATGAGAGTGGTATAAACATGGACAAAGGTAGCACAAGAAACGAAGATCATAAGCCAATATCATTTAGGAACATAGATCCTAAAATAAAAAGCACTTGCAAATTGCATGAAGTAGTGTATTAAAAAATAATAGTACATTATGGCAAAACAAGGTTTATGTCAAAGAATGCAAGGATAAATCTACGTTAGAAAAATCTATCAAAGTGACCCGTTACTTTAACATATCAAAGACAAAACCGATAATCATCTCAAAAGTTTTAGAAAAAGCACTTAACAAAATTCAATGTTCATTTCATGGTTTTAAAATATTCCTACTTCAAACTCAACTGGGATAGAAGGGAACTCCCTAACCTTATAAAGCGTTTCTACCAAAAACTTATAGCAACTACCATAAATAATGATGACACATTAGAAACATTCTCAATGACATAGAAATAGGAAAACAATGCTTGCTCTCATTCTTGCTATTTGATGTTATATTGGAGGTCCCAGCCCATCCAATGACATAAGAAAAGGAGAAAGTATTGAGTATTATTTAAGGATAATATTATCTACATAAAAATACAAGAGAATTTAAAAATAAACAGTAAGAAAGTTCAGCATATTTGCTAAAACAGGATTATTCCATGAGAATTCCCTGGCAGTCCAGTGGTTAGGACACTGCGCTCTTACTGCCAAGGGCCCGGGTTCAATTCCCAGTTGGTGAACTAAGATCCCACAAGCCACGTGGCACAGCCAAAAAAACCAGGATTCTTCCAAAATCAGTAACTTTTCCAAACAGCAGCACTAACCAATTTAAAAATTTTTTAAAGGATCCCACTTGAAAAAGCAACAAAAACTGTAAGGTACTGAGGAATAAATCTAACAAAGAGGTACAAGCATTTTATACGCAAAGTATAAAATGTTATGGAAGGATATGAGGAAATCAGAATAATATTAATGTATTGGATGACTCAGTTTTATAAAGATGTCATATCTCCCAAAATTTAACCTACAAATTTAACTCAGCAAAATACTGAGAAGATTTTTCAGTGGAAGTTGACAAACTGATACTAAAGTTAACATGGAAGAGCAGAAGTCCAAAAAATAGCTGGTACAGTTTTTTTAATGAACAAATGGAGGAAATGCCCTTCTACAGGTGAAGACTTATCATAAAGCCATAATAATTAAAACTTTGTAGTACTGTCTCAGAATTGGTTTGATCAGTAGAAAAGGACAAAGTAGGAATATATCCATGAATGTACGGAAATTTAATTTATAATCACAGTGGCATTACACATTAATGGGAGGAATGAAAGACTGTTTAGTAAATCAGGTCATGACAACAGGTTTTCCATGTAGGGGGAGGGAGAATAAAATTAAATTCCTACTTTACACCCTTCCAAAAAATAAGTCCTGGATGGATCAATTTTACAAGTGTGGAAAACAAAACTTTAAAACATTAAGGGAAAAAACATAGGAGGCTATCTTTGTGGCATCACATGTGGAGAGTTGTCTTTAATATGACATAAATGACACAAACTATAAAGAAGATCAGTGAATATGACTACATTTAAAATTTTCTATAGTTCAAAAGTTATTGGAAGTTAAAAGAGAAGTCACAGAATGAGACAATATAATGTTAATATATGTGAACTCCTACAAATCAAGAGGAAAAATGATGAAAACATACACAGCCCACTGGATAAACGGATGAAGGCTATGAAAAAACAAACCACAGACTCAGAAACCTTAATAACCAGTAAATATATGCTCAACCTCGTTGGCAGTGAGGGAAATCCAAATAAAGCGATGAGATCCTGAGCTTAAAAAAAAAAAATCAAATTGTCAGAAATAAGAAAAGTCTGAATCTAGAAAGTAAGGGAAGGTCATGTGAGGGAAACAAGAACTCTCATACACCGCTGATGGGTGTATAAATTGGAGAACCATTTGGCAGTCTCTAATAGTGTGTAACCTAGCAATTCCCCATATAGGTAGACAGAGAAATTCTACCTACCTATAGAAGACACATGTACACATATGTACATATTAGCATTGCCCTTAATACCAAAATATTGGCAGCAGCTTAAATATTCATCAATAGGGGAATGAATAAACCCAGCACGTTCACATGCATGGATCTACAATATAGCAATTAAAATGAATGCACTGGATTTATATTTATCAACATGGAAAGAATGAAAACATACCATGAAGGAAAAAAAAAAACAAGTCACAGAATATGCATAGTCCAACACCACACCTGTGCATTTAAAAAATCAAAACAGTACTCTGTATTTGTATGGGTTCATATGTAGTAAAAGTATAAAGCCTAGATTTAAAAGTTACATACCAAATTCGTGATAATGTTTGCCTTTGGAGAAAAGGGTGGAGAATGGTTTTGGGGAGGAGCGCAAAGGGACTTCAATTTTATCAGAATGTTGAATAGTTCAATTAAAAAAAAAAAACAGACCTGAAGCAGATATAGCAAAATGCTAACATTTACCAATTACATGAGATAGGTGCATGGGTGCCTGTAATACTCTCTCTGCATTTTAAAATAGCTTTAGATTTTTTTTTAAATAATAATATTTTTAAAAAACAGCTAGTAAAGAATTCTATCTGATAGAATTTTAATATGTGTAGATAAAGAGTTAATTGTCTAAAATTTTGAAGCAAGCAGCTTTATAATAATTATGTTTTAGAATAGAATCTCCATAAAGATAACAAAGCTGACAAGATCATAAAACTACTGAAATGAATAAAGCAGATTCTATAAGTGTCAACATGGATAGTTCTCAAAATCATACTGAGGGGAAAAAGTAAGTTGCAAAATGATATGTACACTACTGTACCATTTATAAAGAAAATTTAAAATATATAAGCATGGACATATATATTTACATATAATATATAGGTAATTAGGTAATAAAGAATAATAACAATGCTGGAAGAATACACACTTTATGATACTGATTACCTAGGCAAGTAAGGAGAGAGAAAGGTGAATGGAACTGGGGAGGAAAATAAGGTGACATTCAACTCTATCTGGAATTTTTAATAAAAATAAAAAACCTGAAGCAAATGTGACAAATATTTCACATTTGATTACCCTAAGAAGTAATACATGAATATTTGTTATTCTTGAGATATATGTATTTCTAATGCTCAAAAGAATAAGTACTGAAGAATTGCAAATAAACTGCACATAATTCAAAAATATGTAAGTAAAGCTTGTATACATCAAAAACGATACGCTATGACTATTTTTAGAAATTATCCTGTTTGCTTTTCTGTGTTTTTAATTTTTTAAAATGCAAAAGAAGAAAAAAATGAAAGCAGTGAAGAAATGTAAACATATACATACATATATCTGATTATATAAAGAGAAAAACCTCCACAATCACAAAACGCCATATGAGCAATTCTATATAAATTGCTGCATTTTCTTATTTTTAATTTTTGTCAAGAGAAAAATAAAAGATGTTGCCTAGTTGGAAACGTGACTTTCTATTATTAAAATTCTGGGAATCCATTTTAATGTGTTTATCTCGCTGCTAGTCTATAATTTATATTACAGCGTGGAAATTTGTTTGTATGCCTGTGACAGGTTAAAGCAGTTTAAACATGCATTTTTCTTTCGTTGGTTGAATAGTTAAATCGTTACTCAGAGGATTTTAAGTTTCAATTTCAACCATGAGGGGATTCTTTGCTTTTCTTCAAGGTTAAAAATGTTTCTGGTTCAAAATGCTATTAATTAATGGCTACGTAGTGGCTCTATTTAGGGAATTGGTACCGACCCTGGGTTAGCAGTGGAACTGTTAGATGAGAAAACTTTTTTGATGAAGACTCGGGGATATTTTAAATTCGATCTGACAGCGGTAACAGAAGTGAAATGTAATTCCAGCCCGCTTAACTAACAATCGTAATTATGAATCGAAAGACATGTCAGGTATAAGCATTTTTTTCCCTAAATAAAAAAGTTTCTCGGACTCCGCCGGACACCCAGCTGGCGGAGGACCAGCGGGCGAAGGGGGAGCGAAGCCGGCAGGCTGCCCAGAAGTTACGATCGGGGAGTTTTCTCTTTATTAAAATTACCTGGCTCACCAGCAGAGGCAAGAACGCGAAGACAAGATAATTTCTTAGGCTGTTAAAAATGACTTAGCCCGGTGGGCCCCGCGTTCCGAGGGGGTGTCCTGCGGCCGGGGCGGGTCCCGCCGCCCCCGCGGGCTCCGGTGCGTCAGGGGCGCGTCAGGCGGGGCGGGCGCCGCGCGGGCGGCGGCGGCGGCGGCTGCGGCGGCGGGTGGCGGGCGGCGCGCACCGGGCCTCCTGCTTCTCGCTCCGAGGCTGCGGGACGGACGCTCCCGAGAACTCTCTCGCCCGCGGCCGGCCGCGCTCGGACGGCGCGCGCCGGCGGCCCGGCGGTGCCAGCATGTCGGCTGCCGTGGCGTGCCTGGACTACTTCGCCGCCGAGTGCTTGGTGTCCATGTCCGCGGGTGCCGTGGTTCACCGCCGCCTGCCGGACCCCGAGGGCGCGGGCGGAGCGGCAAGCTCGGAGGTGGGTGCGGCGCCGCCGGAGTCCTCTCTGCCGGGTCCGGGGCCACCGGGGCCCGTGTCGGTCCCCCCGTTCCCCCAGGTCCCCGCCCCCAGCCCCGGCGCGGGCGGCGCCGCGCCCCACCTGCTGGCTGCAAGCGTCTTGGCTGACTTGCGCGGCGGCTCTGGGGGGTGCTTTGGAGACTACTCGGGGGAAGCTCTGCGCGCCTCGACCGGTTCCTCCGACCCGACCCCGTGCTCCGGCCCGACCCTGTGCTCCAAGCCGACCCCGGCCACCAGCGCGGCCGAGGTCTCCGGACCCGTGCACTCCTCCCGCGCGCTCGCGGTCCCTGGCGCGCCAGCCATCCCGGGAGTGCCTTCCCACCCTGGCGCGGTCTCCGGCGTGGCCCCTGGGACGGTCCCAGCCCCCGCCACGGGTCCAGGCCCCCGTCGGAGGCCAGTCACACCTGCTGCCAAGCGCCACCGCTGCCCCTTCCCGGGCTGCAACAAAGCTTATTACAAGTCATCGCATCTGAAGTCCCACCAGCGCACCCACACGGGTGAGCGCCCTTTCTCCTGCGACTGGCTCGACTGCGACAAGAAGTTCACGCGCTCCGACGAGCTGGCCCGCCACTACAGGACGCACACGGGCGAGAAGCGCTTCTCCTGCCCACTCTGCCCCAAGCAGTTCTCCCGGAGCGACCACCTGACCAAGCACGCCCGCCGCCACCCAGCCTATCATCCCGACATGATCGAGTACCGGGGGCGCCGTCGCACTCCCCGCGTCGACTCGCAACCCGCCAACCTGGTGGACAGCTCCGGCTCCGTCCCCGGGCAGGTGCCCAGCTTTACCACCTGCTTGTCTGACAGTCATTGCTGTTAGTTGTCCCCTCAAGGACGATCCCCCAGACCATTGTCCTTGCTTTCTTTCTGCCCATCCCTCTTTCCCAGAGTGATTAGACCAAGGCACAGACTGGCTTCTCCGCTCTGAGGGTGGGTCCAGGCAGGCACGTTGGACTCTGGGGAGGGACTGTGGGCCCGAAAATAGCAGGAATCCTTACAACACGTATATCATCCAAAAAAGGGGGGTTTGCCTCAAGACAGCCCCCAGGAACTGATAAGAAGGGATGAACCCCGGTACTCTCCAGAGTCCTGAAGAGTCTCCCTTCCATGGGAACCAGAGATGTGAAACTGGAATTCTCAGGTGCCTGAGGAGCTCTCAGTCTCAAAGGACTCTAGTGTCTTACCCACCCACCAGGGCGGACCTTGGAGAGGGTGTCAGGGGTGGCAGTCTTGGAAATGTCCAAGACTGGGATGGTGAGAGGCCTTTGGAAACAGAAATGATTTCTATTTCTGTAAACAGCAATGTTTACTAATGTATTTTTAGTGTATTTTAAACAGGGATCACAGGTTGATAGGAGATTGATATCCCCCACTCCCCAACTGCCCCAGCTACCTCTGCTAGGAGAGGCCATGTAAGAGTCCATGTGGATGTATGGCTGGGAGATGCTTCTTGGTGTCTGGGGTGTGGTGCGAGCCTGTTTGCAGGTCCTGTTGCAAGGGTTGGAACCCTGCACTTGTGTCATAGCTTTTCTTCTAATTTGAAGTGCTACTTGGGGAAGTAACTTCCTGGCTCACTCGCAATGATATTGGTTTAAAAATTTGGAAACAATCATAAACGCACCAGAAATAAAAGGGTGATCCAGGCTAGTTCCCACTTCACCAAGAGGGCAAACCCAAGTGACGGTGGGTGAGATAGGTCCAAACCAAGACCTTTCAGAACCATTGTTAACGTTCAGGGAAATAGGGGTTTTTGGTCCCAGCTGGCCACACTCCCAAATAACCTCAGGTGTGGTAGATTCTGTTCATTTCTTAGTGGCTAGCTAGGGGGTTATTTCCCTTGGGGTCTGTGCATTTTTGTTTCTGCAACAGGTGAGTTGGTGGTTTGGGGAGGGGAAGGTGGGAGCGGCTTCTTTCAAACAGCTAGCTGCTCTGGATTTGGAGAAGGGACAGCAAGGTGAAAGTTACTGTCAAATAGGAGGACCCTTCTCCCCTGACCTTGGAGCCCCTCCAAGTTACATCCTCAGGACCCCTCTCCCCCAGTGCAGGAATTGAGCATCACCAGTATTTATTTTTCTCTGTAAGTGTTTCTGCTGCTATGGATGAAATTGTTGGCCACTCTGCTTATGTATGTGTGAATGTGTATACATGTGACCCTTTCATTAGAGATGGGGCTGAAAGGCATTTCCTGCTCTGGTAAAGTCCTCTTTAGCCCCCTTCTGAATATCTTGTCATAGTCCACCAATCACGTTTGTGGAGGATGCCAGGCTCTCAAAGGGCCATAATAGGCATCTAGTTAAACAAACCTCTTTCCCCTGTTTTGCAGATGAAGGTGCTGAAGGCTAGGTAAGCTCGAAGTCACATGCTGAGTTGCTGGCAAAAGCCATGACTAGAACTTAGTTATCTGGCCTTCTGAGTGACTCTTTCCCTCATGCTTAGTTACCCCATCTGGGCCCTTAGTCAAAGGGCACCACTCTCCTTTACTACCACCAGGATCCCCTCCTTCCCTGTTCCCTATCATTTCTACGTTCCTTCATCTGTCCAGTCCCCGCTGAACCCTTTGCCTGTTGTGTTTAACCCCAAAGCCCTTTTCTTAGCAGGTTGAGTCCATTCCCTCCTTCCACACCATGTGGACTTAAAGTGGGAATGCCTCTTTAGCATCTTGGGAGAGACTTTATCTTTTGATCTGGTAGATAAATTTTCAATGCCAGTTTCTAGTCCTGGGCACTCTATCTTCCTTGAGAGAGTAAGTGATGTGAACACTGGGACCCTAATAAGTGCCCCTACACTAAGTGAAGGAAGGGCATTTAGGAAGGACTCAAAGGGTATGAAGAGGTTCAGTGTTTCCTGATGAGGACTAAGCAGGGTAGATGGAGCTTTCCTTGAGTTACTTGTGGGAATAGGAGGCCCGCAATTGTGAAGGTGGGTTTTGGTGGTGGAAAGAGTCCTCCCTTTGTTCGGTTTGTCTCCTCAGCTGGGACTTGATAGGAAGGGAACTCTGGGGCCCCCTTGAGGACTGTGATTTCCCTTTTGTCCCCTTCAGTAGAAGATCTACCATTGGGTAGGTGGACCAATGAAGCTAACAGGAGAGAGACTCCCACTGACCATTCTGGAATTGGGCTCGAGAAAGCGCGACTTTTCCAATCACCCTCTGATAAATAACTTTTGATTTTCAATCTCCCAAGTAGTGTCCTTATTTGAGTTCTTGTACCTTGGGGACTTTTGTCTGGGAAAGGCCTCTGACAAGCTAAATGTAGCATGTCTTTCAGTGACTTCTCCAAGGAATTGGGGTGGTGGGAAGGGAGACAGACAATGGGGGTAATATTAGTAGGCTGACCTTTCTTAGCTTTGGTTATTGTTGTTACCCTTTTCACTCCAGTGGCCAGACAGCTCTTGAGGACCTGTTATTAGTGAAATACCTTGAAAGGGTCTTCCTAGTTTTATTAGTGTTTCTTTTGCTTCTTTTTGTTAATCAGATGGAGCTCAGCAAGTGAGTATGTCTGGGGTTTGGTTGTGGTCAATCTGAACCTCTGGGCTCTTGCCCGACTCCCACCATCCTGAGTTCTGATGTAGGAATGACCTAGTAACAGAATCTTTTAATAGAACTCTTCCTGAAATCTGGGTTGGGAGCTGGGATTGAATTCCAGGTCAGACCTTGGGCATGAGAGAATTGGATCCCCTGCCCCTGCTGGGAGGGGATGAAGAGTACAGGCCTTGCCCCACCCACAGGGACAAGAATCTGTCATTTGTCCCTATTTCCCTATTCTCCTCCAAGTAGGAAACTGTATTGGAATATCACTCTTGGCCTCTGTCTCTACCTCTTACTTAATCTTCAGAGGAAGATTGTGTTCTCTGATGGAGACATACAGAAGAGGGTCATCATGTACACACACATACACACACACACACACACACACACACACTCTCTCTCTCTCTCTCTCTCTCTCTCTCTCTCTCTCTCTCTCTCTCTCTCTCCTTCTAAGCTCTCTTCTCTCTTTTGTACCTCTGCCTGCAATATGTACCTACTCCACTCGGATCCAGCTTTCATATGGTAAGCACACCTCCTGAGGCCCAGGCCTGCTTTCCAGAGGCAGGTCTGAAGAGCACTTCTCTGTGTCTCCACTTTTGGAACAGCCATTCCCCCTTGCAGCTCCCCAGGTAAGTGTTTTCTTTCTATATTCTTTGGGTGAGTAATACCAATAGGAGGAATTGGGAAGGGTGGGAAAGGCAGTGGAGGGTTGGTATTAGAAAGCCCAATTTTGGCTATAGGTACAGCCTCATCAACAAAATACTGATATTTTGATCCTCATTGGTCTGATTCTTGTATCTATTACCTAGTTGATTGAGAACTTAGAAAGGAAATGAATATGATTAATTTTCCCCCTTAAGCCCCAACACAAGCAAATATGCATTGGCTATTACGTCTTGAGAAATAGGCACTCTGACTGGAATTAGGGGACCAAAATAAGATGTGTAGAGATGGAACATCTGGTTTGCAAGGGCACAGGTTTAGTGCTGTAGTGATCTTGGGCCTTTTAGTTCTTCGGCCTTTTCCAGTTCTAGCAGCTTATGGTAGCTAATGTCCATAGGCAAGTCATTGTTTTTTTAGAGGTACTGGACATAGAGCTTTGCAAAAGTACAGGTCACTGTGGCTGATCTTGATTCACATAGATATAGTTGAGACAGGCTTGCTGCAGAAGGGAAAGGCACTATTGAATGGAAAAATTTGTGCTGCCATTTATTCTCAGCCAGAATTGCAGACGAGGACTTTAAGGAACTTAATGGCATAAGTTCCATGTGTACTTACAACAAACTTGGGAGAGTCTAGCCCTTAAATTGTGCTGGAGATTAGCAGGTGGCATTAGGTTAGTTTCACCCAATTTGGGCTAATCTTGATGGAAGGGGCCAACTTCTTTAATTCACATGGGTGTTCAGAGTCACCTTGCATTTATGTCCCAAGTGCCTGATGTGTTGACTATATGAGCCCTGATGGGAATTTCAAGAACTCAAGTTGTGTGTTCAATCACAGAGGAATGGTGGATTTTAATCATAAACATAAAAAGAGAAATGCAAATGTTTGTTATATGGGGGTTTGGGGTAGAGAGAAGCAATGCTATTGTAATTCCAAAGGCTAGGAAGAGTATTAAAAAGTGTTGTGCCTGGATTCTTCTCTTCCTAGGAAGTAGGTCTATTCAGGAAATCAAGTAAGAATTGTATTTGTTTCAAATATATGTTCAGGCCTTGAAGTCAAAATAGAAGCAGTGGGAGGGTGAAAAGTGAAGGAAGACAGGCCAGTTGATCTGGAGGAAGAAAAGGATTTCTTTAGAAGAAAGGTTGTGTTCTTAAAGGGCACAAAAAATTGACAATACAAATGGGAAAATGAAAATGACACAGAGCCAAATGATCTTACCATGGGACTAAAGAAGAGGGTGGTAGTTTAGTCATTACTTAATTAGAGGAGGTAATTAGAGCCCAAAGAGATATAACAGAAGAATGGAAGCAAGCTCTCAGAGAGAAAACAGAAATGCCCACTACCACCAGGGATCTCAGATCCAGGGAAATATTGAGAGGTACTTACCTGGATCTGTAGAGAAAACAATGGGAAATCATCCCATCAACCCTAAGATGGGTATGTTAGAAGGTTAAAGAAAATATAGATGTATTACTTCTAACATTTTTAGCTTAGTCTCAGTGATATTATCATTGTAAATGGGAACATAAATATGCCTTGGAGAATGTACAGAGTTAGACCTCTAAGGGAAAGCATAGGGTAGATGAGACACATGAAATAAAGTAATTAATCAAATTAATAGAAATTAGGAAGAAAAATGCATGATCATCTCAATTGGTTCCAAAACAAGTATTTGTTAAAACTCAACACCAATTTGTGATTTAATTTAAAAACACCTTAGCATGCTGTACAGCAGTAATTAACACAACATTGTAAATCAACTATACTTCAATAAAAGAATAATTAAAAATAAATAAAAAGTAAAAACACCTTAGCAAACCGGTAACAAAAATAATTCTTAAATTGATAAAAAGTGTCTACCAAAAGCCTACAGAAAACATCGAACTTTGAAAGATTGCAGGAATTTCAGTTGACCATGTGGTAAGATAGAAAGTTTCAACAAATTCCAGGTAGGCAGTCACATAAAAATACAATAAAAATCTTACCCAAAAATCCATATATGTGGAAATATAAAAGCAAGCCTCTACATAACTCAGATAAAAGTGGCCATTACAAAAATTTAGAACTGACTGAAAACCAAAAGTACAAAACAGCAAAACTTCTGTGATGCAAGCAAACAGCACTGGGGGAGAAAGTACAGTTTATAGCCTTAAATTTTTTACTTAAAAAAAAATTGGAAGTGAACGAACAAGCTTTCAACTCAGAAGAAAAGGAAAATAAATAACCCCAAAGAAAGTAGAAACAGACATTACCATGGGCAATGCATTCTCAGTAGAAAAGATATTGCCCCCAAGGGAGCGAAAATCGGTTCTTGAGGGCTGAAAAAAATGTTAGCTATTACAATGGTTGTGGCTCTTCAAAAGACCATACTACATAAACAGATATGTACTATATGTGTGGTTTAAGGTTGCGGGTTGCAGAGGGAAGAAAGTAGTGATTAAGGGAAAAAAGGTCTAAAAAGTTTCCTAGAGGGGTAATAATGAAAAAAGTTTGAAAAAACACTGCCATGGATAAAGGCAGAAGTTAGTGAAACAGAAAAAGAAAGTGAGTAGAGTGGTCTGAAACACTTTTTAAGAGCCTACTAAAAATAGATTTCTTTGGCAAATATTAAGAAAAAGGAGAGAAGGCACAAAAATTTATCAGGTATAAAAAAGGACATAAAATCATAATGCATGAGCAGATTTTCCTAATTATAAGAGAATATTACAAACAACTTTATATCAATAGAGTTGAAAAATATATGGCTAATTTTACAGGAAAATATAAAATTTCAAAATAGTCTAAGAAGATATAGAAAAACTGAAACTGAAACAGTAGTAAAAGATCTATCCCCAAAAAAGGCACTAGGTCTAGGTGGTTATATAGGCAAGTTCTCTAAACCTTCAAGAAACAGGTAACTTCCATATTTTATAAATTGCTTTAAATCATGGAAAGAGAAAGTTATCCAATTTACTTCATGTTATATAGTTAAGCTAACCTTAATACCAAAACAAGATATATAAAAGATAAGAAAATAATACACCACTTTTTATTTATAAAGATGGATGCAAAAATCCCAAGTACAATAAAATACTAAAAATTGTATTTCAGCAGCAAATGAAAATAATAATGCAACATGATAATGTTAAATTTATCTCAGAAATGCAAGATTAATTCAATAATGGAGGTCTGTTGATATAATTCACTACATTAATTGAAGAAAGGAGAAAATCTGACTTTCCTATATGCCAGCAATCATCAATCAAAGTGTAATAAACTAAGTGATTCCATCCATATACAGTAGCAATGAATAACATAAAGAACCTTTATAGACAAGACTATAGAATTTTGCTGAATGATGTAAAAGAAAATATGACTAAATGGGGATAAATAATGTTCCTGTAGATGGTAAAACTCAATACTATAAAGATGTCCATCCTTGGGACTTCCCTGGTGGTGCAGTGGTTAAGAATCCACCTGCCGATGCAGGGGACACGGGTTTGATGCCTGGTCCAGGAAGATGCCACATGCCATTGAGCAACTAAGCCCGTGTGCCACAACTACTGAGCCTGCGCTCTAGAGCCTGCAAGCCACAGCTACTGAGCCCACGTGCCACAATTACTGAAGCCCGTGCTCTGTAGCAAGGCAAGCCACTGCAATGAGAAGCCCACGCACCGCAATGTAGAGTAGCCCCCGCTCACTGCAACTAGAGAAAGCCCACATGCAGCAATGAAGACCCAACACAGCCCCCCAAAAATTAATGAATTAATTAATTTTTAAAAAGATGTCCATCCTTTTATCAAGTTTATGTATTTAATGAAATTCCAATCAAAACAGCAAAAAGATTTTTCATGAAACTTTTTCAAGGAAATATTACAGAAGATCATGGGAGGTGGAGGGGAGAGGGAGGGAGGGAGAGTTGATCTGCCAGATGTCAAAATACTACAAAGCTATGGTCGTTAAAACAGTGTGGTAATGTGCAGGAATAGACAAATAAGTGGATTGAATAAAGAACCCAGAAATAGACTTGTGACTATAGAAGCTGACATATAAGAGATAAGGCACTTCACATCAGTGTGGAAAAGATAAACTAGTCAGTAAATTTTATTGAGACAATTGGCTCTTCAGTTAAATAAATCAACAAAATAAAACACAGGATTACATTCTATCCCAAATCTTTCAGAAAAATAAATCCCAGATGGTAAAGACCTAAACATTTTTAAGCTATAAAAGCTTATTAAAAAGCTGGAAGATATAATCATTGGATAAAGACCTTCTTGTTTAGGATACAACAATTTTAAAAACAAAAATTTAAAAAAGGAAAAGACAGACTTGACTGCATCCAAATTCTAAAATGTTTTACATCTGAAAACCTAATCAAAGTTAAATATCAAGCTACACTCTGAAAAAAAATTAACAGGCACAGGATTAATATCCAGAATATATAAAGAATCAACAATTTAAGATATAAGGACAAAAAAAAAAAGTGGTCAAAGGATAGTAACAGGCAGCTTAAAGAAAGAACCAGGGTTGCGAGGCAGTCAGCGGATCTTTAGCCTTGTATATACAAATGCTTTTTCTCTTTTAAAGTGAGCATATCTCCATGTATTGCTTGCCTACATTAAAAAAAAATTGAAAGATATTTTAAAGGAGGGGAAAAATACTATTGATTAAAAAACAAAAGCAGATGGTAAGGTAGGAAAGGATATACCAAGCAAATGTTAATTAAAGCAAGCAGGTATGACAAGATTAATATCAGAGTCAAAATAAAATTCAAAGTATAATACATTAGTGGGACAAATATAGATTATTTTATATTGAGAAAAGATATAGTACCCTAAGAATCTAAAGTAATTAAAACCCTTTTTGCCCATATATTAGAGATGTCAGCTCAGGAGCTCTAATGCCTATTCCAGGATTTGGACAGGGGTTTCTTCTCCTATCCCTCTCTAGAAATTCAGAGACCCGTCCCCATTTTCTAAGCTCATTGCAGGGGTGGGAGGGTGGAGGTGTGGTGCCAACAAAGGTTAAATCACATAGGAACTGAGCCCAATCTAAATTCCCTCAGGGAGGTCTCTCCACCTCCCCAGGTCTTCCTTCCTTTCTCCTCTTCCAGAATACTCTTTGTTCCTCTCATTTTTTTTTTTTTACAAAAAGCTCTTGATGATTCAGAGCTTGACCCAGAATGCTAGTTCCCCTTTCAAAATATTTAGTTTAGTAAAGGGGAAGAAAAGAAAACCAGTCAAAAACGTGCAAACATTTACAGAGTGGTAGCATCCTGTATTATCTATAGCTAATTGTATCTTACTAGCAAGCTCCCACTCCTGTTAATGACAGAGGAGAAATTTTAGCTTGTCAAACTCCTCTCAGGGCTACCTCCTTCCAAGGGTCTCTCTGATCCTTCCCACCATGGTTTCTGAATGCCAGGAACCCATGGCAGAAGGGAAAACAGTCTCAGTGCTGTGTGCAGTGCTGTTCTCTGGGTCCTCACTCATCTTCCATGCGGTGTGGCTATTCTAGGGATCTCTGGGCATATAGTGCTTATGCCCAATGAGTTAACAACAGGTCCTGTCTGGTTCTTTGGCTGCCTTTCTCATTTCCCTGCTGGAGCCAATGGTCCTGCTATAACCTCTAGTTCTGAGGTCTCTGTTGAATGCAACTTTCTCATCCCAAATGCAGACCTCTTCTGGACCTTGGGTTCTCTCAGCATTTTGGCACCCTCTTGCCAAGACATAAAATATATTCTGGTCCCTCTCCATATCTCACCAAGGCCATAAGACACTGGGTTACAGACACAGGTCCATCTGCCTAGATATCTCTCAGCCATTTCAGAATTACTTCTTGATGGCACCATGTTGCCCTAGCACTACGCTGAACTTGCAGTGGAAGTGGAGGGTGAGCCCAGAAGTTCCAAATTCGACTTCAACTTATTTGGGTTCCTGATGTCATGTCCATCTTCCCCTTTCTGGGACAAGACCCAAGGAATGAGGGGACTGATGGGTTCCTTCTCAGGGATACAAGCACCAGCAAGTCTTGTCTCAACCCCACTGACCTTCCCCTTATCCTAGGCTCTTCCAGCTGGAAGAACACTTCACTTCCTCTCTCAGTAGGTGACAACTTCCCACTGTCGTACTCTAAGTTTGCTTCGCCTATGATTATCGTGAAACTTTTTGTCCAGGCTTCATGCTTTGCTCTTAGTGTTTAAGAGTATTTGAAACTTGGAGCTTCTTTTACTTTCCCAACAAAGCTTTCAAGATGACTATTTAGTTATAGGCTTCAAAGGCTGAAATAGAGTCATCGTTTACCTTTGCATTCCTGCTGTAACTATCATGATGTTTTTTGAGGCAAATGGATGCCTTTGGTTAAAGAGGTAATGGTCGCATGGAAGAAAATAAGAAAAAAAATCACATTAATATTTTTCAAAGCATATCTCCCTCTCACCAATTTTTAGTCTGGTTAAAGATTAAGTTATTAGTTCTTGGGAATTCCCTGGCAGTCCAGTGGTTAGGACTCCGTGCTTTCACTTCTGAGGGTCTGGGTTCAATCCCTCGTTGGGGAACTAAGATCCCAGAAGCTATGTGATACAGCCAAAAAAAGAAAAAACAGATTAAGTTATTAGTTCTGAAGGTGTAACTAAGAGCAACCACTCCCATCCCCGACTAATGGGGTCCTTACAAAAGAACAAACTTATTAAATATAAGTAAAACAAAAGGAAGCTAAAGTCTATCTTCCGCAGACCCCTGGAATCAGGAAAAGTCCAAGGAAAAGGAAGGATTATAGTTATTACTGCTCCAAGCAGGATGTGTTTATGGCACAAATAGATGGCAGAGAGGGTATCAGCAGCATCCTGTCACCCAAAGAGTTTTGAGTCCACTTGTGCAGTCAAGGGTGGGACAGCAACTTGGTCAGTGGGTTCCAGCAGGGGTCAGCAATGGATTGGACTGGAATGCATCTAGCAGCCCCAGAGGCAGTGCTAGAGGCTTTCCTTCTGGGGCTGTGTGTATTCATGGCTTTTACCTAAAAGAACGAGGCTTTCATGGACCAGGACATACATTTCAACAAATATTTATTGAGCACTTAGAATGTGTCAGGCACTGTTATAGGCACTTAGGATACAAAGTGAATAAAACAAAGATCCCTGCCCTTATGATCTCATATTTTAGCGGGGATATAGAAAATAAACAATAAGTATATAGTATGTTAAGTAATAAAAGATATGGCGTTAACAAAAAGTAGAGCAGGCTAGGTAGGATCAGGAGTGCTGGGTGGGAGTAGGGGTTAGACTGAGGTAATAAACAGGGTGATCTGGATAGGCTTCATTGTACAAATAGGATATGAACAAAGACTTGAAGGAGGTGAGAAAGTTAGTCGGGAGCTATCTGAGGGGAAATTGTCCAGACAGAGGGAACAGCTAAAGAAACAACCCTAGAGGATGAGATCAAGAAACAGAAAGGAGAACAGGATGGCTGGAGCAGAATTATGATCAGAAGGAAGAGGGGATGCCAGATCATGTGGGTATTATAGCCTACAACTTTGGCTTTTTCTCTGGGTAAAATGGAGAGTCATTGAGGACTTTGAGCAGAAGCATGATATGATCTGCCTTATGCTTAAAAGGATCATTCTGACTGTTATGTTAAAGGGGCTCAAACAAGGTGCTATGTTAGGAAGCAGTTTCGTTAATCTAGATGATGGTGGCTTGGACCAGAGTGATGGTAGAGGAGGTGGTGAGAAGTGGTCAGATTCTAATACGTTTTACAGGAAAAGCCAATAGACTTTCCTAAAAGGTTGGCTACGGGGAGTGAGAGTATGAGAAGAGCCAGAGTGATTCAAATTGCTTTGGCCTGAGCAGCTAGGAGGATGGAGTTACCATAAACTGAGTTGAGGAAGTCTAGATATGTGGACAGGTTTGTAGGGGAAGAACAAGTGTTTAGTTTTGGACATGTTGAGTTTGAGATGTATGTTAGACGACCCAGTGGAAATTTTGAAATAAGTCTGGAGTTTGGGAGAAAGGTCTTGGACTAGAGATTAAAAAGATGGGGGTTAACTGCATATTTAAAGCTCATAGTCTGAATCAGATCAACAAGAGAATGAGTGTAGAGGGAGAAGAGAAGAAAGGCTAAGGCTGATCCCTGGGACAGTCTTAAAGTGAAGAACTGAGGGAGTTGAGGAGGAACCAGAAAAGGAGCTGAGAAGGCGTGACCAGTGAGGTAGGAAGAAAGCCAACAGCGTGATGTCCTAGAAGCCTAATAAAGAAAGTATCCAAAAAGGGAGTGGTCCACTTTTGTCAGACGATCATGCTAAGTCAACTAGGATGAAGGCTGGGGAGCTGGCCATTGGCTCCCGCCACTCGGCGGTCATTGGTGACCTTGATAAGAGCAGTCGTGGTAGAGTGGTAGGGGTCAATGCCAGATTGCAGTGGATTTAGGAAAGAACAGGAGGAAAGATCCTGGAGACCATGAGTACAGGGAACTATTTGAGACATTTTTCTGTAAGTGGGAGCAAAGAAGTGGAGTGGAAATTGGTAGGGGAAAAGGGGGTCAAGAGAACTGATTGCTTTTTTTTTAGATGGAAAAACAAACAAACATACAACCCAGCCTGTTTATATGCTAATGAAAATGATCCAAGAGGGAGTAAAACGTTGCTAATGCAAGACAGAGATGAGGGAGAACTTCAGGAGTGATATCCTTGAGGAGGCGAAGGCAATGGGATCTAGTGCACAAGCGCAGGGATTGATTTTCGCTAGGAACATGAATATGTAATCTGTGAAGCGGTTGGATGTTCAGATCTCTTCCCTAGGAAGGCCTGCTCCACGTTACAGTGACCGTTTAATTACTTAATTACCGGCACAAAATCTGTGATGGGACATTTGCTTCCCCGATGAATTTTCAGCTTGGACAGTAAAAAGGAAAGTGTCCACCTAGAGTTTTGAGGTGTTAAATTCTTAGTTTCAAATCATACATACCTTTTTCCTTAGATTGCTAATATCACATAATTTCTCATCTCAGAAAACTGTTTTTAAGGCTGAGTGGGACATTTTGATCTCCTTTATAACTGGAATGACTGAGACAGATGGGGTCTTCTGGTCCTTTTTGGTGACATGTGGGCCATTAGCTATATTAACATCTTTGCAACAGGCAATCTTGCCTTACTACCCTGAACACGTATTCCGTCGTGCTCAGAGGACCACTATGATTGTGCTCAGAGTCTGGACTATGCTGATGTAGTTCCTAGGAACTTTGGTATAGAGGTTGTTCTTGTACAATATGTACATCCAGAGGTTCAGAGACTGTTGTTTTTGTTTTTTTTAAAAGACTCCACATTCTGCTAGAGCTCTTGGAGGCCCATCATCTAACAAGGAAGCCTCAAGGGAAAGTAACAGAGTCACTCCAGTCAGAGTAATGGAAACCTCAAGGCCAGAATGACAGTCCTCTCCTGTGTACTGACTTGGGTCCCTCCTGCTTCTTTGGCTTCCCACTTCAGGGAGCTGCAAGGTAGAAGACTGATGGGTGACTGACTGTGTATATAAACTGGAATAAGATGCAGGTCGCTAGACAAGTTGACAAGGCACTGAATCTCCTTCTTGGAAAAAGACACCTTCAGGGGGAAATCTATTTGACAACAGACATTTGTTTTGTTTTGTTTCGTTTTTGCGGTACGCGGGCCTCTCACTGTTGTGGCCTCTCCCGTTGCGGAGCACAGGCTCCGGACGTGCAGGCTCAGCGGCCATGGTTCACGGGCCCAGCCGCTCCGCGGCATGTGGGATCTTCCTGGACCGGGGCACGAGCCCGTGTCCCCTGCATCGGCAGGCGGACTCTCAACCACTGCACCACCAGGGAAGCCCGACGACAGACATTTAATGCTCAGAAGTCAGGTACTGACATTCTGGAGCTTGAATATGTACAAATACCTCTGAATGAGCTGTCGATAAGGACATCATTGATACAGTCCTGCAAGAAAATTCTTAGGGAGACGGGAACACCAAGGAAAAGGTCTTGCCACACCACAGAGTAGTACAAGTCAGGAGAATTAATGCAACCATAGTTAAGTATGCTGAGGGTGTGTCACTGAGCATCACAAGTGAAAGGAGGGCTGCTGGTTGGAGTGGACAGAGATCTAGAGGAAAGCATGGGCCATATCAATGGCAGCAAACAATTGTGGTAGATGTTATATCTGAGCCAAGCTAAAGACCCACACAACAATCTCTATGAGTCATCTGTGGCCAATCTTTTTAAGAGGCCATATGAGAGAATCAAAGAGATGAGTGGTAGGAAAATAACCTCTACTGAAGGCTATCAGGCATAGTTGATGAATTTTCCTTTAAAGCCACAAGGCACCAGATATTGCCATGTCATTTGGGGTCCCAGCAACAAACATCTGGCACATTCAGTTGGGTCAATAGAGGGAAATTTAATAAAGGCACTGTCTTCAAAGGTGTGAATAGAAGTGAAGCAAGTATCCTGCAACTAGTAACTTGAGGTACCACTCCTAGACTTGAAGGAGCAAGGGCAGGGGCTTAGCAGCAAGTTACCACACCTGAAGAAAGAGAAAGAGAGAGCTGTGTAGAGAGGGTTACCTGTCAGGTGCAATGTTCTTCAGTTAAGGGGTGAAGCCAGCTTGTACAAGCCTGCCAGGAGGGAACCAAGAAAAAATTACCCAGCTCTCACTCTTCTCCTTCCCATGGATCTATTCTTACTTGCTCACCGTTGGCCAAACCCAGCTGGAAGCCAGACAAGACAGTATTTTGACTGGCTCAGATTTCTGAGGATAAAGAAGAGCAGAGAGAGGTAGAGAGCGGATAGGGAGGGATATCAAAAGATATTCAGCAAAATATCAATAACTTTAAAGGGCTAGAGGAATGCCAGTAGTCCTTTTTTCTTTTTAACTTGTTTAGATAACAGAACAAAATATCTATTCACTCAAAACAGGAGATCTAGACTACACGTTATGGAACTCTGTTACATTCCTCAAGAAGAGCAGTAACTACCATGTGGTTAGCATAGCCAATAAGATCAACTTTGAAAAACATTACCTTTTACCAATGTATGATTTTAATGCTCTTTTACCCTTATTACAGAGCAAGAGCAATACATTTCCATTGTAGAACATTTAGAAACAGATAAACTGAAAAGAGAAAACAAAATTTCCTGTAATCCCACATTTTAGCAGGACTAATATTATGGGATATGTTTCTTAAGTTTCTTAATCAGACCTTACATATGTATTTGTATACTTTTTAACTTTTTATTCTGACATAATTCTAGACAGAGAAGGTTTGTGTAGCAGTACGCAGAGTTGCCATATACCCTTCACAATGATCGTCCAGATGTTAACCTTTTACCACATTTGCTTTATTCATCTCTCTCTCTGTGTATGTGCACGTGTGCACATATATACATACACAACTATAATTTATACACACATAAACATATTTTTTTCCTGAATCATTTGATAGTAATCAAATTTAAAATCTAACAGAAGCAAGTTATGCCAATAACCTCTAAACCATCAATATCCCCAAGTGTACTGGGAAATCCTCAAAATTAAGAGAATAATAATGATACAAGAATGCTTATCAAGGAATTGATCAGATCAGATCAGAACAGAGTTAGCCAGTAATTGAACACCCTCAGACATTTGTAAATACCCTGCCATCATATTGCAATCCTGAGACAGGCTGTGAAGGGTCCTGTGTGACATTTACCCAGCCATGTTCCTATTTATGGGGATGAGACTCTTTAAACCGGGTTAACCCAAGAGAAATACTAGAGGGCTCAGAGAGGGACCTCAGGAATTCACCTTTGAGCCAGATCATGGACAGCCAGGTAACTGATACTCCATTCCAAAGATTTTGTTGCTGGCATCCCATCTCATTTAGAGTGTATCATTGTGGAGAAGTCAGTTCCGGGTATCCAACTGTAAATGCTTGCTATAGAAGATAGAGAAATTAGTCATTTCTGCCAGGACATAAGCTACCTCCCCGACTGTGGAACCACTGGGGAAAGAAGAGGAATTACTTTCTGTTTCCTGTCAGGTCCTGATTTAAGGAGAATATGTTGGGACTTTGTTAAATAATTTTTTTTCCAGCACAGCACATCACCTTGAGAATTGGCATAAAACAGAGCCAGATGCTAAAATGCCTTCCTGGATAGTTTTCTAGAGTTGGGCCTGTTCCCCTGAGGTGTACAGTTGAAGATATCAGATGGTCCAGCCTTCTAAAAGCCAAACAGCAAGAGGCTTAGCCACAGGGTCAAAGCACAGAACAGCAGAACAGCATTGAGTTGGATGTCAGTTGACAGGAGCCAAGAGAGTCCAACTCAGGCTTATCAAGGAGCAGCACTTGCCTATCTGATCCCAGACTTGGCCCTATTTTAGAAGAAAAATTGCATTATTTTCCTTATAAACTGACACAGGTTTCAGTTAATTTAGGAGACTGTCTCTTGACCAAAAAGAAAAAAGACTATTTTAACATAGTAATTCCTTGCGGAGTGATTTTCCTGAGGATACCTACCAGTGTCCTATGAAGGAGGTTGGCAATTGGTAGTACAGGTGAATGTCTTCTTAAGCCAAAGGACCGGCAAGGGACCTGCCCTGTTCTTTGAGATCAGGAGGGAAAAATGGAGGAAAGATGGTATAGGAGGGCTAACAAGGAAAAGAGAAATCCAGGGCCACTCCCTCACCAAGTTCTCAGTTCCTGGAAGGAACTGCACATGAATCCCTCAAATGCCTGTGGGCCCAAGAGTTAGCTGCAGAGGGTGGATGAGATTGGGGGCTACAGTCTTCAGTGGGATTAAGATGCACACATATATTAAAAAAATGCACACATATAAAAAGAATGTGATGGGAGGACCCCAGTTGGAAGGTAGCCAAGGGGAGAGCTTGAGAACAAATCTTCTCTCAGTGGAGCCTGTTGAAACTACAACCTTGTCCACACTATGCCCATAGACAGTGAGCCAAAGAGAGACATAAACAATCTCTTTGTGGACAACCCAAAAGGTTCTACCCTTGCCGTCCTTCCTCCCCACTCCATAGTCAGAGGGACATGCGCCAGGGAGAGAGGGGTGAGAGCCAGACTGCTCTGAATAAGGGGTTTAGGGGAGACCTTAAAATCACATAGAAGATTTAAGTTGTGAAATGAACAGCAAGGAGTCATAAGAACTGGAAATGACTGTTCTAATAGATGAATCGCCAGGAATTGATAGGAAAGGAAGTTTCAGAAGAGTAGATTATGGCAGCCGCTAGGGGGAAAATTAATTTTATATCCAACAGTTGAGATTCTTCTCCAAGACATTAAATTTAACATCCAGACACTTATACCCTGCCTCTCCTAAGACGCCTAGATTCCACCATACTCCTCCTGCATTTCTGCCCTCTTATTATAGCAGCAACATTATCAAGGATCAAATGTACACTAACCAACATCATAACCTCTCTTTTAATCTGTTTTCCCAGTGGCATGAGGAGCCCCAAATGGTCAAGAGGTAGCCTCAGCTTCTAATTCAATGGGACCATTGTGGGACTTTTAGTATTAGGAGCTTTAAACAAGCAAAGCCCAAAGCAGTGGAGAAGGGAAATAAGAACTTTGTAAGTGATGTGAGAATCCCACTCCTCCAACATTTAGCCTGATCCATGTATTCTGGCTTTGGGAGAAACAGCCCCATATATAGTCCTGGTTCAGAACATATGCCCTGACAAGCATCCCTATCTTATAAGTGCTCTCAATCATATAAGGTCTCCCTGCTGACACCAAAAATGAATCTTCAAAAACCTTTCTACCCAGTGACTTCTGATGATGGTAAAACCAGGAGATCCCATGGTCATAATCAACCTTTTGCTCTATTACTTTTATGAAGTGTGAATTTCTTGGTCCAAAATAAAGTTATACGAAATATTGTGTTAGTGAATCAACGTTAAGTCCAAAAATGATGCTAATGGGAGAGAAAGGGCAGGCATGGAAAACAAATTCATATCCAGAATAAGTGTTTATTTCAGTATGGGGAAAGAGAAGTCCCTTCCATGACTGAAGAGATTCAGTGTAACTCATTTACCACCACTCACCTGAGTGTGAAGGTTCAGAGGTCATTACTGCTCACAGGTTGATAACCTGAAAAGAAAGAAAAAAATCATGTTATTGAGCTTATGTATAAACTTGAAATCTGCCACTATTTCACTTTGTTTATGAGCCCATTAAACAAGCTCTCAGTGCTGGGAAGGAAACCAACTGATATCTACAGGAGAGGTCATTTTATCTACCTGATGATTCAGCCATCTCTGCAGTAGGAGCCTTTTGTTGAGCAGCCGCAGGGGACATGGACATTCTTACACTCTGGGTTCATTCTGAGCTGTTCATTCATTCATTCTCTATCACTCAGGGTCCCAGCAGAAACAAATGGTACATGCAAATTAAGGTATTTCAAAGAGGTAACAAGGGTTATTTACAAAGGCATAGGCAGCATGTAGCACAAAGGACAGTAGAGTACCCTAGCACTGTTTCCACACCTAGACCCAAAAGCAGAGGGAAAAAAAAACCCCAGAAAGATAAACTCATATAGAGAGGGCTACCTGGAGGAAAGCTGTGACATTCATTTGCGATAACCCAATGGGGAGAGAGTCAAGGGACTATATCATTTGACTTAAATGTCCTTCTTCCCTCACATCTCTTCCTAGGATTCCTATTTACCAAACCCAACCAGCAGCCAGAGGACAAAGGATGCAGACCAAACAGGTCAGCCTCCCAGGGCAGAGAATAAGAAATGGGCAGAGAGGTGGAAAAGAGTGGAGAGTGGATCTAGAAAGTCACACAGGAGATATCCAGCACACATTAATTCAAAAATTATTATATGCCAAACACTACTCCAGATGTTGGGAACAGAACAGCCAAAAAACAGACAAAAACTCTTAACCTCATGGAGCTCATAAAATATATAGTATATAAAATATGCACAAGTATCAATAATAATGAGAAAATAAAGCAGGAATGGGATATAGGAAATATTGGCTGGGGAGGATTATCACAATCTTAAATAAGATGACAGATAGGGTTTCGGTTGAAACCTGAAGGAGGTCAGGAATTCATATCTGTAGATATCTTGAAAAGCAGACTATACATAGGGAATAGCAGGTGGAAAGGCTCTTGTGAGTACACGTGGCATATCTGAGAAACAAAGAGAAGGCTAGTAGGTGAGTTGGATTGAGCAAGAGGGATATAGTATTAAGAGATAATAGCAGAGAGGTGAAGGAGTAGTGGAGGCAGGGTGGAGACCATACCATGTATGTAAGGCTTTGTAGGACATTGACAGAATCTTGGCTTTACTCTGAGTGAGATGGGAAACCATTGAAGGGTTTTAAACAGAGGAGCAGCATGGTCTGACATGTGCTTACATCATTATGCTGGCTGCTATGTTGAGATAGACTGATGTGGAGAGGGGAATCCAGGTTAAATAAAGGAGGCCAGTTTGGATAGGAGGATATTACAACAATTCAGTCACGAGGCAATGATGGCTTAGGCCAAGATGGTAGCAGGGACAGTGGATGGTAAAGGTGACAGGATTTGCTGAAGTACTGGATATGGATGTGAGAGAGAGCGAGGAAGTTGACTCCAAGGTTTTGTGGTTACTGGAAAAAAAGTAATTGCTATTTACTGAGATAGAGATTGCAAGAAGTTTGAGTTTGGTGTATTTTTCCCTGGGTGGATTTTAGGAGCTCAGTTTTGGACGTGTTGTTTGACATCCCAGTGGAAATGTGAAGATGGATATATGAGTATGGATTTTAGGAGAGAAGGGGAGATTTAAACACGCATGGATATTTGTGTGCCGTGTGTGTGGTGCCCTGGAAACCAAGGAGAGGTAATCAGCTATGACAAATGCTGCTGATAGTTTAAATAAGATTTGAACCTAAAATTACCATTGGAAGAAGCAATGCAGGTGACATTCATAAGAGCAGTTTTAGTAAAGTATGGGGATGTAAGGTGGTTTGAAGTGGGATCAAGAAAAATGGGAAGACAGGGAGCTATACTCAATATCCTATGATAGGGCTTCCCTGGTGGCGCAGTGGTTAAGAATCCGCCTGCCAGTGCAGAGGACATGGGTTCGAGCCCTGGTCTGGGAAGATCCCACATGCTGCGGAGCAACTAAACCCGTGCGCCACAACTACTGAGCCTGTGCTCTAGAGCCCACGTGCCACAACTACTGAAGCCCGCACGCCTAGAGCCCTTGCTCCACAGCAAGAGAAGCCACCTCAATGAGAAGCCTGTGTACCACAATGAAGAGTAGCCCCTGCTCACCGCAACTAGAGAAAGCCCGCGCACAGCAACGAAGACCTAACGCAGCCAAAAATAAAAATAAAATAAATTTATATTTTAAAAATCCTGTGATAAACCATAATGGAAAAGAATATAAAAAAAGAATGTCTACATGTGTATAACGGAGTCACTTTGCTGTACAGCAGAGATTGGCACAGCGTTGTAAATCAACTATACTTCAACAAAAAAAGTAAAAAAAAAAAAAAAAAAAAGAGAAAAATGGGAGGAGAAATATTGGAGATAGTAAATATAGACAAACCTTTCAAGGAATTTTGCTGAAAGGGAAGGAGAGGAAAGTGGGGTCAATATAAAGTCTTCTGTCTCAGTAAAGACAGAAGAAATTAAAAGTCTCTTTTTCAAACCTCATTGTCACCAATTCTCCAATCTTGGTCAATTAAAATTTGTCTCAGGGACTTCCCTGGTGGTCCAGTGGTTAAGACTCCACACTCCCAGTGCAGGGGCATGAGTTTGATCCCTTATCAGGGAACTAAGATCCCGCATGCTGCACGGTGCGGCCAAAAAAAAAAAAATCTCAGAAATTAAGGTATGAGTCTATATAAGAAAAGCTACCAACAAAATTGACAACATCAACCTTATACCACTAGTCACCAAAAACATTTGATTTTTGATAAACACCTATTTATGATGAAAAAACCCTTAAGAAAACTAGGAATAGAAATAGAAGGAAATACTTCACCTTGATAAAGTTCATATGTCAAAAACCAACAGCAAACATAATTAATGGAGAAACTTTAGACCCGGAGCAAGATTAAGATGCCCCCATCTCTGCTATTATTTATACTCAAGGTCCTGGCCAACTTTATAAGGAAAGAAAAAGATGTAAGTAGCTGAAAAACTGTCATTATCTGCAGATGATAGAATCATTGATCTAGAAGAATCAACAGAATCAAAAACTGTTAGAACTAATTTCTCTAAATAATAACCAACTAGAAAATGTAATAAAAATAAAACACTATTCACAGTAGCAACAAAAACTGTGAAGTAACTAGGATTAAATTTAATCCGGTATGTTTAAGACTTCTATGAAGTAAACTTTAAAACTCTAGTAAAGGATATAAAGAAAATCTAAGTAAACAATTTTATCCTCTTAAATGGTACAACTCCGTAGGATAATAACTTATTTTGGAAAAAACTAATAGACAATATAAAGAAGATCTAAATAGATAAAATGTCATGCCTTTGGATGGTACAACTTTATTATAACAATGTTTCTCTATATTCATCTATAAGTTTAAGTAATCCAACTCAAAATTCCAGTTGGACATTCTGAAGAAGATGATAAGTTGACTCTTAAATATGAATAAAAATCAACTTAAAAAATACGAGTATTGGGAATTCCCTGGCCGTCCAGTGGCTAGGACTCTGCGCTTCCACTGCAGCGGTCAAGGGTTAGATCCCTGGTTGGGGAAGTAAGATCCTGCATGCCGTGAGGTGCTGCCAGAACAAAAAAAACAAACAAGCAAAAAATATAAGTATAGAGATAGAATTTGCCGTACCTGATATTAACAGAATTTTGGCGCTTAATACCTGATGAATAAATTTTTGGCTCAAGAACACACAGACCAGTGGAATAGAATAAAGAATTTAGAAACAAAAATTTATCAGAATCAAATGTATACTAAAGAAGGCTCCAAAAATTCATTGAGAAATGAAGATTGCTTTCTTGCTTGATTGATCAATTGATTTGTAGATGATGTTGAGGAAACTGGCTCACTCTGTGGAGCAATATAAACTGAATTATTACCTAACATCATCACTATATTGAGGAATACAAACTGGATCCTTACCTAACATCAAATACAAAGGGGTATTCTAGACGGGTTAACGACTTAAATGTAGGGGTAGGGGGAAAGTCCCAGAAGAAAAATTCAGAGAATATATTTATGTCCTAGGAGCAGGAACAGACTTTTTTTTTTTTTTTTTTTTTTTTTTGCGGTACGCGGGCCTCTCACTGCTGTGGCCTCTCCCGTTGCGGAGCACAGGCTCCGGACATGCAGGCTCAGCGGCCATGGCTCACAGGCCCAGCCGCTCTGTGGCATGTGGGATCTTCCCGGACTGGGGCACGAACCCGTGTCCCCTGAATCGGCAGGCAGACTCTCAACCACCGCGCCACGAGGGAAGCCCTCATTGCTGTTTTAATTTGCATTTCGCTGATTATTAATGAGTGTGAACATTTCTTCATATCTTAATCAACTTTTGGTTTCTTCTGCCCATTGTTTTATTGCGATTGCTGTTTTTCTTGTTCATTTGCAAAATTTTTTGGTATATTCTAGATATCAATCCATTGTCAGTTTCTATGAGTACAAGTAATCTTCTTTGATTCTATTATTTGTCTATTCATTTTTTCTCTGGATAGAAAGCTTTTCTTTTTTAATACTTCCACCAAGACTTTTATTAACCATTTTGGTTTTTTAATTATCATTTAAAAATATTTATTTATTTATTTTGGCTACACGGGGTCTTCGTTGCGGCATGTGGGATCTTTTCTCTTTTAGTTGTGGCATGTGGACTCAGTTATGGCATGCACGCGGGATCTAGTTCCCCGACCAGGGATCAAACTCAGATCCTCTGCATTGAGAGTGTGCAGTCTTACCCACCGGACCAACAGGAAAATCCCTATTAACCATTTTAAAGTGAGCGATTCACTGACACGTTCATTCACAATGTCATGCAACTACTACTTCTATTTAGTTCCAAACATCAGCCCAAAGTAAAACCCTTCTGCATTAAGCTGTTTCTCCCCATGCTGCCTCCCCTACAGCCCTGGCAACAACCAATCTGTTTGATCTCTATGAATGTTTCTATTCTGGATAGGTCATATAATGCAATATGTGGTTTTGTGTCTGACTTCTTTCGTTTCGTACTATGTGTATGGGGGGATACATCTTAGGTCATGTTCCACAGAAGCAGACGTTGAGATATGGACTTATTTGCCAGTGATGAAAACACTAAGGAAGTCTTCCCAGGATGAACTGGTAAGGGAGTGGGGGATACAGGACAGAAAAAAGAAACCGATGCAGCCAAAAATGAATAAATAAATAAATATTTTAAGAAAGAAAGAAAGAAATGGGACCTAATTAAAAGCTTTTGCACAGTAAAGGAAACCACCAACAAAATGAAAAGACAACTTATTAAATGGGAGAAAATATTTTCAAATGATATGACCACTAAGGAGTTAATATCCAAAATATATAAATAGTTCATATAATTCAATATCAACAAACAAACACACAAACATCCCAATCAAAAAATAGGCAGAATTTCTGAATAGACATTTTTCCAAAGAAGACATACAGATGGCTAACAGGCACAAGAAAAGATACTCAAAATCTTTACGTTGTTTCCATATCCTGGCTATTGTAAATAGTGCTGCAATGAACATTGGGGTACATGTGTTCTTTTGAATTGTGGTTTTCTCAGGGTATATGCCCAGTAGCGGGATTGCTGGGTCATATGGTAGTTCTATTTTCAGTTTTTTAGGGGACCTCCATACTGTTCACTCCACAATTGGTATTGGCTGTATCAATTTACATTCCCACCAACAGTACAAGAGGGTTCCCTTTTCTCCACACCCTCTCCAGCATTTAGGGTCTGTCATACAGAGTGAAGTAAGCCAGAAAGAGAGAAATATCGTATATTAACGCATATATGTGGAATCTAGAAAAATGGTACAAAAAAATCTATTTGCAGGGCAGGAATAGAGACGTAGCTGTAGAGAAGGGACATGTAGACACGGGGGGGAATGGGAGGGTGGGACGAATTGGGAGATTAGGATTGACATATATACACTACCGTGCATAAAATAGATAGCTAGTGAGAACATGCTATAAAGCACAGGAAGCTCAGCTCAGTGCTCTGTGATGACCTAGATGGGTGGGATGGGAGCGGGGTAGGAGGGAGGTCCAAGAGGGAGGGTATAGGGGTATACATATAGCTGATTCACTTTGTTGTACAGCAGAAACTAACACAACATTGTAAAGCAATTATACTCCAATAAAAAAAAAGAAAGGCTATCATCAAAAATTCTACAAATAACAAATGTTGGAGAGGATGTGGAGAAAAGATAACCCTTGTACAACTGTTGGTGGGAATGTAAATTGGTGCAGCCACTATGGAGAACAGTATGGAGGTTCATCAAAAAACTAAAAATAGATTTGCCATATGATCCAGCAATTCCACTCCCGGGTATATATCCAGAAAAAAGGAAAACACTAATTCGAAAAGATACATGCACCCCAGTGTTCATAGCAGCACTATTTACAATAGCCAAGATATGGAAACAACCCAAGTGTCCATCAACAGACGAATGTATAAAGAAGTTGTGGCTTATATATACAATGAAATACTACTCAGCTATAAAAAAGAATGAAATTCTGCCATTTGCAGCAATGTAGATGGACCTAGAGGATATTATGCTTAGTGAAATAAGTTAGAGAAAGATAAATATTATATGATATCACTTATAAGTGGAATCTAAAAAATAATACAAATGAATGTATATGCAAAACAGAAACAGACTCACGGATATAGAAAACATAGTGGTTACCAAATAGGAGAGGGGAGAGGGGAGGGGCAAATTAGGAGTATGGGATTAAGAAATACAAATTACTACATATAAAATTGATAAGCTACAAGGATATATTGTATAGCACAGGGAATTATAACCATTATCTTGTAAAAACTTTTTTTTTTGGCCGCGCCATGTGCAATTTGCGGGATCTTAGTTCCCCAACCAGGGATTGAACATGGGCCCTCGGCAGTGAAAGCACCAAGTCCTAGCCACGGGACCACCAGGGAATTCCCAACTTTTAATGGAATATAATCTGTAAAAATACTGAATCACTAAGTGGTATACCTGCAACTAATATAATATTGTAAATGAACTATACTTCAATTAAACAAATAAAATAAGCCATTATTAATAAATTATAGCACCTTAAAAATAATAAAACACATTTTTTAAGTAGTATTGAATTTTGTGGAATGAATATAAATTTTTCTTAGATAAATAAGGATGGAAAATATTTTTATTGAATGATATAGTTCTATAAATTGGTATTTAAAAGCAAGGAAACATTAATAATATTAACAAGCAAGATATTCTGTGGGATATATCTGCATATTCTTCTAGTAATTACCCTTAAATTTTCAATGTGCACGTTTTTACAAATTTAAGAAATATACTCCTGAACAGATGGAGTTAAAAAGGAAGACTGTTTACTTCTGAACTATTCCCTGCCACTTTCCCTGCTATCAAGAAGTATTTTGGTTACATCTTGTCTTTTTGGTAACTATTCATTTTGATAGAATTTAAAATTTAGAGAAAAGTTGTAAGAATGGTATCTACCCTTAAACCAGACTAAACAGTTGTGTACATTTTCCCCCCTTTGCTTTATCACAGGTTTTCAGAAATTTGAGTATAATGTTTCTCAGTACCATTTTCTTTTTGTTTATTCTGCTTTGGGTTTGTTGAGCTTCCTGAATTGGTTGATTGATATTTTTCTTCAAATTTGGAAACTTTTCAGCCATTATCTCTTAAAATATCTTCCCTTCCCCACTTACCAGGGCCTCCAATTACACGTAGGTTAGACCATTTGATATTGTCCTACAGGTCATGAGGCCTTGTTTATTTTTCTTATATGTATTTCATATGTTCTCTATATGCTTCAGTTTGGATAGTTTCTTTTGTTATGTTGTCAGATTTACTGAGATTTTCTTCCTTAGTATCTAGTATGCTATTAAGCCCTTTAGTGTAATTAGATGTTGTATTTTTTTCCTATGGAACCTGTTAGACTCACAACATTCAGTGATAAAAACCCATACAAGCATTTTTACTATGCCAAATATTCAAAAGTTAGTGTTATTGAATGTTTTAATTGTGTGAATTGAAGTATCTGACCAAACAGTTTTTGAACAGGGTAATGTGTTTCTCTTCCATGTGTGAATATTTTCCCCTATATTAATTGAGGTTTTGATTGGGTTAGGTTTTAATCTCATATAGTGTATGCCTATATGTTTTTTCTTTTTATAAATTGAGTTATGAAACTTCCCAGGAGAACTTCCAGAAGTGCTCATGGACCAACATAGAATCTCCTACATCCCCTAAAGGTTATCTGTGGGCCAACTCTAGCACCCCGTCAACTGGTGTCTCTCCCCTGAAGTCAAAGTCTCAGGTAAAAGTTAAAGTCTGTACGTGTAGAGGAGCTGCCTAAGACTATGCAGTAAGAAAGAAGAAGGAAGACTGTTCTCTACTCTGATCTCCAGCATATTGGTAACCACTCAAAGATGTCTGGACATGTAAGGGGTAGAGGCCAGGCACTGGGGAAATTGATTGGATTCCTTGCAGATCCAATCATGTAAAGTGCAAATGTTGTTTTAGTCACTACTTAGAGGCTATTTTCACATCCCGAATTATGAATTTGAGCACCTGAAATGCATGTAATAATGTAATAACTATTAATTTGATCAGCTTTCCAATAACTATTTAGCTATATTGGCTTCCTCAAATCCAAATCGATATCTTTTCCCCTTAGCTTATATTTACACTGGCCCTAAAACTCAAAGTTTCTCTGTTATCTGCTTATGGATTCCTGAAGCATCCCTTCCCCAAAGTTTTTATTCCCAGGAATCATCAAAGTCCCCCAGTTGTTCTCATTAAGGCCTTCCTATTTGTTACCATCGGAGGGCGACTTTCAGTAATTTCCTGGGGGCTTCCCTGGTGGCGCAGTGGTTGAGAGTCCACCTGCCGATGCAGGGGACGCAGGTTCGTGCCCCCGTCCGGGAGGATCCCACGTGCTGTGGAGCGGCTGCGCCCATGAGCCATGGTCGCTGGGCCTGCGCGTCCGGAGCCTGTGCTCCGCAGCGGGAGAGACCACAACAGTGAGAAGCCCGCGTAACGCAAAAAAAAAAAAAAAAATTTCCTGGATCCAGGCTCCCTCTTGGGGTATAATTCTAAATTGTTCCCTAATATCATTCCTTTCCTCTTCCATTAAATCTCTCTAGGACACAGTCATTTTCCCAGACCTACTATCATCAAAAACATCTCCCCAAACTTTTCCTATCCTAGTCCCAAGTGTAAAAGCAGTTAGGTCCATATAAAATCAGAGAGATATTCTTCTTTTCTTTTTGTATAAGACTAGTTTTGACATTTCAGATCTCATGTCTTCCCCTGAGTGTCAATCTCTCTTCATTCGTCTACTGATATGCCACTACTTTGCCTTCTATCATTTCTAAAACTAACATTTTCAAGCCATAGTTCTCTCTTCATTTGAAACACCCAGTGGGTTGGCCCTGCCTGCAGATCAGGGCATTCCCACTGTTTCTGGACCAGCCTAACTCCATAAGTAAAGGCATACCAGATGCAGGCTCCCTATAGTGAATTTTCAGCCTTTCCAATGGTATTGTTTCATTCTTCTTGTAAGAATAGACCTCTTCCTCTTCATCTAGTCATGGCTATACTGCTATGGTATTCACAAATGTGATTGGCTCAAAACTAATAGACATATCAGAGCCAAACTGAGAGCACAGAGCAGAGGTGGGTAGGGAGGGAAATGCCTCAAGGAGGCTGTTGATAAGCCACATAAAACCCTTGATTCTGGCTCCACGCTGACTTTTGCTCGCGCCTACTTCTTCTTTAAGAACAAGATAAAAAGGAAGAAGGTTTGGGATGGCTGTTTAGTACCACCAACAATGCGTAGCAATAATAAATCAAGCCCCCAACCTCACATAGTCTATTTGGAATTTTTCAGCGGGGTTTTCAGTTACTCATTCATTCAACAAATATTTGCCGAGTGTCCACTGTGTATCAAGTAGTACTCTTCCAAGCACTGGGGAGATAGTAGTGAAGAAAGCATGCAAAATCCTTGCCACATTACAGTGTACATTCTTCTAAAGGAGATGGATAATAAATTTTAAAGTATATAAATTCAGGTAAATCGAAGGGCTTTGAAGATAATAAAGCATAATAAAGAGATAGAATTTCATTGGGAGAGAGCGCCTATTTGGAGTGGCTAAGGAAATCCTGTCTTATAAGGTGACACTTGCCCAGAAAAATGAATAGAGTGAGGGTGTAAGTCATTGGAAGTTCTTGGTGAAGAGTGTTCCAGAGACTAGAATTAACAAAAGCCCTGAAAGGGAATGACCTTAGCGTGTTCAAGGAATAGCAAGAAGTCCAAGATGGCAAGAGTTGCTGCCATGATGGAGAGCCTAGAAGGAGATGAAGTTAGGGAGAAGGGTGATCTTGTATAATATAGTAAAGAGTTTGGGTTTTATTTTAAATGCTATAGGAAGTATTGAGAGGGTTTGAGCAGGAAAATTCTGTAACTTTTTAATTTTTACATTTGAAAAAGATCTATCTACAGAAATACATTTGCTTCTTTCCTTCCCCTTCTCCTGTGTGTTTAACACTGTCTCTGGGTTTAACCAAGTGTTCATGAGGACATAAGGGAAGCAGGCCCACCATGCAAACTCAGGGAAATGGAATACTTGGACCATAATTCATAGACTCTTTCTAAAAGCCTGAGAAAGATCACTTAGAATTCTTTCTTATCAAATGTCTTTGATTTCTTAAGGGAAATAGAGCTGATAAGACCTGCCAACAGGCATCTAATCTGTGCCTGACATATTGTTCACTCCCTAACATTACTCCCCCTTTTCCGCATCTCCTGCAAAGGAGATTCATCACAAAGAAAGCTGCAATTGTTTTTAGGCAGCCCATAGTGAAAGGAAGCTTTGGCTTGGACCAGGGTGGTTGGAAGGCAGTCAGATTTGGAACACATTTGGATAATGGAATCAATAGGTCTTGACGATGAATAGATTGGATGTGTAGTTGAGGGAATAAGAGAAATCAAGGATAACTCCAAAGCTTTCTGCCTGAACAGTAGAATAAATGGCAGTGCCACCTCTTGAGATGGGAAAGACTGAGGGAGGAATGATGGGGAGGGAGAATCAAGAATTATTTTGAACTTGTCAAGTCTGAGATATCCGTTAGCATCCAAGAGCAGATGTAAACTGCAATTACATCTGGTCCCCAACCAGAATGTAAGCTCCAAGAGGATAGAGATTTTTGTCTGTTTTGTTTACTACTGTATTCTTGGAGCCTAGATGAGGCCCTGGCACATAGCAGGGTTTTTTGTTTTTTTTTTTTTAATAAATTTATTTATTTATTTTTGGCCACGTTGGGTCTTCGTTGCTGCATGCGGGCTTTCTCTAGTTGCAGCGAGTGGGGGCTTCTCATTGCGGTGGCTTCTCTTTGTGGAGCACGGGCTCTAGTCATGCAGGCTTCAGTAGTTGTGGCACGTGGGCTCAGTAGTTGTGGCTCATGGGCTCTAGAGCGTAGGCTCAGTAGTTGTGGTGCACAGGCTTAGTTGCTCCACGGCATGTGGGATCTTCCTGGACCAGGGCTCGAACCCATGTCCCCTGCACTGGCAGGTGGATTCTTAACAACTGCGCCACCAGGGAAGTCCTACAGCAAGTGTTTGATAAATATTTAGTATTTGCTGAATGAATGAACAAATAAATGAATAAATGTGAGTCTGAAGCTTTCATAGTTTGAAGTCCTGGCCTGTAGCCATTGCTGAGCAGAATGATAAAAAGCAAATGGTGGCAACAAATACCATATATTAATACCTAAAATAGTGAGAGAAAGCCGTGTCTGAGGGGCCTCTTCCCTCTATCAGAACTCAAATTCAAATTTCTGGATTGGCCTGCCACATGGAGAAAAGGGAGACATGGAGAATAGAGGGCCAGAGCCTGAACAGAGGAATGAGTGAAACCATTTATGTGAACTTTTAATGTATAAGATCTCTCCAAATACAAAGGAAGCCCCAACAGTGATATGAATTTGCTTCTTGAGGGAAAACAAAGTGGAAAAGTGAGAAAGAAGAGGCTTCCTAGAGAGATCCTTCCACATTCCCAACCCCCCTCACCCTAAGTCTACAATACAAAATATTGAAGTTTTTAAAGTTTTTGTCAGCACTGAAGTTCAATATATGGTTTGGTGTGAAAATGTAATGTACAGGAAGACATATAGTTTGGTATGATTATGTATTATCCTACATCACTGTTGCTGGCTATCACACTATGAAAAGTCTGATGTTATTTGAAAGAACTGGAAGGATCAAGAAAATAAAAAAGAGGGTGGGAGAAAACTTGTGTTTTTCAGCCTACTGAGATGCCAATAAATCAGTGCTAATTGCCCAGAGTCTACCTTTTGTGGGTGAACTCAATCTTGTCAATGAATTGTGACACTGTGTCTCCCATATCAGGGTAGCATTCTGTAATACTGACAAATATTCTGCTCTCTTGGAGAGAGGCATCTTTATCGATCACATCTATTTCCTGAACCATTCTGTCTTACAGTTGGGTCTTTGATGCTTGGACTTACAAGCTAAGAATCTGCAACCTTGTTCTGTGGTGCCATTGAGCTAGATCAGGAGAAAGGCTCTGAAGATACAAGAGAATGAAATGTGTCAGTGGGGTTGGGAAGGTGCCGTAAATGGGAAAACACATCTGCTCCTCCAAATAGCATCGCAATCACAACACTTAGAAACTTGCCATGGTGAGCGGCTTCAGTCCCAAGGTTTTTCCTGAGACCACCTTCTGTCCCTTACTGTCCATCCTGTATATTTTTAAAAACCCATTTTCTTCCCTTTTGTTTCTCCTTTGGCCCCCATGTCCCTTACACTCCTGTGATAAATTGAATGAAAGCTCTGTGTACAGAGACAGCTTCCACTCTGTCTTGTGAGTAGATATCCCCATATTTTAAATAGACAGATCTACAAACGAATCTCATGGCCTTGAATTTCCCAGGTTCCCAATCTCCTGATCTTCTTCATATGTCTCTATTTCTGATAGTCTTTCTTAGCTCCATGTTTATTCCACAGTGGCTATTGCTGTGGCTACATTCTCCTCATAAAATTCATTAACTCTGAAAGTCATTTTCCATTCATTCATTGCTGAATAATGCTACTTCTGTTCAGATTTGGTATTGATCAACAGATGAGATGAATGAATGTTTAAACCCTGGTCCCACTCTGTCCGCAGATGGAAGGCAGGTTGCTAGGCAAAGCTTTCTGCCCAGGCTCCAGTTTCTAGCAGGCTTTCATTTTTGCTTTGCCATGGAGATAATTTCCTGAAACCCCTATTTCCTTGTTCGCTGGTAACTGAACCAATGTAGAACATTCACACTACAGCCGCAGCGTTCACTGCAGCCAGGATGTTGAGGTAGTTGACGTACCAAATATATCTCCTCCCCCTACAGGTTCCGAAGAAATTTTTTTAAAAATGCAAAAATCAGGGCTTCCCTGGTGGCGCAGTGGTTGAGAGTCCGCCTGCCGATGCGGGGGACGCAGGTTCGTGCCCCGGTCCCAGAGGATCCCACATGCCGCGGGGCGGCTGGGCCCATGAGCCATGGCCGCTGAGCCTGCGCATCCGGAGCCTGTGCTCCGCAGCGGGAGAGGCCGCAGTGGTGAGAGGCCCGCGTACCGCAAAAAAAAAAAAAATGCAAAAATCAAATAATTTCGAAGTATCTGTTTTTGCTAGAGGCTAGTTTGGAGTCTGTGGCTGGGACCTGAATATAAATTTGGCTTCTTGATACATCCCCCTAGCCCCCAGGTAACTTACCACGTGTTGCTGGCAGGTTGTTTGGGAAAGCAAGAGCCAAAATTGGGATTACCTACCCTTGCTCAGTACTATATGCCATAGTTTTTCTTTTCAGAGAAGAAGGGAGGATGCTACCATACCAATACTTTTAAATGAAAAGAAGTTTCTGTTTTATAAGCAGTTAGAAATAGGAGGAGAGGAAGAAAATGGTTCCACAAAGGGTTCTTCCTGCCTCCTGCCCTCACCTAATACTCCCAAAATGCTCTATGCCACCCCAAGCACCCCATCCTTACTACCCAGTGTTTACCTGGGCTGTGAGGTCTCCATCTAGACATAGAAAGTTGTGGAGATGAAGGGTTGAGGAGGAACAATTCTTAGGTCCCATCATAGATCAACACCTAAGGGGTAGTAGAAAGGGGTGACCAACCTGAGTTTTGGTGGATGCAGCTCCTGTGTTTGGAAAGAAGACAGTCAGGGGAGAATGTATGATACATTCACATTATCTTCTCTCAGATGGTCTCTGTTCAAGCAAATCCTGGCTTTGCCATGAACTCAAGCCTAGCAGGTGTTTTGGATCTGTTTTATCTGCCTTATAACTGGTAGCATGGGCTTGCTTATTAAGCTTTGATACTTTTTGTGAGTTTTTAATCGTTTTCTGTACCTTCAAAGGTTGCAGTTTAGATGCTTTAAGGTAGAGGCTCTCCTCTCTTTTCTCATCTCTTCCCGTGATTTCTGGGGCTCCTTTCTCCTTGTTCTCCAACCTCTGGCCACTCCTTTTTGGCATTCTTTACACCATCCACTCGTGATGTTCTTCTTTTAGTGTTTGCTTTATCTGAGGCTCTGTCCCGTGCCTTAGTGTCTTTTCAGCCCACCGTTTCTCCTGCTTAAGCTCATTGGCTCCAATACTTTCAGCTAGCATATATACTTGATGCTGATTCCCAAATGTGTAATTCTTTCCCAAAAGCATATTTTAAGCCATTTACTCGACACTGTCCCCACCTGCATCTCATACTCAGTGGACCAAAACCAAAATTCATCAACTGACTCCGTCTTCTTTATGCTACATTTTAGTAAATTGCACCCACGTTCACTCAGGTAACTGAGCTAGAAATGTGACTGTAATATTCATGAGCCCATGGATCCAACCGGTTACCAAGTCTTATTAATCCCACCTTTCTAACATCTTTCAGATCTCCTTCTTTTATCCTTCTTCATTGCCACTACCTTATTTTAGACCTTATATCAGTTCAGGCTTTTTAGGTTGCAATCAACAGAAACAAACTGACTAATTTAAGCAAAGAAGGGGTATTTATTTGAAAAGACATTGGGAAAGCTCACAGAATTGGAGGGAAAACTGAATAACCATGCTTTAAGGAAGACTAGATCTGAGGTGTTTCTGGGGACCTTAGCAGGTGGAGCTCAAACTTTCTGTCTGGGACACTGGGTAAGGTAACTCAGCTACAATCATCTTTCATCTCTCTGTCTTTATCAAATTTTCAAATTCCTAGTAGAAAGAATCTGGTTGACCATCTTTGAATAAGTCATCAGGGCTAGGAAAAAGGGGTGAGTGGCAAAAATTGCCATAGACCCTTCTCAACCCTTCCTCAATACTAACTAGCTTTCTCAAATGCCTCTGCATCTTTCCAATCTATAGTTCACATGGCCACCATTTTTGTATTTTAGAAATATATACTGTTCAAAGTATCCCTACTTAACATCCCTCCATAGTACTTCATTATTCATAGAATAACCTACAAGCTCTTCTAGGGACTTCACTCTAGGATTTAGACCCTGGCTTCCTCTCTCATCTCATCCCTTGCTACCGTTTCATTAAATCCTTTTTTTTAAATTAATTAATTAATTAATTTTGGCTGCGTTGAGTCTTTGTTGCTGTGCGGACTTTCTCTAGTTGTGGCGAGTGGGGGTTACTCTTGGTTGCGGTGCACGTGCTTCTCATTGCAGTGGCTTCTCTTGTTGCGGAGCACGGGCTCTAGGCACGTGGGCTTCAGTAGCTGTGGCGCACGGGCTCACTTTGTGGCTCACAGGCTCTAGGTCGCAGGCTCAGTAGTTGTGGCGCTCGGGCTTTGTTGCTCTACGACATGTGGGATCTTCGTGGGATCGAACCCATGTCCCATGCATTGGCAGGCGGATTCTTAACCACTGTGCCACTAGTGAAGTCCGTTTACCAAATCTTATGTTCCAGGCATACTGTGGTTACTGGCAATGCTCCTAAACAAGACGTGCTTTATTCTATGTTCATGTTTTAGCTTGTGTTGCTCCCTCTTTCTCAAATGCCCATTTCCTCTTCTTTTCACCTGGTTGACTCATACTCATCTTTCCAGGCTCACTTTAGGGATGAGTTCCAAACCTCTCCCTGTCTCTCCTTATCCAGGTTAAGTGCTCTTCCTCTCTACTCCGCTAGCATCCTGAACTTCTCTCTAACATGCCCATTGCAACGTGTTGCATTCCACTCTTTCCTGGTCTGTCTTCTAGGTTACACTGTGAGCTCCTTGAGGTCGAAGACTGCATTTAATTTTTATTTGGATCCCATTACCTACGACAGTGCCTAACATGTCATAGATGTTTGGCAAATTATATTGAAATAAACAAATATTGATTTTGAATGCCCTAATGTATAAAGCACTGTGGGTGGAACAAACATAAATATGTATATAATTCATATTTCACTTTCAGGAGCTTACTGCCTAGGGAGCAACAACCTGCATATAAGAAAAGTTATACTAGAATAACAATTTACTATATAATTGCGTGCACAAAATAACAGTACCTACAGGCTAGAATTTGGGATTAGATTGATGTGGAAAGTCTTCTCTGAAGAAGAAAGGCCTAAGTAGTTACGTAAGTAAAGAAGAAGACTCAAAATGGTTTGAAGAGGCTGGGAGAGAGTTTTAAGTTGGAGAATAAGAGAAATAAATGTTCACTGTGTCTGAGGAAAAGGGTAAAAACATTGGCTAAGGCAGGGGTTGATTAAGATACAGTGAAAATATATCCTTACTGTATAGCACAGGGCACTGTATACAATATCCTGTGATAAACCATAATGGAAAAGAATATGAAAAAAATGTATATATACATGTAAACTGAATCACTTGCTGTACCTGCAGAAAATTAACACAACATTGTGAATTCAACTATAGCTTCAATAAATTTTTTCAAAAATATACAGTGAAAGGGTCAGTGTGTGTGTATGTTGGGGAGTCATAGGTTAGAAAAACAAACTGGAGCAGATTGTAGCAGATTTTGTTTGAAATGTTTGGACTTTTCATTCTCTGACTCCAACATAGAACACCTCAGCATTCTAGATTGCCCTTTCATCACAAATTCCCTGTGTCTCCTCTAGAATATTTTCAAAATGGACAGTTTCCATGTCAAGGGATTTCCCCTTCTTCCCTGAGCTAAGCTTTCCTAATGTCCTTCAAGGTATTGTACACTCCATCTTTCTATTCTTATTTTAGATGTAGTTTTTGTGTTTGTGTGATATTTTTCCCCACACTGGGTTGCAGACAAACAGCACAAGCCTTATATCCCCCAATTTGTTGGCTCCTACTTATTTTAGTTTCAATATACATGTGAGCTGGATTCACAATTCCAGAAAAACTAAAGGTGAGAAAAGGGTGAAAAGCTTATTAGTCTATTTCCCTTGAAGGGAAGTTTCAGAGGTTAACTCAGTCTAGTGATAAACTCTAGATAGTCATATTTAGGGTTTGTGTCTAGACACTCAAACTAGACATAAAGCCTGAGCAATCACCTATCAAAACTATTAACATTAATATAGATCTTTCCTTCAAACCCATAGGCTTTATAGGAGCTTGGGCTAATAGGCCTTATCAAAGCTCTCTTTAATTTTCAGGGCCCCCATTATTTGATCTCATCCTACCTCCCCACTTTTATGTCTTACCACTTCAAACAACAACAGCAAAAGAACAAAAACAAAATAACCTTCCAGTTAGGACTAATATCTGGAAAAGTATGATTATATTGAGAGGGGAGGTATACATTAAAGGATGGCTACTCCTCCAAATTTCTCCCGCAACTGACACGTGAATTAATTTTATTTCAGGTCTTTATATAGGTAAATCTCACCACTGTCGTGGAATTAGAACGTCACCTTTAAATCATTTGGTTAACTCTATTTTTACAGATGAGGAAATTGAGGCCCCAAGAAATGAATTGACTTGCCTAATATGTTAGCATGTATTTGTCATTATTGTTTCACGTTTAACAATCACTTTCTCTTCCCTCCCCACAATTACCAACTAAACTTAGGTCCTTGAGGGCAAGGATCATCATGTCTTGTGCATTTTCTGCCTTCACAACGGCATCAATAAGTCTCTTCTTGTTTCCCACACAGGATCAAGAATGGGGCTGAACACAAAGAATGTGCTAAGAAAAGAATGTTTGGATTGAACTGAACCCCTGCAGAACGTGGACTATTTAGAGGCACTGAGTTTGGCCTCTGGGTGAATATTTGCCTTGAGTTGGCCCACTTAGCAGTGAACAGTAATGGGCCAAAGGAGACAGGCCAAGTGTGTAGTCTTGTTTGCCCAACTAAGTTATGAATACCTTCTTATACAGACTCATTTTGTAGTCCATATCACTTTGAACAGTACTAGTCACAGAGTAGACACTCATTAAAAACATTTTAATTGACTTACTGTCCTTGGATCAAAAATCAGATATTGATCTGTGCTTCATCCAGCAACTAGAGTAGCTTTACCAAAAGAAAAACGCCGGGCTGTCAAATATGGACGCTGCTGGGCTGAAGAAACATTTTTCATGCAGTTCTATGCCTTAACTTGGCCTTGAACAAGAGTATCTGGGATCCTGTGCTGCCTCTTAGATACCAAAGAATCATTTTGAAAAGTGCTACAATAAAGCCTATAATATAGTGTTAATTATTAGATAACTTAAGGCAACAGTACACATCAAAAGGGCACCAACTCTACGATGTTAAGTGGGGGTGAATTTATTTTGGTCTACCCACAATGTGTCACCCTCTCTCCTGGGGACTATTTTTAAGACCTCTGGCCTGAGTTAATGATGCAGCTGGTGACCAGCAATAGGTGGAAGTGAGCCATCCTTGGATGGGATTTGATCCTGGATTTGGGATTATTTATACCATGCTATAGCCCGTTGACCTATCAACTACATAGCTTGGCCATTTCTACTTTTCTTGTTTTGGTCTTTACTCTGCCACCCTCATTTTTAAAGGAGAGAGCTTTAGTTGAGGTAGTTCCAGGGTCCTACTTAATTTAAGCTAGTTTAACCTCCAAAGAGAAAGCAGGCTATTTATTTTAAATAACCCAATCTTACTGATGAGCATCTTTCACTATGTTAGGGCAGTAAATGGGTTTAGTAAGAATTGGTCAAGGAATCCAAAATACTTTGTTACTAAATATTGTAACTTTTGCCCTTTTTCTCCAAAGGGAACTGGTATCTGGGGGAGAGGGAGATGGGAAAGTAAATGAAAGTTTAGATTATGAGAATATTTGCCACTGATGATTGTTTTTATTACCTTAATTCTAGGTAGGGAAACTTAGATGTGGTTAGGTACATGAAGGAACCAGTAATCCAAGCATGGTCATTAAGAATTGGAAATTTAGTTGGGAAGTTCCACTAACTGTATCCCTTCTCATGGAATCATTGGCTAATTATTGGCAAGGGCAGAGCTCTTTCCATGTGGAGAAGAGTATGCAGGTAGACATTCAAAACAGTAGGTGGTCTTTAAGGGTATTATGATTGTCCAGTTGCCCAAAAGAATTTGCCTAAGCAGTCTACTAGGCCAGTTACTTGAGTGGTCTAAAACCTCTATTTTTTTTTTAATTGAGGTATAGTTGATGTACAATATTATATAAGTTTCAGGTATACAACATGGTGATTCACAATTTTTAAATGTTATATTCCATTTAAAGTTATTATAGAATATTAGCTATATTCCCTGTGTTGTACAATATATCCTTGTAGCTTATTTATCTTATACATAGTACTTTGTACCTCTTAATCCCCTACTCCTATCTTGCCCCTCCCCCTTCCCACTCCCCACTGGTGACCACTATTTTTTGTTCACTATATCTGTGAGTCTGTTTCTTTTTTGTTATATTTCCTAGTTTGTTTTATTTTTTAGATTCCACATATAAGTGATATCATATAATATTTGTCTTTCTCTGCCTGACTTACTTCACTTAGCATAATACTCTCCAAGACCATACATGTTGTCGCAAATGGCAAAATTTCATTCTTTTTATGGCTGAGTAGTATTCCATTGTACATATATACCACATCTTCTTTATCCATTCGTCTGTTGATGGACCCTCAGGTTGCTTCCATATCTTGGCAATTGTAAATAATGCTGCTATGAATATTAGGGTACATGTATCTTTTTGAATTAGTATCTTCAGGGTTTTTTTTTGGATATATACCTAGGAGTGGAATTGCTGGGTCTCATGGTAGTTCCATTTTTAGTTAATTTTTTAGGAACCTCCATACTGTTTTCCATAGTGGCTGCACCAATTTACATCCCCACAGTGTATGAGGGCTCCCTTTTTTCCACATCCTCTGCAACAATTGTTATTTGTGTTCTTTTTGATAATAGCCATTCTGACAAGTGTGAGGTGATAGCTTATTGTGGTTTTAATTTGCATTTCTTTAAACCCCTATTTTAGAAGAAATCAACTTATCAGTTGTCACCATGTCCTCAAGAGGTCCCACTTGATTAACTCTTCACACTGAAGAGCCCAGCATGCAGGCTGAATAATGAGTCCTGTTCTTTAGTGATCACCCAAACTGGGCTCTTCTAAGTCATGTCCCCAAACTTCATTGAGAGAGGTTGAGAACATGTAGAAGACCAAGACTCTGAGTAAGAAAAAAATAATTCAATATTCTGCCTCTTTTTCAGGTTTCAGTATGGCAAATCAAAGACTTCAAGAACTAGCCCAGTTAAATTTGAGAAAGAAACAATTGTTGATAGTGATGAGGTAAGAAAGAGCATTAGCAATGTTCACTTATAATCTTTCTTTGGAATTGCTTAGACTACTTTATAAGCTGGGTCTCACAAACTTCCTGTTGAAAAGCAAAACAGGGTCAAGATTTATATAGAAAGCAACGTTAATTTATCTAATTTTATGAAAGAGAAACAGAGACATAGAAAAGGGAAGAGACAGGGACATATCAACAAAGAATCAAAACCCAGGACCAGAAATCTATTTTAGGGGATGAGCGAGTGTTAAACCCTGACTTAAACTTGATTTTGTGGTCACTTCTTGCAACAAAACTCCTTTGGATAGCTTGGTTGCTTCCCAAGGTTTATCATATTCAAGTGAATTTTCCAGGTCAACTTTTATTTCATCAGCCAGAGATAGTACAATTCAACATAAAACTAAAAACATACTCCAATTTGGACATTCTTATGGATTTAGTCAACTACTGGAAACTAATTTGGAAATAAGATGCAATACCTTAGAAAAATTTGGGAGTAAAAACATTTTTCCCAGAGACTTTCCCAAAAAAATTAATTAAAAAAAACAACTATAAAGGAAAAGTCTTCACATCTTCTCCCAAATAAATTTTTCTGAGATGTCTGTGATTCTAAATATATATGTCATATCTGTGAAGCCAGTTTTTCAAATGTATTTTTGTTTTGAACAAAGGGACTTCAGTTTTACAGAAGGTAACACAAATGAAATCATTGCATCTTTGGATTTGTCCCCTATTTCATCCCAGCATTCCTAAAAGAATGTATGGCATATCTCTGCTAATCCTCCCCACAGTCCTCCTCCAAGCCCTGGAAATTGCCAACTCCTGGCATTTTCCTCCCCTCATCACACAGTTCTGTCCCACTCTTACTATCTCCCTCTTCTCCATTCACCTTCTTGCCGCATTCACCTGTTCAGTGTGAGTTCCCTTTCTTCTGAATCCCAGCTTACTACATCACCTCCTTGGGGGCATGGCAATCTTTAGAAATGCTCATCCACATACAGGATTGTGCTCTTTATCTGATTCCTGATTAGGCCAAGCCTGAAGGAGATAACTCAGAGCTTTTATCTCCTTGTGTTCTTGTCCCTTTGATTTATCCTTAGACAACCTGGGGCTAAGCTAGAGGCCAGGCAACAGCCCCGGGGGTCAGCAGAAGGAAATGGAGGAGGTCCAGCAACTCTACCACCAGACATGGCACTCAAGCAATCCACCAATCACCAGCACCACCACCAGCAAAAAAACACAAAGTGGTGGACAGAAGGGTTACCAAAATTCAATTACTTTTTGCCACATTTCTGGAAGAATCATATGTCACAGAAATATTCAAAAATGCAGACTGCACCATTGTTTCTCCCTTCTGTGTGCCGCCCCCAGCCCCGAAAGCAGTTATCCCCCAGGCTTCCTTTCACTGACAGCCCTTAAGTTATTGCCCTTCTGTAACTTGTTTTTCTCCTTAAAGGTTGTTTTGTTTTTCACCTGATTTTGCATGTTTTGTTTTGTTTTTCACCTGATTTCCCTTCTATAGAGATGGAAAAGGCAGAAGAAAGAGGTGTGAGCTCTAGGGGTGATTTGTCCCGGTCTAAACTTTGATGCTGCCCTTGTCTATTTCACCCCTTCACTTCCTAACAGCTCCTAACGTTTCACAAAGCTGGTCCACATTTCCATGTACAAGCTACCATGTCAGGGTGCCTTAGAACCTAGCTCTCCATGCTATGGCTCTCATTCCAGAAACCCAGGGTGCAGAGCATGGAGTTCTTCTCACTTAATTTAAGTTAGAGACCAGATTTTAGCCAGACTAAGGTGAGGTAAGGAATGGAATATTGTTTAGAATAGGTACAACTTGAAATACTAATTTTGATTATTGTCTCTAGATTTTTGATGCAGTCGGGCAATCAAAATTTGTTCTCGAGAACCTTCACCATTACACAGTCCATCCAAATTTGGTAGGTGATAAAAGCATTCCCCCAAGATCTCCAACAGCAAGTTTCAGCTGAGGCCCACTGCAGAGTATCCCAAGTGCCTCCAAGTGTCACCAGCTTCTGTGACTGTGCATCCTCCTAGGACAGGGAAGCAGAGCTGTCTCAGGACACTGTTGGGAATGGTGGTGAGGGAGGAGGGCGGGACTGGGAAGAAGGTGGTCCCTGCAGCTGATTTTTTTTTTTTTTAATTGAGAAAACATATTTCGAATCAGGAAGTGTTCTGTTCTCTCCCTCTCCCTTCTTCTCTCTCTAATCCTCCACCTTCCTCCTACTGATGGAAAAGCAAGTTTAGTGGGCATGCCCCTTCCCCCACTACATCTTCAGTGACATGCTGTCTTTCTGACTGCTTTTCCTTTTTTTAACTTTGTGTTTATTCTGCATATTAATGTGGTTGTGCCTGTGGAGAAACGTTGGTGAGTAGGAAGATGCGGGTAAGGGCTGTGTTGGCCCCCTCAGGGCTCTCTGAACTAGGAGATTTGGCTCCTGGCAGTCTCCCCCCTCTGCCTCAGAGTGAGTTGTAGAGAAGGCCGTTTAGGTTGAACATAGAAACTTCTGCTTGCCCTGTTTTCTTGGGCACAATGTTGGGCACAACTTTTCCACAAGAATGAAGTCACCTCGCTCCTTTTAATGTGGAAAGTTTTCCGTCTCATTTCCCCAGCCCCTTGGTCTGTTTGCAGGGAAAAGCTCTGAGAGGAGAAAGGGACAGAGAGCTTCGGACATTTTCTATTAAACCCAGCCCCTGTCCGGCTTCTATCCCTATCCCAGAGAGGCAAAAGATTAGCCAACTGATTTGTTAATCTGCTCTTGAACTAATCCCTTTGTCTCTCTGGAAATCTTTCTGTCTGCTCAGGCCCAGTACTATGAGCCTTTGAAGCCCACTGCACTGCATAAATTCCTGGCTCGAAACAGGAAAATTCAAAGCTTCACATTGAAAGTAACAGAGTATGATCAGGATAAGACCTTACTGATTATGACCAACAACCCACTTCCCTGCTCAATCGACCATCAAGGAAAGGACATGACATCAAAATACTTTTCCAGTGAGTTACTGCTCAAGGTAACGGCACCTGGGGAAGTTTCCTGGCACCCTGAGTAAGGATCCTGAAGAATTAGGAGTTAGCTTGAAGAAGGGAGCTAACCTAACATGGAGGATGGTACTCAGGACCCAACCTCTTCCTTCTTATTCTTTGCCATGTGCTTCACCAAATAGAATCTGAGAGCCTGGGAAATACTCAGAATCAGAGTTGTACAAACTTCGGTCATGAAACTTCATTACACAGAGAAAAGAGGGTCTTAATTCAAAATTGTTCCTCCTTGGTCAAAGATATTTAGTTTGTAATTAACAAAGGGTAAACTAGCCACTGGCTTTCTAGTTGAGTATAAAGTAGCAACAGATAAAACAGGAAATGACGAACAAGGAACAGAAACGAATATCAAATTGGGAAAGGGGTAAAGGGTTATGCTCTATACCCACTGCTCTTGGGTGTCAGAAGGGGAGAACAGAAAATTTACTATCAAACAGCCAGATGTTTGGGACTTTGTTATACACTAGAGAAGTTCAAATTCAATTCAATAAACAATTGCTGGACATACACTAAGCTAAGAACTAAAATATGAAGATGATTACAGGACAGTTTCTATCTTGAAGGAACTTGGAGTCTAACAGGAGAGACAGATCAATAAATGAGATATAAAAAGTAATTATTATATACACCAGGATATATGAATAATAAAAGAATATACAAGATACACTAATATACAGTAGGAAGTAATCAAGGAGGTTTTACAGAAGAGGTGACCCCTGTCCAAAAAAAAAGGAGAATATTCCAATCAGTGGGAAGGGCAAAGGCATAGAGACATGAGAAATTGAGGTGCATTTAGGGGGATGTAAGAGAGTAAATGGCAGGAGATAAAAGGTAAAATCAAATTTGCATTTTAGAAGAGCTTTTTAGGAAGTTGAGAGAAAGGTGTATTAGTTGTGGAAGAGAAAAAAATCAGTAAGATTAGCTATATTGTTACTACAATTGTCAAAGTGAGAGATGCTGAAGAATTGAATAAATCAATAACAGAGGAAATGAAGAAAATCAATTAAGAGATATTTAAGCATATGATCTAAAAAAGATCTTGACAGCCTTGAGAGTTGGCCTAATATAACAAGAAGAAATTAAATAAGTGAAAGTGTAAATTTTAAAAATCTAATTATTACAGAAATTTGATGCTGGGAGTGGAATGATCCAAGACAGACTGTTATAATAAAATGTGGTCAATATGGAATTAGTATTTATCAGCTAGATGGATGGCAGTGAGAGATTCCTTTCCAAACGGATGATAAAATGCTAATATCCAGTGGTATATGCTGACAAAGGAGTTAATTAATTCATTGCCTATGGTTCCTTGGGTCTCAGAATTTGTGCCATTTGGACGTAACCTCAGAGGTTGTCTCTCATGGTAGTGGATAACATACACTGAGAGGAACAAATGTCAAGCCAGGGCTGCCTTGCTCAAGGTAGAGAAGGAAATACAAGACTATCACGTAACCTTGGTGCAAGAAGAGCTTTCTTCCAACAGCTGGCACTTTGTGAGCCTTCCAGGTCACATGTGGGACCTGATCGTACTCATGAGTAAATTGTGGTACCAGCCAAATTGTATTAATAGACAGTATTAAGGCTCTGATTGTCAAAGACTGGCAGCATGGTAATTTTATGGGGCTATCTGGAAGAAGTCCAAGAAGATGGAAATGCCCAATATCTAGAATGCCTCTTTAATATTCATGCTGCGTCCCTTTCTCTTACTATACAAATGTGATAGTCTTTTGTGAGCCTAAGATTATGCACAAAAGAAGCATTCTTTTGCTACACCCAGACATGTGTATAAGAAGAGTGTGGGTACCAGCAATCAAGTTGAAGAATGAACCAGACATGTCTATCACGGTGATTGTTATACTCACAGCCCCTTCTAAGTGACATGGCCCTACCACAGTCTGTGAAGAATAGGATGCCCCAAAAGGTCCTATTTTGAATAACTAGACTCAATTCTCTATGCCTACCTAGGACCAGCGAAGGCCACCTGATCCAGTGAAGCAAAATTCATAGGCTGGTTAGTGACCTGTGGTGTAGATCGGTACCCCCAAATCTAACCAAACAAACAAAACCCAAAAACCAAACCAAAACCCAAACCAACTAACTGGTGTCAAAGTGTTGGCCTCTGTACCACCAGCGCTGAATTAAATCTCAGAGACAGTTTTGGGTGAAGTGGAAAAGAATAGCTTTATTGCTTTGCCAGGCAAAGGGAGACACAGTGGGCTCCTGCCCTGAAAAACTACGTTCCAAACCTGGGAGGATTTGATGAGGAGTTTTACAGTAATGGTTCAAAGGTTACTGATAAGATTAAGGTGTGTGCAGGGCTTGCACTCCTTTAATCTCAGGTGGTCTTGAGGAGCTTCTCTGGTTAATCTTGCCTCAGGTGGTTTCTTGCCTGCTCCTCCCTTGGTTAGCGACTGTTCGAATCTTTCCCTTTGGAACTCAAGGAAGGTCATGGAGGCTGGAGGCTGGAGTCTGTTCCCTATGAACAAGAAATGGGGGACAGAAAGGCTTCTGTGCCCAGGAGCCCCACAGGGTCCTGCTCGGTTTTGTAACTTATCAACAACCAAAATCCCTGAGCTAATCATATTCTTGCTTCCAGGCATCTGAATTGGGAAAGGAAAAGATTGAGGCTGTGGGAATAAAACCTGAAAGGGCATGTAGAGGAAGGCCATAAAAACGTCAAACCATGAGGAAGAAGGTAGGGGCAGCTTGAAGTAGAAATGAATAAGCAGAAGCTGTGGGTAGAAAAAAGATAAGCAGGGTAAAGGTAAGGAATGAACACTAGAGACAGAAGGAAGCAGACAGGAAGAAAGTAGGAAGCGTGTTAATGACATGATGCAAAATGATATGAGACAAGATAGACAAACTCATGCAGTAGTGGTCCTAGATAGTGCTGCCTTGGATTCCAGATAAGATTTTTATTTTTGTTTTTCTGCTCTAAGGTCTAGCTCTGCTAAGGTTTCTGCTCTTTTGTGGCCAGATTATTAGCTGTGTCTTAGGTCCTAGGCACACATGCTGCTACCGTAAAACCCCTACTAATTGAGGTAACTTAAATGAATTCCTGTTCCTCAAAACTGGAAGACTTTAAAGAGAATGAGTACAGAATTGAAAAGACTTGGTTCAGGCAGCAAGCAGTTTTAAAAAAGAGGTTTGAAAATTCTGAGCAAAAACGTTCAGTATGGGTCAATTAGTTTGGTTATTCATTCATTGTCATTCTTTTATTCATTCAACAAATATTTATTGAGCACTTACTATGTACCAGGCAACGTTATGGGGTAGTAAGGATCTATCAGTGACTAAGTCAAAGTTTAATTCCAGTGAGGTAGAAGACCATAAGCAAGCCAACAATCGCACGGATAATGTATAATGTGTTAAGTGCCCCAAAAGCAGGATAAGGGAATGGAGGGTGATGGGTGTGAGTGGTGATTTTAGATAGTGTAGTTAGGGAAGGCTCTCAGAAGCAGCAATGACACTTGAATAGAGACTTTAATAGGATGTGTCCTGCAGTTGCTACAGCTAGCATATTGTTTTCATTTCAGATTGCCACGCATTATATAGATATAATTATAAACATAATGTGTAAATATAAGTTGTAACTTTCTCAAATGAGTGAAAATGAGAGAAATCAGGAGAACAGTGAACCCAAAGCCATGTCATATGAAAAAAAAAAGTTCAAAATGTTGGCAATGTTGAGCCTGGAAGAGAGAGGGCGCTCAGGGGGAACGTGATAGATTTCTTCAAATTCTTTAAGGATTCTGTGGAAGAGACACTAGATTTATTCCGTTTGGACTGTAGGGTAGAAGTTACAGGGGATAGCAATCAGCTGATCAAAGATTAAGTAGGCTGGGATTTTAGATATAGGAAGATGGACCACTTGACAGTGTTACTATGGAGGGAATAAGAGTGTCAGATGAATGGTTAGACTTGATGGTCTTTAAGATCCTTTCTGAAAGTCTTTGATTCTATGACTTTAATAATGATGAAATTATTACCTCACAAAACATCCCATTCTGTGGCCTTTTCACTGCAGACGGAGAATGGGATGTGAATGAGACAGCCATCTCCAAGAAAGGTGGGTAGAATCCCATGGATCTATTTCCCAATTTATTACCAAATGTTTGGTTTCCTAAGCAATTCACTAGTTGAATCCTTCTCAAACCCTGGGAAATTTTTCTTCCATTTACTACAAACGGCTAGTGGGCAAGCTTAATTGATTACTTAGGAAACTGACCTAACTTTGGACAAATCGTCTGGCTGTGAAACGAACAGGTATTAGCCCACCCAGGGAAATGTTTTCTCTTCTTTGGGTTTCTGCATCCCTACTTCCCTCTTCGGCAGGTTTCGCTGCATGATATTAGGGGAACGGGAGCTTAGCCCAGGAGCTTAGGTCAGGAAGTCCAGGAGACTCAGCTAACTCCCTCACTTACTCTTCTTCCCTTTGCTGCAGGAAAGTCATCCGCACAAGCCCACAGAGAACTTCTTCCTACCTCTGATGTATCAGAAAAAAAAGTTAAGATCTGGGCTGAAACCAGTCTTCCCTGTGACACTGTTGGAGGACCCCAAATCCAAGAGAGAACAATGGTTTAGGTGAAGTCCTGGCTCTTTCTTACCTTTTCCTTATTCGTGTCAACTATCTCTTTTCAATATGATTTAACAAACACTTTTCAGTTGTACGGAATGTGGACAACTGTATAATAATAGGACAGCTTCCCTACATGATCCCCAACCACACTTCTACCTTAGCAACAGAGAAACAGTAATGCAAAACTAAAGTTTTTCACAAGAATGATTTTCAAGAGTGAAGAAAAGTATTCAAAGGTCCATGCTTTGAGGAAGCAACAAAAAAAAATTTCCCTCGGTGCCTGTTAAGGGTTGTGATATAGGAACAATTTGCTATGTATGAGATTTGATTTGAAACTGGTTATAGGAGAGCTTATATCTTGCTTGGAGAGGAGAGAGGAGATTCTGGAGTTCCTTCATAGGTTTACAATGCTAGGTTCTAGAAGCATCCCTTCCACTGAACAATACTCCCACTCTGTACCAATGAACACCCTCAAATCCTACTGTCCTTTCTTGTCCCCCAGAATCTGAGAATGCAGTGAGTGGTTCCCTTAATCCCTCACCCTAGGATCTACTAAATGAACTTTCTTTATTAAGGTTTTCCACGGACAAGGATTTCAAGAGTGAAGGGAAGTATTCAAAGATCTGTGCTTTGAGAAAACAGAAAAAAATGTACCCTCAGCTCAACTTTGCTCCAGTCTGTAAAAGAGATCTGAGGAGTGACGGTAAGGTCCTCTCTATCAAAACAATGGTTTATGGGATGGAGATGTGGGCAGGAGGGACAAACAATGGGGACGAGAGATAAGGGCAAATCTCTCTTGGAGGTTCTGGAGACTAGTTTTCCTTTTAGCATGGAAGCCAAGAACTGATAGAGGCCCAAGTGGTGCTAGGCTTTCCACCCTGTTTCAATCCTCACATTTCAAGAAAGCTCTAGCATAGTGTTTTCCAAACTACATCACCAACCACTTTACTAGTTTTGGTCAATGAGTTATTTGCCCTGTTATTTACTTAATGTTTTTCTTTCAAATTATTTTTTTTGTCCTAATTAATACTATATCATTGACATCATGGGTTTGATATACTAATCACATGGGTTTTTTTTCTCTTATACATTTCTCTCAAACATTTAATCAAATTCATAATAATTAAAATTTAAAAATTATTTTGGCTGTGTAGGGTCTTCGCTGCTGAGTGCGGGCTTTCACTAGTTGCGGCGAGTGGGGGCTACTCTTCGTCGCGGTGTGAGGGCTTCTCCTTGTGGTGGCTTCTCTTGTCGCGGAGCATGGGCTCTAGGCGTGCGGGCTTCAGTAGTTGTGGCACGAGGGCTCAGTAGTTGTGGCTTGCAGGCTCTAGAGCACAGGCTCAGTAGTTGTGGCGCACGGGCTTAGTTGCTCCGCGGCATGTGGGATCTTCCCAGACCAGGGATCGAACCCATGTCCCCTGCATTGGCAGGCGGATTCTCAACCATTGCGCCACCAGGGAAGTCCCATAATAATTAAAATTTAAAATGTTTATCTATGTATCACCTAAAGCTACCCAGTGGTACGCATATCACACTTCGAGGAAAACTGTTCTAGAAGGGCCAAAGGACAAGCTATGCGTCTCAGAGGTCCATGAGTCTCTTTGGGGTTGAGGCAGGACGTGGCGTGGAAGAGGTCTGGGATAAGGTTGTAAGGAAGGGGTACAACAAAAATGCTCCTCACAAATTGTCATTCATTTAGCAACATTTATGGGGCACTTACTCGTGTTGGATATTTATCAAGCACCAATAATAATAGCACTTTCCATATGTAAGACAGATGGATGGGCCAGGTCATGAAGGGCTTTGTATATTTGTATAAATAAGGGCTTAGGTTTTATCCAGCAGGCGGTTGGGACCCACTGAAAAATTTCAGAGCACTGAACACACATTTGTGTATTAGAAGTATAATCGATGGCTCCCCAGACTTCACCAGCCTATGGCTCCAAGATAAGGTTCATTTCTCCCACGGGACTGCTCTCCTCGAGCAGTTCCTGGAACTCCCTAAGGTATGCTTCCCTGTTCTACAAGGCCATCCTAGCGATTGGCAGCCATCCTCAGCTAAAACAGTCACAGTTCCAGAGGTATGAGGTCATATCGTACCATCCCTTACCTGGCTTCTTCAAGTGTCTCTGCTCCTTCTGTACCTATCTGCTGCACCACTTGACATCCCTCCTGCCTCTCTTAACTCCCCATATACAGCTAAAACCAAGCTGTGATATTAAATAACACTTCATAGATGTGAAGAAAAATTAAAGGATGGCAGAGAGTCATTTATCTTGCTTTAAAAGGGGACACTCTTAGGCTCAGCCTCAACCCCTCCTCAGTCCCTTCATACTTCCCAGCAGGCCCCCAGCACATTATCCATTCTTGGGAGTCTCTTGGCTTACCAGCACTGTCTCTGCCTAGGCTCCTAATACCCTTGGCCCAAGAAAGGGGAAAAGGTAGCTCCTTCCCCTAAGCCTGTTTATTTTCAGCCCCCAGAATAAATCAGTAGGAACATCTATTTCCTTCAAGGGAAACTCCACATGGAAAGCAAGCTTTGAGCTTTATAAGCCAGATAAGGCAAACATAAAATAGTACATTTAGTCAGAGCTAAATCTTAAATGATACCATACGCAGGATATCAGCAGTTCAGCTTAAATTCATATTGGGAGGAAGAATTTCTCCAGTCTAGAATCTAATCTGGATTAGAATCTCTCTGATTTTTCAAGGGCATGATTCTGTTAAGGTATCCCAGTTTACATTTCTAAACAGAACACTTAACATCTCAGTCTGCAGCATTTATTAGAATTATGGTGACTTTACAGTTTCCCTCAAGAAAAATGAGTGGATATTTACTTATGTATCTAAAGGGCCCATTATTGTGCTTTTCCTAAACAAAGACAATCCACTGTGAAGTTGAAACAGTGTCTCTACTTCAAGTAAAGGAGAACCTAGCAACTCCTCCTTCCATCAATAATTTTCCACGTTTACCAGGCATCCAAATAAAGAAAGATTACACAAAGAATTGCTTGCTTGGTAAAAGATTACCAGGCCATGAAGGCTGGTTAGGAGGCTGTCCAAGAAACAAACAGATAGGACCTGAATTAAGGTGACAGCAGTAGGAATAAGAAAACAAATTTTTTTTTTTGCGGTACGCGGGGCTCTCACTGTTGTGACCTCTCCCATTGCGGAGCACAGGCTCCGGACGCGCAGGCTCAGCGGCCATGACTCACGGGCCCAGCCACTTTGCAGCATGTGGGATCTTCCCGGACCGGGGCACGAACTCGTGTCCCCTGCATCGGCAGGCGGACTCTCAACCACTGTGCCACCAGGGAAGCCCAAGAAAACAAATTTAAGGGATATTTACAAGGCATAATACTTCAAAATGGGGGGGGAGGGATGGGAGCAAGAAGAGCCCACAACGGAGGGGTCCAAGAAGGGCAGAAGTTGAAAGGGAATCTGGAAAAAGTGATGACAGTGAAGCCAAAGGTAGAAACAGTTTCTTAGTTACACTCTCGGACAGGAGAACTGAAAAGGCTAAGAGGAATATGAATATACAAGTGAAAGTTCCTTCACTTAGTTAAGCGTTATGTAAGCGTCAAAATGGCCACAGATGGAATCGTTTGAAAGGGGTGGGATTAAATAGGGAAGACCCTAAACTGGTGGGTGTTGATGAAGGGAAGAATTATAAAGAAGGTTGGAATGATAGTCCGTGGTCCAAAACCTATCCTCTTGCTCAGAGTAAAGAGCAGCTTTCTCGGCCCTCCGAGCGGGTCTCTTTTTACGTCTCACAATAAGTGTCCTAAACCCTCTGGAAATCCACATTCACGAAGGTGCCCTGTGCTTTGTTGCAGTCTCCAAGAAGTCAGGGAGCGACCTGCCAACTTCCCAGATGATTTGGGAACCATTAACCCTTTCATCACTCCTGGAGGAGAAGCCCACCAGAACCGCGCCAGGAGAGAGCGCGTTCCGCAACGGAAGGGCCCAGCAGTGGATTATAAAAAACGCCAGTGTCATTAAATGAAAACAAGCCCTACATGCCCCTCGCCTCATCTCCAGAGACTGAGCGGCCTGGAGAAGTCGCCATTTAGGGCGTGCCAACCAAATAAAATCTCATTCTGCCCTCTCCGGGCGTGGGCTGCCGCGTCGCTTGCAGGGTGGGCCGTGGTGAACCCCCTGCTGCGACCTGTCACCGTAGGGGCGGGGACGCGGCCCCGGGGAGCCCACCCTTGGCCCCGCCTCCGCCCGGCTTGGGGAGGAGGAGAGGGCGTGGCCACGTCCCCTGGGGTTGAGAGCTGTCGGCGACTGCCGGGGAGGGCGGGCCTTCTCTCCGAGTGACGGGACCGCGGCCCAACCGGCGCCGGAGCACGGGGCCGACCTTCCTGCAGCTTCTTCCGCTTGCTGGCTGCGGCGCCTGGGACGGTGGCGGTGGGCTTGGGCGCTGGGAAGTCGTCCAAGATGATTAAAAAATTCGACAAGAAGGACGAGGAGTCTGGTACGCGCGGGGCGTCTGACGCCCACCCTCAGCCGCGGGGTCCCCTTCCCCTGCCCGCCGCCACCTGCTCTCGGGGACTGCGGACCTGGGGGCGTGGGCGCCGGTGTGCCGGCGGGCCGGAGTTGGAGCCCAGCCCCTCCTCCGACCCACTCCTCTCCAGCCGGGGGCCTGCCCCTAGCCCCTCCCCCGGGCGCCGGAGCCTCCCCTCAAGTCGCGCGCGAGCGCCCGGGTGCTCGCGCGCAGCCTCGGGCTGCTCGGCGGCCCCGCCCCCAGCCCCCTCCTCCGGCTCAGCTCCTCGGAGCCACCTGCTCCAGTTCGCCAGGCCTGGGCTGCCCACCAGAGTCCGGCCCATGGCAGGTGGCGGAGGTAGTGAGTGTGCGCTTGCGAGAGGCGGGGTGGGGTGGGGTGCTGGTAGTGCAAGGCCCACGGTGGGTCTGGGATTGACGGGACTGAGTGTGTTTGTGAACTTTGTGGTGTCTGTACCTTGCAGTCTCCCCGGGGACCTCTGCTTTGTCCACTTCCGTGCGGGCAAGCCTGCTCCGTGGTACCTAGCTCGTTTAATACTCAAGCATCCAAAAGTGAGTTGCATCTTGATAGCCGTCTTTGGTCCAGAGTAAATGAGGAAGATGCCAAGTCACCTCAAAAAACAAAAACAAACAACCCCCCCCCCAAAAAAACCCTCAGTGATTGATAGCTGCTCTAAGTGTGGTCGAGGGTTGGGTTAGTAAACCTCTGTGGCCCCTTCCAGCTTGACGTTATCTAATTCTCTGATAAACTCCTCACAGTAAATGTTAGAAACACATAAAATAGTGCTTTCCTTTAGGGAAATCCAAAGGACCCTACCACAGTCTCATTAATTTTAGTTGTATGGACATGACAGATATTTCTAACATTCATATAAAAAGAAGGCAGGGAAAGAATACACTCATTTCAGGCAGGGTTTCTGCAAAAGAGAAGTACAGGATCTTGCAGGATAGCAGACAGAGCTAGTGTCAGAATCAGAAGGATTTTAATCAGTTTGTATGCATATTAGTAATGATTATCCCTGTGAAATCCAAGTGGTCACCTCACTTGGGTGAGATTTCCCAAGCATTCAGTACCCTTCTGTAGAAAGTAAGTTTGTGTAGGACAACTATTAAAGACATTTTTTTCCCCCCGTAACATAGGTAGTGGCTCCAATCCTTTTCGGTATCTGGAGAAGAGTGCTGTCTTACAGGAGGTATGGCTTGGAAGTATAGTGTGTTTTTTTCTTTTCTATTCCATTTTAGAATGGGGGACAAAGAGCCCCGGAATGCTCTGATACAAAATAAGAATTAAGGAATGCAACTGAGTTCAAAGAATATATACTTGAGGGAAAAAGAAGAGGGGTTACTTGTCATAGGAGAGTCTAGAGCTTATAGAAATGCAAAAATATGTAGACTCTGTCACATGTTGAGAATTTTAAATAAAACACCAAATGAGGTGTTTAGTGCAAGGTTATTGAAGGAAGTTATAGATATTAAGCCTATTGTATTCAAATGATGTAGATAAATATTGTGATTCTTACTTAATAGTTAAAGCCCACAAGTTGAAGTAGCAGACCTAAGGGAGTGAATAGTATAGAATGGAAAACCTAGGCCACATCTAATAATTTATTATATAACATAATAAGTTGAAAACTGTAAGCAACATTATTTGGATACTGTGATTAAAATGTATAATAGTCTTTATTTAAGTTGATTTTCTGTAATCTGTGATAGCAAAGATAGAAAATATATATAGCAATGTTTTTTGTTTCCACAGGCTCGTATATTCAATGAAACGCCCATCAATCCAAGAAGATGTTTGCATATTCTTACAAAGATTCTTTACTTATTGAACCAGGTAAATTATTTTGATTTTCCTCAGATTTGTGTCCTGGAATAGAAATACATAACATGCAGTGAAGTACTTTCTGGCAAGTGTAATTATTTATTTTTTTAAAATTCACTTAATTTTAAAATTTACGGTGTTTGATTAACATAATAATATGTAAAATTTCTTGAGGACGAGGAGTACGACAGACACTTCTTTTTTATTCATGAGGTACCAAATCAGCTAAGCACATGGTAGGATCTCAACGTTGATTTGAATTTAACAAGTATTAGTTAATATTAAAACATGTTGTTTAGATATGTTCAGAAAATAAAAATATATTGCAAAATCTTACACAAATTCCAGATAGATATTTTATCCTTTTGGGGGGAGTATATTACTATATTAAAGCTTTGATTTTAATATTCAAATTTTATACAGGCATACCTCATTTTATTATACTTTATTGCATTTTTTTTTACAAATTGAAGGTTTGTAGCAACCCTGCATTGTTAGATGATGGTTAGCATTTTTTTTAGCGGTAAAGTATTTTTAAATTAAGGTATGTACATTGTTTTTTTTTTCAACGTAATGCTGTTGCACAGAATAAACTACAGTATAGTGTAAACATAACTTTTATACGCACTGGGAAACCAAAATATTCCTGTGACGTGCTTTATTGCAGTATTCACTTTATTGCTGTGGTCTGGAACTGAACCCACAGTATCTGCAAGGTATGCCTGTATTTATTTTCCCTACTCCACCACTAGCAGTATGATTCTGCGCTTAATTGTTTTGTACCTTAATGTCTTTTTCTGTAAATGGGGATTATGCTAATACCTGTTTTATAAAGTTATAATGATTAAATGATACAATAAATGTGAAGTACTGTGAATAGTCCTGGACACATAGTAAACATTCAGGAATAGTTTTCATTCGGTCATATAGCATATATATTTATTACATACCTGCTGCGTTCTATGCACTGTTTTAGGCACTGGGGACGTAGCAGACAAAACCAACAAAAATATTTGCACTCATGAAACATAGATCCCACTTGCACTTTTTTTTCTTTTTAAATTAATTAATTTATTTTTGTCTACGTTGGGTCTTCGTTGCTGTGCACAGGCTTTCTCTAGTTGCAGTGAGCGAGGGCTGCTCTTCATTGTGGTGTGCGGGCTTCTCATTGTCGTGGCTTCTCTTGTTGAGGAACACAGGCTCCAGGCGCGCAGGCTTCAGTAGTTGTGGCGTGCTGACTCAGTAGTTGTGACGCGCGGGCTCTAGAGCGCAGGCTCAGAAGTTGTGGCGCACGGGCTTAGTTGCTCCGCGGCATGTGGGATCTTCCCAGACCAGGGATCGAACCTGTGTCCCCTCTATTGGCAGGCGGATTCTTAACAACTGCACCACCAGGGAAGTCCCCCGCTTGCTCTTATTGTTATTTATTTAATTTTTTTTTTCTTGTGTGTGGTTTTATTTTTTTGTTTGTTTCTTGTGTGTTTTTTTGGTTTTTTGTTTTTTTTGCTTCAGACTAAAAAATCTCATGATTTTTAGTCTAGGGCCTTAGAAAATGTGAGTCTGTTTCTTAGATTCACACACACACACACACACACACACACACACACACACACACACACACACACACCCCTACCTCAGGTGGTTTACATATGGTGCTTAGAAGACTGTGGTTTCCAATCTGAATTCCATGAGAATATTTTTACTTTACTATGCTTCATGACTGAAGACCTCATCCAGAGATAGGAAGTTTTATAGCTTGCAAATGGAGGCAGAGCAACAAGAACATGCTTTTAAATAAAACATATCTATTCACAAACATACATTTTCATGTGGTATTATATTAGAAACATTTAATGCAAAGTCAGTTTGATTTAACTTTTCATAGCATATATTGTGTCCAAGTTGGGGAACTCCAGTCTATAAGCAGAATTTTGAGTAGTTAAAGTTGGTTCAGAGTAGCATGTATTTTTACATTGACCAATACTGCTTTGATGGGCAACTCATGTTGAAACATATAATTATCTTGATAAGGAAGTTACCCACACAGTCTGATAAACACAGTCAACTAGGTGAACAGATTTGGGAACTTTAACTTAATCTTTTGCCTAGTTCTTGGTAGTGCTTTATGGAAAAATACTTCTAAGTTTCTACTAGAGTTGACATATCCGTATATTCTCTGAGTTTCAAGTCAAAAAGTAGGGACTTAGGATTTACTGTACTAGTATGACTGACAAGTAGATGGGCGTTTGTATGTTCTCTAAATATGAAAGAAAGTAAGGGAAATGTCTTGATGATGAGCAAGCTGGGTACTCTGACTTAAGTAATTGTAAACTCTTATACTTTGTCTTTCATCCTAAACTTTCAGGGTTTTTCATCAAAATTTGTTTATTCTTACACCTATGACAAATAGATTGACTAGTTATATTTTTTATGAGAGCTGAAGCCCTGAAAAGTGATTGAGCCTAACATATTATATAGGATTGTTTTTAATGAAGAAGTTAACTATTGAAATGGTAATGTTTCAGGTGGTCTGTGGTCTGCAGTGTTTTGACTATTAATAAAATATTGGGTTGGCCAAAAAGTTTGTGTGGGTCTTTCTGTAACATCTTATAGAAAAACCCAAACGAACTTTTTGGCCAACCCAATAGGTTATCTAACACCTCGCTACTCAAAAATATGTGGTTCCCAGATCAGCAGCATTCACATCACTGGGAGCCAATTAGAAATGGAAAATTTTAGGGTTCACACCAGAGCCACTGAATCAGAATCTGCATTTTGGGAAGATCCTCTGATGATTTATTAAGCATGTTGAAGTTCTGACCCAAAGCATGTTTTTAGGGGTTTGAGCCAGTGTCTTGAGATGTATTAGCAGCCCTATAAGCCTTACTTTTATATAACTAATCTGCTGCCCTTTTGGTTGGTCCCTTTTTACCATGTTTTCTGGGATTCCTAATAGATAGTTCTTTACAGTTTAATATTTATTATGCTCCTATGATATTGTCAGGCATTGGATTATAGAAATGTAGAAGGTATGATCTCTGCTCTTAGGCAGTGTAACAGTAACATCCTGTTCTGATAAGGAAGTCAATTTACTATCATTTTCTGTCTCCTTGTAAATCACAATTCTTCAGGGAATTTAAAATAGTTCCTGCTAAAAAGTTAGATACCACTATTCTAGAACTTTCATAAAAGCATGGTATATGATAATGGATTGTTTTAAATAAGGAATGGATAAATGGCTATGTAGGTTTATAAATTAAAAGCCAGAAAAATAGCAAAGAGGCACAATGTTTATACAGAGAGTTTTTCCTGAGTTCTAAAAGATCTTTGCAGAAATAAATGGAAAATCCTTAATTTTTGTTGAGTTTAAGAAATTGTTTTAATTTAAACTTAATTTAAATTACTTAGGGTGAACACTTTGGAACTACGGAAGCCACAGAAGCCTTCTTTGCAATGACTCGATTGTTTCAATCTAATGATGTAAGTCTTTTTTTTTTTTTTAATTCTTTTAGGCTAAAAAAAGCTCCTTTTATCTGTTTTCCTTGGGGGAACTTAGAGTGCTCCAAATTAGGGAAAGTTGCTTGAAATGTTTAAAATTACTTAAAAATTTTCTCTTCATAGAATTTATAAATGTTCATTAAAGGACATATGAAAATGAAAGAATGAAAGTATATAGTTCAAAGCTGTTCACTCACAGATCTACCGTGCAGTCATAAAGACTGCTAATATCCAGCTTCTGGCGTGACACTGCGAAGGTGGACTGGTATAGAAGTCAGAGGACATAGCTATCACATCTCTAAGTTCTTAGTCAAGTTTCTGGTGGGCCTGGGGTTGCTGTTGGCAGATGAGAAGAAGAGCTGGATGCAGAGTGGGGAAGGGACATGGAGTAGGGAAGAAGAAGAGTGAGGACAAACTAAAGCTGCCAGCACCTCTGCATCTGCCTCTCATTACCTTCGACCACCCTGACTTTCAAGCATAATGTGTGCTTCACTTCTGTCTTCCCAATGTGGCACATATTTCCTTTTTGCCCAGCTCTGACTCAGAATCCTCAGAGAAGGGGAATGTGGGATCTGTATTTCCCAGGTTTCTGTTAACATAAATTGGCCAAATTGTGCAGTTCTTTTGGTATATATTGCATATCATCACAGGCCACATTTTGTGCCTGACCCCGAGGATTTTATAGGATTTGAGTCTGTTTATGTGTCTAGATAGTGAGCAGTTTGGGGATTAGGTCCTCAGGAACATCGGTGTCCCATGTAAGGCAACTATCTCAGGGAAAGTCAGTGCACGTTCTTCAGGCAAATGGAGCCTAATTTCCTCAGACAGGGTATGAAGGACTGCTTCTGCTTGCCCAGGAGGCTTGGAGGAATTTAGAGGTTCAAGGTACTTCACTTCATCAGAATCTGCCCATATGTCCCCATTCCAATTTTCAGGGCCCTTCTCCTTGCCAATCATGGTCCTAACTTTAACATAAAATGGCTCACAAGGGGGTAAATTGAATTTGCATTGTAATTCAGTCACCTGCAGGATATACTTTTCAGAAATCTCAGCCCTGTGTCCACATGGCATGAGGCTTTTTATTAAGGCATTATGGACATTTTCTAGTCCCTGACATAGACCTTAAGCTGTGAATTCAAAACTCCGAGCTTAGCATTTTCTTTTACCTAGTTTGCCAGTGTACTTAGAAGGAACTAGCCCATTATACAACTCATTTTTACAAAAATGTTCTATGGCAGCAACTAGTTGATTACCCAAACCTTTGTCTTCTATAGTCCTTGATTATACTTGTCTGCAGGGGATGATTTAAGTATTTTGCCACGGCATGCCATGGATGACTAGTGTCCCCTTTACCACTGGAGACAGGGTCATTAATTCCTTTTATCAAGTCAGAAAAGCAATTTCAGATTCCTATCCTTAAGGCCCTATTTCCCTTTAGTCACTTCCTGTACCAAAATTTGGGGTTCAATCAGGGAAGCAGAATTGCTGTGTTCATTATTGAATTATTTATTAGAGGAATTAAACTAGAAAACGAGGCATTTCAAGCTGCTGGAGAGTGGGGTCACGGAGAGGGACTATCATAAAAGTTGTGGAAGTCTGCTTCACGTGTCTTGTGGTAGGCCAGAGGCTGTCACTGCTCACAGGGCTGGCAGTTGGGAAGAAGAGCTGGACATGGAGCAGGGAAGAGGATGCAGAGCAGGGAAGAAATAGCGTGAGGACAAACTCGAAGCTTCTAGCACAGAGGTTGTATTAAGAGAAGAAGACATGAAGTAGTTTTCTAGGAAATGGATTGGGGAAATGTAGGATTGTTGGACAGGACGCATGGCCCCTTCAAGTTAGTGGTCATGAATTAAAGTATTCCCAGGTAGCATGGTGAATGTTTTTCTCCAGCTACAGGCTTCAGGTTAAGGCATGGAACAGTTAAAGATGGAATTTAATCAAGATTGGGGTTTTGCCATGTTAGTAAGCAGAGGGAGGAACAAAGAAATTGAGTGATTGAAATATTGACTGTGGAGTCTCTGCTTGGTTAGGAGGCAAGTAAGAACGGGGGCTGATTGGGACAGTAAAGAGTTGATGGAATCAATGGCTTGTAGGTCATGATGGAGTGAAAGAGTTGAGTCAGAAGTGGTGGTTGGAGAGTGAATGCTTGGAAATGAAATACAAAAGGGGTACTGTTATTGAGTAATGACCAGGATATTTTTTTTTTTTTTGTAGTGACTGAGGTTTAGTAACCATGTACAGCATGATGTGATTTGTTTTGATGGTCCCTTAGGCAGAGTATGGAATTGAGGATATGATTTTTTGTGGGGAAGATGAGGGGGTTTTGCCAGTGGCATGTGGAACTCCTTCCTTTCCCAGCCTTCCTTTACCAGAGGGTAATAATTATTTTGAGATTGGTATCCTCCTATGTTTATATATTATATCTGTTTGTATCCATAATATATACTTAGTATTTTTGTGTTTTAAAATATAATCTGAATGATGTCATCTTGATATTATTTTGCAATTTAAAAAATTAATGTTTTTGAGATCTGCCCACTTGCTACAAGTACTTTTACTTTATTCTATTTTACTGCTGTATGGAATCCCAGTGTGTGAATATACAGTATTCTTATTTATTTATCCATTCTCCCATTGGTAGATCTATAAGTTGCTTCTACTTTTTCGCTATTACAAATGACATTACACATAATGTTTATGTACATGTCTTCTTGTGCACATAGAGAATTTTTCTGGGGTAGATACCTCTAAGTGGAATTTCTAGGTAATGCTATTTATACGATCTTGCCAAATTGATCTTAAAGGGTTGTACTAATTTACACTGATTTGCTTCATCCTTACGTGCTCCAAATAATAATTTCTATTATCTGATCTAAATATTTGCCATTCACAAGAAGGTGCTATGGCATCTCTTTGTGGTTTTAATTTGCATTGCCATATCACTGCCGAAATTGAAACTCTTTTCATATAGTTAATGGCCATTTTACTTTCCTCCTCTGTGAATTGTCTGTTTATATTCTTTGCTTATTTATATTCCATCTATTGATTTATAGGTTTAAAACTTTATTTTAGCCTTTAAAAAAATCTTTGTTTTTTTACTTTTAAAACTCAGCTTAAATATACAATAAAATTCACCAATTAATTGTACAGTTGTGTTTTGACCAGTGTATAGAGTCATGGAACAATTACCACAGTCATGATATAGAAACTTCATCACCCCAGAATGTGCCCCCATATTTCTTAGTTGTCTGTCTCCTCCCTCAACCCCTAGCACCTGGCAATCACTGATTTACTTCCTGACAACATAGTTTTGCATTTTCTAGAATTTCATTTAGATTTAATCATATAGTATATAGTCATTTATGACTTTTATGTCTTGTTTCTTTCCCTTAGCTTTTGAGATTGATCCAAGTTTTTGTATGTATCAGTAGTTTGTTCATTTTTATTGCTGAATAGTATTCCACTGTATGGAGGTAGTCTTTATTTATCCGTTCACAAGTTAATGGATATTTGGGTTGTTTCCAGTTTACAGATATTATAAACAAAGCTGCTAAAAATATTCAAGTACAAGTCTTTGTGTGGACCTATGTTTTCATTTTCTTTGGTTAGTATCTAGAAGTGGCATTCTTGGGTTTGCATTTCCTGAATGATGAAGGTATTAAGCATGTATTAAGCAAATATATGCTTATCTGCCATACGTTTATCTTCTTTGGTGAAGTGTCTGTTGAAATCTTTTACCTTTTTTTTTTTTTAAAAAAAATCAGGTTGTTTATCTTCTGCTTATTGAGTTGTAGGTGTTCTTTTTATTTTCTGAATACAAGACCATCATCAGATAGGTGTTTTGTAAATATTTTCTCCTTCCCAGATCCCAGTCTGTGGCTTGCCTTTTCATTCACTCACCACTGCATTCTTTTTCTTTTTTTTTTTAAGTATAATATACAAATGGTAAAATTCACCCTTTTTAGGGTATAGTTTTATGAGTTTTGACAAATGCATACAGTAGTATTATCATCACTGCAGTCAAGATTTAGAACATTTCCACCACTCCAAAAAGTTCCCTACTATATGATCTATTCCTCGCATCCTCAGGCCCAGGAAACCAGTAATCTCTTTTCTTTCCTTATAGTTTTGCCTTTCCAGGAAGTCATAAGAATGATATCATACTATATGAAGCCTTTTGAGTCTTCTTTTCAGGCACTTAGCATAATTCATTTGAGATTTGTCCGTGTTATTTTTTGTGTCAGTTTACTCCTTTTTATTTCATTGTAGTAATTTGTTGTATGGATGTACCTCAGTTTACTTGTTCATTAGCTGAAGAGCATTTGGTTTGTTACCATTTTTTGGTGGTTATGAATAATGTTGCTATAAACATTCATGTATAAGTTTTTAAATGTAAGTTTTTATTTCTCTTGGGTAAATACCTAGGAGTGGAATTGCTGGGTCATATGATAGGTGTGTATATGTTTAACTTTGTAAGAAACTGCCAACCCATTTTCCAAAGTGACAGTACCATTCCCCCCATTACTGTATGAAGCTTCTAGTAGCTCTGCATTCTAGCCAGCACTTGGTATTATATGTTTTTTGTTTGTTTGTTTGTTTTTTAATTTTAGTCATTCTAATACGTATGTAGTAGTATCTCTTTGTAGTTTTAATTTGCATTTTCCTAATGACTAATTATCTCAAAATCTTTTTATGTGCTTTTGTTGCCTTCTATATATCTTCCATGATGAAGGATCTGTTTATATCTTTTGCCCAATTTTAATAATTTGGTTGTATATTTCCTTATTATTGAGTTTTGAAGGTCTCAATGTATTGTGGATAGAAGTTGTTTATCAGATGTTTCCCAAATGTTTTCTCCTAGTCTGTGTCTTGTTTTTTCACTTTCTTAGTCTTTAACAGAGCAGAAGTTTTAAGTTTTGATGAAGTCCAGTTTATCATGGTTTTTTTTTCCTGTTATGGATTGTGTTTTTGATGTGTATTATAGAAATCTTTGCCTAACCCAAGGTCACAGAGATTTTCTCCTATGCTTTTTCCCTAGGCATTTTGTAGTTTTTGTGTCTTAAATTGCTTTATGATCATTTTGAGTTAATTTTTCTACATGATATAAAGTGAGGGTTGAATTTCTTTTCATCTCCTTCCTCTTCCTCCACCACTCCCTCCTTTTCCTCCTCCTTTCTTTTCTCATCAAATTCTACTGGAATAATTGCATACCAATATGGAGGGAGGAGGAGGAGGAAGAAATAATGATGATTGCGTTACAATGGCACATTGGAACATTCTATTTTTTTCATTGATATATATATCTATTCTTATTCCAGTATCACACTATCTTGATTACTGTCGCTTTATAGTAAGTTTTAAATCAGGTCATGCATGTTTTCCTATTTTATTATTTTTTTCTTTTTCAAAGTTGTTTTGGCTCTTCTAAGTTCTTTGCATTCCTCTATGCATTTTAGAATCAACCTGTCCATTTCTATTAAAAAGGCCTGCTGGAATGTTGATGGTGATTGCATTGACTCTAAAGATCAATATGTTCAACTATACTTCAAGAAAATTAAAAAAAAATGATCAATTTGAGGAGAATTGACATTATAACATTATTGAGTTTTCTACTCCATAGACATGGTATATATTTCCCTTTATTCAGGTCTCTAATTTCTGTCAGCAGTATTGTAGCTTTCAGCATACAAGTCTTATACATACTTTGTGAACTTTATCCCTGAAGCAGTTAACATTTTTTATACTATTGCATTTGTATTGTTTGTAGGTAGTCTATAGAGATTAAGTTGATTTTTGTATATTGACCTGTTTCGTGTGATCTTGTTAAATTTATTTATTACTTCTAAGAGTATTTTGGGAGATTCCTTAGGATTTACTTTTTTCAGTCTGTATGCTTTTTTTTTTTTTTTTTTTTCCGGTATGCGGGCCTCTCACTGTTGTGGCCTCTCCCGTTGTGGAGCACAGGCTCCGGACGCGCAGGCTCAGCAACCATGGCTCACGGGCCCAGCTGCTCCGTGGCATGTGGGATCCTCCTGGACCAGGGCATGAACCTATGTCCCCTGCAGCGGCAGGTGGACTCTCAACCACTGTGCCACCAGGGAAGTCCTGTATGCTTTTTATTTATCTTACCTTTTTGTCTTCTTGCACTATTGTATAGTGTGAATAGAAGTGATGGTAGAGGACATCCTTGCTTTGTTCCTGATCTTAGAGGAAGGGTATTTAATCTTTCACCATTAAATGTGATGCTGGCTCCAAGTTTTTCATAAGTGACCTTTATCAGGTTGAGGAATTTCCTTTCTGTTCCTAGTTTGCTGGGAGACTTTTTTTTTTTTCCATAAATGGGTATTGAATTTGGTCAAATGTCTTTTCTATATCCATTGAATTATTGTGGTTTTCCTTTTTTAGTATATTAATATGGTGAGATGCATTTATTTTCCTGGAAAATTTAAAATCTTTGTTTTCTGTTTGTTAAAATTTGTTATGGATTTTGAGTCTGGTCATGAAATATATTTATGTATAGTTTTTTCTTTGGTATTGTATTTGGGTATTGTTGGCTTCGTAAAATGAATTGAGAAGTGGTTCTTCCTCTTCTGCTCTCTGGAAGAGTTTTTCTACAATCATCATTAATTTTTCCTAAAATGTTTGATGGAGTTCACTATTGAAACTATCTTCATTGTAGGAAGGTTTTTGATAATTAACTACTTTAAAAGGAAATAGATATGCTGCTATTCAGACTATTTGTCTTTTTTTTTTTTTTTTTTTTTTGCGGTACGCGGGCCTCTTGCTGTTGTGGCCTCTCCCGTTGCGGAGCACAGGCTCAGCGGCCATGGCTCACGGGCCTAGCTGCTCCACGGCATGTGGGATCTTCCCAGACCGGGGCACAAACCCGTGTCCCCTGCATCGGCAGGCAGACTCTCAACCACTGAGCCACCAGGGAAGCCCTATCTTGCTGTTTTAATTTGCCTTTCCCTGATGACATATAATGAGGAGCATCTTCTCATATACTTATTTGCCTTCTGTTTTTCTTCTTAAGTGAGGTGTCTGTTAAGGTCTTTGGCCCATTTTAAAATTAGGTTGTTTTTCTTATTTTTGACTTTTAAGAGGTTTTTCTGTTTTTTGGGGTTTTTTTTGGAGTGTATTTTGGATAACAGTCCTTTCTCAGTTATGTATTCTGTAAATATTTTTCCCAGTCTGTGTTATCTTCTCATCCTCTTGACATTGTCTTTTGCAGAGCAGAAGTTTTTAATTGTAATAAAGGCTGACTTATCAATTATTTCTTTCATGGATGATGCCTTTGGTGTTGTATCTAAAGTCATCACCATACTCAACATCATCTAGGTTTTCTTCTAGGAATTTTATAGTTTTGCATTTTACAGTTAGGTCTGTGGTCGATTTTGAGTTAATTTTTGTGAAGAGTGTAAGGTCTGTGTCTAGATTCATCTTTTTGGCATGCGGATATCCAGTTGTTCTGGCACCATTTGTTGAGGAGACTATCTTTACTCCATTGTATTGCCTTTGCTCCTTTGTCAAAGATCAGTTTACTATATTTATGTGGGTATATTTCTGGGTTGTCTTTTCTGTTCCATTGATAAATTTGTCCATTCTTACGCCAATACCATTCTGTCTTGTTAGTGTTTACTGCTTTCTTTTTGTTTTTACTCTTCATTCCTTACTGTATTTCTGAGTTATTATCTAGAATAATTTTCCCTGTGCCTGAAGAATATACCTTCTAGAATCCATCTTTTGTAGACTTTAGATACTTTATCCTATGCAAGACCCTGGGCTTATACTTCTGTGGCTGTGAGTTGTGTGTTTTTCCATTTTTGGCACCTGTGAATTTCCCTTCATTTTCCCTTGGCTATGTATTAAAATTTTTTTGTTCCTGTTTTATTCAGCATTTCTGTGTATTTGTTTAGGCAGTATAGTTGTTAAAAACACATCTTTGTCAACACTACATTGTCACTCTTTAATTTTAGCCAATTTGGTGGGTGTGAGGTGGTATATGAAATGTGGTTTTAATTTGTATTTCCCCAGTGACTAACAGTGTTGAGCCTCCATCTTTTGTGCTTTAGCTAAATTTTTTTGGATTTCCAGTTTTATTCTGCTTCATGGTAGATTTTTGCTTGGGGGGGGGAGTGTAAATTTTCTTCTGCTCTGAAGTTTTGATTGTCATTTTTTTTGCTTTCTTCTCATAGTAGCTTCATATGGATGTGATATGCCTCATTATCTGCCCCCATGCTGCCTTTCTCATTCTGGGGTGATTTTTTTCTGTGTTTAATCACCATGAGAATCCTCACTTTGTTCTGCCTGTTCCTTAATGGGCTCAGTAGTCTCCAACAGATCCTTTGTACAGCTTGGACTCTGGAGCTGGGTCTGATGTATTTGAGTTTCACTACTTATAAGAAATTTGAAGTTACTTGGTAGAGAATGAGGCTAGACAGGCTAGAGGAACCAAGGCTTTGAGCATTGAGTATGAGTGTTTATGAATAAAATCAGAGATCCAGGTGAGGAGAAAGGGTGGGCGAAAGTTTATTTAACACTTCTTTTGGATCCAGGTATCCATCTAGAAATCTTGATAATAGAAAATAGTAGTTGTACAACCACAAATACCTTAAGAAAAAATATGCTGAACTGAGGAAAACACAGAGTCTGCATGTCTCTCTGTATATATTTTTAAAGAATTTTAAAAATACATTTTCTAGGACAAGCCTTTAGCACTTTGAAAAACCTGTCTTTGGACTCACATTGTCACAGTCACAGTTTGGGTCCTTCTGTATAAAGATCCATGTAATTAACTGAATTTTTGAATTTTCATCTAGGTGTCTTCTACTGTTAGTGCATCAATTACTTGTGTTTAGGAAATACTAGAATTTTGAATATTTTCTCATCCAGGCCTTTTTTTTTTTTTTTTTTTGCGGTACACGGGCCTCTCACTGTTGTGGCCTCTCCCGTTGCGGAGCACAGGCTCCGGACACGCAGGCTCAGCGGCCATGGCTCACAGGCCTAGCCGCTCCGTGGCATGTGGGATCTTCCTGGACTGGGGCACGAACCCATGTCCCCTGCATCGGCAGGCAGACTCTCAACCTCTGCGCCACCAGGGAAGCCCGAGAATCTTTTTTTTTTTTTTTAAAGTATTTATTTATTCATTTGGTTGCGCCGGGTCTTACTTGCAGCACATGGGCTCCTTAGTTGTGGCATGCAAACTCTTAGTTGTGGCATGCAAACTCTTAGTTGTGGCATGCATGTGGGATCCAGTTCCCGGACCAGGGATCAAACCTGGGCCCCCTGCGTTGGGAGCACAGAGTCTTATCCACTGCGCCACCAGGGAAGTCCCCCGAGAATCTTTTTAAGAATAGCTTTCTAAATATATTTACTTGGGGTCCTCACTTCAAACAGTTTAAAAAACCATTTCCTTATGAATAACCTTTTGCCTTTTATAAATAATTTTTCAGCAAACATTGAGAAGAATGTGCTATCTTACTATCAAAGAAATGGCTACCATCTCTGAGGATGTCATAATTGTGACAAGCAGGTATGTGAATAGTTAAAACCTACGATGTGATACTTACATATTTAGTGGAGTATTTGTTGTTCTCTTTCTGTTAATTTTACTTTTTGACTGTAAGAAAGCCAGTAGGAATTGAAAAGAACATAATGTCTTAAAGCATTCTTTTCTAAAATGTGGTTGTCATGTGAAAACCATCTCTGTTTAATAAAGCAGAGAAAGAAGTCACAAAGGATAATACTAATAGATTTGATTACATTTTAAAATGTCATAAAAATATATAAACAAAACTAAAAAGTAAATGATACATTGAAATAAAATATTTATTTATTAAAAAAATGTTATTTTATATTAGAGTATAGTTGATTTATGAAAAAAATATAACAAGTACATCAAAAGGCTAACATCTATAATGTATAAAGAACTCTTATACTTCAAAAAAACTCCAAATGATACTTCATAAAATAATCAATATAAAGGATCTAAATATCTTTAGTCATTCTCACTAGTAACCAAAAAATGTAATTAAAAATTCAAGAATGAGTTACAATATTTTTTTGTTTTGTTTTTTGTGCTTTTTAAATTCAATTTATTTAAACTAAAAAAAAAACAAACCCCAAAACAGCTCCCCCATTTCTCCCACTCCCCCAGTCCCTGCCTCTGGGAAACCACTAATCTGATCTCTGTATCTATGAGCCTGGTTTTATGTATTTATTTAGATTCCACATATAAAAGAGATCATATGGTATTTGTCTCTCTCCGACTTATTTCACTTAGCATAATGCTCTCAAGGTCCGTACATGTTGTCACAAATGTCAAGATTTCATGGTTTTTTAATGGCCGAATAATATTCCAATGCATATATGTACCCCAATTTCTTTATCCATTCATCTGTTGATGGACACTTAGGTTGTTTCCATATCTTGGCTAATGTAAGTAATGCTGCAGTGAACATGGGAGTGCATATATCTTTTTGAATTAATGTTTTCTTCAGATAAATACCCAGAAATGGAATTGCTGGATCACATGGTAGTTCTACTTCAATATTTTGAGGAACCTCCATACTGTTTTCCATAGTGGCTGTACCAATTTACATTCCCACCAACAGTGCAGAGAGTTCCCTTTTCTTCATGTCCTAAACAACACTTGCTGCTTCTATCTTTTTGATAGTAGCCATTCTAACAGGTGTGAGGTGATAGCTCATTGTGATTTTGATTTACATTTTCCTGATGATTAATGATGTAGAGCATCTTCTCATGTACTTGTTGGCCATCTGTATGTCTTCTTTGGAAAAATGTCTGTTCACATCTGCCCATTTTCAATCAGATTGTTTGTTTTTTTTTTGCTATTGAGTTTATGAGTTCTTTATAAATTTTGAAAAATTATAATATTTTGCCAGTCAAATTGGCAAAAAAGAAAAAAGGCAGTCAATACTTGTAAGGGATATTGATATTCTTGTATACAGGAGGTAGAATAATAAATTGATTCAGTTTTTTTAGAAAGCAGCGTGGCAGCATTTGTTGAATGTTTGAAAGGGTTTATCCCTTTGATCCAGTAATTCCACATCTATGGAATTATCCGCAGAAAACAATCAGAGATAGCACAGAAATATTTATATACAATGATGCTTATTGCAACACTGTTTACACTAGCAAAAAGGAAAAAACAACTTGAATGTCTGACATTGTTAAAAATGATCTAATTAATCATGTTTTAGTCATATTATGAAATATTTTAATTTTTTGAATATATTTTTGAGACATCTTTAATGATATGGAAAAGTCTTCTTTTAAAGTGCTAAATGAAAGTTGGATTCAAGTCTGTGTATTTCCTGTAGTCTCTTTTAAAAATATTCTAAGTATGTATATAAAAATATATGATTGGATATACACTGATATATTACCAGTAAGTTATCTCTGGGTGTTTGGAATTGTGGCTATTTATTTTCTTTAAACTTTTGATAATTTCCAAATGTCCTAGAATGAGTATGTATAATTCAGAGTCCTAAGATATATAACAAATGTTATTTAGAAACTAGTTATTAACAGTTATTAATATATAGTTGTAGTTAATAGTTACTAATTATAAGTCATTCAAGTGAATCTGGTATTTGTACAAGAAAATAAGTTTTGGAGGAGGGTACTTACGTTTAACCAGCAGTTGTGTTGAATGTAGTTTCATAATATTAGTAAAGCTTTCAGCTGAAAATAACACAAAGCCAGAATTAAATAGTAACAAACAAAATAAGCACAGAGTAGCTGGTGTTGGTTCAGTAGTTCAATAGTGTCAGGGCTGGTGTCTCTTAAATTCTTTGGGACATCCTCACATTATTGCAAAATAAGATGCCTGAATTACTGGCAGTGCACCATTCAGGGTGGGAGGGGTACCGAGAAGGGGGCCAGAGAGAGCCAGTGCTGTCTGCCCCTTTTATCAGGTATGCAAAAGCTTTTCCCAAGGCAATTTTTAGATTTTATTTGGCACAACTGCGTTATGACTAACGTTAGGAGGTCAGGAAAGTGAGTATATAGCTTTTATAGCCCAAGGGGCAGGCTTGGGAGAAGGGAGGGGATTAAAAATGGGTATCGGATTAGTCAGCTAACAGTGTGTGGCACAAATACAAAACAAAAAAATCTTCACTTAGATTGCTAGATTCACTAAATATTGGAAAAATTAAAAATAGATTAATCAACTGTTGATTGAGGGTGTTTCGTTCCTTTGTTTAGCTGTTAATACTTCCATCTGAGTCCTGTTAGGCCGCTTTGAATCATGGTTTGCTTCTCCTTCGTTTTAAGTAATTAGTAGATGTAGTAGGCAGAATAATGCCCCCTCCACCCCCAAGATATCCCTGTCCTAATTCCTAGAACCTGTGAATATGTTACATTACATGGCAAAGGGGAATTAAAGTTGCTAATCAGCAGATAGGAGAGTATCCTGGATTATCCAGGTGGGCCCAATATAAGGATAAGGGTCCTTAAAAGTAGAAGAGGGAGGCAGAAGAAAAGGGTCAGTAAAGAGATGCGATGATGGAAGCTGGTTCAGAGGGATGCACTGTTGTTGCTGGATTTGGAGATGGTGGAAGGGAGCCATAAGCCAAGGAATATGGGTGATGTCTGGAAGCTGGAAAAGGCAAGGAAATGGATTTACTCCTACAGCCTCCAGAAAGGAATGCCTTGCTGCTGACACCTTGATTTTAGCCCAGTGAGACCTGTGTTGGACCTCACCTTACAGAACTGTAAGGTAAATAAATGAATGTTGTCTTAAGCCTCTAAGTCTGTGGTAATTTACAGCAGCAATAGAAAACTAACAGATTTTTGCAGTATTTAAGTGTATCAAATCAATACATTGTATACCGTACAGTTACACAATGTTATATGTCACTTATATCTCAAAACTAGAAAAAAATCCTAATAGAGACTTTGGTACCTGGAAGTGGGGTGCTGCTGTAACAAATACCTAAAAATGTGGAAGTGGCTTTTTAATTGGGCAGTGAGCAGGTGCTGGAAGAGTTTTGGGGAACATGATAGAAAAAGCCTACACTGCCTTGAACAAACTGGTAGAAATATGGGCGTTAATGACTCTGCTAGACTTGGAAGTGAGGAGCAGGATAGAGAAAACATTTATCATACAGCATTGTGAACAGACTTCATAGAAATATGGACGTTAAAGGTGTTGCTGGTGAGGGCTCAGAAGAAAATGAGGAAGGTATTAGAAACTGGAGGGAAGGGGATCCTTGTTATATTGTGGCAGAAAGCTTAGTGGCATTGTATCCTGCAGATAGGTGGAAAGCAGGGCTTGTAAGCAATGAATTTGGATATTTAACTGACATTTCCAAGCAGAATGTTGAGGTGTGGCTTGGTTTCTTTTTGCCACTTGTAGTAAAATTTGAGAGTAGGGTAATAAATTGAGGAGAGACCTGTTAAACATGAACCAGGAGATCTTGATAAATACCAAATGGTTATGTTGTACACCTGAAACTAATATAATGTTTTATGTCAATTACATCTCAAAAACAAAAATAAACCAGGAGTTGTTGATTTTGGAAATTGTCAGCCTACCAAAATGGCAAAGGATGCTAAAATCAAGAGATGTGTGTTGGGAAAGCCTTCTCTAGAGAAAAAATCAGAGTTACTCTACAGCCTTTTCCTGAAACCTCAGAAAGATTTAAAGGTCAGTGCATTCACTCACACAAAACACTGAGAGATGAAGGGTGTGACTCATAGATTCCCTCAGCATCTAAGCAGAAGCCAAAAATAGAGATGGGATTATCTAGGCAAGATCTGTGGAGGAGCCTCTTGTCTAGTGGAGTCTCTGTACGTATATGGTAGTCCCACAAGGCTCTTGAGAATCTTATACCAGCAGAAACACTGCCAGCTTGGACTGAAAGGAACAGAGAGGTGAAGTGGAAGAAGGCTATCAGAGCCCCAAAATTCTACAGGCAGGAGACAGGCTGATAAGACTCCTCAGCTTTAAACACAAGCTGCCCTTTATAAAAAGGAAGGATGGCTCAGAGGGCGGAGGCCCATAATGTAGAGCTGAGAACCATAGTGAATTCTGCCACGACTTGAAACCTCTTGCAGTTTGCCTGGCTGGATTTCAGAATTGCTTGGGAACAGTAACTCTTTTTTTATCCTTCCATTTTTTCTTTTTGAACTGGAACGTCTGTATGTGTTATCCTATGGCAGTCCCATCTTTGTTTTTCAGAGCAGGGAACTTGTTTTTTAGTTTCACATGTCCATGCATGGAGAGGAATTTTGCCTCAGGATAAATTATACCCAATCTCACCCATCCCTGATTTAGATGATTTTTGATGATAAGATTGGGACTTTTGAGTTGGGTGAGATTTTGGAGTTTTTTTGTGTTTTTTTTTTTTTTGACTGCACCGCATGGCACGTGGGATCTTAGCTCCCCAACCAGGGATTGAACCTGTGTCCCCTGCATTGGAAGATGGAGTCTTAACCACTGGACTGCCAGGGAAGTCCTGAGATTTTGGACTTTGAGTTGATGCTATAATGTGTTGATTTGGGGGGGATCTTGGGATAGGGTGAATATTATTTTGCGTATGAGATGGATGCAGCCCTGCTGACACGATGATTTTAGCCCAGTGAGACCTAAGTTGGAATTCTAGCCCATAGAACTAACTGTAAGATAATAAATACATTTTTGTTGTTTTAAGCCACTAATTGTGGTCATTTGTTTTAGCAGGAATAGAAAACTAATATATTAGATGACCATTCTACATGCAGAGACAATTGTGTTAGCTTGGTAAGAAATCATGGATATTGAGAAAACCTAAAGGCAGACACTTCACAAAAGAGTATATACAGATAGCCAATAAGCACATGGAAGTGTTCTCAATATTATTAGTCATCAAGGAAATAAAGATTGAAACCTCAGGGAGATACCTTTTCATACTCACTAAAATGGTTAAAATAGAAAAGCCTGACAGTACCCAAATCAACAAGCCTGCTCTAATACCAAGTATGGAACTTGGTGTATGGAACAGTTGAAGCTCTCCTACATTGTAGGTGGGAATGTAGAATGAATGATACAACCACCACAGAAAACGTTTGTCAGTTTCTTATAAAGTTAAATATATACCTACCCTGTGGCCAGTAATTCCACTGCTAAGTATTTACCCAAGAAAATGAAAATCTTTGGCCACAGAAAAGCCTGTATAAGAATTTCATAGCAGCTTTGTGGTAGCCCTAAACCAGAAACAACCCCAAAGTTCATCAGCAGGAAAATGGTTAAACCAACCGTGTTATATATTAATACAGTGGATCACTACTCAGCAATAAAAAGGAACAAATTGCTGTTTCAAGCAACAACACAGATACATTCCTAAAATAATATGCTGGAGCAAAAGAAAACAGACACAAAAGAATACATGCTGGATGATTCTATCTATATAAACTCTAAGACCAGTCGAAACTCAGTTGTGACAGAAACCGGAAGTCTGGTAGGTTGGAGGAGACTGACTGGAAGTGGTCATGAGGGAACTTTCTGAGGTGATGGAAGTGTTCAGTATTTTATTTTGGGTAAAGGTTATATGAGTGATCACAATTGCCATCTAACTGAACACTTAAGCTGGCATTTTTATTGTATATAAATTACAACTCAGTTAAAAAAAGAAAAACATGAAGAGATTTAGTTAGTGGCTTAAGGATGGTCAAGTATATTGACAATCTGGTTATACTGTTCTACCCCTGTCTGATGAGACTCACCAGTGAAAAGCTGCATCTGAAGATTGCTTAGAATTCTGGAAATGAGTCCTGAGGAATGACCCATCACTCACATGGGGAGTAGCATGGGGGAATGGGTTTCAGTATGTGATTAGTTACGTCCCTAGTCTCAGAAAATCAAAAGAACGTTCATAGCCCATGGTTTAGGAAGAAATAAAGGGGCTGTAGAAACGGCTGTCTGGCAGGCAGTTTTGATATCAATTGTGGGAATAATGTGAGGATTTGGGCAGGGGGAGGATAATACTTAGCTTCCTGAGGGAACTAAGAAGCTAAGACCATCCATAGACTTGGTAAGAAACATGCAAGCCCGAAACAACTTTTCTATTTGAATGGTGCTGCTGTCCCTGACGTTATGTCTGCCAGGACTTGGTGTAGAGCAAGAAAGGAAATGAGATACTATTCTAATCTGACTTAGCCACCACTGTAGTGAAACTTCTCTCTCAAAGATTTCCAGTAATCTCTTAATTGCAAGATCCCAAAGCTGATTTTTCAGTCTGTATTTTAATTGACCTCTCTCTTAGTTTTAATATGGTTAAACGCTCCCTGAAGTTCTACCGTCTTTGGCTTTCACAACCATAGTCCTGAATTTCCTCCCATCTCTGATTATTCCATTTTATTCTTCCACAGAAGTGGCTGTTTTATTCTGCCTGTCACCCTAAATATGGGCATTCCCTGGGGTTCACATCAATGCTTTTGCCATTTCCCAAAGTCATCATGCTATTTGATACTCTGTATCACTGTACATGTTTCTCCCTGTGCCTGCATTTATCCTATTTCCTTTTCCACAAAGCTCAAACATCATTTTACGTATTGACTTTCCTGTTCTTGACAGGTTAGTCATTGTCTCTTCTGCTGTTCTTATAACACTTTGTTTTAACCTCTATTCTAGTGTTTAGTACATTGTGCTGTAATGATTTGTTTACATGTTTTTCTACCCTCTGTACTGTTAGTTCCTTGAGAGCAAAAATTATATCATATATGACTTTGTAACATTCTTAGAAAAGTGCCTTGCATGTATTAGACCCACAGTAAAAGTTTGTTTCATGAATTAAGCACAGGATAATCCATTTTCTCACTTCAGTTAAGGGGGCTGAAATCATAAGGATTATTTGTCTTTCTCAAGACAGCAGTCACACATATGAAGAAGTGGAGAAATATGGGTGTATTAGTTGGGTTTCCCCAGACAACAGAACTAATAGGCTATATATAGATATATAGAAAGAGATTTGTTATGAAGGATTGGCTCACGCAGTTATGGAGGCTAAGCCTCATAATCTGCTCTGTGTAAACTGGAGGCCCAGCAAAGCCAGTGGTATAGTTCCAGACCAGACCTGAAGGCCTGGGAACCAGGAGTCCCAATTTCCCAGGGCAGGAGAAGATGGATGTCCCAGCCCAAGCAGAGAGCAAATACTCCCTTCCTCTGCCTTTTTATTCTATTCAGGCTCCTAACTGATTGCGTGATGCCCATTCCTATTGGTGAGGGTGATCTTCTTTATTCAGCTTATTGATTCAAATGCCAGTCTTCTGGAAGCGCACTCATAGACACACCCAGAAATAATGTTTGACCAGTTATCTGGGCATCCCTTAACTCGGTGAAGTTGACACAGAAAATTAACCATCACTGTGGGTTTAATGGGAGTTGAGAAACCTTTCTGTGTCCTGCCTCTTTCCTGCCTCTTTCCTGCCCAGTCGACAAGCAGACTGCCCTGATTTATTTGGATTCATACTTAATTCTCTTTTAAAATGAAATTGTGGAAAAATTTTGAGAGAAAATCATGAAAATGATGCCAAGTCATAAAACTCCTTTCTCCAAAGCCTAATGAAATGAACACCAGTGAGTAAAAGGGAAAGTCAGGGGACTTTAGATTCTAGCCAAGATGGAGTAAGGGGCAGGCCGTGTCTCCCAATGATCACAACAAAAACCTGTGGACAAAAGTACAGAAAGTGACTACCCGGGGCCTTTGAAAACGGAATAATAACAGTGAATTTGAGGAGAGAAAACAGTAATTAATGAATAACCAGTGTGGTAACAGTGAGTTTCATGTTTATTTTTCCTCTTTATACCCCACGTTTGACCCAAGAGCAGGCTAATGGGAGAACTGTACAGTGGGAGGAGTCAACAAAGGCAGAAGCCCATCTCTCTAGCCTGAGCACAAGTTAAAGAAAAGACCCCTGTAAGCTGGAGAGCATGGGGGAGAATCCTTGTTTGTTATTGTTTTTTTTGTTTACTTTCTGGTCCTGCCTTGAGGCCAGCCCTAGTTGTGGAACACACTACTATGACGTGACAGCAGTATTTCAGACACGTGAAACCCTGAGATAAGACCTGTCTCTGAGAAAATGGGCCCCTGGCGTGTGAAGAGTGGGGGGAAATCCACATTACAGTTGACCCTTGCAACAGGAGTTTTGAGCTGTGCAGGTCCACTTACACATGGATCCTGAGGAACCACGTATAGGGAGAGCTGAATATAAGTTATATTCAGATTTTCGACTGTGTGGAGGGTTGGCACCCCTAACCCCTGCATTGTTCACGGGTCAACTGTATTCTTTTTTTCCTTCCTTCTTTTATCTCTTTTTCTTGAGGGCTCGCTTCCAAAGAATTGTGCAGTAGCATAGGGAGCTAAAACTCTGAGAGAATCTCATATTTCTAGTGAGAAGAACTGGGAAAAGGAGTCCTTGAGAGCCAGAGAGTGTGGGAGAAATGACATGCACAGAAGGCCACACAGAACTTGCGATCTGAAACTGCCTTGAGTGCTTGGTAAAACGAAAGTCAGCATTCCTCAGAGGCTTTTAACAGGACTCAGAGTCTCATGACATAGTATTCAGAATCTCCAGATACAATCCAAAATGAGTCAACCAGGAAAGTCTGACCAGTTCTCAAGGGAAAAGATAATCAATAGATGCCAACCTGGTTATTATCTAGATGTTGGGATTGTTAAAGACTTGAAAGCAGCTGATACAACCGTGCTCCATAAAGGTGAACACTCTTGAAATGAATAGAAGAGTAGAAATTCTCAGCAGAGAACTATATATATAGAAAAGAACCAACTGAAAATTTTAGAAATTACAAAGTACAACATGCAAAATAAAAAATTCATTGGCTGGGCTCAATAGTAGGATAGAGATGTCAGAGGAAAGCGTCGGTGAACTTGAAAGTAATTCAGTAGAAATAATTCCAATTAAGAATAAAGAGAAAAAAGATGGAAAACAAAAATACACAGCCCCACTGACCCATGGGACTGTATCAAAGGGTCTTACGTTCATGTCATTGGAGTCCCTGAAGAAGAGGAGAGAGGGATTGGTGCAGAAAATTTTTGAAGAAATTATAGCTGAAAACTTCCAAATTTGGGGAAAGACATAACTTTACAGATTCAAGAAGCTCAGTGAAGCATATGCAAGATAAACTCAAAGGAATCCACACCCAGATCATAAGGAAACTGCTGAAAACCAAAGATAAAGTATAACCCTTGAAAGCAGTTTGAGAAAAATAACTCATTACATATAAGGAAACTCCAGTTTAAAATACTGTGGGAGGACTTCCCTGGTGGCGCAGTGGATAAGACTCCACGCTCCCAATGCAGGGGGCCTGGGTTTGATCCCTGGTCGGGGAACTAGATCCCACACGCGTGCTGCAGCTTAGAGTTTGCATGCCACAACTAAGGAGCCTGTGTGCTGCAACTAAAGAGCTGGCTAGCTGCAACTAAGGAGCCCACCTGCTGCAACTAAGGAGCCCACGTGCTGCAACTAAGGAGCCTGCGAGCCTCAACTGAAGGAGCCCTGGAGCCGCAACGAAGGAGCCCACATGCTGCAACTAAGGAATCCACCTGCCACAACTAAGACCTGGTGCAACCAAATAAATAAATAAATATTTTGAAAAAATACTGTGGATTTCTCATCAGAAAACACATTTCGGAAGATGGTGGAACACCGTCGTTTAAGTGCTGAAGCAAAAGGAAATGACAACCCAGTATTCTGTATCCACAAAAAATATCTTTCAGGAGTGAAAGTGAAATAAAGACTTCCTCAGATGAAGGTAAATCAAGAGTATTTGTCACCAGCAGACCTACTCTGAAGGAAATATTAAATGAAGTGTTTTAGGCTGAAGGGAAATGATACTACATCTTTGTAGTACTGAAAGAAAACAAAAAGCACAATTGTTAGCCCAGAATTCTGTGTCCAGCAAAAATAGCTTTCAAAAACAGTTGGCATAAAAGCAATTTCAGACATGAAAAAGCTTAAAGATTTAATCTGTAGCCTTTTTTTTTCTTCTAAGGTCTATGGACCTAAATATAAAACCTAAAGCTACAAAACCTCTGAAAGAAAACATATGGAAAAATCCTTGTGACCTTGAATTAAGCAAAGATTTTTGAGATACAACGTCAAAAGCTTGATCCATAAAGAAAACAAAAAGACAAACCACAGAGTGGAAGAAAATACTTATAAATTATATATAATAAAGGACTAGTATCTAGGGCATATAAAGAGCTTTCAAAATTTAATAATGAGAAAACAATACAATAAAACGTGTAAAATCTGAATAGACACCACTAAAGAAGACATATACATGGCAAATAAAGCAAATGAAAAGATGTTCAACCTTCTTAGTCATTAGGGAAATTCAGTTTAAAACCACAATGAGATACCACTATACATCTTTCAATCGACTAAAAATTAAATAGACTGACTTTAGCAAATATTACTAAGGATGAGGAGGAATTGGATCTCCGGTAGGAATGTAAAGTGGTGAAATCATGTTAGAAGACATTTTTGCAGTTTCTTAAAAAGTTAAACATGAACCTACCATAAGATCCAGTTCGTTCACTTCTAGATATTAACCCAGGTGAAATGAAGCAAAAGTTAAATGGAGGCTTTTGGGGTATAGAGATTTGGAAAGAGCATTATGTCCAATGTTTCCATGAAAAGGGGGCTGAACAAATAGCAAGTTCAGTAATTTATCTGAATCCTTTAGAGTGCTGACACATATCTCAGAGTAACCAACTGGCTCAAAACCTAAAGAGAGATCAGAGCTTACAGCTTACCAGAGCTTGGACTGGGTTTGGTTTCTTGTTGCTCTTGTAACGCTCAGTGCTCCCCAAGCTTGGCTTCAAATTCCTCTAGTAATACCCTATGTTTAGGTTGAGGGCTGGTGAGACAGAGTTTTTTTTTTTTTCAATGATTGCCCTCAGCTTTTGGTATTTTCTTCCCCCAGCCCCTCAGAGAGGGTTGTTCTCTTGCAGGTTACTTACTTATCCCTCAGTGCAGTGGGCTGGTAGGGGTGGGAGGCTGTTCTTTGTTCTAATTAAGGCTGTCTTAGGCAGGCACCCTGTTCCTGGATCTTAGGGTTGTGGCCTTCACTTCTGCGCCCCCCCCCCCAAAAAAAAAAGAATAGCCAGGAAATAACTGAAAAAGGGAAAACCGTGAGGAAGGACTAGCTCTACCAGTCAGTGAAATACTAAGGCCTGTACAGTTACAACAGTGTGGTACTGACACGTGAATAGACAAAGAGACCAGTGGAGTAAAATTGTGTGATGACTGTGTAAAGTGTCAGCTCGGCCGTGCTGATCTACATTTTTCAGAATTCTCTGATACAAATGGAAAGTACAGAATTAGACCCAAGGACACATGCAAACTTAGTATATGACAAAGGTGGCATCTCTAATCACTGGGGTAAGCATGTACTTTTTTTTTTTTTTTCTTTTGCGGTATGCGGGCCTCTCACCACTGCGGCCCCTCCCGCCGCGGAGCACAGGCTCCGGACACACAGGCCCAGCGGCCACGGCCCACGGGCCCAGCCGCTCCGCGGCATGTGGGACCCTCCCGGACCAGGGCACGAACCCGCGTCTCCCGCATCGGCAGGTGGACTCCCAACCACTGTGCCACCAGGGAAGCCCCAGCGTGTACTTTTTTTTTTTTTTTTTTTTTTTTTTGCGGTACGCGGGCCTCTCACCGTTGTGGCCTCTCCCGTTGCGGAGCACGGGCTCCGGACGTGCAGGCTCAGCGGCCATGGCTCACGGGCCCAGCCGCTCCGCGGCATGTGGAATCTTCCCGGACCAGGGCACGAACCCGCGTCCCCTGCATCGGCAGGCGGACTCTCAACCACTGCGCCACCAGGGAAGCCCAGCGTGTACTTTTTAATACATGTTTCTGGGACAACTGAGTAGCCACTTAGAAAAAGATAAAATTAGATATGTGTTTCACATCATATACATGAGTAAACTCTAAAAAGATGAGTATAAATTTTAAAAAATGAAACCATGCAAGTACTAGAAGAAAACATGAGTATATTCTTCTTTAACCTTGGTGTAGGGAAAAGTTTCGTAATTATGACTAAAATCCAAAGGCAATAGAAAGGATTGATAAATTTGACTACATAATTTTTTTAAATTGCATGACCCAAACACCATAAAATATAGATAGAATAAACCAGGGGTTTGCAGTAGGGCCAAGTTGTGGTATAAACAGTTATTCTTAATTTATTGTCATGGTATCCTACATGACATTGCCATTCATTTTATGGCAAAAGCGGAGTGATGGTGGGCTCGTGACTGGGCGGGAGATGAGTAGTTTTATTATATTGTGCTTCACCTAGGAGCAGACAGCCTGATGCTATGATAAGATGGCCTATTGAATGCTCAGCTGAGGTAGTAGGTTGGAGGAAGGACTCTGTGAGGTTGGGGAATTCTCCTCCAAGATGCCATATATCCATTGAATCGATTGCCAGTGTATGGTACTGTCACCAAGAAATAGAATAGGCAGGTCCAGAAATCAAGAGGTGGAAGTAGGACTGGCTCCTCTAACCCTCACTCCCAGTGACTCACTTGTAGAATTTATGCTTCCCATTCTCACCGCGAATGTGGATTAGAGGTCCCGGTTCCCAGGGGACAATGTTTTCAAGGGGTGAAAAGGGGGAAGCATTTAACCCATTGACTCCTGGTTCCCGTGGGTTGTGGATTGTCTCCAGCACAGAAACATCCCACACTTCTGGATTCTACATGTCTGAGTAACAGGTTGGCAACCTAAGGCATCCCACACTGCAGAGTCAGAGCAACCGTGGGGCAGGAAGTGAGCCAGTTTGCACACTTGAAATGATGACTCCTATTGGGTCACTTTGTGTTCTTCATGCTAGTAGACTAGCAGGTAATGAAAGGAGCTGCTATACTTGTAGAGGTAACTGACCTTGATCCCTATCAGGATCTAGGGTTGTTTCTATATAAAGGTGACAGGACTGTATCTAGAATTCAAGGTATTCACTTGAGTATATTTTTGTGCGTTCACGCATGGGAAAATGTTGACTAGGGACTAGGGAACAACCAATGGTCCAACCAGGGTAAATCCAACAAAGGCTCAGATCCCTTGGGATAAAGGTTTGAGTCACCTACCAGACACATCACCAAGATGAGATGAAGTGCTGGCCAAGAGTGAGGGTAATAAAGAATGGGTGGTTATAGGAAGGAGATGATGATTATCAATTATGGCTTTGAAATGTGTTGTAGCAGTATGGGTTGTACCATGTTCTACTCATCTTCCAGTCTCTTGTAGAAATAGTGGATGGTTACCAGCTTGAAGACTCAGTGATAGATTAGATTCAATGGAAGACATATTCAAATGTGAGGGGTGCAAAAGGTGGGCTGTATTGGGTGCCACTTTTGAGCAACCTCCCGTTTCCTCAGCCTCATCTTTTGTTCCAGCTGTGGCTGTGGTCAACATTGCCATGTAGGGTCCAGCTCACTAGCATCGATAGTGCCTCACTTCAAGCATGTCCTGTGCGTTTTGCTTCCTGCCCTGCAATTTCTTGCACACTCACTGAACTCACATGTGTGAGTTAACATGTGAATGTTAAGAGAATGGGGAGTTAACACTCCAGGGTGAAATCTCTACCAGGGGCTAAGAGCTAGTGGATAAATTCTTTCCTTTTCATCCCTTGAATGTGTGGTTTCTGAGATGTATTTCATTAAGCTCCTCAGAAGATTGGTCATTAAATAACCAGTTGCTTGTGGCAGTGACACACTAGAGAAAACTTCTTTGGGTTGACTTTCCCTCCTCCTTTGTTTACTTCCTTATCTTTTACTTCTCCCTCGAACACACTCCCAAATAAACTATCTGTATGTAAGCCTTTGCTGTCAGGGCAGCCCAAGCTAAACAGAAGTACAGAGCAGGGGTTGGCAAACTATGGCCCATGGCCAAAACTGTTGCCTCATTTTGTAAATAAAGTTTTACTGGAACGTAGCCATGCCTTTTTGTTTATGCATTACTATGGCTACTTCCATGCCATCAGCAAGCCAAGGAGAGAGGACTCAGGAACCAAACTGCCAAGCCTCAGTTTTTCAATCTAATTGGAAAAATGCAAATATTTGTAAAAAAGACTGGTTGATAAATTATTTATCCCCAAACAATGGAAATCTGTGCTACCATTAAAAACATATTTTAGATATACTATTTAGATATTTTAATATATATAAATATCTAAAATTTTAAAACATCTGCCTATAAGGAAAGATTTTCGAGTTATATTACTAAGTAAGATTGAAGGTACCAGAAGAGTGGTGATCCATTGGCATGGCATTTTAAAAAGTCTCTGTGGTTGCATATATTTTAAGAACTTTCTTAAGAAAACTTTAAGCAACTGTTCACAATGACTGTCTCCAGTTGAGTGGCACTACAGGCTAGGGTGGGTGAGGAGAGACTTAGACTTTATGTTTTATACCTTTCTGAATACTTTGAAAATGGATTGTTATATGAGTGAAATACTCTACCTAATAATTGAAAAATGAACGAAATTGAAGGACTGTCCGTTATTCACAACTTTCTCCTCTTGGTGCCCTAATGGAGTGAGTTGGAGTTGGAGGCTGTTTTGGATTATGTGAGGGAAGTTGGGTGAGGGAAGAGGTGGATAGTCAGTTTGAGGGTAGTATAAATGCACAGAGGACAAGAGAAGGAAGGGTAAAAGAGTGAACAATCTAAAGGTTAAAAACCTTTTAAAATTACGGCCATGAAATTTTGTAGCTCAGTCCACGCTCCTCTGCCTGTTTTTGCAGCTCCACAGAAAGGTCTGAAACCATTGACAATTATTTTAGAAAGCCATTCCTGTGAGAGCGAGACCTCATGAAGTAATCATTTTAGTCAGTTTCTTTTAAAGAGTTATTTTTAAGTCTGATGAGTTTTTGGGATTTTGGGGGATTTCAGCCTGAGGCTCTCTATATAATTGTCTGCTTTTTATGCCAGTAATCAGTATCTAAAATTATTTATATATTTAGTTTATGTGATTAATATCTCTTTTCCCACTGGAATGTAAGCTCCATGAAGGCAAAGACTTTGTTTTCCTTACTGCCGTATTCTTTTTTTTTTTTTTTTTACATCTTTATTGGAGTATAATTGCTTTACAATGTTGTGTTAGTTTCTGCTGTGTAACAAAGTGAATCAGCTCTATGTATACATATATCCCAATATCTGCTTCCCTCCCACCCTCCCTATCCCACCCCTCTAGGTGGTCACAAAGCACCTAGCTGATTTCCCTGTGCTATGTGGCTCCTTCCCACTAGCTCTGTTTTACGTTTGGTAGTGTATATATGTCCGTGCTACTCTCTCACTTCGTCGCAGCTTACCCTTCCCCCACCCCATGTCCTCAAGTCCATTCTCTATGTCTGCATCTTTATTCCTGTCCTGCCACTAAGTTCATCAGTACCAATTTTTAAATTTTTTTTTAGATTCCATATATATGTGATACCATTACCGTATTTGTTTTTCTGATTTGCTTCATTCTGTATGACAGACTCTAGGTCCATCCACCTCACTACAAATAACTCAATTTCGTTTCTTTTCATGGCTGAGTAATATTCCGTTGTATATATGTGCCACACCTTCTTTGTCCATTCATCTGTCTGTGGACCCTTAGGTTGCTTCCATGTCCTGGCTATTGTAAATAGTGCTGCAGTGAACATTGTGGTACATGTCTCATTTTGAATTGTTGTTTTCTCAGGGCATATGCCCAGTAGTGGGATTCCTGGGTCATATGGTAGTTCTATTTTTAGTTTTTTAAGGAACCTTCATACTGTTCTCCATAGTGGCTGTATCAGTTTACATTCCCACCAACTCACTGCTGTATTCTTAAGATTTAAAATAGTCTTCTACCCAATAGTTTTTATATTTATCCAAGGAAGGCATGCAGTAAATACTTGTTTAATCGGTAGTTGTATTAAGATAATTATGGGGACAAGTGGAATTAGCAAGGGGTGGACTCCACAAAAGAGAAAACTTTAATCTTATGGTAACCAATTTGATTTTTCTCAGTCTGACTAAGGACATGACTGGAAAGGAAGATGTGTACCGAGGCCCAGCCATCAGGGCTCTCTGCAGAATCACTGATGTAAGTTCTTTGTTTTACTGAGGTGTCAAAGGGGACCTATGTTTATCTGCAGGTGGCCATGTAAATTTAGTAGGATTCCCTGTCTGACTTTGTGAATCATCAGCAGAAGAGAAACATGACCACCAGAAAGGCTTTTGTGGCTCCAGGTTCTTTTTTCTTTTAGATTGTTTTTTCCTTTTGTTTATTTAGATTATTCTATTTCTCTCTATATTTACCCTCGTGGACTTTTGTCATAGTCAGGGCACATTGCTTGCAGGAGACAAAAACCCATTCGAATTTAGCTTTAAAAAAAAAAAAATCTTTCTTACAAAATACAAATCTCTCAGAATTTGAGGTAAAGCTTACAACCAGAACAAGAAATAGGGCAGCTCTAAGGAACTCAGCAGCAAGATTCTCAGATATTTACTATTACGATCCATCATTTACCAGGCTCAAGCCCTCTCATTTAAGTATTTAAGAGAAAAAATCCGATTAGCCATCAGCCAGCCAGTGGCTTGTTATCTACCTGGGTCCAAATCAGGTGTTTAACCTTGACTTAGTCTGTTGTATTGGGAGGGATGAGGTTATAGAGTATGTTAGGCTGTCCCTTTCTTGGAACTCTGAGAAGGAAAGGTTAAAATGAAGGACAGGCTGGGCATTGCCAAGCAAATTGAATAATATTTCAGCTATATTCATGATGGGGTGTATTTTATGTATATGCTTGCAATCTTCTCAAATTTCAAAGGTTGAGCAGGATTAAATGGTAAGTCTGGATCCTAGGAGGAGTAATAGAAATGGTTTAGTATTTTTCAATGCTCAGTTACTTTATTGTGGTTGCTTTTGCTTTTAGCATTAAATTGATACCATAAGACTTGACCATTCCAGGGCTAGCTAAGACTCTTCATCTAAGTATCGATCTTGGTGTGTTTATGCATCCTTACTTACCTGCCACCACCTTCCCAGTGCTAAGCTTTCTTCCAGATAAATTAAAAAGAACTTTATTTTCAGAGGATTTCCTATTGAGGACTCAGTATAGTAGCATATTGCACATTTAATTTCTTATGAATCTAAAATAATCAGAGATTACAGTTGATTATAGGACTCTCTGGGATCCATATAAAATACGTGCCCTACACGTAGAGGTACCTTCAGGACTTTAAAAGCATCCCCATTTAGGAATTTCTTTTATAATATCCCTGATAGGTTCAGCCTCTACTTGTGTATTTCTTCCGAACTGGGATTCTTCATTTTGAGATAGTTTATTTCATTGTGGAACAGTTAATTCCTCTTCCTTACAAATGTTCCTTCTTTTTTTCTTTTTTTTTTTTTTGTGGTACACGTGCCTCTCACTGTTGTGGCCTCTCCCATTGCGGAGCACAGGCTCAGCGGCCACGGGTCATGGGCCCAGCCACTCCACGGCACGTGGGATCTTCCCGGACCGGGGCACGAACCCCTGTCCCCTGCATCGGCAGATGGACTCTCAACCACTGCGCCACCAGGGAAGCCCCCAAATGTTCCTTCTTAAAGCTGCCACTTGGTTGTCTGGGTTTTGCCCTCTGGGATCTGATTATTATATGATAAGCCTTTTAATGCATTCTAAATATTTGCACAGAGACAAATATGTGACTTGTTTTTGTAAATTATTTTGAAGTGGTAGTTTTGGATGAAAATGTTCTGCTTCAACCGCTTTTTCTTTATGAATGTTCTCAGGGAACAATGTTGCAGGCCATTGAAAGATACATGAAACAGGCCATTGTGGATAAAGTCTCCAGTGTATCCAGTTCAGCATTGGTATCTTCCTTAGTAAGTGAACAAGTAACTGGTTCTCATGCATGGTACAGTTTCTAGTTGCAAAAACAAAGTATCAGTATGATTCTCTCACAAATGAAATATTTAAAAATATGTATACATTTCTGTTACTTTGTACAATAATGCTTTACCTGAAAGAGGAACATTGAGCAATTAAAATGGGCAGTTATAAAAACATGAAATTTTCATATGTTTGAAAGGTTTTGGTAATCAGAAAGCTATGTTGTATATATAATACAGATAGTGGGTTAGGGTGGGATGGGGATCAGGGAAGAAACTGAGCTAATCTCTTTCTTTAAATCTTCCTTTGTGACCTGCCCTTCTACCTCTTGTCTCTTTGTCCTCTGCTTTTGTTGGTGCCCTGTGTCTGCAGTGTCCTTCAGTCCAAAGTCTACTGTCCCATTACTAAATTTCCTCCCAGGAAGTGCTGTTTGTTTTAGTAATATCTTTTCTTTCTCTTTTTTATCAAAACAAAATTTATTCATGACAGCCTATCACATTGTATTTGATTAAAATTGGTTACTAATGTGTGAATGGATTAGATCATCTGAATCACGAGAGTTGCTGGTTCTGGAATATAATTGGTCAAGTTTTACAGCAGGTACTCTACTTTTTTATGGTACTCTGTTTTTTTCTTCCAGGTGAGTTTCCTGGAAGTAAAACCTATAATGTTAACATTATTTAAGTACCATCCTATTAATTATCCATTCCCTCCCCGTCCTTCCCCTCTCATTACTTCCCTTTATACACCTTTCCCAGCCCACAAACATATGCTCACCTTTGCAAAGGGGTCTTGGAGGAAGTGTTTCAGGTTTATTAGTTGTCTCAGAGACTTGAAATAGACTTATAAAAGCTATAACATTGTTTCTCTTTTCTGGAAATGTCTGTTAGTAATTTTCCAAGAAAACTAACTCATGTTTCTAAACTTTTAGTGACTATGCATGATCTGTTCTCAATTTTTTCTGTATTTAGCACATGATGAAGATAAGCTATGATGTGGTTAAGCGCTGGGTCAATGAAGCCCAAGAAGCTGCTTCAAGTGATAATATTATGGTCCAGGTACTGTCATTGAATCACCTTAGCTTATGTCTCCACATCATCTTTCTTTAGCCCTACATTTTAGGGGCAGTTTATTGATTCCCCAGATGAGTATTAGCTAAAGGCTTATATTAAGCAGCATGATATTTATATTAGTGCATATTCCCAAGTGAGTATCCCACTAATTATGATTACCACTGTAGGCCCTGCTATAGTGTTTAGTAGAAACTGTAGGAATGTTTGAGAAGATTCTTATATTCAGTGGTGGTTTGAGATGCTCATTCCAGAGGTCATAATTCATTTCAGTCCTTTGTTTGAAAAATAATTTGTGAAGATGGATGTTCAATTCCAAGCTTTTCAGGCCTTGATTATACTAGACATTAGAAAAACAGTAAAGAGTAATTATCACTTTGTGAAGCTTTAAAACTGTTCTGTTGGAAAGATCTCCTTTTGATATTCATTACGCTATTCTTAATTAAAAGGAACAAGATTAAATTCTTAACTGGCAATTTTATGTAAAGTACTCCATTTATATTTGAGAGGGTACTTATTTATCCTCTTTTAATGTTTACTTCTCATGTTAGCATATTCACTTATGAGGAAGTAGAGTAGTAATTTTTCCCTTGGGAAACATTCTCACCTTCCTAACTCTGATCATTGTGTTTTTACACAAAGTGCCATGATAATTACATGCCATAAGCCTACTTCAGGAGATTAATCCTTTAACCACTAACATAACCACAGATGATTTAAATCCACTAAGCAAGACCTGTAACACTGGTTAAAGCCTTGGACCTGAGAGCCTTTGTACTAACGATGGATGGGGCAACGCTGAACCTGCTAGAGCCATCTTCAGATTGTATGTCACCCCCTTAATACTTACCTAATCTGTATTAACAACTTCTGAGGGTAAATTAGAAACTCTTATCCTTTCAATCATGCCTGTGTTTGATTCAGTATGAAAAAGATATTCTATTTCTTTACATTAAACTTGGGTATCTTTTTATTAAAAATGTATTTCCATGTGATTCTATATTTATGTAAGTTTTATCCTCTTCCTACTCAGCCTTCTCTCTATATCATATTCTTTTTCTTGTTCTTTAGTACCATGCGTTGGGAGTTTTGTATCACCTTAAAAAGAGTGATCGCCTTGCCGTTTCTAAGATGTTGAATAAATTTACTAAATCTGGTCTCAAATCACAGTTTGCCTACTGCATGTTGATCCGAATTGCCAGTCGCTTACTAAAAGAAAATGAAGAGGGGTAAGTGTTTTCAGCTAATCCTAAGTAATTTTCCATTTGCTGGTTAACATACCTCAGAGTTTATTTCCTTTATGAATATTTTTTGGGCAATGTCGACTTTACAGATGGATTTGGTGTTTTCCAAATCAAGAAAAAAAATATGGGATTCCAAGAATCACAACTTTTTTTTGTGGCCTCTCCCATTGCGGAGCACAGGCTCCGGACGCACAGGCTCAGCGGCCATGGCTCACGGGCCCAGCCGCTCCGCAGCATGTGGGATCTTCCTGGACCGGGGCACGAACCCGTGTCCCCTGCATCGGCAGGCGGACTCTCAACCACTGTGCCACCAGGGAAGCCCAAGAATCACAAATTTTATTTTTACTTTAATGTATGCTCCAGCATATATACTTAACAGATTATGATTGCTAATAATACAATAAATAACAAACTGATATTGAACAAAAATATTTATCACAGGTTATATAGTAACTAAATGTGAAAGCTGGAAGTGACATTAAGAATCATCTTGTTTATCTTTTTTATTTTTATAAAAGAGAATGTTGAAGTACTGCATTTAATAATTTATTTAAAGCACATGAGGGAAGCTAGTAGAAATACACATTCATAAGGTTCTTATACTGTTCATGAAGTAGTGTTATAGTATCTGATGGTAGACTGATAATATAAGGATGAATACTGTAACCTTTTGAGTAATCACTAAAAAAACTAGGAGATATAAATGTCAACAGAGAAGAAAAAATGGAATATTAAAAAAAATATTCAGGGCTTCCCTGGTGGCACAGTGGTTAAGAATCCACCTGCCAATGCAGGGGACATGGGTTCGAGCCCTGGTCTGGGAAGATCCCACATGCTGCGGAGCAACTAAGCCCGTGCACCACAACTACTGAGCCTGCGCTCTAGATAGAGCCCTTGAGCCACAACTACTGAGCCCATATGCTGCAGCTACCGAAGCCCATGTGCTTAGAGCCTGTGCTCCGCAACAAGAGAAGCCACTGCAATGAGAAGCCCACGCACCGCAATGAAGAGTAGCCCCCGCTCGCTGCACCTAGAGAAAGCTCGTGTGCGGCAACAAAGACCCAACACAGCCAAAAAAAAAAAAAAAAAATTTCAGCTGAGCTTCCTGCTTTCAGTAATGGTAGAGTAGCTTGGCTATATTAGCCCTCCTGCAAATACTGATTATATCATTAGTCCAAAACTGTGCGTCCGTGAAACAAAAGAAGCCACACTATTTGAAAGTACTGGTGAGTGGTGAAAAGCAGGCAAAAACTGGAGGGAAATTACTGCGTGGAAGACAGAAACTATACTGGGTGAGATTTGTGTATATCTGGCTGGTCTCTGAGGGCACTCCACAATTTTGGGGTGTGGGATCATAGAAAGCCATAGTATTTATGGACAGTGGGGACAGAACACAGTTTGAAATTAGAAGAATGATGAAAATTTAGGGTGGAAATCCTGGGAAAGAGGGAGCCACAGGTACAGTGAGCCTCAGAATCAATTTTAAACTCTGCAAAAATCTTTGGCTGACTACTCAAGTGTGCTTATACAGGGGAAGACTCTAGTAAACCTGTCCAAAAGCAGTAGCTGTCAGCTGAAAGAACTGAATGGAGAGTTCACTTGCAACTCACCATGGAGAAGATAACGTTTGGAATTCGATCCCAGCTCAGTTAACTGCCTGCTACAGGAACATCTTAGATTCTAGAGTCTTTGCATTATATCGTTCACAATGTCTATATACAGTAATAACTAAAAAAATAAAAATAAAATAAAATTGCTAGAAGTGCAAAGAATTTGGGAAATGTAACCAGTAGTCACATTTTACTATAAGCAGCAAGAGGAAACCAGGTCATACCTTCACCACTTTCCTTGGAAATTCCCTCAAGTAAATATCCCTCAAGTAAATATCCAAAAATTACAAATTCTGCTTTCCACATAACTGTAGGACACAGTTTCACTGAGCTCTGTGCCAGTACATAACAAGGATCCACCTTACTCCATTTTACGATAACAAGTTTCTGACTTCCTTCTGATCCTCCAAGACCAGCTTTCTACAAGCAGTCTGTGAGCCCTCACTGCCTCTCCTTCAAGATCAAATTTATAATAACAGTCCGTCAAGGCATTTTAGATTTTCTTCATTATGCTCACTAGAATTCTTCCAGCCTCTGCCTATTGTCTGGTTCCAAAAGCAGTTCCACAATTTTAGGTATTATAGTAGCACCTCACTTCCAGGTACCAAAATCTGTATTAGTGTTTTATTGCTGCCATAACAAATTACCACAAATGTAATCACAACATCCATGATCTCACAGTTCTTTAGGTTAGACATTGGTCTCATGGGGTAAAGTTAAGATGTTGGCAGTGTGCTTTTGCTTACTGGAGGCTTTGGGAAAAAATCCACTTGCAATCTCGTTAAGGTTGTTGGCCAAATTCATTTCTTTGTGGTTATAGATTGTAAGTCCCTGTTTCCTTGCTGGCTGTCAGCCAGGGGTTGGTCTGTGCCATTTAAGGTAACATTCACAGGTTCCATGGAGGAAAGCATGGACATCTTTGGGAAGCCATTTTGCCTGCTACAAGTACAATAACTGAAATGGATTATTTGCTGGATGAGCCTAACACCAAACTAGAGATGGCTGAGGACAGTGAAAGTGTTAGTGAATTTGAAGATAGTGCTATAGAAAGTAACTAATTTGAAGAACAGAGAGAACAGATTAAGGAAAAATAAACAGAGCTTCAGAGAACTGTGGCATAATATCACTTGATATATGATTGGAATCCAGAGGGAGATGTGAGAGAATGGAGCAAAAACGGTATATGAAGAAATAATGAACAAGTATTTCCCAGTATGCATTTATTCTAGAACTGTAAGGTTGACCTAACAGTCAAAAATCAACATAATATTTCTCATCTAAAGAATAAAGGAGGGCTTCCCTGGTGGCGCAGTGGTTGAGAGTCCGCCTGCCGATGCAGGGGACACAGGTTCGTGCCCCGGTCCGGGAAGATTCCGCATGCCGCGGAGCGGCTGGGCTTGCACGTCCAGAGCCTGTGCTCCGCAATGGGAGAGGCCACAACAGTGAGAGGCCCGCGTACCGCAAAAAAAAAAAAAAAAAAAAAAAAAAGAATAAAGGAGATAAATCTTAACATCTTGATGCTAAAAAGCAATTGATAAAATTCAGTGGCAATTTGTAATTAAAAATATCTTTTCAAAGCAAATAATAGAAGGGAACATAATTATTCTGGTAAGAGTACCAAAAAATCTACAATAAACTTTATACTTATTGATGAACAATTAAAGGCTTTTCCTTTAAGATTGTGAATGAGACAAGGATGCTTGCTAATCCTGTTTTTTAAGTAACATTTTACTGGAAGGCCCTACTTGGTGCAATAAGTTAAGAAAAAAATAAAATACCTAAAGATTTGAAAGATGACATGAAAGTGTCTTTGCAGACAACATGACTGTGTATATAGAAAGTGCAAAATAATCTATATATTACCTATTAGAATTGATACGTGCATTTACCAAAGTTACTGGATAGGCTAATATCCAGAATCAATTTTATTTCTACATACCAGCAACTGATCAATAAGATACAATTTTGAAAAGATGGTACCATTTTAATTAAAATCAAATCATTAGGAATAAATCTACCGAAAATTGTATACATCTCTACACAGAAAATTATCAAATGTTATTTAAAGTAAGACTTGAATAAATGGAGGGATATATCATGTTTTTAGATTAGAATATTCAATACTGTAAAGATAGCACATCATCTTATTTTGATTCATGAATTCATTGAACCCTCAATCAGAATTTCAATTGACTTCTTTTAAATACCAAACAGAAATGCATACGTTTGTGTGTCAAAAGACATACCAAGGATACCTTTAGTACTGTTTTTCATAATAGCCCTGAAATGGAAGCAGGCCAAAGGTCCATCACTGGTAGGATCAAAAAATAAATTGTGGTATATTCATATAGTAAACAGTATGCAACAGTGGAAATGAACATATTACATTGTCAAATGTAACCACATGGATAAATCTCAAAGAAGTCACATACAAATACATTCTGTATAGTTTTGTATAAATTAATTTCAGACTTAACTGGCACAACTAATCTGTAGTATTTTTTTGTTTGTTTTTGTTTTTGCGGTATGCGGGCCTCTCACTATTGTGGCCTCTCCCGTTGCGGAGCACAGGCTCCGGACGCGCAGGCTCAGCGGGCATGGCTCAAGGGTCCAGCCAATCCGCGGCATGTGGGATCTTCCCAGACCGGGGCACGAACCCGTGTCCCCTGCATCGACAGGCGGACTCTCAACCACTGCGCCACCAGGGAAGCCTACCATGATGAATATTGGTGTTAGATGGAAGTAAAAGCATGTTAAGGTTTTTGTGGTTTGTTTTTGTTTGGGAGGAAGATATTGTTAGTGATATTAAACTTTGTCAGAAATATATATGGGTTAGTAACTAAGAATATAAATGGAATATAAAGCTTTAATAATGTTGAAATAAAAATGGAACAAAGAAAAGTTGATTGAAGGTTGGTAAGGAAAAAATAATAAAGGCAAAGTATATAAATAGAAAAAAGAAAATAAATTGGATAGAATTAAGTGTAAATGTGTTATCTCTTGCTGTGTGACAGATTAGCCCAAAACATAGCCGCTTATAGCAAACATTTATTATCTCACAGTTTCTGTGAGATAGGAATTTGGAAGTAGCTTAGCCGTCTGGTTTTGGTTCAGGGTTCTTCATGAAGTTGCAGTCAAGTTGTCAGAGCTGTAGTCATCTGAATCTGGAAGATTCCAATTTCATTCATGCAGTAGTTGATAGGCCTCAGTTTCTTCCTGGCTATTGACCAGGTGCTTCGTTTCTCACTTTGAGAGCCTTTCTCTAGGCTGCCTGGACGTCCTCACAGCCTGGCATCTGGCTTCTCCAGAGTGAACTGAGGGAGAGAGCCTAAGGTGGAAGCTGCAGTGTTTTATAACCTAATCTTGAAAGTGACATGCCATCACCTCTGATGCTTTCTCTTGGTCACACAGACCAACCCTCGTATAATGTGGGAGGGGACTACACAAGGATGTAGACATTCAAAAGTGGAGATTTGGGAGGACCATCTTGGAGGCTGGCTAGCAAACAAGATATTTCAATTATAATAATAAATGTAAATGGGTTTACTTACATTATTAAAGGATTACTTATTAAAAGAGCCTCAGATTGGTTAAACAAAATAACAGACCTACTATATAGCCTTTTACATAAGACACTTCCAAACAGAATGACGAGGAAACATTTCAAGTAAATATGTCAAGAATATATGCTAATGGGAACATATGTATATGTATAGCTGATTCACTTTGTTGTAAAGCAGAAACTAACACACCATTGTAAAGCAATTATACCCCAATAAAGATGTTTAAAAAAAAAAAAAAAAAAAAAAGAATATATGCTAGATATATACTAACACAAAGAAATAGTTTAGCATTATTAATCTAAGCCCCAATAGGAATCAAGGTTTAAAGCATTAAAAATGACAGTGGGATTTTGTATTTTGACAAAAGTAATGGTCTTAAAAATGGTATAACAGGAGCGATCTTACATATACTTAACAGCGTTGTTTCAAAATATGTAAAGCGAAATGTTAAATACAAGAAATTAAGGTCTTGGGAGACTTTATTTATTTTTGGATTTTGAATTTTATTTTTTTATACAGCAGGTTCTTATTAGTTATCTGTTTTATACATATTAGTGTATATATGTCAATCCCAATCTCAAGGTCTTGGGAGACTTTAAACACTTCTCTTAGATGGCCAATCAAGCATAAAAACTTCAGACTGTAGTTGACCTGTATATCACTGATAACAAAATTGACCTTGGATTTATAACCCTGTGTCCAAGAGAGAATACATAATATTAATTCTTTAAAATTTTTAAATTGAGAAACATAATGTACATATAGAAAAATGCATAAAAGTTGTAGTTGTATACATTATGTCCACTTTCTGTGAGACACTCTTATATACATTAGGTGGTAGTACATTTCTGGTATTTCAGAAATGTTTTATGTATCCTTCTTGGTCATAACTACCCCCAGTAGAAACCACTTTCTGACTTTTATGGTAGTTATTTCTTTGCTTTTATTTAGAATTTTACCCCCCTGTGCATGTATCCCTAAACAGTAAAGTTTAGTTTTCCCTTGTTTTGAACATTCTGTCTGTAGAATCATGCAGTATTTTGGGTCTTGTTTTTTTTTTTTTTTCCACTCAGTATTCTGGTGTAAGATTCACCCTTGCTTTTGGTGTAGCTCTAGTTCATTTTAATTATATTTTATATTTCCTTGATTGAATACTTCCTAGTTTATTTATATTCATTCCTCTATTAATGGGCGTTTGGATTATTTTCTGTTTGGAGGACTTATTAATAATGAAATGGCTATAAACAGTATCCCTGTACCTCATACCACACTGCCTCATTACCATAGCTTTATGACTTTGTATGTAAGCATGCATTTCTATAGGGTACATATCTAGGAATAGAATTGCTAGATCATTGGGTATACATCTCTTTACTAGCTAACGTTAGACTTTTTTTCAAAGTGATTGTACCAATTTACACTCCAGCCAGCAGTGTGGGATTTCCTGAGGCTTGATATTGTCAAACTTTAAAAATTTTACTAATCTAAGGGGTATATTATATATTTTTTATTGAGCTATAACTTGCATATCATAAAATTCACCTTTGTAAAGTGTATAATTCAGTGGTCCTTAGTATATTCACAAAGTTGTATAACCACTACTACTAACTCCAGAACATTTTTACCACCCTAAAAAGAAAACCCCAACCCATTAACAGTCCTACTCCCTATTCTACCCTCCCCTCAACCCCTGGAAAACATTAATCTGCTTCCTGTCTCTATGGATTTGCCTGTTCTGGACAGTTCATATAAGTGGAATCATACAATATGTGGTCTTTAGTTTTTGGTTTCACTTACAATAATCTTTTCAGGGTTCATCTATATTGAAGAAGTATCAGTACCTCATTCTTTTTATGGGTGAATAATATTCCACTGGGTGGCTATACCATATTTTATTTATTCATTCGTCTGTTGATGGACATTTGGATTGTTCCCACTCTTTGGCTATTATGAATAATGCTGCTATTGGCAGTCATGCATAATTTTTTACGTGGACATGTTTTCAATTCTCTTGGATATTTACCTGTGAGTAGAATCCCCAGGTCATAATGTAACTATGTTTAACTTTTCGAGGAGTGCCAAACTGTTTGACAAAGTGGTTGTAACCATTTTACATTCTTGCCAGCAGTGTGTGAAGTTCTGATTTCTCCACATCCTCACCAACACTCACTATTGTCTGTCTTTTCTTACTATACACACCATAGTAGGTATGAAGAGGTATATCAATGTGGGATTTTTCCCCCCGCCACTGGAAAAGTTTTATTGAAAAAAAAATTATACAGATAAGTTCTTGGTCTGACAGCAAGAAAAGTTTTAGTTCTCTAACAAGTTTCAGCATCTTTTCATATGCTTATTGGGCATTTGTATATCTTTTTAAAATCCTTTGCTCGTTTAAAAAAAAATGGGGTTATTTGTCTTTTATTGTTGTTTGAAATAGTTGTTAAATATATTTTGGATACTAGACCTTTACTAGGTATATAATTTTCAAGTATTTCCTCCCATTCTGTGGCCTTCCTTTTCACTTTCTTGATAATGTCCTTTGAAGTACAGAAGTTTTAAATTTTAATGAAGTCTAATTTGTCTTTCTTTCTTTGGTTGCTTGTGCCTTGTTATTATACCCAGGAAACCATTATCTAACCCAAGGTCACAAAGATTTACACCTGTGCTTCCTTCTTCTAAGAGTTTTATTTTTTACATTTTGGTCTTTGATCCATTTTGAGATATTTTTGTATATGGTGTGAAGCAGGGGTCCATTTTCATTCTTTTGCATGTGGATATGCAGTTGCAATATGAGTTTGCAGTTGTCTCAGCACCATTTGTTGAGAGACTGGTCCTTTTCCCTTGAATTGTCTTGGCATCATTGTCAAATCATTGTGGTTTTAATTTGTAATTTTCTAATTACTAATGAGTTTGAGAACCTTTTTCTATATTTATGAGCCATTTGGATATTCTTTTTATTTAAATATCTATTGGAGTTTTGCCCTTTTTTTTTTGTTTGGGTTATGTTTTATCCTTATTGATTTCTAGTTCTTCTGTATTCTAGATGTGAGTCCTTTGTTGGTTGTATAAGTTGCAAATAGCTTTTCCCACTCAAGTTTGCCTGTTCCCTTTCTTGATATCTTAATGAACAGAACATTCTTAAAGGTCATGTCATTCTTTTACTTTCAGAATAATATTTTTGGTGTCTTGATCAAGAAATGTTTTCTACCCCAAGTTCTCAAATGTATCTTCTGATTTTCTACAAGCGTTATAGTTTTAACTTCCATGTTTTAGGTCTATAATCTACCTGGAATTGTTTTTTGGATATGGTATAAGGTAGCAGTCTTTTTTTCCCATATGGATATGCAGTAGTCCCAGCACCATTTGTTGAAATACCTGTCTATACCCATTGCTATGCAATATCAGCTTTGCCATGAAACAGGCATCCTTATATGCATTGGTCTGTTTCTGGGCTCCTGTTCTCCACTACTCTATATTTCTCTCCCTGTACCAGCAAAACATTGCCTTATCATCACAGCTTTATAATAGTGTAGATATATGGTAGAACAAATCCTCCTCTCTTATTCATTTGCAGTAGTGTTTCTCAGTTCTTGTTTTGTATCCTTATTTCTCTTCTCTCTGTGTGTGTATATAATTTTATCAGGGATTGTTTAGCTTTCCCCTCAGTTGAGTTTGCCTCTTCCTGGGACACTCCCACCAAGAACATTAATAAAAACCAAGAAGTTCTAACCTGGGCAATCTTATCCCCCAGATTTTTCATTCATTGGGACTTTAGGGATATTTTTCCACAGGCAGCTAGTGAGACCAACCATCCCAATGACTGGCCATGCTGCCAAAATGAGTCTCTTTTGGTCATGCTGCCAAATGACCTCTCATTCTTTGATCCACTTCCAGAAAGCTACAGTAGAAACCTGGCTTGATGCCCACCTTGCTGTAACAATTTTTATGCAAATAAGTACAAATATCCAAGCAAAACTCATACCTAACCTACTGGAGTAACATTCATTGGGCGAAACGCATAGACTGGTGCAGTACTAGTTGCACTGGGCTCCACATTGCTTTTTCATCCTAGGACAGTGTACAGAGGTCTATCAGGACCATTTTTCTCACCCCGAGAAAGGGATTATGACCCTTGGGTTTTGAGATTTTTAAACTACTGTGTATAAATATGCCAACAAATTGGATAACCTAGAACTTATTTTGACGGCTTAACATAAATTTTGAGGGAAGCAGCCCTTCCCTGGCATAATCAAGGGCTGGGATCCAAACCTTGCCAGATGTATGACATGGCATGCTAGTAGTAGAAATCTCCATGTCCACCTTTACTGTTGGGGAAGCACCAGCCCCTCCTTTGGCATGATAGGAAGGAGCTTGAGTACAAGCTTTGTGGGTGACCAGAATCGATTACACATTTAGCTGAGTCCAGTTGTTATGGAAGTTCATAGAAATCCAGCTTCTTTTCTGAGTGGCCGGAAGATCAGTTTTGGACAAAATGACCATACTCCGCACTTGTTAAACTCATTTATTAATTTCCAGAATTTCTCTGGCAATTATTTTTGATTTTGTATGTCCAGTATTATAGTTGGCCTTTAAAAAAATTACAGTTTTTGCTATGAACTTCCCTCTTAGTACTGCTTTTACTGCATCCCATAAGTTTTGGTATGCTGTGTTTTTGTTTGTATGAAGGTATTTTCTAATTTCTCTTTTGATTTCTTCTTTGACCCATTGGTTGTTCAAGAGTGTGTTGTTTAATTTTCGTATGTTTGTGAATTTTCCAGTTTCCTTTTGTTAATTCTAATTTCATCCCATTGTGGTTGAAAAAGATACTTGGTATGATTTTAATCTTCTTGAATTTGTTAAGACTTGTTACCTAATGTGATCTATTCTGGAGAACATTCCCTGTGCGCTTGAGAAGAATGTGTATTTTGCTGCTGTTGGGCAAAATGTTCTGTATATGTCTGTTAGGTCAATGTAGTTCCAGCCCACTGCTTCCTTATTGATTTTCTGTCTGGATGTTTTATCCATTATTGAAAGTGGGGTATTGAAGTCTTCTACTATTATTGAATTGCTCTCTTTTCCCTTCAGATCTGTCAATGTTTGCTATATTTAGTTTTTTGAAAATTGTTTTGACTATTCTGGGTCCTTTATATTTCCATATAATTTTAGGATCAGCTTTGAATTTCTACAACAAAAAGCCTGCTGGCATTTTGATAGGGCTCGCATTGAATAGAATAGATCTATTTTGGATAAATCAAGTTGGGAGAATTTCCATCTTGACAATATCTAGTCTTCCAGTCCATGAACAGAAATTGTTTCTCCATTTATTTAGATTTCTCAGCAGGGTTTTGTAGTTTTCAGTGTAAAAGTCTTGCATTGCTTTTATTAAATTTATTTCTAAGTATTTTACTCTTTCTGATGCTGCTGTGAATGGAAATGTTCTGTTAATTTTGTTTTGGATTAATTGTTGCCAATATATAGAAATCAGCAGTTGATTGTTGATTTTTGATTTTCACGTGTTGATCTTGTATCCTGTAACCTTGATATGGTCATTTATTTGTTCCATTTGTGTGTGTGTGTGTGTGTGTGTGTGTGTGTGTGTTATATTCCTTGGGATTTTCATGTACAGGATCATGTCATCTGAGAACAAATACAGTTTTACTTCTTCCTTTCCAAACTAGATGTCTTTAATTTCTTTTTTTCCTAATTGTACCATCTTGAACCTTCAGTACAATGTTGAATAGAAGTGGTGAAAGCAGGTATCCTTGCCTTGTCCCTGATCTTAAGGGGAAAGCATTAAGCATGACGTTAACCATGGATTTTATGAAGATGCCCTTTATCAGGTTGAGGGGATTCCCTTCATTCTCTAGCCTTTTTGAGAGTATTTATCATAAATGGGTGTTAGATTTTGTTGACTGCTTTTTCTGTACCTGTTAAGATGATCATGTGGTTTCTGTCCTTTTTATTATTAATTTGGTATGTAACACAAAGTGATTTTCTTTTTCCTTTTTTAAAATTGAGGTAGAGTTGATTTACAATATTATATGTTTCAGGTGTACAACATAGTGATTCACAATTTTTAAAGGTTATACTCCATTTCTAGTCATTATCAAATCTTGTGTGTATTACCTGTGCTGTACAATATATCCTTGTAGCTTATTTATTTTATGAATAATAGTTTGTGTCTCTTACTCTCCTACCCCTATATTGCCGCTCCCCCTTCCCTCTCCCTACTGGTAACCACTAGTTTGTTCTCTATATGTGTGAGTCTTTTTCTTTTTTGTTATATTCACTAGTTTGTTTTATTTTTTAGATTCCACATATAAATGATATCATACAGTATTTGTCTTTCTCTGACTTATTTCACTTAGCATAATATCCTCCAAGTTCATCCATGTTGTTACAAATAGTAAAATTTCATTTATTTTTATGGCTGAGTGGTATTCCCCTGTGTATATATACGACATATTCTTTATCCATTCATCTGTTCATGGACACTTAGGTTGCTTCTATATTTTGGCTGTTGTAAATAATGCTGCTGTGAACACTGGGGTGCATATATCTTTTTGAATTAACATTTTCCTTTTCTTTGAATATATCCCCAGGAGTGGAATTGCTGGATCATATGGTAGCTCTGTTTTTAGTTTTCTGAGGAGTCTCCATATTGTTTTCCATAGTGGCTGCACCAATTTATATTCCCACCAACAGTGTAGGAGGGTTCCCTTTTCTCCACACCATTCTCCACAGCATTTGTTATTTGTGGACTGTTTAATGATGTCTGTTCTGGCAAGTATGAGGTGATATCTCATTGTGGTTTTGATTTGCATTTCTCTAATAACTAGTGATGTTGAGCATCTTTACATGTGCCTGTTGGCTATCTGTATGCCTTCTTTGGAATAATGACTATTCTGTACTTCTGCCCATTTTTAAATCAGGTTGTTTGTTTTTTTGTTTGTTGTGTTTTTGTTTTTCTTAACATCTTTGTTGGAGTATAATTGCTTTACAATCGTATGTTAGTTTCTGCTGTATAACAAAGTGAATCAGCTATACATATACATGTATCCCCATATCTCCTCCCTCTTGTGTCTCCCTCCCACCCTCCCTATCCCACCCCTCTAGGTGGACACAAAGCATGGAGCTGATCTCCCTGTGCTATGTGGCTGCTTCCCACTAGCTATGCCACTATCTCACTTCTTCCCAGCTTACCCTTCCCACTCCCCATGTCCTCAAGTTCATTCTCTACATCTGCATCTTTATTCCTGTCCTGCCCCTAGGTTCTTCAGAACCATTTTTTTTTTTTTTTTTTAGAATCCACATATATGTGTTAGCATACGGTATTTGTTTTTCTCTTTCTGACTTACTTCACTCTGTATGACAGACTCTAGGTCCATCCACCTCACTACAAATAACTCAATTTCGTTTCTTTTTATGGCTGAGTAATATTCCATTGTATATATGTGCCACATCTTCTTTATCCATTCATCTGTCGACGGACACTCAGGTTGCTTCCATGTCCTGGGTATTGTAAATAGAGCTGCAATGAACATTGTGGTACATGACTCTTCTTGAATTATGGTTTTCTCAGGGTATATGCCCAGTAGTGGGATTGCTCAGTCATATGGTAGTTCTATTTTTAGTTTTTTAAGGAACCTCCATACTGTTCTCCATAGTGGCTGTATCAATTTACGTTCCCCTCAACAGTGCAAGAGGGTTCCCTTTTCTCCACACCCTCTCCAGCATTTATTGTTTGTAGATTTTCTGATGATGGTCATTCTGATTGGTGTGAGGTGATAGCTCATTGTGGTTTTGATTTGCATTTCTCTAATGAGTAGTGATGTTGCGCATCCTTTCATGTGTTTGTTGTCAATCTGTATATCTTCTTTGGAGAAATGTCTATTTAGGTCTTCTGCCCATTTTTGGATTGGGTTGTTTTTTGATATTGAGCTGCATGAGCTGCTTGTATATTTTGGAGATTAATGCTTTGTCAGTTGCTTCGTTTGCAAATATTTTCTCCCATTCTGAGGGTTGTCTTGTTTATGTTTTCCTTTGCTGTGCAAAAGCTTTTAAGTTTCATTAGGTCCCATTTGTTTATTTTTGTTTTTATTTATCTTTCTCTAGGAGGTGGGTCAAACAGGATCTTGCTGTGATTTATGTCATAGAGTGTTCTGCCTGTGTTTTCCTCTAAGAGATTTATAGTGTCTGGCCTTATATTTAGGTCTTTAATCCATTTTGAGGTTTTTTTGTGTGTGTATGGTGTTAGGGAGTGTTCTAATTTCATTCTTTTACATTTAGCTGTCCAGTTTTCCTAGCACCACTTATTGAAGAGGTTGCCTTTTTTCCATTGTATATTCTTGCCTCCTTTATCAAAGATGAGGTGACCATATGTGCGTGATTTATCTTTTGGCTTTCTCCCCTGTTCCATTGATCTATATTTCTGTGTTTGTGCCAGTACCATACTGTCTTGATTACTGTAGCTTTGTAGTATAGTCTGAAGTCCGCGAGCCTGATTCCTCCAGCTCCGTTTTTCTTTCTCACGGTTGCTTCGGGTATTCGGGGTCTTTTGTGTTTCTATACAGATTGTGAAATTTTTGTTCTAGTTCTGTGAAAAATGCCATTGGTAGTTTGCTAGGGATTGCATTGAATCTGTAGATTGCTTTGGGTAGTATAGTCATTTTCACAATGTTGACTCTTCCAATCCAAGAATATGGTATATCTCTCCATATGTTTGTATCATCTGTAATTTCTTTCATCAGTGTCTTACAGTTTTCTGCATACAGGTCTTTTGTCTCCAGGTAGATTTATTCCTAGGTATTTTATTCTTCTTGTTGCAATGGTAAATGGGAGTGTTTCCTTAATTTCTCTTTCATATTTTTCATCATTAGTGTATAGGAATGCAAGAGATTTCTGTGCATTCATTTTGTATCCTACTACTTTACCAAATTCATTGATTAGCTCTAGTAGTTTTCTGGTGGCATCCTTAGGATTCTCTATGTATGGTATCATGTCATCTTCAAACAGTGACAGTTTTACTTCTTTTCCAATTTGTATTCCTTTTATTTCTTTTTCTTCTCTGATTGCTGTGGCTAAAACTTCCAAAACTATGTTGAATAATAGTGGTGACAGTGGGCAACCTTGTCTTTTTCCTGATCTTAGTAGAACTGGTTTCAGTTTTTCACCATATGGCCTTTATTATTTTGAGGTAAGTTCCCTCTATGCCCACTTTCTGGAGGGTTTTTATCATAAACCGGTGTTGAATTTTGTCAAAAGCTTTTTCTGCATCTGTTGAGATGATCATGTGGTTTTTCTCCTTTAATTTGTTAATATGGTGTATCACATTGATTGATTCACGTATACTGAAGAATCCTTGCATTCCTGGCATAAACCCCACTTGATCATGGGGCATGAGCCTTTTAATGTGCTGTTGGATTCTGTTTGCTAGTATTTTGTTGAGGATTTTTGCATCTATGTTCGTCAGTGATACTGGCCTGTAGTTTTCTTTTTTGTGACATCTTTGTCTGGTTTTGGTATCAAAGTGAAGGTGGCCTCGTAGAATGAGTTGGGGAGTGTTCCTCCTTCTGCTATATTTTGGAAGAGTTTGAGAAGGATAGATGTTAGCTCTTCTCTAAATGTTTGATAGAATTCACCTGTGAAGCCATCTGGTCCTGGGCTTTTGTTTGTTGGAAGAGATTTTTAATCACAGTTTCAATTTCAGTGCTTGTGACTGGTCTGTTCACATTTGCTGTTTCTTCCTGGTTCAGTCTCAGAAAGTTGTGGTTTTCTAAGAATTTGTCCATTTCTTCTAGGTTGTCCATTTTATTGGCATATAGTTGCTTGTAGTAATCTCTCGTGATCCTTTGTATTTCCGCAGTGTCAGTTGTTACTTCTCCTTTTTCATTTCTAATTCTGTTGATTTGAGTCTTCTCCCATTTTTTCTTTGTGAGTCTGGCTAATGGTTTATCAATTTTGTTTAACTTCTCAAAGAACCAGCTTTTAGTTTTATCGATCTTTGCTATCGTTTCCTTCATTTCTTTTCCATTTATTTCTGATCTGATCTTTATGATTTCTTTCCTTCTGCTAACTTTGGGTTTTTTTTGTTCTCCTTTCTCTAATTGCTTTAAGTGTAAGGTTAGGTTCTTTATTTGAGGTGTTTCTTGTTTCTTGAGGTAGGATTGTATTGCTATAAACTTCCCTCTTAGAACTGCTTTTTCTGTATCCCATAGGTTTTGGGTCATCGTGTTTTCATTGTCATTTGTTTCTAGGTATTTTTTGATTTCCTCTTTGATTTATTCAGTTATCTCTTGGTTCTTTAGTAGTGTATTGTTTAGCCTTCATGTGTTTGTATTTTTTTACACATTTTTTTCCCTGTAATTGATATCTAGTCTCATAGTGTTGTGGTTAGAAAAGATACTTGATACGGTTTCAGTTTTCCTAAATTTACCAAGGCTTGATTTGTGACCCAAGATATGATCTATCCTGGAGAATGTTCCATGAGCACTTGAGAAGAACATGTATTCTGTTGTTTTGGGATGGAATGTCCTATAAATATCAAGTCTATCTTGTTTAATGTATCATTTTTTTTATTGTTGTTTTTTGTTTGTTTGTTTGTGGTACATGGGCCTCTCACTGTTGTAGCCTCTCCCGCTGTGCTCCTGGTGCGCAGGCACAGCGGCCATGGCTCACGGGCCCAGCCACTCCACGGCACGTGGGATCCCCCCGGACCGGGGCACGAACCCGCGTCCCCTGCATCGGCAGGCGGACTCCCAACTACTGCACCACCAGGGAGGCCCTAATGTATCACTTAAAGCTTGTGTTTCCTTATTTATTTTCATTTTGGATGATCTATCCCTTGGTGAATGTGGGGTGTTGAAGTCCCCTATTATTATTGTGTTACTGATTGATTTCCCCTTTTATGGCCGTTAGCATTTGCCTTATATATTGTGGTGCTCTTATGTTGGGTGCATAAATATTTACAACTGTTATATCTCCTTCTTGGATTGATCCCTTGATCATTATGTAGTGTCCTTCTTTGTCTCTTGTAATACTCTTTATTTTAAAGTCTATTTTGTCTGATACAAGAATTGCTACTCCAGCTTTCTTTTGATTTCCATTTGCATGGAATTTCTTTTTCCATTCCCACACTTTCATTCTGTATGTGTCCTTAGGTCTGAAGTGGGTTTCTTGTAGACAGCAAATATACGGGTCTTGTTTTTGGATCCACTCAGCCAGTCTATGTCTTTTGGTTGGAGCATTTAATCCATTTAACTTTAAGGTAATTATCGATATGTATGTTGCTATTACCATTTTCTTAATTGTTTGGGGTTTGTTATTGTAGGTCTTTTCCTTGTTTTGTGTTTCCTGCCTAGAGAAGTTCCTTTAGCATTTGTTGTAAAGCTGGTTTGGTGGTGCTGAATTATCTTAGCTTTTGCTTGGCTGTAAAGGTTTTAATTTCTCCATCGAATCTGAATGAGATCCTTGCTGGATAGCGTAATCTTGGTTGTAGGTTTTTCCTTTTCATCACTTTAAGTATGTCCTACCACACCCTTCTGGCTTGCAGAGTTTCTGCTGAGAAAGCAGCTGTTAACCTTATGGGGATTCCCTTGTTTGTTATTTGTTGATTTTCTCTTTTAATATTTTTTCTTTGTATTTAATTTTTGATAGTTTGATTAATATGTGTCTTGGCGTGTTTCTCCTTGGATTTATTCTGTATGGGACTCTTTGTGCTTGGACTTGATTGACTATTTCCTTTCCCATATTAGGGAAGTTTTCAACTATAATCTCTTCAAATATCTTCCCACTCTGTTTCTTTTTCTCTTCTTCTTCTGGGACCTCTATAATTTGAATGTTGGTGCATTTAATGTTGTCCCAGAGGTCTCTGAGACTGTCCCCAATTCTTTTCGTTCTTGTTTCTTTATTTCTGCTCTGTGATAGTAATTACCACTATTTTATATTCCAGGTCACTTATCCATTCTTCTGCCTCTGTTATTCTTCTATTGATTCCTTCTAGAGAATCTTAAATTTCATTTATTGTGTTGTTCATCATTGTTTGTTTGCTCTTTAGTTCTTCCAGGTCCTTGTTAAACTTTTCTTGTATTTTCTCCATTCTATTTCCAAGATTTTGGATCATTTTACTATCATTACTCTGAATTATTTTTCAGGTAGACTGCCTATTTCCTCTTCATTTGTTTGGTCTGGTGGGTTTTTACCTTACTCCTTCATATGCTGTGTGTTTCTCTGTCTTCTCATTTTGCTTAACTTACTGCGCTTGGAATCTCCTTTTTCCCAGGCTGCAGATTCGTTGTTCCCGTTGTTTTCGGTGTCTGCCCTCAGTGTGTAAGGCTGGTACAGTGGGTTGTGTAGGCTTCCTGGTGGAGGGGACTGGTGCCTGTGTTCTGGTGGATGAGGCTGGGTCTTGTCTTTCTGGTGGGCAGTATCACGTCTGGTGGTGTGTTTTGGGGTGTCTGTGAACTTATTATGATTTTAGGCAGCCTCTCTGCTAATGGGTGGGGTTGTGTTCCTGTCTTGCTAGTTGTTTGGTATGGGGTGTCCAGACCTGTAGCTTGCTGGTCGTTGAGTGGAGCTGGGTCTTAGCGTTGAGATGGAGATCTCTGGGAGAGCTTTTGCTGTTTGATATTACATGGGGCCGGGAGGTCTCTGGTGGTCCAATGTCCTGAACTTGGCTCTCCCACGTAAGAGGCTCAGGCCTGACACCCGGCCAGAGCACCAAGACCCTGTCAGCCACACAGCTCAGAAGAAAAGGGAGAAAGAAAAAGAAAGAAAGAAAAAATAAAATAAAGTTATTAAAATAAAAAATTATTAAAAATAAAAATAATTTAAAAAAAGGAGAGCAACCAAACCAATAAACAAATCCACCAATGATAACAAGCAGTAAAAACTATGCTAAAAAAAAAAGTGGACAGACAGAACCCTAGGACAAATGGTAAAAGCAAAGGTATACAGACAAAATCACACAAAGAAGCATACACACATACACACTCACAAAGAGAGAAAAAGGAAAAAATATATAATATATATAAAAGGAAGAGAGCAACCAAGTCAGTAAACAAATCTACCACTGATAAGCTCTAAATACTAAACTAAGATAAACATAAAATCAGAAACAAATTAGATGCTGAAAGCAAACCCCATTCTACAGTTGCTCCCAAAGTCTACCACCTCAATTTTGGGATAATTCGTTGTCTATTCAGGTTTTCCACAGATGCAGGGTACATCAAGTTTATTGCTCCTGAGGCTTCTAGGAGAAATTCCCCTTCCTTGTTCACACAGCTCCTGGCGTTCAGCTTTGGATTTGGCCCTCCCTCTGCGTTTAGGTCGCCTGAGGGCTTCTGTTCCCTTTTGGGAAGTCTGAGGTCTTCTGCCAGTGTTCAGTAGGAGTTGTTACACATGTAGATGTATTTTTGATGTATTTGTGGGGAGGAAGGTGATCTCCGCGTCTTACTCCTCTGCCATTTTGAAGGTCCTCATGATTTTCTGATGTTAAATCAATTTTGTTTGCATTCTTGGGAAAAATGCTACTTGATCATGATATATAATTCTTTTTATGTATTGGTGGATTCAGGTTGCTGATATTTTGTTAAGGAGTTCATATGTCTATGTCAGGAGGGATATTGGTCTGTTGTTTTCTGAGAATTTGTCAGGCTTTGTTATCCAGGTAATAATGGCATCACATCATTAGCTGGGAGGTAGTGTACCCTCATTTATGTTATAAAAGAGTGTGTGAAGGATTGGTATTATTTCTTTAAATATTTGATAGAATTAACCAATGAAGCTGTTGTGACCTTTGCTTTTTTTGAGAGAAGGTTTTGGGTTTTTTTTGCAGTACTCGGGCCTCTCACTGCTGTGGCCTCTCCAGTTGTGGAGCACAGGCTCTGGACGTGCAGGCTCAGTGGCCATGGCTCACGGGCCCAGCTGCTCCGTGGCATGTGGGATCTTCCTGGACCGGGGCACGAACCCGTGTTCCCTGCCTCAGCAGGCAGACTCTCAACCACTGCGCCACCAGGGAAGCTCTTGAGGGAAGGTTTTAAGTAACTAACTCATAGGTCTGTTTAGATTCTATATTTCTTTGTAAGTCAAGTTTGGTAGTTTGGTATTTCTAGGGATTTTGCCATTTCATCTAAGTTATCTAATTTGTTGGCATATAGTTGTTCATAATATTCTCTTATAATCATTTAAATTCCTTTAGGGTCAGTAGTGTTGTCCTTTACTTCATTCCTGATTTTGGTAATTTGTATTCTTCGCTTTTTTTTTTCCTTGTTTAGTCTAGCTAAAGGTTTGTCAATTTTGTTGAATTTTTTCAAAGAACTAGCTTTGTGTTTCGTTCATTTTTTTTCATTGTTATTTTTCTGCATTCTAGTCCATCGATCTTTTCTCTGATCTTTATTTACTTTCTTCTTGCTGTGGACTTGGTTTACTCTTCTTTTTCTAATTTCTTTATTGTGGATACTTAGGTTACTGATTTGAGACCTTTCTTCTTTTCTCGTATAGGTGGTTAGAGCTGTAAATTTCCCTCCAAGCATTGTTTTGGCTACATCTCATAAATTTTGATTTACTGTGGTGGTGTTGTCATTCTGTTTCAGATTTTTTCTTGTTTTCCATTTGATTTATTCTGGATACATGGGTTACTTAGAAATAAGTTGTTTAATTTCCAAATATTGGGGATTTCCTTTATTTTCTGTTGCTAATTTATAATTTACTTCAGTCGTGGTTGGGGAATATGCTTTGATGATTTCTATCCTTTTAAATGTATTGAGACTTACTTTATGACTGGCATTTAATCTGTCTTTGAGAACTGTCCATGTGCACTTGAAAAGAATGTATTTTATAGTCACTGGGTTGAATGTTCTAGGTTGAGTTGAGGAATTAAATTGTTCAGGTCCTCTATATCCCTGATGATTTTGTCTAGTTGTTCTATCAGCTATTGGGTAGGTATAGACATCTCCAGCTCTTATTGTTAAAAGATCTATTTCTCCTTTAGTGTTAAGTTTTTTTTTTTTCGTTTTTGTTTTTTGCGGTACGCAGGCCTCTCACTGCTGTGGCCCCTCCTGTCACGGAGCACAGGCTCTGGATGCACAGCCCAGTGGCCATGGCTCGTGGGCCCAGCCGCCCCGCGGTACGTGGGATCCTCCCGGACTGGGGCAGAAACCTGCACCCCTGCACTGGGAGCAGACTCCAACCACTGCGCCACCAGGGAAGCCCTAGTGTTAAGTTTTGCTTCATATATTTTGAGGCTCTGTTGTTAAGTGTGTATATGTTTATCATTGTTATATCATCCTGATGTACTGAGCAGCTTCTCATTATGTCTCTTTTTGTTTCTTGTAATATTTTGTCTTAAATTCTCTGTCTGATATTAATATAGCCACTCCTGATCTCTTATGATTAGTTTGCATGGCATATCTTTTCCCATCATTTTACTTTCATCTCATTTGTATCTTTGAATCTAATGTGTATCTCTTGTAGACGGCACATAGTTTGATCTTGCTTTTTTATCCTGTCTGGCAATCTCTATCTTTTGGTTGGGGTGTTTAGACCTTTCACATTTAATATAATTATTGACATGGTTGTATTTACCTTCACCATTTTGCTGTTTTTTCTATAGAAGTGTCTTTTTTGTTCCTCTCTTCCTCTTTGACTGCCTTCTTTTGTGTTAAATAAAATTTTCATTGAATCATTTTAATTTCTCTGTCAATATTTTTACTGTTTAAAAAGTTGTTTCTCGGGCTTCCCTGGTGGCGCAGTGGTTGGGGGTCTGTCAGCTGATGCAGGGGATGCGGGTTCGTGCCCCGGTCCGGGAGGATCCCACATGCCGCGGAGCGGCTAGGCCCGTGGGCCATGGCCGCTGGGCCTGCACGTCCAGAGCCTGTGCTCCACAACGGGAGAGACCGCAGCAGTGAGAGGCCCGCATACTGCAAAAAAAGAAAAAAAAAAGTTGTTTCTCTGGGGATTAGAATATGCATTTTAATTTACCATGATTTACTTCAGATTAAGACTAATTTAATTTTAGTAAAATATAGAATCTTTGCTCCAGTATAGTTCTGTTCTCTCCCTGCTCCTGTTTGCTATTATTGTCATGTATATTACATATATGAGCATTATCCAATAATGCAGTGTTATAATTATTTTTATATAATTTTATGTCCTTTAATTAGTTAAGAGAAATGAAAAAAATTATTTGTAGAATAATTTATATTAACTCATATTTACCATTTCTGGTGCTCTTTATTTCTCATTGATTATTCATGTCACTGGAGTCAGTCTTTCCATTTAACAGACTTCGTTTAGTATTTTTTATAAATCAGGTATGTTAGCAATACATTGTCTCAGTCACTGCTTATCTGGGCATGTCCTTTTATTAGCCTTCATTTTTGGAACATAGTTCTGCTGGATAGAGAATTTTTATCTTTTTATTTCAACACTTTGAATATGACATTCTCTATTTCATTGTTTCAGGTGAAAAGACACTAATTGTATTGTTGCTCCCCTGTACAATGTGATGAGTAGCTTTTATCTTGCTTCTGTCAAGATTTTCTCTTTGTCTTATGCTTTCAGCACTTTGATTATGGTGTGTCTATATTTGGATCTTTTTTTATTTTTCCAACTTGGGATTTGTTGAGCTTCTCAAGTGTGTAGATTAATATTTTTAACAAATTTTGGTAGTTTTTGGTCATTATTTCTCAGGATATTCCTTTTGTCCCTTTGTCTCTCTCCTTTCCTTCTGGGACTCCTATCGTGAAAATGTTGGTACACTTAGTCGTATTCCATAGGTCTCCAAGGCTCTGTTTTTTTTTTTTTCCTTCATTCTTTATTTTCCTCAGCTAGATTATCTCAGTTTAACCTATCCTCAAGTTTTCTGGCTTTTTCTACTGTCAGTGCAAATCAGCTGTTGAATTGCAGATTTGAATTTTTTATAAGTTGTTTCTGAACTCTCTCAGTTTTTTAAAAATTGAAGTACAGTTGATTTACACTACTGTGTTTCAGGTGTACAGCAAAGTGATTCATTCTTTTTTATGGCTGAGTAATTGTGTGTGTGTGTGTGTGTGTGTGTGTGTGTGTGTGTTTATTATATATATATGCATATTACCTCTTCTTTATCCATTCATCTGTTGATGGATACTTAGGTTGCTTCCATGTCTTGGCTGTTGTAAATAATGCTGCTATGAACATTGGGGTGCATGTATCTTTTCGAATTAGAGTTTTTGTCTTTTCTGGTTATATGCCCAAGAATAGGATTGCTGGATCATTTGGTAGCTCTATTTTTAGTTTTTTAAGGAAACTCCATACTGTTTTCCCTACTTACTGGTTGCACCAGTTTACATTCCCACCAACAGTGTAGGAGGGTTCCCTTTTCTCCACACCCTTTCCAGCATTTATTATTTATAGACTTTTTTTTTTTTTTTGCGGTACACATGCCTCTCACTGTTGTGGCTTCTCCCATTGCGGAGCACAGGCTCCGGATGCGCAGGCTCATCCGCCATGGCTCACGGGCCCAGCCGCTCTGCAGCATGTGGGGTCTTCCCGGACCTGGGCATGAACCCGTGTCCCCTGCATTGGCAGGCGGACTCTGAACCACTGCGCCACCAGGGAAGCCCTATTTATAGACTTTTTGATGATAGCCATTCTGACTGGTGTAAAGCGATACCTCCTTGTGGTTTTGATTTGCATTTAATTAGTGATATTGACCATCTTTTTTTTTTTTTTTTTTTGTGGTACGTGGGCTTCTCACTGTTGTGGCCTCTCCCGTTGCGGAGCACAGGCTCCGGACCCACAGGCTCAGCGGCCATGGCTCACGGGGCCAGCAGCTCTGCGGCATGTGGGATCCTCCCGGACTGGGGCACGAACCCGCGTCCCCTGCATCAGCAGGCGGACTCTCAACCACTGCGCCACCAGGGAAGCCCTTGACCATCTTTTCATATGCATGTTGGCCATCTGTATATCTTCTTTGGAAAAATGTCTATGTCATCTGCTCATTTTTTGATTGGGTTGTTTGTTTTTTTGATATTGAGTTTTATGAGCTGTTTTTATATTTTGGAAATTAACCCCTTGTCAGTCACATTGTTTGCAAATATTTTCTCACATTCTATAGGTTGTATTTTCATTTCGTTGATGGTTTCCTTTGCTATGCAGAAGCTTTTAAGTTTGATTAGGTCCCGTTTATTTTTGGGTTTTTTTCTATTGCCTTGGGAGACTGGTCTAAGAAAATATTGCTACTATTTATGTCAAAGAATGTTTTGCCTGTCTTCTAGGAGTTTTACGGTGTCACATCCTATATGTGTCTTTAAGGCATTTTGAGTTTATTTTTGTATATGATGTGAAGGAGTGTTCTAATTTCATTGATTTACAAATAGCTGTCCAGCTTTCCCAACACCATTTGCTGAAGGCACTGTGTTTTCTCCATTGTATATTCTTGCCTCCTTTGCTGAAGATTAATTGTATGGGTTTGTTTCTGGGCTCTCTATTCTGTTCCATTGATCTGTATGTCTGCTTTTGTGCCAATACCACAGTGTTTTGATTAGTGTAGCTTTGTAGTATTGTCTGAAGTCTGGGAGAGTTATACCTCCAGCTTTGTTCTTTTTCCTCAGAATTGCTTTGCCAATTCGGGGCCTTCTGTGATTCCATATAAATTTTAGGATTATTTGTTCTAGTTCTGTGAAAAATGTCATGGGTAATTTGATAGATATAGCATTAAATCTGTAGATTGCTTTCAGTAGTATGGCCATTTTAATAATATTAATTCTTCCGATCCAAGAGCGTGGGATATCTTTTCATTTCTGTGAATCATCTTCAGTTTCCTTTATCAGTGTTTTAGAGTTATCAGCATATAGGTCTTTCACCTCCTTGGTTAGGTTTATTCCTGTGTTTTTGTGTGTGTTTAGTGCGATTTTAAACTTTTTTTTTTTACTTTCTGATATTTCATTGTTACTGTAAAGAAATGCAGCAGATTTCTGTATATTAATCTTGTACCCTGCTACCTTGCTGAATTCATTTATTAGTTCTAATAGTTTTTGTGTGGAGTCTTTAGGGTTTTCTGTATAGAGTATTGTGTCATCTGCATATAATGACAATTTTACCTCTTCCCTTCCAATTTGGATACCTTTTATTTCTTTTTCTTGTCTGGTTGCTGAGGCTAGGACTTCCAAAAATATGTTGAATAGCAGTGGTAAGAGTGGGCACCCTTGTCTTGTTCCAGAATTTAGTGGGAAGGCTTTCGGCTTTTCACTGTTGAGTATTGTGTTGGCTCTGGGTTTGTCATAAATGGTTTTTATTATGTTGAGATGTATTCCCCCTATACTCACTTCAGTGAGAGTTTTCATCGTGAATGGGTGTTGAATTTTATCACATGCTTTTTCTACATCTATTGAGATGATCATGTGGTTTTTGTCGTTTCTTTTGTTGATGTGGTATATCACATTGATTGATTTGCATATGTTGAACCATCTTTGTGACCCTGGTAAGAATCCAACTTGATCATGGTGTATGATCCTTTATATGTGTTGTTGGAGTTGGCTTGCTTAAATTTTGTTGAGGATTTTTGCATCTCTATTTGTCAAAGATATTGGCCAGTAATTTTCTTTTATTTGTAGTGTCTTTGTTTTTGGTATCAGGGTGATGGTGGCTGCATAAACTGACTTTGGGAGTGTTTCCTCCTCTTAAATCTTTTGGAATAATTTGAGAAGGATAGGTATACGTTCCTCTTTGTATGTTTGGTTGAATTCCCCAGTTAAGCCATCTGGTCCTGGATTTTGTTTGTGGGGAGTTTTTTTAGTTTTTTTGTTTGTTTTTTATTACAGATTCTAGTTCACTTCTAGTGATTGGTCTGTTCAAATTATGTTTCTTCTTGATTCAATTCTGGCTATGTTTCTAAAACCTTTTCTGTTTCTTCTCGGTTGTTCAATTTGTTGGTTTATAACTGTTCATAGTATTTTCTTATGACTTTTTGTATTTCTGCAGTATTGGTTGTTTTTTCTCATTTCTTATTTTGTTTATTTGGGTCTTCTCTCTTTTCTTCTTGTTAGCCTGGCTAGAGGTTTGTCGATTTTGTTTATCCTTTCAAAAAAACCAGCTCTTGGTTTTATCGAGCTTTTCTATTGTTTTGATCTCTATTTTATTTATTTCCTCTCTGATCTTTATTATTTCCTTCCTTCTAATGACTTTGGCTTTTGTTTATTTTTCTTTTTTCTAATTCTTTTAGGTGGTAGGTTAGGTTATTTGCTTGAGATTTTACTTGTTGCTCAAGAAAGGCCTGTATCGCTCTGAATTTCCCTCTTTGAACTACTTCTGCTGCATCGCATAGATTTTGTAAGGTTGTGTTTTCATTGTCGTTTGTCTCGAGGTATTTTCTGATTTCCTCTTTGATTTCATTGTTGACTCATTGATTTTTTAGTAGGATGTTGTTTAGTCTCCGTGTGATTTTTTTTCCCATTTTTCTTTCTGTGGTTGATTTCTAGTTTGATACTGTTGTGGTCAGAAAAAATGCTTGAAATAATTTCTTCTTAAATTCATTGAGGCTTGTTTTGTGTCCTCATGTGTGGTCTATCCTAGAGAATGTTCCATGAGCACTTGAAAAGAATGTGTATTTTGTTTGTTTTTTGTTTTTGTTTTTTTTGGATGAAGTGTCCTGTAGATACCAATTAAGTACATCTGTTCTGTTGTGTCATTTAGGATCTCTCTTGCCTTATTGATTTTCTGTCTGAAAGATCTGTCCATTGATGTCAGTGGGGTGTTAAAGTCTCCTACTATTATTGTATTCCTGTCAATTTCTCCCTTTATGTCTGTTAGTATTTATTTTGTATATTTAGGTGTTCCTACATTGGGTGCATATATACGTTAACAAGTGTAATGTCCTCTTCTTGTATTAATCCCTTTATCATTATATAGTGTCCTTCTTTGTCTTTCTTTTTGGACTTTGTTTTAAAGTCTGTTTTGTCTGATACAAATATCGCTACTCCTGCTTTCTTATTGTTTCCATTTGCATGAAGTATCTTTTTCCATCCCCTCACTTTCAATCTATGTGTGACTTTTGCCCTAAAGTGAGTCTCTTGTAGGCAGCGTATTGTAGGTACTTGTTTTTTTATCTGAGCAGATTTGAAATTTTTATTCTAGTTATGCACTTTCCAAATCCAGAGTTTCTATTTGGTTCCTTTAAAAAAAAAAACAACTAATTTTTCCCTCTTTATTGATACTCTCTCTTGGGTGAGGCATGATTGTCATGCCTTTAACTTTTTAATTCCCTTTAATTCTTTAGATGTGGTTTCTTTTGCTTCTTTGAACATATTTATATTAGTTGACTTAAAGGCTTTGCCTAGTAAATCCAACATCTGGGCTCCCTCAAGAATAATTTCTATTGACTGCTTTTTTTCACTGTATATGGGCCATACCTCACTATTTCTTTGTGTGTCATAGCTTTTTGTCAAAAACTGGATATTTAATATACTGTGGTAACTGACAATCTTATTTCCCCCTTTCCATTCTCAGAGTTTGTTTTTGTTGCTGTTTGTTGTTGTTGTTTGTTTAGTGACTTTCCTGGACTAATTCTGCAGTCCTTATTCCTTGTCATGTGTGGCTACTGAAGTCTGCTTGGTTAGCTGAGTCTTCGGATAATGATTTGACAGATTTTCTTAAATGCTTTTGACCAACATGTCTCCCATCTTTTTTTCAGTGGGCATTTTGTGTGTTGGGGTATGCATAACTGTGCCTTAGTCTTCCCTTCCTAATTGTGCAGAAACTCAAAGTCAAGCATGGGTGAGAGGCTAGAGCTCTGTAAGCTCTTTCCTGGGTATTTGCACAGCCTTCTAGATCCCCAGGAATATGTCAGAAATTAAAGCCCCTTATGGGCATCTCATTTCTTAGATTTTCCTTTTAAGTTTTTTTGGCCAGACTCTTGTTTGCGCCAACTAGAATCAGTACCTGTGGCAACTGCAGTGTTAAGCAATTGCCGCTGTTTTTTGGAGACAAACCTCCTGGGGATAGGGCTTTCCTCACTGAGTGTCCTCAGAGTTAGATGAAATAAAAATTAGCTTCGGGGAATTCCCTGGTGGTCCAGTGGTTTGGACTCCACGCTTCCACTGCAGAGTGCATGGGCTTGACCCCTGGTTGGGGAACTGAGATCCCACATGCTGTGTAGTGTGGCCAAAAAATTAGCTTCATGAATGGGGCTTTTTTTAAGGAGCATCATTCAGGTCAAGTAGTGACAGTGCTCTGGGAACAGGGCTTTTGATGGTGCTCCAAATTCATCTGCCTCCTTCAGTGGCTACTAGGCTGCTGGCTTTCATAACTACTGTGGTTCTGAGGCCCAGGTTTCCAAGGCTACCATGAAGCTGGGAAGAGGGTATGAAATAGAGCAAGTTAAAATACCAGAAAGCTTACTGTTCTTATGAAGATTCAGCTGTTCCTCTTGAATAAATGTTCCTAGGATTGTTGCAATCCTTTAGCTAACTTCTAGTGTGCTGAAAAAGTTGATTTTGAAAATTTACACCAGTATTCTCATTGCTTTTATGGAGGAGTGTATTTTCAGAGGTCCTTCATTCATAATTCCAAAAGTGCTTCTCATTCTGTCTTTGCTTTTTTTAAAAAAAAAATTTTATTTATTTGGTCGCACCAGGTCTTAATTGCGGCTCGTGGGCTTGTTAGTTGCAGCTTGTGGGCTTGTTAGTTGCGGCTCACTGGCTCCTTAGTTGCAGCACACAGGCTCCTTAGTTGTAGCATATGAACTCTCAGTTGCGGCATGCATGTGGGATCTAATTCCCTGACCAGGGATTGAACCCAGGCCCCCTGCATTGGGAGCATGGAGTCTTAACCACTGTGCCACCAGGGAAGTCCCCCTGTCTGTGCATTTAGCCACTATGCACATTGTCTCTGTTCTTTATGATATCTAATTATGGCCTGTGTATATTTATTGTCAGCCATGAAAGTCCAGTCTTCGATTTCATTGAGAGCTGCTTGCGAAATAAACATGAAATGGTTATTTATGAAGCTGCTTCAGCTATCATCCATCTTCCTAACTGTACTGCAAGGGAGTTGGCACCTGCTGTTTCAGGTTAGTTGTATATTTGATAACTGGCTTTTGTTTATTTTCTTACGTTTTTGTTTTAAGTTCCATAGGTCTACAGAATAGGTATTTTTGAACCTTAGCTCTGTATATATAGTTTTTACATTTTGATACATAAATGGTTTATTTTAGCTGTTTTTTAGTTAAAATTGTACCTCCATATCCTTGGGTTCCACATCCCACCAATTCAACCCAATCGATTCACAGTTCGTTGAATCCTCAGATGTGGAACCTGCAAATACATACCAAGGGCTGATTGTGCTACACCATTTTATATAAGGGTCTTTAGCATCCCCAGATTTTGGTATCTGCTAGGCATCCTGGAAGGTCCGGGGTCCATTCCCCTGCAGATATGGAGGGGTGACTGTATTTCTTTTTCTGAAGTTATCATTTCCCCATATTAAAAAATTTAAGTTTTTACTTAGAAAACAAGTAACTTTAATGCCTTCAGTTTTCCATGTTTAAAAAACCCATTTATTCTTACAACCATAAATATTCCTACTCTTTAAATTCAGATATTAATGGGTATATTAACTTTTTTAGGAAAAAAAATAAACTTTGTTTCCTATATTTAAAGTTTTTATAGCTCAACAAAAAGTACTTTTTCTATTTTTGATGATGTATTTTTCATGTGAATTTTTTTTTCTTTTCTTTTCTTTTTTTTTTTTTGCGGTACGCGGGCCTCTCACTGTTGTGGCCTCTCCCATTGCGGAGCACAGGCTCCGGACATGCACGCTCAGCGGCCAAGGCTCACAGGCCCAGCCGCTCCGCGGCATGTGGGATCCTCCCAGACCGGGGCATAAACCCGCGTCCCCTGCATCGGCAGGTGGACTCTCAACCACTGCGCCACCAGGGAAGCCCCATGTGAATTTTTGATGCTGTCATCTAATTTCCTTATGCGTATTTTGAATGTGATTCTTCATGTACTGTATTTTCAGAAACGTGCTATATGTTGAAATGAGCTATGTTCACAGTGACCTTTTTTCTTTCCTAGTTCTTCAGCTTTTCTGTAGTTCTCCTAAGCCAGCTTTGAGATATGCAGCTGTGAGGACCTTGAACAAGGTAGGTGTTCCTTTGCTAACTATTGACTTGTATCAGTGTTCAATTGAGAAACATTAAATACGAAGCATTTGGCTTTCCGTCCAAGGTTAGTAGATATGATTTATGGGCTTCACTTCTGTAGCACCTCACTTGTATTTGCAGCTTTAGATGTGGCCATTTATACTATTATTCATGTGCTCAATAGCCACATGTAGTTAGTGACTATCATGTTAGACACTGCAGATATAGAATATTTCTATCATTGCAGGAAGTTCTCTTGGACAGTGTTGGTCTATAGCGACACTATCCAATAGAAATACTATGTGAGTCACATACGCAATTTTAAATTTTATTGTAACCACATTAAATTCTTTATGATGAGATTAATTTTAAACATATATTTTATTTACCCTAACATTTATAAAATTTATCAACGTGATCAGTATTAAATTATTAGAGATATATTTTACCTTCTGTTTTTCATACTAAGTCTTTGATATCTGGTGTATATTTTGTATTTACAGCATACCTCTGTTTGGAATAACCACATTTCAAAGGCTTAGTAGTCACATATGGTTATTGACTACCATATTGGACAGCATAAATCTAGAGGATAGAGTGCAGAAACACAGAATGAATTAAATAACTATAAAAGTTTTATTTTATTTATGTTTTTAAATATTTATGTGGCTGTGCTGGGTCTCAGTTGCGCCAGGCAGGCTTCTTAGTTGTGGCTTACCAGCTCCTTAGTTGCGGCTCACTGGCTTCCTAGTTGTGGCATGTGAACTCTTAGTTGTGGCATGCATGTGGGATCTAGTTCCCTGACCAGGGATCGAACCTAGACTCCCTGCATTGGGAGTGTGAAGTCCCAACCATTGTGCCACCAGGGAAGTCCCTAAAAATTTTAAATGAAAGTTTAATGTTGTAGAATAATGGTCTAGTGTAATATGTGGTCGACTAAATTAATTGTATTAACAACTGGAGGAGAGAAATTTAGAGCAGCCATGAAAGGAGGCTTTATAGAACAATATGAATTCTATTTTGAAGAGTTGATATTGGTCCACATTCCATCATCTATAATCTTGGGACCAGATGTATCTCAGAAATCAGTATTTTGAGAATTTTAGAGAGGTAATATGGTGCCATCTCTTATATTAATACTAACCCCTTTGGGCCTAGAGCAGTTAGACACATTAGACATGTTAATATTTCTGCTTTATACACATGACTATCCTCATTACATGGAATAAATTAAAACTTAGTCTTACATTAGTTTGGGTCATTTTTTGCTGTTAAGTGAATTCTGATGGCAATATTTTGCTGAGTTCTCAAAATTTTAGCATTATGGGTAAAGGATTCTATACCAGTATTGGATTAGGCAGAGAGGCAAACATCATCAACAAAAGCAAAGAAGCAGGACAATGACAGACATGTTTTAGTGACCGTGAGCAATCCAGTTTGGTTGCAGTTTGCTTGCTTAAATACAGAAGTGTTTTATAAGTGGTAAGATATTACATTTAAGTGTTTTCGAGTAGTGTTTATCATTCTAGGTCCTACTCTCAGATACTCTAAAATCTAGTAGAATAGATAACCATGAACACATGTACTTAAGGACGAACAGGCCAACTGTAATAAAAGACAGACTATGATATTGTTATAAAGGTTATAGAAACCTAGGAAGATAAAGTGCTGTGCTATACTGTAACTAGCAGTTAATCATTTATCAAATGATATATCGTATCTTATTTATTACAAACATTCATCTTGAAACAATTGCCTTTTAATGTATGTTGTCCCATTTAGATTTTAAAAAGCCATTTACCTTAATTAAAATTTCTGCCCAGTCCCTCCCATCAAGCCTCTTAGATAGCCTCATCCACCAGAGGGCAGAGAGCAGAAGCAAGAAGAACTACAGTCCTGCAGCCTGTGGAACAAAAACCACATTCACAGAAAAATACACAAGATGAAAAGGTAGAGGGCTATGTACCAGATGAAGGAACAAGATAAAACCCAAGAAAAACAACTAAATTAAGTGGAGATAGGCAACCTTCGAGAAAAAGAACTCAGAGTAATGATAGTGAAGATGATCCAGGACCTCAGAAAAACAATGGAGGCAAAGAATGAGAAGATGCAAGAAATGTTTAACAAAGACCTAGAAGAATTAAAGAACAGACAAACAGAGATGAACAATACAATAACTGAAATGAAAACTACACAAGAAGGAGTCAATAACAGAATAACTGAGGCAGAAGAATGGATAAGTGACCTGGAAGACAGAATGGTGGAATTCACTGCTGCAAAACAGAATAAAGAAAAAAGAATGAAAAGAAATGAAGACAGCCTAAGAGACCTCTGGGACAACATTAAACGCAACAACATTCGCATTATAGGGGTCCCAGAAGGAGAAGAGAGAAAGGACCAGAGAAAATATTTGAAGAGATAATAGTTGATAACTTACCTAACATGGGAAAGGAAATAGCCACCCAAGTCCAGAAAGCACAGAGAGTCCCATATAGGATAAACCCAAGGAGAAACACGCTGAGGCACATAGTAATCAAATTGGCAAAAATTACAGACAAAGAAAAATTACTGAAAGCAGCAAGGGAAAAACGACAAATAACATACAAAGGAACTCCCATAAGGTTAACAACTGATTTCTCAGCAGAAACTCTACAAGCCAGAAGGGAGTGGCATGATATACTTAAAGTGATGAAAGGGAAGAACTCACAACCAAGATTACTCTACCTGGCAAGAATCTCATTCAGATTCGATGGAGAAACTAAAACGTTTGCAGATAAGCAAAAGCTGAGAGAATTCAGCACCACCAAACCAGCTCTACAGCAAATGCTAAAGGAACTTCTCTAAGTGGGAAACAAAAGAGGAGAAAAGGACCTACAAAAACAAACCCAAAACAATTAAGAAAATGGTCATAGGAACATACATATCAATAATTACCTTAAATGTGAATGGATTAAATGCTCCAACCAAAAGACAAAGGCTTGCTGAATGGATACAAAAACAAGACCCATATATATGCTGTCTACAAGAGACCCACTTCAGACCTAGGGACACATACAAACTGAAAGTGAGGGGATGGAAAAAGATATTCCATGCAAATGGAAATCAAAAGAAAGCTGGAGTAGCAATACTCATATCAGATAAAATAGACTTTAAAATAAGAATGTTACAAGAGACAAGGAAGGACACAACATAATGATCAAGGGATCAATCCAAGAAGAAGATATAACAATTATAAATATACATGCACCCAACATAGGAGCACCTCAATACATAAGGCAAGTGCTAACAGCTATAAAAGAAGAAATCAACAGTTAACGCAATAATAGTGGGGGACTTTAACACCTCACTTACACCAATGGACAGATCATCCAAAATGAAAATAAATAAGGAAACATAAGCTTTAAGTGACACAGTAGACCAGATAGATTTAATCGATATTTATAGGACATTCCATCCAAAAACAGCAAGATTACACTTTCTTCTCAAGTGCACACAGAACATTCTCCAGGATGTATCACATCTTGGGTCACAAATCAAGCCTCAGTAAATTTAAGAATATTGAAATTATATCAAGCATCTTTTCTGACCACAGCGCTATGAGATTAGAAATGAATTACAGGGGAAAAACGTAAAAAACACAAACACATGGAGGCTAAACAATACGTCACTGAATAACCAAGGGATCACTGAATAAATCAAAAAAGAAATTTAAAAATACCTAGAGACAAATGACAATGAAAACACGATGATCCAAAACCTATGGGATGCAGCAAAAGCAGTTCTAAGAGGGAAGTTTATAGCTACACAAGCCTACCTCAAGAAACAAGAAAAATCTCAAAAAAGCAATCTAACCTTACACCTAAAGGAACGAGAGAAAGAAGAATAAACAAAACCCAAAGTTTGCAGAAGGAAAGAAATCATAAAGATAAGAGCAGAAATAAATGAAGTAGAAACAAAGAAAACAATAGCAAAGATCAATAAAACTAACAGCTGGTTGTTTGAGAAGATAAACAAAATAGATAAACCATTAGCCAGACTCATCAAGAAAAAGAGGGAGAGGACTCAAGTCAATAAAATTAGAAATGAAAAAGGAGAAGTTACAACAGACACCACAGAAATACAAAACATCCTAAGAGACTACTACAAGCAACTCTATGCCAATAAAATGGACAACCTGGAAGAAATGGACAAACTCTTAGAAAGGTATAACCTTCCAAGACTGAACCAGGAAGAAACAGAAAATATGAAAAGACCAATCACAAGTAATGAAATTGAAACTGTGATTAAAAATCTTCCAACATGACTTCCCTGGTGGCGCAGTGGTTGAGAGTCCGCCTGCCGATGTGGGGGACACGGGTTCGTGCCCCGGTCCGGGAAGATCCCACGTGCCGCGGAGCAGCTGGGCCGTGAGCCATGGCCGCTTAGCCTGCATGTCCAGAGCCTGTGCTCCTCAACGGGAAAGGCCACAACAATGAGAGGCCCACATACTGCAAAAAAAAAAAAAAAAAAAAAAAAAATCTTCCAACAAACAAAAGTCCTGGACCAGATGGCTTCACAGGTGAATTCTATCAAACATTTAGAGAAGAGCTAACACCCATCCTTCTCAAACTCTTCCAAAAACTTGCAGAGGAGGGAACACTCCCAAACTCATTCTGGGAGGCCACCATCACCCTGATACCAAAACCAGACAAAGATACTACAAAAAAAGAAAACTATAGACCAATATCACTGATGAATATAGATGCAAAAATCCTCAACAAAATATTAGCAAACAGAATCCAACAACACATTAAAAGGATCATACACCATAATCAAGTGGGGTTTATTCCAGGAATGCAAGAATTCTTAAATATATGCAAATCAATCAATGTGATACACCATATTAACAAATTGAAGAATAAAAACCGTATGATCATCTCAATAGATGCAGAAGAAGCTTTTGCCAGAATTCAACACCCATTTATGATAAAAACTCTCCAGAAAGGGCATAGAGGGAACCTACCTCAATATAATAAAGGCCATATATGACAAACCCACAGCAAACATCATTCTCAATGGTGAAACACTGAAAGCATTTCCTCTAAGATCAGGAACAAGACAAGGATGTCCACTCTCACCACTATTATTCAACATAGCTTTGGAAGTCCTAGCCACGGCAATCGGAGAAGAAAAAGAAATAAAAGGAATACAAACTGGAAAAGAAGTAAAACTGTCACTGTTTGCAGATGACATGATACTATACATAGAGAATCCTAAAAATGCCACCAGAAAACTACTAGAGCTAATCAATGAATTTGGTAAAGTTGCAGGATACAAAATTAATGCACAGAAATCTCTTGCATTCCTATACACTAATGATGAAAAATCTGAAAGAGAAATTAAGGAAACAGTCCCATTTACCATTGCAACATAAAGAATAAAATACTTAGGAATAAACCTACCTAGGGAGACAGAAGACCTGTATGCAGAAAACTGTAAGACACTGATGAAAGAAATTAATGATGATACCAACAGATGGTGAGATATACCATGTTCTTGGATTGGAAGAATCAATATTGTGAAAATGACTATACTACCCAAACCAATCTACAGATTCAATGCAATCCCTATCAAATTACCAGTGGCATTTTTTATGTAACTAGTACAAAGTAATCTTAAAATTTTGTGGAGACACAAAAGACCCTGAATAGCCAAAGCAGTCGTGAGGGAAAACAACAGAGCTGGAGGAATCAGACTCCCTGACTTCAGACAATACTACGAAGCTACAGTAATCAAGACAATATCGTACTGGCACAAGAAAAGAAACATAGATCAATGGAACAAGATAGAAAGCCCAGAGATAAACCCACACACCTATGGTCAACTAACCTATGACAAAGGAGGCAAAGATATACAATGGAGAAACGACAGTCACTTCAATAAGTGGTGCTGAGAAAACTGCACAGCTACATGTAAAAAAATGAAATTAGAACACTCCCTAACACCATACACAAAAATAAACACAAAATGGATTCGAGGTCTTCCCTGGTGGTGTAGTGGTTGAGAGTCTGCCTGCCGCTGCAGGGGACATGGGTTCATGCCCCGGTCCGGGAGGATCTCACATGCCACAGAGCGGCTGGGCCCGTGAGCCATGGCTGCTGAGCCTGCACATCCGGGGCCTGTGCTCCGCAATGGGAGAGGCCACAACAGTGAGAGGCCCGTGTACTGCCAAAAAAAAAAAAAAATGGATTGGAGACCTAAATGTAAGATCGGACACTATAAAACTCTTTAGAGGAAAACATAGGAAGAATACTCTTTGACATAAATCATAGCAAGATATTTTTTGATCCACGTCCTAGAGTAATGGAAATAAGCACAAAAATAATCAAATGGGACCTAATGAAACTTCAAAACTTTTTGCACAGCAAAGGAAACCATAAACAAGACGAAAAGACAACCCTCGGAATGGGAGAAAATATTCACAAACGCATCAATGGACAAAGGATTAATCTCCAAAATATATAAACAGCTCATGCAGCTCAATATTAAAGAAACAAACAACCCAATCCAAAAATGGGCAGAAGACCTAAATAGACCTTTCTCCAAAGGAAACATACACATGGCCAAGAAGCACATGAAAAGCTGCTCATCACTAATTATTAGAGAAATGCAAATCAAAACCACAGTGAGGGATCAGCTCACACCAGTTCAAACACACATCATCAGAAAATCTACAAACAAATGCTGGAGAGGGTGTGGAGAAAAGGGAGCCCTCTTGCACTGTTGGTGGGAATGTAAATTGATACAGCCACTATGGAGAACAGTATGGAGGTTCCTTAAAAAACTAAAACTAGAATTACCATATGATCCAGCAATCCCACTACTGGGCATATACCCAGAGAAAACCATAATTCAAAAAGACACATGCACCCCAATGTTTATGGCAGCACTATTTATAATAGCCAGGCATAGAAGCAACCTAAATGCCCATCTACAGAGGAATGGATAAAGAAGATGTACATATATACAATGGAATATTACTCAGCCAGAAAAAGGAACAAAATTGAGTCATTTGTTGAGACGTGGATGGATCTAGAGACTGTCTAGAGAGAGTGAAGTAAGTCAGAAAGAGAAAAACAAATATTGTATATTAACGCATATATGTGGAACCTAGAAAAATGGTACAGATGATCCGGTTTGCAGGGTAGAAGTTGAGACACAGATGTAGAGAACAAACATGGAAACCAAGGGGGGAGAACTGCGGTGGGTTGGGGATGGTGGTGTGCTGAATTGGGCGATTCGGATTGACATGTATACACTGATGTGTATAAAATTGATAACTAATAAGAACCTGCAGTATAAAAAAATAAACAAATAGAAAATACTAAACTTTCTTTGGGTTATTTATATGGAAATATGTTAATATAAATGTTTCAAACATTACATGAAATTTCTAAAAATCTTATATGTTCTGGTATAATGTTATAAGTCATAATTCTAGTTATTACTTTAAAATGTGTATCTCAGAAATAACTAAATTTCCTTGTCAATTGCATTGTTATGAACTTTCATCAAATCTTTAACCGTGGTCATTTTTAAAAAATTAATTTATTTATTTTTAGGGTGCTGTTGTGTCTTCATTTCTGTGCAAGGGCTTTCTCTAGTTGTGGCAAGCAGGGGCCACTCTTCATCGCGGTACGTGGGCCTCTCACTATTGCGGTCTCTCTTGTTGCGGAGCACAGGCTCCAGACGCACAGGATCGGTAGTTGTGGCTCACGGGCCTAGTTGCTCTGTGGCATGTGGGATCTTCCCAGACCAGGGCTCGAACCCGTGTCCCCTGCATTAGCAGGCAGATTCTCAACCAGTGCGCCACCAGGGAAGCCTCAACCGTGGTCATTTTTAAGTCTTTTGTCATTTACAGACAGTTCTGGGTGTACTCTGATGCTTTCACTAACATGTTCCTATAAAAGAGTTTCATCTTCAAGGAATTCATGGAAAAGACTCTGACAAGTACAGGTTTCTGGTAACTGACTATACGGCTGAACTGAATGAATAAGCATTTTCAGAACTCTAATGGAAAACTGATGAATTCATAAAAGTGCTAACAAGATCAAGATAAAAAAAAAATTAATTACATGAGACTGAGTGAACTGAAGAGGATGATCATAATTTTTGTGACTTTCTGTTTGAATAATAAAAAAAAAATCCCACAAGGATTCAGAGGCAAAAAATATACAAATCAATTTTCACTGCAAAGTAAAGGAGCTGTTACAGTGGAGGATTACTGGACTGAATGTCAATATTATGACATAGTATGAGTGTGTTTCATGTTTGGTAATTGCAATCATTGTTGCTTTTGTTGTGGTCATCCATTTACAATGCTTGGTGTCAGTTTATTTATCTCTTGTAAAAAGAAAATACAGTGTGTGTGTGAGTTGTGAAAAAAAAAAGGGAAACTTTTAAATTCCTGATTCTGGTTTTGCACAACTGTATAATTAATGGTGACTATCATATTATAAGGGGAGGCCCAAATAGAAGTTACAAATAAAGGAAATAAAATTCCATATAAAAAATTTTCTATTTTCGTCTTCTTTTATTTTTTAAAGTTCTGGTCTTTATCAGTAGCAATTCGCTGAATTTTTTTCATGCCCTTTGGCCAGGTGGCAATGAAGCACCCCTCTGCTGTTACTGCCTGCAATCTGGACTTAGAAAACTTGATCACAGACTCAAACAGAAGCATTGCTACACTGGCCATTACTACACTCCTCAAAACAGGAAGTGAGAGCAGTGTGGACAGGCTTATGAAGCAGATATCATCCTTTGTGTCTGAAATCTCAGATGAGTTCAAGGTAAGAGTTTAAATATGAGCATGTTTTCTCCCAGTCTCTGGCTTCCCTATTTCATTTCTTTTTTTTTAAATTTCAATAAATTTTATTTGCTTTTTAAAAATATAAATCTTATTAAAAATAGAGATGTACATGACATATATATATGAAGAATATAAATAAATCACCTAAAAAACAGCTACAAATTATCCACAATCTCAATACCCAAGAACAACTTTATGATATTTGTTAAACATGATTCCAAATATAGCTCTGTATATGTGCAGTTGGGTAAATGAATAGCTAGATATATTCAGAAAAAAATTAAGAGAAATATAATCATACTATGCATAGTGTTTTAAAATTAACAATATAAAAATATATTTTGAACTTTAAAAAGGAAAATAATTAAAACTGAAGTTAATTGTGAACTTCAAATAAGTATTTCTTTACGCAAGACAATTTTTTTCTTTTTTATTTAAACATTTTTATCAAGAAGGCACATTTTTTTAATACAGCAGGTTTTATTAGTCATCAGTTTTATACACACCAGTGTATACGTGTCAATCCCAATCGCCCAATTTATCACACACACCCCCCACCCCCGCATGGCTTTCCCCCTTGGTGTCCATACGTTTGTTCTCTAATTTCTGCCCTGCAAACTGGTTCGTCTGTACCATTTTTCTAGGTTCCACATATATGCGTTAATAAACGATATTTGTTTTTCTCTTTCTGACTTACTTCACTCTGTATGACACTCTCTAGATCCATCCACGGCTCAACAAATGACCCAATTTCATTCCTTTTTATGGCTGAGTAATATTCCATTGTATATATGTACCACATCTTCTTTATCCATTCCTCTGTAGATGGGCATTTAGGTTGATTCCATAACCTGGCTATTGTAAACAGTGCTGCAATGAACATTGGGGTGCATGTGTCTTTTTGAATTATGGTTTTCTCTGGGTATATGCCCAGTAGTGGGATTGCTGGATCATATGATAATACTAGTTTTAGTTTTTTAAGGACCCTCCATACTGTTCTCCATAGTGGCTGTATCAATTTACATTCCCACCAACAGTGCAAGAGGGCTCCCTTTTCTCCACACACTCTCCAGCATTTGTTGTTTGTAGATTTTCTGATAATGTGCATTCTAACTGGTGTGAGGTGATATCTCATTGTAGTTTTGATTTGCATTTCTCTAATAATTAGTGATGAGCAGCTTTTCATGCGCTTCTTGGCCATCTGTATGTCTTTTTTGGAGAAAGGTCTATTTAGGTCTTCTGCCCATTTTGGATTGAGTGTTTGTTTTTTAATATTGAGCTGCATGAGCTGTTTATATATTTTGGAGATTAATCCTTTGTCCGTTGCTTCATTTGCAAATATTTTCTCCCATTCTGAGGGTTGTTTATTCATCTTGTTTATGGTTTCCTTTGCTGTGCAAAAGCTTTGAAGTTTCATTAGGTCCCATTTGTTTATTTTTGTTTTTATTTCCATTACCCTAGGAGGGAGATCCAAAAAAATCTTGCTGTAATTTATGTCAAAGAGTGTTCTTCCTAGTTTTCCTCTAAGAGTTTTATAGTGTCCAGTCTTACATTTAGGTCTCTAATCCATTTTGAGTTTATTTTTGTGTATGGTGTTAGGGAGTGTTCTAATTTCATTCTTTTACATGTAGCTGTCCAGTTTCCCCAGCACCACTTATTGAAGAGACTGTCTTTTCTCCATTTTATATCCTTGCCTCCTTTGTCATAGGTTAGTTGACCATAGGTGCATGGGTTTATCTCTGGGTTTTCTATCTTGTTCCATTGATCAGTGTTTCTTTTCTTGTGCCAGTACCATGTTGTCTTGATTACTGTAGCTTTGTAGTATAGTCTGAAGTCAGGGAGTCCGATTCCTCCAGCTCCGTTTTATCCCCTCAAGACTGCTTTGGCTATTCGGGGTCTTTTGTGTCTCCATACAAATTTTAAGATTACTTTGTTCTAGTTATGTGAAAAATGCCATTGGTAATTTGATAGGGATTACATTGAATCTGTAGATTGGTTTGGGTAGTATAGTCATTTTCACAATATTGATTCTTCCAATCCAAGAACATGGTATATCTCACCATCTGTTGGTATCATCTTTAATTTCTTTCATCAGTGTCTTATAGTTTTCTGCATACAGGTCTTCTGTCTTTCTAGGTAGGTTTATTCCTAAGTATTTTATTCTTTATGTTGCAGTGGTAAGTGGGAGTGTTTCCTTAATTTCTCTTTCAGATTTTTCATCATTAGTGTATAGGAATGCAAGAGATTTCTGTGCATTAATTTTGTATCCTGCAACTTTACCAAATTCATTGATTAGCTCTAGTAGTTTTCTGGTGGCATTTTTAGGATTCTCTATGTATAGTATCATGTCATCTGCAAACAGTGACAGTTTTACTTCTTCTTTTCCAGTTTGTATTCCTTTTATTTCTTTTTTCTTCTCCAATTGCCGTGGCTAGGACTTCCAAAGCTATGTTGAATAATAGTGGTGAGAGTGGACATCCTTGTCTTGTTCCTGATCTTAGAGGAAATGCTTTCAGTGTTTCACCATTGAGAATGATGTTTGCTGTGGGTTTGTCATATATGGCCTTTATTATATTGAGGTAGGTTCCCTCTATGCCCTTTCTGGAGAGTTTTTATCATAAATGGGTGTTGAATTCTGGCAAAAGCTTTTTCTGCATCTATTGAGATGATCATATGGTTTTTATTCTTCAGTTTGTTAATATGGTGTATCACATTGATTGATTTGCGTATATTTAAGAATCCTTGCATCCCTGGGATAAGTCCCACTTGATCATGGTGTATGATCCTTTTAATGTGTTGTTGGATTCTGTTTGCTAATATTTTGTTGAGGATTTTTGCATCTATATTCATCAGTGATATTGGTCTATAGTTTTCTTTTTTTGTAGTATCTTTGTCTGGTTTTGGTATCAGGGTGATGGTGGCCTCCCAGAATGAGTTTGGGAGTGTTCCCTCCTCTGCAAGTTTCTGGAAGAGTTTGAGAAGGATGGGTGTTAGCTCTTCTCTAAATGTTTGATAGAATTCACCTGTGAAGCCATCTGGTCCCGGACTTTTGTTTGTTGGAAGATTTTTAATCACAGTTTCAATTTCATTACTTGTGACTGGTCTTTTCATATTTTCTGTTTCTTCCTGGTTCAGTCTTGGAAGGTTATATCTTTCTATGAATTTGTCCATTTCTTCCAGGTTGTCAATTTTTTTGGCATAGAGTTGCTTGTAGTAGTCTCTTAGGATGTTTTGTATTTCTGTGGTGTCTGTTGTAACTTCTCCTTTTTCATTTCTAATTTTATTTTTTTGAGTCCTCTCCCTCTTTTTCTTGATGAGTCTGGCTAATGGTTTATCTATTTTGTTTATCTTCTCAAACAACCAGCTGTTAGTTTTATTGATCTTTGCTATTGTTTTCTTTGTTTCTACTTCATTTATTTCTGCTCTAATCTTTATGATTTCTTTCCTTCTGCAAACTTTGGGTTTTGTTTATTCTTCTTTCTCTCGTTCCTTTAGGTGTAAGGTTAGATTGCTTTTTTGAGATTTTTCTTGTTTCTTGAGGTAGGCTTGTGTAGCTATAAACTTCCCTCTTAGAACTGCTTTTGCTGCATCCCATAGGTTTTGGATCATCGTGTTTTCATTGTCATTTGTCTCTAGGTATTTTTTGATTTCCTCTGATTTCTTCAGTGATCTCTTGGTTATTTAGTAACGTATTGTTTAGCCTCTGTGTGTGTGTTTTTTTTACAATTTTTCCCCTGTAATTCATTTCTAATCTCATAGCGCTGTGGTCAGAAAAGATGCTTGATATGATTTCAATATTCTTAAATTTACTGAGGCTTGATTTGTGACCCAGGATGTGATACATCCTGGGGAATGTTCTGTGTGCACTTGAGAAGAAAGTGTAATCTGCTGTTTTTGGATGGAATGTCCTATAAATATCGATTAAATCTATCTGGTCTACTGTGTCACTTAAAGCTTATGTTTCCTTATTTATTTTCATTTTGGATGATCTGTCCATTGGTGTAAGTGAGGTGTTAAAGTCCCCCACTATTATTGCGTTAACTGTTGATTTCTTCTTTTATAGCTGTTAGCACTTGCCTTATGTATTGAGGTGCTCCTATGTTGGGTGCATGTATATTTATAATTGTTATATCTTCTTCTTGGATTGATCCCTTGATCATTATGTTGTGTCCTTCCTTGTCTCTTGTAACATTCTTATTTTAAAGTCTATTTTATCTGATATGAGTATTGCTACTCCAGCTTTCTTTTGATTTCCATTTGCATGGAATATCTTTTTCCATCCCCTCACTTTCAGTTTGTATGTGTCCCTAGGTCTGAAGTGGTCTCTTGTAGACAGCATATATATGGGTCTTGTTTTTGTATCCATTCAGCAAGCCTTTGTCTTTTGGTTGGAGCATTTAATCCATTCACATTTAAGGTAATTATTGATATGTATGTTCGTATGACCATTTTCTTAATTGTTTTGGGTTTGTTTTTGTAGGTCCTTTTCTCCTCTTTTGTTTCCCACTTAGAGAAGTTCCTTTAGCATTTGTTGTAGAGCTGGTTTGGTGGTGCTGAATTCTCTCAGCTTTTGCTTATCTGTAAACATTTTAGTTTCTCCACCAAATCTGAATGAGATCCTTGCTGGTAGAGTAATCTTGGTTGTGGGTTCTTCCCTTTCATCACTTTAAGTATATCATGCCACTCCCTTCTGGCTTGTAGAGTTTCTGCTGAGAAATCAGCTGTTAACCTTATGGGAGTTCCCTTGTATGTTTTTTGTCGTTTTTCCCTTGCTGCTTTCAGTAATTTTTCTTTGTCTGTAATTTTTGCCAATTTGATTACTATGTGTCTTGGCATGTTTCTCTTTGGGTTTATCCTGCCTGGGACTCTCTGTGCTTCCTGGACTTGGGTGGCTATTTCCTTTCCCATGTTAGGGAAGTTTTCAACTATTATCTCTTCAAATATTTTCTCTGGTCCTTTCTCTCTTCTGTTTCTGGGACCCGTATAATGCGAATGTTGTTGCGTTTAATGTTGTCCCAGAGGTCTCTTAGGCCGTCTTCATTTCTTTTCATTCTTTTTTCTTTATTCTGTTTTGCAGCAGTGAATTCCACCATTCTGTCTTCCAGGTCACTTATCCATTCTTCTGCCTCAGTTATTCTGTTATTGACTCCTTCTTGTGTAGTTTTCATTTCAGTTATTGTATTGTTCATCTCTGTTTGTTTGTTCTTTAATTCTTCTAGGTCTTTGTTAAACATTTCTTGCATCTTCTCAACCTTTGACTCCATTGTTTTTCCGAGGACCTGGATCATCTTCACTATCATTATTCTGAATTCTTTTTCTTGAAGGTTGCCTATCTCCACTTAATTTAGTTGTTTTTCTTGGGTTTTATCTTGTCCCTTCATCTGGTACATAGCGCTCTGCCTTTTCATCTTGTGTATTTTTCTGTGAATGTGGTTTTTGTTCCACAGGCTGCAGGATTGTAGTTCTTGCTTCTGCTGTCTGCCCTGTGGTAGATGAGGCTATCTAAGAGGCTTGTGCTAGTTTCCTGATGGGAGGGACTGGTGGTGGGGAGAGCTGACTGTTTCTGTGTTGGGCAGAGCTCAGTAAAACTTTAATCCTCTTGACTGTTGAGGGGTGGGGCTGGGTTCCCTCCCTGTTGTTTGTTTTGCCTGAAGCCACCCAACACTGGAGCCTACCTGGGCTCTTTGGTGGGGCTAATGGCAGACTCTGGGAGGGCTCACGCCAAGGAGTACTCCCAGAACTTCTGCTGCCAGTGTCCTTGTCCCCATGGTGATCTACAGCACCCACCTCCTTTACAGGAGACCCTACAACACTAGCAGGCAGGTCTGGTTCAGTCTCCCCTGGCGTCACTGCTCCTTCCCCTGGGTCCCGTTGCACACACTACTTTGTGTGTGCCCTCCAAGAGTGAAGTCTCTGGTTCCCCCAGTCCTGTCAAAGTCCTGCAGTCAAATCCCACTAGCTTTCAAAGTCTAATTCTCTAGGAATTCCTCGTCCCGTTGCCGGACCCCCAGGTTGGGAAGCCTGACATGGGGCTCCACCTTCACTCCAGTTGGTGGACTTCTGTGGTTTAAGTGTTCTCCAGTTTGTGAGTCACCCACCCAGCAGTTATGGGATTTGATTTTACTGTGATTGCGTCCCTCCTACCACCTCATTGTGGCTTCTCCTTTGTCTTTGGATGTGGGTTATCTTTTTTGGTGAGTTCCAGTGTCTTCCTGTCAGTGATTGTCCAGCAGCTAGTTGTGATTCTGGTGTTCTCACAAGAGGCAGTAAAAACACGTCCTTCTACTCCGCCATCTTGTTTTAGTTCCCTATTTCGTTTCTTAACAGTGTCTTTTGATGAGCAGAAGTTTTAAATTTTTATGAAGTCTAATTTATTAATTTTTTTCCTTCACAGTTATTGCTTCCTGTGTCCTAAAAATCTTTTGTCTATTTCCAAGTCTTAAAGATATTTTCCTATGTTTTATTGTAAATGTTTTACAGTTTAGCTTTTACATTTTGGTCTATGATCCAACTTGAATTAATATTTGTGTGTGATAAGTTCAGTTTTTTTCCATACTGATTTCCACCCATTCTAGCATAATTTGTTTAAAACACTTCTCTTTCCCCATTGGTGTGCCTTGGCATCTTTGTCTAAAAAGCAGATAACCATATAATTGTAGGTGTATTTCTGGGATCCATATCACATTCTATCGAACTATTTGTCAATCCTATGCCAGTACCTCACTGTATCAATTAATGTAGCTTTATGGTACCTCTTAAATATGTGGTCTTCCAACTTTGTCCTTCTTTTTTTTAATATTCTAGTTCCTATTTCCATATACAATTTAGAACCAACTTATAATTTCTGTAAAACAAAGCCTTCTAGGATTGTGATTGGGGTTGTGTTGAATCTATAATAAATTTGAGGAGAATTGATAGCTTAATATTATTTATTCTTCCAGTTTATGAATATGGTGTACCTCTCCCTTTATTTAGGTTTTCTTTGTTTTCCCTGAGCAGTGTTTTATAGCATTTATTCTAGAGGTCTTGCATGTCTTTTGTTAAATTTATGTATAAATATTTTATGCTTTTTAAATTCCATTTTATTAACATTTCTATTTCATTGTTTGCTACTAGTATATTAAAAATACGTTTTAGGGGCTTCCCTGGTGGTGCAGTGGTTGAGAGTCCGCCTGCCCATGCAGAGGACACGGGTTCATGCCCTGGTCCGGGAAGATCCCACATGCCACGGAGCGGCTAGGCCCATGAGCCATGGCTGCTGAGCCTGCGCGTCCAGAGCCTGTGCTCCACAACGGGAGAGGCCACAACAGTGGGAGGCCTGCGTACCGCAAAAAAAAAAAAAAAAAAAAAATCTTTTTTGTTTTTTAACTCTCCCATAATTTGGTATCCTTGCTGAGTCCCCTTATTGGTTCTAGTAGTTGTTATATGCATTCCTTAGGATTGTCCATATAAATAGTCATGTTATCTATGAATGGAGACATTTTTACTTCATTTCCAATCTAAATACCTTTCCTTTCTTTTTCTTGCCTTATTAAAATGACTGGGACTTCCAATACAGTGTTGAAGAGAACTGGTGAGAATGTGTCAGAGATCATCAAAATAGCAATAAATTTCAGTTAGAAGAATTAAAGTAAAAAGATATTATTCCTTCATTTTTATTTAATTCTCAGTCAAGAGGTATAGCTGACTCTGTTTACTCTCTTCTTGTATTTATCTACTTTTAAAAAACAAATGTAGCCTGTATATTCAAGTAGACATTTTGAATCTTTGGGAAACCTTGGGAGGTTATGAAGGTCATTTTGTAATATAGTTTATTGAATGAATCTCGTATGCTTGGATGTTTAAATAGTCTGCAGTATTTTGTGATTACAAATAATGCTGCAGTGGATAACTTTCTGCATGTGTTTTCTTGAAATTTTGGAGGTGTGTCCTCAGGGTAAATTCCTAGAAGTTCATATAGTAGATTGAAAGGTAAATAAATATGTAGTTTTGTAGAGAATGTTAAATTCTACCAGGAGTGTGAAAGAGTACCAGTTGCCCCATAGCCTTACCAATAGAGTACATATGTTGTATTTTGAAGTTTTTCCAGTCAGTTGGGTGAGAAAGGATATCTCAGTGTAGTTTTAATTTGAATTTGTCTTACGATGAGGGAAGGTAAACATTTTTGCATATTTTTAAAGATCATTTAATATCTCTTTTTTAATATTGTCTGCTCATATCTTTTTCCCATTTTCTATAAGATTTTTGGTCTTTTGTTTCCTCAGTTAAAGTTTTTTGTATATTAGGGATATTTTTTCTTCATCTGTGAAATGTGTTGTGGTATTTTCTCCCAGTTTGTCATTTGACTTTCCTTATGATGTCTTCTGTCATGCACAAGTTTTTAATTTTTATGTTGTCAAATTTGTTGATCTTTTTTTTTTTAACATCTTTATTGGAGTATAATTGCTTTACAATGTTGTGTTAGTTTCTGCTTTATAACAAAGTGAATCAGCTATATATATACATATATCCCCATACCTCTTCCCTCTTGTGTCTCCCTCCCTATCCCACCCCTCTAGGTGGTCACAAAGCACCAAGTTAATCTCCCTGTGCTATGTGGCTGCTTCCCACTAGCTATCGGTTTTACATTTGGTAGTGTATATATATCCATGCCACTCTCTCACTTTGTCCCAGGTTACCCTTCCCCCTCCCTGTGTCCTCAAGTCCATTCTCTAGTAGGTCTGCATCTTTTCCTGTCCTGCCCCTAGGTTCATCATGACCACTTTTCTTTTTTAGATTCTATATATATGTGTTAGCATACAGTATTTGTTTTTCTCTTTCTGACTTACTTCACTCTGTATGAAAGTCTCTAGGTCCATCCACCTCACTACAAATAACTCAGTTTCGTTTCTTTTTATGGCTGAGTAATATTCCATTGTATATATGTGCCACATCTTCTTTTGTCGATCTTTTCTTTTATTACATTGGGCCTTTGAGTAATAGTTAGAAAGCCTTTCCCTTCAGACTATAGAATCTGAATGGGTGTAAGAATTCACCCATGTTTTCTTCTAGTATATGTATAGTTTCATGTTTTACATTTAAATCTCTGATCCAGTGGATTTTATTATTGTATGTAAAATGAGAAGTGGATCTAATCTTATCCTTTTCCAGTGACTATCCAGTTGCCCCCCAAAATTTTATTTAAAATTCTGTCTTTGCCCAGTATTTGAGATATTACCTTTATCATATACTAAAGTTCCATATGTACTTGGGTCTATTTGGGGGCTTTCTATTCTGTTCTTTTGTTTTCTTTACCTATTCATGCACCAGTACTACACACTATTTTAAATATAGAAGCTTTGTAAGGATGTTTGAATATTACTACACACTATTTTAAATATAGAAGCTTTGTAAGGATGTTTGAATATCTGTTAGTCTCCTTTCATAGCTCTTTATTTTCATTGTTTCCCTAGCTGTTCTTACATGTTTATATTTCCTTATGAATTTTAGTATTAACTTGTCTAGCTTCATTTAAAAAAAATCTCAGGACTTCCTGGCAGTCCAGTAGTTAAGACTCTTTGCTTCTACTCTAGTGGGTGCGGGTTTGATCCCTGATTGGGGAACTAAGATTCCACATGCTGCATGGTGTGGCAAAAAAAACCCAAAATGAACAAACAAAAAAACCTCATTGGCATTTTTATTGGGATCATGTTAAATTTATAAGTTTTCTTAGGGGAGAACAAATAATGATGTTGAGATATCCTAATGAAGAAAAGGGATATTTCTTAATTTGTTCAAGTCTACTTTTGTGCCTTTCATGAATATTTTATAGTATTTTTTATATTAGATTTGAATGTTTTAAAAATTCTTTTATGTACTTTATTGTTGCTGTTATAAATCTTTTTTTACTCATTGTGTTTTCTAACTAGTTATTATTTGTGTATATGAATAGTATTATCTTTGCATTTTAACTTTACAGCCTGCTACCTTGCTGAATTATTTTATTGAGTTAGTTTTATCATAAATTCTCTAGGGTTTCCATGCTATACTGTTATATCATCTGTAAATAAAGATAGTTTTGTCTTTTAGTTTCTAATTCTTATTCCCCTAATTGTTTTCTCCTGTCTAATTGCATTGGCTAATAGTGCTGGAATAATGTCAAATAACAGTTGAGACAGTAGCATCCTTGTTTTGTTTCTGACCTTAAAGTAAATGACTCTTGGGGTTCCCTATTAAGTAATATGCTGGCAGTACGATTGAGGGGTGTGTGTGTGTGTGTGTGTGTTTGTGTGTGTGTGTATGTGTGTGTGTGTGTGTAAAATGGAAGTGTCTGTCCATTCCTGTTTTATTTTTTTAAGAATTTTTATTAGGAATGACTGTTGGATTTTATCAAAGGTTTTTCAACATCTATGGATATAGCCATGATTTTTCTCCTCAGACTCATTAATATTGATGAATGATATTAATTTTCTAATGTTGAATCATTCTTGCATTCTTAGTATAAATTCCATTTCATCATGGCATATTCTTTTCTTACTGTAGTGTTGGAGTCTGTTAGCTAATGTATCACTTAGAATTTTTGCATCAATGTTCATAAATGATTTCCATCTGTAATTTTTCTTTTTGTATGTATACCATCTTTATTAGGTTTATATATCAATGCTTCATAAAAGATTGTGGATGTTTTCTTTCATTTTCTATGCTCTGAAACAACATATATAGATTTGGGACTATCTGGTTGGCAGACAGTTCTCCCGTCTTCCATAAATTTCTTGCATTTCTGCACACCCTGCAAATTAGGCACTAACTGCCCTTTGTTTCCTACTGTACCAGTTTTGTTCCCTTTGTGTAGTGCAAGATCTCTTCCAGTCTCAAAAGATACAGCATCTCCCTAAAAGTAGTAAATGGCCGGTTTCCATACAGCCCTAGAAGATACAGCTAGTCCTGCCTCTAGAGCAAAAAGCAAACATGCTCATTGCCTAGTATAATAAAGGTAATGTTTCCCTTCTGAATAGAGGACTGGCATGCTTACTGCCCACTGTAAAATATTCAAGTTCCATATCTCAAAATCTCCTGTAATGCAGCCTACTGTGGGCTCAAGTATTATCCGGCCCTTTTTGCATTGTCCTATGGTAACTGGGGCTTAGGAAACTGACCCCCAAATGCTGATATCCTGGCTACTGCTTCTGCTGTCATTAAATAACTGTCTTTCATCTCTGATCCAGGATTCTTGTGTATTCTTCTAGCATCCATGAAATTGTAGCAGTCTAACCTGTTAGCTTGCAAGTAGGGTAAAATTTCACACTCTTTTTACTTCTTGACACTGGTCTTTAAAGTTGTGGTAAAAATTTCCTAGAAACCATTTTGTGAAATAGTTCCTTGGTAACTTTCTCTATTTCTTCTATGGAAATGAGTCTTTAAGCTTTTTATCTTTACTGTTCACTTTAAAATTTATATGTGAAAATTTTAAATGTAAAATTTTAAAATATGCTCAAAGCTTATTTGCTTGGAGTAAAGGGGTGGGGTCTTTTTTTTTTTAATTAATTAATTTTATTTATTTATTTTTGGCTGCACTGGGTCTTCATTGCTTGCTCGCGGGCTTTCTCTAGTTGCAGCAAGCAGGGGCTACTCTTCGTTGTGGTGCGCAGGCCTCTCGTTGCGGTGGCCTCTCTTGTTGCGGAGCACGGGCTTTAGGCACGCGGGCTTCCATAGTTGTGGCACGTGGGCTCAGTAGTTGTGGCTCGCGGGCTCCAGAGCGCAGGCTCAGCAGCTGTGGTGCACAGGCCCAGCTGCTCCACGGCATGTAGGATCTTCCTGGACCAGGCCTCGAACCCACGTCCCCTGCATTGGCAGGTGGGCTCTCAATCACTGTGCCACCAGGGAAGCCCTGAGGTCTCTTGAATACACTTCATTTTTACATTGCTTTTTATTTTCCTCTGAGGTCTCTTTTGCTTATCTTTCATGAAGAACCATTATTGTTATTTTAGTTAACTATAGTGCCTTCTTAGCTTACAGTAAATAAGTAGCTAAAGTTATAAAGATGAACGTCCTTTCTGTGTTTTCCTCTAGGTGGTAGTTGTACAGTCATTATAAAGGTGCATGTCCTTTTTGTTTGTTTTTCTACAGGTGGTGGTTGTACAGGCAATTAGCGCTCTCTGTCAGAAATACCCTCGAAAGCACAGCGTCATGATGACTTTCCTCTCCAACATGCTCCGAGATGACGTAGGTGCACTACTTTTTAATCATGTGAAGTTGCTCTCTTAAATTCTTATGCCATAGTATTTAAAGCAGCTTTCTTTATCATCTCAGTATGCATCTCAAATAATGTGCCTAATTCTGTTTTCTGTCTTATTACTAGACATGCTGTTGCTTTGGCTTTCCCACTTGGAGGAAAAAAACGCTTTTGTTTTTTTCATAATGGAAGGGAAATGAAATCTGAATGTTATAGCATGAGCCTTGGAGTATAAGCATTTCTCCAAAAAGTATCCTCAGAATGAATGGCAATTTTCTCTTTTGCCAGGGAGGCTTTGAATATAAGCGAGCCATTGTGGACTGCATAATCAGCATTGTGGAAGAGAACCCTGAGAGTAAAGAGGCAGGTCTAGCCCACCTTTGTGAATTCATCGAGGACTGTGAACACACTGTTCTGGCTACTAAGATTCTACATTTGTTGGGCAAAGAGGGCCCCAGAACGCCTGTCCCCTCCAAGTATATCCGCTTTATTTTTAATAGGGTGGTACTGGAGAATGAGGCTGTCAGAGCTGGTGAGTCATTGCAACACTAATAATGGTGTAACTGCTGATCTTGTGAAATGCTTATTAACTCAAGGGGGTGGTAATGAAATTGGAAAATGAAGTTGCAACGTCTATTTGATGGTGGGATCTTGGAGCACACTTAAGCCCCAGATGTACAGCTATTTCTTTGTATTCCATTTTCCATCCTGATTTCTGCCTGTATCAGAGACAAATAACCCTTGACTTTCGGTATGACAGAAGATTATGATGGCGTCATCCATTTTTTCCGAGTTATGGCCATAAGTATGAATGTCTGTGAAATTTGTGTGTCTTTCTGCCTCTGTAGTTTTATTTTATTTTATTTTTTTGTGGTACGCGGGCCTCTCACTGCTGTGGCCTCTCCCGTTGCGGAGCACAGGCTCCGGACACGCAGGCTCAGCGGCCATGGCTCACGGGCCCAGCCACTCCGCGGCATGTGGGATCCTCCTGGACTGGGGCATGAACCCGTGTCCCCTGCATTGGCAGGCGGACTCTCAACCACTGCGCCACCAGGGAAGCCCTCTGTAGTTTTTAAGTGACTTTTTAAACAGGGCTTAGGGTTTTTTTACTTCCTCCTCCCCTTAGCATGTGAACTGGTACAAATCTCCCCTGTTAAAACTATAAGCCTTCCTTTGATCCAATGTCTCTCACTAGCTACTGACCATACTTCCCTGTTATGTAACCTTGTAGGAGCTATTACTAGCTGCCCCTATGAACTTATTCTCCATTTTCTCTTCAACTCACTATAATCTTGCTCTCTCCCTTAAAAATCTTCTGAAGCTATTTTTTTTGGTAATTACTTATAAGCTAGTTGGAAAATCAAGTTAGACACTTCAATGTTCTTACCCTTGTTCACCTCAGTCAATTTGATGTACTGTTGGCCTAAACACTTCATGAAACTCTCTTCCCTTGGTTTCCACAATAGCCTGCATCTTTCCATCACTCCTCAGTCTTACTTATAGAGCTTCTGTTCCGTTCCTTAAAACGTTAGTTTTCCTTAGGGGTTTGTCTTCTCAACATACACATTCATTCTGGTGATCATTTCCAGAGCTCTGCTGATATGCTATGGCATTGCAGTCTCTTTCGTGAACTTGCACGTCTAGCTATCTAAGGCACTTTAAATTCAGCTTGAAATCCAAATTATCCCAAACAGAAATCCTCACCTATATCATCCACTCAGTTGCAAGGCTAGAACCTTACCCTATTGTTTTATAACCCCCATCTATCCTTTGGCAAAGTTCTTTCCATTCTGTCTCCTCAAAATGCATTTCTTCATTGTCTTTTTTCGTAGATTTCCTGAGGGCTGCATTAGGCTCCCATCCATTTCAGTTGCCCAACTAGTCTGACTGCTTGTAGTCTCGCCCATATCCAGTATATTCTCCACACTCTGCTACCAAAGTGGTCGTTAGACACAAAATCTCACAAATTTAGAGTAGTACACTCTGCTACAAATACACAGATTCATCCTGTATTTAACACCCGTTAATAATAGCCTTGAGGTTGAACCATAACCGAATTTTGTTTTGTCTCTAGTCTCTCACTTTTCTCCTGCTCTCCAGCACAGGTCTAGTGCTTCAGCCTTGCTCAGCTGTGTCCAGTCCCAGGATCTTGCCACACTTTCTTGTCTGGCCTGAGAGCCTTGGTACTTTTTATTCTCTCTCCCTCAAATGCTCTTTTCCTGCCCTCTGGCTAACTGTATTTGTTCTTCAGACTTTAGCTCAAGTAATAAGTGTCAACTCCTTGTCTGTCTCCTCCTCCTCCAATTCTGACTTACGTTCCTTTCTCTACTCACGTAGTACCCTGGATATAGTCCTACCATGGACTTCCTGTGCTATGTTCTAACTACCTCTTTACTTACCTGTCTTTCCCACTGGAGTACAACTCCTTGATGTCTTCTGTCTTTCTGCCTCCAGCATCTAGCACAACTCCTGACAAAGGTTAAGTAAGCAGTAAACCTCTGTTGATACAGTGACTTTTAATAGTAGAGTTTTTTGGGTTTTTGTTTTTGTTTTTTAATGTGTGGGGCTGGTTGTTTAAGATTAGAGCTTAATCAGTGTGGTATATAAGGAGCTGGACTGGAAGATAGCTCATATAAGGAATACATATGATCCTTTTTCCTCAATGCATGGCAAGTTTTCTTACTTAGAGCTCTCTTGGGCCTGCTGATTTCTATTTATGCTTAAATGGATCAAGGAAATAAGATCAAGAAACTCACAGTAAAACAGTAAGAGTTTATTCCAACTGAACACGGGGACACTCCTCTATTTTTTTTTTTTTAAATGATTACTGCTTGACTCTGAAAAGCCAATATTCATGTTGTTTTGTTTTATGCTCCATTACAGCTGCTGTGAGTGCTTTGGCTAAATTTGGGGCTCAGAATGAGAATCTTCTCCCAAGTATCCTAGTACTCTTACAAAGGTAATTAAAAGAATGTCTTTTTCTTTTCTTTTATTTTCTTTTTAAAATAAGAATGCCATGTGGCTGAATAGAGAATTCCTCATTGTACCATATCAAAATGCATTGCAGGACCTAAGAGTAGAGCTGATGGAGTCAGGGCAAATGGCATTTTTCTTATTCTTCTGGTAATTTTGCATGTGCTAAGTACATGTAAAATTTGACTTCTAATTTCTCTTGCATGATTTTGAGGAAGTGACTTAAATACATGTGCCTCAATTTGTATAACAGGGGCCAACTTCAAAGAGATTCACTATGTAGAGTTGAAAATACCAGCTTTTCATGGTCTCCTTGACTCCCTATTTGATGAGGAAAAGACTTGCTTTAGCAAACACTCTGTGATTACGCCTTGTAATTGAAGCAGAAAAATTACAAGCCAAAGGCTGGCTGGTTTAAATCAAATAAATTGCCATTTGAGTGATATCAATGCCTGGATTCGGAATGCTTTTTAGTATCCTTGGAAAGTATAATATTACCATTTTTAAATTATATTCGAAGTCTAAGTCTTTACCAGGGTCATGTGGTTGCAGATCCAAGAATAGACTCCAAACTGCTATTTTATGTTATTGTGTCCTTCCTAATTATTTTAATGCCTACTTATGTAGTGCTTCTGATTCATAATGACACCATTTCTTTACCATTTGAGAACAGTACCTGATATTTGTGGAGATTTTAGGATCTGCCGTTGGCTGTTGTTGAGCTCTTTTATAAAGGCAGTATCGGATGGCCTGGATCGTGTCCTTTAGGTATAGTGGTAAAGCTATTGGAAATCATTAAGGTGCTGTGACATGTATCTTCTGTATCCCTGGACAGGTGTATGATGGATACTGATGATGAGGTACGGGATAGAGCTACCTTCTATCTGAACGTGCTGCAGCAGAGGCAGATGGCGCTGAACGCTACATATATCTTCAATGGTCAGTGAGAGCCAAGAATGGAGACAAGTACACTTTTGTTCCACAAATGGTGTCTGAGAAGCATATCCATGATGATTTGCATATGAGCTGGCTTCACTAGGCAAAATGCTTGGTTTCTGTCTTTGAATGCACTTCCATTTCTAGGGAGACCTAAAGTATGTAAAAGCCCAAAGAATATTGCTTTTTCCTGATCCTCCTTGAGCTCCCTCTTGGATGGGTTTACCTTTTTTTCCCTTATGCTATCATCGTTTCCATGGGTCTCCATTGCTTTGTTTTCTGGAAGATACTTCTATTTTGTTGAAAATTCCTATGCTCTGCTCCTATGCTTCCTTGGATGAAATTATAAGAGCCTTTATTTTTTATTATTTAGGTTATAAAATCTGTGGTTATAGTTTTCTTTAGAAAGCTTAGATAAATATTACAAATCTGGGCCTATCTGGGTCCTAGGATTGGCAAGAAGTAGTGCTGAGAGTTTTCTGTTTCATAGGTCTGACAGTCTCTGTACCAGGGATGGAGAAAGCCTTACACCAGTACACACTGGAGCCTTCAGAAAAGCCCTTTGATATGAAATCTATTCCTCTTGCTATGGCTGCTGTCTTTGAACAGAAAGCAGGTAAGGGGAACACCGTTAGTTTTTCTATGTATAAGTAGTTTTACACCAATAAAATACACTGTTAGCATATTTTCTTTAATATTTCTTTTAATGGTCACTGCTTCTAATCTTACAGAACTAAGATGGATGATACTTTTTTTTTTCCCCCCCGGTACGCGGGCCTCTCACTGTTGTGGCCCCTCCCGTTGCGGAGCACAGGCTCCGGACGCGCAGGCCCAGCGGCCATGGCTCACGGGCCCAGCCACTCCGCGGCATGTGGGATCTTCCTGGACCAGGGCATGAACCCGTGTCCCCTGCATCGGCAGGCAGACTCTAAACCACTGCGCCACCAAGGAAGCCCCCTGGATGATTCTTTTTAAATTAGGGTTTTAAATTTTTTTCCCTTGTTTTCTCATGAAAGCAAGAATATGAATTGTGACTCAGATTGAAATTTTTTTTTTTAATGCTAAGTGTTACAGCGTTTGAAGTTAGTTGTCACCGTGTGTTTCAGAGCAGTAATTGTGCTGTCACCTCTTATTTTTATTTTCCGATATTAGTTAACTTCTTAATTAATTTTTCTGTTGGAGGCTTAAAAAAATAAAGGAACAAAGTGTGTAGTGGTTAGAACCGAAAATGAAAGAGCTTACGCTTTCAACATTTTCAGGTTTTTTGTTGGTACTATATAAATAGTTTTTCCTGTTTGAATCACGAGATTTGTTTTATAAACTGTTCCTCCTTTTAAGAGTAATTAATAAAAACATTTCGGTCCATTAAAGCAAATTTTGTATTTTTAGGACTTACTTTATTATTTCATAAAATATGTTCACTAAATACATTTTGAGTGTTCCTCCAAAAAAGATGACAGAGAACCTCCTGGTATGATTCAGCACTAGCACCTTACGTTTATCTGCTTAACGTTTCTGTCCTCATCTCCTGCCTGCATGTTTGGCTTGATAGTAGGAGGGAAGCTCATTTGATTGCTCATACTTGTCTTTGTAGAAATCACACTGACGGCTACTAAGCCCGAGAAGTTGGCTCCTTCCAGGCAAGACATTTTCCAAGGTATGATGATTTGATGTGTAGAAGCAGTAGCCTAGCACCCGAGGCATTGTAAGTATAATGAAGGCCACTACTTTTGTTCAATTTGATTAATTCTCAGTACGGGAGATCGTTGTATGGCCGAATATTGATTGTCCTAGCTTACAGTTGCGGGCGCTACCTGGAGTCTGTGGGACTTTCCAATTTCCAGTTGCCAGCTTACGGAGAATGCTTTTCTTACTCTGTATCAGGGAACTCAAATTCTATGAAATTAGGAATTAAGTTTGTCTGTCTGTTTGTTGCTTTTAGTAATTGAGTGTATAAACTCTTACTTAAAAGATTATTTCACTAAAGCTTGGGGACACATTAGTTGAGTGTTCAACTATTAGTAAGACTATGGAAACTTAAAACATTTTAGACACCCAGAGTAATGTCTTCCCTATCTTCTTACTTTCCTCCTCCTTTTCTTTCCTTTTTTCTTGATAGAACAACTGGCTGTCATTCCTGAGTTTATGAATCTAGGACCCTTGTTCAAGTCTTCTGAGCCTGTTCAACTTACAGAAGCAGAGACAGAATATTTTGTTCGTTGTATCAAGCACATGTTTACCAATCATATTGTGTTCCAGGTGAGATAAGTGCCAGAACTGGCTCCACTAAGGGGTTTAGTATTAATCGCCTTTTAGTTTATGATTCTCGTTCCTTTTATAGAGAAGCAAATTTAGCAGCATATCTGGTTTTCTTTCCTAACTCCATAGCTGTAGAGATGTGATGGATAGCTTTTGATGATTTAAATTTAAAAAGACATAAAACTGAAATGTCTGAAGAAGTTGGACAGCATAAAGTATAACCTGTGGAAAAAATAATCATCATTTAATATCAGGGTAAAATAAGTGCGTCATTCCAAGAACTTGGATTTCAGTTTGGTTCTCAGACAGCTATCAGACTTCTACCATCTTGTTTGGTAGAACTCAGTCTCAGGAAGGAGGAAAACACTGGTTAATATAAACAAAAAAGACCTCAAGAATAAGGTTATCCTCGTTGCCTCAGGAAAAATCTTAGGGGGAGACATGCGTGGTGTTTAGAAAGTATAGAGGGTTCCAGAACTCAGTCGTGGGTTATGGGTGGGAAGGAACAACTTGCTTGCAAACAGTTCTTCTCCTTCATAACTTTCCTATTTGCTGACTTTTCAGTTTGACTGTACCAATACTCTCAATGACCAGCTACTGGAGAAAGTGACAGTGCAGGTGGAACCATCAGATTCCTATGAAGTGCTGTGTTGTATCCCAGTCCCCAGCCTACCTTATAATCAACCAGGAATATGCTACACTCTTGTTCGTTTACCTGATGATGACTCTACAGCAGGTAATAACAGAATGGAAGAGATATGATTAAGAGTGCATTACCACTTGAGCTCTTAAATGTCTGGACAGATGTTTGGGGTTCAAGAATTGGTTTCTTTTCTGGAATTAAATGATGGTATATTTATAAAATGAGTTACTGCTTACAGAAATATTAATTTTATAACCAAGTTTCTGAGTAAAATATGCTGGACATTTAATTGTAAAACAGAAACTGGATGTATACAGTGGTAGCCCAAAGAGGAACTCAGACTTTCTGTTGGAACAGTGTCACCACTAGTGAGGGTTCATATACCTGATGTCTCCTATGAAGGATCATGGCCTAATTCTCCCTGAATGTTTCTTTCCAGGGCATCCTAAGGACTTTTTATTTAGTAGATCCATGGCATCATAAAATATATTGTTTTTAAGGGTCCTGTAACACGAGGCAAGTGTCTAAGAGTATGTCTCAGCCTAATGAGTGGCTTAGCCAACATCTGTGTATCCACATTTGAGAAGGGCTTGTAATCTGCTTGACCTGTATGCAGTCTTGGGGGTGGGGTGGGGTGGGGTGGGGGAGGCCTGTGAAGAACAGCCAATTGCTAGTGCCAGTGGTATTTACAAATTGGGGGTTTGAGATCTTCTAACCTATGAATGTCTAGTATTTGTTGTACTTGATTTCTTTTTCCCATTTTCCCACCTGAGTTCTTTTCTTCCCATATTCACTGCAGAGTTTTCACAACTGTTACCCAGTTTTCTCTGAAATAAGCACACACATTGCACTTACATTTTGAACAATTTTTATTACTAGTACAGGAAAAAACAATTTTTACTACTAATACAGGAAAAAACAATTTTTACTACTAATACAGGAAAAATCAGATAGAAGTTAACAAATATTGGGAAAGTTACAGAGTTACAAGAAATCGTAAAAGCACTAGTAAATAGTTATCCCTGGTCATCATTCATTACATTTGGGGCTTAACCTGTCTTCCCTTAGCCCCTCTCCCAACTCCCTTTTTAGATGTTGGTTCTGGGAGCCCCTGCCCAATCTTACCTGTGTTGGATGATAGACCAGGCTACTCAACTCTAGCACGAGGTAGATTCAAGTTGGCACCATTGCTGGGTGTGAACCCCAGGTTGTTCCCTCTGGCCCTGGGTGGACCTGCAGTTGCGGCCACCCTGGATCCATAAGCTCCTGGGTAGGAAGGCACTTTCCTATCTGGCCTCCACTATTTCTCCTTCGAGCATTAGGCCATCCAACTTTAACCTTTAATTACCTCCTTTATCCCTTTATGAGGTTTCTCTTATTCCATTCCCTTTTAGCTTCACTTTCTTTCCTGGTCTGTTTCCCTCTGGTTAGATTTGACTTATGTCCACCAGCCAGTAATTAAGCTGGCTGTACTCTTATGTAAATAAAGCTAGTTTTATTTACCCTTATTCTAAACCAGTATCTGGGCCCAATCTTAATGTAGCCCTATGGCTTCTGCCATCATCCTGGGATACACCATACTTCTTCAGTTTTTTCCAGTAGGCACCTCTCCATATTTCAAAATTCTAACCCCATTTTACTTCCCACTAAGTTTCTGTTTTTTAAGGGATGCCATTACTTCGCCACTTAATTTTGGAAGCAAAATGCTGAACTCATTGGTTAAAGAATCAAGCTCTCCCCAATTGAGAATACTAGCTCCTCCCATTTCCCCAGGTTCACTTGGATAACTGATAACTCAGGTGCCTCACACACCAGGGAGTGGTTCTAACAGAATACAATAAATACAATTTTACAATATCAAAATACATAAAACAACAATATTGAAATTACAGAAGTTACATATAGTATAGGAGAAAACAACAACAACAGAAAACACTTCTACTAAGACAGAAAGCATAGGGAGGTTTTCTTACCCCTCGTTACTGTGGAGTTAATTTCTTTTTAAAACAGATCTTACAAATTAGCCCAGAGGTTTCAACCTTTGGTCTGCTGGCTATGGACTCTTTTGCTCGATGGTTGTTAGTATTTTGTCTATAAAAATTTGTCATTTGGAGAATTTTCTTTCTTTTCTGTTAAATTCAAAGGGTTTGCTGGTTGATGTTAAAACTTAGTTATAAACTCTTGTGATTGCATCTTGGAGAAAAGAAATGGAATTCTTCCAATGGAAGTCTCAACACTTGGACTTTTAAAATTTTGTTAGTAGTTGATTTACGTTTTACCTATCATTTACCTGCTTAAAAAAAAACTCCTTTCTATTCTTTAGTCTTTGTTAGAAACTCTAAAATTTTTAATCCATGGCCAATCCAAAGTCTTTGCTGTGCAATGAATAGAAGTGAAATACCAGGGCATAGGTGGTAATAAGAGTCTTTTCCACATGCCTTCCTTTCAGCATTTTCCCATTGCAGATATTCTGGATTTTACCAATCACCTGAAGATCTATACATCAATCACCTCTGCTTGTCTCATCTCAGAAAATATATTTTCCGTATAGTCACAGAAAAAAATAGAAATTCTATAGATTGTGATTTCCTTCAACTTGAAAACTGTATAGAATAGAAAGTAATGTAGGTTTTGGAGATAGATAAATTCGATTTGAATTCTGACTCTGTTACACACTGAGTGTGTAATCATAGGCAAGTTATTTGATCTCTGTAAACCTTCTAGGATTGTTGTAAGGATAAAATGAAATTAAGTAACGTGATTAGCGTGGTGCCAGACACATAGTAAATACTTAATAGATAGAGGCTATTATTGTTTCAATTCTGAAACTATCCACTTTCTCCTTTTATCCTCTTTAACAATCAAGTCTTTCACAGTTCAAAAGACACCCACCCACCCATATCCTCAGAAAGTTATTCCATCACCTGTTCTTACCTTTTCTGTATCTTTAAACTTTCCCACTCCTCCTTACTTTATAAGTATACAAAAAATCTATGCCATCTGAAAAAATTTACTTTAACTCAACATCAAGATATTACCATAACTCCTTCCCTGAAATCCTGGGCAAATTGTGGAAAGAGTAATCAACATCATAAGTCTCAATTTAGTCCTACTTATCTTCCATCCTCCAACAACTACTCTTTACTGAAAAATTTCTAGAAAAGCCTTCAAGGCAGCATGCTTTCTTAGTGTCCTTTCTCATCCAGCAACGTTCCTTCCTCTGAATGTTTATTACACCAGTAACAACATATATATGCAACATTCTACAAATTTTTCCCCACTTTGGACCTCTGTAATGACTCTACCTTTTTGCTTTATTACTTACTCAGAACCATTCTAATCCCTATATTGCTTTTATTATTGAACTCTTGGTCCTCATTGCATCATTATTTCTCATTTCAACAAATTTAGATAACTCATTTAAATAGCCTTCAATAGAAAATATCCATACTAAGATCAAGTTTAACAGGACATGTATATGAGTTTCTCTTTCTGGTTTTTTTTTTTGTGTGTTTTTTTTGTGTTTTTTTTTTTTTTTTGCGGTACGCGGGCCTCTCACTGTTGTGGCCTCTCCCATTGCGGAGCACAGGCTCCGGATGCGCAGGCTCAGCGGTCATGGCTCACGGGCCCAGCCGCTCCGCGACACGTGGGATCTTCCCAGACCGGGGCACGAACCCGTGTCCCCTGCATCGTTAGGCGGACTCTCAACCACTGCGCCACCAGGGAAGCCCTCTCTGTTTTTCATTAGGGATGCTGCCTCCCATTTAACAATTCATAACTCTTTCATATTATACATACATACTGCAGTTCTTGCAGTTCTACATTTCCTTAAACCTTTATCTTAATGAGCTACCACAGGATCCTGATGGACTCCAATCTCTTCGCTGAATCTGTTTTCTCCATTCCATTATTTGCTATTCAGTATTAGCCATATTAACTCCTGACAATCTGAATTAAATCCACAGCTTCAGTTAAGTAAAATTTATCTGTTTTTTTTACTTTGACGCACCTCCAACCACTCACTGGGATCCATATTAATGACCCTTGGTGGAACTTTGCATTCTTCCAAGCTAAGCACGTAATCTGAATTTTTACTCAAATGCTAATAAAAAAGCAGGATAGGCTGAACATTACTATTTAGCCACCATTTCCCCTACCTTTATCACTAGAATTTGTATCAGCCTAGCCGTAGAATCCATATTCCTCCAAATCTGACCCGTTAATGAGACTTGCCAAGATTCCAGTTTGAGACCTCATTCACCTGTTCATTCATCTTGCAGCCAACCTCCCTTTCCTCAAACACACTGAAATTTCAACATTTCCTCTGTGCTGACTTTGAACCTGTTTTCCTATCCTAGTTCATGTTCCCATTTCACACCATCATTGATAACTGTCATCTTTATTGCTGCCTTTCTTAAATGATAACATCTCTCCAGAATGCAATATAAACATGGCACATCCACTCATTTCCTTTTTCCCCATCTTGTAGCCTTAGAAAAACTGGTTCACAGTCTGGCCTTTAAATGGATTCAGTATGTGAAAATGTGTGAAATTACTCCTTGACCTACTCTTATTATTCAAAACAACCCCATTCTCTGGCACGTGTCTTCATCTTAGGATGTCAGGAGCACTAATGTTACGAGGACTGCTGCTGACGCTCTCCCTTCAGATTTTGTTTTATGAGTTCATCTCTATGTGACCATTTATTCTCTTGAATCTACCCACTTCGACATAATTGTCTGATAGATTTTTCAGGCAGCCACCCACCAATTTCCTTGTGGTAATTTCTTTTTATATATTTCTCCCATTTCCCTTTATTCCATTAACTGTGGTCAAGTTGAACAGGTCGCACTGTGCATCCTAGCCGTTATAATGCTCCTTAGTAATTCCGAGAATGATTTGCATGTAAGTATCTAAGGCTGTTGACTTAGTTCCAATTTTATTTTAACCACTTCTTTTCTCTTTTTCCTCTGCTCATTTTCATTGGAAAAACAATGAACGTATAAACACTATATCAGCACCTGTAGGAGGCATATTTTACCAGTGCTAAATACAATTCTTTCAAAATCAAATTGATTGCACTATACACCTTTGCTTTGTACTTGGCTATGCTGTAGCCTCTCCCTCTATAAACATTCTACATTGTCTATCTTCCCATAAAACAGTGCTTTCCCACAGATATAACAGATAGCACCTGTACTTTCTTTTATTCACTAGTGTACAGCTGCTGTCTGGCCTCAATACCACCCCTCCTGCCCCTGAGATCTGCTGACGTCCCCAGATTGGGAGCTCTTGAAGCTGTCTTCCCCTTTTCTGTAGAGCCCCCTTTAACTTCCCTGAGCCCTTCACACATTCATGAGGTTCTTCCCCTCATCCATGCTGCCTGTCCCTTTCTTTTCCCATTGACTCCCCTGACCCATCTCAATACTGGCCTACCACCTTCATGGACACTCGAGAATCCAAGGATCTCTCTCTTTGCAGGCTGGGTGTGGACTGAACATTGCTCAGCCCATCCTCTGCCTTTTCTCCCACTCTTGTCTTCAAGAGCCTCTCTGCTTTATCTTCAACATCCCATCCTACTTCCCCTACCACCTGTCAGTCATGCCACAGATGCAGTGGTCTTTTCCTTGACATCTGTCTCTTCTTGACCTGCCCTCATGCTCCCCAGTCTCCAGCTTCTTGGTCTGCAATGTGCTGTAGTGACTCCATATGCTGTCCCCATTCATCCCTAAGCACCGTGTCTTTTCAGGTCCCTCAGGCTTCTGTCTGACCTTCCATCGTTTCGTGTCGTCATGCCCTGCATTGACAGGCTCGTCTCCAACATTTTCCACAGACCACTACTTTTACCAGCTCATCCTCTTCTCACCTCGTCCACCTCCCCCATGTTCCAACCTGGCCTTACCCACGCTGTCCTCTCCCTCCTGCATGTGCTTCCTCACACCCTTGGCCCACTCATGGGTGCACAGCTCCTGGACCCTCGACATCCAACTCCATCCTTTTGGCTCTTTGCTATCACACTCTGTGCAGTGTGTTCCCTGATCCTCTCAACAAGCCTCTCCTGCCCTGGTTGCTGGGTGCCATTGCCTCACCTTCCTCACTCTTCTTAGCCATTGGACCTCCTCTTCTCTACCACCTGTTTCAGAATGCTCACCTGATTTCGCCTACGTCCGGGGCCCACCTTCATCATCTCTCCTTATTTCCTTCTCTACTGTATGTATAGCAAAGAAACTGTCCTACCTGAGCCATGTGACATTCTTTTTTTTTCATGTGACATTCTTTAAAGAAGCTGCTGTCTGTTCACCTTCCAGCTGGATTCAGTTATCTCCTCTGCTCTGTGCTCCCTTCTCCGTCCCCCATCCACTGCTCAACCCAGTTGAGTCGTCTCTGCTTCAGGCACACTGTGTTGAATCCTCACGCTCCGCCCACCAACCCACGCTCACGAGCCAGGCTGAGCTTGCCTCCCGGGCCGCGCGACCCCGCGACATCACTCCCTGTAACCTTTCAGGTTTCCATCCAGACCCCTTGTCACGTACTCTTCTGACACAGCTCTCAGGGAGGCTCCGGCCTCTGATTCTCCGACCTTTTTCTTTCACCGCAGCACTGTCACCTTCTTCCCGCCCTCTTGCCCCCACACCTGCCAGACCCACTCCCGACACCACCGCCCTCAGTCTGGACCTGCACAGAGCCCTGGGTCCTGCTGTCCGCCCTCCCTCCCCCCTCGGGGCAGTCATCTCTCTTCCAGACGCTCTCCTGCGCTGTCCTCTCCCATCCCATCTGCCCCTTCCTTCTGCGTGGACACCCCCCTCCGGTGCTCTCTGCTCACATACACACAACCCAACTTCCTCTCAGTCACCACTTCCATCTCCCTCAGCCTTACTCCTCCAGAGTCCTAAGCTCAGGGACAGCATGCTTGCAATCCACTCCCAACAGATTGACCGGAATCCCCCTCCCCCCTCCCCCCTCCCCCCTCCCCCAATCATTCCAGGTGCCTTGCTGGCTACATTCATTTACTCGCTGTCTCCCTGGTCCTGCCTGGGTCCTTGTCCTCCATGTCTGACACTCTTGACTCTGATGCCTCCGTCTGCCCGACTCGGGCTCATCTGCTCATGCTTCACCCCTCTTCCCAGCTGCCCACCCTGCCCCCTCCGCCCAGTGATTCTCACCCGAGGATGCGTGACCCCCAAGGCAAGCCTATCAGCATCATCTTTCAGGAATGCTTTTGGGTTTTCTTTTTTGATTTTTTTGGTTTTGTTTTTGTTTTGAGCAGAGTACTGCTCTCCCTCAGATGTTCTGACAGGCCTCCCTTGGGGTCCATGCCCACAGCCCCCCTTGGGTGAAATCGACCCCCCCCCCGGGGAAGAATCACTGCTGTGGAAGCCCAGCGTGCCTCCCTGGGCTGCACTCCCCCCTTGCCCGCCTCTAGGCTCCCATCGGTTGCCATTGACCCTTGTTCCTCAAGGATCCTAGCCCTGCCCCCACTCTGACACTGGCCCGGCACTGTCCTCCTGGAACCGTCACATTCCCTTCCGTACTAACTCACTGACACCTGACGTGCCATAAACCCCGTTCTGCGTTAAAACACTATTCTTTTCACACACCCCTATATACCCCTCCTGCCCCCCATCCTTTATGACCCTCAGGCACTGGGACAATATCTTTGGTGCTTGTCCTTCTTGCCGCTTGCCATTGTCTATCACCCTAGGTTACCCCTCCTCATATCAGACCCACGACACCGTCCCCCTGGAGAGCCTTGCCCCTACTGTCCTCACCTCCCTCTGTGATTCCTGCCAGGCAGACCTTTCCCTCCCTTCCTGCAGCTACTCTCCTTTGTCCTCTCTGGGTGGCTTCCCTGGTCTTCCCAGCCCTCTCCTCACTCAGCCTGAAGTCATCACCCCAACACTGGACTTGAAATCAGTCCAGAAGCGCAGTTAAAGTAGATGATTTTCTCAGTGTCTGCAGTTGGATCTCCCTCCCCACCCCACCTCCACTGCCAGCAATCCCAACGCTGTCCTCCCATACAACCCTGTCAAACCCGACCTGCACCCCGACCCCAACGCCATCCCCATCCCCACTCATTCCCTGAGCTCCTCCCTCCCCAACCCCAACTCCCTCCCCGCCCCCAGCGGATCCGTAGTAAAGAGCCTGGCGGAAGAGTTGCACCCTTGCCACAACATTCGAGGCTGTAGCAGCGGCCACTGCTCCCCACCCCCTGCCTGCCACCCTCCACTCCTCCCTCCCCAAGCCTCTGCTCCCACTGGCTGGCCCTGTAACTCTGAGGTTCCTTCTGGTTGGCACCTCCGAGATCTGCCTGGATTCCTACCTGCCCACCTCCCTCTTCCCGCTGCTCCCCTGTTGGTGTCCAGCCTGTGTCCCTTCTGCTGTGCTCCATTCTCCATCCTCCCCTGGATGCCTCCCATCATCTGGTCTGTCTCTGGTAGGTGACCCTCCTGTCGTGCCACATCAAGACCCCATTTGAACATTCCTTCCTGTGACCTCTCCTCACGTGATCCGTTCCTTCCCTGGCCCAGGGAAAGCGTCTGCCTCTTCTCTAGGGCCCATGATGTCATCTCGGTGCTCCCTGATGCCTGTCATCGAGTTGCATTGGGTCATCCCTTCTCCGTAGGGGGTGCTCCCTCCTGTGACCGGCTCTCACAGCTCATGCTCTTTCCTTCCTCTGCCCTGCCATGTTCTCTCCTGAAATCATGGGCTGTCATTGGTCTGGTCCTTATACTGGCTTGGGCCACCATTTCCCTTTAGGCTCCCTTTTCCTTAGTCGTGTTCTGTCTCACCTTCCTTCCTCTTCTCTCTTCCCTTTTAATCAAGCCATTGCCCACGGGACTTTACATCAGGCCCCCACTTCGCTATCTTCTCCTTCCCTCACCTCCACTGCTTTCACCTCTCCTCCTTCGGACCCTGGGGTACACCCCTGCCCATTGCCTTGCTCTCCCACTCCGTGATGACGTGGTCCAGATCCCTCCTTTGCCCTCCTTCCCTCTTGGCCATATTTTAAGACTCTTCTGGTTGTCCATCCCATTCTGCCTGCCCCCTCTGCTGTTCCCCAGATCCACTCTGCTCATCATGAGACCCCACCTCCACCTCTCCACCATTCTGCCCCTTGCTGTCTCTCCCTGTGCCTCTCTGCTGCCCCCATTCTCTTCTCTGACTACACATATGGTTTGAAGGTCCCTGGTTCCCTGTGTGGACTCCCTCTGCCACATCCTAGGACTCCACCCTTTATAGCTCCCTTGTAATAGCAGAAGCACTGTTGATACCACCTGAATTCCTGACCACTTCTCTGCCAATTCTAAGCATATTTGCTACCAACACACTGGGCTCCATCCACTTGAGTCCATCCTGAAGTCCCTGAGGTTACCTGCCAGTCATTTCTGTGCAGGATGTATCTAATGTGCAGTGCTGCTCTGTTTCCTCCATGTCACCACAGTCATTGTGGCTCCTGTCCCCAATTGCTCCTAAGAGCCCTGGGTCTTTAAACACCCAGGCTTTGGCATCTCAGCTGGGACCTGCTCTGCTCCTACCACTGGGCCTCAGTACTGCACAGGCCACTCCTCTTGAGCCGTGAGATCAGTGGATGTCCCCACATTCATGAGGTTCTCTCCCCTCTTCTCTGCCTGTCCCTTACTTGTGCCATCGACTACCTGACCCAACCTGCTCCCTCCTTCTCATAGCTGCCCAAGATGCCTCTGTCTCTTGCTATCCAGAGTGGGTGGGGATTGGACGTTACTTGGCCCATACTCTGCCTTTTCTTCCGCTGAGAAACGCTCTAGTACATCTGCAGCATCCGTCCTATTTCCCCTGCCACCTGAGTCACGCGAGGTCTTCGCTCCTGTTCCTCAATACCTGCTCCCTCTCTTCCGACACACGCTCATGTTCCTGACCGCCAATTCCTGGTCCACAAAGTGCTGTCCATGGCCTCTGAAAACAGCCATAAGGATCCTACATTTCGGGTCTGCCATTTTGGAAAAGGTGGTTGTCTCTGGGTCCTCTCTGATGTTTCTTTTTCTCACCATGCCCCGTCTCCAGCATTTTCAGTGGGCCTCTACCTCTACCAGCCCAGGCTCCTCTGGCCTTACCCACCTCTCCCTGCTCCTCGCTTGCCTTACCTGCGCTGTGCTGTTCCCCCTGCGTGGGCTTCCTCTGACCCTGGGTCCAATTTTCAGGGCAAGGTTCCTGGATTCTCCACATCCACTCTCTCCTGTGTGCTCTTTGCCATCCTCCCAGCACAGTGTGTTCCCTGATCCTTGCAGCAAGCCTCTCCTGCCCTGGCTGCTGGGCACCATCACCCGACCTTCCTCCTTCTTCTGGCCCATTGGACCCCTTCTCCTCTACCACACTCTCTCACCAGTTGGAGGCAGCTCACCTGACCTCCTTGGCCCAGTTCCTAAGTCTCTGCTGCTTTGCAGTTACTGCATACACAGCAAAGGAACTGTCCTACCTGAGCCACGTGACGTTCTTTAAAGAAGCTACTGTCTGTGCACCTTCCAGCTGGATTCAGTTATCTCCTCTGCTCTGTGCTCCCTTCTCCGTCCCCCATCCACTGCTCAACCCAGTTGAGTCGTCTCTGCTTCAGGCACACTGTGTTGAATCCTCACGCTCCGCCCACCAACCCACGCTCACGAGCCAGGCTGAGCTTGCCTCCCGGGCCGCGCGACCCCGCGACATCACTCCCTGTAACCTTTCAGGTTTCCATCCAGACCCCTTGTCACGTACTCTTCTGACACAGCTCTCAGGGAGGCTCCGGCCTCTGATTCTCCGACCTTTTTCTTTCACCGCAGCACTGTCACCTTCTTCCCGCCCTCTTGCCCCCACACCTGCCAGACCCACTCCCGACACCACCGCCCTCAGTCTGGACCTGCACAGAGCCCTGGGTCCTGCTGTCCGCCCTCCCTCCCCCCTCGGGGCAGTCATCTCTCTTCCAGACGCTCTCCTGCGCTGTCCTCTCCCGTCTCTTTTCATGCCCACAGCCCCACCCACCCCTTGTATCCCCTGCGCTTCATGACTCTCAGGCATGTGACAGTATCTTTGGTCTAATTCTCCTCTTTCTCAGTGCTTGTCATTTGTCCCTTTGAATAGTTTATCCCTCCTCATTTCAGATCTGTGACACCCCCTGCCCTTACGGTCATAATGTCCATCCGTCTTTACTGCCAACCAGCTGTTTCCCTTCTGCCTTCCTGCAGCCGATCTCCTTTGTCCTCTCTGGGCGGCTTCAGTGCTCTCACCCTCCCTCTTAACGTGCTCATCACCCCCAGCACCGGACTTGTAATCGGTCCACAAGCTCAGTTAAAGTAGGTGACTTTCTCAGTGCCTGGAGCTTGATTCATGTGTCCTGACTCCAACCCCCGTCCCCCCATCCCCACTGATCCCAACCCTGCCCTCCCACCCAACCCAGTCAACCCCTACCTGCACCCCAATCCTGATCCCCGTCCCAAAGTCCATTCCCCAAGCTCTCACCCCATCCCTGCCAGATCCACAGTAAAGAGCCTGGCTGAAAAGTTCCACCCTTGCTGCAACCTTTGAGGCTGTAAGAGCAGTCTCTGCTCCCCGCCCCCTGCCTGCCACCCCTTTCCCACTCCTCCTTCCCCATGTCTCTGCTCCCACTGGCTGGCCCCAGTACTCTGCACTTCCTTCCAGTTAGCGCCTCTGACATCTACCTGGTTTCCTACCTGCCACCTCCCTCTTCTCATTGCTCCTCTTAGTGGTAACCAGCCTGCCTCCTTCCACCTTTCTCCATCCTCCCCTGTGCACCTTCCATCACCTGGTCTGTCTCTGGCAGGTGACTCTCCCTTGGTGCTGCATTGAGGCCCCCATTTTGACATTCCTTCCCAAGACCTTTCCTCGTGGGACCCATTCCTTCCTTTTCCCTCACTGGCCCAGGGATAGCATCTCCCTCTTCTCTAGGGCCCGTGATGTCATCTCAGTGCTCCCTGATGCCTGTCATCGAGTTGCATTGGGTCATCCCTTCTCCGTAGGGGGTGCTCCCTCCTGTGACCGGCTCTCACAGCTCACGCTCTTTTCATCCCCTGCCCTGCCATGTTCTCTCCTGAAATCATGGGCTGTCACTGGTCTGGTCCTTCCGCTGGCTTGGGCCACCATTTCCCTTTAGGCTCCCTTTTCCTTAGTCTTGCTCTGTGTCACCTTCCTTCCTCTTCTCTCTTCCCTTTTAATCAAGCCATTGCCCACGGGAGTTTACACAAGGCCCCTACTTCCCTGTTTTCTCCTTCCCTCACCTCCACTGCTTCCATCTCTCTTCCTTTGGACCGAGGATGCACCCCTGCCCATCGCCTTGCTCTCCCACTCCCCAATAACATGTCCAGACACCCCTCTTTCCGTCTAGGCCACGCTCCCCTCACAGCACCCATGTGCAGAGCTTAAGACCCTCCAACTGCCCCCCCGTCCCATTCGGCCTTGCTCCCTCTGTTGTTTGGGTCCAGCCTCCCAAACAAGAGTCCCTCACCCTCCAACCATTTAGCATCCCACCCATTGCTCTCTCCCCTTATGGTCCTTTCCTGCCCACATTATCTTCTCAAACTAGACCTCTGATACCCCACTGGCTTCACAGGTCCCAGCTGTTCCCTTGATTACCTGTGCAGAGGCTTTCTGCCACTTGCTAACCTCCATTCTTCAGCACCTGATGAATAGCAGAAGAATGGATTTGGTGATTGATGACAAATGCTGTTACCACCTTAGTTCCCACCCATTCCTGTGCCATTTCTAAGCAGGCTTGCTACCTGCACACTGGATTCCACCTGGTCCTTTCCAGTGTCCCTGAGGGTACCTGCTAGTAGTTTGTGTGCGGGGTCTATCTGATGGTACAGCACTGCCCTGTCCTCTGTGTCACCAGTCGTTGTGGCCCTTTCCCCCTTGCTCTGAGGGCCTTGGGTCTTCAAAGGCCCAGGCAATGGTGTCTCAGCTCTGCTTTGCTCCTACCATCTGGCATCAGTGCCACACAAAACCTTCTTGCCTCCTGAGATCTCCCGAAGTCCCAGATTGGGAGCCCTTCAGGCTGCCCTGCTCTTCTCTGCAGTGCCCCCTTTACCTGTTCTGAGCCCCGAGCATGTCCATGATGTTCTTTCCCCTCTTCACTGCCACCTGTTCCTTCCTTTTCCTATCGACTTCCCTGACCCAACTTGTATCCCGCAGACACCTTTCATGGCTGCCCGAGACTCCAATGTCTCTCTCTTTCCAAGCTGGCTGCCACTGAACTGGCTTGGCCCCTCATCCACCTTTTCTCCTGCTCTTGTCTCCAGGAGCCCCTCTGCTTCCTCTTCAACATCTCATCCTACTTCCTCTACCAGCCGCCAGTCATGTGACACATTTCCCAATCTTTCCCTTCTTCTTTGACCTGCCTTTATGTTCCCCCATTGCCAGCTTCTTGGTCCCCAGCATGCTGTACTGAACCCAGGCTGTCTGAATTCCCACCAAAGCATGCTACATTTTGGGCCTACCATTTTGGAGAAAATCGTTGCTTCTAGGTGCTCTCTGACCTTTCATCATCTCACCATGCGCTACGCTGACAGGGCTGTCTCCAAATTTCCAAAGAGCCACTGCCTCTACCATCTCAGCCTCCTCGGGCCTCACCCACCTCTCCCTGCTCCTCACCTGCCTGACCCTCGCAGTGCGCCTCCTCCTGCATGGGCTTCCTCATGCCCTCGACCCACTTTTGGGAGCACGGCTCCTAGATTCTCCACATCCACTGTCTCCTTCTAGCCCTTTGTCATCCATCTCTTGATGCAGTGTGTTCCCAGGTCCTCTCAACAAGCCTCTCCTGCCCTGGCTGCCGGACGCCATCGCCTGCAGTTTCTCACTCATCTGGCCCGTTGGATCCCCTCTTCTCTCCATACCCTCCCACCTGTCAGAGACTGCTCACCTGGCCTCCTGGTTTCAAGGTCTCTCCTGCTTTGCTCCTCTACTGCAACACAGTAAAAAACTGTCCTACCCGAGCATGTAACTTTTTTCAGCTACCGCTGTGAACCTCCCAACTGGATTCAGTTGTTCCTCGGCTGACTGCTCCCTTCTTGATCCTCACCTGCTGCTCAACCCAGTTCAACCCTCTTTGCCTCAGACACACAGTACTGAGTCCACAGACTCTGCCCACCAGCCCACACTCAGCCCTGGGGACCTACGCTGTACTTTCCTCCAGGACCTCGTAAAGCTTGCTGCCTGTAACCTTTCATGCTTCCATTCCAGACCCCTTGTTGCATGCTCTTCTGACAGCTCTCAGGGAGCCTCCCCCTCTGATCCTCCTCCCCTCTTCCTTCCACTCCAGTACTTCGACTTCTGCCTCCCTCCTGCCTGACATCATCCCGTTCGGTCTCGAACTGCACAGAGCCCTGAGTCCTGCTGTCTGCCCTCCCTCTCTCCTCCTCCCTCTCCAGCAGTCGTCTCTCTCCCAGATGCACTCCTCCATGTTTTGTCCCATCCGTCTGCCCTTTCTTCACTGTGGACATCTCGCCCAGAGCTCTCTGCTCAGATTTGCACAACCCACCTTCCTTTTGGTCGCCATTCCCATCTCTCTCAGCCCTACTCCTCAGGTGTCCTCAGCTCAGGGACCACCACCTTGTTGCCCACCCTCTCTACCATGGATGGTGAATCCTAAGCTGCCCCCTCTCATTCCAGGCCCTTTGTTGGCTCACTGTCTGCTTGGTCTGGGTCCTTGTCCTCCATGTCTGACACTCTTGACTCTGATGCCTCCGTCTGCCCGACGCGGGCTCATCTGCTCATGCTTCACCCCTCTTCCCAGCTGCCCACCCTGCCCCCTCCGCCCAGTGATTCTCACCCGAGGATGCGTGACCCCCGGGCAAGCCTATCAGCATCATTATCCCGGCGTGCTCTTGTGCTTTCCTTTGGGGATTTTCTTGATTTCTCTTTGTATTGAGCAGAGTGCTACTCACTGTTCAGATGTTTTCATGGAACTCTCTTGGGGCCATTGCCCACAGCTTCTCCTTGGGTGAAATCTACCCCCCCGTCCCCATGATGATCCCTGCTGGGGAAGCCCAATGTGACCTCCTGGGCTGCACTCTCCCTTGCCCACCTCTAGCCTCCCATTGGTTGCTACTGACACTTCTTCAGAATCCCCAAATGGCCCCACTCTGACACTGGTCAGTACTCAGAACCACCACAGTCCCTTCCGCAGTTACTCACTGACACCCGACAGGACACAAATCTCAGTCTGCATGTGTTGTTCTTTTCACACACACATCCCACACGTCTTCTACCCATCCTCAATGACTCTCAGGCATTGGGACAATATCACTGGTCAAAATCTGGTCCTTCTTGGCACCTGCCATTGTTTTTTTCCCTACTTTACCCCTCCTCATAGCTGGCCCACGACATTGTCCCCCTGCAGAGCCTTGCCCCATGGTCCTTCTGTCCCTCTGTGATTCCTGCCAGGCAGACCTTTCCCTCCCTCCCTTCCTGCAGCTACTCTCCTTTGTCCTCTCTGGGTGGCTTCCCTGGTCTTCCCAGTCCTCTCCTCAGCCTGAAGTCATCACCCCAGCACTGGACTTGAAATCAGTCCAGAAGCGCAATTAAAGTAGGTGATATTCTCAGTGCCTAGAGATTGGCTCATGTCCCTCCACCCACCCCATTAATCGCAGCCCTACCCTCCCATCCAACCCAGTCAAACCCAACCCACACCCCCACCCTAAACCTGTCCCTCTCCCCCTCCCCACCCCATCCCCTCACCCTTCCCACACACCCACTGACCCCATCCCCAGCTCCCCCCGCCCCCAGCGGATCCGTAGTAAAGAGCCTGGCGGAAGAGTTGCACCCTTGCCACAACATTCAAGGCTGTAGCAGCGGCCACTGCTCCCCACCCCCTGCCTGCCACCCTCCACTCCTCCCTCCCCAAGCCTCTGCTCCCACTGGCTGGCCCTGTAACTCTGAGGTTCCTTCTGGTTGGCACCTCTGAGATCTGCCTGTTTTCCTACCTGCCCACCTCCCTCTTCCCGCTGCTCCCCGTCGGTGTCTAGCCTGTGTCCCTTCTGCTGTGCTCCATTCTCCATCCTCCCCTGGATGCCTCCCATCATCTGGTCTGTCTCTGGTAGGTGACCCTCCTGTCGTGCCACATCAAGACCCCATTTGAACATTCCTTCCTGTGACCTCTCCTCACGTGGTCCGTTCCTTCCTTTTCCCTCCCTGGCCCAGGGAAAGCGTCTGCCTCTTCTCTAGGGCCTGTGATGTCATCTCAGTGCTCCCTGATGCCTGTCATCGAGTTGCATTGGGTCATCCCTTCTCCGTAGGGGGTGCTCCCTCGTGTGACTGGCTCTCACAGCTCACGCTCTTTCCATCCCCTGCCCTGCCACATTCTCTCCAGTATCATCTGCTGTCTCTCGTCCGGTCCTTCCACAGGCCCAGGCCACTGTTTCCCTTTAGGCTGCCTTTGCCTTAGCCTTCCCCTGTCTCACCTTCCTTCCACTCCTCTCTTCCCTTTTAGTTAAGCCATTGCCCACAGTTCTTTACACCAAGCTGGCACTTCCTCCTCTTCTTCCTTCCCTGGCCTCTACTGCTTCCATTTCTGCTCCATCAGCCCCCGTGATGCACCCCTGTCAGATGTCCTTGACCTCACACTCCCCCTTGACAGAGTCCAGATACCTTTTGCTCTCTTTCCTCTACTTCATCTTCAACTTCCCCTTCCATCTGCCAGTTCCTGGGTGGATTCAGTGGTCTTTTCCTTGACATCTGCTCCCTTCTGCCGTGAAGCTCCACCTGTTGCCAGCTTCTTCCTCTTTCATGTGCGGCTATGAATCCTTCTGCTCTCCCCCTACTTTTTCTAGTCCACCGTTTTGGAGAAGGTTGACGCTTCTGTGAGCTTCTCCCTGACCTCTCACATCTCCCCATGCCCTGCACTGACAGAGTTGTCTCCAGCGTTTTCAATGGGCCAGTATCTCTACCAGCTCATTCTCCTCTGGCCTCCTCCCACCACTCCCATTTTCCTTGCTGGCCTTACCTGCTCTTTGCTCTGCCACCTGCATGCCCTTGGCCCATTCCTAGGGGCAAAAGTTCCTGGATTCTCCATGTCCACTGCCACCTACAGGTTCAATTCCATCCCACTCTTGGTGCAGTGCTTTCCTGACCTTTTCAACAAGCCTCTCCTGCCCTAACCCCAAGGCTCCACGGCCAGCCCTTTCTCACCCTTCCTGCCCTATGGACCATCTCTCTCTACCATATTCTCCCACCCTTAGGAGACTGCTCCCCTGACCTCCTACCTCCCGGGCCCAGTTTCTAGGTCTCTGCCGCTTTGCAGTTACTGCATACATAGCAAAGGAACTGTCCTACCTGAGCCACGTGACATTTTTCAGCTACCATTGTGAACTTTCCAGCTGGACTCGGTTGTCTTCTCTGCTGAGTGCTGCCTTCTTGATCCACCACCTGCTGCTCAACCAAATTCAGTCATCTTTGTCTTAGAAGCAATGCACTGAATCTGCGCTCCATCCACCAACCCATACTCACGCCCTGTGGACGTAGTGTATGGTTTCCTCCTGGGCCCCCAAAATGTCGCTCCCTGTAACCTTGCATATTTCTATTCAGACTCCTTTGTTGCTTATTTTTCTGACACAGCTCTTGGGGAGCCTCTTCCTCTGATTCCCCTTTTTCCTTTCACAGTGGCACTTCTGCCCTTCTCTTAGCTTTGCACCTGCCACCCCACATGCTACACCATGCTTCTCCATCTCGTCCTGCAGTGATGGGTGCTGCCTTCCGTCCCTCCTTGTCTGCTTCTCCTCCCTCCCTAGCAGTCATCTCTCTACCAGATGCTCTCCTGCACTGTCCTCTCCCGTCCCATCTGCCCCTTCCTTCTGCGTGGACACCCCCCTCCGGTGCTCTCTGCTCACATACACACAACCCAACTTCCTCTCAGTCACCACTTCCATCTCCCTCAGCCTTACTCCTCCAGAGTCCTAAGCTCAGGGACAGCATGCTTGCAATCCACTCCCAACAGATTGACCGGAATCCCCCTCCCCCCTCCCCCCTCCCCCCTCCCCCAATCATTCCAGGTGCCTTGCTGGCTACATTCATTTACTCGCTGTCTCCCTGGTCCTGCCTGGGTCCTTGTCCTCCATGTCTGACACTCTTGACTCTGATGCCTCCGTCTGCCCGACTCGGGCTCATCTGCTCATGCTTCACCCCTCTTCCCAGCTGCCCACCCTGCCCCCTCCGCCCAGTGATTCTCACCCGAGGATGCGTGACCCCCAAGGCAAGCCTATCAGCATCATCTTTCAGGAATGTTTTTGGGTTTTCTTTTTTGATTTTTTTGGTTTTGTTTTGAGCAGAGCTATGCTCACCCTCAGATGTTCTGACAGGCCTCCCTTGGGGTCCATGCCCACAGCCCCCCTTGGGTGAAATCGACCCCCCCCCGGGGAAGAATCACTGCTGTGGAAGCCCAGCGTGCCTCCCTGGGCTGCACTCCCCCCTTGCCCGCCTCTAGGCTCCCATCGGTGGCCATTGACCCTTGTTCCTCAAGGATCCTAGCCCTGCCCCCACTCTGACACTGGCCCGGCACTGTCCTCCTGGAACCGTCACATTCCCTTCCGTACTAACTCACTGACACCTGACGTGCCGTAAACCCCATTCTGCGTTAAAACACTATTCTTTTCACACACCCCTATATACCCCTCCTGCCCCCCATCCTTTATGACCCTCAGGCACTGGGACAATATCTTTGGTGCTTGTCCTTCTTGCCGCTTGCCATTGTCTATCACCCTAGGTTACCCCTCCTCATATCAGACCCACGACACCGTCCCCCTGGAGAGCCTTGCCCCTACTGTCCTCACCTCCCTCTGTGATTCCTGCCAGGCAGACCTTTCCCTCCCTTCCTGCAGCTACTCTCCTTTGTCCTCTCTGGGTGGCTTCCCTGGTCTTCCCAGTCCTCTTCTCAGCCTGAAGTCATCACCCCAACACTGGACTTGAAATCAGTCCAGAAGCGCAGTTAAAGTAGATGATTTTCTCAGTGTCTGCAGTTGGATCTCCCTCCCCACCCCACCTCCACTGCCAGCAATCCCAACGCTGTCCTCCCATACAACCCTGTCAAACCCGACCTGCACCCCGACCCCAACGCCATCCCCATCCCCACTCATTCCCTGAGCTCCTCCCTCCCCAACCCCAACTCCCTCCCCGCCCCCAGCGGATCCGTAGTAAAGAGCCTGGCGGAAGAGTTGCACCCTTGCCACAACATTCGAGGCTGTAGCAGCGGCCACTGCTCCCCACCCCCTGCCTGCCACCCTCCACTCCTCCCTCCCCAAGCCTCTGCTCCCACTGGCTGGCCCTGTAACTCTGAGGTTCCTTCTGGTTGGTACCTCCGAGATCTGCCTGGATTCCTACCTGCCCACCTCCCTCTTCCATCACCTCCACTGCTTTCGTCTCTCCTCCCACAGGCCCCAGAATGCACCCCTGCCCATCACCTTGCTCTCCCACTCCCCGATGACATGGTCTGGATCCACTCTTTGCCCTCTTTCCCTCTAGGCTACGATCCCCTCGTGTACAGATTTTAAGATCCTCCTCTCTCTCCATCCCATTCTGCATTGCCCCCTCTGTTGTTTCCTGGATTAAGTCTCCCAAACAAGAGTCCCTTACCCCTCAAGCCTCTACCATCCCACCCACTGCTTGCTCCCCCTGTGCCCCTTTTCTGCACACACTGTCTTCTCAGACTAGACCTCGGACACCCCACTCCTTTTGAAGGTCCCCCTCCTTCCATGTGTGCAGTCTCTCCATCACATGCTAGGCCTGCACCACCACCCTTTCCAGTGCCCCTGGAATAGCAAAAGCTCAGAATCAGTGATGGTTGGGAAATGTCAACACAGCCTTGGTTCTCCCTCACTCCCCTGCCATTTTAAGCATATTTGCTACCCGCACTCTGAACTCCAACCACTAAGTCCATCCGAAATCTCTGAGGTTACCTACTAGTGGTTTCTCTGTAGAGTCCTCCTTAATGTGCAACGATGCCCAGTTTCCTCAGTTTTACCACAGTCGTATCAGGGGATGGACCCCGTTTGTTCCTGAGGGCCCCAGGTCTTCAAATGCCCAGGCTGTTAGGTCTCACCTCTGCACTGCACCTGCCTTCTGGTCCCAATACCACACATCCTACCCCCCTTAACCCTGAGATCTGCCGAAGTCCCCAGATTAACAGCTCTTCAGGCTGCCTTCCCCCTTCTACCCTGAGCCCCTCACATACTCGTAAGGTTCTCTCCCTTCTCCTGCGGTGCTTGTCCCTGTTTCTCTTCCCTGCCACCCCCTGAGCAGCTCCCCTACTACTGTCAGTCATGAGAAGGATTCAGTACTCTTTTCCTTGACTAGCCCTCATGCTCCCAGGATGGCCAGTCTCTTTGTCCCCAGTGTGCTAATACTAAGTCCATCTGCCATCCAAATTCACCCCTAAACACCCTACCTTTTTGGGTCCACGACATTGAATGAAGAAGGTCATTGCTTCTGCGTGCTTCTCTGTGACCGTTCTTCTCACCATGCCCCGTCTCTAGCACTTTCAATGGGCCTCTACCCCTACCAGCCCAGGCTCCTCGGGCCTCACCCACCTCTCCCTGCTCCTCGCCTGCCTTACCTGCGCGGTGCTCTTCCTCCTGCATGGGCTTCCTCTCACCCTTGGCCCACCTTTGAGGGCAGATTCTCCACACCCACTCTCTCCTTCTAACTCTCTGCCATCCCTCTCGGCAGTGTGTTCCCTGATTCGCTCAACAAGCCTCTCCTGCCCTGGCTGCCGGGCGCCATCACCTGCAGTTCCTCACTCTTGCGGCCCGTCGGAGCCCGCGTCTCTACCACACACTCAGTTGTTGGAGGCAGCTCACCTGATCTCCTAATCCTGGGCCCAGTTTCTAGGTCTCTGCTGCTTTGCATCTCTATGGCACACACAGCAACACTTTCAGCTACTGTCTGTGCACCTTCCAGCTGGATTCAGTTATCTCCTCTGCTCTGTGCTCCCTTCTCCGTCCCCCATCCACTGCTCAACCCAGTTGAGTCGTCTCTGCTTCAGGCACACTGTGTTGAATCCTCACGCTCCGCCCACCAACCCACGCTCACGAGCCAGGCTGAGCTTGCCTCCCGGGCCGCGCGACCCCGCGACATCACTCCCTGTAACCTTTCAGGTTTCCATCCAGACCCCTTGTCACGTACTCTTCTGACACAGCTCTCAGGGAGGCTCCGGCCTCTGATTCTCCGACCTTTTTCTTTCACCGCAGCACTGTCACCTTCTTCCCGCCCTCTTGCCCCCACACCTGCCAGACCCACTCCCGACACCACCGCCCTCAGTCTGGACCTGCACAGAGCCCTGGGTCCTGCTGTCCGCCCTCCCTCCCCCCTCGGGGCAGTCATCTCTCTTCCAGACGCTCTCCTGCGCTGTCCTCTCCCATCCCATCTGCCCCTTCTTTCTGCGTGGACACCCCCCTCCGGTGCTCTCTGCTCACATACACACAACCCAACTTCCTCTCAGTCACCACTTCCATCTCCCTCAGCCTTACTCCTCCAGAGTCCTAAGCTCAGGGACAGCATGCTTGCAATCCACTCCCAACAGATTGACCGGAATCCCCCTCCCCCCTCCCCCCTCCCCCCTCCCCCAATCATTCCAGGTGCCTTGCTGGCTACATTCATTTACTCGCTGTCTCCCTGGTCCTGCCTGGGTCCTTGTCCTCCATGTCTGACACTCTTGACTCTGATGCCTCCGTCTGCCCGACTCGGGCTCATCTGCTCATGCTTCACCCCTCTTCCCAGCTGCCCACCCTGCCCCCTCCGCCCAGTGATTCTCACCCGAGGATGCGTGACCCCCAAGGCAAGCCTATCAGCATCATCTTTCAGGAATGTTTTTGGGTTTTCTTTTTTGATTTTTTTGGTTTTGTTTTTGTTTTGAGCAGAGTACTGCTCTCCCTCAGATGTTCTGACAGGCCTCCCTTGGGGTCCATGCCCACAGCCCCCCTTGGGTGAAATCGACCCCCCCCCCCCCCCGGGAAGAATCACTGCTGTGGAAGCCCAGCGTGCCTCCCTGGGCTGCACTCCCCCCTTGCCCGCCTCTAGGCTCCCATCGGTTGCCATTGACCCTTGTTCCTCAAGGATCCTAGCCCTGCCCCCACTCTGACACTGATCCAGCCATCCCTTCTTGGGACCGACACAATCCCTTCCATCTGACACACCCCAAACTCCAGCCTACTTGACATAGTTATACTTTTCATTTTCTTAGGTCTGTCTTCCCTATTAGTCAAGAATCATTGTTGAATGTGACTAATTCTTTTTACTTAAACTTCCTAAACCATTCCACATTCATTCCATTGTTTAATTTTACTTGTTTTGAAAGTGCTTAGTGTTCACTGTGTTAGAACAGAACCCTGGAAATCTACTCATTGCAGCCCTCATTCTTTTCTATATTTAATATTTTGCAGGACATGCTCTAACCTTTTCCTCTCATCCCTCATTCCTCTACTCCACTCTCATTCCCATTTAACATTTTCTCCACTTTCATAAATACTTTGTATGTTTTAAGTTTATATACTATAACAAGTTTGGCAGGATTCTCTGTTCTACCACCTTATTTAACCCACTCTTTGCTATTATCCCCATCATGTGTTGGTTTTACTAGACTCTAGTTTTGTCATTGTCTTTCTGTAATCCATGCAGTTTTCCTCTCCTTTGTTCTTCCTCTATTTCCATTACTACTGAATAAGGTCATTTTTGTCTCATTTTTGTTTCTTCTCATGGAATCCTTTAGTCGTATGTGTAACTCTAGTTTTGCGTATCTGTTTTGTTCCTCTTTCTCTCCTCTGCCATATTTTAACCCCCTAGTTAACCTGTCCCTGTTCCGTGATTCATCCAGTACCATCTTACGAAGTTATAAATCCTTTCTAGATGTGCCGTTTTCAGTTCCATTCCATGACACCCTTTGCCCCCGTCAGCTGAATTCTTCTTTATCCATATTGTGTTAACTTCGTTCTCCACTTGGCCTTTTTCTAATACTCCACTCTACTGCATGTAGTCGCCTTCTGACTTGTTTCCATCTGCCTTCACTTTCTTCAGTACTTTTCGCCTGTCTTTAATCCTGTGTCCATTTCTGCCCTCAATAAAGATCTCCTTATTGTGAAACTGTTTTACCCTATATTTTATCTAGTTACTCTGAAATGTTTTCTTATCCATACAGTGCTCTTTTTACTTGGTTTCTATCACCTATATTCTTCCTTGTTCCATTAGATACAATTATAGTGCCAAACCTTGTTTTTCAGTATGTTATTCCTCACATGATCTTTCCCATCTAAAGTTAAATTTTGCTTTTCCACCCATTTTCTTCTTCTTTTTTCCCTATTCTGCCTTTTATTAAACATCCATATACTGAGTATGTACCATTCTCATACGCTCACTAGTACCTCGCTCTTTGGTTCCTCTTTTTGTTCTACATTCATTGCTCAATCCATTTCCATATTTCTTCTTTTTACATATTTTGCTGAATTGCTTTGGTTTTCCATTTATTCCTTGGTAGGATCACTGCAATTTGTGTTGTTTTAGGTCCACTTCACTGATTTTATCTCTGACCTTTCTGCAGACTACACTTCTTTATACAAACGTACTTTCCCACATACGGTCCCTCTTATGTCTCATTTTCAGTTATCACTTTATCTCCTTTTCTTCCTTTAAGAAATGCCTCACCACACAGTTCTCTTCCTGGCTCAACTGCTTTATAAGTACAATAAGCAATTTTCATTATCCTTTCTTTAAAATATGCTGAATCGCAGTTTTTCTTAGTAAATGGTTATTTGCAATATCTTAAATTTGAAAAGGCCCATAACCATTTTCCTTTTAAAAAAATCCAACATATCTTCTCAACCATCACAAAAATGCTATTATAAAAACTTTTAAGTATTTCTTATAATATAAACCATTTTAAAGAACAACTACATAATTATTTAACATAAAATTCATTCACTAGTGTACATGTTTGTAGTACAAAATGATCCCATACTATGATATAAGACTGTAATTGCATTCTCCTTTTACAATGCATGGAATAATGAAAGGTTCTCAAGAGAAATAACAAATGCATATACATTTTCAAAATGCATTGTATAAATAAGAAACTCTTGGGAAACATTTACTTACCAATTGGCGAATTGCTGGAGTTGTTCCACACATATTATAGGGAAGATGATAGGAATAATGCACAACACATTTAAAAACCTTGAGCATAGGAAGTAAACCTATAGGTAAAAGAACTATGTCTGCAGCAAACATATACTATCCCAAATAGACTGTACAAACTCAAAGTTTTTGCTAGCACAAGAATGCTAACTCACTGTACCAAGTTTCCCAAGCACATGGTGATATGTAGGTAAAAACTTTTCATGTTAACAAGTATTTTGGTAATGTGAGTAGACAGCTGGTGATACCTGCATTCCTCATTCTGGTCTCAGTAATATTTGCCGTTTTGTGCCTTGCATATTACAAACCCAGCCTAGTTCATACATCCCTTCCCTAACCAGCATCTTCTCTCCTTTCCTCTTTCCTCTTTTTCTTTTATACGAGTCTTTGCAGTTACTTCTTTCACTTTCAGCCGGTCCTAACGTGACTTCTTAACTTCTCAGCAAACTAACATCACACTTACAGGCAGGTCTTCCATAACTCCTTTTGACTATTTGCCCTACCAGATCTTAAACATTCCCTTATCTTTCACCCACAGAGTCTATAATATATCAATAAATGCAGTATTATTCCCTTGAGATTGCCTTATCATGATCCACAACCACTCCTCAACCAATAGCATTCATTTGCTCTACATACTGAAAAGTATCCAATCCACACCTTCTAAAAGGTCAATCAATGGTGATATCTTTAAGGTTTCCACCAATGCCTTCTTGTCAAGGTTTATGTTAATCCATCTCTTTCTAACCTTTCTTAACAAGCAATCACTTCAGCCATAAATTTCCCACAAAGACTTCAAGAGCCAGCCTACCCAAGTCCTGTTCTTTTTCAGGGCCCGGATCCTCTTTCATTCTATATATGCAGTTCGGGGACCTGACGGTTCTGTTTCTTTCATTCACACCTGATCTATCTTGTTGCCATTCCAGCTACTCAGAACTACTGTCTAATTCACACAATGCCCCTTTACTTACTTGCCATTCTCTCCTATTTTCTTTTTATTCTGTCATGACCTTTGGCCTTAGTATGGAGCAAAAGCCATTTCTTCCATCTGTATGACTATTCAAATAATGTCTTTCCATCTACAAGGAACTTGAACATTGCTCTTCTATCCGTTTTCTCCTTTTCCCCTTTCTCCTTTTGCTGCAAACTCCCTACATTTCCTCCAACATTCCTTCTTCTTTCGGCTATATCATTCCAGTGAATCTAATCATCTTTTCTGGATATGTACACTTTTAATGTTCAGCACTCACAGTTCAACCTTCATCCATCTTCCTTATTTCCTGCATTCTGTACTGAAATCTGTTACCACCCTCCACTGAGTCTGGATTTTCCCAGGATTTCTGCTCTGGCCCATTTTAAGTCCAATCACATTTAATTGCTCTCTAACCTCTCATTCTATTGACTACACTGATTGCTTCACATCTTTTCCAACAGAGCTTTCTGGGCAGCAACACATCATACTCCAGCTCTTATTTGGTGGCATTCTCACCTCTTTCCTTGGCTGGTTGATATCTGGCTTACCGCACGACCCTTCACTGAACTTCTAATTCTCATCTCTCTGTGCTCCTCATCCTGGACCTGCTCAGTGCCTTTCCTCGTTTAACATTTTGCTAAACTGCATGTTCTGCACCACAGCCTACGTCCTAGACTCCCTCTCCTTACTTAGATCTCAGCCTCAATTCTTTTCGCTCTCTCTCTTTAAAAATACATCTCAGCAGGTTCTCTCACAGCCAGTCCTAACATGATACTTTAATTTCTGAGCGCTTTAACATCATACCTCAACAAGCTCTTCCTGAGTTCCTTTGATTATTTGCTCTGTCATATACATGAACATCTATAATATTTTTGGCTTCCATCTGTCATCATAGTGAGGGACACACTAGTCTCCTCTTGAGGCGCACTTCCACTCACTTCTTACCAAGTACACTTCATCCTCTCACCAGATGAACGACCCACCTGCACTCTCTAGTTGGTTGCTATCGATGACTTTTCATCAAGGTTCATTCTAACTTCCCCCTCTAACCATTCTTATCAACCAAGCCCTTTAATTAAAATGTTCTGTTCCCCCAAAATTCATATACCTACTACCCCACTTCTTTATATCTTAACTTTATGCTATATTTGATTGAGATTTTTTTAAAGAAATAGAACAGTACACATATAATTGAGACTTCCTTTGTACCACTTTAGAATCAGTTACCTCTTTCCCTTCCAAGAGAAAATCACTAAATACTTAAATATTTATCCTCATATATATTTTATACTTTTCATAAATATTCATATATCCATAATATGTAATGCTGTCTTTGAGGGATATATATATATATATATGTTCATTCTTAAAAAAAATTTTTTTCCCATCAAGACTTTGAGTGCTAGTCTACTTTCTAACTCCTATTCATTTATATGCAGGCCTTTACTTCTCTCTAGTTATATACCACTCATTGTCATCTTTAACTAACACCAAACATTTTTAACCAGTTAGACCCCTTCTGAGATCTGACAGATTTCTCCATTCCAAGTCTCTTCAATTCACATCTTATTTGCCTTTTTGCTACTCTGACTACTGAGAACCCTACTCTAATGCATGCAATGCTCCCATTATTTAGATTAAAACCCCCTCTTCTTTCTTATTCTGTTATGCTCTACCATATCTTAACTATCCATTTCAGCTACTATCCTATGTCATAGCAAAGGGTACAGTAGTTTTCTAGTGAGGTTTACCTCCCTAGCGATTCCCAACTACTCCTCAAGAAATACAGATAGTCTTCTCTATAGGCAAACCACTGGCCCGTGCTCCCTAGCTGGTCATGTGGCCTCTCCTGTTGCGGAGCACAGGCTCCGGACGCACAGGTTCAGCGGCCATGGCTCACGGGCCCAGCTGCTCCGCAGCATGTGGGATCTTCCCGGACTGGGGCACGAACCCGCAGGCAGACTCTCAACCACTGCACCACCAGGGAAGCCCCTAACCAAGCTTTTAATTAAAAAATTTTACCCACAGCATTAAGAGCTAGTCTACTCTATAATTCCCATTTTTAGCCAGGTCCTTGAAACTCTGTTAGATACACCACTCATTACCGTTGGGCCTTCCCATCCAATTTGAACATTTAAGGAAATCTCCATTCTGAGTCTCTTTATTACACACCTGATCTGTATTGCTGCTATTCCATTACTCTTCAGTCTTCTATAGTTCATACAATAGTCCTTTATTCAGTTAACAAACTTTCTTTTCCTTTTCATTCCATCACAATCTTGGTCTAAATATGGTACCATAACTACCACCAGTCAATAGATACCATTCTTAAATCATCCCTTCACATCTGTGGGAAGCTTCACTTTGCTCTTACATTGCTTTCCCCCAATCCTTATTTTGCCCTAGAGAAACATGCTGCCTTGTCTTCTGTGTCCCTCCTTTCAGCTTCCACGTACATTCACATCATTCTTACAGATTCAGCTGTCCCTTTGGGCTAGATACTCCCCTCATGTTGGACACTCACTGCTCAAGAAGCCCTGCTGTCTTCCCTTTGTGTCCTACACTCTTCACTGCATTTGTTTGTATTCTCGGTTTAGCATAAACTTCGTAGGATTCCTGCCACTGGCCTGCCTTTTATGTGCATCCCACTTGGCCTGTTTCTGACCTTTCACTCTATTGACCACACCCATTGCTTCTAGTATTTTTCCAAAAAAGCATCCTGGACAGCAAAACTTTATACTCCAATTCTTACTTTGCTGCATTTTAACCTCACTTTCTCTCATTCATACACAACTCTGACAAAATTCCAATCCCCATTTCCTAATGTTCCCATTTAGACCTCTTCAGTGTCCTCCCATATTGATTTTTCTACACTGCATGTTCTGCACGCCAGCCCAATTCACACACACTTTCTTTCTGCTTAGTTAGTTTCCAATCTCCATCTTTTGCTCTTTCCTTCTTTGCTATTTTTTCATACAAGTCTCCTCAGGTGCTTCTCTCACTTACTGCAAATTCTAATATATTTCCTTAACTTCTGAGTATATCTTTAATGTCCCTCTTATGGGACATTCTTTCCAATTTCCCTTTGGAGGATTCCCCCATATATCTTAACCTTTCATAGTGATGAATGCATATTCTTTTTGAGGTTTCCTCCTCTCCTGATCCCCACTCTGTGCCTCACTCAAAACCAATTTTCTACTCTTTTTTTTTTTTTTTTTTTTTGCAGTACGCGGGCCTCTCACTGTTGTGGCCTCTTCCGTTGCGGAGCACAGGCTCTGGACGCGCAGGCCCAGCAGCCACGGGACCAGCCGCTCCGCGGCATGTGGGATCCTCCCGGACCGGGGCACGAACCCATGTCCCCTGCATCGGCAGGTGGACTCCCAACCACTGCGCCACTAGGGAAGCCCCAATTTTCTACTCTTTAGATAAGCCTTTCCCTTAGATAGCTTCTAACCTGTCTTCTTCCTTTCCATCGTGTTCTTTGGCCCAGCTATGGTGCCTATGCCTCCAGGTGGTATCAGTGACAATTTCTATGTCAATATTAAGTGATGCCTTCTCATCTGGCTGGCAGCAATTTTAACTTTGCTGTTTTACTCCTTTTTCTTTATTTTGCCTTATTAAAAACTGTACCTTGTATTCAGCATCCCTGTTTCATTCAGAGACTGTATGTACGATCATTCCCATAGATTCAGTAATCTCTTCTAGATAAACGGACACCTCATATTCAGCAGTCACTGTTCAGGCTCTGGACTGGATTATATAGTTCCAGCCCATGCAGCCTCTCTCTTCCACAAAGCTTCCTGAACGGTTCCCCCTCATAACCTCAATTCTTATTTAGCCACATTCCCTCCTTCCTCTCTCTTTTTGAGTGGCTGCAATCTAGATAAACATAAAATCACTCTGTTAAAGTTCCTACTCTCCCATGTGCCAGGCTTTCTCACTCTAGCACTCCTTAATGCCCTTACCCATTGGCCATGTTACTCTCCTGCAAGTTCCTCACCCGAGTCTAATTCACATGGCCCTTTTCCCTTTTTTAGTCGCCATTCTCTCCTTGTCTACTATCCTTTCTTGCAAGTCTCCTCAGTTGCTTCTCTAATTTTCAGCTAATTAGATTTAGCTGCTAGCAAAGATTTTTTTAATCGGGATTACTCTTAATCTGCCTTTGTCTAAAGCAGTGGCTCTCAAACTGCAGTTTGTTAAAATACAAACTGCTGAGCCCCACCCCAAATTTCTGATTCAGTAGGTCTAGTAGGGCGAAGAATGACATATTCCTAGGCAGAGCTGATAGAACACATCTTAAGAAGCACTGCTCTAAAATTTCCCCCAACCAAGCCCTTTAATTAAAAATTTCCCACGAAGGCATCAAGAGCAAGTCTACTCCTATCACTCCTTTTCAGGCCTCTATTTCTCTCCCATTATATAGACTAGTCACTGCAGTCTGGTTTATACCCAACATACCACTCAGGCCCATTCTCACACTATAGGCTTCCCCATTCTGGGAGTCGTTATGGTCCTGTGGTTTTACTTATTACCACCCACCTACTCAGAATCGTTCTCTAGTCTATACAGTGCTCCTCTTAGCTTTACCCCCCACTCCTCCTTCTGTGTCTTTTGGCCCAAGTATGGGATCCTCTCCCTCCAGTCAATACCTGTCATTCTTCAAATGGCATTCTTTTAATCTGGGGGCACCTGTAATGTTGTTCTCCCATTCCTTTTCCCTTGCTACCTGTCTTGCCCTAAAGAAATATGCTGCCTTATCTTCAGCTTCTCTTCTTTTTTTAGCTACCATCTCTGTTTCATTCAAGTGGATTCAGTCTCCTCCCAAACAGCACTCCCTAGCCAGGTTCTCTCCCCACGAGCTGTCTCGCCACTTTCAGAAAATCTTGACACGACAGAGTAAATTCTAAGGATAACTTTAATGTGGCATTTGCAGGATATTCATTTGTATCTCTCTTTGGTGGTCTGCCCTCCCACGTCTTAATTATACATATAGCATAATTTCATCTACCATCTGTACATGAAAATAACAAATGAAGTTTTACTTTTGAGTTGGGCATGATCGCTAGCCACTCAGCTCTCAGTATTAGTCATCCATGCTATAGACCAGTGCTCAGAGATTTATCCTGGTGTCTTTAAGGTTGCTGGCCTGTCTTTATATCAGAGTTCATCTTAGTCCATCTCCTTCCAATCCTCCTAGCTAAAACTTCCCACCAAAACTTCCCATTACTTTTCGGGCCCTGTCCTCCCATCGTATATACTGCTTTTCAAAGTCTGGCGTTAAGACCCATCATTTAACCAGATAGACCCATTATAAGATCTTACAAGAGTTCTCATTCTGGAAAACTGTGTTCCTCATCTGCCCATGCCACTCCACCTGTTCTCAACTACTCTTCCTATAGTTCTTCCCTTATGTAGTTTCCAGTCTCTCTCTTCTTTCTTATTTAATCATGATCTTCGGTACAAGTATGGTACCATATCCCTCCTGTCAGTACCTGCCAATCTTCAAATGACCCCCTCTCTTCTGCAGCTCTTCCACTCTTTTCCTTGATTGACCCTAGAGAAACACCTATATTACCTACAGTCACTTGTTTTTTCAGCTACCATCTTTATATCATCTCTCATGGATTGAGAAGTCTCTTCTTTCATCTTGTTTTCTGTACACTGTTCTGAATACATTTGCATTCTCAGTTCAGTACAGACCTTCATAGGATTCTTGCCACTGGCCATGGCTTGGATCCATCCCATTTAGACTCTTTAATATGTCACTCCATTGGTCATACTTGTTGCTTCAAATATCATTTGAGAAAAGATTCCCAGATTCCGTTAGTGAGGCACACCCTCATTAACACCAGCTCTCATTAGCCACTTCCTCTCCACGTCCTCTCTCCTCTTTGTCTGTAATCTGGCTTAGCTCCCGTCTCTCTACTTAATACGCAGCTCTGCCCTTTTCCAGTGTTCCTCCTTTTGGCCCTGTTTAATGCCCTTCCCTACTCACACCTTATATTCGGCACCCCAGCTTAAACCCTCCATCTTCTGTTTTTATGCTTCTAGCCTCCGTCTTCTCCCCTCTCTCCATGATAGTTTCATACAAATCTCCCTAGGAAATGTCTGTCACTGTTAGCCATGGTAGGTAACTTCTAAGAGCAACCAATTTTAATGGCGCACTGCAGTCATCTACGATGTCTTAGCTCCCCATCACCCTTTCATTTACCATCTTGTCTGCAGAAGGAATGGAGGCAAAGTACTTCTCTGGAGGTGTATTTCCCTCAGAATCTTCACCCATTCTCCAACAATAATCTATCTTCTGGCCAAACTACCTATTCACGCCCTCTATTAAGTCAAACCTACTCTCTCTAAAGTTGGCAGCAATGGGTTTTTAATCCGCATTCATTGTAAGCAGCTTCCTTATAAACTTTCCTGTCACCCAAGTCCTTTAACAGTTTCCCTCCAAATCGGTGCTTCAGGAGCTAATCTACTCCTGCCTCCTACTCAGGTCCTTGCTCCTCGCACTTTCTGTGCACTTCTCGTTGCTATACGGTCTTTACATCCAAAATGTGTCCAGTTAGACCATTTTGAGCTCTGACAGGATTCTCCATTTGAGGTCTTTATTACACACCTGCTCGGCCTTCTATGCTCTCCACTATACAATATTTCCATTTCTCTGCCTCCAGTCTCTCTTTTCTTTCTTTATTCCAGCATGACTTTTGGCCCAGGAATGCTGACTTATCCTTCCAGTTGATGTCTGTCATTCCTTTGCGTCTCCTTTCTGTCTGAGGGCAACTTTAATCTTGCTTTTCTGTACCTTTCTTCCTTTTCCCCCATATTTGTCCTAGAGAAAAGCCTTATCTCCAGCACCCCTTCTGCCACATGTGTAGCATTTTCCTGGGAGGCACGTTCTCCCCATTTTTGGCACTCACTGCTCAACTTGCTTGCTTTCACCTGCCTTGATTTCCTGCACACTCTACGCATCCCTTCCTTCTCAGTTTGGTCCAGACCTGTGGGGATTGCTGCAGGTAGCCTGTGTTTCAGGCCCATCCCTCCTACCCTCTTATCTTTCACCCCACTGACCACATCATTTTCTGTAACTATTATTCCAGCAAAGCTTTCTGGAATCTCCTCATAACCCCACTTATTTAGTCATAGTCTTCCCTCTAGTGGTTGAGGCCAGACAGCTCCCACCAAATCTCCCACTCTGCCATTTGCCACACTGCATGTTCTGCGCCCTGGCCTAATTCACACGGCTCGCTCCTTTCTTAGCTTCCAGCATCCATCTTTTCTCTAATTCTGTGTTTTGGTATTTCTTTTTCCTACAAGTTTCCTCAGTAGTTATCTCCCATTTTCAGTCAGTTCTCAGACAAGCCTGATTTCTGGGGACAGTCTTAATGTAGACCTCCAGGGCATTCCTCTCTTATTCCCTTGGTTATCTGCCGCGCTTCATTCATGAAGCTCTCATCTTTGTTACGGCAGTGGACTCGGTATTGTTCTCTTGCCATGGAAAGGCTCTCTCCCACCCCCTTCTCCTCACCCAGTGTTAGTCATCCTCTCTCACAACACTGAGCGACTGCTACCAGTGGCTTTTAATGGAGTTCACCTTAGATTCCGTGTAACCTCTTACTGTATTAACCAAACCATTTATTTGAAAATTTGCCACAAAAGTTTCAGAAACATTATCTCTATTAATATCATTCCTATTTGCTTCCTTAATCCATTTTTCCTTATCACTTAACTTATATATAAAGTGTCTTCTGTCTTTACTTATACATAAAATTCAACCAGTTAGCCCAGTCTGTGATCTACCATTATTCCTGACTGTCTCTCCTTATTCCTCTTCCTCATTTGCCAGTAGCCTCCATGAACCAACCTGGGGTTCATATAATCTTCTATTACTCAACATCTATCCTGCCTCTCCATTTTTATTTGATCATGACCTTTGTTCATACCGTAATCCCATTCTCTCCTTTAATTTTTTCTTTTTTAAATACCTCAACTGACGCATTCTAGGTTTGTGTTAATTTCCACTTCTTTCTTTCTTCTTCTTCCCCCTTCCTCCTGCAGAAAATCCTACCTTAATTTAAACAAGATCCTTCTTTCACCGACCCCCTATTGCACTGAAATACATTCTGTAGTTTTGATAGGTACACTCTTTCCTATATGGGGCAATCCGTTCCCATCATCTGTTTTCGGTATGCTAGCGTGAATTCATTTGCTCTCTGAATTCAGGCCTATTCATAGGATTCCTACCAGTGGCTTTAATTACCTCTAACATTTCAATCTCTTGACTGCCTCAGCTACTAGAGCCTGCTGGAAAATATCTAGTCTCCTTCCTTTGAAATATAAGGTATTTCAAATTTGTTCCTAAACACATTCTCTTCTCAGCACCTATGTATTACCGTCTCTCTTCTTCCAATTACTCCACTGCCTTTCTAGCCTCATTCCTTTAGCTCGTGTACCTTCCTCTGCTTGCCAAAGCTCTTTTGCATCTTTTGAGATCCAATTAAACTGTACATCCTTTCAAATTTTTTATGATTTTCCAAGGCTGTTAATCCTGCACTCCCACATAGCACTCTATTAAAACTTATATTAAAGAACCTATGGTACTAAATTGTAATGTCACAGGTATATATAGGTAGATCTCTCACACACACTGTTATTCAACTCCTAGACAATCAGCTGTGGGGAAAAAGGTCATGTCTTAGTCGTCCTTTTATCTAAGGATCTGGCATATTCATTTATACCTTTACATTATAAATGTACTGACATTTTCTACATTTTTGGATGGAGGGAGTTTAAAGTTAAGACTGAACAAATGAAAGTCTGACTACCCAACCTGTCATATATGGTCTTTACATCTGAGTTTATTCTTTCCTGTCCTTGCCTATTCCCCAAGTAACTTTCTAACTCCACAGTTTCATATATATATATATATATATATATATATATACACACACACACACATATGAAATTTTTTAAACCTACAAGCCTTTTCCAGACCATGGACTAGACCCTTATGTGCCTTTTCTTCGTCCATGGTTAATAAATCCTCTCCTTTAGACAGTTCAGAAAATCCTATCTTCTTCATGAAGACTTCATTTTCCTTCATTTCTTCCACTGATTATCTCAAAACATATAATTACCCACTTGCTTTCCCATTGTACAACACTGACTTCACCAATATTAGAACTTCATTACTGACCTACTCACTAAAGGTTGAAAGTTGACATAAAGCTAGTTCATTCTGGTGATCTCTGAACCCACTTTTGGTCCAGTCTACAGATATGATATCTGTAAAGGTATCGAGACTGTGATATACTTAGTATTAATTTAACGATCTGTGTGTTTTACCATCCATATTTTATGCTTTGTTTGTCAGCTCCTAAAGTAGTGGTTCTTAACGTGTTGACAGGCATGACAAAAAGCCCCTTAAAAAGTGTCTCCCCTGCTGCTTTCCTGATCTGTAGTCAGATGCTCTACCACTGAGCTATACCCCCTGCTTTCCTTATCTGAACATAAAAACAGAGTTTTGCCCATGTTGTCTTTTCTGTACTGTTCTAACTCGCAGCGGGAACGGATTGTAAAGTCCAGCGTACCGGCTTCCTTTGAGAACTACGACCCTAGAAAACAGCCTACATACGTGTCACTTGCTAATTCAGAACACAGAGCCAAGGGCAGATGGTGCTTCCTAAGTTACTGATGGAAACCGTGCGCTTGCGCTGCCCATTGACGCAGGCTCGCCTGCTCTCTCTCCTCCAGCTGCAGGTACCTTCAGCTGCACCATGAAATTCACTGTCCGGGACTGCGACCCTGACACGGGGGTTCCAGCTGAGGAGGGCTATGATGATGAGTACGTGGTGAGTCTCCCCTGCAGAGACTCACTTTGACCCCTTGCACCACTGAGTGACTTCTGTCTGGAGAGAACATTTTCATCTGACATGAACTTACGGGATTGTATTCTTCTCAAACACATTACAGCTGAGGAGGACCTGGGCTAATCCTCCTGTGGTGGGAGTGCATCATGCCAAAGAGAATTGGGATTTACCACTTCAGTACTGATTAAAGCAAAACCCACCCTTTTTAATGTTTTTATAATAGGGATAACTAAGAGATGAAAAGAATTACATGATTTTCATTGAGATCAGTTTTATTTAACGTATTGGGGGTAGGGGTTTTTGTTGTTCAGCAGCTTCTAGTTTGCTTATAATGTAGCCACATCATGGACTGAAAAGCCTTCACAGAATGCAGGGAAAAGTTTTAGAAATATCTACCTGTTCGTGAATGTGAAGTTCAGAAGGCCCTGTACGGCTTGAACTCTGCAGTTACGTGTGGCAATGTGACTGCTTTGTACCTACACCAGGGCTACAGACGTTGATCTGAATATGGCTCTTGCCAGATGACCTGTTTTCTTGCTCTCTTTGCTAGGGCCTACCTTGTTAGACTTATCCAGACTACAGAACTTCAAACTAGCTTGGTAGTAGAGGTTTTCCTAGGCTCCTGCAAAGGCTATAACACAGGATGATAAAACCAAATGAACTAATCTCTTCTACCTTTGTACTGAACTGAGAGGACTCATTTTCTGACCCCTGTTTGTTAACCCACTAGCTAGAAGATCTTGAAGTGACTGTGTCTGACCACATTCAGAAGGTAATGAAGCCTAACTTTGCTGCTGCCTGGGAAGAGGTAGGCGACACCTTTGAGAAAGAGGAGACCTTTGCCCTCAGTTCTACCAAAACTCTTGAAGGTGAGAACAGTTTTGCTATCAGTATATTGCCTGATAGCAGTCTAACACCTAATAGGCATATTTGTTATTCCAAAAGGACTCCCTTTTCTTTAAAAACTCCGTAAACTATTTCACTTTAAAAGGCCAGAACGCTGTCTTCATCATCTAACAGGGTCAACCCATTTCCAGTCCAGTAGCCTCCCTCCACACACCACCACCAACCCTGTGCACCCCCAACTCCCAGCACCAGCCAGTGCAGAGGCAGATCCCTACGCTGACCTTTTCTCATACGGTTGCATCAATCTTCTCAACACAGAAGCTGTCAACAACATCATCACATTTCTGGGCATGCAGCCATGTGAGAGGTCAGACAAAGTACCTGAGAACAAGAATTCCCATTCCCTCTATCTGGCAGGTAAGAAACTTTCACCAGATTTCTCCTGTATTTTGTTGCAAAATTTGATAGGAAGGCATGTGCATGGGCATCTCATGCCCTGCTACTGTCCCATTATCCCATTATATGAGTTACAACTTGAAGCCCCATCAAAATGAATAATTTGTTTCAGCTGTTTAATTTGCATGCTATTCTTAGATGGTTCTTTTAAGATGTATATTTGGCCCAAGACACTTAAATCTCTTCTACAGATACCAGTGCCCCCCCGCTTAAGTACTCCATATCGATATTATTGAATACCTTCTATGTACCTGGTATTATTGGAATATAAAAGATTATTTAGAATTTGTATGTAGGATTCAATTCCCACCATAAGCACAAATCTCTAGAAAAGCTGAACTAAAATAATAGAAAGGAAATGCAGGCAGAGCACGATCAATTTCATTATTCAGAGCTTGTTTTGAGTTCTTAAATGGTTTTCCTCACTTTTTTCCTCTCAGGTGTATACAGAGGTGGCTATGATTTATTGGTGAGGTCCAGGCTGGCCTTAGCAGATGGGGTGACCATGCAGGTGACTGTCAGAAGCAAAGAGGGAACACCTGTAGATGTTATCTTGGCTTCTGTTGGATAAGTTTTTACTGGGTGAGATGAATGTACCCTTCACTGTCAGTGGGCTTTCAGGCTATTGGCATGAATTTCCCAGAATCATACTTTCAAAAATGAATGACTTCAGAAAAGCAAATTAAATGTTTGGCCCTGAGCCAGCAGATCAAGCAGATGTCTGTCCTTGTGCATGTCTTTTTGTTGTTCCTTTTTCTTTGTATTATACTTGGTCAGCTTTGGTATGGTACTACAGCTTTGGGTGATCTTGAAAATCAAATACTATCCTATGCCCCAGCTGCTTAACTTCATTAAGTTCTTTAATTCACTGTGTATCTGAAAGCTCCTGGCAATGTTGGAAAGCTTTTATCCCAGAGGGGTGGTGGGGGAGCGGGAGCCAGAGTCCACTTTTGTCAAAATTCATTTTTATTAATAGAAAATAAACACTTATTCCAGTTGTTATACTTGAAGTTGCTAATAAAAAAAAAAGAATTTAAAATCACCACTTAATAATCCTGTTTTAACTGAGACAATGAAACTGTGGCTTAAAAAAAAAAAGTATTCAGCACCATTTGCTCATAGAACTTTCAGACTTTGTTCTTAAAGTTTCTAGAACTTTCCTGTCTGTAAAGTACAGGAATTGCTGCGCTACATGAGGAACCCTCTCTGGGACGACCAACGAGAAGTTAAGCAATCAGTATATATTCAGCCTGGTAACTTGGACCGTACAACGATCCCCTCCTCTCCACTCCGGCTCAGGAGGGACATGCTTCTAAGCACTGAGGTATGACGAGTCCGACTGTTATTAGCTGGAAAGACCAGTTCTAACAGCAAATAACAGTAAATCTCTGGCACAGAGACTACTGTCCTTAATGTTCTGTGATTTTAGGAAATTCTGTAAATAGCTTGGCTTTACTTCAATTTACTCAGAAATGAAACATGTTTAATAAGGTTAAACTACTCTGCTAGAGTAAGTGTCTGCTGGTTTAGTGTCCTTATAAAATACATACATAATACGTGTAGGTAAATCATAGTCTTAAAGTATACTTAGAATACTGCGTTATTGAAACCAAAGTCTAACAAAATGACTACAGTTAGAAGCAGCTAATGAAACTAAATCCAAAGTTCTGACAAGGGAGACTCATTCTCACTTGAAGCTGTGTCACTTAGAGAATTAAAGCCATTCAAGGCGAGGTGAAGGTGGCACCTTTAGATAATTCCAACCAGGGCCAGAAATTAGCATTTCTAAATATTTCAGAAAAATCCATAGAAGTGTTTCAAAGACTTTTATGCAAAAGAATGTCTGTCTGTCTGTCTTTCTGCATCAGTGAGTAGTAGTGCCCATCAGAATTTCCTAATAACACAAAGGCAAGTCCATACACTTGATCAGATGTCAAAGGAATGGGAGGTGGACTATTAGGTCACCCTTAGAGCTTCTGCTGGCTTTTTACTATATGCTGTTCACCAGTGTGAGTCAGGTGGACTTTTGTGAGAGAAGAGTGTTTGGTGGCCAGGACCTCTTTTGGGCGTTTCTTGCTAAGTGGAATACACAACAGATAAGGGAATAGGGGAGGTAATACAGGGAAGCTACTCTTTCCAGCTCAGAAGGAGTTGATGAAGCCCATATATGCATTCAAGAAGCCCATGGGATCCTCTAGCTGTGGATAGTGGCTAATGTGGTCATCCAGAATCGACACTGTGGACCGCGGCAGCGTTTTCCTAGTGGAAGAGAACAGCATGTAGGTGAACTTGAGGCTGGAGGGAGGGGGAGGGATGTAAGCCAGTGGGCAGCCCTAGTAAACGCCCCTGTGGACATACCACACTGGAAGGAACCAACAAAGAGCTTATTCACCTTCTACTTTGGAATTATATCTATCTTAGGCAGGTAAACTTGCCAATTCCATTTATGATGTATACAGACTAGTTTTTAAATGCTCATACTCCAACAGACAACAACGTGAAAACATAACACATATGCAACACATGTCAGAGCGGGATGACTTTCAGCTCCTTGGAGAAGTGGGCCATTCAGCAATTCACTGTCCAAGTAAAGATAACAAAAGACCTTGCTTAACCTGAGGAGATGAGAGAGGGTATTTTTGTTTAAAATTAAATGTAAGCTATTTACTACTGGGTTGTTTCTACTAGGCCATGTGAAGGTATGGAACATTTTTATGTGACATAATCAAGCTCTCATATTCCGACACCTTCCAAATAAATACCTAGAGAGGAGAACAACCTGCAAAGGCACTTTCCCACAGTTCATTCTCCCCATGCAGTCTCCTCAGCTGAGGCCAATGAGCTGGCTTTACAATCAGACTAAAGCAAACGCTTCTTAAAATATATCCACTTCCATTCCTTGGTTCACGTGATAGCTGTTTCTTACCTGTACATCTCGGAACATGTAGTAACCATGATAGTGAAAACAGACTGTATAAACCAAGAGAATGTATAACTGAAGTTCTTGATCTTTACATTATGTGAGAGTAAGATTCCCCATTTCATCCTCTATTATGTGTTTCCTAGATGAACAGCCAGTGAGGTCAGAGACAGAGGCTAGACTGCCTCAACAGACAGTCCTGTTCACCACTGTCAGGATGAGGTACTAAGAAAACAAAGACCCCTGAGGGAGACTCACCTGTACAGCTCCAAAAACTCTGGATAGGGATTCACTGGATCCAGTGGCCCATAGATAAAATGAACTAGGAAAGGGAAGAGGAATGAATTATTAACAGCGCTCACATCCATTTTTCTATTCCCACTGTAAAATTAACTGCCCCTCAAAAACAAAATTTTTTTTCTTTAAATTTTTTTTCATAATAGAAAACCTAGCTTCTTTCAATTAGTAGGTTACAAGGAACATATGGGAACAAGCCTAAAAATCAGTCCATTTGAGACCTTTTCTCCTATAAACAACCATTCAGTCCCTTCATCTCTTCTGTGCCCTGGACCAAAAGGAATAAGCCCCACTTCCAACATTCCATTTTTATAAATCCAGAAGACTGTCATTCTTTAAGTCTCTCTCTTCAGTTACAGTTGACCCTTGACATTTGAAATCAACCAGTGATATCCTGAGCACTAATTACTCTGTATGAGATAGTGCACTGAATTTCTTTTTTAAATCCGTAAGAATGAAGAGACAAATAAATAAGCAGAGACCACCTATAGCCTCTTTATTAGTAATCTAAACAGCCTGCTGTCCCAGCAATTCAGCATTGAACGTGGCAGCTACTGACAATGCACAGCACAGAAACTGTTCCAACTCGCACTCCTGACAGAGACACCAACTCCCTTTGCAACAGGATCTCAATGTTCTATATACTTCTCTTCAACACATGTCACTGGCTGCCAGATTAAAGAAAGGATGGCCAGTTACATCTGAACTTCAGATAGTGACTTTTTTTTTTAGCATATCTCAAATACTGCATAGCATATACTTATCCTAAATAGGTGTTTGTTGTTTATCTGAAATTCAAATTTAGCTAGTTATCTTGTATCTTTGTTTGCTAAGTCCAGCAGTTATTTAACCCGTAGTCCCTCAGTTTTCCTATCAAGAGGTAATATAGAGGGACTTCTCTGGTGGTGCAGTGGTTAAGAATCCGCCTGCCAATGCAGGGGACACGGGTTGGAGCCCTGGTTGCAGGAAGATCCCACATGCTGCAGAGCAACTAAGCCCGTGCGCCACAACTAGTGAGCCTGCGCTCTAGAGCCCGCAAGCCACAACTGCTGAGCCCTTGTGCCACAACTACTGAAGCCTGCATGCCTAGAGCCCGCGCTCTGCAACGAGAAGCCACCACAATGAGAAGCCCGTGCGCTGCAACTAAGACCCAACACAGCCCAAGATAAACTTTATTTAAAAAAAGAAAAAAGAGGTAATATAGAAATACTCACTGGGAATAGATACAGAGGCAAGAGCTCCCACCCAGCGTCTTCTAAACTTCTTCCTTTGATTGATGTACTGCAAGAGACTATAGGACAGATAAGTCAGCCAGAGTAAAACAAGAAACTTTTTTTTGCTATGGGGATGCAAAGGCCTGACAGGAACCACAAGGAACACGACCTACTGAACACGATCAATGTTTTCTTAATCCAGAAGCAACTTGGCATTCCTGGGAATGGCCCACTTAATTTACCCGTTTCCGTTACCCTCTAGAGTTAACCACCATGTAGCTATGGCAGTGATCACGCCTACTATCGATGTTAGAATTAATGGTTCTTTGTGTTTATTAAGCAGGGAATGAAATCTAGGAAGGCTGGAAGTTACTTTGGATTACATGTGACTAAAGTCTGGGTCTAGAATTCTGATTTTGGCTTCACCACTAACAAGCTCTGTGACTCAAAAGTTGTTGGTAACACACACATCTTTCCTCATCTTCAAGAGACTGAACTACATGATCTCTAAATTGGCATTTACTTCTAAAATTCTGTGTAGAAGTTCATGAGCACAAAACTTCAACCTCTGCATTTCATCTGACCACAGATAAAATGGAGGCAGAGTCCTCATCCTACAGTGTAAGATGTCACAGCTACATTTTAGAACTCAAATTCATGTATTCTAATTATTCTGCCTGCCAACTCCAGGACAATTATTTTTGTGAACTTCAAATATCACCTCTTAGAAATGGTATTTAGTTTCTTGAAAGCACAAGGGAATTTTACAAGAGGGCTTTGTTTTTCAGTTTTTTTATATTAAAATGAATCTTCAAGGGTCCCATTCCTTAGGGAGGAATGGCTCCCTCGACCTCACAGTTCCCAGCAGAGCCACCAGTTAACGCACTGGAAGCTACACTGACCCAGCTGGCAAAGAGACAGGGCCTTACCCCAAGTAGTTCTGGATACACTATCTCTAGGTCCCTCTGCGAAAGTGGCTACATTCTCATTTGAACCAAAGCATGGGGATTCTTTGTACAAGACAGAGAAACCTCCCTTCTCAGTCCCTGTTGCTACAGAAAAGATATGAAAAAGGAAACAATCTGTACTTTGAGAGAGGCATTAAGCACCTTTCAGAATTATGATTAGACATTTTGAAACATTTACTATTGACAAAAGGTCCAAAGACGATTTGCCAGTCAGTCAGTTACAGACTAAATTAGCATTAGAATTTGCAGCTGTTTATCCAAACTTATGGTGCCAAATGGCTTAGGCTCAGAGCTCACTCTATTCTCAATTTCTTTCTTCTTAGAAAGTACAGAGCATGACTTTTTGGTTTGCCTCATAGGTCATAACCACTCTCCTTGTGGTTATGAAAGCAAGGAACAGAACACACAATCCCACATCTTTCCCCACTTCCCAAAAGAAGTGTCTCTGGAAACCAAAGCAAAGGGTTATTTCTTACCTGTCAATAACCAAGTTCCCGTCATTGTTGCGTATCCCTGCCCACATGTCCCACAGTTCACTCTCAGAGGGTCGGGTGTATGGCCCAAAGACCGGGGTGAGACTGAACGAGTCCAAAAAAGCAGAAAGGTAAGTGTGAGAAGAACTCAGTACATCAAGTATGATTGGAACCTCAGGTCATGTATGTCTGACCCTTGACTGGTTTATGAATTCCTTCTACTACTTGCCTGGCAGTGGTCAACACCTTTACTTTAAAGGGTCAAACCCTAAGATTTGGCCCAGAACTTTAATGGCAGCAACTTTTCACTACATTGCTCCCATGCTGAAGTGAATCAGTGTTTGACAATGACTTACCCTCGAGAGAATACGAAGAAGTTCATCAGTCGCGTGAGGATGGGTGACAGCATGCCTCCATCTTTGAGAAGCTATAGGTGTAAAAGTAAAAATCAAGAGTCCAAAGAAAGAAAACTATCCAGGATAAAAGGTTTTATATTAGGAACTAAAAAAGGACTTTAGCCAAATCTGCTGGCTTTTAGTTTCTTGTTTTGCTTACCCACATTCTTCTCCCATAGAAAACAAACCTATTTCTAATTCCCTTTAAGATTACATTCTACGCTTCCCTAAATCCCGAAGACTTTTAACTGATTTATTCAACTTTAGACTAGGATCCCAATTTGTTCAAACATCATGCTAAAGACACAACTCTTTAGATAGCTGTACTTCTCCAAATATTTGTTGCTGTCATTCTCAGAAATAAACCTTTATTTATCTAGGGGTCACTTCTGCTTTATTTTTCCTTTATTAAGGAAAAAATTAACTTCATTAACATGAGTTCATGATGAAACAGATTTTAACTACAGCCCTTGAGAGCAGGTATGGCCGTTATAAAGATACCAGCATTATTTATATCAGTATAAACCTTAAAAACTAAAGATCTAGTCAGTGGAGTAACCAACCTTTTGGAGAAGAAGAGGACGGTGAGTCTCAGGAAATATACCTGTAGGAGAAGAGACTTAGGGTAGTTATTTACCAACAATCTTAGGCCAAACATAGGCCCATTATTGGAGACAATTCACCCTATTAGTCACGTTGAGGGCTTTTACTGCCAAAAACCAAACTACAAAAAAAAACTTAGTACTGTCATTTATTATTTATCCAGGGAATTCTGTGTTTACCAGGTCAAACTCTATCCCACTGGGATCATTTTCCCCACTGTAGAGAGAAGGGAAAAATATGTCATGGTCATCCACATTGCTGATGCCTAGACTCTGGCTCCCCTTAGCGTTTCCACCCGTTCCTCAGAATACATAATGTTGTTAACTATTCGGGCTGCAAAGGAAACCAGAGATTTTTCAGAAGTGTAGATACTTCAAAACACCTAGAGCTTTTCCGTTTCCATTTTTTTCCAGAGTCAATGGGAGAAAGCCATGAGCGTTACTGATAAAGGGACAAACAGACTCCTCTCCCAATCTGCCCTTAAGGTATTCTAAGGTATTCGGGGGACACCTGGATATTCATGGATTTACAAGCCAGGCTCAATGGCAGGCAAAGAACGAGAAACATCTCCAAAAGGTCTAAAATCAAGGGCTCACTAATTTCCAACTGAAACTTGGCACTGCTGTGAATTGAGAGTTTATGACACAAACCACAGCAGTAGTAGAAGCACCTGTGGCTTCATCTCAACTGTCTGCAGAACCCACTGCAGTTGTTGCAGAGATTGCGAAATACCATCTGCACTCCCCGCTACTTCTAGTCACAGTTGTTCCCAGACACACCACAAGATCTTGCTGGAAAATGCATTAAATACATTTTAAAAAGCACATCTTACTATAACACAGCTTTTTATTAACTTATGTCAAGATAATCAGTTTCCTTTGTAATCTTACTTTATTTTCTATATTTAAAAATATTACTCTGAGAAAGCGTCAGTAAATCTCATCAGGCCACAAAGTGGTTCATGGCATGAAAGAGGTAAAGATCCACCACTTTGCTTGGGTCTGTTTGCAGTACCATCAGGTTACCATTTAGACGTCACCGCCGTATCTAAATGTGGCCCTCTAGGCTACACCTCACTTTCCACCCGCCTCCAAGGCAGTTACCTCCATTCGACAGACAGAGACTCTTGATGGTAAGCCGACCAGATCGATTCTGCTTGAACCTAGAGATGGGGAGGGAAACACATAGCTTACTGAGCAGCTGAAGACAAACTCCCAAGAGGGAAAAGGGCCAGAAAGAACCCAGAACAATGTACTTCTCTCATCTTAAACGAGTGAAACCTGTGAATTGTACACAAGTCATGGCTTCACTGACCTATAGAGCAGCTCCTGAGCAACGATATCCCCATAGTCGTGAGACAACAGGTTGATCCTACGGTTCTGGAGCCCCAGATGCCGCAAAAGAGCTTCCACGATGCTGGCCTGCTCGAATATGGAATAGTGATGTGGTCTCTAGGGAAAGGAGAGCCCAGATACACAGGGTGAAGTCAAGGGTGCAGGTGTGTCTGCGAGCCTGACCCCTCCATCCTTGCCTACCCGCATCCCGCAACACTGCCCCATCTAGATGCTGCTTACCGGTTTGTCACTGAAGCCAAAGCCTAGGAAATCAAGGGCAATCACTCGATGAAACCTGAGGGTCAGACCTTCCCAAATCTACAAGAAGGAAAGGGATGGTTTGGTCTTTCTAATCCTGCCCCTCCTCTTCTCCAACCTACAGCAGCAAAGGAGTTTCATCCCTATCTCAGCTTAATAAACAGACTTCGATAAAGGGAAAATCTCATGAAACCACCACAGGCCCACAAATGATCCTCCTGAAAAGTGCTTTATTCCTTATAATTAATCTCCATTGAGGGAGGAACTCCAACATTTTTTAACTTGGCAATGATCGCTCCCAGATTGCCAAAGACTTTTTTACTCCCTTACAGTAAATGAGCAACAGTTCTACATTTAATCCTATTTTATTAAGCAACTCAAATATGCAAGTCTCCCAGTGCTGACAACAAAATCCTCGATTTTGGATTTTTAAAGGCATAGAAGGATCCAGAAGTCTGATTTCCTTACCTTGTACCAATCATAGCTGGATGTTGGAAAGCCGTGTAAAAGCACAACTATCTCTGGACTTCCAACCACACCCACAGAGTCTGGGAAGAGAGAGATCAGTTAGGCCGATGCCCTAAGAAAATAACCTTGAAGATATGAAAAATCTAAATAATCTGGTATAAAGGACAAGAAACCTTGACCAAATTAATGAAATTAAAATAATAGATTTTTTTAAAAATGAAAGCTTATTGCTTTACGTAAGACTAGGCATTTGATATCTGTTTTCTTTTATTCTGTATATTTAAGAATTGTAAATATAGCCAATATTTTATAACTTTAAATGGAGTATAATCTATTAAAATATTGAATCACTAATGTTCTACACCTGAACTAATATTGTAGATCAACTATACTTCAATTTTTTATAAACGTAAATAGCTCGCTTTATATGAAAATACTTGACGGCAGACTGCTTACTTTCACCTAGATTTTTAAGAAGTATTTCCTCATTTCTCCCTTTATTCTGTATCATTAATATGTAAATTGCTTTTCCACAGTAAAAAGTAAAGCTTCACAGTTAAAAGTATACAGTCACAACTTAATAACTACAAGTTCTTTGTACCTTATTATTAATGGCCTCACAAAAATTCCCTTCCTCAACCCAGTGAGTGCCTCAGTTTATGCCATTTGTCCAACAATTTTATTTCCCGCAGAGGAGACTCAACTGAATATTAAAAGCATAATGCTCAACTATTGCAAAATTCTAGCAACTATAAGAAAAGGCCAATAAACATGAACATTTTTTAATGTATAAACATCTTTTAAATTAGCCAAATATTTAAACAGTAAGTAGCCTTGCTAATAAAAAATAGTATTAGATTAAAACTGATAGATTCATATACTGCCACTGGCATGAGAATTTGATAATAAGGTTTACAAAAATAATTCAGTTAGAAGCAATGAAAAATTGTATATACTTTAGCCTAGGAGTCTTATTCTTGAGAATCCATGCAAATAAATCATTTCATTTACATGAAGTACTATTTGAAAAAATAAGGAAAAAATTAACACATACATGGAGATTTCCCTTTAACATTATTTAAAACATTGGAAAACTAGAAACAACCTAAGTGACCAACATAAAGAAAATTATATACTTACTTTTAGTTGAATATAGCGAATGAGAGGAGGTCAGGAGCAATAATGAAAAACGGTTTATGACAAACATTTTTCGTTATTGCTCTTGACCCCCGCCCAAAAGCAATCTTTTCCAATCTTGTTTCTCATTCCCTTTACCTATAAAATGAGGTGAACAGCACCTACCTCCAAGTACTGTTGTAAAGATTAAACGAAATTATGAAGGTTGAAAACATAATTCAATGCCTAGCATAAGGTAATTGGTAAGTAGCAGTCATAATAATTATTAGCAAGTTAACTTAGACAAAAGTATAAGACTTAAATCACATTTAGTTATACATATAACAAATAATCTTTATAGAAACAATAAAATGAAATCAGGGATGAGGGGAACAGAACCAATGGCAGCTGTATCTATGGATGTTGTTTACATTATCTGACACTAGGGGCGCTCACAAAAGAAAGCCAGTACTATCTATCACTGCAAATCAGACTACAAAGTAAATTATACTGGTCACAGATAGACTACCAAATGTAAAATAGATAGCTAGTGGGAAGCAGCCGCATAGCTGGGAGATCAGCTCGGTGCTTTGTGACCACCTAGAGGGGTGGGATAGGGAGGGTGGGAGGGAGACGCAAGAGGGAGGAGATAATGGGGATATATGTATACGTATAGCTGATTCACTTTGTTATACAGCAGAAACTAACACACCACTGTAAAGCAATTATACTCCAATAAAGATGTTAAAAAAAAAAGTCAAAATCAGAAAAAATAAATAAATTATACTAACAAGTCAGTCTATGGACGTTGGAATCTCCATTCCACCACCCTCACCCTCCCAGCAATTTTCTTTGAGTTTCCCTGCTATCAAATTAATGAGGGGAATTAGTCCATTCCTTCAAATGGACACTACACAGAAAAAGAGGTTTTTCCCCTCCATCACTGAGGGGCAACAGAGACCAATGGATGCAAAATAAGTACCTCAGAGGGACCCACGGGACCTCTACGTGCAGAGTGTTTCAAGAGCCCTGTTCTTACCTTGGTAGAAGATACGCAGTCCCTTGTAGGTAAAAAATTTGCCTGATGACTTCCATGAGTGAAGAGCAGGGGAAAGCTGGGGGGGCGGGATGTGCAGATAGGCTGCAAGCAGGGGCACAGCCAACAGCCCCACCTGGACCCACCACTCCCTCATCCTGTAGGGAAATCAGAAACCCGGGGTAAGCAGTTGGGTGACACTGTACACGATTCTAACACAAGCCCCAAACTGGTAAAACAGGGTGGGGAATTTCTGTACCATGTGGGGACTACCCTGTCCTCCATGTCAACCATGGCAGAAAATTTACCAAGAATGTACGTGTGCTCTGCCTGCTATGGCAATCACCATATTTGCTCATCATTCTAATTTTAAGGAAAAAAATATACTATTTTCATATGTAATCTTCCCCCTCAACTTCATCCCACTTTAACCCCACAGCCCCTCCCCTTGTGCTCTTCCCAAGACCTGCTGTAGAGGTTTTATATAAAGTAAAAGGAAGATAAATTACTTAAGTAACTTCATTGTCTTTTATCAAGGCTTCCTGTGGGGAGGGAGGGTTCCCTTCATATTTACTCTAAAAGCTCTACCATCTACCCACCAGCCCCGCACCGGTAAAATGTTTTACATACATATATATATATATATTTTTTTTTTTTTTAAACTAATGTTTGTTTAAAAAAAAAAAAAGTAGGAACATCACATGTCCTAAAGCAGAGAGCTGCTCTTGATTTTCTAATATTTATCAACCCTCTGACTCCAGTGAAGCCCAGTTTGCTACTACTATCTGGATTTGTGCTGAGAAACTGCTCAGGGTAAAGAGCCTGTGAAAGTAAGAAGATAGGTGCCCTGTATATTCCAACGTAAGCAGCTTTATCATGACCCTGAATATCTAATCTCTTGAGAGGTCAGGGCAGCAGATTACATTTCTGCTTTTCTTAGCAGACTCTTGAGGAAGCTCCCCCATTTATTTAATTTCTTAGGATGCCCCTTCCTTCCCATCCCCCCAAAAAGAGGGGCAGAGCATCTGAGAACTGATTTCGTTTTGGGGAGGAAAGCACTGATTTGCACACCCAACTTTCCCATGCCCAGGACTTCGAAGGTCCAGATCAATTCATCCACAATGACAAGAAGTGCTAAACAGGAATTAGAAAGAGTTCCCTCTGTTTCTAGCTTATGACTCCTGATGGCCACCAGGGAAAGAACCATCAGTAGAATGGAAATTCTCTTAAAAACAGCCAGAATGGAAATACCGTCTAAAACTAAAATAAGAATTGTCAAGAACACAGAACTATAAATAAGGGGAATTAATTGTGAAAGCCCTGGTGGAAATGTCTTTGTGCCTGTATCCTTCTACCATATTACCTGTAATCTGGCCACAATCTCTAACAAACTAATCCAACTCACAAGATATTTATTTATTTTAGAGTTTTTTTCAAAAAATAAGAGCCTGTAGTTTCACATCCACAGAGAATCTCAGCTCTTTTGACTATTTTTAAGGTGTCACCAGGGCGGTCTTTTTTTTTTCTTCCCCCCTCTGAAGTCCATATCCATAAAACAGACCCAGTGATTTGGTTTTACCTTCCAAGGTAGAAAGATTAAAGATTAAGAAATGATTAGAAAAAATGCCCGGAACATGACCATTATATCACAATATCCACCCCCCACAGTAGTAGTAGGCTACATCCCATTATCTCCTGAAAAGGTGAGATGACTACAAGTATCAGGTTTAGATGATCATTTCTAAGCGCTACCTGTCCTGGACTTAAGCTTATACATTTTCACCTGCGCATTTCATCACTCCTGATCCCCATACTTCTCATCTCATTCATTGACGGGTTCCAGCAGCCGAGTCTCTGCAGTGACTCAGCAGAGAGCCGGGGAGGGGATACGAGAGGAGCTGAGTAGGAGAGGCTCCCCCGCCCCGCCGCTGCCCACCATGCGGGGCGGTGAGGGGAAGGACGGACACTCTCCGCTCGGGACACCCTCACCCCGCACCTCTTCCTTCTCTTTTACGCTAAGAAAGCGAAGAGGCAACCCCTCAGAAAGCCGCTTTCTGTCTTAATTACTTCAGTAAAAATGCCCCCAACAACATTTTAGGATTTTTAGTACGTAAGCAATCAGGCAGTCAGTAGGCAAAATAGATTAAACATTTTTTGACCCAAATCTCCATTCTTTGATGAGCCAAGAATCAAGAGTACAAATTCAGCAAACCCCAGTAACAAACCTTCCAGAAATTAATGAACCTTTCCGAGCCTTTATTTCTTCATCTTGTAAATAGGAAAAATACACACATTTAATACCACCAAACCTGCCCACTTCACAGCATCGTGGTGAGACTATGAACTATTTTGTAAACCAATGCAAATAATTCATGTGTAATATTATGAGTTTGGTCACATCATTCTCAGTTGGCTTCCTGTTACTGAAATCTCAAAAATACTTACGCCTCGGTGATAAGACACTGCCAGTTCTAGTCACACCTATGCGGTAACTCACGCCACGGCGACACCAGGGTCTTCAAATCCTAAATCACCGCAGGGCAATACCGGGGTCTCAAAATTCTAAATCGCGCCAGGGCGATGCAGGGGTCTAGAAACCCTAAATCGTGTCAGGGTGATATTCGGATGTTAAAATCCTAATTCACGCCAAGGCAAAACCCAGATCTAGAAACCCTAAACCGCGCCAAGGCGATGCTGGGATATAAAAACCCTAATCGCGCCAAGGCGTTACCGGGGTCTAAAAATCTTAAATCGCGTCAAAGTGAAACCGGGTCTAGAAACACTAATTCACACCTAGGGGGTACTGGGATCTAAAAATCCTCAATCGCGCAAGGGTGACACCAGGATCTAAAAAACCGTCAATCGCACCAAGGCGATGCCGGGGTCTAAAAATCCTCAATCATGCCAGGATGATGCCGAGGTTTAAAAAAAATTGTAAACCATATCAGAGTAATACCAGGGTCTAAAAATCCTAAGTCACTCCAGGGCGCTACCAGGGTCTAGAAATTCTAAACCGCACAGGGTGACGCCAGGGTCTAGAAATTCTAAATTGCATCAGAGAGATACGAGGGTCTAGAAATCCTAAATCAGGGAGATCAGGCGTTCTGAACATTCTACTGTGTGCAGGCGAGACATCCTCTTCCAAGCAGGTAGAACGGGCTCAGAGGACGGGAATGCATGCCCCTCACCCTCCAGAGATTTTCCCTCTACTGCGGGAGTCGCGCTCTGGCAGCCCCAGCTCGGACGGACAAAGTCCCACCCGCTGGCCCGCACCCCATTTGGGGACGACGGCTGCAAGCCAGTCACACACGCTCCCCCCACCCCCGCTCCCACCACGCACCCACCTGCGGAGGCGATCTCGGCGCACCATGGTGGCGTCTTATCCCATGCCGCCTGCACACCGGCCCTGAGCAAAGGGCGCGCCGCAGCGCCCGCAGCGGTGCAGGGTCGGCCGGCAGCTGGGCGCAGCCCACAGCCCGCGAGGGCGGCGCGGCCGCGGCAAGCAGCGAGCGGCCACCGGGGCGTGCGCTGCGGCAATGCGCAAGGCGCGGTTGCCGCAGAGGAGGCGCCGCCCGCCGTGATGCGCCGGGATGTGCTGGTGGCCGCGGCAGCGCAGAGTGAGTGGGCACCGACTTTTAGAGCCCACCCGCGCCCCGCCCCTGACCCGCCCACCGCGCCGCAGTGCCCCTCCCGCCGAAGCCACCCCCTTCCCCGCAGCCCCGCTGAGGGCGCAAGGATGGGGCGCCCCTCCTACAGCAGCTGCTCCGGAGGGCTCCTTCAGGGGTATTGACCCCCACCAGCACCCCGCTGCTCCCTCACGGCCCCCTACCCTGAACCACAGGTTCTATAGCAAAAATCCTCCTCTGGCGAGTTAACACTACAGGAAGAGACGACAGACTTCCTGAGACTCCATCACCTCCCCCGAGACCACCCATAGGCCCCCCACCCCAGCCCCAGAGGTGGCCACTCGACCTCAGATGCAGTGGGACCAGGGCTTCCGCTGTGGTGCCGGCTCACATCCCGCTCGCGATCCGCGCTGAGGCGGGGGCTCTGAACCGCTCGAGTGCCCGGGCCAAAGCAGCGGTCCCTGAACGCCCAATACCTCCTAGGTCCCTAACTACAGGTACCCACCAAGGGCACAACCGAGTGGCTAGGGAAAGACAAGCTCGGCTGGGCTACCGCAGAGCTAATCGGCTGATTCAAGGGACGGCCGCTCGAGAGCAAAAAACGGGGCAAAACTTGCGGCAAGTCTGGGCTCTCTCGGTCAGCCACCGCCGCGGCGCTGGGCACGTTTCCTCTGCAGCAGCGCGACGTGGTCGGCGTGCCGGAGGCCCGCCGCAGCCCTCCCACGGCACCCACTCCCGGCACTAGCCCGTCCTGTGCTGGAAAGAATGATCGGCCGAATTATGAGACTAAAGCTCCCTTTGTTTATGCATTTATTTAAGACTGAATCACAATGCGAGGGCCCCAGTGGTACAGAAAAGAGGGAAGGATTTTTTTCTTCATCCACAATCCTTTAAAAGACATCTATCACGCCTTTGAAGAGAAAAGTGTAGAGAATCAGTGTCTGTTCGTTTTCTGGCTGTAAATTGAATTCCTGACAAACGCGTGGGCTGCGAGCGAGCCAGGCGGCCCGAGCGGTGCCGGCTCCCTCCAGCAGGGGCGCTGCAGGCCTCTCTTCCACTCGTGCCCGCCCAGGCCGCCCCGCCACTCAGCTGCCCAGAGCGCGGGCGAGCAAGATTCCGAACATCTGGGCGAAAGGCCGGGCCAGCCGAGCCCACCCGGTACCTCACAGTGTGCCAGGGAGCTGAGGGCCACCAGTCAGACATAGGAGAAACCGCCATCTATGAGCGTGTCACCAAAACGTGTGGCGCAGTCCAGGGTACACCTCTACTGGTGTCGATTCCGAGGTTCATGAAACCAATGCTTAATTTAGCACCTCCAGAGCGCTAAGAGCCAGGGGTGCAAAGACGAAGAAGGAATGGCCCCTGCCCCCAAAGCGAGCTGCTGTCCATCCGGTGAGGATGACACACAAGAACTGACGGTGCTTAAATTTTCCCTTTAATTTCCTATCAGCGTTTTGTGACAGGTTGGCCCCCTCCCCCTAACATGCAAGCCCCTCAAAGCCCGAGCCCAAGTATTATTCACCTTTTGTATCCCCAGAGCCTGCCACGGCGCTGGCCACAAAGCAGACTCCTAATAAATACTGCATGAATAAGTACAAGAATTTGAGGGCGCACAGGGGAGGAAGTAATTAAGGGGAGGGGGGAAAGGGTTGTCTTGAATGATGAATAGACATTTACCAGAGACAAAGAGCATTCCAACCAGAGGGGACGGCATTCGCAAAGCACCGGAGGCGCAGGACCGCACAGCCTTTGGGGAAAACTCCAAGTCCTTTGGGCCGTGGCGCTGGTAGACAAAAAATTAGGCTAGAAAGAGTATTTCAACCTAAGGAGTTTACAATTTGTCCCGAAGAAAATGAGGAGCCACCGATGGATTTAAACCCTCTGTGGCCTTAATTGGTTACTTAATGAAATTTAAATTACTCCCCTTAACAAGTGGAAGATTACCTATTTTAACGAACCACCACCTTTTAAGGACTGAAATAATTACTCAACAAAATTTAAATCGGTCCTTTCAACAGAATAAAGACTTTCCTATTTTAACTAAGACAACAATATATAACAAACTTGGCATTATAGTTTTTCGTATTTACTGTCAATGGAACCTGTAAGTCCTACAAACAATTCCGCACTTTCATTCTCACCATACCAGAAGCACCAGCACCCGAGATGAAGGCAATTTTGTATTTAACGGACTGAGCGCTCACAAAGGATCTTATTCTGAAAGCCATGGAACATGTCCACCCACATGGAACAAGTAGGCAGACAGGAGGGGAGACTGCTGGGGGGTGGGGGGCGGCAGAGGAGACCAAGGGAAGCACTTGAAGACAACGGGAATTCTAAGTCTGATGCTCAAGACAAACCCTCCCGGACAGAGTGCTAGGAAAAACCTCCTTGGAAAAGGAGGGCTCAAGGTTGAGAAGGACTTCAAACCCATAACTCGTTTAGGCGAAGGAAGCATTCCTGTTTGGAAGAACCTCCCAGCACAGAGGCAAGGAGTCTGGAAAACGCAGAGGATACTAACAGAGATCAGCCTGGCTAAAGCCGGGAGAGAATGCTAGAGAATGCCCCAGAAGCCAAACAGTTAATGAGTTTTTTAACCGTGCCTGACTTACAGAGAGAAGCTTCCTCCACCAGGGGAGAATCTGGCCCAAGGTATAAAACATTTGGAGTGCCTGAGAAAACATGTAGCCGTACATAAATCCAAAGCCTGCCTCTGGCTGGTTCTCAGCGCACCCTTTCATTTCTCGGATACAAACACCACACTTGACCGACATCACAGGCAGCAGCATTCCCTCAACCCGTAGCTTATCATACATTCCTGTCACATTCCAATTCTCAGACAGTCCCACATAAAAAGACCTCAGATTTGTGCAAAGATGAGGGTAGAAAGCTCAGCATTTATTAGCTTGCTGATGTGCAACAGTGGTGAGATCAGCAGGGCTGGTACTGTGGGTTCAATAATCATTTTTTTTGAACCCCCGTTTGAGACCCATAATATGACAACAAGGATATTTATGGAGACAACAGGACAGAACTGGGACTGCCACTTGCAAGAGCCATAATTATCAATTCAAATAAGCTAAAGAAGTCCAAGATGGGGGAAACTGAACAGCAGCACATAAAGCGAGTCAGGATTTTAGTTGCCAGTGAGTCAATGTGATATGGCTCCAAAAAAAAAACCACTGTAGACTGTAGACTGTAATTAGAGAAGCACCCAGAATGAGCTAATCCTGCTCTATTCTGCTAGTGAGAAAGTGTTTTATTTTGTTCTGCACAGCAGATATTAAGAGACACATAAACAGGAATTTGTTCAGAGAAGACCGACTAAAATGCATTGCAAATTATGTCACTGAAGGTGTAACAGCTGTCATATTTTAAGCTCCTACTATAGCATGGATCTTCACCCAATTTATCCCTAATTCTCATAATAACTCGCTAGATGAGTACTTTCATCCGTATTTTTCAGAGAAAGATACAGTAGCTCAGAGCACTGTTAGTATGTGAAGGGACTGGGAACTGAGCGCAGATGCATCTGGCTCCAAAGCTGGCGTTCTTTCCACTACCCCACACTGCCTCCCTGTTTAAAATAACCGGGCATGTTTAGTTGGAAGAAAAGAACCCTTGTGGAGTGAGTGGAAGAAGGGAAATGTGTTAGCAGTCCTCAAATATTTGTGGAAGCAGCATTAGACATTTTATTCTGTATGGCTCCAATGAGTGCAAATTGTAGAGAAACAGATGTCAATTCAACATAAAGAATTTTCCAACAGGGTTGTCTAGAGACTGGGTAGCTCAGCCATTTGGGGACGTGACAAGTTCGCTGTCTCTAGGGGTTGGGTAGCCCTGCGGCAGGTATGCAAGGTCTGGATAAATGCATGAATGACCTTTAAGGTCTTTTCCCATCTGACAGAAACTAAGGCTCAGAGAAGCATTGGAACTTGGCCAGGGTGACCCCTCCCTGAAAGGTCAGATCCACAACAAGATCTTTCCTGGGTGTCCCTCAGCCCAGAGCTCTTTGTACATCATGCTATTTCATGCTGAGGGCAAGACAAACTGAAGAAATTATGCATACAATCACATCAACCTCCCTCTCAATCAAATTTAACCCATATATCCAAAAAGCGACCGGTGTCTTCCTTCCTCTTCAGGCTCGTTTTTGGGCAAAAATCTTTGGCTGAAAATAGTTCAAAAGGTAAGTGGGAGAGGAGAGAAGCAAGGGAGCTGAATAACCCATTAACCAGATAAGATAAACCTAAGAGACTGTTTCTAGAGATTACAGTATTACTGAGCACCCCTAAAGTATCTTTACACACCCTTTGCATTACTGGGCACATCCCATAATCCCAAGTCTGGTACTATTCTGCTGTTCCACACCTGGAATACATCTTATACACTCACACATAAATAGGTTGAAGGATTTGAAATAAAATCATATCTTGCATTTTTATAGCTCTTTACCCTTTCATGTATATTATCTCATCTGATGCTCATCACAGTCCTCTAAGGAAAACAGCTTTCTTTCGGACGGACAAGCAATTTCCTAGCTGCCTGGGGAAGAAAGGGCTACGGCACACAATTCATTTTTTTTTAAACTACATTCCACATTAAATTATTCCCCCAGCCTGGATGAGTCAACCCAGAAGCAGGTGTTTTGCTTTTCCTCGATTGCTATCACCACCGCAAACCTTCAGCTGTCTTCCCCCACCGTGCCCTCCAGGGCCCCCACCCCCGCTACTACCGCAGCGCTTGGTCCCCAGCCGGTTACTAAGCACTCGCTCTGCACAGCCCCGCACTCGCTGCTCCAACTCTCAGCGAAAACTACACCCCCTCCCCACCGGCGCCAGGTGGCCGCGTCCCCGTCCCCCCAACATTCGCCCAGGCCCGTGTGACTGCGACCTTCCCAACCACCAATGAGGTCCCGAAGCGGGAAGGCGCATCCTCCCGGGAACTCGAGACCCGATTTCCTGGAGGGATGGTCAAGCCGACTGACTGAGTGACTAAACGCTCTGTGGGGAGTCAAGCCTCGGGCGAGGGTTAGGGGACTTCTGTGTTCTCGTCCGACCGCGAGGTTCTAGGAGACGATGACCGAGGACCTCGCCCGCGTGGCCCTCGAGTGGCGCGCACACCTCGTGCGGCCACCCACCAACCTCCGCGTAATCCGGCACGCCCCAGCCGGTCCTCACGGCCTCCCGGGCCACTATCACTCAAAGCTTGGCCCCAGGATTGGTGTAGTCCACGCACACCAGCCACATACCCCGAGTGTGTCCATGCCCAGTCATCCGCTGGGCTAGGAGGCTAAAGGTGGAGGGTCACTCCTTCCCCGCCTGTTTCCTACCTGATTCAGGTAAGACCTGGGCTACAAGACTCCATGTTTGGGGACCCGGTTGCGCATGCGCTTCCCGCGGCCAGAGCTTCTCCGCCTGACCCCAGTCCCAGGGAAGACCCAGCCAAGCCACCGAATACCCGGTTCTGGGCTAGAGCGTCGCCACCTCCGCGCACCGGCCCATCGCCCCCGAGCCCAACCTATGCTGCCGCCTTCTCCCTGCCGGGCGTCAGCGCCACCTATTGCGAAGGGCATGAAACGGCAGGCTGTGCATTGAATAAGAGGCTGAATAAACGAATAAACTTTTATAGGGCCCAATCTGAGTACATTTACGTGGTAAAACTGAAGGCCAAAGATAGTTATTAACTATGTCGAGATTTCTGGCGAACCTTCCATATCTCAACCATTTCCCTAACTTCATAGTTACCCTAAAGATTCCCAAATCTATATCTCCAGCCCTTCTCTCTTCTCCAAACTCTAGATCCATATATTTGACTGCCTTCTGTTCCTCTTCACATGAATGGCCTACACACGTCTTATACTCCACAAGGACTAAGTTAAATTCATTACCCTTCCTCCACTACAAACTAACCACCCCCCTTCCCCAGAACCTGTGCTACTTTCTTTATTCTCTGTTGCGGTTAATGGCATCATTAGCCACTCCAGTCTACTGCACTCAATTACCAATACCTGTGGCGTAATGGAATGAAGCTAAAAAGCCAAGCAGCCTTGGGTACAAATCCCAGCAAGTTCTCTCCTTCCCCCTGCTCTTCATCTTACTTCCCAAGTATCTTGGATTCATCTTGCTTCCCTCCATTCCCAACCGTTTCCCCTTGCTCAGGCCTCATTATCTCTCGCTTGGACTACTGCCTCCTAATTGGTTTCCAGGTCTCCACGATCACACCTTTCTAATTCATCATTCACACACCTGCCCAAAGTGATTTTTCTAAAATGCAAATCAGATCGCATCTCTTTCTGTCTTCAAACTCTGTATACTAACTCCTATTCCCAATGCTAAATTCAAGCTCTTTAACTGGACATGCAAAACACTTCCAAATCTGGACCTTCCCTTCCTCTAGAATCTTCTCTCTTACCACCTGCACCTCTCCCAAACTTCATAATCTGACTTAATGTTGCTAATTGCAGTTCCTCCCAAAACACTGTGTGGTTTCCATTCTCCATGCCCTTACACATCTTTCCCCTGCCAAATACATTCGTCCCCACTTAGGCTACCTAAAAACTTCATTACTCAAAATTCACCTTAGTTGTCACATGCACTTGAAAGCCTTCCCTGAAGCCTTCCTACAGAAATATCACTCCCTCTGTGCTATCTCTGTCCCTGTTGACCACTGTGTGCCAGACACTGTGCTAAACTCCTTATGTACGTTATATCATTTAATTCTGATGATAATGCTATAAAAGAACTATTATTATCCTAATTTTACGGATGAGAAAGCTGAGGCTTTGAAAGATGAAGGAGCTTGCCCAAGGATGCAGAGGTGGTAAGTTGTGGAGCCAGGATCTGAACGCAGATATGTCTACTCATGTTTATCTATTCATCAAAAAGGTTTGTAGAATTAAATGATATATGAAAAATCACAGATCATCTTTTAAAAGTATTACAGAGTTTATTTTTTAAAGGAAAAACACACAGTTGTTCTACTCTAGTAGATGGAAATAGAGTGTTCTACTTTAAACTAATGGTATCGAAGGCCAAATAAATAGCCTTGACATCAAGCTGAATAAGGAAACAATCCTGCTATTATTCTGTATAATTTTTTCTTATGATATGAATGTTATGAATGTTTTTGCTAAGGGACTGATGTATTGTAAACCATTAATAAGTAGATTTTTTTTTTAAAAAAATCTCCTTCTGGATAAGTGGGGGAAGAGAGATCTATTGATAAATTGAAAGAGTCACCATAGAAGTTCAAAAACTTGCCAAAGATGGGGATACCATGATATCATGAGGGATGTATGGAGTCTAAATGAGTTAATATGTGTAAAGAGAAGAGTTTCTGGCACAGAGAAAGCACCATATCATTGCTATTGCTATTACTGTTGCTGTTGTTAAGAACTTCAGTAGCTCCCAATTCAGTGGTAAAGACAAACACATAAGCTGATGAGTGAATAACACAGCTATGAACAAAGGTCTGTTGCGAGTTCCCAGAGGAGGCGGGGCTGAGGATCTTCCAGGGAATAGGAAGAGGGGCAGGGAACAAGATGGCACCCAGAGGCCATATGACTGAGAAAGGAGTAAGTTGCTGGAACCAGAGGAACACCACCTAACTTCTGCAGAAACGTTTTATTTGTTGGCAGATCTTTTACTTCTGAAAGCTCTGTTTCTTAGAAACTCTAACGTTTAAAGTTTCCTTACTATTCCAAGCATTCTTTTGCTTCTGGCCCAGCAATGGGACCTTAGCCACTGGGCAAAAGAGCAAGACTTTTACCCAGATGACATGAAAGTATGGAGGAGGGGAGAATAGGTGACTGAAGCTTATGATGGGGTGACCAAGTACTCAAGGGAAGTTCCGGCCCCACCCAGAAGTCCAGCTGGGATAATCAGGACTCCAGAAGGGGAAAACACATTCCCATCCCCCAGGCTCCAGCCCCTCCCTAGCAGAGGAGAAACAGATGGGCACAGACTTAGTGATGTGTGCCTTGATCAGGAGGGAAGGGCAGAGGCCATCATCCAACTTGGCAGGCACTGCCCAAGAAGGCCCACCTTTTTCCTCCAAACCCATGCCAGGTGTCTAGCACACTAACTCAGTGTTTCCCAAGCCAAACGACATGGAAGGCTGCTTAAAAGTCTACATTCTTTACCACAGGCCATTAACTTTACATGTAGGCAAAACATATTTATGTTCCTCCTGTTCTTCAATAAACAGAGTAAAGAAACTTTCTGTGGGTAGTTCACTCCAGACCAGTGAAATGAGGCCAGCTATTCTGATGGGAATAACTAATGAGACACATACAGAAACGAAGTTCAACGTTAAACAGAGGAACACTGTTGGTAGAATTGAATAGATACAACTTTTTTGGAGGGCATTTTGGCAATAGCTATTAAAATTGATCCGGCAATTCCACTTTCCCAAATTTATTCTGTGTGTATACTCCCTGACATGTGTCCAAGGATGAACAATGTTGCATTATTTGGAAAAAGAATCTTTTTAACTGAAAACAAGCTAAATATCCATCTATAAGGTGCTGGTTATGAGGCTGTCTAACGTGTAAAGCTTTTCAATGTACACGAAAATGCAAGGTTCAAAAGAGTGTGTATATTATAATCCTACTTGTATAAAAACCTGTATGTATCATATAACTAAATATGTTGATATTTACAATATTAATATATTTACATATGTATTAGAAATCCCTGGAAACATCCAGATGTGGCAAAGTGGAAGCTTAGGGGCAAATCTGGTCTACAGGGAGATTCGTTTATTGTGCTTTTTTGTTTTAAATTTAAATGTGAATGCCCGTAGAAAGGGCCCTTTACTCTCTAGTCTCACACCCTTCAGTTCCCCCAGCTGTTACTTGGCCTGGTCCCTAAATGTGAGTGAGGATAGATGCAGGCACTTGTGGGGGTAGCTGGAGGCATGCTTTTAGTATTTACTTTCCACTTCTGATCTGTAAGCAAACATGACATTTATGACTTAAGGGAGGGTAGAGTGGGGACTGACGTCTTTCCATGTCGGAGAGAACAAGGACTAGAGGAAAATAAGGATCCTGAGAGATGAGACACTGATTTGGAAGTTACTGCTACAGGCGAGATAAGGAGTAAGCGGAGGCTGAGCCAGCCAGAGCAAGGATGAATTGTGAAGCCCAGATTTGAAACTTCTTTCAAAATCCCTTATCAGCCACTGCAGTTAAAGGAATGTACAGGCTTCTCTTCCTTCTTCTTTCTTTCCTGTCATGAATAATCGCAGCCTGTGGTTTATCACATGGGCAGCTGGGCAGGACTCTGTTGTGCTCTGTGGGAACCCAGCTCTGCTCATAGCACTCCTGGAGAGTCTCATTCTCCTGTGCCTGTGAGTTAATTTCTTTCCCTTCACAGTGTTGGCACCAGCTGTACAGAAAGCAGGAGTCTTCAGCACCAAATATACAGCAGAAATCAAACTTGGATGTGCCTGTACAGAGTCTATCAGATAGTACTGTCCTGCCCTTTGTCTACCTGTAGGATCAGTGGCTTCCACAGTTAACTTCAAGACAATGTTAGAAACCCTAATAGTCTGTAAATAAGAGTAAAGCTTTACCTTAAAATAAGAACAAGGAAAACTCCCAAATGAAACATTCCCTTGTTTTTGGCAGCAGTTAACAGACAGCAGCTGGTGTGAGACTCCTGGATGCCACACTATGCTCTTTCATCTGCTGGAAATTCTTCAGCTGAATGAAATTATTCATTTGAAAGTTTTCATTGAATTTAGGCTGGTATTTCAGGGACTTTTTCTTCTGTAGTCTGAACAGTGGGGAATGCATCATGGTGCTAAATTGGGGAGATTGGGCCGTGAATATAGTCCAATCCATGAATTACTCTTTTTTGAGGGGCTGGTTCATTGAGGGAGAGAGAGCGAGAGAGAGGAATCAGAGATTTTATAACTATAGGAGGGATTATGTCCCATCTATGAGTCACTCGACCCCCATTCCCATTATCTCTGTCCACAATATTATGCCTGTCATAGACACTCACGTGCTTCAGCGCAAATCCACTAAGTTCACACAAGTATCCCAAATGACCATCAGCTGATGGATGGATACATAAAATGTGGTATATGCATACAATGGAATATCATTTGGCAACAAAAAGGGTTGAAGTGCAGATACATGATACACCGTGGATGAACCTTGAAAACATTATGCTAAGTAACAGAAGTCAGACACGAAAGACCACATGTTATATAATTCCATTTCTACAAAATTCCAGAAGCGGCAAATCTATGGAGACCAAAAGCAGATTAGTGGTTGCCTAGGGCTGGGGTAGGAGGGGGGAAGGAGAGTGAATGCTAATAGGTATAGGGATTTTGTGGATGGAGGTGGTGCATCTAAAATTAATAGTGGGACTTCCCTGGTGGTGCAGTGGTTAAGAATCCACCTGCCAATGCAGGGGACACAGGTTCGAGCCCTGGTCTGGGAAGATCCTACATGCTGCGTGGAGCAACTAAGCCCATGCGCCACAACTAATGAGCCTATACTCTAGAGCCTGCGAGCCACAACTACTGAGCCCACCTGCCACAACTACTGAAGCCTGTGCGCCTAGAGCCCGTGCTCCTCAACAAGAGAAGCCACCACAATGAGAAGTCCCCGAACTGTAACAAAGAGTAGCCGCACTCGCCACAACTAGAGAAAGCCAGTGCACAGCAACGAAGACCCAACGCAGCCAAAAATAAATAAATAAATATATTTAAAAAAAAATTAATAGTGGTAATAGTTACACAATTCTGTGAGTATAATAAAAACCACTGTAAATTTTAAATAGGTGAATTATATGTTGCATAAAGTGTATCTCAATAAAGTCATTAGTGAAAAGATAAAAGGAAGGAAAGATGTATACCAAGAAAATATTAGTTTAAAAAGCTGAAGTGACATATAATATTATAAAAAAGATTTTGGAACAAGGAATATTACCATGGATAAAGAAGGATTTCACAGTGAAAAAGGAATTAATTCATCAAAAAAAAATCCTATACGTGTATGCATATGGTAATAGAGCTTCAAAATAACTTAAGCAAAAACTGATGGAATTAGAGGAGAAATAGCCAAATCCACAATTATAACTAGGGGTTTTTATATTCCTCTCTCAAAAATTTATAGAGGAAACAGTAAATCAAAATATACAACACTTGAACAATACTATCAATCAACTACAACTAATTATCATTTAAAGAAAACTCCACACAACAAAAGTAGAACACCCAGTCTTTTCAACCGAACATGGACTATTCATCAAGGTAGATCATACTCAAGATAGATCATATTCTGTATCATATTGGATAGGTCTCAATAAATGCAAAAGGACTGAATTCATTTGAACATATTCTGTAACCACAATGGAACTAAATTATAAATCAATAACAGAAAAATATATGGAAATCCTCAAGCATTTAGAAATTAAACAGTAGACTTCTAAATAATCCATGGGTCCAATACAAATCACAAGTGAAATTATTAAAAATTTGAACTGAATGGAAATAAAAACACAATACATCAAAATTTGTGGGAGGGCTTCCCTGGTGGCGCGGTGGTTGAGAGTCCGCCTGCCGATGCAGGGGACACGGGTTCGTGACCCGCTCCAGGAAGATCCCACATGCCGTGGAGCATCTGGGCCCGTGAGCCATGGCCACTGAGCCTGCGCGCCCGGAGCCTGTGCCCCTCAACGGGAGAGGCCACAGCAGTGAGAGGCCCGCGTACCGCAAAAAAAAAAAAAAAAAAAAGTGTGGGATACAGCTAAAACTGTGCTAAGAAGGAAATTTATAGCAATGAATACAATCATCCCTTGGTACCTGTGGGGGGATTGGTTCCAAAACCACCACCCCCATACAAAAATCCAAGGATGCTCAAGTCCCTTTTATAAAATGGCTGTAGTACAGCTGGCCCTCCTTATCCCTGGGTTCCTCATCCTTGCATTCAACCAACTGCCCGTCCCACAGATAAGGGGAGCTGACGGTATTTAACAAGAAGAACAGTCTCAGATCAAAAATCTAATCTTCGGGGCTTCCCTGGGGGCGCAGGGGCTGAGAGTCTGCCTGCTGATGCAGGGGACACGGGTTCATGCCCTGGTCCAGGAAGATCCCACGTGCCGCGGAGCGGCTGGGCCCGTGAGCCATGGCCGCTGAGCCTGTGCGTCCGGAGCCTGTGCTCCGCAACGGGAGAGGCCACAACAGTGAGAGGCCCGAGCACCGCAAAAAAAAAAAAAAAAAAAAGAAAAGAAAAATCTAATCTTCCACCTTAAGAAATAGTAAAAAGAAGAGCAAAGTAAACCCAAGTAAGTAGAAGGAAGGAAATAATAAAGAGCAGAATCTATGAAACTGAAAACAGAAAAACAGTAGAGAAAAATCAATGAAAATAAAAGCTAATTCTTTGAAAAGATCAATAAAATTAATAAAAGTCAGATGAATCAGGGAAAAGAAGACAAAACTTACCAGTGTCAGGAATAAAAGAGAAGAGAATAAAGATCCTCAGACATTAAAAGGATGAAAAGGCAATATTATGGACAACTTTATGCCAATAAATTCAACAACTTCAATGAAAGACAAATTCCTTAAAAAATACAAACTACCAAAGATCATTCAAGAAGAAAGAAATGAACACAATATCCCTATAGCTACCAAATAAATCGGACTCATGGTTAAAAACCTCCTCACAAAGAAAACTCCAGGCATAGGTGACTTCACTGGTGAATGCCACCAAACATTTCAGGAAGGAATAATCCCAATTTTACACAGTCGTCTAGAAATAAAAGAGGAGGGGACACTTCCCAAATCATTTTATAAGGCCAGCATTATTCTGTTCCCGAAACCAGACAAAGGCATTACAAGAAAAGAAAACTACAGACCAATATCCTCATGAACATAGGTGCAGAAATCCTTAACAAATGTTTTGCAAATTAAATCTAGCAACATATCAATTGAATGACACATCATGACGAAATGGGGCTTATCCAAGGAATGTCAAATTGTTTCAGTATTCAAAAATCAATCAGTGTAATTCACCACATTAACAAACTAAAAAAGAAAAATCATCTCAATAGATGCAAAAAGCATTTGACAAAAGTCAAACCCATTTTTAATGAAAATTCTTGGCAAATTAGGAATAACGAAACTTCCTCAACACAATTAAGGACATCTATGAAAAACCTACAGCTGACATTATTCCTAATGCCTTCCTTCCTAATATAGGGAACAATGCAAGGATTTCTACTTACCACATTTCTGTTCAGCATTGTCCTGGAGGCCCTAGACAGTGGAATAATGCAAGAAAAAGAAATAAAAGTCATACATATTGAGAAAGAATAAGTAAAACAAAATCTATTTATATACAACATGATTGTATATGTTGAAAATCCTAAAGAATCTACAGAAAAGTTACCAGAACCACGAAGTGAATTTAGTAAGATTATAGAATACAAGGTTAATATACAAAATCAACTGTGTGTCTATTTACTAGCAATGAACAATTATAAAATGCATTTTTAAATACCATTTAAAAATATGAACTACTTGGGGATAAATTAAATAAAACATTACAAGATTTGTACACTGAAAACATCACTGAGAAAAATTAAGGAAGATCTAAATAAGTGAAGTTATATCATGTTCATGGGTTAGAAGCCTCAATATTGTTAAAATAGCAATTCTCTCCAAACTGAGCTACAGATTTGACACAATCACAAAAAAAAAGCCAAGCAGACTTTTTTTTTTTTTTTTTTTTTTTTTTTTTTGCGGTACGCGGGCCTCTCACCGCTGCGGCACCTCCCGCTGCGGAGCACAGGCTCAGGACGCACAGGCCCAGCGGCCACGGCTCACGGGCCCAGCCGCTCCGCAGCACGTGGGATCATCCTGGAACCGGGCAAGAACCCGTGTCCCCTGCATCGGCAGGCGGACCCTCAACCACTGTGCCACCAGGGAAGTTCCAAGCAGACTTTTTTGTAGAAAGTAACAGCTGATTGTAAAGTTTATGTGGAAATGCAAAAAGCATAGAATAGCCAAAATGGTTTTTAAAATAGAGAACAAAGTTAGAGGACTTACACTACCTTATTTCAAGACTTACTATAAAACTACAGTAATCAAGACAAGGTGATGTAATTGTAAAAACAGACATGTAGAGCAATGTAACAGAATAGAGAGTCCATAAATAGACCCACATATGCATAGTAATTTGATTTTCAACAAAGGTGCCAAGGCAGTTCAGTAGTGAAAAGATAATATTTTCAGAAAATAATACCAGAACAAGTGGATATCCATATGCAGCACACATATATATACATACACACAAATGGGGGGGTGAACCTGGAATCTTACCTCACTCCATTTACAAAATTTAATTCAAAATAAATTATAGCCTACATAAAAAATGTATTCAAAATGGATTACAGATCTAAACATTATGAGAACTATAACCATAATAGTTCTAGAAGAAAACATGAGAGGAAAGTCTTAGTCGGCTTTGGTTAGGCAAATATTTCTCAACTAGGACATAAAAATATAAAACATAACAGGAAAAATGATAAATTGGACTTCATCAAAATTAAAACCTTTTGTTCTCAAAAGAAGTTGTGATAAAAATGAAAAGGAAAGTGACACACTGAAAGCATTCACAATACATATAACTTATAAAGGACTTGTATACAACATACATAAGAATCCTGCAACTCAGTAAGGAGACAAACAGTCCAATTTTTAAATGAGCAAAAGATTCCAACAGACACTTCACCAGAGAAGACATATGAATGGCAAATAAGCACATAAAAAAATGCTTAACATCATTCATCATTAGTGAAATGCAAACTAAAATCACAGTGCAATTCTACTTCAGACTCAGTAAAGTGACTAAAATTAAAAAGACTAACAATCCAAGTGTTTACAAGGATGTGGAACAACTGAAACTCTCATACATTGCTGATGAGAATATGAAATTATATAACCTCTTTGGAAAACAGGCTGTTTCTTATAAAGCATACTTACTATATGGACTCAATTACTCTGATACTGGGTATTACCCAAGAGAAATGAAAATGTATGCTCACATAAAGACTTGTTGAATGTTCAGAGCAATTTTATTTATAACAGTCAAATCTAGAAAAACCCTTCAACTTGTAAATGGATAAATTATACAATATCCACTCAATTGAATGATACTCGGCAATAAAAGGAAACAAATTATTGATACATGCAGCAATGTGGGTGTTTCTTAAAGCATTCTAAGTGAAAGAAGCCAGACAAAAAAGACTACAAACTATATCATTTCATTTACATAAAATCCCCAAACTTTTGGGGGTGGTGGAGACATTCTCTATATCCTGATTATGAATGTGGTGAAATGGCTAATATATACAATATACGGTTAACTCTTGAACAACATGGGAGTTAGAGGCACTGATCCTCTGCTCAGTTAAAAGTCCAAGCATAGGAGCTTCCCTGGTGGCGCAGTGGTTGAGAATCTGCCTGCCGATGCAGGGGACACGGGTTCATGCCCCGGTCCGGGAAGATCCCGCATGCTGCGGAGCGGCTGGGCTCGTGAGCCATGGCCGCTGAGCCTGTGCGTCCGGAGCCTGTGCTCCACAACGGGAGAGGCCACGACAGTGAGAGGCCTGCGTACCGCAAAAAAAAAAAAAAAATGTCCAAGCGTAATTTACAGCCAGCCCTCCACATCCTTGATTCAACCAACCCCAGATCATGTAGTACTGTAGTACAAATTTAGTGAAAAAAATCTTCATATAAGTGGACCCATGCAGTTCAAACCCATGTTTTTCAAGGGTCAACTGTACACTTAAACTTATTAAATTTTATTGTATGTGAATTATACTTCAGTAAAGCTGATTTTTAAGGTGATGTAAAAATATTTAGTATAAGTTTAGAAAAAGTCTGGAAGAATGTACATTAAATTCTTAACAATGGAGAAGAAATTACAAAAGACTTTCAACTTCTATTTCACTTTGTTATATACTCTATAATGTTTTATCTTTTTCCAAAGAGACTTCTATATTAGTCAAGATTCTTATGACTGCTAGTGACAGAAACATAACTCAAACTAATTTAAGAAAAGGCGAAATTTATTGGTTTATTGTGTCACTAGTTCATTTATTTATTGCGTCATCTGGGGGTAGATTCAGACATAGCTGGATCTAGGTGCTCCACTGAAGTTTTTGAGAATGAAGCTTTCCTCATCTATTGGTTCTTCCTTCCCCTGCATGGGCTTCATTCTCAGACTGTCTCTCTCCCTGTGAGGATGACACAGCAGCCTAATAGCTTAGCAACCTCAGAGGAAAAGTCACACCAGGAAAAGTCCTGAGCCAACTCTTAAAGAAGCAGCTGGGACACATTTCCTTCCCTGAGCCCTGGCACCCTGATGGCCAGGCATGGGTCACAGGACCATGCATGGAGCTGAGCAGGGTGGTCTCAGCCCCATACTGAAGAGTGGTTCCCAAAAGGAGAGAGAAAAAAAAAAAGAGGGTCTGATATCAGAATAAAGGCAGCTTAGCAGGCATAAACAGCAGATGACTACTATAATATACTGCTTTTAGAATTAAGGAAAAAGTTATTTTGCTTTTAATCTTTATAATAACAGAGCCCAAGGAAATATCTTCTGGTGCTTTTCTAACAGAGCATAGCATAAAGCCCACTGTTATGCACTGAATGTGTGGGTCCCCCCAAAGTTCATATGTTGAAACCCTAACCCCCCATATGATGATATCAGGAGGTAGAGTCTTTGAGAGGTAGCTAGGTTTAGATGAGGTTATGAGGGCGGAGCCTCCATGATGGAATTCATTTCCTTCTAAGAAGAGAAAGAGACTAGAACACTCTCTCTCCACCATGTGAGGATACAGTGAGGAGGTGGCCATCTATAAGCCAAGAAGCAGGCCCTCACAGGACGCTGAATCTGCCAGCACCTTGATCTTGAACTTCCCAGCCTCCAGAACTGTAAGAAATAAATCTTCATTGTGTAAGTCATCCGTTCTATGGTAATTGTTATAGCAGCCCAAGCTGACTACATGACCCACATATCAGCCTTCTCTGATGGATTAGGGAGGAGTTAAGGAAGATGCCATCCAAGGGGAACCCTTTCCTCGCCAAAACAGAGGGTAATTTGTAGAATGGAGTAGAGGTAAGATAGGGCTTGGAGAAGATTTGTGTAATCCCTTGAGGGAAACGACATAGGTGGTTGACTAGAGATGAAAAAAAGGACTTCCAAGTAAAGCCAAGGGTGGCCATGTGACACACCATGTGGCCATTCTGGGATAGGGGGATGGCTGAAACGATCGTGGTGTTGCTTCCGTGCGCTACCTGGAATCAAGCCGCGGGACAACAATACTGCACTTCTGAAGTGTCAGGCCACTTGTGCTTGATGGTAAATAATTTTAAATACTTTTATATTAACACACATAAGAATGCATTATGAAGTAGAATGCAAAAATTGCATGGGATTTTTAAGATAAAATACAAACTCCTTGCTTGCAATAACCCCTTCAGGCTGCCTCTCACTCTCTCCTTCATGTGAATTCAGGTTCCTCTGCCATTAGAAATTCTTTGGTGGAAAATTTTGAGAAGTATTTCTTTAAGGAATAAGGGCTGGGGATAAAGGATGTTCTTGGGGTTTTTACAGTGTCCAGACACTTTGCCAGAAGAAGAAACCAGGCAAGGATTCAGGAAGATTTGGGATTTTGAAGACAGGGCTAACATCTGGAGGGATTGGCAGAACCGATGCTAGTATATGCATAAGGGACTGAGGTTCAGGGCTGCTCACGTAAATCCTAAGAGCAGCTGCATTCCTGGGTAACATCTCATGTGGAAAGCATGGGATCCTGCCCTGGCTTAGGGTCTGGATTAGCATCTCTTTGAGGAGTAGGAATCTAGTGTTCTTGCAGAGGCACATCCATTTCTGGGGTCAGGGGAAGTTCATCTCTGAACAACAAGCTCTGGTGAGCAGCTTTTTGCCTCAGAATTGGTGGAGAAGAGAGATGGAGCCCAGAAGGTTTAGAGTTCACAGGTTTAATAAGATATGGGAGATCCACAAAGGGTCATAAAAATAAAAGGACATTTTAACACCACAAAAGTAAAAAGGACAAAATGGAAATGATAGCCCTTCCCCAGAAAAGGACCATTAGCTGGCACCTGGTCTTTTTTTTTCATCACAAGGCAGAAGAAAAATTTTATCACAGATCACAGCATTCTGAGGAACTGAGAATACTGCAGTGAAGGACAGGATGGGTCCTTCCTTTTATGCACTCTGGGATAACTGAAAATTACCCCCAGGAGGACTTTATTTAAAAACAGAGGAATGAGCTAACACTACTGTAGTCATCATATTGCAATATTTAAATGTATCAAACCTACACTTTATACATCTTAAATTTAAACATTGCATAATGTTATACGTTAATTATATCTCAGAAAAAAAAAAAAAGAAGACAGGGAGAAAGACAAGCTCATGGCAATTAGCAGGACATCTACAACCTGACCACAGGATAGCAAAGGACACTCCTGCTTCTGTCTCTCCTGGGTGGGGACCCTCGAAATCTTAATAAGTCTTGGCCATTATGGTGAATTTTAGAGGGCAAGGAACAAGGGGAGGTGGAGCAGAATGAGAGAATTAAATTGGAAATATAGATTCTTGAACTGAGGTAGATAAAGAAATTAAATAATTATAAACCCAAAGGCCAAAAAATGGAAAAAAACAATCAACCTGCACCTGGAGCATTAGGTTCTGGAAATCCAATTTGCACATAGAGAGTGGAGGGGCCTTCGCTGAGGGGGGTGTGCCAGGAGCTGAGGCCCCGCTGGTGAGCAGAGGACCGTTGCCCTGGAGACAGTCTTAGCTTAGAAATGGCAAACAGGAAAATAACAGGGGCTTAAGGGAGAAAGAAGAAAAAAGGCACTGCCTGGGATGGTTGATATCTTAGAAACCAGACTATACTGCATGAAACAAATGTACTTAAAAGGATAAATACAGATTTAACTGCTTTGAATAATGAAGATAGGAAGAAGGAAGATATTTTAGTTGTTTCTGGGTTTGGATGGGTGATCAGACACTCAAGAGATTTAACAGAAGAAAAAAGAGAAATGTGTTAGAGCAGAAACTGAGATACACTTGACTATCTCCTAGCCTCTGTTCCAGAATGTACTATTGAAATGTGCTCTCAGAGAGCTATTGATAGAGAAATAATAACAAAAATAAATCCAGGGAGCTTCCTTCTTGGTGCCCATGATAATAACTTGAGATGGCAGATTTAAGAGGGAGAAGTCCAGAGCTATTTAGCATAAAATTCAGAGGTAATAATTAGCTAGTTTCAAGGCAAGGCAATGATTGAGGGGAAATGGCTTGGGCAACCATGGCCAGGAGATTTGGGGGTTAAGACTTGGTCAAAGTAGGTCTGGACACCCTCTTCAAAGTGGCTAAGGGTTTTGATACTGAGATAGGAACCCCGAGAGACTGGAGCTAGAGAAGGGACTTCCTGGAGCAGAAAAAGCCAGGAAGATCGGTCAAAGGGCTTGGAGTAAGGGACAACTGGGAGAAGCAAGCCTGGGATGTGCACAGAGGACAGACGTGAAGCTAAAAACAATAGCCAATAACAAAGGAAAGAGGAATAGGGACAGGTGGATAATATATCGCCTTGGGCAATTGCTGAGAATGGACTACAGCCGTGGTTCTCAACGTGTAGCCCCCTGACCAGCAGCATCAGCATCATCTGGAATTTGGTAAAACGCAAATGGTCCGTCCCCCTGAATCAGCAACCCTGGGGATAGGCTCAGCAATCTGTGTTTCAGTAAGCCCTCGAAGTGAGAGCAATGCACTCTAAAGTTTGAGAACAACCCTACTGAAGCATCCCTGGCTTGCCTTTAATGGCTGCTGAGACCAACAAGCCAGGGAGCAGGGCTCCCTTAAACCTCTGGGTTGGCCTAGATGGGTGAATAAATGGTGAGACTCACTGAAGGGGAGCCACAAGAAGCCATGTCTGGGTTTGACACTGGTGTTGGACTGATAGGAGAAGTTTTAAGCAAAACTACACAGCTCATAGAAGAGAGGTAGACAGGGCTAGCCTAAGTAATAGGACTTTAGGAAGAATCAGAATTCACTGATAATTTCTCTTATCACAGAACTAGCTCTGGAAAATGACAGGTTTATAATAGAATTAGTGAACCCAGTAACAGAAAACAAACAAAGGTGACCCTATGATCTGAATATTGAACATGTATACAGGTTAGAAGGCCCCCAGGAAATGGAAGAAGTACATTTTCAGCTTGGGGAGATCAGGTAGTAAAGCAACAAGAAGCTTTAGACATCAGGAACCAAAAACATGCAGACATAACTGGATGGGGTCAGGGCACTAATGGAGAAGACTGTAAATGACTGTAATTTTCAGAGCTGTGAAGCCATAAATTGCTCTGGGAGGACTGCCTGCTATTAGTGTAGCACTCTCTGCTCTCAAGATGAAGCAGCTGGAGGCTGTGAAATTGGTTAAAATGATTCCCAGAAAAAGAAGGAAAACTGAATATGAAGGAAAAGAGGTCTTCTGCCACCCTCTCAAAAGAGATGGGGCCCAAAGCCCTGGATGTAGGGGCCTGGACCATCTTCAGAGGTGAAACTGTCTTCAAGTTTCTGCAATCCAAGGAAGGAGTTTTAAGGCTAAAAACTCAAGGGCACTAGAAAGTAAACTGACTGCAATTCTTGCTACCATTATACTTTTAGTTTTATAGAGAGGCAATGGAAGGGCCTCAGCCTATGGGGGCAGAGACTACATACAGGATGTATAGAGGGAACAAAAACTGTTGCTTTGGAAATGGTGTTAGTGTTGAAAATGACAGACAGCAAACTAGGGATATAACAGGGGCTTAAGGGAAAGAGTGAAAAGACCAGTACCGTCCCCAGGTTCTAACCCCATAAACTGCTGATGCCGCAATAGGAAATAAAAGCTAAGATACAGAGTCAAAATGAGGGAGGATCAAGGTACTAGGAAACCCAAGAATGAGAACTAGGCAAGTGGGTGAGCCAGAGATGGGTGACTGCCAGAGACCAAGTCCACTTAAAAGCTTTCCTCAGCCCTCTCTCTTTTTGGGGGGGTGAATTTTTAATAATTTTTTTGAGATATAACTGACCTATAACAAATCACAAATATTTAAAATAATCTAGTTAGTGATTATGAACATTATCTGTCACCCCCAAAGTTTCATCCTGCTGTTTTGTGATGCATTTATTTTCCTTCCCTCACCTCCTATATACCCATCCCCAGGCAATCACAGATCCAGTTTCTGTCACTGTAGGTTAGTTAGACTTTTCTAGAATTTTATATAAATAAAATTGTGAGTATGTACTCTTTTTTGGATGACTTCTTTCACTCAACATAATGATTTTAAGATCTATCCATGTTTTTGTATTGTTACTTTGTTCCTTTTCAATGATGAATAGTATCCCATAGTTATATGGAATCAACTATATAGCCATCAACTGTCTATTCATTTACTCATTTATCTAGTCATCTGTACATGGACATTTGAGTTGTTTCCATTTTGAGGTATTACAAATTAAGCTATTATGAACATTCACATACAAAGCTTTGTGTGGACATATTCCTCTTAAGTAAATGCAAATGATGTTTTACTTGATTGGGGCTTGATTTGCTAAACTTTTGTGAAAATTTTTGTGACTATATTCATGAAAGATATTGATATCCAGTTTTCTTTTCTTCTAATGTCTTTGCCAGGTAACACTGGCCTAATAAGATGCATTAGGAAATGTCTTCCTCATCCATTTTTGAAAAATTTTGTATAGAATTGGTATTTTTCTCCCTTAAATTGTTGGTAGAATTCATCAATGAGGCTATTTGGCCTGGAGGGTTTTTGTTGGTCAGTTAGTTTGTTTTGGGGGGAAGGAAGATTTTTAAATCTACAAATTCTATTTCTTTAATAGATACAGGACTATTCAGGTTACCAATTTCCTCTTGAGAATGATTTGGTAGTTTAAATCATTGTCAGATTTATTGGCATACATTTTTTCATAAATGTTATTATCTTTTTAATGTCTGTTAGAGCTGTAGTGATATCCCTTCATTTATTCATGATATTGGTAATTTTTGTTCTCTTTTCTTTCTGATCAGTATGGCTACAGATTTATTTACTTTAAAGATGTTCCCAAAGAACCAGCTTTTAACTATCCCAAAGAAGGAGCTCGTAAGCAAGTTTCTAGGACCTTGAACCATTAATTAATCCCTTATCACAAAAGATTCTAGACCCACGTTTAAAGGCACCCACTTATTGATGCAACTAGAGTAACTCAGGTTGTCAAGGAATTATGCTAGAACATAAATTCACCATTCATCTCAGTACAGAGGTCCCCAGCAGGATCAATAGCACTAGCCCTCCTGATACCAAGAAATTCAATTTTTCATTGAGAGTCAAAAATCTACAGGTGTTCTTAGACCAGTGCTTGAGTTCACTGCATACTGATTTTCTAGGCATGTTGTTGCTCTCTGATGTCCCCTACTCCTCAGTAAGAACCAAATATTAGCACAGCTAACCAAGAAAAAAGAGAGAAGATAAAAATTACCAATATTAGGAATAAAAGAAGAGAGACCCCTCTGATATTAAAAAGATAATTAGGCAATTATCTTTTAAAAAGATAAAACAACTCTATGTCTCAAAATTCAAAAGGTTTGGTAAAGTGGACCAACTCCTTGAAAGACACACATTGCCAAAACTCACCACAGGAGGAATAGATAAGGATAATTCTGACAACCTTATATCTATTAAAGAAAATACATTTGTAGTTTAAAACTTGCCCCCGGGCTTCTCTCATGGTGCAGTGGTTGAGAGTCCGCCTGCCGATGCAGGGGACACGGGTTCGTGCCCCGGTCCGGGAAGATCCCACATGCTGCGGAGCGGCTGGGCCCGTGAGCCATAGCCGCCGAGCCTGCGTGTCTGGAGCCTGTGCTCCGCAACAGGAGAGGCCACAACAGTGAGAGGCCCGCATACGGCAAAAAAAAAAAAAACTTGCCCCCAATTAAACCCTATAAAAGACAGTTTCAATGTGACTTCTACAAATATTTAAAGAAGAAATAACACTATAACTATGCATACTATCTTACGCAAAATACAAAAGGAAGGAACATTTACCAACTTATTTTATGAGACCAGCATTATCCTAAATACAAAAATCAGACAAAGACTGATTTCAAGAAAAGAAAACTATAAACTAATATCTCTCATGAGTTAGATACAAAATGTTAGCAAACTGAACCCACCAATAGATAAAAAGGAAAATACATATGACTAAGTGGGGTTCATATTAGGAACACAAGACTGGATCAACACTTAAAAGTCATTAGTATAATAGTAGCTATAATTATTAATACTATATTATATACTTGAAAGTAGATCTTAAATGTTATCACCACACACACACAAACAATTATGATTATGTGATGGGATAGAGATATTGACTAACCTTATTGTGGTAATCATTTTGTAATATATACATGTATCTAATCATCACACTGTACACCTTAAATTTACATATGTTATATGTAAATAATATCTCAATACAGGTGGGAAGCAAATAAATCAATATAATTCACCATATTAATAGACTAAATGATAAAAATAATATGACCATATCAGTAGGCGCAGAAAAAGCTTTTGACAAAATTCAACATTGATTCATTATAAAAGTTCTCAGGAAACTAGAAATGGAAGGGAACTTCTTTAACCTAATAAATGGTACCTGCAAAAACTCATACAGGTAACATTATACTTAATGACAAGATATTGAATGCTTTCCTTCATAAGATTTGGAACAAGGCAAAGATGTCCTCTTTACCTCTCCTGTTCAACATTGTACTTGAGTTCCTAGCTAGTGCAATAAGATAAGAAAAAGAAATGTATACAGATTAGAGAGGAATAAACAAACTAGTCATAGGCAACATGATTATATATCCAGAAAATCCCACAGAATCTACAAAAAAAACTCTAAACTAAAATTTGAGTTTAGCAACATTGCAAGATACAAGCTTAGCATACAGAAGCCAGTTGTATTCCTATGTACAAGCAATGAACAATTGGAACCTGAAATTAAAACAAAACAATACTATTGACAATAGTACCACCCTCAAAAAGGACTTAGGTATAAATCTAACAAAATATGTACAAGATCTGTATGTGGAAAACTAAAAAACATTTATGAAAGAAATAAAGAAGATCTAAATAAATGGAAAGATGTACCATGCTCGTGAACTTGAAGATTCAATATTGCTAAGATGTTAATTCCATCAAATATGGTCTACAGATTCAGTGCAGTCCCAAACAAAATCCCAGTCAACTTTTTTGTAGATTTTTATAAGCTTATTCTAAAATTCACATGGAAAGGCAAAGAAATTAGAATAGCCAAAGAATTTTGGGGGAAAAATAAAAAAAATCTTACCTGATTTTAAGACTATTACTATAATACTACAGTAATCATAATAGTAATTATAGATATAGATTAACTGGGATGTTGGGGGAATCCCAGGATGGAATGTAAACTGTGACAAATAAGTTTAACTGTATTACATATGTATGCCATAACCACATTTAAGTGTGTAGGGAGAAAAGGAGCTGACCTTAAGTAACTTTGGAAACTGCATTTCGACTAGAAGCTTTAAGGCTAAAGACAAAAGAAACTATGCATAAAAACTGAATTTTACCTGGTAAATTTGTTTCTCATTGGAGTACAGGTTCACAATTCTAAAATTGCTCTACATGTATATCAAAGATGAACAACTAAGTAAATGGATGGTGGATGGTGAGAATCAGGTTCCTCACTATGACAAGGGAAGTTACAGAGAAGAAAGGAAAGTTAAAATGAACCTTACAGTGCTGGTTTTGGAGGCAGAGGCATCAATATGAGCTCATGTATGTATTATATATATGAACTCGTCTGTGCTTTTATATATATGTATGTATATATATACACACATGCAGAAACAATCATAGATATACTTGTATTTATTAGTTAGTATACATAAATATATTATGCAACTCTGTCTGCTGAGAGGACCAAAAAGCATCCCAGTAGTAATGAATAAACCCAGTGCTCAGATTTAATTTCCATGTACCATTTTCGAAGTAAAATAAAACAAAACAGGCATCTTTGAGAAATGATTGAATTCTAAGATTAGGGTGAAGAAAATACAAGAAAGGAATATCTTGAAGTAACAGAAAGTAAGAAAATTCTCAAAAAAATAAAATGATGGGGGGCCTAACAAAGGGACATAGGAACCAACCTGAAAGTGTTCCCAACTGCCAAAATCTGAAACAATTTGAACAACAAAATAATAACAGTATTGGATTATAACCCAAGGCAAATATACATGAGTCCATACTGATATAAATAAAATATTGAATGAATGAAATAAAATGAAAGTGACAAGACACTTCCAAATATATTTATTAATTGCCTATGCCACTCCAGCAGGTGAAATTTAATTTCTTCCTTTCTTGACGTTCCAACTCATTTCAAAATAATAGAGTATGGAAAGGGAGAAATATTAACTATATCATGAAGAAACTTGGCAAATACCACCTTAACCAAGTGATCAAGGCTAACACCACCAGGAGCTAACACCATCAGGAGGTACACAATGTCCACCACGATATCATGTGGACATCGTGTACCTCCTGATACGATGGGATGAGAAGGGCACTTCACTTCTGTGGTCTTCCTTCAAAAACCCACAACTTCAGTCTAACTATGAAAAAAACCCAAAAACCTCCAAATATAGAACATTGAATAAAATACCTGACTAGTACCCTTCAAACTGTCAAGGTCATAAAACACAAGGAAAGACTGAGCAACTATCACAGACCCAAGGAATCTAAGGATACATGATTACTAAGTGCAGTGTGGCATCCTGGATAGGATGTTGGAACAGAAAGAGGCTATTAATGGAAAAAGTCCTAAAATTTTGTTAATAAAGATATACCAATGTTGGTTTCTTAGTTTTGACAAATGTATGATGTTAAAAATAGAAGAAATGGTGAAGGACTTATGAGAATTCTCTGTTATCTTTGCAACTATTCTATAAATCTAAAGTTATTCCAAAATATAAAGGTTTTTTTTCTAATGAAGGTGACATAACCCATTTCCAGACAAACACAAAGCTGAAATAATTTGTCTCCAACACTACTATACTACAAGAAATGTTAATGAAGTTTCTCAATCTGAAGGAAAATAATACCTGAAGGAAAATAATACCGGAAGGAAAATGATTTCTTCTTGAAGGAGGAAACCTCAGATCTACACACACACACAGAGGAATCAGAAATGGCAAGTATGTGGGTTAAAAAAAATTAATTTTCTCACTTTTGTAATTTCTTTAAAGCATATTTGACTGTTTAAACTAAACTATTACCAATGTATTGTGGGATTTATATATGTAGAAGTGAAATATATGACAACAAGAGTGCAAATGACAGTAGGGGTATGTAGAAGTATATAGTTTCACACTTAATATTAAATATAATACTATTTGAAGGTGCAGTGTAACAAGTTAAAGACGGATATTATAAGACATAGGACAATCACAGAAAACAAAGAGGCATAACCAGTAATGCATTAGAGGAAATAAAAGGAAACACTAAAAAATGTGCAACTAGGGCAAAAGAAGGCAGAAAAAGAGAACAAAAATCAGATGAAAGAAATAGAAAAGTAGTAGCAAGATGGTAGACATAAGCCAGACAATATATGTAATTAAATTAAATGTAAATAATTATAAGGCAGAGCTTGTCAGAGTGAATAACAGAGCAAGGCCTAACTATCTGATGACTACAAGAAATGACTTGATATACAAAGAAATAGTTAGACTAAAATAAAAAGATGGAGAAATATAACATGCAAACACTAATCTTAAGAAATCTGGAGCATCTATATAAATATCAGAGAAAGTAGACTTTAGAATAAGGAATATTGCTAAGAGATAAAGAAGGACCATACCGGTTTCCTGTTGCTGCATAACAAATTACCACAAGCCTGGCAGCTTAAAACAATACCCATGTATTAGTTCACATTTTGTACATTAGAAGCCAAGCATGGCATGGCTGGCTTCTCTAGTCAAGATATCACAAGGCTCAAATTGGCCAGGTTGAGTTTTCATGTGGAAGCTCTGGGGGAAAAAATCTGCTTTCAAGTTCACTCTTGTAGTTGGAAGAATTGAGTTCCTTGTGGTTGTATAACTAAGTTCCCTGTTTCTCTGCTGTCAGCCAGGGTCTCACTCAGCTCCTAGAGGATACTGTCATTCCTTGATATGTGGTACCCTCCATCTTCAAGCCAGCAAAGGGCACTGAATCCTTCTCATGCTGCAAATTTCAGACTCCTCTTCTGTGACCAGCAGGAGAAAACTTTGTTTTTTGTGTAATTAGGTCAGTCTTACCCAGATAATCTCCCAGTCTCAAGTCAATAGTGCCAATAAAACATAACCTAACCCACGGAGTAAAACCCATCACATCAACAGCCCTGGAGATTATTCAGGTTATATATACCAGAGGGGAAGGAAATTTTGTGGGTCATCTTAGACTTCTTCCTGTCATAAGGACATTTCATAATGAAAAAATAATCAAGTCACCTGGACATAGTAAGACTAAATATGTTTGCATCTAACAACAGAGCTTTAAGATATATGAGAGAAAAACTAATGGAACTAAAAAAATTATACAAATTCACAATTGTGGTTATGAATTTCAGCCTTCCTTTCTCAGTGATTAATAGAGCAAAAGGACAGAAAATTAGTTAAGATACAGAAGACTTGAACAACACTATTAACCAAGTTGACCTAATTGACATTTGTAGAGCACTACTTCCAATGATTTTAGAAAAGCTATTCTTTTCAAGTTCATGTGGTATAGTCACCACAATAAACTATATGTTGGGCCATAGAATAAGTTTCACCAAATGTAAAAGGATGGAAATTATAGAGTGTATTCTCTGACTGCAAAGGCGTTAAATTAGAACTCAATAAAACCCCTATTATAGCAACTCCACCACAACATGGAGACTCTCCAACTTGATGTTTGGATGTCAGTATGACAGTGATCCTTTGGTATGGTCAAAGAAATATTAATTACTCACATAGTGTAGAAATCCCAAGGTGAGTGGTGAGGAGGATTGCTCTCTCTGAGTTAAAATCCAGAACAGAGAGAAAGAATGGATAGTGAGTGTGCAATATTTCATAAAGGGAAATACCTGTCAGTGTAAAGTTTGAAAGAGGTTCCACCCAGCATGAAAAGAGGCAAAGAGGCAGCAAGAGGTCACCTGTGCTTGTGGGCCTCGGGCGTGGGTGAGCTTTATCAGGATGCTACAGGAGGCAACAAACACAGGCAAGCAATAAGGCTTAAAGATGTCTAACATTAAATCAAATGTCAATTGGAGTTTGTTTCTTTCATACGGTTATCATGACCCCAAAGAGAAGGAAATTAAACAACAAACGTAAATGATTCTTGGATTGAAGATGAAGTCACAGGGAAAATGAGTAAATATTTTGAACTGAATGATAATGAAAATACAACATATTACTCAGGCAGTGCTTATAGGAAAACTTTTACCTTATCAGAAAAAGAAAGATTTGAAATCAATGACCTAAGCTTCCACTTTAAGAAACTGGAACGAGAAGAGCAAAGCAAGCCCGTGACCATAAAAGAAAAGAAATAATAAAGATAAGAGCAGAAATTAACAAATGAGAAAAGAGATAGATAATGGAAAAATTAACAAAGTAAAAAGTGCTTCTTGGAAAGGATAAATAAAACTGAGAAGCCCTTAGCTAAACTGATCCAGGAATAAAGAACACAAATCACCAATACCAGGAATGAAAAGGTGTTATCACCACAGATCTAAAGATATTAAAAGGCTAATAATATTTTGAATACTTTTATGCCAATAAATTTGACAACCAAGATGAAATGAGGAAAAACCTTGAAAAATACTCTTTATAATAATAATTGATACCCCAAAAGGCAAGTATTCACAACACATATATCAGACAAAGGACTTGAATCCAGAATATATCTATAGATCTCTTACAACTTATTAGTAAGAAGACAAACTATCCAATTTAAAAATGGGCAAAGGATTTGAAGGGATCTTTATAAAATAAGATAATTAGTCAATAAGCACATGAAAAGATATACAAAAAGTTAGTCATCAGGGAAATGCAAACTAAAACTACTATAATTTACAACTACACACTCAGTAGAATGATTAAAATTTTTTAAAGTGACAATTCTAAGTGTTGGAGAAGTTGTGGAGAAACTGGAACTCATATATTGTGGGTGACAAGGTAGAATGGTATAACCATTTTGGAAAACAGTTTGGCAATTCCTTATGAACTTAAATATACACTTACCATATGAACCAGCAATTCTACACCTGTTTACCGAAGAGAAGACTTATACACGAAAATTGATAGCAGTTTTATTCATAATAAAGCCAGATATTTGCCCCAGACAAGGAGAATTCCTGTCTGATGCTCCTCTCCTCCAAAAATTTAAGAAGCTACTGAAACATGCTGCCTGCTCTCAAACCAGAGGCATCCAAAATCACCACAGCCAGATTTTGCATTTAACAGCCACCCTAAATCCCAGGAACCTGCTCTCACTAATCTCTAGGCAACAGGACTCAGCTTCTGTTCTTCCAAACCTGATTACTTACCTAAGTTCCTATAGCCAATGTGAATCTCTTTCCCTGCACTTTCAAAGAAGCTTCAGCAAAGCCCCAACACCAAGAAGACCATTACAGCAGGATTTCCTTCACCAGATAACTCAGCACCACAAATGCCAACTCAAGAGCCCATGTGGCTATTCTAACCAGTAGTAAATGGGAAATGCCTGCAAGAGTCTGGAGATGGGCCCAAATTACCCTGTTAGTCAAAGCAGTTGGGAGGAGCATCTAATGATTGCTTTGTAGTAACTCAGGAGGAATCAGTTTGAATCAAGAACGCACCCAAGATGGCGATCCAAGAAATACTTGAGAAACTGTGGTGGAAACCTCTGTGAATTTGTTGGAGAGTCATGCTCAGGACTTTCATCCCCAGGTCCATTCTTGGTACTAGACTGGCACCCCATGTGTTCTCTTCTTGCAGCAGTTCCTGAGTCATCCACTGGCTTCCTCACCTCCTGCTGATGTCAATAACTAGAGTGGTCATAAAGTTTATCATCCAAACTGGGACACCTGAGAATGTAAAGTGCATGTTATTAATTATTACAGTTTGATAACAGGTTTAAACTGGGACTATCCCAGGAAAACCAGGACATACGGTCACTCTAATGATGACTCCTCTGCCCCAAGGAGTTCTCTCTCAAAATTAACTGGAGAGTCACAGTCACCACACCATTCTCTTTGCTGCCCCCACAAAAATGCAAGTAGACTTTTCATTTTAAAGGTTTTATTTCTAGTCATTAGAGGTAAATTGACAATGATAACTAATAAGAGAAAATTAAAAGAATATAAAGTACCTAATTTATGGTCCCTAAATAGCCAAATACACTGAGATGGCAACTAAAATTTCATGGACTTTAGTTTTAGATTTTATTTCCTTTTCTTTATGTAAATGACCACCTATTATTGCAGACACATCACATGTGTATTGTGAAAAATAAGAAAATGTTGACAAACCAAAACTACAAAATAAAACACCTTCACCTAGAAATTACTACTACTGAGTGATGTTAGCAAAAATAGTGGGCTAAGAACCTCAAAATTCTCTCCTCCACAAAAACAATGAAAAACTAGCAAAAATAATCAGAATCAACTTTTTCAGAACTCTGGAAAATAAACAAAGGGTTACAGTAATCCAAAAAGTATTTATTAAAAAAAAAGCTGAATCTCAGTAAGAACTGAGATTTGTATGATAATTTGTATAATAATTTAATTTGCCATATTCCCATGCACTTCTTTCCAGCAGCCTGGCAAGTTATCAGAGGGGCAGAATGGAGTTGGAGCTCCTTCAAAGCTCATTCATAAAGAACTGTCATTATTTGACCTATCTGGTGGTTCCTGGGAGATCCCACTTGCAAGGTTGTCTTTATTTGACTGACTCGGGGTTCATCCAATGCAAAAAACCTTTTCCCCAAGACAGTTGTCAAAAACAATTAGAGGTAATTGTTTAACTTCACAGCTGCCTCACTCATTGGATAATGGTTGGGGCAAATAATAGACTAACTGAAAAACGTAAAAGGAAAATTTGACAATGAAACCACAGGGACTGTAAAAATATCTGCACATTCCTGGGAACCTAGAAGGCCACATGCATATATGGAGCTGTGCTCATGCTCAGGGCTGTACACATAATCAGCAAAGACCTTAAGAGCTCATTTTTACTTGAGACCTTGAGTCCCTGTGCAAGCAGGAAGTAAAGGCAAAGGAAGAATTTTCAACTGCCTAGCTGAGTGTTGAAGGCATGTCCCAACATACACACTGAGCTCCTCTGCAAAGACTGGAAGACTTATTGGTTCCTAGAAATTTCTGCCCTATTATTAGCTGACCTCTAAGCTAAGAAATCAGAGATTTCAATATACAGCAAAGAATACAGACTTCACAGAATTTGTTAAGGAAAGTCACTAAACAAGCAATAACAAACAGGAACAGCAATGACAAACCTTGGGGAGGGGAGAGAATCTGATTTACAGATTACATTCCAGATTGCCAATGTGAATTCCAGATTACCATATTATATTATTTAAAATGTCCAGTTTCAGTAAAAAATTTTGAGAAATGAAAATAAATATGAACATATGGTCAATACATGGGGGAAAAAGCAATCAATAGAAACTCCCTGAGAAAGCCCAGCTGTTGGACTGAAAGGACAAAGATTTAAAACAGCTATTATAAATGTTTAAAAAGAATGAACTGAAACCATGTCTAAAAAACTAATGGAAAGTATGAGAATAATATCTCATAAAATAAAAATATCAATAAAGAGGTAGACATTATATTTGACAAAAAGACCCGAATGAAAATTCTGTGGTTGAAAAGTACTATGACGGAAATGAAAAATTCACTAGAAGGGCCCTAGAACAGATTTGAGCAGGCAGATGAAAAAATTTTCAAACTTGAAAATAATTCAGTTGAGCTTATCCAGTCTGAGGAATAGAAAGAAAAAAGAATGAAGAAATATGAAAAGAATCTTAGAGACCTCTGGGACACCATCAGCAATTCAACAAAAGTTGGAAACTTCAATAACCCACTTTCAATAATGGGTAAAATAATAAGACAGATTAGTACAGAAACAGAAGACTTAACACTATAAACCAACTAGATCTAATAGACATTTATAGAACACTCCACTCAACAACAGTAGAATACACATCATTCTCAAATGCACATGGAACATTCTCCAGCATAGACCGTATGTTAGAACATAAAACAAGTCTTACTAAATTTAAAAGGATAGAAATCATACAAGGTATTTTCCCTGACCAAAAGAGACTAAAATTAGAAATCACTAATGGAAGGAAATTTGGGGAATTCACAAATACTTGGAAATTAAACAACACACCCCTAAGTAACCACCAGGTCAAGGAAGTATCACAAGGGAAATTAGAAAATACAGCTGACCCTTGAACAACACAAGGGCTAGGGGCACTGATCCTCCATGCAGTCAAAACTCCATGTGTAACTTTACAGTCAGCCCTCCATATCCTCAGTTCTGCATCCATATGTTCAACAAACTGCAGATTGTAGAGTACTATACTACATATTTATTGAAAAAAATCCATATATAAGTGGACCTGTGCAGTTTAAACCTGTGTTGTTCAGAGTTAACTGCACTTTGATATAAATGAAAATGAAAGCACAGCACACCAAACCTTTTGCAATGCAGTGAAAGCAGTGCTTATATGCAAATGTATAGTTCTGAATTGTTATATTTAAAAAGAAGAAAGTTTTCATGTTAACAACCTAACCTCCCATATTAAGAAACTAGCAAAGGAGAGCAATCTAAACCCACAGCAAACAGAAAGATAGAAATAATAGAGATTAGACCTGAAATAAATGAAATAGAGAATAGAAAAACAATAGAAATAATCAATAAAACTAAAAATTGGTTCTTTGAAAAGATCAACAAAATTGAAAAAATATTAGCTAGATTGACCAAGTAAATAAAGATAGAATACTCAAATTACTAAAATCAAGAATGAAAGACTGACAATATAGTGACCTCATAGAAATAAAAATGATTATAAAAAATTCTATGAATAATTGTATGCCAACAAATTAGGTAAGCCTAGATAAGATGCACAAATTCCTAGAGAGATACAAACTATCAAAACTGACTCAAGAATAAATAGAAATTTTGAATAGACCTATAACAAGGAAAGAGATTGAATTAATAATCAAAAACTTCCTACAAAGAAAAGCCCAGAACCACATGGCTTCACCAGTGAATTCTACCCAATGCTTAAAGAGGAATTAACACCATTTCTTCACAAATTGTTGTAAAAAATACAAGAGGAAGGCACACTTCCCAACTCATTCTATGAGGCCATTATTACTCTAATACCAAAACCAGACAAAGATATTACAAAACAAGAAGACTATTCAGACTATATTACAAAGCTACAGTAATCAAGACAGTATGGTACTGGCACAAAAACAGAAATATAGATCAATGAAACAGGATAGAAAGCCCAGAGATAAACCCACGCATATATTGTCACCTTATCTTTGATAAAGGAGGAAAGAATGTACAATGGAGAAAAGACAGCCTCTTCAATAAGTGGTGCTGGGAAAACTGGACAGCGACATGTAAAAGAATGAAATTAGAACACTTCTTAACACCATACACAAAAATAAACTCAAAATGGATTAAAGAACTAAATGTAAGTTCAGACACTATCAAACTCTTAGAGGAAAACATAGGAAGAACACTCTATGACGTAAATCACAGCAAGGTCCTTTTTGACTTGCCTCTTAGAGAAATGAAAATAAAAACAAAAATAAACAAATGAGACCTAATGAAACTTCAAAGCTTTTGCACAGCAAAGGAAACCATAAACAAGAAGAAAAGACAACCCTCAGAAAGGGAGAAAATATTTACAAATGAAGCAACTGACAAAGGATTAATCTCCAAAATATACAAGCAGCTCATGCAGCTCAATATCAAAAAAACAAACAACCCAATCCAAAACTGGGCAGAAGACCTAAATAGACATTTCTCCAAAGAATATATACAGATTGCCAACAAACACATGAAAGGATGCTCAACATCACTAATCATTAGGCAAATGCAAATCAAAACTACAATGAGGTATCACCTCACACCAGTCAGAATGGCCATCATGAAAAAATCTACAAACAGTAAATGCTGGAGAGGGTGTGTTGAAAAGGGAACCCTCTTGCACTATTGGTGGGAATGTAAATTGATACAGCCACTATGGAGAATAGTATGGAGGTTCCTTAAAAAACTAAAAATAGGGCTTCCCTGGTGGCGCAGTGGTTGAGAATCTGCCTGCTAATGCAGGGGACACGGGTTCGAGCCCTGGTCTGGGAAGATCCCACATGCCGCGGAGCAACTAGGCCCGTGAGCCACAACTACTGAGCCTGCGCATCTGGAGCCTGTGCTCCTCAACAAGAGAGGCCGCGACAGTGAGAGGCCCGCGCACCGCGATGAAGAGTGGCCCCCACTCGCCGCAATTGGAGAAAGCCCTCGCACAGAAACGAAGACCCAACACAGCCAAAAATAAATAAATAAATTAAAAAAAAAAAAAAAAAAAAAAAAAAAAAAAAAAAAAAAAACTAAAAATATAACTACCATATGACACAGCAATCCCACTACTGGGCATATACCCTGAGAAAACCATAATTCAAAGAGAGTCATGTACCACAGTGTTCACTGCAGCACTATTTACAATAGCTAGGACATAGAAGCAACCTAAATGTCCATCGACAGATGAATGGATAAAGAAGATGTGGCACATATATACAATGGAATATTACTCAGCCATAAAAAAGAAACAAAATTGAGTTATTTGTAGTGAGGTGGATGGACCTAGAGTCTGTCATACAGAGTGAAGTAAGTAAGTCAGAAAGAGAAAAACAAATACCGTATGCTAACACACATATATGGAATATTTTAAAAAATGGTTCTGATGAACCTAGGGGCAGGACAGGAAAAAAGACGTAGACCTAGAGAATGGACTTGAGGACACGGGGAGTGGGGAGGGTAAGCTGGGAATGAAGTGAGAGAGTAGCATTGACATATATACACTACCAAATATAAAATAGATAGCTAGTGGGAAGAAGCCACATAGCACAGGGAGATCAGCTCAGTGCTTTGTGACCACCTAGAGGGGTGGGATAGGGAGGGTGGGAGGGAGATGCAAGAGAGAGGGGATATGGGGATACATGTATATGTATAGCTGATTCACTTTGTTATACAGCAGAAACCAACACAATATGGTAAAGCAATTATACTCCAATAAAGACGTTAAAAAATAAAGAAAAGGAAACTAAAGATCAATATCCCTTAAGAACTTAGACACAAAAGTTCTCAATAAATACCAGAACACTGAATTTTGTAAGATGTAAGAAAGCTTATACACTATGACAGAATATAAGTTTGGTTCAACATATGAAAATAAATGTAATATGTTATATTAATAGAATGAAGCACAATACCATATGATCATCTCAATAGACACCAAAACAAGCATTTGACAAATGTCAACACTCTTTCATGATTAAAAAAACCCCAAAAAGTATAAATAGAACTCCCTCAATCTGATAAAGGGCATGTACAAAAACCCCACAACAGATATCATACTTAATGGTGAAAGACTGAAAGCTTTTCTTCCTAAGATCAGGAAAAAGACAAGTGTGTCTGCTCTTGACACTTCTAATCAACATGGTACTGGAGGTTCTAGCCAGGACAATGAAGCAAAAACAAAAACAAAAACAAAACAAAACAAACTTTGTGCTTCAAAGCATGCCATTAAGAAAGTTAAAAAAACAACCCCCAGAATAGAAGAAAACCTTACCCATCATATGTATGATAAGGGTCTGGTATCCAGGATATTTATCCAGTAAAAGAACTCTTACAGCTCATCAATAAAAATACAAATAACCTAATTTTTAAATTGCCAAAAGAACATGAATAGACATTTCTACAAAGAAGATACACAAATGGCCAATAAGCACATGAAAATATGCTCAACATCACTGGCCATCAGCGAAATGAAAATCAAATGACATACCACTTCATACACAGTAATGTGGCTCTGATAAAAAAAATATGGACAATAACAAGTATTGGCAAGGATATGGAGAAATTGGAACCCTCACACACTGCTGGTGGGACTGTAAAATGGTACAGCCTCTTTAGAAAACAGTTTGGCATTTCCTCAAAAAGTTAGTTACCATATGACCAACAATTCTGCTCCTAGGGATATATCCAAAAGAACTGAAAACATATGTTTACACAAAAACTTGTACACAAATGTTCATATCAGCATTATTCATAATAACCAAAAGGTTAAAACAACCCAAGTGTCCATCAACTGATGAATGGATAAACACAATGTGGTATATCCATACAGTGGAATATTTTTTCATCCATAAAAAGGAATGAAGTACTAATATATGCTACAATATGGATGAGCTTTGAAAACATTATGCTAAGTGAATGAAGCCATACACAAAAGGCTACATATTGTATGATTCCGTGTATATGCAATATTCATAGTAAGTAAATTCATAGAGACAGAAAGTAGATTATTGTTTGCCAGAGGTGAAGAAAGGGGGATATATGGAGAGATTACTAATGGGTATGGGGCTTCTTTTGGGGGTAATGAAAATGTTTTGGATCTATATAGTGATGATAGTGGCACAAGCTTGTGACTATAGGAAAATCTTCTGAATTGTATACTCTAAAAGGATGAATTTTACGGTATACGAATTATATCTCAATAAAAAAGAGATATGCTACTGCTAATACCCACATTAGTATCTTTTCGAATCTTTCTCTATGCTTACATGTAATATGTATTGTTTTAACCGAAATGACATATTAGCAGATATACTGTTTGAAACCTTCTTTTGCAGTCACCTTGCACTTTCTGTAAGTTTCATTTCATCTACTACCCAATCCGTATTCCAATTTCCCCATTTGTTTAAAAAATGTTCTTTACCGTTGGTTTGCCCAAGTCAGTAACCAATCCAGGACCATATATTACATCTTGTTTGATGTCCCTTAAGTCTCTTTGAACATAGCACAGCTCCTTTTCCATGACACTGACTGTTTAAGAGGCCAGGGCAGTTGTCTTGCAGAATATCCTACTGTCAGGCTTTGTCTGGTTGCTTCCTCATGGTATTTTTCAACTTGTTCCTCCATCTCCTGTTTTTCACATAAAATAAAACTTATATCTAAACTATTTATTCAAGTTAAATATATTTGGATAGAACGTGTCATAGGTTATATTGTATACTCTGTAGGGAGTCACATCATAAGACACATAACATCTGGTTGACTGTCTATTAGGAACACTGAGACTGATCTCAGGATATAAGAGTGATGACAGTCTGACCCCTTTGCCGTACAGTTTTTCCACCTTGCTGTCTGTGGTGTGTTGCTTTGGTGCTATACAAGTATCAGCTCCCCAAACCCATTCACCAAACAGTCTTTCAAAACCAACTGAAGTACCTTGCCTGAATCAATATTTTCATTACAGTTTCCCAACTATTGCTTTCCTTATTGTATAATTCCTTCTACATTTATTTGCTGGCATTCTTCTGGTAGCACTTTCCCTCATCGGCTAGGGCTACTTGCTTACCTTGAAATACAGTTCCAGTTGGAAAGGGAGGATAAATGCTTAATTCCTCCTATTTAATTACAAAATTTTAGGGTTTTTTTTTCCTTAGTGTTCACCAACCCCACCTTCCTTTCCTCTACTTTCTATAGAGCTTTCCTTCTGCCTGAATATGTATTCAAGGCCTCTCTGCAGCCCAGCATTGACCCATTTGGCATTTCCTCTCAGCAGTCCCATTAACTTAGCCCATAACTTTTCCTAGAACTCAAAAAACCCCACAGAATACCCATAGGACTACCAAATTCATTAGTTGAGGCCCTAGACCTACAGAAATTGTCCAAGCATCCATTTCAACAAGACTAACTCAACCAGGTTGTCTCCTTTTCCATCTTCAATGCTAATTGTGCCTGAGTCCTTGACAGGGTAAGCCCTGGCCAGACTCATATCAACTCTAACTATGTTCTCTGAAAGTATTTTGCCTAATCTCTGGCCTTTGGAACGATTACTAAGATAAATAAACACATTGGCAAGGAATCATGGTATGGGAAGATAAGAACTGTATCATCAGCAGAGGCCAGATTTTTGAAGAGGAGAGAAAGTCCTGACAATAGACCCTGAGCATCAGTATGGACTGTAAGTCCAAAAGCACTTTTCTTCTATGAGGAAGGTGTAAGTCTGAAGCATGATGGGCTCAAGCCTGGAGGAGCTATGGCTGACTTGTGATACTTTGTCCTCAGCTCATGCTGAGTGAGGGTGCAAACAAAGGGGAACAGGACCTTGCTGGCAGTCTCAGCAAGAGCTGGGAGAATGAGCACCTCTGCAGCCCCCGGGGGCTATGAATTGACTGATCTATAAACCAGAACACCAATGCATTCATATACAAAGAGGATGCTCCTTGCCAAAGAGACCAGATGTTCATGCTGAGTGGTCATTGCATTCTCTCCTGTTGGAAAATCTATATGGAAAGCCAAATTATAATCAAGAGGTTGTTTGTGAGCATGAAATCAGAACAAAAGCAGGGAATTGGATGAGCTCTGTGGCATCAATAGGGATATAGGGTGGACTGCATATTTCTGTCAAATGGTCAAAAAACAACTCTTTCCCTTGACAGAGCTGGAGACATAATGACAAATGTTTGTTCCTTGGCTCTACTTTTCAGCACTCCCTACAGACCACCCCCCTTCTGCTCACATATTCTTTCTTCAGCTGTTAAGGCCATTGATTAGGTTACAGCTTTGCTCCACATTCCATCATGCCTTGATTAAATTTCCAGGCACTGCTACATCCTGTTTCTTAAGATGACATTTGCAGACATTTATTCACATTCATTGTGTGTGGATTTCACTAGTTTAACAATCAAAGGCTGATATTATTTACCAGTTTGGAGGACATTTTACAACTGTGCCCTATGTACTGATATACTAGACAGCAGAAAAAAAGGTTGAAAATGTTCAGTGTGATAAAGGGGGAGCCTTCCTATGGTTTGGTCTCCCATGTGTCTTCATGAGCACTGTCACAGAATTTCATTAATTTGACAAATATTTATTGTGTGCCTACCATCTGCCAGTACCATCCCAGGCACTAGGACTATAAAGAATGAGATATGCTATCCCTGCATTCAAGGAGCTGATAAGGTAGTGAAGGAGGCAGGCAAAGAAATCACCCATCACAGCACAGCATGGTAGACACAGGGTTCCATGGAACCATTTTGAAAAAGCACCTCCTGAAGTCTGGGATGAGGGTAGGAGTTAGTCAGGGAAGGCTGCCAGAAAGAGGTGATTTCCATCTTTATCCCAAAGGGATAGTGAAGAGTGAAAAAAGGATTTTCCGAACAGAAAGAATAGCAAGCACAAAGACTCATGGCATACTTGAAGCCATTCTGTATGGTAAGAGATTGGGCTGAAATGGTAAACAAAGAACAGAATTTCAAAGGTCTTGTGTGTCACTCTAAAAGAGTGGATATATGTATATGTATAACTGGTTCACTTTGCTGTACAGCAGAAACTAACACAGCTTTGTAAATCAACTACAGTCCAATAAAAATTAATTTAAAAAATTTTTTAAACAAAATAAAGAATATAGACTTGATCATAAGACTATGGGAAATCACTGAAGGGTTCTAAAGTCTACTTTGTCTAAAATTAACATAGCCAGTCCAGGTGTTGTTTTGTTTTTATTGTGGCAAAATATATATAAAAGAAAGCTTACCATTTTAGACATTTTAAAGTATGTGTATACCATATCTTGTTTATCCATTCATCAGTTGATGGGCACTTGGGTTGTTTCTACCTTTTGACTAGTGTGAATAATGCCATTATGAACATTGGTATACAAGTATCTGTTTGGGTTCCTGTTTTCAGTCCTTTTGGGTAAATACCCAGGAGTGGAATTGCTGAGTCTTATGGTAATTCTATGTCTAAGTTTTTGAAGAACCATCGACTATTTTTGCATAGCAGCTGAACCATTTTACCTTCCCACTTGCAATGCACAAGCATTCCAATCCACATCCTCACCAATACCTGTTTTCCATTTAAAAAAAAATAATAGCCATCCTGCTGGTTACGAAGTGGTACCTCATTGTAGTTTTGATTTGCTTTTCTCTAATAACTAATGATGTTGAACACCTTTTCATGTGCTTATTGGCTATTTGTATATCTTCTTTGCAGAAATGTCTATTCAAGTCTTTGCCCTTTTTTAATTGGGTTGTTTCTTTTGTTGTTGCTGTTGTTGAATTTTAGGAGTTCTTTATATACTCTGGATATTAATCCCTTATCAGAAGTATGATTTGCAAATATTTTCTTCCTTTCTCTTTATAGTAGTATCCTTCAAAGCACAAATGTTTTAATTTTGATGAAGGTCAATTATTTTTTCTTTTGTTGCCTGAGCCCTTGGTGTCATATTTAAGAAAGCACTGCCAAGTCCAATGTTATAAAGATTTCCCCCTATGTTTTCCTCTAAGAGTTTTACAGTTTTAGTTCTTACATTTAGGCTTTTGATCCATTTTGAGATAATTTTTGTATATGGTGTAAGGTTCAACTTCATTATTTTGTATGTGAATATCCAGTTTTCCCAGCATCATTTAAAATTTTTTAAATTTTATATTGGAATATAGTTGATTTAAAAAGTTGTGTTAGTTTTAGGTGCACAGCAAAGTGATTCAGTTATACATATACATATATCTATTCTTGTTCAGAGTCTTTTCCCATATAGCTTATTACAGAGTATTGAGTAGAGTTCCCTGTGCTATACAGTAGGTCCTTGTTGATTATCTATTTTATATATAGTCATGTGTATAAATTAATCCCAACCTCCTAATTTATCCCTCCCCCCGCAGCACAATTTGTTGAACAGACTTTCCTTTCCCTAGTCCAGCTTTCCTTTGATTAGTGTTTACTTGGTATAGTTTCTTCTATTCATTTACTTTTAGCCAACAAGTATTTTGAATTTAAAGTATATTTCCTGTAGGTAACACATAGTTGATTTTCTTTATTTAATATGAAAATCTTTGTCTTTTAATTGGGATGTTTATAGAAGGGGTTGGCTATAAATGTTCTCTGTAAAGGGCCAGATAGTAAGTATTTCAGGTTTGCAAGTCATTCAGTCTCTGTTGTAAATGCTTGACTCTGCCATTGTAATGAGAAAGGAGCCATAGGTAATGCATAAATTAATGGGTATGACTGTGGTCCAGTGAAACTTATTTTACAAAAACAGGCAGCAGGCTAAATTTGAGCTGAGGGCCATAGTTTACTGGCTCCTGGTATAGACTATTTATATTTGTTTTGACTATTGGTATGGTTGGATTTAAACCTAACATCTTACTATTCATATCCTATTTGTCCCATTTATTCTTTATTCTTTTTTTCTGGCTTCTTTGGAGTAGCAGTATTTTTATTCATCCATTTTATCTCCATTATTGTCTTGTTATTCATGACTTTTTAAGTGGTTGCTCTAAGGTTTATAATATACATCCTAAGCTCATTATACTCTACCTTGAAATAACATACCAATTCATGTTTAGTTTAAGATCCTTGCAACAGTATACCTCAATTTCCTTTCCTAACCTTTGTGCTGTTATTGTCATTTTTTAAAATAAATTTATTTATTTTATTTATTTATTTTTGGCTGCATTGGGTCTTTGTTGCTGTGTGCGGGCTTTCTCTAGTTGCGGAGAGCGGGGGCTACTCTTCATTGCAGTGTGCGGGGTTCTCATTGCTGAGCAGGGGCTCTAGGCACGCAGGTGTCAGTAGTTGTGGGACTCGGGCTCAGTAGTTGTGGCTTGCGGGCTCTAGAGTGCAGGCTCAGTAGTTGTGGTGCACGGGCTTAGTTGCTCCGCGGCATGTGGGATATTCCCGAACCAGGGCTCAAACCTGTGTCCTCTGCATTGGCAGGTAGGTTCTTAACCACTGCGCCACCAGGGAAGCCCTGTTGTTATATATTTTAATTCTACATGTTATAATTCCCATAATACATTGTTACTATTTTTACTTAGTAAATTTTCTTTTAAATAGATATTATATAAAATAATAATAAGTTATTATAAATATAAAAAGGAAAATGTCTTTTATATTTACCCTCATTTTATCCATTACTCTTCATTTGTGTATGTCCAAATTTCCACTAGTATACTCTCTCTGCCAAAGAACTTCCTTTAACATTTTGTGTAATACAGGTTTATTAGCAATGAATTTGTTCAATTTTTGTCTGAAAAAGTCCATATCATTTTCATTTTTAGCAGATATTTACATTGAGTATAGAATTCTAGGTTGACTTTTTCCTTTCTGCACTTAAAAAATGTCCTCTCATTGTCTTCTAATTGAATAGTTGTTGACAAGAAGTTTGCTGTATTCTTATCTTTCTTCTTCTGTATGTTATTTCTCTTTTTTCTCTGGCTGCCTTTGAGATTTTCTTTCAAAAAAGGGAAATCTTTAGTTTTCAGCAAATTGACTATTAGCATATAGGCATACTTCAGAGATATTGTGGGATCGATCCAGACCACCACAATAAAGTGAATATTGCAATACTGCTAGTCACACGAATTTTTTGGTTTCCCAGTGCATATAAAAATTATGCTTTGGAAGATGGCGGAAGAGTAAGACACGGAGATCACCTTCCTCCCCACAGATACATCAGAAATACATCTACATGTGGAACAACTCCTACAGAACACCCACTGAATGCTGGCAGAAGACCTCAGACCTCCCAAAAGGCAAGAAACTCCCCACATACCTGGGTAGGGCAAAAGAAAAAAGAAAAACAGAGACAAAAGAATAGGGACGGGACCTGCACCTCTGGGAGGGAGCTGTGAAGGAGGAAAGGTTGCCACACACTAGAAGCCCCTTCGCGGGCGGAGACGGGGGGTGGCAGAGAGGGGAAGCTTCGGAGCCGCGGAGGAGAGCACAGCAATAGGGGTGCGGGGGGCAAAGCGGAGAGATTCCCGCACAGAGGATCAGGGTCGATCAGCACTCACCAGCCCGAGAGGCTTGTCTGCTCACCCTCCAGGGCAGGCGGCGGCTGGAAGCTGAGGCTCGGGCTTCGGTCGGAGCACAGGGAGAGGACTGGGGTTGGCGGCGTGAACACAGCCTGAAGGGGCTAGTGCGCCACAGCTAGCTGGGCGGGAATCCGGGAAAAGTCTGGACCTGCCGAAGAGACAAGAGACCTTTTCTTCCCTCTTTGTTTCCTGGTGCGCGAGAAGAGGGGATTAAGAGCGCCGCCTAAAGGAGCTCGGCACGAGCCGCAGCTAAAAGCACGGATCCCAGAGACAGACATGAGACGCTAAGGCTGCTGCTGCCGCCACCAAGAAGCCTGTGTGTGAGCACAGGTCACTATCCCCACATCCCCTCCCAGGAGCCTGTGCAGCCCGCCACTGCCAGGGTCCCACGATCCACGGACAACTTCCCCGGGAGAACGCACGGCGTGCCTCAGGCTGGTGCAACGTCACACCAGCCTCTGCCGCCGCAGGCTCGACCTGCACTCCGTGCCCCACCCTCCCCGCCCTGGCCTGAGTGAGCCAGAGTCCCTGAATCAGCTGCTCCTTTAACCCCGTCCTGTCTGAGCGAAGAACAGACGCCCTCCGGCGACCTACACGCAGAGGCGGGGCCAAATCCAAAGCTGAACCCCGGGAGCTGTGGGAACAAAGAAGAGAAAGAGAAATTTATCCCAGCAGCCTCAGGAGCAGCGGATTAAATCTCCACAATGAACTTGATGTACCCTGCATCGGTGGAATACGTGAATAGACAACGAATCATCCCAAACTGAGGAGGTGGACTTTGAGAGCAAGATATATTATTTTTTCCCCTTTTCCTCCTTTTGTGAGTGTGTATGTGTATGCTTCTGTGTGAGATTTTGTCTGTACAGCTTTGCTTCCACCATCTGTCCTAGGGTTCTGTCCATCCGTTTTTTGTTTGTTTTTTTACTTAAAATTTATTTTCTTAATAATTATTTTTATTTTAATAACTGTTTTATCTTACTTTATTTTATTATATTTTATCCTCTTTCTTTCTTTCTTTCTTTCTTTCTTTCTTTCTACTTTTTCTCCCTTTTATTCTGAGCTGTGTGGATGAAAGGCTCTTGGTGCTGCAGCCAGGAGTCAGTGCTGTGCCTCTGAGATGGGAGAGCCAACTTCAGGACACTGGTCCACAAGAGACCTCCCAGCTCCACGTAATATCAAACGGCGAAAATCACCCAGAGATCTCCATCTCAACACCAACACCCAGCTTCACTCAACAACCAGCAAGCTACAGTGCTGGACACCCTATGCCAAACAACTAGCAAGACAGGAACACAACCCCACCCATTAGCAGAGAGGCTGCCTAAAATCATAATAAGGCCACAGACACCCCAAAACACACCACCAGACGTGGACCTGCCCACCAGAAAGACAAGATCCAGCCTCATCCACCAGAACACAGGCACTAGTCCCCTCCACCAGGAAGCCTACACAACCCACTGAACCAACTTTAGCCACTGAGGACAGACACCAAAAACAACGGGAACTACGAACCTGCAGCCTGCAAAAAGGAGACCCCAAACACAGTAAGATAAGCAAAATGAGAAGACAGAAAAACACACAGCAGATGAAGGAGCAAGATAAAAACCCACCAGACCTAACAAATGAAGAGGAAATAGGCAGTCTACCTGAAAAAGAATTCAGAATAATGATAGTAAAGATGATCCAAAATCTTGGAAATAGAATACAGAAAATGCAAGAAACATTTAACAAGGACCTAGAAGAACAAAAGAGGAAACAAGCAATGATGAACAACACAATAAATGAAATTAAAAATACTCTAGATAGGATCAATAGCAGAATAACTGAGGCAGAAGAATGGATAAGTGACCTGGAAGATAAGATAGTGGAAATAACTACTGCAGAGCAGAATAAAGAAAAAAGAATGAAAAGAACTGAGGACAGCCTCAGAGACCTCTGAGACAACATTAACTGCACCAACATTTGAATTATAGGGGTTCCAGAAGAAGAAGAGAAAAATAAAGGGACTGAGAAAATACTTGAAGAGATTATAGTTGAAAACGTCCCTAATATGGGAAAGGAAATAGTTAATCAAGTCCAGGAAGCACAGAGAGTCTCATACAGGATAAATCCAAGGAGAAACATGCCAAGACACATATTAATCAAACTATCAAAAATTAAATACAAAGAAAACATATTAAAAGCAGCAAGGGAAAAACAACAAATAACACACAATGGAATCCCCATAAGGTTAACAGCTGATCATTCAGCAGAAACTCTGCAAGCCAGAAGGGAGTGGCAGGACATATTTAAAGTGATGAAGGAGAAAAACCTACAACCAAGATTACTCTACCGAGCAAGGATCTCATTCAGATTTGATGGAGAAATTAAAACCTTTACAGACAAGGAAAAGCTGAGAGAGTTCAGCACCACCAAACCACCTTTACAACAAATGCTAAAGAAACTTCTCTAGGTGGGAAACACAAGAGAAGAAAAAGACCTACACTAACAAACCCAAAACAATTAAGGAAATGGGAATAGGAACATACATATCGATAATTGCCTTAAATGTAAACGGACTAAATGCTCCCACCAAAAGACACAGACTGGCTGAATGGATACAAAAACAAGACCCATATATATGCTGTCTACAAGAGACCTACTTCAGACCTAGGGGCACATACAGACTGAAAGTGAGGGGATGGAAAAAGATATTCCATGCAAATGGAAATCAAAAGAAAGCTGGAGTAGCAATTCTCATATCAGACAAAATAGACTTTAAAATAAAGACTATTACAAGAGACAAAGAAGGACACTACATAATGATCAAGGGATCAATCCAAGAAGAAGATATAACAATTGTAAATATTTATGCACCCAACATAGGAGCACCTCAATATATAAGGCAAATACTAACAGCCATAAAAGGGGAAATCGACAGTAACACATTCATATTAGGGGACTTTAACACCTCACTTTCACCAATGGACAGATCAACCAAAATGAAAATAAATAAGGAAACACAAGCTTTAAATGATACATTAAACAAGAAGGACTTAATTGATATTTATAGGACATTCCATCCCAAAACAACAGAATACACATTTTTCTCAGGTGCTCATGGAACATCCTCCAGGATAGATCATATCTTGGGTCACAAATCAAGCTTTGGTAAATTTAGGAAAATTGAAATTGTATCAAGTATCTTTTCCTACCACAACGCTATGAGACTAGATATGAATTACAGGAAAAGATCTGTAAAAAATACAAACACATGGAGGCTAAACAATATACTAATTAATAACGAAGTGATCACTGAAGAAATCAAAGAGGAAATCAAAAAATACCTAGAAACAAATGACAATGGAGACACGATGACCCAAAACCTATGGGATGCAGCAAAAGCAGTTCTAAGAGGGAAGTTTATAGCAATACAATCCTACCTTAAGAAACAGGAAACATCACGAATAAACAACCTAACCTTGCACCTAAAGCAATTAGAGAAAGAAGAACAAAAAAACCCCAAAGTTAGAAAAAGGGAAGAAATCATAAAAATCAGATCAGAAATAAATGAAAAAGAAATGAAGGAGATGATAGCAAAGATCAATAAAACTAAAAGCTGGTTCTTTGAGAAGATAAACAAAATTGATAAACCATTAGCCAGACTCATCAAGAAAAAAAGGGAGAAGACTCAAATCAATAGAAGTAGAAATGAAAAAGGAGAAATAACAACTGACACTGCAGAAATACAAAAGATCATGAGAGATTACTACAAGCAACTCTATGCCAATAAAATGGACAACCTGGAAGAAATGGACAAATTCTTAGAAAGGCGCAACCTACCAAGACTGAATCAGGAAGAAATAGAAAATATGAACAGACCAATCACAAGCACTGAAATTGAAACTGTGATTTAAAATCTTCCAACAAACAAAAGCCCAGGACCAAATGGCTTCACAGGCGAATTCTATCAAACATTTAGAGAACAGCTAACACCTATCCTTCTCAAACTCTTCCAAAATATAGCAGAGGGAGGAACACTCCCAAACTCATTCTACGAGGCCAACATCATCTTGATACCAAAACCAGACAAGGATGTCACAAAGAAAGAAAACTACAGGCCAATATCACTGATGAACATAGATGCAAAAATCCTCCACAAAATACTAGCAAACAGAATCCAACAGCACATTAAACGGATCATACACCATGATCAAGTGGGGTTTATACTAGGAATGCAAGGATTCTTCAATATATGCAAATCAATCAACATGATACACCATATTAACAAATTGAAGGAGAAAAACTATATGATCATCTCAGTAGATGCAGAGAAAGCTTTTGACAAAATTCAACACCCACTTATGATAAAAACCCTGCAGAAAGTAGGCATAGAGGGAACTTTCCTCAACATAATAAAGGCCATATATGACAAACCCACAGCCAACATCACCCTCAATGGTGAAAAACTGAAAGCATTTCCACTAAGATCAGAAAGAAGACAAGGTTGCCCACTCTCACCACTCTTATTCAACATAGTTTTGGAAGTTTTAGCCACAGCAATCAGAGAAGAAAAGAAAATAAAAGGAATCCAAATCAGAAAAGAAGAAGTAAAGCTGTCACTGTTTGCAGATGACATGATACTATACATAGAGAATCCTAAAGAGGCTACCAGAAAACTACTAGAGCTAATCAATGAATTTGGTAAAGTAGCAGGATACAAAATTAATGCACAGAAATCTCTGGCATTACTATACACTAATGATGAAAAATCTGAAAGTGAAATCAAGAAAACACTCCCATTTACCACTGCAATAAAAAGAATAAAATATCTAGGAATAAACCTACCTAAGGAGACAAAAGACCTGTATGCAGAAAATTATAAGACACTGATGAAAGAAATTAAAGATGATACAAACAGATGGAGAGATATACCATGTTCTTGGATTGGAAGAATCAGCATTGTGAAAATGACTCTACTACCCAAAGCAATCTACAGATTCAATGCAATCCCTATCAAACTACCACTGGCAGTTTTCACAGAACTAGAGCAAAAAATTTCACAATTTGTATGGAAACACAAAAGACCCCTAATAGCCAAAGCAATCTTGAGAACGAAAAACGGAGCTTGGAGGAATCAGGCTCCCTGACTTCAGAATATACTACAAAGCTACAGTAATCAAGACAGTATGGTACTGGCACAAAAACAGAAAGATAGATCAATGGAACAGGATAGAAAGCCCAGAGATAAACCCACGCACATATGGCGACCTTATCTTTGATAAAGGAAGCAGGAATGTACAATGGAGAAAGGACAGTCTCTTCAATAAGTGGTGCTGGGAAAACTGGACAGGTACATGTAAAAGTATGAGATTAGATCACTCCCTAACATCATACATAAAAATAAGCTCAAAATGGATTAAAGACCTAAATGTAAGACCAGATACTATCAAACTCTCAGAGGAAAACATAGGGAGGACACACTATGACATAAATCACAGCAAGATCCTTTTTGACCCACCTCCTAGAGAAATGGAAATAAAAACAAAAATAAACAAATGGGACCTAATGAAACTTAAAAGCTTTTGCACAGCACAGGAAATCATAAACAAGACCAAAAGACAACCCTCAGAATGGGAGAAAATATTTGCAAATGAAGCAACTGACAAAGGATTAATCTCCAAAATTTATAAGCAGCTCATGCAGCTTAATAAAAACAAAAAAAAAAAACAACCAAATCCAAAACTGGGCAGAAGACCTAAATAGACATTTCTCCAAAGAAGATATACAGACTGCCTACAAACACATTAAAGAATGCTCAACGTCACTAATCATTAGAGAAATGCAAATCAAAACTACAATGAGATATCATCTCACACCAGTCAGAATGGCCATCATCAAAAAATCTAGAAACAATAAATGCTGGAGAGGGTGTGGAGAAAAGGGAACCCTCTTGCACTCTTGGTGGGAATGTAAATTGATACAGCCACTGTGGAGAACAGTATGGAGGTTCCTTAAAAAACTAAAAATAGAACTACCATATGGCCCAGCAATCCCACTACTGGGCATATACCCTGAGAAAACCATAATTCAAAAAGAGTCATGTACCAAAATGTTCATTGCAGCTCTACTTACAATAGCCCGGAGATGGAAACAACCTAAGTGTCCATCATCGGATGAATGGATAAAGAAGATGTGGCACATATATACAATGGAATATTACTCAGCCATAAAAAGAAACGAAATTGAGCTATTTGTAATGAGGTGGATAGACCTAGAGTCTGTCATACAGAGTGAATTATGTCAGAAATAGAGAGACAAATACCATATGCTAACATATATATATGGAATTTAAGAAAAAAAAATGTCATGAAGAACCTAGGGGTAAAACAGGAATAAAGACACAGACCTACTAGAGAATGGACTTGAGGATATGGGTAGGGGGAAGGGTGAGCTGTGACAAAGCGAGAGAGAGGCATGGACATATATACACTACCAAACATACGGTAGATAGCTAGTGGGAAGCAGCCACATAGCACAAGGAGATCAGCTCCGTGCTTTGTGACCGCCTGGAGGGGTGGGATAGGGAGGATGGGAGGGAGGGAGATGCAAGAGGGAAGAGATATGGGAACATACATATATATGTATAACTGATTCATCTTGTTGTAAAGCAGAAACTAACACACCATTGTAAAGCAATTATACTCCAATAAAGATGTTAAAAATAAAAAAAAAGAACACTTTGAGAAGATGAGTACCCTCCTAGCCAGATTTCAACAAAATAGTTGATGGGTGGGACTGAAACAGATGATGTGCCTCTGCTTGGATCTATTGCTCTTTGTTCTTATTTTCCAGATATGATCACAATTAAAACCATGAACCAAAAAACTGATTTTGGAAAGTTTTCAAATTGTCATTTCATAAACTGCTAAACAAACATATCAGAAGATGAGGAGTCATATTGTATGATTCTATTTATATGAGGTGTTTGGAATAGACAAATTAGATAGACAGAAAGTAGACTAATGTTTGCCAGGGGATGGGGAAGGGAGGAATTGGGAGTGACTGCTAACAGGTGTGGGGTTACTTTTTGGGGTGATGGAAATATTCTGGAATTAGAGGTGATGGTTGCACAACATTGTGAATATACTAAAACCCACTGAATTGTACACTTTAAGATGGTGAATTTTATGTCATGTGAAGTTATCTCAATAGAAAAATTACACAAAATAAAAAAATTTTAAATGGCCAAAAAAAAAAAAACCAACAACAGAAATATAGATCAATGGAACAGGATAGAAAGCCCAGAGATAAACCCACGCACATACAGTCCCCTTATCTTTGATAAAGGAGGCAGGAATGTACAGTGGAGAAAGGACAGCCTCTTCAATAAGTGGTGCTGGGAAAACTGGACAGGTACATGTAAAAGTATGAGATTAGAACACTCCTTAACACCATACACAAAAAATAAGTTTAAAATGGATTAAAGACCTAAATATAAGGCCAGAAACTGTCAAACTCTTAGAGGAAAACATAGGCAGAACACTCTATGACATAAGTCACAGCAAGATCCTTTTTGATCCACCTCCTAGAGAAATGGAAACATAAACAAAAATAAACAAATGAGACCTAATGAAACTTCAAAGCTTTTGCACAGCAAAGGAAACCATAAACAAGACCAAAAGACAACCCTCAGAATGGGAGAGAATATTCGCAAATGAAGCAACTGACAAAGGATTAATCTCCAAAATTTACAAGCAGCTCAATAACAAAAAAAAACAACCCAATCCAAAAATGGGCAGAAGACGTAAATAGACATTTCTCCAAAGAAGATATACAGATTGCCAACAAACACATAAAAGAATCCTCAACATCATTAATCATTAGAGAAATGCAAATCAAAACTACAATGAGATATCATCTCACACCAGTCAGAATGGCCATCATCAAAAAATCTACAAACAGTAAATGCTGGAGAGGGTGTGGAGAAAAGGGAACCCTCTTGCACTGCTGGTGGGAATGTGAATTGGTACAGCCACTGTGGAGAATAGTATGGAGGTTCCTTAAAAAACTAAAAATAGAACTACCATAGGGCTTCCCTGGTGGCACAGTGGTTGAAAGTCCGCCTGCCGATGCAGGGGATGTGGGTTTGTGCCCCGGTCGGGGAAGATCCCACATGCTGCGGAGCGACTGGGCCCGTGAGCCATGGTTGCTGAGCCTGCACGTCCGGAGCCTGTGCTCCGCAACTGGAGAGGCCACAACAGTGAGAGGCCCACGTACCGCAAAAAAAAAAAAAAAAAAAAAAAAAGACCTAGCAATCCCACTACTGGGCATATACCCTGAGAAAACCATAATTCAAAAAGAGTCATGTACCAAAATGTTCATTGCAGCTCTGTTTACAATAGCCAGGAGATGGAAGCAACCTAAGTGTCCATCGACAGATGAATGGATAAAGAAGATGTGGCACATATATACAATGGAATATTACTCAGCCATAAAAAGAAACGAAATTGAGTTATTTGTAGTGAGTTGTATGGACCTAGAGTCTGTCATACAGAGTGAAGTAATTCAGAAAGAGAAAGACAAATACCGTATGCTAACACATATATATGGAATCTAAGAAAAAAAGAAAAGGTCATGAAGATCCTAGTGGTGAGATGGGAATAAAGACACAGACCTACTAGAGAATGGACTTGAGGATACGGGAAGGGGAAAGGGTAAGCTGTGATAAAGTGAGAGAGTGGCATGGACATATATACACTACCAAACGTAAAATAGATAGCTAGTGGGAAGCAGCCACATAGCACAGGGAGATCAGCTCGGTGCTTTGTGACCACCTAGAGGGGAGGGATAAGGAGGGAGGGAGATGCAAGAGGGAAGTGATATGGGAACATATGTATATGTGTAACTGGTTCACTTTGTTATAAAGCAGAAACTAACACACCATTGTAAAGCAATTATACTCCAATAAAGACGTTAAAAAAAGTTATGCTTATACTGTACTGTAGTCTATTAAGTGTGCAAATAGCATCATGTCTTAAAAACAATATATGTACCTTAATTTAACAATACTGTATTGCTAAAAAATGTTAACCATCATCTGAGCCTTTCACGAGTTGTAGTAGTAACATCACTGTGATCACTGATCATAGATCACTATAACAAATATAATTTGTTTGAAACAAGTTTGAAACATTGTGAGAATTACCAAAATGTGACAGAGAAACATGAAGTGAGCAAATGCTACTGGAAAAATTGCACTGATAGACTTGCTTAATGTAGGGCTGCCACAAAATTTTAATTTATAAAACCTGCAGTATCTGCAAAGCACATACAAAATGACATATGACTGTATAGGTAGATTTGATTTTGATTTTGTTTTGGTTTGGCTGTTTTTATGCTGCTTGAGATTCTCTGTGCCTCTTATATCTGCAGTTTGTTGTATTTCATTACTTTTGGAAAATTCTTGGCCATTATATCTTTAAGTATTTCTACTGCCCTATTCTCTATCTTCTCCTTGATATTGTCCTACCATTTCAGTTTTTTGTTTTGTTTTTTTGGGGGGGGCTTTTTTTTTTTTTTTTTGGCCGTGCCACGCAGCTTGCAGGATCTTAGTTCCCTGACCAGAGATTGAACCCAGGCCCAGCAGTGAAAGCACTGAGTCCTAACCACTGGACCACCAGGGAATTCCCTGTCCCACAGTTTAAAATTTTTCCTTTTTGTAACCTTCTTCCCCACTTTTTCCTCCTTGTGTTTCATTTTGGATAATTTCTAATGTACTATCTTCAAGTTATCTAGTCTGTTTATGATTCTATTACAAGAATTCTTTGATATTGTATATTTTTATCTCTCACATTTACTTTTTATAGTTTCCATCTATCTGCAAAACTTTCCATATGTGCATACATGTTTTCTGCCTTTTTCCACTAGATCTTTTAACACATTTTTGACCAGAGACATATTATGGCCACAGGCGTTAGTTTCTGCAAAATCCTCTAGTCAATATGTGTTAATATATTAGTCATAGTTATTTAGAAGTTTCTGTCTGATAGACACTTACTGCTGAGATCTGGTTCTGTTGATTGCTTTATCTCTTGATGATAAGCCTTCCCCTCTTTCTCTCTCTCAACATTTCCTTTTTGTATTGTCATAATTTGTTATTGAATGCTGGACATTATGTGTAGAAGCCAATAGAGACTTGGGTAAACAGTATTTATGCCTGGAAAGAATCATGCTTCTTCTGTTAAGCAACTACTGTGTGGGTTGAGTTGATCTAGTCAGTAGTTGGGCTGGTTTGAGTTTAGTTGTTGCTATCATTACCCTTGGTGCACCAGCGAGTGCCATTACCTTGTGCTTAGTGTGGGATATGGGTTGCTGCAGGATTTTCTCTCACAGTCTTGTCTCGCCCTCAGCAACAGGCTGCTGTTGCTTGCTGCGTGTTGCTAGACTGTGGTGGAGGCCGGTGGTGGTTATTGATTCTCCTGGTACAATCTCAGTCTCAGATAAGGCCTGTGCATCTGGGCCTGGGGAGTGGGACCTTCTTAATGTTCCTACCCTCCTTCCCTTACTTCCCCCATGGTAGCCAAACTCTGCCTTGTATCTTTGGTGGGGCTTGGCAGGAGAGAGGTACCTGTTTCTCTCCCTCTGCTTTATATTGGTGTAGGTTCTTGGACCCAAGAGGTTCCCATGATTTCTCCCCCTCTTCCCCCGCTCTGCCCCAGGAACAAACATCTTTTGCTTCTACCCTTCCTCCTGAAGCAACAGATGTCCGCTGGGCTCCAGGGAGTGAGAAATGGCTTCCTGCCCTCCCCATATGCAGACAGATTTTGCTTCTACCCCTCCCCTGGTGACTCTGGGGGCAGGAGGGTCTACAGCCCCTCCCCTGGTGGCTTAAAGCTTTTTTGCTTTAATAAAGTAGGGCCAGATGATACGGTAGTGGTTTTTGCCTAACCCCAGCAGCAGCCAGTCACCTCTACAAACCTATACCACCAAGGGAGGCTCTCTCTGGTCTCCTGTCCTGCCCCCAATCTTTCTCTGGAGCACCCATTAGACACCCACAGAAAAGACCTTGCAAGTGAACATAAACTCCCCTTGTGTCTGGGACTCTGTGCTAGTCAGGGTTCTCCAGAGAAACAGAATCAGTATAAATACATATAGATACAAATGTATATCTATATCTATCTGTCTATACATCTAAGAGAGAGAAAGATTTATTTTAAGGAATTGGCTGTCACAATTATGGAGGCTGGCAAGTCCAAAATCTGCAGGGTAAGCTGGCAGGCTAGAGCCCCAGAGAAGAGCTGATGTTAAAACTCTGGTCTAAAGGCTGTCTGCTGGCAGAATTCCCTCTTCCTCGGGGGACCTCAGTCTTTTTCTCTTAAGATCTTCAACTGATTGGATAAGGCCCACCCACATGATGGAGAGCAATCTGCTTTATTCAAAGCCTACTGATTTAAATGTTACTCTCATTAAAAAACAAAACAGGGCTTCCCTGGTGGCGCAGTGGTTGAGAGTCCGCCTGCCGATGCAGGGGATGCGGGTTCGTGCCCCAGTCCGGGAAGATCCCACATGCCGCGAAGCGGCTAGGCCCGTGAGCCATGGCTGCTGAGCCTGCGCGTCCGGAGCCTGTGCTCCGCAACGGGAGAGGCCACAGCAGTGAGAGGCCCGCGTACCACAAAAAAAAAAAAAAAAAAACAAAAAAAACAAGGACTTCCCTGGCAGTCCAGTGGTTAAGACTCCATACTTCCACTGCAGGGGGTGCAGGTTCGATCCCTGGTCTGGGAACTAAGATCCCATAAGCCGCACCATGCGGCCAAAAAAACAAAACAAAACAAAACCTTTTCAGAAACATCCAGAATAGTGTTTGACCAAATATCTGGATACCGTGCCTAGTCAAGTTGACACATAAAATTAACCAACACAGGCTCCCAGTTATTCTAAACTGATCTGCTAGCCGAAACTCAGCATTTAGGAATTAGTGAAAATTGTAGCTGATTTCTTCTTACCCACTTCTATGGCAGTCACCTTTTCTTCAGTGATCTGCTAAACATGAAACAGTTTACACGTCTCTTCTCTCTGCAGCAGAGCTTGTCATTTCTTGGAATTTGGTTATTTGGTTGCCTTGTGATCTCAGCTCTCTGAAGGATTCAAGAAAACATGATTCTGTAGACTATTCATTTTTTCTTATTGTTAGAATGTGAGTGATGTCCTTTGCTGCTTTCTACATCCTAAGTGAAAGCAGAACTTCCACTAATGTTTGTTTTTACCATGGGTATGATCTTGATTATTTAAAAACTGTGAAGGACAGGAATTATATTTGCAGAGTGTAGTACAGGGGTTGCAAATTAGTGGCCTGTAGATTTCACATGAAAACCCAGGTTTCTAGATTATTTTGAGAAATGTGACCATATGACACACTTGAACCACTTTTACTGGCCTTTTTATGGGGCACAAGCTCTTCTCCAACTGACCATTGTGTGCAGAGTGACACAGGTACCTCCCAACACTGATTCCTCCTCTGTCCCCTTGGGGTGGACCATCCCGGGACCTACGCTGGCTCCTCAGAGCTCCTCGGAACTACTTCTGTGGCAAAGCATTGTTCTATGCAAATCCCAAGCCAGAAGCAGAACACAGCATATGACAACCAAATGCCCTAGGCTCACAAGTGGTAAAGAAGCTTTTAGATCTCCCTGGGAGGAGACATTATACATCCTTTCTACCACAGGTAAGAGTCTTACGTGGCTCTCAGGAGTGGCTGCAGAACTGTACATGTGGGAATGCCAATCCCATCAGGTATGCAACCAGCAGGCCAATTCCTTTGTTTCACCGGCAAGCAGTGTAGCCTGTAATGGTCCCAAAGGTATCCTGGGAGGTAGGTATTACTCCCCTGGGAGGGGCTGCAAGTATGGTTGATGTCTTTGGGCCCAGGCCAAGTACTTCAACCCTGTCCTAAGCTGGAGTAGGGCAAGGGTCAGCCCTCCACTCAGAGGCTAAGGTGCTCCTTCCCTGGCACATTCCACCGCCAGGTAGAACAACATCAAATTGTTGTCAGAGCTGCAGAGAATTATCACTGCATGGGGCCTGTGGATCTGTGGGTTCACTGCCTCAGGAGCAGTTCCATTTCTGGGGGCTCAGGGAAGAGACCCAGGAATGGACTGGATTGGGCAGAATTATTTCCTTAAACATCTAGAAGTGCATGTCATTTAGGGAATCGAGGTAAATGAAGCCGAGGAAGAGAGCCAAGGCCCAAATCCCAGAAGCAATGTCATGAGACAGGTCTGAGGGGAGGATGCTGGGCTCTGAGCAGGAAACAAGGCCGAGAGCTGAGGGTGAGGGGATGAAGAGCTAATTGGTGTGAGACTGAAGGAGAGGATGGATTCAGCATGAAGCGGGGAAGGCAGGGTCCAGAGGGTTTTAGCTCAGAGAGGGCCAGTCTGCTTAATACCCAAATACCCATCTAATTGCTGGGGAAGGGAGGCTGGGGGGAGGGGACTGACCAAGCACACGGGCACCTAAGACACTAACTAGCCCTAAGCCAGCCACACTTACCTATCTGGGACTCCCACTGACTCTGTAGGGACTAAAAGATTTTTAGAACCCACACAGGGTTAAAAAGAAGACATCCAACAAATGGAAGTTCACAAGAGCACTCCTAACTTCATGAAAAATAAGATTAATCAGTGAAAGTAGGAACTTTTAAAGAAAAGAATTAGAACTTCTTCTCTTACAAACAAAGCTTGAACCTCTTAGCAATCAGAACTCTGATTGCAAGGACCTTACTCAAGTGCCTGGAGAGTCTTTTACTGTCAAGAATGGGAGAGCTATAGCACTTCAGAGGGCAGAATTACACAGAATTCAGCTTGGCTCTCAATCAGCCCAGACAAAGACCAGAGACAATTTTCAGGCTGAAGTCAGAATCAGGTTTTTTGTTTCTTAGGGGGAGAATTTTTTTTTATTAAGATATAAAATTAATTCATAGTCCCTGAAGCAAATTTGCAAAATGTACAAAGTGTAAAGAATAAAACAAATATCTCCATTCCATAATACAGAGACGGTTTACATTTTAAATATTTTTTTTGTCGATTTTTTTTTGTGTGTGTGGATACCTATGTTTTTCTCCACACAAATCAGGATTCTATTAAATAAAAAACTCTTTACAGCTCTTCCTTTCACTCCATCAGGAACAGTTAGTTCTCCATTACCTTAATTATTCCTTGAAACATATTTTTTAATGGTTCCATAAAATTACTCATTATGGATATGCCATCATTTATTTTAATCATTTTTAAACTAATGATCAATCAGATTGTTTCAGTTTTTCATCATTTTAAATAAGATTCCAATAAATACCTGTGTGTGTAATCTTTGTGCATCTCCCTGATTATTTCCTCAGGAAGAATCCTCAGCGTATTGAAATTTGAGGGTCCACTCTTGCATTACTTTTCACTTCTTTTCACACTAACAACGTATAACCATGCTTGTTTCATGAATCATTAGCCAACACTTAGCATTATCATTAAAAAAGAGAAAACAAAAAACCTTTTTCTGTTCTTTAGTTGAAAAATGGGATCTAGTTGTTTCATTTTGTGTTTCTTTCCTTATTAGTCGGACATTTCTTCATAAGTTTATCACATGCTTTTCTCCTATGAATTATCATTTTGCACCATTTACGCACTTTTCATATTGGCGATAAGAACCTTACTTTAATTTTGATGCAGTTTTGCTATAGCAGGACCCAAAAGGAATCCTGAAGAGAAACTCATGATGTTGAAAGCCTTTTGACTTACAGATTTAAGCTTTCCAAGGATTCCACTGAGGCAAAATATGAAGGAAATGGGAGGCTCTTCTAGTCTCTCAAGGTGTGGCCCTTGGATCCATGCATCAGAATCAAGGGTGGCAGCTGGGGAAGATGCATTTAAATTACAGATTCCTAAATTCCCACCCCAGACACAAAGAGTCAGCATCTTTGACAATTGGACCCAAGAAGCCACATTTCTATAATATCTCTGATTGCTTTATATGCAGCCCAAATTTGACAATCACAATGACTACTGAGGCAAAGAAACCTGATATTCCCATAGGCTCTGGAACAAAAGGGAGCCAACCATAGAGAGAAGTGAGTCCAAACATTGATAAATGGAAGTTGAGCTGCCAGCTCGTTGGGCTGTTGGGTCTTGTACTTTCTGTTCTTTTGATTTCTTGACCTCCATTGTACTTTAACTTGATTAATGCATTATCACTCATCTATTCAGTCCCCGAGTTAGAAAAATTATAACCATCCTTGGCGTCTTCCTATTCCTTGCACTCCTTATCTCTTCTCATATATATAACAAATGTTCATTTTACCTCCAAATGTCTTTAAATCTCTTTACCTGTTTCTCACCACCGCTTAGTTTCGTCCCTATTATCTCCCTCTCTGCTTTCCTTTCTCCTGTTTATTCTACCCATAATCTGTATCATCACCCCACCCCGACTCTGCACCAGGTGAGCATACATTCTAAGTTGTAATGTGTCTAGAAGCCCTGGTTGCTATGCAAAACCTTCTAAATATCCCCCCCACACCCCACCCCTTCTAATTTTCTGCAGTCTCTAAACTCTTCCTTATCCCAGTGGAGGGGAGAGGAACTGGGAATTTCAGAGAGTTGAAGGATTGGAGAACACAGGGAAGTTAAAACAAAAATCAGGAGGCGTGAACTTGCCAAGAGACAGCTGTGATCCTTGAGGTCGAGCGGCTCTGAGTGACAACACGATTCAAGATTTGACCTGAAGGGTGGGTTTCTGAGGAGTCTGAGAGGACAAGGGCATGTCAGGCCATGTTGTTGAATGGGTCATCTGCACAGACCCTGAAGCAGCTCAGATGTATGCTATTATTCACAAGCAGAGAGCCAGCCACTATGAACAGCTCAGGGTAACCTTTCTCCATTCCTGGAAAAACAACTTAGAGCAAAGGGCAAAGGGTTACTGTATTGTTCCCCCCATGTAAAAGGAAATAATAATTTTGATGGATTTGGCGGGACATTTTGGAGCCAAGTCAAACTGTGTGTGTGATTGTTTTGTAAAGGTGCTAGGACTTAATTTTCAAATCTGGAATAAGACCAGGTGGTGGGTGATGGCAGGAGTCACAATGGTTTCCATGACAACGGGACTGGGTCTTAGTCATCCTCCCATCCTCCACAAAACCTACTGCAGCTTTTCTCATAAGGTGCTTATTAAATATTTGTTAAATGAATGATGAATCACAGAATGATGTGTGTGCTTTGCAATTAAGGCTGCCGTTCTGTTGCTAGCTAAAAGCTTTTAAAACAACAATAATTACTGTATTTCCACATGATATTTTGCATAATTTGCATATTAACGTAACCCGAAAATAATAAACTACAGATTCTCATCCCTGCTGAACAGCCATGTCCCATATCTATGCCCTGTTGTGTAAGAAGTATCCAGATGTTTGGCTAAAATGGCCTTAAAGGGGGATGGCCCTGCGCGGTATTTGTGCTTCCACATTAGCCAGAAACACTTGTTTTTTTCCACACTTTCGAGCCCCTGCCCCCCTCGAGCTCGCCGCAGCCGCCCACGCGCAGTCGGCAACCTGCCCCTCCCCCCCCCCCCCCCCCCCCCCCCCCGCCGCGCCCCTCTACCCGCGCTGAAGCTGGCGTCCGCGGGCCCAGCGGAGAGCCCAAAGGACCTCGGCAACTGGCGTCCCACGTTGCCCTTGGCAACCATTGAGTGGCGTCTCACTCTCCCTTGACCCCGCAATGAGAGTAAACAGGGCATCCATTGGCTGGCAGGAGAAGGCAGGCCAATCGGAGAAGAGGTTGTAGGGAGGCGGCTGAGCTGGATTGTGGGAGTAGGAAGCTAGGGTTAGAGGTTACCGGTGAGGCTAGAACCCCGAGCGTGGTCGGTTGGAGCAAATATGTCTGTCCGGAGGCACATTGGGAATCCTGAGGTGAGGGCCAGGTCCGGATCGGAGAATCGGAGGGGGCGGGCGTACCGGAAAAGGCTCCACGTGGGCAGGGAATACGTGGACTTCCGCCCTCCGGAAGGCTGGAAGCGGCGGCGTGAGGAGGGGTCTGGAGGGGGGAGGGAGAGGGAGGGAGGAGGAGGGAGGAGGAGGGAGGCGGGGCGGGCCTGGGGGACTCCGAGCCCGGGCAGCCTGGCCACCATCTCGCACAGGCTTACTGTATTTGTTGCTCAAAGGAGCGAAGTGCATGAAGACACAAGTCCCTTCCCTCAAAGGGCTTACAGTCTAGGAGTGGCAGTTACAGAATATAAGTTACATCTGGATGAAGCCCAAAACGCTAAAGGAACAGAATCAAAGGAGCCATCATTTCTGATTATTGGGGTACAGAAAGAGGAGAAATAAGCAGACCAAGCCATTTGGAAAGGACGCAAAATATGACATTAGTTTTACCCTCTGCTCGATTAAGACGTTTTACTTTTTTGTCTGTTTCACCTCCAGTGCCCTACTGCATATGTGGTCATTTCATCTCAACAAATGTTTACTGGATTCCTAAGGTGCAGGGAGTGCTAGAAATACAAAAAGATAAGACAAGGCCTTTTAGTCCTTTAACAAGTTCAGTCTAGTGAGGAAGACTTATAAACAAAATTTGAGTTCAATGTGGTTGGGAAACAGGATGTTAGGGGAGCACAGAAGAAAGCTAGGACTCAACCGAGGGAGTGAGAGAAGGGTCCTGGAGATGGTCTGAAATCCCAAGTTACTAACCAGGTGAAGAAGCATCCCAGGTAGAGAGAACATCTTGAGCCAAGTTTAGGAGCTGAGAACCATGAAAGTGGACAGTTCCTTGTAGAGAGGCAGGAGTCAAGTCTGGAAGGGCCTTCTGTGCCTTGCCAGCATTCTTGGCCTTTACAGTGAACAGGAGTTGCAGCGTGTCTCATCTCAGGATGGATGCCTGTGAGCTTTGCTGAGAAAGTTGTGAGGCTGAGTTTAGGCTCTGTAGGGGCGTGCCATGATGGATTATAATGTCTACCGTGGATGTCGGGGAGGTATGTGTGGAGAGTAGTGGTTTGACCACTGTGTATTTATTTTGCCTGCTGGTCAGAATTTGAGAAGCTTTGGAGTTTTAAGTAGCCGAGTTGCATGGTCAGATGTGCATTTTAGGCAGTGGTTGTAGCTACATTGTGTAGAATGGATTTGAGGAGTCCAGAACTGGGGATAGGGAGATTGGTTAGGTGGTTATTATGATATGGACCTAAAGTAAGGCCATGGAACTAGGGACAGAGAGAAATACTTAGGGGATAAAATCATCATGACTTAATAATGAGCTTTGAGAAATGAGAGTGTGATGGATGACTTAGGTTTCCAGCTTGGGCTACTCATTGGTGCTGATGCCATTAATGAGATCAGAAATATGGGAGAAAAAAGAGGAATAGTCTTAGGAGTGTAGGGGTAGAAGAGCTGGGTTGCCCTGTGCGGTTGTCCATTTGCGCTCTGGATAAAGATGTTCAGCTCACTCTCTTGTTTTAATGGGGCACAATTACTGGTAGTTTCTTGAGAAAAAGTGCATAAGAAATATTTTAAATTTATGTCCATGACATTAGGCATGTCTAAAAATGTTATTATTCTACCTTCATATTTATTTGCCTGAGAGTTTGGTTAAGTATAGAATTCTTGGTTGGAAATCATCAGCATATTGAAAACATTGCATTGTGGTCTTCTACTATTCAGTTTTTGTTGTGGAGAAGTTCAAAGCCATTGTGTTCCATTGTATGTGACTTGATTGTTCCTTTCTGGAAGCTTGTACAATTTTCTGTGTCACCAGTGTTATGATGTTTCACAAAAAATTCCTTGTTATGTGTCTATTTTCACTTATCTTTGTGGGCGCCAGAAACTCATGTCCTTTCTATTCCTCAAAATCGTTTGTTGTTGACTTTCTTCCTCAATTTTCTCTATCCTCTCTTTCTTGAATTCATTATTCTGATGTTGCTTCTATATGACCGGTTCCCTAATTTTCTTAAATTTTATCTCCTGTTTTCCAGATCTTTGTCTTTTTGTTCTCTTTGACAGATTTAACTTTATCTTCCAATCCCTCTATTGAGTTTTTAATTTCTGCCATCACGTTTTTAATTCTTAAGAACTGTGTTTTGGACTCTGACGTCCTTTTAAAAAACCTTTATTTTGAAATAAATATAAATTCACAGGGAGTTGCAAAAATAGTACAAAGTGGCCCCATGTACCCTTCACCCAGTGACTATATTTTATATAAATATAGTACAATATAAAAACCAGGAATCTGACATTTGTACAATGTGTGTATAGTTTGAGGCTATTTTATCACATGTGTAGATTTGATATAATCAAGATTTGCAAGTGTGTCAATTTACAATCAAGATAGAGAACTATTCCTTCACCACAAATATCTCCTCAGGCTACCCCCTACTAGTCACATCCACTTTCCTCCCCCTCACCATCCTAACCCGTGGCAACCATTAATGTGTCCTCTTATTTCTGTAATTTTGTCATTTTGAAAATGTTACATAAATGGAATCATACCGTATGTAACCTTCTGAGACTGGCTTTTTTCACTCCAATAATGTCCTTAAGATGCATCCAAGTTGTTGCCTGTAGCAATAGTTCATTCCTTTTTATTGCTGATTAGTATTCTGTGGTATGGATGTATAACAGTTTGATTAACCATTCAACTATTGTAGGATATTTTGGGTGTTTTCTCTTTGGGGCATTACAAATAGAGATTTGAACTTTGGGGTACAGTTCTTTGTATGGACATTAATTTTCATTTCTCTGGGATAGATGCCCAGGAGTGCAGTTGCTCTGTTGTATGGTAAGCTTATATTTATTTTTTAAGAAACTGTCAAACCATTTTCCGAAGTGGCTATACCATTTTACATTCCCAGCACCAGTGTATGAGAGATCCAGTGTTTGCACATTCTTGGCAACATTTAGTACTGTAAATAATTTTTATTTTAGTTGTTTTAATAGGTGTGTAGCGACATCTCATCATGGTCTTAATTTGCATTTTCCTAGTTGATACTGAGGTTGAACATCTTACATTTTCCCAACAGCATTTGCTCACTTTGTGTCTCTGTGTCACATTTTGGTAATTACCACAATATTTAAAACTGTTCAATTATTATTATATTTGATATGATGATCAGTGATCTTTGATGTTACTACTACGACTTGCTGAAAGCTCAGATGATGGCTAGCATATTTTAGTAAGAAAGTATTTTTTAATTAAGATACATATATTTTTTTTTAGACATAATGCTATTGCACACAATAGACTACGGTTTAGTATAAACTTAACTTTTATATGCACTGGGAAACCAAAAGATTTGTGTGACTCAGTTTATCACAAAAATCACTTTATTGGGGTGGTCTGGAACAGAACCCACGATATCTGAGATATGCCTGTATAACTTTTTGTGTGGATATGCTCTCTAGTGATAATTTTTTAAAATATGTTTTCTCCCTACATAGTCTCAGTTTCCTCCATATTGCTATTTTTCGTTTTGTTTTGTTGGTGATATTTTTAGTAGTCAGCTTTGGACTGCCATTACAAAATACCACAGAATGGGTGACTTAAACTACAGAAATTCATTTCTCATAGTTTTGGAAGCTGGGAAGTCCAAGATCAAGGTGCTGGCTGATTTGGTTTCTGGTGAAAACTCTCTCCTGGCTTGTGGATGGCCATTTTCACGCTATGTGTTTGGATGACCTCTTCTTTCAGTGTGCACTTGAGGGAAGAGAATGAGCTCTTTGGTGTCTATTTTTATAGGGACACTAATCCTATGGGATTTGGGCCACACCCTTATGACATCATTTAACCTTAATTACCTCCCAAAGAGGTGCAGTCCTATCTCAATACAGTCACATTGAGAGTTAGAGCTTCAACATACAAATTTGGAGGGGACATAATTCAGTCCATACATAAAATTGTTAATCTGTGTTTTTGAGTAGGAGACTTAAAAAGGTGATTGAGGTCTCTGTATATTTGGGAGGAGTTTGCTGATGTGAGCTTAATTACCAGAAGATCTCAGTGGGCCATGATTTGGGGACTCCCTTTCCCAAATCTGTATCTTCAGCTCTTTCCTCTCAGGCTGGTCATTTTCTCCAGAGAACTCCCCTCTCCTGAGAGTAAAGGCCTAGTTGAATTCCTGGAAGAATTAAGGTTAGGGGCTAAATTTCAACATTAGTATGCATCATTCACCTACTACCCCTATTTTCAGTAATGATATCCTTTCGCTGTGTCTGGAGACACCCCCCAGTGCAGAAACCCTTTCCAGGGAATAAATCTATAGATACCTGCTATGGTGGGGGAAGGGCAATCACCTAGTGGCACAGAGGGAGAAGGTTTTGGAGATCCAGTAGCTTCTCATTCAGCCTTCAAGCAATCTTGCTTATTTCAGTCACTCCTTTTACTCCCACTTCTGGAGGTGCCTGGGGCTGCCAATTCCTGGGCCTTTCAAGAATTTTTCTTGGCTTTCCCTTCGATTTCCTTGAGTCCATCAAGTCATTTTCACTTGTTGATGTGTTTTCTAGACTTCAGAAATCACTTGTTATCACTTCTCCCACTCTTACTCTCTTTTTTTTGGACTTTGTGTCTGTAAAATAGTATCCTTTTAATGAGGTTTTACTGAGGTTTTGGAAGGAAGTGAAATTAGATGCATTTGTTCAATATGCTGTCTTCACCCAGTAGGCCATGACCTGTAATTATTTTATTTGCTTGTTTATTTTTGGCATACTTACAGGAAGATAAGATAGGATCTTGTCTGTACTGCGCCACTGCCTAGCACACAATAATTGTTCCTTAAATATTTGTTAACTGAGTAAATGAATATATCTGAGCAGGGAGAAGTCAAGGCTAGAGTTCACTATTTGGAAATTAGAAGCATGTAAATGGAATTAAACCTGAATGGCCAACAGAGAACCTGTAGATTAAGATGGAATCCTGGGGAACACAGTGTTTAAGTGGCTGACAGAAGAATCATCCGTGTGTGATTGGAGCATTAGAGAGAGCTGTTACTGAAGCCAAGTGAAAGCTGAAGGTGGGACTATATAACAGTGTACAGAAAGGTCAGGTAAGTTAGAGACTGAAAAGCAGCCATTATATTTAGCAATTAGGGGATCTCTGACATTGGCTAGCTCCTACAGGAGCCACAGTAGAATGATGGGGACAGTAGCCACATTGCAATGGATGGAGGAGTAAGTTGCAGTTACTCAGTGTAGTTTTTGTTTTTCTGTTTTCTCCCAAGGAGCTTAGCTAGAGGGACCTCCCTGGCAGTCCAGTGGTTAAGACTCCATGCTCCCACTGCAGGGGGCATGGGTTCGATCCCTGGTGGGGGAACTAAGATCCCATGTGTCGTGTGGCACGGCCAAAAAAAAAAAAAAAAACCAACGAGCTTAGCTAGGAAGTAAAAAGGGTGGGTTGGCGTTCCAATTATATATTGGTTTCTTATGAGTCTCCCCCACATTTAGTGGCTTAAAACAACAATAGTCATTTATTTATTATCGCTTACAGTTCTGGAGGTTGACTAGGCTCAGCTAGGCAATTACTTGGGCTCTCTCATGTGGTTTTGCGGACAGAAACTGGGTCTAGAGTTTCTAGGAAGATATAGTCTGTTGGCTGGGAACTCAGCTGGTGCTGTCAGCCGTATCACCTACAAATGGCCTTTTCCATGTGACTTGGCCTTCCTTGTAGCTTGAGCTGGGTTCCAAGAACAAGTGTCCCGAAAGAACCAGGTGGAAGCCGTATTGTCTTTTATGATCTAGACTCAGAAGTCGTATGGCATCACTTCCATCAGTCACAGGCCCGTCCAGATTCAAGGGGAGGGAACATAGGCCCCCACCCCTCATTGGGAGGAGTGTCAACATCACAGTGTGAGTGGTTGGGAAGTTCTGTTGTGGCCGTCTTGAAAACTACAGTCAGCCCCAGGTGGTAGCTGCTGGCAGAGTAGGGGCTGCTGCACACGCAAACATGGGTCAAGGTTGGTGTTTGAGATCGGTAGGATTGGTCCAGACTAAAACTCCCATAAACAAAAATCTCTTTTAAAGTTGACACCTAGTCCCTTTATTTTATTGACGTCCTCTTTATACAAGTGAGAGAAGTACAGAAATTTTGAACAAAATATATAATGGAATTTTTTTTAGTCCTTAAATGTAAATCTTACTACATACGTTACAATTTCAATGTGAACAACCTTGTGAGTTCCATTTTAAAAGAAGTGGGAAGTCAGAAAAGCTCATTCATTTTTGAATGACTTGTGATTCAGACAATCTCCCTCATTTTTTAAGTGATTTTCCTTCAGAAAAATCCCACTGTTGACTTCTCATTCTTCTCCCTTTTCTACAACATTCATGTATTCACAAAGCCGGGTCTCACTTTGCATATATTAGTAATCTACCAAAATGCTCCTTTGATTGTGTGGCTCATATCTCAGTGTTTCTGATATCTTCCATTGTCTTCAGGGCCTAGTCCAGACCCTCAGCCTAAATTCAGGGATCTCCACCTGGTGCCTACGTATCCATGTCCAACCTTACAGCACAGGATTCCATATACCCACCGTTCTTAAACGTTTGGGGGTTATAGACTCCTTTGAAAATTTGGTGAAAGTCAAGGACCCTTTCCCTAGAAAAATGTACATATACTCAAAGTTTTACATATAGTTTCATGGGACTCATGGACCTCCTAAAGCCCATCAGTGGACCCCGTATTCAGAACCCCTGCCTGAATGAGGCTGCACAGTAAAGTGTTTAAGAGTTCAAGCTCTAGAGCCAGACCGCCCAGTTTAATTCCAGGTTCTACCACTCTTACCAGCTAACCTCAGGAAGTCACTTCACCTCTCTATGCCTGCTTTCTAATATATAGAATGAGGATAATACTAGTATATACCTTATTGGTGGTTGTGAGGATTAAATGAGATAATGGAGAGAAATGCTTAGCTGAGTGCCTGACAACATAGTTAAGTGCTCAATAAATGTTAGCAGCAATTACCTTTATTGTTGTTGTTATATCTTCTCCAGCAAATAGAACAATTTGTCATTCTTTAAACATGCTTTTAAAGTGGCCTTGCTATTATAATTTCCTCCACTTAGAATACTTTTTCCATCCCTTTTCCCCATCTTTTTTTTTTTTTTTTTTGTGCGGTACGCAGGCCTCTCACTGTTGTGGCCTCTCCTGTTGTGGAGCACAGGCTCCCAACGCGCAGGCTCAGCGGCCATGGCTCATGGGCCTAGCCACTCTGCGGCATGTGGGATCTTCCCGGACTGGGGCACGAACCCGTGTCCCCTTCATCAGCAGGTGAACTCTCAACCACTGTGCCACCAGGGAAGCCCGCTTTTCCCCATCTTTTTATCCACAGAAGCTCAACCCTTAAAACACAGCTCCAGTGCCATTTCTTCCATGCAGTCTCCCTTATCACCCGCAGTGTGAGAGCTATCTTTTTGTTTCAGGTTCCTCGAGCCCTCGATGTCTGTGCTGCCCACGGGGCACTAGCATGCACACTGCATGTTGCTCAGCTCTCAGAACCATTTCCATCCATTTGGTGTACTTATTGTTCTCACACTGGTGCAAGGCCTTGTAGCAGGTACAGAGGTAGAGCCTCTGTCCCAAGTGCAGGCAGTGAGGAGTGTTAATGTTACAAAGTGCTGTGACAATCCAGACAGGGAAGAGATTTCTATCTGACTGGGCCCCCCAGAGGAGGAATCTTCCTGGAAGATGTGTTTGTGCTGGGTCTTAAAAGCCAACCAGAGGTTAAGGAGCAGGGATGAGGTGGGTAAACAGAGAGGGCATTATCTTTTGACCCTCCCTAGAGATGTAAGCCCCCAAAGGGCTTCTGTCGTTTTTGGTTGCTTTCAAAGAGCCTGTACGAGTACCACAAACATCAACTTTCTCAACTTTCTCCCTTCTCCTGTTGAACTTCATCATGACCACCTATCTTATTTCATTATCTTAAATATACGTCCAAAGCTGCACCTTCCACCTGGGCTCTGGGCCTCATCCTTTCCCGCTCCCTTGTTTTCATACCTGCTTGCTTCATTTTCAACCTCTTATCCAGCCCATTAGCTTATAAACATCCTCAAATCTCTCCTTTCTTCAAACAACAAAAACTATTCCTTAGCAACTCTGAAGGGGAAAAAAAAGACCATCTGGCTACTATCCTCCCTTCTCATAACACTCAACCTGCTGTTTTTGCTTCTGCTCCTGTCAATTTACTGTAACTGCATCCAGCAGGGTCATCAGCAGTGTCCTGGTGTGTTCAATCCAAATTCACTTTTCTGTTTTCTCTTCCCTGACCTGCATTCTTGTTCGCTTGTTCATATTTGACCTCTTGTTCTCTGACTTGACAGCATTGATCACTATTGACCATTTTCTTCTTCCTGAAACTCTTCTTCTTTAATTCTCATGACCCACTTTCTTCTGGCCTCTTGCAAGTTTCACCCACAGTTTTTTTCTCCACCTGACCGTAAATGTTGGTTTTTTTTTTTTCTCAGCCTATACACTCTCCAGTGGTGATTGTGTCCATTCCCATGGCTTCCCCCAAATCTTGTTTTTTCTAGTCCAGAAATCTCTCCTGATCTCCAGACACCCCAGTTAGCCAGCTTACCACTTCCGTTTTGGATAACCCACAGATACCTTATATTCAAAATGCCCCAAACAGAACACACCGTGTTTTTCAATATATGCTTCCTCCATAGTCCCTTTTTTGGGAAGTGGTATCACTGTCCTTCCCCTGTTACACTAGTCAGTTTTAAAGATTTTATATCTTAAAGACTTCTTAAAACTGTCTCCCTCCCCTCACCTCTACTGCTGCTTTCTTAGGACCACAGATCCTCCGAGCACAACCTCTTACCTGACCTTTGTGCCTCCATTCTTTACTACGATCCTATTAGTTCTCCAGAGTGCTGCCAGAGTGATCTTCCTAAAATGGAAATAGAATCCCATCCCTTCTCCCTAACCTTCTTCAGTGACTCCCATCATCTACACCAGGGTTCCTCAGCTTCAGCACTATTGACATTTGGGGCCAGCTAATTCTTTTTTGGGAGTTGGGGGTCTTCCTGACATTGTAGAATGTTTAGCAGCATCCCTGGCCTCTACTTACTTGATGGTAGCATACCCACCACCCAGTTCTGACAACCTAAAATGTCTCCAGACATTGACAGGTGACCCCATGAGTTGGGAGAGCAAAATTGCCCCTGTTTGATCTACAGGATAAAATCTAGGTTTCTTAGCATGGATACAAGGCCCTTTGTGTTCTTCCCCTGCCTGCCTCTTCAGCCTCATTTGACCCCATATTGCCCACTATCCTCCAGGTCTGTCAGTTACCAGGAACCCTGTAGCTCCCACCCACCACTCCTTTAACTTGACTAACTTTCTCAGCCCTTGGATTTCAGCTCAGAAGTCACCCCTCAGGAAATAGTTCCTGACTCTTTTAGTCTGGATTAGGTGCCAATCTTACATGCTCCTGTTGCACCCCCTGCTTCCCTCTGCTTGTTCATCATGCAGTGTGACGTCTGTTCACTTGTCTCTCTTCCCAGCATCAGCGAGAGCTGGATGGGAAGGACTGTGTTTTGTTACCTCTGTGTCCTTAGCACGGTGGCTTACTCCTAGTAGGCATCCAGTAAATGTCGACTGAATGAATTGTTGGTGCTCAATAAGGCTTTGTTGAATGAATGAATAGTCCTCCTTGAAACAGCTGCTTTTCTCAGCTCTTTCACTTTCCACCATTCCATCCTGTTTATGTAATTGAAAAAAAGCTAGTTGGTCAGTAGGTCAAGAAACAGTCACCCCCAAAGCAAGGATTTTAAGGAAAAAAGTCTGGCAGTTCCATAAACTCTGTGGTGCACTGCGTAGAGTGGAACACAAATAGTTCTACGTTATGGTTGGTACCAGAAAGTCAGGAATAAGAATTTGGACCAAAATGGGAAAGAAACACTACATTTTTGTACTGTAGCATATGGATTTCTCATTAGTCTATGTAAGGGAAAACCGGGGGTGGGAAGGGCTCAGCGACTGCAGCTGTCCACACTCTCTCCCCCCATCATTCTGCTGCCACCACACCTGGTCCCCAGAGACACCCTCACTTCTTAGCTATGTTGGCTGAGGTATGGACAAATCCCCTTGGTTCAGCAGAGACTAGCCTGGAATCTTTCAAAGGAGCTTTGCTAGGAAACTAGTGGGAAAAACAAAACAAAAGTAAAAACAGGAAACAGCATATAGAAATTATAAAAATACAGAGAGGAATTATAAAAATACAAAGGAAGGAAGGAAAATGACAGAGAAAAAAGAAAATCCCTCAGCTTAAGATAACTAAGTTCTAGTTTTAGCTTTCCTAAATTCACCAGGCACATGTTCTCCCCTGGGTTTTTTGTTTCTGTTTTGTTTTGCCACAATATTGCCTCCCTCTGAAGAACTCATCCTACAGTCCCCCTTTTCAGTCTTTGAGTATTTTCCTTTTCTCACTTAAGAATCTTCTCTTTCTTCATCTAAGAGGGAGTTGGAATTGGCATTGGTCACTTTCTCTTACCGATGGCAGGTTACTGATCAGAAGGAGAAAGGAGCTTTCCAGCCTTTGAGGATAAAGTAGCTCAGGGGTTCTACTTCTGAGGACCAATGCTAAGCGTCCATGACAAAGGTTTTACTTGCCTGGGGTGAAATGAAAAACACAGACAATATCAATGAGTTTTTTAGTAGCACTAAAGGACTGACCTTTTTATTCTGGGTTTTCTTTTTTCTTTCTTACTTTTTAAGTATTAAAATAGCAGATGGTAGTTGTGAGGTTTTGCTTTGTTTTTGATGTCCTTGTCAAAATTAAATGTTGATAATTCTCTGTAGGTACCCCAGTTTTTAAAAATTCTTCCTGGTCTCTGAAGTCCAGAACTCTGACCAATAGATATTCTGTAAGGCATTGAAGTGTACCCTTTTTTTTTTTTAATGCTTTGTGGGTCATTTGAAAAGGTATTTTAATATGTAAATTTATTTTTCAATCCTCCAACAGGACGTGCTGTAGTTAACTATGTTTTCAAGGGCAAGTGACACAGGTTATAAAGTTTGATGTTCTGTTCTAAGGAACTATGTAGTTGCTGTAATATAATCCTCATTCTAGATATTCATTTATTGGTTGAATATCAATAAATGTGCCCACCATGTGCTAGGTACTAGGTGAAAACAAATTTGAGTAAGTTATTGTCCCTGCCTTCAAGGAAATTCTAGACTAGGGAAGAAGGTCGAGGTGTGAACAATAGTACAAGGTGTCAGTACTCTAGGAACCAGAAAGTACCTAATTCCACCTTGGACAGCTTTATAGAGGAAGTGAAGTGTTACCCACGGACAAGTTGAGGAAAGGCATTCTAGGCAGACATTTGCTATGACTGGAACCTGAGTGAGTGTGGCAAATTTCGGGAACATTTGGGCAGCTTCAACTTGGGAACATGTGGGAGAGTGGCAGAAGATGAAGCTGGAAGGGTATTGCCCAGTTTTAATTTCCTTTTCCACAGCTACCTGTTACTGAACATATACTTTGCATACTTGTAGTCCAGAAAAAAGCCTGAGCAATAAAACTATTTTGTAATGTTTTTATTCATTAGCCTTCCCTCACTTAATGCCTTTTGAAAATGCCACTGAAATTTAATATGGGTAAATGCCTGGTACTTGGATTCAGAGTTTACTCCCAGAGCGTAGGACAGAGGAGACCTGACGTAGCATTTTGCTGACCATAAACTTTCCTTGAGCCCATGATACGCCCCAGCTGCCCCGAGAGCAGATGCCTTCGTGGTGACTTCTGTGGAGCGTCAGACTCAAGGCAAGCAGCGGGTCCTGGCCTGGCAACATCTGGGCACTGTGCTCAGGTCTGCGTGCCACTTTTTAGGGCATGTGTGGATAAAATCTAGAGGGTATCTGAGAAGATGGCATACAAACCATCATATAAAGAGTAAAATTAAAAAGAACAAGAGAGCTGCCTTTAGTTATTTTAATGGATTGCTTGAAGCAGGATGGAATGGCTTATTCTGGGTTGTACCAGTGGACTGGATGGAAATTAGATCAATTTTGACTCAGTGTTGGAAATAATTTTTAAGAGCTTTTTTCCTAATTACATAGCGCTATGAGATTATTTTGACAAAATATGGAAATGTTTTGACAGAAACATGATAACCATCTTCACCTGTGGAGATACTGTAGTGTGAAATGTCCCATTTGAAGGAACGGTTGGCCCTCTAGAGCTCCTTCCATCTTTAAATTCAATGAAATTTCAGCATTTCTTCTAATTTTTAAAGTATCTTATCTCTTTCCCAACTTTGCCACCCTTACCCTTACATTAACCCAATTATTTGTGAATTTTCTTATTTTTTAGTATCTGACCAAGAGGATACCACAAAACCCAAGGTATCAGCATGTCAAGTCAAGACTAGACACTGGTAAGTAAAGACTAGAAAATAAAAACTTAAAAAAAATCTAATAGCCGATTATTGACAAAAAACAGCGTGTCATGCCTGGTATGAATTGCAGCTAAAAGTTTCTTACTGTCTGGGCTGATGTTTTTCTGAGCTCAGGACTTATCTTTGAAAGCTGTTTTTCAGATTATCATTAAAAATCTCCATTCACATAACTGAGCTTACTATAAATTGAGAAACTGATAAAAACAGTATTTAATAAGTTCCAGGACTGATGCTAATAAATATCAGGATGTCAGCCTCTATCTTGGAACACCTTAAGTATCTTCCTTAAAACTGGGATCAATAGATTATACTTGTGCATGTTTGTTCAATTCCATATTTGCACAGTGCAACTACATGCAAACTTATGGGCTACAGGACATGTAAAGATGAGTGTGAATTGTGATTTTTGTAATCAAAGAGCTTAGATTCAAGTGGAGTCAGACAGACTTGAATGAGTAACTAAAATACCAGGCAAAATTAAATTAGTGCTACAATTCAGGTAAAATGAAATTTAAGAGTGCATTACTGCTTATTTCCATGCTGTTGACATTTTTCAGTGTGATGATGAAAACCACTCCCCAAATCCCTGGTGGATTTTCAGTCTTGTGAGATTTTGGTTGGTTGTTCAGTTTTTTTCAACATCTTAAAAGTCTGCTGTGGAAAATCCATCCTATTAAGATGGTTTTGCTAGTGGATAGGGGTACCACATGCCTTTAGCAATACTGAATTTTCTACCAGTAACCTCAAGACAACGGAGAAAATAAACTGGGGTGTTGACTTTGTTTAAATCTCATTCATTTTGTCTTTCTCTTTCTCCAGTCTCCTTCAGAATTACTGTCTTCTGTTATGCATGTTTCCCCAAATAAAATATACTTAAATTAAATGTTTTAAATGAACCACATTTGCAGATACTGTTTCTTGGGACCTTACTTTCAAACATTTTTGTGCTGTACAGATATTTATCCTTGCAAATATCCTGTTTGATGGGAGGTAAAAAATGTTATCTCTGTCTTTGAGGAGGAAGAAATTTTAGTCCAGAGATTATGTGATTTACCTGAAGTTCAGTAAAGGAGATAGAACTAGGATTTGTGTGCAGGATGAGGAAGTCAATGTTGGAGACCTGGTGTGAAGTCCTGGGTACTGTCACTTCGGCCACACTGTCCCAGTGCTTCCTCCAGCCTCATTTCTTCTATCACAAATGCCTTCAGCTCCTGCCTCTCTGTCTATCTCCCTTTATTTGCAACTGTGACCCACCTTTCTGGAATAAGTTATTCTGAGAGGGAAGTACTTTGATTAAAAATACCATATTTTCTCTGAGCAGTACGGACAACGTTTTAAAGACTGCTTAATGCATTTCTTTTGGAACCTTCTTAAAATTAAAATTTGTAAGAGCTGAAGTCTTTTTCAGATAAATAGATTTGTCTATAGCTTCGTTATTTTTTTCTCCTGGAAGTTGAATTGAGTTTTGTGAATGAAAACTGATTTCTTTCCCTTCAATTCCTCAGTTCATAACCAAAGTTTGACTCAATAATGGTACCTGAAATTAATTTCAATTTTTTGGAAATTGAGATATTTCTATCTGCTTTTTATAATACAAAGTAATTGCCTATCTCCTTTTATATTTTGAGGTTTTTAATCTAGTATTTTTTCTAATTAAACTTTTTATTTTGAGGTAATTGTAGATTCACATGGAATTGTAAGAAATAAAACAGATTCCTTGTACCCTTTACTCAGTTTCCTATAGTAACATCTTGCAAAACTGAGCTGTGCTATCCCAACCATGATATTGACTTTGATAAATACAGTCTGGCTACAGAACATTTCCATGACCACAAGGATCCCTCATATCCACTTTCCACCCTCACCTGTGCCTTAACCCGTGGCTACCACTAATCTGTTCTCCATTTCTATAGTTTTGTCTTTCACAAATGCTATATAAATGGAATCATACAATATATAAGTTTTTGGATTGGATTTTTCCGTCAGCAAATTCTCTGGAGATTCTTCCAGGTTGTTGCACGTATTAGTAGTTCATTCCTTTTTATTCCTGAGTAGTATTCCGTGGTGCATTCCATACATGCACCACAGTTTAACCATTTTCCTATTGAAGGACATTTGAATTGTTTCCCCTTTTTGATTATCACAAGTAAAGGTGCTATAAACATTTTTGTACAGATTTTTGTGTGAAAATAAGTCTTCATTTCTCTGGGATTAGTGCCCAGAAGTGCAATTTCTAGATTGTATGGCAGTTGCATTTGTAGTTTTTTAAGAAGCTGCCAAACTGTTTTCCAGAGTGGCTGGACCATTTTACATTCCCACCAGCAGTGTATGAGTGATCCAGTTTCTCCACATCCTCACCAGCATTTGGTGGTGTTGCCATTTTTAATTTTAGCCATTCTGATAGGTGTGTAGTAGCATATTATTGCCCTTGTGATTTGCATTTCCCTAATGACTTATGACGTTGAATATCTCTTCCTGTGCTTATTTGCCATTTGTGTATCTGTATACCTTCTTCAGTGAAATGTTTGTTCATGTTTTTTGCCTGTGTTCCAATTGGATTGTTTGCTTTTTAATTGTTGAATTTTGAGTGCTCTTTATATATCCTACCTACTAGTCCTTTGTTGGATACGTGGTTTGCAAATAGTTTCTGCCAGTCTGTAGCCTGTCTTTTCATCCTCCTAACAGGGTCTTTCAAAGAGCAAAAGTTTTCAATTTGGGTGAAGTCCAGTATATCAGTGTTTCCTTTTATGTATCATGCTTTTGTTGTCAAGTCTAAGAACTCTTTGCCTAGCCTAGGTATCAAAGATTTTCTATATGCTTTTTTCTAAAAGTTTTATATTTTAGGTTTTACATTTAAGTCCATGATACATTTTGGTTTAGGTTTTACATTTAAGTCCATGATACATTTCTGTATAAGATGTGCAACTTAGATTGAGATTAATTTTTTGATTGTGGATGTCCAATTGCTCTAGCACCATTTGTTAAAAAGATTATCTTTCCTCCATTGAATTGGTGTGTTCACCTTTGTCAGAAGCAAGTTAGGCATACTTACGTGCATCTATTTCTGGGTTCTGTATTCTGTTCCATTGATTTATGTGTCTATCCCTCTGCCAAAACCACAGTCTTGATTACTGTAGCTATATAATAAATTGGATACTTAAAATTGGTTAGACTGATTAGTCCCACTTTATTTTTCTTTACAAAATTATTTTAGCTACTCTAATTCCTTTGCCTTTCCATGTAAATTTTAGAATAAACTTGTTTACATTTACAAAGAAATATTGCTGTACTTTTTTTTGTATTTATTTTATTTATCATTTATTTTTGGCTGCATTGGGTCTTTGTTGCTGAGCACGGGCTTTCTCTAGTTGTTTCTTTCATCAGCATTGTATAGTTTTCAGCATATAAATCCTATACATGTTTTGTTAGATTTACACATAAGTATTTACTTTTTTTGAACAATTGTGAATGGTATTGTATTTTTAATTTTGGTGTCCATGTGTTCATTGCTAGCGTATAGAAATATAGCTTATTTTTTATATTTATCTTGTATCCTGAGACCTTGCTAACTCACTTATTAGGTAAAGGAGAAATTTTTTTGGTAGATTCCTTGGGCTTTTCTATGTAGACAATCATGTCATATTAAAAAAGGCAGTTTTATTTCTTCCTTTCCAGACTGTATCTGTTTATTTCCTTTTATTGCCTTACTGTACTGACTAGAACCTCCAGAACTATGTGAAGTAAGAGTGCTTAGAGCGAACATCCTTGTCTTTACCCCAAACTTAGTGGGAAAGCATTCAGTTTTTCATGATTAAGGATAATGTTAGTTGTATCAGGTTGAGGAAGTTTCCTCCTATTCCTATTTTTCTGAGAGTTTCCATCCTGAATGACTATTGAATTTTATTGAATGCTTTTACCGCATCAGTTGATATAATCATATGGTTTTTTTCTTTAGCTTGATAATATAGATTACTTTGATTGATTTTTAAATATTGTACTAGTTTTGTATCTATAGAGTAAAACTCACTCATGGTGTATAATTCCTATTATATGTTGCTGAATTCAATTTATTATTTCATTACAGATTTTTATGTTTATATTCATGAGGGACATTGGTTTGTAGTTTTTGGTTTGTTTTTTGAATTGTGTTTGCCTGGTTTTAGTATTATTGTAATATTGGTCTCATAAAATGAGTTGGGAAATGTTCCCTCCTGTTTTCTGGAAGAGATTGTATATTATTGGTGTTAATTCTTTCTTAAACATTTGGTAGAATTGTCCAGTAAAACCACTGAGCCTGGAGATATCTTTTTTGAGAGTTTTTAAATTTTGAATTTAATTTTTTGATAGTTATGGGGCTATTCAAATTGTTTGTTTCATATTGGATGAGTTGTGGTTTTGTGTTTTTAGAGGAAGTGGTACATTTCATCCAAGTTTTCAAATTTATGTGCGTAGAGTTGTTTGTAGTGTTCCCTTATTATCCTTCTAAAGTCTGTAATATCTGAAGTGATAGCTCATGTTTCATTCCTGATGTTGGTAATTTGTGTCTTTTCTCTTTTCTTTCTTCACTACAGGTTTGTCCATTTTATTGATCCTTTCAAAGAACCAGCTTTTGGTTTCATCAATTTTCTCTTTGTTTTTCTGTTTTAAATTTTATTGTTTTGCTCTTATCTTTATTTCCTTCCTTCTGCTTATTTTGCTCTTGTTTCTAGATTCTTGAGGTAGGAGTTTAGATTATTGATTTAAGAGTTGTTCTCTTTTTTAATGCATGTAGTTAGTGCTGTAAATTTCTCTCAGCACTGATTTAGCTGTGTCTCACAAATTTTGATATGTTGAATTTTCATTTTCATTTAGTTCAGTGTATCTTTTTATCTCCCTTAAGACTTCCTCTTTGATCCATGGATTATTTAGACATGTGTTGTTGTTGTTTTATAAATTATTTATTTATTTATTTTTGGCTGCGTTGGGTCTTCGTTGCTGCGCACTGGCTTTTCTCTAGTTGCGGTGAGCGGGGGCTACTCTTTGTTGTGGTGTGCAGCCTTCTCATTGTGGTGGCTTCTCTTGTTGTGGAGCATGGGCTCTAGGCACGTAGGCTTCAGTAGTTGCAGTGCATGGGCTCAGTAGTTGTGGCTCATGGTCTCTAGAGCGCAGGCTCAGTAGTTGTGGCGTGTGGGCTTAGTTGCTCTGTGGCATGTGGGATCTTCCCGGACCAGGACTCGAACCTGTGTCCCCTGCATTGGTAGGTGGATTCTTAACCATTGCACCACCAGGGAAGTCCCGTGTGTTGTTTAGTTACAAGTGTTTGGAGGTTTTCCTGTCATCTTTCTGTTATTGACTTCCAGTTTGATTCCACTGTGGTTGGAGAATGTACTCTGTATATTTTAACTTTTTAAAATGTATTGATGTTCATTTTATTGCCCAGGATATGGTCTATCTTGGTATATGTTCCATGGGCACTTGAAAAGAAGCATAGTTTTGCTTAGTGTGTTCTTTGTTTTGTCCTGATAGTCCGAGGCTCCTTTTATCCTTTCCTTTCTAATTAGAGAACTTCCTTTAGCCATTCTTTAGGATAGGTCTGCTGGTGACAAATTCTCTTAGTTTTCATTCATCTGAGAACGTTTTGATTTCCTTTCATTCCTGAAGAGTATCTTCTCTAGGTATAGGTTTCCGGGTTGGCAGTTCTTTTCTTTCAGCACTTGAAAAATATTGTGCCACTTTCTTCTGGCCACCTGAGTTCTGATGAGAAATCTCCTGTTATTCAAACTGTTTTTCCCATATGGGTAAGGTGTCACTTATCTCTTGCTGCTTTCAAGATTGTTTTTTCTTTAGTTTTCAGAAGTTTAACTATGATATATCTTGGTGTGGATTTCTTTGGGTCTGTCCTGTTTGGAGTTTACTCAGCTTCTATATAAATCTGAAGTTCATGTCACTTGCCAAATTTGAAATGTTTTCAGCAATTATATTTTGAGTACATTTTCAGCCCCAGCCTCTTTCTCCTCTTTCTGGTACTTTGATGGCATCTCATCACAGTCCAGCAAGGATGGAAATCAAGGCTCTCCATCTGGCCTTTGCTGGCAGTTAAGGGTAGGACATAGCTTTTCTGTGGAATGTGGCTGGAAAAAGGCAGTTATTATCTAATAGTTTTCTGTCTTGCTGTCCTTTGGCTGGAGACAGCAGGCTTTTGTTAGGGACATTTTTGGTCTATTCGTAGGTATTTCTGGGTTTCTGGCTTCTTCAGCTCCAAGTCTAGTGTATATGAGGCAAAAAACAAACAGACAGCACCCAGGTAACTCAGCCATTATGTCATTCCTTGGGTCCTGAGGTCCCTAACCAGTCTGCCTTCCTCTCTCTACCTATTAGAGTCTTCTTATGTTTGTTTTATGTATAATGTACAGGATTTTTTTAAATTGAAGTATAGTTGATTTATAATATTGTGTTAAGTTTCTGGTATACAGCAAAGTGACTCTGTTTTTTATATATATATACTATATATTCTTTTTCAGATTCTTTTCCATTATAGGTTATTACAAGATATTGAATATACTTCCTTGTGCAATACAGTAGGACCTTGTTGTTTATCTATTTTATATATAGTGGTGTGTATCTGATAATACCAAACTCTTAATTTATCCCATCTAGGATTTTTTTTTATTCAATCTTTTTTTCTAATTGGTGTGTTTTCTTAAATTGAGATATAATTTACATATCATAAAATTCAACCTTTAAAAATGTACAATTCAGACATTTTTAGTACATTCACACAAGGTTGTGAAACCATCACCACTATCTAATTGCAGAATTTTTTTGTCATCCCATAAAGAAATCCCATACCCAAAGTAATCATTTCCCATTCCTTACTTTTACCAGTTCCTGGTAATCACTAATCTATCTTTTGTATCTATGAGTTTGCCTCTTCTGAACATTTCATATAAATGGAATCATACAATATGTGACCTTTTGTGTCTGGCTTCTTTCACTTAGCATAATGTTTTCAAGGCTCATCATTGGTGTAGCACGTATCAATACTTTATTCCATTTCATTGCCAAACAATATTCTTTTATATAGCTATTTCACATTTTGTTTATCTACTTATCATTTGGTAGATGTTTGGTTTGTTTACGCCTTTTGGCCATAATGCTGTTAAAACATTAGTGTACAAGTTTCTGTGTGAACATACGTTTTCAGTTCTCTTTGTTGATGTACCTAGGAGTTGAACTGTTGGTCAGACATTAACTCTGTGTTTAATTTTTTGAGGAACTGCCAAAGTGTGTTCCAAAGTAGCTGCACTTTACATTCCCACCAGCAGTGTAGGAGCGCTCTTTTTTTCTCCACATCCTCAACAATGCTTGTTATTGTCCATCATTTTGATTATAGTCATCTTCGTGGGTGTGAAGTGGTATCTCATTGTGGTTTTCATTTGCATTTTCCTAATGAGTAATGATGTTGAGCACCTTTTAATGTGCTTATTGGCATTTATATATCTCCTGTGGAGAAATGGCTATTCATATCATTGGTTTTTTAGTTGGGTTATTTGTCTTTTTATTATTGAGTTATAGGAGTTCTTTTACGTACTCTGGATAGTAGACACTTATCAGGAGTATAATTTGCAAATATTTTCTCCCATTTTGCGGGTTGTCCAGGGATTTTGTGGTACTTAGCTGGAGGAGTAGAGAAAAGTACATCTACCTCATATTCCTGGAAGCAGAAGTCTCCCAAACTAGTTTTATAATGCCTTTGGAAGGGCCAGAGTATGCTTCATTGCTTAAAACTCAACATATTTTAAAGTCAGTGTGTGAGAAATCTAATTCTAGTGTTCAATTTTTTGTTTGTTTCAGATTTAGAAATTATTTTAAAGTCAGTTTAAGGGAAAGATTTTAATTTTTTTTCTATTTATTTTTGTGACTTTCCTCCCTTTGTATTCGGTACAGTGGCCTATGGGTTATGAGCCAGGATACAGATCCCTTCAACCCTTTGGAGAGCCATCAGGGCTTGAGACAGCCCAAACCTCAGCATTTTGTCCAAATATTATCACTTATATATGTCTGCCATGAGGTGAAAAGTGTGAGGAGTCCTGGTTATGAAAACACCAGAGTTACTTTAAAGGTCAAGTAAGAAACTCCTGTCTGTGGTATGATTTTAAGCTCTGCAGTCAGAGCCGTGGAAATAGGCACGGTAATGAGTGAGCATTTCTCATTTCTAGGCTAAATAGATGGGTCTTTAATCTTTTCTTACCAAACAGTGAGCAGTTCAGAGTTAATCACAAGAAATCAAGAATTTCGTGGCATCTCCTGTCTTCACCCAAATCACCTTCTACTGAGCTCTTCAAAGACTGATATCTTCTTCCTGGGTAAAGATAATTTTTTATTTCTATCCTTCTGATGCTACTTCTCATATAAACTCAAACACCAGTGTATAGCCATGGCTAGAAATATCAGAATTATTTTGAACTTCAAATATTTCTTTTGTTCCATAGGTGCCTGAGTGTATCTTACCAGCTCCCCAGCATTGCCAGACTGTGCCATGAATGGATTATGCTTCCGATGAAATCCCTGACGGCGTTTTGTTCAGTCTCCACCGCAGGGTTCTTGTGTATTCTCAAGCACCCTCTCTGGGTTTCTGCTCTGTAGCACTGCAGGCTGATTAACTTTCCAAACCACAGGGCTCTCCCTTTGTTAGTCTCCTACACTCTTTCATTGCTGGCATTATTCTCTCATTTCAATCTATATTCAATCTAATTTCAAATTTCTTTAGCTTTCTAAAATTCTGTAGACTATCTCCATTCAGTCTTTTCTAGCCTTTTTTTATTTTTTAGAAATTCACCTTAGTTTTCTTATCTCCATACAAACTAGTCATTTCCTTTTTTCTTCTTAGTCTTTACTTTTCCTGAATATCTGCTAATAGCCTTGATCTTAAGCACTCAAACTCATTATAGACTAAGTACTCTTCATTTTTATTTGGTATTTAATTCTGTTTCTTATGTCAAAGGAAGAAATGTATGTGAAAGCCTTTTACAAACCAGAAAGCACTATGCACTCCTATAACTTATTGAGATTAACAAAGGACCACTGTGCCTCTTTTCAAGCTTTCTGCTCCTTCTGAGCCAAAAGAACTTCTCCGTAGAGGAGGGAAATATTGAAGAAAAATAAAGCAATGGAATTGTCTCTTAGCAACTGAGTTCGTGCCTTATAAATCTTACCCACTTTAGATTACTGCTGCTCAAAATCACTTGCTTTTCTTACTGGCTCAGTTCAAATAATGTTATTAAATTATAGGAAAACAAAGGAAAAAATCTAATGAATGAGTCACTCAGTTCATCGATTGTGCTCTCTTTGCTTAGCACTATTGATATAGTTGAGTTGTGTCTTTCTCTTGATTCCAGTTGTAAAACTTTTTTATATATCTTTTGTTGCAACTTAAATTATAAACTAAGTAGAAGCTAAATACCATCTTATACATTTCTAGGTTACCTGAGTCCTGAAACAATATAGGTCATTTAAGTAGTATGTAACATATATGTACTATATATAAATCAGGTTGGGCATAGCTTAGAGAAAATCAGGTATCCAAAAACTCAAACCAAACTGGGGTGTGATTATTTACATTATAATATAATTCATTATAAGGATTCTTCAGCTAGTAGATCTTCACAGTATTTTTCATTTAGCAAATATTTTTGAGTGCCTCCTATGCTAGACAATGGAAAGGATAAAGATATTGTGTGTGTGTGTGTGTGTGTGTGTGTAAATAGTTGTTTTGGGCTGTCAGTATAATAAGATAGATAAGACTTGCGCACAAATAAGGCAGTACAATGATAAATGCCTTGTGAGTGGTAAGCCGAGTGCTGTAGAAGTTCAGAGGAGGGAAAGGTCACTTCCAGCTGGGTGAGCTATTATGATTACATGGGCAAGGTGACATGTTAGAGAACCAAAGACTAACAGAGAGTTTGTCAAGTTTAGTAATTAAGGCAAGATTGAAGAGGTAGGTAAGATGTTGGTGCCTTCACGAGTAGAGCAAGGAGTTTAAACTTCAGTCAGTAAGTGATGGGGAGCCGCTGACTTTTTTTAATCAAAGTATTGTCTAGGAAAATGTATCTGGCAGTAATGTGTAATTTTAATTTTTAAAAATTAGTCTGTTGATAGTCTTTTAGGGTGCCTTACTTTTGTGTAAAACAAAAATGTGTTTATAAATAAGTCAATTATAGAATTGATTCATTTGTATTCTTTTTAAAAGGTAGTCAAAAAACTATTCTCAGATGAAATTAGATCCAGTAAGATGAGCTGCTTAGTTAAGATATAAGCAGTATATGAAGTGGGATAAAATACTACTTTTCATACTTTCTAAACTCATTTTTAGAGATTTTTTTGTGTCAGTTAGTCATTTCTCCAATTGAAGCAATGCAGAAATCCTCCATATTCTTTCCACCCCCCTCTACTTGGATAGAATGAATGGCTGTAATGAAAAGAACTTCTTATCAATAGCCCTCTTAGATTTATTCTTAATTTAGCCAAGTATTTGTACACCTCTGCAAAAGATTTTGTTTCTCTGCCTTCTCCTTTAGTGGGAAAAATAATCAGTAGGAATGACAACCTACCTCACAGGGTCGTTGTGAGGCTCTGCTGGTATGAAGATGAAGTGTTGTGTAAATACACCGAAAATGTTGATAACTGACTGAGAAATGGATTTTAGACATGTTGTTAGTGGAAACTGCTATAGATTGGAAATGCAATGTTTTAATAATAAAGACTATATAATAAGGTTGGCTATTGTTTTCCGTTCATAGTATGCCTCAGGGAATTTAGAGCATAAAATGGTTCCCACCCAATACTATAAAGGAAGTAACACTTCCTACATATTTACCTCACAGTGAAATCATGTTTTTAAAACAGCACAGCCAGAGAATGATATGTTTTTGTGAGCCATATTAGAAACCAGGAGGTTGGGAGTACTAATCTTGACTTAGTTACCAACTTGCTGTGTCACTGGACAAGTCAGTGATCCTTTTTGTACCTCAGTTTTTTGACGATTCTGGAAGGAGGCGTAAAGCTTCTCCAGCCAAAAGAAACCAACTGCCACATCAACAGCCTGGCACTGTAAGGGACTCAGGAACATATAACCAGAAGCTCCTACGTAAAATAGTTTAAGAATAAGACTGTAGGATGCTGAACAGCGCACCATTTGCCCTGTCTTCTAACCCCAGTACTGACCAGTCGAGTTCCCGTCCAAGTGCAGAGTTGCAGGGAAGAGGATGTGAGTCTGGGAAGGATTCATGGTTTCCACTGTGGAGATCTGGTCACATCTCAGGTCCATTATAGCCTGAAGAACCTAGAAAAGATCATATTTTGTTCTAATCTTGTTCTTTGGTGCTATTTGGACTTCTTCTGAGATGTTCTCAGTGTCTGTCTTGAGGAGCCTCAGCTTCTGAGCAGCCCTGACTACTGTCATGTCTCTCTGAGCTTTTGGAAGGATACGGTCTGGGTCCAGGACTACACTGAGTCCTGCCTTTTGGTTCTGATTTGGGGACTGTGTGTCTTCAGACGAAAAAAAAATTTTAACTCAGTAGAATTTTATTCTATAATGAATTCATAACAAGGACTTAATAATAACAAATGATATAAATTGTTTTTTGAAAATGTTCTTTGGGTTTTAGAGCAAGGATTTTCTTTCTCTGCTTCTGACCTAAACATGAAGAAAAGTTCAGAATAGTGCTTGAAAACATCAGTTCATGCCATTAATTGGAAGCATTTCTTTTACCTGAAGTTGTGACTGAAACTGACTAGCTCCTCTCAAGGCTTAAAAGTTAGGAGCACAATTTTAGAAATGAGAAATTATTCTGAATGTTTTCCTCTTTTGCTATACCTTTCAGGTGCCAGATAGAGCTTGCTGTGCTGAATTGAATCAAATTGAAGCATGCCTAGTAAAAAATAATAGCCCCTGGCTTGAGAAGCAGACTTTAGTTCATTCGGAAACCAGAAGGATCCTGGCCCAGTTTTAATGCATGAAAACTCTCCAAACCACCTTGGCTAGAGCCTAGTGTTGTAGAACCAGGCCATAAAACATGAGGGTTGAGGACTCTCCACAGTGGTGGGAATCTGCTGTTATTTCTCAGCAAATCAAATCCACAGTGAATACTGGTGAACAGACTGTGTGGTCTAGTTCAGGCTGCAACATCAGCATGAATAGTGGAAGACCAAGTTCAGGAAAGAGAAGGAAACCACAAAGATTAAGTGAAGAGGAAAGGGTTGCTTGGGTAGGCACAACGGCACATTTTAGACATTCAGAGGTCATTGCTTCTTTCTCTTCCTCTGCATATCTTCCCCACAAAAAGTTTATGGGGGGATAAATGGAAGAGGAAAGGCTTAACTCAGAAAGAAAAAACATTACATGAAGTGATCATTCGTACTGCCTGGGGGGACTTAATGTTTATTGGGTGTGCACCTCAGCTTAACACATTTGGCCAGAACATTTCCCTGGATTCCTTACCTTTTAATAATGCTGTATAATCCAAAAGACTATTTACTATGTCTGATCCATTTGTCTACTGTAATTCTGTAAAAGCAGAATGGGAAGGCTTAGGGAATACTTGTACTCCATTCTGTTTTCACAGTGTTACTCGTTTTCTTCCATGAAAAGCATAGCTAAAATCCTGCTTCTCTTTTTAGGTAACAGTATGACTAAATACATTGAGAAGCTAGAAGAGATCAAAAAAAGTGAGTAACACTACTGATGATTTGGGATAACGGAACCCTGTAGTTGCTCTACAAGTTGGTTATTAACGAGCCTAACCACACTCTACAGCTGACACACACACAGAGCTATGGGTGTCAGGTGAGTGTGGCAGGTGCCTAGAAGGATGTGGGAAATACTGTGTGCCATTCTGGTCAGCTGCTAAGATTGTGGCCTTTGAGTCTGAGTTCTACCTGACTTAGATCCCATAGGAGATATTAATGTTGGAATGTGAAATAACCTCTAGAGAACCCAAATTTCTAGTTTCATTGTACTGTAGTCTTTATGACCTTTATTCAAGGTACTTAATCTTTCCTATTTTATTATTTTCTCTATACCTGAGATAGGAGTAATAATAACTTATAACATTCTTTTGAGTATAAATTCGACAGTATTCATGAAAGACTTAGTGGTGTAAGAAAGAAAGAGCTTATTCTGAAAGTGGTGTTATACATTATAAATTCATTGCAGTTGGCTTTCTTTTAATTAAAAATCATATTTCATGCACATCCTTTTAAAAAACTAATCTTCGGCAAAGATATGCTTCTAGTCATTGAGTGCACTGCCCTCGCACAAAATCATAATTTTTCAATCTGTGTCCAAAACAGATGTAAAATGTACACATCAAGTCTAGAATTAGAGAAGTAGGAACATCTATTTTCTAAGATGGATTTGTTCATAGCTTCAGTAGGAGAACCCAGTGCTAGGGCAATATTGAGCTAATGGCAGTGAAGAGGTACTCTGATTGATAGCAGTTCAGGACTTGGCTCTGGTAATATATATCTTCTGGGAAGAGAATATTACAAATCCAAAATTCACCAGAACTTCTGTTTCTGCACAGCAGGCCTTTTAATTTAAATGATAATGTTCCAGTTCCTTTCGAATTGCTGCCGTATTGAGAAACCCCAGACGATAGATCTGGACTCAGGAGCAGTTTCTTGCTGACTCTTGTTATTTGCCACATTCAACTACAAGGACTGATGCTATAGACATTTGTTTTTTAATGTGTGATGTCGCAGTATCCTTTTCTTCTTATATATTTTATATTTTAAACATTTTATGCTATATATTTTAAATGTTATATATCTGTAAAATATTCCACTTTAAGTATATATATTTTAAGTGTATATTAAAATTTTAAACTATGGAAAAAAATCTTGTTTACTCACCTAAACTTCACTGTTGTCGTCCTTAATTCATCCACGGCAAGCAAAATTCAACTGGCCTGCTTCTGTCTTGGTTTGTAGCCCCTTTCACCTCCTAAGCATTTGTAGCTGAGTGTGAGCTCACCTGTCCACACCAAAATTTGTCCCATAAAAATTGTCCCATTCCACCCAGATTGCTGAAACCCTGTTTAAAACAGTTCTTAAAAGCACAATGTGGTTTCTTTAATACCTAAACTTTAAATGGAGCTTATCTCCCAAAAGAAATACCTGTGGATTAGAGTCCTCGAAAATGCTTACTTCACCTTCCTTCTTTAGAAGTTGTGAGCTTCCTTTTAGTAAGACAGCAGGTTCCTCTCACCTTTTACACGCTTTGTGCTGATTCCCCGACTAGAATTACTTCAGATTCTGGTTTGGGATCTATATTTTGGAAGATATTTCCTTCTCTTTTCCCATCTTCTGTTGTAGGTGTTCTTTTGGGTCAGAAGGGAGGAGAATATTGCCTTGTTTCATGACACCCTAAACCCGTCACTTTTCTCGGATTACCTTAGATGCCATGTCTTTCTGTGAAATCACAAACCTTGTGCTGTTACTTCCTTTGATTTGTCTTCCACTGTGAGCCCAACTTCCCTTTGCTAATAATGTGTTTTAACAGAACCCTGAAAACGCAGAATTCCTTTGTAATCTGAATATTCTTTCAACTCTGCCTGGGGAAAATAGACACACTGTGTCTATTGACCATTCACAAAGCCCATTCTTGGCTTCCAGTGGTTAGATGACACTAGTTGGGCCCAGTGTGAAACATCCTAGATAGTTAGGTCTCTGTCCTTCCAGTAACTCGAGAGAGACACACTTAGATTCCAGACTTACCAGAGAAGCAAAACTTGATAACGTATCTGAAACTAGGATTTTTTGTCTCCATCACAGAGTTTGGGAGAAGCTATAGTAGCAGAAGCTCCATTCTTAAAGCTCTGTTCGCCCTTGCAAGGACAGACTGTCAGAGCTTTCCAAGTTATCCTTTTTATAAAATTTAAAACTTACTGTAAAACGTCTAGCTTGATCTTTTATCTCTGAGTAATAATGTCAGAAAGTCCTAATGATGGCTGTCCTTCTAAACCAGAACCAGGTATGTAGAGTTCAGGCTCAAATGTGCATTGGGATTTCTAGTGCTTATGAGAGGATGCTAGAAACTATGATCATTAGAAAATAGCAGCGCCTGTTTTCTCGTTTAAGGTGATTTCTATTTAAAGGGGATTTTAATGTGTACCTTTTATACTTAGAATGTGAAGAATTGGAGAAGTATTTCAAACTATGTTACTATACCAAAAGAATATCAGTGGATAAATGCCACAGTGCAAACTACTTTGAAAGCTGTTGACTGTTTTCACTGGCTGATTTATTGCTTTACGTAATTTATTGCTTTACGTAAATTTTGCTTTATGTAAATGACTTTTGGTGGGCAAGTTGGTGGCAATTGAGAGAAATACTATAGTCGTTCACTTGCACTTTTTAAAGCTTCTGCTCAGCTTATTCGGGTCTGCATCCTGGTGGGTTTTAGAAGCTCCTTTGCATCTTGTATCTAGAAGAAGCTGTTTTAAGAATATTCTGGAAGAAAGGTCAATTTTTAGCCAAATTGCTATCTTTAGGGCATTTTGGAACAGAGAAGCTTTAATTCCCATAAGAAAGAGTCTTGATATATTTACAGAAGGCCTGTTTTTAAGGTAATATCATTTCCCGACTCTGAGTCGAAAGCTATTTGGTAAACCAAGCTAACATTATCCTCCAAAGTAACTATTTGGTCTGTGCTGGTTTTTTGGAAAATTCATGGAAATGATTAGTTTCACCAGGTAAATAATCTTAAGCACCTTTAATCCTTTCCTTTGTTGCTAGGAGTCTTGGTTTATGAGACAGTGAAGGCCATAGTAATTATCCAGCTAACCTTCAGTAATTCTGAAATAATGAGGCAGTATTTAAGGAGTCAAGGACATCAGTATATAAACCTAGAAGAGGAGTGAAGGGAAAGAGTAGGCAGGAGTTCAACGCTGAAAACTCTTCAGAATTGGCAAGTCATCTTCAGAAAAGTTTAGGCAAGCCAATTTTTAATATGCCTCTATGGGACAAATAATAAAGTGAGATTGGCTAAATTTTTTAAAACTGTTTAATATGATATGAAGAATTATTAACACAAACAAATGCAAAAGTACCCCCATTGAGTTATGTCTCAGAACTGTAAAGATAGCACTGAGTAAATACTGATGTTTTCAGTTGATTTTTCTTTTTTTTTAATTGTGGTTAAAAAAAACCCCACATAACAAAATTTACCATCATAACCTTTTTCAGCGTACAGTTCAGTAGTGTTAAGTATATTTACTTTGTTGTACAATAGATCTCCAGAACTTTTTCATATTCAAAACTGAATAGGTTGATTTTTATTGAAGTGGAGTTGAGGGAAAATTGATGTAAGAGATTATCAGGACCAATTACAAATTTGTGCCCAGCATTGTACTCCAGGAAAAAAAAAAAGGGTTGGCCTGTGTCTCTAGCATAGTTTGTAACCTCAGGAATAGAACTGTACTCTTTTCAGGGCAGAGATAGAATAGTAAATGTCTTACCAGCTCTTGACCTAGGGCAACTCAGCTTCTCTGGGTCTCTGTTTTCATTTGTAAAATGCAGATGTTTATTCCCTGCTTATTCTGAAAAGGATTTAAAGGGCTTACAAAAATGCATGCAATACAATATGGTCAAAGTAGAGACAGCATAGTAAGGAAAATGGTACACAAATAAAGGGGAGGGGTAAAATCATTAGACCCAAAAAGGTGGCTTATAAATTCAGCTTCAGGCTTCTTACTGGCCAAAGCAAAGGAATAAATGAAAAGGTGATATAATACCTGCCATGCTTAATTCTGAGGATATCATGATGATCAAATGAGATAAAACATGTAAATAACTTGAAAAATATACCATATAACTTGATGACTAGAAAGAATTAATATCTCTAAGAAAGCAAAATAAGCCTGGAAAAAATATTTGTCCTGTTCTGCTTTTCAGATTATAGATACAAAAAAGATGAGCTTTTTAAGAGACTAAAAGTTACAACTTTTGCCCAGCTGGTAAGTTTAATGATCTTCCATTGGAGTAAAGACTTTCTAATTTGTGCTGCTTTATGTGAGTATTTCTAAATTCAACTCTAGGTAATGTTTGCAGAGGGTTTTCTTCTGATTCTTTATATTTCACCTATGAGAGGACTAATTGGTATGAAATTTTCTTTTTTCTTTGATAAGAATTTTATAAAGTAAAATGTACATTCTCCCTTTTAATCATCAAATTTGTAGTTTAGGTTTTATTTTTCCTTGCCCATTTATCTTAATATTGAGAATCTAGAATTCTGGATTCTTTATTGCTTGGACATTTTTCTCTGTGGAAAGCAGGTGATCTCCCATCTATGACTGGGTTCTTTTTCCAAGTCTTTCTGCCATGGTCTATTTTCTTACTTTAGGAAAGTCGCTTTCTTCTTTCATTTGAAAATTATGGACAAAGTGTCTCTCTGACCCCCAAACAAGGGTTACAGTGATGTAACTTAAGGTGGATGTTGGGTCTTACGAGCTAAGTCGTGAAAAGTGATTTATTATTTTTTTAATTTGAATTCTACCAAGCATTTAAAACAATTTTTTATTGGAGTATAGTTGATTTACAATGTTGTGTTACTTTCAGGTGTACAGCACAGTGAATCAGTTTTATATATATATATATATATATATATATATATTCTTTTTCAGATTCTTTTCCCATTATAGGTTATTACAGAGTATTGGCTAGAGTCCTCTGTGCTATACAGTAGGTCCTTGTTAGTTATCTATTTTATATATAGTGGTATGTATATGTTACTCCCAATCTCCTAATTTATCACTTCCCCCAGGCAAAAGTGCTTTAAAAACTGTATGTTGGGTATACAACATTGTAATCAATATATTCATAATTACATTTATTTCTTCATTGCATGAAGAATTTCTGATATAATGCTGTTATTTTAAGTATTGCATTTTCAAGAAATAGCATGTTATGTTGGGACTAGAATATGTATGAATGCAGTTTTAAACTCTTACTTATGTTTCGTGTCCAAAATTATCCTTTTGGTCTTTTAAGTTTATTGTGTAATGTTTTAAAGAAATCTTTTCTTCCGGAATGATCATCTGCAGTGTAATTACCACCCCCAAAGTAAGAAGACCTGAGATTTAGTCTCCAGTTGGGGACACTGACAGTTTCTTAAAACAGGAGATCTTTGATGTTTGATATTTCCTCATCTTTTGTTAAAAACAGAATTGCCTCTGTTTAAAGACAAACAAACATACACACTTCTACACATTTCATTCTTTTTTCTATCAGGTCATCCAAGTTGCTTCCCTATCTGATCAAACATTGGAAGTGACAGCTGAGGAGATTAAAAGGCTAGAAGGTAATGAGAAGTGAGGATATGGGGAAAATAACAAATTGGCCATTTGACTGTGCTATTGTGTTCACAGGGACTTTGATGTATCTGTTATTATGTTATTATGTAATTAGATTGTTACTCTCTGAGAAATGCTATCCGGTGCTTTGCTAATTCTTATTTCTTTAAAAATGCCATCTGGTTTTCTGGCTGTAACATTTGTAGTCTTAAATGTTTTAAACGTGTTTAATATACTAATTACTTTTTTTCAACAAATATTTTTAGTGCCTTCTATATAAGTACAGGTCACAGAATTAGGTGCTATGAGACTACAAAGATGAATAAAACACAGCTCTGCTTACATGGAGTTTGTAGCTACGAGTGTGCACTGCACATATGTATGTGTATTGGGTGAGGAAAATGATAACAGAAACACAGAATTACTAATATGACAGAAATTCATGGAGGACTAGAAGGAAACCATCGTTTGATGAATATATATTGCTAGGTACTTCACATGAGTTTTCTTATTTAATCTTCTCAAAAACTCTAGAAGGAAGGTACACTGTACAGATGAGAAGCCCAAGCCTCAGAGGTTAAACTTCTTGCTCAAAGTAAACAGCCAATAAGGAATGGACATAGGATACAAATCTGCATGTCTCTGGTAGCAGCCAGTGTCTTCTCACTGCCTTTATTGCATCCTTATGGGGTCTTGGAATGTGCCTTTCGAGAGATGCAGGGTGCTGTGAGAACTCTGTATTTTCCAGCTATGAAACTGAGGTAGGCTTCTTCCAGGCTTTTGAACTGGGTCTCTGCCCCCTTTAGGGGTAGAATCTCAACAGGTGCAAGTTAAGGGTGAGGGTGTCTCAGGCTGAGGAGCAGCCTGAATAAAGGCACAGAGAAGAAGTCCAAGCGTGTTTGGGGAATCTCATAATCCAGTCTGGCTGTGGTCTGAGGGAGGGGTAGGTGCGGGGTTAGGAGATAAGGCTAGAAAGATAGATAGGCGCCAGATTTACTTTCTTAAATACCAAGTTGAAAAGAAAACCTCTTAGGTGTTCTGTCATGAAAAGAATTCACAGAGTGAAGGTCTTTATTTTATCCTGAAGTCCTCAGCTGTCAATGTGTGGCTGTTTATTGAAGGGGAATGTGTTTTGTTAAGGTTGATGTAGGCCAGGAATTTGACTTCTGATTTCAAGACAAGTTTCTCAGGAAGTCTGAACACTGGGTTTGTACAACTCGACTGCCATTTCCCTGGGCTTGTTTTTGTTAGGGAGGATAAAAAGAATCTGTAAAAGACAGGAATTTATCTATGACAGATGCCTCTAACACAGCAGAGAAATAAGGGCTCTTTGTAATAGAGATAATTGAGTCTCCTCATACCAGTACTCCCAATTTTAACCTGGTTATATAAGTACCTGGATTTTGTCCTTTAATTCATTGTTGAGATTACAACACCAGAACATATGGGCACATGCAATTTTGTCTTCTGAGATAAATTTGCACTCTTTTGTAAAGTAGGACACCATAATGTGTGAGTAATATTAGTGTTTTTCTAGTGCTCTATACAGAATAATAACTCAGGAATGCCTGTAGCACAGATTGTATCTGTATGCGTATTGGCCAACTTTGAAGGAATAAAAAAACTCCTTTTATAATGTTTATTTTTTTTCCTGACTTAAAAGTATATTTCTAGAAAATTAGAAAACTGTAAAAAACATATAAAGAAGAAAATTAAAATAACTAATAAACCCTATTAACATTTTGGTCTGTTTTCCCCACCCACATCCATACTCTTTGTATATAGTTTTGTATTATGCTGTTTTCAGTTAACATTTTATCATGCACACTTTCCTATGTCATTAAATAGACTTCAAAAGCTTAATTGTAAAGGTTGTGTTGTCATATAATGTCTATCCTTTGTGTATGCCACATATTTAATTATTCTCCTATTGTTGGCCATTAACGTTTTTCTAATTTTTCATTTTTATAAGATAATGCTGCAGTGTAAACCCATAAATGTTTGTATGGTTCTGATTTATTTCCTGAAGATAAATTGCTGCAGATTGTCAAAGGGTGGAACCATTTTTAAGATGCTTGGTGCTGATTCCACATTATCTCCAGAAAGGTTCCACTTGTTTGCATTCCCACCAAGCAAATGAGAAGACCCATTTCTCCCCATCCTAGCCAATGATGAATAATTCTCATTTTTGTAAATGTTTGCCAATTTGATGGAGGAAAAATGGTATCTAATATTTTTATTTTGGATTTCTTTAATAGTGTGATTGAGCTTTGCATATGTCTGTGTTTGTTGGTCATACGTATTTCTTCTTTTGAGGACATTATATGTCCTTTCCCATTTTTTTTTCTAATGGAATGTTCATCTTTTACTTATTGATTTGTAAAATCTTTATATAATTATGATATCTTTATTCATTGGAAACCAATACAGCCTTGAAAATAAATGAGAAAAATCTTTATTTGATGATTTGGAATAATACCCAAGCGGTATTATTAAGTAAAAAATAAATAAATAAATAACAAAATAAACAACAAATCAAAGTGTAGAGCAGTATGAATAGCATTCTCCTAGATATGTAAAAAGGAGAGGAAATAAAATATATACAAAATATGTAGTTGTTTCATTTCTGGAAGGAGACAAATATTTGAAGGTAGTTCCCTTGGGGGTGGAGGCCTGAGGGCCTGCAGGTCTGGAGTGAAAAGAAGACTTCCTTTCCATATTAGCAATTTTATCTTGTTTGCATTTTTACCTTGTGCACATGATCTTTTTTCTATTAACAAACTAGTTTTAAAACTCCTAATAAAGTGTATTAACCTTTTCTCACTTATATATGTCACGAATACTTTTCCTAGTTTGTTATTGACCTTTTAATTTTCTTTGTGTTGTTTTTTGACATATATGAGATTTGCGTTTTTACATGATTAAATCTATTAGCCTTTCGTATTGTGTTTTCGTTTAATGCTTTAGATTCATAAAATCCAAAATAAGATATTCACCTATATTTTCATCTGTTAGCTTGCTTGGTTGCTTTGAGTTTTTTCGTACATCAATCCATCTGTTATATATTTTGGTATATGATATGAAGGGGTTATCTAAATTTGATTTTTTTGGATAGTTGACAGATTATCCCAGCACCATTTATTTAATAGTTCTCCCTTTACCCACTGATTTTTGATGTTACCTTTAACATACATTAGATTTTTGTATATATTCTAGGATTTGTTTCTGAGTTCTTTGTTATTTTCCATTGTTCTGGTGCATTGTTTTGATTATTTACCTTTTCAGTATATGTTACTATTTGAAAAAGCAGGTTCTCCCAATTACTTTTCTCTCTCTCTCTCTCTCTCTCTCTCTATATATATATATATATATACATATATCTTTTTTCTTCTCATCTTTAAAATTCTTTTAAGCTTTTTTTAAGCCCATTGGGATTTGTATTAAGGCTAAAAATTTGGAAATTTGGAAGGGATTAACATCATTTCACTTTTAATCACCAAGTCAGGAATATGCAAGGTATGTCACTCTCTCTTCATTCAGGTCTTCTTTAATGTACCTAAGTAAAATTTTTATAAGACCTATAAAGGACTTATAAGTTTTTATACGGCCTTTAAATTTCTTAATAGGTTTATTTTCTAGGAGAGTATATTTTGTATCTGCAGTTGTTACTGTAAATGAGAGGTTCTTCATGTTATTTTCTAATTGGTATATAGGAAAAATACTTTGTCCATATTTTCTTTAATCTAACTTATTTTATAAATAGGTTATTTTTATAATTAACCTTAAAACCTAGAGTATTTTTATAATCTAACATATTTATTTCCCTTATTCTCATAGTATTCTCTTAAAGTTTCTAGGTGTATTATATCATACGCAAATTAAAACTTAATATGCTCTTTAACAACTAGGCCTCTTATTTCTATGTCTTCTCTCATTATATTGGTTAGAACAGCAAATTCTCAAACCTTTTGGTATCAGTCTCCCTCCACACTTAATTTTTGAGGACCTCAAAGAGTTTTGGTTTTTGTGAATTATATCTATTAATATTTAGGGTATTAAAATTTTAAACCAAGAATTTTAAAAATACTTGCTGTTTACCTTAAGAAACAATACTAAACCCATTACAAGCATAAATAACATATTTTTATGCAAAATATCTATGTTACCAAAACAAAAATATATATGGAGAATGACATTGTTTTACACTTTTTTGTAAGTCTTGTTAATGTCTGATTTAATAGAAGACAGATGGTTCTCATACCTTCTGCATTCAGTCTGTTGCAGTTTGCTCTTTGGGCTAGAGGACATGAAGAAAATCTGGCCTCACACAGATCTGTAATTGAAAAAAGGAAGAATATTTTAATAGCCCTTTCAGATAGTTGTGGATATTTTTCTTTGACACTACATCAGAACTTGATAGCTGGTACCTTCTTAAAGGTTAGTTGTAGTGTGGAATCTGAAACCACATCAATGAACTTTTCATACCCTGTTACATTAAACCCATTGGTCTCTTTTGCACTCTGAATGTATCTTTTACTCATACATAATTTTATAACATCATTCATTGGTCATTTGGAAAATACTGGTTCACTGAGTTATGAAGATCTTCCAAATGTTGACAAATTTCATTACACAATATCAAAAAAGTCACATTTATTAACCACAACACGTGTCTTATCAGAAAAGTCATTAAGATGGTAAAGAAGTCAAGCTCTTGATGGCAAATAGTTTCCAAAATTCTGATTTTTGTTCAAAATTTAATCACTGCAACAAATACCATCAGTTGTTTTCCTTGAAATGAGAAATTCACTTTAGATCATTTTTGAGAAAATAGCTGCCAAATGCACAAGTCTAAATAACTATAGTTTTCCTGTCAGTTTTTCTTCCAAGTAAAAGTGGTGTTCAAGGCAAAAGCAGCACAAATCACACACATACTTTTCCTGGAGACAACAATGGGACGTTGGTATGTAGCAAACTTGCTGTATGTGGATTCCCCCATTTCATGACACAGAATATTTAAAAAGTGTGTACTTAAGGGTGAGATTTAATAAAATTATTATTACTGCTTCATCAGGGACTTTTAAAAATGTGACTGCCATATTTATTAACTGTGAGTGTGTGCATGTTGATGAAAAATACAATGACTACTAATAAAGGTCTGTACCTCTGCCCTGATTCTTGCTAAGGGGCCAGGAGTTTTATCCACCACTTCTTTTGCACCATCAGTGCAAATATCAACATGGTAAAAAAGACAAATAACATCTTAGTATTATGAAAATAGTTTTCGCCTTTCAGATCCCCTGAAAGGGTCTTGGGGGCTCCTGGGGTCCACAGACTACAGTTTGAGAGCCTATATGTTAGAACTCTTAGAACAATTTAATAATGGTAATACGAGTTCCTTTTCTTGACCTAATTTCAGTGGAACTGCCTAACAAGTAAATACAAATTCTGAGGTTAAATTTATTTATTTATTCACTTGCAAATTTTAGACAATGATTCTGCAACCTCAGACCCTGATGCTGAAATCACTGCCAAGACCAACGGGAAAGGGAGCCCTGGGGAGCAGTCGCCAAGCCCCGTCCAGTTCATAAACAGTGAGGGAGCCGGGGACTCCAGCCGCTCGACCCTTCAGAGGTGCTCTCATCAGATTCATGTTTTCACTGCATTTTACCTTCATTAATCTAGATACCAATGTCAACGATTTAATGACCTTAGAAACAGGTTGGCGTAGTGAAGTCCCACAGTTTCATCTCAGCCATTCTATTTTCTCTTTATATCAATGCCACCTCCTGGATCTTGTCACAGCATTCTTAGTTAATGTAAGAATATATTGATAGGAGAGCATTAATTTTCACTCTTCAACCCCATTCTTCTCAGTCTTCCTATATGCAAGTTTGCTATTAGGACTTAGCTTTACAACCACTATCTTTTGACTCAGGGAGTATGATTTCCAACCCCCCCGCTTTTCTGTCTGCTGCAGCTTATAATTACCCTGTCTAGAATCAGAAGAAAAATAGAGTGCCACACATAGTGCTCTGATATTAAATAGGTGCAAAGGAGAGTGAAAGCAGCCTTGGTGTCAACTCTCAAATGCACATGGCAGTTTCATGATGCAGCACTTCCTCACAGATATTCACTGTTGATTATAAGACGGTGCTGATTTTCTGCACATATCCATCCCTTCTACTGGTAAAATAGTTCTACTAGAGAAGCTAGTTCTACTAGAGAAAGAATTGCTATTGTCGACTGCACTATTATTATTTTTATAACTACTTCTGTGGAAGGACTCTAAAATTGCATTCAAAACAAGATAGACCAACAAGACTTCCACTGAGCACGTAATTTCACATGAAATAGAGTTTCTTCTCCTTTGGTTCAACAAAATATGCACTATAGGGCATATAGTTGTAGTGATCATTGGATTTAAAGGCAGAATTTGACTTGCTGTGATGGGAGAGGAACTATCGCTAGACTAATCTGTGGTTTGGCACGTGTGTCTTCATATTTGCCTGGAAGAGTGTTTATCTTCTTTTCCCAATACAGATATTTCACTACTCGCCACTTTGGTCATAACACCTATCCTTTTTTCTCTGATTCATGTTTTTGCCACATTTTGCCTATATTAATCTGGCGACCAATTGCAGTGATTTTATGACCTCAGAAACAGGTCAGAAACAGACCTCCCTCGTTTTAATCCTAGCTTTTCCACTGTCTCATTACACGAATGCTGCCAAATCTAAAAGCCTCTTCAGCCTCAACACTGTAACCTATAAAATGGAAGTGACTACAGACAACTATTGAAAACATTAAGGTTCAAAATCCATACTGGATGAGTCACTGTATAAGTATATGAAATATATGAAAACACTGTTGTTACTTTATGTTACATATGATATACATAGAAATGCCTTCAGTTTTCCTGCCCTGTCAACCGTATTCTTTCCTCTTTTGCTCTGCTTTCTGACACTCATCAAAATTCCATTGGAGTAACTGTTTGCCTCTTTCTTTCTCTGAATGCTGCCCTTGCTTCTGGAGGCAGCTTGCGCTTACAGTTTCTGCCCCTCTGCGTGCTAATGACCTAACGTGCATTCTCTGAAGGTTAGTATGGACAGTGGATCCCCTCCTTTGGGTCCAGGGTGAGAGAACAGGAATCCATCCGTAGGATCTTGCATTCAGAGGCAGAACTGAGACACCACATCCATTTTCCTTTTTCTTTGAAGCGTCTTTTAAAGAGACATTGAGCACCCTCTCGCCATTCTGAAGAAACACATTTGACCTTTAAGCCACCAATCCCTGACTAGTGTCTACTGACCTACTTTTTCACTTGCAGCGTCATCAGTGGCGTTGGGGAACTGGATCTAGACAAAGGGCTTGTGAAGAAAGTAGAGCCCAGTACCAAAGACAAACCTTATCCCGACTGCCCCTTCCTGCTGCTAGATGTGAGAGATAGAGATTCTTACCAGCAGTGCCACATTGTTGGAGGTAAGAGAGAGGGCCTTACAGTGTCTCACTCCTGAGAACACAGCCCGGTACTGAGCCCAGGCAGGCTCAAACCACAGCCTGTGGTCAACAGTTGGGGAAACCCTATGTTAGCCAGATGTGTTCTGGGAACCTGTAAGTTGGCTCTACCACATGCCCTGAGAGAAGCTGGTGACTCTCTCAGGGGGCTCAGGGGCCCAGTGCTAAATGTCAGAAACAGTGAAGTGACACTTCTTATTTGTTCATAGTGTCCTGTTTCTTTTCTTTCACAAAAAGTATTTAGGTTTATAACTAGTTGATTTTGAAAATATGTTTCTTTTAACTCTTAGACTTTAAACCAGCTGAGAATTGGGGCCAGGTTGTACTGAGAGCTACAAACTTCCTAAGCTTTTTCTTCTCTTTGCAGCTTACAGTTACCCAATTGCAACTCTGTCTAGAACAATGAACCCTTATTCAAATGATATTCTTGAATATGTATCCTTTGTTGCATTTTAAGGAGTTGGATGGTGTAAAGACTGAAGACTCAATCTTATCATGAATCATGCTCCTAGTAAGAAAACCCTATGAAGGACCTTTGATATTAATTAGTTTACTTAGCATATTTTAGAATTTTGATCCTTAGCTGTTGCTGAGAATGCTTCCAAGCCATCCTGCAGTAGGACAAAAAACATTAGGTTAAAGGTTATGATCTGTTGAGAGTCAGTCCTAAGACTGTTTTCCCCAGAAATTTTTCCCAAGTAAAATGTAAGGAGTGAATTTTTTTCCTTCTATTTTAATTATTTTTGCTTCTTGAAATTTTAATTTTTTGCTCATAAAAATCTTACAAATAGAAAATAATTTAAATACTGAAAAATATAAAAAAGAAAATTGAAATCTCCAATAACCACACAATTGAACAACAAACTCTTACTACATTTTTTGTGTATTTTATTCCAGACTGTCTTCTTTGTCTTTTTAACAAAGTAAAAATTATACTGTATATATAATTTAGTATGTTGCTTTTCCCCACTTCATATTACAGTGTATTTCCCCACACTAACACAAGCTCTTTATAAACTCTATTTTTGATGCAGTATAAGATCTCATCTTTAGATTTACTGTAATTTACTAAATCATTCCTCTTTGAAGGAATGGACTTTTAGGTGGTTCCCATTTTTTTACTATTATAAATAAGACTGCAGTGGACACGTTGGGCATAAAAGTTTTTCTGTTTCCTCATCTGTAAAATGGAGGTTGTAATACTTACTCTCCAGGATTGTACAGATGAAAGAACCAAAGAGTGTACAGTGTGTAACTAGTGCCGTCTTGGACATGGTGATACTAGTTCATAGAAGAAAAGGATACCAGCTTGTGTGGTTTCCACGACAGGAAAAAGTCCTGTACCCCCTGAAGAGGGGTCATCCGATGCCCTTGAACTCAGAGAGGTAAACCTTGACAGCTCTTCTTCCTCAGGGGTTTCTGTATAGTCTAGGAGCATTAGCTCAGTGTGGTCGAACCTTAACTCATCTGCTTCTTAGAAAAATGCCCATGGCAAGATCATCATTCTGTATGACGACGATGAGAGGCTGGCCAGCCAGGCAGCTACCACCATGTGCGAGCGGGGATTTGAGAACCTCTTCATGCTTTCCGGAGGTGAGGGGCTGTGTTCTGCTTAGGACTTAAAAGGCGAATACTTGGGCTCACACTCCTTCAACTCCACCCCTATCGCCTTTTCCCTCCTGGAGCTCAGAACTTAGTATTCTGGAAACAGAGACAACCATGCTGGCAGAAAGGAGTCAGGATACGTGAAACTTCCGTTAGCTCCATCAGCACATGTTTTTAATTCCTGAAATAATGATGTTACTTTATGGCTCTGTAAGAAAGCCTTAATGCTGCAGACTTGAGCTAAACGATTTCTGGTGGAATTCTCAGAATCCCACATAACAACTGACATTTTCTGGTGTAATTTACTTAATGGTGAAGCAGTTAAGAAAGATTTCCTGTCCTTGTGTTGAGGAGGCATGCGGGCTCCTTTCCAGGTTGCCTTGGCCTCACCGTGCTAACACGGCTTTTTCTGATGATCTTCCACACCTAGGTCTAAAAGTCTTAGCTCAGAAATTCCCAGAAGGACTGATTACGGGTTCCCTGCCAGCATCTTGCCAGCAGACCCTTCCGCCTGCTTCTGCCCGGAAACGATCCGGCCCGAAAGTGCCGCCCCCAGCAGCCGAGAATAAATGGAGATTTACCCCAGAAGACCTAAAGAAGATAGAATATTACCTGGAAGAGGACCAGGGTCCTGCAGACAGTACTAGTAAGATATTTTGACCTTTAGAAATAATGTTTTCTGTAGAACTTGAGATTTGCAGCTTTGAACATCAACCTCATCATATGAGAAGCTTGATCTCTTATATTCAGATCAAATATTTGCAGGAGAAGGGGAAGGCGCAGGTGCTATGTGAGGAGAGGGGAGGTGAGTGGAGGGGAGATTATGGTAAGAATTAGGCATTGCACACAGACATAGAAAGAGAAGAGAGGGTATCAGTCAAATAAAGTGTGCATCTCAGGCAGAGTTGAGAGGCTAAGCTAAGGCTTTCAGATTCCTTCTCGGAAAGCTTTGCTTCCTTCTGCTGCTTCTGGGTACCTTTAAACTACTTCTGGCCTTTCCTTTGGCACACTGCTTTCTCTTTTTCCTCTAACCATTCCTGTACCCTTCTCTACTGAGAAGGAATGAAGGACAGATGAGGTTGATTGGATAATGGAGAGGAAGGAAAGAAAAGCTATCTGGGTTTCCCTTCATCCCTGCCCCCTTCCCCACCTTCTAATTGATCTCAAGGATGAAGAGTAGGTTTTAGCCTAAAGTAGATGCTGAATAGGACTTCATTAGTTTAAACGTGGTTTGTAGCATAAGACTTCATTAGTTTAAAAGTGTACTTGGCAGGTTGTCCCTGGAATCATTTTTGCAGCTCTGCTCCCTGCTTTCTTGCTCCCTTCAGGCCGGCTGAGCCAAGGTAATGCTTCTGGAAGAGACTCCAAGGTTCCAGGCTCTCGCAGCGGTCAGAACCTGCCTGCCGGGGGCCCTGCCGGCCACCAGAACCCCCGCTCGCTGGGCAGTGGCCACCTGCAAGGCAAACCCTGGAAGTAAAGACTTTGTCTTAGTCAAATAAATGTTTTCTCTCCTTTCGGAACCCCTGAGCAGTTCCCAAGTTGGTCATTTTAAGAAGCTGCTGCAGAGGAAAGACCTCAACGTGTGTCAGGCCCTCTTCCCTCTTCCTGTCTCCAGCTCCTCGCCCACATCCAACCCGGGAAGGATTTTTACAAAAACCAGAGGCATGACAGGCTCTAGTGTCCTCCCTGTTGTGTACAGAATATTTAAGTCTCTGAAACTGAGTAGGAAAAAAGTCTAATTTTTTTAGGCTTTTCTTTTTTTTTTTATAAGGTCCAGTTTGTTTTGGTCTATATCCTGCGTTGCTTTGTAAATACTTCAGGCGCATCTGGTGTGTCCTTCCCAGCCAGTTCTTTTTCACTCACTCTTCTTGGTTTCACGAAGGTTCTCTCGGTAGGCTTTGCGGCCTGAGAAGCTGTCCCCGGGGGTGCAGACGATTCGTAGCTTTCAGCCCCCACCAGCTGTGGACCCGCTGGCTGAGGAGCTCTTCGCCCAGCACCCGACGCAGGCTCCGTCTTCAGTTTGGAAGCCGGTACCTGTGAGCGTCACTCAGTTAAGATTTAGTAGTAGCTCTCACATGTGCTCAGCGCTTCTCCTCCTCACTAGATGTTTTCCTGGAACCAGCACAGGTGATGATGTGTGCTCAGCTGCCTTCACGGGCAAGTCCTGCCCACTGTTCAGGGCCGGGTTGAGAGCCACTGAAGCCCCCTGGAGCCGTCCCTCATTTGCGGTTGGTTTATTAGTTGTAAACTCCCATTACCCAGCTCAGGCCCATCCATCTTAGATGGGTAGAAATTATGGCCACTTGAAAACATTGGCTTTGGTTGGGCCACTGCCCGCACACAAGGTGAGGACAACTCCACAGTCCTTTGTCAGAGCTGACAACCCTTTAAACCCTTGCTTAAAAATACAGTATTAGTCTAATTGAGTAATTAGTGCAATTCCCTGCTTACTTCTCATTCTCATGACTGAGCTGTGATTAGGAGGTTTTGAATATAGATTCTTGTTTGGGCCAGAATTTTGAATCAGCGTTAATTGAATTGCTAGATGACTGACATTCATTCCATTTAATTGGGGGAACAAAAGACCTCAGGTAAGGATGAGGAACTATGAAATCATCAGGCAAAGGAAAAAGAGCCTTGTTAATTTTTATGGTCTGTGATCTGCAGCTGTGATAAGGGACTAAGGAATAAATTGTGCTCTTTGTCATGGCAACCAGCTTCTGAAAAGCCAGCTGAAAATTGCCTTTCCTTAGGTGATTATTGCTGCTGGGTAAGATTTGTCTTAACAGGACTATTTTTCTCACCACCGAAAAAAAAAATGTATCACAGTATTTCCAGCTTGGGGGGCTGTGTTTGTAGGAGAAATAAAGGTAATAAATATCTTATAGAGACATATGGAAAAATAACTTTCACATTCAGCCCAGTTCTGTTTTAGTGTGTTTATTCTTCTCTACTTGATTTCCAAAGTGCAACATTTTCCGATGCTTTAGAAATCAAACAAACCAGGGACATTGTTCAGATGTCAAGCTGTGCCCAATTTTCCACAAGATTCAAGAATCTTGTATAAAATTCAGCCAACGTACACATAGCTTTAAAGAGGAGCCTGTCATGTTTCCCCATAAATTTATTGCCTGAGAACTAAGTTCAGCCTTTTGCTAATGCCAAAATGCTCTGGCTTTTTATTTTCTTTACAGCATAGGTTTTTAAAAATGCAAATTTTTCCACACTCAACTTTCCCCTAGCATGGACAAGATTTTCAGCCATTTTGGACACATATGCATTTTTAAGAAAAAAAATTTTTTTTCTCTGTGACAAAGTTCTGGTTATGCCATTTTCAAGTCGACTAGTCAGGAGTTTAGATTTCCCCACTCAATTCTATTTTGAAAGTAAATGGTAGTCCCCCTTTGTTCCTATTCTGCATTCCCATCACCACACAACACTAGAGTGTTAGAAACTACTATGTATATGTGCAAAGTCAGTATAGCTGAACCTATTAGAATTGCAGTGCATTTAGTTGAGAGATCTGGCAGGTTGACTGCCAGATATTTATGTGTGTTTCTCCATAGCGCTTTGCCTGTTGGTAAGGATTTTAAATAACTACTCCTCAAAGACCTGTTCTGGTTCTGCACTTTGTGTGTTAAATGTCACTTGCAGTTTTTACACGCTCAAGGTATTGCTTTGAATGTTCTACTTTGCTAGTTTCTTCGTTAGATTAACTGACATGTATTATCTAAGCGATCTGTGATACTCTGTGCAATTATGAATGTTGAAGATTAAAGTACATAGTTCTTAATTTGTTGTTTGCTGTTAATATGCTGAGATCTGCCAGCTTCTCTCTTCCTCTCTGTTGAGATGATTTGTGGGGAGTCACATGAGACTGGAGTGATCTGAAAGAGTACTTCTTTTTGCTCTATCTCCCAGTAATGCATATTTTCTTTGTGTAAATGAACCAGGAAATCATTCCAATTAGGGCAGCGGACTTTAGCTCTCTAGTCAGAAGGGTTTCTCCTCATGCCCAGCAGGGACTGATTGCCACCTTAAACTCATTAGAGCGGGGCTTTCTTGTCAGTGTTGGGGGTTGATGAGCTTCCCTTGCCTGGGAACTTATGACCCCCTAGATGGAGAATGCTTTATCAATGTACAACTGCTGCTCCATGTGAGCAATGGTGATGGCCAAAGTCTAAATAATAAGTTCAGTACTTTATCTACTGTATTTAAGAAAGAAAAGAGGGAAGGAAAGAGAGAAGCAAGGAAACAAGAAGTGTGGAGGGAGGAAGGGGAAGGCAACATTACTCATTTGAGTACAAAAAGAACATCTCGGGCTGTTACAATGTCAGGTTTAATCTATTGAAAGGCATAGAATGGGGACCTCCCTGGCAGTCCAGTGGTTAAGACTTTGCCTTCCAATGCAGGAGGTGTGGGTTCGATCCCTGGTTGGGGAGCTAAGAATCCCACATGCCTCATAGCCAAAAAAACAAACGAAAACCCCCCATAAAACAGAAGCAATATTGTAACAAATTCAATAAAAGACTTTAAAAAGGGTCCACATCAAAAAAAACTTTATAAAAAAAAGTAAAAAGAAAGGCATAGAATGAATCAAATTACCTAAACGTAATTTTATTTTTTACCTTTAGCAGAAAACCAGAACTAGCACAGTCAGATTGGACTTGGGGTGTAAATCAGAATTAAAAGAGAACAAATAGTGTTCATTAGTTGCTGAGGGATTTTTCCTGTGATACTACTGAGATTATACAAAAATTCATAAGACTTTAGGCTACTCACCAAGAACACAGAACAAAACAAAACCTTCTTTTCTCTAATTCCCTTGTGGAATATAAGTGAAATCAGAGTCCTAGGCTAGGAAGAAATATGTAGCCAATTTTTCTTGTGTTGGTTTTGGTTTCTGTCATGTTATAAATTGGTTGTAGATTCTGTCTTTTATGTTATCTGACTTTTTTAGGGGGGATAATTAATTTCTGTCCACCTGGATTTAAATCCATGACTCCCTTCCTGCTCTACTCTGAAGATAATCATTAAGAACCTTTCTTTCCCCAGTTCCAAAATATTCCCAGTGTCTCTAATGTGCGTTTATTTTTTCACAATTCTTTCAAAGTTTTAACTCCCATAATACTTTCCTTTTCCTTTTTCAAGAAACATCAGAAATGTGGATATTATATCAGTTTATGTGAGCATGATGATATGCTTATCTACTGTTCAATTAATTTTTTGATTAAAATATATTTTTCCTATAAAAAACAATAAATAGGACACATTGTGCTTCCAAAGTGTTCAGAAGACATTTGGGTAGTAATACGTTCCTAAAGTTGCAGTAATTATTGAAATTGCTATTGCCACGTCCTTTATTGGCACACAGGTCAGTTATAGCATAAAATATGTAATGGTGGCAATTTGTCAGCAGTGAATTCTGACAGGACAGGATTCAGTGCATGATTTTATGTGTTTACAAGACTATATTGCCCCCCTCCTCCCCCATCTCCTTACGGTCTCACTCTCTGATGCTTATCCTCTTTGTTCCAAATGCAGACGCAGATTCTCTTCACCTGCATAACATCCTGAGGCACCTGGTGAAATGTGTGGCAAACAGAGGTCACTTATTAAATACTATTGACTGATGGACTACATTTAAAAAAAATTATTTAAAATTATTTTTGACTATAACCTCCCAGAGGGTGAAAATCACCAACTACATGACAGTGGCCCTTAATAAGGGTGTGTGAATAAATGAACTGAACCTGTCAAGACTGAAGTCTGGGATGTAAAGCCCATTGTGGTGGCCACTCAGCGCTGGTCTGCCATTCTGGAGACCCGGAAAGTTTGTTATCCCTTGTCCTCTTGTACATCCTACTTTTGTATGTGAGACATTCATCACTCTGAGATTTTTAGATTACCCTCTGCAGGAGGTACCCAAGAAGCTGTTAGGGCCGTTATTATTAGCCTGGCTGTCTGCAGTCTGCCTGTTTCCATGGTCCCCTCAAGCTCAAAGTAGCCTTCAGAATTCAACTGCACCATCCCCATCTGAGAGTGGGTTTTATTTTCTCTTTTGTTTCAAATCTTGAAGATTTCCAGGTAATAATGTTAGCAAACATTTATGGAGAGCTTACTATGTGTTAGGCAGTATTCCTAGATTCTTCATTTTATGTTTTGACTCATTTGACTATCAGAACATCCCTACGAGGTAGGCACCCCCATTTTCAGGTGAGGAGACTGAGGGTCAAATGGAAATTAAGCAACTCGCCCTGTGTCACTGAGCTGGAAGGTTGAGAAACCATTCTGCTCTGTGCTTGTCCACTCTGGGTGGGTACAGCCACTCTCTCCCTGGCTACACCTCCAATTCACTAACAAAAATGTAACTTTCTGGGCTTCCCTGGTGGCGCAGTGGTTGCGAGTCCGCCTGCCGATGCAGGGGACACGGGTTCGTGCCCCGGTCCGGGAAGATCCCACATGCTGCGGAGTGGCTGGGCTCGTGAGCCATGGCCGCTGAACCTGCGCGTCCGGAGCCTGTGCTCCGCAACGGGAGAGGCCACAACAGTGAGAGGCCCGTGTACCGCAAAAAAAAAAGTAACTTTCCCTTGGCTGTTGGCTTCCCTTCCTTCCTTGTCACCTGAGATTCCACTGAAAGCTTTCCTCCTCTGCCTGCATAAAAGGTGAGGAATTCAGGGACTGAGACATCTGCTCCTGGGACCATTCCACTGTCTGTGTCTGGTGACCTATCTAGAAGACAGGTGCTCCAGGGTTTGTGAGATTTGTTTCTTAATGAGGTATCACTTAAGAAATGGGAGTTACAAACTTTTCATTAGATTGTAGGGAAAAAGGCTGTTTTCCTGATGGTTGAACTATCCAATAAAACCATATTGATATGATTTGTGTCTGAATTTCTCTTTCCTTTGTGGTGATGTTTCTGATTTAGGCTGAAACATAAATTGTGTGAATTGGCTCATGGCCGCAGGCCTGGGCTTCATGGGAGGGAGCAGAGGCAAACCTCTGTGCCTCAGTCCATGTTAGCAGAGCTCTCATTCCACCGCACTCTTCTAAAAATGTAGCCGAACATACCATGGTAGTTAAGCAGAAGACTTCTAATTTTCTTTTAGTTGGGCAGTAAACATTTGGCAGTCTTCACCTCTGGGGTCGTTAGATGATGCTCACAGTTTGAGTTGCCAAATTAATGTGGATCCTGAAAGCTTTGGGGAGAATTCATTACCCTTTGACAGTTTTTCAGATTTGACGGGTGTTCTGTGCTTCTTTCTCAGAGCTCTTCCTTCATCTGGCCAATTTGAATGTTTTGGTTGGTCATATCAGTTTCCTGTAAGGAGCATCTGGGTCGTAGTGTGTTCACAGAATGATGTTTCTGTCCTTAGAGCAAGAATTCGTCTGCATCTTCAAATCCACCTAGTCCCACTTGCCCTTGCAAAACAATTGCTGAGATGATTAATAGCCCTGTACTGGATGAGGGACCAGTGAGGTCATATCTGGATTGTATTCAATGACATTTCAATTTTAACTTCAGGCCAAAGCCAGAAAGCTAGACATGCATATCTTAGTGTTAATTCAAAAGACCACCCAAAGGATTCTTATAGACCACGAATGGCCCACGGGCCACATTGAGAACCATAGATAATGCTCTAAGAACAAAGTAAAATGAGTTCATTTAAAAATAAAGATTTTTGAAAAGTCCTAGAGAATAGGCATTAGCATAATCAATTCCCCAGATTGCTGCGGGAACTGAAAGTGAGCAGCAAGGGCTCTTGGCAGTTGTCATCTGAGCTACCACAGAGTGCTTAGGGAATGGCCCCCAACCAGGAGACATTAGTACCCTGCCCTTGGTAGAAACACTTGCTTCCAGCTCTATCTGGAGTACAAACTTTTCCAAAAATAAGACCTTGTTCTGGGCAACAGCAGAAGAAATGAGTTTAGACAAATTATGAAAAAGAGTCTGGGCACAAATTAAGATGGCCATTTAGATGTTTGATTTTGATAATAAGTTGATCTTAGATAACTTTACCCACAGGTAATCTGGTGTGTTTGAAATAGCTTTTTTTTAACCCCCCTGATTATACAAACTCATTGCAAGAAATTCAGAAAAGTATAAAGAGGAAAACCACCACCGCTGCCTGGGGTAACCACAATTATTATTACTGGGGAATAACTTTTTCCAGGCATAGTGGGTGTGCGTTTTTCAAACAAAAATGAGATTCATACTCAATATACTATGTTGTAGCCTGCTTTTTTTTAAACAACTGTATGGAAATATAAATTACATGCCATAAAATTCACCCATTTTAAGGATACAATTCAGTGATTTTTAGTAAATGTACAGAGTTGAGAAAGCACCACCACAATCCTGTTTTAGAATATTTCCATCATGTGACCAGCTTCTTTTGCCCGGTATATTGTGACCATTTTTCCATATCAACACAGACTACAATGGCTTCCCGATATTCCATTGTGTAAATGGGTAATACCCGTATTAATACTGGTATCTATCTAGGTTCTTTTCCTTTTAATTTAACTTTTTATTATTACAACCTTGTATATATGTTTATTTGAACTTCTCAAAGTATTTTTATAAAATAAATTCCTCCAAGTGGACTTACTGGGTCAAAGTGTCAATACGTTGAAATTTTTTATTTATAGTGCCAAATTCCCCTCCAGGAAGGTCGTGTAAATTTATCCTCCCACCAGCAGTATATGGCAGGTCTCATTTCTTCATACTCTTGATAATACTGAGTTGTCAGTCTTTTTATTCTTTGTCAATCTGATGGGAGAAAAATAATACATTTTTCTTTAATGTACAAAAAATAGTCACTCAGAGAATCAGTATCTTTCATTTATTGGCTTTTTGTGTTTCTTCTTTTGGGAATTGCCTATTTTTCTTTTGAAATGTTAGTCTTTTTTTTAACCCCGTTTTACTTATAAGAGCTTTTTTCCCATCAAGGTTATTAATACTTTTTCATATACACCACATTATTTTCTAAAATTTTTGTTTCTTTTAGCTTTATGATTTTATTTATAAAATAAAATGTTTTTACCTATAGATTTGTAAAAATATGTATCTGCAAACTGGAAAGTTCTTCCTGTAGTTGAAAATAGAAAAAGAAATGTTAATGACTTCCATGTCTCCATTTAACAAGCATTTATTAAGTGCCTACTCTGTGTCATGTACTTGGCCAACCAGTAGAAATTGAGTGTTGAGCAAAACAGCACAATCCCTGCCCTCATGGAATTTTCATTCTGGTGCTTTACTCCTGCCTTTTCAGCTTTCTTAAGACTCTTACTTGCTCAGAGCCTTACTTTCTAAACTACAACTCAGGGAAATTCAAAATGACTTGCAAGCCTACAAAATAAAGATTATAAAATTTATAAGTTCTCTAGTATATGTGGAGAACATTCATTCAACAAATATTTATTGGGTATCTGTATGTCAAGTACTGTTGATGGTTTTGGAGATTGAATGCCAAATCAAGTGGTCTCTGCTATCAGGGAGTACAGTTTATTTTAAATTAAGCAATTCTACCCTTGAAGCCTAAGTAATCCAATTTCGTAAAATGATATATTGTCTTGCTAACTTAATATTTTTTCACTTATCAGTCTTTATTAAACAGTAAGATCAGCTTCGTTTTTTTTTACTTGCCCAAACTGAGCCATTACAGTGGGTTTCAGCTTATCTACATAAATTGAAGGGAAATGGTTCCCAAAAGATAACTTGAAGGAAGTGTCATAAAATCTTTAGATCATCCTTCTGTAAAGACTGAAACACCATTTAACCTTGCCTCATAAACTTATATATGTATAACTTTATGTGTACTATATGTATAGTCAGCCTCATTCTTTTTGTTTTTTAGAATGTTTGGTAGCAAAAAAAAATTAAAATAAAAAAATGAATGGAGTATAATTATAAAAATTTTGAATCACTCTATTGTATATGTGAAACTAATATATACTGTAAATCAACTATACCTCAATTTTAGAAAATTAAAAATTATAAAAAACCTCCAAGATGAAAATTCCCCAATGGGCCTTTAAAAAAAAAGAAAAAAATCATTTGATCTTCAGGCTATTTTATGTGAAAAAGACACAGATTTTAAGTCAGGGAAGATGGCTGCATTGTGATACTTCATCTGACTGATACAGGGAGAGGCTGCCATCCTTACCCCAGCCCCCCTATTTGGGAAGCTACCAAGCCACCCCCCATCCACTTCCCAGCAAGTTCAGTGGGAGGAACCCCCTGCTTGACAGTCACACCTTAAGAGATTTGGAAGAAACGGAATGTAGATTCTTGCTTTGAAAAAAAGTTGAGATATATGCTATGTGCTGTGGTGCTAGCCACTAAGTGTGATATCACAGCCACCAGAATCACCAAGCCAAGGGAGGGAAGCCAAATTCCAGGAGCTGTGGAGGGTATGGGGAAGGAGAGGAGAGCCTTACGTTTGAGAAATTTTGCTAACGATAATGAGTGGTGGTGAGTGGAAGAGGAGACAATGTAGCAGGAGATGCTAGAAAGGATGGGGCAGTGAGAAGTAAACTACTTCCGTCTCTAAAGGCAAAGTCTTCCTGATACACTTCAATTAATAAAATGCCCTGGGATTGGTGTTTGTTCTTTATCTTCAGTAAATGATTCCATTTAACCCAATTGTGTCCTTCCAACTTAATTAGGAGTGGGAGACCATACTTTGCTCTATAGAAATTTGCTTTACCTGGCTGCAACATTGATTTGGGACAACACTGGCCACCAGGATTATTCTAGTTTGTACTCAGGGTTATTGCTTTTGTAGATGAATGGATCCAACCAGCTACACTATTGTACAAGCTGAATTCCTCACCACTGCGGGGTGCCGGGCATTTGGTTAGCAGCTGTGGCTGCTGCTTGCTCCTAAGGTATGAACAAATCACCCCACTGACGAGCTGAGCTCAGGGTGGTCTAATTAAAACAGATGCCACTTGGATACAACTTCACAGGACCTTGGAATGCAGGGGAGTTTAAGGGTCATCTAGTCCAACTACCCACACGTTTCCAGTGAGACCTGCAGGAACTAAATCACTTCTGCCACAGCTTGAAAAGGCAGACATGCCACATGCATTCCCACACATGAGCCCCATTCTGGTCCATGTACACTCAAACTTTATTTGGCTGCCTGGGTGGGGACGGAGAGGAGGAGGAAGACAGCGCTGAAGGGCCGGGTCAGTAGGGGTGATTCAGCGTGTGCTCCATGATGGTCAGAAGTGCCAGCCATGTCTCCTGGGCCGTGGGGATGATCTGGGAGGCCGGCAGCAGGAAGCCATAGCGCCCGGTGTCCCGGAGCTCGAAGGTGAAGGAGTACTTGATGCCCTGGTTGTAGGTCCAGTCAATGGTGCCTCCACTGGCTTGGTCTGGGGCAGGAGCAGACCGGCAGAACAAAGGTCACTCGCTTGAAAACATTTGCATGGGCTGGGCTAATGGTCCAAAGCCCAGAGCCTCGTGCACTGTTGACTGGAGTCAGCATCTGCTAAGTTCCTACTGTTGACCAAGCAGCCTGGCTTCCTCCCAAGAAGCTCCCCTGAAGGGTCTTAGTCCAAGAGGCCCAGAGAGGCAGACCAGCAATGGTTCTCCTCTCACTGGGTCATGCAAGGAAGCTCCCATGATTTTGAAAGCCACCTCTATCTAACAGCCACTTGGGTCAAGCCCCCACATATACCAGAGTTGCCCACTTGGGTAACCAGGACTGTCCCCCGGATGCTGGTCTGCAGGGGGAAAGTGCAAGGGTCAGAGTCAAAGCAAAAGCCCCTCGTCTGTCTTTTGCAGACAGATTTGCAGTAGGTATCAAAGCAGCTGCAGAATCGGGCAGGGGAGAGGGAGGTGGCTGCATATCAGAATTTAACTCCACAATATTGAACAAAGCAAAAACCTTTTGACTCAGGGTTAAAACAGTTTCCAAAGAAGGCCTGGAGTCCAAAAGTAAGGCCAGCCCCAGGTGAGACTGTGACTCACTCACCCCCAGAACTGGACACTTGGGGCAGGAAGTCTGAGGTGTGTCCCTGCGCCCTGCTTCGTCAGTACTCTCACCTCCTGTCAGCCACAGGCTTGCTGTGTCTCTTCAGGGTTCAATGGGATCCGAACACTGCAACCTCAACCCCTGCTGCCATCCCCGCCACCTGTCTCTGCTGTAGCCACTGGGTCTCTGTGCTCTTCCTGCCGTTCCCATACACGCCAGGTCAGGGCACACGGGAAGGCCTTTGTTCTAGAAGATTCCTCTGCCTGGAAGTCTCTTCCTCAAATAGCCTCTTAGCTCCATCCCTCCTTTCCTTCAATACTTGCCCAAATTTCACTCTCTCGATGAGGCCTATGCTTCAGTCCACCTGCCCTGCTTCCACCCCCAGTACTCCTGAGTCCCCTCACCCTGTCCTAGTAGTTCTTTTTCTCCCAGCACTTATCACCTAACACATGGTATCATTTCCTTATTCACGTTTATTGTCATGGCTGGCTAGAATGGAGGTTTCCTGATCTTGGCTTGTTTTTATTCCCAACTGTATCCCAAGCACACAAAACAAGGCCTGGTGTATCATAGGTGTTCAAGAAACATTTGTTGACTTAATTCCATGTTGATGTAGCAGTCCTCCTCTCAGGGGCAGTGCATGGATAAGTAAGCTGGGGAAAGATAGGATATATTCCCTAACTGAAGGGCATTGGAGGAAGAGTATTTTTTAAGTTGAATTTCTTAGGGATCTACAATACAAAGGCCAGCAGAACTCTCTACCCGCTCCATGCATGAAGCTGAACTTAACCCCAAGATAAGAGTTCTCAGAGGAACTGAAGGGTTTGTCTGAAGGTATCGAGGAAGGCAGAGTTCACATGAGGAAAGGGCCCCGCTGCCCACCAAGCCAGCAGTAGTCAGGCATGGCCAGGGCTGTTCTCCTCACCCATGCTCCCAGGTTGGGGAACCCTTGGCTACCTCCCGCAGGAGAGACACTTCCTCCAGCGGGGAAAGCCAGCTGAGCTTCCTCCCGGACCGCCCACAGAGACAATGCACCTACTTACAAATTGTTGTGATGATGCTGCCATACTTGAACTTGGTCCCATACAGAGAGCTCAGGGCCTCAACAGCAGACTTAGCCACCTGATCCTGGAGAAAACGCCAAGCAAGACTGCTTGTCATGGCCAGCAGTGCCAGACCCCCAGAACCGCAGGGCCAGGGTATCCTGGGGACTGGCAGGATGACCCAGGAGCACATACCCTGCAGAAGCCGGCCCCTAGCAGAGAGCATGGAACCTGTTGGGCCCTGCAGGGTCAGACCCGGGAACTCAGCAGGATGTGACCTTGTGGGATGTCTGGCTGCTACTTCACTGCCCTTTGGTCACCCTGCAGCTCCAAGTTTAAACTTGTGGTACAAGCTCAAAGTCCACCCCTACCCCTTCCTCTGTCATGTGACAGAAGTGACTCAACCACTCTGTGCCTCAGCTTTCCAGACAGAAAGGCTAGTCTGCCCTGCTGGTCTTCTCAAGCCATCAGGGGTCCATGGGAGAAAGGGGTGTTAGGCACAGTGTAGGGCCTCGTACCTTAAGCAGGTTTGATGGATAAACCCAGGCCCACCCAAAGCTGCCTTTGGGATGAGAGGGCAAGCAGGGATCAGCACGTACCAGCTCATCCTTGTCTGCAGGTGATTCTCTTTTGTAGCCAAAGGGATACAAGAGGAGCTGGGAGTAGCTGTGGATGGAGATGAAGGCCTTGATGTTCCTGTGGTCTTTCACAAAGTCCACGATGGACTTGACCTCCACTTCGGAATTGGCAAACTTGCCACGGTAAGTTTCCGAGCAGGGGTTGCTGCTGGATCCCGCCTCTGTGGGAGGGGAGAGTTGGCATTCCTTACACCCAAGCAATGTAGCTTCCGTGGCTTCTGGTCTTTGCGTGAGTTGAGATGCAGGAGGGCTCACCCCCACCCCGGATAAGGAAAGGGCAGAAGCCTTTTATAAGCTGGGGGTCCTGCCTCCCTCCCCAGCCAAACTTGGACAAAGCTGATGGACATGCCCAGGGAGGTAGGAGGGGCTCCTCAAGCAACACCAGTTCCTGCAGTGAAATGACCACAGAGGGAAGGAGCTGAAGTTACGCTAGACAACCAATAGATTGGTTTCAGACCTCAGTTCCATTGGGAAGGACTTTACAGGCAAGGGACAAGCAGATCTCAGAGGGCCACCTTCCTCACTGTGCACCTTGGAGGAGAGGCCAACATTACCCATGTGCCTCCACTGCTGGGGCAGGAGAGGGTTGGGGGATGACAGGACAAAGCACAGTAAGAAGCCATTCTGGGGTGTCCCATCCCTGCTCCCCAAACCACACTGGGCCTTACTCCCAAAGCCAGCGTCCCAGTTCCTGTTGGGGTCCACCCCAATGCAGGTGGAGCCCGACGTCAGGGATCGAGTCTTGCGCCACATTCGATTCTGAGAAAGGAAAAGTGATCAGCCACCCAACAGAGGCCACAATCAACACAGAGCCCCAATCTGGAGCCTGGGTGTGGACACAGTATGGAATCAGAAGCCACTTTCAGCTGGTTGTCAGGGAGGAAGGTCTGCAAAGGGGGCTCTTGGCTGAAGGAAAATGGGGGAGACGATGGATGGCATTTGGCCAGGGGGTTCTACTGGCAGAAAGAGGAAGGCATGTGGCAACCACCCCCCCCCCCAGCCCCTTACAAAATTGTTTGGTAGCATGCTGTCCCATAGACATAAAGTAGAACCAGGGAAGAAGGTCTGGGCAGTGTGTCTCCACTGGGGAAAGTTCTGTCCCCCACAACCTGGACATTTGGCAATATCTGAAGATGTTTTCGGTTGTCTCATCTGGGGGCTTGAGTCAGTCAGGAAGCTGCTTGCGCAGGACAGCCCCCGACACATGAAGAACTATCTGCCCCAAATGTCAAGAATGCCACGGTCAAGAACCCCTAGTCTAGGAGGACAGGTCTGTTTGTCCCTCTCTCAACTTCTGGGAGTTGAGATTAGGGGTGAGTAGCTTGTGGGGCTCAGAGGACAGAGGCCCACCCTGCTTTCCCCAAGAAGAGGAGAAGGCCTGTACCTTGCTGTGGGTGAAGGCAAAACCATCAGGGTTGGTGACGATCTCCAAGAATATGTCCATGTTGTCCAGAATGGCAGTGAAAGCTGGGTCCTGGCCATAGTCTTGTGCGATCTGGTGGAGGTTGGGGAGCAGAGGGGCAGAGCGGGCCAGGCCAGGAATCTGCCATGCTAGAGCAATGGATGCCTGCCCTCGACCTCCCTCTGTGGTCATTGCTTCTGGATGGAAGCAGGGGCCAGGGCTTCTATGGGCCTTGGATACCGATGCCCTACCAGGCAAGAGCACCCTTACCTCCGTAGGCTTACCTTCTTTGCAAACCAGACCCCACTGGCCTGGGTGACCCACTCCCGAGAATGGATGCCCGTGTCAATCCAGATGGCTGGACGGTTGTTCCCCCCAGTGCTGAACTGGATGAGAAGAGCAGGAAATAGTTCAGGTGGGGCCCTGTCTCACCTCCTTGAAGGGGAGTGCACCCCCACCCAGAGGCTGTCTGCTCTCTGGTATCTCAGGTTGAGGCTCTGTTTGTGGGACCATCACTCAGGTGGGATGTGGGAGTGGGTCTGGACCGGGATCCTGCAGAGCTCTGCCTCCTGCCCTCAGCTCAAGCTTGGCACAAATAATGACTCAGCCAGACTTTCGGGCCCCTCCATGTTCCAATGCCCATACATAGTTCTCTGTCGGAGGTCACAAACAAAACATTTTATCTGGACTACCAGACACTGGGATACTTTCCACAATGTGACACTTGACTGGAAACACTTGCGTCACCTAAAAGTTTAAATTGTGTGTGTACTGGTATGCACACACCTATGCTACACAGGGAGTCCATATAACAGTGTGTTCTCTGTAACCCTGGGCTCACCCATGGGTGCCTACGCACAGATGTGGGTGCCCAGTCTTGCAGGTGTGCTCACGTACATCCACTTGCAGGTGCCCATTACCTTCAGCACGTAGATGGGACGGCCTTCGTAGCTGCTGCCGATCTGGAGCTTGCTGACAAGCTCTGGGTGCTCAGCCACCAGCAAGTCCATGAAGTCATAGATCTGAGGAGGCAGAGGAAGGAAGGCTGCCTTCATGGCTTCCGGGCACCTGGATGCCTCCCTTAGCAGCTCTGTTAGCGAGCCTGCTGTGAGCCCTGAATGCGGAGGAGCCATGACCCAGAGCCCCGAGGCCACATGGTGACAGAGCAGATGTCACGCACACCCAGGCTGGCCCTGGCACGTTCTGCCAGTCTGACAAAGAGCTTGGTGCTTGTGGAGGGGGGCCCCGGGGTCCCTCACCTCCTCCAGGGTGTGGTAGGTGGCGTAGTTAAAGGTGTTAGTGCTGCGGGCCCAGCTCCGGGAGGCGAACATCTGCTCCTGCTCGTCGTCCAGCAGCGACTGCACGTCCTCTATCATGATTGTGTATCTGAGGCCATGGGCCTCCAGGAAGACTTTGACAGCCTGGATGCTGGGGAAGGGCACTCGGACGTCGATGGGGGATCCTGGCTGGGCAGGGCCCCTCCAAAAATCCAGCTGGGGAGGACAAGAGCCACTGTCACAGCAGGCTGGGAAAGGGTCTGCCTGGGACGGGGTGTCGGCACCAGAATGTCCCATATAATTGGGGATGGGGCACAGCTGTTAGGGGAAGAGGATGCAGGGAATCCCTGGGTGCTGGACAAAGTCCAGTTTGGTCAGGGAAATGGCCCAGGAAGCAGAGTGGAGAGGCTTTGAGGCAGCAAGGGAGAGAGAAGAATTAGAAGTTGGGGCGGTGTGGGGGGCTCTTTTGCTCAGATGCTCAAAGGCAGCAAGATTCTAGCACTGGGAAGTTTAAGTCACTTCCTAACAGGGATCAGTCCCATGGCTCCCTCCTGGGCGGCTGGGGAGAGAGAGCCCAGGCCCCATTTGGCTCCAGGTGGGAGGGGGTCTGAGGCGAGCCCATCTGCCCTGAGACGTACCCTGGGGCCTCAGGGCAGCTCCCACATCCTCTAACCTGTAGGTGCTCCAGGTCCTCCAGCTCCTTCACCATCTGTACCTGGGCTTCATCGGCCGCAGAGATTCGGAGCACCTGGTGCCTGGGCAGAGCGGGAGGGGAGACTGAGGGCCTGAGCAGCTCCTACTGGCTATGCGTGCTCCCCAGGTGGGAGGAGGGCAGCTGGGCCTCAGTCCTCTGGGCTGAGCAGGGGAAGCACGAGGGATCCTAGCGACGGGAGGCCTGGGCTCCTCGGAACCTTCTGGACACTGCTGCTGTCCCTATCCCAGCTTAGACTCTTTCTCTCTAAAGCTAGCTAGGCCTCCTCCTGCCTCCTCTTCTGAAGAGTCCTCCTCAGAGCTCAGATATTCTCCAGGGCTCAAGAGGCTGTCCTAAGAGACCTGACCCCTTCTCAGTCCTGGTCCCCGGTCAGCCTGCCTTCCAGGATGTGCTAGTCTGCTCCTCTCTGACCATCTTCCCATGTGTCTGTCTGTCCCTCTCCTCCAGATGCTGGCTGGGGGTTAAGTCCTCCCTATCTCCCTTCTGAGCACCCCTTCCTCTCCATGCTCCTACCCCACAAAGTCCTCTTTGCCAAGGACAGCCCCCAGCAGCACGCTCAAAATCAGCAGCCCCTGCATGCTGCAGCCAGTTGGGAAGGTCAGTTGAGGCGGAGAAGGTCCTGGGGCCTTTTAAACTCTCCCAGGACAGAGGTCTCCTGGCTGTGCCCAAGAGTTGTCCTTCCGCTTGCACCTGGGCTCTATCCCACGGGGAGGGAGAGGTGGGAGTTCCAAGCTCTGACACCTACCCACTCTCCCTGATAAAGTGGCAGGGAACAGGACAGCTGGAGAGATAAGCCAGGCCTCAACCCCTGGCCATGAGGGGCCATCCTGGGCCTGAGGGTCAGCTAGGGCTTGAGGCCTCCCAGCTGGAGCCCTGATTGCCCAGAGCCCTTCAGCCCACAGACCCTATGGTCCTGTTTACTGACCCGGCAACGGAGAAGGAGCCAGGACTCTGGAGTGGCCACACCAGCTGCAGCCTCATGTGAGGTGTCCTCTTCTCCCATTTCCCTGAGCACCAGCTCTTTTGTTCCTATGAGAGAGCAGGATGGGACCTTCTGGGACCCCAGCCAGCTCCCAGATTTCCTGGCTCCTCACCACACGGGCTTTGTCCAGGGCTGCCTGACCTTTAGGGTACAACCCCGTGAAGGAAACTTCCCAGCCCCACTCTTACCAGTCTCGGTGGCCTTGTGGGAATCAGGCCACAGCACAGAAGCAGAAGTTTCCCTCCACCCCCACTGCTCTAGGGCTCCGGGATCAAGGGTTGCCCTTGATGGGAACTGTAACCAGATGTCCTCTGAGTAGAAAGTGCGGTGGTGGGAACCAGGGCCAGAACCCTGTTGGGACTGCACACTGTAAAGGAGACACTGGAATTCACAACGGGGAATTTGCTCTGGCTCTGGATGCTGACCTCATTGCAGAGACATCTAACACAAATCCGCCCTAATCCACCAGGGCCCCAGCGGTTCCCCAGCAGCATCTGGGGGGCCCTGCTCTGGGTCAGGGCCTCAGGCTTGGGCACTGCCAACAACGAAGGCGGCCCTTTCTGGTTTCCATCTCTTCCCTCTGCCTCCCTAGCCCACCTCCTATGGTCCAATCTTCCTATGCCAAGGCAGAGTGACCCCATTACATTTACCCACAACTCTCTCCTGAGCATAGCTCTGGGAAGATGATGAAACACTGAATCCATCCTCAACAGATATTGAGCCTCCATGAAGACTGTTCCTTTCTACTCTGGCAGCCTTTCCTGCCCTCCAGACCCCAGGCAAGGCTTACCACCTCCCTGAAGCTTCCTCTGGCTTCTTTCTCTCTCACCTACCTGCCCCTTTTCTGAATGTTCATCTCTTTGCTCATTCATCCTCTGGGTCAGGTCCTGTGCTCCACCCTGAGAGATGCCCGAAGCAGATGGGTGGGTCCCTGATCTCACAGAACTCAGTCTAGTGGAGAAGACAGAAGTAACCACCTAACTTGTGTCCTCTCAGGCTTTCCAAGAAGCTGTGGGTCAACAAGACAGGATTAAGCATGCAAGAGATTCATGGGGAGACACATCCATGAAGGATAAAGGGGAGAGAGAAGAGCCTCACCTCCTTGCAGGTCTGACACCTGGGAGAGGATTGGGCAGGAGGAACTCAGGCAGCAGTGCAGTTCTGAATCTTGGAGCCAACACTGCAGTTCAGGGAGCCCTACGTCCTATAGGAATGCTGGTCCTAGTGCCGCACTGTGCTCAGTCACCAGCTGGGAACAGCCCGTGGGAAGTGTGGCCACATCATACCACGGTGATACTCCCCACTGACTTGTCAGGGAGCTGAGAGAGCTCACAGTCTAGCGGGAAGACAAGAAGTAACCAACCAACATGTTGGTTCTCCAACATGTCTCCAAGAAGCTGTCACCGAGACAGGATTAAACATAAAAGACACTCACCGGGTTGCTCTCCTTGCTGTAGGAGACCTGAGCAGTGCATTCCTGTGATATGAAGTGAAAGTACCAGTAGGGGTAGGACTTAGACTATGGGCTCATCCAAGAGTGTCCAGGGAAGACTTTACCAAGAAAGTGAAACTTGATCTGGGTCTTAATGACTGGATTTTGCCAGGGATGGAAGGGAAGTGGTGTTTATCACCACTGCTTGGTTCTTGAGCACAAACTGATATTTATTTCTCCTTAATTGTTCCTAGAGTGTTATTTCTGTCTCCCCAATGAGACTAGACATTTCCTGAGACCAGGAACCAGGTCTCACCCATCCCTCAGTCCCCCTCATCTCTTACTGCCCTGCAGTGCTCTCGAGCTGTTCTTTTTTAATTTTATTTATTTATTTATTATTTATGGCTGTGTTGGGTCTTCATTGCTCCGCACAGGTTTTCTCTAGTTGTGGGGATCAGGGGCTACTCTTTGTTGTGGTGCGCGGGCTTCTCACTGGGGTGGCTTTTCTCTTTGCGGAGTACGGGCTCTAGGCGCATGGGCTTCAGTAGTTGTGACTCGCGGGCTCTAGAGCGCAGGCTCAGTAGTTGTGGCACCTGGGCCTAGCTGCTCTGTGGCATGTGGGATCTTCCCAGACCAGGGCTCGAACCCGTGTCTCCTGCATTGGCAGGTGGACTCTTAACCACTACGCCACCAAGGAAGACCCTCGAGCTGCTCTAATCTGTTCCCCACTAGGAAAGAAAGTTTTGTAGAGCCTTTCTTTAGTTTGCATTATGAAAACAATATTTCTTTTTCTATTTCTAAATCAAATGCGGTCCTATAATTTTTAATGTTTCATGCACACTACACATGTTGAAGGGTGTGTTGGCTAACTCTTGGCCTTTTGTGAATTTCTTCCAGAAAAGACAAGACCATTGGAAAAGGGGTGGGGGGAAGGCACTGCCTCGCCAAGGGGCCTCTTGCTGCCTCCAGCCAGAAATCTAAGTTGTCCAAGAGTCATACAGTCTATTTTCTTGCAAGGTTGGAAAAGATTAATTCAATGTTGCAAGTTGAAATTAAGGCCAGCACTGGCAGGAAGCTGAAAGCACAGTGGCAGAGGAATGTGGGTCTCAGGTGGGAATTAAGCCTAATTCCTGGGGTCCCTCCAAAGCACCTCAGTAAGCTGAAAATTGCCTTTTGGTAAAGACCAATTTGCTAGACTGGAACCTGGGGCAGAGGGCCACAACTCTGCCTCTCTACCCATGGGTATGTTTGACATCGGTCCAGAGCAAGGGCAAAGGATGAGGGCCATTGGGCTGAAAGCTGGGGGAACAGGCAGAGCACCAAGACCTATTAGCATGAGAAAGAAACCACCAGGCTGGCATCTAGATTCAAGGACAAGTCACTAGGTAAGTGCCTGAGTGCAAATAGACGAAAGACCTGCTGTTTCCACGTGGACAAGCATTCAGCATCCCTTTCTCCTTCCTGCTGGCTGAGCAAACCCAGATTGAATGCAGGTGTCACCCCTCAGGAAAGTCACCCCCATTCCCAGCTTAGGGATAAATTCTAAGATTGGTCTAAGACAATCTTCAAGGAATCTCATTCTCTTTTGCAAGTGAAGTGATTGGTTTAGAGGTGGGCACGTGACACAGTTTTGTCAATGAGATGTGAGGGGAAGCCAGTGAGGAAGCTTCTAGAAAACATTTCCCCACTCTTGAGAAGGAGGTACCTTTCTCAAATATTGTCAAGTCTGTTGCCCCACCTTCGGACTATATAATATGAAAGAATATTCATTTTCTTTTCATTAATTGGGATTTCTGTTGTTGCTGTAAAAAGCATTTTAACTGGTGGACTTACTAAGCTTTTAAAGTACTTGTATTGTCAGAAGACAATAAATTTTAGCCCAGGGGAGCCTTTATGTGAAATGGAGAAAGGCATCCCTCCCACTCTGGACAGACATCATCCCTTGTCCTCAGCAGAATACCTTTGTGCAGTGCACAAACTGGGCAACTATCCGTGGCAGCCCTGTTGCCAGAGAATGTCCAGGCATGGTCAACAGAAGCTCTAAGACAATGCTTAGAGACCCCCAAACCAAAACCTAGAAAATGGGTTGTTAAAGTGGCATAAGGAGAAGCAGTCCCCCATGTCCATATTAGAGATCAAAGAGGGACAGTGGGCAAGGGAGAACTTTGAAGAGAGCACAAACGGGTGCAGTCAGAATGGCTGCAAGAAGTAGATGGATGAGACTTCAGCTATCCCCCTTTGGCAAGTGTGTTTAAGGCTGTATGTGGTAAAGTGTGGATGTGGGAAAAGAAGTCTATATGGGAATTTGAGGCAGCCAAGTGGTGGGCTGTAAAGGACATCTCTCATTTGCCCCACCGAGTTTCCTCCTCCTGATAACAGCATCTCCTTTTTCCCTGAGGGTCCATCCTTCCCAACTCCGAGGCCTGTGATTCAGGTGGACCTAGCCACCCCACCCCCACCCCAGCTCTAGGGATGAGCCAACAAATTCTATTCTCTTTTTTTTCCTCAAGCTTTTTCAAGTAGGTTTTCTGTCACATGTGATTGAAAAAAAATACCCAGCTATAAAACAGATAACTAACAAGAACCTACTGTATCACACAAGGAACTCTACCCAATACTCTGTAATGGCCTATATGGGAAAAGAATCTAAAAAAGAGTGGAGATATGTATATGTATAACTGATTCACTTTGTTATACACCTCAAACTAACACAACATTGTAAATCAACTATACTCCAATAAAATTTTTTTAAAAAGAAAAAGAAAGAAAAAAGTACCCAGCTCACACAGACATTGTCTAACTTCAGAAGAGAGCAAAATGGGAGAGGAATGCCTTGTAAAAGTAGACTGCCACAAACCCAGCATACGATTTGGGGCAGGTCCCTATACATCCCTGGACCTCAGTTTCCTCATCTACGAAGGGAGGGAGTTGGTCAGAATGATCTCCATGGTCCCTTCCAGCTGTGACACTTTATGATTCTGGGACATTTGTATTTTTACCCCCAAACAAATCTCAGCCATCGTGACAGGTCTGGGCAGGGTGGAAAGAGGCTCACCAGGTTTGTGGGAAGATCAGAATAGAGCCACAGGGGCCCTGGGGTTTGCAGTGGGTAAGTGTTCCCAGGGTAGTGTTGGTTGGGAGGGACCACATCCTGCTGAAGCTGCAGCAGGGGGTTGTGGGGTGGAGGTGGGGGTGACGTGGAAGACAAGATGGTGGAGGCCCATCAGCAGCCTCCTTGAGTTTTGCTTTCGTAACTGAGTGTCCAGCAGAGCCTATTTGTTTGCTTTGAAGCTGTGGAACTGTCGTTTTAAAGTAGCTAGCAGTGTTTGTCCCCAGAATGGAGGCAGAATTTTTCTTTGGAGGAAGAGTCATCTGGAGGGAGCAGCACTCCAGTGGGTCTTTAGGAAAAGTCAAGTCAGGGCTTCCCTGGTGGCGCAGGGGTTGAGAGTCCGCCCGCCGATGCAGGGGACACGGGTTCGTGTCCCGTTCCGGGAAGACCCCACATGCCGCGGAGCGGCTGGGCCCGTGAGCCATGGCCGCTGAGCCTGCGTGTCCGGAGCCTGTGCTCCGCAGCGGCAGAGGCCACAACAGTGAGAGGCCCGCGTACTGCAAAAAAAAAAGTCAAGTCAGAGCCCAAATCTCAGAACAGAGATGCAAAAGAGAGAGAAGCCAAGCAGGAATGTCCCATGTGTAGAAGGAAAAACGGGGAAGGGGAGGTTTGCCTCTACCTGAGCCTGGGAGAGGAGCTGGGGAGCACTTGAGGGTGCATTGCTACACTTGGGGGCAATGTGGGAGCAGGCAGAGGGTCAAGGAGAATGAAGGCTGTAGGGGTTACCTCATGAAGGAACATGAACGAACCCCAACGACAGCAATCTCCAGCATCCAATCTAAGTGCTTTATTTTCTACATTGCATTTCCCTTCTGTATTCCCAAGTAAAATTTTGTGAGATGTTACCCTGTGGTCTTGGCTATGCTTTGGGGAATTGAGGGAGGTGGGCTGATGGGTGGGTGGATGAGAGCCACAGAAGTTGGTAAAGCTGGTTAGGAGAGAGCAAGAGGCCGAGTGCAGACCCTGGGGAGAAGTTAGTGAGGGACAAGCCGAACAATTAGCTTTGTATCATCATTCCCAAGGATGGTCCCGAATCCTGGGGTAAGGAGACTCTGAAGGCGAACAGGCTGGAGTTGTCCTTCAGGACACACCCCGCCACCATCACCTGCAAGAGGAACATGTCCTCACCAGTTTGTCAAGCACTGACAGGCCCTAGGTTCACTGGTTTTTCCCTCAGTTTGTACTAAGTGGCTGCCTGGGCCTTCTTATTTTTCTAAAGAAGCTTTTTAATTTTATTTTTCAGTAAATTCATTTTCTCTCTGGCCCTGTATGGGGTGGTCAGAGGGGAGATGGAGGAGGACAGGGGAAATGGACAGCACCTCACGGGACTCCCAGGACCCCAGCCATTAGTGCATCACCCTTGGCCTCTGCCGCCTGCCCTGCCCTCACACAGGACTCTTTCACATTCCAAACTGCCTGCCTAGTTTGTTTTTTTAAGAAAGCAATAACCACAGCACATTCACTGTGGTTCTTTATAGCTTTCCATATGTATAATCGCTCTTTCTCTCTTCAGTTTTTCCAATGTTTTTTTCTTTTAAATAAATGCTCATAAATTTTACTGGTGAAAAGGATGAAAAAACATACCAAAAAAGGACAGCTTGTTGGGAGGAAAAAAAAAAAAAACAAGCAGAATGCAGAAAAATAAATTCTTGTTTAGCATTATATACCTAAGAAATGAGGGTGGGGGGAAATCAAGTTTTATGAAAAAGAGATTATTCTGTAATACCTTCAAAACTTGCATGTCTAAGTCTTGAGCTTTTACTTGATAAGCTTAAATCCCCAGCCATCACCCCCCTGGGCTTGCTGAGGAGACCCCTCGGTCCTTGGAGGACGATCCCCGGCTTCTCTCAGCCATTAGGTTCATGTGGGGCCTTGCGTAAGTTAGATGATCCGGAGGCCCCCAGTCCTTATAACTGCAAAGGGTTGGATTAGAAGCTTTCAAAGGACCCTTTCATCTGGAAAATTCTATGGCTTTATGATAAAGTCAGTCACTTGATGAGCTAGAGCAAAGAAATGGATTCAAAGGCCCCTTCAAATCCTCTCTCCCATCAGAGAAGCTGCAACAGACGCTGCTGGCTGCCTTCCCAATATCCATCCTCCCCTTCCTCCTTACCAGCAGAACTCCAATTTTTGGGGGGGTCAGTAATGTGTCCAGCTATAAAGCAACTTCCCAGCCTCTCTTGCAGCTGGGCGTGGTCACCTGACACAGTCCCAGCCAATAAGATGTAAGTTTAAGCCCATGGATGGCCAATTCAGCTGGCTCACATTATTTTGCCCCTTACCCTTACCCTTTTTTTGCCTGGAATTCAGTCATATGATGGCAACAGACTAGGGGTCAAAATGGTAGGAAAGTGGCAAAACAGAATAGGCCAGAGGGGTCTGGGTCCCCAGTGCATTAAGGAGTCACTGAACTAGCCCTGCACTGCCCACCGCAGATGACTTATTCTGTAAGAGAAACAAAACCTTGATCTGGTTAAGCCACAGTAAGGTGGGTTTCTGTCACATACGCTAAACCTAGTTGTAATTTGCACTAGGCTGAGGAGAAGAAACGCCCCCCCCTTCAATGAATATTGAGCACCTACTGTGGGCCTGACAGGAACTGAGAGTGAATAACCCAGACATGGTCGTTCCCCTCATAGGCTCTCAAACTAGCAGTAGAGACAATAACAAATAAAGAAGTCAATTAATTATTATCACTGCTATCAAAGAAAGAAATAAGGCTCAGGAAAAGAAAATAATAGATCTACTTCCAGTGGGTGGTCCTAGAAGGACTAGTGAGGCAATGAAATTGAAGGGGAAATTTTACGGAGTGGGCCACACGAAGGAAGAGTAAGAGGAAACAATATTCCAGACAAGGAGGAGCAGCACATACAAAGGCCCCTAGTTGGGAAGGAGCTGAAGGAACTGAGAAAAAGCTGGTGAGGTTGGGGCTGACTAATGAGGCGTTGAAACAAGGTGAGAGAGGGCCAGCCACCTTGTAGGGCCTATAGCAGGGCCAGCCATGCGACGCCTTGGGCGGGTTTTATTTTAAGTCACTGAAGGATTTTAAGGAAAAAATTGCCTTTTAAGAAGACCCCCATCTGGAAAGCAGTTTCAGCCCCAACTTCTGTGGGCCTGTTGGCTGCACAGAGATCTGGTGCAACAAGTTCCTGGCCCTGTCCTGAAGGGCTTTGGGCATGACTCAGGGTCACCTGCAGGCCAGTCCCAGGCCTGCCACTCAGTAGCTATGTGCCTTTTAAAAGCCACTGTCCTCTCTGAGCCTGAGCTTCCTCATCTGTAAATAAGGACAGTAATAGCCCTACCTCGGGATTTCCCTGGTGGTGCAGTGGTTAAGAATCTGCCTGCCAATGGAAGGGACACGGGTTTGAGCCCTGGTGCAGGAAGATCTCACGTGCTGTGGAGCAACTAAGCCCGTGCGCCACAACTACTGAGCCCGCGTGCCACAACTACTGAGCCCACGTGCCACAACTACTGAAGCCCGTGCACCTAGAGCCCATGCTCTGCAACAAGAGGAGCCACTGCAATGAGAAGCCTGCACACTGTAACAAAGAGTGGCCCCCGCTCACCGCAGCTAGAGAAAGCCTGCGCACAGCAACAAAGACCTAACGCAGCCAAAAATTAAATAAATAAATTTATTTTAAAAAAAAAAGTCCTACCTCTTAGAGCTGTGAGGAGGCAATGTGTTGAATCCTTGGAACCATGCCTGCTGCACACTATGTGCCAGAAAAGAGTTTATTATTTTCACTGTTACTGGGAAGCCCATCAGCGTCCACATACTCCTGCCTCTAAGGCAATACTTCTCCAACTAGGCATTAGCATCACCTGGGTCCCATCCTCAGAGACTCTGATTCAGTAGGGCTGGGGTGGCCTGAGAATTTGTATTTCCAAAAAGCTTCCAGGTCATGCTGATGCCTGTGGTCTGCAGACCACACTGCATTTGGCTAGGGTCAAGGCAGCCCCTTGGGAATATTTTAGGGAAGAATGACTGGCTTCCCACTTCTGTAGTCACCTTCAGCCCTAATAGACAATGGCAGAGGGTAGGAGGCCCAAAGCCCCACTCCCCCTAGAAGACTTGAACGTGTTCCTTCTGGGAAGCAGGAAAGCAGGGATCAGAGATTCTCAGCCTTTAAGGGACCTCGGAATTTCTGGGGAAGATGGTAAAAAAAAGCAGATTTGGGGGTCCACCCAGAGATTCTGTTTCAGCCTGCGGGTGGAACCCAAACATCTTTATGTTAAATGACTTCCTATAGATTCTGCCACAGGCCACGCTTGGATAAATGGTGACATGGTGGGTTTGGAGTTAGACAAACCCAAGTTCAAATCTCCCTCAACTTTCAATCTATATGGCCTTTTGTGGCCTTTAAAACTTCTCCAAATCACGCTCTCCTTATCTGAGCTTATTAATAAGCTTATCAATACCGGTAATATCCTCCCCCTCAGGATGAAATAAAAATATTTGTGCAAAGGGCATAAAAGTTATAATCACAGACTCCAGTTTGCAAAAGTATGACTTGCTTTATTTATCTAACTTAGCCCATGACCTCGGGTTTCTGTTAATAGCAGAAAACTTCAGCTTGGAAATTCTAGACCACTTCCAGCTCTAAAAAAACTCATCTTTTTTGGGAAACTCTAGCCCAAGTCAGGATTCTTTCATCTTCTGTCACTGGCCCTTCCCCTGGAAATGATCTAGGTTCTTCAGGGGTTCATTTCCCTGATTTCTCAGGCCTCCCACACGGAACAGCTGGTCCTGGGCACAGGCATGCCCAGTTGATGCCCACTGTGCCATCATGGCTGCTGGCTGCATGGCCCCTCGGCTCAGCCTACTTGCTTCTACCCTAAGCCTTCTTGCCTCTACCCTAAGCCTTCTTACCCGCCAACCTTCTCATTTCTTTGCTAAGAGCTCTCAACAGCTGCATTACTGATGTGTACCCAGCCATATGGCTGCCTCTAATCACCTGTCCAGAGCACTTGCTCAGCCACTGTTAATCTGAGGCTCAGGCGCCATATTGGACATGGCCCATACCCAGAGTTTTGATCACCACTGATCCCCTCTTTCCGTTAACTGGTCCAACTTCTGTCTTCTTTTACAGGTTGGGTGGAAAGGGGGACTTGTTCCTATTTTCCCCCGCCTTCTTCCCTGTCTGTAAAACTCTGCACCCCGTGTCCTGCAGGCGCCAGTTCATGGGTATCCACAATCCTTTCCTTCAGCAACAACAATTGCTAAAGTCTGGCTTTTGCAAATGAAAGTCTTGCTTCCTGCCTCAGACTTACACAAGCCCATTCAGCTCTCCAGTTGACTTCTTGTTCTCGGGGGTACTTGCCTTCCCCTGAAAGCAGGGCAAACAGACCCACCCACTATCCCGGCTGCCCAGTGATGGCGGAAGGCAAAAGGTACAAGGAAGCCTGAGGATGGGGGAAGGGACCTCATTTGTATCTCAGAATCTCTCTGAGATAAAGTAAATGGCCTTGCCTAAACTAACTCCTCAGTGCACGACAACCACGATGATTATCGTGAGGAGGAAAAAGAGGACTTCTCTCTGGATGTGCAGTGCTGTGCTGTGCTGGCTCTGACTGGCTGCGACTCTGCTCCCAAGACCAAGGGATGCTGTGAGGGTGCCCAGGAAGAGCAGGTCACAAACCAGTAACATTTTCACTTTCGTTAACAGGGTGAGAGGGATCTTCTGAATGGAGGACTCTGAAATGTGCGTCTACTCCCTACCCAGCACGGGAAATGAAGCAGGAAGAGGAGGAGGCTGCCTGTCTGTACCCACCCCTCGCTCCGGGTGCCAGAAACACCACCACCGGGTGCCACCACCACCACCACAAACACCACTCCCTCAGATCAAATACTGTCCCCTCCAGGCTCACTTAAAATGTAAATACCAAAGGGACAGTGTGTGTATTAGTCGCTCCAGGGGGTGTGCTATCTGTTCTAGGCCCCGAGAACATTTCAAGAGGAGAAAAGGGAAGGGCTGCTAGTCCCCCTGTCCGCGTGGATACCTGAGGAATGAAGAGGCATTTCCAAGGCCCCTGTCCCCTCCTCAATGCTGAGCCCAAAGGGGTGGCAGTCAGTGCCAGAGGCCACCAAGCCTCTTCAAACTTTTTTTTATTTCCTAAGGAGTCAGGGCAGGGGTGGGGAAGGGATCCATAACTTGGGTTTCAGGAGGAGCCCAGGCCTTGGGAAAGAAGACAAACCCTCTGGCTCTGCCCTCAGCAGTATTGTCAGTAGGGGTGATTAAGCGTGTGCTCCATGATGGTCCGAATGGCCATCCACGTCTCCTGGGCTGTGGGGATAATCTGTGTGGCTGGCAGCAGGAAGCCATAGTGCCCCGTGTCACGGAGCTCGAAGGTGAAGGAGTACTTGATGCCACTGTCATAGGCCCAGTCGACAGTGATCCCACTGGCCACATCTGGATACAAAAGGGCAAAGAAATGCCCCCAAAAGGAAGAACAGGGTGTGGTCACAAGGTACAGAGGCCTCCTGAGAGGACAGTGGGCCCTGGGGGCCAAACTCCCACCCATTCCAGACCACACCAAGCTTCCTGGCCCAGGCCTCAACCTGGGCCATATGCTGCTCACCCAGCCCAATCTCTGCCCTGGCAAAAAGAAAGCTTCTGGAGGCCACCAGACTTGGGATATTTACCCTCAAAGAACATTGCAGTAACACAGGCATTGGGAGATAGGCACTAATTAATGCTGCAAAGAAACAGGTGCCTGTGTCTGGGTACCGCCATTCACCCTTCTATTCAAATGTGGAAATCAGCTCTGGCCCAGCCCAGCTAGATCTATGGCACAACCCTGTGGCCAACCAGGCCTGCCAGTCAGCAGAGCTTGCACCTGGCCCGACCCTAGGTGGATGTGGTGGTGCCTGAAGCAGCAACAGACAAGGGAAGGCTCACTCACAGAGGGTGGTGCTGATGCTGCCATAAATGTACTCGATCCCATGAACCTCATACAGGGCCTGCACTGCATCCTTGGCAAGACTGTACTGCAAGATTAAATCCAGAGAGTGAGATGCCGGCGCTCCCCACACTCCCACACCCTCACCAGCTGCTGGGAAGCAGGGTCTTCAGAGTCTTGGAAGTTGAACGTGTAGATGGCTCTTGTGAGAAGGAAGCACAGCACCTCCAGTTTTGAACTTGATCACATGTGAGAACAAGTCCCCCCATCCCCCACTCCCTACCATGGGGCCTGTTGGGAGTCTGCTGGATGCCTCCCCCAAGCCCTAAGCAGCCAATCTCACCAACTCTTCCTGGTTTGAAACAGTCTCCAGAGAGTGGCCATAGGGGTACATGAGCATCTGAGAGTAGCTGTGGATGGAGATCAGAGCCTTGATGTTCCCGTGGGACGTGATGAAGTCCACAATGGCAGCCACTTCTGGCTCTGACTGAGGGGAGGGCCCATGATAAGTCTCTGAGCAGGGGTTGTTGTTAGAACCATTTCCTGGAAGTAGAATCAAAGCACCCAAAGTGTTCAAATTCCCAGGCTTGGGAAAGACACTTAGTGCTCACAAAATATACTGTACTCCTCTACATTTCCTAGCCTCTTTTGCAGTTTGGTTGAGGTCATGTGACTACTTTTGACCAATGAGAATGTGAGCAGTGATGATGTGTCACTTCTAGTTGGAGGCTAAGAGCAAGTGCGACTTCTCGACACTCTCTTCTGTCTGTGTGCTTGAAGGAAAAAACTCTAAATGGAGAAGTGTCCTGGATCCCTCTGTCACCAGTGGAAGAAAGCTGTCAAGGAGGGTCACCTACCCACATTGGACTTTGTATGCATGAAAAATAAATTTTTATTGTGTTAAGCCACTGAGATTTGGAGGGATATTTGTTACTGCTTCATACCCTAGCCTAGTACATCAGAGGAGTGTTGCCACACCATGACTCAGCAGCTCTGTGGCCCTGTAGGGAGCTCCCTTGGCTTGTCCTTTGGTTAAGTCCTGACTGTGGTTCCATTAGAAAAGCAGGCCTGCCTCAGCAGTTGCCAGTAGGTCTCCAACCTGGCCTCCCCTATAAGCAGTGACCCCTTTGAGCTGATCCTTCTCTGCTGACCCTCCACTGCCATGGGAAAGGCCTGGGTCAGTTGAGTGCTCAGACTTATTGTCTGCTCAAGCTTTGCCACAGCCATAGCCCAAGAACAGCATGAACTTGGAGAAAAAGAGAGACTAGATCACTATAGTTGCCCAAGGCTGGTCTGGGAACCACAGATGCAAAGAGTCTTTGAAAATTCTTCTTGGGGACCTAAGTTGGAGAGAGGGCAAAGAGCAGCTGTGCTTCTATTTTGTTCACAAATTTAATTTGTTCCCATCTCCTACTAGACTCTTTGCTCCCCATCTCTTTTCTTCCTCTTCTGTTTTCCTCCCCTCCCCAAGGGCCATGTCATGGAGGGCTAGGCTGGGTTGGTCACGATTTGTGGGTTAGGAACACAACTGGAAAGAGCATCCCAGGTCCTGCTCTCACTCCTCCTCCCTGAAATGACTGCACAGAAGCCCAGTCAGAGGCCAGAGATTGCCCCAACTTCTGAAGCCTCCTGAGGATGCCAGAGCACCCCTCAGGGCAGTGAGTTGGCCAGAGAGCTGGGAGGCTTGCCCACCAGTTCAGATGCTGCTCTAGGACTGCAGCAAACAGGTCCTCCCCAAGGGTGCAGGTGAGGGCAGCGGGGTGGGAGGGATGATCTACAGATTACTCTTTATGCAGCAATTAAATTAAGGCAATAATAAAACCATAAACAAAATCTTCCCCCCTGAGTCACTAACCAGACACTCACTATTTCTGGCCACAGGCAGGCCCAGAGGCAGTTCTGTCACCTGGGAGCGCATCTCTTCTTGGTCTTCGGGTCCTTGCCTAGGGCAAGGACTGACCCTGGTTAGAAGGGGATGTGCCTGCAGGAAACGAGGGGGTAGGAGCAGCCTCACAGGCTGGAGCTGGCCCAGCTAACAGTGGCCCTGTTTGTTGTGTCTGCTGGGAGCCTCTGCACCTGCTACACTTGATGAATGACAAATAGCAACAGATGAGCAGAGCAAGGGAGGCTGCAAGCTTTGTCTGCGTTTGCAGCCCACGCATGGAAAGTGGTTCCCCTGCCAACGACCAGGTGGCTTTGCCCAAATCTGGAGAAACACTTCAGGCCGTTAGTTCTGGTTTGAGCTAGGCAGAATAAACTAATCTTCCCCTGACCAAATGGGAATTAGCTGTCTGCCTCTGACATTCACAGTCAAAGTCCTCTGAGCCTGCCTGTTTCACAAGTACCTGCTAATGGATTCATTAGCTATTTATTTTTCCTTCTCTAAAAATGTAATTTGTAGCAAGGGGAACTCACTGGAAGGACATGGTAAATTATTAAAAGCAGTAATCTTTGGGCAGGGGGATTATGGGAGCTTTTTGTCCCCTCTGGGCTTTTTTCCCACATATTTTTTTTTACATTGTGTATATATATATATATACTGATTTTTTTTTTTCCTGTGGTGAAACTCACAAAAGTTATTTTCTTTAAGAGGTAATTTGTCTTTCTTCTAGCCAGTCTGTCTCAGGGTACGTGGGCACTCCCTTCAGCCAGTTCTGAGGGGCCCACGTGGATGCCCTCTTGGGGGCAAATGTCTGGTTATTTGGAGGTGGAAACCTAATTTTATGTGGCTGTGTTCCCTTACACAAGCAGCTAAAACACAGCCCCAGACTCTCAGGCAACCCCTACACTGTGGGCTGGTGGCCTCGCTCTGTATGCTTCAGAGCTGTCCTTATTTTTCAATGAGAACAGACTCAAATCAGATTTTCAAAGCAATGGGCATCCAGATCTAGAATGTTCTATCTCGTGGGCTTGACCTCCCATCTGCAGATTTGCTTTTCAACAGCATGGCGAGGGGGTAGGAGCAGCCAACAGCATGGCATCGTCTCCTGTGGAGCCAAACCCTGATTCCCCAGTATAGTGTGGGAGCAATATCTGGGGGCTGAGGGCTGTACCCATACACCCCTCTGTTTTGGAGACTTTCCTGGTTAGACCCAGAACCCCAACCATCAAATTGCTGCATTCCCAGGGTCCACATACTCATCTCTGGGCTTTCTGGAAGCCTCAGTTTCCCCATCTAGTCCCTAAGCCCCTCGTGTGGCAAGGGAGATAATCAGGAAGAACACCAAGGGAACTCAGGAGGAAGCTGCCTACCCCCTCCCTTGAACGATACAACCCTGCAGGTAAACAACAGTCCAACAGCCCAGGGTCACAAAGTAATTGGGCCAAAAATAAAAGCCAGGCTCAAGTCAGTGTTTATGATAAGGAACTAGCTTATTCTATGTTTGAACCTTTGTTCTGGCCTCCCCAGAGGGCAAAATTTGGGTCACAGGTCTCAGGGAATGAATTTCGAGGCATTTTCTTGTGGCATGCTCCATTCAAGGAAGGGCTAGAGATATTTGGGTGGGGCACCACAAATTCTGGGTTTTGAACAATGAGCAAGACTACTTTGGACCTCCTTAAGCCTTTCTCTGCCATATTTAGGATCTGACCCTTGCAGTTAGTCCCCAGGCAAGGAGCTGTTTCCCATGAAGGCTTAGCATATGTATACATTTAACAGACATATGCAACCTCTCCCCATACCTCACGGCCAATCCTAGGCATGTGCCTGCCTGTCCCTGGCCATGACTCACTTGCATTAGCCAACTGCTTTGCCTCCCCAGTTATGAGTCAACATAATCTGACTGTGTGGGAGACGTGCCAGGAACCAAGTCCTCTCCAGCCCTGCCCCCGGGTGCAGCAGACTGCAGTACCTCCAAAGCCTGACTACCAGTTCCTGTTAAGATCCACACCAATGCAGAAGATTCCAGGTCTGCTGGACTTGTTCTTCCGCCACAAGCGGTTCTGAAAATGCGCAGGGCAGGTGACCTCATTCACTGGGCCCATTCCTGGGTGGGAGCCTCTGACATCCTGGTCTAGGAAGCGGGGTCCGGCGGGCCAGGGAGGGGCAAAAGGAAGGAATCTCTGGGGCAGGATGAGGCTGGCATGGGGCTGGGCCAAGGCTGCAGATCAGATGCTTTGTGGCTAAACCTGGGGTATTATGAGGTTAAACATGGGTATGGAGAGAGGCCCAAGCACAGTCAATCAACAGTGGCCTTCCCTGGGCAGCAAGAGGGAGGCTGAAAGAGCTGCAGCTACAGTATCTGAGCAGCCCGCCTGCCTCAGTGAGGCTCTGCAAGGAGCCCCCGCGGGGCCTGCCCCTAGGGAACCTCAGCCAAGCATCCCAAAGCCACAGTGACCTTTCCTCCATTCCCCCAGAGCTGACCCCTGATCCTTGACCCCCTCCCTCTCAGGTACTCTCACCATGCTGTGGGTATAAGCAAACCCGTCAGGGTTGGAGACAAGCTCCATAAAGATGTCCATGGCATTCAGTACGTCTGTCACGATGCGGTCTTTGCCATATTCATTGACAATCTGCAAGAAAGGGCAGGGTGGGGACAGGGTGAGGGACAGGAGGCCCTGCTGGGCTCTCCTTCGAAGCAGAGCAGGACATCTGTACAGCCAGTGGCTGCAGGCAGGGGTGGCATCAGTCATCAGGTTCAGCCTTGTGCAGAACCAAAGGCTTGGATTTTAAACAACTAGAAGGCAGAGGACAGCTGGGGGCTCTGTGCTGCAAAAGGCCAGAGCACATGGCAGCTGTTCCATAGGGCAGGAGCGTAGACAGCCCCCCGGGTTAGGAGAACCACGAATTAAGTTTTCAACTGGAGGTGCCCTTAAATAGTTCAGCAGCCCCCATTCCCCCAGCCCAGCCCCCATGGTCTGTGCTGACCTTCCTAGCAGTCCAGATGCTGGTGGCATGGGTGATCCACTCCCGGGAGTGGATTCCAGTGTTGATCCAGATGGCTGGGCGCTGCGAACCTCCAGTGCTGAACTGGGGAAAAGCACCGGACCCCATACAAGTTTGAACCAAAACAGCTACAGGGCTGTCCCTAGACTGCCTGGAAGGAGGCCCCAGACGTATCCTCACTGCCTGGAGCGGCCCCATGTTCCTGAGAGGGGGGCTGTAGGTGGAGGTACCTGTGCATGAGCCCATAGAAAGTGCACACGTGTGGGGGTGCCCTGGAGACATAGTGATGCTCTTGGAGAGCAAAGTGATCCAGCCAGAGGCACAGAATTTCCCAAGTTTGAAAGTCTTTTAGACTAGTGCTTCTCAAACTTTGAGGGGCACGTGAATCCTCCGGGGGGCTCAGTAAAATGCAGATTCTGATTCAGTAGACCTGGAAAGGGGTGTGTGGCTGGGAGCGTCTAACAAGCTCCCAGGAATGCTGCTGCTCCTGGTCCAAGGACTGAGTAGCAAGGTCTTAGCATTAAAGGGGGAACACAGACAGCCCTTAAGGGAAATCAAAGCAGGCACAGGCGAAGAAGTCAAATCCCGAGCTAGATGAGACCACTTGACCCTTCAGAAGAGTCCCCCAGGGCATTGTTGAGGACTGCAGTGCCTGTCTTCTCTGAGAGCTGGATGTCAAATGCCCTGCGTGGTCCACGCTCCTGAGTGCCCTTTAGGGCACACACAAAGAATCATTTTCCCGTAGGCTCCACACTCTCACCCATCCTGCCTCCTTCATGGCCAAGGGCACTGCTGCTGCCAAGTTTGCTAGAGCTCTGTTTCCAGTGGCCCCTGTGAAGGGCTGAAAGGTGTCCTCATAGACTCAGGCCTGTGGGGCTGCCTGAGCCAGATGACTTCAGTTGTTGTAAATGAAGCCTCTGGGTACCGCTCTTCCCATTGAACAGATGAAGCAACTGAGGTAACAGGAAGAATGCTGACTCACTCACACTCACATCCCAAGTCCAAGGTGATGACTGCCACTCTGCAGTTCCATCTCCTTAGCAACCCTCCCACCAGATTCCTGACCCAGACATGCCAGGTCACTGCACTACCACCTGTCCACACCTACAAGGGTGGGTCCCCGAACACCACCATCCCAAAGCTTGTGGGTCACCTCGGGACAAGAGTGTACACATCTCTCTCCCTAAAACTCCCACCTAGCCACAACCCCATATGAGCTCAACTTATGCCAGAGGCACTCACTGTACAGTCTAGTGGTCAACACTGCTAGCTTTTACCTTCAGAACAAGAATGGACCGATTTTCAAAGCTGTGGCCAATCTGAATTTTTGAGAGAATATCTGAATGATCAGTTACAAAGTTGTCGATCCAGGTATATATCTGAAAGGAATGAAGTTTCTCAGATGGGCAGTTAAGCAGGGAGGGGGCAAATCCCAGGATCTCTCTGAGTATTCTCCTTGTCCCATCCCACCCTCTTTAATGCTTTCCCACCTCCCTTGAGGATCTAAAAGTATCACAAAAATCAAAGACTACCTTGGGTCTAAGGCAGGAGCTGTGGCTAGCCTGGATTCCCAGGCTCTTCCTAAGCCTTGCCTGGAAGAGCAGCATGTGCTGCACCTACTCAGTCCCCAGGGTCGGCCTGCACGGCTCTCTCTGGTTGGAAGTTTCTCTTGCTTCCATATTATTGGCCCATTCAATCCATGTGACAGATCTCAGTTCTTGCAGTGTTGTTCTTAGTCATCCTGACCCTTTTAGATTCTAAGCCTCTTGAAGGCAGGATTATTTATCTCTGACATCAGTAAATACTGATGGAATATACGAATTCATTCTCTTATTCTTCCAATATGTAATTAAATTAACAAATATACAAAAGAAAAGGGATCCTCTATTAACGGACTTCGTGAAACGGGGAGAGTGATAATGATAATAATAGATGGACAATATCAATAATGTCATCCTTCACATGGAAATAGGATGTGTGCCTAGAGTTTCTTTCTCGACTGGGCATCTCTATGCTTTTCTTGCATATTCTACCTTTATAAACAAGTCACAATCAGTCATGCCTGCCCTCGATGGCTGTAACTATAATCATAAATTTTCTCCAGCTGAACGCAACTCTTTAATTCTACAAAATGGCTCTCTAACATGCCTAGCTTCCTGTCCCTCTATGCTCTAGCACTCACAGCTGGGGTCACTTAACATAGGAATGGTCGTTCAGAGGTTAAAACCCCTGGATCCCTAGCCAGAATGTCAGATAGGAAGGTGCCTCTACCTGCTCTGTTCTAGCCGGTGCTGGATCCCTGCTCTAGTGTTCCACCTCCCACGCCTGCTCTGGACCAGGCCACAGTCGCCTCTATCTGAATCCTGGCTTCTGGACCTCCTTGAGCTGTCTACCTCCTGTCGCCCAGTGTGTGCTCTGCACTCCCCAAGCGTCAGCTCACAGTCTCCTGTAGACCCCAGAGTCCTGAGGCTGGAGATCCTGAGGGCTCAAGAGGACAACAGAGCCCAGAGTCTGACCTGGCAGACCCACCTCCTCCAGGGTGTGATACGAGAAGTAACTGAAGCCACTGGTGCTACGCTCCAGCCGGCGGGATTTCGCCATGGCTTCTCTCTCCTCGTCCAGCAGCACCTAGGAAGGGAGGAGGAGGCTGGGCCAGGCATGTCTCTTCTGAGGCCCTGCCTCAGCTGGCTGCACAAACACAGCATCGACACGTGAGAATGAGCCGCTGTGAGTGTGAACTGCACAAAAGGAGGAGATGCCAGGTTGCTGGGTGATTCTTCCGCTTGGCAAGCTGGCATTCATGCTGCCATTTCCCAGATGAGCACAGGACAAGGAGTCTGGAGAACTTGGTTCTAAGTGTGCCATTGCCACTAACTTGCTGTGGAACCTTGATCTTGGTTTCCTCAGCTCTAAAATTGGGACTTGCCTTGCCCATCTCAAAAGGATAAAATGTAATAAAAGATATAAAAGTGTCTTGGAAGAGATGCTCATGAGCTACTGCCAACATTGCTTTTGTCCTCTGTGAACACGCTGCTGAGCCAAAGCCCAAGCTGAACTATGTACACTGACCCCTGGGGGAGCAGAGGGCTCCCCTGACCCACAGCATGCACTCTGCCCCAGGAAGTAGCCCAGACAGCTGATGTCCAAGCCATTCGAAAAGCCAGTCCAAATCATTATACTTAATGTGCCAACAGTCTGTCACTCACCATCTTAACTGCCTCTTAAACACAAGTACAGATGAGCCAAAGTAATGTCCTTCCTTGAGTGGCAATTTGGAGTTGGCACACAGTCCTCATGTGGTACTTCCCACAGAGAGGGCAGTATAGTGCCTGGGTTGAATTGACCTCCCACATCATCCTGGGGCATTTTTCTCAGCTCGGGACTCAGTGAGGTGGGCAGGTGCCCTTCACCCTAAGCTCATACCCTTACATTGTCACCCAGGGACCGAAGCACCCCAGGACTCAGCCCTGCCTGTGCAGCATGGGAGGTACCTGGGCCCCTTTGCCACAGGGGTGCTGGGAAAGCAGAGGCCGTCAACCCAGAGTCTACTCTGGTTTGCAGCTCTGGGTCACAAGTAAATCCTGATAATGCCTTGCTTCAGGCCAGAGTCTTTTAGTTTAACCAAGCATCTGTATACTCATCATCTCGGTTGATCTGGTCAGATGACCTGATGACAGGGCAAGAATTAACTATTCATGTTTTAGAGAAAAAGCAAATTAGAGAGGTAAAGAGACTTAATAGCAAAGCTAACTAGGGGCAGAGGTGAGATAAAAACCCAGATATCCTAGTTTCTAACATTATGTTCCTTAAGGCCAGCTAGCTATCAAAACTAAAAGCTAATAAGAATCTCTCTCTCTCTCTCTCTCACACACACACACATATGTCGATGTGTGTGTGTGTGTGTGTGTGTGTGTGTGTGTGTGTGTACATAGAGAGAGAAAGAGTAAGCACACATATAAAATATGAACAACAGGTGAAAAGTCCATCATACTATTCTTGTAATTTAAAAATGCTTTAAAATAATGAAAAGGCAATACCCCAAGCATAGGAAAACAACACAGTAAAATGTCAAAAAAAACCCCAAAATGCCTGTTAGGAGAGAAAGATTATGATTTCAAGCAATTTTTCCTTTTCTCTATTTTTGCATTTTGGCAACGTGCTCACACTACTTCAATAAGGAAAATCTTCTAAATGAATAAATAATACTAAAACAAAGACAAAACACCCAAATGGCTAAAAATAAAGCAGCAGCCATGGCACCTTCAGTCCCAGGGCTAGAAGAAACACTCCCGCCCTGCCCCGCTGCAGCCGAGGCCACTATCAGATGACACACTCACCCCATCGCCCCTGTCAGCTTGCTCACAACCCTCAAGTTCACAGATTTTTAAATGGGAGTGGAAGTCAATGTTTGGGGCTCATTTCATTCTCTTTTTGAGCACCAACTACACGCTAGGCATTTGTAATTGCAATGTTCTCTAGCTGAACTCGCTGGGCTGGGGACGTTCCCACTTGGGCAATGCTGGGATTGCTGGTTTAGTTAGAGATGGCTGAAGGAGCCCTGATCCTCACTGGCACAAGCACCAGCCTGGGAAGCTCTAACAAAGGAAATTTGTCTTCTTCCCAGAAAATCAACGGAAATCTCAGCAGCCTCCATGACCAATGTGTGTCCCTCACTGTGGGCCGGGCATGACCAGCTGCAGTGAGCAGCTGCAGAGCACAGAGCAGGTCAGGCCAACGCACAGGGAGTCAGGGCCCCAACGCCGTAAAGTTAAAGGGCCCATACATCTAACTTCCTAGGGATGGAGGTGGTGAGTGAAGGTGGAGGAGAGGGAAGAAAAATTGGGAAGATAGGACCTGAGGACCCAGTTCTTTCCCCACAGCTCAGGGACACCCACAGGAAGAGAGTTCCCGTAAGGCTGTCCTTTGTTCCACACAACAGCTTGGAGGCAAATGGGAAGTCGGCACTAAACTGCAAATAACTTTCCAAACACGCTCACAGCCTTGTGAATGGATATGACACCCGCTTACAAATTGGGAATGCTCAGCCCTCACAGCTGGGCCCTTGATTCCAGGAACATTAATCTACCCTGGCCTGAAAAATATGCAGATGTTTGCTCCCTTCACAGGGCTGAGGGAAGGGGATGGGAGAACTAAGAATGCAGACTTGCCGCAGGCTTGCCTAATTACAGCCCTGTCAGGCTTCTCAGAGAAAAAAAAAAAGACTCAGAAGTAAGCCATTTGCCTCCCTGGAAGCCGTAAGCTGACAGGGAAAGTAATACCTCGGTGTAAATTAATTTATGACAGGAGCAAGGAAGGATGGAGACATTAAGAACAGCACCTCCAAGATGGGGGGCTGGGGGAAGCTGATCATAACGGTGAAGATGACGCCTGAGGGGAATCTGCATTCACAGCTCACTCCAACCACAGACGTAAAATGGACGAAGTTCACAGAAACAGTGGTGGCGGGCAGGAGATGGGTTCTAATGTCCGCTCTGTGAGGAGGGCAGTCACCTCTTCTCATGCATCCCATGCCTCCTCTTCCAGGCCTAACATTTGCAGTCGCAGCTGCATGGCCGGTGGCAGTTACAGTCCATGCCTACGTTTGGATGGTGGGTGAGGGGGTACAGATCTGGGGCTGTTGGAATGGATCCCTCAGAATTCAAGACCAAACCGGGGCTTCCCTGCCCAAAAGGCAAAGCTAAAACGCCATACGAACAACGACACCGCTTGAGAAGGCAGACGGCATAAGAGTAAAGGGTCCAGGGCCTGGAGTCAGGCTGTCTCAGATTAAATCCTGACGTTGTTACTAACTTGGGCAAATTGCAAAGTTCTCTGTGCCTCAGTCTCCTAAATTAGGAAATTCTCTGCACATTCATAAAATGGGGGTCATGTTACCATGTACTTTCACACATACTTGAAGTGTTCTTGTGAGGATTAGAAGGGTGAATACATGTAAAATGCTTAGAACGCTGCCTAGCATGCAGTAAATGCCAGCTATGATGATGATGACAACGACAGGACAACAACAGTGACTCTTGGGTGACGCCAGGACTCTGGTGGAATAATCATTACAGGGCATGACCAGGAAATCTGGGTTCCTCCAGGGAGAAGTGGTGTCTGCAGGACTTGGACAGCAGGTGACCCCCATTAGTGGTCACTTGGGTGAGTCAGGCAGCCCCTGCCCCTCCCTGGGACCAAGAGAGGGGCCTAGTCCTTCTGCTGACCCTGTCTCCCAACCCCTACCCCCAACCCTCCTCAGCCCCCTATCCCCATGCAGCCAGACTCTGGCTCTCCCTCAGGGCCTTACCCATGATTCCTTCCTTTCCTTGCCTATTCCTGTCTTCCTCTCCTCTTTAGAGCTGCCACCCAGCCAACACCTTTCCCACTTTTTAGTCTCTTCTACTCAGCAGACCAGTGTTTGTGAAGCACACACCGGGCACTAAAGATATGGCAGCCAACAAAACAAAATTGCCTGCCCTCATGGAGCTTACAGTCTAGTAGGGGAGACAGACAACAAACAAGACAAATAAGTAAATCATATAGGATATTAGAACGCTGTACCTGCCAAGGAGAAAAGTGAGGGCGGGAACTGGGGGAGTGTGGGAGGAGAAGGGTACAACTTAAAATAGGGTGAAAAGTTGATACGTGAATCAAGTGTTGAAAGTAGTGCGGGAATAAGCCATGCCGGTATCTGTAGAAGCAGCATTCCAGCTACAAGGACCAGCAAGTGCAAAGGCCCTGAGGTATGATCCTAGTCAAGGGCACTGAAGCAGGAATAGGTCAGGCAAGCTGGAGGAACATGAAGCAGGTTCCAGTGCCTGGAGCAGAGTGAGCAAGGGGAGAATGGCCAGTGACGTGGGGTGGGGCTTGCATCGTGTAGAGCCTTACAGCAGTCTTAAGGACTTTGGGTTTTACTCTGAATGATGTGGGGAGACACTGAGGGTTTTAAGCAGAGGAGTGACATAATAGGACTTGCATATTTTTAAAGGTCACCTCTGCTGTTTTGAGGCTAGGCAATAAGGAGGCAAGGGTGGAATCAGGGGAGAACCGTTAGGAAACTACCAGAATAATCCAGGTGAAGGCTGATGGGGTGTCGACCCGTGGTGATAGAACAGGATGTGGTAAGATATATTTTGAAGGGAGAGCTGGTAGGATTTGCTAATGGACTGTCTGTGGGATGTGAGAAAAGAGTCAAGGATGACTCCAGGTTTCTTGTCTGAGTGACAGGAGGATGGCACTGCCATTTCCTGAGTTGGGGAAGGCTATGGAGGAGCAGGCCAGGGAGTGGCCAGGGGAGCTAGGTTTGTACCTGTGAAGTTTGCTATGCCCATTAGACACCTAGGTGGAAATGCCAAGTAGATGGTCAGATACGTCAATCTGGAGTTCAGGTCGGATATATAAGTCTGGCTGGAGCTATAAATATGGGAGTATTCAGGAGGTTGAAGGTATTCAATGCCATGATCCTGGATGAGGGGATAGAGGAGAGGTCAAAGGACTGAGCTGGGAAACAGGGAAACAACATGCAAAGGAGCAGCCAGTAAGATGGGACAACCAGGAGAGTGTAGTGTCGTGGAAGCCAGAAGGAGAGACGTGTTCCAGAGAGGAGAGAGTGACCAGTCAGGCTGAAAGATGAAAGAACAGGACACTGCACTCAGAGCTGACTGCTGCGTTGGACCTAGGAGCTGTGTGTGACATTGTCAAGGGCAGTTGAGGTGAAGAAGGCGGTGGACAGTCCACCCAAGGAGAGGGATGGAGATGGTAAGTACAGTCAATATTTCCAGGAGTTTTGCTCTATGAGGAAGAGGAGAAATGGGGTGATAGCTGGAGGTGGGGGAAAGGATCAAGAGAGGACCTTTTTAAGATGAGAGAAATAACCCTATATTTGTATGCTAATGGGAATGATCCAGGAGAAAGGGGAAAATTGGAGAAGCAGTATTTACACTAAATTGTATTTTGCTCTAGAGCGTGCTCGGAGAATGGGTGATTTTTATTTTCTCCTTTGTGCTTTCCCCTATTTTCCAAATTATCTGCCATGAATATTTATTAATTTTGTAATCAGAAAAAAGCCATTAAAATCCACAGAGCTGATTGCTCAAGTGAAGCTTTTCCATGGTGACTCATCCCAGGGAAAAAAAAAAAAAAACAAAACCAAAGGGCTGAAAAGAATGAGGAGGTGAAGAAAAATTAAATGCAAATACAGCTCACTCAGAATCAGATAATTTCTTCCCTGGCCCACTGCAATTTCCTCACCACCCTCCTGTCTGTCAGTCTCTCCCTGTTCCTGTCCCCACCTCAACATTGTCAACATTGTCAGAGCGATTTTTCTTAAAATGCAAATCTGATCATGTCAGAGCCCTCCGATGGCTCCCCCACGCTTTTCGGGATTTTATCTTGACTTGTTCACCTGGTGGAGGATGCCCTTTGTGCTCTGGTCTGGCCTCAGTGCCAATCATAGGCCCCTTCCCCTCCCCACCCCCCCCTCCCGCTCTTCAGCCACACCGTAATTACCGCCTTCTCGGAGCGACATGCAGTGCCTCTTATACTCGCTCCCATAGCAACCTGCTCCACTCCATCAGCGCATCATCCACTCCATTGTAATCGCTGATTTACTCCCCTCAACTCTCCCATCCCCACAGCACTCAAGCGCCCCTGGATCCAGTGACTAGATTTTTTTATCTTTGTTTTTCCAGTGCCTTGCCCAATACCCGGCACACAGTAGGTATCTCTGCATCTGTGGGTGGAATGAATAAGCAGATCTCAAGCATCCCTCTGATCACAAGGCAGGAGTGGCAGGGGGCACTTCCCTTCCTCAAAAATCTCCAGCACCTCTGGCCAAAGTAAAAGCTGGCACCAAGGTTTTTCACACTTTCTCTCAGCCTGGTACTAACAAGCAAGCCTACTCTCTCCTCTTCCCTCTCCTTCTCATGTCCATTAAGTCAACTAACATTTACTAAGCCCCGCCTAAGTGGCAGGCCCTATGGTAGGTGCTGGGAATATAAAGATAGATAAGGCAAATGATTCTGTACCTTGAGGGGCTCAGGGGAGGGGGCTCTGGAGACAAAGACCAGCATATTAGCCAGGTCTCCCTTCGGGCATGCTCCTCCTGGACCTGCCAACAGAGCGATTCATTCAGCACACAGTGGTTGAGGGTCCACCATGCAGGAGACACTATGCCAGACACTGGGGTGAGGTGATCCAGAAGACAGAAGGCAACCAGGTCTGTGCGTCAATAACTAAAACATGAGACTGGAGGCCAACAACCTGAGTGGTGCAAAGCCCTTCCCTCCTGTTAGCACCTCTGAGCTTCCCTCCTCCTAGACACCTTCCCCCATCATCACCACAAATCAACTCAACACAGCAGCCTCCTCCCGGCCCCAGCTCCCTGGGAGCCAAAATGTGATCTCAAGTATAACAATCAGAGCTTGATGCGTTGCCGACAGAGCAAGTTGTTGGTGAAAATCCTGCCAGACTGGGTTAAGGCCCGGAGTCGAGGGCATTTTACTGAGAGGGCATGAAAAGCTCCCCGCTTCCCACCAGCGAAGGGAATCCAGGGGCCGGGGATGACAGGAGAGGACAGTTCCAGAGGAGCCGGTGAAGCGGGGGAGACTCACAGGTGCCTCCGGGTCCATTCCTGATATGCAGAAATCAACAGAAAAATGTCAGAGACCTCTTCCTATCTCTTTGCCAAATGCTGCAGGGTCTCCAGGGCAGGACAGAATCAGGGAAATGCAAACTTCAAAATGCAGGCACGGGTGAAAAATGAGAATTGAGCACTAAGTCTTTTGATGTGGTAGCCTCTCTTGTCTGTGGGAGTTTCCCCATTTTTGTTTGTGGGGGGTTTAATTAGGGAAATGTCAAGCGGGAAACAGATGTGCCTGAGGAGGAAGAAAGGTCTTTGGACCGCAGTGCCCCAGGCCCGTGCTTACAGGGGAAGGAAGGCACCTACTGGTATGTGATGTCAAGTGTGTGCGCTCTGGGCACTGTGTACTCCCACACGCAGAGCCCTTAGAGGAGATTAGCTGCAGCACAACGTGGCTGCGCAGGAATCTCCGTGGATACAAATCTACAGGTACACGACGGCGTCTGCGGAGGGGTGCGGCCAGAGGGGTCTGACCCAGTGATGCCCGAAAGAATCGATTTAGGAAAGAGACTCCTTGGGATATCCTTGAAGACAGGACAATTAAAATAGAATTTCACGACATTCAGAAAAGACGCTGTAAGGTGCAGCAACAAGTGAGGGCAGGTGCCTGGGATGAAGTCTCCCTTCGCCCTCCCCAAGGGCAGGCCTGCAGCTGCTTCTCCCAAAGCTGTTCCTCTGGCAGAATCCTGCCTGGGAGAGGCCCCCAGTACTAAGAGCCCCGCAGTGGAGGTTGGGGGAGGGAAACCGCAGCAGGGCTCACACTTGGCTTCTCTCACCTCTTCCTGCCTCTCTGGAGTGAAGGAATCCCCTGCTATCAAATGGCTGAGGCACAACAGGGACAGGAGGGAGCAGTCAGAAAAGCAAAAGGAGCCATCCAGAAGAGGTGCCTCCCTCCCCATGGTGCCTAGAGAAGACCTGAGCTATTTCTTCCTGTCTCCCTTCTCTCCCGTCTCCTCCTTTGTCATGAACTACAAATTCCTCCATAAGAGGAAACCACAAGTAATCTTAAAAACACAACAAACTAGTGAATATAACAAAAGAGAAGCAGACTCAAAGGTATAGAGAACAAACTAGTGGTCACCAGTGGGGGGAGGAGGGGCAGTATAGGGGTTGGGGAGTGGGAGGTACAAATTGTTGGGTGTAAGACAGGCTCAAGGATGTATTGTACAACACGGGGAATATAGCCAATATTTTGTTATAACTGTAAATGGAAAGTAACCTTTAAAATTGTATAAATTTTTTAAAAAGTTTAATTAAAAAAAAAAAAGAGGACTCCACAAGCTACCCTGCCATTACCATACTATGACTTATGAAGTCTGTCTTAGATTTAAATTTTCCTTGAGAAGTGTGAGGTTTCATTCTTTCCACGGTAGGTTCACAAAAATGCAGATGAAACTCCAGAAAGAAAACGTCCATTTTAGCCCTGGATGTTCTTTCTCCATGTTGGGCCCAAACCAAAACAGGATATGAAGGTGAGACCCCAGCCACAGCGCTGGGGCAGGACCTCACCTGGATGTCCTTTATCATGATGCTGTAAGCAAGGCCATGAGACTCCAGGTAAGCTTTGATGTCCTTCAGTTCAGAGAAAGGAACCCTCATATCCACAGGAAGGCTGGGCCTGGCTGGGCCACGCCAGAAGTCCACCTTGATCACAAAGGAGAAAAAAATGGGCATGTTTATCACACAATCCTGTAGGCACCCGGGAGGGCCAGATGTTCTTCTCTTATACAGTTGAAAGGGCCCCAGTTCCAAAATGAAACCCCTAAGGCCGAGCAGAAAGACAGGGACAAACAAAATCCCTAAGTCACTGAGTTTCCTTCCCTGATGTTAAGCACCTCATCTCCCAGCCTCACTCACAAAATGTAACTTCACCTGGATGCAAAGAGCCCAAAATAATTTCTAAAGATGAGACGGCTCATCATCTGGAACATTAACATGGACAAGAACCCTGGTGAGAAGAGGGAGACATCACTGCCCCTAAACCCCAAAGGGGTAGGAGAGGCCTGATCTGGATCCCTGTGCCATCCGACTGCCATGTCTATTTTTCAGTTTGTAAAATGGAGAGACTTATTATAAAGTTTTCTGAGTCCCGGTTGATAGGGGCACTCAAACAAATAGGAACGTGGGCTTTGGGCCACATCCAGAAATATCCGGTTGTTTCAACAGCCCTCAAACAAAACCCTTCTATTATTGAAGAAAATGTTTTCCTTTGTGGAATACTTGCTGAGGACAAATGTTCTCAGAAACCAATGCTCAGGCTGACAGGGACGAACCCAAATAAAACACAGGTTTGCCAAGCTAAGCCATTGCAATTGGGAAACAGATGTGTCCAGTCTGCATGCTGCATCGCATACCACCCAGAGATACATGTACCTCTCGTGTGGCTTCAGGACATTCCAGCCATTTTCAGAGCAGCCCCCCTACAGGACAGAGGGGAAAGCCAAGAAGGGCCACCCAACCTTCCAGGTGAGTGTTCCCAACCTCTTTTGAAGAGGAGGCACATTTGATTTTTCCACAGTGTTGTGATCTTTGGCAGACACACCCAGAGGGCAGGTTTGGGGTGGGGGAAGCAGGACACGGAGCCAAAGGTGCAGGCTGCTGTGAGGGAGGAGAGAACTCGTCCCCAAGCCCTGTGGAGTCCTCACCTTCTGAGGCTTCAGGCCCTCCAGATCTCTAAGAAGTGAAAGTTGCTTCTCATTTTTAGCCAGGTCTCGAAGAACCTGGTCACTGGAAAGACACAGAGAGGGTGGAGGGAGCTGTTCAGAGGGATTCCTGGAAGACTGTGCTGCTTGGGAGAGGCAGAGTGGAAAAGAGGCCAGACTGTGGGGACCTGGCAGGACAGCCGGGAGGCTAGAGGACCCCTGAGCAGAAGGACTTGTAGCCCTGGGAAGCAGGAAAGCCCTTTAGCCCAGGACCAGTGGTCTCTCCAGCCCCAAGGACAGACCACCCAGGGGACTAAATATAAAAAAGCCTGTCAGTGCCGCTGATGAACCCAATGCTAAGACAGGGGAAACAGGATGGGAAAGGAATGTGGGGGATGGAGGAGGGAGGGAGAACAAAAGGAATAAAGGAGAGAAAGGAACAGACACAGGGAGTCGGGGGCACCAATGGTGGCCCCATGTGCTCTTCATACAAGGGCCCAAGGCCATGTCTGCCCCCAGCCCCGTGCCCTCTCCTGCCTTCTCCCAAGAGCCGCAGGACATGGAAGAGATCAATCTCACACTACCCCACAGGGGGAAGCTGAGCTCCTTCCTGTCCCTCCAGAGGGGTGGGGAGGTCATGTAACTGAGCAGCCTGCAGTGTGACCTCTGGGGTCTGAGCCTGGGATGGCGATGGCTCCCTCCCTGACCAGCTCTGACACCCTGGATGATGAACCCCCTCTCTAAGCTTGTGTCTCCTCTTCTCTACTATGGAAATACTATGGAGTGGTTACCTTGCGGGATCTTTGGGAAGCTGAGAAATCATGTCCGTAGAGAGTATATAATACTCATACTTATTTTTACTCAAAGGAAGACAATACCACACCCATACGTTAGGAGTACATAGTCTTTGGGGGGTTATAACCTTTTTAAGAATCAGAGAAAAGTTACAAACACTTCCTCCAGAAAAAAAGTAGATACACAAAAAATTTTACATATGATTTCAGGGGGTTCTTGGAGCCCTGAAAGCTTACCCTTGGAGTCCAGACTAAGAACTCTAGGTTGCAGGAGGGACAATAATACAGCTGCGTGTCCTGCCCTCTCACATGAAATTGAGAGGTGACGGAGTTGGAAGTGGGTTCAGGATGGGAACTCAAATCCTGAATCCCTTCACCTTGATCAGGTCCCGCTGGGCCACCCGGTCACCTGGCTCCCAGCAATCCTCCCTCCCACTAAGGAGCAGCCACTCACCCTGTGAAATTCATTTGGCCCAAAGCTGCTGCCAGGACAAAGCTGCAGACCAGGAGCGTCTGCCTGTCCACAGGGGACAGCCCTCGGCCCACACTTCCTCTGGGGAAGCCCTGCATGCTTCTTCCTCCAGGCGAACTTCAGGGGTTCTCCTCGTGCACGGGCACGGCCAGGCCTCAGGACAGCAGAGCACCTACAGGCCGACAGGCCAGACCCGAGAATGTGCGTTAGGCTCTCTCTGGGGAGACCCTGCGTGGGATTCCCACACGCCAGGTCTTGGAGAGCTCGGGCGCCCCTCCCCACTCCTAGGTGAGTCTTCTCCTGAGAAGGGGAGGAGGGGAGGGAAAGAGGAAAAAGAGGAAGACAAGGCCTTTAGCTGTTTTCCTCCCCAGAGGTTTGCTGGGCCAGCCTCTCGTGAACATCGAATCCTCCATCTCCAGAGAAAGATGAGAGAAGCCAGAGGCCAAAGGAAACCACTCCTTTCCTCCCTCTTCATAATCTTTCTCTGTGCTCCTTCTCCCTCCCCATCCACTCACACATATCCTCCTTGCCCATAAGGATGTGGACACCACTGAAACAATGCCGTGTTTAGACACAGAGCCGGTGCTCATTTCCTGTCTAAAAGGTCTGGGGCAATTGACCTAATCTCTCTAAGTCTCAGTTTACTCATCAGTCAATCAAACGGGGTTAATAAAATCTCTCCTCCCTGCTTCACAGGATTTTGGGGGGGCATTAGATGAGACAACTTGGGTGAATTGGCTTGACAAAGCCTGCAAAATATAATGTCATTATCTCAAAGCATTAGCTCTTAGTCACAGCTGCATCTTAGCTCAGGACTCCAGTTGCAGTGGAGAGAAGGGGAGAGAAGAAAATGGAGAGGGGAACAAAGGAAATGTCTATTCTATGAGGAGGAATTCAGTGAAGAGTCCCTTTTCTCTATCTTCAGGTGGTCACCATTATGCCAGGATAGGTAGTGCATTTTCTGCTATACATGAAGGTCACTGCAGTCATTATTATAGTTCTCAACAGAGAGCAGAGTCAATTTCTCAGTGCTGCTGAAGCCCCACACAGCCCCCTTTACAGTGTGGGAACAGTAGGAATAAAGCAGAGGCCAGCACACAAAGCAGTCATATTAGAAGGAGAAAGTGAAAGATGATGCCTGAATGGTAAACGATGAATCTAACAGAAAATCTGCAGGAGGTGGAGGAAAGGCAGAGACTAAATCCAACAAAGTTGTTCAGCAGAGGACATCAACAAAAGGCCACTTAACTGTCACTGGCGATTCTCAGAAGCCCCCCCTCCCCATCCATGCTTTCCCAGAATGGCCAATTAACCGGCCATGTGTACAGAGAGGGGAGCTCTTTTATTGAGAGAATGCCCTGCTCCCACACCCCGCTGGACCTACTCCATTATCTCGTAGTTCAGCTGTTCAGACATGCCAAACTCTCCTAGAACCCTGGCTTTGGGAACTCTCAGACTGAAACATTAGCAAAGGGTTTAAGGACCTAGAAAAGAAAGCAATTAGGCTTTCTACCCAAGTAACATTCAGCTTCAGTTAGAAATAGGAATAAAAGAATGTATTAGTAAACAATAGCTCAGGAATTTAAAAGAAAGAAAAGTGAGATGGTGCTAGTCACCCAAAGTACCCAGCATCTTCTTGTTCAAAAGCACCATTATAAGTCACTAATAATAAGACAATCCCTGTACTTGGTTTAGAGGTGGGGAGAGAGAGAAAGACTGAGAGCAAGAGCAAAAGAGAGACAGAGGAGCAGTTAAGAATTCTTGAGAATTCTAAGGCAGCACTTCCAGCAGAACTTTCTATGATAATGGAAATGTTCTATGTCTACAGTATCCAATAGGATAGCCACCAGTGGCGAGTGTGAGTGAGGAATTTTAAAATTTAATTAATTTTAATTAATTTTAATAATTTAAATGGCCACATGTGGCTAATGACTGCCATATTAGACAGCATAGTTCTATGGGAATTCACCAGCCCTGAGTACCGGCTCCAAGGCTGGATCTGAAGCAGAGACACACAGCTGTGTTTGATCTAATACCTAATATTGGCTTCTCACTCAAAATTAATTACTCATTAATTAATTTTACTTTTAGACATTAAAATATCTAATTAAGTAGACATTATTTACTCAATAAATGTTTACTGAATACCTACTATGGGCCAAGCACTTGTTAAGGTGTGGGAATAAAACAGAGCAATACAGACCTAGCCCTTAGATTTCTAATGGGGTAAGCAGACAATTAAGTTAAAGAGCATAAAAATAAGTGTGAAAATATAGCTGATGTATGTGCTACAAGGGGAAGGTACAACATGCCAGGAGGATGGGTAACATGGACTCCATGTAGACTGAAGAGGCAGGGAGAGTTAACCTAAAGAAGTTGTTAGAAGGACTTTCATCTCCTACAGGTGAGTGGGCAATCCTGCCCAAATGAAATAACTAAAATGCTAGATAAAATATTTTTAATAACAACTTTTCTTAACACCTCACTGGGCTGGCATGAAAGTAAGAATCTACAGATTCCAAAAAGAAGTAAAACAAGTAAAAGCAAACTTACCTGAGAGGTAAGCAAACATGTCCCCTGAAGAGTAGATAGAGGTCTCTCAACCCTAGAGTTCTTGATCTTCCTCCTAAAAGAAAATACCTTGTAACTAGGATCATTTTCCTCCTGCTTGAAGTATATATTTAAATTTTCTTTAGTGAAGCTCTCTGTTTTTATTTGTTTGAAAATTCTTTATTTGCTTCCTTTTTTTAAATATTTATTTATTTATTTGGCTGCGCCAGGTCTTAGTTGCAGCACGCAGGATCTTCCTTTTTATTTTAGTTGCAGCTGCGGGATCTAGTTCCCTGACCAGGGATTGAACCTGGGCCCCCTGCATTGGGAGCACAGAGTCTTAACCACTGAACCATCAGGGAAGTCCCTATTTGCTTTCATTCTTGAAAGAGTCTCACTGGTTATAAATTCTAGGTTGATTATTGTTTTTCTCTCAGCACATCGAAAACATTATCACTTTTGCTGTTAAAAGGTAATCATTTAGACACATGTATAATGTGTCTAAGTATAAATTTCTTTTGGTTTATCCTGCTTAAGATTGGATTACTGTACCTGGGGACAGCTCTCTCTCCACTATTGTCACAAATTTCTCAGTCATTATACTTTTTTTTTTTTTTTTTTGGCTGCGTTGGGTCTTTGTTGCTGCGCGCGGGCTTTCTCCAGTTGTGGCGAGCGGCGGCTACTTTTCATTGCCGTGTACGGGCTTCTCCTTGTGGTGGCTTCTCTTGTTGCGGAGCACGGGCTCTAGGCACGCAGGCTTCAGTAGTTGTGGCACGCGGGCTCAGTAGTTGTGACTCATGGGCTCTAGAGCACAGGCTCAGTAGTTGTGGCACAAGGGCTTAGTTGCTCCGTGGCATGTGGGATCTTCCCAGACCAGGGCTTGAACCCATGTCCCCTGCATTGGCAGGTGGATTCTTAACCACTGTGCCACCAGGGAAGCCCCCATTATACTGTTTTTTTTTTTTTTTTTCCTGTGGTACTTAGGCCTCTCACTGTTGTGGCCTCTCCCGTTGCAGAGCACAGGCTCCGGACGCTCAGGCTCAGCGGCCATGGCTCACAGGCCCAGCTGCTCTGTGGCATGTGGGATCTTCCCGGACTGGGACAGGAACTCGCGTCCCCTGCATCGGCAGGCGGACTCTCAACCACTGTGCCACCAGGGAAGCCCCCCATTATACTTTTAAATGTTGGCTTTTTCCCAGTCTCTTTATTACCTTCTGGAATTTTGATGTAGTATATGCTAGGTGCTCTCATTCTATCCTCCAAGACTCTTAGTCATTCTGTTATATTTCTATTTCGTTGTATCTCTGGGCTACAATCTGGATAATTTACTTGTATTGAATATTGTTTCTTTAGCCCAGTTAACTGATTCTCTCATCAGCTGAGCTTAATATGTATTTTAATCAATCTCCTAAGCTTTAACGTTCAACTTACACAGTTCATCGATTCTAAAACAACTTTTTTCCAGATTTTAACAGCCCTGAAATCCAGGAGCATCTTATAATTGGTGGCATCTTGAATGATAATTGTCAGTATTTTTGACGACACATAAAATTATGGCTCATCTTATGATCAATCTTACTTTATAGTCAACACAGTATGGTATTCCTTTTTCATTTTTTGGAAGTTCTATTTTATTCTTTTTGAGCCCAAATGACTTGAATTTCTTACCTATTTTAGAACTTCTTGTTTGTTTTTTTTTTTAACTTATAAAACTTGGACTTCCCTGGGGCCACAGCAGGTAAGAATCCGCCTGCCAATGCAGGGGACACGTGTTTGATCCCTGGTCCAGGAAGATCCCACACGCTGTGGAGCAACTAAGCCTGTGATCCACAACTACTGAGGCCATGAACCGCAACTACTAAAAGCCCACACACCTACAGCCCATGCTCCGCAACACGAGAAGCCACCACAAGGAGAAGCCTGCGCACGTCAGTGAAAAGTAGCCCCCGCTCGCCACAACTAGAGAAAGCCCGTGCGCAGCAACGAAGACCCAACAAAGCCAAAAATAAATAAATTTTAAAAAATTAAATCTTTAAACTTATAGAACTTAATAATCTTATATTCTGTGTCAGATAACTGCAGTATCTGAAGACTTTGCAAGTCTATTTCTACTGCATACTATTTCTGCTGGTTTTCATTCATGGTGCATTTTTTTCCTGTGCTATTTATCTGTGAGCCAGTCATTTTTTTTGGACCTTTACCTGTGGAATTGCTTTGAGGCCTAGATTGAAGTTGAGTTCCTCCAGAGAGGATTTGCATTAACTTTTATGAGTTGCCCGGGGGGCACGTCCAACCTGAGACCACTCTAAATTAAATTAATTTGCTTGAATTATTTTGGACTACATAGTTAGCATAAATTTAGACCACAGACTCATGTAGGGGCTTACTTATTATGGTTATGAAGTCTCAGGAGATATTTTTCTCTGGATCACTTAACATCAGGATTTTAAATCCTGCACAATAACAGCAGATTATTTGCAAGCAGGTAATCAGAGTTAGTGTTTTAAGGTCCTCTGCTGTAACAAAGGTTAGACAGTGATACTTTTCTAGACTTAGGTTAAGTATGCATATTCAGATTGCTAGAGTAATAACTTCCAAACGGGTAGAAAGGGTAAAGATGAAATGAAAAACAGGGGAAAAACAAATCAAAAGAAGACAGAAAGGAAGGCGGGAAAAAAAGGGGGTGTTAAAAGTAGGACAAATGGAAAGAACATAAAAAGAAGAAACTTACCTAAATATATTTCAGTCATACTAAAAGTAGTTTTAACTCTCCAGTACAAGACAAAAATTATCAGAATAGATTCTTTTTTAACCTAGCTATATGTATTCACAAGAGTTATGCTTAAAACATAAGAACAAAGAGAAACTAAAAGTCAAAGGTAGAAGAAAGATATGCTAGGTAAATGTTAACCAAAAGAAAATATCTGTAGCTTTATTAATATAAGATAAAATAAACTTCAAGGCAAAAGGCATTATAAGAAATAAGAGGGTCACTACATAATAATACTACTTTCAATTTCCCAAGAATTCTTAACATATAAAAATATTCAGGAATAATTCTAACAAATAATGTGCAATCCTTCCTGGAGACAACTATAAAACTTTATTGAGAAATGCTAAAATTCTAAATAAACCTGAAGATATACTTTATTCTAGGACAAGAAAATTCAATGTCATAGAATTACCCATTCTCCCCAAATAGATTTAGAGATTCAATATAATGCCAATCAAAAACCCAACAGCACACAACTTCATGTTTATATAAATGTATATGAAAAAATAAAGGTCCTAAGAAGAGTCAAGACAATCTTGAAGAATAAAGTAGGAGAACTTTCCGTATCAGACATTGAAACATATTATAAAACTATAGTAATTGAGATGGTACAGTATTGGCACAGATAAACAGAACATAACACAGAAATAAACCCACACATATTTGGAAACTTAATTTTTTGCAGACTTGGCACAGCACATCATTGTGGAACAGAAAGACTATTCAATAAACGTTGCTGAGACAACTGTAGATCTACATGGGGAAAATGGAATTAAATCTCAATCATACCATATACAAAAATCAATTCCAGGTAGATTAAAATACTTAAATGTAAAAGGCAAAATTATAACACCCTCAGAAGACAACATAGAGAATATTTTATGACATTGGGATAGGTAATAATTTTTCTAAATAAGATGTGAAAAGCAAAAAAAATAGCTATAAAGTTTCCCATAAAGGGAAGAATGGATAAAATCAACTACATTATAATTAAGAACTTCTCACTAGAGAGTAGAAAGTAAGCCTCAACTGGAGAGGACATATTTGTAACACATAAAACTGGAAAAAAAATATCCATGATATATAAAGAACATCTGTGAATCACTTTTTTAATGGACAAAGAACACAAAAGTCCATTTCACAAGAGGACTCACAAATGATCCATAAACATGTGAAAATTATAATTAGTCAGGGAAAAGAAAATTAAACCACAGTGAAATTACCATATCATACTACCAATGTCAAGAGTTAAATGTCAGTCAATACCAAGAGTTGGCAAGGATGGGGGCAACAGCACCTCTCATCCACTCCTGGTAGAGCTTTAAATTGGTGAAATCACTTCAAAAAACACTTGTTACCTAGTGAAGTTGCACATCCTACACCCTAACAACTGCACTCCCAGCTATATGCCCTGAGGAAACTCATGTGCATGTGCAGCAAGATATATGTCCAAGATTGGGTTTCTAAAATGGAGATGCAGTTGTAATACAACAGAGCAGAGGAAACGAACCGACTACAACTACATGCATCCAGCAGACGAACCTCAGAACCATGATGTTGCGTGAAAGAAGCCAAATTGGAACACGCACTGTATGTTTCTATTTATATACATTCACAAACAGGTAAGACTGAACAATATATTGTCTAGGAATATGTGCACAGCTGATAATTACAAGGAAAAGGAAGGAACTTAGCGTGGATTTGTGGTTTCATCTGGGGAAGGGAAGGGAGTGCAATGAGGAGCACCTGCAGGCTTCTAAGGTGTGTTTGCTCTTGTTAAGCTGAATGGTGGGTCAAGCTATGAAAGCTTTACACAGGCTCTTGTACATATGATATACTTCACAATAAAATATATTTTAAAGGAAATATGGGAAAGCTAAATTCTTATTTTTCATAGTGAGAAATCAATAGAAAATGCCTAAAACTGAACAAAGCAAGAGGTAGCAATATAAACACTGTATCTAGGTTTATGGATGTGAATGTCAAGGCTAAAAGAATTCAGTTTGGTTGTTGCTGGAGAGCAAGACATGGAAAGAAGGAATGGAGAGCAGGACTCGGCTGCTTTTTATAACAAGTCTTGTAGACCTGTTGGACTCATTAAACGATGTGCTATATAATTAATTTAAATAAAAGTGAAGTTTAAAAAGTGGCGTCTGATACCTAGTATAGTCAAATGCATGGAGACAGAAGGTAGAGTGGTGGTTTCTGGGGGCTAGTGAGGGAACGGGGTCATGAAGGGTTAGTGTTTAATGGGTACAGAGTTTCAGTTGGGGAAGACGAAAAGATATGGAAATGGATGGTGCTGATGGGTGCACAACAATGTGTATTTCCTCAATGCTACTAAACTGTACACTTAAAAATTACTAAAGTGGTAAATTTTATGTTATGTATATTTTACCACACACAAAAAATTAAAGCTCAAAAAAAAGAGAGTGGAATTTGAGCTAAGTCAGGGAAAGTATGAAGGAGTTAACCATCTGAGGCAGGGTGAAGAGGTTCCAGGAAGTCTGATTCTTGCCCTGAATCCTTTCTTCATTAAAGGTATTAATTCCCACTTCTGGTTGGAAACCTCCCTAACGGTCTCCAGAGATCACATGAGGTGCTCCAATATTTGCAAATAAAACTCCCAAACTAAATTATGTTTAATTTCCAGAAGTCCCCTTTGGGTGCTTAATGGAAATGAATATATCAAATGTAATCTTAAAAAACAGAAAAACAGGAGTATCATCATTCACACTGCAAAAGGATGCTTTGACTGACAAGAGGATTTACTACAGTTTCTTAACATTCCTCCCCCGGGGACACTCAAAATGTGATTCAATTAACACAAAACAGGCTTATCCCACCTTCCAGAAATATGCCAAACAGGTGCCTTCAAGGAAATTGAGAACTGAAAATCCAAGAAAACAATGATGCACCAAAAGGTGGGTTAATGCTGCTCTAGACTAGTTTCTAAATCAACTTTATCATTGAAAAGTCCCACACTGAGGTCATTCCAGCAAGGGAAGCTGTAGCTGACTGACCATATCTCCATCACATCTCATGCTTCCCCCTATCATCACACACCATATAAATTCTAATTCTTCACAAGCATCAGTCTAACACGAAACAAGCTCATCCTGGGCTGGGGCTGTGTCACATTCATCTGTGTGACCCAAGAAACCCTGCATACAGCCCAGGCACTGCCCAGGACCTACTTATTGATGATCTGTTGATCCACTCATCCTGCTAACTGCCCAAAGCCTAGGGGAACAAACCTTGCTTCCTAGGCCTTTGCCCTTGCCTGTTCCACCAGCTCTGCATCCACCAGCTCAGAGCTCCTAAATCTTTGCTCTGTCCTGCTTCCCACTTTTAGTTACTGGACCCCTTTCTCACCACCCACAGTCAGAGACCTCACATGGTATCATACTTAAATACAACCCTCCAATACCAGGGTCTTTCCTTCCCCTCCCCCAGAACTGGCATCCACACCCAAACCTAGGCCCAGCAGTTGATGACAGACTCTTGGGCCACCCTCTGCCACATGGATGCCTTTGCTTGGACACCCAGCTGGCCTCCTCTCTATTGCAGCACACCCACCCTCTTCCTCACTGGTCCAGCCACCTACCCGGGAGACCCCAGCTCCAGTCCACCTCCACCCAGTCCCTAAAGGGGAGAGGGTTTGCCCAGTGACATTCCCTGGCCCTCAGCCCACAGCTCTCACCCCACTGTGGCTGAGGGGCTGGCCATACCAGGACCACCCAGCCAATGACGATCAGGTGCCCCAGACCACAGGCCAAGAGCCTGCTCCCAGTGAGGCAGAGGGTTGGCAGCCACCAACCAAGAAGCCACTTCCTACTTTTTTGGAGGAAGGGCACCTGCAGGCCAAGGGGTGCAGCTGCAGCCAGGGGCCAGCCCCTGGTGCTGGGGAGCCATGCATACAGCCCTATGAGGCGCTGGTGAAGTCTCTACTGTGTGGAGGAAACGCAAAGGTGACCAGACAGTTTTCCTGTCTGTGGGTCAGCAAACTCTTTCTGGAAAGGACTAAATAGAAAATATTTTAGGCTTTGGGGGGCCCATGAGGCAATATACAGCAAGTATTCTCACTGTATAGTCTTTCTTATATTTAAAAATATAAAGAGCTTTTGGGCTATACAAAAATAAGTGGATCTAGATTTAGCCTGCAGGCTGTAGTTTGCCCACCCCTGCCTAGTTGAAGAGGCAGGCATTCACTTATGAGACTATTGGAAACTATTAGAAAGCTCAAGGGAAATCAGAGACCAGAGTTAGAAGCATTCTTCAATCAAAGCCATTGATCTCCAAAGTGAGGCATTTGCTCTTACCGGGTAGAAAGGAAGAAATTAATAAGACTTCTAGTGTATATATATTTTTAATTAATTAATTAATTAATCTATTTATTTTTGGCTGTGTTGGGTCTTCATTGCTGCGTGCAGGCTTTCTCTAGTTGTAGCGAGAGGGGACTACTCTTCATTGCGGTGCACGGGCTTCTCATTGCGGAGGCTTCTCTTGTTGCGGAGCACGGGCTCTAGGCACGTGGGCTTCAGTAGTTGTGGCGCACGGGCTTAGCTGCTCCGCGGCATGTGGGATCTTCCTATACCAGGGCTCGAACCCGTGTCCCCTGCACTGGCAGGCATATTCTTAACCACTGTGCCACCAGGGAAGTCCCTCTAGTGTATATTTTTATCTCATCCTTTTTTATTTCAATTTTGTTTGTGTTTTACTAAATACATGATATAAGTACAATGGTATTTATACAGAATTTATAAATACATAATTACATATGTTGGGTATGACATGCTAAAAACTTTTTAATTGTAGGAGGGCAGGATGAAAAAAATCTGAAGAATGCTGGCCTAATGATCTGGCACCAATTTTGAAAAGTCTCATACTGTCACGACTTTGTTTCTGTAAGTACCTCTTCTCTTACATAGCATTGGGTGGCAAAATCTGATTTTTTAAAATTAAAACTTATTTAAATCAACGTTGACAGATACTGGAGGATTTCCCTATCTTTGAAATCAATGTATTATGGGGGGATTACTATTTGAGCACTGCTATGAGCAAGGTTATGCCTTTAGAATCTGATGTCTGATTGAGATTTTGAATCCTTGCTGCTCCTTTTTGTCATGTGGTGTCAGAACAGTCTTCCCCCATAACACGCCTTTGGGATCAAGAATTTTAAGACTACTGCTGGGTCCATGTTTACTTCAGGCTCTCCTTGACTTAATTACATAGTAACACTTCTTGTATGTGCTGAACTCAGCCTCTGTACAATAGCAGACTTTTGTGCAACAGAAGACAGCAACTGGGGGGATGGGGTGCTGCCTGCCAATTTAGCTCCTCACCTTACTTGATTTCATCTAAACAGAGTTGTTTGCACATTTTGCCCAGATTTTGTAAAAATCAGTGGAAAATGGAAAACTGAAATTTTTAGTGCCAATTTTTAAACCGCTGAGATAAACTTGATGCAACTGAGATAAAGATGGAAAATAAACATTCTGGAAACAAATAGCCTCACTCGGACATTCACTGGAGTAACCTAGGTAACTAGGTATTGATTTGGACAGGAAAAGAAAGATTAAAACTATAAAAGATGTTGTCAAGAACTCTGAAAGGTCAAAATTTTTACCCTGACTTCAAGTTAATGAGTTGGCTGGCCGCCGTTTCCTGGATGCCAGCAGAAGACACAAAACCCTGGGTCACAGGCAAAGAACTTTATTACTCATGGCAATATCAGCATTTGTGCCAGTTCTCTGAGTTCCATTTTCCACAAAGAGGGTCAGGTGACACCTGCCCAGGCAGTAGGTTGAATTATAGGAGAGGAATCCTGAGTGTAGGGAACCTTAAATCTATGATTTCTATTCTTTTAAATTTGTTAAGTTTTTTTTTTTTTTTTTTTTTTGCCATGCCGCGGCTTGCGGGATCTTAGTTCTCCAACCAGGGATCGATCCCACACCCTTAGCAGTGAGAGTGCGGAGTCCTAACCACTGGACTGAAACGGAATTCACAAGATTATTTTTTATGGCCCAGAATGTGGTCTATCTTAGTGAAAGTCCGTGAGCGCTTGGGAAGAATGTGTATGCCACTGCTGTTGGATGGAGTGTTCCATAAATGTCAATTAGATCAAGTCAATTGATGGTGCTGTTCAGGTCAACTATATTCTTTCTGATTTTCTGCCTGGTTGACCTAAAAATTACTGAAAAAAGGGTGCTGAAATTTCCAACCAGATAGCAGATTTGTGTATTTCTCCTTGCAGTTCTATCAGTTTTTGCCTCATGAATTTTTTTTTGTTTTGCGGTACGCGGACCTCTCACTGTTGTGGCCTCTCCCGTTGCGGAGCACGGTCTCCGGACGCGCAGGCTCAGCGGCCATGGCTCACGGGCCCAGCCGCTCCGCGGCATGTGGGATCTTCCTGGACCAGGGCATGAACCCATGTCCCCTGCATCGGCAGGCAGACTCTCAACCACTGCGCCACCAGGGAAGCCCTGCCTCATGAATTTTAACACTTTCTGTTGTTAGGTGCAAACATGCTAAGAACTGTTACATATTCTTGGAAAATTAAATCCTTTATTGTTATATAATGCCCCTCTTTATCCCTGATAAGTTTCCTTTTTCTGAAGTCGGCTTTGTCTGAAATTAAGACAGCTACTACAACTTTCTTTTGATTAGTGTTAGCGTGGAATAGCTTTCTCCATCACTTCACTTTTAATATATCTGAACCTTTATATTTAAAGCGGGTTTCTTGTAGACGACTTAATAGTTGGGTCTTCTTTATCCAGACTGATAATCTCGGTCTTTTAATTGGTGTATTAGACCATTCACATTTAAATTTATTACTGATAAAGTTGGAGTAATATCTACCATGTTTGTAACTGTTTTCTATTTATTATACTTGTTTTTGTTTCTTTTGTTCCGCTTTACCTGCTTTCTCTGGTTTTAATTGAACATTTCAAAGAATTCCACTTTATCTTCTCCCTTGGCATATCAAGTATGCTTCTTTTAAAAATTATTTTAGTAGTTGCCCTAGAATTTGCAATGTACACTTTTAACTAATCTATGTCTGCCTTCAAACAACACTACCTCACATGTGGTGTGGGTACTTTAGAACAGGTGGCCCCAACCCCTGGGCCACGGACCAGTACTGGTCTGTGGCCTGTTAGAAACCGGGCCGCACATCAGGAGGTGAGCAGCAGGCGAGCGAGCGAAGCTTCACCTGTATTTACAGCCGCTCCCCATCGCTCGCCTTACCACCTGAGCTCCGCCTCCTGTCAGCATTATGGTGAGTTGTATAATTATTTCGTTATGTATTACAAGGTAATAATAATAGAAATAAAGTGCATAATAAATGTAATGTGCTTGAATCATCCCCAAACCATCCCCCCACCACCCCAGTCCATGAAAACATTGTCTTCCATGAAACCGGTCCCTGGTGCCAAAAAGGTTGGGGACCATTGCTTTAGAACATTCCCAGTTTCTTCCTCTTACCCCTTATAACACTGCTGAAATACAGTATATTTCACTTATCCATAAACTGTAATCTCATTGTTACCATTTTTAAACAGTTATCTTCTAGATCAATTAAGAATAAGAAAAATAAAATATTTTATTTTACCTTCATTTATTCCTTCCCCTTTCCTTTCTTTATGTAGATACAAATTTTTGACCTATGTCATTTTTCTACTCCCTGAAAAACTTTTTTTAATATTTCTTGCAAAATTCAAAATCCGAATTCCCTCAGATTTTGTTTGTCTGGGAAAGGATTTCTTCTTCACTCCTTTTTAACGTTGATATTTATTTATTATTATATTTTATTATGTAAGTTTCAGGTGTACAGCATCATAATTCAACATCTGTATACACTACAAAATGATTATCACAAGTCTAGTTACCATTCATCACCATACAGTTGACCCCCTACCCTCTATTTCACCCACCTCTCAACCCCCTTCCCCTCTGGTAACCACTAATTTGACCTCTGTATCTATGAGTTTGTTTTCAGGTTTTTTTGTTTGTTCATTTGTTTTGTTTTTTTAGATTCAATATGAGTGAAATAATACAGTATTTATCTTTCTCTGACTGAGTTAATTCACTTATTTCATAATACCTTCATGATCCATCTATGTTGTTGCAAATGGTAGGATTTCATTCTTTTTTATGCCTGAGTGTATTCCATTTGGTATATACACCACATCTTCTTTACCCATTCATCCATCAGTGGACACTTAGGTTGTTTCCATATCTTGGCTCTTGTAAATAATGTTGTAATGAACATAGGGGTGTGTACATCTTTTTGAATTAATGTTTTCATGTTCTTTGGATAAATACCCAGAAGTGAAATAGCTGGGTCAAATGGTAGTCCTAGCCTTAATTTTTTGAGAACCCTCCATATTGTTTTCCATGGTGGCTGCACCAATTTACAGTCCCACCAACTGTGTATGAGGAATCCCTTTTCTCCACATCTTCTGCAACATTGTTGTTTCTTGTCTTTTTGGTAATAGTCATTCTAACAGGTGGGAGGTGATCTCTCATTGTGGTTTTGATTTGCATTTCCCTAATAATTAGTAATGTTGAACATGTATTCATGTGCCTGTTGGCCATCTGTATGTCTTCTTTGGGAAAATGTCTATTCAGGTCCTCTGCCAATTTTTTAACCAAAGTTGTTTGTTTTTTGTCAAATTATATGAGTTCTTTATATATTTTGGATATTAGCCCCTTATCAGATATATAATTTGCAAATATCTTCTCCCATTCAATAGATTGCCTTTTCATTTTGATGATGGTTTCCTACACTATATAGAAGCTTTTTAGTTTGATATAGTCCCATTTGTTTATTTTTGCTTTTGTTTCCCTTGCCTTTGGAGTCAGATCCACAAAACATCACTAAGATGTCACTAGATGTCAATGAGGTTACCACCTATGTTTTCTTCTAGAAATTTTGTGGTTTTCGGTCTTACATTCAAGGCTTTAATCCATTTTGAGTCAATTTTTGTGTATGGTGTAAGATAGTGGTCTAGTTTCATTTTGCTGCATGTGGCTATCCAGTTTTCCCAACACTATTTATTGAAGAGACCATCCTTTTTCCTTTGTATGTTCTTTGCTCCTTTGTCATAAATTGTCCTTATACATATAGGTTTATTTCTGAACTCTCAATTCTGTTCCATTGATCTGCGTATCTGTTTTTGCCAGTACCATATTGTTTTGATTACTATATCTCTGTACTATAGTTTGGTATCAGGGAGCATGATACCTCCAGCTATGTTCTTCTCTCTCAAGACTGTTTTGCCTATTTGAGTCTCCTTCAGTCTCAAGGGATAATCTCACTGAGTAGGAATTCTAGGTTTGTGTTTTTTTCTTCAAAACTTTAAATATTTCCTTCCACTCTCTTCTTGCTTTCACAGTTTCTGACAAGAAGTCCACTGTAATTCTTATGCTTGTTTCTCTATAAGTAGTAATTTCCCCCCTGCTCACTTTCAAGATTTTCTCTGTCTTTATTTTTCTGCAGTTTGAATACGATGATTATTTTATTATACTGAACAGTAAACAAATCTTTCCTTCACAGGGAACATTATCTCTGTCTTCCAAAGCTATTTATTGTTCTAACAGCCTTGAAAAGATAATCTGGATGTGCAGAAACATAGAGATCCATGGAGAATTTATCCATGTATAAAACACTGTGAAAATGACTGGAAATTGGGTTCAAAACAGGGTCCTCAGGGGGAATTCCCTGGCAGTCCAGTGGTTGGGACTCGGTGCTTTCACTGCTGTGGGCCTGGGTTCAATCCCTTGTCAGGGAGCTAAGATCCCGCAAGTCGCCTGGCACAGACACAAAAAAAGTGTCCTCAGCCTTGGTTGTCCATTAGTATCACCTGAGCAGATCTTTACAAATCAATGTCCACCGATTCTATTTTAATTGGTCTGGGATGGAACCTAAGCATCAGTAGTTTGCAAAAGCCCCCAGGTGATTCTGACTTATAGCCAGGGTGGAGAACACCTGTCTAAAAGATGATGAGGTGAGGTGTAATTAGTAGATATATTTTTAGCTCAGTGCTTCCCAAAGTTTGCTGGGCATGTGAATTACTTGAGAATCATGTTCAATGCAGATTCTGATTCAGTAGGTCTGGATTGGAGCCAGAGATTCTGTTTCTGACAAGCTCCCTGGTATTGCCTGATGCTGTCATTTGACTTTGAGTAGAAAGGTTTGGGCTCACTGGGAATACTCTAATTATAATCTGTGTCTACTGCTAAAATTTCATATACATACATGTTCAGGAATTTATCATATATGAAGGGAGAAGGCAGCCTGACTCTGGAAGATGGTTTTGCAATAGAGTGAGGCCTTACGGTTCCCGGGACCACAGAAATACCTTGGGTGTTGAGATGTTGAGAAATTTGACAGACACTTCAGGGTGTTAAAAAAAACAGATTTAGAACACAGGGCCATTAAATCCTAAGCAACAACTTTACTCTGAACCTTACATTGCTCAAATATTGATGATGGTAATAGTTGAGGACGGGTCCACAAATTTGGATCCAAGTGTCAGAGAAATAAAAAGTAAAATCCTGATATTACTAGAGCAAACATTCCATCAAGCTTGGGCAACTCAGGGAAAAATTGATCAATGTGTTATTATTTCTCCTTCTATTGGGAGTAAGGGAAATCATCTCTGGACTGCCTCCTCTCAATCTTTTGGTTTAATTTCTAAAGGTTATGATACCATTGGCCTCTGAGGCCACAGAGCTGGCACCTATATCCCTCCACCACTCTGCAACCCTGGCAAAGAGTAGGAGGGAAACACCCTCTTCCAGGGCCAGTGCTATTCATCATCAGGCCTTCTCCAGCCTAGCAATTTGTCCACTTTCCAGCTTGAACAAATATCTTTCTGGCTACATGAGTCCCTCATTTGTTTTCCTGAGTAAAGGGAAGGCTCCTAGACCTGCTGCCAGGCACTACAGAGCCTGGAGGACATAAAGAAACATGCCTGTAAGATATTTATCCTATTGATGGCCCTGGGGCAGGAGGGAGAGAGGGAGATCTGGGGACTTCTTCTTTGACATGCCTCCTTAACAAGTTAATACCTGTTCAACCACCAGCTGCCTCTAGAAGTATTTAGAAATACCACTTCACAATGATGAGATAGGTCGTCCTTCCTCTCCCACTGGGCCTAACCGTCTCTGAGTTTTCTAATACAGATTTGCTGAAATGAGAGCAGTTCTTTGCTTTCCCTGACCTCTGTGCTTCTTACATCCATCAGAAAAGAACAATACTATAGCAAGGTACTCAGAGCTGAGGAAGGGAGACTGCCTCAGCCAGTTAGCTAAGTAGAGCAGCTGACTCTGCTGCAGGTGTCACCAATTTGTGCTTAGGTATTGCAGACCCAAAATAAATAAAACCTTGGCTCTGCCCTTGAGGGAATTATAAGCCCAAAATCTGGGTTAATGACTTTCTAAGGTTAGGCCAAGTTGTTTAAATACTCAAACAGAATATGTCTACCTCCTTGTTGAGAGCAGTGGGCATTTTGTCATCAAGGTTTCAAGAGGCTAAACTTAAAGATGGGAGTAGGTGGTTCTATAGGTTATCTAATCTCTAAGGGCATGAAGTCCCTAATGGATGGGTATAGTGTCTTTGGTCCATTTCAGATGTTTCTTAATAACTAAAATGTTGTCTCTTGATGACAATGTTGGGTGCAGGCACAGGGGGCAGACCCATGGGAACCACACAATGTCCCTCAATTGTGGTCATCATCAGCCAGCAATGGCAGCCAGAGAGGGAGGCCTGGCTCCTGTTTCTTCCCTAAATTCCCTCTCATCACTGCAAACCTGGAAACTCAAAGGTTTCAGGGGTCAGGCAGATAATACAGGGCTGTGAGACCAAAGGAACTGGAGGAACTCTGTGTATTTTAAAAGCATTCAAATTGCTTTCTCAGCAACAATCTCTAGAGCTGGCCTTGAGAATCTTCTTCGCCATTTCCATCTGTCTATGTTTGGACATGTTACTTCACCTCTTTAATTCTTTGACTCCTCATCAGTAAATAGAGATAATAATACCCATCCTGCACATATCCCCAGGTGGTTGTGATAATTTAATTATCCAATATCTATAAAAGCATTTTAAAACTATAAATCATTACAAAAATGCAAGCAACTTAAACAATATCAAGTCTTCCTTATCTCTGAAGGTTTAATTTATGCTCTGTTTCTCTTAGAACTTAGGGACATACATTCCTATCTATTTTCCAGAATTCCACTGATAATACTTGTTGGAAAAGGTACTCTTTTTCTGCTGCCCTAACTTGTTGAGAGTATGGTTTATGCGATTGTTAACTTGCTGCCCTACAGCAAATCAATCGACAAATATTTACTAGCTGCTGAGCTCAGCTTTGTAGGAAATACAAAAACTATGAGATTCTCTTTCTGCATTAAAGGAGCAAATTGCCCAGCTGCACCGTGGTACCCATATATTCTGAGGAAAAAACTGCCTATGCTCTCTGGATGCCCCCAGTACACCTGGAGCTTTACTTCAAATACAAGAAACAGCTGGTGTTCATGATTTAAGGCTCAATACAAATAGTAGGGGGAATTTATTTTACAAGCTGTCTAGTTTGGCAAAATTCCAGAACTCATCAAATAGAAAGATAAAGACGATGGTAATAATGATAAAAATGATTCTTCAAATGACCATCATCAAAAAATCTACAAAAAATAAATGCTGGAGGGGGTGTGGAGAAAAGGGAACTCTCTTGCACTGTTGGTGGGAATGTAAATTGATACAGCCACTAGGGAGAACAGTATGGAGGTTCCTTAAAAAACTAAAAATAGAACTACCATATTACCCAGCAATCCCATTACTGGGCATATACCCTGAGAAAACCATAATTCAAAAAGATACACGTACCACAGTGTTCATTGCGGCACTACTTACAATAGCCAGGACATGGAAGCAACCTAAATGTCCATCAACAGATGAATGGATAAAGAAGATGTGGCACATATATATAATGGAATATTACTCAGCCATAAAAAGGAATGAAATTGAGTTATTTGTGATGAGGTAGATGGACTTAGAGTCTGTCATACAGAGTGAAATAAGTCAGAAGGAGAAAAACAAATACCATATGCTAACACACATATATGGAATCTAAAATCTGGTACCGATGAACCTAGTGGCAGGGCAGGAATAAAGACGCAGACATAGAAAACAGACTTGAGGACTCGGGGTGGGGGGAAGGGGAAGCTGGGACAAAGTGAGAGAGTAGTAGCATTGACATATATACACTACCAAATGTAAAATAGTTAGCTAGTGGGAAGCTGCTGCAGAGCACAAGGAGATCAGCTTGATGCTTTGTGACAACCTAGAGGGGTGGGATAGGGAGGGTGGGAGGAGGCTCAAGAGGCAGGAGATATGGCGATATATATATACTTATAGCTGATTCACTTTGTTGTACTGCATAAACTAACACAACATTGTAAAGCGATTATACTCCAATAAAGATATAAAAAAATTTTTTTTAAAGATTCTTCATAGCTGTTCTTAAGATAGTGACATAAAAGAAGTGCAATCTACACAGGACCTTCCAAAACTGGAACATACCCTCAACTTCACCCAAAATAGACTTATAGCAGTCAGAGCCTTCCCAGCACCTGTAGAAATCAATGGTGACCCTATACACTTGACATAGCTGTGCTTGGAAGCTGGACCTTTGAAGGTTTCAGGCCAGGTTCCTTTGATTAATCCAGTAAAAGGGCATCAATATTTGTTTAACATAGGAAAGCTCCCAAAGAACCCCAATATTTCAAAACCCAAATGATACTCAAAATGACAACATCCAACTAGTGCTTTTCTATGAACTGTTGAGATCTTTAAGTCTCAAGATAAGTCTAAAGAAAATAAGGCTTCTATGGGACTTCCTTGGCGGTCCAGTGGCTAAGACTCTGTGCTTGTAATGCAGGGGGCGTGGGTTTGATCCCTGGTTAGGGAACTAAGATCCCACATGCTACGCAGCACGGCCAAAATAAGATAAGGCTTCTAATAAGGGAAAATGCCGATGTCCTCATTCATAAATGAATTTTCACCACTTGGTGAGAATAATAATTCAAGCTAACACATACTGAGTACTTCTACTTCCAGGTAAGGTGCTGAGGACTTTAATACATTAGCTTACTGAATTCTCTTGATAAGCTATTGTAAATATAGTCACTATTCTCATCTTAAAGATAAGGAAACTAGGGCTCCCAGAGGTTACATCATGGCCCAAGGTCACATGGCTGAGTTGGGCTATTCGGCTGCCCCTCACCACGTGTAACCCAGACAGAAGTGGATGTGGTCTGCCTTTCAGTCCCCAGGTGGCTGCAGTTCAATGAGTGGCTCTGGTTTCAAGTAGGCAGCACATGGATGACAGCTAATCCCATCCACAGCCATGGACAGTATCCCTCACCCTACCAGTTACTTCACAGAAGGTCTTCTTTTTGTCCCCAACAGGACTGGGTGTAAGACCTGGAAATGGCTCAGCAAGCCCCCTCCCCAGTACTTCGAAAAAGAGAATCTAAAATACATTTTTCCATTATCAATGGATTATCCCTTTCCATCCTATTTAGTGTCCTTAATAGTAGAAAATTCCATGGAGACTGGTTTGATGTGGTATAAGAGCCTTTCAAACTGAAATGTGTTTCAGAAATTTAAGTTGTGTCCATGAATGTTTATGACTTAGATCTTCTCTTTTTCAGTGGGGTCTTCACTTAGAGGACAGGAGATATTATTTGTCTTGGGCAAGAAACCTATTGCTCTTGAGATTTTCCACCTGTAAAATGTGGATAATAACATTTAGCCCACATTTTCCACGTGGTTTTGGGGAGTATAAAAAGAAACCAAAAAAGAGAGGTAAGAAGACTTTTACAATACAAGCCAGATGCCATCTTCTCTAACATTTCCAATCTAGAGGCCCCACCACCACCCATCACTTTCCTGACAGCAGCCAGTTTTCTTTTATTTATAGCAGCTCTCATTACCCAAATTAAAATTTTTAATTTAATTGTTTACTTGAGAACTTCCTGTGTCTCCAACTACAATGAAATTCCATGCAAGAAAGGATTTTGTCTCCTTGTTTGTCATTGCATTGCCAGCACCTAAAACTGCCCCTGGCAGACATTAGACTCTCAATAAATGCATGTTGAATGGTAAAACCTTTTTGTAAAAAAATCTATATCTTTGTTAACATTTTTAAAAATGGGATTTCAGGTCCATAGAAATAGATTAAGTATAATCCTTGGTTAATGGCACGACTTCTTTGGTTATTTATTTAGCTGTTGAATTAGGTTTTTTCCCTAAAAAAAAAAAAGAAACATAACCTAAAACAAAAGCTAAGGTCCTTCATTTCACCATAGGGCCTTGACCCTTATCTCATCTCCGAGCCTCTCCCCATCTAAGGTAATCATCATTCAGAATCCCAGGTTCTTCATTTCCCTAGAAGTAGAGCCTGAGATGGGATTCTTGCTTAGGTGATTTACTGAGGGAGTTCTCAGGAGAAGAGGAGTTTGGGAAGCAGGGAGGGACAGGGGGAAAAAAGCTAAGCAAGGATGCGGAATCTGCTGGAGGCTGGATTCCGAGCTCTCAAGCATACACTGAACCACAGCATTGAATCTACCTTGAAGTAAAAGACTAGCTGTTTATACCCCGAGTCAGGCAGTCATTGGCTGACATGTGGGAAGGTGATAAAGAGAAAGCAGGTGCATGGCTTCCTAGGTAAGGCAGGCCTCATTTGGCTAAGGACAATTCTCCAGAGAAGGATGGGGCCTTGAGCTGTTGATAGCCAACACTCCTAGCAGCTGGGGATGAGTGCACTTGACTGGGAAAAGGGGTCTGAGCATGCCTACTATACCTTGCTTCCCTTCACCCAACCCTTTTTACTGAGTTATAGCTGATTAACAATATTATATGTTTTAGGTGTACAACAAAGTGATTCATAATTTTTAAAGATTATACTCCATTTATATTATAAAATATTGGCTATATTCCCTGTGCTGCACAATATATCCTCATAGCTCATTTATTTTATACATAGTAGATTGTAATTCTTAATTCCCTACCCCTATCTTGTCCCTTCCTTCTTCCCTCTCCCCACTGTTAACCACTGGTTTGTTCTCTATATCTGAGTCTGTCCTTTTTTGTTATATTCACTAGTTTGTTTTATCTTTCAGATTCCACATATAAGTGATAACATACAGTATTTGTCTTTCTCTGACTTATTTCACTATTGCTTCCCTTTTTTACACAGTTTTATCAAATTTTATGCCTTCCTTATAAGTGTATGTGTATATATAAATTACATATATATATATTTTTTCCCAGTTATTTGGAACTTTCTAGAAAGGAAATCACCCTAAATTTTGTTTTGGCTGTAGTATAATATTTCATTATGTGAAAATACCATGCTTATTCACCCATTCTCCCACTGGTGGACTTTTAAGTTGTTTTCAGGTTTTTGCTATTATGAACAGTGTTGCTGTGAACATTCTCATTTATGTCTCCTGTTGTATACTACAAGAATTTCTTGGGTTTATGCCTGGGGTGGAATAGGTGGATCATAAAGTATGAACTTTAGAAGATAATGCCCAACTATTTTCCAAAGTGATTTTACTAATTCACACACCAACCAATAATGTATAAAAGATCCTATTATCTACCTCCTCTCCAACTTTTTTTTTAAATAGATCTTTATTGGAGTATAATTACTTCACAACACTGTGTTAGTTTCTGTTGCACAACAAAGCGAATCAGCCATATGCGTACACATGTCCCCATATCCCCTCCCTCTTGAGGCTCCCTCCCATCCTCCCTATCCCACCCCTCTAGGTCATTGCAAAGCACCTAGCTGATCTCCCCATGCTTTGCTGCTGCTTCCCACCAGCCAACTACTTTACATTCGATAGTGTATGTACGTTGATGCTACTCTCACTTCGCCCCAGCTTCACCCTCCCCAACTTTTTGACTTATGTAAATTGAATAAGTATAAAATGGCATTTCATTTTGGTCTTGATTTGTACGTCTTCCATCAGTAATCATCTCTTCCTGTTTTTATCAAAATACTTGTTACCTCTTAAGTGAAATGCTTGCTCATATCTTTTGTCCATTTTTCTATCTGATTATTTGTTCTTTTCTTACTGATCTGTAGGAGTTCTTTGCATCTCCTTCATCTGCTGAGTGTATTATGAATGTTGTGACTATCTTCTCCTAGTTTGCAACTTTTCTCTCTTCATGGTGTCTTTTAATTAATAGCTCTTAATTTTATTATAGTCACAGGTATTCTTTTATGGCTTTTTAATGCCTTGCTAATAAATCTTTCTCTTAAGGAATCTAAAGGACAATCTCAATCTTGGGGGTGAGCAGGGGGGTTCCACAAATAGAGCCAGGTTACAGGCGAGTCACAGAGGCAAGCATTGTCAGGTCTACTGAGGCATTGTCTGGTCTGAGGCAGCCCTGACTAGCCAGCACAAGCGACCAGCTGGCTGGCAGGTGTGTTCTGGTTATAGAATTGGATGTATCATGCTATTAGAGCTGGATACCATTAAAAATTCTAATCATAGACTGTAATTAACTTTCCTTGCTCTGACGCCCCGCTCACTAAACAACCTTCTGATTACAATTTGGCTTCCCATGTATCTTTGCCTACAGGGAGAGAATGTACTGTTCAGGCCGACGTGAGGATCCAATCCACTAAACAGTTACATGCCATGATGTAAATTAATAAATTCGTATTCTGATTTTATCATCTGCCTCATCTGAGCTCTGTAGGCATGAGTCAGCATCCCCAAGTCTAATCAAAATGGATACAGAGAATATCAAGCCTCTGAGCTGAAAAACTAAGAACTAGACCTAGGACCAGAGCGAAATCACCAAGGTAACATTACCCTGGAGGCCCCTCGTCCTGATGGAGAAGGCCTTCCTACATGTCATGTGATATGGACAGGGATTAAAACTGACTTTTGACATTATAAAGAGCTGCATATTCAAAACCATGGCTTGGTTCCATTCAGGTGAAGGCGAAGAATAGAGGATGATCAGGAGACTCATATTGAATATTTATTGGCTTATGAGCACACACCAGATGCTGCACAAATCCTAGGCAGAAGGATAAGATTTACAGACATGTTCGAAAAAGGCAAATTTTTAAAAAAAAGAATAAAGAAAAAAGGCAGATGGTACATGCTAAGGAGGAATGTAGCAAGAGGAGCCTGACTGATGAATCCTTGCTCCACCTTGGTACTCATGGTCCAGGATGCAAAATAGAAAAAGGCAACTTTAAAGACCAAAAACAAAAACCAGGAGAAGGAAACACAAGGTACACCAGAGAACAAATTGTAATGTGCCGGGCAGGGAGATTACCCAGACCGGCGGAGTGATTTAGGACCAACAGGGTAAGAGAAAGATCTCTGAAGTAAGTTCAAAAGGCAAAGTAGAGGGAAGCCCATTAGGACAGATAGGGATAATTTAGCAATCCTGCTATTAGATCACCACTTCATCCAGGGTTTCTGAGTGAGCAGTACCTATAAAGACACAGATCCCCTTCTGGGATCCCAGTTACACTGAATGATAAAGAGAAGAATGTGATCAGAACTGTAGTATCTGGGAATTTTTGGCCCAGTGATGAGACGTGATCCTCTACCTTGTATTCAGACTAAGAATAAATAAACAAAAACAGAAAAGGGGGATGACCTATATTGATGACCCTTCGGGATTTATTTTTCAAAGAAAAATATGTTCAAGAAAGGTGAGATATATTGAAGGAAGTTATGCATCATCTTCCGAGACCAATCTAAAAGACAAACATTATCTCCCACAGCACTTCCCTTGGGGCCTCCACCAGAGCAAGATCATGGGCGTGGCTAGATTGGATGAGGCTACAGAACCATTTCACATGTCCTTTTATTCTAAAAATGAGGTAGAGACAGGCCACCCAGGAAGGGTTGAACCCAAGTGCGGCCTGCCCACTCAGCTATGTGGAAGGAAAGGCATACAAAGGGCTCAGTGAAACAGCAGGACCAAAATACAGCAGGGTGGCAGAAGTGCTTCTCTAAGCACACCACCAGAATGCACAAACTTCAAGGAAGGGGGCTGCAGAGGGGCTGACCTGTGTTCTCTACAAAGCCAGAGGGCTCTGACTCACATGTGAAGGAATAAGCTCCCTTTAATAGTGGCCTCAGTGTGTGTGTGTATACATGTGGATAAATAAATGTAGACAGAGCAGGCTCTCTTCTAGGAGAGGTTGTCCCACACATGCTCCATGATGGTCTTCAGCCCCAGCCAGGTCTCCTCTGCAGTGGGGATGATCTGGTTGGCTGGCAGGAAGAAGCCATAGTGCCCAATATCTCTCAACTCAAAAGTGAATGCATACTTGATGCCATTATCATATGCCCAGTCAACACTGCTGCCACTAGCTGGATCTGTTAAGTCAAAAGAGAAAACACCTTTGAAGCCTAGTTCCTTTCAGGGTTAGATGGGAAGGGGCCTGGAGCTCTGCCCACCTGTGGTTCCTTAGGGATCTACAGTTATTTCTGAAAGTCATCAGGCCTACAACATAAACACTGGCCTGATCCCTATGTCTCAGACTGTCCTGCACCATGAGGGTCTTCACTAGTTTCAATCCAAGAGATTTTAAATCCTCATTTCCATCTTGTCACCAACTCACTGTGTAGACTCCTTCAGGTCACTGGAAGCAAATCTTTACAGAGTGTGGTAGGCAGCCTCCAAGATAGCCACGATGATCCTTGTCTCCTGGTATTCCCATCCTTGTGTTGTGCCCTCCTACACTGGACAGGGCCAACTTGACCTGTTTTTCAGGAGACTGCAGAAATGAAAGTGTGTGCCCTTCAAAGCTAGGTGATAAATATCATGGCTTCAGCCTTGCTCTCTCTTGGATCACTGGCTCTGGGGAGCCAGCTGTCGTGTTGTAAGGACACTCAAGAAGCCCTATAAAGAGGTCTATGTGCTGAAGAACTCAGTGCCAGTAATTAGCCCTCACTTGCCAGGCATCTGAGTGAGCCATCTGAGAAGAAGATCCTCCAGCCCCATCAAGCCTCTAGATGACTGTAGCCCTGGAAGACACCTTAACTGCAACGTCCTGAGAGTCCCTGAGCCAGAGCCACCCAGATAAGAAGCTCCTGAGTTCCTGACCCACAGAAACTGTGTAAGAAAATTAGTGTTTATTGTTTTAAGCTGTTAAATTTTAGGATAGTTTTTTACATCTCAAGAGATAACTGATACACAGAGAGAAAGAAGCACAGCCCTTGGGACTTCTCTTTGCCGAAAGGCAAGAGGCCTGTTTTCCTGCTTCTTCCAGTCAAAACTCTACTAGAGAAGAAACTGGCTAAAAGTGCAAAGTGTAGATGATACTGAATACTAAAATAACAATGTAATAGCAGCTATCATTTGTTGAACATCTACCATGAGCCAGTCATCATACTGTAAAGTATACACTTATGATCTCATTTCATCTTTAAGAGGCCAATGAGGTAGGTATTACTGTCCTTGTTTTTCAGATGAGAAAATCCAGGTTCAGAATGAATAATTTATCTAAGAAAATATAGATGGAAAATGGCAAGGCTGGAATTCAAACCCAATCCATCTGATGACAAAGCCCATGCTTTCTTCAACTGACTTGGGGTCCGTTTATTATATAATATATATGTCTATTAAATGAAAATATGGGTCCCTTTGTTTTTCTATTGTTCCTAAAGATTGTTTCTCATGATACCATTTGTGATTTTCTAGAGATGCTGCTTCTGCTACAATTACATGCTCCCAGAGGTAATGGAACAGGCTCTCCTATACTCTCTGAAATTCTTATGTAATTCCCACAGCCTTTCTCTACACTAAGAAAAATGATGAATAAAAAAAACAGGCAATGGCACCAGAAGTTTCTAGAAGTTATTTACATGGCAAGCTCAAGTATTTCAGAACAGATTTTAAATTCAGGAAGGCGCCGAGAAGACCTCTGCTGAGCAAAGTGATCAGGTTCATGAACTTCACTTTACTTGGGTCCCTGCGAAGTCTACCTACTCTTTTTTTAAAAAAAAAAAAAAAAACATATATGGGGGACTTCCCTGGTGGCACAGTGGTTAAGAATCCACCTGCCAATGCAGGGGACATGGGTTCGAGCCCTGGTCCGGGAAGATCCTACATGCCATGGAGCAACTAAGCCCCTGCGCCACAACTACTGAGCCCACATGCATACAGCCCATGCTCCGCAACAAGAGAAGCCACCGCAATGAGAAGCCCACGCACTGCAACAAAGAGTAGCCCCCTCTCACCGCAACTAGAGAAAGCCCAGGCGCAGCAACAAAGACCCAAACGCAGCCATAAATAAATAATAAATAAATTTACAAAAAAAAGAAAAAACACATATGGGAACATACTAATAACACTGTTGTATACACTGTATTTTTCAATTAACATTTGAAGATTATTCCCTATTAGCACATACAGATCCACCTCACTCATTTAAGGGCTGCATAGTGTTTCACTGTAGTAATGCACCAAACGTGTTTTTATCCAGCACTCTACTGATGAACATTTAGTTGCTTACCAGTCTTTTGTGACTATAAACAATGCTGTCATGAACATCCTTAATACTCACAATCTATCCATGAGCTAAACGAGCCCAATGAACTTGTTTCCAAGCCCTTACTAGATTAGAATCAGTGAAGAGGAGGGGAAAGGGTTGCTAGAGGAAGGTGGCCTGAGGAAGGAGACATGAAAACTCTAAAAAGCAGACACAAGAGTTAAAGAAGCAAAACAGGCTGCGCTGTTCAGCAAAAGGATTGAACAGTCCAGTACAGCACAGAAGGCCTTCAAGATGCAACAACTGACATTCAGAAGGCCACTCAGTCATGAAGAACAGAGCTTAAATCTCTTCTATGTACTCTGTTTAAGAAGGCAGGGAAGTGTGAAAACCCATTTTAGAATTATTTTCATCTAAAATGATTAATCTAAGGAAAAGTTCAGCACTTGAAGGGACAAATGTCAACTACTTATATAACACATACAATAACCCAGGGAGTTAGAGTGCTTTTATACAAAAATTGATTTCATTTTGGGGAAGAAAGGAGGGCAGACAAAGCCTATAAAAAATACAGAAGATGGGCTCTTGAAAGAGGTAGGAAATATTATGTATCCTGGACAATGCTCAGGAGAGCCTTTCTCCTCTTCTGCTGGAGGAATCTGATGAGTATCTCTTAATTTTGGCACAGCTTATGCTGGGGAGAAAAATGTTTTTGACATGTGAGGAAAAGGCCATTCTTTAAACTGGCATCTGACCCAAAAGCCAGGACCCTGGTGACCCGCAAAGATCTTTTGAGAGGACCTCCTCAGAAGGCTCCTGCCAAGTTCCTTTAGCTCTCTTTGGTGTAGGACTCAGTTCTGACTAATTAGAGGGTGGAGAACCTCTCCTGATGTGCTTGTTCTCTGAGGAGTTCCCATTCAAAAACACTAGTAATAATAAACTATGTGTAATTACTGGATTGTTGCTGCAATTAGCAACACAACCACCAGCATCGTGCTGAGTGCTTTATGCAGCTTGGTGGCATGTGAAACACAGACAAGAGCGCTGAGATCAGAGTACAGAGGAGGACCCAAGAGGTAGGTTGGAGAATCTTCGCAGAAGAGGAAGACTGAGGGGAACAGCTAGTTGAGGGCGAGGTAGGTAGGACGGGACGGCAAGTTACAGTATGGAAAAGGAAAGAATTACCAACAAGTTTGCAGGGGCTTTGAGGGTGGACCAACTGTTGGAAGACTATTTACAGAAGAGGCACAGGAGGGGAAAAGAAGGGCACTTGCTTGAAAGGAGCTTTGCTCCCCACATTTTTTGTTTCTGTTTCCCATTTATAGCTAGGGCCTTGGAGAATAATCATATCCTTCAATTTGATCTAAAAATTTAAAGATCACGGCTTCCCCGGTGGCGCAGTGGTTGAAAGTCCGCCTGCAGGGGACACGGGTTCGTGCCCCGGTCCGGGAAGATCCCACATGCCACGGAGCGGCTGGGCCCGTAAGCCATGGCCGCTGAGCCTGCGCATCCGGAGACCGTGCTCCGCAACGGGAGAGGCCACAACAGTGAGAGGCCCGCGTACCGCAAAAACAAAACAAACAAATAAAAAAAAAAATTTAAAGATCAGACTCACAGAATAAGGGAACTGGAAGGATCTCAGCAGGAATAGAGTGAAATGCTCAGATGAAACACTTCAGTGAGAAACCAAAACAAGGGTATTTCCTCCAATTGGGGTTGAGCTGTAGGTGATGGGCCTCAAGACCATCTTCAGGTCTGAAGTCTTGGTAGAGTTTTTGTTTTTTCAGCTCAATGCTAATGATTGTCGCGGGAACCCCTCACCTAAGCCTGTTATGCTCAACACGTGTTCATTTTGGACAGGAAGGTGAGGGGTTCCCCTCTACCCACCGTACCACCACCTCAGTTTGATGAAGATGGCCGCACGTGACAGCTACCATCACACAGACTTGACATAAATTCAGCCTATCACTAACAACAAAAAAAGACTACAACATAGGAAGGCTGACTTGCAGCTCTTCTCCCGCTCCTTTTCAAGTATCCTCTCAAAGCATTTCCTTATAACCAATAAACTCAGTGAGTACTTACAGACAGTGGTGCAGGTAGGACACACTTGGTACACAGTGTCCGACAGGGAAGCCAGAGCTTTGGCTACACACCTTGCCACCTCATCCTAGGAGTGGGGAAATCATCAGAGTGAGAAAGAATGGATCCCGAAGCCAGACATTCCTCAGCTGTTCTGTACTGCAGTGGTTTGAAAAATTCCCGACCCCACCCTCAATGTTCCCTCCTGGTCTCCTTCTTTCCCAACCAACCAGAGCAAAGGCCTAACTATGAAGTGAGGGAAATGGTATGGTTCCTCCAACTCCTTCTCTTATCCTCAGTTCTTTACTTCCAGTTTGGGGCAGGTGGTAAGGAGAGAGGTGGAAGAAGACCAGGTAAGCATTCTGAAGCATGTATATTATAAACACAAATTGGAGGAACTGTATTCAAGCTCTTCATAGATCTGGAAGGCTGCTCACCAGCCCACTAGAAATCTAATAAAGGCACCACCATCTTCACCTATCCTGAGGGAAGGGAATGTTATGTTCATGAACATGAGGGAAGGGCAAGTATGTTCAAGAGAAAACCTTCTAAGAGTTAGGTGCTCCCAGAGTGGAGGTGGAGACAGGGACACCATATATGGATGTGCCCTACACAGAGCACCTCGAGAGCAGAATCTAGTCCACACCTGGCCAGCCCTGGGTGGGGCTGCATCTGCTGGGAGGCGTGTGAGCTAGCTGTGGCCCCGGGCAGAGGGGCACACTCAAGCAGACCAGCGTGGAGAGATAGGCCTGCAGTCACTCTGTGGATGCCAGCCCTACTCCAGTCAGTTCACCCTAAGTGCCTGCTCACATCCTGGGGTGAGTCATTGCATGTGACCCAGAGCACCCCTAGGCTGTGGCCTACACCCTACTTAGACTCTACCTTACACCAAGTGAGGAGCACCTCCCCCTTGCCCACCACAATGCTACCCACAGTTCTTGGCAAGCAGTGGGTCTGCAATACGTTTTGGTCGGAAGAACAAGTGAGAAGGAAAGACAGGGTTGGGTTTGGTTCTTGGAACTCACAGCAAACTCAGAAGTAAGAGGCATCATCTTCTTCCTATTCCCAGTAGGCCTGATGGCACACTGCAAAGAACAGAGAGAGAATACTGGGGCTTCTTGAAATAAGCCCTGCTCCTGGACTTTGCAGCACCCAGGGGAAAAGCACGCCCAGGGCTGGATGCAGCCCCGCTTACCAGCTCATCAGCATCCGGGGCCTTTTCGACCATGTACCCACATGGATACATCAGCAGCTGTGCATAGCTGTGCAGGTCGATGAAGCATGTGAAATTCCCACGTTCCTGGATGAAATCTACCACCAGTTTCACCTCCACTTCTGAACTGGCGTGGGCTCCATGGTATACTTCGGAACAAGGGTTGTCACTGGCTCCCTCTCCTGTGGGAGGGGTGGCCGAAGCAGAAACCTTAACCCATAGGCTAAGGAAACAAAAATGCAGGGTACTCTACCCAGAGGAGGGGGAGAAGGCATAGGCAGGCCATTACTAGCTTCTCCCTGAGAATCTGGTCCATAGTGTGTGTAAATTGCAGGGAGGGTGTGGCAGTGGGGTGCTGGATCTGCCACACATGGGCAGGAAAACTGGTAGGACTCCTCTAAATGGAGAGAGCTGACCTTGTATTGTATCACCAACAGTTGTCATAAATAATTAATATCATACTTGACGGTGAGTTGTCAATTAATAAGCATTCTAGATAATTAATATGAATACCAATTAATAATGAAAATGACTCCATTTATTCTGGTGTCAACTCATTCTCTTGGTTCAGATCTTAATGGCCAAGTGCTGCCAAAAATAATCTATTGTTGTGGCTAAAATCTCTTGATTATTTGACAGGTATTTAGAATTACTGCCTTCTGTATTACCCACAATATAGGCCCCTAAGGTATCTGGTGTATGTGTGAAACCACCCCTGTTGTAACTTAACTTTGACGCCCTCAATTCCCACATTTGTATCAGCTCCTTTCCCACAGTCACATTATTTTTCCCCCAGTGGTTTTTGTGGTATTTCTATGCAAGTAAGAGAATTAAAACCATTACATTAAAACATTACACTAAAAACAAAACATCAGTACAGCTGAATAGTGAAAGAGAACTCTCGGGCTTTGAAATTGAAAAGTGAGTTTAGGTCCTAATTCTTATCAACCATATGCTCTTGAGATTGTCTCTGAGCTTCAATTGTTTCATTTCAGACAAGAAAACTCAGTCTCCAAGTCAGAAGAATAAATAAGATTATACACGGGAAGGTACCTGGCACATAGTTGGCACTATTGTGGGGATGATTTTTAAATAACTGGAACTCAGAACCCAGGACTCCTAATTCTCATTCTCTTTCCATGACATCAAAGGGCTGAGGTTCATATTTACACATCTAAGGGTAAACTGCTGTAGTTTAATCCTCACAATGTGATCTTGCCTGTTGGGGTAACAGTGCTAATTGCTCTCTTCTGAGTTGCCACCAACAGCCCTTCCACCCATCCGGTACTGCCCAGAAGCTGGGATGGCCAGGATACAAAGCAGGCCCATGAATTTATATATATAAGATAGAATCGTTTTTAAAATAGTAGCATTCTCTCAGGAGGACAGGAATTGTTCCTCCATTCCCTTTCAAAATTACAAATAATAATAGTAAAATGATACATAGAGAGAATAAGGGACTTACCCAAGTTTCTCAATGAACCAGCAATGGAACTAGCCTGGAAACCAGCTCCCTCACTGCCAGCTCAGAGGCCTGTGGACCAGACTACCCAGGGGTAGCAGGATTTAAAAACTGTCTCCCCCACCTACCTGCAAAACTAACATTCCAATTTCTATTTGGATCAGTACCAACGCAGGAGCTTCCAGGATTTAGAGACCGTGTCTTCCTCCATAATCGGTTCGGAAAAATTCACCAAGGAAGGAACAACATTCAGAGATGGGTCAGGGCACAGGAGAGGTGAAGGTTTTCTTTGGGGGACTATGATGGAGATGGCACCATGGATGGGACAAGCTGCCTACAGCTCTGGAGGCAACTCCAGAGATCTGGAGGATCATCGGAGCTTCAGCCCTCACTAACTGCGGAGTCTCTCATGCCCCAGAGAGAGGAGGCTTAGCCCTTCTGGCCCGGAGAAAAGGACCTCGCCAAAATGCCCTGATGGGACCCAGGCTGACACCATCTGAGTCCACGGAATAACTTTGGGCTTCAGTAAAAGTGGGGCAAATGGACATTATGGGCCTCAGTGATCACTGATGTGACCGGAAGTGCACGGCAACTATTTTATCCTTGCCTAAAAGATTAACCTGACTCCAACCAAGCATCTAGATCTGACCACAAGTGAATAGGAAATACAGGAGATGAGAGAATAAATTAAATGGCATAGAACAAAGAAGCCATCAGGCAAATTCAGAATGTGACACATCCTACAGGACAATTTACCTGGTTTCTCCAACAAATGAATGACATTTTAAAAGATATGTGGGGGGGGCGGGGGTGGTACCACTGTAGAATAAAAAAGCCTGCAGAGCCGTAACAACCAAATGCAGGTACAGACCTTATTTGGATCCTGATTTCAACAAACTGTCTCAAAAGACAGTTTAAAGATAATTAGGGATATCAGATGATATTAAAGAACTTCCATTAATTTTTTACAGTTGATAGTGGTATATTGTTCGTTGTTTTAATTATCATCAGCTAGAGATGACTACTAAAGAAGTTTTGAATGAAGTAACCTTATGTCTGGGATTTGCTTTAAAATACATCAGGAAAAATGTGTGGGAGGGAAAGAAATGAAAAGAAGATTGGTAAAGTGTTGATAATTGTTCAAGATCCATAATAGGGAGTTCATTAGACTATTCACTCTAAGAAAAAAATATTCCCTGGTGACTCTTAGCTCAGAGAATGACGGGAAAATGAGACCCCAAGGAAGCTCCTAACATGCACATTTTGTGGAAGTTTTCTCTAAGGTCATACAACTATTTAGTTGCAAAGCAAGGAATTCAACAAAAAAGTCTTAACTCCAAACCCAGCCTATTCTGTCAGTATTACTCACTTGAGTTTGTGTGTATACATATCCATCAGGATTGGCCACAGTCAACAAGAAAATATCCATTTTCTCCAAGATGGAGGTGATGGCTGGATCCTTCCCATAATCAGATACAGTCTAAGCAGAGACAACGAGCTTGTCAGCTGTGCCCTGCAGGCTGGGTTGCTAGGTCTAAGCCTGTTTATCTTCCCAAGATGCCCAACTCCTAGAACAGCATCCACCCTCTGCAGCCTCCCTGCCACCCTCATAGGTGCAGTGCTCTGCAAAGCCCATGGAGCACTTCAAAACCCGGGGAAACATGGTTGCCTGATGACATCAACCTCAGTGAGTCCTGGGCTGCCTTGTTTATTCATTCCTTCCAGGGGGCGGGAACAGGGGAGGGGAGAGCCGCACATCATAATAGTTATTAGGAATCTGAGCACGCCCCCTCCCCGTGCTAGGGGTAGGGAAGATGGATCCTCCACTTGCACCACCCCTCCACTGGTGCTGGCTTAAAATAGACTTTCCAGAGGGACATGGAGATAGCATGAGGTCCCTGAGGGTCTGGGTGGCCTGAAAGGGACTAAAGGTAAAGCTTACCTGAGCTTTGCTACTGAGAAGACCCTGCTCCCTTCCTGCGGGACTGACTACGGGTCAGGGTTTTAGGGCCACCTCTGCAGCTCATTAGCTTGCTTGCTGCTATGAATTCACTTTGTCATTTAGCCACAGTGGCCTGACTATGGGGCTCTGATCTTTTGCTTCTCCAATCAGAAAAGGCACCCCCCAGCCTATCATGTCTGTGCATAGTGCCTTTCTATCTCATCTCCAGGGTCTAGCTGTGTGGGACGCTGCAGGGCAATCCGGGCCCAACAGAATTCTGGGGTAATACAAGGCAACATGACCTTCCTTGTGGTCCAGATCACCGTGGCCTGTGAGATCCACTCCTGGGAATGGATACCTGAATTCAGCCAAATGGTCAGCTGCCGCCTGCCTTCTACAGTGCTGAACTGTGGAAGGAAAAAGAGGCCAGAAAATGACCCTCCTGCCCGCCTGCGTCTCCGCTCACCTCTCCTCTCCTCTTCCCAGCTCGCCCCTATTCATTTAATCAATTTAAGATCATTCAGAGACCAAATGTCTGAGGGCACCATCCCTTTATCGGGCTTCTTCGTGACCAGAGAGCTTAATTTGTTGGCTGGCAGGGCCCAGTTGCAGCACCGCAGCTCCAGGCAGCTTGAGCCACTCCAAGGTTGGAAGCAAATAGGAAGGGGAAACAATTGCTACTGTGAATTACAATGCCCGTGTGATTAGAGATACTATTATGCCTCTTGAAAGACCTCAAATGGTAGCCCAACAGAGAGACACAAAAGTGCATGAACCAGCCTGTTCTACTTGAGGCAATAAATGAAATCAGTTTTAAAATGAGGAACGGGAGGGTTCACTAAAGCTCTTTGTAAACAGCATGAAATGAATTCTGGCTGCTGCTTTTTAGTGTGGGGCCCCCTTGGGTCAGAGCTTGGTGCTAATGAAGCAAGGGTCTCCAGCAGTTGGCAAATAATCTAAATTCATGTAGATAATTTTACAGCAACCAGCTCAATGGCAGGTCTTCTCCCACTGGTAATTTCACCATTGCTATAAACCTGGGCTCCTCAGGGCCTGTATGGATTCAAGGGTTTGACAAATTCTAGGCACCATCACTTGTTCCATGGTTTGTATCTCCAAATTCCTTTTTATTCATTTGGCTGGATTATTTATGTAATTTATGTCACTGCCATAAATTCTCTACTTCTTTTGCCAATATAGACCTGAAATCTGTTAGAAATATCTGGAAATTAGGCTTTATGCAGCCAAGGATCATAGACTGGGCTTAAAACTACATCAACCCTAAAATCAGCTTCCTAGATTGCTTTTCCAATAAGGAAAATAAGCAGAATAGAATTTGTAGGCCCATCCCAATTTGTCTTAATATTTACAGAAGATGGGAATGGAGGGAAAAGACTGTGGCCAATCTGAGAGCTTTCTGGAACACTAACAGCCTCCCACCTCTTCCTGATTCTGCTTTTCAGCCAAAACTTGGAATGCGATATGCTCCTACTAACTCCTCCCACATTAGGCAGAAGCAGGGGACCCTCTGTCAGACCAAATTCGAATCCGGGTAGATGTCTCCTCACCTCACCCTCCTCCCTAAAGTCAAGGAGGTCCTATAAAGCTACCTCTTTCAGAGGTGTGAGGGCTGTATCTTGGACACAAGGAACAGGAACCTGAGTCTAGTCGGGCCCTTCAAAGTGCATGGGGCCTCACCTTCATTACATACACTGACCGGTTTTCAAATAAATGCCCAATCTTCACCCTGCTTGCCAAGTCAGGAAAATCTCTGGCAATGCTGTCTTTCTCATGGTAAATCTGAACTGTGAAAAGGTAAACACAGGAGCATTTAAAAATTTTGTTCAGCTCTGGGTGGGTATATGTGAACTTAATCTTGTTGATCTTAATGATTTTTTACAGTCCCCTAACCTGGGGGTTGTCAATATTATCGGCATGGAATGCTTATTCTTAAGCAACTGCCTAAGAATCCGTTTCTACAGTTTTCTAGAGAAAAACACATTTTATTTGTCCACAAAATTATAGCCCATTAAACTAGAGTAGAGAGACTTGTGCAGATACTGCTCCAACAGTGTGGCCCTTTGCAGTATACTAGGCTCAATAATCAGCAAGGGTCCCATTTAGCCAAGGTTCTTAAAAAGCATTGCTCTCCAAACTTTTTTATCCCTTTCTCCATCAGTTAAAAAAAAAATTCAGTTGGGCTTCCCTGGTGGCGCAGTGGTTGAGAATCTGCCTGGAATAAAGACACAGACCTACTAGAGAATGGACTTGAGGATACGGGGAGGGGGAAGGGTAAGCTGGGACAAAGTGAGAGAGTGGCATGGACATATATACACTACCAAACGTAAAATAGATAGCTAGTGGGAAGCAGCCACAAAGCACAGGGAGATCGGCTGGGTGCTTTGTGACCGCCTGGAGGGGTGGGATAGGGAGGGTGGGAGGGAGGGAGACGCAAAAGGGAAGAGATATGGGGATATATGTATACGTATAATTGATTCACTTTGTTATAAAGCAGAAACTAATACACAACTGTAAAGCAATTATACTCCAATAAAGATGTTTTAAAAAATTGTTGCATTAACAATAAATACAGGACTTCCATGGTGGCGCAGTGGTTAAGAATCTGCCTGCCAATGCAGGGGACACGGGTTCGAGCCCTGGTCTGGGAAGATCCCACATGCCACGGAGCAACTAAGCCCGTGTGCCACAACTACTGAGCCTGTGCTCTAGAGCCCGCAAGCCACAACTGCTGAACCCATGTGCTGCAACTACTGAAGCCCACGCACCTAGAGCCCGTGCTCCACAGCAAAAGAAGCCACCGCAATGAGAAGCCCGTGCACCACAACGAAGAGTAGCCCCCTCTCGCCACAACTAGAGAAAGCCCACGTGCAGCAACAAAGACCCAATACAGCCAAAAATAAATAAATAAATATATTTTTAAAATAATAATAAATACAAATATATGTAGAAATATAAATAGAAGCTGCAATAGTTTATTTCTCCATCCCAGTGGACCATCTTGCTTACACCCTGCCATACAAGCACCCCACTTTGGAAATGATTCTTCAAAGGCTTTGAGAGGGCACGTGAAGAGCTGTATAAATCACGGCTACAAATGCCTCCATTTGCTTTCAGTAAAAAAAAAAAAGTTTGATTTAAATGGAGTTCATCCATCTTAGTTGTTCAAACCTTTTGAGGGTTGAAATAAGGAAATAAACAAATTTCTGTTTAGACCTTAAAATTGAAAGAAGGAGCTTTACCAAGAATGAAAATGTGTAATCAATATAGAATAAAATCAAGCTTAAAGGATTTATCAGACTTGCAGCCATTATGGCAGATTGAGCAGAAGCAAGAAACTACCTCCCAAATAAAATACAAGCCAGATAAAATACAATGAAAATGAGTCCCAGCCAAATTTAAAAGCCAAAAAAAAAGGAAAAATTGTGGATGCCAGAAATTTAGAGGGAACAAGGTAACACAGTAAAGGGCAGAAGATGAAGCCCCAGAACCAGATATCCACTTTAGGCACCGAGAGTTTATAGCAACCAGGAATAGGAGTAGAGGGCAATGGACCCTGCATGGGGCAAGGAGCTGGAACTTGAGAGCTAGGAATTGGTAATTCTGGCCATGCAAAGGGCCTGGAAACTCTACCCACTGACCCTAGAACGTCAGATGCCTGCCCTGAGTCGTGAGAGGAAAGAGAGTCACCCAGGAAAAGTTAAAACACTAAGCTGTGGGCTTCCCTGGTGGCGCAGTGGTTGAGAGTCTGCCTGCCGATGCAGGGGACACGGGTTCGTGCCCCGGTCCGGGAAGATCCCACATGCCGCGGAGCGGCTGGGCCCGTGAGCCATGGCCGCTGGGCCTGCACATCCGGAGCCTGTGCTCCGCAACGGGAGAGGCCACAACAGTGAGAGGCCCGTGTACCGCAAAAAAAAAAAAAAAAAAAAAAAAAAAAAAAAAAAAAAAAAAAAAAAAAAAAAAAAAAAAAAAAAAAAACACTAAGCTGTGTCCAGATGAGGGGTGCAAATTCACACTGCCAACATCAGGGGAAAACTTACCCACAAAACTAACAACAATAACAGCACACCACAACAATACACACAAAGGATCTGAAACTAGAAACCCTGGCAGAGACAAACATGAAATTCCCTTTAGAGACCTAAGAAGGCCCAAGTGATTGTGGAATATGAGCTCTTAAAAGCTGTTTTTAAAAAGAACTGAATATGAACAAGTCAGAAGGGAGATGGTACACCAGCCCACAGCAAAAGGCCTTGCAGGGAACGATAGATGGCTGTAAGCCAGATGACAATGATACCTAAAGCCAGAGAACAAAAGTGAGTGGATGGGAAAGTGAGGCTCCTGCAGCAGGCAGGTGAGGGGATGGAGTTTCCAGAATCTGGGGTGACATTTGCTACTGGTTAGCTCAGCTAGGGAGTGCTCCATGTTAATGAGGCTAACATCGTGGGTTTGATCCCTGTGTGGGCCCTTAGCTCTGCTTTGGTCCATGGCCCTGGACTGAACTCCTAACTTTATCCAGGTGTTTTGCAGCTGTATGTCATTGGTCACAAGAGGGATCAAGGGGCAGTGCGGCTGGAAGTGTACACATTAAACAAAGCTACTGACAATCCTGGGAAAGAAGGGGAAATATTTGGTCAAGCTTTGAAAAAAACCTCATCTAGAAGAAAAATAATTCAAAGGATATGCCTCATGAAAAGCATGCCAAGAACTCTATCTTTGGATATAAAGAACAACATATATTCAGCTATAGGAAGAATACCAATTTAGATTTGGGGTGTCTTCCTGAGTTAGTAGAGAGTTTCCAGACTAAGGAAGAAGACATTGAGGACCTAAGAAAACCGTATGCTATGTGATTCAGTTCCATTCCAGTCCTTCTTGGTTCCTCAAATTCCAATATCATATTAAATTATTCTGCTCTAAATTTCTCATTTGAAGGGTTGGCTTACCTTGAAAGTCAGTCATCTATATAAGTGATTTCTAACTAAACACAGCACCAAAGCGCATTATGGAATAAATATACGTTATAAGTAGTCATGATAAATGAGTGGAAATATTTGGTTAACCTTGGAAATAATCACTTGTCTATTTGCCTGGGATAAGAAACACTTTAATCTGAGTGAATAAAGTACAGGGATTCTGGTGGGGTATAAGAAGGTTGAATTACAAGGACTGGAAATGATTGCAATTATTTCATGGTTTTCTTTGAGGGGTTGCTTAAGAAAAGAACGATGCACGTGGGAGAAAATGTTCAGTTTGTGTTTCACTATGCTCTTAGGTGTTGGTGGGAGATAAACAAACAAAGAATTAGAAAAGAATTGAAAAATGGATAACTAATAAGAACCTGCTGTATAAAAAGATTTTTAAAATTCTAAAATTAAAAAAATAAAAGAAAAGAATTGAAGAGTAGCCAATGACCTTGATCTTAACCTGCTCTGAAATACTTACAGCTTCCAGGGAATGATAGGTTCCATAGTTGAAGTTATTACTGCTCCGTTCTTGACCTTCATTGTATTGCATTTCCTCATCTTCATTATCTAAAAGGGCCTAAAACAGACACGGCAACATTACAAAGTGATCCTTTGGGGATGGAGCTTCATGCTGTTTCCACCGTATCTTGGGACATGTGGTGGCCAAGATGGCACACATATCAAGAAGCACAAATGTCAAGGTGTAAAAGGAGGTCTGATTTCTTCCACATATCTATATAATCTTACTTCTTGGAGCCCAATGTACATCACCTCATTCAAAACCTACTTACTTCCTGGAAGCAACATATGTGCTATTTGGTTATTCTATACCACAAATTCTCTAGCCATCAGTCTGCATCTGGTATCCAGTGCCTCTGAAATACCCAGCTTGGGAAACCATTCAGAAACAAAGAAATTCTTACAACCACTCATACTTTGAAGGTTCCTGGCAGATGTCTGTGACATGTGAGGATGATTAATAAGCTCACAGCTGCTCACACCATCAGGAAACTCCTGGGCCAAATCACCAATTAGTCCACAACCCACCTCAGTGAAGGAGAGAACATGAGCCAGACACTGCCCTGCTGTTCAAATACAGCTCATGAGGCTGGTGTCTGGCTTAGGCAGTGATGTTCCCTCTGCTGGGGGCTGCTGGTAACATTCTCCCTTTCTCAAAGGATGCTTTTTTTTGGCCGCACCGCACAGCACACGGGATCTTAGTTCCCCGACCAGGGATCGAACCCATGTCCCCTGCAGTGGAAGTGTGGGGTCCTAACCACTGGACCACTGGGGAATTCCCAAAGGATGCTTTTTATGACTGGTCTTCAGCACCTCCCCACCGGGGCCCCACCTTCTACCCACCATACACTCTGTTCTTCCCTCCTGACTTAAAATAAGAAAAGGGAGAGGGACTTAATACTTGTGGGGCATCTATGACATACCTGGCACTGTTAGACATTTTATGTACATTGAGCCACTTAAACTTCTCAATAAATTGTATGAAGTAGGTATAACTATTACCGTTTTACTGATGAAGAAACAGAGTCTCAAGAGGTTAACAGCTTGTCCAAAGTCACACAGCTAGCAGTTAGCAAAATCAGGATTTGGATCCAGATCTGGCTGGTTTCCTAACCCATGTATGCTCTTTCTAGTACAACATGTTCCTCTAACAAGTCACTGTACTTTACTTCCATATACTTCAATGTCTTCATCTTTTAAATGGAGAAGAATAAGACCAGAACTTGAAAATGTCTCAAGTCCACTCTGGCTGCTTGGTCCTATGCGAGACCAGTGAGGGACCTTGGCCTATCCACCTGCAGGTCTTCAACAGTCACCAAGTACTCTAAGTCCTGGGACTTCAGGAAGGATTTGACTGGCTGCAGACTGACAGAAGGGAACACGACATCCACAGGACAAGCAAAGGTAGAGGGAGATTTCCAGAAGTTGAGCTGAAGAGAACAGAAGTAAAACCAGGTTAAAGGATAGTTCAGGTAAAAGGCACAATGAGCTCATTCTTCTAGAACAACTGCCAAAAGCTTTGGTGATCCCTGAGGGGTTAGATTCTGCACAAGGGAAAACTTTGCCATTTCATAATTTTATCTGGTCAGGCCTCCCCAGCGGGCAATACCTGGCAAAGCCCAAGAAGTAATAAGTCAATGCAGATAGAAAGATGGAGCCCATTGCTGAGGCCTCTCATCTCCCTGGACAGCACTGCTGCGATCTACAGCACTTCTCCCCCACCAACCCTCTCAATTGTATAAAGGCATGTTGACTAATACAGGATTATACACAGAAACTCTTCAGGAATAACAATGCCAGTGCTGCAAGAGTCTTCTCCCACTAAAGTTAATTGATACCCAAGAGAAGGAGAACTAGGTACCTTAAAGTTGTCTGAATTCACTAGCTGACTTAGTTTGCTGATCTCATCTCCATTTCTGACATTAATCCTGAAAACTTGGTCCCTGGAGAAAGGAAAAAGAAGTAAAAGATAATGGTGAGCTTTCAGCTGGCAAATAAACCTCAGGCCTACTATCCCAGACATAACTGGGCCAAATAAGAGGAAATGGTCTAGTCTTTGGTTATAATGTATAGCCATTAAAAATAAGACTACGTGGCAAATATGAAAAAGTGCTTATGGTATAACTTTAAGGGAAATATTAAGTGAAAGAGCAGGACACAAAATTGTATGTATGCCATGATTGCAAGTATGGAAAAAGCAGATGCATTGGAAGAAAAACAGACAACGGAAATATAGCAAATGCTGACAGTGCTTATGTTCGGGTCATGGGATTATGGATGACTTACTTTTTTCCCCTCGTATCTGTTTTCTGTAATGTGGTCATATTACTTTATAATGAAAAACATATATATTTTGCAGAAAGGAATGTTCCTGAGTTACACGCAAAGCTAACTCAAGACATAAAGAAGCACTTCTTCACTGTCAGGGTCTAGGACTGAAACTCTGGCTGAATGTCCATGCTGGAAAGAGCTAGAAAAGAGAATAGACCTTCCATCCTTGGAGGGTTAGTTATTTTTCCTCTTAGCAAAGAGGGGAGAGGCTGGGTGCTCTCCCAGGCCCTTCCAGCTCCAGAACCCTATACAAATGCATGGTGCTGGGGCTGAACTCGGGATTCATCCTCCCTATGGGGCCCTGATAGGGGCCAGTCCCGAGTCCCCCTTTGTTATTTGTCCCGCACTTGTTTCCTACACACCATTTAGCTCCCGCAGCAGCAGCAGGGGTAGAGGTCCCTGAAGTCCTGCGTGTGGGTGGGAGAAGGCCGAGCCTGAAAAGCTGCCTTTGTGCTCTGGGCCGGCTCAGAAAGCCAGGGGAGCCATTAGGCCGTTGCTAGGTGACGGCCCGAATGAATCCACACTCAACGCTGTCACATGCGTCATCCCTTTGACACAAATGAATGCAGGAAAAGCTGCTGGAGAGGGCTGTGGGCTGAAGGACCTGTTGACAGAGAAAATGGTTCTGTCACAGGGAGCTAAATGTGCAGCCACATGTGGCAGATCAGCATCTCCTCATCAGAAAACTGGCTCAATCCGGATGGACTCTCAGAGTTTAACTTTGTTCTGGGAGCTTCTGGGGGATCTCCGTGGGGTCTAGGCTAGCATCAAGGAGGCAAGGTCCACTGCAGAGTCGCTTCTGTTGCAGATGGCAAGTCTGGAGGAAACGCCATTGATGAGGCTTCACTTTCTCCCAGCTCATCCGGTCTCCACAGGGTTCTCGGAGGTGGGCAGCCAACTGCATCCCATGGGAGCTGCTGAGGCCATGGTGGAGAAGCCACTGGCTGGCGGATCTCAGCCTGAACCCAACAGGCTTGCTAGGTGTTGGACTGCAGCCCTGCAAAGATGGGGGAATCAAACCACTATTTCCCTGACACAGGAAAGCAGCCTTGCAAAAGAAACAGGTTGAAAACAGAAGAGAAATCCTTCCTCCTGGCTGAGTACCAGGACCCATCTGCAGAACTCATGCTCTGTCACAACTCACCCTCAATACCCCAGAAAAAGAGGCGTCTTAAAAATGGGTGTTCTGGAAAGTACCTGTGCATTGACATCTCTGTTAGCAAAATGAGGCATTGGTAAAATACAGCACTGACTTGAGTAATCACAAAGAGAAAGAGGAGAGAGAAGGAACAGGAAGAGGAAAAAAAAGAGAAACATAAGAATAAGGAGCTCTTAAGAGTATGAAAATCATGTTACACATTCATCCACAGCATGTGTTTTAATTCTTCCAAAGTGATAACTTCACAACAGAACTTTCATACTCCTGGGCACTGTTCATGATAAGGGAACACAGTGAATCTAACTGGCCCAGATGATGATTAAAACCACAGTGCATTTCATCATGTCCTAATTAACCCAGCTCCAAAGGATAAAGACACATCTGCAGCATGCAGAGAGACAGGGCGGAAAGGCTGGTGCAGAATGGAGCCTTTCCCCATCTGTCTCTCCTCCACCTCTCCCTCCTACACATTCTTGGCTCCAGCCTCACTGAAATTCCGAATTCACCATATACTTTGCCCTTCTATGCCTTTGCACATGCTGTTCCCTCTGCCTGGATGTCCAGCCCTTTTCTTTACCTGCCTAGCCAATCTGCCACCCAGGCTTTAGGACCAGTTCCCATCACCCACGAGGTTTTCCCCAACCAGAGCAGACAACCTTGGCGACAGACTTCAGATGGTGCTAAAAGCTGGCAGGGCGTGGGGAGAATCTTATGTTATTCTCATGAACATAAGCCCATCAATATCTAGAAACAGAGAGAACATAAGTGGGTGCCAGGTGAAGGGCAGCCTCTCTCTTGCCCTCACTGTCCTTGTCTCTATTTGGAAAATACCTTCCTGAAAGTGTGGGTGGCGGAACACAACCTATCTCCACCATCTGGAAATCTTCTCACAGACCTTAAGCTCTTTCTGAAGATGGAAGATTGGCCTGGGAAGGGGGACATGTTGTGGTTTGCAGGTTGCCATGTTCACCCCCCCTCCTACTCCACACAGGTATGTGCTCCTACAGCTCTTCTTAACTCTGGTACTCTCCAATACCCAGGGCTGGCCAGCTGCTACCGTGCAATGGCTAGTGATCCACTCTCAGTCACCCTCACATGTGTCCCATGTTCTGGACAGTCAACAGTCACCTTGGTGCTGAGCTTCTATCTCTCCCCCTTCTACCATGTGGGCAGCCAAGTGGCCTGTTCTTTGTGCCTTTCTCACCTGCATCCCCAGCCAGGCTTAGAAGCCACCACAAGAGATGATTTCACAGAACACTTAAATGCCAACCAGTTACTGCTGATGTTACAAGTTCTGCAACTACTTCCTGTTCTATGCTTGCTGTGCACCTTTAGGCATCCTGGTCACCATCCTATCCTTAAGATGAGTGAATCCCAGGACAGAAGACACCAGCAGAGTGAGAGAGACTGGGGAGGTAGGTGAGTTAGATGGAATGAACAGAGACCTGGGGGTGTGGTGGGGGGAGAAACCATCATCTTCATCTCCATCAGCACTGTTCCCCCTCCAAGCCAACCTGCATCCTGGCTTCCCAACCACTTGAATGCTCAGAGGCCAGCTTCCCCTTGCTCTAAATGTTCACCAAGCTGGCTGCCCAGGCCGTGCATCCCATGGGAGCTGCTGAGGCCATGGTGGCCTCCACCTTTGCTGGGTTCCCTACTACGAGGCAAGAACAGATTTGGGGGTAAGGATGACACTATTGGTTAAAACCATCTGCAATTTCCTCAGGCACACAGCCCTTTCTGTGCAAGCGCCTATGGTGAGCACTCCAGAGCTCAGCCAAGAAACCTCAACCCAGGCGTCCGCTGCATTCTAAGAGAAGTCTCTATCCTGAGAAAGAAAGATTTTTCAGTCATGTGAATAGGAGCAGCGAGAGCCTGAGAGCTCTACGCATCAGCCCACATGGCAGCAAGCGTAGTTATTACACACTTACTGCTGAGCTGCCTGTGGAAAAATCTCCTTCCCTGACCACCTGCTATGCCTAAACCCTCTGAGCTATTTGGCAGTAGAGACCAGGTGTGAACGGAAGTCATCGTTATAAAAATTACTCAATCAGGGCTTCCCTGGTGGTGCAGTGGTTGAGAGTCCGCCTGCTGATGCAGGGGACGCGGGTTCGTGCCCCAGTCCGGGAAGATCCCACATGCCGCGGAGCGGCTGGGCCCGTCAGCCATGGCTGCTGGGCCTGCGTGTCCGGAGCCTGTGCTCCGCAACAGGTGAGGCCACAACAGTGAGAGGCCCGCGTACCGCAAAAAAAAAAAAAATTACTCAATCACATATAAGTAATTATCTCAATAAACAATTCCAAAGTCCCTTTAGCCAGATAGTATAATGGAGAGTAAACTAACAGATATAGACAGATCAGTGAGATACAGGATTCTATCTGGAGATTAACTTGTGTTATAACAAAAGCATATGGGTTTTGCTCCAACTCCCCTGCTTACCAGCTAAGTGGCCTTGGCCAGGATTCTTAACCTTTTTTTTTTTTTTTAAATAGATCTTTATTGGAGTATAATTGCTCCACAATACTGTGTTAGTTTCTGCTATACAACAGAGTGAATCAGCCATATGCATACATGTATCCCCATATCCCCTCCCTCTTGCGTCTCCCTCCCACCCTCCCTATCCCACCCCTCTAGGTGGTCAAAAAGCACCGAGCTGATCTCCCTGTGCTATGCAGCAGCTTCTCACTAGCTAGCTATTTTACATTTGGTAGTGTATATATGTCGCTGCTACTCACTTTGCCCCAGCTTCACCCTCCCGCTCCATGTCCTCAAGTCAATTCTCTATGTCTACATCTTTACTCCTGCCCTGCCCATAGGTTCATCAGTACCATTTTTTTTTTTTAGATTCCATATATATATATATGTGTGTTAGCATACGGTATTTGTTTTTCTCTTTCTGACTTACTTCACTCTGTGTGACGGACTCCAGGTCCATCCACCTCACTACAAATAAGTCAATTTCATTTCTGTTTATGGCTGAGTAATATTCCATTGTATATATGTGCCACATCTTCTTTATCCATTCATCTGTTGATGGGCATTTAGGTTGCTTCCATGTCCTGGCTATTGTAAATAGTGCTGCAATGAACATTGTGGTACATGTCTCTTCTCTTTTTGAATTATGGTTTTCTCAGGGTAGATGCCCAGTAGTGGGATTGCTGGATCATATGATAGTTCTATTTTTAGTTTTTTAAGGAACCTCCATACTGTTCTCCATAGTGGTTGCATCAATTTACATTCCCACCAACAGGGCAGGAGGGTTCCTTTTTCACCACACCCAATCCAGCATTTATTGTTTCTAGATTTTTTGATAATGGCCATTCTGACCAGTGTGAGGTCATATCTCATTGTAGTTTTGATTTGTATTTCTCTAATAATTAGTGATGTTGAGCATCTTTTCATGTACCTCTTGGCCATCTGTATGTCTTCTTTGATGAATTGTCTACTTAGTTCTTCTGCCCATTTTTTTACTGGATTATTTTTTTTTAATATTGAGCACCATGAGCTGTTTGTATATTTTGGAGATTAATCCTTTGTCCGTTGTTTCACTTGCAGGTATTTTCTCCCATTCTGAGGGATGTCTTTTCATCTTGTTTATGGTTTCCTTTGTTGTGAAAAAGCTTTTAAGTTTCATTAGGTCCCATTTATTTTTGTTTTTATTTTCATTACTCTAGGAGGAGGGTCAAAAAAGATCTTGCCGTGGTTTATGTCAAAGAGTATTTTTCCTATGTTTTGCTCTAAGTGTTTTATAGTGTCTGGTCTTACATTTAGGTCTTTATTCCATTTGGAGTTTATTTTTGTGTATGGTGTTAGGTAGTATTCTGATTTCATTCTTTTACATTTAGTTGTCCAGTTTTCCCAGCACCATTTATTGAAGAGGCTGTCTTTTCTCCATTGTATGTTCTTGCCTCCTTTGTTGTAAATTAGGTGACCATATGTGCATGGGTCTACCTCTGGGCTTTCTATCCTGTTCCATTGATCTATATTTCTGTTTTTGTGCCAGTACCATACTGTCTCGATTACTGTAGCTTTGTAGTATAGTTTGAAGTTGGGGAGCCTGATTCCTCCAGCTCCATTTTTCTTTCTCAAGATTGCTTTGGCTATTTGGGGTCTTTTGTGTTTCCACATGAGTTGTAAAATTTTTTGTTCTAATTCTGTGAAGAATGTCATTGGTAGCTCAATAGGGATTGCGTTTGAATCTGTAGATTGCTTTGGGTAGTATAATCATTTTCACAATATTGATTCTTCCAATCTAAGAACATGGTATATTTCTCCATCTGTTTATGTCATCTTTGATTTCTTTCATCAGTGTTTTATAGTTTTCTGAGTACAAGTCTTTCACCTCCTTAGGTAGGTTTATTCCTAGGCATTTTATTCTTTTGTTGTGATGGTAAATGGGATTGCTTCCTCAATTTCTCATTCTGATTTTTTGTTGTAAGTGTATAGGAATGCCAGAGATTTCTGTGTATTAATTTTATATCCTGCAAGCTTACCAAATTCATTGATTAGTTCTAGTAGTTTTCTGGTGGCATCTTTAGGATTCTCTATATATAGTATCATGTCATCTGAAAACACTGACAGTTTTACTTCTTCTTTTCCAATTTGCATTCCTTTTATTTCTTTCTCTTCTCTGATTGCCGTGGCTAGGACCTCCAAAACTATGTTGAATAATAGTGGCGAGAGTGTACATCCTTGTCTTGTTCCTGATCTGAGTGGAAATGCTTTCAGTTTTTCACCATTGAGTGTGATGTTTGCTGTGGGTTTGTCGTATATGGCCTTTATCATGTTGAGGTAGGTTCCCTCTATGCCCATTTTCTGGAGAGTTTTTATCATTAATGGGTGTTGAATTTTGTCGAAAGCTTTTTCTGCATCTATTGAGATGATCATATGGTTTTTATTCCTTAATTTGTTAATATGGTGTATCACATTGATTGATTTGCATATACTGAAGAATCCTTGCATCCCTGGGATAAATCCCACTTGATCATGGTGTATGATTCTTTTAATATGTTGTTGGATTCTGTTTGCTAGTATTTTGTTCAGGATTTTTGCATCTATGTTCATCAGTGATATCGGTCTATAATTTTCTTTTTTTGTGATATCTTTTTCTGGCTTTGGTATCAGGGTGATGGTGACTTCATAGAATGAATTTGGGAGTGCTCCTCCCTCTGCAATTTTTTGGAAGAGTTTGAGAAGGATCAGTGTTAGCTCTTCTCTAAATGTTTGGTAGAATTTGCCTGTGAAGCCATCTGGTCCCGGACTTTGGTTTGTTGGAAGATTTTTAATTACAGTTTCAATTTCATTACTTGTGATAGGTCTGTTTATATTTCCTAATTCTTCCTGGTTCAGTCTTGGAAAATTGTACCTTTCCAAGAATTTGTCCATTTCTTCTTGGTTGTCCATTTTACTGGCATATAGTTGTTTGTAGTAGTCTCTTATAATCCTTTGTGTTTCTGTGGTGTCAGTTGTGATTTCTCCTTTTTCATTTCTAATTTTATTGATTTGCATCCTCTCCCTTTTTTTCCTGACGAGTCTGGCTAAGGGTTTATCAATTTTGTTTATCTTCTCAAAGAACGAGCTTTTAGTTTTATTCATCTTTGTTATTGTTTCCTTCATTTCTTTTTCATTTATTTCTGCTCTGATCTTTATTTCTTTCCTTCACTGACTTAGGGTTTTCTTTGTTCTTCTTTCTCTACTTGCTTTAGGTGTAGGGTTGGATTGTTTATTTGAGATTTTTCTTGTTTCCTGAGGTGAGATTGAATTGCTATAAACTTCCCTCTTAGAACTGCTTTTGCTGCGTCCCATAGGTTTTGGGTCATTGTGCTTTCATTGTCATTTGTTTCTACGTATTTTTTAATTTCTTCTTTGATTTCTTCAGTGATCTCTTGGTTATTTAGTAGTGCACTGTTTAGCCTCCATGTATTTGTGTTCTTTTCAGTTTTCTTCCTGTAATTGATTTCCAGTCTCATAGCATTGTTGTCAGAAAAGATGCTTGATACGATTTCAATTTTCTTAAATTTTCCGAGGCTTGATTTGTGACCCAAGATGTGATCTATCCTGGAGAATGTTCCATGTGCACTTGAGAAGAAAGTGTATTCTGCCACTTTCAGGTGGAATATTCTATAAATATCAATTAAATCTATCTGGTCTATTGTGTCATTTAAAGCTTGTGTTTCCTTATTTATTTTCTGTTTGGATGATCTGTCCATTGGTGTAAGTGGGGTGTTAAAGTCCCCTACTATTATTGGGTTACTGTCGATTTCCACTTTCATGGTTGTTAGCATTTGCCTTATGTATTGAGGTACTCCTATGTTGGGTGCATAAACATTTACAATTGTTACATCTTCTTCTTGGATTGATCCCTTGAACATTTTATAGTGTCCTTCCTTACCTCTGGTAAGGTCTTTATTTTAAGGTCTATTTAATCTGATACAAGTATTGTTACTCCAGCTTTCTTTTGATTTCCATTTGCATGGAGTATCTTTTTCCATCCCTTCACTTTCAGTCTGTATGTATCCCTAGGTCTAAAGTGGGTCTCTTGTAGACAGCATATATATGGGTCTTGTTTTTGTATCCATTCAGCCAGTCTGTGTCTTTTGGTTGTGGCATTTAATCCATTTACATTCAAGGTTATTATCGATATGTATGTTCCTATTACCATTTTCTTAATTGTTTTGGGATTGTTTTTGTGGGTCTTTTTCTTCTCTTGTGTTTCCTGCCTAGAGAAGTTTCTTTAGCATTTGTTGTAAAGCTGGTTTGGTAGTGCTGAATTCTCTTAGGTTTTGCTTGTCTCAAAAGCTTTTGATTTCTCCATCAAATCTGAATGAGGTCCTTGCTGGGTAGAGTAATCTTGGTTGTAGGTTTTTCTCTTTCATCACTTTAAGTATATCTTGTCAATCTATTCTGGCCTGCAGAGTTTCTGCTGAAAAATCAGCTGATAACCTTATGGGGATCCCTTTGTATGTTATTTTTTGCTTTTCCCTTGCTGCTTTTAATATTTTTTCTTCGAATTTAATTTTTGTTAGTTTGATTAATATGTGTCTTGGTGTGTTTCTCCTAGGGTTTATCCTGTATGGGACTCTCTTTACTTCCTGGACTTGGGTGACTATCTCCTTTCCCATTTTAGGGAAGTTTTTCACTTTAATCTCTTCAAATATTTTCTCAGACCCTTTTTTCTTCTTCTTCTGGGACCCCTATAATTTGAATGTTGGTGCATTTAGTGTTGTCCCAGAGGTCTCTGAGATTGTCTTCAATTCTTTTCATTCTTTTTTCTTTATTCTGCTCCTCAGCAGTTATTTCCACCATTTTGTCTTTCAGCTCACTTATTTGTTCTTCTGCCTCAGTTATTCTGTTATTGATTCCTTCTAGTGTATTTTTCATTTCAGTTACTGTGTTGTTCATCTCTGTTTGTTTGTTCTTCTAGGTCTTTGTTAAACATTTCTTGTATTTTCTCAATCCATGCCTCCATTCTATTTCCGAGATTCTGGATCATCCTTACTATCATTACTATGAATTCTTTTTCAGGTAGAGTGCCAATTTCCTCTTCATTTATTTGGTCTTGTAGGATTTTACCTTGCTCCTTCATCTGTGGCTTATTCTTTTGCTGTCTCTTTTGTTGTTGTTGTTGAGTGGGATTGTGTTCCTGTCTTACTGGCTGTTTGGCCTCAGGTTTCCAACACTGGAGTTTGTAGGCTGTTGGGTAGAGCTGGGTCTTGATGCCGACATGAGGACCTCTGGAAGACCTCACTCCAATGAATATTCCCTGGGATCTGAGGTTCTCTGTTAGTCCAGTGGTTCAGACTTGGAGCTCCCACTGCAGGAGCTTCGGCCCAACCCCCAGCCATTCGCTTGGGGGTTCCTCCTGTCTTCTTGGGCATCAAGGTCCCCCACCAGTGTCTGGCAGGTGCCCTAGTTGTGGGGAGAAATGTACTCCATGTCTTCCCACACTGCCACCTTGACTCCATCCCCCCCAATCTTCTAGTAGGGTACCATACCATCCTTTCACCTCTCCTACCTCCCAAATGTCCTCTCCTTTGCAAACCTCAAGGAATTCTGTGTGGAGCACGTGTGCATGTGTGTGCATACACATGCACACACACGCACAGAATGTACAGGTGTATCCTTGCATGTCACTTTTCATAGTTTCGGCTAGGCAAGACCTATCAAATCTCCATATGCCAAATGCTGATGAGAAAGCTCCACCAAACCTTAACCAATAACAGAGAAGTGAAGCCAAAAAGCCTATGACCCAAGTTTTCCCTTAAGCATGGCAGAAATTGAAACAATTTCTGGTAATTCTTAGTAATTCATAATATAGGAGTAAGAAAATAGAAATGCCTGAAACTGACCTTACAAATAAGAACTAGGAAGGAAAAGTATTGGCAGGAATTAGGGAGCTGGGGAGGGACTGTGGAGACCACCTAGTCCTGATATCACAGATAAAGCTGAGCCTGAGAGAGAAGTAATTGACCCAGGATGACACAGGGGCAAAGCTGGGACAGGAGTCCGGCACTGTACCACTTGAGGTATAATCAGCCATTCATTTCCAAATCCATTTGGTTCCCATATCTCTGAACTAACCAAGTAATAGTAAGTCCAAAAGGAACTTACCCAAAAAACTTTTCTTGGCCACAGATGCTGGACCCAATAAGGTCCCCAAAGAACAGTATCCACTTCATGTCCCAAGGGTGTCAGTCATAGAGTGGCTGAGTCAAGCTGTATTTATAAGGAGTCTGAGGCAGTCTCATGTCCTCAAAAATGCTAATATGACTCCCAAGCACCCTTGAAACTCTGACAGTACATCAGATGCCTCTTTCATTCCTTTTGAGTGATAAAAGCCAAGCCTCTTGATTTACAAGGTCAGGAACTTGCTCCTCAGGCTGGAAAAGTCTGTGCTAAGGGTGCTATAATGCTCATCACTTGGTATTTAAATAGTGTCTTTTGAGTAAATACGCAAGTCCCATAGTGCTGGATAGAATTTATACTGATAGAGGAGGCCAGATTATAAACCTGAGATGAAGTTACCTCTAGAGTAAAAATAAATAAATAAAGACTATCAAAGAAACCCCAAGCCAACTCCAAGACCACACACTTAACACACTTGACAAGCCCTTCTCTGGTGACAGCAGATCATGATGAAAGTTTGTGGCTTCTGTTATGAATCTGACACCTAATTCTTATGACTCCACTAAAAAGGCAGAAATATATGAGGTAAGTGGTATAGGAGGAATGTGTTTGAATAAATTATCAGTTTTCCTTGAAATCTGAGCTAAAGGTAAGGTTTAATGGTATTATTAATAATAAGACTTTCTTGCATTTACTAGATTCTGAGTCTGGTGTCCTTTCCACCAAGTCACAGCAGAACAAATTGAAGACACTCATGATCTCCATGACTTCTTCAAGGACTCTGGGGCCTTTCAGTCTGTCCTAGGTGCCCCAAATCCCACAAGCCTCTCCCACCCTACTGTCCCCCACCATCTACATACTTTCTGCACTTTCTCAAGGGGAGTAGATTCAACCAAGGGTCATGGTTGAGAGTGTTAAAGAGATGTTATTCTGACACTTGTTACAACTGTAAGGAATACTTTATTCAAGATACAATAGGAGAGAGTAATTGTGTTCAACTTCAAATACGTAAAGATAGCAGAGCAAGGGGATCAGTGGATGGAAAACTGTTAAGAGGAGACATCAGGGTAGGGGGAATTCTTGCTTAACTGACCTAACAAATTATTGCTAAAGGCAGGCCAAGGACTTAGACATCAATGATGGAGGATGAGGAACTCAATCAGATGTCAAGGATTGGGGGATTACTTAGCAGGATTCTTTGCTAAGACTGACTTAGGGCCCAAGGACAAGGCTAGTAGAAAAGAAAGTTCAGGGAAGCCTGTCCAAGGTTTGGTCAAGAAGAGTCTTTGTCAGGAGTTGTGGAGCTGGGGGCCTCTGTCGGGGCTCTTTTGTCCTTCCAACACTGGAAGTGAACTCCTAGGCCCACCTTGGTCTATCACAAAGGCTGGGCTGTACTTCACTATGATAGATTTCAGCTTTGAAATTAGTAAAAAGAGAAGCTGAGACCTGAATCTGCAAGAAATGTGAACTAAAGAATCAAGTACCCAGAATTCTAGGCAAGCTGAAATTCACTTCCCACCCTTTTCTCCCAGGGAAAGCCATCAACATGAAGAAAATATAAATCTCTAATGGAAGCCAATGTCTAAAGAGAAATTGTATGGAATCTGAGACCCAGACTTGATGGGGCAGCCTGGAGGAAGGAGCGTCATGGGTTTGCGTCTCCACTAGTTTTTCTGATGCAGCATACCAGAAACAGAAAAGCAGAAGGTAACATGCAACCAGAGGATACAGCACCTAGCATGATACTTAGCACAATGCAGTTGCTTAATTAGTATTTACTGAATAAATAAACACGAAAGTCCCCTTCTAGCTCTAAGATGCTACTCTATTAAGATGAACCAACTGACACATGTCACAACATGGGTGAATCTCGAAAACATTTGCTAAGTGAAATAAGCCAGTCACAAAAGGACAAATACTATATGATTCCATTTATATATGGTACCTAGAACAGGCAAATTCATAGAGACAGAAAGAGCACAGAATTACCATGGGCTAGAAAGAAGGAGAACAGGGACTTATTGCTTAAGGGGTACAGAGTTTCAGTTTGGGACGGTGGAAAATTTCTGGAGATGGATGGTGATGACTGCACAACACTGTGAATGTACTTAGTGTCACTGAATTGTACACTCAAAGTGGTTAAAATCGTTTTATGGTATGTATATTTCACGACAATTTTGTTTTTAATTTTTAAAGGATGTTGGTAGCACTTTGCTTAAAATGGGATTAAAAAGATAAAGGGGTACAGCTCAATGTTGCTGTGTTTAAGGGCAACATAAATCAAAGATATAATGCTCCTATATCAGGATTAGAAAAAGGAATAATCAGGGGCTTCCCTGGTGGCTCAGTGGTTAAGAAGCCACCTGCCAATGCAGGGGACATGGGTTCGAGCCCTGGTCCGGGAAGGTCTCACATGCTGCAGAGCAACTAAGTCTGTGCGTCACAACTACTGATGCTGCGCTCTAGAGTCCGTGAGCCACAACTACTGAAGCCTGCGCACCTAGAGCCCGTGCTCCACGACAAGAGAAGCCACCTCAATGAGAAGCCCGTGCACCGCAATGAAGAGTAGCCCCTGCTCGCCGCAACTTGAGAAAGCCCACGCGCAGCAACGAAAACCCAATGCAGCCAAAAATAAAAATAAAATAAATAAGTTTAAGGGAAAAAATTACAAATCTTTAAAAAAAAAAAAGAAAAGAAAAAGGAATAATCACAATGCAGGAGCTTCCCTGGTGGTGCAGTGGTTAAGAATCCGCCTGCCAATGCAGGGGACACAGGTTTGAGCCCTGGTCCGGGAAGATCCCACATGCTGCGGAGCAACTAAGCCCATGCAACACAACTACTGAGCCTGTGCTCTAGAGCCTGTGAGCCACAACTACTGAGCCTGCGTGCCACAACTACTGAAGCCCGTGAGCCTAGAGCCCGTGCTCCGCAACAAGAGAAGCCACTGCAATGAGAAGCCCACGCACCACAACAAAGAGCAGCCCCCACTCACTGCAGCTAGAGAAAGCCCACGCACAGCACCGAAGACCCAATGCAGACAAAATAAACAAATACATAAATAATAAATTTATTTTAAAAAATAAATAAATAATCACAGCCCAACTTTGCTTCAAACCAAAGAGCTTTTAATGGTGTTTATTCCCAAGAGCCTTAATAGGGGTGGTCTCACACATGCTCCATGACTGTCTTCAAGCCAAACCAGGTCTCTTTCACTGTGGGTAAGATCTGATTGGCCAGCAGAAGGAACTCATATCGATCTGTGTCTCCCAGTTCAAATTCAAATGATTATTTGATTCCAGAGTCATAAGACCAGTCAATGCTTCCTCCACTGGCTTGGTCTGAAGGGCAAATGAGAATAAAATCTGGTTATACTATTCCCACTGGCCTCTCACAGCTATGTAACCTCTATATTAAGTTCCACCACTATCAAAAATAAGTCAGGCCCCTATCTGCATGGACCTTGAGAACAGGGATAGCTTAGTAGAGGGCCGTGCTTATGAAAAAATACAAGATTAATTTGAAAAGCAAAAGGTGTTACTCAAATGGACACTATACTTAGCTTTCCTTTGGTGTTCTTAGGAGCCTCTGGCTTCACCCACCCATTTGGAATCCTGCCTGCTCTCCTACTGGCATCTTCTACAGCTTAGGGAGGCTACACCACTTCCTTCTTCAGTTGGGTGCTAGGTGTAAACATTGTTTCCTCTGGTGGGAGAGAAGGGATTACAAATAGAGGAAGAGATTTGGTCCCTGCTCTCAGGGGACTTTCAGTATAAGGATGGAACAGGCTTTGTTCTGATAACAAATAATATGCCCAGCACCTATATGTGTGAGTAAAACCAACAATGTGCACCTGTGTAATATGTGGCCACTTACGTGACAAATGATAAAGGAAGGTAGCATTAGCCTACAAAGACTTCTGACAATCATGACTCAGAAGAGCTAAGCAATAGGTCGGCTCTGAGGCCCATCCGAGGGAGGGCAGGTAGAGGTCAAATGGAGTCACCTAATCCCTAAGAATGGTGCCGAGCAAAGGGGAAGACCAGGGAGGTTATACCAGGGAAAAGTAGGACTAGTGGTTAATATTGGGAATTAACACTATGAACTCGTGTGTCTGGTGTCTTTGCCTTCACCCACAGCAGCAGTAGTAGCACCTGGTAAATAACAAACACCAAATGGCTGCTGACTTGAACTGAATTTTCCTGGGTAGCAAAATTACTAACTTATACCTTTGGTGTGGTCACATGACACAGATGATCCCACTAAGAGGTCCACAGTGGACTGGCTTCAGATTGAATCCTGATTCTGCAAATCATTATTTGGGTGACCTAAGACAGTCACTTATCTGAATCCCAAACGCTTCTTCTGTCAAATAAGGATAATACTACTATTTACTTCATAGGGCAGTGAGAATTAAATAGGATAATATAATGTTCATGATTCGATCAATTGTTGAGTGCTTATTAAATGTGTTAGACGTTATGCTAAATTGGTTTATTTAATCCTCACCTGTGTCACAAGTAGATATTAGTATTAGTCCCATTTTACAGATGAGGAAATCTCAGAGAGATAGAGATTAAGTGAAGGAGATGGGATAATGTATGTAGAATAGGCATTCAGTAAATGTCAGTTGTGATTATAACCATCATTATCAATAAATGACTAAGATCCCATCAGAAAAGTTGGACCACATTAAGGATCAGAGGTATCTGGAGGAGAGTAGTTCACCAGGAAGCTAACAAGCAACATTTATATAGTGCCTTCGAGTTAGTGAACTCTTTTATTCTACATTCTATCTTTAGAGCTTCTCAACAACCCATTTCATAGATGAAAAAACCAAGGGAACCTGGTTTGAGTGACCGGGCTTGAGTGACCTGCCCAAGGTTACTTGGTTCCAAAGTGATAGAACTATAACTCAAACCCAGACCTCTCTCCCCAAGGTCTGTGTTTTATTTCCCCCTGAGAAAGACTCAAGTAACAACTTCTGGACCAAACACCTGTTGTGATGCAGCTCCTTATAGACCTTTCCAGATGAGAAACTTTCCAGAAAATGTCTCACCCACCACAGACGTACAGCCATGTCTTGGGTGGAGTGAAGCAGGTATTCAGCCCAGAGCTGCATACCAATCAGGGGCAAGAGGCAAAAAGTACTTAACTGGGACTCGTTCTTAGAGGCAGTGCTTGTCCAAGCTGGAATGAGGCCAGAATCAAGGATAACAGAGTCAGCTCTGGACAGAGATGCAGCAAGAACTTGATTAACCATTAATGGTCACATTACAAAAGATCAGACAGCAAACCCTATACTTGTCTGACATTTGCTTAATGGAAGTATCTTCAACATCTGTGACTTTACCAAAAAAAGCATACTAAATGTAGGCCTTTCAAGGTCTACAGTACTTGTAAATACCTCAGAAAAGGAAGGTGGAAAACTAGATTCCTTGTAATAAAATGGCTGAGACCCCATGTATGTGTCTCAGGGGCAAATTATGCCATTCTGCTGACATTCTGAACTCCAGCCTCCACTCAGAGGTGGCCAACCAGAGAAAACATGCATTCCTCAGCCTCAAGTGGCCATAACGGCCTTCTACCCCACTGCCACCACTCAGGGGCCCTCCTCCCTGGAGGTTCCCCCACCAAAGGGGAGGACAATCCCACATGGAACACAGTTAAAAAGGTCTGGGCAACTGTAAGATCAGTCTTCCCAGAGAATAGCCTAAAAAATATGTAGATAGAGCTCCAAAGCTGTTCATTACATTTGACTTGGGAATCGCCTAAAAGAAAAAGAAGTTTGTGCCAATATGTTCATAGTAGCACTATTTAGCAAAAAGTTGAAACAATCCAAAGGCCCAATAACTGGGATATAGCAGTATAATTGAATAACAAATACCTAGAGCGGAAATAACATAAAACTATGTAGGAAATGTACAATGGAATACTACTCAGCTATAAAAAAAGAATGAAATAATGTAATTTGCAGCAACATGGATGGACCTAGAGATTATATACCAAATGAAGTCAGAAAGATATACCATATGATAGCACTTATATGTGGAATCTAAAATATGACACAAATGAACTTATCTATGAAACAGAAACACACTCACAGACATAGAGAACAGACTTGTGGTTGCCAAGGGGGATGGGAGAGGGATGGATTGGGAGTTTGGGATCAGCAGATGCAAACTATTATATAGAGAATGGATAAACAACAGGTACTACTGTATAGCACAGGGAACTATATTCAATATCCTGTGATAAACCATAATGGAAAAGAATATGAAAAAGAATATATATGTATAACTGAATCACTTTGTTATACAGTAGAAGTTAATACAACATTGTAAATCGATTATACTTCAATAAAATAAATTTTTGAGCTTCCCTGGTGGTGCAGTGGTTGAGAGTCCTCCTGCTGATGCAGGGGACACGGGTTCGTGCCCCGGTCCAGGAAGATCCCACATGCCGCGGAGCGGCTGGGCCCGTGAGCCATGGCCGCTGAGCCTGCGCGTCTGGAGCCTGTGCTCCGCAAAGGGAGAGGCCACAACAGTGAGAGGCCCACGTACCACACACAAAATAAATAAATAAAATAAAATTTTTAAAGAACTATATGGGAAATGATGTTACATGAAAAAAAGCTAAACGCAGACATTGATTACAACTAGATAAATATATTTGTGTTCAATGACAAAACATTAATGAAATTGAAACTGATAATAAAGTATAATCATTATTGGACTCTTTTTTCTATGAAGTTTTAAAAATACATCATAATAGCAAAAAAGAAAGAGAGAAAGAAAGAAAACCATAATCTGGAAAAAAAGAGAAACTTTCATGCTCTGAAATATTACCAAATCCGTAGTTTTGGGATTTCCATTAAGTGTTCTAGATATGGTGAGTAAACTATTACTCCTCTGCTCTCCAAGACTCCCATTAAGAAAACCATGACTGGGACCTCCCTGGTGGCACAGTGGTTAGGAATCCACCTGCCAACGCAGGGGACCCAGGTTTTATCCCTGGTCCGGGAAGATCCCACATGCCGTGGAGCAACTAAGCCCATGCACCACAACTACTGAGCCCACGTGCCACAACTACTGAAGGCTGTGCGTCCTAGAGCCTGTGTTCCACAACAAGAGAAGGCTCTGCAATGAGAAGCCCGCGCACTGCAAGGAAGAGTAGCACCCGCTCACCACAACTAGAGAAAGCCCACATGCAGCAACGAAGACCCAACGCAACCAAAAATAAAATAAATTTTTTTAAAAAATCAAGTATGCTTTAAAAAAAAAAAAGAAAAGAAAACCATTACTAACAAGTGTGCTCTCCCTCAGATTCCCACCATCACCCTTTTACAGACAGAGCTATGTCAGTGTCCCCAGCATGTCGGCACACTCTTCTCTTGTTCAACCCTGATCTGCCCACCTCTGCTTATCCCTTTCTTGCCCCTATTCTCCTCCTCTTTGGAACAGCACTGCCTTGGTCATTTCTTCTCTCTCCTATATCTTCCACCTCTCCCTCTCTATTATTCCCTTTCCCACAGTCAATAAACAAATCTCTTATCTCAAAAACAAAACCCTCCATTCCTCTCTCTCCTTCCCTTCTCATCCATACTCCTCTGAAAAGTAGTCTACTCACTGGGCCTCCCCTTCTCCCATCCCACGTACTCCTCCAGTAGCCCTCACTCTTCTGAAACTGCTCTGGTTATGGTCACCATAAGCTAGTAATGAAAACCCAATGGTAAATGTTCTGTCCTTTTCACATTTGACCTTTTTGTGACCTTTTTGTCATTGTTAACCACTGCCTCCTTCCCAACAATTGCTCCTTCCCTGGTTTCTGAAATGCAAGGTTTTTGGCCTCTCTGCCCAGCCCTGCTGCCATGCTCTCCATCATTGCTAACCACTTCTGCTGCTTAACATCTTACTCCCCTCCTCTGTCCAGGGCTTTTCCCACTTCAGATGACCTCCTTGCTCTCCTGTTCCAACCACCTTCCCTGTGTCAACTACCCTTAAATCTCTCTCTCTGCAGAATCCCAGGGGTATACAGCCCAAAGCCTACAGGACATCTCCACTTGAAAACACCACACTTATCTCAACCTCAGTATGTCTAGAGCTGAACTCATCTTTCCAACCCCACTCTTCCTTCACCTTCCTGGATGTCTCCCTCAGTTAATGGCACCATTCAATGACCATCAGTGAGAAACTCTCCACTTCGGATAAACGATAAAAAACTTTTGATTTTACCTTGTAAATGTCGCCCTTCATTCCTCACTGGCACTGCTGTAGTGTGAGCCATCATCTCTCCTCTGAACTCTTCCTGCTCTTCTTGTGGGATGTTCCTACTTCTAGTCCATCATCACCACATCCTCCATGTTGCTGCTAATGTGTTTTATCTAAAACACAATGCCTCAGTGCACTCGCTGCCCTGCTGAAGACGCTCCAATGGCTTCCAGAATCCTTTGGGTTAAAACCTAAATTCTTTAATATGGCACACAAAAACTTGAACTCCCCCAACTCTTGCTACCACTTTCATTCCTTCTTGTAGTTCACAGAGCCCATCATGCAGTTTCACACAGCTGTGCCTTTGCATGTGCTGTTAATGAGCCAGATTGTCCCATTCCTCTTCCCCTTCTCTAGCCTTCAAAATCCTGCCCTCTTCCTAGATGAAATCAAATCCCCCCAACTTTCTAATACTTTTGTACCATGTATAGCCTACTATTGCACATATCATACTAAAGTTTTTCTTCCCATTCATCACCCATATTAAACAGTGAGTTCTCTGTGGGTTCATTATGTCTCCAGTACTTGGAGACAGGTATATAATCATATACAATGATTAGCACATAATATATGCTCAATAAAAGCGTGTGTTTTAGGCACAGTGGGTGCCTACAAAAGTCATTTGTTTCCAAAGGATCCATGGGCATGGGAGCACTAGGGAACTCCTGGGCATTCAACTGTGGGGTCCTGAGTTTCTGGCTTTGTCCATAACAAAGTGAGGGGATTCCTTTGGAGGACTAAGAATCTGCATGTGGGTGCATTAGGATTTCCAACAGCGCTGCAGTCATTTCTTGTTCTTATCTCGATTTACTATGGGAGAGAGGAGCATCGGGAAGTCTGACAGCAGGCTCCCAAGCTTTATACCTGCCATTGCCATTACTCCTCACTTGTCCTCCTCTTTGTTTCCCCAAGCTCTGCATGGACAAATGGCTGCAACAGGGTCTATCCACTGAAACCTCTGGGTCCTCTTAAGAGTTGCACCCATTCTGTCCCCACATACAGTCCATGGGTTTACTTAGGGTGTGAGCCTCTCTTAGTCAAGAAATGGGTAATTAATAAAAGTGGTAACTTAGGTCAGAGTCTTGATAAATGCCCATTTTCAGGCAAAGAAATTCCACATAATGAGAGTGAGCCATTAAGGATCAGGACAAGCAGAGCAGAAAACACACAACTCAAATATTTAGGAAGTTCTTTGCTCTAAATACCACACAGTAAGTATATCATGGAGGAGATCTAGCCTCGCTGAAGAAAACTGTGTAAGTTTGGGTTCCCTGCATTTTTAAGGGCTACTCGTTTCATGTCAGAGCATTTAGAGGCTTTGACCCCAAATCACATGGTGCCTGCTATCTTAGTGGGTCATTTGTAAAAACACGTTAGATACTAACAGATGACTGAGCAGACAGGTCCCATTTTGTACTTGGTGCTGTGCAGGCTTGTCAGAGACTGGGCAGCCTTTTGGGCCACTTCATTTTAGAGTGAGAGAACCAAGGAAAGGTGGATAGATAGTGCTTGTCTCTTGGAAGAACAGATGCCCAGTTGCAGAATGTAGAATGGGACAGTCTGATGAACTCGACACTGGTTAATTAAGCACAACACCCTTTTTGTTTCAACCATTTTCACTGGGAAGTAAGCACAAGTTCACTTCTGTTGGCTCTGAAAATACAACAGACCCTCGTTGTTTACTTGATCTTTCAGGTTCTTGCAATAAATACACCAGGGTCATTATTTTGCCACTAGCTCTCCTTGTTCAGGAGTGTGGATGGAAATAGGGTGGGAGTAAGGGGCTAAAGAGAATGTGTACTGACTCAAGGATGTATCCAGGAAGTTGGTTTTCTTTTTTAAACTAGATCCCTACATTGGCTTATTTCCCTATGATTGTCTCTTTTTCCAAGAAGTAGAGCTCACCAAAGTATTTTCCATTATTTGAGGGTTCCAATTTTGACTGATTGAGGCTTTACTGTCCTTGCTAGGGATAAATGTAAGGTCTTGAACTTGGGTCCAGGAAAACAACTGTACAATTACCAGATGGGGGAAACCTGGCTCAGCAGAATACTCAGAGAGCCTGGGGGTTTCGGCTGTCAATGAGCCCAACATGAGTCAACGGCACGACGCCACTGCCAAAAAACTAATGTGACCCTCAACTGCATAAGCTGGATGAGGGCAGTTACGGTCATGCTCTGCGCTATGCTTGTTAACCCCACAACGCGAGTTTTACATTCACTACTGGAAGCTGCCCTTGAAGAACACAGACAAATCAAAGCATATTTGTAAAATAGCAACCAGAAGGGTGAGGGAAGTTGGGGACATATTCTGAGGGCTTGAAGGGACGGGGGTACTTAGCAAGGATAAGGAAAAGCCTAGGAGAAACAGGTTACTATCTTCAAGTAATTAATGAATTTGTCTCTCAAAGGGAAATAAACTTACTCTCTGGAGCAAGACGATAAACCAGGGCTGGTATGTGAAAACCATAAGCAGAAGGCTTGAGCTCAAACTATCAAATCTGCCCCAACATGGAAAAGGCTCCCTTGGAGGCAGGGAGCTATCCAATCATAGGCTGGATGACTATATGGTAGAGATTTAAGCACCAGGTTTAGGTAATGTAAGGTTATCTAGAGCTACTAAAAGTACCTTTGATATTCAACTCTGACATTCTCTCTCCCTTGATTCACCATCAAAACCCTGAAAACTGCCTTACAGGGGCTAAAATGCAACTGATAAGATGAAAGATACACCTGAATTTGAATAATCTATTCCATTTCTGCTAGCTGCTGACAACAATCTACTTGAAAGTAAACTGACCAAAAGGTCCCATCTCAGGGTTTATCTCTAATATATGGGTTTCAAAAACCAAGCCTAAAAGCCAAACTGGAAATATTTGCACATTCTCTTCAGCTGGGGTAGCACTTGCTCAATTATAAGCAGCCCCCTGAGATGTCACCATCTGACTTAAGGCTGCCACCAGTTTGCTCATTCCTGAAACAGGAAAGACGATGGAGGGTATCAAGTGACACCTTAGGGAAGCGTTTTATGCCCAGCATACACCAGTGCAGCATGATGACGGATCACAGAGCCAAAGACACCAGGAAGGTATAAGGCAAAGAGCTGAGAGGCAGCATTGCTTAGCATAGAGCAACTGACTACAGATCCAAGAGCTTCAGGTCCAAATCCAAGTGATTATTTCCTAAGCAACAGAAAACACATCCTGGGAATTTATAGTCGAATCAGGCTCCTGCTCACCTAGATAAAGGCAACAATAATTTCATGAACTCTATTTCCCAAGGAAATTTAATTTAGGCAAGTCTTTCAAACCTTTGCCTGTGTCACAATCTTCTCAGTGGTTGGACATATTATGTCTCATTCATGTTTGTAACCTGTCACAAGTATACCCCCATCTCAATACCTATCTTTATGACTGAAACTTATTTGTCCACACCATGGATGTTTGTATCTGAAATGAAGTTTCAGAAACTTACGAGCTCATCAAATTTATGTGACTCGGCACATATATACCCATAGGGGAACATCAGCAGCTGGGAATAGCTGTGGAAGGTAATGAAGGCCGTGACTTTTCCAGGACTCTTGATAAAGTCCACTATGGATTTCACTTCAACTTCAGAGTTGGCACTGGGTCTATGGTATGAGTCAGAGCAAGGGTTGTTGCTGGCTCCAGGTTGTGATGGGATGCAGAAGATGCCAAGTGAGAACAGTGAGCTTTAAGGAGACAGTGTACGGAGGCAGTTACCATGCATCACTTCAGTTCCTCCTCTGGAAATCAGAGCAAGATTGTCATTGTGTTAGATTGAATTACTACCTAAACACACAGTCAGGAGACCTAACTCCTGGTTAGGTCCAGAAGAGAGATTCTGGACACATCTCTCTTCTTTAAAAACATGGCTCCTCTATATGGCAGAAAGAACTATCAAATTAAATCATCTCCTCTCTGTGGGAGTTGTTGGAAGAAAAGCTAGATTTAATATTATAGATGGAATTCCTGCATTGGGTGGGAGTTCAGCAAGCTCATTTTCTGGGATTTCTTCCAATTCTTAGAGCCCAAGAGTAGAAGAGTCTATGTATCTGTACTTCTAAGTCACAAAGCCACAAATGCAAGGAACCTCTGATACCCTTTCTGTGGTGAGGAAGTCACAATTACTTTTGACAAAAAGGCTACCTTTGGCCTCATTTTCTCAGCTACTGGAGTTACTCATGACCACTGAAGTGGGCCCACTGTGGCCTGGCCAGGGCTCTGAATGCTAGAGAAACTCTGAAGGGACAGGTAGAGGCTGGGACTCCACAGAGTCTCTAAATGATATGGACAAAGTATATATACAACCTATCACCTCATTTGGAGATTATTTAATAAGAACAACAAGCCAGGAAAAATTTTGACTTTGAATTGCTGGACATTGTTCAGTATTTTGGATCTGATGCTTTGATTTTTTTCTTTCCTACACTAAAAAAAAAAAGAATTTGTAAAAGCGATGAATGAAGTTGCCACTCATCCATATCCTGTCAGTGTATCCTTTCTTGGTTCAATGATTCTCATTAATTCATCTGTCTTTCAAGTCTTTAGTGATTGCCTTCTATGTGCCAGACACTATGCTAGGTGTTAGGAACACTACAGTGGAAAAGACAGTTTCTAATGTTACTGCTATCATACCTAATGAGGAAAAACCAAATACATTTTAACTCTGTGATTAGAGAAACATAAGGGGTTTTAACCGGTGCCTGAAAGCAAAAAGGAGCCCCCCAACCAGCCTGGCACTGGACCCCAAAAAATTAGAGCTGTAAGTCAACAAAGGCAGAGCAGGAAGCAAGTATTTTCTCTTTGAATCTATTCTGAAAATCAATTTCTTAATCTTATTCATACTTCATTTTAGTTTTCTTTCTCGAAGCATCCATAGATGATGTAATGCTTCTCCTGTGACTAGATCCCAACCCCCTCTAGTGGTTGGTTCAGGGCTTCCCGGCGCTTCCCGCCACCACACAAAGTCCTGCTCTGGAAGCTCAGAAGCTGAGCCGGGATACAGCTTATGGGAAATCCAAGATGTGAGACAAAATATATTAAATGCTCCTCAGAGCTCAGTGACAGCACTGTGTGCCTGTGAAGGGAATTTAGTGAAGTGTTTTTCAAATAGGTTTTTAAATAGCTTCAATCCTGAATGGGCTTAGCAGGCTGACAGCACTGCAAAGCCATGCAAATAGCTATCTGGCCAGACAACACCTGACTATCCCTGGGGGAAAGTCCCCATGCTCACCTCCAAAACCCACATCCCAGTTCCGGTTAGGATCAACACCAACACTGAGGCTTCCAGATACCTTGAACCGGGTCTTCTGCCACATACGATTCTTTAAAATCCAACGGAAAGAAAATACAGAAAAAAAAAAAAAGATGGTCATTCAGTCCAATGAGAAGTTTCCTTTAGAATTTTGTTAATTTCTCCCACTCCCTCATGGGAAGGCCCTTTTGGAATTGCACTCATTTCCCTTGCCCACAGACTTGACCAGTAGTCCTCACACAGGGTTCTGCTTGGAGCTTCTCGGCCGTCTCACCGAGGCAAGAAGTAAATAAGCCCCCATCTCCTCCAATGAATACCTGCCAAACCATGTTCCGTAGAACCACAGTCCCCTCAAGTGTTAATACAATAACAACAAAAAACAAAAAAATAGTGGGGAGAGCCCGAGGGTCCTGTGATAGAATATTTTGGGAAAATAACAGGGTTAAATTGGCTAATTTACTTCAGAATTTCTAAAGGTTTTTTTTAAATGTTTTAATGTTTTTTATGAAGCTCCAAGAGAGGGATACAGTGGGCAGTATTTCCCAAACTTGACTGTGGAACCCTTTATTCATAGGGTATCTCATGAGATGAGTACTACTATTTCTACAAGTTCCTTCTGAACACGCGTTGAAAAATGCTATCGTAGTCTGCTCTCTTCAAAAATAAACTTGAAGCTCTGATTCATTCTGAATATACATGGGGTCACAGTTGCCATAATGGTGTTCTGTAATGAGATTTTTAAAGAAAAAAAAACTGCATAACTTGTTTTTGTGATATAACAGAGGATTTCTTCTACAGATTGTAAGTAAAATGCCAGATGCATTGTACTGCCTACCTAAATCCTACAGCAATCTAATTGTCAGCAGGTAACATCCGCCTCCTCTTTTCTATCAATCCTACCATCAAAACACAGGGATAATTGGAACAAATCTCCTAGGTGACTCACAGTGAACACTGAACTCTAATAGCCCAGCCTAACAGCTGAAATGGGCTCTGACCAAGGCAATATGGAAAGATATCATGTGTTGGAAAATGAAATGATTGTAAACATCACTATATGCCTCAATTCAGGGCCACTACTGAGAGATGAGGCATTCCATTTAGGGTAAATCAAGAACAGAAAATCACTTTTGTTTTGTTTTGAAGTTCCTACACATCTCCTTAAATTCTTGTTGAAAAGAAAAAGTCCTGGCTTCCTTTGGTTTGAGAGAACACTTAGCCATCAGAGCAGCAGGAAGATGTCCATCATATCCAATCAAAGTGATGGATGGGTCATTTCCATAATCAGAGGCATTCTGAGCAGAGACAACATATATGTCAATCTCACACTCCCCTTTCACCAGGGAACAGAGGAGAGAATATTAAGGCAATGTGTTTTTTCCAAACATAAACTAACACTGCTGGTCAGTGAGAGTCTTCCAGGACTACAGCCCAATCTCCTATTAACGTGTTTAATATGCCAGTGTCGATACTTTTATTTCCAATCAGAATAATTTACTTATATTAAATAAAAATCAGGTATCACTTATCCATTATCTCTCAAAAGCAGAATTCTTCCAATTAATTTTAGTGAGGCATTTTGCAATGGTGGGCAACTGTGTTTGTGGCTCAGGGGGATCTATGAACCAAAGAAATCTTTTCAGTTTCCTTAATCACCACACAGGCTATACCTTCTCAAAAGTACTCACGACCAACATCAGATTACTTAATTATGCAGAGACTTCTCTAAAGACCCAGAGAACCAGTTAAATTCCATTTGGGGAATTACATTTCTACTTGTGATCAATTGCAGTAGAGTTGAGGTTTCTGCTGGATTAAAATTTATTCATTTCCTGTGCTCAGCCATCCTAAGGCATTATTATTCAACTGTTAAATATCCATTTCATAATACCCTAAAGGTAACTGCATTTTAATTGAAGGGAAAAATGTATCAGCCGGTATGCACGTGGCTGCACATGCTTGAATGATCTGATGTGGATTGATTTCCTTTGCTCATGAATTAACATTGTGATTTATAGCATGTCATTTTTGAATTACTTAAGAAATACCAGACTAGGTCACACCCAGCACGGTGTCCTGACTCTAATTCCAATGAACATGTGGAAGAGACATATCGCTACACCCTAACTTTAAGTGAGATTTGGAAATTTTTCAGAACAACCCAAAAACCTTCAATGAGTTCGTTCCACTTTGTATCTGTAGGTCAAAGTAAACTCTTCTAGCCCATTTATATTCTCTATCTAAGCTCCTTTTGTGATTTTATAGATCTCTAATACATTGTGCCACAGCCCTAGGAGCTCCAGGCAGCAAAGCAATGTTCTCTAATCTGTTCTTATGCTGAATCTGACTCTTGGTGTCCTTACTTGCCACCCTCTTAATCTCTTTTAGCTCACTATCTTTTTTTTTTTATTTATTTCATTTATTATTTTTGCCTGCATTGAGTCTTCGTTGCTGTGCATGGGCTTTCTCTAGTTGCGGCGAGCAGGGGCTACTCTTCGTTGCAGTGCACGGGCTTCTTATTGCAGTGCACGGGCTTCTTATTGCAGTGGCTTCTCTTGTTGCAGAGCACGGGCTCCAGACACGCGGGCTTTAGTAGTTGTGGTACGCAGGCTCAGTAGTTGTGCCTTGCGGGCTCTAGAGCACACGCTCAGTAGTTGTGGTGCGCGGGCTTAGTTGCTCCACGGCATGTGGGATCTTCCCAGGCCAGGGATTGAACCCGTGTCCCTGAACTAGCAGGTGGATTCTTAATGACTGCGCCACCAAGGAAGCCCATAGCTCTCACTATCTTTTAACAGAGCACGCAGTGGCCAGCAGGTTGGGGGAGTACGGAGGTACATGGCAGGGTGCTGGGTGGAGCAATACCAAATTATGTTTGAATGGGTCTGTTTCCTGACTGTGTGACAAGAGAAGGACTTGGGATGAGAGCGTCAGCCATAGGACCACAGGGATTGCTGTGAGGTTAGGTGGGGCCTGACCCCAGAAAGACAAAATAAATGGGGAATTTGGAGCAAAATGACCTTATTTGCAGTTCACAGTGCAGTAACTTGTGTAACCTACTCACCGGCATGGATCCCAGCCTCTAGCCAGATAGCCAGCTTGTCTCCTCCTGTGCTGAACTGCAAAACAAGCGTGGAAATGTGAATGGCTCCACCACCACACACCCCTTGTCTGTTCCTCTTTCTGTACTTGATGTGGTTGAGAAGGAGGAGGTGTAGACAGTGATGCTGTCAATTAACTTTTCATTTAACGTAGGGTTTTTTTGTCCCTTTCCTTTAATATAAACTTAAATACAGGCTAACAAGAAGGGCATCATTTGATATTTGTAAAAAATCATTGCAGGTAACGTGATGACATGAAAATATGTTCATCATATGCCATAAATTTTTAAAAATAGATTACCAAATAGTATGATACCATTTTTATTTCTTAAAAGGCTAGCTCATGTGTATGTATATATATGTACACACACAAACATAGGAGAAAAAGGGAGGGGGAAAAGAAAGGAAAAAATAGAAAGATATACAACAAAATGTTAATAGCTATCAATCCCATAGTTGTGAAATTAGTAAAATAGGGATGTTTTTCATTTTTTGTTTCTCTGTTCTCCATTTTTTGCAACGATTGTGTTATTTTTGTAATAAAAATGCTTGTGGTAATCTTTTGAGTCCTTCATAAAAACAGGATGGTAGGGTCTGGAAGTCCTTTCCAGAGTTTAAATTTTATGATCTGAGGGACTCAGTTTTATTTGGAACAGTGGCTTTGCCAATTGAATCAGTAAATGGGGAGGAAAAGATTATTTTTGCACCATCAACTTCTATCTTCCTGCAGCATTCTAAACATCACAGATAAGGTAAATGAGAAATGTAAATCCCTGCTAAAAATTACTTTTCAAGCGTTTTGAGAGTTTTAGTTTAAAGTGTTTCATGCTTTTTCCTCCAAAGAGCTCACATAGGGAACTTTGGAAAACAAATAACATTCTCAACCACGAACCACCGAGACACCGGGGAGAAGGAAAGTCCAGGAAAATCCAAGGGGGAGGAGAATCTGGGGTTTCCTGACCCAACTGTAGGAGAAACAGGGAAAAGGAAATCAAAAGAAAAGAAGGTAGTAAGTATGAGCAAATGTGCCGCGGTGTCATAAAGTAGGCAAACCACTCCTTCCAGGCCTGCTTCCGGAGAACCGCTCTGGAGAAATCCATCTGTCCCAGTGAGTCCGTTGGTCCTCAGCCATAACGTTTCCAAATTTAGCAGGGAGTTGTGACATTATCTTCCCCCCTACCCTTAACAAACTCTTTCTAGGAAATCTGGGGAAATACTTTTCACTCTTTTGCAAGGCAAGGTGAAAAAGCTTGAAATTATCAGCACTAACTGTTGTCAGCGTGTACAGGTTGAAGTAAAACCATAACCTTTTTCCGGCTAGCAAGTAAAAACTGCCTGCGTTTCAGGGCATTTGCCTTTGCCATTTGGTTGCCCATCATTCTGCACACCACAAGAACTGTTTTGGTTTTAAATGAGGCTCCAGCAAGTACCTGGAACTTTTATCTCTTTTTCTTTTTTTTTTAAAAAACAAAAACGAAAGAAACGAGTAAAAGAAAAACAAGGCACAGCACGGCTACCTTGATTAATTACAGAATACCTCCCCCTTCCCAGCTCACCCAGGGGCCCGAACCACCTCCCCCTTCCTCTGTTCCTATTGGTGCATACGCCTGTTTCCCTGAGAGCAAATCTATCAAGAGGAGAACATTAATTCACTCCTGCAGGCCTGCGTCAGCTCGCGCAATAAAAAGAAGAAGAAAGGGAGGTGGGGGAAGCAGGGAGGGGGATAGTCAAAACCAGCAAGGACTGGTTAGGAGGAGAGGAAAAAAAAAAAAAAACACAGCTCTGCAGGCAGAGACTGTACTGACGGCCCGCCTGAAGACTGGGATTCTAGAAGCATCGAGAGGAAAAAATCATCACTGCACCTGTGTACCTTGAGCTCGTTCATGGGTCGGTTTTTGAAAGAATAGACAATGTTCATTTTGCTCATAGACCAGGGTGCTCAGCAACGAGGTTATCCATTTCTCAGGAAATCTGAAATGTTTAAGATGAAGAAATACACATTTGCAAATGAATAATCTGGTGCATCCATTAGTGACTTTTCTCTCTCCTCCATTTCCATTCCCTCAGGGAATGGAGAGGGCCACGCGGCAGATGCTGTGGGACTGGGGACGCTGGAATCAAAGCTAAGAGATGATGAGTCACTGGGCATCCGTAGGGGCTGGGAAAAGGGAAGCCATTTTGTGGCAGCGAAGCCGGCTCTTTCCAGTTTTGTGCTTCAAACAAAATAGCACTGCTTTGGTTTCCCTGTGGCTTGCCTCAAGCCAGCTCTGAGGTGGAACTTCCCCAGCCAGAAAGCATCTTCCCCTCGCTAGCAGAGGAACACAAATGGTAGTGGCACCAAAAAAAGAAAGGTGGATTTAGAAGCAGACGCTGCAAAACGCAGCCGGGTTGGTTCAGGCCGGGGCATCGGGGTGCCTGCCTCAGAGGCACTTCTGCCACAAGCCACTTCGGCTCCTATTTGCAGGGCTGATTGCAATCCTGTACAGCTGGGGCACCCAAACTGTGTCCATTACTGGGATTGAGACATGTCTGGGCATGTCTGGAGAGTGATCGGCATGAAAACGTTTCCTCCAGCTGTTGCCAGCATTTGGTCTCCGTAGGACGTGGACAGCAATTTGTGAGGCCAGGCAAAGGAGGGAGCGCATTCTGTTTCGGCTACTCCCTTTTCTCCCTCACTCTCTGTACTGGTCCACAGTCCGTACTCTGAAACCCTTTAGGGACCATACATATTTCAAATTAAGATTTGTGTGTGTGTGTGTGTGTGTGTGTGCAATTTTAAAAAGAAAAATACATTTTACACATGTGGCAGTGCTCCATACTCAAGCACATTAATATTTCTGGCAGTAAAATAAGTGAGTAGCAAGTCAGTTCAGGTCAGATTTTGCCCCTAAATGAGTTTAGTTCAGGTCAGGGTTTGCCACCAAATAAATGCAGGGGGAAAATTGTTTTCTAAGTTCTCTGCATTTTAGAATTGCTGATTTAGGGAATCAGCACCTACCAGACAATCTCCTCTCTGGCTCTTTCCTGCTCCTCCACCTCTCTCCTTAACCCCCAACCCCCATCTCCTCATCCCCTCCCCCACCCTCCCAAATCAGTTAGTGCAAGCAGACACCTGTACCCCCCAAGAAAAGCTATGTGTCACAAAGAGGCAGATGTAGCACTGTCCAGGTGATTCAGGTGAAGGAAGGGGCATTCTTCACACCAACAAAACTCAGGAAAGATAGCAGAGAAATTGCACAAGACTTTGCTGCCATGAGGTCTAGGAGAATTTGGCAGGTTGGGAGACTCCACCGTTGGCTGGAAGTCAGTGGTATCAAGTTTCCCCTGATTCCATCATCAGTGGTAGCCATAAAGTACAGCTCTCAGATGGCTTGTGGGTGGTACAGGTCAGAAATCAGCCAGGGGACCTCGAGGAGAGAGTGTGAGCATTAGAGGCTGTCTTGTGCTCACTTAAGCCACTCCTGGACACTTCTAAATAATGCAGTGGCTGCTGGGATGGGCAGGTGGGCTTCAGGTCCTAACTTAAGGCAGTGACACTGATACTGGCTGTGAAATCCTAGGGAAATTTGGAGAAGTTAGGAAATAATATGAGAATAATTTCCATTAAATCACCAAGTGGAAGTATAGGCCTTGTTATCAGAGGAAAGCATGGCCCATTTCTCTGATGTTCATTTTGAAACACCTACCTCTTCCAAGGTATAGATAAGCCTCAAAGTTCAAAGTTGAAGTTAACATTCTGTTCTCTTCTCTAACATTTCTTCATTCTCCTTGTCCAAGAGAACCTAAGATAAATCAGTCACACCTACGATTAGTTTATAGCAATACATTTGAATCTACAGTTGTGAGGGAAGTGGTGACATTCAGGCCCCAATCCCAAGCATTCTTCTTTCTGTCCTATAGGCTTTGGGGTCATGCCTTTCCCTTATTCTGGCAGCATCCTGAAAGGGGATGGGGCATTAATGAGACTTCGGGCCAGACAGATGCTGCAAATACAGGATGACAGTCAGTCCTGTGGCTGTGTTATGGCTCATTCTCCCTTTCTGGGAACCCAGGGTCAGAGGTAACCTCCAATTAAAAAGTAAATGAGTAACAACTTATATTTGCCTACTTTGACTCACACTCTTCAGTTTGCCCTTTGTATTTCATACCAGAGACTCTTTTTTGCCCTTTCCATTACATTTTTTTATTACCATATCCACTTGTACCAAATGCAAAAAAGAGAGGGATAGAACCTTCCTACCCACTGCAGGGGTAGTCCAGACTTCAGGAAGGCCCTAGTGGTACCCACAGGTCCCTTCCCTGGCAGAGGGTACCCCAAGATAAAAAAGGATGGACCTTCAGTTCATATGGACCAGCAAGCCTCTGGAAGAGTGGGCTGTGGGATAATTACTTGAACGTCTTCAATCACAATGGAATAAGCAATTCCCTCGGACTTTAAGGAAACTTCGACTGCCTGGATGCTGACAAAGGGAACTCAGACATGGACTGTCTCTCCTGGGATGGTGGGTGATTTCCAGAAATCAAGCTGAAAGGGATAAAAGGCCAAGGCAATGACTGGGTCATTCCAGGGAAATGGACAGCTCAGCGTGGATAGATTTCAAGAAATCAATTCGTTATCTATTTTACCTCAAGCCTCCAAGACTAGAATCGTTGTGGAATTGCTATGATGTTGCAAGAAGTGTTTTTAAATGTCCAAGCATCAGCATATGTGTTATATGGTTTTCCCCCCATATGGTTAAATATTAAAACTGGAAGAAGGTAAAGATTATTTAAAACTATGGCAGTTTTTTTAACAGTTGACATTCAGGTGATCCAAATCATTTCATAACAGAATACTAATACTATAAATTATTTAGGAGGGAAATAATGCATTAAAGCTATTCAATAATTTTTCAAAATAACTTTCACATTTGATTTCTCTTTTTGTTCTTACAAAACATCTGTGAGATAGAAGAATGGTATATTTATCCTCATTATACTGAATGGGAGAGAAGTCAGTATGACATTGGGCAAGTCACTTACCTTCTCTGAGATGCAGAAGGTAGATGACTTGTCCAATGTCATACAGTTGGGACTACAGCCCAGGAGTTCTGGATCCCAGCTCCATGAGTGAGCATTCCATACTTCTCATCAGAGAAGACAAGATACAATCCAAAGTAAGAGATCTTAGTCATCATGTCTAACTGTGGAGTATTCACTCTGGGAAACAGAAGCCCCCTCCAGGACAGATACCTGAAGATGTTCTTCAGCCTCCAATTCCACCAGAGTTTTTATTTGTTCTTCATTCCTTGATGTGATCTCAAGAACTTGGTCTCTAAAAAATATTACCCACAGACATGACCTTAAAAACAAAACCTAGACACTGTTTCCTGTTGCTTTCTGCTCCTGTTAGTCTCCGCACATAAGAGGTTAATGCAGCAGTCAGTAATCTCTTTGACAATCAAGAAATTAATAAATAGTATACTGACCCACATCCCCAGAATGAGGAGTTGATAGAATGGCTTTACTTCCCCCAAGGAAATGTTATCTAAATAATAATTAAGAGCTGTACCTAATCCTAGCAGGAACTTTGCCAGTAAAGTTACCTTTCCTTTAGCTAATGATTATCAAGTAACACCTGCTGCTCATAAAGCATCGGCTTTTAAAACTTGTCTGTTCCTGTTTTTCAGAAATAAGTTTTTAAAAGGTAGAATAATTAATTTGGTGATTATAAGTGCTCAAAAGAGGAATCAGATTTACATCTGGGTAGACCTAGGGTGTTTTTGTTGTTAACTGAAATGTATCAGAGTTCCATCTCCAAACCCCATTCATGTGGCCCAAACTTGGGGTATTGCTAGGGACAATTGAAACCCAGACAAATCATGGTGTGTGTGTGTATGTGTCTCTCTCTCTACACACACACACACACGCACACACACAATGAGTAATAAAGGATATCAAGGAGTCCTTGGCAGCAAAGAGAAGTTGCAAAACAAGCAAACAAATATCCTTTAAAAAAAGTTCAGTAGTAGAGCTGGATTTCTTATAGCCCTTTCTTGGTGACAGAGGTTTTTCCTCTCTCCCTTTCTTTGAGTAGGCTGACTTCCTGAATCACCACCCTGCCCATTTATGCAGTGGGGAAGGGATTGGTACAAAGAGCCATAATAAGGGACCAGAACCCAGACCCTCTGAAATCAAGTATCACCCAATTTCCAGTGAACTCCAGTGGAATATATAAGTGATAGAATGTGAGCTCTTCAAGTCTCTTCTGCCTCCCAGTATCCATTGGCCATAGATGGTCTGAAAAATCTTCCATTTGAGTCTCATTCCTTTTGGTTAATGTATAGACTCCCAGGAGTCCTCCTTTAAAATGGGAAGGAACTAGGAAAAGTAATACATCGGGCTAATATTTCCTGGTGTGTGTTCTAAGAAATAACAGCCCTTTGAGTTGTTCAGCATAAATAAATAAATAAATAAATAAATAAATAAATAAATGTGGGGAGGAGTTTGAGGATCAAAAAAAGGATAGTTGCAGCAACCCAGATCCCCTCTTATAGGTTTACAATATACACTAATTTAGTAAAAGTTCCTAGAAATTCTATAGTTTGTTTAACTCTCTGATTCCCAAATTTATTTGCTCATCCACTTTTTTGGGCCAAATTTATTTGGCCACTTCATTAGTTCCCTGGAATACTCTTCAAGAAATGCTGTCTAAAGCTCTTCATAGAATCTTGAAACCAAAGTACTTTGGAGCAAAGATGGATCCTACAAAGCCATGAGAGTTGGATTTGGGCTGAAGTCTGCAGCTCTGGTCCTCCCACTTCATGAGGTCCCACTGCCTAGACACTAGATCTGAAGATGGGAGGACTTAAGGTGACATGGAGGATGAAGTCCGGAAAGGTAGGGAGGTGGATGGGAGAGTAACCCAGCACTTACTGAGATGACACAGAGACAAATGACCAAACAGCTTTATTTTCACTGATGTCTGTCATCCCCACATTCTGATCATCAGAGGGGAAAAAGATTAAGGACAGAGACAAATTGGGTGCATGTGCTCTGTTTTCACTTTTTTTTTTCCTTTAAATTCATTCATCTCTTTTTTTATCACTCATTCCTATTATTTCCACTACCCCCTCTCCAAATCTAAAAGAACTCTGAAAATGCTGAACGCTTACACTCATTATTCTGCAACAATCCAGTGAGATATTCTGTGAATCAGGTAAGCAAAATTCAAATAGGCACCAGAAAGCATAACTTACCCCACAGATGTTTCTCCACAGTAGATATGCCCCCAAAAGGACACCAAAAAACAGGATCAATCGCATAGTCAAGGATCTTCCAAGAGTCCAGAATTCAGTGTCACTCCTGAACTTTATTTATAGGGACCACGCCTGAGGCTGACCTGTTGGCAGTCTAAGAACTCAAGTAAATTCCCACATGGTAAAATTCCCACCTTCATGTCAAATTCTCAAGACTGTAGACACCCACCTGTGTGATATCACCAATCCATACATTTTACATTCTTTCAATGAGATAACAAACTGATGGAAAGAGAACAAAATTGCTAGAGCATACCAAGGGCAAATCATGCATTTATGATTTAGAACATAAAGTGCCACTAACTCTGACCAGTGACAGAAGCCAGATTAATAGACCTAGAGGTTAAAGTCTTTCCTGGGTCTCTGACAGAAAAGGGGCACAGCATTTATAGTAATTACTCAGGCATCCTGTCTATCACATTCCATTAGTTGCCTCATTTGTTTATTTTTGTAATGTTTACCCTGAAACACTGCAATCACTTAGTCCATATCTGCTGTATCTCCCTGTAGATATGACCTGTTCCAGTCCTCACACTATATTAAAACAAAACAGAAGGCCTTTTTTTTTTTTTTTGCGATACCCGGGCCTCTCACTGTTGTGGCCTCTCCCGTTACGGAGCACAGGCTCCAGACACAGGCTCAGCGGCCATGGCTCATGGGCCCAGCCGCTCCACGGCACGTGGGATCTTCGCGGACCGGGACACGAACCCGTGTCCCCTGCATCGGCAGGCGGACTCTCAACCACTGTGCCACCAGGGAAGCCCACAGAAGGCCTTTTAGTATTCAATTTTGAACTGTTTCTAAAGTGATCCATCTGCATTTGTACCAAATTGATGTCCCTGTTTCTGTGCTTTTTCCCAAAATGAAAATATCTTTCTAATTATGACAATGAAATTGCTTGTTACAGAAAGTTTGGATCAAAAGGAAGTGTTTTATTTAATCACCAATAATTCCTCCACCCAAAGAAAACCATTTGGAGTATATCTTTCCAAACTTCTTTCAATGTTTTAGAGCTTTTTCTTAAACAAAGATTAGACCATAACATATATTCTGATTTTTAAACAAAGGTTTTTTTAAACAAAGGCAACCTTTCCTTGTCTATAAACATACATCTACATTGATCTGACTCTGCTCTTCATTGCAAAAGGAGAAGATACACCATTCTATTTTTAGGATTCATATTTTTATTATATTTTAGTCTTCACACACACTATATTCAGCCTAGCAAGTATCAACCAACAGACACAAGGAAATTTTCATCTGTCCTCTTGTAACCGAAAGTGGGGTCCAGCTGCTCGCTGCTCAAAAGCCAATAAAGAGGCCAGGTTTATGGAAAGGAAAGTTTGCTTTATTTTGGATGCCTACAACTGTTGGGGGAGTGAGGGAAGGGCAGACATCTGTCCAAAGGCCTACTCCGACAATCAGGGGGCAAGAGATTTTATAGGCAGAGAGAGGGGTCTGCATGCAGAAACAGCACAGTCAGCTCTGACCGTCATCTTGAAATTGGTCATGAGGTGGTCTGACCAGCATCATCTTGATTGTTTCAAGTATAGTTGGTCTTCAGTTCCAGGGTCTGTTTGTTCCCATTTCCTTGAGGCCAATTCTTGGAATCGTGGCAGCTTATGTCATGGCTACAGCCTGGTCATCACGTAGTTAACTTCTTCCACCTGGCGGGGGTTTCAGTATCTATAAGACAGCTCACAGGATAGGGCTCAGGATATTATCTATAGCCCTTGAGAAAGAACTAAAGGTCCTTGACTATGCTTAATGACTAAACTACTATTATTTGGTCTCCTTTGACTATTTTCCTTTGTTCCTGCATGTTCTCACTTCTCTGATTAAACTTATTTTTTGGCTAAAGTTTTTCCACAGACAAAAGGCAGGCAGAGGACCGGGGGGACAAAGACCAAAGGGTCCTGCTCCGTTTCACTCAGTGTCAAATTCTTTATCTGCACACGCTCTAAATCCCTGGGTTAGAATTTTCAAGTACCTACTTTACGGGTGTTTCTGGTTTTTTCATTCTCTTGGGTGTTGGGGAGAAGAAAGAAACCAAGAGGCAGAGACCATAATTCATCCTCATGTCCCCAGCACCTATCAAGTAGACAGTAGTCATATGAATTGAAATTAACATACTTCTGGAGAGGGCCTGTGCACAAAGACCCAACACAGCCAAAAATAAATAAATAAAATAATTTTTTAGAAAAAAGAAAGAAAGAAATTAAGGTACTTGCAGAATCAGTAAAAGCTTCTCGGAAAAGACAGGCAGATAGGATTTGCTGAGGAGAGTGTAGATTTCTGGTGGTTTGGAAACATGAGAAAGGTAGAGAACTGGGGGAAAATGGTACACGATAGAGTTGGGAGGAAATTCGCCCCACTGGGGCAGACCTGACCCTGGGCATGGTGGAGAAGGTAGAATATGAAAAGAAGATACGAGAAGGTGATAGAGGGCCTCACAGTTCAAGCAGAAGACTTTACACCTGATGAAAGGAGCAAATGTAGAGCCTCAGAAGGTTTCTGAGCTGGTAAGTGACTGCAGTCTTGAGAATGGTGAATCATGCACAACCGATGCTTTAAGCAGGAAGCCAAGCAAGGAGCTTCCTGGAGAAATCCAGATTTTTAAACGATGCATCTGGGCTGGATGGTGGCTGGGAATGCATGAGAAGGGCTCCAAGAGGCATTTCAGTGGAAGAATCAGAGTCCCTGGTAAGTGACTGGTACCTGACTGGGCATAGGAGAAGTCAGGAAAAGGGTATATACCAGTGGGTTGGAAAGGAGGGGCAGATAGCCACCTCCACAGCAGCCTCTGAGCATTTCCTCACCCAATTGTCACAGTGTGTGAAGTTCCACTGTAGGAATTTGTTTTATCTCCCTTACAATATGCTTTCAAAGAGGAATTTTTGCTGAGAGTTACTACCCAACGAGTTGAGTTCACTGTAAGTGTTAGGGACATGACAGCTCTCTTCTCTTCCTGAAAAAGATAGTGGGGATGAGCCTAGAGCCACATTGGGGATCCAACTGAAGCTTAGACCCCTTGCTCCTGAACCTCGGGCATTCCAAAAATGAGTGAGGACTCAAGGATGATGCCTGAGATGAACAAAATGAACATTTCCTGGAATGGATGAAATCAGTAATTTTTTTTAATGAATAGAAGAAGTTGGAGGAGGAGAAAGCACAAGCCTTAGTAGGAAGCTGTAGGGAAAACTCCAGAAATCACTTGTTTCTCTCTGCTACTGACAATATAAACAGATGCTTATCAGAAAAGAGTATCATCCTTTCTACTGCCTCATCATTCTGAAAGCTGGATAAAATGTTCTTTTAGATAGCTATATCGAGATATACATGACATACAATAAACTGCATATACTTAAAATATGCCATCTGAAAAGCTTTGACATATGTATATACCCATGAAACCATCACCACAATCCACATCATGAACCTATCCATCAACTGCAATAAAATCTGTTTTTGAGACTCACTGAGAAATCTCCAGATGGAAAGAAACCACTGAAGACCCCTTGCTTTGCAGATGAGGAAATGAGGCCCCAAAAGGGGAAGTGACTTACACAAATCCCCAGGAGTGATCAGGGGTAGAGCAGGCATCCTCAGACCCTGGGTCACTGCTCCAATACTCTTGGCTGTCCAGTCATCCAAGGTATTTCCACTCAGTTCTAGGAAGAGACCATTTTAGACCAAACACCTCTTTATCAACCTATCCCTGGGGAATCTGTAATTCAGAAAGAGAAAGATGATAGCTGTCTTTAGAAAAGTGCTCTTGGGACTTCCCTGGTGGCGCAGTGGTTAAGAATCCACCTGCCAATGCAGGGGACACAGGTTCAAGCCCTGGTCCGGGAAGATCCTACATGCTGAGGAGCAACTAAGCCCATGCATCACAGCTACTGAGCCTGTGCTCTAGAGCCCACGAGCCACAACTGCTGAGGCCGTGTGCCACAACTACTAAGCCCACGTGCCACAACTACTTAAGCCCACGCGCCTAGAGCCCATGGTCCATGACAAGAGAAGCCACTGCAATGAGAAGCCCACGCACAGCAACAAAGAGTAGCCCCTGCTTGCTGCAACTAAAGAAAGCCCACCCACAGCAATGTAGACCCAACACAGCCATAAATAAATAAATAAATAAATAATTTTTAATGATGTATAAGAATACGAAGAATATGTTGTTTACAGAATATTAAGGTGGTTTTTTTTTTTGAATCCACTTACAAAGCAAAACATGCATTCAAAATAATGAATAGGAAGGAAATACACCAAAAATTCAAACGAGTGATTTGGCTATACACTTCTGTGTGGTTAACAGTAACTTTAATTTTCTTCAATTTGCTTATAATTTACATAAAAATAAAGAAAGAAAAGACCAAACCTCCCTCTAAGGTGGGATGGGAAACCACAGGTCCTGGCATCTTTCCTTATACCTTGGTCCCAACTGGGTTTGGCATCCTTCCTGATGCTGTGCTTTGTAGCCTTGGCTTTCCTTTTGGTCTGTGAGTTCCTGATTTGGGTTCACCTTAATACTTCATTTTCCCACCTACCCATACCTCGGGGCTCCTCAAAGCTCACGACCCTGGTGGTTCTCTGCTGCCCTCACCTGCCACCAGCAATCACCGTGTTAATCCAGTGGGACCCAGTTTACACTGGGCCCTGGCCTTCTTCCAAAGACAGCCTCTATGCTTGCTTAGGTCTAAAAGTCCATTACACAAATTCTTGTTTCTATTAAGTCAGTTGGGAAGAACAAATAGAATTCATAGATCATTTGCTGTTTGCAACACCAAGCTCAAAAAAACTCCAGTACAATAACTATTTGTCCTTCCTCAGCTGGAAGATAACCACCCAACACCATATTGTGAAGATCTGTCTTCTCATCCTTCTCTGTCTGCATCAGGTTCCCATTTATGATCACCCCAGCTCAGCTTCCATGAATGGATCCCTCATTTATGGAATACCTACTATGTGACAGGCACTGTTAAGTTGTAGGACTCCAAAGATGAATAAGATTTTATCAGTCAAGAGCTCAATGTCTAGACTAGCACTGTCCAACAGAACTTTCTGCAGTGATGGAAATGTTCTATATCTGCACTGTTTCAAGAATGTAGCCACCAGCCACATGCGGCTATTGACCACTTGAAATATGACTAGTGTGACTGGGGAATTGAATTTTTAAAATTAATTTTAACTCAAATTTAAAAACTGAAGCAGTGTAAAATATTCTTCCTTTAAAAACAATGTAATGTTTTGGTAGGACATTTTAACTGTTGAAATTTAGCATCCAAATTGAGATATACTGCAAGTATAAAAATACACACTAGATTTCAAAGACTTAGTATGAAAATTAGAATGTAAAACATGTCATTAATAATTTTTATATTCATTACACGTCAAAATGATAGTATTTTAGATATATTGGGTTAATAAATTATATTATTAAAATTAATTGCACCTGTTTCCTTTTACTTTTTTAAATGTAGTTATTAGATAATTTAAAATGACACATGTGGCTTGCATTAAATTTCTATTGGATAGCACTGATCTAGAGAAAAAAAAGTGATATCTAAATAAATAGTCTTCAACTAAAATACATTATACATTCCTGGAAATGTATACAAAAGTCTAATGCATAAAAGTTAAACAATAGATTTACCTGATATAACAGGGTGGGGTAGTTAATTCTTAAGAGCTAAAATATATTATAAAATTCCTAATTTCAATATGCATTAAATAATAGTCCTTTATTCCAATTGCAAAAATAATTCATGTTGCTCATTAAGAATTGACACATTACAGAAATAACTCAGAAAGTTAAGGTATCCCTAGAGATAATTAACAGTTTGAGCTATATAAAAACATACTGTTATTATTGGTTACTTTTGTAAGTGTGAGATGATACTATATTTGGGCGAGAGCTAAATTATATTCCATGATATGGATATATTATAATTTATTTAACCAATCCCTTGTATATGACATCCAATTTTTCACTATTTCAAAGCATATTATAAGGAACACTCCTATATTGCCTTTGTATACTTTTAACATATTTTTCTGCTTCTAAAATAATATTCTCATAGTAAAAACATTCAAATATTGCTGAAAATTATAGCAAAAATATGAATACCTCTCATGTTGCCCCCTGCCCTGTCCCAATCTGTATCTCTGATGATTATTACCAGTTGGGTATATACATCTTATCAGAAATTTTTTTTCTGTGTATATATTAATCAGCTTATTTTTTTCTTTTCCAAAATTTTAGACAGACTATACATACTGTCGAACTTACTTTTTAACTTAAACATATATTTAGTAAGCAACAAGGATATACTGTATAGCACAGGCAATTATACCCATTATGTTGTAATAACTTATAATGGAGTATAATCTGCAAAAATACTGAATCACTATGCTGTACATATGAAACAAACACAATATTGTAAATCAATTATACTTCAATTAAAAAATGAGAAAAAAACACATAAATTTGCACACACACAAAGGCGAAATCATTATTTTTCTCAATTCATAAGGAATATCAAGGGTTGAAACGTCAGAGCGCAGGCTTGGCCTTTATAAGTCCCTGGGCTTAGTGTCCAATCTAGCCTCAGACATAAGTTCTAAAGGTTTCACTAAAACAAATACTTGCTACATTTACTTTTCCACACTTATTCCTATCATATGTGGAGAAGACCAGGCTCAGGGGAGATGCCATATATGCTCAAACAAAACATGCAGTGTTGTGGGCTATTTCCCCTGAGAAAATCCAAATCCAAAAAGATGTGTTTTTAATTTTTTGGCTAAGCTCTCATCTATATTCTCTTGATGAAATTGTCAAACGATGGTAATAGGTATGTAATTTTTAAAGCTGTAGAATTTAGCGGTTGCTTCATTTGTATATAAAGTTTACAGAATCAAAAATTTTAAAAAGATGACACTGACATTACTTGCAATTAGAAATTTCCTTTCAAGATCTTCATCAAGATTTTTTTTTAAATGTCAAGAAACTTTTTTTCGAAGAATAAAAAACCTCCTGATTTGCTAAAAAAAATTATTACTTGGGCAAAGGGGGCCAAAAGGTAAAAAGAAAAAAACTATAGTTGACGTAAAAGAGACAGAAATTTTGAATCATATTCAAAATTTAATGAATTAAGTAAGTAAAAGAGTGGATTGCTGGGGCAGAGGGTAACTCTTATGTTTAACTTTTTTAGGATCTGCTAAATTGTTTTCCCAAGTGAGTGCCAAACGTTTTTATAGGCGTTTTGGAAAACACAGAAGTGAAGATAACCCCTCATTCCAAAGAGCTTACAATTTACAGTAGATGGAGAGATGCAATTAACATGTATACATTAAAAGTATAATTATAATATAGTTTATAATTCAGAGCCAAACCATGCAACTCTAAATTAAAAGTGGATCTACACACAGTCATACATTTTTAGAGCTGGAAAGGAAAAGAAATATATATACATTCTATATATATATATAGGGCTTCCCTGGTGGCGCAGTGGTTGAGAGTCCGCCTGCCGATGCAGGGGACACGGGTTCGTGCCCCGGTCCGGGAAGATCCCACATGCCGCGGAGCGGCTGGGCCCGTGGGCCATGGCTGCTGAGCCTGCACGTCCGGAGCCTGTGCTCCACAACGGGAGAGGCCACAACAGTGAGAGGCCCGCATACCGCAAAAAAAAAATAAATAAATAAATAAATATATATATATATATAATTTGGACACCTTTCCGTGTCCGTACATATACTTAGGTTACCAATAAATGCTCATTGATAAGAAACTCATTCAACAAATTATGATAGAGCTATACAATGGAATACTATGCAACCATTAAAAAGATATGATATAGGTCTTTATGAACTTACATTGAATGATGTCAAAGTATATTTATAAGCAAAAAAGGCAAGTTGTTGAATAGTGTATATTAATTTTTTTTTTTTGGCCGCACTGCATGGCATGTGGGATCTTAGTTCCCCGACCAGGGATCAAACCCTCGCCCCCTGCATTGGAAACCTAGAGTCTTAACCGATGGACCACCAGGGAAGTCCCAATGTTCCCCTTATCTTTGGTTGGTGTGGATTTGTTCTGTTTAACCAGTTGACAATTAGAAGACACTAGGATTTTTCTAATTTTTCATCATTTGAAACAATATAAATACTAGGTAAATCTTTGTGTATATCCATGATGATCTCCTTAGAATAAATTCCTAGAAGTAGAATAGTAGGTGAGAGGGTCATATCTGTAAGTTTTTGGATTTGAATTGCTAAATCCTTCTCTTGAAGGTTCTAACAGTGTACACTCTTCCACTAGTGCCCAGGTTTCTGGATTTTATTTGTACTGTGCTTGGAAAAGTCTTCCCTACTTGAGATTAGGATACTTTCTACTAGTGCATTTTTCTAGTACTTTTATGGTTTCCTTGTTTTATCTTTCAATTTTGTTCCATCTGGAATTAATTTTTATATAAGGAATTAGTTCACATCACCTTTCAGATATATTCTTCAGGAATATATTTTCCAGCATTTTATATGTGTTCTTTAATTTTGATCTTTTTTTTTCTACAAATGAGCAGAGTCAACAGGCTTAAGTCCAAATATGTAATTGATCCTAAAATGCACCCCATCCAGCATGTCTAATGATTTCCAGCTTTGTCTCAAGTGAACTAAATCTATAAAATCCATTCTTCTTATCACTAACATCGACACATTCATTTTTCCATGCATAAATGTCAAGGACTAACTATTCAAATAGATGTACAAACACCAGTGAACAAAGATATTGATGCCATTGAAACTAAACAATACAGTCATCTGAAATGCTCATTCATGAGCTCAAGTACAAAAATCCAAGTTCTGGGGTTTAGGAGTGTCAATGCATAATGTCCAAAAATCCAGTTTTTGAACATCAAACCTAAGAGAGGAAAGATTGGGGGTTCATGATAGCAAGATATGATGGGCTACAACAGGGGTCTCAACTGTGGGAACCCAACTTTCCTGGGAGATCCACAGAAAATGTTAGAGGGGTGATCTTTGAGATTGGTCTTAAAATTGAGGAGTGGTTCAACATTTGAAGAGTCCAACATTTGAAGGTTTGGTGACTGGTGTTTCAGGCAGAGGAATCAAGTGTGGGAAGGTGGCAAGGCTTGGAAGGGGCTTCTTAAAGTCCTGATACCATCTTTCTCCACCCCTCCCAACTTCCCCTCTTCAAAAGGAGGGAAGGATATGATGCCAGACCTACTGATTGATTATTTGACCTCATTCGCAATAAATGTATTACTCCAACCCTGCATATACATTTTATACCTTCTTATCTTTAATTGTGTAATAAAAGGCTTTTCCCTCTTTAAAGGAACTTCAGACAAAAGCAAATCAGGTCAGGAGATTTTACAGATGATAGCCAAATGACCTAATTTAGTCCTTTGTTGGTGTGGTGGCCTGGGGTACCAGGTAGCCTTGGCTTCTCACCCCTAGAATGCCTGTCTTCACCTGCAGAAGGTGATATTCTCCTTTTTGTCAAGGCCTGGACCCTGCCCTCACAAAGGCCACCTTCTTCCCCATCTTTCCAGCTACACTCCCAGCCTCTTTCCCTTCCTCAGTCCAAGCTCCCTACCTCCCACCTAGTCCCAATACACCCAAATCACTATAATACTTTTTAAAGTTTTTTTCAATATTTAAGAACTTAATCCTACTTCCTCTATTCCCTGAGTCCCAAGACTCTGCACATTTAAAATTAATTAAAAGATTTTAATACCAGAATTCCCAGCTTAGCAGCCATCAGTGTATATCCTTGAACCTCCCACTTAACACAGATTTTCTGAAAAGCATGCTGTGTGTTGTATTCTTTTTGTGTGTGTGTGTGTGGTACACGGGCCTCTCACTGTTGTGGCCTCTCCCGTTGCGGAGCACAGGCTCGGGACACGCAGACTCAGTGGCCATGGCTCATGGGCCCAGCCACTTCGTGGCATGTGGGATCTTCCCGGACTGGGGCACGAACCCGTGTCCTCTGCATCGGCAGGCGGACTCTCAACCACTGCGCCACCAGGGAAGCCCTGTGTGTTGTATTCTTTAGGCAGTGCTGGAGCTGTCACAGACCAGCTCACCAGAGCCACTATGCTCATTTCTTCCCAACTCAACGTTCAGTGATGTCACTTTGTTAATGTGAAATAAGCAACAGTGGGAGTATTTATATCACAGAAATCAGCAAGTGCTACAAAATCAGGGCTTTTAACAATCAGAGCCGATTGTTAAACATTTACCAGCACACCACTGTTTTAAGGATTCTTTTGGTTTCCAGTAATAGATATTCACTTGAGTTAGCATAAGCAAAAAGGGGAACTTACTATAAGAGCCAGCGAGTGAAGTGTCATGACGCCTATGAGAGGGTAAACAGATTGGCCTTAGGAATTAACTGGAACGAGGGACTTGAAAACCATCAGAACTTTCCATTGCATCTCTCTGCCCTTCTTTGCTTCATTCTTTTGTTCTTGTTACAACTTGCTTTCCCTGGTTTCCAAATCTATATGAAGGGAAACGTGAAAACCTACTCTGCTCTAAGTCCAGTCACCTCAGGAGACTGATCTCTTTCCTGGTCCCAATTCCAAATTCTCAGGAAGGAACTTTGATTGGAAGAAAGTCTTACTGAAATCAATGACTGGACAGGGTGAAGGGATGGAAACAGGCGGGATCACACTGTAACAACATGCATGAGAATCAGGGAAAAAAAGAGGCTCCTAGAAAAGAAAAGAGATGAGGCAGTCAACCCAAAAAGTCCACGACATTTATAAAGACCTTTTCTCAGCTATTAACAGCTCTCACCATCACCACCACAGGCTCCATCAAAGGAGTACATGTACTTACTTAGTATTTATTTAACGTCTGAGCACCTTATAATAGGCAAAAGGAGCTGCTCTAGAAATTATAGAGGATAAAAGATGATTAAGACTCCATAACGGCTGCAAGTAAAAGAAAAGCCAACTTAAAATGATTAATAAGGGAAATTTTCTTGCCTAACAAAAAGTCCAAAAGTAGGATGATTCCAGAATTTCTTAATTTAGCAGCTCAGGACCCAGACGTTTCCATATTTTCACTTTGATATGTTTAGACTAATGTTCTATGGACACAGGTACCTGTCACAGTTGAAGTCATCAACATCACCCGCCAAATGAAAAGGGACAATTTCGTCCCAGTGCAGGTCTTTTTTAAGACTGAAGAGACTTTTCTCAGAATGCCCCCACCAGCAAACTTCCCTTTCCAGAATTAGATTACATGCCCATGCATGAACCACTCACTGACAAGGGGAATGGCACCACCCTGGTTGCCTTAGACTGACTGGGACCTAATTCCTATAAGGGAAGGAGAACAGTGGAACAAAATGGGGAGCTGGAACAGAAGGAAAACAATTGATGGAGGCTACCACAGACGCTTGCTGCATCTGAAGGGGTGCAATCAAAGAAAAGAGACAAAAAGACTCTGGCCCTAAGTTGCATTTCTCCAAGCGCTTTTGTCTCATTCAACTCTCTGACCTGCCACGTCACTTTTACTAACCCTGGCTGCAGACCCTTCCACTGGGACCTGGTTTTTATCTCCCTGCTTCCCTCTTTTGGTTTACACTAATTAGTAGCAGAGTTGGCTCCCTGCCTGATATTCTCACTGCTAAAGCAAGATTTTGAACACATGAAACTTCATAGTGACAGACAGCCCTAATAAACAAAGACAATTATAGACTACAGGCCCCTGTAATCAGGCAGCTTGAGGGTCTGCCTGTGATAGAGGCCAAGCTCAGAAGATAAAAGATAAGAACTAGAAAACAGTACTGTCTGAGATTATAACATTTTTGTTTTTGTTTTTAAGTATTTCATGCACTTCCTTTTGTTCACTGAGTAGAGATCTGCAGTGAGAAATGTTATGCAAAAGAGGACAAGTATAATTTTTTTTTTGGAATACGTCTTTTTTTTGTCAGCTTCTCTGGGCCTCTCTAATAACTTGCAGTCTCATACAAAAAAGTTCGGTTTTCTATTTCCATCTGTAGCTTTGTGAAATTTAAAGTGCAACTCTTCTTTACAGTAAAAAGTGCCTATAAATGTACACTTCAGTTGGTATTAGATACTAAAAAAAAGAGGAGGGACATTTTCTCCCTTTTGTCTCCTTCACTACCCCTGCATGTTTGTGCCTGATTTGTATTTCCTCTTACCCTCCAATGCACCTCTGTGGCCATATGTTCCTGACAGATAGAGAATATCCAGGTGGCCTGGTACTTGGAAACTTGTCAGATGTTATTCAAAGCAATAAAGAACACATCATACAAGTCTTTGGTATATTGTTACAGGGAAACCCTGTTTAGAATTCACTAATTGGGAATTTGTGATAATTTGAGGAAGGGCTGGCTGAAGTTAACCTTTGTACTATCTATGGAAAAAAAAAAAAGAATTCACTGCAGTTCTGAATAGTGTAAACAAGATTGGAAAGGGAATAATTATCTACTTAAAAGAACCAGTTGTTTTGAAAAGCTTTAGAAGTATCCTTTTACATACAAACAGGGTAATTATGATTTAAACAAAGGCTGGCCTGTTTCTAAGTCTTCTTTGAAATGTCAATTACAAATTACTCTTGTTTATTCACCAAGGCAAAACCCACCCCTGTGTACCAGGCAACAGTTGGTTAGCTTGCTTTCACTTACTCTATTTGAAAATAATAAATCTAAAGTTCTTTTAAAGTTGTATAATTTAATTCAAGCTTTTCACAAATCTAGACAGTTGGTCCATCCTTTAGTCTCTGAGTGACGATTTACTAATTACTAGCATACAACAATCACGAATGCATAGAGTGACACCTGCCTTCACTAACGTGGTGGAATAGCTGGCGAAAACAGAAAATCGACAAAGAAAACTCCTCCAGAGCGGTGGCTCCTATTTTCTATCCTACCGTAGTAAGAAACACATTTTGCATTGATTGCAACTCAGTACACACACACTAAAACAAAAACAATACTTACCTTTATTATGTGCAACACTGTTATTTTCTATTCATTTGTTACTAAATGCTAGTCACCCACTAAATTGATTGCACAGTCTATTAATGGGTCACTGTTTTGAAAACACTACCCTGGAATCTGTTGGGAGATAGTATTCTTTTGTGAGAGAAAGGGATGGTGGTGGTGTCACCAGCAAAGCCCATTAAAAATTCCCAGGAAATAAAAATAGAATCTGGGTAATAAAGTCTAACCTTTTTTTTTCTTTTCCTTTGTGCTTCACCTAGTTTCAGTTGCTCATGGCGTACTGCGCTCAGAGGCCTCGCACGCGGCACTGCAGCCCAGAGCTGCTAGTGCAAAATGGCCGCTTGGACACCTCAGCTCAGTGGGCCGTGTGCAGCAGCTCTGCAAACGGCACTGCAATTCAAGATGGCGGCGGCGGCAGGCCGTGTGCAGAGGCACTGCGCCCAGCACTGCAATCTGGAGCCTTGAGCAGAGCAGCTGTGCCCACCCTGCAAGATCTCTCCCTCCCTCCCTGCTGACAAGATCCCTATACAGCAGCCCTGCCCAGAGCCTGTTGGGAAGAGTGTGGACTCTAGAGCGAGAGGTCACACCTCCCCATTCTTTGATCAAAGAATAAAGCTTTCCTTTCCTTTTGAACCAAACTCAGTCTCATTCTGTTGGCTCCAATGACACCAGGAAGGAGGACCCTTTTGGGGGCCCTAGGCAGGAGGGTCAGTAACAGTGGAAGGAGCTGTAGCTATGTGGTTTTCTTGATAGTGTCCTCCCCCAATTCTCTCAAAACTTTGGCCATCAACCTCACTGCTCTAGTCACTACTGCCTCCTATTCCTCAACATTCAGTACAAAGCTCATTCTTACCTTCACCAACCCTTTCAGCTAAGTTTCCATTTCCCTTCTTTTTTCAAAAGCCCACCCTGAGTTTCTGCCTGATCTACTGATAGTTGTCCAGCCTTACTCACTGCAAATGAGGTAAGATGATGCTATAAGGCCTCTCCACTGAACAGTGTCAGCCCTCCCCTGCTTTACTTAACTGCTCCCATCTCTGCTCAGCTTCTGACCCTTGGCTCCATTCTCCATGAACAGTCCTTCTCTAGCCTCTGGACTCGGTTTGGTATTTGGGGTCTGGTCTCTCAAGTTCTTATCTAATCACTGTTCATTAAGAACATGGATAATGTGTTATCATCACGGTAAAAACAAAATCTTTGTGATCAGACAAAACCCAAGACCCAACTCCCCAACTCACCAGCTCTATGACCTTGGGTATATCATTTAATTTCCCTGAGCCTCAGTTTCATCATCCATAAAATTGGATGCAAGCTTGTAAAGGGTAAATTAATCCTTATAAAATGCTTACTTTGGTGTCTGGCATATAGCAAGCACTCTCTAAATGTCATCTATTATCAGTATTATTATTGTTGCTGTTATTGCTACTGGCTTGCCTCTCCTTCCACCAAAACCACACCACCCAATCTTGGAGGGCAGAGGTTCAGAGTTTGAGACTATCTACCGTGTAGCTATAGTTTCCAGTTCCCCTATTCCCCAACCCCTCTCCAAACACCTATGTGTATACTCTCATTTTTTGCCACATCCATCTCAGTTAAAAACTTCCCTGGGCTTCCCTGGTGGTGCAGTGGTTAAGAATCCACCTGCCAACGCAGGGGACACAGGTTCGAGCCCTGGTCAAGGAAGCTCCCACATGCCGCAGAGCAACTAAGCCCGTGTGCCACAACTACTGAGCCTGCGCTCTAGAGCCCATGAGCCACAACTACTGAGGCCCGCGCGCCTAGAGCCCATGCTCTGCAACAAGAGAAGCCACTGCAATGAGACACCCGCACACCACAACACAGAGTAGCCCCCACTCGCCGCAACTAGACAAAGCCCGTGCAGCAATGAAGACCCAACACAGCCAAAAATAAATAAATTAAATAAATTTTAAAGAGAAAAGAATATATTGTTTTAAAAAAAAAAAAACTTCCCTGCATCCCATAGTTCCCACCCTCACAGTTCCTGACAAGAGTTGTGAGGCTTGATGTAGGTGGACATTGCTACACAGGTCAGTTCTGACCATTTAGTTGCATGGATGGACCACAGATAGGAAGCAAGCCCAAGAATTCCATGCCTCCCCACAAGCAAGCTACCCAAACAGGTTACAACCTTCTACCATAAAAACCACAGGTGCCCAAGTTTTTCCCATTCAGCAAGGACAGACTGAAGAAGGGACTGTTATGAAGCCCAGGGGCCCCACCTTGACAGCTCACACAGGCTCTGAATACAATGAACACCAAGACACAACTGATGTTTGCAGCCCTAGTTTCACGAACTATCTTCCACTTCACGTGTTCTGTACCTTGCTCATTCATTCAGTTCCAATGAGCCTGGCCATGCTTTTGCTCCTCATCTTACAATGCCCTTGCCTTATTCCTCTGATTCAGTGTATTTCTTTCTTTGGCTTTGGCTGTCCTCCCAGCTGTGTTTGGTCTGTTTTTCGATTAACGTACTTACAAATTACCCTAATTAATCCCTTCATATTTATAGCCCCTGGTTTAACTCATCCATGATTCCTTCTTCCAGTGGACAGCTATCTCCCACCCCCCAACTCTGACCTGTGCTAGCCCCATAGATGAGACCATGAAAAGTAGTAGTCTTTGACATACATGACTTTTCGGATAACAGTTCATTGCTTATATTTTAGATCCACAAGCAACACATTTGGGGCATGGACCCATCGTACTCTGTTATCTAGAATACAGTCATTGTCCTCCTCTTCCTGATGAGATTATATCAGCTTGGATATCACTTATGGCTGTGTGGGAGGTGGCAACTGACTTACCTTGAAATCAGGATTTTTCCATCTTCAGAGAATAATGGCTAAGATTACAGTAATTAAGAGCCCAAACTCTGAAGTCAGATGACTTGGGTCTAAATCCTGCCCCTGCAACTTACTACTATATTTTGAGTTTGTGTTTTTGGCTTTTGGTATTTGGGTTTTGTTTTGGTGCTATTTAAATAAACAAGATAACAAGCACCTTGATCATATAAAGTTAGAAGTATCAGAATCATTCACTAAATTTTAGATATTGGCCCCTGCCCTGCTTTCTCTGCCTCTGCTTTCCTCAGCTCCTCCCTTTTGCATTCATGAACCCCTCTGCATATTGATTCAACTGCATTATTTATCTGCCATGTTTTCTGGCCCTGTGCTGGGTCACAGAGATACAGATAAGTCATGGACTCTAAGGGTGGAGATAGATATATATATATATATATACACAAATACATGCATTAAAATGTTAAGGGTGCTGAGATAGAGAACTTTTCAAGGTACATTGGAGCATAAGGGAGGGCACAGTGAGTTCTGCCTGAGGGGACAAAGTGGAGGAGGGTAAAATCAAGAAGTAAAGGAAGTCTTTGTGGAAAAGGTTGATGCTTGAAGTCGAAACCTGAAGTTGTCCTCTTTTCACTTGCAGCCTCAGACCTGTTCCAATCCTGAGGAAATCTGAATAAGACAGTCTCCACAAATAAGCTCAGAAATGTCACCCCATGTCCTGGATTCTAGCGGCCTAGTTCCAATGGCTGGGACTTCCACATTGCCTCCCGGGTCTCTTTGTTGCCGTTAGTTAAGGAACTTGAAATTATCAGGAGTAACTCCCAAGCCCACAGTCATAGCTCTGTAGTATTTCTCCCAATACCCCATAAAAGGCTCAGTTCTTAGTATTAAGCTGCAGTCTTTATTAATGTAGTATCCAAATTCGTCCCTAACACTTAAACCCTTCTTTGAACTCCAGCACAGAGCCCCTGCTGCTTATCTTGTCCTTGTCAGCCCTCTTCTCTGGGATCTGGGTCTTGTTTGATATCCCACTTGGGGTTCTGCCATCCTCCAGAATAGCCACCCATCTACTAGGCCTGCTTGAATTCCCCACCACTGGGGTCCCCGCCTAACTGGAAAACTCAGCCCCAACTATGTCTGGATTGCGGCTAACTTTCAATAAAGACTCTTTCTTTGACAAATTTGAGTTAGGCTCCTCTGAGCCCTCTTCTCATCCAGATCTCAACCTTGGTGCCCATCCTGTCTTTGGCTGCCCAGTCCAGTTTTAGCAAGAATTCTGCTAAGTAAGTTTAGTGACAGTCCCCCACCCTTGATAGCTGAGCACCCTTGACATCTGATCAAGTTCCTCATCCTCTACCTTTGCTGTATAAGCCCTTGGTCTGCCTTTAGCAAGAAGCATGCCAGGTCAATTTAGTAGAAATCCCCCTACCCTTGATGGCTCCTCTTAGTAATTTTCCATCCACTGACACCCTTACCCTGCTCCTTGGTTATAAATCCCCACTTGAACTTGCTGTATTTGGAGTTGAGCTTGATTTCTCTCCCCAGTTGCAATAGACTGGACCCCTATTATAAATAGTCTTGAATAAAGTCTTCCTTATCATTTTAACACATGTCAGAATAATTTTTTCTTTAATACTTCTCATGCCCTTTGGACAATAACCACGGACAGCCCATGGCCCAGCTGTCCTTCTGGTCTACTCTAGGAATCCGGTCTCATTCCAGCTCCTCCTCACCAGCCCCAAGCTGACACATGTGCATCAATACAGCTTAGGTAGGGAATTCCCTGGCGGTCCAGTGGTTAGGACTCCACGCTCTCACTGCCGAGGGCCTGGGTTCAATCCCTGATGGCAGAACTAAGATCCCACAGCCTCGCAGCCAAAAAAAAAAAAAAAACAATACAGCTCAGGTAGAGTCACCTCTAAATATGGATCTGGAGAATATGAGCCAATTCTATTCCAACCAACATTACCTAATTCATTCAGTCAATCAGACAATCAAAACATATGAATAAATTTAAATAGTTTCTAAACATAAATATATTTTCAAAGAGGTTCCTTACTTGTATTACAGATATAAACAAAATACATACACTCAAGGCATAAAGTATCTGTCTTGTGCTCTTTTGAATAAAAAAACCACAGTGGATACATATCTTTGATACTCCAATGGTGCCATAAACAAATTCACTGGTCTGTTTTTGGACAAAGAATTACCTGAAATTTTTTTTTTTTTTTTTTTTTTTGCGGTACGCGGGCCTCTCACTGCCGCAGCCTCTCCCGCTGCAGAGCACAGGCTCCGGACGCGCAGGCCCAGCGGCCATGGCTCACAGGCCCAGCAGCTCCGCGGCACGTGGGATCCTCCCAGACCGAGGCACGAACCGTATCCCCTGCATTGGCAGGCGGACTCTCAACCACTGCGCCACCAGGGAAGCCCTATCTGAAATTTTATCTCTTGCATTCCAAGAATGTTTTTGTTGTTAGTAGAGAGACTTTATTGTAAAAGCCTCCTCACCTAGAGCTCTGGTCATTTTTTGTGTTTCATTCATCTCTTTCATTTGGCTTCAAGTAAGGTAAGGACTAGATAAAATTCAAAATTTACTGAATTTTATGTTAATACCAGGTCCAGAATTTCATTCTTGAATACCTCCCTGCATTGGGGTTGTTAGCGTTTTTTAAGGAAATGGCGGGTCAGCCATTCATTGGTTCTCATGGCTTTGCAGTGGAGGCAGGGCCTTTCCCTGATTTGGCAACCTCCCACATTCCTTTGCCTCTGAGCTATTTTTCTCTTCTTAATACTGGCTGGTGATTGGTGGTGTTCACTTTCACTCTCCTTCCAAGAGGAGGCTCCCGAGTTAGATACTTCACTCTCACACTCAGTAGTATCACTGTCAGGTTGTGTCTGATTCACCCGGCTGAATTCAGAATGGTGCCTCGCTCGTCTTTGTTCAAGATATGCATTGACCAAAGCCACTTCTGAGTCAGTTACAAGAGGAAGTTGGTTCTGCTTTGGTTTTGTCATCATTTGCAAAGAATCCCTGGCACCATCTTTGTTTTGCCGCTTATAGGAAGTATCTTTGCTTGCTAACAACAATGAAACAAATCAACAAGTTAGGCACATTGCTGGTTACTATAATCTCATCTTACCTAAAAAGGAAGCCTATCGCGTGGGCTCACTCTTTGCTGCCATTTGCCAAGCCACCACTTTTCCCCACTCATTTGCAAGTGTTGGCAGCTGACTTCATTTTCCAGTACCATACCAAAACTCCTAAAAACCAAAAGGGTCAGATAGATGCTTGACATATTACTTTTGAAGTTTCATGGACCCTTGATATAATATCAAGGGAAAGGTCTCCAAACTTTTCCAGAGAAGGACCTTTTTACCTTTGCCTTGACGGCTTAAAGATGCAAGCGTGTATATGAATATGATTTGGGTAGCAGAAAACTAAAAAGGATCTTCTCTTTATACACTAGTGTGCTGGAGTTGGCTCACACCAGCCAGTTCACAAGAACTGATAAACTTTCAGGAATTTTGCAAGATGGCTGTTAAACACAGTTATTGGTAAAAATTAAATTGTATAAACTTACCACTAAATCAATTTGTTACAAATAAATGTAATAAATACTCAAAACTCATCACTTCCTAAATTATTTTACTAGATTTTATTGTGAGGTTTGCTCTTGAAGCTACTATTTATGTCTGTTGTCTCTGGATATCAGAAATACTATGCAATGATGTGCTACTGTGCATCTCTTCCTAACTCCTATGTTCAGTGACATCATGTTGGTAACGTGAAATTAGTTTTGGTGGGAATAAAAATCAACAAGCACTAAGAATCAGGTCTTCACTTATGGTTTTCTTGATTGTCTAGACTTAAAGTAATGGAGAACATGTTACTGACATAGATTACATTTAAAGGTGTCATGCCTATAGCCGCTATATTGTGAATAGCACCCAAAAATGAGGAAATATTCTTCCAGAGTATTCTAAAACTATTATCCAGCTCAACAAAGATGTCATACACATCATTAACAACCAAGTTCAGTTCCAACGTACATCTTTCTGTTTCTTTCATCTTACTCCTTAACTTAAATGAAAGTATCAATAACATGCATATTAGAACTACACTCGTTCATCTATTGCAGCTATAGGTTGGCTAAGGCTATAATCAAAGAAAGTATTTTGTGAGAATCAGTGGCCTATATGGAATTTACCATAAAGTGTATTATATGTTTTATTATTTGTAAATTGTCTGATATACATCCTTTATGTATATCATGTATGTATGTATTTAAATGATATATACACACATTTTTGGAGAGCCAGTTGTTAGACATTTATCAGCACACCACTATTTATAGGTTATTGAAAAAGATGTCATATATAGCTCATAGTTCTGTGGTAACACTAGCAATAAATGTGTGTGAAAGGCAAGCTGTGTGACGGGAGAATGCTGAGGAATGAAAAGACAGCTTGAACTCTACCTACCAGTAATTTATAGCCTCTAGCAGCTTTGCTGAAGTAGCTAAGCAGTCCTTCTGCACCAAAGCAAGGTGTTCATCCAGTGGGCCACCACAGGTCTGGGGAGGCTCTATAACACTCTTCGCTATTTACCTGTGTTGTTCGCTTTCCACACACAACACATATTTCTCTCATCATAGTCCAATATCAAATATGCACTGGCTCTCACCTTTACTTAGCGAACTGCTTGTTCCATTGTCTTCATTCTCTTTCTTCTCAGACATCTGTTTCAGAAATATCGATTAGTAATAGTGATCTCAGTTGGTTGTTTTTCCCTCGTATTTACTTGTTAAGAAACACTATTGCCTTGGGCCCTTTGACAATGTCTAATTTTAAACAGTGCAGTTCAATAAATACTTACTGAGTTCCTATTATTGTGATCCTACTTCTGCTGCCCATTAAGAAGACCATGCTTTGATAGCAGGATCTACCAAAATGTTTTGAACCCAGCAAAATGGAACAAAGATTGAGAGAAAATAATACTGATGAGAAGCTATTAGTTACAAAGTTTTCTTATACTCACTGATTTTATAGAGAAATATCGTTTAAATGTCATTTAAAAACAGATATGATAGTACTAGGATTAGTTTTAAATTACTTTTTTTAATATTTTTGGCCATAATGTACAGCTTGTGGGATCTTAATTCCCCGACCAGGGATCAAACCCACGCCCCCTGCAGTGGAAGCACGGAGTCTTAACCACTGGACCGCCAGGGAAGTCCCAGTTTTAAATTACTTTTTAAAGGACATTTTATCAGGTCATGTTATGATAATTCTTTAAGATCTTTATATGAATTCATAGACTTATATCTCCTAAATCCTTCCGAAACTTTCCTCCACAATGCAACCATAATATATTACCTGTGAATATGGCAACTAGAAGAAATTGATTTCTTTGAATAGTTCTAATTTCAAATATTCTGCCCCAATATTCCATAAATATATTTGTCCCATTTTTCACGTGTCCCACTTTTTGATGCTGAAAATGGTTTTGCTAAAAGATACGCATACAAAGCAACTCTTTCAAAATATATCAAGTATGTTAGAAATACTCATAACACTTTTGGCACATAATAATTCTGGGAATCTATCACTGGGAAATAAACTCCAAAAGAGAGAAAGATTTATGTACAGAAATATTTATCCCAATGTAATTAGGGTAATATAAATACAAAATTCAAAAGTAGGCTCAGACTTCCCAGGTGGCGCAGTGGTTAAGAATCCGCCTGCCAATACAGAGGACAAGGGTTCGATCCCTGGTCTGGGAAGATCCCACATGCTGTGGAGCAACAAAGCCTACGTGCCACAACTATTGAGCCTGCGCCCTAGAGCCCCCAAGCCACAACTACTGAGCCCACGTGCCACAACTACTGAAGCTTTCATGCCTAGAGTCTGTGCTCCACAACAAGAGAAGCCACTGCGATGAGAAGCCCACGCACCGCAACAAAGAGTAGCCCCCACTCACCGCAACTAGAGAAAGCCTACAAGCAGCAACGAAGACACAATGCATCCAAAAATAAATTTTTAAAAAAGGAGGCAATAGTTAAATAAATTATGATGTAATCATACAATATATAGTTGTAAAAATTATAATAAAAGTATGTTCTAACATGAGGAAATAAATGTTATAATATTAAGTTAAAAATCAAGATGCAAATTTATATATGCCGTATGATCACAAGTTAGCTAAAAATATGAAAAGAAAAAAGACTAAGGGATGTACGCAAGTGTTAGCAATAGTGGCTTTGAGTGTTGAAACTGATTTGTTTTCCTTCTAATTCTTCAAATTGTCTACAATTAGGGAAAAAATGAATTTATGTAGAAAGTCATACTGCCTCTGGGTTGAAAAGTACCACACTTGGTTATTCATAACTGCAATCTAAGATCTTTGGTCCACTCCTTTCTTAATACCTGATCTCCACAATGGCAGGCAAGTTTCTCTAACGAGGTACCTCTTTGCTTTTTGGGTTACTGAAATCATTCTCTGAAAGCTTTCAGTGAAATCCTCTTTTAAGATACCTGTTTTTTAAAAATGTTTTTGGGTGGCCTTATTTTAAATTTAAAATGTATAGAGATGATTATTAAAATATTAGAAGTTTATGAATCTTAAAAAGTTAACAGTAGTTGATTATTTCTATATAATCTGGAGTGGTTTTTATTTCATTTTTTCTACTTTCCTATAATGTCCACATTTTCTATAATGGGTACTTTTGTAATTCAGGGGGGAAAGTGTTTTAAAACACTTATTAGGTTTATATCTTTTTCATGGAAAGCTTCCATATTTGACTTGATGTCAAATCAAAATGTAATCACAGAATCAAAAGAAAGATTTTACATCAAGCTAAGTGGAATCATATGAACTGTGGTTACCAAAAGCATTTTATTAAGTGTCTTTGTGTGTGACTCAGCTGAGTGAAAACAGCAGAAGTGCCTGCCCTGAAGTGTAGGGTAGGACAGTGGTGAGATCTGGGCTATGGCTCTGCCTTTCTTCCATTGTGATTTTACCAAGCCACTTAACATATGCAAAAAGAAGAGCCTGGACTGGTTTTGTTTGGAAAAATTCCAGCACTAGCTGTCTGAATAAACACTAAAAATATATATAAACTAAATATAGTATATATAATCTCTGAGAGCAAAAGGGTACATGCATCTTAGATAGTGGCAAATCCAGAGGAAATCAGTGTGCTTCATGTTTGAGGATAATTACCACCACATTTCCATCACGCTTTTACCATTACTTCAAGGTTTGTAAATAAATGTTCATAATTTAGCAGAGAAAATGAAGTTCAAAGTGAAGGAAAAATTCCATCCTTTTTGACTAGCTCTCATGTGGTTCTCAGATTTCAAATCTGGGACCCTTTAGAAGAAGCAGTTGAGTGGATTATAGTTGCCATAAGGGTACAAAGTGAAAGACAAAACCTCTAAGATAATTAAGGTTTTAATCAGCACTGAATAGATATAATTCAACATTTCAACTATGCTATGAAACAAACAAATGATATGACAGGAAACCTGGGTCTATTCTCCTCTCTGTCATAACCACTCATGTGTCATTGGACAAGTCACTTAATTTCTTTGGGCTTTATCAATAAAAATACAAAGGATAGATACTGATATCTTACTTGCCTACAAGCAGGAGGCTGGACCATAAGCTCTCTTGAGGTCCTTGAAGCTCAGGGCTCTATGACTCCAAAAGCTGATGCAAGCAAGGGAGCAGAGAAAGAACTTAGACCTCTCAAGGGGGTCTTCATGATGAAATTGCCAAGAATCAATTTCAATTTTTTGTTAATTTTCTAAAGTAGCTTTTCTTGCCAGGCTAGACAAATTCAATGTACTTAGCTAGGGAGTCTAAGACATGTATAAGCTATCACTATTCTAAATATTCTTTTGGCAAAGTATCTATCTTAAGCATTTAGACTTTAGATGAAACTTCTTTTTAGGGGGAGGAGGTGATGAGGGGAAGAGTCTTTGATTATTACAATGGAATCCAGCTGGCATAGACATAACAAACCTCCTCCTCTCCATCTAGAGTTAATAACAGCATTCAGCCTAGCTGACCATTGCCAGCCTAGTGCTCTGGCTGTAATGCTAAATGGTGGTGGTTTTATTTTTTGAGTTTTTTTTTGCGGTACGCGGGCCTCTCACTGTTGCAGCCTCTTCCGTTGCGGAGCACAGGCTCGGGAAGCGCAGGCTCAGCGGCCATGGCTCACAGGCCCAGCCGCTCCGCGGCATGTGGGATCTTCCCTGACCAGGGCACGAACCCGTGTCCCCTGCATCAGCATGCGGACTCTCAACCACTGCGCCACCAGGGAAACCCAGTGGTGGTTTTATTAATCATCAGCCTGGTATTAATGGTCAGCAAGGATTCCACATCAGCAATTTATAAGACCTCAGTTACTCCTAATATGTGGGAGCATCACAGCCCTGATTAAGTGGGCTATCTCACTCCTTAGGATGGCATTTTTTCCCCAGCAGGTGGTCTAGAGTGGTGACTTTAGCTCTGTTTAGTTTAGTTCTGTATCTTTTTCTATGTGGAGAATGTAATGCCTCATTCTAAAAACCCAAAATCCTACAACATGTATCCTATATATATGACAAATTCTGTATCTTTGATTAGAATTACACAGCTACAAAAGGAATTTGGAGGTCATTAACCAGTAGGGAAGTTTATCCCAGTATTACTTAGCATTTGGACAAACTGAGAACAACCTAAATATCTCAAAATTGCAGATTTGTTACGGTGCAACCATAAGACAAAATTATGTAGTCGTTAAGAGTGCTGCTATGTAAATATAATTTGAGGAATGATTACAATATAATATTAAGTTTAAAAAAGCAGGTTATAAAAATATATAAAATATAATGCCAACCATCTAAGATCAAAGACAGACAGATGAAGAGAGATATACTGTGATGCAGAAAAAGAAAAAAACTAGAAGAACATACTCCAAAATGTTAACAGTGGTTATATCTAGGAAATAGGATTACAGTAGTTTAAATTTTCTTCTTCATCCTTTTCTATATTCTTGGGTTCTCTAGAATGATACTGCATTATTTTTAAAACTAGAAGACAAACTTTTAAAAAGTAGTTTCACCAATGTAAAATAAATTTATTTTATGGAAAATCCCCTAGTATACAGTAAATATATTATTTAAAATGAAAAAGGATATCCTACCCAGACAGAAGCCCGAGAGAAGAACCAATATAATGGTTGGGAGAAGACCAATATAATGACAAAATACCAAAGCAGGAAGTTCCCTATTGTCTCACAAGAGTCACCCTTCTGGCATTCATAATCTTGATTTGGAATGGTAAAACTTGTAGGTATGGGGGGAGGATCCACCTCCCAAAATAAAGAAAAAAGGTCTCCCATGATGGCTTCTTGAACATATTCCCCTCAAAGGGATGAAGAAGACTGGGAAGTACTTCACTCCATGTGTACGACAACTTCCTTGGCAACCTATTATGACATATTCTTCAGTAACTATGACAGGAACTGACAAACATTTCTTGGATTACTAAGTTTTTGGAAGATCTGTCTAAATCACTTCTATGAAAGTTTAAGGTATATGCCCCATATCTCAATACGGTGCATTCTGCCATAATCTTTTTCTTTTTTTTTGTCCTGAAACTTGTATATACAGTATTTTCTTTAAATACAGTATTTTAATGTCTTTTTTTTTTTTTTTTGGCTGTACCACATGGCATGCAGAACTTGCCCGACCAGGGATCGAACCCATGCCCCCTGCATTGGAAGCGCAGACCACCAGGGACCACCAGGGAAGTACTTTAATGTCTTTAAAATCTAAGTCTCTGAGGTATCCATTCATTTTTTTCAGTCTCTTTGATATATATCATATCATTGTAAATTAACATACAGAGTCCTAATGTATTATTGACTGAATTGTGTTCCCCAAAATGCCTATGTTGAAGCCCCAAGCCCCAATTTGGCTATAACTGGAGATAGGGACTTTAAAGAGGTAATTAAGGTTAAATGAAGTCATAAGGATGGGGACCTAATCCAAAATGACTCTTGTTCTTATGAGAAAAGGAAGAGACATAAGGGATGTGCAAGCACAGGAAAAAAAGGCCATGTGAGGACACAGAGAGAAAGGGGCCATCTGCAAGCCAAAGGACACAAGGCTCAGGAGAAACCAATCCTGCTGGCACCTTGATCTCAGATTTTCCACCTCTACAACTGTGAAAAAATTAATTTCTGTGGTTTAAGCCACGCAGTCTGTGGTATTTTGCCATGGCAACACTAGCAAACTAATACATAATGCCAACAATACATCTAATTTAGGTAGTAGTCGTGTTCCTTTTTAAGCCTTGAATAAATGCACAGTAATTCATAGATTACATTAAGAGGGAAAACATAGATGTACCTGTTGTGAATTACATCAAACATGCACAATTTCTTCTTATGAAAGAGTCAGACATGGGTTGGGGACGAAACTCGTATTCTAATTTTGACTGTACATTTGCACAATTTTCAAGTTAGTTCATCTCTATATCTAAAACTAGAGCAAAACACCATTGCTGCTAAGGCAATCTAAAAAATATAAAACTCCACTTCAAAAAAATTGGTTAGATCTTTAAGAGCACAGCATACCAGATTTTCATTAACATGCAATACCACGAGGAAACTTCATTTTCTTCTATTGGACCTTAGGAGCATTTTAGGAAAAAATTTTGGTCACTGGGACGTACAAGATGTAACAATCCGTTAGCTTATTATGACACGGCATGATGTTTTTATTAGAGGCACACTTTGCATCCCCACGAGCAAGTCTCTAGACCCTGCGCACGCATCCTGGACCATGCCGGTCTGCTTTAGGCCCTCGTCGCCTCGCCTCCTCCAGGAAGCTCGCGGGGATCCAGGGCTGGGCCCGCCGCGACTCCTCGGGGCTCACTGCGCCCCACCTCACCTGCCTTTCTAGAGAACCTACCGGCCTCCCCCGGGTTAAGCTCCTCCAAGTGGTAACCAGGGAAGATTTTATTTTCACATCCTCGCGCGGCTCAGCGGCACATTGTGGGCGTTTGTATTTGTTAGATAAAAGCAAACTGTAAGACAGGAATAAAGACGCAGACCTACTGGAGAACGGACTTGAGGATATGGGGAGGGGGAAGGGTGAGCTGTGACAGGGTGAGAGAGAGTCATGGACATATACACACTAACAAACGTAGTAAGGTAGATAGCTAGTGGGAAGCAGCCGCATGGCACAGGGATATCGGCTCGGTGCTTTGTGACAGCCTGGAGGGGTGGGATAGGGAGGGTGGGAGGGAGGGAGACGCAAGAGGGAAGACATATGGGAACATGTATATGTATAGCTGATTCACTTTGTTATAAAGCAGAAACTAACACACCATTGTAAAGCAATTATACCCCAATAAAGATGTTTAAAAAAAAAGCAAACTGAACTCCCTGATGAACCTTTTCCTCAGGATTAGAAATTCTTCCAAAGAATATGCAGGAAAAGTAAAGAGTGGTTTTTTTTAGGAAAAAAACCCTCAAAACCACTAACAACTTTAACAAAACAATTTGGTTTTTCTTGTTACTGCTGCACCCTCGTTACACGGATATTTTAGAATTTACATCGGGTCAGAACACTTAATTTTTTTTTTTTTTTTTTAAACACAGAGGTATGAGAAATGCTTTGTCATTGCTGATGGTGTCTGGACCCATCATCAAGTACACTGTATCCTACACTTGGCCACCCTGCTTAATAAAATCTGCTTTAAAATGTGCCCATAGGGCTTCCCTGGTGGCGCAGTAGTTGAGAGTCCGCCTGCCGATGCAGGGTACGCGGGTTCGTGCCCCGGTCCGGGAAGATACCACATGGGAGCGGCTGGGCCCGTGAGCCATGGCCGCTGAGCCTGCGCGTCCCGAGCCTGTGCTCCGCAACGGGAGAGGCCCGCGTACCGAAAACAAAAAAAAATGCGTCCATAAGCGCCCTAAGGAAGCTAAAGTTATATTAATATATAGAAATTCAGCTTCTTATAGTTATTACTTTTTACTGCGGGCTCAGAAACTGGTCTGAATTTTTCCGGCTCAGCTTTCTCCCCTCACCTGAGCTGGCGCCACAAATCCAACGGCTGTTTCCCTGGTAACGCTCCTAGCCCCTGTCCCTCCCCCACTCCCCTCTTCTCGCGAGAAGAGAGAGTCTCGTACTTCCTGTAACTGTAGCTCCACAAGCCGGTCGCTTTCGCGTTAATACTTGGCTTCGCGCATGTGCAGTGGAGAGTGGCGCGAGCCAGCCGTTTCCGGGCGAAGAACGCGGTGCGTTTTCGGAATTATCTTTGTGGTGTTTGGACTCTTGAGTCCACGCGGGCCGTGGGAGTTAACGTGCGTGTGGACCTGCCGAGGGTTCAGCCAAAGGGGAGTGTGGCCAGACCTTCCACTACCCGTGGTGGAAGGGAGGAAAGAAGCCGTAAAGTTTGTGCTGCGAGAGCCAGGGAGGGAAGCTCTCCGTATTGGGTAGTGTTGACTCGGGGGCAGGGTGGCGGGAAGGGTACTGCTCTTACTCTGTGGGAGACGACTCCATATATCTGGAACAAGTCTTAACACTTGTCTGCAAGAGATGAGGCCTAGGAAAACAGAGGAAATAAATCCTAATGTGGACCAAAACTGCGCACTCTCCCCAACTCACCCGTATCTCCTTCACACCATGAGTACTCGCCCTTCTCAAACTTAAATCCCTGTGTTTTATCAGCAACACGAATCAGAGATCTCTGGCGTGTGTCGGTCGTGTGCAGAGTTGTTAAATAAAGGTCATAGGCAGTTAATGACTTACGCACGAGCATGTGGGAGGAGAGTAATGACATATCTTATTTGGAATACTTTCTCCCAAAACTTGGTATTTTGAATTTCTTATAGCCCTTGGCCTAGTCCTTGTGACATATTCCAAAAACACAACAGGGCGTAATTGGAAACATAACCACTAACCCTTAAATTACAAAATAAGATATTTTTCTTTATTGGAAGTGTTAAATTATTCTCTGAAGGAAACAGCCAGTTCTCTGTTGATTACAGTGTGGTGCCAATGAAGCTGTAATTTAGGGTTCCCTTTTCATATACTAATATTAAAATTAGAAAAAGTTAGGAAAGACATTTGAAGATGAGGAAAAGTAGATGCAACTTTTAGTTACCTTATAACAAGTTTGATTTCTTAAATGGAGAAGTAGTTTATTTTAATTAATTCTGCTTTTTGATTTTGAACAGATGCAAGGGGAGCCAAACCCTAGTGCTTCCCTTATTGACAGAACCATCAAGATGAGAAAAGAAACAGAAGCTAGGAAAGTGGTTTTAGCCTGGGGACTCCTAAATGTATCTATGGCTGGAATGATATATACTGAAATGTAAGTTAATTAGCCAAAAAGGGAGGGAAAAGTGAAAATTTAAGAGGCCAATGGTTGGTTCCACGGGTTTTGTGTTTGTTTTGATTTTTGGTGTGGTTTTGTTTTGTTTTGTTACTATTAAAAAGCCTTTTTAATTTTTTCAGGACTGGAAGAATGTATAGTTTATATTATAATGTGAGATACTGGCCCCTCTGGTATATAGGTAAGTAATTAATTTTCACTGCAATGTAGTTACTCCCAGTGAAAAACTGTGTTCCAGTTTAATTCAGCTTAGTATTCATTCCTTTATTCAACAAATATTTGAGTGCCTCCTGTGTTCCCAAAACTGGGAATACACCAGGAAGGGAACAAGGAATATTCTAGTAGAAGAGACAATCAAATTAATAATACGATTCCGGATAATCATGAAAAATAAAGTTTGGAGCTGGTAAGATTTGTGTTTGTATTTGTCTCCCTGAATTGCCTTCCCTACTTCTCTACTTTTTCACCTTTCAAGATCAACCCGATTTCTACTCCATTGATGGCTTCCTCAGTTTCCTCATCCTTCCTCTCTGTCTGCTCTTCAGTAGTCCTTGGGTATAAAGGGTCCTTATGGCCATTGAAGTAAATTCCAAAGTCTAATACATACATTAAGCTAAAGTCTGATAGGGAAGTGGTGTGGCAAGTGGAAGAGCAAGAGTTTTGGAATCTGCATACCTGAGTTAGAATCATGGCTTCAATAACTAGCTGTGAGCTACTGCAAAAGTCACTTGACTTCTTTACAACTGGTGGTTGATCTCTAAAACAAAGGTGAAAATGTTTACTGTAAAAGCTTGTAAGGATTAGTGATAATATTTTGAAACTCACTGGTAAATGCCCTACACATAATAGACATTCATTAAGTGAAGTGGTAACTCTTAGGAATAAGAAGATAGTTTTCAATTTTGTTGTTAATCTGCTAAAGTATGCATGGTTTTGTTTCCCCCCTTTAAATGTTCCACCCCCCTTTTAAAAAATAAATAAATTGTTCTCTTCCAGAGCTTGCCCTTGGATTTCTCTTCAGCCTAAATGCTTTATTTGATTTTTGGAGATATTTCAAGTACACTGTGGCACCAACAAGTCTGGTTGTTAGCCCTGGACAGCAAACACTTTTAGGGTTGAAAACAGCTGGTAAGTGTTTCATATCTTTTGCAAAGGTGGGTGAAAGGTTGGCAATAAATCTTTCTCAATTTAATTTTCTCTTCTCATAGACTCAGCTAGAAGGGACTTCTAAGGCCATCTGGTTCAACTGTATTAAACAGTTCTACAATAAATGGTCTTAAGATCAATGATTATCTTTCCTATTTATATAAATTGAGTAACATTCACAGTCTCATGGAAGTTTGTTCCATTGTTTAATTACTGTTAAAATTAAATGACTAACTTTTGCTACATTAAAGCCACTTTCTTATTTTGAACTCTGTGGAAATGGTAAACAACCATTTGTGTCCTTTGGTAGTAATACTTTATGTAATTTAACAACCAGGTCACTCTTACTTGCCCTTTTCCTGAAGGAAAAGATTCAGTTCATTAAATCTGTTTTCATAGAAATTTTATTTATACTTACACATAATTATTTGTTTGTTCCTTCTAGTTGTACAGACTACTCCTCCACGTGATCTGGCAGCACCCCAAATCCCTCCCTCTCCACCTTCTCCTTCAATTCAGGGTCAGAGTGTATTAAGTTATAGCCCATCTCGCTCACCCAGTACCAGCCCCAAGTTCACCACCAGCTGTATAACTGGATACAGCCCTCAGCTACAAGGTCTGTCATCAGGTGGCAGTGGTTCTTATAGCCCTGGAGTGACCTACTCACCCATCAGTGGTTATAACAAGGTAATGACTCTTTTCTCTTGGCCAATCGCATTACCATTTTAGAATTGGGAGGTTTGAATTGAAAATCATCTGGTGAGTCGAAACTCCTTCTTTTATCAATGAAGAAACCCAGGACCAGTGGATAATTGACTTGCCCAAATTGCCCATTTAAGAGCTAAGAATAGAAGCCAGATTTCCTGACAGCAGTTAGAAGTTCTTTATATCACATCTTAAAACAAAAGAGAAGATTTAGCTTTTGAAAAGATAACGAACTGAGGTTCACCATCTAGGATCTTTCTGCAGTCTTTAAAACAAGTTGAAATTATGATGATTTTCTACTTTAGTTTCCTTTACTCATGTTTTCCCCCTTTCTTTGCTTCTTTATGTGAAACTTTTATATATCCTTATAGAATATTAATGCTTTTCATCATACTGGAGTATCTTCTAAGCTAGAAACTGGGATTGTCATGTAACTTGACTCTTGAGTATGAATACTCTCCATAGGATGATTAGAAACCTTCATACCATCTCCCACAGTAAAGTGGACTTTAGTTTTAATTTTTAGGCTTGATAGAAACAAAATTGACAAATTTGAAATTGTGACTCCTGCCTGATGCATAAGGCTATAAAATAGGCGTTAAAAGAGGGATGGTCACATTTTCAAGTCCTTTTTTTGGCCACACCACGTGGCTTGCAGGATCTTACTTCCCTGACCAGGGATTGAACCCGTGTTCCCTGCAGTGGAAGCATGGAGTCCTAACCACTGGACCGCCAGGGAATTCCTGGGATGGTAACATATTCAGATGCTGACACTAGTTAGACTAATATCTCTATAGTTAAATGAGAAATATCTGGAAATGAAATCAACACACTGTCTACCCTCACCCTTTTACATAATATTTCTTTGTAATGAAATTCCATACTACTGGTTACCTAATAATAATTTTGGCAGGAGACTGAACCCACCTACCCACTAGTGTTGGAGGGTCTCCTGCAGAGGTGGGGGGTGGCTGAGGCTTACAGTGGGGACAGGGGCACTGGCAGCAGCAGTTCTGGGAAGTACTCATTGGCGTGAGCCCTCCTGGAGGCCGCCCCACCATATATCCTGCAGGCTCCAGTGCTGGGTCACCTTGGGCCAAACAGCTAACAGGGAGGGAACACAGCCCCACCCATCAGCAGACAAGTTTTATTGAGCATGGCCCTGCCCACCAGAGAAAGACCCAGTCCCTCTTAGATAGCCTCATCCACCAGAGGGCAGACAGCAGAAGCAAGAGCTACAGTCTTTCAGCCTGCAGAACGAAAACCACAATCACAGAAAGTTAGACAAAATGAAAAAGCAGAGGATTATGTCCCAGATAAAACCCCAGAAAAACAACTAAATGAAGTGGAAACAGGCAACCCTCCAGAAAAAGAATTCAGAATAATGATAGTGAAGATGATCCAGGATCTTGGAAAAAGAATGGAGGCAAAGATTAAGATGCAGGAAATGTTTAACAAAGACCTAGAAGAACTAAAGAACAAACAGATGAACAATACAATAACTGAAATGAAAAATACACTAGAAGGAATAATAGAATAACTGAGGCAGAAGAATGGATAAGTGACCTGGAAGACAGAATGGTGGAAATCACTGCCTTCGAACAGAATAGAGTCAGAAAACTGGAATGGTGTCCTGGTATGATCTTGAGAAGTTACCTAACCTCTTATACCTAAAATTAATACAGTAATAATATTTACCACTTAGTGAGAGGATGAAATAAGGTAATGTAAATGAATCATAAAATATTGTGCCCCTTGAGCAAGATAAAACCAGTTAATGAAACAGTAACCCAAATACAGTCACAATATATATAAGGATTTAACATGTTAATTGAAATAAAAGAAAAATCAATGTGGAAGAGGATTAACATTTTTATTTGTAAACAGCATTAAATATTATAAAATTTGTTAATCCTTAATTTATTACAAACTAATATAAATTGATCATGAAACCCCAGTAGAAAAAAAATTGTCAATGTACTGGAGTAAGTAGTTAATAGGTAATACTACTGACAAGTAATTGTATTTTTAAGGTGTTTAACTTAATAAGGAAAATGCAAATTAAATATACATTTTAAAAAAATTTTATATATCGTAAATATTTTTAAATAGTAATGCTGATGGACACATACCAAAATAGGTATTCCTATCTATTCTCTTCTGATAGGAGTATAACTTAGTACAACATTTTCATTTAATAGAATGGAAATGTGTATTAAAAATGTTCATATGCTTTGGTCAAGTCATTTCAGTTCTAGGGATCTCCTAAAGGAAGTCATCAGAAATTCAGCTAAGATTTATGCACAAAGATGCTGATCATAACATTATTCACAGTAACCAAAAATTTTAGACAATCCAAATGTCTAGAATATAAGAATGTAAAAATAAATTATGATAGATTTGTATTACGAAGTATTATATAGCTAGTAAGAATACTTACAAAGGATTTTTATAGAAAAATTCTTGTTAACTTTAAAAAAACAATATAATGCTAAAGGGTATTATCTCAATTATATAAAAACAAAAATATATTAACATATATGTACATTTAAAGAGTTGAAAATACATGAAATGTGAAAAAGGATTATAGTATCTCTAGGTGGTAGAGTTACAAGTATGGCTTATTTTCTTCATGCTTTTCATTTTTTAAAATATACATATAGGGCTTCCCTGGTGGCACAGTGGTTGAGAGTCCGCCTGCCGATGCAGGGGACACGGGTTCGTGCCCCTGGTCCGGGAAGATCCCACGTGCCGCAGAGCGGCTGGGCCCGTGAGCCATGGCCGCTGGGCCTGCGCGTCCGGAGCCTGTGCTCCGCAACGGGAGAGACCACGGCAGTGAGAGGCCCGCATACCGCAAAAAAATAAAATATACATATATTACTTTTTTGGAAAATAGACTATTTTTAGAACAGTTTCACGTTCACAGCAGAATTGAGAGGAATAGAAAAGAGATTTTCTGTGTACCCCTGCCCCCGGCACAGGCACAGCTTCCCCCGCTATCAACATCTTGCTGCAGAGTTGTATGAATAGAAGAGCCTGCGCTGACACATCATTATCACCCAGCATCCGTAGTTTACATTAGCATTCACTCTTGGTGGTGTACAGTCTATGTGTCTGGACAAACAAATGACATGTATCCACCATTATGGTTTCATACAGAGTAATTTCATTGCCCTAAAAATCCTTTGTGCTCTGCTTATACATCCTCCCCCTACCCCAACCTTTTCCACAATCATACAATATGTAGCCTTTTCAGATTGGCTTCTTTCACTTAGTAATATGCATTTAAGTTTCCTCCACGTCTTTTCATGGCTTGCTAGCTCATTTCCTTTAGTGCTGAATAACATTCCATCATCTGGATGTACCACAGTTTATCCACTGACCTACTGAAGGACATCTTGGTTGCTTCCAAGTTTTGACAGTTACGGATAAAGTTTCTTATAAACATCTGTGTGCAGGTCTTTGTATGGACATAAATTTTCAGCTTTGGGGGGTAAATGCCAAGGAGGAGGATGTTTGTTATGGTAATAGTACGTTTAGTTTTGTAAGAAACTGCCAAACTGTCTTCCAAAGTGACTGTTTTGCATTCTCACCAGCAATGAATCCAAGTTCCTGTTACTCTACATCCTCGCCAGCATTTGGTGTTGTCAGTGCTCTGGATTTTGGCCATTCTAATTGGTGTGTGCTCTTTGAAAGTCAAAAACCAAAGAAATTTCAGTTAAAGAAAAATAAAATAAAGTTCTTTTATTTTGTATAGTTGGCCAGCTATAGTCCCTCTCCATCTTCTCCATACCCTACCACTGTTGGACCAGTGGAGAACAGTGGATTGAGATCTCGCTACCGTTCTTCACCCACCGTCTACAACTCTCCTACTGACAAAGAAGACTACATGACAGACCTACGAACCTTGGATACTTTTCTTAGAAGTGAAGAAGAGAAACAGCATAGAGTTAAGCTGGGTACATATATATTTTATTTAGATCTAATGTACGTATTTTTGTGTCATTTTACATTATCTTCAACCTTTACTTTGATCCCATACATAAATGTTTAAGTCCTTTAGTAATACACCTTGTGTAGCTTAGGAGAGAAATACATTTTGGTTTTGTATTTTGTTCAGTTAGAAGAATTAAGTTCACCAAAATTTAAGATGTAAAATATACCTGAGTTAACAGAAATCTTGAACCTTTTGTCTACATTACTATTGAAAGCTTTTTCGTATAATGTAAGTTATAATTTGTTTAAAAGTTGAGGTCATAAAACTGTTTTTGATGCGGTCCACAGCAGAGCTTCGTGAAGTGATAGTTGTCTCCTTTCAGGTAGTCCTTGGGAAGGTTGGTGTGGCAGGGAGGCTGGAGAGAGCATGGATTTACTCCAGAAGTGCTGTTGTTTTTGGAACATTTTTTAACTTGTCTCTAGTTTGCCTTGGGAAGCAGTGTTAGCAAATCTTAATCTATTTGGGGTGGATTTGATTATTACAAAGTCTATTATTGAAACCAAGTTAGGCTATTGAGCCGAGTAATGATTTTTCCCCCTCAGGAACTTTCACAGAAAGCACATTAGGTGCTAAAGCATGGCCACAGTGAGGAAGCCAATTATTGGACCATGGCTCTTTGTGTCACTTGAAATCTCTCTATTGATTTTTAATTTAATTTTGCCTGAAAGTGCCACAAATGTCAAAGAAACAAATCAATATTATCTTGTTATTTGTTGATACATGCTTTTTTTTCTTTTTAAATTTTGAAATATTTCAAGGATACCGAAAATTATAGAGTGGAATACAAAGAACCCTATGTACCCTCTACATATTTTTGTCATATCCAGGTATTTTCTGACTTGCATTTTTATTTCTTCGTTGACATATAGGAGTTATTTAGAAATATTGTTTGGAAGTATTATTGGTGATTGGTGTTGCTTTTAATTTCCAAGTATGTGAAATGAAAGGCTTTGTTATCTGTTTTTTCCTAAGTTAATTGTACTCTGGCTAGAGATTTTGATCTGTACCCTATTAATTTTTTAATTTTTTTTTATTTTTATTTTTTTTCGGTACATGGGCCTCTCACTGTTGTGGCCTCTCCCGTTGCGGAGCACAGGCTCCGGACGCACAGGCCCAGCAGCCATGGCTCACGGGCCCAGCCGCTCCACAGCACGTGGGATCCTCCTGGACCGGGGCACGAACCCGTGTCCCCTGCATTGGCAGGCGGACTCCCAATCACTGCGCCACCAGGGAAGCCCCCCCACAGTTTGTTTTAGCCAGTTTGGACTGATAGTTCTTTCTTCAGTGGTGTCTGAACTGCTGTTTAACTCATTGAGCTCTTTGTCTTTTTTTCTTTTTTCAGTTTTCAGAGTTTCATTTGGTTCTCTTTCAGATATGCCTGATTTAGAGTATCTTGTTTTGTTCTTATATTTTCAATTCTTTTTCCTATCTCAATCACTTTAAACATGCTTTTTAAAAGTCTCTGTCAAGTAGTTCAGTTATCTAAAGTTCTTGGAGATTACATGCTAACATTTTTTTCTTGTTGACTCATTTGCTTGGAGACATGTTTCCCTGTGATTTATGTAATTTTTGTTTGTTTTTGGTAAGCTCATCTTCAGAAGAGTTTTATCTGTGCTTTTTCTGTCCTAGGCAGGCTGGATGGAAGCGTTGTTTCCTGCTAGCAGTTTTATATTTGCCTCTACCAGGTGCCTAAGGAACATCATTGACCTTGAACTAACTTAAGTAATTTGGGGGCTTAGAGGTTCCTGGACCTCACAGGGAGTGTAAACGGGCACTATAAACCCATGTGAAGATAGATCTGTAATTTTTAAATCTCTGGGGGTTTCTTTTTAAACAGCCTAAGAGAGACAAGCTTCCTTGTTATTTCCTGGTGTCGGTGGACAGATGTTTTTTCCTTATCCACTGAGAATGTGGCCCTTTGAGGTTCCTGGCTCTATGCAGGGTGCAGGGAATAGAGACAGGAAGAAGGTCTCAGTCCAGCTGTCTACCTCTCCTGGACCTGTATCCACATTTCCAGTTCCCAGGCACTGAAATCCAAGCTGATAGGTTTCCCAAAGCCTACAAAATGCTCCAGAGCAGCCACGGCATCAGCTCACATGCAGGCCACTGGCCACTCTGACTTTCAATTTCCTCTTCATTTTTAGCTGCTGACTCTTCCTCTTACATTATTGCAAGCTCCATTATTCATTTAAATTATATATTTTATTTGATAAGCATATATATATATGGAGATGTTTCAGGTTACCTGATTTATTATGTTGCCAGACTTCCAAATCTCTTTGTGCTTTGATTCTTTGGTCTTTTTGGTTCTCCAGCTACAGGTTTTGTGCTGTTTTGGTGGTGGTGGTGATTACAGAGAAGCCCTATTGTGTCACTTGCTATATATATTTTCCTTGTACTTTGGCTAATGTACAACAGATATAAAAACATATTTCTGTCATCTGTATAAAACTTCTTTTGTCATCTAAAGCCACACTTTATTGAAATTTTAGTTCAAGTTTTCTCTCAGAAAGCTTGATTATCATTTTCAAAGTTAATAGTCAAAATAATTAATCAAAATAGGATAAACTTTGTGCTCTATCATGACCATGTCTCTTACCTTCCTTTTTTATTCCCTATTAAATCATTTGTGCTTGTTTAAAACTTTTTTCCTTGACATTAATTCATTCCTCTAAGTCAGTGTTACCAGAAGTCCTACTTGAAATTTTTTTACCCCAAGTGTGGTATTTATTATATGTAATTATTTATTTTCATGCCAGCATGAAACTACTTTCACCAGTGCTACTAGCACAAGACTGGCTAACCTTCAAGGTTTTGATGCTGTGACTTGAAATACTGCCGCATATCCCTTTCATGATTTCTTGTCTTTTGTGCCTGTAAACATCACTAGAAAACCAGTTTTATTATTTTACAGTCATTCCTTTTAAAAATTCTGCTAAGATAAAAAAAACTAGTTTGTATTTGTGACTTTTGTGTGAGGGTATGAAATATTAATTGATACTTTTGATATCAGGTAAACTCTGAAAAAATTAATTCTTCATAAGTATCATATAGTTGTCGTTGAAAATTCGCTCTTTATTCAGGTACTGGGCTAGATGCTCGGGAAAAAAATACTCCCTGCCCTCAAAGAGCTCAAATTTTATTTGGAAAAAGAAACAGACCTTAAAGTGTGATAAGTACTGTGGTAGATTCTTCTGTAGTATTAAGTCCCTAAATTTGAGTATTTACATTTCCTAAAAGTAAATTTATAAATTTAAAAGTGTAATCAGCAGATGGTCTCTTAATACAAGGCAGGAATTACTACAGACTATAAATAGAACACAGTGTAGTACAGGGAAGAGTGAGTTTAGCTGCTAGCCAAAAGACTAGTTTATTAATAAGAGGCTGTAATTATCCCATTCAGAAAGAGCTTCCAAAAATTCAAGCAAGAACTCCTTAGCCTATTTATTTCCTGAAGAAATTTGTCTTTTGTTTCTCTCTGAATCATTTGAAAGTCTTAGAGAATGAAACAGGCTTAATTTTACAACAAAAATAAACAGACACTTTCAGCCACTTAGAGAGCATATGGCTCTTAAAGTGATACTGCTCAGAAAATGTTCTTTTTAATTTTCCATTTCTCTGAAGAAGAGAGAACGTTGGGAGCAGGGAGGAGAGGAGGCTTTGTCTTTTTTTTTTTTTTTTTTTTTTTTTGCGGTACACGGGCCTCTCACTGTTGTGGTCTCTCCCGTTGCGGAGCACAGGCTCCAGACACGCAGGCTCAGCGGCCATGGCTCACGGGCCCAGCTGCTCCACGGCATGTGGGATCTTCTCGGACTGGGACACGAACCCGTGTACCCTGCATCGGTAGGCGGACTCTCAACCGCTGCACCACCAGGGAAGCCCGAGGCTTTGTCTTTGATTGCCATTGCCTAGGTTCCTGGATACCCAGAGTTCATATACCAGCTCCAGATATCAAAATTACTACAACACACTGATAATCTTTAAATTAATCATTGTAGGAAGCCCAGATTCTACTTCGCCTTCCACCAGTCCTACTTTCTGGAACCACAGTCGTTTTATGGGGGATTATGCACAAACTTTAAAGAAGTTTCAGTATCAGCTTGCCTGTAGGTCTCAGGCCCCATGTGCTAACAAAGATGAAGCTGATCTCAGTTCTAAACAAGCTGCAGAGGAGGTAAATGGAAAATAAAAATGACTTGATATTTATGATTTACAGATTGGTAGAAAGTCTTTTCTTCTTCTGGAACTTTGTTTTCTGTAACCTCCACTTCTACTGGCTAGAAACATAAATCTGGCACACATTAAACGGTAGAAAGACTCCTTAAGTTTGTGTACCCAAAACTGAATTATGTACGTTTTACTCTTTATGACACATAGTTAACATTACTTTCCTGCCTAAAACATTTTTCTGCATTCATTTATATTGAAAAGGTATCTCAGGTATCTACTTATACTTATTAGCATATACAAGACTCTTGCTCTTGAAATACATTTAGATTAGAACATTTGATATTCTGTAACTTCTTCAGTTTAAAAGCAAATAAAGGATTTAAATTTTGTTCTTAAAAGCAAGAAGAATGTTCTTCAAACATATCAATGTAAGGAATTTTAAATATATATGTGTGCATGAATAGTAACTACTGCATATTAATTAGATCAGTATTGATATTCATGAAGTTTTTTCCAAGGTATTCCAAATATTTCTGAGGGTGGGGGAAGGAATGATTGATAACTGGCATTTTATTTGATTGTTCATTTTAAACATTTTTAATAGGTCTGGGCAAGAGTGACTATGAATAGACAACTTCTTGATCATATGGATTCATGGACAGCCAAGTTCAGAAATGTAAGTTCTGACATTACTCTTTGGACAATATTAGTGCCTCTTAATGTACAAAGTATGTTGTTAGAATATCAGTTAGAGGTGTGAATTATTAGAATATCAGAATTAAGTATTATTAAAAGTACAATATGTGTGGCACATATATAAGAATAAACATGACGTTTACCATATAGTGTCCGTATTCTTGGGGATTTTTTTTCCCTCTGTATTTAGCAAATCAGTGTATTTTGAGTGGATAAAGGAACAGTGTATTTAGTTGCTAAGATTTTCCCTTTCCCAACATCTCAATTTTACTTTTCAAAGAGCTTTCCTGTCAGAGTCTGTTATGTGTCTAGAAATGTGAGGGGAGCAAAAATGAGGTCCTTAATGTCAGAAAACTTCAGAGTTAGAGAACATAACATATGCTTGAAGCTACTTCAGAGTATATCAATTTCTTCGATTTTTCTAAAGAACCTTCTAATCTTTGGCCTAGAGGTTGGCAAGGCCAGCTCTTGCATATACAGAGTGAGTTAGTTCCCTGGTTTCAACCCTGCCTCTTTCTGTTGTTCTCTGTAATACCCATTTGTCCCGATTCCAGGGGGGCGAATTGGCCCCTCCTCCACTGCGGGAAGCCCCTCCACTTAGATTCTGTAGAGGCTGCCGCTTCTTCCACTGTTTGATTCTTCAACACTCATCCACCCACTGTATAGCTTCTAGAAATGTGTTGAAATCACTTGTTCTTTTTTATTCTTTTTTTTTTTTTGCGGTACACGGGCCTCTCACTGTTGTGGCCTCTCCCGTTGTGAAGCACAGGCTCCAGACACGCAGGCTCAGCGGCCATGGCTCACGGGCCCAGCCGCTCCACGGCATGTGGGATCTTCCCAGACTGGGGCATGAACCCTTGTCCCCTGCATCAGCAGGCAGACTCTCAACCACTGTGCCACCAGGGAAGCCCCTTTTTTATTCTTTTACTATAATTTAAATAGGGTATCAAGAAGGAGTGCTGAAAGTAGTAGCCTACTTTCTTGAACCAGAAGCCTGATTGGCTTTTTTGAATAAGAATTCCAGAGCCAGCCCTAGAACTACTCAATCAGGTTTTCTGGGAATGAGGCCTAGATCTCTCTCCTCGAGCTAGTAGATAATTTTGTTGCCGCCTAGGAGTGGCTGGCAAGTAGGATACACTTAATAAATGTTGGAAGAATGAACAAGTGAAATGATGTCCTAGAACTGTACTTTCTTTTATTTCCACTCATAGGCTTATCTAAAAATGTTAATATATTTATAAAGTCTTGGTCAGAAGTATTAGCTTAGAAGAAATACAAACACAGTCCTTTATCTGAATTCCTTAGGCTACAATGTTCTGAAATTTAGGGTTTTTTGTAGTTTTTCTTTAAAAAGCAGTATATGCATATACCATATATTTTGTAATACACTAGCAGGGTCTTGTTAGTACTCAGTAATCAACCACATTAATGTTTCTGCAGCAGAGCATAAGAACTGTCACGCTAGGTAGGATAAAGTCTAATAATAGCTTCACATGAATTCAGTTCAGGTCTTGCCAGTATATCAAATTTTCTTGCTAAATAGATTATAAAAACACTTCATTTTCAGAGGCTTTTTAATTCAAAAATTTTATAATGAATTGTATAGACTTGTATTTGATCTGAAGCTTGTTTTCATCCTTCTACTTTATGGTTAAACAGAAGTGTGGAAACAGAAAAAGCGGTTGAAGTTGCTGTGAACAAACACAAAACACATAACACAAAAACTAGATGGGGTATTTCCTTGGGCAGTCTTTTCACATCCCAGAATGAGTTTGATATCAGCCATGCAAAGTGGAATTTGAAATTCCTAGTCCTAAAGTGAATATTCACAAACTAGTTTCAAATACAGTAAAATCTGTTTTCCACATGGTTAGGGGATTGAGTGAGCCTGCTGAGAGCTAATCTATGTTATGTTATGTTAATCTAAGTTACGTTTAGTTTTAAAAACTATTCTACTAACCACAAACCAGTATAAATGCTACATGTGTAAATGTGTGAATAATTACCCTAGAAATGTAAACTGAAGATGATCCTTTTAGCTAAGTATAATGATCCTAGAAAGAAGAATTTAAGAAAAACTTAACATGTAGCTGAAAGTTTTATATCTTTAAAAAATAGGCATATGTGATTTAAGAATAAATCTTAGTCAAGTTATGCTCTGTTAGCATATTTACTTATCTCTCTCTAGACTTCAGGTAGCTGCTACTTCCATTCTCTTTCACTATACTCTGTTAATATTCAAGTACAAGACAGCAAAAATAGTTTCATGAAAATAATTATTTGAGAAATGCTTTAAAATTGCGTGTGTAAAATCATTACCTCATTTCTTCCTAGTGGATCAATGAGACAATATTAGTGCCACTTGTACAAGAGATTGAGTCTGTCAGCACACAAATGAGGCGAATGGGTTGTCCAGAGCTGCAAATAGGAGGTATGTGAAAATAGAGCCCAGCATTTGAGTTCCTTCAGTGAATCTGCCAAGTGGAAAATTTCTTCTTGTAATGGGCTATTTAACACCACCTTTTGTTATCTTGAGGTGAAGAAAAAAACTAAATGTCTATAATATCACTTTTTTAAAAATATAACAGTTTTATTGAGATATATGCAGTTCACCCATTTAAAGTCTACAATTCAAAGGTTTGGGTTGTGCAAACCATCCCCACAGTCAAGTTTGAATAGTTCATCACCCCAAAAGGAAACCCCATAGACCCGTTTCCAACCACCACCCATCCTCCAGCCCTAGGCAACTACCAGCCTACTTTCTGTCTCATTATATAGGCCTGTTTTGGATATTTCATCTAAATGGGATCATACAATATGTTGTCCTTTGTGACTGGCTTCTCTCACTTAACAATGTTTTCAGGGTTCATCCATGTTGTAGTGTTTATCAGTACTTCATTTCTTTTTATTGCCAAATAATATCCCATTGTTTGGATCTACCACATTTTGTTTACCTGTTCATCATTTGATTGACATTTGGGTTGTTTTCACTTTTTTGGTTATTATGAATAATGCTGCTCTGAACACATACATACAAATGTTTGTGTGAATATATTTTAATTTCTCTTGGGTATTACCTAGAAGTGGAATTGCTAAGCCATATGGTAAATCCATGTTTAACCTTTTGAGGAATTGCCAGACTGTTTTCTAAAGCAGCTGCACCATTTTACATCCCCACCTACAGTGTATAAGGGCTCCAGTTTCTCACATCCTTGCCAATACTTGTTATTATGTGTCTTTTTCAGTTATCCTAATGGATATGAAATGGTATCACATTGTGTTTTTAGTTTGCATTTCCCTGATGGCTAATGATGTTGAGCATCTTTTCGTGTGCTGGTCCATTCATATATCTTCATAAGCAAAATATCTTTTCAGATCCTTTACCCAGTTTTTTTTCCCCTTTACCTATTTTTAAATTGGGTTACTTGTCTCTTTATTATTGAGTTGTAGGTGTTCTTTATATATTCAAGATACAAGTCTCTTATTAGATATTAATTTAAAATTGTACAAAGCATAAAAAATGTGTACAGTGCTAATTTAAAGTCCCCTATTTTCAATATAAGAAAAATACATTTTTCTTATCTGCTAAAAATAAAATTGTTAAGGTTTTGTGTAATATAATTTGCCTAAAGTATATATATACTATAACTTATTTAGTGTTAAATAATTAGGTTTCAAAATAAATAAGGAATATTTTAGTCAATCAGCTTTCTAGAGAATAAATTTCTTTCTCTTTGAAATATGTAAGGGCTTTGGATTGCACATTAACACTTTCCACTTGCTTTTGGGTATCTTTTTAATCAGTCTTTATTCTCTGGAATAAGTATAGTGTTGTGCATCACTAAAGTACCCACGTGTTGAGTATCTGTATATTTTGTATATAATGTATACAACACTCACATTAACCTTGAAAGCTAGCTTTTAGTGCCACATTTTATGGATCAGGCTACTAAGACTCAGAGAGGTTAAGTAACTTGCCCAGTGTCACAGAGCAGTGATTTGAGGCCAGAGCTTTCTGACTCCAAAGTCAGAGGGTTACTTTCTTGGTAATGTTATTTGAACCTATGCTTATCCTTTTTGAGCTTTTTTATAAGCTATAAAAATATGTTACCTTTCACAACATTTTTACCAGTGTGATGTGCTTTTTAAAAAAGAATAACATTGTTTTATCACTATGAAAGCAACATGCATATGTTCATTGTAGAAAATTTGGAAAGTACAGAAATACACAAAGAATATTACCCATGATTGCGCTTCAGTAGATAACCACAATCAATCAGTTTTAAATCACAATCACTTATTCCTTTTGGAGAAAAATACTATGATACTATATATATCAATGGTAAGTTATACCATAATTTAACAACATTAAAATATGAAAAGTGTATACTTAGGAGTTGAGCAAATAGTACATATGTATGTATATATTTTTAATTAAATTGGGGTCATACTGTTTTGTTACCTGCTTTTTTCCCTCCACTTTTTCTACTTTGTTAAATATTCTCCAGTTCTATTTTTATGGCTAGTTTGTATTTCTTTTTTATGTATGTAATATATTGTATTTAACTGATCTTTATTATTTAAAATTTAGAAGATTTTCCCTTTGATGTTATTAATAATGCTGTAAGTAAATGTCCTTTTACCTAAATATTTGTGTACATTTATAATTATTTCCTTAGGATAATTTCTTAGGAGTGAAGTTGTAAGTTCAATAGGTATAAATATATTAAGGCTTTTAATATACATAACCCTTCTAAAAGCTTATACCAATTTATATTCTAGCAATAATGTCACATATAAGAAAGCCTTTTTCCCAACATTGGGTATTACTAGTATGGTTGTACATTTTGAAACTTTTTGTTGGTTTATTCCTTCAAAAAGCTTATACCAATTTATATTCTAGCAATAATGTCACATATAAGAAAGCCTTTTTCCCAACATTGGGTATTACTAGTATGGTTGTACATTTTGAAACTTTTTGTTGGTTTATTCATTTCTTTGGATAGTTGTCTTTCATGAAGTGATGAGAGAAATCACTCATAAAGTGTTCACTTGTCACTGGCATAATGGGCAACTTTTAATTCAACCTGATTTTGAAAGCTCTCATGTGTCTTTTTATATATACCCCACAAAAATCTTCTGTGTATTAGTTGTTTATAGATCTGGCAAAATGGATTTGGCTGTTTTTGGAGTATGCATGTGTTTGTTTAAATCTGGCCACCTTGCCAGAAATGATCAAATATTTTGTAGGTAAAGTAGATAATGCAGCTTGTTAAGATAAACTATCGTTGCTTTCCTTTATTCTTTCAACATCTATTGAAGGAAGAGCATTTGAAGTTTTTTCAAAGATCCACATGAGGAATAATCTGTTTTCTGTGTGTTTTAATTTTAACAGAAGCTAGTATTACTAGCTTGAAGCAGGCTGCTCTGGTCAAAGCTCCACTCATTCCAACTCTAAATACAATCGTGCAGTATCTAGACCTCACGCCAAATCAGGAATACTTGTTTGAAAGGATCAAAGGTAATTATTGATTTGAAGAGGGAAAAAATGAGAGCTTTTTCACTAGTTTGAAATTTTATACAGGTAACATGGGAAAAAATTTTTTTAATTATAAGTATCACTGAAGTATGATCTTATTTTATAAATATGTATTTAATAATGGTTTTATTAAGGCTTATACTTGAACAACTTTTGAGTTTTATATTCTGTATGCTTAAAAATGGTCAAAATAATGTAGTTAGCCTTGAATACATTAATTACTTTGTTCTAAATAGGGAAACTTAAATATGAGCTAAATGGGCTCACATGAATATTTCACTCATTTTCTATTCTTAAGCTACCAAGAATGGATGCCACAATGACATTCTTTATAATTTCAGCATGCCGATCCTATTTCTTTCGATTTTTATAAGTCATATGTAATATGTTGCTTCTTTATATTTCTGTTATATTCTGATTATTTGGGGGAAATATGATCTTCTGAGGAGACTGACTTGAGACTCAGGAAATTTAGCCTCCCTGGTACTCCCACATACTCTCTTTATGCCTCCCTACATTTATTTGGATAAACTCTGTAAAATGTTCTCATCACTAAAACAAGTTTTAGAAATAGTATTTCACTCTAGATTTATCATAAATCTTAATTTGAAAATGTAATGTTGCCCCTTCTCTAGTCTAGGTTTGGACTGAGGTTTAGGAATAAACATTTATCATGACTTACTTAGGAATAAACATTTATCATGACTTACTTACGTACTTACTTACTTATTTATTTATGGCTGCATTGGGTCTTCTTTGCTGCGCGTGGGCTTTCTTTAGTTGTGGCGAGTGGGGGCTACTCTTCGTTGTAGTGCACGGGCTTCTCATTGCAGTGGCTTCTCTTGTTGCGGAGCACGGGGTCTAGGCAAAAGGACTTCAGTAGTTGTGGCACGCAGGCTCAGTAGTTGTAGCTCGTGGGCTCTAGAGCACAGGCTCAGTAGTTGTGGCGCACGGGCTTAGTTGCTCCAAAGCATGTGGGATTTTCCTGGACCAGGGCTCAAACCTGTGTCCCCTGCATTGGCAGGTTGATTCTTAACCACTGTACCACCAGGGAAGTCCCCATGGTGCTATTTAATCTTTTATATCTTGTATTTCTTTGTCTGCATGTTTTGATCAGGTTTTTAGATGTTATACTTTCCTTACTGTAACCCCTTAGCCTTTTTTTTTTTTTTTTTTTTTGCGGTACGCGGGCCTCTCACTGTTGTGGCCTCTCCCGTTGCAGAGCACAGGACCGGGGCACGAACCCGTGTCCCCTGCATCGGCAGGTGGACTCTCAACCACTGCGCCACCAGGGAAGCCCCCCCTTAGCCTTTTTTTTTCCTTCTTGTATATTCTTAGCTTATTTTATTTTACCTTTGTTGCTACAGAACTTTCCCAAGGAGGCTGTATGAGCTCATTTCGATGGAACAGAGGTGGAGACTTCAAAGGCCGCAAGTGGGATACAGACCTGCCCACTGATTCTGCTGTAAGTCCCCAGTTTTTTCAGTTTGACATTTTTGTTATTGGGTTTATTTTTCCATTATAAAAATGAATATTGAAAAGAACTTAGAGGGAATTCCCTGGCAGTCCAGTGGGTGGGACTCAGCACTGGCTGTCACTGCCGTGGGCCCGGGTTCAATCCCCAGTCAGGGAACTAAAATCCTGCAAGCCACACAGTGAAGCCAAAAAATAAAATAAATAAATAAATGAATAAATAAATAAAAATGAAAATAAAATAAATAAAAAGCACTTAGAAACTAAGTAGAAATACAAAATTTTTGTACCAGCATCTTAACCCAACCACTGTTAATATTTTGGTTTATTTTCTTCTTTTTTTTTCTTTACTTATATTGTGCTATTTTTAATGTTTTTATCGACACAGATATAATAATCCCATATGTAAAATTATGTCTCCTGCTTTTTTTCACTTTTCAGTGTTATTTGCACTATTACACACTGTCATTTAACTGTTCTCCTATATTGGACCTAAAAGTTTGGAAAACATGTAGTGAGGGAGGGATTTTTGTTTTTCTGTCTTAAATAATACTGCCAGGAGTAACATAATGCATGTTTCTTTCTTATTTAGGATTATGATTTTAAGAAAGATTCCTAGAATTAGATTTATGAAATCAGAGTATAAAGTTTTTGAGCATTTAAGAGTTTTTCAAAATTATGTTTGTTCTGTTTTTTATAGTGACTGTTATGTGTGAAAATGAAGTTTAAATGCTGATACTCAAATTCAGAATTGAATGTATGTGTATTTTATTTTGATTTTGCTGTTAATTACCTATATGGGTGTGAATGATCCCCTTAACAGAAAACTAGGAATGTCTTGCTCTAATCTTTTCATTTCATAGATTTCATCTTACAGATATAACCACTTGAAAACATTTTTGCTAATTCTTTCTTTGGAGAAAACTTAAAAATTGGAGTCATTATAAACATGTTTTAAAAGTACCACATACATACTTGATCGATTTTCATGCTGACTTTGAAAAATTGTTTCCTCGTCTTCAGATCATCATGCATGTGCTTTGCACCTACCTTGATTCCAGACTACCTCCACATCCTAAATACCCTGATGGAAAAACATTTACTTCTCAGCACTTTGTTCAGACACCAAATAAACCAGGTATAAACAACCTCTCCTAAGAGGATGAATTGAGCTTTTCACATGAAATACATCTAGTGGTTTTGTTTTGTTTTTTTAATGTAGCATATTTCCTTTACAGACGTGACAAATGAGAATGTTTTTTGCATTTATCAGAGTGCTATCAACCCTCCCCATTATGAGCTAATCTACCAGCGTCATTTCTACAGTCTTCCAAAGGTACTTCTAAATGTAGCAGTTGCTATTACTAATGTCATGGATGACTTGCTTTGTTAATATTTTTAAAATTAGATTCTCTTGTTTATGGAATAGGTAAACTTTTTAAATTAGGGAAAAAGTGCTAGTTTTGTATCCCTTTTTTTAAAACTCTAAAAGTAATATGTGCTTAATTTGGAGAATTATGCAGAAAAGGAAGAAAAGTTCATTATTCCATTATTTACAGGAAGCTCTTGTTAACATTTGGTATAATTTTTTTGGTAAATTTCATTTTGGTCTTTTTCTGTACTTATTTATGGGTTGAAATCATATTATTTATGTAGTTTTATATCCTTTTTAAAATTAATGTTATAATTTTCCATGCCTTTAAGAATCTTCGTTAAAACACTTTTTAATGGCTATTTTAAAACTTCACAATAAAATTATAACATAATTTATTTAACCACTCCCCTACAGTTAGATATTTTGGATGTTTCTAAGTCTTCATTATCATAAATACCTTTATGCGTATAGCTGTCTGCATTTTGGGTAGTTTTTTAGCCTGAAGTCCAAAAATGGAATTCTAGGTTATAGAATATTTTCAAGGCTGTTAAAATATGTTATCAAAAAGATGATTGTACCAGTTTACACTTCTATCCAGGTATTTTACCTTTGATTACAAACATCAGTTCTGTTGATGACCTTTGCAGTTATTTTTGTTACCAGCATCTATACTAAGAAATTTTACATAGACTATAATCATAAATTGTATCCTTCACTTCATCAGATACCCAGGAGAGAATTTTTTTTTTTTAAGTTTAATATTTCAACTTTGTAAGTGTAAATATTTTGGGCCATTCAAGTTCCATGCAAATCCTTTTTTTTTTTTAAAGAAACACTTGTCTTTAAAAATCATATATCCTAAGATTTTTTAGTAAAAACACTAAATCAGAATAAGCAGGTATAAGTTAATCAGTAAATTGAAAATCGAAATCAGGAGCTATTTCACAGACCAGAAATTACATATAATAGTTTGATTTTAGTGCTGGCAAAATGCTGCCTCATAGTCCCTTGTAGACAAAATAAATTTACATTTAATATGTTACTTACACTGTTAACATATATCATAATGTATTTTGAAGTGTGATTAAAGGTTTTTTAATTCCAACACTGTTGTTTATGCTGTTAATTTGGGGGATAGAGTATTTTTTGTGTGTAGGATACAGGGGTACCAGCTTCAGAATAACTCCCATCCAGACCTTCATAAATGCTGCTCCCCGTGTATGGGAACTTCCCAATGTGTTTATTTCTGCTCATCTTTCAGGTCTCAACTTAAAAATTTCTCTCTCAGGGAGGCATTGCTTGCCTCACCACTCTGGGTTTAATGCATATGTTCCCATGGCACCCTACACCTTCTTCTTTCTCATAACATTCATCACACTTTATTGTAATTCTGAGTTTCCTGTCTGCCTTTCCTACTAGACCTTAAGCTCCTCAATTACATGGATCCTCTCTGTTTTATTCACCACAGTATTCCCACTTCCTAGCACAAAGTGGGCACTTTGTTTAATGAATGAATGAAAGGCTGAATTACATGGAATTCCGAGTTAGTAGAATATAAATTGATAGGATCGCATTTACCTATCAGGCTGAATGGTTTGGTTTCGTTAGGTTTAAAACTTGCTGTATTTTTTTGTCTTTGTTCCAGGGCCGAAATAATATGTTTCATACATTATTAATGTTCCTCTATATCATAAAGACCAAAGAGTCAGGAATGCTTGGGTAAGTACTTATGCTTTAAAAATACAAGTACTTAACTTATATACTGTTTTCCTTATGTTCAGATTCTGCAGAAGGCAGCATCATATACTGAAGATTTGTGGACTGAACAGTAAGAGATATGGCTTCTAGTACTAGCTCAGCCCTGTCACTAACCAGCTCTGCCATCTTGAGCAAGTCCATTACAGTAATTCCTTGGAACCTCCATTTCCCCATTGATAAAAAGGCAATTTGACCACATCATTGGCTTTACAGCTGTGTCCCCCAGAGGAACAACCCTGATATATCAGGCTCTTGCCACTTTAAAATTTAAAAACAAAAACAAAACTGGAGTCCTATTTATTCAAGCTATCCCACTTCAGACACAAAGCCTTCTGCAAAATGTTTACACTTTCAGAGAGACTAAGTCAGCACCAGTTCCATAATATTGTTAATTGGGATGGAAAAATGGTCAGTTGAAATTGTTTACTTTGTTTATTCTAAATACTTAGTAATGAAGCTCACATACTGTTACAATAAACTCAAAATTGCTGTCTTGTTATTTAGGTGATTTGAAATTTTAGTCCTTCAAATAATATTTGAAGTAAATGGACCTCAGCTAATGCTGGGTAAATCTGGTAATGCAAGGACTGGAAGTCTGAAAATCTGGGTTCTGGGTCCATCTCTGCCTGCACTGTGTAACTTGAGGTTAAAAAAATGTAAAGGGAAGGGCTGAGTAGAAAACATCAGGGGTCTGTTCCAGTTTGGTATGCATGCTTCTTTTCAGTTTTATAGGTGCCCTGTTTTATACAGGTTCTGGAACTCCACTGTCCAATAAAGCAGCCGCCAGCCACATGTGGCATTGAGCATTTGAAACATGATTAGTCCAAATTGAGATGGGCTGTCAGTGTAAACTACATAGACTAGAATTTGAAGACCTAGTACCAAAAAAGAAAAAGTAAAATATCTCTAATAATTTTGTATATTGATGACATGTTGAAATAATGTGTTGGATATACTGAGTTAAAGAATATTTATGCTACCATGGCTCTTTTTTCTTTATTTTTTAATTACAAAAATAATGCATGCTCAGTATAGAAATATTTAAACAATATAGCAGTGTATAAACTAGACATTGAAAACTCCCCTCTGATCAACTCTCTCTTCTGATCAACTCTCCCTCGAGGTATCCGTTGTGTTAACAGTTTCAGGTGTACATTTTCAGACTCCTTTCTGGGGAAAGTTGATTTTTTTTTAGTTTTCATTTTGTTTAAAAATATATTGTACCCAAACATATTACTCTGTGACCTGCCTTTTAATCTTATGGTATATCTTGGATATTCTTCTATGTCAGTAAATACAGACTTTTTTCCTAAATTTTCTAGCAGTATTTAGAAAGATATACATGTATTAGAAAGATGGAACGTGCTATAAATATATTGTTTTGTAATTCTTAACAGTGTTTCTGGAAGACTATTTTGAAGTGAGGAATTAACTTAGAAGTATTTAAATAAATAATGAATTTTTGGTTTTAATTGAAAATTTATCTTTTCTCTAAAAATCTAAATTGATACATAAGTGATTTGTCATGATAACATGAAGCTTGTGTTGAGTACCATATATAGTTTGTCATGTACATAAAAATGTAAAATCTTTAAAAGTATTGGATTGGCCAAAAAGTTCATTTGGGTTTTCTGTAACATCTTAGTTGGGCAGTAATTTACACAGAGGCCCAAAAGAATTGGTATAATATTTAAAGTGCTTATCTTCTCTGAATGAGGAACTTACATGTGGAAAATGAAACATTTTAGACTAAAACTAATCTGTGTTTTATTTATTTGGGATTTTTTTTTTTTTAACCAAGGGAAAAGTCTTTGAAATTAACTTAAAATATGATTAATCTTTTTAATACATTTTGGAACAATCAAATGTTAAAAACTGCTCTCCTATACCTTAAAGGAAGGAAATTTCCTTTGCTTAAAGGAAATAAGCAAGTGGCTCAAATATAGACCATTTGGAATCATGCCCATAACACAGCAGTTTAATACAAATCCATTATCAGTTCAATGCCACATATTTGTGTGGTAGTGGAATGAGATGAAAGTTTTACATCCAAAAGGGAAAAAAATCTAGACAGAATTGACTGCACAGTAATTTGTGTCCTGTTTAGTAAAAGACACCATAAATAAAGTTTAAAACTAAATGACAAACTGAGACAAAGACTTATAATTTCAACATTTAGAGCAAAGCCAAGTTGATATCCATCATGTATAAGGAGCATATATGTTAATTAGAAAAGAAAAATATAGGAAATGGTCAAAGACACGAGAGACTTTCATAGAAGAGTGTCATGCAGATGGTTAATGAACATGAAAAGATGCTTAGTCTCATATACAATCAAGCCAGAATTAAAACATTTTTTCTATCAAATTGAAATTTATCATTTGCAGTGTTGGTGAGGGTATGGAGAAATGGGAAAATATAGTTGATGAAATGACCTTTTTTGAACAGGTAAAATTCTCTAAGAGGCCTAGCATCTCTAACTCCTCAATTTTTAAAAATTTAATTGACACTTACTTAAATCCTACTTGCTAAAATTGTCCTGTTTAACTCTATCTGTTGTAATAATTCTTGAGGTCCACTGAAAAATTAATTTTCAACACTTCATAAGTCCATTTATTCTAAATTTGGGTTTTAAGCACAGTTAAGAAAGTACTGTTTCTGGAATTCACCTGATAAACCATGTGTAACATAACTTATTTCAGAAAAGCACTAAATGTTAATTAAACATGTATCCCTTGTAAAGACTCCTATTTTAGTTATTTGAAAAAAGACCTTAAATGCTGGGCAGTCAATTCCACTAAAACTTTTTTTTTTCTCTTTATAGGAGAGTTAATCTTGGTCTATCCGGTGTGAATATTTTGTGGATTTTTGGCGAGTAGTGGGTCATTTAATCCCAAACTTTTGGACTTCATTTGACTGAATCAGAAGTTGAATCTAAGTATCTCTGAGTCACTGCCTCTTCTGAAATAAGATACATATGTGTATGTTACAGACTTTAGATTTAACAAAAAATTAGCTATTATGAAACTTCTTTGTAAAAGTATGCCCTATATCTTCTACACCAAGAAACATTACTTTATCATTTCAGAAAAAAACTGCAATCCTTCAGATTTTTGTTGGCCAAAACAGTGCAGCTCCCCCTTAATTGAGTCCTTCTTCACTGTAACACCCCAAATAAGAATCATCTGCCTGATTCCTCCCCACAAAAATTGTTTTTTCAGTTGAGTTATTTAGTATAAATAATTTTTTAAAAAAAGCAAATTGCTTATTTTTTTTAGTGTTTATATTACCCCAGTGTTCAACAAATTAGCCCAAGGCCCATATTTAAAGAAATGAGATAAACTTTTAAGTAATAGTTCATGTGCATTTAAAAAATATTATTGGAAGAGGTTTGACAGTATTAATGTTTAAAAAGTCAACTCTTGATGAAGTTCACAGTCTTGAACATGGTTTGAAAGATGCTGCCTGATCTTCCCTCTGCCCCCCTTGCCCCTGCCTCCACTCCAGTCTTGCCTTGCCCCTCTCCTTCCATGCCCCAGCCACACTGGCCCTCTCTCAGCTCTCATCCCAGGGCCTCCGTGCACTCCCGCTGCCTGAGACACTCCAGCCCCACTCTAGCCAACCCTCCTCAGCACCCTTCTAGGCTCTGCCTAAATGTTGCTTTCCCAAAGAAGCTCTCCCTCCCCCAACTCCTTCCATTCCCACCTCCCACAGATCCCCTGACTGTTTTCTCTCTTGGTACCTTTCACCTTTGCTTCATATCACCGACCATGGTTTGAAATCACTTAGGCACGTGCATTTCTTTATATGTCTCTCTAAACCTGTGCTGTTCAATACAGCAACTATCTGAGGCTGTTAAGCACTTGAAACACGCCTAGTCCAAATTGCGATGCGCCATAAGTGTAAAATCACACCGGTTTCAAAGACTTTATAGGAATAAAAGACTGTAAACTAAGAAATAAACAACTATAAAAAGTCAACTCTTGGGTTAAATTTAGCTGATAGAATTAAACTATTTAGGTCTTAGTTAAGAGGCTGAAGACATCAAGAAAACAACTGCCTTGGTTTTAATAACTCAGTTTCACTGTTCCATAATATTGTATTGAGTTCCCTTTAAAATCATATGATATCTTATCTGTTTAAATTTTTTAGATATGTTCAAAATATCTGGAAAGTATGAAATAACCAAGTTTGTAAGTTTTGCTTAACTCTCCATCTTTATTTTCTTACATGTATATGTAGTATATCTAAGGCTAGTTAGCAATTGCATGTATTTTTTGGGTTGACATGTTACTAGAGACTGCTTTACCTGGAAACAACTAAAACTAGTATTTTCTCAATAACTCCGTGTCAATATTACATATGCAGCTCATTTTGTATAATTTGTAAATCTTGTTCCTGTTTTTTAAAAGTCAGATGTCCAAAGGAAAGGAAGTTTCTATCTTTTAACTGCTTTTGATGTATGTTAAATTTGTTTGTTATGATAAAATACCAATTAGACATGTTAAATATAAGAACATGTAAAAATCGAAGTCTCCTGTTTCAGAAGTTGGTGTGTCTACTTCACAATTACAAAGAATAAAAACTGATGTGTCATTTCTTATATTTAAAAAAGTTTGTGTGTCAGAAATGCAATATACAGTAAATATTTCACGTAAAAAGACTAGGGGTACACATTAAAAAGAAAAGATATTTTGTTTGCATACTAAGGGTGGTGTGGGTTACTATACTCTGGGTAGCTTTCATTTATTAACTTGTCTTCACAAATGTTTGAGCCAGCCTATACTTACTATAGCTTTTATTAAAAATACTTTGATGAATTTGAATTCATACTTCAGGAAGACAGTGCACTGCAAACATGGTAACTTTTTTGGTCCTTGTGTTAAAATTAGTAAATATTTCTCACAAGTTTTTATTTTCTTTGCTTGACTCATCCTTGTAGGATCAAATCCACTAATCTTCTAGATGATGTTCACTGTATCACTTATTCTTTTTTTCTCTATGAATATCAGCCTTTTCTTCAGCCAGATTTGTTTAGAGGCATGTTTGTAATTTGGTTCCTACTGTAACATAAAAATGCTGTGTTGCTTGACTTTCTCAGATACACACTTTAAACTGATATTTAGTGGTGAAGACATGCAGCATGTAGGTGGCACTTCTAAACTCAGCTTTGTGATTATAAATCCTTTGAATGCGGGCATTCCTCAAAGGTCATGCTTTGGTCCTCTGTCTCACGGCTTATGCTTTTCCTTAGAGATCTCATTCATTCTGTGGCTTCATTTATCACCTCTGCATTTGATTCCCAAGTTCATCACCAACCATACTGTCTCTCCTGAGCTCTAGTGTTAAATTTCCTGTGACCTGTCAGACATTTCCACTTGGATATCATGCACATTCTCCATGTGTGGAACTGAATTCACATCTGCTGAAACAGCTCCCTCTCTAACATCCCTTTTTCTGTTCATTGTACTACCAGTCGCCCACACTCAAAACTGCTGTCATCTTGACTCCTTGAGCTCCCTGGGTCCCCAATCCAATCAGGCAGCAATCTCATCCATTCTTTCTTAACAATGTCTCTTGCAGCTGTCCCTTTCCATTTCTACTGCCACTATGCTCATTTACACCCTTATCAACTCACACAGGACTACAACAGCCTAATTAATCTCACAGCTTCCTAATTGTTGCCATGCTTCCAGATTTTCCAATTCATCCTGCACACACTCTTGAAATTCATCTTCCTAAAACACTTGTTTGATCATTTCATTCTCCTGATAAATTCCTTGGCCTGACATTTAAAACCCTTCATAATCTGGCCCCAAGCTAGCCTTATCCACCTGGATCCTTGGCTTCAGCCATTGTAGGCTGCTCCTTGCTGGGCTGTCTGCATGTATCTCCTGCCCATCCTGATCACTCCCTGGGGATGTCCCCTCCCCCTCTACAGTCTACCCTTCCCTTGAGACTTTGCTCTAATTAAACCCGCTATTTTTTGGAGCTGATCCTGACCACTGCAGCTGGCAGTCATTTCTCCCCCAGGGTGATTAGATCTGTGCCCCTTTTTTGGCACTCAGCCGCCATATGAATGAATTCAGAAGTGACTTTTAGTCTCTAAGGATGGGTACTCATAGCTTGTCTCATCTTCATGAAAGACATGAGTTTTTTACTACTCTGAGCTGTGCTACTGTTCAGGAAGACTTTGATGATGGCTAAAGCTACCTTTTGGGAAAGGCTTGAGTTCTTGTCAAAGGACACCTTTTGAGCAGCCGGGCGCACTGACTTTCCTTTTGTGTCTAGGCCTAAGGAGGAGGAAACATTCCCAGGCCTGAAGAGCTGCAGCAGGGACATTGCCTAAAATGTGTAGGCATTAGGAAAATACACAACCAATTCCCGGTACTCTTGGGGGTCTTCCTTAGTGACCTGAGGTGAGGCCGTTAAACTTAGCAGCAGCACATTGTCCCAGATCTTGCAGGGTCCACTGTGAGGGGCCAGGAGAGGCTAGCTGGCCCACCCTTCCGTCCAGGTGGCTTCAGTGACAGCACTCCCCTGCTTGTAGGTAGGGCCAACAATACCTGAGGATAAGCAACAGAGGGCTGGAATCTCTGGCAAGAAGGCCTTGGGGAAGGATCCTTGCAGGGGTGGGAGGGGTGGTAATCTGCCCACTTAGAGTGAGAGGGGTTTGCACATCAGCACCTGTGCTTCTTAGGCCCCAGTGACATTGCCACATCTCATTGTGTATGCCAGTGGCTTTGTGCTGAGCCTGCTGGATTGTTAGGCATTAGCTCTGAGCCACATCTCTAATTTGACCGCTGAGTGGTCATCCGTAATTCCATTTCCACACTGAATGAGCTGCACTGACCTGGGGGACAGGTTATGGATTCTACAGAGGGTGGCACCTCAGTCAGGGTTAGGGAGAAGAGTCCAATAGAGCACGATGGGTATGAAGAACAGCCTCATGGGTGCCCAGAATTCTGTCCACCTAGGACAACAGTGACCCCAAAGATATTCCCTAGCAAAGTCACATGCAAACAATCTCAGGCACTGCTGTGGATGAAATGTAAACTATAACTAAATCCTTTCATGCCCCCAAAACGAACATTCCACAGTCAGTCTAGCTAGACGAGCCACTGGCCTGAATGGGCTGAGACTTTGGAGGACTGAGCTCTGTCACTATTGGGGCAGGGCAATTAACTTTTTACACTGTGATTTCTGGGCATAAGAAAGATACTATTCATACCTCAGAGATCATTGAGAAGCTGAATGAAAATAATGGATGACAGTGCTTTTGGGTAAGGAAAAAATGGCTTTAAAAAGTCTTTCAGAATAACATTAGGATAAAACTAGGAAATGGCCCTTTTTAGCATTGTAAAGCAACTCTGTCGTTCCTGGATCATGCTGAGACGTATACAGATCTTCATGCCTTGACACACACCCACCCCAACTGTCCTAGCCCAGCTGTATCTGCCTCTTGCTCCCTCTTTCCTTCCCCCACCCCAGACCTGGCCATTTCCCAATCAGAGACAGTACCACCCTTGTATCTTGAAGGCTGGGCTTGCTGGTCTACCAAGAAAACACTGTCTCCTTCCTTTCCCATTTCTAAACTAGAAGGAAAAAAAATAACAATCCTGAATCAGACTGCTTTCATGAATTGCATCCCATAGGAGGAAAGTCAGAAGGTGGTGATCGGCTCTGTTGGGGGCAAAACTTGTTTTTTCAGGAGCCGCAGCCAGGCATGATTCTTCCTCAAACACATGGTACGTAGACTGGAATCAGGCAACTCTGTGATAGTTTTGGCCCAGAATACAGGCATTAGCTTACTGAGCTCCAACTCCAAAGAAAGGCCCCTTTTGTTCCTAATGGGAAGGGTATCATCCACTGGACAGCGTGAGGAGAAGAGTAGTCCTGCTAACTCGTGAAAGTGAGACTTGACAGAATGAAGTCTGAACTAAAGTCATCAGCCCCAAAACCTGGTGGTTTGAAAAGGTGTTATATGGCTTCCATCTCAAGTTAGCTAACCACCCTTAAGAATAAATTCAGTACAATGCTCTGCTTCCAGTTAAATGTTCTGCATGCATTCTTTAAAGTTTTTTTAATGCCATCTTGAAAATTCCTGGAGTTAACTACCTTAAAGCGGTGGTTAGACTCCACTTAGACCAAGTGCCTTGGATAGAACCTGGAGGCAAAGTCCATATCCTAGAATACAGTGTCTCTTAAATAAAACACAGATATTTTTTCTGTGTAGCCAGAGAAATGATCTTTCATTTAAACTACTGTATCTCTCTGAGTAAGTTGCTACTTTCTCCTACCACAACTCTATTTCACCACACATACCCCTCTCCACTCAACCACCCCCAGGCTGGCTTGCCCTCCTGACCCTATCCTGGCAGGTATAATAATAGGGCCATGCTACAACAAATACCCAAGGAAAACTGCAGGCCTCTCAGATGAACAGAACTCCTATAAATGATGGAGCTTCTGTTAGACTGCGGCTTCCTTAAGGTCCTTGAGAGCAGGTGCATGTTAGGTGTTCAGTAAATATTTGTTAAATTAATAATTGGGTTAAGCAGACAGAATTCACTTGAAAAGCAATCCTTTTCTTTTTTTGGACTGTAATTTTCGACGAGTGTGCTTTCCATGCTGAAGACCATGGAGAGTTCTCTGGCCGGTGAGTGGAAGCGTGGCAGAGAAGAAAAGAAGCAAGGAACTGGCAACAGGCAGTGGATCTAAACTTGTAGAAGGAAAGGCCAGAGGGCCCGCTCTACATTTCCATGCATTCCTCTTTGTTGGGCTGTATGAAAATTGATTCAATAGTAAAGAGTGTGTACATGGCTGGGGGAGAAACCCCATCTAGATACATATCTGCCAGTAGTTTCTCAGTAGAATGCAAAATTGGAGGCATTTTGCAATCTCTCAAAGCTGGAGCTGTATTGGGGGTGGATGCAAGGTATGAGGGCTAGGAACACTCTGATCCAGTTATAGGATACCATTATCCTGTTCCCTAACACACCGTACAGTTTCCTCCAAGTTTCTGTATAATCGGACTAGAGGATGTGTTTTCCGAGCTGCTTCTCTGAAATCTGCTTTCTCTGATGAGGAAACCAAGATAGCTTCAATCTACTAGGCGGTCAGAGTCTGTGCTTCCTGGCCAGGACAATGTATACCCTAGTTATGCACACTTTTAACAAATGTACAAATGCATAAGCATTTACCAAGTGCCAGCTAAGAACTGTGAACAAAAATGCAGTGATGTATCCCCTCAAGGAGCTTACAGTTGAGAAGCAGAGATGAGATTTTAAGACTTTGGGGTAAATGCCCACAAAGAGGCCACACTCCAGGGCTCATGAGGTTGTGGTGAATCTGCCATAGTCCTCCACTGCTGATGGCAGTGCAAATTGGTACAGCCCTTTCGGAACACAACATGGGACTGACTACGTGTGTGTTTCAGTCACTCCTGCTGCACAGGTTGCCCCCAAAACAATAATCATTTAGTATCTCTCTCCATGGGTCAGGAATTCAGGTTGGGTACAGTGGGGATGACCTCTCTCTGCTCCACAACGTGTGGGGCTGAACGGCTGAATAAATTTAAGGCTGTTCATTCCCATGTCTAGTGGTTGATGCTGGCTATTGACTGGGGACCTAACTGGGAATGTGGGCAGAAGGCCCACATTTGGCCTCCACATGTGGCCTGGGCTTCCTCATAATATAGTGGCTGAATTCCAAGGACAAGTATCTTGAGAAAGAGGGGGAGGTGGAGACAGAGCATATTACCTTTTATAACCTGGGCTTGAAAGTACCATGTTTTTTCCACTGCATTCTGTTGATCAAGACAGCTACAAAGAATTGACCAGTTTCAAAGGGAGAGAACATAGACCCCACCTCTCAATGGAGGGATGTCCCACATCACAGCACGTAGGATGGGACATATATTGATGTGGGCATTTTTGAAAAATATAATCTGCCACAATGTGAAAAGCCCACCAAAATGTTAATTTTTATATTAATATTTTATATAAAATATTAATGCTCTTTTAATACTCCTTGGCTAGGAAAATATTCATCAGGAAAAACATTATGTCTAAGGATGTTTATTATGTGCATTTGTTCATTTATGTATCCATCCATCCAATAAATATTGATTGAAGTGTTTGCTAGGTGCTAGGAATATAGAGAAGGCTTAAGATATCCTTTTTTCTCTCAAATACCTTCTAGTCTATCATAGCTAGACTATAACAAAACCCATCAAGTGTTCAGTGATAGATGGTCTAATAAATTATAGTACATCAACTCTGTGAGATACATCCTTGAATGAGACACTTATAGACTTATTTTGACCTCTTTTAAAAACTCCTACAACTTTGAAAAGACTGTGGAAAGATGGGGGAAATGTTGGGTGGAAGTAAAAACAAATCAAAGTTGTATGTCTACTGTGATAACAGTTATGTAAAAATATGCATGAAGATTGCCAAGGACTAGAAAAACTATCAAATGTGAACTCACTTGTTGAAATAGGAATATGGATTGTTTTTCCATTTTCAACTCTTTTCTCAATGCTGTATTCCTTTTACAGTTGAAAAGGTCCAGAAAGAAAAGTGATGCAAATAGGATTTTATAGGTTAAAGGATAGAAAGCTCTGCTGAGACGTAGAGAATGGACTTGAGGACACGGGGAGGGGGAAGGGTAAGCTGGGACAAAGTGAGAGAGTGGCGCGGACTTATATATAAATGTAAAATAGACAGCCAAATGTAAAATAGATAGCTAGTGGGAAGCAGCCGCATAGCACAGGGAGATCAGCTCCGTGCTTTGTGACCACCTAGAGGGGTGGGATAGGGAGGGTGGGAGGGAGACGCAAGAGGGAGGGGATATGGGGATATATGTATGTGTATAGCTGATTTACTTTGTTATAAAGCAGAAACTAACACACCACTGTAGAGCAATTATACTCCAATAAAGATGTTAAAAAAAACACAAAAAAACAAAAACTCTGCTGAGCAAGAAGCTGAGGAGAGACTTCATGGGAGAGGTGGCAATCAAAGTTCAGTAGGAGGAGAGGCAGCAGGAATCAAGACATGAAGACAGAGGAGGAAGAGCTGTCTTTGGAAAACTGCAAAGAATCCAAACCAAGATGTATTTAGAAGAGCATGAGAAGGTGGGACCAGAAGGAAAGGTGGACCTTAGTTACTGGGCTAAGGACTGCAGACTTTATTTGTAGAGACTCTGAAGCTTTTTGAGCAGAGGAAGTCAAAGCAGTACTTAAGGAAGATGACCGACCACAGTCCTGAAGATGGACAGAAGCTGGAGCAGCTGCAGGCACGGAGACCTGTGAGAAGGCTGCTGCAGTAATCCAGGGCCTGGACTGCAGAGGTGGCAGAAAAGACTGGAGAGCATTTGTAGAAGAAAACTGGTCATAACTTGGTAATTTGGTGCACACAACTCCAATGTTTCAGTTTAGGTCATTATTATATGAAGAGAGTGGCAGTAACAGAAATAGAGGAAGAGGAACTGGTTTGGAGCAGAAGAGAAATTTTAAACACATTAGGTTTGAGCTGCTCTTGGGACATCCAGATGGAGATGACAACAGATAGTTGGAAATAAAAGTCTGAATTGTCTAAGAGATCCCCACTTTTGGCAAAACAATTTGACTGTATCCCTCTTCCCTGAATGTTCTTCCCCCAGCTATCTGCAACGGGTCCTTCCTGTCTTCACCAAGCTCTCTGCTCAAACATCACCTCCTTGGACCCTTTCATGCTACCCTTAAAATGGCACCCCTGTCACTCACCATCCCCCATCCCCCACCTGCTCAGTTCTTCTTCATTGCCCATGCCTGAGATTTTACTTATTACCTGTTCCCCTCACCAGCATCCCCTTTAGAGATGGGATGCTAGCCTCATCTTCCTGTTTGAAGAACTAAACATTAAAGGGTACCTATGTGTCAATTCACTCTTAAATAAATTTCTACTGTGAAATGATAACAACTAATAGCATATGTTTTTCTGACTCCATCAGATCCTAGTCTAAAGGCTTAAAACTCTTCTGCTATGTTATAGATCAAAAATACAACTCAGAAGAAAGGGCACACACCAGTGGGGTGGTGGCAGACACTTCCAGGTACATCCCACTGGCCAGCAATTAATCACAAGGACACATCTAGCTGCATAGGAACCTGGGAAAAGTTGTTTTGGGGCCATGGCCAGCTAATAACCCTAGTACTACAGAAGCAGCAGAGAATGGATATTAGGCAACAGCAGTAGTATTTCCCTGCAGGAGATGTCTGAATCAATCTGCAGAGCCCTGGATGTGCTGGACTCCAAGAACAGTAACTGTGCATACAGAACTCCCAGTCCCCTTGAACAATTTAACTTTCTCCAAGTGCTTCCATAATTGGCTCACCTTCTCCCCCTTCCCCAGGCACTGAAAATGAGGAAATGTTCAACATTTCTGTATTCCAGATGCCAAAATTCTATAGAGCAAAACACTGCAGACATGTCCATGCTGCTTCTCCTTGACCAACATCCTAAGTACCTGTGGCCGGCACCAGCTTCACATCTGCAGGACCCAGTGCAAAATGAAGGTGTGGGGGCCCTTGTGCAAAAATTATCAAGACTTTTAAGGCAGCCACAGCAGAGCATTAAACTCAACACAGGGCCCTTCTAAGCGTGGGGTTCTGTGTGATTACCCAGCTCACAGGCCTGGGAAGCCGTTTCTGTATTTAGCCTTAAAAAAAAAAAAAAAAAGAAAAGAAAAAAAAAAGAAAAGGAAGAAAGGAGCTGTTACATATCGTGAAACCCACAGGCAAGTAATGTTGGCTTTTCAGCCTGCTTCAGCTTTTAGGTGTGATCTTTTTTTTTTCCTCACCATGGCTCAGAAAACATAGAAGTGGTCTGGGGGAGCAAACAGCTGGACTGTCTCATTTTACAGAAGACCCAGAAGCCCAGAGTGGGCCTGTGAGTGTCCAGGGTCTGGCTTGGTGCTAGTACCAGAGTCCACTCTAGAAGTCTGGCCTCTACACTGTGCCCCCTGGGAGCCCTGGCTGCACTGCAGGAGGGGGTCATTTTCCCCATCAGACAGGCTCTGTGATGTCAGGTCCCAGGCATCCTGGACAGTCTTGGGACCTCCCATTGCTTACTCTGTCCAGACTCTTCTTTGGGCCTCTAGTCAAAGAAGAGACAAAACCAGAAGTCACCCTGTTCTCGGCTCCCTTTGGGGGAGGTGCCACTGGTCACGGAAAGGCTGAGTGGTGGCCTGAGAAGGAAGAGCTTGGCCACTGCGCTCTGATGCTCCCTTGTCCGACGCCTCCAGGCTACGGGTCTGTGCCCCTCTGTGTGGAGGTGGGCAGAGAGGTTACAGGACGGCTGCTGGACACAGCTTGCCTGCCAGGTGCCTGAGGCTCACCATGAGGGACACTTACCAGAGTGACGGATGGGCACACAGTCATCCTGGCGGAGGTTGCAGCAGGAGGCCGCAGGCTGGGGAGTGCCGTGTGGGGATTGCACAGAGCAGGGGCAGCGGCAAGGACAGGTGAATGCGTCACCGGGAGCAGGCAGGCGAGGTGTCAGATGGGCACGCTTTTCCCCAGGGGAGGGAAGGCTGTGTGAGACGCGAGGCAGAGAAGAAGGGAGTGATTAGCAAGCAAGGAGTGAGTCGCATCCAGTCCCCACGGGCTGCGGGCTCTCCTGGGTGCAGACTTGGTGGCAAGTGGCACAGCCGGCACCAGGAAAGGTGCCAGGCTTCCTGCGGGGGCCTCAGGAGGTGGGGTCGGGAGCCTGGGGTCTGATGGCCGCCTGCTCCGGCTGGAATCCAGAGTTCGCAGGCATCTCTGCCTCTGGGTCTCGCTGGCCTCAGATACCCTCCCGGCGAGCAGGCCTGATGTCCCCACCGCCCCGTGCCCTCCAGCCCTCCCCCCCCCCCGTCCCCTCCCCCTCTCCCACCGCACAGTGAGGACTTGGGGTTTCTGAAGAGCCGGAGGGAAGCAGAAAGCCCCCCAGTCTCCCTCCCAGCACCGCTCTCGCCCGGAGGACAGAACCGGGGGCCCCGCAGGGAAGGAAAGGGCCCTGAGGCGCGGGCGGTCACGGCCACACCTCCGCGGGCTGTCCCGTCCTCTCCAGGACTCCTAGGCTGCTGCCCACTAGTTTTCTGGCGCCCTGGGGAGTTGTGGGCAAAAGAAACCCGATTGTTTCTCCTCCCCCGCCGTAGGCTGGAGAGCTGTGCGCGGCTCCCCGCGCCGCCAGGCCCTCGTCCCTCAGGCTCCTGGGTCCCTGCATCCCTGGAAGATGCACACCCTGCGGCCCTGTTTCTAGAAGACCCTTTTCAGAGCCGACGGCCCCGCACTGTCCCTCCCCCTCGTGGCACTTCGTTGGCACCTCTTCCCTGGGCTCTGCTTCTCGGTGGCTCGTCAGCGCTGTGGCGGTGGGAGGCGGGACGGAGGGCCGAGGCCGGGGATGACAGGGAGCCCGCGGGAAGGACTGTTCAGAAAAGCAGGCCGGCGCCGCACTTCTGCGGCCGCGGGAGGCCCAGCTCGAGCTGGGGCCCGGGGAGCGTCTGTCCCTGAATTCTACCCTCCACTCGGGCCGTCGCTGCCGCCCGGCCCGGGCACGGGGAGGGGGGAAGGTCGGCAGCGGCCTCTCTCCCGTCTCGGGCCCTGGAGTTATTCAAGCACCAGCTCCTCCCTGGATCCAGGAGGTCACCCGGCGGCCACGCACCAGATGTTAGCCCTGCCACAGCTGTGCCAATGGCTCCCGAGGACGAGGGAGTTTTTCACACCCTGTGCTGGTCACTGATGCTTGCCCCTCTCCTGCCAGAAGCTTCTCTGCCCTAGCTGGGGGGTGGCGCGGACAGGCGTCCAGGAGGAGGAGGCCGCTCGGCTCCGGCCCTGGGCCAGGCTTGCCGGCCTCTGTCCCCCGCCCGACCCCGCACAAGGCCGTCAGTGTCCTCTCCCTCCTCCCATACCTCCGCGGAGGTATGGACACTTCAGAGGCTCAGGGCCTCGCTGCTTTCGCCTTCCGATCACTTTCCTTACCCGCCTCCATCTTCTCCGTCTGCAAAATGAGACCAATACCTCTCGGCGCTGAGGGAAGAGGCTCTCTCACGGCAGAGCTGGGGAGGGAACAATAGCCAGGACCTTCGCCCCACCTCGAAGCCCGGTGAGGCGGTGACGCATTTTCTCTCTAAGTGCAAAAGCGAGCTGAACGAGCGTCGTCCTGACGCTACCCTGCGTCACCGCCGCCCTGCGTCACCGCGTGGGCGGCCAACTCACCCTACCTCGCGTCACAGATTAGAGGCGCGGGACAGGGGTGAATGGCCCCTGGTATATTTTCCGGGTGTGCCTGCGCGTGTGTGTGGTATTTTGTGTGGTGGGTGTGGGTGTGTGTGGTGTATGTGGGCGTGTGTGTGGTGTGTGGTGGGTGTGGGCTTGTGTATTTTGTGTGGTGGGTGTGGTGTATGTGGGTATATGTGGGTGTGTGTGGTGTATGTGGGTGTGTGGTGGGTGTGGGTGTGTGTGGTGTATTTTGTGTGGTGTGTGTGGTGTATGTGGGTGTGTGTGGTATGTGGGGGGGGTGTGGTGTGTGGTGGGTGTGGGTGTGTGTGGTTTGTGGTGTATGTGGGGGGGGTGTGGTGTGTTGTGTATGTGGAGGTGTATGGTGTGTGGTGTATGTGGGGGTGTGTGGTGGGTGTGGGTGTGTGTGGTGTGTATTTTGTGTGGTGTGTGTGGTGTGGTGTGTGACTTGTCTGTCATGTGGCGTGTGTGGCTTGTGTGCGGTGGCGAGGTCAGCACTGGGGGTGAAGGCGCTGCGTGCAGAGGAGGTTTGAACAGAGGACAGGCCCTTAATGTTTCCTTCCAGAGGCTGTTACAGGGAAGGGCCTCGGTTTGAGCTCCTAAAAGAATGATTCTCAAAGTGTGGTTCACAGTGGATCCTACAGCTGACCCCCAATTTACTGAAGCAGAACCTCTAGGGTTGAGGCCTCATAATCTGCACTTTTCCACCAAGCCTCAAATAGTCTTTTCAGGCCCCTCAAGCCTAAAAGCCGCTGATCCGGCCAGGAGAGGGCGCAGAACCCCAGCCTGCAGGCGGCGCTGGTGTGCAGGTTTCGTCCACGCCTGCGGGGCGCTGGCAGGTGTGGCCCATTCTTAGCATGGTAGCAAACAGCTCCCTGGGTCTCCGTCATTCCCTGCGCACAAATGTTCTTCAACTTTTTAAAAAGTCCTTCCGACTAGCCCCCTCGGCCCCATCTTTTGAAACCTCCTGGTTTCGTAAGTATGTACTGCCCCTGGTTTGGTTTTGTTCTCAGGCCCTTTGGTGGGTAGATTTGTGTTTCTTGACCTAAATTAGAATATCCTTGAAAACAGATGCGTTTCTGTCTCTTTTGTTTCTTTTTTGCTCCCTGGGGTCTAATGTGGGGTTCTGTACACAGCTGGTGCTAAAAACCGTTTGTAAAATAAAATGGTGACAATGTAGAGAGGGTTGGAGAGACTAAGAGGCCGGTGGGAGTTACTGCGGCTTGGCAGGCACCTCTCTGCAAAGCCCTCTTCCCTGCAGCTGCCTCCTCAGCACCCTGGCCTGGCCGGCCCTCCCTCACCCCCTTCATTAGATGAACGTTGGTATGAAGCAACTCTTGGCAGACGTAGAGCAGATGTGGGTGCAGCTGGGACAGCGTAGCAGGTGGCCGTCTTTATCCAGCATCCTCTCGGTGGAGAGCTGGGTTGGGTGGGCTCAGGCCCTTCCAGCCCAGCAGGACTGCGAGTGCCCCGCCACTGGTGGGCTGCTTGAAGCTCTTCTGCGGGGAGCAGGACCTGAAGCTGCACCCCACCGTTAGTCCCCAGGCAGCAGGATCTAGGGGAGGGCGCAGCACATCCTCAATGCCCCCTCCAAGATCATATGCCAAGCAGCCCGGGGGTGGAACAGGAGGAATTCCGGGCTTTCAGGGTCAAGTGTCTTGACAGGTCTCTTAGCCTCCCACTCCCCAAGCTGAGTCAAATTTTAATTGAAGCCTGTGAAGGGCAAAGTCCTACAGAAACTATTATGAGAGTTTTCTGGAAAATAGAGACTGACAACACTCCCTGTAGGGAAGAAGATGAAAGTAATTCACGGCTCACCAAGCCCTCTGGGCCACGAGCCCCAGGGCACCCAGCAGAAGTCTTCTCCATCTCTGTCCTATCCCAGTCCTCTCCCAATCCTGATCTCATTAAAAGGAAACCGAAAGGGCAATATTACTTGGCTTCCATCTGGCCTCTTGAGATTTAAGGACTTTAATCAGTAGAACGTTAAAGAATAAAATAACTCTACAATAACAAGAAAGCTGCCAGCTGGCCCTTCCAGTGACCTTGCCAGAGTGCATGGGAAATGGATCGCACCATCTGGGCTTGACTTCCCTCCGGGGGGAAAAGTGAGTGATTGCAACACTTTAGGATCCAAGTTTACCCAAATTAAGAAAAGCTGTGCCCGGAAACAGCTTCATCTGCTTCCTGCATCCCACTGCCTTCACCCCAACCCAGCCCTCCTCTGTGCCCTATTCCAGGTCCACAGTTCCAACATGGCATTTTCGGGAAGGGTTAACAGCACCACAGAAAGCTCCCAGGGAAGAAATGTGGAAAAGACTTTAAAAGCAGGAAATAAATGACACTGGTTGAAGAGACAAGAAAAGGTGTGGAATTCTTCCCTCAAGTCCAAGTCTAGGATTTCCCAGTCCTCCTCCGGAGGCCATCCTGCTCTCACCGGGGGAACTTACACCTAAATCTGTGAAGGAAAGCCAGAGCAAGCAAACTGCCCAGTGGTGACTGTCGAGGAGGGAGGAGGGAGGAGTACTGGCGGTTCATGCTGACCTTCCCTTCTTCGAGGAGACATTGAGAGGAAGCCTGAGTTTCTAGACTGGGAGGCAGCCCCTAAATTCCCACACACACCCCTCTGGCAATGGCTGACTAGCCCCACCCGATGAGTCCCTGGGAAAAAGAGGCTAAGAGAGCAGGAAGACACCTCAGGAGGCAGGACTGAAAACTGGGGCTGAGGCTCGGGCTCAGCTCTCTGAAGCGCCACTGTGAGGAAGGGGCTGGGCTCTTCTTCCCCAAAAGGGCTGTAGCAGATGAGGCCGTTCGGGGTAAATCTCCCCACTGAAGGACACACTGCAGCCTTGAGCCACTTGGCCAGCTCCCCCTCTCACCTCGCTGCCCCTCAGACTCCTTTCCACAACCTGTGGAAGCTTTGTCCCCCTTTGGCGGGTAGGACACCACAAGCAGGCCCCAGAGGTCGTCGGCGTCTTGGCCACGGGTGCCCTTTCTGAAGGAAGTGGCCATCCGCCATCCTCCCAGGGAGCACCCTGGGCTACAAAGGTTAGGGTGGCCAGACCATGGTGGGAAGAAGTGGTGGTGAAGAAGAAGTCGCTTCCTGAAGCACAAGAAGCAGACCCTGGAGAGAGATCCTCATGAGGTCAGCAAGGGCTTGAGGTGGGAATAGGGGCTGGTGGGTGGCACCGGGGTGGCTGGTGTGGATCCCAAGGCTGGGACCAGAGCTTCTCCCAGGCTGTAAAGTGTGACATCAATCACCCAGTAAGTATCGAATCAGACACCTACTGACATTCTGGCGCTTTACAGGTCACTCTGTTTTTCTTCTCGTGCTTGATCCTCACAACCTTCCGAGGGCAGTTTTTCTCATTTTAGAGAGGAGGGAAGGAAGGTCCAGCAGATCACATTCTAAATAGAATCACTGAGACTCAAAGCTATGTATTGTTTAAAGCTCATGTAACTAAACCTCCTGGCCTGGCCAGCTGAGTCCAGGTGCTCACAGGGCATCAGAGCCCACTCGCTCGCTGCCTTGTCCTGGGGCAGGCTCTCCCCAGACAGAAGTCACACGGCCCCAGGCTCAGAGCCACCAACCCCAGTAAAGAGAAGCTGAGTCTTTTTTTTTTTAATCCTTTAAGTGAAAGTATAGAGAATATTCATACCTACTACTCAGATTTGTCTTATATCTACTACCCAGCCCTGAGCTGGTGTTTAAAAAAAAGGGTTTTTTTTTTAAGAAAAAAATTAGAAATAGATAAACTGTAGTATATCCAGACAGTGGAATATTATTCAGCACTTAAATGAACTGTCAAACCATGAAAAGACGTGGAGGAAACTAAGTGAAAGAAGCCAATCTGAAAAGGCCACATACTGCATGATCCCAACTATGACATTCCGGAAAAGGCACAACCACGTAGACAGTAAAAAGATAAGTGGTTGCCAGGAGTTGAGGGGAGGAGAGATGAAAAGGCAAAGCACAGAGGATTTTTAGGACAGTGAAATTCTTCTGTATGATACCATAATGGTAGATACAGGTCATTAAACATTTGTCCAAAGTGTGAACCCTAATGAAAAGTAGACTCTGCCTACTTACGATGTGTCATCCATTGCAACAGATGTACCCCTCTGGTGGGGGATGCTGACAGTAGGAAGCTGTGCCTGTGTGGGAGCCGGGGGTACATGGAAACGCTGTCTGCCTCCCTCTCAATTTTGCTATGAACCTTAAACTGCTCTAAAAGAGACAATCTTGTAAAAAACAAAAAGTACAGGAACATTAAGAACAGTAACACCCAAGTCTCCATGATGCCCCACGGAAATAGTTTCACAGGTCAGTCATAACAATGTACCTCAAACCACGTGGCTTAAACAACAGAAATATATTGTCACACAGCTCTGGAGGCTAAACATTCGAGATCAGGGTGTTGAGTGGGTTCCATGCCTCTCTCCTAGCTCTGGTGGTTGGCTGGCAATCTTTGGTGTTCCTTAGCTTGCAGATGTATCGCCCTGATTTCTGCGTTCAGGTTCACATGCCGTTCTCTGTGTGTCCGTGTGTGTGTTCAAATTTTCCCTTTTTATAAGCACGCCAGTCACATTGGGTTAAGTAGGACCCATCCTAATGACCTCATATTAATTTACCTCTGTAAAGGCCCTATCTCTGAATAAGGTCACCTTCTGAGGTACTAGAGGTTAGGACTGCAAAATATCTTTTTTTTCAGGAACACAGTGCAACCGGTAATGTCTGCTGGGGACATAGCCTTGCCCCAGCATGTGGCAGCTGATTGAGTGCTATGTTGCTACGGAACCATTCAGACTGTTTATAACCAGCCACGGCCGAGTTGATTTTATTCCATTTCGGAACCTCACAGGTAATTTCACAAATGGACTACAACTCACCCCTGGCTCTCCCATCAGAGCAGCCTGTCAACCCGCAGCGTGGCAAGACACATTTTCCAGGTGTCACAGGACAGTTCAACACGTGGCAGGTCAGCAGGCACTCAGCAGGTGTAGACGAGTCTCCACCAGTCACATCCAAAGGGTCTCAGGGAGACCTGGGCACTCCCAGAGCTTTTCTCTTTCTTATTTGTCTCTGTGCCACAGAACCCATGCCAGACATTCCACCAGCGAGAATTTTCTCACGATCTGGTGCCCAAAACATACTTACTGTCTGACACAGTCATTTTTGTACCTTTTAGAGTTCCTTTTCACACTGCTGACTCCAAGAAAGCTAATTATTTTATACACCACTAATAAATTGACAAAGTGATTAATCTGATAATCCTTTTTATGAAATTACCTCTGAAATGCTAACTTCTCATCTTCTGAAACTCACTGTGTAAAGTACTCTGAAGATTACATTGTACCAGATTTTGGCTCTGTAAATCTTAATGGCAGGGTTTTTTTTTTTTTTTGCCAAAAGCAATAAAAGCTGTCCTGAATTTATCAGGTCAATCAGGAAAGAGGCAGGCAGCAGAAAATTGAAGGTGACTCCCACTGCAAGTGGGGTTTGACTGACATCGTTCGAACCTGCTGTTGCCAGTTAGCTACAGGGGACTTTGCATCAGTGAGCGGTACAGTGGTAGCCTCATGAAGCAGAGGGGCATGTGGAGCCTGCCGTTGCAGGTGTCAGGGCTCCCTGCCTGAGAGAAGAACTAGTGTGGTTCTGAGTGGTCCCTCCCCCTACCCCTTCCACCGCCTTTCCTGCATCTTCTCTCAGTGCACCCACTGAGTCTCTTGGTGGTAGAGACCTCCCAGCGTGTCCCATTTGGACTCAAAGCCCACAGAGAGCCGCTTCATGGCTGCCCACCCTGAGCAATCCCCAGAAGTCCTTGGCATGGGGTAGGGGCAGGGAGCGCACCTTGGCTATTGCCCTCCACTACACTTTACTCCACCCAGTGGGCAGGCTCCTGGACTCCAGTCTCAGGCTCTACCCATGCTGTCATCGCTGTCCCACAGAAGGAATCTTAAAGCCTGCAGAGGCTACCAGGTCTGGTAGAAATAGCAGAGTCCATCTTCATTCTTTTTTCTAACAGCTAGTTTTCTTCCTTTTTCTTTTTAATAGTAAGTCCTGTGCATCCCAAGTGTGCCTTACCAAGAGAGTGTCAGGTCACTTTGCCAGCATCTTCTAAAGCCGCATGCAGAACACCTTTTACTTGTTTTGAGAACAGGTGAAAGACAAAACCTATTGAACCCGTGGCCTCCTTTATCCATCCACCAGCCCAACCATCCATCTATCTCTCCATGCCTCCACCCATCCATCCATCCATCCATCCATCCATCCATCCATTCAGCAGTGTATATTGAGCAACCTACTGTGTGTCAGGCTCTGTTCTAGGCTCTGGGGTAAAACAGAACAAGAACACGGCAGGGATGATTCCTGCCCTCATGACACTTCCATTCTAATAGAGAAGTTGGACAATAAATAGGATAAATACTAAATGAGATGGTGTTCCATGCTTTGGGAAGAGGATAGGGACTTCTAGTCGGGGTGACAGGCTACAATTGTAAATAGAGGGGTCAGGGAAGGCTGGGTTGCCTCACTCACCTCACTCTATCCCTGGCTCTGCCTCATGGAGAAGATGACATTTGAATAAAGAACAGAAGGAGGTGAGAGATTGAGCCCTGTGGATGCTGGAGGAAGAGACTTCCAGGCAGAAGGAACAGCCAGTGCCAAGGCCCTGACACAGGAGCATGACTGACTGGTCAAGGAACAGCGAGGCAGTGCTGTGGCCGGAAGAGGGTGGCAGGAGTTGAGGTCAAAGAATTTTGGAATCCACGGGCCATGGAAAGAGCTGAGTAAACTTGACACTTCTGGGTGCTCTGCAAGGGAAGAGGGCATCTCTGTGCCTTGTTCCTGTGCTCCCCTGGCATTCCCTTGTACCCCAGTTCTGACCTGAAGGTGTCTATCCCCCAGGCAGACCACAGCCTGAGGGCCCAGGCTAAGAGAAGGGTGTGGGCTGGAGAGCATGTGGGTGAGCATTTCTTGGGCTCTGAAGCCCCACTGCCAGGATTCTCTACATGGCCTGGGGAAACTGAGGTTAGAGGGCACCTCCCTCCAGCTTCCCCTGTACTGTCACTGCAGCCGCTTCTCCTCTGAGCAGGTTCCTTCTAATTCGCTGGGGCAGGAAGTTTACCACCTACAAGTTCCCTCTGTTCCAGATTTTCTCCCATCCCTGCGCACACAGGTGAGATAAACGAGAGAAGGGCCCTTCCCAGGAGCTGCTGGGCCGATTCCTCTGGTGGAAAGTTTCTGATGAATCTAACATGAAGCCTTGAAGCCAGAAGCGGTTAATGATGCCCTCATGTTGCTCCTGAGGGAAGACCGCAGTGCGAAAGAGGGCTCCAGTCAGCGGCTGGAGAGTGGCACGGTGAAAAAGAGACAGTCATTGTCCTCTGGAGGGCTGAGGGGGACACTCCTCTGTGACCCTACACCCAAAATCCTGTGTGGAAGTTAGTCTATTTCATCACACTCCCCCCTTCAGCAAAAGGATGACTTTTCCATAGTCATGATGCCACATTGAGGTGTCAGCCTTCCAGGGGTCTAAAGGAGGTACAGGAAGAGCCCAGGAGGCCTCTGAGGGGAGCACAGAAGGGACAGCAGTGTCCCCTAGCTCACCCGCAGTTGTTTGTTTCAGACAAACCCTGTCTTTGGGCCTGGGGCTCTGAATGTAATCTGTGACTGCCCCTCCGCTGAGCTGCCCCACGAAAAAATTTTCTGGAAAGGGACAGCCAGGTGTGAGTTTGGGGAGGCTCTGAGAGCTCTGGCATCTCTGTTTTTTGCTTCCTGGGTGTGAGGATGAGTGACAGATCGATAGATGTCACAATAGCACTTTGGTGTGTCCCCAGCCCTCTGTCTCATCTGCCACTCCACCGCGAGTGCCTGACGCCTGCCTCCTCTCCTCCCCTCCTCCAGGCCCACATCATGTTCCAGAAGAACCCCCCACCGTGTGCGTGGGGAGCGGCCTTACTCCCTGTTGCTTTTCTAATGAGCCTTTTCTTCCTCCTGAAGCCACACTCACACACCCGAGAGCGCCATATCGACTGCCCTCTGGGTTGCCATGGAAACAGAGCATTCTTCCCTCCTCCCTCTTCTCTGTTTACCTTGGTCAGGGACTGCGGCAAAAACCAGCCTGTCGCGGAAGGAGAGGGAGGACGAAAAGCCAGCCGCTCTAAACCAGATCATTCCGGTTCAGAGTGGTGCCCCCGCCCCTTTCCAATCCTGAGAGCCTTTCCGGTAGGCGTGGTGGGCTGCACTGGGAGGCTCTGGGCCCTGGGGCGGGCAGGGTCCGGGGCTCCTCTCTCCGGCCTACCCCTCTTCTTTCCTGCGGGGCTGGGTGATAGCAAAGTCTTTGCGGTGCTGGCCCAGGTTGCTGGGCCTAAGCCCAGAGCTGGGCAGTTGTTCACTGCACAAGAGCGCCCTGCTGGGGGTGAGGAGGAATGAGAGCTGAAATCCAGCCGTGCCCGCTGCCCCGGCCCAAAGCATCCTCACCCTGCCTGGACCACTGCCATGTCCTCCTAACAGAGTCCTGCTTCCTTTTGCACCTTCCTTGCGGCAGCCAGAAGCATCCTTTTGTGTTCTCCCTGCCTTAACGTTTTCCACTGCTCTTAAAATAAAAGCTAAACTATCTGCCCAGCTCGTTATGATCTGCCTGGCCTGCCTCTCCTTTCTCGCCTCCAGTACCTCTTCTTCCGGGTTCCCCTTTCTCCTTCCTTCTAGAAGACTCCAGGAGGTGGGTTTGGTCTGTTACCATAACATTCTTCCTCATGGCGCTTTCTAGCTCTTCCTGCACATTCACTGGGTTCTTAAAAAGGCTTTATCTAACTTTTCTATGTAAAACGTAAAATAGTTCGTATTCACATTAGTTCCCCACCCCGACCCGCACCCAGATGCAAGCTCCCTGAAGGCAGGGCCATATTCCCTGCTGCATCCCCAGCACCCGGCACTGCGCTCGGCACGTAGTAGGTGCTCAGTTAGGAACTGACCCAGAGGTAGTGAGCGCCGGACCCCCTCCACCACCACTTCTTTCCAGGTCCGGCCGGGTGGCGGTTGCCCGCTCCGGGAGGAGCTCCGCCGGCTCCATCCCCGCTAGGGGGAGGCAGGGAAGCCACCGGGACGGCTCTTCGCAACGCTTGACTGCAGCACCAGGCAATCTTGCTGCGGACGGAGAAACTCGACTCTTGACTGCCCCGCCGTGTGTCCAAGGCCCAACCGGGCAAAAGCCGGGGCGGCAGGGCGGCGGGGGTCTCACTGCAGGAGTGGAGGTGGCGCGTCGGGGATCCGGCGTCCCTGAAGCTGTAACCCCAGCGCACCCCGAAGTCCCGACAGCACGGCCCTTCCCTGCCCCAGCCCAGGGCTTCACAGCCCGGAACAGCCCACCCCCGGGAGGCTGGGGTGGGGCGGATGTGGTTCTCCAGACGCCCTTCGATAAGGGTTCTTTCGGTAACGACTTGCTGCCTGCAGCCAGGCCCCGCCCAGCGGGTGGCAGTTATTACACAAAACCTCTCGGAATTGCAGGCAGGGCGCCCCTTTTCTGGGCTTTGCGGTTCAGGCAAATCCCCTGGAGGGCTGAGGGGGCCACTCCTCCAAATCTCGTGGCAAATCCCCTGACTTGGCTTGTCTTGGCTTCGCAATCTGTGAAATGGGGTAAGACCTCCCCATCCTTTGATTCACCCAATCATTTACAGCCAGACTTGGTCAGAAGGGACCCAGATTTACGGTATCCTGAAGAAGAACTAAATTGAAAGAGCTGTGAAATTCTGCTTTATAAAGGGGAAAAAAGGAAAAAAACAAAAACCAAGAACACACTTGAAAAATCAGCAGCCCCTGCTGCAGCTCTTCTTACCTTCCAACCTGTCTTTCAACTGTTAGCTCTTTTGTCTTTCTCTGGATACCTTTACATCTCTAATTAATGTGTTTCCTGGTTATTTGAGACATTCTGTATTTTTCCTTCCTGGTATGGAAGATGAGGATTTATCTCACTTCCATCACTCCACCTCTCCTGTCTCATCCTCTCATATTTAGTTTCTTTATTGGTTATTTTTATAATTTTAGTAAGTAAAAGTACTTCACCTTTATTTCTTGTTCCATCAACTCCAGAGAGCAACCTAATAGTGCTTACTATGTGCCAAACATCGTTCTGAGCACTTTACATGTATCTACTCATTTAAGGCACACAATAATGTCAAGAGACAGGTTATTGTTATTAGCCCCATTGTAGGGAAAAGAAAACTAAGGCCATTTTACTATCATTACTAGTGGTTTTCCAAGGGGGAGAGGAGGGGAATGTGGGTGGCCAGTCTGCCATCTTCACACTGAGTTCTAACAGAGCAAGTTTTGGGAAGCACTTATTCTGACCTTTGCTCTAGTTCCCTGTTGGGCAATGAAGTGTGACAGTGACAAGTAAGGTAGGGAGGTCTCCTGGTCATCTCAGCCAGTACCAGACAGTTAGCTCAGCTGTGGGACAAGGATTCCCAAATGTTGTAAACCAGCTAAATTGTAATCAACTGAGGAGTATGTTAAAATAACCCACCTACAAGAACAGAATCTTTGGGATTTGGGCCTGGGAATCTGTTTTTAACAAGCAGGCCTCCTGCTTGGAAACCAGTGGGTCATAGGTGAGTCTGGCAGCTGGCCTTGTTCTAGTCCATACTCCATTTTCAGCACTCTTCCTCAGAGCCTGCAATGAGCAAGTGGGTACCCTTTACTGTGTCACTTGCTAAGGAACTACCTGGCTTTTGCAGTACCTCCTATCAAAGTAGGATCAACGATTTTAATATGAAGATCAAGGTGAAGAGCTAATTCAAGTCCAGTCCTTGTGTGGATTCTCACGTATGATGTTCACCATTATGCTCCAGGCCTTTGGTCATAATCACAGAATGTTAGATCTGAAAGGGACCTTGGAGATTATCTAGCCAAACTCCTCACTTGAGTAAACCAAGGCCCAAAGGAAAGCAAATTGCATACAGAACTATTATGGACTGAGCCAAGAGCCAAGCCCTGGTCTCCCAATTCTCCAGGATGTCTCTTTCTAGAACTGTACTGTCTAGGTAGCCACTAGCCACGTGTGACTATTTACATTTAAATAAATTTAAATCAAAAATTCTAAAAAAAAGGTTTTTTTAGATTTTTTTATTTTTGGCTGCATTGGGTCTTTGTTGCTGCGCGCGGGCTTTCTCTAGTTGTGGCGAGCAGGGGCTACTCTTTGTTGCGGAGCGTGGGCTTCTTATTGCAGTGGCTTCTCTTGTTGCGGGGCACGGGCTCTAGGCACGCAGGCTTCAGTAGTTGCAGCACGTGGGCTCAGTAGTTGTGGCTCGCGGGCTCTAGAGTGCAGGCTCAGTAGTTGTGGTGCACGGGCTTAGTTGCTCCGCGGCATGTGGGATCTTCCCGGACCAGGGCTCAAACCCGTGTCCCCTGCATTGGCAGGCAGATTCTCAACCACTGCGCCACCAGGGATGCCCTAAATCAAATTTAAAATTTAGTTTCTCAGTCACAAAAACCACATTTGAAGTGCTCAAGAGCCAGCAGCTAGTGGCTACTACATATTGGACAGTGCAAACAGAGAACATTTCCATCATCATGGAAAATGCTACAGTCTAGGGCTGGTCTGGAACCTGGGCCTTTCATCTGAAGGTAGTATGGGAACTGGATAGTTTTATCAATGTCTTCTCCCCTCAAACAATTACTGCAGAAGAGTAACTCAAGAAAATGTGGTTGTACTATTCAGTTAACAGTAGTTTAGTGACAGCATTTTGACAAACTAGAATTTTATGCATGAAACTGGCAGAACAAACCCACCCAAACCAACTAAGCCCCTGAAAACTCCTCCTAAGCTACGCTGGGTCTCATCTAAGAACCAAATCAGATACTAACATGAGTTCATTTTGAAGCTCTGGCTGGTTTAAAAGGTGTAAGGTCCATTTCTTATACCTGGTAGGTCTGAGGGGAGTATACTTTCGAAGAGACAGGAAAAATAAACCAAAGGAAATAAAATTGCTCTGCATAATAACTGTAAAGTGCTAACTGTAAGGTGGGCTGGGAAGGTTTATGAAAATTAAGGGGCAGAAATTGTACCTTTTCCTCCTTGTGGATTTATAATATCTAAGATTATTCATCCCGGGAAGGTGTATTTGATCCAAAGGTTTGTCAGTGGAAACACTGGAAAACAAAAGGTGCACGTGCAATTCTGGATGGGAGACCTTAAAAGTGACCAGACTTGCGAGTGTCCACCCTACTTCACACTTAAGAGACATGAGGAAAAGTACTACTGGGAGAGGGGATCTCATTAGAAGTGAAACTACACAAAGCAGAGGTCTTGGAGAAGGAAGCATCTGGAAGACCAGTTCCAGAACTAGGAACTGTGGTTTCATTCCCAAAGGACCCTGGCGAAGGGCTCAGATCCTCCTGGGGCTTCTCCCTTGAATCATACAGATAGTCGTGACTCTGTATGTAAAGGTTCACATTCTTCCTCTGAATTCCCTGTAGCTCCTCCAACCCTTCAGAAGTCTTGATACATCCATATAAACTTGTGTGGAGGTGGTCTGGGGAATATATGGGAGGGGGCAGTAAAAGGGAGTATGCCTTGCCCCACAGTTACTCCCATGCTGATGTCCTGGAGGGAGCCACGTTGCGTTGAGTGGATTACGTGTGTCCAGGAGTTGCAGAGGGGTAGCAGAGAGGAGGCGCCCACAGTGGGTGGGTGTGAAAGGTAGACGACACAGAGAAAACTGGACCCTGTGGGGTGGTAAAGGGAGTGGCGGAGGTAGGTTGGACTGACGCTTGGGTCATAGAGGTAAGCTCACATACACAAGTTACTGTCAGACAATCAAGGTGGCCTTGAACCAAATAGATCTGGATAAGATTTATTGATCAGATTGTTTTAGAAAACCAACAGCAAAACACTGACAAGATACATAAATACAGACTGGACATTTTAGGGTAAATTCACTATATTTCCTACCTGCTTGTAGGAAACCAGGTAAGGTGGGAAAAGCTGTCCTGATCATATGGCATGCACACCAGACTGCAAAAGGACTTCCACACTATTTAACAGGACTGTGGCAAACAGCTTTAAAGTAAGGCAAGCATCGTGTGTGGCCTAAGCATACCCTGTACCAAGAGCCAAGCCCAGGCTCGCCTCAGAGACTGCATGTGAGTGAGGTTTCCCTTTCTTGCCTAGTTCTTCCAGAAAAATCCTCATTGGCAGGTGCCTTTACAGGGAGATGCCTGGCGCTGTCCCTGCTCAGACTCTGTGTACAAGGAAGTGGCTTTAGAGAAAGTCAGTGTGTTTCTGATGCCTCCTTTGTATTCTAAATGTGCAACTAGTAAAACAGCAATTACTACAGCTTGGTGAAACTGCCTCTGACTCACCCTGTACAGTGACTAAGCAGGGCCTTTTAAAAACTTCTAAAAAGTGAAAAAAATAAAAGATAGAAACATGAAAGTTATGTTAAAAAGATGGTACCACTTTTGAAGCACAACTCAAAACTTCTTTCCGTAACACCAGATGAGGGAAGAGGTCGCTTTCCACCAAATCTAACGACCTCAGAAGGGAAACGCCACTGCTGGGCATGATCTGGTGGCGATGCACACAGAGGTTACAGAACTCTACCAAGCCTACCTCAGGCCCTGCCAACGCTCCTAGAGCCCCGAGGCATTTGGGGAACCTAAGCAATTTAAGCGAATGGTGACCAGTTTTGGAAGCTTATGATCATAGGACCATAAACCCTCATCCATCCTGGAGCTCAATGCTAGAACAATGAAGAAGGAGGAAACTGACTTTTTGTGCTATATCAGAGTGCTGGCAGGTGGACAAATCAGTAACCTATGACACCTTCTAAACATCTTTAAGACCACATAAAAACAAACTGGTTTTACAGAATTAAGACCAACGTAGTCTTAGAGGATAATTCAACCTTTCCTACAAGCCAAGCTATGGGTTGTAGGAAAGGCTGAGGCTCCTTCAAGAATAGTGGAAAAGCAAGTATTTGCAAAGATCCAAAGAAATGTATTCAAATGATGGGATTTCCTCTGCATGATACACAGCTTTTTTCTTCCAATATGTGCTAAGAGTTCTTTGGTGGTTATAGGAGAGACAGTCTAGAACTCAGGGCAGGAGACTATGCCAAAGCAGAAGAGTGAAGAGTGACATCTAAACTCACCATTAACCACTGTCATCTGGTTGACCACCTACAGCTAACTGGGCTGCTTATATGTTTGCTGGTTTCTAGCCCCTCCGCAATTCCTGCTTTTCAATTTCTAACTACACATTAGCCCCACTCCACTGAAAAGGAGGTGCTTGTGGGAAAGGGTAGGGAGAAGGAAGAACTATAAATCAATCGTTTGATAGAAAAGTTGAAACACTGATTATCTATGGATTTCAATTATCTGTGCTTTACTCTGGGTAATGAAAGGTCACTGTTAATATACCTTTTGCTTAGAAATGTTAATGTTTATTATTATATTTTTAAATCTAGCTATGTAATGGACACGAATAGCTTAGAGCAAATTTTTACATCATGTCACCAGGGCCCTGAAAAAAGAAGATTTGCCAGTAGAAAGGGTTTCAGTTTGGCCCCTGAACAGTTAAAATTTCAATCTATTCTATATTGGTTTATAGATTTTCCAGAATATGGAAAATACCTTATTAAATGAAGAAAGCATCATTTTCTTCATTTAATAAAGTATTACTTTCACAGATAAATTAGTATATACATGGGAGAACTCATAGTATTAAATATTAGGTTTTAATTCTCCATTTAGAAAACTCCTTACAGGTAGACTTCCTTGTTCCTAGGCAAAGAAATGTAAGAAGATATGCAAACATGAGATAGTACAAATATGACTGGGGAAAAGTCTCAATTCTAACAAACCCAAGAAACAACAAGTCTCTAAGAGTTGGAGTAAGGAGGCACTGGACTTGAAAGTCCAGCTTTACCAAGAGTTGGCCTAAGCCAGCCAATCACATCTCAAATTTTTGGTATAATTTGACTCTAAAGTAATGAGCTGGCTTCCCCAAGACAGATACAAAATAGTAGTCTACCTGCTTTATAGTCACACCTTATATATAATCTGTATATATCCATATGTGTTTCTATATATTGCACTTAAACTTACAGGACTGCAGTAAGATAGCTGGGAGTACCTCAAAGAGGCAGAGAAGCAGCAGGCATAAACTTTCCTAAGTCAAGTAACAGTGTCAGGAATTCAGAGTGCTGGTTTTGGATATACTAAAATGCCTGGTGACTCCCTATATAAAATTCTAGTCATCTACATTTAAGTCATCATACACACAGTCTCATTTGGCATTCAGAACACGTGCACATGTGTGGTTCTATAGCACTCAGAGCTGATCATACTACATCATTTTCACTAGTGTTATATTAAAAGAAGACACTTTAGACCAAAGATATGTACTTTTATGAAAACGTCACACACAAGGTCTTGGATGTCAGGCCTCCAAAGTCTACCTCAAAGAATACCGCCTTCAAAAGGTTTTAAAAAGGATGCTAGGGGCTTCCCTGGTGGCGCAGTGGTTGAGAGTCCACCTGCCGATGCAGGGGACACGGGTTCATGCCCCGGTCCGGGAAGATCCCACATGCCACGGAGTGGTTGGGCCCTGAGCTATGGCCACTGAGCCTGCGCGTCCGGAGCCTGTGCTCTGCAGCGGGAGGGGCCACAGCGGTGAGAGGCCCCGCACTGCAGAAAAAAAAAAAAAAAAAAAGGATGCTAGCAAGTGTGGATTGAACCAGTCTCTCTTTCAGCTCTCTGGTGTCACAGAATTAGAGACCTGCTTATATCCCAAGAACTATGGAAGGATAAGCACAGAGGCTGAACATTCAGTCTTTGGTCCCTATAAATCCAGGACATTGTAAATAGAGCTGCAATGAGCATTTTGGTACATGACTCTTTTTGCATTATGGTTTTCTCAGGGTATATGCCCAGTGGTGGGATTGCTGGGACATGGAAGCAACCTAAGTGTCCATCAACAGACGAATGGATAAAGAAGATGTGGCACATATATACAATGGAATATTACTCAGCCATAAAAAGAAACGAAATTGAGTTATTTGTAGTGAGGTGGATGGACCTAGAGTCTGTCATACAGGGTGAAGTCAAAAAGAGAAAAACAAATACCATATGCTAACACATATATATGGAATCTAAGAAAAAAAAAAGTCATGGAGAACCTAGGGGTAAGACGGGAATAAAGACACAGACCTACTAGACAATGAACTTGAGGATATGGGGAGGGGGAAGGGTGAGCTGTGACAAAGTGAGCGAGTGGCATGGACATATATACACTACCAAACGTAAAACAGATAGCTAGTGGGAAGCAGCCGCAGAGCACAGGGAGATCAGCTCGGTGCTTTGTGACCACCTAGAGGCGTGGGATAGGGAGGGTGGGAGGGAGGGAGACGCAAGAGGGGAAAGATATGGGAACATATGTGTATGTATAACTGATTCACTTTGTTATACAGCAGAAACTAACACACCATTGTAAAGCAATTATACTCCAATAAAGATGTTAAAAAAAAAAATCCAGGACAAAGATCCTTTTGCCACCCTGGGTAGTGTGACTTGCTTAGTTATGGATCGTTTCCGCCCAAACATCCCGAGACTAGACTGGAGTCATGCAGCAGAGCTTTGTTTTGAACTAATGGAGCTGCTCAGACTGACCTGCTCTGGAGAGAGCTCCTCATTGGAACAAGCCTAGCAGTGGGTGGCAAGAAGTTAAAGGCCAGGCTGGTCCTGGCAAGAGGGGGATGGGGCCTCTGGAGGAGTTGCTCCTTTCCCTGCTTCCCCCCTACCCCCTCATTCCCCAAAAGGACCCAAACTCACAGATGAAAGGTTGTTACAAGACCTTGCAGAACACAGGCTCTATGAACTCGGCCCCACGTGGGTGGGCGGTTATAATAAGGCCTGGAGGTTAGGAGTCCAAGTCTAGAGGCCACATTCTTCTCTTCCCCAGAACTGAACACTAGATGGTAACTTTTTAGCCGTAACTCAAAGGTGATTTTCAATCCACACATGAGCCTAAGAGATTCCCTTCTGGGACGAAGGGAGAAGAATAATTTTAAAAGCTAAGCGAAAAAGAGGCACTTAAAGCAAAAACATGTCCCTAGTCTCCCATCTGAGTCTCCTGTTATGACGTAACCGACGGAATGATCAGCACTGTGCCCTCTTGCACACCTTTAGCACCTTTCATACACCGAAGGACTTCCAACTGCTCATGTCTCAGTGACCACTCTAGCAGCCTGATGGCAAAGCAAGTAAAAACTTAGGTCATTTCTTTTTTAGAATTAAAATACAACACAAAACAAACCAGAACTAAAATTTCACACCAAAAAGTGAATGATCCTCAGTTTCATTCCTTCCTCATGCTAGTTTTAAAAATGATACTTAGTTCTTCAGGAAGAATGACCTGTGGCTTTCCCCCAAGACCTTTCATCCAGTTACTAGGCAATTACTCACAGCACCATGCACATTACAGCAGACAGAAAATGAGGCAAAAAGCTAAGAGAAAAATCAAGGGCCAACTGGCTTTCTAGAGATAAAACCCATTGCCTGAGAATACAGCAGGTGCACGGCCCAGAGTGAGAAAAGAAACAGTTCTGGAAGAGATATGGGAACATATGTATATGTATAACTGATTCACTTTGTTATAAAGCAGAAACTAACACACCATTGTAAAGCAATTATACTCCAATAAAGAAAGAAAAAAAAGAAACAGTTCTGAAAGGAAATGGCCGATATGACAGTCAAAGTTCACAGCCCAGAGCAGAAGCCCTCCCTGCCCTGCTCTATTCAGGCCTCTCACGAACTTACATTTATGTCCCACAGCATTTATGCCACATACTTAGGGTCTGCAATTCCCCACAGTGAAGTCAAAAAGATACTTGAAACCATTAATAAGCATAGGAGAATTTCAAAACTGCCCAGAACGAAGAACTGTGACCACCATAAATTTCTTGATTTGAAATGTTCTTGGTGCCATAATTTCTAAGAGCAACAACAAACAGCACAACTACAACACACAATAAAGTCTTTAGACAAGTCAACTCTAACCACTGCTGGCACCATAAGGATGAGAAAAGAAATCACTAATCAAGAGCTGCTGAGCTGCTTAACTTTTCTCCAAAGTCAAAGGATCGGTTTGGGTACCTAGGCAGCAAGACATCAACCACCGCTGCCATTAGATCCAGCTACTCAGTTAGATGTACCTTTGAAAACAGGAAGTTAAACATCTAGCTTTCCCTATAATCTGCAAGAGTCTCAAGGTTAGCCTTCTTGTTCTATCCCCAAAACTTCTTGTTGTTGTTGCTGGATTTAATTTTTTTAATTTTATTTTTGTTTTTATTGATGATGTTGCTTTAATTTATAGAGCACTGCCTGACAGGGTCATATCCTTAGAGTTCCTTTAAAATTTTCTTTATCTTATCTTAATTCATAACATTATTAAGGTACTTTCAGACTTTCCCTCAACTCCATCAAGGAAGAGGGAATATGTGAGTATGTGTGTGTGTACTGGGGCAGAAGGGAGAGAAGCAAAGAAAAAAGCACGAGGGAAAGTGAGATTCCATAAACTTAAAACAATTTACAGAAAGGCATCTGATGTATTTTCTGAATAAGGCCTTGATCAGGGTAACCAATCCTCTCTGTAGCACATTCTACACTGCCTATAAATAAAGGAGTCTCTTTAAATTAACATTTCCAGTATCAATGAACAGTCCAGAAATCCTCATTTCAAGCGCTCGATGAGTCCCTGTGTGAGTCCAAGGTGCAGAAGCTGTGTCCGGGAGAGGTTTGCTAGGTTGGGGAAGGCCGCAAGCAGCTTCTCCCACGCCAGTTCCAGCAGGCTAGGAACCACCAGCCAGATCTTAAACAACGACCCAGTCCGTTTATTTTCGTGGATGTTCACCACTCCTCCATGAATGTACATGCAACCAGCCTATGAACAAATGGCAGTCAAAAGAGGATAAATTCACATGGGAGAGAAACAGGTACTTACGCTGAAGATTCAGCCAAAAAGTTCATAGTAGGCTGAATTAGACAACAGGAAACAGAAAAGTTTCTCACTGATCCCAACACGGTGCAGAGATCAAGAAAGGCTTAGATACTGAACGAGTTACTAAGGGAAAAGCAAGAGGCTGGTTTTACTTCAACAAGAACTCCAACAACGGTAAACTAAGACTATATTAGGCATCCCCTGTGTCCAGTACTAGGGTACAAGGTGAAAATAAAGGTCTTTGCATTCAAGAAACTAGTAGAATCTTCAATAACATGGCATCTTGGGGGTAAAACTGTTCTGCCCTCCCAGGAAACACCTTTGATGTCACTGTCAGGGCCTGAATGCCACATATAGCATTGCTTTTATATTTATGTTGCTCTTTTAAGCTTGTATTATGATGGTTTTTCTCCCCTTTTCTCAGAGGAAGAGCTAGCTTTGGAAGAAAGGTTTTAAAAACACATTCTTAATCCAAGCTTTGCTAATATCAGAATCTTCTTTTCTTGCTATATGTCTAAAAATATCTCCTTATCATCTGCAACTACATAAAAAAGATACAAAAATGAAAGCTTACTGGTGTAACAGCTGCACAGTGAAAATAAACTGGCTCTGGCATGGTAGCTGGGAGCTTTACCCATTGAAAAGTCTGCAGATTCAGCTTCCAGATATCTCCCAGGATCACTTCTCCATTATAGCCCCCGCAAATAAACACATCTATCAGGAAAAGAGAAAGCCAAAATCACACAAAGGAAAAGGGCCACGGTGACAGCATGTCCTGTAGTAGCTCTCACGGCTAGATGACACGGGACCAGTTCAGTCCCCATACCATACAGGACTCCAGCTGGTGGGCCGCTCATGCTGCTGTCCTGTCCCTCACTAAAGTTCGGACACTATGTTGGGATCTTTGCTAGGGCTAAGAATGCAAGCCTCTGAGGAAGCTTCATGTCTAGGTTCTCAACTACAGGTGCCAGGCATAGGAAGTGAATGAACAAGAAGGTTCAGGGAAAATAAACAAATAGGTCCAGGGAACAAACAGGAGTGCACATGCTCTAACGAGGAAGATGGCGATGCAGCTCCAGCTCATCGATGCCATGCAGGACTTAGGGTCAGCAACTGCCAGATCTTCCAATTTTTTAAAAGACGCTGGAAATCCAGATTTTTTGAAAAGTGAAACATTTTGATTTTTAAGTATTGGCTACTAATTCAAAAACTGTAATACACACATGAGCCAAAAAGAACACATCTGCAGGCCATCAGGCTGCAAACTCTTCTTTTAAATAACATCCTGAAAAGGACAGACATTTTTCTGCCCATAGAGACAAACATTCTCTACTTAGACAATTAACCTGCAGTGTTCAGTTTGGGGGCACAAAAGAGGTTTTTCCAAGCTTTCTTCAGCCCAAAGAGGACAGTTTGAAGTCCCATTTGACCTGTACCAGTTATTTATGTCAGGAACAAAACCTTCCCAAAATCAAAGGGTTTTTTTTTATTATTGTTCTTGTTGTTCTTTTTGTTTTTATAAAGTCAGTTAGTTATAACTAAGTAGACAACAAGTAACAAAGGCTATGTGAACCTTCAAGCTAAATGCCCACAACTATAGCTGAATTCCATTTGTATGGTGCCTGGACTCAAAGAACCAAATGAATACATGTGTTAACTCAAATCTAGATCAAGTTTAAGTCAATACAATTAAACTATAAAATACACTGGAAACTTTTCTGGCTAGGATTTTAAAAAAGTATGGATCCGTTCTTAGAGAGGCAAAGCTGAACAACGCCACTATCTATAAATCTTGTCCAAAGAGGAGAAGCATAATAAAAAGCGCCTCTGTACTAGAGATGGCAGCATAATCCTAGTAAAATCTGAACTAAGCTGCTGAAAGGATACAGGCTATCAAACTCATTTACACACACCTTCCTCCCCTCCAAAAATTTAAGGTGGTATATCCAACTATAAAATAAGCTGTAAATTAAAAGACAGGATGGTTGTCCAAAGAGGAGTCATTTATCACACTCAGATAAAGTAGCTGCAGCTGCTTTCTGAAGCCATACAATGCTTGTGTTGTAATATGGCCAAAGAATGAGCTAAGAGTTCTATCTGGTATCAGATAGAGAAGAGAATAAACTTTATGAAATAACACTCTGAAGGAGCGATTACAATTTTAATACAATGTCTACCAAGGTTTCTACTGTATGTCAGGATTATTAGTGTTACCCACCAAAACCAGAGACATCTGTTGAGGCGGGGTGCTGAACGATTAGGTGGTAGAGTAAAAGCTTATTTATCACTTATTTTTGAGTTCTGTGATAACTGAGGGAACCCAAACAATACATTCGTTTACTTTATGAAAATTGCTGAGAGATGCAGAACTTTATGGATTTCCCTTTAAGTCTAAACTAAAAGAAATAGACTCTCCCCAAAGTTATGCCTCTTTTAAAGAGTTATCATTAAGAAATAAAATAATCTCAGTATGTACAATTACAAAAATGGAACCAGCCTGTTATTTAAAATCCTTACCATTTTTTATCTGAACACAACTGTGACACCTTCGGGCTGCAGGAAAACCTGCCAAACACATAAATACAGAAATTCCATTATTCACAGAAAGACTGGGAGTAATGGTGATCCGACACAGCAAAAGACATACTATGAATAACTTGCTTAAAACGATCCCTTTGTTTTGCATTAAAGCAAACATTGACTAGTCCTTCCAATCCTGCCTTATTTCACACTAGAATAAAGCCATCATAAGTTTCATCATAATGATATAATGTTAAGGTGTCAGGAAAACAAAGTGAGGTCAGTGGGCAGGGGTTACTAGTGGCTTTCCCAAGCCCTTTTACCCACAAAGAGACAGGTAGATCTTGATTTAAGGGCCTACTTTTATCCTTCCCAGATTTCCCCTCTTCCACAGAATTCACCAATCCCCATTGAAAGTCTGTGCTCATGGGCTTCACTGGTGGTACAGTGGTTAAGAATCCGCCTGCCAATGCAGGGGACACGGGTTCAAGCCCTGGTCCGGGAAGATCCCACATGCCGAGAAGCAACTAAGCCTGTGCGCCACAACTACTGAGCCTGCGCTCTAGAACCCGTGAGCCACAACTACTGAGCCCACGTGCCTAGAGCCTGTGCTCCGCAACAAGAGAAGCCACTGCAATGAGAAGCCCGCACACCGCAACAAAGAGTAGCCCCCGCTCGCTGCAACTAGAGAAAGCCTGTGCCCAGCAATGAAGACCCAATGCAGCCAAAAATAAATAAATTTTTAAAAAATGAAATAAAAAAAATAAAAGTCTCTGCTCAGTTGCTGAGGAAGAATAATAACTGGGCTAAGGAATACAAGTAATTTCTTTTCTTTTTTTCTTGGCCACGCCGCACAGCATGCGGGGTCCTAGTTCCCAGATCAGGGATCAAACCTGTGTGCCCTGCAGTGGAAGCTTGGAGTCTTAACCACTGGATCGCCAGAGAAGTCCCACAAGTAATTTCTAATACCAATTTAACAGATATTTTTCTTCTCATATAATGCAATAAAATTACTTTTTCTCTTTCAGAACAAGTAAAACTATAAAATACATTTATTAAAGATAAATGAATCAATATTTTAAATTTACCTATTTTTTCATGGGGTTTTGTTGCAATTTCCTCCCATGCATTCGTTTCAAGGTTATATGCATGAATCTTGGAGAGAAAAGAAAAAAAGAGGATACACAAAAAATTTTAGCTAGCCTGAAAACGGGATTTTTCGTAACAGCCTGTACAAACATACTCTTGGTTGAAAAGCCTTCTTTTCCTTTGCTATTCTCTGATCTTTCCTAATTCTAATATAAGGCAAAACATTAAATGAAGCAATTGAAAATTAAGCACATACATAATTTTATTATTTTTAAATCATAGAAAAGAATGAAGAAAAAAGTTGGAATTCTGCAACTTGCACATTTTCTACAATGAACATGTATCATTTTTATAACAGAAGAAAGCAAGTGTTGGTAAGAAAACACGGAACTGCAGTTTTGACAAAACTTGAAAAAGACCATTAAGGTTCCCAATCAGGAGCTCTGAGGCCTACAGATTTCCCCTGGGACATATGGATTTAGAAATGCCACAGAGACAGATGAATAAAAGCCCTTCAGAACGCAGCTTTCTAAAGGTAGTGATGTGCAGTCCTAAACATGCCTGTTCTTTTTAGATACACAGCACTGACAATGAGAGGGATGTGACATTCTGAGAATCCTGGTTCCAAATCTAATTAGTTGCTCCATTTAACCAACTATTATCTTTCTTTTAATGTCTTTTCTCATCTAGCATAAAGAGATAATTCTAATAAAGTATTTTCAGTGTGTGATTATGCAACTGTCAACTGGAAAGCATATCAGGGGCACAGAGTTCAACCTTATAAAGAGCATCTAACACAAAATAGGTGTTGATGAAGAAACTGCTTAAAAATTACAATATCTACAGTAACAGAATTGTTACTTATTATGCTTAGTATAACACATGCCTCTCTCTAGCCTTCTTCCTCTCTCTCTCTTTTTTAATATACCTTGTTTAAGGAATAAGCTGTCCAAGAAGTACCACCTCCCAAGATGTAAATCCTCTGCCCATCATGTGCAATTTCATGTCTGTATCTGAAAATATACAATAAAATACATTTATAATTATGGGAAAAATGATCTACCTAAGATTTGGCTGCAAGACTTTTTATTGCATCATTATTTATAATAATAAATTATTGGAAATAACCCAAATGTTTAATAATAGTGAATTGGTTAAATAAATTATACAATATATAAAAAATGGATTAGCATGCAACCAATAAGAATGTAGGAACAGAGGATGGTTAATATACTGAGAACTTCTTTTCATGTCATTAACTGAAAAAAAAAATCAGTTATATAAGAGCAGATAGGCTATAATCCTACTAAGAATTTACAGATATACAAATATGCACAGAAAATGACTATAAGGATACATGCAAAATGTTAACCCTGGTTATCCCTGAGTTTAGATTTTGTTTTTTATTTTCTTCATTTTGCTTATTGGTATTTTCTAGATTTTCTATCATCTTTTTGTGATAACTTTGTATAAGGGGGGAAATTATTACAGTTTTAAAAAGTGATCTGCCTACATTTAATTAGAAAGCTTAGACTATGGGCTTTCAAATTAAGACACTTATTTAACAGATACAAAAATATCAGAAAAATTATGCTACATAAAACTGTGAATATAATATGAAACACCTACCAGAACTTTTATCCAAGCAGTCTAGCTAAAAGCTGAAACAAGTTATAATATGTCCATAAGATGATTCAAAGAAGGCAACCATGTGAAAATGCTTTGAAAACAATCTATTTCCTCCTTTCCCTGGAGGCCCTGGTGCTGATAAAATAAATTACATCAAAATTGCTCCCCATACAAAGCCAGCTCCCAAGTCCTCTCATGGTAGTTCTGCAATAATCAGCCCACTAAGATACTACAATAGAAATAAGTCTTCCTTGGCACCCATGTGTCATTTTTTTAAAGGCAACAAAGACATAATAGTCTAAACAGTGAATAAAAAATTATTTACTGTCTTTGCTTTTAAACTAGAGGGCAAAAAAACCTCTTTAAGTTTTCCAGTGAGTTTAATTCTAAGAAGAGGCAACTGCTACTAGGAAAAAAAAAAAGTGAAAGATCTACGACTGCTACTAGAAGGCAACTAAAGAGAATCATGTGATGTTTGAGTGTTTAACAGAGCACTTAAAATAAATGACCTTCCCTTCCTTTCTTCCATCCATCCAACCAACACTCACTGAGTACCACTACGGGCAAGGCACTGTGTTCTTACTGGGGATACGGTTGTAAGCAAATGAGCCAAAGAATCCTAATATGCAAGTTAAGAAGGGAAATCAAAAAGTAACTAGAATGTAATTATTTTGCCTGTAATATGAAATTTAGTTACAATTGTTACCACTGGTTTCACTATTTTCCTAATGCAGGAAAACTGAAGTACAAGAGGAAATAACAGGAAAAAAATTCTTTAATTCAGAGGGAGATATCATTCCCTCACCAGAAGATCCTTCTTTAATGCTGAACTGGGATCTAACAGCCAGTTAGCTATTTTAACCAGGCCAAAGGGTCTTCTTCAAACCATACTACCAATATTCTGAAAAAAGAGTAAAATCTTAGCAAGAAAGAATAAATATGCTTTAATCCTAGAATCTCACCTCTCTTCTGGTAGATCACAGGATAGGTTGTTTGGTTTCAGTTGTGTCCACTCTCTGGTATTGAGATCTAATTTGTGCAGGTCTGTGCTGTAAATATAGCCAGTTGTCCCTCCAAAGACATAAAGGGAGCCATTGATGATAGCCATGGCCTGGATAATGAGGAAAGGTGAACGAGACTTCCTCGTTAACACTTGATTGAAGAATGTAACCTTATTAGATATCCCCAAATCAGGTTTTATGAAATTTTCTTGTATTTTTTAACTTTCTAAAAATCAGACCCTTAAAAAGGACTAAAGATTTTAGAGAAACAGAGATTATTTTTAGAAAAGTTACCTTTGCTCAACTGGAAAGAAAGTTCTATCTAGATAGGCAAAGGGCGTCAGATGATCCTTAGGGGTCCTAGCCAACCAAAGAATTTATAGATCATGGACATGAGCATTTCCACTGAAAGCTGCTTCACTTTCTAAGCAGTCTGAAGAAAAATGCCCTTAAGGAGAAGGAGCAAATATGAAAATAAGGCACCAGAATCCCTTAAGTAAGAAGTCTAGAGGTGGCAGTCCCCCAAACTTGACATTTTCCACCAGACTCTTCTCAGTGTAAGTTTTGCTATTGTTATGGTAATTTATTAGAGTTTAAATGCCTCCTGTGGTGGGATATGGTCATCCAGTATGTGCCTCACACATAGTTCAGAAGCTATGTATCAGTACCAGTGCCAGCCAGTGCTAGTTGAGAAAGAAGCCACAGCTTTGGTTGTTTTAAGCTTAGCCCATTACTCTCAAAGGGTCCCTGAAGTATGGTGAGTTGTTTTCCTACCTTTTTAGATACAAATGTTCAAACCTAAGGTTTGAAGCACTAGAACCTAACTGGAAACTAATTTCTATATAATCTGTGTTTTAGCTCAGATCTGTATAAAAGTCTCTTAACATCACTGCCTTAGCAAAGACCCAGTGGGACTCAGTAGATAGGGATCATCTACCCTATTACTTAGGTTAGAAAGCTCTTCAAAGCATCATAACACTCTAAAGACGATAGGACCTGGGCCATAAATAGCCAAATCTCTCATTGGGGGTGGGTGAGGTCCTGACATTTATAGAAACCTCCATACAGGTCTAGATCATTGATCTTAATCAGAAACAGAGTAAGGGGGAAAAAAGGAAAGAAGAATGCAAGCAACCAGATTTACAAACTACAATTTCACATCAGAACTGAAATATCAAATAGTAACCACAATGAATTTATTCTCCATTAACAAAAATTGGTGGCAATATAAATATGCTGACATTGTTCCTGGAACTAGAAAATCTGAACAAATACATCCACAATGACTGGCTATAGATTGGTACCTGTCCATATATACGACTGGGTTTCTTCCCCCGACAGCTGAGTAAAGCCCATCTCTTATACTTCACGTTACAGACATGGACGTCATTGCCGTTGCTCTCACCAAATGGGATGCCTGTTCCTCCAAACACCAACAGGTTGTTTCCATGCAGCACAACTGGGAAAGGAGAAGCACAAATTTCATTTTTGTATTGGCTACCTGCAATGTGTTCCCACATTAACCCAGAAAATCTGAGAAACTCAAAAATGTCTGCTTTAATACTTTCAGAAGATAGCTCAAACCACTGACATATAACTACTACAAAGTTTTACAGAAAAAGATCTAATTCACACTATTTCACATAGCTCACTGTTTGATATGTGACATGTATTGTGAAATGCATGAAACACTGTATATAACAATACAGAATGATATGAACTACAATCCACCACTGCTGCTTAACACAGTTCAAGTACACAGTAAAGCAAAAGAAAATGAAGGATCATCACTGCCTTAGCAAAGACCCAGTGGGACTCAGGATGAAGGGATAAAAGGATCATTCGGTTTTTGCCAGGGGAATGATCTCTACATTTTAAATTATAGTTTCTGTCATCTTAATCCTCCACCAGATAAAAAGAACACGAATATCCTGCTAGTAACTTTCTGCTCCTGTCATCACACACACTTGTATATACTTTTTCTCTCTCTGATGGCAAATATTCTGAAAATACTGCTACTGTATTATTTCAGTGACTTTTTTTTTTTAAACCAATTATTCAATTGATGTAGTGTAAGAGTCAACAGCATGAGCTCTGGTGCCCGTGAGAGCTGGGTTTAAAGTCTCGTGTGACCTCAGGAAAGTTATTTAATCTCTCTAAATTAATCTTCCCAACAACCCTATGAGGTAGGAACTATTATTATCTTTTCCATTTTTATAGATGATAAAATAGAAGTGGTGAGAGGTTTAAATAATTTGTTGAAGGTTTCCTAAAAAGAACCTTGCCAAGCTAGGGTTCAATCCCAGGCAGTCTGGCTCCAGAGCCTGCACTCACAGCCACTGCCCTTCGGGCCTCTCTAAAGCCTCAGTTTCCTCATCTGTACAATGGCGATAATTCCAGTGTTGGCATCATAGAGATGTTGTGAGGATTAAACAGATACCACATGTGAAGTACTTTGCTCAAGAGCTGCAAACCCCATTTGTTGATCTTCTACTACATTTTGCCTAGCATATATACGATAGTTTATGTTGAACCCTCTGAGATATTATTAATTCCATTTTATAGGTAAGTAACTAGAAGCTAAAAATCATCTGTCAAGTAAATGACATACAGCTGGGCTTCCCTGGTGGCACAGTGGTTGAGAGTCCGCCTGCCGTTGCAGGGGACACGGGTTCGTGCCCCGGTCCGGGAAGATCCCGCGTGCTGCAGAGCGACTGGGCCTGTGAGCCATGGCCGCTGAGCCTGTGCATCCAGAGCCTGTGCTCTGCAACGGGAGAGGCCACAACGATGAGAGGCCCGTGTACCACAAAAAAAAAAAAAGAAAAAAAAAATGACATACAGCTAAGTTCGAACTCAGGACTATCCAGCTCACAATTGATTCTGAATCACCATGCTATAGCATTGACACAGTATTATCACAGTAAGAGTCTATCCATTAACAGGGTTTAATTATATTACTATTATGATTTAGTATTATTAAACATTATTAACAAGGAAAACATGTGACACTGAGCCAGACCTCTCAGACATTTCATAAAGTCTAAAGTTCAGAACTGCTGGCACTCACGTGACATAGATGCCAACTCTCGGGGCATGTAGCCATCTGTGCCCATCTGGTGCCATACTCCTGTAGCAAAATGATACCTCCAAAGCTCCCTGAAGAGAGGATAGTCTTCATTATCTGGCCCTCCTGATTCATCATAATCTGGGTTATAACCTCCAAACACATACAGATTGGTATTATCTGCCACACAACGATGTCCGCTTCGTGCTGGTGGAGGTCTGTGGCCTAGGAGAGAAGAGGACAGCTTTCCACAGATGACCCAGCACATTAAAAGCACAAACAAAATTTGGCAACAAACATTTTAACTTTAAAAGGAAATCAGGGAAAATTTATAATGTGGATGTACTTTTTATTTACTTAGGTTATTTTATACATTCACACATACTACTTAGGATTTTAAGGAGCTAGTCTCCATTTATATTTCATAGGACTATTTTCAGATTTTGATAACTGTAAAAAGATTTTTCCCAAGGGAGGCAAAATAGCATCATAAACTTGAGAAAATGGCTGGTAACTTGGAGTTTTCAAGAAAAGAAGGCGGAGGGGTTTAATAATCCAAAAGCTAAAAGGACAGATTTTCTATTTTCTTAGAGGAGAAGAAAACACAGGCCAACGAAATTAAACTGAAAATATTAGAGAACTACATAAATATAATCACAAATGTGAATGAGTCATGTATAAATAAAAATACACATACATAAAACCTGTGATTTTTCCACAATATATAATTATACACTTAAAAAGAAAACTGGCTTTCAAAGAGTTATAGCAATGTCTGGAATTTAAATACCACTCCAGACATTATGGTAGTTAACAAAGAATATCCCTGTATTTATCTCAAAGAGCATCTTTCATCCTATTAAGAACTTTACTGAGAAAAGCTATTTCAGGGAATTTCCTGGTGGTCCAGTGGTTAGGACTCGGTGCTTCCAATGCTGGGGCCCCGGGTTCAATCCCTGGTCAGGGAACTAAAGATCCCACAAGCTGCACAGCCAAAAGAAAAGAAAAAAAAAAGCTATTTCTACAATTTGTATTTGTAAGCTTTCTGAAGTTTAAATTATGTCAGCTAGTTTACTAAAAGTTACTTCAAGATTATTTTAGAGTAAAAAACCCTGGAATTTATATTACTTCTATTATCCTTACAATTTTTACACCAGTCTACACAAACCCTTATATAGCTACAGAACCAAAGATGCTTAAATACACACTGGATGGAATAAGCTACTATGGTCATCTGTTATCCTACAGATTTATCTACTTTCATATATTAGGAAGAGATACTAGTATAATATTTATGACAATGCTGGACACCTAATAAACATTTGTTATATAAACATTATTACCAGCCTAATATAGGCCTCACATATTTATATTTTAAATCAAAATCCCACTTCCTACAGTATGCTTTTAAACAAGAACTGAAAAGAAATTGCACAGAGCTAGAAAAACTAAAAACCAAACGAACAAACCACGAATCACCCAATCACTTAATTCCAACCTGTTGGTCCTGAGAATCTTTGATGGTTCCTTACTGCTCAAGTTTGAAGTCTTCAAACAGCAATTCAGAGCCTTTCCTGATCCTGATCCCTCACACTCCTGCCTGTTTACGTCTGTCTCTCTGCCTAGAAAGCCGAGTCCTTCCCTTAGCTCTTGGCCTGGTCTACCTAGCCTTCAATGCCTGGAAGTTCCCTGGTGGCCTAGTGGTTAGGACTCTGGGCTTTAACTGCCATGGCCTGGGTTCAATCCCTGGTCGGGAAACTGAGATCCTGTAAGCCACGCAGTGCGGCCAAAAAAAGAAAAAACCTACAGCCCTTACAATTCAGTACCATACCACTCAAATAATAAGACAGACATGGACAATTAATAAGACGATTACACTATAACTATGTAAATACATAATAAATATAATTTTAGGCAAACTATAATCACTTAGGAAATTTACTCACAAGCTGTGATTTACCTCAAGTGAACTCAGTTTCTCTTTCTAAAAATCTTGAAACACAGAAAACGTGGTGTGGAAGAAAGAGCAATAACTTCTACAAATATCTAGATTTGAATCCAGGTTCTTTCTAACTGCTTCCTTGAGCAAGTCACTGACCCTCACTGAGTCTCAGCTTCTTCATTTGTATGAATGGATTATTATTCCTGTACTTTACAGATTTATTATACTTGCTATTATGTTAAAATGTTTATTGGTTAATAATATATGTATCTTCCCAGGAGGCTATAAGCTATTTGAGGGAAGGGGAATTATTTGCATTCACCTTTCTATTACCAAACCTAAGGCACACAGAAAACACTGAACAAATTTACAAATTTAATTTTTCTCTACTCATTTAGTTAATATTTATTTTTCTTCTCCAAATAATTCTAAGTTTCTAAAGGGCAAAAATCATGTATACCAATTAGCCTGTATCACCCACAACACCTAAAACAGATATATAACAGACACTAGAAGTTTCACTGATACTAACTTCAGGTCAAAGTTAACAGTAACAGGGATGATCAAAACAGTGTAGAGCTCTCAGTGGACTTTGATATTGTGCTTAAGAGAGATACAATTTTGGGGACAGGGGTTGGATTATGCAATGGTCTTCTCAAAACACAAATGTTTCTAAGAATTAGCAAGACAAATTTTAAGAAAAAAAACAGAGTTGCTATGGTCAACAGACAGGAACTCTAAGAATCTCTATAATGTCATTTGCTTTATTACCTGGAGCCAAAAGATACTTTTTGAAACTGCTTTTGGGCAAATATGAAAAGACATACATTATATTCCAGGATTTTCTCTAAACGACTGTACAACGGAGAAGACATTCCATTCTAAGTTTACTGCCAACTATTTTTGACAAATGTAACTCACATGGATTAAAGGTTGAGGAGTCAATGAAAGATGATTTTACATTTACCCACTCATTCATTCATTCATTAAGCCAAAAATATTACTGGACGCCTCTACATACCAGGTACTGTACTAGTTGCTGAGGATACAACGGTAAGACCATTACTCTTTCTGTCCTCTGCAGCTTACAGTCTAGTTCTGCGCTGTCCAACACAGTGGCCACTAGCCACATATGACTCCTGAGCATCTGAACTAAGGCTGGTTCAAACTGAGCTATGCTTTAAATGTAAAATACCCCCTGGATTTCAAACACTTAGTATCCAAAAATAAATGTAAAGTTACTGATTTTTATAACTGAATATAGGTTGAAATGACATTTTTGATCTCTTGAGTCAAATAAAAATTAATGTCACCTATTTTTTACTTTTTTCATGTGGCTACTAGAAAATTTAAAGTTTTGTGGCTCACATAATATGTCTATCAAAAGCGCCTGTCTAGCTCAATTGCTGGCTTCTGTAAATAATGCCATTATCTATGCAAATTAAACTGCTGGGTAAAGAGCATCTGATCAACGTATGATAAATATTAAACATCCTGTCAAGAAGTCTTATAGCTAGGAGTAAAGAGGTATCTATTCTTTCTCTTTAGTCAGTAACTAAAGATTTCTTTGTACATATTTATAGTCCAAGAGTGACTAACATATTAGAAAGCCATATTTTATTTTGAATAAATCATGGGGATTTATCAGGGTTAATGTCACGGAGACTACACATTAATTTTCATTATAAAGAATATAGCATAGGCTCCTCAACCTTGACCAAAACTTAACTGGGTTTTAGATTCTTAAAGTAGTTCTCTGAATCTTGTCCCAAATTCTCCATGTGCAAACCCCACTTTCCTAAAAAGTACTTGCTACTAATAAAATCAGCCACAGAATTAGGTTACCTGATTGAGGAACTCCAATTAGAAAATGCAGAAGTCAAAAGTTAAAACTGAACCTGTGGGCTTCCCTGGTGGCGCAGTGGTTGAGAGTCCACCTGCCGATGCAGGGGACACGGGTTCGTGCCCCAGTCTGGGAAGATCCCACATGCCGCGGAGCGGCTAAGCCCATGAGCCACGGCCGCTGAGCCTGCGCGTCCGGAGCCTGTGCTCCACAATGGGAGAGGCCACAACAGTGAGAGGCCCGTGTACCGCAAACAAAACAAAAACTGAACCTGTATGCAGAGGTGAACTCAATACCCAGAAGGGAACATGCAGCTGAGGGAGTATGTACCTGTGGTAACTGAGCCATCTTTTTGCTTCAGTGTGCTCATCATGTGACAATGATGAGCACACTTGCTCTTTACCCCAGGGAGTAAGCCAGAGTTTACTGTAACCAGGGACATGGGCTTTAGTTTGCAGCCCAAAGGAAGAAAGAAGCTGTCAGAGATAAGGCAATGATGAGGTTGCGCCAATGTTATTACCGTTACAAATAATTTTCTAACAAAGCTTTCTTTATGTAGATTTATATGCAAATGTCTAAAAATTTCTGGAAACAGAATTTCTGGGGTCAAAGGAATATACACTTAAAATTGACACAGATAGGGCACTTCCCCGGTGGCGCAGTGGTTAAGAATCTGCCTGCCAATGCAGGGGACACGGGTTCGATCCCTGGTCCAGGAAGATCCCACATGCCGCGGAGCAACTAAGCCCGTGTGCCACAACGACTAAGCCTGCGCTCTAGGGCCCATGTGCTGCAACTACTGAGCCCGCGCACCTAGAGCTCGTGCTCCACAACAAGAGAAGCCACCGCAATGAGAAACCTGTGCACCACAAGGAAGAGTAGCCCCCGCTCACCGCAACTAGAGAAAGCTCACGCACAGCAATGAAGACCCAACGCAGCCCCCCCCCCAAAAATTGTTACAGATATAATATTGTTATAGAGCCATATTGCTTTCCAAAAAGACTGCAACAATTTATACCCCCAGCAATAGTGTATGGTAGTGCCTATTCCTTTATGCCCTCTTTAACCTTTTTAGTTTGTGCCAATCTGATGGGTGTCAGGTTACTTTGTATTTCCCTGATTTTTACTAGTTCACATGTTTATTGGCCCATTTGTATTTCTTCTTTGAGGAATTGCCTGATCATATCCCCTGTCCACTTTCCTATCTATTGTGTTCTCTTCTCACAGATTTGTAGAAATTATTTATTTATTCTATTTCTTTCTTCCAGCCTGCTATTGGGCTTTTAATTTTGTTTATGGTACCTTTTACTATATGGAAGTTTTTGTGTAATTGAATCTCTCAATCTTTTCTTTTAAGGCTCCTTTGCAACAACAACAAAAGGCTCATTTGCTTTACATCTCATTTAGCTCTGCATCATTATAAAATTACTATTCTTATTTATTTCTAACAATTTTTTAGTTTTGATTTTTAATATTCAGAACCTGAATACATTCAGAACATATTTTTGTGTATTTTATGAGGTAGGGCTCTAATATTTCCTGCAAAATGGATAGGCAATTGTCCCTAAACCCCTTATGGAAAGTCATCCCTTCTACACTGAACTGAAATGCCATCTTTATCGTGTACTAAATTGACATGTTCTAGAGTAGAATTAATAAAATCCCAATATCCAGGTCTAATCACCTTGGACACAAAATCTATTGCTCTTTAAGAATGCACACAATCAAGACACATCACACAATCTTAAATGCGAAAGCTTGCAAATAAAGTAGCATATAACATTTTTGCTTAATAAGCCTATCACAAGATGTAGCCACCTCTAGATGTGCTATCAAACATTTGTGATAAGGCCATTGTAAAAAAAAATTAAAACCTTTATTGCTAAAAGTACTAACTAGTTATATATATCATACAGCCTAAATGATAAATTCAGTTTAACTTAACTGGTCCCTTCTTTCCAAATATAAAGCCCAGCATTACCTCTACCTGAGAAGACAGGTCTTCTATTGTACACCTGGAAGCCTGGACAGGAAAGCCGGGGAAGACTGGGCCAGCTGGTTCCTATCCCTGACTGGTACGTAGACCGTTTTACTACTCCCAGAGTCCAAGCTGCTCAGGCAAAGGCCATCCATCCACAGCAGCACACAATATTCTTGGTTATGTAAGCATCTCCTACCACAGAGACTCCATACACTGTATGAGATTCATATATAAAGATCCGGCTTCTTAAGGCAGAGTAATCTTAAATCTAAGTTGGCAGCAGTAAAAGAAACTTGCTTTGACAGACTTTAGTGTTACCATGAGTTAGTTTCAAGCGCTGAGCAAAGCATACTGGAGACAGCTGTCACTACATATCAGCCTGGGCTTCTGGGCTCTGTTCAGTCCCACTGTTTATTTATTGATTCCTGTACCATTACCACACCGTTTTAATTACGAAAGCTCTGAAGTATCTATCAACATCTAGTAGGACAAATTCCCCTTTGTTACTCTTTTACAAAAACTTCTTAGCTATTTTCCCCCATTTACTCTTGCATTAGGTTTTAGAATCAGTTTGTTAAAATCTGTAAGAGGCCCCTTGGACAGACACCATCTTATCCAGGTGATCAAAGTTAACATCACCAGTAAAGGGACGAATCAACATCATGTGCAGTGAAATGAACACAGCATTACTTCCTTAGTATTCCAGCCAAAAATGTATAAGCTGAACATAATCATGAAAAAACACAAGACAAACCCAAACTAAAAGAAATTCTACAATATGACTAAGTCCCTACTGTTCAAAAATATTAAGGCTAAAGATACCTAAGAACTGAATGCAACACATGATTCTGGGACTTTATTTTACTATAAAGGACATTATTGGAATAATTGGCAAAATCTGAAATGAGGTCTGTAAATCTGATGATAATGTTAATTTAATCCATTATTTACAGTGTTAATTTCCCAATTTTGGTACTTGCTCTGCAGTTACATAAGAGAATATCTGTTTTCCAGGAACAAACACCAAAATATTTAGGGGTAAAGGAGCATAGTGTCTGCAGCTTAATCTCAAGTGGTTCAAACAGAAAAACAATATGTATATGCATATGTATTACAGATAGCAAGGGAAGAAAGGGAAGAGGAGAGGAGAGAGAGAGGGAGCAGGATAAAGCAAATGTGATCAAATGTTAACATCTGGGGGACCTGGGTGAATACAGGACAATTTTTTTACCATTCTTGTAACTTCTCTGTAAGTCTGAAATTATGTCAGACTAAAATTTAAAACTAAATTTTAAGCAAGTCTCTTGAGGATTTTACTTGAGATGACCCATGAAGAAATATAGTCTCTAGCCATTTATCCTCATCTTTTTGATATCATCAGTATAGTTGCATTGTTTTCTTCTTGTTTTTATTCCTAAGTACCTCATAATTTTCTATATAATTGTGAATAGATATCTTTTATTTTTTAATTTCTTGTTGTTAATATACAGGAAAGTAATTTATCTTTGCAAGTTTAAATTTTATCCAGCCAATTTTCTAAACTCTAATATTAGTTACCATTAGTTAATTATCTTGAATTTTACATCAGACAATCATATCATCCTGTTATTAAAGACAACTTTCAGCTCTTTCTTTCCAATATATGTACCTTTTAATTTTTTCTTCATTGTATTGGCTGAAACCTCCAGAACAAGGTTGAATAGTGGAGATGATAATGGGCATTTTTGTCTTGTTTTTTACATTTTTAATGATGATACTGGTAATGTTTCACTATTATATATATTTGCTATTGGTTTCTTGTAGATAGTCTATCAGTAAAATAAAATTTCTTTCATTCCTGGATGCAAATTTTTTTCTTAACAAGGAATGGTTTAAACTAAAGTCTTTATTAAAATGTATGTATAGAAAAGTACATATATCATAAGAGTATAGCTTGATGCATTTTAATAAAATGAACACACTGATAATCAAATTTTATTAAATGCTTTTGATAACGGAAAAATCAAACTGTTTCTTTTAACCTTTTAAAGTACTAAATACATTCCACAGATAAACCCAATTTGATCTTAATTTCTATTTTTATTTAGATTTATCCCTGCCATCATATATATATATATATTTTAACCATTCTTTCTTATGATTTCATTTTCCCACTTTTCTAATTTTACTGAAATAATCAAGCTTTCTTTTTTCCTTTCCTTTTTCCCTAGGGAGATCTACAAAGTATTACCCCTAATATTTTTTAAAAACCCATAAATTGGTATTTCTCTAACAACAGAGTAAACCACGTCTGGAAAGAACTTTGGCTATTAACAGTGGTTACTTCTGGAAAGGGGAATAAGGTGAGGAGTAAAGATGCGAAATGGGACCTTGTTTTTTTAATTTAACCTCTTTCATTGTGAACTACAACTCATGTATAGGAACATAATTATAAATGTATAGTTTAACAAATTATCAGTAAAGTAACATGTCGTCATCATCCAGGTCAAAAAATAGAATACTGCCAGCACACAGATGCCGTCTTACCTGCCCCTTTTGATCACAACCCTCTCCATCCCACCTCCTTCACTTCCAGAGGAAACCTATTTCCTCATTTTTATGGCAATCATAAAACCTGCTTTCTTTTAATAGCTTTATTATACCTAAGTATGCATCCCTAAACAATATTGTTTATTTGGGCCTAGTTTTGAAGTGTATTTGTATAGAATGATATATAGTATGTTTCCTTTATGGGATCTTTCATTCAAAATCATGTTTCTGAGATTCATCCACATTGCTGGGGTTAGAGGTAGTCTGTTCATTTCCATTGCCAAATAGTATTTCTTTGTATGAATATATACCACAATTTATCCAGTCTATGTTGCGTGAATGGACATTTGGGTTGTTCAAATCGGTGGCTCTTAATGCTGCTATAAACATTTTTGTACATGTTTTCAGGTGTACAGGGGCCCATATTTGTTGGCTATAAATGTAGAAATGGAATTTCTGAGTCATAATGTATGGAAATCTTTACCTTTGCCAGATAAAGGCCAAACTGGTTACAAAATATTTAGTATTAGTATCATCATTCTTTTTAATTTAGCAACTCCTGTGAGTTTGTAGACCTAGCTCACTGTGGTTTTAACATGCATCTATCCCATTACTAGTGAGGTTGAGCACATTCTCATGTTTGTTGGCCAACTGGATTGATCCTTTTGGGAAGTGGCTGCTCAAGCCTTTTATACATTCTTGTACTGAGATGCCTTTTTCTTATTGATTTATACAAATTTGTTATATATGCTTGAGATAAGGACATTCATTTTTCACCCTATATATTTCCATATTATTTGAATTTTAATAAGCATATATTATACCTAGAAATTCTAAAATGAAAAATTATAAGATCTTTAGCAGAGTTTTACTTTCTTCCTATCCCCAGTTTGTTTAAATCATCTGAAATGTTAGTTACAGAATGTTATATATATACATACACATATACTAGATTTACATTATTCTTCTATATATTTAGAAAACTTTTCTTATCAATTATACCAGGCTTCACAGTCCCTGTATTTAGACACAACTCTTAAGTTTTTCTGCTTTTTTTATACACTACTGCTTCTTATGCCCAAACCTTCCTCTTTCTTGGATTTGTTTTTCATTTTACTGGGAACACCTCTTCAAGTAATTTTCTCAAAAAGGGTGTGTTCATAAACTTTCAGAGTTCTTATTTACTTTGACCTCCATTTAAACATTTAAATATTAGTGAGGCTGGGTACAGTTCTGTGTTCAAAATAATTTTCCCTCAGAACACTGAAGGCACTTATCTTCTAGCAAACTATGTTGCAGGTGAGAAATCTGTCTTGAGTCTTTCTATGTAGCCTGTTTTCTAACTCTGGAATCATAAGTAGTTCAGTAATGTACAGATAGATGCTTTTTGCTTTTACATTTTTCTAGCTTGTTCCTTGGTGGGCCCTTTATACTTGAAAATTCGAGAGTCTTTCTTCAGCATAGGGAAATATTCTTTATTTCTTTATTTTCTCTCTTCCACTGTTTTTCCTTATGTAACACTATAAAATGGATACTGGATCACTTAGATCTACCCTCAAAGTATAATTTTCCTCATGTACTTTCTCTTTTTGTCCTCTTGCTTTACGGTCTGTAAATTTCCTCTACTTTATTTTTGTAAAAATTGGTCTTAAGCCTGTGTATTATTTAATCCTCCAACTGCATCTTTATTTCAGCAAGTTTCAATATGGAACTAATTCCTTAACCATTCCTTTTTTTTTGCATGGCAGTTGTCTTTTTATTTGTGGACCCAATTCTCTCTTGACTCTGAGGAAACCTGCTGTGATCAGAACAAGTTTAGTTTCCCTAAAATGTCTGGTAAGCCTTGATCACTGATTCATATTAATAAGTGAAGTACTACCTTGATTAGTATTCTAAGAGATAATGAATTTCCTCCACGGTTGTATTACTCTGTCTCCAAACCTCCAAATGGGAGATGTGTTTGATTATGGGTGTCTTCAGGTAAGTGGTACACTCACAGACAGGTTTCTCTTTAGAAGTGGAGAAAAAGCAGTTTTTCTAAAATAAGGAAGGCTGCATTTTGCTAGCATGGTCATTTAATGTATATCAGTCCTTGGTGGAGTTTGCTTTCTTCTCCTCCCCCTATTCCACCCTCCTCATCCAATCTATCGTGGAGGTCCATTACCTAAAGCTCTGCTTTGTGCGCACACCCTTTCCAATCCCAGTCCATGAAAGCACTGCCTGTTCAACCCTCCCCTAAACAAATCCCCTACTTTGCTTGAAGAACTGTTCTTAGAGCTTTATCTTAGAACTAATGCCATTGCCAGGGAGGGAGGGAGAGAAGTAGGAGAAATAACAGTTCTGAAGGCAGTCCCTTAATTACCTGCCCTGATGTGCCATCTTACCCCTACCTGCTCCCTCCTCCTACACTTGCTGATTCTAGGCTTGAGTTTCAGGAAAGGAGCTCTTTAGGAAATTATCTGATTTCCAGCGTGCAGCAGGAGTACCTATTTGGGGTTGCATTTTATTCTGTTCTGGTTCTCAATCACTAGAATTCCAACTGCTTTCTGTTACCCTGAAATTCCTCAAATTTGCTGGCATTTTATAACAATAGCAAGAATGACAGCAGCTAACATTAAGTCAACGTTGGCTACACAGACTGTCAGTATAAATATTTGTTATCCTGGTCTTTAGCTAGTTGACAAGCTAGAGTTAAGGCAATTAATTTGGCTTGTTAGGCTGACTTTGTTTCTGATAAATAAAAGTTTTCAATTATGGAAAAAAAAAACATTGGCTAAACGTAAAAACTCTTCTAAGTGCTTTGCACATATTACCTCTCTTGATACTCACAACAAACTTAGGAGGTTGATACTATTATCATCATCCTAATTTTACAGATGAGGAAACTGAGGCAAAAAAAAAAAAAAGAATAAGCAACTTGTCTAAAGTCACACAGTTGGTAAATGGCAGAGCCTGGATTCAGACATAGGTAATCTGGCTTCAAAGCCTCCCTTTTCTGTTTTTCAATATAGTTATGATTCATTCTTTTTTGTAGGTCTGCTTTGTCATTTTCAGTTATAAGTGAGAAGTATGGGAGGGTAAATGGGTGTAATCAGTCTATCATTTTGTAATGAAAACACACTGTTTTCACTACACTGATACTGTTTTCACACCACTTATAATGGGTAGCAACATCTTTTAGAGAATATGCAGGATCTAGTGAAGGAATCTAGCAACAGAAAATGAGCCCTATGAAACTGTTTAATCAGAATCAAAAGAGATAATGTGTAGTAGGAGTCCCAAAACGAGAGGCTTGAAAAAGTGGCAATTTCAAAAGTATAGGTAAGTTGTTTTAAAAATCTAAGGAAACACTAAGTAGCATTTTCGTATTCTCAGCAACTTATTAGTTTACTGTCACCACCACCAGAGAGAAGTTGAGAATGTACTAAAATTTTAGTCCCATCCTATTCCCTGACAGCAGCCTTACAAATAATTCAGTTCAACTCAAATACATATGATATACCTACTACATGCACTGAGCTACAAACTGGAGATAAAGAAATGAAAGGCACTGTCCCACTGTCCCTGCCCTTACAGAGCGTACAGTCTATGGCAGGCAGGAACAAGTAAACAAATGACTATAATTCAGTGTGGTAAGTGTTATGATACAGGCAGATACACAGAGGGTGCAATCAAAACAAAGAGACAAGCCTTCCAAGGAGATTTCTCTATTAATAACTCATAGACTGAGTGTTCAAGGATATGCTATTATTGGCTTGGGGAGATTAAACTGAATTTATCATCTTTTCCCTCAATCTGCTCTTCCATCCATCTATATAATACCTGGTAAAGAGAAAATGGTACACACAGAAAGCTGGAAGCTTTCTTGACTTTTCCCTCCTCCTCTTGAATTGGTCATCAAGTCTCATCTAATTCCACTTCCTTATATTTCAAATCAATTACCTACTCTCTATTCCTACTAAATATAACTACCTTAGTTGCAGCCTCTTATCATTTCTCACCTTGATAACTCTAATAACCCTAACTGGTCTTCCAATTAAATCTCTTCATTAATTAAATAAACTGATCCTGAAAACTCCCCTTGGGTTGTGTTCCACTTGATATGGGCCCTCTCCAGCTTCTTCTCTCCACACTCTTTCCCACTCTGCCAAACTTCCTACAGTTCTCTGAAAGACCGTGCTCTGTTTTGCCTAACTGCCTTTATTTAAGCTGTTTGGTCCTTGTTTTGGTCCTTGTTTGAGATGTTCCAACCTTCCCCTGTTAACACATACTCAGACTACTCAATACATCTCTTCTGAAAAGTCATCCTGATAGCTACTTATCTTCCCCTGTCCTTCCCACATGCTGAGTCAGGTACCTCTTCTGTGTGCTCCCATACCACACTAACTCATCAGGACACTTATCACAAAGAATTACACTCAAATTATTCTGTAATTGTTTCTTTACTTGATTCTCTATAATCTAGATGATTGAACTAGCACAAAGCCTGTTACACAGGAGGCAATCAAAAAATACTGAAAGAATGACAGCATGAACAAACGAACGAACGAGGTTAGTTAAGTCTGTGAAATCTGATGAGATAACCAAAGGAGATAATGGAGAGGACAGAACGTTGGAGCAATACCCATCTCTAGTGAGTAGGAAGAAAGAAGCCAGTAAAGGAAACAGAATAAACAATCAAAGAGGCAGGAAGAAGACATCTCAGATTGTACAGCAAAGTATAACCCAAAAGAAGAGAAAACATTAAGAAGGTACAGGTGGTCAACAGATCAAACACTACAAACAGGTCAAAGAAGGTGAGGACTAAGACAAGGCCACTGATTTAGAAGCGGTCACTGGTGAGCTTGCTGTTTCTAATGCTGAGTTTACTCCTGCCTCACTCTTCTCAGCACTGTCAGAGACCATCTTCCTCAGAAATTTTTTGAGGCAATTTAGGGCTTACGAAAATAACCAAAGATATGAAACTTACCTGTGCTAATCTCTTTTTTCCATGATTAAAATATTGAAAAACAGAGAATATAAAGAAAATAAAATCCCACCATCCAGATATAATGTTATTTCACTATTTCCTTTGTTTTTTATGTTTATATTTGTACAAAACTGATATTATATTGAATTTTACATCCTAATTAAACAATTTCTTAATTATACTTAAATTTAGTCAGCCCCCAAGTTAGCCTTCTCATTGTAAATCAAAAAATTAGTATTCTAATTTTTAAATAGAAAAAAGAAAAATTTTATCAAATTAGATGTACTGCTTGGCTACGTGTGCACAATGGTTTTTTTTGTCACATAACACTAAAATTACCTATTAGTTTCTATCAATAAAATTATTTATGCTAAAAGGTAGCATAGCAGGAATTCCCTGGCGGTCCAGTGGTTAGTACTTGGTCTCTTCACTTTCATGGCCCGGGTTCAATCCCTGGTCAGGGAACTAAGATCCCATAAGCCACACGGCACGGCCAAATGATAAAATAAAATAAAATAAAAGGTAGCATAGCACCCTAAGTATGTTATCTTGACCCATTTAGGCTAGATTTATTTTTGTTTCATGATCTGGACCTTGGCCACTAAAAATAGGTTAGGCACTAGATATAGGAACATCTTTAGCTGCTGCAGGTCTTTTTTCTAGTCTTTTTATTTTTTTTTAAATAATCTCTTCAGTCAAAATTAGATACACTGGGGGCCTTCCCTGGTGGCGCAGTGGTTGAGAGTCCGCCTGCCGATGCAGGGGACATGGGTTCGTTCCCTGGTCCGGGAGGATCCCACATGCCATGGAGTGGCTGGGCCCGTGAGCCATGGCCCCTGAGCCTGCACATCCGGAGCCTGTGCTCCGCAACGGGAGAGGCCACAACAGTGAGAGGCCCGCGTACCCCAAAAAAAAAAAAAAAAAAAAAAAAAAAATTAGATACACTGGCTTATAAATAATAAGGTCTAAACTATAACATTAAAAACGCTTGTCTGACAATTTATTATATCTAGAAAAACAGTATGAACCAGAGTTTTCAACGCTCTTCTGAGATTTTCTTTTTTCAGTAGGGAGTATGTTTTACTAGAAGAAGTAAAAAATAGAAAGAATGAAACATTTCTAAAAGTAAGAATTACTAGGTCAAAGGATGTGAACATTTTCAAGGCTTTTGATACATATTGCCAAATTAAATCCAGAAAGGCTGTGTCAAATTTACACTTCCTTCAATATATGAGCTTCATTTCCCCATACCCTTGCAACACTGAGTATTCTTATTTTTAGTCTTTGCCAATCTAATAGGTAAAAAGATAACCTTATTATTTTAATTATGTTTATAACAATAGTGAAAATAAACATTTGCTCATATTTATTGAGCTTTCTTTTTTACAAATTGATTATTCATGTTCTTTTACCTATTTTTCTAGTGGGTATTTGCTTTTAAACTGTTGATTTATAAGAGCTCTTTATATATTCATGATATTAACCATTTGTTACAAATACTTCCCCCTTTTATCTTTTTATTTATGGTTTCTGACATAAGAGGTTTTTAGTTCTATAGTCACATAAATTTTATTTCTTTCTTAAAATCATATTTAGAAAATTATTTCCCATACCCCATATTTTATAAATTATTCAAAGTTCTTTTTAATATGTTTACAGTGGAATAATACTGACATCAATGAGATGATTTATTTCTACGACCTAATACACATTAAGTGATTCTTACTTCCTAAAACTTATAATTTCAATTCCAACAGTGGTCACTATGAAACACAGGTTTAAAATTAAATTCTAGATTTTCTTTCATCCAATTTTAGCTGTTTAGACAATTTTTTAAAACCAGAGTTTTGAGTTTAGAAAATTCATTCAAAGTTCCCTTTAACCCATACGAAGCACAGATCTCTTGCTAGTTATCACCCACCTCTCAAAAACCTGTTAGGGATCCTTATGATGGGACAGGACTGAATGAAGCGCCTCCTAACTGGGTCCCATCGTATTTTCTTCTTACCTGTTACCACAATTATCAGCAATAAGTCAGACACATACAACACATGGCAAATAATACATAGTAACTGTAGTTATAAAGACAGAAAAACAGGAAACAAAACAATACTTGAATACAGAAAGAAGTGATGTAAAGTAGCATTTAACCCTGTTTCGGAAGTCAAAACAAAATTTAATTAATACATAAGCAGTGATGAAGGTTTTCAACTCATCCCCAAAAGAATAAGAACAATTATGTGCACCATTTTTCAGAATTCTGGTTCAACAGACATGCATTCAATAATCACCAATGCCATCTTGTGGCAAAAATTCACCAGGAGCTTTATAAACAGATTAGAAACGATGACATTTTTACAAGTCAGTGAATGTTAAAAAGGGAGCTCTGACTAAAATTAATTTGGCATAACGTAGGCTCCTGTTCTCTTCCAGGTTTGGTATTCTTTTATCAGTTATATGGTTAAGAGGATAAAGCAATGGGCACCATTCTTTAAATATGAAATAAGCTGATCTTGCTATAATTAAAATTGTGTGGTAGCAACCAAATAAAACAAACATTTAATACCGTGACACTTCCACTGTGGGGGGAGAAAAAAAAGGGAATTCCTCTGCCTTCACAGGAAGCAAATTAACTGCACATTAACCCCAATTAAAACTTGTTTTCTTATAACATGGAAGAAAAATGCAAAGCATAGTAGAAGTGTTAAATGGGATAATTTTGTCTCTTCCCAAAGGTTTGATAGCTCCCAAAGACAGCTCTTACAAGCAATAAAAACAATTAACACTGGTATAGAATTTAAAGTTTAAAACAGCTTCTACCAGTGTTATCTCATTTGATCCTCACAACAACCCTGTATGGATTCAACAGTCATTTCACTAAGTACCTGCTATGCCTTGAGCCCTAGGCTAGCCTCCACGTAGCCAAAGGAGGATATGACTCCTAGCCTCAAGAACTCATGTGAGGAAGGCAGATGCCTAAACTAATAATTACATTACAGTGAAGTAATTGCTATAACAGGGGCTATAAAAACACTTTGAGGAAGATATTATCATCTTAATTTTACAAGTAAGGAAGCTAAAAAAAAATTAAGTGACTCAATGCCAAAGCCAGGAGTCAAGCCTGGGCAGTTTGACTCTAACACCTGCCTTCTTTCTACTATACCACACTTAACCTGTCTCAAATTCCTTGGAAAGCATATAGTTTTTGGTTTTGGCAATTGGAAATATCTGAGATGTTCATCAGCAAGGTCTGGTCTGTTTACTAGAGCACTTGTACATAGAGATACATAAATTCAGTGTAATGAAATAGCATTACCTGCACGTGTATACTTAATATTTTGGTGGAGACAGACTCGTGAGCAAGGAAAAGAATTATTTTGCAAAAGAGTTGCAAATGGGTTTATCTATTAATTCTCCAAGTCTTTTAAATCAGTAGTTCTCAAATGCTGGTCTACAGACCACTGGTGGGCTAAGGTGAAGATTCACCAGTCCAACACAAAATGAGAAAAATATGGACAAGGCAATGAGTTTTTTAAAATGTTCCATTTAAAAGCCTGCCCTTTTTTCAGAAATTAGAAACTTTTTATTAAATATTCTTTTATTTTAAGAGATGAAGATGATAGAAAATGGTACTTGATTTTGTTTTTTAATATTCTTTCTCGGAAAAAGAAAAAACTTGCAAGCCTATATGTATCCCCAAAATATACATATATTTAAATTTATAGGTTTATGACTTCCAAAGACTGGAGAAGCACAGCTTTAAATCAATACAATATTTGTTGATCACTCATAAGTCCAACATTGTCAACCACACTATCAAAGGATACATAAGATGTATAAGAAAATTCCCTTGCCCTCAAGAAGTTTACATTCTAATTAGGGAGACAAGACAAACACATAAAACAATTAGATAGCAATACAAGACAGAATATAACAAGTGATTAGCTTAAAATTTGACATTTTTATGTATCAAAAGCATTAAAATGTACATACCCTTTGACCCAGCTATTCCACTTCTAGGAATTTATTCCTAAAGAAATAATCATAGATGCATGGAAAGATGTATGGACAAAGATACACACTACGATATTATTTATAATGGTAAAAAATTAGAAACACTTTCAGTGTCCAAAGATAGGGAGATGGTTAAGTATGCTAAATAAACATATTTAAATATATTCATATTCTACGCACCACTAAAAAAAGTACATACAAGAATATTTACTAACATGAGAAAACATTCACAATATATTGCAAATGAAAGGTGCAAGGTACAAAATAGTAGCAGTGCATGATACCATATCAACAAAGAAAAAAGTATATATTCATGAAAAATACAGGCAGGATATACATCAAATTTTAATTGTGGTTATCTTTGGGCAGTTATTATGAGTGATTTTGGGTTTTTCTCCTTAGTGCTGTTGTTTATTTTCCAAGCTTTCTCATTGAGTAGGCATTACTTTTGGACTGGAAAAAAAAACAATACCATATTACTTTAATTTTTTTTGAAGCTATGATAAGAAAATACTATAAAGAAACACACCAAAGTATTAACAGTGGTTATGATTCAGGTTGAGGATTATCACCCCTTTTATATTATCCAAAAATTCTAAGACATATTGTTTTATAATGGAAAAATATAAAACAAATTTAGGTAACAGTGAGGGAGTAATACTGAAAATTATTGAACCAAAGTTGTAATCAAAAATCCTTTTTGATGTTTTCTCAGAGCTCTGTCAGACATCTTTGGCCTGCTTTTCTCTCAGCAACCAACATAAGTCTGTCACAGGCATAGGCTAATGTTGACTCTACAGAGGTTATTCACCCAAAGTAGGCACTAAGTTCAGAATCCATATTTTCTTCCTTTAGCCGAAGAGCACAAAACAAGAGAAACCAGCAACATAGCATAATATGCCTCTCCAATTTCATGTAAATATATTCCTGAAAAATCTATTTGTTCTTGAAGCTTTAATTTTTATATATTTGAATGCCAATGTTCATTTGTGATTGCTTATACTCTTCAAAACAAAAACCATAATTTTTTCAATCATTTCATCAATATTTTATTTTTTGCTAGCTTTTCAATTTTTCCTTTTTATTTATTTCACTATAAATATGACATAGTCATTGACAGTCAAGATGGTAGGCTGAGCACACTGCAAGCAAGCTCCCCTCTCCCCAAAGCCCCACAAGTAACACAAAAGCCGTTTAAAAAAAAAACACCTAAGGCTTCCCTGGTGGCGCAGTGGTTGAGAGTCCGCCTGCCGATGCAGGGGACGCGGGTTCGTGCCCCGGATCAGGAAGATCCTACATGCCGCGGAGCGGCTGGTCCCGTGAGCCATGGCCGCTGAGCCTGCACGTCCAGAGCCTGTGCTCCGCAACGGGACAGGCCACAATAGTGAGAGGCCCGCGTACCGCAAAAAAAAAAACACCCCAAAAAAACTATAATCAAAAGAAAGCAAGATATGGTCTTAGTCAATCACTGAAAGATGTAAGGCTGACAGAATCAGCTTAAAGAAGGAAACCACAGTGCTATACACCCAGAGTAGAGGGCTACTGCAAGTGATCTGAACAGCCCTCAGAGTAAACTAAGCCCAGAGGTGGAAGACAGCAGAAAGAACAGAAATAATTTATGGAATTTACAGCATAACTGGTTAGGGGGTAGCATGGAAGTTACAAAGCAGGTCAACCTCTCCCACCATTTACCATTTTGGTTCAAGCATTATAGAACAGAGGTACATAATTTGCTCCTAGATGGGAACAGTGGCATCAAACAAGAAAGGTGTCACTCCCCAGGTAGGAACAATGAGTATAAACCCTTGGATCAGAAAGACAGGACACAGCCCTGGGTGGATATTAAATCCCAGGAAAAAGAGGGGACAGACACTAAAGAAGTCTGGCAATTGGTACGCTCTATCTCATTGCACATTCCATCTCTACCCACAGTCAGTGGAGACCTGCTGCAATAAACATATGTAACACTCACAGGAAGGCTAACAAGGGCTCTCAAATAAAGGTGAATGAGCACAAAACCAAGACTCAAACATGAAAAAGTTATTAATGTGACAAGCAGAACTCGTACCCAAAGAAAGACAGTTGACAAATTAAATAGAATAAAACCTTAGATTAGGTACAATTACTGTCCTGAGATATGCAAGATGATAACACATTTATTTTAAAAGAAATAAATTGGAACTCTTAGAAGTTAAATTTTGATCATTTAAATAAAAAAACTAGTTAAGGTCTGAAAAAAATAAAGAACAAATTAAATTAGTAATCTAAAAAATGGAGCCAAGAAATGCATCAGAATATGGTATAGAAGGAAAAAGAGGTGGGAAGCATTTTAAGAAGTTAAGATATAAAAGGGGATTGAGCAACAACTATCAAAATGCCACCTGCCTTTTTTGTAGAAACGGACAAGCTAATCTGAAACTTCATACAGAAACACAAGGAAACCAGAAAACCAAAACAATCTTGAAAAAGAACTAAATTGGAAGACTCACATTTCCTGGTGTTAAAACTTACTAAAAAGATATAGTATTCAAAACTGTAGTCCTGGCATAAGGATAGACATGTATATTAATGGGACAGAAATTGAAGGGTCTACAAGTAAACCCATGTATCTATGGTCAATTGATTTTTTTTAACATCTTTATTGGAGTATAATTGCTTTACAATGGTGTGTTAGCTTCTGCTTTATAACAAAGTGAATCAGCTATACATATACATATACCCCATAGAATAGACTTATGGTCAATTGATTTTTTTTTTTTTTTTTTTTGGTCAATTGATTTTTGACAAGGGTGACAAGACTACTCAACGGGGAAAGCATAGTCTTTTCAACAGATGGCCCTGGGACAACTAGATATACTTTAAAACCTAGAATTCTGTATCTACTCAAACTCTCAGTCAATTGTGGGAGTGAAATTAAGACTTTTTTTTTTTGGCTCTGCTACATGGCTTGCAGGATCTTAGTTCCCCGACCAGGGATCAAATCTGTGCCCCCGGCAGTGGAAGTGCAGAGTCCTAATCAGTGGATGGCCAGGGAATTCCCAAGACATTTTTGAATGTTCAAGGACACAAAATTTTTGCTTCCCTCAGAGTTCTAGTGAACGAATTACTCAAAGATATACACCTGGAATTTAAAAAAATAATCCAAGAATAATAATCAAGGTATAAGAAAAGAGTAAGCAGAGAAATCAGTAAAGTAAGTTTAAATAAGTGCTGACTGGAAAACAAAACAAAACACAAAAGCTTACTAACATTCAAAACCGTAATCTCAGTGATACCGAAAGGAGTAATTATGAGGGTAAGAACAAGGGCTGGAGAAGGGAAACCAGGTGAATGGTAAAGTCCTTGTCTTGTTCAGAAGAAAGATATAGAAAGTGATTAATACAGATACTGATAGAAAATATAAATTTAAGTATTATGTAAAAAATTTAAGATGGCTTCACTCCAAACATTTAAAGAAGACACAAATTCTTTCAGAGAATAGAGAAACTCATTTATGAAACTAGTAGAACCCTGATATCAAAGTCTGATAAAGACATTAAAGATCATTACAGGTCAACATCCTTTATAAACATAGGCACAGAAATTCTAAACAAAATATTATCAAAGTTACATAAAAAGAATAATACATCATGGCCAAGTGAAATTTGTTCCAAAATTGTGAGGCTGTTATAACGTTCAAAAATCAGTATAATTCACCACAAAAACAGAATAAAGAGAAAAACTATGCAATCATCTCAATAAATGCAGAAAAAGCATTTGATAAAATTCAACACCAAGCCAACTGGGGGAAAAAGAAATTTATGCTTACACAAAACCTTGTACGTAAATGTTCATAGAGGGACTTCCCTGGTGGCGCAGTGGTTAAGAATCACCTGCCGATGCAGGGGACACAGGTTCGAGCCCTGGTCCAGGAAGATCCCACATGCTGCAGAGCACCTAAGCCCGTGCACCACACTACTGAGCCCGCGCTCTAGAGCCCGTGCTCCACAACAAGAGAAGCCACAGCAATGAGAAGCCTACGCACCGCAACAAAGAGTAGCCCCCGCTCACCGCAACTAGAGAAAGACCACGCGCAGCAACGAAGACACAACACACCCAAAAATAAATTTTTTTTTAAAAGATAAATAAATAAATAAATGTTCATAGAAAGTTCATTCATAATAGCCAAAACCTGGCAACAACCTTCCAATGAATCAGAATGGGTAAATGAACAGTAGTTCATCCACACCATGGCAGACTACTCAGTTATCAATGAACTAACAATTGATGGGGGCAATAACTTGAATGGCTCTCAAGGGAATTATGCTGAATAAAGAAAGCCAATGTCAAAAGGTTACATGATTCCACTTATATAACATTATTGAAATCACAAAATTATAGAGACGGAGAACAGATTAGTGGTTCCCAGGGGCTTGCCAGGGGGAGGTGGCTATGCCTAAACAAGGGCACATGAGGGGCCCTTGTAAATGGGTCTGTTCCATATCTTGTCTAGGGGGCCATGCAAAACTATACATGTGATAAAATTACACAGAACTCAATACAAACACATGCACAGACACACACACAAATTAATGCATGTAAAACTAATGAAATCTGAGTAAAGTAAGTTGATGGTATCAATGTCAATTTCCTGGTTGTGTCACTGTGCAGTAGTAACAAGATAGCATCTGGGAAACCGGATGAAGGGTGTATGAATCTCTCTGTATTATTTCTTACAATTGCATTATAAATCTACAATACCTCAAAGTAAAAAGTATGAAAAATTAAATAAATAAAAACCAAAATGCAGAGGAAAAAAACCTATGTTGATATGGGGCAGATTGCATTCAAAATGATGTATCTGAAACAATTATGAATATTTTAACAATTAGAACTATTGATAGAGAACATGATCTAAGAATTCTGGTTTAGGTGATATGGTCCTACTGCATTATACAATTCAGTATCTATAAAGAATTTCAAAAGAGAAGCAAATTAACACTGTATTCAGAATCACTGCACAGTTGTGCAGACTGCTTACTGCACGAGAGCTCCATGCCAAGTGGCTAAACTGGGACTAAAATCCAGCCTGCACTTTGCTGCCCACTGTACTCACAGAACTATGTCTACATGCACCATGGCACACTTTGGGCTGGCAGTGACCAACTTGTTAAGTGAATGACTTTCTTTTAAACATAAGAGAAATAACATTTATTGAGTATCTATTCCTAGCACTTATATACACTCATTTTAAATTTCTGCCTTTGCCTTTCAAAATAAGATCTGAACCCATATCTTAGTTCTTCTGTGCTGCTCGTGTATAGAGTATTCCTCAGGAGGCTTCGGTTCTGTCTCAAATCCTTTTTGAAACAAAGTGGTGTATAAATTAATACAAACCAAAATATGAATTACAGTACAATATTGTACTGTGTTATGGCTTAATTAGTCATGGCATTATATATATGTATGTTTATGTGTGTGAAAACAGCTGCATTCCTTAATAAAAATACTGTTCCAAGAACTCAATTAAATCCTCACCACAACTCTTAGATAAAATTATGATCCCCAATTTACAGATGAGAAAACTAAGACATAGAGAGATTAAGTAATTTGACCAAGGTCACTTTGCTAAGTAAGCAAGTAAAAACTCTGGGATTCAAACCCATGCAGTTTGGATCCAAATCACTCTTAACCACTCACAATAATGCTCATAGTCACAATTCAATTTGGCACCTGAAAAAGTATGTCTGACCGAGGCACTTGATAAATACTTATTAAATGAATGAATGAATGAATGCTATGGCAGTAATTCTCAACCAAAGGTACATTCTCCCAACTCCCTAAAGAAGTTGCTCTCCTCTCCCAGGATTCTGGTATTATTCTCCATTATACAGTCATCCCTTGGTATCCACTGGGGATTGGTTCCAGGACCCCCAAGGACACCAAAATCCTAGGATGCTCAAGTCCCTTCTTCTATAACATAGCTAAGTGTTTCCACACAACCTACTCGCACATTCTCCAGTATACTTTAAATCCTCTCTAGATTACTTATAATACCTAATACAATGTAAATGCTATGTAAGTAGTTGTAAATACAATGTAAATGATCTGTAAATAGCTGCTGGAGTGCAGCAAATTCAATTTTTGCTATTTGGAACTTTTATTTTCCCCAAATATTTTTGATCCGAGGTTGGCTGAATCCATGAATACGGAACCCGCGAATACAAAGAGCCAACAGTATCATTATACTGCCACTTAATTAAGAATAAAAACCAGGGACTTCCCTGGTGGCACAGTGGATAGGACTCCACGCTCCCAATGCAGGGGCCCTGGGTTCGATCCCTGGTCAGGGAACTAGATCCCACATGCATGCCACAACTAAGAGTTTGCATGCTACAACTAAGGAGCCTGTGTGCTACGACTAAGGAGCTGGCGAGCTGCAGCTAAGGAGCTGACAAGCCTCAACTAAGGAGCCCATGTGCCACAACTAAGGAGCCCGTAAGCCACAACTAAGACCTGGTGCAACCAAATAAATAAATAAATATTTTTTAAAAAAAGGAATAAAAACCATAGTAAGTCATAGCCTATCACAGACTTCTTTCCTCCTATAAAAATGAAGTAAAAAAAAAAAAATGAAGTAATCACAGCACACTGAGAGACATCTTCAAATCTTAAGATATTCTTTGTCATTTTGGTTTATATCATTAGTTATTAAAGTATGACTTTACTGAAAAAACAGCCTTGTAGGGTGAGTAGTTTTGTCTTTGGGGGAGGGAGAGAGCACAGGAGGAGTTGTATCAGGCTCAAACTGTTCCAAAAGGCAGATGTGATACTGAAACCACTGTTCATAAATGACTGAATTCTAAGTTATACTATCCTTCCTTAGAAATAGTAAAAACAAAAGAGGCTAAAAATTTTACAGATTAAAAATTAATCAAAAAGTATTATAATTCATAAACCTATGTTGGATTAAAATATTAAATCGGGACTAACAAACAAAAATTCTAGGAATACTCCTGACTTAAAATAGCGCCATCACATTCCTAATGTTTATGAATGGCTGCCAAGACTTTGAAATAAAGTTTTAAATAAAAACCCCACCCTTTGGGACCAGTTTCATCTTTTGATAAGAAGAATTAACTATAAACACACCACAAACTATATGTATACTAGATGGTCTCTAAAGCTCTAAAAATTCTACAATTTTCAGTGGAATCAAAAATGCTCTAAGAATCTTAGAACTTACCCAGTGCAATGGTTCCTGAGATGCTGACTAGATGGCTCGTTGCAAGCTTATTAAAAAATATAAAAATAAAAACAAAAACAAAAAAAGCAGATTACCAGGTCCATCCCAGTAGGTCTGGTATATTAACTTTGGTAGGGAATTGGGTTCTATTGAGACTAATAAGAATTATTGGCTCTCTTCCCAGAAAAATGCACATATATGCTCACAATTTTACATATGATATAATCCTCTGAAGACTATTCACAGACTTGTGAATTGAGGGACTCCAAGTTAAAAAATTAAAAGAATTTAACCCACAATGTTATAATTGTTTTCAAAGGGTAGTTAAATGGAAGAAGGAATAACCTTTTCCATATTCTACCAGAAGACACAACTGGGAGAAACTCATAAAGTTGCAGCTGAATTTAAGGCAACAATTAGAGCCAACAAATAATCTGACAGCTCTCTCCACAAATAGGCAGCCCATTAATTTAAGAGGTCAAAATAAGTAGACCTCTTTAAAATAGAGGTTAAAAAAAAAAGATTAGAGGTATTGTGGAAAGGATTCCCACACTGGGTAGAAGATAAGGCAAGATGACTTCCAATGTCTTTTTCAATTTTATGATTCTAAGGAATTTTAGAAGAGGGGAAAAGGGAAAAATAAAAAGTCAATCTTAAAACTTTTTTTTTTACTCCTTAGAGGTTGTTTTCCACATTTAAGATTAAAAGAAAAAGTCTGCATTTGCGCTCTATGTTACCTGTGTCGATGTGCCTGTCTTCTTTATTTTTTAATTGAAGTATAGTTGATTCACAATGTTGTGTTAACGTGTGCCTGTCTTGAAATGTAAACCACAGCCAAAGGATCTGTTTTTCTTAATTCAATATTGCCTCCTTCCTTTTTATCTCAAGCAGAACTTCATTAAAAAGCAAACAAAAAAAGCGTATAGAATATATCCTACAACCCTAGAAAATAACCCAATCAGTTTCTTTACTAACAACTATGTATTTGAATCTTAATTATACTGAAATAAAAATTTATAGTAATAATTCACTCAAAGAGCCAGACTACATTATTTGATCTTTTCTTGTTCCTGGATTTCTTGTACTCTATAACTTGAGTTTCCAGAGAATAACCTCTCTCCCCAAAAACATCCCTGAGAGACAGAGAAAAAAAAAAGACTATATACTGGGTGAGTATAGATGTAGGAGATTAAATATGAAAAATAGATTTTAAAATCAATACATTTTGGCAAAGCCTACTGATCTAAAATTTTGCAACCTCCCTCCTTCAAGGAGCACCAAAGATGGGTAGCTCTTTAGAGGTACAGAGTCCACGCTCTTTCTGCAAGTGAAACTGAGAAACTAAAGAGAAGGAAATCCATAAATTCTAATAGTTAAATGAATGTATCCAGAAATGTCATTTATTACTTTTACTATGCATTCTGTTCCTTGATTAAGACTAGAAAAGTGATCAGTTTTGAAAGTGAAGACACAGCTGTTCTATATGAACTCACTTTCCCTTCTCTCAGGTAGCCATTTTCTGTTGGCAACTGCAGTGTCTTCCTAAAAAAATACCTAGACTTGACCAAAGGCAATGAGAACTTGTGTTGGACTAAATCTGGCAAAAAGCAACAAAACATTCACTAAATAACAAAATTTTAATACCAGATATTTTTAAGAACTGTTTTTAAAAGTCTAATATTTAGAAACAAGCTATCCTGAGAAACTGAAAATAATCCTGTTATGTAAAAAGCAGAGGAGCCAATAAGAACATCTTAAATGCAAAACTAAAAGATGCCAGATATGAATACAGCCAAAGTACACATGATTTCTAGTAAGACATTTGCATGAAGCATTATATTCAGAAATAACAGCTATTCTTTTTTTTTTTTTTTTTGTGGTACACGGGCCTCTCACTGTTGTGGCCTCTCCCGTTGCGGAGCACAGGCTCCGGACGCACAGGCTCAGCGGCCATGGCTCAAGGGCGTAGCTGCTCCGCAGCATGTGGGATCTTCCCAGACCGGGGCACAAACCCATGTCCCCTGTATTGGCAGGCGGACTCTCAACCACTGCACCACCAGGGAAGCCCCTGGAAATAACAACTATTTTTACTCAGAAACAAAAATTTCACAAGAACATTTACATTGAAGCATTTTTTCTATAAGTGCACAGATCAGTTTTGGACTTAAAATCATAATTGAAAAGATTTTGATGTAGCTTTAAGAAGTTATTTCTCTCCCTGAATGGTTTTCTCAGTGTTTTCTTTTGTATATGCACGTTATTAAAGCTAAATACATTACCTCTTTCTAAGGTACACAGTTCACATTATAAAATTCATATTCCTGCATCAAGTTTGTGTGTTTGTGTGTGTTTTAAGGAATTTATTTTATGTGACACCCAGATATTTGCGGTTGGCTTTGGTTTGATCAATTACACATCTGATTCAAATTAACTGAGTTGACAGTTTGCTGATGAAACCATATAGCAAGAACTACTGTGGGTAAAAAGGGAAACAACTTTTTCAAAAAGTACCTTTCAACTCCAATGACTATCTACCTCATTTTTTTTTTTTTGGCTTAATTACTTCTAATTTCACTATCTAGTCTTACAGACAAACTCAATGATCAAGCTTGGAGCAAATTCACTGACAGTATAGCATATATAAAAAGGAAGAGTATTAGATTGAGCTGAATTCTAAATGCAACAGGAAGCCACTAAGGATTCTGATCTTGGAAGCAATAATAGTTATGCTTTGGGGAGATTAATCTTGTTTCCGTATATAGAATGAAATAGGAAGACTGAGAATGACAAAAACATTACAGGTTTCCCCTGTTATCCTAAAGTAGAGTGTTCCTAATGAAACATTTCCTAAGTCGAAATGGTGTAATGCACAGAAGCAATTACCTTAATTACCTTTGTGCTAACCGATGCACAAAATAAACCCTGAAAAAGCACAGATGCTCGCAGACACAGTGCAAAGCTATACGCTCGATGCTGAGATGATGAGTACAGTTCCCAGGGAAGGAGCTTGGCGAGGCCACTCATGCTGCTTGGGGTGCACCCTGCCTCTATAACAGCTAGCTGCAAAACAAACGCTGAACCAAGTTTTGCTTTTCACCTTTTTTATATAAAAGTGAAAATCCTCTTCAGATTTCTTTCAGTTAGTGAAAACAGATACTCTCTTAAAAATGAAGTGGCGTGGGCTTCCCTGGTGGTGCAGTGGTTGAGAGTCCACCTGCCAATGCAGGGGACGTGGGTTCGTGCCCCGGTCCGGGAAGATCCCACATGCGGTGGAGTGGCTGGGCCTGTGAGCCATGGCCACTGAGCCTGCGCGTCCAGATGTGTCCGCAACGGGAGAGGCCACAACAGTGAGAAGCCCGCATACCAACAAAAAAAAAAAAAAAAAGAAAGAAAGAAATGAAGTGGCATAAAGCAAACTTTGTAAAAGCAGGGGATACCTGTATTAATATAGTCCTATTTGAGGCAGTGAAGGCCTGAACTACAATAGAACTGGGAAAGACAGGCAACAGAGACGAGGATGGCACAGTGGTTAAAAGCATGGACTTTGGAACCATCCTGCTGTATCCAAATCCTGTATCCAAATCCTGGCTCTGTCCCTTGCTAGCTATATGGCCTTGGACAACATCTTATCCTCTGGGTCTCAGCTTCTTTCTCTATGAAAAGGGGACGATAACATTACCTACTCCTCATTAGGTTATGAATAAATGTTTATAAAAGTGCTTAGCTAAGAATATTATTTGGGGATAAAGCACAAGGACTTAAAGACTAGCTGGATGGGAAAGCTGAGTAACATAAAGAGATAAACTATAAGTGTGAGTTTTTTAATTCTGTAACTTAAAGAAAATTTTAAAAACACAGATACTATGGGCTTCCGCAGTGGCGCAATGGTTGAGAGTCCGCCTGCCAATGCAGGGGACACAGGTTCATGCCCCGGTCCGGAAAGATCCCACATGCTGCAGAGCGGCTAGGCCCGTGAGCCATGGCCACTGAGCCTGCGCGTCTGGAGCCTGTGCTCCGCAACGGGAGAGGCCACAACAGTGAGAGGCCCGTGTACTGCAAAAAAAAAAAAAACATAGATACTAAAGGGTAAGTCGGCAATATTTATCACTATGCATTGCACAATGCTTTTAAAGAGTAAAAGACCACAGACAATTTAAATATCTATCAATTGTGTGGCTGGCACCTTGCTGTACACCTGAAACTAACACATCATTGTGAATCAACTATACACCAATAAATTTTTTTTTAATTTGTGTGGCTGTTAAATTAGTGTACATCCATACAATGCAATACTTTCAGCCATTAAGAAGCAGCAGAGGGCTTCCCCGGTGGCGCAGTGGTTGAGAGTCTGCCTGCCGATGCAGGGGACACGGGTTCGTGCCCCGGTCCGGGAAGATCCCACGTGCCGTGGAGCGGCTGGGCCCGTGAGCCATGGCCGCTGAGCCTGCGCGTCCGGGGCCTGTGCTCCGCAACGGGAGAGGCCACAACAGTGAGAGGCCCGCGTACCACAAAAAAAAAAAAAAAAAAAGAAGCAGCAGATCAATCTAAATGTGCTAATATAGAACAGTCCCCAGAATATATTTTCAGTAAAAAGAAAAAAAAGAGGAAAAAAGGGCAGGTGCAGAAAGAATACTTTATGTTCTACTCTAATTCGTTTAAAAATAAAGTCAACATACACCTATATGCATGTATATGCAAATTCTAATTCTGGCAAGATACACCAGAAACTAACAGATGATACCTCTGGGGAGAGACTAGAGAATCAAGGATCTAGGGAGAAAAGAGATTTTTGTCTCCCTTGTATACAATTTGATTTTATCATGTGTATGCAGTGTTTTTTAGTTAAAAAAATATTAATGAAAAAACAATGACAGGCAGGGAAGGTTGAGTTCAATAGTAAGAAATCATATTTACATATTTAAGTGAACATAATTTTATGTGTTCTACAAGTTTGCCCAGTATAGATTCTGGTAACAGTCTAATGATCTGGGGGTTCAAAGACACTAAAGGCTTTTTTTAAAAAAGATGGTCTTAAAAATAGCTCAGGGAGAATAAACAAAATGAACCTTAAAAAGTATACAGGCTAGGGGCTTCCCTGGTGGCGCAGTGGTTGAGAGTCCGCCTGCTGATGCAGGGGACATGGGTTCGTGCCCCGGTCTGGGAAGATCCCACATGCCGCGGAGCGGCTGGGCCCGTGGGCCATGACCGCTGAGCCTGCGCGTCCAGAGCCTGTGCTCCGCGACAGGAGAGGCCGCAGCAGTGAGAGGCCCGCGTACCGCAAAAAAAAAAAAAAAAAAAAAAAAAAAAGTATACAGGCTATTAAAAACTAGGCTGCATTTCAAAATTCTAAATTTTTATGTCAGTTTGTGATCTGAAATTCTGAATATGGTTTCCCATGTTACATATAGTTAGTAAGTCTCTAGGCCACCCCACAAAAGCCTACTATACCGACAATGATAACTACAGTACTGCAGTAATGGCAGTACAGAGTCCACCATTTTAAAACCTTATTTTACTCAAGTTCTCAGGCACATCTGACAAGGTGAGCTCTCCCTCCTTGGAACAATTTCTTCTCTTGGCCTTTGTGAAACCAAGCATCCCTGCTTTTCCTCCTATTTTACTGACCTTCCTCACTTGCTTCTCCTTTCCTTCTCACCTTCAAGAGTTATAGTCTTCTGCCGCTATTTCTATTTAATCTTTCTTGGTGATCTCACCTAATTCAGTGACTTTAAATACCATCTGTATGCTAAGAATTCCAAACTTTATATCCTGAGCCTCCACCTCTCCCTTGAGTTTGATTTATATATGAAGACTGCCTCCCTATATCCTCTACTTGGAGGTCAAACAGGCATCTCAAGCTTAACACAGCCAAAACAGAACTCTCAATTGACCCCTCACAATCCTGCTTCTCTCAGTCTGCTCCATCACATTTAATGACACCATCATCCATCAAGTTGCTCAAGACAAAAACTTTGGAGTCATCCTGATTCCTCTCTTTCCTTCATATTTCACAGTAAATCCTGTTAATGCTACTTTCAAAATATATCTCATACTCAATGACTTCTCACCACCTATACCACTGTACCCTACTCCAAACCACCATCATCTTTTTAGGAGACTACTGCAATATTTTTCTAAATGGCCTTGATGCTTCACTTTTACCAATTCCCACAATCCATTCTCCACCCGGCAATCAGAGAGAGCTTTAAAAAATGTAAATCACATCACATACTCCCCTGCTTAAAACTGTCCAATAGCTCCCCTTCTTAGAATAAAGAAAGGTCACAAATTCAGTTTTAGACATGATAAACTTGAGGGGTAAAAGCCATATAAGTGCAGACATGGAGAAAGCAAGTATTTGGCCCTCAAGAGAGATCCGGGCAGAAGTTACAAAGTGACCCTACTTATTAGCATATGAATGAAAAATGAAAACCATGGATTTGGAAGAGAATACCTAAAATAAGTTGAAAAAAGAAGGGCAGAGGCAAGGGACCAAGACTTGAGAACTCCAACAACTTAAAGGTCTGGTAAAAGAAAAAGGATCAACAAAGAAGACTAAGTATGAGAGGCCAGACACGTAAAAAGAAAACCAGACCTGATGCCAAGGAAGCCAAGGAAAAAGGACGTTTCAAAATGAAGAGAGATCAGGTAAGATGGAGACTGAAAATCAACCACTTTATTTGACAACATATAAGTCATTTGTGACTTTAGCAAGAGCTACTTCAAAGACAATGGGGAGATATGGCAATGAAGACAGCAACTCTCAGTCAATGCTTTCACGAACTTGGTTATGAAAGAAAAGGGAGAGACCAGAGATATAAAGCTTGAGAAAGCTCAAATGCTATAGGGATGATTTGATGGAGAGAATGAAGTTGAAGACACAGATAAGTGACAAAAATGTAAATTTTCTGAAAAGGCAGGAAGGGATGGAATCAAGGCACAGATGGAAGGATGCAACAACTATTCTGATAATACTAAACATAAAATTGTACTTGGAAAGAAAGTATTTGGAAAAACTACACAAAAATTGTATGTGCTAAATTTCTAGATTAAAAAAGTGTATTAGACTTATGTAATGTAATGTAAAATAATCAAAACTCAATTCTTTTGCATGAATAACTATAGACATTGACAATTACTAACTCATTCAATAAACATTTAGTAAAAGTCTGCTATAAGTGAGGCAGTGTTCTAGTCTCTGCGGAAGGTGACAGAGAATAAGACATTATTTTTGTCTTTAAGAAGCCCATTGTTAGTAAGCAGATAAGTGTGAAAACAAATACTTGCAATTCAGTATAATTACTGTAATCTTTTGTATATAGAAAGGAAGGTGGTGACACAAAGAAGAGGCACAATAGCATGGACTGTGAAGTCCAACAGACTGGGTCTGAATCCTAACTCTGACATTTATTAGCTGTATAAACTTTGTGCAAGTTGTGTAGCTTCTCTCTAAGCCTCAGTTCCTCATCACAGAAGGGGATGAGAAAGTTAATTACCTCATAAAGTTATGAGAATTAAATAAATTAATACCTGCAAAACACCTTGAACAGAGGCAGACACACAGTAACTACTCAGTACAAGTAACTTATTTGTATTAAAAGAGAGAATAGAAAAAAAGCTGTATAAAGTATACTTGGGTAGGTCTTAGAAGACAGTAGGAGAATGGCAATCTAGGAAGAAAAACCGTTATGTGCAGAATCATGACACAGTGTGGTACTGCAGGAAACTGCAACTCAAAATAAAATCTCTCCCAACCTAACTTCTTCCAAGAATTTATGGCAACTAACGGCAAATAGATCTATAGCTGAAATATAAAATGAAAGACATAAATGGCGAGGCTGGAGAGGTAGAAGAGGACAGACAGAAAAGTTAGAGTAAAGAGGAAAAATTGACACGACTTTATGACCAATTGGATAAGGAGTGAACAAAAGAAAGGAATCTAATGTGATTCTCAGATTTCTGGCTTGATTCACTAAATTGATGAGGTAGCCATTAAATTAGAATAAGGAGCATAAAGGGAAGAACAGGTTTGGCAGGAAAGATAATGAAATTGTTTTCAGACATGCTGAATTTAAGGCACTCATCAGTCACTTGGGTGGCAATAGCAAACAGGCCAGGAAAAGAGGTCTGGATTGGAGACAGATTTGGATGTTGTCAGGATAGTAATGATGTCACCCAGGGGAAAACGTAAGAATAAGGAGGGAAACAAACAAACTAACATATACTCTTGGATGTCAATACTAAGGGACAGATAAAGAAAAACTAATGAGAAATTCAAGCAATAAAAAGGATAACTAAGAGCTCTTTAGTAACTAAGAGCTCTTTAGAAATACAGACGTGTCTAGTTATGTATTCCCAGGCTTTAGTACAGGAGGTAGTCAAAATCAAAATCTAGAGAAACTGGGTAGGATGAAGACTAAGAGATACTAATGGATTTGTCAGTTAGGAAGTTATTACCTTACCAAGAGCACTTGAGTAGAATGATGCAGGTAGAAGTGAGACTGCAATAGACTGAAGAGGAAAAAAAGAAATTAAACAAGAGAGTCTGTTCTTTCTGAAAGCTTGGCTGTGAAGAAAAGAAGTAAAATAGCACATCAACTAGAAAAAAGCCTAAAAGGTTATTAATATGATAAATTGAGAAGAAACAGATTCTACTTGATAAAATAACAGAAAACATAAATAAGTGTTTATGAGTAAAACATTTAAATACAGAACAGCTTTAGGAAAATCCCAAGTTGCTACTAGTAATATGTACTTATTTATATTGTATTAAATAAAACACAATTCACTGATAAAGAACTAAAAGGAAAGCAAAATATCAAAATGTTGACACAGTTGTCTTTATGTGGAATTACTATAGATAATTTTCCCCTTGTTTCAAGTTTTCAATATTTTCCAAATTTTAATAATGAGCTTGTATTCCTTTTTTTAATCAAAGTATAGTTGATATACAATATTATATATTTTACAGATGTACAATATAGTGACTCACAATTTTTAAAGATTATAATCCATTTATAATTATTATAAAACATTTGCTATATTCCCCATGTTGTACTATATATCCTTGTAGCTTATTTTCTACCTAATAGTTTCTTAATCTCCTACCCCTATATTGCCCTTCCCCACTTACTTCTCCCCACTGGTACCCACTAGTTTGTTCTCTGTATCTGTGTCTGCTTCTTTTGCTTTATTCACTAGTTTGAGGTGTTTTTTTAGATTCCACATATAAGTGATATCATACAGTATTTGCCTTTCTCTGTCTGACTTATTTCACCTAGCACAGTGCCCTCCAGGTCCATCGCATGTTGCTGCAAATGGCCAAATTTCATTCTTTTTTATGGCTGAGTAGTAATCCATTGTATATATAAGCCACAACTTCTTTATCCATTCATCTGTTGATGGACACTTGGGTTGTTTCCTTATCTTGGGTATTGTAAATAGTGCTGCTATGAGAGCTTGTATTCCTTTTAGAGTGGTGGTGGTAGGAGGTGGAAGACAATAAGCTTTACCAAAATTAATGATACTTCAGGAGAAGAAAAGACTTAAGTGATTCTAACTTGAGGAAGATAGATAATAGAGAAAGATGAAATATTAGCAGGCAGAGAGCAGAAAAGAAATGGAAGGAAAAAAATAAAACCAATGCAGAAATGAAATCTTCATTGTAAGTAGCACAAAAGAGTACAAATACTGTTGAAAACACAGTAAAGGACCTGGACAACAGGACTGAGAAAGGCAAGCAAGATATAACCTAAATGGGAAGGAAATCCAAAAAAGAGGGGATATATGTATAAGTATAGCCAATTCTCTTTGCTGTACAGTAGAAACTAACACAACATTGTAAAACAACTATACTCCAATAAAAATTTTTCTTTAAATACTGTTTTCACCCCCCCAAAAAAAGATATAAACAAACTCTGAAAACCATAAAACATTGTTGAAAGAATTAAAGAAGATCCAAATAAATGGGAAAACATCCCATGTTCAGGGATTAGAGGACTTAACATTATTAAGATGGTGGTATCTCCAAACTGATGTACAGATTCAACACAATCCCTATGAGAACGCCAGCTGAGTTCTTCATACAAATTGACAAGGTGGTTCTCAAATTTATATGGAATTGCAAGGGACCCAAAATAGCCAAAACAAACCTGAAAAAGAATAAAGTAGGAGAGTGACTTCCCTGGTGGCGCAATGGATAAGACTCTGTGCTCCCAATGCAGGGGGCTGGGGCTCAATCCCTGGTCAGGGAACTAGATCCCACATGCATGCTGCAACTAAGAATTCACATGCCACAACTAAGGAGCCCTGGAGCCACAACTAAGGAGCCAGCGAGCCGCAACTAAGACCCGGTGCAACCAAATAAAAAATAAATATTAAAAAAACAAAAAGAATAAAGTAGGAGAACTCACATTTTCTGTTTCAAAACTTGTTCCAAAGCAACAGTAACAGAAGCAGTGTGGTACTGGCACATGGACAGATATTATAGATTAATGGAATCAAGAATCCAGAAATAAACTTACACATGTTTAAAGTCAACTGATTTTCAACAAGAATGCCAAGACCATTCAATGGGGGAAAGAACAGTCTTTTCAACAATGGTGCTGGCACAACAGGACAGTCAGTTAAGATAACCTTTACCACAAATCAAACATAAAAACTAACTCAAAATGAATCAAAACATAAGTGTTAGAGCAAAACTATAAAACTCTTAGAAAAAAACAAAGGGGTGAGTTCTTCATGACCTTGGATTTGGCAAAGGATTCTTAGATATGACACCAAAAGCAAGAGCAACAAAAGAAAAAAAAATAAGATAAATTGGACTTCATCAAAATTTAAAACTTTCATGCTTCAAAGAACACAATTAAGAAAGTGAAAAGACAACCACAGAACAGGAAAAATATTTGCAAATCATATACCTGATAAGGGACTCGTACCTAAAATATACAAAGAGCTCTTACAATTCAATAATAAAGACAAATAATCCAATTAAAAATTGAGCAAAGGATCTAATAGACATTTCTCCAAAGACATACAATTAGTCAACAAGCACATGAAAAAATACTCAATGTCAACCATACCTCAAAAAAAAAAACAGAAAGAAAGGAAGAAAGCAGGAAAGGAAAGGAAAGAAAAAGAAAAAGTGCTTGACATCATTAGACATCAGGGAAATGCAAATCAAAAACTACAATGGGATGCCACTTCATTCCCACTAGGATGACTGAAATCAAAAAGTCAGATAACAACAAGTGTTGACAAAGATGTGAAGAAACTGGAACCCTCTTATACCACTGGTAGGGATGTAAAATTCCAGCCACTTTGGAAAACAGTTTGACAGTCCCTGAAATGATTAAACATAGAGCACAGAGTTACTAAATGACCCAACAATTCTATACCTCGGTATATACCTAAGAGAAACAAAAACGTACCTCCACACACAGATCTGTACACAAATGTTTACAGCAGCATTATTCATAATAGACAAAAAGCAAAAACAATCTATATTTCCATCAATGGATAAACAAAATGTGGTATATATCCATACAATGGAATATTATTTAACCAGAAAAAGGAATGAAGTACTGATACCTGCATCAAATGAATAAACTTTGAAAATAGTATGGAAAGTGAAAGAAGGCAGTCACAAAAGACTCTATGATTCCATTTATATGAAAAAGTCCCTAATAAGGAAATCTATAGAGACAGTAGACTATGGTTGCTTAGATCTGGGATAGTGGGTAGGAGAGGATGGGACAGGAGGATAAGGGAGTGACAGCTTAAAGGACATGGGGCTTCTTCTTGAAGTGATGAAAATGTTCTAAAATTGACTGTGGTAATAATTCCACAAATCTGAATATACTGAAACCCACTGAATTGAACACTTTAAACGGTGAATTGTATAGTATGTGAAGTGTATCTCAATAAAGCTACTAAAACCACAGGAATGAAAATGTTAAAGTTTAAAAGGATTAACCACTATTGTGCCAAAGAAAATAAATAAATAATTGAACTGCAAAATATTTAGAAAATAACTACAAGAAGCCTACAACCTACAAGACACAACTCAAGTAGTATTCAGGAAAAAACTCATAATTTAAACACTTAGAAAGAATGAAAAGAACATTAAGCAACTAACATAAGAATACAGAAAAACCACCACAAAATAAACTGAAGGAAACCTAAAGGAAGGATTTAAAACATGAAAGAAAAAATAAATAAATAAGAAAAGAGAAAAATAATGGAACTAATTTTTTTAAAAATCCAAGAGTGGGCTTCCCTGGTGGCTCAGTGGTTAAGAATCCACCTGTTAATGCAGGAGACACGGGTTTGAGCCCCGGTCTGGGAAGATCCCACATGCCATGGAGCAACTAAGCCCATGCACCACTACTACTGAACCTGTGCTCTAGAGCCCACAAGCCACAACTACTGAGCCCGCAAGCCACAGCTACTGAAGCCTGCGTGCCTAAAGCCGGTGCTCCGCAACAAGAGAAGCTCCTGTAATGAGAAGCCCGTGCACCACAACCAACAGTAGCCCCCACTCACTGCAACTAGAGAAAGCCCGTGCACAGCAACGAAGACCCAACACAGCCAAAAGTAAATAAATAAATAAATTTATTTAAAAAAAAAAATCCAAGAGCTGGTTCTAAACAAAAACAAACCAAAAAAAGGGCAAGGCCTCACATGTACAAAATAAGAAGTGATAATGAGTAAAGTGATAATGTAGTCACAGACACAGGAAATTTTTTTTTTAATCGTTAAAGAGTATCTTGCCCACTTCACACAAATAATTTTGAAAACTTAGATGAAACGGATTATTTTCTAGGATAATATAAGTTAGCAAATCTTCCTCTCAAAGATATAAACTATAAGCAGTCGAATTATCATAGAAGTAAGGAGATAATTGTCAAAGAGCAATTCTCCCCCCAAAATACTCAAGGTCCAAGTAATTTCACAGGCAATTCAACCAAATCTTTAACTTCAATGCCATTTAACTGGACAGGGAAAGAAAAAAGCATAGAAAAAGAAAGAAAAGTTTGAAATTACTTTTATGAAAGTGGCATAATCTAACAAAGATAAAATACATAAAAGAAAACTACAATGCAATTTAGCTTAAGAAGAATGATGCAAAATTTCTAGATAAAGTTTAGCAAATAGAACCCAGCAGCACATTTTAAAATAATAATACACAATAACAAAGTGAATTGATTCAGGAAAGCAAGGATGGTCCAGTAATAGTAAATCTACTAGTACAATTCACCACAATAGTAACCAAAGGAAAAAAATTACATAATTCCCACAGAGTCTAAATTTTCCTTCCATATTTTAAAAAATCTTAATAAAATGGTAAGAGCTGACTACTTTAACATAATATTTGTACTTCAACCTAAAGTCAGGTCTAATCTTAACAGGAAAGCACTAAAAAAAAAAACTCGAATTGGGGCTTCCCTGGTGGTGCAGTGGTTGAGAGTCCGCCTGCCGATGCAGGGGACACGGGTTCGTGCCCCAGTCCGGGAAGATCCCACATGCCGCGGAGCGGCTGGGCCCGTGAGCCATGGCCACTAGGCCTGTGCGTCCGGAGCCTGTGCTCCGCAACGGGAGAGGCCACATCAGTGAGAGGCCCGCGTACCGCAAAAAAAAAAAAAAAACTCGAATTGATGTCAGGAATAAGGCAAAGATCCACTACTATCTTATTGTTTAATATTTTTGGAAAGTACTAGCCAAATCAATTTGACAAAAGAAAGAAATAAGTATAAAAGCTGGAAAGGAGGAGATAAAATTATCTTTACTTGGTAATGATATGATTATTTAGCTGCGAAACCCTAGAAAAACAACTAGGAAACCATTACAGATAGTATGAGAATTCCAAAGGTGGCCAGGTACAAAATTAATACTCAGAAATTAATAGCATGACCATATTCAAACAACAAGATAAAAGACATAATAGCAATAGAAACCCCATTTACAATAGCAACAAAAAAGATAAAACACCAGGAATAAACATAAAAGAAATGTGAAAGGTCTACATGAAAAAAACTTTAAAATGTTATAAGGGCTACAAAAGAACTCTTGAACAACAAGAAATGAATGTACACCCTGTTCCTGAACAGGAGACTGAACCTCAAAAAGATGTCAATGATCTCTAAATCAGTCTACAAATATAATGCAGTATCAATAAAAATACCAAAAGATGGGGGAGGGGAGCTCGATAAACTAATTCTAAGTTTTACAGAACAAGCAAAGAATATTCAGGAAAACTCCAAAAAGTAGAATGAGAGAGGACTATAATCAAAGAATGGGGTCACTAGGTATAAATAGGTAAACTGATCAATGAAACACAATAAAAAGTCCAGTAAGAGTGCCAAATTATATGTAGGAACTAAGTACATCTATAGATAATATTTCAATACTGTAATAACTGGGTAGCAACCTAGAAGAATAGTAAATTCCTACCTGAATACTTTACATAACTTAAATTTTGTATGAATAACTTAACTTAAAAATAAATTATAAAATTACCAGGAAAAACACAAGAATTTTAATTTTAATTAGAAATAATATTGAAATAGGAAAGGCCTTTCTTATGACAAAAAAACCTAAAATCCAAAAAAAGATTAATAATTACAACTACAAAAAAACTTTAATTTCTGCTGAAAAAATATACCATAAACAAGGTTAAAAGCTAAATGAAACTGTGACAAATATCTGCAACACATAACCAAGGCAACTAATTTCCGTAAAACAGAGCTCCTATAAACAATATTAAACATCCCAGTAGAAAAATGAACAAAAAATATAACCAGATGAATAAGAATGATAAGCAGATGTTATAAATAAAGGAAACAAATATGGCTGTATGGTTCTTATACCTATTGAAAAGATGAAGAAAAATATACCTTTTAAATTGGCAATGTAAAAAAGGTTTAATAACCCACACCGTTACCAAAGGTATGGAAAGCCAGAACTCCAGCACCAATAGCGGAACACAAACTGGTACAACGTCTCTGAAGGGCAATTTGACAATATCTATCAAAATTTAAATAGCACATATCCTTTGACCCAGCAATTGTACATCTAGCAATTTACTCTAAAGGGATATTAACTGTATCATCCTTTGGATTAGCAAGACTGTAAACGTTTTAAATGTCCATCCAAACAAAGAAATGTTACCATTTTTCTCCCCTCCTACACTCATTCACACACACACACACACAAGCCAATTAGCTTGGGTCAAAGGAAGAAGGAAAATCTGCCTTTTACCATTTGTACCATTTGTATCTTATATCATGAACATATATCACATTGAAAATTTTTAAGTTAAGATTTTCAGTATTATTTTTACCCAGCTTTACCAATTGTTATATTTTTCCTCCTCTTTGTCAGTTTTCCAGTTCCTACATTAGCAACAATGTTTAACTGTTTCTCCAAGAAACACACGGCATTTACTCAAATTCACACAGTTAAATCACAATAGTAATGTGGGTTCATTGTCCCCATGATCTCCTTGCCCCTGAGCTCTATACCTGCATACTTATTCTACAGAGAGCACTGTCCCTGTTCTTTACTGTGTATACGGAGATTATGAGTTAGGAGAAATCCAGGACTAAGAAGCTATGAATTTCTTGGCCTATAGGGCAAACACATAATCACTATTGTATTTTAGGAGACAGAAAAAAAGTAAGAAGCTGCTCAAACAAGGTTTCATGAAACATTATTTGTGCTGTCACCGTGGATGCAGAGTCTAGTCCACTATTTTTATGTTTAAGAAATTGATTGTATCCATTTGTCCAGAGTCAATGGGGCTACAGGGAATTGAACCACACTAACCAATCACATTCACAAGAACTTAGTTGCTTACACATAATGCCAATGTATTAATTTAGAATTTAAGAATATATATGTGTGTGTATGTATACATGTATATATACATATATATTTGATGTATATGTGTATATGTATATATAAAGAGTAGCAAATCATGCATATCAAGGAATCACACACAAATGGTAATATATGCCCAAGGAGAACCATATGATAGCATGAGTGTGTATAGGGAGAAAAGAACAAATAGAAGGTCAGAGAAGACTTCCCTGAAAAACACAGTGTGATCAAGCTGAGATCCAATGGAAAATAAGTTTAAAAAAAGAACAGGAGAGGGCTTCCCTGGTGGCACAGTGGTTGAGAGTCCACCTGCCGATGCAGGGGACACGGGTTCATGCCCTGGTCCGGGAAGATCCCACATGCCATGGAGTGGCTGGGCCTGTGAGCCATGGCCGCTGAGCCTGCGCGTCCAGAGCCTGTGCTCTGCAACGGGAGAGGCCACAACAGTGAGAGGCCAGCGTACCGCAAAAAAAAAAAAAAAAAAAAAAAAAAAGAACAGGAGGAGTAAGAGGGTTGCTGGATGATGGAATAGTAAGTACAATGGCACTGTGGCAGAAGGGAGCATGATCTAAGGAGGTAGAAAAAGATCAAAGAGCAAGACAACATGATGTAGGGTTATCTGGAGAGCTAGAGAGGGGCCAGACCATGCGGTGGCTTTTGGGCCATGTTAAGGACTTTTGCCTCATCTTAAGAGCGATGAAAAGCTAGTAAAGGGTTGTAAGCTGAGATGAGAACAGACTTGTGCTTGCAAAAGATTAGTGTGCTGTACACACTGCAGGGCAAGAGTAGAAGCAGGAAGACTGCTTAGAAAGCTGGTGCAGGAGACCTAAATCAGGGATGATGGCAGCATGGACTGCCACAAATAAAATAAATAGGACTTGGTGACTGATTACACCTGAAATGCAAGGAAGAGGAAACCCTTAAGGAGGATGCCCAAGTTTCAGGTGTGTATAACTGCAGGAATAAAGATGCTATCACTGAAAGAGAGAACACTCCAAGACCAGGTTGTTTTGATTTTGTTGTTTTGTTTCTTTGGGGGCTAGAGAGAGGGTAGATGTGCAAAAAAGTAAGAAAGGGTTCTGAGTGCCCAGTATCTGAAAATCTTGCTAGAGAAGGATGAAAAATGGAAAATGGGATTAGAATTCAAAGGCGGGAGAAAGTTAGCTCAAAAACTTATTATTTTTTAACCTCCATGGTCAGCCATAAAACAGGCCTAGAGATTTCTACCCCTCCCCATCACCTAAAATTTTTTTAAACATATCAAAATAAAATCTTTCAATCAAGGGGAGAGGTAAGGCTTAAAATGCAATACTTGTAAAAATAAAGAATTGGTGTGAAAGAATTTCAAAGTATATACTGAAACATCAGATGTTCTTAATTCTGAGAGTGAAGAGAAGACAGAGGCTTCCTACTTGGGAAAGGAAGAATTAAGTGCCAGTCAAGGAGAAAAGAAAGCAGAAAAGAAGAGCTGATGGTTCCACTGCATGAATTTTCACAGTTTAAACACATTTATCTTTACCTCTGGACAAATGGGTGTTCTTGGCCTTGTGTGCTAAGAGAATGCAGAGATAGCTCCACACCTAACCCCCTTTTCAGAAATTATGGCCTCCACTGCCATCACGTGGTGGCAGTGAGGAAGTGCACCAACCAGTTTCTTCGAGCCCATATGAATGCCTGTATGAAGCCTATGGTATAATTAATCTAAGATCAAAGTCCTAAGATTGCAGTAGTAGAGGACAAACTGGTTATAGTCTTTGGTAACAGATTTATCTTCTAACCTGTCAATACACAAAAATGAAATGTTTTGCTATTAATTTGGGGTAAGAAAAAAAGATTTCTCCTTTTTTTCTTTTTCATGTTAAAGAGCATATATTTAGCAATTTTAAGAATACCCAGTCTGATACTATCATCTCAAATCCAACTTTTGGTGTATTATATATTTGACTAAAACTGCTTCACTGTTAATTTTAATGGCACATATAAATGGTGCATTTCTAGCATACATCAATAACCTTATCACAAACACAAGCAATTGTCTCATTGAATATGCAAAATTCCCTTTATCTTCAAATTAATCAAATAATAATTTTTTACTACTTGGAAGTACAAGGCATGGTAGTAAACACAATTCAAAAACCCTCATATTCTCAAAACTCATCAGCTAAACAAATATATCACTGATAAAATCAACTTCAATCTTATTCACAAAAAACATAGTGAAAGATTAACACACATTCTTGATAGTTCTCGTCATGGTAAAAATAAGCTTGCCCGATATAATATCTGACATTCTGGGCAGTACACCTTTATTCTACTATACTGAATATTCACTTACAAATGTAGTTCTTTAAATTTGCTGCACACACACATCGATTTGATTTGTCTGTCTTTCAAGTCATTTGAACACAAGGACACAAGGATAGGAAATCGTAGGCAAAAACGTGAAATAATCACACTGGGTACATTTTTCCAGTTCTCAATCAGCTGTTTTCATATGGTAGACACTGCATAATTTTGTCACTGAGTATATTCCTGATCTTCATTTTCTCCCATTAAAATCCATACACACTATCTATTCTGTCTCTGTACCTTCCAAAATATTAATAATTCAACTAGTTTTCCCTAATTCTCTTGGTTCTGTTTCCCACCCACCTCCCACCCACCCCACTTCCTCCTCCTTTCTTGTTTCAGAATGCCTAACTCTTACACACTCGAGGTGGGTTTTTTTACAAAAATCACTCTTTGGGATGCTCTTCCCTTTTCTCTCCTTAAAAATATTTCCCACAGATAGGCGCCAATGTCTTTCTTTTACAAGATCAAACTGCGGAAGAGGACGAGACTGGGAATCGAGTAAGCGAAACATTTGAGAATGTCAATGAGACAGCGGCCTCTCCTTTGAAAAGAAAACACAACTCTCAGCACAGACCTTTCAACAGAGCAAAAATACTTTTTATTTTCCGCTGTGTTCCTGTTCCCTCCCCGACCTCAAAGACACCTTTCCTTTTCTCTAAGCCCCAGTCGCTTTGCTATGCGTGGGGCCTGCCTTTCCTCCTCCCAAGGAAAAGAAAGACAGGGAGAAAAGAAAAGGTAGCAATCACCTTCCCGCCGCGCCCGCGAGCTGTCAGGATCGTGCCCTACGACTCACCTGGCAGGTGCGGCCGCCCGGAGAGTTGCACGAAGCGGTTGAGCTGGCCGGTCCCCCGACCCCCGCTGCCCCCACTGCCCCCGCCGGCCCCGCTACCTCCGCCGCTGCCGCCACCACCGCCTGCGGCGCCTCCTCCCCTCCGACGGTTCCTGTCCCAGCCCTGGGCGGCCGACATGACCCGCTAACGACGGCTGCAATCCGATCGCGGCAGCCCGTGGCCCGGCGGCACTAGCCGAGGCTCCTTCCTGGGCTCCTCAAGAGACCCGGGAGACAGGGGAAGGGGGAGCGCCCTGTCTCACCAGCGGCCAATGACTGACGGACTTGGTGACAGAGAACCAATGGCCAGTCGTCTTCTTGGTAGGTGGAGGGAGGCGGGGAGAGACGTGGTAACCATAGCTATGGCTAAAAAAAAAAGTGGGGGGAGAGAAAGGCAGAAGCAACCACTCATCACTCGCATCCACCGCGCTAAGCAAGACCGCGTCGTGGTGACTCCTGCGGGATCAGGCGAGCCAATCGAAGGCCGAGTGAGAGAGGCCACGCCTGCAGAGAGTCCCAGTGGCGACTCCAGGCGTGTCAGGATTCAGGAACGGGACGCGCACATAATACAGATATTTTGAGGCAGTACTGTGTTCTGCCAGCTTTACAGGCTGAGACCCCTTTCCCACACTACACAAAGAGCTCTCTTTGAGGGGAAAAAAACAGGGGGCGGAGTCAAAGCTTAACTGTAAGAATGAGGTTTCATTTGTCTTGTCTTTCAGTCGACTGGCGGAACTCCTCCCTAATTCAATATAAGCCACGTCCCAAGCAAACAGTTTTAAACCTGGTTAACAAACATGGGAAGATGTTCAAGCTCACCAGTAATCATAGAATACAAATTAAGACCCCAATGAGAAGCCGTTTCAGGCTTATTACGTTAGAAAGATTGTTAAAATAACACCCAGCAGTGAGTTAAGAGTCCCAAGAAAAATGTTCTTTCATAGATGACTGATGGCTATGTAAATGTTTTTGTTCAAATTCCTTTTTGCTCATAGAAAATTTGAATCAGCTGGAAGACAGGAACAGGTACGGAGGATCAAGATCAAAGAAAAATGTAGATGTACAGATCAGGAATTCCTATTGTTCCAAAATTAAACAGAAAATTTGGCTTTGAACTTACTGGGCACAGTGCAAAGTGGGAAAATAGATTGTTCACTGACGTTTATGAGTGGTAAGGGAAAACCATATTAATTCCTCAAGGGAAACAAAACTTTTCAAGATTCTTAGATCTGGTGGATTTTTTTTTTTTTTTTTTTTTTTTTTTTTTTTTTTTTTGCGTGACGTTTCATGTAGGAGAACCTTACGTGATGAAAAGAAAAAAGAAAATCTGCTGGAGCTGAGGATGCGTATCCTCTTGGTGCAAATTTCATGTCCCACTGGCCCCGCCTCCTTATTTTGCTACTTCCAGGCCCTGTGGGCAGGTATTTTACCCATGAAGCATTAGAAAGCACTGCTTACAAAAATGTTTGAGATCTGAAAAAAAAAGTCTATGGCTCTAAAATATGAAAATCAAAATTAATCAATATTAATTTTTATAAAGAAACTGTAGCATTGAGTAACCAAATAATAGATGAAGAAAATTTTCTTTTTATAGGAGTATTCCAAGTAATAAATAATGAGTGATAGACTATCACCATTTTGCAATCTCTAATGAATCCAGAGATCAACCCACTGAGCATCAACCAGTGCTGTTATCACAAAAAGAAAGTTGAAACATACATGCCTCTAGAATGTAAACATGACTATGAAGTAGTCTTGTAGGAAAAAACTGAACCTGAATCCCATCAGAGGTCTATATCTAACCACCAATTTATAGGAAATATGGAGGACAGAGGAACATTAAAAAATACTACAGAGATGCAAAAAGCAAAATCCAGACTATGGATATTCTACAGGATAAACAAGCAAATTTCTTCAACAAAAATTCCAGAGGAAAAAGATTTGAAGGGAAATAAAATCTATAGATTAAAAAGAGACTTGTGATGATTGTATAACTCTGTGAATATATTAAAAATCTTGACTGGCATTGGTTACACAACTTTGTTAACATATTAAAAACCACTGAATTGTACACTTAAAAAGGGAGAATTTTATGTTATGTGAATTATATCTCAAAAAAATTTTAAATAACATGGGAGGAGTGGATGGTGAGATAGATGAAACAACACTGACTTCATTTTAAATCAGTAAATTATATGTAATGTGAATTATATCTCAATAAAGCTGTTTTAAAAGAGAGCAACTTAAGAGGTATATCAACGAATTGCAATAACATTCACCCTTTAGTAGCATTACCAAACCAAACTTGGGTCCACTCACCCATGCACAGTAAAGCCATGGAAGGAACGTGCAGCGTTTACTGCAGATGCCGAACAAGGAGTAGGGGCAGCTAATGCTCAAAAGACCTGAACTCCCAGATGGATTTTAGATAAGGGTTTTTAAAGGCAAGGTGAGGGAGAGTCACAGGGTGTGTGATCAGCTTGTGCATAATTCTCTGATTGGTTGATGGTGAGGTAACAGGGGGATGTCACAGGAGTTAACATCATCAGTCTTCAGGCTCCAGCCTGTCTGGGGGCTAAGTGTTCATGGTCATCATGCAGTTAGCATCTTCCATCTGGTGGGGTTTACAGTATCTGTAAAACAACTCAGGAATGCACATCAGACACTGTCGTCTATGTCCTTCAGGGAGGAACTAAAGGTTCTGTGACTATACTATATGGCTGATCTATTGTTTAAGTTGTCACCAGTTCTCCTGGCCCAACTGCTATCTTTTGTTACATGTTCACATTCTTCCAGACATTAACTCTTGAGCCAGCCTTTTGTGACTTAGGGGAGGCCTGAGAGACTAAAGCTTTTCTACAAACAAGCAGCAGGCAGAGGACATGGGGTGGGGGTCGGGGGGGTCTGTCCTGGGAAGACCCCTAGGGTGCAATAGTAAGCCTTATGTGAATACTGATTCATAAAAACTGGGTCAAAAAGCATGGATGAGACCACTAGAAATCTGAACACTGAATATTTTATGACATAAAGAATTGTTAATTTTTAGGTGGAATAATATTATTGTGGCTATGTTAACAAGAATCCTTTTCTTTTCTTTTTTTTTTTTTTTGGCCGTGCCACATGGCTTGTGGAATCTTAGTTCCCCGGCCAGGGATTGAACCCCAGCCATGACAGTGAAAGCACCAAGTCCTAACCACTGGACCACCAGGGAATTCCCCAAGAGTCCTTATCTTTTAGATATACATACTGAAATATGTGTGGATAAAATTATATAAGTCACTTATTTGCTTCAAAATAATATAGGAACCAGCAATTCCACTCCTAAGTGTATACCCAAGAGAAATGAAAACATACGTCCACACAAAGATGTGTACATTGCTGCTTATAGCAGTATTATTCACAACAGCCCAAAAACAGAAAAAACCCAAATGTCCATGGACTGACGAATAAACAAAATATGGTACATCCATACAACAGAATATTATTTGGCAATAAAAAAGTGGAATACTGATACATGGATAAATGTTCAAAAATTATGCTACGTGAAGGAAGCCAATCACAAAAGACCACATATTATATGATTCTGTTTATTCAAAAATGTCCAGAATAGGCAAATCTATAGAGAAGGAGATTGGTGGTTGCCAGGAGCTGGGGGAGAGAAGAAGGAGTACAGGGATTCTTTTTGTGTGTGTGTGTGCGGTACGCGGGTCTCTCACTGCTGTGGCCTCTCCCGCTGCAGAGCACAGGCTCCGGACGCGCAGGCTCAGCGGCCATGGCTCACGGGCCCAGCTGCTCCGCCGCATGTGGGATCTTCCCAGACCGGGGCACGAACCCGTGTCCCCCTGCATCAGCAGGTGGACCCTCAACCACTGCACCACCAGGGAAGCCCAGGGATTCTTTTTAGGGTGACGAAAATGTTCCGAAATTATATAGTGGTGATGGTTACACAATTTTGTGAATATATTAAAAACCACTGAATTGTACACTTGGAAAAGTGAATTTTATGGTACATGAATTATATCTCATTAAAAACAATTTTTGATAACACAATCCTTATCAGTCCTTTTGATAAGGAGGGAGAAGTGGATGGGGAGCTAGCCCACCTTTGTATATGTTAAAAATTCTTCATAATAAGAAGGAAAACAATCTACAAAAATAAGATGATATTAACCAATCAACTGAAAACCATCTCATATAGTTACATAAATATATAACCATTTTAAATTCCAAGAACAAAATGAAAGATTTATTCTGAACTAAATTTAAAATTATTAAATTATTTTAAAAGCCTTTTAGGACTTCCTGGTGGCTCAGTGGTTAAGAATCTGTTTGCCAGTGCAGGGGACACGGGTTCGAGCCCTGGTCCAGGAAGATTCCACATGCTGCGGAGCAATTAAGCCCATGCGCCACAACTACTGAGCCTGCACTCTAGAGCCCGCAAGCCACAACTATTGAAGCCCGCGTGCCTAAAGGCCGTGCTCCACAACAAGAGAAGCCACCGCAATGAGAAGACTGCGCACCACAACAAAGAGTAGCCCCCACTTGACGCAACTAGAGAAAGCCCTTGCGCAGCAATGAAGACCCAATGCAGCCAAAAGTAAATAAATAAATAATTTTTTTTTTTTTAAGAAAAGCCTTTTAGGGCTTCCCTGGTGGCGCAGTGGTTGGGAATCCGCCTGCCAATGCAGGGGACACAGGTTCAAGCCCTGGTCCGGGAAGATCCCACATGCCGCAGAGCAACGAAGCCCGTGCGCCACAACTACTGAAGCCTGCGTGCCTACAGCCCATGAGCCGCAGCTGGAGAAAGCCCACGCGCAGCAACGGGAATGCAATGCAGCCAAAAATAAATAAATAAAATAAATAATAAAAAAAAAAAAAAAAAGAAAAGCCTTTTAAAAAGGTTACAGCTGATTTTTAACATGGAGTGTGGGTACACTGATGGGTATCAACATGCTTTGGAGAGGGGCCTTCAAAATAAGTGCATGCAGACAATATATACCCACTAACATGATATAATATGAAGTATACAATATCACCTATGGAGTAATTATGCCAAAAACATTAACTTGAATTAATGAAGATATAAGTGCTAATGTCCAGTTTATAGGAACTTTCAGGGGACAAAGGAACAAGTTAAATGGCATGTGAAATGATCTAACAAATCCAGAGGGACAGTCTCCATAATAGCTAGACCGATCTTGCCAATAAGTCAATGTCAAAAAACAAAATGAAATAACACAAAAACAAAATGCGAGGGTGGTAACCCCTAATGACATAATAGATCTAAGCAATGATAATCAATGGCTGCTAGCACAGCAAAAAGAAACCAGCAGACATTATGTCGATGAAGTATTCTTACCAAAAAAAAAACAAAAAACCCAGAATCTGAATAGAGTCAAAGTTTTAGCTCTAACTACCAGTTCACAGGAAATAAAAGGACAGAGAATATGTTAAATGATATCTTAGGGATGTAACCTGGAAAATATATAATGTGGAAAACTCTACAGAACAAATAGCCTGTTTTCTTCACCATTACATTTCAAGGAGAAGGAGGAAAAGGAAACCCACAGATTAACAGAGTTTTAAGAGACATATCAACCAAACGTAGTGTTTGAGCCTTGTTTGCATTTTGATTAGAATAAGCCAAATTTTTTTTATTGGAGTATAGTTGCTTTATAATGTTGTGTTAGTTTCTGCTGTACAATGAAGTGAATCAGCTATATGTATACTATATCCCCTCCCTCTTGGACCTACCTCCCACCCCACACCCCCCATCCCACCTATCTAGGTCGAAGCAGAGCACCGAGCTGAGCTTCCTGTGCTTTATAGCATGCCAACGGTTTTTTTTGTTTTTTTGTTTTTTTTCGGTACGCGGGCCTCTCACTGCTGTGGCCTCTCGCGTTGCAGAGCACAGGCTCCGGACGCGCAGGCCCAGCGGCCATGGCTCACGGGCCCAGCCGCTCCGCGGCATGTGGGATCCTCCCAGACCATGGCACGAACCTGTGTCCCCTGCATCGGCAGGTGGACTCTCAACCACTGAGCCACCGGGGAAGCCCTGGCCAATGAACTTTTGACATGTGTGTCAAGTACATTGAATGGGGAAATAATCTCTTCAACAAATGGTGCTGCAATAACTGGATTTCCAGAATAAAGCTAGACCCCTAACTCACACCATATATAAAAATTAATCCTCAGTGTATCAATGACCTACATATAAGTGCTAAAACCATAAAACTATTAGAAGAAAACATAGAGGTGAATCTTCATTATCTTGGATTTGGCAATAGATTCTCAGATATGACACCAAAAGCATGAGCAACAAAAGAAAAAATAGATAAATAGGATTTCATCAAAATTAAAAAATTTTATGAATCAAAGGACATTATCAGAAAAGTGAAAAGACAACCTACAGAATAGAAGACATATTTGCAAATCATACATTTGATAAGGGTTTAATATCAAGAATACATAAAGAACTCCTAAAACTCAGCCACAACAACAAAAAAAAAACCCAATTTAAAAATGGGCAAAGGATTTGAATAGACATTTCTCCAAAGGAGGTATACAAATGGCCAATAAGCACATGAAAAGACATTCAACATCATTAGTCATTAGGGAAATGCAAATCAAAACCACCTGAGGGGCTTCCCTCCCTGGTGGCACAGTGGTTAAGAATCCGTCTGCCAATGCAGGGGACACGGGTTCAAGCCCTGGTCCGGGAAGATCCCACATGCCGCGGAGCTACGAAGCCCATCCACCACAACTACTGAGCCTGCGCTCTAGAACCCGCACACCACAACTACTGAAGCCCGCGCCTAGAGCCCGTGTTCTGCAACAAGAGAAGCCTCCTCAATGAGAAGCCCGCGCACAACAACGAAGAGGAGCCCCCACTCGACGCAACTAGAGAAAGCCCACGGGCAGCAACAAAGACCCAACACAGCCAAAAATAAATAAATGAAAAAAAAAAAAAACCACCTGAGATACCACTCCACATTCCCTAGGATATCTAAAATCAGAAAGATAGACAATAATAAATATCAGTGAGGATGCAGAGAGTTTAGAACACTCATACATTGCTAATGGGATTGTAAAATGGTACAGCCACTTTGGAAAATAGTTTGAGAGTTAAACATAGAGTTACTGGGCTTCCCTGGTGGTCCAGTGGTTAAGACTCCACACCTCCAATGCAGGGGGCATGGGTTCAACCCCTGGTCTGGGAACTATGATCCCACATGCCACGCAGCACGGTCAAAGAAAACCCAAAAAACAAAAACCAACATAGTTACTATATGACCCAGAAATTTTACTCCTTGATTTATATGTAAGAGAACTGAAAACATATGTCTGCACAAAAAACTTGTACACATTCATAGCAGCATTATTCACAATAGCCCAAAAGTGTAAACAACCCAAATGTCCATCAACAGATGAAAAGATAAACAAAATATGATATATCCATACAATGTGATATTATTCAGTCATAAAAAAGAATGAAGTACAAATACATGCTACAACATAGATGAACCTTGAAAACATCATGCTCAGTGAAAGGAGCCAGACACAAAAAGCCACATATTGTATGACTCCATTTATATGAAATGTTCAGAACAGGCAAATCCATAGTGATTAAAAGATTAGTGGTTGCCAAGGGCTGGGGGAAGGGAGGAATGGAGAGTGACTGCTAATGGGTACAGACAGGGTTTCTTTTTGAAGTGATGAAATGTCCTGGAATCGGATAGTGATAATGGTCGCACAAACCTGTGAATATCCTAAAAGTCACTGACAGGTACACTTTATTAAAGGGTGAATTTTATGTTATTTTAGTTATATATCAATAAAAAGTAGCCCATAAGAATTCAAAATGTTTGATAAATGTGTGCCCAATTAAAAGCCTATTAAGTATCATGTTTTATAGAAACTAAATTTTCACTACAAATATAAATTTTGCTGTTTGATAATTTTTCTACTTCATGAAGGAATTATACTAGCAAACATCGCATGTTTGACTTAAGAGGAGAGGTCCTACATAGCATAAAAAGCTTATCCACATACATTTTTTGTATATTCTCACCTGAAAAAAAACACAATAAAGACAGTCTGACAACTGGAGCTATCAGCAGAGCTGTCTGCTTCACAGGGACAAACAAAATGGATAAGGTGACCCTGAGAGGGCGATTAACATGATGAAAGTTTTGGGGGAGGGCACATGGGACCAAGACCATGGAAAGGAGGGGAAGGAAGCAGGATTGGGCAGGTGGAGAGGCTGGACTGTGATGCAGTCTCAAGGAAGGCCCCAGGGGACCCTACTGGAAACTCTAAAGCTAATGGCCCTTTAGCACTGTCCAGAGTTGGGGCAAGGGGCTAGGCCTTTTATACCTCTGTCTTGATCAATCACTGGATGAAGGATATCCTTGAGAAAGGGGGGTGGCAACCTCAGGCAAAATGGCCCTCTCCAGTCAATAACTCCTAAGGGAACTGAAAGCCAAGGGTTTCCTGTTGGTGGTACTCCCAGTGGCTGGAGGAAATAGTTCCTCATTCCTGAAGGGGGATCTGGGTGGTTGCATCACTGCCTCTACCACCTATACTAAAATGCTTGGGAAGAAAACTAGGACTTACCAAGAACTTACTGATATGTGCCAACCACTTTCATAGACGTTATCCCATTTAATCTCATGACCACAGGTCCCTCGAACACAAGGTCACAAGGTGAGTGATGGAAGTGGGAGGCGGGACCATCTCTGATTCTAAAACTCTTTCTTCCACATGACATTTTCCAAGTGACTCTTTGACAATTGTAAGTTTCAAAAGTATTTATTGACTCATGACTTAAAATTGGCATTTTCTGAGCATCTATTATGTCCAGGCACTGGGAAATTATAGAAAAAAGACAAAATGTCTGCCATACACAAACATGCACACAAATATACATATATATGTATGTGTGGAAATACACATGTAAATATGTAAACATATGTGTGTATATATGTGTGTATATATATACATATATATACATATATATATGTATATATATACACACATACTTGTTCAGGCCAAAATCTTGGCGTCCTCCTTGAAATCTATTTCCTCACATGCTATGTATAACCCATCACCACGTCCTGTTGTTTCTAGCTCCAAAATGTACCTTGAATCTGCCCACTTTCAGCTATCTTTGCCCATCATCATCTTTTGCTGGGGTTTCTTTAGCAACCCCCTAATGGTCATTCTGTATCCTCTCTTGGCTCCAATCCATTCATCACCTAGTCTTCAGAGTGATTTTTCCCAAAATGCACAACTGTGCATGCTACTGTGTTGCTTAAAGTCTTTCAATGGCTACATTTGGCTTTTAGGATAAAGTCTAAATCCTTTAGAAGGTTAACATACACTTATTTAACAATTATTAATTGAGTACTCTGGTCCAGGCACTGTTGTAAACAATGGGAATACAGCAATGAACAACAACAACAAAAACCCACAAAAACTCCTACTCTTGTGAAAATTATAAAGATTATACTCTAGTGGGGATGGGGAGAGACAGAAGTAAACATAATAAGAAAATTACATATGCTATAAGAAGATAAGCACTATAGAGAAGAACAGAGCAGCGTAAGTGGAAGAGGAAGTCCAGGTGTCTGTTTGGGGAGGGGAGGAGTTGCAAGTGTCTATAGAGTGATGTGGGTAGGTCTCACTGAGAAGGTGACATTTGAATAAAGAAGTCACAAAGAATTGAAGGAGGTAAGGGAGAAAGTCACGTGGGTGTCTGGAAGAGCCTTCCAGGCAAAGGGAACAGGGAGTGCAAATGTCTCAAGGCAGGACTACATCTGTTAAATTCAAGGCCTAGTAAGGAGGCCAGTGTAGCTGAAGCAGAGGGAATGGGGGAGAATGGAAGATATAGGAATCAGTGAGAATAGGTAACTTTTTTCAAGGAGTTTTGCTGTAAAGAAGAGCAGAACAATGGAGTGGTATCTGGATGAGGAACTGCAATCAGAGGTTTTTGTTTTGTCTCATTTTGAAGACGGGAGAAATAATATCTTAATGCTGACGTGAATGTTCAGTAGAGGGGAGAATCACTGGGCAATGTCCTTGAGTAGGCAAGAGGGGACTAGGCCGAGTGTACAAGGTTGGCCTTATGTAGGAGCACAGACTACAGCAAGTTTTCTCAATCTCTACACGTTTGACATTTTTGGGTGAGCTAATTCTTTGTTGTGAGGGGCTGTCCTGTGCACTGTAAGATGTTTAGCAGCAACACCAGCCTCTACCATCACCCCATCTGTAATAACCAAAAATGTCTCTAGAAATTGCCAAATGTCCCCTGGGAGGCAAAACTGCACCCATTTGAGAGCCACTGATCTATAGTAACAGGAGGAAAGGTAAAGTACTATCAGAGGATAAGACAACCACTCAATATATGAAATGAAAAGACAAAGCTGCATTTATTGCTTACTATAGGCAGTGAGAGTCATACTTGTCAGGCACATGTTTAGAGAAGACCAAACTGCTAATCTTATATTCGATTTAGAGAAAGTGGGGAGTTCAGGGATTGGTGACCTTTCAGAGGTCTAAGTGTGTTGACATTCTCTGCAAAAGTGATAACTTGCATGAGGATATTGTTGATTGGTTGGCACTTGGAGGTGTGTGTACTGAAGTGAGTCTGTGATTGGCTGATTTTCAGAATCAATGGGTTGTCTCTGGGCTTGCAAAAGCATGTTCACTGGGGTGAGTTATCAATAGACTGAACTTAAAACTGGCTCTGATTTCTGGCTACTACCATGGGAATGCGGGAACTTAAAAAATTCTCAGTATTCCACATGCTAGTGGGTAGATGCGGTGGTGTTAATTTCTGTAAGTTTTCTTCTGATTGCTTAAATTTTTTAAGTGAAATAGGAAACAAGGACATCAGCAGACAGGGAGGATGGATTCGAAGAGACACTGAAGATTTGAGGAGAGAAATATGAAAGTAGGAGAGGAGGTACACTAGGGAAATGTAGTATGATTACTGGGCAGAATTAAGGGCCCACTTGAGGTCGACAGTACAAAGAGAGACAAGTCAGAATGCCATGCATTTTTTCTTTAACCGTATTCAGCTGACAGGGTGCAGGAGCAGAGTGGTGGAACGCTGAACTCTACTGTGATTGAGGTTTTGCCAAACGAGTACTACAAAGCAAGAAAGGTCCAAAGAAACTGAGAGTACATTCTAGAGGATGTATTATTTTCAGTTATATATTTTGCTTTTTTATGACATTGTCAAAAATACTCAGTAATAGAAAGAATAATATAATGAACCCCCATGAGTCTATCACTCAAATCCAACAATTAAAAACATTTTTCATCATGGGATTTCCCCTGTGGTCCAATGGTCAAGACTCCACGTTCCCAATGCAGGGGGCACAGGTTGGATCCCCGTTCAGGGAACTAGATCCTGCATGCATGCTGCAAGTAAAGATCCCGAGTGCTGCAACTAAGACCTGGAGCAGCCAAATAAGTAAATAAATAAACATTAAAAAAATTTTTTTTCATCTATTCTCCTCACATTTTCTTTTCCTCCAGAACTTTAAAGCAAATCCCAGACATCCTACTAGTTCACCCACAAACACCTCAAGACGTATCTCTTATAAGTAAGGATTTTTTTTGGCCACGACACGAGGCTTGTGGGATCTTAGTTACACAACCAGGGATGGAACCTGGGTCCTCAGCAGTAACAGTACTGAGTCCTAACCCCTAAACCACCAGGGAATTCCCAGTAAGGACTTTTAAAAACCATAATCACAGTGCCATTATCACATATAACAAAACTAAATAAGTCTTTAATATTAACTAATTCTCTGTCCATATGCAAATTTTGCAAAGGAATGATGATAATGATTGGCATGGAACTGAAGCTGGCTAAGGAGAGAATAAGGTGGTGTTGTTCGGAACAATGGAAAGGCTGAGATCAATAGGCTGAAAGTCCTGGTGGGCGGGAACAACTACTGAAGTTAGGAGCCCACAGAGAGTGAGCTGGCGGGGGTGGGGGGGTAGGGGGGGTGGGGGGGTGGCCCCACTTTTACCGTTGTCCATTGCTCAGTCACATCAGTCTCTTTTTTCTGTTTATTATATGAGGCAAACTCCTTCCAGTTTGGGATGCTGTTAGAGTCTGTGTAGATCTCTTTTCCACAATCTCATCTATTTTAACTCCAGCACAGATGCTCTCAGGAGAATCTGTAGACTGAATTAGGTCCTCCTTTACCCTAACCCTAACCCTTGGGATTTCTTTGGAGCACTTGTAATTTCAAAAGTTCAGGAAAACGTATTTTTTTAATGTCTAACTCCACTAAAAATTACGTCTCCTTTATTCACTGCTGTCATTGCCAGCGCCGAGGACAGCGTCAGTAGGACACCCTCAATAAATAATTTTTGGACAAAGCAGGGAAGAAGTGTTCGATAACGGCAAACGCCAGACTTCTAAACCCACCCGTAACACGGTTTCTAAGGATTCTAAATTATTTACTCTCAAGTGACTGTCGCCATTCCCTCACATGTAAAAAGATAAACTTAGGAGAGTCTTATCAGTTAATTATCTTAAGACTAAATTGGGCCCCTCAACCCTGCTGAACTCGGAAAGACAGCGCTCTAAAAACCTCTTATCAAGCCAAGTATGCTCGTACATAAAAGAAAGGACTAATCTTGGTGTTTAACCAGAGCCCTCCCGCGAGGGTCTACCTCGGTTTTGTTTGGGCCACGCCGCAGGGCATGCGGGAGCTAAGCTCCCCGACCAGGGGATGGAACCCACACCCCCTGCAATGCAAGCGCGTAGTCTTCACTGGACCGCCAGGGAAGTCCCTACCTCGTTCTAAAATGACCAGGAAGGGCTGGGCCCGGCGGTGACACCCGGCAGGTTGCTTGGGCCAACGCGTGGGAAGCCAAGAGAGGATCCTAACCGCTCAGAACGGAAGTTCCTGAGCCTTCACACGCGCGGGGAACCAACTCGGAAACGGACCAAGATGGCGGCGCCCACAGAGGGGCTAACGTTTGCCGCGGGGGTCGAAAAGAATTGTAGTGCGGTTGTTCGCTCCCCAGAAGAGACTCCCCAGAAAGTCCGGCAGCTGATAGATGAGGGGATTGCCCCGGAAGAGGGAGGCGCCGAAGCGTGAGTCCGCGAGTCCACCTTGGGTCTGTCGACGGCGGATTGGAAAGGGTTTGGGGGACTCAGGCCAGGGTAGGATACCCTGGGTCTGTAACTCGGGCGATGGGAATGGCTGCGGCTTGGGATCTTGAAGAGACTGGGGTTCCTTCGCTCAGTCGGCTTTAATCTTCTGCTCGGGAGGTACTGGGCGCAATTTTGCCTTAAGACAGGTTTTGGGAGGAAGGAAAAAGACAGGACCGCGAACTGAATATGCGCACCTGATTTCTCTGAGACTTCTTAACCTTTTTAAGTCCTAGACACCTTTGGCAGTCTGGTAAAGTTTATGAACACCTTCTGAGAATTATATTTTTAAATGCATAAAGTAAATTACATAGGATTATAAAGGATACCAATTACGTTGGAATGCAGTTATCAAGAAGTAAAAGAAAAAAAGTGATGCAGTAAAACGCTTCATTATTTAAGAGTTAAATAATATCTAGTAATAGGTCTGTTATCTACCATAATTTTGAAGTAGCGAGAGCATAAACGGTATTTCAAAACATGTGCAACAACCATAATGTGGTGACAAAATACCTGTGATTTCCATTGATGACAAATTTACAGGTACTGCTGATGCTACTGTGGTTTTTTAAATTATCTTCATTCATAATGGAGGAAAATGCTACATTTCAGTTAGAGGATACCAAAATAAATGTCATTTTTTTCTATCCAAGTTTATGGAAGCTCTGAATTTTTTCCAAGATCCATACCTCCCTGAGGCTGTCACTCTCAGAAAGATTCTTAGAATAAATTACTTTATTTTGAGTTATAATAGTTGGTGTAATCTTACTTTTAATAAAATTACTTTTGTCTTCAGTAGTTCCTCCCTCTACACTTCCCAGGTGCTGTTGAAATGCCTTTCACTGAATATAAAAGAATTGTTTTGCTGGGTTTTTTCTCCTTGAATTTTTTCATGAAATAGCTAAAATTCTTTACTTTGATTTAAATTTTCAAATTAGTTCCTTTGGGGAAGAAGTGCATAGCAAGGATCAATCCAGGTAGAAATATCAAAATTGTCATTTTCTGCTGTTAAAATAGTTAAATTTCTAAGATGGTTCAAATTGGATAATGCACAGAAGCCTTGAGTCTTATTTTGTGTTTACAAAAATTATGCAAAATACTGTTGGAGAGCAATGAGTGAGGTAGCATAGTTTGCCAGTATAGGATTAGTGGAGTATGGTCAAGGTAGAAATTGCTTGAAACTTAGTTATGGCCAAACTGTGGAGATTTGAATGCCAGTTTGAAGAATTTGGATTCTGCTTAGTAAGTATTGTGAAACTATTGACAGTGTTAAACAGAAAAATTACCTGACTGAAATGATATTTAGAAAGGTTAAAATCCAGAGTGGCGGGATTGATGATACAATGTGCAGAGAAGCTAGATAAAAAACGTTTAGGCAAAGTGATGCCTTGAAAGGATAACCAATAGTTCTGCCACTTTATTTTAGGAAGGACACATCTGCCACACTCCAGTCAGTTAATGGATCACCCCAAGCAGAAGAACCTCCATTGGAATCTAGAAGCAAAGAAGCCTTCTTTAGCAGAGTGGAAACCTTTTCTATATCCTTTTTGGTTCGAGTGAGTTGCACTTTCTGCCTGCTTCTGGAATTATTCTTCTAGGAGTAACACCACTTTCTCTGATGTTTTTAATTTTTAGAATTAAACTTGGTAAGAAATTTGGCTGGAGCTCCGTGGGCTCTTCACAGGGATAGTTCACAACATGGCAGCGGGCTTCAGTCAGAGTGAGCAAGCAAGAGAGAGCAAGATAGAAGCTAGGTCTCAACTGACATCACATCACTTTTGCCATTTTCTATTTGCTAGAGTGTTTTTAATTTAAAGCAATTACAGACTTATAGAAAGATTGCACAGGTTACAAAGAACTTCCATGTGAGTACTTGAAAGTAAGTTGCCAAAGTGACACCTCATTACCCCCAAATATTTCCCACAAACAAGGACTTTCTCTTACATAACCACAATGAAACCATCAAAATTGGGAAATTCACATAATAAATTACTGCCATATAACCCTTACATCATAATCATTCCATCAATTGTAGTAATAATGTTCTTTATAGCAAAAGGATCCAGTTGAGAATCCTCAGTTTTTCCTTGAATTTCATGAGCTTGATACTTTTGAAGATCGTAGGCCAGTTATTTTATAGAGTGTATCTCAACTTGCATTTGTCTGATGTTTCATTATGATTAGATTCAGGTTATGTAGGAATATCACAGAAGTAACGCTGTGTTCTCATTGCATCCTGTCAGGTGGCACATGATTTTGATCTGTCCCTTTACCCTCGATCATCATTTTGATCAGTTGATTAAGGGAGTGTCTGTCGGTGTTTTCCATTGTAAAGTAGCTTTTTCCTCCTTTGTAATTAAACCTTTGTGGGGATGTGCTTTGAAACCATGTAAATATTACATTCCTCATCAAACTTTATGTAACTTATTGTAGCAGCATGGACTCATGATTTCCTTTTTTATTCAATGGGTCATAATCCATTACTATTATATATTTTGAGATTCTAGTTGCCCCTGATTTGGTGAGTGGGAGCCCCATGTAGATGCTCTTTACACCCCACTTGGCTACAGCACCCCAAGGTAGGCCCCCCTCTGTATGGACTCCCTCTTTACCCGACTTGGCTTTTTTTTTTGGCTTTTGACACCATGCGATGAGCTGTCTCCCCACCTCCTGGCTTAATCCTCTGCCTTGCTCATCACCTGGTGGCTTTAGGACTGAATTGTTCAGGAAGGGGAAAGTATTTTAACCATGCTTCTACTCCTGTTCCTTGGATTAATTCCTGATATTGACAAAGCATTTAAAATCATTTTCTTTTGTTGTTTTTTTGTTCCCATTGGATATAAATTGATTGCCACTTTGATATGATAATTATTTATTTAACTTAAGCTAGTTAAGTGATTCTATTACTTTTATTCTACATAATCCAAACTCCTTTAACATTTATATTTAGATTCTGTTTCTAGCCTTCAGTCCTCCTTTTGCTGCTATTAGAATGTTTTCAAGTTCCTATATCCCTTGTAAAAATATAGAACTTTCCTGCATCTTTTATGTTTTATCCTTTTTTTTTTTTCCCTGTGCTCTGTAAAACAAGAGTTCTATAGGTAAAATAGAAAAAGCTGAGTGTTGAATATTAAAGATCAATAAATATTTTGGGACATATTTCCCATGCACATACTTACAGATGCTCTTGATGCTCTCAGCTTACTTAAAACACACGTACCACACACACGTTGGTATATAACTATCAAATTTGGGGTAGGGAGGAATAATGAATATTATTAATTTTACTGACTTTATTCTTCAGAAGGCAAAAGTGGATGTGATACAATAGGAGAGCAGAGATGAGTGATAAAATATTTTAGCTTGTTTGACCTTCACCATCCCTTACTGCTTAGGCAAATCCCAGTGCTTTCACTAGTGTTTTCAAATCCCTAGTATTTCATATTAAGCAAAAGCGAATGGCTTTTCTACTGTACCCCACAACCAATAATAAAATAAACATTTAAAACATATAAAATACATAGGGCTTCCTGTTGCTTTTCCTCTTAATGTGTTTATTCCTATATACATTGAGTTAAAGTTTTCATTTCTGACTTGTTCATTTTAATGTACGTGCATGTTGTTTTTCTTAATGTGAATACTCTTTGAAATGGGCAGGTAAGCCCCCTGAGCTGTCTCCACTGGTCTGTGCAAAATATGGCTGGGTCACAGTTGAATGTGATATGCTGAAGTGCTCCAGCTGTCAAGCTTTTCTCTGTGCCACTTTACAACCAGCTTTTGATTTTGACAGATGTAAGTATAAAGTACAAATTACATTTTTCTCCATATTCAAAAGATATCTATACTAGGTGTTTTTTTGTTTGTTTTTTTTTTTTTTTGCAGTACGTGGGCCTCTCACTGTTATGGCCTCTCCCGTTGCGGAGCACAGGCTCCGGACGCACAGGCTCAGTGGCCATGGCTCACGGGCCCAGCTGCTCCGCGGCATGTGGGATCTTCCCGGACTGGGACACAAACCCGTGTCCCCTGCATTGGCAGGGGGACTCTTAGCCACTGCGCCACCAGGGAAGCCCTATACTAGTTTTTCTGAAACGACCAGTCACTTGTGTTTGATCAAAGAATGTGTACTTCTGTATATAACAAGGTGAATTTGTGATTGTCTTCACCCTAATTACTAGCTTTAGTCATTACTTTTTTTTTTTTTTTAAAGCTCAGCTACTTTAGAGTGAACCTGACTTTGTGTATTCTGGGAAACTAACAGCAGTATGTTTATTTTATAGTTCCAAAATTTATACTTAGGCTAAGAGACACAGGACTTTTATGAAGGCTCACATTTTGGAATGCCTGCCTTATAAGATACATGATATCTCCTTTGTTATTGCTTTCAGAATCTTGATTTAGAACTTGTTTTGTGAAAAATATTAAGATGATTCAGTTGCTAATATTTCATGTCTTTAAATTTTTTCTGAGTTATTTTAATTCTTAGTTGTATCTATACTCTTAAAGGCTTTTGGTCATTGGATTTTGAATCTATACAAGACATTGTTTTTAAGGCATTGTTATCTATTCGGGTTTCAGATAAGGAGCGATGTGCTGAGCTGAAGAAAGCCTTGTGTACTGCCCATGAGAAGTTCTGTTTCTGGCCAGACAGCCCCTCTCCAGGTACTTATTTACAAAATTTCCCATTTACCATCTCTTCTTGGTCAATGCGGGGTTCTTTTGTTTTGTTTTTTTGCTTGTTTGTTTATTTGTTTTTAATTGGGGTATAGTTGCTTTACAGTGTTGTGTTAGTTTCTGCTGTACAGCGAAGTGAATCAGCTATATGTATACATATATCCCCTCTTTTGGATTTCCTTCCCATTTAGGTAACCACAGAGCATTGGGTAGAGCTCCCTGTGCTATACAGCAGGTTCTCATTGGTTATCTATTTTATACATATTAGTGTTTATATGTCAATCCCAATCTCCCAGTTCATCGCCACCCCTGGTCATTACGTTTCTCATATTGTCTATTTCTTTGAGAAAATCTAGCCTTTGAAGTTTCTTTTTCTTCCTGTCTATTTGCGCTTTACAAGAGAACTAATACTCATTCACTTATTGTGTTATTTATTAAGTGCATTTGATATGCCAAAGGTTTAATCGTACATACATTATCCCGTTTAATCCTCTCAGGGGCCCTGGGAGGTAGATATCAACCTGATTTTTAGGTGAGGAAACTGAGAATCAGAAATCTTTTTTACTATTTTATTTATTTATTTATTTGTTTGTTTGTTTACTTATTGCTGCCTTGGGTCTTAGTTGCTGCGTGTGGACTTTCTCTAGTTGTGGCAAGCAGGGGCTACTCTGCGTTGTGGTACGCAGTCTTCTTATTGCGGTGGGTTCTCTTGTTGTGGAGCACGGGTTCTAGGCGCACAGGCTCAGTAGTTGTGGCTCGCAGGTTCTAGAGCACAGGCTCAGTAGCTGTGGCACACGGGCTTAGTTGCTCTGCGGCACGTGGGATCTTCCCGGACCAGGGCTCAAACCCATGTCCTCTGCATTGACTGGCGGATTCTTAACCACTGTGCCACCAGGGAAGTCCCAAGAATCAGAAGTCTTAAAACCAGCTAGTGAGGAGCCATGACCATGGTTTTATCTGATCTCAGACTCTCTGCTTTTCCCACCAGAGCAAACAGCCCCATGTTCTACCCAGGCTTCCTGGTACACTAATGGCACTAACGGTGGCAGTTAAATATGGTTCAGTTGCTAAAGAAGACTCACGGGACCCCACATTAGAGTGATCACAAATCTACAGTTTTTTACAGTAAAACAGCACAATATATCAGTAGCACTGAAGTAAGGATATCATCACAGCCGAAGACTGCCCCATGGTAAGGGGTCTGGAGAGGCCAGGTGCAGGCTCCTCTTGTCCTTCTCATGTAAGGGCTGTGGCAGTACGCACTCTCTCTCGAATCAGAAACCACTGATGTGTGCACAAAATGCTTCAGAACAAGGGAGCCCAAGACGTAGTCTCAAGTGGGATTTGCTTTTATTTTGCTGGTCGTGTTGGCATATTCCTGCTGAGTAACCAGCTTCAACAGCCGAGCCCGCCAGGGGGCTCACCAAGACCAGGGACAAAACTCTTTGGACCCATGTTTACAATGCAGCACTATTAATTCATCTATTTCATGCTTGACAGGAAATCAGCTCCATGTAGGTATGTTTTTTATTTCAGTAGGACAGCTCAGGCTAATTCCAGGGTCACTGATGCCCAGGAATATTCCATGAGTGACCACTAAGAGGAAAAAATAGTTGGAAAGTGACCGTAGAGTGCCATCTACTGATATATGAAGAGGTGATAGAAAAGAAATTATTAAGAAATAAAATTTTTAAAGTGAAAATGACTGTATAACAAGGATTTCCTGCTGTTGGCCTAGCTGTTTCACGGTGTAGTATAACAAAACTCAGTCCTATGCGTATTTGAATCTTCTCTGTCCAGTGCACCCAGGGCAGAGATAGATTCTCTATCTGCTAAGGCCTATGTTGGTGGTTGCGAACTCTTGCTACCATACACTCTACTTTCTTTTTTTTTTTTTTGCATTTTAATTTTTTTGTACAATTTTTAAAGGTTACTTTCCATTTATAGTTATTACAAAATATTGGCTGTATTTCCCATGTTGTACAATACACTATACTTTCTTGGTCCCATTTGTGACTTCAGCTACTTCAGCTACCTACTTGAAGACTTCTGACTTCTATTCAGATCTCTCTTTTGAACTTGACTCATATTTTCAACTACCTTCTAAACATTTCCACTTAAAATCTTACAGGTACCTAGAACTCAAAATATACAAAACTGATTTCTTCATCTTATGCTTAAAACTTTATTCACTTCTTATGTTGTCTCCATCTTGGTAGATGTTACTTACCTCCCCCTCCAGTTATGCTACCCAAAAACCTGAAAGTCACCTTAGATGCCCCTCCTTATCATCACCAGCTGGTCCTATCCATTCTACCTCCTAAATAGATCTCAAATATGACCTTCCAATTATATCATCCCTTGATTTGTTTTTTTTTTTTTTGCGGTACGCGGGCCTCTCACTGATGTGGCCTCTCCCGTTGGGGAGCACAGGCTCTGGACGCACAGGCTCAGCGGCCATGGCTCACAGGCCTAGCCGCTCCGAGGCATGTGGGATCTTCCCGGACTGGGGCACAAACCCGTGTCCCCTGCATCGGCAGGTGGACTCTCAACCACTGCGCCACCAGGGAAGCCCCCTTGATTTGTTTTTTTGACATTCAAGAGACTTTTGTGTGGAGAAAGGAACACCTCAACTATTTATACTTTAATGCTTGCATTTATTAAGCATATCTAATAAAATTGTGAAGGTAATTTTTTTCTAACATTTACCAATAATTACAAACTAAATTAAATCACTGTAAACATTTTAAATTACAATTACTAATTTATTAGGACTGATTATTTTGAGCATATCATATACTTTAAAGTAGACAAAATATACACATACATTAATTGTAAAACACATATTTAAACTTATGTGAAGACATTTTCATGATGGGATTAATTTCTTCTCTGTTCACTCTTTTCCCTTCATAGGTTTTTAGTGGTACTTTCTTAGGGTTGTAACAATCAGACCAAATCCTGAATTAGAAGATGATCAGATAGGTGTTGGGACCTGGTTTCTTCTCCCAAGTTTTGTTAAACCAAAGCCACTGGTCATCAGGACGTGTTTCCGTTTTATTATTAAACCTCACTTTTTAAAAGTCCACACCTTTCTCATTGATTTCAGTTTTTTATTACCTGACTTTTCTAGTAAAATGATACATCTTTTTAAATTAATGACTTTTTTGACCTATTTGGTTGCTTGCAACAACTTTAAATTTTTTTAATTTATTTGTTTATTTTTGTCTGCGTTTGGTCTCCATTGCTGTGCGCAAGCGTTCTCTAGTTGCGGCAAGCGGGGGCTACTCTTTGTTGTGGTGCGCGGGCTTCTCATCACGGTGTCTTGTCTTGTTGCAGAGCACGGGCTCTAGGCACGTGGGCTTCAGTAGTTGTGGCACGAGGGCTCAGTAGTTGTGGCTCACGGGCTCTAAAGCGCAGGCTCAGTAGTTGTGGCACACGGGCTTAGTTGCTCTGCGGCATGTGGGATCTTCCCAGACCAGGGATCGAACCTGTGTCCCCTGCATTGGGAGGCGGATTCTTAACCACTGCACCACCAGGGAAGTCTCAACTTTAAATAATTTGATAAACTCTTAAGGAATATTTTGTTACCCTTGAATATAGAAAGTGTCTCTTTGTTTTATTTTTAACTTTTTGAGTAATTTCTAAAATTGTGGAGTGTTTCAAGTAGAGAAAAAATTGTAGATAATAATAATATAAGAAACATCTCTGTAACTACCACCCAACCCCACCTAATACTAACATTTTGCTATCCTTGCAAAACCACCCCACCCTGCTTTCTTTCTGTTAATCAGGAAGAATTACAGATACAGCTGTGTAGTCTTCCCCAATCTCATTCCCTGCCTCCCTGTCCTGTAATAACTACTATCCTGAATTTGGTGTCCATGATTTGCTTACATGGTTTCTATGTCTACAACATTTACATGTATCTAGAAGCAATATATATGGCACTATTTATTTGTTTTAAAATTTTCTATGAATGTTATCATTCTGTATATATTCTGCAACCTACTTTTGTAAGGGGAGTCAACTTTTTTTTAATTAATCCATGTTGTCACATGTAGCATGTTTGAAGCTTTATAATAAGTAGGGCCATCTAAAATTTTAGTCTTCTAGGAGATGAGGGATAGTGTTTATCTAGTTAACTTTCCATTTGGGAAAACTAGCTTATTCATTTTAGAACCTCCTGTCAAACCATCTTTGTACATGATTGTTGTGTGTGACTGTAACTCGAACACCCTTTTCACCAAGTTATGTGTCATCACAAGTGCTAATCAATCCTTCCTGTACTTGGTACACTTCCTACCTACTCTGATTCTATTTAGCATATTCGCTTTTCCCTTCTCTGCTTACACAGATTTTGAGCTTTTAGATGTATGGATTACTGTTTTTCATAAAATTTGGGAAGTTTTCAGTTAGTATGTCTTCAAATACTCTTTCTGCCCCTTTCCCTGTCCTTCTTCTGTGTCTCCCATTATGCAGATGTTGGTGTGCTTGATAGTGTTCCTTCATCAAAATTGATGCTCCTTCTCTCCATCCTTATGCCACTCATATCTTAGAGGGATTACTACTTTAAATCACCTTAATGTCTGCTAAGCTTATTTCTTTGCATCCAGACTGACCCCTTAGTCTCTGCTCTAAATTAATACATACTGTCTATAATATCACTTTCACTTCTTCCTTTTAAAAAATCTTCCAGTAGTTTCTCATCACATACATTAATAAAATCATGGTCTGGCTGCTGTCTATACTTTAACCTTCTCTCCGACTAGTCTCCCCACAGGAATACTGTGTTCCAACCCTGTGAGACTATTTAGAATTCCCCACATGTGCTATCCTCTAGGGCTTTACTTTTACACACTGTTGTTGGTCTTTCCAATTCAGCTTAGACCTGACTTCTTCTGAGAAACCTTTCCTGAGACTCTGCTTTTTAAACATAATCACAGGGACTTCCCTGGTGGTCCAGTGCTTAAGACTCCATGCTCCCAATGCAGGGGCACAGGTTTGATCCCTGGTCTGGGAACTAAGATCCCGCATGCTGAACAGTGTGGCCAAAAAATAAACATAATCACAAAAGTACTATCACAGCTCTATCCAAAAAAATCAGTAATTTCTTTTTCTTTTATTGTTTATTTTTCCAGCTTTATTGAAGTATAATTGACAAAACTGTAAGATATTTAAAGTATGCAGGGGGCTTCCCTGGTGGCACAGAGGTTAAGAATCTGCCTGCCAATGCAGGGGACACAGGTTCAAGCCCTGGTCGGGAAAGATCCCACATGCCGCGGAGCAACTAAGCCCGTGCGCCACAACTACTGAAGCCCATGTGCCTAGAGCCTGTGCTCTGCAACAACAGAAGCCACTGCAATAAGCTCGCACGGCACAACGAAGAGTAGCCCCCACTCGCCGCAACTAAAGAAAGCCCACGCGCAGCAGCAAAGACCCAACGCAGCCAAAAATAAATAAATAAATAAATTTATTTTTTTAAAAAGTATGCAATGTGGTGATCTGATATACATATACACTGTGAAAGGATTTCCCTGCCCCCATCAAGTAAATTAATTCTTTTTTGAAAATTGCATTATGGGGTTTCTAGGAACCAAAGTGTAGTATTAGAGTGAGATGATAAGGATTTTAAATATTAGGGCATTTGATTCTGGGACCCAAGAAACTGTAATCATTTTAAGACCCAAAGTACTAGAAGTTTAGCTCTATCAAATGATATTAAAAACCATACTGTAATCATTTTGTTGTTGAGAAATAAAAATCAGTACTCTGATAACTGATCTTTTAGCATCAGAAAATTAATATTATTTAATAATAGCAAATATCTATTGGGTGCTTCCGTGGTGGCACAGTGGTTGAGAGTCTGCCTGCCAATGCAGGGGACACGGGTTTGAGCCCTGGTCTGGGAGGATCCCACATGCCGCAGAGCAACTAGGCCTGCGAGCCACAACTACTGAGCCTGCGCATCTGGAGCTTGTGCTCCACAACAAGAGAGGCTGTGACAGTGAGAGGCCCCACGCACCACGATGAAGAGTGGCCCCCGTTCGCCGCAACTAGAGAAAGCCCTCACACAGAAACGAAGACCCAACACAGCCAAAAATAATGAATAAATTTAAATATATATATATCTATTGGTAGGAGTAATGAGAAATCTGTAAATTTTGTGAGATATTGTCTCTGCCCTTAAGGAAAATAAAACATTACTGAGATTAAACCTGAAAACAATACCTAAAACAATCCTAAAAAACAAGTGATAAATAATGATAATAATGATGAAGTAACTGTGATACATAGCACTTACTGTACACTGGGAACTATTTTTAGCACTTCAGTTACATTATTTTAATTGATTATCACAAGTCTAGGTGTTATTGTTAATTTCTTAATACCATCGAATATCATCAATTTACATTTCCCCTGTTGTTCTATACATGCTTTTTATTTTTTATAATTTGTACCAATATAATCTCCCAGTTTACTTTTTCCACAGATCGATTTGGGATGTTGCCATTGGATGAACCTGCGGTTCTTGTTAGTGAATTCCTAGATCGTTTTCACAGCCTTTGTCACTTGGACTTCCAGCTTCCTTCCCTGAGGCCAGAGGACTTAAAAACTATGGTGAGTTTTTCTTGGCTAGCATACAGTGGCCTTCAGTTGTCGCCAACATGAATCATTTCTTTTAATGACAAGAGGCTACAGATAGCTAAGAAGAGAACTACTTGTTTGTCTCTTAACTGACCTTTTTCAATCTCTACCGTAAAGAGGATTTGAGGGTTTAAATAAGTGAGTTCCATTTAAACTTTTAGATGGGATTCCTTAAGTGGCGTAAATTCAATTTTATCTCAATTTGTTACTTAAACATTTAACAGAAGATACTGAAATGTGGCTTCATATGGTTTATCGCATACTATTTTCCAAAAGAGAGTGCTGGAGAAGTTATAAACTCCCTTTTCCCTTGTAAATAGAAATTTTGAAATGCTCTGTCCTATCTGCACTTTGAAACTGAATATTTACTGTCCCATTTCATCATCCTGTGGGTATTCTGTCAAGACAAACTTTACTGTAGGAAATAGAAGCTATTATTTTGCTTCTTCAAGTTGAGAAGCTATTATGGATTTTAGCACCAAACTGTTAGCCTCTGATGCCTATTATAAATGTCCTCCTGTCTCTAGTCAATGAAAGTGTTTTCACCCTGTCATAATGCTTTCTTATTCTTAGAACAAAAGTAAAGACTGTGGCAAGGTCTTTTGTGGTGTCAAAAGTAAATTCATTGCCAGGCCAAGAAATTAGTAGTAGTCTGTTGTGATTATTTGGGTTTGAAGTTTACAGGTTTCAGGGAAAATATGCAATTGGTAATTTGAAAACAAGTTAGTACTAAGAGAAGATGTGGTAGTTCCAGGAACACTGCTCCCTTTCTCAATCAGCAGATCCAGGGCAGTTCAGGAAGCTTCTGTGTGATACCTTAGCCTGTGCTGGAAGTAAGTCTTCTCCAGTGAAGAGAATTGTTTTCGTGTTTGTCATTTATTTCATGATTTTTGCCTTGTACCACCTAGGTACATCATTATCTATGACTTTTCATGGTGGTTGAAACTTTAAGTCTTTTCTCTTGATTCCTTTGTAGTGCTTGACAGAAGACAAGATCAGTCTTCTCCTGAACCTGGTTGAAGATGAACTCGATCACGGAACTGATGAGAGAAAAACTGCAACCAAACTAGGTTCAGACATCATCCAAATCCATGTCACTGCCTGTATTCTTTCCGTGTGTGGCTGGGCGTGTAGGTTAGTGAATTTGCCTGGGGACATAAACTGTGACAACATTATATACCCACACACAGCAGTTACTCCTAGCATTTGGAGATCACATGGTGTTTCCTGTGAGAAAAACAGTGACAAAGAAAAACTAAGGGGGTGGAGGAGGGATAGAAAGAATGAATAACAAAACCAGAATTAGAACTCAGGAATTCTTGAACACGCCTGAACTTTGTTTCTTTTACTATCACTTCCCAGCTGGGAATTCGTGTTCCTATAAACAGTGAAGCTCCTTTCTAGTTTTAGAAAGGAAAAATCAGTTTAATTGATAAGAAGTACGGAAGGAAGCACCAACTGGAATCCTCTAGGCCCCAAGTTGGTGTCTGCATTCCAGCTGCTCAGTTCAGCAGACTCCCTCTGAGACAGAAGACTGTCAGACCAATTTTGATTTACTTTAAATATGCTTTCTTTGGTAGATTAAGCAATACTTTTCATTTACACAGACAAACTTTAAAAGGGACATGAGAAATTTATAAAACTTACCTTTAAAATAGGCTTGCCATAGAGAGCATGCTAAGGCCCCTAGATCTTTCTGTAGGAAATACGTGAGAGATGATGAAGCTGGGTCCTAGGATCGGAGGGCGGGGCCCTGAGAGGAGGTGGTTCCCAGTCCCCTGGCCTGTTTCAGAGATTTGTTTGATGAGATGAAGCATACTCACAGATCATTATGCTTAGTCCCTTGAAAATGTTATCCTCTGAGAAAACGCACTTTTTTTTCTATTCCTACCTAGTTCTTTGCTGGAACCCATGCAGCTCTCTCTGATAACATGTTCACAGTGTATGAGGAAGGTGGGACTCTGGGGCTTCCAGCAGATCGAGTCATCCATGAGCGACCTGGATGCCTCCTTTGGTCTGACCAGCTCCCCCATCCCAGGCTCTGAGTGCCGGCCGGAGCGCTTCTCTCTGGTGCCTGAGTCTCCTCGGAGGATGATGACTCGGAGCCAGGATGCCACGTTTTCCCCAGGCTCAGAGCAGGTATAGACTTAGTTGGCTTGTTTGGGGTGGACTTTTAATTTATTTTTTCAAATTTTATTCTGTTTTTTAAAAAATATTTATTTATTTGGCTGTGCTGGGTCTTAGTTGCAGCACATGGGATCTTCGTTGAAGTGTGTGGGATCTTTTAGTTGCAGCATGTGGGCTCTTAGTTGCAGCATGTGGGATCTAATTCCCTAACCAGGGAGCAAACCCGGGCCCCCTGCATTGGGAGCGTGGAGTCTTAACCACTACCACTGGACCACCAGGGAAGTCCTAGGGTGGACTTTTTTTTTTTGCAGCACACGGGCCTTTCACTGTTGTGGCCTCTCCCGTTGCGGAGCACAGGCTCCGGACGCGCAGGCTCAGCGGCCATGGCTCACGGGCCAAACCACTCCACGGCATGTGGGATCTTCCCGAACCGGGTCACGAGCCCATGTCCCCTGCATCAGCAGGCGGACTTTCAACCACTGCGCCACTAGGGAAGCGCTCAGGGTGGACTTTTTAAAGACAGCATTCTTACCAGAAGTGTTGTTGGCAGAAAAGTTGGAAATTAACTTAGGTTGTATAATTAACTTAGGTTGAACTTCACTTATAACCGCATTGACAAGAATATTACAGAGTGGTTTTATCACCAGTTGCAATGGAGATGCTAAATTCATTATTTTGTATAGAAATCTAATATTCTTTGAAGAGTTTAGTTATGTAAACAGTTCAGAAACTAAATTCTTATAGTTTTAAAAATATTAGCTTTCACATGCTTCTAGAAATATTTCTCCTGACCGTGGTCATTAATGTCATTAGGGTACTTCCATCATCTCCCCTTTCCTTCAGGCTGAAAGGAGCCCAGGTCCCATTGTCTCTAGAACTCGAAGCTTGGACTCTTCCAGTCCTGTTGACCGTCCTGAGCCAGAGGCCGCTAGCCCCACCACCAGAACCCGCCCAGTGACACGAAGCATGGGAACAGGAGACACCACTGGCCTAGAAGTGCCATCTAGTCCTCTTCGGAGAGCCAAACGGGCTCGCCTCTGCTCTTCCAGCAGCTCGGTGAGTCTGCCTGCATGTGTGGAGGTCCCTGAGCACAGCAGCACCCAAGCCCTCACCATGCAGCACAGAGAAGCAGGCATGAGCTGAGACTGGTCCTGTGGCTATAAGGAGGCCATGAGAATAAGTTTAAAGATGGGACAGTTGGATGACCAGAGGGAAAAAAAATTTAAGGGTTTTGCCATTTGTTTCTTTGGGACATCTTCTGGCAATGTAATAAATTTGTCTTGCCCAAGGGACAGTAGTGAGAAAAGAGGATAGACCTGATAAGGGATGGTTTAACACAAAGGGAGTAAAAGAATTTTAAAAGTGAGAGGGAAATACATAGGCGAAGTTTAAAGGAGAACGTAAGACTAGAAACGTGGGCATTGTGAGATTCTAGAGTTGACAATTTATAGCAATGCCTCCCTGAACTTACATAGTATCTGCCCTTTATTAACACGGATTCCTCTTCCTCCTCTCTCAGGACACATCTTCCCGAAGCTTCTTTGATCCCACTTCTCAGCATAGAGACTGGTGTCCTTGGGTGAATATCACATTTGGAAAAGAAACCAGGGAGAATGGTGGAACTGAGGTAGATGCCAGCACCCCGGCAGAGCCAGGCTGGAAGGCAGTGCTGAACATCCTCTTGGCCCACAAAGAGTCTAACCAGCCAACTGAAACCGACTCCATGGTGAGATAAGCCATTGCCCTGACCATGTGCAGCACTTCCTGTTTATGGGATGAGGAGAGGAGGCTGGTCCTATAATTAGCACCCTGCCTGCCCACAGCTTTCATAAGTCAAGGTAGACACAGTCTGGGTTCATCCTAGAGAACAGGCATGGGACTGGTTCATTCTTTCTGCAGTTTAGCATATGGCATTCCACCGAATTCTGATAAACTCTTTGTCTTCTCCACTCAAATGACTCGAAGTAGAAAAGGAATACAGAAACAGAAAGAGATAACAGGCTGCTGCTAGTGTTGCAGAGCAGCTGCTTTTTCCATCTGAGTTACTGTCACTTGCACTTGGAGCCTGGCCAGTTAACTTAGCTGTCAGGATGGAGCACTGTGCTCCGCCACCACGACCTTGATTTCATTCCTTATGGTGGGCACATTACTTTGCTGTGTTCCGCGGCCCCCTGTGCACTGACCCTCAGCTGCCATCACAGCAGTGACTGCTGCTGGTGACACTTGTGGGTAAATGCAAACCCGTCATGACAGCTGAGAAAACAACTCAAGTGTTTGCTCTGTGCAAAGGACGGAAGTGAGAGGAGGGTGGGCATTAAGGAATCACAAAAACTGCATTCTGGACTTCCCTGGTGGCGCAGTGGTTATGAAGCTGCCTGCCAACGCAGGGGACATGGGTTTGAGCCCTGGTCCGGGAAGATCCCACATGCCACGGAGCAACTAAGCCCGCGCGCCACAACCTACTGAGCCTGCACTCTAGAACCCGCAAGTCACAACTACTGAAGACCGCGCGTCTAGAGCCCATGCTCCGCAACAAAGAGTAGCCCCCACTCACCGCAACTAGAGGAAGCCTGCGCATGGCAATAAAGACCCAGTGCAGCCAAATAAATAAATAAATAAAATTTAAAAAAAACAAAACAAAACAAAAAACTGCATTCTCTTTCCTTTACTGGTTCATTCCCAAATTTGCCATGTAACTTGCTTAGTGTAAATATAATAATTTCTGACCTCTGTTCCCTCCAAGGACAAAGTAAAATAATACTTGCCAGCAAATGTTTATCAGAAGCATTCCCAGATTCATGGTTTTGTAGGGTCACAGAATTCCACTGGAGGGAGCTATAGTGATGCTAGACGCCCAAGAATGTGCATTCAGGGGCTTCCCTGGTGGCTCAGTGGTTAAGAATCTGCCTGCCAATGCAGGGGACACGGGTTCAAGCCCTGGTCTGGGAAGATCCCACATGCCGCAGAGCAACTAAGGCCGTGCGCCACAACTACTGAGCCTGCGGTCTAGAGCCTGCAAGCCACAACTACTGAAGCCCGCATGCCTAGAGCCCGTGCGCTGCAACAAGAGAAGCCCGCCATGAGAAGCCCGCACACCGTAACGAAGAGTAGCCCCCACTCGCCGCAACTAGAGAAAGCCCACATGCAGCAACGAAGACCCATTGCAGCCAAAGATAAATTAATTAATTAACTTAATTTAATTTAATTTTTTTTTTTTTTTTTGGCCGTACTGCGTGGCATGCAGGACCTTTGAAGGTCCGTTTTAACAACTTGTCTTTTAAGAGTCCCCACAGCTGCTATGACTGGGAAGTACAAAACTTAGAAGCTCTGCAGTAAAGGATCTTGAAGTTAGAAAAAAGTTTGTACTATTTTTCAACTTAAAACTCTCAGCTGTGTCACTGTATTAACTAAATCGCCCTCAGTCACAAGAGTTCAAACTTCCCTCCTGGAACTCATTTTATTGAGACATTCAGCCGCAAAGAGTATAAGAAAACAGTGAAAATGTCATCTTCTGTCAGGAATTGGAGTGAACTTTATGGATTATCTTGCTAGATATGTTTGTGCTCTCACTGAGACCCTGTGCTTTTCACTATGACTCTCAAAGGCAGAGAGAACCACATGTTCTGCTTCACTGAGAACTTTTATCTTTTAGTGAACTGTTTTGTCTCCCTGTAACACCATTTCTCAGAATCTCAGGTCACTTCACAGACGAGATCAAGTGGCAGTGAGATTCTTCCTATTATTAGCTCTGCTGGCTAAATCATGAGTCTGAGAAGGCCAAGGTCATAGTTTAAACTCTTAAGGGTCATTTAACTTTGTTTCATTCCTTGGCCTTAGATTATACTATTAGCACCAGCTAGGCATCTTGTAAATATGAATCCTTGTTCACAAGAGATGATGAATAGGGCCAATTCAGCATCACAGACGCGAAATCAGTGCAAAATGAGTGCTGCACTGATGCTGGGTCACAAGTGTCATCCTCACATTCAAAGATTAGGGCACATACGGGTGCTTGGAGGAGGACATAAGCCTTATTTTAGAGGCTCCAGAGTATGTTAGCAGTAATCTAACAGTAGACTCAAGCTTCTTAATTTTTAGTCTGGCTTTAGGTGTATATTATATGTAGCACAATGTAAGATTAACTGGTTTTACTCACTCCTAGACATATGTAGATCATTGTGGGAGAAATTTACAGACCACACCTTAAAGCTATTACCCATCCTTTGTCTCTATAAAAGAATTTAATCTCTAATAATGAGCTTTTCTATTTATAGAGTCTCTCTGAGAAATCAAGGAAGGTGTTCCGAATATTCCGGCAGTGGGAATCTTTATCCTCATCCTGAAGATATTCCAGCCCTTCCTGCAGAGAAGTGGAATGAGTGGCTTTGCAAAATGAAGCCTGAATTCCCTTTTGAGCAGCTGATGCTAAGTTTTTCTCCATTCTGGTTTAATCATAAGGAGCCCCTGCCCTTGCAAAGGCATGCATGTCATCATCTGCATCTGACTGAGGGGAAAACCTGTTTGCAGCACAGGGATGTGGGCTGGGAGAGGTAGGGTGACCCTGGCTCTGTTCAAGGAGTGCATGGTTCCAAAACTCAACTGAGGACCCAGGACTTGAGCATTTTTAGTGTCTTTAGTGGGGGCAGTGTTTTGAGGACTCTTATATCCCAGGAATACATCAGTATGTGTTAATAAAATATTTGTTAAGATTCTCACAGCTGGAGAACTGTTTTCCTCCTTGTCTAACGGGCTGACATAAAGGAAGCTGAGACTGAGAAAACTACAGTGGAGCAGTAAACAAAGGCAATATTTCAGTTTTCAGATTGGCTGCAAAGCCTGGAATTTATCTGTGATTCTAGTCAAAGAAGTATTCCTAAACCAGAGGCAAGACGTGGTTCATTATATCACCAGGAGATCTCCTGATGCGTTATAGTGAATGGTAAGCTGATAATTTTCTCTCTTCATTTTGATAATAACAGAATAAGAGACTATAACAAAGGGAGGAAGGCTCTTCAGAAGAGATCCCTCTCCATGTGCCTTCTAATGCAAGGCTCCCCTGAGTGGGGCTCCCCAAGGCTCTTTCACTGCTTCTGGAGAGCATTGGTGTCCATGGTGGAGAAGCTGACCCTGACCTGCCCCAACTGAATAGACTACCCATTGAGAAAGTGAGCATGAAGGAAACTAGCTATTCTCCAGAATGTTGTACTTTCTTTTAGTGACTGTGGTTGGTTGGTTTTATAACTTCTTTTATACTGAAGTATTTTAAAGAACATATGTAATATAATATTCCACCCATGCTAAACTTTAGGTTATATCTCTAAAAAACAGAACATTTTTTCTATGTACTACAGCCAACAAAAATTAATAATCCCTTAATATCATCTAATACCCAGTCCATATACAAAATTCCCAATTGTTCCAAAAATATCCTTTACTTTTTTTTTTTTTTTTTGTGGTACGCGGGCCTCTCACTGTTGTGGCCTCTCCCGTTGCGGAGCGCAGGCTCCGGACACGCAGGCTCAGCGGCCATCGCTCATGGGCCCAGCCGCTCCGTGGCATGTGGGATCTTCCCAAACGGGCGCACGAACCTGTGTCCCCTGCGTCGGCAGGTGGACTCTCAACCACTGCGCCACCAGGGAAGCCCCTGTCTTTTACATTTGATATGTGCAAACCAGGATCCAATTGAAGATCATGGGTTGCATAAATCTCTTTAGTCTAAAGGACAGTCCCTTTTTCTCATATATGTCAGATTTTAAATTTGTCGTTTTTCAATCCTGACTTTTTAAAAGGGTAAATAGTGTTGATATCTTTCCTAAATCAAGCCTCCATCTGTGGATAAGCCTGTTAGAGGCTGCTTCCAAGTTATTTTTCTAGGGGTGCTCCTTTGCCTTTGGCACTAATGAAAGGCTTGACTGTTCATTCTCCAGTCTCCACGGTCCCCTTAGAGGCTGGTTAATGGGCAGCTCTCTAATGTTACAGGAATGAGACTTCTGGCCCACGGTGGGAAGCCATTTGCTGACAAGTGACTATGTAGAAGTCTGCTCACTAGAAGCTCATAGCCTCTAGATCACGATTTCTTAAGGAGTAGTGTAGAATCATTAACACAAGGTATTCAAATGGACTACAAGCCTAAGTTTCAGTTTATAATAATGTGGGGTTGTTTCTTTTGTCTTTCCATTACAATTTTTGATTTTGACCTCCCTCCAAAAGATGTTTTTACTTTTCTTTAAAATAAGCAAAGTTCCACACTTTTTTTGGTTTTGTGTTTTTTCAATCATAAATGGAAGCAGATTGGGATAGACTTGATGTGACTCAAGAAACATTAAGTTTCTTCCATGTGTGTGGCACTGTCCAAGCCCTTACATAATGCAAAGGTGAGTGACCACCTGGTTTTCACCCTCAAGAAGTATATAGTCCAGGGATTTCCCTGGTGGCGCAGTGGTTAAGAATCCACCTGCCAACGCAGGGGACATGGGTTCGACCCCACATGCCGCAGAGCAACTAAGCCCGCATTCCACAGCTGGTGAAGCCTAGAGGCTGTGCTCCGCATTGAGAAGCCCGTGCACCGCAACAAAGAGTAGCCGCCGCTCGCCGCAACTAGAGAAAGCCCACACGCAGCAACGAAGACCCAACACAGCCAAAAGTAAGTTAAAAAAAAAAAAAGTGTTTATAGTCCAGGCTAGAAGATATGTTTGTACATAAATGTTACACAAGACAAACAGTGCTAAATACTCCAGGAGTATAAAAGAATTCTCATCTTTTGAATATAAGGAATTGTAGAGAACTGGGGGGAAGGTGTGGATTTGGCCTGGGCCTTGGAGATGAGCTGGAGATATATGCTCCATGAGAACAGGGACCTCGTCTGTCTTGTTCATCATCTCAACACTTAAAACTGCCCTGCACATGGTAGACACTAAATACAAGAAGGATATTTGAGGCTGAAGGAACATTGAGCAAATGAGCAGAATTTCATATGTTCTTGAAAGAGTGGGTATTCTGCTGTGGCTAGAGCTTTCCATTGAGTAGAAGAGAAAGGATAAAAGAATACAAGTTGGGCGACTTTGGAGTCTGAGGACTTTGGTCTTGAATCTGTGGGGAAAGGGAAGCTGTTGAAGAATTTTTGAGCAGGGAAATACATTCAGGCTCAGGAAGATAATCCTGGTGTCTATATAGCATGCAGTAGGGGAGACAGTAGTCTGAGTGAGGTGTGATGGCAGGAAAAATGGATGCCTTGATAGAAATGTCAGTGGTGACTTCAACGTCAGTTTGGGCCTGAGGAAGAAGGGAGGAGTCATGGCTGGTCTTGAGGTTTGTGGCCTGCCCAATCAAGATAGAGAACTCAGGGCTTCCCTGGTGGCGCAGTTGTTGAGAGTCTGCCTGCCGATGCAGGGGATGGGGGTTCGTGCCCTGGTCCAGGAGGATCCCGCGTGCCGCAGAGCGGCTGGGCCCGTGAGTCATGGCCGCTGAGCCTGCGCGTCCGGAACCTGTGCTCTGCAGTGGGAGAGGTCACAGCAGTGAGAGGCCCGCGTACCGCAAAAAAAAAAAATTGAGAACTCAGGTTGGGAGGGAAGATAGTAGTTTTATTTTTAACATTTTGAGTTCAGTTATGTAAAAATATCTGTCTAGAAATGGTGTTTTAGAGGTCAGGAGAGGAGGGTTCATTGCATTAAAGTCAAGGATCATTGTTTCAAATGCTCAGAACCTATAGAATCTAAAGCCACAGAGAGTGATGCTGTCAACCTCATCATCTTGCAAGGATCTTAATGCCAGCCTGTTTAACAGTGTACCTGAGGGCTCCACACTACCTGTCAAGTTTATGGTGAATATACTACGAGGCTGGACTGAGTATACTTTCAAATAGTAATGGGTGGTCTCAGATGGGGTGATGATTAATTTTGTGTGTCAGTTTAACTGGGTTAAATGTGACCAGATAGCTGGTAAAACATTATTTCTGGATATGTCTGTGAGCATGTTTCCAGAAGAGATTAGCATTTGAGTTGGTAAACTTAGTAAAGAAGATCACCCTTGGACTTCCCTGGTGGCACAGTGGTTAAGAACCCGCCTGTCAATGCAGGAGACGTGGGTTCAAGCCCTGATCCAGGAAGATCCCACATGCTGTGGAGCAACTAAGCACATGTGCCACAACTACTGAGCCTGAACTCTAGAGCCCGTGAGCCACAACTACTGAGCCTATGCACCACAACTACTGAAGCCTCCGTGCATAGAGCCTGTGCTCCACAAGGAGAGAAGCCACCAAAATGAGGAGCCCTCGCACTGCAGTGAAGAGCAGCCCCCGCTCGCCGCAAATAGAGAAAGCCCGTGTGCAGCAACGAAGACCCAATGCAGATTAAAAAAAAAAAAGATCACCCTCAACAATGCAAGTGGGCATGATCCAATCCACTGCGAGCCTGAATAGAACAGAAAGGCTGAGGAAGGGCAAATTTGCTCTCTTCTTGAGCTGGGACCTTCATCTCCTGCCCTGGGACATTGGAGCTCCTGGTTTTTGGGCCTTTGGAGTTGGACTGGGACTGAACCATTGGTTTCCTGGGCCTCCAAGCTTGCATATGGTGGATAATGGGACTTCTCAGCGTCTGTAATCACTTGAGCCAATTCACATAATACACGTTTCTTTATATGTATCCTACTGGTTCTATTTCTCTGGAGAATCCTGACTAATACAGATGGGATTGAGCTCATGAGCTTCATTTCCCAAAGTGTTTGTTCTCTTCCACACACTAGGACATCACTTCAACCCCAGGCTGTTATTCATTCTTCTTGTGGGTTGTTCCTCTAGAAGTGTTTGGTTTGACCTTTCTGGTAACCCACTTTTCCTGATTTGATTATTTGAAAAATAATTTTTTTCTTTTAAAGAAGGAAATTGCCTAAAATTTTTATTTTGCTACTTTACTATCTTAAAGATAGCATTATAAATCATCATTATAAGGAATTTTCCCACTTGCACCTAGCCAGACCAGGTAGCTTATGGGGATACTGTGTAATCTGTCTCCTGCTGGCTCTCTCGCTGGTAAATAGAATTTCCAATGCCTTCCTTTCTACCTTCCAGGTCAGAACCTTCTTTTGCAGTCTTGGTCCCAGGGATCAAGGCAGGTGGTGCCTTGAAGACCCCCAGCTGTTCAAGGCTATCCAGTCCTGCCAACCTTCAGATTCTCCATGTATTATTTTTCTTTACTGAGACCTCTTGGATTCTATGTTTTGTTTTCACAGAAGTTGCATTTCCCATCCAAGTAGACTATGTTTTCTCAGAGGTTAAGACTGGAGCTCAAAGACATTTAATAACAAGCTCTGTCATACAGCTAGAATGTGGCAGAGCCACACTTAAACCCATGTTCCCCAGCCTTCTGTTCCTTCCATTACAATACAGTTTGGAATACCTTTCAGCACAGTGAGTCTAAGATTTTCCTTTCCTGAACATAAAGTCGAGATCTGCCTCTCACAGCGGAAAGGAATCTCTTACAACCATTCATGGGACACCAGTATCCAGAATGAGTTTCTTATCTGGCTCTTTTTAGATTTTAGCCAACTTGAATAGACTTACCAGGGGGAACATTCTCTTCGGGGGCTTTCCTCATTTACTCATCAAACTCCTAGACCAGCTGTGGCTGCTTCAGAGCCAGCTTTTAAATCCCTTGCACCCTTTTCCATCTTTGGAACAGAAACAGCTGCATGTACAGCTTGACCAAGGGCAAAAGTACAAACACTTCTTCCTCCTCAGTTTTCCTTGCTATTTTTAGTTTTATTCCTATTCTGGGTTTTCTTTGGCTTTATATAGCTGTTATCTGGGTCGAGTGACCCATGCCCTTGGAAGTGAATGCATCACCCGAGCCCTTTAATTAGAGACCATCAGTCTATCTTTATCCCACACTCTCTTTTCTCTCATTGCTTCGTGGCTGAAGTGTTGGTGGTGGTTACTATTTTTCTCTCCACAGAGCCTCTCTGGTTGACTCGACTGTCATGTCGCTGAAGACAGTTAGGAAGAGAGGGAAAGGGGAACATGTATGAAGGCCTCTGGGGAGGACTGGTAGGCCATGGAGATTGGTCGTGTATCCGAAGATTATCCAAAGATTCAGACCACCTTAATATACTTCTCAGCTTTTTGTCCTTACTTCTGTCAGCTACCTAGCAATATCCTAGGATGAGATATGGGGAAAAGATGGACTATTTCCCAGGTAGGTCAATAAAAGCCCTCAAAAGAGTTAAAGTAAGGACATAAAATGTTAGAAGGAATTCTAGGTTTACCTCCAGGTCCCTCACTGTTCTCATGAGGAAGCCAAGGTCACAAAGGCAAAATCATTTTTAGCCTCCCCATCCATTTCCTAGCTGGTCTTGTCCAGCTTAACAAAACCAAAGGAGGAAAAAGAAATCTTGGGTGGCAGGATGGATTTTGAGCCATTTTGAAGTGATAGGCAAATACTGCAGGTGGAGTCTGCATCTTAGACCTGAGAGAGGAGAGAGGAACAGTCTAGAAGAGGAGAACCTCTGAAAATTGATTTTACTACTACGACAAAAATCTGTCACTCCAAGTACATATCAAACACTGCTTAGTGTTTAACCAAGCACTGTTCTAACACTGCCTCTAAAGCCTGTGTTCCCAACACTGTACTGTCTGTCTCCTAACCAGGAACCTAGTTCAAAAGAGGGAAAGTTGGACTTCCCTGGTGGCACAGTGTTTAAGAATCCGCCTGCCAATGCAGGGGACACGGGTTCGATCCCTGGTCCGGGAAGATCCCACATGCTGCGGAGCAGCTAAGCCCATGCACCACAACTACTGAGCCCACGTGCTGCAACTGCTGAAGCCTGCACGCCTAGAGCCTGTGCTCCACAACAAGAGAAGCCACCACAATGAGAAGCCTGTGCACTGCAATGAAGTGTAGCCCCCGCTCACCACAACTAGAGAAAGCCTGCAGGCAGCAACGAAGACCCAACACAGCCAAAAAAAAAAAAAGTTACATACATGAAAGATGTTCGATACATAGTTACTTATAATAAGAAGTTGACAATAACCTAAACATCTAACAATTGGAGGGTGATTAACTACATAGAGTTTAAATTGGTGGAATATAATTTAAGCTATTAAAATGGTGATTGTAATGATTCCGTTGGTGTGGAAAGTGGTTTGCAATACACATGAAAAACAATGCCGGAGCATATATCTCCACTGTGATTTATATACCCATGACTAGAAGAAAACTTGAGAAAATGAAAAGCCAAATTATTAAAATGGGATTATGTAATTTTCTTTGGATTTTTTGGTCATACATACTTTAGTGCAATGAAAAATTTTTTGTGTCCTTAATCTTTTTAATTCTATAACCAGTAGTCTGTGGCCTAGCAAAGATTTCTGGTAAAGTTTTTGTTCCCTCCTTAATCCAAATCTAGAAGTTTTCATATTTTGTTTCTCCTGTACTTTTTTTTTTTTTTTTTTTTTTTTTGCGATACGCGGGCCTCTCACTGTTGTGACCTCTCCCGTTGCGGAGCCCAGGCTCCGGACGCGCAGGCTCAGCGGCCATGGCTCACGGGCCCAGCCACTCCGCGGCATGTGGGATCTTCCCAAACCGGTGCACGAACCCATGTCTCCTGCAACAGCAGGCGGACTCTCAACAACTGCGCCACCAGGGAAGCTCTCTTCTGTACTTTTTGTATGCATTTGATATAGGATAAGTGAGAAACAATAGAAGTAACTAATAGCTTGAATTTAGCTTGAAAGCTGCCAAATATATTGCCTAGTTTTGGTAAATGTTTTTATGCAAACAAGTAAAAAAAAAACCATTCTTGGTAATTTATTAGCTCATACTGGATATCATTTTACACAGTTTATAGACTGGGCAGGAAGCTACCTGTTCTATATCATATAGAGTAAGTCCCCTACATATGAACGAGTTCAGTTCTGAGAGCACGTTCGTAAGTCCAATTTGTTCATACGTCCAACAAAGTTAGCCTAGGTACCCAACTAACACAATTGGCTATATAGTACTGTACTGTCATAGGTTTATAATCACACAAATAATACATAAAAAACAAACACACAGAAAAACACATTTTTAATCTTACAGTACAGTACTTTGAAAAGTACAGTCATACAGTACAACAGCTGGCATACAGGGACCGGCATCGAGTGAACAGCAAGAAGAGTTACGAGGAGGGAGAGGAGGGGGAGATGGTAGAGCTGAAGGACGGTCAGCAATAGGAGACGGAGGGCAAGCTGCGATTTCAATCACGCCTGACTTTGATGGCACAGGTTCTGGTTCCTTTCTAGATTTGATTCTATCTACCCTCTTGAAAAGAACGATCCAATGATATCTGGGTAGTAGCTCTTTTTTTCTCACCACAGATGACACGGTAGCACTACCGCATTCTGAATGGCTGCAACCTTCGTGTTCCATTCTACGTTCTGGTTCTGTGCCTCAAAAACTAACATTGCCTCCTCAAATGAAGAAAATCCTCTTGCCACTTCCTGCATCATGAATCTCTTTGGCTCTTCAGTTACTTCTTCTTCCTTTTGTCTCTCTTTGTCCTTTCTCTGGGCCTCCGATTCCATTTTTTTGCTTCGATCCACTCTCTCAATTATTTTCACTTATGTTTCCATCGTTATTGCTTGGCGCTCCTTAGCAGTACCAGCGACATCACTGCTGCTTTTACACTTGCTTCTGGACATCCTGGGCTTGAAATAAAGCAGGGTACTTCTGTTCTCTATACAGTACTGTACAGTAAAGTACACAAAAGCACAACCACTTGTAGAGGATGCACGCATGTGACAATGTACGCCGGACACGTGAACTAACTTATGTGATTGGACATGCGAATGCACATTCGCATCTGAAAGTTTGCAGCTTGAAGGTTTGTATGTAGGGGACTTACTGTAGTAATAGAGGAGACATGCCCTCCTTTCCTCCCTTCCTCTATTCACCTTCAAGCCACCTTCTCTCGAGTGCAGAATCTAGTTAATCCTTTCTGAGCTGAGTATCTTCATAGCTGTTAAAAAAGAAATGGGGGCACACCCATGTTCAATGCAGCATTATTCACCATAGCAAAGAGGTGGAAGCCTAAGTGTCCATGGAGGGTGAGTCGATAAAGAAAACGTGGGGCTTCCCTGGTGGCACCGTGGATAAGATCCACCTGCCAATGCAGGGGACACAGGTTCGAGCCCTGGTCCGGGAAGATCCCACATGCCACGGAGCAACTAAGCCCGTGCGCCACAACTACTGAGCCTGTGCTCTAGAGCTCGCGAGCCACAACTACTGAGCCCACGTGCCACAACTATTGAAGCCCACGTACCTAGAGCCCGTGCTCTGCAACGAGAAGCCACCACAATGAGAAGTCCAAGCACCACAATGAAGAGCAGCCCCAGCTCGCCACAACTGGAGAAAGCTGCGTGCAGCAACAAAGACCCAACGCAGCCAAAAATAAATAAATAAAGTTATAAAAAAAAGAAAGAAAATATAGGAAATATATAATGGAACATTCAGCATGAATAAAAATTTAAAAGAAGAAAATCCTGTCATACTCTACAGCATGGATGAGCCTTGAGGACATTCTGCTAAGTGAAATAAGCCAGTCGAGAAAAGATGAATACTGCAAGGTTCCACTTACATCTAAAAGAGGTATCTAAAGGAGTCAGACTCCTAGAAACACAAAGTGGAATGTGGTTACCAGGTGCTGGGAGGGAGGGGGAAAGGGAGAGTTGTCCATTGGGTTTAGAGTTTTAGTTTTGCAAGAAGAAAAAGTTCTAAAGATCTGTACACAACAATATGCATGTAGTTAACACTACTTACTCTCAAAAATGGTTCAGATGGTAAATTTTGTTATGTGTTTTTTTAACCACATTAAAAAGAAATGGCCACTTCTACTGCCACCAACCTTTTATATGTACAGAGCAGGATCACAACTTGAACTCTGTCCCTTTCATCCTCCCAGTCTAAGTTTGGGCAGCATCGTTCATCATCCCTTTTCCTTCTGTTGACATGTTTGGGTATGTCTTTGCTTTGAGGCTCTCCAGCTGTGCCATGGTCCTGGTTTTCCATGAGCTTGAAGTTGCTCTTTCTCTAATATGGGAAGAAAATGGATGTGAAACCAGATGTGAGAGCTTTCTTCTGTAGATCCAAAGAAATGAGATGTCAAGCGAAAGGCAACTTATCAGATACTAAGTGACTAGGAGCCATCTCCCCTCCCTAATTATCATGCCACATAAGGAAGAGTAAGTCGAACAAAGTAGCTACACAGAGTCAAGATCAGGTATGCTGAGCAGTAACGCAGCAGTACCTACCGGAGCCACTAGGTGGCTGCCGTGTTCCACACCTGACTTCCCTACTGAGTGACATTGCAGAGACGGGATACCTGGCCTCCGCACTTCGTTGCTAATCACTAGCAGATCAACAGTGGGGGACAGTACAGCACTTACTTTTTCAAATGGCTTATTCTCATTTTCAGCATCATTCCTACTTTGTCCTTATTTGGTTACAGGTCTTCTCCTAACCAAACTTCTTTGAAGGCTGAAGCTGCCTTGTTTCTACCGTAGGCTTATATAGTGTGGAGCGAGAGAGACAGACTGAAAGCACTGAGATGGGTGGGACAGAGATAAAGGGAGAAAATGGAGCCACAGAAGGAAAAAAGTTCCAAGGTCAGGGTTAGGACCCTGTGTCCAGGATTAGGGGAACAAGTAGCAAGGACAAGAAGCTGATTGAATGGGAATTCAACAGCAAGAGGAAACCCAGGGCAAGATAAGCCATTGGCGGGGCACATTGGCACACATGAGGCAGCCCTTCTGAGGTGGCATCTTTGTGTCCCATCTCAGCACTGGGACTAGGGGCTGGGTCACCCCAGGGCCAACCCACAAAGTTAGGCAAGCCACTAATGAAGCTTTGAGGACATGTTCTTCGAAGCACGGGCCAGAGTGGTGTGTCACCAAGGCCACAGAGCAGCTGGACTCAGGAGATGACCCTTGTGAGGATTCCAAAGGCTGTGACTCATGCTAATTAACCCTGACTCGCTGTAGCACTGAGCACAACGAGGTCATTGTCTCCACTAAATTGAGTGGGGAAACTGAGGTGTGGAGTGGGGAAGCAGCTTTGCTCCATTAGTGGCACCAGGCCCTGATCAAATGCCCATGAAGCTGCCCTTGAAAATCAGGAGCAAATACTTCCCAGAGGGCGGTACAGAGGAGGAGGAGGAGAAAGGGACATTTTCTTCGAGCTACTTCCACGTGGAGCAGAGCCATACAACTCGACAGTGTTATGTAAAACAACAAGGAGTTGCAAAGACTACTTGGCCTCACCTGCTGCTTCTACAGTGGGGAATTTGAAGGCCAGAGTTGGGGAGTGAGGGCCAAGGTCGCACACTGGGTGTTGTGGCTGCACCAGGCCTGGAATCCTGAGGATCCATGCTCAGTCCTCTTGCGCTACAGCCCCACTGTCAGCAGAAGAGGCAGTAACATGGAGTGTAAGAGCACTGGCTCCAGATCCAGTAGGCTGTGTTCAGATCCTGGATCCCCCAGGTTACCTGTGTTCTTCTGCACCAGTGACTCCGTGCTTCAGTTTCTTCATCTGTAAAAAGGTAATAATGCTAGTTGCTATGTCATAGGGATGTTTGAGAATTAAGTGAGATATGTGAAGTGTTTAGAATAGTGTCTGGCATGTAGTAAGTGCTCAGTAAATACTAGCTTTTTAAAAAAATATTATTTCGATAAGGCAGGCATGACAATCCTTAGCTGCACACCTAGCCACTCAGCCACCCTATTGGCTTCAGCTCAGTGCTCTCTCTGGCGAAGTTTCTCCAGTTCACCTGGTCTCTTGGGTCTCCTGAGGGCAGAGAGCACTGAAACAACAGGTGTTGGGGTCAAGAGGACGAGACATACCAGAGCCTCTGCACCACACGGTCCTTGCTCGGAGTAGGGCTCTTAGCCCAGCAGCCTCTGTGACATCATCAGACAACACAGGTGCTGGTGAGTCAGCTCCAAGCCCCGCTCTAGACGCATCAGGAAGCATCTTGGGCAAGAAGACACAGACCAAGAAAACCACATTCCTTCCGGTCTCCTCGGGTCCTAGCTCTGGGCCTGGCAAGTCCACCCTCAGAAAGTGGTGGTGCAGTGATGACAGGAGAGCTAATTACGGTCATCACCGTGCTGGGGTAAGAATACTAGCTTGTTGGTCCAGCGCAGCTTACCTGAGTCATCCATCCTGTAGCCTGTAGCCACCTGGGCCTGGAGCTGGACCAGCAGGCTGCTGGGAGGCTGGAACACCTTCTGCCTCCTGCGCTGGCGAGTGCCAGCACTTTCTGCTTGTTCTCCCTTCAGAAAGCAAGTCAAGGCAGTTTGGCCTCAGAGACACAGCTTCAAACTGAGTGAAGAGCCTAGAGGGTCCTTGACAGCAGGCCAAAGTCCCCAGGACCCATCCTGGGATGAGCAGAACCAGACCTGAGGCCTCAGAGCCTTCGGAAAATCACTCCCAGGGACCAGAGATGAAACCAAAAAGTAGAAAACGGATGGGGCGGCAGCTTCCTCCTCCCTCCATGCCACCCTTTACACCACTGAGCCACTTCTGTGCTCCACTGGCCCTGGGCGGGGAGTAGGGCGGGCAGGCACTCTTGCCAAGCCCCAGCACTCCCCAGGCCAACCCCACAGATCCGCAGTGATCTGAGTCACCTCCCACTAGCTCAATCTGGGGTTTTTGCAAAGTAAAATGAGGAAGAAAATAGGAGCTATATTTCACACACACACACACACACACACACACACACACACACACATTTAATTACAATAGACTCAGATAATACTTTTTCAAAAGGTATGATAAATGAGAATGAAAGTCCCGTGTTCTCTCTCTGACTCAGTGGGTGGGGGAGACAAGAAGGACATGACAGAGGAGAAAAGGTGTGGGCCCCTTCTGTGGGACCAGAAGGAAGAAGTTTACAGCCTTGAGGTGATTTCCATGGTGGGGACCATCTGTGGCACAGCTGGTGAAGGGAAACCTGAAACGGCCTAGTGAAGACACCTATGGATGGGACAGGAGTCACAGGAAGTAATGCGTGAAGGCAGTAATCCCGTGGGCCTAGGTATGCGGCTCTCCTCCAGGAAGGAGAGCTAAAAAACCCCATAAAACAAAGCACTGGTCAAGAGGCCAGCTTCCCTGGGCCCTGGGGGACCTGAGGTGGGGATTGCGTCAGGCTCACTCCCCACAGCTGTGGCTATTGCTGGGCTCCTTCTCCCCAAGAAACTGGAGGCTTGGTGGTGGCGCCCCCTGCTGTGCAATCCGTGAGCACTTAAAGCCTCCGCATTTCCATTGCTACCCATTGCCCCTCAGCTTTCTAGTTTGGCAGGAAGTGAGGCTGACTGACTGTCCCCTGAGGGAAGGGAGAGGCAGGAGGGAGGGAGAAGACCTAGCTCTGACCTGGCGGCCTAGAACATGACCTCAGTCTCCTAATAACTGGCTTTCTGGTTAACCTGCCAACCTAGGGTGACTCCCAGCCCTGACCTTTTTGACAGCCTTATAAAGAATATTGAGGCCTTCCCCAGAGCAAGCTTGCCATGAACACCAATTGAAAGCTGCATGGTCTTTTCGGAACCAGCCTCAGAAATTACATAGAATCACTTCTACTGTATTGTATTGGCTACAAGCAAGTCATGAAGGTCAACTCAAATCCAAAGACAAGGATCCCCACCTTTCAAAGAGAGAAATGTCACACAACTTGAGGACATCTTTTAAAACACTACACTTCCCTCGTCAACTTCTCTGGGATGAAAACCTTAAAGGTTAAGGATGTAAGTGAATTCTTCAATTAGAACAAAGGTATGAGAGAGAGAGGCCAACTTCCTGAAGGTAAAGGGATATGCAAAGTCTTGGAATGCAGTGGGATCATCTATGTGAGTTCAAACAGGACATCTAAGGAGCTCAAGGATATAACTCAGGCTTGAATACCATCAACTTAGTCAAGATTCATCCAAGGCAACCTACTGAATGGGAGAGAATATTTGCAAATCATATATCTGATAAGGGATTAATAGTTAAAACATATAAAGAACCTATACAACTCAATAGCAAAAAACCAAATAATCCAATTAAAAAATAGGCAGTAGGGCTTCCCTGATGGCGCCGTGGTTGAGAGTCCGCCTGCCGATGCAGGGGACACGGGTTTGTGCCCCAGTCCAGGAAGATCCCACATGCCGCGGAGTGGTTGGGCCCGTGAGCCATGGCCGCTGAGCCTGCGCGTCCGGAGCCTGTGCGTCCGGAGCCTGTGCTCAGCAATGGGAGAGGCCACAACAGTGAGAGGCCCACGTACCACAAAAAATAAATAAATAAATAAAAGTAGGCAGTAGATCTGAATAGACATTTTTCCAAAGAAGACATACAGGTGGCCAACGAGTACATGAAAAGATGCTCAACATCATTAATAATCAGGGAAATGCAAATCAAAACCACAGTGAGGTATCACCTCACACCTGTCAGAATGGCCATCATCAAAAAGACAAGGAACAGCAAGTGATGGCAAGGGTGTGGAGAAAAGGGAACCCTTGTTCACTGTTGGTGGGAATGTAAATTGGTGCAATCACTATGGAAAATATGGAAATTAGTATGGAGGTTCCTCAAAAAATAAAAAATAAGACTACTATATTATCCAGCAATTCCACTTCTGGGTATTTATCCAAAGAAAACAAACACTAATTTGAAAAGGTATATGCACCCCCATGTTCATTGCAGCATTATTTACAATAGTCAAGATATGGAAACAACCTGTGTCCATAGATAGTTGAATGGATATATATAAAATAGAATCTTATTCAGCCATTAAAAATAATGAAATCTTGCCATTTGTGACAACATGGATGGATCTTGAGGGCCTTATGCTAAGTGAAATAAGTCAGACAGTGAAAGACAAATACCATATTATCACTCTTACATGTGGAATATAAATAAATAAAACTTAAAAAACGAAGTTCATAGACACAGAACAGATTGGTGGTTGCCAGAGGTGGGGCTTGGGGGATGGGAGAAACAGGTGAACTGTTTCTGTTTTGTTTTTTATTTCAAATAGAATTAAACAACAACAAAAAAAGCAGATGAGTCTCTTATTCTACATATCTCACCATAAAACAAGCACTGAACTCATGGCTCACTCACTGTTGGGGCCTCTCCCGTTGCGAAGCACAGGCTCCGGACGCGCAGGCTCAGCGGCCATGGCTCACGGGCCCAGCTGCTCCGTGGCATGTGGGATCTTCCCGGACCGGGGCACGAACCCGTGTCCCCTGCCTCAGCAGGCAGACTCTCAACCACTGCGCCACAAGGGAAGCCCACTCATGAGCTTTTAAAAGATCAGATGCCAAACAGGACATCTATGATTTAAGAAACTGGGTCTGGAGTTGTCTACTCAAAATTAGAGTTGGAGCCAATAACAGTTTATGTCCAAAGGAAACAAAATTGAATCAACAACTAAAAATAAAAATTGTTCCCAGAGACTTTGGCCTCAGGATGTTGGGGAAGGTAATACATCTGGGTCAGAATAATGTACACAAAGGAATTTTCTAGCCATGATATGACATTCTTACCATTTCTTTCATAGTTCCATGTCTTTGGGGGATGGGTTACATTGTCAATTGACCTAAATTTATTTAGTACTCTTTGTGCTGTTGTGGTTATCCTGTTATATTTCCCGAATCTTGAGAAAAGTTCATACATGTTTGTGCATGTTAAAAGAAGTGTCACTATAGCTATATATGGAGCCCCAGATGCATCATGTCATTGTACCCTTTCCCATAAATAAATATATACATATACGTATAGATAGAGAGATAGATAGATAAATACCAAACCAACACCAACCTCCACTTCTTTTTCTTTCTTTTTTAGCTTCAAACGATAGCCGTTTTTTTTTTTTATTAACAATTCAACTTGCAATCTCAGAATACACTTCAATTTAACAAAGGTATGCAGAGAGATTTTATTCCAAGGTGTCCTCCCCCAAAAATTAAATCAGTAGCACATAGTACTGCAGCAATTATCTCCAGCAGATTTAAATTGGGGAACATACCTTGACATGTCTTTTGAATTTTAATTTTTTGTAATATTGTTTTTATTATAGCTTTTTAGATAATTAAAACTATATAAAAATTTAAAACTGTAATTAAACATTTGAAATGCTAAGGGCTGTGTAGAATATACTTTAAACTCCTCCTCTCCCCATTCTATGTGTGGGTGCGTCTGCAGTGTGTGTGCACATTCCACTTCTTTTTCAGATTGAGACTTGTATCCTACACTGAAACCCACTTCTCTTGTCCAACTCAGGTTCAAATATTGTTATTTTGTTGTTCAAAACGATCTCCTCCACATAGATCCTTGATTACCTCTATTTCATTAAATAACTTTTCTATTTCTTCTCTCTGATATGTCCCAAATTTTAATTTATATTGACTCTTCTAAAGAATTATGAATTTTTAAAAATAAATTTATTTATTTTATTTATTTATTTTTGGCTGCGTTGGGTCTTTGTTGCTGTGCGCGGGCTTGCCCTAGTTGCGACGAGCGGGGGCTACTCTTCATTGCGGTGCGCAGGCTTCTCATTGCGGTGGCTTCTCTTGTTGCGGAGCATGGGCTCTAGGAGTGCGGGCTTCAATAGTTGTGGCACATGGGCTCTAGAGCGCAGGCTCAGTAGTTGTGGTGCATGGGCTTAGCTGCTCCGCAGCATGTAGGATCTTCCCGGACCAGGGCTCGAACCCGTGTCCCCTGCATTGGCAGGCAGATTCTTAACCGCTGAGTCACCAGGGAAGCCCCGTGAATTCTTAAGAATGAAAGAATTAGAGAATTATGAAATATGTCTTAATCCTCAGAAAAATTTGATCTGTATATTTTTTCTTTTCTTCATACTATATTTCCACCAAATCTTAGTCAATAATTATCAACTTTATCAAAACCAATGTACTTTTTTTTCTTTTTTTTTTTTAGATGTTGGGGGTAGGAGTTTATTAATTAATTTATTTATTTTTGCTGTGTTAGTTCTTCGTTTCTGTGCAAGGGCTTTCTCTAGTTGTGGCAAGCGGGGGGCCACTCTTCATCGCGGTGCGCGGGCCTCTCACTATCGCGGCCTCTCTTGTTGCGGAGCACAGGCTCCAGGTGCACAGGTTCAGTAGTTGTGGCTCACGGGCCTAGTTGCTCCGCGGCATGTGGGATCCTCCCAGACCAGGGCTCGAACCCGTGTCCCCTGCATTAGCAGGCAGATTCTCAACCACTGCGCCACCAGGGAAGCCCAAAACCGAAGTACTTTTAAAATTGATATATAATTGACATAACACTGTGTAAGTTTAAGCAGTAGAATGTGTTGATTTGATACATTTATATATTGCAATACAATTACCACCTTTGACTTTGCTAACACCTCGATCACGTCATGTAATTATCTAATTATCATTACTTTGCTTTTTTTTTGTGGTGAGAATAATTAAGATCTAGTCTCTCAGCAATTTTGAAGTATATAATACAGTATTGTTAACTATAATCATTACACTGTGCATTAGATCTCCAGAATTTTTATATCTACTAGTTGCAAGTTTGTTAAAAAATGAAGATAAAAAATAAGGACTTAATTTGGGCATGGGAAGTGCTACCATGGGAGGGGGTAGGGGACAGCAGCTGGGGGACAGCTGTGTCAAGAACAGGAAAAGAGCAGAAGTGAGAGATGGTGGTGGAAAGTCAAGGACCAGGGAGAAAGCCCTGAGAAACGAGACCGAGCAGCCCTGGGGCTATGGGTTGAAAGAAAGAAGTGAATGAGGTGATGACCTGGGCAGAGGACGTTCTTTCCTGCACCTTCTGGGATGCCTGCAGGCCTGTAGTCAGGGCCCCGCCTGCCAACTGAGGAACAAGATATTTGGGGTCCCAGGCCGTGCAGGCCTCAGAGTTGCTGCCTGCTGAGCCAGAAGCAAGCAGCAGAGGCCAACAGACTGCCGTGAATGCCAGAACTGACACCACCTCTGCGGAACAGCTCACAAAGCCCAGGTTTTGGGCCCATCCTAGGCAAGTAAGACAAGCCTTTGAGAAAATTCTGATTTTTGCCCCCTCGACTGCCCAAGCCGGAAATTAGTGCCACCCAGGATCCTCAGATCTTTTGGGGACTCCCGAAGGGGTGCTTCACACGTGTCCACAAGCCAGTCTGTCACGGGGCATCTTCCGTCAAGATCTTTGTCTCTGGCTTCAGCTCCCACTGGCCAACCTCACAGACCCCTAAGCCACTTGAGGGAGCCAAAGCTGCCATGCTTCGGGCACCCCAAGAAGTTGAGTTCCCTGTTTTGTGGGGGCGATAACCCCCTCCCCAATTCAGCGCCAACATTGTCAGTGCACCCCAAAGCTGCAGTGCACGGTCCAATCTCTAAGCCCTTTGTTATCGGTTTGGTTAGCTTCTGGCTCTTACCCCCCAAACATGAGGTCCTAATCCGAGACCAAGGGTCTGACGGGGAGGGGACACCTACCTGGTCAGCCCTCCTTCTCTCCACCGAGATCCTCCCTCTGCCCTCTTCCTTTGGCACCCCAAGGCTGTTGTCGCTTCTTAGAGCCAGGACACAAAAACAGCTCCATTTCAGAAGAAGCTGTTCTTTATGTTTCTGTATCTACAAGATTGATTTTAGTGCTTTTTCCTGAAACAAAAAACTGGGTGCCCTCAATGTATACAAGAACAGCTTTCCAATGAGAAATTGGTTTGGATTGTTCCCCTGGGCTCTGAAATCTCAGGACTGAGTTTCAGCAGGGCACAACATTACATAATGGTAGGAGGAACAAACAAGATGAGGCACGCATTGAGTGTTGAAAGATGTGAAACCGTGTGTAAGATCATGCTGATCTCTCAGAAATTCTCAGCTGTTTCATCCACCCTCTGCCACGTGGATCTTCCCCAGTTGCTATCTTCCCAGTGATTGGCACAGAGAAAGTGCTCAGGAAGGACTTTTTGCATAAATGAACGTTTATAGTTGGTGTAGGTATTTGAAGGCAGAACTTTGTATTGCAACCCTGGTGTGGGTTGAGGGGTCCCATTCTGGTCCCTCGAAGAAGCTACTTTGAAAGGGGTCTGGAAGACATGATTTGCCCTCCTCCTGATGAGAAGAAGTCAGACTGGTCTACGAAGTGGGAGGGGAAATTACCCAAGGGCTGGAAAGGGGAAATTCGGGGCTATGTTTAGGCTGAGAAATGAAGAGGGGAACCATGTGCACCACCAAGTACACAGCCTGACTTTGATAACATTAGGAAAAATTTGACGCAACGTGCACTTCTATAGCTCCTCACCGTCTCATTTACTAGGTTCAAAATGGCACAGGTAAATGAGAGAACTGACGTGCAAGTGCTTGGGTTTTTGTTTGTTTGTTTGTTTTAATTAAAATAAGGGTAACTAACCTTGCAATGAACTTTACCTTTCACAAAACCCTAACCCATACAATTGTCTCATCTGACCCTACAAAAACTTCATAGAATTAGGTAAGCATATATTATGCTACTCACCTAATATATGCTACTCACCTTCCTTTTACAGATGAGAAAAGTGAGAATTGCAGTCAGTAAAGGGTCTCTCTAACTCAGAGGCCTGTCCTCTTTCTACTATATGTATTTTACTTTGTACTGATTGCGTTACAACTCTACGAAAGGCAATTAAACAAAAAGATCTTTTTGAAAACTCCTTGTAAAACAAAGCTTTATGTATACACAAAATGTTTTTTTAGTTGTAATACAGCATATGATCAGGGCTACTGCTGGTCCATATGAAGTCTTTCTAGCAGAGTATGAGCTGTTTGTATGATGAACAACCTGCCCGGCAGTACATGGTGTATCTTTGGGGTATAGGGGAAGGTAGTAACGGATGTGAAGTCGCAGACTCTGGGGATTTAGTTCCAATTCTTCCCCTATTAGCTTTGCAACAGTAAACAGGTCATTTTGCCTCGCTGAACTTCAGTTTCCACATCTATAAAACTTAGATATTAATTATGCTGTTACCTTTATCACAGTATTATGAGATTTAAGTGAGTTAAGATACTACAGGAATGTTGTTTTACAGATGAGGAAAGACTTGTCCCAGTATGTATGTATATGTATGCATATATCTATATATCTATAGATATAGATAGATATAAAAACTACAACTGTTTTTTGCCTTTTGATCTTATTTTGTTTTATGGGGGAGGGGGTGCTGGGGATGTGCATATTTCCCCTTAGTATTCCAGGATAGTGGACTAGTCATCATCCACCCAGAACACATTTCCCTTTCTTCCTTCCTAAAAGGACTCAGCTTTTCTTGGATCCAGGGGTTGGCTTGTGTATCTACCCCCCAGCATTGGAAGGTAAGGGCTCTACAGCCTCATGTCTTTTAAGGGTGTGTACTTACCCTGTGGGCAGAGCTGAATGTGCAGACCTTGTTGGCTTCAGGGCTGGGATTTTGCAAGGTGGGTCTCTGAGGATCTTTATGGTCTGGGCCTTGCTTACCCTTCATTCAACAAAGATGACAATCAGAGTTTGGGTCTGAGCTCAGAGAGGAGAAGACTGAGAAACGAGCATATCTGAGGGGGAGTCAAGAGTTTTAATCTGACCATAGATAACTTTGAGATGCTCATTAGAAATCCATGGCAAGACAGCATGAGAGCACTTAGGACCATGGGGTTCATCATTCTGTTCTCCTTACTTTTCTATATATTTGCATTTTTCCATAACAATAAAAAAGAAAACAGTTCAGCATATGAGTCTGGAACTCCAGGAAGAGCTGGAAACTTCTTACAAGACGATGTAAACTTGGAGGTCATCTGAATACACTTAGTATTTAATCTTGGGCCTGCAGGAAGACACCTAGAAGAATTAAGGAATCGAGCCCTGGGAACTCTGATATTTAAAAGTCAAGAAGATAAGAGATGGACGGACACAGACATGAAGAGGGTATGTCCTGAAAGACAGGTGACGAAGGAGTCTTAAGGAGGGAATGATCAACAATATCGAATGCTCCTGACTATTTGAATAAGATGAGGACTGAGAATTGGCCATGGCCTAGGCAAGCAGAGTGATGGGGACAAAGTCCTGACTGGAAAGCATTAGAAAGACCAATGGGGGGAGGTGAGAAAGGGAGACAGGTATAGGTAACACCATGATGGGGTTTTGCTGTAAAGAGAAGTGGAGCGGTAGCCAGAAGAGGACTCTGCTTGCTTTTTGTTGCAAGATTAAGACATTACCGAATGTCTTTATGCTGATAGGAACGATCCAGTAGGGGTGGAAAAACTGACGATGAAAAGTGCTGCTACAAAAGGGAGAGAGTTAAGTGCTGGAGCAAGGTGCTTGAGTAGAAAGGAGGGAACAGCGTCCAAGCAAAAGAGAGCAGCAGGGGGCAAGCTGCTCTCCCCTTCCTTCACGGAGCTCGGGTCTGCTTGTGAGCCCTAGAGCTGCTGGGACCATTTGCGGCTGCCTGAGGATGAAGTCCGTGCTGAAGACTGGAGACCAGAGAGATAAAAAGAACCGAAATGTTCTCATGTGGAGGGGTCCCTGGACCACTAACCTGCAGTTTGCCCTGCCCCAGGACCTGCTGTCACATGAGATGGTAAACGACCTCATTGTTTAAGCGGGCTCAAGTCAGGTGGTGGTTGTTGTTTTAACTTTATTTTGTGATAATATTACTTAGAGAAAAGTTGCAATATTAGTAAAGAAAACACCCATATACTTTCCCCAGAGTCACCAATTTTTTTTTTTTTTTGCAGTACGCGGGCCTCTCACTGTTGTGGCCTCTCCCGTTGCAGAGCACAGGCTCCAGACGTGCAGGCTCAGCGGCCATGGCTCATGGGCCCAGCCGCTCCGCGGCATGTGGGATCTTCCCGGACCCGTGCACAAACCCCTGTCCCCTGCATCGGCAGGCGGACTCTCAACCACTGCGCCACCAGGGAAGCCCAGAGTCACCAATTTTTAATATTGTGTGTGTGAGTGTACACACACACTTGTTTTCTGAACTATACTAGAGTGAACTACATGTCTTGTGTCCCTTTATACATTAGACCTGTACTTCTTCAGTGTATTTCCTAAGAACAAGGATATTCCCTTACATAGCTACGGTCCAGTTATCAAATTCAGAAAAGTTTACATTGATGCAATACTTTTATTTAAGCTACAGTCCATAGCCTAATTTTGTCAGTAGTCTCAATGATGTCCTTTATTTATTTCTTTTTATAAATTTATTTTATTTATTCATTTTTGGCTGCCTTGGGTCTTTGTTGCTGCGTGTGGGCTTTCTCTAGTTGCGGCGAGCGGGGGCTACTCTTCATTGCGGTGCGTGGGCTTCTCATCGCGGTGGCTTCTCTTGCTGCGGGGCACGGGATCTAGGTGCGTGGGCTTCAGTAGCTGTGGCTTGCGGGCTCTAGAGCGCAGGCTCAGTAGTTGTGGTGCTCGGGCTTAGTTGCTCCCTGGCATGTGGGATCTTCCCGGACCAGGGCTCGAACCCACGTCCCCCTGCACTGGCAGATGGATTCTTAACCACTGCGCCACCAGGGAAGTCCCAGAAAATTTTATGTTATGCATATTTTACCACAATTTAACCCCCGCCCCCACAAAGTGCTTAGAACAATACTTGGCATATATAAGTGTTTAATAGTTGTAAGCTATTATCATCATCTCTCATATTACTGCCTTTGTTAAAGCTTAATAGATGTCAAAGAGAGTGGTTTGGAGATCACAGTCATCCAAGGCTGGACCACACAGATCCAAAAGTATGACATTGTCAGTGCCTCTGGGGTTGATCAGGCTCAGGAAAATTGACTCGTTAAGTCAATTCCCTAGAAACTGATCAACTAGATCTTCAGAGGCACATTCTAGGAAAGCTTCCTAGAAAAACAATCTGTTGTCTAAAAATTCCTTACCATGTGGAATCAGAGATCAGGGGTCAGGAGCATTTAACCACTGGTGGCATTAAGGGCTGGTTGCTTAGGGTTCCATCACCCTCTGCAGCGATGGCTTTGCTGCCAGTCATATTGCTCAGGGCACCCTCTCCCTGGGACCTGTCACTAGAGATCACACCAAATAGTGTTTTTGTCCTTCAACTTCCTTTTTTCCAAACTGCAGGTAGATTTCCCCACACCTACACCCTGATAGGACTGTCTGTCTTTAGCCAAGTTTACAAAACCATTAACGCACTTACAAGCCCTTTTAGTTCTAGATCTGACACCTCTAAATGGCCTTGAGGGTTTTCCAAGTCTTCATCAGCAATACAACCCATTTTGAAGGGAAATACTTTTGCATCTGGGGAATGTGTTCATTTTCATTTCTCTGGGTAGGTAACCATCTCCAAATTCTGAGGATACCCCACAGACATACACTGCCTACGATCTTCCTTTACTCATTACAGCTCCTATTATTACTTGGTGTATCATTTCATTCATTCATTTAACAAGCATTTATTGAGCATCTACTATGCGTCAGGCACTGTGCTAGGTGCTGGAAATACAATAGTTGGCAAAACAGACATGTGCCCTCCAGAGCAGACAACCTACTGGACAAAAGATGACCATAAGGCTGTGAGACTGACTTTCTAACCAACATGCAGAATTGAGACATCAGCTCTCTTCCAACTGCCCCAGCAGGAGATGAGGCCCCTCCCACGCACCTCTAACAAAGCTGCCACTGCTCAGAAGGGTTGGTTGGTTTTGTTTTGTTTTGTCTAGCTTTTCCCATGAAATAGCTTTTAGAACCTCTGGTGTATTCTTTTGAATAACCTCAGTGGTGGCAAAGGCCTAAATGGTTTACAGCAGATCTGACTTTCAGAAATAGTTAAAAGGCATGAAGAGTTAAGTCTGGCAAATAATTTGTGTGATAAAGTAGGTAATAACATTGTGGGTAGAAAAAAATTTGTTTTAAATGTAACTCTCTGGTGACTGATTCTTGTCATGCTCAAAAACTGCCTCTGGAAGCATCTCCAAAGCTGGAAAGCCAAGCATGTTTGGAGCCACAATGGCATCACTGTTCGGCCCCACAAAGGTGAAAAGGGCGACAGTTATTTGTATATGAAGTTCCAGAGAATGGCTGGGTTGTTCACTCCACAACCTTTGAGTTCTTTTTAAAGTTGAGTGCCTATGGCTCTATTTTTGTATCAAAAACAATCTCATTATTTTGTTGTTATGAACTCCCAGGAGGAGGAAGGGACCTTAAGCAGCATCTTCCCAGCCCCCAGTCTGTGCCAAGCACATTGAGGACAGTTTAGTGCCAGGGTGATGGCCCAGCCTCAGGTGCCAGATTCAAATCTCAGCTCAGTCCCTTGCTAGTTGCAACTTAAGGCAAATAGCTTAGCCTCTCTCTGCCCCAGTGTCATCTTTAGAATAGTAATAATAATAATTGGGACCGGGTTTCCCTGGTGGCTCAGTGGTTAAGAATCTGCCTGCCGATGCAGGGGACACGGGTTCAGTCCCTGGTCAGGGATGATCCCACATGTCACGGAGCAACTAAGCCCATGGGTCACAACTACTGAGCCGGCGCTTTAGAGCCTGCGAGCCACAACTACTGAGCCCACGTGCCACAACTACTGAGGCCCGTGTGCCACAACTACTGAAGCCCACGCACCCTAGAGCCCGTGCTCCACAATAAGAGAAGCCACCGCAGTGAGAAGCCTGTGCACTGCAACGAAGAGTAGCCCCTGCTCACCTCAACTAGAAGCCCATGCACAGCAACGAAGACCCAGCACAGCCAAAAATAAATAAAATTTAAAAAAAATTTGGGACTGCCTTGTAACCATTGCATAAGATAGTTGTGAAAATGAAATGAGTTAGGACATTGTAAGGCATCGAGAACAGTGCTTGGCACATGGGCAGGCTCAGTAAGTGAATGAGTGATTTCCAACGATGTTAGTTCTTCGGGAGCAGGGACCAGGCATGCTCTTTGGGTCTCACTGTTCCTAGCATGGTGCTATCAATATGGTACATGCTCAGTAAAAACTTATTCCAGGATAAAGTGCACACACACACACACACACACACACACACACACACACACTTCCAAGAGCTCCGTGTCCTGATATACACATCTGTTTAAGCTCCCTTCATCTTGGGTACTTTCCCTGTGATGTCTCCCCTTCTGCCTAGGTGCAGTCAGTTGTCTGCTCCCTGGCAGCTGGACAGCAGTGGGGGGCTGGAAGCAGGGTGAGCCAGGGGTGGGGTGGGAGCAGGAAACAGGGCCCTCTATTTTAAGCACTTGCTTCAGCTGTTCCAAGGGGACCATCCTATCACAATTTAAAATACGGCCCTCCAGGTGGCCAGGGCAGGCTCTCAAGGCCCACTGGGGCCCAACTGACCCATCATGGCAGTGAGGCAGAACCCTGCATCCTGCCGGCCTGACTAGCTGCTCCGAAGAAGAGTGGCTTTGTTTTGGGGTCAGGTGGCATAGCTACCTGCCACGGTGGAAGCTGCCAGGGGCAGAGCTAGAAAGAAGGCTGTGGCTCCCAGAGAGCTGCAATGCCTCAGAGGCCTCTCCATCACCCCGGAGGGCCTCCGGATCCCTAACCAGCTGGCTTCTCACTGGCTTGGTTCTATTTTTAGACACTTACAGTAGGTTGGATTATCTCCAGTCCTGAACAGACTCCCAAGGCACAGCAGAACTTACCGCAACTCAGGCCATGTCTGTCTCTTTCCCAGAAATGACCAGAAATCAAAAAGGTACAGGGTGGAAGGTCAAATGTCCAGCTGCCTCTTGGAGGGCACAGGTCTTGACTTGTGGTGACTGCTTTCTCTTCATGCTTGATCTGGCCCAACTATACCCAAACAGAGAAGTGGCCACAGTCTCCCAAGCCTCTGCCCCTCACAGGTCCAGGCCTCAGAGCAGCTGAGTCTGGCCCTTCCCGGCCTTCCTCAATTCAGATTCCTCCTGCAGGCCCTGGTCACGCCGTTCTCAAAACACAGGTGGCTTGTTAAAATCAATCACCTGGGCAGCTTGTTAACAATCCAGATGCCTGGGCCCCATGTTAAACCCATTAGATCAGAGTCTCTGTGGTGGAGGCAGGTGTCTGAATTACTTAAACAAAGTTCCAGGTGATTCTGATTCACACCAGACTCAGAGTCAATGCCCTCATCAGTCAGGTTCTCTTTGATCCTCACTTCCTTGTTTGATTGAAACTGGAAACCCCTGAGGCTCGGACTGGAGCCACATGTAATTTCTGCCTCTCTAAAAAGTGAAGTTTTCTGTTGAAATTATGCAGACACCAGATCCCCAACATGAAGAACTTCCTAACTGCCTAGGATTGGCTTTTTCTGAATATCAGACTCTGCTTTTTAAATATAAAACGTGAGGGTTATTAGCAAGAGTAACAGAGTCAGGAGAGGTGGCCTGATCTTGTTCATTTATACAAGAAGTATTGCTTGAGCAGTTATTGTAAGCCAGACATGATTCTAGGCACTAGGGGTCCAGCATTGAACAGGCCAGACCAGGTCCCTACCCTCATGAAGCTGACATCCTAGTGAGAGAGACAGTCAATAAATGAGCAAAGAAGTAAATAAGATAATGTCAGGCTGCAGTTGAATCAAGTTGATCTCCAGCACAAGTAACAGAAGATCCCAACTCACCAGGCTTAAATGATAAGGGTGATTTCTTACCTTACATTATGGACTGAATTGGCCCCTGCCCCAAATCCTTATGTTGAGGTCCTAACACCCAGTACCTCAGAATATGACTATATTTGGAGACAGGGCCTTTAAAGAGGTGACTGAGTTAAAATGAGATCTTCAGGGTGGGCCCTGATCCAATGTGACTGGGGTCCCTATCAGAAGAGGAGGTTATGACACAGACAAGTGCAGAGGGAAGACCATGTGAGGACACAGGGAGAAGACATCATCTGCAAGTCAAGGAGAGAGGCCTAAGAAGGAAGCAACCTTGCTGACACTTTGATCTCAGGCTTCAAGCCTCCAGAAGCGTGAGCAAATAAATTTCTGTTGTTTAAGCCATCCAATCTGTGCTACTTTGTAATGGCAGCCCTGACAGACTAATACACCTGCTGAGGTCAGACGGCTCCGGGCTTGAGAAATTCAGGGGCTCAGGGACTTCATCCCTTTCATTCCTTCCACCCTTCTGCTCTGCCATCCTCTGCCTGGCCCTCAGCTCCTCACTTGGCTGTAAGTTGTCCGGTAAAGTTCCAGGCATCAAACTCAGACAGGACAACACTTTCCCTGGAAGGAAAGAGGCACCGTTCCATGCCATGTATCTCCTCTGCAGAAAAATAAAGCCTTTTCCAGCAGGCCCCCAATAGATTCCCCTTATATTTCATTTGCCAGAATGTCATCCTGTGTTTAGTCCCAAACCAAGCACTGGCAATGGGACTGGAAGCACCTTAGATGAATTAGGATTCACTCCTGAGATGAATGGGGGTGTAGGAAACATCACCTGAACAAAATTAGAGTTCTGTGGGCAAGGCAGAAGGGGAAACGGGCTTTGGTGAGGCTGCTAACAGTGTCTGCCATGAAGTGTTCTGCAGAAAATAAATGCAGACTGATGTGATAAAGAGCGACAGAGGCGGGGTGAAGTTGACAGGGTTAGACCAGGAGGTCGGGCAAGGCCTCTCTGAGATGACGTTTCAGCTGATCCCCGATTGACAGGAAGGAGACAGCAAGCAAAAACTGGGGCTCAAAACATTCCAGGCAGTGGAACTGCAAAGGCCTGGAGGTAGAAACAAGCTGGTTGTATCCCAGCATCAGAAAGAAGTAGAACTATACTACCTCCAGCAAGACCTTCCCTTCCCTCCTCTCCTCCCTCTCTGCCTCAGTCTACCTACCTGAAAGGGGGGTTTAATGAAGGTTGTCAGGCATCTCCATGTGCCTGAGTCATCACCAGGGTGGACACCAGTCTGGCTGCTTCCACAACAATGTCACAAGAGCAGAAAGCCCTGGAACAACCAAGCAGGCGTTCGCTTCCAAGAAGGATGGGAAAACTCCAAATGGAAGCCAGTCCAGGGGTCCTGGTGAGCAAGTACCTGGAGCTTTGAGCTTTCCTTCAGGGGGAGAATTTGCAGTTTGATGAAGAAAAAGACATATCCTTTGAGAAACGTTTGTGCAGGTCCTCCGAGAAAGTAAATTTCACATGCCAACTGTCCACATCCCCCTCCAACTCATTCACATCACTTCTGCCCGGGCAGGGAGAGGCGGGGAGAGTGTAGAGAGCAGATCCCAGTCTCTCAGAACTCAGGAGTGTGCATCCAGCATCAGGGAAAAGGTATGGTCTCACCGGATGTCAGGCTGGAAGGGATGTCCGGGATTATCTGTCTGCCTGCTTCATCTACTATTTTTCTTTTTTCACTTAATAATATGTTTTTATATTCTCATTCTTAAACAGTGAGCAGAAAGCAGTCATAAATAGAGTCAAAAAGATAAAGTCCCACTGGCACATCGATACAGCCACTTTGGAATTAACCTTACCTCGTCAAGTTGGGCAGGCTCATATCCCGTGGCCCAGCAATCTCACTCCTAGGTACATACCCAGAGAAACTCATGTGCTTGCACCAGAAGATGGGTGCAAGGATGCTCGTGGTGGCATTGTTGGTAGGAGTGCAAAACCGGCAACCATGCAAAGGCCATCCAAAATAGAATACCTCTGTAAATGGTGGTATATCCAAGTTTACGATACCTTAGTAAAATGAATGAATGATAGCTGCACTCATCAACATGGGTGAAACTTACAACACTATTGAGTGATAAAACTAGTCCGAAAATACATCATGATTCCAATGGTTCTAATTGTATAAACTTCAAAAACAATCAAGTAGGGCTTCCCTGGTGGCGCAGTGGTTGAGAGTACGCCTGCCGATGCAGGGGACGCAGGTTCGTGCCCCGGTCCGGGAGGATCCCACATGCCGCGGAGTGGCTGGACCCGTGAACCATGGCCACTGAGTCTGTGCGTCCGGAGCCTGTGTTCCGCAACGGGAGAGGCCACACAGTGAGAGGCCCACATACCGCAAAAAAAAAAAAAAAAAAAAATCAAGTAATGTTTAAGCATACATACATATATGGGAAACTAAAGAAAGTGGAGGGAAGAAGTTCCCATTGGTTGGAGGAAAAGGAGCACAAAGGTATTGGTGGTGTGCCCTTCATTAGGTGGGATGGAAGGTGCATTGGTGGTCATTTTGTAAAATTGTTATTTAAGGAACTTCTGCTTCTGTAAAGATGGAGTAGACAAACTTTTCCCTATCCTCCCACCACTATAACTAAAAGGCCTGGACATTAAATTAAGAGAAATATAAGAAGACTTTGAACGGTGGAGGGAAAAAGCCCAGCCAGTTGGAGATGTCAGACCTCCAAGAAGGACACACTCGTGTGCTCCCTGGATCTTCTGTTGCCTCCTGTACCCCAGAGGCACAGCTAAAGGAGCCAGCAACCAGAACTGTGAATGGGCACAGACAAAAAAAGCCCCAGCACACCCTGCTCTCCCTAGCCAAAAGACCAGGAAAGGGACAGCCCAGCAAGACAGAAAACTCGCCAGATAATAACCGCTACTCCAGTGCAGTGCTGCAGAAAAAACTGATGCTCTCACAGTCTGCAGAGGAGAATGTTCCAGGTTCTTTTGGTTACAAGAGACAGAGATTCTTTCAAGAGAGAGGAAAGGTGGGGTGTTGCTGAAAGAGGAACCCAGGAGAAACTGGACCAGGCCAGAAACTGACGGAGCCCTCTTTTTTTCTCCTAGATCTCATGGCATCCCTGTGTCTCGGCCAGCCTGCTCTTTCTTGCCGCACCCGCAGCCCAGTGCCCTGCACCTTTGCACAGTCCCAGCTTGAACATGACCGCAGTGGCCCTCCCACTGCACAGCTGCTCTACGTGACAGCAGTTCTTGGCACAGTCTTCATGTCTCATCTCTGTCCCTGCCGCTAACTGCCTCAGTCTCTCAATTTTCCAACTTCCAATTTCCAACAAAGAAATCAGAGCGGCTCAGTTTACCTTTTTGAGGCAGCTCCAGTCCAATTAATTGTGGGCACGGGTAGCAGAGTCTTGTCCGAAATATGGCTTCTTAGAAACTCTAATTCAAAAAGATACATGCACCCCAATGTTCACAGCAGCACTATTTTTTTTTAACATCTTTATTGGGGTATAATTGCTTTACAATGGTGTGTTAGTTTCTGCTTTATAACAAAGTGAATCAGTTATACATATACATGTGTTCCCATATGTCTTCCCTCTTGCGTCTCCCTCCCTCCCACCCTCCCTATCCCACCCCTCCAGGCTGTCACAAAGCACCGAGCCGATATCCCTATGCCATGCAGCACAGCAGCACTATTTACAATAGCTAAGACATGGAAGCATATGTCTTCCATGTCTTAGGACATTTAGGAAGCGACCTAAATGTCCATCGACAGATGAATGGATAAAGAACATGTGGCACATGTGTGTATATACATATATATATATATATACACCATATATATGTATGAAAATAATGCCATTTGCAGCAACATGGATGGACCTAGAGATTATCATACCATGTGAAGTTAGAAAGACAAATATTATATTATATCACTTACATCTGGAATCTAAAATATGATACAAATGAACTTATTTACAAAACAGAAACCAACTCACAGACATAGAAAACAAACTTATGGTTACCAAAGGGGAAAAGGGTAGGGGGAGGGATAAATTAAGAGTTTGGGATTAGGGGTTTCCCTGGTGGCGCAGTGGTTAAGAATCCGCTTGCCAATGCAGGGGACACGGGTTCAAGCCATGGTCTGGGAAGATCCCACATGCCGTGGAGCAACTAAGCCCGGGAGCCACAACTACTGAGCCTGCATGCCACAACTACTGAAGCCTGTGTGCCTAGAGCCCATGCTCCACAAGAGAAGCCACTCCAATGAGAAGCCCATGCACTGAAATGAAGGCTAGCCCCCGCTTGCCGCAGCTAGAGAAAGCCTGCACACAGCAACAAAGACCCAATGTAGCCAAACATAAATAAATAAAATAAATAAATTAAAAAAAAAAGAGTTTGGGATTAGCAGATACAAACTATTAAATATAGAATGGATAAACAACAAGGTCCTACTGTAAAGCACAGGGAACTATATTCAATATCCTCTAATAAACCATAATGAAAAAGAATATATATATATATATATAATTGAATCACTTTGTTGTACACAAGAAACTAACACAACATTGTAAATCAACTATACTTCAATTAAAAAAAAAAAGAACGAATTATGGCTCCTTCAGTGCCTATGAGAATAGGCGTCTTCCCAGGACCCATGGAAGGGTGGGTCCTTCAAATATACCAAGTGTAGACGTAAACGAGTAAACACATAAATTATAGTAGACTATAGTTGGTGCCAAACAATGAGCCGAGGCCTAGTTGAACCCGGGCCTGAGAGTCAGGGAAAGCTTTGCAGAGGAAAAGATCATGTGAAGGAAGAGCAGGGGTTTGCCAGAGAAATATGGAAAGGAGGGCGTTCCAGATGGAGGAATGTATGGGCAAATGGAAGCTGTTGTCAAAGGTCGTGACCTGTTCAGAGCACGGAGGCAAGTGCAGGGAGACTGGAGTGAGAGTGGGTGGCAAAAATGGGAGCGAAGCTGGGAAGACAGGTGGGATCAGACTGCAAATGACTTTGTATGTACACTGAGCTAGGGAGTTGGGGTTTTATCCCATAGGCAATGGGAGCCAGTGTATGTTTATTAAGCAGGGAGGTAACATGATGCATTGTTTTCTGGAAGTAGGTTCCACATTGCTCATAAGATCACCACTTCCTGCCATGGTTGGGCTCTGATACAACATCAAGGCTACTGCACTGGGCTCCTTATCCCATGGGGGAATGGTCTTTCTTTTGTGATGGGGACCTTCTGTCCCCCCACTCCCAAACCCACCAGAAATATCTATACATGTCTCCAATTGTGAGTGGGGTTCTAGTAGATATCCAGGAGTTTCATGGGGCTTTTGACCCAAGGATGGGCACCCCATATTTAAGAAGACAGTAAGCTCGGTAGCAGTGTAAAGGTTAGATTAGAGGGGAGCTTGGAAAAAGAGGGGTCAGTTAGGCAGCTGCTCTAATTGGTGAGATCCAACCAATAGGTAAGGAAGACGTAACCCAGGCTAGCAGGAGAGAGAGTGTGGCATGAGAGACATTCTCCAGGTGGGACCCCTGGCACTGCTGAGGGGAGGGTGAGGCAGAGAGAAGAGGCATCTAACCTGGGTGAGTGGGAAGAGAAGGGTACCAGAACACACACAGGGGACCCTGGAGAACGAGCAGGCTTGGGAGGAAGATGTTGGATGAGGTTTTGAGAATGTTGTCCGGAGATTTCTAACGGGCAGTTGGAAATCTGGGCCTGGAATTCAAGAGAAAAGTCTTCACCTTTACACACCCCATCCCCACTTCAATCTATTCTACGTGTTCAGCAAACATGTTAAAGTTATGTGCTCCATCAATATAACCACAGCTGGTTTTGATGTCCTTCAGATCCTTCACTCAAGCTGATGTCTGGATCTGGAACTGTGGTCTCTGCCCAGGAGGGATTGTGATTCTGTATCTTATCCTTCACAATCTACCCCAACATTTGAGTTTTCTCTGTTCAGTCAACTCATAGCACTTCCTCTTATCCTTCCAAATTACCTGAGTGCCTCTCCTTTCTGTGACCCTTTTCTTCAGTAACAGTCCTGCAGCCTGGGTGAAGAACCCAGAGGGTGAGTTTCTCTCAGCCCTCTGGAGAAAGGAAAGGAAGGAGCAGGTGTAGAGGGTAGCAGTGGGAGTGGCCACGGCTTTAATTTACTCTCCCTCTAGCTGGTCTTGAAACCTGTATGTGGATTCCCTTGCCTTCCTTAGGCCCATAGTGGGGATGTCTCTGATGCTTGGGTAGAAGTTCCACCTTGGAAAGCTTTACTCTACCACCTCCCCTGCCCCCAAGAATTTCACACACACACACACACACACACACACACACACACACACACACACACACACAGGACCTGGAAAGAGGTTATAGCGGCGCTTAGATCAGGTTCTCCCGTCAAGTTTGGGAGATGGAAACAAGCATTGCTCTCACACACCCCCACCTCCACCTCCACCCCCCACCCCCCCACCCCCCCACCTCCACTTCCACCCCCACCCCACCCCCCCACCCCCCACCCCCCGCTAACTATTAAGTCTCTGCTTCTATTGCTTCTACCTTTGGTGCCTCCCTGTGGCTGATACCGCCCCTCCCCCCATCACCTCCCTAATCCTCCCCTCTTTCCATGCCTTCTCTAAGCTTCTTCCGGCCCTAGAGCTCCATCCCACACAACTGAAGAGGTTGGGTGTCTTAGTCAGCTCAGGCTGCTATAACAAGATACCATAGACTAGGTGGTTTAAACTACATTCATTTCTCACAATTTTGGAGGCTGGGAAGTCCAAGATCAAGGCACTGGCATATTAGGCGTCGGTGAGGGCACTCTTCCTGGTCCCTTCTTGCTGTGTCCTCACATGATGGGGAGAAAAGGCCCTGGTCTCTTTATCTTCTTATAAGGGCACTAATCCCAGCATGGGGGCTTTACTCTCATGACCTCATCTAAACCTAGTTACCACCCAATGGTCCCACCTCCAAACACCATCACGTTGGGGGTTAGGTTTTCAACATGAATTGGGGGTGAAAACAAACATTCAGCTCCTAGCACACAGGCTCTTAGATTGAGCATGGGAGAAGAGTAGGGTTCCAGATACTAGTGCTCTAATATTTTTGACGCTGTCACATTCTACTTCAGAATTTTATCTCTGCACATGTTTCTAAAACCATATAATGACCTGCCTTCCTTTGATTGGTCATCACTAGATTGGAAACTCCTTGAACACAGGTAATATGTCTAAATAAAACACATTTCAAGAGCCTGGTACACAGTCATCTCTCTCTGGGAATCTCAACATCTAAGTGGATGGAAATCTGGGGTCATGGCCTTGCTTGCCTCGCTGAGCAAGGGTGGTCTACAGTGAGAAGATAGAGGTTCAGATCAGCTCTCCCACTCACTGTATGTGGTGGGCAATCCACTTTCTCTCCTCTAAAAAATTAGAATAAATAACACCTGTCCTGCATTTTTTTTACAGGATTCCTGTGAAAATTAAATATGGAAACACTTGTAAAAGCCCTTTGTAAAGTGTGAAAAATCCTATACAACATGAGATATTGTGATTATTATCTGGGGCACTGGAAAGGCAAGAGTTCTACAGATAGATAAAGGGGTTCTAAATAGATAAGATTATATGGCTACTCTGTGTGACTTAGCTCCTGACTCTGTCCAGAGTGTCTGTTTGCCTATTTTCTCAGCTTGCTAGTGATCCAAAGCCGTACCAGCTTCTACTGTTTGGCTGGAGCCTAAGAGAGACAGAAACAGAGAGACAGGGAGAATGAGGGACGGAAGCAGAGATACATGGGCAGACCTCACCTGGCTTCAGGGCTGGGATTTTCCAGGGTGGAAAAGTCCAGAGGACTTTCTTACCCTTCTTCATTCAACAAAGAATGACTGTCAGGGTTTGGGTCTGAGTTCACAGAGAGAGCTCATAGTGAACTTTGAGATACTCTTATGGCAGCAGTCCTGAGGTCACCTGACCTACATGCAGACGCTGGAATATGGGATGCGGAACGTCCTCTCCCCTCCTTCCCTGTACTCCAGCCGCATTAAACTATCAGGAATTCATCTAACATGCTGTGCTCTTTAGGTCTCCCTCCTGCCCCCCCACCTTTTTTAATGTGTATATATATTTTTAAAATTAATGTTTTGGAGTGTAGTTGATTTACAATGTTGTGTTAGTTTCTGCTGTACAGCAAAGTGAATCAGTTATACATATACATGTATCTACTCTTTTTTGGATTCTTTTCCCATATAGGTCATTACAGAGTATTGAGTAGAGTTCCCTGTGCTATACAGTAGGTCCCCATTAGTTATCTGTTTTATATATAGCAGTGAGTATATGTCAATCCCAATCTCCCAATTTATCCCTCTCCCCCCTGCACTTTAATTGTGCTTCTTCTTCTCCTTCTTCCTGAATACCACTTCCCATGCCCCAAATCATGCCTTAACCTGGCTCACTTATCTGTTCTTAGGTCTCTACTAAAGGGTCGCCTCCTCCAGGAAGCCCTCCCTGAAGTCCTCACTTTGGGGTAGGTGTCCAGACTAAGCCTCCCACATATGTAGCAGGTATGAACTGTTCAACGACAACGAGGACACCAATTATATTACTTAAAACATGTTCTTGACATTAACTAGAACCACCTCAAGCCCACCCACCTAGATTGGAGAGAAGTTCGACACCAGTTGTTCCAGAGATGGATTCCACTTCCTTGGATCATCAGTCAACCCTGGAGTTCTTAGAAGGGGCCCCCCAGGCTCCCCGTCCTCCAGTCGGAAGAGGCCCTGGTTGGCTGTGTTGCTTCAGGACCCGTTCACGACCGCCTCTTTGTCATTGTTGTTCCATGGATCCTGCAGCCTCCTGGTCCAGCTCCCTGCTCAGAGCTTAAGGATTTTCCCCATGGAGGCCGGCTCCACAGCATCTCCCCCGCTCCCCTAGGCTCCAAAAGCTCTCCCAACCCAGTTCTTCTTCCTAGTCCTTGAGACTCCCCTGGGGTCTGGCTGCTGCCCCTTTCCTACCCCCTGAACCTCCCACCCCTTTCTTAGATAATAAAATCTAATTTCACTGATAGGCGATTACACAAATGACCCTCACCCCATCCTGTTATCACCTTCTGAAGGTAAAGATTTCTCAGGACTCTGAATAGAGGCCTGCTCACCATCCTGAAAGGGGAAAAATGCCTTCTATTCCCTCCTACGGCATCCACAGCAGCAAAAGCTGATTCTTAATAGATTATTAATCTGCTTCATGTCGCACATTTACATCTCACCCTAACCAAAAAGAAAAAGAAAAAGAACGTTCACCTGAGCTGTAATTATGTATGTTTCAGTCTCCCTAATAAATAGCCTTAGGCCGGTCTTGAGGAGAGATACCCCATATTACAAACCTCTGTATTCCCATGATGAGTGCTTAATAAATGTTGGATGAATAAATGAATTGCCTGTGGAATTCAGAACTCAGTACAATATTGTACTTACCAGCTATGTTACAAGGATTAAATACCAAGGCCTGCTTGGCAGTCCCTTTTACTAACAAAGAACTCCTGCTTTTCAGAGTGTGATAGCAGCTTGTCTTCTAGACTGGGGACACGTTTGAATGAGGCAGAATGTTTGTACTGGAATTTTCTATCCTATGTGGCCAAGTCTTTGCCAACTTGTGAACATCAGTTCCATGGTCAGTCAATAGACTTGACCTTCCTGATTCCAGGCAGTTAAGGGCCAAGGTGTTAATAATTTAGCAAATACAGACTCGAGAATATTTTCACCTGAGGAAAACATTGGAAGACAATTCATGTGGTTGGGCAGGCCTTTTGTTTCTTCATTTGTTTGTGTTAGTGTGTGGGGGGGGCTTGTCTTGTTTTTGTTGTGCTTTGTTTTGTTTTGGGCTTGCTCCACCAAAACCTTGGCTTCAGGGTGTTAATAAAACTGACCAAATAATAAACAGCTGAATCAGCACACTGCCCCAGAAACCGAGGTGCCATGGGATGAAATGTTTCCACCTGTGCTGAAAATGAACATTATTAGCCCAAATGACCACGGCAAGTAGGGTTATTCCATCCCAGAAGGCACGCAGCCAAAGGAGGGCTCCTTGGCATATTCTTCTTAGTACTTGTGACTCAAGATCTCCTTCCCTTCCCCTAGAAACAGAGAAGGGCTCGGAAAGGCACTTAGTTATCTCAGTAACAGACAGATTGTTATCCCTCAGTGAGAGGAATTTAATTCCAGAGATCTGTGTGTGGGAGCTCAAGGGATACCAATCAAAACACAGCAGGATTTGAGAGTAAGGTATCTAATAACTAACAAACACTTATTTCTCCAAAGCAAATCATACCAAACACATTTATAGATTCTTTTCTTTTTTCCCCCGACTTAATTACTGATCTGGTATACAGCTGGAATGCAGTGGGAAGCAAGCCCTCTGACTATAATCGAAAATACTCCCCTCGATGCTAAGGCAGCCACACTCAGGTTAGACGTGAGGTTGTCCTACCATAGTGACTTGGGCAGGGGGAGGATGAGCACCAGTAGGGGCAAACGGAGGCCTCCCCACAGGAGGGGCAACAGGGGAAACCAGCACACTACGTATCTGCCACACACAGAATCCAATGAGGAGGGCACAGAGCAGAATGGGGAAGTGGAAAGAGGATGGGAATATTGGAGGATTGAATGCCGCTCTGCCACAGGAATCCCCAAGGGCTTCCTTAGAAGGCAAGGAAGTCCGGGAGAAAAATTCTCTACATAAACCTGGGCAATGGCCACCTGAGATGGAACTGGAGAAAGGGGCCTGGTGAAATAAAAAAAAGGAGGTAAAGGACTCCATCTAAGCAACGATAAACAAATCACTATTGAGCACTTGGGACTTCCCTGGTGGTCCAGTGGGTAGACTCTGCACCCCCAATGCAGGGGGCCTGGGTTTGATCCCTGGTCCAGGAACTAGATCCCACATGCATGCCACAACTAAGAGTTCAAATGCCGCAACTAGGAGTCTGCATGCTGCAACTAAAGATCCCACGTGCCACAACTAAGACCTGGTGCAGCCAAAATAAATTAAATAAATAAATAAATGTTTTTTTAAAATACCAATCACAAGCACTGAAATTGAAACTGTGATTAAAAATCTTCCAACAAACAAAAGCCTAGGACCAGATGGCTTCACAGGAGAATTCTATCAAACATTTAGAGAAGAGCTAACAACTATCCTTCTCAAACTCTTCCAAAATACAGCAGGGGGAGGAACACTCCCAAACTCATTCTACGAGGCCACCATCACCCTGATACCCAAACCAGACAAAGATGTCACAAAAAAAGAAAGTTACAGGCCAATATCACTGATGAACATAGATGCAAAAATCCCCCACAAAATACTAGCAAACAGAATCCAACAGCACATTAAAAGGATCATACACCATGATCAAGTGGGGTTTATCCCAGGAATGCAAGGATTCTTCAATATATGCAAATCAATCAATGTGATACACCATATTAACAAATTGAAGGAGAAAAACCATATGATCATCTCAATAGATGCAGAGAAAGCTTTTGACAAAATTCAACACACATTTATGATAAGAACCCTCCAGAAAATAGGCATAGAGGGAACTTTCCTCAACATAATAAAGGCCACGTATGACAAACCCACAGCCAACATCGTCCTCAATGGTGAAAAATTGAAACCATTTCCACAAAGATCAGGAACAAGACAAGGTTGCCCACTCTCACCACTATTATTCAACATAGTTTTGGAAGTTTTAGCCACAGCAATCAAAGAGGAAAAAGAAATAAAAGGAATCCAAATCAGAAAAGAAGAAGTAAAGCTGTCACTGTTTGCAGATGACATGATACTATACATAGAAAATCCTAAAGATACTACCAGGAAACTACTAGAGCTAATCAATGAATTTGGTAAAGTAGCAGGGTACAAAATTAATGCACAGAAATCTCTAGCATTCCTATATACTAATGATGAAAAATCTGAAAGTGAAATTAAGAAACACTCCCATTTACCACTGCAACAAAAAGAATAAAATATCTAGGAATAAACCTACCTAAGGAGACAAAAGACCTGTATGCAGAAAATTATGACACTGATGAAAGAAATTAAAGATGATACAAATAGATGGAGAGATATACCATGTCCTTGGATTGGAAGAAGCAACATTGTGAAAATGACTCTACTACCCAAAGCAATCTACAGATTCAATGCAATCCCTATCAAACTACCAATGGCATTTTTCACAGAACTAGAGCAAAAAATTTCACAATTTGTATGGAAACACAAAAGACCCCGAATAGCCAAAGCAAACTTGAGAATGAAAAACGGAGCTGGAGGAATCAGGCTCCCTGACTTCAGACTATACTACAAAGCTACAGTAATCAAGACAGTATGGTACTGGCACAAAAACAGAAATATAGATCAATGAAACAGGAGAGAAAGCCCATAGATAAACCCACGCACATATGGTCACCTTATCGACAGCCTCTTCAATAAGTGGTGCTGGGAAAACTGGACAACTACATGTAAAAGAATGAAATTAGAACACTCCCTAACACCATACACAAAAATAAACTCAAAATGATTAAAGACCTAAATGTAAGGCCAGACACCATCAAACTCTTAGAGGAAAACACAGGCAGAACACTCTATGGCATAAATCACAACAAGATCCTTTCTGACCCACCTCCTAGAGAAATGAAAAGAAAAACAAAAATAAACAAATGGGACCTAATGAAACTTAAAAGCTTTTTCACGGCAAAGGAAACCATAAACAAGACAAAAAGACAACCCTCAGAATGGGAGAAAATATTTGCCAATGAAGCAACTGACAAAGGCTTAATCTCCAAAGCATACAAGCAACACATGCAGCTCAATATCAAAAAAACAAACAACCCAATCCAAAAATGGGCAGAAGACCTAAATAGACATTTCTCCAAAGAAGATATACAGAATGCCAACAAACACATGAAAGAATACTCAACATCATAATCATTAGAGAAATGCACATCAAAACTACCATGAGATATCATCTCACACCAGTCAGAATGGCCATCATCAAAAAATCTACAAACAATAAATGCTGGAGAGGGTGTGGAAAAAAGGGAACCCTCCTGCACTGTTGGTGGGAATGTAAATTGATACTGCCACTATGGGGAACAGTATGGAGGTTCCTTAAAAAACTAAATATAGAACTACCATACAACCCAGCAATCCCACTACTGGGCATATACCCTGAGAAAACCATAATTCAAAAAGAGTTATGTACCAAAATGTTCATTGCAGCTCTATTTACAATAGCCAGGACATGGAAGCAACCTAAATGTCCATCAACAGATGAATGGATAAAGAAGATGTGGCACATATATACAATGGAATATTACTCAGCCATAAAAAGGAATGAAACAGAGTTATTTGTAGTGAGGTGGATGGACCTAGAGTCTGTCATACAGGGTGAAGTAAGTCAGAAAGAGAAAAACAAATACTAACTAACACATATATATGGAATCTAAAAAAAAAAAAGGTCTTGAAGTACCTAAGGGCAAGATGGGAATAAAGACAGACCTACTAGAGAATGGACTTGAGGACATGGGGAGGGAAAAGGGTAAGCTGTGACAAAGTGAGAGAGTGGCATGGACATATATACACTACCAAACGTAAAATAGATAGCTAGTGGGAAGCAGCCGCATAGCACAGGGAGATCAACTAGGTGCTTTGTGACCACTTAGAGGGGTGGGATAGGGAGTGTGGGAGCGAGACGCAAGAGGGAAGAGATATGGGAACATATGTATATGTATAACTGATTCACTTTGTTATAAAGCAGAAACTAACACACCATTGTAAGCAATTATACTCCAATAAAGATGTTTAAAAAATAAATAAATACAAATAGAAAAAAATAAAATAAAAGATATTTTTAAAAAACCAAATCATTATTGAGCACCTGATTATATATGCCAGTGACTCTGCTGGGCACCAGGAATGTATTGTAAGAGAGATCTGGTTTTCACCCTCATGGAGCTTCTAGTACTGTGAGAGAGATGGACATCAGTCAATTAATTCCACGACGACAATCATGAACTTTGGCATTCCACAAATATTCTAGTCTCCTGGTACTGACCAGGGCCTTGCCTTTGTCACACCAGCTGTATTCTCCAGCTACGGCCAAAGACATATTCAGCTCGAACACAACATCCTGTAGATCTCAGAGGATATCTTTCTTACCTCAACGTCCTACAGAGGCAAACTGTTAATGAACAAAATTAAGCTCATTTGGGATGGAAGGGGTGTCATTATTTATTTAAATATTCTGGCAGTTGGCTGTCCAACCTTTCTGAAAATCAAGAATCTTACAGGGCTTCCCTGGTGGCGCAGTGTTTAAGAATCCGCCTGCCAATGCAGGTGACATGGGTTCGAGCCCTGGTCCAGGAAGATCCCACATGCTGCAGAGCAACTAAGCCCGCGAGCCACAGCTACTGAGCCGGCAAGCCACAACTACTGAGCCTGCATGCCACAACTACTGAAGCCTGTGTGCCTAGAGCCCATGCTCCGCAACAAGGGAAGCCACCACAATGAGAAGCTTGCGCACCGCAACGAAGAGTAGCCCCCGCTCGCCGCGACTAGAGAAAGCCCGCAAGCAGCAAGGAAGACCCAACGCAGCCAAAAATAAATAAAAAAAAAAAAAAAAAAAAAAAGAATCTTACAGAGTTTTTCCCAGGAGTTCCACTTTATTTGGAATATAACCTAAGAAATTCTTAAAAATTAGTTGCACAAGCTTGCAGTGTTAATTATAACAACGACAAGAAAAAGGGATATGAGTATCCATGAACCTATCAACAGTTAAACACATCCTTATGATGGAAAAGTTTGCAACAGCTAAAAACAATAGGAGCAGGTACTCATGATGTAGTAAGTGAAAAAAAGTTGATACAAACTCATATATACAAGATACTTCAACTGTGTAAAAATATGTGAACATAAAAACAAAAATATGCCAAATATTAAGGCAGCTTGCTCTGGGAAATCAGATTGGGATGATTGTTACTTTTTTTTACACGTTCTAAGCTTTTCCCACTGGGAAAAAATCACTTTTAAAATCAGAAAAGGGTTATTACAAATGAAAAACAATAATTTCAGGCCTATAAGCAGCTGAGGCTGAGTTTTGAATTCTAAGTTTTTCTTCCATTTTCCTGCTTCCTCCCTCTTCCCTTTGTTTCCATTTAAGGAACTAAGGGCTGGCAAGGTGCGGGTGAGCATTTGGTTCAGTAAGTTTTGAGGGGCCTCCTGGCACTCCTTGAAAATAGCAATCCCCAGGTCTTGGCTTCCCTCCCAGGGAGGAGAGCAGGTGACTCCATACACCACAGGGGCGGGGCAAATAGTTCTGTGACTAGCAGGGGAAGGGGGAGAGGGAAGGGGAGGGGGAGAGGAAAGGGGAAGAGGGAGAGGGAAGGGAAGGGGAGGGGGAGAGGGAAGGGGAAGGGGAGAGGGAAGGGGATTGGGAGAGGGAAGGGGAGGGGGAGAAGGAAGGGGATGGGGAGAGGGAAGGGGAGGGGGAGAGGAAAGGGGAGGGGGAGAAGGAAGGGGACAGGGAGAGGGAAGGGGAAGAGGGAGAGGGAAGGGGAGGGGGAGAGGAAAGGGGAAGAGGGAGAGGGAAGGGGAGGGGAGGGGGAGAGGGAAGGGGAAGAGGGAGAGGGAAGGGGAGGGGGAGAGGAAAGGGGAAGAGGGAGAGGGAAGGGGAGGGGAGGGGGAGAGGAAAGGGGAGGGGGAGAGGGAAGGGGAGGGGGAGAAGGAAGGGGATGGGGAGAGGGAAGGGGAGGGGGAGAGGGAGGTTAGCTGAGGCAGGGCAATGAAGTCTCTGAGGTGGGAGAAGCAGAGGTGGCTCTGGGGACTTTGCCTGGCACCTTCCCTGTGCTAAAGACAGGCATTCCCACCAGCTACTGACTGTGCTCCTTTTCCTCCCTTTCAAGGTAGGGAAGGAGTATTTGCTAATTTGGGGTAACCTAGAAATCAGGAATGGAACAAGGGAAATATCAAGGATGATAGATAAACCCTGGCTGAGTCTGGGCTGGGTGAAGTGTTGTACCCAACTGGTAATCACTGGTAACTGGTAACCAGCCTCATTGTTAGGAAGAGGCCAGGCCTGTGGTTCTGAGACCTTTAGTGTGTTTTAGAAGCTCCTGGGTAAAGGATGTAGGAGGTTTAACCCCTGTTTTAGTACTGGTCAAAAATCCTGGGCCAGGAGACAGTTTAGACAATGTAGCACATACTAGGATCCTTCCACAGTACAAGAATGTTTCCTGTCTTTAATCAGTGCCAGTGAATATCAGAAAGTTTCCTTTTCAGGAGTTCAAAATTCAAGTAGCCCAGGGATGAACAGGGCTGCAAACAAAGGCACAGACAACAACTGAGGGCAGGAGGAGGAAGGTGAGGACTGGGGCCTCCTGGGAAAACTGGGATATTCTATTTAAAGGTGGGAGGAAAAGGAAACTGGCCTCAGGGGACCAGAAAGTCTACCACTAACTTCACGGGAGACAGAGTTACTTATACATCAAGGAGATGCAAATAATGAAGGGAAGGAGAAAGATCTCTTAGGGGCTGGAGTGGAAAGGCCTGAAGGGGAAACTCTGGACACCCTGCTGTCCTTCCTCTAGCATGTGCTCTCATTCTCCCTTGTTGCCCTTTGCCAAATGATCTCCCCGTGCAGGTAAATTGGGTTTATTTCCCCAGAAGGGACCACGAGAAGACACAAGTTGTCTTCATGTTGTGTCACTGACTCTCAGATTCATTCAACACGTATTTCTCTGACCTGCTTCTTCCATCAATAATTCCCAAACATTTCCAATTAGCAGGCCACTTCAGGAAAGGCAAAACAGCCCTTATTAAAGCGTGATGTATCTCAGTGCTTGCCAGACTTTTTCACATCATGGCACACATCACGGTAAACTGTAATATTTATGTGACATGAAGGATAAACTGTGTGAGGCTGGACGCTGTCACCAGGCGCCAGCTGCTCCAGGGCTGTGAGGGTTCATCTCCTCCACACACCTGTAACCCACATGTTGCCACACTATTGGGAACCCCCAATCTGACACTTGGAGCCCAGCCACTAAAAAACAAAAACGCTTAGAATTAATAAATGGAAGTCATGTCTGTCAGCGACACTGCAAAGACCTAAACTACATGTCTTAAGTATTGTGAGCACATTTTAAATTTATGCCCAAAGCAAAACAAGGACATTTTATTTAAAAAATATTTATTTATGTATTTATTTTGGCTGCGCTGGGTCTTCATTGCAGCGCACGGGATCTTCGTTGCAGCGTGTTTAGCCGCGGCATGGGGACTCTTAGCTGTGGCATGCGTGTGGGATCTAGTTCCCAGACCAGGGATGAAACCCGTGCCCCCTGCATTGGAAACGCAGGGTCTTACCCACTGGACTACCAGGGAAGTCCCAAGGACATTGTAATATGATGTTGAAGTCCCTGGAGAGAGCTGGAAAGAGCCCGGGTGGTCTCTAGATGTCTGCTCTAACATGGGGGGAAGTATGAGGGCTCATTATCATTACTGTAATATTCATAGGAATATCCTTTCCAACCACGACAGGTTCTGAACCAAATGAGAACAAGGCTGAGGAATGAGAAAAATTGAGATGAAAACATAGCTTTATTTCTGATAAAGCTGGATTGGAAAATGTGGCTGGTACCTACATCCAAACGGGCTTCCTATTTTTTCTACCCAGATTTAAACTTACCCACACAGTCTTCAGCAAAGCAGCTGGATTACTGCAGGGCAAACACCCCCATCCTTCCTGCCAAGACTGGCTGCTTACCCCATGGAGTGCGGGAGGTCTCGAGAATTCAAGTTATTTTTCCAGTACCATTCCCTCCCAGAGAAGCCAGCAGAAGTTTCTATTTAATGGGGCAAGGTAGGAATGCAGGCTGATGAAAACAGCCCAAAGAGCCTTTGAGGGTTTATAAACACTTTACCCTCAAGTAAATGCAGAGTTTGACTAGGCTTCCTGGAAAACAGAGCTTGGGACAAAGCCTAAGGGTTAATGTTTCTGTGGAGAGGTTGCAAGCCCAGAGCAGCAAGAGTGAGGAAAAGAGGTGAGGCTGGGAAGGAGGGGAAGCAAACACAAGGTTGTGCATTATCAAACTGGCTACGGGCCCACAAGAAAATACACAGAGTTGCTCACTCACGCACTTGGGATGTCTCCAGGGATTGGAAGAGTCAGTTGGAGAGAAAGAAGCAGAGTGAGCAACTGTCGGCCCCTCCCAGTCTCATCTCCCTTTTTGGTCAAAGTTTACCCCCTGGGGGTTAACTCCCCATGTCTGGGCCGTGTGAGCCCCTCTAAGCAGCTGCTGGGAAGCCAGAGGTTCCTGGAAGCCAGCTGGGTTGGACTTGGATGCTGTGCCCTGGCTCCCTTGGGGCAGTTGAGGTCACACCTGACAGGACAGCACAAGGACAGCAGCTGTGACTGCAGGGCCGTAGAAAGAAGCCAGCACCTCTCTAGCTGGGAGGCAGGGCAAGACGAGGCAAAATGAGACTGAAGAAAAGGTGGGACTTAGCCAATCTAGGAAGGTATATAAACTGGGTCCAGACAGTAACTTAGGAAAAAACTGTCTTTGATTCTGAAATTGCTCAGGCCCTTGATGCTCTGGGCAGTCAGATGTCTCTTGACTGCAGCTTTGGTAAGCGCTGGTTGAAAAAAAGGATGTGCTCTCTCCTCATGATGAAATGATGCAACTGTCTGCAAGGGCCCAGAGGCCTTGCAAATTTGAGCTGGGCCTGCAACCCCAGAGAAGCCTGGACCATTGTTCTAATCGCTGACCCGACAGCCAAAAACATGGCATTGGAACAGCATCAGTTTTATTTTTTTATGTGTGTTGTGTCTTCGTTGCTGTGCGTGGGCTTTCTCTAGCTGCGGCAAGCGGGGCTACTCTTCGCTGCGGTGCACAGGCTTCTCACTGCGGTGGCTTCTCTTGCTGCAGAGCACGGGCTCTAGGCACGCGGGCTTCAGTAGTTGTGTGGTACACAGTCTTAGTTGCTCCGTGGCATGTGGGATGGAGCAGCATCAATTTTAACTTACTTATTTTTCTCAAGCTATATATGGTTTTATTATATTTTTAGATATAATTCACGTACTTTAAAATTAATTCTTTTTTTTAATGATGTTGGGAGACTTTTTGTTTGTTTGTTTATTTTTTGGCTGCGTTGGTTCTTTGCTGCTGCACGCGGGTTTTCTCTAGTTGCAGCGAGCAGGGGCTACTCTTGGTTGCAGTGCGCAGGCTTCTCATTGCAGTGGCTTCTCTTGTTGCAGAGCACGGGCTCTAGATGTGTGGGCTTCAGTAGTTGTGGCACACGGGCTCAGTAGTTGTGGCACACGGGCTCAGTAGTTGTGGCACACGGGCTCAGTAGTTGTGGCGCATAGGCTGAGTTGCTCCACAGCATGTGGGATCTTCCTGGACCAGGGCTCGAACCCATGTCCCCTGCATTGGCAGACGGATTCTTAACCACTGCGCCACCAGGGAAGCCCCTAAAATTAATTCTTTTAAAATATACAGTTCAGTGGTTTTAGATCATTCACAAGATTTTGCAACCAGCAGCACAATTAATTTTAGAACATTAACCCCAAAAGAAATCCCATACCCATTAGCAGTCACTTTCCATTTCCCATTTCCCGCAGGAAATCACTAACTGACTTTCTTTCTCTGTGAATTTGCCTATTCTGTATGTTTCATATGAGTGGAATCACACAATATGTGGCCTGTTGTGACTGGCCTCTTTTGTTCAGCCTGTTTTCAAGGTTCATCCATGTTGTGGCATGTATCAGAACTTCAGTCCTTTTTGATGGCTGATTAATAGTCCACTGTATGGATATGTCACATTTATTTTTCCGCTTTTCAATTAATGGACCTTTAGGTTGTTTACACTTTTTGGCTCTTATGAGTAATGCTGCTATGAACATGCATACACAAGCTTTTTGTGTTTTAATTTCTCATGGGTACATACCTAAAAATGGAATTGCTGGGTCATACATTAACTACATGTTGAACTTTTTGAGGAACTGCCAGACTGTTTTCCAAGTGGTTGTACCATTTTACTTTCCAACCAGCAATCTCTGAGGCTTCTAATTTCTACATATCCTCACCAGTACTTATTGGTTGTCTTTTTTTTGCAGTACGCGGGCCTCTCACTGTTGTGACCTCTCCCGTTGCGGAGCACAGGCTCCGGATGCGCAGGCTCAGCGGCCATGACTCACTGGCCTAGCTGCTCCGCGGCATGTGGGATCTTCCCGGACCGGGGCACGAACCCGTGTCCCCTGCATCGGCAGGCAGACTCTCAACCACTGTGCCACCAGGGAAGCCCTTGCCTGTCTTTTTGATGATAGCCACCCAAGTGTGTGAGAAGTGATACCGCACTGTGGTTTTGATTTGCATTTTCCTAATGACAAATAATGTCGAACATCTCTTCACGTGCTTAGTGGCCATGGAGAAATTTCTGTTCAAATCATTTTCCCATTTTTTGCTGTACACCTGAAACTAACACAACATTGTTAATCAACTATACTCCAGTATAAAACAAAAAGTTAAAAAAATCATTTTCCCATTCTTAAATTGGGTTATTTGTCTATGTATTGTTGAATTGTAAGAATTCTTTATATATTCTGGATAGTGTTTATGTCAGATATGTTTGCAAATACTTTCTCCACTCTCTGGGTTGTCCTTTCGCTTTCTTGATATGTCCTTTGAAGTACAAAACTTTTAAATCAAAAAACATATGTCGATGCATATCTTTTTATTACTTTATGTATGTATATATCAATGTGTACTGTTTAAAACTGAGTTATAATTGACATAGCACTATATTCACTTCAGATGTACAACATAGTGATTTGATATATGTATATATTTTGAAATGTTCATTTTAACCAAGAAGAATGTGATTGAATCAAAGCTATCATGGTAGAGTTTGGTAACATCCCTCCCCACCTTCTGCCATTGTGGGCCAGTCAGCTGAGGGCACATTTCCTGGACCCTTTGCCATTTGACCACTGGAGTAAGGCCAAGGCAGCCAGAGCGCCCTAGGGAAAACCAAACTGCTTCCTGAGACATTGGGAGAAAGTCAGAGGAGGGATATTTAGAAAGGAAAAGGGAACAGGAGTCCCATTTGCTCACTTTTTTCTTTTTCTTTGCTCAACTAAGCAAATTCATACACCTCACTTTCCCCTAATGCAACTTCTTCATTTCTCCCCCTGCATAGCAAAAGAGACTTGGCAGGCATTGAGAGGAATAAGAAAAAAATGGCTAAGTCTTTTCAGACTTAACCAAAAATTTTTTAAGGTCCTGACTCAATGTAAAGTATCCCATGTGTAACCTTCCTGGTATCAGGCAGTTTTCCCCACAGTCTATTGGGGGCGAGCTGATGAGTTCCCCAGGTGCCCCTTGAGAGCTGGGATTGGAATTCAGAACCCCAGATTTTGAGGCCATCTGCCTTAGGGCCAGAGCCTCTCCCTCCCTTCCCAGAGAGCCAGATCGGGGCGCTGAGTGTAGAAGCCTTGACTCCACACATTCTGCCTTTTTTAAGAGCAAATGTCTGTTTTAGGCACAGAAAATACAAAGAGGAATAAGACAGCTCCTACCCACAGGGCAGTAGGGAAGCTGCCCCAGAAACAAGTAGCCACTCCAACCACGTGACACACGTGAAATAGAAGTGCTGGGTACACATGGGCCCTGGCAAGCCTGCCTGTGACTCCAGCAGGTGGCCTCAGATGGGCAGCTGCGTCTGCCCTTGAAGGGGACCTGGACGTGCTACAGCCCCACAAGCTGGAGGAAAGGGCTAGCCCCACATTTGTTGGGGCAAAATGGGGTGTCTGCCCCAGAGAGGGTAAAGTAAGACATTTAGTGAAAAGAAAAGTTGTGGCTCTTCAAGGAGAGGAGAGAACAGAGGGTGCGAAAAGATGGGAGAGGAGGGAAGAGGATGTTTGGTCAACAGTTGTTCCTGCTGTGACTCGGAGCAACAAGGAAGAGTAGGACTTTTTTTTTAATAATACCTTTATTGAGCTATAATTCATATACCATACAATCCACTCTAAGTGCACAATTCAATGTTTTTTAGTATATTCACAGAGTTGTGCAACCATCACCACAATTTTAGAACATTTTCATCACCTTGAAAAGACACCTGTGCCCCTTAGTGGTAACCCCGCCCCCCACTCTGCCTATTCCCCCAGCCCTAGACAACTACCGATTTACTTTCTGTCTCTATACATAGTTCTATTCTGCACATTTGACATAAAAGAAATCATACAATGTGGTCTTTTGTGACTGGCTTATTTCTCTTTGCATAATATTTTCAAGGTTCACCCAGGGTGAATCAATATTTCATTTCTCTTCACTGCTAAATAATATCTCACTGTACGGTTACACCACATTTTATTTAACCATTCATCAGTTGATGGACATTTGGGTTGTTTCCACTTGGCATCATGAATAATGGTGCTTATAAACGTTCGTGTACAAGTTTTTATATGGAGGAGTAGGACTTTCCAGTTAGTCCTTATCAATTATTTATTAACTGCCTCTTGTGTATATAGCACAGTGATAGGTGTAGGGGTGAGGGAAAGGATGTAGGAGGGCCGAGACCCAAAGAACTATAAATATAATTCACCAACTGTCCTCTGACTGAAGAGATATAAAATCAAAATACATTAGGTGAATCTTCAGTGGATTCTGGCTCAAAAAAAAAAGCCGTAGAGGGGACAGTTAAAACATCTGATTGTGGACTGGAAATTAGATGACATTAGGGAATCATTGCTCATTTTCATACGTGTGCTAATGATATGGTTATAAAGGAAAATGTCCTGATTTGCAGGGTATGCATGCTGAAGAAGTATGTAGGGTTGAAGTGTCATGGTGTCTGAAGGTTATTTTCAAAAATTTAGCAAAAAAAAAAAAAAAAAAAGGTACACACTTGACTACATGCAAGTAAAACAAATATGGCAAAACATTAACAGTTGTTAAATCTGGATGGTGGGTATTTGGGTGGTCATTGTACTATTTTCTCAAATTTTCAGCATATTTGAACATTTCCAAAATAAAAATCTAAAAAAATTACAAAGCAAGGTAAGGACATAAAAGTAAGTGGCGTATCTTTTAAAACAAGGTAGTCGGGGAAGGCCTCTGAAGGCAGGACATTTGAATAAATGCAGGAAGGAGGGAGTTGGCCATGAGGACCCAGGGGAAGGGCATTCCAGGAAGAGGGAACAGCCATCTCAGGGGCCCTCGGGCTTGGTGTATCCCTGGACACAAGCACTGTGAGGGGATGTGAGGGAGGCAGGAGATGAGGTTGAAAAGGTAGCCTAAATCCAGATAACACAGCATCATAGAATTAAGATTTTAGTTTAAGGATGACCTACTAAAGGACCATGAGTGGAGAGTTACTTGGGTCAAATTATATTTTAAAACATCTCTCTGGTTCCTGGGTGGAGAATAGGCTGTGAGGTGAGGGTGGGAGTCATAGTGGACAAGAGTGGAAACAGAGAGGCTGATAAATAGGATTTATTGCAGAGAGCGTGGCGTCACAGATTAGGTGATGGCACAGGGAGAAGGGCTTAGTTTTGGCAAATATGTCCCAGAAGGGGAGTTCTCACGGAGTTTGTTGATGGACTGGGTGTGGGAATGAGGGGAAAAAACAGTCAAAGGAGACTCCAAGGACAGTCTGAGCATCTGGCCAAATGGTGGCGCCATTTGCTGAGACAGGGAACTCTGGAGGGGAGGCACAGGCTTTTCCTTTCCAGAGGAACATTAGTTTGGTTTAGAATGGCCTGGAAGTCTTTGTGGTCATGGAGGAGCTGGAATTGGGGTTGGGCCTTCAAAATAAGTTTATCAGTGTCAACAAATTAAGGTTTTCATGTGGGTTAACTTTCTGAGCATCCAAAGTACTGCTTTAAGCTGTTTATCTTTTGTTGCCTTTTCAGCTAGAGTCGTCCTTTCTTCCTTTTAGTTGTATGGTATTTGAGCATTTACTGTGTACCACGTGCAGTTCTAGGCATTGGATGTATTGCAGCGAATGAAACAGACAAAACCTCTGCCTTCATAGTGTTTACATTCTGGTGAGGGGAGAAGACAAACATAGCTAAGTAATATACAGCATGTAATATATGAGACGGTGATAAGTCTTAGGGAGAAAAGCAAAACAGGGGAGGGGAAGAGGAGGCACTGCGGTGGAGCCGGGACTGCAATTTTTAAAAAATATTTATTTATTTATTATTTATTTTATTTATTTTGGCTGCGCTGGGTCTTCGTTACGGCATGCGGGATCTTTTAGTCATGGCATGTGGACTCTTAGTTGTGGCATGCATGTGGGATCTAGCTCCCCGACCAGGGATCGAACCCAGTCCCCGTGCATTGGGAGTGCGGAGTCTTACCCATTGGACCACCAGGGAAGTCCCTGGGATTTCAATTTTAAATCGGGTGCCCAGAGAAGGCTCTACAGAGAAGGTGACATCTCTGCAAAGACCTAAAGGAGAGAAGGGAGGAAGCCATGTTTTTAATCTAAGTGAAGAATGTTTCAGACTGAGTGGCAAGTACAAAGGCCCTGGGGCAGGAGCATACTTGGTATATCTGAGGAACAGCTAGAAGGCCAGTGTGGCTAGAAAGCTGTGAGTCAGGGAAGAGGGTAGGGGCAGCTCCTATAGGGCCTGGGAAGCCCGCAATGGCTTTGGCTTTAACATAGAGTGAAATGGGAAGTCCTTAGAGAGTTTTGAATAGTGGGGATCTGATTTATGGTTTAAAAGGATCACTGGTTTCTATCTGAGTGAATTCAGGGATTAAAGAGAGGAGGCCTGTTGGAAAGTGATTGTATATAGTAATGATAATGGCTTAGTAGAGGTGGTGGGGAAATGATTGTGGATATATTTGATAGTAGAGCCAACAGGATTTCCTGATAGATTCAAGGTACAGAATTAGAGAGAGAGGTCAAGGATTGTAAAGTCTAAGGCCTTTGGCCTGAGCAGCTGGAAGGATGTATTTGGTTGAACCAAATGATGTTGCTGATACTTGACTGTTCTTGACCTTAAAAAAAAAAAAAAAAAAAGGTTATTTCATATATTCTAACTTAATAGTGGCCATTTTCTGAGAAGGGGAAAACTATGTGAGGAAGAGGTGGGGAGATTATCAGAAGTTTATTTTTGGTCACGAGAAGATGTTGAATAGTCAGCTGTATATACGTGTCTGAGTTCAGGAGCAAGGCCCCAGTCAGCAATGTATATTAGGGAGTCAGAGCATAGAGGGCAGTTAAAGCTCTGAGACTGGATGAGATCACTTAGGAATTAAATGTAGATAAAGAAGAACAGAGGCCTGGAGACTGAGCCTGGAGCCTCTAGCATTTCCAGATCACGGAAATGAGGAAGCAGGAAACCACGACTGGCAAAACAAGGGTTCCAAACAGGGGTGCTGGCCCCGACGAATAATGTAGGTGTGAAAAATTTCCCCAGCCTTGCTCTCTCCTTGAGCCTTGGCATTAGGGTATGTGTGTGTGTGTGTGTGTGTGTGTGTGTGTGTGTGCATGCACGTGTGTAAGGGGGACATGATAATATCTTATCCATGACTAGATCTTTAGAAATTGCAACATCTCTTCTCCTATTTGATCTAAGCAAGGGTAATGTAGGTGCTATCATCCCATTTTACAGATGAGTAAACTGGGACACAAAGGTTAGGTTACTTGCCCAAGTTACAACAATAACAGGTAGCAGATCAGGGACTATGAGGGGGCATCTGTCTCTAAGTTCCACAGTCTCATTGAATCACACTTGTTTGGGGGAGGTTGGTGCTTCCCCAGGGGGCCAGCTGCCAGAGGGAGCAAGCAAAGAATCCCATGGGAATGGTAGCAGTGAGGGAGATACAATCTTTCCATCCTTTCTGTACAATCTTTCCATCCTTTCTGCTGCTGGCTGTTCTTGCGCCCCACTGACTGCTTCTATGGGGAAAAATTATAACCGGGTTACATGGAGATGACTTGAAATGAGTTTTAAGCTTTTATTTCTTGGCAGCAAGGAAACTGTTGATATTATTGCCCTCTTGAGGGGTCTGGACCTGTGATCTCAGATACCAAGAGCTCCGGATTTAAAATGAACCTATTTCTCAACAGAAATAGTCAAATGGAATCAGGAAGCCTTATTTGGGGGACTTTCACATTTGGCGGGGATACTGATAAATTCACTTTAGTTTTAGAGCCATTGGGTTAATAGGGACCTTTCAGAGATAGAGCAGCTTCTGGGCTGGGCTCTTCGACTCACTCCACCGAATGATGGGTTTCATCTTACTCCCTCTTAGTGCCTTGCTCAAAGCAATATATTCTCTGCAAACTTGTTTTCTTGCCTTTGAGAAGCTGCTCCTGAGATCAGAGGCTCCATTGGTCAAGCTTGGCCCTGCCCTGGGGAGAGATAAACAGGCCCAAATACATTTCCCAGATTGCAACACTGACACGTCAGGCAAGGCTGGACAGCTGTTCCCTCACAGCGCCCCTGGTTGTCCCCGATAAGGAAGAACATGGCTCATTCCAGGGTACTGCCTTGTGTGCACACATATAAACAGACACTCCCAGGTCCCGGTGTTGTTTTAGAGCAAATTATTGACATACTGAGTGGCTGAGACACTGGGGGGAAAGGTGAGCACAAACTGACTCCGCTCAAGGGAAGCTCCAGGTCCATAAGCAAAAAATAAGTCAAACCAAGACTGTCATTTGGCACCACTTTGGAGCCACTTTTTGAACCTACCTGGTCAAGGGCAGGTTCAGGAGTCCTCTGAAACTCTGGAAAGAGGAGGAAAGGGGGAGGAAGTCATAATAAGGGAGGTGGATTTATGAAGGAGCAGATGTCGAAATGCCCAGAGGGAAAAGTGTCTGGTAAAAATGTGAACATACCTTCACCACAAAGATCGACACTGTGACGTCTTTAAAAAAATACCAAAAATGGGAATTCCCTGGTGGTCCAGTGGTTAGGACTCTGCGCTTCCACTGCAGGGGGCACAGGTTCGATCACTGGTTGGGGGAACTGAGATCCTGCATGTCGTGTGGTGCAGCCAAAAAAAAAAAATTAAATTAAAAATACCCTCCCCCAAAAAAGTGAATGCTCTTCTTCTTAAATGACATATAGTGTATAAGGGGTGGGGCAAATGGGGGATTAATATTAATAATACCATCAGTAATATCATCACACCTTGTAATCAACACTTCACGTTGTCTTCATAAAAAGCAATTTATAGTTTACAAGGGGCTTTCACATTCATCTTTTCCATTTATTCCATCAACCCACTCGAGTGGGTAGGGCATTATAAGCCACATTTTACAGATGAGAAAACTGAGGCTTGGGAGGATATAAGCAATTAACTGAGGCATAATTAAGAGCTGGGGAGGGGCAGGTTTGTCCTAAGTAACCCAGGGCTAAGATGCTTACTAGGAAGGGTGATTCCTTTTCAATGACTGCTCAGAGGCTAAATCACCATGGCATTCTTAAATAAAGCAGCCTCACCTTCCCCAGTGTGGTCCAGAAGAAGTCTCTCTAACTAAACACTCCTCTGATGATTTTTGCTTAGTACTTACACCACAGCATCATAACATCTGTGAAGATTAAAGCATCACGGGAAAATCTCTATATCCACCCTATGCCCTTCTTTCTCAAGTGTCCCATCCTTGACCAGCTGTTTCTGTTCTGGAAAAAATAGCTTCAGATCCTTTAAGTTTGCTACCTTGGTCTCAGGTGGGGAGGAAACGTCCTTATTTTCATAGGACGTTATGGAAGCACAGGACCCACCTGGAGCGGTCAGGCAGGTGTTTTGAAAGTGCTGATGCCTACTGGAATCTTCCAGCAGTGGTTCTCAAACTTTGGCCTGCATCAGAATCATCTGGGGAGCTTGTTAAAGACTTGGATGTCCAAGGCCCACCCCAGACCTTCTGAATCAGAATCTCCTACCCTAAAACACATGAATATAATAATACTTCCATTCTTTAACCATTATCGTTTATGATGATGATAACAACACTGGCAGTTGAGCTATTAAATGAGTGGGGGAGTTGGAGGCGGGGGCAGAGAGCTGGGAGGGCAGGAGAAAGAGGAACTACAACTCCCAGAATCCCTCGAGAAAGCCCACGCTACGGCCGCGGCGGCCCACCCCTTTCGACAGCTGGGCCCGCCCCTCCGATGACGTCACAGAGGTGACGTCACGGCGCCCAGAGCGAGGCTGGGGTAGAGAGGCCGACTGAGCTGGAGTCGTCCGCTTGTCGTGGGGGCTGCTAGGGAGCCGGCGAGAGGGTGAGCGGGCGAGCAGGGGAGTGAACTAGTGCAGGCAGGAGGGAGAGTCGCGCGGCGCAGAGGAGCGCCGGGGCCGGGCAGCGGAGACTCACAGCCAAAGAGGGGCAGCCCGAGCCGGGCGCCGCGGGGTCCCCACCCCCACTCGGCCGGACGGTGCCCGGTGTTCCCCCGTGCGGGGGGCGGCGGCGGCGGCGGCGGCTGACGGGACCGGACAGGACTGCGGGGGTGTTGCCACCTCCACCGAGGAGCCGGCGCGGCCGCGGGCTCCTCAGAGCCGGGGCCCGGGGCCCGTGACAGACGGGCCGAGGAAGGGAGAGAGGCGGCGGCGGCGCAGGCGACGGGGAGGCAGCGGCGAAACCATGTCATCCCCTAGTCCGGGAAAGAGGCGGATGGACACGGACGTGGTCAAGCTGTATCCTTCGTGGACTGGGAATTCGGGCTGTACGTGGGGGGCGGTTTGGGGATGCCCAGGGCACCCCCTGAAACCTAAGCAGGGGCCCAGGGGCACTCCAGGCCACTGTCCGAGGCTCCCTCCCCCATCTCCCTCCCCCTAGTGCCTACGGAGGCTCCTTGGCACCTCCCAGGAGCCGAGAGCCTTCTCAGCTCCCCCTTTATCTGCAGCACCCCGAAATGTGCGTTGTTCCACGCTCTTTCCTCACCCCCAGTGCCCGTGACTTTTCTTCACGACGTTTGGACTCCCAAGTAGGCCTTTCCCCACCCCCCCCCACCCCCCAGGACCAGCCGCCTCTCTTCACCACCGAGCCCACCTTCTTTTTCCTGTTTGCTCGCTCTGGATTTAGGGACTCAAGGTAGAAATTCCCGAGAGCGAAGAATTCCCTTTCTCCTTTTCTTGAGATGCCTCCACTCACAATGCTTCTTGAACTGGGGTAACTCAAGTGACCTCCTTTATCCCTAATTCCTTTCTATATTAGGAAGAGAGTAGTCTGCTCAGTGCCCCCTCTTGTAATAAAGAGCTCTGAATGTTTTAAACCAGAGACCCCTATTAAGCTTTCTGGTCCTTAGAAGAACCCCACTGTTTTTCTTCCTACCGACAAAGCCTATCCCACCCATAGTTGTATATGGTGAGGACCCCCAGTCCCTCCAGCAAGCCACCCTCAATATTGTGGCTATGACAGCTGAGGGGGAAGGAGAGAAAGAGGATCTCCTTGACCATATAGCCCCTGTACTGGCCACTTAAGCAAACTCTCCATATGAGAATAAGGTTCTTGGGGAATAATTGCCCTGATCTTGCCAAGTGACACCCTCTATTTTTCTACTCCTCCCCCGCCCCCCCCTCCCCAACTTTATGTACTTTGAAGGTAGCAGTGGGAAAGCTATAACTGATAAGAGTCCTTCAGGCAGTGGTTTTGGTTGGAGTCCAGGCTGATTATTTCATGACCAGCTTGAGAAATTCGCGAAGGTTCCTGTGACAAATCGAGACATTTTTGGAGGGGTAATTTAGAGAGTGGGGGGAGAGAGGAAATGAGCCCAGTGTTCTGAACAACTAATCCCCGGGGAGAGGTGGACCCGAGGGTGGGGAGTGGTAGTGTGTGAAACGCAGTTAAAAAGTCCTGTCTCCTGCTTCTGTCTCTCCCTCACCCCCATCCCCCCACCATTTCCCCCTGTTGCAGGGTTTTGTTTATATAACTCAAGTTGTTTGGCTAGATTCTTCAGGTGAATTCCTTCTTTATTCCTTTTATTGTTGCTGTTTTTGATTGGATGTTTTACCTGTTTGTAGAGATCAGTGATTATTGTTAGATACTCAGTTATGGAATTCGCTGAAGTTTTTAAAAAGTAGATTTTGCATTTGGTTTGGAAGTGGGGGATGGGAGGGAAGTTGCCTGGGCAAGTGATTTTTTTTTTTTCCCCCCCATAATCTTTTCAGGAATAAGGTGTTTTTCTCCTCACTCAGCAAAACTTGATTACAATTAGGAACAGTAGATGAACTTCTAAGTTTTAGGGTTTGAAGTTGAGAATTTTGGGGAGGTGGGAGTGGGGATTAGAGAGAGGAGCAAGTCATAAAGTATATATTATGTACCAAGTATATGTCTAGGCACAAGTGAAATTGACTCTTTATGAGCTGTTTGTGGCTGTGATTGAGTTTTGTCAATGTGTGAATGATACCAGTAACGTTGGCTTTTCATAAAGGTGGCAGGATAACTTGTAACTATGGCTGTGTGTATAGTTTACACAAAGCAATATCGGGTTTTATTTTTGTTTAGAAACTAGGAAATGACATGGTGGCAGAATCTGAGTTATTTTTATCTTGAATTGAGACTTGCTGTCACACCTAATGCAAATTTCTATCTAATGTTTAATTGGGATGGGGCTGGGAGAGAATTCCAGCTGTCTTTGATCAATGTCAGGTTCTCAAATTGTAGACCTATATATTTTTTAGAAGACTGAGGATAAAGGGTGAGGCCTAACTTGACCTGATGCCTTTTCCATACAGTGCCTTTTGTTCATTTTGTAGTTGAGGCATCTAGAATGATTACCGTATTTAGGAGTCGGGGTGGGGGGGGTGGAGAGGGAGAGGAAAACAGACAAAGAACAGCAGGGTGTCTCTCTTTTTTTTCTTTCCCTAAGTGGCTTATTTCATAGCTTATTTTTAGTAGAAGATGAAGAAAGGCATAGATGCATTGGCCTTCTGTGCTTTCCCCACCTTCCTCCTTTCTGACAAAAGAAAGCAGAGGCGCTTTAAAATCATAGATGTCTGAGGTAGGAGGGCAACAGTCTCGGGATTTAAAAGCCAGGGGTTATCTTTGTTTCGTGTTTGTTATTTTCTTGTCTAAGTTCAATTTTTTGTATTTCCTTTTGTGTGTGCATGTGTGTTGTGGGCGTGAGAGATTTTCTGGCCTCCTTTCTCTGTTGAATTCACATTAGTAGGCCCAAATGGAGACAACAATTTTTGAGCAAGGTACACTTACCACAGAATTTAAGCAACACGCTACTAAAATGAATACAATGGTGTGAAAGGGCTGAGGGTTGAAAATGAAGGAAGGTGTAGAGGAAGTAGGAAAGGTCTGAAGGAATGTACCTGCTTTTTGCCCCTCAGTGCCCCTTGATTTCTTTGGTGTGGAGGCTGATAGCTGGTTTCCTTGCAGTCTCCTGTTTCAGCCCATTTTTGGATGTCTCCTGAGTGTAATTATGCCACCACGATTTACAGCCTGGCAGGGAACCTGTATAGTAGGAAGGTAGTGGTGTGGGGGGTAGGGAGAAAAGAGGATGTGTAACTAATTGGCCAGCGCCTCCCACCACCTCGTTAGGTTCTTTTGGTCTCTGGTTGTTGTTTGGAGTCGGTGATATTTCTTTTGTGACAGGTTGGTAGGAGGAGAGCTGACTTCCAAGTTATGGAGGGAGGGAGTGTTTTGCACCGATGCACTTAATAATCTGCTGGGCGAATATGTTCTGAAACTCTGACTCATTCATTGTTTCTCTTCTGATCCTTTGCTGAGGGTTGTGCAAACCTCAAACTGATGTACATGACTTGGGCCCTGCAGGAATGTGTCCCAATCAAGAAACTTGCAGTGAGCCCAAATCCTGTGGAATGGTGGTTGAATAGTGTTGCCATTTGTTTGCAGAGTGAGGTAGATTGGTGATAACTGTGCTGTTCCCACCCTGGCAAGCTTTGGGGTTTCCATTTAGAACCCGGCTGATTATTTAGATTGTCTGAGAACTGGGACTCTGGTGACCTTAAAGCGTGATTTGCCCTAAAGGAATATCGGTTTAAGTTCTCCGGGGTGGAGGAACAAACAGCTCAGATTACACGGGTTTCCTTGTTGGTGGGGGTTACTCGTCTCACCCTGTTGCACAGCCTGGTGATCCTTTTATCTGTGAACCAGTGGCCCCTGCTGAAGGCTGGAGCTGCTTGTTTTGGTAAAGCGTATGCAGGCAAAAGGCCGCAGGCACAGCTCCTCACAGCTCATTGGCTGCTCTGTTACTACCCGGAAAAGGAGGAGGGGCGGAGCTACCAAACAGCTGATGGAGTGTGTGACCAGAGTGTGTTTATATACAAAAGAAGCAGGGGCTGGGGAGGCCTTGTGAGTGGTGTTACAGGATCAAGTGTGTTTTCAAGGGGTAAAAAGAGGAGAGGAAAACCTGACCTGTTAGAGTACAGGAAATGTTCGAGGTTAAATCAGAAAAGTGGATCTGATAGTAATGGGGACTTGGCATACACTGTATTTGTTATTGGTGTGAGATATTGGAACTTATTTTTATAATACCAAGAGTTTTCAAAGAGTCCCTTTTTCAGAGGGAGTGTGGTAACTTAAACCTGGATGGCTACCAATTTAAATTTATTTAACTGACTCCTGGAGGGATTCAAAAGTATGGTAGAAATGTAAGCTTCCCTTACAAAGGCTTTAATGGTCAGGAAACGGCAGTGTCTTATACTAAATTCATTAACAGCGTTAGTGAATCTTACAGAATGCTGGTTGTCTGCCTTAGGGTTTCAGAAGCTTTCAGTAGTAAGTTCATCCCCTCAGACGTTTCCGTGCCCTCTTTGTGCCAGGCTTGGGGCTAGATGCTGGGAGTTTAGTAGTGAAAAATTTGGTGTGTGCTTATGTAACTAGTTAAACAATTTTTGAAAGAATCAGAGTACAGACTGTTTACAGCAGGTGAGCACTGTATGTATCACCTTGCCTTTTGAATAACTTGTATTTACTTTCAGAATTGACTTCAAGAAATAGAAAGTTTCAAGTGACTTTTATGTTGATGGGATGTATGGGGATCTATATTTCTGTTATTTAAAAGATTGATGTTAAAAACTGAAACAAAAACAAACATTAAAAAGTGTAGCCATTTGTCTTTGACTTCAGCTTTGGTATTTTGCTGTTAATCAGTAGTTTAGTAACTATCCCTAAATTAGTAGTCTTTGTTGCTCTTTAATTTGTGCTCAAAGTGTAGACTGTTCTGTTATCTTTTAACTAGCTCCAGTGTCAATTGGGAACCTGTGGTTTGCCTTTTATTTCCTGTGGTCTCTGTTTTACTGAGATGATGAGATGGAAGGTAGAACAGTTTTATGGTCTTCAAGCTAAAAGTTAAAGCTTTGGCAACTCCCAGTGTTCTGAATTTGTCTTCTCTGCCTAGATTTTGGTGACAAATATAACATACTGGTACTTATTTTGGTTAAGCAGGAACCTACATGAGTAAGCGTTCACAGGTTCAGAACATCTGATTCCTGCAGTACAGTTCTAGTAAATTACACACAAGCCTAAAAATTCAGCTTTTAGGGGAAAACAATCTTTGCAGATGTGACCCATAAAAATCCCTTACCCTGTTTGTGTGTGTGTGTTTTAGAAGAACCTGGATTTGTTGGTTTTCTAGTATTGTGCAGTTTCCCCAGCACCTTGACCTGCATGTTATATGTATATATTAAATGTATATATAATTATATATATAATTTGGTATCTTAACTCAGTCTTACCGGATTTGATGGTTCCAAGAATCATTGGAGTTTTAGGCATGCAATTCAGACCTGCAAAAGTGCTTACAGTGTAATAGCTTTTTAACTGTAGACCTACAGTGTACATTTTAGTAAAGTACTTTAATGAAAAACTTAATTGGATTATACAAGCAGTAAGATAATTGAGGAAAATATAAGTTACAAATATAGGTTCCCCCCAGGATGTATTATTGTCAACCTGTTAATCATACTGTATGTGCCCTGTTTTTGCTTAATATTTTTGCAACTATTTTTCCCATTTAAAAATATCAGATTTAATAAATAGCTCATGTAATATGCCATTCCATGCCTGTGCCATTGATTTAATTCTTTGCCATTTTTCTGTGATAAATAAGATTGAAATTAACATCTTGTGCATAAGGCTTTTCTTGTCTTTTTGGATTATTTCTATTTCCCAGAAATGGGATTCTAGATCAAAGAAGGTAAGCCTTTGAATTAAAATATTTAATTAAAAATCTTGGGGCCCCACACTCAATGGGCTCTCACTTTGTTCTCTTGTGTTTTAGTTGGTCATTTCAACACTGAAGCAGTCAGCCTGGCATGGTGATGAAAGATGAGTTCTGATCTCTATTTAAATTTTCATGTTTTTTTGTGATAATAGTGATTTTTGAATTAGGGATACTTTTGTACTTCTCAGAGTGCCTACTGTGAGTTGGTAGGTTAGACATAATGCATTCATAAGCAGATAGATCTGACTGGCAAGAGCTGTAGAATTAGTTTTGGTGACTTGATTTTTTTTTTTTTTTTTTTTTTTTGCTTTTGTCTTTTATTGAAGTATAATTTGGTACGTTTTGACATAAGTAGCACCCATGAAGCCTATCACTACAATCAAGATAGTGAACATATTCATTTTCCCGAAGTTTCTCTTGCCCCTAGGTAGTCTTTCCCTACACCCGCCCCCATCAGATCAGTGATCTGATTTTTGTCACTGTAGATTATTTTGCATTTTCTAGAATTTTATATAAATGGAATCATACAGTATATACTCTTTGTGTGTGAATTCTTTCCTTTGTGTGAATTTTTTAGATCCACCCATGTTGTTACCATGTAGTTCTTTCCTTTTTTACTGCTGAGTAGTATTTCATTGTATGGCTGTACCACGATTTGTTTATACATTCACTTCTGTGGACATTTGGGTTATTTTCTGTTTGGGGCTATTACAAATAAAGCTGCTGTGGATATATGCTTTCTTTTCTTTTGGGTAAATATATAGGAGTGGAATAGCTGGATCATGTGATAGGTATAGGTTTAACTTTTTAACAGGTAGCTTGAATTTAACTTTTACTGATGATGGCCTCTATTTCAAGCACAATTATGTTGTGACATTGAATTCCTGTTTCAATTGTGTGTTTTAAAGGAATCCCATTAAATAGCATGATCCTAAGCACTGATTTCTAACCTAACTGTCAAAGCTAGTTTTGTGGATGCTCTTCCATTTCCCCCATTCAAAATTACTGAATTAAATTTTCATTGTGAAATATTTTTGTTTTGTGGCCCTTTGAAGTAGTACTTCAAGAATTATGGTCACAAATAACTTTTATTTTTGCATTTGCTAGTAAGACTATACTTTCGTGGAAAGGTAAGCACACTTTTTGTTGATGGTACCCTTTTCTTGCTTTTTGTAGAGTATTGATAAGACTTTTTTAACATTAGTTTTACTTAGCACCTCTAGTTACATTTGCAGCAGTTTACAAATATTTACATAGGACTCTGTTAAGGTCTGAATAGTATCTTCAATTTCCATGTGGACTAAACTCAGGTAAAAGGAACCCACAGCAACTCAGTGGCAGAACTGGAAACAGATTCTAAGAGGGCATCCCTTAATATGTTTTCCTGGAATCTTTTTTAAAGTTAATATTTAACAAAATGGTGGGGCTTTTTGTTTTGCTTTTTTACTTTTTGGCATCCTATGTAAATTATTTTATAAGTTAATTATTAGACATTGCCATAATGAAAAATTAGACATTGCTTTGTAAAACTTGTTACTGTCACATTCTTATAAATTACAAACATTTGAATTTAGATATAGGAGTTTACATACATGTTGCTTAAAAAGTTAGGAGTTTACATGCATGTTGCTTAAAAAGTTAACATCTTATTACTGACAACTGGAATTTTTAGCTTGGCTAACAAGAAGAAAGACAACCTGTTTAATGTTGGAGTCAGTGACAGTTTATTCGGTGGGTAGACTTTGGTTCAGTCCTCAAACACGAGGATGGTGCTCTGAGCATATATATATTAGAGTGTATTATTTCCAGATTGCCGAAGTGTAATTCAAGTGCAATGTAGAAGTCTTTGAAAACACAGAGAAGTCACTGTGTACTTTTGAGAGGCTGTTGTCACTTTAGTGATTCTCAGGTGGGGTATGAGAAGAATTGTTATACTTTTATGGGGGTGCTAAGGTTATTAAAGTTTCTTCTTGTACCTCATCAGATGCTTGGGAAAGGTGGCTGGTTGTTTGCAGACTGGTGCTTGTGGGGGCACCTGCCCAAGCCTGGCAGAACCCAAATCCTCAAGAGCCTGTGGAAAGCCCCACAGGGCAGTTCTGTGCACATGAGGGGTGAAGGATCCTTTCCGCCTTCCGGTGCATTTTAGGTGTCTAGGGCATTGGGTAGGTGGTTTGAATAGGTGCAACTGCTCTTTTGACCTGGACCTGCAGTGAAGTCAGGGAGGAGTAGGAAACCCATGTGAAGTGGAGAGGCTTGACTGGACTTTGTCATCATCAGGACAGGCATGGCTGGTGGGTCTGTCTTTGGGTTCACAAAAGGTACCTGGGCTGTAGCACTTGGAGGGACCATATTTAGGGATCAGGGAATGGAATCTTTATGTCTTTTGTTCAGATTCATGGAGGCATTATGTATCAAAGTAAGAGATATTCCCTACATGTGAAATTGTTATTAATGTTGTAAATTATGCATTTTCTTTTTAGTCTTAGGCAAAGTATTTCTTTTTTCATGTATTATGTTTTTATCATGCACACTTTTCAAGGTTTCTTGGATTATGAAATCTTAGTTGATGTAATATAAATAGAAAATTAGATACAGTGTGTGCCTGGTTCTTGTTACTTCATAAGCAATTGGGTTACTACTCAGCTTAGTGAATATAGATTTAGTTGTTTTGTTCAAATGGTCCAGTATAACTTTGGTTATCTGAATATCGCTTTTTAATCAGTTGACTTTCTACTGTGTAGACAGTTTTGAAAGGTTGATTAATTCAAAAATTCGGGTAAACATTTCCATTGTAGTGTCTATCTGTAGAACGTTGAGTCGGTTAGAATCGTGTTCATAAGAGATCACCAGGCGTAATATAGTTAGATATATTGTTTTATGGTCTTATAGACTACTGAATGTTTAGTACCCTTTTGCTAATCTATTTATCTAAATCTGTAAATAAATTAGTAAGTCTCCTTGGCAACAAAGCTTGAAACTAGATCACACTTTTTGTTTCACTCCAAAGGAAAGAAACTGGATTGGCTTTTTTTCATTAACAAATGGTCACCTTAAGAGTCTCACAGCTGGGAATTGGTACTTGGTCAGTTCACTAATCCAAACTAAGGCTCCTACAATGAAATCATCCCATGATGATTTCTTGGACATTTTGGATCTTTATTACAAATTATATTCACATTGAAATGGATGAACACAGGAGGGAAATGCATTTTAAATGCTTGTGGCATTTTCTGACAAGAGGAGTTTTAACTGTTTATCTTAATTTGGTCGCTGATCTCAATGTTGCTTTAGAGTATATTTAAGTAAGTATATTAAAATATAGAACATAATGTATATTTGATCACAGAATTACTGATCTTGGCAACACAATTTTGACATTATTAGCATCTGTTGATTTTGCCAACTAATTCATTCAATTCACCAGAGCTGCCATCTTGATGATAATAAGAAAAAAAAAAACAAAAAACCCTGCATTTTGCCTTTCTATTCATTTGTATCCTTAGAGACTAAAAAAAAACAAAAACAAAGTACTTTTAAATCAGGTTTGTTTTATGAGTGGAAGAAGGAGAGGAAGTACACCTTTGAGTGTGTTTGTTTTTTTTTAACAACTTTATTGGAGTATAATTGCTTTACAGTGCTGTATAACAAAGTGAATCAGCTATACGTATACATATATCCCCATATCCCCTCCCTCTTGTGCCTTCCTCCCACCCTCCCTATCCCACCCCTCCAGGTGGTCACAAAGCACCGACTGATCTCCCTGTGCTATGCAGCTGCTTCCCACTAGCTATCTGTTTTACATTTGGTAGTGTGTGTGTTCTTTAGTCTCATTATCTGGATTGCTGCTCTTGAATGCTGTCTTTGATTATCAAATGACATATATTTGAGTATACCTATATTGAGTCATTCACCTTTTTGTGAATACTTAACTTGCTTTTCTCTTTCTACAGGCTCTTGGGTTAGAATAGTTATTAGGTACCAGATTCTATATGTCTTTGAGTAATTAATGTGGCTTTTCCTTTGAGACTTAGCTAAGAGTTTTGTAACATGTTAACAGTTATATATCAGGAAGACTATATTGGTGGCTCATAAAGACTAATTTCTTTTCATATATTTCAGTCTGTATGTCTTTTTTCTATTAGTGTGCCTAGCTTATACTTTGACTAATTTGTAGAAATCAAACAAGAGAGTTAAAATTACTGGCAGGAAAGTACACAAATAAACCTTTGGAGAGAAAGTGTTTCCTTAATTAAAAGTAGTAGTGAGGTCCGGTTCTTTTTCCTAGAAGTTTGAAAATCAGACTATACTTGGCCTATTTCACTTTGTGCAATTTGGCAATTATATATCAAACTTGAACTTACTTATGCTAAAAATGTATAGTAGCTTACAACTTTGGTATCCATTCTCTGAATGTAAAAATAGGCTATACCTTAGATTTGTCTTAACTCTCTGTTCAGTGAAGTGAGACTTCACTGAAGTGATGGAACTTGGCACCTGAATCTTGCATTCTTACACTTTGAAGGCCCTTGTCTCTCATTGCCTCCGAAGAATTATGTTTTTCTAAGCTAAATTTATACAGTCTAGCCAGTGTTTCTGAGATTTAGGAGCTGCTAACTGACTGTATTTAAGTCTTCAAGGTAGGAAATCTAGAGGTCTCTCTCGCTCAGCATTCTCCTGTGCTCTTCAGGCAAGGTAGATAGGAGCAGTCCCCTGCCCCATGGGAGCTTATTCCTGGGATTAAGTTGTAGCCCCTTTGCCTCTTTTTCTTTTCTTTTGGCCGCGCTGCATGGCATGCAGGACCTTATTTGCCCAAACAGAGATCAAGCCCGTGCCCTCTGCAGTGGAAGTGTGGAGTCCCAACCAATGGACCGCCAGGGAGTCCCCCCCTTTGCATCTTGTAATTCAAAGAATGACTAACGAAATACCACATCTACTTGTGCTTACTCTCCATTTTGCAGGGTGATCTGGTATATATGCTCAAGCCTTTGAACTAGATTATCTTAATTGACAGAGATACATGTCTTATCTTTCTATTTGCTTAGTGAAAAATAGAGTTAGAAATCCTATTTTTTATAGAATCCAAAGTTAGTGTATGATTTATGCTTTTAAATCAGGGCTTCTTACTCATTTGAAAGAATTGGGTAAAGCGTAATGGCTTTAGTCTGTCAGTTCTGGCTAGTTTATTTCTTAAATGTCATTCCTATAGTGTTTTGTCAGCTCTGTTGAAGTTCTGATGACAATTTATTATTTGAAGTTAAATTTTAGTAGGTATTACACTTTCATAGATTTTTAGCATGTTTTTCTACTTGGAGAAAACCTGGAATGCAGATAATAGTATTATAAAGCAATGGTTGCTTTCTGAATATAAGGGCTCCTTGAGTTGAAATTAATAATTGTATTCTTTTTAGGCAATATCGTTTGTGGCCTTAAGTAACAGTTTGAGAAATACTAATGCTTGGCTGTGCTGCTTCAGATTAGGAGAGTAAACTCTGGTAACTTTGTTTTCATTATTGATAGAAAAAATAGAAGCCAAAGTTGAAATAAGGAGTCTGCTTTTCATCTGTGACTTATAAAATCAGTTTTACTTCTTAGTAATCACATTTGTTATGTGAAAAATAGAATAAAAGCAGTATATAGCCTAATGCTTTAGTTAATTCTATTTATGAATGTGTCATAAAGAAAAAATAAAAATGACTTTAATAGGTTTTAATATAAATGTTACGTTATCTCTTTACAACAGTAGATTAGATGGCATTGCATTTGGTATTCTTGAGATGTCTGAATTATATATGCCCTGTCAATAATTTTTAAATAAAGTAAGCCCTGTAAAAGTGCCTGATTTATGAAAGCTTTTATCAGGATAGAATGGCAGCATGCTGTTCTTTCAAAATTTTATGTATTTAATTACCTAAATTATATTTTGGTTTTTAAAAGGTAAAGTTAGGGAATGTGAGTATAATTGAGTAAAAGAATATGCCCAGAACCAGGGAAGGATCCCATCAGAGTTTGAAACAGTTTGGTACTTAAGCATCTAAATATTTTTTACCTTTGTCCTTTTTTTCCCCCTAGATCATATTTTAAATTTTGACATAGAGATATTTCTGTTATAATGCCACAAATGCATTACTAAAATATCTTGCATTCTGCAAAGTCATGAAGTGGAAATAATAGTGCTTATAGATACCTTATATCTTTTAATACTCTCCAGATATTTAAAATATATCTTTTGAAGAAAATTTAGTTGCCTACATTTTTATTGATATTTAAACTGAGTGTCTCTAGTGGATCAATTTTGCTTTGTGTTATGGTAATTTTAATTATTAGTCTCAAGACAGCCAAACATGTACTTTAGATGCTTAGTTTCTTAAAAGTTGGGATGATTTTTATAATAGAAGGCTTGGGATATAAGCTGCCCTGCCTTTTTTCTACTGTTTTTGCCTTAATATTTTGATAGCTTTTTACTTTTTTTAGGTAAACTTTTAATTTTAGATTTACAGAGACGTTGCAAAGACGATAGAGTTCTTGTACCCCACCCAGTTCTGGTCACCCCTGTTATTTATATTACTGACACGTGTTTCAAAACTAAGAAACCAACGTTGGTATGTTACTATAAACTAAACTCCAGGCTTTGTTCAGGTTTCACCAGTTTTTCCATGAATGTGTTTTTTTTTCTGTTCCAGGCTTCCATGTAGGATAACACATTAGTTAGTGGTCATGTCTCCTTAGCTTTCTCTAGTCTGTGTCAGTGTCTCACTCTTTCCTTGTTTTGCATGACATCGACAGTTTTGGAGTACTGGTCGGGTATTTTTTGGAGTGTTCAGTTTCAGTTTATCTGATTTTTTTCCCCTCATGATTAGACCTCATAATAGTGAGGTATTAAAATTTAGCCAAGGGACTTCCCTGGTAGTGCAGTGGTTACGAATCTGCCTGCAGGAGACACAGGTTCGAGCCCTGGTCCGGGAAGATCCCACATGCCACGGAGCAACTAAGCCCGTGCGCCACAACTACTGAGCCTGTGCTCTAGAGCCTGTGAGCCACAACTACTGAGCCTGCGTGCCACAGCTGCTGAAGCCTGTGCACCTAGAGCCTGTGCTCCTCAACAAGAGAAGCCACCGCAGTGAGAAGCCCGCGCACCGCAACGAACAGTAGCTCCTGCTCGCTGCAACTAGAGAAAAGCCTGTGCGCGGCAACGAAGACCCAACGCAGCCAAAAAAAATTTAGCCAAACTCATTGTGGGTTTTGGAAAGAATACTGCAGAGGTGAAGCGCTCTTCTTATCACAAGTCGGGTGTGTGTGTGTGGGGGTACCTGTGTCCTCATGACGTTACTGGTGATGTTAACTTTGATCCACTTGGTTTAGGTGGCACTTGCCAAGTTTCTCCACTGTAAAGTTACTATTTTTCCCTTCTGTATTCTATTCTTTGGAAGCTAGTCACTAAGTGTACCTGACACTCAAGGGGGCCAGAGGAGTTAGGCTCCACCTCCTGGAGGGAGTAATTGTTTTTGACTTCTGATCATAACGTAATAGTGCATTAATCTTAGTTATTAATGGATTTTGTACAGAACTTACACTTGATTTTGAATGAAGTGTAAATTGGTACTGCCTTTTTTGAAATAAAATGGGATGTAAAAATATGAGGATGTGGTCTAGGAGCACACAGATTTGATGGGTTTGTTTATTTAGCAGTTTGCATGCAAATTTAACTTTCAGCATTTGGCTGTTTTTAGATCTATAATAACATGTGAAAATGAAGATAAACTTAGGATGAGTTGCAAAAATATTAGTTAAAAGCCTTATAACTCAAGGAATTCTATCATCTTGAAGAGTTTTAGATCAGAAAGAATTTGGCAATGGGGTAGTGATAAAATGCCATTACGTTCTGTATACCTTCTTAACTAGTTATATGGTTGACTTAGAAGAATATGTTATTAGCTGTGAATTTTAGCAAAGGGTCATTATTTTGGCCCATAGACACGTTTTATTCTATCTTAAAGGAGCATATTTTTCACCATTTTGATATCTGGTTGTTTTTTGTTTGTTTTTTGCAGTTCTGTTTGTAGTTTCAGTGAAAACCTTGACATAATTGTAGTTGGCGATATTAACCAGAAATTCAATTATTATGGGAAGATTAACTGTGTAGAACTTCACTTTTTCTTCAGAATTTTCTAAGCAATTGAAGCTTACTCCTTTAAATGAGAAAACTTGTTTACTTTGACAGTTTTTGGTGTGTTTTTATTTTGGCTGATTTTTTTCTCCTTTCTCCCTGGGATAACACTAACTGATTTTCATATGATGAAAGTCTTAAAGTATATATAAAACATTGTTTTCTTGAGCAGAGTATATTTATAGTTGAGGTTATTGGGTAAGTGACCTCTGAAAAAATATTAGTGAGAGATTAAAATTTGGCCAAACCCATTTGGTTTCTAGGCTAAAAACTTAAGCCAAAGTATTTATGTCTCGGGGAGTCCTTGAAAATAGTGAGGAAATTGTGGTAGCAAGAATTACTATCTTGCTAGTAGTAATATATTCTTTAAGACTGTAGAGAATAGTTCAGAATTTATGAATAGTTCAGTATTTATCAACTCATGGGGACACCTGGGTTTTTGTGTGGTATGTGAGTCAAGTGTTTGTAACCAGCTGTTTACTGGTTTAGTGACCCTGGTGGTGCATTTTTAGACCTTTGACCTTAAATAATGCCAGCACCTGGATGTCATGTCAGTGCTAAGAGTCAATAGTGTGGCACTTAGTGCCATCTTGCAGATGTTCAGCTGGTTCTTTTGTACCCCTGTTTCCTTTGCTCACTTTCTTAAGTTTGAGTGCCCTGGATGGCTTTTTTAAAATTAAGACTGTTTTTTTAGAGCAGTTTTAGGTTCACAGCAAAATTGAAGGAAAGGTACAAAGATTTCCTATATCCCCTTGCCCCACTCATGAACAGCCTCCCCCATTATCAGTATCCCCCACCAGAGTAGGGTGTTTGTTACAGATGATGGACCTACACTGACACATCATTATCACCCAGAGTCCACAGTTCACATTAGGATGCACTCTTAGTGTTGTACATCTGTGGGTTTGGACATATGTGTAATGACATGTGTCCATCATTATGGTATCATACAGAGTATTTTCACTGCCCTAAAAATTCTCTGTGCTCTACCTATTCATTCCTCCTCACCCCACCCCCTGGCAAGTACTGATCTTTTTACTGTCTCCATAGTTTTACCTTTTCAGAATCATACAGTTTGTGACCTTTTCAGATTGGCTTCTTTCACTTAGTAATTTGCATTTAAATTTCCTTCCTGTCTTTTTTTTTGGCTCATTTCTTTTTAGAGGTGAATAATACTCCATTGTCTGGATGTACCACAGTTTGTTTATCCATTCACCTTGGTGAGCCATTTTTTTGTGAACAGAGCTAATAACTCTTTTAATGGTTTCTCATTTTTCCAGATTAGCCTTTGTACTTAAAAAAAAAAATCTCTTAGTAGCAAGTAGCTGAATTTTATACTGCTGCCCCATTCTGTCGTCAATTCTACCTTTCTTATCCCATTATACTTGTTCTGTAATGTGCTACTTCTCATTCTAATATATTTCACATTTATTCTGGTACAATCCTTGCTTTGAGATATTACGACTCACTTTATGTAAATAAGAAACCTGAGTTACAGAGATTGGTTGAAAGTGCTGAGATCACAGAGTTAAGTCCTCCTTGTGATGGGTCTGGAGCCTATGAGAGTTTCTCATGCTTTCGTCCCTTCTAGCACATATTTATCTTTGCATATGAAGTAGGTGTTCAGGAAACACCTGTTAAATGAATTTTGATAAATAATATACCACAGGTTTCCACCAAGTCTTTGGATCAGTTTTAGACTGAACTTTGTTTCTGTATAGAAACAATATGGAAACCTCACAGGAGAGAGGCAGATCTTCCTTATAAGAACTTCAGTTCTTTTATGTGCAGATGCCATTTGCCATTTCATATACCCTGTTCATTTTTCCACACGTGACGTGTATTTGTGTTCTGAACTTGTCCTAAATGCTAATACTTCAGTTTATCAAATGCCATTTTCAGAGGAGTTCTTTTTAAAGATTCCTTGATTGCTGGTTTTATTTAAGATTAAAGGAAATTATTAAGATTGGGGATTGGGGAAAGAAACAGCTGAAACTTTTGTTACTTCACTTGTAAAATAGAATACCTTAAACTCATCAAATCATTTAGCTTACTAGTACTCTATTTTGTACTTTGTAAAGTGTCTCAAGTTCCCCCTTACAAATTAGTGGTTCTAAAGGTGACTTTTACTAGCTTAATATTTGATACTATGAACTTCTTGGTTTGTATAGGATTTTATTAAGGACCTTACTTTATTTTGTGTTTATTTTTACCTTTTACCCATACTCTGTGAGGAAAGGAGATTTAAGAAATGCTTTAACAGCTCACACCTGCTATAAAAATTATATGCAGTCTATTTTTAGTTACTCAGAATAATGGGGGAAATGTAATAGCCAGATATTTAAAAATAATTTTTTTTAATTGAAGTATAGTTGATTTACAATGTTGTGTTATTTTCTGGTATACAGCAAAGTGATTCAGTTACATATATATATATACACACACACACATATATGTGTGTGTGTGTATATATGTATATTCTTTTTCAGATTCTTTTCCATTATGGTTTGTTATAGGATATTGAATACAGTTCCCTGTGCTATACAGTTGCTATACAGGACCTTGTTGTTTATCCATTCTATATATAATAGCTAATCCCCAACTCCTAATTTATCCCTCCCCCACCCCCTTTCCCCTTTGGTAACCTTGTTTTCTATGTCTGTGAGTCTGTTTCTGTTTTGTAGATAAATTCATTTGTGTCACATTTTAGATCCCACATATAAGTGATATCATGTATTTGTCTTTCTGACTTACTTCACTTAGTATAATCTCTAGGTCCATCCATGTTGTTGCAGATGGCATTATTTCATTCTTTTTAATGGCTGAGTAGTATTCTATTGTATATATGTACCACATCCTCTTTATCCATTCATCTGTCGTTGGACATTTAGGTTGCTTCCATGTCTTTGTAACAGTGAGATATTTAAAATCTCATTTTACAGATGCAAAACTTGAGGTTTAGTGATATATTTAAACTGTATAGACACATGAGTATACTTTTTTTCTTTCTGTGTGCGTGCACAGGCTCTTAGGGAAGAACAAATTTTTGCTCCTTAGGTTTTTGGTAAGTTCTTCAGTCATTTGAACCCTCTAACACAGAGGTTCCAAAGTTGCCTGCAGACCACTGGGGATCCCCAGGATACTTTCAGGGAGACGGTAAGGTCAAAACTTGTTTCATAGCTACATTAATTAATTTTTTTGCCTTTTTTGTTTATTCTGTAGTGACATTTGTACTGATGGTGCAAAGGCCAAAACCAACAATGGATAAAACTATCAAAGCTTTGGGAGTTCTCTGGCGGTCCAGTGGTTAAGACTCCACACTTCTACTGCAGGGGGCAAGGAACTAAGATCCTGCATGCCTCGTGGCCAGAAAAAAAAAAACCACACACACACAAAACTCTCAAAGCCTTAGCACACCAAAACCTTATTAATAGTCATTCTTCATCACAACACATGTAGAGTTTTTTAAAAAGGCAGTTTCACTTGAACATGCTCTTGATAAGGAGTAATGACAATTAATAACTTTTGACCCTCAAGTGCGTCTCTTTACTCTTCTGTGTGTTGAAATGGGGCGCACCTTTCCTGCATACTGAAAGTATGGTGGTGGTTTCCAGAAAAAGCACTTAGGGCGACCAGCTGTTTGTTTGTTTTTAATTGAATGCCATTTGAACTTGAAAGTATGACTGACTGACAAACTATGGTTATTCAGACTTGGATGTTTGTCAGACATTTTCTCAGAAGGGAACAAAGTGAGCCCATCACTTTAAGGAAAACTGATAGTGTGTGTTGCTGATGATAATATAGAGACTTTAAAGTGAAAGTCAGAATTTGGGAAAACTTGTATCTGCCACCACATGCTTGACAGTTGTCTAATACTTAGACATTTCTGATGAGATCAGTGGTAATATTAACATAACTTTTTGATATTGTGTGATGAAATGTGCCAATGTTTGGAAGATCTGTATAAGTCAGTGAACCAGTATTTTCTGAACAGCTAATGCATGATAGAAAAATCATGCTTGGGTAAAAGATCTGTTTAAAATACAAGGTGGACTAGTGGATTTTAATGTAACAATATGAAAATTTCATTGGTACTATTTCAGATGCCACACTGCAGTTAGCTTTTAGGAATCTACCACTTGTCAAGTTTTGGTGTAATATCAGTGAAGAACGTCCAGAATTTTCTGAAAAGTCTGTTGAAGTACTCTTCTCTTTCCTAACTACATTCAAAACATATTGTACCAGATTGAATGCAGAAGCAAATTTGAGAATCCAGCTCACTTCTATTAAGCCAGACATCAAAGAGATTTGTGAAACTGTTTTTTCTTTTGGAAATTAGTTATTTTTTTCATAAAGATGATATGTTAACATGCGTAAGATTTATTAGTACTTTGTAAAAATATTTATTTCTTTACTTATTTGGCTCCGCCGATTCGTAGTTGTGGCAGGAAGGATCTTTGTTGCAGCGCACAGGATCTTTTTTTTTTTTTTTTTTTAGCGGTACGTGGGCCTCTCACTGTTGTGGCCTCTCCCGTTGCGGAGCGCAGGCTCCGGACGCACAGGCTCAGCGGCCATGGCTCACGGGCCCAGCCGCTCCGCGGCATGTGGGATCTTCCCGGACCGGGGCACGAACCCGCGTCCCATGCATCGGCAGGTGGACTCTCAACCACTGCACCACCAGGGAAGCCCGCACAGGATCTTTTAGTCACGGCATGCGGGATCTAGTTCCCTGACCAGGGGTCAAACCTGGGCCCCCTGCATTGGGAGCGCAGATTCTTAACCGCTGGACCACCAGGGAAGTCCCTTATTAGTACTTTTAAGTGAATTAATGTTTTAAATTTTTTAAGTGGTAAATATCAATAGATATTTCCACATAAAGAAGCTCTTTGGGGTCATCAATTTTATAAGTGAAAAGGGTGCTAAGACCAAAAAGTTCGAGAACTGCTACTCTAACAAATGTGTGTCAGTTGAGATGTTGTCATGTTGTTACGAAGTCTAGGATGCGCTTTATTTGTATATAGCATAGTGTTGGCAAAATAGTAGGTTCTCTAATAACATATTTGAATCAGATTGAATTGTACAGTAAACCATGTAAATACGTATTTAGCCAAGAAGGAAAATTGATGTGTGAAGATGGCAAGTGATTTTATGTTAGTAAAGAATGTCAGGTTTACATTGTATTTCACAGATTCTAAGACATTTTTTCCCGTAACGTCTTCGAAACTGAGAAGTCTTAGAATTGGTCGTGAGTCGGTTTGAATATCAGCTGTTTTCTTTCTTGGTGTGTCGTAGATGTGATGAAATGAGGTAGTGCTTCTTGTGTGGAGATGAGGAGGAAACACATTGGATAGCAGTTTACTTCTTGGGCTACAGTATATGCTGCATTAAATGTTTTTGTCAGGCACTGAGTTGACTATGGGCAGTTGACAGTGGGCCCATTGTCAGGATATTCCATTCATAAAGCAGTTATCTTTATTCCAAGCTGGAAGACTAGACTCTAATGCTGGAATTCAGGCTTTTAAGATAAAACGTAGAACATGATATAAATTTTGGGTTTTTTTATATGTAAAGTTTTTTGTTTTTCTATTTAATCATATTGTTGATGGACCATAATGGTGAGTATTGAGTTATTCCCATTTCTGTTGTAAAGCAGGCTTTGGAAGGTTTTACTGTGTAGCTCTTAGAAAATGAATGAAGAAGAGTAGCAGAATTAAATTTTTTTTAATTCTTTTGATTAAAAAAATTTTTAATCTATTAATACTTTACTGAAGCTTGAGGAATTCACAAGTTCACTTTTGGCGTCTGTTATTCTGAATCTGAACGCTGTTAATATTTATTCTGCATGGTTTTATCAGGACCTGGGAGGTACAGATGCTCATTTCTTCATCTTTAGAGCTTTTTCTGTTCTCTTGAATAGGTCTAGTAAATGATAAGTTACTGGGTTCTATTATTAACCTTGTGCCTCTGTTTAATTCTATAAAAAAAAGAATAGGACCATAATACGAAGATTAAAAGATACTGTACAAATAAATAACAAAGCCATCCTTAAAAATAAGTTTAAGGCTTCCCTGATGGTGCAGTGGTTAAGAATCCGCCTGCCAGTGCAGGGGACACAGGTTCGAGCCCTGGTCCGGGAAGATCCCACGTGCCACGGAGCAACTAAGCCCATGCACCACAACTACTGAGCCTGCGCTCTAGAGCCCGCAAGCCACAACTACTGAGCCCGCGTGCCACAGCTACTGAAACCTACGTGCCTAGAGCCCATGCTCCTCAACAAGAGAAGCCACCACAATGAGAAGCCCACGCACCACAACGAAGAGCAGCCCTCACTCACTGCAACTAGAGAAGGCCTGCACGTAGCAACGAAGACCCAATGCAGCCAAAAATAAATTAATTTTTAAAAAAAAGTTTAAAAAGAGGGTAGGAGCTTGGAAAAGTAAGGAGTTGAGTCTATTCAAGAAGGCTTCTGGAGGAAGCTGAATTTCATAGAGACAGGAGGTAAGTAAGCAAAAAGGTATCTGTGGGGATGGCAGGTGGTTGGTGGCTTAGACTGATGAAAGGATCAGAGGTTGTAAATTATTTGTCACTGTAAGTATGTATGTACTAGAGTGCAGTGTGTGTGACCATGATTATGTGGGTTGCTGTAAGGTGAACAGGCTGAGTCTTGTTGCTTTTTATCATCTAATGGACACTCTGGAACCAGTAGGGCCACACCTGTTACTTGCTGGAGGTATGATCTCTCATCTTTAGTCAACCAAAGAAGGACTCTTGGTAAAGAATTTACTCATATAGTTGTTGAAATCTGGTCGTGGATTGGCAGGATTTTAATGGTGTTAGTAGAAGGGAATACATGGATTTTATGGCAAGTTATATAAGAATGATTAAGATAGTATTTTGAAATGCATATACTTTTTTTTTTTTTCTTTTCGTGGTACGCAGGCCTCTCACTGTTGTGGCCTCTCCCGTTGTGGAGCACAGGCTCCGGATGCGCAGGCTCAGCGGCCATGGCTCACGGGCCTAGCCGCTCCGTGGCATGTGGGATCTTCCCAGATCGAGGCACGAGCTCGTGTCCCCTGCATCGGCAGGTGGACTCTCAACCACTGTGCCACCAGGGAAGCCCCTAAGCTCAGCTTTTAAATTAGAGTTTAAATTAGCTGTTACAGCTGCACATCTTTTAAAAATTTAGCACTTAGGGCTTCCCTGGTGGCGCAGTGGTTAAGAATCCATCTGCCGATGCAGGGGACGCGAGTTCGAGCCCTGGTCCGGGAAGATCCCACATGCCGCAGAGCAGCTAAGCCCGTGCGCCACAACTACTGAAGCCTACATGCCTAGAGCCCAGGCTCTGCAACAAGAGAAGCCACTGCAATGAGAAGCCCGCGCACCTCAGCAAAGAGTAGCCCCTGCTCACCACAACTAGAGAAAGCCCGCATGCAGCAATGAAGACCCAACACAGCCAAAAGTAAAATAAATAAATTTAAAAAAAAATTTAGCAGTTTACATAGAATTAACTTGAAGTGTACCCCCATATTCATTGAATTGATTTTTTAAAGCAAGGTGACCAAATGGAGCCTAGATTAGCATTCATTGTATATGTATTTATTTTTCACACAAACTGCAAAGGTAGGATACATTTTAGTAAAATTTCAGCTGGATATGATTTTGGAATAGATTCTTTGGATTAACTGAAAATTGAGCAGAAGAAACCCTTTTGATTTGAATTTATATTAAAATCTTTTAAAAAGAGATTAATCCATTTTTCTGCCCTCAGAAAATGTGGAATGGTAAATACAATTGGACCCTCAAGATTAAAGACCAGAGGCAGTGATATAGTCATCCTAATAGAAAAATGATAGTGGCTGCCACAGAGGCTGTTGAATCAATTAAGTGAGACTGTGTGCCTAGAGCTTAACACAGTGTCTGATATGTAAGCATTTCAAATGTTAGCTTTAAAGAAAAATGTGTACGTATTGATTTGGAGCTATAGACACCAGGACATTTGCAAGATTACTTTGTTTTTCTTTTGATTTATTCTAGTTATTTGCTCATTTAGACTGTTTTTAAAATGATGAATTATTTTGAGCACCACAACAAATATGAGGAATAAGATAATGATAGTAAAAGAGGTTTTGTCAGGTCTTAACATTTTGCCTTATTTGCTTCAGAGAATTCATTTTTAAAAAGAAGTAAGACCTGAAGTTACATTGAATCCCCCTGTGAAATACTCCCAGATTCTACTTCCCTCCCTCTCTTATGAAATAGAGGTAGCTACTATGTTGAGTTATCTTCCCAATCATTTTAAAAGACTTTCTTATATATGTACATATACATAAATATGTAGCATTGTTTTGCATGTTTAAATAAATGATAGCATACATTTTAGTTCAGTATTACTTTTGAGATTTGATGTTGATAGAAGTAGATCTACTTCATTTGTAACTCATTTTTTTTTCCATTATACCATTTATTACTAGTCATCATTCTCGTTGGTACTCTTATTGCTGTCGTGATGGTCCGGGGGAGCCATGCATCTCTGGTGGTCTCCATTTGTAACTCATTTTTAATTCGTTTGTAAAAGTTACATGCATATACCATATTTTACTTATCCATTTTGTTAATTTTCATTTAGGTTATTTCTTGATTTTCACCATTATATATAGTGCTGTAAAGAACATTTATGAATGTCTTTTTGAGCGCATATGTGTTTCTCTACGACAGTGTTTTTAGGCTTTTTTGTTCATTGGACACAATAAGAAATATACTTTACAGTGAGACACAGCATATATATATATATATATATACACACACACAACACACCATATATATATATATATATATATATATACACACACACACACACACAGAAATTTTACTTTTATAATAATATTTACTCTGAAAAAATGTTTAGGCATACACCCTTGAGATATCTCTCTGAAAAAATGCTAATCATGCTCTACTTTTGACAAATAATCGCCCAGTGTATTTAACCTGAAGTAGAATTGCTGGTCTTAATGGTGCATATCTTCAGCTTTGCTAGAGATGAAAAAATTACTCTTCGAAGTGGTTGTACCAGGCTTTACGTTTCAGCAGCATGTGAGACTTTGTGTTTACTCATATCCACACCAGCACTTGTCTAGCTTTCTAATGTTTGCCAGTCTAATGAATGTGATATGGTATCCTAATGTTTTCTCAGCCTGTTTCTAATCAAATATTTTGAGTGCCTTTTCTCTGTCAGACCTTCTGCAAAGCAGGAAAGGTGCTACCAAGACAAGTGAGACATGGCTTCTCTGTTCTAGGAGAGAGAGGTGAACTTTGTCAATCTATGAGTAGCAGAGGGACACAGAGGAAGGGGCAGTTTGCAGCCCACTTGGGTATTTTTGTTGCGAGAGATGAAGCTTGACCTTGGTCTTGAAAGGTGAGTAGGCATTTTCAGACAGCACATAACAGTTGAAGGACATTACACGTGGAGAGGAGGGAACTAGGCAAAGGCATAGAGCTGTAAAACCACATCATTCAAAGAACTTAGTGTTAATGACTGTGCGTAGAGTCCCAGCATTGGGAGGCCAAGGGAGAGGCAGAGGAGAATCTGCAGACGTATGGGCAGGCTGAAGGAGTTGAGTACTGCAGGCATCCACAGTCACTGGTGAAAGTTTTAAGCGTAGGGTATTAGCAGGAGATTTTTTTAAGTCTAGAAATGAAGTTGTGTATTTTAAAAGTTAATCTAGTTTTTGTTTTAATTTCAGTTTCAAACTCATTAGCTTGTCTCTTTTTTTAAGATCTTTATTGGAGTATACTTGCTTTCCAATGTTGTGTTAGTTTCTGCTGTATAACAAAATGAATCAGCTATATGTATACATATATCCCCATAACCCCTCCCTCTTGCGTCTCCCTCCCACCCTCCTTATCCTACCCCTCTAGGTGGTCACAGAGCACGGAGCTGATCTCCCTGTGCTATGTGGCTGCTTCCCACTAGCTATCTATTTTACATTTGGTGGTGTATATATGTCTATGCCACTCTCTCACTTCTTCCCAGCTTACCCTTCCCCCTCCCCGTGTCCTCAAGTCCATTCTCTACGTCTGTGCCTTTATTCCTGTCCTGCCCTTTGGGTTCTCCTGTCCTGCCCTTAGGTTCTCCAGAACCACATTTTTTTTTTTTTTTTTTTTAGATTCCATATATATGTGTAAGCATACGGTATTTGTTTTTCTCTTTCTGACTTACTTCATTCTGTATGACAGACTCTAGGTCCATCCATCTCACTACAGATAACTCAATTTCGTTTCTTTTTATGGCTGAGTAAAGTTCCATTGTATATATTTGTGCCCCACCTTCTTTATCCATTCATGTGTCGATGGACACTTAGGTTGCTTCCATGTCCTGGCTATTGTAAATAGTGCTGCAATGAACATTGTGGTACATGACTCCTTTTGAATTATGGTTTTCTCAGGGTATATGCCCAGTAGTGGGATTGCTGGGTCATATGGTAGTTCTATTTTTAGTTTTTTAAGGAACTTGCATGCTGTTCTCCATAGTGGCTGTATCAATTTACATTCCCACCCACAGTGCAAGAGGGTTCCCTTTTCTCCACACCCTCTCCAGCATTTATTGTTTGTAGATTTTTTTGATGATGGCCATTCTGACCGGTGTGAGGTGATAATCTCATTGTAGTTTTGGTTTGCATTTCTCTAATGATGAGTGATGTTGAGCATCCTTTCATGTGTTTGTTGGCAATCTGTATGTCTTCTTTGGAGAAATGTCTGTTTAGGTCTTCTACCTGTTTTTGGATTGGGTTTTTTTTTTTTTTTGGATACTGAGCTGCATGAGCTGCTTGTATGTTTTGGAGATTAATCCTTTGTCAGTTGCTTCGTTTGCAAATATTTTCTCCCATTCTGAGGGTTGTCTTTTTGTCTTATTTATGGTTTCCTTTGCTGTGCAAAAGCTTTTAGTTTCATTAGGTCCCATTTGTTTGATTTTGTTTTTATTTCCATTTCTCTAGGAGGTGGGTCAGAAAGGATCTTACTGTGATTTATGTCATGGGGTGTTCTGCCTATGTTTTCCTCTAAGAGTTTGAAAATGTCTGGCCTTACATTTAGGTCTTTAATCCATTTTGAGTTTATTTTTGTGTATGGTGTTAGGGAGTGTTCTAATTTCATTTCTTTTACATGTAGCTGTCCAGTTTTCGCAGCACCACTTACTGAAGAGGCTATCTTTTCTTCATTGTATATTCTTGCCTCCTTTCTCAAAGATAAGGTGACCATATATGTGTGTGGGTTTATCTCTGGGCTTTCTCTCCTGTTCCATTGATCTATATTTCTGTTTTTGTGCCAGTACCATACTGTCTTGATTACTGTAGCTTTGTAGTATAGTCTGAAGTCAGGGAGCCTGATTCCTCCAGCTCCGTTTTTCTTTCTCAGGATTGCTTTGGCTATTTGGGGTCTTTTGTGTTTCCATACAAATTGTGAAATTTTTTGCTCTAGTTCTGTGAAAAATGCCATTGGTAGTTTGATAGGGATTGCATTGAATCTGTAGATTGCTTTGGGTAGTAGAGTCATTTTCACAGTGTTGATTCTTCCAGTCCAAGAACATGGTATATCTCTCCATCTGTTTGTATCATCTTTGATTTCTTTCATCAGTGTCTTATAGTTTTCTGCATACAGGTCTTTTGTCTCCTTAGGTAGGTTTATTCCTAGGTATTTTATTCTTTTTGTTGCAGTGGTAAATGGGAGTGTTTCCTTAGTTTCTCTTTGAGATTTTTCATCCTTAGTGTATAGGAATGCAAGAGATTTCTGTGCATTAATTTTGTATCCTGCTACTTTACCAAATTCATTGATTAGCTCTAGTAGTTTTCTGGTAGCATCTTTAGGATTCTCTATGTATAGTATCATGTCAGCTGCAAACAGTGACAGCTTTACTTCTTTTCCGATTTGGATTCCTTTTATTTCTTTTTCTTCTTTGATTGCTGTGGCTAAAACGTCTAAAACTATGTTGAATAAGAGTGGTGAGAGTGGGCAACCTTGTCTTGTTCCTGATCTTAGCAGAAATGGTTTCAGTTTTTCACCATTGAGAACGATGTTAGCTGTGGGTTTGTCATATGTGGCCTTTATTATGTTGAGGAAAGTTCCCTCTATGCCTACTTTCTGGAGGGTTTTTTATCATAAATGGGTGTTGAATTTTGTCAAAAGATTTTTCTGCATCTGTTGAGATGATCATATGGTTTTTCTCCTTCAGTTTGTTAATGTGGTGTATTATGTTGATTGATTTGTATATATTGAAGAATCCTTGCATTCCTGGGATAAACCCCACTTTATCACGGTGTATGGTCCTTTTAATGTGCTGTTGGATTCTGTTTGCTAGTATTTTGTTGAGGATTTTTGCATCTGTGTTCATCAGTGATATTGGCCTGTAGTTTTCTTTTTTTGTGGCGTCTTGGTCTGGTTTTGATATCAGGGTGATGGTCGCCCCGTAGAATGAGTTTGGGAGTGTTCTTCCCTCTGCTGTATTTTGGAAGAGTTTGAGAAGGATAAGTGTTAACTCTTCTCTAAATGTTTGACAGAGTTCACCTGTGAAGCCATCTGGTCTGAGGCTTTTGTTTGTTGGAAGATTTTTAATCACAGTTTCAATTTCAGTGCTTGTGATTGGTCTGTTTATATTTTCTATTTCTTCCTGGTTCGGTCTTGGAAGGTTGTGCTTTTCTAAGAATTTGTCCATTTCTTCCAGGTTGTCCATTTTATTGGCATATAGTTGCTTGTAGTAATGTCATGATCCTTTGTATTTCTGCAGTGTCATTTGTTACTTCTCCTTTTTCATTTCTAATTCTGTTGATTTGAGTCTTCTCCCTTTTTTTCTTGGTGAGTCTGGCTAATGGTTTATCAATTTTGTTTATCTTCTCAAAGAACCAGCTTTTAGTTTTCTTGATCTTTGCTATTGTTTCCTTCATTTCTTTTTCATTTATTTCTGATCTGATCTTTATGATTTCTTTCCTTCTGCTAACTTTGGGGTTTTTTGGTTCTTCTTTCTCTGATTGCTTTAGGTGTAAGTTTAGGTTGTTTATTTGAGATTTTTCTTGTTTCTTTTTTTTTTTTTTTTTTTTTTTTTGCGGTATGCGGGCCTCTCACAGTTGTGGCCTCTCCCGTTGCGGAGCACTGGCTCCGGACACGCAGGCTCAGCGGCCATGGCTCACGGGCCCAGCCGCTCCACGGCATGTGGGATCTTCCCAGACCGGGGCATGAACCTGTGTCCCCTGCATCGGCAGGCGGACTCTCAACCACAGCGCCACCAGGGAAGCCCTCTTGTTTCTTGAGGTAGGATTGTATTGCTATAAACTTCCCACTTAGAACTGCTTTTGCTGCATCCCATAGGTTTTGTGTTGTGTTTTCATTGTCATTTGTTTCTAGGTATTTTTTGATTTCCTCTTTGATTTCTTCAGTGATCTCCTGGTTATTTAGTAGTGTATTGTTTAGCCTCCATGTGTTTGTATCTTTTACAGTTTTTTTTCCTGTAATTGATTTCTAGTCTCATAGTGTCGTGGTTGGAAAAGATGCTTGATATGATTTCAGTTTTCTTAAATTTACCAAGGCTTGATTTGTGACCCAGGATATGATCTGTCCTGGGGAATTTTCCCATGAGCACTTCAGAAGAAAGTGTATTCTGTTGTTTTGGGATGGAATGTCCTATAAATATCAGTCAAGTCCATGTTGTTTAATGTGTCATTTAAAGCTTGTGTTTCCTTATTTATTTTCATTTTGGATGATCTGTCCATTGGTGAAAGTGGGGTGTTAAAGTCCCCTACTATTGTGTTACTGTTGATTTCCCCTTTTATGGTTGTTAGCATTTGCCTTATGTATTGAGGTGCTCCTATGTTGGCGCATAAATATTTCCAATTGTTATATCTTCTTCTTGGATTGATCATTATGTAGTGTTCTTCTTTGTCTCTTGTAATAGTCTTTATTTTAAAGTCTATTGTGTTTGATATGAGAATTGCTACTCCAGCTTTCTTTTGATTTCCATTTGCATGGAATATCTTTTTCCATCCCCTCACTTTGAGTCTTTATGTGTCCCTAGGTCTGAAGTGGGTCTCTTGTAGACAGCATATACACAGGTTTTGTTTTTGTATCCATTCAGCCAGTCTGTGTCTTTTGGTTGGAGCGTTTAATCCTTTTACATTTAAGGTAATTATCGTTATGTATGTTCCTATTACCATTTTCTTAATTGTTTTGGGTTTGTTATTGTAGGTCTTTTCCTTCTCTTGTGTTTCCTGCCTAGAGAAGTTGCTTTAGCATTTGTTGTAAAGCTGGTTTGGTGGTGCTGGATTCTCTTAGCTTTTGCTTGTCTCTAAAGGTTTTAATTTCTCCATCGAATCTGAATGAGATCCTTGCTGGGTAGAGTAATCTTTGATGTATGTTTTTCCCTTTCATCACTTTAAATATGTCCTGCCACTCCCTTCTGGCTTGCAGAGTTTCTGCTGAAAGATCAGCTGTTAACCTTATGGGGATTCCCTTGTATGTTATTTGTTGCTTTTCCCTTGCTGCTTTTAATATTTTTTCTTTGTATTTAATTTTTGATAGTTTGATTAATATGTGTCTTGGCGTGTTTCTCCTTGGATTTATCCTGTGTGGGGCTCTCTGTGCTTTCTGGACTTGACTGACTATTTCCTTTCCTGTATTAGGGAAGTTTTCAAGTATAATCTCTTCAAATATTTTCTCAATCCCTTTCTTTTTCTCTTCTTCTTCTGGGACCCCTATAATTGGAATGTTGGTGCATTTAATGTTTTCCCAGAGGTCTCTGGGACTGTCCTCATTTCTTTTCATTCTTTTTTCTTTATTCTGCTCTGTGGTAGTTATTTCCATATTTTATCTTCCAGGTCATTTATCCATTCTTCTGCCTTAGTTATTCTGCTGTTGACTGCTTCTGGAGAATTTTTAATTTCATTTATTGTGTTGTTCATCATTGTTTGTTTGCTCCTGAGTTCTTCTAGGTCCTTGTTAAACGTTTCTTGTATTTTCTCCATTCTATTTCCAAGATTTTGGATCATCTTTACTATCATTATTCTGAATTCTTTTTCAGGTAGACTGCCTATTTCCTCTTCATTTGTTAGGTCTGGTGGGTTTTTACCTTGCTCCTTCATCTGCTGTGTATTTCTCTGTCTTCTCATTTTGCTTAACTTACTGTGTTTGGGGTCTCCTTTTTGCAGGCTGCAGGTTCGTAGTTCTGTTGTTTTTGGTGTCCGCCCCCAGTGGGTAAGGTTGCTTCACCGGGTTGTGTAGGCTTCCTGGTGGAGGGGACTGGTGCCTGTGTTCTGGTGGTTGAGCCTGGATCTTTCTGGTGGGCAGGACTGCGTCTGGTGGTGTGTTTTGGGGTGTCTGTGAACTTATTATGATTTTAGGCAGCCTCTCTGCTAATGGGTGCGGTTGTGTGCCTGTCTTGCTAGTTGTTTGTCATGAGGTGTCCAGCAGTGGACTTGCTGGTCAGTGAGTGGCACTGGGTCTTAGCATTGAGACAGAGATCTCTGGGAAAGTTCCCATCGATTGATATTACATGGGGCCAGGAGGTCTCTGGTGGTCCAGTGTCCTGAACTTGGCTCTCCCACCTCAGAGGCTCAGGCCTCACACCCGGCTGGAGCACCAAGACCCTGTCAGCCACGCGGCTTATGTGTAAATGGGTTAAATTCTCCAATCCAACGACACAGGGTGGCCAGCCTTCTGCACTCTGCTCGGTCTTCCAGCCAGGTGTTGTCCTCCAGCCCTAGTCGATATGGAGAGCCTGCTTTGGATCCAGGTCCAGCTGCATTCCCTAGTGTCTAGAAGAAGCAGCCGACGCCCCCATCCTCCCCTGTCCCTGCTGCAACTCATCATGATCCTGGAGTGCCTGAGGCTCCACCCCCTCATGCTCTAGCTTGTCTCTTATTTATTATTGCCCATTTGAAACAGAAAGATGATAGAAATTGATATTTTTTCCTTCGAACTGGAGTTGGTCACTTGCTTCCAAAATAGAAATAATTATAGCGTAGCACATGATGCATTTGCTCTCATCCATGCTCCTTGGTTTTAAGTGGGACAGCAGATGGTCTTCACAGTATTTTATTTCTGTTATCAAATAGGTATAGGTTTGCACAGAGATGGTAATTTTAAGAATTTGTGGTTTTGGACAATGCCTTTTGTAAGGAATTTTCAGTCTTCATGTCTCTCGCTACATCATAGCAAATATTATATAGTTGAAAGAACTTCTTTAGGAAGCTTGAATGCTTTTTGTCAGCCAGCTCTGTGTGTGTGTGTGTGTGTGTGTGTGTATAGGTGATCCGAGAGGTCTTTTGGGGGTCCTTGCCGCTTTTGGCATTCCTTGGCTGCCAGTTCTTTTTCATGGGAGTATTTGTCTTGCTTTCAGGCATGGAAGTTGAGGCCTCCCAGCACCTAATTTAAATGGAAGCGATTTTAGAGACCAGGTTGGAGAGAGTTACAGTATTTTGAAAAACTCCCTGCCTTAAAAGAATAAATGTTAAACATCTAGCACAGAACAGTCAGCACTTGTAACAGATCTCACACTTGTGTTAGTTTTAAGGAGAGTGTTCAGAGGTATGTTCATTGAGTTGCTGGGGCAACACTGAGTACTGCATAGATATTATTTTTAATTTAGGAAAATCATTTGCAAGTAGATTCTTAAACGAACTTTTCTAAGCCTTACAGTTCAAAGTCTTAGTTGTCTTTCCTAGCTGCTTGATACCCTAAAAATACCCAGTTCCCTCCATGAGATCTCTAAACGGGCTTTTTATTAGTATAGGACTTAATCCAGGGAGAGCTCTAATGGAGAGGACCATGCCTGGGATTAAAAGAACTAGAAGTTTGTGTTGCCCAGTCATCCTGCCTGTGTCCTTTCCTCTCAGAACCTCCCGCAGTGTTGATTCTCTCAGCCTCATCATCTCTTAATCACCCACCCAGCCTCCAACACACATACACACACAGTTACAGGTGGGGAAGGAGTAGGGATATGAGGGTCTGTCCTCGAGGTAGGAGCTAGGTCTGTTGTATTTACTTACCGCCTTTAGCAAATGTAATACATGTTAACATCTTGGCAGCAGAAGTAGGCTGGGTCATTTGGATACAAGGTGACTGTTCTAAAATAAACAAAATGAAACAGCATAATCTTGAATTCGTGGGCAACATGTGAGACTGAGCAAATGAGACTTTTGCAGGTGGTTTGGCCATTAACTGTGAGCATGCTAGGAGTATGTTAGGCAAGTGGATAGGATGTTCTCTGTGTGTACTGTATAACCTTGAAGACTTGCATCTATTTCCATTTCCCCAGGAATGAAATCTAAAACAGAAAAGCTACTTCTCCTTAGCTTTCAAAACAAAAGTGAAGTTTATAATCTTAACTAGACTTTTGCATAGTGCTGGAGAGGATGGCTCTGTTCCTGGGTTTGATTTTTGGTGAGGATTTCCCTTTTTAAAAAATTCTGTTAGAAGCTGAACATAGATAAATGGTTTTGAAAAAATGAGAGGAAAGCCCAGGACATTGATCACTGTGCATATTCTATAGCAGATGGCTGAGAAATTTAAACCAAATCTGTTGAGGTCTGTATAAGCTGAGCATTTTCTTTTTTTAATAAATTTGTTTATTTATTTATGGCTGCATTTGGTCTTCATTGCTGCACGCGGGCTTTCTCTAGTGGCGGTGAGCGGGGGCTACTCTTCGTTGTGGTGCGCGGGCTTCTCGTTGCAGTGGCTTCTCTTGTTGTGGTGCGCAGGCTCTAGGCACGCGGGCTTCAGTAGTTGTGGCATGCAGGCTCAGTAGTTGTGGCATGCAGGCTCAGTAGTTGTGGCTTGCGAGCTCTAGAGCAGAGGCTCAGTAGTTGCGGCGCGTGGGCTTAGTTGCTCTGCGGCATATGGGATCTTCCCGGACCAGGGCTCGAACCCGTGTCCCCTGCATTGGCAGGTGGATTCTCAACCACTGCGCCACCAGGGAAGCCCAAGCTGAGCATGTTGATTTCTGTAGTAGATAAAGCCAGTGTCATATCTGAAGACTGTTTTCCTGTTTTTTTTAGATCCCTTTGGAACTGGATATATTTAATGGCAGAGGATTTCTATGTTAAGCCAGTTATAGTGCCCATCGAAACTTTGTGTTTAGAGTATGAGAGTTCTGGACTAAATAAATGTGATTATCTGCCTATAAAAGAATCGCTAAAGTCATTTGAAGAAAAATGAACAGGTGCAGGAATATAAGCCATTTGAAAATGTAAAGTGCATTTGAGAAAGCTTTCTGAGAGTCAGTGTTTTATGGATTTCTTGTCATTAATAATTGAACTTGGTGTGAAAGACACATTTTAGTTGGATGGACTTACAAGGCTTGTAAAGGACAAGGAATTTTTTTTATTATAGAATGTCTTTGCATTGCCTGTGATCTATTTCTGTATCTTGAGCTAATGATTGAAAGAAAAATCTGTGGAACTCAGTACTATTATGGCTTTTGAGTTGGGGGTGGGACTTAAAGGTGACTGCGTGTTGGGGGCAGGGGGAGTTCTTTTGAAAGACAGGCAGACTTGGGTCGTGGGCCACTTAGCCTGTTTGCTTCTGCTTTGGCCACAGGTTCAGGCAGGCTGTTTTACAAAGAGTTAAAGTTCTGCTTCTAAACAGATGCCTTTCCAGTGTTTCTTCCTGGCTTTCTGAAAACCATATGTGGGGGGAAAGAGTCTTGTTCTGTTTAAAGGTTAAGGGCGTTGCCTGCCTGAAAGCACCAATAGTATTATTTAATATTTATTTTAAGGTTTGAGGCAAGAGATGAAGAAAACTTCCCGACATTTAACAAAATGGAGCCAAGCCACCATTTTTTTTTTTCGGGGTGGAGGGAATGTTTTTCTACTACTACTCCTGTAAAGCTGTAAAAGTTAATTTCATATCCTCAGGGAAAGATGTTGCTTCCCTTAAAGATCTGTTCTAGGAGGGTTGGAAGCTGACTTGTCATTTGGTCTGTAACTTAAACTGATAAAAAGGTTTTTTGAGTGTTTACTGTGTGCCAGGCCTTGTGCTTTTGGCACTTTGGATATCTTGCTTAATCCTCAAAAAACCCCAATAAGTAGATCCTATTGTCATTTTTCCTGTTTCACAGATGAGAAACCTGAGGTTTAGGCTCCAGTCTCATGCCAACTAAGTTGCAGAGCTGGGTGATAAACTCAGACTCTCTGACTCTGAGCCACTAAGCTCACACTGTAGTACTGGTATTTCCCCAGACCACGTGGCAAGGAGGGGGTGGTCTTATTTCCCGGAGGGAGTGGACTCAGAGAAGATACGCAATTTACTGTCATAAGGCTGGTGTTGAAACCAGAATTCAAACCTGGGTCGGTTTGAAGTGAACACCCGTGTTCTTTCCACTAAGTGTATTGTATTACCTCTTAGAGTACATTACTGTAATATCTGATTTACTAAGATCTTTTTATTTCTTGTGTTGGCTGCCCTCAGTTTAGAGAGGGAGTTGTTTAAAAAGTTCATTTGTGAGGTGGTGGTTTGGAACTCAGAATACATTGTCTGCTGGCAACAAGTGTTGTATCTGGTTATGGTTCCAAGGCCAGAGCCCCTTGGGACAATCGATATGCTTCACCTTCTTTACGCTGTGATACCAACCTGGGTTCTAAGACCTGCTTTGAGTTCCAAGGGAGTAAGAGAAGCAGATATGTGTTCCTAGTTGTTTCCAGGTTCCGTTTGTCCCTTTACAGATGTTATCTCCCTTGGTGTAGGTAACAAACTATAAAGTATGGGGTTGAGGATAAGTGTGGAGCCTCTGAGGTCAGACCTGGTTCTGATTGTGACTGCACTAGTTACTGGTTCTCCCACCCACTCTCTACTAGGTGACCTGAGATAAGCCTTAACCTTTCTAAGGCTGAGTTTCCTCATCTGTAAAATGGATGAGTACTGTAATTGTAGGGCTAGAATGAGACAAAGCATTAGGTGCTCAGCATAGTATCTGGACATGGAAGGTGTTCTGGAAATGATGGCAGTGGTGACGGAGATGGTGATGATTTATTCTCCTTCATGGGCCATCTCTTCTGTTACCAAAGGTTTTTGTAGTGGTGAATACTTTCTGGAGTAGACTGTGGTGTAACATTCTGAATTGGGTATAAGGTAAAGTTTGGGATTCCCTTTATTTTGTAGTCATGTAAATCAGTAAATTGCCTTGTAATTTAAATACTACAGTGTTCTCAAATTATATGTTGTAAATTTTTGTATACTTTAAAACCTTGATTTTCATTGGAAATACATTGGTTGATGAAAGGCTTTGATACTAACAACTTTCATGAGCCTTTTAAGTTTTTGTTGCATTTAAATATAAATAAAATGGACTTTTTGTTTTTCAAGTGGAGAAACTGAGGTAGGAAGTAGGGATGGACTTTTGTCCAAGGACCAAAAAGTAAATATTTTAGGCTTTGTGGGCCACACAGTCTTTTTTGCAGCTCTGCTCAACTCTGCTATTGCAGCACAGAAGCCACCATCAACAATTCACAAATGGACGGGCTTGGCATGGTACAATAAAATTGTATTTATAATAACAGACGATGGGCCATAGTTTGTGCACCCCTGCACTAAAGAAACATATTCAGTTCTATATCATTGTAAAGCCCTACCTTGGTCCTACATCTCTCTCTGTAGGCTAATGTAGATTTATTAAAGGTTGGTTTTCCCATGGGCTTTATCCTCATTCTTCTTTTCACATAACACTTCCTTTACCATAAAATGATTCATATGTACACATCTTCAGTTGAATTGTTTCCCAATCTCTAAATTAGTATAGCTGCCTGCCTTCCAACTTCTCTCCAAGAATATCCCAACAAGCCCCTTAACATGTCTGATACTGATTTTAGTACTGTAGCCTTCAAAATCAGACTGTAGTCTTTTTATGTGTTCACTCATCTGTTACCCAAGTGGGAAACATAGATATTCCCTTAACTCCTCCCTCATCCTCTTTATTCTGCCCCCTTGAAATCTCTACTCTCTCCCCTTCTCTACATCCCTACCACCACTTCTTTATTCAGGCACTCATCATATACGTGGACTGTTGCAAATCATCTCACAACTTCAGAGCTCCCTATGTCTAGCCTCTGTCTCCTTCCAGTCTGCCTCTCATTTTGCTGCTAGAGTGATCCTGTTTTTAGTACATTTGATCATGCCACTTCCTGCTTAAAACCCCTCAGTTGTTCTTTAGTCTCTGTGGTTTAAAGCCTAACCTTAGTATAAAAGTCAGTTCAATAGAGAGGTATTGCTTCCTTACTTGACAGTCTGAGATGTGGTGCTGCACCCACCCTGCAGTACGCCAGCCTTCTCAGAGGACAGTTCCTAACTGTTCTACATAGTTCCTTTCTCTTCTTCTGGCTAGCTTTGGTTTATTCTTTAGTTTTCACCTTAGGCTGAAGGTGAAACACCCCATCTCCATATTTGCCTTAGATGCTTTTCCTGCCTTCTACCTATTTTAATAGCACCCTTTATTTTCCCCTCAGATGAGCCATTACCACTTTATTATCAGCTGTGCTTGTGGCTCCAACTCCCACCTCTTTCAAGCTGCCCCTTGGAGGATAGATCCTGAATCTTTTATGCCTTTGCCCCTAGCTTCTTGTACATCTGGGTTTGGACATTTTGAAGAGTGGTAAATATTCATTAATAAAGAGGTGGGGACACATGTACATTTTTCTTTCCTTTTGGGGGGGGTTCTTATTTCTGCTCTTCCAGGAGAATTAAGAAGCCTAAGGAAAGTGGCAAAAGGAAAAGATCCTTGAGCTAGGGTCTGTGGTACAAAGAATGCACAGTGGACAGGCCTGGAGCTTAGAACTGTCCCCTTACATGTTCTTCATGGCCTGCCAGCTCACTCCCTAGAGCAGTGGTGCTTCAAAGAATGTATGCATGTCTGATGAATACCTACTGCCCACTATCCCCACCCAGTTAGCAGTAGGGGCAGCGGATGTTCATGTCCTGTTGATTCTTCTACATGTATATTTCTTCTTTGCATTTCCAGTCATTTCTCCCACTGACATTTTCTCCCTGCTCCTTCCATTTCAGAGTTCTTCATGATGATTCTTCTAATGTCTTATTTCCCTTCTTCTGAGAGAGGGGCTCTAGATGCAGCGAAGTTCAAATGATGATGATGTTAGCATCTCAGTGTACAACTCTGGATGCATTGGTACTTTCTAATAGAAATATTGATATAGATGAGGATTAACAATCCAAATAAAATAGTGTACTTCAGATATGAGTTAAATTGGCTTTTATTTGTGAGAAATTACATTCTGAGTTTTAAGAAATTTTGAAACAAAACTTAAGTCTGTTAGCTAAGGGCTTACCTGCTGTGGTGAAGTTAACATCATCCTGTACCCTTTGCTGTACCCCCCCTCCTTTAGTACCCCGATTTCTTAGCTTTGCAGATAGTGACCTAGAAGTTCTATAAAGGCAGCATTTCTTGGGAGGAACTCCAAGTTGGCCCCTCTGGAAGGTGGGTTGGAAAATGGGGAGGAGGTGCACATTTGTATTTCTCTGCAGTCAAATCAGAAAGGTTCAAACAATTATTTGCTGTCATATTTAGAGTACACTTTACTGGTTTTGAGATTGAGTTTATGCAGATAGTTAGCTGGAGCCTCTAAAGAAGAAAGCTCTTTATTCTTAAGTGACTGCTTAGTAATCTACATAACAAATGAGCCATTTTGCTTCAGAGATGTGAAATAGGCATCTATAAGTGAATAGTTTTTGAAACTAAAGTTGTTAAGACAAAGTTCATCTTTTCACAGTAGGGTTTCTCCAGAAAACCCTCTTTACTCTATTGAAATGCAGCTAGTTTGAACTAGGAAAGCATATTCCAATAATAGGCCCATGCAATTAGCCTTTACTATAATGGAGTGGATGCTGGAATTTTTTTGTGTATTATTATCATCAATTGATGTTAGTCCCAGGGGAACCACATAATAGCTAGAAAACCTTGATTGAGAGATGCAGACAAAGGTTTCTTATTCATAGGCATGCTTTAGTTCTTGAAACGAAATAAATGTTAGGCTCTTAAATCTTATACTTTTTTAGTAACCATCTGTCGATGGTTAAGATTAAGAATTGGTGCTTCAGAACTATGTCATTATTTTGAATTAGAAAAAAATGTTGTCACTTCATTTAGTGCCATATTCATACGAGACCTTGTGTAGAAATGACACAGTGGTGTGCTGGTGAATGCTGAACAACCACCTATGGGGGGATAAAGCCCTGATTTGTAGCATTTACTGATTTTTGAGGTATAAATACTCCACCATGCCTGATTTCAGACTACAGATGGTGAGGTCACTGAACTTGAAGTTGGGAAGAGATGCATATAATCAGTTGGCTTCAGCGCACTGCTGAATTCACCTCAGCCACTAAATGTTTAAAATCTTACAGCCCGTACTTTTAATACTTGTCTCATTCCTGACTGTACTTTTGTCCTTTATTTTCTAAAAACTAGCCTTATGGATGTATAACTTACGCACAACAAAATGTAGCAGTTTCAGATGTACAGCTTGATGAGTTTTGACGAATGTGTGCCCTGCCACAGTCTTGACACCTATTGCCTCTTCTGCGTGCAGTCGCCAGATGGATTTCCCCAGATCTTGCTTTGCATCCACCGCTCACCTGTGCCATATACTGTTCATACGATAAAGTGCAGAATTCCGTAGCCTGGCGCTCAACCATCTTGCCTCTTGTTGGCTTCTCTGGCCTTGTTTACTACGGCTTGGCTATGTGAATCTCTTATTAAAAAACAAAACAAAACAAAAACTGTTCAGCTGGTTTCTGACACAGTTCCTGTATCTGTCCCTCTGCTCGTATCTGTACCCTGCTTGCAACACTACTGTAACCTCACATTGCTTCTTGACTGTCTTGCCTTTCCGCAGATCTGGCTCACATCCCATTTTCTTCTTATACAATCAAGTCTTTAGTGATTACTCCCTCATCTGACCTATTGTACCACTGTTCGGCACTTAACTTTGCAACTTATATTGAAGTTCCAGGTTTTTTATGGAGTAATTTGGTCTTCCCTAGCAAAGTTGTAAACTATGATAGGGTAGAAAATGTCGTTTAGCTCAATTTTTAGCACGTGGCTTTGTTTAAAAAAAAAAAAGACTTAATAAGCGGTTCTTTTTTTAATTTATTTATTTTTGGCTGTGTTGGGTCTTCGTTACTGCACGCAGGCTTTCTCTAGTTGTGGCTGTGTTGTGGTGTGCAGGCTTCTCATTGTGGTGGCTTCTCTTTGTTGCAGAGCATGGGCTCTAGGCGCGCCGGCTTCAATTGTTGTGGCACGCGGGCTCTAGAGCGCAGGCCCAGTAGTTGTGGTGCACGGGCTTAGTTGCTCCGCGGCGTGTGGGATCTTCCCGGACCAGGGCTCGAACCTGTGTTCCCTGCTTTGGCAGGGTGGATTCTTAACCACTGTGCCACCAGGGAAGCCCAATAAATGGTTCTTGATGACAGTAACCTTTTCAGTGGCTCTTCCAAATCAGCTACCAACTCAGTGACACTGTTGGGGAGAAGAGTACTGTGCTATATCATAGATCTCTTAGGGGATGAAAGTTTGGTTTGTCACAGAGGATAAATTTATAAATGGCCAGTAAAGTCTCTCAAAACCAGTGTTAGTCATTAAAATGCACAATGGAGCTTTTATATCTGCCTTGAACATTCATCCAAAGGTGGTTAGCATCATGGACTTTGAACTTTTGGCAAGATTTAAACATTTAAAGTAGATCCCAAAAGAAAATTCTTTGTTCCTTTCAACCAGCTTTATTTCACTTTTTGGAGTCCTAGTAAGAAGTCAGTAGGGTGTATCTCATTGATTTCCTTCCTGTTCCAGGAAGCCATATTATGGTATTCTGAAAGAACTTTTGTGTCTTTTTCAGTAACTTTACTATAAGATTGTTTTTCTTTTTCTTTTACTTTCTCTGTGCAGATGTGCTTTGTTGAAATCTGACATTGAAAGATAACCTAACAAATATTTAGGACAATTATAGGTGCCTTTCTCTATTTCACAGCCTACCTTGCCGGTTTCTTTTCTTCCATCCTTTAAATAATGGATTTACTCAGGTTCCTCATCTTTTGGTAGCTGCCATGCCTTTCTTGGGTGATTTCATCTATTAGTGCCCAAATACAAGTGTCTCCAAATTTTAAAAATTTCATATCTCTTGAGTTCCAGTCTTGGATAGGCAGATGCCTACTGGATATCTCCAATTACCTGGCCTTCAGAGACCACAGATTCAACATGTCCTAAATGGGACATCTTCTACAAGTCTAATGCCCTCTCTTACTGCTGATGCTCTCTTGCTGAATGGTATCACCATCCCCAAATAACTGAAGCCTAAAACCTTGGAATCATCCTTGGCATGTCCCTCTTCCCTCACCTTCCGTATCAGTCAGATTCACCTCAAACATTTCCCTTAAATCCTTTTCCTTAACTCTGTTTGAAGTCAGACTAACCTCATACTTTGTTGGGAGGGTGACTTCCCCACCCCCCAAGTCTTTAATTGGTGAACTAAGAGCAGATCCACTTCCCTGGCTTCAGATTAACCAAGCTCATGAGTCTGAAATTGGAAAGCTAGTATATAATTTTCAGTGTGTTCTCTCCTAGACATAGCCAGGAGCCCATACCATAATTAGAGAAGGTTATCTGAGAAGGAATCAGAACAAAAGCTAAATCAAATGTTTAATGGCTTGTCACGATCAGATGATACCACCGTCTCATAACAGGGAGATCCCTTGTGACCAAAAAAACTCATCTATGAGCAAAGGCTCCTCCTCTCCTGCCTAGTTGCTTCACTGGCCCCTGCCAGCCTTTCTCTTTTTTAATTCTTCTTCAGTGCTTGCAGGGGAGACCATTGCTGTTGAATACCTTGTTTCTTTACATGTATGAATACATTCTTTCTGACTCTGCTTGAATCTTGTTTTGTGGCAAACCAGGCTTTCTCTTTTAGATGGCTTGCGCCCCTCTCTTACTAGTCATTATGTGTTGATCTTCAGTTGAAGTTTGAGGGCCTTCTTATTTCTTGTGTTTGGAGAAAAACTTCATTGTAGCTGCTGAGAGCAAAAGGCTAATCTCCCCTTGGGTTCAGCTGGCAACGTTACCTCCTGAAAACACCCTCTCCCTTCCCCACCCTCCTGGGTTTGGAGCATCCTCTGTATACCTCCTTAGCACCTCTGGGTAGCCCTTATCATAACACTCATTTATTTCACCGTTTGGTAGTTGGTTGCCTGTCTGTTTCCCCATAAGAACTTGAGCTGTCCGAGGGCCGATCCCACTGTCTAGCGTGGTGCCTGGCACCCATTTACATAATTCACTTTAACCAGTGTTTGTTGAGCACCGACCATAAGCCAGACAAAGAATAAGTCAGATAAGGTTCCCTGCCATCTTGGAACTTAGATTTTCTGGAGGTGAGGGAGGATGTAAACAGACAAAATAGTACTGTGGTAAGACATACAAGGAAACAGACAGTGGGCTGAAGTAGAGACTAGTTGGGGGTCTGTTGGGGTATGTACTTCAGGTGATAAGAAAGATTGCTGAGGAAGTGGCATTTAAGACACACCATAAAGGATAAGAAGAAGCAAGCTATTTGTAGAAGTAGAGAAGTCAGGGCTAGCCAGAAGTAACCATTGCAAAGGCCCTGAGGAGGGCAAGAGCTTGTGTTTCAGGAAATGAAAGACCAGTGTAGCTAGAAACAGAGGAAGAATGGGCCATGAATGTACTGTGTCGGTCATATTATGGGCTCGGATGAGTGGAATAAGACAACTGTTGATACAGTGATTCACATAGGTTAAGATTTGTTTGGAACTAGAACTTGGTTATTTGTTAGAACTTGTGATTCTAAGTTTTCTTTTTGCATATTCCTTTCTGGAAAGTGAATTTTCACAAATAATGATTGAAAGAGAACTGAGAATTTCAGTCTTCTGTGAAACATAGCCTACAATTGGCCAAACACTCATAGGAAGTTCCTTTTAATGCCTAAGTTTCTATCCCTAGGGAACCTATAGTGCAGCCAGATCAGCCTTCTATATCATACTGAGCATTTTCACTTAGTCTTACTATCATTATTTTCTGCTGGTTGATCTACTATTTCAGCACAACTCTTGAGATAAATATTATTAATTTAATATGATATCCTCATCTGAAAACCAATTCAGGATAAGCATAGCTGATTTAAACTTGTATGAGTACATTTTGTTTTGTACTCATGAATTTTGAATTATAATGATTGAGGTCACTTTAAAATACTATTTAAAAAACTATATTTTGGGGCTTCCCTGGTGGCGCAGTGGTTAAGAATCTGCCTGCCAATGCAGGGGATATGGGTTTGAGCCCTGGTCCGGGAAGATCCCACATGCCACGGAAGAACTAAGCCCGTGCGTCACAACTGCTGAGCCTGCGCTTTTGAGCCCACGTGCCACAACTACTGAGCCCACGTGCCACAACTACTGAAACCCGCATGTCTAGAGCCCATGCTCTGCAACAAGAGAAGCCACCACAATGAGAAGCCCGTGCACCGTGACGAAGAGTAGCCCTGGCTCGCCGCAGCTAGAGAAAGCCCACACACAGCAACAAAGACCCAGTGCAGCCATAAACAAATAAATCTATATTTTTAAAAACTATATATTTTTAAAAACTATTGTTTGGATTTTTGGTAGGTGCAAGACTACTTTCCTTCCCTTCTCATCCATTTTGTGCCTTTCTCTGCCCAGATTGCTTAAGCATTATTGGGCTTAATGGGGAGCAGAATCCTGAGTAGATAGACAATGAGTAGCAGCTCTACCACTCACCAACAATCTTACGTTGGAAGGCGTCACAGACTGGACATACCTTCATCTTTATAGTGGAAGAAGTACCTGCATGGTAGGCATTGAGAGGATTAAATGAAGTAATATATGTATGACGCTAACATCTCTTGGTAGAGGCTTGGTAAGTATTTGGCACCTATTAATCTTCAACTACCCTGTGCATAAATATGATTATCTCCACTTTTGTACAGGCGGGAAAAGCAAGCCTTAGAGAACATTCACTTGCTCTAGGCTGGTGCTTCTCAAACTTTTATGTGCATACAAATTAATGGCAAATATTTTAAAAGTGCAGATACTGGTTCAGTTAGTCTGGAATGGGACCCAGTTTCTGCATTTCTAACAAGTTTGAGTAGTTAGACCCTAGGCTACTTACCTGGAAAGTGGTGGAGCTGGGCCTGAAACCCAGGTTTGCTCTATTCCAAAGCCTTCCACCATCCAGAGAACTTCCCTAAGTCTCTCACCAGTGGAACAAGAGTTTTATTGAGGGACCTGTAAGTTGGTTATTTAATAATTTCTTAGACTAGTGAGAATCTGAAGTTGTATTTTATTCATTAGTTCAGCATTTACTTAGAATGTTTAATGTGCTGTATCCCCTTTTTAAAGAAGTGTAGGGCTAGATTAAAAATGGGGAAATATTACTTCATATTGTCTATTGGACAATTATTTGGTGTCTCATCACCTTACACTTAAATGTCCCATATTGCTCTTACCCCACCCCCAATCTGCTCCTCTTCCTGCCTTCCCTTTTATTTTTGTTAGAACAGTGTCATCTACCTCAACAGATACTCTTGAGTCCTCTCTCCCCTCACGTATAATTAGTCATGAAGTTCTTTCAGTTCTCAGAATCTTGTTGAAATGTGGCTTCCTCTCTAGCCCCCTGCTCCCTGTCAGCTCTTACCTGTTCTTGCTCATCAGGTCCCAGCTGGCCTTCCTCCCATCATGGTCTCCCAGACTGTTCCGCAGTCTCTCTGGAGTTAGTCTTCCTAAATCAAGACAAGTCTGAGCATGCTACACCCCTCTCCAAAAGCTCTGGTCTCTGTAGACAGTGCTGGATGGCTAAGAGCACAGACTTGAACTAGCCTGCCTGGGTTTCATCCCTAGCTCTACAACTTACTGGCTGTGTGAGCCTGAGCAGGTTACTTAGCCTGTCTTTGTAATAATAACTTGTCTCCCTGGGCTGTTGTAAGGGTTATAAGTTAGTACAGAAGGCTTAGAATGGTGTTCAGTGCATTGTAACTGCTGAAAGGGTAGCTGTTGTTAATATTGGTGACTAAAGGGGAAGTAGCAATTTTTAAAATTCGGAAGGGGCTGCACCAGCATAGAAGTTGGGCTGAATGCTATCTTTGGAACAAATTATAGGTTAATAATCCCCTCATTGGCAATTGCTAACGTCAATATATTAAGGACCTAGGCATATTAAAGGTAAAAAGTCATTGTGTACTTTTCTCAAAATTGAAGAGCTGTAATTTCAGCTTTGTAGGTTAGTAACTAAGGTAGATTAGACTAATAGATGTACCTTGTTAAATCTGAGGTTATTGTTTTGGAAGTATTAATGATAATAGCAAATACTGAGCCTTTCCTTAATCTATGATATATTTACTATTACTCCCTTTATACATTGAGGAAAACCAAGGCACAGAGAGGTTAAATAGTCTGCCCAAGACCCATATGGCATCTTGAGATTCAACCTAATGAGCCCACTCTCTAACCACTAGAATTCCAGACTTACTGTGAAATCTCTGTTCCTGGGAAAGAGCCGTCTTCCTTTGGGGAAGTGGTACTCTGCAACTGGGTGATCTGGTAAAACTGAGTGGCAGAGGTAGGTAGGACTTCTTTGCCGTCCTGTCAGTCTCCAGCATGTGCCCTTGCAGTCCTGGATTTTACTCTGTAAATAATGCTGACGTTGGATATTCTGTTTCTTTTAAAGTGATGTTAGTGGTTTTAGCAGAAAAATTCTTAATTACTCTTGGGCAGAGTGCGGTCAGGTATTGATCCCTGTCTGGCTTCCTTCTGTCAGCTGGGATGTTCATGAGTCACCTTCCTTGGCTGTCCAGCCAGTGTCAGCTTGGGGAATGCATGGTACCTGATCAAGCCAAAGAGTGAGGCAGGTAAATTTACGAGGGGAAACATTCAAATACAGATATTCATCTTGATGGGTTTAAACATCAAGAGACAGTTCTGTCAGAGTTGAGGGACAAATAATGATAGATACATTGGTTTCTTGTTTGCTTAGTTATTTAAGGCAGTGATTATTTCCTTGAGAAAAAATACTGAAAAGAAAAAATCTTATAGTACTGTATGGCTCGGCAGTGAATAATATTTACATGGTCATTACTACAAGATCTCTCATTTGTTTTAAATAGTCAGGGGTAAACTGTGTGGCTTTTAGTAAGTTGGAGACTAACGTATTTCTTTAAATGTTAAATATCTGTTGTTGAAGTATTCAAATCTAACTCTTTTGTGAGAATTCATTATTTTGTATGCTGTAACAGCAAAAGTAGTTTGGTCTAAAGAGAACTATTTAAAATATCAGATTCACCCAAGAAATAAGAAATTAACTTCACATCCTCGTTGGGGCATAAGTTTAGACGTATAAAAGATTTAAGCATTTAGAGAAGTAGGTAAGATACTACTCCTGTCATTTAATTGAGTGATGCCATGTCAGACTAAACTTTCCTTGTTTTCAGCTTTTTCTGTCCAGGTTCTGGAGTTAACCTATTCGATGAGTTAAGTGAGATTTAATTGGCTAGCTTTGTCTTTCAGATAGTTAGTGAAAGGTGCTTCATATCCTAGTGTGTTTTTGTTCATGAATCTTGGAGGGCCACCTTCACAATCAGGTGGTGTGTTGGAGAGGCAAGAAGGAAGGTCAGCAGAGTGGAAAAGCTTTAATGCCAATATTGTTGAGAGTATGAGGAAAACAGATTGGCTCATATGACAGTGGTTAGAAAGTGACTGTATGCACCCTTTTTGAAAGACATTTAGGCACTATCAAAAGTACAGCAAGGGGCTTCCCTGGTGGCGCAGTGGTAGAGAGTCCGCCTGCCAATGCCCTGGTCTGGGAGGATCCCACATGTCGTGGAGCGGCTGGGCCCGTGAGCCATGGCCGCTGAGCCTGCACGTCCGGAGCCTGTGCTCCGCAACGGGAGAGGCCACAACAGTGAGAGGCCCGCGTACCGCGCAAAAAAAAAAAAAAAAAAAAGTACAGCAAGATACACATACTGAGATGTTCATTGTAACCATGTAACAGCAAAACACTAACAGCAACCTACCTGCTCACTAATGGATGCTTAGTTATTTAACTTATGGTACATGGATATTGCACAGGCATTTTTTTTACGGGAGCTTAGATCTATGTGTGCTAATAAAGAGGTCCTCCATATATAACCTGAAGAAAGGTGTTTACAGAAGAGTTTACACCTGTGTGTCTGGGTGTACATGATGATGTTAATGTGTGTATATATAAACATTAATATAGACAATAGTAATATCTGGGCAGTGGGATTAGAGCGTTAAGGGAATGGGGAGGCTGCTTTATGCCCCACACACATTTTAAAAGACAATTTTTTAAAAACCTAGAACTCAGTGCTTCACCAGATGAGGTTATTTAGCTGTACTGTAAGGCGTTCTCAGAACTGCACTCTTGCCCTGTGACTGTGCCGCCAGCAAACTGTTTGTCTCACTTAGTGGCACCTGAGCCTATCAATCCTACTTCTCCCCGTGGTACAGACATGGGAGAGGGAAACCTAATAGTTTTGTCACCTTTTCAATGCCAAATTTTCTTACTATATATATACCCACTGTTGTGTATGTCTAGGTTTATATTCTCTTGTTTTGCTAAATAACCAATTTTTTTCCCCTCATTGTTTAATTATTCAGGAAACACTCCTAGTGAGAACCTTGATTTTTTAACTTCTTAACCATAACTCATAACAATACAGCCTTTATTCACTTTATTGTGTGTGTATATTTAAACCTCAAACTTCTGTTTACTTTAAATTATTAGGCTAGCTTATCACATATTTATCACTCCCATGTCTCTTAATTGTACCTGACAACCCATTTCTTAGTATGTATTCATCATTTCTGTTGGTTTTGAGCTAGCAAGTTTACTAACATAGAAAGAAAGCTTCCTTTCTCAGCTCTGTCACCTGTTAACTTGTATGATGCTTAAAATAGCTGCAACCTCCCTTGTTGTATCACATTGCACACCTAGTTTACAGTCCACTTTCACCCCACATCTCTTGACTTTCCAGGGTTTTCTACTTAACTCAGTCACATTGGGGTTCTTTTTCTTAGGGTAGGCTGTTTCTTTAAAAGAAACTTTTTTTTTCTATTTGAAAATTTTATTTCTTTCGCTTATTTTCCTTATGGACTTTTTTTTTTTAAGCAACATTTAAAGTTTCTGGTAATTTTTTATCCCATTTTTTTATCCTAATTATTTATAAAGGTAATAAATGAAGGCAGCTTATAATGGCTACTTGAACATATCAGATAGAGTATTTGCCTACCAACTACCCTTGGGTATAGTTTTTAAGCAGAATTTCAATCAAGAAGACACTGCTATTTTCTGTATCACTTTAGATTACTTTTTAATCCTTTTTTTATACTGTTTAGCCAAGCCTTTATTAAATTTCCAACAGATACTTGCTATGTTACCTCTCATAAGTCTTCCAAATGGGTAATAGAAACTGGGCCCAATTGAATAAAAGCATATTTGTTTGTTGTGGAATGCAGAGTTCTCTACATGGTGGATTGTGCTTTAATTTAGCAACCTATCCAGTGTATTCATCTGTAGTTGTGCTTTTTTCAGTATAAAATCTTGACAGTGATCTTGAACCTGCCACTTATTCCTTTGTACATGTATTGCTTTAAAAAAGCCTGAGTCTGTGCTGCTCACTTCCCCCTTATACTTTTTATGAAATCAGGGTTGTTATTAACATTTGACATCTACTCTGCCTAATGAACATGGAGTAGTAAAGGGAACGGCAGGCATTGGTCATTCATGTTCTGGGAAAGAACTAGGGAGTGAGGAGGCACTGAGACCAGGGCTTATAGAGCAGTGATTTATAAGGGCAAGCCAATTGTTATCTTTCCCCCTTTGTTCTGGGTTTACAGGCATTTATATTTGAATTTTAAAGAGCTTGCTTTAAGAAATTTTCCTTGAGATTATTGAAGTCATAAAATTACGATGAGGAATCATTGGTCTCTAGAGACACAAACTCGTAATTAGCCAGTGCAGAGAAGGAAAGGAAGAAGAGCCATGGCCTGGGTTGCAGACCTGGGTCTTTGCATCAGTAGTTCCATGACTTCAAGGTGTGTTGATTGTTCTTTTTTTTTTTTTTTTCAGAGTATGACCATGTATCTAAGATCTCCTTCTCATTTCTGTGATCCACTGTTTTTCACTCTTCCATAATCTTCATCTACTAAATGGGTACCACTGCTTGGTATTTGTTAATTTTCATGGTATTTATTAATTTTCATACATCACCTTGCATTTGTAATGTACTATATTTCACTTGGAGACTGCCAAAGAAAATATTTCCTTTAAAATGTCACTGCTTACTGTGAAAGACTCACATATGCCTTGATTAGAATATCTGTGGATAGGGATTATCAAACACTTAGCTTAATTCTATTTTCATTGAGTGGCATTGTAGTCTGCATGTCAGGTGTTAGGGTAAAAACTGGTCTGCTATATTTAAAATGAATAAAAGAAGTAAAGTTCTCAAGGATTTTCTGGGAAGAGAAGAACACTGGAAACATGATTACAAATACACTGCATAGATATTCCATAAAGCAGTATTAGCTTCTTACTGAGAAGCTGCTTCATGATGCACTTTGCTCTGCACTGTGGATGGCTTGGTGAAGTAGCCCAGAAGGGGAGGTAGAATGTGTTTTAAATAGACGTTTCCGTTAGGACTTTGCAGATGGCCACCTGACTGTGGGGAATTCATCTCTGGGGAAATTATACGTTGCCTGGGACTTCGAAGTTTTCAGGTGCTATTGTCATCTATAAGGTTGTGATTCATGTGTTTTTCTTCTCCAGCCTTCTGTGATTAGGTAGTCTGCCTTTGGAATGACAGCGTTCTTTCTTTTAATATGTCCTATCTTCTAAAAACATTTTTAACAGCTTTTCTAGGTCATTGGTTTGATTTTCATTGTCAACTTGATGTCTCTGGGGTATCCTGCATCTTGAGAATTTTGCAAGTCTTTATTTTTTCTCTGCAGTTCAAAGTTGTATTCCAAGTTTACAGATTTAAACTGGGTGTTTGACCAGCTGATAGTTCTTTAGCAGTGAGTGTCCCCTATCCACATAAGTAGAGTGTAGTTAAATATATACAGTCTTCTGATTTTAAAAAAAAGAAATGATAAGTATTGGAAATTAAATAAAAAGAAATAATGTCATTAAAATTTTCAAGTGTACACAAGATTAAAGATTACTTTAGGGCTTCCCTGGTGGCGCAGTGGTTGAGAGTCCACCTGCCAATGCAGGGGACACGGGTTCGTGCCCCGGTCCAGGAAGATCCCACATGCCGCGGAGCAGCTAGGCCCGTGAGCCATGGCCGTTGAGCCTGCGTGTCCGGAGCCTGTGCTCCGCAACGGGAGAGGACACAACAGTGAGACGCCAATGTACTGCAAAAAAAAAAAAAAAAAATTAATGAATCCCCATTATCCAAATTAAAATTTTACAGTTATCAGTATTTTCTCTCACATCTGTTTCTCTTCTTTATGAAATATTTTAGGGCAAATCCCAGACATTTTTGTCATTTAACACCTACATGTATCAGTAGGCCCCTCTTAAAAATGTGAACGTTTTCTTAAATAAACATAATGACATTATCACACTTAAGAAAATAAGCAGTTTTGGGGGAAGGTGATTTATTTTTAACGTACTGTAATCAAGCTGTAACAAACCGAATTCTGAAAAATAAGCTTTTCATTAACCTTTTATGAGTTATTTAAGAGTAATAATACTGTTTAAGTAATACACTGTTAATTTATGTACATGGATTTGTACATTTTTAGTTAAAAATAAGCAATGCTTTGTTGCCATAAAATAGCAAAGCATCAAAGTATATTAGGGACATCCCTGGTGGCGCAGTGGTTAGGAATCGCCTGCCGATGCAGGGGACACGGGTTCGAGCCCTGGTCCAGGAAGATCCCACATGCTGCGGAGCAACTAAGCCCGTGCACCACAGCTACTGAGCCTGTGCTCTAGAGCCCGTGAGCCACCACTACTAAAGCCTGCGCGTCTAGAGCCCGTGCTCCGCAACAAGAGAAGCCACTGCAGTAAGAAGCCCGCGCACCGCAACAAAGAGTAGCCTCCTCTTGCCGCAACTAGAGAAAGCCCACATGCAGCAAAAAAGACCCAATGCAGCCAAAAATAAATAACTAAAATGAAAAAAGGAGGTCCTGGGCTGCAGTTGTCCAACTTGAAATAAAGATCAAAAAAAAAGAAAAGTTTGTATGTTTCTATTTTATCAATAGCCTTCTAAATATTTTGAGGTGTTTAATAGGAATTTGAACTTTTTAGAAAATGTAAATCTTATTTCTGTTTTGACTGTATTTTCTTGGTCTCAAGATGGCCTCATTGTTTTTCCATATTTCCCTTTGCTTTTCTCTCTCTCTCTCTCACTTCTTCTGCAACTGGGTCATTTCTGACTATCTGACTTTGTAAATCTGCTGTATAAAACATTTTGTTGGGGTCGAATGGGGCTTAGATTTCTTACGTATCTCTCTGATACACTTCTTTTTTCTAAAACCTATTTGAAAAAATTATTTTCCATAACTTATGACTCTTAATTTTTCTTTTGAGTTTTTTACTTTATTATTTGGGAGTCTGGTAGCAGATTAATGCATCTAGGGAAGAGCTAAGTTATAATGATTTTCCCATTTAACATTTACTTAGATCTTGTCAGTGTTTACTTTGGTTTCTGACATGGAAGCTTTAAATGAAAGCATAAACTTGAGAAGAGAAAAAAAAAAAGCCCCAAAACTCCAAAGTCTAGTATGATTTACAGTCTGCTGGGTGGTAATGAACATGCTTGCTGTTTAACTTAATTCTTGCACTATCTTTGTAAAATTTAAGAAATACGTGCATGCTACTTTTTACCCCTTAGTGAGTCTTAAGTGTTCAGTATATCATAGTAAGTTGTCAAATTGTTTGCTTTACTTACTTCTGCACAATACATATTTATTTTGAAGAGGCTATTTTTAAATAAGTGATAACTTCCTCACTCTCAAGTTGTTTAGTTTAGTTGTAAACCTGAAAACATACAGCTAAAAATTATGTATTTTATTTACTGGAGAATGTCTTGCTTAGAATTATTTACCCTTTTAAAAAAAAAATTCCATGAACTTTGGTTATCTGATTTTTGCATCCTACCATAGATACATTTGAAGGAATGGTAGCCCAGTGACGGCTCTCAAACGCAGCTAAAGAAGGAAGAGAAACTAGGAAAAGAACCTGCCAATCCCTTCAGCCTAACAGTATGGGAAATTTCTACTTCAGGAAATAAGTATATCCCTTACGGTTCCTAAGGGCATCATTGTATTTTGTAGTACTGTATAGCAACTATTATTCATAATGATGACTTAACATCAAGAAAGGCTTAAGGGGCTTCCCTCGTGGCACAGTGGTTGAGAGTCCGCCTGCCGATGCAGGGGACGTGGGTTCGTGCCCCGGTCCAGGAAGATCCCACATGCCGCGGAGTGGCTGGGCCCATGAGCCATGGCCGCTGAGCCTGCGCTTCCGGAGCCTGTGCTCCGCAACGGGAGAGGCCACAGCAGTGAGACGCCCGTGTACTACAAAAAGAAAAGAAAAGAAAGGCTTAAGGATATAGAAGGAAACTTAATTTTTTTAGATATTGTAAAAAAAAAAAGTGTTGCTTAAGTAAATTTTAGTCACGTGGAAATTAGTCAGTTTGTATATTTATTTTATGTTAAAAAAATTGAACTCCTGGTTCTGTCTGACGCTGAGCCAGGTAGATACCTTTGTAGATAGTTCATTTCATCTTCAACAATTCTGTTTGTGAGGTAGTAACCCCTCCCCAAAGTAAAGCCCCCCCTTTTTTTTAGAGATTAAGAAACAAACTCCGAGTTAAGCAGTTTACAAGGTGACTCCTTTTAAATTGCAAGTTTCCCAAGCTGCTTACAGTATATTGCCTCTTGGTTCGTCCATTTATACTTCAGATTTAGCATGTTCAGAACTGAACTTAGCATCTTTGTTCCACTTTGCCCTTAATAGTATCACCTCATCTCTCTGACAAGCCTAAATCTATCCTTAGATCTCAGACTGGCAGCTTCAGTCTATGCCTGCCTTACAGCTTCATTCATATGTTCATTTTATACATATTGATTGGGTGCCTACTGTGTGCCAGGTACTCTTCTAGGCACTAGGAAATGGCAGTGAACAAAATAGACAATCCTCTTGGCGCGCGGGCTTCAGTAGTTGTGGCTTGCCGGCTCTAGAGCACAGGCTCGGTAGTTGTGGTGCATGGGCTTAGTTGCATGCCGCATGTGGGATCTTCCCGGACCAGGGCTGAAACCTGCGTGCCCTACATTGGCAGGTGGATTCTTAACCACTGTGCCACCAGAGAAGGTCCCTCATAAGCTTTTTTTTTTTTTTTCCTCATAAGCTCTTAAGAGAGCTGCAGTAGCTAAGTTCTTCTAAATTGTCATGCTTGTTAAATGCTAAAGTTCTGATAACTGACTACATTAATTTTTCAGAACTTTTATTATGAAAAAATTCAAACTAGAGAGAAAAATATAATGAAAACCCCATGTACCCATCACTCAGATTCAGTAATTGTTGACTCATGGCCACTGTCCTATCTTCTGTACCTCTCTCTCCTAACTCTTCCCACACTGGATTATTTTGAAGTAAATCCTGGACATACATTTTAATTAGTAAATGTTTCAATTTATATCTCTAAAGGAGAAGGATTCTTTATAAACATAACCCTCACAGTATTATTTTTGTGATATTTTGTTCATTAGTGGATTAGTAGACATACCATATTTTTATCAAAACTAGGTACTGAAGGTTGCCCAGTTTCTTCAACTTTCGTGATGTGATTAATCTCAAGGAGAGTTTAAGCGGACTGGTCTGAACATGTGGATAGAAAGCCCACGCAAATTGCTTTTACCTTCTGCACAGAAGCAACCCGTTCTTTATCCTAGTCCCTTACTGCCATGGGCACAGCTCAGGGAGGCCACCTTCCTTTATCTTACAAACTCACTATCAGCAAATTTAGGAAACGATGCTGTCTGAATCCTTGACCTGTTAACAGGCTTAGCCCTTGGCTCCCTTTCTGGAAAATCCCAGAAGTATATAAAAATCATTTCTAAAATCCCGACAGACACGTTTTGCCAAGAATGTCAGTTATCTCTTGACGGCTTGGCATTAACCTTTAAATATTACGTTGTGTAATCATAATGCCATTCAGGGAAAATAAGTTGGTGGGTGGCTGGCATTTTAAAAGTGAAATGAACTTGGGTTCCTGGGAATGTTAATCATTATTCTACTGAAAATGCTGACATTCCTTAATAGTGAAATGCTAAGTAAGTAAAAAGCAGTATTTTACAAATAACTTAGAGGTGAGTAAAATGTGATTTTTATGGGTTTATTTAACATATTTTTACCAGAACGGTATCTGAAGGATATTTTATATTTTCAAGCTTTGAAAGTGAGAAAGTAATGAAGGAACCTTCTAGTGAGTTCCCACCAGGCTACTAGCCTGACCAGCACATCTCAGAAATAGATCATTGTAACCTGTCATTGTAACCTGCCTTCTCATTTGCCTTCCTTGCCCTTGACTTTGCAGCAGGGAGCAGAAAGAAACTCATGGCCTCTACCATAAATATACATGGTAACAGTAGTCAAGTAATTTTATATTTTTTGTGGGTAAGTCATTCATTCATGATGATGGAATGGCTTATTTTTAATGCAGTGTTTTTCTTTCAACTAAACTTAAATTCTTTTTTTTCCATCTGATTTAGTGTCTGTACCACTCCAAGGCAGCATAAATTTAGTACAGCTTCTTCATTTTACCAACTTGGTAGAAGTTTTTAAAGATTTCATTCAGTTTACTTTTAGCTTTTCATGTGAAATGGACTATAATAACACTTTAATTTACAGTATAATGTGTAATTTAAGACAGACACAGTGTATCTGGAATGTGGGTTATACCAGGGATCATGGGAAAGAGGAGGTTTGGAGCATTAATTTCTAATCTCATTTTCACATGACCTTTTCGAAAGGAGAATCTTCTTTGAAAAGTAGGTAACAGCATGGACTAAATCCGAAACAGATCACAAAATGGAAGAAACCCAGACTTAACTGCATCTACATAAAAGATAGAAAAGATATCTTCACTTTTCTAGAGGGGACATTCATGTGGATAACTTATAATTTTAAATGATTAATTAAGAGTAATTGCTGTAGATTAGTGTCATTCATAGCAAGTTAGGTCTGATTGATAGGGAATGCTGCTTTTACAGATTCTTATATTGTAAAATTAGTTTGACTTCTTTTGTTAAACTCATTTAATCCTCTACCTTACTTCATTATTATCCTTGCAAATTTATTTAGTTTAATATCTGCTATATCTTTATATGTGGTACTACAGTGTATTCATTTTGACTACTTCTGGATACCCCAAGTTAAGCAGAAACATACATTAGAGGAGCTCTGGGTGGGGAGAAGACGCTAGTAAACAATAATAGACACTAGTAGCAGCCTGTTGCATAAATGGCTTATAATTCTTTTTCCTATTGATAAATACTTAAATTATTTTCATTTTAAAAATTTAAATAAAAAATATCTGTACATGTATCAGATAGTCTTATATTTAGTAAACTTCTTTTATTAAATAGTAACATGTACAAAAAGTGCACAAATCATTTTTGTAGCTCATCGATAAATGGAACTGTAAATAAAAGTGTAATTGGCACTCTAGAAGTCCCTCTCAAACCCCTTTCCAATGACCAGGCCCCACTAGAGGGTGACCACTATCCTGATTTCTAACGCCTTGATTCATTTAGCCTGTTTGAAATGTGTGTAGATGGAATCATATTGTATGTGGTCTTTGGTATCTGCTTTCTTTCACTTACTGTAGTATCTCTGACACTCATCCATTTACATGTACAGTTAATTTTTTATTGCTGTGTAATATTCTGTTGGGTGACTGTACCATAATTTATCCTTTTTACTGTTGATGAACTTTTGGGTTGTAACCTAATTTTTGGATATTACAAGTAGTGCTATACGAACATTCTTAAATGTGTTTTGGTGAACATAGTTATTCCTGTCTACTGGGAATAGTGCTGATGAGTGTGGGACATGCATGTGTGCAGCTTTACCATGCCAACAGTTTTCCAAAGTGGTTGAAACCGTATCACACTCCCACCAGCAGTGTCTGTTTTTTGTTTTTTTTTAAAATAACTTGAAAGAAGTGAAATTTGAGTAAAAGAGTAAATTCATTTTAAGTAGTAGAGTATAGTGCTAAATTTGTCTTCAGGAATACCAATTTATACTCCACTGAACACTGGGTTTTATGTAGCTCTTTCATCTTTATCAATTAATAGTGGGAAATATCTCATTTTTAAACTAATGAGTTGGACTTTTTATGGCTTAATTTCAGTTTTCTCAACTTGGCTCTCCTGGTCTTTTCTTTTTAGTTTGTCCTTTGTCCTAACTTTATTTTTTATAATATAGAAGTTTTAAATATGTGTGTGTGCTTGCATCTGCTGATTTTTCCCTCTGTGGTTTCTGGCTTTGGTGTCATTCTTAAGAAAGCCTTTTATCCCCAAGGTTTTTTTTGTTTGTTTTTTTGAGAACTTAGTTATTTGTAATTAACTTTGTTTATTGTAACTAGATTTGACTTTTACTAACACAAGGGAGCTTTTTTGGTTGTTTTTGTTTTAAAACAATTTAAACATGTACTTTAATTTATTACATTAGCATTAGCTTTGGAATATTTTGTAAGGAGGTGCCAGGAAGAATTTAGTACACCAAAGCATGCATGCATGTTTTATTTGACCATGAGAAATGAAGGCAATTTTCCAATGTGGATACTATTTGAATCCTTTCAGTGTTCATGTTATTAAGATAGTTTTCAAAAAGAATGAGATCAAATAGGCTGAATTATCTTATTATTTAATATCTCTAGTGGATACTGTTCATTGCTCTTGAGCAAGGACTTTGCCAAAAATACACCTGGCCTCTGTTCTGTGGCCTACAGGACAAAGGATTGGAGAGCCAAATGCCAAATACTTAATTTCAAGCCTTTAAAACTAACATTTTTCTCTGTTTAAGAGATCACTTAAAAAAAAAAAAAAGATCACTTAAAATTTCTTTGGCTTTTTTTCTTTTGTATAATAGTACACATAATTAAAATGTAATTTGCACTGGTGGTTGAGAAAGATGAGACCAGTCTGTCATATCTGGTTGTTGGTGGTGGTTTTTTTTAAGGTTACAGTGGGATTTGGGAGCTCCCGAAAGCCCCCACCATCTAAAATTTTTCTCAGTAGAGTCATTATTGGGTTAGACCACAAAGCAGAGACAAAACAGATATTAAGCCAGTAGCCCTCTCTTCTGCTGATGTGGGTTGGTTTGGTTTCTATAATCGAATCTTAGTACCTTAAAGGAGTGGGTCTCGGGACAAGTAAATTTTTGAGGAAGGGAACACAGAAGTGTTAGCGCTCTGTGATTCCAACCCCGAGCACATAAGAACCTAGAGGCCAGTCTCAAGGGGATGGAAAAGAGGGAGGAAAAGAGTAGGTGAAAATAAATACTACAGATAAGATTTAAAAAAAAAATTTTTTTTTTTTTTGCTTGTCTTTTGCATTTGACAATGCTACTTATAGCAAGGTTATATCAGTAGTTATTTTGATTATTCTCTAAGCCAGGGAGAAAATTATGGGGACTTCCTTAGTAAATGTGTAATTTTAGGAGCACAGCATTTCCAGTTCAGGAGAATCTGTGTTTTGCTGAGTGCTTGAATTTGACTAAAGGGAATGCTGGATTTATGTTAAAGGGTCATTGGGGATAGGATGGGGTGGGGACAGTACAGAGGGGAGAAAAACTAAAATTAAGTGCCTATTTTTCATTTACTTATATATACAATGTGGTCTTACACATTTTACATACTTAACCCATTTAATCTTCACAGAGGTCTGTAAAGTGGTGTTTTCCTGATTTGCAAAGGAGAACAAAAGGCTCAGGGAGTGAGTTTACATTATTTTGTCTAGGCTCAAATTCAGTATATGGCAGTTCTAGGATTTGAACCCCAGCTTCTCTGAATCTAAAGCTCATTCATATTCTTTTCACAAGAGCGTATATTGCCTTTTAAATTACAAGAATTATTATTCATGTTTTATATTTCATTGCTTTCATTATAAAATGTTGGTAACACTTAAAATGGCGTATCTTGAGGAAGCCATCTTTAGTTCTTCTGGGTAATATAAAGCCTGTGTAATTTCCTTTACCTTCCACCTTAGCATCGAGAGTAAGCATGAGGTTACGATCCTAGGAGGACTCAATGAATTTGTAGTGAAGTTTTATGGACCACAAGGAAGTAAGTATATGTGTTGGTATGTGTTTTTTATTACAATCTTTTACTCTATTCCTTAATAGACAGTGAGAATATCAAGGGAGATGGTGATATGTGTAGTTTTTGAAAAGTAAATTTAATTTAATTCTAGAAGCAGTGAGGAAATCTTGCTCTTATCATAATTACTTTATATGCTTTTCTCTTTTACCTCTGTGTGACAGTATTAAACATGAATTGTGAATTCTGGGTTTTGTGGAAATGTTTTTTGTTGTTTTTTGGGGGTGGGGTGAGCATGGTATAGATTGAGACAGTAGGCTATTACTTACCAAATAACTGAACAGTGTTTGATACTTTAAAGAATCAAGTAAATTTGGGGGAGAAAATGAACCTTTGCTAACTCTAGATTTTTTAAAGAAGAGTATTATAATTGAACATAGAGTACCTACTAGTTATAGTAGTTAGTTAGTTATAAGAGTTCCCTGACTCTTGAAGGAATTAATTTGCAAGGTTCTCAAAACAGGTTAGGATTTAATGTTTAACTTACATTCAGATTTATCTTCTGATTTGGAGGCACAATCCTAAGTTTAACTTTTTTGCTTTTATTTCAGCACCATATGAAGGTGGAGTATGGAAAGTTAGAGTGGATCTTCCTGATAAATACCCTTTCAAATCTCCATCTATAGGTATGTAACTACCCAGTTTCTCTCCTTAGAGAGTTTTGACGTGGGAAAAAAAAAAAAATCCTACGTTTTATGGGAGATCATTAATTCCAGAAATATTAACTTAACTGAATTTTTTCCTTTTTTGGCTTAGGTTAATTAGTAATTTGGGGGGGGTACTTCCATAGTGTGATAGAAGATGTTTAAATATACCCTTTGCATGCTTGTAATGACTATAGCTCTAGATTTTTCTGTCTGTTAGGGTCAGATTAAACAATTTTAAGACCCACTGTCCATTCAGGCTATTAGCAGTAAAATAATAAACATCTTAAATCTCATTTTAAATGCCAGATTGTTGGAATTAATATTTTACAGTGCCTATTCTAATTCTGCCATTTAAAAATCCTGTGTATATCCTACTTTACTTTTGTTCACTCCAACTCTGGGTACCCTTTTCCATTCTCTACATTCCTAATCTTTTTAGCCCTCTAAACAGCTAAAGAAAGTAGAGAAGAAACCTCAGTGGGGTTGTATAAAGGGTATTTTTTTCCTCACCTTCATCTTCTGCCCTAATTGTTGGTATTAACCTATTACCCCTATTAAGGCATTTAGTGACAGTTTAGGTATTTTAGCATCAGATGCTATAGAGGTATATTTGATTGAAGATTGATAACCTTTAAATATTTTGAGACTGTAGAATGGTAGTAACTTAGCTAACTTAAGCCCACTTTTAAAAATTTCATTCTGTAGATGATTTTAAAATGTTATAAAATATTGACCAATTTTAAGAAGGAAGAAGAAAATAAAATTGGAATAGATTAGAGCATTCTCTGTCACACTGAACCGCATGTTCAGAATTGTTAGTTTCAGATATCTTGCTACTGCTGTGGGCTTGTCTTCAGAGCTAATGCCAGAACTCTTGGAATTTTAGACTGCCCCACCACCCCAAAAGGGTTTTTTTAAAGAGGTGGACCAAAGACATTCTGAGCTATATGTTTTGATTCTAGGCCCCCACATTTCTGTCTCAGATAAATAATGCAGGAACATTAGAATAGTCACAGGCTAATTCCCAGTCAGAAGCAATGGCCTAGCCCCCTGACATCTAGCTACTTTATATGTTTTAGAATTTCATGCTATAAAAACACTACAGAGCATCTATAATCTCTTCTTAGGCTGGGATTCTTAGTGCTCATTTTAAGAATAAACTGGTGATTTCCTCTTAAGGGCCTTAAAGTTGAGTTTTTAAACTCAGTAATTGAGAAGATACTTTATGGATAATTGAATTACTATAAGGGCCTCCAAGTTTTAGAGTTATCAGCTGGTGATATAGGAAGAGTGCTGTGAGGTGCTGAATCTTTGAGACAATCCCTGAATGTATCTGACTTAATACCTTAGCATACTTGGGACACCAGCCCTTTCTCAGTTCCATTCCAGTGTGGTGGAATGTAGGTTTCACTCAGTTCGGGAGGGCTTTTGTGTCACATTGGTTCCCTATCCCCCATTTGTCTTTTAACTTTAGGGTGTTTCTTTCTATATAGGCATTTAAACTTTTATGTAGTTGAGTGGTATGATCTTTAAACCTTTACAAACAGAATGTCCAAACCATGTAAATTCATTCAAATATATTTCATACATACCTATTTACTTAAAGACTAAAAATTGGCTTGGTAAATCTAGTTTTGTTACCCTAGATTCCTAGTCAGAAAGGAAACAGTATAGCTTGTTGAAACTAACAATGAACCTATAGAAATGCAATTACATATCCTGTAGAAATGTAGTTTTTTTCTCAAGTCTTGTCTTAACATATATTTCCAGGTAATATAATTATTTCATCATAACTTTCAAAGTGTAAATATCTAAACTTCAGACATTGTTTATTAACTAATGACACAACAGAAACCTCTGTACTTTCTTAAATTAATGATGTAACATGAAATTGGTTAGGACAAATGACTAGGCAAATTTAACTTCTTTATAATTTTTCCTTTGCCTTTCTGTGTGCTTTTAGAACTTGGTAATACCTACAAATGTGTACCATATTCTCTTAGGGAAGTAGATCTAGTTGAAATATTTGTACAAGCTGTCCTTGTTTCCTCCAAAGGAAGATTGCATAAGAGAGTTTTAATCAGTTGTGTGGGGTGACCCATTTTCAGGTCAACAATGTAATTACTGTTAGAATGTGCGTTAAACATTTGAGAGGTAGTGGCTCATGTAGAATAGGCAAAGATTCCTTTTTGAATTGTATAGATAGTTGCAGAATTATACAGAAGGGTAAGGAGATAAGATAAATCCAACTTCACTGCTCTTTTTAAACCCTGCCTCTATAGTATCTAGGCAGGCATACCCTTCTTTCTGAGCCAAATTTTGAGATGTGCAAATTTAGATTAAGTATTTTAATGTTTAGCTCTTGGAATTTTAAAATGTATATGTATATACTTTTTTGTTTAATATTACTATGTATTTTTTAAATTGTATAAATGCTCCATATCCATAGTAGGAATGTAAGAAGGTCCAGGTGAGCAAAAGTAAAGAAAAATTAAAATGTCTTATAATCCTATCCCTCAATAGATATCATTATTTGAATAAAGTGCATAAAAATGTACTTTAAAACATTTTTCTATGCATATATAAGTGTATATGCAATGTAATTTGACAGACTCATCTTTGGTATATACTCCAAATACAGTTTTAGAGAGTTTTCAGTAGTTACATGATTGCATGAGGTATAACTACACAAAAGTCCTTTCAGAAACAGTTTACGTCTTTAAGTTTTTACCCCCAAATAGCAATAAACTCCCTCAACTCCTCTGTGGAAAGAGAAGGAATATAAACAGACTCCTGGGGAAGTTATGAGGTTACTCTTACAATGCCATCATTGTTCCAAACATCTTAAGCTCATCTTTTGGAATTTTACATTCTCTTTGAATATCATGAGTGATGGCAAATCTTGATGCTTTGAAGCTGGATATAAATTTTTGAAATGGCTAAAGGTCATTTAATTCTAGAGAATAAGATGAATTGAAAAACAAAGTAACATCAGTTGAAATCTAAAATGATATATGGTTGTGAAAGTGACTTAAGTTTAAGGATTATGATTTTCTTTTAAACTGGCCCTATGGGCTCTTTCAAAAGGAACTTATAAAACTCCTTTAATCAATTGTAATGTCATAGAAATATTTGCATCGTTTTCCAGAGAGACTGCTTTGATGTAAATTATATTTGAATCTTTAAGTTCTGATTTATTTGAAAGTACAGACTTTTATCTTTTTCATTCAGAAACATTCCTAGAATGCTAGCAGTGCTGCTGGGTGTGTCACTGTGTAGTTAGGCGAATGTGATTGGTCAGTGGACTGGTTCAGGAAAGAGTGGGAAAGAATGGTTCTGGCCCTGATTCTCCTTGACTGTGAGAATGATACTTATCAGAACTGTTGTTTCCTCTTCTAGAAAATGAGATAATGGAATTAAATGAACTCTGCATGTTTGATATTGACCAATGTATTAAATACTCAGAATACATGATATATGGCATTCTACCCAATAGTTAGGAAGGCTGTGTAAGGCTTTCACTAGTTGGGAGGAAAAAGTCAACACATATAAAAGACTGCATTTGCTTTAGTGACAGCATTTCCTTGCTTTTTAGGAGAAGTGTGAATTAGCAGCTCAGTTGAGGAAGAAAGAGTATATGGAGGAGATAGGCTTTTACAAGAATTGTATTTCACATATTGAGAATAGTCTTTACAAAGCTTCAGAGATGTGAAGGTGAACGTAAGGACTTTACAAATACTCTTTCAAAACCGAAGTAATGCCCGGCCCATGAAGATTATGTTATATGCAGAGGAGTTTCTACAGAGACTGCCATATTCCATACTTCTCCAGATTCACAGTTTTCAGTCGTTACACGTGTGCTCATCTACTAAGGAAGAGCTTTTATCCGTCAAAGATAAGACTTGCAGTTGCTGTGTGGGGAAATAAAAATGAGTGATCTCATATATACAGAGGTCACATGGAGCAATTTTTTATAAAAATTAAAAATAATCGATAAGCATAGGATACAAATGGTTTTGTGTCTAATCCAAAGAATGCAGATTAAAAAAATAAGAGAATATATGACTTATCAAATTGGCAGGTTAAACATTGTTGGCAAAGTTATTATGATGTAGCCAACCTAACAGTATATATTGATAAAATTTTGTATCCTTTGAGTGATTTTACTTAAAATAAGGAAATACCCAGAGGTGTACACTAAGATTAATATACAAGAGTATGTAAATTGCAGTGTTATTTCTAAAACTTAAAAGTTGGAAGCAACCTAAATCACCCAGTTGATAATAAAGTAGTTAAATTGTGGTACATTTTAATGGACAAAATGTTTCACAACCATTACTCATATTTTAACACCATCTTTAAAGGAACACATAGGAGGGAATTCCCTGGCCAACCAGTGGTTAGGACTTGGCACTGTCGCTTCTAGGGACCTGGGTTCAATCCCTGGTCAGGGAACTAAGATTTTGTAAGTCACACGTGCAGTGCAGCCAAAAATAAATGAGTGAATGAATGAATAAATAAATAATGGAACACACAGGAAAATGTATAACATTATATAGTGTAACAATAATTTTTTCCATGCAAATTCCAAGTATGAATGCCAAATACTGCTTATAGTTATCCATGGCTGTTAAGGGAATTAAAACCATTTTTCTGTAATTCCCAAATATTCTACAGTAAGTTCCCTTTTATTATAAAAGTAAATATTTAAAAACATATGGCAAGTGCATGTCTTTTGAGTGTTCTGTCTACATCTTTGTCTGAGTCTATGCTTTTCCTGTGTTTTGTTCTAGTAAGCCACCAAGCAATCCTTGGCCAGAATTCTTACCTGGTAGCTTGCTAAGGGCCTGCTGGCCCCCATGTTTCCCACCACCCTCCTTTCTTTTTTACCTTCAGTTTTAATTATTTGTGCGTGTAAGTGTACCTACTATTTCCTTTGTTTCTCTGCTTACAGTTTAGTTTACTCCATCTTGGAATAAACCTTTAAGTATAGCTATTCTACACTCCTTTTCTTCCTTTCCCTTTTCCCTTCCCTTGTTACTTGAGCAATTCTTATCTGCTTCTTTTTTCAGTCTGACTCCTCCACTTGTGTTTCCCTTTGTTCCATTTTTCTCTTCATATGAACCAAGAAGGCTCCCGTTTACAGCTAATAATAACAGTAATACTTTTTTTTTTTAACAGAAGGGGAGGGGAGAATCTGTTCTCTTATTTTCAACAGGCAGAATTAAGCCTCTTATTTTTATTTATTTTTATTTTTTAAATTTTATTTATTTTTTGGCTGCGTTGGGTCTTCATTGAGGCACGCAGGGGCTGCTCTTCATTGTGGTGCGTGGGCTTCTCATTGCAGTGGCTTCTCTTGTTGCGGAGCACGGGCTCTAGGCACACGGGCTTCAGTAGTTGTGGCTCACGGGCTCCAATAGTTGTGGCTCGCGGGCTCTAGAGCGCAGGCTCAGTAGTTGTGGCGCACAGGCTTAGTTGCTCCGTGGCATGTGGGATCTTCCCGGACCAGGGATCGAACCTGTGTCCCCTGCATTGGCAGGTGGATGCTTAACCACTGCACCACCAGGGAAGTCCAATAACAGTAATACTTTGGATAAACCTCACCCAAGAGGGCAAAATTATGTCTTCTGATAAAATACAACATACAATATTAAATTTAAGCTTTTCAGCCTCTAAAGCAGCGGTCCCCAACGTTTTTGGCACCAGGGACTGGATCTGTGGAAGACAATTTTTCCGCGGGGGGCGTGGGGGCTTGGGTGGTTCAGGCGGTAACGCAGGCGATGGGGAGTGGCAGCTGAAGCTTCGCTCACTCGCCCGCCGCTCACCTCTTGCTGTATGGCCCAGTTCCTAACAGGCCACTAGCAGTCCATGGCAGGGGTGTTGGGGACCCCTGCTCTAAAGGTCTTGAAAGTACCTTGAAAAGTTCCCTTCAAGATCTACAGTAGTCTCCATCAGATCTACCTATTTTACTTAAACACTAGCATTCAACAGAAAATTTTAAAGTTGTCATTTAATCTTAATTTTAAATGTCTACTGACTAGTATATTAATAGACATGTATTCTACTAATTTCAGATAGAACTATAGAGTATTTTAGAATCTTCTGTAGATAGCCTTAAGACCAGCCTGGGAACTCTGTCACCATTTATACTTTTTTAAAATAGAAAACTCTTTTGTAAGAGCCAGCTAACAAGTCTAGAAACTCACTTTTGAAATACTACCTGTGTGTATCTCCATATTAACAGTGAGGAGGACCCTCTCAGGAGCAGGCTATATGCTATGTGTGTCTGGACTGTAATTTGATGATACCAAAGCTGACTGTGTAAGAGGAATGGTTGAGAACAAGATTCTGGAGAGACCACGTAATGTGTTTGCCGAATGTTGATAGAATGGCCAGGGAAAAACCCAAGCTCATTCTTCAGTGTAATTGATGTCAATAGCATATGGCAAGAGCTAGCCAAGTCCATTTGAGTAAATAGAAACAAAATGAAAGAGTCATGGACAATAACAAAAATTAGAATGCTATTTTGAGCTATACCAGTGGCCTTTACAATTAGGTCAGACTGTCATCTAAATAGAATGGTTTTAGGTCATTCTTTTCCAAAGGAAACTAGACTAGGTAGCCTGTCTGAGTTCCTTCTAAATTTCCCAATCTGCCACCAGTTTTTAATTAAAAGATATTCTGATATTCAGTGCACCATATTCTTTTTACTTGTGCCAGTGATTAAAGGAAATGTTTTCACCTTTTTCATTGGCAGATTCACAGACTCTTCTGGCATAATACATTTTTTATTTCACTATGGCCAGAAATTACCTCACAGTATTTTTGGAATGGAGTTTTATAACATATGGTATGACTAACTGTAGAGTTTAGAATATTTACCATTTACTTTGTGTCTTCCTAGCTGGAAACATTGTACAATTACTCCCTCAGGAACTATTGTGAGTAACTTAACTGAGCCCTGCTTAGTCAGGAGTAGACCAGGATTGGGAGTAGAGAGGAGTGTGTCATGCATGAGAGGTTTGGGGTCAGTCATTTAACAAAGACTACTTGAACCACTATATTTCCACAAATAGAATGAATTCTTAGACTGAGGAAGCAAATTCCATTAAGATCACCTATATACTTCTCTACTTTTGCAACCTTGGGTTTGAATTTAGTTCCTGTTTCAGTTACATTCTAGTAGAAGTTTCCTAAAAAAATTTTTTTAGATAATGCTATGAGAATGTAAGCCATTGTTAAAAGCTCTCCTTTTACTGGAGTTCTGAAAATGAGATTTTTCAGGATAGATTTTTGAAAAGATTATGTCTAGCAGCTGAGGCAGAACCTACTTTCTCATAAAATGGATACATCTTGCATCATGTCTTCTAATCAGCTCCACAAATGTATCAGATACCAGTTGTGTGCAGGGCATTATTCTAGGTGCTAGGGATACAGAAGTGAACAAATTGCTCCCTTCACCCTTAAATCCTTTTGTGATGATGGGAGGGGGAGATAAAATTTTAAATGTCTGATAGCTTTATGCAGAGAACTGATGTGATAGAATTGACATGATAGCTATCCTATATTAGGTATTCAGGAAGGGCTTCTCTGACAAAGGAAATTTAAGCTGAGGTTTAAATGAAAAGGGGAAAAAAGCCAGCCCTGATCCTCCAAGGTCAGGGATTGAGAGCATTTTAGGCAGAAGAAATTGTGAAGACAAAGACCCTGAGGCAGGAGCTTTGCATGCTCAGGGAAGAGAGATGAGGCTGGGAGGCTGGGTCGAGAGTGTGAGATATGAGAAGCGGTCCAAGTGGTAGGCAGGGCAAGGTCCTGTAGAGCTTTGCTGGCCAGGTTAAATGGTTGAGTTATATTCTTAATGTAATGGAAAAAAATCATTGCAGCGTTTTAAACAGGTTCAGTGATCACTCTGCTGTTGTGGGGAAAGAGTAGAGATACTGGTGGTTTGGATCAAGGTGCCAAGGTTGAAAACTCTGGTGTATTGGGTTGGCCAAAAAATTTGTTCGGTTTTAAGTAAAAATAAAAGACACATTTTTTATTTTCACCAATAATTTTATTGAACAATTATTCACTAACCGAATGAACTTTTTGACCAACCCAATAGATACACATTACTTGAAGAAATCTATCTATATAGAGGAAAGCATACAAATGAGGCTGTTACCTAGAGGAAGATAAAAGGAAGGCTTTACTTTTTATTTCTTGAATAGGAGATTTTGCTCCTTGCAGGGAGTTGTCTAGAAGAGAGGGAAAGCTTGGTGATATTGGACGTCAGGAGGAGAATTAAAGGAGCAATGCCTTTGACACTGTAGGAAGGGACAAGATCAGAACACAAATAGAAGACTGGTACTTGAGAAGACCGTGAACATGAACATTTGAGCAAGCTGTTGAGGCAGGAAAACTTAGCATGTGGGGGGGTGGATTTTGTTGGGGATGATGAGGGATCCTGCCAATTGGCACCTGTTTTCCAAAAAAAATGGGCAGGGCTATTAAGTCAAAGTGAGAAATGGAGGGGCAAAGGGAATGGGAGATTTGCAGAATAATGGTAAAATGTCCAAGTCATTGGAGAATGGGGGAGCAAGCTACTAGAGAAAGAAGAGAGGAAAATTATAGGGGATGTTGAATCCACAAAAGTTGTTATAGAGCATACTTTTTAAAATTGATACATTTGTTTACTTACATCTCTCCTCCCTGCCAACCCAATAGATATAAACTCCATGAAGGCAGTTCCTGGGTCTGTTTTACTAAAAATCCATCTCCCCACCTCTAGGCTTTATACATTGCCTGTTCTGCAGAAGAATATCTGTTGAGTGAGTTAGTGAATAATGAGTGAATGCCTATTTAGAGACATCCTCAAGTCCAAGTAAGAATTGTGAATGATTGGTTTTCTCCAGTTGTAGATGAGTATTTTGGAGGGGAGAGGGCGGGGGATTTGCAGAGAATTGCCAGAGAGTGATGATGGTGATAGCTCTTAAACCTAGTTAGGGGAAGACATGAAAATAAGAGTGTGGTAGGTAGGAATAAAGAGGGAGGGTGAGTGGATTAGAGTTCACAGGTGAAAGAATTGTTCATGGGGTGGGAAGCTCTTTGACAAGGATAGGAGACCGTAGTGGGAGAGGGGATGTCTGAATTTGTGATTTTGGAAGTGAAGCTACTTGTAGGGATGCCAGACTTCAAGGCATGTCCTGGGAGTGTGAATGAGATAGAACCAAGGAAAGATCATTAAGAAGAAAATTAGATAACTGAGAGGCCCCAGGGTGTGAGGAGGGTGGTCTGTGTAGGTAATAATGTCACTAAAAATGACAGGAGTTGGTGGGGGAGAGACTTGGCTTAGGTGCTGAAGTTCTCAATGATGGAAGAAGTCAGTAGTCAAATTGGCCCTGTCAATGAAAAACCTGTTGTTAGCAGTTTGTAATATCTAAATTTATTCAGCTTCATCTTGCTGTATAGCCAGAGTAAAAATAATAGTCGGCTTTGATTTCCCTTCCCCAGGCCACCTCTAAGGGGTAACCTTGCTTTTGCACATGCTTGCTTCTGTGAGAAGGTTTGTGCATTTCCTTCTTGAAGCTGGCTTATATCAGTTTTAATTCTGCCTTTGGCAATTCATTATTATATAATCTTTCCATTTGCTGTATAAAAGTTCCACCTAACTTGCTGTTTAGGTTAGTTCCTACTTGAACTTTAGTTCCTCTAGCTTTTGAGCTGGTTGGTTATTCTGACATCTTCTGGGCATAAAATTCATTTTCCCTTTAGGATTGGTGTTATAATGAAAACATATATTCTTAGCTTCATTTTTCTTTAGTTAAACTGAAATTCTTTTAAAAACAAGTAAGAGTAATATCTTAGTTCCCTTGGAAAAACTTGTTCACACAGTTCAAGATTTGTTCATATTCTTGGTGTTGGTGAAAACCATATTGCTAGAAGGAACTTTGGAGATTATATCATCCTGTTCCGTTATTTGAAGGATTGTAAAAATGAGACTCAGGAAGGCGGAGATATATTACTACTAATTAGTTGCAGAGTCTGCCTTCTAGCTTCCAGTCCAGTGTTTTTTCCATATGCCAAATACAATCAGAACAATCTTTTTAATAGTAAATATTAGAGTAACTGTATTTGCCATTTCCAGTGTGATAGGGTTATAAAAAAACCCCTAATATCCCATAATCAAAATACCTTCTAATGCTCTTGACAATTGCTAAAGGATTAAGAGATGGGTATGTAGGGGATATTTTCATTTTTAGGATGAGAAAAGTGAGATGAAATTACTTGCCTGAGCTCATGAGTTACTGGTCACATGCTGTGCATATATTCATTAAAACTTGGTGACAGTCCTGTGATATGTGGATACCATTATTTAACCCAGCTTTATGAATAAGGAGACAGAAAGGCAAAGAGATACAGTAGGTCTAAGTGGAACTTAGGCAGTCTGACTGGAGCCTGATCTTTTAACCACGACTTTGTGTAGTAACAGTGGCAGAGACTTGAAATTAGGTCTCGAAATTTCAAGTCCAGTGTGTTCTGTCCATACTCTGCTGCCTCTGACCATGAAAATAAATCCTGCCTGATTCAGACAGTGTGGTTATATGAATGACCAGGAGAGTGAAAGATAAACTATGGAGATAGGAAAGAGATTACAGTCTTCCAAAACTGGATGTGCAGGAGAGTAGATTTAAGGCTGCAGGCTTTGGTAATCTGCTAGGTTGGTAGAAGAGTTACGCTGTTGAAGGATAACACTTCACCTTTTCTTAGTTATAAATGAATAAATGAACTTTTCTTATCCATCCAGCCCATTCCTCAGACTCCATATTATCAGAGAGAAAGGAAGAAACAGAAAAGAGGACCCCTTGTTGAGTTTAGATCTCCTGAACACACACAGGATCAGTTCAGAAGTTCCCATGACACAGGGCAATGAGAGTGAGCTCCTTGCTTGGTTCCTCACCCAAGAAGAGACCGGCCCAGGTCCATCTCTCCTGAGTAGGAAAGGCTCAGCTCTCGGAAGAGACTTCTGCCTGGGTGCAGGCTGCCACGGGCTGGGCCTGGCTGTCTGAGGTAAGATGAAAATCTGTCTGAGGGTGCACTAATGCACAAAGCTGGCAGTATAGCTGTCACCAGTGAAGCTGGCAGCATCCCCACCCCTTTTTTATCTGGAACACCCTAACTCTGATCACCTCCTGCGTGCTTGGAATGGAGATCCAAGTTATTGCCCTTAAAAAATTTATAGTGTGAGATACTTCTAGGGGAGATAGGATTTAATCTTTAATAAATATATTTTAAATAATTATATCTACTTTAAAAATAGAGAATTAATCAGTTTCATTCTGAATGGTCTACTTTATGTGGGTATTTGTCCTGAAGATAGAATATCAGAGTAATTAAATATATTTATTTACTGTTTTCTCACAGGAATTCATAAGCTTATAATTAAATCATATCAGCCATAGCTGCCTCAACCATCTGCAGTCCAGGTTCATTTTATCTCTGGGATAAAGTTTTCATTTTTGCCTTTTGTGCTTTTCACCCTATTACCTTAGGGTGGATTTACCTTGTTTCATGAGTCACCTTGTTTGACCTGATTTCTTCAAGATTATTCTGGATGAAATTTCTGGATAGATGACTGGCCCTTAGGTATTTCATTCTATCCACAAATTTGATCACTAAAAATATCCCCACTTGTAAATGGAACAAAGACGGAAGTATAATTAATTTTTGTCTCTTTCATGTACATATTGACCCCAATATCAGTTATTCGAACGTGTACAACTTTGTATAGATCCCCTCCTGGGATTGGACACAGAAACAGTCTGAAATAAAAAACAGTTTTCAGCATGACTCGGCACAGTGTTATTTACTTTCTCTCTTTATTAGCCTATGGGTCAAGAGATTTGTTATTCTAGAGCAATTGAGTATTGGAGTGGAACAAGCAAAAGCATGGCATATTTTTCTATTTTAATAATCTGTGCTTTTGTTTTCTAAGATATGTAGTTTTTCATCAACTAAGCATGGTTTGGATTCCTTCTCCAGAATTATAAATCTCCTGATTCCCTTCTGATAAAAGACAGAGGACAGAGGTGGTAAGATTTTTAGCCAAACCTTTGTACCTGTTGTCCCCTTTTTTATAAATGCTTGAGCCATGCCAGAGAATAATTGTCCAAAAAATTTAAACAAAGGAGTTCTGAATTTTATCTGATCAAATCACTGAAATGTTATCATTAGAAAATGCCTGGTAGTGAATAAAATCTTAAATCATATGGATTAAATGTGACTTGCTGCTTCCACTTATCATGTTTCCATAAAAGCAGTTTTCAAAATATGTTCTCTTAAAATATCTTCAAAATAGTTCCTGGTCAAATGGAAACAAGTGTTGGGAAAATTCTCTTGTTGCAGACAAATTCATTAATGTGGTGATAGCATTGCCAAAAGGAAGGAAAACATGCCAGGGCAAACACACTCAGTCCTGAGAATGTTCCTTCTCTGAATTCCTAGCCTGTTCTTTCTCCTCCCCTCCTTGTGCAGAAGTTCCATTGTTGCCATCATTATCCAGAATGTAAATAGCTTTGCCAGAAATGCTGCCCACAGCTTGTCCAAGGACAAATGTAAAGGATATATATATACACACACACACAGATATAGATAAATCTACCCCTTTCCATTTATTTGCTTGGGTATTTTTCTAACAATAGAAAAAGCCTGGTATAGGAAGAGACGATTGTAGTGTGGAAATTGTTTTTTAGTAGAAATGGTCTGGTTGTGCTTGTTGCTCAATGGCAAGTTTATAAACTCCATTTCTGCCTACTTTGGAATAGTCAGTGGATTTTGTGTCTCTTTGTGGTATTTTAGCATGTTAGTAACTTTGTATTACATTCTCCAGAACACTTATGTACCTAAAAATGTGCCTCACAGAATTAATTTCCTTTATGGACTTAACCATTGGCCATTTCCCCTTAAGTCCTCTGTTCTCAGAGGGCTGGCCATTGTTATTAAATCCCAGATTTTAGAGCTGATGGTCCTTTTACAAACAGAATAAGAGTGGAGGTTTTGGAGATCATGTAGCCCAGCTGTTTCTCTTTGCAGGTAAAGAAGCAGACCCACAGAAGTATAGTGACCTGATCAAGGCCTGCAGTTAATAGCAGAGTTGGGACTAGAAGCCAAATCCCTATTAGTACTTTTCTCTTTCCAGTCCGATTCTGCTCTCCACCTCAGAGCTCAGATGGGGTTTTATATTTATCAGGGGCACTGGGGACTGGGCTCCAACCCATTTATTACTAAAGAATATGTTTACTAAGCCCTTTTTGGCCCTCTTTCTTATATAGTCTTGGACTCAACCAAGCCAAAATCTAGATTAAATTGAAAACAGTGTGGAAACTATATTGATTCCAAATGTAATCTCCAGACCTTGTACAAGGAGGGAGGCAGGAACCTTAATCTTTCAGAGACAGTTTTGATAAACATTTAAAGCTTTTTTCACCATAGCTTTTTCCTTGACTTATACCTTTGAGGTTCCCTGTGACATCAAATTATTGAAGCTTCATTCTTTTATTTTTTTAATTTTTGTTGAAGTATAGTTGATTTACAGTGTTGTGTTAATTTCTGCTCTACAGCAAAGTGATTGAGTTATACGTATATACATTCTTTTTTCATATTCTTTTCCATTATGGTTTATCATAGGATATTGACTATAGTTACCTGTGCTATACAGTAGGACCTTGTTGTTTATCCATCCTGTATGTAATAGCTTACATCTGCTCACCCCAACCTCCCACTCCATCCCTTCCCCAACCCCCTCGGCAGCCACCAGCTTGTTCTCTACATCCATGATTCTGTTTCTGCTTCGTAGATGGGTTCATTTGTATTGTATTCTTTCTTTCAGACTTACTTCACTTAGTATGATAATCTCTAGTTGGATTCACGTTGATGCAAATGGCATTATTTTGTTCTTTTTTATGGCTGAGTAGTATTCTATTGTATACATGTACTACATCTTTATTCATTCATCTGTCGGTGGACATTTAGGTTGTTGCCATGTCTTGACTTGTGAATAGTGCTGCTGTGAACATAGGGGTGCATGTATCTTTTTGAAGTATAGTTTTGTCTGGGTGTATGCTCAGGAGTGGGATTGCTGGATCATATGGTGATTCTCTTTTTAGTTTTCTGAAGCTTCATTCCTTCTAACCCTTTTCCATTGCTGCAATCCTACTTCTGGTGTGGGGTGGGGGTGGTTTAAAAAGGATAACGGAGAAAATATCCCCACCACTAAGAACTAAGCACAGTTGATATTTGTACATATTTGTTTCCAGTTTTTTATCTATGTGCACACTTTTTAAAATACCAGGGCAAATAATATGCAAATAATATACAAGCACATATATCTTTTTAGTATGTGTGCTGCCAAAGCAAGAGCTAGCTCTTTTTTAAAGGAATATAGTTTTACAGATAAATTCATCTTTAATCACCATTCCTCATTCTGTTACCTATTCCCACCATGACCTTGGCCCTGCACCCTCACTAAAATACTCTTATAAATTTGGTATATGTTGGTCCAATACAGTTTTCTGTACTCGTTACCATAGAGAATATGTAGTGTTGCTTTGTTTTAGTTTATGTAAATGGTATCATGCTGTAACTATATCATCCTGCAACTTTTTTGTTTCCCCTCAGCTTTGGCTCTATACATACTGACCTAGTTCACTACCTTGGCTGTATAGGACTCCCAGTATAAGGATGTACTACAGTCTCTCCCATCCCTCGTTGATGGGGTTGAACTTGGTTCTTGGCTTTTATAAACACTGCTGCAACAGATATCCTCTTAGGCCTTCTTGGACACATGTATTAGTGTTTTTCTGAGGTTCGATAGAATTTTTATTCTGCTTTTCCTTCTCTTAACATTAAGGCATGAACATTTCCATTGGCTTAGTATAATCGCCTCATAAACACATACCTTGTACATCTAGACTTTGAAACATCTTGAATGAAAAATGAATGTGAAATGGTAATTGGACACAAATCTTTTTGCGTCAGAGTAATTTAAACATTGCATGGGCTCTCTTGATAGTAATAAATAAAACATTAAGCTATTTCAACACAAAAGATTAAAAAACAAAAATTGGAAGCATGATTAGTACTTGGAGTGGCTAGAGCACGTGAGGATTGGAATGTCTGGGATTTCATATAGTCTCATCCCCGTTTTCTAAATCTAGAGAAGTTTCTTAGCTTTTCGGAGATGACCTCTGTCACACCTCATCCTTGAGGATCTTCCTTTGATGCCACTTGTCTGCATCTTTCCTGACATCTTCCTCTCCTTATACATGCTTCCCCTGTCACCTCTTTTTTTTTTTTAAAGGGCTTCAAATGCTTGGCTTTTTTTTTTGGCTGTGTTGGGTCTTCATTTCCGTGCGAGGGCTTTCTCTCGTTGTGGCATGCGGGGGCCACTCTTCATCGCGGTGCGTGGGCCTTTCACTGTCGCGGCCTCTCTTGTTGCTGAGCACAGGCTCCAGACACGCAGGATCAGTAGTTGTGGCTCACGGGCCTAGCTGCTCCGTGGCATGTGGGATCTTCCCAGACCAGGGCTCGAACCTGTGTCCCCTGCATTGGCAGGTGGATTCTTAACCACTGCGCCACCAGGGAAGCCCCCTGTCACCTTTTTGCACACTGCAGTTATTTCTTTGTGTGTCTTGTCCCATTGCTCCAGTGACCTCCTTGAGAATAGAGTACTGTCTTTATTTGGTTTTGTACCCTAACTAAGCACAGTGCCTGACACATAGACGTTGACCAAATATATTTTGAATGAATGAAAGAGAACATGTAAGGTGGGGTTGGGGTGAGGGAGGGTGGGATTGGGACGTGGTGATAGCCACTTAATAAGGAACTTCAATTTATTGAGAGGAGGGTACGGAATAAGGAAGTCTAAAAAGGAAGTAAGGGGACTTCCCTGGCGGTCCAGTGCTTAAGACTCCGTGCTTGCATCGCAGAGGGCACGGGTTCAGTCCCTAGTCAGGGAACTAAGATCCCGCATGCCGTGTGGCATGGCCAAAAAATAAATAAATAAAATTAAATTTAAAAAAGGAAGTAAGGCGATAAGGATGACAAAATGAGGGCTTTGACAGTGGATCTCTGCTTTAGAATACTGTCATTTGCTTGTATACAAACTGATTAACTCACTGGTTTTGAGTTAGAAAATAATTTCTTTTTGGAATTTAAATATCAATATATTTGTTTAAAAGTCTATACAAACTTGTTTTTCTAGGAATAAATCAAAAAATTTGAATCCCTGACAGATACAGCCATCTTACAGAATTTTTTTAAACACCTTGCCTAATTTCTTGGTTGCCCTAATTTTAATCAAAACTGGGTTTCCTGGAATGAGTAGACTAAAGTTAAAGGAAATACTTTGGTCACTGTTCTTATGAAATCCTTTGCGGTTTGGAAGCAGTACTCCTTTAGCATTTCAGCAGCTTCATTCACGTTCCGCACACGGTGTAGCACAATGATACGAGTAACTGAGCTTCGGAAGGAGAAGTTCAAATGCAGAACCTCCACATTTAGTGATTGAACAATAAAACTTTGGGGAGGAAAGTCAGAGTAGCTTTCTTAACTTTTATCATGGCACTAGTTAATAAACCATTTAGTACTATAAATTTTCTTGGCAAGTACCTTCATAGCTCAGAAAATAATTTCTTGTAATGATTATTTTGTATAGAAGCTGCATTGCTCTCAAAGTTTGCTCATTTGATTAGTAGAACTCTGATGTATTTTAAGTAATTGACACAGTCAGGAGAATATAGTCTTACCAGTAACCAAAGATCTAAGATTGAAAGTAATGAGTTATCCTAATACTGAAATTGTTTCCAGTACTGAAATACTTTTAAACTAATTGTTCTCTGGATACTTTTTGCTGCTAATTAACATCTCTTTTTACAGGATTCATGAATAAAATTTTCCATCCCAACATTGATGAAGCGTAAGTAACTGTTTAAAAATGTTTAAATCTTAGCAGCAGCTGCTCTTGGTTAGAGTTCATCTCTCTGTTATTAAAAAAACCTCAATTATCTTTTTGGATTTTAACAACAGATCGGACTGTAAGAATGGTCACTTCCATTATAGAATCCAGGACTATGATATTCCACCTTAGTTCAGGGTCCACTATTGGACTGCTTGGTTTTTTCCACTGTCATGAATGGGTCTTTCATTTCCCTTGATATCCAGCTAACATTTGTAATATTCCATATCTCTGTTCTCTTTGTATAGACACTGTCCAGAGATCTGTCTTCAGTGTACAGATTATATTATTTTCAGCCCTTAAAGTATTTCTCAGTCCTTGAGAGTAAAACAAACAGTTAATGAATCTTAATTATCCCTTTCTTTCCTTCTAATATTTTATTAGTGATATTTTAAAATGTGATATCAGTGCCTCCTATTTTATACTTCCAGGGCTATTTAGAATACTGTTTGTCCTGCAGTTTTTCCTTGTCATGGCACTAAATTTTGATATTACACACACGCACACACGTGCATACATATGAAGTATTCTGAACTCTGAGAGGTTGTATGTATATATATATACATCATGCCCCATGGCCCTTTAATGCTTTCATGTATCAGTCATCTTAACAAGGATGTTCTCTTATGTAACTGCAGTATAGTTGTCAGATTCAGGAATTGCATATTAATGCAGTACTTTTTCATCTACTGCCATATTCTGGTAATGGACTTTTTAGCACTTTTTTTTTTTCATTCATTAAAGGATCCAGTCCAGTATCATCTACTGCATTTAGTTGTCATGTTTCTTTAAACTACTTCAATCTGAAATCATTCCTTAGCTTTTTATAAAATTGACATTTTTAAGGAATAAAGACCAGTTATTTCATACTGTCCCTTAGTTTGGGTTTGTCTGATTTTTCCTTATAATTAGGTTCAGAGTATGCTCTTAAGGCCAGAAAACCAAAAAGTGAGATTGTGTCCTCCTCAGGGTATCCTTTTTGGAGGCACACAAGTTTGTCTGCCCTGATAACCAATGGTAATTCTCATCACATGGTTAAGGTGTTGTCTGGTTTCTCCATTGTATAGTTACTGGTTTTCCCTTTCAGTCTGTAAGTAGACACAAGACTGTGTATATTCTGCTCCTCATCATGTTTTCCCCAATTGGGATTCTTTGGTTTTTTTTTTTTAATCTATTAAAAATATTTTTCCTGATGATTAAACTAGTTGCCAAATACATGCAGCTAACTTTCTAATTTTTTAAAAAATGCCATTCTTTCCATCTGTTTCAGGTCAGGAACTGTGTGTCTAGATGTAATTAATCAAACTTGGACAGCTCTGTATGGTGAGTTTGGCCATGGAATATTTTTTAGAGATGTTGAGACACTGCCTAAAAAAATGTTGTTTGGATTTTCTTCTCTGGTTTGAAATGTTTTGTTGGGAATGGGAAAGGATTTTGAAAGCCGGTGGGAAAGTTTAATCAGTGAAAAAAACGTTTTCTCATGAGTACAGACTTTGGTTTAGCAGTGGAAGTTTGAAATTATCTTGTAAGATTCTGAAATTAATGTACAGTGTTACACATATGCAGCCACACAAATACTTAACACAGACATTTTATGTATGTGTTATTCTGAAGCACATTGTATACATGTTTATCTGTTTTGGAAAAACTCTTAGGAATGTCCCTTTGAAATGAGATGGTGTATTAAGAGGTTTGGGGGATCATCATCTGTTTCAAAGGTGAAAACTTTGTTATGAAGCAAAGAATAATTTAGCCTTACCTTCAGTGCTGAAATTCACATATGATCTCTTACAGTGAATCAGCATGTAAATTGAGATCACAGAGAGAGAGAAGCCTTATCAGGCCTTGTAACTTGCTTGGGGAGCTAAAAGTATTTCTAAATATATTTAAAGTTTATTAGGGATACAACAAATCAGTCTGTTCTCCCCACATGTCCAAGTTCTCAGGCTTCACAGACTCTCCCTCTTCTCGTGCACCCACCTTGTGAAGCTTCCCCTGATGCTCCAGCTGGAAGTAATCTCTGGACATGCCTAAATTTTATAGCTCTTTTTTTGTGGCCTGCTTTTACTTTCTACCTTGTGTTTGTTGTCCGTGCCTACATTTTCTGTGCTACTGGATTATTTCCTGCCCTAAGGGCTTTCAGGGTGCTGGTCTGATTTGTGTTTAAGTCCTGGCACTCCTAGCACGGTGCCTCGTACCAATGTGTTTGTGAGAATGAGTGGTACAGACAACAAACACTTGCTGAGAGGTGCAGAGCGGGAAAGATCACTTCAGGCTGGGGTTACCTAGAGACGTCCTCCCCTTGTTGGAGGGTTGTGAGACCTTTTAGCGGTCTTAAGGTACATAAGACCCCTTATTCCAGCCACCATCTGCAAGTCACCTTGTTTGCACTAGGATGGTGATAAGAATCACAGAGGTTGGTCACCAGCAGCACACAGTTAATCCTTTTTTTTTTCCTCCTCCTAATTCCTTCAAGAGTTACTTCCTCTGCCTGGAGTTATCCTCCCTGATCTTTGTGTAGCTGGCACCTTCTTTTATCATCTCAAACATGCTTCCTTAGAGAAGCCTCATTTTCTGGCCACTTGATCTGAAATAACGCCCCTCCATAGCACAGCACCCTCTTTTAAAAACCTTAAAATTTATTTATTGTTTATCTTGTCCTGTCAGATTGTAAGCTCCACAAGATCAGGGACTTTGTCTCATGTGTGCGCATGCGTGCATGTGTGCGTGTACATATATACAAGTGCCTAAAGCAGTAGTCCGTGTACAATGAGGGTTCACATATTTGTTGAATTAATAAGTGAATTAATCATGCCCAGTACTGTTTGACATGAGAGTTTTAGGGAAACAGCAGCTTATAAGGAGATGAGGCAACAAGAAAGGACATATACACTGAGGTTGGTTAAAGGGATTCCTTTTAAGATGGTTTTTCGGTAAAAATGTCTTGTGGCAGGTTGCCTGGAATATCTGATGTAATAATGTATTTTCTTAAACTGCATTCACATTGTAGAAATATACATAACTAAATGCTGCAAGCTGGTTCCAATGACAATAAAGTAAATTGGACTTTAGTTTAACTAATTCTTTTACTACTGACCAGAAGAGCTTTGTGGAAGAGGTTTGCTGATTGTCAAGTACCTCACATCTCAGAACAGATTTTTTTAAAATAAGTTTTATTGAATTATAACTCACATACATAAAATACACCCATTTAAAAAGTGTAATTTGATGATAGTTTTTAGTATATTCACAGTTATTTACAACCATTCCCACATTTTTATCATAGAATATTTTTATCACCTCAAAAGGAAACCCTGTACCCTTTAGCTATCATCCCCTCATTTCCCAGCCCCATCCCCCAGCCCTAGGCAATAACCAACCTTCTTGTTTGTATAGATTTGCCTATTCTGGACATTTCTTGTAAATGGAATTATACGATATGTGGTGTTTTGTAACTTTTTTACTTCATATAATGTTTTCAAGATTCATCTATGTTGTAGCATGTATCAGTACTTCATTCCATTTTATGGCCAAATAATACTCTAGTCTACAGATATCATTTTTATTTGTCAGATGATAGACATTTGGGTTGTTTACACCTTTTAGCTATTATGAATAATGCCTCTATAAATATTTGTGCACAGGTTTCTCTGTGGACATACGTTTTTCATTTCTCTTGGGTATGTACCTGGGGGTAGAATTGCTCGGAGATATGGTGACTTTGTTTAACCATTTGAGGAACTATTTTCCCAGGTGGTACCATGTTAACATTCCTGCCAGCAGGTGTATGAAGTTCAGAATACACTTTCAAGCAACAGGCCAGCATGACTAAGGTTTCATCACATCTATAAAATGTTAGAATATGTTCTTGTATTACCTTGCAAAGCATTTAGTAAGTAACAAGAATTAAACCACATTGATGAAAGTGAATTTCGATTTCTGTATTACATGTGTACAAGTTACCATTAAGTGTTCCATAATACAAGAACATGAACACACTAACAGGTAAGTGTAGGAAAGCAGGAAGAAAATATTTTTATAGTATAGTCAAAATTATGCTCAGCACGGGAAAACTGTTTTGACATTTTTCTCAAGTCCAAACTATTCCTCAAGAAAATTCAACATTTCTTTCATGGAAAGATTTAGGAGCAGGTAAATACAATCTATATGAAAGTACTGGTAGAAAGGGTTGGTTTAGATGACCTTGAAGTTTCTTTTAGACTTATCTGATCTTGAGATCTAAACTGAATTTTTATTACAAGCTGCTAAACCCTCCGGCATTGAAAGTTAGTTTCGTCATTGGTGAATTTTGAATCACTCAATTTCCTGCTGTGATTCTTGAATTTTAGTTCAAAGGACAAAAGCAAATCTAACTTAGTACGAAACAACTAATAGGAGAAAGTTGGCAAGTTAACACAGATATTCAACTGAAAAGCAAAAGGCTTAGCTTGGTAACCAAAACTTGTTTCAACTCTACTATATAATATGGTAAGGAGCAGGGAGTTACTTGTGAAATTTCCTGCAATTAACTTTGCCCCAGGGCATGCACGTACTGTGCAGTAGATATACATATTTTTATTATAACAGCAATTCCCAGATGAAATTCAGATTTATACTCATCATAACCTGATAATAAACAATGTTTATGTTTATTCCTCCACCACCCCTCACCAACTCCACAAAAGAAAATTGATTTCTGGCAGCCTTGACTCCTTGCCTCTGTTCTCCTCCTGTTTTCCTTTGCCAAGTGTACATGCAGTTTGTTCATTCAGAAGCTCAAAATTGGTATAATTGTAGCTTAATCACCCAGTAATTTAAAATTTTATATTTAATCTTGAAAGAGCATATTATAGTGGTTAATTTTGTAAAGAAGCTTGTCATCAATATGAAGCTATCTATTGAGTTTGAAGTTACTATTGTTACTCTTTGTGACATTAAAAGGAAAGTAGCAGATGCCATCACAAAATTGATTCATTTTGACTTCCTGTATGATGGCATCTTTTTTTTTTTTTACATCCCTTCGTGCTCTTCCAGACAGGAATGATAAAAGCTCTGGAAAACTTAAAATTCAGCCAAGGGGATCTGGATTTCAATTTCAAAAACAACTGTAATTTTAAAGACTGATGAAAGGAAAGTTCATTAAGCCATAGGTAGCTTGTTTTCTGTTTTCCTTTTTACTCAAATATATTTTATCCATAGTTGTGTTTTCACCCCACACTCCTGGAAGCTCAGGTACCTTCACTGCGGTACAGCTTCAGTTTCCCTCCCGCCATTCTGAGCCATGCATACTTGATCCTCGTAAATTGTGTTTCTCTCTCCGACTTTCGTTTTACTCATTTCTCGACTGACTTGGTAAATTACTTATTTGTGGATTAAGTTGTGGACAAAGTAATGTAGAAGACAATTTTCATATAAAATTGGGCAGTTTATAATTTTATTCTCACCTTTAGGGTTGCTAGCCAGTGGACTGGATAGTCCTCTTATTTTGCTGGTGAGAAAAATCAACATTTGGGAAATTATTTCCCCTAGAGTCATTTGGTGGGGTGGTCAATAACAGACAAATGAGTTTGACTACAACAAAAGGAATGCTTCAGGAACTTTGGGATTAGAATTAGGAGAAACAGTGCTTCTTTTGCTAGGCATTTAGAAAAATTTTAAATCATAAATTTACTTAATAGTACTATGCTGTAACCTAATGATTTTAAGCGGCTAAATGAATTTAAGCCTTTTCATGTTGGAAATACATTGTTATTACATACCTCTTTTCAGTCAGGTAGCCTGTGAGTCTTTCCAAACAATTCAGATTTTGGCTGAGGGTAACTTTATCTTAAAATAATGCTTTATGCTGCATGAGTGTTTGCTAGCTATGTTTCTAGACATTTTAGTATAGTTGCAGAGATAAGAGATACATTTATCTATCTGCATGGATAATTGAGTGGCCAGCAACCACTGTTTCAACAGGCTTGAGAACTCAGTATTGATCCATCCATGTTAGAATCACAAACATCATCCTGCTTTTGGAACAGCTGGATGTCATTATGAGTCTCCTAGACAGACCCAGGTAGAGTAGTTTCTTTCTAGTACTATGGAGAAAGGTCAGCTGTAGTAGATAAAGAAGAAATATGCTGAGTTCTGGATTTGATGGTTTCCACAATGCTAGCTCCATGATCCACCTCCTTTGTCTGCTTGTAAATATTTAGATTTGGTGTTGGCATGTGCCCCAAGAGTTTAATTAGCTATACATAGAAAAATGGGGCTTTCTTGGGTTGAATAACCTAGCAGAAATTCATTAAAAACACCACGTTCACATTCACTGACAGTCAGCATCAGAACCATGGAGTGGTCCAGGCTTTGTGGATCGTGGGATATGAGCCAGGCTATGGTCCTGAAAGACAGCCACAGCCATGTTTTTCTTTCTTTGGGGCTGTAGCTTCAGGGCTCCATTGTGATTTTATGGATTTGTTTTCTCTTCATTAGCTTGTGATCACTGTGTCTAGGTAAAGTCTTTCCCCATGCATGGTCATTTATCTTATAATTGCATGAAGTTATCTTGTTCTTTTCTGACATTAAAGACAAACTAAATTATTGTCTAGTAATTTAAAACTTTAATAATGAGTTTTAGTATGACTGTAAGAATACCCAACTAGCTAATTATACATTAACTGCCCTCATTTCTAGAAGGGTAATAAGAAATCCTACTACCGTGTTTCAGCTTGCAATCTTTTAAGGTAAGCAGGGTCATACCAGGTTTAAACCAGGATGAACTGACCTCTCAAGAACACCTAAGTAAGGTGGGAAGTGTTTTGAGATCGACATGGCAACAAGGGGAATGTTTTTTGGTGAACAAAAGTCTGTTTTCTTCATTCTGATCTATGTAGTAGCACTCATTTCCTTCTGCAGATCTCTACGGTTTAAATACATTGTGGAGAGGGAGTTGGAATTAGGCAATGGATGGAAGATGATTTTCTAAGACAGTGGAATGCTTTAAAACGTTCCATGTTATAAAACTACACACCTCTGGTTGGTGACCTGGTGATCTGGCACTTAGCAGGATATATCTGGTATTCCACCAAGTTTTAATTAGTACCCTATGTCTTTGACATTGCTCTTTCCCACATATAACAGGAATACCTGTTTTTAGCTTGGAATACTTAAAAAAGTGTAATGGTAGTGTAGTGAGATTAAGTATATCTCTCAGGAATATTGCAAAAATTCTTCAAGTGTTTGCTGATTCTTATTAATTCCTGCTGATTGCTCCCTCTCTTTTTTAAGAGGTGTGAGGAGAGACGAGTTTTGTTTTTTGCATGCATGACCCTCTTCATGAGACTTTATTCTATCTTTAAAAGATCCGCATGGACTAACACGAGATCACGTGTACATCTAATGAGTTTCACACCCTTTGTATATTTTATCCACACAGAAGACCCTCTCAGTTAAGTGATTGGACACATTCTTGAATATATCATCTGGGATACTGGTTTGCTGTATGTATTATCCCATTAAAGCATGTTAGCATTCAGTGGCCAGCTGGTTCTGTGTCACAGCACCACACAAGTCTTTGTGGTGGTCTGCTTCAGCTTGCCACATGTGTGCCCTCAAGCAGCTAGTAAGAGAATATTTAATCTCAAGGCCATTTCTTTTTTCAAATCTACCTGCCTGTCTGAAGGCATTCCTCCTAATTGGCTTTATTGAGGTTTTCCTCTAGGGGATGTCTGTCACCTTTTAGGGCCCACTGCTTACTCAGTCTTTCATACATAACAGCTGCTTGACTATATGCAATGCTGATCCTCCAGCTGAAGAGAGGTATAGGTTTCTGGCTCCTCCTCCTTTTAGGGGGTAGAATTTCACTGTTTTTAGTATTCACAGACTACAAGCAGAAGAAAATTAAAGTAAAAGACTCAAATTCATCATTAATAGTGCAACTTCTTAAGAGCTGACAAGAGTAGAAAAGTAAAGATCTATTAATTAACCCAAAATTCTTAGATAACCTGAAGAAATCTGGAATTTTTATTTGTCCTCTTTCAGTCTTGTAAACTTTGACCACATATATGTCAGTGTGTTTTCATACATATAGTTAGATACCACCCCCCAAAAAAAAAGGACAAAAAAAAAAAACTGAGCAAAGGAAATGGAATTTTATGATTGTTTTTATTTTGAACATGTAACTATAAATTCATGGCTTGCTTAGCAATATGATGAATTAATTACAGTTCCTTATAAGATGAGCAAAGTCAATCAATGGGATTTTGAAAGGTCAGCTGATGATTTTCTCTAGCAAATCAAGGATAGCATGGGTTTGTTTGGTTTTTTAAAATTATTGTATTTTTGGCTGAGTTGAGTCTTGGTTGCTGCGCGCGGGCTTTCTCTAGTTGCGGTGAGCAGGGGCTACTCTTTGTTGCGGTGCGCGGGCTTCTCATTGCGGTGGCTTCTCTTGTTATGGAGCACGGGCTCTAGGCGCGCAGGCTTCAGTAGTTGCGTCACGTGGGCTCGGTAGTTGTGGTTCACGGGCTCTAGAGCACAGGCTCAGTAGTTGTGGCGCACAAGCTGAGTTGCTCCGCGGCATGTGGGATCTTCCTGGACTAGGGATCAAACCTGTGTCCCCTGCATTGGCAGGCGGATTCTCAACCACTGTGCCACCAGGGAAGCCCCGGATAACATGGTTTTAATTCCCAGGTGATCTCAACTTATCTAGCCATCAGCTTCAACTATAATGGCCAAAAGCCATGGAAAGAGGAGGTCGCAGTCATTGGTTCTGGTTCACTAGAATCTACTTCTTGTGGGTTTTTACCCAGCTTTTTACCTCTCTGATTGTGAGCGGGACTTTTCCTTTCTTCCTCTCCTTTTAGCCCTGCTCCCTATTGAATTACAAAACAGTTAAATACCTTAAGGAGTCGTGGCTAACTCAGTGATTCTGAGCTTTGGAAGCCAGGAGTCCTCCAGGAGGGAGAAGGTCAGTAAAATGTAAGTTTGTTTGGATAGCATGCTTCTGGAGTATGAAGTTTTGTAGGAAAAGAAAAGGAACTTGCTCTTGATGGGAAATGACCTGAGTGTTTTAAGGACGTGTTCTCTGCTTCCAACGGTAAGAGTTTGGAGGCTGGAAGGCCATCCAGAGATGGTTGTCCTGATCCAGGTCTAGAAAGATACATTGGGCTTGATGTAGTTACATGCCAGTGGAAACAGAAGAGGAACTAGAGGCATTTCACTAGGATTAATAGTGAGTCTGGGAAATTGACTGAGTACATGGAATAAAGGAGGAAGGCCTAACCAAGGTCCTTCCGGAGGTTTGGAGCTGTCGATCTAGGTTTTAGGAGAAAGGAATAGGTTTTCAGGGAAATAATTTTAGGCATGTTTAAGACCAGAAATGTAAAGGACCAATTAGAAGGATTTGCTAATTATCAGCATAGACTTATTTCTTTAAAATTGTGAGATGATGAGCTTCCTGGAGTAAGAGCATAAAATACACTCTTTGTATTAATACAAAGACCACAGAATTCACATTGCTGAGCAAGTGGCTGATGTCTTTCCAAACAAGTTTTTCTGTATGTTTTTTGTTTGTTTGGCTTTAAAAAGAAGGAACCCAGGGCCTCGGACATCTGGGGAACAAGGAGTAGGGTGAGAAAAGGGGGAAGGATAGGTGGCATTGGAGAAGGGAGGAGGGCTATGATGGCTGCCAAGACCTAAACATTTTCTTGAGCTAGAGAACCCACAAGCACATAGCTCTTCCCATTTGGTCTCTGGGGTTAGGAGTGTGTAGAGTAGGTAATACATTTCTGCACACGTATCACAAACATGCAGATGCTACCTGGCCGTGACTGTGCTGTACCATGGTGGTGTTTTCTGAGTCACAGCATTTGGGGTATTAAATCTGAAAAACAAACAAAGATTATGCAAGTTCAAGTCTCTGAGAGGACTGCCGGCTTGGTAATTGTGGTTCCTGATGAGGCTGACCAAGTCACGCTTTGGCATCCACAGGGTTTTAACCTGAAGATAGCAGTATGCTTTACAAAGGTTTCCATTTTAATGTTCAAAGGAAATAGAGGAAGAAGAAATAACTTATGGTCACTGGTTCATAAACAGCCAAGAATAAAACATGAGAGATGTGATTCATCCCTTCCTGAGTGTCTTCTCTTTTAAGCCATGTACCCATCTTTTTGTGAGTCACCTGGAGTAGGGTGGCTTTACTTTAGGAATTGGTGCGGGGCGTCCTTTGTGGCGCAGTGGTTGAGAATCTGCCTGCCAGTGCAGGGGACACAGGTTCGATCCCTGGTCCGGGAAGATCCCACATGCCACGGAGCAACTAAGCCCGTGCGCCACAACTACTGAGCCTGCATTCTAGAGCCCACAAGCCACAACTACTGAGCCCGAGTGCCACAACTACTGAAGCCCACGTGCCTAGAGCCCATGCTCCACAATGAGAGAAGCCACTGCAGTGAGAAGCCCGCACGCTGCAATGAAGAGTAGACCCCCGCTTGCCACAACTAGAGAAAGCCCGCGCACAGCAACGAAGACCCGACACAGACAAAAAAAAGAAAAAAAAAAAGAATTGGTGCATTTTTGTGTGGGTGACTCATTTTAATTATTAATAAGTATTCCTTGAGGGATACAGGTAGCTGAAATTTCTTCTGAGAAGATGGCATATTTGTATTAATATTTTAGTCCTTTGATGTAGTTTGAAGCCTATTTTATAGTCATTTTTAGAAATGTGTATTTCTTCTTGTAAGGAGCTGCAGTATTCTCTTTTTGCAGATGAAGAAACTGAGATGCAGAGAGGAAGAGACCTGCTTTCCTACCTATAGTTTGGAATACCTCCACCTGGAGGGAATGATGGTGACAGCAGTGTGCAGAAAAAGGACAGTGAAAGGGTCAGGGAGGGCTACTAAATTAGAGCCTCTTCAGCAGCTTAGCTGCCAAGACCTAAACATTTTCTTGAGCTAGAGAACCCACAAGCACATAGCTCTTCCCATTTGGTCTCTGGGGTTAGGAGTGTGTAGAGTAGGTAGTACATTTCTGCACACGTATCACAAACATGCAGATGCTAACCAATCCTAAATCAGAATCCCTAGGGTAGGTATGCATATTTTGAAAAAACCCGGTGGGTAATTTTAATGGACGAACAACCAGGACCTAGACTTGCCCAAGAACCATTGCTGTAGACTGAGTGGGGTAAATGCTGCTTTTGATGAGAGATAAGTATAATTTGAGTGTTTTTAAAAATTAAATATGGATATAAATCATTAGTTTATGTGCCTAAGCTGAACTATGAGTGTTGTAATATTGTTAACATTAATACTGTAAGATCAGGTTGAAGAATCAGTCCTAATGGACTGCATTTTGGTTAAGTGCTGATTTAGTCCAAGGCAAAAGTAAGAGCTGTTTGCTCATGGTAAACCATACTTATCAGAGTTCTTGAGACTTTCTTTAAAAATTAAGGTATCCGGGGCTTCCCTGGTGGTGCAGTGGTTGAGAGTCCGCCTGCCAATGCAGGGGACACAGGTTCGTGCCCCGGTCCAGGAAGATCCCACGTGCCGCGGAGCGGCTGGGCCCGTGAGCCATGGCCGCTGAGCCTGCGCGTCCGGAGCCTGTGCTCTGCAACGGGAGAGGCCCGCGTACCGCAAAAAAAAAAAAAAAAATTAAGGTATCCAGTAATGGGGGCACCTGACTGTAATCTCTAGATTGTGCGATCCGTGTCTGGTTCTCTCCCTTCCGAAAAGTGGAAGGTCAGTGTTTTTTAAAAGACTTTGGAACTGATAGATGTTTTATATTATTAACAATTCTAGGGGGAAAAAATTTTATTATGATGGATTTTTCCAAAGATGAGTATCTTTATTTCATTCTTGGTTTATGATTTATGTCTCTTCTGCTAGAATATTTATCTTGAAAGAAGATTTTGTGCACAACTGCATGTTTGAGAGATATTTCTTTGGGGAGGAACCTCTCAATGGTAGTCATTCTGTTAGCCACTTTCAGGAATACTTTACTGCTTTAAAATGGCCATGGCAACAGCATCCTGGCCTTCAAAAGCTGTCATCTTTACCCAAAACTGGGCTGCGTACTTTTCCTTTCCTGCTCTTCTGTTTTAGAGGTGTGACTCAGCACATCTGTAAAATGGATCAAAAGTATGTTGATGTCGGAAGACAGTAGACACAGGAAGGAGAAACCAATAATTGAGGGTTTTTTTTTTTTTTTTTTTTAATTGAGGGTTCTTTTATTTGTTTGGAACAAATACATAGGCAAAGCCACTTATTGGTAGCTTGAAAAACTTAAAAGTAATGGTGAGGGGTATAAAATCTTTTCCTGGAACACATGAAACACCTAGTTATGAGACATGTTGTCTGCAATATTTCTCAAGTCCTAAAGTGCTTCTGAACTTAAAACCTGCACTTTATTTTTTTTTTTCAAGTTTTTTGTTGTTTGATAGGAACATTCAGCTGTTAATCTTTTGGGGGCAGCACCAATAATGCTGATGTGGCAGGAGAGGCCCCCAGTTTACTCCTGAACATTCTCTGCTTAGAGACCATCCTGTTGGCCTTGAACATGTGAGAAAGAAAAACTTTGGGGAGGAGGGTGGTCATTTCTGAGGGTATACAGTTTGATGCAGAGATGTGGGGAGCTTTTGCCATCATGGTTGAGACAGTGTTCCTTTTATCCACTAACAGAAGCAGTGTAGTGCATAAGCCCAGGTTTGAAACCCAGCCCCTTGGACAAGTTACCTAACCTCTCTGTGCCTCATTTTCCCCATATGCAAAATGGAGATAGTAATGGTACCTACCCCATTGGCTGTAGTGAAATTAAGAGTGTATATAGGGGCTTCCCTGGTGGCGCAGTGGTTGGGAGTCCGCCTGCCGATGCAGTGGGCGCGGGTTCGTGCCCCGGTCCAGGAGGATCCCATGTGCTGCAGAGCGGCTGGGCCCGTGAGCCATGGCCGCTGGGCCTGCGCGTCTGGAGCCTGTGCTCCGCAACGGGAGAGGCCCGCGTACCGGAAAAAAAAAAAAAAAAAAAAAAAAGAGTGTATATGTAAAGTGTTTACAGGGCCTGGCTTGTAGTAAGGGCTGTGTAAGTGTAAACTCTTGCTGCCATTACTATTACTATTATTAATGTTACTGTAACTCTGCTTTGGGATCATGTTCAGTTTGTAAAACTTAGGGTTCACACCCCTTGTTTTTTCTTCTTAATTTGCTTACCTTTTAGCATTTTCTACCATTGCCTTGATAACCCACCCACTTAAGGATAAAGAGAGGAAAAGTTTTTTCAGACTTCCATGTTTTATTAAATGTTTCAAACATATGCACAAGTAGAAAGGACACATTTATATGCAAATGCTATTTTTTTTTTTTTTTTTTTTTTTTTTTTTTTTTTTTTTTATGCGTTACGCGGGCCTCTCACTGCTGTGGCCTCTCCCGTTGCGGAGGACAGGCTCCGGACGCGCAGGCCCAGCGGCCATGGCTCACGGGCCCAGCCGCTCCGCGGCATGTGGGATCCTCCCAGACCGGGGCACGAACCCGCGTCCCCTGCATCGGCAGGCGGACTCCCAACCACTGCGCCACCAGGGAAGCCCCCAAATGCTATTTTTAAAGGCAAAAAAAGTAAAGTGTCATTTGAAGTGTGAAAATACAAGCCTTTTGCTTTGACATAACTTTTTAAAAATTTTTATTTACTTTTAATTTTTTATTTTCCTTTTTTTTTTTTTTTTTTGACTATGTCAGGTCTTAGCTGGGGCACACAGGATCTTTATTGAGGCCTGTGAGATCCTTCATTACAGTGTGTGGTCTCTTCGTTGTGGCACTCGAGCTTCTCTCTAGTTGTGGCCTGCGGGTTTTCTCTCTCTAGTTGTGGCATGTGGGCTCCAGAGCACATGGGCTCTGTAGTTTGCAGCACACGGGCTCTCTCGTTGAGGCATTCAAGCTCGATAGTTGCAGTGCACGGGCTTAGTTGCCCCACGGCATGTGGGATCTTAGTTCCCTGACCAGGGATTGAACCTGTGTTCCCTGCATTGGAAGGCAGATTCTTTACCACTGGAGCACCAGGGAAGTCCAACATAACTTTTAAAATATTCTTATGCATAACTTTTAAAATATTTTTATGCATCATACTGTGTACATCATTGTAATTCTAGAGAACATAATATTTTACAGACTTTCTCTATTCAGCATTAGAACATAAGCATTTTTCTCTGTCCCTTAGCCTTTACGAATAGTTTCAATGATTTTGTACCATGAATAGTTATTGGTTTGTTAAACATGTTGCTTCCTTTAAAATATATATGTAAAACAGCAGTGAAAATCCTGCCACAGATGGTTGGGGTTATGTTGGAAGATCATTTTTGTTTTGCTTTTTTGATTAAGGATCTCTGCATTTGTTTCCTGGTACGTGGGAATTTTACTTTAATGTGGTTCTTTGGAAAGTTGGCCTTATCAGTAATACCAAGTCCCTAACTTGGGGTTGAAGGTAAACCTGCTCTGTGTTAGTATCTGGTGCATGAGGATAGGATAGGTCAGTTCATCCTGGTTTAAACCTGGTATGACCCTGCTTACCTTAAAAGATTGCAAGCTAAAACACGGTAGTAGGATTTCTTATTACCCTTCTAGAAATGAGGGCAGTTAATGTATAATTAGCTAGTTGGGTATTCTTACAGTCATACTAAAACTCATTATTAAAGTTTTAAATTACTAGACAATAATTTAGTTTGTCTTTAATGTCAGAAAAGAACAAGATAACTTCATGCAATTATAAGATAAATGACCATGCATGGGGAAAGACTTTACCTAGACACAGGTCACTCTGTAGACCTGAGTGGTCCAATATGGGATCTACTAGCCACATGTAGTTATTTAAATTTAAATTAATTAGAATTAAAGATGAAAGATTTAGTCCTCACAGTCAAACCAGCTATATTTCACGTGCTCAGTAGCCACATGGCTACCATATTGGTAGCAGATACAGATCATTATCATCATTGCAGAAAGTTCTATTGAATAGTGCAGCTCTAGGTTTTTTTTGACTGCTCAGTTTTTTTACCTTATAGTGACAAGGATGATCTGCTTCTCATAGGATTTTCTAGAGCAGAGGTCAGCAAACGTTGGCTGCTTGATTTTGTATATAGTTTTATTGGAACACAGCCACACCCATCTGTTTATCTGTTATCTGTGGCTGCTTCTGTGCTAGTGGCAGGGCTGAATGTTGAGTAGCTGTGAGAGACCAAATGTGGCCCACCAAGTCTAAACTAGTATTTACTCTGGCCCTTTACGAAAAAGTTTGCTGACCCCTTTTATCTAGACCAGGTTTTCTCAACCTCAGCACTATTGACATTTTGGTCCCAGGTAATTATTTGTTGTGAAGGGCTATCCTGTGCATTGTATTGTAGGATGTTTAGCAGCATCCCTGGCCTCTGTCCAGTAGATGCTAGTGGCACCCCTGCACCTTCCCCCACCCGGTTGTGACAACCAGAAATTTCTCTACACATTGCCAAGTGGCCGCTGGGAAGCAACATCACCCCTGGCTGAGAATCATTAATCTAAAGTGACATGGCTTGACAAAACATTCACTTACAATACTGCATGAGAGCGCTCACTCTAAAACAAAATCCATTAAAAAGCAGAATAAATTGAAGAGTAGTTTCTATGCTACTATACTTTAGCATTCCCTCTTGAAACAGAAATGTTTTTTGTAAAACATGATGAGTAACTAGAGTGGGCAGAGAGATGGAAGCGCTAAGGTTCCACAGTTCACTGTCTGCTAACTGAGCAGCAAATAGAATGGAAGTTAGAGCATCTCTGAAGTTATGTGGATGTGTGGTTTATTTTACAGGTTTTCAAGCCCTACTTCCTTTATAAAACACTAGGTAACTGCAGGGTTTTTGTTGTTTTTGCTGTGTATGTAGATGTACACCCAGCACCTTGTGCTGAATCTAGTAAGAAGGGAGTTGTTAATGTTTATTAAAATGATTATTAATGAAAGCAGTAAATTGGTACTTATCTGTCTTATGATTGTTTATGATTTTAAGTGGTTCATACCCTCATTACCTAGAATAATTGAAAAACTGGTTATATTTACCTCCATTAGAAGTTAGGAGAATTGAATTAAATGTCAAGGCTTATATAATTGTATTCAGTTCTTTTAAGATCTGGTGCTTGAATACTTTCAGAGTGGGGATTTTCAAAGCTGTAGAAAATGGCGATGTTAAGAAATTAACTGCTTGCTTTGTAAGAATGTAGAGTGCTGTACAGTATTGGGGTACAAGTTTTAATAAACCATGTAGTATTTCTAAAATCTCAGTTTACAGAGTGGAGTGAATTCGAATTGGGACAGTTGCCTTTCAAAGAGAATACCAAGTGTACGTGGTTCTTCAAATTAAAATTAAATTTAAAAATTGGTATTGAAAGGAATATATAAGTCACATATAATGGACCACTGTTTTATGAAAAAATATCAGTGTAGTTAAATATGTTGACTACTGAATTCAAGTGAATTTTAGGTGAACTTGTTTGTTCCATGCATGATATATTTCTTGCTTGTTTTTCAGATCTTACCAATATATTTGAGTCCTTCCTGCCCCAGTTGTTGGCCTATCCCAACCCCATAGATCCTCTCAACGGTGACGCTGCAGCTATGTACCTCCATCGACCAGAAGAATACAAGCAGAAAATTAAAGGTAAGGCAAATAGCTTAGCCTGGAGACAGAAGAACTTAAGTCTGTTAGGTTTTGATCATCAAAAGCCCTTCTTAGTTACTTGTAATTTTTCTCAGGCCTAAAAAGAGACAGCTGTGGGCCGGAGCAGAGCTCACTAGCCTCTGTAGGTTCAAGGGTCAGAGACACCTTTAGAAAGCTGGAGGTTTCAGCAAGAAAGAAGAGAGAGAAAGCAAAAAAGGAAAGATGAGGAAATGGGTGACTTATTAGTTGGGTGGTAAGTAGACATAACCCTGCCAGAAATCCCTGTGACCCCCTATATGAAAGAACCTTTGCTTTCATTTGCTTCCTCTTGTCTTAGAAAATTAGAAAATTGGACTGGAGAGTAAAGTATTAATTGAAAGGCATAGTCTCATATTGGTTTGTAAATGGAATCATCCTGGCCCTTCAGGACAGCAGTTAACTTTGGGAGTTGGGAAATAATTACCAAATTCATCTTTAGACTTTGTTTTATTATATCATTTTACCTGTTGAATAAAAATTACCCAACTGGCTTCTTTTCTTGGTCCCATACTGATTTGCTTACATTTTGGGAAGTTTACATCTAAGGCACATTTCTACTGCAGATACCTGGCCCCAGTGCCCTGGTGCTATGGATTTTTCTATTAAAACTTAAAATGTGCTATTAAAGTTTAGAAATGTGCAAATGGTTAGTAGCACTAGTTAGCTCATCCTTTAAGATTTAGGATCCTGTTTTCCCATTCTCAGTTTACAGGCTAATGGGACACGAATTTCATTAAAATGAAAATGTGGTTGTGAAAGAACAACTAAAGCTACACACAAGGTTACCAGCATTCACCACGTTGTCCTTTTACCTCTGTGTATGTTTGAGAACTTTCATAGTGAAAGTCTAGATACATAAAGTTCCACCAGAAAGGAGAGGAGTTCAAAGTCCATGAAAATAGGCCTGCTCTTTTTAACAAATGGCAGGCATTGGTATTTACCCAGTTTTTAGCTTGACTCGTTCATCTGCCCAGCAGCTCAGAACATGAGCTTCTGCAAAGTGTATAGCCCCTCTGAGTACATTTGCAGGAGATGGCAGTAGAAATAATTTATAAGAGCCCAGAATGCATAGGTCTTCACTCTTAAATATGAAAGTATGAGACAGGATGGGAGCATCTGGGCCTATTTGTTGAACAGTAGTTTTTCTCATTCTTCCCTGGTCTCTTAGGGTATTGTTTGGTACTTTTTGTTGAGATAAAGTAAAAATAAATCTACTCTAATTAACTTACTTAGGTCTCAGGTGCTTTGCAAATTAATATCTAATTTATGTAACCAGACATAGCCAAAGAAACATAATTCAGGAAAATATGTATTTCATTTTTAACCAGATAAAATTCTGTTATGAGACTGTCTTACTTTGACATCAGAATCACTTAACAGTGTCTGCAACCCACAGATATCTCTGTGCAGAGCATATTTCTATAGCTCTTGTATTCATTATGCCTCTATTTAACACTATTCCTGTTTTAGTACATATCTGTTATAGTCCCAGTTACAAAAGGAACCTAACCTACGTTTTTATCTTTGAACAGCAAGCTCTAGCTTAGGGGGCTCTAGATTTCTGAAACATTAGTGTTGGCTATCACTTCCTTAGTAATCTGAGAAGATCATGACTATCAGACCTGAGCTCACCCCAGCTTCCTACCTTTATATATATCCGCCCCCCCCCCGCCCCCGCCAATCTTTTCTTTGTTTCTTCCTACAGGAAATAAGAGATCTTATTTCTCGGACCCAGTCCCCCCACCAACATGATCTCGTTCTCCATTTATCCTTCCTCCTAGCACTGTTGGTCTTCCTTCTCCTCCTGGTTACCCACCACCCCCATACTCAAAGGTATCCCCATGTCAGAAGCCTTTATCTGTTTCTGTGGACTCCTTTAGGAGTCCTGCTGTTTGTTTCCCCTCCTCTCTCCTCTTTTTTTTTTTTTTTTTTTTTGTGGCTGCATTGGGTTTTCACTGCTGTATGCAGGCTTTCTCTAGTTGCGGCGAGCAGGGGCTTCTGTTGCGGAGCACGGGCTCTAGGCGTGCGGGCTCAGTAGTTGTGGCTCACAGGCTCTAGAGCGCAGGCTCAGTAGTTGTGGCGCAGGGGCTTAGTTGCTCCGCAGCATGTGGGATCTTCCCGGACCAGGGCTCGAACCTGTGTCCCCTGCATCGGCAGGAGGATTCTTAACGACTGCACCACCAGGAAAGTCCTCCTCTCTTCTTAATCATTTGGATTTTTCTCATGACCCATTTTCCTCTCTGCAGCTTTGGTATTTTACCCCTTACCTTTCTGAAAACTTTTCTCGTTCCATTCCTAAACGTGATCATTCTCTTAAGATTTGGGTCCTTCGGCCCCTCTCTCCCTCCCCCACCCATTAGGGAGCTAATTCACCCCTTACCGCTTTAGATAATCCCCTCCAGGTAGTCAGTTTCCACGCCTGACATCTGAGGTCAGTGTATGTAACCTTTCTTACCGTGAACATGATTCATATTTAGTTGGTGCTATTTTATCTTGTAAATTATTGGACTGTCTGGGCTTCCCTGGTGGCGCAGTGGTTGAGAGTCCGCCTGCTGATGCAGGGGACACGGGTTCGTGCCCCGGTCCGGGGAGATCCCACATGCCACGGAGTGGCTGGGCCCGTGAGCCATGGCCGCTGAGCCTGAGTGTCCGGAGCCTGTGCTCCGCAATGGGAGAGGCCACAACAGTGAGAGGCCCGCGTACTCAAAAAAAAAAAAAAAAAAAAAGAAAAGAAAAAGAAAATATTGGACCGTCTGTAGGATGGGGCACCGTTGGAGCTGTCTAAAGATATGTCACTTCTCAAAAACCTTCCCTGAGTGGCATCTTAGCCTGCCATTCAGGGCTCTCTGTTACTGTGTGTGATCTACATCTTTGCCTTTACTCCTCTAAATGTATCAGTAACACACAAATTGGATGAATTTCAGATACCCAACTGTATCTGCTTCCTTAGTTCTTCAGGGAGAGTTTTCAACAAAAACAGAGTGACTTAACTACATATCCACTATCCAACTGTAGCAAAACCTGTACATTTTGCCTTACTTGCTTCAGATTTTTTAAAAGAAAGACAACAAATGTAGTTCTCTCCTAATGTGTTTTAATATCCCAGCCACTTCCTTCTCCCCTGTGCTTTGGCGAGGCTGTCTATGCCTTTCCCCTGGAGTGGCGTCTCCTATGCTGCAGCTGCCAGAGCTGCTTCAAGGGTCAGTGCAGACACTGCCTTCCTGGCTCTCAGGGGCCACAGTCCCTTCCTTCTGCTTCCCATTGATGGCACTTAACCCCCTAACTGCTTTTATCTTTGTCCGTGTTTCCTGCTCATTAGTGACCTTGCTCTTCATTTTTCTATCTCCTGAAAGGCCTTGTCCCAGTAAGCACTTAATACACATTGGTCTCCTTGAATATACTGAAGAAGGCTGATAGTATCGACTTACAGTGTCCAAGAGCAGTGCCAAAGTGCAGCAACTTCTTTCTACAAAGGAAGAAAAAGTAGCCAACCCAATAGAGAATAAAAATACAATGTCTAAGACTTTAGTAAACATTTCTCTCACTCTCAAAAAAATGAAGGCAAGTTCCTACCTAGCCAGGGGCTTTTGAAATCTCATTATCTCAGCATAAAATTTTGCTCCAATCAATCTGCAGGGGTGTAAGTCAGAAGCCTGCAAACTTTTTCTGTAAAGGCCCAGATTTGGCCACATATGGTCTCTGTCACATACTCATTCTTTATTTCTTTCTTCCTTTTTAACAGCCCTTTGAAAATACAGAAAATAATCTTAGCTGGCCCTGCACTGCATCATTCAGACTTGGCCCATATACCTTCTCTTCTAGTCCCTGCAACTCCATAGGAGGAAAAACAAAGCATTCAGACGTGAGGATGTATTTTTCTGGATAGGATTCTGTCCTGTTGTTTCATATTGTGTGTAGGCTACTTACTTGAAAAACCATCTGCACCTAGAGTTTTAGGAAAACGTTTAATTGTGTATTCAGCAGTTCTTAACATTTTTTTCAGCTAGCAGATACAGCCTAGGCTATAGCATCATAAATCTTCAGGTAAATAAATTAATAGGTGGTAAAGTCACTCAGGCTAGCTGGGTCCCCAGGTAGCAGCTCATTCCTGAGCAGATTGAGAGACTGTCTTCACCAGCTGCTTCAAAAACCTGACAGGCAGGATCTGTTTAGACTAAAATCTATTTCTAAAATAATAGATTTGGGCTGACTGTAATTACATAACTGCAAATCTAAAAATGATGGAGGATTTCCTTATAAGTTACTATGGAATCATAACTAGTCTTGTTCTATCTGGGGGGTGAATAGTTTTATTAACATAGAAAGTAAAAGAAAATGTGAGGTTTACATTTCCCCAGTCCATCAAGTTTGGAGGAGTGCAGCCATGTCAGTAGGCAACAAGGAGAGAGTGAGAGTGCCCTGGCTGGAAAACTGGGGCCTGGTTAACCCCAGACACTGTCCTGGACGTCTGCCGACCTTCCTGAGCCTTGCAGGCGAGGCCCAGGGTGGTCGGCTGTCTTGTACACATCCACGTGGGAGGTAATGGCCCAAAGAAGATCTAGCATGGCGGTGCAGTGTATCTGTTCCCCTGCAAATCAAGTGTTCAGATTTGCCTCTCTTACTAAGGGGGTGAAATGCATAAACTCCAAAGACACCTCCCTGCACAATTTTCCCCTTAGCTTCAGTGACTATAATAACTGTCATCTTTGTCATTGTCTGTTCCCTACTTCCCAAACCGAATAGGGAAAGCTTGAACCTCCCTGGGACTTGCCAGCTTTGGGATCGCTGAAGCACATGCCTGCCTGCTCACTATCCTTGTGTTTTCTTTATCCCAACCCCCTGTGCAGAGTACATCCAGAAATATGCAACAGAGGAGGCACTGAAAGAACAGGAAGAGGGCACCGGAGACAGCTCATCGGAGAGTTCTATGTCTGACTTTTCGGAAGATGAGGCCCAGGATATGGAGTTGTAGTAGAAAAAGCACCTGCTTTTCAGAAAGACTATTATTTCCTAACCATGAGAAGCAGACTATAATATTCATATTTAAACAAAGCAATTTTTTTTATTACTAAACAAGGTTTTTATGAATAATAGCATTGATATATATATATTATATATCACCCTTTAGATCTTGATTTCTTGGTCATTTCTCAACCTGAGGTGCATAGCATATTCCCACATTCCATTTTGGTAGCAATATGCGGTCCGAATGCATGCATTCATAAGTCCATTTAGCCAAGTCAGCCTGTGTGCTACTGAACTGTCAAAAGAAACAGCCGCTCTGATAGATAGACATGAGGAAAAATAACAGGCAAAAGTTGCTTCTTTTATTGATGGTTCCAAAGAAACAAACCAAACCAACCAGCTCTTGGATGTGAAGATAGAATAGTACTTTTTCAAACTGGAAAGGAAGAAATTGGGGAGGAAAAGCCCTGCTTGGGAGCATTTAGAGCCAGCCATGTCAGAATCAGAGCTGCTTCTTCCTGTGCATCCTAGGTGGCCCCATTTCTGTGGAGTAACAGTATAAAACAGGGAGCTAATTGGAGTATTGAAACTTAAAACAATTTTTTTGACTTGGATTTTAAGTACATTTTTATATGTAGATTCCTGCCCTTCTCGCTACCAGGCCCTGCAGCCACAAGTGTTTTGCTTTGGAGAACCTTTTGGAAATGTTTTCTGAATCTGATTCTTTTTCTTGGGGGTAGAATTTGTAATCCAGACCTGTTTTTTGAGAGGACAGGACAGGAGGAGAAAAGTGACTGGGAAGATGTTTCCTCTCATCCAACACGTGCAGAGTCACATCCTCATCCTATTGTTGGCCACTGTGAGACTGCTACCCTGGACTCAGAGCTTTATATTTGAGGATGGTTGTGGGGTTTGGTTTTTTTTTTTCTTTTCTTTTTGGTGTGTGTGCATTGTGCTTAGGTTGCAAATTTAATCTTCACCTACCAAGAGATGGCCTCCTCCTTGGACAGCCACTCAGTGGACCATTAGACTTGGGAAGAAGACCCTTCTGGTGGCTGTGACTCCTGGGTACTCTCATTCAGGTTTTGATTTTGTTTTCCCTTCTGCTGCTGCTCTTGGCAGCAGCCTGATCATCGTCTGCTCGTGGGAGTGGGAAATAGGTATTTTAGACCCAACTCACATTCTAAATTTAAAATGAGTAATAATTGGAACAAATAAAGGTTCTTGTACCCAAAGTGACTCTACATGGGAAAAACAAACAGCTTTTTTTTTTTTTTTTTTCAGAGTGAGACTGAATAGGAGGAAAGGATTCAGAAATACGATGTAGAACAGGTTTTGAAGGAAGAGAATTTTCTCTCCTGTATGTGTTAAGAGGAAATCAGTTTAAATGCCTGCTAATCAAATGTTTACTCAGCTAACCATATGTCTAGGTTGCTGGCAGAGTTTCTTTCAGATCTGAGTGTTGCCTGCTGAATTTGGAGAACTTCAGACATTAGCTGGTGGAGGGGGGTGGGGGGTGGTTGACACAACCAGTAGGACAATAGCAAAATTAGCCAATCCTGAAATCTTCTCGAGATGATTTTTGAATGTCCTACTGGGATAATTTAATCCTTCTCTCTGTGTGTTTTTAGTTTATAAGTGCTATATTCCACAAAATTTGAGTCAATGAGATTGAAGATACCCTATCTTTTTTATTCAAAAAGCACAATCTTTTCTTTGAAAATCTATATAAAGTACAACTTGTTTTTAGCATGATTATTTTCCTAAATAAAAAACAAAGAATTTACTTATTTTATGTTAATTACGGGCATGAAGCAAAAGGTTTTCTTTTTAAAAAAAAAATTAAAAGTGCAGTTATGTAGGGCTGTGGTTAGTTAACCGTACTGAGTTATCTATCTAGCATTTGTGGCTTGTTGGAAGGGTAGTATTAACTATTTAACATGTAATGGAGTACTTTAACTCTTATCTAGCACGTTGTCTTCTCATTACTTTGGGGGAGGGAGGGTCTCTGCTGGCACTGTCTAACTTGCTTACCTGCTGAATTAGCAGTTTGCTTGTGCTATAACCGTTATTTGTAGGTGCGACTTAGGGTAGGCTTAAAGTGCTGGGTGGTGATTTGAGTTCAAACAATAAAAAACTGTATTTTTTCAATATTGTATAAACAATAGTGTTCTAATTACCTTTCAAAAAAAATAATGTCCAGATAATAATTGCTTTTAATCTTGTCAAAAAACAAAAACAAAAACTAGTAGAACCAAGTTTAGGGATGGTATGTGAGCAGTGCCACAGCTCTGCTCCCTGACTAAATCCATGTTTCTCTAACCAAAAGACATCAGCTTGCCTGTGATCGAGAACTCCAGCACTAGGAATCTGTTGGTGCAGAATTTCCAAATGAAGATTTGTTGGAGGTTGCAGGGGTTAAGAAGCAGATCTGAGTGTGGCTACAGTGTGTATGCACGTGTGTGCGCGCCCATCCAAGTCTGTGTGATAAAGGTGTAACTAGGCTTCTCTGCTAGCACTGGAAGCTCCTGGAAAGTGCTGCCCAGATCACACTGTACCCTCTCATTCTGTGCAAGTCTATCCTTTTTGGGCACTAACCTTGATCCCATGCATGTTTTTGGCTCTGTGTGGAGCTTTTCCTCTCCACTTGGAAATTGACTTTTGATATGTTGAACAGTATCCCTTCTTACACTAACTTTTCGTCCCTTCCCTGTGCCTGGGAGAGGTAGGAGTAGGAGAGGAAGCTGGAAGAGGGCGTGGCTGTGATTCTGAGGACTCTGGGCCCCCAGTAGTAGTTGGTAGAGTGAGTCTGGAGCAGGGGGTGGTATGACACCAAAAGCTTTTTCCACGTTGTCCCATCATAACACTCAGAGAAGCATTCAGAGTCCCTCAGAAAGGCTGCACATTATTGCTTTTAAAGGTGGTGGTGGTAGGTCAGAGCTGCTTCTGGCAGTTTCCCTTCCCTTCCCTTCCCTTCCCTTCTTTAATACCCATCATTTTTGAAATCCTGCTTTGTGGTTTACCAGCGCAAGCCATTCTTTGCCCCTGTTCAAATGACTGAGCTCCAGCTCTCGCCAAACACCAACAAGCAAGATGGCTGCACCACAGCAGCCTGCAATCCGCTACCCTCCAGCCGCCCCAGCACCGGGGCCTCGTGGGTTGCGTTTTAAGGTAGCCAACCTAGACACTGGCGTGTTTGCTCTTTTGTCTTCAGTCGTATCGCGCTCCTTGAGGTTGCTGTGCAGTTTCAACCAGCGTTTTATACTAGTGAGATAATTATCAGAAGTTGCCATATATCTCTCCAGTACCTAACGTTTTTCTTCCACTCCAAAAGCTGTTCTAATTGCCAACTGGCTGATCTAAGCTCCAGAAGAGTGTCTCCCCTCGAAGGAATTTTTTCCCTCACAAGGCTCCCTGAAGCCCTAGTTGGCCTTGGCCTGACACTTGCTTTTTATTAGGCCTCCTGTTGGGATGGCTGAGAATCATGAAAGACAGATCCTCTGCTAGCCCCGTGGTGAAGTTGTTAGATACCAACTTTCTGGGAACTAGTGTTTGACTTTAAATGGCATGTGACCCTTCTGTGTTCTAGGGACTCAATTAGAAAAGTGAAAGCCATTAACAGAAGTTAGAGTTTTATTCATCTCACCAACTTCCTGACTGGGTTCACAGCCTTGTTGACTGAAATCATTTCTGATTGAGCTCAAAGACCTGCATTTCTTTGGACTTCTGAATCCATGTTCATATTTTCTCTGGCCACTGAACACCTTGGTGATTCCATTAGGGACTGAATGGAGTGGAGGCCCCTTGGGGGGAAGGGAGAGTAAACCCTCAGGTATGCAGTTTCTCCACTCACCTGAGGAAGGGCCAGGACTCTTAATTCAGCAAATACTCATCTTGGCCGTGGGCTTGGGAAGAAATGGCCATTATTTACTGATTGTATTTGGTACATATTGTGTGATACTTGAAGAGATAAAAGGGACTTACCAGCCCTTAATTGAAATCTAAGCTTTTTATCACTTATTTTTTCCTTGCCCCCTCTCCTCCCTTCCACCTTTTACCTTGCATTGTGATGATCTAGTGGGCACTTCTGTCAACAGGACAAATGCCTCCTCTGACTATAACCTCTTAATAGTTGTGTATAATGAAAACTGTAAACTTTTTTAAATAAAATGTGTATATACCTTGGCAAATGGCTGGACCTTGATCAATAATAGCCCCCATGATTACTAAGCCCGATATTTTAGAACACCCTCCCTACTCATCCGGCTCCTCTGAGCAGCAGACGATGGCTTGCCTTTTTTCTTTTTTTTTTTTAACTGAGACTCTCTTACGAGGCAGGTGACTGGGTTAGTTTGGGAAGGGATTGTCATATGTAGGCAGTAGTAACTGAGAGGCCCTGCCTACAAGAGCCCTACCCCTATGCCTGGAGTGGCAGGTGACTGCTGGCTATAAACAGGGCTGGCTCTGAGGCTTCTCTACCAGAGCCTTGAAAAGCCATCTGTTCTGTGAAGTCCTGTAGCCTGGAGGACCCCGCCTTCCCCCATGTGCATCAACAGGTATGGCTCCTGTGTTGCCGTTCAGCCCAAACCTCTAGACCCTGTTAACTAATGCTGAGCAAAGCGTACCCACTTGGTCTGGAGTTCACAGACAGTACAGCTTCCTGCTGGGGCTGGTCTGCCTCAACAAGGAAGGGGGAAAGCCGTGGGTGTTGCTTCTGAAGCTGATCACTGCATTAGCCCAACATTTCAGTTCCTTTCTAAAAGCATGTGTCCTCGTCTGCCACCAGGTGGCGATGTTGCCTCATTAGTCTATTTCCTTTTGCTGGATTTAGTTAGAAGACCCTTTAGACAAAGGGAAAAGTTGTCCTTTGGTCACATGCCCTCATTCCCCCAACTCTCTTCCACTGTTTTCTTCTCCTTATTCATTTCCCCCACACTCCTTTTTTTCCTCACTGCATCCCGATGTAGTTGACTGTAGGCACAGCTTTGTATCTACCAGAGAGGAGGAGGATAAGGCCACCCAGGAATCCTGCCAACAGACATCTCAAGCGCCCCTGGCTGCCTCCAGTGCTCAGAAGCAAAACAGTCAACAGAAGGCTTTGCTGTTGGTCTTCACTAACTCCTCAGCCATGGTCACAGTGGACCAAACGACGGAACCAGTGCTGTGAGTCCTGGTGCCATCTCTTCTGATAACGAGCTGTACGGCCTTGAGCTCTGTGGGCCTCAGGTTCATCTCTAACATGTGGTCCCTAAACTAGTAGGTTCTGACTGACACTTTGTGACTCAGAACTCCATACAGGCTCTGAAATGAAACCATACCATAGGACTCAGTATCCTGAGAGATACTGAGAGAGGATATTATATCAACCTGAAAAACACCAAGGTTTCAAGACCAGAGGTTAGAGTTTTAGGACCCAAAGAGCTTTGGGAATTTAGAGCACCCATTTTCCAGCTGAAAGAATTAGATCTATGGGTCACATGAACAGTCATCCTATTGATCTCACGCAGGCAGCTGCTTTTAAAAACCCCGTGAGGGGGACTTCCCTGGTGGCGCAGTGGTTGGGAATCCACCTGCCAATGCAGAGGACATGGATTCGAGCCCTGTTCCGAGAAGATCCCACATGCTGCGGAGCAACTAAGCCCGTGCACCACAACTACTGAGCCTGAGCGCCACAACTACTGAAGCCTGTGCGCCTAGAGTCCATGCTCTGCAACAAGAGGAGCCACAGCAATGAGATGCCCGCGCACCGCAACGAAGAGTAGCCCCTGCTCGCCGCAACTGGAGAAAGCCTGCGCACAGCAATGAACACCCAACAAAGCCATAAATAAATAAATAAATTCATTAAAAAAAAAAAAACATTCCATGAGGAATCTCAGTGCATCCAGTGGGGCTTGGGTCCCTCCCCCACCAGTAATTTCTCCCAACATCACTCTTACCTCTCAGCCTCAGTCCAGCTGCTTCCCAAGCAGCAGGTGGCTCTCCACCGCCTGCCTGAGGCACTGCCCCTTTCCTGAGGAGGGGGATGCAGGGTTTCTGAAACATATTGTCCTGGAACAGAAAGTTATGGGCTCAGAGCCCCAGAACTTTTACTTACTTTAAGCTTTTCTTATCTCTGAAGGCTGCTCTCTACCCCAGGGAATAAATTTCTATGACAGTGGGCCCTGGTGTTTTCTGCTCCCTACCTAGAACGAGGGCAAAGAGGATTTGTTTGGCTCCCACAATCCTTGGACCTGCGGAGGCCTGGGGGCCACCTGGCAGACTGAGCAGCTTTGCTTATGCGGAGCCCACAGGTTTCTCAGGGACTCAGATGCCCGAGTGAGCCTGGGACAGTCTGCCTTGGGCCAACCCTGCTCTCCAGTGCCTCATGGTAGGGTTTGTGCCCCCAGAACTTCTTAGAACTGCAGTTACCCTTACTAGGGATTTAATGTTTGAAGGTAAAAGACACAGGGGCGTTTCCCCTCTCACTTTGTGTGTGTGTGTTGGGGGGTGGGCGGGGTAGACGCATATATGTCTATAATGAAGGATGTTTAATTTTGAAAAAGGGCCAGGGCTCCTCAGGGCTCCTCAGAGCTATTTGGGGCTCAAACTTGGCTTCTGGTGTCAAATGACGGGGGTGGCAGGAACAGACCTGGGCTCCCTAAAAGACAAACTTGGCCCTTCTGGCTGCCCCATCATTGACAATTAACCTGGGAGGGGGCTGCTGGACAGCCGGTAGGGTTTGGCCTTCAGGTCTCTCTCAGCTCCCCTTCCCTTGGCTCCTACCACCTAAATCAGCCAGTACAGAGCTAGCAGCTCCCTTTGAGAAGCTTCAGCCTAAGTTCTGTTCTCTCCAGCTCTATAAACAGTGGATCAGGTGCCTGCCACAGTCTACTAACGTGCATGTAAAAGTGTGGAACAAAGCGTTTAAAGGATGCTCTTCGGGCTTCCCTGGTGGCGCAGTGGTTGAGAGTCCGCCTGCTGATGCAGGGGACACGGGTTCGTGCCCCGGTCCGGGAAGATCCCACATGCTGCGGAGCGGCTGAGCCCGTGAGCCATGGCCGCTGAGCCTGCGCGTCCGGAGCCTGTGCTCCGCAACGTGAGAGGCCCGCGTACCGCAAAAAAAAAAAAAAAAAAAAAAAGGTGCTCTTCTACAGATTTCAAAAAATTATGTGCTGGTAACAAATCAGCATTCCAGAAACTTGTGATCACAAGTCTTCCACAGTGCCCTCCTCCACAGACAACCAGCATCAGCAGTGGCCGGAGAGGCCTTCCCCTTGTGATCCTCACACTGGCCCTGCGAGCCCCTCTGGAAGTGGACCAGGACTTGGCCCCTTCACATTAACTCCTTGTGAGGTGCCAATACACCTGGGCACACAGAGTTTGTGGCACAGCCAATGCTGAACCCACATCTTCAGACCACAGGTGAGTGTTCTTTCCATGCTCAACTGGGGCTGTGGGCACCTGTGTCTGTGTGAGCCTCATCCTGCCACCTGGGGCTCCTACGAGATGCCTCCTGGTTGACCGGGTGAGCCTGGCTGACCTGCCTAGAGGCCCTATGGGCTTGGTCCTTGAGGGTCAGGGCCTTTCCCTACACACATCCCCATTTCCACTGATAGCAGTGACCCCACCCTCTGGGCCCTGCAGTGGAGTCAGAAAATAAAAGACTGAACCCTAGAGCAGAAATATAAAAATAGAATGCCATCTACATAAATAATTAAAACTTTCTAATAGCTACGTTTCTTTTAAAACAAAATTAATGTTTTATTTAACTCAATCCATCCAAAATATTATTTCAGTGTGTAATTACTATTTAAAAATGAATGAGATATTTTGCATTCTCAATTTTGTACTAACTTTGAAATCCAGTGTGTATTTTACACAGCACATCTCAATTTGGACGCTTACATTTTCAACGTTAAAGGTAACACGTAGTCCTACCAAAACAAAGTTGGGTTACAGAAAAATGTACACTGCTTGTTTTAAATTTTAAGTTAATTATAATTAAATAAGATGAAAAATTCAGTCCCTCAGTCACCACCTGGCACGGGTCAAGAGCCACAAGTGGCTCGTTGTGGCCACCTACTGGACGGTACAGCCCTGGAAGCCTCCAGGTAGAGCAGGAATTTTTAGGACACGCAAATAAACCACAAAAGCGACTTCTATGGGGGATCTGGCGCAGAACCCATAACCTCACCCTCCGCAGGGAATGTTCTGGGGTCGTGCAGAGCCCACAGGCCGCGGGCGAATCGGGGCCGGGGTTGGGGGGGGCACCCTCTAGGTCCGGCCGCCGCAGCCCCCCGGCCCGGGGGCGTGGCTTCCAGGACGCGAGGGCAACCCCGCCCGTGCGCCCCGCAAGCCACGCCCCCCGGCCCGGGGGCGTGGCTTCCAGGACGCGAGGGCGACGTCGACCGTGCGCCCAGTCGCGCGCTGCTGGCTAGAGCCCGCGATCTCACGCTACAGTCCCTCCGGGGGATCGCAGGTGTCCCCTGTGGGGACGGAAGTGGCTCCTCCACGAGTCTGGGGACTCTTCCTCGAGCCGGCTGCGGCGAAGGGCCCGGGGCGGGCGCGGAGGGGCGCGGCCCAGCCCCAGCCATCTTAGCGCGCCCCCCCTCCGCCACCAGGGGGCGCGCGGGTCTCGCGCTGCGGCCCTGGCTCCCGGGAGGCCCCGCCCTTCAGCCCCTGCGCCCGCCCAGCCGACGCGGGTGGGACCCGGAGGCCACCGGGCGTCTCGCACGCGGGAGACCCCACTTGGACCTGCCGAGGTGCCCTGCAGTTGCCAGAAGGAAAACCAACGAGGTCACGCAAACACAAGCCTGAGACATGGGCCCCACCCGGGGTCCCCCATTAGTGCCGCAGAGGCCGCCCCCCGCCCCCCCTTCCCCTGGCCTTGACCCTCCTTGCCCGTCTCAGTAGGATCCAGAGCCTCCCAGCCTGTCTGCCCCTTTGGCCGTGGCTCCTGGTGGCCAGCGACAGATGACAGTGCTTAAGTAAGCAGCGGCTTGTTGGAAGGTCAAGGCGGGGCCCCAGAATTCCTGGAAGGCTCTAAGACCAGACTTGGAAAATGAAAGGAGCTGAGGAACTTCGGAGTCCGGCCTCGGGAGCAACCCGGCCAGAACAAGTCCACCCCTCAGGCTGCCCGGCCACCCACTGAATCTAACCATCCCTCCTCTCTGCTTCAAGTGCTGAAGACAGAAAAGTCCCTGCGGCAGCAGCCAGGACGCTGTGCAAGTGGGTGGGGACCCGGAGGCGAGGGATGTAGACCCTCGCTACAACGTGAGGTTTCCCTCTAGGGAAAGAGCCCCCAGAGCAGAAAGGGAATTCAGCATATAGGCGCCAAAGTTGATGTGCGTACTACCACTGTGGCCGCCGCTCTACAAACCCTCTGTTACTCCCGGAAGGGGAAAGGCAACTTACCCCGCCTGACCTGGCCTCCCCAACTGACCTTTTGGGCAGGGAGGAATAAAGTTCTCAAAAGAACCACAAACCACAACGAGTGGGCTTCCTGGAAGAAGGGGTTTGATCACGGCCTGGCTGGAAGGGCAGGGGTTGTATATAGAGAGAAAGGCACAGGGCAGCCCAGGTAAGGGAGTGGCCAGGGATGTGCAAGGAGGTGCGAGTGGGTCTGGGGGGGAGATGAAGGGGGTGGGCAGTCTCAGGGTTCTAGCTGGCCTGGAGGTATGCAGGGAAAGGAGATTGAATGGTGGCTTGGGGCCAAGTCAGGCATCAGAGGCACAAAACAAAAATACAGAAAAGGAGAGAGAGAGACAGTAGTGGACAGGGGCCCAAAGTGTTCTGCAGAAGTGAGAGGGTTGGGCAAGGAGGGACAATGGCACAGGATGCAGGGGCAGGTGGGGCAGGGCAGCAGGGCAGGAGCAATGGGGGTCTGGAGCACAAGGGCAGGAGAAAGGGGCAGGAAGGATAAGAGAGGCTTAGGGGGTATTGCTTCTGAGACCCAGTGGAAGACCACAGCCTCCACCTTGAGCGCCCTCTGTCTTGCTCCTTCTTTCTGTCTTGGGCCTCTCGCTATAGGGGGTGGGAGTCAGCTGATGGGTTTTGAGCTGCCCTTTGGAGAGACCCACATGACTGGGAATTGAAGCCCTAAACTAGTGGCTTCTCCAGACCCAGTCAAGCTAGGAAAGACTGCAGCCCAGGCCTCACGGATCCCAGATTCCCGACCCTCAGAAACTGAAACAGAGAAGCAGTGTTTGTAGTTTTAAGCCTCTAAGTTTGGGGTGTAGTTACACAACCATAGATATCTAATACTCTGTGACCTTGTGGAACCACTATATTAGCCCTAGACTGCTTAATCTCAACACTTACATTATAGGAGAGAGAAAAATAATTTCTATCATATTTAAGCCACTGCTTTAAATTTTTTGTTTTGTTTTCTATTTATTACAACTGAACCTAATATTAAATTACTCAATAGTATAGACTAGAAATAACAGTGGAGTGGGAAGTTAGGTTCCTACTCTCTGTCTGTCATCCTAGTTTTGGCTTCCACTTTGCACATGTCCCCTCACAGTCCAGGAGAGCTGCTAGAGGTTCAGAAATCATATTCCAAATTCTAGGCAAGAAGAAGGAAGGAGGGAAGAATAAAAGGTCTTTATCTCCCACCTGACAACTCCTTTTAAGGAGTCTTCTTGGAAGCCTCTTCCACGCTTCCACTTATACCTCCTTGGCCAAACTGAGGCACAGGGAAGTGGGGGAAATGTACTTCTTCAGCTGGGCACATTGCCCCCTTGAATAAAACTGGGGTTCTACTAATGCAATATGTGGACCTCGTGTTTTGAGAATCTGTTGGAACAGTCAGTTATTTAAAAAATTGTGAGACAATTGCGGAAATTTGAACAATTAGTGGTATGTGATGATATTAAGAAATTATTCTTATTTTTTATAGGTGAGAAAGGTATTGTTTTATATTGTGTGTGTATACACATGTTCAAAGACTACCTTTTAAAAATACATATTGAATTTATGGATGAAATAATATGATGTTTGGATTTGTTTCAGAATAACCCAGTAGTGGGTGGGGATGTAATAAATGAAACAGGATTAGCCATGTATTAACAATTGCTGAAGCTGAGTGATGGGTACATGGGAGTTCATTATCCATCCTCTCTACTTTTGAGTAGATAATAAATGTTTCATTATAGAAGTTTTTTAAAGTTCTGCTATTAGGTAAAAATATTGTGATTTATATTTTTTAAATTTGGGTTCTAAAACGCTGGAGTTCTATTAGTAAGGAGTAGCTCCGGGGACACACTGGCAGTCTCTGCCAGTTCTAGCAGCTTAGTTCAATTCCTACCTGGCAGAGATGGCACAAATGTCCTATGATCTGATGTCCCTCCAGGCCATGATACCAGCTAGACACTTCTATTGGCTGGTATTTACTGGATCCTTCTGTGTGCCCAGATTTGCATTATGGGTCAGGGAGGAAGGGGGTGTAACTGAAGGCGTATGAGACCTAGGCCCTCGTCTCAAACAGTTTGTAATTTATTTGAGCAGACAGTGCCAATGCAACGACACCCACATTCCACGTAGTCACTCCGAGGTAGGAGATAAATAAGTGGCAGATTTTTCCATGTGTGTTCCTTCAGCAAGAAGGGTGAGGCCAAGGTGTGCAGGAGGGCTGCATGGAGGAGGATGCGGGGATGAACTGGGCCTTGACCTGACTTGATAAGGAGAGGAGTCCCATCTGACCAGAGGAGCATGAGATCTGGAAATGGATAGCGGTGATGGTTGTACAACACTGTGAATATGCTTAATACCACTGAAGAGTACACTTCAGTTAGAACAAACCAGTTCAAATGGTACATTTTATGTTATGTGTATCTTAACCAAAAAAAAGGGGTGTAAATGAAAAATGTAAAAGAAAAAGAAAGAAAGGGTAGAATACCTGATAAACACCTAAGGAAAGGTAGATATTTATATTCCATACCCTGGTGGAAAAGACAGACACGGGACTGGACAGTTATAAACTCTGCGGAAAGGGCTGTGATGGAGACATAGGCAGGGCGGCATGGGGCCGTGGTGCTCAGGGAAGGCTCCTTGGAGGAGGAGACATGAGCTGCATCTTCCGAGCTGAGTGGCAGCTGGGGAGGTGGAGGATGGGGGCGATATCCCAGGCTGAGGAAGAGGCCTAAATTAATGCTGAGAGGCTGGAACAGCCTGAGGGGGACCACACAGACATTGTTCCCAGATCCTGCAGTGGGGGGTAGGGGGAGTGAAAGGCACAGGGGTGGAGGTGCAGGCAGGGCCCGGGAGGCAGGCAGAGCTGTGGAACCAGGGTAGGAAGCAGGACTTGATCCTGAGATGTGGGAACCGTGAATGCGCTGGAAGCAGGGGAGATGTGAGCAATCGTGCACAGGGCAAAGGGTGCTATTCTGCAGGCGGGGAGCCCAGCCAGGGTCTGTCGGGGGTCCAGGACGGTGTTGATCTACACCAGGGTGGAGGCCAGGAAGATGGATCTCATAAAAAGGGGTTTCTGGGATGGAATTGGAAAGACTTGGTGACATGGGATGGAGGAGAGGGAAATGACAAAGATGGCTCTGGCAGGGTCACAGCTGTGGGGAAAGCAGGGTGGAGGAGAGTTTTGGACCTGGTGAGAGAGCGAGACCCTCCGGGGTGTGGAGAAGCTCTGGGGACGCCCGGAATCTGCTTCGCTGCCCAGGTGGAGGTCTATGGGGCCAGCAGTTGGCCTTCCACGGGGAATCAAGATACCCAGCGCTGCTGAATTATTCAACAGCTGCCTCTCAGCTGTGACTGCACGAGCAGGGCCACGGCGGGCGCTAGAAACCCAGGCTGCTGAGCTGGCTGCCTGGGAAGCTGGGGACAGGGGGGCCCTGAGCCTCCAGGGAGAAAGCCCACCCCTCGCTTGCTGCCGGGCCTCTGAGCCTGGCTGGGCTGGGGCACGCTCTCTCTCTCTGATACCCTCCCTCCTGCCCAGGGGCCTGGTGCCCTGGACGGGCCAACAAGAACCAAGCTCAGAGGGTGGGTGATGTCCTCACCCTGGTCCAGGGTCTCAGCTCCCACCATCTGTCTGCTTATCTCTCCAGAACCCAGTTCTACCACCAGGATCCCCAGGCCCAGGGTGTTGGTGCTGGGCAGCTGCAGTCACTAGGCAAGGTGGGCACTGGGGCGAGGCCTCTGGTCCTGACCCCCAGAGCCTGGTGTTGGGCAGTCAGTTGAAACTCTGGGCTCTTGTGAAAGCTTCAGCCAGAGAAGACCCCTCTGGTCATCCTGTCCCGAGACCCGTGTCTCTGTCCCGGCCTACACCCATTGTGGACCCAGATGTCAGCCTCCACAGGTAAAGGTAGCTCTGTTCAGACAGTCTTGAGATACACTCAGGGCCATGGGTAGGTGAGCAGGAAGTGGGCTGACTGCCCTCTAAGGTCACACAGCTGTTCACCCAAGGAGCCTGGGCTGGCCCCGCCCTCCCGCTTCCCTCTTGTCTGCACTTTCTCAGTGCCTTTGGGCTGCCCCAGACCCCCACTTGCCCACCTAAGATATACCCCCTCCCCCCAAAGTTTTCCTTCCTGCACAGGCCTATCCACCCTCTCGCCGAAGGCCTCATTCCTGGAGGTGTCTTCTTCGCCAGTGTAATATGTGTTCAGGTAACAATGCCTTATCTCTCACAGGGAGAATTACAGGACTCCTAGGAGAAGCATTTTGGGGTGTCCAGGTCCTTCCCACCCAAGGACAGCTGCCAGAGACAGGTCACAGGCCCCAGCACAGAGCTGGAGTCCCTTGGGGACATCCCAGAGCAGCTGTGGGAGTGAAGGGTGGTGCAGGGGGAGGCAGGGCCCAAACCTCTGCCCCTGGGAAGGGAAGAGGAGCTTCCTGCAGGCCCAGGGTGAGAGAAGCTTCCCAAAGCCTCCTCCCTCCCTCCTGGGCCAGAGGATGGCTGAGGTGTGAGCAGTGCCTCCTGCACCCCGCCATTCTCCTTGACTCTTACCATCCTCCAGACCTACTTGGTCTAGGATACCCTCTGAGGAGCCCCCGCAGCTGGGCCTCTGCTGCTCTTTGGCACACACAGTTACCCTGCTGTGGTCTGACTGCGGCCCTGCCGTGTCCCCCACCATCCACTGCAACCCCCATTAGGGCAGGGACCAAGTCCCAGAACCCCGGAATCCCAGCCTCAGAACAGACGTGAGCACTCCAGGTGAGGAAACTGAGGCCCAGCCCAGGAAGGCCTTGCACCTCAGCCAAGGTGCCCTAAGAGGTCTTCCAGGTCACCTCCTAACACTTGCATCTTGGGGAAAGCTCTGAAAGAAGTGACAATGTGAATAAGCAGTGCTCAGGATGTCGGAGGAGAAATAACTTCTTTGCTTTTCATTTTGATGCAGAGATCGAGGACCAGGAAAAGAAGAGGTATCCAATGGTCCCACCATAGGGTGGAGTCTGGAAAGCAGGGGGCACCTGGACTCCGGTTACTGCCCCACTCTGGAAACAGGGCGCAGGGCCAGCAGGATCAGTGGATATTACTAATGCATGTGCTGGTGGTGGCCAAGAGGCCATCTCAGGCTCCCCAGCTGGGCCCAGGGTGCATGTGGGTGGAGGCTCAGGGGCCCATGTTCACCCAGCTCTGGCCCCAGAGACAGCCCTGAGGAAACACACGCTGGTCTGCGGAAAGAGCCAGCCGCCACGTTCTGAGAGCCCAGACCAGCAGAAAGGAGGAGTCAGGTGGAATCCCTGTGTAGCGCTGTCATGTGATGCGATCACCTGTCCTCACAGCCTCCCCGGACACTTCTGTGCCCAGCTGTCTTCTCTATACTGATACCACCTGAGATGTGAATTTCATTTTTGCAAGGGGAATGACCTGTATTCCTGCCAGGGCCTCCACCCTGGATAATCCTGACTCTTCCTGGGGTGCCCGGCACCCCGCAGGCCGCTCTGTTCCACGCAGCTCCCCGCCAGACACACACCAGGCGGCTCTCTCCCCACAGAGCCAGGATCAAGATGCTCCTGGGACACTTGGGTACATGGCTTTCCTGGGCTGGGCCTCACTCTCCACCTTGGACCCCGATGCCTTGGGTTTTATTGGTCTGTCTGTCTTTCTGAGTCTTTTGGTTTTGCTTTGTTTTAACTATTTATTTATTTATTTGGCTGCGCTGTGTCTTAGTTGTGGCACGCGGGATCTAGTTCCCTGACCAGGGATCGAATCTGGGCCCCCTGCATTGGGAGCGTGGAGTCCCAACCACTGGACCACCAGGGAAGTCCCTGTCTGTCTGTTTATACCCTGCCTTGTTGCAGAAAGGATTTTAGACATTGACATTTTGTACCTAGTAACCTACTCGGTCCTGTGAGATACAGAGGGCGGATTCCTGCCCTGTGGGACATGAGCAGCCACAGGTGCTTCAGCGCAGAGTTTAAGTGACTTGCTTAAGGCCAAACAGAACTCATCCAAAGTCACACACCAGCCTCCTTATCGCCAGCCCAGAGTTTTTTCCACCAGACTCTATGCCTCCCCATGAATAATTTGTGCCTGGCTGGCAGGGCAGTCATCAACCACATCCCTCTTCTCACTTTTCTGGAGCATCAACGCCAGCCTCTCTGCTCTCCCTCTGACAGTTCCCCATCCACATCTGTGAGCAGGAGAACCCGTGTGTTCAAAATTCTTAGCCAGTTCCTTCCCCTCCAAATAATGAGCCTCTCATCTCCTGAAGCAGCCTTGCATCATCCTGATTAGAATCTCATTCATAAAATCATTCATTCGGTTCTGGTCCACACATAAATATGAGACGTTCACACACACACACACACACACACACACACACTCACTCACTCACTTTGCAAGAGCACCTACCATAAAGCATTTTTAATTCATAATTTGACATTTGTGATAACAAGAGTAAGAGGAGGGCTTCCCTGGTGACGCAGTGGTTGAGAGTCCACCTGCCGATGCAGGGGACACGGGTTCGTGCCCCGGTCCGGGCAGATCCCACATGCCGCGGAGAGGCTGGGCCCGTGAGCCATGGCCGCTGGGCCTGCACGTCCGGAGCCTGTGCTCCGCAACGGGAGAGGCCACAACAGTGAGAGGCCCGCGTACCGCAAAAAAAAAAAAAAAAGAGTAAGAGGAAATGTACCTTTGCATTCTATATGCAAAAAAGTGTTGACTAAATAAATAGCATAATTGAGAAAAAAGCCTTATTTAATATCCTACGAGGGACTTCCCTGTGGCACAGTGGTTAAGAGTCCGCCTACCAATGCAGGGGACACGAGTTTGAGCCCTGGTCTGGGAAGATCCCACATGCCACAGAGCAACTAAGCCCACGCACCACAACTACTGAAGGCCGTGCACTCTAAGGCCCACGTGCTACAACTACTGAGCCCGCACGCTGCAACTACTGAAACCCGCGCGCCTAGAGCCCATGCTCCGCAACAAGAGAAGCCACCGCAATGAGAAGCCTACGCACCGCAATGAAGAGTAGCCCCCACTCGCTGCAACTAGAGAAAGCCCGCGTGCAGCAATGAAGACCTAACACAGCCAAAAATTAATTAATTAAAAAAATATATATATATATATATCCTACGAGAATTACATGCACAGGGTTCTTCAAGTTTGCCTTTGGAGTTCATGGCAGGGAGACCGGCTGATAGGAGGATGTCTCCTCAGCTGCACCCTGGGTCCTGAGACCCAGACCTCTGATGGAACAAATCCCAGGACCCTTTGGGTACAGCCAGAGCACTTGTGACCTTCATCCGTGTATGCCAAAGGAACTCATGCTTCCTGAAACAGAGGCTCTGATCGGATCCTTGGTCCCCTTCAACATGGAGAGCCCCAATTGGGGCTCAAAACCTCCTCAAATGCTCTTGGCCTCCCTGAGGTCCAGTCTGTGGTCCAATGACTGGCACAAGCATCTATCCTTGGCACTGGACAGGCTGGTGAAGGGGATTTCTCCGAAATCCGGGGCATGTTCTAAAAGGAGCACCTGGTGGCTTATACAGAACAGTGCTGAGGGTATAGAACCTCTAAAATACCAGAGTCGATTGTTCCCAGGTGCTTCAGAAACATACCTGACAACTAACCATTTGTAATAGCAAAACAATGGAAACAATTCAAATGGCCACCACAAAGGAGCAATTGAATAAACCATGATATATTTACATATTGCAACTGTTAAAAAAAGGAATGAGGGCTTCCCTGGTGGCGCAGTGGTTGAGAGTCTGCCTGCCGATGCAGGGGACGCGGGTTCGTGCCCCGGTCCGGGAAGATCCCACATGCCGCGGAGTGGCTGGGCCCGTGAGCCATGGCTGCTGAGCCTGCGCGTCCGGAGCCTGTGCTCCGCAATGGGAGAGGCCACAACAGTGAGAGGCCTGCATACGCAAAACAAACAAACAAACAAAAAAGGAATGAAAAATATCTCTACTTCCATAGATAGATATAGATATGGAAGATATATTAAATAATTTTGTGTGTGAGTGTGTGTGTGGTACGCGGGCCTCTCACTGCTGTGGCCTCTCCCGTTGCGGAGCACAGGCTCCGGACGCGCAGGCCCAGCGGCCATGGCTCACGGGCCCAGCCTCTCCGCGGCATGTGGGATCTGCCCGGACCGGGGCACGAACCCGCGTCCCCTGCATCGGCAGGCAGACTCTCAACCACTGTGCCACCAGGGAAGCCCTAAATAAAAAATTTTTTTTAATGTTTAAGGTGGAACTCTTTTTCTTCCTTCTTTTCCCTTCCCTTCCCTTTCTGAACAATTCATTCCAAAAGCCATGAAGTGGGCTGAACAAGGTAGACATGCATGCTGTGGTACAGGTGGGACCGTGAGCCAGGTAAGGAGGGCATTGGTGCAGGAGGGCGTGGGCTGGGTGTCAGAGCAGGAGCAGTGTAAGGCAGGCATCCATACAGCCGGTCCTGCCACCCGCTGCAGGGTGTCAAAGCCTAAATCGGATGAGAAGGGCATCTCCATGGGAGGCCCACCCATCACGGAGTGTCAGAGTCCAAACGGAGTAGGAGGGTACCCCCATAGGAGGGTGGACTAGAATGGGGTATCAGACTCCAAGAGAGGTGAGAGAGCTTCTGTTCCATTGAGGGGAGCTGTAGGGGAGAAGTGGCTGTGATTCGAGGTTGGTTACATATAGGGATTAACCAAATAAGTCAATATTTTAAGAGATCAACAGGAACCAGATTTCTCACTGTTGGAGAGGAAGGTACAAATATTGAGAGAGAGAAAACAAGGAGAAGCTATGGAGTTGGAAAACTTGTGGTGTTTTGTCATTTATACATAAATATAGAAATACAGTTCCAGGTAAATATGTATTTACATCTATAGATCCAGAAGTAAATATAAATGTAAACATACTTCCTAGCTCTACCCGCTAGGAGGGCCTGGGATCAGCGACAGTAGTGATAGCAAAGGTTATTTTGCACCTTTGATGCACCTATGATGCTCCTATGATGGCAGTGTCCATCCCCAGTGCCCAGATTGCTTCTAAATACCATTTTCCACTAAAAGGAACCAGGACTCCTTGGAGCCTTGGTTGATTTTAGTACACTGGCAAGAAATATACAAATGAGTCTGAGATATCTTGCACCCAAAACCAAGGAAGTGCTCAAAAAAATATAGAGATGTGTCAAACGCACACAGGAGTCCCCTTGAAAGGGCTCCCACAGGCCAAATCTAAGACAATTAGCATCAAAATAGTGATAGTAAAAATCATAATCCATTGAATAAAATCTGAATCCATGAGTCTATACTGATAGACACACGCAAATTGAAAGTTTGATGAGGGACAGGGTACTTACATAGGCTCAAAGCATCTCCCCACAAAATACATATTAATAACAAAGGAGACGAGAGCAGGTTCACAATGGGGAAGCCCCGCAGACACCATCTTATTCAAAGTGAACATCATCAGTAACGGGGCAAATGAAATTGTACCTCCTGATGCAACAAGAAGGATGCAGCATTGCTTTTGAGTATTTATACAGAAGACCCATAACCTGAGGGATCCAATCATGAGGAGTCATCGTCAGCAAACCCCAACTGAGAGGCATTCTACAAAATAATGGGTGTGGAATTTTCAAAATTGCCGAGGTCATGAAAGTTAAGGAAGGACCAAGGAACTGTTTCGGCCTGAAGGAGACCAAAGAGACTTGACAAGTATATATTATGCAGGATTGTGAGCTGGAGCCTTTCGTTATAAAGGACACTATTGGGACAACTGGTAAAACTGAGTGGGGTTCAAGGATTTGGTGAAGATCAATGATAATTTCTCGATTTTAATGTTTGTATTGTGGCTATGTAGAAGAATTTTTTTTTAATAGAAAATATAAAAGTATTCGGAGGTGATGGGGTATCATGTTGGCAACTTATTCTCAAATGGAAAAAAAAATGTTCCTTTTACTATACTGAAAACTTTTCTGTAAGTTTGTAATTATTTCACACTTTTGAAAAAATTTAAATCAAGATAGAGAAAAGTATGTATGGTCTGCTTCATTTATCTAAGAAAGGGAAATATGAATGCATATATACATATGCTTCTAGTTTTTTAAAAAATGGAAGAAAAACCCATACAAAAATTTTAAATGTTTACTTACAGGGGCAGAGCGGTTATAGGGTAGAGGGAATGGGGATGGACACCGGATTTAAATGATTTTTTTTTTTTTTTTTGTAGATTTGGCTATGGAACTGTGTAAATATTTTACAAAATTATAAAACAAAAGTAAATGTAAACCATTTGTAATAGCAAAATATATGAAACAACTAAAATGTCAATCAGTAGTGAACTCGTTAAATAACTTTTGCTACATTCGTAAAATGAATTCTATGCAGCTATAAAAAAAGAATGAAAATGACTTAATTTTATGAAATGATACTGTGCTGAACAATGTATAGATAAACCAATTATGTAATAATGAATGTAATCTATATTCATATTTGCCTGCATTTTAACAAACTCTGAAAGGATAATCGAGATACTAATAAAAGTGGATGGGGCTTCCCTGGTGGCGCAGTGGTTGAGAGTCCGCCTGCCGACGCAGGGGACACGGGTTCGTGCCCCAGTCCAGGAAGATCCTACATGCTGTGGAGCGGCTAGGCCCGTGAGCCATAGCTGCTGAGCCTGCGCGTCCAGAGCCTGTGCTCCGCAACGGGAGAGGCCACAACAGTGAGAGGCCCACGTATCACAAAAAAAAAAAAAAGTGGATGGAAAGGGGAAAATGAAAAAGAGAGGCCAGAAGATTTTTCATTGTATATCTTTTTATGTTGTCTCAGGTTTTGACTATGTGAATGTATTCCCTCTTTAAAAAAATTAGTTAAAATGCCATTTAAAAATGAAACGTAAGGGACTTCCCTTGTGGTCCAGTGGGTGGGACTTCTCTCTCCCAATGCAGGAGACCCAGGCTTGATCCCTGGTTGGGGAACTAGAAACCGCATGCATGCTGCAACTAAGAAGTCCACATGCCTCAACTAAAGATCCCGCAGGACACAATGAAGATCCTGCATGCTGCAGCTAAGACCCGGCACAGCCAAAGTAAATAAATAATAAATAAATAAATATTTTTTTAAAAAATGAAATGTAAAAAGAAAGAAATTCCTAGAAATCAGAAGTGGACTAAAACAAAGGAACCCTTATGTCTAGTTAAAGGTCATATCCACAAAGAGAGAAACTATAGCAAGTGACTTTTATTTTTGTGTGTTTGTTTTTCGGGTTTTTTTTGCCGTCCGCGGGCCTCTCACTGTTGTGGCCTCTCCCATTGAGGAGCACAGGCTCCGGACGCGCAGGATCCGGAAGCGCAGGATCCGGAAGCGCGGGCTCAGCGGCCGTGGCTCACAGGCCTAGTCGCTCCGCAGCATGTGGAATCTTCGTGGACCGGGGCACGAACCCGTGTCTCTCGCATTGGCAGGTGGACTCTCAACCACTGCGCCACCAGGGAAGCTCTAACAAGCGACTGTAAAACACGGTACGTAACTTAACTGCATATTCCTCACAGAACATACTCAACAGACAAAAGAACTGAAAACACTGAAATTTAGCAATCATGCTGTTGGTGGTGGGGTTGGCTTTGTTACTCTGAGCTGCGTTGTGCATGAGCTGTAGAATAAAACAAGTGAGCCGTTATGTTGGTGTCCTTGAGAACTGACATGGATTTGGCATGGTTAAAAGCAAACACAGAAGATCAATAAGGTTAATTAAAAACACTTGGGTCAAAAAACAAACAAACAAAAAAACAGGTCTTAAATTTGAATAGAAATTGCTTGCTTTCTTGCTTGCTTGCTGTGTTGGGTCTTCATTGCTGCACACAGGCTTTCTCTAGTTGCAGAGAGCGGGGGCTATTCTTTGTTGCAGTGCCCCGGCTTCTCACTGCGGTGGCTTCTGTTGTTGCCAAGCACGGGCTCTAGGTGCGAGGGCTTCAGTAGTTGTGGCGCACGGGCTTAGTTGCCCCGCGGAATGTAAGATCTTCCCAGACCAGGGCTCGAACCCGTGTCCCCTGCACTGGCAGGTGGATTCTTAACCACTGCGCCACCAGGGAAGCCCCTAAAGAATTTCTTTTAAAAAATTATTAAGACAAATAATATTTCCTAGCTCTGCTGACTGGAAAGGACTAGAAATAATGACCAATCCAGTAGCAGTGAGTACCCCCTGACATCCAGATTCTAGACTCTGAATATTATCTCCCACTAAAAAGAAACAGGTGTCATTGGAGGAATTGTTGATTCCAGGTCTGAGGCAGAAAATGTCCAAGATGAATCTAGAACTTGTCATACCAGAAAGCAAAGATGCTCTCAAGGAAAAATAGGACTGAGTCAAAAGGACTCAGGAGCCGGCCTGAATAAGCTGCTCGGCATCATTAGTTATCAAGAAAATGCAAATTGAAGTCACCGGTGAGACGATGTGAACATCATAAAGGATAATAGCTGCAGTGCTAAAACACATCAATGCCATTCCATCCCTTGCACCACAACAAAGCCCTCTCTGATCAATGGAGGATGTTAGGGAACCACTTCATTCTGAAAACTGGCAAATAAAAAGAAAGAATCAAGTGTGTGAACTGCCTTTCCTATATGAACTGTACCAAGGAGCTAATCAAATCAAAGAGGGGAGACCTCTCTTTCTGGAAGTAGTGCTGTGAATAAATGGAGAAGGAGTGATAGACGGTCCCCGCTTTGAAACGTTTAATGAAGCAACAGATCTAGAGCAGCAGTTCTCAAAGTATGACCCTGGACACAGGGGGCCATGTGATCCTAGGATTTTCTTCATATATTTCAACCCAAAAAACATATCACAACAGATTGAATGCAGAAGCTGATAGGACAGTCCAGACGTTGAAGACATTTGCAAAAATGTAAGACAATGCCATTCTTCTTCTTAAGTACTATTTTTTGTTTTTGAAAATGGTTATTTTCATAAAATATGTTATTTTTGTTAACATATAATACACTTACTGTTGTTATTTTTGAAAGAACTAATAGTTTTTAAATTTCTAAGTTTTAATTTCTAATAAAGTAAATGCAAATAGATACAACTCATATAAATAAAACCTCCTTGGGGCCCTCAATAATTTTTAAGAATAGAAGTATTCTAAAACCAAGGATTTTGAGAATCACTGATCTAAGCAAAATGTCCTCAATGGCTGATAACATCTGAAGAAAGTCTTCGGTACAACCTACAAAGTATCTTGCCTAAATAAAACCTGAATATGATCAAAATACCAATTTATAGGAAAAACAAGAACAAAAGAATGTATTAAATGACCCCACGGGGATGCAACTGAAAATATCCTGACTGTGAGAAACTCTACAAGATAAATGACCAGATTTCTTTAACCAAAAATTGGAAAGTGGGACTTCCCTGGCGGTCCAGTGGTTAAGACTCCATGCTTCCACTGCGGGGGGCACGGGTTCGATCCCTGGTCGGGGAACTAAGATCCCGCATGCTGTGTGTGGCACAGTCAAAAAAAAGAAAATTGGAAAGCATCTACAGCAGCAAAAGGAAATGGAGGGCAAGCGGGTAGACCTCATGCTGTGTTCTTATCACAATAAAATAATAAAATAGAATATAAAATAAAATATTTTTTAAAAAGCAAATGAAGGGGAGCCTGTCTTGGGATCAATTAGAAGAGACAAGAGACATATCAACCAACAGCTATGTATGGACCACATATGGATTCCAGTTCAAACAAACAGAGGGGATGTTATGGACAGAATGTGTGTGTCCTCTCAAATTCAAATGCTGAATCCTGAATCCCCAAAGTGATGTATTTGGAGGTGGGGCGTTTGGGAGGTAATTAGGTTTAGATGATGGAATGAGGATGCAGGTAGTGTCGTTATAAGAAGAGGGAGAGACCAGAGCTCTCTTTCTTCCTGCCATGTGAGGACACAGAGAAAGTGTTGGTCTGCAAACCTGGCAGAGAGCCCTCACGAGACACCAAATCTGCCAGCACCTTGATCCTGGACTTCCCAGCCTCCAGAATTGTGAGAAAGAAATGTCAGTTTTTTCAGCCACCCAGTCTATATTTTGTTAAAGCGGCCCGAGCTGACTAAGGCACCAGGGGCCTTGAGGCTGGGGAGATCAGGAAGAGCCTGCTAGCAGAGACAACGCTTGCTCTGCGTTTTGAAAGATCAGCAGGAATTATTCAGGCAAAGAATGTTCCAGAAGAGGTACAAACTATCCTCATTCAGGGAACTGCAGTAGTTCAGTGAAGCTGAAGTGTAGGGAGCATTGGAGAGTGGAGAGGTGAGAGGGTGGGATAAGTAGGGCCATACCATGCAGTATGTGAGCCCCAGTTCGGAGAGACGGGGTCAGCTCTGTTTCAGGAAGAGGGGCTGGGGTGCATCCTGCCACCCCACTGTGCTCCATCTCTCTGACGCCTGGCCATGCAGGGGACAGCCAGGTCCACATCTGGTCACGGTCACTGGTCACAGCGGACTGGGCCCATGTGACATCTGGCCATTGTTATAGGACCTTCAAATGGTGTGGCATGAGGCCCTGGTGGCTTGCAAACAACTGTGCCGAGAAGCCTAACCTTCAAGACGGGTGACAGTGTGCTTATGGCAGTTTGGGGATCAATATAAAATAATTATGCTGGAGTTTCAAGGCGATATACTAGGGGACTAGAGGCTTGATGAGCCCTCAATTGGGGTGTCCTATAGAACCTCCTTTGGGACAGGCTGACAGGTAGCCACCAACTGGAATATGTCCCCCAAGAACCAAGAGAGGAGCCTGGAGGAGCCGTATCTCGCCAGCAGGTATCCTGGGAATCCTTTGCTGAACGTGGATCCTTCCCACTGGACTCAGTAAGTTGCATGAGAAAGAAGTGTCTGAGGGTCATCTTCACCAGTCCTCGGTATTGCAGGGCTAATGTGAAGTGGTGGAGTGTAAACGGAGAGGTCAGCGAGGCAGTTAACTCCCAGAGACAACAGCCGGTGACCTGCGTGAGGGTGCAATCCTGGAGATGGAAAGACCTGGAAGGACTGGGAGCTATTTGGGTGGCCTGAATGTGGGGCAAGAAAGTTCTCCCAGGTTAGAGTGAGGTGTACCATTCATGCGAGGGGGAGCCTGGGAGAAGGAGTGGGTTATGGATTTTTTAACATATTGGCTTTGAGATTCCTGTGGGACCCACACGAGGCTACTGGGAACAGAGATCTGAACCTCAGGCTGGAGATCCACTGAGAGAGACAGATTTAGCCATCGGCAGCCTACGGTGGGTGGTGGTGGGGCTCTGGGTGATGTTCCAGAACACCAACTGTATTTATTTTGTGAGGCTGCTGTTAAAAATTACCACAACTGGATGGTTGAAAACAACAGAAACATATTCTCTCAGTTCTGGGCAGAAGTCTGAAATCAAGTTGGCAGGGCCCCTGCCTCTGGAGAAGCTGGGAGAAAATCTGTTCCATGCCGCCCTCCCAGCTTGTGGGGGCAGCCAGCAGCCCTTGGCCTTCCTTGGCTGGTATGGGAGTCACTCCAATCTCTGCCTCTGTCCTCTCACTGCCACCTCCTCTGCTGTGTCTGTCTCCTCTGTGTCTCTTATAAGGACACTTGTCACTGGATTTAAGGCCCACCAGGATGTTCTCCTTGTCTCAAAATCCTTAACTTGAGGGGCTTCCCTGGTGGTGCAGTGGTTAAGAATCTCCCTGCCAATGCAGAGGACATGGGTTCGAGCTCTGGTCTGGGAAGATCCCACATGCCGTGGAGCAACTAAGCCCGTGTACCCACAACTACTGAGCCTGCGCTCTAGAGCCTGTGCTCCGCAGCAAAAGCCACCGCAATGAGAAGCCCACGCACTGCAACAAAGACCCAACGCAGCCAGAAATAAATAAAATAAATTTATTTTTTTAAAAATTCCTTAACTTGATTATATCAGGAAAGACCCTTTTTCCAAGTAAGGTAACATTTGCAGGTTCTAGGGATTAGGACGTGGGTGGACATATCTTTTCGGGGGGGGGGCACCATTTAACCCACTACACCAGCCATTAAGGAGAAGAAACAGGCAAGAACTCGGTGAGTGGGAGCTCACCTGGACCCTGCAGGGCTGGACCTCGGATGCCGCAGGACTGCAGAGGGACCCACTTGGGGATGGGAGAAGGTGGGAGTGGATATTTCTGGTTTGTTTGCTTTGATGCTACTTCTGCTCCTTGGATTTATTTCCTTTGGTGTTTAACAAAGTCTCTTTTGAAAGTTCTAGTCTGTCTTGGCTGTGTTGCAAAGAACCTGGTTTTTGGACCAGAGTAACAGAGGGGGCTCAGCTCACCTGGGCCAAGGTGTGTCAGCAGCCCTCCAAAGTGAGACACTGGGGGAAAGGAAATGAGGGCACAGGCAGCTCCTTGAGGCAAACGGGCCTGCCCTCCTGGAAGCCTCCTCTCAGAGCCGAGCCTCAGAGAGCCAGGGTTCTGTTCCATCAAGGCAGTGGTGTCCTTTACACAAGGCCTCCAGCCTGGGAAGCCTCTGGACGCCGGTGGTGCTGATGTAGAAATACAAAAGGCAGAGAAGAGGCAGGAGTTGGGTGGGCTGGGGAAGGGCGGGGAGGGAGGTGGAGTCCAGACTTTGCAGGTTCTGGCTACCCCCCGTGCCCGGGGAAAAGAGCCTTCTAGACCGTGAGACCCAAGAAGGCTGGGAGAGCCCCTTCCCCACCCCCGACGTTAGCCACACGGAGGGTGGGCCAACGTGGCCCTGCGCCGTGAGCAAGCGGTCCAGCGTGGCGTGAGGGAGGGCAGGCGCCCGGGCCAGCCCCGCCAAGGTTCTCTCTGAGCCGGAGGCTGGAGGCAGGCGGGGGAGGAGCCGACACTTGAGAACCTGGAGAGAAACGGGCGGCCCACCTTCCAGATCGCCCCACCCCCACGGTTTCCGGTCGCAGCCAAAGGATATAGTAATAGTGCCGGTCTGGAGGGCGATTGTTGCGCGAGTGAAATAGGCTGTTGCTGTGAAGCTTTTAACACGCACCTACTCAGTGGTCACTGATGGTATTAACTAATGGTCAGTGGTCGTAAGCACATGGGAGGTGGCAGTAGCCTGAGGTGGCTCGCAGGGAAAGTCGAGCACCTCTGCAGGGATGGGGTGACAGGAGCAACGGTTTGGGGGATGGCTCTGGGAGGCTCTGGGCTGATAATCCATCTCTCTGAGGTCCCCCCCCACCTAGAAAAGTGGGAGTTCATGTCCTGAAAGCAGAGAAGCCCCTTGAAAGAGGAATATCTTAGTGAATCTCACAACTCAGGTCATGGGGCATCATGCAAATTAGTGGGTACCCTAGGGGAAGACCCCTTTGTTCGATTCTGATTCCCCAGGCCTGAGAGTGCTTTCCAGAAGAACTTAGGGAGGAGATGCCATGCCCTTCCTTACCTTCCAGATGCCTGTCCTCAGGAAGTTCTGCTTGGTATCTCTCCGAAGGCTCCCGTGCTGCAGCCCTGGCAGATGCCCTGTGTTGGGCTGGGAGACATAGGCAGAGGGTCTTTGGGGGGCAAAAAAGGAGACACACAACAGAATTGGAGGACTCTGCCCAGCTCCATGGTGACAGCTATACACCCTTGGCTTTGGGGGGCAGGCAGGTGGGGAGGTGCCTGCCCGCCTGCCCCCCAGGGACTCAGTCTCTGTCAACTTCAAGAGCAATTTCCTTTATTACCGGCACCATTGGCTGGAACCCTGGATGAGCAAATGAATGTTGGAAGCAGGTGGGCACAGTTAATGCCTGCGGACGGCTTTATGTTCTCTCAGTGGTAAACAAAGATAATCTGAACTCTAAACAACCAGTCCAGGCTGCCCACGCAGTCCTCGCCGCCCACAGCAGCCCTTGCTCAGCAGATGATGGGCTTGTTTGAAAGACGCCAGGGCCCTTCCTTAACTGTCCAGATTCAGGGCGGTGGAATCACAGGATTCCACGAGGAGGGGCCGCCCTCACCCTGCCAGGGCCGCAGCTCTGCGAGGAGGATCCTCCTGCCACTTCCTGGCCCCTCACCTACTCCAGCCTCTCACTGCCCCGCAAACAGGAAGTCCTGCTGTGCTGCAACCGCCGCGATGATCCTGTGACACCCAGAGCCTCCAGGCCAGACTGGCAGAAGGGGTAGAGGCACCTGGGCACCCCAGCCCCAACTCCCCCGACATCTGCTGGGCAGGGTCTGCTCCCTCTTTCTGCTGGGCCAAGACTGGCTGGGCTCCTGCAGCCTGCATTCAGGAATATCTTAGTGAATCTCACGGCTCAGGTCATGGGGGACATTGTACAGATTAGTGGGTACCCTGGGGGTAGGCCCCCTTGCTCGACTCTGATTCCCCAGGTCTAAGAGTGCTTTCCAGAAGGACTTAGGGAGGGGATGGCACGCCCTTCTCTGCTTTCAGGACCTGAACTCCCACCTTCCTAGGTGGGGGGGCCTCAGGCTGCTTACTGCCCCAACTCCCCTCTCCCAGACCCCATGGCTCTGAGGGCAGGACACTGTCATAACTCAGCAGGCCTTTCCAGGGGCCGACAGTGCAGAGCCCCTTAAGGGCACCCTGCAGCATCCGAGGCTGACCACATGGGGGTCCCAGGGCGGGGCCCCCACTACTGATGCCTGGAAGTAAGAATACCCATTACTAGCTTTTGAGCACTTACTATGTATGTGCTGAATTGCCTCTCATACTGGGGCTCACACAGATTTAAGGTGGGTCCTGCAGGAGAGGTGGTCTGGGGGTGGGTCAGGAAGCATTGAGGCAGAAGAGTTGGTATGGGCAAAGCTGAGGCAGGAACACGGGGTCTGGGGACCTCTGGCCAGGAAGGGGAGTCAGAGCAGCCCCTCAGAACACAGGAGTGGACACTGCCCTCCCTAAAACCCTCAGGAGGGGCCTGGAAGCCCTGGAATGGCAGATGGGAAGTAGGGTGTATTAAGGGGTTGCAGTATTGACAGCCTTCGGGTGGAGGTTTCGAAATACCTGAAGGGTGATTGAGGGTCATAGTCTAGTTCCATCACTGGGTGTTACTAACCAGCTGTTACCTTGGTCACATCATTCTGGTCGCTTAGTCTCAGTGTTCTCATCTGTAAAATGGGGGCATAGGTTGGGGCAAACTAAACCACTAGTCATTTTTCCAAATTTTTTTAGCATTAGAGCCTGGAAGCTTTTCCTTAAAGGAGGTCTTTCTTGGGAGGCTTAAGAACAATGGATAAAAATGGAGCTGTGCCAACTGACAGTGGGAGGGAGAAGCCCAGGGTCTGATCAGGTTCCCCTCTTGTGTCTGCCCTGGGAGGCTGTTTGACAATCTCTGGGTTTGGTATCTGTCACGATAGTGACTCCATGGTCCTGACCCCACCCCACGATGGTCCCCTGACCCCCACCGCACATCCCCAGCTCAAGCAGGTGACCCCGCCTTCACGCTGGCCCCTCCCGGTCTGTTGCTGGCTTTGGAAGAGGGACAAACGCCCTAAGTCCCAGCCCTGGAAAAAGAAGGAGGATTTGACCCGGCCCCCAGTCCCCTGGCATTAGTACTGAACTGTCCATATTTCTGTGCACCCAGAACCCCTGCACCCCGGAGCAGGGGAGGGGAACAGCCCTCCAGGGACCTAGGATGTAGTCGCAGGACCTGCCTGGCCTCCGGAGCCACCCTCAGCCTCGCCCCCAGCAGACCCCGGTTCAGGGGCAGTTGTCCGATCTCCCAGGGCTATACCCGAGCACCTACTACATACACGACTGGCTCATTGGCATTTATGACACTGTGTGTGGCTTCTGTGATATGAACCAGTAATGTTTTAAATTTGCACACCCTTTGACATATACATATATATATTAATCAAAATATATCTTTTAAAAAAAATACGAGGGGGACTTCCCTGGTGGTGCAGTGGTTAAGAATCTGCCTGCCAATGCAGGCGACATGGGTTCAAGCCCTGGTCCGGGAAGATCCCACATGCCACAGAGCAACTAAGCCTGTGCGCCACAACTACTGAGCCTGTGCTCTAGATCCCGCGAGCCACAACTACTGAGCCCACATGCCACAACTACTGAAGCCCACACCCCTAGAGCCCGTGCTCCACAACAAGAGAAGCCATGGCAATGGGAAGCCCGCGCACTGCAACAAAGAGTAGCCCCTGCTCACTGCAACTAGAGAAAGCCCACACGCAGCAACAAAGACCAGTGCAGCCAAAAATAAATAAAAAATTAATTAATTAAAAAACCCCAAAATACGAGGGACTTCCCTGGTGGTCCTGTGGTTAAGACTCCGTGCTTCCACTGCAGGGGGCACAGGTTCATCCCCGGTCCTCGGGGAACTGAGATCCCGCATGCCACGGAGCACCACCAAAAAAAAAAAAAAAAAAAAGAATTTGTGTAATAGCGGGAAATTGGAAACTGCCCAAATGTCCTTAAGCTGAGCTTGATAAATTAAGGAATAACCATAGGATGAAATACTGCAGCAACTAATCGTCATATAATGTAATCTTCCCAAGAGGGAAAGCTTACTCAGTGAGAAAAGTGAGGTACAAAAGAGTACGTACAAAATGGTCTCTTTTTTTAAATTATTATTAAAACAAAATGCACGGTGGAGAAAGACAGGGTGAGCCTGCATTGGGTGGTGATCCATGGGTGGTGATGGCAGCTTTCTGGGATTCCTCTTCGTGGTCTTCTCTGTCTGCAGTCTAGGGGTTACTTCTATGATGGAGGGGCAGCAAACATTAGTTTTAAAAGAAAATTAGAGAAAAAGGAAAAAAACAAAACCCCAAAGCCTCCAAACAAATTCTGCCAGGAGGCACACCCATGGGCCTGGCATTTCTGTGGCTGCCCTCCCCTCCCCTTTTTCCTCTGCTTCTGTGTCACTCAGGTAATATGACCCTCCTGGTGAGGAGGGTCTCCATTCCCTGGGCTCCTCTTTCTGAGGCCAGCTGCGTTTCCTGGGCTCAGGGCTCAGGCCTGAAGAGGGAGATGCTGCCTCAGACTGTACAGCAAGCCCAGGCCGTGGCTAAGAGGAAGATCCTCTATTCCAACACTCACTGCATCCAGGAGTTGGACTGGGTCTGCAGGACCTTCTGAGTTTGTGTGGGCGGTCCTGTCTGCCAAGGGCTTCTTGCCCTTTGGTTAGTTATCCCGTAGTGAGACACTGGAGATGGCCCCTGGCCTTCAGAGACAAAGAGGAGAAACCTATTTCAAGGGTCTCCCATTCCTGCGCCCTGTGCTCAAAGCTCCACATAGATCACTGAAGTTAAGTCTAACGTTCCTATGAGGGGGATAAACTTTTATCCCCATCTTCCAGATGAGGAAACTTAGGCTCACAGAGGTGAGGTAGCTTGTTTCAGGTAACAGCAGCCACAAAAGCTAGCAGACGCTCCTAGCCGCTGGCAGGGCTCAGCCCCAGTCTCCCAGGCTTGTTCCAATGGGGCCAGGTCTTACCCCCTTTCCTGGGTCAGGAAGGCAGTGGGAGGTCCCTTCTACTGCCGCTCAGCTGGGCCCCCGGGTGGGACACGTCTGACTAGGCCCTCTGCTCCCAGGCCCAGCCAGCTCTGCCATAGGTGGGTGGGGCCTGGAAGCCTGGCCATGCACAGGCTGTTCCTGCTGCCTGCCCCTCACTGGGTGCAGAACGGACAGTGTTTACCCCTTTAGGGCACGTGCCCAGCTGCCCTTTGGACGGGCACCAGCCTGTTCCAGTGTGAAGAAGGGTCTCCCGAGAGGCTGTGGGTGGTGTGTGGCCTGGAGGCCCGGGTTTGTGTTCCTCACATCACGGGGAGCCGGGCCCGGCCCCCCGTACTCCCTTCACCCTCCGGGGTCTCGCCTTCCCAGCTGTGTGGACTGCCCTTCGGGGCATCCTCAGCAGCGGTGTTCTTCGCTGTGCTGTCCAGCGTCACCTAGGAGGGCAGCAGGGTGTGTGCGAGGGGGGCCGAGGGGGGAACGTCTGAGACAGACGGCAGAGGACAGGAGGGCAAGATGGAGACAGAGCCAGCAAGAGCAGGCAACAGAAAGATTCAGAGAGACTCAAGGAGAACACAGGGGACACCCAGTGGGCCCAGCAGCTTTGGGGACTGGGGGTGCAGTGGGGGATGGAGGCCAGGTGGAGTTGCCAGATTTAGCAAATAAAAATATGATTCCCAGTCCAATTTCAATATCGAATAAACAACTAATACTTTTGGGGGGTATAAGTATGCCCTATGCAATACAGTTGACCCTTGAACAACACGGGTTTCAATTACATGGGTCCAGTTACAGGCAGATTTTCTTTCCCTCTTCTTTCTGCGGTACGCGGGCCTCTCACTGTTGTGGCCTCTCCCGTTGCGGAGCACAGGCTCAGTACGCGCAGGCCCAGCGGCCATGGCTCACGAGCCCAGCCGCTCCGCGGCATGTGGGATCTGCCCGGACCGGGGCATGAACCCGTGTCCCCTGCATCGGCAGGCGGACTCTCAACCACTGCGCCACCAGGGAAGCCCTACAGGCAGATTTTTTTCAATAATAAATCCTACAGTACTACACCATCCGTGGTAGCTTGACTCCTCAGAGAACCTCAGATACAAAGGGCCAACTATAAGTTTTCATTGGGCAGAGGGTCGGCGCCCCAACCCCCAGGTTGTTTAAGGGCCAACTATATTTGGGACGTATTTATACTAAAAAAGAAAAAGATTCATTGTTATCAGAAATTCCAATCTGACTGGCATCCCCTGTTTTATCTGACAACCCTAAAGCCAGGGCCTCTGTTTTCTTCAGCTGAAGAGGCCACTCAGAAGGCACTGGACTGCTCCCTCTGGCCACTGACCCCCATCTTCACACAGCCGGGAAGGGGCCTCCCCGTCCTGGGACGCGCTCAGTCTCATGGGGGTCAGGCCTTCCCTCAGGGTAGGGATATGCTGACCCACGACGACAGGGCGCTCCCTTCAAATGCTGGCTCAGACTCAGAAGCCACTTTACCCTGACGTGTGATGTAACATCCTGAGCCCCCAGAAACCATGCTGCGGAGCCCAGGTGGGCTGAGGTGGGTTCCTCAGGGATGAGTGGCAGCAGATGGTCTGGTGCAAGTGTCCAGAGGATGCGCAGCTTCTGCGAAGGGTATCCAGGGGCCCAGGCATGGGCGCGGAGACCAGGGAAACACCCCAGCCCGCACCAGGCAGTCTCTCAGGACAGCATAGAACACCTGGGCTGGAAGGGAGTTCCAACTCTGCTTTAGGCATGAGTGCCCGGAGGCCCAGAGAGGCAGTTCTGGGGGCAGAGCCCAGGCCCCTTGGCCCTCACAGCAGTGCTTTCCACTGCGGTGTGGAGTGTCACCACACCACTGTGGCCTGTGGCCATGACATATTACTGCCCCTCATGGGGATCCAGCATTTTCTACTTAGCAAAACAAAGTTCTCTCCCCTCTTTTGTCTCATTTGGGGTGCACAGCCACCCTAGATGCTGATGGAACCACCAGCACTGGCCCTGTTTTACAGATGCAGACCCCGAGGCACGTATATGAAACTAGCCCAAAGTCTTCCAGAGGGGTGGTGGTAGAGCTCCAAGCAGAACCGGAGCCATCTTTGCTGCAGGCAAAGTGAGGAACCCCAGGGCAACTTGTTGCTCATTCTTCAGCCAGTCTGGGTAGGGACCCAGAGAAGTTACCTAGCTTCTGTAGACAGAAACTCAAGTTAATGGGCAGGCTTGGATGATGGAATATTTTGTGTATTTGCAAACAACTTCACCCAATCCCGAGAGTCTTGGTAGATTCCAATTCCTGCAAGAAGGGACTCTACAAACTTCAGAAAGATAGCAGAGGTGCCTCCGGCAGCACCTCCACTCCCCCTCACTGGCAAGCTGAGCCCCACCCTGCTCTCTGCGAAGGTGTGGGCTGGCCTTGGAGCCCAGGGCTCTGAACTCCCCACTGCCTGCTTGGCTTGAATGGATTACTTCTGATCCTCCCCTGCACCTCAGTTTCCCCACCAGTGAAGTGGGTGGAAATACGCTGTCATCTCAGGCTCGTAGGGGCCCAGAGTGATGCCCTGTTTGATTACAAAGTGGATTAAAAGTCTTGTGTACTTGATACAAGTAATTCTATCCTGTACATGGATAGTTTCATTGAAAAGCAGCCTCAGGTGGCCTTTCACCAGCCTCCCTGCCCCTCCCTTCAAGCCCCCATGGAATGGGCTGTGAAGGAAAGAGAGAAAGATGATAGGCTCCTCCTGGTGCCCTGAGGTATCACTGTTGCTGTTCTTTCTTGCAGAGGGCTCCCAGGAAGACCCAGCGGGGCTGGGTGTCTAGGCCAGGCAGGCCCCAGTTCATACCTCGTTCCTCCCAAGCTGGAAGCTTGTCTCTCCCAAAAAGGGCCATAATGGCTAGACAATGGGCTCAGACCGGAGGGCCAGGGTTCCTGCAGAACACATGGAGGGGCTCAGGTGCCCAAATGCATAGCCCAAGCTCAGATCTGGCCTCTGGCCAAGACCTAGTCCCCTCCTGCCCCTGGACATCTAGGTAGAGGGAGAGTGTAAGCTGCCCCAGGGGAAGCTGCAGTCCTGTTGCAAGGCCACCCTTACTCTGTTCCTCACAATGCAAGTAGGAAGGACTCAGCTGAGGCCCTGAGGTTGGTGCATAGGTAAGCGTTCGGTCACCACTACATTAGCTGTTGGTTCGGTGTGTTTCTGTCCCCCTCCTTCTGTGAGGGTTTTGCTGTTCTTTTTCTGTGCACAGCTCTTCTGCTGACGGTCTTTCATCATCTGCTCCTTCTGGAAGCAAGGCCTCAAATCAACAAGTGCATAAATGACATGTGTCCCGGTGGTTTTCAGGAAGTTGGATGTTAATGGAGCAGCATTCCCATCCCCACCATGACCACCATCTCCCCCTCCCATAATGCTGACACCCAGGCCTCTGGTGGCCTTGACCAGTCGAAGCTGCAGGCTGCAAATAGCTGTTGTGTGCAGCCCGCTGCCTGCACGAGCTGGAATGGCTGGGCTGGCCTGTTTGATTTCAAATGGATAGAAAGACTCCTGGACTTTATACTTTGGAGCAGAGTGATATTCTCCTTCGTTATGGCTGATGCTGGATTCAGAGACACAGCTCTAGAAGAAAGTTTGAAACTCATAGTTTTGTGAGCAGCAACTACCTTCACTGGCATAGTTGGCGAGATGGGGCCAAGGCCCGTCTGGAGCTCAGGATGTGGGGCTGCCTCTCTGCCCACTGGAAGCCAGAGGGTCCCTCCGGGGATATCCACACTCACTCTCACATAATGGCACTCAGACAGACTTGGTCCAAGTCCTGGCCCCACCCCATCCTGGCTGAGAGACCAAATTCCTGAACCTCTCCAGCCACAGTTTTCTCATCCATAAAATGGGCATAATAATGCTAACCTCACACAGCTGTGGGGAGGAGTGTAAAGCGCCCACGCAATAAGTGTGATTTCCTACCTCCTGGGTTTTTAAATAAATTACAGATCAGAAAAAGAAACCATGTTTATTAACAAATGCCATTTATATATTCAACAAACATTTAACGAGTGCCTACTATGTGCCAGAAAGGTACCGTTAACACCTGAGCTCTCAGACAATTGCAGGGTGGTGCCTGAGCTTGCAGGTAGGAAGTACACACAGGGACACATAGCCTGTGTGGTCAAGAGGCATTTTGCGTTTGGATTTTCATGAGGGAAATGGAAGGTTCAGCAAATGTGACGAGAGTCTTCGGGAGGAATTTCATGGTTTTCTAACCTCTAGACTGAGGGCAACCTGAAGCAAGATGTCCAGGCGTCTTCAAGGCAAGGTCAAAGCCACCATGTTAAGAAAACACTTCTATAAATGTGGCTCAGCTAGAACTAGCTTGGGGCTGGCTGAGGCCTAGGGCAGATGGCCTGAGTAAGCCCCTACTGAGGCCTCCAGTAGACTCGAGTGGGGCAGACTGGATTCCTGGGATCCTGACAGCCAAAAATCTAGGGTTCAAGTTTCAGCTCTGCCACTCACTAGCTGTGGGACTTGAGTGAGTCAATCTCCTGGAGACTCAGTTTCCTCATTGGTGGAATAGGGTTGTCCTGAGAATCCGATGAGATGAAGTGTGTAAAAGCCGTTTGTAAACAGCCAAAGTGGCATGATCAGGGTTGGGAGTGAGAAAACCTGGGTCCGAGCCTTCATCTGCCAAGGGCCCTCTTAGTGAACTTGGAAAAGGCACACTCTCAGCAAACCTCAGATCTTCCCATGCCACCGAGATCTGAGGAGGAGAATTCTGTAAGCCGTGATCTATCAGGTCTCAGTCAATCCGTGGCCCAGGCGCCCCAGGTTTCCCTGGTGGCTCCAAGGTGCCTGGAGCCCTTCACTGTGGCACTTCACTCAGAACATTTCCTCAGTATGGAGAACAGATCTGTGGTTTCCAAGGGGGACACAAGAGTGGGGGAGGGATGGATTGGGAGTTTGGGGCTAGCAGATGCAAACTATTGTATATAGAATGGATAAACAACAAGGTCCTACTGTATAGCACAGAGAACTATATTCAATATCCTGTGATAAACCATAATGGAAAACAATATGAAAAAGAATGTATATATAACTGAATCACTTGGCTACACAGCAGAAATTAACACAACATTGTAAATCAACTATACTTCAATTAAAAAAAAAAAAAAGAAGAGGAACATTTCCTCAAAACACAGAGCCAGGGAGTTCCCTGGTGGTCTAGTGGTTAGGATTCAGCGCTTTCACTGCTGTGGCCCGGGTTCAATCCCTGGTTGGGAGGAAAAAACACAGAGCCGGGTCCTTGTTCCCAGCCCCCTCAAAACTTACCCGTCCAGGCCAACAAGCACATGAAGAGATGCTCGACATCATTAGTTATCAAGGAAATGCAATTTGAAACCACAAGGAGATGTAGCTTCACACCCTCTAGAAGGCTAAAATGGAAAAGACTGGCCAATCAAGTGTTGGCAAGGATGTGGAGCAACAGGAACGTGGCAGCACGTTGATAGTTTCAAATGGCCATGATGGGAGTACTCCTACCTCGGAAACCAACAGAGGCTCCAAGTCAGGGCTGCCCTCCATTCCAAAGAGCTGGTTGTTAAACATTTACCAGCATAATTTCTGATGGAAACACGCCCATAAAGAGACTTGTACATGAATGTTCATAGTAACATAGTATTCGTGATAGCCTCAAATTGGAAATAACCCAAACGTCGACCACCTGGTGAATGGATGAACAACCCGTGGTACATCTAGGCAACGGAATATGACTCAGCGATAGAAAGGAGTGAACTAGTAATACACATAACAACGTGGATGAATCTCAAAGGCATTATGCTAAGTGAAAGCAGCCAGGTTCAAAAGATTACATATCATAATTGCATTTAGATGAAATTCTAGAAAAGGCAAAACTACAGTGATAGAGAGCAGATTAGTGGTTGCCAGGGGTTGGAGATGGGGTGGGGGTAGGGAGGCAGGGGAAGGAAGTTGACCTGGAAGGGAAATTTTAGGGGTGATCAAAATGTTCTATACCCTGACTGTGGTGGTGGTTACATGGGTGCATATACTTGTCAAAGCTCATCTAATTGTATGCTTAAATTGATTCATCGTATTGTACGAAAATTATACCTCAACAAAGTGGTCCAAAAAAAACCAATACCAAGACTTACCCATTCTGTGTCCCACTGCTTTAGGTCCCTCTCTCTGCTGACATATTTGGGTTACTGTGGGTTCATGGGCTGCAGGACCAATCTTAGGGAAAACTCCTCACCTGATGTCTACAGGATAGGCTGATGGGAAAGCGATTCTGAAGCAGGAGATGTACCTCAAGTTACACCTCCTCCGAGGTGGGCCAGGGCCTGCTGGAGTCAGGGAGGGCAAGACTGGGCACAGGCTACTGTCCCTTTCAGTGGGCGTCCTTGCCACCTTCTGCCCCCCACATGAAGTCACTGACCTGTGGAGCTGACTGACAAAACTTACGTTTCCCCCAAAGCCTAGTGGAACTGAGAGAACTGGGGTCATTGACGCTTAGAGGAAAGATGATGGGAGGGGGGTGAGGGCAGGGAGGGACCAGGACCATGTCATTATTTACCACGTGTGCTTAGAGGGTTAGCATATGGCAGATAATAACCAGCTGTTCTCTGTCGGTTCCAGATGGATTCAGAGAAAAATGGCCTTCGTTGGTAGCATGAAAGATTTAGGTGGGCCACAGTGATGAACTTCCTGAGAGAGTTCTTGAGAAAGTGGACACGTGTGTGCGAGGGTGCATGCGTGTTGTAAAACCAGAGCAGGGGAAGCAGGCACTGGGTGTACATAACTCCTTTCTCTGGAACACTTCAGGAACTGGAAAGACAAACCTCATTCTGAAATGAGCCTGGGTCCCTCTGGGCTGGGGACAGAGCAATGGCCTCAGACCCTTTCTCTAGGTACCTTGGAGGGCAATTAGCTAGCTTGTCCATCAGTAAGACCCCCAAACCAGAAGTCTGTGGAGCCAGATGGGTACTCACTTCCATGGCCCGACCCCCCTTCCAGACGACCCTGTGCACTCTCTTCCCCATTAGTGCAGAAAAGACCATCCATCACCAGCAGGGATGGTGATGTCACAGCTGCAGGCCTCCGAGTGCACAGGAAGACTGCTCCAGCCCCTCCAAGGTGCTAAATCATTCATGGGGTAGAGAGCCCGGGTGGCAGGAGATTTACTGCTGAGGAAACACTTTAGGGACTAGTGGAAATCAATTCTTTAAAGAGATCCCATCAGCTAGCAGGTGGCCTAAGGCTGAGGCTTGGGCATGTGATAGGGACCCAGTGAAGTGGGAACTGGCAGGGGGCGGGGGCAGCTTCGCAATTCCAAAGCAGAGGATGGAAGGGAGACCAAGGCTTGGGGCCCAGGGTAGGTCCAAAGTGAAGGCAGATTCCCAGCACCCTGGGGCGCGGGAGGGGGTGTGTGTGTAATGGGAGGGGGGCTCTCAGATCTCCAGCTCTGGCTCACATACTCCTCCTGTCACCCCCTATGGGGCTTCCGTGCCAATACCCACAGGAACTCTGCAGGTCAATAAGACAGAATAAGGAACATTGTTGGAATGTGTTTACTGAGACTCTTGGCTCTTCCACCTTGGACTACCTCATCCCAACCAGTCCCTGCCGGAAGGGGAGATCTAGGCCAACTTTGGTTTCTCTGAAGTGGAAGTTGGAGCATTCCCTGGCATTCATCTTCTTGTCTGAAAGAGAATGTGAGCTCCTAGAATGCCCAAACAGTCTGTTTTATGATGTAGAATTCCAGGACTTGATTCAGCTCCTGGGGTACCATGTGTTAATTTATGTGACATCCAGAAGCAGCCTGGGACTCCTGCTGCCCCACACCATGCAGCACACAGTGGGAGCTTCATATCCAGCACAGTAGTTCTCTTCTGGTCCAAGTCCAGCCCAGCTCATGTCTATAGTCACAGCATACTTCCTCCATGTGTCTGTTTTTTTTGGCTGTGTTGGGTCTCTGTTGCTGCGCGCAGGCTTTCTCTAGTTGTGGTGAGCGGGGGCTACTCTTTGTTGCGGTGTGCGGGCTTCTCATTGCAGTGTTCTCTTGTTGCAGAGCTTGGGCTCTAGGTGCGCAGGCTTCAGTAGTTGTGGCACACGGTCTCAATAGTTGTGGCTCGCGGGCTCTAGAGCACAGGCTCAGTAGTTGTGGCGCATGGGCTTAGTTGCTCCGCAGCATGTGGGATCTTCCCAGACCAGGGCTCGAACCGGTGTCCCCTGCATTGGCAGGCAGATTCTTAACCACCGTGCCACCAGGGGAGTCCCCCTCCATGTGTCTTGAAAAAGAAAAATGAAGGGATGAAGGAGAAAAGGAACAGTATTTTTAGATCAGCTTTGGAAAAGCAGACATAGCTCTAGGGTTTCCTTTACAGATAATGAAACTGAAGCCTAGAGGGGGAATGGACTTGTCCAAAGTCCATGAGATGGGAAAATGGAAAGAGAAAAGACCCCCAGAAGTCATGCTGAGCAGTTTCCACCTCCCTTGAGATGACCTTGGTCACTGCTAGCTAAAAGGGGTGATGTAGAGCAGGCAGCTGTGATGGAAAGAGACCGGGACAGGTTCTGGTCCTTGTCCTGCTGCCTGGCTCCTCTGCAAGATGGGTCTCACTGTGCTGCAGGGGGATTCCTGTGGGACCCTGGTTGTGACTGCACTCTGTACCCTGGCTCATTTATTCACTCAAACACATATTTATGGAGGGCCTTCCAAGAGTCGGGCATGGGGATACAGCAGTGAACAAGACAGATGTGGCCCTTGCCTTCCTGAAGCTTGCATGTTATGTTACCTGGGACTAGTGCTAAAGGCCGGGGCAGGCAATCCCCCCAATCCAATCCACCCAAGGAGGCTGGGCCCAGCCCTGATCCAGCTCTACAGGGTGCTCATAGCAGCTCCACATCCTTGACTCAGGCCAAAGGCTGCTTCCTACAGTAGGGACCCCACAGTTTTCAGGGCAGGGCTTCCACTTACTGTAAAAGCTGCATCTTCACCACTTTGGCCAGCCCCGCCCTCAGCTGCCCTCAGTCTCAGGAGGGCCGGTCTGAACTGGTTCCCACAGGGCAGGAGCCAATGCTGGACTCTGGTTCTAGGTAGAGCTTTGTGTGAAAAGCAGACTCCAGGAGAATCAAAGAGATTCAGGAATTCCTGATCTGCCCAGTCGCTACTCCCCACAGCCCTGCATCATCTAGGGCAGGAGGAAATCTTGGCTTGCAGCCCTTGTAGCTAGGGACCCAAGATACCCTCCTTCTAGACATCCCAGCACTTGCTTTGTGCCCACCCCTCAGGTTTGTCCCCAGGAAAATCTCTGCAGTTTTGCAGGTCCCCTCAGCCCCCCGCCCTTGGCTAGATGCCCAAGCCCACCTAGGGGACCCGGGTGTTTCTGAGGCCGGGAGCTCCGGCGGGCGGTGGGGGGGGAGTGCACCCTCAGTATTTCTTTCTTAACCACTGTTCTAGGAATTCTCTCTGGATCCGCCCAACTCAGCCCAGAGGTAGAAGCCCCAGGCAAGCAGCCAGAGAAGTGTGCTCTGGTCGCGGCTCTGGCCCCAATTAGGGGCCTAGCTAGGTCTCTGATCCCTCCCGTGAAAAAACTGAGGGGTTGGGTCAGACAACCTCCACAGCCCTGGGAAGGTCGGAGGGGACGCGCGGCAAACCAGATGGACCCCAAGGCCGACAGCGAGTGTCCGCGAACATGCGGAGGCTGAGAGGAACCCGAGCGGGGGCCGGCTGGGCGCGGGGCGTCCGGGAAGCGGCTGCGGGGAAGCGCGCACCGCAGGGAAAGGGCCCAGGCGGTGCGAGCCAGGAGATGCCTCCCGCTAGGAGCAAGAGAGGAAGGACGCCGTGCCCCTGAACGGAACGCCTCGCCCTCTCCACAGCTGTCTGAGAGCTGGGAAAAGACCATTTCGTGCCCGTGCAGGAGCTCCGGGCTCTCAACCAAGAAAGGCGGACAACCTGACCCCCTCGAATTGGGGTAGTGGCTGCAAATCTAATTTGGGAGGACGAAAAAGAACTGTCCCCTGAACAAATACTTTGCAACTTCCAAAGCGCTTGCAAAAAAACATTTCGTTATTTGATTCCCCCAGCAGTTCTCTGACTTGAACAAGCTCCCAATTTACAGTTGAAGAAACGCTTAGAAAGGTCAGGCAGGCGCCTAACAAACACAGACGTGTTAAGTGGTTAAAAATGCAGATTCTTCTAATTTGAGACAATTAAATCCTCACTCGGAAGCATCCCAAAACAGAAATACAGGTAAAAGCATTTGCCTGGTTTGGGGGCTCAATTATTCAGTTAAATTCTGCTTTGGACGTAGGAAGTGAAACATAGCCCGTGGCCAAAACCATTTCTGGGTCACCGACCTTTGGATAATCTGCTGAAGGCCTCGGGACCCCTCCCCCACCAACTGCAGACACAATCTCACAGAACCTCGGAGTTCCCGAGCCCTGTAGACATCCCCGGGCCTCGGATTGGGGTGGGAAGCTAGATTTCTAGCCAGGGGAGACCCTGGCCGAGCTCTGGCCCACAGGGCTCCTCTCCAGGGCCATGCACCGATTTTCTCCCTCTTTTCTCCAGAAGGAAAGTGCGGTGAGTCTTCTCAGCTTATTTCGCAGAAGAAGAAACCGAGGCTGTACTCAACCCCAAGCGGTGAGCTCCCACCCAGTGCTCGGTCCCCTATCCCCGCCAGCTGCCTCCTCCGCTGACTCCGGTCAAGGACACCTCTGAGGTGGGCGCTCAAGCCTTGGCTGCCACCGGGGCCAAACTCAGCCGGGGTGTCACCTGGTGGGAAGGTGGGAGACGGAGTGCTGCAAAACTGCACTGGCCGTGCCCGCTAGCTCCCCTCCCCCGGTCGCTCTCGCTCTGAGCACGCGTTCTGCACCCGCATCGCCCCGGAGCCGAGAACCCCGAGGCGCCCGCCCCGCCCCCCGCCCCTCTCCGCCCTCCGCGCCCCAGTTCGCTGTCTCTCGGGCTCAGCTCGCTCTCTCTGTGATTGACTCCTCCAGGCTTCAGCATCCCGAATCAGATTTTTAAAAAACCAATTCCTGCAGTTTCTTTTTTAACTGAAAGTTTAATACAAGCATGTGGTAAACACATACACTTCAGATAGTCCAGAAAGACGTACAGCAGAAAGTCCCCTGCTCTCTGGTCCCCGGTTCTCCTACACGGAAACCACCCCTATTTGCTGTGTCTTGGGTCTCCGGGCAGAGGCTTTTGGCGCATAAAATAACCGACACCTAGACACCCCCCTCATTTATATTTTTACACAAACAGAAGCCCATGTGTCCTTTGTGTTTTTCACTTAACATCCAGGATATTTTCCAGAATATATAACGACTATATATTTTTTCCTCACTCTTTTTAAAAGCTAGATAGATTCATTTCTATGACAGGATCGCTTTTCACTTGTCTATTTTTCTCGTTGTTTCTCCATCCTTTCATTCACTCCCCGCCCCCAGCCCGAGCTGAATCTTGGGGGTTCCCCGCCCTTTGAGAACCTTACAGAGACATTGTGCTGCTCGAAGAAAAAACGCACAAACACACCGTTTTTCGAAAAATGTCGGGGGATTAGTTGGGTTTCGAACACCCCTGCGAGTGTCGACCGAAGCACATCACATCTAAGATTCTAGAACAAAGCCCCGAGGGCTGGGCCTGGGCTAAGATCGAAAGCGCTGCGGCTCCGCCAGGGGACTGGAGCCCCCGGCACGTGGCCCTGGCGTGGCGTGGGTGGTGGTGGTGGTGGCGAGATCTCGAGGGGCGGCACCAGGAGCCTGGGATGCGGCGGCGGGGTGGGGTACCGGGAAGGCATCCCACAGGCCGGGATGCAGGGTCCGCGCCAGTGATAATACGGGGTCTGTAGTTGGCAGAGATCTACGGGTCACGAAGTACGCGCGTGCCTACACGTGCATTCTTTTTCTTCCTGAGAGGTGGGAGTCACTCTAACCATTTTGCAGATGGGGAAACTGAGGCTCTGAGAAGTGAAGTGAATCACTGAAAAACGCCCAGCTGGTAACTAGCGTGCAGGAGGACCCAAAGCCGGGGCTCGGTCTCACTGGGGAGTACTAGTTACGCATGTCATGGGGCGGAGAGCCAGGGTCGGCGCCGGGACCCGACCAGTCCGAGCGAGGCTAGTGACAGAATTGCCCCCGTCAGGGCGGGTCTAGGTGGGGGTGGGAGGCCTGCCTCCCACACACCCCGCCTCCCAGCTCTGCCTTGTACAGTGGGAAGAGAGCGAGAGGCCAAGGGTTGATGGATGACCTCTTCGCCCAACATCTTCAGCACAACGGGAACTGCCATGGAGGGGGCGAGGTTGGGGGTAAGGGAAGCAGAGTGGGGCAAGGGCCAGGAAAAGAACTAAGATGGCCAGAGAGGAAAGTCGAGACGCCAATAGAAAGAAGAGCCGTGTCCGGGGTCAGAGCTAAGGGCGCCGAGTCCTCCAGGTTGGAATAAGCAAGGCAGTCCTTCCTAAAAATTTAGGGGTCCTTCCTAAGCCCGACCCGTCGGGGAACCCAAAACTACACGTCGCGGATGCACGGCTTCGGGCGGAGACGGATGTCGGTGGCGAAGCGGAAAGGGTCTCTGTAGGGGGCGGACGCCGCCGCGGGCCAAACAGACGTCGGACCTGCTGAGGGAAGGCAGGAAACGGGCGTAGGGTGCGCGGGACAGAGTAGCAAAGGGAGGACCTGAGGTCGGCCGAAGCCACCTCCTCCCCCGCCTGCGCCTGGAGCCGAAAGGGATCCGGGGTATCGGGTCCCCAGGGGCCGCCCCTTCACCGTCGAGGTCCAGCTCCGGTTACCGGCCCGGCCTGCTCCCTAAAATATGTATGAGCACTTGCGGGTGCAGTTTCGCTGCCCCTCCCGGAGTGGGGCTGGGGGCGTCGGGGTGCTCGGGGAGCCACGGGGGGAGAAAGCAACGCTGGCTCCTGAGGCCGGGGCCGTCTCGACTTTCAGCCGCGCATTTAAGAAAAGGTGGAAACTGGATCCGTGTCGGCTGCGCCCCCGCCCTGCCAGCCCCGACGGCCGGACCGCGCGGCCCGGTGGCTCGCTTTGCGCTGTTTGGTGTCTGGTTCTCAACAGCAGGTGAATGGGCTCGGGCGGGGCGCGCCGCGCACGGGAGGCGGGGCGCGCGCTATAAAGGGGGCGCTGCAGGCTGCGGGGGCCACTCGAAGCCGGCAGGGCCTGCGCTCCCGCTCTGCAGTCCCAGGCACACCGCGAGCTTACCACCCAGCATCCTACAGTCCTCGGGGACCAGGTAGGGCGCGGATGGGGACTCAGCTAGGGAAGTTCAAGGCGACCTGGCTGGGTGAGGGAATGCGTGCGGGCCGGGGAGGGGTTAATGTGGAGCCAATCACCTCCCCGTTTTGGCCTGTTGGGCCCTGTGCGTTGCTCCTGATCTCCCCAGTCCTGGCCCTGGCGCACTGCGCCCCATCTCTGGCTGCGCTGAGAGCGACACCGAGGCTGCGCGACTCTCCTGGCCAGCGCGCCTGGGGTGGGGGTCTTGCCTCCTCCTCTGGCTGCGACGACCAGGGCCGGAGCAGGCCCCACCCAGAAGTCGGACCTATTGAAGGGTTCGTATCTGCACGAGCACTCTCGGCCCCTCCCGGCAAGGAAGGGGCGTAGGTGGGAAGGACCGTAGACCTCCACCCCCATCCCACCACCACTGCCTACTCCCTTCCTTCGCTCGAGCCCAGGGCGCGGTGCTAACGGTCTTCCATCTTAATACAAGAGACCTTTAGATTTGATGGGGCACCGGCCAGGAACCTTCATCTTTAGGGGCTTCTCAACCGCCAGACATTCAGGGGTCGATCGGGAGAACTAGGAGCTAAACGGGAGGAGGTCGGATTAACGTTTTATTTTAATCTTGTTTTGTACCGTGGTTGCCGTCTGGGGCAGCCAGGCGGGGCTGAGACAGGGAAGGGCGCCCAAAACAGCAGGGGGTGGGGGCGCACGGGTGCTCAGGATGCTGGGGAGGGAGGAAGAGGCCACCCCAGCGCTGACAGCCCGGGAGTCTCCTAGCCCCTGCCCCGCCCCTCGGAATGCTCCAGGTGGTGTCCGAGCGTAGGACGGCTGAAAAGGATCTAATCCACGCCCGCGCCCCAGCATTTGCCCGCCCCGCCCCCTCCTGGGGGAGCCATTGCCGTTGTGGGGGGAGGAGGAAGGGGGATGGGAACGGGTCTGGGGGCGGCTCCCCTCCCCTCCCCCTTCTGGGACAGGCAGCCTTTGTTCACGGCGGCGGCAGTGGCCAGACACCTGTGGGGCCGCAGAGCTGCCCGAGCGCAGGTGGGTGAGGCCGTGGCGTAAGCCCCTCGTACCCACTCCAGCCCTGCGACCCCGGCGGGTCCACTGAGACAACTCAGCCTTGCGCACCTTTCTGCGGGGGAGAGTGCGGAGATCCGTCCAGCGGCCCCACAGTGCGTCCCAGCTCCAAACGCACTTCCCTTCCCCCAGTCCAGGATCGGATTTCCAAGCTTGCTTGCTACGCTACACACACCTCGGCTAGCTCCCGGCTCAGAGGGCGGTGGGGTGGCAGGGCGCTGGTGCGCACCTCGGCCAGCTGCACCCCGGCCTGAAGGCAGGACGCAAGGAGAGAGGGCGGACGGCAAGACCCCTTGTGTCCAGACCCGGACGAGTTGGGCGAGCAGGCGGGGCTCCCGGCGTCTCCGCAGTCCCTGTCGGGCGTTCCCTGCGCTGTGCACCAACCGGAGCCACATTCAAGGTGAATCATCCCGGGCCCGCCCCCTGCCCCTCCCCCTCCTCACGGCACCTGAGCCAATGGCGCGGCGCAGGGGGCGGGCGGGGCTCAGGGGGCGGTAAACCCTCCCAGAGTCATTATCTCTGCACTCGGCGTAGTCCCTGCACCTCTGAGCCGGAGCCTGCGAGCCTCTCTCTGGCCTCGCCGTCCAGGGCACCCTGCGCACACTTTTCCTCGGGCTTCGGGGCCCCCATGCCTCTCCTGCCCTACCCCGCCTGCCGCGAGGAGGCGGCTCCTCCTCAGGTGGCCGGGCCGGGGCCTCCCCCAGCAGACCTGTCACCCGACACCCAGGAAGCGCGCGGCCCCATCCCGGCTCCTCTTTGTTCCCCCGCCGGGCTCCGCGCTCGGGCGCCGCCGCCTCCAGCGTCGCGCTGTGGAGGTTCGGGGCGCCGCCTTCGGTGCGGCCCGGGCGCGCCTTGGGTTCCGTCCATTGGCCCGCTCCGAACCAGGGTACTTTTTGCCTTGTTTCTCCGGTATGGACTCCTCGCGGAGCTGGAAGGCGGCGGTGCGCCCAGCCCGGAGCCGGCGCAGGTGAGTGTCCGGGGCGGGGCCAGGTGGAGCCAGCGCCGGGAGAGGAAGAGAAGGTGGAGGCGGGCGCCCTGGGGCGAGCAGTGCTAGAACCCGAGTTGCGGGCGGGTGGCCGGGCGGGCAGGGGCTGCCCGGCGCGGGCGGCCTTCGGGGATGACGCGGCAGTGCGGCCTCCTGGCTCTCCCGCGCCTTCCGGAGTCGCCCACGCGACCCCGAGGTCCCGGGTCCCCCCAGTGGAGATTGCTGTGAGCCCAGGGCTGTGCCCCGGACTTGGGGCGGCAGCGCGGCTTGAGGGCGGCTGGTGTTTAGCGAGGTGCTTATCGGCGCGGGCCCGCGCACCTCCCTGGGGAATCGAGCGGGGGTCATGTAGGCTTTTCGCCGCCCTGGTGGGCTCCGGGGGAAGCGCAAGGCTGAGAGGAGGGCTGCAAACCAGAGCCGGGAGGGAGTTCCTGCTCTGAGAATTAGTTTCTTCAGTCCCTTCTCAGGGCATCCCTGCAAGTCGTTACCACTTTTGTGGCCCCGGGGTGGCCCCGCCCAGTCTCAGGGGGTAAGCAGTTCTCGGACCTTCTGCTTCGCTGCCACCCATCCTGGGAGCCTCGGAGAACGCGGCTGAGACATTCTCCCCCCTTGCCCCTACTTCCATCCCTGTTTGCTCTAGGAGCACCCGAGGCCCCTGAGCTCTGCTCTGGGGTGGGCGGCGCGTCTCCAGCGCCTCACCGGTGAGCGCATCCTACGGATTGCGCTGGGAAGGTGCCACCCCGGAGTGTGGGGTCGCCCCATTCCGTGGCCCCCTCCAGGCTGAGCCATTCACTCTCCCTTCCCCCAGCCCTGGCATCCCTACGCTGTGTATAGACGTACCCTCCCGGGGCTGGGGGTGCTAATACTGGCTCAGAGAGATTAGGAACTGGAAGCCGGCGGTGCCCTAATCAACCTCTCCCCACCCCCATCGCCACCCCCATCGGTTAGGTGAGGACCGAGCCTCTCTGCATTCTGCCCGGCTTCGCAAAGCTCTTGAGGATTAAAAGCCCGATTTTCCTCCTGGGGGCCAGGTGGCGATGTCTGCATTATACCCCTGGTTCTCGGGCGAGGGGGGGCGGTCACTGGGCTCAACCGGGTGCGCACCACCCTCTGCCCAGCCCGCAGTGGGCCCAACGGGCACCGAGTCGGCAGGTCTCCCAGCCGAGAAAGAAATCTATCCTGTCTGTGGACCGAGCGCACCCAAAGGAACGTGGTGGCCCCATGCCCAGCTCTTAGCTGCAGCCGGCCAGCACATTCCCCGTGAGGTTGGTTCTCGGTTCAAATTCTGGCTGCTGACCTGCAGCCTCCGCTGCTTGTCTCTTTATCATTCATGACCGCCCCTTCCTGCACTGAAGACAAGACCCTGGCCCTGCTACTGGGAGGGAAGGGGGAGCCTCTGGAGTCGGTCTTATGCAAAGAAGAAAAAATTCCGGGGTACCAGTCTTGCTTGTAAGAATTTTGTTTATGCCTTTTCTTCTACGAAGTGGGTGAATGGGGCGCAGTGGCTCCTGGCTTGAGCCCACACAACTCCTGCCACCGTGTTAACGGTGGGTGCACTGGCGTCCAGGACAGCGAGGAAAGCAGCTTTGGGCCCCTCCCCTGCGACCTCATGGGGAGAAACGGTGGCAGGTACCGCGTCCGTGGCATGTCCGGGGGCCCCAAACACTCCTAGCCTCCAGCCCCCTGGACCTCGGGGACATTCGATGGAGACCCCGTCGCTGCAGGGAGCGGGTAGCGCAGCTGGGATCCGGAACTCCAGAATCACTGTGTAGAAGTCAAGGGGAGAGCCTGGGGGCTTTAGGATGGTCAAAGACCCGGAATCTCGGAGGGCTCGGCCTCTTGACCTCTCAGGAGCCCTTAGCACAGGAGGGGAACATGGGACCTGCTCTGTGCTCCAGGGCACCTGCGCTGAGGGAGGGAAACCTCTAGGGGAAGTGAGATTCGGATATCAAGAGGTCCTGGTACAGTGCAGGATGGTGGGGCTGAGACCACCGGGGAAGGGGTTTGTCAGCAGAGACCTTGTAGGGTGTGTAGGATACAGGAGACCCTCAAGTATTTTGGGCAGTTTGCTGGCACTGGTGTCAACCTGCCCCCCTCACCCGCCCCCCCGCAGGTCAGCTCTCCTTTTGACCTGCGCCGGCCCTTGGGTGTTCTTTTCTTTGCCAGGAGCTCACTCACGGCCAGGGTGGGAGATGAGGACCAGCCTCCTCGGGGACCTTATCTTCATCTTCCCACTCCCAGAAGGGGATTTCTGTGCCTTTGGATTTCAAGGTCAGGGCTGTGTCGTCCCCCCGACCCCACCGCCCAGGGAGGGAAGAGGAGGTGGCTCCGGGGACCCCTCTCAAACTGCAGTTTTCCCTCTTGACTTTTCAAATGAGATTTTTGTTGCTTACGACCCTCCCAGCTCTCCTTGCCCCCCATTTTCCACAGAGCGGGGAGATCCTGCTTTCCCGGGGGCCAGGCCTGAGCCCACCTTAGTTGAAATTGGAGACGTGCTGCAGGGCCCTGGAGCTTGACCCCAGCGGGGGTGGCAGTCTGGCAGTCGTGGCGCCACCCAGGCACTGCGGCACTGGGGCCTGACGCACTCCCGTTAGCAGGGGTGAGGCAAGCGCAGGGGAGGAGCCTTGCCCAGGTCTGCGCTGAGAAATGGAGGCTGGAAGGGGATTTGGCCTTGTAAGCTGTTCTCTGCAAAGATGAGGAAAACAGAGACCGCGTGTCTCCACAGAGATGCCCCGTTAGTCAGGAGAGCACCTAAGAACCTGGGGACCTGCTATGGCACCCTTACCTGTGGTCGCTTTTACTTCCAGGGCTGGGGGGAGCAGGACCCATAACTACAGTCCTCTCCCCAGACCTCTGCCTGCTCCTTGGTTGCCTGGTGCCAGGCTAATGCCCAGTGTTGCCCCCCAGAGAAAAGAAAAAAGGAATTCGGGGTTCTGTTTAAATACCCCAAGTAAGGCTTCTCATTGCTTAGAGTGGAGGCCTTGGGAAAGAGCTCCCGGACATTTCTCAGAGGATCTGCATCCCCTGCAGTGGAGTGGCCTGGGTTCCTATTAACATGCAGATTTATGGGTGGGCCTCCTAATCTACATTTCAACGGCCCCTTGGCTGAGTCTGTAGGGTACACCCAGGGCGCTGTTGAAAACTACCTCCCCTGGACACACTGTCTTTGCTAACCAGGCTTCCCAAAACCCCCCTCCCGCCCCCCAGGCTGGGAGATACCCTGTCTCTTCTTTTCTTTAGCAGAGTTCAGAGTTGTAGTGGGGGAAACTGAGACAGGCTGCCAGGCAGTGACTTCTAAAAACCTCCTTCCCACCGGGCTGGGTTGGCTTCTGGAAGACCAGAGCCCAGCAGTGGGATGTGTTGAGGCAGGACTGGGGAGTACCTGGGAGTGGGGAGGGTGAAGCGTAGAGCAGTGATTTGGGCCCCCCTGGGCACAAGTGACAGGGGCAGAGTTGGGTGAGAACTTGGTGTAGGTGCAAGCAGCCCTGAGGTCACTGGGAGAAGCATTGCCAAGGGGTTTTCAGGGTTTCCAGACCAGACAACGCTGGGGCTCTTCTAGCCACTGTGCCTCTGGGCTCCAGGCTGCCCTGGAGTAGGCCGAATTACTGCTCTGCTGAGCCCCCAGCCCTCTGCCCTGGGCACCAGCTCCCCTGGGGCCGACCCTCTCTCCCTTCCTCTGCCTTCCCAGGGCGCCTGGCACCAGAGGCAGGAGCCGCCACAGTGACTTCTCTCGAGGTAGCTGCTCTGGCAACCCCTGATGCAACCTCTCCTTGCCCCTCCCTTGCCTCCCTCGCCTCTGCTTTCCTCTTCAGTTCCCTCAGAGACAGCCAGAAGCGTCTCCCCTTCCTGGAGGGCAGCTGTGCCTCTAGCTCCCTCCGTGCTGCCTGCTTGGCCGTGGGTCTTCCGGCCCACCTGCCCTCCTATCCTGGCCTTCTCCTGCCTCAGTCCTAGCCACAGGCCAGAAGCAGAGATGCCCAGCCTGGGCAGTTCACGGTCTGATCTGGTTTGGGATGGGGATCCGGGGAGCAGCAGGTTTGGTTTGCCCCCTGGGGCTCTTTCTGCCATTACGGGGCAGGCTGGGGATGGAGGATGGTGGAGACCAAGGCATCTTGGAACAGGACTGCTGGTGTCTATGCTCAGAGGCCAGGAGACGTGCCCTGGATGTCCTGCTGGTCACTGTTCGTTTGGGTCCTGGCATGATGGGCAGAGAGGAGGCTCTGGGCAGCTGCTGGCTACTCTGAGCTGGATTTACTCCATCCCCAGCCTGAGCAAGGGTGGGCTGGGGGATGGGGCAGGGGCTGTGGTGGGCTTTCAGGTTGAGACAGGAAACACCTTGATATGGACATCTCCCCCTACCCTTTTCAAAGCCAGGAGTTTGGCCCTTCTCCCCTGCTGTCGTTGTCTCCTCAAAGGTCAGCTTGCGCTGAGTGGCTTGTGAAGGTGTGGGGTGAGGGGGCTGCTAAGCAGGGGGTGGGAGGCTGGGCCTTGGGAGCGGGAGTCTCTCCACAGGGTCGGCAGGCTGGAGAGTGCGACTCCTGTTCTGTGTATGGCACTGGTAGAATTCACTGTGAACAGTCTCAGTCAGTGAATTACCGAAGGGCCATAAACAGAGCAGAGACAGATCCGCGAGTGTCTCAGGAGCACCTCACCCCACTCTGGCCTCCCCAGTGGGCCTGGACGTCGGAAACAGGCTTCTTCCAGGGAGTGTAGGGACGCTTAAGATACCCACCCCTCCAGCGGGTCCCCAGAGGGTCCGCACCACTACCATCTGCTTGGCCGATTTTGGCACTAGCACATTTTTGCTTGTGTCTCTCCGCTCTGAGCAATCATGTGCAGTGCCAATATGGGAGAAGCGGGATGCTGCAGCCTTTCACCTCCCCCCCGCATCTTGTGTCCGGGCCCCAACGCTCCTCGCTGTCTCCCTGGCCCATCTGGCTCAGCTGCCGCGAGGGCCATGGCCCGTGGGCAGCCAGATCGCCTTACACTGCCTGGGGCCACAGCAGAGCTGGAAGCCCGGCAATCTGAGCTGGGCCAGCAGATGGGGCTGCCTGCGGCAGTGGAGGGGGTGGGTCACCATCTGTAGGGCCAGCCTGGGTGGTGCCATGGGTTGGAGAGGCTCAGCTCGGCTCCCAGCACACCCTTGGGGTGAGACCTGGGCTGGCAGCCCAGGGCCTGGCCTTCTGCCGCAGGAACTGAGGGAGGCAGCTCCTGGCACTGGGGTGGCCCTGAGATCAGGCTGGGTGTTTGCGGAGGGCTGTTGTCCCTGGGGGAGCGCCTGCCATGGACTGGGTCATCTGGATAGCACTAAGAGCAGGGTACCTGGTGAGCTTGGAGTTGGAGTGTGGTTCAGGCCCTGCCTCTGGAAGGTTCTGGGACAGAGGCCAATGGTCCCCTTCACACACCACAGACAGGAATCTGGCTCTCTGACTCCCTGGATAGGGGCTTTGATTATTGAATCTTTGCTGTCGTTGGTGTATCAGGTGACATCACATAAGTCATCTCGTTGATCTCCACTACAGCCCTAGCCCTGTGGGGTGTGGGATTTTTAAAGTCATGTTATGGACAGGGTAACAGGCTCTGAGAGGGAAAGGCCTGGCTGAAGAGCCCAGTCAATGAGTGGTAGAGCTGGGCCTGAGTGGCACTTCAGCCACCAGCCACAACGTGGGTGGGGTCAGCCCCGTTGATGGGTTTTGTGCTGTGGGCCCCCAGGGCTTGCAGACACAGCTCTTGAACCTATCAGCCTGGGCTCCTGAGGATGCCCCCAGACAGCAGACATTGAGGCTGAGAGGCCCGGACCCAGAAGGCCTGCCAGCTGACCTGGGATACTGAGCACCTGGGAGCTGTCAGGCCTGAAGTCACTGTCCCTGTCCCTGTCCCTGACGGAGATCCGTGGGGGGGGCGAGCCTCAGGCAAGGGCTGGTGACTTAGTCTGTATCAGCAAGAGCCAAAATAAGAGGCAATTTTGGTTTCTGGGCCAGGGAGTGGTGGGGGGAGGATGCCTGGTTGAGGCTGTCAGTGGAGGACAGCCGGATCCAATGGGCTGCTCCCAACCGCCCCTGACCAGGGCCCTCAGGACCACCTTGGATGGGCCAGCCCATTTCCCTGCCTGTTTCCCAGCAGGGAGGAGCCCCTTCCTAGTTCCTCCTGGGTGTGGTGATGGTAGCGCCATGCAGAAGTTCTTACGAGCCCTGCAGAAAAAAGGAGCTGTTGGCTTATTTCAAGATAGACGGGGAAGGGGACTTCTGCCCTGGTTAGCTGCCCCTGCAGCTGGATCTCCCCTCTGACAGCCCAGCCCCACACGGGGCGGGCTGGCCCGTGCTCTCCCTGTCTCTGCTCCAGGCCTAAAATGTCTGACCTGCCCGAGAGCTTCGCCGCCGGAGCTCGGGGCTCTAGGTCTGAGGGGCAGGGAAGAAGGGAGTGACCCCTGGCCAGCAGGGGCGTTGGAAGCCCACTGGGTGCGACAGAGCATCTCTGGGACTTCTGGAGGGTGGCCCTTGCAGCCGCCCCTCAGATCCCGGGTAGTCTGCAGTTAGGCTCCAATTCTTCCCGTGGCTTTGCTTCCGCGCCTCACACCTGCCCAGGTGGGCACCTTTGCTGAGCCCTTCCTAGCAGGTGCCAGTTAGGGGTGTGGAGGGACCAGTTCTGTGTCTCCAGCCAGCCTCCATGCCCTGCTGCCTCTGGGGGCCCAGCTCAGGGGTCCCCGGGGAAGACCGCAGGCCCCAATTAGTTTCAGTCAGGCCCTCATTTCTGGCTTGAGAGATGAGTTCGCCCACAATAGTGATGACCCCAGGATGGGACCCCTGCAGCCGGCTCTCCTCCCCAAGATCAATTTCCCGGCAGTTTGGGGTGGATGGGGAAGGCTTTCCTTTGCCTCCCAACCCGTCTGTCCCGCCTTTGTTCCTCACCACCCTGTACAATGGGGCCTGAATCCTTTGCGTGTTTCCCAGGGGAAATGGGCAAAAGGTTTTACCCATTCAACAGGAACCTCGGAGTCTGGGAGATGTTTAATCCACCCAATGCTCTGTGCCCCACAGGAATTCCTACTGTCTGACTTAAGTCTCTCCCGCTGCAGCTGAAAGCATTTTCTTGTCAGAGTGGGAAGGTGTCTGGGAAGCACTTTGCTCTGGTTTCGGGTGTTTTTCAAGAGCAGCCGCTCCCGGGTGTCTGCCTCCCGGTGCGGGGCCCCTCGCCCGGGGGGGCTTGGAGCCGCTGGAGCTGGCAGCTCCCTGGAGGGGCTGTGTGAGGTGGATTTTCCTGACTCCCCGCCCTCCCCCGCACTCCATTTCCGTAGGCAGTCCCGGCCATTATCCCAGTCCCTGCCCTGGCTCCGCGAAATGCGATCCGGCTCCATTGATTGCCCGTGGGGGCCGCAGTGCTGCCGGGCTGGTGCGCCTGTGGCTGAGAAGGCCCCCCTCCCAAAACGGCGTCCACAGGCCCCAGGCTGCCCTGCGGTGTGGCCCCTGCAGATGGGAAGGGCGCGACCCTGCCTACCTACACACTCTTCTGGGAGCCCCCAGGGAAGCCTGCCTCCTGGCCGAGTCGCTGCCTGGGCAATTCTCTGGGACCAACAGCCCCGTTTGCTCTGGTGCCTCCAACAGGGCTACCCACGCCCACAAGCCGTGCCCTTGCTCAGCACTGTGACATTCACCATCCAGCAGATTTCTCTCCGCAGGGGGGCCTCTCCCAACAGGCAGGCCTACTGGCCCTGCCCGGAGCTACAGGCACCCCTCCCCAGAGGGGTATCTGTCCCGGTGAGTCACAGCTGAGGATGGCCTGGCTCTGTTGTGTGCATCTCTCTTCTTCCCAGTGGCAGGGCTGCTGTCTCCCGGCCCCTGCGGAGGGCCACAGCCCTGTGGGATGGAATCAGCTGCTTCTCCAGCCTGGGCTTCTGGTTTGGAAACAGGCCCACCTGTGATTTGGTCTTACTGGCCAGGGGCCTTTAGGGCAAATAGATCTTTCCAGCCTTGGAAGGCTGGGCTGCCATGCGGACTGAAGACGTGAGGACCTAAGGGGCTTCAACACCCCTTAGGAAAGGACCTGACTACATCTAGGGGATGTGGGGCACAGGTGTGTGCTGTCTTTGGGGTAAGTTACCTGGAGGCCTGAGGAGGTGCTACTTTGGGGAACCAGACTGCACTAATCCTCCACGGTGTATGGAGTGGAGTGGAGGGGCTGGTGTGGGTGTATGTGGTGGGTTCCTTGATGTACATGGAATGCTGTGTACATGGGATAAGCTGGCTCTGGCCTGGCCCATTCCTGCCATTGACTGGCCAAGATGAGCGAGGTCAGTGCGCCCAGAGGCTACCCTAGCCCAGTCGTGGGTGGAAGGCCCCGCCCAGGTGTTCACGACCATCCTCAGGGAAGAGACGGCAGCAAGTGGAGCGGGTTGCCTCTTTGGGGCTTGATAGGGAAGAGTATTATGTACAGAAACTCGCCTGCCTCCCTGCGGAAGGAGGGACTGACATGGAGGGGTCTTCCTGGATCAAATGGGCCAGTGACATGGAGTGCCTGGTAAACGGCAAAGCTCTGCCACTTTAGCTGGCTCTTCTCTAGAGCCCAGGCAGAGGACTCCCGGGTTTAGAGGGGTGCCCCAGTCCCTGAACTCCCCCCACCCCCTGCGGCACACCTGTCCCCTGCTGAACCCCTTGCTGGTGGCCTGGCGTAGAGATACCTGGCCTGGGGTTCCCCCGAGAGCAGGTGGGCATAGCCTCGAGGCCTGGGCTGGGTCCTAATGGCTGCCCCCTCCATGTCCCCTCCATCCTGTCCAGTGGGACTGCACGGGGACTGCGAGGAGAGGGAGGGACCGAGGAGGGGCCGGGCTCCCACACCAGGGCAGCCACCAGGAAGAAGGCTGTAGCGACCTCGTCCTAGCTGTGGGGAGGGTGCCTCCCTCCTGGCCCTCCCCAGACCTCACTAACCGTCCCTGTCTCTTCCCTCAGCACAGGCCTCGGCCTCCCCAGCCTCCGGGGTCCCGGTTCTGCCTCCCACTGTTTTTGGCAATGGTAGAACTCACACTGGTGAGGTATTGGGATCCGGTGGTTCTAGACTTGCCAACTATGGTGCGAGGGCTCAGCAAGCAACTCTGCAGCCAGCCGCCGAGGGAGGGTCCACGCTCTACCGGGACCTGCTGCCCCGCTGGGACAGAGGGGACTCGGATCCACAGACCACCGGGCAGTGGCAGAGGGCAGGTGCAGCTGGAAGTGACACTTGGTGTTTCCCTGCATCCCCCTGAGGTCACAGGTCTCTGAATCAGCGGAAGAGCTGTTCTCTGGCCCTTGGAGCTACTGAGAGAGCTTGCGGTCCCGGCCGAGGTGAGGGGGTGGGTGGGGCGCCGGGCTTAGGAAGGAGGGAACGCTGGGGTTCCGGTGCCCTCACGGCTCTTCTAGGTGATGAGCCTCCTCACTCTCTGCGTCGGAGGCCCTGTTCGGGGTGGGCTCTTGAGGCCCCTGGGGAGGATCTCCTCTTCCACACTGAGAGCAGGTCTTCCCATTGGGCTGTTACCTGGGGGTATGATGGCAGAGGGAGGGCTGGCTGTCCATCCACAGGCATCCAGTAATCTTCCTGAGGCAGTGGAGGGACAGACGGATGGGACAAAGGGCCCGGAGATGTGATGTTTAAGCCGCTTGCATAGGTACGGGACTGGCTCCCTGCGGAGCTGGTGGCCCGTGGGCTGGACCGCTGCCTCCAGCTGCAGCTCTGTGCTGGGTGGATGGGCTGCTGATGCCTGAGTCTGGTAACAAAGCCTGCACCTGCCTTCCCAGAGCCTGGTTGCAGCAGGAGCTCCTTGAGACAGACCACGGGGTCAAGGACGTGGCTTGGGTCAGGACAGGTGGGAGAGTGGGGTGAGGCGTGGCTGTTGGGGAACCTTCTGTGCCTACAGAAGGCTCGGGGGCCGCTGGACTAGAGCTCCAAGCGTGTGTGCGTGCGCGCCTGCCTCTTCTGACTCACGGGGAGCCGTACGAATGCAAAGTCCTGCCCCCCTGCTCCCCAGCTCCAGGCCTGACCAGCCTTCCATTTCTGGGAAGACCCCGTCCCCCGCAGCTCTAGCTGTCTTTCCCCCTCACCTACCCTCAGAGGGTTGTCAGAGGTTCCAAACACTGAGGCTGATGGTGGGCATCGCCAGGCAGCCCGCTCTAGGCTTGCCCTGGTCCATGCAGCTGCAGCCTTTCGGGAAGAGAGGGGCCGAGTGAGGAAGTCTGAGGGAGAAGAAGGCTGTTCAGCGTGTGTCCCCCAGAAGAGGGCATTGAGCCTACAGCTCTTAAGAACGAGAAGGGGACTGTCCTTTCATAGGAGTTTAAAAACCTGATAAATTATGGCCAGGCATGGGGAGGTCGTGGGTTTGTTCCTTGTGCCACGTGTCTATTGAGCACTCACTGCATACCACAGTGTACAGCTGGGACAGGCAGTGTGAAGGGTGCGAGGGGCACTTGCCGGGATGCGGGAGCCCTGGAGGATGAGGGACATGGAACTGGGATGAGGGAGAGGAGGAGGAGGGGAGCCATTGGAGAAAGTGCAGGTTTCCTTGGGGACCACGCCAGGCTGGAAGGCAGACCATTGTTGAGGGCCTTGGAGGCTGTTTGTCCTTGAACCCGAGGGCAGTGGGAGCCGTGGAAGGCAGAGAGAAGGGATGTGATCAGGTGTGTGATTTGGCAAGATCACTTGAGGTAGGCAGAGGTAGAATGGAGGGACGAGACGGGCACGGGTCCCTGGTGAGGGCGCTGATCCGCGTGTTGATCTGAGGGGGAGATGGTGGTCTGGATGAGTGGAGGCGGTGAGGTTGGATTGGGGCGAGAAGAGTAACCAGAAACAGACCCCTTGGGAAGGCGAGTGAGGGAACATGGGTCTCCTGCCTTAAACGACTCTGTTCCTAAGCCTGTGAGCGGCGAGGCGAGGGTGAGCTGTAGTAATAACACCGCAGGCACCCTCAAGGGGCAGCCCGTGGTCCGCTGGGCGCAGGCCCTGTGTGGCGCTCCAGGGCAAGCACTGGGCTAATGGCCCGATGAGAATAAATTATCATCAAAGCCAAGGAGGTGGGCAGAGCAGGAGGTCAGGGCGCCCACATCCAGCACTCTGGGCCTCTTTGCTGCTCCAGGGAATTTTGAGGCCTGGAAGGGCAGACGGAATGGGATTATTCTGGGGCCTTGGTGGGGAGTTGAGGAAATCGGGGGGTTGGGGGGGCTTTGGGCAGATTTAGTCAAGGTGAAAGCTACCCATCTTTGAGCAGCTTATTATGTGTATTTTCGTGATTTCAATTAATCCTCACACTCAATGGGCCAGCCGGGATCAGGATGGATGAAGCGCCTTGACCTCAGTGAGGGGCAGGGAAGCCCACCCCTGGCCATCTGCCTCCCGAGGCTGCAAACGAATGCTGCTTTGCATGCCTGGAAGGAGCTGCCATGGGCTGTGGCCCCTTTAACCGCTGCAGGGTCCTGCCCTACCCTGGGAGCCATGGTTGCCGGGGTGATGGAAATAGCCAGAGCTGATGGAGGGGACCTGGGCACCTGGGCACTGTCACCACTGCTGCCTCCCAGCCTGTTCCCCAGACCGTCCTCGGCGCTAATCTGACCATCGCACCCCGCCCCTCCCCCCACCCCAGGATAAACCCAAGCGCCTTACCTGGTTTACGAGGCCGGCCCCCTGTGACCTGGCCTGCCACCTTGTCGCTGCTCCTGGTTTCCCTTGGTGCTCAGCTAGGAGGGGAGTCCACGTGGGGGTCTTGCCCCGCCCCTCACCTTTGTCGGTGTCCTTGAATCTACATCTATGGTCTGGTAGTGACCCAAATGCCCGGGACACACCTCTTCCCCAGTCCTAGCTGCCTCACTGAAAGCATCTGCTAGTAGATCCACTTCCCAGGCCGAGTCTCACTCATACTTTTATGCCCAGGGCCGGCAAGATGTGTAACAAGGCATGTGACAGGGAGGCCCTGGAATGACAGGGCATTGAATTGTAGCTTCCACACTCTGCATGACCTTGGGCACCTCCAGGATCCTGGTCACCCCAGAGCCCCAGTTCCCCACAATTGGAAGGGACACTCATGGCACAGGTAGCCCATCAGCCCCCTTAGGTCGAAGGGAGGTGCTCCAGTGAGCCAACTGATATTCCTGTTGGACCTTAACGGCAAAGGGCTGGGCTCGCTGCTGGACGGTGTAGACAGGGCCTGTCCTGCCATATACAGCTCAACTGGGGTGGTAGGACAGGTACAGTAACAGCCATGTAGATGGAGGGCAGGTCCGTGCGGTGGAGATGGTAGGAGGCACTGGGCCCAGAGGAAGGAATGGCCCCCAAGGCAGGGCTTTGAGTAAACGCAGCACCTAGACTGAGCCTTAGAGGAGAGGATCACATGGAGAGAGAAGCGGGCAGCAGTGGGCTCCAGGGGGACAAAGCCATAGCCAAGAGATGCCAGAAGAGTCAAAAAGGAGTAGTGGGAGATAAGGCTGAGGAGCCCTGGACTCACCCCTCAGTCTGCTCAGCCTGGAGGACGTGATCCTGTTCTCACCACAGTCACTAGCTACAGGCTACAGTCAGAGCGTGTAGTTGACACAACCAGGACAGGACAGAACAGTGGCCTCATGGGGGCAATTTTTGCCCCGCTGGGGGACACTTGGCAATATCTGGAGACTTTGATTGTCACGACTGGAGTGGTGGTTGCTACCAGCATCTAGTGGGTGGAGGCCAGGGATGCTGTTCAACACCCTACAATGCACGGTATAGCTTCTCACGACAGAGAATGATGGGCTCAAAATGTCAAGAGAGGTTGAGAAACCCCAGTACGGAGTGATAGATGAGAAGCACCAAGTTGGCATCTGAGAAGAATAAGTGTGAAACCCTATGTTTCAGTTAGAAGAAAAATCAGTTGTACAAGGGCAAGAGTGGAGGAGACCAGACTGCTGAAATGAAGGTGGAAGAAAGCACTGATGACTCTGGTTAACTACGTATTCATCTGGGACAGCACCGAAGGAGGGACAGCAGCAGGTCATGCGGGCGTGGTGGGGTGGGGAGGGGATAGGGTGTGTGAAAAGACTGTATCTGTGCCTTGGTCAGGGGCTGGTGCAGTCTTCAGAGCATCTACATCAGAGATCTGGACAAGTGACAGTCCGGGGACCCAGGCTCCCATCTGCAGCCATCTGCAGACTGATTACTGTAGGGCTAGCTCGTTGATACATTTAAAGAGGTATTAAAAATATATATTTTTTAATGCAGCTTTTTTGGTTTCCCCTGGGAGGGTCCTTCAGGAAATCTAGTCCACTTTATAATTAGAAACAGCTCACCAATCTCTAGGAAATGTTGGAACTGGAGATTTTGGCTATGAAAAGGTTTGGGTGGGAATGTGAAGGCTGTTTTCAAGTATTTGAAGGCATGGAGACCTTCACAGTTCTCTGTGGCCCCAGAAGCAATGGGTAGACTTTACAGAGAGGCAGATTGTTTGTCTCACAGAACTTCCTGACTGGTGTGTCGGGCTGTGACTTAAGACGGGCTAAGTCCCCATCTCTGGAGGTGTTCCAGCCAAGGTGCTGGGGAGCTGCGGGGGATGGCAGCCTTAGGGGGGCTGGACCAGATGTCCCTGTTCCAAGCGTCGGTTCAGGCTTAGGCTGGTTTCTCAGCCAGGGTGGGAGTGGGGGGGCCTCTTGCACCTCCTTAAACTTCCCGGCTACAATCTAGGCATTAGTGAGCTCACACACAGCTTTTTAAATGTGTGTAAGTGCTGTTGTGATGAACTACAAACGGACTGAGTTTTGCATTCATGGTGGCTGTATCTTTTCTCAAACACCAGATACTGGAAAGTCAGTGGCTGCAGTGGTAGGGCTGGTGGGCTATGGGGTTTTGATGGTGGCTCGGTCCCATATAAGGATTCTCAAAGCTCTGCTCTGAGTGTTGGCCGAGGCCTGACTTGAACCTTCTGGGAATGAAGGTCTCCCCCTGCACTGGCTCCACTGGGGTTTCTCAGGGTGAGAGGCCGGCCAGAAGAGGAGGCAGCCGGCCTTGGGGAGGGCGATGGAGGTGGCAATGAAGGCTCCCTCTTCCCAGTCTGGGCCCCCTGCCCAGCACCATTAACAGAGACGTTTCTGGAGGGTCTTATGTGTGTGCTCCCCTGCCCACCAATGTTATCTGCCCTGCCCTGCCCTGGAGGTCCCTACCTTCTGCCTCCTCAGCTCTCCTGAGAAGGCGGCATGGGGGCAGGATGGGGGCTGGAAGTCTTTAGGACCAGACGAACAAGGACAGCTTCCTGTGGAGATTATCAGGGGAGGTGAGATACAGGCAGAGGCGCTCCTTGTGTGGAAATAGAGCCCTTCGTTGCCACGGATGGACCCGCAAGTCTGAGGTGTCTTCTCTTTATGAAACCAAAGGCATCTTGCCTTGGTGGGTTTAAATACAAAGCGGTTTTACTTTCTGCAGTCATTGCCTTTACGATGTTCTGTTGACTCTCCCTTCTAGTTCCTTAATGAGGTTTTGAGTGAATTCCATAATTTTGTAAATACGGTCCATCATTAAGTCCAGACCATTTGAAGCTTCAGTCTCAATCCTGAGTTCAACTTCACCCTCTTCCATGCTTGCAAGGAAGGCAGGACCTGCAGTGTTTGGGGTGGGGTGTGGTCCAGATCCTCCAGGATGGGGGGGGGGGGCGGTGGAGCGTGGTGGGCAGGCAGGGAGGACGGGAAAGGAAAGGCAGAGATCCTGTTAGCTATAAGCACTTTCCTCAGGACCAAGGACCCCAATAGCTCCTCTCCAGTTCCCTGCAGGTCTTATACAGACTGGGGAGGCACCAGCTGGGGTGGCAGCTGGAGGCAACAGGGCTGTTTTTGCCTCTTGGTAAGCCCTGGTGGAGGAGAGTGGCTCCTGTGATTGGTGATTTTCAGCATATCACTGTGCTGACTCCACAGTTGGCAAATGTGTGGCCTCCTTTTATTTGGTCTTGATTTATTCTTTTTTTTTATTTCACTGCATACATCCTTCATGTAAAATGCTTCAAATTATTTTTGGAGAAAAGTGTTAAAAAGAACCCCTTTCCTTTGGGGATGGCGATAACGTTCTGAAATTTGATTGTAGCGATGGTTGCACACTGTTGTAAATACACTGAAGACCCTTGACTTGTGCACTTTAAAGCGGATGCACTTAATAGTATGTAAATTATATATCATTAAAGCTGTTTTTAAAAACCTCGAGGTTATTGGGGATAGCGGGAGTGGGGAGATGGGCACACAGTTACCCAATGATCCCTAATTTTCAGACTCAAGACATTCAGACTCAGGAGGCTCTTTGGTAGAGGCAATGAGGGGCAGCGGGAAAGCTGTTAAGACCCCAGCTTCACTGTTCCCTGGTTGCTGCAACTTCAGTGGAAATGACGGCAACTCCCTTTTGGTGGACCCATATTCCAGCCCCTATGGGGCTTCTCTACCTGTGGGATAGGCCCCCACCGACCATTCCCCACAGCCGGGTTTGGGTACCCTGCCCCAACCCTGATTAGCCCGGAGACAGACACGTGACCTCAGCCGGCCAATCAGCTGTGCCCTCCTCCCTGAGACCGCAGCTCCCTGTTGCGGGGTGCGAACTTGGACAGACCGAGGACACCGGTCTGTCTTTGTCAGGCACCTCTGGGATTTCTGCTGTTCACAACCGGAAAGGTTTTGATCACTAGTGGGCACCAGGAGCTTTCCGGCATCATCTCATTCCGTCTGCGCAGGCGGGCGGGGCAGTGCCAGGGCATGGACAGCACACTGAGGCCAGGACTCACAGCCAGGATACTCCACCTGGACCAACCCAGCTCACGTGGCTCATCTGTGGAACAGGAGTGACAACACTAGACTCAGCTGCTTCACTGGGAGAAGCAAGGGATTCCACTTTACGTTGGTGATAGGGTCCCCAGAAATGTCCATTGTTCACGGAGTTTAACGAATGTTTTGTATAGATGTCAACTGTGGGCCAGGATAAAGAATCCTATTGTGTGATTAGTCTCCCTTAACTTTTCTCTTGTGAATTAAAAAAAAAGAAAAAAAACCCCGCTCTCTTTAGAAATAGTTCTGGGGGGACTTCCCTGGTGGTCCAGCAGTTAAGAATTCGCCTTCCAATGCAGGGGCTGTGGGTTCAATCCTTGGGCAGGGAACTAAGATCCCATATGTCGTGGAGCAACTAAGCCTGTGCGCCGCCAAGTAAGAGCCTGCGCACCGCAACGAAAGATCTTGCATGCCGCAAGGAAGATCCTGCAACTAAGACCCGGCACCGCCAAAAAATTAAAAAAATCCCAGCAGGATTAAAAAAAAAAAAAAAAAAAAGTAAGTTCTGGGGACTTCCCTGGTGGTCCAGCGGTCAAGACTCCGTGCTCCCAATGCAGGGGACCCGGGTTCGATCCCTGGTCAGGGAATTAGATCCTGCATGCTGCAACTAAAGATCCCACATGCCAAAACGAAGATCCCGAGTGCCAACGAAGACCCAGCGCGGCCAAATAAATAAATAAACATTAAAAAAAAAAGTTGTAATGAGAGCCATACCTTTCCAAGAGTGGGCTTCGTGCTATAATCATACTGAGACAATGCTTAAAAAAAAAAAAGAAAAAAGCGTAATGTGACAGCTCATGCCCAAGAATGTGTTCAAGCACCAGCAACTTCACTGCCTTTCACCCTTGGGACAATCTCACAGGGCCAGTTTTTCTTAGGAATAAAATCAACATTATTTTACATCAAACGGTGTTAAAACACTTAACACTGGATTTTTGCAGAAATATTTTGAGTAATGAGGATGTGTGGGAATGGATGTTTTGGGTTCCGTGGATTTTCTAATTAAGGAATCACTGAGAAACTAAGGTCTCTCATTCGATGGGATGTACTGGGTGCCCGCTGTATACAAGTTCCTGTGTGTGTTTGCGTGTGTCCATGCATGTGCCGAAAAGGCCCAGCCACTGGGAGGCTGCGCTAGGTGTGGCAAGTCCTGGGCAAGGACCACAGCCTGTCCCTTACGACCTGCTCAGAAAACACGGACCACTGGGAGAGGCTGCACATGGGCTGAGCTCAGGACTCAGCTAGAGGTTTTTTAAAAATGAGAATCCAGGGACTTACCTGGTGGAGTAGTGGTTGTTTGAGACTCTGCGCTTCCAATGCAGGGGGCCCGGGAACGATCCCTGGTTAGGGAACTAGATCTCACATGCATGCCGTAAGAGTTCACATGCCACAACTAAGGAGCCTACCTGCCGCAACTAAGACCAAATAAATATTAAAAAAAAAAAGAGAATCCGGATGTGCAGCCCGTTTTCTGTCACCTGCCCCGAGTGGTTGGCACAAAGGGCAAAGCTTCTAAAGGCAGACATATCAGAGTCTGACCCCAGTCCTCCATTTACTAGTTCTGCATTTACCTTGGGAAGTTGCCGAGTCTCAGTTCCCACACCTATAAAATGGAATCAAACCTCCATCGGAGGTTGTGGAAAGGATTAGAAATAAAGGTGTAAAGCATTTTGCATAGTGTCCTATACAGAGCAGCCATTTAGTAACTGGTAATTGTAACTATTAGTTTCTTAAAGGGTAAGTTCAGAAGAAATTTGAGTTGAGACCCAGTTAATTTAAGTTACACCAACAATCTTATTTACAAGTGCATTAAATTTGGGGGACTCTTTCTAGCTTTCTTCCCCAAATATTAAATAAGCTACCTCTTAACCTCTCTGTGGTTCAGTTGGCTCATCCGTAAAGTAGTGACAATAACAGTACTTTGTAAAAACTAGTAAGTTAATATATAGGCAAATCTCTTAGAACAAGCCACATTGTAAGGGCTGTGTGCGTGTTAACTATTATTATTGCTACCATATAAACACTCTTAATTGCAGATAAGCCATAGTTCTCATAAACTAAAGCTAGGAACGCCTCTGAACAGGGCTGGGGGCACAGGCCTGTCCTTGCCTTATAAGTTGGTGCTGGGTAAGGCCCGGGTTCTCGGGGGATCCTCAATCCCCCCCACTCTGCAGATGAATATTATCCCTGTTCCTTTGCCTTTCCCCTCCCAACTCTGCAGAAATACACTCCAGTACTCAACAAATATTTGCTAACAGGTCAGCGGTTTTCAGGAGGGAGAAACTCAAATTCAGAGTGGGCTGGGGACTCATTCAGGGGCCCAGCAGCACCAGGAGCTGAACAGCAGGTGGAGAAGAGCCTACGTTCTCCAGCTATTTCAGGGTCCAGTCCTTACGCCGTATCTCCCCGCTCTGTGCACCTCTTTCCTCTGTGCTGCCTCCACCGTCCCGAATGGATCTTCTCCAAGAGCTGCCAACCTGGAGCAAACAGCAGAGGCCAGGTGGGAATGCACTGACGGGTGCCCCTGACTCTGGCATCTGAGCATGAGCCGTGCTGAGGCCACAGGCTGGCTTGCGCTGGTGCCCTGGGCAGCCCACGGCCCACTGAGATGGAGGTGAGAGCAGAAATGTGGGCTTGTCTTCCTCATCCCACGTAGCCTCTGCTCCAAATAAGCTTTGAAGTTTCCCGATTGGTTTTGGTGCTGACACCAAAGGGAGCCACCACGGGCCTAGTACAACTCCATCCATAGCTAAGGCTTTGGGGGCATGATAGAGGAGGGGAGAGGAATGGCGGCAGGTAGAAAGGAAGGCGAATGCAGGAGCAGGCCGTCTTCCACCTGAGAAGCGGCTGGAGATGAGCCTTGCTTGGGTCTGAGTGAGGCCAGCGCGCATTGGCAGCCTGAGCTCTTCTTACAGAGCGAACAGTCCCCTTCTCTTCCCTGCCCTTCGGGTTCTCCTCGGCTCACTTATCTGAGTTTGGAAGACTCCAGTGGTCACCAGCATCGTCAATAGATCTTCTCAAATGCAGGACTTAAAACCAAGAATTGCTAGCCCAGCATCTTGGTTTCGCTGAGCACCATATTCTTGTCTGCAGCCTGGATGATAAACTACTTAATGCAGAGGACCCTTAAGGAGATAAAATGAGATAATATAACTCATCCTGCCATAGCACTCCGTCCAGACGGCACCTTATCACACCGGGCTGCTGCGATCTGTTCACACGAGTATCTCCTCATCTCCTCCTGTTTCTCAGGCAACTGCCATGATTTATTCACCTGGCAGTGGTAGGCATTCACCAAGTTAAACAAAACTGACCTACAGACCAGAGCTGGTCTACAGGTGGGTTTTATTTTGCCTGCAGAGTATGTAAAGGAGTTTTGATTTGTTGTTGAAATCAGGAGACTCATACACAAACCTGGACTGCCCAGTTTCTCTGGAAAATTTAAAAGATGGGGCTTCAGGGCCCATGTTCCTCCCGCTTGGAGACGATCTGCTAGCACTCAGGAGGGGCTGCTCCCTTTAGACAGATGCTCTCCACTCTGTCCTCTCCATCACTCCTCCTCCTCTCACCACTGAATGGCTTCCACTTTACGCATTGATTCCACCTGCCTGGTCCCTGTAGGCAGCTGAGTTCGCAGCTCCTGCTGGTGGTTTGGGCAATAATGGAAGCAAAGGTCTCCACCTGCCCCACTGAAGAAAGTTTCGATAACATGCTTGCTGAAAAGGCAGCATCTGGGTCTTGCCAGGCAAACAGAATGGACTACGCCTCTGGAGAGAGGCCATCCCCACAGAGGCACTCTAGACAACCCAGCTGCTCCCTGGGTGGCCAACGGCAGTGATGTTTGGTTCATCTGGCTGCCATCAATCCTTCCTGGGGTCCACCCTCTCTGGTGACAACAGGTGATGATGTGCCATTTGTTCAAGAAGAGAGGGAAAAGGTGGCACTGGCTTTATTGAGCCCCCGTCAGGCAGCAAGGAAAACACTTCTGGCCTTCACATGCAACTGTTCTAATCATTATCACCAGGAAACCGACCCAAACATCCAAGGACAAAAGGAAAGAAAGGGGTGGCGGAGGCGGCAAGGAGCGCGTCACTCCAGGCTGAGGCTCGCAGTGGGCACAAGGGGCACAACGCGGAGGGGCAGACTCAAGGGGCTTGGAAGGGCCTGAAGCTGGGGCTGTGCTGTGGCAGGAGGCACGGGCGCAAGAAGGGCAGCTGCCACATTAAAATAGCGAGCTGTGCGCGAGCCCAGGGAGTGAGGGCCTAAAGAAACAGTTAATGGCTTGGGGCTCCCGCTTCAAGAAGAACAAGCCACTGCAGTAGTGAACAGCACTCATGTGGGGAGGACACAGATGGACGGGCACCACCACCCACCCTGATGTTTAATGTGGGATGCAATTAACCCCTAGAAGGGGGACTCCGGAATAGAGATTTTCAAAGTAGAGCCCCCTAATCCCCCAGGACAGCATTTTATAAAACTGATTCAACAGACCTGCTCTGGTGATGGGGGACGGACAGGAGGCCCCAGCCTCACCCTAGCACTCCCCTTACAGGGCTCCACAGCGCCAAGGAGCACAGTTCAAAGATCACTGAGCTTGAGTAAAAGCACCTTTGCCTTTTACAAAGCAGAACAAGCCTCCCCGAAAGAGAATTCCTAAGAGGCTAAGTGTTCCTACAGAGATGAACAGTTCCACTTCCTGTTGCCACTTTGTTACTATTTATTGAATGAGGCAGTAATAGACAGAATGGAAAACGACACAGAATCCATGCTCTGCTACTGGGGTCTTGCTTTTCTTCTTCTTCTTCTTGGCAACTTCTCAAACTATTAGGAGGTTATTTCACCACAAAGGAACACGGACTTTGAAGCCCCTGGACAGTTTCACAACGACGACGATAAAAAATAATAATTAAAAAAATAACAAATTGTAGAACTAGGGCTGTTTTATGTAAATTTCCCCTCCCTCCCCCCATTACGTACAGAAAAAAACATACAAAGAACATTGGATAGTTTTATATAAAACAAGCAAATACAAGAATCTGAAACTTTTCTCAAAGGCTGAGCAAGATGTGAAGAATCTTTTAATGTCGCATTAAAAGAAAAAAAAACACATTAAATACACTATCACACATGGGGGGCCCGGGAGGAGGGAGGAAGAGTTGTCCCTGTACTCAAGGAGCAGAGATTTGGCCTGTCAAAAAGTCAGGTGAATTTAGCCGCTGGAGACTTGGGGCTTGCAGCTGAGAAATCCCAGAATTTAGTTACAAGAACACCCAGACCAATCAACACGTGTGAGAAGGAAGCTGTGCGGGGACCCAGGCCCAGCAGGATGCACCTGGGAAAACTGCAGGGTTCCTTCTGAAACAGGGCCTGGTCCAGGAGTGCAGGAAGCACCCTCAGCCCTCTCTCTCTAACTTCCCCCAGCGTGACGGCCAACCTTCCACGAGCCAGGTGCCCCCGTCAGTTTCAGTCTCCTCTGTTAAGCTACAGAAAGTTACAGGAAAGGAAAAAATTGCTCCCATTGGTGTAACCTGGTCTTTGAAGATTTTTCTCTCCCTCCTTCCTTTCCCCTTCCAACCCCTCCCACCCCCCCCATTCTCTCCCCACCACGCACACACTCACAAGCACACTTAACACGCACGCACTCCTCAAACCCTTAATACTTCTGTTACCTTCAATTCATATACACGACCAATTCAGGACTGACCTTAAAACCAAAGCGACATGTTAATAGTCATGAGATCAAGAAGGTTTCCTCGGGAGGGGAGGAGATGGGAGGCTGAGGAAAACCCTCTCATCCCTGCCTGGGAGTTTTAAGGACATTCACTTGCCCGTGGCAAGGTCAGCACCTGGGCCAGCCCGAGGAGCGTCCCAGCTGCCAGACCACGAGGCCCTGGACCCTGCAAGCACAGTTTCTGGACCTCACCCCATTCTGGAACATCCTTCCTCAGGCAAGTCCAGCAGGGAGAGTTCTGGGTGGCCACTGGGAGGCAGCTTTGGTGAAGGGCATGGTCACCTCTGCCTGAGTTTGTCAGTAGCTCAACGCATGACCCTGGTATGAACAAAAACCGGTGGCTGTGTCTGGCCACGTACCCAACACCCACTAAACTGGGTGAATTATTTTTTCCACAGCTCACCTTGATCTCATACAGATAATTCCATGCGGGTTTCATACGTACATACATACATATATATATATATATATATATATGTGTGTATATATATATATATATACACACACACACACACACACACACGTATACATACACACATATACATACACACACATATATATACTTTATATATATATGTAAATGCGTATATCCATATGTACACATATACATATATTCACACTCACACATACACACACAGAACTATACACACGTTTTCGCAGAAAGAAGTCCTTGCCACAATTTGGCTTTTTGGGGACAGTGAAATTGACAACGCAGTATCTTGTTCCACCAATCCCAGAAAATCAAGAGTGGTGCTTTAAAAAAATGCAATTCCAAAATCCGCTGCCTTTCTTCCTTTTTAAAAAAAAGGTTAACAAAACTTTTCTTCCGAAGTCGAGAGACTTAATTTCATTTGATTGCACCTCTGCAAACGTGTAAAAAATTTTGAAGTAGACTAGAAAACGATGCCATGATATGGCTGCATGTCACTGTTCCAACGTCACCACCTCCACAGCCTGGCCGTCCATGGTGACTGCGCTGTCCGATATCCTGGTGGTCACAGGGGCCATGGCCACCTGCACCGGCCCATTGCCCTGGGCGAGGCTGGTTACCACAGTCTGGTACATGCTCACAGGGATCTGGACCAGTCCTGGGGAGACAAGGGGAGACCGTTGGTGGGGATTGGGTGCGGCTTCCCAGATGCTGGCTGGACAGGGCAATGAGCTCCAGCCCTCAGAGTATCACTGTCTGCAGCCTCAGGTAACTGCACACCCACTGTCCAGGCACGAATACAACCCTTTTCTCACCCCATTTTAATTCTTTAAAACAGACTAACAGGAAAGAAAATTTGGAGAAATTGTAGAAACATGCCTCAGAACAGGGCCTCCCCAAACTTGCCAAGAGATGACCCTGCCTGCCGGCCTACCTTCAACTTTAGGAAGCATACACAGGCCCATCAGGTGTGAATTCTCCTCTCAACAAGTCCATCTCTTCTGACTGCCTTCTTCTCCAGGAAAGGCCACCATTAATTTTCTCTGATATTCTGCTACACTGACTTCTTCAACCCTCTGGCTGCCTATGCTCAAGTTTCTCTCAGCTTGAAAAAACTTCTCCCTCAATCCTTTCCTGTCTTCTGGCCATTATCCCTCTCCTCAGAGTCAGCTTATTTAAAAAAGAAAAAAAAAAAAAAAAAGCCTAGGTAATTAGTTTTCTGATATTAGATTTCATAGACCAGTAAAATTTTTAAATATGTTCTGGGGTCAACTTTAAAAAAAAAAAGACCTCCAACTACCTCCTAATATCACTATTATTTTAGAAAGGAGGGTTTAACAGAAAGAAAGGAGGAAGCAAATAATTTCAGAAAAGGGCAGTCCTCCCTAAGAAAGGAAAGTTGATAATTTTATATAACATTAAAAAAAAGATTTCCAATTAAATAAGACAGAATAAATGCACATATAAAATTCCTCTTCCTTCTAAAATAAAAATTATAGTGAAGGAGGAAAAAAAGATATAAATGAGGGATGTCAACATATTTCTGGAAGATGCAAAGCAAACGTAAAGGGGTTCTGACTTATCAGAGAAGGGGAAGCTGCAACTCCTGTGTCCCAGAGAGCTCAGGACATGGAGGCTCAGCCACTGCAGAACAAGAGGAAGAAGCCAAAAACAGGCGTTAGCTGACAGCTTGTATTCAACTGACTGGACCAGCGGGTCCCACCAACCCCAACACCCAGACCTTTGTTGACAGGGCATCTGAAGTTCACCCACTGTATTGAGAAACTGACCCGGGGAGGCTGCAGGGAAGACCTATGGTGACATCTGGTGGGTGGGGAGGTGAGGGGAGGGGGGTGCGGAGACAATGAAAAACCTCGCTTGCGGCCCTAATATTTACCACCCCAAGGCCTACAGGCCACCCAGCTCTGCCCTGCATACCCCGACTATCAGTGTTTCAGTGTTTCACTCCTAGGGAACACAGAGAGAACAGAGACGATGTGGGGAGCAGAAAAAACAAAAATGAATGCTCCCAAACTCTAATATCTTCAGAGAGAAAAGGCTTGTATCATAAAAGTGGATAGCTTTATTAAAAAGGAATGAGAGAAAAGTCTTCAAAAATCAAATAGATGAAATCCATGCCACAGAAAGATCAGAAGGTTAAGTCAAGGAAATCTAGAGAGCAGGAAAGGTTAAAAGATGGAAAGCAGGAGACCTTAAGAGGTCCAAGCTCTGATAAAACAGAATTCCAGAGACCAGAAAAAACAGAAGGTAGGAAATTATGACACGTTGTAAGTAAATTTCAAGAACTGAAAAATATGAGTTTCAGATTGAAAAGGCCCACTAGGTGCCCAGCAGGACAGATGAAAAAAGATCCAGACGCTAAGACACAGCTTTGCAAAATTTCACACCACCAGGGATAAAGCAAAGCTCCCAAAAGATCTGAGAAAAAAAAAAAAAAAATCGTCATATACAAAGAACTGGAAATCATAGTATTGTGGGACTTCTCAAAAGCAAGCCTGGAGGCTAGAAGATGATGGAGCAATGTTTTCAAATGTCTGAGAGAAAATGCTTTCAGCCTAGAATTCTCTCTCCAGACTATGAAGTGACACCCAGGTCAGTTAAGCGTGGGGGCAGAATAAACACATCTGCAGACTTGTACGGGCTCTAAAAATTGGCCCGCCACGCACACTTTCTTTGGAAGCTCTGAAGGATGTGCCCTACAGAAACGAGAGAGAAAACTTAAGAAATAAGTGGCCGTGGGGTCTAGGAGACAGAGAATCCACTGTAGGGAGCGTGGGGGCAGCAGGAGGGCCCAGGAAGGGGGCTGTGCAGCACGTCTGAGAGGACAGAGGGGAAGTGGCATGAGCTCGTGGGATAAAGTACCTCGAGGGGTCTTCCAGAATTGGGTAGAACCGGTGATTACTCCTTAAAAAGTAGAAGAAAAAAAAAAGCAAGGATTAACCATACCCACTCGTCTTGGCAGTGAACAATTTTTTTTTTGAACAATTTTTACGTTTATAAAATTTTATGTTTCTAACAATATAAACATAGAAACTGAGTTATCAAAAATTGATAACAAGTAACGTCTCAACTCAAGACTATTGTTTAGAGCAATAAAGATACATACCAGAAAAAAGCATGAAGTGTTGCCCTTGGGGTACAAATATTTTTTTTTAAAGGCTTTTAGTCCTTTTTGTCATTTAAAACTATATATCACTTTGATGAAAATAAAAATTAATTAAAAAAATTTTAACAGAATATTTCCTAATGCAAAAAAAAATCAAACATAAAATAAACGTTATTTTACAATGTCAAATTGTATCTAATTGTTTTCTAGGAGTAAGTGTTGCCAGTTTAGAAATAAGTATTCGATGATGCAACCTGAAATGGGGCTTGAGGTTCTGCTTTGTCGACATTTTTGGAAATCCAGGCTCACCCTGGTGTGTGTTAATGGAAATGCAAGGCATGGCCCACCATCCTCACACTTGAGATGCTGGGACCTAAAAGGAGGAAGGAGGCCAGCTCAAGCAGGCTGAGGGGCCACACATTGGCTTCAGAAGGCTGTCGGGTTCAATTTCTTTCATCTAGCCCTTTGCAAATGGCTCTTACATGTCTCTAATCAATTCCTCTTTCCGTTCACCCCTTCCTGCCACCTGTTATGTTTCTATAACTCGTCATTCCCCAACCTCAAATTTTCAAATCCCCTGATGTTAAAAAGGTTCCCAAAGCCTATAATAAAGTTCAAATGTTGGGTATGGTATTCAGAACCGCTTGTGATTTGTCCAGTCTCATTTCCCTTACTCCCTGTGCTCTGGGTATCACCCTGGACTATTCTCAGTTCCCCAACATATTGGTCACATTCCTTTCTCTGGGCCTTTGCTCAAGTTGTTGACTACCTAGAATTCCCTTACTGCCCACTCCTTCCCCTTTAAAACTCTCCTCTTGGAAGCCTATCCCAGCCCTAGTCAATACTGATAGCAGCCTCCTTGGGGTTCTCAATAACCACTCGACAGTGGGGTATAATCTGGCTTGGCCCAGTTAATGTATGTAGACAGGCCTTCCCACTAGACTGAAGGCTCCTTCAAGGCCAGGCTTGGCTCTGGTTCATGTTCTATTCCCCACAGTATGAGGTACAAGGTGTGCCAAACACTGGCATCAACACGGCCTCAAGGGCAGCAGGCCAAGGGACTCTATTGTTGGCCTCAACCAACGTGCAGCTGGGCTCTACTCCCCAGTGTCTAGACTCCAGGCATGGGCCTGAGTGTATCTGAAGACCAAATGACCCCCTTCCATCACCCCAGTGTACCTTGATCATCTTCACTTTCATCCTCTCTTCTGGTCAAAACAGAAAAAGTTAGTGAAATAACCCAAAATGCCCTGTGGCAAAACCAGGACACCTCCAAAGAACCCACATGTTAGTAAACAGCAACCAAAACCAGAAGCAAAGATCAGTCTCATTTCACTGTTGTTGCTTCTGGGCTTGATTCAGTTCCAAAAGCTCTAAGCTTGGGGAACAAGTTACATACTTTACAAATACAGTGAATACTATGGGTGGGGAGCTTCTTCCTGACTATGAGCGACCGTCCTGGGTTAGTGATGGGGTGGAGAGAACCTTGAAGAACTGTGAGACTTAAATCTCTTCCACCCTGGCTTACAATGTGTTTGGGTTACCTAGGGTGTGGGTCCATGCCCAACACTGTTGTTAAAACACTTTTTAGTAGCGTGGAAGATCTTCCCCAAAATAAAATGGAGAAAGGTTCAAATGCAAAAATACAAATTGGCTGACACTGCTATAACCAGAATGATCTTTTGAACACAAACTGATCTTGCTGCACTCTTTTACAATTCTTCAGTGGTTTCCAATGGCCTGTGGGATGTAAAGTCCAGATCCCTTTGCAGGTATTTCAACCCTTCACATCAGCCCCTGTTGCTCAGTTCAGCCTGGTGATCCATGAATCCTCACCCACTGTACCTTCCAGGCAGGTGAACTGTTTGATTGAGGTTCTCTCCACACACACCTCCATGGTGTGCACACACTCTGACTTCTGCCTGGAATGACTGTCCCTGGCTTGTTCCTTGAATGGGCTTCTATTCTTCCTTCAATAGTCAGCTCCAATCTCTCCTCCTCTGTCTTAGCTCCTCTTTCCCCAAGGGCCCACAGCACTTTGCACTGGCATCCATGGAGGCAATGGTCACATTCTTTATCACTGTTTGCATGTCTTATCTCCAAGGAGACTGTAAATTCCTTAAGGGAGAGATGGAGTCTCCATACCTGAGTCCCTAGCGATCAGCAGGTGCTCAGTAAATGTCTTCTACACTCATGAATGAAACCTGCCTGCTGAGATTTCACAGGTGTCCTCGCCTAGGGACTAAATGACTGAAGTGGGTGAGTCTTCAGGTGATCAGGCTGTTTCAGAATGGGAGCTCTCAGTCCAGAGAAAGCAATACGAAAACAACTACACTCAGAGCTCATCCAAATAAAACCATTTTTAAAGATTTCACCTTCTGTCCTTCACCTCACAGTCAGGGAAGGAGTAAATTTGACCTCTACAACTGGGTGATAAAATGACTCCCATACAAAGCTGTCTCGAGAGTGAGTAACTGGTGACAGCGATTACATATCTAAAAAGCTTCTTGCAGGTAGAAATTCCATATACAGGGTCGTTTCGTAACCTCTAATGCCTTGAAATCCCAAGTCCGTTATTTTCTACATGCAGTTTCAGTCTACCTCTACCTTAAATAGGTGCATTACCATCCCATGGACTATTGTGGGGATTTTAGAATCTCTCTCTCTCACACACACAGCCATTCTGACCTGGGATTAGATTAAATCGACTCAGTGTCTCTGACCTAGCAGCCTTTATGTCTGTGGAAAGGGGGAGGGGGCTAGAGGCTTGGAAACCCAGCGTGCACTAAATCGGCCGGCTGCCCTTGGAAGAGAGATGATTAAATGCTGAGGTTCAGTAATCAGGCCAGGATTGTCCCTGCATCTGCTCAGCCTGCCCCTGATTAGCCCTAATCTAGAAGGCGTATGTTAATCTAAGCTTGTATTTGGGGTCATTTTGATTGATTAGGCAACAGGAAGCCCCTCCCATTCTACTTTAAGGACTTGAAGTTCCCCTTCAAGAGAACTTCCTAGTAATAAGACTCTCCTGGCATTTGTGCAACACTTTTCAAAGCCCTCTCACACCCACTGCACATCACTAGATTTCTGCTAAGACTCTGTAGCAGCAGGCAGGGCAGGTATTCTTCGCTTTCACAAATGATAGGCAAGTTCCTTTGGCAGAACTATGGACTTATAAAGGCACGTACTTAACAAAATCCTGAAGATTTTAGTACCCCAATCTCTAATACCCCCATCTTTCAAAGCTATAAGAAACCCTAGAGTTCTTCAGTTTAGAAAATCTAACCCCCCTTTTCTTTAAGTTCAAAAGTAAACAGATAAAAAGTTTAAACAAAACAAAAACATGGACTGAGAGAGACTGAGTGACTTTCCCCCCCTCAAGATGACCGAGTTTGTGGTAAAGTGAAGCATCTGGGAGCCTTTGCACGCACTAGTAAGCCCTTACCATCGAACACTATGTCCAGCAGGGACCCAGAAGGGAGAGGACTACCCACTTTGGGCTCACTGCTGCCTCGCCTCTCAGGCTTCTTGGTAAGGTTTACAGAATTGGCCAAAATGGAAAAAGAGGCCAAAAGAGACTCAGGAACTTCAGGTCCCAGCACAAGGATTTCCTTGTCAAATAGCAGTCAGCCCCAAATCCTGGAGGAACTGCTGACTCCAGGACCACATTCCCCTGTAAAAGAAAATGAGACCTGACCCTGCTCTGTTTTTCTACCACTGGGTATCATTCTTGAACCCAAATGGTCAAACACACTCCTCCCACTCTTCTCCCACCTCAACAAGTGGTGATTACATCCTTCCAGTTGCTCAGGCCAGAAACTTGGAAGTCAAGCCATCTTTGACTTCTCGTGCAATTCATCAGCAAATCCTGTCAACCCTCCTTTCAAATATAAACCCAGAATTCAACCACGCTGACTGCCACCACCCTGGACAAACTCCTATCCTCTCTTGCCTGGACTACATTTTAGCTTCTCCTGTAATCACCCTGCTTCGGCCCTGGCTCCACTGCACCCTGTTCTCCCCTCCACAGAAGCCAGAGGGATCTTCTAAAACTTCCACACGAGGTGATGGACATGGAGGCACATTCTGAAAATTCAGACATTTGCTTGGCCTTGTTTTCTGCAAAACAGGAGGTCATGAGGTTCTGTAGTGGTCTGTCTCTGATGGTGTCACCAGGGGAGGCTTTGTGGTAGACCATGGGCACCAATGAGAGTAAATTAAAGGTTAGTGTCACAGCCTTGCACACTCTGGATTTATCATTCATGAGCTGATCTACTCTATTCCTGACCCCTCGTGAGGTAATGAGTTTCGTCACTTACCTACCATGTAATGGATCTCTCTCACACACACGTGCGTGCGCGCGCGCGCGCGCGCGCACACACACACACACACACACACACACACACAAACGTATGCGTATAATTGGAAGTTACTTAGGGGAATTAATTCATTTTTCCCAAAACTAACTTCTTTTAGTATTCTGAGATTTGATGAATAAATCTATACAGTACAGTTAGCTAAATCTTCTTGAAATATTGTTTGGCAATGGCCACCCCGCCACCTCTCCCTGCCTTTTTGGCGGCTCTCTACTAAAGGAAAAATAAAGTCCAAATAGCTAATAGATGAGGGATTACACCAGCCTTTCCCATAAATACTCTATATTACCCCTTCATCACAACCATATCTGTCCTTTCAGTATACCCTAACCATCACATGTATTTACTCAGGCAGATTCCTCTGGCCTAGAATTATCCCTGCCAACCTAGGTCCTGTTCTTTCAACAATTTCCCTGTCTTTCAGGGGTTCCCCCAGACACAACAGCCCACTAGGTCCTCTCCTTCAGGGGATTTGACTGCCTCACCATTCATTTGGCACCAGATCTGTGCTAACCTGTTTCCAAGTAATTAGTTTTTTCCTATACAAATCTGCTTATTTAGATTGTTGGCAGGACTATGTCTTTGAGTACTGGGCAACCTGAACATAGTAGATGTTAATAATTGAATATGACAATTGATCGTGTTCTTCATGATTTTCAGAAGCTTGATTACATTCTCATTAGCCTTGGCCTCTGCAGCCTGAAGAGGTTTAGAGCCTTTTACTCTGCTCCAGAATGAGTAGGATTTTCTCCACAACATTATTAAGGTAGCACAGCCAAATGCCGTATGGTAGTTCAGGTGCATTTTATGTGAGGGTAAACAGAAGGTTTTATTTCCATTAAAGGCTCCCAGGCAGAAAACCTACGTGTGAATCCTGGCTCCTCACTTACTGGCGTGTGAGCCTCACTTTCCTCATACATAAAATGGTCATTACCAATTTCACAGCGTTGTTGAGAATTAGATGTGCTGACATAGATAAAGTCTGGCACAGTGCCTGGCACACAGTAGGTGTACAATAAATGTCAGCTGCTTTCAAAGATGACTTTGAATAAGAGGTTTGATGAAGTCTGGCTAGGGTCACAGATGTTAGACTAAAGCTCTCAGGAAGCAGAAAGGAAAGCAGAGACAGCACAGATCTCCTTTCAGCAGCGATTTGCTCCTGCCAGGAAGCACATCATTCGCCAAAGGCCTTCAAAGATGTAAAGATTAGAGATAAAAACCATGAAATCAGGGCAGATGGGCTGGCAGGCAGCTTCCTTTCTGAATGCAGCTATGGTCAGAACAGGCACTGGAACTGCACCATGACATATATGAAATAGCTGCTGATTCAGTGCATCAGTAAATAAAAAACCTAGGCTAAACCATTAATCAGTATTAAGAATGTTAAATATATGATCAGGGACAGTATGATATGATATCATCATGCTGATAAACTTCTAAACCCAAAAACTAATAACACAGGCTAGAGCCCAGTAGAGCACAGAGCTGCAGGCCTAGTCAGGGTCACCCAGAACCACAGACTGCCCTCCCCCCACCCCACTCCATGACAAGATAGAGCAGGACAGACGGCCTGAGGAAGAATGGGCCTTTCATTTGCCCTCACAATCTGGGAAACCTTTGGGAATTGTTGTTTGCTGTAACTGAATCTTTCAGCCCAAAGGCCTTCCAAGTTGGTCATGGAAATATCTTTAGCTGGAAGAAAAATATTGATAGTTGTGAGAGAAAAACAGCTAAACAAATAAATTCTCAAATAAACACAACAGTTGGTGGAAACGCAATAATTCTTAAAGCCCAAAGGAAAAATTCACAATGTAACGCCTTCTGTGGCTTATGGACATGAAAGCGAACTGTATGTGTCAATATTAGGAAAATGCCGGCTTAAATGGGGAACCAGAAGACTGTGACTGGAAGGGATCAGAATAAATAAGAAATGAAACCATGTATTGTATTACCTAAGTCACTTCTGCAGTTTTTAAAGAGCCACCGAGGGTATCTATAAGTGTGTTTAGGGATGACAGGCAGGAGGGAAGTCCTTTAAAAAATCTTATCTTCAGGTCTGGAAAGAAGTTTACATCAGTGCCTGACATCTCAGGAAAGCCACTATTATATGAAGAAAAATAGGCATGTTGTGTTCTGGTATAGAAATGGGAGAATATGAAGGGAAATCAGGTAAAGAAGCTAGTGCAGTAGGCAGGTGGCAGGCAGATAAAGAGGCTGAGAATAACAAACATGGACCAGATGGAAAGAGGACAGACGAGGGCAAGAAAAGGAAGGTCATGAAAAGAATGTTGATATCAAATGAAAAGGAGCTCCAGGTAACCCTCATAATAGTAAGACAAGGGGGAAACAGAAAAAGCATTTCTCTCCCAGTGGTTCTGTTTCTGTTATATTAGCTGCTTCTGGGACATTTAATCTTCCTTTTCCGTGTTCTTTAAGTCCGTGGCTTTTGAGGGCATTTGAGGGATTTATGGATTAAAATATGTATTACATCTGGCAAGTACTGAATATTCTCATGAAGCCAATAGCAGCCTCACAGGTACCCTGGGGTAATAGGCACTTCTCAGCATCCAAAGTTTTCTCCCCTCTTGCTAGACAATCTCAAGGCTCTCTTGGAAAAACCACTTTCTGGAATAACTTCCATAGCAATGACTCTCTCTGGGTAGGACAGTGTCACTGTGTCCTTAGCCTTGATTTTGCAGACCACCAAGAAAATCCTCTTGCCTGTATCCCATAAGCCAAACGTTAAAAGTGAATTCATTTTTACTTTATTAGTGAATGTATTTCAAAACATATTTTGGAGATATAATTTCACAATTCCCTCTTGAAATTACTGAAGTGCCCAAGAACATTAACGAAATCAGGGTTTAGTGCTTCAGAGTTCAGAATCACCATGGTTTATATCCTGGAGACTGAACTCCCAATGTGAGATTGAACAAGCCGACTCCAAGGCCTGTTGTCTGACCAAGAGGGCTTTAAACTGAAAATGGCAGGAGAGGAAAGTGTTCAGCTAAAGCCTGTGGGACATGTATATGCTAGGGAGGACATCTGATCAGAGATGTACAGAGAAGGGTAGGAGCTATACAGTAAATTTCCAGAGATCACTGGGAAGGGAGATAGGGAGAACACCCAAAGTCTCCGTTGTGGACAGGGTGTGAGCAATATGTGAAGAGCTGATATCTTTAAACAGGAAATAGAGCCTACATGACAGAAACCTCAGGAGAAAGCTACCAAGCTGTTTAAGAGTTTGCAATAGTCAGGTGTAGAAATGAATACGAGGGCCAATCAGGAGTTATCCAGAGTTAAGAATGGAGAGTTATTTATTTTTCTGTTATTACTTTCAATTTTTTTATTATGGAAAATTTCAAATAGGTGCAAAAGGAGAGAGACGAGGGTAAGGACCCCCATCCCCAGCCCCTTGTGCCCAGCATCTGGTCCTTGCCTCCTCTATCTGAACAGGGAAAGATGGAGGCAAAAGGCTTCCAAAGATGCTCTCCTGATTCTTCAAGCCCTCACTTAGCCCAGTCTGTAGAGCACCATTTAGAAAGCAAGCAAACAAACATCACTAGAACTTTCTAAGAGCATGCAAAGGGCAGAATTAAATTTGCTTTAGTCAGTAAGACACCTGAAGACAGCATACTGGAAAGTGGAAATAAACAGGTATGGGGTTTGACGGTCACAAAGAAAGAACTCTATCTTATAAACTTCATTTTAATCTATTATTTATCCTGCCTTTCCTACCTGGACTGTATTTAGCATAACCAAATTGTTAATGGGAACAAGTTCTTTATAAAAGAATTCCAGCTAATAAAGGCAGAAGGAATAATAACACTAGAGAAATCACTATTTTGAAACTCTTGGTGAAATAATGGATCTACACAAAGTCATCAATGGTTACTAAAACCGTTAGGTGATCAGGTGATGAAGAGTGTGGAACAGAGGAATCCCACCACCCAGGCAGGATGCAGCACCTGGAAGGGTATATAGCCTCTTAGTTACTCCACCCTCTAGCCGCTTCCTCCCTTCTGCAGAGATGAACCCCCTGTGGCATTCTGTCAGCATCCACTTGCAATGGGCCATATGCCATACAGAGGCTTGACAAGAATACAGAACTTCTAAAAAGCACTGAGCAGGAAGGGCCCCCAGAAAGTGGTGTGGAGAGGCAGCGGCAGGAAGACTGCCTCCACCCACACCCTGGTGCCTGGGCCACAAAGGTGTCTCTGACATCCACCTGTGGAGGTTTACAAATCCTTCGGCGAACATGCCAGCACAATGAGTGCCGACGATGCACATGTGTCTAAAAGCAGATCTTACAGTCAGCTCTTAGCTGAGCCAAAGGCAGGAGAGGTCATTTCCTCTGCACCACGCCGTTAAACTGGAACTTATGATGTGCTTTTCTTGTAGCAGACTTACTTTCTTTCTTACTTTTTTTAAACATCTTTATTGGAGTATCAGACTTACTTTCTAATTATGTCTTCTTTAAGCTAATATGAAAACTAATTTGTATTCCTTAAGAACACAGCAGCTGGCTGGGGGTGAAAGAGATGGGCCAGGCTTACCCTGGCTTGCTTAGAGAAACTGTCCAAGGATTTAAAATGTGTCATGGGTCATCTGCATACCAGATAATCTGTGTGTGGCAATTAAGAATTGACTAGGTTTACATTTATAAAACCGACAGGCCATTTCTGTCTCATAGGGCTGCTTTGAGGATAACCAACATTATATTTATATGATTTAAGTTCCTGAGAAAAGAGGTACTATTATTTCATATAGGTTTTCTCCCAGGAGTCAAATCAACCATGTAGTAGCTACTAGAGGCAGACAAATGGAAGAAACAAGCTTAAAGGTCCTGCCCTTGCTCCCCAGAGGAGCTGAAAATGGAAGATGCCACCAGCTCAGTGCTCCACTCCCGGGAGTGTTGTTCACGCCCCATGTCGTGCACAAAATGAACAATCCATGTACACGCTCTTGGCCCCTGAGTGTTCACATGCCCTCTTGTCCATGAGAAGCTCTGTTTAATGAGAAAAGAACTCTCAAGTCAAATAGTAGGGAGGGATGTGAAAGCTTAAGGAAGGGAAGGCCAGGAAGCAAGTCAGCTGTAAGTGGGCATTCCTAAAATTAAAGTCCTTTCTCATGGTTACAATTCATTATTATCATTATTATTATTGTTTTGTGAGGAGTGAGCAGGGGGTGGGGAAAGGACATGAGATTCTTGGAGGAAAAATAATTTTAAGGTGAAAAGACAAAACTTATAGTCAAGTAACATGGCTGGAAGTTGTTCCAAAAACATTCAGGCAATTTCCTTTTCCCCTTCCAGCAAGCCTGAAATCCAAAGTCCAAGGCTCACTTAAGCAGTCAAGACATTTCAGGAGGTACAGACCAATCTCTAAAACAGTCCTGTACACAAGAACTCACTGTGAAGATGGGCACATTGTATTTGTGCACTGACAGTAAGGTGGCTATAGAGTACTTGAAACGTGGCTAGTGTAACTGAGGAACTGAGTCTTTAATTTTATTTGATTTTAGTTAATTTCAGTTTAGAGAGCCAGGGCACAGCTCTAAAACCTTCCCAGAGCTTCCAGTGAGCCAACTCCACACCATAAGCATGCTTCAGTTGCACACACACTGTAGAACATAAGTGTTGCCTTTGTTTAGATGGAAACTCAATCTGAAATTGGATGCTCTGCACTTGCCTAAAATATATTTCCCTGGCATTCTTCTTATTTATATCACAGGTTTTTTCCTTTGCTGCCCTACCCCATCAACTTATTTTAACATACCCTACCTCCTAGGCTTGTGGGTGAGAAAATTTATCAACATTTGAGAGTACTATAGTATAGCTATACATTATAGCGCTACAAGTAGTAGGGAGAGGCTGGGCTGGGAAGAGTCAGAGAATTGCTGGACGCCTCTTTAGTGAGCCAATCTGATAGCAGTGTCTTTGTAGTCTCGCTCAGAGCAGTGTCTCAGTTTCCATATTTAGACCCCTTCAATGATTCTCAGATCCATTTACTAGCTTTACAACGGAAAAGATGTTTTTACCAATTCTACTTTTGAAAACCTCATTTAGGCTCTGAAAATCTCTAAATTGGGGCCTTTCTCATAATGAAGATTTGGTATAATTATAATGTCACAGGCAATTGTGCTGACAAAGTAAAACCAATATGTCTCCTTGCTGGGCCTTTGCTCTCAGTCTGACCAAGAGGAGGAGAAAAGAGGCTTTGTCAGGAGCAGATACGCAGTGGGAGGCGCCGGGAAAGCAGATCTGCTGAATGAAGCAGGTGCCACTTAGACATTCACTTTACTGACTCCGACCACAACCTCCCTTTCATTTGATAGCCTGCTCTTGGCAGGAGGATGGGGAAAGAGCATCACACAAAAAGGAAGCACGTTCATCCTGTTCAGTTTACTGCCCTGCTAGGCTGCTGCTGCGGGGTTCTGCACATTTGCTCTTTATGAAACAAACGGTAGAGCTGAGAAGTGAATCCCTGTATTTATACAGGTAATCTGAGAGCCAGAGGGCCCCAAACCATACTGGCTGAGCTGTGCAAGCTATTAGAGTTAATAACAGTGTGCTGACATTCCTTCAAAATCCTAATGGAAGCATAAGTAAAAAGAGGAAAGTTCCCTTTACCCAAGAACCTTAAAAACTTTATTCTGTAAGAATTTTTCCTGTTATGATATTCTGTTCTTGTGTGAACAGTGATTAATCCCCTCTTTACATGCTCAATTAAAACCATTTTTTCATCCACATATTGAATAGAAATGACTCCAGTTAAACTTGCCCAATTATGGCTCTGGATTTGGTATGCAAAAAAAAAAAAAAAAAAAAATCCCTTTACAGAATATTACCTGCAATGACAGGCACCAAGATTCTGTCTTGGTTACAAGGAGCTGGAATCATCTAAGACCAGAATCTGTCTTTCGAATACAAAGACTCAGAAAGATCTGGGGACCTAAAGGGAAGGAGAATGAGATAACGAAACATGTAACTTGGCCTTGAGGACACAGGGACGGAGAGGATACCATGGTCAGTGGTATCTATCTGCCTGATGGCAGGCACCTTCTTGGGAATCTCTGCTCTGAAGCCCTGACCTGAGTCCTCTGCCCAGAATATCCCTGGCTTGTCAAGTTTCCCCAAGCTGAGAATACCTGACACAGTCAGACCAACCTGGCTTCACATGTGTGCTAATTCCCTCTGGGGCCCCGAGGAGCCAACTCTGAAGACATTCAGCTTTCAACATGTAAAGTATCTAAAAGCATCTGAAAGACATGGCCATGGCTCAGATGAGCACTAAGAATAGAGAACAAAGTATAGTGGTCATTCCATTGTAAAGGCCCTCTTTTTCTCTGCAGGGCCTAGATTAGCAATTCCTGGTATAAAATGATAAATGCCTGAGGCCACCCTGGTTTATGATGGTGTAGTGGAGACGACACATCCCCTCTGGACTTCCAGATTCTGCAAGGAGAAAGATGAATCTAAACATCACAATGACACATTTTTTTTTTTTTTTTTTGGCCGCACCATGTGGCTTGTGGGATTTTAGTTCCCCGACCAGGAATTGAACCTGGGCCCTCGGCAGTAAGTGTGGAGTCCTAACCACTGGGCCGCCAGGGAATTCCCCACAATGAGAGCTATTCTGGAAGGCCTTTTGGACTTCAGGAGGTCACAATGAAGGGAGTAGGAAAGGAGGACAAGCTTCTACGCTGTGAAAGGGCTGGGTGAGTAACATACATAGGGCAGAGAACTGTAACCCCCTTTGGGCTCTAGAATCAAGAGCCCCATTACACATCTCCATGTTCCCATTTCTCAAAAGCAGCCATGTTTCCTTGTGAAATCTGGAATTCACCCAATGGTAATGGCTTCTTTCAGCCTGTAAGCCACCAGGCTCTGGATATTTAATTCGTTTTGGGGTCATGATAAATCCATTAGAGCACCTGACCTGAAGACAGCTGTAGTTGAGAAGAGAAATTTGCACTTGCGGAGCATCCAAGTGGAAATGGCCAAGTCATCTAGGTCATGAATAAGGCGACGAGGAAGTGGGCGTAGGTGTTGCCACTGCCTCCTGGCTCAGGTTTTCCTGCTCGGAACTCTGCAGTGCACAAAACTAGGCCAGCTCTTCTTGCAACCCTCTGCCCAGCTGTCCACCGGCTGCGGATTACTGTAGTCACGTGGCAGTTTTTTAGCAAAGGCTGGCTGTCTCTGTGCTGAGAAGGTCACTGGGAAGGGAGGCTCATGACATATTTCTGCTGCCCTCCCCTGTGCAGAGGGGCACAACTTGCCAGAAGACTACAGTATTCCTGCCACAGTCTTTATATCGGCGCTGTCCAACAGAGCTTTCGGCAACGATGGAGATGTTCTGTATCTGTGTGGTCTATTAGTAGCCGCTGGCTACATGTGGCTATTTAAATTTAAATGGGAGTAAATTAAAATTAAATAAAAAATTCAGTACCTCAGGCCACATACAGCTACTAAGCACTCGAACTGTGGCTAGTGTGACAGAATAACTGAATTTTAAATTTTATTTAATTTTAATTAACTTGCATTGAAATTCAAATAGCCACCTATAGCTAGTGGCTACTGTATGGGACACACTTTTATTTTATTTTATTTTTAAAATTTTTTGGCGTGGCTTGCAGGATATCTTAGTTCCCCGAGCAGGGATTGAACCCGGGCCCCAGCAGTGAAAGCACCAAGTCCTAATCACTGGACTGTCAGAGAATTCCCGGGACACACCTTTAGATCTTGGGTTTTGATGCCATTTACTTATTGGCTTCTGTTAAGATTCATCATGACACTGACTTCTAAAGTGAGCAAAATATGGCTATGACCATTCTTCAAAACAAGCCTGCAAAAATAGTGAGCCACATCAAGTAATAGTTTCATCAGATAAACAGTAAAGATGATTTTCATTTGTTTTATACCTTCTTTACTCTCTTGGTTGGGTGGATTGGCAAGATGGAGTGAAGGGGGAAAAAGGGAGCCCACAGAGGCAGTAGAAACAGTCCTGGAGATCTGGGTTTGGTTTCCAGTTTCACTATTTAGTAGCTGAGTGTCCCTGGGCAAATCCTAGCTTTAGCTGCCTCTGCAAAACAGGGCTATAAGCTCTGTTCTACCCACCTTACTGGGTGAAGGTAGAACAATGCAGACTGCTTACTTAGTCAACTGCAAGGCAGTGGTGGTGGTGGTAGTAGTAGTAGTAGTAGTAGTAGTATTGGTTAAAAAAAAACACAAAAAACAGGAAAGGAAAGAATGTAGAAAGAAAAGAAAAAGATGAAGGCCCTAAATAATAATGCTTAACGCATACAGTCAAAAGGCAAATAAAGAGCAAAACTGAAACAGTTATTTTCCTGGTATGACATCTACCAACATGCTTCCCAGAACGAAAACTTCATCTCAGGAGAAAGGTTAGCTGGCTGAAATGGGGAAAACCCTGTCTGCAAACAAAGTGTGTTTCCCAGAGCAGCCCAGGGAGGACAGGCTGTGAGGCGTGCTGTTCCGAGCGCTGCCCTGGCTACTGCAGTTCCCCAGTGTGGCACCAGCTTCTCAGGCAGCCTCAGATGCAAGTCCCGTTCATGCACTCAGCCCTTACCCTTCTTCTTTCTGAGCCACAGCTCAGAGCTCTCCTTATCTTATTTGTTCTAAGAAGTAATCTTTTCAGGTCTCTGAGTATGTCCCGCTCCCCCTCCACTTAAAAAAAAGACATGATTCTGAAGGGGAACAGTTGCACTACAGATGAACCTTCATGTGCTTTTTCTTACAGACCAGGCAATGCCTCAGCTTGGTCTGACTGACACCATCCTAGTATCTTAGCTTCGCTTCAGGTCTCCCTGTCAGTGGAAAAGAGGGCCATTTACCTTACAGGAGGGTGGCCTGCAAACCCAGAGTGCCATAGGCGCTGCTCTCTAGGGACTGTCAGGGTGTGGGGCTTGCAGCCTGGGACTTTCAGCTTACACTCAACACTGGTGCTCAGGAGCTGCCTGCTTCCAGTCCCGGAGGCACTGAACTCCCCGTCTTTGCATTAAAGGTACAGTATCAAAGAACACAACAGTTCTTTTCAAGCTATTATCATGCTTTAATGGTGACTGAATATGCACATTTACAGTAAAACTACACTTAATACCGTGGACACATTTCCTAAATTAATTTAATATTTACATCTCCACTGACTCATTTAGGAACAAGTCCTTATACTAATGTGTCCAGAGAATGAGGAAAAGGGAGAATGAGAGATGTATTTTATAGTTTATCAAGATGAAGACTGGCATTTTCTCTCTTATTTTTAAAGAAGAGTTGGAACAGAAGGACATGCTGTAAGTAATAATGGATGATGGTGGTGGTGATAATAAGGAAAAAGTGAAAAAAAGTCACCTTTCATGATGGAAGTTGAAATGCTGCTGGAAGAGAACAGCAGCCCTGGCCCAAGGAGAGTGATATAACCACATGCAGGAGCCATTAAACAATATCACCTTCAATTTCCTTCACTCAAGGTTATAGAAAAGGCTATGATCTATTCCCATTTTTACAGTATTCATCTCTGGAGCATAAGTTCTTCAACTGCATAAGGTAAGCATTTAGATCTGTCCTAAAGACAGGAAAGCAGGGTCTATGACAGTACCATGCACTCTGTACAACTTAACATATCTGGGGCAATGCTGGAGAAGAAAGTGATGCTGACAGCTAATAATAATTTCGTGCTTGCGATGGCTCTATAGCCATCGTACGAGGCCAAGCACTACGCTAAGCACTTCACAGGACTCGTTTTGTTTAATGCTCACAACCACCTATGAGCATGGAACTATCACCATCCTAATTTTACAGCGAAGGCTCAGAGAGGTTAATGCGCTAGAACACAGAGCTTGGTAGTGGTGCAGCTTTCAGAGTACCCGTCTAGGTCTGCAGGTCCTCCCATCTCCCTTGCCCCTCCTTTTACTCTCAGTGCCACACCAGATACTCACAAAGTGAAATGACCCTAGCCACACTCTCTACAGCAGAGGTTCTTAATTTGGGGGCGGGGGTGGGGAAATGGGAGCTCTCTCTGATCTATTTGCACATCTGATCAAAGCTGTGGACCCCAGAAAAATATAAAACCTTTCTGCAGAATTTCTCAGGGTCCACAGACCCAGGTTAAGGATGCCCTAACATTCGTATAATATACATAAAGTAGGTTTCCACAGAAAATTAAAACACACACATGTTGCCCCCTTCAGGTCCAGCTGGGCTTACCTCTTTATAATAAGTACAGGACAGACCTTTCAGCCATCCCGTCTCATTTGGGAGGCCTTGCAGGATAGGAATGTGTGTTCCTCATGCAAGGGCCCACCCAAAAGTCCTGCTCCCTTATCTGAACTCCATGTTTCTGTCCTTATCCACCTACTCTTTTATCCCCCTTGTTAAGAAGGCCAATTTTTTTTTAAAAAAAGGCATTCCAATGAGCATGGCTGAGATTAAATTCAACTGGGAAAACATATATATATATTTTTTGTTTGTTTGTTTTTGCTTGTTTTTGTGGTACACGGGCCTCTCACTGTTGTGGCCTCTCCCGTTGCGGAGCACAGGCTCCAGACGCGCAGGCTCAGTGGGCATGGCTCACGGGCCCAGCTGCTCTGCGGCATGTGGGAGCTTCCCGGACCGGGGCACGAACCCGTGTCCCCTGCATCGGCAGGCAGACTCTCAACCACTGCGCCACCAGGGAAGCCCCATATATATTTTTTTAAAGTTTATAAAAAGGTCAGAGGAAAACAGGGAGGTGAAAGTGATAACATGGTCAATGTGAAAAGAAGATAAAGTGTTTTTTCTGAAAGAATCTGAAAATTGATTTAGTTTGATCTGGCAATTGGGATGGGTAGTAAAATGTACATGTGTTACACAGTGCAGCAAGACTGAGTGGGGTCTTTGGGTTGTAGGAAATTTTATATCTATGAACCTTAAGGGGGAACCTCAGCAGCAGGACCGTTGGCAGGGCCAGGCCAGAACAGAGAGGGACGTATGGCACTGAAAGAAATGAGAAGGGCTGCTCTTTCTGTGAGTATAATGTGAATGCCCTTGTAAACAGCTTCAATTTTTAAACAGACCAGCCCCCTAGTCCACTTCTCTTCATTCAGGGCATGAGGAAGGTAGCTGGCCCCCGGTCTCAACCAGGACAGAGCAGGTAGTGGATGGTCTCCAGGTGTCGGACAACAGAGAAAGATGTACTTTACGAACGCTCTGGGGAATGAAATCAAGGGCTGGAGGCAGAGCCAAGGGGAAAGCTTCAGTGAGTAGCAGGGGAAGCAAATTAGCCAGTCAACTTGCTCTAAGCAGAAATGTAAACTCCCCTGAGCCCTTTCCCACATTCCCCAACCCTAACACCTCATTCTCTATTTCCCTGGAAACAGGTGGGGAGGCTGAAAGAGCCCTGGCATAAATTGAAGGGCAGCAGGAGGGCTTGGGTAGAGGATTCTAGAAGGTGAGAAAATAACTCTTCAGCTGCATTTACTCCCTTCTGACCATCATCTACTTCCGCCCCAGACAGTGTCCCCTCGTTCTAAACAGCACCAACCCAGGAATTCCCTGGCGGTCCAGTGGTTAGGACTTGGTGCTTTCACTGCAGGGCCTGGGTTCAATCCCTGGCTGGGGAGCTAAGATCCCACAAGCTATGTGTGCATGCCAAAAATAAAAATTAAATAAATAAAAAATAAACAGCACCCACCCATCCCTCTTATGTTCACTAAGTGCAAAGTAACCAGCTCACTGAAAATACTTAAATCTGACGGCCAGCTGCTGACTGCTTCTGTGACTTCCGGAACCAGAGAAACACACACACCTATAGGCTTCTCCAGGCGAGCAAAGGAAAGCCTGTGTGTGCATGTGCGTGCATGCGTGTGCAGTGGGTGGGGATGCTAGCAGGGGAGCACTTGGCATCAGAATCCACTAGAGACACAACATTGTAAATCAACTATACTCCAATAAAAATTAAAAAAAAAAAAAGAAACCACTAGAGGATCCCTACAGCCATGAGGAGCAGCTGGGGCAGATGGGCACTGTGGCTAGACCAGACAAAGGCAAGTGGCCTTCAGCAGAGATGGGAGAAAGGCTCTGACATTTCCAAACTTATTTGTTCAACACTGGGAGACAATCATCACGCTGTATTTGTGGAGTCCGGACAGAAACAGTTCCCATCAAAGGGAGGCAGCAGAGCAGAGCGGTTTGGAAACAAACTGCCTGAATTCAAATTTCACTCTGCTACTCTCTGTGTGAACCTGGTCAAGTTACCAAAACTTTCTGTGTCCCAGTTTCTCCATATGGTAAATGGGGATAATAGTGTTTACCTTATAGATATATTCTGAGTTTTAGATAAGTTAATGCATGTAAAACACTTAGCAGAGTGCTTGCATAAGCAAGCATTATAGAAATGTTTGTTAAATAAATAAAATTAATGGGGCACTGGGACTGAGACACAGAATGCAAGGCTAATAGCAGAAAAGAATGCTATGTCCTACCTTGCAGTACACCACAAGTGGGCAGTGCCCCCACCATCATCTTTAATACAAAAATGAAATTGAAGTTGGGGAATAAAAGAGAAATTAACATTTCAAAGTGCAAGAACTGAGCCTCCATAGAATTCTGCATAAACAGAATGGATGGCCACAATTTCTTAGTCTAGAAAGATACATCCGGTTTGGTCTTAAGCGAACGAACACGGTTGCAGCAGGGACAATGTATTCTCCAGCAACAATTACCGTCCCATTATCCAATTCACTGGGGCAGTATTCAGAGCACTTGTCTCCTACTCCTGGTCCATCTTTGTCATAATGAACACTCCCCATGTCCCCTGTCCCAGGGAAAACTGGGGCAGAAGGAGAAGAGAAGCCTTAAATTAGTCAATTTTAAAACTTCTTAGCAGTTCTGCTAACAGGCTTGGTAGGATTTTTTTCTAGGATGAGGCTTAATTTTTCCAGATGAACTTAAAAATTATTGTGAAGTTCACTCTGCAAAAAAACTCTTTGGAATTTTGATTGAATTTTTTTCAAATTTGGAAATAGGCCTTTCACTAGCTGCTAAGAATAACATCACAATAATAAAATATTACAGTATAAAGAACAGAACAAACAGATGAATAGAAACAAAAGAGCCCCACACAAGACCTTACACAGTCTACTTAAGAATTCTGCATAATAAAGATGAGATTTCAAAACAGTTTTTTTTGGCGGTACACGGGCCTCTCTCTGTTGTGGCCTCTCCTATTTCGGAGCACAGACTCCGGACACGCAGGCTCAGAGGCCATGGTTCACGGGCCCAGCCGCTCCGCCGCATGTGGGATCTTCCCAGACCGCAGCACGAACCCGTGTCCCCTGCATCGGCAGGCGGACTCTCAACCACTGCGCCACCAGGGAAGCCCTCAAAACAGTTTTAAAAGGATGGATTTCAACCTTTTTTACAGGATAAATGATGCTGGAATAATTAATTATGTAGGGGAAAAAATGATTCAGATTCCTACCTAATGCCATATACTAAAATAAATTCCAGATATTTTATAGTATTTAAAATGAAAATTGAGTCCATAGAAGAACGGGCATATAAATATTGATCTGACTTGGGGCCTATGTAAATATAAAGGTAAAAAGAGAAACAATTAAGGAAATAAAAGTGAAAGTGGGACTTCCCTGGTGGCGCAGTGGTTAAGAATCCGCCTGCCAATGCGGGGGACACGGGTTCGATCCCTGGTCCAGGAAGATCCCACATGCCGCGGAGCAACTAAGCCTGTGCGCCACAACTACTGAGCCTGCGCTCTAGAGCCCACGAGCCACAACTACTGAAGCCCGAGCACCTAAAGCCCGAGCTTGGCAACAAGAGAAACCACTGCAATGAGAAGCCCGCTCACCGCAACGAAGAGTAGCCCTGCTCGATGCAACTAGAGAAAGCCCGTGTGCAGCAACGAAGACCCAATGCAACCGAATAAATAAATAAAAAATTAAAAAAAAAATTAAAATTAAATAAAAAGTGAAAGTAACAGAAGTGAAATAAAAATAAACAGGGAAAGCTTGCAACATATACAATAAAGGGATTACATCTTTCCTACTGATTTGGAAAAACTCTTCATATGTTAAAGACTTCAGCAGAAAAACAGGTGAAGAACACGAATAGACAAATACAAAAATACACATGTGTAGATAAAATCATGAAGGAAAAAGTAAAATTATCTATCACTAATATTAAAAAATGCAAATTAAAATGAAATACAACTTATTGCCTACCAAATAGGCACACACACACACAAAGCAAATTATGCTAATATCCAATTTTGGTGAAGGGTAACAAAGCAGGTTCTAAACAGTTCTATTGTAAGTATAAGCAAGTATGAGCTATGTAGAGAGCAAAGAATCAAAGGTATGGACAAGATTTTATACCAAGATGAAGAGTATTATTTTTGTTGTAAAAATATTATTAATAGCCTAAATTATCAACAATAGGGAATTGGTTATTATGATGGATAATATGATGATATATTAGCAAGTATTAAACATATATTAGCAAGTATCAAAAAATATTTAACAACATGAAAATGGTGAAGATATTTCAAAATAAGTTATGAAATAGTACAACATGATCTTAATTAGGTTAAAAAACCTTATGAATGGGGGGAAAAGGCCATATTTTAAAAACTCAACAAAAACAAACCCTCAAAATATTAACATTCTATGTAGTGGGATCATAGATGATTTTTATAATCAGGACCAAAACAACCAAAACAAACACCTCCAGGAAATGCTATGCTCCCCTTTTTTCTTGTGGTGTTGTCACAAAAAGTGTCAGCCATTTTAGAAAATGTTGATCCTTTCTCAGCAGCTCTGGTACGAAGCTTGATGGACAATAATTGAAGCAGATGATTCCCATTACCTTTATTGATTAACTATGAACTTCAATTATTTGTTTTGTTTTCCCCCCATCTAGCTTTTTTCATTATTTTTTGTAGATATAGAAAGAAAGCTGAAAGATCTGTGGATCTGGTTCCCTAGAGAATTGCTAACAATGGATGGCAAGGATGGATAAGAGGTGAATATCACTCGAGAGTTCTTCAACCCGTGTGAGCCTGCCTTCATTGGTTCTGGAGTCCATTAGCAAAGGGAGTTCTAGGGTACAGAGGATGGCAGAAAAAAGGAAACCAATGGGCAATTTAAAATTGTTCAACCTCTTAAGATGTGTTGGGGGGAAAAGCAAGGGATAACTGTGTTAAAAAGAAAAAGAAAGAAGAAAGAAAAGAAGAGGTAGAGGAAGGAACTCAACCAGAGGCCTTTCCCAGATTTAGCATTTCAAAGAGAAAGGCACCTGTGAAAATCTTTGAATTGAACCAAACCATGAAACACCATCATAAAAGACCAAAGACTCAATTACCACTATTAAAAAAGGGAGAGACTTCTGGGAAGATGGCGTAAGAGTAAGACGCGGAGATCACCTTCCTCCCCACAGATACACCAGAAATACATCTACACGTGGAACAACTCCTACAGAACACCTACTGAACGCTGGCAGAAGACCTCAGACCTCCCAAAAGGCAAGAAACCCCCCCCCCCCCCCCCGCCCCACGTACTTGGGTAGGGCAAAAGAAGAAACAGAGACAGAAGGATAGGGACGGGTCCTGCACCAGCGGGAGGGAGCTGTGAAGGAGGAAAAGTGTCCACACACTAGGAAGCCCCTTCGCGGGCGGAGACTGCGGGTGGCGGAGTGGTGGAGCTTCGGAGCCTCGGAGGAGAGCACAGCAACAGGGGTGCAGAGGGCAAAGCGGAAGGATTCCAGCACAGAGGATCAGGGCCAACCGGCACTCACCAGCCCAAGAGGCTTGTCTGCTCCCCTGCCGGAGCGGGCGGAGCTTCGGTCGGAGCACAGGGAGAGGACTGGGGTTGGCGGCGTGAACACAGCCTGCAGAGGGTTAGTGCGCCACGGCTGGCCGGGAGGGAGTCCGGGGAAAAGTCTGGACCTGCCGAAGAGGCAAGAGACTTTTTCTTCCCTCTTTATTTCCTGGTGCGCGAGGAGAGGGGATTAAGAACGCTGCTTAAAGGAGCTCCAGAAACGGGCGTGAGCCGCGGCTAAAAGCGCGGACCCCAGAGACAGACATGAGACGCTAAGGCTGCTGCTGCTGCCACCAAGAAGCCTGTGCGCGAACACAGGTCACTATCCACACACCCCCTTCCGGGGAGCCTGTGCAGCCCGCCACTGCCAGGGTCCCGGGATCCAGGGACAACTCCCCCGGGAGAACGCACGGCGCGCCTCAGGCTGGTGCAACGTCACGCCGGCCTCTGCCGCCGCAGGCTCGCCCTGCACTCCGTGACCCTCCCTCTCCCCGGCCTGAGTGAGCCTGAGCCTCCAAATCAGCGGTTCCTTTAACCCCATCCTGTCTGAGCAAAGAACAGACGCCCTCCGGCGACCTCCACGCACAGGCGGGGCCAAATCCAAAGCTGAGCCCCTGGGAGCTGTGAGAACAAAGAAGAGAAAGGGAAATCTCTCCCAGCAGCCGCATAAGCAGCGGATTAGAGCTCCACAATCAACTTGATGTACCTGCATCTGTGAAATACATGAATAGACAACGAATCATTCCAAATTAAGGAGGTGGACTTTGAGAGCAAGATTTATTATTCTTTCCCCTTTTCCTTTTTTTGTGTGTATGTTTCTGTGTGAGATTTTGTCTGTATAGCTTTGCTTCCACCATTTGTCCGAGGGTTCTATCTGTCCGTCTTTTTTTTTTTTCTTAATAATTACTTTTTATTTTAATAACCTTATTTTACTTTATCTTCGTTCTTTCTTTCCTTCCTTCCTTCCCTCCTTTAGACAACGAATCATCCCAAATTCAGGAGGTGGACTTTGAGAGCAAGATTTATGATTTTTTCCTCTTTTCCTCTTTTTCTGAGTGTGTACGTGTATGCTTCTGTGTGAGATTTTGTCTGTATAGCTTTGCTTCCACCATTTGTTCCAGGGTTCTATCCATCCGTTTTTTTGTTTTTTTTCCCCTCTTAATAATTATTTTTTTATTTTAATAACTTTATTATATTTTATCTTACTTTATTTTACTTTATCTTCTTTCTTTCTTTTTTTCCTTCCTTCCCTCCTTCCTTCCTTGCTCCCTCCCTCCCTCCCTCCTTTCTTTCTTTCTACTTCTACTAATTCTTTCTTTCTACGTTTTCTCCCTTTTCTTCTGAGCCGTGTGGATGAAAGGCTCTTGGTGCTGCAGCCAGGAGTTAGTGCTGTGCCTCTGAGGTGGGAGAGCCAACTTCAGGACACTGGTCCACAAGAGGCCTCCCAGCTGCACATAATATCAAATGGCGAAAATCTCCCAGAGATCTCCATCTCAACGCTAGCACCCAGCTTCACTCAACGACCAGCAAGCTACAGTGCTGGACATCCTATGCCAAACAACTAGCAAGACAGGAACACAACCCCACCCATTAGCAGAGAGTCTGCCCCAAATCATAATAAGTCTACTGACACCCCAAAACACACCACCAGACGTGGACCTGCCCATCAGAAAGACAAGATCCAGCCTCATCCACCACAACACAGGCACTAGTCCCCTCCACCAGGAAGCCTACACAACCCACTGAACCAACCTTAGCCACTGGAGACAGACACCAAAAACAACAGGAACTACGAACATTCAGCCAGCAAAAAGGAGACCCCAAACACAGTAAGATAAGCAAAATGAAAAGACAGAAAAACACACAGCAGATGAAGGAGCAAGATAAAAACCCATCAGATCTAACAAATGAAGAGGAAATAGGCAGTCTACCTGAAAAAGAATTCAGAATAATGATAGTAAAGATGATCCAAAATCTTGGAAATAGAATAGACAAAATGCAAGAAACATTTAACAAGGACCTAGAAGAACTAAAGATGAAACAAACAATGATGAACAACACAATAAATGAAATGAAAAATACTCTAGATGGGATCAATAGCAGAATAACTGAGGCAGAAGAACGGATAAGTGTCCTGGAAGATAAAATAGTGGAAATAACTACTGCAGAGCAGAATAAAGAAAAAAGAATGAAAAGAACTGAGGACAGTCTCAGAGACCTCTGGGACAACATTAAATGCACCAACATTCGAATTATAGGGGTTCCAGAAGAAGAAGAGAAAAAGAAAGGGACTGAGAAAATATTTGAAGAGATTATAGTTGAAAACTTCCCTAATATGGGAAAGGAAATAGTTAATCAAGTCCAGGAAGCACAGAGAGTCCCATACAGGATAAATCCAAGGAGAAATACGCCAAGACACATATTAATCAAACTGTCAAAAGTTAAATACAAAGAAAACATATTAAAAGCAGCAAGGGAAAAACAACAAATAACACACAAGGGAATCCCCATAAGGTTAACAGCTGATCTTTCAGCAGAAACTCTGCAAGCCAGGAGGGAGTGGCAGGACATATTTAAAGGGATGAAGGAGAAAAACCTGCAACCAAGATTACTCTACCCAGCAAGGATCTCATTCAGATTTGATGGAGAAATTAAAACCTCTACAGACAAGCAAAAGCTGAGAGAGTTCAGCACCACCAAACCAGCTCTACAACAACTGCTAAAGGAACTTCTCTAGGCAAGAAACACAAGAGAAGCAAAAGACCTACAATAACGAACCCAAAACAATTAAGAAAATGGGAATAGGAACATACATATCAATAATTACCTTAAATGTAAATGGACTAAATGCTCCCACCAAGAGACACAGATTGGCTGAATGGATACAAAAACAAGACGCATATATTTGCTGTCTACAAGAGACCCACTTCAGACCTAGAGACACATACAGACTGAAAGTAAGGGGATGGAAAAAGGTATTTCATGCAAATGGAAACCAAAAGAAAGCTGGAGTAGCAATTCTCAATCAGACAAAATAGACTTTAAAATAAAGACTATTAGAAGAGACAGAGAAGGACACTACATAATGATCAAGGGATCGATCCAAGAAGAAGATATAACAATTGTAAATATTTATGCACCCAACATAGGAGCACCTCAATACATAAGGCAAATACAAACAGCCATAAAAGGGGAAATCGACAGTAACACATTCATAGTAGGGGACTTTAACACCCCACTTTCACCAATGGACAGATCATCCAAAATGAAATAAGGAAACCCAAGCTTTAAATGATACATTAAACAAGATGGACTTTGATATTTATAGGACATTCCATCCAAAAACAAAAGAATACACATTTTTCTCAAGTGCTCATGGAACATTCTCCAGGATAGATCATACCTTGGGTGACAAATCAAGCCTTGGTAAATTTAAGAAAATTGAAATTGTATCAAGTATCTTTTCCCACCACAATGCTATGAGACTAGATGTCAATTACAGGAAAAGATCTGTAAAAAATACAAACACATGGAGGCTAAACAATACACTACTTAACACCGAAGTGATCACTGAAGAAATCAAAGAGGAAATCAAAAAATACCTAGAAACAAATGACAATGGAGACACTACGACTCAAAATCTATGGGATGGAGCAAAAGCAATTCTAAGAGGGAAGTTTATAGCAAAACAATCCTACCTTAAGAAACAGGAAACATCTCGAATAAACAACCTAGCCTTGCACCTAAAGCAATTAGAGAAAGAAGAACCAAAAAACCCCCAAAGTTAGCAGAAGGAAAGAAATCATAAGGATCAGATCAGAAATAAATGAAAAAGAAATGAAGGAAACGATAGCAAAGATCAATAAAACTAAAAGCTGGTTCTTTGAGAAGATAAAATTGATAAACCATTAGCCAGACTCATCAAGAAAAAAAGGGAGAAGACTCAAATCAATAGAAGTAGAAATGAAAAAGGAGAAGTAACAACTGACACTGCAGAAATACAAAAGATCATGAGAGATTACTACAAGCAACTCAATGCCAATAAAATGGACAACCTGGAAGAAATGGACAAATTCTTAGAAAGGCACAACCTGCCAAGACTGAATCAGGAAGAAACAGAAAATATGAACAGACCAATCACAAGCACTGAAATTGAAACTGTGATTAAAAATCTTCCAACAAACAAAAGCCCAGGACCAGATGGCTTCACAGGCGAATTCTATCAAACATTTAGAGAAGAGCTAACACCTATCCTTCTCAAACTCTTCTAGCAAGGGAGGAACACTCCCCAACTCATTCTACGAGGCCACCATCACCCTGATACCAAAACCAGACAAGGATGTCACAAAGAAAGAAAACTACAGGCCAATATCACTGATGAACATAGATGCAAAAATCCTCAACAAAATACTAGCAAACAGAATCCAACAGCACACTAAACGGATCATACACCATGATAAAGTGGGGTTTATCCCAGGAATGCAAAGATTCTTCAATATATGCAAATCAATCAACGTGATACACCACATTAACAAACTGAAGGAGAAAAACCATATGAACATCTCAATAGATGCAGCGAAAGCTTTTGACAAAATTCAACACCCATTTATGATAAAAACCCTCCAGAAAGTAGGCATAGAGGGAACTTTCCTCAACATAATAAAGGCCATATATGACAAACCCACAGCCAACATTGTCCTCAATGGTGAAAAACTGAAAGCATTTCCACTAAGATCAGGAACAGGACAAGACTGCCCACTCTCACCACTCTTATTCAACATAGTTTTGGAAGTTTTAGCCACAGCAATCAGAGAAGAAAAGAAAATAAAAGGAATCCAAATCAGAAAAGAAGAAGTAAAGCTGTCACTATTTGCAGTGACATGATACTATACATAGAGAATCCTAAAGATGATACCAGAAAACTACTAGAGCTAATCAGTGAATTTGTTAAAGTAGCAGGATACAAAATTAATGCACAGAAATCTCTGGCATTCCTATACACTAAGGATGAAAAATATGAAAGTGAAATCAAGAAAACACTCCCATTTACCATTGCAACAAAAAGAATAAAATATCTAGGAATAAACCTACCTAAGGAGACAAAAGACCTGTATGCAGAAAATTATAAGACACTGATGAAAGAAATTAAAGATGATACAAACAGATGAAGAGATATACCATGTTCTTGGATTGGAAGAATCAACATTGTGAAAATGACTCTACTACCCAAAGCAATCTACAGATTCAATGCAATCCCTATCAAACTATCACTGGCATTTTTCACAGAACTAGAACAAAAAATTTCACAATTTGTATGGAAATACAAAAGACCCCGAATAGCCAAAGCAATCTTGAGAACGAAAAGTGGAGCTGGAGGAATCAGGCTTCCTGACTTCAGACTATACTACAAAGCTACAGTAATCAAGACAGTATGGTACTGGCACAAAAACAGAAATACAGATCAATGGAACAGGATAGAAAGCCCAGAGATAAACCCACGCACATATGGTCACCTTATATTTGATAAAGGAGGCAGGACTGTACAGTGGAGAAAGGACAGCCTCTTCAATAACTGGTGCTGGGAAAACTGGACAGCTACATATAAAAGTATGAGATTAGATCACTCCCTAACACCATACACAAAAATAAACTCAAAATGGATTAAAGACCTAAATGTAAGGCCAGAAACTATCAAATTCTTCGAGGAAAACATAGGCAGGACACTCTATGACATAAATCACAGCAAGGTCCTTTTTGACCCACCTCCTAGAGAAATGGAAATAAAAACGAAAATAAACAAATGAGACCTAATGAAACTTAAAAGCTTTTACACAGCAAAGAAAACCATAAACAAGACCAAAAGACAACCCTCAGAATGGGAGAAAATATTTGCAAATGAAGCGACAAAGGATTAATCTCCCAAATTTATAAGCAGCTCATGCAGCTTAATAACAAATAAACAAACAACCCAATCCAAAAATGGGCAGAAGACCTAAACAGACATTTCTCCCAAGAAGATATACAAACTGCCAACAAACACATGAAAGAATGCTCAACATCGCTAATCATTAGAGAAATGCAAATCAAAACTACAATGAGATATCATCTCACACCAGTCAGAATGGCCATCATCAAAAAATATAGAAACAATAAATGCTGGAGAGGGTGTGGAGAAAAGGGAACCCTCTTACACTGTTGGTGGGAATGTAAATTGATACAGCCACTGTGGAGAACAGTATGGAGGTTCCTTAAAAAACTACAAATAGAACTACCATATGACCCAGCAATCCCACTACTAGGCATATACCCTGAGAAAACCAGAATTCAAAAAGAATCATGTACCAAAATGTTCATTGCAGCTCTATTTACAATAGCCCGGAGATGGAAACAACCTAAGTGTCCATCATCAGATGAATGGATAAAGAAGATGTGGCACATATATACAATGGAATATTACTCAGCCATAAAAAGAAACGAAATTGAGCTATCTGTAATGAGGTGGATAGACCTAGAGTCTGTCATACAGAGTGAAGTAAGTCCGAAAGAGAGAGACAAATACCGTATGCTAACACATATATATGGAATTTAAGAAAAAAAAATGTCATGAAGAACCTAGGGGTGAAACAGGAATAAAGACACAGACTTACTAGAGAATGGACTTGAGGATATGGGGAGGGGGAAGGGTAAACTGTGACAAAGCGAGAGAGAGGCAGGGACATATATACACTACCAAACGTAAGGTAGATAGCTAGTGGGAAGCAGCCGCATAGCACAGGGAGATCAGCTGGGTGCTTTGTGACTGCCTGGAGGGGTGGGATAGGGAGGGTGGGAGGGAGGGAGACGCAAGCGGAAAGAGATATGGGGACATATGTATATATATAACTGATTCATTTTGTTGTGAAGCTGAAACTAACATACCATTGTAAAGCAATTATACTCCAATAAAGATGTTAAAATGAAAAAAAGAAAAATACCGCAGCCAACTGCAAACTTCAATATCAGAAAAAATTAATAAAAGCACAGCCAACTTAAAAAAAAAAAGATAACCGACTTAAGGGGGGGGTGGGGGAGGGATGGATTGGGAGTTTGAGATTAGCAGATGCAAACTATTATATAGAGAATGGATAAACAACAAGGTCATACTGTATAGCACAGGGAACTATACTCAATATCTTGTGATAAACTATAATGGAAAAGAATATGAAAAAGAATGTATGTATATATATTATAACTGAATCAATTTGTTACACAGTAGAAATTGACACAATATTGTAAGTCAACTATACTTCAATAAAACAAATTTTAAAAAATAGAATTTTAAAATAAGAAAAAAAAAAAAAGGGAGAACATAAATGAAATAGAGTAATGCTAGTGCTTGAGTAGTCTCTTTAGTGTTGGGGTGAGATAGGGTCCAGAAAAAAGAAGTCTTCAGATACAAGATCTCTTGTCCGGTCTGCCTTGGTAATTTGGAATTTAAACTTCTACCATGAAGGTGTCATTATCCTTAACTTGAAAACCACTGACCTACACTGCCCCAGCCATCTCACATTGGTTACTGTACTCTGTCAAGCTTCACACACAATGGTCCTCCATCCCCTCTAGTTCCATCCCAGAAGATGCTGAAACTCCTGCTTCAGGTCGGAACAGGTCAATATCCGCATTGTTCTTAGAAGAGTCATCTGCTAGAAGGATTTTTATTTAAGCCATATTTTGGAATCTGGGATGTATTTTTTTCCCCAGTAGTGTCTGTTACCAAATAGCACCTTGTTCTGCTGTCATCTTCCTGATAATAAACTCTTCCTGATAATAAATTTAGTCTACTGGCAGACACCATAAGCTTGTCATGACAAAAGTGACAAACAATGCCAATAGGACACAATCTGAAAGAATAATGAAAAAAGAACCCTTGAAATTCCAGACAGATGAACTAGTTGGTTAAATGAGAATATTTTGGCTCCAAGTCCCAGAGTAAATCCTATAGCACTCTGGGTAAAAATGCTAGAAGGCAGAAAGAGCATCAGAATTACCTGGATCATATCCAATATTAGATTCATCCTCTGGATTCCCAAGGGATAGATGACATGATACGTGCCTTCACCTAATATTACTAGGATAAGGCACAACTCAACAGTCTGATTTGATATAGCACCAAGAAAGTGGTAAATCCAACTCTCAAGTCTGAGTTCACACATGTTGGCAGGTCACAAACTAGGGAATGGTCTGCTTTGGGGAACCACTGGCTTTTTGGATGTAGATCATAATTTTCTCTTATCACAAATGCAGCCAACAACATGAAGTCAACACAACTGATTCACACAACCCAAGCTACTGAAAAGAAGCAGCTCCCAGGAATCAACAGTAGTGGTGTGGTTGACCTTTATCTCATGGCTGAATAGATCTACTTGGCGGGAGCCCCAGAGAGTCCTTACACTTACCTATAAATTCATCTACCTGAAAAGGTGAGGCTAGGGAGGAGCCAGAACTATAAAGCAGTCTCTTCTCCTCAACCGGACAGGTCAAGACCACTAGAAGGGATAACAAAGTATCCCATCAAACCCACACAGGGAATTATTTTTAGTAGTTCCATAGTGAATAACAGGAATTGCACTTCAGAAGAATGTCACACAGTCAGATATCTTCTGTTCAAGGTAGATGAGGACTGAAATGAGGAATAGAAAAAGATAAGGAAATAGGGGTAGGATTCAAGCTCAAGAGGGAGGTTTTCCTTAATTCCAACTATGGTCCATTTCACCCTGAACATACATGGCTATAAGATGCCCTTTACCTTGCAGTGTTCTGGCTAAGATCAACTTTATCTCTATTTGGGTTAGTTCATGGAAGCCCCTAGCCCTACAGAAAAAGCAGGCTGTAGTTTTAATATGTGATTTTTTGTTTAAGAAAATGATTCTCAGAAGCCACATGGCTCTTTACATTTCCTGTTATTCTTCTCTGGGAGACAGAAGTGCTTTCTTCTCCCCACTTTTGAAGGAGGATGCAGCATTGTGTCTTTCTTCAAAGACTTTTCCAACTAACATGTTATTTAGTTCTTAGGGATCTACCCTAAAAAAAGTGTCAGGGACTTTTCCTTCAGCCACTAAATGCCATTAAGGAACTGTCTGCTTAAATAAAAGTATGTCATTATCCATCCTCTTTCCAGGACTTTAAACTACAAATCTCCAAAAACCATAGAGTACTTAATTTGTCCTACTTAAGTATATGTATATTTTAAAAGCTTAATAAACAGTCACACAGAGTCTCACAGAACAGGACTGGTCTTCCTCTTTGACTCAGACTTTTGAGGCACTTCCCGGGCAGCTCAAGACTTCGTTACTGACTCCCAGAGCCTGCTGAAGTAGATCCAAAGAGCTGGGCTGGAGCTGTAAATTTTTGTCATATTTCTATGAACTTTATCCCTCTTGTTTATTCAGGATATCACCAATATCCAGGAAGTCAAAGAGCCGGGAAAGAAGGGCAGGGTGGTGGCAAGTTATTGGCTCAATCCGGAGGTCCTTGGTGAGGCCACATTTAACAGGAAGCAGAACCCAGAGCATCAATCAGAAAAGCGCCTTTATCACAGCCTGCTGGCTGACCTTGTGGTGAGATGGTGGTGCCCTTCTCGAGATAGTCAGAACATTCCTCGCTACCACAATGCACTCGCCCACAGGAGAGTCTCTGCTACAGTAAAGGACACTGATCTACCCCATGGGAGAAAATGGACAAAATGTACCCCATGGAAAATTTAAAAATCCCTCTCAGCAAGTACTGTCACAGCAAATAGTCACTTTTCAAATAAGTCATTCAGTTAGGTAGCCATTATTATGGCTTTTTTTCCCTCCCAGGAAACCCCAAGTCTCCTACTAGTGAAAGGAATCAGAGGCTCCTAGAATTTTCCTAGGTATCAATTGCCTACCAATATAAAAAAACTCAAATCAAAGTTCAACCTCATTCTGAAGGGTTTGTTGTCAGTCATGTCATGAAGGTTTAAGTGGAAACAGGGAAGAAATTCAATAAAATATTTATGCTCTCTTACCATTAGCATCTTGGACTCCAGTAAGTGCTCCGACAGCTGCTGCGGTTTCCCCAGACAGGACTATCTGTCCCCCCCCTTGCAAGGTGGCCTCAGCCAGGGTGGCGACAGCATGGGCGGCAGCTTCGCTGTGGGTATAGAAAGAGGAGGGGGGAATGTATGAGTTGAATAAAGGTATAGCACTGCAGCAAGACAAACCAAACTTTCAGCCTTCCCTAGGATCTCTCCACCGACTCCATGTTTGTGAGCCTACCAGCACATAAGGCTATTGACAGAATCAGAGCAATTTTTAAATGATAATAATAAATAGCTAGAGAAATCCCAAGTCTTTCACGTTTATACAGCTAATGTGAGATTTTCTTTAAACCTAGGATACGGGTGTTTAAGGACAGAAGGCACGCATTCCCAGTCCCTTCTTTATCAAGATCAATCGAGTGCCTGTAAGCCATAGTGGAAGCTCTGATCCATATTCACAATGCAAAAGCCATTTTGGTTGTCAATCACAATGTTTTCTTTTTCTCTTTTCTCTTTATGGTAACACAAGGCAGACCATCTGAAACTGCCTTTTTGTTTGTTTTTGTTTTTGTTTTTTTTTGCAGTACGCGGGCCTCTCACCGTTGTGACCTCTCCCGTCGCGGCTCCGGACGTGCAGGCCCAGCGGCCATGGCTCACAGGCCTAGCCGCTCCGCGGCATGTGGGATCTTCCCGGACCGGGGCACGAACCCGTGTCCCCTGCATCGGCAGGCGGACTCTCAACCACTGCGCCACCAGGGAAGCCCTGAAACTGCCTTTTTATAGCTAAGGATGGATGATAATGTGAGGAGTCAGCAACCTGGACTTGCTATTCAATTAATATTAAATAATTACTCAATACTCTGCAATAACCTATATGGGAAAAGAATCTGAAGAAGAATAGGCATGTGTATATGTATAAATCACTTTGCTGTACACCTGAAACTAACAAACATTGTAAATCAACTATACTCCAATATAAAATAAAACTTTTTTAAAAGATACATAAAAATATATCAAATAATAGCAATTTGGTTTACATCCATGATTCCAAATACAAAGTAATGGTTGACTAATATCTTGCAAAGTTCAGCCCTTCCTTTTGCTTCATGTATAGGTAGGCAGAACTAAATTAACACTTAAAAGTTTAAATTATCACTATAAGCCCAAAATCCTTGACTCTACAAACATAGTGAAATAATAAACCTCCCTTCACTGCAAACCAAACACTCTGCATAACAGAAAGATATTAGCCATCTATTTATAGTAAACACTATTCTAGCAGTTTGTATCCCATTTTTCTTTTCCTTATTGTATGCTTTTACTATATGCATAAATACCCACTTTTATTGATTCGATGATGATACAAACTATAAAATGTATTACTGTTTCATGTGCCAGCAAAAAAAGAAGAGTTCCTGGGCATTCCCTGGTGGTCCAGTGGTTAGGACTCCATATTTTCACTGCCAGGGCCCGGGTTCGATCACTGGTCAGGGAACTAAGATTCCCAAGTCCCACAGCACAGACAAAAAAAAAAGATCCTGACAATTGTAATCGTAAGATTATAGTTTACCATCCAAACTTCAGAGATGTTAAAATGTGGAAGAAAAGAAAAAAAGAACCCACCAGATAAATTCATCACCTCTCCTGGGAAAGTACCAGGTACCACTCTGCACAGTTACTGAGGGAGTATCAAAAGTGGGCATGGAGAAAAGGAGGTGGCGTCATTTAGTTTATCAGAGGTGGACAAAGTCCTGGGTTTGACATCAAATAAGCTAGTTGATTCAGCTTTGTTCTGAAGCTGCAGACTTTGCCACAACTATGGCAGTCATCTCGCAAAAACAAGCTGTAGGGGAGGATGGGGCGGGGGGCAGCTGTGGACCATTTAGGGCAAACGTGTCACGACTGTGGGCAAAGCAATGTGTACCAAACTTAACAGTGTCACTTTCATCTAAGAGAGTCAGCAAACAAGTAAAGCAACTGACATAATCATTCTTCTGGGGAAGACTTCTTGGTCACTATAAGGATGTTAGGAAGCAGTTTAAGAAGTCCAATGGACAGAAAAGTCTCATTAAATAGAAAATTCTGCCCTTCTTGCTAACTTGCCTTGCTTTTTAAATTGTTATGTGTGTGTTTAAAAAGTTATTTTTCTCTGATAATAAAATGCATGTAGAGACTTGTAAAAATTCATTAAGTATAAAAGAAAAATTTTAAACATCACGCAGAGATAAGAGCCATTTTCCTTCTAATCTTTTTTTTTTTTTGCGGTATACGGGCCTCTCACTGTTGTGGCCTCTCCCGTTGCAGAGCACAGGCCCCGGACATGCAGGCCCAGCGGCCATGGCTCACAGGCCCAGCCACTCCGCGGCATGTGGGATCTACCTGGGCCGGGGCACGAACCCATGTCCCCTGCATTGCCAGGTGGACTCTCAACCACTGCGCCACCAGGGAAGCCCCCTCCTTCTAATCTTAAACACAATTTTAAACAGATAATCAGGATCATACTGTACACAGTTTTATAGCCTGCTTTTCTTACCTAACTTGGTATTTCCCCATATAAATACTCTTTGACATTTATTCAAAATAATAAGTTAAATGTAAAACTGCTGATTCCCCCCACCCCCTTTTCTATTTGTTCAGCTGTGGTAACTTTTAATTTCCAGGCTTCCTTTAACTTAGTTCAAGATCATGATTACATATTTCAAATTTATTTACTTCCTTTATAAAAAATTTGGGGATGGAATTGAGGTTGAGCAAAAAGCTGAACAGAATCATAGAGTTTCCACGCGGCCCCTTTAAAAGCTAAGATCAATCTCTGTGCTAAAACGTACTTCCGATGTGATACCCACAGCCAGTCATTCCATAGTATCTGTAACATGAATTCAGAGCCAAAGTGGACCCTGGATCTGGAATTACTACTAAGGCTATTCTTTACCTTTTACAAGGTAGATTTTAATTTTAGGATGCTTTATAATTATTCATTAGAGATAGTAAAACGAATGATTATTTAGTGCCTAGACCCTTAACTTTTAATATTTTTCTGAGAAACTTGTGTCAAATAATACTACCAGCCAATTCTGCAGTGTTCAGCTATCACGGATTAACGATAAAAATATTTAACACTCTGACCTGAGACTTCATGGAAAGCCAAAAAGGATATTCTTTGGAAAATGCTTCAGCTGTGTGGTATTTTGAAAAAGAAAGCTGGTATATGAGAACTGTTTATATGGAAATAGGAAGCTGTGTTTACAGGTTACCTCAGCAACTGCTCATTTCCCCACTGTTTTATCACAATCTACAATAATCTTATTTCTTATGACATCAAAGGTGATGTCCTGCCACTCCTGGACACATGCTTGCAGGGTGAAATTTCACAGGCTATGAGGGGGAGAGCAGCCACCCAAGCCCTGACCCGGAAGAGTCCCTGTATCCAGTCATACCCATTTTATAATGTCTGAAGCTCTAAGTATTTGAAGTCAATTTTCTTAGTGCCTTTCTAAAATATGTTATGCTGGAAGAAAGCTGTGAAGCAGCAACAACTAAAGCAATCTGGGATGCCAGGGATGAGGGGTCCGACAGGGATGACAGGTCCACAGGTCGGTGAGGTTAGTTACTGCATGCCATGTTCAGGGGCCAGGGGCAAAGCAGCAATGCATGGATCTTTTACATGGTGCAAAAGACAATGGTGACGCCTGTGGTCAGCAGACTATCATTCTCAAGTCTATTCTAACCATTAGACTTCATGGGAAGTGATCAAACTGTACTGCGAGAAAAAGGTTACCTTCACTTAAAAGGTGAGTAGGGATCAAAATGTCTCTAAGCTACCACTTAGCAATTTTTCGACAAAAGTCATTTCCAAACCAGTTACAAATGAGAAGTTTCTAACAAGCCCCCCCCCCCCACCTTTTTTCTGTCAATGTTTTATCTGCAAGTGTCCCACCTTCACCTATAGGAAAAAGAGGCAGTTGCATAGTCCCTGTCCTCTATTTCCAGAGAGGATTTCTGATCTAGGTTGTCCATCCCATGTTACTGGACAAATAAATACAAGTTCATATATTAAAGCCATGTTTTATTTTAGTAAGATCTCTAATTTTAAGTCAATATTTTCATTTTAAAAAATGGTAAGAGTTGGGCTTCCCTGGTGGCGCAGTGGTTGAGAGTCCGCCTGCCAATGCAGGGGACACGGGTTCGTGTCCCGGTCCGGGAGGATCCCACATGCAGCGGAGCGGCTGGGCCCGTGACCCATGGCCGCTGAGCCTGCGCGTCGGAGCCTGTGCTCCGCAACGGGAGAGGCCACAAACAGTGAGAGGCCCGCATACCGCAAAAAAAAAAAAAAAAAAAGGTAAGAGTAAGTTTTTCTTTAGAAACATGATTCACTTCTTTTCTTTAAGCAAAGTCTCTTCACAGCAAAAGAACAGCAACTCTAACTTTCTTGAGCGTTTGTTTCCCCATAGCACTGAGTCACAGCACTACACACAGCAGACACTCAGTAAAAACTGTCTTCCTGTCAACAACATCACATAAATTTCTACCAGAGCAAATGTAGATTCAGTCTACCAATATTTATCAGTACCTGTCTCTATGTGCAAGGACTGTACTGGCTTTGCAGGACTTGTGTAAGAGGGAATGTAAGTTTAGGACAACTTAACCAACGACCTGAAACTTCAAATTAATCACTGTATTGCAACAAGCAAATGATGATTTCATTTCCTTTCCTGTCTGGTTGTTCAGGGTGAACAGGTCTGAGGAGTGACGCTCTGCTTTTCATTTGTTCACTTGATTCTCTCTCCATCTCCTCCTAAAAGTGTTAATTTATTCTGTATTTTGAAAATAATTAAAATTAACTAGCTTCTAGATTTTTAAATTACAATTTCTCCATACCCCTTTTGGGTATGGAGGGTGGGCTACAGGTTGTCTGAGCCCAGGGCCCTCATTCTAACTTGCTATACAAAATTCTTTTAACAGCATGGTTGAAAAAAAGGTCTGTCCTGCACCTGTCCTGATCCCCTTTCCCCTCAACAGCTGAGAGAACCCCTCTGCCTTCTTGTTCTCCAGCTGCCATTCCATGTAGCCTGCCTGCCTCTCTCTCTCTGCTCTGCACCCACATCTGCTGTTTACAATGCAGCAGAGGTGCAGGTGATTGTTAGAGAACCATGCTTGTTCCATCTGCACCTGAAAAAGAGAGGCTGGAAGGGAGCAGCTCTAGGAAATCGTTTTGTTACCACAGGAACAAAGACCCGATTCGCAGTGTACTTTTCACTAAGACGACTTCCAGCAACGAATTCTTTGGAGAGGCTGGGAATGGGTCTCATCCCATAGAGAAGCAAACACAAAGGGCTTGTGTCTTAAGTCCAATCCTCCTGACGTTAGACAGTGGGTTACCGCTCCTGGAATTAGAAGCCCATGATGTTCCCCTAGTAGCCTGCTATAGTCTAGTCTTCACTGCCAGGCTTGGTTTCTTCACCCTCAGCAGAGGCTGCAACACACCATCCCCCAACACTCATCGGGGTGTTGAACTATCTGATTGCAAACAGATTTCAACATCTCTTTACTCCTACATGCCACAGTGAACCATATTCTCCTTCCTTTGGAGTAAACACTGGAGCCACCTCAGCTGCATCTGAGTTTGTTAACAAGCCCTCAGGGGAAACCATTACCCTCCTTGCCTTTAGAAATAAGCCCTGGTCCTTACACTAAAGGGAGCCAGAATGTGCCTCATGTTTTCCACTATGTACAGGGTTCCCAGGACACTCCCACTTCACTGGAATAGCAAAGGTGCTGGCTCGATGAAATGAAGTTTTTCTGGTCTTTGATGGTGGCCTTTTAGACCCCACGCTACAGTGAGGGGTTACCGGACCAAAAGGAAGGAGGGTTTCACTCTGGCCATAGCTTTCAGGAAGTTTATCTGTGTGTCCTCTCTCAAAGGTACAGGTAGGATTGAGTCAAAGTGTAAGGAATCAAATAAGACTTTCATGTTACTGAAAAGTGATATGGTTCAATGGGCTAAGAAAAAAGTTTCTATCCCAGGTCACTCAGGGACTCACTGGTAACTCTGGAAGGAGAAGCGTTTGTGTATGTTTCAGTTTTTTATACCTGACCAACCACCAAGTCCTTACCATACTTCCTTCAAAATCAGTCACTTTATCTCCACTCTTACTACTAGTTTCCACACCTTTGACAAGTCATACCTGGACTGCCTCTTCTTAACTGGCCTTCTACTTTTAATCTCTTCTCGCTGTAAACAATTCTAAGTAGACAAATTTTAAAATATAAGTTAAATGATAATAAGTATAATTCTTGAAATGCTAATTACAGGCCAGACACTTTGATGAGAGTTTTATATACATCATTTCATTGAATCTTTATGATTCTACATGATGAAAATTATCCTTATTATAATGATGATGAGACTAATGCTCAGGGGTTAAATTTCTCCAGATCAAATGGCAACTAAATGGCAGAGGTAGGATTCAAACCTGAATCTCTACGACCTCAGAACCCTCTTCTCAGCCACTATACTATACAGCTTGATGGAAATCTTCTGTACATAAGCCTATCAAGGCTTTCTAGTGTCTACCACAGCCAATCTAAACTTCAACTGATTTTTATATTTTGGAGGAAGTGATCTCCTTACTCTGAATTCCTATGTTCATAGTCTACACCATACATTTGGACAGTAAATTACACTCTGAGTAATATGTGTTTTACTTAAATCAATCTCCCCATTCACAGTATGATTTCTTTTAAGGCAGACATTATATCTTAGAGCATTCTTTATTTACAGCCTTACCCAGTAGAGTGCTGGCATGTCACAAGAGTTCAAAGACTATTTGAGGCTAACAGCTGCTGCACGTAATGTTAACAGCAACCTTACCATATGCTGGGCACTGAACTAAGGATTTCACATGCATTGACTTTTCCCATTCTCACAGCACCCCTACAAAGTAGGCACTGTTTTTACCCCCCCGCCCCACCATTTTACATAGAGGAAAGCCTTGGCATTGAGCTCAAGTAAATCACCCAAGGTCAAACAGCTAGTAAGTGACAGAGCTGGGATTCAAACCCAAGTAGCGTGGCTTCAAAGCACACTCTTAACCATTAGTTAAAAGGTCTGGGTCCATTGAAAATAAAATTGTGTAAGCAATGAACAACAAGAAGAATAATATGGGGATGATTTTTTTCTGTCAACAACGAATAGAAGGAACCAAGCACGGAACAAAACAATTTAGTTTTGGAAATTACCTCTTACTAGAGTATTCCATTCTGCAGTATCCTTCCTAAACATATCTGAAGAAAATAAATTCAGTTTCTCCCAATAATCCAAAACTTATTTTATTTCAAAGTCACTGATAAGCAAGGGAAACAAACTTCCTGAAAGTCAGTAAAGTCAGCTCCTGACCAGCTAAAACATGGATTAATAGCCATAACAAAAAGCAGTTTCTTAGTAGGATAAAAGGAAAATCAATCCTGAAGCTTCTTGATTTTTTATTACATCCTTTGGTCCCTTTAAAAACACAAAGTACTTACATCTTGCTGCTTTTGGTCTGTTAAGGAGCACAGAATAGGATAAAGCAAAAGGGACCCATGTCCCTTGACCAGAAGGCTTGAGCTGGAAGTCAGGCTGGACTGGTTGCTGGGGATGGGATAGGATGGGAATGCAGTAGGTGAGGGCTGATTATAAAACAACTTACAGTATCCTATGGGTTAAGAGTATTAAGTTCCAAATGCCAATTGTGACAAACTGAGGTACAACATTTCTCTTTACATCTGTATACAGGGACAGATTCGACCTCCTCTTTTATCGCCCACCCCTGCCTCCACCTGTTGAGTGCCATGGTGACTGTGGCTCCCTGCTGCATCTCCTGAGAAGCTGCCACTGCAGCCTCTGCCAATGATGCCACTGCCTGGGTAGCCTCTGATGCTTGCGTCGTCTGGATGGTCATCTCACCTCCTTGTAACGTGGCCCAATTTTGTTCCACCTGAGGCAGAAAAGGACATGATAGTTAAAAAATCAAACTCACAAAAGGATTATGATTTTTAAAAGTCATTTTTCTAAAAAACTGCTATGTGCTCAGCCAAATACATACATACTTTTAAATTAACATGAATTACAATGTATAGAACAGGGTTTTTAGCATATCTTTGGTGTTAAAAAGGGGGGTATTAGAATATATACTTGAATTTGCTTATATTTGCGTAAAGAAACCCTGGAAGGACACAAAAGAAACCATTGAAAATATTTTCCTCAGTGTGTGCAGAGGGAGGAGTTGTGGGAATAGGTTGGATAGAAGGCAGAAAGAAGATTTTCCATTGCATCCTTTTACATAAAATTTGAAATATCTGAGTCATATCAATATAGTACCTATTCTAAAATCAAAGTTTCTGAATAAATCATAAGTATAATTCTAAAAAAGTTCAAACTGTACCAAAGGGAATACAATGCCAGTACTCCAGACCCTTTACCCAAAGGCCACTGTTGTTACCTATTTCTCTATTTCTCATGCATCTTTGCAGGGATATTCTCTTGATATGTGAGCATATTTACACATACACATACACACACTCAAGAAAAATGGCAGTACTTGCTACATGCCTTTTGTACCTTGCTTTTTTTCATAAACAATACAGCTCTGAAATGATTTTACTTTGGAATGTATCAAACTGCTTCACTCGTTCATGATTCATAATAATGGCTGCATAGCATTATATTATATGGATACACCATGATTTACTTAACCAGACATCTTTTAATGGGCATTTAGGTAGTTTCCAGTGTTTTGCTATTACAAACAGTACTGTGATGAATATCCTTACACACTACTTTGTATAGTTTATGTGAGTCTACTTACTGAGTAAATTCCTAGAAGTGGAATTATATATCAAAATTATTTTGTATTTTTATTTTTGATGGAAACTGCCAAATTCAGTAAACAATTTTTTTAATGTAGCAAAACCTGCTTTTCTTTTACTGGGGAGGAATTATGAAGAAACGAAACAAGCAACAAAACAAACAAAAACATACTATCTGGTTATATAGAGTAGATTAGAATTCAGCTTTTCTAGATCTAGAACAGGGTTTCTCAACAATAGCACTATTAACATTTTGGGTTAAATAATTCTTTGTTGTGAGGTCTGTCCTGTGGATTGTAGGATGTTTAGCAGCATCCTTGGTTTCTACCCGGTAGATGCTAATACATCCTCCACAATCATGATAATCAAAAATATCTCCAGACATTGCCAAATGTCCTCTCTGAGGGGTACAGGGGTTGCCCCGGGTTGAGAACCACTGACTTTAGTACAATGCTTTGCCGTTTAGAGATTTTTTTTTCAGTCCTGGATACCTGAATCTAGCTACTTCAGTCCATTTTGCTCAATAAATACTGGTTAAGTATCCCCTCGCCCCCCGCCCCCACCCCTCCACCCAAAACCAAAAAGCAACAGGGGTAGTGAAAGCAGTTTTTATTCTACGATACGGTAGGTGATAAATCAAGCAGCTCATGTATACTATTTCTACAGACTCAGGTCTCAGGATGTTAGCTGTGTTTACTGGAGCTCTTTCTGGGGCCCAGTGAGTGGTAAACTTGTGCCTTCATGTTACTGTGTCCCAAAGAAAGTGTCACAAGCTCTAGGAGACACAGATACTTAAAATGCCTCCCGTGGGACTTCCCTGGTGGCGCAATGGTTAAGAACCAGGAAGATCCCACATGCCGTGGAGCAAATAAGCCCAAGCCCCACAACTACTGAGCCTGCGCTCTTGAGCCCCCGAGCCACAATACTGAGCCCACGTGTCACAACTACTGAAGCCCACGCGCCTAGAGCCCGTGCTCCACAGCAAGAGAAGCCACCGCAATGAGAAGCCCACGTACCACAACGAAGAATGGCTCCGCCCACCGCAACTAGAGAAAGCCCATGCACAGCAACGAAGACACAACACAGCCAAAAATAAAATAAACAAAATTTAAAATAAAATAAAATAAAATAAAATGTCTCCCGCTTTGGCTCTATTGCTATACTTGGATTGTCACAGTGCTCCTCCAAATGTTTGTCAAAAGCTCCCCAGAGAATGAGACATCCCTTTGAGCTACATTAGTATTTGCCCTGAGTTCTTATAGACAGTGGGCTGTGCCAGCAAGCCTTCAGGGCCCAACATTAAGAGCCAGAGATGCCCTACTTCCTTCCTGTAGAGCTGCAAAGTTGCCCACTCAGGAATTCACGAAACTCTTGCTTCTTAAGGTATTACCTCTTTGATCTCATTATTCCAATGAGCATCACTGCAAACAACGCCACTTTAGATGGCAAGTTACACTGCCAATCCATAGATGGTTGATGATTCCACTCAGAACACCAGCTGAAGCTGGCCAGCCCTGTAGCATTTCCCTCTTTCCAGATCTGCCCCTCTATATTTCTGCCCATCCCATTGCTGAGTATGGCCTAGTGCAGCTCTCTCAAGTACTCATACTCTACAGCAGCAACTTAATACATATACATTTGGTTACAGCTATATTTGTAGTGAAAATGGTATTAGAATGTTGCCGTACACAGTATACTTTAAGGAAGTTAAATTTGTGGCACAAAAGATTAATGGATGGTGGTAAAGGGTGGAGAAGTGGGAAGAAGCAGATGAAGAGATTTCTATTCAGAGTAATGACAGGTAATAAATAAATCAGCTTAGGTGTTAAGGCTTCTTTGGAATTTCCTATTCTTGAGTCTCAGTGCTTTAGAGTTGTGTTTGCTTGAGCTCTTGCTGTGCTCCCTTTCCATCTTTTGGGAGCCACTGTGTGGTTATCTATGCCTGGATGTCACCATGTCCCAGAGAAAGGCCACAAACTCTAGAAGGGAAAGATATTCAGAGGATGTACAGTTAGCTTCTGTGCTTTTCTGAGAGAGACCCACTACAGTGAGGCCCTTCAAACTGTGGCTATCCTTGTCTCTCTGGCTACCGTGAACCACCTTGGCTTTTCCACACTTTCACACTGTGATGCACTGATTGTGATGCTCCCTTTGAGAGGAACACAACTCCCATCCTTTGCTTCCTGTTCACCCCTCTAGTCTGAGCTCAGGTGAGATTAGAGCCAAGACAACTCCACTTAAAGACAACTCCCTATAGTCCAAGGCTCAGGACCTCTCCTCTGGGTTCCACAGTACTCTGGGCTTGCTTCCACTAGATCCTTATCTGATTGCCATTTTCTCTACCACCTACCTGGGTGCTCCTTAAGAGCAAGAATGGTCTTTTTTTTTTTTTTTTTTTTTTCAGTACACGGGCCTCTCACTGTTGTGGCCTCTCCCATTGCGGAGCCCGTCCGGACGCGCAGGCTCAGCGGCCATGGCTCACGGACCCAGCCGCTCCGCTGCATGTGGGATCTTCCCGGACCAGGGCACAAACCCGTGTCCCCTGCATCGGCAGGCGGACTCTCAACCACTGCACCACCAGGGAAGCCCAAGAATGGTCTTTACTCTCCTCTACCTATAGTATACATAGTGTCTGGCACATGGTTCAGAAAGCATGTACTTAATGGATAGATGAAGAACATGTTCCTTTATTCAGATCTCCCTACTTGCTCTTCAGCATACCTATATTTCAAATAAACTGATATTCAAAAATTGATATTCAAAAAAAACCCACCTAAAATAAGCCGTGCTACTTCAAAACTGTTACATGTGTTGATGGTTCAGTTTAAAATTCATGTCTCTAATGTCTCTGTACTTTGGTTTCTTCTTCTAACAGAAGCACATGTCCTACTATTATCCGATATCATTTCTCTTTCAAATTTCAATTTTTCTGACACATAATGCAATTAATATCACCCATACCAATTGGTGGTCTTACCACAGAATAAATTCTCAAATCCATTTGTACTGTAAATATGCCATCAAAATGGAAATTGTGTATTTTGAAATCAATATATATAGTTTATTTCATATTATTTTGAAATTCTTTCCTTATTCATTTCTAAATGTTTATGTAATTTGTTCTGTGTCCCTAATTAGTTTTAAGTTGCATTAGGTTAGAGATTCTTTTGGTTTCTTTATAACTACTTAGATTATTCGATATTCTCAGCACACAGAGTACTCAGAGTTGGGAGACCATTTTATTACCAGAAGAGACAGGCCCACAGAAGGTCCTTCTTATAAATGTAACCAATTGCAACTAACTGGATGTTAAATGCAGTATGATCTAATGTAAGAGCTCTCACTGGCAAGGCTAGGATAACGAAATAACCTTAAAACTTCCAGAAGTATAGGTATTGTTTATTTTTGTAAATAACTTTCTGTTCCTTGGAGAAACAATGCTACATACAGGCAGTAGGGTGTTTCTACTGAGGCACCTGATGCAATGCTTTGTTGGCTTGATATGGTCTTATCTGTCCCAAGTCAGTGAGATATTCTACTTACAGTCCTCATGGCTCAAAACTAAGATGCTGACAACCATGTCAACATCTAATCAGAAGGCACACAGAAGCAAACTATAGACTCTAAAACATTTTGCCACTTTCTGAGATAACCTATGCTTCTTTTCTTCATATTTTTGTTTCATTGTAAGTGTGGGGTTAGAATTTTTTTAATCTGACTGAATCTGGGTATTAACCAACAGGTTATTTGTATATATCATTCACACACTTCCACACGATGACTTTAAAATGACATCAGTGTGCTGGAAAAGCCATAGATATGTGACTAAGATTTTTGTATCCTTCATATTTTCCATGAACTTTTGGATACATTGGTTGTGTGAAGTTATTCTGTAAAATGGGTTTCAAAGAATTAGTCTCTAGAGAAGTGTTTAAGCAACTCAAAGTTACTTTCTTTAAGAGTACCCAGGAAACATTCAGTAGGGAGATGCCTAAATAACTTTGACTGAGTCAAAAAGTAAAAAGTAACAAATCCCATAAATGTACCCACCACTGTCTTTGCTACCTCTTTCACACTTCAAGGAGTGTCTGTCCTCTAGTTTTAGTGTTTGGGGACTGACGAATTTTCCCCTCAGCTAATCCATTCTCTTTCATGATGTTTATATACCTTTAAAAGTAAATCTGTTGACTTCTACCTTTCTATACTGGAACAGCAAAGGGTAGCTCCTGCCCCAAACCTTCCCAGGCTCCCTCACTGGAAACACTCTCTCTTGAAGCTACAGACCACTTTGCAGCCTCTCTGACAGCAGGAACCACAGTTCATTTATGCAGATGCTTCTCTCTCCCTGAGAGCAGGGTTCCTGTGTAAATCAACGCTACATATCTAACACCTCAACTGCAGCACAGCGGGGGGCTCAACACATGCTGGCTGACAGGAGCCTGCTGTATTTCTCTTCACCTTGCTAGCCATGACCCTGTATCAGTTCTCTCCCTTCCCTGAGATGCACAAATGATAGTGATTTTGTGGTGTTCTGAGTGGAAATATTCCATGGTTTTGAACAAGGGTGAGATAATATTTTTAGCTTTATTTCTGATATTGCTCTTTGACATTTGTTGACTATTTTTCAAATTTCAGAAGTATAACCTTTAGGTGAAAAGTCCACAGTGACTTAACGAACCCTTTCCTGAACTTCACTAATGGCTCAGAGCTTAGACAACATTTTTCTAATTGCGTTACCCAGCTTCAACACTTACACTGCGCCTTTGGGCAAGTCACCTAACCTTTCAGTTTCATCATGTATAAAGCAAAGATGATAACAGAACCTATACTTCCTAGGGTTGAGGAGTGCTTAGTTTACCGAGTGTCAATAAAGGTTAGCTACCTTCCTTTAAGTTAACATCCCATAATTATCTCAGTTTTGATAGGGAAGGATTTTCCTGTTCCTTTTTTTTTTCCCCTGGCCGTGCCACGCAGCTTGTGGGATCTTAGTTCCCTGACCAGGGATTGAACTCAGGCCACAGCAGTGAAAGCGCTATGGCCGAGTCCTAACCACTGGGCCTCCAGGGAATTCCCAGGAAAGGATTTTCTTGTGAAGTCTTTTCAAAGGCTCATTTAAAATGCAATAAATCATGTCTACTGATTTACAAATATATATACCCCTTCAAAGAATGTTTTAGTCAGCTTTAGTTTTAATGATCTATTTTTTTTCATAAAGTCCAAAGATAAATTCTTTGGGATTCACAGCATAAAAGTACTAAATCCTATGTTACAAGTATACAATTGTAAGTTCCTGAAAGTTATGCCTGAATCATAAGGATCCATAAATTTCGATTGTTATAATTAACATACACAGAGTAAGCTACTTCACAAAACTGACATGGTGTGATGTCTTAAACGGTTTAAATAAAACAATGCTACAGACGCGTAGGCTACTTACAGTCTCTTCATCTTCTGGACCCTCCCTCTCCCTCACCTATACATTTGAGTATTTAAGTGGAAACAGACAGAATCCTTTCTTACCTCTCCATCAGCCACAGCAGAGTAATTCACTTGGGCAACAGTGACTGTGGTTGGCAATTCTGAAGCATCAGCCAATGTGGCTACTGTTGCCCCTGTACCAACCTAAAGAAAAAACATGGAAAGTGATGTGTCAGTGGATGGATCCTTCAACCTCTCCTTTACTCAGAAGTTAAGTTCAGATAATCCCAAATTCAGCAGAGGTAATGATTAATATGCCTTGTAATATGAAATGAATTACTAAAATCACATCTCAGACACTAACATGGGTTTCAGAGTTTTACTTCAACCATATAAGTCACTATGAGAAGCCATCATGTTTCATCATTGGTGCCCAGTGTCAGTCAACCAACTCTCTACTCTCTCCCCAATCTGAATTTTAGACGCTCCCTCTATCTACCAACAAATTACGTTTCACCTCAGAAGTGGTAATTCAGAAGGAATATTTCCTGGCCACTGAGAGAGTGAAATGGTAAAAAAAAAAAGAAGCCATTTTTACAGTGCTTTGATTTGGAAATGTCTAGAAATGCTATCTATAGCTTTGTATTTAGCAAAATGCAAACAATTTAAAATATTATTCAAAAAATAGAGTTCAGGTAGGAAGATCTTGGGGAGCTGTATAAAATTAATACAAGAATTTATATAAAGACAACTTTCTTGGGCTTCCCTGGTGGCGCAGTGGTTAAGAATCCGCCTGCCAATGCAGGGGACACGGGTTTGAGACCTGGTCTGGGAAGATCCCATATGCCGCAGAGCAACTAAGTCTGTGTGCCACAACTACCGAGCCTGAGCTCTAGAGCCCGCAAGCCACAACTACTGAGCCCACGTGCCACAACTACTGAGCCTGTGCTCTAGAGCATGCGAGCCACAATTACTGAGCCCACATGCCACAACTACTGAAGCCCGTGCGCCTAGAGCCCATGCTCCGTAACAAGAGAAGCCACCACAATGAGAAGCCCACGCACCACAACAAAGAGTAGCCCCCACTCACTGCAACTACAGAAAGCCAGCACACAGCAATGAAGACCCAACACAGCCAAAAATAAATAAATTAAATAAATTAAAAAAAAAAAAAAAAAAAGACAACTTTCTCCAGTCTGAGGTGAGGTGCCCACTGATCTGCCTCAGAAACCACAATCTGGTAACCAGAAGGTTTACTCACCTGGATAAGCGAGACAGTGCCATCAGGGTTACTAAAGGTCTGGACTACAGTCTGTGATGGTACAAGATGGGCTATACTGTGTGTGGTTGTGGCCTGTGTTTGTGTTTGCTGATCTTCAAAAGCATACAAAAGGTCCTCCCGCCCATGCTGTTTATAACAGTTTTTAACTATGGTCCGTAGTGCCTGGGTCCATGAAACCTGTCATCAAAAGACCAGAAAAGCACATTAAGTCACAAAGAATGTTGGTTATTCAGTTCTACTGTGGAATAAGCAGCTGCTTATTTATCAAACCAAACCAAACTTCCATGGAGTAACTCTCTCAGGATTATTTCCCACAGACCGATTTGGACATAAAGAAATTCAGCACCAAGTACCAACAATTTCACACTGGTTTCCTTCCTGATCAAAGTCGGGTTTAACTTTTGGGTATTCCTGAGGCCAACTGTTAAACTTCTCACAGAAGAAGGTTACTCTTTCATCAAGAATTTTATTTAAGATTTTAAAAAATATTTATTTATTTATTTGGTTGTGCTGGGTCTGCTGTTGCGGCACGCGGGATCTTCGTTGCAGCACGTGGGATCTTCAGTTGTGGCATGTGGGCTCTTAGTTGCAGCATGAGGGACCTAGTTCCCTGACCAGGGATCGAACCCGGGCCCCCTGCATTGGGAGTGTGGAGTCTTAACCACTGGACCACCAGGGAAGTCCCTTTATTCGAGATCCTCAGTAGATCTGAGGATCTAACTGAAAAAAATGAGTATGCAGAACAAGTAAGGGAGGACACCTGGTTTAGTCTTTCTTCTTTTTTAAAATAAGTTTCATTATCAGCAGACTTCACTAACTTCACATCTCTCTATATTTATATTTTCAACAGTGATGCTTGCTAATCAGAAATAAGGACATTTCAAGTCTTCAAAGTGATTAATACCTTTTACTTCAAGTTTCGTTAGTTTTTCCAAGCACCTTATAAAATTAAAACTGCTCCAAAAGGCAACTATGTAGAGAGAAGTGTAAATTCACAGAGCCATCCCAAGTTTTACAGTGATGGAGTGATGAATGGGAAAGGCTATAAATCAGAGAATATCAAACCTCTTTTGGGGGATAGGTTTGACTATTACACAAATGTTTTTAGACTTTATAGCATAAGAAGTAGAATAACAAAAATGAGGTGGTTGATTCAGAATGGAAAAGCAATAGGAAACTCAGGCCAGAGGAACCCTCACCCTCTGCTTTTGCTCTTCTGTGCGGACATCGCTCCGAACGTTTGCCCATGGGATATCTTCAGGCCACCAGATGGGCTTGCAGCTTTCTTTACCCCAGCCTGGTTTTCCCCGACCTGTGGAGTACTTCAGCATCTCTGGAATAAACGCCCGAAGCTGGGCCTGGAAAACAAGAGTGTGGTCATCAGTAGTCATGAAAGATGTCTGGGATGTGTTTGTGCCTCCAAACAAATTCTAAGATTATAAAAGAGAGCCTTCCTGGAGGGTTATGGAGAGCCCCAAAATGTGACTGTGAGAACCGTCTGTTTCTCATAGGTCACTATAGCTCCATGGGTGATAGAGAATTATACATATGTTGGTAAAGTACATCTTAAGCTGTATTTCATACACTTGCTCCTATAAGATCAAGAATATCTGCCCCCATGTTTGATTTCCGCCCCCTAAGGTACTATTGATGCTATAGCTTATTTCCCTTCTAGAACGTCCATGCATTTATGGTGTCAAGGTCAATATGTCTTCAACATGTTGTTCTGGAGGTAGTAATCAGAACAATTAGATGAGAGAAATAAGAGGTGACAAACAGATAAAATCACCACTATTTGTAAATGGTATGACTGTGTATCTGGAAATCCCCAGAGGATAAAATGAAAAAACTACTATAAACAATGAGAGTTTGGTAACATGATTGGACACAAAATATATGAAAATAAATGGGCTTTACTTAATAAAAAGGGAAAATAACTCTAAAACTCTTCTAAAAAGTTTCTAGTAAGATAGTCCAATGTCTATGAGTCTGACATACAGATATACGTATTGAAGCATGTGTTGATCTTAATGAATTTCATTCAGATTTATTTTACAAATCAAATCCAGACCAGACAGATGTTAAACCACAGAAACAACTACCTTTCTTTATCTCCTGGCATGGTAACCACGCTGTGTGTGTATACTGGGGGAGAAGGGGAGCCTACTTTGTGAATATTCTCAATTGCTGACAATGATTTTTGGCAAGAGAAGCAGTTTATCAAGTTATAATCTTCCTCCTCAGACGTACTGCTTTCCCTTGAACCTGGTGGTCTATAGTATACCAGAGATGAGCAGCATCCTTCATCTAAGAACACACTCATAGTGCCTCTTAAGACCAAAAGGAGAGGACAATTTTAGCATGAGTCACACGCAAGGACACGGGCTTGTAGCCGTAAAATAGAGAAAGAAAAAAAATAGAAATGGGAATACTTAAGTATTAATGAGATAATGAGTACAGCAAAACTTGTATTAAAGAGCCTATTTAAATATCAAGTGTTCTCATTTAAATACTATTTTACCAGAAGATGACAGAAATTGGTACATAACAGGGAAGCATGAAACCAAATCAGTAATGTTTACCTAATAAAGATAGTTCTTGCTGACTGTACTTACATCGTTAATTCTTGCCCCAAGCCTGCCATTTCACCTCCTTCTAAGTACCCCCCATCTCCCAGACAGTCTCCTGCCTGCAGGATAGGGTATTATATACTCCGTTATATATTTGGCTCTGTGGCATCAAGCAGCAGGCTAACAGAAATGTATCCATTTGCAAACCCAGGCTATCAGCTGGCTCATGAGGTCACTTCTTCAGTTATTTTAAGAAAGTGCATCTCAAAGTCATTTTTCCCTTTATCCTGGCTTCCTGGGAGTGTCTTTTTCTAGCCTCAGTTATATAGAGAAGGAAAAGGCTTAGTTCTCACACACAAGATTTATATTTCTTCATATAAAGAAATAATAGCTTTCTCTGATGCATAAACAAAATAAACTCATACCACAGACTTTTATAAGTCTTCCTCTTTCTTTTAATCCCATTACCAGTCTCCAAAAGGAGAGTTCTTTATATCCACGCCCAGCAGAGTGAGGAGATAATGAAATAAGAAGGCCAAATATCTCTAAATTAACAAAAAATGAAAGTTTTTAAAAGATGTTTTATGTGCTAGAATTTCTAGATGGGAAATGTTTCAAAGCCCCAGGAAGAAGACAGTAGAGGCTAATATGAGAGGCAGGAGAAACGGAAACAGCACAAAGGAAAGGTTACTTCCACAGGCAAAAACCTCTTTAAGTTAAAAAAATGGGCCCAGAGTGAAATTAATAAGTTCTAATTCAGAGTCAGATCTTAGCTTTTTAAAGTACTAACTATCAACTGTACAAAATTTGCCCCTACATCAAACAAGAGGCAAAAAGCACTTTCTACTACAAAAGTTAACTTTTAAAGACTGCACAGTTTAGAGATGAAGGACAATCTTTGCTTTTAAGTGCAAAGATAATGTGACTTCACTGAAAGAAGCAATTTTCCACCGGACTATTTTCATACTGTCCCAAATAACTAGTGCTAATAAAGGGATATTAATAAGGGTAAATGAGCTGTCCAGTATAGAAAGAGTTAAATGACTCCTTTCCAGAATTCAGCACTGTGCTCTCATTACCAGTTGGATTAATTACTGGTCCTGGAGAGTTTTGGAAACCCAAGCTACTCAATGCGCTTGTTAAGGAAGGTTTGTCTTTAATCCGCAGGGGAGACAATCAACAGGATCAGCAAAGGTAAAGCCTATCCTCTCCGGCTATCCTTTAATTGGGCTGCAACAAGCTTTCCCAGCCTCTCATTCTAATTTAGGGCTCTAGATGGGCTTCAAGTGCCCGGCGTGGTCAGTAAGCCCACCTCAAACCAGCAGAGAGTAGAAAATACCACTCCTTCCAGGGCACACTCAGCAAAGAAAAAAGGTATTAAACTCATGCCAGTGGCAATCAATAGTAAAGATTATGTGGAAATCACAGATGGTTTAAAAAAAAGGTTTTCTAAAACTGTAAGTTTTAATCTGGCCAAAATGAAACAATATTTCTTACTATGCTAGAAATTTTCCACTTGTAAATTTTGTTACTTTGCTGTCCAACAATGCTTTATCCTTATATATTCCCAAGTACCCTTCTCCTCCCATTTCCTCTCTCTTTGCTCTGCATGTACCCGAGATGAGGAATTTTGAGGCTCCAGATGTCCATTTAGGTTCAGTAACCAAGAAACGGCCTTTCAAAGCAAAATGTTTGCCAACTCCATATCTACTGAAGAGATCAGAGAATATGTAACAGATTTAAAGAGAAGGTAGCTAAAATCAAACCACATTGAAAGGTGATGTTTTCTATACCCTACAGGAAAACAGCAATGTAGCAGGGAAGGAAAAGTGAAGAATTTTCGGACTGTGGCTTCATAACTGTAATTTAAAATTATGAACTTCCAGGTTGACAGTCCCAATCATACTCAAATGGATATTTAAAGGGCATTAGAAAATAAAAGCAAAATGATTTTTTTGCTCACTTTTGGTAATTATTTGTACCACTGACCTCTGTTCATAGAGATAATGAAAGTGGCTTTCCTTACTAGAAACACCAATCCTATGTCCCCATGTTCGGTAGTAGTGCTAGCAGAAACACTGGTTTCTCTTAATCGCATTTTCCCATAAAACACATTCCCATAGAAACATGGGAAGAACAAGTTTGGAAGGAAAGATAAAATTAGAGAATTCAAGGGACAGCCAATGAAGACACTCCTCTCTCAAGCCAACACTTCTGCTTCTCTAGCTCCATACCCCATCTACCCATTACACTGTCTCCCTCCCATTAATCAAAATGCTCTTAAAATTTCCACCTTCTCTTTGAAGGAGTCTCAGATTAGTCAGTTTCTGCTACTTATCCTAGTTGTACTCTTCTGTATAAAAATTTAAATAACACAGATGAAGTCAAAGCTCTCTTTTTGATCTACCCTTCCCCAACCTAGTCACCTGTCCAGAGGCATCAATTTGATGAACATCCTTTTGTACAGGCCAAATTCTATGCATTTACATAAATACATGCTGGAAAGGCAGTTTTATGTGATGAAAGAAAACACACGTATTCACATATTTTAGTATAACTCACTTTTTCTACTCAACATTTTGCCATAGAGATCTTCTCACGGTAGTACAACTAGAATAATCTCATTTTTAAAGAAGCAGTTGCTTAGTACCCACAGCACAGCTTTCCCATTTTATTTAACCGCTCTCCTACTGATAAACTTTTAGGGTGTTTACAGTGCTTGTACATGCTTCTTTGAGCACACCTGCGAGTATTTCTGTAGCAGAAAAGTGGAATTGCTGGTTAAAGTGTATATGCATTTTGACATTTTAATAGATACTGCCTAACTGTCCTCCTAAAAGACTTTGTCAATCCTATTCCCACCAATGGTACAGAACAATACCCATTATTTCAAAACCTCCCTTCACACATTAAAAAAAAAAAAAAAAGCTTTAAATCTTTAATTTGTTTTCATGTTTTTCCTTCATTTTGCTTCCAAAAGGAAATGAGAGCATAGCTCTGTCACCTGTATATTGTCCACAGGCTCTAGGCTGGGGCAGGTCCTGACCCCTGCCTGCCGGCTGCCTCGAGGCCACAGGGCGCCTGGGGGTTCACGTGCAGCCCCAGGGGTCGCCTTCACATTTTTTAATTACCCTGCTTTCTTATTTTGGCTCATCGGATGTTAGGGAAATGATTTAATTTTCATTACTAGTGAGGCTGAGACTCTTTTTATGTTTACTGACTATTTTTCCTTTTTACAACTGTTCGTAATGCTTTGTTTATTTTTCTAATTTTCTTATTAATTTGAAAGAAATATTAATCTGTTCTAGATATTCTGTCATATAATATGCAGCTACTTTTCCCTAATCTAGTTCTGTCCTGAATATGGAATTTATATGCGGGCTCCCTGCTCTTGGTATTCCTGAATATATCCCTCAATTATTTTACTCTCAAAATATGCTGCGTTCTATTACATTCCCTTAATCTCATCCTGCTTACCTAAAATTTACAAAATGTGGAATGGCATCATATACATCAACATTTTTTGATCATTTCTGACAGTAAGAAAAGCCTACTCTGCACATAGATTCTGACACAGCAGTAGGAGAAACAGCTGGGAACTGTGATCTACAACAGTGGTTCTCAAAGTTGGCTGCACACTGGAATTGCCCGGGGAGTTTAAACACTGCAGAAGCCTATATCTCATCCCCAAAGATTCTGACTTAATTGGTCTGGAGTGTGGCCTGGGCACTAGGATTTTAAGTTCCCCTGGTGGTTCTACTGTGCAGCCAGTTTAAGGACCACTGAACTAATTTAAATACTTTTTATCCAGCCCTTCTTCTTTAAAAAAAATTTTTTTAATTGTAGTAAAATATACATAACATGAAATTTACCATTTTATAATGTACAATTCAGTGGCACTAAGTACATTCACAATGTTGTACAACCATCACCACTATTTCCAGAATGAATTCATCATCAAACAAAAACTCTGTACCTATTAAACAATAATTCCCCATTACTACTTCCCCCAACCGCTGGTAACATCTATTCTACTTTGTCTTTATGAATTTGCTCATTCTAGACACCTCATGTAAGTGGAATCACAAAATATTTGTCCCTTGTGTTTGGTATATTTCACTTAGCATAATTTTCTACTCTTTAGGTAGAAGAGGCCAGATCTATGCTTTTTCAAAACAAAACAATACTCAAAAAACCTAAACTGATAACTGATGAATGTTCTCTAAGTAAAACATGTCAATCCCTGTGAATAATTTCTTTCAAAGAAACAGTCGCTGTGCTGAGGCTTCTGAAGGTTTCCCCTGAAAACTTGTAAAGAATTTCTATCCTGTTGCATCATCACTCCAAGGTAATATTAAAGCAACGAAGATTGCCCCAGTGAGAGTAACAGGAGGGCAATAAGTTCAAGGGAGGAGAGGAAAGGGAGAGGGGGAAAAGGAGTGGATTTTAACCAGTAATATCAGACTGGTCTTTCCAGAGATATTTTTTCTATAATTATATTCTTTGCCTGGATCTCTTCTAACACAAAGTCCAAAAAGATTAACAACCTCCCAAGAACAAGAGACTCCCACAGGACTCAAATGTGGTAAAGAACATAACTGATTTTCCACTAGCAAAATCATAATTATTGCTTAAAGACTCTATAAGAAACAATTCAAGTCCTTTAACTCAAAATGTAGTCTGTCGTAGAGAATGGACTTGAGGACACGGGGAGGGGGAAGGGTAAGCTGGCACGAAGTGAGAGAGTGGCATGGACTTATATACACTACCAAATGTAAAATAGATAGCTAGTGGGAAGCAGTCGCATGGCACAGGGAGATCAGCTCGGTGCTCTGTAACCACCTAGAGGGGTGGGATAGGGAGGGTGGGAGGGAGACGCAAGAGGGAGGAGATATGGGGATATATGTATATGTACAGCTGATTCACTTTGTTATAAAGCAGAAACTAACACACCATTGTAAAGCAATTATACTCCAATAGAGAGGTTAAAAAACAAAACAAAACAGTGTAGTCTGTGAGTCAGCAGCATTGGCATCACCTAGAAGTTAGAAGGCAGAATCTCAGGTCCCACTCCAGTCCTACTGATTCACAATCTGCATTTAAACAAACAAGACTCTCAGGTGATTCCTATGCATATTGAAGTTTGAGAAGCACAATTTAGCCCATCCTCTGGTCTCTGGTCTGAAGTATCCAAGAAAATTTTGCCGACCTGGCTTTCAATATCTCTGAAAAAGATGACTTCATTATTTCATTGTAAATGCGACTGCAGAATCTATACCATATTAATGATTTCTTCTCCTAAGCCTTTTCTCAACCTCCTTCAATTCTTACACAAAAGAGGCAGACAGAAATGGGATAAGTTCTAGCCACTAGTCACTATTCTTAAAGGTGCCTAGAAATTCAAGTTTTCATTTTTTCACTAAAAATACTGCAGAGCTATGTGTTTTTTACCACACACACCAAAAAAGACTTTCTCAGAATCAAGATATATTTATAATAGTAAAAACAGAAGCTTTTCAGGTAAACATTTTATTTACTCATATAGAATTATACTTTTATCAAAACCAAAAACCAACATGCAAAACACAACAAAAACCACAACTACAGAGCTGCCTCCTGAAAGAATCGGCACATTCAGCTCACACAGAATTTAAGATACTACGTTATATGTAACTTCAACCTGTTGCAGAAGACAATTTTGACAGTTGCTGGAGCAAGTCAAGAAATTCTTTTACAACAGTAACTGTCCAGTGTAGATTACCAGAGATACTCAGTCTGAGCGATGATGGCAGTATAGTTTCATTGAAAAAAAGAGGGAGAGAGAGTAATGGGGGCAGGAGGAGAGAGAGAGGCAGAAGAAAGCACTGCCAATATGGACTCCACCCTAAGTTCTATTGTTTGTCACTAGCTTGCTTCATAGGTTGCTTCCTCTCTTTGTACCTCAGTTTTTTAATACATTATGACCTGTATTGGCCACTTCACTGCTGAGTTAAAAAAAAAAAAAAAAAAAAGCTAGGTTCATTAACTTTCTCTAAGTGAAAAATGGGTGAGAAATGGTATGTTCAGATTATTCAAAAGTTAATATAGGTAACGTATATAACTAGTATTAATAATTAGTAATAATACCTTTGTGTGATTCCTTAGTTTTCAAAGTACTTTCCAATATAACATCTCATTTTTTCTTCCTCCAACTCCATAAGGTAGGAGGGCAGGTATTATTCTCACTTTCATAAGATGAAACTGAGAACCAAGGCTACTATGTAGTAGAACGGGGATTTAAAGACTAGATCTTCGGGCTTCCCTGGTGGCGCAGTGGTTGCGAGTCCGCCTGGCGATGCAGGGGACGCGGGTTCGTGCCCCGGTCGGGGAGGATCCCACATGCCGCGGAGCGGCTGGGCCCGTGAGCCATGGCCGCTGAGCCTGTGCGTCCGGAGCCTGTGCTCCGCAACGGGAGAAGCCACAACAGTGAGAGGCCCGCGTACAGCATTAAAAAAAAAAAAAAAAAAAAAAAAAGACTAGATCTTCCAGCTAACTTCCTAATTTGTAAAGAATTAAAATAATGGGACACATAACTTTAGAACAATGTTGAATATAATTTATTCTCTTTGGATGATTCACAACTCATCTTAGGACTGTATATGGAATTATACTTGTAAATCAGGGTCATCAATATAAACATTAGCTATCTCCATAGCATTCAGTGCAGGTAAGATGATTAACAGAGCTGTCTGGTTAACCCAAAGTCCATCTCTATTCCAGTGCACTTTTATAATTCAGGAATTTTATCACTTCAAGGAAGTCATGAATTATCCATATGGTTTCAACTCTAGAATTGGTGTCCACTTAAACTTACGTTGTCCTTTATGGCTACAGACCATATCTGAGCTCTTCTTCCTTGACTATAATAGAAATTACACACACACACACACAAACACACACACACACACACACACACTCTCTCTCTCTCTCTCTCTCTCTCACACTGGAGAGCAAGGTTTAAATGAGATACTCCTGTAAAGAACTTAGTGTTGTGCCTTCCAATACACAGTAGCTACAGAAGAGAAAAATAAGAGAGAGAGAGAGAGAAAAGAGTTGACATCTTCACTGGAACATTAAAAAATCATTGGACAAAACAAAGCAGAAACATCAACAAACTTACACTTTAAAAAATTCAATTTGGGGTTTCTATGGTTATAAAAGAAATTCATGCTTATTAGACAAAGACACTGAAAATCACCCATAATGCCACCACACATATATAATCACTGTTAATATATTGGTGTATATCCATCTAAAGTTTCACACACACTCACACACATACAGGCAAGTTTCGTGTGCATGTTTTAAACAAATGAGATCAATTAACTCAATCTTGTATTCCCTGCAGGGGGAAAAATCTAGCCATCCCCGCCCCAAGTAGAAGAAAACAAACAAAAATAAAACCCTAAACCCCTCAAATTAGAGTACATAAGAAATGCTATTTTATAACTAGTTTTTAACTTAATATATCACAGTATTATTCTACTGCAATAGAGAGCAAATCATCATTTTTAGTGTCTAATATTTCACTGCACAGTCACTAACAGTCTCTTTTTTGGGCTAAACTGCTCTTCTTTCCATGTAAATTCTAAACACCACTATTATAATTTATTCAATCACACTGTTCTCAGACTTTCCTACTGTAAACAATGCCATGAGCATACATCTTTGCTTACTTGGAGGGCATGACATGCACATTTAAAATTTTGCCAACCTGCCCTCTGGAAAAATTGTACCAATGTATATTCTATTGATGATGCTTTATAATTCCCATAACCTTGCCTATCTAGGTTTGGTTTGAAATAGAACCCTGCTTTTACTACCATTAATAGTGAAAGGCTTTAGGATCAATAAGCTAAAAAAAAAAAAGAAGGTGTTTGGCTAACATTAAGAAGAAAGCAAATATTTGAGGAAAACAAAATAAAACACAATTTAAAAAAAAAAAAAAGGGTTGTGGGGGGAGGAACTGCAGGATCCGACTCCTCAGAAATTCCTGTTCAGCTGGAAGCTGGGTTCTTCATCACCCTGCTCACTCCTCCTCACCATGTTTGTTTCATTTGTTATGCGTTATTTTTTACTCGTCATCTGTGGTGAGACGGGTAAGGAGGGAATGTACAACAATAAAGAAGATGCATCCAACAAGATGCATCCAACAAAGTACCTCTGAGACCAACTCATGACTTAGTATCACCTTCCCTTGGATGTACCATTGTACCAAGCTCTACTGAGTGCATATTTCATAAAAATGGAAAACAACAGTTTTAAATGTTTTACCTCCAATGTGATAATTAAACTGTTTGCTCTGACTTCTGTGACCGTCCCCAAATTTTCCTAATTATCAGTAGCCATGATTTAATATAATAAAAACCTCAGATTATTTCAACCTAACACACCAAATGTGACAAAGAAGCAAAACATGCCCATCGCAGGAGAGGAGTTTACCTAAACATAGTGCACTCCTTCTCCTTAATGATGACTCCTTACTTCTGATTAAGTAAGCTTCTTAATCAGCTTAGTTAGCTTTAGATGTACTTTATACCTGAGATACGGAGTAGATTCTGTACATTAATCAGATAAGATTCACTTTATGTTTTCTTTAACCAGTCAGAATGGTCCTAGGGATAGAATAACAGCAGGTATGAAATGACAGGAAAAAAGTTTGGATAATGCTTTCCTTCGGAACCATTATCCAGAGATACTTCAAGTGTCCACAGAAAGATCTGTGAATCCAACAATCAAAAGATTACAATTCAGCATTATATTTCTAAAATACTGCATTACTTCAAACCAAGTTGTTAGTTCAGACTTAGGTAAAAATGAAGTGCCATCTCCTGAGCTGCAGCATCAATGTCTGCAGAGTGAACACCCACTCAGGAGACTTGTGACCCCGTTACCCACTCCCTGGATTCATTTCTGCTCTGCCTCTTAGGTCATTTACTGAACAGATATTGACTGAGTACTACAGTCACCCCTAGGTATCTGCGGGGGATTGGTTCCAGGACCCCACCACAGATAGCAAAATCCGAGGATGCTCAAGTCCCTTATATAAAATGGCACGGTATTTGCACATAGCCTACACACATCCTCCCATATACTTTACACCACCTCTGTATTACCAAAATACCTAATACAATGTACAAGCTATGTAAATAGGTGCAGCACTGCAAATTCAAGTTTTGCTTTTTGGAACTTTCTGCAATATTTTCCCCCCAATATTTTTAATCCGAGGCTAGTTGAATCCACAGATGCAGAACCCACGGATATGGAGGGCCAACTGCATTTAGAATACAGATATTATCTGGTGCCAGGCAGCTGTACTGGACAGCAGTGAAGAACAGAACTAAGCCCTTGCTCTCAATTCTAGCTGAAGAGACAGACCACACAAAAGTATAAATGTTAATAAGATAATTTCAGGTAGTGGTAAGTGTTACGAAGACAATAAAATAGGGGATGTATTAGGCTGTAACTTGGTGGTGAGGAGAAAGCTTCATTAGATGGGATAATCAAGAAAGGCTTGTCTCAGGAGGTGACATCTGAGTTAGACTTTGAATAAGATAAGGTCAATCATGCAATGAGTTGGGAAAACAATGTTTCAGGCAGAGGAAATAGAAAAAGTAAAAGAAAGAGCTTGGAGTGTTTGACAGGAAGAAAGAGGGTGAGTGTGGCCAGAGCACAGTGACTGAGGGGAAGAATGAGAAATGAGGTTGAAAGAGGCCAGGTTAATATAGGGTCTCAGAGGCCATGGCAGAGTCTAATTTGATTCTAGGAATAGTGGAAAGCCATTAAAGGGCTTAAACAAGAGGGTGATATTACCTGATTTAAGTTTTTAAAAAAATCTCTGGTGGCTCTGTAGAGCGTGGACTGCAGTAGAAAGGAGATCAATAGAACTGATCAATGTAAACAGTCCATGCATGAGATGCTAAAGGCTTGGGCAAGGGTGGTGATGGGAACTGAGAAGAATGGTCAGATTCAGAATACATTTCAGACATGAAATGACATGACTTGCTAATGAATTAGATGAGGTTTGTGGGGGAGTGAGGGCAAAACCAAGGATTACTCCTATGCTGGGACTTGAGCAACCAGATGGACCGTGGTGCCATCAGCTGATATGAGGAATACTAGGGGAGGAACACATTTGGAGTGGAGAGTGGGGGCAGTCAAAGGTTCTGTTTCAGGCATATTAGGTACTGGAGATCTAACAGTGGTATAAGCCGGGGTACAGATAGCATACGGATGGGATATAAGGCTCACAGGACAGGATGAGATTACTTGGAGAAAAACTACAGATAGAGCCCTGGGACTTGCCAATATTGATCAGGTGAGAAGAGGAAGAGGAGCCAGCACAGAGCTGAGAGGGAGTGCCCGGTGAGGCAGGAGGGTATTCAGGAGAGGGTGGGGTACAGAAACCAAGAGAAGAAAGTATTTTTAGAAGGAAGGAGTAATCAACTATGTTAAATGCTGCTGGAAGTCTGAACAAGATAAGGAAAGAAAACTCACAACTGAATTTAAAGCTGGAAGTATTAATAAAGAAATAAGGTAGAAAGATGTTATAAAAAAGGCATTTGATCTCGATCAAGCTATCACTTTTAAAGCTAAAAAACTTATAAGGGACAGTCTCAGCAAAATCCCTGAGGTATGTTGATTTATCAGGCTGAGTACATTTTGACTTCCCCTCTCAAAGGGAGAGGAGGAAAGCAATGACTCAGGAGGGTGTCCTTCTGAGTTTTCCATTCTTATTCCCTGGAGCAGTGAGCATTCCTTGGCAATAGTGTGGTGGTATTCAGAAGTTACATGGAAAGAGGAGCAGCTCAGCCCAAAAGAGACTGAAAGTTTACTTGTCCCCCTGATTGTGATTCATCAAAGTCCTGACAGTCTCCTGTCCAAACCAACTCCAGCTAAAAGTTTCTTTATCTAACCCAAGGGACCAAGTGAAAGGAAGAAACTGCCAACAGAAGTAGAAGACCACATCCACGCCCTCAGCTGGAGCATTCTCCTGGCACTACATTTTCTTTTCCAAGGCTGCTACTGTTTCACTATCAGGCTCCAGCCTGTGTCTCACTCTCGTGGTATATCACTGAGGACAAAACTAAAAAAAGAGATCTGAGGCCTGCCCACACCTGTGCCACCTCACTCCCTGCCCCTTACCTGAGTCATTTTGTCCACAGAGACTGGAATTCCATCGATGGTGAGAGGCGGCAGCTCTGAGTTAACCTCCTGTGGCGCAGGGGCGTGCTCTGCCAGGGCAGACTCCAGGTCTTCCAGGATCATGCTCTTGTACTTACGGACCTGCAGGGAATTAAGGGCAGAAGTAAACAAGATGCCCAACAACCAGGGAGGGTTGGTGCCAAGCAACCAGAGAGTGGGTGGGGCGGGCCTCCCTCAGCCATTGCAGAGCCCTAAGAACAAACATGTCCACAGCTAGCAGATAAAAATACCCGCTGGCCCCAAAGACATCACATTGTACAGAATTAAATGAAAAGATGATGAAATTACAGGTAACAATTGTAGAAAGAAGCCAGAGGAAAAATCTTTTACAGAAATACCGCTCCTCAGTTAAAATCACCTTTTCTCCGTAAATGCTGGCCCCAACACCTGTTCCAGATCTAACAGGAATGGCATTCATTATTCTGCATTTCCCAGGCCATTTGATAAAACCTAGCTGTGGCAGTTAATTACCAAAATCATTTTCAAGATCACTGAGGACTTATGTCCCTGAAACTCTAAGAAACTTATTTGAAACTTTCCTATGCCGTTACTTTCCTACAAAGCTAGACTACCAAGCAAACGGGAGATTCAAGTGTACAAGAGGCTGCACTGAAAGGCAGAGAAAAAAACTAGCTAGGTGTCACTATCAGTAAGGCCCAGGGCCAGAGAGAGCACCACAGGTCAAGTCCTCCTCCTTTCTGGTACTCCCTGGTGACAGAGGTGAACTTCAAACCCATGATGCGTCTGTAACTCTGACAAGCCCAGGTCTGAAGCAGATACTGTTACTCTGACTCCATTCCTTCCAATGCCAGTGAAAGGTCTCTCAAAACCCAGAACTTAACAGCAGCACATTGCACATGTACACATTCTTCTATCATGAGCAGAAATGGCAGAGAGACACTGGATCCTACCACCACCAATAATGGGTTCATTCACTTACAAGAATACACAAGGGGGATGAGGATACCTTTGGGGATAACAAAGAAGCCATGGAATTATAGAAATGTGACAAGATGGGATAGAAAATTAACTTGCTTTCAGGGCTCAGGCCATTATCTTAGAAAAAAAGGGTAAGAGAAAATGAGGTTTACCCAGAAGTTATGACAATGTTTGAGTCCTGGGTTTTCTGCTAAGTGGACTGAACTCCAATCACCACACACTTCCTTATAAATATCTCACTATGAAGATTAAAAGAGAAAGATTCCCATACTCAACCTCAAGCATATGGAAAAGTAAAAATTATTGTTGGCTACGATGTACAACTTTTACAGAGTTTTCCAAATAGGTCAACAATAAAAGTGATGAAAGAAAAATAGTGCAAACACGTAGAATCATTATTATCTCTAGAGATTCAGTTTTATCCTGGTTTCCAATAAAAGAGAAAGTTTCAAAAATTACTGCTGATATATTTATTGTAACTAAATAGCTGTGTTGTCATGGCATCTTTAAGGATACATATTTTCTGATTTCTAGGTTTCTATATCCTAAGTAGAGTTTTTACACTACCAACTCACAGAAAAACTGAGTAAGCCTAATTTATGGTCTTTGAACTTTAATGTATCAGGTTAAATCATTATATTAGTATGTATTCCCATAGTTGGAGTGAATGAAAATAATATAAGGGTAAATTTCATTGTGCAGAAACACCTGGCATTCTAAAACAAAAAATCATTAGATTATTACTATTATTAGCTAGTTTGAAACAATTTCAGCCATTTGTATGGGTCAGCAGAATTCCAGGAATTCAGATCCAGGCATTTTGCTAAACTTACCCGTGCTGTATAATTCCTTAAAAAAATCTTGATAAAAAAAAAAAAAAGAAGCTGGTAAAGCATCCCTCAGAGTAATTTACAACTTCAGGTGTGAACACAATATTTCTAAGTCTGCTTAGTAAAGTTAACTAACTTTCCCAGAATTAAAAAGCTAGGGCTTCAATTCTACCTGATCTATCAATCCTGAGATGAACCCCACCACCACCACATTTATCATTCCTCTGAAATTGGAATACATGTTAAAATTGCTGTAGACCAGGTGTTATGGGGCATAGCAGTCACTGACTGCACATTTGTGAACATGGCTGTTATCCCTGGAGGCATGACTGTAACCCCTGGCCTTTAAAATCAACAAACCATTTAGCACCATTTCAGAAAGGAATGTGAGTCTTGGCTGTTGTCTGATAACTTCCCCAGTGATCCTTCTGGTAAGACCAAAAAGCACCAGCATCAAACTTGTCGCAGCTTGGAAAAAGTCTCAGAGACAACAGTAGAGCTCTTTTTAAAGAAATGAAGCACCACCCATGCTCTTGATGGCACAGAGGACAATATTACATGAAACCACACATACAATGATGACTCTGAAACAAGAAGTAATCCAGAAGAATTGGACTGTGAGTGTGAAAAAGTTTTAGGAATAGCTAAAAAAAAATTTAGAAATAGGAAATTTATTTCACTTACATTTTCCTTTTTATGTATTTACAAAAGCAGTATGATTAAAATCTGTATCTAAGTAAGCCTGAAAAAACTCTTTCAATAAGTATAAAATAAAAATTCCAAGTGATAATAAGCATTGTGTCAGAGTTTGTCATTTTTTCTTTTTTTGGTGCTACATAAATAATGGTGCATCTTATAATTGATGGTATCAGAGATATGATGAAATACAGGTTTGTTTGTTTTCCAACTTCCACCTTCTATTCCAAAAACCACAGCTAAAGCCTTTGTCACTTCACACCAATATGTCGCTGTCAACTAACTTGTTTCACAATTAAAGTTAAAAACCACTTAAAAACAAAATCAGCTGGTCTGCCTACCAATCTCTCCTCCCCCAATTCATCCTCTATACTGCTGCCATTTAAAATTTCTGAAACACTGATAAATTATAATCAAATACCATTTACTGAACACTTGCTATGTGTCATGCACTGCATACATTATTCAATTAATTCTCACATAATTCTATAAAGAAACTACCATTATACCCATTTTGCAGATAAGAAAATTCAGGCTTAAGTAACTTCCCCAAATTATATAGCTAGTATATAGGAATATAGCAGAAAATCAAACTAATTTTTACGTAGCTTCAAAGCCTATATGTTCAGCCACTTCACTATCATTTATCTTTTTTCTCAAAAATACTCCTACAGTTCCCCACTTCTTATAGGATGAAGTCCAAACTTCTCAGTCTTGCGTTTCAACTGTTCTGATCATTCCCTACTTTCCCAATACTCTCCACCAGGGCCACCACGTACAGCTGTGCATGCCCAGCTCTGAGAACTATGTGAATAGCACCCTCCTGAGTTCCCAGCGCATAACCCAGAGTCCTACTGGGCAGCTTTGCTCACCATCCTCCCTCTTTAGCTAGCCATCCTCCTCACTAACTTCTGCATCTAGCAAGTTCTTTTGTCTCTGGGTCTTTAATTCTGCTTCTTATCCAAATATTATCCATCTTTCAAGGCCCAACTCAACTAATTCTGCTTCTTATCCAAATATTATCCACCTTTCAAGGCCCAACTCAACTTCCACTTTCTCTGAGAAAACTTCCCAAGTGTTCTTGCCATAATTATCTTACTCCTTTAAACTTCTACAGATTCAAATAATCATGTGTCACTTACATGTTATTTCCAGGCTACACTGTACACAACTAGTGTTATGAAATCACTGAGCACAGGAACCAGGCCTTTTGTTTATTTTTAAAATATATATTATGAAACATTTCACATATTCAGACATGTACAGATAATACATTAACAAACATCCTCATAATTAACAGAGATGAGAGCGTTTAGGGTGTTTACAGGAGCCATCAGAGTTCTGGGCACAGAACGCGCTTGTTGAGGATTTAGGAATTGGCTGCTACAACCGTAAGGTCAATGGGCCTTTAGTGAGGTTGCAAAAACAGTCCCAGACAAGATATAATTATTTTGCATACTCAAAGCTTTTCTGGATAAAAGAGGAATCTTCAGGAAGGTCTCAAAAAAGATTTTTAATATTTTTTTACCTATGAGCCCCTCTGAGATTAAAAATACATTGTCATCTGAGGTATATAACAAAGGGATGCTCACTTGAGCATCTCTTTGAGCATCAAAGCTGCCTTCAGACCTGTGATCCTGAAGCATGCCTGGCACAGAGCCAGGCCACACGCTGTGGCCCATGAAATCTGTTGGCTTCATTCTGTTCTCTCTTCAGTCCCAATGTCAGCCTCTTCCCTCTCCTGCCTCAGTCCAGATCTCAAGTTTTCCCCTTGCCCCCTGGATCCCTACTTTTGAACCTTGAAACCTCAAAGGACTTAGATGGATGGAATCCTTATCTCGTACTTTGTATCTAACAGTGTTAGTTATTTGTTGAGTAAGTTAATAAACAAACAATAGGGCTTTTCCTTTACTACTTTTTAAATATGCTTCCACATTTCATGTAACTTGAAGCCATTTTTTAAAAACCTATCTAAATAAGTGAATGACTTAAAACAAGAAATCATGAGACTATTGGAAAGGTGGAATTAAACAAAGGCAGAAGGATGACTTCAAAGAAGCTGGTGATAACCCCAGAGCTACCTCTTGCTTCTGTGACTGTGACTAATATCTGTACCTTAGAACTGGTTAGTCATACCCAGAGTAACCCCATCTAAATGCTATGGATTATTGACTCTGAGGAAAGAGCTCCACCTTCAGAAACTCCCATGGTTCTTCTGAAAAAAGATGGAAATTCTCTCTGTCCCTCAATAAAATTTTTCTAGGCCTATTCTACAAAGCTCATAAAAGTATGTGATAAGGCAGTAAGCCACCAAGACAATGTCCTTAGGGCACAGCAACTTTAAAATCTACCATTTGCCAATGCCTTTCATGCCAGTTCTCTGTAAACATTACATATAGGGGAATGATAATAAACTTTAATTAATTTCTACTGCTCCCCAGTGAAGTTGGTATTATCCTTATTTCACACATGAGGACACTGAGCCACATACAGGAAAAATCAATGTGGGAAACCACTCAAGAAATCAAAGCCGAAACAGAGTTTTCACAAAAGGGAAGTTTTTAGCTACATATGCCCACTCTAGTTAACATCAACCCATGGGTAGGATTGAATTAGCCTGTCTAAATGTTGGTAACTCTATGTTTTACTATGGGAGCCACACCTTCATTCACTAAGAATGATACTCAAAAAGACCAAAACATTCAATGGAATTATTCTGGAGGTCTTTTAACTTGCTTTGTTTTAAAGAGCAGAGGCCTTAAAAAGACAAAAGTTTTAAACTGCAGAGGACATTAGATCTGAAGGTAGTAGATCCCAAGCAGCTTAGAGAAATCTTAAGTTTCTAGGTTAAGGAACTCTCATTCTCCATCATAGTCAAAGGCCCTTTCTGAGAGTTTGCCTAATTTTAAGTTATTTCACTACCCCCATGTTACATATATAGACATGGCATATGTAATCTCTGAACCAGTAGCTTCTCCATCCAAAAAGTATTTATTATTCATTTGTATGCTGGGCACTGTGCTAAGGAAAGGGCTGGGGACAAAATGGGAAGCAAAGTTATCAGTCACAGTGCCCCAAGGTTGTATATATTCCAATCTAGTGGAGAAGACAAACACAAAAATAAATGTGTAATTACAAACTGGGACAAGTACTATAAAAGATGACACAATCTAACTTAATAAATCTTTACCTCTCAAGATCTCAATTTCGATCCAATGCAGGATCAGAATTTAGAAACCAAATCTGCATTCTGAATTTCTGAGTGCTGCCAAACGTTTAGGATGCTTCATTCATTCAACAAATATCACTGAGCAACTGTTCATGGCAGGCACAGTGCTTGCACTGGGAGCACAATGGAGAATAAAGTAGATCCAGTCCCTGCCACCTTAAGAGCTCACAATCTAGCTGGGGACAGACATTAATCAAATAATCACACAAATCGGTAAATAATAAAGCATCTATAATAAGTGCTCAGAGGCGCTGTGAGAGTCTTGGATAGAACAAGGGGCTTTAATCTGCACAGGGAGGTCAGAAAGACTTCACAGAGGAAGTGTCAACTGAGATGAGTTCTTAAATATAAGTCAAAGTTTAATAAGGTGAAGAAGGAGGTAAGAGAGGGCAAATCAGAGGGAAGAGCATACACAACAGCTTTGTGGAGGGATGAAGCAAGGGAGTGAACAAAGACTGTGGTTGGAGTAGAGAGAGAAGCTGGGGAATGGGGCAAGATGAGGCTAGAGACAGGTGGGAGTCAAGCAGAGGGCTCCTGCCACCGAAAAGGGAACTGGATGCACACCAAGATTGGTAGCTAGGGTCGTGGCAATGGAAACAGAGAAAGTGGGCCAATTTCAGAGATATTTAGGAAATGAATGGAGAACAAAGTAATAGATGGGGTGTGGGGTGGAGAAGAGGAGAGGGAGGTGCCAAAATGGCTCTAGGTTTCTGCCTTGAGTAACTGGATGAGGAGGACAGATATTGGAAACAGACATTAATTTCTTTGGTTGGGGAGGAGAAGACTTTAGTTTTGCTGAACTTGAGATGCTATTAAAATATCCAGGAGGAGATTTTTCTCTTTCCTATTCTCTTTCAGTCAGTCGTTTGAAAGTATTTTTGATAATGTCTGTTTTGTGTTATTTGCATCTTCAATATACATGGAAATGACTTTCTCCCTTAAAAACTACATACAAACATATGCACATATAGATGAAGTTTCTCTCTCTTACTTCCTACTCTCTTTCACCTCATCACTTACTCACCCCCAAGGTTCTCTGGCCTCTTCTCTTGGTTCTGCAGGTCTGACCAGGAGGAGCGAAAGGGAAAGCGACCTTTGCTGTTCAGTGGCACCAGAATAATGACCGTTATACTGCCTCTTTCCCTCCCCAGAAAGAAGCTAGCAGTAGCTATAGTGGGTGCTTGCTTATAGCAACCATACTGACCTTTCACAGAACTGGGAAGAACTGGAAGGTATAGTTGTCCCCCTTTAGAGGAGTGGGGGAAAGACTAAGAAAATGAGATTAAATTTGAAACTCCATATTCAATATCCTAGACAAACCTATGGGAGATGTTGGGCCCTGGCTCTACTATTCAGAAATTGGGGAATCTTGGGCAAATCACTTAACCTCTCTGAGCTAGCAGTATTCTCATCTGCAAAATAAATACCTACATCTCAGGGTTCCTGTCAGGACTACTGAGAATATAAATCTGCTCTACTATACAAATGTTAGTTACAACAATCCTCTGCACTCAGCAATTTCATAAACATGTAGAAAATGCAGATTTACTTTTAAAGTAGGATCAAATTCTGTATGGTTCTATTAACCTGTTTTCTTCACTTAATAATTCATCATCAGCATCTGAAAATATTAGAAAGATCTATGCTTAATGGCAGTGTAGCAGTCCTATCTATGGATAAGCCATCGATTTATCTGACCAACCCCTTATCTTTGAACTTTTAGGTTATTCTCAATTTTTAAAAAAATACTATAAATAGTACAGCGACTGATATCTTTGCTCATTTAATCAATTATTTTCTTAGGAGAAAATTTCAAAAGGAAGCTGGATTAAAAAGTGTACACTGGGGGCACTTTCTATCCCAGTTGCCAAAATGCCCTCCAGAAAATTACACCAATTTACATTGCCTGTTTGATATGCCAACACTGCAAGTTATATATCTTCTTCCTGTTTGCCAACATGAGCCATGTAAAATGACTTTTTGTTTTAATTCCCATTTCTTTGAAAATTTCTGTGGTTGTTAAACATTTGTAGTTTCTCCTTTTATTTATGTTCTTTTGTCTTTGGGTATTTTAAAAAATATAATTTTTAAATGAAAAAATTTAAATATACAAAAAGGTGGAAAGAACAGTAAAATAAATGTCTGTACATCCAGCACTTAGATTCAATAGTTGTACATTTTGGCATAATTACTTTATCTGCCATCTATACACACACACATTTTTTGGGCTAACCACTTAAAGTATAGACTTTGCAACACTTTTTAAAAATATATATATATATATATTTATCTATCTATCTATCTATCTATTTATTTGCGCCAGATCTTAGTTGAGGCATGCGGGATCTAGTTCCCTGACCAGGGATTGAACCCGGGCCCTGTGCATTGGGAGCTCGAAGTTCTTTAACCACTGGACCATCAGGGAAGTCCCAATACTTCTTAATATTTCAACATGCATCTTGGAAAAATAAGGGCATTCTCATACACAACTACAATACAATTATCACAACCTGCAAAAATAACATACTTCCTTAATATCATCTTCTAATATCTAACCCATATTCAAACATATCTTTGGATCTTTTTATTCATTAATCTGTTCATATTTTTATTGATTTTTGAGAGCTCTTTATATACTAAGAATGTTAATCATTAGTTCACTCCTTACTGTGTGACCCTGGACAAAATACTTAAGCTCTTAAACCTTCAATTTCTACATCTGTAAAGCACAGATAATAACATATATATATATACATCATAGGGTTGCTGTAATGATTAAGTAAAAATCATAAAGTGCTTAGCAGAAACAGACACATTGTAAACACTCAGTAAATTGTAGTTGTTCTTATTTTGAAAAATTTTTTTTCCAGTTTGTTGTTTTTGTTTTTATTTACAGTGGCTTGCCATACATCCCAGCTGTGGGCAAGGAGGTAATATGGGCAGAACACAGTATGGAGAAATAAATGAAACCCTGGAAAATATAAGAGAAACCTCAACACCACGTATTAAAAGACCCAGTAGGGACTTCCTGGGTGGCATAGTGGTTAAGAATCCGCCTGCCAATGCAGGGGACACAGGTTCAATCCCTGGTCCGGGAAGATCCCACATGCCGCGGAGCAACTAAGCCTAGATGCCACAACTACTGAAGCCCGCACACCCTAGAGCCCGTGCTCTGCAACAAGAGGAGCCACTGCAATGAGAAGCCTGCGCACCACAGCGAAGAGTAGCCCCCGCTCAACGCAACTAGAGAAAGCCTGCGCACAGCAACAAAGACGCAACGCAGCCAAATAAATAAATAGACAAAAGTTAAAAAAAAAAAAATGGCCCAGTAAAGTTTTCAATCCCCCTTTGACAAATTTGTAAAATAACTGACAATCTTGAATCTGAAATCCATATTCCAAAGATGAATGGCCCTACTGAATTTTAATTTTCCAGAGTTCCCAGCAGCCTCCAGAAAGAAGAGCAAGAAGGAATATTAATGATGGCTTCAGGTAGGAGGACAAAATGCAAATACCAAAATTTTAATAATATTTAATGAGATAATACATAATTATAATACATATAATACATAACCTAGAACACAGCATTCAATAAATGTTAGACATTATTACAAAATCATTTCTTTTACTGTTAATATGAGATTATGTGGAATACACTGCATAATTGATTACGGTAAACATGAGCTCTGATTCTTTAATACCACCCTGTGTATTGGTATATATATAAGATTAAAGAATATTCTGTACTTTGAAGGTTTAACAGAAGTCACCCCAAATAATCAGGAGCGTAGTGTCCCTTTGAAGGATATGGTTTAATTGCTTTTTCAGTTTTGTACATGTTTATTATCCTACTGAGGTTTAGATATATTTTCGTTATTTTATTTTCTTATTGAATTATCCACTTAGTTAGGATTTTTAATTTAAAAGAACAAAATTAATGCATATCATTTCCTTACAATGTTCAATCTATTCTTATCTGCAATTATAACTGTTATCTCACTTCTAAGACTGTATATTTTTCTTCATCCTTTTTCTCAATTAGCATGCTAGAAGTTTTTCTATTTCATTGGATTTTTCATAGTACCATTTCTTGAATGTAACAATTCTACTTCTGTTTACAAAATTATTAATTTCTTCCTCATGTTTACTTACTCTATTTCTTAGACTTATTTTCTTGTTCCCTTTCCAGCTTCTGGCTTTAGATGTAGTTTCTTTTCCTTCTTTCTTGTGTATAAAAAAAAAAAATCAAGGCAATAAACATTCCTTTGAGCATCAGTGTAGATCATAATTTTTAAAGTTTTTTAAAAATTGTTTTTAAGTAGTCTGCAAATTAAGTTGTTTTTTCAAATTTCCATGTGGCTGAAAATTCCTGTCAATCTTTTTTATATTAAGTTCTAAATTTTCTATACTTTGGTCAAAAACATGGCCTGTGTAATTTTCTGCATTTTACAATTTATTAAGATTTTCTTTGGGGCCTAATAATAACATATGGTCAATTCTTATAACCCATTCATGTAATTTTTCAAATATGGTATATTCAAAAATATATTTGTAAGATATCAATGTTAATATATCTATTCTTTATATTAACCTTATTAATTCTAATATTCGGATCTCTATGTTCTTATTTATATTTTTCTTCCTTGATCTGACAAAGATAGCAAAGCCTCCTACTACCACTAGTTTCTTTTTTTCTCCCATTTCTAACTTTTTGATCTACATTCTTTGCTTTAATGTTACTTGAGACATAAACTACTTATCAACACTAGAAGACCTATGGTTCTCAGTTAATACTCATCTGTCTTGAGAATCTGGCTTTGTCTGATATTAATGCTGTGATCCATGATTTATTTTTGTAGGGATTTGTCTGACATACCTTTGCCTGTTATTTTGCTTTTAAAATTTTAACACCTTTACTGAAATATAATTCATATACCATACATATTAGTTTCCTATGGTTGCCACAAAGTATCACAAACTTGGTGGCTTAAAACAACAGAAATTCGTTCTCTTAGTTTCACAGGCTCAAGCTGTTGGCAGGGCTGGTTGTTCTGGAGGCTCTAAGGGAGAATCCATTTTCTCATCTTGCCTAGCTGCCGTCTAGCACATATTCCTTTGCTCCTGACCCCTTCCCTGCACCCACCCTCTTGCTTCTGCCAACACATCTCCTACTTCTACATCAATCTCCCTTTGCCTCCCTCTTATATAAAGACACTCTGATTAGATTTAGGGCCTACCTGAACAATCCAGGGTAATGTCCCCATCTCAAAAATCTTTAACTTAACCACACCTGCAAAGTCCTTTTTGCCATATGGTAACACTCAAAGGTTCCAGGGATTTGGATCTGTATATCTTTGGTGGCCATTCATTAATCAGCCTACCACACACACCATACAATTCACCTGTTTAAAGTGTACAATTCACTCTTTTAAATATCTGTAGGGTCATGTAATAAGCATTATCATAATCTATTCCCCCTAAAAGAAACTCCATACGCACTAGCTGTCACTCTCCATTACTTCATCCCCCTTCTCCAACCTGGCAACCACTAACCTACTTTCTGTCTCTATAGCTTTGACTATTCTGGACACTGCACATAAATGAAATCATACAACATGTGGCCTTTTGTGAACGGATTATTTCACTTAGCACAACGTTTTCAAGGATCATCCATGCTGTAATATTTATCAGTACTTCATTCCTTTTTATTGCTGAGTAATATTACACTGTATAGATAATACAACTTCTTTTAATCCATTCATCAGCTGATGGACATTTGGGTTATTTCCAGTTTGTGGCTATTATGAATAATGCTGCTATGAACACTGTTATATATTTTTGTATGTAAGTTTTGCTGCAATGAACACTGTGTGTGTAAGTTTTGTTTTCAGCTCTCTTGGGTAAACGTAGGAGTAGAATTGCTGGGTCATATGTAACTTTGCTTTTAACATTTTGAGAAATTGCCTAAGTTTTCCAAAGCAGCTGCATCATTTTACATTCCCAACAGCAATGTATGGGGCTTCCAATTTCTTGACATCCCAACACTTATTATTGTCCATAATTTTTCCAACACTTATTATTGTCCATCTTTTTTATTATAGTCATCCTAGTAGGTGTGAAGTATTTCATCGTAGTTTTGATTTTCATTTCCCTAATGATTATTTATAAAGTGCTCATGTGCTTCCTGGCCATTTCTATATTTTCTTTGGAGAAATATCTATTCAGATTCTTTGCCATTTTAAATTGGGTTAATTGTTTTTTGTTTTTGTTTTGGCCGCACTGAGCGGCTTGTGGGATCTTAGTTCCATGACCAGGAATCGAACCCATGCCCCCTGCAGTGGAAGCACAGAGTCCTAACCACTGAATCACCAGGAATTCCAGGTTAATTGTCTTTTCATTGTTGAGTTATAAGAGTTCTTTATATATTCTGGATACAAATTCTGTATCAGATACATAATCTGCAAATATTTCCTCCCATTCTGTGGATTGTATTTTCATTTTCTTGATGGTATAGTTTGCATCTACTTTGAACATTTGTGAGTCACTGTAAGTATGTCACATAAATTAAATAGAATTGGGTTCTGATTTGGGTTGTTGTTGTTCCAATCTAAAAGGAAATCTTTATTTTTAACAACAATATAAATATAGTATTTATATTTATGGTTTATAACAGAATTAATTGGTCTCACTTATATTCCTTTGTTCTATACTTTGTGTTTTGTTTTGTTTTTTTAATTCCTCCCCTTATTTTCTATCTTTTGTGTATAGACTTTCTTTCCTCTTTAGTGGTCTGGAAGACATATTTTGTCTCTAATTCTACTGGCATTTATTCTTTAGCCTATATTTATCAAGTGTCAGTCAACAGAAAAATATCTCCTGCTTTTTCTCAGTTTAGGCTATCATATGACCATTTTTTTCCTGTTTCATAGAGTCTGTAACTTTTTGTATTCTATGGAGGACTCCAACAGTTTTCTAACACTTTCTTTTGAATTTTTCAGTGAGTAATTTTCAGAGGTATTTTTCTGAGTCTTCCAGATGAGGCTTTTTCATAGATCACATTACTATTAGTAATAGTAATACTATCTAAAAATTTTAATACTGAAGAAGACATGCCCAGATTTCATGTTTGTCAACTACATGAAGGCTGCCTGTTAGGTACCATTTTGCACTAGAAGCCATCTACCATATTCCTGTTATGAATATGTAAGGAAAGGTCCTAATATGCATCCTATTCTGGGGCCTCGGGAATTTAAAGGAAAACTCAAAACAAAACTCAAAAATGTTAAGAAAGAACCACAACATCTGTGTGTGTGAAAAAAAATACACTAAAATCTCAGCTGATTACTAATTCTGAACTCTTGAAATGTCTATTCAATGTGGGAGATCTAAGAAATGTTATTGTAAGCTAATAAATCTTATCCTAGTAAAAATAAAATGCAATTTAAATCTGGACAGATCATCATTCTACAAACGATTCAAAGTTATTTCAGCCAGAAAAGAGTAGTTCACATAGTATAAGTATGCAAGGGTAAAATACTATTTTTATAAAGTTAGCTATGGATAAATATATAATCAAAATATTCAACTATATTTCAAAATTGAAGCAGTGTTAAATCAATTCTTTGAAGAAATACAAGAGATTTAAAATATGCAACTCAGACTTCCCTGGTGTTGCAGTGGTTAAGAATCCGCCTGCCAGGGCTTCCCTGGTGGCGCAGTGGTTGAGAGTCTGCCTGTGGATGCAGGGGAAACGGGTTCGTGCCCCAGTCCAGGAAGATCCCACATGCTGCGGAGCAGCTGGGCCCGTGAGCCATGGCTGCTGAGCCTGCGCGTCCGGAGCCTGTGCTCCTCAACGGGAGAGGCCACAACAGTGAGAGGCCCGCGTACCGCAAAAAAAAAAAAAGAATCCACCTGCCAATGCAGGGGACATGGGTTCAATCCCTGGTCTAGGGAGATCCCACATGCTGCAGAGCAACTAAGCCCGTGCGCCACAACTACTGAGCCCGCGTACCACAACTCCTGAAGCCCACGCACCTAGAGCCCGTGCTCCACAACAAGAGAAGCCACCGCAATGAGAAGCCCGCGCACCACAATGAAGAGTAGCTCCCGCCCGCTGCAGCTAGAGAAAGCTCAAGTGCAGCAATGAAGACCCAATGCAGCCAAAAAATTATTTTTTTAAGTTAAAACAATAAAATAAAATATGCAACTCAGATATCAGTGATCAATAAAATGCTCCCAGGTTTGCCTCATGAAGTTCACATCTTGAGTAAACACCATTTGTTTCTGACATAATCAGTAATATTCTTAAAAAATCTTGCATTGGTTTCTTAAAGAACACAACGTCATTTTTTCCATTGCATCTGATGAGGTAAAATACCTTGTTATGGAAAGTAGAAACAGAAATGATCCTTTTTATTTTGATCTGCATAAAGGAGTTTGAAAACCAGGCCCAACTCCAACCTCTGGATGAAGGGAAGATAGAATAACTATTGTGCTAGACTAAGGATCAAAAAAATATGAACAACAACCCACAGAAAACAAACGGTATCTGAGAACACAACTCAAGTTTTCTTACCACATTCTCCAAAGGTGCTGCACCGAACACTTTAAAGACAGGGTTGGGTTTGGAGGGTGAGATACAAAGGACAATAGCTTGCTGTCCTACTCGAGTAGTATATTCATCTAATGTGGCTCGAAGTTTCCTGAATCAGAGAATGAAAAGAAACAAAAACAGTTAAAGAAGATAGAAATTACAGCGATACAGACACAAGATTTACTTTGACTTGGGACAATTTATTCTGATTAGATATGTTTCTTTTACCTGAATTTTGAAAAGGGAGTGTGTGAAGTTTAATGTCCTGTTCAGTAGAAATATGTACATACCTTTGTCCTGAAGACCCACGATTAGCTCACTGATAGATATAAGGGTCTACCTCAGGTGTACCTCAGGACACAGCCATGACACAATGCTGAACACAGCGAGTAACATACTTCCTGATCTCATCAATACCAAAGGGGTTTTCTCTTACTGCTGCAAAGATTAATGTTGAGATATCCTCTTATAGACTTTATTATATCAACTCCATGTTTAATGAAGGGGCCTTAAGTCACCTGCTTCTAATTTCTTTGATATAATCATTGTTTATGTCTTATTGACATAATTTTATCCAAAAATACTACTTCAAAAATGTTGCCATTTGCAGATTTTCATTGTGATATAAACAATAATTCTTAGTCCTGAAGTATTTTACAAATGAGGATGGAGTAAAAGAGCTTTTTCAAATATATCAACATTGGATGAAATAGAAACACTGTCCTTTCCCTCTGAAATCATGGGAGATTAAAGTTCTACATCCTATAATTCTTCTGGGAACTTGGTCTACCCTTTCAAGGGACTGGTGAGTCATGCCAATTCAAATGAAGCAAAGCCAACATGTCACAAGAAAGTTTTCCGTCTTTCTCCAAAAGCATGTACTATTGTGTCTATGCCCATTATAGAAAAAATATTTCTATAAATAATACATTCTAATTCCTCCTGCCTGTACTATCATTAAAGGAAATGGAATTTATCATTAAAGGAAAGGAAATTTTTTGGCCCATCTAGTGGTATATAACCTCTTTGCTGAAAGCTACTGTTAAGTACTCTCTGGATTTTCCCTTCAGTTTCTTTCTTATGTTCTTAATATAGACTATATTTTCCAGCTTTTGTCACATATCATTTACATGGGCTGGCACTCTGAATTCAACATTCCAGTAAACATCTGAAGTATTTGGATATAGTATTTAAAACACTACAAGAAGAAACTTCTGGAACATTTTATAGACAAAATTTCTTATCATATATGATACATGTTATGCAACCTGTCAAAATATTAACCCCTCCATGCACCACATCTGTGTAATAATCTTTCTTTGCAACCTACAAACTCTTCAGAAGAAATAAAACTGAGCAAAGGACCACATACCAAACAAGAAATTTGGTGGCATTCCTTGAAGGAATGAAGATCGAAAATATATTCACTGTCTCCAATTCCTCTCTTCCCATACTGTCTTGAAGACACTCCAGTCCTTTCATCCTTACTGCTCCTTTGAAAACACTCTTGTCAAGTTCAATCATGACCTCCATGTTGCTAAATCTAATGGTCAATTTGCATCTTACTCAACCTGTCAGCAGCACTTGACAGTGCTGATCACATGCCCTCCTTTTTGAAACACTTTTTGCACTTGGTTTCCAGAATACCACTCTCTTGGTTTTCCTCCTGACTCACTGGTTATTTCTTAGACTCCTTTGATAATTCCTCTCATTTCTCTAACCCCTAAGGGGTAAAGTGCTTCGGTCCACACTCATTCCCTAGGGGATCTCTTCCAGCCTCATAGTTTCAAATACTACCTATGTGCTTATATCTTCAGCTAAGGTCTCTCCTTTGAATTATAGACTCATATACCCAACTGCTTATTCTGTATCTCCACTTAATGGTTAAGAGGTATCACAGACTTAACGTGTCCAAACCAAATTCCTGATTCTGCCCTACCCTCACTCTCATACTTGATCCTCTTCCAGTAAGTGTCATCTCAATCCTTCCAGGAATCAGACCAGAAACCCTGAGGTCACCCTTCACTCCTTTTTCTCTCTCACACAGCACATCCAATCCATCAAGGAATCATATTGGGGTTACTTCTGAAATACATCCAGAACCTGACCACCTCTTGCTGCCTTTGCTACTGCCACATTGGTTTTAAGACACTGTCATTTCTGGCCTGGATTACTACAATAACCTCCTAATTGGTCTCCCTGCTTCCATTCTTGTACCCCCAGAGACTATTCTCAACACAGTAGCCTGAGTGATACTTTTAAAACATAAGCCAGATCATATCATTGCTTTGACCAAAAGTCTTCATTGACTTCCAATGTCACTCAGAGTAAGAGTCAAAGCCCTTATATTGGACCAGAAGATGCCATGGTGTGGCTCTCCACTACTACTCTGACCACACCTCTTCTCATTCTTTCCCTAGTTGTTCCTCAAACATGTCTAACGCATTCCTTCCCACTTCAGAACCTTTGCTCTTACTATTTCCTCTGCCCAGAAAGTTCTTCCCCTAGACATCAACATGGTCGCCCTTATATTTACTTCAGATCTCTGTTCAAAGGTTGGCTTATGAAAGAAGACCATTCCTATAGAAAAAGAGAAACTACTATATCCCCCCTAATCCCCTAAACCTTTCTGTTTTCCTTACTCTGCTTTGTTTTTTCCCACAGCACTTTCATCATCTGACCTATTACATACCTGTTTATTTTCTTTTTCCCTCCACTAGAATATAAGCTCGTTAAGGGAATTTATTTTGTTAACTGTTATATTCCCAAGGCCTAGAACAATGCCTGGCACATAGCAGGCATATAAGTTTTCTCTGAATGAATTAATGTGATACTATTCATCTGTTAATCATACTTCTAGTTTCATTTATTTATCTTGCAAGAGTACTTTAAAGTCTAATTCTGTCATCAAAGAATTTAACTTGGTGTCCCTTGATGAACCTAATAAGGTATAGTCTAACTCTGTCATCCACTCCATAAAGTATTTGAGGAACAGCAACAATATGAGAAAGGAAGCCCTCACCTAAGCAAACGTGTTTGCTGTCTCTTCCGGATAGACGGATTAGACTCAAACACATGAGGCCGTTTCCGTTTCTTTCCTGTTGCCACAGCAGCAGCAGCAGCCATTCCCACAGGACCTGAAATAAGAAGGGATGCGCTGAGATTAGGCAGAGCCTGATAGCTATACAAGGCAGAAAACAATTAGAGGTACAAAAAAGTAGCACTTATTTCCTCATATGTTATCAATAAATATAGATACTCCTGATATCAATACACTTCACCACTGTTCAACATGGATCATTTTTTAGTTTACCATTAAAACTTACAACAAATCTTTTTAAAAAGTAAATGACTGGGCTTCCCTGGTGGCGCAGTGGTTGGGAGTCCGCCTGCCGATGCAGGGGACACGGGTTCGTATCCCGATCCGGGAAGATCCCACATGCCGCGGAGCGGCTGGGCCCGTGAGCCATGGCCACTGAGCCTGCGCGTCCGGAGCCTGTGCTCCGCAACGGGAGAGGCCACAACAGTGAGAGGCCCATATACCGCAAAAAAAAAAAAAAAAAAAAAAAAAAAAAAAGTAAATGACTTATACTTCCCCGCCACACACCAGCTTGAATTTTATATAATGTGTTTTTTTGTTTTGTTTTGTCAGCATACCCATACTGTTAAGGCAATATTCTCCAAGGTGCTAGATGAAATTGCAGCATTGAGAGGAACAGTTTGCCAAAACAAAAAAGTCGCAGATTTCAAATTTCGTTTCCATCCCCGTGTCCCTCTATCCATTACTCCAAGAAACTGCCAAGTTAAGGAAGTCAGAGAAAATCACTCATACCTGGAACTCCAATACCACCACACCACATATAAGAGAAATATCTAGAAGGATACCATCTTAATCGGAAATTTTTTTTTTCTATATCTGAGAATTATGCCCTAAATGGAGCTGTTGACCACAAGGTCATGTTGATGAAAGCATCCTGGCAGGAAAGAGATGAAAACTGTCCCACTCTAAGGAAAAAATGTTAATAAAATTTGGTCTGGTTTGCCCTGAAACTAATAACTGAAAGAAAGGGTAGGCCTCAAGGAATTATTACAGTCTCCGATTCATGCAATCTCAACATATCAAGGGCATTCCTTTTTTTAAACAAAACAAAAAACCCGACAATCCACCTTCATCCCTATTTGTGAACCCTGTAAAAGGCTTAAATGAAAATTAGGTTTAAGTGCTCACGTTATCCTACATATATGTTCTATAAGTGGCTCAATTAAAATAGGCCTCCTTATTTTAATCTAGATGAGCCTCTCTACATGTTGTTTAGTAGTATACTCAGTCTGACTTAAATAAACTCCTCTAAAGAGCCCCAAAGTAATTAAAAAATAAATTAATGCCCTTTACCTTCCCTTCCATCATAAACAGCTGGTAGAGGAAAAAAATCTTATTGATGCATTTTTTCCAACATTTAATTTTTTTAAAATTGAGGTAATAACACTTAACGTGAGATCGACTGCCTTAACAAAATTTTAAGCGTACAGTACAGTACTGTTAACTATAGGCACAATGTTGTATAGTAGATCTCTAGAAACGTATTCATCTGGCAGCACTGAAACTTTATGCTGTTAACAGTAACTCCCCATTTCCACACCCCAGCCCCTGGCAGCCACCATTCTACTCTCTGCTTCTAAGAGTTTGAATATGATACCTCATATAAGTGGAACCATGCAGTAGCTGTCCTTCTGACCTGGTGTATCTTACTTAGCATAATGCCCTCAAGGTTCATCCATGTTGTCATATACGGTAGGATTTCCTCTTTCTTTAAGGCTGAATAATATTCCATATATACATACCACACTTCCTTTATCCATTCATCTGTCAATGGACATTTAGGTTGTTTCCACATCTTGACTACTGTGAATAATGCTGCAATGAATACAGGAATGCAAATATCTCTACGAGATCCTGACTTCAATTCTTTTTTTTTTTTTTTTTTTTCTGACTTCAATTCTTTTGAATAAACATCCATAGGTAGAATTGCTGCATCATATGGTAGCTGTTATTTTTAATTTTTTAAGGAACTTTCATACTGTTTTCCACAGGGGCTGAACCATTTTACATTCTCACCAACAGCATACAAGGGTTCCAATTTCTCCACATCCTCGCCAATACTGATTTTTTGGTTCTCTGATAATAACCATCCTAACAGGGGTGAGGTGATCTCTCAACTGTGGTTTTAATTTATATGTCCCTGATGATTAGTGATGTTGAGCATCTTTTCATACACTTACTTTTTGGCCATTTGTATGTCTTTAGGGAGATGTCTATTCAAGTCCTTTGTCCACTTTAAAATCAGGTTATTTGTTATGCTATTGAGTTGTGGGAGTCCAACATTTTATTATTAAAACTTTAAAATATATTTTAAAAACTTTAACATATATAGCAAAGTTGAAAGACCTTTACAGTGAACATTCATATATCTACCACCTAGATTCCACCATTAACATTTTAGTATATGTAACTATCCATCTTTCTACATGTTCATCAACCCATATTGGGTTTTTTTTAATGCATTTCAAAGTAAACTGCAGTATGATCCCCCTAAATACTTCAGTAGGAATATCATTAGCTAGAGTTTAATATTTATTCACAATTTTTTTCTTTTGAGGTAAAATTTACATATTACAAAATGTACAAATCATTCAATAAATTTTCAAAAATGCATACAACTATGAAACCCAATCCCCTACTAAGATATATAATAGTATCATCACTACAAAATTTCTCTCATGTCCCTTCCCAATCAGTTCCCACGGTACCGCCCACCATAAGAACACAATTATTGTTTTTTCACCCTATGTTAGTTTTGCCTATTCTAGAGCTTCAAATTAATGGAATCATACAGTATCTACCCTTTTGTGTAAGATTTCTTTCAATTAGAATAATTTTTTTAAGATTTGTCCATGTTGTTATATGTATCAGTAGATTGTTCCTTTTTATTGCTGAGTAATACTCCAGAGTATGAATAAACCACAGTTTATCCATTATTCTACTGATGGTCACTTTGGCTATTTCTGGTTTTAGGTATTATGAATAAAGCTGCTTAACTAAATTAATTAATTAATGCAGTTTAAATAAAAATCCCCATTTTTTGGTGTGGAACTTGATAAAGTTATTCTAAATTTTAAATGGAAGTACAAAGTCCTAAGAATAGCCAAAACAATTTCTGAAGATTTTAAAAAGGAGGCAGAGGCACTCATCCTAGCAAGTATCAGTAGTTACTATAAGGCTACAGTCTTTAAGACAGAGTGGAACTGACTGAAAGATAGACAAATAAACCAACACAACTGACTCGAGAGTTCACAAACACCCTTCTGTGTCAGAAGACAGAGGTGGGAAAAGGATGGATGATTAAATATGGTGCCGGAGTAACTGACTGTCTGCATGGAAAAATAATGAAAGTAGATTCATACATCATGCTATACATGAAAATAAATTCCAGGTGGATTAAAGGCCTAAATGTAAAACAAAAACATCAATAAAGCAACAAAAATAAACTTTATAACTTCTACAATAAACTACTGGAAAGTATTTATAAACTCAGGGTTAAGAAGAACTGCTTAAACAAGACTCCAAAAGCATAAACTGTAAGGTAAAACACTAATAATTTCACAATAATATAAATCAAAACCTTTATGGACAAAAAGAAGTAACAAAAAATTGGGGAGGGAGTGGGCAACAAACTAGGAGATAATTGCAATACGTATTACCAAGAAAACACTAGTGGGCTTCCCTGGTGGCACAGTGGTTGAGAGTCCGCCTGCCGATGCAGGGGATGGGGGTTCGTGCCCCGGTCCGGGAAGATCCCACATGCTGCGGAGCGGCTGAGCCCGTGAGCCATGGCCGCTGAGCCTGCGCGTCCGGAGCCTGTGCTCCGCAACGGGAGAGGCCACAGCAGTGAGAGGCCCGCGTACCGAAAAAAAAAAAAAAAAAAAAAAAAATTAAAAAAAAAAAGAAAACACTAGTATTAAAAAATATCAATAACTCTTAAAAAAAAAGACAACACATTTGGAAAATGGACAAAGGAAATATGCAAAATAAGAAAAGTTTATAGTCAATAAAGTTCTGAGATAATGCTCTATCTTGTCTTCCCTCACTGGCTGGAACCTCTTGCTCAGACAAGCAAATTAAACCAACACTGAGACACTGTTTCATACCCATCGGACTGGCAAAAATGAAAAACAATTGACAATATCAAATGTGGTAAGGATGAGAAGCAACAGGCACTCTAGTACACTGCTTGTGGGAATGCAAATGAATAAAACTATTTGGAAAGACACTTGGGATATCTAGTAAAGTTGAAAATGTGCCTATCTTTGCCCTCCAATTCCCCTCCTGGTTATACCCTCAAGCAGTGTTTTTGTTTTGTTTTGTTTTTTTAAGCAGTGCTTTTAAAACTTCGGATTTCCACCTGTTGGTGGCTCATGAGTAGTTTTTGTTTCTGTTTTTTTAATAAAATGGAATAAAGTAAAGAGATTAGAACACATGAGAGTGTGTCACTTGCAGGAGGAGTAAGTATTGCTTCATGAGAAATTGTTATTTTAGTTATATGTGCATCTGTTTATTCTAGATCACAATGTATTACTGTGGGACACTGTCAAAAGAACTTTGAAAACCAAAGCCAAGAGATCTCTCAATGTGTACAAGAAAACATATAAAATAATTTTCATTTGCAGCAATTGTAAATACCAAAAAATTATAAACAACCTAAGTGTTCTCCCAATATACAACATACTTAGATAATGAATGGAATACTAAATAACAGTCAAAATGAAAACATCTAGCCACATTATCAACATAAATGAATCTCAGAAAAATAATACTGAATGAAATAAACACTGTTAGACAAAAAATATCAGAGTGATACCATTTATATACAATTTAACACATGCAAAAACAATGTTAAATATTGTTTACTGATACATACACATACAAAAAAATATGAAAGACATGTAAGAGAATGATAAAGACCAAATTCAGAAGAGTGGTTACTTCAGTAGAGAGAGAGAGAAGGAACTAGGATTAGAAAAAGCAGTAACCAGCTACCCTTCCTGCTCCATTTACCTTACACTTCATTATATTCTTCAGAGCCATCAGTGCTTTATGAAATTATTTTACTTTATTATTTGTACCCTTCTCTCCACCGCTGGTCTGTAAGCTCCTTTAGGAGCAAGCTCTTGCCAGTCTTTGTTCACAGTATCTATATATAATAACATAAGGCATATAATATTGATAATTCCTCAATAACTGTTGAATGATTCAGTGGTAAATCATTTCTACCAGTTGGGCCTCAGTTTCCACATCTGCCACATGAAAGGGTTAAAGTTCTTTGCTAATCTTAAAACTATGACAGTGCAGTACAGTAATGTCGCAAAACTGTTCCTCAAAAGCATCTTCCTTCCTAGGAAAGAAGTTGAACTGGATTTATTATGTTAGGATGCCCTCTTCTGGGAAGTATTAAAATTTCAAAAAAGATATTTCACAAACATTTTATGTGTGTTTTGTCACTAAGCCTTATTTTTAAATTCATCATTCCAGAAATACACAGTAGATAACACCTGATAGGAATAAGTTTATTTTCATTGCAGCTGTCTTCTTCACTTTAAATACAGCATAAACTAAAAAAAATGTAGTATTTTGGCCATTTCTGATCATTGATTTCCTGTCCAGCTTTTCCTAAATATCTTCTAACATCAGTGTTCCTTATACAATATTAGACCCATCCAGGCATGGTCTACATGTAGTCTTCCACACAGTGCTAAATATACAGTGTAAATAGCAAAGAGAATGATACAAAATATCACTCAGCTTTAAGTCATTTAGAGGCCCAGAAAACCTCAAAACCTGGGCTTCCCTGGTGGCGCAGTGGTTGAGAGTCCGCCTGCCAATGCAGGGGACACAGGTTCGTGCCCCCGTCTGGGAAGATCCCACGTGCCGCGGAGCGGCTGGGCCCGTGAGCCATGGCTGCTGAGCCTGTGCGTCCGGAGCCTGTGCTCCGCAACAGGAGACGCCACAACAGTGAGAGGCCCGTGTACCACAAAAAAAAAAAAAAAAGAAAACCTCAAAACCTTAAATTGGATTAAGATGATCCAGGATTGCTAGTGCCCTCAGGCATTTGGTAGAAGCAAACAAAAATCCTCTCTAGAGGCGGATAATATTATTCTAGTTCCCAAATTATTTCTAAAAATGGTTTTCCAAACACACACACATCCAGCATTCATCCAAATATAACCAGTATGTGAAGAGAAAAACCAACATGAACAAGAAACAGCACTAGTAACATATCACAGGAACAGACCAGACCCATAGGCACTTCAGAAAGTAAAATGACCAAATGGCCTGTAAAATCATAACACTTACTTTACTCATAGATATTAACAAAAAAAAATTTTTTTTTCTATAATAACTGAAAACTGTAATACTGCAAATTTGGGAGGAAGGAAAAAAAACACTAGAAATTCTAAAACTAGAAAACAAAACCATTACCAAAACTAATAACTCAATGGACAGACTTAAAATCACCTTAGACATAGCTGAAGAAAAAAATTAATAAACTGGAAGACCATCTGCAGAAACTACATAGAATGAAGCATGAAGAGACAAAAGGGTAGTAATACAGAACAGAAGGAAAGAGACATAAAGGCTTCAATATGAAGACTAATATATTTAATTGGAGTCAAAGAAGGAAAAGAGACGGAATGGAGGGGACGCAAAACTGAAGCAAAATGTATGGCTAAGATTTTCCAGAATTGATGAAAGACATCAATCCGAAGATTCAAGATGTTTAAAGGAACTGTAAACAGAATAAATGAGAAGAAATCCAGAGCCAGCTATATCACAAAACCTAAAGACAGAGAAAATCTTAAAAGCAGTGGAGGAGGGGTCTGTGTGGGAGATAACCTTCCAAGGAACAGCTGTTAGAATGAAAGAGCTGAACGCTCAAAAGCAAGAATGGAAACCAGAGACAGTGGAATAGCATCTTCAATATGAGGAGAGAAAATAACTGCCAACCTAGAATTCCACACCTAGGGAGACCATCCTTCAAGACTGAAGGTTAAATAAAGACATTCTCAGGTAAGCAAAAACTAAGAGACTTTACTACTAGCAGATCCATGCTGAAGGAAATAAAATGGTATCTTTAGGCAGAAGAAAAATTCTCAGAAGGCAAGTGGGATATAAGGGGGAAAATTAACATTGACTATGTAGAAAACAAAAATAATGTCATATAGGGCTTAAAATATACAAAGAATTAACACACAGAACAACAACAGCATATAGGTCAGAAGCAGGGGGATGAAATTCAAGTGTTCTAAGAAACTTGCATTATCCCTAAAAAGAACAAAAGTACCACTTACATACGACTCTGAAATAAGTGAAGGGTGTATATTTCTAGGTGTACCACTAATAGCAAAAGTATGTATAACTTCCAAACTAACGAGAAAAAAATGAAAATAAAAAAAACAACTTTTCAATCACTCCAAAAGAAAATTGAAGGAAAAGTAAACAGAACAAGTGAGACAAAGAGAAAGCATATAGTAAACATGATAAATTTAAACCCAAATATATCAGTGATTAGATTTAATGTAAATGGACTAAATGCTTGACTTAAAAGTGAAGAGTGGGGACTTCCCTGGTGGCACAGTGGTTAAGAATCTGCCTGCCAATGCAGGGGACACAGGTTCGAGGCCTGGTCTGGGAAGATCCCACATGCTGCAGAGCAACTAAGCCCGTGCGCCACAACTACTGAGCCTGTGCTCTAGCCTGAGAGCCACAACTACTGAACCCACATGCCACAACTACTGAAGCCCACGCACCTAGAGCCTGTGCTCTGCAACAAAGAGAAGCCACTGCAATAAGAAACCCATGCACCACAACAAAGAGTAGCCCCGCTTGTGGCAACCAGAGAAAGCTCACGTGCAGCAATGACGACCCAATGCAGCCATAAAAAAAAATTTATTAATAAATGAATGAATTTTTTTAAAAAGTGAAGAGTGCTGGAATGGAGGAAAAAACAAAACCAAAGTTTTTATCACTAATAGTACATGAGTCTGCAACTTAAGCCTCAGTGTAATACAGGTACAAGTTATAAATTTAAGGCTTAAAAAGAAATCATGAAGAAATGATGACAATAAATGTGAGTGCCTGTATCCTAGGTTCTTTCAGATAAGCACAGTATCAGAGTTAAGCCAAAAATGAAGAGTTCCCAATACAAACATTACCTGCAGCAGCCAGATGGGCTGTTACCTCATCAGCCGCTGTGGAGTTGAGTATGTCTGAATCATCATACGAGGTGTCTTCAGGAGAAGAAGGTGAGTCTTCATCAGCACTCAACATACTGTGTTCAGTGTAGGTAGCCACATGGACCTGTTGAACTTGTTGGGCCACTGCATGGGCTTCTATGGTAGCCATGTGTTCAGTTTGGGTCACTCCGTGTTCCTCCATGAAGATCTACTGTCAGAAAAAAGGCAAAGAACAGGATTCAGTGTGTAATATATTCCAATGCTTAAAATAAGAGATATTTTCCCCAAGAGCAGAGGAACTCTGACAAGCCTTTGATTTTACTACATACCTCACCACACCAAGTCGTAGGAAATGGGGAGCATCATTCCAATGACATAAAAATAGTAGAATATTTTCCTTGTGTGAAACTATTTTGATAGTTTTTTTTTAAACAATCTGTGTGATTTTTATTGATGGGCGACAACTTTATACTCCTAGCTATCACTAAATGTGTACAATTAGAGACGCGGCGTCGTAGAAGAGCAGACAGCAGAATTAGACAGCAGACGCAGGGAATTATCAATCTTCATTATTTTGCCCATTTTTCATTATGTGTACACAGAAGCACGAATACAATTTGAAATCTTTTAATGGCAATAAAGTTACAATCACCCACCTATGTGACTGACATCTTAACTCCAAATATTTGATCTGCAATGTGTATGTAAGCAGCTTCTTGTCGCACAATTATTAAAATGTATTTTTCCTATTAGGAACCAGCAACTTATTTTTTGTGTTTGTTTATCTTTTGAAGTAAGAACTATTTCTTCTCTGATAACTGGCTCATTTTTATCATTTATCAAAAACTAAAGGCTGGGCTTCCCTGGTGGCGCAATGGTTGAGAGTCCGCCTGCCGATGCAGGGGACACGAGTTCGTGCCCGTCTGGGAAGATCCCACATGCCGCGGAGCGGCTGGGCCCGTGAGCCATGGCCGCTGAGCCTGCGCGTCCGGAGCCTGTGCTCCGCAACGGGAGAGGCCACAAGAGTGAAAGGCCCACGTACCGCAAAAACAAAACAAAACAAAACAAAAAACTAAAGGGTGAGGGAAGAAAGTGTGATGGATTAAAAAATTTATTTAAGGAAAGATAAAATTCATTTTCACAAATTTACAAGTGTTGTTGCTGGTGCAGGATTTATTCTACTATGCAGTTAGACTGGGAATCAAATGCAAGTTCCCCTTCTTACTCAGGAATGGCATTATTTCGGAAATGTGGTTTTTTGTGTATTTGCTTAAATCAAGCGATAGTCTGTCTCAACCAGATGGAAATTCATTGTGCTAATTTTATACCTCAAGTCACAAAACAATAAATATCCTTGATATTATATATAATGATAAAAAATATATTTAAAAGATCCTGGTGACTAGCATATGACATTGTGGACATAAAAACAGTAAGTAAGGGCTTCCCTGGTGGCTCAGTGGTTAGGAGTCCGCCTGCCGATGCAGGGGACATGGGTTCGTGCCCCGGTCTGGGAAGAGCCCACATGCCGCGGAGCGGCTGGGCCCGTGAGCCATGGCCGCTGAGCCTGCACGTCTGGAGCCTGTGCTCCGCAACGGGAGAGGCCACAACAGTGAGAGGCCCGCGTACTGCAAAAAAAAACCCCCCAAAAACAGTAAGTAAAATACTTAACATTTTCTTTATATTTCAAACACAAATGGGAGTTAAACATTTTGTCCCCAAAATGTGATTATTCAAATTGGTTTTTCTGCTTATAAAACTGTGTTTCTTATAAACCCTGAAATGATGCGGTAGTAAGATAAAGGTTTGCTCTCCTAGTGTACTTATGATCTGTCCCCTCTTCTTCCTCCCTAACCTACAGAGAAGTATATTAACCTTAAAAAAATTTCTGAAGCATACATACATACATATGATTTAAAATAAAAAGAGGTTCACAATATATATATTATTCTTTGACAATATATCTGGACATTCTGACATGTCAAAACATACAAATCTACCAGACCTTTCTAAATAGCCAAAGAACACTTCACTGTATCGATGTGCAATAATTATGCAACCAATCACCTACTGATATATAGGAAGGCAGCTTCTAAATTTTTGGTATTGTAAACAGCAGTGAAGTGAACATCCTTTTTTATCAAACTATGCATACTGGTCCTCAAAAAACTTTAAGAAGAATTACCATGTGATTCAGCAATTCCACTTCTGGATGCTATGCTGGGAGAACTGAAAGTAGGGTCTCAAAGGGCTATCTGTACACCAATGTTCATAGCAGCATTTTCACAATAGCTAAAAGGTGGAAGCAATCCAGCTATTCACTAACAGATGAATCAGTAAGCAAAACGTGGACATACATACAATGGAATGTTACTCAGCTTTAAAAAGGAAGAAATGGAAACTAGGAAGAGACAGGATCTTCCTCGAATTGATAAGAAAAAAATCTACAAAAAATCTACAGCTAGCATCATACTTAATGGTGAGAAACTAGAAAATTTCCCGCTAAGATGAGAAACAAGATAAGGATGTCTCCTCTCATCACTCCTTTTTGACATTGTACTGGGATTCCTAGCCAATGTAGTAAGACAAGAAAAAGAAATAAAACTGTCTTTGTTCACAGATGACATGATTGTTTATGTAGGAAATCCAAAAGAATCAATAATAATTAAAAAAAAAACCTGGAACGAGTAAGTAATTATAGCAATGTTGTAGGATACAAAGTTTATATACAAAAGCCAACTGCTTTCCTATATACCAGCAATGAACAATAGAATTTGAAATTAAAAAAACATGATTACCATTTACATTATCAACCAAAAATATGAAACACGTAGGTATAAATCTCACATAACGTACAAAATCATGAGGAAAACTATAAAACGTTGATGAAAGAAATCAAAGAACTAAAATAGACAGATATTCCAGTTCATGGATAGGAAGACTCAATAATGTCAAGATGTCGGTTCTTCTTAATGATCTATGGATTCAATGCAATCCCAATCAAAATCCCAGAAAGTTATTTTATGGATATTGACAAATTAGTTCTAAAGTTTATATGGAGAAGCAAAAGACTCCGAATAGCTAATACAATATTTTATTTATTTATTTATTTTTGGCTGCGTTGGGTCTTTGTTGCTGCACGTGGGCTTTCTCTAGTTGCAGTGAGCGGCGGCTACTCTTCCTTGTGGTGTGTGGGCTTCTCATTGCAGTGGCTTCTCATTGCAAAGCACGGGCTCTAAGTACATGGGCTTCAGTAGTTGGGGCTTATGGGCTCCAGAGCACAGACTCAGTAGTTGTGGCACACGCAGCATGTGGGACCTTCCCGGACCAGGGATCGAACCCGTGTCTCCTGCATTGGCAGGCGGATTCCCAAGCACTGTGCCACCAGGGAAGTCCCTAATACAATATTGAAGGAGAAGAATAAAGCTGGGAGACTGACACTCCTTGACTTCAAGACTCACTATAAAGCTACAGTAATCAAGGCAGTGTGGTACTGGTAAAAGAATAGACAAACAGATCAATGAAACAGAATAGAAAGCCCAGAAATAGATCCCCATAAATACAGTCAACTGATCTTTGACAAAGGAGCAAAGGCAATACAATGGAGCAAAGATAGTGTCTTCAACAAATGGTGCTGGAATACCGGACATCCACCTGCCAAAAAAATGAATCTAAACACAGACTTAACACCTTTCACAAAAAGTAACTCAAAATGGATCATAGACCTAAGTATAAAACTCCAAGAAGATGACACAGGATAAAACCTAGATGACTTGGCTATGGTGATGACATTTTAGATATGACACCAAAGGCACGATCCATGAAAGAAAGAACTGAAAAGCTAGACTTCATTAAAATTAAAAACTTCTTCTGCTCTACAAAAGACACTATAAAAATAATGAGAAGACAAGTCACAGGCTGGGAGAAAATATTTGTAAAAGACACATCTGATAAAAGACTTTGTTCCAAAATACAACTCTTAAAACTGAACAATATTGAGAACAAACAACCCAATTAAAAAATGGCCAAAGACCTGAACAAGACAGCTCACCAAAGATGATACACCTATGAAAAGTATGTGAAAAGATGTTCAGCATCATATGTCATTAGATGATTGCAAATTAAAACAATGAGATAACACTTTGCACCCATCAAGAATAACTAAAATCCAAAACACCAACACCAGCAAATGCTGATGAGGATGTGGAGGAACAGAATTCTCATTCATTGCTGGTGGGAATGCAAAATGGTTACGGCCACTTTTGAAGGACTGAGCCTCAATTTCCTCATCTTTAAATTAGACATCCATCTCTGAGGATATGGTTTTCTTAATTGTGTGCAAAAGATTTTGAGTCAGGCATCTAAAAAGCCTTTCTTTATTCTATTAATTCCAACGGCTCAAATACCGCTCTCTAAAACATTAAAATAAGGAAATTATAGGGAACCAATGCCCCTAACATAATTTTATGAGAGTGCACAAAATGGAGAATGGACCTGACAATGATTCCTCTGAACAGATATGAAAAGCAAGATGAATGCCCGGGCAACATGTAATGAACTGTGATTCTAAACATCACATCCAAATAAAAAGGCATATCTGTCTATTATCTGGAACCAGTGATGTTCAGCAGATTAGTCAACACTCCATTTAAAAAAAATCATTCCCCCAAACAATAACATAACATGGTAGCAATTTTACTAAAACCTGTTTCTTAGCCTGGATCATCACCTGGGATGCAACAAATACTTCATCTAAAGGTTCTTCTTTAATATATGATCTATAAGGGATCGGAGGAGGGGCAGTTTTGTACAGAGGAGTTCCTACTTTTGCCTTTATCGACCAGCAGGCCTGCGACTAAAGATAATAGAAGAGAACTCAGAGAAACAGATTTCTGGTCAGGAGCACGCTGGTAGCTATAGTCAACAATATCTAAGGAGCTACTGGAATTTGGATAAAATATCTAAGGGTGCTAAATTTAGTCTAATCCACACATAATGAGATTAAGTGTAGAGTATTTTAAAAATCAAAGTTGGAAGAGCAATTCAGGATATCCAATCAAGGTATAACTAAAAGTAAGAGAAAGCCTTAGTCTCATCAATAGCATTACCATATCAAAAGAAAAGCTGCAAGAACCGCCTAGGGGAAAGTCTCAGAGCAAGACAGCGTCTACAGCCAAAACGAGGGACAGGAAAACCAAGAGGCTCAACTTAATTCCTAGACATGTCCAGAATCTAAATTTCATAACTAGGATAGAAATTTTACTCAACACAACAGCCTTTCCCAAAAAAGCCTAAAGCCAAAGACAGTATTTGATTCTCGGGCAGACAACGGGTAATAGGTCAAAATTTCACCAGAGCAGGAAAAACTTTAAAAACAACTGCACAGGGGCTTCCCTGGTGGCGCAGTGGTTAGGAACCCACCTGCCAATGCAGGGGACACAGGTTTGAGTCCTGGTCTGGGAAGATCCCACATGCCGTGGAGCAACTGAGCCCGTGAGCCACAACTGCTGAACCTGCGCTCTGGAGCCCACGAGCCACAACTACTGAAGTCTCGGTGCCTAGAGCCCGTGCTCCGCAATAAGAGAAGCCACTGCAATGAGAAGCCTGCACACCACAACTAAGAGTAGCCCCTGCTCGCCGCAACCAGAGAAAGCCCGTGCGCAGCAATGAAGACCCAATGCAGCCAAAAATAAAAAAACAAAAACTGCACAAGAAAGTTTAGAAATAGTCTTGCCAGTTCAAGTTTAGAAATAGTCTTGCCTTGAGTGAGGCTAACTTCCTAATTTGGAGCATCTAAAAATAATTTATGACTGCAATCACATAATATTTTTCATTCCAATGTTGATAAATTTATAAATGTTCATTAATATTAATAACAACCCAAGAACCCAGTTAATAATAATGCTTTTATACAACATGTGAGAAAAACAAGCTTTACCACACAACTTCATAATGACTTGAGTGTGAGTGGATGGTTTTGTGAAAACAATATTCTAAGTTCACTGAAGGCAGGGCCTGGGTACATAAAGTCTCTATGAACAGCAGCCATCATAATTTGTTTCTTAATAAATGCTTGCGGGTAACTGGCTGCACATTATACTTAGTAAAGCTAGACCCAGGCAATTACAGTTTCCACAATTCTCCTATAAGGTTGTGCTGGCCATTCATCTCATCTCTCAGCTTCCAAGCCCTCTATTCTATACTTGTTCTGAACTGCTCTATAGCCAACTCTGGGTTGGGTCAGCCAACCTTATTTACCAGACTTGTCTGCCAGCTTCACATTAGGTTTTACCAAGGGGAGGCAACAGGTTAAGATGGGAAGAGGCAGGGAGAAGGGATTTTCTTGATGTTTTCATTCTTATTAAAGTTGCTCCAACAAGAGAGGACAGCCTCATGTGCCAACTCCAGCTGTGTATCTTCTCCCCTGCTGGTTGAGTACCAGCTGCCTGGCATCCACGTGGAGGTGAGATTACCTGCTGTGTGGGGGCCCCTCTGAACTCCTAGGTTCTTCTATTCCGTTCCCCCAGCCCAAGGGGTGGTTATTAAAATCTGGATTACTTTTGCTCTTTTAGTCTTCCAACACCTGTGTAACCAATTACATTCTCTGAAGCACCTCACATGGTTTACTGACTGATACAAAGGGAAGAAAATATGTACCTTTCTTGAAATTACTCATAGAGTGCTGGTAAGCAGCAAAACTTTACATTGATTTATATAAGTCAATACAATAAAATGTATTGACATTTTTATACTATCAGTAAAGTGATTCTAAGGACATTTTTATAAGGCTACCACTAGGGTTTGTTTCCATATGCCGATGGAAGTTGAATACAAAATCGAGTTTGATTAATCATTAAAAAGAGGCTATGTTAGAGAGTATAAAATGCCTCAGGAAGAGAGAAATGGGACACAGAAGTGAGAAGGGGGTACAGACAGAAAAAGAAGTAGGAGATATACAAACACAAACTTTGATGTGTTTATGAGTCTGTCTTACCTGCTCTTTAAATAAGATACTTAATAAGTCTAACATTCCAGCAAACCACAAAATCAACATCACAGTAATAAAATAAGTGCTTTTTTATGGAAATAATAGTGACAAACAATCACAAAAAGATTTTTCATATTATTCAATGAATATACTGGGTCTGGTATTTGGACAAACCAAAGAAAATTGTGGTAGCAATGGCAGCTTTGACCTTCATCTACTACTCTAAGTTCTTGGCAGACTATATGGAGAGATCTATGCATATCTGCTGAAAATTAATAGTAGGTACTAACTATAATTTCCAGTGTGGCGTGCAGAGATTTAGAGTTTTGTTTTCTTATTATACAACTAGGCCAAAAGAATCTAGTACAAGAGCATGCCAAGAGTACACAAAGTGTCCTCTCCAACCCACCTCATTCCTGCTTAAAGGCTTATCCTCACTTCCATAGCAGGATGGTTAAGAGTGCAAACTCTGGAGCCAGAGTACTGGATTCGAATCCTTACTCTGCCACTCACTTGACTCCTATGCTTTCGTTTCACCACGTAAAAGGGCTTAAAACAGGACATGTATATACTAAGTGCTAGATAAGTGTAACCTATTACTAGTAGTAGTACTATTCCACATAAAGACAGATAAAGCATAGAAATGTCAAAGGGAAAGTTACATGGGAGAAAAAATGCTTATAAATTGGGAGAAAAAAATTTATACATTGGGAGAAAAAATGCTTATAAATCACAACTAGGAGTTTTGACCATACAAGGACCTGTATCAGAACATAGTTATTTTCTGAAGTACAGACCCTTTTGAGGATGTGTGAAAGCTACAGAACTCCTTAGAAAAATGCATATACACACAAAATTTTCCAAAATATTTCAACGTTCTTGGACTCAAATCACAAATAGGTTATTTCATGATGATATAGCTATACCAGAGCTGAAACACTAGAGGGTGCCACAACCAAAGATAAATGTAAAGAAAGCACAGGGAATTTCAAGCTGCTTAAAATTCTTCAACTGGAATAAACATCCTTCCACAGAAAACAGGTGAATCTACTTCACCAAATACTTCAAAATACATCAACTCTTCTACAGGCTCTAGATCAGCACTGTTCAATAGAAATTTCTGTGATGATGGAAATGTTCTAAATTTGCACTGTGCAAAACAGCAGCCACCAACCCATGTGGCTACTGACATGAAACGTGACAACTGCGACTAAGGAGCTACATTTTAAAATTTTACTTAGTTTTAAATAATTTTAATATAAATAGCCACATGTGGCTGTGACTATCACAATGAACAGTGCAGTTCTTCTATATTCTAGTTTTAAGTTTTGAAATTACTTGCTTCTAATTGTTGTTAAAGAAATTTCTAATACAGTAGGTTCATACAATATTTCAAGCAAATCCATCCCTTGGTGAAAATTCAACACTGCAAAGATAGGAAAAAAGACTGTCCGTGTCTCTCCCTCACCCTGCAGGTGTTCACAATCAAAAGTAAAAGCTTTCTTTTACTCATAGAAACCCTGCCTACCCAATTCCCTGACTATTTCTTAAAGACCCTGGGTTAAAAGAGCTTAAAAAAAAATAAGTACAAATTGATAAAGTTAACTTAGAAGGCTTTTGCCTTTTAAAAAGCCTTTTCCAGGACTTCCCTGGCAGTCCAGTGGTTAAGACTCTGCGCTTCCAATGCTGGGGGCGAGGGTTCAATCCCTGGTCGGGGAACTAAGATCCCACATGCCATGCGACATGGCCAATAAATTTTAAAAAATAAAATAAAAAAGCCTTTTCCTTAAAAAATAAAAAAATCATATTCGAGTGATAATATCACCAAGGGCTAAAGGAGTACTGGGAAGAGAGGACTACAAGGACATCGAGTAGGTACCATGAAAAGGAGGACAGAGTCTTTAGCCAGGAGTAAGAGAAAAGTGGTCTCCACATTACAGCTTACAACCCTGTGTCTGTCAGAGTGCCCTGAGTGAGAAGGTACCTAATTAATGTTGATGACAATGATAAAAAGGATTAGAAAATGCATTCTCAAATATTCAGATGCTTATTAACAGCTACAAATATAAACAAAAAGCAGGTGAGTTGCAGAAGCTATCCCTGGATCAGAAACATGGTGGATAGGAAGTTTAGTAATGCCTAGGCATTTGCAAATGGGTAAGAATGCAGCTGGCTCTCTTTGCAGAAAAATCATTTCTCCACAGCTGCTCACCAAATTACCAAAAAATAAGGAGCTGTCATGTGATAGCAGGATTAGAGGCTCCCTCAATTTCCATTAAGGAGAAATAATATAAATTGCCCCAAGACTCACCCCTCAATCTCACGAGCACAAAGGACACTTTTATTCAGATCCTGCTTACTGTGAAATGTAGCATTGTTGCCTGGCTGCTTCTGTGGTGGGCCTCAATCCTGCTGGATTTGCCTTTACACAACCAACATTCAGTTAAAGCTGTTTCTTAGATTCTTCAATACATGATTTTTCTTTTGAGATAACTGAACTAGGACTTGTTTCTGGATAATATTATGAATGTATAAGTGTCAATACTATGGATCTAGGAATCTCTGCAATTCAATCATTCTCTCATTCATTCCACAAATATTTACTGAATTCTTATCAGGTACTCCTAGATTAGTTTAACATCAGTATTCCAAGAAAAACTATGACTGGCAATTCTAATTTTTTATCTTTAGTTTAAAAAATGTAGGGGCTTCCCTGGTGGCGCAGTGGTTGAGAATCTGCCTGCTAATGTAGGGGACACGGGTTCGAGCCCTGGTCTGGGAAGATCCCACATGCCACGGAGCAACTAGGCCCGTGAGCCACAACTACTGAGCCTGTGCATCTGGAGCCTGTGCTCCACAACAAGAGAGGTTGCGATAGTGAGAGGCCCGCGCACCGCAATGAGGAGTGGCCCCCGCTTGCCACAACTAGAGAAAGCTCTCACAGAAACGAAGACCCAACACAGCCCAAAATAAATAAATTAATTTTTTAAAAAAATGTATTATCATAAAAGTGACACATGTTCTTTTTGGGTAAATGAGAAAATACAAATCAGAAAAAAACAAAAATGAAACAGAAATCACCACCACCTGAGATAGCTACATTACCAAATTAACAATTTGGTATACATGCTTCTAGCATTTTCCCCCTGAGTTTCTTAGATGCTTTTTTTTAAACAAAGGTGAGGCTGTTGTGTATATACTGTTGTAGAAATATTTTAAAATTTAATATAGAACAGAAAATTTCATGTTATTAACATTTTACATCATTTTTTAATGTTTACAGAGCATTCCCTATAAAAATGTACAGTAGGTATTTTACTAATTCCCTAAAGTTAAATCATTTAGGTTGTTTCCAATATTTCACTATTATAAATACCACTGTGATGACAAGTTTGATATTCAATAAATATCTGTTGAATAAATGAGTAAATGAATGGTTTACTAAGTTAAGTCTTTAAGTACATACCCAATTATTTCCTTAGCTTTTAAGAGACATAAAACTTTCAGTAGGGCTTCCCCGGTGGCACAGTGGTTAAGAATCCGCCTGCCACTGCAGGGGACACGGGTTTGAGCCCTGGTGCGGGAAGATCCCACATGTCAAGGAGCCACTAAGCCCGTGCGCCACAACTACTGAGACTGCGCTCTGGAGCCCGTGCGCCTAGAGCCCGTGCTCCACAACAAGAGAAGCTATCGCAATGAGAAGCCCGTGTACCACAACGAAGAGTAGCCCCCGCTCGCAACTAGAGAAAGCCCTGCGCAGTAACAAAGACCCAACACAGCCAAAAATAAATAAGTTAATAAAATAAATTTAAAAAAAAAAACAAACTTTGAGTAATCGTATAGCTATGATTCTGGACATGCTATTATAGCAGGCACAGAAAGGTAATGTGGTAAAAACAGTAATCTAAACATAAAGGTGAGCACATAATACTTGGGGGATGCAAGACAAAAATATTAACCTTAATGATGTAAAAGTAGAGTATGGCTCCCAGAAGCTGGAATATAGAAAGAGGGCAGTGCAGGAGCACTTAAAATGCCATTCTACAAAATGGCAAGTTGAGAAAGTTTAAAGTTGGTGGATCAAAAAATAAAAGTTTATCATTTATAATTATAAAGATAATTATTAAAAAACTTTCAAAAAGAATATAAATATCAAATAATGGGAGATGGAGAAAGGAGGGAGTAGAAAAAGTGACTTAAATTCTTATTTTTCATATCAAAAAAGTCCACAGATATTGTATAAAGTTGATCAATCAAGAAACAGAAGTTTACACATATTATTAAGCCTTATGGAAGTAATTCCAAGAGAAGCTAAAAACAGAAATAGTGAAATGGCTTTTTTCTTTTTTTTTTTTTGCAGTACGCGGGCCTCTCACTGTTGTGGCCTCTCCCTTTGCGAGCACAGGCTCAGGATGCGCAGGCTCAGTGGCCATGGCTCATGGGCCTAGTTGCTCCGCAGCATGTGGGATCCTCCCAGACCGGGGCACAAATCCGTGTCCCCTGCATCGGCAGGTGGACTCTCAACCACTGCGCCACCAGGGAAGCCCAGGGAAATGTTTTTTAAAGGTTGTCTCTGGACTGTAGAGCTAGGGATGGAAAGGAAAGAGAAAAGGCAGGAGACATGTTTTTTTCATCATCAACTCTCCTCTGCTATTTAATTTGTTAGGAAGCACAAAGAATACCCTGATAAAATTGGCTGAAAAACCTGTAATTATTCACTTTGGATCCCCTAACTATATATATCTTCTTACCTTGATAACCAGTCAGACGCAGCTGCTCCCAGAGTTTTCCTTTAACCAGAGGCAAACTTAAAATGCCTAAGACCTTGGAGACTACCTAGTCTGATTTTCTCATTTTACAGATTAATCTGAGACCCAGAAAGACTGAGTTACCCAAAGTCACAGCTCTAGTTGGCGGCAAAACCAAAACTCGAACCCACATTCCCTGCCTTCTAATCAAGCGCTCCAACAGCTCCATCAGAGACCCACCCTTTGTCCCAGAGCACAGTCTCTAGCCATTACTGGCTTGGGCACGTTAACTTCTATCCCACACTATCATGTGTGTATCTTCAACCCAAGGGTTTAACTGAGGGGCCAGTGAATTTGTATTATAAAATAACATGCATACTGAACTGCAGTGATTTTTCAAACTGCACCTGCAGTAACCCATCCCAGTCCCTCTAACATGCCTTCCGTTCCCTTCACTCTTCAACCCTCACCATCACTGCCTTAGAGGATACAGCTGCTTTGAGGAATGGTTCCTACAGACTGAGAGGCCTGACAGCATGCTTCCCAGCCACAGGAATAAATGCAACTCATGAAGTTGCCAAAAAACAATGTCTTTTGAAGCTACTGTCTTCTGTGAGCACCAGGGCAGTCAAATTATTTCATGTTTTTCTTCACCCATATTACATGGGTTTATCTAGCTAATTACACACTCCCACTTCCAATAGATGGAAAGGGAACAAAACTTTTTTTTTTTAAAAAAAAGGAGGACAAGGGACTGACTTTTTTTTTTTAAAAATGGAGAACTGCGCTCACATTTTAATGTTTGTAATCATTATACCATTTTATAAAAATTATTTTAAAATGAATTTTAAATGGTATGAAAGTCCATTTATATATTATTTGTATAGATTATTATTTACGTAAATTTAGAAACAATAAAAAATAAGTATATGCAGAAGAGTCAAGATCTAAAAACCAAAACCCCGGCTTCCCTGGTGGCGTATCGGTTGAGAAGTCGCCTGCCGATGCAGGGAACACGGGTTTGGGCCCTGGTCCGGGAAGATCCCACATGCTGTGGAGCAACTAAGCCCGTGCGCCACAACTACTGAGTCTGCACTCCAGAGCCCGAGAGCCACAACTACTGAAGCCCACGTGCCACAACTACTGAAGCCCAGGTGCCTAGACCCCGTGCTCCGCAACGAGAAGCCACTGCAATGAGAAGCCCACTCACCGCAACAAAGAGTAGTCCCTGCTCGCAACTAGAGAAAGCCCATGCACAGCAACAAAGACCCAACACAGCCAAAAATAAATAAATAAATAACCCAAACCCCAGTATTGACTGTTTTTTCCATAAACTGTGCACAATTTATGGACAGCATATGTCTCACTAATTTAAAATAAGTAACACTGAATGTTTAAAAGCATGCTTTCACACACATGGAGCTGTGCATAATGGGATCAGTGGGGCAACAGCAATACAGATTAATATTGAAAAGCAGGCTGAGCAGTGAGCCTAACACTCATCACTTCCTGGTTTACTTCCTGCATTTTACTTCTGATCCACTGTGAAACTGAGGGCTAAGGGACACATACATACAGTTTGATGGTGGCAACATCAATTGAGGCTTTTAAAAAAGTCAAACAATGTATATGAAAGCACCTTATAACTGCAACATGCTAAAGAAACATAAGGCATTATTTTACTGTATTTTATTGTGGAGCAAGAAAGTGATGCAGAAAAGGAAATGATTGCTGCATCCATCCAGCATTTGAGTACCAGGATCTTAAGGGTTGGACCATAAGCAGCTCCAGGTCTAGTCAGAGAAAAATCATATAAACCAAAGCAGCCCTTCATACCTGTTTTGACTGGTCTGCAGTGTTTTTTGTTTGGTTTTTCAATGTGAATAAATTGCCAACATTTTAAAATAGGGAAATAAGAGTAAAAGTTCCAGACTTCTGACTTCTCTTGAAAAATTAGGAAGATCTGGGGACACCAGTAAGCAGTACTGTGTTAAAAGCTTGGGCTGGAGAGTCAGTTCTGTCATTTGCTAGTATGGTGATACTCAACCTCTCTAGGTGCCTCAGTTACCCTATTCATAAACTGGTGATAATGTATTAATACCTTCCTCAAAGTGTTAGTGTGAGGATTAAATGAAATGAAGTAATTAAGTAAAGGACTCAGCAGAGTGCCCCGCCACCCCCAATAAATGCTAATTGTTATTATCATTTCAGATTGGTAACAACTGACTGGCTAGAGGGAGAAGAACATGCTCTTACCAACAAGATAATAGCAACGAAGACTCTACAATGCAGTGTATAAACGCTAAGGGAGAATGGGGCTCAAAGGAGAGGGACGATAATCCAATCAATCAACAAATATTTAAGAAGGCATACAGATGGCTAAAAAGCACAGGAAAAGATGCTCAATATCACTAACTGTTAGAGAAATGCAAATCAAAATTACAGTAAGGTATTACCTTACACCGATCATAATGGCCATAAAAAAAAATCTACAAACGATAAATGCTGGAGAGGGTGTGGAGAAAAGGAAACCCTCCTACAGTGGTTGGTGGGAATGTAAATTGGAGAACAGTATGGAGGTCCCTTAAAAAACTAAAAATAGAGCTACCATATAATCCAGCAATCCCACTCCTGGGCATATATCAGGAGGAAACCATAATTCAAAAAGATACATGCACCCCGATGTTCACTGCAGCACTATTTACAATACACATGGAAGCAACCTAAATGTTCATCAACAGAGGAATGGATAAAGAAGATGTGGCACACATATACAATGGAATATTAGCCATAAAAAAAAAAGAACGCAATAATGCCATTTGCAGCAACATGGATGGACCTAGAGATTGTCATACTGAGTGAAGTAAGTCAGACAAAGACAAATATCATATGATATTGCTTATATGTGGAATTTAAAAAAAGGGTACAGATGAACTTACCTACAAAAAAGAAATAGAGTTACAGATGTAGAAAACAAACTTATGGTTACCAGGGGGTAAGGGTGGGGGAGGGATAAATTGGGAGATTGGGATCGACATATACACACTACTATATATAAAATAGATAACTAATAAGGACCTAACTGTATAGCACAGGGAATTCTACTCAATACTCTGTAATGGGGGCTTCCCTGGTGGCACAGTGGTTGAGAGTCTGCCTGCCAATGCAGTGGACACGGGTTCGTGCCCCGGACCGGGAAGATCCCACCTGCCACGGAGCGGCCAGGCCCGTAAGCCATGGCCGCTGAGCCTGCGCGTCCGGAGCCTGTGCTCCGCAATGGGAGCGGCCACAACAGTGAGAGGCCCGCGTACCGCAAAAAACAAAACAGAACAAAACAAAACAAAAAAACTCTGTAATGGCCTATATGGGAAAATAATCTAAAAAAAAGTGGATACATGTATATGTATAACTGCTTCACTTTGCTGGACACCTGAAACTAACACAACATTGCAAATCAACTATATTCCAAAAAAAATTTTTTTTTCAGATTACTGAGGACCAGGTTCTAGACAAGAGACACAGTGGTAAGCAAGAAGGCAGAGTCCCACCTCAAAGAACTTACATTCTGGAGGAGGGAGCCATGACAATAAAGACATAAAGGAATAAACAAGAATTTCTGGAATTGACGTGCTATGCGGAGGATAAAATAAGGCAATATGATAAGAAAATGCCTGGGGAGAGGTGTGGTCTCTGATGAGGCACATCTGATTTGCGACCTGAATGGGTGAGAAGAAGGCAGTCACAGGAAGAGCCTGGTAGAAAGGGAAACGGTGGAGGGAGACAAGATTGGAAAAAATCACATAAAGCCTTTGTAGGCCTTGGAAAGGAGTTTGGATTTTATTCTGATCAGGTAAGATTTTACGGGAGTAGCTATTTGAGAGGTGCCGCTGGGAGCTGGGAAGGAGGGTGGGGTGGAAGTATTCGGAGCAGAGGAAACAGTGTGGCATATGGAACATGACCAAACATGGAGTACACCAGAGGTTCAGCTAGGGGGAAACCAGATGGTGGGGGCCTATGTGCTGTGCAAAGTAATCTGTACTTCATCTTATAGCTCAGTGGTACTTAATATTATGAAGATCCGTTTATAACAACGGAAGGAAGGAAGGAAGGAAAGGAAGGGAGGGGGGGAGGGAGGGAAGGCGGGAAGGGAGGGAGGGGAACCTCTACTACATGATAATTGTATTTATTCAGAAAACCAGATAATGAAAAGAGCCCACTATAAATTACCTAATTTATTTGAAAACTCAAATGTAAGCAATACTTTTGAGAGACAGTATTATCTACTCAGTCTACAAATAACCACAGGTCACAAAAGCCCACTGCTATAACTCCTGGCCACCCTCAGGGTTCTAGGTTATAGGATGAAGCATTGCTAAAGGTGATAAGGAGCAAACATTCCTCCCAGCTGTGTGAAGAATCGCTTGGGAAGGACTGAGCCTAGACTGACTAGTTACCAAACCAGTCAGGTAACTAATTCAGTGGTCCATGAGGGAGCACTAATGGGGGCCTGAACTAAGACAGTGGGGATGGAGAGCACGGTGAAATATTTAGGGGGTGAAAATGGAAAGGATTTAGTGAACAACTGGATGTGAACAGTGAAGGAAAGGTAAGTCCAGGATAATGCCAATGTTCTGGCCTGGGTTAAAGAGGGGCTCATTAAACAAGACAAGGAATAGTAAAAGGGCAGATTTGCAGAGGACAACAGTGCGTAACAATATTTACATGAACTGTCCAATGAGATACCCAGATCTGGAGCTGTGATGCAGGAGCCTGTGATGCAGGTGTAAGTTTGGGACTCATCAACAAGGAGATGGTAATGAAAGCACAGAGCATGAATAAAATTGACCAGGAATAATACGTAAAATGGGACGATAAAAGAAGCAAGGAAACTTAGGGATATTCAAAGGAGCATATAGAGGAAGGAAAAAAACAACAACGTGTGAACACAAATGAGAAGTTGGAAGGAAAAATGAGAATCAGGAGATAGTAAGTGTCATGGCAGGCAAATGAAGAGAGAAGTCAACAATATCAAATCTGGTGGAAGAAGAATTGAGATAACGACTTGCCAAGAAATTCAATTCATTCATTCATTCAATACATACATAAAAATCACCTACTGTGTGTCAAGCATTGATGTAGACACAGGAGACAGCAATGAATAAAAAAAAAGTCCTCCCCTTCTTGGATTTTACATCCTACCAGAGGGAGATAAACTAATCAAATATATACATAATATTTTAGGGAGAGGAGAGGTGTGGACAAGAGAAGGTGCTGGCCAAGAAATGCCTTTCTGACAAGATCTCTCAGTTCACATCTGTAGGAAGTGAGGGAGACAGCATGAAATACTTGAGCGGAAGGGTATCCAAAGCAGCAAGAACAGCAAATGCAAAGATGCTGAGACAGGAGCATGCTGCGTGTGATCAAGGAACAGCAAAATGGCCCATGTGCCTGAAGCACCCTAAGCTAGGGGAGAAGAAGCAGATGAGGTCAGACAGTTTAGCCAGGATCAGGCCTGTGGGACCTTGAGGGCTACTTAAGACCTTTGGATTTTATTCTGAATGAGATGGGAAACCCTTGGAAGGTTTTGAGCAGGGGTTAAGATGTAAACTGATTTTCTTATTTACATTTTTAAAGGGTCACCTGGGCTGCTATAGGAGAGTAGACTGAAGGGAGGAAAGGTTGGGAACAGGAAGACCAATTATAAGGCTACTTTAAGATGAACATGGCTTCAGGACTTCCCTGGTGGCGCAGTGGTTAAGAATCCACATGCCAATGCAGGGGACACGGGTTCGATCCCTGGTCCGGGAAGATCCCACATGCCACGGAGCAACTCAGCCCGTGAGCCACAACTACTGAAGCCCGCACTCCTAGAGCCCGTGCTCCACAACAAGAGAAGACATTGCAATGACAAGCCCGCGCACCGCAACGAAGAGCAGCCCCCGCTCGCCGCAACTAGAGAAAGCCTGTGCGCAGCAACGAAGACCCAATGCAGCCAAAAGTAAATAAATAAATAAATTAAAAAAAAAAAGATGAACATGGCTTGGACCAGGGTAGCACCATCAGAGGTGATAAGAATTAGTTAGATTCTGCATGTTTTAAGGGTACAGCTGCCAGGATTTCCTGACAATTGGGATGCATGGTAGAGTGAAAGAGAGAAGTCTAAAAATGACTCCAAGGTTTTTGGTTTGAGCAACTGGAAGAACTTAATAGGCATTTACTGGGATGGGAATGAATGTCAGAGGAACAACTGAGATGCCTATTTTTTATATATATATATATATATATATATATATATATATATCTCCACGTGGAAATGTGAGGATATTATGAATTGCAGGCTTAAGTTTGCTATTTTAAAAACTGCTTTTAGATGCTTTTGAACGCTTTTTTAACATTTACTTTTGCTCCTTTTTGGAAGAATATAATTAAGAATTGCACTTATATTCTTAGAAATATTGAGGTAAACATTTATTATTTAGGTTCATTCATTTCTGGACAAATCAGCTATAAAAGTGCCACTATTAGCCTTTCTAAGGTAACAATATAACACTAGGTCACAATTATCTATCATATCTCAGATTTCTGTCAAACATTTTTCTTTATGGATGTCAAAACAGTCTATGAAAACAAGATAACTAAGTTAAAGTAACTATGTTGGAGAGATTCAAGGATGTGCTCTATAAATTACTATATGAATACTCTTCATTTCTTCTTTTTTCCTTTCCTTTCTTTCCCTGATAGCTGTAGTGCAAGGAGAAAGAGGCCAGAACTCGGAGTGAGAAATGCGTGGTTTTGATTTCTAGTTGCATAATCTTGGAAAATCATAAAATCTCTATGAGCTTCTCATTGATCATCTGCAAAACTGACAAGGATGATGCCTGCCTCATGGGTTAGTAATAGTAATAATAGCTAACACTTATTGAGCCTTTACTATGTGCTAGGTGCTTTTCTAAGTACCTTTACACATATAATCACATTATAATGTATAATGTAATCCTCACAACTCTAAGAGGTATTATTATCTTCACTGTCATGAAGTGAGGCACAATGAGGTTAAGTAATTGCTCTAAAGCAAACAGGAAATGAGTGACAGAAACAAAATTTAAGTCTTGTCAGTGCGCATAATAGTGATTTACAGTTTATAAAACATGTTCATATTTTGTTTTTTTTGAATTAATTTATTTATTTATATTTATTTTGGGTTGTGTTGGGTCTTCGTTTCTGTGCAAGGGCTTTCTCCAGTGGCGGCGAGCGGGGGCCACTCTTCATCGCGATGCGCGGGCCTCTCACTGTCGCGGCCTCTCCCGTTGCGGAGCACAGGCTCCAGACACGCAGGCTCAGTAGTTGTGGCTCACAGGCTTAGTTGCTCCGCGGCATGTGGGATCTTCCCAGACCAGGGCTCGAACCCGTGTCCCCTGCATTGGCAGGCAGACTCTCAACCACTGCGCCACCAGGGAAGCCCCATATTTTGTTTTTAAAGGTAGGAACAGCACAGTATTAGAATGATCAATGTGAAATAGGTCCAAAACAGTCAAATATCATCCATTTCACATGGTTCAACCAAAAGTATTATTATGCTATAGCCACTTAAAAAAATGAAACATGAAAATGTTTTTTAACTGTAAAGCACTATGGAAGGTATCATTTTTAAGCAACAATAAATAGAACCACACTAAGAATTAACACAATTGTGAAAATGAAAGTAGTATGAAAGGGAACAGACAGTAAATACAGGAATCTGTTCAAATTACACACCACTCAATGACCGATAGTCAATTATATATCCAGCCCAGGTTTCCATTTGCAGCCTTGGTATTTTTGAGGATTAATCTTCTGAAAGATATGGAGACAATCTCAAGCAGACATCACTTTCCCCAAGGCACTCATTACCCCCTGATGTAATATTTATTTACCTTTTTAGATAGTAAGTAAGCTCATGGGGGCAAAGATTTTTCTGTTTTATTCAATGCTTTATCCCACCACCTAGAACTGTTCAAGGCTCACAATAATCACTCAAATTTGTTTATTGAATGAGTGAGAAATTAGAACTTTCTAAGCTGGACAATAACATATGAAATACATTTAAAGACAAAGAGTACTCAGAGATTTTGTAATGTAAACAACAACAATAAACCTTTCTAAATAGCATAATAATGGTCCCTACCATAAACACTTCAGAAAGTGTCAGACATCTAAATTTGAATAGTACCTATTCAAAAATTAAAATCCCTATATTTACTTTGTGAGTAAATTAAAACAAAGTGTATCTTGAATTACTTCCAAAATTAAAATTAGAATAGCAAATAATCAAAGTTTCAGCCATAGTAGTAAGAAGGAAAAATTATCTTAGAATCCTGACAAGGAAAGGAAGTTAGAGAAAAGTAAAAAAGCACATGTGTTTCAAGAATAAAATTTACAAAGTGGTTGAATATAAAATTAAAATTCCTTAAAACTGGGAATAACATTTTTGAATTTAACTTGTACAAGATTTCCCTAAACTTAAAAGGGGGAGGAAGAAATGCTATCCTAAGTTTCTAATGAAATATAAGCTGCTTAAATAACATTTACACTATATTTCCTGTTCAAAAAAAAAAAAAATCACCAAAATTTTTCCATGACTACGGAAATGTTGCATCCATTTAGAATAAGTTATTTGAAAAATTACAGAGCACTACATAAAGAAAAATAATAATCATCCTATAAGAATAAAAAACATTTTTCTCACTACCAATATCTCAGTGTGATTGTTGATAAAATTCTAAAATTCAGGGCTTCCCTGGTGGCTCAGTGGTTGAGAGTCCGCCTGCCAATGCAGGGGACATGGGTTCGTGCCCCGGTCTGGGAAGATCCCACATGCCACGAACAGGCTGGGCCCGTGAGCCATGGCTGCTGAGCCTGCGCGTCCAGAAGCCTGTGCTCCACAACGAGAGAGGCCACAACAGTGAGAGGCCTGCGGAAAAAAAAAAAAAAAAAAATTCTAAAATTCAGAAGGGGAAAAGGGACCATCAAATGTAATTTACCACAAATATTTATCAGCAGCCACTTAGTCCTGACCACACAGACGTCCTGCAGCTAGCTGGCTGTCAAACCACCAAAAGCTGCTTGTCATCCACCTTCCTGGCACTTAGAACTAAGCTCACTTGGGTCAAAACAAGTCAACTACCTTTCTCATCAGTAGTAATATACTGGAATAAAAGTATAATTCTGTCTGCCAAGATTCTGTTCTTAAGAATAGTCTTGTAACTATTAAAAGGGGACATTAAATTAGAGCTATTGAAAAGGGTTATCTGCATCTGTAGCTTGATTGGGATAATACTTCTGAGGTCTTGATGTGTAATCAAACCAGAGGAAAGAGAAGTAACAGGAAAAATCAACAAATATCATAACCCCCAAAAAGAGTGAATAAAGAGTAAACTATTGAAAAAAATGCATATGCCAGTAGTAACATGTAAATAAAAGTAGGTTCATACTTTAGAATAGATTCCATGTGTTGTGCAACAAGGAATATTCATACTGACTTAGTACAGTTACAAATCATTAGTCAGAGAAATATTACGTAAGTATTAAAGGATGAAGTAGACTGATGTGTACTGACACAGAAAATGTCCACAATATACAGCTGTAAACTGGGGAAAAACCCAACAAAACAAAACACCCCAGGTTATAAAATCTGCTAGAATAAGTGTGGTCTCATTAAAACAAACAAACAAACAAATAAATTACAGATATGGCTATGGAAAAACAAAAGAATCTAGAAAGGTATACTGAAACTGTTAAGAATGCTTTTCTTCTGTGCATAATGGAATTATGAAGACTTCTTGTTTTACAGATTTTTTTTCTCCCTTTAAAACAATAAGCATGTAGTTACTTTTATAATGAGGGGACTGGAGGGGTGGTTAATCCCAGAACTGGGAAAGAAAAGACAAATAGTATAATAAGCCCCTCTACCCCTTCACCAAATGAAAAATCTGAGGGTGACCTCTAAGCTCATGGAATCAGAGAGACCCATATAAAGACCATCAAAGCTGCCCAATGTCCTCTGGGTACACTTTCTTTAAAAAGAATCCTACGTAGAACCTCAAAATATAAGATAAAAGTGGAACACTTCTTATTGAAGGAGCTGGGGAATGCTGACAGCTACAGGCGTTCATCCCCCTCACCTCCTGCAATACCCTCTGAGACTCAGCACTCCACAGAGCACAAGTGGAAACTCCCTACTTAATGCAAGTCTGAAGCATCGTGCAGTTGGGAAACTGAGACCCAAGAATTAGCCTCCTATTAAGATATCTGCCTAACAGACAGGCTCCAGGGTTATTTTATTTACTAGGCATTATAGACACAGTCCTTGGGGCCTGCAAACTTTTCAAATACATACAGAAAAGTTTAGAGAAAGCTGAAAACAAAAGAACTGGCTCCAAAATACCAAAAGAATGAATAATCAAAATTAATAAATGTCCAAAAAAAGAAAAATAGATATAAACCTTCTTGATGTTCAACATGATTCAAGCACACTACAGCTCCCTAGTGGCTCTGCAACTGTACATGTTTTTCTATTATATGAGGTTCCTGTTTAGCTATACATATCCATCAAAGTAACACAAGCTGGCATCTGCCACTGAGAAAAACAAGTGGAAAAAAAAGCAACAATGGAGGGACATTGTTTTGGAAACTGCAAAAAGACAGAAAAGATATGTTAATCAAATAGGTGGATAACTAGAGATTCAAGGGATAATGAAGTCTGCCCTCGGAGGGTAAAATCAAATTCCAAAAAACTCAAGCAGCTAAAATAATGAGCAAAATATCATAGGATAGATTTTAATAAACATAATACTCTGAACTCTGGCTTAAAAAAACCCATTGCAGAAGAACATAGGATGGTGAAGACTGTGTCATCACAAGAAAAAACAAAGAAAAACTCAAGGGGTGCTGGTTCACACTAAATTTAGTATGGAAATAAGCATGATATGTAAAATATGGATAATGGATAATGAAAGCATCAACCTGATCACACTTGTATTTACTGCTTGGCACTACACATTTTTTTTTTTTTGAGTAAAATGTTTTTTATTCTTATCTGTTGATTAGAAGAAAATGAATAATTTTAATATGGGTGTGAAAGGATACTCTACCTGCACTTTACCCTCCCTTCCCTTACTACTCAATATTCACCACTGTCTCTAGGTCAGGAATTATATTCTTTTTGGGATTATGTTTTTAAATTGTCATTTGGGGAGCATTTATATTACCTCAAGACCAAACTTAAGAACTAGACATTTCCTGTTGTCATTGTACTTTTTAAAGACATAGATTATATTTCACTGGGACTGTGAAAAAGCCAATATTATAAAGAATAGTTAGAAAAATATATATATGTCTAAACCTAGAAAAGAAAGGGCTTTAGGAAAATGACCTCTTATTAAATATTAAAGAATTATTATGAGGAATTATAAATATCATGTGGCCCCAATAAGAACAAATAGCCAAGAAGTTAGGCTAGACAGGGCAGAATTGTGGCCAATATAGATCATTCTTCTAACAGGGGTGTGAAAACAGCAGGTTGCCAGGAAGCAGTGAGCTCTCCCATCAATAGGTATCTTCATGCAAAGCAAAGACAACCACCTGGGGGCATGGGAGAGGTGGGCTTTACACATATACTAACAAGCCAGCATGCAGAGAGTAAGGGAGCAAAAAACAAAACAAAACAACTCTAAGATTCTGCACCAGGAGATTTTGAACCACGGGGTCCACAAATGTGTATCAGGAAGACTGTCAGGTGAACTGGATACATACCCCAAAGAAGATTTGATACAGTTCTTGACCTTCATCTACTGAGAGAATATAATCTATTGACACATAATTCTCTGCAGTTTGGGGTATGTACAAATGTACACACAAACAGAATTACATGGATACTATAAAACAAGCTTTAACTAAAGGTTTTGTCCTCTTTGAGAACTGTTAACAGCAGAAACTGAAAGGTCTTCCTAGAGAAATGTAGGGAAAAAAACAAAACTCTTCTGCTAGCATAGACTTAAACCATTTTAAATCAGTTTCCTTATTTTTAAATTATAAAGCAAAGAAGGTTTTATTAATGTACTGCTCCTCTAATCCCATCTTGGAAGGTCTGTACAGTGAAGCTAATCATGCAACAACTTTACTAAATGTTGCAATCGTACCATCCATAACATGGTTATGGGAAAGGGTTTTAGTTTTGTCTTATTTGCCTTTTAAATCAGTACACTAACTACCAAATGTAAAATAGATAGCTAGTGGGAAGCAGCCGCACAGGGAGATCAGCTCTGTGCTTTGTGACCACCTAGAGGAGTGGGATAGGGAGGGAGGGAGGCGCAAGAGGGAGGGGATATGGGGATATATCTATACATATAGCTGATTCACTTTGTTACAAAGCAGCAACTAACACAGCAATGTAAAACAATTATACTCCAATAAAGATGTTAAAATAAATAAATAAATGAAAATAAATCAGCACACTATTCTAACAAGCATAGCTCTCTCATTCCCCAGGCCAAAGCAAGGAGAAGCAGTAAGGAAGAAAAAAGAGAGTACGAACAATAAGGGAGAACAAATAAAACAAACAAATAAAAGAAAAAGCAGACAAGAACAAAGTACAAACAGCTGGTATTATTTATGAAGGGACAACCAGTCCTAAGACCTCAATTGCTTGTAAGGGCATCATCCTATCATAGGACAGGCATTCATTCGTTTACATACCTGACAAATGTGCTTTTGAAAAAGCATGAGCAATGTAAAAATACATTATGTCAGTCACTTTGGAAGACAGTTTGACAGTTTCTTACAAAACTAAACATACTTTTACTATATGATCCAACACACTCCTTGGTATTTAGCCAAATAAGCTGAAAACTTATGTACATGCAAAAACCTGCACACGAATGTTTATACCAGCTTTAGTCATAACTGCCAAAACTTGGAAGCAATCAAGATGTCCTTCAATAGGTGAATGGATAAACAAAATGTGGTATATCCATACAATGGAATATTATTCAGCACTAAAAGGAAGTGAGCTATCAAGCCATGAAAAGACAGGGAGGAACCTTAAATGCATATTACTAAGTGAAAGAAGCCAATATGAAAATGAAAAGGCTACATACTCTGATTCCAACTATATGAAATTCTGGAAAGGGCAAAACTATGGAGACAAGAAAAAGCAGTGATTGCCAGGACTGGGGGTGGAGATGGGGGAAATGAATAGGCAGAGCACAGAGGACTTTTAGGGCAGTGCCAATACTCTTCATGATATAATGATGGATATGTCATTATATTAATACATTTGTCCAAATCAACAGAAATATACAACACCAAGAGTAAACCCTAAAATAAACTACAGGCTTTGGGTGATTATGACGCGTTAATGTAGGTTTATCCTTTGTATATAGGAAATCTCTGTACCTCACTCTCAATTTGTTGTAAATTTAAAACTGCTCTTGAAAAATGAAGTCTTAAAAAAATGAAAAAGAAGCCTACAATGACTATTTGTGTGCCGTTTACACCAAAATACTAGGTACTGATTATAATTTTATCTTTTCTTGGCAAATAAATGTCATGGTGGAAAGCACTGATTACTGAACAGTTCTGGAATTTCTTTTGACCTAAGTGCCTCTGAACTCCTGTGCACTTTTAGTTAGACCTTTATTAGCATACCATTCCACTGGGAGGAAGGGAACAGGAACAGCATGACACAAAATTTGAGACAAATGCCATCATAGGCTACTGCTGGCAAACATTAGCTCCATCAAATTATTATTTAAAGTGAAGAAGGAAAAGTCATAGGCATTTCTCTCACCAGGGACAGTGTTAGGAAAGCTCCACCAGCAACACTGTCTCTTCATTAGATGAAGTTTACCCACCCCCAATTTCTTCAGTCTTTCCCCACCACCATGCATCCTATACATTCAAATATATTCAACAGCATATAACTATTATTAACTATACATTATGTAGATTATATATTTACATTTATATGTAAATTGTAAAATATATATACCATAACATTATATAACTATAAAGCTATTCAGCATTATCTAACTACAGGTTATGATGATTTAGTTTGGAGGAGTTCCTGACTACATCTGAAAATCCCTGTACCCCACCTCTACCATGGAACATTGGTGTTTGACATATCTATTTTTCCCATTAATATATTTTATTTTTAGAGCAGTTTTAGGTTTATAGAAAGCTGAAGCAGAAAGTACAGTGAGTTCCCATATATCCCCTTCACCACTTCTCCCTCTCCTATTAACATCCTGCTTTAGAGTGGTAAATTTGTTACAGTTGATGAACCAATATTAACTAAAGGCCATAGTTTACATTAGAGTCCACTCTTTATGTTATACAGTCTATGGGTTTTGACAGGTGTATTATGACGTACCCTCCATTTGAGTATCATACAGAATGGTTTTACTGCCCCCAAAACCCCCTGCTCCCTCTCTCCCTTCTCCCAAACCCTGGCAACCACTGATCCTTTCACTATCTCCACAGTTTTGCATTTCCCAGAACTTCATAAAGCTGGAATCATACACTACGTAGCCTTTTCTGGTTGGCTTCTTTCATTTAGTAATATGCATTTAAGATTCCTCCACGTCTTTTCACGGCTTGATAGCTCACTTCTTTTTAGTGCTAAATAATACCCCATTGTATGGAGGTACCAGTTATGAATTCTTTCTTTCATGGATCATGCCTTTGGTATTGTATCTAAAAAGTCATCACCATACTCAAGGTCATCTAAGTTTTCTCCTATGTTATCTTCTAAGAGTTTTATAGTTTTATGTCTTACACTTAGGTCTGTGATCCATTTTGAGTTAATTTTTATAAAGGGTATGAAGTCTGTGTCTACATTGATTTTTTGGCCGGTAGATATCCAGTTGGTTCCAGCACCATTTGTTGAAGACACTATCTTTGCTCCATTGTATTGCCTTTGCTCCTTTGTCAAAGATCAGCTGACTATATTTATGGGGATCTATTTCTGGGCTCTCTATTCTGTTTCATTGATCTGTTTGTCTATTCTTTTACCAATACCACACTGCCTTGATTACTGTAGCTTTATAGTGAGTCTTGAAGTCAAGTAGTGTCAGTCCTTCAACTTTGTTTTTCTTTAATACTGTATTAGCTATTCTGGGTCTTTTGCCTCTCCATATAAACTTTAGAATCAGTTTGTTGATAACCATAAAATAACTTGCTGGGATCTTAATTGGGACTGCACTGAACCTGCAGATTAAGTTGGGAAGAACTGACATCTTAATACAATTGAGTCTTCCTATCCATGAATATGGAATATCTATTTTAGTTCTTCTTTGATTTCTTTCATCTGAGCTTTGTAGTTTTCCTCATATAGATCTTGTACATATATTAGATGCGTACCTAAATATTTCATCTTTTTCATTTTTAATCAAAAAGTTAAAACCAAAAAAGTACTTAATGTTTAAAGAGATAAGCATCAAAATCTGATAATTTTGTTTACTAGAAAAATCTCTCAGATAAGTTTAAAAACATGTTAAACAATACTACCTAACTCTTCCCAGATGTCACTTACACAGTGTTTCCATACTAAGAAATATGCCATCAGTATTTGATATAGATAGTAAATTTAATAGGTATATGTGGAATACCTGGTATACGTGGAATACCTAATATGGAAAGCTCATTCTCTTTTCTTTTTCAACTAAAATACGATTACAGCCCTTATGTGGCTATTTTGCAATTTTATGTAATCCATGAAACTGTGTCCCATTCATATTAAAAGGTACCCAGAAAATACATAAACTTAAATGGGAGGGGGGGAATCAAAGGAAAAAAAATTAATTGTGGTATCTCTGGATGGCAGAGCTACAAATTTTTTCATCTTCATACTTTCTTTTATTTTCAAACTTCTCTACAAAGATCATATATTACTTTCACACTCCATTAAATCAAATATTATATAGCATGTAAAATGAGTATAACTACATGCATCAATAAAGATTAACCTCGGGCTTCCTTGGTGGCGCAGTGGTTGAGAGTCCGCCTGTTGATGCAGGGGACATGGGTTCGTGCCCGGTCAGGGAGGATCCCACATGCCACGGAGCGGCTGGGCCCGTGAGCCATGGCCACTGGGCCTGTCCAAGCCTGTGTTCCACAGCGGGAGAGGCCACAACAGTGAGAGGCCCGCGTACCACAAAAAACAAAAAAACAAAACAAAACAAAAATAAATATTAATCTCATATAACTTTAAAAACATACAAAACAATATATCTTTCCTATGGATACAACACATAAAGGTATAGTTTTTCTGTTTTTGTTTTTGTTTTTTGATACAGGGGAAAGGTAAACATCAAATTCAGAATAATGGTTACAGCTGGGAAGGGAAAGGACGAGGAAGGAATGCCCAGGAGGCATTATTATCTGTGAGTTTTTTTTAAGTTGGGTAGAAGATACAGGGTATTCATTATATTGTTCTATATCCTTATTTATGCCTTTAGTATTTAACAAATTTTTTGTTTTGTTTTGTTTGTTTTTTGTTTTGTGGTATGCGGGCCTCTCACTGTTGTGGCCTCTCCCGTTGCGGAGCACAGGCTCCGGATGCGCAGGCCCAGCGGCCATGGCTCACAGGCCCAGCCTCTCCGCGGCATGTGGGATCTTCCCGGCCCGAGGCACGAACCCGTGTCCCCTGCATCGGCAGGCGGACTCTCAACCACTGCGCCACCAGGGAAGCCCGGAAAATATAGTTATTTTTAATTAAAATGTTTTATTAACTTTAACAAGTAGTGGGTATATTATTTTTAAATTAATAAACATTTTTTAAATTTCTCAGTTTTAATTCCTAATACAGTAAGTATCAAAAGTTATAACCCACATAAACAAAAGCTCTTGAGTCCTCAATGACTATTAAGAAGGGTCCTGAAACCAAAGATTAAGAACCACTGGCCTGGGCTTCCCTGGTGGCGCGGTGGTTGGGGGTCCGCCTGCCGGTGCGGGGGGCACGGGTTCGTGCCCTGGTCTGGGAGGATCCCGCGTGCCGCGGAGCGGCTGGGCCCGTGAGCCGTGGCCGCTGAGCCTGCGCGCCCGGAGCCTGTGCTCCGCGGCGGGAGAGGCCAAAGCGGTGAGGGGCCCGCGTACCGCAAAAAAAAAAAAAAAAAAAAGAACCACTGGCCTGGGACTTCCCTGGTGGTCAGCGGGTAAGACTCTGCACTCCCAATGCAGGGGGCCTGGGTTCGATCTCTGGTCGTGGAACTAGATCCTGCATGCATGCCGCAACTAAGAAGTCCACGTGCCGCAACTAAGACCCAGCAGAGCCTAAATAAATAAATATTTTTTTTAAAAAAGCACTGGCTTACACTGTAACAAAAAGGAGGAAAAAAAACCCATATATAATAACCCAAGGTAGACTGTCCATCAACAGATGAATGGATAAAGAAGATGTGGTATATACATACAGGAACATTACTCAGCTATAAAAAAGAATGAAATAATGCCATCTGCAGCAACATGGATGGACCCAGAGATTATCATACTAAGTGAAGTAAGTTAGACAGAGAAAGACAAATATCATATGGTATCACTTATATGTGGAATCTAAAAAATGATACAAATGAACTTATTTACAAAAGATAAACAGACTCACAGACTTAGAAAACAAACTTATGGTTACCAAAGGGGAAAGGTGGGAGGAGGGATAAATTAGGAGGTGGGGATTAACATGTACACACTGCATATAAAATAGATAATCGACAAGGACCTACCATATAGCACAGGGAACTCTACTCAATACTCTGTAATAACCTATATGGGAAAAGAATGTGAAAAAGAATAGATATATGTATAACTAAATCACTTTGCTACACACCTGAAACTAGCATAGCATTGTTAATCACGTCCTATACTCCAATATAAAATAATAATTAAAAAAAGAGAAACACTGGCTTACACTTTAACAAAAGAGGGGGAAAAAAAAACCCCACAGATAATAAACCAAGGTAGAATGTTATGGCTACCATAGTCCTCTATTCTTGAATTTTCTAGCTCTTTTTTTTTTTTTTTTTTTTTTTACGGTACGCGGGCCTCTCACCGCTGTGGCATCTCCCGTTGCAGAGCACAGGCTCCGGACGCGCAGGCCCAGCGGCCATGGCTCACGGGCCCAGCCGCTCCGCAGCATGTGGGATCCTCCCAGACCGGGGCACGAGCCCGTGTCCCCCGCATCGGCAGGCGGACTCTCAACCACTGCGCCACCAGGGAAGCCCTTCTAGCTCTTTTTAAACTAGACCTATATTACCTACCTGGGTCTTGAAATAATTTATTTCACCTTGCTGTCAATATAATCAAAATGAGTAATTCACTTAGCAAGCATGAAAAGGCCTCAAGCAACACCAGGATGATGTTTTAAACTGATGAGTTTTTCTTCAGTCATTTTCTAAATAAGTGGTCTGAATTAAAACTGGTTTTATTTCCCTGGTATAAACAGCCTATAAAGAGAACTCTTTCACAAAGAACTATATAATATACAACTCTCTTGGAAAGGCATCCCACACAATCAAATCAGTAATAGAAAGCTATGAAATTTGGTTCCCTGTCTCTCAACAATAGGGTAAAAAAACTAGAAATCCTACACTGGTGCTGAGGATCAGGATACAAAACATGACATTCAAAAACAAACAAACAAAAAACACTTTCTAGAGGACCATACGCACATAAGCAATCATTTGTGTTTTTTAAAAAGGACACACACACACACACACACACACACACTTTTGCTTACCTTACCTTGAAAATTACACAAGAAAACTGATAGTGGTAGTTGTTTTGGGGGTGGGAAACTCACTTTTCATTGAATTCCTTTTATATTGTTTGATCATTTTAAAATGTGCATGTAATACTCTAAAATAACTATTTTAAAAACACCATTTCTACATCATCCATTTCTCCAGTCTTTTATCTCAAATGCAAATTCCAAATACTAGCAGATATGGAAATCACTAAATGCATATTTGTTAAATAAGCAATGGACACATATCTCATATACCTGATGGAAGTATCAAAAGCAACCCATCCATCAACCTGGAAGTGATCAGCCACTGATTACCTGAAAGGGTATCTAGTGATGCCATCCATCTGCCCAATATAATTGATATAGTTGCTACTTCAATGGTAACTCTCTTTTTATATTCACCCCAGCGTTTGTTTTAAGAAATGTTCTCTGAACAACACCAAAGTAGATAAGTTTAAAGATTCCTTTAGGGAATTCCCTAGCGGTCCAGTGGTTAGGACTCTGCGCTTCCACTGCTAGGGGCCTGGGTTCGATCCCCAGTCAGGGAACTAAGATCCCACAAGCCATGCAACGCAGCCAAAAACAAACAAACAAAAAAAGATTCCTTTAAACCATGCAGCAACATTAAATTCAGCATAAATTTTGCTCCCATTATGCACTAGGCACTATGATTTGATAATGTAACACTTATAACATACAATGTAACGTGAAAATGTACACTTGGTTCTAAACACCTAACTACACAATAGAAGTTTAATAATTACAGCAATGAAAAAGAAATGGGTTTTAATCAATTCTAAATTTAATGAGGTAATCTTATGATGTGGCTACAAATAAACATAATTCAAACTTGGACTACATTAATCATAGTGGCTATACACTGCCCCAAAAAACAGAAAAAATGGACCTACTGTAGTTTGTACTTATCAGACCAGTTGCACTTGTGCTGGGTTCTAGGCCACGCTTGATATCTAGGGGCCCTGAGAAAGTGCAGTAGGGTCAGGGTAGTTTGATAATATGGAAGGCAACATGTAGAGTTAGTTACCATGTGTCAAGTACTTCACCTGAATTTTCCTTAAATCTCCTCATATCAATGATACAAGTATTATTATCCTTGTCTTAAAGAGATTCAGGCTCAGAGAGATTAAGCAACATGCTCAAGGTTGCAAAATGCTAGGAGGTAGCATTACCAAGATTTAAACCCAGGAGCCCCTTTAGTGGGTTGAATGGTGGCTCCCAAAAAGATATGTCCACATCCTAACTCCTGGAAACTATGAATGTTATCTTATTCGGAAAAAAGGTTCCTTCAGATGTAACTAAATTAAGGATTTTGAGATGAGGAGATCATCTGGGATTATCCAGGTTGGTACTAAATCCAATGACAAGTGTTCTTATGAGAGTGAGGCCAACAGAGATTACCGACAGAAGAGTAGGAGACAGTGTGCCCATGAAGGCAGAGACTGCAGTGATGTAGCTACAAGTCAAGGAATGCCAGCAGCTACCAAAAGCTGTAAGAGGCAAACAACAGATTCTTTCTTAGTGCCTCCAGAGTGACTGTCGTCCTACACACACCTGATTCCTGATGTGTGGCCTTCTGAATTATGAGAGAATAAATTTCTGTTGTTTTAAGGTACCAAGTTTATAGTAACTTGTTGTGGTAGCCCTAGGAAACTAACATAGCCCCCAAACTCTATCCTTCCGGCATATCTCATTACCTTTCCAAGAAGGTTTAAGGATCTCGGGATATTTAAACTAAAACAGAGATGTCTGAAAGGACTTTATTTTAAAAAAAACAAAAAAAAAACTATACTTATTTTTGGAAGTCCTAAAGAGCAAAAGTGAGACCAGTAGGTAAAAATTACAGGGAGAAACTTCAGTTGAAATTAAACTTTCTAACCATCTAAAAAAGTATTAAAGACCAAACCGAGTTTCAGTAGTTAGTACCCACCAAAATGATTTCCTATCACTGGATGTGTTAAAGAAGACTGATGACCATGTAACTTTGGGGAGCTGAGCTGGCTTAGATGACTTAGAATCTCTTCCCATTCCCAAGTTCCTAAAAATTATAAAGTATTAGATGCTACCACAAAAACCTAGTAATAAGATAAAATATTACAAGTGAATTTTGCAAGGTTTCTACTATCATGTATTCAAATAAATACTATTAGTTAGTTATGTGTCAGGCACTGTGCTTGGTGATGGACACAAACATGATGTCTACTTTCATAAAGCTTACAATCTGGTGGGAGGGACAGACGTATATCAAGTAATATACCAACAAATGTAAAATGACATGTATAGACATAAATGGTGAAGAAAAAGTATAAAAATAAGGGAAATGTGGTAAAACTTCCCTGAGGAAATGATGCTTGAGTAGAGATTTGAATAAAATTTACAAGATTTTACCAGATAAAAGAGAGGAAAAAGCTTTCCAGGCAGAAGGAACAATAGGAAAGGTCTAATGGTTAGGGCAGCATGTTTGATAGAAAATGAGTCCAAAAGGTAAGTACAGCCACATTAAAGAGCTTTGTCTTCATCCTAAATGTGGGACATGATCAAACTTGTGTATTTAGAAAAGATCGATTAATTCTGCCTGCAATGAGGAGAATGGATTAGTGCTCAGCCAGAGTGGATGCAGGCAGACCAGTGATAGGTTATTTCAACAGTCCAGAAAAGAAACAATAGCAACTCAGACAAAAGTGATAATGGTGGAAATGAAGAGGATAATTTGAGCTTATTTAGAAAGTTAAACAGGATTTGATAATATGGAAAGACCAAGGTTTCTGTTCTGAGAAAACAGGTGAAACGGTGATACCCTTCACTGAGGTAAGAAAGAATGGAACAGGGCCAAGTTTGAAAAGGGAATCTCATTTTGGGATGAAGTGCATCTGAGGCATCTGAGAGGTGTCAATTAGGCCACTGGATATAAAGTTCTTAAACTCTGTTGGCAGGCTAAATCTGAGTATACATATTTACATGGAACAGCTGCATATTCTTTTACCTTTAAGGGAAAACAATTATTGTTATAAAATAATCATTATTCTTTAAAAAAGGATAATTTCAAAATTGTGCTAGCCTAAAACACAAGAATCACTACCTTACCAAAGACCCTAAATTAATACTAACCAAAGATTACCTATTTAAAGGACATTAGATATATACCACTCATTTAGCTACAAAATGGATTTCTTCAGAACGAGAACAATCCATCTTGGTGGATTCTCAAGTTAGGATTAGTGACTGCTCTCACATCTTTCAAACACAAAAACTGAAAAAAAAGTTTGAGGCAAAAAGTTTGTACTTTTTATTCCCAGACTGTCCACCTCTCCCTATGTCTGAAAGACACTGACTTAAGCATCTTAATTGTCAAGTATAAATGATAAAGTTTTTCTCCTGGAAAAGATTCTAATTTTCAAAGTAGAAGGGAAGAGAATAAACAAATCAGACTTTTTTTCTTCCAATACATACCTCTGCAGGCTTTGTATTATACTTAGATGAAAAATGACTAGACTACTTTAGATATTAATTGTGATAACTAAGGAAATATTTACCCTAGATTTGTTTCCATGTTGTATAAACAAACAAACCAGCTACCAGAAAGATTAAAGACAGAACTAAATGAGTAGGCAAGAAAATTGGATTACATTACTAACTTTTCTAAAGAAAATCTACTGCACAAAATCTTTGAGAAAGAGCCAGTCTTCTTTTTTTTTTTGCTGGCCTCTCCCGTTGCAGAGCACAGGCTCCAGACGCGCAGGCTCAGCAGCCATGGCTCACGGGCCCAGCCGCTCCGCGGCATGTGGGATCTTCCCGGACCGAGGCACGAATCCGTGTCCCCTGCATCAGCAGGCGGACTCTCAACCACTGCGCCACCGAGGAAGCCCAAGAGCCAGTATTCTTTACATAAAACTAAAATTATATATATCACATACTTCACTGAGGCAGAGGATGAACTAGACTACATAGCATTTTATATTTATAAATATATTTATATTTTACGTACATAAAATCTTTTGAACTCCCCACAAATAATGCTTTAAAAAAACAAACAAGCATTTTTAACACGCCTGTATTATATGACAGCTCTTACTAATATCAATTTGCTCTCAGTGGGAATATAACAACTCAGAAGGTCCCAGGGTAAAATAAAAGACTAATAATACTGAGACAAACTTGTTTGCTTTAGAAACTATCCTACAAATAGGAATCTTGGCTCATGAAGTGTGAGGGCAGAGTGGAGAAAAAGCAAGTTAATATGTGAATGAAACTGAGGTTAACCCAGGATTTAGCTCTCATTCTTCACTAAGTAAGCTTTCATAGGCAAGCCCTTCCGCCCTTACTCCAAGTTACCCTTACCTCAGCAAAACCACACAGAGCATGAAACAGACAGTAAGCATTTCCTGGACTAATTTGTATTTGGATAGAAACTTTAATATCTTTTATATTTCATTAAAATGGATTTATAACTGCCCCATTAAGAATGTTTCAGGGTAAAAATAGACAAATCAAACACCCTTAGACATTTTTGGTTCAAGACAATATACAGAGTATTATTTCATATTATCATATACAGTATATCCATGCACAGTGTGTGTGTGTGCATGCAAGTACATACATGTACACTTAGGAAAATATCTAAAACCATATAATTAAAATATTGTTAAATATGTATGACTGATTTACAATTATTTTAAATTTTCTTCTCTTTGCTTTTCTATAATAAACACATATACGTACCTTTTTACATTAAGAAAATATATTTGTTGTTTACCATGTCATAACACGAGACTCAGAAGTAATTTTAGAACGAATTTTTATTTAGAAGAAACTTTATCATTCTGTCCTCTTCATTTTTCAAATGGGGAAAAAGGCCCAGTGAGGATAAGTGACTTGCCTGCCCAAAATCTGATAGTTGACTCCCTATGGCCATAATTATATTATTCATACTTATGTTTATTTTTTCTAATTATGAAAGTTAATGCATTTTCATTAAAAATAATCTGAAAAATAATGAAAGCTATAGGAAAGAAAATGAAAATCACATATATGCTTCTAAACCAAAAATAACCGTTGATTTGGGGGGTTGTTTGTTTCCTTTCCAAAAAATTTTCACTACAAAAATAATACATTTTCAATGTAGAAAAACTTTAAAAATATAAAGATAAAAATTAAGGAAGAAAGAAAAAAATTTTAACACTCAATCACATAATTGGTGATTCTGGAATTGTTTCTTTAGACTTAGTTCCTAAAGCCAGTTTGGGGTGAACAGACTAGTTCTATGATGGTGTTTTTATGTAGCAAACCCTGGTTGATTCTTTAATTTGTGATTATTTTTATATAAAAGATCTATTACTGAAAATTTTATTTTACAATTGTTTAATGAAAGACAAAGGACTAAAAAAAGGTGAACAAAGAAAATACTCCAGTTCTATTTAGGGACAGATTTAGTGAATGTAAACATAATCCACAAACACAAGCCCAACTGCAAGCTGCATAACACAAATTTTCTTAAGATTACCCAATATGCTTATTCATGTAATTCTTGTATTTACCAATACTTTTACAGGGTAACCTATACAGTTGCCAACTGGCATTAATTACAGAAAAAAAATGAATTATGAGCAAATATATTTATAAAAACAAGCAAATCAAACTCATAAATTACTGAACCATCATTAACTCAATCAGCAAGACATTTGAAAATATTCATTTTTATCTGAGCCTTTTAAAATTTCTACCTTCTACATATTTTATGATGTACTTAAATGTATTAGTACAATAACAAGAATACCATTTATAAATAAGTGTGATTCAGAATGTGTGCTCAAAATTTACTTGTAAGGGTGACAATAAAATTTGGAGATCACTGCCCAGAATCCGGGGCCTAGCTGACAAAACTGTCTCCTAATGCAATTTCAAAGATCCAAAGATTAGAAGAAGAAAGTAAAAATGACCAATTATCTAAGACTTCATATGAAATATTTTAGGAATCAAATAAGTTCTAGTATGAAACATTATTAAATAATTTGCTTAAATTTCCAGATTGTGGGACTTCCCTCATGGTGCAGTGGTTAAGAATCTGCCTGCTAATGCAGGCGACACGGATTCAATCCCTGGTCCGGGAAGATCCCACATGCCTCGGAGCAACTAAGCCCGTGCACCACAACTACTGAGCCTGCACTCTAGAGCCCGCGAGCCGCAACTACTGAAGCCCACACTCCTAGAGCCGGTGCTCCACAACAAGAGAAGCCACTGCAATGAGAAGCCCACACACCACAACGAAGAGCAGCCTCCACTCGCCACAACTAGAGCAAGCCCATGCGAAGCAACGAAGACACAACAAAGCCCAAAATAAATAAATTATTTTAAAAATCCAGGTTTCATCAATGGCTTAAGAAATGTGAACACTACCAATCTGTTACCATTATATAATTTTAGACCTCAAAACATTTCATAATTGTCATATTTCACACAAACCCTATAAGACAGGCCAATGGTATTTTCATTTCATGGTCAGAAAAATTAAGCAAGGAGAGAATAAATGTGTTGTCCCAGATCACTGGATTGGTACATGTGCCTTTAGAAGTTTTCCAAAGTGCATATAAACAACTACCACCTTAAAAATGAATTTGACTTTGCTGTACACCTGAAACTAATACAGCATGATTCAACTATACTCCAATATAAAATAAAAATTAAATTTTTAAAAAATGAATTTGAGTGCAGTCTAATGAACCATTTAGCTTTCTTTCAAAACTTACTTTCTCTTTAAAACAATAGTAATTTGATCCCCGCACAAAGCCTATTGTATAGAGTGCATGAATAGTCATATACAGTGTGAATTCTGGAATATAAAAAAGCAAGGAATTCAGATGACTTGACAAAATCCTGAAGCTGGTTAAGCTGTGGTTTGGCATCCCTCCCACCTTCCTTCTGGTGCTCCTACTCCTATCTCCGAAAGGTACCTTACATCTTCCCAAAGTTCCTCACCCCAGACACCTACTCAAAGTTTCCCTTGCTTGATCTAGCCCAGTCAGGATAACTGATTTCAGCCAACTGACACAACCGACATCTGACTTAATCATTAACATTACCAAAAAGGCCCTTGACTTTTCTGTCTGTCAACAACCCCTTGAGAGGGTCCATAAAAGTTAAGGACCCTCTCCCCAGAAAAATCATATAGGCCCACACAGTATTTTTCAAACTATTTCAAGATTCAGGATCACACAGCCAAAATATATCCATGAACCCCAGAACTATAAAACCCAGGTTAAAAAACCCTGCACTTAACCTATAAGTATCATAAAACTTCAAAACCCTTCAAAAGAGATTATAAACTTTAAAGATTATAAACTCAAATATACGATACTATATATACTCAAATACATAAACTCTAATTGTTAAAATTTAAGTCATCTCCCAAAGTTTTTAATGTTGTAATTCCCATGAGAGAAGGAGAGTAACAGGACCTATTTCTAAGCATGGGTCATCTATTAAATTGTGTTTTAAGGCCCTACCCCTATATTCAATAAGACTCCAGAAATCTATTGTGTTTATCATGATTCATGGCGAAACAATACATACATACACACACATAAACACATTCAGAAAATTTACTTTATTTCTTAATTGCCAAATCCAGTTTTTATCCCAGTGAGCTCCGTAGTATTTCACATTGCTAAATCCTGTTAAAATTCCATTAATCCCTATCCTCAGCTTCTTCAACCCTATACCATTTATCTTATCTCTTCAGCCATTGTTTTTCAACTTCCTTCACAGGCCTCTCTTCTTCCACTTGACCTTCAGATATAGATGCTACCCAAGGTTGCCTTAGTTGTTTCCTCACTCTTGATACTATAGTCTTTTGCAGTTTCTATGACATTATGCCAATGAATACAAACCTCCTAATAGATCCCCTCTTCCCCTTGAGCTCCAGTCCAAGTCTTCAGGTACCTATTTTGACATATCTTGATTCCCACACCTAGCTTCATATCCTATTACCTTCCTCCTCAAATTCTGTTCTCCCTATATATTCCCTATCTTATTAAAGGCATCTTCATCCTCATCCATTAACCAACTATAATCTTTAACTCCCCCATGCTCTTCCCAATCAGGCCACAACCTCATCAGCTTCATTTTCCTCTACTCCCCAAGTACAGCAAAATCTGCTTGCTTTCTAAAATCAGACTATCATTCCCTTCATCTAGCCTCTTCTTTTTCATCAGTAAAACAGCTACTCATCCTTCAAAGTCCTACTTAAGCATCCACTACATGAAAAGTCTTCCCTAACCTCACTTACTCTCCCTGTATCACTCACCCCTTCCCCCAGAATTCCCTCCCTCCTTCTATAATCCCACACCACTCTTTCTTTATTTTAGTTCTCAACAAACTGTATTATAGTTAGTTGCACCCTTATCTTTCTCCGCTATAGACAAAGCCCACGGTTTATTTGTTACTCTTGCATCTAGAACATGACTGGAATACAGTATGTCTTTAATCAATGTCTGGTGAATATATGGCAAAACTCCAGAGTGAGGACACACTTAAGGTTACTTCTCAGTGGAGGGTACGCCTCATCCTCTTTTGAACATAAAACTAATTAAGTCCCCTAGTCTCTAGCTTCCCACTTCTAGTCCACTGCTTAGTTTTAAGCAATGTTTCATGGGAATATTTCCTCACTTCCTCTTGTTCTTTGTAGGTTTAGCTGCCAGCCTAACCACATTAGCATTCAGTGGCAGCAACAAAACAGACTCTCCAAGTTCTAAAAAGTAAAGACTTTACAACTACCAACAGTAAAATATAAGCTCTTTTTTAAAAATGGTCTAAACATTTATGCATACATAGTTCATTCTTCATGATTCTGAGAAAGGCTTGGCATAGTTTATCCAACAGGCACCATTTAAGAGTTCTGAAGAAAATGTCCCCCTAAACTGTCAGCCAAACTCTTCACATTCGTAACCACAGAAATCAGCATACACGAACTAATCTAAATACTGTGCTTATATACTAAACAATACACTACAAATGGCAGACACTGTATATCACCAAACTCATGACCCAAACGAAAGTAGCTCTTTTAGCTTCTTTTCAAAATACTACATCTCCAAAATTCAGCGATCATCCCAATCTGTAAAACTAGATTCTTTTACCAGTATCATCTACCCTTTCCCCCTCTCCTCCCCACCAACTTTCCCCCAACACACACACACACACACACACACACACACACACACACACCCCTCCCTTATTAGACATGGCTTCCTCAGAAATTATCTGATGGCTCGGGAGCAGTTTGATAACGAAGGCTACCAAGTCTGGAATTCTGGAGAAGATTCCTATGGTCGGTTTATTTTCTAAGTGACTGCTGCTGATGATACAATACAGATTGACCTCAAGGATCACACATGTGGTAGGCTTGCCTTAACCACCCCCTAGTTTTGCTTTGGTTGTTTCTGTTTTGGGGGAGGGGGTCCTTTTAAAAATATACTAGAATATCTCTATGAAGTTGTAGTTCTGATTTTTTTCAGTTCATATAAATGTTCACATTTTAGGACTAAAGACCACGTGATGAAATCTTTTTGAAGCTTCAGTTACTAAACTGCACTGAGTGGGGTTGAAAACATTTTAGCCTAATTATGAACTGCACTGCAGAAAAAATATATATATTCCAAGGTATATATAATCCACTTATTTTCCTTGAGCAATCAAAAATTCTGTTTATTTTCTAAGTTTTGTCCTCATTACATCAAAATAACTTCAGACAAAGCATTCTTGTTGCTCCAGGATTAAAAATTTCCAATAGCTCAATGTGGTTATCATCTTCTGGAAACACCTGAAATTGATTTGTTTCACCTCCTTTACTTTTTCTCTTCCAGCCTGTTCTCCTTAGTAAAATACTGATGGATAAAAGCACTAGCTGAAAAGCCAAGAAAGTGGATAATCCACTCCCTAGTTAATAAGGAAGGAACTATATGATACATGATGCTCAAAATTTAACATGTATCCAGAGCCTAAAAAAATACTGATTGGACTTGGTCTAAATAAAATGTTTCTAAAATAAACTTAACAAGTGGGTTTCTTTTTCATTGCTGTTTTACTAAGCATTCATGGAAAATTATATTTGGGTAAGCTCAGGCTGAAAACACTAGCTTTAGCTCTCAAGGAAAACATGAAAGAACAGAGAATTTCCTTCAGTATAAAACATTTTCTGAAATGTTTTTTACAAAACCAAAGATTGATATTTACCTGTAAGACTGATTTTCCAAATACTATTTATATATGTATTATTAAGCATCACACATAGATATACATAAACGTCTAAATTCAAATATCCAATTTCCTGGATTAATTACAGCCCCAGAGAGAGTATGCCAAAACTTCTGAGGTTAGAGCAGACACTTCTGAGACTCAACAACCCACAGAGCTCCCCTTTACCCTCCAACTTTTCAGAGTGGCACTGAGTAGATGAACAAGCCCACTGCAGCATGAAGGACTGGGCTTGCCTAAAGATATCTGACAGAAGCTGAACCTATGCAATAACTTCCTGTTCTCCAGAGACTGGAGGGTGTGCTTCTAAAGGCTGACAGTTTACAGAACTTCCAGAAACCAAAAAATGAGCATACCTTTTCAAATACTTGTGAAAAAAATTTTAATTTCAATTATACTGTTCATTATTATTATTCCCCAACAAACATTTACTGAATGCCTTATTACATATACAGAAAGAGGTATAAAAAATTTAACCCCAGGGGCTTCCCTGGTGGCGCAGTGGTTGAGAGTCCGCCTGCCGATGCAGGGGACACGGGTTCGTGCCCTGGGCTGGGAAGATCCCACATGCCGCAGAGTGGCTGGGCCCGTGAGCCATGGCCACTGAGCCTGCGCGTCCGGAGCCTGTGCTCCGTAACTGGAGAGGCCACAACAGTGAGAGACCCACGTACCGGGGGGAAAAAAAAAAAAATTAACCCCAGACTACAAGGAGCTTAAATTTCCCTTAAAAGTCACCCATTTTCTATCATTTCACATAAAATACTTCTTCAAGTAAGTCTGCTTGAACCTATGATGTATAGGCAATGCAAACTCAGATATTTAAATCATGGGAAGTTGGTCTTTAGCTCCCTAAAAAATTAGAGACGGATACATAATTGTGACTTAATAAAACCAAAAAAACGTACAATTTTGGGTTCCATTGGAGTATACATGAATTGGGAGGGAAACCTGAAATCCTTTCTTTAATTCCCTCTATATCTGGACAAGGGCCCTCATTATCTCCTACTCCTATAGTTATTTCCCTAAATCTGTTGAATTTCCTTAAAACCTGGTAAGAAAACTCCTGTCTTGGGGATAAGAAACCTTTTTTTTTCCCCCCCTAAATGAGAATATACCAAGACTCCCAAGCAAAAAGTAATTTTCCTCCTGTATACTGAATTTGATATGGGGTGGGGGGAGGAGGAAGGCAGGCAGATGAAATCAAAGGACCTCAAATAAAGATGAACCAAAAGACAGTAAACAGTAATTCTTATTCTGATGGACCTTGTTGAAAGCCACATCTAACTCCTGTCAAAAAAAAAAGTCCCACAAAAAAGTCTGCACACAATTCTGGACCCAAGTTAAGAATAGTTATACTACACTACATTTACATTTGATAATTGTATGTTTGCCTTTGCACTCATAAAATAAGGAAATTACACTCGGATGCACAGGTGGAGCTAGTCATATTTTCACTACCTATGAAATAACACATCAAGAACTTTCAGACACAATTCTAGGAGTCAGGCCACTACTGAATTAAGGGAAGGAAAAAACCCCAGCATCTCCAAAGTCGCCCCTCCCCTGAGTGAGGAACAACTCAATAACTTACTGTTCAAGACCAAAGGAAAAGGAATTTTTTTAAAGGCTGGGCGAAGGTGAAATGGGGAAAGGATCACTGTGAGCTGTGACAGCAGATGATGCCCTCGACAAAAGGTGTAAGATGTGCATACCCCTTCTCCCGCGGAGCTGACAGTCTCACTCACACTACCTTTCACCTTAAGAGTTTCCAATACATTGTCTCTACACACTTAAGAAAATGTGAATTTTTCTCTGACCCCAGAAATAATTAAGCACAAGTGACACCAGCTGTAAAGTAAGCAATTAATATATGCTAATCTAATGTTTAAGAAGGGATGGATACCACGCAACAGCTCCTCCAACTGGCTGGATATCATTTGAAGCCCTAAAAATATTAAGATTTTTAAACAACTTCAAGTTCTGATGGGCACAGTCAAATACTGTCGAAACTTTAGGACGTAGAGCAACGACACAACAGGTGAGAGAGGTGGTGGACATCATCGCCCAGTTAAGTGGATCACATGCAAAGGGCAAACCCTTGAGTTCCCCGAAAGGCTGGGGATGTGGGCTAATACCCATGCACAAGGCCATCCAGAGCCCCTGTCGTTCCAGTGGCAAAGGTTCGGTTCCTTCCCGGGGTCGCGCCACTCCCCCTGTCCCTCACACAGGGGACCACCACCCCAAGCACAGGAAGAACCGAGCCCCCTCCACGGGCAGCATCTCTGCTAGGGAAGAAAACACAATGTCGCTCCTTATTTCTGCGTACAAAAGGACTTTGCGCCCTCCTCCTCGAACTGCCGCCGCTGCCGCCTCCTAACTTGCAAGAAGGTGGGCAACGCGCCATATTCCAGCGTCCCTCAGTCTACCTGGGTAACAAGCCCACGCCACCCCGGCGGGAGGGAAGCTTCGGAGGTTGCCCGAAGAGCCAGCCTCCTCTCCCGCAGGAGACAGCAGCTCCCGCGCCCCGGCCCAGCCCGCCGCGCCGCGCCGCCCGCGGACCAGACCCGGGAAGGGCCAAGGAGGCGAGCTGGGAGCCGCGGCCCCCGTCCCGCGCAGCCCGCCCACCTCCCGCTCCCAGGCCGGCGCGCTCTCCCAGGCCTCCTGCTCCCGAAGCCGCGGGAAGGCCGGGCCCGGGCCCCGGGTTCCAAGGCGGCGAGGAGGCCGCGGCCCCGAGAGCCTCAGGCGGCGGGGGAGGCCGGAACCCTGGGGCTCTCGGGAGGGCAGAGCCTCCCTCCCGAGCCCGCCAGGACGCCTGGGGCCTAGTGAGGCCTGTGCATCCTCGGGGTGGCGGTTTGACTGGGCCGGGCCGGGGCCCCCCGCCCGAGGCGGGCCGAATCCGGCGGGGGCCCAGGCCTGGAGCCGGGGGCGGCAGGGTGCCGGCTGCGGGGCGGGCCGGCCGGCCGGCAGGCGGGCGGCGTGTTGCGGCTGCGCCGGGGCTGAAATAGCTGGAGATTGCGCGGTAGGGCACTCACCTCAGAGCGGCTGCGCTACCGTGGGCCTGCGCCGTGGAGACTGCGACCGCGCCGGCTCCTCGCAGCCTCCTGCCACCAGCGGCAATGGCGAGCGCTGCCGCCTAAGCCGCCGCCGCCGCCGCCGCCGCCGAGGAGGGGGAGGGGAGGGAGAGGAGGCACGCACGCTACGCACGGGCTCGGCTTCCCCGCCCGGCCGCCGCCATGATGGGGAGGTCGGCACTGTCTCGGCGGGGCATCTCGCAGGGTGTTTGGGCTCTGACCCCGGCCGTCCCCCGAGGTCTCCCCGCGTTCACATTTCCCTGTAGAGGTTTGGATGGAGCCGGAATCACGAAAGCAACTGTATTAGGGAAATGTGCACGCCCCGGGGAAGTAACGCAGGCGACCCAAGATGGTTGCTAATCTGTAAATAGTCACATTTCTCGCCCCCCAGCCCCGGGAAATAGGACCTCCTGAGCGTGCCTCGATAATCGGAGAGGGGCTTCCCCTCCTTTTCCTCCGCGCTGCCTTGCCAGTCGCTCCCTCACCCTTTCTTTGAAATGACCTTTGCTTCCCTATTTCAAACCCTGCCCAAGTATTTAAAAGCTAAAGTTTTTGTACAAAGCAATGTATAAATGTTTTCGCTCATTCATTCGTTTGGCAGGCATTTCCAGAGGGCCCATTCGGTGCCAAGTATTTTTCTGGGCGCGCTGGAGATGTACCTGTTAGGAAAAGAAAGTCCTTACTCTCATGAGCGATGAGTGGAGGGAGTCAGAAGCAATAGGGACCCCCCCCCCCCCCGCCAAGCAAGTGCCTGAGAAGTAGGGAGGGGTGGAGACTAGAAAAACTACTGTTAGAGACACAGGAGAGGTAGTTTTTGTTGTTCTTTGTTTTTTAAATTGTGATCTGGAGAGTACCTGCATCAGAGTCATTCAGACTGATTATTTAAATCCTGGAGTCCAAATGGTGTCTCCAGGATCTTGGCTTCTTAGCCCAGGAACCCGCATTTCTAACACCCCCCCCGCCCCACCCCACCCCCAAATACACACAGTCTCCTGGGGATTGTCATACATACCCTAGTTTAAGAACCGTTGCTTTAGGGAATTACTAAACATCCCAAAGAGTGTCAAAAAACAATTTGACAAAACCAGGATACTTTAATTTTCAAGAAGATTCCATTTACCTCAAAATTCAACATAATTAAACACGGAATGTCTCTTTTGTCCAGCGTGTCTAAGAGATTGTCACCGCCTACCACCCAGGTGTTCAAGCCAGAAACCTAGGAATGATCCATGCATGACTCCTTTCTCCCTGAAGTGCCATTATCAGTTAGATCGTTTAAAACAGTTGTTCCCTGTCATTTTTACCTTGGTCCAGGTGACTCGCATCTCTCATCAAGATACTGCAATAGACCCTTCATGGTCTCCCTGCCACAGGAATTGCCTTCCCCAATCCATTCTCCACCCTCCGGTTTGAATGGTCTTTCAAAAAAGTAAATCATGTCACTTTTCTGCTTAACAGGCTTAATAAGGTCCCATTACACATAAGTTAAAGTCTACAATTCTTTGAGGTGCCTGCATGGCCCTTCGTGATCTCAGCCCCTGCTGCATCCCTAACCTCATCTGTCACAGACTTCTCCCTCAGGCTGCAACCAAACTGGGAAGCTCTCAGATCATACAAGACAGGAAGTTCTAGCACCTCGCAACTTTTGCAAGGGCTGCTGTCTCTGCACAAAACTTCTCTGTCTTCTTCTATTCATCTGCTTAAACCTGCCCCTGAATAATTCCTACTACTCCTTAAGGTCTCCTCCGGGAAACGTTCCCTCATTTCTCCCTTCCATCATCACACCCAGTATTTACCACGTATGTTTATTGAGCCCTCACCTTGTGTCAGGCCCTATTTTAAGTCCTTTACACACATTATCTCCTTTCTTATTTAATTCTCAAGTGGAGTCCATGAGGTAGGTACTACTATTATTATTATCTCATTTTGCTGATGGAGAAACAACGGTATGTAGAGATTGCTTGCTCAAACCCAGACAGTAAAAGGTGGAGCCAGGTCTGAAAGCCATCAGCCTGACCTCAGAGTTGTGCCCTTAACCATTACCATATTTTTTCAGATTGCAGGTTGATACCCACTGATGAAGCACAAAATTAACTTAGTGAGCCATGACCAACATTTCATGAAAGAAATAGAAAATATCAGAGAACATCAAACTTAGTAAGACTCTTGTTCTATGAAACTCATTTCAGATATATAAATGTATGTGCATAGGTGTGTGTGTTTGTGCTAGATCATGCTATAAAATGCACTTCTTCTTGGATTTCAGTTGCAAAAAAGTTTGAAAGCACTGCGTTATTCTTTCTACACAGTACTTCTCCAACCATGTATCCTCCACAATCCAGAAGCTGCAGGAGGGCAGGGATTTTGTTTTGTTCATGACCATATACCAGCATCTTGTGCAATGCCAGTCTCATAGTAGATCTTTAAAAAAATTTTTTTTTATTATCATTTTTAAATTTTTTTAGGCCATGCTGTGCAGCATGCAGTATCTTAGTTCCCCAACCAGGGATCGAACCCGTGCCCCCTGCATTGGGAACATGGAGTCCTAACCACTGGACTGCCAGGGAAGTGCCAGTAGATCTTCAATACTCATATGATAGAAGACCTCTGTGTCTACCCTCCTCAGAAATACAAATTACAAAAATAAATAAAGAAATAAAAAGAAATACAAACGACATCGACTAATGGCCCTCAGCATCTGAGGGGTTATAGTTCTAGGGCCTCCACAGATACCAAAATCCCAAGATACTCAAGTCCCTTACATAAGATGGCCCACGTAGTATTTGCATAGAACCCACCCACATCTTCCCATTCTCCTGTATACTTTAAATCATCTCTAGATTACTTATAATACCTAATACAACATAAATGCTATGTAAATAGTTGTAAATACAATGTAAGTAGTTGCCAGTGCATGGCAAATTCAAGTTTTGCTTTTTGGAATTTTTTGTATTTTTTCTCCGCATATTTTCGATCTACCATTGGTTGAGTCCGAAGATGAGGGACCTGTGGATACAGAGGACCACTGTACTTCCCTAGACAAGTGAGCCTGGGAACCCCAGTTGCTCTATTCAAAAGACTCAAAATGACCTGAGATTCTAGAATCAGTCTCAGAAAAAATGCAGACAAATCTACCGTAAGAGATTAAAGAAGAACTAGATTCCAACCAAGTTGGAATGGTCATTTGATGGACTGGTTACCTATAAAAAATTATACTGTGTGCTAAATACCAAGTGAGTGGTGATACAGCTAGTAAGCACTCAGGTAATCAGAATTGAAGTCATGTGAGAACTCCTAGGGGGAGAAAGAAGCAAAGAGAGATGAGTTGGGGCAACTGGGGACTCTTCAGGACCCACTGATAAACTGCGTGGAGTTCCAAGAGCAGCAGCAGCTTCCCCATCTCTGCTTAGGAATGTGTACAGCCACAACCCAAAAAGGATGGATGGGAACCTGGCACTGTGGGAGCAACTTCAAGGGAGTTTTAGCTCTTTGGGAACGTCAAGGACTGGCCCAAGCAGGGTCTGCATTTCCACAGAGTGCTAGCCCAAGTGGCCAGAGCACATGCTTTCAGAGGCCACAGGCCACTACTGGGGAGGCATGTTGCATCATAACATGGGTGCCGCGGTCAAATTCTTGGTTTAAAGCCCGGCTGTACCACTTCCTACCTGTGAGACTTTGGCAAGTGGTTTAACATTTTAAGCTTCCTTTTCTTCACCCATGACATGGAAATAAGGAGATAATATTCACAGAGGACTTAACAACAGTACCTGGCACCCAGGAAGCACATAGTAAGTGCTGGGTATGACTAGCTCTTCCCATTACCATTAATCATATAAATTGCTTGGTACAAAATACAGGTATGATAGGTGGTGGCTGCTGTGATGGTGACGATGATGATGATGAATAAGTGTTCCTGAACACATGTTTCTGTCCCTGGGGACTCCCCAAAAAAGTTGGGAAGAGCTTTCAAGGGATGCCAAGACAAGGGATTTGTGTAAGGGAGCAGTGTGTCACAAGGTTAGAAATGTCAAGATGAGTTCTTTTATACCTAAGGGTGATTTGTGGGAGAGGGGACAGAAAAAACTATTTACTGTTACTTGTTTTTTTAAATTAATATTTGCTATATTAAGGTAACAACTTAAAAAACCCATCTTTCCTTATACCCTTAAGCTTAATTCATTAATCTCACCTATTTATATATCTAGGGAGTTTTTAACAATCATTTTCAAAGGGCCCTCCTCTCACTGAACCCAAGCTCTGCCGATGATCCCCCATAATATATATCTCCTATTCCAAACTGTTTCCCATGGGTCTGCCCTACACATGAGACTTCAAACTGTGACCAGGAGCTCATGTCATACAGACACCGTAATTTCAGTAGGTTAAAGCCTGTCCCCTATATCTTCCCTCAAAACTCCTCCTCCTGTGGTCCCTGTCTCAATTCACAGTGTCTATGGGTTATACCATCTTAGAATCTTTTTTTTACATGACTTGTCAGTTCAATTCAACACATATTTATTGAGCACCTATTAGGTACCAAATGCCTTGGTGCTGGGGTTACAGTGGGAAACATGGACCTTGTCTTTCTTGCGAAGAGGCTGATTAATGCTCCTTCAACTCAATTGGAATACACTAAGTTCCCTTAAATAACTACTTCACTTACAACATTGTCAATAAATTTCCCTAAACATTTTAATCAGCATTTATATACATAGTATATTCACTTTGCCTTTTAAATATGGTAATTAAATGCCTGATCTAACAAACAAAGCCTCCTCATATACTTAGTAACAATAACTTATTTATTGAGCATTCATTAAAAGTCAAACAGTATTGCAAGCTCTCATATGAATTCATTCATTCCCGCGCACCTTATGAAACAGGTACTGTTATCATACTTATTTTACAGGTGAGAAAACCAAGGCAAAAAGTTGAAGTTACTTGCTCTTAGATATCTAGCAAACAGCTATTAATCGAATACTCTTATAAATCTATTAAACTTATATATTATATATATTATATTATATATATATTAAACTTATATATATATTTATATATATATATAAGTTTAATATTTAATTTAATATTTATCTATTAAACTTATATATTATATATTTATATATATAATATATATATAAATATATTAAACTTATAAAGGATGTCAGATTCTCTTTCAATATTATTTGCACACTAGTAAAAATCTCTAACACGAGTCCAAAATCAATTATTCAGTTATATATCTTACATTGGAATCACAGGCTAATTTGTCAGATTCTCTAATTAATACATTATCTAAGTCTTACAAACATTGAAAATGTCAAATTACACAGAATACTACTAAAGTTAACACAAAAATGAATACTATGGATTTGGTGTATTTCATCTTTCTCGTATTTAATTCTAAACTGTCTTAGGATTAAATGACATTTACCATCCCGCGCACATTGAGGGTCAATGTGTCAAGCCTCCTGGGCTTACCTTTGCAGGAGAATGGGGAGTCCTGTCTCAGCAGCCTGAGGTTGCTTTTTGGCCAAGATGTGTCAGATTCTTCTGCCACCACTGTGAACACGCCAAGTCCCTTCTATGTGATGCTATGTCAACAGGGTTCTCCCAGACCCTCCTGTACAGATTAGATTCCCATAATGCTTTACCTACTTCTTTCTGGACCTATTGATTAGGTTATGAGGTCTGGAAAAAATCTGGTAACCACGCAGGTTCCCTCCCTTCTTGATTAGATCCAACCGACCTCTTTATTGGATGATTATATTTGCATTCTTTTCCTATTTTTGCTCTGCATGCCGTAATCCTAAAATCATTCTAATGACAAAAAAAAAAAAAAGGTAGGTTGAGACTGTAGAGGGTCCTAATGGCCTCCTTAGGAACTGGTTCTTAACTCAGTAGGCAACAGATAGCTTATGACAATTTTGAGCAAGGCACTAACAAGATCAGAATAGTGTAGATTCACTAGAATCCAAATATGAGTTGAGCCACTGGTCCCTAGAGGGCACTCGAGACTCTCCCCTTCTTCACCCTCTTTAGCGTGAAGTCAGGGTGAGAAGCGAGAAATTTCACCCTACTCCACCCCACCCCCATGAAGGAAAAAAAGCTTGCTAAAATTGGAGAATGTGGACAAGTTACATTTTCTAGGGATAGAGCCTTTAAAGGGTAAAAGGTTCAGCACGAGTGGCTACAGTCTGTCTCCCGTCTTCAACATATCCTGAGTGGTAACAAGGGCTGCCCTTGCCCTGCTGGAGGCACCCCAGCCAGCATCCTCTCTTTTCCTCTTCCACGAGCTTACCAGGCTCTGGGGCTACTGCCCACCTCTGAAGGCTGGGGACAGACCCAGCCTTTGGGCAAAGAGACTGCGGATTTGTCTTTCGCTTCACTTTCTCTGTTGAGAGTGGTTTTCTGTCCCACTAGGCAGTAAGGGTCTAAGACTCATATTTGGGTATTGATGGGGGAGAATAGGCAGACAGACATGACCAGAGTCCAGCCTATCTTTCCTGACTTCTGCATTGTGGTTTGAGGCCAAATACCCAGCTAATAATAAAGTTCTCTTTTGCCTGGTTGTGTCATTGTTCCCTGTACATGTAAGTCCCCCCGGGACCTCACAGGAAGGGAAGATGGCTAGCCAAGACAGGATTTAGGCATCCCCAGATCCCCAACCAGATATCTTCTCCTTACTATCCTAATATCAGTCCCTGAAAGATAAGCTGAACAGGCCAGAATTAAGCCGGAGATGGCTAAAATAAATGGCAAGAAAAGACCAATGAGGGAAATCAAGGAAAATTCGACACTGCTTGATAACTGATGAGATACTGAAGGACTAGGAGGGCAAAGGTCAGAGGTAATTCCAAGGTTTGAAGAATTAAATGATGAAAAGAGGGTGATGTCATTGACAGTCATCTAAAGGGACAACCTATTTCGATGGAAAGAGGGTGTGTTTGGTTTCAGACAGATTGAGTGACGGGTGGCAACAGAGAAGCTGTGTGTTGTGAGAAGATCACTCTCCGTCAGCAGCATGGAATGGAGGCGGGGAGGCTGAGGCAGAGCAATCAGGCGTTGAGTGCAAACGCCCGTGCGTGGAGGTGTCATGCTGGAGGTGCCGTGGAACAGAGGGGAGGGAAGGATTTGAGAGACCCTGGGAAGAACGCTTAATCAGGGCTTGGAGACTGATTAGATTTTGAGAGTGACGAGTGAGTGAGTTATCCAATAACTCTCTAAGACTTGCCTAGTAGCTTTGGACAGTTGCTCTTTTTAATGGGATTATTCACTCATTTCATTTATTTATTCAACAAATATCCTGTAACCGTCAACTCTGAGTGTGACTTTGGGAGGGACTAGCTCAACAGACTCCACCTTCTCTGGAAACTGCCCCCATTTACAGAATGGCCCCCAGAAGTCACACCTGTACTTCAGAGACACCTGCCCCATCCCTATTGGTGAGGGGTGCAGACATAAAATCATCTGACCCATGCTGCGCCAAGTTTAGAAATTTAGAATGTTTGGCTAAGAGACAGAGACTGGAAGCGTGCTAGAGCTGGGTCACATTAACGATGGAGTTACAGATAAAAAGTCCACGAACACCACTGAGGTCCTCAAGGCTGCGGTATTCCTATTGTGTCTTCTGGCCACAGATGATTAGTCCAGAAGCAGGTACCTGACTAAAGCTGGACGAATCAGATCCTTTCATGGAGATATTGAAATTGAAATTGTAATCTCTCTCTCTCTCTCTCTCTTTCTCTCTCTCCTTGACCAACAACTTACTTAACTTTGGGAGCTGGAGACAGAAGCCATTTTCCACCAAATGAACTGGGAAACAGACAGTACTGAGAGAAGAGTGAGGCAGACACACACAGAGATGCCAACATTACATAGAATTTCTCATGGTCCCCACAGCACTCTGGTCTCTGGTTCTCTTCCTGGGACCCACCGGATCCCTGTCCTGGGGTTCCATAGGTTCCTGAGTATTCTCCAAACAAATTGCCTTTTATTGCTTAAAGCACTTTGAGTAGAGTTTCTAATGGGCAGACACTCCCAACCTAGAGTTCTAATGAATACACATCTGCTGTTTATGAGACTCTGGGCAAGGCACCAGGGATCCAAATGGATCAGGCTTGGTTCTATACTCAAGGAAATTTGAGCACTGGGGAGAAGATAAACTCTGTTATCAATAACTATGATACAGGTAGGAAGAGAAAGCCCGCTAGAGATGTACGAAGCAAGTTCTTTGGGGGTTTAGAGGGGTGTGGCACTTGTAGAACTCAAGAGTGAGTGCCTCCTTAAAGTCTGCACCTTAGGTGGCTTGCTAGGCTCACCCCACTCCTGGCCCTGGCTTATAGCGAGGGTCAGCAGAACTTCATAGAAAAGTTAGTTAGCTAAACCTAGAAGCAGGGAGGATTTGGACTTAGGGTCAAGGTCATGTACCTCAAGATAAAGTAACATAATAGAAAATACTCTCATGAGAACTCACAAAGTCTGCTCTAGGATAATCGGACTCTTAAGTATGACTTAAGTGTTCAGAGCATGAAGGAAGAGGGGATAGTAAGAAAAACGGCAGCATTATAGAGTCAGACTCTGCAGGCACTGAGAAAATAGTGATGACTGTGAAGCTGTCATAGACATAGACATAGAGTGGTGCTTAAGAATATTAAGTGAACAGAATAGCATGAACTGAAGGAAGGGCTAAGGTTGGGGCAAACAGTGGAGGTTATTGTGTTAATCCAGGCAGAAAGGTGAAAGTCTAAATGAATTGGCACTGGGAATGCACAGACTGTAGGAAAAATAATATACAATTAATATAACTTGGTAGTTGATTGGATGTTGGAGACAAGGGAAGAAAGAAATCAGAAATGCTGTTGAACTCTATGCAGCTAACAAAGGATGAAAAAGCATTTGATGAAACGGTGTCCAAGACACGTATATGAAAAATGAAAGGGGTAGAACTATATATATGATATTCTATCAGGTTTTTTTGATTTTGTTTTGTTTTGTTTTGCGGTACGTGGGCCTCTCACTGTTGTGGCCTCTCCCATTGCGGAGCACAGGCTCCGGACGGACGCACAGGCTCAGCGGCCATGGCTCACGGGCCCAGCCGCTCAGCGGCATGTGGGATCCTCCCGGACCGAGGCATGAATCCGTGTCCCCTGCATCGGCAGGCGGACTCTCAACCACTGCGCCACCAGGGAAGCCCCTACCAGTTTTATTTTTAAAGGAGAAAAATATCTAAATAAACATATTTGCTTACATATGCAAAATATATGTATATATCTCTAAAGGAATACACACAAAACTTACGGCATTAGTGGCCACTGAGAGGGGAAATGGGTGGCTGGGGTCAGTGGGAGAGCATCTTTTCAGTTCACCATCAAACCTTTTGAATCTTGAACCATTTGGTTGTATTACCTAATGAAAACAATTGCTTAACATTGCTAAACAGAAACAACCCTAAAGCCCAAAGATGATGCCGAATGAAGTATGGGGCTGGTGACAGTAGCTCCATTAACAAAAATAAAGGAGACAGGAAGCGAAGTTCATTTGAGAACACCTCTGAGGCCATGTGAGCTTTTGTGGGTTATATGGAGTGCAAATATCTTCTCCTTCTCTGTGATTATCATTTCACTCCTTCATGGTGAATTTTGGTATGCAAAATCAATCTTTTTCTTAATGGTTAGTGCTTTGTGTCTCCTGTTAAAAAGATCTTTGCCTACCCTAAGGTAATGAAGAGAGTTTCCTATATTATCTTCTCGAAACTATATTATTTTAATTTTCACATTTAGCTCTACCACCTACATGGAATATATGTTTGTGTAATAGTATGAAGTAAAGGTCAAGCTGCTGCTTCTTTTTAAACATAAGGATTTCCACTGGACCCAGCATTGTTTATTGACTGCCCTTTTCTGCTGTGTTCTGCATTGCCGCCTCATCACACAGTGATTGTTTATGTGTGAGTCTGTTTCCAGATTTGCGTTCTCTATTCTGTGTCTTTAGACTTCACAGATTGTTTTTAATTCATAAAAAAAAAAAACTTTAGGAGGGAAAAAGGGACAGGTTGGGGCATTCATTATAAACATATGTAAATAGGGCTTCCCTGGTGGCGCAATGGTTGAGAGTCCACCTGCCGATGCAGGGGACACGGGTTCGTGCCCCTGTCCGGGAAGATCCCACATGCCGCAGAGCGGCTGGGCCCGTGAGCCATGGCCGCTGAGCCTGCGCGTCCGGAGCCTGTGCTCTGCAATGGGAGAGGCCACAACAGTGAGAGGCCCGCGTACCGCAAAAAAAAAAAAAAAAAAAAAATGTAAATAGTAAAATCATTACTATTATTTTATTTGCTTTAATTTCAAAGTTATCTATTTTTTAAAAACAAACATTCAAAACTGCAACATAAACTGTCAACCACTTAATTTTTTTTTTCAGTTCTATAGACCATTATAGATGAAGGGGTGATGAGGTCAAACAGAGCAGAGGTCAAACAGAGCAAAGTTCAAAATGGTTCCCCACTGGAGCACTTTGTACCAACTGTTTAAGGCACTGAGCTTTGAGTATGATCTTTCAAAATTATTTCAACAAAGATTACATGCTTTATTAGAGACTTGTTTACCTAAAAACCATTTGATATACAAATAATTTTTAGACTCCAACAACAGCAGGAGCATACGTTTCATAGTGTATGTACTTGTATATGAAACGTGGAATTCAACTTCGGTTTGTATCTTTGCAGGGAAGTATCAGGCACTTAATTTTTAAATTTGATTTAAGTTTTTGGATATATTACTTGTGGTTCAAACATTAAAATGTATATAAAGGCATACAATGAAAAGTCTCTTTCCACCTTGATCAAGTTTCTATCTAGTTTCCATCCACCCCAAGAAGTAACTACTGCTAGTAGTTTCTTATTTTTCTTCCAGATATTTTTAATGCATATATAAACTACCATGAAAATATATTTTTCACTTTTTTTACAATGATAGTGTGCTCTATACACTCTTCTGCACTTTGCTTTTTTAAAAAACTTAACAACATATCATAAAGATTTTTCCATAATAATACAAAAAGAGTCTTCATTCTTCTATATAGCTGCAGTGTTCTATTATATACATGCGTCATAATTTAATTACCCTGGTGATGGACATTTTAGTTTGTGTTAGTCTTTTGCTATTATAAATAATGCTACAACGAATAATCTTGTCTGAATGGCATTTCACCTGGGAGGGAGTAAAATTGCAGGATACGTTCCTAGAAGTGGAATTGTTAAGTCAAAGAGTTTCCTTGACCAGGTGCTGACAAATTCTCTTAGAGATTGTTCCAGCTTATACTCTCCCAGCCATGGATGAAGGTGCCTCTTTCTGAAGAACTTTGCTAACATATCATGGTTACTTGTTTATCTGGAATAATGCAGAGCAGTAAAACAATCAAATATATGTAATTACATTACATGTTATCATTTTTAAAAAAGATTTTTTATGGCCACTTACTGCAAAAAAAATAAAGACTTTATCCATAAGTGGAATACGCTACCAACCCCAAATCTTAAGCTCTTTTTGTGCTCCATTTTTCCTTTCTTTTCATATTGATGATTCTTTAGTTCCCTGTAGCCCCAAAATAATTTTGACAACTATCTTATCAATTTAAAAAAATGGATCACTTTAATAGCATCATAAGCCTTAAACTTGTTTTTATTACATAAAAATGATCCTCCCATTACCCAGCTTCAACTCAATTCATAGCGGATCTTATTTCATCCACATCTTCTCTACTCAGGACTATTTCACAGCAAATCCCACACTTCATATCATTTCTCTATAAATATTTCCAGATGCATCTATAAAATATAGGGACAGAACCACACTAGCATTACCCTACCCTAAAAAATGTAACAATAATTTCTTAATATCATTAAATATCCCATCAGTGTTCATTTTCCCCTGATGTCTCTTTAAAATTTTTTCTCGGGCTTCCCTGGTGGCACAGTGGTTAAGAATCCACCTGCCAACGCAGGCAACACAGGTTCGAGCCCTGGTCCAGGAAGATCCCACATGCCGCAGAGCAACTAAGCCCATGCGCCACAACTACTGAACCCCATGCACCTACAGCCTGTGCTCCATGAGCCTGTGCTCCGCAGCAAGAGAAGCCAGCAATGAGAAGCCCGTGCACTGCAAGGAAGAGTAGCCCCTGCTTGCCACAACTAGAGAAAGCCCGCACGCATCAACGAAGACTCAACGCAGCCAAAAATAAAATAAATAAATAAAAAAAAATTTTTTTTCTCATTTTTATTTAAATCTTGATTTGAACAAAGAATATATATTATGATGGGCTACATTTCTTTTTAAATCTTTAATTTCTTTTAATCTATAAGTTCTTCCATTTTATTTTTTCTTGCAATTTTTGGTTGACACCTGATCTCAGATTTCCACCCTCCAGAACGTGAGAAATAGATTGTTGTTTAAGCCACCCCCAGTCTATGGTGTTCTAGCATTCCAAACTCCCTAAGAAATCTCTACCCATGAACTACTCCCTCCCTTTTCCCCAGGGAAGGAGGTGACACTCATTGATTGTCAATGCTGGAGAAGGACATTTTAGAGAGGTTATCTTCTGCATGAGACGACCCTGGCCTCCATGTGGTCAGCTCCAGAAAATGATCTGTCCCTGCAGAGGGCAGTTCTATGTGGTGACTCTAATATGCAGGAGGGACCCAGCAAGAAGTGTGTGGCTACAGATCTAAGTCCCGTTCTCCAATCTCCTTTAATAATGTTGATATTTTATCTCTATTTCTGCACTGCTTCTGCATTCAGAGGGTGCTATAGACTGAATGAATGTGAGTCTCCCTCAAATTCATATGTCGAAAACTAACCCCCAAAGTGATGGTATTAAGAAGCAGGGCCAGGCTTCCCTGGTGGCGCAGTGGTTGAGAGTCCACCTGCCGATGCAGGGGACACGGGTTCGTGCCCCTGTCCGGGAAGATCCCACATGCCGCGAAGTGGCTAGGCCTGTGAACCATGGCCGCTGGGCCTACGCGTCCGGAGCCTGTGCTCTGCAATGGGAGAGGCCACAACAGTGAGAGGCCCGCGTACCGCGCAAAAAAAAAGAAGCAGGGCCTTTGGGAGGTGATAAGGCCTTAATAATAATAATAATAGATGGGGCCTTCATGAATAGGATCAGTGCCCTTATCAAAGAGACTCCAGAGAACCCCCTTACCCCTTCCGCCATGTGAGGACACCACAAAACGATGGCTGTCTATGAATGAGGAAGTAAGCTCTCACTAGACACCAAATCTGCTGGCACCCTGATCTCAAACTTCTCCGCCTCCAGAACTGTAACAAATAAATTTCTGCTGCTTATAAACCACTCAGTCTATGGTATTCTTTTATAGCCGCCTGAATGGACTAAGACAGAGGGAAATTCTAAACACAGCAGATTATCTAATATGTTTGTATGAAAAATCCAATGGAAAGTCTGTTGGAGGGTGCGCTTCATAGAAAACAAATTAAATGAAAAACCAAGGTAAATATTAACTTAGAAGGTGTGTGTGGAGAGGGGAGATTGTACAAACAATGAAATTAAAGCACAGTAAACCAGCAGGCTCAGCACTCACTCACTCCAGGTGCTTACTGATGATAGCGCTCTACATGCCAGTCATGCTCCTAGGCCCGGGGGACACAGTGGTAAACAACGTCCCTTCCCTCAACAAACATATAATCAGTATTTAAGTCAATAAGTACATAAAATAATATCAAGGTGTATGTGTGATAAGTTTGTGAAGAAAAGTAAAGCTGGGAAAACAGATGGAGGGGGAGGGTGTTATTTTAGCTAAGACAGGCTGGAAAGACTTCTCTAGTCAGGTGATATTTGAGCAGATTCATGACTGAAATAAAGAAGCAGGTCAGACAAACATCAGGGAGGAGTGTATTTTGATAGAGGGAAGAGCAAGTGCAAAGGCCCTGAGATAGGAATGCACTCAGCGTGGTCACAGGTTTGAGGAACCAGGGAGGCCACTCGTGCTGGGGAGAAGTGATGGAGAGGGAAACAGCAGGAAGAAGAGGAAGCCAGGGGCCAGATCCTATAGTGCTTTGCAGGATGCGGCAAAGACTTGAATGATTCATTAGCGTGATAAAGTATGCACTGAATATTGATGTAACTAAAACTCATGATAAGAGGATGGAGGTTGTGAAAAAATGTCAAATCCTCATCTACCATAACAGAAAGTCAATAGATAACATCTAAAATTGGTAAATCAAGCAATATAAGAATTAGCATATTATTTGGAAATATAGAGATAAATACCAGAAGAAACAGCTAAAAGAGTTGACAGTGGCTGCCTCCAGAGAGAAGCCAGGCTGGATGGCAAGGGAGTGGGGAAGGAGAACATTGTTTATTATTTTAAGGCTTTTAGTATAATGTAATTTTTAAAACGATACGCCACATTGCTCTGACAAAACCAAAAAGCAAAACAGGAAACCAAAACCACTGAAAAACCAATGAGTGACCTCTCACGTCCTAGTGTCACAGGCAATGACAAGGGTGATCTCCTTCTATTAAGCTGAAAGCTGGATCCCTGTAATTGTCACCCAGTGGCCTAGTTCAGCTGTTGGGAAAGACCCAGAGAAGGCCCCTCCCACTTCCCCATGAAGGGCCTCAGGTATGTGAAGCAGATCTGTCAGGAGACACCCTGGGACGGCCCAGCTACTTCCACTCTTCCTCACCAGACATGGTTTCCTCACAGAACCAACTCAACTAGGCAATAAGTAGCAGCACAGATGGGCAGGCTGGGCACTAAGATAAGGCATGGGACAGGGTTTGAACTTAAAACCCAACTGACCGAGGCATTCCTACACAGCTTCGCCACGCTGCGGGCCACGTTTAGTGGGAGAAGTTAGGAGGGAGGAGAACCTACACTCGCTGAGTATTCACTATGCGCTAGTTTTAAGTGATAGAGGCTTTACATACGTTATTTCATTTAATCCTCAAAAACAACCTGGTGTGTTTAATACCACTGAACGCCACACTTAAAAATGGTTAAGATGGATGTGTTGTACAACATGGGGGATATAGCCAATATTTTGTAATAACTGTAAATGGAAAGTAACCTTTCAAAATTGTATAAAAATTTTTAAAACGTTTTTTAGTAAAAATAAGAACTAAAAACAATGGTTAAGGTGGTAAATTTTGTTATGTGTATTTTACCACAATTTGAAACAAAACCTTGTGTGGAAAGTATTGTCCCCAGTTTTCAGACGAGGAAACAGGGACTCAAGAAATTAAGCACTTGTAAAGCAACTATACTTCAATAAAAATTATTTAAAAAAAAAAAAGAAAGAAATTAAACAACTTGTTCAAACAACCCAAGCAGTAGCTGTCTGAGCTAGGTGTGTCTGGCTTCAAAGCCAGTGGCTTTTTGCCCCCTGGGAGGTCTCGGGCGATAAGGTAAATGCCAAACGAAATGGAAGGAATCAGTTCCAGGAGGGGATCGTGGTCTTTCTCTGGAGTCTCACACCTTTGCCGGCTGCCAGCTTGGCACTCCTCCCTGGAGAAGTGAGCAAGCGCTGACGTGAGGCTCATTAATTAACGCTCAGCAGCTCTGGGAGGGGGGCCCATCAGTCTGCTTCTCACCCACGAAGGCCAAGTCCACGAGGGCCCGCACTGTCTACAGCAGGGGATAATGCAGGTCTGAGGCTTCTCAGCTACTCTGCGGGAGGCTCCTTTCACTTGATTTCAGGTTCCAAATTAGCTGAATTTTTAGATGATGCAAATCCAGTTCTTTCCCTGCAGGAGTTGGAGGAAATGACAAGTACTTGACAGAGGGCAAAGAGAGCATCAGCATATCATTAAAATCCAGGTGGGAGAGTGGGGGTTGGAGGAGGGAAGGCTTAAGAGGACAGGTGAAGGTGTGAAGAATACTTACAATAATAATACCATCAAACACTTTTATAAAGCATGCCATGTGGCAGGCACTGTTCTAAGCACTTTACCTGTATTAATTCGTTTAATTCTCATAACCACACTATGGGGCTATTATCAGTTAGCTAAAGAGTACACAGTTTATAAAGCATTGAATTATCCCGTATGCCAATTTCCACCTGAGAAAGTGGGACAGTACAATTTATAATAGACAAAAACTAGAAACCGCCTAAATGTCCGATAATAGGGAATATTAAAGCCATGGAATTTATGCAGACAAAAAGGATAATAATAATAATAACCATTATTTACTAAGTGCTTGCCATCTCCACGCATGCTTTACATATATTACCTCTTTTAATCTTTAAACAACCCTTTAAGGGAGGACCTTATAGGAGCCCGTTTTACAGGTATGGAGACTGAGGCTCAGAGCCTTAGAAGGTTAGCTGGAGTAGATTTGAAACCCAACCCCATCTAACTTCAGGACCCAAGCTCTTACTTATGACATTATCCTGCCTCTGAAGACTGGAAGGTAAAAAAGATTGCACAAAACTGCTACTCACCAGGATTACAATCACATAAAACCTGAGGCCGTGGGGAAATGCCAGTCGTGACTACAGTATGTGAATTCAGTAAGGGGGTCACGAGTGAAATGAGTGGAAACTGTTCTCTCTAAACACAATTGTTAAGGGAATCCCAGAACAGGGCATTTTCTTCTCTGCTTTCGTAGGTAACAGTCCCCCATTAGCTGTCATCATACTCTGTGCCACTTTGAGCATCTGGGCCTTCGTGTCCTGGGTTCCAAAGGAAGAGAAGTGGCAGAAAACAGTATCGAGTTGGCCAAAAACAGCTTATGGAAAAACCCGAACCAATTTTTCGGCTAGCCCAATACTTTTCCTTTCCCGGTTTCCCTGAGGCCTGCGGACCTGCACCGACAGCTCTTCGCTGAAGTCACACCTGCTTGGAGCAGAAGACTGTGGCCCAGGTGTCTCTGGGCCCCACTTTTCAGTTGAGTCCCAAGCCTTCTGGGAACCCAGGACTCCCCACTCACACACCTCCTCTTTGCCATGGACACCTGTGTCCTCCTATGTACGATCGATGGCCCAGGGTGTCTCAGGGCTGAAACTTGGCTCCTTCCTTGACTTTCACAAAACAGACCACTTTCCCAGAGCTTCTGTTGGTGGAGCAGAGTTTCCTGATGATTTCAGAGGGCAGACCAGAGAGGTTCACGTCGGAACCACACAGCTGTCATCCCTTTCTCCAAAGTCCTTTGCCTTTCTAACCTGTGCTGGCTTCTGGCCACCTCTCTGGCTCCTCTGCGTGTCTTCCGCTTGCCCCTCTCACTCATCTCCCCTTTCACTAGCCTGCTGCCTGTTCCGGAGCAAAGCCAGTAATTACCCCCTGGCCTCTTGCAAACCTCTTCCCCTCCTCTCCCTGCTAACTCCGTTCCCACAGGTCACACCAAATCCCCAGGAGACTCAGCAAGTTTCTTTTCATCAAAAGACACCTCCTTTCCGAAGAGGAGTTCTAATAACAACTGTTCAGAAAGAAAATTTGTTAAAAGCAAAAACCAAAGAAAACCTTGTTACACTTGAGATCATCAGAAAACAGACTGGGTAAGACAGAGATTTGTGTGCAACAAGTCGATTGGGACGTGCTCCTATAAGGAGTGGGGGAAGCAGGACTGAACAGAGGGGGAAGTTAAGCTCCAATGCCATTGCAGTAAGAGTCTTCACCCAATCCTACAGAAAGTTCTGGAACTAGGGTGGCCCTTTGGAGTTAGGCCATTGAGGCAAGGGGGCCAGGCCTTTGTGCTCCTGTCTCCTCATGCATACTGGCGGTCAGTGCCGGAAAGGCCCCTGGGAAGACTGGTCCAGATGGGGACAGAGCAGGCAAACTCCCAGCAGCCGAGGGAAGGAGCGCCTGACTCCTAAAGGGGCCATGTGGATGGCAGACATTGCGGTAATAATAATTTTTAGAAAGTATGAAACAATCTAAATGCCTATCTATTGGGAATTTAAAAAATCAATAATGGTACATTCACACCAAAGAACAGTATGAAGTTGTTAAACACTCAGTCTATTTACTGATGCGGAGTGATATTCAAGATATATTCTTAGGTGAAAAAACAAGCTGCAAAATTGTATTATCTTATTATTCCATTTTTGTATTTAATAAACATATATTAAAATATATATATGTAGTCTAAAAATATCTAGTCCAAACTTTTAATACAGACTGCCTCTGGAGAGGCAATTATGCTAAAAAATTAACAGTAAACATTTTTATTATAATAATCTTGAGCATAAAACTCTTCTGGAAAAAAAAAACAAGTCCTAGACAAATGAAACCAGGTAGCTGTTGATCAAATTTAAGCCAAGGAAGTGACTTTTCTTGCTGCTGACTTGAATTTCTCTCTCCATCAGTTTTCTCTAAGAAATGGCATTTCTCTCCACTTCCTGCCTTAAATTGTGCTGCAGCCTGAGCAGCTGTTGAGCAGCTGTCACATCCTGTTCCAACACAGAGGTGGCTGTGAGCACCTATTAGGAAGGCTGTTGGCTTGGCGTCCAGTGTGGGAGGAACAGGAAGAGCTGGGGTTGCCCAAATTCCACAGATTTGTTGCCATGCAACAAACTCCCAGGCTGTGGCCATTGCTCAGCGTCCCTCAGTGGAGGAACTCCGGCCGCTCTCTCTTCATCCATCATCCTAGTCATCATCATCGTCCAAAGAACAATGACCACTTAGGGAGAGTTTACCGCGTGCCGGGCAATGTACTAAGCGCTTTATATTCACCATCTCATTTCTTTCTCACGGCAATCTTATGAAGTTACATACAATTATCCTGTTTTACAGACAAGAAACAGAGGTCTGCACAACTTTGTGAATATACTAAAAGCCATAGAACTGTACTTTTATGGCATGTGATTACTTTCTCAAAGATTTTTTCTTATTTATTTAAATAAAAAATACAGAGCTTTTATTAGGTACCTTGCCCAGTCTAGATATATAAGATACAGTGATGACCAGCTGTGTAGAAGGTTATCAAAGCTTTTTTAAAACAGAACTGGGGCTTCCCTGGTGGCGCAGTCGTTGGGAGTCCGCCTGCCGATGCAGGGAACACGGGTTCGTGCCCCGGTCCGGGAAGACCCCCACATGCCGCGGAGCGGCTGGGCCCCGTGAGCCATGACCGCTGAGCCTGCGCGTCCAGACCCTGTGCTCCGCGACGGGAGAGGCCGCGGCGGTGAGACGCCTGCGTACCTCAAAAAAAAAAAAAAACAGAGAGAACTAAAGTCCACATAGGTTTGACGACTTGCCCAAGATCACAGAGACAGGTTGTTGTCAGCAAGAAAGAGGCAGGTGGTGGATGCTTGCAGTATCTGCTACACCAGAACCCCCTGTCAGCATGATCAGTGTCCCTGACAGCCTGAGTCTGTGGGTACCCCGGGGGCTCTGGGGTGGGCAAGCCCTCTGGGCAGTCCTTCTAGCTGTGAGCAGTAGCCTCTGAGCTCATCAGATGGCCCTAGCAGTGTGGGTGTGGGGAGGCAGTGGTAGGAATGGGAGTGAGAAAAATGAGTGCCATCTATCACAGGAAGTCCCCTGCCTAAAATGCTCCACCGGTTGGCTGGCTACATCAGTAGCTGCTGCAAATCAGCCATGCACAAGGTGGAGAAGGGGCCGGAGGAGCTGCAGGGGGGTTTATGTTGCAGGTGCCCTAGGACCCTCGCATCCAACTAAGGCGATAGAGAGCGCGGGTGCAGGGAGGCGGCTGGGCTGAAGGGGCAGCCCCAGGCTGGGTCGCAAATCTGTCTTCACCCATGCTGGAATCTGTCCTTCTGCACCGATGTGCCCTTCCAGCTGTGTATCTGAGACAGCTGCGTGAGGCTTGCGCTAAGGACACGTGAATGTGCTGTTAACCAGACCGGCAGCATTATCTTGGAATAGTTAGTATGGAAAAGTTTGATGGGTTTGAAATCCTTTGCCTTATCACAAGAAATTTCCATAAGAGCTGTTAAAGTCTTTAAAGATAATTTTAACTGCTGTAAAACTTTGAAGGGTGGTAAAAACACTTTTCAATTTTTTATCTGCTGGTTGGGCAAAATTTCTCACTGATGGTGATTACTAAGAACTCGAATAAACCATTATTCAAAAATCTTCATTAGCAATTATTTGTCGCCATTGCGAGCATATAAAAAACGTTTGAAAGAGTTATGTTCGTGCTATGTTTACCATCCTCACTGCAGAGCAGTGCCACCCAATCAGACGGCCACATGGGGTCATCGAGCACTTGAACTGTGGCTGGTTCAAATGGAGATGTGCTGTAAGTGAAAATACACAACAGATTTCGAAGACCTAGTAAGAAAACAAGAATGTAAAATGTCTCATTAATAATTTTTATATTGATGACATGCTGAAATCATAATACTGTGGCTATATTAAGTTAAACTATGTTATATAAATGTTTTAAAAGTTATGTTCATGGAACAAGCTCAAGTTTCTCATTAAAATTTGAAAATATTTTATTTGGAAAATTTTATACAAATGCAGTATTTAATATGTTCTCTAATTACTTTATATTTTATTTTTATAATTCTTTAATATAAAGAAAACATAATTACTTTTTCTATCAAGCCCCGTACAGATGTCCTCAAATCCCCTCCAGTTTACTTGAGCCATAAAAATGTGAATGCTTCTCGTGTGTGTGATGACATGAAATAATTTAAGAGAAGGTATTTTTGAGCATCTTTCAGGTTTGGAAAAGGCATTTTTGAGCATCTCACCATACCCGGAGCCATGCTGGATTCTTACACAGAGCTGTACATATGGTATGTTGTATAATATACACAGGGACAATTATTCACAGGAAGTCTTTGTTGTTCCACTAAGGAAAGAACACCGGGCAAGAAGCCCCCAGCAACTTGCTCTGTTGGCCGCAGAATTCATGGGCATCTTACTGAGGCCTGGACCAGCCACAGAGCAGCAGGCCAGAAGGCCTCAGTCTGAACACAGTGACAAAGAGAGGTGAGGCCCTTTGCTTTTTTGAGCTTTATGTTTAAGTAGAGCCTCTGGACTGGTTCCATATTGCATGTTTCCAGGACACGAGGCTTCCTCTCTTTCCTTCTGTAATCTCCAGAAGCCCTGGCTCAGCTGCCGAGCATCTGTGGGCGGGTTTCCTATAATCCACATGCTTGAGGCAAGGCGTGTCCAGAAGTCAGAGGCCAGGCTACCTGGGTGATTGTAAACTTGTTTAATTTTTGCATGTGTGGCTTTGGCAAACTGTTTAGTCCTCATTTTGGGCCAGCTGAATGCCAGGGCTGACTTTCTGTTTCCAGCCTCGCCCCCATGGTTGGAATCCTGCACTCTCCATAGAGGGCCTCCGCAGTGCAGGACATCCCCTGTGTGCCCCCACTTGTGTTAAGTGGAGTTGATGGCATTTTCTCAGCTCCTCTGAGGTGAAGTCCAGGACAGTCCATTTAGAAAATCATCAGGAGGACCTCCCTGGTGGCGCAGTGGTTAAGAATCCGCCTGCCAATGCAGGGGACATGAGTTCAAGCTCTGGTCTGGGAAGATCTCACACGCCGCGGAGCAACTAAGCCCATGTGCCACAACTAGTGAGCCCGCATGCTGCAACTAGTGAAGCCCATGTGCCTAGAGCCCGTGCTCTGTAACAAGAGAAGCCACTGCAATGAGAAGCCCGCACGCGGCAACAAAGACCCAAACACAGCCAAAAATAAATAAATTAATTAATTAATTTTTTTAAAAAAGAAAAAATCATCAGGGAGCTCTGAAGGTGATGGAAATCAGTGTTAGATCCCAGACTTTAGGGTCACTTCCCGTAAATGCAGAGAAGCAATATGGCATCTGTTCAGATGAATATTTCTTTCTCAAATTCTGTGTGGCTTTGGGGCTGTTCTGTGATATAACTGTCATAACTTCTCCATCTTTGCCCCAAAATACCTATGTACTTGTGCCTAAAGCAATTGATATACAAGCGTAGGTGGTACATATTACCATAAAAACTATGCATATGGGGCTTCCCTGGTGGCGCAGTGGTTGAGAGTCCGCCTGCCAATGCAGGGGACACGGCTTCGTGCCCCGGTCTGGGAAAATCCCACATGCCGCGGAGCGGCTGGGCCCGTGAGCCATGGCTGCTGAACCTGCGCGTCCGGAGCCTGTGCTCCGCAACGGGAGAGACCACAACAGTGAGAGGCCCGCGTACCGCAAAAAAAAAAAAAAAAAAACTATGCATATGTGTGGAGGGGAAGTACTTAGCTATAAGAAGTGTTGTACTGAGATGACAGGGGTCAAGGGTGTTATTTATTAACTTATTTAAATATTAAATAAACATTTAAATTTTTAAAAACTGTCCAATTTAAAGGGGAAAACTAATAAAGTCCTTTGAAGAAAGCCTGTTAAAAGCATTTCGACCATTTAAATGTCCAACAATAGGGGAGTGATTAAGTAAATCACAGTAATAATGAATAACCACTTACTGTACACTTTACTCTGTATTAGGTACTAACCTAAGTGTTTTATATGCATAATTTCATTTTGTTTAAGTGCTCAAAATAACCCAACAGAAGAGGGCTATAGTCATCACTATTTTCATTTTCTAGATGAGAAAACTGGGGCATAGAGACATTAAGCCACTCACCAAAGACCACACGGCTAGTTAGTAGCAGGGGTGGAATCTGAACCCAGGACTGTTAGGTCCTACCACCAACTGTCAACCACTAGGTTACCAGACAACCCACTATCACACAACCATGGTAAGTTTTCATAGTCATGCACATTACAGGTGGGACTCTAATGGTTAGAACCTTCTAAAAAGATGGCAATTTTGCAGCATCTATCCCAATGTTAAGGTGCACATACCATTTGTCATACAGTCCCACTTCCATCCAAGAGAAACTGCACATACATAAAGACAGTTGCACAAGTGGTTGGAAACATTGTAAATGTCCATTAACAGGAGAATGGCAAAATAAGTTTTGGCACATCTATAGATGAACTATGTGGCAGCTTTCTTAAAATGAAGTGGATTCCTATGGAATAAGGAATATGTCTTCAAGACATAAAAAAGCTAGTTGTAGGACCATTTTTAAAGAGCTGTTTTGTATGAGTATAAAGAAAGGTCTGCAAGGATAAAAACTAAACTGTTAAAAGTGGTTTACCTCTGAGGCATGACAGGAGAAGTAGTAGTGGAGGGAACATTTTACTTTTTCCTTTTTATATTTCTAAATTTTTAAATTATTTACAGTGAGTGTGTATTACTTTTGTAATTAAAAAATAATACAGAAAATTTTTAATGTTCTCAACCAATTTTGAATGATCTGGGAAAATATCGTAACAAGTAAAAAAAATGAGAGCATGAAATTATTTATACTGTATGAGCTCAGCTACAGAAAAATGCATTTAAAATCCAGGAAGGAAATATATCAAAATGTTAATAGGGACTGCCTCTGGGTGGCAGGATTAGAGGTGGGTTTTTTTTTTCTTCTTCTTTTTTTTGCTTTACTTTTCTATACTTTCTAAATGTGCCTTATTATTTTTGTAGAAAAAAAATTAAGCAGATCTGCCAAAGGTGCACGGCAGGTTGTAAAACACAAACAGCTGCTATCCATGCTGGGTGGTGTGACGACCTAAGATTCCCAGCCACCTAAGGAAAACTTCCTAACTGCAAGGGGACAGATGAGGAGAAAAGATGGTTTTTCTCCATCTTGCTTTTCTGATTAAATTGCAAGAGGGGAAAGGAGGGGGAGATACTAAAAGAGGGTAGAGTGTCCCAGCAAAAAGAGTGAGACTTGGAAATGGGGCCAGAATGAGGTTGTGTAGATGAGAGCACTGGGTCCCCAAGGGAAGGTTTCCGATCCCGGAGGTCAGTGATGGCTTTTGCCGGGAATGGGGGGGATCACTGTGCCTTTAATAGTTTCTGCATTCAACAGCTGAGTGGTGGGAAGGCAGGCACCACACCAGCTGAAGGGGCTTGTGCTGTTCCCAGGGACTGCCTGGGATGCTGCTGTGACACTGTGCAGAGGTGGCGGTGATGGCTGCAGGGGAAAAGCAGCTCCGTTATTTGACCCATGAGACCCAGTGCGTCCAACATTTCTGAAGTACAGCTCTGAGACTGGGATACCTCCTGCAGCCCAGCAGTCATCACGGCAAGCTCTAACATTCCGGGGAAGAGTACATCTCTCTTTTTTTAAAAAAAAAAATTTATTTTATTTATTTATTTTTGGCCGTGTTGGGTCTTCATTGTGGTGCACAGGCTTCTCATTGCAGTGGCTTCTCTTGTTGCAGAGCACAGGCTCTAGGTGCGTGGCCTTCAGTAGTTGTGGCATGCAGGCTCAGTAGTTGTGGCTCGTGGGCTCTAGAGCACAGGCTCAGTAGTTGTGGCACATGGGCTTAGTTGCTCCGTGGCATGTGGGATCTTCCTGGACTAGGGCTCGAACCCGTGTCCCCTACATTGGCAGGAGGATTCTTAACCCCTGGGCCACCAGGGAAGTCCCAAGAGTACATCTCTTTCTACAAGTAATCATTCTCATTTTGGTAAAGAGCTCATGGCTTATGTGCCCATTCTAGGCCTGTTTATCATTAGATGTCTTTCTCGCTCTTCTGCTCTGCTCCATAAATCAGAAGGGCTGCTCCCTGAAGGCTGTGTTTCCAGGACTCCTGTGTCAGCTGAATTCTGGCTTTTAGCGGATGGGAGACGCTGTTGCTCTCGGGAGATGGGAAGACAGGAAGTAGGGAGGAGTCAACGTATTTCTCCTCCTCCCTCTGCCTCAGGTGATGTCTCGGCAGCAGATGAGTTTCTTCCATGACACCAGCTGGGTAATCTTGGGCTCCAGTCACCCCACTTCCTCCCTGGTCCCCCTCAGCGTAGGGGCAGAGTCGACTTCTGTTGTTACCTCTGGCTTGTTTGAATTCACACCCCTTGTTTGGCTTCGCAATGCTTCTATCACACATGTAGTCAATTCCCTCCCGTTAACTTCTCCCTCCTGAAAGTACTTTAAAGTGGTTTCTGTGGTCCTGCTTAGATCCTGAACTAATACCTTCTTGGTCTAGGTTTGTCCCCATAAAGAGAATCCCAAGACGGGAATATTGAACAAGACGTATTATGTGCCAATGGCTTACCCTCCCTCTTACGGTGTCCCCTGGGGAGTGCCCAGTGCTTCTTAGCTTTTACTTTACATACCTATAACCTGGGGATCTTATTCAAATGTAGATTTGAATTCAGTAGGTGTGAGGTAGGACCCGAGAATCTGTATTTCTAACATGCTCCCAAGTGATGCCAATACTGCTGGTGCAGACCTGCCTGAGTAGCAAGGCACAGAGGCATCGAGATCTATATTAGGGAGGGAAACACGAGTGTCCTTTCGTAGCTCAGTGTCTGGCATCCTCTGTGGCACTACTACCAAGAGGCCTAACACTTACTGAACCTCTGTGTCTCTAAGAGGCGGCACAATTCCACATGCGAATGTGCTGTTCTGACCTATTTATTGAGTCGGGGACAGAAGGTGGAAGCCAGCTACCTGGTGGCAGGTTGACTGTGTTCAGGTAGCTGCTAGCATCTGACTCCTTCACTGACACCTCTCCCTCCCCGCCACAGCCTCTCCAGCTCCAGCTAAATCATCTGTGTGGTGACTCCACGACTGAAAGAACAGCCCATGTCCCACAATCTATCAACCTGCTCGGCGTTGCCATCATCCCATGTCACGATGTTGTTATTCTTACTAACATTCCAAACTATAAATAAGGAAAATAAGACCAAAAAATGCTGAAAACTGAGCTGACAATTCAAGTTGCATAAATTAATTATACAGGGGAGACAAAGAGGGGGACCTGCTGGTGCCTGAGTGTCCCTGGGTGGAAAGCTCCCTGCTCATTCCACCAGGGCCTGGAGAAGGTGGTGGGTAATGGGGCAGGAGAGCCCCCCACGTTTCTGGTCTCTTCCCAGCCCAGGCAGCACCCACCCCCTGCCCCGGCCCCAGCGAGCCTGCCACATGCACAGTGTCAGGAGAGCCAACTGCACACGAAGCCCAGACATGCTGGAGGCAAATGTGTTCTTCCCAGAGCCTCAGGGGAGTCCAGCAGGAGCTGAGGAGAGAAAAGGAAAATACTGGAAGTGAGGTCAAGGTCACGTCCCAATCAAGGCCTGGGCCTGGCCTCTCCCTGAACCCAGACCTGGCCTTTGGACCTTAGGGGAGGGGTGGGGGGAGGCAGGAACCAGAGGGAGGTGGGAGAGCAGAGGCTGAGAGGCCGAGTGCAGGAGGATGAATTCTTGTGAGTGGAAGAGAGCGGGCTGCCCTCCCGGCCTTTTCTCTTCCCTCTTTGCTGTGTTTTAAAATGAGCGCAGGATCTTGTTTTTATTCAGGTATGGTGAAGCCAACAGAGCAGGAGACGACGACTGCCACTGACAAAAGTTTGTTACCCACAGTTCCCAAGAGGAGGGGTTGCCATGCCACGCAGGGGCTCACAGCGGGGCCCAGGGCTGTCAGGAGTGAGGGGAAAGCCTGGGCCAGAGCCTTCACGGTGGTTTCTGTGGGTGAGGCAGGGCAGGTGAGCTGGGCAGGCTTAGGATGGGATGGCTGGGATAATTTGGGTGGGCTCTGGCTATAGGGGTATGATAAAGGAAGAAGCATGGCGGGGATATCAAAGATGTGCCCACAGGCAAGCTGTTCGCTATTTCTAGAAAATAGCTAACCTTGGGAGGGGCAGTTCTCACCCCCAAGGTGTCAAAACATCATAAAATACAGAACATAAAAAGCAGAATGAAAGAACATGCCAGAGCATCTGTGAGTCTTTGCGGGGGCTGTAACCTCTCCGAGTTCCCCACCCAGTGGGGTAGGGCACGAGAGCCAAAGTGGGGACGTGAAAGTCGGATGTGTCCAGGTTCCATCAACCACCCCATTCAGCCTGCAGTGGGGGAAAATTGTGCTTTTCCCCTTTTCTACCGGATACAGTAGGGGGTGGACTAGAGCTCTGGCATCAGACAGACCTGACCTGAATTTCACCTGGTCCTCAGGTACTGCTGTGTGACCGTGGGGAAATTACTTCACTCCTCTGTGCCCGAGAGAATCGTCTTACAGAAGCTTCTCTACTTTGGCTTCTGGCTCTGTGTGTTCCACCACTCCTGCCTCAGAGAGCCCTCTGGCAACAAAATGCAGATATCCTGGCTCCTCCCAGACCTTCTTGCGGCCAGTGCCTGGGCGACACTCAGTACATGGTAAAGAGATAGCCAGACCAGAAGTGACTGTGTCAGGGAGAGGTTCCAGGGAGCCGGGGAGAGATGCCCGGGGAATGCCGGCTCACTCCAGGCGGGCGGGGGCCCGGCCAGGCTGGGTGAGCCTCATCGCTTAGGCCGGAAGTGGGCTCTGAGGCCCCGGGACACAGAGCATGAGAAGCTCTCCCTGGTGCCACTCGCAGGAGGCCAGCACCCCTCGGCTGGGTCCACAGACTCACTGGAGCCTCAGTACTGAAGTCAGGTGTTCAGTGAACACAGGACAAAGACCCATTTGCAGCTCTGTTAGGCCCAGGATGAGAAATAAATCCACATCCTCAGAGGAAAATGGAAATATCACATCCTTTTCAAGTTCCTGGTAGCACCTGTATAAACTGTGGAGAATGGACCATTTACTTATTTATTTCTTTAAGAATGGACATTTTTAAAAGTAAGCTGATTTTTCCTGGTCATCTTTTCTCAACAAATTCCACGAAGGCTGAAAATCTAGAGTTCATCTCCTCTAATACTCCTTAATCCTGCCTACTCCCAACACAAAGATATCTTTGTATAATTTCTGATGAGAGAGGGTTTCACTGAGGTGATTTCACAGAATTCTGGAGCCGACGTGCTCTCGGCCCCCGTCTCCCAGCTGTGATGGAGCAAGCTCAGACTTGGGGCCCCAGGGCACCCCTGCTTTCTGAAATGCCTGACTCATCCTACCCCACTTCACTTGAAGAAAGTGAAGTGAAATTATACCCTCCCACACTCCTTTAAAAATGTATACTCTAAATTCCAGTTGTCGTAGTAACATCTTCACGCTGCCCTAGTGCCTTTTATATATTTCAGCACCGATGGACCATCAGTTACCATGAGAACAGGAGTGGTTTCCAACACAGCGAATCTTGTGGTGCTTATCTTTGTGTCTTATAAAAAACAAAATCCTCGTCCACAGGGACAGCCTCAGCAGAGCTCAGGTAGTTTACCGATGGAAGGACGCCATCCTCAGTCAGTGGATCCTAGAAACCACTAGAGGTTCACTTTATTTGTTGTCTGAATTGTATTTTGAAGAAAAGGTGTGTATGGGTTTTTTTTAAAGATTCAGCTACTCTATTAATTATCATTCTTAAGTGAGTAGATTGGTTTTAAATGTATATTCCTACCCTCAGCCTTGAAGACAAATTTATCACTCCCACCCCACAATTGTAATCATTCCCTGAGCCATGCTTCGCTCTACTCCCCCAAGCCCAACCCGGCGACCCACTGGTGACCAGGCAGTGCCAACTAATCAAGTGTTCCCTGCTATTTCAGACCCAAGGTCTGTGCATTTATCTTTTCTTTCATAGCTGAAATGTTTGGAAAATGTAAGCCCTTTGAGTTCAAGGACATAACACATCTTCAGAACTCTCTGCACAGTCCTATCTGTTAATTGATTTGACTTTAAGCTTTCTATTCTGATGTACAGAATTAAGTTTCAGCTGAGAATTTTAAGTCATTTCAGAGGATTTGTGTGTGGGTACAAACTTGAAGGGAGGAAGAAACCAACCCCACAGTCTGAATAGCAGGCTGTGTAAATGACACATTCTTTAATTAGTCCTATCGATATAACTAACTTGTATCCTGTGCTTACCACATGCTAGGCACATGGTAAAACACGTGACACATATTGTCTCATTTAATCCTCATAATACCCTATGATGTAAATTCTGTTTTTAATCTTTCATTTAACGAATGAGAAAACAGAGCCACAGATATTAGACAAGTTGACCCAAGTCACACACTAACTACCCAGTGGAGCTGGGATTTGATTACAAGCATCTTGCTCCACAACCCATGCACTCGATCACCAAGCCAAGTAAATCTACGTTCTACAAAGACATCCTCAATCCAAGGCCAGCTGTACATCTGTGCAAACTCAGCAGCACAGAGACCCTATTGTAACTGGTCATTCCCTGCGTTCCGTCTTTCTGTGTTACCACTTTGCCACTCCTGCCTGGGCAGAAGCAAACCAGGCTCCACTACAAGTATGAGAATCATTGCCCTGTGAATCAATTCCTGGTCTTCTGGGAAACAAGGTGGCCCCTAAAAAACCAAGTCTCCATAAAAGGGTTTCAATTTTTGACCCAATACTCCCACTCATGGGAATTTATTCTAAGAAAATTATTCAAAACAAACCTATAGGGACTTCCCCGGTGGTCCAGTGATTAAGACTCCACGCTCCCAATGCAGGGACATGCGTTCGATCCTTGGTTGGGGAACTAAGATCCTGCATGCTGTATGGTACATCCAAAAAGAAAAAAAAAAGAAGAAGAAGAAGAAAAAAAAATAAGCCATTTATTTTGACCAGAGGCTGAAACCAGAAGGAGAACTTAAGCTGATCCATCAAACAAAGCAAAGCTGGGCAAAGACTTTCTTCTTCCCACCACTGCTCCCATAGTAACTCCTTCCCCTCTTTTCATTGTCTCTCAAGGTCAACAAGTAGCTACAACTTCACCTTCCATATCTTCCTTCCATGACTGGACAGTGGTTTCCATCTGTGCCCATGTGGTGGTAGTGTATACACACACACACACACATGGCCCGGCTGTACTGTAGCAACACAGCAACAGGCTGCTGTCGTCGCCTTGGTGGGTTCTTGGAGGTTGACTTCAGCGGTGTGGATGGAGCTCAGAAGAACAGAAGCCTACAGACTGCTGGAGAGTTCAACGTGAAGGGCACAGGGAGACTGAGAAGAGACCAAATGGCTCTGGGCAGCTCAACTCCCACAGCCAAAGGGTGGACCCAGATGGATAGACGGTGCTGTTTCTAGCTCTCCTGCTGACCTATCTGTGGCAAGTACAATTGTGACTGTTGCCCCAGAAGCCAGGGACCAGGAGGCCCAATAAGACGAGGTCTGAGGGACCCCCATGGGGGCAGCGGCCCTCAGTCTGCACTCTCCTTGTGCTGAGACTGTCTCGAGCCTGACCTCTCATTCACAGTGTCTCTGCCTCACTTACCACTAATGCACTTTACATCCTAAGCGGGGAGAGAAAACACAAGGTTGAAATATCTGGGGAAGGCTGTTCACGGAGCAACAGATGCAGGTGCAGACGAGCAGGCAGGAAGTGCAGACTCCAAACTAGGGAAGGCAAGAGGGGAGAGTTTTCTGAGGGAGGTGGTGGAGGTAGATGCGGGGTAAAGGGGAGGGTGGTCCCGTGGCAGGTAATGTGGTTCAGGGCCTGGAGAGCGAGCTGTGCAGGAGGACGCAGAGAGCACTGTTCTCGCCATATCACAAGGAAAAGATGAGAAGTAAGGCTGCTCACAGAGTGAGTGAGCTGGGTGAGGGGCGGTCCTGAAGGGGGGTCATACCTGCTCCCACCATGCCCAGCTGGAAAGAGAAAGTCTTTTGTGGGGGGTCTGCCCTGCATACGCCCTCCCCTCCCACCTCCACCACAGATCTACAACAAAAAGGGAAAATCCTTGATTTTTGTGGGTTTTATTGTGGTAAAAATATGTAACAGTTATCATTTTAACCATTTCCAAGTCTACATTTTAGTGGCATTAAATACATTCACGGAACTTCCCTGGTGGTCCAGTGGTTAGGACTCCAAGCTTCCACTTCACGGGACACCGGTTCGATCCCTGGTCAGGGAAATAAGATCCCTCAAGCCAGAGCGGATAAATAGATTAATTAATTAATTAATTAATTAATTCACAATGTTGAACAACCACCACCACTATCCATTAGAACTTCTTCATCAACTCAAACAGAAACTCCACACCCCTTAAACAACAGCTTCCCATTCTGCCCTCCCCTCAGCCCCTGGTAACCCCTATTCTACATTCTATCTCTATAAATTTACCCATTCTAGATAACTCATGTAAGTGAATTATACAATATTTGTCCTTTTGTGCCCGGCTTCTTTCACTTAGCAGAATGTCTTCAACATTCATCCACATTGCAGCATGTGTCAGAATCTCATTCCTTTTCCAGGCTAATAATCCGTTGTATGTATAGACCACATTTTGTTGATCCATTCATCTGTTGATGGACATTTGGGTTGTTTCCATCTTCTGGCTATTGTGAATAATGCTGCTACGAACACGTGTGTACAAGTATCTGTCTGGCTCCCTGATTTCAATTCCTTAGGGTGTATACCTAGAAATGGAGTTGCTGGATCATATGGTAATTCTATGTTTAACTTTTTGAGGAACTGCCAAATTTTTCCACAGTGACTACACCATGCCTTGAGCTATTTAAATGAAAAATGAATCTATTCCAAAAGCCTCATGTCCACTTGGCCTGGAAGCATGGTCTAACGTCCAGGTTCCGGAAGGCCACAGCCTCACTGGGCTGTGAAATGTGGGTGCCCCAGCTTAACGACAGGGTCAATGGAGAACTGGTGGCATCCAGGAGAGGGTGACCAAGAGGGGTCATGTCAAGTAAAAGTGGTTGATGGGAATTCCCTGGCAGTCCGGTGGTTAGGACTCCTCGCTTTCACTGCTGAGGGCTCAGGTTCAGTCCCTGGTCGGGGAACTAAGATCCCCCAAGCCGCACAGCTCGGCCAAAAAAAAAAAAAAAGTAAAAGTGATTGAAGGGACTGGGTGTTTGGCCTGGAGAAGAACAGGTGCTCCTCTCCACAAGGAGCTGTCTCCAGGCGTGTGAAAGGCTGTGACATGGCAGTGTGGAAAGGCCTTTCTGTAGCCATGGAGGGAGAAGTGGGCTGGGAGAAACCCACCAGGAGACCAACTTTGGCTGAACACTGCTCTGAGGGCCAGAGTCCACCGTGGCAGCAGTGCCCACACCCTGGGCAGTGGCGGCAGGTGGGAGAGGGGATTCCTGGGATGGGTCATCACTAAGGCTCCATGAACTTGGGAGGCCAGGGAAGAAGACAGCACAGAGCAGTAGCTCACACTTCCTGGGCTTCTTTCATTGTGGTTGTTCTGCCTTTGAACAAATGGGAAGGTTGAGCTGGGAGGATTTTTTGCAGTTGAAAAAATCTCACACTTTCCTTTTTACACAGGAAATCAGGAAGCACACAGTCTCGATACAAATGTAATTGCTGGATTATGGATTTTGCTTTGATAAATTTAAACACTCAAAATAAACTACTGGGGCTTCCCTGGTGGCGCAGTGGTTGAGAGTCTGCCTGCCAATGCAGGGGACACGGGTTCGAGCCCTGGTCTGGGAAAATCCCACATGCCGCGGAGCAACTAAGCCCGTGCACCACAGCTACTGAGCCTGCGCGTCTGGAACTTGTGCTCCGCACCAAGAGAATGCCGCGACAGTGAGAGGCCCGCGCACCGCGATGAAGAGTGGCCCCCGCTCACTGCAACTAGAGAAAGCCCTCGTACAGAAACGAAGACCCAACACAGCCAAAATTAAATAAATTCATTAATATATATATATATATATTTTAAAAAATAAACTACTGAAGAAGAGTCATCTTATTTGAATGGTTTCTCTAGGAGCTGGAGGTGCAGAAGAAAATGGTATCAGAGATAAGAGTTTTGAGACTGAAAGCTGCTTACTCGGGTATCCTTATGGCTTTGGACACCTCTACGGGTGGCTCAATAAATAAAACGTGAGCACACAGATACAGCATCTTGAGGATGCATTTCTTCTTTTTTTTTTTTTTTTTGCGGTACGCGGGCCTCTCACTGTTGTGGCCTCTCCCGTTGCGGAGCACAGGCTCCGGACGCGCAGGCTCAGCGGCCTATGGCTCACGGGACCAGCCGCTCCGCGGCATGTGGGACCTTCCCAGACCGGGGCGCGAACCCGTGTTCCCTGCATCGGCAGGCTGACTCTCAACCACTGCGCCACCAGAGAAGCCCTTAACTGTATTTTTAAAGAGCAGTGGCTAACACGGGATTTGTGTGTGGTAAGAAATGTAAGATGGGGAGAAAATCAATCTCTAGTTGGCCCTGACCCGCAAGACAAAACACGGACGCAGCCCCCAAACCCAGCAGCGGTGGCTCTACCCGCAAGTGGACCCAGCCGCCAGGAGCCTCGGGCCACTGCAGTGACCCTGCTGCAAGCAGGCGGTGTCTCGGGCTGTCGCGGATCAGGGACACACGCTGCATCCTCCCACCACCAGGGGGCGATGAGGAGACAAGGGCTACAGCCTGTCGGGCGGGGCGCAGACCGGGATTCTGACACCAGCAGGCTTTTGTTTGTGCGCCACGGAAGCCCCCGTCCTTCCCTTCTATTTACTCTCATCTCCTATTTGGTATACCTCCTGAGACCAAGAGGACCCCTTGTCCAACAGATCTTGGTCCGTGTTCCCATTCCCCATCCTCTCTGACATCTCTGCAGCGTGCAGCCCCACAGACTCCCTTTCTTCCAGGTTTCCTCTCCCTTCTCGTTCTCCGACTCCATCTGTAACAGTTCATCTTCTTCCTTCTGCTGCTAAATCAAAGGAGGCGGTCCGCAAGGTTCCCAACTCGCTGCTCCTTTCTTACCTCCGCACTATCCTGACAAGCTCTCGGTCCCAACCACGTGCTTGCACTGAAGTTGCAAACGTCTAAAGCTACACCTCTGGCCAGCCGCTCTCTTCTGAGCCCTGGTCCCCAAATCCCGAGTGCCTGCAGGGCATCTCCCTGAGTTTTCCACGCCACCTCACGTCCCCAGGGAGAAGGTCTGATTCACCTAGCTCATGCTTTACAGCCAGGTGACCAACCCTGGTGCAATCACGGAGGGTGGGAGGTAGTGGGTGGGAAGGGGGCGAAAGAGGTAGAGAGCACAGCCAACGTGGGGAGGCAAGGGGAGAACCAACATACAAACAGAGACCACAGGAAAAGGAGAAGTAAAACATATAGAAGTACAGGCAGAGCTAGAAGGAGAGCCAGGAGCGACAGTGTCAAAGAAGCCCAGACACAAGAGTCTTGAGAAGAAGGGAATGGACGCAAACAGGCTTTGGCAATTACCAAATTCCATCCACTCAAAGGCACTTCCCCACCCCCAACCCCACATTTGAACACAATGTGTCATACAACTGGCGGCATTTCATTGTTAATTGGTGATGAGTCTCCCACCTCACTCCACCCCAACCCCGCCTCGTTCTTAGCTGTACAGAAAATGATAGTATGGTTTGCAATCCTTGGAATTTTAGAATTAATGGAACAATGACATTTATCAAGCAATTTAGCTGGAGCAGTGGAGGCAGAAGTCTGAATGTAATGGATTGAAAAGAGGACATTCCACAAAACAACTGGGTCTAGGGAATTCCCTGGTGGTGCAGTGGTTGAGAGTCCACCTGCCAAGGCAGGGGACACTGGTTCGAGCCCTGGTCCGGGAAGATCCAACATGCCACAGATCAACTAAGCCTGTGCGCCACAACTACTGAGCCTATGTTCTAGAGCCCACAAGCCACAACTACTGAAGCCCACATGCCTAGAGCCCGTGCTCCACATCAAGAGAAGCCACCACAATGAGAAGCCCACACACCGCAACCATGAGTAGCCCCTGCTCGCCGCAACTAGAGAAAGCCCACGCGCAGCCAAAGAAAAAAAAAGGGAACATCGAGGAGTTCCATGGCCTAGTGGTTAGGATTCCGGGCTTTCACTGTCATGGCCTGGGTTCAGTCCCTGGTTGAGGAATTGAGATTCTGCAAGCGGAGCGGAGCGGCCAAAAAAAAAAAAAAAGTCAACGTCATAAAAGACCCCCCCCCCACCCCCGCGAAAGGGAGGAAACTGTTTTAGATTAACAGAGACTACAGAGACACGATAGCTAAACACAATATGTGATCCTTGATTAGATCACCGATCAAAAACTCATCCAGCTAACTGGGATAATTAGGAAAAAACGAAGATGGACCGTATTGATATCAATTTCTTGACCATGAAAATCCTATTGTTATAAATGAGAATGTCCTTGTTCTCAGGAGCTAAACTATTTAGTAATGAAGGATAATGATGTATGCAACTTACTTTAAAATAGTTCAGGAAAGAAAAGTGTATGTATATATATATACACACTTTTACATATTTTAACATTTTGCCACCTTTGCTAGGCATGTAAAATACACATAGATGCATATAAACTACATATACATTATATGTATATGCTGCTTTATGTAGAGATCCACAACTTAACAGTTTGCCACATTTACTTACTCTGATTATCTGTATATAAGAAATATATATGTAGATATACATATGTTTACATGTATGTATATATTTGTATTATATATATAATATATACACTTATTATATGTGTATACACACACACAACAAAATGTTAGTTCCTAAATCTAGGTCAATCGCTCTCAACTGGGGATGACTTTGCCTCCCAGATTTGACGATGTCTGGAGACGTTTGTGTCTGTCTCAGTTGCAGGGGTGCTACCAGCATCTGGTAGGTAGAGACCAGGGATGCTGCTAAACATCCCACAATGCACAGGACAGGCTCCCACACAACGAATTATCCAGCAGCCCCAAATGTGAATAGTGCCATGGTTGAGAACCCTGGTCTAGGTAAAGGGCCTGGGTGTCATTGCACTTTCTTTCAACCTTTTGGTAAGCTTGCAATTTAAAAAAATACAAAGTTGATGTAAAAAAAAAAAAAAAGCGAGAGAGGAAGAATATGTGACAGAAAGGTAAGGAAGTGGAGAAAAAAGTGTAAGCAGATTCTTTCCAGGATCTTGTCTATAAAGGGATGGATTACAGCTGGAGGGAAAGAAAGAAGGCACTCCTGTCCACCACACTGCCAGTCCCACCATGAAGAGTCACCCTACATGTCCTGCTTATAGCACCTGACCAGCAGACCTGCACCATCCTCAGGCACAGAGGTCAGACCAGTGGGAGACCCCAACCCCTGATAGCTCATCCACTGGCTACTACCACAGAGCCTGGTCTATGGTAAGATGAGGTGGGTCTCTGATTCTCTCACCTGTAAAGACCCTGAAAATGAGGCCCTTAGGAAGCTAACGCTTAGAGGAAGCACAGAAAGAGACCACGGGGTAGAGCTGGAGTCACAGGGCTCACGACAAGCTGAGGTTGTAGAAAAACAGAAACCTAGGGTAAGCAGAACTTAAGAAGTTGAGAAAAGATGTGTGCAGCACGGGGTGGGGGGCGTGGGGACAGAGGTCAGCAGCTGGTAGAATTACTACAGCAGCACAGGAGTGAGGATCACCGCCAGCTGCTGAGCTCCCTGACTCTGACCTGAATCCTGGCCCCTGAGGGTCCCACTGGACCTGCAGGTTCTCATCTCCCATCTCCCTGGTCTCTGTGCTCTTGTTCAGTTCCTGTGACCTGTCATGCTCCCCCCCTGCCTTTGCAGAGGCTCTGCCCCCTGCCTAATTTAGTCCTAGTTAACGCCTTCCTAGGACAGATCCAGGTTTTGTGGCACCCTCTTTAAGAAAAACCAACAGCCGGAATACAAGATCAATAGGGCTTCGCCAGCTCTCCCTGACACCACCTCTTCCAGTCTCAACTCTAGCATCACTTCCTTGGTTACATCTACTTGCCCTCTCTCCCTCCTCCACTAGGTCAAATCCCTCCATATGTAATTCTGTGCTGTCCAACCCAATGGCCACTGATTACATGAGGCTATTTAAATTTAAATGAATTACAAGTAAATCAAATAAAATATCCAGCTCTTTAGTCTGCACTGGCCATATTTCCCATGCTCAAGAGCCACAGGTGTGGGTGGCCATAGTGTTGGACAGAACGAATATAGAACATTCCCATCGCTGCAGAGAATTCTGTCAAACAGCGCTGGTCCACGTTGTCATAGCACTAACCAGTGACCATTCACCCCCGTCCACCGCAAGGCTGAGCCCCATCACACGTCTGTTGGCCTGACTGCTGTCACTCCAGGGCCTGGCACATAGCAGGTCCTCCATAAACATTCATTAAATGATTTGATGACTGTGCCATTCTTACTGTTACAGGGATCTCCTTTCAAACCCTGTTTCCAGACTATGGTGAGCCCCCATCTCTGCTTTTTAAGGTGGGGGAGCCCTTCCTTTTCTAGGCTGAGGGAAAGGAACTGGCAGAGAGGGAGAGCATGAAAGTACAGGAGAAAGACCTGTCCTAAAACAAAAATACACACTCTTGGGCTTCCCTGGTGGCGCAGTGGTTGAGAGTCCGCCTGCCGATGCAGGGGACGCGGGTTCGTGCCCCAGTCCGGGAAGATCCCACATGCCGCGGAGCGGCTGGGCCCGTGAGCCATGGCCGCTGGGCCTGTGCATCCGGAGCCTGTGCTCCGCAATGGGAGAGGCCACCACAGTGAGAGGCCCGCATACCGCAAAAAAAAAAACCAAAAAAAACATACTCTCCCACATATGGAGATATATTCATATCACCACATAAGAAAAAGCCCAAGAATATACCAAATATGCCAAAATGTTGGTAGAGCTTATCTCCAGATGGGTTAATTGGGGTGAATCTAATTACCTTCTTTGTGATGTTTGTTTTTCCAGAGTGTTCCCTGGGTACGTTATTAAAGGGATAATTAAGTAAACTCTACACCCAAAAATGGAAGGGAAGGGATTCAGAAGCCTAGTGGAAGTAAGTCCAAACATGCAGTCTTCCCTGAGGACTATGTGAGGGTGGACAGAAGGTTGAAGGGAACTATTCAGCCCTGAGAGCCTCTGATTCCCCATGAAGGGGAAGAGGAGGTGAAGGATGAGGCTGGATAAGTGACTGGGACTAGAGCTGTGGTCTCCCTTCTAGCCCCAAGTCTAGTGCCTGCCAGATGGGGCTGCTGAAAATATGTTGTTGAAGGATGAAATGAAGAATAAAAAGAGGATGCAGAAAAGGCCACTGTTCTGGGCACCTGTTCTGGCAACTGGTACCCACCCTCACCTCCTTATCTCCCAGGCTTTTTGGACCTTTGCTAGCTAACTGTCATCAACTTGTTAAAATGAGATATAATTCACATACCGTAGAAATCACTATTTTAAAGTGTACAATTCAGTGGTTTTTAGTATATTCACAATGTTGTGCAACTGCCAGCACTGTCAATTCCAGAACACTTTCACCACCCCAGAGAGGAACCCCTACCCATTAGCAGCCACTTCCTATTTCCCTCTCCCCCTAGCAATCATTCATCTACTTTATGACTCTATGGATTTGCCTATTTAGGACAGTTCACATGGAAAGAATTACACAAGATGTGGCCTTTTGTGTCTGGCATATCTCACTTAACTCAAGGATTTCAAGGTTCATCCATGTTGAAGCAGGTATCAGAATGTCATTCCTTTTATTTTTTAAAATATATATTTGGTTGCACTGGGTCTTAGTTGCGGCCCCCTGGCTCCTTAGTTGTACCATGCGAACTCTTAGCTGTGGCATGCGTGTGGGATCTAGTTCCCTGACTGGGGATCAAACCCGGGCGCCCTGCATTGGGAGCGTGGAGTCTTAACCACTGTGCCACCACGGAAGTCTGTCATTCCTTTTAATGGCCAAGTAACATTCCACTGTATGGACAGACCACATTTTGTCTAGCCATTGTTAATGGACATTTGGGTTGTTTTTACTTTGGGGCTATGAATGTTTATATACGAGTTTTTGTGTGAATGTATATTTTCAATTCTCTTAGGCATATACCTAGGAGTGGAATTGCTGGGTATATGGTTTATAGTAACTCTACTTATAACATTTTAAGGAACTGCCTGTTTTCTACAGCAGCTGCACCATTTTACATTTCCATCAGAAACGGACAAGGGTCACATTTTCTCCACATCCTCGCCTACACTTGTTATTGTCCTTCTTTTTAATTGTCATCAATTTTGCAAGGGGCACTGCCATTCTAAAAAATGCCCTCTCTCGGGAATTCCCTGGCGTCCAGAGATTAGGATTCTGGGCTTTGACTGCACAGAGGGCCCAGGTTCAATCCCTGGCTGGGGAGCTAAGATTCCTGCAAGCTGCGTGGCTCTTGGTCCTCTCTCCACAGGCATTGCCAAATCCTCCTTCCTGCTCTGGGGACATTGTGCTTGTCCCTGTATTCACTGTTCATGGGGCGCTGCCTCCTCCCCCCACACTTGAGCAGAGCCTTCCTCACAGAAAGGATGCTTCCGCCACAGACCACGTGTGGCCTGTGTGTGGGCTTTCCCATCACAGCTCCTTTCACACGCTCTCCTTTGAATCCTCATCCACAGGAAGGATCAGGATCCTGGCCGATTTGAGTTTGGCGAAATAAAAATAGCAGCGTTCAAGGACCTATTTTATCATCAGAGGCACTCCAGGTGTCCTAGAAGGGCCGTCCCACCCTCCTCTTAATCACCTTCATCAACTGTATGATGTTTTATTGAAGCTGAAATAGAAATGTAGCTGCTGTCACAATAGAACCTGGGCATCAGCCCCCTTCACCAGGCTGGGAGCACCTGAAGGGCAGGAACCCTGTCTTATCCTCCTAATGCCAAGCATAGGAGATACCCAATAAATTGTTAAAATGAGATAATTTTGTTGAAGAAAGTTTTAAATGGAATATTTCACCAAAAAAATTGAATTTCTCTCGAAGTAAAATGTGCCACAACTTTTATATGGCTTGCGTGTGATAGTTCATGTCATATACACTCACTATACCACCACCATAGCTATTTAATTCAAACTTCCTAACAGCTTCTCAGAACCCCAGCATTGCAATGAGGACAATACTAAATAGCCTTTAGCCACTCTGCTAAAACCTGGGTGGAGACCCCGAGTGCGCAGCGCCATCCAATCAGGTCAGTACTTCTTCTATTCCAATGCTTACAGTCCTTTCTGCTCATCATTTAACCATCTCAAAAGAAGAAAGCATTGCCACCTCCAGATGATCTCCTAAGCCTGTAGAAGTCTGCTGACTGGCATGTCTGTCCTCCCCTCAGCGATGTTATCCTGCTGTGGACAAGATCAGAAGGCAGCAATGCACATGCCACTTCCCCAATGTTCCCATAAACATAACTGCTCAGACACGAGCTCCTGAACCCAGCCAGGTGAGGCAGAGGAGGGCCTTAGACATCCTACACGTTCAGAGATTCATCAAGTCTTTCAGCATCTGGTGTGGCAGCAGGAACTAGAGCAGTATCTCCACGGGTCTGGTCCAGCAGCAGCGCAACGTGGGAGTTTACCGGAAACTCAAATTCCTGAACCCTGCTCTTCCTACTGGGTAGGGCCCAGCAATCTGTGCTTTCAGGAGTCCTCATGTGACCACGGTGCACACCCAGGTTTAAGAAGGACTGGACTAGAGTTGGTGTGTCCACAAACAGAAACTGCTCGGATCCAGCCCAGCAATCTCAGCAGAGTGGGAAGGTGGCCCTGTTTCCCAGGTCTGTAGACAGAACAGAAAAGATCCCTTCAGGTTAAGAGGAGGACCAAGTTTCACCTGAGCTGAGCCAGGGCTCCTCTGGCAACCAGCCAAGGGCTCACACTGACTCCGCACAGACGGTATAGCTAGACAAGTGTCATCCCCAGCAAACTCATGTGGGTTCTGAGCACCTCACTTCTCTGGTACAAAGATTCACGGGATTGCCTTTTTTCTCTGATATTTATAAAATCCTGAGTCCTGGGTTATAGACTTCCTTAGCAAGCTTCATGAACGTTTGAGATCCTCACAAGGCAGCCTGTGACATAGGTCAGTACTTCTTCTATTCCAATGCTTACAGTCCTTTCTGCTCATCATTTAACCATCTCAAAAGAAGAAAGCATTGCCACCTCCAGATGATCTCCTAAGCCTGTAGAAGTCTGCTGACTGGCATGTCTGTCCTCCCCTGAGTCCTGGGTTATAGACTTCCTTAGCAAGCTTCATGAATGTTTGAGATCCTCACAAGGCAGCCTGTGACATCGTTATAAGTAATTCAAACAAACTAGATCGTCTCTGGACTGGTGCTGCCTAGAGGAATCAACTTCAAGCTCAGAATTGTGAATGGAGACAACAGTGCAGGTGTCAGCGCCAGGGGAGGTGGCAAGACGTGCCAGGAAGACAGAGCAGGAGGCAGGGATGGGAGGCTATGTGATTTAGAGATGGTGCTTACGCTTAAAATGCCTTTCCTTCCAAGTTTCACATTTGGGGCTGAGCAGAACCAACTGCAGTTTTCTCTTTTAAGTGTCTCCACACAGGCTGGGGAGATCCCAGAATATCATCAGCAGAATGCCCAAGGCAGGCTTCCCTGGTGGCGCAGTGGTTAAGAACCTCCCTGCCAATGCAGGGGACACAGGTTCAAGCCCTGGTCTGGGAGGATCCCACAGGCCATGGAGCAACTAGCCTGTGTGCCACAACTACTGAGGCCGCGTGCCACAACTACTGAAGCCTGTGCGCCTGGAGCCCGTGCTCCACAACAAGAGAAGCCACCACAATGAGAAGCCCGCGCACCGCAATGAAGAGTAGCCCCCGCTCGCCGCAACTAGAGAAAGCCCGTGCGTAGCAACGAAGACCCAATGCAGCCAAAAATAAATAAAATAAATTTATTAAAAAATAAAAAGAATGCCCAAGGCACATTTCTAGCACCAAATCCAAAGCTCAGACTCAGCCAAGTTTAAAAGAAAGTCTGCAGAAGGTGGGAAGATGTAAGTGTGTAGAAAAAGACGAAGAAGAGTCGGGTGAAAGAGAAAGGAGAGAGGGACCAGTGCTGACCGGTCCCCTTCTCCCTGTGCTCCAACCACTGACGCTATCAGCTCATTTGAGCCGCTGTTCCTGCACACTAGCAGGTTCAGAGCAGGACTGACAACCCTGCTCTCTACCGCTGTCTGTGGCTAATTCGAATCAGACAAGAGTCAGACCTCTGAGAAGAAAATTATAGAAACAAAATATTTATTATTTTTCCAGAAAAAGATGACGAAAGGAAACTGTGCCCAAAAGAGGGACACATAAGCAAATTCTGTGCTTTTTGCCATGTCTTCTGTAAATAACAGACCCCCTTTGGTAAAAGAAAACAACTCATGCACGCTAGAACTGCCTTTGGAGAGCGAGGTTTAATTCTGACCCAGACTTATAATAATTTTTTAAAGTCCTATCAATTCCATCACCGTGTGGGAATTACTCAGATTTTTTTTCCCCCTCTTCTAAAAAACCAAAGTGGCTCACCATACCCGGGTTTAGCTGAGGAAGTAAAATGCATTTAGCATTAACTACCACTGAAAAGCACACTTAGCTTGCATCTCAAATTGTCTTCAGTAAAGTCTATTTTGCTTGCAACAGTGGTATTATCCTGATTTTTTCTACTACAGAGGACAGAAGCTGGGAAACGGTCTGGCTTAAGTCTTGTTTTTCCCCTTCTTTGACTTGGTAGCGCCTGGCCAGCGGAAGCCGCGCAGGTGCAGGCAGCCAGCGACGTTGTGGGCAATGTAGTAGAGGTTCAGCATCGCGGCGGGGCTGAGGATGTCCACTTCCGGTTTCTTCTGCTTTTTCCCACGGGACTGGCTTTGGCCTTTTCTTTTCCCTTTACCTGGCTTTCAAAGACAGGTATATATACGGGGCGAAAATTAGCTTTTATAACATTGACATTATATAATTTTCTACATTTCCTACCGAACTTAAGAAAAAAAATTCCTAAAAGTTAAAAAACTGTGACAACAACAAAAACTTGAAGTGGGAAGAGAAGTCATATGCAGTCTGATTCAACAAATGCCTTTTAAGACCCCCAGTTTAAAAGAGATCCAACCTGATTCAAGCGCCCAGAGACTGGGAGAGCAAGGCGGAGAAACTGAGGTACGACTCAACACCTAGATATTGTGAGCTGTGTCATTCACCGAGAGGGTGAACTATAACGAGGTGACCCAGGGCGAGGAGAGAAGGCGAAGGGACAGAGAGCTCCGAGGGGAATGAGTGTACGGGGAAGGGAAGGCTGGTGCCAAGGTTAATTCTCATGGATCATGGCTCCCCAACTCTCACACACCTCCCCAGAGAAGACACTCTTTTAGCAGAAAAGCAGCGTTCTCCTGTTTCCTTTCTTTCAAAAACAAAACAAAACAAAACAAAACAAAAACTAACCACCCCCTGCTGCCAAGAACACTAAAAAAAAAAAAACACCCAACCTAATGCAACTAATGTGTGGACCCTGCATTTTGATTAGAACAAACAAGCCATGAAAAGACATTTTTTTAGGCAATTGAGGACATTTGACAATATCGAGTAATTGTTAATTCTATTAGGTCTGACAATGGCATTGGGTCATGGAAGGAAATGTTTCCACATTTCAGAGGTGCACACTAAAATCTGTAGGCATGAAATGAAAGAAGGCCTGAGATTTGCTTTAAAATACTGCACCTTCCTCATCCCCCTCCCCCCCAAATAAAGTATAGTTGAAGCAAATGTGGCAAAATGCTTATAATTTCTGAATCTGAGATATGGCTATATAGGGATTCATTTTAGTATTCTATTTTTGTGCATGTTTAGAAATTTTCCTAATAAAAATTAAATTAAAACAGATAATTAGGATCAAATACATATTTTGGCATTTGTTATGCGATAGTCTCTACCTCATTAAACAGTCACGAGGATTAAGTGAGGCACGAACATAAGGCACTTAGCCCGTGTCTGACATGAAGAAAGCACTCAGTGAAGGATGTTGCCATCACCTTTATCACTGCTAATCCTCAGAGCTGTGTTTCAAGGGAGGGAGGTATCATTTCCGTCTTAAAAATGTAAATGCAGAGGCTCTGCAAGGTCCCAGTACAAACCAGCATCCACCAGGCTCAGGCGTTGTGCTCTGGCCACAAGCACACTGCCAAGTTAATGCCCTCCCGGCAAAGGAATGGCTACCATCCTAACCTGGGAATAAACTATCTCCAAAGTTTTGCTAGAGCTGCACAAAGCTGAATGGAATTCTCTATGTCCTATGACCCACCCATACAGAAAATAAATGATGGGAATGCATTATTGAAAAAGTGTCTCTTCTAGGCAAGGGAAAGGAGGAGTGTATAAGTTATCAAGAATGCCTGCAAGGGCTAAATGTTTGTGTAAAATAGATGTCCTGTTCATAGCATCTCACTTAAAAAATGTCCCAAGTTAAACAAAGAGAAACATAGTCAATGTGTTAAAAACACTAAAATACATTTTGTGAAATGAAATGGAGGACACTCCTAGATTCAAAACCCAGAAAGGAAGATGAGATATATCTTGCAACACAGTGGCCCAGCTTCTGTGAGGAAATCCAAATGAAGAGAAACAATATGGAGTCCCATATGATAACTGCATCTCCTGATAAAGCATCACCTTGGGGTGTGGGATGTGCACTGCCATAAGCTCTTAAAGATTTTGAGTTTTGGCTTCCTTTCTGATTTTATACTTTTTTGCATGTCAAACACGCTTGACCTGGAATAACTGCCCCCAATAATGTGTGTGTTTTAATCTCTAAAACGGTTTGAGAACTAAGATCCACACCAAAGTTTGACATTTTTATTCAAAGTTCTCTTCTTTTTGTAGATGATTCTAAAATTCATATGGAAATGCAAAGAACTCTGAAAAAGAACAAATTTGAAGGACTAATACTACCTTATTTCTAGAGTTATAATAAAGCTTCAGGATACAGACAGTATGGTATTGGTATTAAGATTAATAGAATAAAGAGTCCAGAAATAGATCAACACATACACAAATAATTGATTCAACTGATTTTCAACAGAAGCGCCAAAGCAATTCAGCAGAACAAGGATAATCTTTTCAATAAATGGTGCTGGAACAATGAATACCCATTTGCAAAAAAATGAACTTCGATCCATATTTGCACCATATGCAAAAATTAACTCAAATGGCTCATAGACCTAAATATAAAACCCAAAACTATAAAACTTATAGAAGAAAATGTAGAAAAAAACCTTTGTGACCTTGGGTTAGGCAAAGATTTCCTGGGTATGATATCCAAATTGATGTCTGTGAAAGAACAAATTGATAAATTCAACATCAAAATTAAAACTTGTGCTCTTCAAAAGATATAGTTAGAAGAATGGTAGACAAAGCCACAGATTGGGAGAAAATATCTGCAAATCATAAGTCTTGAATGTGGTGATGGCTTAATGAGTGTATGCCTATGCCAAGCTGAAACTGTACATTTTAAATATGCACAATCTATTGTACATCAATTATACCTCAATAAGTCTGTTAGGAAATTTTTGTAAGGGAGTGAAAGTTTTCAGTTTCTGAGCTGGTTGGTTGCTTGAACGCAACTCCATGGCTCTTGACTATTCCTGGGTGCAGAACACAGAGCTCCTGACTTAAAACTCTCCAAACTCCTTAGTGAAGACCATTCCTTCTTTCTAGTTCCCAAACTCGCCAAGCTCTTCCCTGATCCCTCCTCTTCCTGATCTTCACAGAGAGCATAATTTGTTTCTTACCTTTGTGCTAGCCTCTGCTCAAAAACCACCTCTTCAGAAAAACCTTCCAGACATCATGCCTCTATTCTATCTATAATTAGGGTGACCATAGAATTTATTGCCCAAAACAAGGCACTTCAACAAACATTAACTAGCACTGTTCCAGGCAAAGGGGGAGGAGGTACAGATGGCCTCTTAAAAACCCTCCCAGGGCTTCCCTGGTGGCGCAGTGGTTAAGAATCCGCCTGCCAATGCAGGGACACGGGTTCAAGCCCTGGTCTGGGAAGATCCCACATGCCACAGAGCAACCAAGCCCGTGCGCCACAACTACTGAAGCCTGTGCGCCTAGAGCCCGTGCTCTGCAACAAGAGAAGCCACCGCAATGAGAAGCCCGCGCACTGCAACGAAGAGTAGCCCCCGCTCACCGCAACTAGAGAAAGCCCACGCGCAGCAACAAAGACCCAATGCAGCCAAAAATAAATAAATAAAATAAATAAATTTAAAACAAAACAAAAAAACCCTTCCCAGCAGTGTCACTTTCTATCTCCTTACCCTAAGCATTCACTATTTAATAATATTTTTTTGTTTGTGTATTTATTGTATGTTTCCCTAACCAGAGGTTTTGTCTATGAGTTCACTGAACTTTCAGGACCTAGAACAATGTTTGGCATATTGTAGGGATGAATAAAATATGCTGAGTGAATAAAATGCAACTCAGGGAAAGCAAATGTAGATTTCTCCTTCTCTGGATTTTAAGATGCCTCCTACATTCATTTAACAAATTTTTAACAAATACTTCCTGTGCATAAGGTCTCATGTTAGATGGAGAGAAAAGCAGATCTGGGCTCCCGCCCTCAAGAAACTTACAGTCCAGTGAGGGGGAAAATCACAAACACATTTAGTCACTATCTATGCTGTGAAGGAAGCCCAGGGTACATGGCATTATGATGACATGGGATGGGCAGGGAGTGACCCTCGTCTGGGACATGAAGGAAGAAGGATTCCTGAAGAATGGCCTGTGGGCTGAGGGGTAGGGAATTCCCAGGCAGAGCAAACAACCTTTCAAGTCAAAAGGACCAAAAAAAAAAAAGGTCAATGTGACTGGCCTGTAAGCAACAACCATGGGGGCAGTGAGAGGAGTTGAGGCTGGAAAAGTAGGCAGCGTACAGCTGTAGCCTGTAGGCCTTGCAAGCTAAGGTTTGACCTTTATCCAAGGAGCAGTGAGAAGCCATCAGCTTAAATGGCTTTACTTATTAAACCATTCTGCTTCAGCTTCCTGGCCTCTGAAAGAAAATGGCAGTGTCAACCACGTGAAGTAACCAGGGAATAGCTCTCAATTTAAATCAAGAGCTATTTATTTAGTGCTTTTACATGCAACACACTGGAAGAAACACAGGTTTACCAAACACATTTCTATACTACAGTCTAATGGGGGTGAGGATTAAGACTTTCCAAGAAACAGGCAAAGCAAAGTAAGTGAGGTGCAGGAGGCTACGGATGCTTAGGAAGCAACAGGGGAGCAGGAGGTACTTCAGAGGTGGGTCTGTCTTTAAGTAGATTGATCATTCGAGGTGGGGAAGGTGCAGAAGACTTCCAGAAGAATGTAGGTCTATGTGGGATGTGGTTTTGTTTTTGTTTTTTAAAGCAGAGAAGATAATATGGTAGATAAAGCTCAAGAGGTTGAGGCCCCCTTACCAAGGGCTCCCAGCGCCAAGCTCAAGCAGAGCAGTGCCTAGTTCAGCAGACAGTGGAAGTCCCTCAGGACCTGGTCACAGCCATTATGGGTTGATCAAACTGGCAGGGAAGGACAGAGGAGATGGACAGCCCCTGAACAGTGATAGGGGGCTACTGCCAGAACCAGGCAGGTGGTAGTAAGGAGCAACAGTGGCAGGCAGGTCACAAGAGACTGGATGAGGACTCGGGAACAGGAATGCTTTCGAGTTTGCGGCCAGGAGAATGAACGTGCCATTGGGAAGTACAGAGATGGTAGTGGTTAAAAGAGCTGGATTTTGAACACAGTTTGAAAAGGCTCTCTGATGGAGAGATCCAGCAGGAAGTTGGAAATGAAGGTTTGGCGTCAGTGAGGCTTGGTTTAAGATGTAGCTCTGTCAGCCAAAGACTTGGGGTTCAGATGGAAGTAAGGATGTTGCAAGATTTCCTGGGCAGAAACCCAAGAACTCCCTGCACAAAAGGTCTCCTTCCAAAGCCTTTCCTCAAACTGAGGTTGGAAGGAAGAATCACTGTCTACAGCGGGCACTCTGAGTCCCACCAAGGCTTATTTTCTAATTCCGTAATCCACCGAGAGGAATCCTACCTGGGACGCTAGCAGGGGCAGCAGAAGCTAGATGCCTGGCAAGTCGCCGTTGGCACATACTGGCGCCCTGGGCATTTATTTTCTGGGTGTGAAAATTGCTCAACAGAACCGAGGGACTGCAACCAACCAACCAACTCTCTCTCTCTCTCTCTCACACACACACACACACACACACACAAAGGGCTCAGCCTGATTCTGCGGTTGCCATCCCTTTGGGTGGGCGCAGACCACCTAGCAAACCCCTCTCCCACCTCATCTTGACCCAAAGCGTTCAGATCACTGGACTGGACACCACCACCAACCCGAGGAGATAAAGGCACCAATCTCGTGGCGCGGACAAATCTTAGTAAAGCGTGCCTCCACGAGGCAAACGGTATTAAACTAATTTAACAAGAGCCTGGGAACCTCTTACACTTAAATAAGACGTGTATTACCATGGTAATGCTTTCTCAGTTGAGCAGGTGAGTGTGACATAGATTCCTAATCCTCAAAGAGACCCCAGTTCTCCGCGTCGTTTGGGGTCGGCGCCCCCTCGCCCATTCCTGCGGCTCACGGGACTGCCACGTCCGCTCTCGCCCCCGAACGGCCACAGACCCGGGACCTCGCCACGCTTCTCAGGAGCCCGCTCCCGCGGCGCGGCGCGAGGAGGCCGAGGCGCTCAGGGGAGCCCGGCGGGGTGAGGGGGCAGTCAGCCACTGGGCCGCCGCCACTACACGCTGGGACACCCACCGCAACGAGTTGCGGGCTGCGCGTCTCTGACGAGCGCGCCTCGCGGGCTGAGGCGCCGGGCTCACGGGTGCCGGCGGGCGGTGAGCAACACGCCGCGCGGCGCGCGCCGCGGGGGGCGGGGCCGCTCAGTGTTTACCTGTTGCCAGGACACCGGGGCCTGGCGCCCAGCCGTTGGACTGAGCCCGGCCCGCCCAGCCCGCCCACAATCGCCTTTGTGAGAGCGGCCGCCGTCCATTTCACCTCGCGCGACTGCGGCTAAGGTTGCGAACGCCCGGAACCCGGGCTCCGCGCGGGGGAGGCTGGCTTTGGGCGACCGAGAAGGGCGCAGGCGAGCTCCCGGCCAAAGCCGGCCGGGCGGGCGATGCTCCGCGTGTACCGTACTGACCTTGGAGTGGGCGGACTCGGCTGTGCGTGAGAGCTAGGTCACTCACTGGCTGACGTTGGAGAAGTTATCGAAGACTCCATGACCGTTTTTGGAAAATGAGATAAAGCCTTTGAGGATTGAAATGAAAATAACATGGGGAAATGTTTGTAAAAGAGCCTGTAATAATACAAACATTACAAAATGTTTTGTTTTTTCTGCGGTACGCGGGCCTCTCACTGTTGTGGCGTCTCCCATTGCGGAGCACAGGCTCCAAACGCGCAGGCTCAGCGGCCATGGCTCACGAGCCCAGCCGCTCCGCCGCATAGTGGGATCTTCCCGGCCCGGGGCACGAACCCGTATCCCCTGCATCGGCAGGCGGACTCGCAACCACTGCGCCACCAGGGAAACCCTACAAAATATTTTTTAAAGGCGCCTGAAAAAAGTTCTCATACCCGTCGTGGGATTACACAAGGATACAGTAGATTCAGTTATGCTTCCAACCTTGAGTTCATCCTGACATCCTCCTCCCCGCAGGAGAATATACAGTTTAGGAGCTGGACCCTCATTCATTTTAATGACTCATTTCTTTTTATTCAAGTTATTAGGCATCTATCATGTGCCTGACACTCAGTTTTGGGCCCTGGGAATTCAGCCCTGAACGCAGAAAAGTTTTTTTTTGGGGGGGATGTCAAATGGGGGACGTGGCAGACATTAAAAATGATAGGTGCAACAGGATGTATTACATTGGGTGTATTAAATTGATACGATGATAGCTGACTACTCTTTTAAACTGGTGAATGGGGAAGGTCTCTCTGAGGTTTAACTGAGAATTGGGTGATAAGGAGGAGTCAGCTATGCCAAGGTCAGGGGACAGGACATTGCAGGCCCAGGGCAGGAGGAGGAGACTGGACCCAGAAGCAGGGGTGGGGTCCTGAAAGGCTCTGCAACCAAGGGTAAGGTGTTTTTTTGTTTTCCTTCTTTTGATTGATGACCTCACTTCCAAAGGGGAGTATTTGTGTACCAGGTTCTCATGCATTTGCTTTCTCTAATCATCAACAAAGCAAACCCAAGTTCCAATGACTTTTAATTTGTCTGGTAGTTTTTTTGAGTACATAGGCCCTTGATATGGCAAATTCTCCTGCCTTCTGCCTGTGCTTTCTCCTCTGCTGGCGCCTTACTCCCTGGGTAGGGGTGGCTCACACTCCCTGTGTACACTTCTTTGGGTCATCACAACTCTCTCAGGTTAACCCCTATCGGGCTCACTCCCAAATCTGTTCTAGTCCTGCTTTTCCTGAGTTCCAGATTGGAGGTCTGAAAAAAAAGACAGAAAGCACAAGAAAGCACGATTTGTCAGTGAACAGGTGAAACATAAAATGAACGGTCTAGTGACAATTGGTACAACTTCAATGGCAGCACCATCTTCCATTGACCAAATGGGTCTTCAGCCTTTGCACTGGAGAAAGCCCTAGCATTGACCTGAAGGGAGGTGAGGAGGGCTGCTGGGGGGTGGGGCTGAAAGGCTGACTTCCTTATAACAAAGAACGCAGGTTACTGTTAGAATCAAAGGAAAATGTCATTGACAACACAAGCATTCTTCTTAAACACCAGTCCACTTAAGAATCTCTTAATGTTTAGCACTTAAGATCCGTTTATTCTACAAGAACCAAACAAATCTTCCTGTATAAATTGGAAGATGATGTTAAATTTAGATAACTATTCAAACTCACATTGGAAAAGTACTAGTTAATTTTATGAGTACACATCCTTATGTCTTCTTTATAAATAGTAACATTAACTGTGCTGTTCTTTAAAAAAAAAATTACCAGAATTAAAGTGCACATTCTTAGAATATTCAAACTTAGAATATTCTATCACTATCTTTCTTAGAAGTTACATTTAAAAATTCCTATTTATTCCTCTCTACTCTGGTGGTCGCTCTTCCTCCCTCCCTTCCTCCTTCCCTTCCTTCTCGTTTTCTTTTTATCTCATTAAGTTCAACAGTATAGCACTGTTCACTTCACCCAGTATAGCCCTCATTTTGAAGAGGAGGTTACAGAAAAAATAAAATGTTCTTTGTAGATAATCTCTGGTCAGTTACTAGGGTCCCAGCAGTGAGAACCTTGGGGTACAGTAAGACCAGGCGGGGCAGACTCAGGAAACTATCTAGAGCAGGGGTTGGCAAACTCAGTAAATATTTTAGGCTTTTCAGTTCTCATGTCCTCTTTTTTCCAACTACTCAACTCTGCTGATGTAGAATGAAAGCATTTATAGACAACATGTAAACAAATGAGTGTGGCTGTATTGCAATAAAACTATTATGGAAACTAAAATTTGAATTTCATAGAATTTTCATGTGTCATAAAGTATTTTTTGTCTATGGATTTTTCCCCTCAACCATTTAAGAATGTGATAAAAAACCATTCTTAGCTCACAGGCTGTATAAAAATGTTGGTGGGCCAGTTTTGGACCATGGGCTATAGTTTGCTGATCCCTGAGCTAGAGAATTTAAATGCTATTTATTATTCTTGCTGGGGGATTCTTTAAGAGGGAGGGGAATGAGGTGGAAATAACCAGCAATTTTTGAACACTCATGTTTAACAAGCATTATTCTAAGCACTATTATATTGACACATTTAATCCTTACAACTCTAGAAAGTAGGTAGTATTATTATCCCCATTTATGGATGGGGAATCTGAGACATAGAGAGATGAAATAACTAGGCAGTTATCACACAGCTAATGGAGGCAGAGCCTGGGTATAATAACTCACCAAGTTGGGTCCAGCACTGTCAATCTGAGCCCTTATGCTGCATGGCCTTTCTGGGTAAAACATCTCACATCTTCCAGCAAAGACATATTTTCACAGGCATCCACATGGAGAATCTTTGTCCTGACAGCTCCATTAAGCATTTGAACAAAAAGTTACAGAATGTTCAAAGTAATGTTTCCATTTGGAGGCAAGGGGACAGATGGCGCTATCTTATTTAGTAAGAAAGTCACAGTCACCAAAGGTGTTTGAGCAGAGGTGGGATGACTTTTGTACTCTTGCAGTTCCTTTGAAAGACTTTTTCTTTTCTATAAAAGTAAAAATTTTAAATTCTTCCTTTTTGAAATTTAAATCTGGCTAATTACTGAAGGAGCAAATAGGCTGAACATCTCCCCATAGACCACTCAGGCCCAATCTCATTCCATTTACAGGATCTGGGGGTGTCTGAATGGCCAGAAAAACTGCTTGTAGGAAATTACATTTCAGATTGCTTTGGCCTATTGCTATGAGAACTGAGTGAATCTCCCTTCACCTCATCCACCACCACAACATACACACATGCAGACGCACACACACACACATCCTATCCTTCCCATCTATACCCTTTCGTATAACATTTCTTCCTAGCTAGAAAATGTCTGAAAGCAGTGTTAGGGAAGAATTATCTGATTTAATTATTTGATATATAAAATTTATAGTCATAGAAGAGAACATTGATATAGAAAAATAGATCTCCAGGATAAATGATAAGAGCAAGAATAGAACAGTACATTGTGCTTCTAATTGTAAAAAAAAAAAAGTCGATGAGGAGGAGATGGGTATTATCATGGGGATTTTCTGAAAGAATAAAAAATAGAAAAAAACATTGGCAGTGATTACTTCTGGGGAATGAGACAATAGATCTGGGTTGGGAGATTACATTTTTCTTTGTGTACTTTGAAAATCATTTGAATTTTTTGCATGTATCTTAACAAAAATACCAAAACATAAATGTATTCTTCCGTTTTACACATGTTCCCTCATGTCATATCCTCTACCCAAGCCTAAAACTCTTTCTTTACTTGAATCTCCTTTGACTACATCAATAGCTGCAAGTATTTTCTAGATAAAAATAACTTCCCTGGGTCTTGCCTTAAACCTCTAATACTGATAAGAGTAAATGAATCAATATTGCTATTTGTTAGTGTCTGATGAGTTTTAGTGGGTTGAATGGTGGCCCTCCAAAAGGTATGTCCATGTCCTCATCCCTGAAACCTGTGAATATGGTAAAAGATAAAGGTATTTAGATTGCTTCCCTGTTGGCGCAGTGGTTGGGAATCTGCCTGCCAATGCAGGGGACACAGGTTCGAGCCCTCGTCCGGGAAGATCCCACATGCCGTGGAGCAACTGAGCTCACGTGCCACAGCCGCTGAGCCTGCACTCTGGAGCCCACGAGCCACAACTACTGAGCCCACGCACCACAACTACTGAAGCCCACGGTCCTAGAGCCCATGCTCTGCAACGGGAGAGGCCACAGCAGTGAGAAGCCCTTGCATCGCCATGAAGAGTAGCCCCCACTCACCGCAACTAGAGAAAGCCCGCGCGCAACAAAGACCCTATGCAGCCAAAAAAAAAAATTAATTAAAAAAAAAGTTAAGGATATTTAGGTGGTTACAGAGCTCATCAATTATAGCATCCAATGAGATCAAAGTCGTGAGTTTGATTGTTGTATGAACAAGTGTCATTTTTGTTCCAAAAGCACAGGTGAACTTTTTTTTTGGGGGGGGCGGTGCTGCACAGCTTGTGGTATCTTAGTTCCCCAACCAGGGATTGAACCCAGGCCCTGGCAGTGAAAGCACCGAGTCCTAACCACTGAATAGCCAGGGAATTTCCCCACAGGTGCATTCTTAATCTCAGCTAGTTTTATTGTAAATATGGGTCATCTCAAGAAGGACTAGAGGAATGAATTCTAACTTACCACTACTTGGGGGAAAAACAGAAACCATCAAAACACTTGTCTTTATATAACAATGATTAATAATTGTTAGGTGGAAGAGCTGGGGATCTATGGGCAAGAAAGGTCAAGAAAGCCACACTGCAAGTATCAGCATAAAGCACTGAAATGAGTGTTTTCAAACATTCACTGGAAAGCTGTTGATATTCTCAAGAAGAATCTCTAGGGAAGAATCTCTAGGGAGTTCCCTGGTGGCATAATGGTTACGGTTCCGGGCTTTCACTGCCCTGGCCTGGTTCAGTCCCTGATGGGGGAACTGAGATCCTGCAAGCTGTGCAGTGTGGCCATAAAAAAAAAAAAAAAAAAAAAAGGAATCTCTCAGATAGTCCCACCACCAATCTCAAGAGCTCCCTGGGAAGCTGCTGACTCACTGTCTACCCATATGCAACTTGCCTCCCTATAGGTAGTATGCTTCTCTGGACCAATGTTAGGCTCACCTACGTGAACTGCTTTTTGCCAGTGGACTATGAGCAATTTAACTTGTGCCACATCCAAGCAGGAGCTTTATTTATTTATTATTCTGTGAGTAGTGTTTGTTCAGTTGGAATTTCTTCTTTTTTAAAAAAATATTTATTTATTGGCTGCATCAGATCTTAGTTGCGGTGCACGGGCTCCAGAGTGTGTGGGCTCTGTAGTTGCAGCACGCTGGCTTAGTTGCCCCGCAGATTGTGGGATCTTAGTTCCCCAACCAGGGATCGAACCCAAGTCCCCTGCATTACAAGATGGATTCTTAACCACTGGACCACCAGGGAAGTCCCCAAGCAGGAGCTTTAAATGTGTTTTCGTGGTACGGTTTGGTCTTTTGCTCCTGCCCTTCACTATGAGAACAGTATGTCCCAGGTAAGGGCTATTCCATCAGCCTAGTGCCAGAATGAGACAACATACGGAGCAGAGCTAATCTAGCCAAGTCAATTGAGTTGAGTAGAGCTGCAGCTGCTTGCCAGAACCAAGAACAAGAGAAAAAGGTTTGTCATAAGCCACTGAGATTTTGCAGTTGTTTATATCAGCCTAGCCCCAGGGAATACTAATGCAAGATTTTATATATTCATCTAATTATACCCTTCCTTTCTAGATCTAATGTCTTGATTCTCTTGTGTTGAAGAAGTTAAAGACCAAATTTCTAACTCCAGTACAATTCTTTTTATTAAAGTACTTCAGTAGAGAAACAGTGTTATCAACAATCAACACAAACTTTACTGAAATATTCACAAATAAAAATTTTCTACTTTATAAATCACTCAGATAATGTTCTTCTGTGTTGTAACAGTAATCACCATTGGAGGTTGGTTACTCTGATTTATTCCTAACCACACACATGTATTCTCAAATTGGGAGATTCAGATCAGTTACTGTAACATATGGGGCTGGCTATCAGTACCTGAATGCTAGTCCCAGAAAGTCAGTAGAAAAATGATGTAATTTGAAACTAATCATTTATCTTTGGTGCCTCAGTTTTTCCATCTGCACTGAGAATTTCCCTTAGAGAAGATTTATTAAAAAATATGAAATGTTAAAGTTTAGCATACATCTATGCCTTGGAAAGAATTCACATGCATTTTTTTTTTTTTTTTTTTTTTGTGGCACACGGGCCTCTCACTGTTGTGGCCTCTTCTGTTGCGGAGCACAGGCTCCGGACGCGCAGGCTCAGCGGCCATGGCTCACGGGCCCAGCCGCTCTGCGGCATGTGGGATCTTCCAGGACCGGGGCACGAACCTGTGTCCCCTGCATCGGCAGGCGGACTCTCAACCACTGCTCCACCAGGGAAGCCCACGTGCATATTTTTAAGGGGATAACTTATCTGCTCTTGATTAAATTAAATACTATATACTATTTATTCAAAATAAATAGACTGATAATTGTTCTTTCCTTGAAAGTTGTCTTTTCACTTAAATCACATTAAAATCATAGGTTAATAGGGTTCAATAGTGTTCAATAATGATATACTCAGTAAATTACTTTAATTGCAATGAGGACTGCTATCCTACTCAGACAAAATTTACAGACTATTTTCAGTTTCATCCATTACATACTTACATTCTTCATGACCTCACCATAAAAACAGAAATCCTGCTACCCGTAAAGCACAAAGGGGTGAAATTCAAGCTATAATCAGAATTTTGGTATAGTTCCTTTGGAAATCATTAGCAATCTATCCTGACTTCAAAAGAGACTGTGGTTGACAAAGGATGGAGTAAATAAGCTGATTTTGACTAGACATCCTGGCACAATTAAAGTGGCCTGGTGCTATCATAAAAAACATTCAGTAGTGTCCATGTTGCAGGGTGGGGGCATTTAAAGTAAAAAAGCTTGAAAGTATAGATGCCATCATTCTGAGGACGGAAGAGAAATAAGATGATCCTGATTGAATCAGAAACTTTTCTAAAAACCATGTTTCGGTTGGGAAGACTGTGATTCTGCTGTAAAAGGGAGAAGTTTAAAGAGGTTGGTACATCAACCCTTACATTTTCAAAGAAATGTGTAATACTTCTAGGTAGAAACAGTATTGCTAAATACCCACATGACACTTTGAAACTGCTAGCAGTAAAAAGGGAAAAAAAATCATTAATCAACATAGGAGACAAAGAAAAATGGTAACCTGTGATGCTCTCGCTGTTCTATTCAATTAAAAAAATAAATCGATCACAAGCACAAATGGACATGCCATCTCAATAAATAAAACCTCCTGTAGATAACTTGTCATTTAAAAATGAATTGGATGAAAAGAATAATTTTCTGCAATGTACTCAAGTCATTTTAAGACTGAAATAGTTTCAGAAAAACATGAAACATCCTTAGAGGAGGCCTGACTGTTTTGTATTGGTTGTGGCAGAGCACTCCATGCCCTATACAGAGTACACAAGGAAATACTTTTCACACTGAACATAGATCTCTTAATAAAGAAAAAACACTACACAATATACCTTTCTATAACATGCAGTATTTAGGTAATAGTAAATCATCATCCTTCACAAAGAAGATGCAGTTGCTCTAAAAATCATCTCAGAGCTAATGATTTTAGAAAGAGGTGAGTGTCAGAATTTTAAATTAAAATACAGACTTAATTTCAAAGTTGGGTTTGCCAAACCTCTGGTAATCCAGGGTGAGCAAGAAGGAAATGTTCTCCCTATTTTATGACCTGCACTTCCCATTACCTATGATGAATGCCATGAGTCAAATGCCATAGTAAACTTATTCTCACTTTTGGGGCCAGCAAAGGCTAGCCTGGTTCTAGGCAAGATGAAAGCAGGGAGCAGTCCCACAAAAGAGCCTGTCCAGGACTGATCCAGCAGGAGATTTCAAGGGCAACTGGGCACCCAAATGACCCCAGGGCAATTAGATCAATTTTTTTTATCACTCAGGCTCCCTGCCTTGTATTATCTCCAGGCCTAACTGCTCCCATAATAGTCCTGAACTACACTGGATGTCCTAAGCCTGGGTCACTGCTACCCTGGACAAGCACTCCTAGAGCTGGAAACAAAGGCTGAGTGGGCAGGGTAGGCAGAGCACCATTTATTGGAGCCAACCCCCATCTATCAGATGCCTGTTGACAAGAGCTCAGTCAGTGATTCTGGAGCAGCTCCTCCCAACAGATGGGCTGTGAAAAAACCTCTCTCTCCAGCCAGAGCTCATATGAGTAGTGGAAATCCTCAGGCAGATCCAACCTCTGCCCCAGCACACTCTGCAGGCAGTTATCCACAGGTGAAAACTCAGAGTCCTGGGGTCTGTCATACCGGCGGCTGTTAAAAGCCTCAATGTTGGCCCTCAAGGTGCATTCTTCTGCTTGGAAGTCCCACGGCCTGGCATCGATGTCTGTGTTGGGAAGATTAGAAAGAAAAAGATGTATACACCTCAGGACACTGCTCCTATTACCACAGAGCATGGTCTATGGGATACCAACAATGCAACTGCTCAGAATTTCCTTTTTTGTAAAAAGCAATGTACAAAGTTAAGTATATAACACGCTGCTAGTCAGGTTTAAAAAATATACACATGCCCACATACATATGCTTATATATGCAGAGACTATCTTTGGAAGAGTCTAGAAACTGGTTAACAGTGATTACCACTGAGGAAATGAGGGCCCTGAGGGAGGTAGACTTCTTTTTATTGTATTTCATTTCCATTATTTCACTTTCTTGCTAGTTATATGTATTACATTTTCCAAAACAGCAACTCAGTTCCCTTTATTGAACTTTCCTTAGGAATAGGAGTTTCCCACTTGAACAAAATCACGGTTTTCAAGGAATGGTAAGAGGCAGGAAGGGGCACAACAAGGAGAACCAGAATGAACCAGTTACTGAAGACTTTCCTGACTCCATGGAACCTCCTCCAGCACACGAAAAATCTATATGCAGCTTATGTTAAGATTATGAGGTGGGGCTTCCCTGGTGGTGCAGTGGTTAAGAATCCGCCTGCCAGTTCAGGGGACATGGGGTTGAGCCCTGGCCTGGGAAGATCCCACATGCAGAGCAACTAAGCTCGTGCACCACAACTACTGAGCCCACGTGCCACAACTACTGAGCCCACGCGCCTAGAGCCCATGCTCTGCAACAAGAGAAGCCACCGCAATGAGAAGCCCACACACCACGACGAGGAGGAGCCCCCGCTAGCCGCAACTAGAGCAAGCCCGCGCACAGCAACAAAGACCCAACGCAGCCAAAAAAAGAAGCAAGCAGACAAATTCAGAAGGTGGATATTCTGCAGAACAACTGGCCTAGTTCTTCAATTATGTCAGTGTTATGGGCGGGGGAAAAGAACCCTGCTAGATTCAAAACAAATAAAAGGATATAACAATCAGATGAAATTTGCGGTCCTGGGTTGGATTATGACTTGGAAAAGAATAGCTTTAAAGAATATTTTGGGGCAACTGGGAAATTCTGAACATGGACTTGATTATTAGATAAAATGAAAATGTACTGATATAGAAAGGTAGAAATAATGTTAACTAAAAAGAGAAGATTATACACAACACTGTAAAGCAACTATACTCCAATTAAAATTAATAAAAAAAAGAGAAGATTACAAAATAGCATACACAATTTGCTTTCACTTAAAATGTAGGGTTTCCTTGGTGGCGCAGTGGTTAAGAATCTGCCTGCCAATGCAGGGGACACAGGTTCGAGCCCTGGTCTGGGAAGATCCAACATGCCGTGGAGCAACTAAGCCCGTGTGCCACAACTACTGAGCCTGTGCTCTAGAGCCTGTGAACCACAACTACTGAGCCCACATGCCACAACTACTGAAGCCCACGCGCCTATAGCCCGTGCTCCACAACAAGAGAAGCCACCACAATGAGAAGCCCACACACCACAACGAAGAGTAGCCCCCGTTTGCCACAACTAGAGAAAGCCCATGCGCAGCATGAAGACCCAATGCAACCAAAAATAATAATAAATAAATAAAATGTATGTGTATATGTAGAGGAAAAAATCTGTATAAACATACAATAAGATTTTGGTGGCAATCTTTGGACGGTTCAAATATGGCATAAATATGGTAATATTGTAAAGTGTTTGCTTCCTTGTATTTTCTAACTGCTTTGTAATAATAAAAGGTTATTTTATTCTTAAAAATCTCTCAGAGAGACTGTCATACACAGTGAAATAAGTCAGAAAGAGAAAAACAAATACCGTATGCTAACACATATATATGGAATCTAAAAAAAGAAAATAAATGGTTCTGAAGAACCTAGGGGCAGGACAGGAATAAATACACAGATGTAGAGAATGGACATGGGGAGGGGGAAGGGTAAGCTGGGACGAAGTGAGAGAGTGGCATGGACATATACACACTACCAAATGTAAAATAGTTAGCGGTAAGCAACCGCATAGCACAGGGAGATCAGCTCTGTGCTTTGTGTCCACCTAGAGGGGTGGGATAGGGAGGGTGGGAGGGAGACGCAAGAGGGAGGGGATATGGGGATGTATACATATAGCTGATTCACTTTGTTATACAGCAGAAACGAACACACCATTGTAAAGCAATTATACTCCAATAAATATGTTAAAAAAAAATCTCAGAGAAACCTGCCACTTAAAGGAATGTTTTGAAAAGGGGTAATTATCCCTCAATTGACTTGTTCTATAAAATGGATTTTCTTAGTTCACATGGGACAGGGTACGTGCTGGAATTTGAGGCAGCGCCTTAACGTTTGTTATAACAGCACCTGACTATAATCATATATTTTCTCATCTAAAATATGTAACAATTCATACCAAAAGAGTAGAGATGCTTGTTTAGTTTTGTTTCAATCCTGGGCAACTCCCAGAGGTCAAAAGCTCTGAGAATACTCACCATTCCCATAAGCCCAGTCATCATTCATGCGGTGGCGTACTTTCTGATAAATGGCTGACATGGTTTTCATGTTGCTTTTCCTCCACTGGCGCCCGAGGTACTTGGTCTGTATTTTTAGCAGCTTCAGCACATAAAGTTGCAGCATGGCCTGTTTGACCTTGAGGGCCCGCTTTAAGATTGGAGCAGATTTAAACACTACCAGCATCTGCCCATTTAAAGAGGGATAAGAATGAAGAAAGATAAGCATCTAAAGTTTCTTTGGAATTTCCAACTCACAGAAAAATTAAGCCAAACCTGGCTAACCTCAGACTACCCTGGGGAGCTTTGGAAAATCTATGGTCCAAGCTCCACTTAGACTTAGTCTTTAAGAACAGAGGAAGCACTCCATTTATATTTCACAATTCAAAATTTCTAATATTCAAAGTGCAAAAAAATTTTGTCAGCCACACATCCCCTTTCCACTGTTACCAGTTTTCTGTGTATCCTCTGGAGATAATTCTATGTATGTGTATGTTACTTTTATTAACAAAAATGATAGCAACTACATACCCTTTCACCTTGTTCCATACCTTGATTTGTTTTGAATTTTATTTATTTTTAATATTTTTTTATACAGCAGGTCCTTGATTTTTATTTAACCATATATTTGAAAATTATTCCACAGCAGTACAGAACCATCGCATTCTTTATAATGATTGTATTAATATTCTATTATAAGGATGTACATAAATAATTTAACCAGTTGGTATTAATGAGCATTTATGTTTTTTCCAATCTTTCATGATTACAAAAACTGCTGCAGTGAATAATCTTAGACTTGTATCATTTGAGATGCGTGACTATAATCCAAAATACAATGCTAACTTCCCTACCAGAGCTGCCCTGAGGGAGGGTCCATATTCAGCTCCCTGGGAAGAAATGGACCGGTAAATAATTATCATAGAATAAGTAACCAGAATTAGGAGGTGCTAAGTCTTATGGAGCGTTCAGTGTCTATCTATAAAGCTCACAAAGCGAGAAGTCCATATTTACTAAAGATAAAAAAAACCCAATTATGCGGACACCATGATCTGAAGCTCCACTCACCATGGTTCTGGAATGCTTCCATTTGGTCAGTTTATTAAGCAGCCTCAGAAGGTTGATGCAGGAAAAGAGGTTCCTCCAGCAGAACTGGTTGTTGTCTCCAGCTTCCTGTAATAAGGCATGCTCATCATTATCTCCACACCTATAAGGCATTCCTTCCCACAGAAGTATGGAAGTCACTGTTGGTTTAGGTGAGGCCTTCCATATGAAATGCTACCTCCTTTCCATCCCGCTCTTCACATAGTGAGGCGTCAAGGCATGCAATATTCTTCAACTGAAAACACACAGCTGCCAATCCTGGAAGACTCTGTACCTAGAGCAAGTACTGGCTAGAAAGATGGTACATGAACATAGAAACTTCATTTAAGCAAACTTTCTTGTGTAGCTTTCTGCTTTAACGTCAGAAAAGAGATGATAGAATTTTGCCCCCATATACTCTGCACTTTTAAGTAAGCTATGTTTATAATTGCTAAGAGTTATTCTGGTAGATTTCAAACTATTGGGTTGGCCAAAAAGTTCGTCCGGGTTTTGTAAGTTACAGAAAAACCCGAACGAACTTTTTGGCCAATCCTATATATTGTATGGATCTGATATTCATTACAATTAATTCTTAAAAAAATCAACCTCCACCCTCCTTTATCAAACCATATTGCAGTAAACTGCTTCATTCTCTAGCATGGAAGGAAAAACGGCAGATGGCTTATTGGAACCAGGTGTTTCTCTTGAATGTTTCTTGATAGCTTGTGAGCACCCAACCAGAGATAACAGATGGATGTCAGATCAGAAACAGGTAACTACTCATAGAAACATCTTTCAGGGACAAAAATAAGAGTCTGGGCTTTGGGGCTTGTACCTATATACTGGTGTCAGAAGCTATATAAATCAATTAACACACTTGGGGGTCAAACTAACATCTTGGAAATTTCTCACGTCTACAATGTGAGAGAATGTAGAAGTGGGAGATGTGTAGAAGTGAACTGCTTTCTGGTGAGTGGAAGATTACCCCCTCCTCTCCCAAATTAATTTGAAGCAAGCAAGGCAGACATACATCAACTGTGGAATGAACAGCCAAGACTTTTGAGAATATTAGGCTCTCCTAAGAAAGAAATAAGACTGAGGATCAAAAAGGTGCAGGGAAACTTTTCAGAAATATTGTTTAGAAATAATGTTCTCCTGCGAATTCCCTGGTGGCCCAGCACTTAGGACTCAGCACTTTCACTGCAGGGGCCCAGGTTCGATCGCTGGTCAGGGAACTAAGATTTCACAAGCCGCACGGCACGGCCAAAAATAATAATAATAATGTTCTTCTTCCTCTAGTAAATGTTCAATATTGTGTTTAGAACTAGTCCCAGGAAAGCTGTTTTTTCTTTTTCCTTTTTTTTTGTGGTACGCGGGCCTCTCACTGCTGCGGCCTCTCCCGTTGCAGAGCACAGGCTCCGGACACGCAGGCCCAGCAGCCAAGGCCCACAGGCCCAGCCACTCCACGGCATGCGGGACCCTCCCGGACTGGGGCACAAACCCGCGTCCCCTGCATCGGCAGGCAGACCCTCAACCACTGCGCCACCAGGGAAGCCCGCTATCTGTTTTGTTCTAAGAGAGACTTCCATGGGAGCCTCCACTCTAGTGCAAAACAGATCAGTTTTTTTTTTTTTTTTTTTTTTTTTTTTTCAGATCAGGTTTTATAGATGTTACATTTTGTGTGGCTAACAGAGGAGACAGACTCCTAAATGCTTATGTTTTAAAAAGAAGCAGGGGAAACAAAAACATAAGAGAGAAGTAATTATATTTCAGCTGTGAGCTTTCTTCATCCTGACTTCTAATACAGTAGCTGCATAAAAAGACTTGCATTCCTTGTGGGATATGGGAGTAGTGGCATGGTCTTGGAGAAGCGGCACTGGAGTAGGCACCAGGACACACGGGTTATGGCTTCAGCCCTGGCTGTATCACCTTAGGCAAGTAATTTCCCTGTTTCCTGTAAGAGGCTGAACTAAGATAACCTTTAAGATCCTTTTATCTCTGACCATTCAATAATTCTGTAGCTTACTTTCTCCAGTTGGCTTAAAAGTTAAAGTTTTGAGGGAGAGAATGCTGATTGTGGCTGCCTTTTTCTCAGAGCTGAGTCTCAAGTCCCCTCCTGAAGGTAGTCTCACCTGCCCAGGGCCCTTCCCTCTGATAATGCTTCCCTGATGTCTATAACTAGCCCCACTTCTTGCATCACCAGATGCTGCCTGGAGTGGGCACTGAAAGCACACATGCTGGTCAGCGGCTCTCCCTGGAGAGCTGAGTCCAGGCTTGTTGTCTTCTTTGCTGGAGCCCTGCTCAAACCTTCTCCCTTCTTCCAGCCCAACAAATAATCTTTTTCCCAGAAAAAGGTCCATGGGTGCCCTTTCAGAATTGCCTGTCTTGAGAGTTTTTTCTTTTTATGTTCATTTAAAGCAGGTTTGGGCTTCCCTGGTGGCGCAGTGGTTAAGAATCTGCCTGCCAGTGCAGGGGATATGGGTTTGAGCCCTGGTCCGGGAAGATCCCACATGCCGCGGAGCAGCTAAGCCAGTGCGCCACAGATACCGAGCCTGTGCTCTAGAGCCCGCGTTCCAAAACTACTGAAGCCCGTGCACCTAGAGCCCGTGCTCCACAATAAGAGAAGCCACCACAATGAGAAGCCCGCACATCACAATGAAGAGTAGCGCCTGCTCACAGCAACTAAAGAAAGCCCGTGTGCAGCAACGAAGACCCAAAGCAACCAAAACCAAATAAATACATTTATAAAACTAACTAACTAAATAAAGCAGGTTACCTTCTTCCTTCCTCTTTTTTTTTCAGGACTCAGCATATTAAATAAGATGCAAACTTCTTCATGGGGATATATTTTGTGAACAGCAGCACTTGGCTGTATTCTCTTGTTCCTGGTACTTAGCAGTACCCAAAGCAAGACCTTTACTCACTTTCAACCAGCTAAAATTAAAAAAGAATTGCCCATGTTCCACTCTCACAAATAAATATTTGTTTGCATATACATTTGGTCTGAAGGTTCAGTTTAGCAACCACATCCTACCCTTTCAGAGCATTTCTAAGGCCCTACAAGGGTTCTACTCTCAAAGATCCATCCATAGCTCAGCTGAGTGAGCCAAGCCAAATAAAAACCCACACTCTGGACTTCCCTGGTGGTCCAGTAGTAAAGAATCCGCCTTCCCATGCAGGGGACGCGGGTTCGATCTCTGGTTGGGGAACTAAGACCCCAGATGCTGCAGGGCAACTAAGCCCGCGCACCACAACTACTGAGCTCTGGCGCCTCAATTAGAGAGCCTGCGTGCCGCAAACTACAGAGCCCATGTGCTCTGGAGCCTGCGTGCCACAACTACAGAACAGAAAACCCACACGCCACAACTAGAGAGAAGCCCGTGCTCCGCAACGAAGAACCCACGCGCCACAACGAAGGATTCCGCATGCCTCAACGAAGATCCCGCGTGCCGCAGCTAATACCCGACACAGCCAGATAAATAAATAAAGTTAAAATGTTAAAGAAAAAGAAAATATATTTAAAAAACAGGCTTAAGACAATTAAGTGGATAATTAATTCAGATGACTGTGGAAAGGAAGAACAGAGTGTTTCTTCCTTTTGTACTGAGGAAATCAGATTGGTTAGAATCTGAGCACTGGAAGAGACTTAGCTGTTCTAGTCCAATGCTGTTATCCATAGAAGCAAAACCTGAGGTCCAGAAAGAGGAAGGTGGTCTGGCCAAGGTCACATGGTAAGTGCCCCAACCAGGGCTTGAACATAGATTTCCAGTATTTACTGAATTCTAACACTTTGTCTTTATTTACTGTTCATCTTCTGATTAAGTTACTGCTAGGTTAAGGACCCAGATCTAGGTATCAAAAGAGTTATGATTCTCAAAAGTGATGTGAGGAGGTATGGAGGAAGGAGAAAAGAAAATTTCAAAGTCATTTGGGGAGCTTTAGCAAACTACTTGTGCCCTGGGACAGACCTGGGCATGTGACTTTAAAAAATCACCCCATTACAGAAAGGGTGACAACTAGGAAAATCGATAAAATGCAAAAAAAACCATTTATCCATGGTTTTCCCTCTGTATAAATAAATACCTCATGGAAAATGGATATATACCTTATGATATGTTCACATTTTGTCTAGGATAGAGAAACAATAATGCTAATGGTGATATTGGTTTTAAATAGTGATGGTGAATGTCAAAACAAAGACTTTTATTTAAGGAGGTCACAAATCACTGGTTAAATAATGCCTAAAAGGAATGCTAGAGACCTTAATACCTGAACATAAAGAAAACAAAAATAAAAACAATAACAAAAATCTTCTGGAACATCTGTAAATATCTGGATTAGGAAGTTATAAAAACTAATAAAGATAGATGAAAGGATCAGGTATATAAATTTAAGTGATATGAACATATTTTTATAGGTATTTCTGAATATAAATCATACCCAAATTTGAAGAATTTTGCAATGAACTACCTTTTAAGAATTAACTTAATAATTTCACTCGCCTAGATCTGAAAGGAAATGACAAATATTTCTTTGCAAATGGCTAGGTCATGCAAATTCTTACCCTCTGCTTTGGACAACACTTCACCACTCCACCTGCTTCCATATCAGTAGAGGGTAAGACTGGGCAAGATACTAAGAAACTTTTAGGTCTGATACTCAATGACTCCAAAATACAATGTATATTTAGTTAGAAATTATAAATGCATTGTTGTAATAACATGATATATGTTATAAATTACATATAAAGTAAAAAAGGATATTAATACATACAAAAGATCTAATATATCCCACCCCTAAAGCATCATGTTGCACACCCTATTTTTCATACCATTGCTCTAAACCACCACCCAGATGCTGAGCATCCTACAGTACTTGAGGCCATACCCACTGCCTTCTCTAGCAACCTCCTTCTAAAGACCATACCTAACTTCCACACAATCATACATTCACCATCCTTCTCTTATGTTTGGAATTTAATTTTAATTTTTTCCTAGTTTAGTGGATTGAATTTGAATACAGACTTTTGGAGATCTAGAAATTGTAAGGCTTCCTGCACCAGGTAGGTGAGGAAACTCTTCAGTACATGAGTAAAGATGGCCTATTGTAGAGCTACATATTTTGACAAGATGAGAAGACCGTAGAAATTAATGTTCCATTAACTTTGCCTTTATTTCATGTCCATTGTATGTGTAGTTGGAATTCCAAATGAAGTTGAACTCAGTTCAAATACAGAAAACTGAGAAAATATGAATCAAGACTACCTTAGCCAAGTAATTCCACTTCTAGGAATCTATCTTAAGGAAATAATCAGAGATGAGGTCAAAGATTCATGCGTAAGGATGTTCATTTTGGATTTATACAAAGAACACTGAAATAAATGCCCAACAATAGTAGAAAACAATCATTTTTTAAAAATTAGTGTAATATTATATGTAGCTATTAAAAATCATGTTCTAGAATGTTTAATAAAATCATATTGTGAACATTTAAATTTTACTATGTGAATTGAAACATATGTAAAGTCCTTATTTTATTAAATAATATGTGTGTGTATATATGAGTGAATATATAAATATATATGGTTAACTGTAGCAAAATATTAACAGTGGTTTATTTTCTTTCCCGTATGTTTCTGTATTTCCCCAATTTTCTGCAATAGTATATATCAATTTTAAAGTCAGAAAAAAAAATTGAAATGTTACTTAAAGAAACTCCTATACATTTAAAATGCCAGTACATTTTCTGTGCTTACAATTAATTCACTGAGCCTGAAAAAGACATAAATCTTACTCATATAAACACTACTCCTTTCTGAGTGCAGAAGCCATCAGTTTAGATAAACAAACCACTATACTGAGGATCTATGTGGAGTAAACTTGCTAGTTAAGTCCATGACTGAGCTCAGGGAAATACTTCTAAGTTCAAGTAAAAAATTAAACAATCTGTGGTTACCAAATGAAACCACCAGGCGCCACTGTTGCTTCACAGAAAGGACAGGAATCACTAGCATGAATCTGTTTTTCATTAAGAATAGATACATGCTTTTTTTTTAAAAAAAAAAAATTCACTTATTTATTTATTTTTGGCCGTGCTGGGTTTTCTTTTCTGTGCGTGGGCTTTCTCTAGTTGCGGCGAGCGGGGGCCACTCTTCATCGCGGTGCGCGGGCCTCTCACTGTCGTGGCCTCTCTTGTTGCGGAGCACAAGCTCCAGACGCGCAGGCTCAGTAGTTGTGGCTCACGGGCCCAGCCACTCCACAGCATGTGGGATCTTCCGGGACCGGGGCACGAACCCGTGTCCCCTGCATTGGCAGGCAGACTCTCAACCACTGCCCCACCAGGAAGCCCAAAAATAGCTACATGCTTTTACCTACTCTTAGATAACAATAAAGTCTTCTCAGAGGCATAACAAATATTTCAATAATTTTCTGTTCATATCCCAAAAAGTTAATCAGAAGAGATAAGAAAGTTTAGTTCCCATCAATTCCTACTTATGGGATTGAGAAAAGAGAACACATTGTATCAAGAAATTGATTCAGGTCATAAAAGCTGACTTTATGTTTGTTTGTTTTTGCGGTATGCGGGCCTCTCACTGCTGTGGCTTCTCCCGTTGCGGAGCACAGGCTCCGGACGTGCAGGCTCAGCAGCCATGGCTCACGGGCCCAGCCGCTCCGCGGCATGTGGGATCTTCCCCGACCAGGGCACTAACCCGTGTCCCCTGCATCGGCAGGCGGACTCTCAACCACTGCGCCACCAGGGAAGCCCGACTTTATGTTTTGAAGTACCCTACTAACAGTAGAGCTTTAATGCTATCCCTGTGCCACTGTTTCTGTGAGAAAGTGCATTCCTCATTCCAACTCTGAATGACAGGGCTGCATGTCTCCACCCTGGCTCTGCTACTTTCAACTATAAAGTTTTGGCAGCTATTTAACTTCTCCATCTATAAAACACTAATACCAACCTCATACAGTTGTTTTAAAGATTGAGAAACATCATAAACAGGGTTAGACAACTTATTACCTCTCTCTGCAGAGGTAGGAAGCTCCCAGCTTCCTTGGCTGCTGAGACCACATCTAAGTAAGAGAGGGAATCTCTGCCCCGGTGCTTAAAAAGGTGCTAGACTTAGTGTCTCAGGACATGGGTTCTTCTCTAATTCAGGGTCTGTCATGAGGAGTGGACCTGACGAGTCACTTCATCCACTGTGCCCTCAGGTTTCTCATCTTTGAGATAGGGGGTTTGGCCAAACGGCTCTCAGGTCCCCTCCAGCCAAGAATCCTATGGTTCTGTAAAACTTGTGCCACAGAAGGTACCATTCTACTTTTGCACAATAAACTTCTCTGATGTGACATCCTGCAGGTATTAAAGTTGGGGGACAAGGGGTTGGGGCACACACAGGTGCCATCATCTGATCATTTATTAAGGTCCTTCCGTGTACTGAACATGGTGCTCGACTCTGAGGATATAAAATGAAGATGATACTACCTCTTCCTTTACGGAGTTTTCAGTCAAATGGAGAAACAGATACATATAAACAATTACAGTGCAACAGGGTGAAGGTATGGGCTGAGGTATATCTAAAGAGCTGTAGAGATGAGATAGACACTTGATTTCAACATGCTGTTCATCAGTCAGTTTCATGGGATTCAGAATAACTGAGGGACTTCTATGATTTGCCTAGAACTGTTTCCAGCATGAGGAACTTTCTGGGTCATCCTTCTGTGGCCATATTGAATTTTGCCTCAGAGAGACCTAGGTAAGGTATTTTCTGAAGTACACACCCCTGGGTATTTTCTGTAGCACAGCAGAAAGAAGACAGATAATTTTTTTTTTTTTAACATCTTTATTGGGGTATAATTGCTTTACAATAGAAGACAGATAATTGATTTAGGCTAGACCAGAAGAGATTCTCCTGCCATTTATCACAGATGTTCACACTCAATTTCAGTCCCATTATCTTTCTAAATTTCCTCTCCTCAGTGTTTTTCACTGACCCTTTTCTCTACAAAATGCTATGCTTAGCTTTTCCAAATCTTTCTCAACTGGGTCAGCAGCTCTAAACCCCTACTACCTCTGTGCTCTTGCCAATATGCCTCTACTGATCTGAGACTCCCAAACCAGGGCATTAGGGGGCTAGAGAAGAAAAGGAAGAGCAAATGCCAACCTCTGCCACCTGGTAATTTCAAAGGGTATCAAATCCCCACTTGCTTACCAGACTCTCCGTAGTAAGCTCTGGCAAATCCTGGATGGTACAGCATGGGTAATCCAGGACCGAGATACTGCAAGATGCAGAGATAAGGACAGGCTTTAAGTAAATGGCAATGGCAGCAAATGGCTATATCTGAAAGGGCAGGAGGTATTTCTCTTCAGCAGGCCGTATCTATTTCCAAAACTGCTTAGTGATTTCAGCTGAAACTGAGGGTTCTGGTGCCAGGCAACTCCAGATCCAGTCTCCTCTCCTCATAGCCATGAGAGGAACCAACAGAATTCTTTCAGGCTGGCCCCTATCTGGCAGAGGCAAGAGAAAGCAGAAAGAGAGCCTCTGTATAGCCACCTTTCTCCTCCCTTCTTTAAAGGAATACATAAGCTTGTGTGCATTTGTGTTTCTGCATTTAAGTGTATGCTTGTGTGTATGCGTGTACATAAAATTGTGCTCCCAGAGATGCTGCCCAAACTCATCCCAATAATAACAACCTGTGGAAGTGAGAATGAAATGAAGACCTCTCCTCTGTCTCTTACCAGATGTTCCTGAAACTCAGGAGCTCTGGGGAATGATCACAGAAGCCACTCCTAGAGGAAGCTTGAGACAGAGGCAGCTTCCTGCAGCAGGGCCAATCTAGTAGCTCAAGAATGGTAATAGCATCTGCCCCCAAAACAGACAGTGGGGAACTGCAAGGGAGCTAGAGGCTCTGCGGTGAGCCCAGGGAAGCAGGCATGAGTCAGCAGGGGAAATAAGGCACCACATGATGACAAGGACATGGTCACTCGAAATGACGGCTCTCTTTCTTTTCTTTTCTCCCTTCTTCACTGGTACAATGCAGAATTTAGACTAGCTAATCTCTAATGCTCCTTCTGGTTCCAACATTCCATAGGTTTTAAACACCAATCCATCCGAACTAGAGTAGTTGGAAATGGGTAAAGGATGTTGGCAAAGCATAGGCTATAAAGAGGAATATGGGGTTCCTTCAACCTGTCTCTACATTTCAAAGTCAAAACTTCTATACAAGCAAAACACAACAATTTATTTGACTAGAAATGTTGACCTTTGTCCAAGAAACCCACAAAGGTAACCTAAGGGAACCAAGGTAGGAGAGGGGAGGGCAGTGGACCTACCTACTGGATTCTCCCAGGGCTCTGCACTACTCCATTAGGATAAACATTCTTGGCTGGCTCATCTACTTATCTACCCACCTCCCACTGACAAAGCCCCGTGGCAAAGTAGGTACTGGCAACCAGGAAATGAGGGTGGGAAATCAAGGATGGATTTGTTCCAATCTCATTGTACTGAATTCTAGCCTAAGGGGGCATAAAATAAAGTTACAAGTTTCTAGGATATCTAGATGGTAAGAGACATGAGGAAACTGCAATAATGAGCTGTAGGTGCTCAAGTTCTCAAGATCATGCAACAGTAAAGCTTACAGGTAACGCATGAGAGGACCACTGTATCCAGGCCAAGCTTAGCAAATGGTGTAGTCTGGCACTACCACTCTTCCAACTCCAAATTGAACCTGATGGACACCTATTGGATTGTCTGCCCCTGCTTCTAGGCCCATGGTACAGGGGGCATTTAGTTCCTGAACCCCACTCCCCAGTCACGGTTGATTGATCCAAGGGTGGGCCTCTAACCCTGGGAATGTGGAACAGGGACTGAGAGCCAATTCAACCTCTGAAGTGGCACAGGAATATGTTTAGTTCATGTGGGCATATTTCACTAAGTGGCCTAGGAAGCAGACAAAACTATTTGTCAATGAGAGAGGAAAAACTGGAGTGGAGGTACAGAGGCTTGGTGGCCATAGATGGAGGTGGAGAGCTTCCTGGGCTCCTTATGCTACAGACCAACACTGAGGTCCAGAGCTGCATCTCTGTCCTAGGTTCCTCGAGATGATATACTGCCCATTTTCTCCTAACAAATTCCCATTCTATGTGAGCCAGGTCCAGCTCTTTTTGGTTCCTTATCACTAAGAGGGTTGACTGATACACACAGGTACCTTCATGAAGCTGTGACCCTTACCCAGCCCGACCTACACTTTCATTTTCCCCGGTAACCCAACTAGTATGTCTTAAGTGTCTTTTTTTTCTGGCTGTGCCACGCGGCTTGTGGGAACTTAGTTCCCTGACCAGGGATCAAACCCGGGCCCTCGGAGTGAAAGTGCAGAGTCCTAACCACTGGCCAGGGAATTCCCATAAGTGCCATTTTTAAGGGGGGTGGTGCCCAAGTCTCTCTGCAGTTAGGAAAAACCCATTCTCCAAGGCTTCCTCCAAACAGGAAAAGTAAAGCACTCTCATCTATGTTTATCTTAACTAATGCTTATAAAAGCTCTATGATATATAGTCAGAGTAGGTATTATTCTCATTTTAAAGATGAAAATACTGTGTCTCAGAGAAACAAAGTGTCTTACACTTGAGATGACACAGCTAGCAAGTGGCAGATCCAGGTCAGGAATCCAGGTCCCGTGACTTCAGGTTCTGTTTGTGTGTTTTAAACTACATATAAGTAGGCTGCATCTCCAGGGTGGAGTTTCTGGCCGTGCTGACAGACTGGTGGGGCAATATCTCCTAGCCCCTCTCCAGTCACCTCAAGTGTCAGGTCAGCCTTCTACTTTACGAACTTTGCCTCTGGTAAAGCACTTCTGGTCAACTCTACTGATTATCATGCTTCTAGTTTTTGTGTAAGTAGCAAACTGAGGAACAAGGATCTACTCTGTTAACCTCCCAAGTCCCCACTTGGCTGGAGCAATCCATAGCAACTGTGATCAGAAAGCAATTTATGCTTTAACCCTGCCTCTGCTGCTTACTTAAGGGGTCTCACTAGCATGTTATCCTTAAGTAAGTCAATTAACCTCTCTGAATTTGTTTCCTAATTGGTGAAATGGGAATAAAACTTACTGTGATATGTCTTAGCACTACTGAGGAGATTAAATGAAATAATGGATGTGAATATCCTGTATTTTTTTAAACTACAAATTGATCTAAGTAAGGTTCTATTATTTATCTTTAGTTACAAATTCTGTATAACACTTTACAAAGTAGTGTGATTGATCCAACTTATGATTTATACTAAAATTAGGGCTGACCAGACAAGTAGGATGCTTCACAAAAAAATATTTTCTGGATCCTTCTGCCACAGGGCTGAAATTTCATCGTTGCAGTTTCATTTCTTTGAGTCATGGCATTTTCAGTTTTCAAAACTATTAAAATACAAATATCTTTGTGAAGAGGCCAAACCATACACCCCACCAGTAGCACTTCAAGGAAATTAAACTTGACAGTGACAGCTCTAAGATAGAAAGGACCAGGGACACCAGGAGAACAGAAAGTCGGCTCTGAGACGATGTAACTTCTCAACCATCCCAAATATCCCTTTGAAATAAACCTGTCCAGAGTTCCTACCTGTTTTTGGCAGTGATGTAGGACAAGATATTTTGATTGAAGAACTTCAGGATCAATGGAATGCAGTTGGCAAATACCAAATGTTGTGATACATATTCAAACTGAATTAAAAGATCAAAGCAGAAAGGATGCTTATTTGGGGGAGAATAGAAGGTCTGTATGAAAAAAAAGAAGAGGCAAGTACAATTCTAATATCCATTCCTAAGAATATCCACTGTCCACTTGTGTTATCAGTCTTCCTGTCTGGGAAGTGGGAAGAACCACCTTCAGCCAGCCCATCCTACAGAGGAGGGGACAATCTGCAGTGTGTGTATGTTGCAAGCACCTGACCAAAAGCACAAAACATAAACAAGCCAGAGAGAAAATCCCACTCCAGATAAATAGAAAGAATTGCTGTGAGATTTGTTCCTAAGCTCTACAGGAAAGGAAGGCTCCCTGAGGGAGTTGTCTTCCATACCAAAGCTCTGGCTCATAGAGTTTCAACTGTGATTGATATAGCAGGAACAGGTGCAGCCCAGCAACTGCTGGCATCACTCAGTCAGGATGGATACGGCACACAGTAACCAAATGAACCACTGGAATGTGGGCTCCAGCGTGAGTCTGGTTCACTATATTAGCCCCCATACTTAGAATATCAGTATTTTAATGAATGAATCAACAAGAGTCCTTCAGTCAACAGATACTACACTGAGAATAAGTTCAAGATCTTTTTGATGGGCTGAACACCAGAACACAGGGCTACATTTTGCTCTCTTGAATCTGGATGGGGTTTGCAACCAGGAAGACCTATTGGGGCAGTGTCATGGAGTTATGTCACCTGGATTTTGCCCATGATACACAGAGGAACATCAGACACAGTCTGTCTCCAGATCCAGAACCTAGACTGCTGGGAAGTGTAGAAACTGGGTTGAAAAAGCAGAAAATTGTAGTGTTTTAAATCCCTTAGCTCTTCCTGATCACCGAGAAATAGCCATGGCGGCAAGCTAAGCTGCCCTTTGCTCAGGTGTGAGGTTAGCAGTGGGGAGTCAGGTTGTGTTGCCCATTTCTCTCTTCTGCCTTAATACTTTCTCCCTGGCAGCTGACCCAGGGTATTTTCCAAAGCCTCAGATGGAGAAGCCAATGCATACCTACTATCAAGTGATGGAAAACATTTTTCAGTTTGAGACATGTCTGTAGCCTTGTCAGGATGCACTGACCAGGGCAAGACCCATCATGCCACCCACCTGTCTGGCTGCTGATCCACATATTGCCCACCAAAAGAAGCAGACAGAAGCACACATACACAGTTCTCTTTCTACTGGGAGCACTATTTCTCATCCATCCCTACTTCTTCCAGCGCTGCTGCTGCTCAGCAAACACTGGCAGAAGAAGTGTGAGTACTCAGGGCACCTAACACACCCAAAGATGTCTCTGAATGTACGAAAGTGGAGAAATATCCTGGTTGTACAGTCAAACCTGCCATGGACACATACCCTGGAGGGGCTTCCCTGCACTCTGAGGTCCTGCTCTTCTACCAGCAAGCTTGGTTCTGACTCCTTAGGAGGAAAATGAGGCAGAGGCCCTGTGCAGGAATGAGAAGGCTCCCTCTCCTCTCCATGTCTCACCACAGAGAACATCCATTCACTGCCCCCATGTTCTCCTATATCCTGGCAACACCCATAGCACCAAGTCCAAACTTTTTAGCATGGCAAACAGCGCTTTCATAGGGAAGCAGGTTCTTAACCTTTTTTAGCCTCAGTGGAATAAAATAAGACCCAACTCGTAGGGTTGAGAGAATTAAATGAGATCCTACATGAACTTAACAGAGTGCTGGCCACATTGTAAGTACTCAAAACTGTGTGCTAACATATGTATTATGATCTGCTCCCTGCCATCCCCTCCAGCTTCATGTATCACCAGATGTCCCCACTCCCTCCACTCCAGGCAGAACTCCAGCAACATTTAATTCGTTTCCAAGGTACTCTGCTCTCTCCCTTCTGGACTTTCACAAATTAGCTTTTCTGCTTGAAATGCTTCCTGCTACCTTTCCCTGACAACTCCCGTATCCTGGCTAACATCTGTTTCTTTAGGACTCAGGTTAGAAGTCACATCTTCTCCACCTCAGGTTGGATTAGGTGTTTCCATAGCAGCCAATGCTTACCTGTATAACTGCACTTATCACGCCATAATTGGCTATTTATACATCTGTATCCTTTACAAAACTTCAAAGCCCTTAACAGCCAGAAGTGTGTGTTATATAGAATTACATCTCAAATGTTAGAGAAGTGCTTCACGGGACTTCCCTGGTGGCGCAGTGGTTAAAAATCTGCCTGCCATTGCAAGGGACACGGGTTTAAGTTCTGGTCCAGGAAGATCCCACATGCCGCAGAGCAACTAAGCCCGTGCGCCAAAACTACTGAGCCTGCGAGCCACAACTACTGAAGCCCGCGCGCCTAGATCCCATGCTCTGCAACAGGAGAAGCCCACGCGCAGCAACGAAGAGTAGCCCCCGCTCACCACAACTAGAGAAAGCCTGCGAGCAGCAACGAATACCCAACGCAGCCAAAAATAAAAAAAGTAAATAAATTAAAAAAAAAAAGTGCTTCACGTATAGAAAAGTATGCTCAGCACTCCCCCACTTCCCCTTTTTGTGGCATGCTTGAATCCTGTCGTCCATTGCTTCAAAGCTGGCAGGGCATATTCCCAAGAAGCTAGGGATTCCTATTCACAACCGCTGGATAATGTTCAAAGGACACAGACATTTGCAACTTTCTAGGACAATTCCCCACTTCCCACCCCAAGCTTGTGCAACAGGTATCTGGATTCCGTGAGACAAAAGAAAGGCTGAAAGATGCTTAGCTGGACCTCAAAGGCCCTTTCGTTCCTCCTTTGGGAGACAGGACATGGAGGACACCTGAGACATGTGGAGAAGCGCTCTAAGCTGCTCACCTGGTAGATATGATTCAGTTTGAAGTGTTTGAGGAGTAGCAGGAGCAGGGCAGAGATACTCTTTACAATGATCTCCTTGTGCCTGTTCACATCAATGCCCAACTTCATGCTCTGGAGAACAGTGATGCTACAACGGGGAAAGGAAGAGTCAGTGCAGAGGGTGACCTTAGAGCAAGGCCTACGAGGACCCAGGTATTTGGGTCAGATACAATAAACACAAGAGAGCCAGAACTTCAGAAACCTGAACTGTGCTAGGGAAACCTCCAGAGTTCCCACTTATGAGTCAGGAGAAAAGCTCCTCTGATCTCTTTGTTTCTCTCTCCTTTGGCAAGCTCATCCCTTGGCAATGTCCACCCACATACATGTGCAGCCAGTAACTGGCACTGATGTTACCCTCCAGACTCTCAATTCTGAGCTGAAAAGAGCAGAGCAGAGAGCACTGCAGTGGAAAGGGGCTGCTGGTGGCAGAGAGGAGATCTCTTTGGAGACAATCCCTGTAAGTGTTAACAAGGTGAGGTGGGGACTAAAGAGACCCTGCAGACAAGGTAGCTAATATTTAGCAGCTGCCCCAGTTGAAGCACTCACGGCATCTCCTCAGGCAGGACATCTGCCAGGATGTTGATAGAGTCTGTCTTAGCCTTGGATGTAGGGGCTGCAGCCAGTAGAATCTTAAGTAGAGCAATCTGGGAAGTAGAAAATGAGGAAATCCCCCCCATTCAACAAGGTTATTCTTCCACAATTCAACAGCCCTAAGAGAAATGTTTTAAAGCCTTTCTCTAAGTTCTTCCCTCAATAACCAAATCTGCCCAGCCTCCAGAAGGGCAAACAGGTGCCCTGTCCTGACAGGCTTGCCTGTGAGGCTAAGGAGCCAGAAGGGAGCTTATGGGCTGTTCTGCTTCAAGACTGCTCTTTCCAAAGAGGATTGAAGGAACAGAGTGAGAGGGGCAATGCCTAGAAATTAGGTGGGAAGTATAAGCAAGATCTCCCTCCCCAACCGTTTTCCTTCCTCTACCTCAGACCATCAGCGTCCTCACCATCATAGCCTGAGGCCAACTAGGACACCAGAGGCCACGGCAGACCTCAGGGGGACTAAGGCACTTACTTAGGAGGAGGGCCCCCTATGCATCCTGCAGGGACCCACCTCATTCTCCACCCCTCGCAAAGAAGGACTTGGGAATATAGCCAAGTCCTTCTTCCTCTGGGAGGAGCCCTGAGGAAAGCTCAGAGAATGCCTTGCCTGAAGGGTGAAGGCTCAGGAAGCAAGCTCAAATGACAGATGGCTCAGCTTAAGAGGGCTCTCAGCTCTCTATTCCTCACAGCTGAGAAGGGAAACTCTGGCCCAGCCATCTCCTTACCATGTACTGGGGGAGGCTATACAGCATGCCCTGGTAGAGGATTTCACATGGCGTCTCTGGTACTACCTCTTCCCCCTATGGCAAGAAACATACAGTTTGCCCAGGCCATTTTCCAGTTGACCAAAACCTATGTTTCCTTGGTTGTGGAGGGTGGCAGGAAAAGATATGGGAGTCAGATCAGGATTCCTACCCTAGCTGTGTTAATGATTCATTGTAGGACCTTGGGTAAGTTACTTTCCCTCTCTGAGACCTAATTTCCTCTTCCTAGGATCAGTGGGCTGGTCTGGATGACCTCTGAGGGCTCTTCCAGCCCTGAGAATCTATGATTTTGGTTGTCATGTCATCTGGAATCAATCCAGAATTCTTTCTATGTCACTCTTGCTAGGTCAGGAGTCAGAACTCCCAGCAACGCAGTGATTAAGAATCCACCTGCCAATGCAGGGGACACGGGTTCGAGCCCTGGACTGGGAAGATCCCACATGCCGCGGAGCAGCTATGCCCGTGCACCACAACTACTGAGCCTGTGCTCTAGAGCCTGTGTGCCACAACTACTGAGCCTGTATGCCTAGAGCCCGTGCTCTGCAACGAGAAGCCACCACAATGAGAAGCCTGTGCACCGCAACGAAGAGTAGCCCCCGCTCACCGCAACTAGAGAAAGCCCACAGGCAGCAACGAAAAATGCAGCCAAAAATAAATAAATTGATAAAAAAAAAAAAAAGAACTCCCACCAAGGAGTTGGCTCAGACTACTGCTTTGCTGGACATACTTGGGCTTAGCTCAGGCCACAGGTACGCCTGGGACACTGGAACTGACACCCCACACAGAGGCACTTCCTATGGTGTCAATCTGAGGCCATCTGAGAGCTCTGGGCTGCTCCAAAGTCAGAAAGGAGAGGTAGGTGACTCAACAGAGAGGGTTAATAAAGGCCTGGAGAGGCAGGAAGGGGTATTAGCAGGGAAAATTTTAGGTGGAAACTATTTTCTTCCCTTCTCCACTACCCTCTACAACATCCCTTCCTCCTTTCTGACCAGGCTCCTCATGCACAGCTCTGTCCTTGTGATGACCCCACTTAAGCCCTTTATCAGAGTAGCCCTTTATCAAGAGGCTACTCAGGCCACTGTCATCTTTGGCCAGTGCAGTCCTTCCTCCACCCCCAGGTCGCTCTATTACAGGACAAGGGTCACTGCCATGAGACCCTGAGGCAAGGAGGAGTAACTAGGCCCCTTCTATTCTGCTGCTTAAATGGATAATAACCCTGGCAATCCTGCATGTTTGCCTTGCTGTTCTCTAAAAGGCCTATTTCATACATTCTCCCCTCTCTTCAAACCAATCCCCTCATCCCACAGCCCCTCAACAGTTGCTGACCCTACCTCTCACTTCACGGACAAAACAGAAGCAATCAGACAGGCACAGCCTCATTTTCTCAACACCAAATCTATCAGAGAGCCTCTACCTTCCTTCTTGACATGAAGGATGAACCACCCATGCTCCTATCAAAGGCTACCCTCCGCTGGTGCTCACACCCTTTTGTTTTATCGAATGCATCAGTTCTATAATTCTCCTTTCTCCTGGATCAACCCTTTTAGGACATAAACACACTCCAGTATCTCCTAGCTATAAAACATTCCATTGACCCACATCCTCCTTGCGCTACCACCCCATTTCTACCTTCCTTTTCACAACAGAACTTCTACGTGGTTTGTCTATGTTGACTAAGTCTACCTCCTTTCTTTACATTCCCTTTTCAATACACTCCAACTAGGCTTCCGGCCCCACCACTTCACTTGAGGTTGCTCTTATCAAGGTCACCAGTTATCTCTATGTTGCCAAAGTCAATGGGCACCTCAGGTCTTATCAAGCACCATTTATTAGCAACGTTTAACATAGCTGATCACCCCCTTCTTCTTGAAAGACTTTCTTTTTTTTAAATAAATTTATTTATTTTATTTATTTATTTTTGGCTGTGTTGGGTCTTCGTTGCTGCGCGCAGGCTTTCTCTAGTTGTGGTGAGCGGGGGCTACTCTTCGTTGCAGTGCACAGGCTTCTCATTGCGGTGGCTTCTCTTGTTGCAGAGTACGGGCTCTAAGCACGTGGGCTTCAGTAGTTGTGGCTCACGGGCTCTAGAGAGCAGGCTCAGTAGTTGCGGCGCACGGGCTTAGTTGCTCCACCGCATGTGGGATCTTCCTGGACCAGGGATCTAACGTGACCCCTGCATTGTCAGGCGGATTCTCAACCACTGTGCCACCAGGGAAGCCCTGAAAGACTTTCTTTGCTTAGCTTTTATGGCATCACAATCTCCTGGATTTCCTCCCACCTCACTGAGGGTTTTTTTTTTTTGGCTCCTTTCCTGAATCATCCCATCCTTGACATATTGGTGTGCCCCAGGGCTTTGTCCTGGGTTCCATTCTCTCTCTATCTTTACTCCCTCCTCAGGTTATCTCAGCCAGTTCGATGGCTTTTAACATTGTCCATGAGTCAACAGTTCCCAAATTTATTTCCCTAAGTCAGTCCTCTCTCTAGAACTCTAGACCCATATACCTAATTGCTTGGCTGCTCTGCATGGGTGTCTAATGGACATCTAAATCTTAGTACAACCAAAATAGAACCCTTGATAAGACAGAACTCCTAGGAATTCCCTGGCAGTCCAGTGGTTAGGACTCCATACTATCACTGCTGTGGGACCAGGGTTCAGTCCCTGGTTGGGGAACTAAGATACTGCAAGCCGCACAGCACGGTGCCCTCAACCACAAAAAAGAAAAGAAATGAAAGAAAAAGAAAAACAGGGGGGAAAAAACACATTAAAAAAACCCCAAAAACAGGGCTTCCCTGGTGGCGCAGTGGTTAAGAATCTGCCTGCCAATGCAGGGGACACGGGTTCAAGCCCTGGTCTGGGAAGATCCCACATGCCGCGGAACAGCTAAGCCCGTGCGCCACAACTACTGAGCCCGCACTCTGCAACAAGAGAAGCTGCCGCAATGAGAAGCCCGCGCACCGCAATGAAGAGTAGCCCCCGCTTGCCGCAGCTAGAGAAAGCCTGCGCGCAGCAATGAAGACCCAACGCAGCCAGAAATAAAAATAAATTAATTAAAAAGACAAAAACAAAAAAACAGAACTCCTCATCTTGACAAATGGTACTTATTCTTGATTGCCCTTTATGTCTCTCTATCCACAGCCAATTGAACTGCAACTCCTGTCAGCTGTACCTCCAAAATATAAACCAAGTTCATCCACTTCTCCCTATCTCCACACTTCCTCCCGCCATCTAAAACACCATCATCTCTCACCTTGACTATTTTAAGAGCTTCCCAACCTCCCTGCTTCCACTCTTTCCTCATCCAGCCTTTACAAAGTAGCCAATGGTTTTTATTATAAAAACACAGATCATGTCACTCCCCAGTTTAAAATCTCCAAAGGCTTCCCTTTGTCACTTGAATCAACTTCAAGCTCCCTATCTTCGCTTAAATGTCCTGTGTAAAGTGGCCCCAGGCCACCTCTCTGACCCCATCTCAGACAACCTTCCCCCTCCCCACTGTGCTCCAGCCACACTAGCCTTCATCCACTTACCTCTAACATTCTGAGCTTGCTCTCACCTTCTTAATAAGTCTGTTCGCTCTGCTTCAAATGCTCTTTCCCCTGATGTTCTTACGGCCAGCTCCTTCTTATACCTCAGATCTTAGGTAATTACCACCTTCTCAGAGGTCTACATACCCTGACTGCCCAATCTAAAATAGTCTACTACATGATATGTCACCCTATTTAAATTTTCTTAACCATATCTACAATTCTCTGAAAGTCTTCTCGTTTCCTTAATTATCGTTTTTCTCCAACATTAATGTATTGTGAAAGTAGAGACTTTGCTTTGCCTAGCATACAGTAAGAGTCCAACAGCATGCACACGAGTTATGCGACAGCACTGCAGACAGATGTCCTCCTGTGCAGGATTCCACTTGACTCACCAAAGACATGGGGCACTTCTCTAGCTCCTCCTCATTCTTGATCTGAACATCTGCGATGGAGATGTACTTGTGCTGGGAAACATAAGACATCAATAAGGGGCTGAGGGCCTCGATCACGTGTGTACCAGTGATCATTTCCCCAATGACAAGGAAATGTCCTGTTTATGGGTCTGTCAGCCCAAATACACTACGCACCCTTTGAAGGCAGGAGCCTTATTTACCTTTGCATCATGAACAGCAGCAAAGTGCTTCAATACAGTGTTTATTCCATATTTCCATGTTTGAAGGGCGCAAATACCTTAGCATTTACCTTCAACCAAAGTGCAAGGGGAGGGACTTCCCTGGTGGTCCAGTGGTTAAGTCTCCGTGCTCCCAATGCAGGGGGCACGGGTTCGATCCCTGGTTGGGGAACTAAGATCCTGCATGTCGCATGGCACAGCCTTTCAAAAAAACCCAAAAAATCGTGCGAGGGGAAGCCAAGAATAGGCCCTTGCCCCTGGACCACTGCCCTGAGAGTTTTGCTGCATGTGCCTGTATGTGTGTCCGTGTGTGTACAGAGTGATGATGATGGGGTGGGGTGGGGATCAAGGTCTGTGCAAGGAGCTCTTACTCGTGCACACACACACTTTGGATACAGAGCAGACTGCTACTCAATCCTGGGCCTGTGGAAGTTAGTGATCCTCTAAGGAAAGAGAAGGAAAGGAAAGGAAGCAATAAGTGGGAAGAGAGAGAAGGGTGGGAGGAGGGAAAAGGAATGAGAGGAAGAAAGGAGAACTTGTTCATCTATCTAAACGTAGGACACTGAGTAGGTACGGAGAGACCTGATTCTTTACCTCTTTGGCCAAAATGCCTGCGGAGGAAGTACAGAATAACAGGTTCAGAACGTGTCTGGTGGAAGAGCACCACCCAGGACCCAGGACCCTAGTCATCCAACTTGCCTTGATGGCTCCCTATCCCTGAAGACTGAGAGCCCACCCTGGTCACCTGCTTGAGGGTCTTCACACTCTCATGGATGGGCCTGGGTAATCCAACCAAGGTATCCGTGTCCCTGTGAAATGCAAGACACACCAGATCATAAGGGTCAAAAGCAGAGAGAATTACCAATACCCCCTGGAGTCATGTGGACCATGCCACTTTCACCATCTGGTACCCTGGATCTTTCTCTGCAAGTTACCAGGTCCCCCATCGTTGCTTCAGGACACAAAAAGAATAATGGTACAGGGAAGTGTCCCTGAAAATTAGGATTTCTGTATAGTCTTTTGGGAACTCACTTTGTCTGGGAGCAGGTTCCTACTTAAAAGGGCATGTTGCCCAACACTTCTGGCAGTGAAACGGTAGCAACAATGGTTTCTCAGGTTTTGTAGTGACGAGTGAGGATTCAAGAGGGTGGGGGAATGGGGAAAGATCTGTTCCAACCATGTCGCTTCTTCACAGAATTCTGGCCCATTACAGAAGGGCTTGCAGGGACCATCTAATAACACTGACAAGGAAATTGATGTTCAAGAGGGAAATGACTTGTTGCTCAAGGTCCTACACCTGGATGAGAACATAAAAGTTCTAGGAAACTGGAAGGAAAAAACTCCATGGCAAGAACCCAAAGCAGTCACTGGGAGCTGCCCATGGCTCTGGGTTGTATAATCACGACCAGGCAACATCTCTCACTCTAGGCCACCCGCTCCCGTGGCCCTCTAAAAACCACTCTATAGCCAGTTCTGACCATCCAGTCACTTACTGCCCCAGAGTGAATCCGATGAACTTGTTCCTGCTCATCTCCAAGAAGTGTTCAATGTCCTTCTGTCTGAGAGGATGGTGGAGAGACAAATCCCAGAGAAGGAAAGAAAAGCAAACCTTGAGAGAAGGACCCTTACTGGGCTCCTACTCCTCCAGTTGGAGAACTGGAACAGTAAGGGAAGACAGCAGGGAACTTCAAACCCAGGAGTTCCGACTCCCAGACCAGCTTATTGAGCCCTGAATACATAGACCACTCCACCCTGGGCCTCCAGTGACTGAAACCCCGAAGCTCAGGGTGCTTGGTGTTATCAAACCTACCTGACCTTTGGGGTCCATGGTAGGCCCTTGGGAAAGGCCACCCGCTCAGCAGAGAGGGGTGCCTGTGAGGGTGGAGGTGGTACTAGAGGGTCCTGCTCTAGCAAGTCTAACTCTCCATCCAAGGTACGCTCTCCATCGCCAGCAGACTCCTCTTCCTCCTCTGTGGCTGGTTCCTCAGTCTTAAAGAGATCTCTTTCGTTGTAGATGTCCAAGCTGTCCTGCTTAGTAAGGAGTTGCTGGGGGGTTGGAGGGGAGTAGGTGGAAGGAGAGAGGGAAGGTGTGCAGAGATCTCACCCTGGGCATCCTTGTCTAAGACCACCCCAACCCACAGGCTGCTAGACTTCAGGGAACATGGAAGTAAGAACCCATCTCTAGTGAGACCTTTTCCTTCCCATCTCAACCCTACTGTGCCCACCAGGCCCAATTCCAGGACAAGCAGCTCTCACACAACCACGCCAATGGCTGGGAAACAGAGCATCGATAATCCCAAAGTCACAGTTACTTAGCTTTCAGAAAGCACTGATGCCTTTTTTTTTTGCCAGCACTTTCCTTCCTAATTATGCTCTACTTAGGTGAACATTCAATTAGTTTGCCTTCTGTGAGCATACACCAGCTGGCTGACTGAGGAAGAGGAGGACAGAAGCTTGCTGCTAGGCAGAGGGAAGCAAGTATGGAATTTTTTTTTTTTTTTTTCAAGTATGGAATTTTAAATCTTGTCACAGAAAGAAAAAAAGATTGGACAGAAATAGGCCAAAAAGTTAACAGTGATTGCCTCTGGTTGTTAAGATTGTGGGTGACTTTTTTTCCTCCCTTCTTCACATTTTTATATTTGCTCTAAATTTTCTATAATGAGTAAGCATTACTTTATTCAACAAAAAAAATAAAGGTTAAAAAAATCACATTGCAGATAATGTAGACTAGATTACTGAGTGTGACTGTCTGAGCCTGTCACCTGTAGTCGGTGAACTCAAGTAGATCAGGCAGGTAAGTTCATGGGAGCATGGTCAGCTCTCAGCGCAACTTGTCATTGTGACCTTTCTAGGGATGCAGACTATAGAACCCTAACCAGTCATCTTGTAAGTGTAAGCCTCTGGTTCCAAGGCCAGATAAGAGCATGGCTGGCTCAGAGTAAATCTTACTGCGAAGACAATGATAAAGTGCCTCAACCAGGTACCTATGCCCAGGATTATACCCCAACTGTTGTTCAGGGTGCTAGGGAACTCCAAGCACTGAGGTCTAGGCCAATGATCCTTAGCAAGACATGGGTCTATGATGTGATATCACAATGTTACATCTTGACAGCCCAGGACCCTGTCAGGGCTCGGGAATAGAGGCTGAAGTATAGACTCCAAGATTTCAGGTTGGTCTCAGGGCCAGTCAGGGGCAGGAGAGCTGGGTCATTTACTGCTCTTTCCTACCATATCCAGAGCTGCTTAGAATCTTGAGTTTTGGCCAGCTAGTGTCACAACACTACTGTCTGCTTTAGTCCATACCCTTCGAGAACCACGGCGGCCTCGCAGTTTGGAGGGTGGTGGTGCCAGCTGAGACTCCCCCAGGTCGAGAGTGTAAGAGGGCGGGGAGGCAGCACGCATGCTCTTCACCACCTGGATACTGTCCTCAGCCAGTGGAGGCAGGCCTAATTCTTCCCGCTTCTGTACTTTGAGAGCCTGCAGCTGCTCAAATCCACCGAGGGTAAACTAAGGGTTAAACGGGAAAGGGGCACATAAGAGAGGAAGGGAGGGAAGTCAGAGGGAGCAAGGTCAGGGAAGCATGCATGGAGAGGAAGAGCCACAACCTCCAGTCCCCTCAGACCCCCTCCGTAATTAGGAAGTAATAAAACAGGAGGAGGCAAAAAATGTGGTCACCATCCCCAGTCTCAGAGATGGTTACTAACCCTCAGAGCTCAGGGGTCAGGATAAAGCATTATTTACTAACCCAGGGCTGGAAACATCACCAGAAATAAGGAAAAGGACCACTGGGGGCCTCCACTGAAAAAAACAGGAAAATGTACCCCCTTTTAAGGAGCAGATCTAGATACTATAACCCCCCAGAATCACTCAAGGCCTGCCCTGGAGGGTATGCTGTTCAGCCAGTCAGAGGAAGGATAGGGTTGAATAATTAGTAACAAAACTGCAACCATACACTTATGAGGACTTCATTTTTTAAAAGCAAATCCTCTATTTATCTGGATGGAGAGCAGGCACTAAACCTCACATTTTACAGCTAGAGAAACTGAGACACAGAGAATTGCCCGAGGTTTCTCAGTATCAGCAGAGGCCAGATCTCCCAACTCTCAGCCAGGGTTCTTTCCATGAAACATTAGCTCTACCAGGAGAAGGTGCAATGACACCCCAACTCAGAAAGTGGCATCTCCCATCAGTCCAACAGAAATAGGTAACCTACTCTGAAACAGAACATCTGATTTCTCTAGGACAGCCTTACTGTCCCTCCACTGGCTAACAGCTGCCCTATTCTTCTGCCTAGCTCCAGCCTCCTGGAATCAGACTAGAAGAAACTGAGGTGGCAGAGGGCACTGCTGATCTGATGAGATGGGAGAGGGGTGAATCAGCCACTCACCATGACTACTTTCCAGAGCAGAAGCAGGACCTTCTTTATGGGGAAGTGGGGAGCCAGGCCGCTGCAGAACTTGGTGACCATAGAGAAAAGCAGAAGGGCAAAAGGCTCCTCATTATGCATGGAGAAGCCTGGGGGTTGTGGAGAGAGGCAAGTGAGAAAGTGAGGATGAAGCAGCTGAGACCCAGTCCCTGTAACCCTGTTTCTGGACGCTGAGGAAGGCACTCACCTTCCCGCAAAGAATCTGAGTACTTGGTCCTTAGAAGGAGGCTTAGAGAGCTCCCAGAGTGAACCCCCCGAGGGCAGGATAAGGGAGGTCATGGAGTTAAAATGGCATAGTTCCCAAAGCTTGGGGGTGGATATCAAACTAGAAGTAACAGTAATAAAGATAATCAACCGTAATAAAGATGCTTCCTGGCTGAGGAACTCAATGCATTTTGTAGATCACAACTCACTTTCCCACATCAACAAATATAGTATATATTTTAAAATCCCAAAGGCCTTCATATCTTATCCCTGACTGATGACAATACCAACTCATATTTTCAAGGTAAGTCAACTCATTTTCTTCATGTGGGATTTGTGATCGAATGGGAGAGGGATAACTATTCCCATTTATAACCAAGGAAACCAAAACCAAGATATAGAGAAGACATATGACTGGGCCTAGCTCATAGACACAGGGGCAATCAAGCCAGACCCTCAAGCCCACCACAAAGTATCTCTGTCCTAAAAGAAGGGATGTTAGTTCTAAAAAAAAAAAAAAAGAAGACGAAGAAGAACTGTCTGTCTCTCCTAGGCAGATGCTATGCCTCCCCTCTGCCACAGGCACCTCGAGTGCCACTTCTTACTCAGTTCAGTGCGGAAGGTCTCCCGGGCTGTCCTCCACCCGTAGGAGTCTGTCTCTCGCTCCAGGCGGATATTTTCCACCATTAGGTACATGACACTCAGCAGCACCCTGAGGTTATAGAAGGGTCACAAGAGGTTCCCAAGGCAGTTTCCAACCTATAGATCTCAGGGATGGTCTCTGTGGTGGCCCAACCCAGTGGAATTAGCAACTTCTAGTGGCCTGGGTGCGTCTGAAATTTGGGCAAAGGTAACCCATTGCTAACGATCCCCTGTTCCAATCCCATGGGCAGGCCCACTCACCGGAGCTCTGTGCTATCAGCAATGGAGATGGCTGGTTTCCGAAGAGCACTGCTACAGGCCTGGCTGTTGCTGCCACAGGGATGAGGGAGAAAACAGGAACCCGTAAGGCCTCTTTACTCCGTGTTGCACACTTATCATATGCACAAACATGAGTACCTGCCATTCCCTGGCTATGTAGCTAAAGAAATTGGTCTAAGGTAGAGAAGCCCATAGAATTCTCCTGCCACCTAGACAAACCCTTATCTGTGGTGAAGACAGGCAAGGGCAGGGTCTATGATATTTGCTCCTCTTAAAATCCCTGCTGTTTCTAGTACTGTGCTGGACACAAAACAGATGCTAAGCAACACCTGGTGAATAATAAACAGAATTTGCCCCACTAAAACTCCTGGGTGATAGGCATGAGACAATATGAGGGGTCACTATAGTGGTAGCAGCAGATAAGGCCACCTCTAGAGCTGTAACCATGAGGAAAAGAACTGGGCACAGCAACAGGAATTGGTCCCATCCATCTTGGGTCACGTTCTCAGGTAGAACAGCTTCCTTCATGGAGTCCACAGTTAGGCTGAGCTAAGAAGGTATTTGGATACAAAAGCAATACAGGATCGGCCCCTGAGGCCCAGGATTGAAGCTGTAAGTGGGGCAGAGCCTGCTGATGAGCCCAACCTTAGGGAGCAGGACAGGCTATCAGAGACCATGGCTGGATGGAGGGGGACTGTCAGTGAGCTTTGGAGGAGGTGTGAATAGACCCAGCTTTCACAGAGGGCTCTACAGTGAGGGAACCAGTATAGGAGATGAGGCACCCTTCAAGGAAGGGGGTCGCCAGCCCTCCCCTAAAGCTTCTCACTCGATTTCCATGTGGAGTAGCTCCAGGAAGGCCGAGAAGGTCCCCATCTGATAGAGCAGGAAGCAGTTGTACCTGGACCAGTGGAGTACATCGACTTCTGAATCACATTCCCCAAAAGTGCCTAAAGGACCAGACAGTGCCGCAGGGGTTGAGGAGGAGGGGGTTATCCCAGTTCTTTCCACCCTGCCCCATGATCTGAAGACTATCTCCCAACACTCTGTCCAACAATTAGGTTTACAAAGGACAAGTGCCCCCCAGAACTTCCTGGAATGAGGCAGGGGAGAGGAGAAGCAGTCTCCAGGGTTAGGTCCAATGTGCTCATCACTGGTTTGTCTTAAGTTTGAGTTCCCTGAGAAGCAGATCCAGAGATAAGGATTCAAGTGCAAGTAGTTTATTTGGGAGTTGACCCCAGGAACCATCGGTAAAGAAGTGGGGAAGTGAGATAGGGAAGAGAAGGCAGCCAAGAGCTCAATCCCAAGTGGGGAGAAGCTCTGGAAAACATAAAACAAACAACTCAGAATCATCCCACCCAAGAGGGGTGAGGTGGTCAAGCTGCTCATCCACTAACCCCTGGCAGTCACTGAGGAATGCTGCTGGACTAGGGGAGAACATTAATTCCCTAGCACTTCCTGGCTGCCCCATGTGGGCTGCACAGAAAGCCCTCAGGCAAAAAGATGAAGGTACTGGCAGCTGGAACTTGGCCAGAGTGCCAGACCCAAGAGATAGGCTTGGGCACTGCCTTGTTTACTGCAGTCGTCCCTTCACCAGATGTCCACTCTCTTTCTTCTCCATTTATGATTTTTCTTTTACAGTTTTTTTAGCTCCCAACTAGTTGGTTCTGCCAACAGTCCTCTTATTTCTGACCTCAGGGCTTTCTTTTACTACTCCAGCTAGGCTCATTTTTCTTTCCAACACCTGGCTAATAGGTCTCTTCTGGGAAGCTTTCCTCAGTTAATCTCATTGAGTTCTGATTCTCCAAATTACTCACAGCATCCACTCCTCCTGCTATGTTGGCTTGGACCTTCTAAATGCCAATGAGAAACAATGCAGCGGGTCCACGTGTAAATTGGTGGCACCCTCCCTGCCTCCTCTCAGTGTCAGAACCAGGCCACAGCTGGTAAAAGAAACCTCCATGCTCAGCTGGTGGTACACTGTCAGCTCTGGCCACAGTGACCCTCTTGCTAGTCTCCACATAGGATTACAGCCCAGGCTAAGGAAAAAAAGAACCCTATAAGAAATCCTGGCATGTCTGGAAAGAGAAAGGCCGATTTCAAGGGATCCAGAACAGTACCTACCATCATCTCCTCATCTTTCGCATAAGCACAAGGTTACTTCTAGCACATGACAAGATCTGTCCTCAAGAGGCAGGAACCTTGCTTTCCCAGCGTGGCTTGCCTCATCCTAGTCCTGCTAACACCATCTCTCTCTCTCTAGTGTCCACCCCTCTCAAGTTGGCAAAGCTGGCCACTCACCTTGGGCCAGGTAGAGAACAGCTCGGGCCACCTTCAGTCGCCGTTCCCTACTGACCACCTCCAGCCGGTCCAGGAGTCCCATCACATAGGCCTTCTGGGCATCTTCCTCCAACTCCAGCCACTCCTTACCCTGCACTGGGAACAGAAGGCCATACAGATCTGGTGTCAGCTGTTGCCTCCCCTTCCTGGAAAGGCTCCTGATGATAGCATATGTACTTCTGATCTCAGCCCCCCAATAAATTCTTCTCTTCGAAAGCTTTCCTTGTTTAGCTGAGAAAGAATAAGTGATGGGAAAAGTAAAAAGCCCAAATGTTCTGGCCCACTCCAGAGCCTCATCTTCCTCCACATCCCCTCCATTTCCGCTTCCCCCTCCCCAGCCTATACAGTTCTATCTCTCTGCCTTTCCTCAAGGAGTTCCCTCTATCTCCCTATGTATCCAATTGCTATTCATCCTTACAGGTTCAATACAAAATCACCTCTTTCCCACTAATGCTCCAGCCAGAAGCTCTGTCCCCCATGATACGTTTTACTTCTCTAATGACACTTCCCATTTTCCTCTTGGCCTCAGCTAGTTTTGTGACATACACATCTCCCCTCTGCTATCTGACTATAATTTCTTTAAAGATACTGTAAATTCACCTTCACCCCTGCCTCCTGCATCTCTGGCACAAAATGGGTACTCACCACACATTTGCTGAGTTGAACACTGAATTGCCACTGACCAAGTAAGGAAATGGAGGTCTGAGTGGATCACAGGGTGGGCACATGAAATTATTACCAGATGCTATGAGGAGTGAGGCAGAATTGGAGACAGGGATTGAAAACTAAGGTCGAAGACTAGGCTGGGCACAGGGTTACCAGGCAGCAGGGAACCAGTCCAGCCCCACCTCCCCATTCCTCTGTTCTCTGGGCCCTTGACATCAGGGAAAGGGACCCAGTTCAGGCTTCTCTTGCTTCCACTCCGTGACCTCTCCACTTGAGATATAGGAAACTCTGTGTCCCATATGCAAAAAGGAATAGAGAAGTTATATGGCTATGGAGAGGATGAAGAAGGATCATACTTTATTTTAGGCTTTTTCTAGATCAGCCTTGAATATCATGGAGAGAAAAAGCAGATCTCTATGAATAAGGGTCTGGGATCACCTTGGCTCTTGAAGTCTTCTTCAAAGCACCTCCTGTTAGTGGTGAATTCCGGGTGTTCAGTGTAGCTATACAATTCTGTGGCAGGAAAGATAGGATAGAGTCACAAACATTCAGCAGATCCTTACAGAAGGGGCCTGGGGTGGAGAAGGTGGCATGAAAGAGCTAAAGCTTCCAACACATTCCTGTGTCCAATTCAATCCAGAGTCAGCTTCCTCCTTTTCAGAGCAGTTAAAAATAGCCACTTGTGTCCCTGGGTGATTAAACCATCAAACCTGTCCTCCTCCTGCCAGCTGGCTGCTACAGCAGAGAAGGCAGGCTCCGACATTTGGTGAGGGCCAGGAGGAGGGCTGGAACAGAGAGGGCTGAATGTCATCACTGCTGGTTCTTAGGGCTGCAACCCCTTCTGCTTGTCAACCCAGACTGGGACTAATCCTGTCTCTAGGGAAAAAGGGGGCAACACAACTCCTGAAGTTTAGAGGCAAGATCCTTGTGCTATTCAAGGAGCCAGTTCATTCTCTCCCTGCTGAGTTTCCTCGAAGGGTACAGAAGTTTATGTTCCTGCCCACGGCCACCCGGGCAGAGGCAGAATCAAACCATACAGAAGCAGCTTTGATTGCCAAAGGGCGGCCTGTGCCCAGGAAAATCTAACTTTGCTGACAGCAGCCTCTCAATACAAAATGCAGACAGCTTATGAGAAATAAAAATGTCCTTTCCTACACACACACACACACACACACAGCAGAACATTACACAAGTATGCTCACCTTACAGAGAACAAAGAAGTGAAGTCATTAAGCCAATAGGTGCTTCCTCAAAACTCTGTTCCCTAACTAAGACCCTTGCTGGAAATTTAACAAGGTCACAGATAATACAAAAAGCAAGAGAAATTCACTTATATTCCAGTCAGCTGTCTAATGGTCAAGAAATACCTTGTCTGGGAGCCAGGGCTTTTGAGTCCTGAGTTCCAGAATCCTGGAGTGACCAGAAACAAATCCCAGCTCTGTTTGTTAAATTCTTCAGTCATTAGTGAGTAGTGTAGATATATATATTTTAAGAGTAGAGCACAAACCCAGTTAAAACAGGGAGCAAGGCTCTTAGGTACTGAACTTTGCTTTTGTCTTATTTTTAAAGTTTAGATCATGAACTTTCATATACTACAGGTAAATACAGAGTACATAAAAGACACTGCGTTTATCTTCTACTCAGATTAAACAAATGTTAACACTTGTCATATTTGCTTCAGACAGCTAAAGTCCCCTCTTCCTTCCCAGTCTTATTTTCCTCTCTAGAGATGATCACTATGATGAAACTGGTATGTATGCTTCACATGCCTAGTTTTATACTTTTAGTACATATCTATGTGCCTGTAAACAACACGTGATATTGTTCTGTTTTTCAAGTTTTTATCCAAGCAGTATCATACTGTATAAATTATTTTTTCTTAGAAGCATTTTTTATTATGTCTTTCAATAGCTTACATGAAAAGCAGTGTGATGAACACATCCATTCACTTAACTGACACGGTTCTCAATCAAGTGTGCCACTAGACTTCCTAGAAACATCTTTTAGACTTGTGTGTTCAAGCAGTTTTTTTGATGCCTGTATAAATTATTTTGTCACCGTTTCTTCTCCCCTTTAATATATTTTTAATATTTATTGACACTGAAGCATATTGATATAGATCAATTATTTTAATGACTATACAGTAGCCTAATATACTGATATACTGCAGTTTCTCCATTCCCCTACTAAGTTGTTTTCAATTTTTCACAGTGGCGACAATAAACATTTTTGTAAGTGTTTTCTTGGGCCCAAGAATTTCTTTAAAGTGTACATCTAGAATCGTTGGGTCATAATACGTGTGAATTCGACTTTGCTAGATATAACCAAACTGCTTTCCAATTCTATACTCTGTTCCCTCATGCCAAGCCATGTATAAAAAGTACTCATTTCTCTGTACCCTCACCAACCCCAGGCTTTTAAATTTTGCATCTGATGATTGTTGAATAATATCTCACCATTTTAATTTGTTTTTCCCCATTTCCTAACATAATTGAATATCTTTTCATATATTTACTGACCACATGGTTTTCTGTTCTGTGAATTCCTATTCATATTCTTTGACCATTTATCTATAGTCTCTATTGGGATGTTCATTTCTTTCTCTCTCTATGTGTGTGTGTACGTGTGTATTCATATTTTGGATTCTAACCCTTGGTTAGTTATTAAACTTAGCTCTCTATTTCTGTCACTCATCACAAAATTTATTCCCTATGTTTATTCACAAGAACTTCTTTAAAAGCATTTGTCTCTTTTCTCTGAAAAAGCCTGTCTTAAAGTGTCACTTTCATGTGACAGAATATTTAACTTTCACATAATTTCCACCCAAAGCTCATTTATTAATAATTGGCATTTGTAGCACATGTAACACGGAGGCCCTTAATGCAAGGAGACCACGTTTAGCCAAGCTAAAAATCCAGAGAGAAGCAGTCCAGCACTGAAAGAAGAATGGGATCACTCAACCCCAGCTCAGAAACATCCAAGCAGAGCTCCACTGTGATGGATATAGATGACATGTTCAGCTTTGCTCAGCTGGCCAGTTGTCTACACAGTTTTTCTTCAGACATTGCTGAGACTTTAATAAGGGGCAAGTATTAGGGGAAGGGGGTGAGATGGACGTAGAATAGAAAAGGAGAGAGAGATGGAATGGGAAAGCAATGGAGTGGGTGGCAGAAAGGGGCACCCAAAAGATATGGGTGACTATGGGAAGAGAAAGAAAGGAGAAATGGGGAGAAGGTGGAGAGAAAACAGATTTGAGAGTGCACCAAAAGAGAATTAAAGAAGGGTGAGCAGAAAACAGGGATAGAATGAAAGAATGGAGAATGTCATACATAGCCAGGGAAGCATTCACAGAAAGAAATGTGAAAGCAAACAAAGAGATACTGACCACTGGAAGGTGTAGAGAAGTGGGAATGTGGAGAACAGCCTGTGCTCTATAGCCACTTGCTGAGAACAGACAAGCTGCCAGGGGAGAGCACAGGCATCTTCCCTCTCCTCCTGGCCAACCTTCCACTCTTTACAGACCCATCTATCTCATACCTGACAACTCTGCTGCGTGCCCATCTGTGTCTCCATACTCAAATTCCAGGGTAGGGCAGTCCACAGAGCCCTGTAATGGAGAAATCTTTGTGGTAACTTGGGGAAAAGGCTGACAAAAGGAGATCACACCCTCATTTCATTTTCCACCTCTCTTGGAGGCCAAAGTTAGAGGAAGAAGGCAACTAGGAGAGTTCCATCTGGGCCTTTCATCCAAGAAGTACCCTCCTCCAAGCCAAAATTAGAGGCTCAGTGTGGGGCTGGGCTGAAGATTCCTATATAGAATCAGAAACTCTGGGCAAAGGACCAGGATCATGAACAGATATGAAAGCTACAATCTGTGCCCATATCTGATCTACATAAACACAGACCTGAAGAACATCTAGCTAATCTCTAGAAAAACAAGACGGATGAAAACAAAAGAAGTAAACTGGATTCTGACTTCAGCTCTGTCATTAACCCATTGTATGATTTTGTATGATTTCATTCTGTGGATCATAGTTCCTCATATATAAAAAGGTGTCCTTAGTTCCAATATTCCACAATTTTAGGACTGTCAAATAAGGTAGCATTTCCACTTCAAATTGTACTAAAGGCTAGATTTCCTATGATGTTGTATGTAAAAATTTATAATACCCTTTTTTTTTTTTTTTAATTATTTATTTATTTTTGGCTGCATTGGGTGTTTGTTGCTGTGTGTGGGCTTTTTCTAGTTGCGGCGAGCGGGGCTACTCTTCATTGCAGTGCGCGGGCTTCTCATTGCGGTGGCTTCTCTTGTTGCGGAGCACGGGCTCTAGGTGCGCAGGCTTCAGTAGTTGTGGCGCTCTTGGGCTTAGTTACTCTGCCGCATGTGGGATCTTCCCGGACCAGGGCTCAAACCCGTGTCCCCTGCATTTGCAGGCAGACTCTTACCCACTGTGCTACCAGGGAAGGCCCTATAATACCCTTTTAAAAGTATTTTTAATATAATCCTACACCCGAACCTCTTTAAGCATTTTGGGATAGATTTTTCCTACCAATATATTAATAAATATGAATTAAAAAAATTTTGAATGCCAGGTCTTGTCACATACTATGTGATCTTGAACAAGTTACTTAACCTCTTTGTGCCTCAGTGTAGTATAAAAAATGTATTTGGTCTTTGCCCCATCACCCACCTTCCTGGCACAGAGCTCTTAAAACCTTTGGAATTTCCTGAGTAGTAGGAGTGCCTGTTATTCATAAGGAGCTCCTGTCAACCATACTTGAGGTTATGCTAATGAGGTGACTTAGAGTGAGAATTTCAAAAAAGGAGCTCCAGGGAGGGGAGGAGGCTGAAGACTGAGTTTAATCAAGTGGCCAGTGGTTTGACCAACCATGACTAGGTAACGAAACTCCATATAAAAACTCTGGGGGGGCTTCCCTGGTGGCGCAGTGGTTGAGAGTCCGCCTGCCGATGCAGGGGACACGGGTTCGTGCCCTGGTCCGGGAAGATCCCACATGCCGCTGAGCGGCTGGGCCAGTGAGCCATGGCCGCTGAGCCTGCGCGTCCAGAGCCTGTGCTCCGCAACGGGAGGGGCCACAACAGTGAGAGGCCCGCGTACCGCAAAAAAAAAAAAAAAAAAAAACTCTGGGGCTTCCCTGGTGGTGCAGTGGTTGAGAGTTTGCCTGCCGATGCAGGGGACACGGGTTCGTGCCCTGGTCCGGGAAGATCCCACATGCCGCGGAGCGGCTGGGCCCGTGAGCCATGGCCGCTGAGTCTGCATGTCCACAGCCTGTGCTCTGCAACAGGAGAGGCTACAGCAGTGAGAGGCCCACGTACCGCAAAAAAACACAAACAAAAAAACTCCGAAACAATGTGATTTGGGCACACCAATGTGCTAGGAGGGTAATGCCACAGAGAGGGCATGGAAATTCTGCACCACTCCACCTCCATACCTTGTCCTATGCCTCTTTTCATTTTGTTCCTGAGTTGTATTCTTTATAATAAAATTGTAGTCATAAATATAGCACTTTTCTTAGTTCTGCAAGTTGTTCTTGCAATCTATCGAACCTGAGGGGGACAGTCATGGTAACCCCTGAATCTGTAGTTGGCCAGGCAGAAGCGCAGGTAGTCTGGGGATTCCACTGTGGCTGACATCTGAAGTGCGGGCAGTCTTGTAGGACTGAGCCCTTAACTTGTGGGGTCTGTGCTAACTACGGGTAGTGTCAGAACTGAATTGGTATCAGGGAATTGTTGGAAAATGACGTACTCAGTTTTCTCATCTGTAAAATGAGGATAATTCATAGGGTCATTGTAAGGACTAAATGAGATAATAGAGGAAAAGCACTTAGCACACAATCCAGCACCTGGTAGCACTATGTGGACGGTTACTCCAAGAATTTTACTTACTCTACTTATGATTTTAATATATTATAAAGGCATTTTTCTCATACTATTATTATTTTTTTAAAGATAAAGGTTTACTTTTTAAAAAATGAATATTTATTTATTTAGGCTGCGCTGGGTCTTAGCTGTGGCATGCAGGATCTTCGTTGCCACATGCAGGATCTTTGTTGCAGTTTCCTGGATCATTAGTTGCGACATGCAGAATCTTTAGTTGTGGCATGCATGTGGGATCTAGTTCCCTGACCAGGGACCCCTGCATTGGGAGTATGGAGTCTTAGCCACTGGACCACCAGGAAAGTCCCTGTCTCATATTATTATAACTGTCACTTTAAACAGCTAAGAGAAGAGTTCCCTGATGGCCTAGTGGTTAGGATTCTGGGCTTTCACTGCCACGGCCTGGGTTCAGTCCCTGGTGGGGGAACTACAAACTGCACAGCACAACCAAAAAAAAAAAAAAATTTTATTAAAAATAAATAAACAGCTAAGTGGACAGATGTCTATTGGCTTACTTAACCAATTCTCTATTGTTGCACATTTGTTTTTAATTTTTCTTTACTATGTACATGAAGCTGTAATACTCTAATAAATTTTTTTCATATTTAGGATCTTCTCTGACAGATTTTTATAACGGGAATGAATGCATCAAACCTTATGACAATTTGTATGGCTCTTTGTACATGACAAGTTGTTTTCCAAAACCACTTTATGAATTTACACTGCCAAAAAGGTGATTCATGTTTAAATCCACTATAGCAAAGATTTCTAAACTTCTGGATTACAGGGACCAGTAAGAAAAAAAAAAGGTGGATGGTGGAGAATGACATAAGGTTGTTGATGTTTTATTTTCTAAGTAGAAACTTAAAAAATCTCTTAAATATATATATAATTTTAAAAAATCGTTGAATGCCCCCAAAATGCAAAAGACAAAAATATCAGAATAAGAGCCATTAAAAGCAGTGAAGCTTTTTTTGACTGTAAGTCAAAGTATAAGTAAACTTTACGTCGTGTCCCAACACACACAAAACTGGAACAGAAGTTTAACAAAATAATATTTACCACTACCATATGTGATAAACCAGTACTTCCAATTAGTCTATTTCTTTAAAAAAAATGTTGGTCTCAACTCACAGGTTACTCCCTACAGTTTGAAAAACATTGTTTTAAATTACATACATCCTTTAAATTTAGCGTATTGAACTACATTTTATGAAAAACTCACTTCAATGCCTTGAATTTTCCTCATTTTGCTACAAACCAGTTAAACTTTGTCAAGGACTTTGGGAACGACCTGAAGCAAGAAATCTGGCTGTAAGAGGTCTGAGGTGAATCTTTTGGTTAGGTTAAGAATCTTTTTATTAAGCAAACAATCATTCTCTAGCTTCCTTTTAAGGTTAGGATATCCATACACTAAGCCATTGGGAGAGGGTAGGTCTATGGTACCCCTATAAACACAGTGATGTACGAGGCTCTGTTGACTTGTGCCAACAGTAATTCTCTTCCAGAAATTCCTGAAGCCCTAGAGAGGAAAGAAAATCATCCTGCCCAGGACTGTTTTCCACAGGAATGCAAAAGGAGGGAGGGAAGGAAAAGCAGATAGTCATCTATCTGAGAGTCAGCAGAGAGTCCGGCACCCGGGTGTTGTGATAGGGGACGTATTGACAGGTAAGAGCAGCTCTCCTGCTGCAGTGGAAGGTGAAGGAAAGCTAATGTTTCCGGCCAACCTTTGGGCAGGCAATAAGCTCAGATGGTGAGGATCACTGCAGTTGTTCATTTCCACATGAAAAGTGCAGCTGCAGACAATCAGGCGGTAAACTGTGGTGCAGGTGGAAAGCTCTGAGTCTCTGGATACTGAACTCACTGGCAAGAGTAAAACTATCAGAGCCTTTTCCTGAAGGAAGACTTGATAGGTAGGGAAAAGGCCTCCTGGTTCAAGAGGAGTTTTAATTCACCCATAGAACATATCATTCCGAAATTATTTTATTCACTCCCACACTGTCTCTGCACCCCGACTGTGGAGAGACCGCTGTATTCCTAGCACCTAAAACAGTGCTGGGCATATAGAAAGAACTCAACAACTGTTAAATTAATAAAAGACTCATCCCCCTGCCCCACCCCCCAAAAACCATCTGAACAAGAACGATGTCTCTATGGGGGAAGGAGAAACAGGGTGCCCTAAAAGGCCAGATTCGTACTGAGGCAGGGAGGGAGATGATATGGTGCATAAAACCCTGATCCAGTATGGCAGGAGGGCTGAGCTCTGCCTCTGAAAGGTGGTGTGATTTTGGGCCAGTCTTTTCACCTCCTCCACTTCTCTCTTTTATAAAATGGGATGGATTCCTGCTTGTCTGTATCAAAATGGAAAGCATACATGAAATCCCTTTGAAACTGAAATACAGTTCAAATGGTAAACTGTGGACTGTGATGCCTAAGATCTGGCTTCTACTACCAGTTCTGTCCCTTGATGATGATGATAATATAGTACTAAGAGCTACTGTGCGCTAACCAACTACATGCACCGTGCCTGCACTGAATTAAACATTTCATATTCAATTATCTCATTTTGACTTTATCGCAACCTTCTGAGGCAGGTAGTATTAACCTCTTTTTACAGAGGAAGAAACTGGAGCTCAGAGGCTGGCAATCTGCCAAAAGTCACACCAAGAGTAAATGGTAGGGCTGGGATTCAAAACCTCAAAACCTGCTCTGACTGAACCCAAAGCCTGGTACCCCTGGCCACTGTGCCAGATGTATGACCTTCGGCAAGCTACTTTTGTCTCCCACTTCCGTCAAAGCAAGGGCTAAAACCCGGTGACCTCTACAGACCCTTCCACACCTGACATTTTGTGGTCTGATTCCCCGCTCAGATCCGGTTCTGCTCTTGGCTAGCTGATGGAAGCTGGCTGGATGAGGGGGTTGGAGTGAATGTTAATTCACTCCTTTCATCCTCCTAGTTAGGGTTTCTTTTAAGAAGAGGGAACATTCATACTCCCCTCTGTGGGTCTGTATCGTGGGGGGGGGGGGGTCCATCCACCCGCTCTGGTACTGCCCCGCCTGACTCCTGTGTCATTAACCCTTACGGGGAGGGGGCCTGATGTCCGTGGAAAGTGCTCCCTCAAGGGCTCGCCAGCACACGGGGGGAAGGGGAAGGGCCCAAGTCACGCGGCTGCTCTGCTCGGCTCGGGGTGCCTCGGGGTGGGAGGGCGGCTGCCCCCACGCCGACCTTTTCACTGCGGCCGGGCTCCGGCCTCCGGCCTCCCACCCCTCAGGCCACTCACTTCACCTCTCCGCGCCTGTTCCTCCTCCGTAAATCGGCCTTAAGAATTACCACTCCGGAGGGCTACAGCGATTAAGTGAGATAAATATGTGAAAGTATCCCGGACGCTGGATATCACGCTCTATCTTCGCGCCCCCCGAGGGAGGCCAGAGGGCTAGAAAGCCCCAGACCCGCGGCAGGAGACGGGCGGAGAGGGTCAGGGGCTGCAGAGCCCGGAGTTCAGGCTGCGGCGTGCCCAGCAGGCGCCCGCTCCGAGAGGCGGCACGGGGCGCGCAGGGGTCTCCCGGCGGCGGAGGGGCACGCGACCGAAACACCTCAGCCAACGCTTCTCGCCCCGGGCGTCTCCCGGCCCCAACTGAAAGCTCTCCGGGCTCCTCACCTCCGACTCCCGCCGCTGGCTTCTGAACGTTTCCCGGCCTTTAGGCGCCGCCGGCTTCCCTTTGCCGCCGCCGTTGCCGTTGCCGTTGCCATAGCCATTGGCAGGCGGGTTCCCGGACCCGGGCGCCGCGGGGTCCTCCATGCGGCTCTCGTCAGCAGCTCCCCTCTGCCGCTCTGCGCTCTCTGCCAGGGGTTACCCCACAGCCGCCGCGCGCCGGAGCCAGGCCCCGCCCCCTCCACAGCTATTGGTTGAGACCTTTATCCGCAGCCCCACCCTGCATCGCGATTGGCTGTTCAACCTCTCTGAGCGGGACTTGGAGGGGGCTCATTCAAGGGATTTTTTTTCCCACTCCCGCGGCGTCCCTGGTAGCCTGACACTCCGTGGTCGGCTCTTAGCTCCACCTCCCACGTCCTGGGCCTTGAGCTCTAGGTGGTCAGCTCTGCTTCTCACTAGGTGTCCCTCAGCCCTCACCCCATCCCAAATAGCGATCGTTTTGGGGAGCTCTAGTCTCTGCCTGCTGCTCCACTGCAGTCTTCGTTTCCCCAGTATCACAGACCTCTGCCCCCAAGTCCTGGCTCCTGAATACTTTCCAAATCCCGCTTCAGTCGAAGGGGAGGGATGGCACCGCCGGGTGGCCAGGGACACCGCAGGAAACGAGCGACTCTCCCTCTCTGGAAGCTGAGATTTCAGAGGCGAACTCATTCCACTCGGAGTGAGGGCTTGACTGGGAGACTGGGGGTTGAGGGGTGGAGTGGGGCGTTTTTACTTCACTGAAATTGCTGGTGCCTTTCCGGGCTGTTCCTGGCCATCTGCCTTTCTCTGCTGAAGGGGTGCATCTTCCTCATGGTGTGAGCTAGGGAGTAAAAGTTGATTGGAGTACAAATCCCCAGCGCCACCTGTTCCCCAGTCCTTTCCTTCATTCTAAGATCCTTCCTAAGGGCTCAGTGTTACCTGGGGCAAATGAGGCTGTGTGGTTTGCCCACTTTGGAACTTAACGTAAAAAGCGTCTTACAGTAAATATGTGTGCAGTCTGGGATGGTAATAGAAGCCCCAAACAAGTTGGGGGGGGTTGTTGAACTGCCACTTTGTTCCAGGCATTGCACTAGACTCTTTCCAGATATATCTCTCCTACAGGTTGTTTTCACTAATCCAATATTACTGACAAGGAAACCGGGACTCTCAGAGACTAATTACTCCTTGCTTGCAGTTCCAAGGTATCATATTCTAATATCTTGTTTCAGTGTCTCTCGCTGGAGGAAACTCTGCTCTTCTCTTGGCTAACTTCTATTCTTCCTTAAAAATTCTATTTAGTCATCACCTCCTTCTCCAGAAAGCCTTTCTTTTGACCCTCATCAACCTACTCAGGCTGTGCTGGTGTCAGCCAAGTCTGCCTGGATCCACAATCCTTATATTTTCTACTACATCCTCAAAGTAAGGGGCCCAAAGGAATTATCCCCCCTTCTTGTATCATACCTCTCCCTCACACTTTCCTCTGCTAATTAATAGGTGACAGATCAAGACAGAGTTGAGAGTGAGCACTCCTTGGAGATTTCTGAGTTCCTTTCTCTCCCTGGTCTCCAACATCTCCTTACTGTACCCACCCACAATTTTCCCTTTCCTCTCCCATTCCCACCACCCACCCACCTCAACCTGGATATAAGCTCTCTGAGAGTAGCTTTTGTTCATCTGTGTATTGCTCATTTCTGTGTGTTTAACACAGGGTTTCTTCTGTACTGTCGACTGAAAAATGTCTTGTCGTGGGGAGCTGTTTTGTGCACTGTAGAATGTTTAGCAGAATCCCTGGCCTCTCTTCACGAGATGCCAGCAGTACCCTCCCCCTAACCGTGACAACCAAAAATGTTTCCAGATATTGCAAAATATCCCTGGGTGGGGTTGCAGGGGGCAAAATCTTCTGTGGTTGAGACCTACTGGTTTAAACAGAATTGAATTGATATGAATTTCTAAGAAAGTCTCTGGCTCAAGGCCTAAACTATTTGATTTTGGAATTTTTTTCAGGGTATAATTTTGTTAAACTCTTAAAGATTCATACTCTGCTTTAAAATTCACAACCCACACCTAGCTCATCACTGCTTCAGTGTGGTAAACCTGCCACAGCACAACCCATTGGGGCTTCTTAATAAAATTATTTTCTACCTTCCCTCTTCCCAGTATATCTCCTCCTAAGCAGTCAGAGCTCTAGGACTGACAAGCCCAGAACTTCATATTCTTTTGTGAGCCTAGTCAATCATCAGGATCCCCAACAATGGTGACATACAGGGTGGCTACTTTTGAGGTTTTGTTCTTTTTCCAACCTATCCCTAGGGCCAAGGGAGCAGAGTAATCTTCAGTTGGGAGTAGAATTGAGGACAACAGCTCTCAAGTCCCCTCTGGCCTTTATGTAAAGCCATTTGCTGAGCCTAGAGCTCCATCTGGCTTCACTTTGGGAGATGGGGTTTAAAAAAGCAGTGCTATGGAGATTGCAAAGAATCAACATGGGGAGAGACCTCAATCCAGTATCTTTTCCACACTGCAGTAGAATGGGAGCCAGTAAAGATCAGACATCTATCTAATCATTAGAGGCCCAGACTTTCAGAGCTTATCATAAGGAGGAAGATATCTGGAAACAACTACTGGAAGAAGTAACAAGAAACAACAGATTAACTGAAAACTTTGAAACTCTGGGCCATGTAATTGGCACACACTCAATTTCTTTTAGCTTATTTGTCAACAAAGAAGTGACAGCCATCAACACCACTGACCACAGAGGTACCCGTAAATATACCTTGGAGCTAATTAGGGACTGGTCCACATCTTGCAGAGATGGCTCCAGTGTGGAATTATTTTTAAACCTACACTACCACTTTCCCTTGTCCCCAAACTCAGGTATTCTGAAGCTGCTGGCAGAGGGCTAGAGGTATAAATAGGTATAGTTACAAGGACCAAACATACCCCTTTCCCCATATAAGCACTCCACTTTAATCCAGAGGTTGCTTGGATATGTGATTATATAGATAACACCTGGCATTGAAAAAGCTTTAAAATAAGATTGCAGGAAGTCTTAAAATACCTAGTTTTTGAGGGTATCGGGCAGCCAGGATAAAATAGTACAACAGAAAAAGGATAAGAATACCCTCTTTGCCCTATAAAGAGCACATGTGGGTGTAATGAGGCAATTCAGGCTGTAGGGCCCTAGGCTGAGACAAGGAATCGATATTTATGTAGTACCTAGTGTTTGCTGGGTCTGTAAGCAGTATTTTAAAAATTAAATCAGGTCATTAAATCTTTAGGAGATAAGCATTATCCATTTCACAGGCAAGAAAACTGAGGCTCTGAAGGGTTATATAATTTGGCCGAGTCACACAACTTGTAAATGGTAGAGCTGGTCAAGTCAGCCTGACTCCAAGCTCTTTCCACAACATCACGAGATTGAGAAACTGCACAGCAGTGGGCAGCCTGGGATTACCCTGTGAATCTGAAATTAAGACCGAGGCACTCAAGTTTCCATCCTACACAAAAGAGGAGTCAAACCTTGCTGTAGGGCTTCCCTGGTGGCTCAGTGGTTGGGAGTCCGCCTGCCGATGCAGGGGACACGGATTCGTGCCCCCGTCTGGGAGGATCCCACATGCCGCAGAGCGGCTGGGCCCGTGAGCCATGGCCGCTGAGCCTGTGCGTCCGGAGCCTGTGCTCTGCAATGGGAGAGGCCACAGCAGTGAGAGGCCCACGTACCGCAAAAAAACACAACAAAACAACCTTGCTGTAGTGGAGCAAATCCTGCCAGCTGGTTTACAGGCTCCATGCTAGCTGCTGCATTCTCCTTTGAGAATGGGCCACCTTTGAACCATTACCAATTGCCCAGGCTATTCCAGCCCTGTGGCCCTTAGTTTAGACAAACAGAAGTCAAAGTGGCATGAGATTCTGATAGGGAAGAAAACATCTTGCATACAGGATATAGAACTTGTTTAGGTTGTCAACTAAAGAAAGTAGCTATCTTTAGTAGCTATTTCTCAAAAATGGCTACTCTACTGGTAGTTGAGAAAGAACAGGCAGTTGGACTCATCCTCTGGTTATGATTTACTCGGGCAAAACCTGACTTAGAGACAATTCTCTGCTAGATTCATTTCTTTCTTCTCTTTGGTTGGATGTCATAGTCAGGTCCTGTAGTCAGGGTCTTTTGGTCCCAAACCACAGGAGGCTCCTTTTTGTGCTCTCCAGCTTATGGCAGCACACAGAGGGCTTGGGGGACCAAGATCCAAGCTTTAGTTTCTCTGCCTTAAGCCTATACTTCTCAACTCCCCCAGAGTAGTCGCTTTACGAAGGCAGGTTCTTTATACACATAATGGGGTGGGAAGTGGGGGAAGGGTGATATTTATGAGTGGAATGACCCACCATGGAACAAGGGACTCAAGGCTAAGGACACTTAAACATGCCTATTGGTAAGTGCTTCAGCTTTTCACATCCTTGCGCTACAGCAGGCTCTCTAGCCTGTTGCCCAGAAGCCTCTCTCATCTCTAAATTCCTAGTTCACTGAAGCAAGGAATACTCTCAGTACAAGAATCCATTTTAAGAATATTTTATTTTTCTTTTGAGATTACATATTCATTATTGCTGATCTAATACAATCACTTAGACATAAAGATTTCCAAGAGCCTCTCAGATATGGCAATCTTTAGAGGTTTTATTTCCTTTCAGTAAGATGACAATGAGAACTAGATGATTTTACATATATATGTATGTATATATAGTTTAGAACTTGTCCACATATAATTTGCTGGTGTTGCCTATTTTTTCCTGTAATTTTCCTTTATTAAAAAAGCTTAATGCAACAATGCATTTTGATTTCTTTTTTAAAACCATGACAAAGTTAATTTTGAGAAAACCACAGGAGCAGCAATTTCAGATCTGTTCAGAGAAAAGCCAAGCAGCAAAAAAGCTTTGCAGGAGTATGTGGCCATGGGGAGCCGTGCTCATATGGGAGGGGAGGATGAGGAGGTCGGAGGGCAGAGGAAAGGTAGACCAGATACTTTTTTTTTTAATGAGAAAAAGAAAACAGTATTTCCATTAAGAAGGCAAAAAACCTTGAAAACTAGCACAAATTCACTGCAGAGAAAATGGTAAGATTCCCCACAGGCCAGGGTCACATATAAAGAGCTAATTAGTCTTCTTTCCCATGCTTCCAGATACCTAGGATGCATCTGAGGTGAGAGCTCGAGGGAAGAAGATGCATTTGTTCTGATTACACGGGCAGAAAGAATAACGACCAAATTCCAACACCAAGGTAGAACCCAAATACTCAGGAGGCCTGGACCTCCTTTTCCTTAATGGTTATGACACAGAGTCCCCAGAAAGAGACGAAGAGTGGTCACCTGAAACTCAGAGGCAAATACCTCACCATGGGTAGCAACATGGGCAACCTAACCTAGAAGCCCAGTGTGGCTCTTTTTCATTTGGAATGGGTCTCTTCACATTTTCAAGGCAGAGTATGTCCTGTCAGGATCAGCACATAGTAAGCTCCACAGGCAGCCAGGCTTTGCTGAGAAACAGCAGGTTATGACTTTGGCTTAAGAACATAATAAGCTAGAGTCCAGATATCTGCCTAATGGAATCTTCTCTGGATATAAGATGAGACACAAATTTCATCTTCTGAATCTTCTGTTAAAGGGATCCAATTAATTAAAACAAAAAGCCAGAACAGGGTGGGCAAAAGGAAGAATTGAATGGCCTAGTGGGATTTTCAGCATTTATGATCTTCTCCATGAAAGAATATAGCCACGCATGTGGCATTTTTCCAGTACTTGCTAAGACATACGGCCTCTGAGGAACTAGATTCTATGGGCTGAGACTGTGTACTATTTAGTGAGGCAAACAACCATTTACCTAAGATCCACCTCCCTACCTCCAAAGGGAAGGTCACTTCCAGACTAGCTCTGTGGGTATATGTGAAGACCAGGAGAAGTTGGAGAAGGTAGAAATCGGAGAGCAGAATTAGGGTGGGAAGGTTATGGTGATTGTGGGTGGTCTGGTGTTTCCTTGGGTCACCTTGGTCTTGAGACTTTGAGGCAGACCAGGATAGGGGAAAAATGGAAAAACAAAACTGAGAGTGTTAAACAGGGTTAGCAGGGGGAGAAAGAACTCATTTCATTCAAGATTCCTAGGACCACTCCAGACTTTAACTCTTAGAACCAATCTGGTCCCAATGGAACCCTTAATACCAACAGGTCAGTCTCTAAAAGGAATCCAACTCTTAGGTGGGACGCAAAATTTCAGGCTGCTCACATTACAAATTTTTTGTAATGTTGGAGTTACTCAAGAAACTACCTCTGGAATACAGAAACCCAAGATGGCCAGAACGTAAAAAGATATCCCAGCAGAGGAGAAAGACCACAGACCAAATTGCAGAGACGTTAGATCTCAGTTTCATATTCAATGGCAATGGCCAAAGGGATGAATGTCTGACGACGTTCAAACTAGCTTTGATCATCTGGATTCAGTTTACGGTGTCATCTCTGTATAGCTTAGCCAGTTAAGCTGCAAAGCCCTTCCCAGGAGACAAATAAATATATTCTGCTTCTTTAGGGTGTTGAGTTGTGGGTCTGAAAGATCTGTCGCATTTCTGAAGCCCTGCTCTCCCAAATCCCTTGGAAAGTAAGCCTTTCCCTGCTCAGTTTCAGAAGGAGTTTTAGGCAATAGGAGGAAGTTTCAGGAAGCAGTGTTTCACAACAAGCCTCCTTTTCTGAGACAGTGCCAATCTGTAGGGAGCTTCCTGGGAAATTATCCAGTTAAATGACAAGGAAGTAAAATTATGGGCCCCAGTGGGGCTGGCCCTCACTTCCTGAGCAGAGGCTAGTTGGGTTAGAAAGAGGGCAAAGCAAATGTCTGATAAACATCAGAGCTGTTGAGGAAATAATAGAGGCACATTCCTCTTGGAACCTGAAATTGTTAAAATGGACATAAATATTCAAGGAGAAGGAAGGAGTCCCGGGTAAGGAAGGAGACTCCCAGGAAACAGAGGCACAGCTGAGTTCTTTGTGTATCTTGCCAAAGCCACAACACTCCTTCCTTCCTTCCATTTTATAAAGAAGGCAATGATAGTGATGGTCAAGGCTGGGAACCCAGGCCATGTTAATTCAGTGGCTTCCAAAAGGCCTCACCTGGGGAAGGGCCAAAGCTGAGAAAGGCAGCTGCTAAAAATTTATTCCAGAAAACCTCAGAGAAGGAGGAGTCTGGAATCCATGGACTAACTCCTGAGCCTGGACAAGAGAACAATGCCCAGTGCTGAGGATTCCGAGTCAGTGGGGAATGACTCAAAAGATCCACTGGGAACCCCATTTCTTTCCTTCCTCAGCCTGTCCTCTGCGGCTCTCACAGCCCTCAGGACAGCAACCACACTCTGGGCCAAGGCGACATTTATTATTTAGGTTAATAAATAAATAACCTAACATATAGGGTGAGCACGGCAGGCAGCTGATTGGAGAAGCAGCTTGCTGGGTTCTTTCCTGTATAGGAGTGGAGAAAAGACTTGGAGTTCTATTCCTTAAAACTTCTTCTGGCTTGAATTACAGGAACTTAATACCTGCAGGAAAAAAGAAAGATGAGACTGTGATGTTATCAGCTTGTGGGGATACTGGGACATGAAGAGCCGGCCTAAAGGTATAACGGGGAGGCAGGGACTTTTCTGCAGTGTATGGTGAGGGTAGATAAATGTGGTGCTTTTTCACATCAATGAAGAAGGCCAGTTTTTCTCCATACAGGGTAAACATCAAATCAAGAAGATGAAGTGGCAAATTCAGGAAAGGGAACACTGTTTAATGTCTGGAGAAGGCCTCAAGGAATCATTTGGGGGTGGTAGTGAGTGGGAGTGGGTTTATTTTCCTGAGTTCATGTAAATATGGTGATGGATGAAAAGACCAATTCCAGTGCAGGAAGCTCATCACTACTCAGGCTTCCCTATTTTATGGGGAGTCCAAGGCACCTGTAGTAATTGGGCTTGAAGGGCCCATTCTTGTTGAGCCCCAGATACTTGGCCTGTTCATCTGTCAGCTCGGTCAGGTGGGCATCAAAGGTGGGCAGGTGTAGGCTGGCCACATACTCATCTGGAACAAAAGATCACAAAAGACCTGGTATAAGCATTCTTGCCTCTTGTCTGGCTGTTCTCTCCAGCCTTAAAAAGTTGGAAGACACCTTCTAATTCTCGGAGCTGAACGAAAAATGCTTAACTTTTGCTCACTGGACCTCAATTCTAAGGAATGGTTGCTTGAGCTTAAGCCCAGTGCTTTCCAAAGTCATAACATTTCTTCCTTACAAGCTGTTTCAGCCTTGAACCTTTCCTTCTCCCCAGAAAAGTGAGAAATGAAAGAAGCAATAGGCCTTAGAGTCTAAAAGGAAGGATGGGACAGTGGGTGGACTCAAAATCAGGAAGCTCCAACTTTAGTTCTGCCTTGTACTTTATACTTTAGGTCACTCAGAAAAACTAACACTTGGGGAGCTCCGAAAGGAGTGACTGAGAAGGACACTACACCCTTAGTTCTTATGGGTTTCTATGTTACACCCTTAGTTCTATGGGTTTCTCTTACCTGAATACATATTGCTTATTCAGAATTTTGAGTCATTTCCTATGTATTTGTTGGGTCTCCCTAACTTCATTATACATTCAGTTATGGACTGTTCTACTTTTTTATATTCTTCCAAGGTGTCTATTAAAGGGATAATATGTCAACTTCTCACAGTTGCTGTGCATCTAATGCTGAAGCAAAACAAAACCAGAAGCTGATTTATTCCCTGATCTTTGGCTTGGGAGTTTATAAACATACGGTATCAGTTCAGGTGTTTGAAGCAGGTTCGTTAAAAATTTAAGACAGTTTAATGTTTCTCCTATACGAAATGGCCACATAACTAAACTCTTAACTGAAGCTATTCAGAGTCTTTCCTTTGGCCTGAAGCAACAGGGTCAGAGTTAGAAGGTGTAGTATGAAAGTCTTCTTGGTCTGAGAAAAGTTTGGTAGGAGCTACTTAGCAGCCTAGAACTGGAGTAAGTCAGATGTCACAAGGTAGGAGATGATTCCTCTTTCTTGTGGGGGGAAGAGTTTTTTTTTTTCCTTTGGGATTTTTTTCTTGTGTAATAGATACTTTGGGAAAATCCTTAAAATTCACAGGCAGGTAAACTAAATCACAGCAAAATGTCCTTACTTCATTAGGACAACCTATTTGGAAAACGTGATAAATCAACTGTGGATGAAATCTAAGAATCTTAGCTCCTACTTTACAAGATGAAGATATCTTTTTTCTATCCCTAAGAAATATAATGCCCCCAATCTTCCCTTAGCCTCTGACTCTGAACTACTTGGTAAGGACTGGGATAGAAGAACTCATGCTTACCCATTTTCTTGGGCAACAGGTAGACATCCTGCTTATAGCGACCCTCAGGAGCATTGTAGAGTTCTATCAAGGCAAGAGCCTAGAAAAGCAGAGAAATGGATGCTGACGTGCCATTCATAGCAATCTACCCCATATCAAGTGAAACCCTGATGGGCTAATGACTCTTTCCAGCCCACTGCTTCCCCACTCTGGAGGCCTTACCTGAGTAGTTGCAGTGATCGAGAGCACAAATGTAGGCACTGTGGAGCAGCTTAGGTTTAGCAGACGGCCCTAGAAAGCAAAGGTTAACACACAAATGGGTTGGTTAGATGAAGTCTCTGGCTTTGAGGAGTGAGGGAAGAACACGACAGCCATTTTCCAAACACTTCCCAACTAACATGCTGGACAAAATGCAGGTGTTCAGTCAGTGGTAATGAACTGATTAACATTTGAGTGAAATGTTAAGAAATTCTGGAAAATCTGATGAAGATAATAAGATAAAAGATCTCTGCGTTTATGTAAAAAGGAATAGAGATAGTTACATGATACTGAGGCTTATGCCAAGGGAGGGTATATTCCCCTTGAATTTTCTACTTTCTACAACAGAATATCTTCCTTCTGAGGCATCGATATTCCTTCGGAAAACTGTCCTAAACAATGATCTGGTCAAATCCAAGGGCAACCTCTCCAGGTCGTGATGGGGGACATTTTTTGACTTAGGAAGCTGTGATGGTTTCTGTGCTTTTTCCTCAACCTGGTTCCCCTGAATTCAAGGGCAGTCATGTATTTCCAGTGGGTGATTCAGAGAGTTAGAATGCCTAGAACCTTCCCCCCAATGCCATTCTTTCCTACTTTATTTCCTAGGAAGCTTGACCACGTTTTCTGCTCAACCATTGTAGCCAAAAACAACTATGGTGCTAGCTTTTGCCACCAAAATTACTAGATGGGACCTGGAAATAAGTCACCAGACAGTGGGCTGACTTTAAAGCAATTAGTGAATATTTAACAACCTGCCAGTCCCCTCCCTGTACACACTCCTGTACATACTTTATAGACGCCCTAAAGTATTTGAGAAGGTGAGATAAGGTGAGAAAAAGTGAAGAGAATAGGAAGAAGACTCAAAAATAAATTTAAAGGCCTCTAGATGAAGACAGTATGTTTTCATTTTCAGTTTCTTTAATTAAAAAAAAAAAGACTGAAAATCAAAACTCAAGGAAAGTATTATTGTCCCCCTTGTAATCTTGGTATCTTTCCCTGAAGAAGAGAAAGTGTTAAGGTAAAAACAGGGGGCATTGTTACAGCTGTCAGAAATCTAGGATAGGAAAGAGAAGCTCTCAAGAAAGGAAAAGTGGCCAAACATTGACATGGGAGTCTAAGTGGCCTGAAAGTCAAGAGTAGGGCTGAGCTAGAAGAAGCCAGGAAAGGGAAATATCAATCACACAACCAATACATAGCTGGGTATCTACTACACGTCTGGCTCAGTTTAGGGGAATGGACACTCAGAAACAGGGAATCTATTAGCAAAGACATGACCTTCTCAGAGTTTGCCTAAGATTATCTTAGTTACAGTCAGAAATATCTACTTTGTGCTTCCTGATTAAACCATCCCACAAATGACATTATCTCTTTATAAGCATCACTCAAAGTGGCAATGGTTCTATCCATTAATTCCTTCCACAGTAATAAGCCATTGTCTGACTCAACCTGTAGAGTGACATAGAGAGACAGGATAATTGGTGAAAAGTGGGGAACCAAAATAGTTTCTTAATTGCTGAATGAAAAGACCTTTCACAATTAGATGTAAAATCCATTGGTAAAGTAGTTAAGCTTATTCTTAAGAGGAGTTGAAAGTATGAGAGAACAAGAGGGGGAGGAGACATGGGTACTGCAGTCTCTCCTGTCAGGGGTGAACTTCTCCAGCCTCAGGTCTTACCTCTGCCAGCAACACTATCCTCTTGCCATCAGGCCATATTACATGGTCAACTTGGGATCTCACTCGCTCCCAGGTCAGTTCTGGTGTCCGAAGACTCGCCTGGAACACAATACAGCAAGCACACCATCAGCCATGCCAAGTCCCACTTTCTGGATGGAAAGATGTCGAAGGGAGCCATTTCAGATAGCAAGTTGAAAGAAGCAACCAACATGCCAGATGGAGAATACCTGCCCTGGGTTGGTTAGGACTGTTCCATTTCAGGGAATTTAATCTTAGGCCCAGCCAGGGAGAGATCACTCAGGATGTCATTCCACAACATATACTGTGCGCCCACTCTCTGCTGAGCACAGTAAAAGGTGCTATGGGAAATACAAAAGAAACCAAAGACATGGTTTCTGCCTTCAAAAAGCTCATACTTTAGTTCGGGACACAAAACAATACATATGTGAGGGGATAAAAGCCTTTAATACTTATGAAGCAACATGCAGACAAGTGCAAATTAATACAGTGCAGACTGAATACATAAGTGCTGAAGAGACACAGAGAACAGGAGGGTCAGAGCTGAGTGAGATTAGTCAGAGAAGAATGAATGTCCTACACATAGCATGCCGGGGCCCACGGTTCTGCTCTCATGTCCCAACATCCCAGGTTCCACCTTCTCAATGATGGTGGTTCACCCTAAAGTTACAGAAGCTTTGTGACCTAAGTGCAAATGTGAGGTAGCCTTTAGAGCAATGCATAATGGTAGAGTAAAGCTCCCAATGGCTCACCCTCCTTCCATTTCTGTATATTGTATATTCCGAGAAGAGAAGAAATGTTAAGTTTATTAACAGCAGTAATCAAATAACAGTCACAGGGTTTAGACTTAAGGCAACAACTTCCTTCTTCCAAGAGGCAATGCCTAAAATAGAAAGGAAGTCTGTACTCTAAGACTACCCATTGGCTCAAGTTGGTCAAATTGAGAAGTTCTGCCAAATAGTAGTTATCAGACAAATAAAGAGAAACACTTCCGTTATATGACAATCATTTACTGGGGTACATACTGTATGCTAGGCATTATAGCAAAGAACACTATTATAGATAAGACTGTGGACTCCTCTACTAGACTGTGAGCTGTTTATTGACAGGGACTGTATCTTCTTTTCTTTACTAATCTAGTGGGAAAGAAAGACATATAATTATAATTAGATTCAGTATATTCAGGACTTTATTAATGGTCTGGACCATTTCTTTATTAGGTAGATGGGAAATATAAAATCTCTTCCGATGTCAAGTTTCATAAATTAGTTCAACCTTTCTAGAGGGCAATTTGGCAGTAGCTAACAAAATTTCATATGTACCTAATCTTTGACCAATCAAATTCACTTTTAGGGCTCTATCCTATAGAAATACTTGTTCAAGTTCAGAAATATAAGCGCCCACGAATGTTTAACCCAACATTATTTATAATAGCAAAAAATGTAAATCAACATGGGAATGGCTAAGTAAATCAGGATAATTCCATACAATGGAATATAATGTAGTTCTCAAAAACAAAAAAGAAATTAGTAGATCTGTATTTGTTAACATGAAAACCATACCTTATTAAGTGAAAAAATCAAGTTGCAGAAATAATATGCTGTAACCTCAATTTTGTAAATTTTTTGCTTCTTACTTTATACGTATTTATGTTGCTTGAATTTTAAATTGAGGAAGTACTACTTTAAAATTAAGATTTTAAAAATAAAATTTATAAATAAATACTACAAATAGAGTTAAAAAGAATTTAAGCAAATAGGCCATTTGGGGACGTTAAGGATATACAGAGTAAATCCCTCAGCCTTTAGAAATATCACCATGGAGGACAATAACCATGTAGAGCCAAGAGATACTCTTTGGTAACACTAGCAATTTTTTTATTGAGATAATGGGACTTTAAGTATTTCAAGTTCTTAATGTTTCATACTCCCAATCTTCCATTGGATAAGCAATCTTGATGACTGGAACTAAAGAGCTGACACAATGATAACAAGAGTCTCTTGTCTTAGGAAATATTCCCTGGGAAAAAAGATGTGGTGGAATCAAGGAAAGGGAACTTCTTAGGAACATCATAAAAATGATCAGTGCTTAGTAGAGGCAATTTACTAGAGCACTGGGATGGCTATGATGCAAGCAAAAGACCTGAGGGTTTAAAATGGGGTTTGAAGAGCAACTTGGTTAAGTTATTCCCAGCACTGCCCATGCAGTTCCAATAAACTATTAAAGTCTATTTGGCATTTACACTCCTTGAGAGAAGTGTTTCCTATGGCTAGCACAGTTTTACAAGAATTTCTCTTAAAGACATCCAATGTCTTTTCTGTGGATTTATAATCACTAAGCAATCTACCAGGAAAAAGGTCCCCTATGCCCACTCCCTTCCCAAACTAGGTGTACGTCCCACTGTAAAGCCAAGAACAGCTGTGGTTCTAGTCCTGCGAAGCATGGAGTCGGTAGCAAGTCTCAGGCTGTAATTCTCTGGCTGGCAAAAACTTTTTTTTTTTAATTTATTTACTTTATTTATTTATTACTTTTGGCTGCATTGGGTCTTTGTTGCTGCACTCAGGCTTCCTCTAGCTGTGGCGAGCGGGGTCTACTCTTCGTTGCGGTGTGTGGGCTTCTCACTGCAGTGGCTTCTCTTGTTGCGGAGCACGGGCTCTAGGCGCGCAGGCTCAGTAGTTGTGGCGCACAGGCTTAGCCACTCCGCGGCATGTGGGATGTTCCCGGACCCGGGCTCGAACCCATGTCCCCTGCATTGGCAGGTGGATTCTTAACCACTGCGCCACCAGTGTAGCCCAGGCTGGCAAAAACTTTTAAAGCATGTGCACATAATGGTTTAACCACCTGAACTGTGAAGCTTACAGTCACACAGGCTGTCTATGTGATATATACGGGTAAGCAGGTTTCTTTTCAAGAGAAAGGAAGTATGTGACAGAGAGACTTGGACAAAAGGCAGCTAAGAGCACATCCCTATCACAGGTCCCCTAAGTATTCATGGTATTATTTTTCAGAAAAAAATACAGTTTTCTAAATGACCAACTCTTTCCATGAGCAATTGCTTCCTTAAAATGCAGCAGTCAACATCTCAAGGTTAGGTAAACTGTAAATTCCTCCACAAAAAAAGATCCTTACATTTTTGATCACTAAAAACTCTGGATAAAAATTTACCAAGTCATTTTCCTTCCCAGTTTTGCTGAGTTAACTTACAGTGATTCATCTCTCTTTATCACACTCTGCATCCAATCCATGTAGCAAAGCCCACTGGTCCTACCTTCACAATACATCACTTCTTATCACCTCCATTGTTTATCCATCTAATCCAAGCTACCTCCTTCTATTGCTGGAAATACTGAAAGAGTTTGCTATCGTCCCTATCACCACTCAAGCTCCAGAAGTGTTTTCTTCATACAACAGCCAAGGTTATTTTTTAAAACGTATGTCAGATTTCATCAGTCACCCACTCAAAACCTTCCAATGGCTTCACTTGTATGCAGAATAAAATCTAAAGTCCGTACCATGGCCTACGAAGCTCTACATAACCTTGCTGCCTCTTATCCTCATCCCCTTGCCCATTCTGTTCCTGCCACAATGGCACCTTTTCTGTTCCTCAAACACATCAAGCATGTTTCTACCTCATGGTTTTGACTCACCATTCTCTCTGAATAGAATGGTCATTCAAGTTTTTGTTCAAATGTTATCTCCTCAAAGACACCTTCTTTGATCACCCTAATTAAATAGCAACCTCAATGTCCTCATCTTTCTGTTTTACTTCAGTATTAGGCACTAACTGAAAATAACTGTCTATTTTTTTTTGGCTGTGTTGGGTCTTCGTTGCTGCGCGCGGGCTTTCTCTAGTTGCAGCGAGTGGGGGCTACTCTTCATTGCAGTGTGCGGGCTTCTCATCGTGGTGGCTTCTCTTGTTGCAGGGCATGGGCTCTAGGCGCATGGGCTTCAGCAGTTGTGGCGCATGGGCTCAGTAGTTGTGGCTCGCGGGCTCTAGAGTGCAGGCTCAGTAGTTGTGGCACACGGGCTTAGTTGCTCCGCGGCATGTGGGATCCTCCCAGACCAGAGCTTGAACCCATGTCCCCTGCATTGGCAGGCAGACTCTTTTTTTTGTGGTACACGGGCCTCTCACTGCTGTGGCTCTCCCATTGCAGAGCACAGGCTCCGGACGCTCAGGCTCAGCGGCCATGGCTCACGGGCCCAGCCGCTCCGCAGGCATGTGGGATCTTCCCGGACCGGGGCCGAACCCGCGTCCCCTGCATCGGCAGGCAGACTCTCAACCACTGCACCACGAGGGAAGCCCTGGCAGGCAGATTCTTAACAACTGTGTCACCAGGGAAGTCCATAACTGTCTATTTAGTAATTGTTTCCCACACTAGAATATAAGCTCCAGGAAAGCAGGCATATTGTTCACTGTTATTTCTTCAGCCAATTAGTACTTAGCACAGAGCAGAGCGAGTACTCAACACAAATTTGCTAAGTAGTGAATGAACATTCTGGAATCGATGTTTAGTTGAGTTTGCTATTTCCTTAAATTTCACTTTGTATGCCCTGTGACACTACATTGAAAGTTGCATAATTAAACTTTTCCAAAGTCATTCTGAACATCTCTCTTTCTGGACCACTTAGTTTAGTCATATACTTTCTGCTAAGAAGAGCACGAAGAGAGTTGAAAGATGGTTCTTGGCTAGTGGCAGTGGCAGATACTGGGGCTACCTAGCAATACCTGCAAAAGTAGGTCTAGTCTCAATGCAGCAGCCAGGGTGACACTTTTAAAATAAAAAATCATCCTTTTAAAACAGAAGGCATAAATCCTACAGTGGCTCCATATTCCTCTCAGAACACAATCAGGAGTTCTTACAATGGCCTCTGAGGTCTTATAACATGTGGCTAATTACCTCTCTGACCTCATTTTCCACTCTTCCCTGCCCCATGCTCTTTTTTTTTTTTTTTTCAGTACGCGGGCCTCTCACTGTTGTGGCCTCTCCCATTGCAGAGCACAGGCTACAGACGCACAGGCTCAGCGGCCATGGCTCACGGGCCTAGCCGCCCCGCGGCATGTGGGATCTTCCCGGATCGGGGCACGAACCCGTGTCCCCTGCACTGGCAGGCGGACTCTCAACCACTGTGCCACCAGGGAAGCCCGCCCCATGCTCTTCTGCTCTAGTCATACTGGCCTCATTGTCGATCCTCAAACAGACTAGGCAACTCGCGCATTGGGGCATTAGGGCATTGGGGCTGTTCCCTCATCGTGAAATGTCCTTCACCTAAAAGTCAACATGGTTAATTCTTTCAGATATGCTCAACCATCACCTTATTAATGAGGCTTATACCTTGATCCCTCTATCTAAAATTACAACCCAGCACTCTTGATTTCCCCTTACCACGCTCTGCTTTTTCTTTTTTCTACGGTGCTTTCACCTTCTAACATACTATAAATTTTACTTATTATGTCTATTGTCCTTTTTCTCACTAAAATATAAGTTCCATGAGGGTAGGAATCTTTGCCTGTTTTGTGCACTGATCCCAAGCATATAGAGCAGGACCTGGCATACAGCAATCACACAATAAATATTTATTATTGAAGGTAAAGAGTCTCCTGGCCTTTATCCTGAGAGATTACTTATGTCTGGGCTGCCTTTGGAGAAGAGATTACCACCACAATTTGAAGGTAATCTAAAAAGCATGAGGAGATCATAGTATAACATACAGAAAAACAGGAAATTCCCTGGTAGTCCAGTGTTAGGACTCGGCGATTTCACTGCCTGAGCCTGAGCCCAGGTTCAATCCCTGGTCAGGTCAGGGAACTAAGATCCTGCAAACTGTGAAGCACGGCCAAAAAACAAAACAAAAAACCAAACTAAAAAACTAAAATAACAAACAAAAACATACAGAAAAACAAAAACAAAAAAACTGGACTTGAAGTCAAAAAACCTGAATTTTGTGCTTCAATTTCATTTTTGAACCAACGGCTATGACTGAACAATGTACTTAAGCTTTTATTTTCCCAACTGAAAATCAGGAATAAGAATACTGCCTCGTGGGGTGGTCAAAAGGATGAAATGAGATAAAGTAAAAATATAAAAATTACATGACTGCATTGAAATTATCTTTATTTTAGAGCTTCTTGACGGTTTAGAACGGAAATTCCTTCCCTCTTCGCTTACTCAGAAGATTTCACTTCAGCGCTCAGAGCATGACCACTTCCCTTTAAGCTTTTTCCATCTGGGGGCTCTACAAGCAGATCAATCCAGAAAAGGACAATCATAGGCTAGATCGTTTTAGAAATATTGATACCTTTGACCATTTAGTAAACGGGCAGTATGGCACAAAAGTGAAACTTAACCAAAAAACCAAACCAAACAAAAAAAACACAAAAAACCCCTCAAAACAACAACAGCAAAAAATCCCTCAAAAACACAAACTAAATAAATTACTCATTATAAGCAAAATATCATGGAAAGACAGAGTAATGGAGCCATGCCACTCCAAAACCTCAAGGGTAGAAACAGGCTTTGGTAGGTTGTTTTCCCAGCTATTTTTAATAACAGAAGAATAGAGCACAGAGTTAAAAAGAGAAACCATTTAAAATAGATATCCCACAGGCTCTCAGTATATCAACTGATCCTTACCTGGCAATGCTGAAGCTCAATCAGAGCAGCCCTCAGTGGAGATGAAAGCATGCTTTGCTTGAGCCATTTACTCAGAGAGAAATACAGTTGTGTCAGAAAAATGCCTTAAAAACTTAAAACCAGAGTGAAAGTCACACTGAGAGATACTTTGGTAAGTCTGAAAAGAAATAAATAATACTTCTATTAACTATTACTTGGGCACCTTAGTAGGATCAAATGTTCTGTTGGATCAGAAAATTTTAGGTGACTATAATAAAACTAGAGAACCACAGCTATAGGTTTTCCAGGTTTGAGGAACACATGCTACTGAATTGATTGTGACATCTATAGATCCAATACTACAGTTTGGAAAATATGTTAAGGGGAGACCTAGCCCCATAAAAGAGGGAGAGAAAAGGGAAACCACCATATTTGACAGACACAGTCAATCTTAAGCAGTGCTCTCATCCCAGCCCATAGATTTCCCTCCCTTGACTTGTTTCCTTGGACCAACCTACTAATCTCACCTTTATGGCAAAATCAAATCTCTCCAAAATACTGACTAGCATACTGACTCATATTTATTGTATCCTTTTTGTAGTTTTGAGTTTACCCAGCTCTTAATCCTAATCATAAAGATAAAATGGCTTACAGTACAAGTAGGTATCAAGCTTAGGTGGAAAAAAACCAATCATTTGAAATGATTAAGTTGAGATAAAGAAGCTTTGTAGAATCCATACGCACAAGCTATAAGGCTAGTGAGTGAACAGCTCTACCAGTACAGTCATGTTTACGATGGCTGGTGACCCTGCTCTTTCTTCTTCTAGTTTATGTTTCTTGGGAAGGAGAGAAAAAAAAAAACAAAAAAAAACCCAATGATGAGTCACTTGAACTTACCACGTCAATCTCCGTGTTGGAATGTCCCATGTTACAAACGATGCAGCTATTCTTCATACGGTCTAAGTGCTCTCTGGTTACCACATTCTTGTTACCTTAAAAACAGAAGAGATAGCCACATGAAAAGGAATGAAGTTGGACCTCTTCCTCACACCATATGTAAACTTAACTTAAAATGGATCAGAGACCTAAATATGAGAGCTAAAACTATAAAACTCTTAGCAAAGCATAGGAATAAATCTTTGTGACCTGGGTTAGGCAATGGTTTCTTAGATAACACCTAAAGCACAAGCAACCAAAGAAAAAATAAACTGGACTACACTGAAATTAAAAACTTTTGTGCTTTAAATGATACCACTAAGAAAGTGAACAGACAACCTACACAATGGGACAAAATAACTGTAAATCATAAATCTGATAAAAATTCTTACAACTCAATAATAAAATTTATGAAGAACTCTTACAAATCAATAATAAAAAGACAGCTCATTTTAAAAATGAGTAAAGGATCTGAATAGAAATTCTTAAAAGAAGATGTACAAAAGATGTGCCAACACACATGAAAAGATGCTCAACATCATTAGGGAAAGGCAAATCAAAACCACAGTGACACACTATTTCACACATACTAGGATAGCTATAATCCAAAAATCAGACAATAACAAGTGTTGACAAGGATGTGGAGAAACTGCAACTCTCATACATTGTTGGCAGGATTGTAAAATAATGTAGTTACTTTGGAAAAGTTTGGCATTTTCTCAAAATGTTAAAAGTAGTTATCATATGATCCAGCAATTCCACTTGTAGGTATATACCCAAGAGAACTGAAGGCATGTCCACAGAAAAACTTGTACACAATGTTCATAGCAGCATTATTCATAATAGCCAAAAAGTAAAAACAACCCAAGTGTCTATCAACTGATGAATGGATATCACTGAAATGTGATATAACCTTAAAATGGAATATTATTCAGCAATCAAAAGGAATGAAATACTGATACACACTACAACATACATGAACCCTGAAAATATTATGCTAGGTAAAAAAGTCATAAAAGACCACATATTGTATGATTCTGTTTATATGAAATATCTGAAATAGGCAAATCTATAGAGACAGAGAATTTAATGGTAGCCTAGGGCTGCAGAAAACTGAAGGGTAGAAAAAAGAGTGAGTGCTAATGGTATAAGATTTATTTTGGGGATGATGAAAATGTTCTGGAATTCGATAATGGGGTTGTACAACTTTAGTAAAAATCACTGAACTGTATGCTTTATCTTTTAAAGATTTTTGATGTGGACCATTTTAAAAGTCTTTATTGAATTTGTTACAATATTGCTTCTGTTTCATGCTTTTTTTTTTTGGCCCCAAGGCATGTGGGATCTTAGCTTCCCCAACCAGGGATCGAACCTGTCCCTCCTGCATTGGAAGGTGAAGTGTTAACCACTGGACCACCAGGGAAGTCCCTGAACTGTATACTTTTTTATTTTTATTTTTTTGAATTTTATTTTATTTTTTTATATACAGCAGGTTCTTATTAGCTATCTATATATATTAGTGTATATATGTCAATTCCAGTCTCCCAATTCATTACACCACCACCATCCCCCCACCCCCCGCCACTTTCCTCCCTTGGTGTCCATACATTTGTTCTCTACATCTGTGTCTTTGTTTCTGCCTTGCAAACCAGTTCATCTGTACCATTTTTCTAGGTTCCACATACATGCATTAATATACGATATTTGTTTTCCTCTTTCTGACTTACTTCACTCTGTATGACAGTCTCTAGATCCATCCACGTTTCAACAAATGACTCAATTTCGTTCCTTATTATGGCTGAGTAATATTCCACTGTATATATGTACCACAACTTTTTTATCCATTCGTCTGTCGATAGCTATTTACGTTGCTTCCATGACCTGGCTATTGTAAATAGTGCTGCAATGAACATTGGGGTGCATGTGCCTTTTTAAATTATAGTTTTCTCTGGGTATATGCCCAGGAGTGGGATTGCTGGGTCATATGGTAATTCTATTTTTAGTTTTTTAAGGAACCTCCATACTGTTCTCCATAGTGGCTGTATCAATTTACATTCCCACCAACAGTGCAAGAGGGTTCCCTTTTCTCCACACGCTCTCCAGCATTTGTTGTTTGTAGATTTTCTGATGATGCCCATTCTAACTGGTGTGAGGTGATACCTCACTGTAGTTTTGATTTGCATTTCTCTAATAATTAGTGATGTTGAGCAGCTTTTCATGTGCTTCTTGGCTATCTGTATGTCTTCTTTGGAGAAATGTCTATTTAGGTCTTCTGTCCATTTTTTGATTGGGTTTTTTGTGTGTGTGTGTTATGTGGGCCTCTCACTGTTGTGGCCTTTCCTGTTGCGGAGCACAGGCTCTGGACGCGCAGGCTCAGTGGCCATAGCTCACGGGCCTAGCTACTCAGCGGCCTGTGGGATCTTCCCGGACCGGGGCACGAACCCGTGTCCCCTGCATCAGCAGGCGGACTCTCAACCACTGCGCCACTAGGGAAGCACAGGGTTGTTTGTTTTTTTAATATTGAGCTGCATGAGCTGTTTATATATTTTGAAGATTAATCCTTTGTCTGTTGAATCGTTTGCAAATATCTTCTCCCATTCTGAGGGTTGTCTTTTCGTCTTGTTTGTAGTTTCCTTTGCTTTGCAAAAGATTTTAAGTTTCATTAGGTCCCATTTGTTTATTTTTGATTTTATTTCCATTACTCTAGGAGGTGGATCAAAAAAGATCTTGCTGTGACTTATGTCAAAGGGTGTTCTTTCTATGTTTTCCTCTAAGAGTTTTATAGTGTCCAGTCTTACATTTAGGTCTCTGATCCATTTTGAGTTTATTTTTGTGTATGGTATTGGGAGTGTTCTAATTTCATTCTTTTACATGTAGCTGTCCAGTTTTCCCAACACCACTTATTGAAGAGACTGTCTTTTCTTCCATTGTATATCCTTGCCTCCTTTGTCAAAGATTAGTTGACCGTAGGTGCATGGGTTTATCTCTGGGCTTTCTATCCTGTTCCATTGATCTATATTTCTGTTTTTCTATTTTCTGTTTTTGTACCATATTGTCTTGATTACTGTAGCTTTGTAGTATAGTCTGAAGTCCGGGAGTCTGATTCCTCCAGCTCCGTTTTTTTCCCTCAAGACTGCTTTGGCTATTCGGGGTTTCTGTGTCTCCATACAAATTTTAAGATTTTTTGTTCTGGTTCTGTAAAAAATGCCACTGGTAATTTGATAGGGATTGCATTGAATCTGTAGATTGCTTTGGATAGTGTGGTCATTTACACAATTTTGATTCTACCAATCCAAGAACATGGTATATCTCTCCATCTGTTTGTGTCATCTTTGATTTCTTTCATGAGTGTCTTATAGTTTTCTGAGTGCAGGTCTTTTACCTCCTTAGGTAGGTTTATTCCTAGGTATTTTATTCTTTTTGTTGCAGTGGTGAATGGAATTGTTTCCTTAATTTCTCTTTCTGATCTTTCATCGTTAGTGTATAGGAATGCAAGAGATTTCTGTGCATTAATTTTGTATCCTGCAACTTTACCAAATTCATTGATTAGCTCTAGTAGATTTCTGATGGCATCTTTAGGATTCTCTATGTGTAGTATCATGTCATCTGCAAACAGTGACAGTTTTACTTCTTCTTTTCCAATTTGTATTCTTTTCATTTCTTTTTCTTCTCTGATTGCCGTGGCTAGGACTTCCAAAACTATGTTGAATAATAGTGGTGAGAGTGGACATCCTCGTCTTGTTCCTGATCTTAGAGAAAATGCTTTCAGTTTTTCACCATTGAGAATGTTGTTTGCTGTGGGTTTGTCATATATGGCCTTTATTATGTTGAGGTAGGTTCCCTCTATGCCCACTTTCTGGAGAATTTTTATCATAAATGGGTGTTGAATTTTGTCAAAAGCTTTTTCTGCATCTATTGAAATGATCATATGGTTTTTATTCTTCAGTTTGTTAATATGGTGTATCACATTGATTGATTTGCATATATCGAAGAACCCTTGCATCCCTGGGATAAATCGCACTTGATCATGGTGTATGTCCTTTTAATGTGTTGTTGGATTCTGTTTGCTAGTATTTTGTTGAGGATTTTTGCATCTATATTCATCAGTGATATTGGTCTGTAATTTTCTTTTTTTGTGGTATCTTTGTCTGGTTTTGGTATCAGGGTGACGGTGGCCTCATAGAATGAGTTTGGGAGTGTTCCTTCCTCTGCAATTATTTGGAAGAGTTTGAGAAGGATGGGTGTTAGCTCTTCTCTAAATGTTTGATAGAATTCACCTGTGAAGCCATCTGGTCCTGGACTTTTGTTTGTTGGAAGATTTTTAATCACAGTTTCAATTTCATTACTTGTGATTGGTCTGTTCATATTTTCTATTTCTTCCTGGTTCAGTCTTGGAAGGTTATACCTTTCTAAGAATTTGTCCATTTCTTCCAATTTGTCCATTTTATTGGCATAGAGCTGCTTATAGTAGTCTTTTAGGATGCTTTGTATTTCTGAGGTGTCTGTTGTAACTTTTTCATTTCTAATTTTATTGATTTGAGTCCTCTCCCTCTTTTTCTTGATGAGTCTGGCTAATGGTTTATCGATTTTGTTTATCTTCTCAAAGAACCAGCTTTTAGTTTTATTGATCTTTGCTATTGTTTTCTTTGATTCTATTTCATTTATTTCTGCTCTAATCTTTATGATTTCTTCTACTAACTTTGGGTTTTGTTTCTTCTTCTTTCCCTAGTTTCTTTAGGTGTAAGCTTATATTGTTTATTTGAGATTTTTCTTATTTCTTGAGGTAGGCTTGTATTGTTATAAATTTCCCTCTTAGAACTGCTTTTGCTGCATCCCATAGGTTTTGGATTGTTGTGTTTTCATTGTCATTTGTCTCTAGGTATTTTTTGATTTCCTCTTTGATTTCTTAAGTGATCTCTTGGTTATTCAGTAACATATTGTTTAGCCTCCATGTGTTTGTGTTTTTTACGTTTTTTTCCCTGTAACTGATTTCTAATCTCATAGTGTTGTGGTCAGAAAAGATGCTTGAAATGATTTCAATTTTCTTAAGTTTACTGAGGCTTGATTTGTGACCCAGGATGTGATCTATTCTGGAGAATGTTCCGTGCACACTTGAGAAGAAAGTGTAATCTGCTGTTTTCGGATGGAATGTCCTATAAATATCAATTAAATCTAGCTGGTCTATTGTGTAATTTAAAGCTTGTGTTTCCTTATTAATTTTCTGTTTGGATGATCTGTCCATTGGTGTAAGTGAGGTGTTAAAGTCCCCCATTATTATTGTGTTACTGTCGATTTCCTCTTTTAAAGCTGTTAGCAGTTGCCTTATTTACTGAGGTGCTCCTATGTTGGGTGCATATATAATTGTTATATCTTCTTCTTGGATTGATCCCTTGATCATTATGTAGTGTCCTTCCCTGTCTCTTGTAACAGTCTTTATTTTAAAAGTCTATTTTATCTGATAAGAGCATTGCTACTCCAGCTTTTTTTTTTTTTTTTTTGGTACGCGGGCCTCTGACTGTTGTGTCCTCTCCCATTGTGGAGCACAGGCTCTGGACGCACAGGCTCAGCGGCCATGGCTCACAGGCCCAGCTGCTTTGAGGCCTGTGGGATCCTCCCGCACTGGGGCACGAACCTGTGTCCCTTGCACTGGCAGGCAGACTCTCAACCACTGCGCCATCGGGGAAGCCCCCAGCTTTCTTTTGATTTCCGTTTGCATGGAATATCTTTTTCCAATCCCTCACTTTCAGTCTGTATGTGTCCCTAGGTCTGAAGTGGGTCTCTTGTAGACAGCATATATATGGGTCTTGTTTTTGTATCCATTCAGCAAGCCTGTGTCTTTTGGTTGAAGCATTTAATCCATTCACGTTTAAGGTAATTATTGATTTGCATGTTCCTATTACTGTTTTCTAAACTGTTATGGATTTGTTTTTGTAGGCCCTTTTCTTCTCTTGTGTTTCCCACTTAGAGAAGTTCCTTCAGCATTTGTTGTAGAGCTGGTTTGGTGGTGCTGAATTCTCTTAGCTTTTGCCTGTCTGTAAAGCTTTTGATTTCTCTGTTGAATCTGAATGAGATCCTTGCTGGGTAGAGTAATCTTGGTTGTAGGTTCTTCCCTTTCATCACTTTAAATATATCATGCCACTCTCTTCTGGCTTGTAGAGTTTCTGCTGAGAAATTGCTGTTAACCTTATGGGAGTTCCCTTGTATGTTATTTTTCGTTTTTCCCTTGTTGCTTTCAATAATTTTTCTTTGTCTTTAATTTTTGTCAATTTGAGTACTATGTGTCTCGGCATGTTTCTCCTTGGATTTATCCTGCCTGGGACTCTCTGTGCTTCCTGGACTTGGGTGGCTATTTCCTTTCCCATGTTAGGGAAGTTTTCGACTACAATCTCTTCAAATATTTTCTTGGGTCCTTTCTCTCTCTCTTCTCCTTCTGGAACCCCTATAATGCAAATGTTGTTGTGTTTAATGTTGTCCCAGAGGTCTCTTAGGCTGTCTTCATTTCTTTTCATTCTTTTTTCTTTATTCTCTTCCATGGCAGTGAATTCTACCATTCTGTCTTCCAGGTCACTTATCTGTTCTTCTGCCTCAGTTATTCTGCTATTGATTCCTTCTAGTGTGTTTTTCATTTCAGTTATTGTATTGTTCATCTCTGTTTGTTTGTTCTTTAATTCTGCTAGGTGTTTGTTCTTTAATTCTTCTAGGTCTTTGTCAAACATTTCTTGCATCTTCTCGATCTTTGCCTCCCTTCTTTTTCTGAGGTCCTGGATCATCTTCACTATCATTATTCTGAATTCTTTTTCCGGAAGGTTGCCTATCTCCACTTTATTTAGTTGTTTTTCTGGGGTTTTATCTTGTTCCTTCATCTGGTAGAAAGTCCTCTCTGCCTTTTCATTTTGTCTGTCTTTCTGTGAATGTGGTTTTCCTTCCACAGGCTGCAGAACTGTATGAACTGTATACTTTAAAAGAGTGACTTTTACAGTATGTAAATTACATCTCAATAAAAAAATTAGATTGTCTTGGTTGTATGACCTTGTGAATTTGCTAGAAAACATTGAATTATACACTTAAAATGGGTAAAATGTATATGGTAAGTGAATTATATCTCAATAAAGCTACTTACAAAAAAAGAGACCGAAGGATTGATGTGAAAAAGAACAGTTTCTTTTTTCTTTTTTTAAAAATAAATTTATTTATTTATTTTTGGCTGTGTTGGGTCTTCGTTGCTGTGGGCAGGCTTTCTCTAGTTGCGGCAAGCAGGGGCTACTCTTCATTGTGGCGTGCGGGCTTCTCATTGCGGTGGCTTCTTTTGTTGCAGAGCACAGGCTCTAGGGCAAACAGCCTTCAGTAGCTGTGGCACACAGGCTCAACAGTTGTGGCTCGTGGGCCCTAGGGTGCAGGCTCAGAAGTTGTGGCGCATGGGGTTAGTTGCTTCATGGCATGTGGGATCTTCCTGGACCAGGGATCGAACCCACATCCCTTGCATTGGCAGGCAGATTCTTAACCACTGTGCCACCAGGGAAGCCCTAAGAACAATTTCTTATGGTTCTTCTTTGCCCCCAGCTCTCCCTGAGACTACAAATAATAGTTTTATTCTTAAATATTCTGATTTTCCTCCTTTAAAATAGAATTATAAAATAAACCCAATATTCCAATGGCTTATGGTTCTAACATAAAGATAAAATATCTCAGTCCAAGGAAAGTAGACATATCTGCATATTCCTCTCTAAAACTCAAAATCTACATCTTTGGGAATTAACACAACTACCTTTTCCACTTTCTCTAACTAGGAAGAATTTTGCTCTAGCCTTGCTTTAATTACAGGGACTAGAGAGAAATACACATCACTTTTGGAAGTAAAATTTTCAAAACTGTACAAATTTAAGATCTAGCTTCCCAAATAAAACTCACTGGTAGCCATCTCCTAGGTAGCTGAGGATGAATGGAGATATGGAACAGTTAAAAAGACTAGAGAGAAACTTTCCTCTAGGGATGACCTAATGGTATACTTTTGGTCAGAGTTCTAAAGAGGTAGGAAGAATGTGAAAGATTGGTTTTGTGGACTACTATCTCTGGCTTTTAGAGTTTGGTTTTGTTCAGAACATTTCCAGTCATTTTTCACTTGTTCCATGAAAGTGTTCCCACGTGCCACCCCATTTTATATGTCATAATCATACCTGTACAGGTAATAACAATATCCACTTGTCGGATGACCTCATTTAATTTCACCAGTCGAAATCCATCCATACTGTAGAAATAAAGCATGATCAATTAACCTAAAAAAGCAGCTGGGGAGCCTTCTGCTACACAACCTCAAAAGCTATTATTACCCAAGTTGCTTTGGTACCTACATCACTTTTTGGTACAGCTGGACTATTGTTAGTGAAAAATTCAAACTCTTTCCTTAGTTCATACAGGACAGAAATAAAAGGTTCTTTCTATCACTGGGACCTAATTCTTCCTGATAATAGGGAGGCAGGGTTAACCATGAAACCCCAATCAAGTTTCTACAAAGTGCCATTTTACCTGAACCTACTACCCCATTGAAATTGCTCTCCCCAAGATAATCAGTGATCTCCTGAATGCCAAAAACAATTTTTTTCTTAGACTCTAATATTACTTGATAACCTCTGCTACATTAAACAGTATTTGCATTCTTAAGGCTCTAGACTCTTGGAGTCCATGATACCGTTTTCTCACTTTTTGATTGCTCCTTCTCGATCTCACTCAACCTTTAAATGTTGGTACTCTGTAGGGTATTCTTTTCTCTATTCTTTCGGCACTTATCCATTCCTTTCCCTTGGCTACAAATGATGCCTCACAGGTGGCTGATTTGCACATTAACATCCAAAGCTTCAGAGTCATAGATCAAATTATCTACTGGATAGCTCCTCCTCATGTCCCACAAGGACCTCAAACTTATTGTGCTTGAAAATAGACTCATTATCTTACCCACACCACCAATTCTGTTTCTCTTCTTCTATATTTTCTATCTTAATCAACAGCATTACTGTTCACCCAGCTCTCCGAGTCAAATAAACTAGAATGTCCTAGCCTACTGCCTCTCCCTAATTAAAATTGACACCACATCTGGTTGAGTCTTTTTCCTTAATTCCTTAAAATCTTAATTCTTAATCTATCCCCTCTTTTCTATACGTGCAGGCCTGATGTTCAGGTCTTATTATTTCTTGCTGTAGTAGCCCCTGGCCCCATCTCATCGCCTCTAGGTTTATGTCTCTCTAATTCATTTTGCAGAGTGATTTCCTGAAATGCCATCTGGCTCATGTCACTTCCTTGCTTAAAATACTTTGGTGACATTGTCTGGTATCAGGATAAGACCCAAATACTTATGTTGATATATGATTATACTGACATATGATTCCTACTCAGGTATTACCACTCCCCCAAATTTATCCTATCGGGCAGCTCCATTAAAACTCTTCCAGCTTCTTTAATATAAACATGCTGTGCTCTCTCCTTCCTAGGTGACCTTGCATATGTCGCCTGTACCTGGAACATACTTCCAAACTAAGAAGTCACTTAAATAAGTTTTAAGACTCAGCTCCATTGACACCTCTTTCTACCCTCACCGCCCTGCTCTTTAGTTAGATATTCCTCCTTTGTGCTCCTACAGAAGCATGTGCTGTTTATCTCTATCACAGCACTTACTACACTGCACAGAGGTTATTTGTCTGTGTGCTTCTAAAAGCAGGGACCTTGTCTCATTCATCTACTCATCTTTCATCCTCAGCACAGAGCACAGTACCTAACACAGAATAAGTGATCAGTTCACATCCATAAGATAGTTTCAATCAGTACCTCAGTCAATATTAAAACACATTCAGGTTTCTCTAATGAACCCTGAAAAAGTGCTAGAACGGTGATAGTTCCCTTCGTGTGCTGGAGCCCTGACTCAGGCAAAGCCAACAACTCTGTTGGGGAAAACTGTGTGTTGATGGCTACGGTGTGTGGGGAGTGGTAGGACAGGGGAAAATGGTTATGGAAACATCTTTATGCCATGCCTCATCTATGCTGGGTGCCTTCCTCTGGAGGGTTAATGGTAAAGATTGGATGGGTTATTCAAGGCTACAGGCATGGGGACTTTGCAGTAGTTTTCAGGGACAGTGGTATTTTATCCTGCTGAGGGTGGCAAGAGACAATTTTAATAATAGCTACCACTTAGTGAGGTATTTATTATGTGACAGCACCTCTATACTTTACATAATTATATATTTATTATATAATGTATAATAATTATCATTATTTTCTGAACTTTCATAATTGAAGTAGATAAGATTACCCACATTTTTAGATGGGAAAGGAACTATTTTTTTTTTAAACTTTTAATTTTGGAATCATTTCATACTTAGGAATAGTACAAACAACCCCTATATACCCTTCAGTAAGAGTTAGTAGAGTTTATCCTTCATTTAGATTTGTCTGATATTTCCTCCCGATTACATTAGGTTATGCATTTTGGGGAGGAATGTGACAGAAGCGCTCTTTTCATTGCATCACTTCAGAAAGGATCTGATATCAGCCTATTCCTTTTTTGATCATTGTTTTCAAAGGGAGAAGGATGGCATGTGGAGCTGATAAGGGGCTACTTGCTCTCTGGTTCAAGGCGTCCCCTGTTACTATTTCCACAGGAGTTCTAAATTGTAGCTTCTGCCAGCCTCCGCTCTCTCAGAGCAGAGCTCCTAGATCTTTGAAAGACAGGTGCTTACAGTTAATAGCAGCCTCTCAGGATCTGGGCAGCTTCTCAGGATCTAGGCCCCTCTAAGATGAAATGTGGCATTAGCTAGGCCATTCTTTGGAGGCAGTTAAAGATAATATGTTAGACAGTGGTGAGAGGAAAAAGCAAATCTCCTTTTGCATGCTTACCAGGCTTGAAGAGCACAGATGGGGTCAATCTCAGTTACATACACAATGGAGCCCATAGCTTTTAAGGCAGCACAGCACCCCTTCCCCACCTGATGAGAGCAGAAAGTACACATAATAAGGAAAGTCACAAAGAAAACAGTTTCTCAAAGCTTCTGGTAAAGTGTACCCCCCTTTCCGCCACCAAAAGGAATTTCACTGAATAGATTCACGCTTAGGGAAAAATCAGAAAAAAAAATAAAATGAATGCAGTTCATAAACAAACTCCTAAACCCTGCTTAGCACATGCATGTGCATAAGAACACCCACACTCACGATTTATAATCAAAACACAAGCTAAAAGAACATCACAAACAGTGCACTGGAACAGTCAGAAAATCAACTTAAAGAAAAAATAGCAAAAATGCAATGGGAAAAAGAAAGATTGTACTTTAACCAGAGGGCCTCTGAAGTTACTTTTGTCCCACTTAAAGTGGTAAATGAATGTACTTTTATGTCCATACAAGTGAAAAATTCTAGTATATTTCAGCAAAATACATTTTAAACACCTAATAATTGAAAGGTTAAACCTTACCTCTCCATAGCCACAGACTACCACCTGCTTCCCACCAAACATCATGTCTGTTGTTCTTTTAAGTCTATGGGGGAAAAAAAATTAAATCAGAAAAATCTCTTGTTTCTTGCTTGAGATTAGATTGAGCCCCTTTGTTTTCATGTTTGGGTTTTGTTTTTTTTTGGTTTTGGGTTTTTTTTTAAATGTTGAAAGCAAGCCTGGTTTCTATCTTAGGGAAACTATTTAATGACTAGAAAGAAAAGTTCAATAAAATATGTATTTTCTTTTTCTTTTTTTTTGCAGTACGTGGGCCTCTCACTGTTGTGGCCTCTCCCGTTGTGGAGCACAGGCTCCAGACGCGCGGGCTCAGCGGCCATGGCTCACGGGCCCAGCCGCTCTGCGGCATGTGGGATCTTCCCGGACCGGGGCACAAACCCGTGTCCCCTGCGCCACCAGGGAAGCCCAAAATATGTATTTTCTTATCCATGCTATCCAATCAATTCCATCTCTATGTGAGGCCTTTTTTCTTTTTGTTCCCCTTGTTTTGGGAGTGGTACAGAAGGGAAGAAGCTATAGACCACAAAGTAACTTTTAAATATAAATGTAATTTTTATTTAGGAGGTGACAAAGCTCTGGTTTAATGTGAACATTGTAGCTTATTGAATTAGACACATAAAATATAATGCTGATAAATGAGTCCTACATTTAGTAGTATCAAAATCGCCAATAGGTGGGCTTCCCTGGTGGCGCTAGTGGTTGAGAGCCGCCTGCCGATGCAGGGGACTCGGGTTCATGCCCTGGTCCGGGAAGATCCCACGTGCCGCGGAGCGGCTGGACCCATGAGCCATGGCCGCTGAGCCTGTGTGTCCGGAGCCTGTGCTCCGCAACGGGAGAGGCCACAACAGTGAGAGGCCCGCGTACCACAAAAAAAAAAAATCGCCAATAGGTCCCATATTAATTCACCAGGGAGGGTAATGGGCAACAAGGTGGAGAAGAGCCTTGAAACACACCAACACTGACTACATGAGGTAGTGAGTTTTCTGGGCTGAGTCCTGCTCAGACATGTTCTACCTCTTTGTCTCTGATTCTCCATGAAGCTAGAATAAAGGTCCTTACTGTTTTCAGGGTCTCTTGGAAGAAGTTGTAGGAGCAGTTTCTGGTTTCTCTGTAGGGTCAGTTGGTCTCCCTTCTCTAGGAAGCCCTGGCTAGGCAGAAGAAACTTCAACTAAAACCTGCCATTCTGAGACAGATGGTTCCGACAAATATTTGTAGGTCTTTCTACTCATCTGTTAACCTCTCCTGTTGAAAAGTCTATAAATGCCCCAAAGGCAAAGTAGAAATCCTATCTTTTTAATGATTTGATAACTCCACTCACTAGGAACTGGTATAACTCCATGAACTCCAATGAAACTCAATAAATATCAATTAAGTGCAGAGGCAGTTTCTGTTGAGTGAAGAGGGTAAGTCTGGCTGGGCTACCACCATACTCAAAAGCCATGGCTTAGAATGGTCCTTGACTGGCTCAGCACAGCAAGGAAATCAATAATCATATTTCTGAGCCTCCTTTGCTTTGACTACCCACAAGCCTTTCTGACTCTCTTCCCAAAGGAAGATGACTCTCTCTTTGTGACTACAAATGACTGTGTGGTGGAAGGGAAACTTCATCAACACCACTACTCTGCAAATGATAGGCTGACAGGGTGGATTCCAGTTAGGCAGTGATTTCCTTGTGATCTGAGGGACCCAGATCTGCCTCAAGGTTCAAGGATAAAGGATAGAAAAGACCTCCGTCAAGAAAGGACTTTTGGGGATGTGAGGGTAAGCTGTCTGGCGGTGTATAAGAGTCATGCCAAGTCTCTGACTTCTCTCTAATTCTTCTAGCCCCAGAACTCTCCAGAAGAGTTCCTGAAATATGGTCTGTTTTATGATCTAAAAATCCTATCTGGGATATCCTTTTTGTTCCTACCAAGTCTTCCTTCCTCAGTCTCCATAAGGCTGCACCTGCCTTGCTTTTTGGCATTGCAGACCAATTACAGAAGTGTCCTCTAGGACTGAGTGGGGCCATTCCCTCATAGCTTATGGTGCAGTGTGCAACCAGCTCAGAGCTACAGAAGCTCAATCCCTAATCCTTTCCTCATATGGACTCTCTATTTTGCAGCCTTCCCTGGAGCATACTTTGATGCTTCTTTAACTTCTCCTCCTCTCAACTCCTCTGAGTCTACGGCCATACCACCCTGAATGCACCCAGTCACATCTCAACTCCTCTGAGAGGAGCAACTGCCCATGACCCAATTGGAAAGTTTTTCACCATCTGAAGATGCCAACAAGCTCTTACTACTACTCAGGTTTCCAGTAGATGGGTGATGTTTTCCTATTTCTTTATTAACTTTTAACTCCAGCTCCACTGCTTCCATCTTACTTTCACCTTCATACATTTCTGATGTTAAAGTATCTTTCTTATCCACAGGGTAAACACTGCTTAGGAGGGACCCTGTCCATGTTTATGAGCTAGTAGAGGTACCTTCATGCATCTTTTACTAAATATAGGCAGGTTTTAGGCTCATAGATTTGGGAGTTGAAAAATCTATAAGAAACAGTTGTGGATGAGTAAATATTTTTACAAGTATATATCCAAATCATTATTATCAGGTGCAAAGCTGTGCATCACAATAACAGTTATATGTGGACAGAACTAGGGACAGTCTGTAAACAGACTGATAGAGTAAGGATTCACTCAAATGTCCAATCTATCTGATAATACTACTGAATCTATAGGAGTAATAATTAAAAATAGTTTGAATTTGCATTGAACACCCCCCTCCAGCCCACAAAAAAAAAAAAGATTTCAAAGTAAAAGTCTTCTTATAAGATCTAACTCAATCCTAAACTTACTATATAGGGTTCTAGAAAGAAGGACAAGGGAACTAACATTGATCCCCAGGATTCATACCTTATCTCATTTAATCCTCACAATAACTCTATGAGATAGGTCTTACTGTCACCATTTTACAGATGAGGAAATAGGCACAGAGAGGTTAAATAACTAGTCTGAGGTCTTAGAGTTAATAAATGATAGAGCCAATTGTTAAACCAAAGTCCTTCTTGCTCCAGTGCCTGTGGTGTTGCAAATTGCCTGGGGTTCAGACTAGTAATGTGGCCCACAGGCCCTTTCTTCACTTTTCCATTAACTAATACATGATGGAAGCCATTTGGCTTGGCAATATTCTAAACCAACTTAATGGTTTCACATAGGGAATTACTGAGTCTTCCCAGCAAGAATGAAGGAATTTCAGGACACAAGTGTAGAAACAGAAACTGGGCACTGGAAGAACACAATTTTTGGTATATTATATCTAAGTAGATTTTGTCAGACTTGCAGTCCTTACAGATTTGAAAAACTACAAATGCCACTGGGAAATAACCCTGTGCTCACCACAACTTTCCAGATGGCCAGAGAATTGTATGATAGTTGGTGCTTAAGAACTGACAACATAACCTGGAAGAGAAATACCAGGAACCTTTTCCTAAACCATCAAAGATATTTACCTATTTATAATGACTTTAGTTACTGACTCCCAGGCCTGAGAGGGTGACTGTAAAAACTGCCACCAATAGATAGGGGCTGGTCTGACTTTTTAAGTAAAATAGATTTGCTTGAAATAGTGATAGCAATGGTAGCTCTGAGTCATAAAATATTGAGTGTGATGTAAGTGACAGCAATGATAGCTTTGGGTTACAAAATATTGAGTATGATGTAGCAATAGATCCAGAGGTACTACACAAATCATTTCTAGAAATAACCAAAACCAAAAAATTTAGAACCTCAATTCAACAACTCAAGTTCACCCCAAAGATAACAAAACATTACCCATCAAGAATTGATTCACGGCAACAGTAGAGGTTGTCAAATTTCTGTTTGGTGACTGAGTCATTGACATTCATGGCTGGAACACATAGCTTCCCAGCTTTGGATAGCTGGTACAGCCTGAGGATGAAGGAGATCAAGAAGAACATAAAACAATGAGATATTGCAATCGACGATCAGTTTCATATCAAATTTCACAAATAAGTTAATTGAGGAGGCATGAGAGCCTGAGACACAACTAATTTCATCCTATAAGGTGTATACAGAGAAATAGAGAATACCTTTCCAGAATCTGTATACAGCTTAGAAATAAAGATATTAATCAAAAGGCACGTGGGGAAAGTCTTTGACCCACCACTAAATTTTAAGCATTAAAATGTAAAATTTTTAATTGCTTATTAGTTTTATTTCCCTTTTTAATTATAAAAAGAGAAACTTTAAGTACTATTTTAATCCCACTACTCTAATGCAACAATTTTAACTTTCAAATAGTTTAACTTTCCAATAGTCTCAATTTTATAACTTCAGTACATATACCTATAAATATGTATATCTGTATATAGGGGTTTTATTTAAACTGAGTCAACTAAAAATTAGAACCAGGTGTTTTATTCAAAATTCATCCTTTTCTAAAAGTTTGAAAATATGGGACAATCCATAGTTTTATACATTCAAAAAGATCACAGTATATTGAAGCAGTGATGGTGGCTTATTCAAAATTTACTTCCCTAAAACTTTCATACTTTCAGTTCTTTCTGGGTAAATAACAGGAAACAGAAATGGTTACAATTTTACTCAGGGAATTAATGCTCATTTGAGAAACAGAACCCTAAATCCTTGTTCTCTGTGTAAGAACATAAGCTCTATGAGGGCCCAGGCTTTTGTCTGTTTTCCCCACTGCTAGATCCCTAGCATGGTTCTTAGAGTAGTTCCTGGTCCACTGTAGAAGTTCAATAAATAGATGTTGAATAAATGAATTCGTCCAAAGAGGACAAGCGGTCACTGTATTACAATGACTAGAAAACATGAGGACCACACTTATTCCCTTAGCTACTCCCCCCTCACTATTTTAAGTTTCCTATTTGTGTTGTTAATTTAAAAAACAAGTGTGCAGGGCTTCCCTGGTGGTGCAGTGGTTGAGAGTCTGCCTGCCGGTGCAGGGGACACGGGTTCATGCCCCGGTCCAGGAAGATCCCACATGCCGCAGAGCGGTGAGCCATAGCCGCTGAACCTGAGCGTCCAGAGCCTGTGCTCCGCAATGGGAGAGGCCACAACAGTGAGAGGCCCACGTACCGCAAAAAAAAAAGACAAAAAACAAGCGTGCAGACTCAGATCTCATCATTTCAGATCAGGTTTCAATTTTTAACATAATGTATTCTATAAGTATGTGATTATAAGAATATATATCCAGGGGCTTCCCTGGTGGTGCAGGGGTTAAGAATCTGCCTGCCAATGCAGGGGACACAGGTTCGAGCCCTGGTCTGAGAAGATCCCACATGCTGCAGAGCAACTAAGCCTGTGCGCCACAACTACTGAGCCTGCGTGCCACAACTACTGAAGCCCAAGCGCCTAGAGCCCGTGTTCCACAACAAGAGAAGCCACCACAATGAGAAGCCCGTGCACTGCAATGAAAGATTAGCCCCCGCTCGCCGCAACTAAAGAAAGCCTGCGTACAGCAACAGAGATCCAACGCAGCCAAAAGTAAATAAATAAATAAATAAAAATTTGTAAAAGAATATATGTCCAGGCTGCATAAAACTAGGCGTACCCATGTCAAATCTTACCTGTGGACTCCAGTAACACTCTCTTCCACTATGCCCTTGATTTTCTTAAACATGTTGGGATACTTCTTATAAATCCAGTGAGTAAGATCCCCTCCATCATCCAAGATCTGAAATAATAAGCATCAATAATGTCATATTTCAAACTTCCCAAATGGTTATGCAAAATAACTTAAGAGTCAGTATAATGACCAACAGTCATTACACTGAAGAAAAAAAAACAAGTGAGGGACTTCCCTGGTGGCGCACTGGTTAAGAATCCGCCTGCCAATGCAGGGGACATGGGTCCGAGGCCTGGTCCGGGAAGATCCCACACGCTGGAGAAGAGCTAAGCCCGTGCGCCACAACTACTGAGCCTGCGCTCCAGAGCCCATGAGCCACAACTACTGAGCCCACATGCCACAACTACTGAAGCCTGCATGCCTAGAGCCTGTGCTCCGCAACAAGAGAAGCCACCGCAATGAGAAGCCCGCGCACCGCAATGAAGAGTAGCCTCCACTCGCCGCAACTAGAGAAAGCCCACACACAGCAACGAAGATCCAACGCAGTCAAAAACAAACAAACAAAAAAACAGTGAAAAAAAAAAAACAACAGTGAAATGAAAGGCCAACTGTAATTCTCACAGCCAAGTGACCTTCCCAAATGACATACCCGCTAGGATCAAAATACAGCAGCGCAATGAGGATTTTCTTATGGACTAATAGCTTAAGTGATTACCTAGACCATTAGCTCTTGGCTGTACTGTTGGTAGTCAGAAAGCCTAAACTTGATATTAGCATATTTATATTGGTTGAATTCAGGACTTTAAATATCATCAGTAAAAGCTTAGTTTAAATAAAGCCAGATAAGTAGTCTCCCTCCCAGAACAATGGCTTACAAATGTGTATTCGTTAATCCTTTACTTCTCCCAAAGTACAGGCACTCTCCTATCCAAAACGACCAGGCAGCACTGTAGGGTTTTGCCTAGCACAACCTCACACTCCCTATCAACCAAATTAAAAATAACTAGGGAACTGTGCAGCATGTAGGTGTGCAAGCATGCCTCTGAACAGCTCATCACTGTTTCAGGTTGGGATTAAAGATAAACACAATGCTGTGCCCACTGGAGCTTTCATCAGCAGAGGAAAGTTTCTGAATTATAAATAAGCTAAAGAAAGACCAGCTTAGAATACTATTAGGCAGTAGGCTGTGGCATTTCAGCCCTTCACCTAACTGTTAGAAACGCTTGGCAGGACTTTCCAAGTTGTTACACCCACCCTCCTGGAAAGACCCACAGGACTAAGCTGCCCTCCACTGGCAAGCACCCATTTTGCAGTCTCATCAATTATCAACTCTACTACAAGTGCCAAAGATGCCATCCTGGACACCTGGGTACAGAAAATCTCCAACCTCATGTCTACCACCTGATCTTTTTTGCTTCTGCTCTTGTTTTTGTTTTTGTTTTGGCCATACCACTCGGCTTGTGGGATCTTAGTTCCCTGACCAGGGATTGAACCCGGGCCCTTGGCAGTGAGAGCACCGAGTCCTAACTGCTGGACCGCCAGGGAATTCCCACTTCTGCTCTTGTTGTTGATCTATTTTCTCTGATTCCACTAAACCTTATTTGAGAGTAGGGATCCAAGGCAGGACTCTTATTAAAACTCTTACACTTGCTCCATACCATAAGATAGTGCTCCATTTTCTCCCAGTAGAAACCTTCAGAACAGATTCCCTAAGAAATGGAAAGGCTCCTCTGAGTTTCTCTCTCCCTTTTTTTTTTTTTTTGCTGTATGCAGGCCTCTCACTGTTGTGGCCTCTCCTGTTGCGGAGCACAGGCTCCGGATGTGCAGGCTCAGCGGCCATGGCTCACGGGCCCAGCCGCTCCACCACATGTGGGATCTTCCCGGACCGGGGCACGAACCCGTGTCCCCCGCATCGGCAGGTGGACTCTCAACCACTGCGCCACCAGGGAAGCCCTCTCTCTCCCTTTTTACATGTATGAAATCCCTCATGGAGTTTTTCCTTGCAGCCTCTGATCCCTAGCCACACAAAAGATCAGAGACAAAAAAGATTGTGTCTTAGTCTCAGTATTCTCGTCCACCTTTTCCTTTTAACACAGGTATCGAATACAGGCAGGTAGTTGCTATCCCTAATATTTATTTAATGAATGTAGCCCATAATTCTCACCCTGTTGTCCTACTGCAGAAAATTATTGTCACCTGGGAATCTTCCTGAAGTTGGCAAGCAAGTAAAAGCACTTGACAAGATCTTCTTGACAGGATCCAAAAAGATACGGATCCTGTTTTCTGGGGTCACAGTTGTTCTTACCCTTGTCTTACTCTCTTCGTCAACCTTTCCAGCAGTGTGTGCTGGCTCTACAGTCTATAAAAGCTCGCCATGTACAATCCCCTGTCCTCCCTATGTTCATGACTATAAAATTAATGTTTTATTTCCAGTAGAGCCCCCCTGGCATATCTTCTTTAGCACCTGTCAGTCACACTCCCTTCTGTCACCGTTAAACTCCGCTGGAATGCGCTGACTCATCTTATAGCCGACTCCTCCCTCCCTTTCAGGATATGAAGGTTTTAACCCAGCTTCCTCAAACCAACACTTGGTGCAACGTGGCCTGGATCAGAATCCAGAAAGACAGGCTGCTTCTCTCTGCTGTGTCCCAGATGAAGCCTGCTCTGCAGTCTTTAGCAGTAAGCAATAGTTGGACTAGAGCTTCAATGATTCTTGTTTCAGTTGATTCCCTAATTTCTCCTCTCACCCATATGCAGAAAGGTTTGCAAAGCAGGAGTGCATCGTACTTTGTGAAGCTTTTTGCTTCCCCTTGTGAATCTAATATGCTCTCAGCCTTCAAGCACTTGATCTTTTAAAAAATGAAACAAAAATAAAAACTAAGCAAAAATTTAAAACCCCAAACTTTGCCTATTCGTCTTTCTTCAGGTGAGAAATGAATAAAGAGAAGAAATTTGAACTTGGAATCCCTTCAGGTTTACTATAAATTTAGCACGTGATTCTAGAAAGAAAGCTAAGTACCATAGGAGCTGTGTGTGCGTGTCTGTGCTTTAATCATTGATGTTGTCAGGTGGGGTGGGGGGGGTGGGGGGGTGGTAAGCAGTGGTAGGGGATGGTAACTCATTAATCTTACTTTTTAACCAGTCATGTGTGAACCCTGAGCGGTATTTTAATGTTGCTGATGAATATGAGTGCTTCTGAGATCAGCACTGGCAATGAAAAGCACTTTGAGGCTATAAAGAGGTTGAATATTCTTGGGATGCCCTAAGCATAAGCATCTAGTTCTGCCGGAAGCCCAGGTACATCAGACGGAAAAGGAAGCATTTGCCTTCCTTCCTGCTGGGAAACCCTCTCCCAGACCACACTCTCCCTCTCTATACCTCCAGGCCCCAAGAGAATTGTGTTGGCAGAGATCTAACCCACCATGTTTGGCTGCCAGCCCTCCACATTCACACATCTATCAATGCACCACCAGAAGTCATCTTCTGACTCTCCTTTCCAGGCAAACACAGGAAATCCTGAGAAAAAAGAACAAAGAGAAACCATTAAAGCCTGAAAAAAGGGCTGACCCTAAATTTTGGCAAGAAGATGCTGGTTTTCCCCAATTCCAAGCTCTCTCGTTCTGCTATACTTCTTGGGTTGACTTTCTTCACTGATTAGTATTGTCTTCAGTCCTTTTATACTCGTCTTCGTCTTTGGTGGTCATTTCACTCTTGTTAGACCAAAGAGGACAAACAAAAGGGCCAAGAGTATGATGGATGCTAAAAGTATGACTAAAGGCAAAAAAGAAGGAACCAGAAATATGTACTTCTTCATCCAGTCCAACTGGAATTCTCATCATTTCCCAACTACATTTTGATCTTTCTTGTTTCTATACTTTAGTCATCCCATCCTCTGCATCAGGAAAACTCTTACACTCTTCTCCCTCTGTTCAAATGTTGTTACACTTCATTACCCAGTTAAGTATCATGCTCCTTAAGGAAGCCTTGTAACTCAGCTGAAAGTGATCTCACATGGAATCTGAACTTTTATAAGTCCCTTGTTGGTATACTAAATGTGGGTTTATGATCTGTTGTGGCATTATCATATATGCCCTTGTATTATCATTATTTATATATGTGTCTTTTCTCCTTAACCACAATATAAGATTTTGAGGGCAAAGACACTCTCATTTGTCCTTAAAGTAGGTCAATAAGCATTTGTTGAAAAAAAAAAAGTGAAATGAATGTATATGTACAATTAATTGGACTATATGTTTATATATGTGTACTTTCTATACATATTTTATACATTAATAAAAATTTTACAAATGAATGACTGTAAATGAAAGAACAAATAAAATGCTCAAAGTGCTTGCAAAAAGAGAGGTATGCATGCACTATAGAGCTTTCCCAGAATTTCTCAACAGCTCTGAAGCAAGTGTTTGGTATCCTGATCCGTGTTGGGCTATCAGAGAGTGAAGGCAAGAAACTGGCAAAGTCCAAACTTCTCTATTTCTTTTGTCCTTCAAGTGTCAGTGGCTGTTGTTATCAAATATTAATCTGCCAGGTCAAGTCCTGTTTACCACTGAAGCAGAGCACCAAACATTAACTGCTGAAAACCAGTCGGACCACAAAATTATGCCTGAAGCATTTTCTTTTCTAATCCATATGACCTTAGACAGTGAATAAGGTTCACTGGTGCTCTGACAAGGCAAAGCATTAACTAATAATGGAATATTAGACATAAGAAGATATTTATGACTTCTTAAATATCTATGACTGTGACTGTAAAGCAACACAGTTACCTCGATTATATTTAACAAGAGAAGCCCAGAAAGAGGGCAAACTCATCAAGAATAGGGACCCACCAAGACATGTAAGCAACCTAAGTGTCCATCAACAGATGAATGGATAAAGAAGATGTGGTGTATATATACAATGGAATATTACTCAGCCACAAAAAAGAATGAAATAATGCCATTTGCAGCAACATGGATGGACCTAGAGATTATCATACTAAGTGAATTAAGTCAGAGAAAGCCAAATATTACATGATATCACTTATATGCGGAATCTAAAAAAATAGTATAAATGAACTTATTTACGAAACAGAAAGACTCACAGACACAGAAAACAAACCTATGGTTACCAAAGGGGAAGGGGGAGATTAACAGATACACACTACCATATATAAAATAGGTAAACAACAAGGATTTACTGTATAGCATAGGGAACTACATTCAATATCCTATGATAAACTCTAGTGGAAAAGAATTGAAAAAAGATAGATAGATATATAGATATAGATAGATATATAGATATAGATATAGATACACATATACAGTGAATCACTTTATTGTATACCTGAAACAAACACAACATTGTACATCAACTATACTTCAACTAAAAAAAAAAAAAAGAATATTTCTTTCAAGACAACTTTAAATGTCAACTTTCCTTACAGATATTTATTGAAACAATGGAACTTTTTGGAAACTTTAGTCAAAGACAAAGAGAACACACAAAAGATCTTACCATTTTCTGCTAGAGCAGCAGCCACTTCATTGAGAGTGGAATAGATATTGCAGGCAGCCCATCGGCACTGTGCCCCCAGAGCGCCCAGAGTTTCCATAAGCACCTATATTAAAGAGAAAGCAGGAGATGAGCAAGCATGGGCCAAACAATTGGTCAAGGAGATTAAGTTTATATATTTGACAATGAGAAAGTACATTAGGAATAACTAACGCCCATGATTTTCAAACTGTGCTTTACAGAAACTTCAATACTTTGAGAAGAGGGCAAGGGTTGGGGGTAGGCATGGGGAAGGCTCCAGCTGAGCTGTATGCTTTTACTCATTTAACATATTGGGCCTCCCTGTAAGATTTTTTTTTTTTTTTTTTTTTTTTTTTTTTTTTGCGGGACGCGGGCCTCTCACTGTTATGGCCTCTCCCGTTGCGGAGCACAGGCTCCGGACACGCAGGCTAAGCGGCCATGGCTCACGGGCCCAGCCGCTCCGCGGCATGTGGGATCTTCCCGGACCGGGGCGCGAACCCGCGTCCCCTGCATCGGCAGGCGGACTCTCAACCACTGCGCCACCAGGGAAGCCCTCCCTGTAAGATTTAATTAAACCAAGGCTTTCAGTGCCAAACATCTTTTTAAAAATCACAAATTTATAGCTCTGCTTCTCCTTAGGATATAGAAAGCTGCAAGAGAAGCTTCCACCTCAACAAGAAAAAGCTGGATAATCTACAAAACCATAACTTTTCTTGAGTACATCAAAGAGCTAAGGTCATAATGCAACGAAGGAACTCCAAAGAGCAACAAATCCCTTTAAGGAGAGAGGGAACACTGTTTCACCCTTGTCAGAGCACAGAAGGAAGAGGTGGCTGCCATACATCACGGTAAGAAAAAATTAGCTAAAATTTTAATGAATTAGTAAAGGCTGAGTGTGGGAAAGTATGTCAGTTTGGAACTTCTTGTAGCCCCAGGCATAAGGAGAGTTCATACTCACATGCAAGCTCTTTTCTAGGGGTTTCCAACCAGGGTTCACAAGAAAGATTGGGGGCAGGGAGCTGATTGGCTGTGCTCAAAGATTAAGCATGAAACCTCGGCACATCTCCACAGTCTTCTCTCATAGGAAGCAAAAGCCTTAAACTGTAGCAAGAGGAGCAGGAATTATGCCTGCTACCAGGGACCAGGCAAAGAACCATTGCTTCTGGGGAAGGGTGGAAGCAAAAACTCTCTGCTCCTGGGGGAGTAGCAGAAAATCCTCTTGGGCCCAGGACCCTACACTGATACAAAGTAAAAATCTGCTACCTCTCCAGGAGGGACAGGAAAATATCTCTGCTCAAGACCTACCACCAATACAAGGCAAAATTCGGCTGCTACAGAGAGGAGTGGCAGGAACACTGAAAAAGTCCTACCCTCACAGAGGCCTGCCTAACACAGAGGCTGGACCAGAAAATCTAAGAACCCCACTTGCCCTCACCTTGAGCCTAGCTCCAGGAAACAAGGAGTAGCAGTCGTGCGCTGCAGCGGGAAAATGCACTTGAAGACAGAGCCCCCCTGTGGCAAGCATGTGCAGAAGCCGCTGAAAGCCCGAAGGTGAAGTGCAAACACTGAGGAGTACGAGAGCCCTCCAGCCTGGGGGAATTTGTAGCCTTTGGTATGGAACAATAGAATTGAAATCCAGCCCAATTCATGACAATAATGGAAAATAATATACTACCATTCAATGTAAAATTGCAAGGCATGCCAAAAAAAGTGAAAAAAAACCCCAACCCATTGTCAGGAAAGTATTCAAGAGAACCAGACTCTGAGATGAGATAGATGTTTGATCAGACAGGAACTTTCAATTAACTATGATTAATATATTTATGCTAAGGGATGTAGTGAAAAAGATGGACAACATCCATGAACAGGTAGGGAATTTCAGCATAGAGATGGAAACTATAAAAACAAGTCAAATAGAATTTTTTTTTTTTTTTTTTAAGGATCAGATTTAAGAATTCTTTCATTAGGCTTATCACCAGACTGGGCATATCTAGGGACAGAGTCAGTGAACTTGAAGACAGATCAATAGAAATCACCAAACTGAAATACAGAAAGAAAAAAGAGTGGGGGAAAAAAGCAGAAGAGAGCATCTAAGATCTATGGGATACTATCAATGGCCTAATTTACAGAAGGAGAGAACAGGGCAAAAGATATATATGAAGAGTTAATGGGCAATTATTGTTGAAAATTAATGAAAGAGGATCCAGGAACAATGATATCCCAATAGCAAAGAGTACACTAGTGTACAGATCCACTAAAAGGAAAAGGAACCAGGGCTCCTTGGAGAAATGGCTGATTCCAGGGATAGGACAGGGAAGGTACAAAATGAGCTTAGATCATCTTGTACCAGAAGCAAGGAAGTGCTCAAAGAATGAAAGGGATATGTCAAGAGACAAGGCACAGAAGCAAGACTTCAGGGGTTCCTCTTGGCCAAAATTGGAACAATTTTTATCATAATAAATAATGATAGTAATGGATTATAACCCATTAAATAAAATAGGAAACAATGACTCCACACAAATATAAATACATAAATGAATGAATAATTGGAAGGTTTGATGAAGAATGGGATATTTACATAGTTTCGTATTACTACCTCACAAAATGCTTATTAATTACAAAAGGGGAAAGATAACTTTTACCCTAGAAAAGTCTGGCAGACACCACCTCCATCAAGGGATCAAAATGAACATCAGTTATGGGACAAATCGAAAACAAGTGCCATCTGATAGGATTAAATGAAAAAAGCACAGCATCTTTTTCTACGTACTAAGGACATACTACAGAATAATTTGTCTATAATCTTCAAAGTGTCAAGGTCATGAAAGTCAAGGAAAGACTGATGAACTATCCAGCACTGCAGGAGACTAAAGAGATAACAATTAAATGAGACCCATAACTATGGACAGGATCCTTTGGTTATAAAAAAGTATTATTGGGACAATTAGTGAAGCTCAAATGGGACCTGAGGATTAGATGGCAATAATGAATCAATGTTAATTTCCTAATTTTGAATGGTTGTACTGGTTGGACAGGAGAATGTTCCTGTTTGTAGAAAATATACACTAAGGTATTTGTGGGAGCATCATAAGGCTGGCAACTTACTCTTCAATGGTTCAGAAAAAAAAGTTATCTGTACTGTATTTGCAACTTTTCTATAAATCTGTGTATATTTCAAATTTTTTACAATTATTAAAATAAGTTTAATCCACTGATTTGATCCTGACTTGCTTTCACTTCAGTTTGTAAGATGGAGATAGGCTTCTTTATAAGAAGGTAGTATAGGGACTTCCCTGGTGGTCCAATGGTTAAGACTGTATTCCCAAAGGAGGGGGCCCAGGTTCAATCTCCGGTCAGGGAACTAGATCCCACATGCCACCACTAAAAAGATCCCACATGCCGCAACTAAAGATCCCGCGCACTGCAACGAAGATCCCGCATACCGCAACTAAGACCCAATGCAGCCAAATAAATAAATGAATAAATATTGAAAAAAAAAAAGAAGGTAATGTACCACCCTACTGCTTCGATTAAGAGCTCTTTTAACATGGATAAATCTTTGGTGACAAAGTTTGTTTTAAAATTTCCTGACAGTGCTTAACTTTGGGTACTGATAATTTTCATTTTAAAAAATTTGTATTTTCTAATATTTATATACAAAATAAAAATTCTAATTAAAAATATGCTCTAATTAAAAAAAAATACGTGCAAACAACTCCACTAGGCTAGCTCTCTCACATAATTCGTCAAAGGCCACAGCAGAACTACTCATATCTTAATTTCTTTACCTTTCAATATCCAATCCAATTTTTTCTATCCTATTTTAATTTTCACCTTAAAGAATTTCTGAATTTCTTTAACTAGGATTCCTCAACATGCCAAACAAGAGAATGATACTGAGACTTACCTACAAAGCAATATAAATTAACTAGAAAAGTGACTGGGACCAAGAATATAAGAACTATTTAAAGAACTATGAGTCAAGACTGCTGGCTATTAGGGCTCAAGCAGAAGTGAAGGCAGGTAGAAGTGGGAGAAGGACAGAGCTCAGAAGCTGGTTTAACTTGACTTTAAATCATTACTGTTTAGAGAGAGTAGCTAAGGAATCTGGTTGGAAGGAACTATAGAAACACACCTAAAAAACATAAATATTTAGATCCAAGTCTATTAGAAACATGGACAGGAAACTGTTAACTATGATAGCTATTTCTGGAGCATGGGATTATAGCAGACTTTTTCTACATTATAGATTGTGGTAATGCTTGAATATTGTAAAATGAACATGAATTACTTTTGTAATCAGAAAAATAAAATAGAGATTAAAAAAACAAAGCAAAATTCCTTTGTAATTATTTTTTTAAAGGAAACAGAAAAATGTGGGGAGGGAACAATAAAATAATATTAAAATTGGTAAACTAATTTCGATTACTCCATTCAGGAAAAAAAAGAAAGTAACCTTGAAGAGTGGTAATGTTTATGAGCCAGGAGGTAAAAAAGAAACTAGATGTAATTTAGCAACATGAGACAGTACAGAAGCACTAACTATTTTAAGCCACCACACTGAAGTCTCATGTCCCTGACTGGGGAAGCCCAAAAAAGGTTCCAAGAGTGTTTCTGCCTTGATTCATTAGTCTATGGCTCCAAAAAGTGATAGCTTTTCAATTTATTATACTAATTTTGAGGTACCAAGGTATCCTTTTCCTCAGAGAACACATAACCCAGAAAAGTCTCACAGGGAAGATGCTAACAGTAGCTGTGTCTTGAGGAATCTCTGCTATTCTGAATAAGGAATGTGGCCACATAGCGTTGTGCTTACAAGACAATCTTTTGGAAGAGATCTAGTCATACAAATGACCTGGATCTTATAAATCCCATAAAAGAGTCCAGACAATTTCTTAATACACTGATTTCCTGTAGTGGTCTCATTACGGTTGGCAACTTAATATGTATCACATCTTTGATGATGACAATTCTAAGTCAGTGGTTCTCAGCAGAGGAACTTTGGAAAACCGTGGGGGCATTTTTGGTTGTCACGGTAATCGGTAGGGGAGTGTTACTAGCATTTAGTGGGTAGGGCCAGGGATCTTGACATTTCAAAAGTGTAGGACAGTCTCCTAGAACAAAAAAACCATGCCATATCTGGTATAATTTTCAAGTGTTCCAATGAAAAGTTCACGTGAGTGAGAAATCTATTTATAATTACCTGAGTTTAGAACTTTATTCCACTTTACATATCAACAAAGGTATTGTTGTAGTTTTAATACAAAACAATAATAGTTTTTCCAAGAATGCAACAAGTGTATAAACCAAGAGAAAACTCATATTTTTGATATTGTTGTTATTCAGAAATTTACAAAAAGTTGTTTATAATTTCAGAAAATTATATAATTTGTCAATATTTCTCTGATGCTATGGAACCAGTAACACATTTCTATGTATATACATTTGTAGCACTCACATTCAAATAATGCTATAAGTAAGTACAAATATCTGACTATTCAACTCTACTTGGACCCAAGCACTTACATATTGAAATACACATTATTTTATTATAAATTGCTTTCCTTTTATTCTTCCTTCATATTTCAGTAAGATTTTACATTTATTTCTTAAAAATTATATGTACCTAGCTATGCTATATCTGAATTTCATTTCAAGAAAATACTGGGCCGTTGCAAAACATATTTTTTAATCAAAAGGGGTCAGTGAATCTGACAAGGGTGAAAATTACGGATCTAAACCAACCATGGTAACCCCAGTTCCTTTGCCAAGACTGGTGGGGCATGAGCATGTGATCCAGTTCTGCTCAGTGTCATGACAGAGAACCCTGGAGGATTTCTGGGAAAGGTTTCCTTGCTCTTGGGAGAGAGGAAGAAATGGTCCTTCTTCCTCTTCATGTCTGTCTGGGATGGCTTAAACAGCTGTAACCATCTTGCTATCAGCCCGAGGATGAAGTAAGCACAGAGAGGAGGCAGCTCCAAGAAAATCACGGACAGATGAAACTGAGCCCTGAGAGCCTTCATCTGAAGTCCACCTTACCTCTGGACTTCTAGCTATGTAATGTCATGAATTCCCTTACGTACAATCCAGGTTGAATCAGGTTTTCTCTTATTTGCAGCTGAAAGCAGCCTAACACAGAGGTGCTGTGTAGAAATGACACTGGAAGGGAAGATAAGGGGAAGCAGTGGAGAAGACTGGAGAAAGAATAAGCTTGGGAATCAGATATATTGAAGTTTAAATCTCGATTCTGTGGTTTACTAGCTGTATAACCTTGGACAAATTACTTAAACTCCCTGAGCTTCAGCTTCCTCATTTATAAAATGGAAACAGGAATATGTGCTTTTACATGGCCATTATGAGGGTTAATGAGCGCTTGTTAAGCTCTGAACTAGTGCTTGGCATGTGCCAGCCCTCAATAGCTGGTGGCTGTTATTAACTATTGTTATGCAGAGAAAGGAAAAGGACTCACAGCAGTCTGAGCAGTGATGTGTGTGCAACCCACAATTTTGGCTCCGGCCAAAGGTTTCTCTCCTTGAGCTCTCTTCCTCAAAGCCATCAGTGCCGGCATTTCTGAAAAGGCCCGATACACATGCAGCAATTTTAGAGAGGAGGGATGAGAGGTAAACAATAACAGAAAAATGTACTCTCTTAAGATAAGATCCTTCCCCAAACAGGTTCTCTGTTAGATTAAGTTTCTCAAGGGATCAAAACATTAAACTTGATTTTTCTGTTATAAGAGACTTCCAGAGGTAAATGGTCCAATGTTTAATTCCCTATATCCCAGTCCCCCTTATCTAGTTTCTCTCCCCCTCTTCCTTGTTCCTTCTAGACCCTCTAGAGTTTACTCCCTCCCCACAGTGTTTCCTGAGCCCATATTTCTTTTGTTATAAGTATTCTTCAAAATCACACTGAAATTTCACAAACTACTAGAGCCCAGGATGTAAAAATGAATTAACATGGACAAAAAGACACAGGCAGCTTGAGAGGAAAAGGTGTTTATTTTCCTTACCTTGTTCAGCAATTTCAATTTCTCTTCGTCCAAACTCCGCCTGTTTGATGTTCTTGACACAGAAGTCACTGCTTCCCTTAGAGTTCTTTTGCTGCTTGTCCCTGGGAGATGTCTCATCATCAGAGCTATCTGTATATGAAGCAGCTGGAATGACAGAATAAAATACCTTTAGGGGAAAAAATGGATTCCTCTAAAACTCCAAACCGTGGAGTGAACTGAGGCTTTTCTAGTAATCCAGCACCTTGTAAATTTACACATTTGGTAAGCAAGCACCTAAGTGGCACCAAGGAGCTGTCTCAATCACCACCCATGGAAAGTGCTATCCGCAGGCCAGAAAGAGGAAGCTGAGAGACGTTGCCAAAGACATCCCCCCTGGGTAGCATTAACTTGGAATCTAAGGCTAACTTTATCTTCAGAACATGCAGAAGTCCTTGAAAATGAAAAAAGAGAGAAGTTATACCACTGTAGCAATAGGTTCAAGTTCTTAATGCATGATCATGGTGATTAACCTATGGGTTTCTGGAATCCTAGCTACCCTTCCCTGCTTGCTGCTCAAACACCTGATGTAATTTGTGTTTCAGTACAGTAACTGAACAGATAAGACCTAGAAAACAAGGAACCCATGGGAAAGTAATTAAGAACCACACAAAAAGTGTTTGTCTGACAAAACAGAGCTTTCTTTTTTAAGACTGGCTCTGATGAGGCTGAACTATGCCTGCAGACCCAATTAGACATTGACAATGAAGTATTCAGTGTGCTCTCCCTTCTTGCTGGCCTCAGTGGGTCCTGCATTAGGCATTTTAGATTCCCAGAGAAGCAGATAAACCCTCTTTCAGTATAATTAAATGCTCTGATGACGAATCCATTTAGCAACATACACTAGAGGGTGGAAGGTCTACGACTTTTGATTGTGGCTAATAGGCAGCTACGGCTGCTGCCATTCCCATGTTTGACTGAGGTCTTTTTAGTCTTCATATAATTCTGTAGTTGCTAATCACTTGCTGGATGATTTGAAGTAATCTCTTTCTTTGATTTATGTTTAAGTTCCTGAGGATAGTTTCTTCCTAAGCAGTCCTCAAGGTTTTGAGGGGAGGAAGGTTGGGGACATAAAGCACTGTCTATAAAGCATTATATATTTCTCAATGAGATAAGAAGTACTTCCATCATTTTTAAGGGGAGAAAGCTACAAAAGCTCAGAGCTCCTAGGGTCTCCTGATCTACTTATATCCAGAGAATTAAGGCATTTCTGGGATTTCTTAGCAAAGGGTCTATCTCTGGGAGGGCTGTAAAAGGCAAGTCTGACCTTGCCCAGTTAATCAAGCATGGTGCTACAAAATGTTTGGGCAGCAGGGGCCCAAGTGTCTCTCTTGGAGCTGGAAAACTGCCCTAGAGCAAAGTCCTAACACGAGGCAACAAGAAAGAACATGAGCACCCGGGGAGGTGGGGGAATTAATAAATCCCCAAAGGGACTTTTGTTCTTGAAAGGAGATAATCTGTACAAAAAGTCTATGGTTCTCCCTCCTAGGGTGAGTGAGAGCTCAAAGTACCTTTGGCAACAGAGCCCAGAAACAGTTGCCTGGGCAGTCACCTGTTTCACCAATCAATACTCAGAAATGGCTTATGAGTCGGAGGCTTAGGGGAACCATGCTTCTATCACCTGGGAGAAGAAAGATAACAGCCATCCTAATCCTGTCCAAATTTATAGAAAAGTTGCTTTTGAAGAAAGTCTTCACATTCAGAGTATCCTGAAATTTCAAATCCTTTTCCAGAGCCATGATGATTTTTATGCTCCCTAATGGCCATTTAAATACAGTGGTTAAGTGTTCTGGAGTCAGAGAGATTTTGGTTGAAGTCTCAGTCTCTGCTTCTGGGTATAAAGTAGAGGTGACACCAGAACCTTTTTCATAGGGCTGTAAATTCATTCATGTATTCAGTCATTCACACATTCAGTTGTTCAGTCAATGAATTTTATTGTGCATCTACTATGTACCAGGTACAGTCTAAGTGCTGGGGATACAGGACGGATATCGATTGTCTTTGCCTTCATGGGATTTTCAGTCTAGTAGGTGAGTCAGACATGAAATAACTAATTACAGAATTAATTATTTAGAGTTTTTCTTTCTATATGGTTGTAATATGTGCTATGAAGCAGACTATATAATACGCAGACATGATTTGTCAGAATCAAGTTGTTGAGAAGATTAAATAAAATAGTGTACATAAAGTGCTTAGTGCAATGCTGGCATAAAGTAATTAAGCACTCAGTAAATGATACCTGGTATTATTACTGTTTTTTGTACATATTTTTAATTCAATACCAAATATAACATCTTTAAGGGTTCTTACTTAGCTCTAGGATTTTGAATGGGAAAGGAATGACATACATACAATATTATTTAGCAGTTTCTTTTTTTCTCTACCTCCGTCATCTATTAATCTACCCAAGCAGCAGGTGGTTGGCTGGCAGTGATGAAAAAGGTTGAGACTGGAGTCCTAACTCTACCCAGAATAGCTCTCCTCTCCCTATGCCTCTTCAGCTTTTAAGGACGAGTCAGGGGAAAAAAGCCAACCAAACAACAAAACCCCCTAAAATTCTCCTTAAGAGAAGTACTCAAATTTTTGGTTTTCTTCCAACTCAAAGAAAAAAATTATTTATACTACTTCCCCTTTCTAAAGGGAAAGAACTGTATTTTCTTTTCTTAACAGTAGTCAACTGGTTATAGTTAGTTCAACCAATCTTTTTCTTTGAGCCAAAATGGATTTGTTTTCAAAGAGCCCTTTATACAGACCTGTTATCAAGTGAGATCCAAAAGTATCAGTTGTCTAGACTGTACTAATATTGAATGCAAAATGGCTGACACACTTAGACCAAGAGAATGCTATTGTTGCAAACACAGTGGAAAGATTATTCCTGAACTAACATAACACTTTTTTAAATCCATAACTCATTTCTGCCACTATATTTAAAGTAGCATATTCATGAAAATAGTTGAGATTGAATTAAAAATTCAAATAGTTGAGATTGAATTAAAAATTCTAAAGTGTTTGTAATTGTCAGCACATTATGAAGCCCAGAGTCATAATTTAGTTAAAAATGAACAACCGATAATCAAGACAATCACCTACTGAAGTACAGGTCTGAGACCTTAGCTCTAGCTTCACCTCTAATTGGTTAAGTGACCAATTTTCAATTTATCCAACCATAAAATAGGGAGTATAATAGATCCTCTCTCTCCCCATGCTCTCCCTTTCCCCTAACTCCCACCAGAAAAATCTTATGAATAAATGAGATAATCACAAAAAAAGGGTTCAATTTCTAGGTAGAAAAGTAATACAAAGTACAAAATAACTCTTTCATGGGATGTTCTCTTGTTTCATGGTACCTCAGAATCAAAACATAATTTGGTGAATCACTAATCCATAATCTATCCCATGGAACTGTCATACATATGTTCTATGGCTCAAGCCTGATTAAGCCTTACCTCCTAGAAGCTGTGATATTGTGGGTTATTGCTAGGAGAAGAAGCAGTCAGACTTCTGGCTGAATTAGTCCTATCAGGCTATTCTGAGTCAGGCAATTCCTCTTGGACCCAATCTATTCATTTGGTAATAGAATAACAGTAATGACCTTTGTGTCAATGTGCAGCAGATTTCATTGATAACATTCTAGAAATATGTGAAAAGCTATGTTAGCAACCAAAATATAGACAAACAAAACTTTGTTATTTGGAAAAATCTGAAAATACTTCAAGCTTTAGAAGAACCAATTATGAACTAAGGAACTTTGGTCCTCTTTCCTTATCCTTAACCAATTAACTCACTGCAAAGACAGCTTTTTCAGAAATATATCACTGAGAATGATCTGACTTTGAAGAAAAGTCTCTTCTATTCATTTGTTTTTAAGGGTTTTGTGCTTAGAGAAAGAGTTTTTGGAAGTTTGTTTTTTATAAAATAATTTCAAGGATTGATGTAGCCCCTTTCAGTCTGGGTTCCATTAGAATTAAGCCCTAATGTCTTGGAGCATCCACTGAATATATGAATTAACGCCTCTCCTCTGCATCTAGCAGGGTACTAGCTATGATCCATCCTTTGAAGAACCATCCTTTCCTGTGTTCTGTGATTCCCAGGAGGAGCCTGGTTGAAAAGGCCAGGAGAGGTTCCTAAATAAAAGCACGGCAAAACTTAGTATTAGGATCATTAGGAAGGGAGAGTACGCCACAGCCTAAGTAAGACTCTAAGTATCTTCAGAAAAACAAGCACTTTGGACAGGAAGGTATCTTTTTTTGAAATGTCATAAACCTTCTAACTCTTCACATACAGAAAGTGTATCAGAGGTATATACTCCTTTACAGGGGTGTAAAGTCGTATAAGAATGTCTCTGGACACCTTTCCCCAATATGTATTTATTGAGCACCTCTTATGTGTCAAACACAGTTCTAAGTGGTGGGAAGAGAGCAATACCAAAGAGATAAAAATCTCTGCTCTCATGGATCTCATATTCAAGTAAGGGAAGAAAGACAACAATAAATTATATGTTATATGATAATAAGTGCTATGGAGAAAAATAAAGGAGGAAAATTGATAGGTGTGGGGTGTCTGTACAATTTTAATAGAGGATAGGTCTCAGTGAGAAGGTGATCTTTGGTTAAGAACCTAAGGAGGCAAGATACCCAGTGAGGGTATCCTAGAGCATTCCAGGCAGAGGAAATAGCAAGTGCAAAGGCCTTAAGGCAGGAGAAGGCGTGGCATGTTTCAAAATAACAGTTAGTAGGATAGAACGACTGGAGTGAACAAAATAGCCAGGGGAGGAGGAACGTTTGGGAAATTAGAGATGTGATTAGAAATATAATGTGAGGGTGGATGGTATAGGGTCTTGTAGGCCATTGTGAGAACTTTAGCTCCTACTCAGAGCGAGACTGGGAAGCCACTGGAGGGTGTGGGGCTAAGATGTGATACGATCTGACTTATTTTAAAAAATGAATCTGGCTGCAGCATTGAGAATAGACTGAAGAGGGGCAAGGTTGGAACTCAGCAATTCAGTTTTTAAGACATGGGAGAGCTGAGATGCCTATAAAACATCCAAGTGAAAGGACTGAGCAGGTAGTTGAATATCTGGGGCTAGGGTGCAGAGGAAAGATTTAGGCTAGAGATAAAATCTGAGAATCAAACACCAATATATGGTATTTAAAACTATGAGACTGAATGAGTTCCCTTGGGAAGAGATAAACACAGAAGGGAAGAAGTCCAAGGATCAGTCTTTGGGGCTCTAACAATATTAATTTCTATAGTCAATTAAAATATAACATATGCTACAAATGGGTTCCAAGTTCTTACTGACATGCATTTGCATATCTTCTCATATTTAGAAAGCTGTAATTTTGTTATTCCTGGCTTTTCATTTGATGAGTATGGAGCTTTTTCTGTGTTACCTCATATAACTTTCCCATTGCCTCTGTTATGAGCATTTCAGACTGTCAGAGTTTTCCAGGATCCCACAACAAATCACACACTGATCAAAGCCTAGAAACTAGGTCTCTCCTAACTCCCAGTCCAAGAATATAGGCAGTAGGCATCTCCATTCACAGTCTGTTTTGTTTTTTGGTTTTTTTTGCGGTACGCGGCCCTCTCACTGTTGTGGCCTCTCCCGTTGCGGAGCACAGGCTCTGGACGCGCCGGCTCAGCGGCCATGGCTCATGGGCCTAGCCGCTCCGCGGCACGTGGGATCTTCCCAGACCGGGGCACGAACCCGTGTCCCCTGCATCGGCAGGCGGACTCTCAACCACTGCGCCACCAGGGAAGCCCCCACAGTCTGTTTAAAAGGGTTTGACAATTGCTCATGTGGAAACAAGAGAAGGTAACAGCGTGTGTGACACAGCTGCAAACATAATCTTAGGTTTCATTTGAAAAGCATTGAGTTTATGGAAATAACACCTACTACAGATTATTTTGGACCATACCAAGAATATTATATTCACAGGCATAATATTTTTAAAAGGACACAATCTGGAATATATCCAGATGAGGTTAACCAGGACAGTAGGATGCCCTCCAAATCAGGCAGCCAAATATGGTGATTTTTATTTCTAAATAAAATCTTTATATTTTAGGGATTGTATAAGAGCTTATTGGGAGCTAAATTACTAGATCAAGCAAGGATCACCCTATGATCGAAAATGCTCCCAAAGAGGCCAGATGGCCATTTGTCAGGAATGCTATCAAGGTAATTCCAGCATCCAATGGGAAGCTGAATAATTGATCTTTAAGTTATTTTCCAGGTCCAGGATGTTTCGACTCCACACTCCCAAACTCAGTACCCTTAAATGGATATATAAGGTTGATAATTTTTTTTACTATAGAAATGGCAATTTCACATAGTTCAACCTAAAAGGTCCAATCTATGCAGGGTGGTGACATCAGTCAATATCACTCACCAATGAGCTATACCAGGCAACTACGTGTTCAAAAGCGACAAACACACTCTTCTGGGTAAATAGAGATTTTGTAAGTACCTCCCTGCATAGGGGACTTCTGTGGGAAGGCAGGCATTGGTTTTCTCCACAGGAACATAGTTGGAAATGTGGGTCCCGTGTGTAGGGAAGAGATTGAGCTGAAGTTAAATTTTAGTACTATTATCATTTAGTTATCAATCTTTAGATAACATGCACAAACTCAAGAGTCTAAAATGTACACACTCTTTTACAATTCACATTTGCACAACTATTATACTTTCCAGAGTTACAGTAACTGGCTCATCAATTTTCAACCGTTATTGAAAATTATTTATTTAATTTAATTATTTATTATTCTGCTGGTTATTTTAGCAGAATAAGTTACAAAATTTGGTATCTTTAGACAAAAATCCCTAGGGATTTACATTATGTGATTGTGAGGGAAATGTAAAACAAGAAATGTAAAAAGTGTAAATAACAATCTACCCAATCTAAAAGTTAGTGTCTCCAACAAGCTTTCTTCAACTTTACATAACAAACACTACTTTCCTATTTGTGTGAAAAACAAAATTTCAGGTCAAGATGAAAATTTTCTAATGAATGTTCTATTTATAATATGAAGAGGTAACTAGGATAAACACTCAGCTTCCTACCACATTCCTACATAAGAGCAAAATAAAATAGCTCCATATTAGATCAGACGTATACTGGGCACTGTTGAACAAATGGTCAATAGCTAGTGGGAAGCAGCTGCATAGCACAGGGAGATCAGCTCAGTGCTTTGTGGCCACCTAGAGGGGTGGAATAGGGAGGGTGGGAGGGAGACGCAAGAGGGAGGGGATATGGGGATACGGATATGGGGATATACATATGCATATAGCTGATTCACTTTGTTATAACATTGTAAAGCAATTATACTCCAATAAAGATGTTAAAAAAACAAAACAAAACAAACAATCAAAAAACAAATGGTCAATGCTGACAGAAGGTCTCACATGTTAATATTCATCTGGCATTAAATGATAACTCAAGCCCAGGGCCCATATATTGGAATTAATGCCACTGCCAGGAAGGAAGGAGTAACAGACAATACAATGTCACAGCTTAGAAGAGAAGGCAAAGGGCTTACTTGAACTAGCTACAATGATTTCACTGTTTCTCGGGGCAATTAAAGTTTCCCAGATGGATGTAGGGGGACCCCCCTCTTTTATTTTCAAAGAATGGAAAAAACACAAGTCTTCATACTTGCTGCTCAGTGAAGGTCATCAGTGAGCAACATACTCTCACCCTCTGAATAAGTCAGAACTCAATTTCCTTAATCACCCTCTTCTGCCTTTATTGGAAGAGGAAGCCTCTGTTAAGCTCCACTCTGAATCCCCAACAGGAATCCAAAGATTCCATCCAGAATTTTGGTCCAAATTTCCACTGAGAATCAAAGTGTTTATACCAAAACATAGGTTTGATTACGCTTAATTAGCCTGGGATAGACAGGAGGGTCCGTTGATCATACTTAAGTAGCCTCCACAAGTGGGTCCATAGCCGTTCAGTCCTCACCTGAGCTATAGCTGTCAGTAGATGACTGAGAAATGGAGCGAGACAGAGAGCGACGTCCAATTTTGGTGGGACGTTTGTTGAATTCTTGCTTCTGGTCAGCAAACTGGATCTGCTAAGAAAAAGAACTCTAGTTACACAAAGGAAAATAACCTCCATTTTGAGACAGCAATTCAAGGCTTGCATTATAGGATCTTACCTTCCCTCATAGCTGATCTGATTGCACTAACCCACATTTGGAATGTTAAGACTCTTCGGAGAGAATGATTTTTCATTCTTTACCTACTCTGTTTCTATGAAATTTCTATGAAATTTAAATCCTGGAACCACTCTCTGACTATATACCTTTTGCAATCAAAGAGAGAAGGGGATGTACTGGTTAAAATAGAAAGTCGAGTCATATTCAGAAATCCTTCCTATAGTTTAGCTGAAAATTAAAGCTGGAAAGAATCTTTGAGACTATCTATTCCAATCTTCATATATCTAAGATGAGAAACTGCAAGATACAGAAAGGTAAAGTGACCTGCCTTCAGGTTTTAAGATTCTCAGGAAATAGTATGGTACAATAGAAAAAAAAAAAGCTTTCTATTCATATAGAGCTTTCTGGAACTGCATTTAAACCCTGGTTATGCCACTCATTAGCTATATGCTGTTCATCAAGGTGTTTTTGTGACCCTCCTCTTCTGGTAAATACAACAAAAATGAAAGAACTTACTTCAAAAGTTTTAGAGGGTCATATGCAACAATGTATGCAAACCGTGAAACACAGCAGGTGATTCAATTAATACCTGGCTCCCCAACTCCCACCCCCTACAAATTCACTGTTCTTGTAACTCTTGCAGGTAGTCACTCTAGCTTTTTAAAGGCTTTCTAAAATGCATTAATTAGCTTTTCAGTACTAATAAGTATAGTAAAAATTAATCTATTATTAAAAAAAATTTTTAATTTTGGCCACGCCCTGCAGCTTGCAGGATCTTAGTTGCCCAACCAGAGAATGAACCTGGGCCACAGGAGTGAAAGCACAGAGTCCTAACCACTGGACCACCAGGGAATTCCCTAATTTATAATTTTTAATGTTTGGTATCACAAAATACTAAAAGCCACAAGGTTGATAATTTGTTAACTATAACAGATGTAGGAGTGGATAACTGGACTGAATATGTATAAACAATATTCTTGGAGGTTGCATTTTGGACAATATCTGATCATGATCTTTTTGCAATTTTATCTCTTTTTCCTACTGTTCCAAGTTCAGCTGATACTTTATAACACTTCACATCAAAGCTCATATCATTATTCAACAAATATCTTTCTTTATTTTTCCGTAATTGAATGTTTGCATAATTGCTTAGATGTGGATCCATTTGGTGTGGAGGCAGGAAAAATCAAAGATCTGACAACTGATTCTGCCTTTCATGATAAAAAGATGGTTCCTTGATGGGCAGAACACAGATACGGCATACCAGAATGAAAGCAGCAACTGTCGGCCACATTTCCTGCAGTTAGAGGTAACTACTGAGTCATTTGAGTATTCAGACAAGGGGACCAATGCCAAATCAAATTAGCTTAGCATGCCTTTTAGGGGAATTTATAGCATTTTCATAGCTATAACAACAAATATAGCCTGTGTAGTACTTTAGAGTTTGCAAATTGTTTTCAGCAATAAGAAAATTCTTTGGATTAGAAGCATTTCCCAAAATGAAAAATGGCAAAATTAATTATTTTACTGAAGTAGCAATTTATTCCAAAAAGATAAAGTGCCCTTTTATGCACTTCCATGGGATGAACCTCCATGTACTTCTCTTATCACAGTGAATACAACTATCTACCTGTATCCTGTACAAACTAGGCTCCATAAAGGCAGGAGCCATGTATCTTATTCACCTTTATATCCTCAGGCGAAAACGCCTGACACATAATAGGCAGCCATGTGCCAAAACGATGAATCTTACTCTATCTTCAGAGTCTGTACTTGATTGACTATTAAGTAAATATGGTAATCATAAGCCAAGTCTACAGTTAAAAGAATTTTTAAGGGCAAAAAAAAAAAAAAGTGGGGAAGGGGAAGAAGGTGGGTGAGAAGATGGGGAGGGGAGTAGCAGTCAAGCTCAAAACACTGGCTTCCATTTCACCAACCTTGTTCAAGACAATAATATGTCTTTCTTTTTTAGAGGCCCATCTAGGAAAAGGAGTAGTCATTGACTTTCCAAAGGCCACAATGAGTCACTAATGTCAGTAGTGCCTACTTTTAAAAAAGAGTAACAGACAAACCCTGCCTTCGATTATGTACCACCCCCTCGCACTCACACACCACTAGAGGGGACCAGTCACTCTACTTCTCTAGATTTGTAGGATGGGGTGGGTGGGCACACAACCGTTTACCCCAACAATACCAAACCATGTAGCCATCTAGCTGCGCCATCATTTCAAACCAGTTACCTTAAACTGAGCTCTCTTCTCTATAAAGTCCCCTCCATTTACAGTACTTCCTCCTACCCAGGTCAAGTTTAGGATATCTTTTTTTTTTCTGGCTGTGCTGTGCAGTTTGTGGGATCTCAGTTCCCAGACCAGGGATCAAACCCATACCCCCTGCAGTGGAAGTGCAGAGCCCTAACCACTGTCCCGTCAGGGAATTCCCGAGTTTAGGCTATCTTTTGGCACTAAAGACTAGGCTATGTAGGCTTTCTGCACTCAGAGACATAGGGTTCTAAATCTTGTTTACTTGTCAGACACTGAACTCAAGTTTCTTTAAGACAGAAGAATATTAAAAAGAGACTAATCACTTATATAGAGTAAGTTATACAATTGCCCCAAGAAATAAATGTTTATCTTTTACTGACAACCCATCCTTGGTGCCCACCTCCCCTTAATAGTTACATGCCATTACATTTTTCACTCCTACTTGTAGAACAGTAATCTTCCCACCCCAGTTGGGATACTCTGGTAGATTCTACCTCTAACTTTCCTACCTTATCTGAAATCAGAGAGTCCTTTAAGGGAACCCTCCTTATCCATTTGAGAGAAAATTGCCTAATTCCAACAGGCATCAAGGCGAGGAAGGGAAAGAGAATTAGGAGAGGAGCAGCTCACGTTACGCCAGAAGAACGGACGAAAGCAGGAAAGAGGGCAAAAGCAGCTGGCCTTTTACAACAGTGGCTATAGCGGCAGCAAGACTGGTAAATAAGAGCTTAGCCTCACCTGGGCTTTAATCCCAGAGTTGCCATTGACAATGTATTTCTTCTTGTTGCTCAGCATAGTGACATCACCAGCCCTACTGCCACCTCTCCAGTCCAGGGGCCCTTGTGTCTAGGCCTTTAAACTTTCCTCATCAGCAATTCTGTTGGCTCTGGTTCCAGCTAGCTTTTCTTTTCGTTGTTTTGGTGGTGGTGCCTTCCCTGGAAACCCTGAAGCACTCCAACGACCCCTCCAGCAGTAGAGCCCAATTTAATAAGGCATTTCTGTTAGTGGCTCATCAGCCATTCCTAATTCTGGTGGCTGTTTTGCTTTTATTATTATTATTTTTCCCCTAAACACCTAATTACACGGATCCTCTGACCTCTAAACCTTAACAAGTCCCTTGACAAGGCCCAACTTGCATGTGCATAACAATAGCTTATTTATATAACCGGTGCACTTTTTTACCTGCTATAATTAACTTGCTAATTAGCTTCCTTTTTAACCATACCTCCTCCTTTTCCATGTCAGATGACTTTAGTTAACCTAGTCTCATTAGAAAAAAATTAACTACAGAGCCACTAAAACAATGAGGGAATTTATAAAGATGGTAAGAAAAAAAAAAGGAGCCAAGTGCTCAGGCAGCCCCTAACCTACACTCTGTGTCCTTGGGTTAGTCAAACTGCGAACACAGGTTTCAGCTCTGTCACCAAGAAAATCAACTTTCTCAGACCACTGCTTTACTCTTAATTGTTCATCTTTTTACGCAGGTTTTGACATTCGGTTTCTAGTTCCATCTCAAGATTGTTGCTGATTAGGTGTCGAGTGATCTGCTTGCTTTTTTCAAAAACTGTGTCTTGTGGAAAGTGTGACTGGCATAGGGAGTCTTCTATTTCCTCAGGGCCCCCAGAATCATAATGACCTTGTTGCATATCAAGTAGAGTCAAATGAAAGGGCAAAGAATCACATTATTTATTTGTTGGTTTCTGAAAGGGACCCAGTGAATAGGAAAGCTACATTCAACTATATGTTACAGAGACTGGGGTGGGAATGTGATTTGAATTCTTCCTTTAGAATGAGTGCTTGTCCATAACATAATGGCACACGTGATGATCAGTAATGTCTTAGCATCACTGAAATGAGGGATCACATGTCTGCTACTCCATGAGAAAGTGAGCTCCTCCAGGTCAAGCATCACGTTTACTCATCCTTTTATTCTTCCTGCCAAGTACAACATTTGGCACAGGGAGAAAGGTACTAAATATATATATGAATAAATAAATGAAAGATTTGTTTTTATGTGTACAGCTTTTCTCCCTTAATGGAGGCATAGACTCTGATTGATTCTTTGATTTATGTATCAGAAACTTATTGGGTTCCTAGAGTGTCAGGAGTTAAAAATGTAGAAAAAAACCATATAGTTCCTGCTCTCAAATAGTTCATGGAATAGTCAGTCACAGGTACAGAAAGATATACAAGCCTGTACTTATAATAGAAATGTGTTCAAGATTCAGTGGCAGCATATAACATGGTGACATAAAGTCAGCAGGGTATGTTAGGCAAGTTTTCCTAGAAGAGGAGTTTAATCTGATACTCGACTCAGGAGAATGAATTTTCAAGATGAGTGAAGTAGGGTGGCCCTTCTAGGTACATAGAGCAATATTCACAGAGCAAAAGGAACACGGAACTGCCAGGAGCCCAGTATGACAAAGAACCAAGTACATGTATACAGGAAGTTAGAAGTAGCAGGGCATGTAGCTGAAGAAAAAACAGGAGCTAGTTTGTAGAGACTTTTATGCCACGATAAATCTGATAACTTTACAATTCATAAAAATATTCCACAGAAGATATAAAACAAAATCTTGCACAGAGGTGACTGCCTATTAATCATGGAAAGATGCTATGGGCTAATGCATGATAAGAGTGACCAGTGTAGAGAAAGGAGCTGGAGAGACATATTCTCCTGAGAAGGCTGATGGAACAGATGAGAAGGGTAGGAGAACAAACTACTGGCTGTATATCTAATAGACAATTATGCGTCGTGCATTTCCCCAGAGACCATTTCAATTTATTTGTTTATCTGCTTGTTATTTTCAGTAATTTACTATCATTGCTCATCTCCAGGATGTGGGAGTTTGACCCTAGAGAGAACAGGTAATTTTTTTTTTTTTTTTTTTTTTCGGTACGCGGGCCTCTCACTGTTGTGGCCTCTCCCGTTGCGGAGCACAGGCTCCGGACGCGCAGGCTCAGCGGCCATGGCTCACGGGCCCAGCCGCTCCGCGGTATGTGGGATCCTCCCGGACCGGGGCACGAACCCACATCCCCTGCATCGGCAGGCAGACTCTCAACCACTGCGCCACCAGGGAAGCCCGAGAACAGGTAATTTATTTTTGAATTTGAATATAAGATGAAAGGGGGTTAGTGATGTTAACATTTGCATGCCGACAGATGTGTCAGCAAATGGAAAAGAGGTTCATTATTGGAATGTGACCCTTGAAAGTGTCATATTGACAATGCCACAGAAAATCACCGCTGCATGGACCAGGAATCAGGCAATCAAATTAGGTTAGTTAGGGGCTTCCCTGGTGGCGCAGTGGTTGAGAGTCCGCCTGCCGATGCAGGGGACACGGGTTCGTGCCCTGGTCCGGGAAGATCCCACATGCCGCGGAGCGGCTGGGCCCGTGAGCCATGGCCGCTGAGCCTGCGCGTCCGGAGCCTGTGCTCCGCAACGGGAGAGGACAAAACAGCGAGAGGCCCGCGTACCGCAAAAAAAAAAAAAAAAGAAAGAAAAAATTAGGTTAGTTAGATCCCAGCAGAAGTCAAAGATCCTTCCACATCTATTTTAATTCATTCTCTCTACCTTATTTCCTCTGGTCTTCATAATAGATTGTTACATATTGATCTCCCCATTAGAAAACAAGCCCTCTGAACCAGCCCTCAGTTGTGAATCATTTCTGTATTTCCCCCAATGTCATCCATATAGATGGTGTTAAGATAATAGCTTTGGAAATTATTTGGATTTGTTCATGTTCTTTGTAGCTATACCATTTTAAATTCCCTAACTATAAAATCCCAGATATGATTTTTCTTTTAAAAAATGAGTACTTGTTGAGCACAAGAAAGAACATAAAATGGTAGATTCTTTTTTTTAGGATAATCTTCATTTTGAGAGAAAAGGTCCCTGGAAGAACAGAATAAGGGGAGGAGAACTAATATTTATTAAGAGCCTACTATGCACAGGCCTTTGTTTATGTTACTTCTGTTAATCAGTATAAGAATCTTAAAAGGGCTTCCCTGGTGGCGCAGTGGTTAAGAATCCGCCTGCCAATGCAGAGGACACGGGTTCGAGCCCTGGTCTGGGAAGATCCCACATGCCGCAGAGCAACTAGCCCTGTGAGTCACAATTACTGAGCCTGCGCGTCTGGAGCCTGTGCTCCGCAATGGGAGAGGCCACGATAGTGAGAGGCCCGCGCACTGCGATGAGGAGTGGCCCCCACTTGCCGCAATTAGGGAAAGCCCTCGCAGAGAAACGAAGAGCCAACACAGCCAAAAATAAATAAATAAATAAATAATTAAAAAAAAAAAAAAAAAGAATCTTAAAAATTTGGCATAATTATCCCCATTTGACAAATTAGGAAAGTACAAATGACTGTATTGAGAGAACAAATGATTTGCCTGAGGTCTCACAGCAAGTAAGTGGGACTAGAATGTGAGCCTGTGTTTACGCCAGAGTCGAAGCTCTTTCCACTACACCAAAACTTACGATATTGATCAGAAGACCAAAAACTCCCCTGGGTGTACCAGCCCCACCTGATTCCTCTTTTTTTTTATTAGTCATCAATTTTATACACATCAGTGTATACATGTCATTCCTCTTAATTTATCGTAAATTTATTTAATTTAAAATTGCTCCTTAAATTTACTTTCTTATTGGATTGGGTTTCAGAAAGGACATCATCGCAGATAATTTTGGGGCTCTGATCAAACCACAAGTCTGTAATGGCTAAATCATATATGAATTTGAAATCTAACAGCACTTTAATTGGCAACTTTGCTCAATGCCACTACCAAAAGTTGAAACGGAAATTAATTGAACTCAAATATCGATGTTCACCATTATCCATGACAATCTTGATCTCTTATTCACAATTTCATGAAATGAGACAGACCAATATCTTTTTGCTTGCTTTATGAGTCTCTAAACTTCTGCTCTTCCTAACCAAGGATATTCACCCTAGAACACTCTCAGCTGGTTCCTCATTTTCTTCACTCAGGTGAAAAGGAAGTCCTTGGTCTAATGGCTTATGTCACTAGGCCTGAGCAGAGGGAGCTGCAGCTCTATACCAAATACAGCCAGAAGGCAATTTAGGATACTATGACTGACAGGAAAAGCCTTACCACTTAACAAGTTTATCTATCAAAGTAGTTCTCAAATTTTAGGTTCATCAAAATCACCCAGTGAGCTTATAAACATGCTAGGCCCCACCCCAGGGTTTCTGATTTAGTAAATCTGGGTGGGGACCAAAATTTTGCATTTCTAACAAGTTTCCAGGTGCTGCTGCTGCTGGTCTGGGGACCACAGTTTGAGAACCACTGCTCTAACACTCTCTGCAAGCATGAATCAATTCGCCCTAACTCTCTTAACTCTCTCCTTAACCAACCATTTTATCCTATCTATGGCTATGACCATGGAGGCATATTCATAGGCAGAAAAGAAAAGGTTATTTCAAAGGTCAGACAATGGAATGAGGTGATCCTTTCTTTATACACAACACAGGATATAAAGAGAACTGGGTCTAATTCTGATTTCTACAATTTAAGGCTAAGAATAGATGGTTAACACATTAAGAAAAATAGGACTCATGGGGAGGATAGGAGATCTATTTACCCTACAGAAGAGCACGCCAAGAAATAACAAATTAATTCCTTTTCAAGTACAGAAAGTAGTACTACAAAGGATGGTGATCAGAGGTTCTTTTTTGTATCTCCATTTCTTAACATTTCTAGTACTTAACATCTGTAATCCTCATTTGTAAAATAGGAACAATAATACCTACTTTGTCTATCTCAAATGTATGCTGAGAAAATACAATAATGTATGTGAGAAGGTTTTAGAGGCAACATAATGATACACAAATATAAAATATTAACATTTCTATTTCTTTAGGTCAAAAGTTCTTCACCTAGAGTCCATGGATGTCTAGATGCTCTGAAACAGAATGCAAAATGTTGTATATGTGTATATTTTCCTAGGGAGAGGGTCCGTAGTTTTCATCAGTTTCTCAAATGGGTCTTTGCTTTAAGTGTCAATCCTGACCCAGAGTTATAGTGAAGCTACCTCTACGGCCATTTACCAGATACCTTAAATGTTTTTGTCTCACTTCCAACTAGATATGGTTCAAGCATTCTTAGAGACATCTCTCCCTTCCAAGCCAAATCAGCTGCTGGAACAAATTCTTCATCTATAAAAGGGATTACTTCTAGCCGAAAGAAAATCGGGTAACCAGCTGGCTGGGTACTCAAGAAAGTGAATTAGATTTCCTATGGAAAAGTACCCAGTACTACAAAGAGCTTGAGTGGGAGGAGGAAATATTAAGATGTAGAAACTTAAGAAAAGGTTACTGCTGATCTCCATGCACATAAGAGGAGGTATTTTCACCTACCACTAGGGACTAAAGATTTCTCAGGGGAAGTGAGAATATATTAATAAAGACAGTCTTTAAAAGGATGAGTTCCCCAACCTTTTAGCAGTAAAACTGCCTGAACAAAGCTAAGAAAATCTTTCACATGAAAACAGCTGGGGAGCAGAGGCTCTAGCAGAAGTTTTCCAGTGAATGATGGAATGTTAACTTGAAGCTCTACCTTGTCAATTCTCAAGACGGGTTCTTCAAACTTCGTCCTGGCTTATTTCCCTGCTGGGAGTCAGTGATGTGAGTACTGTCAACTGCTGTCTGTGGTCTTGAGTCCTATTCTCTGAGGGGTATGCCAGTCCCTTTTTGCTACTGATCATTAACAAGAAGGGAGGTATTATAATGCACCTTCTCTGCTAAATTTTCCCCCTGAAAGAAGGTTTGAGAGCCTTGTCATACTTCCTTTGGGGGCAAGGATAGTCTCAGTGGAAAATTCATTACATTAATATGTAAACTGGAACATGAGTTATTTGTTAAAGCTGTCTTAAATGGAAATTTTGACCCACTACTGGGAACTGGCTCCAGGGTTTCCTCTTGGGGATTAAAAGGCGCTCTAACACTTTACAGGTAAAGTCTGGAAATCTATAGGCAACACACTAGAGGGTGCTCAGTGGCTCACTGCGGTGGCTAAGTGGATACTGGTGGCAGCCTAACGAAGCACTTTCAGACCAGGTGAGAACTTAACAACTATGTGGTATCTGAAAGAAAGCCTCAAGAGGTTAATCTTGGGCAAGGGAAAGACAACAGATGAAAAAACTGAGTAATTGAGGCCAGCCCCTCCCTACTTTTTCTCATTGTTCTTAGAAAAATCTACTGATCAAAGGTATTTTGCTGGTTTTTGAGAGAGAAGCGCCAGGAAATCGCTAAGTAAAAGAGGTGCCATATTGAAAACAAAGCAGAGCTGTGCTTTATTAAAGAACGTTTTTTAAAAGCTGGGAAGTCTTAGGTGGTATCGCTTGAGCAATGGTCACACTAACTCCTTTAGGACAGTTATCTTGTTCACTTAAATAAAAAGAAGGTGAGTAGGTAAAAGTCCAGTAGGAGCTCCTCTTGAGAGGATGTGCTCAGCAGATAAGACAGCGTCGAGATGTATTACTTACGAGAATAAGAGTTAACTATCACACTTCCGTTGACTGAATTGACACACCAGTGTTCTGCGGAATTCTTCTGTAATATTCCTTTATAGAAGCACCAAAGGTTAATATCTTAATGTGAGCCCTCACCTAAGAAAACCAGAATTCCTGCTTCCCCTTCTTGTTATTAGTGAGTGCTGGAGATTCAAAAACAAACTTATAAATCCAACTAGAATTATTATGTGAATTTTTTCCATTAGTTCTAAAACACTGCATTATTTGAAATAAGCTTGTGGATGGGTAGGATTTCTTTTGATCAAATGTCTTAAAACTGAGCACAAGGTTCTGGAACAACATTAAGAACAACAAGAGGAATAACCGCAACGAAAATAATAATTGTTATGGGAGTTGAAACATGGGCTAGTCAGTTGGGCCTTTGTTAGGTCTACTGTATATCAGTCTCATTACTGATGGTTATTTCTCTAAGCCCATAATTCCATAAACACTGAAAAGAATTTGGAATATGTTGTATACAGTCTAACCAGTTTTCAACGGGGAAAAATATATACATTTAATATATATATTATATATGTGTGTGTGTGTATATATATATATATATATATTAAAAAACATAAGCAGTATATAGACTATAAGAAATCAGGAACATAAGGATGGTTGCTGTTTTTAAATCAAAAGTTAAAATTGGATCTAAAATATTAGGTTTTATGTGCTAGTTCTTATCAACAAATTAAGTCCTTATTATAATTATATTAAAAATATCAGGCAATAAAGATATTTTGAAAAATAGTACCAAGGGAGCTATATAGGGACTTCCCTGGTGGTCCAGTGGTTAAGACTCCACTCTTCCACTGTAGGGGGCACGGGTTCGATCCCTGGTTGGGAAACTAAGATCCCATGTGCCTTGCGGCATGGCCAAAAATTTTTTTTAATTAATTAATTAAAAAAGAGAGCTATATATTTCCTGCCTTTTAGAAACACACATATAAAGAATATTTGGGGAACTGTTTTGGCTGGTGGGAGAAAAATGGGCAGATAGGGGATAAATGTCTTAAGTCTTCTCAGGCTTGAGAGAGAGCACCATTTCTACAAGTTGTTTTTGGTTTTTTTCCCCTCACTATTCTTTTTCTTTACCCTCATGAGAAGTAAACTAAGCATTAGTTTGCAAATAGAATGCAAAGCAATCACAGTATAACACAATCCACGCAGTACACCAGCAGCAGTGGGGAAGCTCACCCCAGCCCAGACAACCAGGCAATAAGCTGACTCTGGCCACGCAGCTCTCAGACCTTCCCAGCTCACTCATAATTTTAAAAAATGTATTTTTTTTTTTAAGAAAAAAGAAAGGAAAGCTGCAAGGGTGACCCAGGACATAGGAATTAATCAGAAATTAGAGTAATAACTGTTTTCCCAATCACAGGTCTTGGTAGGGACTTTTCACAGCGATCCCTATCGCCTGTCAGAAATGGCTGCCTCATTATCAAGAAACAGAAGGAAAAGCAAAGTGACCAAAGAACTCACCATCCACTCAGGCACGTGAAAAGCTGAGGTGCCCTCATTACCGTCCCCATTCTCCATAGTGCAGGCTTGAGTAATCTATGTCCTGAAGCAAAAGGGAAAGTGGTTTGGAAATGCCAGGGTTTTCTGAGTGCCCAAAAGCAGAGCCAAACCTAGTGATTCAGAAGTTCACAATATCTAGCAGAAGCTGCATCCCCTTTCACAGAGGCTTCCTATTAAAATCAAGATCATTAGTCAACTGTCTGATAAATCCCCTACCGGCCAGCTGCAGATCTTCTGATTCAAAATCAGAGCCGATGCAAGGCTCTACACCCAGGCACTACACCCAGGCACCCAAGGTTCCTACAGGACACTCACTGTTCAATGCTACCCAGACAGTATCCCCACCTCCCCCGTGGGGACTTTCTGCAGCAACAGTCAGGCTTCCTCTTTTTCCAACCCCCCCATAAGGCACTTGTTAACTTTCTCCCGCCCCTGAGCACGCATCACTGGACGTACTGATACCAAGATCAATAAGGACTGAGGTCAAGGAGGCACACCCATTTCTTGAGAGTTGCTTGATTTGGATCTGCACAGTAAACAGGCGTTTCCCTGGGATCAAGAGTTCCTTATGGCTTTCAAGTTTAAACAGTTATGCGGAAGCTCCCCATCTGCTCACACCAGGGATCTGGCACCAAACTCAGGCATATCTCAAGTTAAATTCTTATTGCACAGGAGATTTGGATGGAGCCAGGGAAGATCTCTTGCAAAATCAGAACTTAGAAGCTCTGAAGAAAGTTCTAGGACCACAACTCCCTCTGCTGGCTCCCTGTGCTATATACATGAAAGTCTAAGGGTCTTCAGCTACCAAAAGATAGGCGCCCACTGTAAATTACCTGCTTCCCTGAGGCTAGTCAGGAGCTACCACAACGTAGGTAGGTTTGGGGGAGCCAGGGTTTCCAATCAAGACTAGTGCTGTCTATTTTATACATAGTAGTTTGTGATCCTTAATCCCCTACCCCACTTTCCTTTTCCCCACTGGTAACCACTAGTTTGTTCCCTACGTCTGTGAGTCTACAAGGATATACTGTACAGCACAGGGAATATAGCCAATATTTTAAAATAACTTTCAATTGAGTATAATCTATAAAAATATTGAATCACTATGTTGTACACCTGAGACTAATATTGCAAATCAACTAACTTCAATTATTTTTTTCATCGTGCTGCATGGCTTGTGGGGTCTTAGCTCCCTGACCAGGGCCCCCAGCTGTGAGAACCAGAGTCCTAACCACTGGACCACAAGAGAATTCCCTGTACTTCAATTTTTAAAAAAAAGACTAATGCTGCCTCGAAGTCCCTATCCAATGCTGTTTTTTACTCACAGGTCTGGTTTCAGAAAGAAACAGGATGCCAACACAGTAGTCTTATACACTATCACCTTAAGGGACCTCAGAAGCTGCTTCCTCCTTATGTCCCCATACCAGCTCCCTTCTCCTTATACACTTCAGAAGTTTGGAAATAAGACAAAACTAGAGAAAAGGTGACCCAATCTATTTACCTTCTTAATTAATTCCTAGAGTATATTATCCAATAAGAGTACCATAGATTTCAGGCACAAACGAAGCCCAACAAGATATGCCTGCTCTGGTCCCCTTCAAAACCAGGGCCTCCTTACAGTGTTAATTCCCATTGCAGAGGATAATTTCTCTGGAGCTGATAGTCATAATATTGTGATTGTGATTACAGGTTCATTGCCCTTTTGGGCTTTCGTCGGTTAAAGGAATGGTCTTTTGGATATGGAATGGAGGAGAGGAAGGTAACTTCTAGGGAAAGAGGTGTTATTGCAAGATGCCAGAAAGGGCAGAATTCAAATGACAGACCTGGAGGTCCGGACTGGAGAGAAAGGCAATTGAAAACAGAAGGGGACTGTTGGACCAGATGAATGCAGAGGTGTCAAAGGATTAGAGATCACAGGACAGGTAGAGATCAAATGCAATAAGAAAAGAGAACAGCAGGGGTGGAAGTAAAGGAAGCTGTGGTCATAGAGGAGCTATGGAGTGAAGCAATTTGAGTGACAGCAAGATACAGAAGGTCGATGAAATGCAGGAGAGATTTGGGGTCAGGGTTTCAATTTTGATAAAGCCCTCTGTAATCAGATTGTCAATTTCGATAAAGCTTCAGCTCTCAGCAACCTCCAGTTATTGTCCTCTGTCTGGTCTTCCTTTTAATCCAAACGTCTTTTTTTTTTTTTTTTTTTTTTTGCGATACGCGGGCCTCTCACTGTTGTGGCCTCTCCCGTTGCAGAGCACAGGCTCCGGACGCGCAGGCTCAGCGGCCATGGCTCATGGGCCCAGCCGCTCCGCGGCATGTGAGATCTTCCCGGATCGGGGCACGAACCCGTGTCCCCTGCATCGGCAGGCGGACTCTCAACCATTGCGCCACCAGGGAAGCCCAATCCAAACTTCTTAATAAAATGAGAAGTTAACATTTGTTGCCTAAATTTCCAATGATGTATTTCATTTGACATTTTTTTTCTTTTGGTCACGCTGCGGCTTGCAGGATCTTAGTTCCCCAACTAGGCACTGAACCCTGGCTGCGGCAGTGAAAGTGGTGAGTCCTAACCACTGGACCGCCAGGGAATTTCATCTGGGCTTTAAATGCAACATATCTAAAATCAAAAGGATTGCTCCATCTTTCCTTTCCCCCCACTCTTCAAACAATAGTTTCTTCTCCTTACTTTTGTACCACTGTTCCCTCGGTCATCCAAATATAAAAACCTCAGTCATCTTTGATTTCTCCCTTTTCCCTAGTTTCTAGAACAATCAGTTGCCAATTATTTTTGAGTCCTACGACACCAAGCATCTCATCTCTCCCTCCCTGTCCATTTTCATTGCCTCCTAAAAACCCTCTATAAATCCTTTCCAATAGGATCTTCCACTACTCATCCCTAAATATTCTGTATCCCCAGGTAAGCTGTATTACCTGTTATTTCCTGAATGTGAAGACTGTACAGCAGAGCATCTAAGAGCTCTGGTTTTGGAGTTAAACAGACCCAGGTTTGTATCCTGGCTGTCATGTAATTAACCTTTCCAACCATCCAGTTTTATAATCTGTACAGTGGAAATAATAATAGCCATCTCACAGGATTGATGCAAGGATTTTAAAAGTTTGCATACACTGAGTACTTAATAAATGGTAGCTCTTACTTGTGTCACTGTTATGCCGTCTCCTTTCCCACCTCAATGCCTTTGCTCATGCCATTTTCTCAGACTGAAATGCATTCATTCTGCCTTCACTTCCATCATCTTCACATATTCAGATACTTCAAGGAATTCCCTGAAGGTCCAATGGTTAGGACTCTGTGCTTCCACTGCAGGGGGCACAGGTTCAATCCCTGGTTGGGGAACTAAGATCCCACATGCCACACACCATGGCCAAAAAAACACCCCAAAGATGAAAAACAAATTCTTCGAGGTTCGGCTCAAATGATTGTTCTGCCATGGAATCTAACCTAAAAAACAAAGGAATCTCCCTTTTCTCTAATACTGCTCCTTGGTCACATCACTATTTTCACCTTTCCTCATATTACAGTTACTGGTATATGTGCTGTCCCTCATTAGTTCAGGCTCTTCGGGGGCTTAGCCAGCTTTGATTTGCCTATAGTGTCCGGCATATGGTAAGGGCTTAAGAAATTGTCCAATTTTGTATGCTGTACATATACCTTATAGTACTCTGGGGCAACTTGCATAACCAATGTGTTAAATACATTTATGTCCACTTTGTAGGATTTGGAACACTATTTTATACCTTTAGGGGCTTAGTTATACACTACTGACCAAAGCTATGACTTATTTGTGGTGAGTCCTTAGTAGGGTTTTAATCCTTAATTATAATATTATCTCTGAAAGAATATACAATCTGCTTTCCATTGCTTGATCTGCATCAACTGTAATCTATTATGATCTGCATCATAATGAAGCTTTTAGAAACAAATCAAGGCCAAAAGACTATTTCACTGCTAGAGCAGAGCCCAACCCTTAAAATATGTCAGTGATCGGCAAAGTACTAGGTTCTTGGTACTCCTGTTGATGTTTTCTGCACAATCTGTTATTAAATAAATGGGGAGAGGAAGGGATAAATTAGGGGTTTGGGATTAGCAGATACAAACTACTATATATAAAATAGATAAAAACAAGGTCCTGCTGTATAGCACAGGGAACTATATTCAATATCCTGTAATAAACCATAATGTAAAAGAATATGAAAAAGAATATGTATATATGTGTGTAACTGAATCACTTTTCTGTACCCCAGAAACTAACACAACATTGTAAGTCAACTATACTTCAGTAAATAAATAAATAAATGGAAGGTGACTGCCCTCATGGTATTGCTAAAATGTGGAAGAAGATAACTTTTAAAGAAGACAGGGTTGGGAATAAAAGAATAAGCACAAGTAAAATATATCACTTTAGCTAAACTAAATGTCATTTTAGTTGTGACTTTTTTTAGAATAGGTTTTAACTAAAATATCCTTCATTTGAAAACTGAAGCCTTATTATACCTTTCTGTAATGACTCTGAAACAAAAATAAAACAGTAGCTATTACAGTTGAGAACTAAAGGTCTATTAACTGAGTGGGACTGCACGAGGTACAGGGTACAGGTGTAGGTACTAGTTATAAAGTTGTTTTCATTCTAATTTAATTTTACCATAATGTGCCTTAGAAGATACACCTATAGCAGGAGCAGGAGTGAGACCCCTGCATATGATTATCTATAATAATCACCCTGAACATTTAGGAGTTTGCAACTTCAAAAGGATACACAAACTGCACCTGCTCCTGCAGCCCTCAAGCTTTACAAAAATTGATCAAGTATGTGAATAGCTCAAAAGAATCTCAATTTCACTCCAAGAAGAAGATGGACTTGAAGTTCTATGTGCCAGTGGTGTTCCTACCAGTGGTGATTTGATACTAGTATCATCATTAAATTAATGAGGGCCGGAGTGAATATATGCTTGGGGCTGGAGGGGAAAGGACAAGAAGTTAATATTTCCAGGGGCCAAAGTCAAAAAGAACAAGAAGTAATTACAATGTGATGAAGAAGTAACTACAATGGCAGAAAAGTTTTAAACAGGAGGCAATAAATCTGGAGCCTAGAGAGTCATAAGGCACAGGGCAAAGAATACAAGAATGTGACCCTGTCCTCTATTCCTGGCTTGGCCCTAATGGTTTTATTAGACTTTAGCAAGTCACCTAAGTACTCCCTTCTTCAGTTTCCTTATTATAAAATAAGGGGGAGGTGAGTAAGAGGGCACGGTGGAAGGTTAGAACTGGTTCCTTCCAGTTCTGACATTCGGTATTTCTAATCCATCTGGTTTCTCTGAGGCCATAAGAGAAAGCAATAACTACTCCTTAGTCACCTAAGTTACAGCTTATTGTAGAGGCTAAGGTTTCTAACCAGCAGAGTTCAGAGTTCCATCTGGTCAATTATGAGGTTGGCTGAAATTGCTAGACTTTAAATCTCCTTTGCCCCTTCAAACCCGAAATGCCCACGCTACCTGAGCAACCGGAGTTAAGTCCTACTACCGCCCCCCGCCCACCAACTTAAATGTTAGGCATCCTATCTCTCAGTTTCTCAGTGATCTTAAGACTCACATCCCACAGGTATTTTATATTCCACATGGAGGCATCATCATTACTGGTAAAGACTACAGGCTTTAACAGTTAGATAGGCTTGGGTTTAAGGCTAGCTCCATTACTTACTAGCTGTGTATCTTTTGGTAACCTATATAACTTTTTTGAGCCTTTGCTTCCTCATCTGTAAAACAGGATAATAAAACCCTCCTCAGATTAAGGTTATAAAGATTAAAAAATACATATAATACATAGAAAGCACTTAGCACAGTGCCAGGGAACTATTTTGTCCAAAACTAGACATAAGCAGAGTAGTACCAGATGGGTTTGAATCTTGATTCATCACTTACCAACTGTGTAACCTTAGACAAATTATTTATCCTCCTTGTGCCTCAGTTTTCTCATCTTTAAAATGGGGACATTAAGAATATCTACCTTATGGGATTGCTGAGAAGATAAAATAAATTAACATATATAAAGCACTTAGAACAGTGCCTGCAACTTATCAGTGCTATTTAACATTTACTATTATTATTAATAAATATAACATGTACATCCCCCAACACACACAAATTCATCTTTTCTTCTTATACATGGTGAATTCATTCAATTGAACCACAAATATTTATTGGGTGCCTATCATGTGCCAGGCAGCATAGAAAGACAGTCCCTGCATTCATTGTGCAGGAGAGAGAGAGGCAATTCAATAATTACTAAAAATAAAGTGTGAAAAATGATAAGGTAAGTACAGGCTGCTATGGGAGTATATGGCAAGGGTACCAATCATGTGTACTGGGAGTGTCACATCAGAGAAGCTCCATTTAAGCTGAAAGGTAATGGATAAGTAGGGGGTACCTGGTGTGCATTTGGTGGGGAGGGGGAATGAGAAGAGTATTCCAAATAGGAGGAAGAATATGTTCTCCGCATTATCTCTTGCAATCTGTCCTATCGTCTTCACACCAGCTGTCTAAAGCCTGACCATCATCCTATCCATCTAATTCAGTGCTTCTTAAACCTGAATGTGTCTACAAATTATTTGGAGATCTTGTTAACATTCTGATTCTGATTTAGTAAGTCTGGAATAGGTCCCAAGATTCTACATTTTTAACAGCTCTCAGATGATGGCAATACTGCTGAGACTACACTTTGACAGGGCCTAGACTCCATCCCTGGAATAACCTACTTCAGTTCATTAAATTAACTTATTTATATGTGATTATCATCTGCACAATTATTTTACACATCACTTCCTTATTCATAATGCCTCAATAGCTCCCCATTGTCTTCGAAATAAAATCCAAACTCCTCAGCATGACACACAAGACCCTTCATGATAGCCTCCGTGTATCTCCTGAGCCTCACTCAGCTCTCTGAATTCCCCCAGATCCCCACTCTGAACACATATACTCTAACTTCCTTCAGTACATATTTCCAGCTCCAGGTCTAGGTTAAGAATCAATTCTAGGGAATTCCCTGGCAGTCCAGGGGTTAGGGCTCTGCCCTCTCACTGCTGAGGGCCGGCGACCTAAGATTCCACAAGCCGCATGGGGAGGCGAAAAAAAACATCAATTCTATGATTTACTGAATAATAACCCAGACTGATCTCTATTATAGCACATATCAGTGCCGATAGTATAACTGAACATTTATCTGTTTACACGGCAGAACTGTAAGAAATTTGAGGGCAGATATTATGTCTCATTCCTATATTCCAGGCACATAGCAAACAACCAATGAATATGTACTGAATTTTTAAAAAATGACTTAATCAAAGAACAGCGAGCTCAGAGTAAAGCCCCAAATGAATAAAATATACCACAGGCACCTGAAGGGTAAAAGGAAAGAAAAGGGACTCAGGTATGTATTGACAAAACCATAAAAAGAAACTGCATCATAACAAAATCATGCCTAGTATCCCTAAGTGTACCTCCTTGCCACTGGCGAATCCAGTCACCGTTACAATTAAGCAACACAGAGACTACAGTACACTAAAGCAGGCACCAAGCCACCTTTCCCACTCCCTGTTAAGTCCTCTAGAATTTGGGAGTGGAATGTGGACTTGAATCCTCAATCTCCCTGACACAGCTAATAGCGCTCCACTTAGGTCAGAGTTCAATTTGCTGCATAGTTAGCACCCCTAGCTAAAACTGGCCTCAAAAAGCAATCAAGCTTAAACTTGAAAGCTTCTTCTTAAACATGAAAACAACTAGAGTAAGAGCGGACAAGGATTTGCATTCAGGGCCCTCAATTTTATCACAGAGTGGGAAGTAGGGGAAGGGTAGGAAGGATGCAGGATGAAATAATGAAGCATAATGCCATTAAATAAATGTGGAATGTAGACTTCTCACTACATTATTTTTTATAATAAACTTTAAATTCAGGCATAATGTATCTACAGAAAAAGTACATAAGTCAGAAAGTTACAGTTTGATAAAATTTCAAAAGTCAACATACCTATGTAACCACTACCCAGATAAGGAAATAGAACTTTATCAGCACCCTAGAGTCTTCCCTCATGACCCCTCTCAGTCATTACCTTCACTCCTCCTTAAAGGTAATCTCTGATTCCTATCACTATTTATCAATTTTGCCTATATTTAAACCTGATGTAAATACCGTAAAAGATGCATTCTTTTTTTTTTTTTTTTTTTTTTTTTTGAGGTACGCGGGCCTGTCACTGTTGTGGCCTCTCCCGTTGCGGAGCACAGGCTCCGGACGCGCAGGCTCAGCAGCCATGGCTCACGGGCCCAGCCGCTCCGCGGCATGTGGGATTTTCCCGGACCGGGGCACGAACCTGTGTCCCCTGCATCGGCAGGCAGACTCTCAACCACTGCGCCACCAGGGAAGCCCAAAGATGCATTCTTAAGAGCGTGATTTTTTCCTGCTCAATGTTTCTAAGAGTTATCCAAGTTCATTGATTTAGCAGTAGTTCATTTATTGGTATTGCCTGAAAGTACCCCACTGCATGACTATTCATAATTTATTGAATCCATTCTCCTGTTGAAAGTTGGTTTCAGTTTGGGGGCCTTAAATAATAATGTTGCTGTGTATGTTCTTGTGTATGTCATGTGGTACCCATATGAAAATATTTCTGTAGGATATAGGTACGTAAGAGTAGAATTGCTGGGTTATAGGGTATGCATATGTTTGGCTAGGTAGATAATGTCAAGCAATTTTCCAAAGTGTTGGTACCATTTTATACTCCTACCAGCAGGATATCAATGTTCCAGTTGCTTCATATCCTTGTTAGTGCTTAGTATTGTCGGTCTTTTTACATTTTAGGCATTCCAGGTAATGGCGTCACATTGTGATTTTAATCACATCTCACCACCACAACTACCATCATGACCACAACCTGAGCACATTTTTTTATGGCCTTTATTTTGTAGAGGTGCATTTCCTCTTATAGCCACTTCGTTGAGAGTTTTTTTTCTTTACCACGAATGGATGTTGAATCTTGCCAAATGCTTTTTCTGCATCTACTTAGATGATCGCATGATATTTAGCCTTCATTTTGTTAATCACATTGATTGATTTGCAGATACTGAACCATCCTTGCCTCTCTGCAATAAATCCCACCTGATCATGGTATATGATCCTTTTTATGTATTGTTAAATTTGGCTTGCTAATATTTTGTTGAGGTTGTTGAGGATTTTTGCATCTATGTTGATCAGGAATATTGGCCTGTAACATTTTGTGTGTGCGTGTGTGTGTGTGTGTGAAAAAATATAAGATTTGCCATTTTAAAGTGTACAATTCAGTGGCAATAATTGCATTGTTGTGCAACCATCACCACCATCCATCCCTGGGACTCTTTCATTATCCCAAACTGAAACTCTATACCCATTAAACAATAACTCCTCATTCCCTTTCTCCCTCAGCCCCTGGTAACCACTATTCTACTTTCTTTCTCTTTGAATTTGACTAGGTACCTCATATAAGTGGAATCATACAATATTTGTCCTTTTGTCTGGTTTATTTCACTTAGTATGTTTTTAAGGTCTATCCATATTATAGCATGTATCAGAATTTCATTCCTTTTTAGGGCTCAATAATATTCCATTGTATGTATACAGTACATTTTGTTTATCTATTATTCTTCCATCGATGGACATTTGGGTTGTTTCCACCTTTCGGTTATTGTGAATAGTGCTGCTACAAACATAGGTGTACAAATATCTGTTCGAGGCCCTACTTTCAATTCTTTTGGGTATATACCCAGAAGTGGAATTGATGGATCATATGGTAATTTCTGTTTAATTTTTAATTTATATTTATTTATTTATTTGGCTGCATCTGGTCTTCATTGTGGCACACAGGATCTTCGATGTGGCATGCAGGATCCTTCTTTGCTCTTTGTTGTGGCACTTGGGCTTCTCTCTAGTTGTGGCGTGTGGGCTCCAGGGTGCTTGAGCTCAGTAGTTGTGGTGCGTGGGCTTAGTTGCCCTGCGGTATATGGGATCTTAGTTCCCCAACCAGGGATTGAACCTACATCCCCTGCATTGGAAGGCAGATTCTTAACCACTACAAGTGGTTAAGTCCCCTGTTTAATTTTTTGAGTATCAACCACACTATTTTCTGCAGAAGCCACACCATTTTACATTCCATCAGCAATGCACAAGGGTTCCAACTTGGAGAAGTTGGAACTCTTGTGCACTGCCAAGAATATTTTTATGCTTATTGGCCATTTGGATATCCTCTTATGTGAAGTGGCCTTTCAAGTATTCTGCCTATTTTTCTTTCAGGTTTTCAGTCTTTCCCTCATGAATCTGTTTAAGTCATTTACAGATTCTGATAATGAGTCTTTTGCAAACATCTTCCACTCTGTGGCTTCCACTCTTACTGTTTTCTTTCTTTTCAATCTTTGTTTTGAAATAATTATAGACTTAGAAAGAAATTTGTAAAAATAGTGCAGAGAGCTCCCATATACACTCCACCCAAGATCCTCTAATGTTAACAACTTGTAAAATGAGGGTAATTATCAAAACTAATAAATTAACGTTGGTAACAATCCTATTAACTAAATTATAGACTTTATTTGGATTTCAAAAGTTTCTCCAAATGTCCTTTTTTAGTTCTAGGACCCAACCCAGGATCCCACATTACATTCAGTTGTCATGTCTCCTTAGTCTCTTCCAATCTGTGATAATTCCTCAGTCTTTCATGACCTTGACAATAGTAGTTGACTGAATCCTGAAATAAAGCTATGCATTAATTGGACTTAAAACAAACCAAAATATATGCTCATCTTTTCTGATTAAATTTTTAGTCTCCACCCCAGTTTTACTGAGATATAATTGACATACAATATTGTATTAGTATAAGGTATACAACATAATGTTTTATTTTGTTTTTTGGGGTTTTTAGAAACTTTTAAAAATATTTATTTATTTTTGGCTATGTTGGGTCTTCGTTGCTGCGCGGGGGCTTTCTCTAGTTGTGGTGAGCAGGGGCTACCCTTCCTTGCGGTGCTCGGGCTTCTCATTGCGGTGGCTTCTCTTGTTGCAGAGCATGGGCTCTAGGCACACAGGCTTCAATAGTTGTGGCACACGGGCTCAGTAGTTGAGGTTTGCAGGTTCTAGAGCACAGGCTCAGTAGTTGTGGCGCCCAGGCTTAGCTGCTCCGCGGCATGTGAGATCTTCCCAGACAAGGGCTCGAACCCATGTCCCCTGCATTGGCAGGCAGATTCTTAACCACTGCGCCACCAGGGAAGTCCCAAAATAATGTTTTGATATATGTATATACTGCAAAATGATTGCTATTGTAAGTCTAGTTAACACCTGTCACCCCACATAGTTACAGATAGCCTTTCTTGTGATGTTATCTGCTCATCTCTTTTGGTTACTTTTTAATAGAATGGAGATACCAATTTTATATAGTAATAAAGTTTAAACAATTTTAAAGATCAGCTAATTCAAGTTCCTTATTTTAAGGATAAAGAAGTAAAGAACTAGAAATATTACTTATCCAAAGTCTTACAGTACTCTTTTTCCCCATTGATTTTATTTGGAAGGTGATATATTTTTGTTTGTGACTTTTTTTTTTGTGTGTGTGACTTTTAATAGATTTTTCGGGTGCTTTAAGTGCCTTAAGTGTTTGGAGACTCTCTCTTCTTAACATGAACCAAGTGGCTCTATTTCCATTAAGAGATCAACAGGGCGTAAATGGCTCCTGAACTGTTGCTCATTTTCTAATTTTTCTGGAATGAAGATGTATTACTCTTATAAAAATAGAAATAAAGAAGAGAAATGTGTGGTAGACAGAATAATGCCCCCCCCAAGATGTCCACATCCTAATCTCCAAAGCCTGTGAATACATAGCATGGGTGAGGCTGCAGATGGAAGTAAGGTTGCTAATTGGTTGACCTTGAGATAGGGAGATTATCCTGAATTATCCAAGTGGGCCCAATATAATCAAAAGGTTCCTTATACTTGGAAGAGGGAGGCAGAAGAATGAGAGCCAGAGAGATATTTAAAGATGCTATAATGCTGGCTTTGAGAATGGAGGAAGGGGCCACAAGCCAAGGAATCCTGGCTGCTTCTAGAAGCTGGAAAACGCAAGGAAGTAGATTCTCCTCTAGAGCCTCTAGATGGAATATAGCCCTGTTGACATTTTGATTTTAGTCCACTGAGACCCATTTTGGACTTCTGACTTCTAGAATTATAATTAAATATATTTATATTATATTTAAGCCATAGAAAATTAATACTGGAAGGCTCTGAAATTTTAAGGGGGAGAGGGAGAGATTAGCTGTTTGGTCTTAAATAGCTCATTTTCAACTAACTACCCATGAACGCTCAGTTTGGCTAGCAATATTTTCATAACTTTTTAAATTCTGCACATTAAAATGACTAACATTTTAAAAAGTGCTTGGGAATAAGATTCCATTTTTACCAAATCCTTATTTTGTATAAGAACACTGTCAATGAGAGACAGTGTTAAGATGTGACTGGAGAGGTAGGCAGGGACTGACTGATGATGTAGGGTTTACAGGTCACAGAAAAGTTTTAATTTTATTTTAAGAATGATAGGAGGCTACTAGGGATTTATGTTTTTAAAAGATCACCATGGCTGTGTAAAAAGAGAAAAACTGAATGAACATGAATGGAAATGAGAAGAATAGTTAGAAGGTCATTAAAACATATGAAAGATGATGGTAGCCTGGACGATGATGACAGTAGTGAAAGGATTTAAGACATATAGGTTGGTGGTTGACTCAACTGGACTTGGTAACAGACAATGTGAAAGGTAAGGAAGATGTCAAGAATAGCCAACAGGTTTCTGGCTCAAGCAACTGGTTAAGTAGGGATGCCATTGTTAAAATGTGGAAGAACAGGGGAAAAATAGATGTGGCAAGAATATCAAGACTTCAACTTTGGCCATGTTAAGTTTGAATACAGAGTCTAGAGCTCAGAGGAAAGCCTAGGCTGGAAATATAAAATTGGGAGTTATGATTTCATCCGTTTCCATAATTTAAATCCCATGTATAGACAGATATATAAAACCATGGGAATGGATAAAAATTGCCTAGAGAGGAGAAAAAAGCAAACAAACAAACAGAATTCAAGTCTGAGCCCTGATCCATGATGTACCATACAGGATAGAAGAAGAAAAGCCAGCAACTGAAATCTAAGAAGCAGCTGCCAGAAAAGTAAGGGGAAAAATCCAAAGTGAATACTGTCACTGAAATCAAGAAAGGAGATTCTTTGAAGAAGGAAAGTATGGTCAGGTATTTCAAATACCTACTGAGAAGTTTAATAAGATGACAGCTGAAAATGGTTTGTAGGACTTGGCAACATGGAGGTTTTGATGACTTGAGGGAGTAATGGGAGGTGAAAGCAGGATTAGGGAAAACTGGAGAATGACTGGGAAGTTAAGAAGGAGAGATGGTTTGAATAGACAAGTCTTTTGGAAAATTGGGCTGTGAAGCAGAGCAGAGATATGTTAATAACTAAAGAGGGATTACAAGTCAAAGGAAGTTTTGTGTGTGTGTGTGTCTGTGTGTGATTTTGTTCACAAGATGTTTACTAAAGCTTGACTGAACTCTGAAAGGAATGACCCAACACAGGGGGAGGATAAAAATGTGTGTGTCTGTGTGTGTGCGTTTAGAAGTGTAAATAAAGTAAAGAGAGGGGTAAATAGGGTTGCCAGATAAAATTCAGGACATCCAGTTATATTTGAATTTCAGATAAACAACAAATAATTTTTCAGCATAAATGTGTCCCAAATATTGCATGGGACATGCTTATACTGAAAACTATTTGTGGTTATCTGAATTTCAAATTTAACTGTGCAATGTGTTGTTGTTTTTGCCAAGTTTAACAACCTTAGGGATAAATCAAGAAGAAAAGTCTCAGAAGAAAAGAGGGAATGGGATCCAGGGCACAAGTACTTCTTCTTCTGTTATAGAAAGAAAAAAGAAAAGTAGATGTAGCAAATTTACAGATGATGGTAATAAGATGAGGGAATTCACATCTAAGAGGTTCCTGCCCTCCAACAATGAGTCATGACATAACATCAATTAAGGGAGGTGTTTGGGGGGCTAGTTCCCTGGTGGTCTAGTGGTTTGGATTCCGTGCTTTCACTGCCATGGCCCGGGTTTGGGAAACTAAGATCCCGCAAGCTGCGCAACACGGCCAAAATTAAAAAAAAAAAAAAAAGGTAGATGGGGAGGAACAGCTGTAGGAGAACTGAAAAGCATTAAGAGACAATTGTTTTATAGTAATTTAAAAACAGACAACTTGGGACTTCCCTGGTGGTCCAGTGGTAAAGAATACACCTTCAACACAGGGGATGTGGGTTCGATCCCTGGTCAGGGAACTAAGATCCCACACGCCGCGGGGCAACTGAGCTCGTGCGCCTCAACGAGAGAGCCCAGGTGCCACAAACTACAGAGCCCATGTACCCTGGAGCCTGTGCGCCACAACTAGAGAGAGAAAACCCACATGCCACAACTAGAGATAAGCCTACGCACCACACCGCAACTACACAGAAACCCAAGCAGACTGCACGCTGTAACAAAAAAGATCCCGCTTGCCTCAACAAAGATCCCGTGTGCTGCAGCCAAAACAAAATAAGAAAGACAAATAAATAAAATAAATAAATATTTTAAAATAAATAAACAGGGCTTCCCTGGTGGCGCAGTGGTTGAGTCTGCCTGCCAATGCAGGGGACACAGGTTTGAGCCCTAGTCCGGGAAGATCCCACATGCCGCGGAGCAACTGGGCGCGTCACCACAACTACTGAGCCTGCGCTCTACAGCCCGTGAGCCACAACTACTGCAGCCCGTGCACCTAGAGCCCATGCTCCGTAATGAGAAGCCAACGCAATGAGAAGCGCCACAAGTAGAGAAAGCCCGTGTACAGCCACAAAGACCCAACACAGCAAAAAATAAAGTAAATAAATTTATCAAAATAAATAAATAAATCCACTGAAAATCTACATTTGGAAAATTAAAAAAAAAAAACAGACAACTAGCAGCCACTGAAAGTTTCTAAGTAGGGCAGTAATATCTCTGCAGAATGATATGATAAAAATATGCTAAAGTAAGATGCATTCAAGGGAGAATGTGGCTGAAAGAAATGAGAGCAACTTTAAGGTCAACTTGAAGATGGTTAAAGTCTGTATTTCCAGATTACTATTACATGAATGAAAAAGAAAGGAAACGTTTGAGAAATGACATAAAGGAAGAACTAGCAAGATCTAGACAAAGATCTGAATCCAGAGTTGAAGGAGAGAGATGTTCTTATAATATATATGTATATGAGAAGCCATGTTCAACATAGTACATTCAAATTCTACGCACTCAGCAACTTACATCATTACCGCTTTTATGTTTGTGATAATAACCATTATGATTATTTTTCCCTACCTGACAATTTACTGCCAAAAAGTTCTAATTGCTTTCCAAAATTCTTTCATCTTTTCACTTTTTCCTATGAAAGCCAAACAGGGAATATTCTGATGAGTTTCAAAGCAAAATCAATCAAGCATAATTATGATTAGGAAACAGATCTTTTTACATCCAAGGTCAGGATATAATATATTTAAGAGATTCCTTATAAGAAGCAAGAATTGTCCTAGAATGTGAACATTAAAGAAAACCTACTATGTGGATTGCCCCCCACCATCCTCCATATAACAAATAAATTACTGTCTAGCAGCCAGTTTTTGAAAGTTGTGTTGATGACTGAGCTAATGTCTGTAAGATACTTTAATGTCATTGAAGTAAAGAATATAAAAAATACAGTAGATTCTCACTATTCACGGTAGTTATATTCGAATAAAGTCACGACAAACAGTGAATTAGCCAACACTGAAGCATTGGTCCTATGGGAAATACAGGGTTAGGCTCCTATGAGTCTCTGATCACATTTTTGTCAAATGATCAACAGATAACCTTGTTTTATATGTTTCTGTTTAAAGACACCTTACTTAACATATGTTGTTGATTCATTAACACTGAACTCACAGCCAACAGCACTATAACTCATGGCTGCATGAAGCTTATCTAATGCACATTTTTCTCTATAAAACACATCACAGCCTTTTTTGTGCTTAGGAACACTAGACAGCACTTTAGCACTACATTTGGGGGACATTTTAAACAGTGAAATCACCAAGAAAAAGCACAAAAATAAGTGGCACTAAGTAGATCATGTAAAGCAGGGGTCCCCAGCCCCTGGGCCACAGACAGGTACTGGTCCGTGGCCTGTTAGGAATCGGGCTGCACAGCAGGAGGTGAGCGGCGGGCAAGCGAGCGAAGCTCCATCTGTATTTACAGCCTCTCCCCATCGCTCGCCTTACCACCTGAGCTCCGCCTGTCAGCATTATGGTGAGTTGTGTAATTATTTCATTATATATTGTAATAATAATAGAAATAAAGTGCACAATAAATGTAATGCACCTGAGTTATCCTGAAACCCTCCCCCTGCCTCCCTGGTCCATGGAAAAATTGTCTTCCACGAAACCGGTCCCTGGTGCCAAAAAGGCCGGGGACCACTGATGTAAATCAGGCCAAGTGTTTGAGACCAGGCTTATTTTGCAAACAAATTAGTCTTAATTTGGTTATATTTGGTAGAAATGAGGGTAATTTTAGAGAGAAAAAGATGTTTCAATGAATGTTAAATCCCAGTTTTGATAATGGAGGTCTGTATTTACTAAGACTCAGATCGTTCCTTGCTGTTATATTAATGTAAACTTTAATTGAATTATTAAAGGACACTTTCTAAGTTTGTTACTGCAGCTTATCTCAGTAATCTATCTTTGGATGAAGATCAGATGCCCTAAGACCTGCAATCAGGGGATTATGCGTACTGGAAAAGACATAATTTAAAGGACTATCTCCAACCTGGATGGGAGGACCCTTATCAGGTACTCTTAACTAGCTCATGCACAGTGAAACTGAAAGGAATTGACTCTTGGATTAATTTCCACTCACAAAGGGCCCTGCTCGGTCCCTGCACTGGACTGGCCTATAGAGAGGACAGCTGACCTCAAAATCACCTTAAAACAATGCTCAAACAGAGGAGAAACTACACTCATATCAGGGCTAGAAGACGACATCAGGAGTAGACAGCTTGCCCAAGATTCTCTACCTGACTCGTATGATCATTTATAATGTCTTCTTGACTTCTTGGATCTCTGCATATGAATCAAATGTTTTTCTATCATAGGCATGATCCTATACTAGTTTTAAAAATCAATCCAGGGGCTTCCCTGGTGGCACAGTAGTCGGGAGTCCGCCTGCCGATGCAGGGGTCACAGGTTCGTGCCCCGGTCCGGGAGAATCCCACGTGCTGAGGAGCAGCTGGGCCTGTGAGCCATGGCCGCTGAGCCTGTGCATCCGGAGCCTGTGCTCCGCAACGGGAGAGGCCACAGCAGTGAGAGGCCCGCATACCGCAAAAAAAAAATTGAAAAAGAAAAAAAAAATCAATCCAACTGTTGATTTTGTGGCCAATTACCTGTGTCTAGTACTTCTGGGTTACCGGATGGATTTCTCCACTCCAAGGCTCTAATTGGTTGGCTCTTAGGAAATTTATTTATTTTTGTTTCTTTTTAAAAATTAATTAATTTTTATTTTTGGCTGTGTTGGGTCTTCATTGCTGCGTGCAGGCTTTCTCTAGTTGCGGCGAGCGGGGGCTACTCTTCGTTGTAGTGCACGGGCTTCTCATTGCAGGGGCTTCTCTTGTTGCAGAGCACAGGCTGTAGGTACGCAGGCTTCAGTAGATGTGGCATGCCGGCTCAGTAGTTGTGGCTCATGGGCTCTAGACTGCAGGCTCAATAGTTGTGGCACACAGGCTTAGTTGCTCCGCTGCATGTGGGATCTTCCCGGACCAGGGATCGAACCCGTGTCCCTTGTATTGGCAGGCGGATTCTTAACCACTGTGCCACCAGGGAAGTCCCAGGAAATTTATTTTAAAAGAAAAATTATAGTCATGTTCAGGCCACTATTGATATTACTAGATGGAATCCCCTCACCTGGCCAATTAATAATGGCTGCTCTGACCCTGGCCATAAATATGAATTTTCCTCTATTACTCAAGTTCAGAGCAACAAGCAAAATTTCAGCCAAGGAATAAAACCTCCCACAATTATGGGATGGATTTATGTAGTTAACACCAAACTATGGTAATTTAAATTTAAATGCCCCTCTATGTTGAGAACAATTAAATCATATTAAGGATAATCAGTCTAGCAACATTAGGAAATTAAGCTGGGTGCCTTATGGACAGTGCCAACATATAATTTCCCTTAAAGATAAGGATTGGTGGGCTTCCCTGGTGGCGCAGTGGTTGAGAATCCACCTGCCAATGCAGGGGACACAGGTTTGAGCCCTGGTCCGGGAAGATCCCACATGCCGTGGAGCAACTAAGCACGTGCGCCACAACTAATGAGCCTGCGCTCTAGAGCCCGCAAGCCACAACTACTGAAGCCTGCACAGCTAGAGCCTGTGCTCCGCCACAAGAGAAGCCACCGCAATGAGAAGCCCGGGCACCACAACAAAGAGCCGCAACTAGAGAAAGCACGCGAGCAGCAACAAAGACCCAACTCAGCCAAAAATAAATAAATAAATTTATAAAAAAAAAAAAAAGATAAGGATTGGTACAGAACACACTAAGTCAGACAACCTGGACATACTGGGCCACACCTAATGGAAGTTCTTGGCTTCTTACTTATGACTTTACTAATACTCCTAGCTATTTTAGTTGTATTTTGCCTGTTTTACAAAATTATTGTTTCTTACATTACCAGTGTGTGACTGAGCCTCTGAGAAAATGATGATATATAGTTCCATATAAGATCAATGATTGTAACAGTGTAACTCTAGATATGGGAAGAAGCAACAAGAGGGAATATTTTTCTGGACCACAAGAGACTAGTAAGACAGGTAGTCCACAGACTTTTTGCTACTCACAAGGCCTAGTCCAGTAATAGCACATTGAGTGGTCTATCAGCAAAATCTTCGCCCGACCTGGGAATGAGCATTCCTAGTACTGTGGGACAAAATGGTCATGAAATGCCCCAAAACCATGGTCGAATTTATGACCATGAAGGGGCCCTGCAGACTGGAAACTGGCACTTGCCATCTACCTCTACAAAGATTAAATCATGTGCTGCTACAGCTGCTGAACTTACAGCACCCTCTGTGCTCTGGGAAAAACTGACAGAACAGGCCTTCAGATAGATTCTTTCAGGAGAAGATTTTATGAGCTCAAGTTCTTGCATTTTCCCATATCTAGAAAAGCAGTGAAATCATTAACAGTGACATCTGCTTTAACATTGAGGAGGGAAATGCATTTGAAAGTCAAAATGGAGTAATGATGGTAAAACTAGGTGACCATTGTGGATGTGATTTCAGATGCATTCATTCCTGTATTGCTGCAAACTTGAATTTTCTGAGCTATGTCAGACTCCATGAGGATTTTTAAATTTCCCTATATTCTTCAATGAGATTTTGACTAAAGACTTGAGAGGATTACACCTGGATCAAAGTTGAACAGAGGCCTTTCCAGCCAAAATGGAAACAGCATCAGAAGTGACAAAAACCCTTCTTAATGACATTATTAAGAAAACTCTCACCAAGCTATGAAAAAACTCATCTAAAATGGGCAAGGTCTTTCCAGTTGCTCTCCTCTGTATACTGGTGGCCCCTAGAAGCGGGCTAGGATTGAGCCCTTATGAAATTATACAGAGGAGACCACTCTTAGCTCCTAAGAGTAAAAAGAGGAACATTTCTAACACAGGAGGTAAAATTTAAACAGTATGTTCAACAGACTGGACAATTCTGAACCGCTACATGTGAGTTTGTGTTCCACAGGTCTGCCCCTCACCTGGAAGCTACCTGACATCCATTCAAATCAGGAGACCAGGTGCTGCTGAAAGTGTGAAAAAGAGCAATGACCTGAGCAACAGCTTGAAGAAAAATGGAAGGGATCCTATGAGGTTCTTCTTACTACTCACGCCTCTCTAAAACTGGATGGAGTATAACCGTGGGTACATCATACCAGAGTAAGAAGATTACCAGAGACTGACCAACCAAGCCTGCCTACAGCCAGCAAGTGTACTCCCGAGAAGCAGACATCTCACCCTTTGGGAAACTTTAAGTATTTGTTCCAACAAAGTGGAATGAAAGTTCTGTTTTCTTCTTTCTCATACCTTCTACCTATAGATTCATATGCTGATTCTTTCGATAATTCTAACTGCTAGATATGTGGTCGGCTTCCTATTTTTGGGTCTTCAGGATTGCCTTGATGGTTTTTCCCCATATAGGGAATGGTTTGAAAACAATTGGCTAAAACAAGTCTCTCTGAAGTGCTGGTTCTAGACTGGGCTTCAGAGTTATGCTCCTGAATTCCTAAAGAAATGAGACCTATTCTTTCTACTAAAGTTCTAGTTATCACTCCTCTTGTCTCTAACTGGTTTTGCTGCACCAAAATGGTAGAACAAGGGATTGAGATCTTAATCATGTGAGACTCGAATCCAGGACTTGGAACTCAAATATTTCTAATTCGTTATCTATTCCCCCAAATTTAGGCAGGACTATGCCCTATCTCAGCAGGAAGTACTTAGCATGTTTATCACCCCATTCCCTAAAAGATTTTGGGAAAGATAAAACCGAAGTGGGGATTAAAACTGAGTCCCCTTAAAACCGAGCTCCTCTGCTGAGTTTATGATTAACATCCCTAACCAAAATGATTATTCCTTCCTTGTCCAACACCTGTTCTCCTCAAGATTGGGGAGTTTCAAAGAAAAGGGGAGATTGATACAGAGCAGGGCTCTGTGGGGCTCCAGGGCACAAAGCCTTTCTGTGTCCCCCATTTCTTTGATCAGAGGAAATAGCCTTCATTTAGCTTCCATGACCTTCCCCAACTTCCAACTGGCAGATTCAAGCAGCTGTTAATTAGGGAAGGGAGGGGGATGCAAGACAATGGAGAAACAAACAGTCAAGAGAAACAATAGTGCAGCCTTGGGGCAAGGTCCTGGTTCCCCCTCAATGGATACACACAAAGATATTTTTGAGCTGTTTTGCAGATACTGAAACCCCCTCCAGGTGGGAGAAGTTGATGATCAACGATTAATGATGGTATGCTGCCCACAAGCACCTAGACCCCAGACCAGTTGGAACCTGAAGGTTGATGATGCTGACTCCTACTTACCTCACCACCAATCCATCAGAAGAATGCAAGCCCATTACTGCCTTGATCCTTATCACCTACCCATGACCACTAGTCCTGTCTATAGGACCTCTCCCTATTTCCCAGGGAGAGGGGCACAGTTCTTAGGGCATTAGCCTGCGCTGTTTCTTCTTTGTCTGGCAAAGAATAAAGCTACTCTTTCTTTCTCTTCCAAAACTCTGTCTCTGTATCTCATTTTGGCATCGGTGTACAGAGACCCAATATTTTGGCATCAAACTCTTCCAGAAAAACCACAACTTAAAAACTGAATAAAACAGAAGGACAAACCTTTAGGATTAGAGGTAGAGTCTACTCAGGAGTTATAAATTTTGTTGAAATAATTAGTAGACAGTAATGGGGCCTGCTGTTCTAAAAATAATAAGACTCTCCTTTAATTCTAATTCAGATAGGTACCTGACAAGGAGAGAAAGAAAAAAATCTACATGACCTTCCTGGTGGAAATCCCAAACCTATCAGGAAACAGGGCAGCCAGTGCAATCTGAAAGCCCAGAGATCCAGTGATTGAGACCTGATTCTGAGCCGTTCTGCTTTTTTTTTTCTCTCTTTTTTTGTCAAGAAAATAGAGGCATGGGCATTCATAAAGAGATCCTTGCTAAGGGATTTATGCAACAAAGTAATCTTAGGAGAAAACTGGTTCTAAATTCTGATAGTCAACAACTCTACTCAACTACTTATCTACTTGTCCCACAGTTCAGTGTAGAATCCAGGGAACTTAGCCTCTTTATAGGAAAATGTACTCTGACCCACCCATTCAATGAGGCCCTTTAATTCAAGAAACTGAAACCTACCTCTCTGACTAACCAGTGCAACAGAGGGCCATTTTCTTAAGGTAGTCATCAAAATTATCAAGGATATTCTGATTGTGGGATAACAAGACCATGTTAGCTCTCAAAAGAAGAGTGATTCGAAGGTCATCATTGTGCTACCCAACACAGGGCAAAAAGAGAGCATGACATTTTCCCAGGTGCAACCTAACTTTGGGAGGACTAGATTCTCTATGGTAAAAATTTTTACTTTTGTCAAAATATTTGGGAAATCTCTAAACTGACTACTGTTTAGAACTCCCAGATCATCTATTATGGTGACTAACATATCCCTAGTACTTACAATGAGACTTGCTTCAAACGTCTTACTTACTGAGAGAGTGAAATGAAGTAATACACAGCACATACACCCAAGGAGGAATGTCTAGGGATGGTGGTACTCTGTTTATAAAATCCTGGGTATCAAGTTAAAACACAGACAGACAAAGAATAAAGTTCTTCCTAGATTCAAAAAAAAGTCAGCTCAAAAGCTCACTCTTAAGGAAAGAAAGGGAAAGCAGAAGAACTATAGCTGAACACAAATAAATACAGAATGTGTGTGCAAACTAAAGTCAATTAGCAATTACCATTCTAAGGTAACCTGAAGAACATGACAAAGAACACAATCAAGATTGTAAGTGCGGCGCTTCCCTGGTGGCGCAGTGGTTGAGAGTCCGCCTGCCGACACAGGGGACACAGGTTCGTGCCCCGGTCCGGGAAGATCCCACATGCCGCGGAGCAGCTAGGTCCGTGAGCCATGGCCGCTGAGCCTGCGCGTCCGGAGCCTGTGCTCCGCGATGGGAGAGGCCACAACAGTGAGAGGCCCGCGTACCGCAAAAAAAAAAAAAAAAAAAAAAAAAGATTGTAAGTGTGTAAGTGCGTGGAGTTGTATAAAACATTTTATACACAACCCAAGTTCATCCTTTAGGTCTCAGCTCAAATGTCACCTCTTCAAGGCCTTCCCTGATCATCCTATCTGGCCCTGCCCCTATCACTCTGAACCACTACCTTATTTTATTTTCTCCAGTTATCACTATCTGAAATTACTTTTTTTTCTCCCCTCCCCATTCTGGAATTTAAGCTTTAAGAGGGCAGGGACCTTATCTGTATTGTTCACCTAGCATAATATCTGATACATACAGGTATTCAATATATATTTATTGAAAATATACGGCCTCTACCTTGGAAGGCCTAACGTTCAGTAGCAAGAGAGATTACAATAACAACTAAAGAGCTGCAGGAACACAGCTCAACACCTATGAGTTCTGTGAAGGCTTCACTGAGGAAATAATATTAGATTTGGGACTTGAAGAAATAATAAGTTATACCTAACTCTGTAAATCTCCAAACTGTCATGGTGCTTTACGGCTTCATGTTTTTAATAGCAACAACAAGAAAAAAGATACTAGTTATAAAGAGAAAACTGACAGCAGAGTATTTTCTGGTGGAAGGAAACAGAAAATAGCAAAATGGCTTAGATCACGTGTCTTAATTTTTTTAGGGCCATGCGACCCTCCTTAGAAAATATGATGAAAGTCACATACCCTCTCTCTAGAATCTACAGTGTTTGGTGTCTGCTTACACAAAATTTGGTATACAATTTCAAAGAGTTCACAGATCTATTCAGATTGACAATCTGAATTCACTTAGGCCTAAGTGAAGACAATAAATCCTCCAAACAGTAATTATGGAATTGGAGGGAAAAAAACACGAACAAAGGCTATCATTTATTGTATATACATTTACTATATGCCAAGCAGCACTGCAAGAGATTATATACATGACTCATTTAATCCTCAGGACAGTCCTAAAGATAGATTTTTTAAATCTAGATTTTATTTTTTGATTTGTTCATTTGTTTTTCACTAGGTAACAAAGGTTCATGGCACAAACTTCAAGAGACATAAAGATTATATTGTGAAGAGTAAGTCTCTCTGTCCCTTTCCTTCAGCACTAGATTAGCCACACTAGAGGGAAATTCTCCTACTTGCGCATTCTTCTAGAGCCATCTTTTGCGTATAAGCAAATAGGTTAAGTAACTGACTCAAGATTACACTTATTACACTTATAAGAGGCAGAGCTAAGACGTAAATCTAGGTACATATATGTTTGTGTATTTTTTATTAATTAATTAATTAATTAATTTTGACTGCATTGGGTCTCCATTGCTGCACGTGGGCTTATCTCTAGCTGCGGCGAGTGGGGTTTACTCTTCTTGCGCTGCACAGGCTTCTCATTGCAGTGGCTTCTCTTGTTGCGGAGTACTGGCTCTAGGCACGTGGGCTTCAGTAGTTGTGGCACGCAGGCTCAGTAGTGTGGCTCGCGGGCTCTAGAGCACAGGCTCAGCAGTTCTGGCACACGGGCTTAGTTGCTCCGCGGCATGTGGGATCTTCCCAGACCAGGGCTTGAACCTATGTCCCCTGCATTGGCAGGTGGATTCTTAACCACTGCGTCACCAGGGAAGTCCCTGTGTGTGAGTATTTTTGTTTCTTTTTCTACACAAATAGTAACATGTCAGGAATTCCTTGGCAGTGCAGCAGTTAGGAAGCCCTGCTTCCATTGCAGGGGGTGTGGGTTCAATCCCTGGTCAAGGAACTAAGATCCCGCATGCTGCGCGGTGCAGCCAAAAACAACAACAAAAAAAGTAGCATGTCATACATAAACCTTCCCCTGCCAACATTACCTTGAAGATTGTTCCATATCAGTATTTATAGAGCTGCCTCACTCTTTTAAACTCCTGAACATTATGCTATTCTATAGGTGTACCAATATTTATTTACCAGTCCCCTACCAATGGACATTTAGATCATTTCCTACCTTTTGCTATTTGCATATCACCATGATAATACTATAATGAATATTCATCTTTATATGATATTTCATACATGTGTGAGAATATCTATAGGATAAATGTCTGGAAGTATTAGTTATTACTCTCTTTTTTGGAAAAAAAATGACTTTTGCCACTCACCCCACCCCAAAATCTGGATGCAATAAGAAAGGAGGGGAGTGTATCTACGAGTCAGAAACTAGCCAACTACTTCACCTTAGTTTTTCAGGCTTACTTGTATACATGGGTATAACTCAATACCCCTTTTCCATCTTTTCAGAAATTGTTTTGGAATCCATAGGGGAGGGAGGCCCTGGTACTCAAAGTAGATTAATGTATAGTATTTATTTGAAAAGCTCTGAAGTATAAAATGGTACTTGGATGTAAAAGTAAACAGGGTAAAAAATACAACTGAGGGACTTCCCTGGTGGTGCAGTGGTTAAGAATCTGCCTGCCAATGCAGGGTACATGGGTTTGAGCCCTGGTCCAGGAAGATCCCACATGTCACGGAGCCACAGCTACTGAGCCTGCGTGCCGCAACTACTGAAGCTCACACGCCTAGAGCCCAGGCTCTGCAACAGGAGAAGCCACGGCAATGAGAAGCCCGTGCACCGCAACGAAGAGTAGCCCCAGCTCGCCACAATTAGAGAAAGCCCACGCGCAGCAAAAGACCCAACACAGCCAAAATAAATAAATAAATTAAAAAAAAAACAACTGAAAGAAGATTCAAATATTCCTTATTTAGTGAAATAAATTTCTTGTAATTATTGGTGTTGGATGTTTTCCATCATCATTTCTCCCCCGGCAATATAAAAATCCAGACATTTATATCTATACACTCATTAGGCTATAACTAAATCTTTCCAAGGAGTGTAATTGTTCACTATCATTGTAAAAAAACTTGACGGAGTGGTGAAAGTTGAGGAAGGGAAGCAAAACCTTCCCATTAAGCAGCAGCAAATAACTGAAAATAAAGACCAATGAATCCTACAGTATTTACTAAGTGATTTCAAGTTTAGACCAGTAGTCCTGAGTTATTTACCATGTCTCCATGCAATTTCTTATTACAGCTAGTTTTTTAAAAAATAGACTTTATTTTCTAGAGCAATTTAAGTTCACAGCAAAATTGAATATAATAGATAGTTCTTATGTATCCCCTCCCCTCTAACACACACGGCCTCCTCCACTATCAACATCTAGTCCCAGAGTGGTACGTTTGTTATGATGGATGAACCTATGTTGACACATCTTTATCATCTGAAGTCCAAACTTTACATTAGGGTTCATTCTTGGGGTTGTGTATTCTATAGATTTGATAGATGTATAATGACATGTATCTACCACCATTATACTATCATACAGAATACTTTCACTGGTCTAAAAATCTTCTATGCTCTGCCTATTCATCTCCTCAACCCTCCACTCCTGGCAACCACTGATCGTTTTACTGTCTCCATAGTTTTTCCTTTTACAGAATGTCATATAGTTAGAATCATACAGTATGTAGCCTTTTCAGATTGGTTTCTTTCACTTGGTAATATTCATTTAAGGTTCTTCTGTGTCTTTTCATGGCTTGATGACTCATTTCTTCTTAGTGCTGAATAATATTCCACTGTCTAGATGTACCATAATTTATCCATTCACTTACTGAAGGACATCCTGGTTGCTTCCAAGTTTTGGCAATTATGAGTAAAGCTGCTATAAACATCAGTGTGTGGACATAAGTTTTCAGCTCATTTGGATAAATAACAAGGAGGACAACTGCTGGATTGTATGGTAAGAGTATGTTTAGTTTTGTAATAAGTTGCCAAATTATCTTCCAAACTTGCTGTTCCATTTTGTATTTCCACCAGCAATGAATGAGAGTTGCTGTTGCTCTATATCCTTACTGACATCCGGTGTTGTCAGTGTTCTTGATTTTGGCCATTCTAATTGGTGTAGAGTGGGATCTCATTGTTTTAATTTGCATTTCCCTGATGCCAATGATATGGGACATCTTTTTATATGCTTATTTGCTATCTGTATATCTTCTTTGGTGAGGTTTTGTTAAGGTTTTTTGCCCATTTTTTAATTGGGTTGTTTGTTTTCTTATCGTTGAGTCTAAGAGGTCTTTGTGTATTTTGAGTAACAGTCCTTTATCAGATAGGTCTTTTGCAAATAGTTTCTCCCAGTCTGTGGCTTGTCTTCTTATTTTCTTGATGCAGTTATTTTTAATAGACCAGAAAATTATAACTCAGAAACTTGATCGACGCATACAGTAGGAAGTGGCAAAGCCAGGACCTAAACTCTGCTATTACCACCATTCCATGTTGTATTTGCTAGGACTCACTTGGAAAAGGAGACAGAATACTGAAGGAAAAAACAAAGCAAAACACCAACCACCACCACAATCATTCTGGTTCTGAAAAAAGGAAACCACACACCCTCCCCTTCTCTTACCTCACAAATTCCCCCTGATAATCTCTCCCATCACCACGTTTCAGTTATCCTCTATGTGCTAATAACTCCTAAATCTCTACTGAAAGCCCAAATCTCTCAGATCTGTATATCCAAATGCCTTTTGGACATCTCCACTTATACACCCTATGGGTTCCTCAAACATAGCCTGTCCAAAACCGAATTCATCATTTAACCGAAACTCTTCCTCTTCCTCCCAAATTCTCTATCCCAATAAACGGACCTCCATTTCAGAAACCCCAAAGTCACCCTAAGACCACTTCCTCTTAACCTGCCATTTCATTTGCAGAAGTAGCCCCAATTCATAAAATTCTGTCCTTTGTCCATGACATCATTTTCTCACAATTCATCAACCCTTTTTTTTATTTTCACTTCCCTCCTTGTCTAGCCTAGATTCCCTAGCTCATCTTGAAAGTGACTCATAAATAACTTCATTCCCTCTCTCCCTTCATTATTTTTGCCAGGCAAAAACCTCAGTCCTGATGACCCCTACTAATCTATCTACTTCATGTTTGGCCCCAAGCTGCTAAATTTTGCAAGAGAAAAACCACGTGACCAAGCTGACTGGTTTCACTTTAAATTCACCTTCCCCAAACTCAAATGAGCATCAATAGCACCTCAGTCATCTTACGAAGTTTCTTTAGTGGTAAGTACTCCCTCTGTCCCCTCCCAGGAAGAATAGTTCATGTTAGTCCCCTCAAACTTCTACCCTCACTTTCAAGTGACAGCCTTACCTTATATAGATAAAGAGAATAAAAAGAAGAGGAGGGAGCTTCCCTGGTGGCGCAGTGGTTGAGAGTCCGCCTGCCGATGCAGGGTACACGGGTTTGTGCCCCGGTCCGGGAGAATCCCACATGCCACGGAGCGGCTGGGCCCGTGAGCCATGGCCGCTGGGCCTGTGCGTCCGGAGCCTGTGCTCCACAACGGGAGAGGCCACTACAGCGGAGAGGCCTGCGTACCGCAAATATTTACTTAACTATGTACTTTAAAAGAAATAGAAAGAAAGAAATTTTTGCTTGCCCCAAGGTCATGAAGATTTTTTCCTTTGTTTTCTTCTACAGTCTATGATCCATTTTGAGTTAAGTGTTACATATGGAATGAAATAAAGGTAAAAGGTCACTTTTCTCCCAAATGGGTATCTAATTGTTCAAGTACCATTTGATTAAAAAAAGATCCTTTCCCCACTGATTTCCTCTGGCTTCTTTGTCAAAACTCAATTCATTGTCTACATGTATATCTATTTCTGGACTCTCTATTCTGTTGCACTGACCTACATGTACCTATCCTTTTTCCTTTAGTGTCAGTACCTTCTGTGGAGTGAGAAAAGGTAACAACTGGAGTCCAGAAAATTCCAATTCTTTCCCATCTCTCCAAGTCCTCCTTCTCTTTTTCTTCTTTAAGCACTTAGCCCAAAATAGTCTTCAAAGTCAAAATTGCTAGCACAGAAGGTACTATAATCGTCCATGTATGTCAAATATAGACTGACCTCAGGATAACGATTTTATTCATACAAAATGTAGAACAAATAAGAAAAATATGGAAGTTTTAATTCCAAATTCACTATGAGCAGTCCACTAAAAACAAACAATATCCTAGTGCCCTCTAGTGGGGAAAAACTGCAGGGATATAACAAACAGAGAAATGGGCTAATAAAACACCATTCAGAGGAATACTGAATACCGACAAATGTGATTAATATTTTCATTTATTCTCCTCACTCTATTTATAACAAAATTATATTTTCGGTAAAAAGGAAAATATTTTGCTACCTTAAGCTATTTTAATCCAATGTGCATGCAGTGAAATAGAAAACTGCTTAGAAAAAACAAAACAGGTGTTTGAAATTTGTATTCCCACAGTGTACTTCCCTATACAAAGGAAATGGGGACCAGAGGTCAGAGAAAAAGAAAAAGGATTTTACATAACTGATTGAGCAAGGATGTAAATTAAGGGGTTTCAATACGTGTAGTTTTAAATACACTGTCAAGGGCTTCTCTGGTGGCTTAGTGGTTGAGAGTCCGCCTGCCGATGCAGGAGATGCGGGTTCGTGTCCCGGTGCGGGAAAATGCCACATGCCACAGAGCGGTTAGGCCCGTGAGCCATGGCCGCTGAGCCTGCGCGTCCAGAGCCTGTGCTCCGCAACGGGAGAGACCACAACAGTGAGACGCCCACGTACCGCAAAAAAAAAACCCCAAAAAAACCCACTGTCAAGATATATATGTTAATATATACTTGTATACAATGCAAGACGTAATAATGTATAGTATTAGGCACACACACAACATATTTTCTGGAATGGAGCACAAGAAGTTTATACATTTATATATTTTAAATATATATAAAAAACGCTTTTTAAAATGTAGGTCAATCGTTTTGAAACAGTGAAATGGAATTCTACATATTTACTCATGAGCCCCCCAAATAGGTGGCAAGAGATACTTTCTTGAAAATAGCTCCAACAGTTGGTTATAATTAATTAACTCAAGTCCCACAGGGTACATAGCTACATTAACCTCCAACATTCTCAAACATGCAAAAGTAGAGAAATAATAAATTAAAAGTACTTTTTGGACTTCCCTGGTGGCGCGGTAGTTAAGAATCTGCCTGCCAATGCAGGGGACATGGGTTCAATCCCTGGTCCAGGAAGATCTCACATGCCGCGGAGCAACTAAGCCCACGCGCCACAACTACTGAGCCCGTGCTCTAGAGCCCGTGAGCCATAACTACTAAGCCCGCATGCCACAACTACTGAAGCCTGCACACCTAGAACCCGTGCTCCGCAACAAGAGAAGCCACCACAGTGAGAAGCCCGCACACCTCAACAAAGAGTAGCCCCTGCTCGCCGCGCAATTAGAGAAAGCCCGCGCGCAGCAATGAAGACCCAACGCAGCCAAAAATAAAATAAATAAAATTTAAACCTCTAAATTCTGGCAGTAATTTATTACTAACTATAATAGATGTTACACAGTAGTAGACAAGCTCTCCCCTTTATATTATTTGAAGTCAATATAGAATCTTGAAGATATTCTGCTTCACGAATCTTGAAGATATTCTGCTTCACTTCTTTTTTTTCTACTTTTTTTTTCCTTGCCTTAGAATTTCAGAGATATTTTTGTTAAAATTCCAAACCACTCATTTCATAGGTGTAGAAACTTATGTCCAGAGAAGTGAAATAAACAGAACAAATTACAGATCAAACTAGTAGTAGTATATAGATCAAAATCCATGCTTCTTGATTCTCAATGTAGTGTTTTTTGTCCGTAACCAAAACCTCTTTGTATCTTCTCCTTCCTTTCTTTATTCCACTCTTTCTTTGTGGCAGAAGGGGAGTCAAAATAATATCAATCAACCAGCTTTATCTGCTTCCCTCCAAAGAGCCCAGACCTATTTCCAATTCAAGGATTTAAAGCGTATTTCCCAGACCTGCTTGTCTCTACTCCCGCTGAGCCTCCAGCAATGCATGGTGCCAGCCTCCTGGGCCAGTTGGTAAGTGTGTATAGATTATCACCAACAGAATGCAAATTTGCTACTAAGTGTACCTGGGTAACAGGGGAACAATGACAGGAGGGCATTATCTGAGTAATAAGACTTACAGAACTTCCAGTAAGACAGCAAGAATCCCAACCTCACCTGGACTGAAAACTGCTATCTTTTGGCAACTGTAAAATGTAAAAGTTACCTGCAAGTCTAACAACTTCCTAACAAAGGTTTAACTAACAGTTAGACAGGCTGGTTTATCAGATAGGGTCAAGAAGGAACCAAGAAAAGAAAATTTAAAAATAGAAAATAAACCAAATGGCACCAGAAAAAGAGATGGTAATAAAGAAAGAAAAACAAAGTAGGGTGAGGGTGCATAAAGGGAACAAAACTATGAAGTTATACAGATATCTTTCCCTAGCCCAGATTAGAACTACAGCAGGATTTGTAGTTTTTCATTTATATTCAACTGATTTCTATGTATTAATTTCTGTAGCCTGGTCCCAAAGTAGGATTGCTAATAAAAGGGACTTAAAGTTACTAAAATTTCAGCTTAAAACTATATGAAACCACTCAAATGTCCATCAACAGAGTTTTGATATATCTGTTAAAAAAAAAAAAAAGAGGAAGCTTTTTTGTGAACCTTGGTGTAAGAAAGGGGGATAAGGATAAATATATGTATTACTTATATTTGCATAAGGAGACAATAAGAAATGATGACTAGGCCATGAAAAAAAAGTTTTTGGCTATCAATACATGTAAATTCATTATCAACCTTACTGCCCAGTTAGAGACTTAAGGTCATTATAATGACACTTCTTATGTAACTTTTGCTCTCTTCTAGCTTAAGAATGAACTGGACCACCTGGATGAGAATGTTTAATTTTAGTGCTGGTTGGCACAATAGGGTCTGATGCTGATCGGTTTCCAAAGTCTCCTCAGATCAGATAAAACATGATTTTTTCTCCATATCTGGATTAAATGAGTAACTGCAATGTGCTTTCTTTCTCTTCCCCCAATAATGTATCACCCTATGTTTTCCTCCATTAATCCCTAATCAATATTTACAATTTAAATTAATATCTTACTATCTGATTCTAAGTACTTACCTAGTTTCTGTGCCAAATGTTTTAGGCTTCAGCTGTTCTTGTCCCTCCAGTTGTAATTGTAAATGCTTCTAAGTTATTGACTGACCAGCTAGCTACATGTATCTTTGCATAGTGCCTCCAGTGCACATTTAATTAGACACTCTGGAACTACTTTTTTATGCCAATCCCCAAAGTATAGCCCTATATAACCAAAAATCCTTAACTTTATGTCATGCCATAAACCTTTTCCTAGGTTTTCCAGTCCTGAAAGACAGCTTAGAGTCTATGAACTCCAATAGTGACAGTTTCCAACAGGCAAACAGAGAAAAAGTTATTAGCAACATCTCTCAGCTGCTGGGAAAAAAGGGCCAACACAAATAGCTATAGGTAACATATTCTAATCTCAAAGAGACAAGAATCAAGACCAAGAATGTAAACACAATACTCTCCTCCCTCAATTTCTACCCTTTCTTCTAGTCCTTCCCTATTACCTTCACCACCCTTTCCTTCCCTTCCTCTAGGGAGTGAGGCTCAGGCAGCAGCTGGTTTACTCATAGCTAGCTTTATTTGATTTACATGGCAACAGAAACACACAAAAAGTCAGGCCCAAAAGACAGCTATTTGTTTTTGATTGGTTCAAATTCTTTTCACCCAGGCAAAAAGACCCTCAAACTAACAAAAAAGAATTGGGAGAAAAAATAGGTGAAGGAGGACTTTCTAGCGAAGAGCTAAGAGATGGGCCTGGGGAATTGCTAATTGTGTAAATTTCTAAGTACTGTGCTTCTGGTTTCTGAATCCTGTTACTAGTGGCCATGGTCCCAGATCCAGAGAACAAACTGAGCTATGGTTACAATGTTATTATTTAAAGACCTTTCATCTGTTCACATCTTTGGATCTCAGAATAACACTGCCATTTCAACCTTCCAGCTTGTATAAACTAGTGCCAAGAGGAAATTACAGGCAACATCAAGAGTGGATACACCCAAACTCAGAAACATATCTCTCTTCACAAACGGAAGGAAAAGGGAATGATTATTTTTTTTAATCCACCCCACCTCTATGCTATGAAATGAATATCTTTTTAAAAACTTCAATTATAAAAATCACTCATGTTCACTGTGGAAAACAACAAAAGAAGAGGCAAAAATCAATCATAGTCCAAACACTCAATTATTATCATTGCTGACATTTTAGAATGTATTCTTCTGGTAAATTTTTATAGGCAAAAAATGAGATCATGTTATAACCGTTTTTCATGTAATATATTATTACATATTTCATGTCTATAAAATGATTAAATACTGTAACTGAGAGCATGGGTTTTGAAGTCAGACAAACATAACTGGGTCCCGGCTCTCCTACTTATTGTGCAATTTTAGATAAGTTATTTAACCTCTCTCAATGCCTGAGTTTCCTAATATATAAAATGGAAACAAACTGCTTACCTCACAGGCTTATTCTAAGTATTAAATAATAATAGATAAGAGATAGAATAAATCTAGTACATAGTAAGCACTCAACAACATAACATACGTTGCATATATTTTGTATTTCTACATTTTATTAAAGTAGCTAGTCTTCCATGGAATAAATGTGTCCTAGTTTATTAAAAAACCCGTATTGTCAAAATAAAGTTGTTTCTAAATTTATAATATTATAAATATCAATAACAATGCAACAAACACTAAATCTAAATTTCTACATGTCTGTGATTTTTTTCTTTAAATTCCTAGAAGTAAAATTATAAGTCAAAGGGAATAACATGTTCTCTATTGCCAAAGTGCCCTCCAGAGAAATTGTACCAGTTTATAATCCCATCTGCATATATAAAAATGTCATCTTACTCCTCCATCCACATAGAGATTTTAAAATATTTTTAAAATATCACACATATCTTTTTATAATCTATGTTTTAGAATTAAAAATACAGGATTCTAAAAAAAAAAAAAAATACAGGATTCTGCCAGAAAATTCCATCATTTCAGAACCATTGGAGATGAAAGTTTCCCTTCCTCCAGTTCTTTCCCTATTTGGAGGTCAATTTTTATATAGTCAAATGTATTGCTCTTGTGAATTCTGGGTTTTATGTCAGTTAGAAAATAATCACTGATGGCTTCCTTCAGTACTTTTATAATCTCACTTTTATTTATGTATGCTTAAAATGTAGAAGTTACTCATGAATATGTTTATTAAAAATTCAAATAATACATAAAGAATGAAAAGTGAAATTCACCCTTCATTCTTTCCCAGCAGTGACTGTGATTATTAAAGTTCATCCTTCCAGACCTTTACCTATGAATTTACAAACAGATAAATTCACAGTTTATTTTTGTTTGATATAAATATGGTCATATATCATCATACTACAAAAAGCAGCTTGCTGACTTTTTTTTTAAGTTACCAGAGTATCCTGGATGTCTTTCCATGACTGAATATGTAGATCTACTGATACATCATTCTTTTTATAAATAATTTATTTGTTTTTAGTTTTAGCTGCGTTGGGTCTTCGTTGCTGTGCACGGGCTTTCTCTAGTTGCATCGAGCGGGGGCTACTCTTCGTTGTGGTGTGCGGGCTTCTCACTGCAGTGGCTTCTCTTGCAGAACATGGGTTCTAGGCGCACGGGCTCAGTAGTCGTGGCTTGTGGGCTCTAGAGCGCAGGCTCACTAGCTGTGGCGCACGGCCTTAGTTGCTCCATGGCACATGGGATCCTCCCCGGCCAGGGCTCGAACCCGTGTCCCCTGCATTGGCAGGCGGATTCTTAACCACTGCGCCACCAGGGAAGCCCCGGTACATCATTCTTTTTAAACACTGGGTAATATTCCATTGAATGAGTGTACTATCATCAATGATTGTATCATTGATGATATAATGATTAAGTATCACTTAATCATTCCTGTTACTCTGCTGTTTCCAACTTTTCACTATTACAAACAATGCTGCAGTAAAAAAAATTCTTAAAAAAAAAAAATTCTTGTACCTGTGCCCTTGTGGATTATGTGGGTACTTCTCTAGGATAAATACTAAAAAATGGAATTAGTGAGTCAGAGTATTTCTAATTTTAATAGCTACTACCAAAGGGTCTTCCAAAGAGGGTGCAGAAAATTTTCTTCTATCATCTGTGTATGAATGTACCCATTTCTAAATACCCTTGCCAAGACTGAATATTACTAATCTTTTAAAATTTTCCAATATCATGGTCTGAGAGACAGAAATGGTCTCTCAGTTTAATTTGTATTTCTCTAATTACTAGTGAAGATGGGCATCTTTTCATATTTTTAATAGCCATTTGTAATTTCTCATCTGTGTAATTCTATTTTATATCTTTTGCCCATCTTTCTATTGGATGGTGTGTCTATTTCTTATTGATCTGTAGAAATATTGTATATAACAGGGATATTCATTTTTATCATATATATTATAAACATCCCCTCCCAGCCTACAGCTTAATTTTCAGCATTGTTTATAGCATCCTTTTTTGTATAAACGTTTTTTACCTGGATATTGAGTCTTATTTAAGAACTGCTTTCCTATCCCCAAGAGACTGAACATCCAAGGGAAAAAATGTTTATAACTCATTGATCCTACATAATATATCTGTATGTACTCAGAACTATCCTCATTGAATTTCCCTGTTTGCTTTGCCCCTTCCCCAATTTACTAACATTATAACAAATTCTGTTCCTTTTTGTCTAAAATGATACAGAACAACAATAAAAGTGGGTAAAGACGTGTAAGATACCTTACACATCTTAATTAGATCTTCACAAAAAAAACCATACAAGTGGGGGTCATCCCACCCATTTTACAAATGAAGAAACTGATGACAAATAGATTAAGGGCTCTCCAAAGACTACTCAGCCTAACAAAGGCTAAATTTAGGATTTTAACCCAGATCTATAGATTCTAAAGCCCCATTCTCTTTTCAACAAACCAAAATTGCCTTCATTCCTGCCATACTTCAATACATGTCCACATACATGATTATCATAATCTCTATGCTATTATCTAAGAAATCAATAGAAAAACATTAATAGTAGATCCAGGACTAATTCCTGCAAGGTATTCTCACTGGGTTGACAATGAGCCTTTGGTCATCACTGAAACCCAATCCTCTGGCCTAGGTTTTCCAAAGGGTATTCCAGGCAGATATCTTATTTTTTAAAAAGTCCATATTCAAATCAGTTTGAGAGACACTATAAGAAGCACAACAAAAGACCATCTCCATGTATTAAAAAAAAAGGATAAGTTAAAGGAGAAAAATGAACTAAGCAAAATATTAGGATAAACATTCAAGATGAACTATTAACTAGGGATGTGACAAAACAGAAGAAAAATAGGTATACAGCAGTACAAGAAACGTTAAAGGAAGTCCTTCAGGCACAAAGAAAATGAAAAGATGGATCTACACAAAAAAATGAAGAACACCAAAAATGGTAACTATGTGGATAAATGCAAGATTTTTTTTCTTATTATTTAGATCTCTAAACGTTTATAGTCTGCACACCCTTGCCAATACTTTTTCTCTCCTGTTTTCTTGATGACAGCCATTCTAACAGATATGAGGTGATATATCATTGTGGTTTTGATTTGCAGTTCCCTGATGTTAGTGATGTTGAACATCTTTTCATACCTGTTGGCCGTTTGGATGTTTTCCTTGGAAAAATGTCTATTTAGTTCCTCTGCTTATTTTAAAATGAATTATTTGGTTTTCCTTGCTGTTACTGAGCTGTATGAGTTCTTTATCTATATTGGCTATTAACCCCTTATCCAATATATGGTTTGCAAATATTTTCTCCCATTCTGTAAGGTACTTTTTCATCTTGTTGATTGTTTCTTTTGCTGTTAGAAGCTTTTAAGTTTGATGCAGTTCCACTCCAGTTTTGCTTTCACTGTTTGTGCTTTGATGTCATATTCAAAAAATCATTGCCAAGATCAACGTTGAGGAGTTCCTTCCCTATGTTTTCTTCTAGGAGTTTTATGATATCAGGTCTTATGTTTAAGTCTTTGATCCATTTTGAGTTAATTTCTGTGAGTGGTGTAAGATAAGAGTATAATTTCTTTTTTCTTCATGTCTTTATACAGTTTTCCCAGTACCATCTGTTGAAGAGACTATCCTTTCCCCATTGGTGTTCTTGGCTCCCTTATTGAGTATTTTTTGACTGTATATGAGGGGGTTTATTCTGGGCTCTCTATTATGCCTCATTGGTCTATGTGTCTATTTTTATAGCAGTATCATTCAGTTTTAATTACTATACCTTTGTACTATAGTTTGGAATAAGGAAGAGTAATGCCTCTGGCTCTGTTCTTCTTTCTCATGACTGCTTTGGCTATTCAGGGTCTTTTGTGGTTCTATACAAATTTTAGGATTTTTTTTTTCCTGTGAAAAATGCCATTGGAATTTTGATACAGATTGTGTTAAATCTATAGATGGCTTAGAGTAGTATGGACATTTTAACAATATTAATTATTTCTGACCCATGAATATTGGATGTCTTTCCATTTGTTTGTGTCTTCCTCAATTTCTTTCAACAAAGTCTTGTACACTATTGGTAGGAATATAAATTGGTTTAGCCACTATGGAAAACAAGATGGAGGTTCCTCAAAAAATTAAAAATAGAGCTATATATGATACAGTAATTCCACTTCTGAGTATATACCAAAGGAAATGAAAACAGGATATCAGAGAGATATATGCAATCCCACATTTACTGCAGCATTATTCACAACAGCCAAGATACGGAAACAACTTAAGTGCCCATCAACAGATGAATGGATAACAAAGATGTGATATATATGTATATACAATAGAATATTTTTCAGCCATGAAGAAGGAAATCCTGCCATTTGTGACAACATGAATGGACCTTAAGGACATTACGCTAAGTGAGACAAAGACAAATACTGTGCAATATAACTTATATGTGGAATCTAAAAAAGCTAAACTCATTAAATCAGAGTAAATGGTGGTTACTAGAGGCTGGGAGGTGGGGGAATATGAGAGAGGCTGTTTAAGGGTCTAAGCTTGCAACTAGTAGATAAATAAGACCTGGAGACCTCACGTACAGCACAGTGATTATAAACAATAATATTGTATTATAAACATCACACTTGCTAAGAGCCTAGATCTTAATTATTTCCACCACAAAAAATAAAAGATAATTATGTGACATGATAGAGGAGCTAATATGAGAATGGTAATCATACTGCAATATATAAATGTATCAAATCAACATGTTGTATATCTTAAACCTATATAATGTCATATGTCAAATACATTTCAATTAAAAAAATGAATGTAAGATGCTTCTATAAAAATAGTTTACAACAAACAAATAAATAAAATAAAATCAAAAGGTACTGTTGAGTTATATGCAAAAATAAAGTGGATGACAGCAATAATACAAAGGATGGGTGGGGAGATATAGAAGTATACTATTATAAGATTAATACTACATATGAAGTACCATAATATCACATAAATGTAGTCTCTGGTAAGTTAAAGATGTGCCTAAAACAACCACTGAAGAAAAGAAAAGAAAGAATTATAGCTAATAAGCCAATTGGGGGATAAAACTAAACGATTAAAATATATTTAATTAGTACAAAAGAAATAGGAGAAGGGGAGCAAAGGGTAGATGGGAAAAATAGAAAACATATAGCAACATGGCAGATTTACACTCAACCATATTAACAGTCACATCAGGGACTTCCCTGGTGGCACAGTGGTTAAGAATCCGCCTGCTAATGCGGGGGACACGGGTTTGATCCCTAGTCCAGGAAGACCCCACATGCCGCGGAGCAACTGAGCCTGCGTGCCACAACTACTGAGCCTGCGCTCTAGAGCCCACGAGCCACAACTACTGAGCCCATGCGCCACAACTACTGAAGTCCATGTGCCTAGAGCCTGTGCTCCACAACAAGAGAAGCCACTGCCATAAGAAGCCTGTGCACCACAACAAAGAGTAGCCCCCGCTTCCTGCAACTAGAGGAAGCCCATGTGCAGCAATGAAGATCCAATGCAGCCAAAAAAATAAATAAAAATTAAAAAACAACAAAAAAAAATCACATCAAATGTCAATGGTCTAAACACCCTAATTAAAAGGCAGAGATTGTCAGATTGGATAAAAGCAAGACCCACCTATGTGCTGCCTACAAGAAGTACACTTAAATAAACATAAAGATACAAACACAGTAAAAGAAAAAGAGTGGAAAATATATATGCTAATACTAACTAAAAGAAAGCTGAAATGACTACCTTTATACACATTCTCAGGTTATTTCATATCTGATTGTCTGATGATGAGACACTCAATATTCACCAGCTTCCATCTCATTAATCATACCTAATTCATTTCTGAGGATTAAAGGCCTGAGTCATTAAAAATTATATGCCCCATTTAAGCAGATTTTCTGCACACTTTACTCAGGCAAAAATGTTGAATGCATTTTCCCCTACATAAATTATGTCTTTTGTTTATGATTTACCAACATTTAAAGCTAGTATATAAATGGATGCCTCTCAGTCTCGCACGCTAGTGGTGCGTAATTCCTGAAAACAGCAAAGTTAAGCAATAAAGATATCCATGCACTGTGTCCCCCACCCTTCTTCAGGCAATTATTCTTGGGGAAAAAAATCCCAGAGTTGCAAATTCCTTTTATAAGCCTATGTATTTTAACCTGTTTTCATTAAATACAGAAACTAGAACACCCCCTCCCTCAGTAAATTTAACCAAATGATTGTTTCAAAATACTCTCTGTTTTGTGACTTTTTAAAAAAAGTGTGCATATTTTAAAAATTGAAATATGGTTTCTTTTTTTAAAAGGTTGAAATGGCTGGGAATTCCCTGGTGGTTGAATGGTTAGGGCTCCGCACTTCCACTGCACGGGCACGGGTTCGATCCTTGGTCAGGGAACCAAGATCCCACAAGGTGTGTGGCTTGGCAAAACAAACAAACAATCAAAAACTTTAAAAAAAAAGGGTTGAAATGGCTATGTTAATATCAAGTAAAGTATATTTCAGAGCAAAGAATATTACCAGGAACAAAGGATATCATTTCTTAATCAGAAAGGGGTCAGTTCATCAAGAGGACATAATCCTAAATGATTCTATATCTGATAACTAAGCTTCAAAATAAATGAGACAAACGCTGATAGAACTGCCAAAAGAAATAGATAAATCCACAATTCTAGCCAGAGATTTCAATACCCCTCTCTTAATTGATAGAACAGCCGACCAGAAAGGATTATAGAAGACTTAAACAACACTGTCAACCAACTTGACCTAACTGACATTTATCAAACACTCAACCCAAGAAGAGCAGAAAATACATTCTTTTCAAGTGCACATAGAACATTTAACAAGATAAAGCATATTCTGGGCCAAAAGACAAGTCTAAATAAATTTAAAAGAATTCAAGTCAACAATGTACATTCTCTGACCACAATGAAATTGAACTAGAAAACAGTAACAGAAAGATATCTGGAAAATCCCCCAAACATTTGGAAATTAAAAGAAAAAAAAAACAAAAAGGAAATTAGAACATATTTTAAGCTGACTAAAAACATAGCATATCAAAATTTGTAGGATACAGCTAAATAGCACTTAGAAATATATAACAGTAAACACTTCTACTACAAAAAAAGAAAGGTCTTAAGTGAAAAACCTCAGCTTCCACCTTAAGAAACTGGAAAAAGAAGAGCTAATAAAACCCAAAGTAAACAGAAGAAAGGAATAATAAAGATCAGAACAGAAATCAATAAAATACAAACTAGAAACTAAGTAATAGAGAAAATCTTTGAAACCAAAAGCTAGTACTTTGAGATGAATGAAGCAGATAAACCTTTAGTCAGATTGATGAGGGAAAAAAAAGAGAGAAGATCCAAATTAACAATATTGGGAATGAGAGAGGTGACATCATTATAATTCTATAGATACAAAAAGGAATACAAGAAAATATTATGAGTAACTTTTTCTAATGGAGTCAACAAATTTATTGAAAGACACAAAGCTCACTCAAGAAGAAATGAATAAATCTGAATAGCCCTGTATCTATTAGAAAAATTGAATTTGTGGTTAAAAACCTTCCCCCCCGGGCTTCCCTGGTGGCGCAGTGGTTGAGAGTCTGCCTGCCGATGCAGGGGACGCGGGTTCGTGTCCCGGTCTGGGAAGATCCCACATGCCGCAGAGCGGCTGGGCCCGTGAGCCATGGCCGCTGGGCCTGCACGTCCGGAGCCTGTGCTCCACAACGGGAGAGGCCACAACAGTGAGAGGCCCGCGTATCGCAAAAAAAAAAAAAAAAACCTTCCCCCTCAAACACAAAAAACAGGCTCAGATGGCTTAACTGGTAAATTCCACCAAATATTTAAAGAAGAAATGATACAATTTCTACACAAACTCTACAAAGACATAGTAAGAGAAGATACCTAGAGACTAATTTTTCTCACTAACACAGATCCAAATGTTCTTAACAAATTTTTAGAAAATTGATTCCAACAATATATAAATAGAATAATACATCACAACAAAGTGGAGTTTATCCCATAATGGAAGGTTGGTTTGCAATATGAAAATCAATTGATGTAATTTACCATATTAATAAACTAAAAAAGAAAAACTATATGATCATCTCAATAGGTGCAGAAAAGCATTACATACAAGTCTTTATATGTACATATGCTTCCATTTTTCTTGGGTGGGTTTCTAAGAGTATAATAAGCTGGAATGTCATTCTGCCCCATATAGAATTACCCTAGCAGGCAACTTTTGCTTGGGGACTCCACATCTGCTGAGATTTCCTCAACTGTGCTGTGGTCTGAAGTTTTTCCCACCCAATCCTTCCTTCACAGCTGTTCGACCTGTATCACATTCTGAGGGCTCTCCCTTGCCTCTCCTGGCTCCCTTCCCTCTATAGTTCACAGGTGCTTCCTCCAATAAATCTTGCACCTCTAAGGCTGTCTTGACATCTGCATCTTGGAAGATCCACACTGACATAGGCAATATAAGATAATTTAATTGAGGAAAGAATCAGCTACCTGTTTAAATTGGTCCTGACTCCACATTCTTCATACCCAACATTATGTTTAAAGCTGCAACATGGATGGTTTCTCTTGATAAGCAGTTAGAAGCCATGGAGCCCAGACACGAGGGAAGAGAAACAAGTTTTTTTAATCTCAGCGTACTGCGGGCTCTTTTAGCTATTTCACTTGAACACTCAAATGCATTTGCCTCAGGAAACAAAGATGTCTCTAAGTGAATCACCATACTTGTCCTGTCTTGAACTGAGAAATAACTCAGAGATCTGGTCAGCACTGAAGGTAACTGCACCACCCTCTCGCATTTAAAATGTCGTGAACAACAAATATGTTACCAGCCCAAGGCTTCTTTGTCCCCATCCCTAAGGAAAATCTCAAATCTCACCCCAAGAATAGATGTTATGCCATCTTGTAACAGGCAACACTCATTTAGATAGGATTTCATCTGCATTTTTTCTAAAGTTTACCTTTGGCTTACTTCTACCATCATTCTGTTCCAAAGGGATAGTCTTATGAAATTTGCCAAAGTTTCTAAATTATTGAAACAAACTGAGAATGCATAAAGCCTATAATAATCAGTGGTTTTACTTTAGAACCTCAAGAATCATGTGGCCTTATTGTGTATAGTGCTCGACGTACAGGGCATGGCTAGTAAATGCTAAACCAATCCTCCATAACCTGCCTTCTAGGACAAAAACTCTCTTTAATCCTAAGACCAAAATATTCCACAGCAGTGTTTCAAGGGAAAGAGCTTCTTAAATCTTACATTTTGGCCTTACCGCTTCATACTATAAAAAGTTCTGAGGGATGAAAGTGACACCATTACCTCAAAACTACATCAGGACATTACTTTTAGAAAGGTATAAATTCTCCTGCCCTTAGTTTCACCTTCTTACTAAGTTTCCTAGTCTAGGCTAAATAATTCCTCTCTTGCTCTAATGTTAATAATCTTCAGATATTTGGGAGTGTCTCTCTCCTGGATCTCGTAGTTGCCAGATTTCAGTAAACCCTGCATGCATAAAATCTTTAAATGATCTTCATAAATTCATTTATTTATCCCTTTCAGCACTACAGCTGCTCTCAGAACTCACCACCTTCTGTTTCTATTATGCTGACACTGTGCTAAATGTAATACTCCCAGTGGGCTCTTGCCAACTCCCTACGCTGTGGCACAATTCTTCTTTGTTCGCTGCCTAGAATAGCACTAGCTTTCCTTTGACTGCCAGATCACATTTCAAGCCCAAACCAAGTTTGTTATCTGCCATTACTGTCAAGTCTCTCTTGCCCTCTGGGGTTTCTTTCTTTTTTTTTCCCTGTCAGATCACTTGTATCTCCTCTTCAGCCTCTGAAACAAGAGCAGAATTGTGCCCTAATGCTAATTTCCCAGACAAATGAATATTGTTCATATTTTGGCCTATTAGTACTAGAAATTGCTTATCGATAATGTTCATAACTGAGATTTTCCCCCTGTTGGATTCCTACTTAAGATTTTTCTTTGTTAAATCTTCACTCAAACCTATATCCTCCTTCTAGTAACTATTTTAGTTAAAACAAAATAGGTTGTATACTCCCCATAGTTCATTTAATTCAATAAACTTTTACTAAGCACCTACTAGATGCAGGTGTTGTGGATAAAGATGAATATACCACTTTTGCCCTCAAACAGTTCACAATCTTGTTTTAAAGAAAGAGACATACGTATATATTTATAATACAGTGTAATAACACAAATAATGGAAGATTATACAAACTACAAAGATCAGGAAAGGTGATAACTTTAAGAAAGAATAGGGATCCATCAGCCCTGGAGGAAGGAGAGAACATTCCAGTCAGACAGAAATTCCAAAACAAAGGCAAAGAATGTTGAATAGTGTGGAATGCTTGGGAAACAAGTAGCATGGTGTTATACTGGAGCATAAAGGGCAGGCAAGGGGAAAATGGCAGGAGATAAAAGTAGGGAATTAGAAAAGAACCAAGGTAGTAGACCCTGAAGTGCCTTGAAGCTCAAGCTAAGGAGTTTGGACTTAATCATGTAAGCAATGAGCAGAGGTTAAAGAAATATAAAAAAGGAAGATACGTGACCAATGTTCTAGAAGAATCACTGAACACAAGTGCAGAGAAGAAAATGGAAGGAGGGGGTACAGAGGCAAGAAAATCTGTCAGGTGTCAGCTGCAATAGTCCAGGTGAGATGTAAGCACTTTAAATTGGAAAATTTCCAGAAGGAAAAAAATCAAGATGGTTTTCAGCTTAATGTTTACTGAGCATCAACTATGTAGAAGGTGCTATATTATAAGATTCCTGTATTTTATCCCATTTAATGGTTACCATAACCCTGTCAGGTAGATACTAGCGTCTTTTTTTTTTTTTGGCTGCGTTGGGTCTTCGTTGCTGCGCGCGGGCTTTCTTTAGTTGCGACAAGCGGGGGCTACTCTTCGTTGCGGTGAGAGGGCTTCTCATTGTGGTGGCTTCTCTTGTTGCGAAGCATGGGCTCTAGGCACGCAGGCTTCAGTAGTTGCGGCACGCAGGCTCAGTAGTTGCGGCTCACCGGCTCTAGAGAGCAGGCTTAGTAGTCGTGGCGCACGGGCTTAGTTGCTTCCCGGCATGTGGGATCTTCCGAGACTGGGGCTCGAACCTATGTCCCCTGCATTGGCAGGCAGATTCTTAACCACTGCGCCACCAGGGAAGTCCCGATTTTAGCATCTTAATCTAACTCATCAAGGACCTGAGGCTCAGAGAAAACAAAGTTCAAAAATGCAACAAATAAACCTACCACCAAAAAGAGTCAAATTTAGTAAAATTTGACTCCCTTCGGCTGGTAAACCTTTCAGTACATATAACTTCTACACTTTTGGAATCTAAAATTTAAATACCACCTTTCATCAAATCTAAGATGCTATCAATTGGAAGATTCACCATAATTTCACATACCAATAAGAAAAAAGTATTACCAATTAAACTGACATCTCAACTTCAGAGATATTAAGGTGAAAAAAAAATACTCCTAAAACCAATAACTATGGTATCTTAATTCTGATGGCAACTGCTAGTCCTTTTATCAGTCTCTCACTCTGTGTTTTCCATTATATCTCTTTGACCTCAACTACACCTCTGGAAACTTGACCCTTTTATACTATCCCAATCTTTTAGCTCTTGCCTTTTAGCAAAAACTGAGATTAGAATTTAGAGACACGAATTTAGAGAGGCAGCAATTCTATAACGTCATAGCACAGACAGGAACAGAGAAGGCAAACTACAGGAGTGATTCAGGAATTTGGGGACTGATAGAGGATAAGAGTCAAGGGGGCTGAAGGTATTTACAGGTGACTATCAGTCACCTGATAGTAACTATCAGTATTTATAATTCAGTGCTTTAAAATACTTATATCCCCAAATGTAGCAGACTGAGAACCACGACATGACCATAGAACATCACTGAAATTGTCTGTAATGATCCACACTAGCCTGCCCATATCATGTGGCCCATGTGCCCCAGCACCAATACCACATGCCCCTTATCACAGCAAATTATTATTCATTAAAATGATGGTTTATTTTTTTGAAATCACTTTAGAATAATTTCATTATCTGAATGCTTCTGGCTTTTAAACTCACATGAAGAATCTTCTCCTAGGGACTTCCCTGGCGGTCCAGCGGTTAAGACTGTGCTTCCACTGCAGGGGGCACAGGTTCCATCCCTAGTTGGGGAACTAAGATCCCGCATGCCACTCAGCCAAAAAAAAGAAATCTTCTCCTATATATTCAATTATGTGCTAAAACATCCTTTAGAAAAGTCATTCTGGTATTTCGGATTTAAATTATCTAAACTATAGAAATACAATAAAGCCAGAACAGATCAGATCCCAAACGTGTGGATAAAGAATCATCTTCTATATATACCAAGTTGTGTACTTCTACACTATATGGTTGGTGATAATGGTGAACAGGTACAACACCCTCTTGACAAGTCATAAGAGCATGAAAATATTCCTAAAAGTTGGGAAATTCTCATCTAGACTATCACCTCCATGGGATATGAAAACTTATTAGTGGATTTTTTTAATGTGTCTGAATATAAAGCAGCAGTCAGCAAACTATGGCCCACAGAAAAAATTTGGCACGCTGCCTATCTTTGTATAGGTCTTTTGTTTGTTTGTTTTCTGTACACGGGCCTCTTAACTGTTGCGGCCTCTCCCGTTGAGGAGCACAGGGTCCGGACGCGCAGGCTCAGCGGCCATGGCTCACAGGCCCAGCCGCTGGGCGGCATGTGGGATCTTCCCAGACCGGGGCACAAACCCGTGTCCCCTGCATCAGCAGGCGGACTCTCAACCACTGCGCCGCCAGGGAAGCCCTAAATTTAAAATTTTTAATTAATTAATTAATTTGTGGCTGTGTTGGGTCTTCGTTGCTGCGCATGGGCTTTCTCTAGTTGCGGCAAGCAGGGGCTACGTTTTGTTGCAGTGCACAGGCTTCTAATTGCGGTGGCCTTTCCTGCTGCTGAGCACGGGCTCCAGGCACGCAGCCTTCAGCAGTTGTGGCATGCGGGTTTCAGCAGTTGTGGCTCGCGGGCTCTAGAGCGCAGGCTCAGCAGTTGTGGCACACAGGCTCAGCTGCTCCGCGGCATGTGGGATCCTCCTGGACAAGGGATCAAACCCGTCTCCCCTGCACTGGCAGGCAGATTCCTATCCACTGCGCTTACCTTTGTATAGGTCTTTAAGAATGATTTCTACATTTTAAAATAATTTTTTAAAATCTTAAATTAATATATCATGGCACATGGAAATTACATGAAATTTAAACTTTAGATTTCAGAAATAAAGTTTTATTGGAACATAGCCACATTCGTTTACACGTTGTATATGGCTACTTTTGTGCTACAACAGCAGAGCTGAGTAGTTGCAACAAGAATGTGTGGCCTGAGAAGCCTAAAATACTTACTGTCTGACACCTTACAAAGTTTGCTGACCCATAACCCCCTCAAAAGTCTTATTTTATTGTAAATTCGGTGATGACAGTGAGTTATTTCCAAATGGGCATAAGAGCTTGAACCAACAGCAATTTGGAAAATGATGACCTTAGTCGATTAGAGTTAACAAAGCTTAACTAGTTTAATAAGTAAATGAGTCCTAATTAAATCGGTAGAATGGCAGGTATCAAACATACTATTGCATATGTGCCACTTAAAAGAATTTATCTCTTTGGTTTAGTTCTTAGAAGCCCTTGCCCTGCTTTTCTTCAATTATCCCCCAAGCAACCTTTTGTAAGAACTCTCCGAATCTCCCCTAGGAGTTTTAGGGAAAGCCACATAAAGGTATAGTATTTTGTCACTGCAACCCTACCTAGCTGTTATATTTCCATGTTTCAGGAAAACAAAACAAAACAAAAAAGCGTATCCTCATGAAATGTCAGCTGAATTATGACCAGTAGATGGAGACAGTTTCTCACCAAACTGGAGAAGCAAATTTTTTTTTTGTTTTGTCTTTTTGAGAAGCAAATTTTGATTTCAAGTTGTAGTGGAAATTTAAACTATCTTTAGATCCTTACCTTGAAATATTTAGTTAACTAGATGGGACAAAGTGATTTTTTCCTAGTTCAGCACTAAAACCAGACTAACTCATATTTCTTAAATCAGATTTCATTAAGGGATCAGAAATAGAAAGGCTGGTTGTTGAACACTCCATTCCCTATAGAATATGAACCTACTTTATCGACCAGAATCCAAAATCTTTTTCTCTAGCTAATAAAAAAGGAATATTTTCCAATCATTTACTCTCAGCGAGGTTAGCATCTTTCCTCTCAAATCAAACCTCAGGCACTCTTTTGTACTACTCTCAAGATGCTTCTTTACATAAATTGGGAATAACTTGCTATTCAGCAGGTAGTAATTTGATAAACAGCTCCAAATCAGCTTATCAAATACTATTTACCTTCACTAACAAAAAAATACCCTTCTCAAACATTTTTCTCATTTTATAGACAAGAAAAAAAAAGTTTATTTTATATACTGCAAATTGTGTATAAACACCTGTATAAAACCACAGGAACAGAATTGTGGTTCTAATTATTGGGTCACTAGTCCAGAGTTACAAGGCAATTTTTCTAGCAGTAGACAGGAGTAAGGAAGCTGGTTCTATTAGGCATCAAGCAAAAGCATTGTAATCTCCGGCACTCAGTACCTAGTATCAGCTCTAAACCACCTAGTATCAGAAGGTTCTGAAATTTTCATTTTACCTTTCAGGTTATGTGGAATATAGGTATAAGCACCTTAACCTCTCCATTTTAACAAACCCCAGGCATTTACTCTCTATCAATTTCATGGATCACCCTAGGAAGCCAAAATATTTAAATCTAATAAAAGTCAACATGGCACCAGAAAATTCTATCTTTCTTCCCTGGATGTTTCTGATCTTTTGATCAAGTACCTGAACTGGAAGGAAGGTCTGTGGTTGATGGTATATTAAGGGGTCCAATGGTTCTTCACTGGCTCCTTTATGTAGCCTCTCCTCTACTCCTCCTATTAGTTCCTTGATTACCTTCAACCAAATATCTGTTTTGAGAAATCTTAAGATTTCCCCCAAAATAAGAATCTTGTACTAACCACATTTCCAAGTCTCCAATCAGTTTCTTTAAGTAACTGGAGGTAAAGGTGGGAGCAACAGAGCCAAGAGGCTGGCATAAGGTACTAAGATTCCAGGGTCTAAAATTACCTATATATTTATCCAATATATATAGCAAATAAAGACAACAGTTCAAATGCAGAGAACCTTTAGAAAAACTGACTAATCTATTTTCATCCTGACTTTGGCCAAATTACCTAAATCAATGCCTTTAACTTCATGTATGTTCATATAAACCCCCAGCAATACCAGCAACTGCTGGGAGAATAAAGGATTGAACAACCTTCCAGGGATGCCTGTCGTTTCTCTGGCCATTCACTGCCTTCACCTTAAGACAATAAATAAGCATAATTCTATAATTGTTTTTACTAAACATTCATACATTTACTTACTGTGTGCCTACTATTTGTTGATTGTTGTGTTTTAATTTTCTTCTCTATATAATGGAAAAGTTCCTGAGTCAGCTCACTAACAAAGGTCTGGAGAAATACCAAATAATGCCTAGATGGGGACTCAATTCTATAGTCCATACACTTGGTCCCCCTACTGCCTATTTTTCTGCTTTCAGAATCTAGGCTTCTTTTCAATATGCTATTGAGGACCATTCCCTGAGCTTAAACTAGTTGCAGTTTACTGTTCTCAACCTGGGGACATAGACCAACTCATATGTAACATTTTTAAAGCTGCTGCTCTGTGGTGGACATCCCTCATAAAACCTTTATCACAATAAATTTAGTTAAATCCTTTAAAACCAGATTGTTCTAGCTTCACAGAAAAAGTCTGGCTGCTCAGCTTCAATTCCCTAGAGAGAAGGGAGAGGCTCTACTCTATTATGAAACCAGCTTGCCTAATAAAATTCCCTTTCAGAGAAAGAGGTCAAGGAGAATAACTGCTGTGCTATTTTTCAATTCTTCCTTCCAAGAAATTACTGTGATTGACAGATGCTATTTCTTTGAGTCCCAGTGGCCTACTGCCAAGATCAACTAATTGTTCCTTAGTTAAAAGAATGATACCAATCCACCAAGCTACACAACTCTCCATAACCATAATACATAATACTTTACATTTGTAAAAGTTTTATAATTTTCAAAGCTTACACATACATTCTCTCTCTCTCTCTCTCTCATTCTCTCTCAACACCCCACTGGGGATGTAGAACAGATATTATCCTCATTTTAAACACTGGGAAAATGTAACAAAGGCAATATATCACTTGTCCAGTGTTAGGTGCTGGATCTAAATGTTGGATCTAATATGTTGTTTTCCTATAGTCCTGCAATTCCTACACATTACATATCTCTGCTATCTCTTTAGTATGTTTACTAATCTTATTATCTGCCCCAACTTATTGAAGCATTTACTAACAGAAGACAGCATGTTCAGTCATGTTAGTGTAGTACAGATTCGTGTGGTGTAGTAGAAAAAGTAGTCTTTGGAGACTGAGATGGGTTCAAAGTATTGCCACTTAAGATATATGACTTAGGGTAAATTGATAACTAGCCTTAATTTCTTTATCTGTAAAATTGGCATACCATCTGCCTCACAAAACTCTAAGTGAAATTAAATGAGTTAACACATGTTAAGCACCTGATACATAAAAGGAACTCAAATGTTAATTCCCTTCACTGGAACAGTCCTAAACAGATCACCAGCCCTTGAGAGAGTCTAACTTATCTGATTTCAGCAACCTCTAAAAATTAAGGGATGAGGATTAGGGAGATTGGAACATTAACACTTTCTTGGCACTTCCCTCAGACATGGGGTTTTTTGGCTGTCAGTCTAATGAGCAGCTTTTAGAGATGCAGTTAAACCAATTAAGAAAAAACAGAAAAAGGCAAATGTGTCCAAATAAATAACATTTATCATGGGTACACAAAGTAATTGTTCTACCAAGTAAACATATATTTGGATGGCAGCTAGAAAACACCATTCAGCCTCCCAATAAAGAGCTGAATTAATGTTACGTTTCCTACAAAATAACTGGTTGATCCATACACAAAGAAATAATATGAACATTAATCTAAATAATCCTTCTCCACTACGACCAAATAAGCCAAATGGGATGAAGCACTTTTCACAACCAATAAATGAATAATCACATTGACTATGAAATAAGTTCCTAAAAGTGAATTGACAGTCTCTCAAATGAATTTCTTAGTTTAGAACAAATCACATCTGAGTCTTATTCTCAATACAACACATAAATTCATAATAAACCATCTCTTTCCCTGAATTTACTATATTTTGATAGTTAAAAAATAACTCCAATAAATATTTCAAAGACTTCAACATGTTAAGCCCCTCACATATAAGAACCCATATTTGTTGTTGCTGTTTTTATTTGAAAAAAGTTGGATGTGTGTTGGGTTCCCTCAGGTAAATTTTATTCTGTGGTCATAATCACTTCGTGGTTTCTACCAGAAGTTATTCAAGGCCATACTCAGACACTGATATTAGTTGAAGGGGTATAAATATATTTGCAAATAACTTTTATGTGCTTCAAAAATATTTCTTTTCTCTCAGATATAGGAAATCAGTAACATATTACTTATTAAAATAAGTTTAGCATTGTTATTCTTGGTTTCCTTTTCTAAAACTTCCTTTTCCTCAACCATTAAAACTGAGCTTCTGGGCTTCCCTGGTGGCGCAGTGGTTGAGAGTCCACCTGCCGATGCAGGGGACGTGGGTTCATGCCCCAGTCCGGGAGGATCCCACATGCCACGGAGCGGCTGGGCCTGTGAGCCATGGCCACTGAGCCTGCGCGTCCGGAGCCTGTGCTCCGCAGTGGGAGAGGCCACAATAGTGAGAGGCCGGCGTACCGCAGAAACAAAAAAAACAACTGAGCTTCCCAAACAAAAGTTTCAAAGATAGAAAGAAAAGAACGCTACTAGATGTCCCTGCTGTATCAATTTGAAGAAAGGTGGTTAAGCAATATGCTTCAAAGGTAATGTTTCTCCAAATGTTAGATCAGATGGACTCAATAAAAATACACAGAACATTCCATCCAAAAGCAGCAGAATATACAATCTTTTCTCAAGTACACAGGGAACATTCTACAGGACAGATCACATGTTAAGCCACAAAGCAAGTCTCAGCAAATTTAAGAAGACTGAAATCACATCAAGATCTTTCTGACAACACTATGAGACTAGGAATCAACTGCAAGAAAACAAACTGCAAAAGACACAGATACTTGGAGACTAAACAATATGCTACTAAACAACCAATGGGGGACTTCCCTGGTGGCACAGTGGATAAGAATCTGCCTGCCAATGCAGGGGACATGAGTTTGATCCCTGGTCCGGGAAGATCCCACATGCCATGGAACAACTAAGCCCGTGTGCCACAACTACTGAGCCTGTGCTCTAGAGCCCACGAGCCACAACTGCTGAGCCTGTGTGCCACGACAACTGAAGCCCACGTGTCTACAGCCCATGCTATGCAACAAGAGAAGCCACCGCAATGAGAAGCCTGCACACTGCAACGAAGGGTAGCCCCTGCTCGCCGCAACTAGAGAAAGCCCATGCACAGCAACAAAGACCTGATGCAGCCAAAAGTGAAAAACAAACAAAGAAACAAAAGCAACCAATGGGTCACTGGAGAAATCAAAGAAGAAATCAAAAACACAAAACAAAACTGGAGGCAAATGAAAACAATTGAAAATCTATAAGATACAGAAAAATAAGTTCTAAGAGGGAAGTATATAGCAAGAGAAGCCTACCTTAGGAAACAAGAAAAATCTCAAATAAACAACTTTAACCTTTCACCTAAAACAACGAGAAAAAGAAAAATAGGGAGTTCCCTGGTGGCCTAGTGGTTAGGATTCCAGGCTTTCACTGACATGGCCCCGGGTTCAATCCCTAATCAGAGAAACAGATCCTGCAAGTCGCACAGCCAAAAAAAGAAAGACGGAACAATGAACAAAAACCATAGTTAGTAGAAGGAAAGAAATCAAAAAGCTCAGAGCAGAAATAAATAAAATAGAGGCTAAAAAAAAACCAATAGATAAGACAGGAATAAAGACACAGACCTACTAGAGAATGGACTTGAGGATATGGGGAGGGGGAAGGGTAAGCTGTGACAAAGCGAGAGAGTGGCATGGACATATATACACTACCAAACGTAAAATAGATAGCTAGTGGGAAGCAGCCACATAGCACAGGGAGATCAGCTAGCTGCTTTGTGACCACCTAGAGGGGTGGGATAGGGAGGGTGGGAGGGAGGGAGATGCAAGAGGGAAGGGATATGGGAACATGTGTATATGTATAACTGATTCACTTTGTTATAAAGCAGAAACTAACACACCATTGTAAAGCAATTATACTCCAATAAAGATGTAAAAAATAAAAAAAGCCAATAGAAAAGATCAGTGAAACTAAGAGCTGGTTCTTTGAAAAGATAAACAAATTGATAAAACTTTAGTCAGACTCACCAGGAAAAAAAAGAAAGCTCAAATAAATCAGAAATGAAAAAGAAGTTATAACCAACACTACAGAAATACAAAAGGGAATACTATGAACAATTATACACCAATAAAATGGACAATCTAGAGGAAATGGACAAATTTCTAGAAATGTACACTCTCCCAAGACTGAATCAAGGAGGAAACAGAAAACATGAACAGACTAATTACCACTAATGACACTGAATCAGTAATTTAAAAAAACCTCACAAAAAACAAAAGTCCAGGACCAGACAGTTCCACAGGTAAATTCTACCAAACATTTAGAGAAGAGTTAACACTATCCTTCTCAAATTATTCCCAAAAATTGTAGAGGAAGGAATGCTTCTGAACTCATTCTACAAGACCAGCATACCCTGATACCAAAACCAGACAAAGATATCACAAAAAAAGAAAATTACAGGCCAATATCACTGATGAGCATAGATGCGAAAATCCTCAACAAAATATTAGCAAAACAAATTCAACAATACTTTAAAAGGATCATACACCATGAAAAAAAAAAAAGGTAATGTTTCTCAATCTAGAAGTCAAGCTGTAAAGCTGTGGGGACTTCCCTGGTGTTCCAGTGGTTAAGAATCTGCTTTCCAATGCAGGGGACGCACGTTCAATTCCTGGTCGGGGAACTAGGATCCCACATGCCTTGGGGAATCTAAGCCCACGTGCTGCAACTACGGAGCACACACGCCACAACTAGAAAGCCCGTGCACCGCAACTACTGAGCCTGCATGCCACAACTAGAGAGAGAAGCCCATGTGCTGTAACAAAGAGCCCACACGCCACAACAAAAGATCCTGCATGCCGCAACAAAGATCCCATGTGCCACAACTAAGACTTGATGCAGCCAAAAAATAAATAAATAAATATTTTTAAAAGTTGTAAAGCTGTGATCCAGATAACTTATTTGTAATAATACTTTTATAAATAAATTAAGTTCAAAGTTTTCTCGATTAATGCCACTTTCATTCTCATATTACATTCAATTTTATTGAGTGGGAGAGAAAGAAGTGACATACAGCCAGTCAGCCAGGAATTTTGCACAACCAGTGGACTCAATTATACATGTTACAGCCTTAGTTGTGACAATTACAGATTATTATAGTGCCTGTGAGTTATTTTCTTTTTCTCATGCATAAATGCATAGTAATGATGGAAGCAAGGAGAGATGAAGAAACTAGGACAACTGCCTCTTCAGGGCTCAAGTAGCATGCTATGAACACGTTAGTAACCACACAAAACAAAATCACTTGCCCTAATCAAAGGGAAAGTGATGGCAAACAAATGTTACAAGTACTGTTCCTCCTAAAAATGTTTAAGATTTCCAAATTCTATGAATCTAATTGTTTTATAATGAAATAGAGGATAATAAGAATGTGTCCATACTTATTTGCTTTAATACCATCTATGAAGTGATGACCTAGGGAAAAAAATTAAGATTGACTTTTCTAGGAATAAAGTTTCATTAAAAAAAAAAACTGGCTTAGCCATAATTATTTATCATTAAAACATGACAGATTTTGTGACACTAAATGAATAATTTTACCATGAGCACCCTCCCATCCTGCAAAAGTCTGTGGTTAGGTCACTAAAGGTAATTTAACAACACAGGCTCTGGAGAAAGAGTACATGATTTGAATCCTGGCTCTAACATTCACTAGTTGTGTAACCTTGGGCAAGTTACTTAATCTCTGTGCTTCTATTACTTCATCTATAAAATAGGAGGATGATAATAATCCTACCTACTTAATAAGGTTGTGGTAATAAATTATACATATTCCACTTAAAAGCGCTCAGAATAGTGCCTACCATATGGTGGGTACTTAAAGTTAGTTTTGCATTACTGTCCTGCAAATTTTTTTTTAGGGTTTTGTAAAATAAATGGATAAACTCTGGGGAATGTATGCTTGATGATGATGTAAATGTTCTTTGGCATTTATATTAAGGGAGAAAAAAACGGGTTGCGGGTGGGAAAAGATGCTTTTAGATGTTATTTATCTTATAGCAAAGAAGTAAAAACAAAGATTCTGATTTATTCCTTTGAACAAAAATACAATGAAAAGACTCACTGGAAATAATGGGGTAAACAACTCCATGCCTTCTAACAAATAGCAATTAAATAACACTTACTTTTTAAAAACTCCTTTTTCTTTCACATTCATTAGAATATTTTTCACTGTTGTATTATCTTTTCTCAGATCAAGCAAGGAAGCCATACTTGACACTGTTCCTCTGTCATGTCTCTAAGATGAACTCATATTTTAAAATGCTGCTCAGAACATTCATTCATTCATTCATTTAACAAACATTTATTGAAAGCCATGTGCTAGGCACCAGGGACACAAAGATGAATAAGACATGTCCTCATCTTCAAGCTTAGTCTATTAGAAGAACAAACATGTAAAACTACTAGGTAAGGAATAATGTACAATGATAACAGCAATGGATTGAAGCATATTAAAAAATGTTTAAATCTAGGCATTCATAATGATACCAAAAACAAAGCAAAACAAAAAACCCTAACCGGTCACCACTGGCGAATGCTAGCGAACCAATTCATTATTCTGAAAATTGATGAATCGAAAGAAAGAAAATCAGCATTCATCCTGATTTTCTTATATGAACTATACCACTGGGTAATCACATAGTAGATAAGGGAGAGTTTCTCTTTTAGAAGTATTCCATCTAATAAATGAAGAATAACAGATTAGAATATCACTATTTTGCAGCTCTTAATGATTTAATGGATCTAAGCAAAGATCATTAATAGCTACTGACATCACAAAAAGAGAGTCAGTACCTCCGGATAGAAGTACTTACCACTCTTGAAGAAGTCTGAGCAAACTTCTAAATTTAAGTACCAACTTAAAGGAAATGCAGAAGGGAAAGGAACATGCTAAAAGGCACCACAGAGATATTATCAGCAAAATTCAGACTCAAGGAAACTCTACAAGACAAATGACTCAGTTTTTACATGAAAAAATTACGATAGAATAAAAGAGAAAGAAAGAGATGGACAGTCTTAAAAGATAAATCAACCAACTGTACTGTACAAATTTATTTGCATCCCAATTCAAACACACTAGAAAAAATATATATGCATGTATGATGCAATTGGGGAAACGCAAACACTCACCGGGTTTTGATGCTATTAAATCATTATTGTTAAATTTTTAAGTGTAAGAATGGTATTATGGTTGTTTATTCAAAGCCCTTATCTTTTAGAGATGTATATGAGTATGTTTGTAGATGATATTATAAAATGTCTAGAATTTGCATCCAATAATCTAAGGAGGAGGCTGGAGTGAGTAGGGGTAGTACTAGGTGGGTGATGGCGTACATATTTGACATTGTCTACTATGAAAAACATTAAAAAGAAACAGTAAAGATCAAAATAACACGAGAAAGAGAGGCTGACTGTATGTAAAGCACTTAGGCTGTACATCTCAAGTACTACTTATAATTATTATAAAGCTTAAGGATTGGATTAGATGACCTCTCAGGTACTTTTCAATTCTGAAAAGTCTAAAATGTTATGACTAGATTATTTTTAAAGGTCTTTTTTTTTTTTTTTTTCTTTTTTGCAGTACTCGGGCCTCTCACTGTTGTGGCCTCTCCCATTGCAGAGCACAGGCTCCGGACACACAGGCCCAGCGGCCACGGCTCACGGGCCCAGCCGCTCCACGGCATGTGGGATCTTCCCGGACCGGGGCACGAACCCGCCATCGGCAGGCGAACTCTCAACCACTGCGTCACCAGGGAAGCCTCTTTTAAAGGTCATTTTTATCTCTCAAATTCTTTGGTTCTTCCCCAGGAATACGGCTCAATTTTCTTCTCCCACTGGTTAACAATATCACACAAAAACACTGAACAACAATACTTTTAAAAAGCACATGAAATGGAACTGACTCCCAGTTCAATGCTTGGAGGTTTTGGCTATCCCACCCACCTCAGCTCTGGAGTCTGGCTGTTACACTGCTCAAATGCTAGGTTAAACAGCCAGTACTGGTTAAACACATGGAAAATTTTGCTTTATCCAATGATGATAACTCCTATGCTTCTTTTATCTTACACATAAACAGTTTGGGAAGAGTGGTCCAGAACCCCATGGAGATAGTGAGGCACTTTCAGGAGGTGCCTGAGATCAAGAGTATTTTTGTGGTAATACTAAGATGATATTTTCCTTTTTTACTCTCATCTTGTAAGTGTACAACGGCAGGGTCTTCCAGAGGATACATGATGTGTGGAAATACACCAGACCAAATGCAAAAGCAGATATAACATTCAAGCTGTTTTTTAATGAAGTCAGATATCAAAGAGATTTGCAAAAATATAAAACAATGCCTTTTTTCCCACTAAATGTTTTCTTGTTTTGGAAAATATATTCTTTTTTTTTTTTTTTCAGCCGTGCCACATGGCACCAGGGATTAACCCCCTGCAGTAGAAGCGTGGAGTCTTAATCACTGGACTGCCAGGGAAGTCTTCTTCATGAAAATGTTATTTATGTTAACATGTAATGGGCTGATTATTTTTCAAATAAAATATATAAATATGTTTTAATTTCTCAGTTTTAAATAAATAGTAACATGATGTATTTATTATTGATATATTAAATAAATAAATAAATTTAAATTCTCAGCTTCAATTCCTAATATAGTAAATCGTGATAGATATAACCCTTTTACACAAAAGCTCTTTGGGATCCTCACATTTTAAGAGTACCATATGACCCAGCAATACCACTACTGGGCATATACCCTGAGAAAACCATAATTGAAAAAGAGACATGTACCACAATGTTCATTGCAGCACTATTTACAATAGCCAGGACATGGAAGCACCCTAAGTGCCCATCGACAGATGAATGGATAAAGAAGATGTGGCACATATACACAATGGAATATTACTCAGCCATAAGAAACAAAATTGAGTTATTTGTAGTGAGGGGAATGGACCTAGAGTCTGTCATACAGAATGAAGTAAGTCAGAAAGAGAAAAACAAATACTGTATGCTAACACATATATATGGAATCTAAAAAAAAAAAAAGGTTCTGAAGAACCTAGGGTCAGGACAGGAATAAATACAAAGATGTAGAGAATGGACTTGAGGACACGGGGAGGGGGAAGGGTAAGCTGGGACAAAGTGAGAGAGTAGCACTGACACATATACACTACCAAATGTAAAATAGCTAGCTAGTGGGAAGCAGCCGCATGGCACAGGGAGATCAGCTCCGTGCTTTGTGACCACCTAGAGGGGTGGGATAAGGAGGGTGGGAGGGAGATGCAAGAGGGAGGGGATATGGGGATATATGTATACATATAACTGATTCACTTTGTTATACAGCAGAAACTAATACAACATTGTAAAGCAATTACACTCCAATAAAGACGTTTTAAAAAAAAAAAAGAGTATAGGGCTTCCCTGGTGGCGCAGTGGTTGAGAGTCCGCCTGCCAATGCAGGGAACACGGGTTCGTGCCCCGGTCCGGGAAAATCCTACATGCAGCAGAGTGGCTGGGCCCGTGAGCCATGGCCACTGAGCCTGCTCATCCGGAGCCTGTGCTCTGCAACGGGAGAGGCCACAGCAGTGAGAGGCCCGCGTACCGCCAAAAAAAAAAGAGTATAAAGTGCTCCTGAGACCAAAAAGTTTGAGAACTACTGCACTAGAATACATGGAACTCTAATTATGTCTGTCACTACATCACCTTACATTCCATTTTATGCTGCATAGCCCCAGTTCTCTCATTTCCACCCTACAAAGGACACTGCTCTGAAACTAGTTGGTTTGATATACCTAAAATTTAAGATTTATGGGGAAGAGGTGTCCTGGTTTATAGAGAGAGAGGATTACTGCTCACAATTATAAAAAGATATGAAGAATCCTAAGAATCACTTGGATTCTACAAGGTCAGGAAGAACATTTCCCTTTGGAGGGAGATTAGCACTTAGTCCAAGAACCTAAACTCTTTCTTTTGTAGTCTTTTTTCCTTTTCATTAAGACTTGCCAAAGTTAGACTCAATCCCAGTTCCCTGACACCATGGGAAGACTTTGGCAAAACAATGCTTACTGCTCAGGGTAGGAAAGCTGGTCATCTCAGGACACAGAGAGCTGTTCATTTCCTTGCCTTGTGGATTCTCCATTAGGAACTCTATGCGCTGATCTCTGCCCAATTCTTCTAACAAAAACCTGAAGTTTAATTCAGTTTAACAAAGCTGGGTGAGCTCTTGAAGAAATGACTCAAGGAAACCACGGATGGGAAAGAAAGAAAAGAATGCAGCCTTAAACATAGCTGATGTTAGCTGTAAATACATACAGACATACAATACATGCATGAGGAAGGCTATATACATAAATATATCAGGGAGGACACAGATAGGAGAGAAAGAAAAGACGGTAGCCCTAAACAGCTGATGCTGGCTATAAATACATACTTACAAACGTACGTATAAATGCAAATACCTAGAGTTGGCTGTCCCATCCTCTCACTAACCCTTGAGCAGCACCGGACTCCTCAAAATCATGTCTTCTAATCTTTTATACTCCAAGGCATTTTAATTGGATTTCACCTTTATAAAAATATTGTGGAAGAAATCTGAAATTTGTCCACTTTCCTTGAGCTATAATTCTCTGAATTGATACAATAAAAACTGCACTACTCCAATTTGAAGAAGAAAAAAAAAAAACCAAAACACTCCAGAAACTAATGATTTGAATTTTCTTTTCTTTTTTCTTTTCTTTTTTTTTTTTTGGTGCTGCTGCACAGCTTGTGATATCTTAGTTCCCCAACCTGGGAAATGAACCCAGGCCCTCGGCAGTGAAAGCATGGAGTCCTAACCATTGGATCACCAGGGAACTCCCTGAAATTTCTATTTCATGATATACTTTCCTGCTATGAAAAAAATTTTCTTTAAAAAATTTTTTCATTCCCACTCCTTTTCAATTAATCAACAATTGCATGTTGAACACAGAGGGGGGAAAAAAAAAAAGCAAGAGTTAAAGTGATAACCTAGAATCCTATCCTCATCCTCAGAGAGGTGAGAATCACACTGCTACAGAGCATGTCTCCATACAGATATTCCAAGCTTTTTCTATCCCAACTAGAGGTTGAATTTTCCTTTTCCTCACTTTTGTCAGATGACCCTACTTCCTCTTTGAGAAGACTGGTAAGCTCTCTCATGTTAACTTCAGATTCACTCTCTACTCAAAATCAACCCCAAACCCTTATTTTTCTTTCCTTTATTATGTCCACATACAGAATTCATGTCCTTATCAATTTCCTTAAACTATTCAACTAGAACACAGTCTTCCTACTGCAGGAAATCTTGAAAATAAATTATTTATAATAAAATAGTGTTCAAATTAAATAATTCATTAACTAGGCTAGAGGACAGTGCTTCTTTTTTTTTAATGACTCCATTGTGGAAAGGTTTAAAGATATTTAAATGGTTTTAATATTTGGATCTCTGTTTTGTTTTTTAAAGCCTCAGGATGTCTCTTTATTCTATTTGTGGGAGGTTTCTTCCCTGAGGTCACAAGATCAAATTAGACCAGATTAGTAGACTGGTTTTAAAGTAAAAAATGACCACCTGATGCTATTTGGAAGCTAATATGAAACAAGATAGTGATATGAATTCAGGTCTCAGGGCCTGTAGTACAAGAAGTATTGCTCTATTCATAAAATCACAGAATATAATAAATATTTTTGTTTTAAAGATAACCAGTGAATGCTACTAGAATCAAAGCAAAAGGAATTACCTAAAAAACGCCTGAAATATAAAACTTTAGTCTCCCGAAATATTTGAGAAGAAGGTGAAGTTTAACCCAAGTTTGGAAAATTCTAATCGCTACCTTACCTTTGACAAATATACCTGCTTGGTTTATGTATTTATCACAGAACATTTTAAGTACACTAAAAAGTATAGAAAATAGGGGACTTCTATTTCCAGTATGGGGTAACATGTAAAGGATTTACGTACCTGCCTCAAAAAACAAAAGAACAGACAAAATATATGAAACAACGGTTTTGAAGACACTGCTCATCAGACTATGAATGAAGGACAGTGATGCCCAAGAGACAGGAAACAAGCGAGGTGAGTTCTATGAATACCTCAACTTACTGCCTTGAGACTGTTTTCAGGACATAGGTCAGGGAGCAGGAACCCAGATAGAGCCCAGCAGACTTAGTTGAGGAGATGGAGCTGAGACTTGGCAGGACAGAGTGCTGGAGAAGAGAGGGCTATACAGAGAGAACACTCTGGAGACAGGTGTTCAGTATACCCTCAAGAATTCAGCAGAGGGGCTTCCCTGGTAGCACAGTGGTTCAGAGTCCGCCTGCCGATGCAGGGGACACGGGTTCGTGCCCCGGTCCGGGAACATCCCACATGCCGCGGAGCGGCTAGGCCTGTGAGCCATGGCCGCTGAGCCTGTGCGTCCGGAGCCTGTGCTCCACAACGGGAGAGGCCACAACAGTGAGAGGCCTGCGTACCGCAAAAAAAAAGAATTCAGCAGAGTACTGATCAGTGAATGCATGTAAGGAACCATTCAAAGGAGTTAGAGGGAACACTAACTGGCACTCAAACAGAATAGGAATAATGCCTGTTCCTACGAACCAGAATGGAAAACCCCATAATTTACAGAGCACTGGGTAGAGTATTCAGAAGGGTCTTGGAAAAATAATTACCCTAGATGGAAAACTGCTCTGGCTCCACCTAACAAATCTTAAACGCAAGACCAGGAAGGGTCAAACTGTATCAATAACTTAACTGTGATACAAAACAAAGAAAAAGAAAAAGACTCAGTATCCAACAAGGTAAAACTCTGGAAAAATGTCTGGAATCTAAGCAAGTTTACCAGACATGTAAAGAATCAGGAAGATATGACCCATAAAAGGAGAAAAATCAGTCAGCTGAAACCAACACAGAATTGACACAAATGTTAGAATTAGCAGACAAGGGGATTAAAATAGCTATTATACGTGTATTCTATATTCAAAAAACTACGTAGGAATATGTAGAATATTTCTTTAAGGAGAAAGACTATACCAGATGAAAATCTCAATCTGCACAAAGGAATGAAGGGTACCAGAAAGAATAACTACATGAGTACTTATATAAGGTTTTTTCTTATTATTTAAACTCTTTCTGAGATGGCTTACTGTTGATATGAAATGGCATGGGGTTCATAATAAAAGGAGAAAATGTATGACAAAAATAGCACAAAGGCTGAAAGGAAAGAAAGGGGAGTATTTCTTCTATTGTCTAAGAACTATTGTAAACTTTTTTTTTTAGTTTATTGTAAACTTTTTATACTGTAGGTGAGGTGGTATAACATCATTTAAAGGCAAACTGTGATAAGTTGAAGATGTATACTACAAGTCCGATTTAAAGCAGCCATTAAAACAAAACAAAACAAAAAGTAGCCAACAAAGGAATAAAAGAGAATGATAAAAAATAATTAATCCAAGATAAGACAGAAAGAAAGAAAAAACTGGAACTAGAACAGATGGGACAAATAGAAAACAAATAGCAAGATGGTAGGTTTAAATCTAACCATATCAAAAATCACTTTAAATATAAATGGTTCAAAAAAGTCAACTGAAAAACAGATTGTCAAATGAATTAGCAAAGCAAATCTCAGCTATATACACTTATTAGAACGGCTAAAAATAAAGACTTGTGATACCAAATGTTGACAAGGATGTGGAGGAATTCAAAATCTCCTATACTGCCAGTAAGATTGAAGAATGGCAAAACCACTTTGCAAAACAGTTTGGCAGTTTCTTAAACATACACTTATATGATCCAACTATTAACACTCCTAGATATTTAACAAAGAGGAATGAAAGCATATGTCTACAAACACTTCTACAGAAATGTTCATAGAAGCATTATTTATAATAGCCCCAAGCTGGAAATAACCTAAATGTCTGTCAATAGGTGAAAAACAAAGTGTGGTCTAGCCATAAAATGGAATACTACTAAGCAATGCAAAGGAATGAGCCTTTGACCACTAACAATATGAATGAATCTCAACATAATGATGCTTAGTAAATGAAGCATAATGTCCCCCACCCTCAAAAAAGAGCATATACTGAATGACTGCATTTATATAAACTTCTAGAAAATGCAAACTCATCTATTGTAACATAAAACAGATCAGTGATTGCCTAGGGATGAAGTGAGGTGGTGGGAAGGGGCAGAAGACTTTAGGGGTGATGGATATATTGTTTATCTTAATTATGATAACAGTTTCATGGTTGATTACCTACGTCAAAATTTTTCAAATTGTACACTTTAAGTATATGCAGTTTATTGTATGTCAATTATACTCTTATCAAACTTAAAAAAATTCCATCTGTGCCTCTTTTCCATTGGGCAGATTTTTATTTATAATTTAATATGTTTAATGATTATAGGTTTATTCAGGTTTTCATTCTTTCCTGAGTCAGTTTTGGTAAGTTAGTTTTATTTCTAATTTCTATTATTATTTCTTCTTTGACCTATGAGTTACTTAGAGCATGCTTTTAAATTTCCAAATAAAATTATTTTGATCATCGTTTGGTTTAATTTCAATCTTAACTGAAATGAATAAGAGAACATAGTCTGCATAACACCATTCAGTGGTTTTGTTGAAACTTGCTTTATGAATTCAGTATGCATTCAATTTTTTAAAAACTACTTAAAAAGAAAGTATATTCTCATGTATTAGGTGTGGGGCTCTGTACAGGCCCACCAAATCAAACTTGTTAGTTGTCTGTTCAACTCTTCTCACATTTTTTGTCTGTTTGACCATCAATTATTGAAAAATATATTAAAATTTCCTGCTTTGTAGATTTATCTTTTTCTTATAATTGTATCTATATATTTTCTTCCTGTATTCTCTCTATATACTTTGTATCTATCTGTATTCTGTCTATATATATTTTGAGGCCATAGTATCGAATGCATACTGATTTTGAATTATTATAGCTTCCTGGTTAATTATTCCATTTATATACTTTGTCATGATTTTTAACGATAATAATAATTTTTACCTTCAAGTTAATTTTGCCTACTATTACCCTGCTATACCAGCTTTCTTTTAGAGTATGTTTTTCCATACTTTTACTTTCAATCTCTCTGATTCGTTATGTTTTATTAGGTATGCCTTTTATAAACTGCATAGAACTAGATTATTTTCTATTCAATCTGACAATGTTCCAATTATCTATTACTGCATAAAAAAAAAAACTACCCCCAAACAGTGGTAAACAATGATCATTTATTATTCTCATGATTCTGTGGGCCAGAAATTCTAGTAGGGCACAGCTGAGACAGCGCATCTCTGATCCGCAACGTCTGGGACCTCAGATGGGATGGATGACTTGAATGGATGAAGATAGTTGGGATGTCTCAAGAGGAGCTATTTGTCTGGGACCTCAGTTCTTCTCTCCAGATGATGTTAGCTAGGGACAGACTGTCCAACATGGTTCCTTCACACTCACATAGCTGACAGTTAGTTGATACTGGCTGTTTGCTGGTAGCTCACTGGGGCTATCAACCAGGGCCTACATGTGTCCTCTCCACTTGGCTTGGGCTTCTCACAGCATGATGGCTGGGTTCTGAGAGCAAGTATTCCAAGAGGCATACATAGGCAGAAGCTTCAGGACTTCTTATGACCTAGCCTCAGAAGTCCCATTCAATTGGCCAAGCAAGCCATTAAAGACAGCCCAGATTCAAGGGGAGGAGAGAAATAGATTCCACCTCTGAATGGCAAGAAGGGAAGAAATCGACAATGGCCACTTTGGAGACAAAGCTACCATAAACCACCCCCTGGCCCCAAAAAGTCCCTCCCACATGCAAAATACACTCACCCTCTCCTAAGACCTCCAAAAGTCTCATCTGATTATGGCATCAGCTTGATGTCCAGAATCTTGATATCTAATTCAGGTCCAGGTGTGATTGAGGTTCCTCAGATGCAGTTCCTCAGGTACAGCTACTGGAGTATAATTCCTCTTGATCTGAATAAAGAGACAAATTATCTGCTCCCACACACTCAACATACAAATGTACAATAGTGAGACTGACTCAGGATAACCACAATAGACACTCTCATTCAAAATATGAAAAAAAGGGGGAAGCAACAGGAGACACATAGCAGGTTTTTTCCACAGCAATTCTGTAATTTAATCAGACAAGTATCACCAGTGTCTTGGTTACAGCTCAGCCCTACTCCCTGAGAGTGATTCTTCAAAACTCTTGGCTCCACCCTGAGTTATCCTTCCTTTTACATAAAAGTTGGTTAATAGTTGCAGGGGAGTAGTCTTCTCAGCCTGCTTCCTGCCTGTATATGGTTGGGAAGTCCAAAGGCCTATTTTTACTTTTAATTGTCTCTGTTCCTTTTGCTCCATGCTGAAGCTGCTGCAATTAGTACACACAATTTATTAAAAATCTTGCAGATTTCCTATGAATCTTATAGGAAGTTCACTCCAGTAGACAGAGCCATACCCACTTCCTCTCTTTCAATTTCTGTGTAAACTGCTGTAAGAAAACACCCTTAAAATCCTTAGAAGCCCTATTGTTTAACTAAGAGGGTCTAGGAGGTATTCCCTTAAGATCTTTAGACATCTTTTTATCTAGCTGAAAGGTTCTATGAGGCACTGCCTTAAATCTTTCCAAAGTCTTAACAAAGGGATTTACAGTTGCATTCTTGAGGTCTTTACTTTGAAGTCATGTTTCATTGGCAGCATGTTGAATTTTATCTTTGCTCTGAAGCCATTTCTTTAGAAGTCATTGGCTACCTGGAGCAACTAGGGATGAGAAAAAGTTTTATTTCCTAACATAACAGATCCTGGGTGAGAAATATTGCCCCTCTAAGTTCTGCTTAAAAACTGACTAGTTCATTTCTTAGCTCATTCATCTCTGTATGTTTACCTTATCATAGGCAGATAGAAGTAGCTAAGTAACACTTTTCAGCATTCTGCCTAGAAAACTCTTTAGATAAAGTGAATTCATTAGATACATTTTCTATCTTCCATGTTGCCACATGTGACAGTGTTAACAAATGTTGTACCACCATCACCACATAACAAAGGTTCCCTTTTATCCAGCCTCCTGTAATACTTTTCTGTGTTTCAAGCCTTCACTAACAGTCTCCTCAAGGTCCCTCCAGCTTCTACCCACTGCCAAGTCCCAAAGCCAATCCATATTTTAGGTTACAACAGCACCTCACATCAAGGTACCAAATTCTATTTCAATTATCTATTGCTATAAACAAACTACCCCAAAGCTTACTGGCATAAAACTACAACTATTTTATTATGCTCATAATTCTGGAGGTCAGGAATTCAGACAAGGTACAGTAGGGATGGTTTGTATCTGCTCCACATCTGGGGCCTCAGGTAGGGTGGCTCTAATGGCTGATGATGGCTAGATTGGGTCCGTATGGCTGGCGTCTGGGTTTTTCTCCATATGATGTCTGCTGGGACTGGAATGTCCAAGATGATTCCTTCACTCACTCACATAGATGGCAGCTGATGCTGGCTGTTGGCTGGGAGCTCAGCTGGGCCTTTCCATCTGGCTTGGGCTTTTCACACATGACAGCTAGGTCCCCAGATTGAGTGTTCCATGGGAGAACATTCCAGAAAAGAATGTTCAAAAAGGCTAGATGGAAGCTGCAAAACTTCTCATGACCTAGCCTTGAAAGTCCCAGAATGTCACTTCTGGTACATTCTATTGGTCACACAAGTCACTAAAGCCAGCCCAGATTCAAGATGAATGGAAGAATAAACTCCACCGGTATGTGGGAGGATGGCACACATGTCAGCCATCTTGGAAACATGATACAACAGTCTTAACTGGTAAGTGTAATTCATTTACTTTAGTATGATTACTGATGCATTTGGATTTATTTCTACCATCTTTTACTGTGTTTTTTATTTATCCTATCTTTTCTACTGTATTTATCACATTTTTGATCCCTGCTTTCTTTTACATTTACATTCTTCACTCTCTTATATCAATAAAAAGCAGCTCCTTTAAGGTCATGCCATTCAACTGTATCATCTCTTCCCTTCCTAGTTACTGCCGTCTACTAAATTCCTCTCTCTCATTCTAGTCATCCTAAATTCCACCACTCACCTGGGTTTATTAGATAACAGGTAAGTGGAAGTTGTTGGGTGGGAATTCTGGAAAAGAGGCTTTTTTTTTTGCCTTTGCCCTACCTCCTTCTTTCTGGTTATAATTTAGAAGACATGCCTTGAGCTCCAACAGTCATCTTGAACCATAAAAGTGTCCCTAAGGATGGAAGCAGCATACTAAGAATGATGGAACAAAATGAGTTGGGGCCCTAAGAGTCTGGGTCCCTAATCTTTGGGGAGCTACCACACCAAACTTATAATGCTTATCTCTGTATTTCTTTATAAATTAAATATAGTACATACATTCTGAGGGTTACAGTTGAGTAGAATTAATAAATCATGTATATAACTTACTCAGAACGTATAAATGCTGCAAAAGATTTGAAACAATGATGATTTTATATGAACAAAGATAGCATATTTTATGAGAAAACAAACCCATGTGCATATAAGCCATTGTTATTGGGGGTTAGTGTCATACGAAGCTGACTCTAATTCTAAGTAGCATAGTTTTTCCAGTGCACATTGCCCAGGGTTCTGTTAATAAAGAAATAGAAACTGGACATTGAGTAGACAACTTAGAAGTTCTGCAACACTGGGTGATCTCAATAATGCATGGGTGGCCCATTAAGACCTTGGCCTTCAAGTTCCTTTATGTTATCTCTAATGATGTTCTCTTCCATTTTACCTCAGTTAACCGCTGCCAAGGTCACACCCCAAATCTCATCAACACTATAAATTGTTCCACCTCCAAAACAGCTAATTTGTATATCCTGCTCTCAGACTTCTCCTTTTAGCTCACTTATTAATTACTCTTACTATGACCTCACATTGACTTTAGCTCACTGATCCTTCCTGATCCTTCTACTTTCAATCTTTTGACTACCTCCTTTATGCCCTTTCCTTCTTATGAATCATCATTTTAATAATACTCCTTACATCCTCTGGGCTCCATACCAGTATACCCAATTTGTCTACTAGTAATCTCCATTTAGATGTCCCACAGACACCTCAAAGTCAACATGTCTAAAATTAAGATATCTTCTCCCACCACCTGTTTTACCTCCTAGGTTGGTGAATAGCACCACCATCTACCCAAATGTCCTAACTGGCCATAACTCTCTTCCCTCTCTTTCACTCCTCCCCACAATAATCAGGGCCTGATCCTACCTCTGGAGTAACTCTGAAAAAATCCATCTTTCCAATCCCAATTCCAGGCCTCTAGTTTGTGCTTCCATATCTGAAACGGATTACTTACCATTCTTTCTTGCATAAGGTACTGTTCTTCCTGCTTCTACTCTGATGCATTCTCCCCATTCTCCATACTGCATACAAAGTAATCTAAAATGCAAAGCCAATCATGGCACTCTCCTATTAGCTCAGAGATACAAAGGGAAGTTTCAGGAGCCAAGGCAGTGCAGAGACTAAAGTTGCCAGGACATTTTCTGGTCTCTTATCTCTCTGCACTCTACTAGCTTCATTCCCTCAGGTTACTTTAAGTCATTGGGAACGTGGCCACCAGCAGCTCCAGGGTAATCCCAGAAAGTAAAGAAATACAATTTGATATATGCAAATAGATTCCATTTTTATTCAAAATATTCACTGCCCCTCCCTGGTGGAGGATTAGACATTCCTGTCCAGTTGATGTCAGGCTTGGGCATGTGACTTGCTTTAGCCAATGAAATGTGAGGAAATGATACATTCCACTTCTGAACAGAAGCTTTCAGAGCAATGGTATGGTTCTACCAAGTCTCATTTTCCTCTACCACAAGGGCAGTGTCTCAGATAAGAGCTACATCTCTAGCCTTGGTCCTGGAACAGAGCCACATGACAGATATGCAGCATGAGCAAAAAATAATCTCTTGTTATTATAAGCCACTGAAATTGGGGATTTATTTGTTACCACAACATAATCTAGCCTAAACTGATTTATACAGTATATCATAGGAAGGACTCTGGCCTGGTTTTGATGACATGCTCTGCTTAAAACCCTTCAAGGACACTCATGTGCCTACTGGAGTCCAAATTCCAGCATACAGTAGTTATAAAGGCCCTTGCTGATATGGTCCTACTTGTCTCTCCAGCCTCATTTCCTGGGACTCCCCTTTATATTCCATATTCTAACTATACTGACCTATTTTAAGATTTCTCAACACATAATGTTGGCCTTTAACTTCATGTATTTGTACATGCTGGTCTTCATAAAAAGAATGTTGGGGCTTCCCTGGTGGCGCAGTGGTTGAGAGTCCGCCTGCTGATGCAGGGGACACAGGTTTGTGCCCCGGTCCGGGAAGATCCCACATGCTGCGGAGCGGCTGGGCCTGTGAGCCATGGCGCTGAGCCTGCGCGTCCGGAGCCTGTGCTCCGCAACGGGAGAGGCCACAACAGTGAGAGGCCCGCGTACCAAAAAAAAAAAAAAAAAAAAAAAAAAAAAGAATGTTATTCTTCCTATCCCACCCCAATCAACCCAAAATGTCTATACTTCCTTCAAGAATCCACTTAAACAGAATTTCCTCTGTGGAGGCTCATATAAACCTGCCTCCATTAAACACAATTGGTTGATCTTTCCTGCACCACAGGATTTTGAACATCCTCTAGCAGCCCTTACCTTGCTATTCTGTAAAAAGTTACATTTATCTTTCCAACTTTTCTTTAAAGAAAAGACCTTGTCTTATTCATCTTTGGAGTCTAAGAATCTAATGCAGTGCTTGGCACATAATAGAGGACCAATATAAGTTTATGAAAAGTGCTAACATACTGTCTTTTTCCAGCAAAGTTGGATACAAAAAGATGAGACAGGCCCTTCTACCATGTTAAAAGATAATACAAAAAATCTAAACTATTCCACTCTTATTTTGCTTCCATTTTCTTTATCAAGAATAATCCTCCATATTGGAAAGAGCAGAACACATATGGTTAAGAGGAAACTGAAGCCTGAGATAGAAGAAAAGATAATAAAAGAGCATCTAGGGCTTCCCTGGTGGCACAGTGGTTGAGAGTCCGCATGCCGATGCAGGGGACACGGATTCGTGCCCTGGTCCGGGAGGATCCCACATGTCACGGAGCGGCTGGGTCCGTGAGCCATGGCCGCTGAGCCTGCGCGTCCAGAGCCTGTGCTCCGCAATGGGAGAGGCCACAACAGTGAGAGGCCCACGTACCGCAAAAAGACAAAAAAAAAAAAAAAAAAAAAGAGCATCTAGTAGCTTCTTAGTGTTCAAATCTCTATGACCAGATAAATTATAGCCTAAGACATTGAGATCTCCATGATATCTCACGTAAAATACAAGAGACACTAAAAGACTAGAAACAAGAAAATTTTATTGCAATTTTCTCAATTTCAAATGATAAAAGACCAGATTCTAAAAACTACAGATTAAGAATTTAACAAGGTTTCTCACACCATATACAAAAATAAACTCAAAATGGATTAAAGATTTAAATATAAGACTTGAGGGACTTCCCTGGCGGTCCAGTGGTTAAGACTCCGCACTTCCAATGCAGGGGGTGCGGGTTCGATCCCTGGTCAGGGAACTAAGATCCCACATGCCATGCAGTGCAGCCAAAAAAATAAAATAAATATGACTTGAAACCATAAAACTTCTAGAAGAATACATAGGCAGTACACTCTTTGACATTGGTCTTAGCAATATTTTTTCGGATGTCTCTTCAGGCCAGGGAAACAAAAGCAAAAATAAACAAACGGTACTATATCAAACTAAAAAATTTTTGCACAGCAAAGGAAACTATCAACAAAACAAAAAGACCGCTTACTGAATGGGAGAAGATATTTGCAAGCAAAATATCTGATAAGGGGTTAATATCCGAAAAACATAAAGAACTCATGCAAGTCAATATCAAAAAACAAACAACCCAATTAAAAAATGGGCAGAGGGACTTCCCTGGTGGCGCAGTGGTTAAGAATCCACCTGCCAATGCAGGGGGACACAGGTTTGAGCCCTGGTCTGGGAAGATCCCACATGCCTTGGATCAACTAAGCCTGTGCACCACAACTACTGAGCCTGCGATCTAGAGCCCACAAGCCACAACTACTGAGCCCACATACCACAACTACTGAAGCCCATGTGCCTAGAGTCCGTGCTCCGCAACAAGAGAAGCCACCACAAAGAGAAGCCCGTGCACTGCAACGAAGAGTAGACCAAGCTCACCACAACTAGAGAAAGCCAGCGCCCACCAACGAAAACCCAACGTAGCCAAAAAATAGAGAAAGAAAGAAATTTAAAAAAAAGGTCAGAGGACCTGAATGACTTTTTTTTTTTTTTTTTTTTTTGCAGTACGCAGGCCTCTCACTGTTGTGGCCTCTCCCGTTGCAGAGCACAGGCTCCAGACGCACAGGCTCCGGACGCGCAGGCTCAGCGGCCATGGCTCACGGGCCTAGCCGCTCCGTGGCATGTGGGATCCTCCCAGACCGGGGCACGAACCCGTGTCCCCTGCATGGGCAGGTGGACTCTCAACCACTGCGCCACTAGGGAAGCGCCTTGAATGACATTTTTACAAAGAAGACATACAGACAGCTAACAGGCACATGAAAAGATGCTCAACATCACTAATCAGCAGGAAAACGCAAATCTAAACCACAATGAGATACCATCTTACACCTGTCAGAAGGCCAATATCAAAGACAATAAATAACAAGTGTTGGTGAGGATATAGAGAAAACAGAACCCTCATGCACTGTTGGTGGGACTGTAAATTGGTGCAGCCACTATGGAAAACAGTATGGAGGCTCCTCAAACATTTACAAATAAAACTACCATATGATCCAGCAATTCCATTGCTGGGTATTTATCCAAGGAAAGCAAAACACTATTTCAAAAACATATATGCACCCCTATGTTCACTGCAACATTATTTACAATAGCCAAGATATGGGAGCAACCTAAGTGTCCAACAGATGAATGGATAAAGAAGATGTGGTATATACATACAATGGAATATTTCTTATCCATAAAAAAGAATGAAATCTTCCCATTTGCGACAACATAGATGGACCTAGAAAGTATTATGCTAAGTGAAATAAGTCAGAGAAAGACAAATATTGTATAATTTCACTTATATGTGAAGTCTAAAAAAACAAAACAAACACACATAACTAAACAGGAACAGTCATACATACATAAAACAGATGGTTGCCAGAGGGCAGGAGGGGTGGGGAAAGGAGAGAAATAGGTGAGGCAGATTAAGAGACAGAAACTTTCAGTAACAAAATAAATGAGTCACGGGTATGAAATGTACAGTGTGGGGAATATAGTCATAATTATGTTATATCTTTGTATGATGATGACAGAGCAGACGGTAACTAAACTTGGCATGGCGATCATTTTGAAATGTATAAAAATATGAAGTCACCATGTTGTGTACCAAAAAATAACATAGTGTTGTGGGTCAATTATACTTCAAATACATACAAACAAACAAACTCATAGAAGAAGAGATCAGATTTGTACTTACCAGAGGAAAGGAGTGGAGAGAGGGGGAACTGGAAGAAGGCAGGAAAAAGGTACAAACTTCCAGTTACAAGATAAACAAGTACTAGGGATGTACAACTTCATAAAAATAATTAACATTGCCAAACATTATATATGAAAGTTGTCAAGAGATAAATCCTAAGAGTTCTCATCACAAGGGAAAAAAATTTTTTTTCTATTTCTTTAATTTTGTATCCATATGAGTGCTGGATGTCCACTAAACTTATTGTGATAATCATTTCATGATGTATGTAAGCCAAATCATTATGCTGTACACCTTAAACTTATACAGTGCTGTATGTCAATTATATCCAAATAAAACTGAAAGAAAAAAAAAAAGAAGAGTTTAACAAGGATTCCCAGCAATATTATGTCAGCCTATGACAAAATAGGGAAGGGGTAAGGACAGCACCAGAAGCCAGAATGGGTTCAATAAGAAAAAAAATCATGCTAACCTAATTTAAAAATTACTAGACCAAGAGATCAGAGAAATAACATAGAGTAGGTCAAACACATCTCGTTGAAATCAAAAAAAGTTACTTATGTTCATCAGGTGACAGATTGAGAATAGGTTGATTATAAATCAATGGCTTGATATCAATCTGAATGGAAGGCTCTCATGTTGTCTCAGGGCTCTGTATTTGGCCTTACTTTAGTCAGTGTTTATAGACACCTGGAAGATTTAAACAGTAGCTTATAAATTTTCCCAGTGATATAAACCTGGGAAGATTAGATGATACCACGAAAGTCATAATAAAAAATATGTGAACAGATAGAAACAATGGGGTGAAAATGCAAAATGAAATTTATCAAGGATAAATGTAAATGCATTTATCTAAACAAAAGTATGCTACTAGTAAGAAATCAATTTTAACATTAGTTGATAATTATTTGAGAGTTTATTTGACGGTAAGCTCAAGATGAATCTTCAGTGTGAAAGTGTCAGCTTATAAACCTTACACAAATTCAGTTAATAAAATAACAGTATAGTGACCTGAACAGAGAAGAAAATCACTACAGGTCAGGCAACTTCCTGAGAATTATAATTTAGAATATGACCTCTTACAAGTGATAACTGACCACATATAATAGATTCAGAAGAGGATAACCAGGATGGGGGTAATGGGGCTAGCAAACTAAATCATATGAAGAAAAGAACTAAGAGAATCAGGAATGATTTTCACAGAGATGAGATCTGAGGTAGGAAAAGTAAATCAGAACTGTTTCTGGGGGACTTCCCTGGTGGTCGAGTGGTTAAGAATCGGCCTTCCAATGCAGGGGATGCAGGTTCGATCCCTGGTTGGGGAACTAAGATCCCACATGCCATGGAGCAACTAAGCCTGCGTGCTACAACTCCTGAGCGCATGCATTGCAACTACTGAGCCCGCACGCCACAACTACTGAGCCCATGCACCACAACTAGAAAGAAGCCCATGTGCGGCAACAAAAGATTCCGCATGCCGCAACTAAGATCCCGCGTGTTGCAACTAAGACCCAACGCAGCCAAATTAATTAATTATTTATTTTTTTTAAAAAAAGAACTGTTTCTAAGTTCTTTGAAAGACTGTTATTTTGAATAGCAGTAATTATGTTTTATACATTTTGTACTTATTCCCCACGCACACAGTTCCAAACTTTGCATATAATAAATGCTCAGATATTTGAAGTTCAAAAATCAACTCACCTGTTGATGGCTAAACCAACAGACAGTTGTTACACTGGAGTATCTGATGTGATCTCAACGACAGCTCAACAAAAGGATAAGGCTAGAGGAAAAAAACTTAAAAACCAAAGTAAAAAGCCTTAACTGAAGCAAGCTGCATAGGATATCTGAGGCACATTACCCTGAAAGTTAGAACTTCTGTCTTCTATTAGATGATATTCTTGACCATACCACTAGTTATGTTTCAGTTCCTCTTGTAAATATTTCCCTACAATAGTCATTTTCACTCTTCCTTTACAGGGAGAAAATTGAGGCTGACAGAAGCTATTTGCTTGGCACCAAACCACATGACAAGGGTTAAACTTGAATCAGAACTCTAAGCTTTTTGCCCACAACCTCCTTGTTAAAACCACTGGGCTCATTAGGTATGTAGTAAACAAGTACAGTACTTAACTTAGCAACTCAACCCCGATTTGGTAATACTTTGGTTTCACTTTTATTACTCCCTCCAGTCATCTAATCTCTAAATCCACAGAGTAAGCCTGCATTAAAACTATAAAAGGTATAGAAATTTTTATTTCTTAAAGCTTAAATGCTAAAACAAAAAACTGAGATTTGAAACCAAAGATTTGTCTCTTTCATGCTGCTTAAGGAGTAGCCATGGCACCATCGGTTCTACCATAAGCAAATCTTGGCCAACAGGGTATGCTAGGCACACACCACACTGTTTTTCTAGAAACCTAAGTGGCTTCCTTTGTGCACCGAAGAGCTGTAGCAATGTTAGTGCCAGAAGACAGTGTGAAAATCTTTAACTTTAGTAGAGGAAAAAGAGGTGTTCATGTATATGAAGAAGATAAGCACGAGAGATCCATTTTGTTTTATATACATATTAAAACATGGTGTTAACTTCTCAAAAAACTAAAAGAAGGCTGGAGTGGCACAAGACTTGGTCGTGTCCAAGGAGGAGTTATACCAGGTTATTAAAATAGCAAACTGCTAGTCACTTCTAGTAGTAAAATCTCTAAAGGAGTGCCCTTACAAGTGCCCAGGCTTTCTACTTCCTTCCCAAGGAGACTCATTTACATTATAATGGTTGCCAAGGTTACCTTAATTCCATCACAGCTCCTTTCTCCAACTGCTAATCTGGAGCTCCGGCCTGGGTGGTACACTGGGTGGTACACATTAACCAAAAAACCTCAATTGAGGCCAATTCAAAACTCAGGCTACTCAAAAGTTCATAACCCACAAAAGGAGAGTTCTAATGACAAAAACTGCCGAAAGGTAGGGCTCTTTGTTTCCTGTACTTATTCTACCCAAGATCTTACTGCTACCTCAGGGAACTCCTAGGAGTCAATATTTTTACCTGCCCTAACCAGAGATTCTTGTAGGAAAAGCAAGACAAATAACACAAATTTAATAAAGAGTAATGGATCAATAAAGTGATTACTTTATTACCAGTATTTTTCCCCTTACTTTAATCAAATAAAGGCCATTATCTAAAAAGACATTTGAAAAGTCTCTCATATGACTCATCACTAACTATTATCTTCTAATATAGTGCTGGCTATACAAGTAGTACCTAAACCAGACATAAATAATGAGGCTAGTATATTCTGTATTAAAGCAACAACCAAACAGAACATATAGCAACAGAAAAAGCGAAGAAAGAGGTGAAGACCAAAAAAAAGAGCAAGATTTCAGAACCACGAACTCAAAATATTCACTTTAAGTACAGTTAAATTAACAAAAAAATATGGTCCAATGATAATTTGTTATGAGAAATATTACTCCCACAGAGAACAACAATGAAAGACACAGGGATAGTGGTCTGTAGATATCCTCCTAGTCAGCCATCAGATGCTTCAAAGATCACCCACAAGAGAAATGAAGTTCCACATTTACATATTTTTATTGTTTATTCTTTTATCCCCATTCTCATCATCCCCTCGACTTAGGCAATCATTGCAATGTACTTAATATGTTCAGATGTTTTCTTACAAACTGCATAATGTGTTTTACTTATGTACCTCTTTAAAATTTATATAAATGCTATTGTTACATATCTCAGTCTGTTTCTTTCTGTTTTTAATCAGCACTATGTTTTTAAGGTCCATCATGTTGGGCTTCCCTGGTGGCGCAGTGGTTAAGAATCCCCCTGGCAGTGCAGGGGATGCGGGTTCGAGCCCTGGTCTCGGAAGATCCCACATGCCATGGAGCAACTGGGTCCTTGTGCCACAAGGAGCCCGCAAGCCACAATTACTAAGCACGCGT